>NC_141194.1:15007500-20007500 GCF_055505025.1 Bos grunniens | reverse complement strand
CAGAAAAGTTCAACTCAAGCAATAGATGAGTACACTCCTTCATAATCCCTCATAAAGTCCTTTGCTGTTTACACGTCAAAGCATTCTTATTCTGATTAATTTGAGGGATTTAATAAGGTCTTAAAATTGTCCTGGTTCACTTTTAAATGAACCAGCAAGCTGTAAGGGTCCCTTTGATCTGTGTATGCAAATTGGTCTTTGAGGCTGATGCAGGTGACAATGGAATTTTCCAACTGCACAGCAATATATACTTAATTATATATGGTATTGTTAGAGACACCCATTTTTCATGGAATTATGAAGGTTTCATAACTTTGGCAAAAGCATTTAATGAAAGCAGTATTGAGATCGAGGTCCTGATATTCTAAGTACAATAACATTTCTAGTCATCAGTGATTGGGCTTTATGGGGCTTTTAAATTTGTGATAAATAACTCCTTTTATGTCTGAGGGTGCATGTTTTATGAAAAATATTTTCTATTTGTCAGTGAAAGTTTTGGTAAGATAAGCCAACTCAGTGGCTGATGTCATCATGTGCCTTCCAGAACTTAGCATGCTTTACTTTAGGAAATGGGCTTCCCTGGTAGCTAAGCTAGTAAAGAATCCGACTGCAATGTAGGAGACCTGGGTTCGATCCCTGGGTTGGGAAGATCCCTTGGAGAAGGGAAAGGCTACTCTCTCCAGTATTCTGGCCTGGAGAATTCCATGGACTGCAAAGAGCTACATGACTGAGCTACTTTCACTTCCACTTTAGAAAATATTTGGGGAAGGAAGGAAGTAGAGAAAAAGTTTATAGGGAGATGGATACATATTTAGGTTAATTATCTGCTTAAACAAGTTTTTGTGAAGTACTGAAGCTGATAAACTCTTTTTGTGTCTGGAACTCATGGACATTGATTTCATATCAAGGCAGTTGGAACCAATGCCTAAATAAGATCACTCCACACTCTCAGTGTTTACGTTTATGCCCTGAGTTCCCTCTATCTATATGAATTTTGAAGTGTTTACTCCTGTCCTGGGCACATATATTTCTTCAGTATTCTTTTGAATCTGCAAAGATTGTTACTTTACTGCTGGGCTGGCAAACATCATGCTTTTCCCCCTCTTTTAATTGGATTTTCTCAGGATGATGGAAACAGTGGTGGCACATGGGGTCAGGATATTCCTCCATTCACTTCATATCATCTCAGTGCCACAGATTTCCCTGTTTATAAATTAGGCACTTCTGAAAATGGGATGCGGTCTTTGAGACCTACAGCTATGCTTAATTATAATACAGTATATTTGCATAATGTTTTAAAGTGCATTGTCTCCTGTAAAGGCTCTTACCTTGTTATATTTTAATTGTATTATTTACACGTCTGTCTCTCCGAAGGCCAGAAATATATGTGTTTCTCATGTGGCAGGCTGGGTGCCTGGCATATAATTGGTGCTTTAATAACCATTTGTTGAATATAGGGAGCATTTTCTACTAGTTTTACTCACAGCATTATCTTGAGGATTAGATGAGTCATTAAATGGAACAACCCTGATCACTGAGCCTGGTACATAGATGGCTCTCAGTAAATGTTTTGGAATTAAGTCACAACTTTGTGATTTCAATACGATGCTTGTAAGGGATGAAGCCCAAGAATGCAGGTCTTCAACTTCTTTTGTTTTTTTTTAAAGTATTTATTTATTTGGCTACACAAAGTCTTAGTTGCAGCATGCGGGATCTTTTATCTTCATTGTGGCATGCAGGATCTTTCTTAGTTGCAGCATGTGGGATCTAGTTCTCTGACCAGGGACTGAACCCAGACACTCTGCACTGGGAGTGCAGAGTCTTGGCCACTGGATCACCAGGGAAGTCTCCTCTCAGCTTCTTAAACTGAGAGTTTTTCATCCTACCTACAAATTCTCATACAGATCCATAGCTAGAAGAGCATAGAAAGGCTATTCCATTGGTTCTCTAAATCAATTCAATGATTTTCTTGAAAGAATATATCATATAATATATGCATGACAGTAGAAGGGGAGCAATGGTGAAAGGATTTCAGGATAATGGATAATCTCTTCAAGCACTTAATCCTCCTGAAAGTGTAAGATATGACAAGGGTAACAGATTTACCTTCCCTGTTAAATTTTGATTATAGTTGTAGCAGACTTCAGTGAAGTCTGTGGATGGATGTTTAATTGTGAATTTTTGACTGTAAGCTTCAGGAGGCCAGTTTCCCATCATGATCAGCACTGTTTCCCCAGTGCCTAGCACAGTGCCTGGACTGAGCAGGTTGACTGTAAACTTACCTATGACATTCATGGGCTCAGTTCTTCCCTCCCATATCCATATCCTTTTCCATCTGACTTTGCAGTGTGTACCATTAAAGACAAAGAATACTTTTTTCCTGCCTCTTAGCTTTGACTTTGGTTATGTGACTTACTTTGGTCAATGGAATATTTGTGGGTCAAAGGCTTGGAGGGCAGACCAAAGGCTTGGAAAGAACTTGGAAATGAGGCTTATCTTCCTGTACCTCTACTGTTGCCATGAGAGATATGTGCCTGGGGTTGCTCTCCAGCCCCAAAAGGAGGATGAAAATTATGGAGGAGAGCTGTATCAACCACTACCACAGCCAAGCCCTGGCTGGGTCAGTTAGTCCATACCCGAAACCAGCAGAACTGCCCAGCAGAACCTGTCCTAAATTATCTATCCCTAAACCAGCACATAAATTTGTGACAGTATAATGACTGTGGTTTAAAGCCACTTAGCTTGGGGTGTTTTTTCTAGTATTTTTATGGTAATGGCTAATTGATTTGTTGAAAAAATAAGTATATAAATGATATTACATAGCCACCTGTTCTTAGATATTTATTTTTTCTAGCATATCTCCTCAGAAGCTTGCAGGCAATGAAAAATGGAAGAAAGTGCCCAGAACTGTAAATTAGGAGGTTCCAGGTTTTAATAGTGGCTTTGCCAACCTTAAATGGCTTCACTGAGACAAATGTGTAAAGTGAGGATAATTGTACCAAATACTTATCTTGACAATTTCATAGGGAGGGTATGAAAAGAGATGGTAAACCAAGAAAAACTGAATGTCCTCCACTAATATTATTACTAGGTTTTATCATAATGACAAATATATCTGACCTCATCAGAGAATAAGATATTTCACAAAAGAACATTTTTTGAAAATAAAAGAACTAAAGAGCCTCTTGATGAAAGTGAAAGAGGAGAGTGAAAAATTTGGCTTAAAGCTCAACATTCAAACTATTAGCAAGGTGAAAAGGCAGCCTTCAGAATGGGAGAAAATAATAGCAAATGAAGCAACTGACAAACAACTAATCTCAAAAATATACAAGCAACTCCTACAGCTCAACTCCAGAAAAATAAACGACCCAATCAAAAAATGGGCCAAAGAACTAAATAGACATTTCTCCAAAGAAGACATACAGATGGCTAACAAACACATGAAAAGATGCTCAACATCACTCATTATCAGAAAAATGCAAATCAAAACCACTATGAGGTACCATTTCACACCAGTCAGAATGGCTGAAATCCAAAAGTCTACAAGCAATAAATGCTGGAGAGGGTGTGGAGAAAAGGGAACCCTCTTACACTGCTGGTGGGAATGCAAACTAGTACAGCCACTATGGAGAACAGTGTGGAGATTCCTTAAAAAACTGGAAATAAAACTACCTTATGATCCAGCAATCCCACTGCTGGGCATACACACTGAGGAAACCAGAAGGGAAAGAGACACGTGTACCCCAATGTTCATCACAGCACTGTTTATAATAGCCAGGACATGGAAGCAACCTAGATGTCCATCAGCAGATGAATGGATAAGAAAGCAGTGGTACATATACACAATGGAGTATTACTCAGCCATTAAAAAGAATACATTTGAATCAGTTCTAATGAGGTGGATGAAACTGGAGCCTATTATACAGAGTGAAGTAAACCAGAAAGGAAAACACCAATACAGTATACTAACGCATATATATGGAATTTAGAAAGATGGTAACAAATAACCCTGTATACGAGACAGCAAAAGAGACACTGATGTATAGAACAGTCTTATGGACTCTGTGGGAGAGGGAGAGGGTGGGAAGATTTGGGAGAATGGCATTGAAGCATGTATAATATCATGTGTGAAACGAGTCACCAGTCCAGGTTCGATGCATGATGCTGGATGCTTGGGGCTGGTGCACTGGGACGACCCAGAGGGATGGTATGGGGAGGGAGGAGGGAGGAGGGTTCAGGATGGGGAACACATGTATACCTGTGGCAGATTCATTTTGATATTTGGCAAAACTAACACAATATTGTAAAGTTTAAAAATAAAATAAAATTAAAAAAAAGAAAACTAAGATCATGGCATCTGGTTCCATTACTTCATGGCAAATAGATGGGGAAACAGTGGAAACAGTGGCTGACTTTATTTTTCTGGGCTCCAAAATCACTGCAGGTGGTGATTGCAGCCATGAAATTAAAAGACGCTTACTCCTTGGAAGGAAAGTTATGACCAACCTAGACAGCATATTAAAAAGCAGAGACATTACTTTGCCAACAAAGGTCTGTCTAGTCAAGGCTATGGTTTTTCCAGTGGTCATGTATGGATGTGAGAGTTGGACTGTGAAGAAGCTGAGTGCCGAAGAACTGATGCTTCTGAACTGTGGTGTTGGAGAAGACTCTTGAGAGTCCCTTGGACTTCAAGGAGATCCAACCAGTCCATCCTAAAGGAAATCAGCCCTGAATATTCATTGGAAGGACTGATGCTGAAGCTGAAACTCCAGTACTTTGGCCACCTGATGCGAAGAACTGACTCATTTGAAAAGACCCTGATGCTGGGAAAGATTGAGGGCAGGAGGAGAAGGGGACAGCAGAAGATGAGATGGCATCACCGGCTCAATGAACATGAGTTTGGGTGAACTCTGGGAGTTGTTGATGAACAGGGAGGCCTGGCATGCTGCGGTTCATGGGGTCACAGAGTCGGACACGACTGAGTGACTGAACTGAACTGAACTGAATGGGTAAATGGCATTACATCTATTTATACTTTTTGTAGCCTTCTTTAAATTTTTTTTTTAAACGTATTTATTTGGCTTTATTGTGTCTTTGTTGCAGCACTCAGGATCCAATTTCCTGACCAGGGATCAAACTTGGGCCCCCTGCATTGGGAATGGGGAGTCTTAGCCACTGGGCCACCAAGGAAGTCTCCCATAGCCTTCTTATACATAGTATTTTGACATGATCCTTATTTCTTCCTAATGATCTTAGATTATAATTTTTAGCAGCAGTAGTTTTGTCACTTTATCAACTCCATTGTCAAATAATGGGGAGGGGGGATGTCCTAAGGTGACTGTCGATAACCTCCAGTGTCCTTTCTTACCTAATATTGCAGTATCTTTAGGGGCTATTGAAGCTTGGAGGACTCAGATGGTCCCTCTACCAAATGTCCACCTTCACCCAACTGCTCTGCTTGGACACTCTTGCTTGTTCTGCCTCTGTGCTAATCTCTTATTCCTTGCCACTGGTAGACTTTCTTTAGCTCTCAGTGTGGTCTGTATCTAGTTAGTCCGTTGTTGTTTTCACACACATGCTTATCTGGATGAGACCAGTAGTATCTGTACATATTTCTGATATTATTGCCTTCATAGCTCTTTGAGGTATCAGTGAAACCCAAATGTCCTTTAATTTTGGGGTCTCCTTGGTTACAGCTGGTTGAGGCTGCTGCAAGCTGGACCTCTGGGTTGAGGTTTTCTTGAATTGTTGGCCTCCCATTCATAACTGCGTTCGTATAGTCTTGAGTGTGTACTGAATTCATCTCTCTCCCTTCACTCCACATTGCTTTATATGCTTGCTAGGCGAAACATGCCTTCTGCCTATCTGCTGCTCTGCCTTCAGATGGAGGGCAACATTTTACATCCCAACTCATGAAAATCAGCATGGACATGTTGATCACAGTGAGGCACTTCTGATGTGTGGTCCAGTGAAGGTTCTCCCATATCAGTTATATCACATGGTGTAGTGGCAGGAATGCATGTGTAGATTCAGATAGACATGGATTCGTATACAGACTTTTCCCCCTCTTAGTTGTTCCATCTTTTCAGATGTGCAGTGAAAAACCTCCAAGTTGTAGCTTTCCCATCAGTAAAGTAAGATGAATCTTTTTTTCTACTTTTTGTCCTGTTTTGAGGTTTAAACAAGATATATGTAAAAAGTGCATCACAGTGATGGACAAATATAAGAATTTAATAAATGTTACCAATGTTTATCTCATTATTAATATATATTAATTATAGAAATTCATAAGATATGAAATGCCATAAAGAAAGCTTAAAATAACAGAATTCTACTACTCAGAGAACTATTGTTAATATATAAATGCATGTATTAGTTTGGCCAAAAAGTTCATTCAGATTTTTCTGTAACATTGTACAGAAAAATACATATGAATTTTTTGGACAACCCAATATATTGTGTGTCTATGTGGGAGGGATGTGTTTATCTGTTCCATTCCATGTTATTCTATAAAATGGGCATTTCCCAAAGAAACTCTGATTAGAACCTCAGATTTTGGACCCCACTTGGGGTTTTCTAGACCCTGTTTTGGAGCAAAGTATTAACACATTTTTAAAGCAAGTATCTTCCCAAAGGACTGGCGGCGGGGAGAGTTGATAGTAAAATTATATAGAGCAATTAAAAGCCTCATTTCTTCAAAATAATTTAGCTCAATTCAATGACATTTTCTTTTTTTTAAGTTTTAAAACAGATTGTTACATTTACTTGCTGTGTAAACTTAAACAAATAAATTTCCTTAAGCATTTTCTTTATCTATAAAATGAGACTCATTCTTTTTTTAAAAATGTATTTACTTTAATTGTGGGCTAATTACTTTACAGTGTTGTGGTGGTTTTCACCATCAACATGAATCAGCCACGAGTATACAGGTGTCCCCCCATCCTGAACCCCTCTCCCACCTCCCTCCCCACCCCATCCCTCTGGGTTGTCCCAGAGCACCAGCTTTGAGTGCCCTGCTTCATGCATCAAACTTGCACTGGTCATCTATTTTACATATGGTAATATACATGTTTTAATGCTATTCTTTCATATCATTTTCTGAGCACGTGCTAAGCACATGGAAAATACATAGCAGTTTCTACGTTTATCCCAGATAAGACTTCAAGAGTAAAAATGCTCTAAATTTTGTTTTTTGCTGTGATTTTCCTGGATGGGACAGTAGAAATGATATGTCCAGAATAGTTAGTGTTTTTGATAAGGTAATGTTATCTTTCTTTCAGAGATACCCCACCGATTAGGCAGCCAGAAATCAAGTTAAAATGCTCCAAAATGTCAAAGCTTCAGTTGACAAAGAAATAATTTTAGAGTCATGGTGTGAAGTGCAAAGTAGGCTTTCCATGAAATTTTGACTAGAACTCACATCTGAGAACAAAAGTCGCCAAGTCCGCTGCGTTTCAAGTTCAGAGAATTGCCAATCTGTAGGCTCAGTCATATCCCTCCTGAGCCTGCCTGCGGAGAGGTACCATTTCAGCATAACAGGCACCACCATTCCTCCCCATGTACTTGCCTCCCCCTCCTTCAAGTACAGTGTGACTATAGAATGTGAAGCCATCTTGTGGGGGAGGATTAGAGATTCATGGAGTGACAACCATCCCCTCCTCCTCCTCTTCCTGTGGGGCATTTAACTTATCTATTCCTTCTATAAGATTGAAGGTAGCAGAACTGCCATCAAATCTGACTATAAGATTATCTGCTGTACCAAGATTGCTGAGCCACCCAGCCGGCAGGGTGCATGATGTGCTGGGCTGCTGTTTCTGGGCACACAGTAATGGCAAGGGTGAAAAGTCGGAACTGAGAGGCAGAGTGTCAAGTGCAGCCAGCATTCCCACCCTTTGGCATGACAAGAGTGTGGGCCTTTCCCTGTGCCTGAGTGGGTACCACAGAAGATGGCTAGAACATAAACTTTCTTGTTGGTATCCTCCAAGAGGGCCGCCAGCTTAGTAAGGAAGTCTCAACAGCAAGGTACTGGTGGGAGGTGAGAAAGATTGCAACTTCAGCTGGATCTCTTCTTCTTGATAATAAAATGAATGTAAACAAAGTAGATGAGAATTTTTAGGTTGGAGAATTGATAGTTTTTCAAAATAGGAACTTTAAAATTGAATCATTACATGCTGAGAGGTGTGTAGGTATGAAAGTGAAAGTGAAAGTGAAATCGCTCAGTCATGTCCGACTGTTTGGGACCCCATGGACTGTAGCCCATCAGGCTCCTCTGTCCATGGGATTCTCCAGGCAAGAATACTGGAGTGGGTTGCCATTTCCTTCTCCAGGGGAACTTCCCGACCCAGGGACTGAACCCGTGTCTCCCGCCTTGCAGGCAAACGCTTTAACCTCTGAGCCACCAGGGAAGCCCACCAGCGTAGGTATATATATATATATATATATATATATATATATATGTGTGTGTGTGTGTGTGTGTGTGTGTGTATGTGGGTAAAGTTTATACATTTTATCATTGCTTGACCTATTAATTTCAAAGTCACCTTGGATGATATTCAACATAGAATTTTTCAGGAACTCAAAAATACCTGCTAGGAAAATTTGTCCTAGGCTAAAATACACTTCATGAGGGAGATCCTCAAGAGGAAATTGCAAAAAAAAAAAAAATTAGAATAAGCAAAGTCTTTAAGAGAAAGGAAATGTCATAAATAGGGATAGCGTAAAATCTTTTCCTCTTGACTCGGACCTAGTTCTGATTAGCATTTCCTTTTTCTTTACTGCTCTGTCAGTGATTTATTTGAGGCTAAGAGCAGATGCTTGGGTGATTTGTGAGGCCCACCTAATGCCATGGTGATAGGGATCAATGATTTGCTCTAAGAAGTAGTAAAATGCATCATCTCTATTGAACAAATGATATTTCTAAAAATATTTTGCTAAGCATAGGAGTAAAACTGGAGATTTACTGTCAGGAAAGAAACATTAGAAAGTTAATCCATCTGCCTCATAACACATTTGGCATTTCTCTCGATCAAACTTTATCTGTCATCCCCGTTGAAAGGGAACAGGTGCCTCAAAAAGATGTTCATTTCTAAACAGTCTTCTTTAGAGGGAAAGAATTCCACTTGATATAGTGCATTTTGCTGTATCACTGTTTTCAATATGAAGTTGAGGACAAGAGACTCCTAAAACCACTATGAACCAAAACCCATTTTTATATATAATTATGTATCAAAAACTAAGTGACTGAAAGAAATACTTTATGTCTGTTAATTTTTCACTTTTTCTCTAATTACAAAATGAATTATATGCTCCATGCCAAAAACTTAGAAAGCCCAGATGAAAACTTATCAGAAAGCCATCACACTACCCAAAGACAATCTTCTCATCTGTATCCATTTAGTATATTTTTCTATAGTTCTGCTTTAGTTAAAACATTTACAGGCCATGGATTTCAAACCAGAAATCCATGAAGCTGGAAACTTGAGACTATTGCATGAGAGAATGGGGCATAATGAAAATGATAAGAGAAACAAAAGATTTAAAGAAATGGATCTGTAGGATTGTGATGAGTGTGTTTAGAAAATAGTCCAAGTTCAGTTTTGTTAGAGATAATTGATCCTTTTGTTTTTCTGGTAAAACATATCCATATTTTACAAATAAAATACATTATAATGCCTCTAACTACTGTATATAATTGGTAGGACTGTGGTAGTTCAGGGAACATTAGGAAGCGGGAAATTACAATTTTATAAATGCCACATGTAGACTATAAAAAGAAATGGATTATTTTGAGAATTACCAAGTATTATAAGTTGATAATGGAGGTGAAAGCTTTCTGTCAAGTATAATGTCCACTGCAGATGCCATTAGTATTACTGTTAATTACTATTTTTCTTAATATATAGAGAGGAATCCAAGATAGGAAAAACTAAAATTACACAGAAAAAAATGTCTCCTGATTATTAGGAATATGTAATGGCCTGAATACACAGTGTTAGCAAGAAATAGCTGAAGGGTGGTGGTGTAGAAGAGTGATTCAGTTTCATCCTATGAATCCCCAGGAGGTCACGATAGAGACTTTGGAGAGTTCCCTTAATTTAAAAAAAAATCACTTTAGAAAAATAAATATTAAATTAAATGATAATAACATCCTACCCTCATGAGAAAATTTCCCTTAAGTTTCAGCTATTTTACTTTACTTTGGATGCCCCTCTATTAAAGCCCGGGCAGGGCTTTGGGACCATATTGAGTTGTTTCCCTTTTTAGAAAACATTTTGGTCTCTTCATGTTGAACATTTTCCCCAAGTCAGCCTGTTAAGAAATTTCTTTCATGTTTTAGTTAGAAACATTTCCAGCACTTGAAAAGCAAATACAGTATGTTTATGTCATCTAAGAAGCCGCTAGCTTTTTGCTTGTCACCCACTGATGTTAAAACTACATAATTTGTAACAGCCCAAAATGGCTGAGATTGCCGAAAGTTGAATTGTCTCTTTGAAAATTTAACAGTATTAATATCACAAGGTCTTTATTTTATTCTTGGTATAAATCAAGATAGGATAAGTGTCAAAACAAACCATTTAGAAAATCTCAGTGGCTTACTGCGAGAGTTTATTTCTCACTCATGTCACATTCCAACTCAGGTAAGGAGTGTTGGTGACTGTTCTCCACTCAGTCATTCAGGGATCTAGTTCCCTTCTGTCTTGTGGTATAGACTAACCACAACATTTCACTATCATTTCATTATCAAGAACTTAATGATGCAGTCCCTCCTAATGGTAATCCAGCTATATACCAGGAGGAAAAGAAATGATGTTTTGTGAATGCTTTTTGGAGGTTGGGTGTTATTAGAGGAAGAGGAATCCATATTACTCCTAGGTTTTTAGTGTGAACTCCTGGATGGAAATCTTTTTGGAATGTTGATGGGGGATTCAAGTGTTGGATGGGGAACTTTAGGGTTCCTTAAAAATTCAGAGTCAGTGACGTGATGAAAGACAAAATAGGAACTGGGTGGGGCATTGATCCAAGTGATGGGGAGAAGGTGACCTTGCTCTTGGAGGCACTGTCCTATAAAGCTTTAACCATAGGCTCCCATAGGTACCAGGGGCTCCACAGTTGTGCTACTGATCTATGAATCACCTTATTTAAACAGAAAGTGCCCATTTAGTAGACTGGAACACTTCTTCCACCTTACCCTCCTTCTTTCCTGAGCCATATGGCTAATTGCCATTCTTTTAAGTTGGTTAAAAAAAGCTTAGTCTTATTATGAGAATTCACATTCTGGCTAAAATACATTGGCAGGTTTGCTTATAGCTGCTGCTGCTGCTGCTGCTGCTGCTACTGCTAAGTCACTTCAGTCGTGTCCGACTCTGTGTGACCCCATAGACGGCAGCCCACCAGGCTCCCCTGTCCCTGGGATTCTCCAGGCAAGAACACTGGAGTGGGTTGCCATTTCCTTCTCTAATGCATTAAAGCAAAAAGTGAAAGTGAAGTCGCTCAGTCGTGTCCGGCTCTTTGCGACCCCATGGACTATAGCCCACCAGGCTTCTCTGTCCATGAGATTCTCCAGGCAAGAATACTGAAGAGGGGTGCCATTTTCTCCTACAAGAGATCTTCCTGACCCAGGGATCAAACATGCATCTCTTGCATCTCCTGCCTTGGTAGGCAGATTCTTTACCACTAGCACCACCTGGAAAGCCCCTTTGCTGCTGCTGCTGCTGCTAAGTCACTTCAGTTGTGTCCGACTCTGTGTGACCCCATAGACAGCAGCCCACCAGGCTCCCCCGTCCCTGGGATTCTCCAGGCAAGAACACTGGAGTGGGTTGCCATTTCCTTCTCCAATGCATGAAAGTGAAAAGTGAAAGTGAAGTCGCTCAGTCGTGTCCGACTCCTAGCGACCCCATGGACTGCAGTCTACCAGGCTCCTCTGTCCATGGAATTTTCCAGGCAAGAGTACTGGAGTGGGGTGCCATTGCCTTCTCTGCCTGTTCCTTCTTAGGACTCACTTATTGCAGTTGTAAAAGGGAGATGAAAAGGTCTGAGATCTGCCTGCTCCATGGCAGTTGGGGGAGATGAATCAAACAAAAAACTCAAATTAACCTATTTCAATGATATATTGCTTGCTTAACACTATTCTGAGATGTAGTAGCTTAAAAGAAAGCAACTTATTCTTTCCCATGATTTAATGAGATTATAAAATGAGTTAACGTATGCATAGCCCCGAGCCCAAATCCAGGCACAAAGTTGGCACTCAATAAGTATTAACCCTTAGAATGTGGAAGATGAGAATGTCCTGAGGCTGTGTGCCATTTCCAGGTTACACAGTGGAGCAACACAGGAGAATTTCGAGACTACCTGGCACTAGGGTCCCCCATAAAGTGTGTGGGGCCCTGACAGATATTTTGTGGGGGACCTCTATTTATGTAAGTGATTCAGTGTAAAATGTATTATAAAAATTCACAGACCCAGACTTCCCTGGTGGTCCAGCCGGTGAGAATCTACCTGCCAGTGCAGGGGACTCAGGTTCAATCCCTGGTTTGGGAAGATTCCACGTGCTGTGAGGCAGCTAAGTCCGTGCACCACAACTACTGAGCACTGTAGAGCCCGTGCTCCTCAACAAGAGAATGCACAGCAATGAGAAGCCTGTTCACTGCAACTAAAGAGTAGACCCTGCTCGCCACAACTAGAGAAAGCTTGCGTGTGCCAACAAAGACCCAGTGCAGCCATAAATAAATAAGTAAAAAATTTTAAAAAGAGTAAAGCCTTTAGAAAATTCATAGGCCCATGTGAGCTATAGCAGTTTATTGGTGAAGACCTAGGATAATTAGTAGAAATGGAGTATATACATATTTGCTTATTGTCAAATCAATACGCATGAAGATTCTTTTTCATGTCCAGCTATAATCTCCACTTGCTCAGGTCTAGGTACCATCTATTAGTGTGTTTTATTGTCAGATACACCATGTCTGGATAATATCACCTTCCCATCCTCCTCCTCCCTTCACGAGAAAGAGAGACTCTGAGTGCCGTGACTCTTTGGAACCTGTTTATACTGGAACAACTTAGATCTTATTGGCCTGTAGTTCCCTCCCTAGAACCCTTTCCTTAATGCTGGCTATTTCCTTACCCATGATGCTGCATCAGCTGTCATGCTGCCATAAATATTGGCTTCCAGTGACTCTGTCAGATGTTGTGTACCATATTTGTTGATGCTGAACAGACTTATTCAAACTATGCAGGAAAGTGAATAAGTCACTCATGTCAAATTTACTTTTCAGAATTTTATAGTACAAGGGCACAAAGACACATTGTCCAACCATGTGTTCTATTTAACTTTCCAGGCCATAATCACTGCATTCCTAGAGTGATCTCTATCAATGTTGATAACATCTTGGATGTCAGTGGTGGGGGTGGAGAGGACAGAGTGTGCCTGCTGCTACTCTTGTAAACCAGATGTAGGTCAGGGATCAGGGAGGACACATGTACCCTCACATGTGGCTCAAGCTTCTGTGATACCACTGACCTGGGATTTTATTAAAATATAGTGAAGGGATTGAGAAGGGAGTAGTTTTAGAAACTTAAATGAAAGGAGGGTGTGTTTTTCTTATTAGCACTTGGCTGTATTAGCTATTTGAGGAAGGTAACTGGTTTGTTCTGGTGGTATTGCTTCTTAGAAGTGATCTCCATTGCTAGAACTCCTATTTCTATTTACTTATGGTAAAAAAGAAAAAAAAAGAAGAAACAGATTAAGCTTTCCTAGTATTTAGGGTTTCCAGATGGGCTTCCTCAGTGGCTCTGATGGTAAAGAATCCAACTGCAATGCAGGAGACCTGAGTTTGATCCCTGGGTCGGGAAGATCTCCTGGAGAAAGGAATGGCTATCCACTCCAGTATTCTTGCCTCGAGAATTCCATGGACAGAGGAGCCTGGTGGGCTATAGTCCATGAGATTGCAAAGAGTTGGGCACAACTGAGCAACTAACACGCATGCGATGTGCACGCACGCGCGTGCACACACACACACACACACAGGGTTACCAGATAAAATAGGATGCTCAGTTAAATTTTAATTTCAGACAAACAATAATTCTTTCGTATAAACAAGTCCCAATGGGGTAAAATAGTTGTGTTGCTTATCTGAAATTCAACTTTAGCTAGGCACCTGACAATTTTATAGTCAAAATATGACAACTCTACTAGTATTTAATATCTAAATGGACATAGATGCCCACACTCTGCCTATATGTTACTTGGTCACTTGTCATATGTCCTGAAAGGAAAGAGGAGTTGAGAGTGGTCCCATGATTCATGTATGTTTTTTCAGGAGTTGTCACTTACTGACATTTATATGTACCTTGTTAAGGGATTTACAGATATTATCTGTTTTCTAAATGTATTATTATTATACATATTTAATTATAAAGTTATTAGATTTTTACAGCATGTATTATCAAGTTTTATTATACAGTTACTCTTATTTCTTCCCTTTGGATCTGTGTATCTCTTTTGAATCTTTCTCTTTCTCTCTTCTTTTTTAGCTGCCATAGCTTTAAAATCCAAGTATCAAAATCAACTGGACTCAACACAAGACTTTTGAACTAAGCTAAATTAAAAAAAAAGCTTAAAAGCATGCTTGATCATATTGCTCCCCCAAATTTCATATTTTCCCAGTAATAGCAAAAGCAACTTTTGTACTTTTAATAAATGAAACAAAATTGAGCTTCATTTTAAAATAACATTGCATTTTCATTTTTAATGCTTTTAATATTTACATCTTGGGAGCCTGCTTTGCAATGTGATAATATATTAGTATAAGTACTTTATAAATAAAGGTACATATACTTGAGCATGACTTAGTAACTAAACCACCACCATACTTGAAAGTGAAAGTGTTAGTTGCTCAGTTGTGTCTGACTCTTTGCAACCCCAAAGACTATAGCCCACCAGGCTCCTCTGTCCATGGGATTCTCCAGGCAAGAATACTGGAGTGGGTTGCCATCTCCTTCTCCAGAGTATCTTCCTGACCAAGAGATTGAACCCAGGCCTCCTCCATTGCAGGTGTATTCTTTACCAGATGAGCCACCAGGGAAACCCACACTGTGTAAACAATTTTTGTATGCTTGATCCAAGTAGTTTGGAGACCCCTGGCTTAAAGTACTATTTTAGAAAGGGGTGGTGGTAGTGTGGGTTTGTCGTAGTGCAAATAACTACTAGTCTTAGTGGACATAGCTACTAGCCTTAGGAAAACTTGCTTATTTTTATTTAAAGCAAATATTTATTTATTTATTTGGATGTGCCAGGTCTTTGTTTCAGTACATGGGATCTTCAATTTTCATTGAGGCATGCAAACTCTTAGTTACAGCATGTGGGATCTAGTTCCCTCATCAGGGATGGAAACTAGGCCCCCTGCATTGGGAGTGTGGGGTGTTAGCTCCTGGACCACTGGGAAAGCCTCAAGCTTGTGTATTTTTAATTTGCAATCAATAACACTCTTGTGGTTGGACCAACTAAAAAATTTCACCAGATTTATACTTGGATGCCCAAGGGAGAGAAATTTGGAAGCCCTTTAATATCTATGTAAAATCTCCAAAAGAGAAGCCAGGCTGCTTGGAAGAGAAACTTAGAACCCTTTGTTGCAAAGACCTGGAGATTTGCAAGAAGACCTCATTCCTTAGTTTCTGGTTGCATCAGATTCATAGGAAATTTGCTAAATGCACTGTGCCTCTATCCACATAAAGAGTTGGTCACAGGATACAAATTTACAGTCATAAGATGAATAAGCTCTGGGGACCTCAGGTATAGCATGATGATTATAGTTAACAATACTGTAGTATATACTTGGAATTTACTCAGAGAGTAAATCTTACATGTTTTCATGCCCCCATCTCCCCAAAAGTTTACATATGTGAGGTGATGGAGGTGTTAACAATGCAGTAATCATTTCACAATATGTACATGTTGTACATATTGTTGTACATGTACATCATCACATTGCACACCTTAAACTTACCCAGTATTATGTCAATTACATCTCAATAAACTTAGGGGAAAATGTGGGTGGGGAAGGGCAAACGTCGATAGAGGGTAAAAACCAAGTACTTTTCTACAAAACCCCTCACGAGGGCATAAACTTCCTGGGCTCCTTGTAGAATTCTGCTGTGGGATTAGAGGTTCTGGAGGTCACAACCTGGCAGCTAAGAGGAGAAGTGGCCTCAGCTGCTCTATGCACTGATTACTCTGGAAATCAGATCCGTGGGTGGATGACATGATTGAGTCCAGCGCCAAGAGTGACAGACAGACACTTGTGACAACCAGCTCCCCTCCACACTTCTGGGCCAGAGCTGCATTGCTCTTGTAACTGCAGCAAGACAGGAACCTCACAGCATGGGTGGCCGGAGGCTTGGCAGCCTAATGGGACATCAGCAAATACCTCTCACTTCCACAGTTTGGCAGTGCAGTGGTGCGTGGAGACGCTGGCCTGGGTTTGCTGGGAAAATATTGGCCTTGGAAGCCGACTTCTCAGGTTGGAATCTTGAGACCCAGGTTTAAAACAGTGTGGAAAGGGCCATAGCATTTCCAGAAACCCTTCTTTTTGGCTACTGACAGATGGTGACTCTAAATCTGCAGTGCAGTCAGGTTAGAAAAGAAGAAAGTATTTAGAGCACTAGTAAAGCCATTATTCGAATAGTATGGAACATAATGGTTTCTTTGGTAACCAAGCCAGAGAGAGACACCCACACAAAGTTAGAATGCATTGGGCTCATTTCTGTTCCCTACCCCACCCCCACCCCCCAATCCAACAAGATTAAAATAGTATACGGAGAAAAATGAAAGGCAGCCACATTTCATGCAAGAGGGGATTTGTTCCTTATGAGGACATGTTAGTGACCTGTATTTTAGCTTATGGATAACCGAACATAGCAGGTTCTAGCTATGAAACTGTTTTCATGGTCACTCAGATTGTTGACTCTCTGCCTAGACTTCAGCACTTATTGTCCTCTCTGGACACTGAGAAATATGAGAGGGGAAAATGAGCAACATTTAACTCATCCTACTCTGCTGATAGTCTTAGCACTAACCAGGCAATGGCAGCACAAAAAAAGGTAAAACAAATGATTTTGAAAGGAAACCATTTGTCTTTCAAGAATGATCTCTCTTCAGCTTTAGGAGTAATTTCTCTTCTGGCTGATAAAGTTCCAAATCACTACTCTGGGTTAAGGATTAAAAAAAGTGTGAAATAACAGGAGTCCCAGGCAAAGAGTTGAAAGGAAACAACCCTCCTAGATTCATGGCTCTGTCCAACAGAATTTTCTTCAATGATGGAAATGTTCTACATTTGTACTAGCCGATGAGGAAGATGCACATGAGGTTATTGTCATTTTAATAAATTAAAATTAATTTAAAATGTATTTCCTTGGTTTATATGAAATGGCCATAGGTAGCTAGTGGCTATTGGATTAGAGTGCTGTTAGGAGTTCAGAAAGAAGCGATGATTTTCATTACTGAAGAATCACCAAATAGAAATTTTGCCTTTAATGTTTCACTTTTGTTTTTTTCTGATGTCAGCCTTGCTCATCTGGAAGTCACCCCATGGATTATCAGAGGCAATGTTTTGCTTAACAGTTCTAATAATAGTGTATCTAAGGGGCTCTGAGCACTTCACAAACATCATCTCATTAATTCCACCAAACTCCCAATGGGACAGGTGAGGAGTACAGATAATTATGTTTAATTTTATAAAAGAGGAAAACAAACACTAGCCTAAAATGTAAATTATTAGCAGCAAAGGCCCTTCTGGAATCCCACTGTTGTCTTCTTTACTTTCTTTGTCCTTTATAGCAAGAACTTAGTATTTTCTCATGTCAGAAAAAAGATTCCTCAGACATGTTATGATTAAATGAAAAACCTGTCACATCCAGTTATAGGTAGAGCATTATTTGATTAATTCAATTCAGTTCAGTTCAGTCTCTCAGTTGTGTCTGACTCTGTGACCCCATGAATCACAGCACGCCAGGCCTCCCTGTCCATCACCAACTCCCAGAGTTCACCCAAACTCATGTGCATTGAGTCGGTGATGCAATCCAGCCATCTCATGCTCTGTCGTCCCCTTCTCCTCCTGCCCCCAATCCCTCCCAGCATCACGGTCTTTTCCAATGAGTCAACTCTTCACATGAGGTGGCCAAAGTATTGGAGTTTCAGCTTTAGCATCAGTCCTTCCAATGAACACCCAGGACTGTTCTCCTTTAGGATGGACTGGTTGGATCTCCTTGCAGTCCAAGGGACTCTCAAGAGTCTTCTCCAACACCACAGTTCAAAAGCATCAATTCTTCGGCGCTCAGCTTTCTTCACAATCCAACTCTCACATCCACACATGACCACTGGAAAAACTATAGCCTTGACTAGACGGACCTTTGTTGGCAAAGTAATATCTCTGCTTTTGAATATGCTATCTAGGTTGGTCATAACTTTCCTTCCAAGGAGTAAGCGTCTTTTAATTTCATGGCTGCAATCACCATCTGCAGTGATTTTGGAGCCCCCCAAAATAAAGTTTGACACTGTTTCCACTGTTTCCCCATCTACTTCCCGTGAAATGATGGGACCAGATGCCATGATCTTTGTTTTCTGAATGTTGAGCTTTAAGCCAACTTTTTCACTCTCCTCTTTCACTTTCATCAAGATGATGCTGTGAAAGTGCTGCACTCATTATGCCAGCAAATTTGGAAAACCCAGCAGTGGCCACAGGACTGGAAAAGGTCAGTTTTCATTCCAATCCCAAAGAAAGGCAATGCCAAAGAATGCTCAAACTACTGCACAGTTGCACTCATCTCACATGCTAGTAAAGTAATGCTCAAAATTCTCCAAGCCAGGTTTCAGCAATACGTGAACCGTGAACTTCCAGATGTTCAAGCTGGTTTTAGAAAAGGCAGAGGAACCAGAGATCAAATGGCCAATATCTGTTGGATCATGGAAAAGGCAAGAGAATTCCAGAAAAACATCTATTTCTGCTTTATTGGCTATGCAAAGCCTTTGACTGTGTGGATCACAATCAACTGTGGAAAATTCTGAAAGAGATGGGAATACCAGAGCACCTGACCTGCCTCTTGAGAAATCTGTATGCAGGTCAGGAAGCAACAGTTAGAACTGGACATGGAACAACAGACTGGTTCCAAATAGGAAAAGGAGTACATCAAGGCTGTATACTGTCCCCCTGTTTATTTAACCTATATACAGAGTGCATCATGAGAAACGCTGGGCTGGAAGAAGCACAAGCTGGAATCGAGATTGCTGGGAGAAATAGCAATAACCTCAGATATGCAGATGATACCACCCTTAAGGCAGAAAGTGAAGAGGAACTAAAAAGCCTCTTGATTAACATTTGGTTAAAACAATTAAATAAGTATTTCCTTCTCTTTTCCACTGTAAGACTTTGGACTGTACTTGTGAGTAACCAAGCTAGTTAGAATATGCTAATTGACTAGAGTACCAAATCTTCCTAAACTTTTGTTTGCCTTCCTTCTTGCCTCTTACAGGGATATAATATACTGGTATTTAAAGAATGTATTTGCTTTATACATTGTTCTTATGAGAGTGATCTGGAAGCATAGTGGTATGCTAACCAAAGATCCATAGGCCTGACAAGTTCCATGAAACCTCTTTATTCATATCATGGATATTTGTGAAGCCCTTAATATGAGTCAAAAGTATGCTTTGGACCGTGTATACAAAGGCAGCAAGACCATGTAAAATTTCTGCACTTATGTTTAAGGAGCTGACAGATATTAATCAAATAATTAAGAATCTGCCTGCCAATGCAGGAGACATAAGAGTCACAGGTTTGATCTCTGTATTGGGAATATCCCCTGAAGGAGGGCATGGCAACCTACTTCAGTATTCTTGCCTGGAGAGTCCCCATTGACAGAGGAGCCTGGCAGGCTACAGTCCATAGGGTTGCACAGAGTTGGCCACAACTGAAGAAACTTAGCATGCACACATATACAATTTCATCTTCGCAGGTGCCATGGAGGAAGAGTTACCTGGGTTTGTATTAGGGAAAGTTGATGTAGTCAAGGAGACCAGGGATGGTTTGTCTTGAATAGGGGCCAAGAGCTAAGAGCTAGAGGATGAGTAGGAACTGAGTAGGTGAAAGACAGAATGAAGAGAACATTCTAGTTAGAAGGAACAGCATGTGCAAAGTCTGTGAGTTAGCATGGAGCATGGTCAGTGGGAGAGACTGAAAGAAGACTGTTATTGGGGAAGCACAAAGAGAAAGTGAGTTGGGTGCAACATAGGGTTGGAGAGGTTGGCAGGAGCTAGACCAGGCCACACCTGCAGGCTAATTTAAGGAGATATATTTTCACCGTGTTGGAGAAGGAGATGGCAGCTCACTCCAGTATCCTTGCCTGGAGGATCCCAGGGATGGGGGAGCCTGGTGGGCTGCCGTCTATGGGGTCGCACAGAGTCAGATACAACTGAAGCGACTTAGCAGCAGCAGCATTTTCACCTTGTGAGCAGTGGATGTCATTGAAAGGTTCTTGGTCGGGGTTGCAACCCAGGACAGAATTATATTTTCAAAAGAGCACATTGGTTGACTGTGGTGAATAGAGAGACGTTTGAAAGGTGGTCATATCAGGAGGTGGTGTGGAGCTGGTTTAATATTTATTTTTTGTACCTGGATTTATTCTGAGGCAGTTGGGCAACCTGAGAACTTGCCCTTAACCATATTTTTCATATATTGCATGGTCTTTTGGCCTAATGGGATGCTCTTAGTTTTTTGATAGAACTAAGGACAGCAGTAGTAGGTGGGTGGGGAATGAGGGGATTCTGGCCTACAGTGTAGCAGTAATACTTTCTGTGAGTGATGATTTTAGTATCTTAGGGTCTTTTCTTTTTCCTTTTTTGTTGCTAGTTTTCTCCAGAAATAGTAGACACCATTATTTTATTTTTCACTTTGATATCTTGAATCCTTCTAACATATGCTGATTTGAAAGTACTATTTCAAATTCCTGTCCTGCAGATTTTTTGCCTTATTGTGTTCCAGGCTTTGAGAGCAACTCCAGATTTAATACAAGGGTTTCTGGGTTCATGCTTGAAATACGATAATTTCAGGTGATTTATATAATAAAAAGGAAAAAGATCCAAAGGTTCTATTGTGCTTTTCTGTGTGTCTATTACCATGCTTGTTCATTCTCATTTGCATTATAGTTATTTATACAGTCATATTAAGCTCTTTCTGCAGCTCCACTTGCCTTCCCTTTCACCTCCTACTCATCCTTCAGATTTCATGTTATCATCACTTCTTCAGAGAAGGCTTCCCTGACCTCTCTGACTAGGATGCTTTCCTATTTTATACACTTTTGTGGCACTGTGATCACTTATACTAACTCCTCTGCTATGTGAACAGTGTGCCTGCTGGATGGGGAGGTTGTTGGAGGCTTGAGTCTTGCCCTTGACTGTGCCCACCATTGGGTCCACTGCCCCGAGCACAATGCCTGGCACAGAGGCACTCAGTATTTGCTAATGAATGAACAAGGACACCTACATGAATGTCCTTGAGGTCAGGGAATTTTCGCTTCATGGTTGACCTGCTTGTTTCTCTCAACAGTTGAAGAATTGCTGTAAGCTTCCAGCAGGCTCCTGGGAAACCAGCCCCCACCCCACTTTGGTGCATGTTGGCTCTGGCAGCTACTGCAGCTCCAGGTGTCTCCTGTAGTCCCAGGTAGCATCCCTGGCTCCAGGCTCCTGGTGGTTACAAAGCTCTTGAAAACTAAGGTTCCTCTATAACCCCTGCGTTACCAGGCTCCCAGCTGGGTTCTGGCACTGGATGGTTGCCAAGGCCTCACTCATGCCACTGGGCTTCTGGCATATCCCAGGACTTCCCAGCCTCTGTGGCCCTGGGAAGTTCCCCAGGTTCCCAATCAGCCCCTGTGAACCCAGGCTCCTGTGCAGGCCTAGCACTAAGCCTATTCCATGGACCCAGTCATTAGGCTGGTCCCTGTACCCATGTACCAGGCCTGCCTACCTATTGACAGGCACCAGACTTGCCTGTCCAAGGACTTTAGCAGCAAGAATGCCCATCCAGACCACCAGATGGCCCAACCAGAATCTCTGGACAGGCTGACGGGTTAGGGCTTTGCCTGCCAAGCCAGTTCATAAAAACTGAGAGTCATTTACCCTCTCAAACATAGAGACACCAGTGTAAGGCCACATGAATCATGAAAAATCAGGGAGCCATGACACCACCAAAGGAAATTCTTTATTTTAAGGAAATGAAAAGTCACTCCACAGAATAGGAGAAAATACTTGCAATCTATCTATTTGATAAGGGGTTAATATCCAAGTTATATAAGGAACTCATAGAACTCAACAGCAAACAAACAAACAAACAAACCACAAACACACAATCTGACTAAAAAATGGGCAAAGGATTTGAATAAACTTTTTTCCAAAAAAGACATACAAATGGCCAACAGGTAAATCAGAAGATTGCTCAACATCATTAATCATCAGGGAAATGCCAATCAAAAATATAATGAAACATCACCTCACATCTGTTAGAATGGCTGTTATCAAAAAGTCAAGAGATAACAAGTGTTGACGAGGATGTGGAGAAAAGTAAACCCTTGTGTACTGTTGGTGGGACTGTAAGTTTGTGCAGCCACTATGAAACCAGATTGGAGACTTCTCAATTAAAAATAGAACTACCATATGATCCATCAATCCCATTTCTGGATATATAGTTGAAGGAAAAGAAATCACTATTGTGAAGATTTATCTGCACCCCTATGTTCATTGCAACATTAGTCACAGTTGTGAAGACATGGAAATAACCTAAGTGTGCATCAATAGTGGAGAAGGCAATGGCACCCCACTCTAGTACTCTCTTGCCTGGAAAATCCCATGGAGGGAGGAGCCTGGTAGGCTGCAGTCCATGGGGTCGCTGAGAGTCAGACACGACTGAGAGACTTCACTTTCGCTTTTCACTTTCATGCATTGGAGAAGGAAATGGCAAACCACTCCAGTGTTCTTGCCTGGAGAATCCCAGAGATGGGGGAGCCTGGTGGGCTGCCGTCTATGGGGTCACACAGCGTAGGACACGACTGACGTGACTTAGCTTCTGTGTATCAATAGATGAATGGACACAGAAAACATAGTATATATCTACAATGGAATATTATTCAGCCATAAAAAGGAAGGAATCCTGTCTTTTGGGACACTATGGGTGGACCTTGAGGGCATTATGCTAAGTGAAATGTCAGATGGAGAAACACAAACACTGTATGTTTTCACCTATACCTGGAACCTAAAAAAACTAAATTCATAAAAACAGAGTACCATAATGATTGCGAGGGACTTAGGGATTGGGGAAATATTGGTCAAAGAGAACAAATTGCAACTTTAAGTTGAATAAGTTTGGGGGATCTAAAGTACAGTATATGGTAATTATAATTAATAATACTATATTATTTATATTCTTAAAACCTTCTATGGGAGTATACCTTAAATGTTATCACCACAATAAAATGGTAATTATGTGAGATGAAGGAGGTGCTAACTAACCTTAGTTTGGTAAATGTTTCATATTATATATGTGTATCAAGTCATCATATGGTATACCTTCAATGACATATGTTATATGTAAATAACATGTCAGTGAAACTGCAAAAAAAAAAGAATTGATGTAAAACCTCTATTATTTCTCTCTCCTTTTTTAAGTGTAGTTGCTTTAAAGTGTTGTGGTAGTTTCTGCACAGGAAAGTGAATCAACTATGCATATACATATATCCTCTCTTGTTTAGATTTCCTTCCCGTTTAGGTCACTACAGAGCGCTGAGTAGAATTTCCTGTGCTATACAGTTGGTTCTCATTAATTATCTATTTTATGCATAATAGTATATATATGTCAATCCCAGTCTCCCAATCCATCCCACCCACCTCCTTCCTCCTTTGGTATTCATATGTTTGTTCTCTATGTCTGTGTCTCTATTTCTGCTTTGCAAAATAGATTCATTTATACCATTTTCCTGGATTCCACATATATGCATTAATATACGATATTCACTTTTCTCTTTCTGACTCACTTCATTCTGTATGACACTCTCTAGGTCCATCCACGTCTCTACAAATGGCACTATTTCATTCCTTTTGATGGCTGAGTAATATTCCATTGTAAATATACCCCACATCTTCTTTATGCATTCATCTGTTGATGTACATTTAGGTTGCCTCCATGTCCTGGCTATTGTAAATAGTGCTGCAGTGAACACTGGGGTGTATGTACCTTTGAAATTATGGTAAAATCTGTATTATTGATTTCTATCTCACATGTAATTTTTAGCAGAGATGCCAATATCCAAGTGGACATAGTTTTCCACTTATAATAAATATATTAAATATTGCCCATTTAAAATGGGAACAAGATACTAAACAACATAAAATATACAGGAATATAGTGAACTGGTTAAGAGCATGGATTCTGAAACCAAACTATTTGTATTCAAATTATGGTACTGGAGCTTACTTACTGTAAGGCCATATGCAAATTATTTAACCTCTCTGTGCCTGGTTACTCATTTTTGAAATGAGGATAATGATTCCTGCCTCAAATAATGCTATGAGTTGTAAATAAGTAAATTTATATAAATAGGTAAACTCATTTTATAGCAATGCCTTGTGTAAGTGTTAGCTGTCATTATTATGTGACTGTTATTAGGAAAAAGGAGAGGCTATGAACAAAAATGTTCAAGTTCCTCCATGGCTCCTTTCTTGTTAACTTGAAAATAAACCTCACAATGTTCTCAGTTGATATTTTTTTCTCAATACATTGATTTGATTTTTTTTTCAGTTCCCACATTTTAATATCATGCAGATGACAATGGAATTATGTTGTTTTCCCACCAAAATTTATTGTAAATGCTGAAAAGTCAGTGAAAACTAAGGATACTGTGATGTCATTGATAGTATCAAATTATCTGGGAAACTTTAAGAAGAAGATGTGAGTGGCCCCAAGGCTGCTGGATTAGGTTCCCCAGGGGAAGTGAGTGGTTGTGTATGTGTGTTTTGGGGGTGTGGAAGCTACTGAGCTGGGAGTAATAGGTTTATGTGTATATATTTTACACTTTGTACTGGAGGGTAATATATACACAGAAAGGCACATACACATCATAAGTGTACAAGTTGAATTTTCAAGAGTGAACACACCCAAGTAAGAAATAGAACATAACCAGCAGTCCAGAAACCCTTTCCCATCAGTAATCCCCCATCTTGAATCACCATATTGATTTCTAACACCGTAGATTAGTTTTGCATATTTTTGCTGTTCAGTCAGATAAAGTGATGCAGTATATACTCCTTTATTTCTGGCTTTTATCCTCAATATTAGGTATGTGAGATTCTCTATATTATTGTGTGTAGTTGTATATTATTCATTCACATGCTGTATATTATTTTTTGTGTGTGTGAAAAAATATTTTTCCTTCTATTGTCAATGCGCATTTGGGTGAATTCCAACTTGGAGCTACAATGTGCCGCTCTGAGTATTCTAATCCATATTCTGGTGCACACACGTGTGTATTTTTGTTGGGCATATGCCTGAGTGGAATCGCTGGGTCATAAGGTATGCAGATGTTCAGCTTTAGTAGATTTTATGTGCATTTTTTAAGCTCTAGAGGTGATTCTGATTCCTGGCCAAGGCTGAAAACCACTGATCTATCATATCTACCCAAAAGGAAGGTTTAAAGCCACACTATCAAAGCATGGATGAGCTCATTAAACATGTAATGTTAAGAAGATGAACTGCACGGATCATCCAAATAGCCTCCCAGATAATGCTAATATCTGCGGCTTCAATAGTTAGCTTGCCATTTCCATGGGGGTCAGGGTGGGTAGGTTAATGCTGGATGCTGGCTCTCTGGTTTTCTTTTCTCCCTTGGTTCGACCCTGATTTCTCTCAGGTTCAGCAAAGTGGAATGCCGAACGAGAACTGAGACTGAGAGAAAACGTTGCCAAGTACCGTTAATTATTAATGAAATGAATTTGCATCAAACCAGAGGGTATTAAAATGGCTTAAAATGAGTAGCAAGTTCTTGATAAGGCTTTTCCTTTTCTCAGGTGACTGGAATGATGCACTCGTGTTGGAGCACATTAATTTAATAGAAACACTGCTCCCTCCCAGTGCAGCTTGGAGCTGGATGTAAGCCCAGCCTAGGGACAGCAGGTTCTGGAGTAATTTCTGCTTACGTGGCTTTGGTGAAACCAAGTGATATGAGCAGAACACAGCTGGCTGAAAAAGTGCTTTAAACATAACTCAAAGGAAAACTTTCCCTACCCTACCAGAAGCACTGGGGAGAGAAAAGCATCTTGCTACTGTGTCAGACAGCTCTCAGTTCAAATCCCATCTCAGCTTTACCAGGTCTGATGATCTTGCAAATTTCCTGACCTCTCAGAGCCTTTGATTTCTTCATCTGTAAAATGGGATATGTATCCAGACCTCAAGAGATCGTATGTAAAGTGCCTGGTTTCCAGTAGGTACCCAGAAAGTAGCAGTTATTATTTCCCATGGTGCTGTGGAAAACAATGTCGAGAATATACCTGTGTGGTAAAAAGAAAGAGCAGTGAAGAGAAGGTGGTGCTTTGAAAGCCAGTATTCGGACTGATGGCAGGCCCATATTGAAAACAGAGGGGACTTCCCTGGTGGTCCAGTGCCTAAGACTCTGTGTTTCCAATGCAGGGGGCCTGGGTTTGATCCCTGGTCAGGAAACTAAATCCTGCATGCTGCAACGAAGACCCGGTACAGCCAAACAAATAAATAAAATAAGTCTTTTAAAAAGAAACGAAAATGGAAATGTGTCCTGCTGCTACAGATCCAAGGAAAGTCTTTAAGTCTGTGTAAAACATAAAGGGATCAGCTACCAGAATTTTTTTTCAGTTCATTACATACACAGGCACACCAGTGTGCCAAGGACATGTGGAAAGCTAACTAAGCTTAAAGACTGGTAAGAATGTTAGGCTACCTGAGCTGGGCATTCTGGGCAGGTCAGGGTTATAACTAAATTATCCTATGAGGGACACTGGTCCCACTCAAAGGAAACTCTACTTAGGTGGCCACATTCTGCCCCATGCGTCCCCAGTTTTCCTTGGCTACAGCTGACTAGACCATGGATGAGCATGAAAGCTGGGGCCCTTTAGTCCATCTTGCTTATCTTTTAAGATCTAATTCAATTGTTACCATTTACAGAAAACTTTCCCTAAGTGTCTAGGTCAGTAGGATAGAACTGACTTAGGGTTGTGACAGAATAGAAAGGAATGAACAGGCAGAGAGATAGATTATTATCCAAGCCCTAGACAAAAATTGTCGTGGAAAGAATGACGGTGACAACAGGGCAACATTTATCAAACACTTACTTGGTGCGAGGCGTTAAGCTCAACACTTTTCATGCATCATCTCTTCTGATAACCATTAAAGAAGATACAATTAGTTCCCCCATTTTAGAGATGAAGAAATCGAAGTTGCAATTTAGTTCAGTGACTTTCCAAGTTTGAAGCAAGCTCAGATCTCATTGTTTACAATCCCATGCCCTTAAACCACCCCTCCACAGCCTCACCATTGGTGGACCACAATGCCAGTATGGCAGGAGAGCTGGGAACTGATCTGTTGTTGAGTAGAAACCATGTTCAGAGCATTGTGATAGTATTTTTTGTATGCATTCCTTGTATTTGGTTATTTAGACTGGCTTATTTCAAGTTGTGGAAAAAATCACTCCTGTTCAATTGATGGTGATTCGTTTGTTTCATGATTAAAAAGTCATTCTTTTTATATTTAAACAGCACATAATTCAACAAAAGAAATTCTCAGAGCAGCATTATTAGGCCCAGGACCATATAATAAACATTTGAAAAGCACTCAGTATTTTTTTTAAAAATGGCTAAACCATTAATTGATTAGTTCAAATACTCTTTATGTGGTGAGGGAGTAATAGAATAACCTATGTTTTAGGGAGAAGTTAAGGAAACCCTAGGAGGTTAATATGTACCCAGGTTCCCCACTGAAAGAGATAATGCAGGCTTCAAATTCAGTGTCACCAACTAGTTATATCCAACCAGTTCCTTGGGACTGAATGGGAATAACCCCTGGAGTAGCTGCACACATTGCAAAACTGTTCAAATACTTGAATTTTATGCTTTTTGGAGTTAGGTTGACAGACAATTCGATACTGTTCTCAATACTCCCATTCTGTAATTTTAATGCTGGTAGGTTTTCATCAGTTGATTCTCTGCACACTTATTTCTTTTGTAATTATTATGTGTAGACAGTGAATTCCATTCTGGAGACACAACCCTGGGCAAGACAGCTGATTCTGGGAGGCGAAGACAGGGAAACTGTAATTCTGTGGGGCTGATGAGAGCCATGGCGAACACACACACTGGAGAGGTGGTGGGGAGCTATGTGGCATGAAGCTTGTGTCTGCTAAAAGAGCACGTTTCCTGTCCTGGACTCTTTTCTACCAGTTACCAGAACCCAGAATTCTGTAGACCAGTGATTCTCAAATGTTGCTGGGTATAAGAATTACCTGGAAACTTAGTCACATACCAAGGCCCAGGCCCTGTTCACATTGACAAGAATGGGCTTTTGTGTCCTTCATCATCTCTGTATGCGATTCTGACACAAATCTATGTTTGAGAACCATTCCTGTGGGCCAATAGCACACCATTTCACTGGATGTAGCACAGCTGTCCCTGTAGGGGATTGGGGCCACAGACACCCCCACCCCATCCTGCAGATGCCAAAATCCACAGATGCTGAAGTCCTTCTAGAAAATGGTGGAGACCAGAGCCCTCTGTATCTGCATGCAGAACCTGTGGATGCACAGGGCCAGCCGTGTGACATGTATGGTGGTTCAGCTATTTTCTCTGTTTTCTTTCTGGAATGTGGAAAAGGACCTGCTACAGGATATCTGATTTCAAGAGACTTTGCCTTGTTTGAAGCTGAATGATTCAAAGTGGGAAAATACAATTTTATGTCTCCTTTTATGTTGGTTACCTTGCCCCTGACCTATATTTTTGGCTTATTGCACTCATGTTTCTTTGAAGTCATTTTCTGAGCAGAAAACATTTTATTGAAAAGTGTTCTTGTGAATTCAAAATGTGGGATTAAGTAGGAAATACCAGCACTAGAACAGAGACAAATACATGATTGAAGACAATATTCCTTTGGGAGAGAATCCCCCTTTCCTAGTTCTTTGTTGCATTTCTATTTCCATTGAGATGGGATTTGAATTAAAACTTTCCCTTCTTGATTATGTGACCTAGGGAAGTTACTTAACCTTTCTGTTTCCACTTGCCTCATCTGTAAAATGGGGATGGTGATAATAACACTACCTTCCTCACAGTGTTGTTATGATGATTAACAAAGTTGACACGTGAAAACACTTAGAACTGGAAACCTACAAAGTGCTAAATGAATGTTCCTGCTATTATGTTTTTCCATCATACTTTTAAAATCTCTTATTCCTCTTTGTATGTCTGTTGCCTTTCTATTTGATGTTCAGGCTAAAGACCAGTAGATTCTGTCAAGATTAATTAAAAAAGAATCAGGGCCTCATAAAGATCTAATATGAAATTAAACCCCTTTCATAGATACTGCTAATACTTCTTACAAACATATGATGTTTAGAAACTAGGGATTGAAGTTTAGAAACAGAACCTATAGTCAACCAAGGGCAATGTGAAACTGAGTCAGAATGGTGGGCCAGACCACCTGTATTGATTCTCCAGAACTTTCCCAGAGGAGACCAATGCCTCACTCCTCATCCCCTTCCCAGGTCTTGGCAGAAGGGCCTAGGTGAGAACTACCTGGACACTGTGTATGGAGTTGGGATAGGGACTGCTTCTGAGGTGGAACCTGAATTTCAATAAGATGTTGGTTTTCCATTTTGCTTTACTGCAGACTATATGCAGATTCTCCCTCCAAAGGCTTGTTGCCTGTCTGATTCCTTCAGGGTCCCACTGTGGTTGCACAGAAACCACCTGAGCATCTAGCAGGCAGGCCTCGAAGCACACCTCTACTCCCTCCTTCCCAGATGCTGCCAGAGGGTCCAGGTCCCTGCCTTCAGCTTATGTGTCCTCAGCTTCACAGTGAAGCCCCCCACTCCTGCTTTGCCATCCACTTTTTTTCCCAGTGGTTATGGTTTTTAATTTACCATATATAGCAAAAGGTAAATATTAACATTATTCTGCCATATAGTTTCAGGAAATTACTTTTATTTTTCTATGTTTTATTTAAATACTAAAAAATATTTTTTACAGTGATATGTTGATTTCTGCCACACAACAATGCCAATCAGCCATAATTATACATACATCCCGGAGAAGGCAGTGGCAACCCACTCCAGTGTTCTTGCCTGGAGAATCCCAGGGACAGGGAAGCCTAGTGGGCTGCCGTCTATGGGGTCACACAGAGTTGGACACGACTGAAGTGACTTAGCAGGAGCAGCAGCAGCATACATACATCCCTTCCCTCCCTTGCCTCCCCCATCTCATACTTCCAGATCATCACAGAGTGCTTTTGACATATGCTCATGAATGCTTATATATCCTTTTAATTTCTCTACACTGGGTGTTATAGACATAACACCATAGTGTGCATTATCTATCCTCCTATCAGTGGACCTTTATGTTGTTTCCAGGTTTTCACTGTTACGAACAGTGTTGAAGAGAACATCCTTTCACAAGTCTCCTCTTGCCTGGGTGTTTACCTTACCTGACACTTTTAGTTGATTTGGGCTTCTCTTTTTCAGTATAAAACACTTAAAAACACGTCATCCACTTTATTTATTTTTTTTATAATTTATTTATTTTTAAATTTTATTTAATTTTTAAACTTTACATAATTGTATTAGTTTTGCCAAAATCAAAATGAATCCACCACAGGTATACATGTGTTCCCCATCCTAAACCCTCCTCCCTCCTCCCTCCCCACACCATAAAAAACCCTGTGTACGAGACGTCATCCACTTTAACTATGTTCTCTTTGTAACCCCAAGTTTCCTTTTTAAAAGATGTATATTTATTACCCATTGTCTGCTAGGAAGATATATATATATATATATATATATATATATGTATATCTGTTTCTGTACACAGAAACAAAACCACGGATTTGATATATGGACTATGTTAGAAATAGGGAGGATTGGTATACTATATAATTTTTAAGTTAATTTTTATTGAAAGATAATTGCTTTACAGAATTTTGATGTTTTCTTTCAAACCTCAACACGAATCAGTCATAGGTAAGCAGAGACATTACTTTGCCAACAAAGGTTCGTCTAGTCAAGGCTATGGTTTTTCCTGTGGTCGTGTATGGATGTGAGAGTTGGACTGTGAAGAAGGCTGAGCGCCAAAGAATTGATGCTTTTGAACTGTGGTGTTGGAGAAGACTCTTGAGAGTCCCTTGGACTGCAAGGAGATGCAACCAGTCCATTCTGAAGGAGATCAGCCCTGGGATTTCTTTGGAAGGAATGATGCTAAAGCTGAAACTCCAGTACTTTGGCCACCTCATGAGAAGAGTTGACTCATTGGAGAAGACTCTGATGCTGGGAGGGATTGGGGGCAAGAGGAGAAGGGGACGACAGAGGATGAGATGGCTGGATGGCATCACTGACTTGATGGACGTGAGTCTCAGTGAACTCTGGGAGTTAGTGATGGACAGGGAGGCCTGACGTGCTGCGATTCATGGGGTCCCAAAGAGTCGGACACGACTGAGCGACTGATCTGATCTGATCTGATCTGATGCACATATCTGCTCCATTTTGAACTTCCCTCCCATCTCCTTCCCCATCCCCCCTCTCTGGGTTGACACAGACCCCTGTTTGAGCTTCCTGAGCCATATAGCAAATTCCCATTGGCTATTTTACATATGGTGATGTAAGTTTCCATGTTACTCTTTCCATACATCTCACCCTCTCCTCCCTTCTCCCCATGTTCATAAGTCTATTCTCTATGTCTGTTTCTCCATTGCTGCCCTGTGTGTAATTTCTTCAGTACCATTTTTCTAGATTCTGTATATATGCATTAAAATATGATATTTGTCCTTCTCTTTCTGACTTACTTCACTCTGTAAATAGGTTCTAGGTTCATCCACCTCATTAGAACTGACTCAAAGGTATTCCTTTTTACGGCTGAGTAATATTCCATTGGGTATATGTACCACAACTTCTTTATCCATTCCTCTGTCAATGGACATCTAGGTTGCTTCCATGTTCTGCTGCTGCTGCTGCTGCTGCTAAGTCGCTTCGGTCATGTCCGACTCTGTGCGACCCCACAGACGGCAGCCCATCAGGCTCCACCGTCCCTGGGATTTTCCAGGCAAGAACACTGGAGCGGGTTGCTATTTCCTTCTCCAATGCATGAAAGTGAAAAGTGAAAATGAAGGCGCTCAGTCGTGTCCAACTCTTAGCTCTAGCTATTGTAAATAGTGCTGCAATGAACAATGGGATACATGTGTCTTTTTCAATTTTGGTTTCCTCAGGGTATATGCCTAGGAGTGGGATTGCTGGTGGTTTTATTCCTAGTTTTTTAAGGAATCTCCATACCATCTTCCATAGTGGCTGTATCAATTTACATTCCCACCAACAGTGCAAGAGCATTCCCTTTTCTCCACACCCTCTCTGGCATTTATTGTTTGTAGACTTTTTGACGATAGCCATTCTGACTGGTATGAGATGATATCTTATTGTGGTTTTGATTTGCATTTCTCTAATAATGAGTGATGTTGAGTATCTTTTCATGTATTTGTTAGCCATCTCTATGGCTTCTTTGGAGAAATGTCTGTTTAGGTCTTTACCCCAGTTTTTGATTGGGTTGTTTGTTTTCCTGGTATTGAGTTGTATGAGCTGCTTGTATATTTTGGAAATTAATCCTTTGTCAGTTTCACAGTTTCACTTGCTATTATTTTCTCCCATTCTGAGGGTTGTCTTTTCACCTTGCTTATAGTTTCCTTTGCTCTGCAAAAACTTTTAAGTTTAATCAGGTCCCACTTGTTTACTTTTGTTTTTATTTCTGTTCCTCTAGGAGGTGCGTCATAGAGAATCTTGCTTTATGTCATCAAGTGTTCGGCCTATGTTTTCTTCTAAGACTTTTATAGTTTCTGGTCTTATATTTATGGATTAATTTATTTTGGGTTTATCTTTGTGTATGTATCTTTGTGTATGGTGTTAGGAAGTATTTTAATTTCATTCTTTTACATGTAGATGTCCAGTTTTCCCAGTGCCATTTATTGAAGAGGCTGTCTTTGCCTCATTCTATAGTCTTGCCTCCTTTGTCAAAAATAAGGTACCCATAGGTCCATGGGTTTATTTCTGGGCTTTCTATCTTGTTCCATTGGTCTATATTTCTGTTTTTGTGCCGGTACCATATGGTCTTGATGACTGTAGCTTTGTAGTATAACCTGAAGTCAGGAAGGTTGATTCCTCCAGCTCCATTCTTATTTCTCAAGACTGCTTTGACTATTTGGGGTCTTTTGTATTTCCATATTAACTGTGAAATTTTTTGTTCTAGTTCTGTGAAAAATGTCATTGGTAATTTGATAGGGACTGCACTGAATCTGTAGATTGTGTTTGGTAGTATAGTCATTTTCACAATATTGATTCTTCCTACCCAGGAACATGGAATTTCTTTCCATCTGTTTATATCATCTTTGATTCTTTCATTAGTGTCTTATAATCTTCTGTGTACAGTTCTTCTGTCTCCTTAGGTAGGTTTATTCCTAGATATTTAATTATTTTTGTTGCAATGGTGAATAGGATTGACTCCTTAATTTCTCTTTCTGATTTTTCATTGTTAGTATATGGGGAGTGAAAGTGATTTCTGTGTATTGATTTTGTAACCTGCAACTTTGCTAAGTTCACTGATTAGCTCTAGTAATTTTTTGATACTATCTTTAGGGTTTCCTATGTACAGTAGCATGTCATCTACAAATAGGGAGAGCTTTACTTCTTTTCCTACCTGGATTCCTTTTATTTCTTTTTCTTCTCTGATTTCTGCAGCTAGGACTTCCAGAACTATGTTGAATAATAGTGGGGAAAGTGGACACCCTTGTCTTGTTTGTGATCTTAGGGGGAATGCTTTCAGGTTTTCACCATTGAGAATGATGCTTGCCATAGGCTTATCATATATGGCCTTTATTATGTTGAGGTAAGTTCCTTCTATGCCCATTTTTTGAAGAGTTTTAATCATAAATGGGTGCTGAATTTTGTCAAAGGCTTTTTCTGCATCAGTTGAGCTTATCATATGGTTTTTATCTTTCAACTTGTTAATATAGTGTATCACATTGATTGATTTGCATATATTGAAGAACCCTTGCACTCCTGGAATAAACCCAACTTGATCATGGTGTAAGATCTTTTGGATGTGTTTCTGAATTCTGTTTGCTAAAATTTTGTTGAGGATTTTTGCATCTATGTTCATCAGTGATATTGGCCTATAGTTTTCTTTTTTGTGTTGTATTTGTCTGGTTTTGGTATCAGGGTGATGGTTGCCTCAGAATGAGATTGAAGGTGTTCCTTCCTCTGCAATTTTTTGAAAGAGTTTTAGAAGGATAGGCATTAGCTCTTCTCTAAATGTCTGATAGAATTCTCCTGTGAAGCCATCTGGTCCTGGGCTTTTGTTTTTTGGGAGATTTTTGATCACAGCTTCAATTTCAGTGCTTGTACTTGGGTTGTTCATAATTTCTATTTCTTCCTGGTTTAGTCGTGGAAGATTGAACTTTTCTAAGAATCTGTCCATTTCTTCCAGGTTATCCATTTTATTGTCGTATAGTTCTTCATAACAATCTCTTATACTCCTTTTTATATCTGCATTGTCTATTGTAACCTCTCATTTTTCATTTCTAATTTTGTTGATTTGATTCTTCTTTCTTGATGAGTCTGCCTAGAGGTTTGTCAATTTTGTTTATCTTCTCAAAGAACCAACTTTTAGTTTTATTAGTTTTTACTTTTGCTTCTTTCATTCCTTTTTCATTTATTCCTGCTCAGATCTTTATTATTTCTATCCTTCTAGTAATTTTTTGTTGTTGTTGTTGTTCTTTTTCCAGTTGTTTTAGGTGTAAAGTTAGGTTGTCTATTTGGTATATTTCTTGTTTCTTGAGGTAGGATTGTGTTGCTATAAACTTCCCTCTTAGAACTGCTTTTGCAGAATTCCATAGGTTTTGAGTTGCCATGTTTTCATTGTCATTTGTTTCTAGAAATTTTTTTATTTCCCTTTTGATTTCTTCAGTAACCTGTTGGTTATTTAGACATGTATTGTTTAATCTCCATGTGTTTGTGTTTCTTACAGCTTTTTCTTGTAATTGATATCTAGTTTCACAGCATTGTGGTTGGAGAAGATGCTTGATACAATTTCAATTTTCTTAAATTTAATGAGGTTTGATTTGTGACCCAAGATGTGGTCTATCCTGGAGAATGTTCCATGTGTACTTGAGAAGAAGGTGTATTCTTCTGCATTTGGATGGAATATCCTGAAGATATCAATGAGATCCATCTCATCTAACATATCATTTAAGACTTATGTTTCCTTATTAATTTTGTTTTGATGATCTGTCCATTGGTGTGAGTGGGCTGTTAAAGTCTCCTACTATTATTGTGTTACTGTCAATTTCTCCTTTTATGTCTGTTAGTGTTTGTCTTATGCATTGAGGTACTCCTATGTTGGATGCATAGATATTTACAATTGTTATGACTTCTTCTTGGATTGATCCCTTGATCATTATGTAGTGTCCTTCCTTTTCTCTTGTAATCTTTATTTTAAGGATTGTAATCTATTTTGTCTGACATGAGGATTGCTACTCCAGCTTTCTTTTGCTTCCCATTTGCATGAAATATATATTTTCCATCCTCTCACTTTCAATCTATATGTGTCTTTAGGTCTGAAGTGGGTTTCTTGTATACAGCTTATATATTGGTCTTTTTTTTTTTTTTTTATCCCTTCAGCCAGTCTGTGTCTTTTTGTTGGAGCATTTAATGCATTTAAATTTAAAGTAATTATTGGTATATATGTTCCTATTGCAATTTTCTTAATTTTTTGGGATTGATTTTGTAGATGTTTTTCCTTCTCTTGTATTTCTTGTCTATATAAATGCCTTTAACAGTTGTTGTGAGGCTGGCTTGATGACACTGAATTCTCTTAACTTTTGCTTGTCTGAAAAGCTTTTTATTTCTTCATCAGTTTTGAATGAGATCCTTGCTGGGTACAGTAATCTTGGTTGTAGATTTTTCCCTTTCAGTACTTAAAATATATCCTGCCATTCCCTTCTGGCCTACAGAGATTCTGAGGAGAAATTAGCTGTTAAATGTATGGGATTTCCCTTGTATGTTACTTGTTGCTTTTCCCTTGCTGCTTTTAATATTCTTTCTTTGTGTTTAGTCTTTGTTAATTTGATTAGCATGTGTCTTGGCATGTTTCTTCTTGAGTTTATCCTTATGGGACTCTTTGCACATATTGGACTTGATTGACTATTTCGTTTTCCACGTTGGAGAAATTTTCAACTATAATCTTTTCAAAAATTTTCTCATACCCTTTCGTTCTCTCTTCTTCAGTTCAGTTCAGTTGCTCAGTCGTGTCCAAGTCTTTATGACTCCATGGACTACGGCATGCCAGGCCTCCATATCCATCACCAACTCCCAGAGTTTGCTCAAACTCATGTCCCTTGAGTCAGTGATGACATCCAACCATCTCATCCTCTATCGTCCCCTTCTCCTCCTGCCCCCAATCCCTCCCAGCATCAGAGTCTTTTCCAATGAGTCAACTCTTCTCATGAGGTGGCCAAAGTACTGGAGTTTCAGCTTTAGCATCATTCCTTCCAAAGAAATCCCAGGGCTGATCTCCTTCAGAATGGACTGGTTGGATCTCCTTGCAGTCCAAGGGACTCTCAAGAGTCTTCTCCAACACCACAGTTCAAAAGCATCAATTCTTCGGCATTTAGCCTTCTTCATAGTCCAACTCTCACATCCATACATGACCACAGGAAAAACCATAGCTTTGACTAGACGAATCTTTGTTGGCAAAGTAATGCTCTGCTTTTTAAAATGCTGGCTAGGTTGGTCATCGCTTTTCTTCCAAGGAGTAAGTGTCTTTTAATTTCATGGCTGCCATCACCATCTGCAGTGATTTTGGAGCCCCCCAAAATAAAGTCTCTCACTGTTTCCATTGCTTCCCCATTTGCCATGAAGTGATGGGACCAGATGCCATGATCTTAGTTTTCTGAATGTTGAGTTTTAAGTCAACTTTTTAACTCTCTTCTTTCACTTTAATCAAGAGTCTCTTTAGTTCTTCTTCATTTTCTGCCATAAGGGTGGTGTCATCTGCACATCTGAGGTTATTGCTATTTCTCCCGGCAATCTTGATTCCAGCTTGTGCTTCATCCAGCCCAGCATTTCTCATGATGTACTCTGCATATAAGTTAAATAGGCAGGGTGATAATATACAGCCTTAACGTACTCCTTTCCTTATTTGGAACCAGTTTGTTGTTCCATGTCCAATTCTAAGTGTTGCTTTCTCAGCTGCATACAGATTTCCCAGGAGGCAGGTCAGGTGGTCTGGTTTTCCCATCTCTTTAAGAATTTTCCACAGTTTGCAGAGATAAATCCATGCACCTATGGCTACCTTATCTTTGACAAAGGAGGCAAGAATATACAATGGAGAAAACACAATCTTTTTAACAAGTGGTGCTGGTAAAACTGGTCAACCATTTGTGAAAGAATGAAACTAAAACACTTTCTAACACCATACACAAAAATAAACTCAAAATGGATTAAAGATCTAAATGTAAGACCAGAAAATATAAAGCTCCTAGAGGAAAACATCGGAGAAGGCAATGGCAACCCACTCCAGTACTCTTGCCTGGAAAATCCCATGGATGGAGGAGCCTGGTAGGCTGCAGTCTATGGGGTCTCACAGAGTCGGACATGACTGAAGCGACTTAGCAGCAGCAGCAGCATTCACTTTCACTTTTCACTTTCATGCATTGGAGGAGGAAATGGCAACCCACTCCAGTGTTCTTGCCTGGAGAATCCCAGGGACGGTGGGGCCTGGTGGGCTGCCGTCTATGGGGTCGCACAGAATCGGACACGACTGAAGTGACTTAGCAGCAGCAGCAGCAGAGGAAAACATAGGCAAAACACTCTCTGACATAAATCATAGCAGGATCCTCTATGACCCACCTCCCAGAGTAATGGAAATAAAAGCAAAAATAAACAAATGGGACCTAATTAAACTTAAAAGCTTTTGCACAATGAAGAAAACTATAAGCAAGGTGAAAAGACAGCCTTCAGAATGGGAGAAAATAATAGCAAATGAAGCAACTGACAAAGAATTAATCTCAAAAATACAGAAGCAGCTCATGCAGCTCATTCCAGAAAAATAAACGACCCAATCAAAAAATGGGCCAAAGAACTAAACAGACATTGCTCCAAAGAAGACATACAGACGGCTAACAAACATGTGAAAAGATTCTCAACATCACTCATTATCAGATAAATGCAAATCAAAACCATAATGAGGTACCATCTCATGCCAGTCAGAATGGCTGCTATCCAAAAGTCTACAAGCAATAAATGCTGAAGAGGGTGCAGAGAAAAGGGAACCCTCTTACACTGTTGGTGGGAATGTAAACTAGTACAGCCACTATGGAGAACAGTGTGGAGATTTCTTAAAAAACTGGAAATAGAACTGCCATATGACCCAGCAATCCCACTGCTGGGCATACACACTGAGGAAACCAGAATTGAAAGAGACACGTGTACCCCAATGTTCATCGCAGCACTGTTTACAATATAGGACATGGAAGCAACCCAGATGTCCATCAGCAGACGAATGGATAAGAAAGCAGTGGTACATATACACAATGGAATATTATTCAGCAATTAAAAAGAATGCATTTGAATCAGTTCTAATGAGGTGGATGAAACTGGAGCCTATTATACAGTGTGAAGTAAGTCAGAAAGAAAAACACCAATACAGTACATTAACACATATATATGGAATTTAGAAAGATGGTAATGATAACCCTATATGTGAGACTGCAAAAGAGACACAGATGTAAAGAACAGACTTTTGGACTCTGTGGGAGAAGGTGAGGGTGGAATGATTTGAGAAAATAGCATTGAACCATGTATATTATCATATGTGAAATAGATCACCAGTCCAGGTTTGATGCATGAGACAGGGTGCTCAGGGCTGGTACACTGGGACAACACTGTGGGATGGGATGGGGAGGGAGGTGGGAGAGGGTTTCAGAATGGGGAACACATGTACACCCATGGCTGATTCATGTCAATGTGTGGCAAAACCACTACAATATTGTAATTAGCCTCCAATTAAAAGAAATTAAAAAAAAATTTTTTTTCCCACAGTTTGCTGTGATCCCCACAGTCAAAGGCTTAGGCATAGTCAATAAAGCAGAAATAGATGTTTTTCTGGAACTCTCTTGCTTTTTCAATGATCCAGCAGATGTTGGCAATTTGATCTCTGGTTCCTCTGCCTTTTGTAAATCAAGCTTGAACATCTGGAATTTCACAGTTAACATACGGTTGAAGCCTGGCTTGGAGAATTTTGAGCATTACTTTGCTAGCCTGTGAGATGAGTATAATTGTGCAGTGGTTTCAACATTCATTGGCATTGCCTTTCTTAGGGATTGGAATGAAAACTGACCTTTTCCAGTCCTGTGGCTACTGCTGAGTTTTCCAAATTTGCTGGTATATTGAGTATAGTAATTTCACAGCATCATCTTTTAGCATTTAAGATAGGTCAACTGGAATTCCATCACCTCCACTAGCTTTGCTCGTCGTGATGCTTCCTAAGGCCCACTTGACTTCACATTCCAGAATATCTGGCTCTAGGTGAATGATCACACCATCATGATTATCTGGGTCATGAAGATCTTTTTTGAATAGTTCTTACATTGTATTCTTGCCACCTCTTCTTAATATCTTCAGCTTCTGTTAGGTCCAGACCATTTCTGTCCTTCATTGTGCCCATTTTTGCATGAAAAGTTCCCTTGGTATCTCTAATTTTCTTGAAGAGATCTCTAGTCTTTCCCATTCTATTGTTTTTCTCTATTCCTTTGCATTGATTGCTGAGGAAGGCTTTCTTATCTCTCCTTGCTATTCCTTGGAACTCTGCATTCAAATGGGTATATCTTTCCTTTTTGCCTTTGCCTTTTGCTTCTCTTTTTTTCACAGCTATTTGTAAATCCTCCTCAGACAACCATTTTGCCTTTTTGCATTTCTTTTTCTTGGGGATGGTCTTGATCCTTGCCTTCTGTACAATGTTATGAACCTCTGCCCATAGTTTTTCAGGCACTCCGTCTATAAGATCTAATCCCTTGAATCTATTTGTCACTTCCACTGTATAATCATAAGGGATTTGATTTAGGTCATACCTGTATGGTCTAGTGGTTTTCCCTACTTTCTTCAGTTTAAGTCTGAATTTGGCAATAAGGAGTTCATGATCTGAGCCACAGTCAGCTCCTGGTCTTGTTTTTGCTAACTATATAGAGCTTTTCCTTCTTTGGCTACAAAGAATGTAATCAGTCTGATTTTGGTATTGACCATCTGGTGATGTCCATGTGTAGAGTCTTCTCCTGTGTTGTTGCAAGAGGGTGTTTCCCATGACCAGCATGTTTTCTTGGCAAAACTCTATTAGCCTTTGCCCTGCTTCAGTCCGTATTCCAAGGCCAAATTTGCCTGTTACTCCAGATGTTTCCTGACTTCCTACTTTTCCACTCCAGTCCTCGATAAAGAAAAGGACATCTTTTTTGTGTGTTAGTTCTAGAAGGTCTTGTAGGTCTTCATAGAACCATTCAACTTCAGTTTCTTCAGCATTACTGGTCGGGTCATAGACTTGGATTACTGCAATATTGAATGGTTTCCCTTGGAAATGAACAGATATCATTCTGTCGTTTTTGAATGTTGGTGCATTTGATATTGTCCCGGAAGTCTCTGAGATTATCCTCAGTTCTTTTGATTCTTTTTACTTTATTCTGCTCTTTAGAAGTTATTTCCACCATTTTATCTTCCAGCTCACTGATTCATTCTTCTGCTTCAGATATTCTGCTATTGATTCCTTCCAGAGTATTCTTAATTTCAGTAATTGTGTTGTTTGTCTGTGTATGTTTATTCTTTAATTCTTCTAGGTCTTTGTTAATTGATTCTTGCATTTTCTCCATTATGTTTTCAAGGTTTTTGATAATTTTTACTATCATTATTCTGAATTCTTTTTTAGGTAGTTGTCTGTATCCTCTTCATTTATTTGGATTTCTGTGTTTCTAATTTGTTCCTTCATTTGTGTAGTCTTTCTCTGCCTTTTCATTATTAATTTAAAAAAACTTATTGTGTTTGAGATTTCCTTTTCCCAGGCTTTAAATTTGAATTGTTTCTTCCTTTTGGTTTCTGCCCTCCTAAGGTTGGTCCCGGAGAAGGCAATGGCAGCCCACTCCAGTACTCTTGCCTGGAAAATCCCATGGATGGAGGAGCCTGGTAGGCAGTTCATGGGGTCGCTACCAGTCAGACACGACTGAGTGACTTCACTTTCACTTTTCACTTTCATGCATTGGAGAAGGAAATGGCAACCCACTCCAGTGTTCTTGCCTGGAGAATCCCAGGGACGGGGGAGCCTGGTGGGCTGCTGTCTATGGGGTCGCACAGAGTTGGACACGACTGAAGCAACTTAGCAGCAGCAGCAGCAGCAAGGTTGGTCCTGTGGTTTGTGTAAGCCTGTAGAGGGTGAGATTTGTGCTGAGTTTGTTTTTTGTTTGTTTGTTTGCTTGTGTGTTTGTTTTTCCTAAAATGGGCAAGGCTGAGTGAGGTGGTTATCCTGTCTGCTGATGATTAGGTTTGTATTTTTGTTTTGTATGTTGTTTAGGTGTCAGACACGACTGAGGCCACTTAGCAGCAGCAGGGTTAGTTCTCTAGTAGTCTGCTGCTGCTGTTGTTGCTAAGTCTCTTCAGTCGTGTCTGACTCTGTGTGACCCCAGAGAAGGCAGCCCACCAGGCTCCCCTGTCCCTGGGATTCTCCAGGCAAGAACACTGGAGCGGGTTGCCATTTCCTTCTCCAATGCATGAAAGTGAAAAGTGAAAGTGAAGTCGCTCAGTCATTTCCAACTCCTAGCAACCCCATGGACTGCAGCCTACCAGGCTCCTCCGTCCATGGGATTTTCCAAGCAAGAGTACTAGACTGGGGTGCCATTGCCTTCTCTACTAGTTCCCTGACCAGGGATCAAACCCGGGTCTCTTGCATTGGGAGTGCAGAGTCTTAGCCACTGGCTACCAGGGAAGTCCATCTCATATACCAATTCTTAAAGGAGCATTTCTTATGTTATAATACTAAATTTACTATGGTAGTCACCCTTATATGGTATTAGTTTAAAATTAAATATGAGAAATTTCCCATTTGCTAAAGAAGAAAGATAAAATATATCTATGGTATTCATGTACCAATTTAGACATGTTTAAAGTTTTTTTTTAATCTTGAAATAATTATAGACTCACACAAAGTTGCAAAAATAGTACAGAATCCCATGTACCCTTCCTTCAGCTTTCCCCACTGGTGACATATTACACAGCTGGAGTACAATATCAAACTAGGAAATGGACATTGGTGTAACATCATTAACTAGACTCCAGATCTTCAGTTTTCAACATCTGTAACATGTGTGTGTGTGCATGCATAGTGAAAGTGAAAGTGAAGTAGCTCAGTCGTGTCCGACTCTTAGCGACCCCAGGGACTGCAGCCCACCAGGCTCCTCTGTCCATGGGATTTTCCAGGCAAGAGTACTGGAGTGGGATGCCATCACCTTCTCCATGCGTGCATGCATAGTTCTATTCAAATTTATTTCATGTGTAGGTTCATGTAACTGCCATCACAATCAAGATGCAGAACCAGTCCATCCCCACAAAGTAACTCCCTTGTGCTACCTTTTATATTTGCATGCCCGGCAACTGCCAATCTGCTCTGCATCTCTCTAGTTTTATCATGTTGAGAATATTATGTAAATGAAAGCACACAGTATATAACTATTTAAGAGTGGCTTTTTTTTTCATTAAGCATAATACCCTTTAAATACATTTCAGGTATTGCATGTGTAGTCGGTACCTTTTTTATTGTGGAATAATATTCCGAAATCAGATTGATTATATTCTTTGCAGCCAAAGATGGAGAAGCTGTATACAGTCAGCAAAAACAAGACCAGGAGCTGACTGTGGCTCAGATCATGAACTCCTTATTGCCAAATTCAGACTTAAATTGAAGAAAGTAGGGAAAACCACTAGACCATTCAGGTATGACCTAAATCGAATCCCTTATGATTATACAGTGGAAGTGAGAAATAGATTTAAGGGCCTAGATCTGATAGATAGACTGCCTGATGAACTATGAAATGAGGTTTGTGACATTGTACAGGAGACAGGGATCAAGACCATCCCCGTGAAAAAGAAATGCAAAAAAGCAAAATGGCTGTCTGGGGAGGCCTTACAAATAGCTGTGAAAAGAAGAGAAGCGAAAAGCAAAGGAGCAAAGGAAAGACATAAGCATCTGAATGCAGAGTTCCAAAGAATAGCAAGAAGAGATAAGAAAGCCTTCTTCAGCAATCAATGCAAAGAAATAGAGGAAAACAACAGAATGGGAAAACTAGAGATCTCTTCAAGAAAATTAGAGATACCAAGGGAACATTCCGTGCAAAGATGGGCACAGTAAAGGACAGAAATGGTATGGACCTAACAGAAGCAGAAGATATTAAGAAGTGGCAAGAATACACAGAAGAACTATACAAAAAAGATCTTCATGACCCAGATAATCATGATGGTGTGATCACTGACCTAGAGCCAGACATCCTGGAATGTGAAGTCAAGTGGGCCTTAGAAAGCATCACTACGAACAAAGCTAGTGGAGGTGATGGAATTCCAGTTGAGCAATTCCAAATCCTGAAAGATGATGCTGTGAAAGTGCTGCACTCAATATGCCAGCAAATTTGGAAAACCCAGCAGTGGCCACAGGACTGGAAAAGGTCAGTTTTCATTCCAATCCCAAAGAAAGGCAATGCCAAAGAATGCTCAAACTACCTCACAATTGCACTCATCTCACACGCTAGTAAAGTAATGCTCAAAATTCTCCAAGCCAGGCTTCAGCAATATGTTAACCATGAACTTCCAGATGTTCAAGCTGGTTTTAGAAAAGGCAGAGGAACCAGAGATCAAATTGCCAACATCTGCTGGATCATGGGAAAAGCAAGAGAGTTCCAGAAAAACATCTATTTCTGCTTTATTGACTATGCCAAAGCCTTTGACTGTGTGGATCACAATAAACTGTGGAAAATTCTGAAAGAGATGGAAATACCAGACCACCTGATCTGCCTCTTGAGAAATGTGTATGTAGGTCAGGAAGCAACAGTTAGAATTGGACATGGAACAACAGGCTGGTTCCAAATAGGAAAAGGAGTACGTCAAGGCTGTATATTGTCACCCTACTTATTTAACTTATATGCAGAGTACATCATGAGAAACGCTGGACTGGAAGAAACACAAGCTGGAATCCAGATTGCCGGGAGAAATATCAATAACCTCAGATATGCAGATGACAGCACCCTTATGACAGAAGGTGAAGAGGAACTAAGAAGCCTCTTGATGAAAGTGAAGGTGGACAGTGAAAAAGTTGGCTTAAAGCTCAACATTCAGGAAACGAAGATCATGGTATCTGGTCCCATCACTTCATGGGAAATAGATGGGGAAACAGTGGAAACATTGTCACACTTAATTTTTTTGGGCTCCAAAATCACTGCAGATGGTGACTGCAGCCATGAAATTTAAAGACGCTTACTCCTTGGAAGGAAAGTTATGACCAACCTAGACAGCATATTCAAAAGCAGAGACATTACTTTGCCAACAAAGGTTCGTCTAGTCAAGGCTATGGTTTTTCCTGTGGTCATGTATGGATGTGAGAGTTGGACTGTGAAGAAGGCTGAGTGCTGAAGAATTGATGCTTTTGAACTGTGGTGTTGGAGAAGACTCTTGAGAGTCCCTTGGACTGCAAGGAGGTCCAACCAGTCCATTCTGAAGGAGATCAGCCCTGGGATTTCTTTGGAAGGAATGATGCTAAAGCTGAAACTCCAGTACTTTGGCCACCTCATGAGAAGAGTTGACTCATTGGAAAAGACTCTGATGCTGGGAGGGATTAGGGGCAGGAAGAGAAGGGGACGACAGAGGATGAGATGGCTGGATGGCATCATTGACTCAATGGACGTTAGTCTGGGTGAACTCCGGGAGTTGGTGATGGACAGGGAGGCCTGGCGTGCTGTGATTCATGGGGTTGCAATGAGTCGGACACAACTGAGCAACTGAACTGAACTGATTCCGTTGTATAGATGGACCAGAGTTTATTTAATCATTATTATTCCATTCTCTCCATTTTGAACTTACGTTTGTTAGATTTTGAAGTGCTGATTTTCTATTGTATCTTCTACACCTAAAGAAGCTGATATAATTCAATTCATTGAAATGAAATTCTAGCATATCAGATTTTACATGTGAGAATTTACATTTCAGAATATTCTCAGCTGTGGATAGTAATCTTGTTAGTATCATTTGGGTTGGCTTTATGTATCTTTGAATCACAGAATGGATGGTATTTTCAATTATGACCCGTTATTCTAAAATCTCTTTCTGTCATAGATTCATCACTTTCCATCTCCTTTTTTCTTATGTACTCATAAACCTATCCTATATTTGTGGGATGGTATCAATTTTTTAACATCAGGTTCTTTGTCCAACCGTTATTATTATATGATAATAATATTTTAAATAATTTTAATTTCCATTATTACTAATGGAAATCATACTCCTTATAGAAGTTTTCAGTGAACAAAGAGAAGAAAATTGAAAAATCACCTGAAATCCTGCCACACAGGAATATTTAATATTTTAATATTAAATATTGGGATTCCTTGGTGGCTTAGACAGTAAAGCATCTGCCTGTAATGCAGGAGACCCAGGTTCGATCCCTGGGTCAGGAAGAGCCTCTGGAGAAGGAAATGGCAATCCACTCCAGTACTCTTGCCTGGAAAATTCCATGGACGGAGCCTGGTGGGCTACAGTCCATGGGGTCGCAAAGAGTCGGACACGACTGAGTGACTTCATTTTATTAAATATGTAATTTTATTGTAAATCTCCCCGGGGCCTTTTGAACACTTGAACTTTTTTTTTTTTATTTTGAGCATTTGAGCTTTCTATTCCTCAATATAAAGCTGTCCATCCTCTAGACCTTGCTCAGTGGTAGTCATGTCCATAGGAGCAGAGTCAGAGTGTCTGTCCTGTGCTGGAGGGGCTGAGGTATGACCCTGAGCTATATGCTCCCTTTATTGCTGTGGTTCAGACTTCTGTCCTGTGCATCTGCCCATCTTCTTTCCTCACTGATGAGCTGATCCAGAATTTACAGAAATCTCACTAAATCACTTTATATCTTCCCCCACCTTTACTTTTCCCCAAGACTCAGGACAGGGATACCCCAAGCTGACATCCCTTCCTGAGAACCCCTTCCTGGCCCCGCTTAACCTTCCAAGGTCAGGCTGCTCCCCTCCCAATATGAAGTCACCCATAACTTTCATCTCTTGATACTAATCCCACCAAGGGAGAAGGGAGCCTGCAATGGGAGAAAGAAAAAGGTTACCTTGTGTTGTTCCTTTTAGGGAAGCCTCAACTGCCAGAAAACTGGTCTCCTGGATCCTAAAGGTGACCTTCTTCCACGTCTGCCAGACCTTTCCCATTGAGGTCAGAGGGAAGATAAGACAACTGTGGCCTGCTGGCCTTTCCTTCCCATCAGTGATGTGCTGGAACCCAGGTAAGCTGGCCTGCAGGTGATGCAGACTCCATTCCTGGCCTGTGAGGTATGTAACATGACCCACCCCCCTCAGCCCCGGCCAGCATCTGCTGCGCTCTGGGAGTGAGGGCAGGCATTCCTGTTCTTTACTGCTGTGTGCTCTGATGTGTTGCTCAGAGATGCTCAGCAGTTAATGTGGGCTTTCTTGAGCATTTCTTCTACTCCAGAGAGCAGATTAAAATGTTACACTGACATTATTACAGGACTCACTTTGCATCATCCCTAGTTTATGAAAATAATGAAACTGATTGCCAACTTGTTTCTAATATGGGTTACAGATTGCTAGGGCCCATCCCCTAATTGATCCTGGCACATCAGTGTGTCTCAGCTTTGTTAGATCCCTTTGAACAGCATAATTTCTGCATTTCTGTTCTAGTCCATCACTTGAATCGTGACTCTCTTTCCCTTCCTGATCTTGCCAGCCTCCTTTCCAGCACTCTCTCTAATCCATTGACCATATGACTGAGAGAGAGTGGTCTTTCTGAAGGGTTGATCTCTTCCTGGTTCTCTCTGGCTGGCCAGTATTACCCAGATGGCACCTAGGTTCAGTTCTCTAGCTTCGTGTCCTCTTCCCCAGCCATCCTCAGCCTCCATTATTTCCCAGAATGTATTTCCTGTTTTCACATCTTCCCATACATCATTCCCTCTGCTAGAATGTTCTCCAGAGTGAAACTAAGCCATCCTCCCTTTTGAAAAGAGTTCTTTGATTCTTTGTGGAGAAACTCTGTGCTCCCCCAGCTCCTTGGATGAACCTCTACTACAGCTCTATCAACTGTTAATTCATTATTTTCTCCTCCACCCCACCCTTATCACCATACTGCAAGTATTTTGTGGGGTCTTTTTTCTATTTTTTAAAGCCATGATTTGTGGCATGTGGCCTTCATTGGTGGCTCAGATGGTAAAGAGTCTGCCTGCAATGCAGAAGACCCAGGTTTAAACTCTGGGTTGGGAATACCCCTTGGAGAAGGGAATGGGTACCCACTCCAGTATTCTTGCCTGGGAAATCCCATAGACAGAGGAGCCTGGCAGGCTACAGTCGATGGGGTCGCAGAGTCGGACATGACTGAGCAGCTAACACTTTCACTTTCTGTAGCATGTGGGGTTTTAATTCCCTGACCAGGGATCAGACCTGCGTTCTCTGCAGTGGAAGCACAGAGTCTTTCCTCCCTGCTAGGGTGGTCCCCATACTGCAAGTATTTTGAAAGAGATTAAGTTTTATTCAGCCTTGCATCCTTAGTGTTTGAACAGAGTAGATGTTCAACACATATTTTCTGAATCAATCACTATAATAAAAAACCTCCACATGTTTTTTTTTGTCTTACACCTATGTTCATATTTAAAACAAAATTCTTTCTCTTTTTGTTTTGTTTAATAAATCACATTATCACTGTGTTGATTTTTCTCAAGTCTGTTTCTTGCCCTCTCAGAAGATACCTCCACAAGCATTGGCACCAAATAGCACTTCTTTTAGGAGAGTCTCTTGAAAATATAGCAAGAGCAGATTTTCAAACACATATTACATGTTTACCTGTCTTGACATTCCGAGTTTCTCTCACCACAATTAAAATATGAGTATCATACACATGGCTAGATGATTCTTCAACATTGGTAAAACTACCATTTAAATTCATCGCTCAACTTTGTTGATCTCTGAGCAGGTTTTCTTAATTATTCTGTCATGTTCTCTCTACTGGGTTTTCTCCCCACTGTAAATTGGGTTTAGTCTTCAGCTTTATAATAGCACCATCATTAGGGCTGCTTATAATGACTTTCCTCTGTGACCTGGCCTTGTTGTTCCACTTGGGCTTCCCATAGATTTTCTATTCTGCTTCCTAAACTTGAAGCAAAATCACCTAGAAGACTTCTTAAAACACAGGCTGCTGGGCTCCAAGCACAGAGCTTCCTGTTGGGTAGGTTTGGAGTGGGGCTGATTCGTGTCCTAACAGGCTCCCAGGTGATACTGATCACACTGAGATTCACTGCTCTGCTAGCATGCCCAGTGCTGGTCGGCAGTTTTCATAGCTGTATCCACTTAACTCATGTTGAGCCAGCCCTGCTCCAGAAGGCATATAAGGCCTTCCATAGGCTCAGAGTCATGGGCCTTCAGGCCGGGGTCAAGGAGGGGCCTAGACTTGGGCCTTTGCTCGGCGCTCTGGCTCCCATGCTTTGTCCCTTCCTGGGCTCTTCACTGCACTCACTGCTTCCTGTGGGACTAGGGGACTTGGGTTTTCCTGGCTCACTTTCTTTTGGAAGCTGAAGGGGAGAAGGTAAGTTTCTTTCCACCTTATGGGCATCTCTCTGCTGCCTTGGTCTCGATTCTTGATTCTGTGCTTATCCTGGTGTTGTTGGTTTACCTGTGCTGATTTCTTCTTATTGTTTATTAAGACTTTGGGGTTTGCCTGCTCTGTGCCCATGAGCTGGGATGTCAAGCCTGGTTCTTATCCACTGTTCCTCAGTGTTGGCTCGGCCAGACTTCCACGAGTACCTCCTTGTTTGCTTTCTTAAACATTGAATATTTACTTACGAGTACCACCTGGTTGCTTAATTTATGATTGTTGCTTCTTCTTTCCCCCTTTTGATTTCTCTCTGTGTTTCCAGACACCGCAACCACCTCCTCCCTTACACCCTGAGACTCAATGCTGGCTTGTTTTTTCCCCTATATAAACAATTACTTTTATGGTAAGACCATGCAACTTGACTGTAAGGTTCTAGTGCCATCTACACACATAACTTAAGGTAAAATTATTTTCTCTCCCTTTTAAACTTGTGTCAGTGAGGTCTATGAGCTTGCTATTCAAAGCACAGTCTGAGGGTCAGCTGTATTAGCACATTAGGGGAACTGGTTAGAAATGTGCCACCTCAGACTTAGCACATTAAAATCCACATTTTAGATTTTTATTGAAATATAGTTGATTTACCATATTGTGCTTCAGGTGTAAGGCAAAGTGATTCAATTTTACATATATTCTTTTTCATATTGTTTTCTATTATAGGTTATTATAAGATATTGAATATAGTTCTCTATGCTATGCACTAAATCTTTATTGCTAATCTATCTTATATATAGTAGCTTGTATCTGTTAATTGCCTATCCTTAATTATTCCCTCCCTCTCCCCCACTTTCCTCTTTGATAACCATAAGTTTGTTTTCTCTGTGAGTCTGTTTCTGTTCTGTTTATAGGTTAATTTGTACTTTTTATATTGTACAAATGAGTGGCATCATATAGTTTTTGTCTTTCTCTGTCTGGCTTACTTCACTTAGTACAATAAGCTCCAGGTTCATCCATGGACCTGCAAATGGCATTCTTTCTTTATGGCTGAGTGATATTCCCCTCTTAAACCTGTTGTTTGTTGATGGGCATTTAGGTTGCTTACATATCATGGTGATTGTAAATAGTTCTGCTATGAACATTGGGGTGCATGTGTCTTTTGGAATTATAATGTTCATATTTTCTGGATACATGCTCAGGAGTGGGATAAAATTCGCATTTTTAACAAGAGCCACAGGTGACTACCTATGCATAGAGGAAAGAAATGATCTATGGTACAGCTCCCATAGGATGAACTGCTACCACTTGACTAGACATGACTCACAATCTTAGCATGTCACTGGTTTTCCAGCTTCTTATCACTACTGATGTAATAACTACAAACCTATGCTGGTTGTTTCCCTCTGACAGTATGAACAATGATGAACAACCCATGATGCTGTAGGAACCCAGGAACTTACTGTGTATGAGATTTGTTATTTCTTGGGCTGTCTCTTTGGCAAAATATTTCCAATTATGTGAGTCTACCAAAGGAATACTGCTTGAATATGTTTTTTCCAGTTGTATTGAAATATAATTGACATACAGCACTATACAAGTTTAAGCTGAACAGCAGAATTTGACCTACCTACATCATGAAATGCTTACCACAGTAAGTTTAATGAACAGCCATTATTGTGTATAGATACAAACTTAAAGAAATAGAATGAATTTTTCCTTGTGATGAGAACACTTAGGATTTACTGTCTTAACACTGTTGTATGTCATATGAGAGTTGTTAATTGTATTTATCATGTTGTCCACTGCATCCTTAGTACTTAGTTATCTTATAACTGGGAGTTGGTACCTTTTGACCACCTTCATCCAATCTCGCCTCTCCCCAACCCCCTCTCCTCTGGTAATACAAATCTGTTCTTTCTTTTTCAGCATGCTTTTTTGTCTAGGATCTTATGTGGGCTTGGATTAGAGGCAGGCTACAAGTCCAGGGTGAATGAATACTATAATGCTACATTTCAGGTACTTAATGTAATGCTAGCCCATAGTAGGTAACCACTGGCAAAGTGTTGAAAGGGGATCAGGCTAGGTGAACTCACTCTGCCTCAGAGCTTGTGTAGTGAGTGGGGCCAGCAGTTGTGGTCTGCACAGTGACAAGTGACTGGCCTTATTGCCAGATGCCCTTCCTTCTAGGAGCCAGACTCCAGCCAGTGACTCAAAGAACAGAAGTCAGGTACAACCATTGCAGGGAGAGGGCTGTTAAGACACACCTGATGTCAGGGCCTCAGTTAAGACTGCCTCAGTTCAAGATGAGGGCCCCAGCCCCAAAGGGAGGAAAGTTGAACATCAACCTGGAGACCCAGGTGGAAAGGCCTTTATTCATAAGCAGTGCAGTAGAAGGAACATGGGCTCTAAAATCCAGCCCGAGTTAGGATCACAGGCCTGTCTCTTCTCACCATGTGACTTAATTAACTAAACCTCAGATGGTCTTCCTCATCAAATGAAACTGCATGTAAAGGGTCTTAGGGAGCATGGGTCCTCCACCTCTGGGATCTAATGCCTGAAGATCTGAGGTGGAGCTAATGTAATAATAATAGAAATAAAATGGACAATAAATGTAATGCACTTGAATCATCTCAACCATCCCCCACCCAGGTTTGTGGAAAAATTGTCTTCCATGAAACTGGTCCGTGGTGCCAAAAAGGTTGGGAACTGCTGGTATAGAAGGTTTCAAATAAGAGATGCTTAATCAAATGGTAGTTGCTATTATGCTTATTAAAATTAGAGGAATATAGACCTCAGAGCTATTTAGGTTCTTTGAATTCCCGTGGTAAGAGCAACAAGGCTAATTTAGACCTGATTGGTTGGAGGGTTGGGTATTTAATGTATTATATTTCTTGGTTGGCCAGTATCTGGGCAGGATGGAGCATGCACGCTCAAATCACAGGTGCTGTTGTTGCTCAGTCATGTCTGACTCTTTGAGACTCCATAGACTGCAGCACGCCAGGCTTCCCTGTACTTCACCATCTCCCAGAGCTCGCTCAAACTCATGTCCATTGAGTTGGTGATGCCATCCAAGCATCTCGTCCTCTGTTGTCCCCTTCTCCTCCTACCTTCCATCTTTTTCAGCAACAGGGTCTTTTCTGATGAGTTGACTCTTTGCATTAGGTGGCCAAAGGATTGGAGCTTCAGCTTCCATCCTTCCAATGAATATTCAGGGCTTATTTCCTTTAGGATTGACTGGTGTGATCTCCTTGCAGTCCAAGGGACTCTCAAGAGTTGTCTTCAACACAATTCAAAAGCATCAATTCTTTGACACTCAGTCTTTGTTATGGTCCAAATCTCACATCCATATGTGACTATGGAAAAACCATAGCATTGACTATATGGATCTTTGTTGGCAAAGTAATGTCTTTGCTTTTTAATAAGCAGTCTAGGTTTGTCATAACCTTTCTTCCAAAGAGCAAGCATCTTTTAATTTCATGGCTGCAGTTACCTTCTGCCATGATTTTGGAGCCCAAGAAAATAGTCTCTCACTGTTTCCATTGTTTCCCCATCTATTTGCCATCAAGTGATGGGACCAGATGCCATGAACTTAGTTTTCTGAATGTTAAGTTTTAAGCTAGCTTTTTCACTCTCCTCTTTCACCTTCCTCAAGAGGCTCTTTAGTTCCTCTTTGCTTTCTGCCATAAGGGTAGTGTCATCTGCATATCTGAGGTTATTGATATTTCTCCCAACAATCTTGATTCCAGCTTGTGCTTCATCTAGCCTGGTATTTTGCATGATGTACTCTGCATATAAGTTAAATAGGCCGGGTGACAATATACAGCCTTGATGTACTCCTTTCCCAATTTGGAACCAGCCTGTTGTTCCATGTTTGGTCCTAATTGTTGCTTCTTGACCTGTGTACAGGTTTCTCAGGAGGCAGGTAGGGTGGTCTGGTATTCCCATCGCTCTATTAATTTTCCACAGTTTGTTGTGATCCACACAGTCAAAGGCTTCAGTGTAGTCAATTAAGCACATGTTTTTCTGGAATTCTCTTGCTTTTTCTATGATCCAACAGATGTTGGCAATTTGATCTCTGGTTCCTCTGCCATTTCTAAATCCAGCCTGAACATCTGGAAGTTCTCAGTTCACATACTGTTGAAGCATAGCTTGGAGAATTTTGAGCATTACTTTGCTAGCATGTGAAATGAGTGCAATTGTGTGGTAGTTCGAATTTTCTTTGGCACTGCCTTTCTTTGGGATTGAAGTGAAAACTGACCTTTTGTAGTCCTGTGGCCACTGCTGAGTTTTCTAAATTTGCTGGGATATTGAGTGAAGCACTTTCACAGCATCATCTTTTAGGATGTGAAATAAGAAAGTGGAAGTGAAAGTTGCTCAGTCGTGTCTGACTCTTTACAACCCCATGGACTACACAGTCCATGGAATTCTTCAGGTCAGAATACTGGAGTGGGTAACCTTTCCCTTCTCCAGGGGATCTTCCCAACCCAGGGATTGAACCCAGGTCTCCCACACTGTAGGCAGATTCTTTACCAGCTGAGCCACAAGGGAAGCCCAAGTATATTGGAGTGGGTAGCCTATCCCTTCTCGAGCGGATCTTCCCGACCCAGGAATTAAACCGGGGTCTCCTGCATTGCAGGCAGATTCTTTACCAACTGAACTATCAGGGAAGGTGATAATCTTCCTGATCACAGGTGTTGACAATTAAATTTACTGTAGAAAGTTATTTGTTATACAATTGTCTGCACTAAAAAAATCACTGAGATGTGTGGGGCCACTGGTGGTCAGCAAGGCTAGATTCTACACTTAGGCTGCTGTTGAGGTCTGTCTTTTGGCAAGTAGGCATATTTCTGTGGGCCTCAATTTCTTGTAAACAGAAGAATTAAAATTAGATATCCCTGCAGATAATGGCATTCTTTAGGTGTCCCTTATATAATAGGGACTTTACCAGGAGTTCTCCGTTAATTAGTATTTTCATGATTGTATGTAGCCTTTTAAAATATGGCTACCAATACAATATTGTAAAGTAATTAGCCTCTAATTAAAATAAATACATTTAAAAAAAGGAAAAAAATATGGCTACTTATAGACTTACATAAAAATCCAAGTGCAGCCTTACCATCTAAACTCGGGTCTTCAGGCAATCAATGAGCTTGAACCATGGTGATGAGGGAGATAGACTAAGGCTGAGTCAAAGTTGAGTCTTATCTGTGATCTTAAACCTTAGAAGGACCTGTTACAGAATCTCAAGATTTTGGTAGCAACTGGGCTGAAAGGGACTATTAATGTCTTTTTTAAGCTGAGATCCTCCAGGTGAAGGTTTCAGTTTGAAAGGAGACTGAAGTGTTGTTGTTTTTTTTTTAAACAATTCTTAGATATATAACATCCTTTTTCATGAGCAGGGTCTTCCTGTATGGGATCTATTTTGCCAGTGAACTTGCCTGGCTTGTGTGGGTGCCAGAACCCTGTGCAGATAGAAGAAGACCAAATGTCACCCAGGGACCAGATGGGGGTCTTCCAAGTGTCCTGAAGTCCTATGTATTTTAATGTGCCTGCTATTGAGATGTTTGGTTAGTGCTTCTAATTCTTCAGGTTATGCATAAGTATCGTGTGAAGGGCTCTTTGAACTTAACTCCAAGACCCCATCCTCTGTGTGGATCTGGGGTAGGGCCTGAAAATTTGCATTTCCAGCAAGTTCCCAGGTAATACTAATGTTGGCCTGTGGACCAAGTTGGAGTAACAGAGCAGTAGGCTGCTTCCACTACATCGTTTTCTGTAGTGTGATTATCCTCTCATGTTTCGTGGCACCCCATCAATCAAGATTGTCACCTTTCCTTTTCCCTTACCTATCTTCTGTAAGGTAAAGGAAGAAATGGCCGAGGTGACCCTGCTGTCAGACTAGACTGGATTTATCCCTTACTCTGAAGGCCTCATGGCTTAGATGTCTTTCTGGATAAAGGCAATTTTGATTGTGGAAAATAAAGAGGCTTCTTTATGCCCAACCTTAGGAGTCTCCCCTTTTAACATCCTGGGGGCTAGATGAAAGCATCAGTAGACAACCCAACCACCAGATGTTTGCTTGATTTGTTGCTCACATCTTAAATCCCTTTGTTGGAACCGAAAGTAAAAAATAAAAAGTGACAAATACCAAACTTCAGTCTCTTAGACATTTTCCTCCCAACTGGTTTCTTCACCTTGCTATGTAACCTGTTGTACCCCAGTGGGAGCTCGCCAATGAGATGGGATTGAATGCTGCAGAATACTCCATGGTGGGGCAAATGGTCTCCCTAAATATAAGCCATGAATCCTCTGAGCAACCATTCTAATACATTTTGGAAAGATTTCTCACTGCCTTGTGGCCCTCTGAGTAGATTCCCAAAGTAATAAACCTAGATCCTAGACCAAAACAGCCTGTTGAATAGCTGTGTGACCTTGGGCTGGTTTCCTCACCTTTCTGGCTCCTTCTTTTTTTCTCTGTACTTGTTCTAAACCTGGGAGTTCGATTTCTTGTCTCAGCCAGACAGGTAGGTGGAGTGCAGGGTGATCTGTTGACTGGTACTTTGTAAATCTTAGGCTTAAGGTGTCATCTAGCCCCATTGTCTTGGTAGGGGGCTCTTAAGGGCTAAAAGTCCCCTTGTATTGGAGAAGCAGGAAGCTTGCGGCCCTGTCTGCCTAGGACAGTGAGTAGCTACTTCAGATACCTATGGTGTTGACCAAGTGATACATAAATAAGGGGAATGGGGAAGGAGTGATGGTTGGAAAGTGAAGACTGTGGTCAGTCAGTGTGAGCCCATGTGTTCTGTTGAGAGTGCAGCAGCCAGGAGGCCCAGCAGACTGGTGGCCCAGAAAAGGATAGCCTGGAGCTAACAGGCTTTCAGAAGTCAAAGCTAGGATACCCCTCCCCTATGCCTTAGCGTGATGCAACAAGCATTTTGAAAAGTTGTCAGATGTTTTCAGTACCTATTTAGGTTGAATTTGGCCTATAAAGACCTAATTTTGACTTTGCAGTGTGTGCATGCGTGCTCAGTCGTGTCCAACTCTTTGTGACCCATGGACTGCAGCTTGCCAGGCTCCTCTGTCCATGGGGATTCTCCAGCAAGAATACTGGAGTGGGCTGCCACTTCCTATTCCAGGGGATCTTCCCGACCCAGGGATCGAAACCACATCTCCTGTGTCTCCTACATTGCAGGTGGATTCTTTACCACTGAGCCACTTGAGAAGCCATTATCACTTCTACACTATGACAAATTGAGCAAGGAATTAAACAGTTTATTGACTACTGACAACTATTTATCACTGTGAAATTGCTATTGTTTCAGAGGCTTTTGATCCAGTTTCCCAACTTGGCTTTACTTATGTCTTAAGCAACAGATAATGATCCAACAACAGAGATTTTAATGAACATTAAAATAGAACTTAGGGTTCTGCTCCAAGCTCGGTGCAGAAATGGATCTACATATGTATATTCTATATTGGGTACTCTTTGGCTGCTGCTTTTTCTGCTAGCAGTTACATTAAAATGAAATAATGTAACCCACGGATACTAATGGCATATGGTATTAATACAAATCTATGACACTATCTCAAGCCTAGGAAAGTGAAGAGTGAACACCACTGAACAACAATGAGTAAATCTAGTGAATGACTATGAGTCTAAATTGTAGGCACTGCTGCTTTTCTCTTGCAATAATGTTGACTCATTATTCCAAAACACTGAAAGCAAAAGAGGGAGGTAAGGGGTAAGGAGAAAGCAAAATACAAACTTCAACTGGATGAAAGATACATTAAAAGGTAAATAATACCCTTGCTACTCCTGTTGCCTTGTCTGTGCTGCTCTAGGACCCTGTAGCCTGAAAAGGGAAAAAGATTAATCATTTTCACATTTCTGTTAAATGTTGTTAAATAATATGGAAATCTCCAGAATATGCAGCAGAGACATGTTAAAGTCCAATAACTCTTCAAAAGTTACTGGCTCAAGATTTGAACCCTTCCCTACATATCCTTGGCTTCCTTTGTGGTTTAGTAAAGAATCTACCTGCAATGCAGGAGACCCAGGTTCGATCCATGGGTTGGGAGGAGTCCCTGGAGAAGGGCATAGCTACCCACTCCAGTATTCTGGCCTGGAGAATTTCATGGACAGAGGAGCTAGTTGGCCACAGTCCACAGCTGCAAAGAGACGTACATGACTGAGTGACTAACACACACACATTTACTTGTCCTTAAGAACTCTAACACTCAAACCCACACATGTCAGCATAAGTGGGTGATATTATGCATTTCTTAAATCATTGGCCAAGAGATCATACTTTTTACAACTCTTGACACTCAATTTACAAAGTATAGAGAAGTTTTAAAATTTCCATTAAAAAAATAGGCTGAATACTTCAGACTGGTAGAGGGCAGAACCCTAAGTTTAGAAAGTATGTACCTAAAACTCTTCTCTGTCAGGCAGAACTACTTGCTGGCTAGGGCCACCAGGATCAGTATGTTCTATCTTGATGTCACACAACTGTGTGTGCTGTGTCTGGTGCTGTATAGAATTGTGTAGCTGATCTTGAAAGTCTTCTGGTCGCCTTGAGCCAGCCTTACTGGAGAGTACTATGTGACTACATGTGATAGCTATATGCTTCCCAAAGGTGTTCGGATCAATCATAAGGTGTTTTTCAGTATTTACTGTCTTCCTTAGACTTCTGAGCTACTGTATCCCAGTGTTAGTGTTTTGATATTGAATTTCCCTTATTCTAGAAGCTCAGACATCATCTAAGTAGTTGATTATACTTTCTAACAAGGGGTTTATCCTGTTCCAAGGCCTCCTCTAATTTTTAGGACCCATGTTTCATGCTTTAATTTTTTTGGTTCTTAAGACTTTTTAAACAAGTCTTCATTAAGTAAAATCACCTGTTCCTTGTCATTCTAGAAGATTCTTTATCTTGTCCTTCAAACAAATCTACGTCTGTCTGTAGTTTGGTTGGTCATATACAATAAATTAGTTGGAGACTGAAATATGCCTGCTGCTTTGCCACTCCAACAAAACTCCCAAAATGCTTCCTCCCCCGAACTAGTTTCTTCTATGACCAAACTATGGGTTTTGACTCCTTTCATTCTCTAAGCCTCTCAGGCTTAAAACTTTCTGAGCTCCATGCTGTTCAGGTTTACCTATAGCCCATCCTCCAATGGACAGAGCCCAGTGGGAATGGGCCACCTGGTGATAGATTCTTGGAGCTCCAGTATCTGAGCACATAGTTGGCCATACTCTCAGACTCCTAATGATATGTCTGCTTTGAACTTCAGAGACTAAGTCCAATGATAAGTTTACCTAAGTTTTATTTGATGTTCACAGGACTCTGTAGGCCACCAGATGATGGAGAGCAGACATTTGCCTCAAGCTTTTCAAGTCATAGTGGTCCCTCCTCTCAGCTAGTCTAAAGGCTATTCTGGGGGCAGGGGTAAAGAGCAATCAATTATACTTTAAAAATAACCATAAACTATTTTCCCCTTAAAATGTGAAGAAGTTTTATGGTAGGGAGTGTAGGACCTAGAATATATGCCTTCTGTGTGTTCTGAGTACTCCTGGGAATGTAAATTAGTAGAATGTACCTAGAAAGAAATCTGCCAGTCATCCTATCTACTCCCTTCCCAGGAACTTGTTATAAAGGAAATTATATTAATACCAATGAAAGTATCTGTACATGGCTGGCTTTATTATTATAGATAATAATGAGAAGTGAGCAACAAACAAATAGAACAATTGTCCTATAGTACTCTATGGAGTATTGGGTACTCATTAACAGTCATATTTTGAAAATATTTGGGAAAATAATCATGTTATTATAAAAAAAGGAAGACAGAAAAGTAGAGCCTGACCCTAGTTGTATAAAACCCCATGGGGCATTTTTTTTCTCTCTTAGAGGTTGTTATTGGGTAGTACGATTGGGGTCCTCTGTCTTGTCATCTCCATTTACTGTACTTTTTTATTGCTTTTAGAATCAGAAAGTTATAAAATTTATTGAATGATTTGATGCCTTGACTGAGGCTTTTACTGTCCAGACAGGTAAATAAATATAGCCTTGAATTGTTGCTATTCTACTGCCTAGGAGTGATGGTTCAGTTACAGTGGCTAAAACCTGGCATATATGGGTTTGATTTAGGCTGGTGTCACCATGAAGGGAAGGCATTACAGAACAGTGGAAGTATAACAGGGAGGTGGCCTCAAAGATACCAGGTGAGGGTTCTGGTTTTAGAACTGTACTCAGTATCTAAGGACTGCTTCTTTAATTTTTCTATGCTGTTATCCATGTATTTACCTGTCTTTCTGAATTCATCTTCCATGGTTTTGTATTCACCTTCTGTGTTTCTCAATAGTTCTTTTCTCCCTCCATACCAGACTAGATCCTGTGTCTTGACAGGAACTGTGAAAGTGTTAGTCACTTCAGTCGTGTATGACTCTTTGTGACCCCATGGACTGTAGCCCACTAGTCTCCTCTGTCCATGGGATTTCCCAGGCAAGAGTACTGGAGTAGGTAGCCATTCCCTTCTCCAGGGGATCTTCCTGACCCAGGGATCAAACCTGGGCCTCCTTCATTTATAGGCAGATTCTTTACCATCTGAGCCACCAGGGAAGCCTTGTGAAATACCCAGGACTCGGTCCATTATGGACGACTAGTTGTGGTATACAGGTGGTTTGTGGTAGGGTTACATCCATTAGGAGATGAAGTTAACCAAGACTTGAGTGATTTGTTAATATCCCATCAAAGCCAGCTGTTGTTCAGGCTGAGGCTGCACACTCACAGGATGACTGAGCTTCTAAAGAGTTAGTCAAGGCAGAAGCACCACTATATGACAGGCTAATTCTTCAAGATCACTTGCTAGTTTATATAATCTCACAATCCTATAATTTGGGTTACTCACAATCTCATATTACTAAGGGGATATGCAAGTTTCATTGTGTTTTTGGATAAAATAAAGGGCACCTTGTTATATTTACATTTCAGATATACAGCAAGCAATGTCAATAAATTTTTAAAAGAATGTATCATATAAGTATAAGGTACCATATTAGTATGCCTCAATACTGCATGTGACAGATATATACAAATGATTTATCTGAAATTCAAATGTAGTTGGTTATCATATTTTTTATTAGTTAAATTGGCCCTAACTTTGGGTAACTTACTTTGCTCAAAATGTAGCAAAATACAGAATTTGAAAGTAGTTCTGACAGAGTTCAAAGCTTGTGCTTTTAACCTTGTATGCTGTTGACCTTTTATTTGTGTTGTGTGGATTTGGACAATGTGGGAGAAGTGAAGGCTTGGCATGTGAGTGTCCAGAGCTCTGAGCAGATACTTGGTTTATGCCAGCAAGATTACCCAGCAACTAACGAACTCCTGAATGACTCTTTCAGGATGGTCTGTGGGCCTTGGATGTGGTGTCTGTTCAGGTTGACAACTTAAACCTTAGTTAGGTTCCTAAACCCTAGTTTTGTCATCTGCCATCCCTAACCTTCACTTTTGAATTTGCTGAGATAATCTATATACTATAAAATTTACCCATTTTAAGTGCACAATTCAATGCCTTTTAGTTAAATTGAGTTGCATGGTCATAACCACAGTCTTAGAGGCTAGAGAAATGCCTTAAATAACCCTATTTGCTTGCAAAGAATCAAGATAGTTGTATAATGGCCTTTATGATCCTTAAAAGCTGGCTTTGTTGTAACCCATTGGATTGGGGGGTGAGGAGAGTCAGAGATAGCAGAAAGAGCCAAGACATTAGGTTTGGTGTTCTACAGACACACTTGGCCATTCACAAAGTTGGCGTTCTAGAGAAGACCTAGAACATGGACCAAACTGCAGTAAAATTGAGTTGCAAAATTGTGGAAGCAACCCAAGTGTTCGCAAACTGGGGAGTAGTTAAATGAGGTATTTAACACTATGACATACTATTCAACAATTAGCATGTGTCAGTTTGTTCCATTTTAAAACATGAGTAAGTGATGAAAGTTGCTCAGTTGTGTCCGACTCTTTGCAACCCCATGGATAGTCCATGGAATTCTCCAGGCCAGAATACTGGAGTGGGTAGCCTATCCCTTTCCCAGAGGATCTTCCCAGCCCAGGAATTGAACTAGGGTCTCCTGCATTGCAGGCAGATTCTTTACCAACTGAGCTATCAGGGAATCCCTAAAACATGGATAAACCCCAAACATTATTTTAAGAGAAGCCAGACATAAGAGGCCACATTTTATTATATAATTCTGTTTATATGAAATGTCCAGAAAAAGGTAAATCTATAGAAGGTAGGGACCTCCCAGGTGGTGCAGTGGTAAAGAGTCACCTGCCAGTGCAGGAGACACTAGAGAGGTGGGTTCCATCCCTGGGTCGGGAAGATCCCCTGGAGTAGGAAACGGCAATCCACTCCAGTATTCTTGCCTGGAGAATCCCATGGACAAAGGAACCTGGTGGGCTACAGTCCATGGGGTTGCAAAGAGTTGGACATGACTGAACACACACACACACAAAGTAGGCAAGTAGTTGGCTAGGCATGGAGGTGCGGGAAGTGAAGGGAATAAGTGTCAATGGGCAAGACATTTTATTGAAGGGATAGAAATGTTTTAGAACTGAGTTTTGATTGTTGCTGATACTTCAACAAAGTTACCTCATTGGGGTAGAATATCTCTTAAGTCGTGAACCATAGCTTGTCTGTTTAAATACAGGTCAGATCTGATTATAATAAAATCTAGATGTTTTGTGGTAGTGCAGTCTTATAGCAAACTGTAAACTAAGGGCCATTAAGTGAATCTCACAGATCTTGTCTGCTGCATTGGTTTTTTTCTTTTTTTCTTTTTCACTGAAGTAACTTAAGGAGCCGGACTTAGAGGCAGCAAACACCTAGGGTTGAGCGGCATAAATGGTAGTCTTGGTTCAGCCAATGACTAGCTGTGTGGCTGCACAGGTCACTTAACCTCACTTAATCTCAGCAAAACAATACAGGCTTTTTGGCAAGATTAAATGCCTTAGTATGTATGAAAGCACGCTGCAACCTATAAACTTTCGCAAGAGTGAGCCCTCTTAATATGGCTGAGAGTGAGTTAATCTTGATCCAACAGTGATTAGAACCTTCTTTTTTTAAAACTAAAAGAACTAAATTTTAATAAAAATGAGATGTTTTAACAATTAGAACTCTCATGTTGTGAAGTTAACCCCTCTAAGACTCTACTTTGTTGTGCTCAAGTCAACTTAGTTTAAAGGCTTTTGCTATATTCATGTGACTGTGATTGTTTTAAGCCTCGCTGCCTTCTTTAATGGAGAAGGAAATGGCAGCCCACTCCAGTGTTCTTGCTTGGAGAATCCCGGGGACTCGGAAGCCTTGTGGGCTGCCGTCTATGGGGTCGCACAGAGTCGGGCACGACTGAAGCGACTTAGCAGCAGCAGCAGCTCTCTTTAAAAAAGAGTGAAAAACATGTCACGCACAATAAAGCACATAAAACTGTTTTCTGAGATGGGTGTTTTCAGGACATGATTGCATTGACATTTGGCAAGTGTTAATTCTCATATTGAAGGAAATTGCCTTTAAGATAAGGATATGCATGATGACAGATTGGAAAGATAATGGTTCCCAAAGCAATGGATGAAGATTTGCAAAATGCACTTTTCACAGACAGAATTTGTATTCATGTAATGACTGACTTTTATGTTTTGAAGCATTTATAGGTGAACTCTTTTCTGTGACTGATAGAGACAGGTAGAGGTATTTTATAATTTTTGATAAATGAAAATTTAGTGTTCTATCCACCATCTGCACCTAAGATCGCTTCTTAATTTGTACTACTTGAATAAATCATGCCTTCTCTTACCATTAAAATCCTCGAGTATTTGGGAAAAAAATTTTTTTTTCCAATTCTGAAGCTGATTTTTGTATGCACCACAATAAGTGGAATTAGGTCAAATATAAGCCCCAAACTGAGTCACCTAGAGGAGGCCACTGTAAGGACTTGCATAACCAGTGTGGGGGTAATCAATAGACCAAATACAACACAGTAATAAAGAGATGGAGAATAAATTCTAACTTACCACAGGTTTTCCAAAAGCAGAACTGGTATAGGGAGTAATAGTTGAAGAAAGAACTGAAGGATACAATTCTTAGGAACATTTTCAGTTTTGAGAAGGACTTTAAAAAATATCCACACCCATTGAAATAAAACTTTAGAAGATCTCAGATGAAAAAGCACAAAAGCTACCAGAGAGAGGGAAAGACATCAGACATTATCTACAAAGGAATAATTGCCAACAAAGCAACAATAAATCTTTGAATCCCAGTGGAATGCAAAGGAAAAGTATGGTTAAATTTCTTGCCTTGTGGTGCAGAAATAATGTTTAACTTAATATTTGGTAGAAAAACAAATTCAAGTATGTACTTTTTAAAACTGTAAGGGTCACCACTAAAAGTAAGCAAATGGACTGTGGCTATTAGCTATCATGAAGGAGGAAAACATGAAAAAATGGGGTCAATTCAAGTGAAGGCAGGATAATAAAAATAAAGGGAAAACAGAGCAAATTAAATAAGATGGTACAATTTGTTTGGCTTAATATGAATAGAATGCTAGATTTCTAATTTATATTCACTCAAAACTTTGATATAGTTCCATTTATTCTGGCAGTTAGTATTACTGCTAGGAGTCTAGAAAGTTTCTTAGTGATTAAAAAAATTGAATGAGGCTTGAAACTTCTAATCCAATTCTGAGAATATAAAGAAATATACCTGTGGAGGATTCATTTTGATATTTGGCAAAACTAATACAATTATGTAAAGTTTAAAAATAAAATTAAAAAAAAGAAATATACTATGTTAAAAAAAACACAGAAAATTAACATGTGATACGGTGTTATTAACTGAAGTACAGATTTTGTTCAAATTTCACAAAATTATATGCTAGTGTCCATTATTGTTTTCACACCTTATTCAAGATTACACATTATATTTAGTTGGATTGAGCAGCTTTAGCTGTATGCAACAAATTCTAATAAATTCTCCGTTTTTGTTACAAATATTTTCTAATTTTCCTTGTTACGGCTTCTTAGATACACCCATCATTTAAAAGTGGACATTTAATTTCCAGATACATGTGTTTTTGTATCTTTGATATTAATTTCTTATTTTGATATTAAATTCTCATTTAAATGCTTTCTTCTCTGCAATCACCCTCTTTGTTTTTTCAATCTTTTAGCTTTATTGAGGCTTTCAATGGCTAAGTTAAAGATGTCTCTTGGTAAATGTCACATTGCACTTGAAACTATGTGGGTTATTTTCTAATACACTTTGATATTCATTTCTAATATAATTCCACAGTGCTCAGAGAACTGCTTTTGTATGATTTCAATATCTTTAGACCATGAAATTTTTGCACCTTGTTTTATGTCTGTGGATATGTCCTAGTGTCTCCTGGTTTATAGTCTATGGAAACTTGAATAGATTCTGTATCTGGCTATTGTGTGAAGATTGTGTAAATCTTAATTAGGTTGAATTGGTTCACAGTGCTTTTTAGGTCTACTATATCCTTCTACTTTTCTGTCTATTCATTCTATTAATTTTTTAGAGTTTGATATTGCATCTCCAACTAAAAATTTATCTACTAAAAATAATTGTAATATATAGTGGAATGGTATGTAACTTTGTTCTATATTTTCCAAGTCTCCTGTAAATGTGTTAACATACTTTCATAATTTAAAAAATAAAAAAATAAGAAAAATCAATCATATCAACTAAGCAGTTTTAGAAATCATAAAAAAAAAAAAGAATTCGATGGTACAATTGAGTTCAAATATAGTAATCTCAAAAACGCAAGTCGAGTAAGATCCTCAGTTAAGAGTCTCAAGAATATAAAATGCAATTATATGAAGTTTACAAGAGAAGATGTAAAAATAAGGGTAGGCTTAAACTACAGTATTTAAAATATAGCAGGAAAATATTAATCCAAATAAAACTGCCTTAGTGAGATTAATTGGATAAAATATGATTACAAGAACAAAAACATCAAAGGGCACAAACGGAGACATTTAGAACTTATAGCACTAATTCATGAAATTCAGCAATCATAAACTTAAGTACATCTTACAGCACAGCCTCAACATATACAACAGAATTTTGTACCTAACAAAGAATATGCATTCTTCAGAATGCACATAGGATACTCTGAGAAACAGATGATAGGCAAGGCTAAAATCTAAGTCTGAACAAATTCCTAAAAGTGGTATCTGATAGACTGTTTTACAGCTCAAAAAAAAAAAAAATAGCAGATACATCTGAAAACAAAACCATCTTCATTTCTAATTAACTTCAGTAAATATTGCTCCTCTAAACTCAAGTATTTAGAAGGGTAATAATAGAAGCCCTATATTTCATAACTTATGGAATACAGCCAAAGAAACTCTGAGAAGGAAGTTCATGGTCTTTCATAAATAATGGAAGGGTTTAAGATACAGTGTAGAAACTGGTAAAAGAAAAAGAGTAAAGCCAAAGCAAAGAAGTAAATAAAGATAAATGGATTTTAAGTCATTTTAGATGTATACAACCAAAAGCTAAATCTTTAGAAAAAATGATACAGGTGAATCTTAGGCAAGATTGATATAGAAAATTAGAAAAATCGTTGGAATTAAAAAATGGGTTATAACCACAGTGACAACAGAAATCTAAATTATTCAGAAGAGAAATTTTTCAATGAACTTAAATCTGGACAGCATGGATTTTCTAGAAGTAAGCATATCAGTCAGTCAGTTCAGTCGCTCATCATGTCCGACTCTTTGCGACCCCACAAACCACAGCACACCAGGCCTCCCTGTCTATCACCAACACCTGGAGTCCACCCAAACCCATGTCCATTGAGTTGGTGATGGCATCCAACTATCTCATCCTCTGTCGTCCCCTTCTCCTCCTGACCTCAATCTTTCCCAGCATCAGGGTCTTTTCAAATGAGTTAGCTCTGCACATCAGGTGGCCAAAATGTTGGAGCTTCAGCTTCAGCATCAGTCCTTCCAATGAACACCCAGAACTGATTTCCTTTAGGAAGGACTGGTTGGATCTCCTTGCAGTCCAAGGGACTCTCAAGAGTCTTCTCCAATGTCACAGTTCAAAAGCATCAATTCTTCAGTGCTCAGCTTTCTTTATAATCCAACTCTCACATCCATACATGACTACTGGAAAAACCATAGCTTTGACTAGACGGACCTTTGTTGGCAAAGTAATGTCTCTGCTTTTTAATATGCTATCTAGGTTGGTCATAACTTTTCTCCCAAGGAAGCAAGCATCTTTTAATTTCATGGCTGCCATCACCATCTGCAGTGATTTTGGAGCCCCCCAAAGTAAAGTCTCTGACTGTTTCCATTATTTCCCCATGTATTTGCCATGAAGTGATGGGACCAATTGCCATGATCTTACTTTTCTGAATGTTGAGTTTTAAGCCAAGTTTTTCACTCTCCTCTTTCACTTTCATCAAGAGGCTCTTTAGTTCTTCACTTTCTGCCATAAGGGTGGTGTCATCTGCATATCTGAGGTTATTGATATTTCTCACAGCAATCTTGATTCCAGCTTGTGCTTCATCCAGCCCAGCATTTCTCATGATGTACTCTGCATAGAAGTTAAATAGGCAGGATGACAGTATACAGCCTTGACATACTCCTTTCCCGATTTGGAACCAGTTTGTTGTTCCATGTCCTGTTCTAATTGTTGCTTCTTGACCTATAACAGGATTTCTCAGGAGGCAGATCAGGTGGTCTGGTATTCCCATCTCTTTAAGAATTTTCCAGTTTGTTGTGATCCACACAGTCAAAGGCTTTGGCATAGTCAATAAAGCAGAAGTAGATGTTTTTAGGGAAATCTTTTGCTTTTTTGATGATCCAGCAGATGTTGGTAATTTGATCTCTGGTTCCTCTGCCTTTTCTAAAACCAGCTTGAACATCTGGAAGTTCACAGTTCACATACTGTTGAAGCCTAACTTGGAGAATTTTGAGCATTACTTTGCTAGCGTGTGAGATGAGTGCAATTGTGCGGTAGTTTGAGCATTCTTTGGCATTGCCTTTCTTTGGGATTAGAATGAAAACTGACCTTTTCCAGTCCTGTGGAATCTGATCACATGGACCGCAGCCTTGTCTAACTCAATGAAGCTATGAGCCATGTTGTGTAGGGCCACTGAAGATGGACGGGTCATGGTGTCGAGTTCTGACAAAACGTGGTCCACTTGAGAAGGGAATGGCAAACCACTTCAGTATTCTTGTCTTGGGAACCCCATGAGACAGTATGGTATTGCATTTTGCTAGCCTAGGAAAAGATCAAAACTGAAAGTAAGGTTTCTACTGAGTTTGTTTGCTTTCATACCATTCTGAAGTTAAAAGACTGAGTTGAACCATTATAAGTCAGGGATAATCTGCATTTGTAGACAACAAACCCATACTTAAAACTATTAATAATTAAGTTAGATTTCTTGAGATAAGAAAAATAAAAAGAACTAATACTATGCATGTATACCAGCAATAACCAATGAAACAAAATATCCTATTCAGTATGACAAATACAAAGCTGGTAATACCACAAACCTGTTAAAACTACACTTGTAATAAAATATATTGAAGATCTTTAAGGAAAAATAAACTTTATTGAAGGTTATGAAACTCTAAATAAATGCAGATACAAGCAACATTACTCAGTTGGAGCACTCAGTATTGTTAAAGATGTCAATTCTCTACAGATTAATCTATGAATTCATTGTAATACCAAAAATCCCACTGAGCTTTTTAATTGAACTCACCAAACAGATTTTGAAATCCTCCTAGGATAGTGAATGAACAGAAAAGATATTTGTGAAAGGAACTCACCAAACATTAGGACATGTTGTGTAGCTATAGTAATTAGCATAGCATGCTGTTGGTGCAGGAAGTGACAAATAGATCATAGAATCTAGAAAGAAATGGAAAATTGTTCTATGAGGGAAGTGACATAGAAAATCAAAGGAGAAATGATGGGTCATTCAGTAAATCATGCTGGGAAAATTACTTTTATATGAGAAAAATTGCCTCATAAAAATTCATAAAAATTGTTCATATAAATAATTTCAGACTAACCAAATGTTTAAGTTACAGAATTGTTAAAATATTGGCAAGAAACTGTAGAATCATATCTCTATGTCCAAGGAGACTGGAAGACTTTTAAAACTGTAAGTTACCAAAAAGCACGAAGCATAGAAAAATAAATTCAGCTACATCAACATAGACTTTAGTAAGTCAAAGGACTCTATTACACACAAAATTCACAGGCAGCAGATGGGGAGAAACTGTTTTTAACCTATTTAACAAAGGATTAGTATCCAAAATACAAAGAACAAAATGCAAATGAAACAGAAACAAAGCGAAATTCAAGTGTTTAATCAATGTGTGAAAAATTAATATTCACTAACAACCAGTCAACTGTCATTTCTTCATCAGAATGAACAAACTATTAAGTGTGACAATCCTTAGGATATGAGGAAAAGGGTCCTCTGAGCTTCACTTCTGGGTGAAGGCTTTTTCCAGCATGAGTTACAAGTGTAAAATACTGGTACTTTAATGACTTAGAAGTTCCTCCTCAAAGTGTGTGCCCTACACACTCAAACTGGGGTACAAGGAGGGACCAAGGAAGGATGTTACTCTCAGGCCCATTTATACAAAGAAAATAGGAAACTCCATAAATATCTGTGGATAGAAAAATAAATAAAGTTTAGTCTTTTTACAAAATGGAAGAAGAAACTGGAAAGGGTAAAGAAATAGATCTTTCCATACAATTAGTGTGTTCAGATGCCAAAATCATGCTTTACAGTGAGCTCAGACTAATGGTTGCTCACTGAAAGAGAAGTTAATGAATGTGACTGAGGCTGGAGGGCCAAGGGGATTTTGTGTTTGTGTCTTTAAAAGAAGGTATGTATTAATATGATTTTGGCATGGTGAAAATTCATATGCTTAGGAGAAAATGCAAAATCAGAACTAGATTAAATTTACAAGTTGCTTTTCCTTGCATTGTCATTTGAGCTCTACAGTGCCTTTAGAAATAGGCATTAATTACCAACTTATATGGGCGATTAATCTATGACAAAGGGAAGAATATACTGGGGAAAAGATAGCCTTTTCAATAAATGGTGTTGAGAAAACTGGATAGCTACATGCAAAAAATCAAACTGAACTACTTTCTATATGACAGGCAAAAATAAACTCAAAATGGACTAGACACACACAACTATAAGACTTGAGAGAAGGAAACTTTTAGAAGAAAACATAAACAGTATGTTCTTTGATGTGGGTCTTAGCAATGTTTTTCTGGGGATATGTGGCTTCTGGCAAGGGAAATAAAAGCAAAAATGAACATGTAGGGCTATACAAAACTAAAAAGCTTTTAAAATTTTAAATTGAAAATATAGTTGTTTTACAAAGTTGTGCTAGTTTCAGGTATACAGGAAATGATTTGGTTATGCATAGATGTAAAAAATGAACATAGATTTATTATACATGTATAACCAAATAACAAATTAAAAAATTATAATGCATTTAAGGGAAAGCAATAATTTTGATTAAGAAGTTCTCTATAATTGTACATTGTTTGAACAAAGAGCTTTGGGGGAAAAAGGGCAGAATTAAAACTGCATTTAGAGTTTGGTAATGTTTCACTGGGCCATATGCCTACATATAATCTCACTTCTTTTGTGAATAAAGGAAATGTTTTGACTCCAGAGTTGTTCATAGTCTATTAACATACCACTTTTTAGACTCAAGAAAACATTTTAAGAGAAAATAAATATTGGTATATGAGTTTTTTATTATGTGTCCTAATGAAAGATTTTTCATCTATAACATTTAACAGAGACAAGTGGCCAGAAAATGTTTGGAATGAGAGAATAATTCACTAGCTATGATTTCAGTTAAATATAATTTTTATTTCCATTGAAATGGCCACTTATGACACATGGAAAAAGTTCTATATAATCAGTAATGTGAGCCAAGACTTGCTAGTGAATAATATATGACACTTTATAAATTTGAAAGAAATACATTTAATGAAAAGAATATGAAATTTATTTTAGAGAAGAGGTAAGTACGGTCTTAGTATTCTGCACAAAGTAGTTAGAAAATATGCTGCCTCATGAATAAAGTCACAGAAAGTGAGAGAAAGATTGTAGGATATAACCTGCAGTGATAAATGAAGAATTGAGATGTTTTTGAACAAATTATATGTCCTACTTATTTACAGGGGATCTTTTGAAATGTGTAATACATATGGATTATCTGAGAGGGGAAGTTAATTTTTGCTGACTAATTTGTTAATATGTATTAATGAGTTCAAGTAACTTTTGAGTGGTGACTTTGTTCCTGGAGTGGAATTGGAGGGCAAAGGCAGGGTCCCTCAGTTCCACAAGGAGCTTAGATCCAGCAGGAGAAACTTTTATAGATGCAAAGGGCCGTAATTCAATGTGATAAACATAAATCCCCTAGATGCCCCACTTAAAAGCAAAACAGTTAAGTGAATGCCAACTTTGGGGCATCCATCTTAATTAAAGCCCCAATGCCTTAGTTTGGCATTTCAGACCCTTTTCATATCTGTTTAGAGTTGCTTTCCCAACACTCCACGCTACCGTGGCGCCTCTCTCTTTTGCCTCAGCACACAAACTCTTCTTTACCCACAGTAATCCTCTCATCTTTTCCTGAACTTAACTTTCTCTATCGTTTATGACTTTGCCTGTTCTCCCATCTTAAATTCCAGTGAGTGCCTATGGTTCTTTCAGGACGCAACTCAAACTTCTTCTCTAAAGCGTTCCCCGACTACTCATCTTGATTACAGCAGTGATCTTAAATTATGATATTTTTGTTTGCTTGTCTGACATCTCTGCTAGGCTGTAAATCCAGGAAGGCAGAAGTCATATTCATTTTCTATCACTGTCTAGCAGTGTTTGGAATAGAGCTTACTAAATGCTTGCTGAAATAGCCAATAGAAGGCAGTAATGGGGTACACAGAGGGGTTAGGGTGAATTCTGTCAAGCTTCTTGCCCAAGAGCATGCAGCTGGTGCTCATCAGTTCAGTTCAGTCACTCAGTCCTGTCTGACTCTTTGTGACCCCATGGACTGCAGTACACCAGGCTTCCCTGTCCATCACCAACTCCCGGAGCTTGCTCAAACTCATGTCCATTCAGTTGGTGATGATATCCAACCATCTCATCCTCTGTTGCCCCCTTCTCCTGCCTTCAATCTTTCCTAGCATCAAGGTCTTTTCCAATGAGTCAGTTCTTTGCATCAGGTGGCCAAAGTTTTGGAGCTTCAGCATCAGTCCTTCCAATGAATATTCAGGACTGATTTCCTTTAGGATTGACTGGTGGACTGGTGCAGTCCAAGGGACTCTCAAGAGTCTTCTCTGCTCATACTCCCTAGAAGTTCTCTCTTGGTTGAAGATCAAGATAATGGATTTGGTGTCACTATGGGAATAGATATCAAAACTGAAGGGTCTGAGGTTTTTTTTCCTGCTTGCAGGCTAAGAAGTGAGCCTGCCGTAGTTGCAGGATGCCCAAGAAAATATCTGGCTCCTCAGCCAGAGACGCGGGCCATCATGAGTCATGGTACAGTTGTCAGGACGAGCTTCACGTCTGCCCCAGTTCCCTGAACTCTCATAGAGGTGACACAGAAGTGGGCCTGAGTAGATGCTGCACACACAGTGGGTTGGCATGCCAGTCTAGGAGCCCTGGACAGACAAAGCAAAATCTTTGAAAGGGATCTGTTAGCAAACTTGTCCAGCCTTTTCCCCAAAGGCAGATAATGCCTTTATTTTCCTGGAGAGTAAGGAGGTAGAGGTTGTCTCTTAGCTTCTAAGACTGTCTGCTAAATTGTTCCAGGGCTAGGGTGAGCCAAGTGAGGTGCTTGTGGCACAACATTTAAGGAAGTACTTGCTCAAGTGCTGACTCTACACTTGCACAGTGCTGAGAGCTAGCGTTTCTTTCAACTTGGAATCCTAGGTGTTCCATTAGCCTCATCATGTCCTGGCTCTGTGATAGACAAACATCCCTGAAAAGATAGTGTGGAACGGAAGCTGTCAGTGTCTTTGCTTTGCTCAGAGGACATGCTGGAATGTGAAATCCACATGGAGAATGGTTTCCCAGCCGTAAGAAATCCCCTAGTTAAAACACATCTGTTAACAGGGCTGCTGATGTTAATACACTGGAAATTGAGAAAACTTTTAGTTTTCAAAGATATTTTAAGTTCCCACGTGACTCAGCCATTCCACTCCTATATATTTAAGAAAAATTAAAGTATATGTTCACACAAAGACTATTACATGACTATCCATAGCAACTTTCTCTGCTGCTAGTAAAGACTGGTAAAAACCCAAATGTCAATCAATAGGTGAATGGATAAAAAAAAAAAAAAAAGACTGTCTATAGTAGTAGTACTCAGCAATATATAGGAATGAGCTATTGGTACATTTGAAAGCATGGTGAATGGATATCAAGATGACTGTGCTTAAGGAAAGAAGTAAAAAACATCTGTACCTGCATCCGTTTATGCTATTTGATTCCATTTATGTAAAGACTTAAATGCAAACTAATTTATTGTGGCCGAAAGCAGACCAGTTAATTATTGGGTTGGCAAAAAAGTTCATTCATGCTTTTCCATAACATCCTATGGAAAAACCTGAAAGAACTTTCTGGCTAACCCAAAACATAAGCAACAGATACTTAGAGGTGATGGAAATGTTCATATCTTGTTGATTTTATGAGTATTTACACATCAGACTTAATCACTATACACTTTAAATAGGGGCTGGTTATTGTATGTCAGCCATACCTAATCTTGGGTTCAGAAGTGGAGGTATTTTACCTGCTTTACATAAAGCATAAAGCATAATAGATGCTTTACATGCCCCTGGGTTCAGAGAGGAGGTATTTTACCTGCTTCCTGATGACTTCTTCCACATAGTCTGAACTTTCTCAACTTATATCTGGAGTGAAATTCTTCAAAATTGAAAGGTTATTTTATATGAACAAAAAAGGCTGGAGCACAGGGGACCCATAAGGGGCGCTCAGTGATTCATAGCTGATATGAGTCAGCAGTTATAGTGCTTTTTTTCCTAATATGTAACCAAGATCACTGTATGAAGAAAAAGGCCCGGTAGGGTAGGGCATGTAGATCATTTTGGCAGTGTGGAAGCAGTAAAGATAGGAACTCTGAGTTGTAATTTAGGATGGCAGTAAAAGGCTGTTGTTCTAGAAAGTGGTGGAGAGTGAGATAGATATACATTAAGATAGCTTATCAAAATAAGTTGCCCATGGTATAGGTACTGACAACAGGTGAATATTGCTTAGGGCTGGCCCAGGGCAAAGGAAATATGAGATGCTCTTCTCTTTGCATCTCCAGGTAAGTATAGTCGTTGGATATTTTATGGAGAATATATTCTAACTTACAACTGACCAACCAAACACTAGTTGGATACCAGCCCATTTGTAAATTAGGGACTATGTCCTATTCATAATAATCCATGTATATTGTGCCATGTTGTAAGACGTGTACCATTTGAAACCATGGGGATCCATCCATAAATGCTCACTTTTCTTATGTATTAAGAAACACTCACCTAATGTTGAGAACATAAAAGCTAAGCTGGGTCTTTGCTAGAAAATCAGTGCACAGTGATTTCAGAAAAGGGAAGTTCACTTTGCACTGAAACTTCATGGAGAAAGTTGGATATGAACTTGGTATTGATGGATTATAACTGACAAATGCTAAGTGAGATGTGTGAAGAGATCATTCTGGCTCAAGTTGAGGGAGCATGTATGTCAAAGGTGGATAGGCATATGTGGACCAAGTTAGTAAGGCTATAGAAAGCCAGGCAGAAGAGTTTGCATTTTATCTAATAGACAGTTTGGAGCATGTATAGGGTGAATTCACTTGCAAGTAACACAAAAGTGACTTTGACAAATAAAGGTTTATTTATCTTACATGATAAGATGCCCAATGATGCCATCAGGGAACCAGTCCTGAACATGTTGGCTTTGTTTTCATGCTTGCCACCTCCTAGTCATAAGATGGCTACTATAGGTCCAGGCATCACTTCTGCATTCATATTGGGAAAATGGAAATGGTAGTACCAGCCAACTCTTACCTCATACCTGTCCCTTTTTAAAGGGATCAAAGACTTTTGGTTTTGTTTCATTGGACATAACTGGGTTTCATGCTTACCATTAGGGACAAAGGAAGCTGGAGAAGGATGTATTGGGCTTTTCAGCCTCTTTAATGGAGATGTCAAACTAGAAGGGGATTAGTAATGGCTGCTGGGCTAGTTCATAAACACGTGCTACATGAAATCCTGCTTCTTGAGCAGGAAAATAGCATGGTGAAAGCATATAACCTACTCAAGGTTGTTCTCAGCAAAGTCATAACTAGGGAAAAGAATACTTGGGATGATTTAGATTATTGTTCAGGAAACATGTACTCCTTTCTCTCTGCCACTGTGGTCATGTATTTCTCTACCTTACTGATGTTGGGTCTGGCCACATGGTTGTCTTTGAGCAGTGCAATGTGGGCATAAATGACAGTGCACTATTTCTGAGCCTAAGCCTTAAGAAGCGTCTTGTGTTTTGCCTTATCTTTATCATGCTTCTGCTGCTGCGTTGAAAACAACATGCTATCCTAGTAGCCCACTGGCCACAGTACAGTAAGAGATACATGGAACAGAATCATTCTGGTCAGCATGCAGACCTGCAGCTTGAAGTAGAGCAAACCTAGCTGACCTGTAGTACTATGAGAATAAATATGAATAGTCATGTTATGTTCTGTTGAGATATTGTGGTCTCTTGTTGCATAGAAATAGTGATGGATATTACATTTAAGTCCTTAGAGTGATCTCCATGAGGCATTCTGTTGTTCAAAATTCAAAAAAATATTGATATAAGGCATTTGTTCTGTGCTTGCACATAAATATCAATTGAGATAGTTTACCCTGGTAGGAACATAGGCTACATATCATTATTTCCATTTTATACACTAGAAAATAGAATATCAGGGAGGTAAAATGATTTCCTTAAGCTCAATTGGCCAGTATTGAGAGACCATTGTTCATATTGGCTCAAGTCCTTTTTTTTCAATCTTCTATACCAATTGCTTTGGTCCCATGGTTACAAAAGTGTCTCCTTGGGGTCATAATAGAATTTTTAGGTCTTAGCCTGGGACTGCCATGCCCGAAACATTGTAGACATTTAATTAATATGTTGAATGACTGAATAATTCCTCAAGAAATATATCTAGTTAGAGGGTCAAATCTTTCCTAATCTGTTCAGCTTAACATGAGTAGACACTTGCATTGTCAGACCTTCCCAGTTTTGCTCTTCCAATCAAAATCCATTCTATTTTATGAGGATTAAACGCAGCAAATTCATTTTCACCCATGTCCTCAGCACAATTTTAGGGAAGCAAAGAGACTATATTTGTCAGGATATCAGGAGAAGACAGAAGGAGTATTACTGGCATAGAGAGTATGCCACATGTAGTTGGTGTACTATTCTTTATTTTTTTAATTGTTATTGGAGTATAGATTTACAGTGTTGTGTTAATTTCTGCTGTGCAGCAAAGTGAATCGGTAATACATACACATATATCCACTCTATCAGATTCTAGTCCCATATAGGCCATTACGTGGTACTGAGTAGAGTTCCTGTGCTCTACAGTAGGTGCTTGTTGATTACCTGTTTTATATATAGTAGTGTGTATGTGTCCGTCCCAATCAAAGCAGCTTTTGTGTTTAGCTACTACTGCACACAAATCATTCTAAAACTTCATGGCTCAAAATGGCAACAGTTTGGTGTACTGTTTTTGCTGTTTTCTATCATGCTGTTGCATTCATGTAGATAGGAACAATGAGATGCTTGGTTGTTGGGCTCTAGAGACTTCCTAAGTCATGTACATCAGCTTGTTTATATAACAGGCAATAATGAAATGAGAAAGAGAATGAAGACAGTCAAAACGGAACAGATAAAAGGAGGGAAAAAAAGACATAGTAAAAAATCATGTCCTCTGAGGCAAGATCTCAATAGAAACGGGGCACACACCATTCAAAACCTCATTTTTCTCAATTCTACCACTCGGCTTTAATTAAACCACTTAAAATTGTTTAAAAAAACTTATAATTAAATTAAATATTAATGGTTAAATAATTACCTTTTCTTTCATTTTACTATTTTAATTCTAGTGAAAATAAACCAGCAAAATTTGCTGTGTAACTGCTATCATCCCAGTATGCTGAAAGCCCCACCAGGTCCAAGTATGAACAAGGAGGATGAAACAAGCTTGGTTGGGATGTATCCCTCTGGTTGTATTATTAGGAGCTATAGGAGATGGTGGTGCTGGGACCTCTGAGTACAAAAGTACAAGTAACTTCAGTGGTACCATTGTTCTTAGACAAAGGCTTGGTTTTTTGGCATGGTACTCAAGATCTTTCACAATCAGTCTCTAAATTTTTGTAACTTCATTTCCGGGGACCTTCCCTCACATTCCATAGAAACACTCTAACAACACATTTTGAAATACATTTTTTTTTTAAACAAAGTTATATGTAAACAAAGTTATTAAATATCTTTAGTTAATACAACTTTGACATACAGAATTTCTCATATTGTAGATAGAGTTAAATTTCCCAACTTAATTGACATCAGTGAGATGTCAGTGAGGTTACTTTGTGGTACTTCCCAGTGGAAGAAACAGTTTATTTCCCCCTCCATTGATGTCTGGTGATGCTACTGGTAAAGAACCCACCTGCCAATGCAGGAGTCATAAGAGATGCGGTTTGATCCCTGGGTTGGGAAGATCCCCTGGAGGAAGGCATGGCAACCCACTCCAGTATTCATGCCTGGGGAATCTCATGGACAGAGGAGCCTGGTGGGCTATGGTCCATAGGGTCACAAAGAGTCAGACATGACTGATGTGATTTAGCACATATGCACCATTGATGTTAGGCCATTTGTCTTCCTTTGAACAGTGAAATATCAGCTGATATGTAAGAAGATTTCAGTGTGCTCAGATAGTTTGGTTTTGACTCTTGTAATTCTGCTATCTACTATGAGAAGATCATTTCACATGGAGTTTCTGGCCCCAAAAAGGTGAAGACTTGCGTTAGACACATGAACTTGATATGAAGCCTGGAGTCTAAATTGCTTAGCCAAGCCTAGTCAAGAAATGCAGCCTACTCATAAACCCATGGGCCCATAAACTCTTGCCCATAAACCCATGGGCAAGAAAAATAAATTTTGTTATTGTAAACTACTGAAACTGAGATTTCCTCATGGTATTGTACAATTCTGAACCATAGGAATTTTGCCTAATAATATAGATGGCAGATTCAAGCTTGTCTAAATATAATAATAAAAATCTTACACAGGCCTTTTTAGGGCCTCATTCTCAATGGACACATTAAGTATCTGCCACATGTTTAGTACTGTATTAAATCTAACATCAAGCAATGTGGAAGCAGAAAATGGGTTTTAGAGAAAAATATTAATCATATTCTGAAATAAAATACAATGAAGTATTTTTTCTCACTTGATTACTAACCCTCACATACTTTATTTTTAACTCTAACTTTTATACATAAGCTGATCAAAGATTTACCTTTTAGAAATCAGCTTGAATACTAATTGGATACCAAATGCATCTGGGCATGAGCTGACCTCAGCTTTTGAATAATTCATCTTAAGAGTTACATGATTTTCTTTCTTTTTTTTCCCTCTGCTACTTTTGAAGTTGTTTTCCTTTGGCTCAAAGCGGGAGGGAGAAGCTGTGTTTTTTCCCAAAGAAAGCCTTAAGATCAGAAGGCTCAGCATTGAATGTTGTCTTGATCACAGTTTATGTGCTTCAACAAGTTGCTTATGTACCCTGAACTTGGTATCCCCATCTATCAAATGGGGACATTAATAAATTCTACTTGGTAGAGTAGTTATGAAGATCAAATGCAATAATATATGTGAAAGCACAATATGAAATGCTTGAAAATTCAAAGGTATTCTACTTCTGACTCAAACATTCTCTGTGGGAGAAAGAAAAAGATCTAACTGGTGCTTTGTCTTAAGGGCTGTATGTATCTAGGGTTTAGTTTCTTTCACATACACAGAAACTATTGTTTTTGTCTTGTCTTTTCCAGTTTGATTTGATAACTTATCCTTCCCCAGACAAATACTTGATAGTAAAGAGAAGATGTTTGCTCTTTTCATTTCTCTTTCCATGAAGGGAATTGTTATCTCCTGCTTCAGTCAATGGTAGGTCTGTGTTTTGGTAGCTTTATCCACCTACAGATTCAGCTGTCTTAGGGCTAGTTCAATTGCATCAACAGAATCTAGCATTTTAATTACAAAATCAAACAGAAAATGGATTAATCATATGTAATGTTAGACTTCAAAAACCATTACTTTTCTAACAGTCCAAAAACTCAGTCTTGGCTGCTTGAGTTACAGCTTTCTCCTAAAATTGGCTGAGCCTTAGTTTCCTCACTTGTAACATGGTAAGAATGCCTACTTTGTGGGATTATTAGAAGGATTACATGAGATCCACAAATTGACTGCTCTTCATTTTCAACTTCAGAGAAATCCCATAAACACTATAAATTGTAGTCTCTCTTGTCTGTAAAATATGGCCTCTTAGCCTTTTCTCGGCTTAAGATTCTTTATGGACCATAGTGTGTTTTGAGAATGTTCTTGAAAATGTCGCAATTGACTTCTTTTCAGTAGTCTGCTTTGAATTTGCTCTCCACAAAGTGAAGTGACAGAAAAGTCAGGTGGTAATGACAAAATGCACGTACCTTGCCCTCTGATGCACTTAACCCATCAATCCAAGGAACTCATTTAAGAGAATCACTGTATTTGAGTCTATGTCCCTTCTCCATAGCCATTGGCGAGTTTCCTTGGCTTTTATTAAGGGCAAAATAATAAAACTTACTCCCTGAGGAAAAAAGAAATATTTGGGGTTCAAAGTCTTCCTTATTAGCACTATAACATTTTTGAAGTTATACACTGTGTGGCAAGAAATTACCCCATTTAGTTTTCTTTACTAATATACCCTTATCCCCCCAAATAAAAGCAATATTTTATTTTTACAGAGCAAAATGTAAATCCAAAGTATTTCATTGTTTAAATACAAAGGTTGCTAAATCTATCATTGTAATTATCCAGTTCATATGAACTGAAGAAAATATAACAAAGCACCCGCCCTTCTTTTAAACAAATAAGGCACCATGCGTAGCACAGTTTCTGGACTCTAACAGATCTCCAACAGATATATCAAGCCCATGTTAATTGTAGCAGTTGTTCATGCAAAGGCTTGTGGATTAATTCCCATGTATCCATAGTTCTAAGTTTTAAATGTGAGATTTTTAGACATGCTAGTAAAGTAATGCTCAAAATTCTCCAAGCTAGGCTTCAGCAATACATGAACCATGAACTTCCAGAGGTTCAAGCTGGCTTTAGAAAAGGCAGAGGAACCAGAGATCAAATTGCCAACATCCACTGGATCATCAAAAAAGCAAGAGAGTTCCAGAAAAAACATTTATTTCTGCTTTATTGACTATGCCAAAGCCTTTGACTGTGTGGATCACAATAAACTGTGGAAAATTCCGAAAGAGATGGTAATACCAGACTACCTGACCTGCCTCTTGAGAAACTTATATGCAGGTCAGGAAGCAACAGGTAGAACTGGACATGGAACAACAGACTGGATCCAAATAGGAAAAGGAGTACGTCAAGGCTGTATATTGTCACCCTGCTCATTTAACTTATATGCAGAGTACATCATGAGAAACGCTGGGCTGGAAGAAGCACAAGCTGGAATCAAGATTGCTGGGAGAAATATCAATAACCTCAGATATGCAGATGACACCACCCTTATGGCAGAAAGTGAAGGGGAACTAAAAAGCCTCTTGATGAAAGTGAAAGTGGAGAGTGAAAACAGTTGGCTTAAAGCTCAACATTCAGAAAACAAAGATCATGGCATCTGGTCCCATCACTTCATGGGAAAAAGATGGGGAAACAGTGGAAACGGTGTTAGACTTTATGTTTTTGGGCCCCAAAATCACTGCAGATGGTGATTGCAGCCATGAAATTAAAAGACACTTACTCCTTGGAAGAAAAGTTATGACCAACCTAGATAGCATATTTAAAAGCAGAGACATTACTTTGCCAACAAATGTCCGTCTAGTCAAGGCTATGGTTTTTCCAGTGGTCATGTATGGATGTGAGAGTTGGACTGTGAAGAAAGCTGAGTGCTGAAGAATTGATGGTTTTGAACTGTGGTGTTGAAGACTCGTGAGAGTCCCTTGGACTGTAAGGAGATCCAACCAGTCCATTCTAAAGGAGATCAGCCCTGGGTGTTCTTTGGAAGGAATGATGCTAAAGCTGAAACTCCAGTACTTTGGCCACCTCATGAGAAGAGTTGACTCATTGGAAAAGACTCTCATGCTGGGAGGGATTGGGGGCAGGAGGAGAAGGGGACGACTGAGGATGAGATGGCTGGATGGCATCACCAAGTCTATCACATGAATTTGAGTGAACTCTGGGAGATGGTGATGGATAGGGAGGCCTGGTGTACTGCAATTCATGGGGTCACAAAGGGTTGGACATGATTGAGCAACTGAACTGAAGTGAATGGAGATCTAAGGACTATATGGCACCCTACTCCAGTACTCTTGCCTGGACAATCCCATGGACAGAGGAGCCTGGTAGGCTGCAGTCCATGTGGTCGCTAAGAGTGTCCGACTTCACTTTCACTTTCGCTTTCATGCATTGGAGATGGAAATGGCAACCCACTCCAGTGTTCTTGCCTGGAGAGTCCCAGGGACGGGGGAGCCTGGTGGGCTGCTGTCTATGGGGTCGCAGAGAGTCAGACACGACTGAAGTGACTTAGCAGCAGCAGCAGCAGCAAGGACTATATGGGTTGATTGGTTGAATTTCTGAGGCCAGACACACTATCATTTATGTCAACTTTTCATTGTCTGCTTGAGTCTATTGCATACTCTTTAAGAAGGGCCCACCCTCTTTTCCTCATTGAAGACTCCCCAATCCCATTCCTCAGGTGCATTGGGTCACTCCTTCCCCAATGCTCCCATGGTGCTTGTGCAGTCTCTACTGTGGTATCCCAGTGCTGTATTGTAGGTATTTAGTTTGTTCTTTCTCTCTCACACACATGTCTGGTATCTCTTCTAGGAAGGTCGTAAACTTTGTTCATCAGTGTTTCCACAGTGCTTAACACGTGGCAGGCACACAGTAGGCATTCTATGTTTGAGTCGAGTTTGCTGAATGCATGGATGGTAGAATGAACACATCTTTAGGGGTTTGAAGCTTCACTGCTTCAGTGGACTCCTCTCACTTCCTCACAGTCCCTGCACTACCGTGCTAGCATCTGGAAACCATGAAGAACTGGGGAAGAAGGGAGAGGTTCAAGGGGTGAGAGTCGGCCATCTTCCCACCTGTCACACTTTAGAAGAAGCCTTGTAAACCCAACAGGTAGCTTCTCCTTCCTCTACCACCCACCCACGGAAGGTGTAAAGCAGGATAGGGTTCCAACTGGTGATTTCTGCCATGTCACGGGGGCCACAGATGTGCTGGACGAGGATCAGAATACAAAATTAGACATCCTTTAGATTCTCTGAAGATGCTTTTTCTTTCAAGTTATTGTCGATCAAAAGTGCATTCCAATGTCATAATAAAATGATACGAATTGTTCATTCCACTGTTACCTGATTACTGCAGTCAATCAAAAATCCATTTTAGGTTATTTCAGCATGATGATACTTGGTTTATTCAGCCGCATGCCTAACAGAGTCTTTGATTAAACACGTGGTCTGGGATTTGGTGAATATTGTCTTGAGTGCTTTGTACACAGATCTCCCCTTTGCAAATGACCCTCATATTCGCTCCCAACCTCTGGAAGTACTTCTCTCTGGAAAGAAAATGTAACATGGCTTTATTGGAATAGAAACATTTTCATCCTACTTGTCTTATTGTCTGTTTTTCAGTTATGTTTGTTCAGCATAGTTTCCAGAAGGTGAATGCAAGTGCTCTTCCACATATATTTTCAAGGTATTTTTTTTTGTTCTGATGACAATTCATTTGTTATTTTTATGGTAAGCCAGGGAGTGTAGTGTTGATCACAGCTGTTACCCTCTGTTCTTGCACTTGGCAGCACACATTCACCAGAGATCACCTACCCTGTTTATCCTCAAGCCCACAGTTGGAGAAAACAGCTTTTATTGTTAAAGCTATTCAGTTGCAATTAAGAGGGCACCTGAGAATTTGCAAACTCTTCAGTCCATTAGTTGGTGCAGCATTAGTGTCTGGGAGTAAAGGTTGTTTGTATCTTTTTAATTACTTAAATTCAGTTTATCCGGTAACAGAATTAGCTGGATTCTTTCCAAGTTTGGGGTAGTTCTAGAATCTCAATGACCTTCCTTTGGAGAATGCCTTGGGTTTTATTTTGATAGACAGTATTTGATAGGCTACACTAACACCTATCATGTTCAAAATTTTGCATTCACTCTGTTTATTTTAGGATTATTCTGTTTTCTGTTTCTTTCCCCCATGAACTTTTAATGTACTGGGGACAGAATGAAAGTCCTTGGTTAACGGGGTAGGTACCTGTATCAGTTATCTGTTGCCACAGAAATGCTGCATAATACAGGTTTTGGTGACATACAACACCACACAGTTATTTAGCTGATCCAGACAGGGCTTGCTCCCCTGTCTTTAGTCAGGTGACATTTAACCTGGGTGGCTGGGCTTGCTCAGAGCTATCTTGCTGTGGCAACTGTTAGCTGATCTAAGATGGTCTTGGCTGGAAAGACAGGAGCAAGTCAGCTCTGCTCGATGTATCTTTCATTCTCCAGCAGGCTGGCCCAAGAATGTCCTCGAAGCCGTGGCAAAGGACAGAAACAAGCAGGTCTACTTGCACAAGCACTTGTCAAGCCTCTGTTTGCATCATATTGGCTAATATCCTCTTGGCCAATGCAAGTCAAAGTGAGTAGGAGTGAGTGGATGCTGAAAACTTACAGGGCGAAGGGCATGGAGGGTTAAGAACGGGATCCAGTTTCTGCACTCAGTCTTCAGAATCTTCCATTCTCAGCCTGGCTGAAACCTGTTTTTACTTTCCATGGATCATGCAATCTCTGCCCCTTGCCCTGCCCTTGGGGATTTAAACAGCTTGCTCCCTTTTTTGATCATGAAATCATTTTCCTTGTTTCCTTCACCCAGTTTCCTTCTGTTTTCCTCTTCCCAGCTTCCTTTCTCTTGTCTTCACCTCCTTCTCCTTTTCTCCATTCCTGTACCTTCTCTCCTTCCTTCCTACAGAGAAACTAAAAACAAACCTAACATTCTCATGCACATAGATAATTGTTTGAAAGGAGTGGTTTTTTTTTTTTTTTTTTTGGTCCCTGGAGCTCTCATTACTGATTAACTCCTTATAAAAAGGAAATGCTGAAACCTCTATTTCTCCAGAAATTTAACAGTGTGGGTGGTTCTGATGTGGGTAGGAAGAGATAGTCAGACTTAAGTTGTCCCAAAAGGGACAGGGGATGGGGAAAAAAAACTCTATGAACCAAACACAGAAGCAAAACCTAAATAGATTTCCCAACTTTTTTTTTTTTAAGTTTTCTCCCAAATTTACCAGCTGAAAATTTGAACTGGGCTTTTCTGTTTAATTAAGGGTTTAGAATAGACGTGGATGCAGGTGGTATTTTGGTTGGTAGTATGTGGTGATAATTATTGTTGCCATAGCTACCCGAAAAATGTTCAACAGAATATCACTTCATGTTGCAACTTCAAATAAAGGCTGTAAAAGTTCTATGCTTCTTACATAGATTTCACTTAAAGGAAAAAGTCTGCTATATTCAGGCTGGAATCTGTTTCGTTGTCTGTTTCCGAAAATATGGCTCAGTGTTCAAAACAGGTCAATTCTGGGTTAAGTAAATTTTCTTATTAGGTTTAAACTGAGTTCAGCTACCTCCTTCCACAGACTTGGCTTACACTGCACTAATTGATAGCAACTTAGCAAACTGAGATATAGTAAGGTGATTTATTACGGTAAATATTTAATGAAGTTTCAGGCTTCTAACTCTTCTCAGAGAAAAGAGCCCTGCCTCTATATAAAGCTCATATAATGTGCCAACCTTTGATTCAAAAAAAAAAAGCCCCAAAAACTAAAAGCCAAAATCTGTAAAAGCTTCACATACAATCCCATGTATTTCAAGAAAGCTCAGAGGCATTTTATCAAATTTTGCTTCCATTAATCTGCCTTGGGATAGCCTGGGCTGGGTTCCATGTGGTTAATTCAATGTGAAATGGCAATTCCACTTCTCAAAATGTATTATCTTTAAGACAGTGAGAAGTTTGGTATGATTCCTCAGCCCTCTAACCCACATGTAGATTTCCGTAAATTAGAACTAGATTTCTTTTCTAATTACCAGCCCGTTTCATTGGATCATTTCCCTATTCATTAGACCCCCTGAGCCTAAATTTTCTCATTTGTGTAAAGTGAAACTGTAATACCCACCTCCAAGTTTTATGTTGAGGATTGAAAGTCAGTAGAGAAGAAAGTGATCAATACATTAAGTGCCATGCAAATAGAAGGTCTTATCATAAACACAAATGTTCTGATAAGCATTTGGAAAATCAGCTTTCCCCCAGATAATTTTGGTCCATGGTGTGAATCCTTGCCCTTGGTGAGGGTAGAACTCTTGGACAACAATTAAAGACAGGGAGTGAGATTTGTTTTTTGTTTTCATGGCATGGATTTCAAGGCCTTCACAGGTAGATGTAGTCTCTAACAAGGTTTAATTTTTACCTTTTCTAAACCAGCTCCAAACTCGAGAGACGGAAAGAATGGCAGTTGTTTGAATAGGAATCTGAAGCTGCACTATCTGAGAGGTATTCCCTTTTTTAAAATTAATTTTTACATTGAGGTATAATTGACATACAAAATTATTTATTTCAGGCATACAGCATAGTGATTTGATATTGAAATCATTGCCACAAAAAGTCAAGTTAACATCCATTGTGTACATAGTTACAAAGTTTTTCTTGTGCTGAGAACTATAAGATCTATTCTCTAAGCAACTTTTCAATACAGAATTGAGTATTATTAACTATAGTCATCATGCTGTACCTTTATGGCCCTAGGATTTATTTTGTAATTAAAAGTTTGTACCTTTTGACCTCCTTCACTGGTTTTGCCCACCCCCCCACCCCATGCCTCAGGCGGCCACCAATCTGTTCTCTATATATCAGTTTGTTGGGTTTTTTAATGATTTCATATGTAAGTGAGATCATTTAGTATTTGTCTTTCTCTGACATATTTCATTTAGCAAAATGCTCTCAAGATCCATCCATGTTGTTGCAACATCAAGATTTCCTTCTTTTTTATGGCTAAATAATATTCCATTATATATATAACCACAGTTTCTTTACCCATCTATCCATCAGTGGGCACTTAGGTTGTTTGCACGTCTTAGGTATTGTAAATAATGCTGTAATGAACGTGGAGGTGCCCATATCTTTGAGTTAGTGTTTTTGTTTGCTTTGAATAAAGAATGTAGAAGTGGAATTGCTGGATCATATGTTCTATTTTCATTTTTTTTTAAAGAAATCTCCATACTGCTTTCCTTAGTGGCTGCATCAGTTTACATTCTAACAGTACACCAGGATTCCTTTTTTCCCCCATATCCTTATCAAGACTTCTTTCTTGTCTTTTGGGTGATAGCTATTCTAGCAGGTGTGAGGGGATCATTGTGACTTTGATTTGCATTTTCCTGGTGATTAGTGATGTTGAGCATCTTTCCATGTACCCATTGGCCACCTGTATGTTTTTAGAAAACTACTCTAATCCTCTACTCATTTTTAATCAGTTTTTTCTATTGAGTTCTCCATGTTCTTTATATATATATATGATGAAGTGAAGTGAAGTCACTCAGTCATGTCTGACTCTCTGACCCCATGGACCGTAACCTACCGGGCTCCTCTGTCCATGGGATTTTCCAGGCAAGAGTACTAGAGTGGGTTGCCATTTCCTTCTCCAGGGGATCTTCCTGACCCAGTGATCGAACTCGGATCTCCAGCATTGCAGGCAGATACTTTACCGTCTGAGCCACCAGGGAAGCCTCTATATATAGGATATTAACACCTTATCAGATACATAATTTGCAAATATTTTTTTCCCATTTGGAAGGCTGTCTCTTCATTTTGTTGGTTTCCTTTGCCATGCAGGAGCTATTTAGTTTGGTATAGACCAATGTGAAGGGATTTCCTGCCTATGTTTACTTCTAGGGGTTTTATGGTTTCAGGTCTTATGTGCAAGTCTTTAATAACCCATTTTGACTTAATTTTTTGTTGATGGTGTAAGATAGGGGTCCCATTTCATTCTTTTGCTTGTGGCTGTCCAGTTTTCCCAACACCATTTATTAAAGAGCTTGCATTTTCCCCCATTGTATATTCTTTGATCCTGTGTTGTAGATTAACTGATCATGTATGTGTGGATTTAATTCTGAGTTCTTGAGTCTGTTTCATTTATCTATAAGTCTGTGTTTGTACCAATACCATGCTGTTTTGACTACTATAGCTTTGTGATATATTAATGATATGAAATCATAGAGTGTGATGCCTCCAGCTTTGTTTTTCTTTCTCAGTCTTGCTTTGGCTATTAGGAGTCTCTTGTTAGTTCACACAAATTTTAAGATAGTTTTTATATGAAAAATACCATTGAAATTTTGACAGGGACTGCATTGAATATGTAGTTGTTTCTGGGTAGCAGGGTAATTTTTAACAGTATTAAGTTACCCTGTCCATCAACATGGAATATTATTCCATTTGTTTGTTTATTTCTTTAGTGTCTTACAGTTTTCAGTATGCAGGTTTTTTATCCTCTTGGTTAAGTTTATTCCTAGATATTTTATTCTTTCAATGCCATTGTATTAATGAATTGGATTGTTTTCTTAATTCTTTCTGAGAGTTCATGGTTAGTGTATAGAAATTCATCAGATTTTTGTCTGTTGATTTTGTACTCTTCAGCTTTACTGAGTCCATTTATTCTAACCATTTTTGGAATATTTAGGTGTTTCTGTATATAACATCAATCATTTGCAAATAGTGATAGTGTTACTGCTTCCTTCCTGATTTGGATGCCTTTTTGAGGGGTTTTTAAGTGAGAGACTGGACAGTGTTTCTTTCCATTATCCTTTTGACATTATAACATCTTTTTGGTAGACTTAATTTCTCACATTACTTTTGAAAAGGGACTGCATGGCATATACTTATTTACCTTGAAATTAAAAATGAGCTAAAATTTGCAACCCCATGGACTATAGCCTACCAGGCTCCTCTGTCCATGGGGTTTTCCAGGCAATAGTACTGGAGTGGATTGCCATTTCCTTTTCCAGGGGATCTTTCCAACCCAGGGATTGAACCTGGGTCCCCTGCATTGTAGACAGATGCTTTACCGTCTGAGCCACCAGGGAATTTTTGACTTACCTTGAAAGCCCAAGGCATCACAAAAACATAAACTGAGATCATTTATTTGGAGGCTACAACAAGACTCGCTGGTAACTGAGAGTGGGTTACAAAGTGATTGGCTGTGTGTACTAATGGATGACTGGGCTGCTTGTGCTGCGATTTCCCCAGCCCTGTTCAAGTGGAACAATCAGAGCTGGCTCAACTGATGCACACACAAGGTTATATTACTCCCTAGAGAAAACAATTTCAGCTCCTGTGTGGCTGGTACAAAGTTCTCTTTATCATGTGATATGACTATTTTTGTTCAGTCACTAGGTTGTGTCCGACACTTTGCGACCCCATGGACTGTAGCACATCAGGCCTCCCTGTCCTTTCACTATCTCTTGGAGTTTGCTTAAATTCATGTCCATTGAGTTGGCATTGCTATCTAACCATCTCATCTTCTGCCACCCCCTTCTGTTGTCCTCAACCTTTCCCAACATCAGGATCTTTTCCAATGAGTTGGCTCTTCGCATCAGGTGGCCAAAGTATTGGAGCTTCAGCATCAGTCCTTACAATGCATATTCTGGGTAGATTTATAGCCTTTATTTACAGCTACATTATTAGTATTCCTTCTACTAATTTTATGTTAAATCAAAGAACAACTCCTTGTGCAATTATGAATGAGATTCATAACATGAAAATGTTACAGAAATGGATGCACTTCTAATTTTTCTTTTCATGTCAAGGTGATGGAGCATACTGGAGAGGTTTTAAATGGCATCTACATGCTGTATGTATACTTTTTATAATGTTCAAGGTTTATAGTTCAGAGTTGCAGTGTTCAATATGGTAGCTATTAGCAACATGTGGTGGAGAAGGCAATGGCACCCCACTCTAGTACTCTTGCCTGGAAAATCCCATGGACAGAGGAGCCTGGTGGGCTGCAGTCCATGGGGTCGCTAAGAGTCGGACAAGACTCAGCGACTTCGCTTTCACTTTTCACTTTCATGCATTGGAGAAGGAAATGGCAACCCACTCCAGTGTTCTTGCCTGGAGAATCCCAGGGACGGGGGAGCCTGGTGGGCTGCCGTCTATGGGGTCGCACAGAGTCAGACACGACTGAAGCGACTTAGTAGCAGCAGCAGCAGCAGCAGCAGCAACATGTGGCTTACTTAACATCACTTACAATTAAAAATTCACTTCCTCAAGTCACACCTGCCATATTTCAAGTGCTTAGTAGCCACATGTGACCAATGGCTACTAGACTAAAGAGAGCAGAATCAAAACATTTCTGCCATCACAGAATTTTCTATTGGCTAGTGCTTGGATAGAGAGAGTTGGGAGTATTTTTCTCCATGAAGCAATCTATGAGTTAGCCTAGGAAAAATGTCAAGAGCCTGTAGAATTTTATATCCTTGGAGGGAAATATAAAATATTCCATTTACTTGCTTCAAAATTAAGAATATGAGTCATAAAATTTTATTGAATAGCTACAACAAACTGTAAAATCTGAAACTCATTTCCTATTATAATAGTGTGCAGAGGGAAAGAAGTGAGGGACAGATGCAAACTCAGTCGTTTAGATGCCCACACAGGCACTGCACTGGGACAGATGGGGGAGGAGAAGGCCCTGATGCAGAAAAGGGGGAGGAAATGTGGAGGGCAAGAAGCAGGGAAAGATGAATGGGAATCAGAGGTGAAGACACGGATTTCAGCTTTCACTAAGGGGAGTGTTGCCATAAGGTCACCAATCAGAGCTTAGTGTTGCTGGGGGTTTTGTTTTCTCTCTTCTGCCTTGTGACTTACTTTTGATAGGTCTATTCTCTCAGCATTTGGAATGCTCTCAAGAGGGCCCCTTGGAGCAGCTGTTTTCACCCTGGACTGCAGAGTCCCAGAGGGATGGTTCCCAGGGCTGTAGCTGCAACAGTAGCTCTGAGAACTCAGAGGTGCAAATGATCAGCCCCCACCAGTCACTCAGGAACTTGGGGTGGGTCCCAGCCCTCTGTTGTAAGAAGCCCAGCAGGGATTTTCATTCGCATTCATGCTTAGGCTTCTTCTGCTGACTTACCATGAGAAAGGGAGGGTCTGTAAACTTGATTTTTTTTCCGGAGAGACACACTTTCATCAAGTGCTCAAAAAAAAAAAAAAAATCTGATCCTGTTACCTGCTAAAAACTAAAAAAACATTCACTTATGTTCTACAGTAGGAGGAGCAGAACCCTATGCTGAAGTCAAATTTATTCTTTTGTGCTCTGCATTCTAGCCACCAAGAACAGCCTGAAAACTCAGATGAAATCAAGCTAGGAACCACCTCAAGTTGGGGTCTGCCCTATTTCCCTTCTCTTTGAGAAATTTAACCTGATTCCATTCTCTAAAAACTTATCTTAGAGCCTGGCTGTGAGATTTTAGAGTCAAGGTATGCAGGTGACTGACTTACAGATTGGATTAAGGCAGCCTTCAAAGAAGTAAAGCCCTTCCTTTGTGTCCATTCCCTACCTCAAGGACAGCCAGAGGCCTTCAAAAGATCCGAATGAGAAAGCCAGCCTTCCCCACCTGGCATATTGTATTACTTGTCTTGGGTGGACAGGGATTTTCTAGGTGTAATTAGTTAACATCTATTAAGCAAGGCCATTTATTAAGTACTGCACCCTGTGGGACCTTAATACAGTGTAATTGATGACAGCAGAGGCAGCATCTTTCAGTTGGTGCTGTCTCAGGGTAACTTGGTATTCTGTTCACTCTGTGGTGGCCTGAAGCTTATGGGGATTTTTGTGCTTGAGGATATAATGCCTAATAGTGATCTCTTGGTTTTCCATTTGGAGAGTGATTGTGTGTACTCTGGTGGTTCAAGCAGCTGTTGTAATGGTGACTTATCCAGTTCAAGTTAATCCCAGCCCTGTGGGACAACTCGATCTTCAAAGGAGTGCTTAATCTGTGTGTGTGTGTGTGTGTGTGTGTGTGTGTGTGTGTAAAACAACTGGCTACATGTAAGGAGTAGCTTCTCTATGTGACCAAGTATAGAGATTACCAAGCAGAATAAATGATGTCCTTTTCTTTTCTTTTTGCAGTTCATCTAACATTGTAATAGCTAATAACTATCTAGAAGCTTTCTAGTAGGTAGTATTTACTGGTTATTAAGTGTGCCAAGTGTTGTGCTCAGTGTTACACAATTTCTTATTAAATCCTCATCCAGCCCCTAAATTAGATACATTGTTGTTCTCAGTTTATTGATGATGATGCTGGGTTTAGAGAAGGTCAGTAATTCTACAGCTATCACATGGCATATTTGTCAGTATAGGCCAAAAGCTATAACCATAACTCTAGTATGTCTGTGGGCTTAAGGTTCACTTTTTGCTCATATCCAGTCTCATGCAGGCTAGTGGGGATGGGGGGACAGTGGGAAATGGAGTTCTAGTTCATGCAGCTGTCAGGCTTCCTTCCTTCATGTCTCCACCCTCCTCTGGCCCTTGGAAGGTCTTGATGGGCCAGGCTTGTAACAGGACCCATCACTTTTATTCCAGAACTTGATCACAAGGCCACACAGAACTGATAGAGGCTGAGGAATGCAGTCTAGACATGGGACTTGGGAAGAAGAGGAGAACGCAGAGATTGTTGAGTACTAGCAGCTTGTAAGCAGAAGGGTTGGCACCCAAACTCAGTTATCTAATTCAAAAGCCCTCTTGATTGTGAAGCCAAAACTGACATTTTTGCCCTGACTCCCTTATAAAAAAACCTGTGCAACATGTTTTGCAGTAATGGGGAAAAAATAAGATTACCTGTCTAGTTCTGATCCCCAGTGAATGGCGTCTTGCACATTACCTGTCAGACTGGACTCATCTGGCCAAAACTTGAGCCTTGTCTTGAGTAACAGTGACATGTGAAGAAATGATACAACCTTTGTGGATATGATAATCACATGAGAAAGATGCTATTTTTCTACCATAACCAGACTATTGGCAATTTTTTTATTCTCGTTAACACACACACACACACACACACCTTCAAAGCATTCCTTCTGAAGTCTGACTGACTTGTATTTCATTGCAAGTAAATTTTTATTTTCTAAATGCCTTTGTCTTTCACTCTTATTTTGGATATCACATCAATTCTGCCTTTCAAATTTATTTCTTCTCTTGATTAAATTTCCCAAGTATTTTATTTCATGCAGTAGTTGATTCTAAAGTTCTGTGTAAAAGAAATTTTCAGGTTGAATTAGTTCAGAAATCAGTGGAGGAGTTTGCTGTTTAAAGAGAAGTTCTTCATATTTTCCTTGGCTGAGTGAATAGCATCAGCACTTTAATCAAGTGAATAGTTGCTACATAATTTGTACATCATTATGAATAGCAGGGATTTCAAATTGACATGCTTTCCTGGGATCATACATTTAACAAGTATGGAAAGTGGCTACATATAAGGCAATAGGGAGAGGTAGGGACTGTAGGTCAGTGGAAAATGGATTCCCCACCTAAAGGTGTGCAAAGTCAAAATTAGTAAAATCACTGTTCCAGTGAGAAAAATGCACATATGGGCTGAACGGAGCCAATACACTTTGATATAATGCAGCATAATATAAGTTTCATACATTTGCTAAGACCAAAATACATATATTTTTTTGACCTTACTGCACAGCTTGTGGGATCTTAGTTGCCCAACCAGAAATTGAACCTGTGCCCTCTGAAGTGGAAGTGTGGAGCCCTAAGCTCTGGACTTCCAGGGAAGTCCCCCAAATATGTATTTGATCAGATTTAATAACTTCAACTATATAGAATAACCAAAGACCAAATTACTGTTGAAGAAAAAGTTCTGCTTAGGGATTTTCTACCCTTTTATAATCACTATCTAGTTTGTGGTGACTATCTGTATTTCCCTCTTCAAAAAGCATCCCCTCTTCCCAACACTTATTTAAAAAAAAAAAGTGATATATTTAAAACATGGGGCTTGGAACAGGACCCATGAGCTTAATCCTAACTTTATCTCAGGAACAAATCCATTCTCGTAATACTTCCCTGTATGTTGGGTGGAGTAGTAAGTCTTCTGTGATGAGAGCATAGTGGAATCAAATGTAATTGCTAGTATTCAGACACTTTAACATAGAAAACCAGTGATTTCAAGTGGTTTATGTAATGAAGACTCCAGTATTCACAGAAAACTTTGAAAATACACATTCTTCTCTCTGCCCAGGAGTAACTGGCTTAAATTTCATTAGCCTGAATGGAAGGAAGATAAAGTGGCTGTTGAGTTAACAGATGGACAAGTTGGAAAGAAAGGATGTATTGCTGATCTCATCTTCTGCTCAGGTATGTTGTTAATTGCGGAGACAACCTGATCTTTGTTGAGAACCAGGTCTTTCAACCTGGGTACACAGCCTGAAGTAATTGCTTTGGCAAATGTTTACTCTGTCCCAGTGATAGAGGCCAGATAGCCTCTCTTTGCCTTTAAATTGAAAAGTATACAATATACTTTTTATCACTATGCGACACTATTAGGAACACTTGCCTCCTAGTGGCAGAACATTCTTTGACACTTAGAGGACACAAACTACTCCCCATTAGATAGGTCCACCACCACACCAGTGAACTTCTAATCAACAGAGGTGGAGGTAATGGTGTCTCACAGCCTAAACACAGTGGTGGATCATATGCAGTGCGGAGAATGGAAAATTAAATTCAAGCTTTGTTACATTCTTTGAAATACAATGGATAAGAAAAACAAACTATTGCCAACTGAAATAAATGAACAGCTTTAAAAGTATCCACCTTAAAACATGAGTGATTCTGAGTTCTGGAGAACATATATCCTCATTTGGGAAACTTCTGGGTACCATCACTAAGATGTATTGAAAAGACATAAATCTGAATCTGATAGTCACTGCTCAAGAAAAAAATTTAAGCAGAGTATACATGCATATATGGAGAAGGGCATGGCAACCCACTCCAGTATTCTTGCCTGGGGAACTCCGTGGAGCCTGGTGGGCTACAGTCCATGGGGTCGTGAAGAGTGGGACATGACTGAGCAACCAACACATACATACATGTACACCATGACTTCACAGGTCTAAATGGATATCAGTCAGGCCTCTTTGACTTTTTGGCAAATTCAATAAGGAGATCTAAACCAATGACCCCTACAGTTCTAAGTCTGACACATCTTAGAAGATTTTGAGAGAGCTGTTTAATATATTGTTGGTCATGGACCGCTATGGAAAGGAATACTACTGGTATGCCATAACATTTCAGTTGGATATTTCCATTCTGGGTTAGGCAGTGCAGGACTGTTCTAATACTCAGTGTTGACCAGACCCAAATGGCTTCTGTGACCAAGAAGAAATGGTGTACATGGGAACTGACTTAGTCTGTCCCCACAGAGGTTTGTGCCTTCTAGACAAGCGCCATATCATATGTAAATAGAGGACCACTGGAGCCTTCCATGTCTCCTGCTCCTTAATGCCTCCCCCAAAATGACAATGACTCTGGAAAGGCAAGAGCTCATGTGGTTTACTGATGAGTCAACAAAGCATCTTCAGAGTGCATGGTATTAGAAGGCTGTGATCCCTCAAGTGAAAGAGGAGAGTGAAAAAGTTAGCTTAAAACTCAACATTCAGAAAACTAAGATCATGGCATCTGGTCCCATCACTTCATGGCAAATAGATGGGGAAACAGTGGAAAAAGTGGCTGACTTTATTTTCATGGGCTCCAAAATCACTGCAGATGGTGACTGCAGGCATGAAATTAAAAGACGCTTACTCCTTGAAAGAAAAACTATGACCAACCTAGCAGCATATTACAAAGCAGAGACATTACTTTGCCAACAAAGGTCCATCTAGTCAAAGCTATGGTTTTTCCAGTAGTCATGTATGGATGTGAGAGTTGGACTATAAAGAAAGACAGGCCCCCACAGCAGGCTGGAAGGCAGGAAGTGAGAGTGGTCTTGCCAGTACAGTTGCTTATTTGAAATCTGTAAAGAGTGCACTTGTACATACAGGCCTTAGGCTGGGGGAAATAGTTCATTTAAGAGAGGCACCAGAAGCATAGCTCTGAATGCTTTCTTCCCAATGGCATCTGTGGCATACTGTGATATTACCACAGTAGAACTCTTAAGTGAAATGCATTTGGAAACCCTGTGGCTTTTCATATCTACATGGACACACAGATACTATCCCTCGGAGTTTTAATATTTGCCTGGGCATAGTTAGCAAGTATTAAGACTGGTGATGCCTGGCCCACAGCTGAGACAATTTTAACATGCATTCATTAATTCAGCAAGGAATTGTGGAGGTGCTTTGATGGGCAAGATGCTGCACTAAGCCCTGTGGGGGGAGAAAGAGATAGATAATATCAGTCCTGCCCTCACAAAATGCAATTCAATTAAGTTGCAGATCAGGGACTGGGCATGGGAAGAGGACACAGGCCACAAACACTATAATGTATACATCTCTCTTATTTGTTCTGTGACTGGAATAGAAGTATAAAAACTGGAAAGTTGAAAAGATGGTGAGAATGAAAAGGAGAGAGAATAACCAAAGAGGAGGAAGAAAATTAAGAGTTTATCTGGGTCTTGTAAGGGAGGTAGGAGTCCAAATAGGTGTGGATTTGGTGTCGAGGAGGGAGTGGTCAACATGCTGGGAGGTTTGGGAGGGGCCAGTTAGGAAGTGCCCAGAGAAATGGCGCGTCTGCCAAGCCCAGAAGTTAAGAACTTTAATTACGTTTTGAAATGGAAATCAACAACAAAAATGTATACAGAAACACAATTATCTCAACCATGTAAACATATCTGGACAAAGACTGGAAGGAAAAAAAAGGCCAAAATGTTGACAGTAGTTCTTTTTATGTGCAAGGATTTTGAGTGTGTGTTTTGTATTCTTCTCACTTGGTGAGCTGATGTGGACCTCGGCTTGATATGACTGTTAAGTGGAATAATGACAGTGGACAGGGGCATTTAGGGAAGAGTTTATATTCAACTCAGATAAATTGTGTCTGACGTTACATTTTTTCCTGTTAAAGTTGGAGATGTATCATTGTTGACATTGTTTTTTCTTTTAGAGAAAGAAGATTTAACTAAGATTGCATTGTAGTAAGCCTACATGGAGTGTATTGTCTTTTTCCTTTCCTGTTGTACTCTTCTCGATCCCCCTTGCATGATGCCTGTAATGATACCCCTAAATGAATTTCTACTTTGTCTCAGAGTCTGTTCTCTGAGGGGTGCTGGGGAGGGACAGCTAGGCTAAGACACTGTGCCAGCCTTCCCACCTACAATCTCTCAAACAGGGCTGAGTTTACACTGTAACTATGACTTTTTAAAGCTTTATCCCCCCCCCCTTTTTTAATTGTTTTTGGCCACACCCACAGCATATAGAATCTTAGTCCCCCAACCAGGGATCAAACCCACACCCCTTGCATTGGAAGTGTGGTGTCCTAACCACTGAACGACCAGGGAAGTCACTACTATGACATTTTGATGTGAAACCTACCCTTCCAGTAACATATGGTCTTCTGCTCATGATTCTAGGAATGACAAGCAAAGAGTTTGCATGGTTAGCACTGGAAGGGACCATCAAGCCATCAGCAAGTCCCAAAGTGTTTGTACCCTGGAATCCACTTGAGGAGCTTCCAAAATGACTGACGCTTGCTTGTATCCCCCAGAGATTGTGTTGTAATTGGTTTGAAGTGTGACTTGAGTGTTTACTTTAAAACATTCCCTGGGTAATTCTAGGGGAAACAACTTGGGAACCACCAGTCTAAAACAGGAATTGGCAAATTATGGCTTGGGGGGCCAAATCTGGTCCGTTGCCTGCCTGTCTTTGGATAACCTGCAAACTAGGAGTGGTTTTTACAATTCCAAATGGTTGAAAAAAAGAGAGCCCAGGAAGAATATTACTTGATGACAGCTCTCTCTGATCAGTGGTCCTACAAGACTAGCTCCTAGGGAAAAGGACAGTGTGGTAACTGATTTTATGGTCACTATATTTGATTGTCTACTAGCATGTCAGGTCAGACACTTAATGTTGAAAAGATGAGTAAAAGCGACCTACCCACACCCTTGCTTTCTCTTCGCAAAAACAGAAGCATAATTGAGTATAAGAAGAAAGAACAATAGCTCTTGCAAAGCTTTTGCAAAGCGAAAGGAGAGGAAGGAATTTTCCAGTGTGTTTCTTTTCAGATAGTCTTGTGTGTACATGTGCAGTTTAGCTGCAGCAGTGCTGGAAAGCATAGTTCTCTATGACAAAAGCGTTACTGTGGATTTGTCTAGCTTCTCCCGGTGGAGGGGGGAGGGGTAGTAGATGGGTCGTCTTGAGAAAGTTAAATTTATGGTGGCCTATATTTGTTTCCTCTCATTTGTATGAATGAATTACAGGAACAGGCACACAGTGTATTTGGCTTTGAACTGTATAGGCAGTGAAGTCATCCAAGCTGGGTGACAGGCTAACAGCCATGTTTTCAGTCATGTGGATTGAATAGACTGCATAGTTAGTTAAATGCCCCTGGAAACATTGCACGTTAGTTGACTGGTTCAAAACCTCTTCTTTATTCCATGGCACCCTTCCATCTATAACACTCCTTATAAAAACTCTGAAATGCAAATAGGCTTAAGGATTTGGTCAAAGGAAAAAGCCAAAACAGAAGTCTTCCCATTATACAGCTGTGTACACAGTGCCCCTTCTCTCAGATGCTTCATTATTTTAATTCCAAAGTTCTCAGCGACCTTGCAAATAAATAAAGCCTATTGAATCCAAATTGAATCATCAACTTCTGTGCAGTCAAATGAGCATGTGACATTGGTCTATAAATAAGTGACCGGCATTAGTGGATACAATAAAACTGGTAGGTTCAAATATGCTTAAAAACCTAGCTCAGTGTGATCTCTGAATTTTGTGTACAAATGATTTCCTTGGAAGCCATGCTGTTTGTCTTTGATTCCACAGTCTGCTGGAGAAAGTGGCCTTGACTTTTAAAAAGGGGTTTTGGCTAAATATAGTCTAGCGTTAAATTTTAAATATCTTTTTCTTTTCTGAAAAGGATGAATGTTTCAAAGTGGTTTAAAAAATGAGAAATACTCCATCCCTCCTAACTTGGTGACCTGATTTGGTCATCTGAATTTCACCTTTCTCTTCGATTCTTTGGTTTGGATTCTGGTTAACACTATTACAGTAACACTAAGTGTTCATGGTGCTCTTTCTTCAAATCTGTGCCCTGGGTAGCATCGGACTGGATACATACACAATTAAGTGCGTGCTCAGTTGCTTCAGTCACGTCCCACTCTTTGCAACCCCATGGACTATAGCCTGCCAGGCTCCTCTGTCCATGGAATTTCCCAGGCAAGAATACTGGAGTGGATTGTCATTTCCTTCTCCAGGGGGTCTTCCCACCCCAGGGATCAAACCTACGTCTCCTTCACTGCAGGTGGATTCTTTACAGCTTGACCCATCTGGGAAGCCCATTTGCATATAAATAGTATACTAGAGAACAGCAGGGACATAACCCAGATCCACAGAGTGTGAAGACTGTGACTTACAAAAGGCTATGATCCTGTCACAGCTAACATTCTACTGCAGGCTTTCAGATCCCAGCCCATCTCACCTAGAGCCCAGGGACCTAACTGCCTGGCCCTGTGAAAAAGAAAGTGAAAGTGAGGTCACTCAGTCATGTCTAACCCTTTGCCACCCCATGGACTGTAGCCCGCCAGGCTCCTCCGTCCATGGGATTCTCCAGGGAAGAACACTGGAGTGGGTTGCCATTTCCTTCTCCAGGAAATCTTCCTGACCCAGGGATCGAATCCAGGTCTCCCGCATTGCAGGCAGACTCTTTACTGTCTGAGCCACCAGGGAATCCCTGGCCCTATAATCCTTTGATTTTTCGTTCTTCCACTTCTGCACCATGTTCTTTCCATTCCCAAGGATGAGTCTCCGTCCCTGACTGTAGTGGATGTTGTGCTTAACATAGCTTCTCCCTTCAGGGTTAAGGCCCTCGTTCCTCATCTGGTGGTTGCTGATGTTTGCCGATGTTTGCCGTCTTACTTCCTCCCTAGGTACTGACCTTGGCTGATAGGCTCTGCCTCACCCAAGGCTATGTCCTTTCCCTACAGGTAGTCTTTAGCCAATGATTTGGTGGTTGACATAGAGTTACAAAGTTATGGCCTCCTTCCCTTGATTCTAGCTAATTGTGAAGGGCCGTTTCAGCTCCAGTGTACCCCCATGTGACTGGCTGAGGCCTCTGTTGTGATAACATCGCAGCTCAGCTTCTCCCTCTTCCTCTGGTATCCTTGGTGCTTCCACTGGTGCCATTTCTGAGAGCACTGCCTAGTGAAAGCTCCACACAAATCTGTCTGAAAGTCTGTTTTCAGAGGAACTGAACCTAAGGCTTAAGAACACACATCTTTTCTCCAAATAATACAGAGTTCTCATCCTTCGGATGGGAACTAGTTCATATTTTCCTTATTTCGTATGTTTGGAAACTGAAATTTAGATTGCCAAGGTCGTGGAACTAGTAAACAGCCAAACCAGATACCTCAAACCGAATCCCATGTTCTCATTTACCATCACATACTGCCTGCACACTTTTATCAAAAACTTGTTCTTCTCAAGCATATAGAAAAAAATAAAATAGAAACACACATACCCATCAGCCAGATTTGATGGTGTTACTATTTTGCCATTCTTATTTCAAATCTCTTTTTTCAAGAAATAAAACATCACAGATACAGCTAAAACCCTCTCCCCTAGCCCTTTCTCTTCCATATTTTCCTGATATTTTTTGAAACAAGGAATCCATGAGTCAAATAATGAATATATATATATATATATATGTAAAAATGATACTCTTGCTAATGAAGACTTTATTGCCTAGTTGGCCCACTGGCTAGATGCAAAACAAACAAACAAACAAACAAAAAAACGTATTTTAAATTTGAATAAATATATCTTGCTTAATCTTATATATTCAGCATGATTTGAGAGTGTTTTGCTAAGTGATTCTCCTTTACTCTCAAGTTTCATAACTACATTTATTTGAAGGAAATTAATCCCCATATGTTTCTAATTAATACATGCTTAACTGCTCATCAGAATGTTTTGTATAGGCAATTGACTTGTGAAAAACCTTTTCCAGCTTTTATCCTTAATTTGAAGAGGCAGAATTTGTCATCAAGAAATAAAATTGAGCACTATTTGAATCGTGAACTTAAATATTAGAGTTCGAACTCATTTTCAACTTGAGAAAATGTTTCATTATTCCTTGCTCATTCATGCCTTCCTTTGGCCCTTTTCCTCCTCTTTTCTTCACCATTGTATTATTAGGAATTTGAATGTCAGGTAAAGCTTAACACTATTAGTGGCCTTTTGTTGCCTTTGACTACAATACTGTAATCACCAGAGACATCAAGAATTGAAGGATGAAAGCTCATTTATCCTAAGAAAGGGAGATGGGATTTGATGGTATTAAAGCACAAAATGCATTTAGTATTTGTGTTTTGTGTCCCACCTGAGCATGTCAGGAATTGACATAGGGTCAAGGGTCTGTACTAGACTATGTGCTAGTAAAGCTTGGGCAAGAATAATGTCCTGGAATCATAGTTAACCAATACTCTTCCATCTTACCAGGGCTGGGACAATTGAGCCAAAGATAGCAATGGGACATTTGTCTTGGAGAGTCTTATGGAAAGGACTTATACAAATTGGGGAGTGGCAGAAATGCATTAGTGATACATAGAAGTCTGGTTTCAAATAATTGCCTGCTGACACATCATCCCAAGAGTCATACTACCCAGACCAGTAATTGAGGGTTTGAATGTTAGAACGTGTGATTTGATCGTAGCCAGGACAAGCGATTCAAGGGAAAATACGTGATTGAGATGTTCGTGAGATTGCGGTTTAGTGGTGCTGGTGCTGGAGATGAATAGCATTTGATTCAATTATTTTTTAAATTTATTTCTTAATTGGAGAATAATTGCTTTATAATGTTGTGTTGGTTTCTGCCATACAACCACACAAATCAGCTATAATTACACATATATCCCCTCCCTGTTGAGCCTCCCTCTTCTTCCCTCCCCTCCCCAGATTGATTCAATTATTTATTTAATAAGCACCAGATTTACTGTGGACCAGACCCTGTGTCCCTGATCACACAGAGCTCCCTGCACCGACATACAGCAAATTTCCACTGGCTATCTAATTTTACACATGGTAATGTGTATGTTTTAATGTGACTCTCTTAATTCTTCCCACCTTCTCCTCCCCTTGCCCTGTGTCCACAAGTCCATTCTCTGTCTGTGTCTCCCTTGCTGTCTTGCAGATAGGTTCATCAGTGCCATATTGCTAGACTCCACATATATGCATTGATAAACGATATTAGTCTTCCTCTGACTTACTTTACTCTGTATAATAGGCTCTACATTCATCCACCTCATTAGAACTGACACAAATGTGTTCCTCTTTATGGCTGAGTGATATTCCATTGTATACATATACCACAACTTCTTTTTTTTTAATTTATTTTTTAATTGAAGGAAATTGCTTTACAGAATTTTGTTGTTTTCTGTCAAATCTCAACATGAATCAGCTGTAGGTACACATATATCCCCTCCCTTTTAAATCTCCTTCCCACATCCCTCCCTATCCCACCCCTCTAGGTTGATACAGAGCCCCCGTTTGAGTTTCCTGAGCCATACAGCAAATCCCCCTTGGCTGTCTACTTTACATATGGTAATGTAAGTTTCCATGTTACTCTTTCCATACATTGCACCCTCTCCTCCCCTCTCCCCATGTCCATAAGTCTATTTTCTGTCTGTTTCTCCATTGCAGCCCTGTAAATAAATTCTTCAGAAACATTTTTCTAGATTCCGTATATATGTTAGAATATGATATTTATCTTTCTCTTTCTGACTCACTTCACTCTGTAAATAGGTTCTAGGTTCATTCACCTCATCAGAACTGACTCAAAGGCGTTCCTTTTTATGGCTGAGTAATATTCCATTGGGTATATGTATCACAACTTCTTTATCCATTCCTCTGTCGATGGACATCTAGGTTGCTTCCATGTTCTAGCTATTGTAAATAGTGCTGCAATGAACAATGGGATACATGTGTCTTTTTCAACCCTGGTTTCCTCAGCGTATATGCCTAGGAATGGGATTGCTGGGTCATATGGTGGTTTTATTCCTAGTTTTTTAAGGAATCTCCATACTGTCTTCCATAGTGGTTATATCAATTTACATTCCTACCAACAGTGCAAGACCATTCCCTTTTCTCCACACCCTCTCCAGCATTTATTGTTTGTAGACTTTTTGATGATGGCCATTCTGACCTACGGTATGAGGTGATATCTCATTGTGATTTTGATTTGCATTTCTCTAGTAATGAGCGATGTTGAGCATCTTTTCATGTGTTTGTTAGCCATCTGTATGTCTTCTTTGGAGAAATGTCTGCTTAAGTCTTTCTCCCACTTTTTGATTGGGTTGTTTGTTTTTCTGGCATTGAGTTGTATGAGCTGCTTGTATATTTTGGAAATTAATCCTTTGTCAGTTTTTTGATTTGCTATTATTTTCTCCCATTCCGAGGGTTGTATTTTCACCTCGCTTATAGTTTCCTTTGCTCTGCAAAAGCTTTTAAGTTTAATCAGGTCCCACTTGTTCACTTTCGTTTTTATTTCCATTACTCTAGGAGGTGGGTGATAGAGGATCTTGCTTTGATTTATGTCATCGAGTATTCTCCCTATGTTTTCCTCTAAGGGTTTTCTAGTTTCTGGTCTTACATTTAGGTCTTCAATCCATTTCGAGTTTATCTTTGTGTATGGTGTTAGACATTGTTCTAGTTTTATTCTTTTGCATGTAGGTGTCCGGTTTTCCCAGCACCACTTATTGAAGAGGCTGTCTTCTCCATTATATATTCTTGCCTCCTTTGTCAAAGATAAGTTTCCCATAGTTGCATGGCTTTATCTCTGGACTTTTATCTTATTCCATTGGTCTATATTTCTGTTTTTGTGTCAGTAACATCCTGTCTTGATTATTGTAATTTTGTAGTATAGTCTAAAGTCAGGATGCCTGATTCCTCCATCTCTGTTTTTCTTTCTCAAGATTGCTTTAGCTTTGGTGTCTTTTGTGTTTCCATGCAAATTGTGAGATTATTTTTCTAGTTCTCTGAAAAATAGCACTGTAAGTTTAATAGGGGTTACTTTAAATTTGTAGATCACTTTGAGTGGTATAGTCATTTTCATAATATTGATTCTTCCAGTCCAAGAACATGGTATATTGCTCCATCTGTTTGTGTCATGTTTGATCTCTTTCATCAGAGTCTTACAGTTTTCTGCATTAAAGCCTTTTGTCTCTCTGGGTAGATTTATTCCTAGGTATTTTGTTCTTTTTGTTGCAGTGGTGAATTGGATTGTTTCCTTGACTTCTCTTTCTGATTTTTGAAAGACTGCTTATCCCTCAGGCATTTAGAATTTGGCAAACTCTGGGGGAAGTTGGCCAACTATTAGAGGACAAGTTCATTTTCTCAGGCTGCCATTAGTTGGAAACGTAGTTGTTACTGAAAGAAACAAGTCTAGTAGCAATAATCTTGAGTATGTACCAAGTGGTAAATGTTTAGTATAATGCCCAGACTTTTTTCTAGAACAGATTTCAAGTCAATAAATATCATTACAGAGACTAATAGTTCAGGTCTTGATTCCTCTATTATACTAAATGATCATGACATGACCGATTATGGTGAAATTGTCAAATCAATGAATTCTAATGATTAACTGGGGTGCCCTTCTGCGTTTTGTTATATTATCATGAAGCATGAGGATCAACAGTTAGAAATTTAGTTCAGAAAGTTGCCAGAGTATTTCTGCTAAGAGATGAAATTGGAAGGATTTATGGTATGCAACTTATCCAAGTATTTCTCTGATTCCTTCCATCTTCCCCCTATCTTTTGTTTCTTACCTAATTAATAATTTTAACAAAGGTTTTGTGATTGACAGCAAATAATGGACTTCATTCAGCTCCCACCATGGCTAAGAGAGGAGGAAGGCTAAGGAAAAAATGTGGTGAAATCTTTAATAGCTGAATTTCTTAACTTGTCCTTCTGCTGCCCTCCAATTTACTCTCGTGTTTTGTTTGAAGTTGCCATTTTGAATCTAGAACAGAATAGCAAGGATGGATAATGTCTCAAATGACTATCTCTGGGAAGAAAACCTAGCACAGATGTCCTGTCGCTTATACATGAACAGTCACCCATGTCTGATTCAAAACCAGAGCACACAGGTGAAAGGGGCCTATAAATGCATAATATATACATTACATGCTCAAGTTGCCAACTTGCCTCCTTTTACCTGCCATTGTTCTTCAACTGAAAAGGCCAAAAATAATATCAAAGAGACAAAATAGAAGATGATTTTTTCTGTTATAAGGGAAAGATTTCATTACTATTGACCAGTTTTTCCTCATAAATGTTTAAAGAACCTGATTAAGAAGGAGATTGAATCAAGTACTTAGAGGCACATTCCCTGCATACAATAATTTATGGTTGTTCAGATCATATTTTCTGGAAATAGTTTATATGAACGGTTGACCAGATAATTGCAAAGTTTTCTATTTTGGTTAAGCAAATTGAGATAACTAGATCAACAGTCGATACACTATGATCTAGGTTGTTTTTAAGGAGAGAGTGGCTACAATATTTGTCCTATAGCTAGAGCTATCTGGTCAATATATTTATTAATAGTTAAGAAATCAGTGAAGTTTCATTTAAAGCATTGTTATCATGACTTAGTGTGAAATCTGGGGCTTCCCTTTATAGATTACTAAGTAAAGGTGATTCTTATTGTGATCCTGTTGGCCTCTCCTTGAAGGTTAGTCGCAGTGCCAGTGTATTTTTCTAGGGATGGGGTTGTCATGGTCCTGGAGCAGCACCCATGAACAACATGGGGGAAAGTATTTCTTTAATTTCCCTTGATGAGCATCCCTCTCATGGGTCCTTTATGTAAGTACTTTTGGTTGGGCCAACTTCAATGCGAAAGGCAAAATCTTTTTATTTTTTATTTTTATTTTTTTTAATTTTTAAACTTTACATAATTGTATTAGTTTTGCCAAATATCAAAATGAATCTGCCACAGGTATACATGTGTTCCCCATCCTGAACCCTCCTCCCTCCTCCCTCCCCATACCATCCCTCTGGGTCGTCCCAGTGCACTAGCCCCAAGCATCCAGTATCGTGCATCGAACCTGGACTGGCATCTCGTTTCATACATGATATTTTACATGTTTCAATGCCATTCTCCCAAATCTTCCCACCCTCTCCCTCTCCCATAGAGTCCATAAGACTGTTCTATACATCAGTGTCTCTTTTGCTGTCTCGTACACAGGGTTATTGTTACCATCAAAATCTTTTTAAAGGAATGCTAAAAGAACACACACAGGGATAAAAGAATAACATGATAGAACCCAAATACTAAAAACATTCACACACTTACTACTTGTGCAATAGTAAACAGATTTTGTTTTGAGTTGTTACAGCTTTAAATGGCCAGCTGGGGTCTTAAGCAAGTGCATTTATAGGATTGAGGCTCTAGGTGCGCTGTCCGAGTGAGTGAATGGAGGCTACACTGAATGTTCCTAGTCTGAGAGCCACCAGCACAGAGTCTTTAGGGGACTGGACCTGAATCTGGTTCGGGCATGTCCATCTGAATTCTCTGGTGTGTGGCCTCTGTAAGGTCACAGAATTAACCCCTTGACACTGAGCTTCAACAGAGGGATTTTCCTTCCACTGCTTCTTTGTTTTCTTAGCACTCAGCAGGCTAGTCAGTATTGATCAGACCTTCGATCTCCTCATGACTGTGCTAGTGGGGACAGAGGACTGGGTACAACCAGGGTATTTTCCAAATCACATGGCCCTTTCCTGCACCTGTCTCCGGATGGGAAATGGCTGAGACATGAATGAGGAGGAGGCTGGAAACTAAGCGTTATGGCCTTGATGGCTACTGACAGACAGGGTTGCTCCATAAAATACAAGTTGCCCAGTTAAATTTAAATTTCATATAAACAATAAGTCACTGTTGCAACTATTGCATGTGATGTGCCTATGCTAAAAAGTACTTATTGTTTATCTGAAATTGAAATTTAACCAGGCATTCTGTATTGTTTTTGATTAACCTGCCAACTCTGTGCTGAGAACTCTGTGGGAGCCTGTGGTCAACAGAGCCATCTCTGCAGTAGTCAGCAGCTGGCCCAGGACTGAAGTGGAGAGCTTCCCTGGTGGCTCAAAAAGTAAAGAATCTGCCTGCAATGCAGGAGACCTGGGTACGATTTTTGGGTTGGGAAGATCCCCTGGAGAAGGAAATGGCAACCCACTCCAGTATTCTTGCCTGGAAAATCCCAGGGATGGAGGAGCCTGGCGGGCTACAGTACATGGGGTTGCAAAGAGTCGGACATGACTGAGCGACTAACACACACTGAAGTGGAGGTAGCACTGACAATCATAGATACCACCACAGTGGATGAAATTGCCGGAACTTCTTTTTCTCTCCTGGCTCCACTTAAGTCTCAGTGGACCCCCAAATTGACCTTATGGATGGGCATTCAGAACTAGATTTCCTTTGATTTAGAGAAATAAAGGAATGTCACATTCTTGCACATAGGTGTCATGCAACAAAATCTCAGACTCAATTTCTTACTAGATAAAATAGAAACAGTAAACATTACTGACTTCATAGTTTGTCTCAAGAACTAAATGAAATTATGTAGTTGACACAATTAGCACAATGCCTATCCCTTAATACGTAAGAGTTCAAATATGTCTCTCATCATCAGGATGAGGGGAATGCTAAATAGAAATTTCAGAATATCCTTAGAACTATCCTTAGAACAGCTACTTTAAAATAAAATTGTCGTATCCAGCACTTTCCTTCCACAGCTTCAGTCTTTTCTGGATCTTAATTCTTGGCCCTTCCAGCCCTTGCCCTGGGCCCAGATAGAGAAGAAATTTGCATAGTTTGCTGCAAGGAGTAATGCACCAGTGGCTCCAGCATTAAATGAATATAAGCCCCTCCAGTATTTCCTTTGAAAATATGAGGGTATCTGCGAAGAGTCCAAAAGGACAAAAGTTTCTGTGTAAGGCTTTTCTAAATATTGCACAGTCGACCCTTGAACACTATGGGGGCTAGGAGTGCCAGCAAGCCATACAATCAAACATCCCCCCGTAACTTAGAATTGCCTCCTCCCACCCCAATCCCTCTTGATGAAAGTGAAAGTGGAGAGTGAAAAATTTGGCTTAAAGCTCAACATTCAGAAAACAAAGATCATGGCATCTGGTCCCATCACTTCTTGGGAAATAGATGGGGAAACAGTGTCAGACTTTATTTTTGGGGGCTCCAAAATCACTGCAGATGGTGACTGCAGCCATGAAATTAAAAGATGCTTACTCCTTGGAAGGAAAGTTATGACCAACTTAGATAACATATTCAAAAGCAGAGACATTACTTTGCCAACAAAGGTCCGTCTAGTCAAGGCTATGGTTTTTCAAGTGGTCATGTATGGATGTGAGAGTTGGACTGTGAAGAAGGCTGAGTGCCAAAGAATTGATGCTTCTGAACTGTGGTGTTGGAGAAGACTCTTGAGAGTCCCTTGGACTGCAAGGAGATGCAACCAGTCCATTCTGAAGGAGATCAGCCCTGGGATTTCTTTGGAAGGAATGATCCTAAAGCTGAAACTCCAGTACTTTGGCCACCTCATGCGAAGAGTTGACTCATTGGAAAAGACTCTGATGCTGGGAGGGATTGGGGGCAGGAGGAGAAGGGGCCAACAGAGGATGAGATGGCTGGATGGCATCACTGACTTGATGACTGTGAGTCTGAGTCAACTCCGGGAGTTGGTGATGGACAGGGAGGCCTGGCATGCTGCGATTCATGAGGTTGCAAAGAGTTGGACACGACTGAGTGACTGAACTGAACTGACTGAACCCCAATCCCTGGTTCCCTGAATTGGGGGTTGATTTATTGTGAAACTCATCAACCACAGGAAGTTGGCTTTATAATGGTGTCTCAAAGACTGAGTTGTAGTAAATTTTAAAATATAATATTGAGAGTGATAGTCACAGATACATTTTTGTGGTGAGACAATGAAAATACATGGTTTAAATATTGATTTGGGAAAACATTACTAAGCAACTTCTTTAGTCTCTCCATTGCTGTAAATTTTATCCTCACCAACATAAGAAGTAACTGAAGTTTTGGGAGCGGGGGGGGAAACTTTGTTTTGAAATAGTTTTAGATTTACAGAAGAGTTGCAAGCTTAGAAAAGATAGTTACAATGAGTTCCTCTATACCATTTACCCACCTTGTGAAGCTGTTGTTCAGTTGTTGTGTCAGACTCTTTGTGACCCCATGGACTGCAGCATGCCTGGCTTCCCTGTCCTTCACCATCTCCTGGAGTTTGCTCAAACTCTGTGTCCATTGAGTCAGTGATGCCATCCAACCACCTCATCCTCTCTTGCCTCCTCCTCCTCCTGACCCTTTAGTTATTCCTCTTCCTAGAGTTTCTATGGATGCTGATCATAATAAATCAGGCACACTCGTGTCAAAGAGACTTGTTTAAAAGGAAACTCAGGAATCACACCAACCAGATTTCCTACAAAACAATGGGACTCAAACCTTTTCTTCGTTTATTTCCACTTAAGGAAAGAGCTAGAAGAAAAGGGAATGGTGTTTACTTTTGAACTTGACCAAAATCCAAGTGGAGCCCAATAAAGAACAAGGAAAAACCCTTCAGTGTGTTGGTTATCTAGGTTGGACCATTAGGCATTGAAAATCAGCATTTTTCTGATTAATACATTTAAGTCACTCCTCATTAAATACACTTAAAAACAAAGGAGATTGGTAATTATCAACTGACAAGTTAGCAAAGCAACTGCAACTGATGAAATTTGCTGAACAGCATCTTAATTTTATACCCTATCCTGTGGGTGAGCCTAGGGCCTGGATCAGAATCACTGAGCAGCATTTCTCTAGCTCCAGTCCACTCTCCAGGCACATGCCATCGAGCTCTCCGATTCAGCCCAAATAATTCTGAAATGGTTCAAGATGTCAATTGTGTGCACCAAATGCACACCCACTGACTTTGCTGTCCCATCGCCATTTTCTTTGTCCTCTCTCATTTATAGCCACTGTGGATAATGTCAGAAGCTATTGCTGACAAGGTTCATTGAAGGCTCTGCAGCTTCTGGTGCCCACAAAGAGGTCACAGCCTTCTAGTTCTGGCAGGTGTCTACCTCAAGGGTGGCCGTGATAGCTGTTGAGGTGCTGTCATCTATACCAAGAGCATTAACCCCTGTTGCTACTGAGACTAATGGCATCAAAACAGCTGACAGACAGCCTGCTCTGCAGCTCTTTTACTAGTTCCCTCTTTTTATGAACAATCTTCACTCCAAGGTGTGATGTAAGTATAGAGATAGAAGGCCAAGGAGGATAATTTGAATTGATAGACAATACTCAAGTCTCTATGCCTATTGTTTTGGAACTCCTTAGTTCCTCTTAAAGGATTCTCCTACAAAATTCTCCATGTTTCCAAACTCAACCTAAAACTGGGTTATGGTTTCAAAGAAGCAATTTTGTGTCAAATTGTCTCATAGATTCTTTGAATATTTACTTTTCCCTGTAAGACTTAGGGTCTTAAACTCAAATGACTGTAGTGACCACTTACCTAACAAATAAAATCAAGCAAGTGGAGATTGGCAAATTGGAGAAACCATGTCCTATCTCAAAGGGGCAGTAGTTACTTTTCAGCTCCAACTGATGGTGGCCAAGCATGATTGTTGGAGATTTTCTGGTTTTTCAAAAGAAGCTGGAAATCTGGTTGTTTATAATAAATCTTCTGATTTTCAAATATCATGAACTAACTTAACACTTGTAATGAGCACTATGCAAATCAAATAAAGCCTATTTATTTATTGCCCTGGACCCACAAGCCTCTCGTGGTCTGCTTTGGTGCCTACATGTTTTTTGTCAGAGTGGAGAGGCAATATGATGGTATCATATTTAGACAAATGCTTGCATCATCAGTATCATTAATTCCTTAAGTTCACCTGATGCACAGGACATTACAATGAAAAACCAAACAAGCTTATGATCTTTATTATAAAGTAATAACAATTTTAAAGAACTTAAAGTGTCCAGCACCTTAAATGTAGAATTGTTAGTTCTTTTATTCATCTATCAATTCAAATCCAAGCATGTCTTAGGAGGAGAGTAAAGCTCAGGGAATTAATTTAATTAATTTGTCCAAGTGCAGATCGATACATCTAGGAAGTCACAGAGCTGGAATTAGAACCAGAGAGCACTTACTTTCTACAACTTCACATTGCCCATGACACTAAAACTCCATCCAGTGGATAAGTACAAGTTAGGAAGGAATCTCTTTTCAGTAATGATATATGTATGTGTTTGTGCATCCTTGCACACATGTCTGACTCTTTGCGACCCTATGGGCAGTAGCCCACCAGGCTCCTCTGTCCATGGGATTCTCCAGGCAAGAATACTGGAGTGGGTTGCCATTTCCTCTTCCAGGGGATCTTCCAACCCAGGAATCGATCCTGCATTTCTTACCTTTCATGCATTGGCAGGTGGGTTCTTTACCACTAGCACCACCTGGGAATAAGTTCAGTTCAGTGGCTCGGTCATGTCCCACTATTTGAGACCCCACGGACTGCAGCACACCAGGCCTCCCTGTCCATCACCAACTCTCGGAGTTTACTCAAACTCATGTCCATTGAGTCGGTGATGCCATCCAACCATCTCGTCCTCTGTCATCCTCTTCTCCTCCTGCCCTCAATCTTTCCCAGCATCAGGGTCTTTTCAAATGAGTCAGTTCTTCCCATCAGGTGGCCAAAGTATTGGAGTTTCAGCATCAGTCCTTCCAATGAATATTTAGGACTGATTTCCTTTAGGATGGACTGGTTGGATCTCCTTGCAGATAAGGGAATAAGTTACAAGAATTTATTATAAACCTGCAAGTCTGTGTGCCAGAAGAGAACTCTGCAACCTAAGCACTGTGAGAATCTTTTTCCTTGCAGAGTTCTTCATTCCTATTGAGGGTGTCATCTTCTTGGACTCTTCCTCTTTCCCCTTCCTCCTTTTCCTTTTCCATCTGGCTTTTAGTTTTTGATACTAGGGATCCAGTGCTGTCAATCACTACATTGCAGGGGATCCTAGTCCCACTTACTTATACTAACATGTCACGCTTCCATTGCTGCTGGAAGAACATTGAGGTGACTTGGATATTTGATCAGAGTAGAATGTACTGGTGTCATAGGACTCTTGAAATACTTGAAGAATTTACTGTACATTTTACTTTACCATTAAGAAAGGAGAACTATTCCCAAGAACAAAGAATGCATTTTTCTCTTCAAATTATGTTGGAGAATCAATATAAAAATGTGGATCTTTATTAAGAATTCTCATTCTAATTGAAATGTTAGTTTGATCTCTTGGAAGGTTTGAATCACTTTGAAGTTCCTGTGAAGCTCTAGGTGTTGGAGATTTTGAAGGCACATTTCTCTTCAAGTGTTGCTTTCAAGTGCAAATGACCTTTCATTTCCCTTAGACTAAGGGGAAAGCGTGAGTTATGGAGTCACCAACAGGACAAGGAAATGGGCAGGTTGATTTTCCAGCTGTCTTTCAACTCTGTGTTTCTCTGACTCACATTTCCTCTGTCCAAATCTGGCCTGCTTGCCTTTCCTTTTTGAATTCCACAAATGTTGGCTTTGGCAAATCTTCTTACACTTTACTAAAATATTCCTTGAGGAAATGTATGTGAATTTATTGTTGAACAACTCATAAAATTCTTAGAACCTTCTCTAAAGGTGACCAGAGATAGTATATAAATTAATTTTAGGAAAGATTTGAAAACTCTATAAAGGTAAAGATGATGATAACTGCAGGAGGCCAGCATTTTACAGAATTGTAGACTTCGCTCATTCTTCTTTTAAACACCACTTGGCCATGTACTGTGGCATGTGGGATCTTAGTTCCCCAACCAGGGACTGAACCCACGTCTGCTGCATTGGCAATATGGTGTCTTAACCACTGGCCCACTGGGAGGGAGCACCCTGTGGTTTTTATAGTACTCATTACTTCACATTGCAGTTTTACATGTCACTCAAAGTGGGGTCGATGGACTGGTAGCACTGGCATGTCACCTGAGAGCTTGTAGAAATAAATTATCAGGCTCCACCCTAGGCCTACTGATTCAGAACCCACATTTTAACAAGTTCCCCAAGTTCAAGTACACACTAAAGTTTGAGAAGCTCTGTTCTTTCTGTCTCATCCAGATGTCTTTTTCATTCTTGCATTTCTAGCACTGAACACAGAGCCTTAAGGATACTTGGAACTTTATGAATATTTATTGACTGATAAATTGTTTCTCAGTGCTTGGAGATCTAGTCTAAAGGCCTCGTTTAGAAATGTTAGGAAGCTCAGGAGGTACAGCTAACTAAATACAGAACTTCACCCATTCAAGCCATCCTTAGCCTTTACTGTATATTGGGAACCTTTGGGAAGATATTGAAAAAAAACATAACACTCATACCTGGCTGCTGTCACCCATAGAAGTTTTGCTTAATGAAAATAGGGTAAGATCTGGGCAGTAGAAATTTAAATTTCCTCCAGGTGATTCTAATGTACAGCCAAGGTTAAGAACTGTTGCACTAGAAATAATCTTCCAAAAAGCTGTTTGAATAATTGAATTACTAGGTCCCAGGATAAGCAAAATTGAAACCACTCAGGAGTATAATCTGAAGTCTCATTAGTACATAACGAGCCATAATACAGTGGTACTGGGGCTAAGTTTGAATGTCCATACACTCTTGAAATATTTGGTATTTGTAGAAAGCAAGTATGTTCTATTTTTTTTGTTTTTGTTTTTTTGTTTTTTTTTTGGTAACAGTCATACAGAGTAACTGTTGAAAAGCATCGGTTTGGTCAAGAGAATAAAGGGTGACACTGAATCTTGGGAAGAACTATAACTTAAGTTTCTTAGTTGAGTATTATTAAGTATTTATAGTTTGTCAAACTGGTTTGGCTATTTTCTTCCGTTGGAAGAGAGATCACTACACAATTTATCAGTTTTAAAGCTGTTACTCCACTAGGTCAATTGTGAACTACATCCTTACTTTACAGAAGAGTACTGTGCCCACTTGGCATATTTCACATATCCTTCCTTATTACCTTTTGTAGTTCTCCTCTTTTGGGCAACCAAAAGTATTCTGGTCTAGGTTAGAAAACAGTTTCATTGATGAATGTTTCTTCTCTCCTCCTTGACCCATCTATCTTGATGAGTATAGCCTTTCACTCAGGGGCAGGCTTTTAGTGGGGAGAATGACATCATTTAAGATGATGTCAGTGTTAGCATGTGGCTAATTCGGTTGAACTGACATTATGAGCACATTAGGGAAGTGCTTAACAAGTTCAAGTACATTTCCATATTGTCCCCTTACTTGTGCTTAGCTCCCTGGGGGGTTGTAAGCAAGTCTAAATTCTGCAGGAACTTCAGCCACTCAGTACAAAGGGCCTCATGCTTCCCTCAGTATGTCAAAGCTCATGAGAGTTAGAGATGAAACTTAGGAGACTGCTGAAGAATCAGGATGTGATGACAGTGAGAAATTGGGATCTCAGAGCTGATGGTATTATTGTGTAGATGCGGCATTTGCTTAGAGGTTCATCTATAGTGATGATTTAACCTGACATACTATCTTATGGATGAAGATTTCTTCTGCTCTTCTTTGAATGTTAGGTAAAATAAAAGTGACTATAACAAAGAGAACAAAATACAGTTGCAAGGCATCCTTGTTCTAGGTCATCATTCAGGGACCTTCAATATCATTCTTCTTTATTCATCTAAAACATGGTCCACATCTGCATGGCTGAAGCTGAGTTCTGAATCATCCGTGTTACTATGTGTAGGAAGGAAGACAGACAAAGAACTTGTGAAAACATAGCCACACTTATCTACAAAGGAGAGTGGGGAATGTGGACTGTATTGTGGCAAGTCATGTTTGTGCACGTGTGTAACTAGCAGTACAAGAACATGACTCCAAGTTTTGCCATTCAAGAGGCAAGAGAGCAGGGGGTACTCGGAATAGTCATTACTTGAGGGCTGTTCCTGGTTAGGTGCTAATTCCTTGGCATTTATGACTTGTTTTCTGCATGTGGCAAGAGTGAGCTTTGGAGGCCAATGAAAGTGTTCAGGCAAAGACATGTAGATGCTGGCACTTGGAACTGGTAAGGGTGGGTGATATTGGTGGGACACCAACAACATCTGGTACAGCATTTTACTTCCCAAGTTGTTGGCAAACCATTGATTTTATAGCTTTCCTCTATCAACTACCAGCCATTCATGTAGCAAAAATAGTGAAGAAACAAATACATATTCTGCCCTTAACCTCAAATCATAAAAACTCTTGGTTTTAAAATGAAAGTGACCAGTCGTATAGCAAAAATTAAACTTAAAAATTTGAATCTGGGTCCACATGCTTTACTTAAATGAGGATGGGTGCAAAGTGCTAACAGATTTAATTATGAGTTACTTAAAAGGAATTTTCAAAGGATTGGGTGGTAAAAAGTATCTCTGATTTAGTTTTATGTTTGATGGTTTATTGGTTCTTTATTTTTTTTAAACTTTATTAAAGTAACTAATTGCTGACTCAGCTCCAGCTTATAATGTAGTTTGATAAAGTTAAAACTTTTTAAGCTTAGAAATACATACATACATATACATCTATATACTATTTTTAGCACGATCAATTAAATTCTTTCCAAGAATTATAAGTAATAGCAATACTTGCTCAATTGTGTGATTCATGTGGACTAGTTTAAAAACTACATTTAAATGAGCATTGCTCTATTTAATTGTTTCTGTGTGAATGTAGCCATAACCAGTCATTGGATAAAGGCAGAAAAAAATGCAAAGTGTTCCTGTTTGAACTCAAATTCTTCAAGAAGAGAAATATAAATCAGTTAATAAATCCTGAGATCAACATGGAGATTTTTTTTTCTGTAGAGTTGGAAGAAATGAACATTCCTTCCATGATTCTTTCTCCATAAATAACTAAAAGAAGTTAGAAGGTTTATGCATTTTTCCACTTCAGTTCAAATTAAGAGTTATGCCAACAACCTAGTTGGAAAAAAGCTCTTTGAAAAGTGAATTTAATTCTAGTTTCAAATAGATTGACATGCAAACCTAGCTTATTCATAGATTTCTGAAATGTGCTCAACAGAACCTTTAAATAGAGCTCTTATAATATGAAAGAATTTTACCAGAATGATAAGCATAATTTAAATTGAGATGACCTTAATATCATCGAGTCACAGTGTGGTTCTACTGGAATTTGGAAGACCCTTCTAGCAGCAGGTGCTTTAAACGTGCCCTGGGACTCACACTCAGTCTCCCTTCAGAGATTCTGTTGCTAATGTTTCAGGTTTAGAATTTCCACTCCACCATTTTTGGCCCATCAGTCCTTCAGTGAAGAAGCAGTTATTGTAATAAGGTTTGGGAATTAGAGATGACCAATTCCCAAACTTTACAAATTACTGACATTATACAGCTTTAAATTTTCCCAAATTGAAATGCCATGACTTTGAATTTTCACTCAGTCTAATTTTTAGGCAAAGACTCTGCTCTCTCAGGAAATTTGTGGGTCCCAAAGAACTGTTTCTGAGAACCAGAGACAACCAGTATTAGGCTATTGCTTTTTAAAAACTGGTAAAACACACATAACATAAATATGAGCATCTGAACTCTTTGACCTTTTAAAAATTTTATTGAAGTAGTATAGATGTTTTACAGTGTTAATTTCTGCTGTACAGTGAGTGATTCAGTTATACATATTATTTTTAATGCTCTTTTCCATTATGATTTATCACATGATATTGAATATATTTAATAATTCCCCCGTGCTATATAGTAGGAAGTTTTAACTACTTTAAAGTATACAATTCAGTGACCTTTAGTACACTCACAATGTTGTACAGCCATCACCTCTATCTAGTAACAATGCATTTTCATCACCCTAAAAGGTGATCCATACCTTATTAATCAGTGACTCCCTATTCCTCTTTCCTCTAGCCCTTAGCAAACACTGATCTGCTTTCTGTCTCCATGGATTTTGGACATTTCATCTTCATGGGTTATGAAATTTGGACATTTCATACAAGTGTAAGTGTGCAGTATATGTCCAGCTATTGCTTAGCATGTTTTTTTTTATGTTCATCCATGTTGTAGCATGTGTCAATACTTTTTGTATATATCAAGTTTTCTTTATCCAGTCACCCATTGATAGACATTTGGATTGTTTCTGCCTTTTAGCTATTGTGGACAATGCTGCTGTGAACATTTGTGTATAAGTATTTTTTTTGAGTACCTGTTTTCAGTTTTTCAGGGTGTAAACCTAGGAATGGAATTCTTGGATTGTATGTTAATTCTATGTTTAACTTTATATATAAATATATATATATATATATATATATATAATTTATTTATTTTTATTGAAGGATAATTGCTTTACAGAATTTTATTGTTCTCTGTCAAACCTCAATATGAATCAGCCATAGATATATATATATCCCCTCCCTTTTGAACCTCCCTCCCATTGCCCTCCCCATTCCACTCCTATGTTTAACTTTTTGAAGAACCAAGCCTATTCCTTTTAACTCAGCACAGTGATACAATAACTTTATTAATGATGCCTTGCCTGGCAGCACCTTAAATTGTTCATAATTATTGTTCTTTCTTGACAGTAGAAATACTAAATTTAAATAAAGGAAGCTTGAGTCACACAATGCAAGCATTTTAACATTCACACTAGTTCTTATATATGTGACAGTATAACAGTAAGAAAGATGAAATGACCTTGATTTTGAGAATTGTTCCAGTGCATACCAGGAATTACGTTTGACTGCTAACAACATAGGCTTGAAATTACAGTGGTTTTTCATCCTTAAATGCAAGCCTCTCAACCTCTGAATTACTGACAGTTTGGCTGGATGAATCTTTGTTGTGTGGGCTGTCCTGTGTACTGTAGAATGTTTAGCCTCATCCTTGACCTCTACCACTAGATGCCAATAACACACGCCCCTCCCGCCAGTTGTGGCAATTAAAATATTGTTAAATATTAACAGACATTGCTAAAGGTGCCCTGGGGGACAATATGCATGAAGTCTACGGCTCCTTTTTGTGGCTCCACAATGTCAATGATAATCAATTTCCGTGTGTGTGTGTATTACTGTGTCATCCTTAATGTGGTACTTTCATCTTCAAGGTTGCCTCATAGTGGGAAGATGGCTGCCACAGCTCCAGCCATATAATCCAGGTGAGGAAAATAAGCTGTCTCAAGCCCCTGTAAAAACATTTCTCAACAACTGTGCTTAAAGACTTGGTACTATATCTCATTGGCCACTTTTATCTGTAATGGAAGGGTGGACACGTTTTATTGCTGGTCCTATTTCCACACCTGACAAAATAATTGTTCTGTTAACAGGAAAAGGAGAAAAATGTATACTGCATAGCCAAGTCGCTAAGTCACAAAATAGCAGATCTATTTCTGATTGTTGAGACCATGGGAGAAGATTGCATCCTGATGAGGAGTGGTGGCTTCTTCCAGGGGCAGCTGATCTTCACACTGTCTGTCCCCCTGAAAAGATGTTTATCCTAGGACAGGAAAGGAGGGTGGGTTATTGTTCTGGTGTATGCTGCTGATGCTGCTCAGTCGTTTCAGTCGTGTCTGACGCTGTGTGACCCCATAGACGAGCCCACCAGGCTTCCCTGTCCCTGGGATTCTCCAGGCAAGAACACTGGAGTGGGTTGCCATTTCCTTCTCCAATGCAGGAAAGTGAAAAGTGAAAGTGAAGTTGCTCAGTCATGTCCGACTCTTAGCGACCCCATGGACTGCAGCCTACCAGGCTCCTCTGTCCATGGGATTGTCCAGGCAAGAGTACTGGAGTGGGTACCATTGCCTTCTCTGGTTCTAGTGTATAAAGAACCTTAAATTTCCCTAGATTCTAAAGTATAGAGAGGGCAGGTGTCATTTCAGTGCTGTCCATCATTGCCTTGGACATAGGGAGACAGATCCAGGTTAGTCTGGTCAACCTTTCACCTCCCTTTGTCACTGAAGATGAAAGTAGTAATAGCAGTAGTAGCAATATGCCCACAAGGCAGAACATTTGGAGCCTCAAGCAGGTGCATCTCAGATCCAGTGGTATCAACAGTATTCTCAAACCTGAGATAAAATGAGACTTGGTAGCAATCACCAGCATATGGAGCTGGGTGGCACAGAATGGTGTTCTCACAAACACCATCAGAACCCTGGGTAGGGTTCCCAAATGGGAACGGGATGGGAAGGCCAGAGCAGAAGTACAGCGAGGGCTCTTTGTAGAGTCCTCTGTGTTCCAGAAGAACACAAAGATTGCAGGCTCTAGGGACCAGGCCACAAGAAGTAGGTCTGTGGCAAGTAGGGATTCTAACCCTTGGAGTATAAAGAGAGAGAGAGAGAACTTTTTTGTTACTGGTAAGGCTGGTGTGGTAGGTTGAATTGTATCTCCTCAGAAGACATGATGGGCTTCCCAGGTGGCTCAGTGGTAAAGAATCTACCAGCCAATGCAGGAGACACGGGTTTGATCCCTGGGTCAGGAAGATCCCCTGGAGAAGGAAATGGCAACCCACTCCAGTATTCTTGCCTGGGAAATCCCATGGACAGAGGAGCCTGGCGGGCTGCAGTCCATGAGATTATAAAAGAGTTGAACATGACTTAGCAACTAAATAACAATAAAAAGATATGATGAAGTCCCAAATTGTGTACCTGTGAACGTGACCTTGTTAAGAAAGAAGGTGTTTGCAGATCTAAACAAATTGAGGTGGTTCTCCATTAGAGTGGGCCCTAATCTGATAGGTCTTGCATCCTTTATAAGAAGGACGGATATATACCAGAAGAATGCCATGTGAGGACAATGCCAGAGATGCCAGTGGTTCATCTGAAAGCTAAAGAGTGCCAAGGATTGCTGGCACCCACCAGAAGCTAAGAGAGGCATGGACTATACTGTCCCTCAACCTCCAGAAAGAGCCCACAGTGGTGACACCCAGATTTCAGACTTCTGGAATCCAGAACTGTGAGAAAACAAATTTCTGTTGTTTTAAGCCACCTAGTCTGTGGTATTTCATGACTGCAGCTCTAGGAAACCAAGACAGCTGGGGCATATGTCTGACACACATAAAATAAAAACTGGCCTTGACTCGGAGTCTGTCTGGGCACATTGGCCTTTTATGTGTTGTTTAATGTGAATTAGTAAGACAGATAGTACAGATCTCATCTCATAACCTTGTCCTGAAAATACTCTCCACTGTTTCTGTTGTGGGGGCTTCTAACAAATGCTCTTCTGATGGTAACATTGATTGAATCAGTTCCAGCCTCTGGGATTCTCCATGACATGATGTACATTAAAGTACTTGAGCAACAATAAAATCCCATACAATTGTTAGATACCATTGTGTTATCAGTACAGTTTTATAATTGTGGACCTGAAAACTAAGTGGTCAGAGGAATGTCAACAAGCATAATTAGATTTTTACCCTGTGTGATTCCAGGGGCCAAGCAAATAATGGTGAGGCGTGAACATCTGAGCAAGTCCCCTCAAGAAAACAGTCAGCCCTTACAATTGTATCTTGTTATAAAATTCATCTGTAAAAGAAACTGGTCAGAAAAGCATTTAGAACAGGAAAATGCCCAACCAAGCACACTGGAGCTTTGCTTTTCTGTGATGTTAAACCAGTCAAAGCTGGCCATTGTGCGTGCTTGACAGATGATCTCAGAGCCACCTTAGGCTACCAGCAATACATGACCTGCCCTTTTCTTTACTGGAGAAGCACCCAGAAGGTGTTGCTGCTGCGTCTCCTAGAAATAGTCTGGTTATGCAAAAACATGTTAAGGCAGAACGGCTCATAATCTAAGCCTTTGAGAGAATATCCTTCTTGATTGTGTTATAAAATAAAATAGAAGAAAACAAAGGATAAAGTTCTAAGTCCCCAAACCTAAGCTTAGACATTTATGCCCTGAGCTATAAAGGCCATAGTGTCAATGGCTCTAATAATATGGTCTAATGAGTTGGAAAAATAATGGCATGGTGGTTGCATTGCTGAACCCTACGGCTGACAGCTCAGGCAGAGCTGTCGCCAGTGGAGTATTCCAGAAAGATCTGAAAAAAAAAAACAAGAACAGAATCATGATGGAAGACCTTCGTGAATGACAAAAAAAAAAAAAAATTTTTTTGAGTGCTTTATTTTCCATGGTTCGTTTACTTCCTACTGCTGCTGCTGCTAAGTCACTTCAGTCGTGTCTGACTCTGTGTGACCCCATAGACGGCAGCCCACCAGGCTCCCCCGTCCTTGGGATTCTCCAGGCAAGAACACTGGAGTGGGTTGCCATTTCCTTCTCCAATGCATGAAAGGGAAAAGTGAAAGTGAAGTCGCTCAGTCGTGCCTGACTGTTAGCGACCCCATGGACTGCAGCCTACCAGGCTCCTCCATCCATGGGATTTTCCAGGCAAGAGTACTGGAGTGGGTTGCCGTTGCCTTCTGCATTACTTTCTAGGGGCTGCCTAAATCCATCTTAACCTTTCTAGAGTTCTTTTTAAAAATGAAAAGAGCCTCTGCAAATTAACTAGCAAAATTTTTAAGAGGTAGATGGTATATATTGTTCCTGTTTTTAATCTTAGTGCTATAAACATTTGTTGTGCACCTATTACCTCTCACCATTCCAGCTCACTCACCTCTGAATGAGTTCTAACTGACCTGATTTTCCCCTTAAAATGTTGTTTGTTTAGTCGGTAAGCCCTGTCCTACTCTCTGTGACCCCATGGACTGTAGCCCACTACGCTTCTCTGTCCATGGGATTTCCCAGGCAAGAGTACTGGAGTGGGTTGCCATTTCCTTCTCTAGAGAATCTTCCTGACCCAGGGATGGAACCTGTGTCTCCTGAATTGGCAGACAGATTCTTTACCACTGAGCCACCTGGGACTCCTCCCACCCCCAATGTATTTCCTGTAATATTGTGTAAGTCTCCACATTGGAATGATTCTCTTTCGTCCTGGATGCTAGATACTTGTCAGTTCAGTTCAGTTGCTCAGTTGTGTCTGACCCTTTGTGACCCCATGGACTGCAGCATGCCAGGCCTCCCTGTCCATCACCAACTCCTGGAGTTTACCCAAACTCATGTCCATTGAGTCGGTGATGCCATACAACCATCTCATCCTCTGTCATCCCCTTCTCCTCCTGCCTTCAATCTTTCCCAGCATCAAGGTCTTTTCCAGTGGTTCACTTCTTTGCATCAGGTGGCCAAAGTATTAGAGTTTCAGCTTCAGCATCAGTCCTTCCAATAAACACCCAGGACTGATTTCCTTTAGGATGGACTGGTTGGATCTCCTTGCAGTCCAAGGGACTCTCGAGAGTCTTCTCCAACACCACAGGTCAAAAGCATCAATTCTTCAGCACTCAGCTTTCTTTATAGTCCAACTCTCACATCCATACATGACCACTGGAAAAACCATAGCCTTGACTAGATGGACCTTTGTTGGCAAAGTAATGTCTCTGCTTTTTAATATGCTGTCTAGGTTGGTCATAACTTGTCTTCCAAGGAGTAAGCGTCTTTTTATTTCATGGCTGCAGTCACCATCTGCAGTGATTTTGGAGACCCCAAAAATAAAGTCTGCCACTGTCAGTGTCAGATACTTGTCAGTGTAGGCTAATTTTTTATTTAAGCTGTTTTGGAAATCAGGTCACTCTTTAATATGGAGCTTAAATTCCAGTCAACTGAGACCTTCATGTATTTTGTATATGGGTTTCCATGTTAAGTCTACTGAGATTGTGTGATTTATTTTTTATTCTAAGTTTTATTCTACAGCGTTAGTTTCCACCCTAGTATCCCACTTAATTGACTTCTTTATATTTGTATTGTCATGAAAATCTCTTCTCAGCTGTATGTGGCCTTAGTCTTTATCTTTATGATAGATAGTGTTGAGATTTATATAGAATTAGACTGAGAGTGATGAGGTCCAGACCTTGGAACCTCCCTGTAGGGTGACAACAACTCATTAACCTAGAATCATGTTATAAAACAGAGTTCAGTTTCATCTTATATTATAGTAAATAGTTTTCCATTTTATGCTAACAAATTTTATTCCAATCCAGAAAATATTTGTTGATGAGAGAAGGGGTTAGCAAACTACTCCCAATTTGAGCTGGTTTCTGTTTTTGAAAATAAGGTGGGCTTGGAATTCCACCATGCTGATTTGTTTACGTATTGTATGTGGCTGCTTTTGTGGGTTGCCATGACAGAGTTGACTAGTATGACCCATAAAGCCTTCAATACTTACTGTTTGGTCCTCTACAGAAAAAAGTTGGACCTTAGGAAGAGAAAGACTTCACTTATGTAATTATCTTTCTTTCTGTGTAATAAATTTTCCCATCATTATCAACAGCATGTATAGTATCTTCTGTCTGAAAACATAACAAAATGAAAATACCTGTCTTGATTCCTCTCCATCCATTTTTCTATTCTCCTTGACCAAAAATAAACACGGGAGTTTTCTCTCTTTTCTGCCCTTCCTTTCTCTCTTCATTCTCACTTGAACACATTGCAGTATGGCATTCATTCCTAATCATTCCTCTGAAGTGACTTTGTTCAAGTTCCCTGAGTGACTTTCACATCACCAGCTCGAGAATTAAACATTCTCAGTTCATGTCTGACTTGACCTGTCATCTCCGTTCAGATGCAGTGGAGTCTCTTTCTTAAATCACTTTCTCCCCTTGGCCTTCATGACATGGCTTTCTCTCGCTTGCCTTTGTGTTCTTTTCATCTTCCTACTTTTAAACATTGGCGTGCCCCAGGGCTCCATTGTTAGATCTCTTCTTTTCTCCATCTTCCCTCACTCCCTAGGTGCTCTTAACACATTTCACAGTTTTAAAGACTGTTCCTATATGTGATGACTCCCAAATTATATCTTTGGACTCACCTCTAGACTGAACTCCAATGTGAACCAGACATCCCCGTTTGGATGACTAATAAGCATCTCAGACTTACAGGTTATAAAATAAACTCTTGATTTTCCACTATGCAAACCAGTTCCTGTTATAGTCAGCCTTATTTTAGTCACTGTCAATCTCATATGGTGGTCATTGTTCATATCAAGCACAGAGGACTGATTTCTTTGTCTCTTATACTCCATATCTGCCCATCATCTAGTCTAACCAGTTCTAACTTTCAAAATATCTTTTCCCCCCAAATTAGACTATTCCTCTTCTCTGATGCTACAGGGTTGATAAAAACTACTATCATCTCACGTTTGAATTATTTCAAAATTCTTCCAACTAGTTAATCTGATGCTACTCTGACTCAGCCTCATCTTTTTTTCTAAACATGACAGTCACATTGATAATATGGAAATGTAGGTCAGGTCATGTCTGTTCTTCGCTCAGAACAGTCTAATAGCTTTCCCTCTTAGAAGAAATTCTCCAATCTTCCTGTTGCCTACAACTCCCTACTTGATCCAGCCCACTTCCCTTTCTGATGTCATCTTCACCTTGTTCATTCCTTTGCATCCACAGCACCCTCCTTGCTGGTTTGTAAACACACCAAGCATGTTCTAGCAGTTCTTTATGCTATTCTCTCTGCCTGAAACCCTTTATTCTCTAATATTCCCAGGGCTTTTATTCTCACCACGTTCAGATTTTTTGCTCAAAACTCACCTTAGCAGAGGGGCTCTCCAGAGCATGCTTCCATTACTCTGTTCTCTTAGCCTGTTTTATTTCCATAGCATGTACTACTACCTGACATAAGACATATATAAACTAAAATAATTCGATGGTATGTATATTAATATCTGATAGAGTTTGAAACAAAAAGCCTTAAGTGAAGAAGATGATTACATAAGCATAAATGTTCAGTTCATCTGGAATATATAACAAGACTCAATATATACAGTTAACAGTGTGACCTCAATATAGCAAAAGTGGGTAGAAATGCAATGAAAATTCCACAAGTTGGCAAACGCAAATCTCTCAGTAATTGATAGATAAAATTGTTAATGAGAATTTTTAATGTCACAATGAACAGTCTTGATCTAGCAGATATATATAAAATCCTGCACCCAAAAACCACAGAATATAGTCCTACAGAATACAATTTAAACAAAATATGACTGTCTACTAATTCATAAAGCAAGCCTGATCACAATGCCATTAATGATTAATAAACAGATAATTTTAAAAACCCTCATATTTCAATATTTTAAATATCCATCTAAATAATTAATGGTTTAAAAAAGAATTATAAATAAAACTTACAAATACTTAAAATATAATAAAAATTTAGTTACATAAAAAATATGAGATGCACCTGTGTAGATAGTGAAAAGGCTGAGAATCAATGAGCTAAGCATCTACAGACAATATAAAATTTTTTAAAAAGAATAATCTTATAAAAAGTAGAATGAAAGAAGTAATACATGGATGGCTGCATGATTTACTGAAACAGAAAACAACAATATATTAGGGATGAATAAAAATCCAAAGTTCCTTGAAAGATTAATAGATATATGAACCTCAGGAATGACAAAAATAATAAGAGAAAAATCTAAATCCATCATATTAGGAAAGAAAAAAGAAAAAATTACTAATATTGAGACTACATTAAAGTATACTTGAACAATTTTGTCAATAAGTTCATCCATTAGATAAAATGAAAAACTTAAAAAGTTTTCCAAGACTGAGGGAGAAATAGAAAAAAAAATAACAAGGCCAGTCAGTACTAAAGAAATGTAAACAGTAGATAGAAATGGGCATGGGTAGGTTGGTTTTGCAAATGCAGCTACTTTCTGAAAAGGAAATTCTGATGGCTCTATTTTGAATTCATATGCATAGAGATTAGGGAGACTAAAAGTAGGGTCTCTTGGGATGTAGAAAATGAAACTGGAGCCTATTATACAGAGTGAAGTGGGCCAGAAGGAAAAACACCAGTACAGTATGCTGACACATATATATGGAGTTTGGAGGAATGGTAACGATGGCCCTGTATGGGAGACAGCAGGAGAGACACAGATGTATAGAGCAGTCTCTTGGACTCTGTGGGAGAGGACGAGGGTGGGATGATTTGGGAGAATGGCATTGAAGCATGTATAATATCATATGTGAAATGAATCGCCAGTCCAGGTTCGATGCATGATACGGGATGCTCGGGCCTGGTGCACTGGGATGACCCAGAGGGGTGGTGTTGGGCAGGCGGGAGGTAGGAGCGGGGTTCAGGGTGGGGAGCGCGTGTGTATCCATGGCGGATTCATGTTGATGTGTGGCAGAACCAATGCAGTGTTGTAAAGTAATTAGCCTCCAATTAAAATAAATTTATATTAAAAAAAATCTCATCTTGAATTGAACATGAAGTGGGAATCTAGGCTACTTTCCCCCTACTATTGGTGTCAACTATTCCACACAATTTTTTTCACATTTCCTTACATCCTTAAACTTTTTGGAAGGTGAAACAAAAATACATAAATGTTCATGTTTGTGTTGTTCATTAATACACTTTCCAAAAGAACTCTGTGTGGCTGTATGTGTGTGTGCTTCTGTGTGAAACAAACATTTTTAACGTGCTAAATTGAGTTGCTATCCATTATCTAATTTTATATGCTATTCTCTTTATGGGGAAAAAAATCCAGTTACACTACCAAGTGCTGAGTTTTAAAATAGAGCAGAAAATCTGACAATTGGAAAGGAAAACCTGCTGTTGTTTGATTGAAGTAACTTCTCATCTCTACATATAAAAGGACCAAAATAGAGTGATTTGAAATTTGTGTGGTTCTTGCCTAGACATTTGATAGAAAAATTGAATATAAAAGAATTAAAGTTATATTCTAATTATAATAATAACAATCCCATAAAACTTAAAATGAAAAACAGTGAAATTGTAAGCTATCCAAGAGAGAAATTCTCTTTCATTATACATTTAAAACTTGCCAGTTGATAGTCACAGCTATTGGATGATGCAGAAGAAACACTAAAACCCATTTCTTCTCCTCTTGTGGTTTTGTTGGTCAGAATGGACTTAATGGCATCCAGCTGCTGCTGTTTGTTGGCAAATTTAGCTTGAATCTGAAGTTTAATGGTCACTCCTGCATCCATGCTGAATCTGGACTTGCCTGTGAAGAGACCTGGATCTGTAGGGCAGTTGTAGATAGAGGCCACTGAGAAGGACCATAGGCCTGCCTCACGCACCATAACCAGCAGGACAGTAAGTGACAATGGTGGAGCCCTGCCCTTACCCACAAACACAGACAGATCTGTCATAAAGCATGAGGGAAGAGAAGAGAAGGAGGAGGAGTTCTGCTTGAGAGGAAGTTGGTGAGAGCAATGGTGCAGACCCACCATCTTTAACTTTCTTATTCTTGTTTCCAGAAAATGTAGCCCAAGGAATGTCAAGCTTTTACCAATCAGGCTAGCTACACCTGTTGGGAAAGAAGGAATGAAGGATAAAGAGAAAGGTGGTAGTTTTCTCCATAAGAACTTTGCAAAATTGTCCAATTCTTGGCAGAGTCTCTTTTCTGAACAGGAATATTGGATTCTTCCTATACCAGTCTTTCTCCTGTGTATTAATTAGTTTTTCCCATGTAACAAACCACTTCCAAATATAGTAGCTTAAAGCAAAACCCATGATTTTGTGGTTCAGCATTTTGGGTTGGTCTCAGGTGAGTTTCCTCATGTGTCTGTGGTAGCTGTTGGGTCAGCTGGGTGATTGCTGGCTGGTCTGAGAGGGCATCCATTGGGACAGCTTGTCTCTGCTCCATGAGGTCTCTCATCTCCCAGGATTGCTCAAATGGCGACTACTTCAAGACAGCAAGGCCTAGGCTCAGAGCTGGCACAATGACACTTCTGCCACATTCTGTTTGCCAAGTCCAGTCACAGGGGCAACTCGTATTCCAAAGGTAGGGAAATAGACACACCTGTGGATTGGAGATGCTTCCAAACCACGTTGCAAATAGTGGGAATAGAGTTAAAAAGATGTGAGGCTGTTTCTACATGCGATCTATTAATACCAGTCCCAAACAGTGCCATCTCTACCCCGTAGAGTATGCTACTACCCTGAACCTATGTATATATTAATTTTATTGAATTCAATTAAATACGCATTTGTTGAATGGTCACTTTGTGTTGGGTCTTCCCAGATGGCTCAGTGGTAACGAATCCACCTGCCACTGCAGGAGGCGCAGATTTGATCTCTGATCTGGGAAGATCCCCTGTAGAAGGAAACGTCAACCAACTCCAGTATTCCTGCAGGGAAATCTCATGGACAGAGGAGCCTGGTGGGCTACAGTCCATGGGGTCACGAAGAGTTGGATATGACAGAGACTGAGCACACACACACACAATATGTTTAGGACTCTATTAGAAATTAAAAATAAGCCCCAAAGGCACACTCATAACAGTCTTTGCCCTTGCAGATGACATTTTTAAGCCCCGTATAAAATGGAAGCATTTTATTTCTCAGAGTAAACTGTAAACAAATCTGAAAATAGGTGTCAATCTTCTGGAGGTCTCAGAGGTGTATAATTTCAATCAGCTTTTCTATCCTTCACCCTAGGTCACATCCTGTCAGGTAAAGAACAAGAGATTTTAAATAAACCTTGTGATATGAGGAAAGCACACCATGTAAAAACCTGTAGAAAAACAACCTTGGAGATTCCTAAATGTACTATTTAGCCATGGAGCAGTGGTAGAATTGCAAAAGAAAAAAAAGAAGAAAAAGCATGCTTTGGTAGTGAATTATTATTTTTCCAGTATATGCAGTATTTGTTGACTATAAACAATAGCAGAAACAAAAAAAGAAAATGATTCTCATTGTGTTAGATATTTTGGAACAGAAGAGAAAACAGTAACTCAATTATTTCAAGTATTTTGAATTCAGTCAGCCTGTGAAATAGGGCAGCTCTTTCATGGTATAATTGAAACTGCTTTATCTCACCACTTGTTTTTAATGACAGCAGAAAAATATTGTGAGATCATAAATCTTTCTTGAGTATTATAGTCTGTGCCTCAAGCTTTCATAAAGGGCATAACCTTGTTCTTGTGGGGACAAGTAAACACAATTTAACAGAAAAATTAGAAGAGAAACTCACTATCACCTATTTATGAAAAATAAGAGTATGTGCCATTTAAAAGGCCGATATGAAAGTGAATATTTCACTGTGGAAGAAAGTCTGTGATGCTCTATAAGCAACACTGAATTTGGAGTTAGAAGACCTCAATTCTTAGCCTGATTCCATTGCTAACTTATTTTGTAGACTTGAGGTAAAGCACATCACCTTTCAAGGTACCGCTTGAATCCATCTGTAGAGTGGAGGTTCAAACTCCAGTCTTATTCCCTCACTGGAGAGCTGTGAAGCTTGCACGAGCAGTTGTGGAAGGACTTTAAACTGCACCATGTACTGTGCACATATATGGCCTAACTACAGGTAGATTTTCAAGGCAAATTATTCTACCAAATATAAACTTAAAATGGAAATAAAGCTTCAGTTTGATTAAGAGGAAGTCAAGCTAAACTTAAGTAATGTGCACTTTGGAAATGATAAAAAGAGCTTATTTGTAATTTAGGTAGTAAAGTTTAAAAAGAACTATCATTGCCTTGAGGGGGAAAAATACACCATCTTTTACTGTGTTCTCCCCAGTGGATTGTTAAACCATTCCCTTCTTGGAACTCAGAATTGGGATGATTTGTAAGTAGGTTGTGAAGTTTTTTTTTCCCTCTTCCAGCAATCTGCCTTCCTGAAGAGGAAAGAAAAAAAAGAGCTCTTTTTCTTTATTCTGCATTTTCAATATCTCACACCAAACTTCTTGCAAGAAATTATCATATGGTCACCAGATCAAAAACCATAAATTCATTTGCCTTCCCCCTGAAAATGAACTCTTTTTAAATTATCTATTTTTGAAAACAGTGCCAATGTTCTAGGACTCGAGGCTCAGAACCTTAGGCTCACCTTTGATTCCCCAAGCCTCGTAAAGTTCTATTATACCATCTTTCTTCCTTGGCTCATCATCTATAGGTCTTTTTTATCTTATTTTTTAAAAACACTGTCACATCTATTTCCCCATATCTCACAAACCTCCTTACCTCTAGCGGAGTCTGCAAATACCCTGCACAGAACAGTGCCTCAATCATTAGTCCATATCAGACATTTCTAATCCATCAGCTAATCCATTGCTAATCCTTCCTGATACTGAGTTATAACTTGAGAATCTTTCCCAACCTAGTTGAAAGGTAGACCCCCCCCAATACCCAACAATTTACATTTACATGAAAAAAAAAATAATACCTATTTGTCATACTGGTCCTGTATGACAAACAACCTTAGGCTGACACTGAGGGTTCTCCATAAGTAAGTTCTAACCTACATTTTTGAAACTGCCTTCACTGGTTCTTAACAATACTCCAATGAGACTCATCTATTTTTTTCTTATTAAGAAATTTGAATTTTTTTTAAAATTTTATTTTATTTGGTTTTGCCATATATCAAAATGAATCTGCCACAGGTATACATGTGTTCCCCATCGTGAACCCTCCTCCCTCCTCCCTCCCCATACCATCCCTCTGGGTCATCCCAGTGCACCAGCCCCAAGCATCCAGTATCATGCATCGAACCTGGACTGGTGACTTGTTTCATATTTTTTATTTGAAATATATAAAGGAAGCTATGGAGGTTTTATTTTTTGTTTTACCATTTTTTATTTTTATTTTAAAAAAATTTTATTCTTTATTGAACTATAGTTGATTTACAATGTCATGTTATTTTCAGATGTACAGCAGAGTGATTCAGTTATACATGTACATATCTATTTAATGTTTACTTCCCTGATTCTGAACTTGACTCACACACTTTCTCTATAGTTCTTCGTCACCAAAACTTGACCAGCTCTATCCCACCCTAAAGAAACTCTTCTGGGCCTTTTTTCTTAATTTCATTCCTACAGTCTTCACTTACTATCAAAAGTGTTGTACACATATACTACTTTGATCTCTTAGCTTTTTATATCATATCTTATTTGCCTAACTAGTATTTAAGTAGTTACCTTAGGCTAACTGAAGTAACAACTCCAAAACCTCTGAGACTAAACTTGATAAAGGTGGATTTCTTGTTCACATCAGAGCCCAGCAGAGGAAAAAAGAGATAGGAGATTCTTACCAAATGTTCTATGCATTTAGTGATTTGGAGTGTATACATGTTTTGACTATACTAGTAGTTAACTTTAAAGAATTGTTCTGGTTTGCAAGATTGACATTAAAATGCAAAAGGTGTATATGCTTGTATAAATGCATTTAAAAAATTATGTAAGTTTAAGTAGTTGGAAAAAACTCTCCTCCGTCCCCAATCCTAATCCTCAGATACAACTATTCACAGTTTATATTTAGAATTTTTTCAGCATTTATACAATTGTATGCATAGTTTTTTGTGTGCTAACTTGCTTCAGTCATGTCTGACTCTTTGAGACCCTATGAACTTTAGCCTGCCAGGCTCCTCTGTTCATGGGATTCTCCAGGCAAGAATACTGAAGTGGGCTGCCATGCCCTCCTCCAGGGGATCTTCCCAACCCAGGAATCAAACCTGTGTCTCTTACGTCTCCTGCATTGGCAGGCAGGTTCTTTACCATCAGTGTCACCCGGGAAGCCCTATAGCATACATACTTTTCTTCAATTTGTTTTTCTCATTGTAACTGTTTAATCTATACATTGTTGGCATTATTACATACAGAGCAACCTCATTGTTTTAAAGAGCTACATAGTAGTTCATCATGTAGATATGTTTTTATTAACTTACTCTATATTTTATTGATGGAAATTTGGAACAAGGGGTTGACTTTTTAAATTAATGGTGTTAAAATAATATGTTACAAATTTGAAAAAAAATACGAAGTTACAAAGTTAAAATAAATTCCAGATAGATGAAAGATTTAAATATTAATTGCAAAAGTAAAAGTTCTAGAAAATGACTCAAGGGATTATTTCTATTAATTTATGGGAGACTTTACAGTAGTTACTTAAAATACCAAACTTTGAAGAAAATGAACAAATCAACAGATTTAATTTCATAAAAATTAAAATGTTCTGGAGTAGGGAATCACCATAAATTATATGAAAGGATACATAATCTGGGAGAGTAGGTTGAGGATTTTGAATGGTAGACAATTTATGGAACGTGTAGAGGAAACACATATAAGTCCTCTATGGCATTCTCTGCTTATAGTGTATTTGAATGTTTGCAACAACTTATATTGGTGGCTCATATAGCCTGGGTTTGCCTATAACCTCGTGAACAATTCAAGACATCAGCTGGTTGCTTATATATCATGATTTATGGGGTTCCTGTTGTTGTTCAGTCTCTCAGTCATGTCCGACTCTTTGCAACCCCATGGACTACAGCACGCCAGGCTTTCCTGTCCTTCAGTATAGCCCAGAGTTTGCTCAAACTCATGTCCATTGAATCAGTGATGCCATTCAACCATCTCATCCTCTGTCACCCCCTTCTCCTCTTGCTTTCAATCTTCCCAGCATTAGGGTCTTTTCCAGTGAGTTGGCTCTTTGCATCAGGTGGCCAAAGTACTGGAGCTTCAGTTTCAGCATTAGTCCTTCCAGTGAATATTCAGGGCTGATTTCCTTTAGGATTGACCAGTTTGATCTCCTTGCTGACCAAGGGACTCTCAAGAGGTTTCTCCAGCACCACAGTTCTAAAGAATCAGTTTTTCCACGCTCAGCCTTCTTTATGGTCCAACTCTCACATCTGTACGTGACTACTGAGAAAACCATGCTTTGACTATATGGACCTTTGTTGGCAAAGTGATATCTCTGCTTTTTAATATGTTCTGTAGGTTTGTCTGAGCATTTCCTTCCAAGAAGCAAACATCTTTGAATTTCATGGCTGCAGTCACCATCTACAGTGATTTTGGAGCCCAAGAAAATAAAGTCTGTCCCTGTTTCCATTGTTTCCCCATCTATTTGCCATGAAGTGATGGGACTGGATGTCATGATCTTCGTTTTTTGAATGTTGAGTTTTAAGCCAGCTTTCCACTCTCCTCTTTCACCTTCATCAAGAGACTCTTTAGTTAGAGCCTGTCATCTGCATATGAAGTTATTGATATTTTCCCCAGTAATCTTGATTCCAGCTTGGGATTCATCCAGCCTGGCATTTTGCACAGTGTACTTTGCATATAACATAGCCCAAACTCCCTGCTCATTCTCAAGCCTAACAGTTTCAAATGCAGCTATAATATTGGAAGATGTGCTTTCATTAAGTTGTTCTCAGTTGTTAATACCCTATGGCTTGGTTACTGGGAGTAGCTAGTGAAGATCTAGATTCTGAGAGAAGGGAACATGACAAATTGAGAGAGTAGCGCTGACATATATACACTACTGTGTTTACAACAGATAGCCAGTGGGAAGCTGGTGTGTAAAACAGGGAGCTCATCACAGTGCTCTGTGATGACCTTGAGGTGTGTGATGGGGTGGGGGGTGGGAGAGAGGCTCAAGAGGAAGGGAATATATGTATACATATAGCTGATTCATGGTGTTGTACAGAAGAAACTAACAAAACATTGTAATGCAATTATATTGCAATTTTAAAAAATGAAAATAATAAAAGAAATATGAAAAAAGTAAGCTAAAATGTTGAAGCTAGCACGAGGAAAAGATCCCAGAACAAAACTCACTTGCTTCACATTTATTCCCAAAGTAAGTATTGCATTCCTTGATAGAACAGTTGCATTTTTAAAGAGAAACAGTTGAGATGAATAAAATAAGAATTAAAATTCTCTTGAATATAAAATTAAATGTCTTGTTTGAGCAAAACTTGAGAAGTGAAAAAGGCGGTTGTGGGAGGGTACTTTGTTTTATAAAATGTACAGTGGAATATCACTTCTGGGTATGAAAAGGTGCTGTTCATCTTATATGCCCGCATACTTATAAGCCTGGTACCAAATTAGTCCCTTTAGGCATATAGTACTATCTACAATAAAGAATATTTCCAGTGTTTGTTCCAAGGATTTATCCCAAGCATGACTAATGTCTTGGAATTATCTGTAACTAATTATGCTACTTAGCAGTTTGAATGTCCCATTGGTGTGAAATCATTGGAACTGTAATAGCATGGCACATATCAGAATGCTCTGATTTATTATCTGTCACTGATAAGTTTAGATTCACACCATCTGGGATGATTAGCGATTATTTACTGTCCCAAGAGGAAGCTGGTAAGAGTGTCCTTTGTGTGGAAATGGATTGTGTTGGAGATTCACAGAGCTGTCTCCCCGGTTACCCCTATGGATATGAGTATATTTGCCTCGCAGCTTGACAGAACTTTATTTATAAAGGTGTAAGCAAACATTCTTCTTCTGCCTTAGGGAGGAATCTTTTTTAGCCTCAGAGTGATTTACACGCTTGCCTTTCGGCTTGGACTTGACAGAGAAGTGATTTATGACTCCTCCCTTGCTTCTTTCTCTGTGGTCTAATTTCAGGCAAGACTTGAAGCAGGTGGAGAGAACTTTAACTTTCCAGTATTAGGAGAGTGGTATATGGTATGGAATTCCATATGCTATGGAAGCCAGTGTTTTGATGGGTTTTGGTACCATTGGATTACTTTAAAAATAAAACACTTGGAGGGCTGGCTGTCTCAGAATTCCTCTGTATTGTAAAGGTATCAGGTTTCCAACATTTGTCTTCAAAAATGTTTTTTTTTTTCTGTTTGTGTTTCAAGTGAAAATAAGGTTTGTTTCCACAAACCTTTTTTTGTCTTTTTTTTTTTTTTTGGCCTTTTTCAGAAGACTTTCCTAAACCTTTTTTGTCCAAAGAACATAATTTGATTTGATGCATGAGTCTGAAAATACTTTTTTGGTTTCTGCATTCATGCTAATGCATTATGTCAAGGTAGAGTTTTTAATAGAAAGGCAAATGTTCTGTGTTTACAGAGTATCTAAATCTTTTTGACATCCACTTCACTTCTTAAAGGGTTGGTATCGTTTTCTTTGCAAATCCCCCTAATCTTATTTTACAGTGATGATAATGTACTGGTTGATACCAAGTAGAAACTTTCGGAGGTATCATAGAAATAGGAAAAGTTGTTTCCTTTTTTTTTGTTTTGTTTTCATAAGCAGTGTCTCTGGATCTTTCTTGAATCCTATTTCATTTATTATTTCTTACAGTAGTATTGACCCAACTCTTAGAGGATAGGTAATTTTATATCTTTATCTTTAAAGCTCTTCCTTTTAAATATCTTGAGTGTTTAAAATCATAGGTCAGCAGATCCTCTTTTACACCCAACTCACAATCCCTCTGGTTTTAGATTAATTAGATTCTCTTACTGCAATAATTTTGTCAGTCATTTTGATGGTGGTGGTTGGAGAGCAGTAGCAATTAATGTTTTATATCTCTGGAGGATAAACCTTTAGCTATATGTTTAAAAGATAAGTTTTAAATAACTAAGATTTTCTTCCCTGATTGTTTCCCTTAACCCCTGAAATAATGTGGAATGAGGCCCTTGCCTGTAGGCATTTACTTTGGACTTTCAGATCTGGAAAGCAAATCCATTAAATCCCAAGTTGTGTCTTGCAGTATCCATCAGCCTCATTCACTAACTCACTGCTGTGGTGAAGTCAGTATGTCTATCTGAGCATGTCTCCCAAATAATGCAACTAGTGAGTGAAAACTGTAAGCAAATGGGAGAAATTGAACTGCTTAAGGCCACCATGGCCTTGTTCTTGGCCTAAGGATGACATTGATACCTAGCCACGTAAATTACTGTATTTGTTATTGACTCGCTGTGTTTTAAAGATATAGAGGACCTGTTTGGGTGTATCCTCATGAGTTCACACTTCTTGGTTGACCTTTCAGAGCACCCACATCTGTCTCTTAACATGATGGAAGATGATGTCCTTACCTGAACAGGCAACCAGACAAAAAGAACCTGCATCAACAGATGGAGAGAAATCCCAATTAGCCCAGGTAGCAGATTGGGTCACCAGAACCTTAACACAAATGCACATGAGCCATGTTAGTTGAAGAGTTTACTCTAAGTGTGGAAAAGACACTCTCAGATGGAATTGCCTGCAGAAAAGGCATTTAGAGACTCCAAATGTAGGCTTCTATCTAGAGGTAATGGGAATGAACTGTAATATTTTAGTAGCAAGTGAAAGTCTCTCAGTCATGTTAAACTCTTTGCAACCCCATGGACTATACAGTCCATGGAATTCTCCAGGCCAGAATACTGGCGTGGGTAGCCTATCCCTTCTCCAGGGAAACTTCCCAAACCAGGAGTCATAACAGGGTCTCCCTACATTGCAGGCGGATTCTTTATCAGCTGAGCTACCAGGGAAGCCCATTTTATTAGCAGGTATTTATACAAAACTAAAAAAATACTTTGAAAATTTATGAATTACAGATACATATTGAGATATTGCTTGTCTTTTCCCAAATGGTTAACATAGACTAGAGAATATCAGCTACTCAGAAATCCTGTCTTATATAATCAATTTAAATAGCTTAATAAAGTCCACTGGATGTGGGCCAAGAGAGAGTTCTGTGTATTTTTTTATACTATTAGTAATTTATTATATGTTTTGGCTTCAAACTGTTATTTAATACAGCCATTATAAATGTTATTTTACTATAAAAATAAAGCCATACATAAATAATACAGTAAAAAAAAAAAGTAGAGATTGCAAAATGCAGTTGTGTTAAGGTTATCCCATTCAAGATCTAACTGTTTCTTCAGTAAGGGATTAATGTATAGCTCTGTGGCAAAAACACCTTAAAATAATTCTGTTTTTTCCTCTTCTGACATTGGAAATATCACATAAATTAAAATATTATGTATCAAGTAGGAATACTATATTTAATTTTACATTCCTATTTGTAACAACTTTCAAGTTCATTTCTGTTTTATGAAGATCTTGAAGGCATTAGAGCCAAGTTGGGCAAGTAGTCTGTCAGGTCTGATTGGAGAGATACCTTTATAAGAATAATGCTAGAAAGCATTAATTATGATCCAGCCAATTCACATTATGGATTCTAATAATGAAAGCACTTTATATATTCAATAATTAATTTTCTAAAATGGATTGTTTTTCTTAGGTGAGTGAGTGTATATTCAAAGTACTGCGAAATGAAGGTGACATTTTTGTAGAACATTTTGCTGATTTATAGATGATATTAGTGATAAAAAAATGTAATCCCAGGGGATGGAAAGTGTTAGGATACGAGACACAGGAATATTTCAATCTAGATTTTTGTCAGTTGCACAGCAATGCTTTGGACAGTCATGTGTCTTTTCTGTCTAGCTCTTATAACAAGTGACAAATGGTATAGATAGCTGTGATTTTTTAAAATCCTGCCTGTTCAGAAGATGGTGGTTGTGGGACCCAAACAACAGAACATTCTGTCTTTGGCTCCCTATCATTTGGGCCACACAAGCAGCAAGTCACAGAAAATCCAGCTCCACTGGGTATATACTATGAGGAAACATACTAGCTCATGCACAGAGAAATGCAAAGGTGAGATGGGCTTCAGGGACACTTCCTCCAGTGTCTTTGGTGCCACTTCCCTGTGATTTTCTTCACTCTGATTCCTTCTAAGTGTTGACTTCTTCCTGGACCTGAGATCTTTGTGCATGATAGATTGCAAAAGGAAAAGAAGAAAGTGTTCCTTTGAAAGCGGTCCCAGAAAAATGAAAAACAATTATCTTGAGACACCCATCTGCCCACAAAGGCCCTTCATTGGAAATCTCATTGGCTCTCAATGAGTCATGTATACATTTCTGGGCCAGTTACTTGCAAGGAAGATGACTTTAATTCAGTTAGGCCTATTTCAATACCTGAGTGTGAGGTGGAATTGGCTCCTCATGAGGCACACTGGAGTATCCAAGGGGACGGGACCAAACCAGGGGGCTGTTTGGAGGGTGGACTAAAGAGTAGATGCTGAGCAGGAAGGCAACACTGTCTATTATAACCTTTAACAATACCTTCTCTTTTGCTGCCCTCTTACTAAAACACCTATATGTACCCAGTCTTTCAAGTGTCCTACATTCTAGACCTAACTCACTGATCTCACAAATTTCAAGAGTACCTCTCTGTGGCCCATCTTCACAGGACCTCTCTGTTAGTTAAGAGTTGAAAAAGCCGTGGGAGTTAAGGACAAGATATAATAAAAATGATATCTCCAAGGAATATTTGCATTTTTATGTAGATTGTAGTTAGACATGATGTATGTTTAACCCAAGGTACGAGGCTTATGCTGGCCAGGTGATGGAAGGAATTATATGATAGAACATACTATTCGGGGGTCCTCAGATCTCCAGCAAACAGGCAGATGAGGACATACCATCAAAATTGGAGAACATTAATATTATAAGACAAATTGCCAGATGTGTGCCCTAAGAACTGTTGAAACATGGTAATCACTGGGGGGAAGGGGTAATGGGATGGAGTTGTTTAATAAAAAGCTTGATGGGTTTATACTTTAGAGGTTGAATGTATGTATGATACATACAGATAATAATAACTCCACTTATCTATATAAATCAATAGCACTACGTTATTCTAAATAAGCTAGGTGCCTTCTTTGTGATAAGGAAATGCTGCAAAAAAAAACAACCCTTATTTTGAATACTTTGAAGTCTTGAAAATTCCCAAGCTTCCTAGATAATTCTCAAAGTTATAAAAATGAATTTTATAACACATTTGTTATATTAGATGAGTTGCTTTTTCTTTGTAATGCTAACAGTAAATTGTAAAATTTATGAGGCTGCTTCTAGAATAACAACATTGGTAGAGGAAGTAACTTGATTTTAGAGGATAAAAGCCTCTAAAAACCACCAACTGAAAATATTAATGATCACTCCTGTCCTGAGATGACGTTTTATCTCATTTCATCTTCACTCCAGCACCGTAAATAAAAACTTCCATTTTTTAGATGTGTAAATGGAGGCTGGGAGTCACTTGATTTTGTTTATTCTTGGTCACACAGCTTGTATGTGGTAGGGCTAAACTTTATTTTCTTTTTGGCACTTTATCACAGCTGGCATCCCAAATTGATGACCATGCTCTACAGGGTCAGTTTCATAAGTAGAACAAATGATCGTGCAGTTGAATGGTTTGAAGGCTCCCAAAGTGGTTTTCCTGTCTTTAGCAGTTCTACAAATTCCACCATCAGTTCATTCTTTTAAAGGATGTTCTTTCTGAGTGTTCCCAGCGTCAAGGCCAACTTGGAGACATAGTCTGTATCTTTCTAACACATTTGTGTGAATGAGTTTTCTTCTCTCACAGAGGGAGGAGCCTCACTTGAGCATACAGGAATTCTGGGTGGGAAAAGAACAGAGAGGAGCATCAAATCTGTGTTTTAAAAATATGAATTTTTCTGGAAATTTGCTTTCTTCTCTAATTTACTTTAATGTGCTGTGTGGGAGGCAGATTAAACTTTGGATTTAACTTTGAATTCTGCCACTTTGAAGCTGAGGGGCAGTCCATCAGTTAACTTCTTTTTCTCTCCTGTGTGAGAGACAAATGTGAATGCTTACCCTAGGTCCTCAACTGTTCATGAGATGATCATATAGGATAAAATAAATGATTATATTGGAGCACTGTAAGCTATTCTATATGAAATTCCCAGGTGGCACAGTGGTAAAGAATCCGTCTGCCAGTGCAGGAGATGTGGGTTCAATGCCTGGGTTGGGAAGATCTCCTGGAGAAGGAAATGGCAACCCACTCCAGTATTCTTGCCTGGGAAATCCCATGGAGTCAGTCAGGCTACAGTCCATGGGGTCACAAAGAGTCAGACACGACTGAGTGATTGAGCATGTGTGCACACAAAGTATTAGATAAAATGTAGTTATAGAACCATTGTAAATGTAAAAAATGATTTTAAAAAAATGTAAGTTTTGTGGGCACTAATCTAAGATGTTAAATACCATCAAGAATATTAAGTGTGGCATGTGTGTGTGCTAAGCCACTTCAGTGGTGTCTGACTCTTTGTGACCCTATGGACAGTAGCCCACCAGCCTCCTCTCTCCATGGGATTCTCCAGGCAAGAATACTGGAGTGGTTTGCCATGCCCTTTTCCAGGGAATCTTCCTGACCCAGGGATCGAACTTGCATCTCTTATGCCTCCTGCATTGGCAGGTGGGTTCTTTACCACTAGAGCCACCTGGGAGGCCACATTAAGTGTGCAGAGTGATACAATTATTTCTATTGATTTCCCACAACTATACACATTCTATTAAGTTTATGTAGACTATGAAAATTGTGATCTTGTGGTCACTTTTCCATTGTTTTTTTCTTTTTCCACCAAAACCTAGAATCCTCATTTTTACTGCTTTAATTTTGCATCTTTCAATTTAACAGTGAGCTTTAAAGTATTTCCTCAGTGTGTATGCCCAGCAGTGGGATTGCTGGATCATAAGGCCAGTACAGGTTCGATGCACGATACTGGATGCTTGGGGCTGGTGCACTGGGACGATCCAGAGGGAGGGTATGGGGAGGGAGGAGGGTTCAGGATGGGGAACACAGGTATACCTGTGGCGGATTCATTTCGATATTTGGCAAAACTAATACAATATTGTAAAGTTTAAAAATAAAATCTTAAAAAAATATAAAAAATAAAGTATTTCCTAGCCCCTTGGGATAACTAAAGCTCATAAAATCTGGTCTCTGATTATAAAGTGTCACCAACACCTCAACCATTTTGGTAGTGGAGGTAGAAATCCTCCACTGCATCCATCCACATTTGCTTCTCTGAGAGAGATTACATGTAAGCACCAAGATGACAGTTCACTTCATAATGTTATTAGTCTCTGAATTAGGCTAATTCATCGTTCTCCTTTAGTCTTCGCATTTTCCACAAATGCTGAGCTGACATTTATTTGGTCTTGGACTGTTGCAGGATCACTCTCCGGTTTTAATTAAAATAAAGTTTAGGAGGAAATAGAATGACAGCACTGCTCCCCTTGGTAATAATAAAGTACTGTCTGTGGCATATAAAGATATCATCCCTGAAGCCCTGTCAGTTTGGCACGCCTTTACTCATTTCTGTATAGATGAAGTAACAACACTACAAACATTTTGGAAAGTAGAGGATATTTTGCCATAATTTTGCCCTCCTTAATACTGTAACTTACATTGTCATATTTGTATATGTCTTTTCAGTGTTTACCTGAATTTATAAAAAAAACTTTAAAAATAATTGTGAATGATCCTAGTATATATTCAACTTTTTAAAATTTTATTTTATTTTTTAACTTTACAATATTGTATTGGTTTTGCCATATATCAAAATGAATCTGCCACAAGTATATATGTGTTTCCCATTCTGAACCCTCCTCCCTCCCCCTACCATCCCTCTGGGTCATCCCAGTGCGCCAGCCCCAAGCATCCAGTATCATGAATTGAACCTGGACTGGTGACTTGTTTCATATATGATATTATACATGTTTCAATGCCATTCTCCCAAATCATCCCACCCTCTCCCTCTCCCACAGAGTCCAAAAGACTGTTCTATACATCAGTGTCTCTTTTGCTGTCTCATATACAGGGTTATTGTTACCACCTTTCTAAATTCCATATATATGTGTTAGTATACTGTATTGGTATTTTTCTTTCTGGCTTACTTCACTCTGTATAATAGGCTCCAGTTTCATCCACCTCATTAGAACTGATTCAAATGTATTCTTTTTAATGGCTGAGTAATACTCCATTGTGTATATGTACCACAGCTTTCTTATCCATTCATCTGCTGATGGACATCTAGGTTGCTTCCATGTCCTGGCTATTATAAACAGTGCTGCGATGAACATTGGGGTATATGTGTCTCTTTCAATTCTGGTTTCCTCAGTGTGTATGCCCAGCAGTGGGATTGCTGGGTCATAAGGCAGTTCTATTTCCATTTTTTTAAGGAATCTCCACACTGTTCTCCATAGTGGCAGTACTAGATTGCATTCCCACCAGCAGTGTAAGAGAGTTCCCTTTTCTCCACACCCTCTCCAGCATTTATTGCTTGTAGACTTTTGGATCGCAGCCATTCTGACTGGCGTGAAATGGTGCCTCATAGTGGTTTTGATTTGCATTTCTTTGATAATGAGTGATGTTGAGAATCAATTTTTGATGTTGCTGTTGCTTTGCATGATATGCATTTTATGTTGTTGAGTATATTTTTATTTTAATTGCTTTTTAAAAAAATGACCACTTAGTTTAAAATGACCAACTAGTAGATAGACTAGTTTTTGATGTGTTTTTCTCTATTATTAAAAAAAAACACTGCTTTGGAACTTCCTTGGTGGTACAGTGGTTAAGACTATGTGCTTCGAATATGGGCTTCCCTGGTAGCTCATCTGGTAAAGAATCCACCTGCAATGCAGGAGACCCTGACAGGGGGCTTAGTGCAGAACTAAGATCCTTCATGCCGTGTGGTGCAGCCAAAAACAAAACAAAACAAAAAACAAAATAAAAGAAAATTCCATTAAAAAAAATGCTTTGAAGAGTGGGTACTTTTGATCATTTTCCCAGCTCAGCCAGAATGATTTGGATTCAGATCATTCAGATAGGTAATTTCAAGATGGCTGACTCAATGAGGGTTATAACTTTGAAACAGAATGAAATTTGTCTTCATCTCAGGAGCTTGATTACGTGACACTGACAACAATAATGTCTCTTCTAACTAATTTATCAGCATTAGATTTTTAAAAAATAAAAATTATTGGTCATACTGAGAACCAGAGACTTAAGGAAATAAATTTTTGAGTTTCATGTAGAGACTTGGCATTGGCATTAAACAAACCCCTTGTCTAGATACATCCTTTCCTCTTTTTTCTATATCTCACTTACTTAGGAAGGGCCACGTTTTGACCTTCAAAATTGTCATTCACCCCTCCTACAAATTACCTATGTTTACAGTTTTCCTGCAACTGCCATTTCTTAAGTTGCTAACATAACCAGACTGGGAGGAAGAGCTGTAATCTGTAAGTAAATTCTATAAGTTCAGCTCTGTAGTAGTTTTATTTCCATGCATCTTCAAAGAGACATAATGTCAAGATCATTGAAATATAAATGTTATTAAAATTCCCAGAAGCCTGTGTGATGACATTCAGACTTTGAGTCCTTAATGTGCATGAATAACATGGTTTTTTGTTACATTTCAGGTAGCTCATTTATCTGATTCAGGGCTTCTCAAGCAACCAAGAGACAAATAATTTTAATATGTGACAATTTTAAAACAGAATAAAGTCAGTTTTTCACTTTCCATTTGGATTTTTCCCATGGTTGGTATGCTGAAGTGGGGTTCTCTACAGTGTGGTACAGATTCCAATTTTTTAAAAATTTATCTATTTTTATCTATATATCTATATCTATATATATTTATTTTGCTGTGCTGAATCTTCATTGCTGTGTAGGCTTTTTCTGTAGTTGCAGTGAGTTGGTGCTACACTCTAGTTGTGATGCTCAGGCTTCTCGTTGCGGTGGTTTCTCTTATTGAGGATACAGGCTATAGAGTGCACAAGCTGCAGTAGTTGTGGCACATGGGCTCAATAGTTCTGGCTCCCGGGCTCTAGAGCACAGGCTCAGTAGTTGTGGTACATGGGCTTAGTTGCTCTGTGACATGTGGCGTCTTCCTTAATCAGGGATCAAACCTGTTTCCCCTGCATTGGCAGGCAGATTCTTTGCCGCCGACTCACCAGGGAAGCCCCAGATTCCAGTTGTTGATGTCAGGAAGCATAGTATGTCTATGGCCTGTATAGGTAGTTGAGAGGTGGAGAGATGGGGGTTCAAGGTGAGTTGAATTGCCCAACACTGATAAGGCTAGTGTTACTAGAAGGTGAAGAAAGTAGTGACCTGTATGAGAACATAGCTGACAGGACATTGAACGATTGAACTGGAAATTCTGGGCTATTGATGTTATAGGAAAATGTATATAGTCCATGTGTCTGTCCAATGAGGAAATAATTCAGAATACCTAGGAGAGAGAGACAGATGGGCACACACACAGGGAGAGAGATTGAGAGAGAGATTTTGGTCAGTGCTATCTGACCAACAGAGTGGGGAGAAAAAAAGGCCAGCCCTGGTAAGTGGTGGCAGGCATTTTATTACTTGTGTTTGTGTCAATAAACCTTCAGAGGAGTCAAAGTGGACTTTGAGCAATTAAAAAAGAAAATAATAGGATTAACTGACCTTGTAAAATACAATGTTAAAGCTTGGCAGAACAGCATAAGTCAAAAACTTGTGGAAAAAACAAAAAATATCACCAGAATTTGGACAAGGCAAGGAGAAGACAGATCCAGAATGTATGAGCAAACAATACAATAAAATAAGCTTCTGAACATATAAAATTTTTACCATCTCCCAATGGGAAAAAGTTAAGTATATAACATATGTCTTGTGTGTGTCCTTTTCTGGTAGGTTACATACAACATAAGATTGGTGGGTAATATCATTCTTGTGTATAACTCTATATACCAAAGATCTAACAGACTGTAGGACATACTGGAAGGGCTAAAAATGTTCTTTGAAATCGTAAATAAATCAGGAACTTAAGGGAAGACTAGAAGTTTTCCAGGCAGGACAAAGGGACAAAAGTTACTTGAGAAATACCAACATGAACAAGGTAAAGAGGCATAAGACAGCCTGGATTGTTACATGGACTGCGGTGAGGTGGATGTGCTTGGAGGAAAAAAGTGTGTGACATGAAATGGGTCCTAGAGAATCTGGGGGAACATGGAAGGAAATAAGCCAGCTGATAAAAGATTCTGAAACCAGGATTTAGGAGCTTCATTTTTATTTTGTGTCTTAGAGGGAAGGTAACATCTTAAACTTATGTTTTGGAAAGATTACCATGGTAAGGCATGGAGGATGTATAGAGACACCTGTTACCTCTGTTATAATTTTCCTGAAGAGCAGCTGTGATTATTAAACTGGACCGTTATGTAGTAAAAAGAATTCTGAAAGACAACCTCTTCCTTCTTTGCCCATGCTGCCTTCATCATTTGTCCATTCACAGTAGCAGGAGTTACATGGGAGGCTCCTTTGAGCAGAGTGGAAATGAGAAAATCTATCTTTCCAGCCCAGATCATTATGCTGAGCTCTGGATCCTTTCATCCAACCGCTTACTGTATATCTTCACTAGGTTGTTTAACAGTCATCTCAAATATAAGATGTTCAGAGTTGAATTCAGCACTATCCTTTCCCTAATTGGCTCTTCTTTTAGATTGATTATGTTAGTAAATGCCACCACACCATCAAGTTGCCTGATCCCCGAATCTGGGCATCTTGTTGAATCCTTCCTAGTACCTCCTCCACTTACACCAGGACTAATAAATCCTCAATATGCTTAAATACATGTGAATGTACATCTTCTTTCACTGTACCCCTTTGGACAGCTTAAGTATTTACTTTAATATTAGTGATTATTTAATATTTGTCTTCATGTGTATTTCTTAGGCTCCATGAAGAAAGTAACCATGTCTGTTTTGTCAGCTGTAGAATTGTTAGCACCTAGTGTTAAGACTGGAACACAGATGGGAGCACCGCAATATGTAAGACAAACGCTAACAAGTATGAAAGGAGAAATTAACAATAACACAATAGTAGTGGGAGACTTTAATACCCCACTCACACCTATGGATAGATCAACTAAACAGAAAATTAACAAGGAAACACAAACTTTAAACGATAAAATAGACCAGTTAGACCTAATTGATATCTATAGAACATTTCATCCCAAAACAATGAATTTAAGCTTTTTCTCAAGCGCACATGGAACCTTCTCCAGGATAGATCACATCTTGGGCCATAAATCTAGTCTTGGTAAATTCAAAAAAATTGAAATCATTCCAAGCATCTTTTCTGACCACAATGCAGTAAGATTAGATCTCAATTACAGGAGAAAAACTATTAAAAATTCCAACATATGGAGGCTGAACAACACGCTGCTGCATAACCAACAAATCACAGAAGAAATCAAAAAAGAAATCAAAATTTGTATAGAAATGAATGAAAATGAAAACACAACAACCCAAAACCTGTAGGACACTGTGAAAGCAGTCCTAAGGGGAAAGTTCATAGCAATACAGGCATACCTCAAGAAACAAGAAAAAAGTCAAATAAATAACCTAACTCTACACCTAAAGCAACTAGAAAAGGAAGAAATGAAGAATCCCAGGGTTAGTAGAAGGAAAGAAATCTTAAAAATTAGGGCAGAAATAAATGCAAAAGAAACAAAAGAGACCATAGCAAAACTCAACAAAGCCAAAAGCTGGTTCTTTGAAAGGATAAATAAAATTGACAAACCATTAGCCAGACTCATCAAGAAACCAAGGGAGAAAAATCAAATCAATAAAATTAGAAATGAAAATGGAGCGATCACAACAGACAACACAGAAATACAAAGGATCATAAGAGACTACTATCAACAATTATATGCCAATAAAATGGACAATGTGGAAGAAATGGACAAATTCTTAGAAAAGTACATCTTTCCAAAACTGGACCAGAAAGAAATAGAAAATCTTAACAGACCCATCACAAGCACGGAAATTGAAACTGTAATCAAAAATCTTCCAGCAAACAAAAACCCAGGTCCAGACGGCTTCACAGCTGAATTCTACCAAAAATTCAGAGAAGAGCTAACACCTATCCTGCTCAAACTCTTCCAGAAAATTTCAGAGGAAAGTAAACTTCCAAACTCATTCTATGAGGCCACCATCACCCTAATACCAAAACCTGACAAAGATCCCACAAAAAAAGAAAACTACAGGCCAATATCACTGATGAACATAGATGCAAAAATCCTTAACAACATTCTAGCAAACAGAATCCAATAACATATGAAGAAGATCATACATCATGACCAAGTGGGCTTTATCCCAGGGATGCAAGGATTCTTCAATATCCACAAATCAATGTAATACACCACATTAACAAATTGAAAAACAAAAACCATATGATTATCTAAATAGATGCAGAGAAAGCCTTTGACAAAATTCAACATCCATTTATGATAAAAACTCTCCAGAAAGCAGGAATAGAAGGAACATACCTCAACATAATAAAAGCTATATATGACAAACCCACAGCAAACATTATCCTCAATGGTGAAAAATTGAAAGCATTTCCTCTAACGTCAGGAACAAGACAAGGGTGCCCACTTTCACCATTACTATTCAACATAGTTTTGGAAGTTTTGGCCACAGCAATCAGAGCAGAAAAAGAAATAAAAGGAATCCAAATTGGAAAAGAAGAAGTAAAACTCTCACTGTTTGCAGATGACATGATCCTCTACATAGAAAACCCTAGAGACTCCACCAGAAAATTACTAGAACTAGTCAATGATCATAGTAAAGTTGCAGGATATAAAATCAACACACAGAAATCCCTTGCATTCCTATACACTAATAATGAGAAAACAGAAAGAGAAATTAAGGAAACAATTCCATTCACCATTGCAACAGAAAGAATAAAATACTGAGGAATATATCTACCTAAAGAAACTAAAGACCTATATATAGGAAACTATAAAACACTGGTGAAAGAAATCAAAGAGGACACTAATAGATGGAGAAATATACCATGTTCATGGATTGGAAGAATCAATATAGTGAAAATGAGTATACTACCCAAAGCAATTTATAGATTCAATGCAATCCCTATCAAGCTACCAATGGTATTCTTCACAGAGTTAGAACAAATAATTTCACAATTTGTATGGAAATACAAAAAACCTCGAATAGCCAAAGCAATCTTGAGAAAGAAGAATGGAACTGGAGGAATCAACCTACCTGACTTCGGGCTCTACTACAAAGCCACAGTCATCAAGACAGTATGGTACTGGAACAAAGACAGAAATATAGATCAATGGAACAAAATAGAAAGCCCAGAGATAAATCCATGCACCTATGGACACCTTATCTTTGACAAAGGAGGCAAGAATATACAATGGATTAAAGACAATCTCTTTAACAAGTGGTGCTGGGAAAACTGGTCAACCACTTGTAAAAGAATGAAACTAGAGCACTTTCTAACACCATACACAAAAATAAACTCAAAATGGATTAAAGATCTAAATGTAAGACCAGAAACTATAAAACTCCTAGAGGAGAACATAGGCAAAACACTCTCTGACATACATCACAGCAGGATCCTCTATGACCCACCTCGCAGAATATTGGAAATAAAAGCAAAAATAAACAAATGGGACCTAATTAAACTTAAAGCTTCTGCACAACAAAGGAAACTATAAGCAAGGTGAAAAGACAGCCTTCAGAATGGGAGAAAATAATAGCAAATGAAGCAACTGACAAACAACTAATCTCAAAAATATACAAGCAACTCCTACAGCTCAATTCCAGAAAAATAAATGACCCAATCAAAAAATGGGCCAAAGAACTAAATAGACATTTCTCCAAAGAAGACATGAAAAGATGCTCAACATCACTCATTATCAGAGAAATGCAAATCAAAACCACTATGAGGTACCATTTCACGCCAGTCAGAATGGCTGCGATCCAAAAGTCTACAAGCAATAAATGCTGGAGAGGGTGTGGAGAAAAGGGAACCCTCTTACACTGCTGGTGGGAATGCAAACTAGTACAGCCACTATGGAGAACAGTGTGGAGATTCCTTAAAAAACTAGAAATAGAACTGCCTTATGTTCCAGCAATCCCACTGCTGGGCATACATACTGAGGAAACCAGAATTGAAAGAGACAAGTGTACCCCAATGTTCATCGCAGCACTGTTTATAATAGCCAGGACATGGAAGCAACCTAGATGTCCATCAGCAGATGAATGGATAAGAAAGCAGTGGTACGTATACACAATGGAGTATTACTCAGCCATTAAAAAGAATACATTTGAATCAGTTCTAATGAGGTGGATGAAATTGGAGCTTATTATACAGACTGAAGTAAGCCAGAAAGAAAAACACCAATACAGTATACTAACACATATATATGGAATTTAGAAAGATGGTAACAATATGAGACAGCAAAAGAGACACTGATGTATAGAACAGTCTTTTGGACTCTGTGGGAGAGGGAGAGGGTGGGATGATTTGGGAGAATGGCATTGAAATACATATAATATATATGGAACGAGTCGCCAGTCCAGGTTCGATGCATGATACTGGATGCTTGGGGCTGGTGCACTGGGATGACCCAGAAGGATGGTACGGGGAGGGAGGAGGGTTCAGAATGGGGAACACATGTATACCTGTGGTGGATTCATTTCGATATTTGGCAAAACCAATACAATATTATAAAGTTTAAAAATAAAATAAAAAAACTGGAACACAGAAAATTTTGTGAAAAAATTTATCAACTAACGATTGACCTACCTTTTTCTAGGTTCCCTTATATTTATCACATCTAATTATCCAGGGAAAAAACAGCTATGAAGCTCCAAAGTTATCCTGGATCTTACAGACACTCACTGGGAGTGATAGCAGCCCTGGAATGCCTTCCGATCTCTAGGTTCCTGAACAGTACCCACACTGTGTCCCTTTCAGGATGGGATGTTCCTGTACAGCAGAGTCCCTGAGTAGGAGCTCCATAGGAGCATCACACATGTTTAGTATCAATTTGACTGCTTGCAGCAAGACAATATTTTATTCTGCTGCTGCTGCTAAGAGCTTCAGTCGTGTCCAACTCTATGCGATCCCATAGATGGCAGCCCACCAGGCTCCCCAGTCCCTGGGATTCTCCAGGCAAGAACACTGGAGTGGGTTGCCATTTCCTTCTCCAATGCATGAAAGTGAAAAGAGAAAGTGAAGTCGCTCAGTCGTGTCTGACTCTTTGCGACCCCATGAACTGCAGCACACCAGGCCTCCCTGTCCATCATCAACTCCCGGAGTCCACCCAAACCAATGTCCACTGAGTCAGTGATGCCATCCAACCATCTCATCCTCTGTCGTCCCCTTCTCCTCCTGGCCTCAATCTTTCCCAGCATCAGGGTCTTTTCAAATGAGTCAGCTCTTCGCATCAGGTGGCCAAAGTATTGGAGTTTCAGCTTCAACAACAGTCCTTTGAATGAACACCCAGGTCTGATCTCCTTTAGGATGGACTGGTTGCATCTCCTTGCAGTCCAAGGGACTCTCAAGAGTCTTTTCCAACACCACAGTTTAAAAGCATCAATTCTCCAGCGCTCAGCTTTGTTTATAGTCCAACTCTCACATCCATACATGACCACTGGAAAAACCATAGTCTTGACTAGATGGACCTTTGGATGAAAGGAAATGAAGACTCTTTGCTTCATTCCTTCCCCACACTGCCATAGTCAAAACAAAACAGGAAAGCTCTTCTGTGAACTAAATTTTAGTATTGTCAATGAAATATCACTGAGGTTTATAATTAAAAAGTTATCCAAAACAGCCATATGGATCTTGTCTATTCTTAGACCCTATCAGGGCTTCTATTTTTTCCCCCATCCACCACTTGTCTTCTCTTTCTTTCTCTCCTCATCCAACTTAATTTCCATTGCGCATAGCTCTGTTCCATAGTGGAACTCTCATGTCCCCATTTTTTGTTGCTTCTATCTGGCGAAAAAAAAAAAAAAAAACTCTGGATTAACTTAGTTCTTGTACTTGTTTCTCTATAAATTAATTATAATTTTTCTTGAAAAGAATCTTCCACACTGCTTGGCTCTTCCACTCTATTTCTCAGTTCAGTTCAGTCGCTCAGCTGTGTCTGACTCTTTGTGACCCCATGGACTGCAAGATCATCTCAATTCCTCACTCTTCATAAAAACCATTCAAGTAGTTTGCTACTCTCGACAAACTTTAGCCCATCACGTTGTCCCTCTCACTCTATTCCTAACCCATACTTTGCCTTCTACTCTAGAGAAAAAATGTTACGAGATTGGAACTTTATCTTTCTACTGCAAATATATTCACTGGTATTTGCTCTCTCCTGGATTCATGAAAAAGATGTTCTCGTTATTTAAGGTGAATCCTCCACTTGTTCTTAGGATCTCATACTTTCAGGATCTTTATGCTCTCTTGTATTTATCCTTTTGCATATTTTTTTTCCTGTCAGTTGAAGACATTCCATTGACTTTTAAACTAATTCATATCTATTTTATGTAATAAGCAAAGCGCCTTACTTGACTACTGTTACCTCTGGCTCACTCTCCAAGTCAGAGTTGTCTCTACCCTCATTCTCCAGTTTTTACCACCAGCTTATTCCTACTCCACTTCAATCTGGTTTTCAGTGTTATCAGTAAACTAACATTTTTGTCCATAAGGGCAATACTATCAATCTGGACATTTCTTAGTTGTCACCTGAGCTTATGCCTCAGTTTTGCACTTGGCAAAATTGACCATTTGCTCCCTGTTTAAATATCCATGCTTTAGTTTTCAGGTTTTCAGGGTGACACCTCCTGTTTGTTTCCCCCCTGTATCTCTGACTGCTTCCTCTCTGTCTCACTTCCCAGCTCATCTTAACTGGCCAGTAAATGTTGAGGTTTATCAAGGTTCAGTCTTGGCCCTTTTTTCATCCCATATGCTTACTATATAATGGTTCTCAGCCTCGAATAATTGTTAGAATTATATAGAGACTTTTTACAGTTTTATTGAGAAATAATTGACACAATACTGTATTGGTTTAAGATGCCTAATGTGATTATTTGATATATGTATGTGTTATGAAATGATTACCAAAGTAAGTGTATATAACATCCATTACCTCAAGTAGTTAGAAAATAGTTTTTAACATAAAAATAGTATAGTTTTAGTCATCATATTGTATGTTACACCACCAGAACTTACTTATTGTAAAACTGGAAGTTTGTATCTTTTGACCACCTTTACTCAGTACCCCCGCCCCTACCTGCCACTTGCCACCTCTGACAACCACAAACAACCACTGTTTCCATTAATTTGATTTCTCTAGATTCCACATATAAGTGAGAAATAATGTATTTGTCTGACTTATTTTGGCACAATTGGCAGGATTTCTTTCTTTAAGGCTGAACTGTGTATCTGTACCTGTGTGTGTGTGTGTGCGCAACCACGTTTTCTTTATCCATTCATTTGTCAATGAACACATCTGTCTTGGGTATTGTAAACAATACTGCAGTGAACATGGGGTGAAGATAAACATCTGAGATAGTTTTGTTTCCTTTGTATATATACCCTGAAGTAGAATTTCTAGATCATATGGTACTTCTATTTTTAATTTTCTGAGAAATTTGTGTACTGTTTTCCATACTACCTGTACCAGTTTGCATTCCCACCAACAGTCCTCAAGGGGATGCTTTTCTTCCACAGCCTTGTACTCATTTATTAACTCTTGTCTTTTAGATGACAGCCATTGTAACAGTTGTGAGGCGATATCTCATTGTGGATTTGGTTTGCTTTTGCCTAATGATTAGTGATTTTGAGCGCCATTTTATGTATATTGCAATGTACATTTCATGTACACCGTTTGAAGATTTTCTTTGGAAAATTTTCTATTTCTAGTCAGGTCCTTTGCTCATTTTTAATTTGGATTGTTTTGTTAATTTTGATTATTTGTTGCTATTAAGTCATATGAGTGCCTTTCTATAATTTCTATAATAGTAACCCTAATTCAATATGTGGTTTGCAAGTATTTTCTTCCATATATTGTCTTTTCATTTTGTTGATTTTTTATTTTGCTGTGCAGAGGCCTTTTAATTTGATGTAGTCCCACTTGTTTCTTTTTTTTTAAATTTAAATTGGAGACTAATTACTTTACAATATTGTATTGATTCTGCCACACATCGACATGAATCTGCCACAGGTGTACACGTGTTCCCCATCCTGAACCCCCCTCCCACCTCCCTCCCTGTACCATCCCTCCGGGTCATCCCAGTGCACCAGCCCCAAGCATCCTGTATCAAACCTGGACTGGCGATTCGTTTCTTATATGATATTATACATGTTTCCATGCCATTCCTCCAAATCATTCCACCCTCTCCCTCTCCCACAGAGTCCAAAAGACTGTTCAATACATCTGTGTCTCTTTTGCTGTCTCGCATACAGAGTTATTGTTACCATCTTTCTAAATTCCATATATATGCATTAGTATACTGTATTGGTGTTTTTCTTTCTGGCTTACTTCAGTCTGTATAACTCCAGTTTCATCCACCTCATTAGAACCGATTCAAATGTATTCTTTTTAATGGCTGAGTAATACTCCATTGTGTATATGTACCACTGCTTTCTTATCCATTCATCTGCTGATGGACATCTAGGTTGCTTCCATGTCCTGGCTATTATAAACAGTGCTGCAATGAACATTGGGGTACACTTGTCTCTTTCCCTTCTGGTTTCCTCAGTGTGTATGCCCAGCAGTGGGATTGCTGGGTCATAAGGCAGTTCTTTTTCCAGTTTTTTAAGGAATCTCCACACTGTTCTCCATAGTGGCTGTACTAGTTTGCATTCCCACCAACAGTGTAAGAGGGTTCCCTTTTCTCCACACTCTCTCCAGCATTGTTTGTTTTTTGTTTGTGCTTTAGGTATCACATCCCAAAAATCATTGCCAATACCCATGCCAAGAAGTTTTCCCCTGTGTTTTCTTTTAGGAGTTACATGGTTTCAGGTCTTAACTTTAAGTCTTTAACCCATTTCTAGTTAATTTTTGTGAGTGATATAAGCAAGGGGTCTAGTTTCATCCTTTCGCTTGTGAACATCCAATTTTCCCAGTACTATTTATTGAAGAGAATGTCTTTTCTCTGTGGAGTATTTTTGGCTCCCTTCCCAAATATTGTTTGACTGTATATGAATGCATTTATTTCTGTGCTATTGATTCTACTCAATTGGTCTGTGTCTGTTTTTATGCCAATACCATACTGATTACTAAAGCTTTGTAATCTAGTTTTAAATCAGAAAGTGTGATGCCTCCAGCATTGTTCTTTCTTAGGATTGCTTTGGCTCTTTGAAGTTTTTTTGGGTTCCATACAAATTTTAGCATTATTTTTCCTATTTCTATAAAAATGCCATTGGATCTCTTGATAGGGATTGCATTAAATCTATAGATGGCTTTGAGTAGAATGAGCTTTTTAACAATATTAATTTGAATCCATGAACATGGGATATCTTTCCATTTATTACTTTTCTTCAGTTCCTTTTATCAACATTTTGTAGTTTTCAGTGTATAGATTATTTCACCTCTGGTTAAATATATTCCTGAGTTTTTTTTTTTTTTTTAATTCCTGAGTTTTTTAATGTTTCTGAGGCTGTAGTAAATGGGATTCTTTTCTTTATTTCTGTTTCAGTTAATTCATACTTAATGTATAGAAATTATATTGCTTTTTGCATGTTGATTTTGCATCCTGCAATTTTACTGTTTGTTGATTAGATCTAACAGTTTTTGAGTGGGGTCTTTGGGATTTTCTATATACAAAATCATGTTGTCTGGAGACAAACAATTTTACATCTTCCTTTCCAATTCTGATGTCCTTTTATTTCTTGACTGATTGCTCTGGGTAGAGGTTTTCGACTACAATGTTATAGTAGTGGTGAGTGTGGGCACCCTTTCTTCTTCCTGAACTTACAGGAAATGCTTTCAATCTTTCACCATGTGAATATGATGTTAACTGTGGGCTTATTATATATGGTCTTTATTATGTTAAGGTACATTCCTTATGTGCTTAAATTGTTGACAATTTTTATCATGGATCTGTTCAGTCTTGTCAAATGCTTTTTCTGTATCTATTATGATTTTGTGATTTTTATCTTTCATTCTATTAAAGATACATCACACTGACTTATGTATGCTGAACCATCCTGTTAATTTATCCATGGATAAATCCCACTTGAAAATGGCATATGATCCTTTTGATGTGCTGCTTAATTTCATTTTCTAGTATTTGCTTGATAACTTTTGCCTCTAATATTCATCATATTAGACCTGTAATTTTTTCTTGTGATGTTAGCTGACTTTGTTATCAGGGAAATCCAGGCCTTGTAAAATGAGATTGTGATTGTTCCCTCTTCTTTGGTGTTTTGAAATAGTTTGCTAAAGACTGGTATTAATACTTTACATGTTTGGTCAAATTTACCAGAAAAGAATTCTTACCTTGGGCTTTTATTTCTTGGGAGCTTCTTGGTTACTGATTCAGTCTCTTGAATAATTACTGGTGTGTTGAGACGTTCTAATTCTTTATGATCCAGTCTTGGTTGATAGTATGTTACTAGGAATTTATACATTTCTTTCAGATTCAGTTTGTTGACATGTGCAGTTGATCCTCGAACAAAGTGCAAATTAGGGGCATTGAACCCCCCTCACACAGTACAAAAAAATCTACAAATAAATTTTGACTCCCCTCAACCTGAACTATTAATAGCTTACTATTGACTGAAAGCCTTGCTGATAGCATACACAGTTCATTGACATGTAGTTTGTATGTTACATGTACTGTATACTGTATTCTTACAATAAAGTAAGATAGAGAAAAGAAAATGTTATTAAGAAAGTCATAAGAGAAAATACATGTATAGTACTGTATTGTATTTATTGATATTGTAAGCTTATGTTGAAGGTTTACAAGATGAACAATCTGTCAATAACTACATCAATATTTTCTTATATATAACATCTGCAGTGTTTTGAATATCACTAACACTAGACATCAGAATGGAAAGGTAATGTGAAAAAGAAATTTATGCTGATTTACACATCTAATGATACATGCAGTGATAACATAGAAGCAACAATATTGCTTCATGGTAACCTAGCCCATTTACTAGTGAATGAATCATTACAAAATTTTTATGATATACAGTGCTATAACTATATTCATAGTACAGTATTGGAAACATTGTTATATTAAAAAAAAAACACCTGTGATGATACGCTGATACACATTTTCTCCAATTATGAGAAAGACGCGTTCTGTATGGTAAAGTAGTGCTTTGAAAGCAAAGTTATAAAACAGTAAGAAAACTAACCCATTATTTGTTTTATATTAAGTTACTCACTACTCATCTTATTCCTATGTAAGGATAGATTAGTATCTACATACATTTTATGCATTCATGACATACCTAACTTCTCTTAATATTTTTTTTTTGTATTTCTAGGCTATGTGGTTCATATGTGAGGTTTTGCAAGGTGTCACAAGTCTCCAAAATTTTTTCCAATATATTTATTGAAAATACATGTATAAGTGGACCTGTGTAGTTCAAAGCTGTGTTGTTTGAGTTAGCTGTAGTTGTTCACAAGTCTCTTACAATCCTTTATATTTTTTTGATATCAGTTGTAATGTCTCTTCTTTCATTTATAATTTTATTGATTTTGGTCCTTTTCTCCCCCTGGATTGTCCAGTTAAAGGTTGGCCAATTTTGTTTATCTTTTCAAAGAGCCCACCTCTTTTTTTTTTTTAGTCTTTGATATTGTTTTCCTGTTATCTATATCGTTTATTTCTACTCTAGTGTTTATTCATCTAGAGGTATTTAAATGTAGCAGTCCCATCACGACCAATTAAATCAGAATTGCTGAGCCTGGGCGTGAGATTTTAAAAAACACAAACCGAAAAAACTCAGATCATTCTAATGTTCAGCCAGGGTTAAGCTGATCACTAATCTAGGTGATCTCACTCCGTTCTTGGATTTTTTTTTTTTCACTCTCTGTAGTAGGATGACATGAAAGTATTTCTCTAGCCCAGACCACCCTTTAATGCTCCCCCTTACATGTGTTCAACTGCCTACTCAATTTCCCTTCTAGAATGTCTCAAAGCAACCTCAAACTCACATATCTGATTTTCTTCCTTTGTCTTCTGTTGGAGAAGAAAATGGCAACCCACTCCAGGGTTCTTGCCTGGAGAATCCTAGGGACGGGGGAACCTGGTGGGCTGCCATCTATGGGGTCGCACAAGATCAGACACTACTGAAGCGACTTAGCAGCAGCAGCAGCAGCAGAATTAATAGACTCATCACACATCCCATAGACAGGTCAAAAACATAGGAATCATGTTTTTGTATCTATGTCTCCTTTTGTTTCTATATCTATTCCACCATTAAGTCCTGCCAGTTTCATCTCTTAAATCCATTGTATCTTCCTATCTTCATAACCCATATCCTAGTGTACAGCAACATCTGGTATCAAGCAGATTAGAGCAATAGCTCCTACTTGCTGTCTGGTCACATCCTTCTAATTCTTTGCACTATAGCAAATAAGTAACTGTTTTAAAATGGACATATAATTCTTCCCCTCACCTCAACAGATTAAAGCCTTTTCATAAATGTACATTACTGTTACCATAAAACAGAATCACCACAACCTGGTCACATCAGTTTAGGTTTCTTTAGTTGCAAGCAACAGAGCTTGACTTGGGTTCACTTAAACAAGTGGAAATTTATGAAATGAATATATAATGCCCTCAGAATTGATGGAAAGATGAAATAACTTGAAATCAGAAAGGAAGGAAAGCTACTCTGTATGTGTTTGGGACGTAGAGGGGGTGAAAAGATAGGAAATTGAAACAGCAGACATTTTTTTATATTAGGAATAGCCTGCTCTGGATATAGCTTCTTAATTAGTTCAGTGATGAATGTATTATACAATCTAGGACACTTTTGAAAATGAAATGGAATGCTAATTATAATTATGCCAGGAAAATGGGCATAACCAGGATTGTCTCAGCTAAATTGGAATCTCTAGTCAACCTAACAAATGACTGCAGCCCTGGGTGACATCTTGACCTCAACCTCATGAGAGACTCTGAGTCAAAAACATCTAGCTAAGCCAGTCTTGAATTCCTTACCCAAAGAGACTGTGAGATAATAAATGTTTACTTTTAAGTTGGTAGGTTTTAAAGTAACTTGTTGCTGCTGCTGCTGCTAAGTCGCTTCAGTCGTGTCCAACTCTGTGCGATCCCATAGACGGTAGCCCACCAGGCTCCCCCGTCCCTGGGATTCTCCAGGCAAGAACACTGGAGTGGGTTGCCATTGCCTTCTCCAAGTAACTTGTTATACAGCAATAAATACTCAGTAAAAGATTTTACATATGTGACAGATAAAAAATACCCACACTAGGGTGCTGCTTCCCCAAGGACATTATTTGTGTTCCTTTTACTACCTTATATCCACAGTTTTGGGAATAAATAGGTGAATAAATGAATCACTGATTTGAGTGTATCTGAAAGCTGAGCGCCGAAGAATTGATGCTTTTGAACTTTGGTGTTGGAGAAGACTCTTGAGAGTCCCTTGGACTGCAAGGAGATCCAACCAGTCCATTCTGAAGGAGATCAGCCCTGGGATTTCTTTGGAGGGAATGATGCTGAAGCTGAAACTCCAGTACTTTGGCCACCTCATGCGAAGAGTTGACTCATTGGAAAAGACTCTGATGCTGGGAGGGATTGGGGGCAGGAGGAGAAGGGGATGACAGAGGATGAGATGGCTGGATGGCATCACTGACTCGATGGACATGAGTCTGAGTGAACTCCGGGAGTTGGTGATGGATAAGGAGGCCTGGTGTGCGCTATTCATGGGGTCGCAAAGAGTTGGACATGACTGAGCGACTGAACTGAACTGAACTGAGCACCACTATCCTGGAATTACTGGTTCTCTTAGACTTAATTATACAGAGTCTTTGGGAAAGTCATGAGCCTATGAGTATTTAGAAATAAGTAAAATTGGTAATTGTAAGAAGAAAACCCAAGATTTTTACCTGCTTGACTAGCTAATTAGATCCAGACTTTATTTTAGAGAGGGGTATTATATTTTCAATGACTGAATAAATGAATCAATCATACAGAAACTTATTTTTAAACCATAAAAGTTTTAGAAAGGCTAACTCTGTCACAAACAGGAGATACACTGTGAATAATACAATTTGAAATAATATTGGGCATAGAGCCTAGCCCACTTTAACTAGACAGTAACCTACCACTTGCAGAGTTGTTTTCTATAAATGACTTCTGCAGCTTTGGCTCCTTGATCTTCATGCAAAATTAACTTTACCATCATCAAAATTTTATGGTCTATAAACTAAGTCACTTCCGCTCTGTGTCACCCATATGACACATTGAAGCATGACCAGAGAAGAGAAAATAAGTCATGGCAGAAACGAGAAGATAGTGGTGGATGAACTATGATGTAAATGAAAAAAACAAATGTGCATAAAGATATAAACAAAGGCATTTGAAAATTGGCATTCTGCTGCAAAGACTTTTCCCCACCACTGTGGGAAAAATGAGTAGAAGCAAGGAGAAAAGAGACTCTAAGATTACTTCTTCAAGACAGGTAAGCCAATTAGTGAGTAGAACCACTGTATTGGTTAGATACTGGCTAGATTACTTGCCAACAAAGGTCCGTCTAGTCAAGGCTATGGTTTTTCCAGTAGTCATGTATGGATATGAGAGTTGGACTATAAAGAAAGCTGAGTGCTGAAGAATTGATGCTGTTGAACTGTGATTTTGGAGAAGACTCTTGAGAGTCCCTTGGACTGCAAGGAGATCCAACCATTCCATCCTTAAGGAAATCACTCCTGAATATTCATTGGAAGGACTGATGCTGAAGCTGACACTCCAATACTTTGGCCACCTGATGTGAAGAACTGACTCATTTGAAAAGACCCTGATGCTGGGAAAGATTGAAGGCAGGAGGAGAAGGGGATGACAGAGGATGAGATGGTTGGATGGCATCACCAACTCAATGGACATGAGTTTGAGTAAACTCCCAGAGTTGGTGATGGACAGGGAGGCCTGGTGTGGTGCAGTCCATGGGGTTGCAGAGAGTTGGACATGACTGAGTGACTGAACTGACTGAACTGAGATTACTTAGGAAACTGTAGCACCAAAGTAATTTTATCATAATGAAGGAAAGCTCTCAATTAGAAAAGACCACTGAATTCATTAAGGAGATTTGTCTGATTTATTTCCATTTGTTTCTCATGCTGTGCAAACCAAATTTCAAAATGCGATGAACCCTTGGATAGCATGTTGTCATTAATGAAACAGTATTAAAAGGATTGAATTCATATGCCACCATATCTTAGAGATTTGTTATGTGATGCTAACTTTGAATGCCTGTTCCCTAAGGGAAACCTAACTACCTGAGTCATTTTGTACCTTGCAGAAAAATTCAGTGTTCAACCCCTTAAAGGCCTTTTCAAACTAAACTGCTTATGCTATTTGTGTTACATGCAATTTCTCATGAACCAGCATCACTTATGAGCTGATGCTGTACTTAAAAAACAAAAGCAAACTAGCTTGTCTCACTGTTTCAGAATTGGAAAGGAAAATAGAAAGGCATAGTGAACCACAATAAACTCACAATTTCAAAATCTGATAGTTCATTCTCTTCAGTCTCTTATGCTGAGAAATGAAAATTCAAACTACCCTGTATTAACTGACAAAACTTACAGGTTGTAAAACAAATTGCCATCTTAAAATCACTGCACTTCTAGAAAAAAAAATACATTTTAAGTGTCATATAGTCCACAAATGAAACTTTAGCAACATGTGATGTTTTGCATTTTCTTTTGGTTAATAATGTCAATTGTGAGTAATTTTTTCTAGGAAAAATTAAAACTATTTCTCAATGAAATGTTGTCACCTACCTTGACTTATTTAATATTCAGTATTGTATTCTTCTGTAAAAATTTCCAAAGCTTATAGCCATCCTTCTCATCAATGTCCAACAATCTGGTATAAGTTGTAGAAATGTGCCGGCATGAATTTTGTGCCCTGGCTTCTTACCTTATTAAACATTGAAAGTAATTACTGCTAGTTTGAGAAATAGAAGCCATGTTTTCCCTACATAACCTTGCATCCCAGAATATTTTATTAGGGGTCTCTAAGACCACATTTTGCCTTACTTACACTTGAACAATTGTTGTACTTTGAATAGCTTAAACTCTGAATATGAATATTGTTTATCTCTGAGGAGAATATTGTGAATGATTTTTTTTCCTTTTCAATAATTTTATGTACTTATTTTGGCTGTGCTGGATCTTTGCTGCACGGGCTTTTTCTCGAGTTGTGGCAAGCAGTGGTTACTCTCTAGTTGCAGTGCATGGACTTATTGCAGTGACTTCTTTTGTTGCAGAGCATAGTGTCAAGGCATGTGGGCTTCAGTAGTTGTGGCAAATGGGCTCAATAGTTGTGACTCCTCATCTCTAGAGCACAGTAGTTGTGGCACACAGGCTTAGTTGCTGCATAGCATGTGGGATCCTCCTAGATTTGGGATGAAACCCACATCTCCTGCATTGGCAGGTGGATTCTTTACCCCTGGGTCACCAGGGAAGCCCCATTGTGGATGATTTCTAACCAAAAGGATGAAGAAAGGAGGAGAGTAGGTAGATGAAGAGGATGGTTAACTAAAACACCCTTTCACCTTGTCAGAATGTAATCTGAAATGTGATTGGAGCACAGGAGAGGAACACTTTTGAGTCAACTTGGAAAGAGCAGGCGGCTCCAGAGAAAGCTTCACAAAATAAGATTGGACAGGAGGACAAGGGAGCAAAGGTGAGGAGACCGTTGAATGAGATCAGGTCACATGAATCAGTTGGATGAAAAAATACTTTTGATTTCTAGAGCATTTTGAATTTGGGAATTGTGGACTAGAGATTAGGAGTCTGTGATACTTTTATAGATAAGAAAATGAAAGCCTGGGGCTTTTAAGTATTGGATTGGCCAAAAAGTTCTTTCATTTTGGAGTACAGATATAAGACCTATTTTTCATTTTGAGTAAGAACTTTATTGAACAATTGGAGGAGAGAATGGCAACCCGCTCCAGTATTCTTGCCTAGAGAATACCATGGACAGAGGACCCTGGTTACAGTCCATGGGGTCGCAGGGAGTTGGACACAACTGAGTGACTAACGCACACTTATTGAACAATGTGCTCACTAAACGAATGAAAATGTTGGAAAATCCAATAATTTACTGGTTAGGAGCTCTCTTAGCTTCTTGGAAAAGGGATACATGATTCAGGTAGTGATTATAGAAGATGAGGAAAAATTAAGAATATTATTGACCAATCAAAAACTACCATACAAATAACCTGACTTAGCCAATTCAGTCTGTTCTGGTAATACTATTTTCTTTTTTTTTTTTTTTTTACTGGAGTAGTACTGAATTGTGATTAAGTGTACAAGAGCTGAGAACAGACTTGTGGACACAGCAGGAAAAGGAGACGGTGGGACGAATTGAGAGCACAACTTTGAAACATATACCTTACCACATGTAAAATAGATAGCTAGTGGGAAGTTGCTGTGTAACGTGGGGAGCTCAACCCAATGCTCTATGAGAACCTAGAGGAGTTGGGATGTAGGGGCAGGTTGGTTTGGTGGGAGGGGGCTCAAGAGGGAGGGGAGGATATATGTATACTTATGGCTGAATCACACTGTTGTATGGCTGAAACCAACACAACATTGTAAAGCAATTATCCTCCATTTTAACAAAAAGTACAGGAGCTGGACTACCTAGAGTTGCCTCCCTATTCTACCACTTACTAACTCTGCAACCTAGAGCAAGTTACTTTATCTTAGTTCCTAAGTTTCTTTAAAATGGGGATAACACTGGTTGTTGTAATGGTTAAATGAGTTAATATATTGAAATACTTAAAAGTGTCTAGCACATAATTAAGTACTTACTGAAGTTAATACATATTTATTCATTCATATTATTACCATTGGAATTCCCACTCTAATTGTAACTATGAACCAGGAGAAAAATCTATGTTGCTGAATCTCACTTTGCCTACCTTTTGATGCATCTTTTCTTGAGGAGACCCTAATATATACATTTTTCACTCAAGGAAAGGCTAAAGAAAGAAGGTAACATTATTCATACTTGAAAAACAGATTTATGAAAACTATTTTATTTGGGGAGATTCTTTTAAAATATATTTCTTATATCAACTCAAATTATTTTGCTATTTTGAAGAAAATGTTAAATATTAATACGTCTTAAGAGATGACCCAAGTGTGAGGTCACATTAAAAAAAAAGATAAGCTTTAATTGGGAACAGAAGTAGTTGGATCTCCTGGATTGCTATCTGCTTGTGTTCAGTTGAGTCCATCACAAATGTTCAAAAATGAGCACTTAGAAGCATTGGGCTACAATGGCATTTTTAAAATAATTTTGCTAATATGGCTAATTCAGATCTATGATTTTATTTCTCCTCTCCCTCCCCTTTAGAATCCTAGAAAGTAAAACCTGATAAACAAATGTTATTGTCAGTGACCTTGAGAAAGAGGTTAAATGCAAATTGCTCAAATTTTCTCCAGTTCCAAATGGAAGAGGAGGAGGGACGCAAGACAGTTTTTCTTTTCCAGTCTCATTAAGAGTGTCTTCTGGGGGTTGCAAATTAAAATAGCCTTTTGTTCAATCTGTGAAAAATTCTGGTATGGAAATCTAGGGCCATGGTTGACTTTTTAATATTTCTTTGACCCCAAAGGGCTAATATTCTCACAGCATTTTAGTTCAGCCTCAGCTCTCTCTGCCTCTTGTGACAGTATCTCAAGTTTTACAGCTGTGACTACATTATTAAATGAGAATGCCAAGCAAAGAGAGGCACATGCCAGTCAAAGTGACACTGAACTCAGATGTCAAAGTTATAGCAAGGAAATGAAATAAGGTCTTTGACTATTTCCCAGTTGTTTTGTCCTTGGGCCTGTGGTTGTTTTCTTACTGTGTTAAATCATATTTAATCACTGAGACATTATACAAATTGAAATATTTTAATAATATGAATGATTGAATGTTTAAAAAATTTTTTTCCTCTTAGAATTGTAATTATTTTGGTAAAATACTTATTTGCCTCATCTCACTTCCAAATGTAGGTATGACAGCTTACTGGTGAATGAACTGTTATTCCCCCATACTCCTCTCTCATTACCCCATAGGCAGCCATTTTAATGTGTTTTTTTCTTTTTTTGCAGTCTGTAGTGCTCTTTGCATATGTCAATTTAATTTATTATAAAGATTATTTAAAAATCTAAATCATTTATTTTTTCTCCAGCACCATATATTTAGAAACCTTCATGTTGTCAAAATATTTTTTTTTCAAATTCTCACATTCTAGTCCTTATTAAAGTGAAATCTATGTAATCTGTTGAAGATTTCTGAAAAACCTTTCCTGCCTGAAAATACAACTTTCACTGATGCCCAATAATCGACTTTATTTCAAATCATATTTTGAAAGATGAAGAAACCAAGTTACAGAAACATCTGTAACTTGGTCTAAGTTTCCCTCTGTTTATAGAATATTAATTGACTAAAGTTATATCTAGGACAAACATTCTCCCCTTGCCTTTGAAAGTGAAAGTCACTCAGTTGTGTCCAACTCCTTGTGACCCCATGGACTATAGCCTGTCAGGCTCCTCTGTCCATGGAATTCTCCAGGCAAGAATACTGGAGTGGGTAGCCATTCCTTTCTTCAGGAGATCTTTCTGACCCAGGAATCAAACCCAGGTCTCATGCATTGGAGGTAGATTCTTTACCATCTGAGCCACCAGAGAAGCCCTTGGAGATTGGTATTAAATCATTTGTTAAGGGTAGAGTTAACTATACTCCTCAGGTCAAGGCACACAATTGGCCAATTACTGTCCCTCACTTGTTTTTTTTGGTCTCGTTATTTTCCTTTTTTCTCTCCAGTTTCTACTCCCAAACTTTTCCACTGGGCACATTGAATTGGTAAGATCTACCCTTTCTTTCTGTGTGCTCTACAAAACTTACATTGTTTTGTGTGTATGAATTTTTAATAGAAATATTAATAACATGATGCATCTCATTTTGTTTCCTCTTTTTCAGCACCATACTTTTTAACATTCTATTCATGTTGCTATGTGTACATCTTGCCTGGAGAATCCATGGACAGAGGAGCCTGGTAGGCTGCAGTCCATGGGATCGCTAAGAGTCGGACACGACTGAGCGACTTCACTTTTACTTTTATCTTTCATGCATTGGAGAAGGAAATGGCGACCCACTCCAGTGTTCTTGCCTGGAGAATCCCAGGGACAGTGGAGCCTGGTGGGCTGCTGTCTATGGGGTCGCACAGAGTCGGACACGACTGAAGCAACTTAGCATTAGCATTAGCATGTGTATATCTACTCTACTGCTTCAAACTGCTGCATAATCCATTGTAAGCATTCATCATATTTTACTTACTCATTTCCCTGGTTATGAAACAAAGATTATCTCTAACTCCTTGCTACCTTGAACAATGTTGTGATAAACATTCTTATACATGTCTTCTTAGAGATGGTAAGAGAGTTTCTCTGGGACTTATAGCCATGAGTGAGAATTGTGAATCAAGTAGTATCAGTATACTTGATCATTCTCAGCACTGCCAGATTCCTTTCTAGAATAGTCATGCTTGTCTATACTCTCTATTACCCTATGTCCATCAATACATGGAACTATCCAGCTGTGGCATATTGTGTTTTCCATAGATTGCAGTAGTATCTCCTATCCCACATTCCTGTCTAGAAACTGGACACTTAACGTCAAAAAGTCCAGTTTGCCTCCCCTTCAATGTAGGGAGGTTTTGTGAGTGTTTTGGTCAAAAGTAATATTTTAAAAGTAATATTTTTATTATTTTTATTAATAACATATTAAAAGTAACTTTTATATTAAAAAATGTGAGTTTTGAGATCAGATTATGAAAGATGATTCAGCTTCTCTGGGTTGGTAGAAGACATGCCATGGATCCTTGAGCTTACCATGTATATCATCTGACTTCCCTGAGGCCATGCTGTGAGGAATCTCAAACTCGCCCAGGTTATAGACCACAAGGGAGAAGGCCATATGAGGAAAGAGTGAGATGTCTCATCTCCTGGTTTCTCTAGTTCCAGACACCTTTTGACCCTAGGCCAGAACCTCTCAGCCAAATTGGTTCCTGAATCCCTGTACCACAAAGACTGTGAAAAATAATAAAATGGTTGTCATTGTTTGGAGCAACTAATTTTTGTGGTAAATTGTTATATAGCAATAGTAACAGGAATGACAGTTTTCTAATTTTTGCTAATCTGATATAAATGTAAAGTGTTTAATTTCTGTAATTACTAGGGAGCTTGAGCATCTCATGCTTCACTTAATTGTTTTCTTGAATTAATTGCCCGCTCAATTTATTTGCCCATTTTCTTTTGGGTACTTATTTAGAAGGTGTTCCTTTCATGTTCTAGCTGTTAGTCCTGTTAATTTTAGACATTTTATTTTCTGCTCTTCTGTCATCTGTCTGCTAACTCTGTCATTGAACAAAATCCTTCTGTTGTTGTACAAGTATAGTTCTGTACAATGTTACAATATTAGGAATTCCGTCAATTTGAAATGATAGCTTTGCTGGGTAGAATATTCTAGGTTGCAGGTTTTTCCCTTTAAGTGCTTTAAATATATCATGCCACTCCCTTCTGGCCTGCAATGTTTCTGCCAAAAAAAAAAAAAAATCAACTGATAGTCTTATGGGGGTTCCTTTGTATGTGACTGTTTTTTCTTGCCTTAAAAAAATCTGTACTTTTGCCACTTTAATTATGATATATCTTGGTGTGGGTCTCTGGGTTCATCTTGTTTGGAACTCTCTCTGTTTCTTGTACTTGGATATCTCTTTTCTTCTTCACGTTTAGGAAATTTTCAGCCATAATTTCATCAAATATATTTTCAACACTTTTCCTTGTTGGATTGCTACAATGCAAATGTTGCTATGCTTGATGATGTAACAGAGCCCCCTTAAACTCTTCTCAGTTTTAAAAATTTGTTTCTGATTATGTGATTGCGTCTTGAGAGTCCTTTGGACAGCAAGGAGATCAAGCTGGTCAATCCTAAAGGAAATCAACCCTGAATATTCATTGGAAGGATTAATGCTGAAGCTGAAACTCCAATACTTTGGCCACCTGATACAAAGAGCTGATGCATTGGAAAAGACTCTGATGCTGGGAAAGATTGAGAGCAAGTGGCAAAGGGGGTGGCAGAGGATGAGATGGTTGGATGGCATCACTGACTCAATGGACCTGAGTTTAAGCAAACTCTGGGAGATAGTGAAGGACAGGGAAGCCTGGCGTGCTGCAGTCCATGGGGTTGCAAAGAGTCAGACATGACTGAGTGAGTGAACAACAGTGTGACTGTGTCATTTTTCCATTATTCTATCTTCAGATCACTTACACATTCTTCTTTATCCCCTTATTATTATTTAGTTGCCAGGTCACGTCCAACTCTTTTGAGATCTCATGGATTGTTGCCTGCCAGGCTCCTCTGTATTACCTGATCTGCTAGTAATTCCTTCTAGTGTGTTTTTCACTTTGGTTATTGTATTTTTCTTCTCTGACTAGTTATTTTTTATATTTTCTGGCTCCTTGTTAAAACTCTAATTGTGTTCATCTGTTCTTTTCCATAGTTCTGTTAGCATTCTTATTGCTAATGCTTTGAACTCTATGGTAAATTACTTCTCTCTGTTTGATTAATTATTTGCTTGGACTTTTTTTTTCTTATTCTTTGGTTTGAAGCAACTTCCTCGATCATCTCATTTTGCTTAACTTTCTCTCTCTATGAAATTAGGGGAAACAGTTACCTATCCTGGTCTTGAGAGGGTGTCCTTGTGTGGGCACATCTTATATGGTCTGTGTATGCCCAGTGGCTTTGGTGGGAGACCTGGATCTGAAGTGGGCATAAGTCACGTCTTCCCTCAGGGTGTGTTGGCAGCTATCACCTTGGTGAGAGGTGGGGATGGAGGGGCTAAAGCCAGAGCCATGCCTGAACCTGGGCTTCTCCTCTGCTTGGTGACCTACAATGCCCTGCTGGGGGCTAGGTTTGGGTGCCAAGTTGTGGGAGAAGAAGCCCTGAGAGTCAGGTCTAAGCTGGTTCCATTGCAAGTGTGTGTTCTCCCACCTCCCAGCATAGGCACTTTTGCCCTGGAGGGGAGCAGCATGGGAGCAAGCAAGGCTGGAGCTGGCACCTACTGTGGACCAGGGCACATATTGGTCCCAGCACCCATCAGAGCTCTCAACAGCTCCTGTTCCTCCGCCTCTGCCAGCACCAGCAATGGCTACCCTCTCCCCATTCGGGTACTGTGCTGGGTCAGAGCTGGCTTTGTCCCACATGGCTGCATACTCTCCTCAGCAGTGTATGACTTTGCCCTAGTAGAAAGTTGCACAGAGCAAGAGGGGTTGGAGTGGGTGTTCAGCATGGCTGGGGTGAGTGCTGGACCAGTTGGGGCAAATTGGCTGGAATCCCCAGCAGTTTCAGTTGGCTTCCTCTGTGTTGTTTTGCCAACCACTAAGCATGTGCTTGCTCTTTGTGAGTGGGCTCTAGGTCTCTCCCAGCCCTCCTGCGGGCCCCACTGATCTTCAGTCAGCCAAGTGGATTCATCTTCCCAGTGTGAGGCCCCAGGGCTGGCATGCCCAATATGTGGGTCCAACTGCTCACGCCCCAGGAGGGATCACCAAGCTGTGGTGTCCCCCTCCTCTTCTGCATTCCCTCTCAAGAGCACAGGTCCTGAGCCGATCCCTTCTCCTCCCCTCTTACTTGGCTCCACGAATCTTTCTTTCCAGGCTCACTTGTGTACGTCTTTCTGGCAGCTTCCAGTTTGTTTTCAGTGAGAATTGCTCCACATGTTGATGTATTATTGATGTGTTTTGTGAGAAGAGGTGAGCTCAGCACCATCCTACTCCATTTTGAGCTCCTTTCAGAATCCTTCATTTTGATACAATATTTACAAGTATTTTACCTTATAGAGTGTGCTTTTTGGGTTTTGTTTAAATGCCTGCCCATCCCAGGTTATTAGGCTGTTTTTCTGCATTATCATTTATTACGTTACAGTTTACCTTTCAAATTTAGGTTGTTTATTCTTAGAGTCAAACTTTTATAAGGTGTTATATAGGAATTCAGTTTAATTCTTTTAGGAAATATTTTTCCAATACTGTGTACTAACTGGTTCATCCTTTTTTCTTTGATTTGTGTATGGTGTCATCTTTATGGTATATTAAGGACTTAGCTCTCTTATGACTCTCATTTGTTACACTACTGTATTTGTACATTCTTGCACCAAGACCAATTTGTGATTTTTATTCTGACATTTAGTTTGTCTTAATACCTAGTAAAGCAATTCCTTAGTCTTCTGTCGTCATTTTCAAATTTGACGTAGCTGTTTATAGACCGTTAAACTTCTATGCACGTTTTAGAAGAGGTTTATCAGGTTCATCAAAATAAATCCAGCTGGAATTTTGATGAGAGTTGATTTCAATACAGATCATTTTTGGGAAAATAGACATATTTATAATGTTAAATGATGCCTTCAAGAGTGCAGATAGGTTTTCATTTACTCAGATTTTCTTTTGTATTCTTTCATTGAGTTACAAAAATTTTTCCTGTAACAGTTCTTTGTATTTTTGTAAGGTTATGAGATTGATCATATCAACAGCAAACAATGATAGTTTTAGCTGTTTGCTTTATGAGAAGATGGGCCAAATTAATTTGACATTTTAAAACTCCTTCCCTGGTGACTCAGAGTGTTAACAATCTGCCTGCAGTGTGGGAGACCCAGGTTTGATCCCTGAGTTGGGAAGACCCCCTGGAGAAGGAAATTGCAACCCACTCCAGTATTCTTGCCTGAAAAATCTCGACAGAGGAGCCTGGCAGGCTACAGTCCATGGGGTCACCAAGAGTCAGAACCGACTGAGCGACTAACACTTTAACTTTTCATTTGAAATACATTTCAAGAAGAATGTTGATTGCTCCAGAGCTTAATGGTACTCAGACGAGAGTTTTTCTGAATCAAAGCTGTTACATGAGGAAAGACATATTTCCTATCTATTTTTCAGGAACAAAGGATAAAATTGACTATTCTGAGATTTTCTTCAGTTACAAACTGTGGAAATTTAAAATATACTTTGGAATTTCCACAACATTTTATTTGATTTCAGCAGATGCTAATTGAACACTACTATGTATTAGAGGACACACACACAAAAGGATAAAATTCCCTGTTCTAAAATTGTTTCCACACTTGAGGGAGAAGTTGGAGAAACAAATAATTAAACACTTGCCTAACATTGTGAAAAACACTATAGGGTGTTACCTGAACCCAAAAGGATGCCAGACTTTCTGCTATTTAAGGAGGGTTTTGAGGGCATATTTATAAAATGTTCAGGTTTTCACAATCCTCATTTTTAATCACATTTTCTTTTGGTTTGACCATGAAGGTGATAGGGAATCAAATAATAAATCTTCTTAATTACTTTTTTGTTAATTTTCTAGATGACATTTATTAAAATTCTAAACAGCCCTTTCATGACTACAAACATACTATTGATTAATGACCTCTCATTAGAGATGGAGTAAACTTGGCTAGAGTTCATCTGAAGTTTTGAAGGTTCTGCCAAACAGTTCAGATAGTTTACTGATACTTAACTTCCAAACTGGACCAGATACAGAAGTTAGAAACCTAAAATAGCCAACTAGATGATTGTGATTGGGTTAGGTATGGGTGAAAGATTTATTTAATTGGAATTTTATCTGCATTATTCTACCAAATGTGCTATGATGTAAGATGTTACTTAGGAATATGCAGACAAAGTGAACTAGATTGGTGGAATCTATCAGTTACACCTAACAATTTAGGTTACAAATTGAAACCCTATATGAATAGAAAATAGTGTAGGAAAGGGAACTCTCCAAATGCAAACTGAAGAAAAAAATAGATAGCTCTGCAGAATAATTATCTCCAAAACTCATACCAAAGAATGCAGCAAATGATCCATTGAGTTTAGTCAACCCTGTAATTTTTTTTTTAAATTTGGGGAAGCAGGGAGCCACACTATGTGGTTTGTGAGGTCTTAGTTCCATGACCAGGGGTCAGACCTGTACCCCTTGTAGTGGAAGTGCAGAGTCCTAAACACCTGTACCCCCTGTGATTTTCCAAATTTTCTAAAAACAAAACTTTACGAGTATTAAACCTTAGAATTGACCTTGAAGCACTCATTTGTTCTAATTGCTGAATGTTCCCATGTTTCATCACTTACACATGAGTTTCCTTTGGGGAACTGTGGGCATTCCACCACCTGGAGAGCTTGGCAGTGGCCTCCTCATGGTTCCTTCCCGCAGTGTACTCTTAGGTATTTATGTGCCTTTAATTTTAGTAATGTTAGATTAGTACTTAAAACCCTGTATGTCATATATAAAAAACATTTATTAGTGTACTTCGCATGAACTTGGAAACATCTTTACAAATCTTCCAAATGCTTTCAATGAATTTTTATGCATATATTCAGTCAGTCGACAAATGTTTATTTACCTTCCAATATTTACCTTCCAATTAGTTGGCAGTAACACCTCATTTACACTGAGAAAGATATAAATGTATAAGCCAAAAACTTAATGAAATTCTTTGCATAATTGAAGGATGAGATGTAAAAATAGTAATCATGGTTAAATAAGCACAGCCAATAATGCAGTGCTTCCTTTTAGAGCTATGTAACTTTGTGAGAGGAATTTTCCACTATGACAGTCATTACAAACCAAATATCTGAAGCAGCTGGCTTAAAACTGAGTCACAGAATATTCAACCAAGATTTTAAAAAAATATTGCTCTCATTGAAATGCAATGGTGAGTGATAATTGTAGTGAAAAATTTAAAAAGTATTAAAAATTAAAATATACCATTTATCTTAAAATATTTGACATAATTTATAATATTACCTAAATTTTATAGCATGTAAAATGTATTTATATGCTGTTATACACACATAAAGTAGAAAATAAATACATGTATATGTATTTGAAGTGCATGATAATTTTTTACTGAGTTTATAAGACTATAAGCTCTAAGAAGAAAGAAAATTTCTTCTGTTTTGTTCATTGACATATCTCAAGAGTCAAGGCCGAGGGTTAGCAAATTACTATCCACAGGCCCGAACCAGCCTGCCTACTGTTTTTGTGAATAATATTTTATAGGAACACAGCTACACTTACTCTTTCATGTATTGTCTGTGGTTGCCTTCACATTATAATAGGGGAGTTGAATAGGTGTGAAAGAGACAATGGGACCTGAAAAGTTGGTAACTTACTAAGTGGCCTCTTATAGAAAAAAATTTGCTGACCTCTAGTCTAAAAGCATGCTCAAAACATTGTGGGTGATCAATAAACATCTGTCCAGTGAGTAAATAAATTTTGTGAATGATCACAAAAGATTGGAGACTAGAGTTGAAGAGCTTAGATCTGGTGGCTTCTACAGTTTAGGACCAGCTTCTGAGATGTTTATGCCTATTTGTTGTATTTGAATTGAGTGTAAATATTAAGAGACAGGGTTTAAATCTAATGCTTCTGTCCTTTTGCTAGTTACTTTATCAAAGAATAAGGGTTCCCTGGTGGCTCAGCTGGTGAAGAATCCACCTGCAATGCGGAGACCTAGGTTCGATCCCTGGTTTGGGTAGATCTCCTGGAGCAGCGAATGGCTACCCACTGTAGTATTCTGGCTTGGAGAATTCCATGGACTATATAGTCCATGAGTTCACAAAGAGTTGGACACAATTGAGAGACTTTCACTTTACTTAGCAAAGAATAGTTCTGAATTTCCTGTATTTCTAAGGAGATAACAAAGATCTCATGTTCTACTTCTCTGAAGTATAACTTTTCCTTAAAGAAGTAGAGAATGATGAGAAAGTTAATTCTTCAAGTTTCTCTAGAGGCAAAGGTGATGGTCAAACCATTTAAGAATTGTGAAGTTTGGGCACTGACCAATTTAAATAGAAATTGATAGTAAATGACCTTGTATCTTTACCACCCATACTATTGGATTAAATTGGCTAAAAAGTTTGTTCGATCTTTTTCATGTAAGATATAACTAAAATCTTACAGAAAATGGCTCTATAAGGCTGGTTTGAATTTCTCTCATGGTGTGTGTGTGTGTTAATTGCCTAGTCGTTTCCACCTCTTTACGAACCCATGGACAGTAGCCTGCCAGGCTCCTCTGTCCAAGGAATTCTCCAGACAAGAATACTGGAGTGGGTTGTCATTTCCTTCTCCAAGGGATCTTCCTGAACCAGGGATCGAACCCAGGTCTCCTTGCATTGTGGGCAGATTCTTTACTGTCTGAGCCACCAGGGAAGCCCCCTCTCATGGTGGAGAACTCATTAATTCACAAGAAAACCCATTCTATCAGTGGCAGCTCTGGTTCTTAAGATTTTTATTCCTCGGATTGAGCCAAAATTAAAATTATAATACTCTTCTTTGTTTAAAATTCCAAACTAGTGACATATGATAGATACTGTTTTTTTTTTCCCCCCCCTTGAGATAGTTGTAGCTATTTCTGTTCTCATTTTTGTCTGAGAGAGACTTTTAAAAAGAAATAGCATTGTTACTATCATTATATCTCAAATTGTAATAAAATACTAATTTGATACACCAGATTGTAGGATGTTCAGTCAATAGTCAGAAATTGGAACCACTGTGATAAAAACAAAATATGGAATCCTCCCCCTTTCATCTTTCAATAGAATTAAAGCTTTCTCATGTACTTTAGGTATCTCATGTACTTGATATTTTGTAGAATATTTGATATTAGAGTGTAAAATGGGGATATATGTGAGTAGAATTTATATTTGAAGACTTATGTTATTACTTGCCCCATTTTTTAATGTCCTGGAAAGGAAGATGAAAATCATTAACATACTTAACCTCTGCTGAACTTGAACAGAGAAAAGCCCAAAGATTGTACAGCATGTTTTAGGATAATTTGACAAACTACCTTTTGGTTGAAGAGCAAAGAGGCTGGAGACCTACCCCCAGGGGAATAGTTGAATCAGTTACCCTCTTTGTAAGTTAGCTTTGGGAATACCAAGTGGGGGCTATTTTACTTCCTTACATATATTACCTGTATTTGTTGACTTATTTTTAACTTTTATTTTCTGAAAATTGTTCAACAAGCATAAATTATTTAATTTACACAATCAGAAAAAAATGCAGTTTTAATTTATGACAATAAGGACTTAGAGAACCTCCACAATCTTACCAACTCTGAAAAAAAAATGGACAAACTACCTGAAGACAGATATAAAAGGATGCATCAACGTTACAAAATAAAAATAACCCTTTCTATTACCCAGCTCTTATAAAAGCATAGCCATGAATTAATAGATTGGAAAATACTGAGTTATTGTTGTGCCAAAGCTACTTGTTAGGATGAAGGCTTATGGATGAAGTGATGATGGAGGAAATCTATTTAGACTAGAAACTATTTTTCATTAAAAGCGCAGAGAAAACATGTTTTAATACACTTGGAAGACTATCAGCTGTAGCCAGTACCTTTGAGTTTCACATGTTTCATTTTGACATGCTAATGTTTCCCATTTTAAAATACTAAATCAGATTTATTTAGATGCCAAAATGACCAACAAACTTCTGAACTTGTTGAACGTTCCTTGCCCATAGGTATACTAAGCTTAAACCTAACCAGACAGACGTTGCAATCCTATTTAAAGATGTTTCTGGGAATGCTGGCTATTATTTTAGTTTCTTTATTAACTCTCCACATTATTGGCAGTGCTTACTTAATCAGGCTTTTCTTTATAGATTTAGAAATAAATTTTACAAATTTAATCTTTCTGCATGCTTGCGTAGAGTATGCATGTCAATAGCACCTTTATGTTGTAGGGACAGGAGAAAGTGACCTGAGACTGAAGGTCAGCAGAATCTTGACATAGTAGTAGGTGTGGAAGAACTGACTTCTAGAAAGTGCTAGAGTACCAGTGCTAGATCCAAGGGAGTATATGAATGCTTGTTAGACCAGAATTTGCAGTGTTGTTTGAGGGTTATTGTTAAAGGGTTATTGTTATTGTTAAAGGAATTGGAGCATGCATTAATTTGGGAAACTCTTGCCTTCAGGAGGGCATCTAAGTTGCTTATTGTTTTTCACATAACTGTGCATCATATGGCACTGAATCCAAGGGAGGAAAAAGGGTGAGTTTAAATAAGACTCTGGAGTTTCCCAGGTGGTGCTAGTGGTAAAGAACCCGCCTACTGATGCAGGAGACGTCAGAGGCGTGGGTTCGATCCCTGGGTTGGGAAGATCCCCTGGAGGAGGGCATGACAACTGACTCTTGACTGGAGAATCCCATGATAGAGGAGCCTGGAGGGACACAGTCCATAGGATCATACAGAGTCAAACACAACTGAAGTGACTTAGCATGCGGTATGCAAATAGACTCTAGACAGGGTATGAAATAGTATTGAATTACATGATGAGACAGCCTCTTTACTATTTTCCTTCAATCCATCTAATTGCCTCAAGGAAGCAGTCTCTGTTTGAAGCTAGTGGATCTTTACAGCTTGTCTTGTACTTGCTAGCTTCCATATTTAGCAAAGAGAAAGGAGGCTTCAAACTAGGAGCCTTCAGCAGACCAAAGAATATAGCTAGCATTTAATCTGATTGTTTTGTTTCACTGTAACTATTTTTAATGCTAGTTTCTATACATCACAAATGCTGCTGATTTCCCTTTGTTTAATTTTACTTTTTAATGAAGTATAATATGCATACCTATAAATGATAAATCCTCACATTTCTGAAAGGGAATGCATTTTTGTAACCAGAAACCAGATCTAGAAATATTACCTAGATTCCAGACATCCCCCCTACTCACTACTTCCTCCTGCCCCAAGGTTAGCACCATCCTAGCTTCTAACAATATGCTTCATCTTGCCCATTTTTGAAATTTATATGAAATAGAATCATACAGCATGTGCCCTTTTGTAGCTAGCTTATTTTGTTCAATATGAGGTTGATAAAATTCATTCTATTGCATGTCTGGCTTATGGATACTCCAAGTAGTCACTTAGTGGCTTCATTCACTCTATTTTGAAGTACCCAATCCCTCCTCCAGCTCCATACAGGGTAAAACCAGATTGAACCCGTCAACTGACAGAAACCAGAGCATTAATATTATTTCAGGAAACCTTTACACAGGGAATTGAAGGTTGAGGGGAAGGAAATTGAAGAGAGGGACTCCAGGCTACCTTGGTTAAGATGGGCTCTCTGTGGGCTGATGGGTGAGTCTGTTGGAAAAATTGAGAACATATATTGTGCTAGTATCTCCAGTTGTATGTATGACTTCATAGGACAGTTTTATTTCTGATAGACTAGGACTTAGTCCTACCCTTGTTTCCAAATATTATGGACTTGAATAAAGGGACTCGCTTTTGAACTGTGGTGTTGGAGAAGACTCTTGAGAGTCCCTTGGACTGCAAGGAGATCCAACCAGTCCATCCTAAAGGAAATCAGTCCTGAACGTTCATTGGAAGGACTGATGCTGAAGCTGAAATTCCAATACTTTGGCCACCTGATGGGAAGAACTGACTAATTTGAAAAGACCCTGATGCTGGAAAAGATTGAAGGCAGGAAGAGAAGGGGACGACAGAGGATGAGATGGTTGGATGGCATCACTGACTCAATGAAGATGAGTTTGAGCAAGCTCTGGGAGTTGGTGATGGACAGAAAAGCCTGGTGTGCTGCAGTCCATGGGGTCACAAAGAGTCGAACACAACTGAGCAACTGAACTGAACTGCATAAAGTGAAATACATCTATTTCACATTTGCTGATGAGGGAGGAAGGGGAGAAAGGAAGTAGTAGGGAGGGAAGGAGAATGGGAGAGAAGAAAGGGATTCTTGTTGCCATGAATTACCTCTTGGGGCCTCAGCCAAGAGCTGCTTCTAGCAGTTAGACATCACAGTGATCTCTCGGGGTTTCCAGAGATATCACTCAGTGCTGCCTTATGAGTTCCAGGTAATATGTACGCCTTTATCTTCTTTAACTCTCCTAGAGTTTGGCACACTATTAGTCTTGAAAGAAGATGATGATACTTTCTCACAGATCAGTTCCTGTGATACTGCTTCCTCCTTGTAGTTCTGCCTCATTGCTCTTCTCTTTGCATGTTCTCCCTGGACTGACAAAAACCCAACCACATTTCTAAATGAATCTCACCTCAAATTGCTCTGAACTGCATTCTCACTAAATAAAAAGAAATAAAGCCGGTGTCTTCAACTATTTCCTTTTTCCTTCTCCAACCCTTCCCCCATCATTCATCAAGAAAAAATGTCTGATACTTGTGACTTGTGTTATGACTGAAATGAATGATCCTAAAAGGTCAGCTCTTCCAGTCTCCTGTTCATTTTGAACTCTTAGTTCTCACTATGTTTATATTTTAGCCTGTCTCCTGTAAAGGGAGTTTGGGAAGGTGAAAGGACCTTAACTTGACCTAGTCAACATTCAAAATATATTGAACACCTATTGTGTTCCAGGGCCTGTGCTATATGATGGACAATATATTATCTCTGAGATCTATATTACAATTAAGACTTCCAGAGTAAACGTGAATAGGAAGAAAGGTCAAGAGTTTTAATATCTGCTTCTCTCCTTTGCCTACTGCTTCTTGATTCAACCAGTTACAAGCTTGGGGGATGTCTCTTTCTCAGCTGTTAGTGGCTGGTTGCCAGTGCCAAGAGCACTTGGGGGTACAGAAATTACAGACTTTTCACAGCAGGAATTCCGTTGTTGTTGGAACTAATGTAGTAGGGAGATTCTGACACAGTAGGAAATTAGGTTATAAAACCAAAAGATCCCTCCAAGTTTAGGATGTAGGGATACATTGAATGCCACTTGTCCAAGGGGACAAGCAGGGAGGGAACTTATGTTGGGTTGACCAAAACATTTGTTTGGATTTTTCCATAAAATGCTACGGAAGAACCTGAATGATCATTTTTGCCAAACCAATATGTTCTTTGTTGTATAGTGCTTTACTGCTCATATGTAACTCTTACCAATGCTTGATTCTCATAGGTCACCTCGGAGAAGAAAACGAAATGATTGTCCCTTTTTAGAACTGAGGAAAGGCAGGCCTGCCAAGTGCTCATTAACCGTAAGTCATCAGATAATAACCACCATTACTAAGCCTCTAACTCCCAGATGTTATTTCCTTTTACTCTACTACCATGGTCCAGATAAGAAATCTAGAAGTGCCAAGTCTGAGAACAGTCCTATATGTTAATATTCTAGAGGAAGTCAGAAAAAACAGTAATAGCATAAAAAGCTTCTATGTCTTTTGGATGTAAAATAAGCCCTCTTCTGTGGTAACTTCCTTGAATTTCAAAGGTCTTAGGGAACAGTTGATGAATTGCATGCATCTGAGAGACTTTAGTACTTTAGATTCTATCTTACAAAATACTCTGAACAACATCCAAGACCCAATAGAGAGCATGTTCCTAGGCTGACAAAGGATTCATACTGTCTATGAGATTCAGAGCTTAATAAATGATTCTTGAAATTAACTGTATATGTTGAAGAACTGTTTTCATCACTGCTGTAAAAGGGAGAAGTGGACCGGCCTTCACATAGTGAAATCTCTTCTCTCAAACTCTACCTCTAACTAGATTTAGTTGAAATCCATTAACATTTTCAAAAGATAGATTAACATTTTCAAAAGATAGATCTTATTGATCATTTTGTTTCAAAATGGAAAAGTAAGCTAGAAACCAGTTTTAAGGTATATTTTATTAAGCAAACATATTTAAAAAGAATGTCAGCTGAGTCTTAAATTAATCATGGATGAGGCAGACAAATGGCAAAGGTTGAGTGATGGAGTTAAAACATATCTTATTTCAGTAAATAAATTTTATCAAAAGAAATCCAGTTAAGTCAGATATAGCCACCAAAATAGCTGCAACAGCATATTTTACAAAGAAAGTCACAATGACAGATTGAAGAGTTTGATAGAGTTGGTGTTTTGTGCCTTTGAAACGGGTGTTCTTATAGTTAACCTCTTGTAAGTAACAATAGTTCTGTGTTCATAATGCTACAGAGAACTTTAGGAAAGTAGAGATTTATTCTTTTCATGTGCTAATTACTTTAGCAGGTCTTTATTTGAATGTTCTGCAATAGATTTTATCTATCGGTAATTTTTTTTAAGGCATAACAATTTTGAAATTACCTTTTAATTTTATCAGTAATGAGGGTTAAGAGCTTCCCCTGTGGCTCAGTGGTAATTATCTGCCTGCAGTGCAGGAACCACAGGAAATGTGGGTTTGATCCCTGGGTCAGGAAGATCCCCTGGAGGAGGACATGGCAACTCATTCCAGTATTTTTGCCTGGAGAATCCCATGGACAGAGGAGCCTGGTGGGCTACAGTCCATAGAGTTGCAAAGAGTCAGACACGACTGAAGCAACTTAGCACAGTGAAGGTTAAGATCATATTTTGGATCTGGTTCTGAATTTTATTATGACCAATGACTTTTTAGCAATCTACTTTTCTTAAGATAAATATATTGAGTGCAGATTTCTTAAGAGAATATGATTTGTTTCCACATCCATACCCTTTTGTTAGCAACATTCATCCCAAACTCTACATTGGACAGAAATCTAGGTGAATCATTCTTCACTTTTTTTTTTTTTAATCTGTAATTTGTTGAAAATGTGCCTAGTTTTTACTGCTCTGCTGAGAATACTGATGAAAAGCAAAACATTAAAGCCTGTAATTAGCTATTTATATTTTTCTCCTCTTTTGCAGTAATGTCCTATAAGTTTTCTCCTGGTTTGAAACTGGCAAAAGTACTCAGAATAATAGATAAGACTTGGAATGTGGAGATAAGACCACTGAAAATAATTGAGGCACAATCATTCAGGGCTATTTTTCTCTTCATGTTTAGGATCCATTACATAGCAAGGACTATAAGGAACATGCTACCTTTTTGTCTTCTCTTAGAGATATAGGGACCTCTATATTTAAGAAACCTAAGAGTTACTCGGCTGAATGGGTAGATGATAGAGTGAAGTGGACATGGCATGGGCTTGAATAGGCAGTTTGAATTCACACACATTCACTTACCATTTACTAGTCAACTTACCTTGAATACTGTCTTAGTTGGAGAAGGCAATGGCACCCCACTCTAGTACTCTTGCCTGGAGAATCCCATGGACGGAGGAGTGTGGTAGGCTGCAGTCCATGGAGTCACTAAGAGTCGGACACGACTGAGCGACTTCACTTTCACGCATTGGAGAAGGAAATGGCAACCCACTCCAGTGTTCTTGCCTGGAGAATCCCAGCAGCCTAGTGGGCTGCTGTCTATGGGGTCGCACAGAGTCAGACACGACTGAAGCGACAGCAGCAGCAGCAGCCGCAACTGTCTTAGTTTGGAATTTCTCCTAATGCAGACCCTGAGACAAGAGTCTGAGTGTGTTCCAGTTATGTCCTGAGTAACAAGCCACTCTAAAACTTAGTGTTGTAAGACCATGAGAGCATTTGTTTTGCTCCCAAATCTCTAATTTCGGCATGATCCAACAGGAACATCTCCTCCCTGTTCTCCTTAGCTTCTACCTGGGGCTAGACTCATTTGAAGACTCCCCCATGTGTCCAGTATCAGTGCTGGCTGGGAACTGCTGGGCTGTCATCTGGAGCTCCTCCTCCTGGTCTTCCCATGTCACCATTTGGCTTCCTCAGTGCAGTGGCTGTGTTTTAAGAGTGAGCCTCTGGAAAGAGCCAGGTGGAAGCTGTCCTGCCTATATCAGCTAGCCTCAGCAGTCATATTATGTGTCTTCTGCCATAATTACAGACCCACCTGGATTCAAAGGGAAGGGACATAAAATCTCACCTCTTGGTGGAAAACTGTCAATGTCATATTGTAAGAAAAGTATGTGGGCTAGTATATATGGATGCAGTCACCTTTAGAAAATACTAAAAGGTGCATGTGGGCTTCCCAGGTGGCATTAGTGGTAAAGAATCTGCCTGCCAGTGCTGGAGACCTAAGAGACCTGGGTTCCATCCCTGGGTCAGGAAGATCCCCTGGAGGAGGGCATGGCAACCCACTCCAGCATTCTTGCCTGTAGAATCCCATGGATAGAGGTACCTGGTGGTCTATCGTCCAGAGGGTCACAAAGAGTCGGACATGACTCTGTGACTCAGCACCCGCGCACAAGGTGCATGTAGTGTATTTGAGAGATGGTCCCAGAAATCCTGCCAAGTTTGGGAAGTGAGATGGGAAGTGAGAAAAGCCACTAATGGATATGTCTGTGAGCAGGTTATTACTGTGACTGGGTGCTGTCCCACCCAGAACCTTTTAAAATCTGTGTGGAACACAAACAGGGATTGCCTCCCTGAAGGGTAGATGAAATATTCACGGACCAAGTCCTGTCCCTCATTGCTTCAGGGCTGCTCTTGGGCTGTGAGCTCCTCAGCTCTTCACGTCCACCTTGCAGAGTGTGGAGGATACTTGGGTAGCCAGAAGAATTCCTTAGACTGAGTGACACAGCTGCTTGATGTAGGAAGCTGTTGCCACATGTGGGGACCATCCACAAAGCTGTAGGTGACTTCTGTGGTGGGCCTGAGGGTGATGGATGAGATGTCAACAGCTTCAGCTGCTGAAACTTTTCCTAGTTCCCCACAGAATAGTATCTCATTACAGGCTTTATTTTGTGATGTGGATCATAAAGTTGATACATAATCAATTTAGGCCCTTCCTACTGGTATTTTTCCATATTATACTTGAGTGTTAACAAGAATATGATCTGATAACACCAGAGTTATCAGAGGGCTTAGTTCTGGATTGCAGTGGGGATTCTCTATAGTCATAAAATTCTACAAACTTGTTAAAAATTACTTTCCCTTTCATGTGAATAAGAAGAATCTTTTGCCATTATAAGTAATAAATCTCTAGCTAGAACTTGGCTAATGTTGGGCATATTAAAAAGACTGTGAATACAAGATAGGGTCATACTCTTGATTATTACTTGGGAATATCTGAGTAATCTTGTGTAAGTCATTTACCCTCTTGGAACTTATGTTTCCTCATCTGGCTAATGGATAAAATGATACCTACTTCACAGAGCTTTTATGAGCACTGTATCAGATGACAATGACACTTGCCCAGTTCTGGCAACATGAAAATACGTGATAAATGTCAGATGGAGAAATGATAGAATAATTTATCCAGTAAGTAGCATTTTAAAAATGTTTATGGTTTCTTGTGCTTAGGTTCAATGTAATGGTCAATATGCCTGATTTTCATATTTCAGTGCGCTAGATTTACCTTTAATGTGTATGACATTTGGAGCGGAAGGTTTTAAGTAAAGAGATTTGGCTATTAATAACAGTTTTGAATGCTTAGTGACGAGCTATTTCAAATCCTGAAAGATGATGCTGTGAAAGTGCTGCACTCAATATGCCAGCAAATTTGGAAAACTCAGCAGTGGCCACAGGACTGGAAAAGATCAGTTTTCATTTCAATCCCAAAGAAAAGCAATGCCAAAGAATGCTCAAACTACCGCACAATTGCACTCATCTCACACACTAGTAAAGTAATGCTCAAAATTCTCCAAGTCAGGCTTCAGCAGTACATGAACTGTGAACTTCCAGATGCTCAAGCTGGTTTTAGAAAAGGCGGAGGAGCCAGAGATCAAATTGCCAACATCTGCTGGATCATGGAAAAAGCAAGAGAGTTCCAGAAAAACATCTATTTCTGTTATTGACTATGCCAAAGCCTTTGACTGTGTGGATCACAATACACTGTGGAAAATTCTGAAAGGGATGGGAATACTAGACCACCTGACCTGCCTCTTGAGAAACCTATATGCAGGTCAGGAAGCAACAGTTAGAACTGGACGTGGAAAAACAGACTGGTTCAAGATAGGAAAAGGAGTCCGTCAAAGCTGTATATTGTCACCCTGTTTACTTTACTTATATGCAGAGTACATCATGAGAAACGCTGGGCTGGAAGAAGCACAAGCTGGAATCAAGATTGCTGGGAGAAATATCAATAACCTCAGATATGCAGATGACACCACCCTTATGGCAGAAAGTGAAGAGGAATTAAAAAGCCTCTTGATGAAAGTGAAAGAGGAGAGTGAAAAAGTTGGCTTAAAGCTCAACATTCAGAAAACGAAGATCATGGCATCTGGTCCCATCACTTTATGGGAAATAGATGGGGAAACAGTGGAAACAGTGTCAGACTTTATGTTTTTGGGCTCCAAAATCACTGCAGATGATGATTGAAGCCATGAAATTAAAAGATGCTTACTCCTTGGAAGGAAAGCTATGACCAACCTAGATAGCATATTCAAAAGCAGAGACATTACTTTGCCAACAAAGGTCCGTCTAGTCAAGGGTATGGTTTTTCCAGTGGTCATGTATGGATGTGAGAGTTGGACTGTGAAGAAAGCTGAGCACCGAAGAATTTGTGCTTTTGAACTGTGGTGTTGGAGAAGACTCTTGAAAGTCCCTTGGACTGCAAGGAGATCCAACCAGTCCATTCTGAAGGAGATAACTCCTGGGTGTTCTTTGGAAGGAATGATGCTAAAGCTGAAACTCCAGTACTTTGGCCACCTCATGCGAAGAGTTGACTCATTGGAAAAGACTATGATGCTGGGAGGGACTGAGGGCAAGAGGAGAAGGGGATGACAGAGGATGAGATGGCTGGATGGCATCACCGACTCGATGGACGTGAGTCTCAGTGAACTCCGGGAGTTGGTGATGGACAGGGAGGCCTGGCGTGCTGCAATTCATGGGGTCACAAAAAGTCAGACATGACTGAACGACTGAACTGAACTGAACTGATGTTTTAACACTAGAAACAGGCTTGAAAGAATGATCCTGCCATTTTAGCTACCGTTGTTATTGCCTGTGTGATTATGTGTGTGTCAGGGGGGTGGGTATGTACATGCATGTGTGTATGCATGGCTTATATGCTGTTGTGTATTGAAAAGAGAAGAAAGGATGAGATAAAACCAGGCAGAGAAAAGAAGAAAATCTTACAGGTAGAATAGGGGTGAGGTGTGTGCTGTTCAATTGCAGATACAAATCCTCCATCTGCAATTGAAGAAGGTCATAGGGTTTAGGTGTGAAAGAGGCAAATAGGTTTATTAGCATGGAGCCATATACCAACAGCTCCTCTCTGGAGAGAGATGGATACATCTTCATTCTGAGAAATTTAGCACAGTGTAAATGTGGTTAATATTAAATAGCTTCACCAATTTAAATGCACTTTGGTGTAATTTAAACCACCCACACAGTTTTCCTTTGAAAACACAAACATGTGACCCTCTCAAAATTCTCACCCACACTCATTGCTTGTGCTTCAGACTCTTGCAGACTCATTTTGCAACCTCTGAAGTCATCTTCCTGAACTCTTAGCCCTTTGAATGTCCTTAACTTTTATGACAAGAAAGTACTGTTTTTTCAATACAACTTTTCACTTTCACTTCTGGTACCTAAAAAAAAAAATCAACAAGATGGTTTAAAAAGGCAAGTTCTCCATTTTCTTTATTTTCTCACTTTTCCTTGGAGCATATTATTTCATGCTCTTCTAGGGGTTCCATTTCCATGACCAAGGCACATCATGGTGGATGGGAGGCAGTGTCTCTTTCTGCATGATTTTATGGGTCAGGAATTGAGGCACGGCTTAACTGGAGTATTCTTCTGCTTACATGTTGATTGAGGTCACTCAGTGATACCAAGCTGGTAGCTAGTTTTGTCTGGAGGGTTCAAGACAACTTCACTCATGCCTGGCGACTTGGTAGGAATGTTTGGAAACATGGGCTCAGCTGAGTCACTTTCCCTCTCCATTCTCAGTGCAACTTCATGTGGTCTCCCCATCACAGTAGTCAGACTTCTTCCATGATGGCTTAGGGCACCAAGAGACAGAGATGGAAACTCCCAGGTCTCTTAGTGGCTGAGCCAAGAATTAACACATTATCACTTCCCCCATTTTTGTGATATGTTAAAATAGGCCCAGGCTTGCTTAGATTCAAGGGTGGTAGAAATAGATCCCATCTCTCAGTGGGAGAAATGTAAAATAATTCTCATCAATCTTTAATCCATCATAGTTGAAGGTATAAAATCCACTATTAGAATCTTTGTTCTTCTTAAGCCTAAATCTGTAGTGTAAGTCTTAAAAGAAAGATCACAGAAAGATCTCTTTTTTTATTAGAAAGATTTCTAATTACAGAAATGAATCATATCTTGCCATAGAAAATAGAATTTTAAGCCAGTGTATAAGGTCTCAATACACTGTATTAGGTCTCAGTACAATATTAGATCTTAATACACTCAGTTAGATCTTTATTTTCATGGACTTCAAAATCACTGCAGATGGTGACTGCAAGCCATGAAATTAAAAGACTCTTGGTCCTTGGAAGAAAAGCTATGGACAACCTAGACAACATTTTAAAAATCAGAGACATTACTTTGCCAACAAAGGTCTGTGTAGTCAAAGCTATTGTTTTTCCAGCAATCATGTATGGATGTGAGAGTTGGACCATAAGGAAAGCCGAGCACCGAAGAATTGATGGTTTTGAACTGTGGTGTTGGAGAAGACTCTTGAGAGTCCCTTGGACTGCAAGGAGATCCAACCAGTCCATCCTAAAGGAAATCAGTCCTGAATATTCATTGGAAGGACTGATGCTGAAGCTGAAACTCCAATATTTTGGCCACCTGGTGTGAAGAACTGACTCATTAGAAAAGACCCTGATGCTGGGAAAGTTTGAAGGCAGGAGGAGAAGGGGATGACAGAGGATGAAATGGCTGGATGGCATCACTGACTCTATGGACATGCATTTGAGCAAGCTTCGGAAGTTGGTGATAGACAGGGAGGCCTGGCGTGCTGCAGTCCACAGGGTCACAAAGAGTCGAACACAACTGAGCGACTGAACTGAACTGATTAGGTCTCAAATCCTGGTTCTGCCTCATTTAGCTGTGGGACTTGCAACCAGTTGCATAATCTCATGATTTTCTTCATTTTGAGGAATGAAATGATAGTACTTACTTTATACAGTTGAGAGGATTGCATAAAGTAGTACATGTAGAGAATGTTGTAATTGTACTTGGAACATGATGAATGTTGTGGGAAGGAATGGGTTCAGCAACTAGTCTGTAATCCATTTCTCTCTTGTTACTGGGGGAACATTCATAGAAAACAGGAAGGCGAAAGACCTGGCCTCATCTCCTTATGAACAAGCTAATAGGGAATCCCCGGGTGGTCCAGTGCTTAGGACTCCATGCTTTCACTGCTGAGGGTCGGGGTTTGATCCCTGGTCAGGGAACTAAGATATCAAAAGGCATACAGCATGCCCCCCCCAAATGCTAATAAATGATCTGGTGAATAGACTAATGACATTGTTGAGGAAGAGAGGTCATGTCTTCAGACTGCTTTTGACACAGTGTCTTTGGTTTAGGGTTGCTTATGGTAAACACACCTAGGGTCTGTGGATTTATGGGGCATGGCTCTCTGGAAAATGTCACATAAGCTATGTAATTATCTGGCTGTAAATGGAGATGTTTCATAACGTAAAATACTGCCTTCTGTGCAAGGTAACTGTACACCCAACCTAGAGAACTCATCTTTGAACACAGGTCAGAGAGTGCATCTCTTATGTGGGAAGCAAGGGGCAGGGAACCCTGTCCTGGGTGTCCCAGCTTCACATCTGCCTCCCGGTGCCTGTATCCTTGAAATGATTAGTAAAGCCTGTTACTAGCTAGTAGCTCTGACTCATATTTGGTCTGATTTGGTAATCTCATTCTTTGTGTTAACTCATGCTCAAGAAATGTTAAGTAAAATGATGATTAAGATGATATACACTTTTTAATTTTTTGTTTTTCCCCATGGAAAAATGAGGGAGGAGGAACAGTCTTAAATATTTTTCTGCCTTTTCTAATTTCACTTTTATTAGGTTACTGGAGGCCCATAGGGCTATATTTGAGGACAGAATATGTCACTCTCTTGGGAGTATCCATAGTGTCATGGAATGTGTATTTGTTGTATTATGGCTGTTCTCTAGTTTGATCTTGAATTGGTGAGCATATTTCAAATGATTCAGGGAGATGAGTTGTGGTATAAAGGAATTCAGTTTTCTCAATCATATTATGGTCTATAAGCTTAACAAAAATTCCAAAGTGAGGCCTTTAATTTAGAATATGTGTAAGTGTAGTTCCCATGTTTTCTATGTTGTTGATAATTCCAAATGGTTTCTAATCCAAATGCAAGTTCCTTTTTGTCTTGGAATTTGTACTTATATTTGGGTATTGGTAGGCCAGAATTCTTGGAGAAGGCAGTGGCAACCCACTCCAGTACTCTTGCCTGGAAAATCCCATGGACGGAGGAGCTGGTAGGCTGCAGTCCATGGGGTCGCTAAGAGTTGGGCACGACTGAGCGACTTCACTTTCATTTTTCACTTTCATGCGTTGGAGAAGGAAATGGCAACCCACTCCAGTATTCTTGCCTGGAGAATCCCAGGGACAGAGGAGCCTAGTGGGCTGCCGTCTATGGGGTTGCACAGAGTCGGACACGACTGAGGCGACTTAGCAGCAGCAGGCCAGAATTCTAAACCCTCCACCTGTCACAGACATACTGATGGAAGCAGCCCAGCTGCTTTAGATATGCAGTTTACAGAGTGGTTTTACATTCATTTCTGAAACAATCATATGTGAGAGTTAGGAAACCCACCTAGTCCCCTCTCACATTTCTCCCTTTCTTGCTGCTGATCTTGATTTCTGAGGCTAAGGGCCTCTGCAGAAAATGTGTATAATGTCTTCGCTTTGTCTTTGAGCTCACTTTATATCCAAAAGAAGTGGTGGTTATGTAAGGAGGAATTCTAAATTCCTTTTTTCTGCTGGAAGAGCATCACTGGACAAGTGACCACAATTGAGCGTGGGTGGAATTGACACAGAGACAGTGCTGCAGGGTAGCACTTTGTTGGATGGCATAATTTCACAAACAAAGCAAAGATTCACTAGGGATAAATAAAGGGAAAAACTAATATTGTCACAAAAAGCTTCAAAACAAAAAGCATCTTGAATATATTGCACTGCAAGATAACAAAGAATAACAAAAAGTATTTCAGAGGTTTACCTCATTCGACCTACCCAATGACACCAAATAATAGGCTGGGCAAAAAATGTTGAGTTTTTATCAATGAGAAACCAAAGCTGAGAGAGGTTGATACACCTCAGCTCACATGGTAGAGAGTGGCAGATTCTCTGTACCCTTAAACCATGTCTCTCTCTCAGAAGTCACCCCATAAATATCCTGAACAATTGATTGAATTCAACTGAACCAACTTTTACTGAATGTATCTACAAGGCAGCATTTTAGATGCTTTGGGGGATTAAAAAAAGATTATTCAGATCCTCTTTCTGTCTTTAATGATCTTATAAGTTTGAAGAGAAAGGGAGTGACATTCAAGTAACCTCAATCAAAGGCACAATAGTGAGATATCATGCAAGTGACTTGATTTATTCAATTTTTAAATAATATCAATTAGAAACCCCATGTATGTAATGATAGCCCTTTGGATCGAGGGAAAAAATGGAATCATTTGTACTCTATTCACATAGATGCCAGCTCATCACATTAAGAATGATGCTCTTGTGTCTGAAAATGAGTGGGACTCTGGCTGAGTTTGCTGGTGCGCTTAAACTAATTCTAGCCCAGTGTAATGAGTAGCTTCCCATTGAAATCTAGTATAAATATTTAGAGAAGAAATTGGACTAGCTGTTGCTAGATATTGTTATCACTGTATGAAGACTGGGTGCTTGAACTAAATGTGGCTTTGAAATGCAAGTTTGTCCTTATTATGTAAATTAGGACTCAGAGTTCTCAGCTGTTTTCCCTCAATACACACAAAGCTTGACTGCATGGTCCAACGAGCTTTCATAGTCTTATCCAGCTGTCTTGGCAACATTAATTCCTGTAGAAGCCAAAAGAATGTGTTCTGGCTTTGCCTGGAATATTAAAAAAATAGAAAAACAAAGCTACACTTATGGATGTTAATTAAGATAATGGGACAGGGAGTTTGATGTGAAATAGCCTTGGAAGTAATGATATGATATCTTATTTAACCCAAGTTTAGTTTTATAAAACAGGACCTTATTCATGAATTGTAAGCCTTTATTATATACTAAAGTCTGGAAATTATGTTACCATTATAAAAACAGTGTAAATAGAGGCTTGGGGGTTGCATTCCAGGAGAGGCGTGCTATCTTCACCTTGTCACATTAGTTCTTTGCTTCCATGTGGAAAAGATGGCTATCTCCATTTCAGTCTTTATAGCCATGTTCCAGACAAAGGAAGAAGGAAGGATATGTGACCCCACTTCAATCAGTCCCCTTTAAAGGGTTCTTAGAAGCTACACCTACAGACTTCTGCTTCCATCTCATTCGCTATCACTCTATAGTAGGCTGAGGACTGTAGTCTCCCTTACTGCCTCCTTTTCCCTTCCCTCAATCTCTCCATACCTCCCTCTCTTTTTTCCTTCCTGTATTGCTACAATCTATAAGAAGGAGAAGAAGAATGAACTGGCAGTTTCCTCTACAGATAGACCTTTATTTCATAAATTATAGCTTCTTTTAAACCTTAACGCATAATAAAGTTTACACATGATGAGAGAAAATGATTTCTCTGAAGTTTTTGTAACAACTCCATTGCGACTGAAGACGTGTATGTGTTCTCGATACATCTTGGGTTCGGATTGCTAGGTGTCATTGGTTTTTCTTTTTTAAATTTCCTTTCTCTTTTTTTTAATTCTCTCTTTGTATTATTACTACACTTCAGGGATTTTTTTTCTTGTCCTATGACTAGTGTCTCCCAGAAAAATGAATGCCTTAGTTTCATTCTTGGTTGTTCCTAAAATACATTCATGTTTATTGTCTAATTTTCCTCTCAACAATCCTGCCATCCTGGAGCTAGCAGGATAAAAATTATCTTTCCAATTTTATAGCTGAGGACACCAAGTCTCAGAGTTTTAGTGGTCACTCAAGGGCATCTAGCTAATAAGTAGCAGTAAAAAGACCTGGTATTTGTAACAAGTGACTCCATCTTTAAGTTCACCCCTGTTTCCAAGACATCCAGTCATTTCGTTTTTGACAGGTCTTCCATGTGGCTTGTCCCAGTTGCTTCCTTTGCTGCTCCTTAGTGGTAACTACTAGTTGCTGAGCTTCCTGTACTTCCCCACAGCCCACATTGTTGTCTCTCAGACCATGTCATTTTTGTGACGTAACTGAAGACTGTGGTCCACTAATCCTGAACATGAACTTTTGAGATAGACTTGGAGTGCTGATATTTCGTTAAGAACTTTGATTCCTCTAGCTATTTATGTATTTTGCCAGTTCACAGGGACAGGACCAAAGAAGATCAGGGCTTGGCTAAAAATTATACTGTGTGAAATGTCTGAAATTAGGCCTGGCCAGGGGAATTGCTGGATGAACTTATGACCTATGTCATTTCCCCTGGCATGTTCCATGGAGATGACCATGTTTCAAAGGCTTTTACTGGCATAGTGGATTATGTTTCTTGCTGAGAAGAACAGATAACTACTGGATTGCTCTCTTACCAAAGGGTGGAAGTAAAATCAATCTTCTCAAGCCTACTTGGAACGATCTTCCAGCTCTCTGACTCCTGCTTGTAATTGGAATACTGGCTTTAAATGCCACTTCAGGAATCAAGGAAAAGATAGGGATTGAACTGTGTTTTGCATTTGTGCTAACACTCCTCTCATTGTCAATCAGAAGTTGACTGTCAAAAGAGGACAGGGACTGAGAGATGATAAAACACTACTTCTAGTCATGGGAAACAAATTTAAGAGATGATCTTCACTAAACTCACCTTCAGTATGTGTATGGCATACTTTGCATCTATTTCCTGGAAATTTCTGGAGTGTGCTTTTATGTTTTCCTGGAATATGAGATGGTGTTTATGAAAGGCATCCTCTTCTTCATCATACTGCACATTGTGTTTTCTTCCTTCCAGGCATGAAGTAGAGTATGGTTATAAATATGGTTGTCTGTTTTCATGAAATAGTTCCAGTGTCTCTAATTATACTAGAGTTAAGCCAAGCATACCATTTGAGTCACATGGCACTTTTGAACCCATCATGCATGATAGGTAGCTGGAGGGTGAGAGACTAAAATATTGAATGTTTCTAATGGGGCATTGCCATTTGAACAGCAGCAAGTTATGATGGTAATGTCTGATAGAATGAAAACAATGCCATTTGATGCCTTTTCAGGCATATGGATGCATATAATGTAGTGGCCAGGCATTCTGTTAAGATCACATACATGTGACTCTAAATTACCTCTTGGAAGTTAAGCAGCTTTCAGGAGTGCAGAAATGTGTGATTCTAAAGGCTTCACATTCATACTCTAGACCAAAGGCTCCCCATTCATATCCTAGACTAGGTAGATGCTGTGTTCTAGATTTGCATAGTGCACAGCTTATACAACGGTTCATAGTGACCCTTTGTACTTTGTTATACAAATCCTTTGAAATGCTCAATACCTTGGGGGATTGAAGATCTATACATTGCTGTATTTACAATGATTAGATATGTTTTCTCATAAGCATAGCAACAAAAAATAGCATCCAGAATTAAAATGGTTTTATTTAAGTTCCTTCAATTTCCATATACAAAAATACTAGGAATACAAAAAACAGAGATATATCTACTAGTGTGCAATCTTCTATTTTTTTCTAATGTTATTGCAGACAATTAAAAATGCAAACAATTTAAGTATTAACTGGATGGTCAGGTGAGGTGCAATGAAAAATATTTAACATTACACTCATCACATTCACCTGACTCTCTTTGTATTGATGAGTTTTGAGGAAATTATGCATGGGGGCAAAGGGAGTTGTGTACAACACAATGAGAGACCACAGTGCTTTATGGATTCTTTTCCATGTTTCCATGTATTTTTCATCAGAAAGAGCTCAATGATCTCATTCAAAATAAAAATATATTCACTTTTATAACTCATATTTATTCTACATACCAGATTTCTCTAGGCCATTGTCACCTTGACAAAAATTCATTATGCTAAATGGTATATTATCCCCCTCTCTCTCATTATTTTTTTTCTGGCACCTTACTATATTACTGATGTTAATTGTTTTAGCAAAGCTTGATTGGGTGAATTCTCAAAAAATTCCATAATTCCATTTGTAAATTTTATTTGCAAAAGCATTCTTTCAATTGTTCATCTATCACTTTAGTAATAAATTATACAAAATATGAGTCAAGGATTTTTATCCATAATGTTTATTATACTTTTAATTGATTTACAAAATTACATGCCCTAGAATTAGAAATTTGTTTTATTTGTTTGCTCTATAAATACAACCAGGAACAAAATATGATTTGATCAAGAAGTCACCTCTGCTCTTTGGGATCCAAGTTGGGAGGCATCAGTTGAGTGAAATCAGCATTTGGGTCATGGTTTTGCTAGGTTCCAAGAAGCCTGCAAGTTTCCCCCTAGGTTTCCTTTCCTCATCTCTCAAGCTCTTTACCTTTGATTTGCTGGCATGAGTTGATTGCTCATCACTGTTTGCATTACACTGTGTGGATCCCTGTTGAGATCACTGCAGATGGAGAAGGATGGCCTCCATCAAAGTAAATCAGAGAAACTCCCATGAGGGGAAGCCAAGGTGTCATTTCCTGGGACCAAATGGTCAGTACTCCCTTTATTTAGTCTTCCTCAGCAAGCTGCTCTGTAGGTCACCTAGCAAATGCACTTTTCCTCTTTACATCGAGTCTAAATGTTCTCACAACTGACACTTTGAAAATGGCATGCCACATATAATTGCTTGTGTCAGTTGCCAATCGATTTTGTGGGTGACCAGTCAGCATCTTTGATTAGGATGCAGAGTAAATGCGAACAAGGTTACTGGGTTACTGGTTGATTCCTCCTTTGTGGTTACATACTGGATCCCCATCAGGCCTGAGTTGTCAGACCCAAGGACAAGTGCAAATAGAAGATACACTTCAGTACTGCAGGAAAACACAGTATCTAAGGCGTTCTGACAAGTGGGCTGAGCACTGTAATAGAGAATCCAAAATCAAGCAGGGTTTCCAGCCTATTTGCTGAATTTTATGCCAGAAATAACCAGAGTCATTGTGGTGGAAATTAGGACAGCCTCTTGGAGGTCCTTGGATATTAGAATGGTCATCAAAGCAAGGATAAATGCAGATATTCACATAATACATGGGATATTAATATGGGAGCTGAGACAAGGTGAATCACAGAGCTCTAGACTTGATTCTAGTATCCCAGCTGGACTTGTCTGCTGTAATGCTTTTTGCACCCAGGACTTGGGGGATGTCTTAGTTCTCATATGAGAATCAGTGGCCTTAAACTGAAGATGGAGGAGGGGTGGAACTGTTGGGAATCATGCTGGATCTGAGAGGCCCTGGCCACTGGAGCTGCAAATAGGTGTCCTTAGTCATACGGAAGCACATCGCAGGTGTTGAGTGCAGAGATTCTCAAATGTGATCATGCAGCGAATCATCTAGAGGTCTTGTGAAAACACAGAATGCCAGGTTCCACCCCCAGAGTTTCTGATTCAGTAGGCTTAGCATGAGAGAATTGGCATTTCTGAAATGTTTCTAGGTGATGGTGATGTCTATGTTCTAGGGATCATGCTTTGACTATCACTTGTATAGACAAATGCTATTTCATTTATTGAAGGAACAGCAGAATAATCTTTTCTGGCTTCTGGTTCAAGAAGACAGACCAGGTCCTTGTGGTTTTCTTCTCTCTGTCCTTAGAAGGCAATAAAAATATTTAAAAAACACCACCAAATATGGAAGAGAATCTCATTTCTTGAAGAAGGAAATGTATGACATCCAAGGAAGAGGATTTATGGATGTTAATGGATAAAATAAAATGGGAAGCAGCAAGCTAGGATATGTATTAATAGAGAAGATCTGTATCATTCTCTCAGATGATTGCTGGACAGCTTCAGGCTCAAAGTTGCCAGCAACAGTGGACAATGGAAGTTAGAAGGGTAATTTTAAATGGGGGACAAGACTGCAGGAGATGATTACATGAAACATTACGTGCAGAGTAATTGGCTCCTCATAATCCAATCCCCCCTTCAGAATGCACAGTAGGCAGAAAGTAGGTCACCCAGCATTTCACTCTGAGGCAAAAATGAAAACAAACCAAAGAAAATCATATGAACAAACCACAAAGACTTGAAAGGCTTTTATTTAAGGAAAATGTATAGATTTCCTGGGAGGAAGTAGGATTACTGTGGTAGATGCTGGTATCCTCATTGTTGAATTTTGGAGCCTTGTAAAATAAATTAATTTACCTACCCGTTAATTTACCTACCCATTAATAAGCCCCAACTATGTCAAAGAGTTGTTTATCTAAGGAGAAGTCTAGCAAGATAAGATCTACATGTAGAGCAGCTATTGCTTTTAATTATGAAAGTTTAACCAAAGACCACCAGACATGTAACGAAAAGAGCAACAGATAGGAGATAAAAAGACCAATTGACCCTAGAAGTAAGTGGTAGTTTTGGAAATAGAATAACACAACAAAAATAGGTATCTTACGAGTGATGAGAAGATACTACCACACAAGAACAGAAAAATATGGCAAAGAAAATTAAAGAGTATTAATGGGAATTAAACATACAATTACCAGAATGTAATTTTGCATAGAAGTTTTAGAACATGAAGTCAAGGAGAACTCTGATAATAGAAAATTTGTAGAAAATATGAGAGAAAAAATGACACAAAGGATTTATGGGAGGGCTCACATTGGCTAAGAGGAGTTTGAGAAGGATAATGGAAAACAAAGGGGAAGAAATCATTGAAGACGTACTAGAAATACATTTCCTAAAGCTGAAAAAGGAAATGTTTACTGAAGGAATCCAAGGAATTCTGGAGTGAAGGAATAGAAGAAGACAGAGGTGGACATGTTATGCAATGTCAGGGCACAACTGATAAAAGATCATAAAAGCTTTGAGGGCAGGGGTAGGAGCTTACCTGCCAAACATTACAGAATCAGATTTGCATCAGATTTCTCTTTGGCACTCTAGAAGATAGGAGACAATGGAGGGAGAAATTGAAGAGAAAACCAGTTTAAACTTAGAATGATATGCACTACCAAGATGACTAGAAATAATACTACCCCAAATTGGAAGGGGGATAGATGTGAAATTTTATATAAATTTGGGAAGATAACTACCAGAAAAAGTAAAAATTCAATCTATCACAAATAGTTTGCTTCTGAAGAGCTGGACTGATTTTAGTGTGTATGGGATTGAAGTTCTTCATAATAAATCCTTCAGATTATTTTTTTTTACAAAGTACACATTATTTTTCTAAAATCAAGAAGGAATAAACAAAATCCAAAATTCCTTTGCCACTGAAAAAGGACTGTAGCTTTAAGATAACATGGATGATGAACACACACTTTTTGTTGTGAATTCTTCCATTAAGGAAACATTGGCTGAAATAGCTGCCTGTTTTAGAAAAAAAATCTTTAAGAATTATAGTGCAGAACTAGCTGTTGCTATCAATGACAACAGCCCTTTCCCCAGTTCTTTTAAGCTCATCTGCTTAGCAATATAGGAAACCTGGAGTCAGGTTAGAGAAGTATTTTTCTTTTCTGCCTACAATAAGTGGGCTCAAGGCTTAGTATAATTTGGAGAACTCATAAAGTGTACAAATATAGATGAATATAGGCAGTGCCAGTATTAAGAGGAAACCTGAAATCAATAAATGAGCTTTTTTATATGCCAGAATAAGCAGATGCTTTATTGTAGTATCAAATTATATGTACCCTGGAATATAGACTATGTTGATCAGAAACTAGTGTAGCTTCTGAACAAGTAAACACTCACAAACCTAATTTCTTTCTGTGACAGAGAGATAGTTTGGTAAATGAAAGAGAGGCTGAAAGAGTAGTTTCAGTTGATTGAAGGAAAGCTCATAGAAATGGAGGTGATGCTGTAAATGGCGGATGACTATGAACTGGCATCTGTTTTCCTGAAGAAGGTGCTTCAGATTGTTGTTGTTTAGTCCCTAAGTCATGTCTAAATCTTTGCGACCGCGTGAACTTCAGCATGCCAGGCTTCCGTGTCCTTCACTATCTCCCAGAGTTTGCTCAAACTCACGTCCATTGAGTCAGTGATGCCATCCAACTATCTCATCTTCTCTCACCCTCTTCTCCTCCTGCCCTCAATCTTTTGCAGAATCAGAGTCTTTTCCAATGAGTCAGCTGTACGCATCAGGTGGCCAAAGTATTGGAGCTTCAAATCAGTCCTTCCAATGAGTATTCAGGGTTGATTTCCTTTAGGATTGACTGGCTTGATCTCCTTACTATCCAAGGGATTCCCAAGAATCTTCTCCAGTACCACAATTTGAAAGCATCAATTCTTAGGTGTTTAGCCTTCTTTATGGTCCATCTCTCACATCCATCCTGACTACTGAAAAAATCAGACTTTTGACTATATGAGCCTTAGTTGGCAAAGTGATGTCACTGCTTTTTAATATGCTGTCTAGGTTTGTCATAGCTTTTCTTCCAAGGAGCAAGTGTCTTAATTTCATGGCTGCAGTTACCATTCACAGTGATTTTTAGAGCCCAAGAAAATCTGTCACTGCTTTTACATTTTCCCCATCTATTTGCCATGAAGTGATGGGACCAGATGACATGATCTTCGTTTTTTGAATGTTGAGTTTCAAGTCAGCTTTTTCATTCTCTTTTTTCACCTTCATTAAGAGGCTCTTTAGTTCCTCTTTGCTTTCTGCCATTAAAGAGGTATCATGTGCATGTCTGAGGTTAATATTTCTCCCTGCGGTTATGATTTTAGCTTGTGAGTCATCCAGCCCAGCATTTTGCATAATGTACTCTGCATACAAGTTAAATAAGCAGGGCAACAATATATAGCCTTGATGTACTCTTTTCCCAATATTGAACCATTCTATTGTTCCATGTCCAGTTCTAACTGTTGCTTCTTGTCGTGCATACAGCTTTCTCAGGAGACAGGTAAGGTGGTCTGGTATTCCCATCTCTTGAAGAATTTTCCACAGTTTGTTGTTATCCACACAGTCAAAGCAGCCAAAGGCTTTAGCATAGTCAATGAAGCAGAAGTAGGTATTTTTGTGAAATTTCCTTGCTTTTTCTGTCATCCAGTGGATGTCAGCAATTTGATCTCTGGTTCCTCTGCCTTTTCTAAATCAAGCTTGTACATCTGAAAGGTCTCGGCTCATGTACTGCTGAAGCCTACCTTGAAGGATTTTGAGCATAACCTTGCTAGCATGAGAAATGAGAGAAACTGTCCAGTAGTTTGAACGTTCTTTGGCACTGCCCTTCTTTGGGACTGGAATGAAAACTGACCTTTTCCAATCTTGTGGCCACTGTTGAATTTTCCAAATTTGTTGTCATATTGAATGCAGCACTTTAACAGCATCATCTTTTAGGATTTGAAATAGCTCAGCTGAAATTCCATCACCTCCACTGGCTTTGTTTGTAGTGATGCTTTCTCAGGCCCAGCTGACTTCACATTCCAGGGTGTCTGGATCTTGGTGCGTGACCACACCATTGTGGTTATCCCCAGTAATGAAAACATTTTTTGATAGTTCTGTGTATTCTTGTTACCTCTTCTTAATCTCTTCTGCTTCTTATAGGTCCTTACAATTTCTGTCCTTTATCATGGCCATCCTTGCATGAAATGTTCCCTTGCTATCCAATTTTCTTGAAGAAATCTCTAGTCTTTCTCATTATGTTGTTTTACTCTACTTACTTGCATTGTTCATTGAAGAAGGCCTTCTTATCTCTCCTTGCTATTCTCTGGAATCCTGCTTTAAGTGGATATATCTTTTCTGTTCTCCCTTGCTTTTCACTTTTCTTCATTCCTCAGTTATTTGTAAAGCCTTCTCAGACCACCACTTTGCATTCTTGCAGTTATTTTTCTTTGGGGTGGTTTTGATCACTGCCTCCTGTACAGTGTTACAAACTTCTGTCCATAGTTCTTTAGGCACTCTGTCTACTAGATCTAATTCCTTGAATCTATTCATCACCTCTACTGTATAATCATAAGGGATTTGACTTAGGTCATATCTGAATGGCCTAGTGTTTTCTCTATTTTATTCAATTAAAGTACGGGCTAGCAGTAAGCCAGCCAGGACTAAGTACAAGCTTGGAGTCATCCAATCAGGGCAAAGTACAGACTAGGATTCAGCCAATCACAGCAAAGTACAGGCTAGGAGTCAGCCAATCAGGGCAACGTGCAGGCTAGAAATCAGTCAAACAGAGCCACATAGAGGCTAGGATTTGGCCATTCAGAGCAAAGACAGGCTAGAAGTTAGCCACTCAGGGCAAAATACAGGCTAAGAGTCAGACAATCAGGACAATGTACAGGCTGGGAGTCAGCCAATCAGGACAATGTACAGGCTAGGAGTCAGATAGTCAGGACTAAGTACAGGATAGGAGTCAGCCAATCAGGGTTAAGTACAGCGTTTTTGTTACTCAGTTGCTAAGTCCTGTCCCGCTTTTTCAGCCCCATGGACCACAGCATGCCAGCCATCACTGTCCTTCACGATCTCCTGAAATATGCTGAAATTTATGTCCGTTGATTCGGTGATGTTATCTAAACATCTCTTCCTCGTCACCCCCTTCTCCTTTTGCCTTCTTTCTTTCCCAGCATCAGGGTCTTTTCCAGTGAGTCATCTGTACACATCAGGTGGCCAAAGGATTGGAGCTTTAGCTTCAGCGTTAGACCACAAAATGAATATTCAGTGTTAATTTCCTTTAAGATTGACTCATTTGATCTCCTTGCAGTCTAAGAGACTCTCAGGAGTTTTCTCTACCCCCACAATTTGAAAGCATCAATTCTTTGGCGCTCAGCCTTCTTTATGGTCCAACTTTCACAGCCATACATGACTACTGGAAAAATCATAGCTTTGATTATACAGAACTTTGTGAGCAAAGTGATGTCTCTGCTTTTTAGTATGCCGTCTAGGTTTGCCATAGCTTTTCTTCCAAGGAGCAAGCATCTTTTAATTTTGTGGCTGCAGTCACCATCTGCAGTGATTTTGGAAACCCCTAAAATAAAATCTGTCACTGCTTCCAGTTTCTCCCCATCTATTTGCCATGAAGTAATGGGACAAGATGCCATGATCCTAGTTTTTTTGAATGTTAAGTTTTAGGGCAGCTTTTTCACTCTCTTCTTTAACCTTCATCAAGAGGCTTTTTAGTTTCTGTTCCTACTTGCTTTCTGCCATTAAAGAGGTATCATCTGCATTTCTCAGGTTGTTGATATTTCTCCCAGCAGTCTTGATTCCAACTTGTGAGTCATTCAGCCCAGCATTTTGCATAATGTACTCTGCATACAAGTTAAATAAGCAGGGAGACAATAGCCTTGACATACTCCTTTCCCAATTTTGAGCCAGTCTCTTGTTCTGTGTCCGGTTCTAACTGTTGCTTCTGGTCCTGCATACAGGTTTCTCAGCAGACAGTTAAGGTGGTCTGGTATTCCCATCTCTTTAAGAATTCCCCACAGTTTGTTGTGATCCACACAGTAAAAAACTATAGCATAGTCAATGAAGCAGAAGTAGATGTTTTTTTCTTTTTTGGAATTCCCTTGCTTTTTCTATGATCCAGTAGACTCTGGCAATTTGATCTCTGGTTCCTCTCATTTCCAGATTGTACATCTGAAAGTTCTTGATTTATGTACTGTTGAAGCCTAGCTTGGAGGATTTTGAACATAATCTTGCTAGCATGTGAAGTCAGTGCAATTGCACAGTAATTTTAATATTGTTTGGCATTGCCTTTCTTATAGACTGGAATGAAAACTGACCTTTCCCAGTCCTGTGGCCACTGCTGAGTTTTCCAAATTTGTTCGCATATTGAGTGAAGCAGTTTAACAGCATCATCTTTGGGGATTTTAAATACCTCAGGCAGAATTCCATCACCTCCACTAGCTTTGTTTGTAGTGATGCTTCCTAACGCTCACTTGACTTCACATTCCAGGATGTCTGGCTCTAGGTGAGTGATCACAGCATCATGGTTATCTGGGTCATTAAGATGTCTTTTGTGTAGTTCTTCTGTGTATTCTTGCCACGTCTTCTTAATATCTTCTGCTTCTGTTAGGTCCATACCATTTCTGTCCTTTATTGTGCCCATCTTTGTATGAAATGTTCCTTTGGAATTTCTAGTTTTCTTAAAGAGATCTCTAGTCTTTCCCATTCTGTTGTTTTCCTCTATTTCTTTGCACTGATCACTGAGGAAGGCTTTCTTTTCTCCTCTTGATGTTATTTTGAACTCTGCATTTAGGTGGATATATCTTTCCTTTTCTCTTTTGCCTTTAGCTTCTCTTCTTTTCTCAGCTATTTGTAAGGTTTCATCAGGCAATCATTTTGCCTTTTTGCATTTCTTTTTATTGAGGATGGTCTTGATCACTGCCTCCTGTACAAAGTCATGAACCTCTGTCCATAGTTCTTCAGGAATTTTGTCTATCAAATCTAATATGTTGAATCTATTTGTCACTTCCACTGTATAATCATAGGGGGTTTGATATAGGTCATACCTGAATGGTCTCGTGGTTTCCCCTACTTTATTAAATTTAAGTGTAAATTTTGCAACAAGGAGTTCATGATCTGAGCCACAGTCAGCTCCTGGTCTTGTTTTTGCTGTCCATATAGAGCTTCTCCATCTTTGGCTGCAAAGAATATAATCAATTTGATTTTGGTATTGACCATCTGGTGATGTCCATATGTAGAGTTGTCTCTTGTATTGTTGGAAGAGAGTGTTTGCTATGACCAGTGTGTTCTCTTGGCAAAACTCTGTTAGCCTTTGCCCTGCTTCATTCTGTACTCCAAGGCCAAATTTGCCTGTTACTCCAGGTATCTCTTGACTTCCTACTTTTGCATTGTAGTCCCCTATCATGAAAAGGACATCTTTTTTTGGTGTTAGTTTTAGAAGGTCTTGTAAGTCTTCATAGAACCTTTCAACTTCAGCTTCTTTGGCATTAGTGGTTGGGGCATAGACTTGGATTACTGTGATATTTGAATGGTTTGCTTTGGAAACAGAGATCATACTGTAATTTTTGAGACTGCACCCAAGTACTTCATTTTGGACTCTTTTGTTGACTATGAGGGCTAGTCCATTTCTTCTAAGGTATTCTTGCCCTCAGTAGTAGATACAATGGTCATCTGAATTAAATTTACCCATTCGAGTCCATTGTAGTTCACTGATTCCTAAAATGTTGATGTTCACTCTTGCCATCTTCTGTTTTACCACCTCCAATTTACCTTGAATTGTGGACCTAATGTTCCAGGTTTCTATGCAATATTGTTCTTACAGCATTGGACTTTACATCTATCACCAGTCACACCCACATCTGGGTGTTGTTTTCACTTTGGCTCCATCTCTTCATTCTTTTGGAGTTATTTCTCTGCTCTTCTCCAGTAGCATATTGGGCACCTACCAACCTGGGGAGTTCATCTTTCAGTGTCATATTTTTTTTGCCTTTTCATACTGTTCATGGCGTTCTCAAGGCAAGAATACTGAAGTGGTTTGCCATTCTCTTCTCCAGTGGACCACGTTTCATCAGAACTCTCCTCTATGACCTGTCCATCTTGGATGGCCCTATAGGATATGGCTCATAGTTTCTTTGAGTTACAGGAGGCTGTGGTCCATGTGATCAGTTTGATTAGTTTTCTGTGATTGTGGTTTTCATTCTATCTGCCCTCTGATGTATAATGATAAGAGGCTTATGGAAGCTTCCTGATGGGAGAGACTGACTGAGAGGGAAACTTGGTCTTCACTTGTCCAAGTCATCTTCCCAACCCAGGGATCAAACCCAGTTCTTCCACATTGCAGGCAGATTCTTTACCAGCTGAGCCATTAGAGAAGCCCAAGAATACTGGAGTGGGTAGCCTCTCCCTTCTCCAGCAGATCTTCCTGACTCAGGAATCCAACTGGGGTCCACTGCATTGCAGGCAGATTCTTTACCAGCTGAGTTACTAGGGAAGCCCCAAGTTTTATCTTACTCGTCCTTTTTGTTCTATTCAGATCTTCAATTGATTGGATAAGACCTACCCACATTAGTGATGTTTCCTACTTACTTAGATGCAAACTTAAGATAGGACAAGTATTGGGAATGGCAATTGATATTTCCATAGGGAATATTGGAAATAATTAACATGCATACAGTAAGTAATGCCCCATAAAAGTATTTTATGAAATGTAAAGCCTCAGACAAATGTTAGTGGATATAAGGATATAGAAAACTAAATGAAATTATCTTCTGACTGAGGCTAAGGATTGTGAAATCATCTGCAGAAACAGGTTAATTCAAAGAGCAAGTCAATAAAAATATAAAAAATGAACCCAGAGTGATAGAGAATAATATAAAAATCAATCATAACATTAAATGTGAACAAGAAAGGTCAACAACTATATTAGACATTGAATCAAAACAAGACATATAAAACTAATATGCATTTACAAATAATTAGATCATGTGAGGCCTATTCTATTAATGCAGAATATACAACTAGGAGTTGTTATTTTGGTATTAAAGAAGGTAAATTTTGCAAACAAATTGATCACCACAATAAAAGATAAATTAAGCAACCCAAACCCTAATGTCGAATTCATGTATAATAGCTGTCATACCATATTATATTTTTTTCAAAATAGGTATTTTTTATTAAAAAAAAAACCTATACAAACAGGTTTGTTGCTCACAAATTATAATGAGAAATTTTAAACAATTTGTCTCCTCCCTCCAAGAAAGTATGTTTTGCCTGTATAACCTTTTCTGGCCGTGCATTTTGATGGTATAGAAAAAAAAAAAAAAACTCACAAATATTCCATATAACTTTGTTAGAACTTACAGTGAAACAGCAGAATCCAGAATCCTTACACAGTGAATAATTAAAAAAACACATTTTTCTTCAAGTTGAAGGGTTTTTGAAGTTACATAAACAGTGAAGATTACAAAATAAATAGTGTCTAAAAAACAAAATAAAAAACTTTGCTCCTATATGGACAGATGGTCATCAGAGTTCCATCCTGCTCACATTTCCCTTTCCTCTTTGACCCTGACATTTTTTAAGCCACTGTATTGTCACTTGATGCTATACCCAGAAATCCACCTCGTTGTGACATTACTCCTTCTGTCTAATCCTGGAAACCCACAGTTGGTTTCCATGTTTACATCAGAATAGAACAAACTTAAAAAAAAAGACTCAAACTAGAAATTGTTATTCAGCAGTGTGAAAAAGAAGAAAATTTTGTGTTACTGAGTAGAAAATGTATTTTTTAAAGTCTACATAACTTTTCTTATGGAAAATAATGAAAGGTGTGGACACAGAGATGCTGAGATAATCTATCACATATTAAGATAAGTAAAAAAATTTATGTTTTAAAATCGGGCATCCACATAGAAATAAGAGTATTTTCTAAATAATGTGTCAATCAGGAAGAAAATCTAGTACACTACTAACAATAAAAAATTAAAGTGTAACATAAAAAATAATGTGTTTCAGTCAAAACTGTAAGTAGGTTTATTCCTTTCTCTTTGAATATATATTAATTAAAAAATTAGGCTAAAACACACAAAAATAAATATGAACAAAGAATAAAAAGGGAAATTTATGCTTCAATAAGTGAAAGAAACTATGAAAGGATTGATAATCAGCAGATACTTTATGATCAAAATTGACAAAATATATTTATATTGTTGGCTCAATTAATTGAAAGCATAAGTTAGTAATATCGCAGATAAAAATATAAAAATATCTTAATTCTAGTGTAATGCCATAGAAAAAAACTGAAGAATTTGTCAAAGTTCTACCCCTAAAACAGCCACCAGATTCATAGTGTTTGTATACAAGTTCTACCAAATCATTAAGGAATAATTTCCACATTATAGAAATTGTTTCAACACATATCAATAAGATAAAAACAGTGATAATCTGTGAGATATGAAGTAAAAACAGAGAGCAGAAAGTTGGGTGAGAAATGTTGAATTCAGTTTTTAATATGCTGAGTTTGAAAAGCCAAATGGACTGTCTGTCTGACTGTATCTAGTGAGATATTGGCTATTTATTCCTTTATACCGAAACTTTTTTTGAATGCCTCTTTGTGTCAGGCACTAAATACGAAATTGTCTGTACCCTCAAAATTATTATGTAAAAGAGACAAAGAATTGACCCATATAAACAATGTACTGCTAAAAATGCTAACAATATTGGTCTCCCTTTTGTGTAGTGAGTTGTGGGGAACTTGCAGAGGGGTATTGGGGTGAATTCATCTAGCTTTAGAAATGGCCTTGACATCTGTTAATCATTCGTCTAATGTGTAGTACCTACAGAATCTGTGAGATAAGAGTCTGATGTAAACACCTCACTTAACTAATCTATTGAGAGGAACACAGGACATTATAACTGGTCTCTTTGTCCTCACTTCTAGCAGATCTTTGGGTGTTGCCTAAGGGGCCTGGAATGGAGTGTAACCCTGGAGAAAGATGACCACAGCTAAGAAAATTGCAAAAAAAATTCCTATTGTCTTAGTTCGGATTCTTCCAAGACAGATCCTGAGATGAGGCTGCATGTGCACATGGTTTATTTGGGAGATGATCCCAAGTATGGTAAGAGATTGAGAAAATGAGGGGAAGGAAGAAATTCAATAAAATGGGAAGCCTGTAGTCAATTGAACTGCTACTCTGGCGGGGTGGGGTGCTCTGAGAGAACAGGGGGAACGTCCTTTAGAATCGATGGACCTACCAAGCTGGAAGGAAACTGGGGTATTTATCCAGCAACTCTCATCCCTCACTGGTTGAGGTCTGTCTTGTAATGCTACTCTTTGGGGCTGCCCCGGGGGCAGGCAGAGCAGACCCTACAGCCAGACCATACCTGCAGGCAAGACACAGCACGTGGTTGGTATAGGAACTCACTGTAGGAGGTCCCCAGGGGTGTTCTGGGACTACTGACAGCTTCTGAAAGGCCGGTGAAAGATCTCCAGCCCTGGGTAATATTCCTCTTTCATTAAGGAAGAGAGTCCAGAGACATAAATGATGCCAGAATCTCAGTTACGTGAATGGTGGAGACATTGGTGGTGGTAGGATTGAATTTCAACCCAAAACTGCAGTTTACCGAGTGGGCTACATACATTCATCTGAGGCACACCTCATACCAGACTCATGTCAGCAAGACAGATTTCATTCTCTAGCTTTCAAGGGCCTGAATCTCCTAACTCAATGGACTATAACTGAAGGAAGGCCAGAAATAGAGTTGATTTGCCCTTGTGTTTTCAGTGCTGAGTCAGTGTCTGACACGTGCCCAGACACTTGATTTGTGTCTGTTGAACTGAATTGGTTGGTATTGCTTTGATTAGGAACCAGATGGGGCTCAATCTGCAGAAAGGGGATGGGAAAAGCCCAGAATGACACACTTTACTTAGGGCTACATTCAGGGCTCTATGGTCAATCAGATTCATGCAAGCAGAAATCTTACCCAGAACTATAATTTGCCAGTACTTAGCAAAGAATACATGAAAAGAGCCTTGGCAAATCCACATTGCTATCCAGGATGCCCAAATCCATGAGCTTTGGCTTCCTAATCCTCTTTCCATATCAGAATGTTTGTGCTGGGGAAAAGGAGGAATCTGTGAGTAGTGAAAGTTAGATCAGGAGATCCACTCAGTTCAGGAATCTCTCATTTTTAGACCTTACTACCCATGTAGCCAAAGTGCCTAGGTAACTGACTTCCATTCTCCAGTTGGCTCATTTATCCATAAATTGCAGAGTTATTTTCAATAAATAATCCAAACAGATCATATATACCCTGGGAAATGGACTCCTTATACAAGTACTGGAAGAGTTTGCTTTGTTTTATATCTAGTAAATTTTTATATTTTATATATATATTGGTTGAGATCTAAATGGATTTAGATGGCCCCCAAGGAAGAAGGAATCAAGTTACAGACCCATTGTTAATAGTTCTCTTCCCTACTAAGGATCTAGAATTCTTCAGTATACTTTCAGCATACAGATTATGTTATAGAATAATTTTATAGTTAGAATAATTTTCTATTTGAACTTAGTAGTTACCATCCTAGTGAAAATCAAGTTTGATGAAAGCAATAACTTCATGTGCTTTGTTCACCAATGTATCTTTACCAGGGCTGACAACAGATCTCAACAAAAGTTTGTTGAGTGAATACATGAATGAACCCAGGTATTCTTTATGGTCTATTTTTATAGTTTATCACATTACTTCAGAGATGCCAAGATGTCATATAAGAAAGTATTAATTTAAACTAAAAATCAAATATCCACATAATTTATTTAAAACTAAAGAATAACAGAAAACAGTGGAATTATTGCCTTAAAAACAGAAAATTTTGAAGTTGCTCTTTGAAATAACCCTCCAAAAAACATAAGGTTACATCTAAAAAGGGATAGAAAATATGTCCTATTTTTTAAAAGGAGCCAATTATCTGCTAAGACTGTCTTAGCAGACAAAAGAAATTACGAGGCAGTAAGATGGTGTAGGAAAGTCTCAGGGTATAAAATGAATTCACAAGCATTTCACACTGATATATTAATGAAAGACAGCTGGAAGATGCAATGAATACAGAATCTAGTCACAATAACTTTAAAATAATTTTGTGTTAATATAATTCAGGGCACATGGAATTTATTACAGGATGTAATTAAAATTCAGAGAAGGCAATGGCACCCCACTCTAGTACTCTTGCCTGGAAAATCCCATGGATGGAGGAGCCTGGTAGGCTGCAGTACATGCGGTCGCGAAGAGTCGGACACGACTGAGCGACTTCACTTTCACTTTTCACTTTCATGCATTGGAGAAGGAAATGGCAACCCACTCCAGTGTTCTTGCCTGGAGAATCCCAGGGACGGGGGAGCCTGGTGGGCTGCTGTCTATGAGGTCGCACAGAGTCGGACACAACTGAAGCGACTTAGTAGTAGTATAATTAAAATTATGGGAGATTGAAGAAAGATGTACAAATAAGGTGATACATCTTACTTAACTAAAACAGAGATGGTAGTTTCTCTAGGGTATTTTATAGATTTAATGTAATCTAATACCTTTGTAGTTTTATTAATACATTTTGAAAGTAGTGATTTTCATCTGGAAGAATACATCTCTAATAATACTAATAAACATTTAAAAATGTAATGATGGTGGGTGGTCTCCATCAGATTTAATGAATTTGTTCAAACTTCAGAATGTATTCTAACTAGACGCATGTGAGAACTGATTGGTACCGAGTTAGCTATAAAACCATTGAAAGAGTGGAGTAGAGCTTCCTGAAAAATACTCAAATCACTGTATTTATTAGGGTGGGGTATTCGAAAGATTCTAAATCAGGACAAGAAACATGGTTCTTGTCATGGCTCTGTGGTGCATTGTTGGTATTAACTTTGGGCATTTTACTTAGTATTTATGAATTCAGGTTTTTCATTTGCAAAATGGGGAATTTCTGCTTTCTCCCAAAGAGCTTTTGTTATTGTATGAGATTGTGATATGCATCATAAGCCACATATCAACCATATAATTTATGTACTTCTGTAACTTGTAAGAAATATATATATTTGAAAAGCTAGAAGCAACTGAGCTATGGGGAAAAAAACACAAAGTTAACATATCTGGTTGGGAAAACTGGAAGGCAATATGGGGACTCGTCAACATAAACACATGCCAAATCTCAGACTGTACATTACAGTATTTTCTATTTGGAATGAAGGATTAATGTAAAATAATACATATAAAGGTAGAAAATTCCTTATCATATCTTAATACTATTCAGACATGCATTTCTGATTATTGAAGAAATGGAGATTTTGATTACAGAACAACTTAAACATATAAAACTAAGTAGTTTTCACTCTTCAAAATGTACGACAGCAGCTGCAAAGGGAAAGAAGCAGAACAGAGTGAGAGAAGCTCAGTATGTGTCCAACATACCTGGTAAATTCTCTTAATATGGATAACCATTCATAAAATTCTCCCCCTGCTAAAAAATGGATATGAGAAGCCAATTTGAATATGAGGAAATCATCCCATGGAAATAGAAATGCTCAGCTTTAGTAGTAATTAGAATGCAAATTTAAACACTTCAGGAACATCATATAGACATTAAATTTAAACTATCAGAAGAAAAATGTTGATATAATCAGTATTAGTGGAGCACTGAAAAAATTCTGCTTTTAAATGATAGTAAGATGCACATCTCTTAACATTTTAATTTCTTGAAATAAGGATGTCACCTATGATAAATGTTTTTGTAACAGTGAGTCACCATTGAATTGGCAGCTTTTTTTTTTTTTTTTTACTTTCTAAGTCCTATAGAAAACAATGGTGTGCTTTACAACTGATGGTATCTTAGATTTGATTAAATATGGTAGGCACTGCCACCTGAACTGTACACTGATTTTTGTCTGTGGGGAACAGCCTAGGAATCTATTACAAGAGTCATGATACTTTGACTTGATATATATACTTTAGGGAACAAAAACAGATGAAAAAACTCAAATTAAGAAAGAATTAAATTGTGTACTAGTTGGATAAAAATGCCCACTAGTGTTGGAATGACAAAATCTCTGGTCCACTAATACAAAGAATGATGCACAAACATTAAAGTGATAAGCATCAAGTTGATCCATGGAAATGTGTTGACTAATCACTCAAATTAAAAAAAAAATTAAAAATTATATAAACATCAGTTAAACCAAGTAAAAGTAATTTATATGTGTAGCACAAATAACAGAAATTGTAGAAATGAAATGTAATGTTCATAAGATTTCTTTCTTTTAAGTCAATTGAGTTCATAAAAATGGATTTTTACCAGATAGCTCTAGGGAAGTAAGGCTATTTCTTTTAATATATCCACGAAGCTATTTAATTTTTTTCTTAATATGGAAAAAGACGGTACTTGAATGTTTCTGTATTTCTCTGGAGTTTAACTATTCAATTTAGAAACTCTAATATAGAAACAAATCTCTAAACTTAAAACACGTTGCACAATGCATTCCAGTGACAAAAATTTAGTCTGTATCTTCCTCTGTTTCAGTTTTGGAAGAAATCTAAAAATTACTTTGATTAAATAGTTAAAGTTGAGCAGTTTTTTCTTCCTAATGCAGTTAGGGCTAAAAATCATGTTTAAAATATCTCCAGATTCTCTTTTTGGATCTGAGGCAAATGGCAGAATTTATCATTTTTGGAGAGTTTTAATACCATGATAACTACTTTAGAACCCTAATGGATTCTCCAGAATTGTGCCTGGAGATCATTTTCATGTCTGAAATAGCAGGTGTCAAGGATAATTTGGCTGGGGCAACTCTGACAGATTCTCATAACAAATACCCTGATTACTAAAATAGTATATTTTTTTAGAAGCCCATTTATTGAACTGGGCCTGTTATCTACAGGTAATTTATAATAAGATGAATTACTTACCCATATTAGGTATATAGTTCTCAGAAGTTAGATTTGAAAATAGTTGTATGATTAGAATAAGAGAGCCCTAATGGATGAAATTATGTTTTAGTCAACAATGGTGATCTCAGAGAAAGAACCTGGAAATACTTAGTGTAGGAGAAAAGATAGGTCTGCCGCTGCTGCTGCTGCTAAGTCGCTTCAGTCGTGTCTGACTGTGCGACCCCATAGACAGCAGCCCACCAGGCTCCGCAGTCCCTGGGATTCTCCAGGCAAGAACACTGGAGTGGGTTGTCATTTCCTTCTCCAATGCATGATAGGTATATTTGGCTCAATAATGGAATAAGTCCTTTCTGAATTTAAGAAGATGCTAACAAGGTAGCCGTTTTCCTATCAGGGCTGGACCACACTGAAGAGTATTTCTGTGTTTACTTGGTGTTTGTGCTGCTTGGTTGCGGGGAGGAGAGTGCTTATGCCTGGCCACAAATATTTGTCATCCATTCATCCATCCGTCCCTTCCAAATAGCATTTACTGGGCTTGTGCTTATTCTAGCTAAATGCTGGGGATAAAAATGAACAAGAGATGGTGGCTGCTATCAGTGTAGTTCAACAGGAAGTGTTCAGGCAGGCAAGAACCAAACATAGATGATACACAGAGGAGGGAACAAATATGGACTTTCTCTAACAGGATCCCTTTGTACAAACCAAGACCAGTACTATTTTTTATAGAGATCTGCCCTCCTGATTCTTCCACCAATTTGGTATCATGGAATTTCATTGTCTTCTTGAAATTTGTCCTCACTTTGCTTTGTCTACATAGACCTGTAATTCAAAGTCCAGTTAGATTATATCTTTCCTTGAAGCTTCCCGTATGTCTGTGCTAAGAGCTATTTTGTTTCTCTGGTGTGATATGGGGGAAACTTTCCTAGATTTGTGTTGGTTACATAGACTGAGTACTTACTGACAAATGCTAATATTTATTGATTATTCCAGTCATGTTGGGCCCAGATGTCCATTTCTACCCAAAATGAAGAACTCTTTCCATATTGTATGTGGATTGTGAATATAGTCAGAATATTTTCTCATTCAAAAACAGAAATATTATTTGACAGAGTCTGTCATTTAGTCGAAATATCAAAATTTCAATCTCCTTTATAAAATGTAGTTTTTGCCTGGGGTTCACTCCCAAGAATTTTGTAGCTCTCATCTTTTCTCAGTAAATTGATTCAACAGCTGGAGGCAATGGTTTGCATGTCACTTCTGATGAAATATTTTCCATTTCCTAATTGCTTAATGAATATTTTGTCGAGTGAGTGAATGAAAGTTTGATACCATGTGAAAGGAAGTAATGAAAAGATTGGAAAGAGTGTGTGTATGTGTGTGTGTGTTCCAGTAAATCTGTCGTCTTAGTTGTACACGTTCAGTACAGCATTTATTCTCTGCTGGGAGCATGAACCTGCTGGAGTGTCTGATGTGGAAAAGGACAGATGACCCACACTAAGTCTCTTTCCTTGATGCAGAATTCTATTTCCTCGTTGGTTCCCAGCACAAGCAAAACTTTCTCTCGCTCTGCCCTTGCCTAACTGTGTGAGTCTTAGGCAGTTTCAGTCTTGGTAAGATTGTGACTCTGACAACTCTGTAATGAGGGATGCCTCTACCTCTGAGCCCCTGCAAATAATGATGACAACTGTAGTGTATTCAGTAAGGTAATGCCAGCTGCTGGAAGAGAAACCTCCCACTCTCAATCTCTTAACACAATAAAAATGTATTTCTCATTCACGGTGCTACTCATGAGCAGGCAGCTGAACTTCTGTGATGGTGTTGATGCTTGGACTCCTTTCACCTTGTGCTTCCATCATGTTCTGTTCTTAGCTTCCAAGGCCATGCAGGAAAAAGGACAGAGCAGGAAAGATGATGTGTGGGATGGCTTTTATGGGCTAAGCTTGGAAGTGGCCTAATGTCTCATTTACTTGCCTGTTATTGGATAAAAAATCAATCAAAGGCTGCACCCACCTCTAAGGACAGCTAGGAAACAGTCTAGGTGGGTATCTAGGAAGAAGAAATGGATGGTCAACTCACCATTTCTTTTAGACATGGGGTGCATTTTTTCCAACTCAGGTCCAGGTTAAATCATAAACACTTCAGCCTCTGCAAAGAGAACCTGAATTTAGATCTAGAGTTCTGGCTCAATGGGATCGCTCCCTCATACTCAAAAAGCATGTTGTTGCTGCTGCTGCTGTTGTTCAGCCTCTAACTTATGTCTGACTCTTTGCAGCCCCATGAACTGCAGCACACCAGGGTGTCCTCCACTCTCTCTCAGAGTTTGCTCAACTTGATGTCTGTTGAGTCAGTGATACTATCTAACTGGCTCATCCTCTGTTGTCTCCTTCTCTTGCTCTCAATCTTTCCCAGCATCAGGGTCTTTTCCAACAAGTCAGCTGTTTGCATCAGGTAGCCAAAGTATTGGAGCTTCAGCTTCAACATTCAACATCAGTCCTTCCAGTGAATACTCAGGGTTGATTTCCTTTAGGATTGACTGGTTTGATCTTCTTGCAGTCCAAGGGGCTCTCAAGAGTCTTCCCAGCATGACAATTAGAAAGCATCAATTCTTCGGCGCTCAGCCTTCTTTATGACCCAACTCTCACATCCTGTGATTGCATGGCAAGGGTTAAAGATTGTCACTTGCTAGTGAGTAGTATGAGAGGCAATCGGAACTATTTTGAAAGTCAGGCTTCCAGGAAATAGAGCTTGGTTGAGAGATGTGACAGCATTTCCCTATCTCATAACAGAGTGCCTGAGAGGCAATTCTTCTCAGCTTGCATCAATAGGGTAGTTCTCTATGAATTAATATTTAGTTAGTGCCTCTTTTATACAGTGGTTGCTTTCAGCTTATTGCCTCACTATCTTTGCATTATCTCATTGCCTGTCGAGACCTTTTAAACCATAACATATTGTGGTTAAGTTTTTGTTTTAATTGACTGTTATTAATTTGTTCCTCTTTACTGTCTTGTAAACATGGTTGCTTAATTCTGTGCATTATGTATATGATAAAAATACCAACACCATGTACCTTACAGATAAAAGAAATCACCAATAGGTTTTTTAAAGGCCTTAAAGTAAATACATATGGATTTTAAAGTTGGATGATGTGAAACGTGGGGGAAATGGCTTTATAGGCCATTGGCCAAGGCTTTCCAATTTGATTAATACATTAATCTATTATTATTGTGGAACACTCATTACATATAGGCCTGATATAATGGAATTTCGCTTTCTAGAAGAATGACCATGTAATCCCTGTGTTAAACAGAAAGTTTTATGCAACCTGGATTGTTGTGTAATGCCTAATGTCAAAGCCTCTTGGCACAATTTTGCTGTCAGTGTTTGGAACTTATTCCCCTTCTCAGTACACATATCAAAATGATTCTTCTATGACAGAAAATAAAGTCAAAGTAGAAGTGACATGGAGTTGAAGTTTTTTTTTTTTTTCACATAACAGGACAGAAAATAAATTCTTAGATTAAATGATTACAAGGTCTCCAGTTAGGTTCCTAAATTATGAGTAAAATATAAATTGCCAGAAATGATATGCACAGAGAAAAAAATATACGTATATACAGAGAGAGGAAGGGAGGGAGGCAGATAACACGAAGGCTAGTAGTCATGGCTTCATTTCTTCTTCCTAAGGTTTGAAAGGAAGTAGCTATTCAGAAACTGGAGTCAAGAAAGAATAGGACATACTGTGACGGTGACCATTTTCCTTGCTGAGAATAATTACTCAGAGTGAGCAGGAAGTGTCAGAAAATCTGTTGCTCAGAAATATCCTAGGCCCTTTGATTGGAAGATCATGGAGGCTTAAGCAGGCTTGCCCATCACACCTTCTTGGTCTCAAGTAGACCTCTGGATTTCAACTTCCTCAATCATGTGATCTGTAGGAATTTTGATGATACATTGACTGCTCAATCCCTCAGTCATGTCTGACTCTTTGTGATCCCATGGACTGTAGCCTGCCAGGCTCCTCTGTTCATGGGATTCTCCAGGTAAGAACTAGGTTCTTTTAAATTAGGAAGGCACACATCTATATGCATATGGCACACATCTATATGCTTTTCCAAAAGCTCCAGTCAGGAGGAAGGAAAACACAGGAAAGAGTGAGGGTAAAAGGAGAAACAAAAAGCCCAGAATATCCAAAAAATATTGCCCTACTTCTCCTGATAATTTCCTTTCCTATGAGGTGGTGAAGAGATAGGGGAGTGCCATGCTGGGCTTTTGTTTAACTAGTGGTCCAGAGATAGTTGCTGATACATAGGGAATGGGGCGTTTGAGGCTAAAGATTGAACGTGGGGTCTGAAAATTCATCAGCATGGTTAGACAAGGAAAGATGATTTCCAAAAACAAGGAAATAACATAAAACTTGTACAGAAACTTGAAAGGGGAATATGGATCAAAGGCGTTGCGAAGCTCTGAAAACTGCATTTTCAATTTCATGATTATGTTTCCTTCAGGGAAGAAAAGGGAGAAGGGATATTTTAAGAAGCTAATGTTAATACCCTTAAATTTTGTCTAAGTGCATGTTAAAAAACTGTGTTCATCTATATATATATATATATATATATATATATATTTTAATTTTATTTATTTATTTTAATTGGAGGACAGTCACTTCACAACACTGTGGTGGCACCTGCCACGCATCGACACAAATCAATACCTTTTTATCATAAAACAATCTCAAACTTTCAGAAAAGTTGCAAGTTCAGTACAAAGAACCTTTTTTCTAGAATCCTTTGAGAGTATATTGACAGCATGATGTTCTATCCTTCCTGAACACTTAAATACAGATTTCCTAAAGACAAAGATATTCTCCTACATATCTCCTATACAGCCATTAAAATGATGAAATCAACACTATTAACACTGACACGTTACTACCATCTAATGCTTAGACCTCATTCACGTTTCACCAGTTGTCCCAATGTTTTTAATAGCAAAAAAGATCCAGTACAGAATCATGCAGTGCATTTAATTGCCATATGTTCTTCTTCAGACTGATGAGCTCAGATTTAAAAAGACATATTCTAGACTGTGAAAGAATGGATATATGACCAAGGACAAGTTTATGAGTGATAAAATCCCAAAGGGAAGATTAAACCCAGAAACACAAGCAACAAAATGATTTTTTAAAAGACTTTTTTAGTGCATTTTTAAGTTGACAGAAAATTGCAAGTAAGGTAAGGAGACTTCCAGTATACCCCCTGTTCTAGCATATGCAAGTATTCTACTGTTGTCAACTTGCCAGTCACCAGGATATCTTTTATTTTTATTTTTTTTAATTAACCAGTGATGAACCTGTATTGACACATCATAATTACCTGGAGTCCATAGTTTATCCAAGAGTTCACTATTGGTGGTATACATTCAATGGGTTTGGACAAATGTATAATGACACGTATCCATTTTAATATCACATTCATCTCTTCCCACCACCCCTGGGAACCACCGAACTTTTCATAGTCTTCATAGTTTTGCCTTTTCTGGAGTATCATACAGTTAGAATTGTATAAGATATAGCCTTCTCATATTGGCTCCTTTCACTTAGTAATCTGCATTTTAGTTTCCTCCATGTCTTCTCATGGCTTGATAACTCATTTCTTTTTAGCACTGAAATGTCATTGTGTGGATATACTACAGTTTATCTGTTCATCTACTGAAAGACATCTTGGTTGCTTCCAAGTTTGGGCAATTATGAATAAAGCTGTTTTAAACATCTGGGTACAGCTTGTTGTGTGGACATAAACTTTCAACTCTTTTGGGTACATACCAAAGAGTGTTACTGCTGGATTGTATGTTAACAGCATATTTGGTTGTGTAAGAACTGTCTTCCATATGCCCGTATTATTTTGCATTTCCACCAGCATTATATGAGGGTTCCTATTGCTCTACATCCTTGCCAGTGTTTTCTGTTGTCAGTGTTCCAGATTTTGGCCATTTTAATAAGTGTGCAGTGGTATCTTGGTGTTGTTTTAACTTACAATTCCCTGATGACATGTGATATGGAGCATCTTTTCATATGTTTGCTTTCCACCTGTGTGTCGTCTTTAGTGAAGTGTCTGTTAAGGTCTTTGACCCATTTTTTGAGCAGGTGGTTTTCTTGCAAGTGTTGTTTCTATGTTTTGTGTAACAGTTCTTGATCAGATTTGTCTTCCACAAATACTTTTCTCCTGGTCTGTGGCTTGTCATCTTCTTTTAACATCGACTTTCACAGAGTAGAATTTTTTAATTCTAATGAAGTCTGTGCTTATTATTTATTTCTGTCTTGGTTTGTGCCTTTGATGTTGTATCTAAAATGTCATACCAATACCCAGTATCATCTAAGCTTTCTTCTGTGTTACCTTCTAATAGTTTTATAGTTTTGCATTTTACATTTAGTTCTATGATCGATTTTGAGTTATTTTTGTGAAGGATGTAAGGTCTGTGGTCTACCATTTTTTTTCTAGTATGTGAGTGTTCAGTTTTTCCAGCACTATTTATTGTAGAAACTATCTTTGCCCCTTTGTATTGCCTCTGCTCCTATGTCAAAGATCAGTTGACTATATTTATGTGGTTTGTTTCCAGGCTCTCAATACTCTGATACAAATACTCTGGGTTTATTTGTTTACACAATGTGTTTAGTTATCTTCTATGCCACATGAATAAAGGGGAACTTCAGAAAGGTGATATAATGATAACCTATGATGTGGAGAAAAGAGGGCGCAATACCATTGCAAGTTGGAAAGGGTAACAAAAACTCCATTTAGGGCAGACTGAAACCTCAGATATAAGAGAAGATAATTACAGAGTATTTTGCAATATCAAATGAATTAAACTTTGTCCAGATGAATTACCTCTGGGAAACTGTCAAAATATGCATGCACTGTATATCATCATTGTTTATTTTGAAGAATTATGGAAAACAGTAGAGAAGCTAAATGAAAGCCTTGATTCTTAAATCAGTACCTACCTGGAGGAAGTTTCTAGTGGAATGCTTCTGAGCACTGTCCACAGTACTGAAGTGTTCAACATGCTTGTTAAGTATTTCTTGGAGAATATACTTACTCAGTTATTGTCGATCTTGGGATAAATGATATACTATCTGACAAAATGAAGGCATAAGACTGTTTTGATGAGATGGAATGATGGGTCAAAATTAACAGTAGAAATTATAATGAGAGTATTTTTTAAATAAAGGTGCAAAGGTTACAGTTATTCATAGCATGAACTATGTTGTAATGGATTATATTTGGGGACATCTGTATGACCTCACATTTAGCTTAATATAGATACATATTGATGATTTTGAAATATCTACAGATATATGTAATGACTCCAGGTGGCTCACATGGTAAAGAATCTGCCTGCAATGCAGGAGACCTGGGTTCAACCCTTGGGTTAGGAAGATCCCCTGGAGAAGAGGAATGCCTACCCACTCCACTATTCATACCTGGAGAATTCTGTGGACAGTGGAGCCTGGCAGGCTATAGTCCATGGGGTCCCAAAAGAGTCAAGGGGACATTTCATGCAAAGATGGACACAATAAAGGACAGAAATGGTATGGATCTTACAGAAGCAGAATATTAAGAAGAGGTGGCAAGAATACACAGAAAAACTATACAAAAAAGAGTGACCCAGATAGCCATAATGGTGTGATCACTCACCTAAAGCCAGATATCCTGGAGTGTGAAGTCAGTGGGCCTTAGGAAGCATCACTACGAACAAAGCTAGTGGAGGTGATGGAATTCCAGCTGAGCTATTTCAAATCCTAAAACATGATGCTGTGAAAGTGCTGCACTCAATATGCCAGCAAATTTGGAAAACTCAGCAGTGGCCACAGGACTGGAAAAGGTCAGTTTTTATTCCAATCCCAAAGAAAAGCAATGCCAAAGAATTTTTAAACTAGCACACAATTGCACACATCTCATATGCTAGCAAAGAAATGTTCAAAATTCTCCAAGCTAGGCTTCAGCAGTATGTGAACCGAGAACTTCCAGATGTTCAAGGTGGCTTTAGAAAAGGCACCAGAGATCAAATTGCCAACATCTGTTGGATCATCAAAAAAGCAAGAGAATTCCAGAAAAACATCTACTTCTGCTTCATTGACTACGCTAACACCTTTGACTGTGTGGATCACAACAAACTGTGGAAAATTCTTAAAGAGATGGAAATACCAGACCACCTTACCTGCCTCCTGAGGAATCTGTATGCAGGTCAAAAAGCAATAGTTAGAACCGGACATGAAACAATGGACTGGTTCCAAATAGGAAAAGGAGTACGTCAAGGCTGTATATTGTCACTCTGCTTATTTAACTTATATGCAGAGTATATCATGTGAAATGCCGGGCTGGATGAAGCACAAGCTGGAATCAAGATTTCCAGGAGAATATCAATAAGCTCAGATATGCAGATGACACCACTCTTATGGCAGAAAGCAAAGAGGAACTAAAGAGCCTCTTGATGAAAGTGAAAGAGCAGAGTGAAAAACCTGGCTTAAAACTCAACATTCAAAAAACTAAGATCATGGCATCTGGTCCCATCACTTCATGGCAAATAGATGGGGAAACAATGGAAACAGTGAGAGACTTTATTTTCAAGGGCTCCAAAATTACCATGGATGGTGACTGCAACTATGAAATTAAAAGATGATTACTCCTTGGAAGAAAAGCTATGACCAACCTAGACAGCATATTAAAAAGCAGAACTCAAACAGGGGCTCTGTATCAACCAAGAGGGGTGGGATGGGGAGGGAGATGGGATTGAGGTTCAAGAGGGAGGTGACATATGTACACCTATGGCTGATTCATGTTGATGTTTGACAGAAAACACCAAAATTCTGTAAAGCAATTATTCTTCAATTAAAAAATAAATTAATTAAAAAAAAACTACCCCCAGACATGGAACTGAAGACAATTAAAAAAAAAAAAAAAGCAGGGACATTACTTTGCCAACAAAGGTCCATCTAGTCAAAGCTATAGTTTTTCCAGTATTCGTGTCTGGATGTGAGAGTTGGACCATAAAGAAATCTGAGTGCCGAAGTACTGATACTTTTGAACTGTGGTGTGAGAGTCCCTTGGACTGCAAGGAGATCAAACCAGTCGATCCTAAAGGAAATCAGTCCTGAATATTCATTGGAAGGACTGATACTGAAGCTGAAGCTCCAATACTTTGGCCACCTGATGTGAGGAACTGACTCATTTGAAAAGACCCTGATGCTGGGAAAGATTGAAGGTGGGAGGGGAAGGGGACGACAGGATGAGATGGTTGGGTGGCATTACCCACTCAATGGACACACGTTTGAGTGAACTGTGGGAGTTGGTGATGGACAGGGAGGCCTGGCGTGCTGCAGTCCATGGGGTCGCAAAGAGTTGGACATGACTGAGTGACTGAACTGAACTGAAGGTTTCTGTATCAATATTTTTCATTTGTTGTTATGAAAGTACCATACTTGTGTAAGATGTTAATAAGGGAGACTGGGTCTAGAGCATATGGGATCTCTCTGTACTGTCTTTGCAATTTCTCTTGAAATTTAAAAGCATCCTAAAATTTAAAAAATCTAATAGAGATGAATACCAACCCTCTGTACTTGGATTAACACTCTAATCCTAATGCTCATTCTTTATCACTGAAGTCTTCAATTCAGTCTTTGTGTTCCCATTCTTCATCTCCTCTCCACAGAGGAGCCAGAGAAATTTTTCCTAGTGTCAATCCTATCACATTTTTCTGCCCCACAACCTTAGAGTGTCTTTCCATAATACCTCAGATAAAATCCAAACCCTTGACCATGGTATATAAAATCCTACATGATCTGGTCACTCATTTCCTACAACTCATCTCCTACCATCCTTCCTCTTATTTTCTCGTTCCCGGCTGTAGTGGCTTCTTGTTTCTCAAGTATTCAAATGTCTGGTATATAACAGAGCCATTATTGGGTTGGCTAAAAAATTTGTTCGAGTTCCAGAATAAACTTCTTGGCCAACCCAATACTTTGCCTCAGAAGCTCTCTCTCCAATCTTTTCATGGCTTCTTACTTTATATATGTCAGATGTTTGTTCAAATATCATTTCCTAAAAGAGGTCTTCCCTGAACCTCAATTTATTGTGGCTTCTTTTTAATCCCTTTTTAACTCTTTACTCTGCTTCATTTTTTTAATAGTACTTTTTATTAATCATGATAATGATTTCAAGCTTTGAAAAAAATGCACATTCGTAACAGTACATGTTTGGTTTGTCTTATTCATCCTGTACTCTCATTGTCTGCAACAGTCTGAAAAGTAAGTTAGTGAAGGAATAGATAGTCTGGTTGTTTTAAATAAGTGCAAGTTCTGTGTGAGCCAGTAGTGGGGTTATCAGATATGCTAACACATACTTACATTCCATTAACAGAAATACATTCCCTTAAATAAAGGAAAAAAAAAAAGAATAGACTGATTTGGCCATTGTCTTACCAACCAACTTCTGGAGCTATTTGTTAATCCTGATTACCACGTTTTTAGATGTTCATGTAAAAATTGAATTTGTCTAAATGAATGCAATCAATTATAATGTATTTAGAAGCCATCAATTGGAAATTAAGGGAACTGGGCATGATTGTCCTGAAGACTTGGGGAGATCTTGATAAATGGCTTTTAAGTATTTGGCTCATTTAAGTTCTCCAATAACTTTGATAGCCTGTGATGTGCCAAGTACTGTGCTCAGTCCTGGAAATGAAAAAAGTAAACACATGAATGAGGTAAAGATTTCTTTTTCCTCCTACAAGTGTTATTGGCTTTAATTTGTGGAAGTTTTAGTTGTGAAGATTTTGATTTAATGTAATAAAACAAATTTTTTATAACAAACACTTAAAGGAATATTTAAAAGCTGACATTGGGTTCCCTCAGTTCAGTTCAGTTCAGTCACTAAGTCGTGTCCGACTCTTTGCGACCCCATGAATCACAGCACGCCAAGCCTCCCTGTCCATCACCAACTCCCGGAGTTCACTCAAACTCATGTCCATTGAGTTGGTGATGCCATCCAGCCATCTCATCCTCTGTCATCCCCTTCTCCTCCTGCCCCCAATCCCTCCCAGCATCAGGGTCTTTTCCAATGACTCAACTCTTCACATAAGGTGGCCAAAGTACTGGAGTTTCAGCTTCAGCATCAGTCCTTCCAATGAACACCCAGGACTGATCTCCTTTAGGATGGACTGGTTGAATCTCCTTGCAGTCCAAGGGACTCTCAAGAGTCTTCTCCAACACCACAGTTCAAAAGCATCAATTCTTTGGTGCTCAGCTTTCTTCACAGTCCAACTCTCACATCCATACATGACCACTGGAAAAACCATAGCCTTGACTAGAAGGACCTTTGTTGGCAAAGTAATATCTCTCCTTTTCAATATACTATCTACGTTGGTCATAACTTTCCTTCCAAGGAGTAAGCGTCTTTTAATTTCATGGCTACAAACACCATCTGCAGTGATTTTGGAGCCCCAAAACATAAAGTCTGTCACTGTTTCCACTGTTTCCCCATCTATTTCCCTTGGAGTAATGGGACCAGATACCATGATCTTCATTTTCTGAATGTTGAGCTTTAAGCCAACTTTTTCACTCTCCTCTTTCACTTTCATCAAGAGGCTTTTTACTTCCTCTTCACTTTCTGCCATAAGGGTGGGGTCATCTGCATATCTGAGGTTATTGATATTTCTCCCAGCAATCTTGATTCCAGCTTGTGCTTCTTCCAGTCCAGCATTTCTCATGATGTACTCTGCATATAAGTTAAGTAAGCAGGGTGACAATATACAGCCTTGACGGACTCCTTTTCCTATTTGGAACCGGTATGTTCCATGTCCAGTTCTAACTGTTGCTTCCTGACCTGCATATAGGTTTCTCAAGAGGCAGGTCAGGTGGTCTGGTATTTCCATCTGTTTTAGAATTTTCCACAGTTTATTGTGATCCACACAGTCAAAGGCTTTGGCATTGTCAATAAAGCAGAAATAAATGTTTTTCTGGAACTCTCTTGCTTTTTTGATGATCCAGCAGATGTTGGCAATTTGATCTCTGGTTCCTCTGCCTTTTCTAAAACCAGCTTGAACATCTGGAAATTCACGGTTCACGTACTGCTGGAGCCTGGCTTGGAGAATTTTGAGCATTACTTTACTAGCGTGTGAGATGAGTGCAATTGTGCGGTAGTTTGAGCATTCTTTGGCATTGCCTTTCTTTGGGACTGAAATGAAAACTGACATTTTCCAGTCCTGTGGCCACTGCTGAGTTTTCCAAATTTTCTGACATATTGAGTGCAGCACTTTCACAGCATCATCTTTTAGGATTTGAAATAGCTCAACTGGAATTCCATCACCTCCACTAGCTTTGTTCATAGTGATGCTTTCCAAGGCCCACTTGACTTCACATTCCAGGATGTCTGGCTCTAGGTGAGTGATCACACCCTAGTGATTATCTGGATCATGAAGCTCTTTTTTGTATAGTTCTTCTGTGTATTCTTGCCACGTCTTCTTAATATCTTCTGCTTCTGTTAGGTCCCTACCATTTCTGTCGTTTATCGAGCCCATCTTTGCATGAAATGTTCCCTCGGTATTCTAATTTTCTTGAAGAGATCCCTAGTCTTTCCCATTCTGTTGTTTTCCTCTATTTCTTTGCATTGATCACTGAGGAAGGCTTTGCTATCTCTCTCTGCTGTTCTTTGGAACTTTGCATTCAGATGCTTATATCTTTCTTTTTCTCCTTTGCTTTTCGCTTCTCTTCTTTTCACAGTTATTTGTAAGGCCTCCTCAGACAGCCAATTTGCTTTTTTGCATTTCTTTTTCTTGGGGATGGTCTTCATCCCTGTCTCCTGTACAGTGTCATGAACCTCTGTCTGTAGTTCATCAGGCACTCTGTCTATCAGATCTGGTCCCTTCAATCTATTTCTCACTTCCACTGTATAATCATAAGGGATTTGATTTAGGTCATACCTGAATGGTCTAGTGGCTTTCCCCACTTTCTTCAATTTAAGTCTAAATTTGGCAATAAGGAGCTCATGATCTGAGCCACAGTCAGCTCCCGGTCTTGATTTTGCTAACTGTATAAAGCTTCTCCATCTTTGGCTGCAAAGAATATAATCAGTCTGATTTCGGTGTTGACCATCTGGTGATGTCCATGTGTAGAGTCTTCTCTTGTGTTGTTGGAAGAGAGTGTTTGTTATGACCAGTGCGTTCTCTTGGCTTAACTCTATTAGCCTTTGCCCTGCTTCATTTCGTACTCCAAGGCCAAATTTGCCTGTTACTCCAAGTGTTTCTTGACTTCCTACTTTTGCATTCCAGTCCCCTATAATGAAAAGGGCATCTCTTTTGGGTGTTCTAAAAGCTCTTGTAGGTCTTCATAGAACCATTCAACTTCAGCTTCTTCAGCATTACTGGTTGGGGCATAAGCTTGGATTGCCGTGATATTGAATGGTGTGCCTTGGAAATGAACAGAGATCATTCTGTCGTTTTTGAGATTGCATCCACATGCTGCATTTTTTATTCTTTTGCTGACTATGATGTCTACTCCATCCCTTCTAAGGGATTCCTGCCCACAGTAGTAGATATAATGGTCATCTGAGTTAAATTCATCCATTCCAGTCCACTTTAGTTCGCTGATTCCTAGAATGCCAACGTTCACTCTTGCCATCTCCTGTTTGACCACTTCCAATTTGCCTTGATTCACAGACCTGACATTCCAGGTTCCTGTGCAATACTGCTCTTTACAGCATCGGACCTTGCTTCTATCACCAGTCACATCCACAACTGGGTATTGTTTTTGCTTTGGCTCCATCCCTTCATTCTTTCTGGAGTTATTTCTCCACTGATCTCCAGCATATTGGGCACCTACCAACCCGGGGAGTTCCCCTTTCAGTGTCCTATCACTTTGCCTGTTCATACTGTTCATGGTGTTCTCAAGGCAAGAATACTGAAGTGGTTTGCTTAATCAGTGACTGCCTCGTTATCTTCCTACATCTTAGGAGAAAAAAATTCTTTCTTATAAAAAATAAAAACTGAACCAGTTACCTCTATATTTCTAAGTCTAAAATTCTATGATTCTAGGGAATTCTAGATTTTGTGTGATGATAGCATAAGCTGTTAGGTACAGTAATCCTAAGATCCTACTTAGAAAATGCCACATTTTTCCTACTGCTGGGAGTAGAATGCTTAACCAATATTTTTTCTGTGTGGCATTCTGACAGCCTTAGGTGCCTGCAGTATTTCAGCAGAGACAAGATTAGATTAACTATTGTTAAAATTCTTTATAAGGAAGTGGAGGAGGTCCAAGACTTGATTTACAATCTGATTTCCTTGGCAAAAAAAAAAAAAAAAGAAGAAGAAGAAGAAGAGGAAGAAAAATGGGCCTCCAAAATGCTCTCTTTATGCTGCAATTAGAGCCATGATCTCTCTTCAAATGGGAAGGATAACTAAAAAAGATAATGACAATTAGACTGCTGAAAAGTGTCCAATAACTTCAAACTCCCTTCTCACTCAAGATGCCCCATGGTATGGTAAAAAATACTAAGCATTTACAGAGTTATTTTCAAAAGAATATTTGAGTGGTAGTAGAGGAAAATAGAACATATGGCTGAAAACCTTCATGGCTAGAGAAATGTAAGAGTGGAAAGTGTGTTGGAGCTTTCTGTTTATATTGCTCAAGATCACAGCAGGACATAGGTGACATGTCCCAAGGAATAACTGAAGAGTTTTTGTGTATGCTTTTTAAAAAGGAAGTGAGTATTTACAGAGGACTAGGCAGGGTTCGGAGAAGGAATGGCAACCCACTCCAGGACTCTTGCCTGGAAAATCCCATAGACGGAGGAGCCTGGAAGGGTGCAGTCCATGGGGTCGCTAAGAGTCAGACATGACTGAGCTACTTCACTTTCATTTTTCACTTTCCTGCATTGGAGAAGGAAATGGCAACCCACTCCAGTGTTCTTACCTGGAGAATCCCAGGGACAGGTGAGCCTGGTGGGCTGCCGTCTATGAGGTCGCACAGTCGGACATGACTGAAGCGACTTAGCAGTAGCAGAAGCAGCAGCGGGAAGGGTTAAAGGAACATTGTTGGATGGTCAAATACTTAGTAACAGCAGGAAACCATCCCTACCCCTGGGCCTTAAAGGGAGAGGGGAAGAAGTTGTTACTAGAACCCAGTGAGAACTATGACTGTGCCCGTAAACCTGCCTGACAGGGTCTGTGGTCAAAGGTAGTTGAGTTCCTGAACTGCACTGAGAGAAAGCAGGGGAATGAACACTTCAGATTCTCTCTGTTCTCTGATCTCCTGCTGGTGCTTCTCTCTAACCAGACTTAACCTGGAAGCCAGAGGACAAGGAAGCCTTGCTGATAATCCACAAAGGTCAGCATCCTGGGAGTAGTGTGGAGAAGAGAGTGGATTTAAAGAGGCAAATGGAAAAGAACCAGCACTCTAATTGTCTCCTTGATAATGACCTTCATGGACTCCAAAAGCAAGCAATACCACTTTTGCAGACAAGTTCAGGTTCTATTCATCATACCATGTTGCCATCTCCTGGAGCGCTGTTCTTATTTGTATGAAAACAATTTTCTTCCCAGTTCTAGGTCCTTGTTTCAGCCTGGAGAACAGGAAAGAGAAGTGGAGGCACATTGTTCTGTACTTACGAGGATGTTGGACACATCATTCTGTTCATAGTCGAGTACCACAAAATCATTCACATTCATTTATTTAACACATGTTGATTAAATGCCTATTGCATGCCGGGCACTCTGGGCACTTGAGATGCCAGAGAACAAAACAGAGATCCCTCTCTTTGTGGTGTTTGCATTCTAGTAGGGAAGACAGACAATATATAATACTAATTTAGTAAATTAGACTGTCTAAGGAAGTGGTAAGAGCTATGAAAAGAATTAGTTAGAACAGGGTAAGGAGTAGTGGGATGCTGGGAGAAGAAGGATTACAATTTCAAACAAGGTAGGTAGTTAGGCCTTTCTCTTAGAGTGGTAAGTGAAGTGAAGTGAAGTCACTCAGTCGTGTCTGACTCTTTGCGACCCCATAGACAGTAGCCAACCAGGCTCCTCCGTCCATGGGATTTTCCAGGGAAGAATACTGGAGTGGGTTGCCATTTCCTTCTCCAGGGGATCTTCCCGACCCAGGGATCGAACCCGGGTCTCCTGTATTGTAGGCAGACCCTTTACCGTCTGAGCCACCAGGGAAGAGTGGTAAGACAATATCAAATAGGGTTTTGTAGGACATTGTGAGTTGGATTATACAGCAAGTCAGCCCTGGTGACTCAGCGGTAAAGAATCCACTTGCAATGCAGGAATCTTGGGTTTGATCCCTGGGTCAGGAAGATCCCCTGGAGAAGGAAATGGCAACCCACTCCAATATCCTTGCCTGGGAAATCCCATGGGCAAAGGAGCCTGGCGGTGAACTCCATATGTGACTATATATGTGTATCACAAACTTGATGTAAATTGACTAATCTTTTAATCTTTTCAGTTCAAAGAGTAAGATTGAATTTTAAAAAATCATCCAGGTAAATCATGAGAAGCATATCTATCTCAAAAAAAACTGTTGAGCCTTGAAAGTCAAAGGGTGGAAAAACATACCATGGAAACACCAATGACAAGAAGATTGATCTAGCTCTCTGAACATTGGCTCTCTGAATATTTTCAGGTAAAAAGTATTACTAGATATGAATAAATTCAATACCTTTAATAAATAATTAATAGATGGGTGAGCTCAGCAGGGAAATATGACTTATTTTTAGTTGCATGCTGCTAAAAGCATAGCTTCAAATATATAAAGCATTATGTCAACAACTAATATTCCTTGAATACTTTTTCAACTAAGCAAAAAAAATAATCTATACTCCAAACTGAGGAATGTATTTTGCGTTCTTCAAAAATATATGTGAATTTGTCTCTTACCAAATATTAATGAATTGATATCTCCTAGACCACATTGTCCTATCACAGTAGAATTAAGTTTCAAAAGAACTAGATTTTTACATTTAATAGCACCTCTAAATTGCTTGTGCATGAAAGAAGAAATCATAGTAGATATAAAATAAAACCAAATCATAATTATAATACTGTATATATAAAAATTTGTGTCATACAGCTAAAATAATAGAGAAACATTTATAACCTTAAATATGTATAGTAAATGAGAAAAAGCAAAATGATTTAAGCCTCCAACTTAAGATGTTAATAAAAGAACAGAGTAAGCTCAGATGATGCAGGATGAAAATAAATACAGAAAGCAGAATTAAACAGGAAAAAACATGTAGTAGCCAAAAGCCATATATTGTGTTTTTTAAAAGAATAACAAAATTTACAAACCTCTGGCAAGACTGATGAAGAAAGAGGATACAAAAAAGAAATAAATTGGAGACTACAAATAACTATAAGTGCCAGAAAGTTTGAAAATTTATGTAAAATGGACAAACTGCTAGAAAAATATTACTAAAAGTGAGTCAGAAACACATCAGTGGATTAAAGACAATCTCTTTAACAAGTGGTGCTGGGAAATCTGGTCAACCACTTGTAAAAAAATGAAACTGGACCACTTTCTAACACCATACACAAAAATAAACTCAAAATGGATTAAAGATCTAAACGTAAGACCAGAAACTATAAAACTCCTAGAGGAGAACATAGGCAAAACACTCTCTGACATACATCACAGCAGGATCCTCTATGACCCACCTCCCAGAATATTGGAAATAAAAGCAAAAATAAACAAATGGGACCTAATTAACCTTAAAAGCTTCTGCACATCAAAGGAAACTATTAGCAAGGTGAAAAGACAGCCTTCAGAATGGGAGAAAATAATAGCAAATGAAGCAACCGACAAACAACTAATCTCAAAAATATACAAGCAACTCCTACAGCTCAACTCCAGAAAAATAAACGACCCAATCAAAAAATGGGCCAAAGAACTAAATAGACATTTCTCCAAAGAAGACATACAGATGGCTAACAAACACATGAAAAGATGCTCAACATCACTCATTATCAGAGAAATGCAAATCAAAACCACTATGAGGTACCATTTCACACCAGTCAGAATGGCTGCGATCCAAAAGTCTACAAATAATAAATGCTGGAGAGGGTGTGGAGAAAAGGGAACCCTCTTACACTGTTGGTGGGAATGCAACCTAGTACAGCCACTATGGAGAACAGTGTGGAGATTCCTTAAAAAACTGGAAATAGAACTGCCTTATGATCCAGCAATCCCACTGCTGGGCATACACACTGAGGAAACCAGAAGGGAAAGAGACACGTGTACCCCAGTGTTCATCACAGCACTGTTTATAATAGCCAGGACATGGAAGCAACCTAGATGTCCATCAGCAGATGAATGGATAAGACAGCTGTGGTACATATACACAATGGAGTATTACTCAGCCATTAAAAAGAATACATTTGAATCAGTTCTAATGAGGTGGATGAAACTGGAGCCTATTATACAGAGTGAAGTAAGCCAGAAGGAAAAACATAAATACAGTATACTAACGCATATATATGGAATTTAGAAAGATGGTAACAATAACTCTGTATGCGAGACAGCAAAAGAGACACTGATGTATAGAACAGTCTTATGGACTCTGTGGGAGAGGGAGAGGGTGGGAAGATTTGGGAGAATGGCATTGAAACATGTAAAATATCATGTAGGAAACGAGTTGCCAGTCCAGGTTCGATGCACGATGCTGGATGCTTGGGGCTGGTGCACTGGGACGACCCAGAGGGTTGGTATGAGGAGGGAGGAGGGAGGAGGGTTCGGGATGGGGAACACATGTATACCTGTGGCGGATTCATTTTGATATTTGGCAAAACTAATACAATTATGTAAAGATTAAAAATAAAATAAAATTAGAAAAAAAAATAAAACTAATTAAAAAAATAAAAATAAAAATAACAACCACAAAAAAAAAAAAAAAAAAGAAACACATCAGTGGTTCTATAGCCTTTTAAAAAAAAGTTGAATCATTAAATCCAAAAATTCCTACTGCAAACACAAGGTCCAGATGATCTACCAAGCATGGCAGGGACTGATAAATCTAATCTTATACAAACTCCCCCCAAATTCTTCAACTCATTTTATGTGGCAGGTGTAACCTGGCTACCCATTACTAAATCAGGACTGTGTAAGAAAGGAAAATTACAGGGCAACCTCACTCATGAATATGGATGTGAAAACTGTAAACAAGTTATTAGCAAGGAAACTAACAATGCACAGTATTCATAATATGTCATGACTAAGTTGGGTTATTTTAGGAATGCAAGGTTGTTTCAACATTGGAAACATCTAATAATGTAATTCGCCACATTAGCACATAAAAAAATGAGAAAACAACCATCTCAGTAGAGGAAGAAAATAGATTTAATAAAATCCAACAATTCATGATTAAAAAAAAAAAAAACCTAGCAAAATAGGTAACAAAGGGAATTTCCTATCCCAATAAAGTGTAGTACAGAATATCAAGGGCTTGCTTAGTCATTATGTCCAGACAAGACTGCCCATTCTCATTCAGTGTTGTAATGGGGTCGTAGGCCATCCATTTGTGACAACTCAGGCAAAAGAAGATGCAAAGATTGTAACTGAAGAAGCCCAGTTACCATTCTCAGTTGATGTGGTTTTCTACCTAGAAAAGACATAGAAGAACATGCAGAAACACATTTGAAACAAAGAAGGATGTTTAGCAGGGTGACAGCTGCATTTAAATACACTGCAACAAACAGAATATAAAATAATATGAAATAAGAGATAGCAACTTACAAGTTTTCAAACTTGGTGAAGGAGCACAGGTGGATAGTTCCCTCCCTCAAACTCAGACCTATACAAACCACAGAAATGGAAGCAAGCCTGGATCAGAGTGACTAACAGAAAATCTGTGGGCTTTCCCTGGGGAATCTGAAAGCTATTGGTTGGGTGATGGTAGACTGGAGCGAGGGCAAGCAGATACAGTGATGGACCGAACTTGCAGGAGACAGCTTTTGGGTTTACTTCGTGCTTCTCTCACAACGCCTGGAGAGTAAAATTGCTTGTTCCATCTACCTCAAGACAAAAGTCAGAAGTGGCTCATCAGATGTGGCCTTTGTATGGAAGTATTATGGCAGCACCATAGCACTGCTGGAGGGTGAGGAACAGATGAAAATTATGGCAACTCTCTCAGGATCTCTTGGGGGAATCTCCACTGCTACCCTATCAACCTATAGGACTACAGCACTGCTTCAAAGTGTTCAGAAGAGAATCCTCGAGCCCTGTGGAAAGGCAGCAATGACGGTAGGCCAAGGTGGTGGCAGTGAATTAATTTGCTTCTTTCTTATGGAATTACTATTGGATACATGTTGGATCTCTTAATTACACTCTTCAAGTCTTTTAACCTCTAACCTCCAAGTCTTTTAATGCTCAGTCATGTCCAACTCTTTGCAACCCCATGGACTATAGCCCACCAGGCTTCTCTGTCCATGAGATTCTCCAGGCAAGAATACTGAAGAGGGGTGCCATTTTCTCCTACAAGAGATCTTCCTGACCCAGGGATCAAACATGCATCTCTTGCATCTCCTGCCTTGGTAGGCAGATTCTTTACCACTAGCACCACCTGGAAAGCCCCTTTGCTGCTGCTGCTGCTGCTAAGTCACTTCAGTTGTGTCCGACTCTGTGTGACCCCATAGACAGCAGCCCACCAGGCTCCCCCGTCCCTGGGATTCTCCAGGCAAGAACACTGGAGTGGGTTGCCATTTCCTTCTCCAATGCATGAAAGTGAAAAGTGAAAGGGAAGTCACTCAGTCGTGTCTGACCCTCAGTGACCTCATGGACTGCAGCCTCTCAGGCTCATCATCCATGGGATTTTCCAGGCAGGAGTACTGGAGTGGGGTGCCATTGCCTTCTCCGGCAAGCCCCTTTAACCTCTAATATTTTCTATTTATTTATAATTTCTCTATATTACATATACATAAATATATAATATATAAATCTCTATATATTACATATACATATATATAATATATAAAAATCTCTATATTGCTTTGTATCTTGTTTTTTTATTTTCTCTTTTTATTTTTTTAAATGCTGTTTACTTCTTTTTTATTCATTTCAGTAACTTTTATTTCTGAAAGTTCTAATTCATTCTTTTTTTAAATGTACCTTTGTCATGATATTTATTTCTTATGGCTTTTAAAAATTTAGGGGAATTCATAACTTTAAATACATGTACTTTAAAGATTCTTTCTGATTGCTAGTATGTTAGGTTATTGGATTTTCATTTCTCTGCTGTGTTATTGCTAATTCTCACTGATGGTGATGGGATTTTGTCTTGTCTCCCCCATCTCCTGGTCCCTCATGAAAATCCTGTGATACCAGGATTTGGGGTAATGGAAGTATTACTCCAAAGTAGTTTTGCTTTTGCCAGGAGTCCCAGCATATCACCATCATATGACAAATATTTATTGTTATTTTCCCAGTTTGAGAGTTTCTAGCCCATGTAGGTTGTGAAAATTTTAACTTAAACCTTTATGAGATGCAGAACTCTGGCAGAGGGATCTTCCTCTTTAAACTTCTTTACCGATGGGCAAACTTTTTCTTGCTAATCCCTTCCCCAAAGGTGTAGTCTCTTGTTCTGGGACTTCTTTGAGTCTCAGTGCCATCTTGCTCTTCATAGAGACTAGGGCTTACCTCCTTTTTCTACATGAGGATTAAAATCCAATCTCCTGTATTACTGGGGCTAACAATCACCACTACATTTGCTTCTGTTTGAAATACACAGTAAAGATTTTTCAAATGATGAGTGAATTATGATTGATACAGAGCAGCATAGAAGGCAAATGAGGATATTTTTGGGAAAAACATAACTCTTGGGTCTCTCAACCACATATTAAATGGTGGTGGTGGTTGGTGTTTTAGTTGCTAAGTTGTGTCTGACTCCTGTGACCCCATGGATTGTAGCCAGCCAAGCTCCTCTGTCCATGAAATTCTCCAGGCAAGAATACTGGAGTGGGTTGCCTCTCCAGGGGATCTTCCCTACCCAGGGATCAAACCTGTGTCTTCTGCATTGGCAAGTGAATTCTTCACCACCGAGCCATTAGGGAAGCCCAAATTATCTACTACATTTTAATGGTCAAAATATGGGACTATGTTCCATCTAAGCAGTTCTTTTCTTTCCAGTTGTGTTTTTTTGACATTTATCTTTTGTGAGTCTATATGTTTATATTATTACTATATTTATAAGCACAATTTTAGGTCACCTAAAGCTAGAACATGGAGCATTAAGCATTATACTGCAGTTATCTCAAGTTTGGGACTACATTTGGAAAAGGGTTGTATTAAAATGGCATTTATTTGTAAAATCCATTTACTTTATTAAATCATTTGTTAATTTTAAGATTTGACTTCATTGTAAATAACCCTGAGATTAAACACACAGACATATCACAGTCTTCATTATTTGCAAAGTATTTATGTGTCTAGGAAAGCAAATGTGCTAAAATAATATAGTTTGAGCCTGTGGTGAGTCCTAAATTAAATGATGCCTGGATTGCTGCCAATATATAGATTTTTATCAAATTTATATTCTCTTTTCTATTTATCTGTCAGATGAGTATATATTAGATCAGTAAGCACACTTTGTATGGCTACAGTTGTGATTCTGAATAATATAAAAAAGCAGTCCTGATTTGGTTAGGATTAACCAAACAATACTGTAGTAAGAATATTACAGCGTGACAAGCATGGACATAGATACCTGTATTTCATTAGTGTATATGGAATCATCAAAGTTCTAGAAACCAGAAAGAATATGTAAAATGGTGTCTGTTTTGTGTATGTGTGTATGTTGAAGGAGAGGGGGCAGAGAGAATCCTCACTGGTTAGGAATCACTTCTTTAGTAGGTCAGTGGTATGATGACTTCAGGGTTGTGTGTTGGCAATGCCTGAATCAGAATTGCTTGTAGATGTAGTTATGTTGCTGCTGCTGCTACTGCTATGTCGCTTCAGTCGTGTCCCACTCTGTGTGACCCCATAGACGGCAGCCCACCAGGCTCCCCCGTCCCTGGGATTCTCCAGGCAAGAATACTGGAGTGGGTTGCCATTTCCTTCTCCAATGCATGAAAGTGAAAGGTGAAAGGGAAGTCACTCAGTCATGTCCGACTCTTCGCAACCGCATGGACTGCAGCCTACCAGGCTCCTCCATCCATGGGATTTTCCAGGCAAGAGTACTGGAGTGGGGTGCCATTGGGCTTTGCTTATAGATCCCTGAGAGAAGAGATTTCTAAATTATACCATTGGTCCTAAGGGCAACTGTTCACTTTGATCCTATGTGGAAAATAATTCTGGAGAGGGTAGTTCCACTGAGAACTTTTAGTAAAACAACATAGACTTCACTTTGGTTTTCCGATTGCTGCTGCTGCTGTCACTTCAGTCATGTCTGACTCTGTGCGACCCCATAGACAGCAGCCCACTAGGCTGCTGGGATTCTCCAGGCAAGAACACTGGAGTGGGTTGCCATTTCCTTCTCCAATGCATAGAACTGAAAAGTGAAAGTGAAGTCGCTCAGTCGTGTCCAACCCTCAGCGACCCCATGGACTGCAGCCTCTCAGGCTCATCATCCATGGGATTTTCCAGGCAGGAGTACTGGAGTGGGATGCCATTGCCTTCTCCAGGTTTCCAGATTAGGCCAACACATTTTATTCTACCATTAAAAAACCATGAAAAATGATTGCCTTCATAATAGCTAGTGTTTGCTCCTTTGTGAACCAAGGATTTTATGTTGGATGCTAGTTGGTTGATTGTTGGATAAGAGCAATGTGAGTATTTTCTACTCTTCCCTTACTTTTTAAATTTTTTTATTTTTATAAATTATGAAAGTATGATAACACATTTACAGGAGACTTGAAAAATACAGAACAAGTTTACATAATAGTTCCACTATGTATTACAGTTATTTTTTAAGTAGGTAAATTAAGATACTCTTCCCTTGTTGTGAGTGTAAAAGCAAGAACAAGTGAGCACTCTCACAGTGTCCTTATGTGTAAGGACACTTAGACATAAAGAACAATTACAAACCAAGAACTAGCAACCAATTAGCAATTCTTTATTAGAACCCTGGGTCCATTTCTTCTTTTATTAAATCAGCACATTGATACCCAGGAGTAAAGAATAATGCTTTTGAAGTGTTTGTTTTGCATTTCAGGGAAGGGGTCCAGGATGATTTAGCTTTTTCAAGTACTGATGCCTTAAAACAAGATTTATTTAGTCTAGTTTAGGTCATTGACCTATGACAGTTTGAAAGCATCATACATGCCAGTATTTTTAGCTTTCATAGATTGTCTCATCTCATAATGTCTGTTATCTTTGAAAGCAAACTTGAAATTCTTAGTAAGAATTAACTAGACAAATCAGAAAACATAAAAAATTTTAAAATTTAGGTAATTGTAAAGAATAAAAACTAGAGGTCACTGTGATTCTTGTTTGCAACAGGCTGCCTTTAGGATAATGTAGTTTTTATAAAATTTTATGCAAAGTAGGTGCTTCCCTCATTCAAATATACTATACTTTAAAAGAGGAATTGAACAAATTTGGTATATTGTTTAAAAATCCAGATGCTAGGTTATTTTCTTTTAAAACTTCCAACCTTTTAACTTAGACAACTCTCTGCTTAAAGGAAATAGTCTTTGCTATAGCTGTTTCAGAACAGCTTCATGGAGGTGGGAGAAATTAATTTCAGCTACAATAAACATATGGCATTTAGTAGGCAATTGGCTTTTCAACCTTAACCATAGCAGTCTCCTCCATATATGGCATTATGTTTTATTAACGTAATTTAAATAGGGATGTTCTGGGTTATCATTTACACAGATTAAATTCCCCACCTAATGTACATGTAACTAAATGCACATTTACCCACATAATGGCTATTGGTCACAGTTTTCATGGTGGTCATTCAGCCAGAAAATAAGGCTGTAGTTCTTTATGTGTATGTGTTAAAGAATACATGTATACATGCTCCTTCACAAATCCCTGGGCTGGTATGAGGACTACCCTCACTCAGCTCTCAGCAAGCCCTGCTGATTGGTTGACATCATCTCAGAAACCAGCAGCAACCTTTCCGTCCCCCAATCAGCTGCTTCAGATTTCAAGAAGTTGATCATTTTGTTTTCACTGAGGAAAGTGTTTTAATTGAATCATTTGCAATCAAAACCGTTCCTCACTTTGAGCCAAAACAGAATTTTAAGAGTGCACGTAGTCACTCAAATTGAGGACTACATGCTATAACCTTTCTCAACTGGACTAAATTAAATATGTAATATTCCCAGGAGCAATTTTTGAGAAGAGTACTCGGCCCTACTTTAACTAGTAAATCATTAAAACACATGTGGAAACATTCCATATTATTTTGATTTGACCCTTTGACAGTAAATGGCCACTTCCTTGCAACTTATATTATTTTTTTTTCCAAAAATAATTTATTGCCACCTGGTTTGCCTTTAGGCATTTTCCTGTGTGTTCAAAAACATTGATATGTTTCTCTGGATTTTTATAAGATCCATATATTCTTTTGAGTCAGCTTCTTCTAATTTCTTAATATTTTATCTGCATAATATCTAAGTGTTAGTGACATGAAAACTCTGATTCTATGGTTTTAAAGAGGGGACTATAAGCTGTTTGCCCTTTAATTAGTGAACTTTTAAATATCCTTCCTTTGTTTCTTACATGAGCAGAGAATAAAAATGGCATAGTTTTCATTAGTCCTGACTTAAAGTAAAATTAATTGCTGATATTCTTTTCTTTCTAGATATCTTCCTTATTGCTGAGACCAGTATTAAATTCCGTATCAAATAAGTACTTCTAAAAAGATATTCCTCAACATGACAAATTCATGTAAAAACTACTCTTAGGTCAGTGTAGTGCTATGAATTAAGTACATATGAATTTCAGCAGAGCCTTTGAGCAAGTCTCTGATGATAGCCAGGTTATTTAGATGGTGAAATAGGGCCTATCACCAAAGACAGTGAAATACACTTGACCTCTTGGTGTTTTGAACAATCTCCTAATCCCTGCTGAGGTTATGAAGCTGAATCTGGCCTCTGTAACCCAACACCGAATTAAATCTCAGAGACAAGAGTTTGGAGTGAAGTAGAAAAGAATAGCTTTATTGCTTTGCCAGGCAAAGGGGGCCACAGTGGGCGAATGCCCTCAAAACTGTGTGTCCCCATCAGAAGAGGGTAGTAAGAAGTTTTATAGTAATGGTTCAAAGAGGGCATGATCAGCTCTTGGACATTCTTTTGACTGGTTGGTGATGAGGTATGTGGGCATCAGTATCATCAGTGTTCTGATTCCAGCCAGACTGGGGTATAGTGCTTGTGGGCAGCACACAGTTAACTTCTCCCACTTGGTGAGGGTTTCATTCTCTGCAAACAGTGCAAAGATAATTTTTTGTGTGTATTCTTTGAGAGGGGACCAGGACCCTGCCCCAAGGCTGTTCTTTTCTTCTGAAGACTCCTCCCCGGTCTCTGCAACCCCTCCCTTCCCTAGTTAGCATCTGTTTGAACCTGCTCTTTGGAACTCAGGGAAGATCAGGGAGACTGAATGAAGCTTATTTCCTGTAGTCAAAAAATGGGGGACACAGAAATAGTTTTGTGCCCAGGAGCCCCACAGGGTCCTGCTGGGTATCATTTACTGAGAATTCAAGCCTCTAAAAGTCTCTTGTCTCCTCCCCACAAGTCCTCCTCATTCTTATTGTTGATAGTATTATTGTCCTAAGTTATGACAAACAAAAAATAAAAGGGAGAATTACAAATAACAATAAAAAGGCATGTTACAGAACTGTTGGATGGCTCTGGAGAAAATATGAAGACTGAGCACACAGACAAAAAATATGAAATATGAAGATGAAAATGTAAGAGGCATATTAGGAAATGGTGAAAACTACTAGCATAGATATAACTGGAGTCAGAAAAGATATTTTGTATATAGATAGTAAAGTAAATATCATTTTAAATTGTACAGCTAATTATTATGATATGCCGTTTATATTTATTTTTTTAATATTTTGAAATTTACTTTAGTCAAAGAAGTGAGAAGAGGAATTGATTTTTTAAAAAAATATCATTAGTTTTCCTGACATCATTTAGTATATAATTCATTCTTTCCACAAGATATTAAAATACCCTCTTCGTATGTACGTGTTCAGTCATGTCTGACTTTGTGACTCCATGGACTGTAGCCCACCAGGCTCCTCTGTCCATGGAATTTTCCAGGCAAGAATACTGGAGTGGGTTGCCATTTCGTACTCCAGGGGATCTTCCTGACCCAGGGATCAAACCTACATCTCTTTCATTTCCTGCGTTGGCAGATGGATTCTTGATCACTTTAAATAATAAAATAAATTTAGGGAAGTAATAGTAAAATACCCTCTTTAACATATATAAAATATTATATATTTTGGTATTTCTGAGCTTGCTATTCTGTGTAGGAATGGATCTTCCTCGATCCGTGTGTATAAATGAGCAATGGCTGGATTTTTAACTGATGTGGTTTTATGTTTAAATAATTGATAGGATGAAGTCCATTCTTCGGAGAAGGCAATGGCACCCCACTCCAGTACTCTTGCCTGGAAAATCCCATGGATGGAGGAGCCTGGAGGGCTGCAGTCCATGGGGTCGCTGAGGGTTGGACACAACTGAGCAACTTCCCTTTCACTTTTCACTTTCATGGATTGGAGAAGGAAATGGCAACCCACTCCAGTGTTCCTGCCTGGAGAATCCCAGGAACGGGGGAGCCTGGTGGGCTGCCGTCTATGCGGTCGCACAGAGTCAGACATGACTGAAGCGACTTAGCAGTAGCAGTCCGTTCTTATCCTTCCCTATCAGGAGATCCTTGACTTTCAGTGTGCATTTGTCCTTTGAACTGGTCCTAAAGTCATTTCCTCAATATAAAAACATGCTACTGGGATTTTTAGTATAATTATATTAAACTTACATGTTCATTTGAGGAAATAATAATATTGAAACTTTGAATATTCCTATAGAGGGTCATGGTATCAGTTCAGTTCAGTCACTCAGTCGTGTCCGGCTCTTTGTGACCCCATGAACCACAGCATGCCAGGCTTCCCTCTCCATCACCAACTACAGGAGTCCACCCAAACCCATATCCATTGAGTCAGTGATGCCATCCAACCATCTCATCCTGTGTCGTCCCCTTCTCCTCCTGCCCTCAATCTTTCCCAGCATCAGGGTCTTTTCAAATGAGTCAGTTCTTCCCATCAGGTGGCCAAAGTATTGGAGTTTCAGCTTCAGCATCACTCCTTCCAATGAATATTCAGGACTGATCTCCTTTACGATAGACTGGTTGGATCTCCTTGTAGTCCAAGGGACTCTCAAGAGTCTTCTCCAACACCACAGTTCAAAAGCATCAATTCTTTGGTGCTCAGCTTTCTTCACAGTCCAACTCTCATATCCATACATGACTACTGGAAAAACCATAGCCCTGACTAGATGGACCTTTGTTGGCAAAGTAATGTCTCTGCTTTTTAATATACTGTCTAGGTTGGTCATAACTTTCCTTCCAAAGAATAAGCATCTTTTAATTTCATGGCTGCAATTACCATCTGCAGTGATTTTGGAGCCCCCCAAAATAAAGTTTTCCACTGTTTCCCCATCTATTTGCCATGAAGTGATGGGACTGGATGCCTTGATCTTAGTTTTCTGAATGTTGAGCTTTAAGCCAACTTTTTCACTCTCCTCTTTCCCTTTCATGAAGAGGCTCTTTAGTTCTTCGTCATGGTATAACTTTCTGTTTATTCAGTATTCATTTGTATTCCTGAGTAAAGAATTGTAATTCTTTTCATATACATTTTACATGTTTTTGTTAAGTCTCTTTCCTAACTATTGTATATATTTTATCATTAAAGAGAATTCAATGTTATATTCACAATATTTCTATCTGGTTATTTCTAGTATATAGAAGAGATTTTTAAAAATAACTTGCAACTTGCCACCCTATTGAATCTCTTAATAGTTTTAATTGTTTTAAGATGATTCTCTTGGAATGTCTAGTAAGATAATCATATCACTTTAATTACTATTTTGTTTCTGAAATATTTAAATCTCTAGTGCTTTTATTTATCACATGGCATTTTTCTAGAACTTCTGAAACAGTATTGAATAAAGATAATTATTAGCCCTGTGTTCTTGATAAATTCTCTCATTCACTTATTCAAAAGATTCATTAAGTGCCTACTATATTCTAGTCTATAAGGTTAATGCAATTCCAATAAAATTCCAACAATATTTTTCATATTGACCAAATTACTTTAAAGGTCATATCAAAGAATAAATGCACAAGGCCACAAGGGAATGTAACTGATTAAAACACAAAATATTTCCTTTAATGCATGCATTACCTGGCAGCTCAGCTGGTGAAGAATCCACCTGCAATGCAGGAGACCCCAGTTTGATTCCTGGGTCAGGAAGATCCACTGGAGAAGGGATAGGCTACCCACTCCAATATTCTTGGGCTTCCCTGGTGTCTCAGCTGGTAAAGAATCTGCCTGCAATGCAGGAGACCTGGGTTCAATCCCTGAATTGGGAAGATCCTCTGGAGAAGGGAAAGGCTACCCACTCTAGTGTTCTGGCCTGAAGAATTCCATGGACTGTATAGTCCATGGGGTTGCAGAGAGTCAGACACGATTGAGCAACTTTTACTTCCACTTTCACCGTAGAAGGAACTTAAATTCTAACAGAGGGAAGCAGCCAACAAATAAGTAAACAGGAAATACAGATTTGCATATTAATGTGAAGATTATGAAGAAAACATAATTGAGTATCTCAATAGATAGAGACTATAAGTGATATGGAGAAGGCAATGGCACCCCACTCCAGTACTCTTGCCTGGAAAATCCCATGGATGGAGGAGCCTGGTAGGCTGCAGTCCGTGGGGTCACTAAGAGTCGGACACAACTGAGTGACTTCCCTTTCACTTTGCACTTTCATGCATTGGAGAAGGAAATGGCAACCCACTCCAGTGTTCTTGCCTGGAGAATCCCAGGGATGGGGGAGCCTGGTGGGCTGCCGTCTATGGGGTCGCACAGAGTCGGAGACGACTGAAGCCACTTAGCAGCAGCAGCAGCAGCATGAGTGATACTAGTGGTAAAGAACCCACCTGTCAATGTAGGAGCTGTAAGAGATTCGGGTTCAATCAGTCAGAAATATCCGCTGGAGAAGGAAGAGGCAATCCACTAGTATTCTTGCCTGGGAAATACCGTGGACAGAGAAGCCTGGCAAGCTTAGGTCCATAGGAATTGCAGAGTCGGACACAACTGAGCAACTAAGCACATGAGCTACAGGGTGCTGTTTTGTAATTGGAAAAACCTTTCAGAAGAGGTAGCATTTGAGATGAGATTTGTAAGAGGAAAAGGCAGTCATATGAAAATCTGGTGCAAGAGTGTTGCTGGAATGAGGACAGTATGTGCAGAAACTCTGAGATTGAACAAGCTTGTCATGTTGAAGGCACCAGGAGGTTCCTGTGGCTGGATGTAATTGGTCAGTGTGAAAGAGGTAGACTTTAGGGTCATAGAGGTGGGGTGCAGGTGCTCAGTGCCCTTCTAACTACAGGGAAGCCACTGGAAATTGGTAAGCAAGGGCAAGATACAAATTGAACTTTAAGAATACTCTGGATGCTGAGTGGATGACAATAGAGAATCTAGAGTGGAGACAGGGAGACTGAGGTTTTTGTAATTAGCCAAGTGTGAGAAAGGTTGGTGGCTTATGCTAGGTTGTAAGCGATGCTAATATGAAAGATGGTCAGACTCAGCAAACATTTTGGTATTATGACAGTGAAATATGCTGATAGGTGACTAGTTACAGTTAATAGGTGGCAAGTTAGGGTGCACTGATGGCAGGTGCATAGAACTGCAGCCTAAATGACTGGTTGTACAGTAGCACCACTTCCTGAGATGGGGGCGGCTTGAGGAGGAGTGCATATTAAGGACAAAGGCCAATAGTTCTTTTCTAGAAGTGTTAAATAGCAAAATGAGAAGGTTGAATCATCATACAGAAGACCTTTAAAGCCATGGGACTGGATGATGTCACCCAGGGAGCATATATAAAGACCATGAAGTGTCCAAGGGAAACAGAACTGGGAAGATAAGGAGAAGCTAGTGAGACAGAAGGAAAACTACAAGTATCCGGTCCTTTGCTAGATACAATGAATACAATAGTAGCCCTATCACTTACTGCTTATTGTCTAGTCTCTTTCCATTTAATGATGATGGTAGTGCCTCTTATTTTACCTTTCACCATAATGATGTGGGCAGCTGTTGGTTTTGATAGATATATTTTCAATGTTAAGCAGGTACCCTCTAATTTCTAATAGACAAGGAGATTTTATTATTTTACAATCATGAATGCTTGTTGAATTTTATCAGATGGCCTGTCAACTTCTATCAGGCTGATCATACATTAATAGATATCCAGAAGTTAAACCAATTTGCATTTCTGAAGTAAACCAATTTTGGTCATGGTGAATTACTTTAAAATTTTCTGATGGGTTGACCCTGCAATTAGTTTTAGATTTTTGCTTCCCTGCTTGTGTGTGTTCTGGCCTCAGTTTATGTTATACTTTTTAAGGTTCAGTATTATGGTTTTGCTAACTTCATGAATTAAATTGGACAGCTCACTTTTATTATGTTTGAAAGTGAAAGTGTTAGTCACTCACTTGTGTCTGACTCTTTGCAACCCCATGGACTAGCCCGTGAGACTCCTCTGTCCATGGAATTCTCCAAGTAAGAATATTGGAGTGTGTAGCCATTCCCTTCTCCAGTGGATCTTCCTCACTCAGGGATCAAACCTGGGTCCTCCTGAATCGGCAGGCAGATTCTTTACCATCTGAGCCACCAAGGAAGTTAAATTACACAAAACATTTTTTTCCTTTAATATTAGATAGATAATCCTTCCATTCTCTGATAGGACATCTGAATTCCAAACTGATCTCTTCAGTGAATGTTGTTTTATTAAAGTTTTTTCTTTCCTTGGTTAATTTTGCATATTGATAGTTTTTCTTGAAAAGCTGTTCATTTCATGAAGATTTTCAAATTTATTAGAATAAATGTATTTATATAAAATCTCCATTCTTATCGTTAAATCTTGTTTCTGACTCATGTTGCATATTTGCAGTTTCTCTTTTCTCTCAGATTTTCAGGAGGCAGGCAATTTTTATTAGTCCTTTAGAAGTACTAGCTCTTGGTTTCATCATTTCTAGTCTTTGCTATTTTATTTTGCTTCCTAGTTTAAAAATCCTTCCTTCTTCTTTTAATTTATTGTACTGTGATTTTTCAAAATTCTTGAATTTGACTTCTTAGTTCATTTATTTTCACATTTTGTATAGCCTTAAACATCTTTTAATTCTATAGTTATCTGAGCAAGCTTTGCCTGAATTTCATATATAGGCTTAGTGTCATTAATTTGTAAACAGTTTACATATGAAATTTAGGTTTTTTTTAAATTGCAGTCATTCCAAATAGAGTATTTACATTTCCCAATGGCTAGAACTCTTTATTCTTTGTTATTAATATCCAGTTCTATTAAAGTTGTATAGTAGATTTTTGAAGGTCCCATCTGTTTATTTTTTGTAAATGTTGAATGCATTTTGAAAAATAAGATATTTTTTATTACTTCTTTTTTTTATTACTTCTTTGTAGGATAACATTCTTGACCCTGGTAGTTTAAGCTAGTCTCATTATTTATAGTATTTGAAGTCACTGTTACTCTTTTTCTGGCTTGCTTATTTGATTTGCCGGTTTCTTAGAGAGATATATTGAATTCTCTATCATGACTGTTTTATTTTTAAACTTTTCATTTCTCATATTTTTGCTTCATATATCTTAAAATATTCAATCCTACTTTTCCACTGGCTGACTACAGATGGAAATTGTATTTAGTTCTGGTTGTCACTTTTAAGGAAAACAGACTATGGATCATAGCTAAAAATAAAAAAAGTGATCAGAGTGATCAAAGAACTGAAGTCATGTCACTTGGTGACTAGTAAAAGGAACTGGGGCATTTCATTTGTATGTTAAATGGGTATAACTTTTTGATATGCCATTGGACAGTGAAGTTAAGGTTGATCTGAATAACTTCAAATAGCAGAACTGGAAAAAGTTTGGAAAAATAATAAGGACGGTATTCTGATAAAGTTGTTCTGAAATGAAGCTGAAAGCTGCTGGAGGTGGTGAAATTGCTGTCACTGAGCTAGGCTAGCAGAGGCTAAATTACTACTTACCAGGCTACTATGGGACTTCCCTGGTGGACTTCCCAGATGGTAAAGCGTCTGTCTGCAATGCAGGAGACCTGGGTTCGAACCCTGGGTTGGGAAGATCCCCTGGAGAAGGAAATGGCAATCCACTCCAGTACTATTGCCTGGAAAATCCCATGGACAGAGGAGCCTGGTAGGCTACAGTCTATGGGGTCGCAAAGAGTCAGACATGACTGAGCAACTTCACTTTTACTTTCAGGCTACTATGAAAGAATTCAAGCATTGGCTCAAAGGTAGGATGAGGAGATTGTTATTACTTTTAGTGTTTCTAAGGAGACTTGTTCTTCATTGTTATGTATTTCCTCATTCACACCTTCTCATATGTAAATAAGATATTTTCAAGGCTCAACTTAGTATTGCAGGTCAAAACTGTGTTGTTTCATGTCTTCAACCTGTGGGACAACAAGCAAGTATAGACCTCCTTCATCCACCTGGTATGATTGACAGAATCTGAAAATGGCAGCCACTCTGTGGAATCAAAGAATGATAGCAATAAATGTGATTTAAAAGACCATCTAAACTCACCTTCCAGTCAGGCAGATCATAGGCCTCAAAGCTGTATTTCTCATTATAAAAGTCATTCAGTTTATTTTTACATCTGACAGTTGTTTTTTTTTTTTTCCCTCCATAGAATAGTGTTCTTTCCTTCTAGTGTCCTTTATGAATTTTTTTGTATTAATTCAAAGATTTTGTGACCCATTCCTCCTCTTTCATGTCATATTTCCTGCCATTTTTTTTGTTATATGAAGTTTTTGTGATGAATCATGTCTTCATTTTTTAAAAAAAATCTTCTCAACATCTTTAGCAGGGTTTTTTTTTTTTTTTTTCCCAGTAGGAATTAATGTGCCTGAGTTATTGAAACATATACAGAGGGGTTTTCTGGTTGCTTATTCTAGTTACTCCAGGAGTATTACTAGCTCAGGATTAATTTTTTGGTTAATATCTCAACTTAAGTATACCTGTGGCGGATTCATTTTGATATTTGGCAAAACTAATACAATTATGTAAAGTTTAAAAATAAAATAAAATTGGAAGAAAAAAAAAAAATTCAGCATCACTAAAGAGGGCACATTTCAATTCTAAATTGGTATGTGACACCATCTTGAATTTTCACTTCCTCATGAGATTTGTTTTACATTTAGAGACAAAGTGAAAGTGAAGTTGCTCAGGCATGTCTGACTCTTTGCGACCCTGTGGACTGTGGCCTGCCAGGCTCCTCAGTCCATGGAATTTTTCAGGCAAGAGTACTGGAGTGGGTTGCCATTTCCTTCTCCAGGGAATCTTCCTGACCCAGGGATTGAACCTGGGTCTCCCGCATTGCAGACGCTTTACCGTCTGAGCCACCAGGGAAGCCCAATTTAGAGACAAAAGGCTCAATTTTTTTTGCCATTTTATTGAGCTGGTGGAGTATGTCTTTCACTATATATGCAACCCTTCTTTTGAGGGTTCTGGTTTTAAGAAAAATGTCTCAACACCAAATTCTTGTTTTGTACCCATCTAAGCCTTCATTTATTATCTTTTTTTGTTGATTAGAACAAAAATTCCGTATCAAGAATATATAAAAAAATCTTAAAAATTTAAAACCTGAACAACCCACTGTAAAAACAAAAAATTAGTGGAGTATTTAAAATAACACTTTACAAAAGGAGATACACAAATGGCCTATGAAAATGTGCTCAAGTCATTACTAATCAGGAAAGTGCAAATTAAAATCACACCTTTTAGGCTAAAATTCAGAAGGCAGTCAAGACCAAGTGTTGATAAGCATGCAGAACAACTGAAAGTTTTAGCTATTGTTTGTAAAAGGTAAAATGGTACAGCATCTTTAGTGAACAATCTAGCAGTTTGTGAGAAAGGCAATCATATACTTACATGTAACCCAACAATCCTATTCCTTAATATTTTCCCAAGAAAGTTGAAAATATATCTCCACAAAAATGCTACTCTATGGAAGCACCCCAAATGGACATTAAGAGGTGAATGGATTAACAAAGTAGTGCGTATTTATACAGTGGAATATTACTCAGCAATAAAAAAGAATGAACTACTGATACATTCTTTATTAAGGAATCTAAAACACATGCTAAGTGAAAGAAGCTAAACATAAAAGAGTACATGGAGTAATATACTATTTATAAAATTTTAGAAAAGGCTAAGCTGCATTGGTGATAGTCTAGACTGGGTAGAGGCGCTTTTTGGGGATTTGAATATGCTCTATAGCTTGAATATCATGGTGGCTACATGGCATGTACATTGAACAAAATGCACTGGATTGCACTGCAAAATAAATGCATTTTAATCATATGTAAACTGTATCAAGTGTTATTAAAAATATAAAACAAAGATAACATCCCCTGGCATGGCTAGCATATCAGCTAGTGTACTACTTTCACTTTCAAGTCCCGCATTTCTGGCACATAATATTTTTCTGTTTTTCTTCTTCTGCATTGTCATTTTCTTTAGCTTTACTGAGATATAATTGACATACAACATTGCATATGTTTAATGTCTACACTGTATTGATTTGATATAATTAGCACTGATTACCACTATAAGGTTAGTTAACAGCTCCATCACTTCACATAGTTGTCTTTGTGTGTGTGTGGCAAGAACGTTTAAGATTTATTCTTCTGCCCACTTTCAAGTATATAATCGGAGAAGGCAATGGCACCCTACTCCAGTGTTCTTGCCTAGAGAATCCCAGTGATGGAGAAGCCTGGTGGGCTGCCGTCTATGGGGTCACACAGAGTTGGACACGACTGAAGCAACTTAACAAGTATATAATACAGTATTGTTAACTATTATCACTTTGTTGTACAATGTTGTTTTTCATTGTTCAGTCGCTCATTTGTGTCTGACTATTTGTGACCCCAGGGACTGAAGCACTCCAGGCTTCCCTATCCTTCACCATCTCCTGGAACTGCTCAAACTCATGGCCATTGAGTCAGTGATGCCATCCAACCATCTCGCCCTCTGTTGTCCTCTTCTCCTCCTGCCTTCAATCTTTCCCAGGATCAGGGTCTTTTCAAATGAGTTGACTCTTTGCATCAGGTGGCTAAAGTATTGGAGCTTCAGCATCAGTTCTTCCAATGAGTTTTCAAGGTTGATTACATTTAGGATTGACTGGTTTGATCTCTTTTCTCAAGAGTCCTGTCCAACACCAAAGCTCAAGAGCATCAATTCTTGGGCACTCAGCCTTCATTCTGGTCCAACTCTCACATCCATACATGAGTACTGGAAAAATCGTAGCTTTGACTAAATGGACCTTTTGTCGGCAAAGTAATGTCTCTACTTTATAATATGCTGTCTAGGTTTGTCTTAGCTTTTTTTCCAAGGAGCAGATATCTTTTAATTTCATGGCTGGGGTCACCATCTGCAGTGATTTTGGAGCCCCCCCCCAAATAAAGTCTCTCACTGTTTCCATTGTTTCCTCATCTGTTTGCCAAGAAGTAATGGGAGCTGATGCCAAGATCTTAGTTTTTTGAATGTTGAGTTTTAAGCCAGCTTTTTCACTTTCCTCTTTCACTTTCATCAAGAGACTCTTTAGTTCTTCTTCACTTTCTGCCATAAGGATTATGTCATCTGCATATCTGAAATTATTGATATTTCTCCTGTAAATCTTGATTCCTGCTTGTGCTTCATCCAACCCGGCATTTCACATGATGTCCTCTGCATGTAAGTTGAATAAGCAGGGTGACAATATACAGTTTGACATATTCCTTTCCCAATTTGGGACCAGTCCTTTGTTCTATGTCTAGTTCTAATGGTTGCTTTTTGACCTGCATACAGGTTTCTCAGGAGGCAGGTAAGGTGGTCTGGTATTCCCATTTCTTGAAAATTTTCCACAGTTTGTTGTGATCCATGCAGTCAAAAGATTTAGCAAAGTCAATGAAGCAGAAGGAGTTGTTTTTCTGGAATTCTCTTGCTTTTTCTATGATCCAATAGACATTGGCAATTCAATCTCTCATTCCTCTGTCTTTTCTAAAGCCAACTCGAGCATCTGGAAGTTCTAGGTTCAAGTACTGTTGAAGCCTAGCTTGCAGAATTTTGAGCATTACTTTGCTAGCATGTGAGACAAGTGCAATTGTGTAGTAGTTTGAACATTCTTTGGCATTGCCTTTCTTTGGAACTGAAATGACATTCTTTGGCATTGCCTTTCTTTGGAACTGAAATGAAAGTTGACCTTTTCCAGTCCTGTGGCCACTGCTGAATTTTCCAAATTTGCTGGCATACTGAGTGCAACAGTTTCACAGCATCATCTTTCAGGATTTGAAATAGTTCAACCTCCATTAGCTTTGTTCATAGTGATACTTCCTAAGGCCCACTTGACTTTGCACTCCAGGGTGTCTGGCTCTAAGTGAGTGAGCACACCATCGTGGTTATCTGGGTCATTAAGAAATCTTTTGTATAGTTCTGTATATTCTTGCCACCGCTTCTTAATATATTCTGCTTCTGTTAGGTCCATACCATTTCTGTCCTTTATTGTATGCATGTTTGCATGAAATGTTCCCTTGGTATCTCTAATTTTCTTGAAGAGATCTCTAGTCTTTCCCATTCTATTGTTTTCCTGTATTTCTTTGCATTGATCACTTAAGAGGGCTTTCTTATCTCTCCTTGCTATTATTTGGAACTCTGTATTCAGATGGGTATATCTTTCCCTTTCTCCTTTGCCTTTAGCTTCTCTTCTTTTCTCAGCATCTGTAAGGCCTCTTCAGACAACTGTTTTGTCTTCTTGAATTTATTTTTCTTGGGCTGGTTTTAATCACTACCTCCTGTACACTGTCACAAACCTCTGTCCATAGTTCTTCAGGCACTCTGTCTATTAGATCTAATCCCTTGAATCTATTTCTCACTTCTACTGTATAATTGTAAGGGATTTGATATAGGTCATACCTGAATAGCCTTCTGGTTTTCCATCCTTTGTTCAAGTAAGTCTGAATTTGGCCATAAGTAGCTCATGATCTGAGGCATAGTCTGCTCCCTGTCTTGTTTTTGCTGACTATATAGAGCTTCTCTGTCTTCTGCTGCAAAGAATATAATCAGTCTGATTTTGGTATTGACCATCTGGTGATGTCCATGTGTAGAATCATCTCTTGTGTTGTTGGAAGAGAGTGTTTGCTATGACCAGTGCATTCTCTTGGCAAAACTCTGTTAGCCTTTGCCCTATTCATTTTGTACTCTAAGGTCAAAGTTGCCTGTTATTCCAGGTATCTCTTGAGTTCCTACTTTTGCATTGTAGTCCCCAGTGATGAAAATGATATCTTTTTCTGGTGTTCTGAAAGGTCATGTAAGTTTCATAGAACTGCTCAACTTTAGCTTCTTCAGCATTAGTGGTTGGGACATAGACTTGGATTACTGTGGTATTGAATGGTTCGCCTTCGAAATGAACAGAAATCATTCTATAATTTTTGAGATTGCACCCAAGTACTGCATTTTGGACTCCTTTGTTGACTATGAGGGCTACTCTATTTCTTCTAAGGGATTCTTGCCCACAGTAGTAGATATGATGGTCATCTGAATTAAATTCACCCATTCCAGTCCATTTTAGTTTACTGATTCCTAAATTCTCAATGTTCACTCTTGCCATCTCCTGTTTGACCACTTTCAATTTACTTTGATTCATGGAGCTAACATTCCAGGTTCCTTTGCAGTATTGTTGTTTACAGCATAGTACTTTACTTTCACCACCAAACACATCCACGATTGAGTGTTGTTTCTGCTTTGGCTCAGCCTCTTCATTCCTTCTCGAGATATTTCTCTGCTCTTCTCCAGGAGCATATTGGGCACCTACCGACTTGGGAAGTTCATCCCTCAGTGTTATATCTTTTTATCTTTTCATACTGTTCATGGGGTTCTCAAGGCAAGAATGCTGAAGTGGTTTGCCATTCCCTTCTCCAGTGGACCACGTTTTGTCAGAACTCTCCAACATGACCCATCCTTCTTGGGTGGCCGTACATGACATGGCTCATAGTTTCATTGAGTTAGACAAAGCTGTGATCCATGTGATCAGTTCTGTTAGTTTTCTGTGATTGTGGTTTTCATTCTGTCTGCCCTCTGATGGATGAGGATAAGAGGCTTGTGGAAGCTTCCTGATGGGAGGGAAAGGCTGTGGGGAAACTGAATCTTGCTCTGGTTGGTGGGGCCATGCTCAATAAATCTTTAATTTAATTTTCTACTGATGTTGTACACTAGGTTTCCAGAATTTAGTTATCTTAAAACTGGAAGTTTTTACTGTTTGATCAACATCTTTCCATTTTATCCAACCCCGAATCTGTCGTAACAACTGTGACTCTCTCTTTCTATGACTTTGCCTTAATTTCCACATGTAAGTAATACTATACAATATTTGTCTTTCCCCATCTGACTTAATGCTGTCAGACTCCCTTTATGTTGTTGCACATAACAAGGTTTCCTTTTCTCATGGCTGGATAATAGCACCCCTTGCACTGGCAGCAGAGAGTCTTAATTGCTGGACTGCCAGGGAAGTCTCTCTTCTGCTTAATTTAAAATAGGATTTTTGCCATTGATTTGTATGAATTATTTATTTATTTGGGATTTAATCCCTTGTCAGATATATGCTTTGCAAATATTTTCTCCTATTCCATATTTTCTTTATCTATTCTTTATCTAACCATATTTTCTTTATCTATTCATCCATCTGTGGACACTTAGGTTATTTCTGTGTCTTGGCTATTGTGAATAATGCTGCAGTGAACACAAGAGTGCAAATATATCTTTGGAATCATGTTTTCATTTCCTTCATATATATACCCAGATGTGGAATTGCTGGATCATGTGGTAACTCTATTTTTAATTTACTGAAGAATCTCCATGCTACTTTCCATACTGGCTGTATCAATCTACATTCCTACCACTGATGCATAAAGGTTCCCCTTTCTCCCCATTCTTTCCATTGCATGTTATTGCTTGTCTTTTTTTTTTTTTTTAATCTCTTGTCTTTTTGATAAAAGCCATTCTAACAGGTGTGAAGTGCTATCTCATTTTGATATTGATTTACATTTCCTTGGTGATTGATGACATTGAGCATCTTTTCATGTACCTGTTAATCAGTTGTGTGTCTTCTTCAGAAAAAAATGTCTGTTCTGTTATTCTGTCATTTTTATTTAACTAATTTATTTATTTGCTCCATCATGCGGCATGTGAGATCTTAGTTCCTTGATCAGGGATCAAACCTGCACTCCTTGCACTGGCAGCACAGAGTCTTAATTGCTGGACTGCCAGGGAAGTCTCTCTTCTGTTTAATTTAAAATAAGAATTTTGCTATTTATTTGTTTGAATTATTTATTTATTTTGGATTTAACCTCTTGTCAGATATATGCTTTGCAAATATTTTCTCCTATTCCATAGATGGCCTTTTCATTTTGTTGATTGTTTTGCTACACAGACATTTTTCAGTTTGAATAAGTCCCACGTGTTGATTGTTTGCTTTTGTTGCTTCCACTTTTGGGTCATATCCAAAAAATTATTGCCAATACCAATAACAAATAGATTTTTCCCTTTGATTTCTTATAGGAGTTTTATAGTTCCCAGTCTTAGGTTTAAGTCTTTAAACAATTTTGAGTTATTTTTTGTCTGTGGTGTAAGATAGGGGTTTAGTTTCATTCTTCTGCATTAGTTCTCAAGTTTCCCTACCACCATGTATTTAAGAGACTGTCATATCTCCATTGTTCTTTGTTCCTTTGTCAAATGTTAGTTGATGGTGTCTGTGAAGGTTTATTTCTGGTCTCTTGATTTGTTCCTTTGGTCTATGTGTCTATTTTAATGCCAATACCATACTGTTTTGATTACTTTATCTTTGTAGTATAGTTTGAAATCAGAAGTTGTTCTGTCTCCACCTTTCTTCTTTCTCAAGATTACTTTGACTATTGGGAGTCATTTGAATTTTAGGCATTTTTTCCTATTTCTGTTTAAAATATCATTGGAATTTTCATAGACATTAAACTTTAGATGGTTTTGGATAGTTGGACATTTTTAACAGTATTAGTTCTCACAGTACAAGAACACAAGATTATCTTTACATTTCTTTTCTGTCTTCAATTTCTTTCAACAAACCCTTGTAGTTTTCAGTGTACAAATCCTTCACCTCTTTGGTTTAAATTATTACTAATTTTTATAATGCTATAGTGAATGGGATTTTTTCTTTATTTTTTTCAGCAATATTGTTATTAGTTTAGAAATGTTTTTTATTTGAGCATCACTAGACAGAAGAACTGTACCAAAAAGATCTTCATGACAAAGATAATCACGATAGTGTGATCACTCACCTAGAGCCAGACATCCTGGAATGTGAAGTCAAATAGGCCTTAGAGCATCACTATGAACAAAGCTAGTGGAGGTGATGGAATTCCTATTGAGCTATTTCAAATCCTGAAAGATGATGCTGTGAAAGTGCTGCACTCAATATGTCAGAAAATTTGGAAAACTCAGCAGTGGCCACGGGACTGGAAAAGGTCAGTTTTCATGCCCATCCCAAAGAAAGACAATGCCAAAGAATGTTCAAACTACTGCACAGTTGCACTCCTCTCACATGCTAGTAAAGTAATGCTCAAAATTCTCCAAGCCAGGCTTCAGAAATACATGAACTGTGAACTTCCAGATGTTCAAGCTGGTTTTAGAAAAGGCAGAGGAACCAGAGATCAAATTGCCAACATTTGCTGGATCATCGAAAAAGCAAGAGAGTTCCAGAAAAACATCTATTTCTGCTTTATTGACTGTGCCAAAGCCTTTGACTGTGCAGATCACAATAAACTATGGAAAATTCTGAAAGAGATGGGCATACCAGACCACCTGACCTTCCTCTTGAGAAACCTATATGCGGGTCAGGAAGCAACAGTTAGAACTGGACATGGAACAACAGACTGGTTCCAAATAGGAAAAGGAGTATGTCAAGGCTGTATATTGTCACCCTGCTCATTTAACTTATATGCAGAGTACATCATGAGAAATGCTGGGCTGGGAGAAGCACAAGCTGGAATCAAGATTGCTGGGAGAAATACCAATAACCTCAGATATGCAGATGACACCACCCTTATGGTTGTGTGGAACTAAGTGAAGAGGAACTAAAAAGCCTCTTGATGAAGTGAAAGAGGAGAGTGAAAAAGTTGGCTTAAAGCTCAACATTCAGAAAACTAAGATCACGGCATCTGGTCCCATCACTTCATGGGAAATAGATGGGGAAACAGTAGAAACAGTGTCAGACTTTATGTTTTGGGGCTCCAAAATCACTGCAGACGGTGATTGCAGCCATGAAGTTAAAAGACACTTACTCCTTGGAAGGAAAGTTATGACCAACCTAGATAGCATATTAAAAAGCAGAGACATTATTTTGCCAACAAAGGTCCATCTAGTCAAAGCTATGGTTTTTCCAGTAGTCATGTATGGATGTGAAATTTGGACTGTGAAGAAAGCTGAGTGCCGAAGAACTGATGCTTTTGAACTGTGGTGTTGGAGAAGACTCTTGAGAGTCCCTTGGTGGACTGCAAGGAGATCCAACCAGTCCATTCTAAAGGAGATCAGTCCTGGGTGTTCTTTGGAAGGACTGATGCTGAAGCTGAAACTCCAATACTTTGGCCACCTCATGAGAAGAGTTGACTCATTGGAAAAGACCCTGATGCTGGGAGGGATTGGGGGCAGGAGGAGAAGGAGACAACAGAGGATGAGATGGCTGGATGGCATCACCGACTCAATGCACATGAGTTTGGGTGAACTCTGGGAGTTGGTGATGGACAGGGAGGCCTGGCGTGCTGCAGTTCATGGGGTTGCAAAGAGTCAGACATGACTGAGTGACTGAACTAAACTGAGAGGCTACTGCAAGAGCAATTTCACATCAGTCATATTGCTAGTTCTAGAAATTGTTTGGTTTTCTAAATGGTGAATGTATCATGGGAATTAGCTTCCCCCCCTGAAAAATATCCTTGATTATGGATATTTGATATTTGAGAAATACACTGAGAACAGTAATATTTATTTTGTATTTATTGTTTTGGGGCACTCTTCTTGGAGAAGGCAATGGCAACCCACTCTAGTACTCTTGCCTGGAAAATCCCATGGACGGAGGAGCCTGGTAGGCTGCAGTCCAAGGGATCCCTAAGAGTTGGGCACGACTGAGCGACTTCACTTTCACTTTTCACTCTCATGCATTGGAGAAGGAAATGGCAACCCAGTCCCGTATTCTTGCCTGGAGAATCCCAGGGACAGAGGAGCCTAGTAGGCTGCCATCTATGGGATCGCATAGACTCAGACACGGCTGAAGTGACTTAGCAGCAGTAGCAGCAGCAGGGCGCTCTTCTAAATGCTTTCACATCTGGTGGTGAATTCAGCTCTCTACCAACATTTAGACTAAGTATTATTATCCACATTTTTATGTGAGGAAACTGACATTAATTGACTGACTTTGGTTCCTGCTGGCAACAAATTGCAATCTGGAGTATAAACCAAGGCTTCTGATTCCAATTCCAGGTTTTTTTGAGGTTGAAATTTATCACATCTGTAACACTGACAGATAATTCATAAAATTAAAATATGAACATAGTTTTATTATTGTAAACAGTCTTAAAGACATTGTTCATCATGTAGTTTGAGTCCCCTTATGTTATGGCCCTGGTAATAAAGTCATTCAGTTGAATACCAGTAATATATTTATCCCTTAAAAAATCTATCACAGTATGATTGTTGCCTGATTTGTCCTCATATTTGAAAAAGGTCCTCATGATTTCTGCCTAGGATGATGCTCCCCTAGCTGGGGTTATGTGTGGTAGGCAACAGGATAAATTTACGACCTGTGTTCAAGAATAAGGGCAACTGTTGTCTATATCCCAGGTGAAGGATATCTGGAAATACAGAAAAAGTCTTAAACATAACACTTTGTATTTTCAATGTAGAAATACAATACTTATTTATAGGCTAGAACTTGAAAATAATCCATGAGGCATCATACTTGGAGAGAGAGGGTCTTCTATAGAATGTCTGCTTTTGTAAATGTAGCAGAAAAGGAAATTTTAAAGTGCCAAACTTTTAACAATAATGATTATGCATCCCTCATGCCCTTCATGCTTTGATTGACAGGAAGTTTACTAAATTTAATGCTCAAACAATAGTAACTACATTAGACCAGTATATTTACAAGAAGGTAAGTGGATACCAGATCGTGGACTATCCCATGGTGATAGACTAAGTGGTTAGGATTTTTCCTGAAGTTGATGGGCAACCACTGTATTATTCAAGTGAGGGAATGGTCTGGTAATTTGTACTTTGAAAATTGCCCGGTGTCATTTTGGAGGAAAAATTGGAGTGGGACGACTCAGAACTTAATAAGATCACTGTAAAGAATATTATATTAATCTTTTAGAAAGGATACAGATTTGACCTGTGACATCAGCAGAGAGTCTTAAAAATAGTCACCTTACCAGGGGGATAATAGAGAAAAGGACTCTGGATTTTGGCTTAGACACTTAGTAGATTTAAGGGCTAATTAAAATACTTAAGGCATCCATACAATGAATATGGATGCTCACCTAAATATAAGCTTTGAGTAAATTAAAAAAGCCTTTGTTATGATGAGGCAAGCTTTAAAGAAGATAGAAAAGAATTTCTCAAAATTTTCATGTGAATATATAATAACTGAGCATGTTGATAGCATGGATTCTAATTCAATAGGTCTGCATTTCTAACATTTTCTTAAGAGATGGTGATGCTATTGGTGCTCAGAACTCACTTTGAGTGGCAAAGTTCTAGCCATCCACTGCACTCTGAATGTTTCATCTTCATTTTCACTTTCTTTGGTTCTCTTGTGTTTGTTTTATTTTTGGCTTTGCTGAGTCTTTGTTGCTTTGTGCAGGCTTTCTCTAGTTGTGGTTAGTGGGACTAATCTTTGTTGCAGTGCACAGGCTTCTCATTGTGGTGGCTTCTCCTATTGCAGAGCACGGGCTCCATGGCACGTGGGCTTCGGTAGTGGCAACTCTCAGGCCCTAGAGCCTGGGTTCAGTACTTGTGGCACCTGGGCTTAGTTGTTCCATGGCATGTGGGATCTTCCCAGATCAGGGATCAAACCTGTGTCCCCTACATTGGCAGACTGATGCTTTACCACTGTGCCACCAGGGAAGTCCTCTCTTGTGTTTGTTTGATACTATATCTTGTCTCTTTGTTCTCTTTTCTGGGTCCCTTTGATGAATAGCTGATTTTAAATGACAATTTATGGCCTCACAGTGGAACTCAACTTTTCAGTATTGTCCTTCTTTTAAAATGAGAGATTTGGTAGTCTCTTTGCATGTGTTGGAGCAGATTCTATAGGTATCCTGCCCATATGTCCTTGACCCTTATTTCTAGTCCACACTTCCAGTTGTATTTTTTAATGACTAAAGATTTTTCCTAGTGTCCAAAGAATGCTCTATTTATGGATCCATGTTCTTAGTAAGCTAGAAGAGCCAAACCAGCAACCCTGACCAATGACTGCTTGGAAAATTCACCTTTTGGGGCTCTTTTCCTCTCCCTATCTTACTTTGCTCTTCTTTTATGTTTACCAGGATCACGTCCCAAACAAATTGCTTCCATAGAGAATCCAAAGACAAGGTCGGTAGTTAAAACTGAGTGCATACATGAAATCATCAGGAGAGAGTATGTGAAGTGAAAGAGAATAATGTCTGAGGTGGAGGCATGGGAAATATGATGTATAGTTGTGTGTCAAATAAAATAAGTTCAGAAAAGCAGAAGCCAGAGAGGCAGAATGAAAACCAGATCAGTCCTACTTTGCAACCCAGTTGCAACCCTGGCTTATCTATCCAGCCACTTTTTGGGCAACTCAACTTGAACATGAAGATTTCTGTGAAACAACCCAAGGTCATCCTTAACTTCTCTGTCTCAGTTACTGTGCATATCCTACAGAATTTTGGACTCAGTGGGAGAAGGAGAGGGTGGGATAATTTGAGAGAATACCATTAAAACATATATATTATCATATGTAAAACAGAGGAATAGTGTGAGTTCTATACATGAAGCAGGGCACTCAAAGCTGGTGCTCTGGGATACCCTAGAGGGATAGGATGGGGAGAGAAGTGGGAGGGGGTTTCAGGATGAGGGGGTACACATGTATAACTATGACTGATTCATGTTGATGTATGGCATAAACCATCACAATATTGTAAAGCAATTATCCTCCATTTAAAATATATAAAATAAAAAATAAAACCCACAAAAACTAATGCTTCTACATGTCACATAGCTATTAAATGGAGTCATCCCTTTCTCTTTATTCTTTACTACTTCTCTGGTGGCTCAGATGGTAAAGCGTCTGTCTACAATGCTGGAGACCCAGGTTCAATCCCTGGGTTGGGAAGATCCCCTGGAGAAGGAAATGGCAATCCACTCTAGTACTATTGCTTGGAAAATCCCATGGACAGAGGAGCCTGGTAGGCTACAGTCCATGGGGTTGCAAAGAGTCAGACACGACTGAGCGACTTCACTCACCACCATTACAAAAGGTCTCCAAACTTTTGACCCCTTTAAGCAGTGCTCTAACAGACAGCCACATTGATCATATGTCCTGCTGAAAGCAGTTCAAAGCTCTCCATTTCTTTGCAAAATAATCCAGAATTCCCCAGCATGACATGCGAAGTGTCCTCAGACTTCGCATCCTCTTCTCTCATTGCCTTTGCACCTGACACTTTGAGCTCTCACCATCCTCAGCTACTGAAAGTTACCCATGATCTCTATTATTTCTTGCTTCTCAGCTCATGTACATACTGACCCCTTTTCTGGAACTCCTTCCTCAAACCCCTTCCTCGATGACTTGACTAATTCTTCCAGACTCAGTTTGAATGATACTTGCTGTTGGAGTCTTTACCAGTGTCCAAAGTGTGGGACTGGAGCCCTTCATTATTGAAATGTTTTATTGCTATTTTGTGATGTTACCACTCGGCATTATAATTATCTGGTAATTACTCTTTTTTGAACGATATTCTAAACTCCACTGAGCTTAGAGACTTAAAAAAAATAACTATTGTATTCCACTGCCAGAGATCAAATAAGTGCACAATAATTTTTTTTGAGTGAGTGAAAGAAATAGCTCAGTATCTTCAAATACTAGAGAGAGTATTTAAGCAAGATAAGATAAAATAACAGATAGTTTCTGCAACTAGAGAGAGTTATCAGTGTCTTCAGCAAAAGCAGGTGTATTTCAATATATATATAGTATTTGTGGTGCTTTGAATTGTAAATTAAGATAACATAAAGTATGGAATTTTGGAAAAATCATGAGGCATGAGGGACGGTGTTTAAGAAGTACTTCACATATTCATTTTGGCTTAATTAATGTTCAATTTGGAGAAGATGAGAATTCTATACTTTGTCTTCACATTAAAAACACATTTCTTGCAATACTAGTTTATTTTGAAAACCTGTATTGTTATTCTTTAGCAGATTTTCAAAAGCTGGACATAACTTAAAGGCAGGCAATTCTTCTCCCTTTGGCACTGCTAGTAATGTGCCTGGGAGAAGGAAATGGCAACCCATTCCAGTATTCTTGCCTAGAGAATCCTGTGGACAGAGGAGCCTGGTGGGGTACTGTCCATGGGGTTGCACAGAGTTGGACATGACGGAAGCGACTTAGCATGCATGCATGCATCGGAGAAGGAAATGGCAACCCACTCCAGTATTCTTGCCTGGAGAATCCCAGGGACAGAGGAGCCTGGTGGGCTGCCGTCTATGAGGTCGCACAGAGTTGGACACGACTGAAGCAACTTAGCAGCAGCAGCAACAGTAATGTGCCCTAGTGAGATGTGTGAGAACTCTCATGCCATGTCACAGCATCACTAAATAGCAAGGGTTTGCTTGAGGGGCCATTAGTTGATATGGATTTTTTGAAAATGTCATATGTTTAGAGGGAGCAGCCCTAGCTCACTTCTTTTGGAAACGTGGCACACAGGCTTGGGAAGTTTACTCATCCTGTCTGTAGATAGTTTCTAGCTTTCTGATGTATAAGATTGAAAAAAGGCCCCTAGATTATGAATTATTATTGGTGTGACATGTCAAAAATGTGCTCTATTTCAAGTATGTCTGAGGTATATTTCTTAAAAATTTTACAGACATTGCTACATTTTGTTTATGAAGCGACTCTTACCAAAATGCTTGGAGCAGAGCACATGAATGATAACAATGTTGGGTGTATAATGAAAAGATTGTAAATTATATAAAGAAAGGAACAATGTCCTTTGAACAGTTCTCAATCTACATTTCTATCTTTACTTTGAAAGGACAGAACTATAATGAATTAGAAACAAAAAAATGCTCATTGAACAACTGTATCTACATTTAGATGATCTTGTAAATAAGCTTTGTAAAAAACAACTACTTATCTAGAGTCAGAGTTTGAATAGAAATTTATTTCTTACAGTGTGATTATATCAGGGGGAGAAAATTTACAAATAGACTCAAAGTAATAATACTTTTTAAAGCCAGTTATAACAACTTTAGAATCAAGATCAAATTACCAATCACTGCGAATTTAACTATATGCCCTATGTAATACACATGTAACATACGAATTATATGTAGTATAGTTGTAAGATGTTTAGACTATCTGTCTCCTTTGTCTATGATATCTCTTTACAAGTAAAACACAATTTATCTCAGGGAAATGCAAATCAGAAACCCCAAATCACCTCACACCTGGCAGAATGACTGTCATTTAAAAAAAAAAACACACAAATAGGGGAGTTGTGGTCTTTCGGGTTGAGCCACCCCTTCTCCTCCATCCATACTCTGCAATAAATGCTGTATTTTCCCCTCACACAACCTGGAGGCAGTAAACCAACTTTACTGCAGGACTGACAAGTGGATCCAAATTAGATTTGAGATCAAGCTCTGAACCTTTGGAGTGGGAGCACTGACTCCAAGACCCTAGACTACCAGAGAACTAACCCTTGGGAGTATCAAATAGTGAGAACTCACACAAAGGATACAACTTGAATATAAGACCCGGCATTACCACCACCAGTAGCACCCTTTACAGGACAACTCATATAAACAATAAATAAAAATACAAACACAATCATCAGCAGACAGGATTACCACCTCATTCAGCCTTGCCCATCAGAGGGAAAAACAAACAAAAACTCAGAACAAATCTCACACTATAAGAAGCTTACACAAACCAACCTTAATTGGGCAGAAACCAAAAGGAAGAAAGCATTCAACCTTGAAGCCTGGGAAAAGGAGACCTAAAACACAATAATTTAAAAAATATAATGAAAAGGCAGAGAAATACTACATAAACCAAGGAACAAAATAGAAACATAGAAGTCCAAATAAATGAAGAGGAAATAGGCAAACTACCTGCAAAAGAATTCAGAATAATGGTAGTAAAGATGATCAAAAACCTTGAAAACAAAACGGAGAAAATGCAAGAATCAATTAACATAGAGCTTGAAGAATTAAAGAATAAACATACAGAGACAAACAACACAATTACTGAAATTAAAAATACTCTAGAAGGAATCAACAGCAGAATATCTGAAGCAGAAAAACTAATCAGTGAGCTGGAAGACAAAATGGTGGAAATAACTTCTAAAGAGCAGAATAAAGTAAAAGAATGAAAAGAACTGAGGATAGTCTCAGAGACCAATGGGACAATATCAAACACACTGACATTCGAATTATAGAGGTCCCAGAAGAAGAAGAGAAAAAGAAAGGGTATGAGAAAAAAATTTTGAAGAGATTATAGTTGAAAAATTTCCTCAATATGGAAAAGGAAATAGTCAATCCAGTCCAAGAGGCACAAAGAGTCACATACACACATAAACGCAAGGAGAAACATGCCAAGACACATACTAATCAAATTAAAAAAGACTAAACACAAAGAAAGAATATTAAAAGCATCAAGGGAGAAGCAACAGGTAACATACAAGGGAAAGCCATAGGCTTAGCAGCTGATCCTTCAGCAGAAACTCTGCAGGCCAGAAGGGAATGGTAGGATATATTTAAAGTAATGAAAGGGAAAAATCTACAACCAAGATTACAGTACCCAGCAAGGATCTAATTCAAAATTGATAGAGAAATAAAAAGTTTTTCAGATAAGCAAAAGTTAAGAGAATTCAGTACCACCAAACCAGCTTTACAAAAAATATTAAAGGAATTTATATAGTCAAGAAATACAAGAGAAGAAAAAATATCTACAAAATCAACCCCAAGCAATTAAGAAAATGGCAATAGGAGCATCAGTTCAGTTCAGTCGCTCAGTCGTGTCTGACTCTCTGCGACCCCATGAATTGCAGCACACCAGGCCTCCCTATCCATCACTAACTCCCAGAGTTCACCCAAACTCATGTCCATCAAGTTGGTGATGCTATCCAGCCATCTCATCCTCTGTCATCCCCTTCTCCTCCTGCCCCCAATCCCTCCCAGCATGAGGGTCTTTTCCAGTGAGTCAACTCTTCGCATAAGGTGGCCAAAGTATTGGAGTTTCAGCTTCAGCATCAGTCCTTCCAAAGAACACCCAGGACTGATCTCCTTTAGAATGGACTGGTTGGATCTCCTTGCAGTCCACCAAGGGACTCTCAAGAGTCTTCTCCAACACCACAGTTCAAAGCATCAATTCTTCGTTGCTCAGCTTTCTTCACAGTCCAAATTTCACATCCATACATGACCATTGGAAAACCATAGTCTTGACTAGATGAACCTTTGTTGGCAAAGTAATGTCTCTGCTTTTGAATATGCTATCTAGGTTGGTCATAACTTTCCTTCCAAGGAGTAAGTGTCTTTTAATTTCATGGCTGCAATCACCATCTGCAGTGATTTTGCAGCCCAAAAACATAAAGTCTGACACTGTTTCCACTGTTTCCCCATCTATTTCCCATAAAGTGATGGGACCAGATGCCATGATCTTCATTTTCTGAATGTTGAGCTTTAAGCCAACTTTTCACTTTCCTCTTTCACTTTCATCAAGAGGCTTTTTAGTTCCTTTTCACTTTCTGCCATAAGGGTGGTGTCATCTGCATATCTGAGGTTATTGATATTTCTCCCAGCAATCTTGATTCCAGCTTGTGCTTCTTCCAGCCCAGCATTTCTCATGATGTCCTCTGCATATAAGTTAAATGAGCAGGGTGACAATATACAGCCTTGACGTACTCCTTTTCCTATTTGGAACCAGTCTGTTGTTCCATGTCCAGTTCTAACTGTTGCTTCCTGACCTGCGTATAGGTTTCTCAAGAGGCAGGTGAGGTGGTCTGGTATGCCCATCTCTTTCAAAATTTTCCACAGTTTATTGTGATCTGCACAATCAAAGGCTTTGGCATAGTCAGTAAAGCAGAAATAGATGTTTTTCTGGAACTCTCTTGCTTTTTCGATGATCCAGCAAATGTTGGCAATTTGATCTCTGGTTCCTCTGCCTTTTCTAAAACCAGCTTGAACATCTGGAAGTTCACGGTTCATGTATTTCTGAAGCCTGGCTTGGAGAATTTTGAGCGTTACTTTACTAGCATGTGAGATGAGTGCAACTGTACAGTAGTTTGAGCATTCTTTGGCATTGCCTTTCTTTGGGATTGGAATGAAAACTGACCTTTTCCAGTCCTGTGGCCACTGCTGAGTTTTCCAAATTTCCATATTGAGTGCAGCACTTTCACAGCATCATCTTTCAGGATTTGAAATAGCTCAACTGGAATTCCATCACCTCTACTAGCTTTGTTCGTAGTGATGCTTTCCAAGGCCCACTTGACTTCACATTCCAGGATGTCTGGCTCTAGGTGAGTGATCACACCATCGTGATTATCTGGGTCGTGAAGATCTTTTTTATACAGTTCTTCTGTGCATTCTTGCCACCTCTTCTTAATATCTTCTGCTTCTGTTAGGTCCATACCATTTCTGTCGTTTATTGAGCCCATCTTTGCATGAAATGTTCCCTTGGTATCTCTCTCTAATTTTCTTGAAGAGATCTCTAGTCTTTCCCATTCTGTTGTTTTCCTCTATTTCTTTGCATTGATGTGGAGGAAGGCTTTCTTATCTCTCCTTGCTATTGTTTGGAACTCAGATGCTTATATCTTTCCTTTTCTCCTTTGCTTTTTGCTTCTCTTCTTTTCACAGCTATTTGTAAGGCCTCCTCAGACAGCCATTTTGCTTTTTTGCATTTCTTTTCCATGGGGATGTTCTTGATCCCTGTCTCCTGTACAATGTCACGAACCCCCGTCCATAGTTCATCTGGCACTCTATCAGATCTAGTTCCTTAAATCTATTTCTCACTTCCACTTTATCATCATAAGGGATTTGATTTAGGTCATACCTGAATGGTCTAGTGGTTTTCCCTACTTTCTTCAAGTAAGTCTGAATTTGGCCATAAGTAGCTCATGATCTGAGCCACAGTAAGCTCCCAGTCATGTTTTTGCTGAATGTATAGAGCTTCTCTATCTTCTGCTGCAAAGAATATAATCAGTCTGATTTTGGTATTGACCATCTGGTGATGTCCATGTGTAGAATCATCTCTTGTGTTGTTAGAAGAGGGTGTTTGGCATGACCAGTGCATTCTTGACAAAACTCTATTATTCTTTGCCCTGCTTCATTCTGTACTCCAAGGCCAAATTTGCCTATTGCTCCAGGTGTTTCCCGACTTCCTACTTTCGCATTCCAGTCCCCTATAATGAAAAGGACATCTTTTTGGGGTGTTAGTTGCTTCCCTGGTAGCTCAGAGGTTAAAAGCATCTGCCTGCAATGCGGGAGACCAGGATTCTATCCCTGAGTTGGGAAGATTCCCTGGAGAAGGAAGTGGCAACCCACTCCAGTACTCTTGCCTGGAAAATCCCATGGATGGAGGAGCCTGGTAGGCTGCAGTCCATGGGGTCGCAAAGAGTCGGACACGACTGAGCGACTTCACTTTCACTTTCTAAAAGGTCTTGTAGGTATTCATAGAACCATTCAACTTCAGCTTCTTCAGCATTACTGGTTGGGGCATAGGCTTGGATTATCGTGATAGTGAATGGTTTGCCTTGGGAATGAATAGGGATCATTGTGTCATTTTTGAGATTGCATCCAGGTACTGCATTTCAGACTCTTTTGTTGACCATGATGGCTACTCCATTTCTTCTAAGGGATTCCTGCCCACAGTTGTAGATATAATGGTCATCTGAGTTAAATTCACCCATTCCAGTCCACTTTAGTTCACTGATTCCTAGAATGTCGACGTTCACTCTTGCCAACTCCTGTTTGACCACTTCCAACTTGCCTTGATTCATGGACCTAACATTCCAAGTTTCTATGCAGTATTGCTCTTTACAGCATCAGACCTTGCTTCCATCACCAGTCACATACACAACTGGGTGTTGTTTTTGCTTTGTCTCTGTCTCTTCATTCTTTCTGGATTTATTTCTCCAGTAGCATATTGGCCACTTACCAACCTGGGGAGTTCCTCTTTCAGTATCCTATCATTTTGCCTTTTCATACTGTTCATGGGGTTCTCAAGGCAAGAATACTGAAGTGGTTTGCCATTCCCTTCTCCAGCGGATCACATTCTGTCAGACCTGTCCACCATGACCCATCCATCTTGGGTGGCCCCACACAACATGGCTTAGTTTCATTGAGTTAGACAAGGTTGTGGTCCATGTGGTCAGATTGGCTAGTTTTCTGTGATTATGGTTTCAGTGTGTCTGCCCTCTGATGCCTGGAGAAGGCAATGGCACCCCACTCCAGTACTCTTGCCTGGAAAATCCCATGGATGGAGGAGCCTGGCGGGCTGCAGTCCATGGAGTCGCTAAGAGTCAGATGTGACTGAGCAACTCCACTTTCACGTTTCACTTTCATGCATTGGAGAAGGAAATGGCAACCCACTCCAGTGTTCTTGCCTGGAGAATCCCAGGGACAGGGGAGCCTGGTGGGCTGCCGTCTATGGGGTCGCACACAGTCGGACACGACTGAAGTGACTTAGCAGCAGCAGCCCTCTGATGCCCTCTTGCAACACCTACTGTCTTACTTGGGTTTCTCCTACCTTGGATGTGGGGTATCTCTTCATGGCTGCTCCAGCAAAGCACAACTGCTGCTCCTTACCTTGGACGAGGTCATCCCTTCTGACCTTGAATGTGGAGTATCTCCTCTTGGCCCTCCTGCACCCACACAGCCGCCGCTCCTCGGATGTGGGGTTGCTCCTCTCAACCGCCGCCCCTGACCTCGGATGTGGGGTAACTCCTCTCGGCCGTCGCCCCTGACCTCGGATTCAGTTCAGTTCAGTCGCTCAGTCGTGTCCGACTCTTTGCGACCCCATGAATCTCAGCACGCCAGGCCTCCCTGCCCATCACCAACTCCCGGAGTTCACTCAGACTCACGTCCATCGAGTCAGTGATGCCATCCAGCCATCTCATCCTCTGTCATCCCCTTCTCCTCCTGCCCCCAATCCCTCCCAGCATCAGAGTCTTTTCCAATGAGTCGACCTCGGATAGGATAAGCAAAAGCAGTTCTAAGAGGGAAGTTTATAGCAATGCAATCCTACCTCAAGAAACAAGAAAAACATCTAATAGACAACCTAAATTTACACCTAAAACAACTGGAAAAAGAACAAAAAACCCCCAAAATTAGTAGAAGGAAAGAAATCATAAAGATCCAAGCAGAAACAAACAATAAATGAAAGAAACAATAGTGAAGATTAATAAAACTAAAAGCTGGTTGTACTAGAAGATACACAAAATTGACAAGCCTTTAGCCAGACTCATCAAGAAAAAAAGAGAGAAGAATCAAATCAGCAAAATTAGAAATGAAAAAAGAGAGGTTACATCAGACATTGCAGAAATACAAAAGATTATGAGAGACTATTATAAACAACTATTTGACAATAAAATGGATAACCTGGAAGAAATGGATACATCCTTAGAAAAGTTGAATCTTCCAAGACTGAACCAGGAAGAAATAGAAATTATGAACAACTCAATTACAAGCACTGAAATTGAAGCTGTGATCAAAAATCTCCCCAAAAAACAAAAGCCCAGGACCAGATAGCTTCACAGGGGAATTCTGTCAAACATTTAGAGAAGAGCTAATGCCTATCCTTGGACTGCAATGAGATTAAACCTGTCCATCCTAAAGGAGATCACTCCTGTGTTCATTGGAAGGGCTGATGTTGAAGCTGAAACTCCAATACTTTGGCCACCTGATGTGAAGAGCTGACTCATTTGAAAAGACCCTGATGCTGGGAAAGATTGAAGGCAGGAGGAGAAGGGGACGACAGAGTATGAGATGGTTGAATGGCATCACCGACTCAATGGACATGAGTTTGCGTGAACTCTGGGAGTTGGTGATGCACAGGGATGCCTGGCGTGCTGTGGTTTACTGACAGGGCAACAATGGAGAAACAGACATAGAGATTAGACTTGTGGACATGGGGAGAGGGGAGGAGAGGGTGAGATGTATGGAAAGAGTAACATGGAAACTTACATTACCATGTGTAAAATAGATAGTCAATGGGGATTTGCTCTATGGCTCAGGAAACTCAAACAGGGGTCTGTATCAACCTAGAGGGGTGGGATGGGGAAGGAGATGGGAGGGAGATTCAAAACGGGGGGGATATATGTATACCTATGGCTGATTCATGTTGAGGTTTGACAGAAAACAGCAAAATTCTGTAAAGCAATTATCCCACAGTAAAAAATAAATTAAAAAAAAAGAACACAAATAACAAATGTTGGTGAGGATATGTGAAAAAGGGAACTCACGTACACTGGTAGTAGAAATCTAAATTTGTACAGCCAATGCGGAAAACAGTATGCAGCTTCCTCAAAAAAGCTAAAAACAGCGTTACCATTTGATTCTGCAATTCCACTCCTGAGTATATATCCAAAAGAACTAAAACAGTAATTTGAATGGATTCATGTACCCCAGTGTCACAGCATTATTTACAATAGCCAAGACATGGAAACCACTCAAGCATCATTAACAGTTGGATACAAAAGATGTGGTGTGTGTATACATACACACACACATAGATACACACAATAGACTACTGCTAAAGCATAAAAAAGAATAAAATCTTGCCATTTATAGCACAAATCTTATGCAGATCTTTCATCTGCTAAGTTTATTCCTAAGTATTGTTTTTGGTTTTTTTTTTTGCTATTTTAAATGGAGTTGTTTTATTTAGGTCTTTTTTGTACAGTTCACTGTTAGCATATAGAAACAAAATTTGTTTCTGCATGCTGATATTGTATCTTATGAGTTTACTAAATTTGTTTATTAAATTCTAACAATCTTTGATGGACTCTTTACGGTTTTCTATGTAGAAGATTATGTCATCTGCAAACACTGACAATTTTTCTTCTACCTTTTTGATTTGGATGCCTTTTATGTTTTCCTTGCCTAATTACTCTGGCTGTGACTTCATGCTGAATAAAAGTGATAAGGTCATACATACTTGCATTATTCCTGATTTTATGGTAAGAATGTTCAGCTTTTCACTGTTAAGTATGATGTGAGCTGTGGGCTTGTCATGCATGGCCTTTATTATGTTGAGTTATATTTCTTCTATACCTAATTTGTTGAGAGTTTTTTTTTTTTATCATGAATGAATGCTGAATTTTGTCAAATACTTTTACTGTATCTATTGAGATGATCATATGGTTTTTACACTTCATTTTGTTACTGTAGTGTGTTATATTCATTTGTATGTGTTGAACTCTCATTGCATCTTAGGGGTAGGCCACACTTTATTTTGGTTTATGATACTTTAATATACTGTTGAATTTAGTTTGCTGTTGTTTTGAATATTTTTGCATCTATGTTCATTTTGAGATATTGGTCTGTGATTTTCTTTCTTTCTTTTTTTTTTTTTTTTTTGTAGTGTCGTCTGAATTTGGGATCAGGGTAATGGTGGCCTCATAGAATGAGTTTGGAAGGATCATGCCTTCTCTTTAAATTTGGAAGAGTTCAAGTAGGATTCATATTAATTCTTATTTAAGTATTTGGTAGTGTTCACCAGTAAAGCCATCCAGACCTGGACATTTCTTTGTTGGGAGGTTTTTTTTTTTTTTTTTTACTGGATCCATCCCCTCATTTGTTCTATTTGTTAAGAAACCAGGTTGGGATTGGATTACAAACATTGGAAATAGTGCTTTGAAACTGAAAGTAAACCAGGTGCAAGATCAATTGCCACACACAAATACTATCATCATTTTGAATATCAGCATTAGCTAAAAGTTAAATATGATATGTTTCAGGATTAAAAATGCATCAAAGAACCTGATACTACTGTTTTTCACTGTAAAATGTATGAATTTATCATAATGTTTTACCACTTTGGTTTTCCTTTTTGTTTTGCATGATGAAAGCAGTAACAGATTCTTTTCAAATTACTGTGCAAATGAATTGCAGGTAAACCTTTGTATTTTGTTAGCATAGTTCTTATATTATATCCACTCACTTAACTAAATATGTGCCCATCATCCACTTCTTTTGTCCTAATTAGGTGAATGTTGAAATGAGCAAGATAAATTTTTACTATCATAGATTTTTGAAAGACATTATACAAAGTGGAGTGGCTTCCCAGGCAGTTCAGTGTAAAGAATCCACCTGTCATGTAGGAGACACTGGTTGGATCCCTGGGTTGGGAAGATCACCTATAGGAGGAAATGGCAACCCACTCCAGTATTCTTGCCTAGGAAGTCACATGGAGAGAGGAGCCTGGAGAACTACAGTCCATGGGGGTCACAAAGAGTTATGTACGACTTAGTGACTGAGCATGCAGGCATGCATACAAAGTGGATGAGAAAAATCACATTTCAAAAAGTATCTATTTATTTATTTGACTGTGCTGGGTCTTAGCGACAGTATGTGGGATCTTTTTTTTTAATATAAATTTATTTATTTTAATTGGAGGTTAATTACTTTAAAATATTGTATTGGTTTTGCCACACATCAAAATGAATCCACCATGGGTATACACACGTTCCCCATCCTGAACCCCACTCCCTCTTCCCTCCCCATACCATCCCTCTGGGTCATCCCAGTGCACCAGCCCCAAGCATCCAGTATCAAAATTGCAGCATGGACAATCTTAGTTGTGGCATGTGAACTTTTAGTTGTGTTGTTTGGGATCTAGCTCCCTGACCTGGGTTCGCATCTGGGCCCCCTATATTAGGAGCCTGGAGTCTTAGCCACTAGACCACCAGGGAAGTCCTGAAAATTGTATTGGTGATGTACTATAGTGTTGGCATATTGAAGCAACATTACTTGAATTCTAAAGTACAGTCTTTAAATTGTCCTAGGAAAAATATCATTATTAGAACTTAGTCATCAGAATCTTCATACAGAATGTTAGTCTTGCAAAATAAGGTTTATAATTTTCATCTATTATATAGCACTGAGTTTCAGTTATTTCAAAATTCCAGCATTTCAGTAGGGAGTATATCTATTTTCAGAAGGAGTTTCAATCATGACAGTATAATTCTAATACAGAGATTCATCAGTATGATACAAATTGTACAAATTCACAAAGATGCTTCTAGGTTTTGCATTTGTTTTATTAACCATAACAATAGGAAGAATCACTTTAGTTTTTTTAATTAAACAGCAAGAATAACAGACATTTCCCCTTTCTGGTAAGCATATTAAAAAATAATCATTAAAAGAAAGATGAGAATTGCATACTGTAATTTGTGAGATGCCATACCTCAAAAATGACAGAAGCACATTCTTTATAGTGATATTTAAACTTAAAATATTGAAAATCATGTTTCATATTTTAACTTACTTTAAAATTTTCACTAAATTTCAAATACAAAAATATATTTCCACACATTAATTCTGTATACATTATTACAGAAAAAATCAATAGTATTTTAGTTGCATCTTTGGGTATTTATTTCCATTTTTTAATAGCATTTTTTCATTTCGACTTTTTGATTTCCAAGATTTGAATATGCTGATTGACATCTTAGAAAGGAAAATAATTTAGCTTTCTTTTCTCTCCATGCACATATATTAAGATTGCCTGTCATTCTGTCCTGGCAATATAGTTATATGATAGGTTACATTAGTGCAATCTTCACATTAGTGTAACTATGTAAACATTATCCATAGCTGAATTACATAATATATTGTGAATCATTTTTTGTTTCTTGCAGAATATTTTACCCTGAACCTAATAATTGCCTTGTGTTATGGTTACTTATTTTTCATGTACTTCTCACTAGTTCAGTTCCTTTCCCAAATTATCTAAATCTCCCCTTAATGTATTCAAACACATGAGATATTTTGTTAAGTTGTAAATTGAACTGGTTATTAACGCTTTCTGTGCCTGGTGCATATGAATTGTTCTGAGGTACCTTTGTCTCTGAGATCTGTATTTCCTACTCCTGTTTCCTCCTCTGTTCTGGTTTACCCCTTCCATTTTGGTACAACACTTATTTCAGTAGCTAAATGAAAAAAAAAGATGCTTAGAGATAAATTTTTAAGATCTTGCACACCTGAAAAATGTTTTATTTGGTTTGAAGTTTGCTTGAAGGTAGGGTTATAGGTTGGATATCATATTCCCCAAAGTTTTGGAGTCATTACTCCATTGCCTTCTAGCTTCTTGTGTTGATGTTAAAAGGTTAGAAGTGGTCTGATTTCTGATCCTTTGTATGGGACCTGGTTACCCCCCAACCCTTCCTCTAGAAGAATATTCACTATCTCCCAGTGTTCCTTTTCTTGGCTGTACCATGGGACTTGTTAGATCTTAGTTCCCCAAGTAGGGACCAAGCATTGAACCTGGGCCCTCAGCAGTGAAAGAGTGGAGTCCTATCCACTGGACCATCAGGAAATTCTGTCTCCTGGTGTTCTTAAATTCCATTGTAATATTCCTTTGATGAGGGCCTGGTTTAATTTATTGTGTTGGTATTTGGTGAGTGCTTTCAATCTGAAAATCCTTCTGGAAAAATTCTCCTGAGTTTAAGTTTTCTTTCTAGAGGTGTATTATGGTTAGTCATGTTGTATGTTGAAACTCTTGGCTTGATTTACTTTTCTTCTGTCATTCTAAATTTCTGTCTTTTGCTTTACATTTGGAAAATTTTTCTCAATTTTATCTTCCAAGTTTTTAATCTAGCTTTTCATTTCATTGTCATTCTACAGAGATCAACCATCCAGTCTCCTGACTGGAGCATCAAACTCTGGCTGCTGACCTTCTGGAGTTGCTGACGGGGAGATCAGTGTTCTCAACATTCCGTAAGCGAATTTTCCTTTAATTACCATATTTCCTGTATACTACTTGTACCTTCCACTGTGCCTGGTATTCTTTGTGTGGTCCCACAAGTTCCATGTCCATGCTTATGTACTGTGCTCTGTGCTTTAGAAGCCTGACCTCTGTGGATATCATCAGTTGAGATGAGATTTGACCAGTGGGAGGGAAGTGACTATATTTCCATATTAAAGGGCATAGAGTGGCCCTTGTGTACAACCACTGGTCTTCCTGGATTCTAGGTAATTGATCTCTTCCCTTGCCCTTGGAGTCCTGCGGCCTGTAGCCACCTCATGCTCTTGCTAGCCCAGGTACTTCTCCATACCATGGGTGTTAGTTTCCCTTTCCTTGACTGGAACATAAAAGAGATATTTAGAGTCATGTGTAAAGTGAATGTACAGATATAGTCTACATGGAAATAAAGAGATATATGAACATAGAACTTGCAAAATATGTTAGCAGGTGTTTGCAGATGACTATTCATAAAGAAGAATTTATTTCTTTACATAGAATTCATCACAGAAAACACTAACTTATTTTAAGTGCATTTAAAATAAGATTTCTCTCATTGAAATTTAGTATATGCACAACTTTATACAGTATATCAAATGATTAAAGCAGGGAGAAACTGAGAACAAAGATTAATGGCAGCGGGAAAAGTAAAGGGGAAAATTTTTAAATTTTTTTGTGAGGGCTGGCAGATTTTGAATACTGCTATAGATGACATTTTGCTGTGTAATGACTGTACATCTATCATTTTGGTTTAGAAATTATACTCTTGAATCCTTAGCCCAAATAAGTGATTTTAGGTGCATGAAATGGATTGGTGAGAATGCAGTTTCATACATCTAGGGCATGTCTAAAATCTAATAGGGCAAGCACTGGAAAAACACAGCTTCTTTTGCTTTTAAGGCTCTTCAATTTGTCATTACCAATTAAGGGCTGTCAGGATTGGCTCTCCTGGTCAGGCAGATTATCCCAAGAGCTATCTCATTACTGGGAGATGCTCACATGAGATGAGAATCTGTTTTATTCCTTTGGACACATCAGCTTTGCTTTGAGTGGGACTATTGGACTCTACACTGTATCACTAACAGGCTATGATGTCTTCAATAACATTTCTCAAAAGCTGTATGTCAATTGAGTCTTAGAAAAAGGAATTTTTAAAGGGAAAGTGTAGGTTAAACATAGTTTCTCTGTCTTCCAGGGATATTATCATTTCTTAATCATTGCATAAGCCACATTTTATATAGTGATTAAATTCAAACTAACTACAGGGTTCAGTCTCTTTAAAAACTGGTTATCAAAGCAATTATCCTCTTGAGTAAAAGGTATTAATAGGAAAAATCTCTAAAACTATTGGCATAGGAGAAACACAGTGGCAGCTTACATTAGAAATTTCACTGAAGATATTTGCAATGTCTACTAAAACCTTGGCACCCAAGATATGATCTGCAGACTAGTAGCTTGAGCATCACCTGGGAAATTGTTAGAAATCCACTTTCAGGACCCATCCTACAATTATGGAATCAGAATGTGAATTTTGAACAAAACTCTTGAAGGATTTGTGTGCAGGTTAAAATTTGAGAAGCATGAGATTAAAGTGTAGTTTCATGGTCATTGAAACTCTGTTGAAACCTTCTCATCTGGCTCAAAAAGAGCATATTTTCCAATGGTAGCCATGCTTTCTAAAAAAAAGCATGGAAAGTATCTCACAGACTTTCTTTCTTGCCTTTAATCCAAGGGTTACATGGCTAATTTTTAATTAAACTATTAATAAAGATACACTAAGAAGGGATTACGTGATATGCTGGTAGATGATCATAGAATTTTGAAAATGTATAGTTAAAATTCTTACAGGAACAACTTTCTTTTTTAAAAATTATTTATTTTAATTGGAGGCTAATTACTTTATAATATTGTAGTGGTTTTTGCCATACATTGACATGAATCAGCCATGGGTGTACATGTGTCCCCCATTCTGAACCCCCCTCCCACATCCCTCCCCATCCCATCCCTCAGGGTCATCCCAGTGCACCAGCCCTGAGTGCCCTGTCTCATGCATTGAACCTGGACCAGTGATCTATTTCACATATGGTAATATACATGTTTCAATGTTATTCTCCCAAATCATCCCACCCTCACCTTCTCCCAGAGTCCAAAGCACTGTTTTTTACATCTGTGTCTCTTTTGCTGTCTTGCATAAAGGGTCATCATTACCATCTTTTAAAGTTCCATATATATGCATTAATATACTGTATTGGTGTTTTTCTTTCTGACTTACTTCACTCTGTATAATAGGCTCCAGTTTCATCCACCTCATTAGAACTGATTCAAATGCATTCTTTTTAATGGCGGAATAGTATTCCATTACGATAGTAAAGTAATACTCAAAATTCTCCAAGCCAGGCTTCAGCAATATGTGAACTGTGAATTTCCAAATGTTCAAGCTGGTTTCAGAAAAGGCAGAGGAACCAGAGATCAAATTGCCAAGATTGGCTGAATCATCGAAAAAGCAAGAGAGTTCCAGAAAAACATCTATTTCTGCTTTATTGACTATGCCAAAGTTTTTGTGTGGATCACAATAAACTGTGGAAAATTTTGAAAGAGATGGGCATAGCAGACCACCTCACCTGCCTCTTGAGAAACCTATATGCAGGTCAGGAAGCAACAATTAGAACTGGACATGCAAAAACAGACTGGTTCTAAATAGGAAAAGGAGTAAGTCAAGGCTGTATATTGTCACCCTGCTTATTTAGCTTATATGCAGAGTACATCATGAGAAACACTGGGCTGGAAGAAGCACAAGCTGGAATCAAGATTGTCGGGGGAAATATCAATAACCTCAGATATGCGGATGACACCACCCTTATGGCAGAAAGTGGAGAGGAACTAAAAAGCCTCTTGATGAAAGTGAAAGAAGAGAGTGAAAAAGTTGGCTTAAAGCTCAACATTCAGAAAACAAAGATCATGGCATCTGGTCCCATCACTTCATGGGAAATAGATGGGGAAACAGTGGAAACAGTGTCAGACTTTACGTTTTGGGGCTCCAAAATCACTGCAGATGGTGATTGCAGCCATGAAATTAAAAGACACTTACTCCTTGGAAGGAAAGTTATGACCAACCTAGATAGCATATTCAAAAGCAGAGACATTACTTTGCCAACAAAGGTCCATCTAGTCAAAGCTATGGTTTTTCCAGTGGTCATGAATGGATGTGAGAGTTGGACTGTGAAGAAAGCTGAGCACCAAAGAATTGATGCTTTTGAACTGTAGTGTTTGAGAAGACTCTTGAGAGTCCCTTGGACTGCAAGGAGATCCAACCAGTCCATTCTAAAGGAGATCAGTCCTGGGCATTCATTGGAAGGACTGATGCTGAGGCTGAAACGCTAATACTTTGGCCACCTCATGCGAAGAGCTGACTAGTTGGAAAAGACCCTGATGCTGGCAGGGATTGGGGGCAGGAGGAGAAGGGGACAACAGAGGATGAGATGGCTGGATGGCGTCACCAACTCGATGCACATGAGTTTGGGTGAACTCCGGGAGCTGGTGATGAACAGGGAGGCCTGGTGTCCTGCAATTCATGGGGTTGCAAAGAGTTGGACACGACTGAGAAACTGAGCTGAACTGAATATTCCATTGTGTATAAGTACCACAGCTTTCTTATCCATTCATCTGCCAATGGACATCTAGGTTGCTTGCATGTCCTGGCTATTATAAACAGTGCTGCAATGAACATTGGGGTACACGTGTCTCTTTCAAGTCTGGTTTCCTCGGTGTGTATACCCATCAGTGGGATTGTTGAGTCGTATGGCAGTTCTATTTCCAGTTTTTTAAGGAATCTCCACACTGTCCTCCATAGTGGCTGTACTAGTTTGCATTCCCACCAACAGTGTAAGGGGGTTCCCTTTTCTCCACACCCTCTCCAGCATTTATTATTTGTAGACTTTTGGATTGCAGCCATTCTGACTTGCGTGAGATGGTACCTCATTGTGGTTTTGATTTGCATTTCTCTGATAATGGCAACCCACTCCAGTGTTCTTGCCTGGAGAATCCCAGGGACAGGGACGCCTGGTGGGCTGCCGTCTATGGGGTCACACAGAGTCGGACACGACTGAAGCGACTTAGCAGCAGCAGCAGCAGCAGCAGATAATGAGTGATGTTGAGCATTTTTTCATATGTTTGTTAGCCATCTGTATGTCTTCTTTGGAGCAATGTCTGTTTAGTTCTTTAGCCCATTTTTTGATTGGGTCATTTATTTCTCTGGAATTGAGCTGCAAGAGCTGCTTCTGTATTTTTGAGATTAATTCTTTGTCAGTTGCTTCATTTGCTATTATTTTCTCCCATTCTGAGGCTGTCTTTTCACCTTGCTTATAGTTTCCTTCATTGTGCAAAAGCTTTTTAGTTTAATTAGGTCTCATTTGTTTATTTTTGCTTTTATTTCCATTTCTGTGGGAGGTGGGTCATATAGGATCCTGCTGTGATTTATGTCAGAGTCTTTTGTCTATGTTTTCCTCTAGTAGTTTTACAGTTTCTGGTCTTACATTTAGATCTTTAATCCATTTTAAGTTTATTTTTGTGTATGGTGTTAGAAAGTGTTCTAGTTTCATTCTTTTACTGGTGGTTGACCAGTTTTCCCAGCAGCACTTGTTAAAGAGATAGCCACAGCAATCAGAGAAGAAACAGAAATAAAAGGAATCCAGATTGGAAAAGAAGAAGTAAAACTCTCACTGTTTGCAGATGACATGATCCTCTACATAGAAAACCCTAAAGACTCCACCAGAAAATTGCTAGAGCTAATCAATGAATATAGTAAAGTTGCAGGATATAAAATTAATGCAGAGAAATCCCTTGCATTCCTATGTACTAACAATGAGAAAACAGATAAATTAAGGAAACCATTCCATTCACTATTGCAACATAAAGAGTAAAATACTTAGGAATAAATCTACCTAAAGAAACTAAAGACCTATATATAGAAAACTATAAAACACTGATGAAAGAAATCAAAGGTGACACAAAGAGATGGAGAAACATCTCATGAATTGGATATGGAATTGAAAGAATTGCATATCCATGGATTGGAAGAATCGATATAGTGGAAATGAGTATACTACCCAAAGCAGTCTATAGATTCAGTGCAATCCCTATCAAGGTACCAATGGTATTTTTCAGAGAACTAGAGGAAATAATTTCACAATTTGTATGGAAATATAAAAAACCTCAAATAGCCAAAGCAATCTTGAGAAAGAAGAATGGAACTGGAGGAATCAACCTGCCTGACTACAGACTATACTACAAAGCCACAGTCATCAAGACAGTGTGGTACTGGCACAAAGACAGAAATATAGGTCAATGGAACAAAATAGAAAGCCAAGAGATAAATCCACACACTTATGTACACTTTATCTTCGACAACGGAACAACTTTCTAAATGGGAAAACTTCCTCCCTATCCTCTCAGATCAGTGCATTTATGCTTTATTTGTAATACTGAGTTTCTCCAGAAAGCACAGGGCATCACATTTAGGGGCTGAGAGAGTCAAATAAAATGTTTCTCTTTTCCCAAGTCTCAAATATGAATTGTTTAGAATAATTAATCTAATTTACATTGCACTTAAAATAACTGCTAACACCTTTTAAACATGCTGTAGAAAGATTAATGGGGGATTTTTGAAAAGATTAGTTTTTCCTTAGCATGTTTTTCCTTTATTTGATATCCCTGATTTCCTTAAATTAGCTAGTGAAGTATAACTCTCTAAGAAGCAAAGTTCCCTATAGCTTGAACTTCCTGTGTTTCCCCTTTTGCTTCAATAAACCTGTATTGTTTATCCACTGTCTACCATGTGTGAGAATGCATAGACTGAATATCCACCCTACTGCTCACAGTCTCATGGGGAAGAAGATCAGAAACACCATTATCATGTCATAGCATCAGTGCTATAGTAGTGTTGGCAACACATAATAGGAAGTAGAGAAGAAGGGGCTAATTCAGCCTTGGGAATCAGAGAGTGATTGTAAAAGAGGTGACTGCTTTTGGTATTTCATTAGTATGTGATTTATGATACAAATATACACAAATATTGGCTTGTGTTTTCAGAGAAAGTAGTTGAATGAGTCTTTAAGTTGAGCCAAGCCTAATATTGGCAGTTTTGATGAAACTGAACTTTGTCCAAAATGTAACTTGATGGACAGGATTAGAATGAAATGACCTTTGCTAACACCATAGAACAAAAGTAAATTGCCTCCTGCATGAATCTGAATGATTAGCATTAAGATATTCACTCTTTACCCTGAACAGTTGTAATATTTGCTGCAGTAGAGATAGGAGGGCACTTGTGGGATAATCATAATGGTAACAGTTAATATCTGCAGTTTACAAAGTGCCTTCGTACTCATGATCTCATTTAATTTTTCCAACAACCCCATGAGGTAGGTGTTATTTGCATTTCCTAGTTGAAAACAAATTGTCAAAGTATGTTGCAGAGCTTTGATCAGACACCAAGTCTTTAAAACTCCAAGATGAATTTTCTTTCATATAGACCTAGAGCTTTCAGATATCAATAGAAGTCTCTCTTCATTCTGGATCTTGCATAGAAACTTCTCCCCTGACCTGGGGGAGCTTCATTGGCAAATGTTTCTGAAAGGCGAACATTGAAAGTTGTTTTTTTTCCTCTAAAACAGAAACTTATTTCTCCTGCCAATCCTGTCCGCCTTCTGTGTCATTTGTTTCTGGTAACCAGAACAATAGGGTGATTGAATAGTGGTGGATAAAGGCAGAGTGGAATTGAAAATGACTGCAAAGTTTTTAACTTGAGCATGGGTGAATTATGGACTTTTTAAGGGAGATGTAGATGGTATAGAGAAAGTTGGGTTTGGAGCACAAACCAAACCATAATACTGCAAAATTGTGGAATTAAAGCTAATTTAGATAGTGCTTGTGAGAGTTGGACTATAAAGAAAGCTGAGCACCAAAGAATTGATGCTTTTGAACTGCGGTGTTGAAGAAGACTCTTGAGAGTCCCTTGGACTGCAAGGAGATCCAACCTGTCCATCCTAAAGGAGATCAGTCCTGGGTATTCTTTGGAAGGACTGATGTTGAAGCTGAAACTCCAATCCTTTGGCCACCTGATGTGAAGAACTGACTCTTTTGAAAAGACCCTGATGCTGGGAAAGATTGAGGGCAGGAGGAGAAGGGGACGGCAGAGGATAAGATGGTTGGATGGCATCACTGACTCAATGGATATGGGTTTGAGTGGACTCTGGGAGTTGGTGATGGACAGGGAGGCCTGGCATGCTGCGGTTCATGGGGTCACAAAGAGTTGGACACGACTGAGTGACTAAACTGAACTGAACTGTCATCAGGAATCTTGAGTAAGTGGCTTTCCTGGAGCTGAGAGTTGGGTTATGGTTGGGTGTGGTCCATCTCAGTTGGAAGAGGACCTGAGTGCCTGGAACATAAGCACAGTTGGATAGATTGGCAAGGGTCAAGGAAGATGTCAGATTTATTCTATCTAATGTTTCAGTTAACGTTCTAATCAATGAATGGGATTGAAAGGTAAATCAGAAAACCAAAGCAGCTGCTGCTGCTGCTAAGTCGCTTCAGTCGTGTCCGACTCTGTGCGACCCCATAGACAGCAGCCCACCAGGCTCCCCCGTCCCTGAGGTTCTCTAGGCAAGAACACTGGAGTGGGTTGCCATTTCCTTCTCCAATGCATGAAAGTGAAAAGTGAAAGTGAAGTCGCTCAGTCGTGTCCGACTCCTAGCGACCCCATGGACTGCAGCCTACCAGGCCCCTCCGTCCATGGGATTTTCCAGGCAAGAGTACTGGAGTGGGGTGCCTTTGCCTTCTCTGAAACCAAAGCAGAGTCCTAGTCAAATGGCCTGGGCTAACATGTCACTGTCAGGCACACGTAGGAATCCTATTTTTAGGCAGGACCCAGGGCAATGTATGTGTTCAAAACGGAACAAACCTACCCAATGTGTCAGGCTTATGGTAAAAAATACTTTGCTTTTAATGTTTTTAATGTTAGGTAAGAATTTTTGAAACACTCTGATCTCATTTAGGACTGACTCAATCATTAGGCCTAAATCTATCAGGTTTGGGCAAAGCTAGAGAAGGTATAATTTGTTCTATTGAATATAAATGGATTACCACACATGTCAATAGCATTTGTATTATGTATCAGCTCACTGGAAATATTGTCCACTGGCAAAAATCAAATTAATCAGATTGAGTATAAAATTATGTGATGATATTTGTAGTAGACAGATAATGGTTACTTAAAGATGTTCAGGTCCTAATCTCCAGAACCTGTAAATATGTTACCTTACATGGTAGAAGGGACTTTGAAGATGTGATTAAGGTAAGGAGATTGTCCTGATTTATCTAGGTGGGCTGAATCTGATCACATGAGTCCTTAAAATCAGAGAACCCCCTCACTACATTTGGGTGTAGTCAGAAAGAAAAATGGCAGCAGGAGAATGACTCAGTGAAGTTTGCTCATTCTGAGATGTGGGGATCTGTGTTTAAGGGATTGCATTGTGCCAAGAATCATCATCAGCTAGAAAACAGATCCTCTAGAAAGTAACACAGGTATGCCAAGGGCTTCGTTTTAGTCTGATGAGACTCATGTTGGACTTCTGACCTACAGAATAGTAAGATAATAAATTTGTTGTTTTAGGCCATTGTGTTTGTGGTATTTTGCTATGGCAGCAGTAGAATACAGACACACCATATAATTTGAGCACTTTATAGATTTTTAAACCACTCATAGACCAGGATTTCTATATTTTGTTCAGTGATATACAACAAGTGCTTATAATAATGCCTAGTGGAGAAGGCGATGGCACCCAGTGCTCTTGCCTGGAAAATCCCATGGATGGAGGAGCTGGTAGGCTGCAGTCCATGGGGTCGCTAAGAGTCAGACACGACTGAGCGACTTCACATTCACTTTTCACTTTCATGCATTGGAGAAGGAAATGGCAACCCACTCCAGTGTTCTTGCCTGGAGAATCCCAGGGATGGGGGAGCCTGGTGGGCTGCTGTCTGTGGGGTCGCACAGAGTTGGACACGACTGAAGCGACTTAGCAGCAGCAGCAGCAGGAAATAATAGACACTCACATAGTCGAATTATTTATTGGTCATTCCAACATATATATTTATTGAGTACATGTGAACACATGATTCTGTGCTAGATGTTGCATCAGCTGTAAAGATATAGAGACTCTTTTTTCATAAAATCTGAGTCAAGAAGTTTATATCAGTCTTCAGTAATAACAGGGGTCAGAAAACTCTTGCCTGGAGGCCAAATTTGGCCCACTATCTCTTTCTGTAAATGACTTTTTAAAAAAACAACTATGCTCACTAGTTTACATAGTATCTATGGGTGCTTTTTAAGAAATAATTTCTATTTATTTACTTTTGTCTCTGCTGAGTCTTCATTGCTGTGTGGGCTTTTCTCTAGTTTTGGCAAGAGTGCTCTACTCTTCATTGCTGTGCATGAGGTTCTCACTGCAGTGACTTCTTGTTGTAGGGTGAGGCTTCAGTAGTTGTGGCTCCAGGGCTCTAGAGCTCAGACTCAATAGTTGTGGTGTACAGACTTAGTTGCTCCACGGCTTGTGGGATCTTCTTGAACCAGGGGTCGAACCCCTGTCTCCTGCATTGGCAAGCAAATTCTTTACCACTGAGCCATCAGGGAAGCCCTATGGCTGCTTCTGTGATAAAACCACAGAGGTTAATAACAGCAACAGAGACCATGTGACCCACACAGCCAAAAATGTTTATTTTCTGGCCTTTTATAGAAAAAAAGAATTGTCAACCCCTGAATTGGAACCCTGTCTTTCCAACTTGCAGTGTCCCTTTGGGAAAATATATAATTTCTTCAAGCTTCCCTTTTGTCTTTGCAAAATTTAGATGGTAGTACTTTTCTCAAAGGATGGTTGTGAGAATTAAATGTTGGATGAGGATTAGATGATGTCTTCACTCCAGTATTCTTGCCTGGAGAATCCCAGGGAGAGAGGAGCCTAGTGGGCTGCCATCTATGGGGTTGCAGAGTCAGACACGACTGAAGCAACTTAGCAGCAGCAGCAGCAGCAGTTCCAGTAGAGAAGAATTCAATAAATGATGTTTTTCTTTTTGTTTCTACTTCTGATCCTTCTACTATCACCATCAGTACCATAATCAAGTTGAAGAATAAAGGTGTTCACAAAAAGTATAGATACCACAATTATTCATTAAAACTCAAATCTACTTGGAATTTGTTATGATTTAGGATCTACTATTTAGCTGCTAGCTTTGCAGCTGGTTTTATCTGTATCTGCTATTCCATCCTGATGAATATCAGGGTAGATATTTATTTTCTCAATCAAATTTTAAATTTCTTATTAGTTTTTAAGACAGCGTATAAAGGTTGTATTGTTTTGTATAAGTTTTTCATCACATTTACTGTTGAGCCTTGATGTCTCTGTGTGTGGGTTAGTATATAGACTTGTGTAATAAGTGTGGTAGATTATATTTTCAAAGATGGCCTCAGCTCTATCTCCTATCTCATCTACTCTTTTGCAATGTGATCTTGCCACTCCACCAACAGGTAGACTTTATTTTCCCTCTATTTGAGTCTGGTCTATCCCTCTAACTTGTTTGGAATGGAACACAACTGAAGTGATATTGTGTAACATCCAAGGATGAACTTTAAGAGATCTGCAGCTTCCTCATTAACCTTTGGGAATGTTCCTACTTAAAACCCATATGCCATATTGTGAAAAAGCCCAAGTAGCTCTGTGGAGAATCCTGTCTGGAGGAGAAGTAAATCATCCAGCTGAAAGTGCAGGCTTTACAACCATCTGGCTGGTGGCCATGTGATTGCAGCCATTTTTAGCTCTCACGTCTCTCAGCCAACATCATCTGAAGCAAAAGAAATGCCTGGTCAGTTCACAGAATCATGCAAGATAAGAAATTGTTTTTGTAAGCCACCTAATGTTGGGATGCTTGCTACACACCACTAGATAATTGAAATACTCAGTTCATGTGACAGATAATTTATTTCTTCAGGATCTCTAACTGCCCATGGTCATCTGTAACTGTTCAGTTTAGTCACTCAGTTGTGTTTAACTCTTTGCGACCCCATGGACTGCAGCACACCAGGCCTCCCTGTCCATCACCAACTCCAGGAGTTGAGTCAAACTCATGTCCATTTAGTCAGTGATGTGATCCAACCATCTTATCCTCTGTTGTCCCCTTCTCCTCCTGCCTTCAATCTTTCCCAGCATCAGTCTTTTCAAATGAGTCAATTCTTCGCATCAGGTGGCCAAAGGATTGGAGTTTCAGCTTCAACATCAGTCCTTCCAATGAACGCCCAGGACTGATTTCATTTAGGATGGACTGGTTGGATCTCCTTGCAGTTCAAGGGACTCTCAAGAGTCTTCTCCAACACCACAGTTCAAAAGCATCAATTCTTCAGCACTCAGCTTTCTTTATAGCCCAACTCTCACATCCATACATGACTACTGGAAAAACCATAGCCTTGACTAGATGGACCTTTGTTGGCACAGTAATGTCTCTGCTTTTGAATATGCTGTCTAGGTTGGTCATAATTTTCCTTCCAAGGAGTAAGCGTCTTTTTATTTCATGGCTGCAGTAACCATTTGCAGTGATTTTGGAGCCCCCAAAATAAACTATGACTGTAAAGTTCTGTAATTTCAAATGAGGACTAGCAATACAGATATTAGGCCATCATTTGGACTCATTTTTGAATAGGAGGAAAGGATGAAGAGGGGTGAGAAGAAATAAGCAGGTTTCTAATACTGGAAGAGACAGTTTTTAGAAACTTTTCTAATTAAAAGGAAAATGTCCTTATCCTGATGTTAAAGGCTCCATAATCTTGTAGTGTATTACCTTTCTTCTTCATATCCCCAGAAGTTACCTTTTACTTTCTTACTAGCATTTCTTCACCTCTGTGGTTTTTTCTGCCTATAGGGACTTTCTACTCTTGAATTATTTGATGAATACCTAGTTATTGTATGAAGGCAAGTTCAGAGGCCATCTCCCCCAGAAAGACATCACTGGTTGTCTCTAACATTTTTTTAAAAAATTTTGTTCAAACTTGCATCTATACCTTAAGTATCACTGTTTTATGATCACTGTAGTTAGCCCTTTTGGTTCTCTAACATCGTTTTCCAGAAGATACCATCTTCTCTACTTCCTGTGTTGCTCAAGCTTACTTCATGTGGTGCTGTTATTGGAAAATAATCCAAGCTGCAAAAACCCATGACTGTGGGATGAGAACAATGTTTTATTTCTTTATTTTCCATTCTTTCCTTTAGGCTCAGGAAAGTAATTTCCACAGATTAACCATGTATTATCATTTGCAAATGTAAGGTCACACGCTCTAGGAAGAATTACTGAATGTGGGTCAAATGTATTTGCTTCTTTAAGAAACTCTTTAGCTGAAATTAATTGGCATTTATCTAAAACTTTTGTTTTCAACTCTGGATTTATCCTTGAATCACCAGAAAAGCATTAATAACTACAAGTGGGGATTCTAGTGGGCTCTTCCCTAATATTATAATTTATTTTCTCTGTGATGGAACCCAAAATTTCGTTTTTGAAAGGTCTCGAGATGATTCAAATGTGCATCCAGAGTTGAGAACTGCTGATCTAACCCACTAGCATTGCTAGAGTAGTGGTTCTCAAACTGAGGTCCTCAGGTCAGCAACAACAGCATCACCTGGATATTTGTTAGAAATGCAAGTTCTTGGGCTCCACCCTAGACACACTAAATCAGAAACTCCAGGGGTGAAGCTCAGCATTCTGGACTTTAACAGGCCCTCCTGGTGATACATTTAAGTGGAAACCTACTTATCTGGCTCATATGTCTTCCTTGAATAGCATGTTTTCAAATGAAATTAATTGACAGAATAGTATGTAGCATAGCAAATTTATAAGGAATCTAATGTGAAGAGATCTCTTCAAGAAAATTAGAGATACCAAGGGAACATTTCATGCAAAGATGGGCTCAATAAAGGACAGAAATGTATGGACCTAAGAGAAGCAGAAGATATTAAGAAAAGGTGGCAAGAATACACAGAAGAACTGTACAAAACAGATCTTCATGACCCAGATAATCACAATGGTGTGATCACTCACCTAGAGCCAGACATCCTGGAATGTGAAGTCAAGTGGGCCTTAGGAAGCATCACTACAAACAAAGCTAGTGGAGGTGATGGAATTCCTATTGAGCTATTTCAAATCCTGAAAGACGATGCTGTGAAAGTGCTGCACTCAATATGCCAGCAAATTTGGAAAACTCAGCAGTGGCCACAGGACTGGAAAAGGTCAGTTTTCATTCCAATCCCAAAGAAAGGCAATGCCAAAGAATGCTCAAACTACTGCACAATTTCAGTCATCTCACACGCTAGTAAAGTAATGCTCAACATTCTCCAAGCCAGGCTTCAGCAATACGTGAACCGTGAACTTCCAGATGTTCAAGCTGGTTTTAGAAAAGGCAGAGGAACCAGAGATCAAATTGCCAACATCTGCTGGATCATCGAAAAAGCAAGAGAGTTCCAGAAAAACATCTACTTCTGCTTTATTGACTATGCCAAAGCCTTTGACTGTGTGGATCATGATAAACTGTGGAAAATTCTGAAAGAGATGGGAATACCAGACCACCTGACCTGTCTCTTGAGAAATCTGTATGCAGGTCAGGAAGCACCAGTTAGAACTGGACATGGAAAAACAGACTGGTTCCAAACAGGAAAAGGAGTCCGTCAAGGCTGTATATTGTCACCCTGCTTATTTAACTTACATGCAGAGTACATCATAAGAAACCCTGGGCTGGATAAAGCACAAGCTGGAATCTAGATTGCTGGGAGAAATATCAATAACCTCAGATATGCAAATGATACCACCCTTATGGCAGAAAGTGAAGAACTAATGAGCCTCTTGATGAAAGTGAAAGAGGAGAGTGAAAAAGTTGGCTTAAAGCTCAACATTCAGAAAATGAAGACCATGGCATCTGGTCCCATCACTTCATGGCAAATAGATGGGAAAACAGTGGAAACGGTGTCAGACTTTATTTTTTTGGGCTCCAAAATCACTGCAAATGGTGACTGCAGCCATAGAATTAAAAGACCTTGACTCCTTGGAAGAAAAGTTATGACCAACCTAGGTAACATATTGAAAAGCAGAGACATTACTTTGCCAACAAAGGTCCATCTAGTCAAAGCTATGGTTTTTCCAGTAGTCATGTGTGGATGTGAGAGTTGGACTACAAAGAAAGCTGAGCGCCAAAGAATTGATGCTTTTGAACTGTGGTGTTGGAGGGGACTCTTGAGAGTCCCTTGGACTGCAAGGAGATCCATCCAGTCCATCCTAAAGGAAATCAGTCCTGAATGTTCATTGGAATGACTGATGTTGAAGCTGAAACTCCAGTACTTTGGCCACCTGATGGGAAGAACTGACTCATTTGAAAAGACCCTGATGCTGGGAAAGATTGAAGGCAGGAGAAGGGCACAACAGAGGATTAGATGGTTGGATGGCATCACTGACTCAATGGACATGAGTTTGACTCAACTCCTGGAGTTGGTGATGGACAGGGAGACCTGGTGTGCTATAGTCCATGGGGTCACAGAGAGTTGGACACAATTGAGCAACTGAACTGAAGTGACTGAATGTGAAGGAGAAGTAATTTGTGGAAAAAATGACTTGTGTAATATGCAAGCATAGATAGTAATGTCTTCTATGTGATTTAAGTCTTATGTTTTCACTGTGTATCTATTAACCAATGGGCAATGCATTGGTCAAGTTATTCTTTGAGGACTGGCTAGCTCTGTGCATTTTCAAAAGGCAAGCAAGTGCTTTCTACCCAGAGGTACCCAGTATCTCTGAAGACATATGGATAGATGCCTGTACAACACAAGTATTTTGGCCCACATTCTCATATCTTTTGTTGTTAAAAATAGCTTTAGGATGATGCCATTCACGTTAGGCAGAGACACCTAAAGTATAAACCTCCATTATAGTGATCATCTTAGGATTCAGCCACATGTGGCTTCTTCGGTTGTACAGATAAAATTACAATATTTAATGTTACCTCAAGGCCTTAATTTAGAAATTGTAAACTTTTGGTTTCCATGCTGGAGAAGGCATCAGTAATAACTTTAAAATACCCTTGAGTTTCCCTCTGCTCATTTATCTCCCAGATCTGTACTTCATGTTTTCTTTCATTGACATCCTTTTGCTTCTAGGAATTGACTTCTGAGATTAATAAATCCTTAAAATCAGAGAAAAATGAAAATTTGTCTCCTTGAGAACAGGGGCGAATAATATTTTAGGAGAGAGAAGTGAAAAGATACAGTTATTGTTTTGTAAAGCCAGCAGCAGCTTATGCTGGCCATAAAGGACAGTTGGTGTGATGCTTTATGGAACTGAAAGTTTTGTTTTTGCTTTTCCTGTGCACTTAGAAAGTGTGTTCATCTGTTCTTTGAACACCACCAGAATTTTTATAAGCATGAGAAACGTAGCCAAAAACTATCAAACCCTTAATTGCAGTTGAAACAAGCTGTAGGAAAGACAAGATGGATGATGTATACAATGAACATTCGTTGCTCTGTAACATCAGTAGAAGAGAACAAACACCTTAAGATGTCACCAGTTTTGATCAAATATTTCCTTGGGGAGTGCATACAGGAGCAGTCCCATTAATTTGCATGAAGTGTGAATTGAATTCCTTAAAAAGGACAATGGGAATCTAGGCAGTAGTTCCCTGCTTGTGTATCACACAACAGACTGCTTAAACACCATCCCAATCTGCTTCTAGTTGTCTTCCAGTGCCCCAAACATGGGAATGTTAAAGATTACATTCCCAATTCTCTTGAAGATGATGTTTCTTATGTGATCTAGCTTCTGCCAAAGGGATCTGTATGTATACACACACAGGAGATCAGTAAGGCAAAAGCAAGTAACACATGGCACAGACCAGCAATTCTTTTGATAGGTGTGGTGATGAAGTCATTTGACTCTTCTGAGGCATGTGTGGAGAAGTTTTAATGTCCAGTCCTAGTTTCATTGGTGTCAAGTAGAGAGCAGTAGCCAAAACTTATAGGATTTGTCCTGGGATACTCCTGTGATGTGATTGGAATTTCTTTTGCTGGGATGGCTATTGGCTACGTGTCATCCAAACTCATTTGCTCAGGTCCTTCCCAAACTTCTTAAAACCTTTGGCATCTACAGGTTAGAAGGAAAATTTAGCACCCAGGACACCTTTCTAAGAAGGATTCTATGGAGAAAAGGGGTATAGTGAACATGAATATAAATATTTTGAAAAGATGAAAGTGCATTTTCCATATACTTCTCTACCTCACCCTAAACTCCATGTGCCATCGCCCTCTGCTCTTGTCTGTGGATCTGTCTCTAGTGCTCATGTCTTACATCCACAAGCTACTTGAAGTCCTTTAAGTAGCATCTGGGCTCCACTTTCTACTATCTATGTGACCTTTGGCTTGTCATCAGCCCTCCTGAGCCCACATGATAATACTTCACTTTCCCTGTTCATATCTACATATAATTATGTTGTTTCTATTAAATGAATCAGTTAAAACACATAGGAAATTAATTTTTTTAGTTGCCCTGCTATATCAAAACAGAGTTCACTCAACCATCTTGCACATCTGTGTGTCCACACATGCATGTGTGCACACAGACACACAATGTCTGACAACACACATGTCTGACTGTGTTGGGTTCCTTGGTTGTCTGTTGAAGCTGATGTAAATTGTGTTTGAAACCTGTAACTTGGAAGTACTTGCTAATCCCAGGCCCCTTATAATGTCTATCACTGGTTTCAGGAAAAGCCAATATCACCTTGAGTATTTGTTTACCACAGAGGCTCTTAAAAAGGAGCCAATGAAGGAATGATGAGAAGACCAGAGGAGAAGCAAGGAATCTGATAGCGGCATGATCTCTGTGTGTGTTAATGTGTGTGCATGCACATATGTGTGAAAGATGCTTCAGTTTCCTTTGATTTGATGGCACATCAGGATAATTCATATTAAGATACCCATTTAAAAAAATTATATATTTGTCCATGCTGGGCCTTAGCTGTGGCATGCAAACTCTTAATTGTGGCATGTGGAATCTAGTTCCGTGACCAGGGATCAAACCTGGGCCCCTACATTGGGAGTGCAGAGTCTTAGCCAGTGGACCACCAAGGAAGTCTCTGCATTTGTCTGAGCTGATGTATTATATATGAATTCATATAAGTATGTATGGGGAAGGTATGGTGTTTTACAGTGTCAAAATAGAAGGAACTTTAAAAAATAAAGCAGATATTATTTATTCCTAAAGTGTTTTCAGAAAGGCAAGAGAAAGGTTTTATCTCATTGTCAGTGATTTTAAAGCAGAGTTGAAATATAATTGCCAAGGGACAGGAATCCACAGTATACTGTTGGAGAGTCAGCCATCTATAGAGACTATGGTGACTATGCAGGGAGGTCTCTTATCAGTCTAGATTTTTAAAAATCGTTTCCAAAATTAAAGTGGATTATAGAAGAAACAAGAACCATATTTACATACTGTGTTAGTTTTTTTTTTTTTTTAATTTTAAGTATCATGGTACTAAAAGCATAGCAAGTAGGATGAAAATGACTAAAAGGCAAGTAAACAAAAAGATATCTAAGGAATAAGGGATACCGAGCTGCTTTAGATGAATGAATCTATTTTCAGAACTAGATGAATTACCTACAAAGATATAGGAACAGGTGTTTGTATATGATAAAAATATATGGAACCTTTCTGAGAATTGTGTAAAAACTGTGTCTAACAGTCTCCAGTCACAGAATGCATATGCTACCAATGACTATAAAACTAATTCTTGCTTGTTGAAATTGCCAGATTGTTAATAGATTGCTAGATTGAGCACTTAGTAAACAAAATAATGATTACTAAGAGATAGCATAGGTTCCTTAACACTAAGAAATGGCAAATTCATATTTTTTCACTTTTTACTTTGAATTGTAAGTGGAAAGATACGGAAAAAAGTCCATAGATATAATGTATTTTGATTTAATTAATATATTTCAAAAATATTTTGTGACATCTATTTATAGAGAAAAATGGAGAAATGTAGATTGGATGATATTCAGCAAAATGGATTTACAGTTTATCAAATCATTTCAGCTCCTACCCCCACCCCATGCACAGTCCTTATTTCAAAACAAATAAAATGTGCAATATTTCTGCTCTTGGTCTTGTCCTACTCAACATTTTAATGATATGTATAATGACACAGAAGGCATACTTATCAAATTTGCAGATGACATAAAGCTTGGAGCAATAGCTAATACACTGAGTAACTGAATCTTAATTCAAAACAATCTTGACAGGCTGGAACTCTGGCCAAAGCTAACAAGATGAAGTTTAATAGATATAAATGTTAAGTCCTGTGTTTAGGTTCAAAAAAACCCAACTGTACAAATACTGGATGAGAGGAAATTTGGCTTAGAGGCCATTTCTGTGGGGTGAAAAGTCAGTTATTTTTTGGCTTATAATCTCAATGTGAGCCTCCAACTTCCATTGATAGAAGACAGTTGATTGAAAAAGTATTTGTTATAGCCCCACTAAGTGCCAACTACATTCATTATATTATTTAACTCTTATATTAGTATCTCTCCAAGATAGTTATACTTATTCCTAGTTTACAGATAAAAAACCAAATTAATTTGTTCATCTGTATGCTGCTACTAAATGTTAGAACTGCAATTCAAATTTACTTCTCCTAGTGCCAGGTTTGGCATAGACCTCCTGGATCATAATCAGAATTTGCATTTTAACTGGATCCTGAGGGGAACTGTCTGCACAGTAAAACTTGAGAAGCACACCTGCCTCAGGTTAGCATTATAGAGACAAAAAAGTAACATCATTTGGGGAGAAGGCTGGCTGGTTGGCTAGTGGCTTGAGTGGACCTCATGGGATGGCATTATTATTCTTTTTTATTTTATCACATTTGTAAGTAACCATGTCTGCACTGGTTAGATAATATCTGAGAAATCCTCCTAATTTCCATATGTCAGATTTTAAGATGGAGTGCTAATAAACTGGCAGGTCCAGGAGACAGAATTAAGTAATGAGAGATTTTAGAAACCGATCCTAAGAAGAAATGAAGAAATCATGAATGTACAACTTTGAGAGACATCTTAGATAAGGTAGGATCATTTTTTAAAAAGTATTTTGGGGCAATGTCTTTAGGAGAAAAGAATGTTAACAGTTCAGTGATTCATCTTTTCCATTTTTTGTTTCACCAAATATTTATTGAGCACCTACTGTGTATATGGCATTGAAATATGCCTATCATTAAAATATTAAGTAGGATAAGACCAACAAGAGCAGATATATTCTATTTTTTATTTGTTAGAATAAAAAAAGAAAGACTGCACATGGGTGTTGGTAAGGAGCTAGGCATTAAGATTCCTGTTGTGGGGACTTCCCTGGTGATTCAGTGGTTAAGACTCTGAGCTTTCACTTGCAGGGGGTGCAGGTTCGATCCCTGGTTGGGGAACTAAGATCCTGCATGTCATATAGTGCAGCCAAAATAAATAAATAAAAGATTACTATGTGTGAGTAAGAAAAAGAAAGTGGCTGTCCTAAAGGAGGTAACAATACAGTGATAATGTGGTACATAGTTCACTAAGTGTACAGGTAATATTCATTAAGTAAACATTTGCCAATATTATTTCAGAAACTTTTAAGTAATCTATAGATAATAGACTTGGGGGAAGCTAGTTTAGTTTGAAAGCATCAAGTGGTCAGGAAAGGCCTTTGAGCTAAAGTCTGAGTGACAACATGGCCCTAGCTATATGATGAGCTAATGGAAGAGCATTCCAGGTAAAAGGAAGAGTAGATGCAAAGACTGTGAGGAAGGAGTGAGCCAGGTGTGGTCTAGGATGGTATGAAATGGGGACCATGAGGATGAAAAGGCCAGATGTCCAAAGGTAGATTGTGATTCACGGATTTTGGAGGACCTTCCTACCAATGGCAACATACAGCAATGAAAGGGAGAGTGAGCCCCTCATCACACATACATTCCCATGCAGGCCAGGTGACTCATCAGGGAAGGTACAGAGAAGAATTTTACAAGTAAGACATTGGAGGGGATGTTCTCCAAGTCTTAACCATCCTAAAAATCACATAGGATGGTAAAGAAGTATTTTTGTTCCTTATCGCTATAGCTCTTCCTAGAAAAGAAAACCAATTGCTATTTTAAATATTTATTTTTTATTTTTATTTATTTGTTTGTCTGTGGTGGTTCTTAGTTGTGGTACATGGGATCTTTAATTGAGGCATCTGAACTCTTAGTTGTGACATGTGGGGTCTTGTTCTCTGACCAGGGATCGAACCCAGGCCTCCTGCATTGGGAGCACAGTCTTAGCCACTGGATCACCAGGGAAGTCCCCCAAAGTTGGTATTTTAAAATGTCTTTATTATTATCTTTATTAGTAGTATTTATCTCTCTCTCCCCATGCCCTCTCATAATTGCAAGTATAAATCAACCCCAGGGTAAATTGTGGCTGCAATTAAAATGGTATATTAGCTTAATCACAAATAAATAGCCCTTCTGCTGTTATCTCAAGATGGAATGTATGTGATTATGGCTAGAGTACCTTTTCTCCTCTGTGCCACTCTAAGCTATGGCGGCAGGCTGAAAAGTAACTGATTGGTTACCATGGTTTCCAAATGGAGGCAATGTAGCATGTAATTATTGCATACAGCTATCATTACTAAATTTTGTATGACATTTGATGTAATTCAATAAATAATTTGAGTCATAGCTCTAGAAGGAGGTGCAACTGCTTAAAGGGTAATGTTTTAGGGAAAATTACATAAACTATTTATATACAGCTGTGAGGGGCGCTGAGGAGTAAAATTTGGTACTGGTTCTAATTGCTTTGCTCCTATCACAAGAAAAATTGGATAAATGAGGTTTCAGGTCTGCCTTGATAGGTAAAGTAGTGTTGATTCAGGTAAGAAATGAAGTAAAACCCTTCATTTGGTTTTTAGCATGGTACTTAGTGAATCTTATTTCCCTGGGTTTGTACTTTAACAATGAAATAAAAACGTATGCTTTGTGAAACATATAATAAAGAAGAGAGAGAGAGAGACTTTCAAACCAGTCTCCCATCTCCTCCCTCCCTACAGATTCCAGAGCAAGTTTCCCCAATTTGTCACCGAGTGCTAACTAATTAAGGAGTTGTCACTTTCCTGGCCTTCTCTCAGTGCTATGCTCACTACAGCATATAAATGTGGGTGTGAGGGTAATCCTTCATTATATATTCAAGGGAACTGCCAAGTGTTTCCATTTGTATTGTTATCATTTGAAGATAAATCATTCCAATTTATTTTAATAAAAGGCAAACAGACATGTATCTGTGTTAATCTGCTTTATGTCTTTGATAACCTGCGCTCTTAATCGATTTTCCCAATCACTTGCTTTCTGTATTACTGTGTGAGAAAGCCAAAGGCTTAACTAAGTCACAAATTGGTACTAGCACAGGGAAATGGAGAAAGACTGATGCACAATTCTTGGTAACCTTTTTATAAACCACATGTCCTTCTGTTATGTTTGTAATTCATCAGGAGCAATCTGGGATACTTGTGGGAATCTTCTCATGGCTTCCCTATCTCCTGAGTTCTTCTCAAGCATATGTATGATGTTATGTGCTCTTTGTTATTCAAGATGATGTTGGAGGTGGGGTACAGAGAAGGACAAGGAAGGGGTATTAGACTCAGTTCCTTCTCAAGTCTACTTGGGGGAAATGAGAAGCACACACAACATGGGCAGCATATTAGTAGAAACACATTAGACATTGTAGTGTAGCTAAGCTGGGTTTAACACCTTCTCTCAGTTTATCTACAGTCCTAATTCACCTCTCTGGACCTCTGTTTTCTTAGATGTCAAATGGGGATACTCAAAGCTGGCTAAGAGTGTACATGCGAGGATCCATCTGATAAAATATTAAATTGGCCAGAAAGTTCATTCTGGTTTTTCCATACACTCTTACTGAAAAACCCAATGAATTTTTTTGGCCAACCCAATAGTATGTAAACTTTATAAATGCTGTACTTGACATGGGGAGGGTATTCAATGGACTACAACAAAAATAATGACATTTGCATGTTTTACAGAGATACTGAGCATTACACACTTGGGTGGGAAAAGGAATTGGAGTGATTGGGGGAAGACATGGATGAAGTAGGACTTAAACTTAGACTTGAACAGGTAGGCATGCTTCCAAGGTATGGAAGCAAGGGAAGTATTTTAGGTGAAGGAAATATGTAGCTATCTTCCCAGTTGATTTGTTTCCCTCTCAATTTGACCTTTTTTAAATCTCAATTGATAGAACTGAACTGTTTTATTTTTAATCTATGTTTGTATTTTCTTATCTGCATGGTCATGTTCAGATTTTTTAATGTAAATTTTCTCTAACATTGATTTTATTTATTTATTTGGCTGTGATGGGTCTTTTTTGGGGGTTCCCAGGTGGTGCTAGTGGTAAAGAGCCTGCCTGCCCATGCAGGAGATGTAAGAGATGCAGGTTCGATCTCTGGGTCGAGGTCTTCTTTGGGCCGCACAGGCTTTCTCTAGTTTCAGTGAGTGGGAGCTACTCTTCATTGTGGAGCACAGGTTTCTCACTGCAGTGGCTTCTCTTGTTGTGGGGCACAGGCTCTAGGCACGTGGGCTTCAGTAGTTGTAGAACTCAGGCTCGGTAGTATGTGGGCTTAGTTGCTCCTCAGCATGAGGAATGTTCCCAGATCAGGGATCGAAGTCATGTCCCCTGCATTGCAAGGTGGATTTCCAACAACTGGACCACCAGGCAATTTCCAGATTTTGACTGATGAACACATTCACTGTTTCCCAGCAAGTACTGGGTGAAAATATGCTATGGCGCCATCCCCGGGACTGCCAAGAAAGCAATCACAACAGACCAAATGGAAGCAAAATTTGGAAAGTGGAAGTCGTCTGCAACAGGGTTTCTTTGGCCCATTCTTCTCCTAGGGTCCCCCTTCCCCAGTGCTTATAGTTATTCCTTTTATCTAGTAGTAGCTTTCTGTTGTGCCTTGCCTGTGCTCTCCCCCTCTGTTAAAGCAATTTGATAAATGAATCTCATTAAACCCAAATGACTAGCCATAAATGTAATAGCATTCAGGGAGTTTTGGCATTTTCAGAGTCGGGTCAGGAAGACACATCAAACCCTACTCAGTAGACCCTGTCTTAGATGATAAATCAGTACGACTTAAAGTATTGTACTTTGGTGAAAATCAACCTCAGCTTTGAATAAGGCAAGTAAGCTAGACATCTGTACTTAAATTGGAGGCAGTGGTTAGTCCAATTAAGAATGGGTATCACATGCAGTGTGTTTTTGAGACAAGAGATCAGTTGAATGGATTCTTCTCTTGGGCTTGAACCTTCCTGGCTATCATATTGGTGGGAGAGGCAGCTCTGCCTGCAGTCATGCAAGTATGTCTTTCCCTGTCCATGTCTCCACTGTATCTACTGAGACATTCTCTGAACAAGAGTGTGTTGCAAGTGGATGGTGCTGAGGCAGACCAATGTGTAAAAAATCCAGTTTGGAGATCTTCAGTAGACAGTGTAACGCTCGTGCCAGACCTCTTTGCCTTGAAAGATAGGTTTCATCAGTTGCTCTGAGCACTGCTATCAAAAAGCCTTCAATTTCCAGCTCCTTCAGGAATTATCACAGTTGTAGAGGACAGTCTTTTCTACAGTCACACCCTTTCCTCAGATGGGCTACATCCATTGACTGATTGACATGAAAATACAAAGACATAACCACCTTGGCCTACCTTAGGATCACTTTGTGGGGCCATTAGAGCTCCAGAGTTCAGAGTGGATTTGGCTGAGTCTGCCATTTGGCCTAGATTGTAGTTTGACCTCTCTGCCCACTCGTGCTGCCATCCTTCCCTCCTAAAGTGTTGGTACCAAGGATACTCCTTAAATAAACACCACACAGTCACCAAAACCTTATCTCAGAAGGTGATTCCTAAGGAACCCAAATTACACCAAGATCTTTTCTTTTAGGTTAAGTCAGTTCCCCAACCAGTGTAATGTGGGACCCTGGTCTGCCATGAAGATGAAATTGTATAGAGCTATCAGTCTTGAAGCATGACCAGGCGTGGTTTAGAGCCAGTGGGAGCCCTGGTGTCATCCAATACCTTGACCACTTATCCCAGGTGCTATGCAAACAGTTTTATTTTATATATGATCCATTCCATTTAAAGGCTGAATGAAGGCATTTTGTTTTCAGAAATCCCATGTTATTCCTAGGAGGTAGAGCTAGGTTTTGCTCTTAGACATTATCACATCAAGGTTGACATAGTTCTCAATCATACAACTGGAAACTGAAAGGAAGAGCCTAGAATTCTGAGGGACTGATATATATGGTAGATAAGTTTTGTTTGGGGAATAAAAGAAAGATGGGAGTTTATACTGAACATGGAGAAGTATCAAGTTAAGGAGACTTTACAGATTCTTTACAAATAAATCAAAATAGCTGAAGTTTACATTTAGACTGTGTTTTGCTGTTACTTTCTCTTTTTTCTACCACCCACTCAGAGTTCTTCATCTCCACGAGCTGTACATAGCATTTTTCATAATACATTATATTAATTTCACAGCTATACTTTAAATAGTGGCACAGCTGCAGTTGTCGTTGAACAGTGTATGAAATAACCTTGGAGTAGTAACTGTTATTTATTCTTACTGTGGTTGGGTTTAATTGTATGTAGGCTTTGCCTTAACTTATAGAAGACATTGTATAATCCTCATTAATAACTGTAATTCCAGAAGTTAAAAGTTATAATAAGAGTTTACTTTTTAATAACACCATTCATACTAGTACCTGAAGTATTTGGTGGAAAAGAAAAAGAATTCTAAAGGTCAAAACTTCTGTTATTTGGGTTTTTTGTAGGCTTTTGGATAGAAGGAATTATTCCAAAGTCATCTGGGGATAGAAAAGGGTTTCTCGCTGTTTACTTTAGCTCCCAAGAAGATTGCCTTCTTTAGAACAGGAAAGAACTGCATGTCAGGGTTGGCAGGGTAGGAGTAATCTTGCATGTGTCTAAACTATTCTTGAAGTCATTGCAAGACTATATTTTAAGCTATCTATCAGTGGTGTGCTGGAGCTGCTTCCTACCACCTTGAGAGAGTTGACTTGGGCACATTTGTTCTCAATGTTGTGTCCAGGAGCATCATATTGGTAGCAAAATTAGCTGTGGCAGGAGTATTTACACCAATGCAAAAGTGAAAAGAATCAGGACTTGCCCCATTCTATCCCAGGGGAACCCATTGTTAAACAGTACCAGTGTATTACTGCCATCCATTCATCTCCTTCACAGTATAAATTTCAGTCTTATATGGAGAATTTCTAAAAGACATAGTATAGAAAATTCAGAAGAATGGGCAACTACAACCTTTCTAAAGTTCAAATGCATCCAGAGCCTGGCATCTTGGTGAGCGCTGGATGAAGTCACAAGTTCTGGGTAATTTCAGAAAGGTAACTCTCTTGCATCTTTTCCTAGACTCAGATCCAACATGTTCCAACATGAAGGCCTCCTTTTAGGTGTTTTCTATGGCCCAGATTTATATTCACTCTAAGAAAGAAGACAATATTCTCGGGGGGCTGAGGTGACTTCCCTTTGCTTTTGAGTTTTAAGATATTGTACCTGAACTGAACAAGAACAACCTGATTGATACATGTTGATGCTCACTTGAATTTTGGCAGAAATCATTTATTTAGCCCTAAGGATTCAGGGCTGAGCCAGAGGGTGATGAAGGGGTATCCAATAGTTGGGGGATAGGAAGAGCCATGATGTGATGTGTCAATTCAGAAAGGTGGTCAGAAATCTGGAAATCCCACCTCTATTCCATGAATCCATCCTCTTTCTGTGCTCAGGGTGGATGATGTCTAGCATTATAATAAGACATATCAGAACACATTAAACTTTGCAGGTAATACAGCCACAGTTTATATATAAAATGTGAAAAGTTCCATGCATTTAAGCTTTGACATTACATCTGACAGGTTTATAGTCAATTTATGCCCTCCATATTGCTCCTCATAGAGCCCTTAATAGTTCTTTACATTAATACATATGATTACCTCCATATAGACAGCCCAAATTATTATTAAAAAATTATAAATTTGGCAATGTTGTTGATTGTAATATCGACAGTATTGTACTATACAAAACAAATGAAAGCTTGCAGTAATAGTAAATAACATAATGACACACACATAGAAAACTATTAAACAATTGCTAAAGGGGGCAAGATCACAGAAAATTCCTCCTGAAGCTTTATTAATTACACAGAGAAAGCAATTTATTTGTCCAAAACAGGGTCAAAAATAAATAAGCAGAAACCAGGCAAGGAAACTAACATATGAGTTTATGAAATCAACTTAAAAAGTGGTGTTTAGTTGAAAAATCATGTTCTAGTGCAGAAAAGAACACTTAGCAAAGGAGGATTCAGTAAAATCCTAAGAATTCCCCTTGATACCACTGAATTTGGAGGAAAACGTTGTAAGGGTATAAATAAACAGTACTGGGAGAAATAAATCTTTGTGACAACATGCTCTTACATTCAAGGGCAAGAAGACTGCAAATCTTGTTTTCCAAGGAAAAGTGCAAAGTTCAGAAAACAATTTGGATACACTAGGCCTTGGTACAGGATTTCAGAAGAGAAGGAGGAACTTAAATTTCTCAAGTATTTCATAAAGTTGAAGCCAAATGTTGACTCCTCCTCCACTCCCCATAACTCAGGCAAGAAGTGAAGTGCTCAAACTGAAGCTTAGAAGAATAGGAAAAAATAATCTCAAATAAATTGTGAATGCTGTCCAGGAGAATTGACTCACATGTATATCTTAACAGACAAAATGTGAAATACACCAAGTATAATACAGATGATATAAAGTAAAATATCAGCTGTGATAATATAGTGGAACAAAAACAGAAAAGAAATGAAAGAGGGAAATAATGAGTGCAAATTGTAAAAGGAAAACCAAAGGAACCCAATCTTGAAAAAAAAAAAAAAACACTAAAATAAAGGTGAAAGTATTTCAAAATTCTTCATGCTATGGAAGAATTTACAAAGAATATTGACCAAGTACAAGCAGCGCAGAAGGATCAGAAGATGAATAAGATGCCAAAAAAGATTGAGTAAGCAAATTGAGAACAAAGATATCACATTCCTAGCTTATAAATAAATGAGAAAGATTCAGCATAAAAGGAAATTATAGTATAAAATCTAGATAAGAAAAATATTTAGATATAGTATAGAGGAAAATCACAAATAAAGACAAAAACTAAAACTTAAAGGAGTATACCTCATAGCAAGAAAAATTATTTAGAATCAATGAAACTGAGACATTCCGGTTAACCCATTGTACTGAAGGATAAAGACGCAATTCTTAAAGAGTCACAATTCTGCATATACTCAGGCAGAAAAATTAATTCACAGGTAGAAAAAATCAAGGCAGTCTCATAGTTCTTCATGGTAATATTTAATGCCTTGAGACAGTGGTGAGATTCCTAAAGTTTCCAAGAGAAAAGAAAGTGGAACCTTAGAATACGACACATAGCCAGGTAATTTTTTTTTTTAATTATTTATTTTATTTTTTTTTTAATTTTATTTTATTTTTAAACTTTACATAATTGTATTAGTTTTGCCAAATATCAAAATGAATCCATCACAGGTATACATGTGCTCCCCATCCTGAACCCTGCTCCCTCCTCCCTCCCCATACCATCCCTCTGGGTCATCCCAGTGCACCAGCCCCAAGCATCCAGTATCGTGCATTGAACCTGGGCTGGCATCTCGTTTCATACATGATATTTTACATGTTTCAATGCCATTCTCCCAAATCTTCCCACCCTCTCCCTCTCCCACAGAGTCCATAAGACTGTTCCATACATCAGTGTCTCTTTTGCTGTCTCGTACACAGGGTTATTGTTATCATCTTTCTAAATTCCATATATATGCGTTAGTATACTGTATTGGTGTTTTTCCTTCTGGCTTACTTCACTCTGTATAATAGGCTCCAGTTTCATCCACCTCACTAGAACTGATTCAAATGAATTCTTTTTAATGGCTGAGTAATACTCCATTGTGTATATGTACCACAGCTTTCTTATCCATTCAGCTGCTGATGAACATCTAGGTTGCTTCCATGTCCTGGCTATTATAAACAGTGCTGCGATGAACACCACTCCCAGACTGGAAAGAACTTGAGAAGTTCTTAGACATCAAAACAAAAACTTGCAGAAATAGTATACAAAAATTAGATTAAATATATTAGGGATTAGGCCTGCAGATGGAATGCTTAGGGGCAGTGGGAAGAGAGAAGTATTAAGTGTGATAACCACCTTACCTTTCATAGCATCTGGTCACATCTAAAATTGAAGCAGGTACATGAAAAAATAATGATTCCAAACGTCAAATGTTTTCTAATTTTTTTTCCCTTAATATTTTCAAGTTTGGCACTATTGACATCTTCTGCTGGGTGATTCTTGGTTGTGGAGCTCTCTTTTGCCCTGTAGCATGTTTAGCAGCCTCCTTGGCTTCTACCCACTAGATGCCAGTAAGACCTAGTTGTGATGTCCAGCAATGTTGTCAGAATGTTGTCAGATGTTCCCTAGGGGACAAAATTTCTTCTATTTGAGAACTATTGCATTAGGTGGGTCTTTTAGAAAGAAAGATTTTTGTGACAAAGGAACAATTATACTCAGCATTTCCTTGAGATTCACTTTTGTCCTGTTATATTTTAGTGGAATTAAATTTAGTATTTCAAAAAAGTAGCTTATTGTATATATGAATCTTTTGTTAAAGTAATTTTGACTCCTTATCTATGGCTATCAAGCAATCATTTATTATCTCTTTTTTCAACTTTTTACTTTATATTAGAGTATAGTTGATTAACTTTACTAGCATGTGAGATGAGTGCAATTGTGCGGTAGTTTGAGCATTCTTTGGCATTGCCTTTCTTTGGGATTGGAATGAAAACTGACCTTTTCCAGTCCTGTGGCCACTGCTGAGTTTTCCAAATTTGCTGGCATATTGAGTGCAGCACTTTCACAGCATCGTCTTTCAGGATTTGAAATAGCTCAACTGGAATTCCATCATCTCCACTAGCTTTGTTCGTAGTGATGCTTTCCAAGGCCCACTTGACTTCACATTCCAGGATGTCTGGCTCTAGGTGAGTGATCACACCATCGTGATTATCTTGGTTGTGAAGATCTTTTTTGAACAGTTCTTCTGTGTATTCTTGCTACCTCTTCTTAATATCTTCTGCTTCTGTTAGGAGATCAGTCCTGGGTGTTCTTTGGAAGGAATGATGCTGAAGCTGAAACTCCAGTACTTTGGCTACCTCATGCGAAGAGTTGACTCATTGGACAAGACTGTGATGCTGGGAGGGATTGGGGGCAGGAGGAGAAGGGGACGACAGAGGATGAGATGGCTGGATGGCATCACTGACTCGATGGACATGAGTTTGAGTGAACTCTGGGAGTTGGTGATGGACAGGGAGGCCTGGTGTGCTGCAATACATGGGGTCGCAAAGAGTTGGACATGACTGAGTGACTGAACCGAACCGAACTGATAGTTGATTAACGGTGTTGCATTAGTTTCAGGTGTACTATTTATCTCTCGTTGTATCCATGTATGTGTACAAGGAGATGCTCATAAATGATGAGACTAGCTATCTGGGTGATGGCATTTTAGTTTAATTGCTTATTAAAGCATTGCTTGGTTTTTTAAATGTTAGCAAAATACATGTTTTGGTTAAAAAAATTATTACTTTAAAAATTATATAGATATACTTCATTTTATAATTCATTTATTTATAACAAGGCCTTGTCATAAAGTCTTAAAAATATTTATAACTTTTAATGCAGTCTACTTTGTACAAATCAGCTGAATAGAATAATTGAAAAATGTGTTAAGCAATTGTAATACAAAACTCTCAAAATAGCCCAAAAGACCTATTAGTAGAAATCAACCTAATAAATTATGATACAGCCTATGCAATCAAATTATAATCACCTGTTAGTAATAAGATTGTGCATGACTACTTATTACTAATGTTATATTATCAATATTATATTATGCGGTGAAAGGTTTTCAAATGTCCTTACTATATTATTCCTAGTTTATAGAACAAGACTGCCACTAGGCACATCAGGGTTTTTATCTTAAGGTGACATATGGCTTTTATTCATTATTTTTAATATTTCAGTTTTCTACTTTGAAAACTTTTAATGAATTATTTGTAGTAAGAAATATTATAAAATGGTTTTAATCTCAAAATGAAGGTGGTGCCATAGATACCCAGGCTCTCCAGGTACCCTTGACTCCCTGTAGTCAAGTGTTACCCTCAATTTCCTTCTAACCTTCTTTGCTCAAGATGTTACATGGGAATGGACATTAGACAGGTTGAATTTACAGGAACGAATGTTCATAGTTTGTTTTGGACCAAAAAACTGCATGACAATCCAATATAACAGGACAGACCCTGAGAATAGCTCCTTAGGAAGAATAGCAACATCAGAGTTCAAAGGAAGAAAAGGTAAGTGAAAACATTTTAATACCTCGGTTACAGTTGTGGAAGAGGGACAAAGACAGGACTAACCAGCAGAGGAGGGATGGGTTTGGGGGTGAGTGCGAGAAACCATATGTGTTGAGAAACCATATGTAAGCATTTTTCTGTTTCTTCACCTTGCATCTGGGTGTCAATGCATGTACAGATCATTGGTGTGCAGAACCCTACAAAGAATGCAGTAAAGCACTCAGCTCCAGTCCTCATGGAGCCCTATGCACATCAGAGATGCCTCATAGAATTTCTGGAGCATTTTTTTTTTCCTTAAAATATTTATCTTAAGATATTTTACAAATGAATCTTATTTTTTTATTATTTATATAGTAAATATGCATATATACAATCATATGCATATGGTCACTTGTAATTAATCTATTGGCAATTATAAACCATCGCTCTTCAACTTAATAATTTCTATAACTGAGATCATTACAAAGTATATGTCATTAAATCAGTATTTGTGAACCTTACATTTATATTTATATAATTAAAAAGAAAACAAGACATGGGAACTGTGAAACATGAGTTCTGTACTTGAAATTGCTACTATTATTCATGAAGTAGTGATTTCTTTATAAAAATAAAAAGATTGACTTCGTTCCTTTCAGTTTTAAGAATGAAAAAATTAGTGTAGGGAAAGCACATTACATACTTGTGGTGGTGTAGTCAATAGTAGAGTTTATAGTAGAAATTAAATATTCTGATTTGTGGCCAAGAATGTGGACCACCAAATGTGTATCTCTTTCACAAACGCAAAGTACCATAATGTTTTTTTCTTTATTCTGTATCTTAGTTCAGTATTGATTCCCTTTGCCCTCATCTTCCAGGAAAGTCATTATGAGCATTATAGTCAACTATACAGTGAATGGAGGAGGGCATGGCAACCCACTCCAGTATTCTCGCTTGGAGAATCCCATGGACAGAGGAGACTGGTGGGTACAATCCATGGGTTGCAGAAGGGTCGGACATGACTGAAGCGACTTAACACACACGCATAGAGTGAAAACTCATGTTTATCTGGAAAGTTGGTGCCTACCTAGACACTCTGTGTTCATAACTATTTCTGGGTAAGAGTTGTGACCAGAAAAGGTACCTGCAATTCAGTGTCAGAGGCATGGACAGTAGAGTTTGACCTAGCAGAATGCCCATGGTCAACCTTCTAAGACCCTCTGAATAGTGAAACTATGGAAATAAAAGCTCTCAAATTAAATGGAAAAATTTCAGCATGCAAGAAAAGCTGTATTCATTTTATATTATTTTTTCAAGCCTCTGTTTATGTAATGATCCAGTTATGTTAGTTGCCTTAGAGAACATAAGAACATAATACTGTGAAGCAAGCTGAAATTATAGTTACAGGTATTTCTGTGCTAACCCTCCCAGACTTCATTTACCCATTGACATTAGATCTTCCTGGTTATTTGCAAGTTGCTGTTAAGTCTCTGTTGCAGAATTTCTGATCTGAAATTAAGAAAAATAGCAAAGTGCTAATTCTCACTAACCAACCATGGATTGTGTTTTGAGTATTGCCTTTGCATTCTTTGAGCATTTTATTTTATTTTTACATTAATTTATTTATTTTAATTGGAGGCTAATTATTTTACAATATTGTAGTGGCTTTTGCCATACATTGACATGAATAAGTCATGTGTGTACATGTGTCCCCCATCCTAAACCCCCATCCCACATCCCTCCCCACCCCATCCTTCAGGGTCATCCCAGTGCACCGGCCCTGAGTGCCCTGTCTCATGCATCAAACCTGGACTGCCGATCTATTTCACATATGGTAATATACATGTTTCAATGCTATTCTCTCAAATCATCCCACCTTCGTCTTCTCCCACAGAGTCCAAAAGTCTAGGGTCATCATTACCATCTTTCTAAATTTCATATATATGTATTAATATTACTGTATTGGTGTTTTTCTTTCTGAAATACTTCACTATGTATAATAGGCTGCAATTTCATGCACCTCATTAGAACTGATTCAAATGCATTCTTTTCACTCCATTGTGTATATGTACCACTGCTTTCTTATCCATTTGTCTGCCGATGGACATCTAGGTTGCTTCCATGTCCTGGCTATTGTAAACAGTGCTGCGATGAACACTGGAGTACACGTGTCTCTTTCAAGTCTGGTTTCCTCAGTGTGTGTGCCCAGCAGTGGGACTGCTTGGTCATATGGCAGTTCTAATTTCAGTTTTTTAAGGAATTTCCACACTGTTCTCCATAGTGGCTGTACTAGTTTGCATTCCCACCAACAGTGTAAGAGGGTTCCCTTTTCTCCACACCCTCTCCAGCACTTATTGTTTGTAGACTTTTTGATAGCAGCCATTCTGACCTGCGTGAGATGGTACCTCATTGTGGTTTTGATTTGTATTTCTCTGATAATGAGTGATGTTGAGCATCTTTTCGCATGTTTGTTAGCCATCTGTATGTCTTCTTTGGAGAAGTGTCTGTTTAGTTCTTTGGCCCACTTTTTGATTGGGTCGTTTATTTTCTGGAATTGAGCTGCATGAGCAGCTTGTATATTTTTGAGATTAATTTTTTGTCAATTGATTCATTTGCTATTATTTTCTCCCCTTCTGAAGGCTGTCTTTTCACCTTGCTTATAGTTTCCTTCATTGTGCAAAAGCTGTTAAGTTTAATTAGGTCCCATTTGTTTATTTTTGCTTTTATTTCCATTACTCTGGGAGGTGGGTCATAGAGGATCCTGCTGTGATTTATGTCTGAGTGTTTTGCCTATGTTTTCCTCTAGAAATTTTATAGTTTCTAGTCTTACATTTAGATATTTAATCCATTTTGAGTTTACGGTTATGTATGGTGTTAGAAAGTGTTCTAGTTTCATTCTTTTACAAGTGGTTGACCAGTTTTCCCAGCACCACTTGTTAAAGAGATTGTCTTTTCTCCATTGTATATTCTTGCCTCCTCTGTCAAAGATAAGGTGTCCATAGGTGCATGAAAATATCTCTGGGCTTTCTATTTTGTTCCATTGATCTATATTTCTGTCTTTGTGCCAGCATGTAGTGTCTTAATGACTGTAGCTTTGTAGTATAGTCTGAAGTCAGGTACGTTGATTCCTCCAGTTCCATTCTTCTTTCTCAAGATTGCTTTGGCCATTCAAGGTTTTTTGTATTTCCATACACATTGTGAAATTATTTGTTCTAGTTCTTTGAAAAATACCATTGGTAGCTTGATAGGGATTGCATTGAATCTATAGATTGCTTTGGGTAGTGTACTCATTTTCACTATATTGACTCTTCTGATTCATGAACATGGTATATTTCTCCATCTATTTGTGTCCTCTTTGATTTCTTTCACCAGTGTTTTATAGTTTTCTATATATAGGTTTTTTGTTTCCTTATGTAGATTTATTCCTAAGTATTTTATTCTTTTCATTACAATTGTGAGTGGAATTGTTTCCTTAATTTATCTGTTTTCTCATTTTTATTGTATAGGAATGCAAGGAATTTCTCTGTTAATTTTATGTCCTGCAACTTTACTATATTGATTAGCTCTAGTAATTTTCTGGTGGTGCCTTTAGGGTTTTCTATGAAGAGGATCATGTCATCTGCAAACAGTGAGTTGTACTTCTTCTTTTCCAATCTGGATTCCTTTTATTTCTTTTTCTTCTCTGCTTGCTGTGGTTAAAACTTCCAAAATTATGTTGAATAGTAGTGGTGAGAGTGGGCACCCTTGCCTTGTTCCTGACTTTAGGGGAAATGCTTTCAATTTTTCACCATTGAGGATAATGTTTGCTGTGGGTTTATCATATATGGCTTTTATTATGTTGAGATATATTCCTTCTATGCCTGCTTTCTGGAGGGTTTTTATCATAAATGGATGTTGAATTTTGTCAAAGTCTTTCTCTGCATCTGTTGAGATAATCATATGGATTTTATCTTTCAGTTTGTGATGTGGTGTATATTTGCAAATATTGAAGAATCCTTTCTTCCCTGGGATAAAGCCCACTTGGTCATGATGTATGACCTTTTTAATATGTTGTTGGATTCTGCTTGTTAGAATGTTGTTAAGGATTTTTGCGTCTGTGTTCATCAGTGATATTGGCATGTAGTTTTCTTTTTTTGTGGCATCTTTGTCTGGTTTTGGTATTAGGGTGATGGTGGCCTCATAGAATGAGTTTGGAAGTTTACCTTCCTCTGCAATTTTCTGGAAGAGTTTGAGTAGGATAGGTGTTAGCTCTTCTCTCAATTTTTGGTAGAATTCAGCTGTGAAGCCATCTGGTCCTGGGCTTTTGTTTGTTGGAAAATCTCTGATTACAGTATTGATTTCTGTGCTTGTGATGGGTCTGTTAAAATTTTATGTTTCTTCCTGGTTCAATTTTGGAAGATTATACTTTTCTAAGAATTTGTCCATTTCTTCCAAGTTGTCCATTTTATTGGCATATAGTTGCTGATAGTAGTCTCTTATGATCCTTTGTATTTTTGTGTTGTCTGTTGTGATTTCTCCATTTTCATTTCTAATTTTGTTGATTTGATTCTTCTCCCTTTGTTTCTTGATGATTCTGGCTAATGGTTTGTCTATTTATTTTCTCAGAGAACCAGCTTTTAGTTTTGTTGCTGTTTGCTATAGTCTCCTTTGTTTCTTTTTCATTTATTTCTGCCCTAATTTTTATGACTTCTTTCCTTCTATTAACCCTGGGGTTCTTCAGTTCTTCTTTTTCTAGTTGCTTTAGGTGTAGAGTTAGGTTATATATTTGATTTTTCTTTTGTTTCTTGAGGTAAGCTTGTATTGCTATGAACCATCCCCTTAGGACTGCTTTTACTGAATCCCATAGGTTTTGGGTTGTCGTGTTTTCATTTTCATTCATTTCTATGCATATTTTGATTTCTTTTTTGATTTGTTCTCAGATTTATTGGTTATCCAGAAGCATGTTGTTTAGCCTCAATATATTTGTATTTTTTTTTCCTATAGTTGACATCTAATCTTACTGCATTATGATCAAAAAAGATACTTGGAATGATTTCAATTTTTTTGAATTTACCAAGGCTAGATTTATAGCCCAGGATGTGGTTTATCTTGGAGAAGTTTCTGTGTGCACTTGAGAAAAAGGTGAAATTCATTGCTTTGGGGTGAAATGTCCTATAGATATCAATTAGGTCTAACTGGTCCATCATATCATTTAAAGTTTGTGTTTCCTTGCTAATTTTCTGTTTAGTTGATCTATCCATAGGTGTGAGTGGGGTATTAAAGTCTCCCACTATTATTGTGTTATTGTTAATTTCCCCTTTCATACTTTTTAGCATTTTCCTTACATATTGTAGTGCTCCTATGTTGGGTGCATATATATTTATAGTTGTTATATCTTCTTCTTGGATTGATCCTTTGATTATTATGTAGTGTCCTTCTTTGTCTCTTTTCACGGCCTTTATTTCAAAGTCTATTTCATCTGATATGAGTATTGCTACTCCTGCTTTCTTTTGGTCTCCATTTGTGTGAAATATCTTTTTCAGCCCTTCACTTTCAGTCTGTATGTGTCCCTTGTTTTGACGTGGGTTTCTTGTAGATAGCATATATAAGGGTGTTGTTTCTGTATCCATTCAGCCAGTCTTTGTCCTTTGGTTGGGGCATTCAACCAATTTACATTTAGGGTAATTATTGATAATAGTATGATCCTGTTGCCATTTACTTTGTTGTTTTGGGTTCGAGTTTATACACCTTTTCTGTGTTTCCTGTCTAGAGAAGATCCTTTAGCATTTGTTGAAGAGCTAGTTTGGTAGTGCTGAATTCTCTGAGCTTTTGCTTGTCTGTAAAGCTTTGATTTCTCCTTCAAATGGCAACCCACTCCAGTACTCTTGCATTGAAAATCCCATGGACGGAGAAGCTTGGTGCAGGCTACTGTCCACGGGGTCACAAAGAGTCGGGCATGACTGAGCGACTTCACTTTCTTTCTTTCATTTTCATATTTGAATGAGATCTTTGCTGGGTACAGTAATCTGGGTTGTAGGTTTTTCTCTTTCATCACTTTAAGTATGCCCTGCTATTCTCTTCTGACCTGGAGAGTTTCTGTCAAAAGATCAGCTGTTATCTTTATGGGAACCCCCTTGTGTGTTATTTGTTGCTTTTCCCTTGTTGCTTTTAATATTTGTTCTTTGTGTTTGATCTTCGTTAATTTGATTAATATGTGTCTTGGGGTGTTTCACCTAGGGTTTATCCTGTTTGGGACTCTCTGGGTTTCTTGGACTTGGGTGGCTATTTCCTTTCCCATTTTAGGGAAGTTTTCAACTTTTATCTCCTCAAGTATTTTCTCATGGTCTTTCTTTTTGTGTTCTTCTTCTAGACTCCTGTGGTTTGAATGTTGGGACATTTAACATTGTCCCAGATGTCTCTGAGGTTGTCCTCATTTTTTTAAATTCTTTTTTCTTTTTACCTCTGTGCTTCTTTTATTTCCAGCATTCTATCTTCCACCTCACTTATCCCATCTTCTGCCTCAGTTATTCTACTGTTCATTGCCTCCAGAGTGCTTTTGATCTCAGTTATTTAAATATTCATTATTGATTGACTCTTTTTTATTTCTTCTAGGTTCTTCTTAAACATTTTTTTTTTGCATCTTCTCAATCCTTGTCTCTAGTCTATTTATCTGTGACTCCATTTTGTTTTCAAGATTCTGGATCATCTTTACTATCATTATTCTGAATTCCTTTTCAGGTAGACTCCATATCTCCTCCTCTTTTGTTTGGTTTTGTGGGCCTTTATCATGTTCTTTTACCTGCTGAATATTTTTCTGCCTTTTCATTTTGTTTAGATTGCTGTGTTTGGGTTGGCCTTTCTGTATGTTGGAAGTTTGTAGTTCCTCTTTATTGTGGAGGTTCCTCGCTGTGGGTGGGGTTGGACGAGTGGCTTGTCAAGGTTTCCTGGTTAGGGAAGCTTGCATCTGTGTTCTGGTGGGTGGAGCTCGATCTTTTCTCTCCGGAGTGCAATGAAGTGTCCAGTAGTGAGTTTTGAGGTGTCTATGGGTTTGGTGTGACTTTGGGCAGCCTGTGTTTTAATGCTTAGGGTTATGTTCCTGTATTGTTGGAGAAATTGCATGGTATATCTTGCTCTGAAACTTGTTGGCTCTTGGGTGGAGGTTGGTTTCAGTCTAGGTATGGAGGCTTTGGGATGAGCTTTTGTCTATTAATGTGCCCTGGAGTCAGGAGTTCTCTGGTGTTCTCAAGTTTTGGGCTTAAGCCTCCTGCCTCTGGCTTTCAGTCTTATTCTTACAGTGGCCTCAAGATTTCTCCATCCATACAACACTGATGATAAAATATCTAGGTTAATGGTGAAAAGATTCTCCACAGTTAGGGATACCCAGAGAGGTTCACATATAATCAGAGTTATATGGAGAAGTTATGTGATTAACTCATATAATCCAGAGTTTAATGGAGAAGAGAAGAGGGAGGAGGGAGATAGAGGTAACCAGGAGGAGAAGAGGGGCAGTCAAAAGGGGAGAGACCAATCTAGCCGGTAATCAGTTCCCTAAGTGTTCTCCACACCCCAGAACACCCAGAGAGATTCACAGAGTTAAGTAGAGAAGAGAAGGGGGAGGGAGGAAATAGAGGTGACCTGGGGGAGAAAAGGGAGAGTCAAAAGGGGAGACAGCAATCAAGCCAGTTATCACATCCCTTAGTAAAAATGGGTACTGAAGATTAGATTCTTAAAGGTACAAAAATGATAACAAATACCAAAAAGTAAAGATTAAAAATCTAGAGTAGAGGTTAGACTCTCAAAAATACAATATTGAAAATACAAAATGAAATCAGTCACAAAAACTGTAAGAAATATATATGTGAAATTTGCTTTAAAAACAGGGTCTTGTTTTGCAAGGTAATAGTAGGTTATAAACAGAGAAAGCAATGGCAACCCACTCCAGTACTCTTGCCTGGAAAATCCCATGGACAGAGGAGCCTGGTAGGCTGCAGTCCATGGGGTCATGAAGAGTCAGACACTACTGAGCGACTTCACTTTCACTTTTCACTTTCATGCATTGGAGAAGGAAATGGCATCCCACTCCAATGTTCTTGCCTGGAGAATCCCAGGGACGGCAGAACCTGGTGGGCTGCCATCTATGGAGTCGCACAGAGTCAGACATGACTGAAGCTACTTAGCAGCAGCAGCAGCAGCAGTACGTTATAAAAATGAAAATTAATGGAGTAATAAAGAACTTAAAAATGAAAGGAATTTAAAAATCATAATAGTAAAAATGTATCTAGAAATTTCTCTGGAGCTGTTGAGGGCAGTGTGGGGTCAGTTTCAGATAGTTCCTTATTCCAGCTTATATTTCTTCTCAAGGTCTATAGGCCCCTTCCAATGCTTAGTCAATGCTAACTACAGGATTTTACTCTGTTGCACCTGTTACTTCCAGAGTGGCTCGCTCTTCTTTGTTTATTTTGCCTTCGTCTGTCTGCAACCTCTTCGGTGTCTAATTTCTGCCCTGAAACAAGAGGGCAAAAGTGGTCACTTATTTAGGCTCACTTGTTCAGTTGTGCTGTGAGAAGGGAGGAACACTGCAAATAAATATCACTGGTGTGTTTGGGGAGTGCTCACAGTGTATGGACCACACTGGGTTTGACCTAGCTTATGGCACCTGTGCTTTCCCAGTCTACACTGCTCAGGCTCCATGTTCCTCTGAAGGGCAACTGTCCAAAGCATGCCCTGGGTTGCATGCACTTCCCAGATCTAAGCTGCTCAAGTTCAGGTTCTTGGGTACTCCACAAAGGCACAGACTCAGTTGGGTCTGTGTTTTGTGCCCTTCCCAGGTCTGAGGAGCTCAGGTGACCAGGTGTTTGGTGAGTGCACTATCCCAGGTGTGTGGTGCATCTGATCACCTCTCCTGTCTCAGCCACTCTGTTTCCTGGGTGCACCGCAAGAGTGCTGTCTCAGGTGTGCTGTGTGTCTCCTCTGGGGGGATGATCTCAGTCTGTGACCCTCCTGGCAGATGTCAACTGTCTAGGATCCCAGGAAGACTTGGTTAGCAACTGGGAGCCTGCTCACAGTTTGGTGGAGGATACCATCTCTGGGGCTGAGATTGCCTCTTGCCTTCCGGCTCTTGCTATTGCCTGCCTGCTTCTCTGCCTCTGGTGGGGGGAATGGGCCAGTCTGCAGCCAGCTAGCTCTCCTTTGGTATTTGCTCAATTCTCTATTCTTTTTTTTTTTAATTTTATTTTATTTTTAAACTTTACAATATTGTATTGGTTTTGCCAAATATCGAAATGAATCTGCCACAGGTATACATGTGTTCCCTATCCTGAACCCTCCTCCCTCCTCCCTCCCCATACCCTCCCTCTGGGTCGTCCCAGTGCACCAGCCCCAAGCATCCAGTATCGTGCATTGAACCTGGACTGGCAACTTATTTCATATATGATATTATACATATTTCAATGCCATTCTCCCAAATTATCCCACCCTCTCCCTCTCCCACAGAGTCCAAAAGACTGTTCTATACATCAGTGTCTCTTTTGCTGTCTCATATACAGGGTTATTGTTACCATCTTTCTAAATTCCATATATATGTGTTAGTATACTGTATTGGTGTTTTTCTTTCTGGCTTACTTCACTCTGTATAATAGGCTCCAGTTTCATCCACCTCATTAGAACTGATCAAATGTATTCTTTTTAATGGCTGAGTAATACTCCATTGTGTATATGTACCACAGCTTTCTTATCCATTCATCTGCTGATGGGCATCTAGGTTGCTTCCATGTCCTGGCTATTATAAACAGTGCTGCGCTGGCCAAGCTGTTCCTTAGGTTAGAGCTTTTTGCGGGAAAGTTCTTTCTCTCTCTCTCTCTTTTTTTTTTTTTTCCTCTCTCTCTGGCTATCCCACAGTTTGGGTTGTTATCCCTCGTTAGGTCCTTCAGATTGTCCTCAAGACATTCAGGCCCAGTCCGTACCCTAAGTATGCAACCCATGCCTCCCCCCGCTCACTGGTGGCAGACACGAGTGTCTGGGCTATTTCTCCACTGGGAGTTGTGGTTAAGGTACATATTCTTTTTTTTTTTCCCTCCCAGTTATGTTGCCCTCTGAGAGTCCAAAACTCCCCACAGACCCGCTGATGAGAGGGTTTCCTGTGTTTGGAAACTTCTCCTCCTTCATGACTCCCTCTCTGGGATGGGTCTCTGTCCTTAACTCTTTTGACTCTCTTTTTGTCTTTTATATTTTTTCCTACCTCCTTTTGAAGAGAATGGGCTGCCTTTCTGGATGCCTGGTGTCCTCTGCCAGTGTTCAGAAGTTATTTTGTGGAAGTTGCTCAGCATTCAGATGATCTTTTGATGAATTTGTGGGGGAGAAAGTGGTCTCCCCGTCCTATTCCTCTACCATCTTAGTACCGCCCCCTTTTGAGCATTTTAATAGCCTATAGATCTATTAAATTTATTTTCAGACAGCAGCAGCATTTAAAAAATTACTTCCCTTGTCCCCCTCTTGCCTTGTTACACTTTAACTTATACAAAATGATTGTCACACACAGGTCACATGGTAGGGAGCCCAAGTCTACCTACTAACTAATTGGAATGTCTGTGTAACCCATCAGACAGGCAAATTTCCACCAAGGTCTGTCTCTTAAGTTCGCAATGATGTGAATATGTTCCTGAATACAAGGAAAGAAAAACATTTGTCTCTAAGGGACAGATTAATTTTTATCTCTTCAAATAGTTTTTTTTATTAAGGTTTACTGGGTTTATTTTTTCTGCCTAGCTGAAATGTTTGTGGTTATTTCACTTTCAAATACAAGATATTTTGTAGTTAAATTAGCACTTTCTTCAGTGGGAACTGGGGCAGATGAAATTAGCTTACATAGTTGAATATTTCTATTCAACTATGTAAAATGTTTTTTCATGTGGAGGTATAATTATACATCTGAATGCAATATGAGTCAATAAGGTATTATATCTATCTCCTTAAAGAAAATGAAAAAATTTATTACTTAATAAAATAATAGCCTTAGGATTTAAGAGACTAATAATCCAAATTAATTATTTATTTATTCAGTAAGTCATCAAAATTTGTATTAAGCCTACTATGTGTCAGTTTGGAGATACAGTAGTGAAAAAGACAAAATCTGTGATCCCACTGTCTTTTTAGCTTAACTCATAAAAAAGCCATGACCTAGAGACCATAAAATATCTGGGGAGTTCTGGTATGAGGTAGGATTGAATAAGCAGCTCCACTCTGTGTCTCCTGCTGAATACAGCTATAAAACTTGGACATAATGTAGAGCAGTTATTTGAGGGCTCTAAAATATAAACAGTAGTGTGCAGAAGGGGAAGGAAGATCAGAATTAAAAGTGGCACAGAACTGGCAGTTAGTTTACAACTGTTTCTTCTTGAGTATTCCCCAGTATGAAGATAATGCACCTTAAGACCCAGAAGCAAACTCGGGGTGAAGAGGGAGAGCTCTATGTGAGGACCTCTGTTTTTGACTCTAGGAGCAGGAAACAGGTCTCTTAATGCTCAGCACTGGGCAGTCTCCCACTTATTTTTTCTTTCCTCCATTCTCTCATGCCTCAGCCCAAGCAATCCTAGAGCAGCAGATGTGAGCCTAACAACAAGAACACACTAAAACATTGAGAAAGGGGATTCTTTGTCTCTGATGGAAAGAGCCAAGATCCCAAGAGGTTGGGAGTAAACTCTTTTTGACATTTTTCTTTCTTTGTACTTCTGTCACTTGGCCCTAAAATGCAACAGAGGTGGCAGGAAATGTGTGGCAAAGTAAGATGAATAAACCCACAGTTTTCTGGCTACAGTACCATCAAAAAAGAGCACCAGGACACCAGAAAGTCCTGGGGAGATGATAGAGACAGGAATTTGGGAAAGTAGTCTCTTAATGTTCACTGAGTTCCCAGACTCATCCATGACTGTGTGTGCACACATCTAATCTGTGTAGCATGCCATAGACTTGGAAGACTGAACAGGTAGACCACTGCCTAGGTCCCAGACTGGCCACTGGGTGGTGCACATGAAGGACAGGTCCAAACAGCACGGAAAAGTCTTTGAAATTGAAATAGCTGTTGAAACTGCAGTCTATAGAAGGCTAATCAAAACTTGTGGCCTGAACCCAACTGGGTCGATTACCTCCTAAAGCAATAACAAAAGTTCTCTGTATGATGGAAACATGATCTGAAGTCCTATAACATGATATTCCAAATGTTTAGGATAAAATGAAAAATTACACAGCATCCAAAGAAACAGGAAAATCTTACTTGCCTAAGAAAACAGAATCAACAGACACTGACATTGATATTACACAATTGTTAGAATTCTCTGACAGTTACTTTAAAGCAACTGTTATATAACTGCTTTAATTAGTTGGATGGCCACTCTTGAAGAAAAATAGAAAGACAGAAATGACAGCAAACAAATGGAATTGAGGAACAGATGGAAATTTTAGAATTGAAATTTAAAATAACTGGAAGAGTTTAATAGAATGAAAATTAGAAAAAATCTTAATTTTTAGATAGGTCAGTAAAAATTATCCAATTTGAGCAGTTAAGTTTCAAAAAAGATGAAAAAGTAAACAGAATGTCAGAAATCTCTGAGATAATAAAAGAAGAGTTTTTATGTCATTGGAAGCCCAGAAGGAATGAAAAAATAATGAGGTGCATAAAAACGTTTGAGGAAATAATGGTTAGAAACTTCCCAGATTTGTCAAAAGACATGAACCTCCTATAGATTCAGAAGTTCAGGAAACTTAAAACAAGATAGTCAAAGAAATACAACCCCAGACATATCATAATCAAACTGCTGAAAGCTAAAGTCAAAGAAAGAATCTTGAAAGTACCCAGAGAAAAACATAACACTCAGGAACAATTATTCATTTGAGAGCTGATTTCTCATTAGAAACCATGGTGGCAGAAGGAATTAGAACATTTTTAAAGTGATAAAATAATTGTACAATCCATAATTCTATATCTAGCAAAAATAATTCTTCAGCAATAAAATGGAATAAAGACACCCTCAGATAAAGGAAAACTAAGAAAATTTGTGGCCAGAAAACCTACTATGAAAGCATTAATAAAGGAAGATGTTCAGAAAGGAAAGACATTCCATATAAAGGCCTGAAACATCAGGGATGAAGAGAAACATAAATGGTAAATATTTGGGTCGATGTAATAAGCCAGTCTTTTCCCATTGAGTTATTTAAAATGTTTGATGATTGAAAGCAAAAATTATAATGCTGTCTGATTGGTTTCCAATGTTAATCAGTGTTAAACATAAAACAAATACAACATAAAGGCAGAGGATAAAGGAGCATATATAATGGAGTTTTCTGTAGCACTTTAAGTGCCAAAATATGGATTCTGTATAGACAAAATGTTCGGTATGGGACAGAGAACAAGATGGTGGAGGAGTAGGTAGACGTGGAGTATAGCCCTCTCCACTGATACATCAGGAATACATCGTCAGACACAGAAGTGCAAGCAGAACACCAGCCGAGAGTAGACAGGAGTACCTGACCAGAGGAAAAGAATATACAGAACCATGCAAAACTCGGTAGGACAAAGGAATGAGGGGGGAAAACAGGAGTGTTAGTAGGACTGGACCTGCCCTTGGCCAGTAGGGGAACTGAAACAGGGGTCTGATCCCCACATCGAGGCACTTGTCTGAATCAGAGGAGAAACATTTAAGGCTGAGGGTGAAACAGCTAACCTTTGATAGCCTAAATGGAATGAGAATCAGACAGTCCTTGCCACAGCCATACATAACTCGGACAGAGACACAAGTCTCATGGAAGGTGCAGTGGCTTGGAGCTGAAATTTAGGGATTGTGGAGTAATCCCAGGGCGAGGGCTGCTGTTGACTGCAGAGAGACAGATCCAGGGGAAGTGAGGGAGGAGATTGTGGTGGGAAATACCTGTGGGGGAAAGTTGGGCACACATAGAAGCAAGGTGATACTGCTGAGTCATGCGTAGGGGTTGGAGCCATCACCATAGCCTCTCTCCCCCCACACGCCAGCATCTGCAGCTGAACAATAGAGAAGCTGGCCCATCAAACACCTGACACTGAACTACAGAGCAGGACCCCACCCAGGGTACTCCTTTAAGTGACTGATGCGCTGAACTACAGAGTAAGACCCCAGTTAGGGGAGCCCCTCTATGGGCCTGACGTGCTTTGTTTGCTTTTCCTACTATTCTTTTCACCTTGCAGTTAATCTTTAATGTATATAAATCTTCTTCATCTACCTCTATTTAACTTTGCATATCTATTCTTTCTTTCTTTTCTTTCCTTCCTTTCCACTCAATATATGTGTTAGTTTTATTTTCATTGCTTTATTCCCCACTTGGCACCTTGCTTTAGTTTTGTTTTACAGTTTCTGCTTTAGTTAATTTTGTTCTGGTAGATACAATTTTTGGTTTCCTTTGTTGGCCAGGTTAATCTATTGTACTTTATTTTTGGTGGACTATTTTGATTTTGCTTATGGGTGTATATGTATATGTGTATATTCAGTAACACTTTTTATTGTTGCTATCAACCTCTGCCTCTACACTGGGCTTTGCAGCTGTGTGGAGTTCTTTTTTTTCCTTTTCTCTTTCTTTTTCTGTTTGTTTTTTTTTTTTTTCTTTTCTCTTTTTTATAATTTTAATTTTTTAAACCTATTATATTTTTCTGCATTTATTCCTTTGTTTGCCTTTCCTACTGTTCTTTTCCCCTTGTAGTTAAACTTTAATGTATATAAATCTTCTTCATCTATCTCTATCTAACTTTGCATATCTATTCTTTCTTTCCTTTCCTTTCCTCTCAACATATTTGTTAGGTTTGTTTTCATTGCTTTATTCCCCACTCGGCACCTTGCTTTAGTTTTGTTTTCCATTTGTGCTTTAGTTAGTTTTGTTCTTAATTGGTAAATGTAATTTTTTATTTTCTTTGTTCACAGGTTCAACCTACTGTACTTTATTTTTGTTGGACTGTTCTGACTTTGCTCATGGGTTTATATGAATTGTATATATTCTATTATTTTAATTATTATTTGCCTGATTTTGTAACTGCCATTTATCTGGGGTTCATCTTTGGTTTCTCGTTTCCAAATATTTGTTTTAATCTCACTTAATGCCATAACAAGCCACCTGTGGAATTTTTGTTCTTGACCAGAGATCAAGAACACTCCAAGACTCCCACACTGATTCTAAGACCCTAGATTACCAGAGAACTAACCCTGCTGCTGCTGCTGCTGCGTCACTTCAGTCGTGTCCGACTCTGTGTGACCCCAGAGATGGCAGCCCACCAGTCTCCCCCGTCCCTGGGATTCTCCAGGCAAGAACTAACCCTAGGGAGTATCAAATAGTGAGAGTTCACACAAAGGAAACAACTTGAATACAAGACCCAGTAGCACCCTGTGGAGGACACCTCATCTAAACAACAAACAAACAAAAATACAAATCCAATCACCTGCAGACAGGATTACCACCTCACTCAGCCTTGCCCTCTGAGAAGGTAATGGCAGTCCACTCCAGTACTCTTTCCTGGAAAATCCCATGGATGGAGGAGCCTGGTAGGCTGCAGTCCACGGGGTTGCAAAGAGTCGGACACGACTGAGCGACTTCACTTTCATGCTTTGGAGAAGGAAATGGCAACCCATTCCAGTGTTCTTGCCTGGAGAATCCCAGGGATGGTGGAGCCTGGTGGGCTGTCGTCTATGGGGTCACACAGAGTCGGACATGACTGAAGTGACTTACGAGCAGCAGCAGCCTTGCCCATCAGAAGAAAAACAAACAAACAAACAAACAAACAAAAACTCAGGACAAATCTCACCCTATATGAAGCTTACACAAACCACTGGATCAACCTTATGAGGGCAGAAACCAAAAAGAAGAAAGAATTCAACCTTGAAGTTTGAGAAAAGGAGACCTCAAACACAATAAGTTTAAAAAAAAAAGAGAGAGAGAAAAGGCAGAGAAGTGTTGCACAAATGAAGGAACAAACTAGAAGCACTGAAGTCCAAATAAATGAAGAGGAAGCAGGCAAACTACCTGAAAAAGAGTTCAGAATAATGATAGTAAAGATGATCAAAAACCTTGAAAACAAAATGGAGAAAATACAAGAATCAATTAACAAAGACCTAGAAGAATTAAAGAATAAACATACAGAGAAAAACAACACAATTACTGAAATTAAAAATACTCTAGAAGGAATCAATAGCAGAATATCTGAAGCAGAAGAACAAATCAGTGAGCTGGAAGATAAAATGGTAGAAATAACTTCTGAAGATTGGATGCAATCTCAAAAGTGACAGAATGATCTCTGTTCACTTTCAAGGCAAACCATTCAATATCACGGTAATCCAAGTCTGTGCCCCAACCAGTAACGACTTTATTTTTTGGGGCTCCAGAATCACTGTGGATGCTGACTGAAGCCATGAAATTAAAAGACACTTACTCCTTGGAAGGAAAGTTATGACCAACCTAGACAGCATATTCAAAAGCAGAGACATTACTTTGCCAACAAAGGTCCATCTAGTCAAGGCTATGGTTCTTTCAGTGGTCATGTATGGATGTGAGAGTTGGACTGTAGAGAAAGCTGAGCGCCAAAGAATTGATGCTTTTGAACTGTGGTGTTGGAGAAGACTCTTGAGAGTCCCTTGGACTGCAAGGAGATAAGTCCTGAATGTTCATTGGAAGGACTGATGTTGAAGCTGAAACTTCAGTACTTTGGCCACCTGATGTGAAGAGCTGACTCATTTGAAAAGACCCTGATGCTGGGAATGATTGAGGGCAGGAGGAGAAGGGGATGACAGAGGATGAGATGGTTGGATAGCAGCACTAACTCAATGGATATGAGTTTGGGTAAACTCCAGGAGGTTGTGGTGGTCAGGGAGGCTTGGTGTGCTGCAGTCCATGGGGGTCACAAAGAGTTAGATACGACTGAGTGGCAGAACTGAACTGAACTTCTGAAGGGCAGAATAAAGTAAAAAGAATGAAAAGAACTGAGGATAGTCTCACAGACCTTGGGGCAATATCAAATGGACCAACATTCGAATTATAGGGGTCCCAGAAAAAGAAGAGAAAAAGAAAGGGTATGAGAAATTTTTTAAAGAGACAATAGTTGAAAATTTCCCCAACATGGAAAAGAAAATAGTCAAGTCCAAGAGGCACAAGGAGTCCCTTACAGGATAAACCAAAAGAGAAACATGCCAAGACACATAATAATCAAACTAACAAAGACTAAACACAAAGAATGAATATTAGAAGTAGCAAGAGAGAAGCAACAAGTAACATACAAGGGTAAGCCCATATGCTTAACAGCTGATCTTTTAGCAGAAACTTTGCAGGCCAGAAGGGAATGGCAAAATATATTTAAAGTACTGAAAGGGAAAAATCTACAACCAAGATTAGAGTACTTGGCAAGGATCTCATTCAAAATTGATGGAGAAATAAAAAGCTTTTCAGGCAAGCAAAAGTTAAGAGAATTTAGCACATCAAACCAGCTTTACAACAAATGTTAAAGGGATTTATGTAGTCAGGAAATACAAAAGAAGAAAAAAATCTACAAAACCAACCCCAAGCAATTAAGAAAATGGCAACAGGAGTATATATATCAATAATTACTTTAAGTGTAAATGGATTAAATGCTCCAACCAAAAGACAGTCTAACTGAATGGATACAAAAACAAGACCCATATATATGCTGTCTACAAGAAACGCACTTCAGACCTCAAGACACATATAGACTGAAAGTGAGAGGATGGAAAAACATATTCCATGCAAATGGGAAGGAAAAGAAAGCTGGAAGTAGCAATTCTTATGTCAGACAAAATAGACCTTAAAATAAAGAAGATTACAAGAGATAAGGAAGGACACTATAGGGATCAATCTAAGAGAAAGACATAACAATTGTAAATATCTATGCACCCAACATAGGAGCACCTCAATACATAAGACAAACACTAACAGACATAAAAGGAGAAATTGACAGTAACACAATAATAGTAGGAGACTTTAACAGCCCACTCACACCAATGGACAAATCATCAAAACAGAAAATTAATAAGGTAACACAAGTCTTAAATGATACATTAGATGAGATGGATCTCATTGATATCTTCAGGACATTCATCCAAATCCAGAAGAGTACACCTTCTTGTCAAGTGCACATGGAACATTCTCAAGGATAGACCACATTTTGGGTCACAAACCAAACCTCAGTAAATTTAAGAAAATTGAGACCATATCAAGCATCTTCTCAGACCACAATGCTATGAGACTAGATATCAATTACAAGAAAAAACTGTAAGAAATACAAACACGTGGAGATTACACAACCCGTTTCTAAATAACCAACAGGTAACTGAAGAAATCAAAAGGGAAATCAAAAAATTTCTAGAAACAAATGACAATGAAAACATGACAAACCTATAGGATGCAGCAAAAGCAGTTCCAAGAGGGAAGTTTATAGCAATACAATCCTACCTCAGTAAACAAGAATAACATCAAGTAGACAACGTCACTTTACACCTAAAACAACTGGAAAAAGAAGAACAAAAACCCACAAAATTAGTAGAAAGAAAGAAATCATAAAGATCTGAACAGAAATAAATGAAAAGGAAATGAAAGAAAAAATAGTAAGGATTAATAAAACTAAAAGCTATTTCTTTGAGAAGATAAACAAAATTGACAAGTCTTTAGCCAGACTCATGAAGAAAAAAAGAGAGAAGAATCAAATCAACAAAATTAGGAATGAAAAAGGAGATGTTACAACAGACAATGCAGAAATACAAAGTATTATAAGAGACTATTATGAAGAACTATATGGCAATAAAATGGATAACCTTGAAGAAATGGACAGATTCTTAGAAAAGATTGATCTTCCAAGACTGAACCAGGAAGAATTAGAAATTATGAGCAACCCAATTACAAGCACTGAAATTGAAGCTGTGATCAAAAATCTCCCAAGAAACAAAAGTCCAAGACCAGATGGCTTCACAGGAGAATTCTATCAAACATTTAGAGAAGAGCTAATGCCTATCCTTCTAAAACTCTTGCAAAAAATTGCAGAGGAAGGAACACTTCCAAACTCATTCTATGAAGCCACCATCACCTTGATACCAAAACCAGAAAAAAGACAGCACAAAAAAAGAAAACTACATGCCAATGTCACTGATGAACACAGATTTTAAAATCCTGAAGAAAATTTTAGCAAACAGAATTCAGCAACACTTCAAAAAGCTCATACACAATGATCAAGTTGGGTTTATCCCAGGAATGCAAGGATTCTTCAATATATGCAAATCAATCAATGTGATACCCCATATTAACAAATTGAAAGATAAAAACCATATAATCATCTCAATAGATGCAGAAAAAGTCTTTGACAAAATTCAGCACCTATTTATGATTAGAACTCTACAAAAGAAGGAACATACCTCAACACAGTAAAGGCCATATATGATAAGCCTACAGCAAACATTATTCTCAATGGTGAAAACCTGAAAGCATTCCCCCTAAGATCAGGAAGAAGACAAGGATGTCCACTTTCCCCACTATTATTCAGCATAGTTCTGTAAGTCCTTAGTTCAGCAATCAGAGAAGAAAAATAAATTAAAAGATCCAGATCAGAAAAGAAGAAGTAAAGCTCTCACTGTTTGCAGATGACATGAAAAGACAACCCTCAGAATGGGAGAAAACAATAGCAAATTAAACAACTGACAAAGGATTAATTTCCAAAATATACAAGCAGCTCATACAACTCAATGCCAGAGAAACAGACAACCAAATCAAAAAGTGGGAAAAAGACCTAAATAGGCATTTGTCCAAAGAAGACATACAGATGGCTAACAAACACATGAAAAGATGCTCAACATTGCTCATTATTAGAGAAATGCCAATCAAAATTACAGTGAGATATCACCTCACACTGGTTAGAATATTCATCATCAAAATATACAAACAATAAAAGCTGGAGAAAATGTGGAGAAAAGGGAATATTCTTGCACTGTGGGTGGGAATGTAAATTGATACAGCCAATGTATCAATTGGTACAGTATGGAAGACAGTATGGAGACTCCTTAAAAAACTAGGAATAAAACCACCATATGACCCAGCAATCTCACTCCTAGGCATATACTCTGAGGAAACCAAAATTGAAAAAGACATATATCCCATTGTTCATTGAAGCACTATTTACAGTAGCTAGAACATGGAAGCAACCTAGTTGTCCATTGACAGGTGAATGGATAAAGAAGTTGTGGTACATATACACAATGGAATATTACTCAGTTATAAAAAGCAACATATTTGAGTCAGTTCTGATGAGGTGGATGAACCTAGAACCTATTATACAGAGTGAAGTGAGTCAGAATGAGAAAGTTAAATATCATATTCTAATGCACATATACAGAATCTAGAAAAATGGTACTGAAGAATTTATTTACAGGGCAGAAATGGAGAAACAGACAGAGAATAGCCTTATGGACATGAGGAGAGGGGAGGAGAGAGTGAGATGTATAGAAAGAGTAACATGGAAACTTACATTTCCGTATGTCAAATAGGCAATGTGTATTTGCTGTATGGCTCAGGAAACTCAAACAGGGGCTCTGTATCAACCTGGAGGGTTGGGATGGGACAGGAGATGGGAGGGGATATACGTACACCTATGGCTGATTCATGTTGAGGTTTGACAGAAAACAACAAAATTTTGTAAAGCAATTATCATTCAATAAAAAATTAAAAAAATTTTCAGTATGTATATTCCTTAAACCCTGCATAAGGAGATGTAGTTAAAAAAGAAAGAAAAACGTTAAATGAAACACTAAAAGTGTTAAAAATAACTAAAAGCACAAAAGAGATCAGAGGAATGAAAAATAGATGGAAGGACTGAAAACCAACCACATTTATAGTTGGAAACCTCAATACTCTCCTCTCTGTAATTAATAAAAACTGATAGAAAGTCTTCAGCAAAGATGTAGAAGAATGTGCAATGTCATCAGTAAACTGAATATAATTGACATTTATATACCAGTCAACCAATCCACAGCAGAATACACAATCTTCTCAACTGCACACGGAACATTCATCCGGAGAGACTGCCTTATAGGGCATAAAACAAAACCTAAATTTAAAAAGATTGAAATCATAAAATGTATGCTACTATATTCTCTGACATAGGAATCAAATTGATACAACTCAATGGCAAAAAAATTAACCCCATTTTTTAAATGGGCAAAGGACCTGCATAGACATTTTCCCAAGGAAGACATACAAATAGCCCACAGGTTCATTGAAGGGTGCTCAACATCTCAAATCATCAAGGAAATGCAAATCGAAACCACAATGAGATAACACCTCCACCTGTTAGATTGTCCATTATCAAAAAGCCAAGAGATGATAAATGTTGGTGAGAATGTAGAGAAAAGGGAACCCTTATACACTGTTCGTGGGAATGTAAATTAGTGTAGCCACTATGGAAAAGAGTATGGAGGTTCCTCAAGAAATAAAAATAAAACTACTATATGGTCCATCATCCCCACTTCTACATATATATATATATATGAAGGAAATAAAGTCACTATGCTAAGTGAAATAAGACAAATACTGCATGATATCATTTATATGTGGAATATTAAAAAAACTCATTGAAACAGAGTAGAAAGTGGTTGCTGGGGGAAATAAGGAGAGGTGAGTAAAAGGATACAAACTTTCTGTTACAGGATGAATAAATTCTGAGAATGTCATATAAAATATGTATAACATGATGACTACAGTTGAGAACACTGTTTTGTAAAATTGAAATCTCCTAAGAAAGTAGAAATTAAATGTTAACACAAAACAGGTAAATACCAAAAAGATATAAATATATAAAGTGATAGACATGTTAACTTGATTATGGGAATTCTTTCACAATGTATATGAATATCAAATAATGCTGTACACTTTAAATATTTAAAATTTTATTTGAAATATTTAAAACATTTATCTTATAATTATACCTCAATAAAGTTGAAAAAACCCAAAAAAGTAATAAGATAATACTATGAATAATTTTCCAAATGTGCTTTCAACATCTTCAGTGGAGTGGAGAATTCTTCAAACATCAAAAACTCTAAACATTTTTGGGGAAGATGAAATAGATATTCCAAGTAATTCCATGACTCTTGAAGTCATAATTAAATTCTTCAAAAAAGGAAATCTAAAGGCCAAGATCATTTCACAAACTCTACTAAACATTTAAGGAGAAAATAATACCAATTCTACACAGTGTCTTCCAGGAAATTGAAGAGGAGGGAACACTTCCAAACTTATCTTATGAGACCACCAGTACCTTGATATCAAAACCATATAAAGGCAATACTAAAAAATAAACTTATAGACCAATATTCCTCATGACCAGAGACCTAAAGATCCTTGACAAAATATTAGCTAAAAATATATACCAACATATAAAAAGAATAATACATCACAGTTCAAGTGAGGGTGTGTTTCAAGAATGAAAGGCTGTTTTAATATTTGAAAATCAACTGATAAATTCTACCATATTGACAATCTAAGTTTAGAAACCTCACAGTGATTGTATCAGTTGTCATAGAAAAAGCATTTGACAAAATTCAACATCCATTATGAAAGTTGTCAAGAAAGTAAATAAAAGAATCAACAAGAAAACAACTAGAATCAACTAGAAATAGAAGGGAATATCCTGGTAAAGGGCAGCTACAAAACTCCCAGTGCTGACATTGCTTACTCTTGAGAGACTGGACACTTTCCCTGTAAGGTTAGGAACAAGGCAAAGATACCCATTCTTACCACTACTGTTCAATATTGTACTAGAAGTCCTGGATAATGTAATAAGGAACAAAAAAGAAAAAGTGTATAAATGGAAAGGAAAGAAATAAATACGACTATTTATTTCCAAACAGCACAATTCTTTATGGATAATACCCCTATATCTACCAACACTTCCTAGAACTAATAAATGAATGTAATGAGGTAAAAAGACAAAAAATCAGTTATATTTCTATATATTAGCGATGAATAATGGAAACTGAAATTTTAATCACTCCAAAATTGAAATGCATTTGTATAAATCTAACAAAATATGTAAAGGATATGTATGCTGAAAACCATAAAGTACTGATTAACAAAATCAAAGAAAACTGAAATAAATGGAGAACATACTGTGTACAAAGATTGGAAGATTCCACATAGCAAAGATTCTATTTTCCCCTATAGTATTGATCTCTGTATTTAACACAGCCCCACTAAAAATGCCTACAGAAATTATGTGTATTGGCTTTCTATTATTGTGTACCCAAAATGTGACTTAAAATGTGCATTTATTACCTCACAGTTTCTGTAAATCAGGAATTTGGACAGAGGTTATCTGGCTTCATTTTTATGGGTCTCTCAGACGCTTTAATTGAGAGGTAGTCTGTTGTCATCTAAGTCTTGAGTGGAGAAGGATTCACTTCTAAGCTTATGCAGTTGTTAGTGGGATTCTCTTCTTGGTGGGCTGTGAGACAGACTAAGGGCCTCACCTTCTTTGTGGTTGTCTCCTGGAGACTATCCTCTTTTCTTTACCATGTGGGCTTTTCCAACATGGCAACTTGTTTCCTGAGAGAGAGAGAGAGAGACAGACTACTAAAGACAATAAGTGAGTCAAGGAATAGTAATAGAAGCAGTTGAAAGGGAGGGTGGTCAGGGCAGATTTCAGTGAGACTGTAGCTTTAGAGGAAATATGTGAAGGAGAAGAGGAAATGACCCAAGTGTCTTCCTGTAGGAAGAAATTTTCAGTCAGAAGAAATCATAAACGCAGAGGTCTAAAGTAGAAATACATCTGTCTGGAGGTTTAAGACAGAGCAAACGACATGGAGGGAGGAGATGAGTAACCTGGAGTAACAGGTGGCAGGGACAGGTTTGCTTGGTGAAAGTGCCAATGAATGTATAGAAAAAACTTCCATCATCTATCTTCTACAATATATGTTAAGATTTATTAATCTTTAACTTGGAGAGAAAATTAAAAAACATTATTTTTTTGTCTTACCTGATATACTTGTTGCAAGCTTATGCTATTATTTTAGCTTGGTCTACATTTCAAATGAAGTCACTATGCCTTGGTTGCTCATCGTCATTTTTAGCAATTGAAGTTGGTTATTAAATTTTTCCTTAGTTTTTCAATTTTCTTTCTCTGGGAAGACCTTATTTTGCAACCCTGTTTCCATCATTATCGTTCTTTTATCTGGACTCTTTGATGATTCTCCAGCTTCCTCTCTGTTGTGCAGCCTTGAACAAGACTTGGAATTTTATGAGAAATCCTACCTGAGGTGGTGCATAATAACCAATATATTTGGTTGCAAGTTCAAAGAACACAAACGTAAAGCCCATGTGTTTTTAGTTAATAAAAAAAAAAAAGCCTGAACTTTCATGAGAAAAGGGATATTTTACCAGTTTTAAGAATAGTTAATTTTTTAATTGACACTGACCTCTTAAAACTGCTACCTGAGGTGAACACAGGGCACAGTTACTTTAATTTGAACTTGTCAATGACATACTATTAATTTTTCATCTGTTCTTCTTGCAGACTTAATGCTGGATATTTATGATTTTTTAATACATGGAACTCCCTCAACATAGCTGAAAAAATCAAAATGATAAGAGATGGTCCAAATTGAAAATCTTTTAAAACAGTTTTAGTATGTGAATAATGATGTGCAATCTAGAAGCCATTTATTTCATTAAGTGCTAAAACAACATGTGTCAAGAAGATAAAGTTCTAGTTTCCCGTCTTCCAGAGCTGGAGCAGTCCTGAATGGACCGTTGAGGTTATCTTTTATTGCCAAGGAAGATGAGGGACCTTATTCTTGGAAATGGTAGGTTCTAACCCAAGAAATTAACTATTGCTGCACTGAAGGGGAGGCAGAATCCTTACAGATCCTTTCTTCCAACTGTCCCATGCTGGGCATGTGCCAGACAGATAAGAGCCTATCTAATTTTTAAAGGCCTATTTCTTCTTCCAGGAAGAATTTCCCTGGGGGGGAGGGGTGGGGAGACATTGTCCCTGGGTTAGTAAATAAGCACACCAGAGTGGCTGCTTTAGAGACAGTATTTTCTCTTTGGGAATTCTATCAGATAAACTTTTCTGATTGGTTTTCATTAAATGATAAAATATGTGGTTTTACATACAATTTTCTGTTAATACCATTTGTATACACACAGATATATATATGTCCATATATATATATATATATCCTATATATATATAACCGTGCTACTGCTGCTGCTAAGTCGCTTCAGTCGTGTCCGACTCTGTGCGACCCCATAGACGGCAGCCCACCAGGCTCCCCCGTCCCTGGAATTCTCCAGGCAAGAACACTGGAGTGGGCTGCCATTTCCTTCTCCAAAGCATGAAAGTGAAAAGTGAAAGTGAAGTCGCTCAGTCGTCCGACTCTTAGAGGACCCCATGGACTGCAGCCTCCCAGGCTCCTCCGTCCATGGGATTTTCCAGGCAAGAGTACTGGAGTGGGGTGCCATTGCCTTCTCTGATATATAATCCTATATATATATACATCCTATATATATATATATATATTCTATATATATAGGATACACATTGTATCTAGCATTGAATTAAAAATATTTTTGTTGAAGTTTAGTTGATTTGCAGTGTTTTTTTAATTTCTGCTGTACAGCAAGGTGATTCATTTATACATATATATATTCTGGCTTTAATAGTATTTTGCATTATGGTTTATAATAGGTTATTGAATATAGTTGTGTAGCATTTATTTTTATATACAAACACATATGCGTAGATTGTGCACATCAGAGAGAGAGAGAGAGATCAAGGAATTGGCTCACATGGTTGTGGAGGCTTGGCAAGTCTAAAACCTGATAGGTTACTCTAGCCGTCTGGAGACGCAAGGAAGAGTGTACTTTGGTACAAAGGAGGTGTGCTGGCACAATTCCTTCTTGCTTGAGGAACATTCAGATTCTTTTTTATTAAAGGCGTTCAACTTATTGAATGAGACCCACTTACACTATGGAATTAATCTGTTTTCTTCAAAGACCATCTATTTAAACATCAATCGTATCTGAAACCCACCTTCACAGAAACATCCAGAGTAATGTTTGACCAAATATTTGGGTCCTGTAGCCTAGCCAAATTGACATATAAAATTAACCATTGTAAGTTTATTAATAATTTTGCCTAAATTTTTCATTAATATTTTGTATATTATTACAAAGCTATTAGCTTGATTTATTCTTTTGTTAGATAACATTGATTTTCAGGACATTAAAATATTGTTTTTTAAATGAGTAGTTACATACTGGTTAAAAAAATATTGAAAACATACCATGTAAAAGGTGAGCAAAAGTTATGATATGAAATGTAACTTTTCCAAGAAGTCTTGATTAAAATGCAGTGCAGAGATATTTGTGATTTATGAAGTGTATTTGCTGTTGAAATGTTACAGATTCTAATCCTCAATGATGACATGAAATTACTTCTCGCTCTTTTAGGGCCACTGCCAGCACTAGATGTTATGATGAAAACTCAGGGGAATGCTCTCACTGAGAAATTGATTAGAATTTACCAGTTACTTCTGAGAAGCATTTTTTTTTTAAATTAATAATAGGGCCCTGGACTGAAGTGGACCCATGCGTGCCACCTGATGTAATTTTTCCATAGAACACTTTAGAAAGCCAGCCTGAAGTTTTTCCATAGTTAGATTCACATCTTCTGGTGACATTTCATCATAAAAGTATCCCACAGTCAGGCCCAGGCATGGTTAGTGGCCCTCAAGAGGGTGAAGTTTGCCAGTAATAGCTGCATATAAATAGTCAATTATATTGAGGGGATGGTTCAGATGGATTCTTCCCAGGAGGAATAAACTTTGAGATGAGAAAAGAACAATGACTAGATACTCTTTGTATAAGAAATTGAGAAGTGGCCCTCAAAGCAATATCAAGCTGGCCTCCAGAGAGCTTACTGCTGGCTATAAATTGCCTAAAATTTAAAATGTTAATATCTGTATCACATTTTGGGTTTCCTCATTTGTGCAATGAATAGTTAATAGTTGCATTAGTAAAGAAGGAAGATATACTGTAAATTATGAGGAAAATTATACTAATCTTCCCCCTTTTGCCTGGTTTGTATTTATTAATTCATTTATATGTGCAAAGCACTATTAAGATGAAGTTTATGGGAGTCATATTTTCTTTTTACCCTTTCTGTATATTTAAGAAAATCATATGAATGCTATATATTTAGAAATGGAAATAAAGCAACTAGTCCTCTAGAGCTATAGTTCTGAAAATTCAGAATCACTTGGAGGATTTGTTCAAAGAGGATAGCTAGGCTCTATGAAGAGCATTTCTGATTAAGTAAATTTTGGGTGAAGCCCCAAGTTTGGAATTTTAACAAGTTTCCAGGTGATTCTGTTGCTGCTGGTCTTGAGGGTGTACTTTGATAGCCAGGGCTGAGGGTTTCATGCATTCAGCATTGTGAGCTATTGACCTTGAAGAAATTCTACCAAAGATGAGTATACATCCCCCCTTTCATAAAAAAAGATCTTACTACATACGGGAGATAGTATTTAGGCTATCAATGCAAGATGGTATGTCATTATTATGTATACCATACCTAGATATGTTTTCAAAATTTCTTTTACCAAATAATCCTCTAAGAAAAAGTCATGGTGATAACTACCACCCAAGCCATTTGACACTTCTTTATCCATGAGTTGTAACTGTTTTAAATACATTCTTTTTATATAAGTGTATATTTTATATATATATATGCATCATATATATATATATATGTTATCTATTTGGTTTTCAGTCGCTGTCATGTCTGACTCTCTGCAACCCCATGGACACCAGGCTTCCCTGTCTTTCACTATTTCCCTGAGTTTGCTTAAACTCATGTCAACTGAGTTAGTGATGCCATCCAACCATCTCATCCTCTGTCATCCTCTTCTCCCCCTTCCTTCAATCTTTCCCAGCATAAGGGTCTTTTCCAATGAGTCGGCTCCTCCCATCAGGTGGCCAAAGTATTGGAGCTTCAGCTTCAGCATCAGTCTCTCCAATGAATATTCAGGGTTGATTTCCTTTAGGATTGACTGGTTTGATCTCCTTGCTGTCCAAGGGACTCTCAAGAGTCTTCTCCAGCACCACAGTTTGAAAGCATCAATTCTTTGACACTCAGCCTTCTTTTTGTTATATATATATATATATATATATATATATATATATCTCACATATATGTTATTTCATATATTATATATGCATATGTTGTATATATACCATATATATGTTTTATATATATATATGGAACAAATTTAATAATGTTTTAAACTGTGGTTGACTTCAGCCTTGGACCTCATTACTGAAATCTGGTCCTCAGATCACCAGCATCAGCATCCCCTGGTACATGCTCAATCCTAGGCCCTGCCCCAGATGGACTAAATTCAAATCTGCATTTTACCAAGGTCTCTAGGTGATTCATTTTCACATCACAGTTTGGGGAAATCAGTTCTAAGGAATAACACATAACACATCAAACTGGTGATTTCCATGCAGAAGCAGAATGTGTTTGAAGAACACAACATGAAGCAGCTGTGGACTGGCAGGCAGGCTGGGGTTATCAGACCTAATAAGGTGTTAGAGCTGGGAGGCAGGAAAGCACTGAGCTGTTGACCACTCTGACTTTGGTCATGCTGAGTTTTTCTGTTTGTGTAAAAGAATCCCATTAATGAAATAGCCTTAGATTCTAAACAACAGAGAGAAAAATCAATTAGAACACCTTGGAGAGTGAGACAGGATTGGGAAAATTCATTATCAGATAGCCAGCGTGTCTTGAGAGGGAAGGCAAGTTATGACCCCTCAACATCACTGAGGAGTAGTGCTCATACAGCAATCTAGGGAGAACTACTGCTTTCACCTGAGCCATTTGACACCATTTTATCCACAGATAGTAACTGTCCTCAATAGGCCTTGATTTCTTTTGAGTTAAAGAAAAATGCACAAACCGGCCAGTACAAACAGAGGTAAACAAGTTTAGCAACACTTTTAACATCACTTGTTTTTTCCACTGTTTCTTATGTTTTGCTGGGTTTGGGGTTAAATGTGGCTTGTCCAATAAAAGTAAGTAGAAAGAACACCATTTGTTGCATTTGAGATTTCAGTTCAGAGTAGCATATTTTTATGAGTCCCAGGAAATTATCGCAATGGCTTCGTAACTTTACAAACCTTCAATGTGACAAAGACAAAGAGCCTGTTATGGTCTCCCTACTTCTCCTCTACTCATACAGCCCTCTCTTCATTCTGTAGTTGGAGGGAAACTTTTACTGTCTTTTTTGGTCCTTTTTATCTTAAAAATTTTTTCCCATTATGATTTATTATAGGATATTAAATATAGTTTCCTGTGTTTTATAGTAAGACCTTGTTGTTTATCCATTCTGTATATAATGGTTTGCATCTGCTAATTTCAGACTCCCAATCCATCTGGAGGGATGTAAGAGAGTTTCAGAAAAAACATCTATTTCTGCTTTATTGACTATGCCAAAGCCTTTGACTGTGTGGATCACAATAAACTGTGGAAAATTCTGAAAGAGATGGGAATACCAGACCATCTGACCTGCCTCTTGAGAAATCTGTATGCAGGTCGGGAAGCAACACTTAGAACTGGACACAGAAAAGACTGGTTCCAAATTGGGAAAGGAGTACATCAAGGCTGTATATTGTCACCCTGCTTATTTAACTTATATGCAGAGTACATCATGAGAAATGCTGGGCTGGATGAAGCACAAACTGGAATCAAGATTGCTGAGAGAAATATCAATAACCTCAGATATGCAGATGACACCACCCTTATGGCACAAAGTGAAGAAGAACTAAAGAGCCTCTTGATGAAAGTGAAAGAGGAGAGTGGAAAAGTTGGCTTAAAGCTCAACAATCAGAAAACTAAGATCATGGCATCTGGTCCCATCACTTCATGGGAAATAGATGGGGAAACAGTGAAAACAGTGGCAGACTTTTTTGGGGGGGCTCCAAAATCACTGCAGATGGTGACTGCAGCCATGAAATTAAAAGATGCTTACTCCTTGGAAGGAAAGTTATGACCAACCTAGACAGCATATTAAAAAGAGACATTACTTTGCCAGCAAAGGTCCATCTAGTCAAAATTACGGTTTTTCCAGTAGTCATGTATGGATGTGAGAGTTGGACTCTAGAGAAAGCTGAGCGCTGAAGAATTGATGCTTTTGAACTGTGGTGTTGGAGTAGACTCTTGAGAGTCCCTTGGACTGCAAGGAGATCCAACCCGTCCATCCTAAAGGAGATCAGTCCTGAGTGTTCTTTGGAAGGACAGATGTTGAGACTGAAGCTCCAATACTTTGGCCACCTGATGCGAAGAGTTGACTCATTGGAAAAGACCCTGATGCTGGGAGGCATTGGGGGCAAGAGGAGAAGGGGATGACAGAGGATGAGATGGTTGGATGGCATCACCAACTCAATGGCCATGAGTTTGGGTAAACTCCAGGAGTTGGTGATGGACAGGGAGGCCTAGCATGCTGTGATCCATGGGGTTGCAAAGAGTCAGACATGACTGAGCGACTGAACTGAACTGAACTGAAATTGTAACATGCCATTCCTCTGCTGAAAATCCTCCTGGGTCATTCTATCATACTTAAAATAAAATTCAGAATTCTTATCATGACCTCCAATATCATTGTTAGGTCTCTGATTACTCCTATCACTCTTATTATTTCTTTCCCTCACTCTGTCCTTGTTCTCCTTAATTGACAAATATGTCTCAAGGTCTTTGTACATACTTCCCTATATGGCCCCCTTCCTCAATTCTTCCAGGTTTCAGCTTTGATCACCTTCCTAATGGGGTTTCTATGGCCCCCTAATTAGAAGTTATACCCCTCTACTTTTGTAATCCTCTTGAAGAGAAGTATAGCCCCATAGAAGATGGAGTAAAGGCTCCATTTTACAAAAGGAGAGGCAATTTACAAGAGAAGAATTCTGACTGGCTGAAAAACAGATGTTTCACCTGATTAGTAATCAGGAAACTACAAATCAAAACAAGATAACATTTCATATTCATTGGACCACTGAAAATTAGAAAGCCTAACCATATCAATTGTGGGGAAACAAGAATACACAAACTACTAGTTTGGTTGTAAGTTGGTTTAATAATTTTGAAGAGCTATTGGTATGGTGAAGGTGAAGTTGTGCATAGTTTATGACCTCGGTGATATAGGTGATATTCAAAATACCTCTAGGTGATATTCTCTTTTAGGTGATATTCTTCTCTTCTAGGTGATATTCAAAGTATTTGATGATTGCTATCAGAGGCACCAACCAATCAGAATTAAACATATGCTACAAATGACTGACTTTGTCATATTGGTGTATTTTATTTGAGTAATAGTCCTGTATATACCTTAGAGGAGCTCCTACACACATGCATGAAGAGACATGTCTAAGAATATTCAAAACAGCATTGTTTGTAATACCAAAAAAAACCCTCTGCAAATAACCTATATGTCTGTCCCTAGAGTAATGCATAAATTGTCTCATAGTCATAGAATAGCATGCTATTCAGCAGTTTCGATGAAAGGACCAGATCTACATAAATCAGCTTTGCTAAACTTTACTACACAATGAGAAAAAGAATTCGAAAGAATTCATATGGTATGACACCATTTATGTAAAATTTAAAACATGAAGAAAATACTATATACTGGTTATGAGCATGTAGATATGTAGTAAACATATAAAATATACATGGGAAGAATACACACCAACTTCAAATAGTTACCCTGGAGTACAAAGAAGGAAAGTAGGATAAAGGAGAAGAGTTGTAGCACTCTATAATCTTTAATTTCTTAACAGAATAAACATGACAGAAATTAATATTTGCTGAATTTAAGTGTCAATATCTGCTATTTTAAAATTTTATATATGTTTTATTTTTTTTAAGATATGTATGTAATATGGTAGAGCTTATACTGGACCCAGATCTGTTGGCTTTCAAAGCCAGAGAGCTTTTCATGACCTAAGCTCCAGAAGAAAGACCCTGCCTTGACCTCACAGTTGCAGCTGTGTCTTCCCAGTACTGTTAGGAACATGGTTAGATCCCACTGTCACAATGGTAGTGTTTTTAGTGATAATCTCTGTGGTGGTGCCTGCTATCCAAGGGGAGTTCAGGTGGTCAAGTGGTGGAATTGCTGGCAGAATAATGAATAATGATTTTACATGGCTTTCTGTGTACATTCCAGAGTCAGAGGAATTAGGGCTCAGGTGCTGGATTGGGATGTGTATACTTGCCAGAGACTCCATATTTCAGTTTTGTCATCAGTCTAAACACAGGGCTTTTTCTGTGCACATTCATTTTCTCACTGTGCTGCTAGGTAAAGCAGCTATACCAGCTATACCAGCTCATGATTGAGGGTTCAGGAGATATTATGGTTTGCCATGAAAACTTACAGAGTTAGGTTTCTGAATTAACAGTGGGCCTTGCCCCCAGTGATGGAGATCATTTGCCTTGGCAATCTAAGCACGTCAACCCAGTGATCTAGGTCATTTCTTCTTTACACAAAATTTTGGTTGAGTTAGGAGTCTCTGTTCAGAGTTGGGACGGACAGGATGTATATCAAATCTTTAGGGTCAGAGAAATGGAGCAACTGAGCAGCTAATGTAGAGCACAGTGATTGTAGTTAATAATGTATAATATACCTGAAAGTTGCTAAGAGAGTGGATCTTTAATGTACTCACCATAGAAAAGAAATGATTATGTGATGAATTAGAGTGTTAGCTGTTGCTATGGTGGTAATCATTTTGCAGTGTATTTAAGTGTATCAAGTCAACATGTTGTACACCTTAAACTTACATGATGCTGTATGCCAGTTACATCTTAATAAAGCTAGGAAAATGCTCTTCAACTCCTAGCCCTACCATAATACTTTGTGTGATTGAATATCTCAAAAAATATATAAGCTAGCAAAGAAAATAACTGGCAAGAAAAATTCCATGAAACTTTTGTTCTGAACCAACCAGTTTTGCTTTGAAACACCATTCCTTCAGTGGTTTAATCCACATTTAACCACATAGTTTATTTTCTTTATTTTCATGGCTTTTTGACCTCACGTAATACCTTTTGTGATCTTAAGATTTATATTTTCTGGCACATCCAATGTTATGCTTTAAGATATTTTCTGAAGCAGTCAGTGTGTGTGATTAATATTTATTTAGTTTTCTACATAGACTACTAAAATCTCAGCATAGCAAACTGATATATTGAGCTAACACATCAATAATAAATGAATGAGATATGATAATGAATTCGATCTGTAGTAAATAAGAAAAAAAATCTATGTTGTATTTGAGAGAGTTACCCTAAATCAATTTATTTGTGGTTGAGAATGATGTAAAAAGTAGATAGTGCCAAGAAACATCTTTGTTTTGTCTAAATCACCAGTGTAAAGCTCAACATATATTTTTGGTGCTAATATATAAATATCTAAGTGTGAACCTAAGATAATGAAGCTAAGTTTCATGTAAATGTTTTGGGGCCAGATAAATTTAAGTGATATGAGTTGTCTTATTTTAGACATGAAAATTTATTAATTGAACACTTTAAGATTTTACAGAGAACAGGCTTAGGAAGTGATGATGTAAAAGTTAACTGTGAGTACTCTCCTTGAAAACAGTTATTAAAATTCATTAGAAGTAGATATTGCTCATCAGATTATCTTAAAGTTTCCAGAAATGAGATAGATAAAATATGTGATAAAGTAAATAATAATGAATATATAAATGAGTTGATTCCCTAAATAATAGGAAAATGTTCATATTTTAAAGAAATGTCTAAAAAGAACTTTGATAGTCTCTGCATGACAATTGGAACTGCTAACTGTATCTGTGGAGAAGGCAATGGCACCCCACTCTATTACTTTTGCCTGGAAAATCCCATGGACAGAGGAGCCTGGTAGGCTGCAGTCCATGGGATCGCGAAGAGTTGGACACGACTGAGCGACTTCACTTTCACTTTTCACTTTCATGCATTGGAGAAGGAAATGGCAACCCACTCCAGTGTTCTTGCCTGGAGAATCCCAGGGACGGGGGAGCCTGGTGGGCTGCTGTCTATGGGGTCGCACAGAGTCGGACACGACTGAAGCGACTTAGCAGCAGCAGCAACTGTATCTGTAACATGATAAATACACGAGCTTGCTTTATGAGGAAAACACCTTAACACCGTAGTCTTGAAGGTTCCTTTTCTCTGAAGTTTACCTTCCCTCAAAGACAAGGATGGGGTTCTAGCAGCTCTGTTTTTGATAGAGTCCTGTTACTGCTGCCCTCCTACCTGCAACATTTGTTTGGACCATAGGGGATGCCTGATCCAAATTGGACCTATCAGAGCATGTCTTATAGAACTGTAAACTGGGAGCTAAGACAGCGTAGCTCAATCTACACTGATATCATGAACAAATGTAATTTAAACCAGAGAGTTGTGAAATCAGCCACCTTCCAGCATGTCCATGGAAAAACAGTAAAAGGCAGCCTATGGAGGGAGAAGAGTGGAACATACATGCAGTGGGAGACAATGATCAAGAATATACATGTTCCCCAGGTAGACCCAGCAGGTATCCTCCCCATGGAAGCACTTCCCTAAACACATTTTGAAATTCATTTACCACATTTTAAAAATTCGTTTGTAATACATTAACATCGATTTGTAAGACTGACAGGTTGAATGGGCCTGAGTGTGACTATCATTTCCCCATACCATTTTATTTATTTTAAAAAACCATTGAGTGTGATCTTAATATTCTTTTTATCCTTAGTGCTTTATGTGCATATCATCTAATCTTCCTAAAGTAGAAATTAAAATCACCATTCATCTTTTACAGCTGATGAAACAAAGATTTAGGGCCTTTATAGGACTCACCCAAATTCATGGAACTGATTGTAAGTGGCCAAACTGAGACTCCTTCAGATTCCTAAGACTTCACCCTTAACCATTATGTTGTACTTGAATCTGGGGTAGCAACCAGTATCTTCCATAAAGGGAAGATGTTTGTCCCTCATCTATAGTAACAGTAAGTTCAGCTTACTCTGCATATTATGCGTGGTGTTCTGAGCTCTGATTTACAGCATGAGGTCTGGAGTAGGTAGTGATCAGGCAGGCTGTGTGTTCTCAGCAAAACTGGACATAAACACACACAGAGATACACATGTGTGTATACTATAGAAGAGGGTGTAAGGAGGACTGTTTTGCAGAAGCAGAAAATGCTTATTCCCTTTCAATTCAGTTCAGTCACGCAGTCGTGTCCAACTTTTTGTGACCCCATGAACCACAGCATGCCAGGCCTCCCTGTCCATCACCAACGCCTGGAGTCCACCCAAACTCATGTCCATTGAGTCAGTGATGCCATCCAACCATCTTATCCTCTGTTGTCTTCTTCTCCTCCTGCCCCCAATTCCTCCCAGCATCAGGGTCTTTTCAAATGAGTCAACTCTTCGCATCAGGTGGCCAAAGTATTGGAGTTTCAGCTTCAACATCAGTCCTTCCAATGAACACCCAGAGCTGATCTCCTTTAGGATGGACGGGTTGGATCTCCTTGCAGTCCAAGGGACTCTCAAGAGTCTACTCCAACACCACAGTTCAAAAGCATCAATTCTGTGCTCAGCTCTCCTTATAGTCCAACTTTCACATCCATACATGACTACTGGAAAAACCATAGCCTTGACTAGATGGACATTTGTTGACAAAGTAATGTCTCTGCTTTTTAATATACTATTTAGGTTGGTCATAACTTTCCTTCCAAGGAACAAGCGTCTTTTAATTTCATGGCTGCAGTCACCATCTGCAGTGATTTTGGAGCCCAGAAAAATAAAGTCAGTCACTGTTTCCCCATCTATTTGCCATGAAGTGATGGGACTGGATGCCATGATCTTAGTTTTCTGAATGTTGAGCTTTAAGCCAACTTTTTCTCTCTCCTCTTTCACTTTCATTAAGAGGCTCTTTAGTTCCTCTTCACTTTGTGCCATAAGGGTGGTGTCATCTGCGTATCTGAGGTTATTGATATTTCTCTCAGCAATCTTGATTCCAGCTTGTGCTTCCTCCAGCCCAGCATTTCTCATGATGTAGTTAACATCATTTTACTCCATCCTATCCATGAGATAGTAAAATTAAAATGGAATGTCATATAGTGCTTCATAGGAAGGCATTGTAAAAGAGTGTTTGTGTTATAGGAAAGGCCTACAAAGAGCAAAAATAAATGCCTAGGAAGAGATGCCACAAGGCTACATATATTGATTCCAGAGGAAGTTAAAATATTTATGTAAAACACCATATGGTTCATCAGAGGACACAAGCCTAAAAGCAGTTAGTTCAGGCTTCATAGAGATTTTACTGACTCTGAGGAATGGGTTCCAGTTGAAAATTTATTTGGGGCCCTGAAACATATCAGTAAACTTACTGCTGAAAGTTCACCACAAATTGCAAGCTTTGGATGTTTGCATGTACTTTACTTAACCTGGGGAAACCTCATTACAGACATTTTACATTTTACCCTTTTGGAAGGGCTCAAAGGAAATAGAAGTTTGCTGTAGAAGGGAGCTGAAAGGGAATACTTACAGGTAGTGGTCAGCAGTAACAGGCTTGCACTATTGTTTGTGTCCTGGGTAAGGAGGAAATTTCAAGGATTAGTTTTGTGAACTTGAATGGCACTGACCCGCTTCAGCAATACCTGGGAAGTGAAATGGAGTTGTCAGCATAAAGAGAGAGGACCAGTTCTTGCATCTCTCCACGTAATTATAGATTTTTATCCAATCAATACAATATGCCAAGAAATCCCCAATTATTTTTTTTAATTAAGGGCAAAGCACTTGGGTTACAGGAAGAGAAGGAGAGGATAGAAATGTTTTGCTGACTTTCTTCATCCTTTAGAAAATACTCGCTCTTTGCTTTTTTTTTTAATTGAATTTTCAAACTCGGGTGGAAAAGCCAAGATGGTCCATCAGTTCCTCTCTCCTTATTCCCTTCTGTGTGAAAAAACTTTTGAAGAATTCCTTGTATTCAAGAGAAGATTCCCATTGCTTTTGGCTATGTATTTCCATTCAGTTCAGTTCAGTCCCTCAGTCATGTCCAACTGTTTGTGACCCCATGGACTGCAGCAAGCCAGGCTTCCCTGTCCATCACCATCTCCCAGAGCTTACTCAAACTCATGTCCATCAAGTCGGTGATGCCATCCAACCATCTCATCCTCTGTTGTCCCCTTCTCCTCCCACCTTCAGTCTTTCCCAGCATCAGGGTCTTTTCCAGTGAGTCAGTTCTTTGCATCAGGTGGCCAAAGTACTGGAGCTTCAGCTTCAGCATCAGTCCTTACAATGAATATTCAGTACTGATTTCCTTTAGGATGGATTGGTTGGACCTCCTTGCAGTCCAAGGGAATCTCAAGAGTCTTCTCCAACACCACAGTTCAAAAGCATCAATTCTTTGGCACTCAGCTTTCTTTATAGTCCAACTCTCACATCCATATATGACTACTGGAAAAACCATAGATTTGACTAGATGGACCTTTGTTAGCAAAGTAATGTCTCTGCTTTTTAATATACTGTCTAGATTGGGCATAGCTTTTCTTCCAAGGAGCAAGCGTCTTAATTTCATGGCTGTAGTCATCATCTGCAGTGATTTTGGAGCCCCCCAAAATAAAATCTGTCACTGTTTCCATTGTTTCCAATGTATTTCCATTAAGGTAGAATTATTCACTCTGAGCCCCTCAAGGTTGTTCATTGTAAGAAATCATCTGGTCGGCTACATTTGAAATCTGTTAGTGCCAGTGATGTATTCCAGGTGCATCCGAGTGTGAAAGCTGTTAAAACTATTGGCTCAGATGACCTTGATATTGGGTCTCTTTATGACTGATGCTCAAGTTCTCTACTCTTCTGATTTCTTACTGCTTTCTCTAATTGCTGCTGACTGTTCAAAAGCTGGCCTTGTTTGATATGCTTCCAATTAAAAAAAAATAAAATTACATCCATTCCCTGTAGAAACCTGTGTTTTTAGCGTCCCCATTAAATAAACATCTAGAGGAAGTGTTTAATTTGCTTATTATAGTCAGCTCTCATCCTAGTAAAGTGCTTCTCATTGGAGGCTCTTCTGAATAAGGGAAAATTCACTGCCCCGATAGGAGGTTCTGTCAGTCAATTTTTCCTATTTACCAGTTAAGATGCTTTGGATAATATAATACTCAGCAAATAATGACTTAAATATTTATTATTTCATATTGTACAGTGCTCAGAGATAGGAGATTCCTGGGTGTTCTTGTTGGTTCCAGTATTTTCTGGACATAACACATATGAAACATGAAGAGTAATCTTCGGTTCTTCCTACCCAATCCTCCTTTTTTCTCTTAAATGTATTAGCTGTGAGAAGTGGTCAAGGATTTCTCTGACTACTCTTGATCCTCTACTCTTTTTCTTTCATAGGTGTTCATGTGGGTGCCATGCACAAACAACAAATCATAACCACCTCCTCCTCTTCCCTTTCCTCTTCCTCCTCTTTCCTGGTCATTTACTAATGGCACAAGAAAGAAATTTTTTCCATGTGCAGAATTAATCATACCTGTCTAACTAATTATGTCTTTCTCTTTTAACATTTTCATGTAGATATCTGTCTTTTCCTAAAAAGAAGACAATTCTGAATTTTGCAAGTAAGACAAAAGAACTCACAAATTTTAATTCTATACAAGTGCAGATTTCTGTGATATTCTCCAGTTTCTTGAAAAAGAAGGTAAAGTGTTCAGGTCTTGGATGTAATACATATACCATCTATATTATTCATAAATCAAATAGTTTTTATTATAAAAGTAGGAGAACTTCATAATTGATTGTTCTCCCCAAATTTTCTCCCCAGAGACAGCCATTATTAATGTTTTGGTGTATTCTGGCAAATTTGTCCCTAAGTACTGACAACATGAATGAGATATTTATACACAATTATAGTCAGTGGTTTTAAATAAAACTGCAATCATATTCTTCAGCAGTACTGCAACATCATTATTTTTTTCTTTTAAGAATACCATCTAATAATTTTTGACTTTTTATCTTGATACAAGTTAGAAAACCTGATGGTGAAATCTATGTAATGATACAAACAAAAACCAAGAACTGGAGTTCCCATTATTCACATGTAAAAGTATGACAAAAAGAGATCTCCGAGTTGAAAGCCTTGCTCTGTTCTTTCCTTTATTTTTTGAATGAATGGTTTTAATGAGGTATTATTTATATACAAAGAATGGCACATGTTTAATGTGTACAATTTGAGTTTGGATATATGCAAACACCCATTATACTCTCATCACAAACAAGGAAATAGACACATCCAACAACTAAACTTTCCTATGTTCCTTTGTTTATTTGTTTTTTTGTTTTGTCTGTGGTAAGAATACTTAACATTTTTCTTATTATTGAACAGAAGGTGAGGTGTAGGCCAGTAGATGTTACCAGACAAAGCAAGCAACAGAAATGCTTACTTTTGATCAATGAAAATAAAACAATGTACTTATTTCCCTTCATTCTTTTCTTCCTTTCTTCATTCCCTTATTAATTCATTTAGATAATTATTGTGCTCCTACTATGTTCCATAGACATTGTTTTTAGCATTTAAGAGGCAGTGGTGGAAAAGGGACAAGTTTCTTATTAATAATTTTTACATTTTAGCAGGTGAAACAAGAGATGCTTATATTAGAACACCTTCACTACAATGCTACTTGAACTGATTTCTTCAATTATTGAAAAATTATGTCAACATCATTTAAAAAGCTTCATTGAAATATAGTTGATTTACAGTGTTTTGTTAGCTTGTGGTGTGTAGCAAAGTGATTCAGTTATACATATATTTTTATATTCTTATCTATTATGGTTTATTACAGGATATTTAATATAGTTGCTTGTGCTATACACTAGGACCTAATTGTTTATCTATTTTATATATAGTAGTGTGTTTCTTTTAACCCCAAACTCTTATCTCCCCCTTTCCCCTCTGGCAACCATAAATTTGTTTTCTACATCTGTGACTCTATTTCTGTTTTATAAATAGGATCATTTGGACCATTTTTAGAGTCCACATATAAGTGATATCATATGATATTTGTCTTTCTCTGACTTCTTCACTAAGTATGATAACCTCAGGTCCATCCATGTTGCTGCCGATGGTATTATTTCTTTTTATGGCTGAGTGATATTCCATTGTATATATGTATCACATCTTCTTCATCCATTCATCTAGACTGCTTACATACCTTCAGTTCAGTTCAGTCGCTCAGTCGTGTCTGACTCTTTGCGACCCTATGGACTGCAGCACACCAGTCCTCCCTGTCCATAGCCAACTCCTGGAGTCTGACTCAAACTCATGTCCATTGTGTCGGTAATGCCATCCAGCCATCTCATCCTCTGTTGTCCCCTTCTCCTCCTGCCTTCAATCTTTCCCAGCATCAGGATCTTTTCCAATGAGTCAGTTTTTCGCATCAGGTCACCAAAGTATTGGAGTTTCAGCTTCAGCATCAGTCCTTCCAATGAACACCTAGGACTGATCTTCTTTAGAAAGGACTGGTTGGATCTCCTTGCAGTCTAAGGGACTCTCCAGAGTCTTGTCCAACACCACAGTTCAAAAGCATAAATTCTTCAGTGCTCAGCCTTCTTTATGATCCATCTCTCACATCCATACATGACTGTTGGAAAAACCATACCTTTGACATGGCTTGGCTATTGTAAATAGTGATCCTATGAACACTGGCTGCATATGTCTTTTTGAATTAGCATTTTCTCCAGATATATCAAAATAATTTTTATTATAATGAAGGCAATGTTATTTTGTAGAAATTTTAGAAATAAAATAATTAAAACCAGTTATAGCTATATAATATATAAAACTATTACTATCATTTATGTGTGCCTGCATGTATCCAGCTCATCTGTTTTATTCTATATTGATAACTGGACAGATATAACTTTCTAAAACAAAAGAGATGATTTTATAAACTACTTTCCTTCAAATATTCTTTAAGAGCATGATTTCTGCTATTCCAAGTCAGGAATAGATATACTGCAGTTTGTTTAACTAGGACCCTATCATTGGACTTGAAAGATTTTTCAAAAATTAACTATTTTAATTAATATGGCAAATAGCCTTGTATATACATCTTGGTGTGTGTGTGTGTGTGTGTGTGTGTGTGTGTGTGTGTGTGTATTTATATATAAAATTATTTCCTTATGGTAAATGCCTAGATTTGATATTACTGGGTCCAAGTCTATTAAAGCATATACACTTTTTATGCATAATTTCAACTATCCCTCCAAGGAATATAATTTGCAAAAAAGAAATGCAAAAAAGCAAAATGGCTGTCTGGGGAGGCCTTACAAATATCTGTGAAAAGAAGAGAAGTGAAAAGCAAAGGAGAAAAGGAAAGATATAAGCATCTGAATGCAGAGGTCCAAAGAATAGCAAGAAGAGATAAGAAAGCCTTCCTCAGCGATCAATGCAAAGAAATAGAGGAAAACAACAGAATGGGAAAGACTAGAGATCTCTTCAATAAAATTAGAGATACCACGGGAACATTTCATGTAAAGATGGGCTCGATAAAGGACAGAAATGGTATGGACCTAATAGAAGCAGAAGATATTAAGAAGAGGTGGCAAGAATGCACAGAAGAACTATACCAAAAAGATCTTCACGACCCAGATAATCACGACAGTGTGATCACTGACCTAGAGCCAGACATCCTGGAATGTGAAGTCAAGTGGGCCTTAGAAAGCATCACTATGAACAAAGCTAGTAGAGGTGATGCAAGTTGAGCGATTTCAAATCCTGAAAGATGATGCTGTGCAAGTTCTGCACTCAATATGCCAGCAAATTTGGAAAACTCAGCAGTGGCCACAGGACTGGAAAAGGTCAGTTTTCATTCCAATCCCAAAGAAAGGCAATGCCAAAGAATGTTCAAACTACCACACAATTGCACTCATCTCACACACTAGTAAATTAATGCTCAAAATTCTCCAAGCCAGACTTCAAGAGTACGTGAACTGTGAACTTCCTGATGTTCAAGCTGGTTTTAGAAAAGGCAGAGGAACCAGAGATCAAATTGCCAACATCCACTGGATCATCAAAAAAGCAAGAGAGTTCCATAAAAACATCTATTTCTGCTTTATTGACTATGCCAAAGCCTTTGACTGTGTGGATCATAATAAACTGTGGAAAATTCTTCAAGAGATGGGCATACCAGACCACCTGACCTGCCTCTTGAGAAATGTGTATGCAGGTCAGGAAGCAACAGTTAGAACTGGACGTGGAACAACAGACTGATTCCAAATAGGAAAAGGAATACATCAAGGCTGTATATTGTCACCCTGTTTATTTAACTTATATGCAGTGTACATCATGAGAAACGCTGGACTGGAAGAAGCACAAGCTGGAATCAAGATTGCCAGGAGAAATATCAATAACCTCAGATATGCAAATGACACCACCCTTATGGCAGAAAGTGAAGAGGAACTAAAAAGCCTGTTGGTGAAAGTGAAAGAGGAGAGTGAAAATGTTGGCTTAAGGCTCAACATTCAGAAAACTAAGAGCATGGCACCTGGTCCCATCACTTCATGGGAAATAGATGGGGAAACAGTGGAAACAATGTCAGACTTTATTTTTGGGGGCTCCAAAATCACTACAGATGGTGATTGCAGCCATGAAATTAAAAGACACTCCTTGGAAGGAAAGTTATGACCAATCTAGATGGCATATTCAAAAGCAGAGACGTTACTTTGCCAACAAAGGTCCATCTAGTCAAGCCTATGGTTTTTCCAGTGGTCATGTATGGATGTGAGAGTTGGACTATAAATAAAGCTGAGCACTGAAGAATTGATACTTTTGAAATGTGTTGGAGAAGACTCTTGAGAGTCCCTTGGACTGCAAGGAGATCTAACCATTCCATTCTAAAGGAGATCAGTCCTGGGTGTTCATTGGAAGGACTGATGCTGAAGCTGAAACTCCAATACTTTGGCCACCTCATGCAAAGAGTTGACTCATTGGAAAAGGCCCTGATGCTGGGAGGGATTGGGGGCAGGAGGAAAAGGGGATGACAGAGGATGAGATGGCTGGATGGCATCACTGACTTGATGGACATGAGTTTGAGTCAACTCCGGGAGTTGGTGATGGACAGGGAGGCCTGGCATGCCGCAGTTCATGGTGTCGTAAAGAAGAAAAGGTGTGAAGAATAAACCAGATCCTAGAACTTCCAAGTCACTCAGGCATTCTTACTTCAAGGACACGACTGAGCAACTGAACTGAACTGAATGTTTATTTTCCTGCATCACTACTATTATTAGGTATTCCCTGGAAATTCCCTGGCAGTCCAGTTGTTAGGCCTCATCACTTTCACTGAGGAGGGCCCAGGTTGAATTCCTGGTTGGCGAACTAAGATCCCAGTTTTTTCCTTATTGCAGCTAATTTTTCTAGAGAAAAATGTTCTCTCACTGGTTTAATTTTCATTCATTTGATTATAGAGAAGTTAAGAACTTTTTTACATGTGTATTTTTCACTTATCTGTTTGGTAAATTGTATTTTACATTTCTGTCCTTATTTCTATTTGGGAATTCATTCTTTATTTTTCATTTGTAAAAAACCTCTGTATATTAAAAATAAGTAACTATGAATATATATATATATGTAACTGTGAATAAAATATATGTGATATTTTAAATCATTTTTCTCATGTTTCCTTTGCCTATTTTAGTATTTTTAGCATTTCATGTTTACATTGCTAAACCTATTGATATTTACCTAGAATTTTCTGTGCTTTCTTCTATGTTTAAATTTTTTCCATCTTGATACCAGAAATTATATTCTTTACAAGTTTGAAGTTATTGTATTTCTTATAAAAAGCAAAATATTTTAATATAGTAGGAGAGTTATGGTTGATCAGTTGTCTTGGTATGTTTGTATGTATGATATATTTTTTAATTAAAAAAATTTTTTTGGAGAACTTCCCTGGCACTTTAGTGGTTAATACTCCACACTTCCAATGCAAGGGGCATGGGTTCGATCCCTGGTCAGCGAACTAAGATCTTAAAAGCTGTGAGGCATGACCCTCCCCCCACCCCCACAATTTTGGTGGGGGGTAGATTGTTCTTCACCGATTAAAAAATTCCATCTTTATAATTGCTTTTTATGCAGATTTAGCTCTGGATGTTTCTCTCATGATTTATCAATACTTAGGATAAAACTGTTTAAACTGTTAGATTTTTGTAGTTTATTTAAATATTTGATAGGGCTTCCCTTGTGGCTCACCTGGTAAAGAATCTGCCTGCAAAGCAGGAGACCTGGGTTCAATCCCTGGGTTGGGAAGATCCCTTGGAGAAGGGAAAGGCTGCCCACTCCAGTATTCTGGCCTGGAGAATTCCATGGACTTTATAGTCCATGGGGTCGCAAAGAGTCAGACAAGACTGAGCGACTTTCACTTTCACTTAAATATTTGATAGTGACATTCATCTTAATTAATTGGAATTTTTCAAAATTGTCTCTGTAGGTATGCAAACTATTGTGGTACTGATGTCAGCATGGTTGGTAGATAGCAAAAGCTACAGAAGTTTTGAGGTGAAAGAGAGCAGATAGGATCTTGGGAGAGATATAGCACTTGGGCTGGACCCAGCATGATGACTCTGATTTGACCTGGCAGAGAGGACAGAGAAAGGGCATTCCAGATGGGGGAAACAGTGTGAGTAATGGCATCCAGAATTGTAAACAAGCATTACATAATGGGTGATAGGAGAGACAGGGTAGAAGGGATCTAACATTTGTTAAGTACCTACTGAATGTAAATCATCATGCTAAGAATTTTGCAGGCATGACTCTGAGATCAGTTGAATCCTCAGACAGTTTGTCTCCGGTGTCAGCGCATATTCTAATTTGTTTCACTCTATTCTAATGGACACAAAACTCAATATTGATTTGAGTCACTCACTCACAAAATTTTGTTGGTCAATGTAAACCACATTTTCTTGACTTTAATGCTATAGACTTTGGGTCTAAAAAAAAAAAGAAATCCAGTGTTGTAAGGTGTTGTCCTGTTCATTGAAGGATGTTTGTCCTGATTTCTAGATGACAGTAGCAATCTTGCTGCATAGGTGGGACAACCAAAAATGTTCCCAGACATTGCAAAGTATCCTCCAGGAGGCAAAATCAACTCCGATTGATAGTCATTGATACAGATTCTATTAAAAGCAAAATGGCTGTCTGGGGAGGCCTTACAAATAGCTGTGAAAAGAAGAGAAGCAAAAAGCAAAGGAGAAAAGGAAAGATAAGCATCTGATGTAGAGTTCCAAAGAATAGCAAGGAGAGATAAGAAAGCCTTCCTTGGTGATCAGTGTAAAGAAATAGAGGAAAACAACAGAATGGGAAAGTCTAGAGATCTCCTCAAGAAAATTAGAGATACCACGGGAACATTTCATGCAAAGATGGGCTCAATAAAGGACAGAAATGGTATGGACCTAACAGAAGCAGAAGATATTAAGAAGAGGTGGCAAGAATGCACAGAAGAACTATACCAAAAAGATCTTCACGACCAATATAATCATGATGGTGTGATCACTCACCTAGAGCCAGACATCCTGGAATGTGAAGTCAAGTGGGCCTTAGAAAGCATCACTACAAACAAAGCTAGTGGAGGTGATGGAATTCCCATCAAGCTATTTCAAATCCTGAAAGATGATGCTGTGAAAGTGCTGTACTCAATATGCCAGCAAATTTGGAAAACTCAGCAGTGGCCACAGGACTGGAAAAGGTCAGTTTTCATTCCAATCCCAAAGAAAGGCAATGCCAAAGAATGCTCAAACTACTGCACAATTGCATTCATCTCACACTCTAGTAAAGTAATGCTCAAAATTCTCCAAGCCAGGCTTCAGAAATACATGAACCGTGAACTTCCAGATGTTCAAGCTGGTTTTAGAGAAGGCAGAGGAACCAGAGATCAAATTGCCAACATTCACTGGATCATCAAAAAAGCAAGAGAGTTCCATAAAAACATCTATTTCTGCTTTATTGACTATGCCAAAGCCTTTGACTGTGTGGATCACAATAAACTGTGGAAAATTCTGAAAGAGATGGGCATACCAGACCACCTGACCTGCCTCTTGAGAAATGTGTATGCAGGTCAGGAAGCAATAGTTAGAACTGGACATGGAACAACAGACTGGTTCCAAATAGGAAAAGGAATACATCAAGGCTGTATATTGTCACCCTGTTTATTTAACTTATATGCAGAGTACATCATGAGAAACGCTGGGCTGGAAGAAGCACAAGCTGGAGTCAAGATTGCCAGGAGAAATATCAATAACCTCAGATATGCAGATGACATCACCCTTATGGCAGAAAGTGAAAAGGAACTAAAAAGCCTCTTGATGAAGTGAAAGAGGAGAGTGAAAAAGTTGGCTTAAAGCTTAACATTCAGAAAACAAAGATCATGGCATCTGGTCCCATTACTTCATGGGAAATAGATGGGGAAACAGTGGAAACAGTGTCAGACTTTATTTTGGGGGACTCCAAAATCACTGCCAATGGTGATTGCAGCCATGAAATTAAAAGACATTTACTCCTTGGAAGGAAAGTTATGACCAATCTAGATGGCATATTCAAAAGCAGAGACGTTACTTTGCCAACAAAGGTCCATCTAGTCAAGCCTATGGTTTTTCCAGTGGTCATGTATGGATGTGAGAGTTGGACTGTGAAGAAAGCTGAGTGCCAAAGAATTGATGCTTTTGAACTGTGGTGTTGGAGAAGACTCTTGAGAGTCCTTTGGACTGCAAGGAGGTCCAACCAGTCCATCCTAAAGGAGATCAGTCCTGGGTGTTCATTGGAAGGACTGATGCTGGAGCTGAAACTCCAATACTTTGGCCACCTCATGCGAAGAGTTGACTCATTGGAAAAGACTCTGATGCTGCGAGGGATTTAGGGCAGGAAAAGGGGACAACAGAGGATGAGATGGCTTGATGGCATCACCAACTCAATGGACATCAGTTTGAGTGAACTCTGGAAGTTGGTGATGGACAGGGAGGCCTGGCGTGCTGCAGTTCATGGGGTTGCAACGAGTCGGACACGACTGAGTGACTGAACTGAACTGAACTGAACTGAAAGATAATGAAAGCTGATGGAGAGTCTTTTATTGAACAGTGTATTTGCTTGTGTGCTCAGTTGCTCAGTCATGTCAGACTTCTTGAAACTCTATGGACTATATAGCATGCCAGGCTCCTCTGTCCATAGAATTTCCCAGGCAAGCATCCTGGAGTGGGTTGCCATTTCCTCTTCCAGGGAATATTCCCTACCCACGGATCATGTCTTCCTGTGTCTCCTGCATTGGCAGGTGGATTCTTTACCAAGCTGTGTCACCTGAGAAGCCATTGAACAGTTTACACAAAGTATATATCCTTTTTTTGTTTCCCTGGCTGAAGTCCCTTCTTGGTTTTTCTGCAATTGACTTTAGCACAGAAGATGCTTTGCTTAGGCTATTGCAAGTTTTAACTATGACATTACTGACATTTTAACCACATAATTCTCTCTTTAGAGGGATTATACTGCACACTGAAATGTTTAGCAGCATGAATGGCATCTACCCAAGAGATGACAGCAGCCCTCCCCTTGAATTGTGACCGCCACATCCGGCAAAGTTGGCCTTGGTGGAGAACCACTGATACAGACTATACCAAGGATAGGAAAGTTGTAAGGTCATATTCTGTACAACCTGCATGATATAATTTTAAAATCCTCTATTTCTTCCCCTGAAGTTCTTTCTTGGTTACTATGAGGTTGGTTTTTTTGCTTATGCTGTCTCAGGGATTGTCCATCTCAGTGCTATGGATGTTTTGGACCAAGTAATCCTCTGTTTTGTTGGCGCTGTCCTGTAAATCAGGGGCCCTCAACCTCCAGGATCTAATGCCTTATGATATGAGATGGGGCTGACGCAATAATAGAGATAAAGAGCACAATAAATGTAATGTGCTTGAATCATCCCCAAACCATCCCCACCCCCACTTTGCCCATCCATGGAAAAATTGTCTTATTGGTTTCTGGTACCTAATGAATTTTTTAAAAGTAGGGAATGATAGTGGAGATAGTTTTAGGAATTCTGTCACCAACCACTGGGGGTAAATAAAATATTTTGACTGGGTTAAGCTTGATGAAAACTAGTTTCCAATTCAGTACAACTATTTTAAAGCAAGAAAAGCACCATTGTTATTGTCTACCAAGTCTTTTTGAGAAGACACAGCTGGACATGGCAGGCTATAAAAGAAAGCAGACTTTAACAAACACATAACACTCTCATTTTCAAAGCACTTTTGATTTTATTAAGGAACATACGTTGAAAGCTTAGTGGTATGGTTTAAGAATTAGCTAAATGTCCTATAACTGACAGTATGTTCCCATTACTTTCTTAGGTAACTTGAGTACTGCGTAACTTGAACATATCTTGGATCTTCTGGTAGCTACAAGTTTTCAAGTTGTAGACATGATAAAACTTGATCTTAGATCTTCTTGTAGATGCAACTTTTCAAGGTGGAAGACATCAGTAAAATTCAATCTTGGATCTTCTCTTAGGTTCAACTTGTCAAGGTGGAAACATCAATTAAACTCAGTCTTGGATATTCTTGTAGGTACAATTTTTCAAGGTGCAGATGTTAATAAATCCAATTCTTAGATATTCTAGTAGGTGAAATTTTTCAAGGTGTGGATGTTAATAAAACTCAGTGCATTTTTCCTGAGATTTCTTTGATCTTTTTCCTATCTCCTAATTTTGCTTACGCTTCTTAAACCGATCAGCCATTGATCGGAGGTTGGGTGGCACAATCTGGTTGGCTCTTTGGAGAATTTTAATCAACTCATCGGCAATTTTCCAATCATCTTGGGTCACAAGGGTGATTGATTCACCTGTTTTCCCTGCTCTTCCAGTACGACCAACTCGGTGTACATATTCTTCAATATTGCGTGGAAAATTGTAATTATATACGTGTGTGACATCACTGACATCAAGACCTCTGGCTGCTAAATCGGTAGCAATCAGTATTTTCACTCTCCCAGTTCTGAAGTCTTCTAATGCTTGGTCTCGATCACTCTGTTCCCTGTCACCATGCAGGGACTGGACAGGTATGCCTTGAATACTTAAATCACTTGACAAGTCATCAGCCACAAGTTTTCTGCTGACAAACACGATGACTTTGTCTTTGGGTGACAGACTCTGTAGGAATTCTTTGACCAGAGATCGTTTTTCCTCTTCAGTGGTAACAATTATGTTTTGCTTCACAGTATTTACAGTAACTAGATCCAGAGTACCAACATAAACAATCATAGGCTGTTTCAAATAAGACTGGGCCAATCTACGGGTAGAGTCTGGCCAAGATGCGGTTGTCATAACAGTCTGTCTATCTGGGCGCACATCTAATAAGATCTTCATTATTTGGTGTTCAAACCCCAGATCCAGCATTTTATCTGCCTCATCCAAGACCAAGTAGGTTATGCTTCTTAGGTTGACAAAATTATTCATTTGTAGATCATTCAGTCTTCCGGGAGTTGCAATAATGATGTCTACACCTTTGGTAACATCTTGTATTTGTCCTTTTCTGTTTCCACCACCATATATACAAACACTTTTAAGACCTTTATATAAGTACTTAGAACATTCAGCTTCTACTTGCAGAGCTAATTCTCTAGTGGGTGTAAGGACTAGCATGCCAGGTCCATTCCTTTGCTTTCTGGATACTGGTTGAGAATGAATATGTATAAACCCAGGCATTAAATAGGATAGTGTTTTGCCTGTTCCAGTTTGCGCAATCCCTATAAGATCTATTCCTTGTAGAATTATTGGCCATGACTGAGACTGAATTGGCGTTGGCTTTTGAAAACCAGCTCTCCTAATGCTTTGCATAATCTCAGGATATTGTTGGAAAGCATCTTCGAATGTACAGGTGGGCTTGGGTATGGGACGTTTCTCACCCTCTGTCAAGTCATCACACCTTATGTTGAAATTTTCCTTTCTCCAAATTTCCACTTGGGCTTCAGACAATGAGTGTGTTGCTTTGGATTCTATGTATAAGTTTTTCTTAATTGGTGGTAAATCTGCCCATTTTCTTTTCTTCCACTCTACCACTCCAGCTTTTACTTGATCCCAGTCTATCCGTGGCTGAGCTGCTCTAGCAGTGACATCTTTTGGCTGGGCGGCTCTGGGCTGGGCCACTATGGCCGCATAGTCTCTAGGCTGGGCCATTCTGGTGTCTTTGGCCTGAGCCTCTCTGGCCCCATGGTCTCTGGGCTCCGTCCCTCTGGTGGCATCATCATCTCTGGGCTGGGCCACTGTGGTGGTGTCATCTTTGGCCTGAGTTTCTCTGGCTGTGGGGTCTCTGGGCTGGGCCCCTCTGATGGCATCATCATCTCTGGGCTGAGCCACTGTGGTGGTGTCATCTTTGGACTGAGTTTCTCTGGCTATGGAGTCTCTGGGCTGGACCCCTTTGGTGGCATTATCATCTCTGGACTGCGCTGCTCTGGCAGCATCATCGTCTTTGACTTGGGGGTCTCTGGCCTCATGGTCTCCATGGTGGGCCCTTCTGGTAGCGTTGTCTTTGGGCTGGGCCAGTATGGCCGCATAGTCTCTGGGCTGGGCCACTACGGCCGCATAGTTTCTGGGCTGAGCCACTATGGCCGCATAGTCTCTGGGCTGGGCCTCTTTGGTGATGTCGTTGTCTTTGGCCTGGGCCTCTCTGGCTGCATGGTCTCTGTCCGCATCCTCGTCTCTGGGCTGGGAAGCTCTGGAGGCAGTCTCTCTGGGCTGGTCCCCTCTGGTGGTGTTGTCGTCTTCAGCCTGGGCCTCTCTGGCCATGTCGTCTCCTGGCTGGGCCCTTCTGACAGCATTGTCATCTCCGGGCTGGGCCACGATGGCCGCATAGCCTCTGGGCTGGGCCACGATGGCCGCATAGTCTCTGGGCTGGGTTGCTTTGGTGGTGTCATCTTTGGGCTGAGTGGCTCTGGTGGTGTTATTTCTGCTCCAGCCTCTCTCGGCCAAAGCTTGAGAGGCATCACTATCAACACTGCATTCTGAACTGTAGGTTCTTTCTTGTTTCTTAACAAGAGTTTCTATAGCCGCTTTGGCCTTGGCCTTCATGTCTTTCCTGCCAAAAATTTTTACCTCAGCTTCAGGACCACCTTTTACGATCTGTATTTTTGTACTGGTAGAATCCTGGATATCTTTTATTTTTGATCCCCCACGACCAATCACCGCACCAATCATGCTGCTCTTGATAAGAAAGCAGAGTGGTGGTTCTCGGTAATTGGACGCCCTAGACTCTGCGCGGCCAGAGGTGTGGCTCCAGCCACAGCCTCTGCCACCCCGGCCATCCCGACTGACCTGGCGATCTCGCAGATCTCTCAAAGTAGGTTCTATTGTCTTCTGCTCTGGCGCCCACGCCATTTGTGGGCAATGGTAAAGTAAGTGCTGGCCTCTCGTCTAACTTGGGCTGGAAAAAGAGGTATCATCTGGCTCCTTTCTCATCTCCTCCGGCTGGAGACCAACTGACAGCCAGCTGGTCTGCAGCTATACTGCTGTTGCCTAGGAAGTTTGTCTTTGATATAGTGTCAGTTGGGGCGGGGCTTTGGATAGGCTGACCAATCACAGGGCTGGGCCTACTGTGAGGTAAGCAGGTGCCTGTGAGGTAAAATTTAAAGCAACAGTCACTCTCAGGGGCTGACCCTACCTATGCTTAAAGGGCCCTGAGAGTGTTTGCCCAGCTTCAGTGTCACAGGTGCCTCAGTCTCTGGGCTCATGCTGGTTTTGGCTTAGTGTGGGAGCAGACTTGAAGCACGCCTTGAACTTACCCAAGTCTTTTCTTGTGATCCAGTTATTTACCTAGGAGGAAAAAAGTGAATTTTGAAAATCAACTTACTTGTTTATAGATTTGTGTGTTTATTTCAGTAAATTTCTTTTTGAGCAACAACAGTACTGGATCTAAATAAATTCATCAATTCCCTGTTTTCTTAATTTATACCTTCAGAAATCTCTTAGGTTCATTGTGAGGGATGGCATTTTTGCCTCTGATTCTTCAGCTAAACTCCAACATTTGTTCAGGCAGTTTCTGATTATTATATCAGGGATGCTGCTTAGAAGAGAAATCTCTGTTAGGGTCTCCGTTAAATTCGAAGGTGTTTTAAATACTTTCCCACTCTTGTCATTGCCTCTTAATTTTCCCCTTTCTGTGTAGTCTCATAGATTCGGGGATATTAGCACTAGCTGCTGCTGCTGCTAAGTCGCTGCAGTCGTATCCAACTCTGTGCAACCCCATAGACGGCAGCCCACCAGGCTCCGCTGTCCCTGGGGTTCTCCAGGCAAGAATACTGGAGTGGGTTGCCATTTCCTTCTCCAGTGCATGAAAGAGAAAAGTGAAGGTGAAGTCGCTCAGTTGTGTCTGACTCCTAGCGACCCCATGGACTGCAGCCTACCAGGCTCCTCCATCCATGGATTTTCCAGGCAAGAGTACTGGAGTGGGGTGCCATTAAGGCTATGTAAAAGCAGTTTATTAGGTGCAGTGTAAAAGTCACCCGAATTTTCATTGTATCCTTTTATAATTAATGGCCACTCTCAAATCCCCTTAATTTTCCTATTCAACAGGGTAAAATTTCTAGTGTTTTCAACATTTCTAGATATGATGTAGTTTCCAAAATGCCTCCCATCTTGTTCCTTCTCCTTTGGAAAGGATTCATTGTGGACCTTTTAAGATGTAGCCATAAACTAAACAAAGAAATGACCTAACCTTTCCCGTTAGATCCTCTTCACTGACCATGACCTACAAACTCAAGACACATAACTGCTCATAGGCACATTATGGACACTTAAGTCTCTTCTTCCTCATCCCGTACTTACATGGTTGATTTTTTTTCCCCCTTGTTTGACTAAAATACACTAAATATTTATCCTTTAATATTTGTCCTGTTAACTTTGGGCAATTGAAACAGAATAGTAAATGCAGTTTTAATGGTAATTCTCTCATCTGTCATATTACCCTGTAGTTTCATGTTCTGCCAATTAAATGTTCATGGTATGATCTCTCTTCAAGCCAAAGTTGCTGATTAAGATTTGAACATGGTTGCATATCAGGTACAAGTCTGTGATACATTGGGAAAAGGCTTCTCTGTTTCAGTATTTCTCCTGCAAAGATGCTTTTTAAAGAAAAAAGAAAGGTTACTGGCCAAATATGTTTGGGAAATATAGCACTTTGTATCTTCTTAGAGTCACAGTATGTATTAGGTATCTCAGAAGCTCTGATGATTACAGGAGTTGAGAAACTCAGTTGGGCATTGTTTTTTTTTTTTTTTTTTGAATTTTTATTGAAGTGTAGTTGATTTATAATGTTGTGTTAGTTTCAAGTGTACAACAATTGGGCCTTGTTTAACCCAAATTTATCAAAAGAATTTGCCAGTGGAACCTCTTCTCAGTATTTTCATTAAACTTTTTATGGGAATAATTTTAGATTTATAGAAAGATTCTCAAATGCCTGTTCAAGAATTTCCCTGAAAGTTTTCTCTGGTTCATATCCAAATGAAAAAAAAATAAAATAAAAATAAGGGCCTTACATTTTTTCATAAATTAAATTTATTCAATTTAAACTTTTTTATTCTAGCATTGTACCCTCTGATTTTCTTTTGTAAAATATCCTTTTAGAAAGGAAATGAGAGTCACAAATGATTTTTAAGGGTCTTTACTTGGGCAGAAAGTATTAAACTAGTACCAGAAGTTAAATTTGGTTTTCAATTGTTATTGGTATGTGAAACCCTGCAAACTATTAATAGAAGCAGTCATCTAGCACAGTAGCAAATATAGATAATTCAGTTATTGCTCATGATGGCAAGCAAGAAGGTCTGGGAGACTGAAAATTGAGACAAAGTCCTGTAAAGGATGTAGGCCTGATCTGCCACTCTGAGGGTAGAACTAAAGATCAAAAGATGTTTTGAGTTTCAGGGGACGAAACCAGTGTGGCCTTGGGAAAATAATGAAGGTGGCCTGAAGGACTCGGACAGAAGACTCAGGTTAAGAAAAAGGGGATTTGGAGAAAGATAGTTTGGATCAGGAGAAGGGAACTCTCGGGGCCATAAAGACATTCAAATGAGTTTCAATTTAATATGGTTTAAAAAGGAGTGCACCTAAAGTGAAGGAGTCATATGACACTGTCAGTATTAATTAGGTCCATATGGTGAAAGCAAGATGCAGTGAAGTAAAGGATAGGACTGTGTTTGTGGTACTTTAAGTACACTGGACTGAGATGTGAACAGACTGTGGCAGTAGTAATTCATAGAAAATAATAGCTAGAAGGAAAAGAGATCCAAGAAGCTAATATCTTTTAGTCTCACTGTATATGAAACGCTTAAAATGTATTACATCATAGCAAGTTCATAGTAGGTATTTTCCTCCTCTTTCATGTGGAAACACTGAAACTGGTAGATGCTATAGAATATAGTCAAGTTCATGCAAGGTATGACAAATAACTTAGCTATTCTTTCCAAGAAATAGAGAGTAATGAAAGACAGGTTTACAAATACCTTTAGGCATCAGAATTCATATAGTTAGATAATGAGACTAGGAGGACAGAAAGCCCAGTGAAGAAGCAAGAGAACTTCAAGAGAATCCAAAGAAAGCATGATAATAGGACAGAAGGCAGGAGAACATGTTGACGAGGCCTGGGAAATAGTGTAAAATGCTTCATAGAGGACAGGAGGTAAATAGACTACTGAATTTGGGAGAAGGAAATTAGCAATGACTTTCAAGAAGTCCCTTTTTGTGGAGTGATGGAGAAACACATATTTCACAGAAAGAAATTGGGATGAGACATGGCTGGATGCCTGGGGAACTTTGCAGGGTTGGGGAGAGAACTGTATATCTCGTACTGAAAGTCTGAAAAGCAGTGTCACAATGTTTAAATAAGGAGTCTAGGAAACTAGGATTTCCTGGACAAGTTACTGGGATTGTTCTCTGAATGATCCAGTGGATTTCGAGAAGATGGCTTATCATGAATATTGTAAGAAAATGCATTTTAATAGTCTTTCAAAATGTGTGAGAGGATAGGATGAGGGAGAGAATCACAAGGAAACAAGCACCATTCATTAGCTGTTTTAGAAAAGGAAAGTCTTTCTAAAAGAGAGAGAGTGCTGGGAGTTCTTTCAAGGAGATTACAGTGCTATTTTTAGCTGCCCATTAAGCCTTTCTGTATCAAATTTAGTTTATTCTCCACAGAGTGAGGGAATGCATTATTTAGGTATATGAAGTGAGGCTATAGAGGTAATTAATTCTTCTTTCAGCACAAACAGTAAAGAAAAAATATTGTAAGCTGATTAGCACCTGCAATAAGCGTCTTTGGAGGAATTCTTGCTTACCAACTATTTCCTATGGAAATTTAACATATTGGCATTCATTTTTAAAATAATAATAACCTTCAGTTAATCCCTTGGCTCTATTTTGAGGCATTTGAAGGGCTTTCCAGGACTGTTTCAATTCTGATATCTATGGTGGAGGTAAATGGAAAGAACAACAGCATTATCTACAGTATTTGCTTTATATACAGAACCACAAGAACCCTTAGAATCATGGTGTTTTAGAGGTGGAAAGGACTGACTGTGGAGAGCATCTCTTATAACCCTCTCATTTACAAGTGAGAAAGCTAAAGTCTACAGTGGCTCTCTCCACTGGAAGGATGATGGGAGTCACAGATACAATTTTATATTTTCTAGTGGCCACATTATAAAAAGAATAAGGGAAGACTTCTGATTCTGGACAAGGTGGTGTAGACACACCTCCCTATTCCTCCTCTTTTATTTATTTTACATGTAAGACAAACAATAAGTCTCTGAATTCTGGAGAGAAAGCAGACCAACTAAGGAATGATTTGAGGAATGACAAAATGGTGAGTTCTTGGAGTTTGTTTTTTTCTCCTTTATATCTTGGATTCTATGCTGGAAGAGTCTGCAACCCAGAAACAAGCACAATAAAAAAAAAAAAAAAAAGTTCCAAGAAAAACTTTTTTGTTTGTTTCATTTTGTTTTGTTTGGGAGTGGGAATGTTTTGTTTGTTTGTTTTTTAGCCAAATGACCAGGAAAGGAGCAGCTGGGGAAAAAATCGTTTTGATAGTAACCACAGTGTACTTCTGGCTCCATCAACAAAGGCCAAGAGTAAAGCCTAAATTTCCATCCTCATCCATTGGTAATGAGATACACTTCCTCCACTACTGGGGTGGGTCCAAGGAGGCCAAGTCTCTTAGTCTATGTTTTAAACACTGGCCAGAGGGAATGAGATTCCTTCTGCATCCCCACCCCCCTCATCATGTCACTGGAAACCCATGACACACATGGGGAGCCTGGACTTCTACCCTCACCTATCAGTAATGAGGCATACCTCACTTTCTCCACAGTGCATGAGATGTCCAAATAGGGAGACAGGACTTCACATCTGCCTGGAAGTAATGAAGCAGAGCTCAACTTGCCACACCAGCATAGTGTCATTGGCGGTCTGCTAAAACAAAGATTTAAATAATATCCGAAGTCTCATGATATACAAAATGTCTAAGAGTTGAAAAATCACTCATCCTCTTGAGAACTGAAACAGTCTCAGCTTGAATTAGGGGGAAAAATAGATGCCAACACTGAAAAGAAACAGACATTGAAATTATCTGAAAAGAATTTGAATGCAACCATTCTTAGGGGGGGAAAAAGAGCTTTAGTGAGCAGTTATAAGCATACTTGAAGCAAATGAGAAGAAAAGTACTAGCAAGAATAAGAAGATACAAAGAGGAATCAAATAGATATTTTAGAACTGAAAAATACAATACTCAAAATTCCTGCATGTATAAAATAAATAAATTTTAAAAAATGAATAGAAAAGAGATAGTAATAAAGCAGGGAACATAAAGATATAACATTAAACACTACCCAGTCTTAATAAGCTGGAGAAAATAGATGGAGACAAAATTAATAGAGCTTCAGAAACCTGTGCACAGTATAAAAAATTTGAATATTCGTATCATTGGAGTTCCAGAAGAGGACAACAAATATAGGTATGAGCAATTATTTAATAGAATAAGGACTGGAAATCTCCCATTGCACAAAAGGTATAAACCTACAGATTCAAGAAAATAAGTAAACCCAAAACATAATAATCCCAAGGAAATCCATGCCGTGACATATCAAGATCAAACTTCTGTAATCTAAGGACAATAGAAAATTCTTAAACAGCAGATAGAAAGGACACATTTTCTAGGGGGAATTCCAGTTCAAATGGAGGCCAGAAGGAAGATGCATAATATTTTTCAAATGCTGAAAGGAAAGAATGATCAACCCAGAATTCCATATCCAGAGAAAAATACCTTCAGAAATGAAAATGAAATCTAGGTATTCTCAAGTGAAGGGAAACTAAGAAAAGTTTTTGCTAGGAGTTTTAACCTAAAATAATGGCTAAAGCACTTTTTCTAAATGGAAAGGGAATGATAACAGAAGGAACTTTGGAATATTAGGAAGAAGGAAAGAAAACAATAAGCAAAAATATAGGTAAATACAAGAGCATCCTTTTCTTCTGGAGTTTTCTAAATTGTTTTTTTGACAATTGAACCAAAATTATAACAACGTCCAATATGATTTTAAATGTGTTTAGAGAAAATACCAATAGTTAAAGCAGTTATAGGGGAGAGTAAAGAGACATACAGAAAGGTAAGGTTTCTAAATTTCATCAGTGATACCAGTATACTATGATAAGTTATAGATAAAGCAATATCTGGAACAACCACTAAACAGCCATACAAATATATATACTCAAAAGAACCACAAGTAAGTGTATACAGAAGTCCAAATATAATGTTGTACATGTGAAACTTACATGATGCTGCAAACAATCTTAGTAAAATTTTATTTTTTTTTATTTTTTATTTTTTTAGTAAAATTTTAAAAAGCACTACAGATAAACTAAAATGGAGTTCTGAAAAAGTTTTCAGCTAACCACAGGATATACACACCTGAAGACATGCTCAAAATTTTTAGTCATAAGGATAATAGAAATCAAATCCACAATAAGATAGCACTTCACACCAACTAGGATGGCTAAAATAAAATAGATACATAATAGCAAGTATTGGTGAGGATGTAAAAGGAGAAATTTGAATTCTCAGGCATTGTTAATAGGAATGTAAAATAGTACAATCATTTTGGAAAACATTTTTGCAGTTTTTCAAAATGCTTAACCTAAAACCACCTTAAAAATAAATTACCATATGACCCAGCGTTTTCCCTCTTGAGTATCTATCCAAAAGAAATGGAAACGTGTTCACACAAACTTGTACATAGATGTGAACAGTATTATTCATAGTAATCAGAAAGTGAAAATAACCCTAATGTTCATCAGCTGGTGGGTGGATAAACAAAATGTTATATCCATATAATGGAATACTATTCAGCAATAAAAAATGAGTGAGATACTGATAAATGGTATAATGTAGATGGTCTTTGAAAGCATTATGGGAAAAGAAGCCAGTCTCAAAAGGCCACTTACTTTATTATTCCATTTATATGAAATGTCTAGAATAGGTAAATACATGTAGAGAAAGTCGATGAGTGGTTTTCTAGGGCTGAGGATGGCAGCAGAAGGTGAGGTGAACTTGCGAGATGGGAGGGATAATGGGGAGTGACTGCTACAGAGGTTCTTTTTGAGTGACAAAATATTCTAAAATTCAGTTGTGATGGTTTTGAAACTCTCTAAATATACTAAAAACCATTAATTTTTTTTTTTTTTGCCACACCCCATGGCATGTGGGACCTTAGTTCCCTGACCAGGGATTGAGACCACACCCCCAGCATTAGAAGGCAGAGTCTTAACCACTGGACCACAAATAGCATGGTATGGACTTGTATCTCAATAAATTATTAAATAATATGTGGAACTACATGACTTTGAGGTTTCTAAGCACCTTGTTTCCCTTCTTATGTTATTTAATTTTATCATCTAATTTTCCCCTCTGAAGGCAATACACTTTACACGTGAGAAAACCGAGGCACAAAGCATTTGTTATTTTCCCAAGTTGACCCGGCTAACTCCTGAGCTCCACGAAGCAAACACAAACATTTCCTGACTACACACAAGGGCGATTAACAATAGGCTGGGGAAATCTGGGGAAGGCAAGACATGGAAACCATTTCCAATAAACATATTCAGTTGTGATAATCTGGGATAAAAAAGGCAATCCAGTGTGACAGTAGTTTTTATTGCCTTCCTTCTGGGCTTCAGGACTGCTTGTAGTTGATAAAACCATTCAGACTAAGGATTTGGGGCAAGGGCTTATGCTCAATTCTTTGCAGTGTGCATTACCATTGAAGGAGATAGCAGGTGACTTAAGTCTTTAGTACGAATCACTGTAGGGGAAGAGAAACACAAATGACAATGTTAACAACTGCTAAAACTTCTTTTGGGGAGTTTATTGATATTCCTAAATGATAGGCATAGAAAATTGATGGAAGAAAAGGCAATAGCATTCAAGGGTGGATTAATTTGGCATCTTGTTTTTCTGTCAGTCTCATTATAGTACTTGACAGGAAAATAGATGCATTTGATGGCATTTACTCTTTTCAACAAAGCCATTGCTTCAGAAATATTATCACTTTTGATTTTTCAATTTTTGCTGAAATGGTGTTTGATGTAGTTTTGTTCTCATTATGGAGTCTCTGTCTCAATTTGCTGAAAAGGATTACAACCCCAGTGAAGTATGGCAGAAAACTAATTGACGTGTGGGGCTATTTAAAGATCATTCAGGGAGAACATCAAGTGGTATTTTCTAGACTGTTTGATCTGAATAGTCTCTACTTGGAATGACACAGATTTTTTTGGATGGCAGCTGTGAGTCAAAATCTGGAAACTTTTGAGATTTTTATGTATTAGCTCCAGCAGACTGGGATCCTCACGGATGGACCAGTGGGAAGGGGAAGAAGCTGAGAGGAAGTGGGGTGGAGGTGAGGGAAACTCGCTTGGTCATTGAGGATGACTCCAAAAGAGAATCAGCCTTTCTAATATGCAGTGTCCAAAAAGCATGCTTATCAGACCCCGTCCAGTTCCATGGTAGACAAAGGTCTTCTAATACCATAGCTGTAATTTTGCAGCTGGCAGTACAGCAGTCTAAGAGGCTACTGTGTTTCAGGCAAGTTGCCAGGCAGAGAGCCTTTGAGATTATCTAGTTCTCAGTATCCCGGGGATGGTGGAGCCTGGTGGGCTGCTGTCTCTGGGGTCGCACAGAGTCGGACATGACTAAAGTGACTTAGCAGAAGCAGCAGCAGCAGTAACAAGTAATTGGTGAAGTGTCAGGATCCCACCCAAGGAGGCTATGTTTCAGGGTGGGATTTTGTTGCTGATGTAAAATGGAAATATTGGACAGAAGGAAATAGGATGAAAGTTGATTGTGTAGACCGTTGCAGCATGGGGTGGGGCTTATGTGAGGCCAAGCCCATGTGGTACATGATACTATCTCAATGACAGCAAGGCTAATTCCAGCCCCAGTGGAAGGAGGTGAGCCAATGTTGGTGGTAAAGTTCATGCCATGATCAGGACCTAAGGAGGAGCCATCTTTTGGTGAGTCCAGGTAGGAGTGTGAGGGAAAGACAGGGGCTGATACCCACCCACAGATATCATCAACAATCATCACTATTATGTAGCCAGACATATGCAGTAAGACCCAAAAGAGTGTACTGATCATGAGCAGAGACTTGAAATCTGAGTTTCACCTCTTCTACTTACTATTTGTATGACATTGGGTAAATTACTTAACTTCTCTGTGCTTCAGTTTTATTTCGTAAAATGGAGTTAAAAATGATATTTATTTCTTAGGGGGGTTGTGAGGGTAAAATGAGACAATTCACATTATGTGCACATAATAGCATGCCAGTAAATGTTAGCTATTCTTACTGCTGCAGTTATTAAATCAGTCCTTCCAATTGTGGACACTGATCTTGTCACTCAGGCTTTGATCTATCTGGAAGGATGGAATTTCTTTAATTAAAGCAGGTCAGCATGGTATACTCTGATAGAATGCCTTGCTACTCAGTCTGGTAGACAAACCAACAATGTCACCTGAGAACTTGTTAAAGAGGCCGAATCTGACTCCATCCTCGTCTTCCTCAATCAGAATCTGCATTTGAATAAGGTCCACCAGATAATTCCTATGTACATTAAGGTTTGAGAAGATCTATGACAGAGGAGGCTAGAATATACAGTGAGGGAAAGATAGCCTCTTCACTAAACGATGTTGGGAAAACTGGAGAGCTGCATACAAAATAATAAAACTGAATTACTTTCTCACACCATGCACAAAAATAAATTCAGAATGGATGAACAACTTAAAATGTAAGACCTGAAGCCATAAAACTTCTAAAAGAAAATATAGACACTATCCTCTTAACATTGCTCTTAGTAGTAGCTTTTTGACTGTGTCTTCTTAGGTAAGGGAAGCAAAATGAAAAATAAACAAATGGGACTGTTGTTGTTGTTCAGTTGCTCTTTGTGACCCCATGGGCTGCAGCATACCAGGCTTCCCTGTCCTTCACTAGCTCCTGGAGCTTGCTCAAACTCATGTCCATTGAATTGGTTATGCCACCCAACCATCTCATCCTGTCACCCTCTTCTCCTCTTGCATTCAATCTTCCCAGCATCAGGGTCTTTTCCAATGAGTCGGCTCTTTACATCAGGTAGCCAAAGTATTGGAGCTCCAGCATCAGTCCTTCCAATGAATATTCTGGGTTGATTTCCTTTATGATTGACTGGTTTGATCTCCTTGCTGTTCAAGGAACTCTCAAGAGTCTTCTCCAGCACCACAGTTTGAAAGAATCAATTCTTTAGCACTCAGCCTTCTTTATGGTCCCTCACATTCATACATGGCTATGGGAAAAACAATGGCTTTGACTATATGGACCTTTATTAGCAAAGTGATGTCTCTGCTTTTTAATGTGGTGCCTAGGTTTATCATAGCATTTCTTCCAAGGGGCAAATGTCTTTTAATTTCATGGCTGCAGTCACTGTCTGCAGTGATTTTGGAGTCCAAGAAAATAAAGTAACTACATCAAACTACAGAACCTCTTGCACAGTGAAGGAAACTATCAACAAAAAAGACCAAGATATTTGCAAACAATTTATCTGATAACTCATACAACTCAGTGTTAGAAAACAACCTGATGAAAAAATGGGCAGAGGATCTGAATAGAAATTTTTCCAGAGAAGATACACAGGTGGCCAACAGGCATATGAAAAATGTTCAACATCATTAATCACTAGGGAAATGCAAAGCAAAGCCACAATGAGATATCACCTTACACCTGGCAGAGTGGTTATTATCAATAAAGTGAAAGTGAAGTCGCTCAGTCGTGTCAGACTCTTTGCGACCCCATGGACTGTAAGCTACCACGCTCCTCTGTCCATGGGATTTTCCAGGCAAGAGTACTCAAGTGGGTTCTCATTTCCTTCTCCGGAGGATCTTCCCAACCCAGGGATCAAACCCAGGTCTCCCACATTGTAGGCAGACACTTTACCATCTGAGCCACCAGGGAAGTCCAAAGATAACAAATAACAAGTGTTGGTGATCCTGTGGAAAAAGGAGAATCCTTATACACTATTGTTGAGACTATAAATCTCCAGTACGGATATGCCTCAGAAAATTGAAAACAGAACTCACATTTGATCCAGCAATTCCACTCCTGAGTATTTATCCAAAGAAAATGAAGACACTAATTTGAAAAGATTTATGCACCCCTATGTTAACAGCATCATTATTTACAATAGCCAAGATGTGGAAACAACCTCAGTGCCCATCAATAGATGAATGGCAAAGGAAAATGCATGTGTGCATATATACTCACACATACACACAATGGAATATCACTTAGCCATAAAAAAGAATGCAGTATTGTCATTTGCAACAACATGCGTGGACCTAGAGGCTATATGCTAAGTGAAATAAATCATACAGAGAAAGACAAATACCATATGATTTCTGTTATATATGGAATCTTAAACAAAACAAATGAACAGACATAACTAAGAAACAGAGTCATAGACACAAAGAACAAGCAGGTGGTTACCAGAGCAGAGGGGATGGAAGAGGAGAAAAATAGGTGAGGGTGTTTAAGCCATACAAACTTCTAGTTGAAAAATAAATCAGTTATGGGTATGGAATGTACAGTATGGGTAATACAGTCAGTAATTCTATAATATATTTGTGTGGTGACAGTAGTTAGACTTATCATGGTGATCATTTTGAAATATATGGAAATACTGAATTACTGTGTTGTGTACCAGGAACTAACATAGTGTACATCAATTATACTTCAAAAACAAAGGAACTCATAGAAAAAGAGATCAGATTTGTGACGGGGCTGAGGGAGCAGGAATTGGACGAGGGCAATCAAAAGATATAAACTTCAAGGTATAAGATAAATAATAGAGATGTAATGAACACCATGATAAATGTAAATAATACTCCTGTGTATTGTATATAAAAGTTGTTATGAGAGTTCTCATCACAAAGATTTTTTTTTTCTATTTCTAAAGTTTTGTAACAGTAGACATGATGGATGTTCACTAAACTTATTGTGGTCATCATTTCATAATGAATGTAAGTCAAGTCATTGTGCTATATACCTCAGACTTACATAGCACTAGATCTCAATTATATCTCATTAAAACTGGGAAAAAGAGATTTGAGAATGGGTTACCTTAAGATTTTGTAACCTGCTTTCACCACTTAACTACCTATATAAAGTTGTTCAAGTTACTTAACTGTTCTAATTTCTTATCTCTAAAAATAGAATAATAAATATGTATTATGATTGTGAACCAAGCAACAGTACTAGAGTGGGTTGCCATGCCCTCCTCCAGGGGATCTTCCCAACCAGGGATCGAACCCAGGTCTCCCACAATGCAGGGGGATTCTTTACTGTCTGAGCCACCAGGGAAGCCCTGTGGTTGTGAAAGAGTGTAGGAAATAACATGTTAGCATACTTTATAGTACTCTAACAAGGTACATGCAATGCAATCTCTGATTTCTAGGAAATACTAATGACAAGTAATAATTTGTAGGGTTTCAGATGTGGTCAGCTATTGCCATGCCTTTGACTTTATATGTCCCACACCATGATCCTAAAACAGCAGCACAGCTTTAGTGAACTAAATAAACTAATTCCTATGTGTTCTAGTTTTACTGAAGTATAATTGACAAAACTGTATATACTTAAGGTATACAATATGATGATTTGATACACGTTTATACTGTGCAATGATTACCAGAGTCAAGTTAGTTAACACACTCACATAGTGAATATATTGCCTCACATAGTGAATATATATTCCAAAGTGATGATAAATAGGAGTTGGCAAACTTTTTCTGTAAGGGCCAGATAGTGACTATTTTTGTTGGGACTACTCTACTCTGCCCTTTTAGTCAGAAAGGAGCTACAGACATTATGTTAATGAATATGCATGGCTGTGTTCTGGCGGGGGGAAATGTACAAAACAGGCAGTATGGTTGATCAGATTATAAGGAAACAAAAGGGAAATTTGAGACAGCTCTTGAAGGTCCTTCCAAGCTTTTCCCTCAAAGTCTTTGGGGACCTAGGAAGTAAGCAGAGATATGATAGCATTGGCTGTCTGTCTGAGCTAAGTGTGGGATGAGGAGATCTTTTGGGTGAGATGAGCATTGCTTCTCAGTTACCGTATGATTGTGTTTGGGACTGGATCTCTTCCCAGGACAATGCCTCCTCATTCAGTGTTTGCTTGTGCTAAAATTACTCCAGTAAAAACTTGCCAGAGTCACATCATATTCCCCGAAAGCAGTCTTTTAACAGCATGGATCATAGATGATCCATAATTTTTCCATGGCCCCACCCTACAGATCTTAGTGGCTCCAAATATACATCTTTGATTTGAAGGGGAAACTGAGCAAAGGAGTGTGTTATAAACTGTGTGTTTCCAGTTGGCAGGCCCACTGGGCCTCTGCCTCTGTCCTTTCCTATTCAAAGCTAAACAGAGACCTGAGGGCCCTTAATGGATTGACCTAGCTGGAGAGTCAGTGTCTTGCACGTGTGTGTGCTCAGTCATGTCCAACTCTTTGTGACTCTATGGACTGCAGCCCACCACACTCCTCTGTCCATGGGATTCTCCAGGCAAGAATACTGGAGTGGGTTGCCATGCTCTTCAGGGAATCTTCCCGACCCAGGGATCTAACCCATGTCTGCTGCATTTCCTGCACTGGCAGGAAGATTCTTAAGAATCAGAGTCATTATCTTAGGCTTTTATAAATCTCTGTTAAGAGTTGAACTGCCATTGTACCTGGAGAGATTAGAGAGTCGGTAGGGTCTTAGCAGCAGGAACCTCTGGGTTGTAACTTTTCTTTCCAGGGAAGTTGATTGAGATTGAGGTGGAATCTGAGCAAGTGGAAAGACCAGGCTACAGCTCTTCAGGAAAGGAAGCTGGCAAGGGATTTGGCACCAAGCCAGGATGAGGCCAGCCCAGTACTGGAGCAGAAGCCCAGGGATAGAGAGGGGTGGGAGCCAGGGAGCAGCTGTGGCTCTTGGAGGCTCCTAGTACCACCGTCAAGCATATTCTCACTGAAGAAAGGTTGTAAGGCATCTGTGTCCCCTGTGGGGCATGGGAGTATCAATTTGGAGCCGGCTGGCACAGAGTCCCAGATTTGCACACATCATGTTGAGTGTGCATTACTGGATGCCACAAGTAACTACGTAGATTTTAAGTCTCATGACTTTGCCAATTCATTCAAAGATTGCTGAGGACTTTGTGTTTGTTAAGAAAAAAAGAAATTCAGCTGTGTGAGTGGCCAGAGGCCTTTTGTGGCATTCTGACTCTTCAGAGGGTTTCCAAGGACCTGTTCTGTTATAAAGACTGGGTGCTCTTTGAATTGTGTATCAGTCAGGTTCCATCCAGTGAGGAGCCTCAGTATTTTAACAGGAAAAAATCTGTACTGAGTTATAAAGAATTTTTTTTTAATGTATAACACAGCTAATGAAGAAACTGAACAGCAAAAATAGAAAACACTAGGGAATCAGGGAAGGAGAAACTCCAGGAAACACCAGCCACCTCTGGAGCTAGGGGAACAAAAAGAAGAGGTGGAAATCCTTGAAGTTTATTTTTAAAATTTAGCAGCTCAGAGGAGGATCTCCATGGAGTTAAACCCAGATCTCCGAAGATGAGGAGTTCTGTTGTTCCTGAGAGTGATAAAGCTTGTTCTACCAGGGGTGGAAAAACCTCAAATGGCATTCCACTGCTGTCATAAGATGCCCTGGCACCTCAGTGGGGAAGAAGGGAGGGTTAGTGTAGGCATCCTCCCAGGAAGAAGACAGGAATGGTACATCCCTCCTGCTTCCTCCAGCCCTGCAGTTCCCTCTAGAGCCGAAAAGGTCTCCAGCCAGCAAAGCAGAAATAAGGCCTGAGTCCGAGCCCCCATGTCTCAAAGCAGGTCCAGGAAGGGGGGCCATTAGGACCCAGAGACCATAGATGAAAACCCCACAGCGCTCGCCTGCTGATCTGGGACAAGCTGTGTGGGTTTGCCGGGCCTGTCTGTCCAGTGAGGTGAGACATGAACTCAGGAGCACCTTCCCTGTTCCTTGTCCTCCTCCCTCCCCAGCACTCACAGGTGATCCACAGAGAATCCCATGCTGGGGGCTCAGGGAGCTGTGGATCGAGTGAGTGAATGACAAGATGAAAGGAGGGCTCCCGAATTCTACACTCCAGGTGATGGGAGTGAAGACAAAGACAGGATTTTCTAGCTTTATCTTTTTTCCAGAAAATACAACGCATGTAGCTTTAGCCCACGCATGGTCTGGTAGGAAATGACTGTATGGCGAACTTCAGTGTAGCCAAAGGACAGGTTTGATTCTGTGACAAGAGCATCAGAGGCAGTGATTTCTGCTGGGCAGTTCTTTGTTGTTGTTCAGTCACTAAGTCATGACCCACTCTTTTGTGACCACATGGACTGTAGCCCTCCAGGCTTCTCTGTCCATGGGATGCTCCAGGCAAGAATACCAGAGCGGGTTGCCATTTCCTTCTCCAGGGCATCTTCCTGACCCTGGGATTGAACCCATATCTCCTGTGTTCCCTTGCATTGGCAGGTGTATTCTTTACCACCAAGCTACCAGGGAAGCCCCGCATAGTTATTTAGAACAACACATGTGCTAGAATGGGTTCTACTTCTTTCAGAAATTTAGGACAGTCAGAGCTTCATTTCCTGTATTACTGTGCAAAGAGAGTAACCATCCTGAGATAACAGAGATTATTAGCAGTCCATATTGGCACTGTTTCTATCCCTGCATCTCTGGTGTGTTTGTAGTGGTGGAGGCTCAGCCACAGGTGTGTGTATGTGTGTGCATGTGTGTAGGGGGTGGTGGTAGGATGGGCTAATATACCAATGTGTATATATTAGTGTGTGTGTGCGTTTAGAGGTGTATGGCATGGTGATTGTGTCTGTGTATTCTGGTGAGGTGGAATGAAGGTGTGAGTGAATATGAGCATGTATGGATGTGTGCGTGTAGAGTTGTGGTTGGTGGGGATAAGTATTGTGTGAGCGCATGTTCATTTCATAGTGGCAGGAGTGTGGAGGACAAGTATATGTTTGTAGATGAGCATGTGTGTGGGGGTGGATATGGGTGGTGGCAGGGAAAGAGATGTATATTTGTGTGTAAACCTGTATGTATGTGCTTGTGTGGGGTGGGTGGTTATGAGGAGGGATGTTTCAGAATACAACTATGTGTGTAAATGTTTGAAGAAATGTTAGTGTGTTTGAGCACATGTATGTGTTTGTTTGCAAGAGTTTCAATGGGGAGGAGTGTGTGTGTGGTGTGTGTATGAGAATCTGTGTGTGTTGGGGTTGTGGTGAGAAGGGGTGAGTCCTTCTCAATGTGTCTTTGTCAGTGCAGTTGAGGAGGAGTGAGTGTATGTGCATGTGAGCACATCTGTGTGTGGTTGGGGTGGTGGTGGATGATGTGCATTTGACATTTGTGTCTATGTATGGTGCTTGTATGTGTAGCAGTTTGAGAAGGGTTTATCATATGTATGAGTATAAGGGGCTGAGGAAGGGTGAGTGCATGTGTGTTTATCTGCATTGTGTATAAATCATATAATACCGGCAAAATGGATGAATCATGTTTTGAGGTATTAGAAAATAATATCTTTTATTATTTAAAAATAATATCTTTTTATTTAAAATTATTTTAAAATAATATAAATTTTATAAATATAAATATAAAATTATTATTTTACATTTTAAAATACATTTTAAAATTGTATTTTTAGCCAGCCTGGTTTCATTTTTCCTAAGGACTGTGGATGAAGGGAGTATAGTTTCTAAGTAAAAGGTAGAAATTTAAATAATTCTTTAATAGCAGTGTCAATACAATGATTGTCACTTGAGTCAAACTGGAATTCCCCAAGGTTGACAAAATCAAGTAGGGTGTGTGTATTAGAGACAGAGAGAAATAGGTTAGATAGATTTAGGGCCATATCTCTCCAGCAAGAAAAATACTCTTCTTACACCCTGAGAATAAAGAAAGAAGAATTGTATTATCCTAGCTCATTTTAGGAGACATTAGTCTGTAATCCACTGGAGGTGGTCAAAGGACCCTAGAGGTTTGGTCCCTCCCTGAGTTTCATCTTTACCATTTCAACAGGACTATAGAACATGTGTTAGAAACATCTTAGTCAATAACTGGAAAATCCCTTACTGATGTTACTTTAATATGGCTGAGTATTTATCTCTTATTGTGGCTAATATCATGGAGCTTTTTAAAAAAAAACTCTAAATGATTAGGTGCTACTAGTTGGCATTCTAAGAGCACAACATTTTATCTTTATGCAGTGTTAGTTGCTCAATAGTGTGCAAATCTATGCAACCCATGGAGTGAGTTGCCATTCCCTTCTCCTGGGATCATCATGACACATTTAATTTTTTTTCAATGCTTCCTGTTTTTTTTTTTTTTTCCTGGAATTGGGAGCTTTTCTTTGATAGTTAACAATAAGCTCTTTGAATTTCTGCAAGGCTCCATTCTGAGTTATTACAAGAGCATTATGTTAATTTCTTTAGGTACAATTAAGTAGGCAGGTGAGCTTTCTTTTATTTTGTCTTTAAAAAGTTATTTGTTAGACAAACACTTTCATAATGAATTTAACCTAGTATTTAGAGAATTTCAGAAAAACTGATATTTGTATTGTCCTTTTGTGTGTTTTTAAAAATAGATTAAAAAAGAAAGTCTTTTTGTTCCTTTAGGGACATTTTAGGAAACAAGAAGTGAATTTAAGCATAAAAGACTTCTTAATCATTTTACCATTCAAAATTCGGAAATGCAAACCAATAATACTTGTTAGAAGAGACAGCAAGATATGTCATGAGTATCTGAAGCAAGAACTATTTACAGTCAAAACTAAATAAACAACAGTGACTACTAGGAACTTTTAAAATATGATTTAAATGCATGTCCAAAAGCACTGAGAATTAACAGAATAATTAACAGAATAATTTAGTTATGTGTTGTAGGACCCTTTACAAATCTAGGCATAAAACACATGCTGTTTTATATAACAATGCCAAATTCTGATTTTACTTTTTTTGATATATTCCTTATGTAATATTTTATTGGAGATATTTATTAATACCTGTATAGAATACATTTATGCATGCAGAGTTATATAAGTTTCAGTAGTAAATTATTTAAAACTTAGCCAAATTACCTTAAGATAATTAACTTTTAAATAGCCTAAAATAATAACATATCAGTATATTAAATAAAACTATATTTACAACATCATGGACTGCAACAATTTAAAATAAACCCCAAACTGCATCCTTTATTTTGTGTTCAGTTTAGTTCAGTCACTCAGTTGTGTCTGACTCTTTGCAACCCCATGAACCGCAGCACGCCAGGCCTCCCTGTCCATCACCAACTCCCGGAGTCCACCCAAACCCACGTCCATTGAGTCGGTGATGCCATCCAACCATCTCATCCTCTGTCGTCCCCTTTTCCTCCTGCCCTCAATCTTTCCCAGCATCAGGGTCTTTTCAAATGAGTCAGCACTTCGCATCAGGTGGCCAAAGTATTGGAGTTTCAGTTTCAACATCAGTCCCTCCATTGAACACCCAGGACTGATCTCCTTTAGGATGGACTGGTTGGATCTCCTTGCAGTCCAAAGGACTCTCAAGAGTCTTCTCCAACACCACAGTCCAAAAGCATCAATTCTTTGGTGCTCAGCTTTCTTTATAGTCCAACTCTCACATCCATTCATGACCACTGGAAAAACCATAGCCTTGACTAGATGGACCTTTGTTGGCAAAGTAATGTCTCTGCTTTTTAATGTGCTGTCTAGTTTGGTCATAACTTTCCTTCCAAGGAGTAAGCGTCTTTTAATTTCATGGCTGCAGTCACCATCTACAGTGATTTTGGAGTACAGAAAAATAAAGTCAGCCACTGTTTCCACTGTTTCCCCATCTATTTCCCATGAAATGATGGGACCAGATGCCATGATCTTCATTTTCTGAATGTTGAGCTTTAAGCCAACTTTTTCACTCTCCTCTTTCACTTCATCAAGAGGCTCTTTAGTTCTTCTTCACTTTCTGCCATAAGGGTGATGTCATCTGCATATCTGAGGTTATTGATATTTCTCCCAGCAATCTTGATTCCAGCTTGGGCTTCCTCCAGCCCAGCATTTCTCATAATGTACTCTGCATTTAAGTTAAATAAGCAGGGTAATAATATACAGCCTTGACGTACTCCTTTTCCTATTTGTAAATATTTATATTTCTCTGAAATTACCGTACCTTATATAATTAAAATTTAATGTCATTTATTATCCTTAGTCAAAGTACCAACTTTTCTCTAGGCGTAAGGGAAAATAAGAGGGCAGAAGCACAAAAAAATTAGGTATTGTTTTCATAACTTCTTTTTAAAAAAGCTTTTTGCTGGAAAGTGTATATGTGTGTGAAGTGACTTCAGTCATGTCTGACTCTTTGCAACCCTATGGACTATAGCCCGCCAGGCTCCTCTGTCCATGGAATTCTCCAGGAAGAATACTGGAGTGAGTTGCGATTTCCTCCTCCATGGGATCTCACTGACCCGAGGATCGAAGCTGAGCCTCTTAAGTCTCCTACTTTGGCAGGTAGATTCTTTACCACTAGCGCCACTTGGGAAGCCCTACTGGAGTATAGTTGATTTCCCATGTTGTGTTCCTTTCTGCTGTGCAGCAAAGTGAATCAACTGTACACATACATATAGCCATTCTTTTTTTAGAGTCTTATCACATATAGATCATTACAGAGTATTGAGTAGAGTTCCCTGTGCTGTACAGTAGGTCCTTATGTCAATCTCAGTCTCCCAAGTACTTATTTTTAAATGGTAAAAATAAATATTTTTTATATTATCTTCCAAATGTTCTCTTGACATTTTAGGGAATAATGGCCAGTTAATATTATATTTAGTAACCTGTATGTTGTATTTTCTTTTTTAAGGTGTGTAGGCATTCAAAGGGGCTTCTCAGGTGGCGCTAGTGGTAAAGAACCTGCCTGCCAAAGCAGGAGATGTAACAGAGTCAGGTTCAATCCCTGGGTTGGGAGGATCCCCTGGAGGAGGGCATGGCAACCCACTTGAGTATTCTTATCTGGAGAATACCATGGACAGAGGAAACTGGTGGGCTACAGTCTATAGGGTCGCAAAGATTTGGACACTACTAAAGTGACTTTGCACAAACTGTTCTTGAACAAACCAAATCATTGGCCAACCTTGTTTTCATATAGAAAACTAATTTTAAAGTCTAAAAATCAGACCAAAATTCTTTTATCTTGAAACACAAACTTTCCCTTATAATTTTGTCATTACATTAATAAAAGCTATTATGGAAATATACTTTTCTGTCCACAAAAAAGCACAGTTTAAGAACCCTTTCTTTTAAACATTTTTGACAGTTCATGTGGACTAGATATTCCTAGTGTATATGCATAGTAACTCATTGATTTTTATCATTAGTGACTTTTAAAAGTTTCCTGGGAGAGGGAAAAAGATAGGGAATGAACCAGAAGAAATGAGAGTTATCTTTAAATGACTTTAGATGATATCTTTAGACAAATACATAATGATCATTGTAAAAGCTCATTATGTTCTTTCTGTAAGGAAAGGGAAAAAAAATTAATGTGGGAAAGGTTTTGAAATGGACACCAGAGAGTGACATACAGCTGGTTTTGACATGATACAGATATGACTTTATAAAACTGTATGATAAAAATGCCAGCACTAACTCATCCCTTAAGTATGGAATTGAAGGCAAAGATATTTCCCAGGTTAAAAAGACAATTTGTTTGTTAGACAGATTAAACAAAGAATCTCCTCACGGGGCTTTTTAAATTTTTTGTTTTAAGATTACTCTTAAATGAATACTCTTATTTATATCAAAATTTCCTGATAGTGACCACTGCAGTTCCTAATTTTCTGTGGTAAAATCATGCCAGTTAGAGAGCTAAGTGGACAGGTTAGTGTTATGGTGAGAAAATATGAAGGAAACCGATATTTAGCCTGGAAGAGGTGCCCCTTTATACTGAGAATGCATCATGAAAACTGAAACAGTCCCTGAGCACTTGGGTGACTTTTTTTATCCTCAGAACTTGGCCACAAGCCAGTTGTCACCGATCAAGTGCTGGACAAAACCTTTTAATTCCGGGCAGATGAAAGTAAACAAAGCACTTCTTGGCAGCATAAAGATAAGACTGAGGAAGAAGTCTTTATAACATTTTGAAAAGGTGATTCAGGGTGAAATTTGTTCAATCGACATTGGTCTGAGGAGGGTTTCTGAAGTCCTCAGCCCCCACAGCTGGCCCAAAGGTGGACTTCTGGACCTATGTCCGTTCTCTCTAATATATAATTTTCATCTTTTAGACAAACAGCATTTAAGAAACCAGACAAGCAGAAAGACCATAGGAGCAGGTGTTAGAAAGCTAGAAAAACAATCTCAACAAGGAACAATGGGAATCTGATCATACAATTAAAAAACAAAACAAAACAAAACAGACTTCCAAGGGACCTTCCTCTTAGGCCAGCAAAATTAATCCTATGTTGAAGGGTTTCAGGGAAATATCAGAACACAGTTCAAGTTGAACTTATGTCCCAATCAAGCTCAGTTGACACCTTGAATAAGTAGAAACACAAGAGAGATGAAATGTTCATCCAAGTATAGAGTGGAACGTTCCATTCCAAGGCAGTGATTTCTTCAGCTGAATCTTGATGGTGAATCTCCATCTTGGTCCATAGTCTCCAGGAATACACCAGTAATCAATAAAGTTTGGTTAACTTTCTGCGGAGAAGGGGAAGGTACAGCATGGGGAACCATGGACCATTTTAATTTAAATTTATTTATTTTAATTAGAAGCTAATTACTTTACAATGTTGTATTGGTTTTGCCATACATCAACATGAATCTGCCATGGGTGTACATGTGGGAACATGTGTACACCCATGGACCATTTTAATAAGAGGTTATAAGAAAGACTCATTGTAGAACTTAGCCTTTGGATGGGTGATATATGGGAGAGTCCAAACATAGTGTATTCTGTATTTGGTGCTTTGAGAAATAGAGGACACTTCTGTATGTGGGTATCACAGTACATCTTACCAGTAAAGAAGCAGTAGGCACTTACACAGAGAATGTCATGCTGGGGGCTCAGGGAGCTGTGGATCGAGTGAGTGATGAAAGGAGGGCTCTTGAGTTCTCTGTTCCTGGTGATGGGAATGAAGACAACAACAGGATTTTCTAGCTTTTTTTTTCAGAAAATACCATACATGCTGCTTTAGCGTAACCATGATCTGGTAGTTTTAGCTACACATGAACCTCAGTGTAGCCAGAGGACACATTTGATTCTGTGACAGGAGAATCAGAGGCAGCAATATTTGCTGGGGGTTCTTGTAACACACATGCTAGAACGCATTCTACCTCTTTCAGAAATTCAGGCTAATGAGAGGGAGAAGTCCATTTCATATGCTAATGCTTAGGTGGAGGAACCATCCTGAGATAACTGAGGTTATTTGCAGCCCATATTTGCAGGTAATACATTGAAAGAGAGAAAACCTGCTTAGAGGACAGAACTAAGTTGGAGCCAGATGGAAATGCAAGAGTTGGAGAAGGTAAGCCTATTGATGATAGAATGAGAGTTTTGTAGAGCTTTCAATTATCTCAGAGATGAGACCATTCTAAATTGCTGTGTAAATAAGCAAAGGACACAGAAGTAGGGTAACGAATGAATCATAGAAGCCAGAGCTAGAAGAGGAAGACTTAAGATAGCACTGGCTGAGGTTCTCACCTTTTCTTTCTGAGGAACAATTAGAAGTGATGCAAGATTTACAGTGTGTATTATTTGTTATTAGAATGGATGTTATTTGGTTATAAAAATTGTTTTATAAATCAGACATTGTTAATTGCCCAGCCTATTGTTCTTTACCTCATCCTTTGCCTTTCAAGACATCTAGCTTATCCTTTGAAAAGTCATTCTATGAGTTGAGATAAATTACTTTCCAGTGGAATACGTTCAGATTCATATTTTCTCCTGTGTTGTAATTACAGCTCCTCTTACTATATGCTGACTTCCTCAATTCTAGTTGGCTCTGCATCATGATTTTCCTTATCACTCATCACTGCTGATCACTCCTGGCTTTTATTACCTAACTGACCCTTTTCAGACAGGAGCCCTTCTTGGTTGTCTCCTCTGAGCTGTGACAAGAGGTAAGGAGTACATGCCTGTTCCTGTGGATCCCTGCCCCAACAGCTGTTGGAGGAGTAGCATCAGACATTTCTTAAATCATCCCTCTTATTTCAAAATAAGCTCAAGGAAGAGTAGCTGCATGCCTGTGCTGTCACCAATGCCAGTTGCAGTTAAGTTCTGATGCCCTGAATGATTACACCAAGTAATAATTGCCCCCTATAGAACAATATCTAAGTCATATCTATTTACTATCAATCTGCCAAATATCATACTGCATTGCATCAGTGATCTGTGCGGCTACCTGCAAAATTGGGAAAGAAGTAGCAGCCTTTTAAATATTAGGAACTTTTGATTCACCTTGTGTCCCCTTGTTCTGCTAAAGCTTGGGAGCATTTTTTCAGAACCACATGAAAAGACTCTCTGAAATTGTTAAGAGTACAAATGATGTCAGCAATGGAAAATGCAGTTTCCAAGGGAAGCAGCAATATGCAGGCCAGTGTAATAATCGCAAGTTTGGTCTGTCATATGAAGTGTCATTCTTGAAATGAAAAACAAAAAGGTTATGTACCATCAGTTGGTTGGCTGAACGGTTAAGATTGCCTGAAATGGTTAGGAATTACTGGTTTAGATCATTGTGGGGGGGGGGGGAGGGATGAAAACTACAGAAGGGTAGACAGAGTAGAGACAAACATTTTTTATTTTGTGACATGGTGTTGTAAAGAAAAACTGTTGGACAGAAGTAGGAGGAGAAAAGTGTCAAAAGAGCACAATTTTCTCTGCAGATTTGCCTGTTTCTTGACAATGTTAGCTGATAGGCAGCAATGGGAACTAAGGCAGAGTGGATTTCCACAGGCTGTTAGATATGCAGAGAGCTCTTTAAGAAGAGTCATGACAAGATGTTTGAAGTCTTGAGGTCAAGCCCACCAAGGATTATAAGATGATGTGAACCCATATAAAAAATACAAGTGCATATCATTCAAAGAGCAAGGGACCAATTTAGATTTCTTTATGAAGGGACACATGTAAAATTATGTAGATTTTGTCAGTTTTAGCTCCACTGTATACGCCAGGCAGGACGAGGTTAAGTCTCACTTGTTTTATGGAGAGATGGCATACCTTGTCCTTCAAATCTTAGGATGAATTTTTCAGTTACTCATTGACTAAAAAATATTATTGATGTTGACTATGTGCTTAGGCTTATGCTAGTGAATGTCAAGTTCTCCATCCAAGAAGAAGTTGTGGAGCCGTAATTGTATTTTATATTCTGTAGTTGATGAGACACCTGTGAAGCTGAGTCAGTTGCTCAACACCTTCACAATTCTTAGTTCATATTTTCCTAAATGGATGAAGTGTTTGAGCACCATATATAACCAGTACCTTGACTTTATAGACTGAGTGCATTTGACTTGAAAGTGAATATGTTTCCTATCAGGAAACTAGGAAATATATCTAGATATTGGATCACACCACCATAAACAGGGATCTACTGATTTCATTTTGTTGCCCACAGGGGTCCATTAGTTGTGGCTGCCTACAGGGCTAATTGAGAAAAATTATTAGGGCTCTGATTGATTTATGGTATCTGTCATATGTTGGTAAGGGGAGATAGCCCATGGAAAACGTGTATCTCCCATTTCTGTCTTAAGGAAATCATTTAAGTTAGACAATTTGATAAAAGTCCAGCTGCTGAAGTATTATATCAACTTGGTAAGTGTTCTTCCAGCTACACTGCTGCCTTGTTCTCTGGATATTATGGGACGTGAAGATACCATCAATATTTTAAACAACTGTTCATTGAACAATCCTACCTAGTGCCATCATGGCCCAATAATTTTTAACCCTATTGCAAAGGAGATAAAAGTTAATGACTAAAATATCTGAAAGGAACCAAGAAATGTGTTGCTCTAGGAAAAAAGTACTTGCATGAAAGAACTCAAACCACAAAATACCTCATGGGGATTTGATATTTTCAAAGCTTAGTGTTCATGGAGACCCATGCTAAGCTGCTAAGTCACTTCAGTCGTGTCTGACTCTGTGCGACCCCATAGATGGCAGCCCACCAGGCTCCCCCGTCCCTGGGATTCTCCAGGCAAGAACACTGGAGTGGGTTGCCATTTCCTTCCCCAATGCATGAAAGTGAAAAGTGAAAGTGAAGTTGCTCAGTTGTGTCCAACTCTTCGTAACCCCATGGACTGCAGCCCACCAGGCTTCTCTGTCCATGGGATTTTCCAGGCAAGAGTACTGGAGTAGGATGCCATTGCCTTCTCCAATGGAGACCCATAGTTCACTGAAAAAACTTTTAAATCCCAGTATGTGATTGAATGGGGTTTCCCATTCAATGGGTGTACCCAATGTACACCCATTACAACCATGGTGTAATGGTAAACAATCTGCTTGCCAATGCAGGAGGCGCAAGAGGTGTAGGTTCGATCCCTGGGTTTGGAAGATCCTCTGGAGTAGGAAATGGCAATCTGCCTCAGTACTCTTGCCTGGGAAATTCCATGGACAAATAAACCTGGTGAGCTGCAGCCCATAGGGTCACAAAAAGTCAGACATGAGTGAGCTATTGCACACACATACACACATGATTGAATGCTGTCTAATATTCTGATTTGTATAACGATCTAATACTTTTATGAAAATGTGAAGGGGCACCTAGAAAAGGCAGTGGCAGAGGTTTGTCCTCCTTGGCTTGCAATGATGCAGCTTCTTCACTGAATTGGAATGCAGGTCCTGATGAAACTAAGCTGCTATCTAGCCTTGTCTTTCCTTGAGAAAGAAGAATCCTTGTCTTGTCGAAGGAAAGGCGTTGATCCTGTTAATGTTTGTCTTGCCAATGTGCCCTTTGAATATCAGAAAACCATCCAGCAGAGGAAATAGGACAAAGTTAAAAGCCCTTTTCTAAAAGCTTAGTGAGAACAAAATTTTCCCAGTAAACCCCTTTGTGCCTCCCTACAGTTACACCACAAAGTAACTCTGTTCTTGAAGTATTGGTAAATGTGTGTAAAGTTCTCCGGACATGAGGCAGTAAAGATTCCCAGCTGAAATCTTCATGCCAGAAGGAAGCAGGCTCCACGACAATGTTTTCTTGAACTCAGGGTCACTTTCCTGGCGAAGGGGATTAGATGATGACTTATGGCCAGCAGGTACTAATTCTAATTCACCAGAAGAAAGTGTTCTAGTAGTCTGTATAATTCAGAACAATAAGGAATTCAGGAGAAAAAGGCATTTTAAAAAAGTAGGCATCATTGGGGCTGTGCTTAAGGAAGGAGCTAACTTGAATTTACTTGATAGCATTTGGGAATATGAAACTCCCATGGCCTGGATGGAATAGCTCAGTGCTTTATGCATGCCCTTGTGGACATTTTGTCAGAGGCTGGGGTGGAGGTATTACATAGTGATCTATTTGTCACATGAAGAGTTGTTGGGAGACAGATGATGCAGTTCCTCAGTGCTGAGCCACCATACTTCTGAAATATTTTCTGTAGGGCACTCCTGGAGTTCCCTAGCGGGGTTTTGCTTGGGTTGCCCAAGAGGAAATGTGATCGATAATGTTTTATTACATACTTTCCTTTCTCTGCTAATTTCCTCATTCTACTACCAAGGTTTCCTGGGATCACCTCCTACAACACCACTCATGCTTCCATGCCTGTTGCAGAGTCTCTTTCCAGTTCAGTTCAGTTGCTCAGTCATGCCCGACTCTTTGCTACCCCACGAACTGCAGCACTCCAGGCTTCCTGGTCATCACCAGGGAATGCTTCTGTTTTTAGAGGAACTAAAATGCATCTGCTTTTAGAGGAACCCAAGCAAAAGACTGAGCGACTTTACTTTCACTTTTCACTTTCATGTATTGGAGAAGGAAATGTCAACCCACTCCAGTGTTCTTGCCTGGAGAATCCCAGGGACGGGGAGCCTGGTGGGCTGCCATCTATGGGGTCGCACAGAGTCGGACACGACTGAAGCGACTTAGCAGCAACAGCAGCAAGCAAAAGACACATGTCAATTAAAAAAAAAAAAACAAAACACAGTGAGGAGACTGAGAGGGAGATCAGGGAGCACAGTTGTGCTCACAGGGAGTCCTTGTGATGTGGGAGAGGAAATTATTCCCATCTCAGATTCCAAAAATGGAAAACTAGTGTTCTGATCAAGTAAGGTTTTACACTTATTATCATTCAGGCTTTAGGTGTGAGTCAGACCAGGCCCCTTGCTGTAGGAAAAACATCACTGAGTGAGATGAAAAGATATGGACACCATGTTACCCAAAAAAGTGTTAAGGGAATTGGAGACATTCATTCTGTAAAAGAAAAGAAAATGTAAAACATCAGAGCTGTCCTCTAATCGTAAAAGACAAAGTGGGTTGATTTTGAATTGTTCAGCCAAAGAAGGACTGATCAGGGGCTCCAGAGAAGGAATTTAACACTCACAGTATAGTTGGAATGAGACGAACATGACTTGGAATCTTAAACAGATAATTTACTATGTAAACTTTTCTGGGCTTGGGCTTTTCTTTTTGAAAAAGGAATAATAGTGCTACCTCCTGGGGCTAAACATATAGAATACAGAATTTTATCCCCCTTCCCAAACTGTATAATGACTGAAGACTATAAATAATGGCCTTGGTCACCTTGTGAAGGAAAGACTGTAATGCTCTGTGTTTAAATAGAGCTTCAGTCTGTAGAATGTATTGCATAGCAGATTCTTTTGATCAAGAGAATCCATTTCTGGCTCAAGATTTCTGTACTGTAAGAAGGTGGGTATACTGCAAATGGGGTTCCCAGGTGGCGCTAGTGATAAAAAACCTGCCTGCCAGTTCAGGAGACATAAGAGATATGGGTTCAGTCCCTAGGTCAGGAAGATCCCCCAGAGGAGAGCATAGCAACCCACTCCAGTATTCTCACCTGGAGAATCCCCATGGACAGAGGAGCCTGGTGGGCTGTGCTCCATGGGGTCGCAAAGAGTCAGACACGACTGAAGTGACTTAGCACACACGCATGCACGCATACTGAAAGCATCCATATTCACCTTCAGAAATGGGGTGATTTCATGCCATCTCTGTTGCCCGTGTGGCCAGGGGGATATTGCTTCATGTTCAGAGTTAAGGCTTTTTGTGCAATCTTCCCTGCTTGCCAGACATTTAAGCTTAGACTCTAGAGAAGAGAACAAGGGAAACCGTTGTTAGTCACTCCTCACCAGTTTCCCCATCTCAGGGAATAGCAACTCCACTCACTATTCCCTCCATTCAGAAGGCTCTATAAGACAGCTCCTTGGCTGAAGTGTTAATAGAAGCCATGGTGAGCACAAAGGTCCTGAGGCAGCAGGGTACCCAGCTGGTTACAAGAGGAAGCCAGTGTGACTGGAGGGAAGTAATCTACAGGGAGACAAGTGAGAGATGGAGCAAGGAGGCAGCTGGAGGCCAGAACAAGTGCCACATCCACAGAGAGCCCTTTCCAACCCTTATCTAGAATGATGACCCCAACCTCTGCCACTCGCTAACTCTTATATCCCTTTTTCTTTACTTCCTGGTACTTAACCACTCTCTGGCATGTTCTATGTTTATTATCTGCTTAGATGTTTCTTCACATCTGAATATGATACTAGATACTTTTATTCTTTTCTCATTTATATCTTCCCTAAACCCAGAACAGTAGCAAGCCATGATAAGCAATTAACACATATTTGTAAAGCACAAAATGTATGTTGACCCCCAAGTTCTGTCAGGTTCTGGAGATTGGCGAGCTTTTGCTGTATGAGAAACCCATCCCAAATCTTAGTGACATAGTGACCACTATCTGCCAGGTTATTTGTCTGATCTGGGCCAGGCTCAGCATATTTCTTGAGCTTTCAACATAGGTGTGTCTGCTATGTCTGACTGTTTGGAATTGGGGCCATGTGAGAAGATAAGTTGGTTCATTGCTGGTCTTCATCCTGCAGGCTTCAGCTTGGCTTAGGTTTCTCTCCTATTGGTCAAGATTCTGAGAATCCACCCAGGTTTTAGTGATGGACCACTGGATTCCAGTCCAAGGTGGGTAGAATTACAAAAACACTTTGATTGGCACCCACTCCAGTACTCTTGCCTGGAGGATCCCAGGGACGGGGGAGGCTGGTGGGCTGCCGTCTATGGGGTCTCACAGAGTTGGACACGACTGAAGCGACTTAACAGTAACAGCAGCAACAGTGATAAGGAGGGGAGAAGTTGTGGCCATTTTTGCAATCTACCACTGCCCTTGGTTCTTTCTCGTCTAGTTGATTGGTCTCTCTTTTATTGAGCCACATGACTATTTCTACTCAGTAAACTATCTTCTCCATCTGAATATTATCTAGTACAAACTTTTTATACTATTCTATGGAAGGTCATGTCTCTCTCTAAAACTGCTCGACATCACCGATGGCTCTGATATTTTTTTTAACCTGATCTTTTTTGTTAATTAATTTTGAAACATGCAAGATATTTTAAATCCAGATAGCTGTCTCTTCAAAGTGATGCTGGCATGTGTTTTTTGTCATGGCCATGAGTGGAATGAACTAAGGCTATTCCTGTCTACTGCAGAAACATTTTATCACTGTGGCATTTTTCAAGCCAACATCTGGTGTTCATGCTGTACAGCTTAGTCACTCTGTTTTTCTTTTCAATCAGTTTTTCCCTTGCCATTTGGAGAGCCTTTTTCATTTCACTGTTGGTCTGCTCTTGTTTTCTGTGGTACACATTTATATGAACATTTTTCTCACATACCAATATACTAAAACTCACACACTCGAATATACTAAAATACAGACAGAAGCAAACCTTTTAGGTAGCGTACATCATTTGTGTTCCTCACCATTTCATACAAGCTGACATCAACTGAGTTTATTGGTCTGAGGGTTCTCTCTGCCTTCCAGGGTCTTGTATGGCCACTTGTACCAGGCCATAAAAAGTGTCATGGGATTACTCACTTCCCACCCCTAACCCTCAACCAATGGCTGAAGGGAATTAATGTATAAATCCTCTACCTCCTTCACTGCTAGGTGAGGGGTGATAATTCTGAATTGCCCATCACTGATTTTTCCAGAGGGCTCAAGCTCCAGTGTCTTATATGGTAGACCTAGTCATTCATGTACTCTTTACTGGCTGTCTTCCTTCCCCAGTCATTTCTAGTTCCCTCCCAAAGAAACTACCTACCCTCAAATTCTTACTCAGGTTCTGCTTATAGGGAGCCCAAACTAAAACATATACTTGTATCTTTCTATTTTTATAATAATGTTTCCTTAGTCCTAAATATTCCTTTACTTACTATTAGATCACATTTTCTCTCTGATACTCTTTGGAATTCAAATCTCCAAAAGACCAGATTCTTCTGATAAATTGCTATTTCTCTGACACTTCCTAATCTTTCCTCCAAGCACGTGAGTGTGGTGGAAGCCATGGAGGGTAGGTGTGTTCTCTTGAACTTGTCTGTGTGTATTCAAGGGGATGAGAATGGGTGAACATGTATGTGTGTGTGTGTGTTTGCATGTGTCATGTGCTAATAATAAGGTGAGGGGGAAATGCTGGGAAGTCCTATTTTAAAAGAATTTAAAATTTAAAATTTATATTATACACTGTATCCACTGTGGCCATGAGCAATTCAAGAATGGAAGGATGTTATGACTATTTTAATGCTTTTAACTTGTTGTTGTAGACTATAGTGAAAAGGAAAGTACACTAAAAGGAGATCTTGTTTGGATTCTTTTTTTAGAAAGTAAGAACCACTTTTCTTTATTTATTTTTGACTGTGTCACATGGCATGCAATATCTTAATTCCTCAACCAGGGATCAAACCCATGCAGAGTCCTAAATACTGGACTGCCAGGGAAATCCTTTGCTTGTAATATTAAATTATAAGTTGAACTATCTGTAGCAGCAGGGTTGAGGTTGCCTCTGGAACCTCTCTAAGTACTGTCAGTGCAGCTAAGACAGGAAAAATTGCTTTGTTCTCTGTGCTATCCTGTAGGCAAGTAGGATTATGGCCTCAAGACTGCTCACACAGTTGTTTTTGGAGTATGTGTATATGGGGGAGGGAGTGTAGGGTGGGGAGGGAGAGGGTATGTGTGCGTCACAAAGCAAAGTCATCTTGCTGTCATGTTCAAATGCTTGTTTCATTCCCTCAACTCCCTTCAGTCCCTAAATCCAGTGATGGTTTACTTCTTGTGTTGCTGTTTTCCCCTGGTGTTTAGGGACCAATGAATTGCTCTCATTTTCTTAGAGGCGGCTACAGAGGACTGGAAGATATATGGAATAGAGAAATATTAGCAGAATATGATCATATAGATCATTGCATACACTTAAATATCATCATCCCGAAAAGGAATGGGGTCACAAAGAGTCGGACATGACTGAAGCGACTTAGCACACACACAGACAAACTGTGATTGATAGTAATCATATAAATTACCTTTTTGACAGTTGTATTAAGAGCTTCAAGTAAATATCAATATCAGAATTGTTGTCAATGCACCGTATTTTTTAAATGGTTACAATTTAAGAATAAGGCCCAAGATCAGTGGAAGAGAAAGCCTAGAATAAATTACTGTCCAATGATTCACATCATGGTCCTGAGAAGTACCAAGTTGTTCACTCAATCCTTACATGAGATTTGTCTCTATACATCATTCTTTTTATTTATGTCTTTTTTTAATTAAAATTTTTTTTTTTGACTGCACTGGGTTTTTGTCGTGGCACACAGGCTTCTCTAGTTGTGGCACGAGGGCTTAGTTTCCTCAAGGCATGTGGGATTTTAATTTCCTGATCAGGAATTGAACCCGAGTTCCCTGTATTGGAAGGTGGACCCTTAACCACTGGACCACCAGGGAAGTCCTGTACATCATTCTTTTTAATGGACAGTGGTGCCAAATCTGTTTAGTTGGTGAAACTCAGAGATGGGAAACCAAGATAAGGCAATTGGAATGGAGGGAGATTGTTTGTAGAGCATTGGGGAAATCCTGGGAGAAGCAAATTCTGCTGGAGCCTTACCAGCAGGCCTCAAGGTCAAGCAGCCAGCCAGCTGGTCCAGAGAGGCCTGTTTTGGACTTATAGTGTGGTGGAGCAATAGCTAAAATTTCAAAATAATAGCATGGCATTTGTGTGCCAGCAGCTGCTGAAACTTTTATAGATTCCATCTAATCTCTATAGCTTCAACTAGAAGGTGACTGGAGAGGAAGTGGTAGAAATGGTTCCAGCATGAATTGTGAGATTTGCACTTGTTCTTGCCACTGGGTTATGCTGCTCATATATCTATTGTGACCTCAGTTCAAAACACAAGATATATCCAGTGTCAATACTGGATGTTTGGTTAAGATCACTAATGTTAGAAGAATTATCAGAAAATGGGAAACTCAGTACCATCATCACTTTAAATAGGTGAGTAACTGCCTTGTTAAATTCATGAGAAAATATTTTCTCTGTCTTCAAGAGACTTATCTCTTTACAGAGACACATCTGCAGCAATGACAGCTCTATTGTTTCTGTAATCAGCTGCATTCATTTCTCACTTACAAGCAGGCCCCTTTATTTTCGTAACCTGAGAGCACTTCCTATCTCATTGGGAAGAAATAACTTGGAAATTAAGCCCAGTGTCATATGTCAGTGGAGCTCCTCTGTGAAGCTTCTTGGGGCTTTAGTAATAGTACATGGACTTGTAGAAGGAAAGAGAAAGCATTGGCCTTATGGGCCTGGGCCTGAGGATCTGAGGGTTCATTCCTAAAAGGCAAGTTAACATCATCCCTCTCCATGGTGCCTAAATAGTGCTCAGCATAGCAGGGGTTAGACACTTAAAACATGACAGAGGCCTTCAGTAGAACTGGATCCCATACTTGGTTGTTCACCTTATCAGCTGTCACCTTAAGTCCTTTAAACCTTGTTTCCTCTTCTATAAAAAGGGATTTGGTTTCCCTGGTGACTCCGTGGTAAAGAATCCACCTGCCAGTGAGAAGACATGGGTTCAATCCCTGGGTTGGAAAGATCCTCTGGAGAAGGGAATGGCAACCCCCTCCAGTATTCTTACCTGGAGAATCCCATGGACAGTGGAGCCCTGTGGGCTGAAGTCCATGGGGTCACCAAGAGCTGGACATGAGTTAGTGATTAAATGACAATAATTATAAAGGGATTAGCAAGAATGCTTTCCTCAAAGACTGAGGATGAAATGAAATAGTCCAGTACCTAGGTATGAATAAATGTCAGTTGAATATCTTTCTTATCCTTGCTGATGCTGATATCCCAGTATGTTGGATGGGGCATAGGAGTGGGGTACATGGGCACTGTTTGGTACTTAGAATCATCCAAGTGTATGTAGTACAAGATGAGTAATTAGGAAAAGATCCAGGAACCTTACAGAAGGTTGTGGGGGATGTACCAGGAGACATGTGGCAAGATGCTCTATTTGTGTAGGGAAGATGTCTGAAAAAGAAATAGGATTCTGATCCAGAGGGCTAAAGTCTAGAGAAATGCTTAATATCTATATGGTAAAAAGGTAAAAACTCAATCCTACAAGATGAATGAACATAGCAAGAGTGATGGCAAGATGGGTATCCAGAACTCACCTCGTGCCTACCTGCTATGGAATCTACAACAGAACCACCTTCAAGTCCAGATGGTGGGACTGTTGTTCCTGCCACAGCTGGAGTCTGTTTGAGACCTGGTTTGGGGACTGGTTGCCAGGAGAAAACCCTTCATGAAGACTGTTGAAGACAAGGGTCTAATTTCTGGCCAAGTTTTAGGCTCATCCCTATATTCTCATTGATGTTTCTGTTTCCTAACTTGACCCAAGCTCTTTCCTTAAGCAGTGAATCTTGTTATCCTTTTCCTATACCTGAGTTGGACTTCTGGTTCCAAAACCCTTGGCTTGATTTTACACCAGTGGATATTCTGATTCCTCATTTTCTGTGTTGTTTCCGCATTTTATGGCTGTTACCCTGTAAGCTCCTTAGAGGGCAAAGAAACATCTTCCTGATCTTTGAATCTTGAGCCTGCGCTCTGGGCCAGATATCAGAGGATCAGCAAATATCTCTGGGGTAAAGGAATAACTAAATCTTCTCCCAGGATCTGGCCCAGCAAGTCTTAACATGTCTATCTACATAACTATAGATGGCTATTTGAAGAAATAGCATGGATAAAAGTATGTTATAAACAAATATGAATCCAAAGTTAAAATAAAACACAAAATAACAAAGTCTTACACATCATAACTTGGCAAGCTTCTGAGAAGAGATTCCAGTATCCTTTGTGATTTATTCAGTGGTGACTAATTTTAGCTTATTAGGATGGTGAATAAATTTAACTTTTTTGTTTTTTTACAAACTTTTTCTGACAGTTCCTAAATCCCTCATATACTAAGTGTTTTTTTCCCGTTGTCTAACTGCCTGAGGAGGCAAAACACGGCATAAGTCAGTCCTATCACCATCTGTGCTCTAGAGGCTTCCATAGTTCTTACTCCTGTTTTCTCTTGGATGTGTCAAGTCCTTACTAAAAAAGAGATCACAGAGTGTCTAGAATGCTTTTAGGAATCTCCAGAGAAAACAGGAAATGCTCTTATTTTGAAACCTACAAATTCTTTTCTATATCTTTATTTGATGCCAACAGTGAATAAAGAAATGGTCTCAATGTGAAGTTAATTAACCACTGTGCTTGAGAATGCTTAACAAAGTGCTGTGGCAGATGCTCTTGTTGCCAGGACCATACTTTCCCCAAGCGTTCTATGTGCCAGAGGACTCTCACACTGGTGGTTGTATATATTTCCTTGAGGACTTGATATGGTCACAAGAGCAGGCTTGACCCGTGATTGTAGACCGGTGGTACTAAGAGTCAATGCTCCTGGGAATGGTACTCCACAAATGGCGGATAGGGAGTGAATTGACACGTATCTTTGGTGTTCCTAGAAGTCTCCAGCAGTTCTTTGTTGTGCCCAGTTGGGCATAGTGCCTGCTTGTACTTGCTTCTTTCCTTCCCTGACTTATCTCCCCACTGACCTTCCAGTGCTTCCTGGGCTCACCTCCCTAATAAACTATCTTTAGATCCTTGTCTTGGGGTCTATTTCTGGGAAAGTCAAACTAAGACATTGACTAGAAACAGACATGGACAGTCAATGTAATTTCCTACTGGATTATTAAAATGTGCCCATGGAGGCAGTACCAGTATTCCCAGGTCTTAGTATTCAGATAGAATATGCCATATGCATAGCAATTGGCTGATAAACTGGGGCAGGATACACTAACAGTTTTTCACATTTCTACAATTTCTACAATTTAAATGAATGGCCTTTCCTCTGAGTTTGTCTTTTATAAAATGATATTCACAATAGATGGCTTTTTTTCCTTTTTAAAAATAAAATTACTCAGTGAATGATAGGTTGGCAACTATGTAATAAACCCAGAAACCAGCAATTTTCCTTTTCTAAAATTGAGCTTGTCTGTAAAAATCTAAAAGTCTTAGAGCACAGTTGTCATGGAAGATGCAAAGACATAAAAAGTGTATAGATATTTCAATGATTGCTAGCTATATATTTGTGAGAAAATCCGTTAACCCCTTCTGAATAAAGCAATGGTGACAGTGAGCTCAGAGGCTTCTTCGCAGGTCTAATTACCTTTGATGTCTCTGGCTTCAAGGTCTCTCAGATTGTAAAACATTAGAATCTGTCTTTGGTGGCCTTTCATCTTTCCTTTTCATGTATTTTTGCTTTTCTAAGGCCTACCTTAAACCCTATTCTGCTCTTTTTCCTAATAAACATATCCATTCTGAGGACATGAGCATGAACATCTCTTCAGTTCAGTTCAGTTCAGCTGCTCGGTCGTGTCCGACTCTTTGCGACCCCATGAATTGCAGCACACCAGGCCTCCCTGTCCATCACCAACTTCCGGAGTTCACCCAAACTCATGTCCATCAAGTCGGTGATGCCATTCAGCCATCTTATCCTCTGTCGTCCCCTTCTCCTCCTGCCCCCAATCCCTCCCAGCATCAGAGTCTTTTCCAATGAGTCAACTCTTCACATGAGGTGGCCAAAGTATTGGAGTTTCAGCTTTAGCATCATTCCTTCCAAAGACCACCCAGGACTGATCTCCTTTAGAATGGACTGGTTGGATCTCCTTGCAGTCCAAGGGACTCTCAAGAGTCTTCTCCAACACCACAGTTCAAAATCATCAATTCTTTGGCACTCAGCTTTCTTCACAGTCCAAATCTCACATCCATACATGACCATTGGAAAAACCATAGCCTTGACTAGATGGACCTTTGTAGGCAAAGTAATGTCTCTGCTTTTGAATATGCTATCTAGGTTGGTCATAACTTTCCTTCCAAGGAGTAAGCGTCTTTTAATTTCATGGCTGCAGTCACCATCTGCAGTGATTTTGGAGCCCCCAAAAATAAAGTCTGACACTGTTTCCACTGTTTCCCCATCTATTTCCCATGAAGTGATGGGACCAGATGCCATGATCTTTGTTTTCTGAATGTTGAGCTTTAAGCCAACTTTTTCACTCTCCTCTTTCACTTTCATCAAGAGGCTTTTTGGTTCCTCTTCACTTTCTGCCATAATGATGGTGTCATCTGCATATCTGAGGTTATTGATATTTCTCCCAGCAATCTTGATTCCAGCTTGTGCTTCTTCCAGCCCTTTCTCATCCTTTCATCTGTGACATGGGTGCAGGCGATATTTCTTTAAGGTGATATGATGATGGCATTTTCAAGTTGTATATCAGAGTCCTTTGGTAGAATCTTGCTGAGTTGGTTAAGAGTTAAGTGGGACATGGGGCCCAAGGAGAGCCCAGGAGTTGGTTCCAGAAGAAAAGCAAAGTTGAGGCAAAGAAACCCTGACCCAGAAGCCTGTTTCTCTGGGAGATAAGGAGGAGGCAGATGATGTGGATTCAGGAAAGGCCCAAAACTGAGGTGTTCTGAGGCTGAACCACTTTTCCTTGCTTAGTAAACTGAGTTTCAGAAATGTAAAGCAAAGAGACAAAAGAAATTTATTTATAGACTTATAGGCAAACAGGTAACACAATGCCCTGGAAGTCTACCAGAGTGCCAAAACCAATAGCTTACAGTGAATGGTGTTGGAGCTCCAAAGAAGATGATTTAGCTAAAGGACCAGCTTAATCACTCAAGAGCTTTTGTGTAGCAGAGTTTTATTAAAGTATAAAAGGGACAGAGAAAGCTTCTGACATAGACCTATAAAGGGGGATGGAGAGTGCCCCCCTCCCTAGTCTTATCAAAGCCTTATATACTTTTACCAGACCCACTCCTACAACATACATCTTAAATTAACAGATTAGAATTAACAATAGAAAGGTCTTACCAGACCCACTCCCACATAAGATAACAAGATTAGTCAGAAGGTTCTTATTGAAAAGGAGAAATATGTCCTCAAGCAAAATCAATCCAGTTCAGTCTCAGTCCTGTCTGACTCTTTTCAACCCCATGGACTGTAGCACGCCAGGCCTCCCTGTCCATCACCAACTCCTGGAGTTCACTCAAACTCATATGCATCGAGTCGGTGATGCCATCCAGCCATCTCATCCTCTGTCGTCCCCTTCTCCTCTTGCCTTCAATCTTTCCCAGCATCAGGGTCTTTTCAAATGAATCAGTTCTTCGCATCAGGTGGCAAAAGTATTGGAGTTTCAGCTTCAACATCAGTCCTTCCAATGAACACCCAGGATTGATCTCCTTTAGGATGGACTGGTTGGATCTCCTTGCAGTCCAAGGGACTCTCAAGAGTCTTCTCCAAACCACAGTTCAAAAGCATCAATTCTTCGGTGGTCAACTTGCTTTATAGTCCAACTCTCACATCCATACATGATTACTGGAAATACCATAGTGTTGACTAGATGGACCTTTGTTGGCAAAGTAATGTCTCTCCTTTTTAATGTGCTGTCTAGGTTGGTCAACTTTTCTTCTAAGGAGTAAGGGTCTTTTAAGGTTGCAGTCACCATGAAAGATAGTGTATCAAGCAAGATACTTTGTTGTTATATAGTCCTTCCTGTTAGTTGCTCAGTCTTGTCCAACTCTTTGCAAGCCCATGGACTGTAGCCCACCAGGCTTTGTAACACCACGGACTGTAGCCCACCAGGCTTCTCTGTCCATGTGATTCTCTAGGCAAGAATACTGGGGTGGGTTGCCATTTCCTCCACCAAGGGGTCTTCCTGACCCAGGGACTGAAGCCAGGTCTAAGGCATGGCAGGCAATTTCTTTACCCTCAAAGCCACAAGGGAAACCCAAGCTTGATGGGGGCGGGGGCGGGGTGCTCATCTAAGTAAAAGTACACAGTAATGACATGGATCACAAGTCCCTCAAAAGTCTATGATCCAACAGATTAGGTTAGTAGTTCTAATTCCCCAGGCAGTTATGGAATGGTCAAAGAGACCAAAAAAGCTGACTGAGAAAGGAAAGTTACGTCCACATGCTTTCAATCACTCTCACACACAGCTACACCGTAGTTAGTAAAAATAAATCAGGAAACATGTATACTGAGAAAGCAGAGGCTAGAGCTCTGAGTGTTCTTCCTTGTCCTGAAGATCTTGGATGAGCCCCCAAGATGATACCTTACAGTGAACGATGTCAGACTCGTGATCTCCCAAGAAGATTTAGCTTCAGAATCAGGGACCAGGCTTGATTACTCAGAACTTTGGTGTGGCAAAAGTTTTATTACAGTGAAAAAGGGCAGAGAAAGCTTCTGACATAGACATCAGAAGGGGGATGGAATCCTTAGTATGGAGTTGTTTTAAGACGAGCTGTTTTGTTACGTAATCATTAGCTCTGGGCTTAAAGAAAATAATGTCTTATGTGACTAAGACAAAGCAATGTAGAAAAAAAAAGTTTGTTCTTTTCTCCTCCTTGAGAGTCCCAGACCTCTTTCTCCTCCTTGGGGATGCTGGACTTCTTATCAACTTACCTAAGAATTAACTCTCTCAAAACCATTGCCTCCAACATGGGAGGAGGAAAATGCTAGCAGTGACCTGCTTGTTCTCCTAGAAAGGAAGAGAAACAGGTGTCCAGATAGAGACCTGGCCTCAGGCTAGTGGCTGAAAATGGGGAGAAATGGAGAGCACTTGTTAGCATGAGTAGGAAGGGACCCAGGATAGTGGCTCAAAAGTCAACTTTGAGTCAGTGAATGTGTCAGATGCATGATGTCTTTCACCTTTTATTCTTCTCTGTTGTTGACATTATCTTCAAAGTTTTGTGCTTTCATCTTCTTTTAAAATTATTTTTAAAAGTAATACGTTTAATGATTAAAGATTTGGTGAATATGGATAAGCAAAAACAAGTCAGCAAATCACCAATAATCCCATGTTTTTTTTAGTTCATTATTTTTCCTGTTTTTTCTCTTTTGGTACTTATACATGCTGTTTGGGGTTTTAAAACAGTGGTATCATAAAATATATACACCTGTTTATTTATTATGTATGTTCCCTAACTTGTTTCACTTAATTTTATGTTGTGAGCATTTCCTCAAATCATTAGTTTTCAAAAACATGATTTTTTTTTTTTAATGACAAAATACCATTTCACTTAGCTGCTTTCTGTTATGTGTCTGGCACTTGGCTACATTCTGAAGTTACAGATGTCAACAAGACAGAGCCACTTTCTTTCTTGAGGATTATGCCATTAGGGCTCAATATCTTAAGTATTATTGGAATTATAGATTGTTCCCAATGGTGTCTCATTGACCGTGGCTTCACTCTTGAATTAAGTATTGTTTGCAATGTATGAAAGTGAAAGTAGTAGTCGCTCAGTCGTGTCTGAGTCTTTGTGATCCTTTGGACTGTAGCCCACCAGGCTCCTCTGTCCATGGGATTTTGCAGGCAAGAATACTAGAGTGGGTTGCCATTCCTTTCTCCAGGGGAATCTTCCCAACCCAGGATTTCCTGCATTGCAGGCAGATTCTTTACTGTCTGAGCCACCAGGGAAGCCCATAATACTACTGAGTGCAGAGGGGTAAATCAGAAGTGTTTTGTCCTGGACTTTCCTCCTTTAACTGCTTTGTAAATTGGAATAACCAAAAAGGAGGTCATGCTAACTTGCTGATGTCGACTGAGAAAATATAGGCAACCTAAAAGTTGACAGTTAGGTTTTATTCGAGGGAAACACTTAGGACTTCAAGTCTGGGAGGCAACATCTCAAGTAACCCTTAGAAAACTACTCTGAGGAGGCAAGGGGGCAGGTGAATATACAGGAGTTTGGCAACAAAAGGCAGGTAGTCTTAAAGTCAAAAGATTCTTGTTAATTAAAGAAAACCAGATTATCTCAATTTAAGGCATCCCATGGATGGAGGAGACTGGTAGGCTGCAGTCCATGGGAACGTGAAGAGTCGGACACGACTGAGCGACTTCACTTTCACTTTTCACTTTCATGCATTGGAGAAGGAAATGGCAATCCACTCCAGTGTTCTTGCCTGGAGAATCCCAGGGACGGGGGAGCCTGGTGGGCTGCTGTCTATGGGGTCACACAGAGTTGGACACGACTGAAGCAACTTAGCAGCAGCAGCAGCACTTTTCTTTGTATTGAAAAATACAAGAGTGTGGGCTCACTGAAATCATTTCTTTGATATGTACCTCAGCTATCTGGGGCCAGTCAGTCAGTTCAGTTCAGTCGCTCAGTCATGTCCGACTCTTTTTGACCTCATGAATCACAGCACACCAGGCATCCCTGTCCATCACCAACTCCCAGAGTTCACTCAAACTCATGTCCATCAAGTCAGTGATGCCATCCAGCCATCTCATCCTCTGTCGTTCCCATCTCCTCCTGCCTCCAATCCCTCCGAGCATCAGGGTCTTTTCCAATGAGTCAACTCTTCACATGAGGTGGCCAAGAGTTTCAGCTTCAGCATCAGTCCTTCCAATGAACACCCAGGACTGGTCTCCTTTAGGATGGACTGGTGGGATCTCCTTACAGTCCAAGGGACTCTCAAGAGTCTTCTCCAACACCAAAAGCATCAATTCTTCAGCACTAAGCTTTCTTCACAGTTCAACTCTCACATCCATATATGACCACCGGAAAAACCATAGCCTTGACTAGACGGACCTTTGTTGGCAAAGTAATATCTCTACTTTTGAATATACTATCTAAGTTAGTCATAACTTTCCTTCCAAGGAGTAAGTGTCTTTTAATTTCATGTCTGCAGTCACCATCTGCAGTGATTTTGGAGCCCCCAAAAATAAAGTCTGACACTGTTTCCCCTGTTTCCCCATCTATTTCCCATGAAGTGATGGGACCAGATGCCATGATCTTTGTTTTCTGAATGTTGAGCTTTAAGCCAACTTTTTCACTCTCCTCTTTCACTTTCATCAAGAGACTCTTTAGTTCCTCTTCACTTTCTGCCATAAGGGTGGTGTCATCTGCGTATCTGAGGTTATTGATATTTCTCCTGGCAATCTTGATTCCAGCTTGTGCTTCTTCCAGCCCAGCGTTTCTCGTGATATACTCTGCATATAAGTTAAATAACCTGGGTGACAATATACAGCCTTGGAGTACTCCTTTTCCTATTTGGAACCAGTCTGTTGTTCCATGTCCAGTTCTAACTGTTGCTTCCTGACCTGCATAGAGGTTTCTCAAGAGGCAGGTCAGGTGGTCTGGTATTCCCATCTCTTTCAGAATTTTCCACAGTTTATTGTGATCCACAGTCAAAGGCTTTGGCATAGTCAATAAAGCAGAAATAGATGTTTTTCTGGAACTCTCTTGATTTTTCCATGATCCAGCAGATGTTGGCAATTTGATCTCTGGTTCCTCTGCCTTTTCTAAAACCAGCTTGAACATCTGGAAGTTCACGGTTCACGTATTGTTGAAGCCTGGCTTGGAGCATTTTGAGCATTACTTTACTAGCGTGTGAGATGAGTGCAATTGTGTGGTAGTTTGAGCATTCTTTGGCATTGCCTTTCTTTGGGATTGGAATGAAAACTGACCTTTTCCAGTCCTGTGGCCACTGCTGAGTTTTCCAAATTTGCTGGCATATTGAGTGTAGCACTTTCACAGCATCATCTTCCAGGATTTGAAATAGCTCAACTGGTATTCCATCACCTCCACTAGCTTTGTTCATAGTGATGCTTTCTAAGGCCCACTTGACTTCACATTCCAGGATGTCTGGCTCTAGGTGAGTGATCACACCATTGTCATTATCTGGATCGTGAAGCTCTTTTTTGTACAGTTCTTCTGTGTATTCTTCCACCTCTTCTTAATATCTTCTGCTTCTGTTAGGTCCATACCATTTCTGTCCTTTATCAAGCCCATCTTTGCATGAAATCCTGTGTTTTTTCCCAGCCCAAGTTCCCTCAGGGCTCACCATTGTGTGTGGCTGCAGCCTGATGGCTGCTAGATGGCAGGGATTCTTTGTTTTCTTCCTGTGTTCCCTCAGGGCTCACCAGAGGAGGTGGCTGTAATTGCTGTTGACTGTGATATCCTTTGTTTACTGATATAGCAGGCAATAGTTTATTTCACACTGATGACAACAGTCTGGGAAGACCCAGCATAGAAAACAAACTGAAGTCTTCTCTAATCTTTTTCTTTTTTAATAATTTTTATTGGAGTATAGTTGATCTATAATGTTATCCTAGTTTTTACAGTATACACACAGATACTCTTTTCTAGAATGTCTTCCCACGTAGGTCGCTACAGAACATTGTAGAGTTCTCTGTGCGATATAGCAGGTACCTGTTAGCTATTTATTCCATATACAGCAGTATGCATATATCAATCCCAGTCTCCCAGTGTATCCCTCCCCCCTCCAACCACAGGTTTGCTCTCTACATCTATGACTCCACCTCTCTTCTGCAAATTTCAGACTCCACATGCAAGCCATACCACATGATATTTCATTCTCTGTCCGATTTACTTTACTCAGCCTGACAGTCTCTCTATACTAATCTTAAAACTGTGGTGGGAATACCACTCCTCCTTCCTAGATTATTGTTTAAAAATGAGGACCCTTTTGACACAAGCCTTCCTCAGTTCATAAGGTGGCAAATGGGTTTGTGGTGGGGAGTCCTGACATGTGCCCTTCACATTCCTATGGTTGTATAGATAAATTTATTAAAATTTGTTGGCTTCATAACTTTTTTTTCTAAAAAGGCTTCTTAGATAAGTCCAAAAACAACATCAGCAGCACCCCAGAAGCCTCCATTGCTTCCACTTCCAGACACTAATCCCTCTACCCAGGTAACCACTATCTGACTTTTAATAGCAGAGATAGATTTTATATTTTTGAAACTTTATGGAGTTTGTTCTTTTTTGTGTCAGGATTGTCTTGCCCAGTACTATATTTGTAAGGTTAATCCATATTTTTGAGCACAGTTTTCTTTTTTCACTCTCATTGCTGTGTATATTATATTGTAAATAACATCACATTTTTTTCATTATACTATTGGTGAACATTTAGGTTTTTTCCTAGTTTTGAGTTTCTTAAGAATAAGGCTGCAGTAAAAATGCCTATAGGCTTTGACATCAAATATATGTGCCTTTTTGTTGAATATATACTAATGTTACAGAAACCAGTACTCGAGAAACCAAGCACCACGCTTGGAGAGTTGGAGAACTCAGGTTTATTCTGCTGGTGGGCCCAGAGGAGTTAACACTCTAAGCTCTGAGCCCCGAACAGAGTTTTTGTAGACAGACTGTAGTGGGCAACACTAGCTGTTAATAGGCTGGTTTAAACTGATGGGTTTCACCGGTGTGGGAACAGCAGTCAAGATGGGGAGGGGGATGCCTGGCCTGGACAGGCATGATTAAGCAGGTTTGCAGGGGCTGGGCAATTGCAAAGAGCAGGACAAGGGTGAGTGAGATAAACTCCAGTTCCTAGTATTGCAAGTCCCCACTTTCTAAGACTATGTTACCTACATGATCTAGACTTTGCAAGGGGCAAACTGAGTTACAGAGGCAGAAGAAGGAGAATATGTAAATATTTTAACTTTTCCTCTTCACTAGGTGTAGAATTATTGAGTCATGAGGAATGCCCGTATTAAGCTTTGGTAGATACAGTTTTTCAAAGTGATTATACCAACTTACACTCTGGAAAGCAAGAAACGAGGGTTCTAGTTGTTCCATGTCCTTGGCAATGCTTGATACTGAACATTTAGCTTTTGTTTATAGGAAATAATCAAGATTCAAAAATTTTGGATTATTTTAAAAATCAAAAGATTTGGGGGCAGTATGTTCTGGGAAATTTAAATAATCTTTTTATTAGTTATGTTTAATCAGAGGACATAAAGCTAGATACTTTCCTAATATTCCATTCTTATTAAAGAGGCAAAGAAGTTATTTCAAAAATTAATAGTGTTGGGACTTCCCTGGTGATCTAGTAGTTGAGTCTCTGTGCTTCCAATGCTGGGTGCTCAAGTTTGATTCCTCGTCATGAAACTAAAATCCTGCATGTCTCGAGGTGTGGCCAAAAAAAGAAAAAAAAAATATCAGTGTTTATCTGATTTTATCTTTTTTTCTTTCCTCTGAACAGAATTCAGACACTAGTATTAGTTTTCCCCAATATTTGCTTCACAAATAGTTAATAGTAACAAATAACCAACTGCTGTTCCTCTTTACTCTTTGGAAAATGATTCACGTAAGCTTTGCCAAGAAAGTACCAAAGATAATTGAGAAATGAACATTAACATGTCTATTGTTTATCTTTGCCCTAAAACCTGTGACAGAAAATCGCCTATTGCATTAAGCTAGTTTCCAGAGCTACTTTTTTTTTCTGCTATGATGTCTTTTTTTTTTTTAATTTAATTTTATTTTTAAACTTTACAATATTGTATTGGTTTTGCCAAATATCGAAATGAATCTGCCACAGGTATACATGTGTTCCCCATCCTGAACCCTCCTCCCTCCCCATATCATCCCTCTGGGTCATCCCAGTGCACCAGCCCCAAGCATCCAGTATCGTGCATCGAACCTGGACTGGCGACTCGTTCCATATGTGATATTATCCGTATTTCAATGCCATTCTCCCAAATCATCCCACCCTCTCCCTCTCCTACAGAGTCCAAAAGACTGTTCTATACATCAGTGTCTCTTTTGCTGTCTCGTATACAGGGTTATTATTACCATCTTTCTAAATTCCATATATATGCGTTAGTATACTGTATTGGTGTTTTTCTTTCTGGCTTACTTCACTCTGTATAATAGGCTCCAGTTTCATCCAGCTCATTAGAACTGATTCAAATGTATTCTTTTCAATGGCTGAGTAATACTCCATTGTGTATATGTACCACAGCTTTCTTATCCATCAAGTTCCTGAACAATTTCACAGGACCCACTCTCTAGACCTAGCTAGAAATCTCTGCCTAGGAGCTGGTTAGAAATGCAGAATCTGTGCTTTAGCCACAGTTGTACCTGAATCTGCATTTTAATAAGAACCTCAGGAGATTCATGTACATAATAAAGTCTGAGAAGCAGGACTGGTACTCCATTTACTACTTTTTTTTTGTTTTACATTGGTAAAATGAAACAAAAAGCCCCCCAAACAACAATAAGAGTCAGTCCTCATAGGTCTTTGACTAAAACAGATCCAAGGGTCAGTCAAACCTTTTCTGTAAAGAGCCAGGTTCCAAACATTTGAGGCTTTCTGGGCCACGTGGTCTGTGCTACAGCTACTCATCTTTGTAGAATGGAAGAAGCCACTAACAGTATGTAAACAGAAGGGCATCCAATACAACTTTACTTATGGGTAAAATTTGAACTTCATGTATTTCTCAATTTTCATGAAATATTCTTTTATAAAAAAAAATTTTCAGTGATTTAACCTTGTAAGAATCATTCTTAGCTCATGGGATGTAGAAAAACAATGTGTTGGATTTGCCCTGCCTGTCATAGCTTGCCAACTCCTCCTCCAGAATTTGAATTGCTGATGAGCCACTGTGAGGTCCTTGTCTTGGTTTCACTCTTGGTTCTTTAACCCTGACACAAAGCCTATGCTCAAAAATGTTGGTGGAATGAAATACTATTGCCATTTTTAAATTATGCAGCATAGCAGAAATCCCAAATTGAAATTCATAGGACTTGATTCTTTTTTATTCAGCATATAGGTATCACAGGCCTACTATGTGTTCTGCACTGTGCAAAAAAAAAAAAAGTTTATTGGATGTGATGTCAACTACTCAGGAGAAAAATTCATTAACTTGTCATTCATCTGACACCACAAATGTTCTACACTCAGGACACTGGGTATTGGTATAGTAAATGCATGTGTTTATGAATAGCCACAGTTATTATCTGTCAAGCATTTTGATTAGAATATTAGAATCATAACTTAACAGTGAAGTGGGAGATATGCTTTTCCCCTTTCCCGTGGGCAGCCATAGTACAGCTAACATTTCTTTAGATAATGCATAATAAATTATGCATAAATGCAGAATTACAAACAAGTCAAATCTCTTGTCTGCAGCAAGAGTTGATGTAGTACATGCTGGTAACATTTGAGCTTTCTTTTATCATTCTCATTCTTAAACAGTCATCAAATAAACCTTTTAGACATTCACAAAAGAATTAAGAAAATAACCAGTAAAATTATCACTTGACATTTCATTTCATCTACCCTCTCTTCAGCATTTCCCTCTATAGTCAAGATACAACAAAACTGCAAACCTCAAAGCCTAATATATTGGAATTATATCCTCTTTTAATTATGTAATAACCATATGACCTAGGGTAATTACTTAATATCTCCATGCTAGAGTATCCTCATCAGAAAGTGTAATAATATTCCATTGTGTACGTGTGTGTATGTATGTGTACACACACATTTTCTTTATCTGTCCATCTTTCTACAGACATTTGTATGTCTTGGCTATTATAAATAATGCTGCAGTAACATGGAGTGCAGATATCTCTTTGAAATAGTGGTTTCATTTTCTTTGGATGTATACCCAGAAGTTTATTGCTGTATCATATGGTAGCTCTATTTTTAGTTTATTGAGGAATTGCCATCCTGTTTCCATAGTGGCTATACGAGTTTGAATTCCCTCCAACAATGTACAAGGATTCCCTTTTCTCCACATTCTCACTAGAACATTTTATCTCTTGTCTCTGATAATAGCCATTCTAACAAAGGTGAGGTGATTCTCATTATGGTTTGGGTTTGTATTTCCCTGATGATTAGTGACATTGAGCATGTTTTCATGTAGTTGTTGGCCATTTGTATATATATTTTCTTTGGGAAAAAAATGCCATTCAGGCTGTTCTTTGCTAATTTTTCAATATGATTATTTGTTTTTTCACATTTTTTTTGCTATTATATGAGTTCCTTAAATATTTTGAGTATGAATTCCTTATCAGATATATGGTTTGCAGATATCTTCTGCCATTCTTTATTGTTGCCTTTTCATTTTGCTGATTGCATATTTTGCTGTGTAGAAACATTTTAGTTTGGTGTAACTCTACTTGTTGATTTTTGCTTCTGATGCTTGTGCTTTTGGTGTCACATCCAAATATCATTACCAAGACCAATGTAAAAGAAAATTTCCCCTATTTTTTTCAAGGAATTTTACACTTTGCACTCTTACAGTAAGTCTTTAGTCAATTTTGTGTTAATTTTGTATGTGTAAGATAGGGGTCCAGTTTCATTCTTTAGCATTTGAATATCCAGTTCTCAAAATGTAATTTGTTGAAGAGAATATCTTTTCCTATGAACTACTTTTTACTTTCTTGTCAAATATTAGTGGACTAGGCACGCATAGCTTTATTAGGAACTTTCAAGTATGTTCCACTTGTCTTAGTGCTGCGCTGTTTTGGTTACTTAGTTTTGTAGTATAATTCAAAGCCAGGAAGTGTGATGCCTCCATATTTGTTCATGCCCATCATTGCTTTGGCAACTTCAGGGCTTTTATAGTTCCATATGGACTATAGGATTTTTTTCTACTGTAAAAAAAAAAATCCTATTGGAATTTTGGTGGAAATTGCATTGAATTCATGGATGGACTCGGGTAGTATGGAAATTTTAACAATGTTAATTCTCCTGATGCATAAACATGGCATATATTTCCATTTATTTGTATCTTCATTTTTTATTCTTCAGTGTCTTATGGTTTCAGTGTACAGATAGTTCACCTTGATTATAGTGTTCCTAAATATTTTTGATGTCATTATAAAAAGGATTGTTTATTTCTTTTCCATCTAGTTTGTTGTTAGTGTATACAAATTCAACTCATTTTTGCATGTTGGTTTTGAATCCTGAAGCTTTACTAAATTCATTGGTTCTAATAGATTTTTATCTAGTCGTTAGAGTTTTATGTATATACATCATCTTCAAATAGAGAAAACAGATCCTTTCTCATTTCAGTACTTTCATTTTTCTTGCCTGATTGCTCTGGCTAGGACTTTCAGTACTATGCTGAATTGGAGTAGTGAGAGTAGACACCTTAATCCTAGAGAAATTTTTTTCAGGCTTTGACCACTGAGTAAGTTGGTAGCTGGGAGCTTGTCATGTATTAACTTTATTATGTTGTTACATTTCTTCTAAACTCATTTTGTTGAATTTTTATCATGAATGGATTTTGTTGAATGGTTTTTCTTTATCTATTGAGATGATCATAAATGATACTTATCTTTCATTTCATTAATGTGGTTTATCAATTTTATTAAATTTGCATATTTTGAGCCATCATCATGTCCCAGGGATGAGTCCCACTTCATCATGGTATACCATCCTTTTAATACACTTTGATTTACTAATATTCTGTTGGGAAATTTTGCCTCTATATTTATGAGGAATATTTAGCCTTTGGATTTCATTACTTGTATCTGTCTTTGATGTTGGGTAATGCTGGCATTGTAGATTGAGTTTGGAGATATTCTCTTCAATTTTTGTAAAGAGTTTGAGAAGAATTAGTGTTAATTTCTCTTGAAATATTTGGTAGAATTCATCTGTGCAGTCATTTGAGTCTGTGCTTTTTCTCCATTGGGAGATTATTGATTACTGACTCAATCTCTATTCATTATAAGTCTTTTCAGATTATGTATATCTTCATGATTCAATCTTGGCAGTTTGTATATTTATAGGAATTTATACATTAGGTTGTTCAGTTTGTTGGCAAAAAACTGTTCATAGTAGTCTCTTATGATCCTTTGTATTTCTCCGGTCTTGATTTTAATATCTCCTCTTTCATTTATAGTTTTATATATTTGAGATCTCTTATTTTCTTGATTAATCTAGTCAAAGATTTGTCAGTTTTCTTTATCTTTTCAGAAAGCCAGCTCTAAGGTTTGTTCATTTTATTTATTGCTTTTCTAGTCTATATTTCATTTATTTCTGCTGTCACCTTTCTTATTTCCTTCCTTCTGCCAAGTTTTGGCTTAGTTTTTTTTTTTAGTTTCTTTCATTATAATGTTAGATTCTTTATTTGAGATCTTCTTAATTTATGCATTTATAGCTATAAATTATGTTGCTTTTGTTTCATCCCATAAGTATTGATATGTTGTATTTACATTTTTGTTTTTCTCAAAATATTTTTTTGATTTATTTTTTTATCCCAATAGTTGTATAGGTTGAACTGTTTAATTTCAAATTATTTCTGTATTTTTCAGTTTTCCTTCTGTTTTGATTTTTAGTTTTATACCATCATGGCATGAAAAGATACTTGATATAATTTATTTCTTTTTGAATATTTTGTGACTTGATTTTTGCCCTATCATATGATTCATCCTTGAAAATGTTCCATGTGCTCTTGAGAAAAAACATGTATATTCCTGCTGTTGGATGGAATATTCTGTATATATCTTTTAGGATTATTTGGTCTATAGTTTCGTGTAGTTCCACTATTTCCTTATTGATTCTCTGTCTGGATGAGATATTCATTGTTGAGAGTGGGATATTAAAACCTCCAACTATTATTGTATTGCTGTTTATTTCCTTTTAGTTCTGTTAGTATTTGCTTTATATATTCACCATATTTATGTAACTATATATTGATACCTTTCCACTAACTTTTCAACACTTATGCTTCTTTTAAGCACTTATACTTTTCAAGCACTTATACTGCCTGTTAAATTTTCATTAGAAAAATACTGCATTCTTATGTATTTTAAGGTTCATTTTAAATGAATTCTTTCATTGTTCCATGCATTGATTTGTGTTCTCCTTATTTTAAAACAAATTTATAGAATGCCTATTATGAGCTGGACACACTTTCAACTGATAAAGTTTTATAATGTGTTAAGTATACAGCATTATCTTTTTTTGAAATCATTCTTTTACCAAAAGAATAATTACTTCATAGTATATTCTTCCATGTCCACTTCACTTTGTTCAGAATAAAATCTATATTATGATTACTTAAATTTATAAATTAACTTGAAGCAATTGGTTTACTTTACTCATTATAGGTGGATTGTAGTACCGATCACCATTTATGCAAATAATCTTTTTTGGTTTTCCAGAGTACATATACCCAAGATTATCTGAAGTACATATGTGTTTTGTTGCTGTTATCATATATCTATTAATTTTTGGTAAATAAAACATTTTGTGTTTTTCTGCATTTTGTGACTTTTCAATGGAGTATCTTGAGTTTTATAAGGAAATTTTTGTCTCTTTTTCCCTAAGTGATATGATTGTTATTGTTTTCTGTTTTCCTGCATTGTCCAGCACTTCCAGATTACTGACAAAAGTAGGAATATGATTTTAAATGACACTTCTATTTAGGAATTAATGGGATTATTTTTGTGTTCATTGTTTAGGTAAAGGTGAAAAATTAAATTACTTATGTGAGGTCACATTATTCTAATTTTTATTTAACAAAAATCTTAGAAATAGATACTGAATTTTATTAAATACCACTTTCACATATATAGTGTTTCTTCTTTGACTCTTTGGTGTAGCATATATTTAATATTTGTCTTAAGTTACAGTACATCCTAGTGATAATTCTACTTGTCATATTGTATAAGGTTTGAAGTTGTTATTAAACTTTTTGCTAAGTACTTAATATAGAATTTGTATAATTTTCACAGGTAGAGTTGGGCTTTAGTTCTCTTTTGTGCTGCCTTTTTCAGGTTTAAGTATGAGAGTTGTCTCACATTATGAGATGAATTGGGTAGCTCTGTGTTCCTTTTCTGTCATTTGGAATAGCTTATGTATCCTGGGAATTATCTATTTTTGAATATTTTGAAGAATAGATAAAGCTGCAAGATAATGCATCTTACAATCAGGGGGATGTTGCTTGCTTGCATGCATGTCACTCGGTCATGTCCAACTCTTTGTGACCCTTTGGGCCTCAGCCTCCCAGGTTCCTCTATCCATGGAATTCTGCAGGCAAGAATACTGGAGTTAGTTGCCATGCCCTCCTCTAGGGGATTGTCCCAATCCAGAGATCGAACCTGTGTCTCTGGCATTGGCAGGCAAGTTCTTTACCACTGAGCCATGGGGGAAGCCCCAAGGGGATTGTAGAACTGAATAAATAATATACTGTTTTGTTGTCATTTATAGGTGAGAAAATTGAGTGTTGTTTATAGGTGAGAGACCTGACGTGGTGAGATATTAAATAACTCACAACTACTAGTTGGTAGAATAAACGTTTGAAACCAGATGATTTGGCTCCAGAGTTTTGGCTCACACCCAGTGGCTCAGACTGCTGTAAGCTCCCCACAAACTCCACAACGGACTGTCTCACTTACTCTTGTTTCTCAAGCTGTCTGAATTCTGGCACATTTGGCTGCTCTAAGCTTTCTTAGGTTAGCTAACTTCCTGGATTTGTCTGTACCTTGTATCATTGATACCTGTGTGCTGTAAACATTTGCTCTGCTGCTCCAGGCTCTTGAAGTCCTGGGTCAAGCCTCAGGCCTGCCCTCCTTCCATTCCCTGTAGCTAACTCCCCATATTCATTGAAGGACTGATGCTGAAGCTGAAACTCCAATACTTTGGCCACCTGATGCAAAGAACTGACTCATTGGAAAAGACCCTGATGCTGGGAAAGATTGAAGACAGGAGAAGGGGATGACAGAGGATGAGATGGTTGCGTGGCATCACCGACTCGATGGACATGAATTTGAGTAAGCCCCAGAGGTTGGTGATGGACAGGGAAACCTGGCGTGCTACAGTCCATGGGGTTGCAAAGAGCCGGACATGAATGAGTGACTGAACTGAACTGAACTCCCCATCAGCTTATCCTCAGCCTTATCTTAACTTCCTTTGTCTGACTTCTGCTTCCCCCTTATAGTTCATTTGTTGTCTCCATGTTCTAGATACTGATAATGATACCAGGAAGGACTTGTAACAGTGGGATTCCTAGAAAAGTCCCCCCAAGGCATTCTGACTAGCACACCAAACTGTTAGGGTCATATGAGTATATATACTTAGTGGCTCAGTCATGTCTCTTTGCAACCCTATGGACCATAGCCCGCCAGACTCCTCTGTCCATGTGATTCTCCAGGTAAGAATACTGGAGTGGGTTGCCATGCCGTCCTCCAGGGGATCTTCCCAACCCAGTGATCGAATCTGGGTCTCCTGTGTCTCCTGCATTGGCAGGCAGATTCTTTACCGCTGAGCCACCTGGGAAGTCCTTATATAAGTATAGAATACAGAGATAGAGTCAGGTGTTCACACATGTGTCCACTTAAATTCAAGCATGAGAGTGCTAGAGTTTTATGTACAGGCATTTGATGTAAACTCTCTCCTTGCAAATCCTAAATATCCTTAAAACATTAAAGGAATAATTTCCCCCAGGGTTGAGGGCCAGGTGCAGGGACCTCATACTTAACCATAGATTCATACATGTAGTGGGTGCTCAGTGCATTTAAAACTGAATTTATTACCTTGCAATGCATTTGGGTCCAAGAAATTACGTGCTATTCCCCCTGCATTTATTTTTCAGCATTTCCTAAGTGTCATTTCCTGCCTAGGTGGGAAACTTTTCTGTAAACAGAGCACTTGCTTTCCAATTAGGGCCTGTTCGATACAATAAGAGGGAGAGAATTTTTTCAGTGTGGCTTCAAGGGCAGCTCTCTGGATCAGGACGATGACTCATCCTCCCAGGGTCTCCCTGCTGAAATGCTGCAAATAAATATATTCTGCAGAGGACGCAGCGTACTGTGTTGCAGATGAGAGAGAGCCCAGCCCTGTTGGACACAGAGGCTCTGCACTCACAAAGCTGTCAGCTGCAGCTGAGAATCCCCTTCGAAAGGGAGAATCAGAGGATTAAGTAGTGCCCCCAGGGTGTTTTGGCACTTGAAAAACAGTGCAAGCTTATTTGCTTAAAATCCGAAGAATTTGCTTAATTGCAGAGCCTGGAAGGTAACATTGAAATGCAGAGATAATAAGAAAATGTCAGGGCTAGAAAGCTAAGGATCTTGGTGAAACACCAACAGGGCTACACCAAAATTGGTGTCTGGCTATATTTATGCAAATAGCTTAGTTTCTGATAATGCTTGTAGTTATACAGCGATTATTGGGAAATAGGAGAAAACAGATTTGTCTCTCAAACTAGATGGTAAACTCCTCATTGAACATATCCTCCAGGGATGAAAACATAAGGGATAATAGGCCATGCAAACTATGTCCCTTCAACACACCCTTATTGACTTGATAATATACATCATGGGCTTCCCTAGTGACTCAGTGGTAAAGATGCAGGAGAGGTAGGTTTGATCCTTGGTTGAAAAGATCCCCTGGAGTAGGAAATGGCAACCCACTCCAGTATTCTTGGGGCTTCCCTGGTGGGTCAGTCAGTAAAGAATCCATCTGCAGTGCAGGAGACCTGTTCAGGTCTCCTAGGTGGGACGATCCCCTGGAGTAGAGCATGACAACCCACTCCAGTATTCTTGCCTGGGAAATCCCATGGACACAGGAGCCTGGTGGGCTATAGTCCATGGGGTCACAAAAGAGCTGGACCTGACTGAGCGACTAAGCACTACAACAAACAGTATGCATCATGCCAGGGCTGTTGGTTGCGTGGGGGATGGGTATATGACTGGAGAAGGACCTGAGGGAGCCCTTATTGGATTAGAGAAAGCAGATCTGTAAGTACTTGATGGCATAAGAACACATGAGAGACCCTTCCATTGAAGGAGGAGGATGGCAATGATTAGGGGGAAAGGTGGATACTGAATTGCATTTTGAAGAACAGGTTAGAATTTTCTGGGTACAGAACATGGAATTAATAGGGCTTATTCCATATAAAGTGAGCAGCGTCTGCAAGAGAACAAAGTGTGAGACACCATGTGACCTTTGGAGAACTATATGTAAAATGTTCAGTAGAGCTGCAGCTTGAAGGGAGAAATGGCAAGGCTGAAGTGGAGAAAAGGCCATGAATGGCCATGTATTAGGTTGAGTTCCCCCCAGACACAGACCCTGTGATAAGGACTTGAGGGCCAGTGGTTAATTTGGGAGGTGATGGCAGGGAACACTGGTAGAGGAGAGGGTGATGAGAGCAGATTACTGTTGTGGGCGATTGGGCTCAGTTCAGTGGGGCTGTCTGGAGTGACTCCATCTGAGTTGTCCTGTCTGGTGGTGGGAGCTGGGATGTATGCCAGCCATCTCTCATGCCCTGCTCCCAGGAGAGTTAACTTCATGGCTCTTTGGGCTTTGCCCTGAGACTGAAGAAAGCCCTCAAGGGATTTACAGGGACACGTGTGGCCTCTACTACTGACCGTGTGTGCCATGCTAAGGATTGAGGCTTTTAGCCTGAGGAAAATGGGAGCTACTGAATTATTGTCATCTGGAGAGTGGTCATATGATGAGATTTGTATTTTAGAATTTTTTTCCTAGTGTCAAGACTAAGAGTGGACCAGAGTGGCACAACAGTGGTAGAAATAAGACAATTGGGATGTTTTGCAGAAACTTGGAGGAGAAATCATGAGGGCCTGCATTTTTAACAACTGGCTTTTCAAAAAAAAAGATTCCTCATTTGTAGAGTTTGCTGATTCCCATGGTATAAAAACTTTCATAATAGCCAGTTTAGAGCTACTAAAGCCGAGAGGAGATGTGCAGAATCAGCTTTCAGTCCAGCACACAATGGGCCTGGCCTGAAGCTGTGGTGAAAAATAAGGAAAGTGTCTGAAGAAAAACTGAGTAAATGTAATGAGGCAAAAAAATGACACTCAAATATTTCCCTTCTGTATCTAATTAGGTGATAGCACCCTTCACTGAGATAGGGAATTTAGAATAATGATAATATTGATGAAAAAGTAGTAGTAGTAGCAAATAGGATGCTTATGATTTGCCAGGCACAGCTTTAAGCCCTTTATACATATTAATTTAGTTAATCTTCATACTAATAATAATCTTATGAGGAAGTTATCATTATTTTATCTATTTTACAAATGAGGAAAGACAGTTGCAAAAAGGTTAATTCATTCATCCAAATTTATTATATGAATGAATCAAGATTTCAAACCCAAGCAATCTGGCCCTGAGGCTGTGCTTACAGTGACACACTAGCAGATTGGAGAGCAGGGGTAGATTTACTTCTTAACAGAGTGAGGTGGAGTATCTACAGGCAATGCAGGAGAGGTTTACCAGGGAATTTGCCATGTGGGTCTGAAGTACATAGCTGGATTTGGGGTGGAAATAATGTATTTGTGGGTCTTCAGTGTACAGACAGTTGAAGGTAGAGGAGAAGACAAGATGACCCAAATTAAGTGCATAGAATGAGATGATGAGGAATCTTTAGTGCAGGGCTTATAGAAAAGAACATTTAAGGATGTGATGAAGAAGAGTCTTGCAAAAGAAAGGGAACAGGGCAATCATAGGCATGATAAAAACAAGGAAAAGGAGTATAGTGACAAAAAAGTGATGCATTTAGAAAGGGTGTAGATAAGTAAGTGTTACAGAACATTTAAGGAAAAAACCCTCAAGATTTTCTTTTTTTTTTTTTGAATCCAGAAGCTGAGGTCATTCCCAAAGAAGGAATAATGGGAAAAACAGGAGGTAATGTCTGAGGATGAGTGAGAAGTTTGGACGTAGGTGTGGCTAGTGTGGACTAGTCTAGCTAGAAGCTTGTTTGAGAAGGATCAACAGTGTGTGGTTCTCAATGTTGGCTGCACCTTGGAATCACTGAGGAGTTTTTAAAAATACTCATCTTATCCCCACAAATTACAATTGATATATCTAGGTATGTTCTGGGCATCAAGAACTTTCAATGATTTCCCAGGTAACTGTTACATGCAATCAGATTTAGAACCACTGGGCTAGAGGCAGACAGAAAGAGAGGTGATCCTTAATGGGTGAAAGTCCTTGAGGAAACACTTAAAAAGCATTTTCCACTAGGGATAAGGAAGTTAAAGAGTTTCTCCTTGAGGCCAAAAACGGGCTGTTTGACTGAACATTTATTAGGTTGATGATTTATCCACAAACCTTAAGAGGTCTCCCTTAAGGAAGTGACTAGTTGGTCATAGTTGTGTAGCTGGAATACTGTGCAGGCTTACAGAGGAGTACAAGTGGGTGGAAGTGGGGATGGATCAACAGGGGAGGGAAACCAGGTCATTTCATCTCCTGATGTTTTTGGGTGCTGACTCCTATTTTGGTCCTCCTGTAAGTGTTCACTTATCTGAATGTTGGGCCTAGGCTTTCCTTCGCATTCCCAATCTTCCTAGTTGTCCCTTTTATTTTACTATTGTATTTGGAAAATTTCAAGCATATAAAAATATTCAAAATAATACAGTCAATCCTCATGTATTCAGCACAAAACTTTATCACATATCATGCTCATTCTTGTTTTATCTATGTGGGTGGTTTCAAATTTTAACATGCATGAGAATCACTTTGAGGCCTTGTTAAAATGGATTTCTGAACTTCACCTTAGAGTTTATGATTTTGTAAATCAGGATTGGTGCCCAGAGAATTCACATCTCTTAACAAGGTTCCAGATGCTTCTGTTGGTCCGGGGAACCACACTTTGAGGACCACCGACCTATTACCTCCTCCTACATCAGCTTTCCCACTTCTGCTTCATTATTTTGAAAGGCAAATAAATCTCAGGTATCATTATTTTATCTTTAAATACTCAATGTGTAACCCAGAATGTAAGGATTTTGTAAAACATACTTATGCCGTTTTCTCATAAAATATTATTCTAATATCATTGAATAGCTAGTTAGTACTCAAATTTGTCTGATTGTTTCATAAATACTTTTGCAATTGGTCATTCAATCCAAATAAGCTCTGCACAATGTATTTGGTTGATTCACCTCTTAATTCTTATCTCCACTGTAAGGGTCTACAACTATGATCCATATCCTGTATCTGTAAATAAAGTTTTATTGGAATATAGCCGTACTCATTCATTTAAAATTGTTCATAACTGTTTTCCAACTACAACAGTGGAGTTGAGTGGTTATTTTGTGTAATATAAGGCCTGCAAAGAAAGATAGTTTTTGTTCCTTTACAGAAAATGTTTGCTAAGCCCTTGCCTCTATATGTCCCCTGTCCTATTTTTTCTTTGAATATATTTGTTGAAGAAACCAGGTCATCTTTCCTCCAGAGTTTCTCCATATTCTACATTTTGATGATTGTATCCCTCCCCATTGTTATTTATCATGTTCCTCTGTCCTCTGTACTTCTTATATACCCATACACAGACCAAACAAAAGGGGCTGAACAGATTCAGTTTCAATACTTGGCAACATTTGATTACTGGATTCAAGTTTTATCAGTCAGATCCATCTCTTTTCAAGTTTATAACCATGTTTTCACCTAATGATTTTAATAGCTATTAATCATCATTGCCTTGATTCATTGTTTCGTTCAGTTCAGTTCAGTTGCTCAGTCATGTCCAACTCTTTGCAACCCTGTGGACTGCAGCAACCAGGCCTCCCTGTCCATCAACAACTCCCGGAGATGACTCAAACTCATGTCCATTGAGTCGGTGATGCCATCCAACCGTCTCATCCTCTGTCGTCCCCTTCTCCTCCTGTCTTCAATCTTTCCCAGCATCAGGGTATTTTCCAATGAGTCAGTTCTTTGCATCAGGTGGCCAAAGTATTGGAGCTTCAGCTTCAGCATCAGTCCTTCCAATGAATATTCAGGACTGATTTCCTTTAGGATTGATTGGTTTGGCCCCCTTGCAGTCCAAGGGATTCTCAAGAGTCTTCTCTAACACCACAGTTCAAAACCATCAATTCTTTGGCACTCAGCTTTCTTTATAGTCCAACTCTCACATCCATACATGGCTACTGGAAAAACCATAGCTTGGACTAGACAGACCTTTGCCAGCAAAGTAATGTCTGCTTTTTAATATGCTATCTAGGTTGGTCATAGCATTCCTTCCAAGGAGCAAGTGTCTTTTAATTTCATGGCTGAACTGACCATCTGCAGTGATTCTGGAGCCCAAGAAAATAAAGTCTGTCACATGTTTCCATTGTTTACCCATCTACTTGCCATGAAGTGATGGAACCAGATGACATGATTTTTGTTTTTTTGAACATTGAGTTTTAAGCCAATTTTTTCACTCTCCTCTTTCACTTTCATCAAGAGGCTCTTTAGTTCCTCTTCGCTTTCTGCTATAAGAGTGGTGTCATCTGCATATCTGAGTTATTGATATTTCTCCCAGAAATCTTGATTCCAGCTTGTGCTTCATCCAGCCCAGCATTTTGCATGATGTACTCTAGACATAAGTTAAATAAGCAGGGTGGCAATATACAGCTGTGACATACTCTTTTCCCAATCCAGAACCAGTCTGTTGTTCCATGTCCAGTTCTAACTGTTGCTTCCTGACCTGCATACAGATTTCTCGGGAGGCAGGTAAGGTGGTCTGGTATTTCCGTCTCTTGAAGAATTTTCCACAGTTTGTTGTGATCCACACAGTCAGTGGCTTTGGTGTAGTCAATAAAGCAAAAAAGATGTTTTTTTCTGGAACTCTCTTGCTTTTTCTATGATCCAACACATGTTGGCAATATGATCTCTGGCTCCTCTGCCTTTTCTAAATCCAGCTGAATATCTGGAAGTTCTCGGTTCACATACTGTTGAAGCCCTGCTTTGAGAATTTTGAGCATTACTTTGCTAGCATGTGAGATGAGTGGAACTGTGTGGTAGTATGAACATTTTTGGCATTGCCTTTCTTTAGGATTGTAATGAAAACTGACCTTTTCCAGTTCTTTGATCACTGCTGAATTTTCCAAATTTGCTGGCATACTGAGTGCAGCACTTTCACAACATCATCTTTTAGGGTTTGAAATAGCTCAGCCAGAATTCCATTACCTCTACTAGCTTTGTTCGTAGTGATGCTTCCTAAGGCCCACTTGAGTTCACATTCCGAGATGTCTGGCTCTAGGTGAGTGATCACACCACCATGGTTATCTGGGTCATTATGATCTTTTTTTATAGTTCTTCTGTATATTCTTGCCACCTCTTTTTAATATCTTCTGCCTCTGTTATGTCCATACCATTTCTGTCCTTTATTGTGCCCATCTTTGCATGTAATATTCTCTTGGTATTTTCTTGAAGAGACCTCTAGTCTTTCCCATTCAATTGTTTTCCTCTATTTCTTTGCATTGATCATTGAGGAAGGCTTTCTTTTCTCCCCTTGATATTCTTTCAAACTCTGCATTCAGGTGGGTATATCTTTCCTTTTCTCCTTTGCCTTTTGCTTCTCTTCTCTTCTCAACTATTTGTAAGGCCTCCTCAGACAACCATTTTACCTTTTTGCATTTCTTTTTCTTGGGGATGGTCTTGATCCGTGCCTCCTGTACAATGTCACGAACCTCCGTCCATAGTTCTTCAGGCACTCTGTCTATCAGATCTAATCCCTTTAATCTATTTGTCACTTCCACTGTATAATTGTAAGGGATTTGATTTAGGTCATACCTGAATGGTTTAGTGGTTTTCCCCACTTTCTTCAATTTAAATCTGAATTTTGCAACAAGGAGTTCATGATCTGAGCCACAGTCAGCTCCTGGTTTTGTTTTTGGTGACTGTATAGAGCCTCTCCATTTTTGGCTGCAAAGAATATAGTCAATCTGATTTCAGTAATGACCATCTAGTGGTGTCCATGTGTGGAGTCGTCTCTTGTGTTGTTGGAAGAGGTTGTATGCTATGACCAGTGCGTTCTCTTGGCAAAACCCTATTAGCCTTTGACCTGCTTTGTTTTGTATTTCAAGGCCAAACTTGCCTGTTACTCTATGTATCACTTGCCTTTATACTTTTGCATTCCAGTCCCCCATGATGAAAAGGACATCTTTTTCTGGTGTTAGTTCTAGAAGGTCTTGTAGGTCTTCATAGAATCATTCAACTTCAGCTTCTTTGGCATTACTCGTCAGAGCATAGACTTGGATTACGGTGATGTTGAATGGTTTGCCTTGGAAATGAACAGAGATCATTCTGTGGTTTTTGAGATTGTACCCAAGTACTGCATTTCAGACTCTTTCGTTGACTATGATGGCTACTCCATTTCTTCTAAGGGATTTTTGCCCACGTAGTAGATACAATGGTCATCTGAATTAAGTTCGCCCATTTGAGTCCATTTTAGTTCACTGATTTCCTAGAATGTCGACGTTCACTCTTGCCATCTCCTGTTTGACCACTTCCTATTTGCTTTGATTCATGGACCTAACATTCCAGGTTCCTATGCAATATTGCTCTTTATAGCATCGGACTTTACTTCCATCACCAGTCACATCCACAAATGGGCATTGTTTCCATTTTGGCTCAGCCTCTTCATTCCTTCTGGAGCTATTTCTCTGCTCTTCTCCAGTAGCATTTCGGGCACCTACTGACCTGGGGAGTTCATCTTTCAGTGTCATATCTTTTTGCCCTTTCATACTGTTCATTAGGCTTTAGAAAATGATTATATAGTAATTTTATCATTCAGTTTATTTGCTACTACTCTTTTATATGTGAAAGTGCTGCACTCAATATGCCAGCAAATTTGGAAAACTCAGCAGTGGCCACAGGACTGGAAAAGGTCAGTTTTCATTCCAATCCCAAAGAAAGGCAATGCCAAAGAATGCTCAAACTACCGCATAGTTGCACTCATCTCACATGTTAATAAGGTAATGCTCAAAATTCTCCAGGCCAGGCTTCAGCAATACGTGAAAAGCAAACTTCCAGATGTTCAAGCTGGTTTTAGAAAAGGCAGAGGAACCAGAGATCAAATTGCCAACATCCACTGGATCATCAAAAAAGCAAGAGACTTCCAGAAAAACATCTATTTCTGCTTTGTTGACGATGCCAAAGCCTTTGACTGTGTGGATCACAATAAACTGTGGAAAATTCTGAAAGAGATGGGCATACCAGACCACCTGACCTGCCTCTTGAGAAACCTCTATGCAGGTCAGGAAGCAACAGTTAGAACTAGACATGGAACAACAGACTGGTTCCAAATAGGAAAAGGAGTATGTCAAGGCTGTATATTGTCACCTTGCTTATTTAACTTATATGCAGAGGACATCATGAGAAACGCTGGACTGGAAGAAGCACAAGCTGGAATCAAGATTGCTGGGAGAAATATCAATAACCTCAGCTATGCAGATGACACCACCCTTATGGCAGAAAGTGAAGAGGAACTAAAGAGTCTCTTGATGAAAGTGAAAGTGGAGAGTGAAAAAGTTGGCTTAAAAGTCAACATTCAGAAAACGAAGATCATGGCATCTGGTCCCATCATTTCATGGGAAATAGATGGGGAAGCAGTGGAAACAGTGTCAGACTTTATTTTTCTGGGCTCCAAAATCACTGCAGATGGTGACTGCAGCCATGAGATTAAAAGACACTTACTCCTTGGAAAGTAAGTTATGACCAACCTAGATAGCATATTCAAAAGCAGAGACGTTATTTTGCCAACAAAGGTCCGTCTAGTCAAAGCTATATTTTTTCCTGTGGTCATGTATGGATGTGAGAGTTGGACTGTGAAGAAGGCTGAGTGCCGAAGAATTGATGCTTTTGAACTGTGGTGTTGGAGAAGACTCTTGAGAGTCCCTTGGACTGCAAGGAGATCCAACCAGTCAATTCTGAAGGAGTTCAGCCCTGGGATTTCTTTGGAAGGAATGATACTAAAGCTGAAACTCCAGTACTTTGGCCACCTCATGTGAAGAGTTGACTCATTGGAAAAGACTCTGATGCTGGGAGGGATTGGGGGCAGGAGGAGAAGGGGACGACAGAGGATGAGATGGCTGGATGGCATCACTGACTCGATGGACATGAGTCTGAGTGAACTCCGGGAGTTGGTGATGGACAGGGAGGCCTGGCGTGCTGCGATTCATGGGGTCGCAAAGAGTCAGACACGACTGAGTGACTGAACTGGACAGTTTTGTGAAAGAAAGGCTAGATGAATGAATGATTCTGTCCCTTTAGTTCCCACTTTCAGAATAATCAATAGTTTCACTAATATTTCCAAAGTAACCATTGGACTTTTTAACTATCATATGAATGCCTGAATTGTTTTTAACAGTTTTATTTAAATCTAGTTTATATACCATATATTGACCCTTTTAAAATGTACAGTTCAATGGTTTTTTGTATATTTACAGAGTTGTGCCATCAATCACTGCAATCTAATTTCCATCATCTCAAAAATAATTGTTATGAATACACAGAATTTTTATAATGTATTTTTGTTTCAATCCCTTTTAATATTTTTCTGAGACTTATATTATCTTATTTTTCATCAATGGGAAGCCCTTTTGAGATTGGTTCCTATATAAGGTTATTATGAAAATAAAATGGGAATAATTTTCGTGATTCTGATACTTAAGAAATGCTGCATAGTTATTATAGTGGTTATCAAGCTTGGATACATATTGGAACTGAAGAACTTTAAGACATCTTCATGTGCAGTCCCTTCCCTATATTAATTATAGCAGAATCTCTGCAGGTGATTTTCATCCAATACTTTTTAAACCACCCCCCACCCCAGGTGGCTTCCAATGTACAGCCAAGTTTAGAAACCACAGAATTTTGAGGATGTAGGTTGATTTTTCCCTTCCTCCCTCTCCCTTTCCCTGCTCTCATCTCAGGCAACTATATTTCTTTATTTGCCCAGTCAGTCAAGCTAGCTACCTTAATCATTTCATACTTTCTAACCTAGCACTCTTTAAATCCAGAGGATTTTTTTTGAAGAGAAGTGGTTGTCTCAGGTGTGTATTACACAAAAATACTTCTGGTGACAATATGAAAGAGAGTTTGATGAAGCAAGTGAAAACTACTCCATGTATAAGCAGTTCCCCTGGACTCACAACCTTCACATTCCTTAGCATGGTTCTCTAGGTTACTTGTGATCCAATCTTAACCTCTGTTGCCAGCCTTATCACATACTCTAAAACCCTGTGCCTGACAGTAGAGCAATGCTAATATACATTTTCTCTACTATTATATTGCCACCCAAAAAGGTGGTCCACCATGAACCTGTTGCATTGGAATACCCTTGGAGCTTGTTAGAGATGCAGAATTTCAGGTTTCACCCATGGGCCTAACTTCATCCCAGTCTGCCTTTTAATGAGATTCTACAGTTGATTCATAGGCACATTAAAGTATAAGAACTTTGTTCTAACTCTTTCCACCTTTTTTCTGCTTCTCCTTACACCTTGATCTTTCTATGCATGTCAACTCTTCCCCTTTCTCTTTTGATCCACCCTTCAAGCCTTCATTCAAATATTTTTATCCTGAATTCTTTACTAATTTTCCCACCTTTGACTATAAGGGCCCTTTCCTTCTTCATAGCGCTGATGCTCTGTTTGTCATACCACTCTCATAAAACAGTGCTTTCATTTCCTTTTTAGTGACTCAGGTACCTGAGAAACTACTACATTTAAAGCTCCTGAGTGCAATAACCATGCCTCATTCATTTCTGTATCCACAGAGCACTTTACTTTGCAGGTATTAGAATTTCTATTTAAAAGACAAAAAGCAGAATACATAAATGAATAAGCTTGGTGAGAGAGTGCCAGCACCTGTTCTCCTTTATCCTTTTCAGCAGTAGTCACTAGTATCTTCATCTGGTAAATGTAGCCTTATTTATTTTCATATTCAGTCTTGACCAAGGCAAACAGCTTATATTAACATCACACCCACCATATATTCATGTCTGGAATTAATATTGACATGAACTCAGCCTGGTGTGAGCTCTGAGCCCTGTGTGCCTGCCAATATGTTCCCCTCTCCCTGTTCCTACCCCCTCCTAATCTCACTGTGTGTGCTCAGCATGTAAAATTAAATTCATCTCTATACTTGGTTTGAAATCTCATTTTTCTTCTGTCTTATGATTTAACCAACTGCAGAGTCAGTTCACCCTACCTAGATACAGATGTCACCTATGACCACCAGCCCAGCTCTTTTGGACACTGAAATTTACACCACTAGTCAGTGCTGTCCACAAACGCAGACATGCACACACAACATGGCTATATTGTGTCCTCTAAACCCAGTTCTTCAATTATCCAGCTTTTTCCCCATAACTTGCAGTTGAACTTGTTACAGAGAAATGCAACCCCAGTGACTAACTTGGAGGTCAGTGACATGGGGACTGCAGACTGGCCAATTGTGTCATGACCCCGTGCTAGGGGAGTTGTTCTATTTTGGCAGGAAACAGATAGTAGTATTTTTATCAAGAGCCTTGGGGCTTTGCTGAGGTAGCAGTACTAAATTGCATGATTCTGGTAATTCTCCCAGAGCTTGCTTTAGTGCTATGGCTTCTTACACCTACACAAAGTATACGTCAATCCATATCTCATTAATTTTTCTCCAAGTAAGTTTTGTAGATCCACAAGTATTCACACTGTCGGTATGAAAGTGAAGTGCAAGTGTTAGTCACTCAGTTGAGTCCAACTCTTTGCGACCCCATGGATTGTAGCTCACCATGCTCTTCTGTCCATGGAATTCTCCAGGCAAGAATACTGGAATGAGTAGCCATTCCCTTCTCCAGGGGATCTTACTGATGCAGGAATTGAACCCTGGTCTCCCACATTGCAACAGATTCTTTACTGTCTGAGCCACCAGGGAAACCCAGCACTATCAGTATACCTCCTACTTGATTGTTCTCCTTCATCTGTGAATTATCTCCAAACTAAGGGAGTTTACCTAGCTTCTAGGGCAGGGACTCATTCCTTTTCTACATGCTAGAGGGAGGGATGGCAACCCACTCCAGTGTTCTTGCCTGGAGAATCCCAGGGACGGGGGAGCCTGGTGGGCTGCCGTCTGTGGGGTCGCACAGAGTCAGACATGACTGAAGCGACTTAGCAGCAGCAGCAGCAGGGTTTGAAGGAGCTTCCAGCTAAACTGTATGCTGACATGGTTTTTGTTGACCCATTTATGGATCTAGCTCTGCCTGTTTTCTTAGATTAGATTTACTTTCTGTTTTTCTCTTCATGTAGGTAATAAATTTTCATCCATAAATTTGACTTATGACCATTCCCCAACACCAATTTCTGTTCTTGACTCACCAATTTTGATCCTTCATTTACTATAACCTTCAGTGCTGATACTATCATATTTTCATATTTCTGGATTCATGTGAAAAATTGTTTTAGGAATGGGTGGTAGATTTGCATGCTTATGACATAATTGGAAATAACCAAAATACTGATAAATTATAAATATTAGGTGGCCAGTTATGTGAATGTTGCATGAAGGAAGGGTTATAATAAATCCAATTCTGTATATATGGGTTCTAAATAAATGAAAATATATTTTAATTTTGCTCAGGCAACTATTTTTCCCTTCATAATTCAAGTGATATCCAGCAGAAAAGTAGGTCACAATTTTATCTTAGAAAATTTCATATTCATTTTAGAATGCATTTGCCTCATTACTAACAATCTGCATTTCAGTGATCCACCTCCCCTTTAGGGGATGACAATCAAACCATACAATCTGGATCTGTAGAGAGTAGAAAGCTTTTCCTTGAAAGCTGTACTTGCAAAACCAAGAAAGTCAAATGCCTGCCTATCCCTGTGCAACTTTGGGTTGAAATTACTCAACAGTCCATTAAAGAGTTATTTGGTTCAGTATTTAGCTAAGCATGTGTGAAATATTCTAAATAATCTTCAAGTGTAGCATCTTCTGAAAGCTAGTCTCAGGAGACCGTTTTGAATATTTGTAGTAGAGAAGAATGTCACATCTCTGTTGAGATATGTATGCAGCATACATATTATGTGCACATGTCTGAGGTCCCAGTTCCTTGCTTTGATAATTTTTAAATATGATGATTGCCTTCAGACTGAAACTCTTCCACGTAGAAGAGTTGGTGTTAACACCCACTCATTGAAACCTCATCTAATCTGAGATATTTGTTAAAAAACTGAACCCCACACCCACCATCCAATTCTCCAGGAGAAAAGCATTTTCTGCCCAATGTTGCCCTGATTATAGGTGACTGGCTATGGAAACGAGTATGCATTGACTAACACATGGTCATTCTCTGATTTCTTCGTGGTGGAAAAGGAACAGCAAAAACATGTCCACAGTTGGGCCATTTGTATATCCAAGGGCAAATTATAGCTACATTTATCCCCATTTGATTATTTTATCTGTAGAGCACAATAATACATTCTCAATATAAATATTAAGGAGAAGCAGAAAAGTTTAAAGAAGCAGAAAAAAAAAAAGACTTGCGTATAATTCTAACATGTAGAGGTAATAATTTATCACTTTTGGCATTTTTTTTCTCTTGTTCTTTTTCTGTGTGTTGCCTTATGTAGATCCATAACAAAAGTCATAGTTTAAGTTGTATCCATTTCATGGAGTCAGGCAGGATGCTATCATGGTCAGGTGAGGGCTCTCTTCTGGGTCATAGGCTTTATGTTGTTTCTTCATGTGGTGAAAAGGACTAGAGAATTCTTTCAGGCCTCTTTCATGAGAACATTAATCCCATTCAGGAGGGCTCTGCCCTCATGACATAATTATCTCCCAAAGTTCCTACTTTTAATATAATCACCTTGGGCATTAGATTCTCAACATAAGAATTCTGGGGATACATAAGTATTCAACCTCTACTACTGTGGTACATCCATACAATGGAATACACAAAACAATTTGTATAAATTTCATGATATTTATGCTGCCTGAGAGAAGCCATAGTGTGAAAGTGAAAGTTGCTCAGTCGTGTCCAACTCTTTGCGACCCCATGGACTATACAGTCCATGGGATTCTCCAGGCCAGAATACTGGAGTGGGCAGCCTTTCTCTTCTGCAGGGGATCTTCCCAACCCAGGGATCGAACCCCAGTCTCCTGCATTGCAGGCAGATTCTTTACCAGCTGAGCCACAAGGGAAGCCCTAGGAAAGATTATATAGTGTGTAATTTCATTCATAAAACATCCTAGAAAATGCAAACTAATCTCTACTGAAAACACAGTGGTGCTAGGAGTTTGAGTTGTAGAAATACACAGTGGTGCTAGGAGTTTGAGTTGTAGAAATACAGGATGGAAGTATTACTAAGAGATATGCAGAAACTTGGGGTTGATGGACATGTTTGATATCCTCCTTTTCAGTGACAGTCTCATAAGTATGTACATACACAAAAATTTGTTCAGTTGTACATTTTAAATATGTGCAGTTTATTCTATGTCAGTTATAGCTCACAAAAGTTTTAAAGACATAGTTTTCCTTGGATGAGACTGAATATATCAGTCATGACTCATTGGTTGTAAGCCATAGAAAGCCTTGGTATAAATTAAAGAGAATTCATGGCAAAGACATGGGGAATTTAACAGAACTGTTTAGGAAGGCTGAAAGAGCCAGATCTGGCATGGAGCAGGACATAAGGCAACTTCAGAGACTAAGGAAACAGAAAGAAGCACCTCATGCCTGACAACATCTGGTTAGGGAGTCTCTTCTGCTTAATGAATAGATTCTACCATTTTCAGACTGGGGAAATGGGATAATGGATATTTATCATTATTATTCCGTTAAAAAGTAAGATGCCAGAGAGGAATATTCCCATTGGCTGGGGGAGACAGACTATAGCTAATTTTTAGATGAAATTAGAGTGTTATAGGAAAGAAGATGGAATGCTGAATATGGTAAAAATCAAATGTCTGCCACTAAAGGACTTTGGTTTTCTGTTCTGGTTGCTATTCTTTTCTTGTGGGATTAATATTAATTTGGGCTTCCTTGGTAGCCCAGCTGGTAAAGAATTCGCCTGCATTGTGAGAGATTGATCCCTGGGTTGGAAAGATCCCCTGGAGGAAGGCATGGCAACCCACTCCAGTGTTCTTACCTGGAGAATCCCCATGGACAGAGGAGCCTGGTGGGCTACAGTCTACGGGCTCGCAAAGAAGCAGACACAACTGAGCGACTAAGCACAGCACAATATTAATTCATTAATAACTGAACAGAACTACTTGAACACAATGTTTTTAAAATGGAAATAAGTTAATATAGTAATTTTCACTGCAATATTAATATATACTTATTATAGGCCATTTGGATAATGCTAGAAAACTAGAAAGAAAACAAATTATTCTGACTCACTACCAAGAAGCAATCACTTTTAAAATTCATTAGTTTTTTGACATAGGTTATGTTTTTTTAATGAACAAGAACATTTTATTTTAAATTAATCTTTATAAACAATTATACAGAGAAATAAATTGGACATGAATTCCAATATGTCCTTTGAGTTTGGTGCTTCCCACCCTTCAGTTATGGGGAACACTACCATCACGGCACTGATTTTTGCAGTATGAGACATTTAAAGATGACTGATTGGATATCAACCCACTCTTAAAAATTAAGACTTTTTTAAGAGCAATTTTAGATTTATAACAAAATTAAGGGAAGGAAGGTCAGATTTCCATATTTTTCCTACCCCTCCCCCAACACATATATCCTGTTCCTTTAGAAAGATCCTCTACCAGAGTGGTATTTTTGTTATTGGTGAACCTACATTGGCACATCATGGTCACCCAAAGTCCATAGCTTACATTAGGGTTCACTCTTGTTAATACTTTCTGTGAGTTTCAACAAATGTGTTTTCAGTAGATTGGTGTATAATACACCACTCCTAAACTTAATAGCTTAGCACAACAGATCACCTTATTATTTCCCATGTGCATCAAGAATTTAGAAAGAGATTGGTTGAGTGGTTCTGGCTCTGTTCTCATGTTTGCGATCAGATGGAGCTGAAACAATGGGGACTGGACCAATTAGGGGCTTCTCAGGAATAGCTTCATGTGGTCTCAGGTTTCTCTGTTTGGTCTCTATTCATGAACTGGTCTGGTCCTTATAGCATGGCAGTCTCAAGATGCTCTAAGTCTTCATCAGAGAATATTCCAGTTGACAAGTTAGAAGTTTCATTGCCTTCTGTGAACTACATTCAGTGTTATTGTTATTCTACCACATTCTAGTGGTTATAAGCAAGTTATAAGCCTCCTCAGTTTCCAGGAGGTGAGATAGATGATCTATTTCTCAATGGTAAGAGCATCAAAATCATGTTGCAAAAAGCCACATGAGGTGGGAAATATTGTTGTGGCCATCTTGGAATATAGACACTGCTATACTTTCTCTCTACAGTTAGAAAATTTCAACTCTTCTGGATTCAAAGTGTGTAAGTCAGTACACAGAGTGAAAAACCTCTTGTAGGGGGTGTCTTTAAAATTGAAATCAGTTTTTCATGCCTCTGTTGAGGAAACACAGCTTTCTATATGATCCTTAAAAAATCTTCTAAAATTCGGGCTCCAGAGTTTCCTTTGGTGATATGTAGATAAGAGGTTTTATGGTAAAAAAGAGTACTAGATTCATATTCAAAAACTTTGTGGTTATGACCCATCCTTGCCAGTATCTTTGGCTTCTGTGTCTCAGTTTAACTCTTTGTTAAATGAAATACTATTTCTCCTGTGCATCTCATGGCTTTATGTTGAGGAGCAAATGAGGTTGTTAATATGAAACACTCTGAGAAATTCCACATAAAAATGAAACATTGCTATTGTTCTAAATAATGGTCGTGCTTTATGGCCTGTAGGGGCAAGAAGTTCTTCCTAATATCTGACTGACATGTATTCGTTTGCCATAGCTCTCTGTAACTAACCAAGTTGAAATTGGTTGTGTTTATTTCTCTCTGATAAAACGGTGACAGTCACATTTGGAGGTTTCGGTATGTTACTACTCTTATTTTCACAATTTTGCGCCATATAACTTGATTTGTATTCTATGCATCACCTAAGCCTTTTGCTCAGCAAGCAACCAGTACTGAGCTTCTAGCATTATTACGCAAGAATCCCTAAATCATTTTCCTGTTCATTGCATTGCATTGCTACCACTTTATGTGGATCCTTTGTTTTGGTTCATTGTCTCTAGACTTATTATTTTACATTTATCTGCATTAAACTGCATTATTGGTTTATTGGTCAAGTCACCATGAGGCACTAATCCATCTGAATCACGCCATTGTATTTTTTCCTGTGTGCTGTATATATACCATAGAAGACTAATAAAAATCTATGTACCTTAAAGGAGGTTATGAATATTTTATTGGCTATACTTCAGGGTCAGACTAACAACTCAAAATAGGCCAAGCCCGTGTTCAAGGTACCAGGCCACTGAACAGAGTTTCTAGGAGAGAAAGAAGCCAATATCTTCCAAGGAAAAGCTTAGATAAAATCTGGTTCAGTCTATAAACTTGTACCATTTTTACTGGTGGCCTAGGGCTCATAATTTGAGAACTCTCATTTTATCTTAGTTTAACTACCCATGTTATAGTACCCTTTAAAAATACTTTTCTGAGAAGGAATATGATCCATTCCAGAGTAGGTGGCCTAGGTCAGAAAAGCAGTTAGCTTGGACCACTGTTTTGAGAAATTTGCTTAAAAATTAGATAAACACACTGAATGAAAATTAAGTTTTAATGACCTCTAGGGTCATGCATACAAAACATCTTTGGGGCCTACTATGTGTCAGGAAGTTAGCTGGAGTAAAATAGAAAAACTGCAGAGATCCTCTTTGAAGAAGTGATAGGTGAAGGATAAACTCGATGACAAATTATTACAGTTTGGTTCTATAGTGACAGACTTTAGATGTTTCCATAGAGAGCTGGAGATGCACAGCACAGGAAATGACTCATACTGCCTGGGAACTTTAGGAAAGGTGGAAGAGAAGAACTGGGCTTAAGAGCCAGTAGAGTATTAAGCCATTTTCTTGTTTGGCTTTGAGATAGTGTGAAGCATGGAGGAATCACGCACACACACACAGAAGATACAGTTTGGTACCACCCTGGTCTTTCCCCACCTGCCATGGCTTCTGGAAGAGATGGAAACACCTACTGGACTCCTGGGGTTCCCTGATAGCTCAGTTGATAAAGAATCTGCCTGCAATGCAGGAGCTGCTGCTGCTGCTAAGTTGCTTCAGTCGTGTCCGACTCTGTGCGACCCCAGAGATGGCAGCCCACCAGGCTCCCCCGTCCCTGGGATTCTCCAGGCAAGAACACTGGAGTGGGTTGCCATTTCCTTCTCCAATGCATGAAAGTGAAAAGTGAAAGTGAAGTTGCTCAGTCGTGTCCGACTCTTAGCGACCCCATGGACTGCAGCCTACCAGGCTCCTCCATCCATGGGATTTTCCAGGCAAGAGTACTGGAGTGGGGTGTCATTGCCTTCTCTGGCAATGCAGGAGACCCATGTTCAATTCCTGGGTCAGGAAGATCTGCTGGAGAAGGGATAGGCTACCCACTCCAGTATTCTTGGGCTTCCTGGTGGCTTAGCTGGTAAAGAATCTGCCTGCAATGTGAGAGACATGGGTTTGATCCCTGGGTTGGGAAGATCCCTTGGAGAAGGGAAAGGCTACCCACTCCAGGATTCTGGCCTGGACAATTCCATGGACTGTATAGTCCATGGGATTGCAAAGAGTCGGACAGGACTGAGTGAATTTCACTTTTACAGGACTCCTGGGAAATTAGAATGATCAGGTATACTGTCCAGAGCTTCCTGAGGATAGTGAAATATTCCCAGTGAAAGATCAGGTAGAAGAAGTCTTCAGAAGAATTTGAGGTGACAGCCCTAAAGAACAGTGTATTAGTTAAGTAGACAAAAGTAGCCAGTCACTGTGATCTTTTAAAAGATGAATCTTTTACAGATTCACCATAATTGAACTATTCTGTGCTGGACACAAGTTACTTCTTATATGAGCTATTATAATTAATGCCATTAGTTACAGTGATGAACATTTAGTTTAGTCATAAACTGTTTTGCATGTAAAAAAGGATTCCCAGGCTTGCAAGAGGAGTGTGTGTGTGTGTGTGTGTGTGTGTGTGTGTGTGTGCAGGAATGCATGTCTGTGTGTAGGAAATAAGAATAAAATCATCTCAGTGGTGGTGCTTTGAAAGATTCAGAAAACTTGAATACAACATTAATGCTATAGTTTATTCATTTATTTTGATAAATTTTTAACATCATTAAAGGGGAGAGAATATTGTGATTTCTGAAAGGTTCCTTCAGCAAATCCAAGTGACAGTATAAGTTCGCTTCCTTCAACTGATAATTATCCATGGCAAAGGAAGTATTAAGGCAACAAAAATGTCCCTGCTCCAAAGGAGCTGGCCATGACATGGGAGATAGTCAATCATAAACACAAGCAAGAATAAGTGATCAATCTGAGCTCATTTGTTAATTTATCTTTCCCTTCACTTTGAATGGCTGTGGCATTTATCATATGTTCTGCCTAATTTAGCACCTAATAACATAGTTTCTCATTGTCCTCTAATTGTTTGATAAGTGAAAGTCGTCTTTTCCCAACCAGACTGTATTCTCCCTAAGGGCAGGGACTTTATTCTTGTCTTGTCTACTCTCTGCTCATCTATCCATGTCCAATGGAATTAGTAGGCAGCTATAAGTGTCCTGTGAATACATACTTGTTGCTGGTCTAAGGGACCATGTAATTAGGCTCAATTGTTTTACTTCTTCAGACCCAGTTTCCCTTTTTGGAAAATGACAAAGTTAAACTTGGAAACTTCTAAGGCCTTTTCTTGCCCTGAGGATCTTAATTAAGTCTTTAATTTGCTTGTATTTTACTGGATGGAATAAAAGTACTATTAATATCCATAATCATATATTATTATACATAGAGCTGGTATTTTTCTTAACTGTAAAACCAGCACATTACTTAATTCATCCAACTATCCATAAAACTATTTCAGCACATATTCAATACACACATACTGTGGGCCAGGTATTTTAGGAGATGCTGAAGAGTTCCTTACAAATGAGCAATGTAGACATAGTTCTCACCTTCTGAAAGCCTACAGATGATTAGCAATGAATAAATAAAGATGGATAATTAAACAGTAACTGCAAAATGAGATGAAGACTGTGCTGGGAGTGGGGACTCAGTTATGTGCCCACCTCTTCCTGTCTCATGGGCTTCTGGAAGACTGGTTTCCTAGTGGTACTTGATCCAAGATGACTTGAAGGGATAGGATGGGTCAACCAGGTGAGGTGGGCAGCAGCAGGACAGTCTGTGAAAAGATCCTACAGTAGGAGACAGCATGGATACTGAAGGAATTTCAGTTAGGTCTGCAGTGAGATTGAAGATTTTGAGTGAGATTTGGAGTTGAGACATGATGTATAGAGATGGGCTCAGCATCATGCTTTTAAAGAATGTTAGAACTTATGTTAAAGGCATGTGAAAGTCACTAGAGGATAGGAGGGATGTGTGTGTGTGTTAGTCACTCAGCTGTGTCCGCCTCTTCACCACCCCATGCACTGTAGCCCGCCAGGCTCCTCTGTCCATGGGATTCTCCAGGCAAGAGTACTGGAATGGGTTGCCAGTTCCTTCTCTGGGAGATCTTCCCAACCCAGGGATTGAACCTGAGTCTCCCACATTGCAAGCAGATTCTTTAACATTTGACCACCAGAGAAGCCAGGTGGGAGGGATGACGTGATCATATTTGTATATTTTCAAAAATACTTCAATAGTCCTTTCATGTTTTCTGTTCCCACCATCAAAATATTAACACACATTTCTATCATAATCTAAGATAATTTGTATCTGACTTAAACATTTTATAGATAGAGACTCCTAACCAACTCTGACACATTTTAGTGTTTTTCATCAGGGATGGACCATAACTGTTTGAAGAAGCATAACTGTTTGAAGAAGCATCGTTGCAAATTGAAAAAAGTTAGTGCCTCTAATTATCTTTGTAATTAACTTCCTCATACCCTCAATAATGTTTTTTTTTTTTTTTAAACACAGTTGCTGATCAGTAAAATGTTTCAGTGCTGAGTTAGGATGAAAGAACAGCCAAGTTCATTGGAAAGTGCACAGTAGCTCCTTAATTGTTAACAGTGAAGGCTTGAGTAATTCATTTGACCTCTCTCTGCTTCAGCCTCCCTTCTGGAAAATGGAGACAATAAATCAGAGTTTTTGTAAGGATTTAAATGCCTTTTTGTAAAATATCTAGCAAATGATCTCACCCACAGTATGGGCTCAATAAATATTGGTTCCTTTTCTCCTTCTTCAAAGGCTCTTTTCTCTTTAGTGGGAAATGGAAACCATTTGGTGTTTCCCTTTAGTTTATATCAAAAACATAGTAGGAACTACCACATGATGAACATCATGCTTGTAAGGAATTAAAGGAGGGAATATGAATTAGCACCTGCCATAAAACTCAGCCTAGTGAGATAGAAAGATGTATTATATTAAAAAAATAAGATAATGTTTTTCTTCTCCAATTCTTAGCCTTCCATTGCAGGGCAAAGAATAGCCACCTTTTGCCTTAGCATCCAGAAAAGGCGATGGCACCCCACTCCAGTACTCTTGCCTGGAAAATCCCATGGATGGAGGAGCCTGGAAGGCTGCAGTCCATGGGGTCACACAGAGTTGGACATGAATGAGCGACTTCACTTTCACTTTTCACTTTCATGCATTGGAGAAGGAAATGGCAACCCACTCCAGTGTTCTTGCCTGGAGAATACCAGGGACAGGGGAGCCTGGTGGGCTGCCGTCTATGGGATTGCACAGAGTCGGACATGACTGAGGCAACTTAGCAGCAGCCTTAGCATCATTGGAGGAAGATTTTGATCATGTCCCAGATTAATCAGGCAAGCAGGAGATTTAAAAGGAGCCATAGACATGCCCAGTGAGGATGTTTTTATAGTTCAATTGAATCTTTTATTCAGGTCAATTTATAGGTGCCATAGTTCAATACAAATAAAGCTACAAATACCAATTGGTAGACCAACTCCACATAAAACACATTAGAGGAAGTATATAATTCTGTATGAAAAAATATATAAATATAAACAAGTAACACCAGGTAGAAACTTAAAAGCATGAATCTACAATATTGATTGAGAACCTACTATATTAGTAATAATAGCATTATGAGGGATATTTGTGTTTTAGAAAAAAACAGCCTCTTCATGTTTGATCCACAGTGTAAAAGTAATATGGTCATTTTAGAAACAAACATGTAAACAACCTAATCAGTTCAGTTCAGTCACTCAGTCGTGTCCGACTCTTTGTGGCCCTTTGGACTGCAGCACACCAGGCTTCCCTGTCCATCACCAACTCCCAGAGCCTGCTCAAACTCATATCCATCGAGTCGGTGATGCCATCCAACCATGTCATCCTCTGTTGTCCTCTTCTTCTCCTGCCTTCAATCTTTCCCAGCATCAGGGTCTTTTCCAGTGCGTCAGCTCTTTGCATTAGGTGGCCAAAGTACTTGAGCTTCAGCTTCAGCATCAGTCCTTCCATCTATAAAGTGCTTTATTTGTGTTAGCTCCCTTAATCCACATATCTATCCTGGGAGAAGACTATTATGATTATTTCCATTTTATGTGAGGAAACTGAACCACTGAGAGGTAAAGTAACTTGTCAAAAAACAGTCAGCTAAATGTGGCTGGACCCAGAGACTGTGATGCTGAGTGAAGTGAGACAGAGAATAAGAAATATTGTATGACATCACTTATATGTGGAATCTAAAAAGAAATGGTATAAACTTATTCACAAAACCAAAACAAACTCACAGATTTAGAAATCAAACTTATGATTGTTGGATGCGAAGAAGGAGGGGAAGAGACAGGGAGTTTGGGATGGACAGGTACACTCTGCTATATTTAGAATGGATAACCAACAAGGACTTACTGTACAGCACAGGGAACTCTGCTCAATGATATGTGGCAGTCTGGATGGGAGGGGAGTTTCGGGGAGAATGGATACATGTATATGTATGACTAAGTCCCTTTGTTGTCTACCTGTCACAGCATTGTTAATCAGCTATACTCCAATATAAAAAAAAGATGTTTTTTTTTTGTTTGTTTGTTTTACAGTTGACTAATAGCTGGATTTATAACCCAGGCAATTTGGTCCTAGGATCTATATTCATTACCTCTATGCTACACTGCCTCTGTATGTGATCCTAGATGACATGTGCAGCTCAACATGCCCGATGCTATCTGCCAGGTATTGGGTACATCAGGACAACAAAGAAGAGAATATATGAACCGTGACCTCCAAGAATACAAGATGTAATTGAGAGACAAACTCACTGACAAGCAATTATGATACTCCTCAGTAATTGCTGATACATGGTTTATTTTACCAAATGCTAGTGGTGAGGAGTGGGGATAGTCAGGGTGAAATATATAAACAAGGCACTCAAGTAATATACCTATATTATCGAAAATGGTGACCTATATTATTACAAAATGGTGGCCTCAGTTTTGTTTGACCTTCAGGGTTTTGTTAATTAGTTGCCAGCATATAAAAATCACATTTTTCATAAAAATCCGCATTTCTGGTTTCTTCTAAAAAACTAGAACATCTGGTAATATTGGACCCATAGTAGACCCTAACAAACTCACCCTGAGTTGAGCAGCTTTAAGGACAGGGGCCCTTCTGTTAACAACAGGACCCAGCAGACATGCCTCACTCATTCAGGTGACCTGGTGGCCCTTGTAGGTATGTCACTTTTGCAACCTGCTTTTGCTAAGAGTGCAACGTTCCCAAGTGGGCCATTATTTATTAGGGTATGTAGTAGCATCACAGATGTCTAAATAACTGAAGTAGCTTTGTCCTGGTCACACAGAAGCAGAGACAGACTTAGCATTAAACTGATGAAGCTTTAGCTTTAGGATCCTCTCTTGTGCGACTTCCCCCTCTAGGAAAGGTTCTAACAATGTGTTCACATTATATATCTTTGAAAACCTTTGGAAATTCAGCTCTTTTAACTACAGTAGGTTAATACTGTCTCTTTCCATTTGTAGTTCCTTTCCTACATACTCCCTTATGTTAGGGGTTTTGGAGTGGCTGTGGTCATTAAACATAAAGATTCTCTTCTAAATACTCATTTTGCATCCATGTAGGCATTCTTTTTCCTTAAAGAGAACCCTCTCCATTGTATAACCTCAATCTTCCTTTGCCCGGCATGCTTCATTCTTACCTCTAAAGGCAGTAGTATGCCAGGGTCAGTTTTTATATCTTACGAGAGCTGATGTGACATTACCAAGAATTTTGCAAGGAGGTTGTAAACATAGCCAATAAGAATGAAATTATATTAACTTACAATTAATTGTATTATAAAATATAATGACTGTTCAGAAATAATGAATTACTAATTACTGGATTACATTTTACTATTATCTGTACTCTGAAGGCTATTTAGGTCTCTCTTACCTGTGTGGTAGAAATACTATATAATGGAGTGATTGTACATTTCAACTCTGTACACTGACATCATATCAAGAACTTGAACTTGGCTGTGGTAAGAATGTTTACACCATAAAAATTGGTAAGCAACAAACTGGGCTTTCTTTTCTTCTTGAGAGATTTTTTCACATGTTTACCAGCACACATGTCTCCCATGGTTGTCTGCATATTAATACAGAGACTGCAGTATTGCTGGTACCAGATTCCCTAGGGCTGGATTCCCAGGTGATACACTGGTAAAGAATCATCCTGCCAAGCAGGAGATGTAAGAGATTCAGGCTTGATCTCTGGGTTGGGAAAATCCCCTGGAGTAGGAAATGACAACCCTCTCCAGTATTCTTGCCTGGAAAATCTCATGGACAGAGGACACTGGTGGGCTACAGTCCATAGAGTCACACAAAGTTGGACACGACTGAGCACGTAGGCTTGTTCCCTAGGACAAGCAGCCCAAGTTCCAAGGACACAGATTAGAGCTATTGAAATGGCACGTGGATGCCTCATTATGCATTTAGGTGCTTAAAAATGTTTTTTCTCCTTCCTGTGTCATAGATAAAGGGAGAAATCCAAGGATCTGCTTCTAAATAGAGGTATATTTTAAATGTAGTGGGAGCATGGAGAAAGGTATGCCTAACTCAGCTTAAGAGAGAAATATTACTATTCAGGGAAATAACCTCCCCCAAGTTTCTGAATAAGATTAAAAATTGTACAATGCAAAACAGAAACTAATAAAATAAATAAAATTGACAACCAATGGTGGATAAGAGCTTCCTTTTATTGAGCTTTGAATGCAGTAGGTATTTTGCTAAGCATTTTACCCATATTTGATTTCATTTGATTCTCAGAATAAATAACCCTCTGAGGTTGATGATATTATGCTCATTTTACAAAGGGAACCCAAAACTTAAAGAGGTTAAGCAATTTTCCACGGTAGTAAAATGTTAAAGCTAGGGTTAGAACCTGTGTTAGTGTGACTGCTGCCCCTCCAATCAGCTCTTAAACACGATGCTTGCTGTCTGTGTGGCAAGTATAATGGACGTGACACAAGAGCACTTTTCAAATAAAATAGTTTATTACTCATAGACTATAAGCTCTGAGACAATTAATTATCACATGTTCAGACTCTTGTGGGATCTTGTATGGTATCAGGTGAAAATTTTTGCAGACTTTAACACTTAATATTCTGTGTTGTACAATATTATCTGTTGTTGCTCAGTTGTTTCTGACTCTTTGTGACCCTGTGGACTGTAGCCGTCAGGCTCCTCTGTCCATGGGATTCTCCAGGCAAGAATACTGGAATGTGTTGCCATTCCCTTCTCCAGGGGATCTTCTAACCCAGGGATCAAACCTGCATGCAGATCTCCCCTTGCATGCAGATTCTTCATGATCTGAGCCACCAGGGAAGCTCCCAATTCTCTGTGTTCAGTTCAGTTCAGTCACTCAGTCGTGTCCAACTCTTTGTAACCCCATGAATCGCAGCACTCCAGGCCTCCCTGTCCATCACCAACTCCCGGAGTTCATTCAGACTCACGTCCATCAAGTCAGTGATGCCATCCAGCCATCTCATCCTCTGTCGTCCCCTTCTCCTCCTGCCCCCAATCCCTCCCAGCATCAGAGTCTTTTCCAATGAGTCAACTCTTCGCATGAGGTGGCCAAAGTACTGGAGTTTCAGCTTTAGCATCATTCCTTCCAAAGAAATCCCAGGGCTGATCTCCTTCAGAATGGACTGGTTGGATCTCCTTGCAGTCCAAGGGACTCTCAAGAGTCTTCTCCAACACCACAGTTCAAAAGCATCAATTCTTCGGCACTCAGCTTTCTTCACAGTCCAACTCTCACATCCATGCATGACCACTGGAAAAACCATAGCCTTGAGTAGATGGACTTTGTTGGCAAAGTAATGTCTCTGCTTTTGAATATGCTGTCTAGGTTGGTCATAACTTTTCATCCAAGGAGTAAGCGTCTTTTAATTTCATGGCTGCAGTCACCATCTGCAGTGATTTTGGAGCCCCCAAAAATAAAGTCTGACACTGTTTCCACTGTTTCCCCATCTATTTCCCATGAAGTGATGGGACCGGATGCCATGATCTTAGTTTTCTGAATGTTGAGCTTTAAGCCAACTTTTTCACTGTCCTCTTTCACCTTCATCAAGAGGCTTTTTAGTTCCTCTTCACTTTCTGCCATAAGGGTGGTGTCATCTGCATAGCTGAGGTTATTGATATTTCTCCCAGCAATCTTGATTCCAGCTTGTGCTTCTCCCAGCCCAGCGTTTCTCATGATGTACTCTGCATATAAGTTAAATAACCTGGGTGACCATATACAGCCTTGACATACTCCTTTTCCTATTTGGAACCAGTCTGTTGTTCCATGTCCAGTTCTAACTGTTGCTTCCTGACTTGCATACAGGTTTCTCAAGAGGCAGATCAGGTGGTCTGGTATTCCCATCTCTTTCAGAATTTTCCACAGTTTATTGTGATCCACACAGTCAAAGGCTTTGGCATAGTCAATAAAGCAGAAATAGATGTTTTTCTGGAACTCTCTTGATTTTTCGATGATCCAGCGGATGTTGGCAATTTGGTCTCTGGTTCCTCTGCCTTTTCTAAAACCAGCTTGAACATCTGGAAGTTCATGGTTCATGTATTGCTGAAGCCTGGCTTTGAGAATTTTGAGCATTACTTTCCTAGCGTGTGAGATGAGTACAATTGTGCAGTAGTTTGAGCATTCTTTGGCATTGCCTTTCTTTGGGATTGGAATGAAAACTGACCTTTTCCAGTAAATTCTCTGTGTACTATATTGTAAATTAAATATACCACAAAAAAAAATATACCACAATAAAATATTCTATGATTTTAAGCAAATTGATTAATCTCTCTTTGCCTCAGTTTCCTGATCTTTAAAGAAAAGCCTCTTAACATTGTTGTGAGGAATAAATTATATAATGAAGTGTCTTGCATTGGGTCTATTATATTGTAAGAATTCATTTAACATTATAGCTAACAGATACTGAAGGTTTTCTTCAGTAGATATCAGGCACTATTCTAACCACTCTTTGTATATTATTACCTAATTTAATCCTATTAGACAAATACTGTTATTACTTCTGGTTTATATGTGAGAAAATTGAAGAGCAGAGAGAGTAAATAAGATCCCAGGGCCTAAAATTTAATTAAGAGTAGGGCTTGTGGAGTAGGAAATGGCAGCCCTCTCCAGTATTCTTGCCTGGAAAATTCCATGGACAGAGGAGTCTGGCAGGCTGCAGTCCATGTGATTGCAAAAGTTGGATATGAGTGAGTGACTTTCACTTTCAAAAGAAAGAATGAGAAAAAAAAAAAAAACTCACCAGCTAACAGTCACATATTTGGTTCTGAAGGACAACTATTATTTGATACTGTTTTGATTTCTGGAGATGATTAGATATTTTAGTACTCATGTATAGGTTTCCTCCTTTCCTTTAGTATTAAAGGACAAAATTGAAAGAGTATTCTATATATCTATGAAAATTAAAGTGCATACCAAATGTATGTTCAATCCCAAAAGGGTTGATTTATTAGTACTTGCACAGCCTTGTGAAAAGGGCATGATGTGCCTGATCCTTTGGGGGCACATTCAGTCTCACAGAAAAGTGTAGCATTTCAGGTTAGGAACCACAGTTTCATGAAGAGAAATTCTGTAACTCACATCAAAAATATTTTGGAAAACAATTATGTTCAAAATTTTAAAATAAATCAAAATGTATTCCTTAAAACAAAAAAGAGTAGGGCTGGGATTCATTCTCTGACTGAGTGGCTCTTAACCACTATGCTATAAACATTTACTATTTTATTATTATTATAAATAATACTATTATATCTGGGGTTAGAATACTTTCTATCCAATAGTCAGTTACTAAGCACTTACCTGGTATCATCATACTTGGGTTTATAAATATGAAAAGAATACGATTACTGCTCTGATGCTGATAGGCTAGTGGGAAATTAGGTTTGCAAATAAGCAATTATAATACTGTGAAATGAATTACAATAGATTAGAAAACATGTAACATTGTTGGAAACTTTCAGTATGTCCTTCATAGGAAATGACATAAGGTGATATTCAGAAAGAGAAGGCTTGTGTATGGTAGAAAAGTGAGAAAACAGGTATTACAGAAAAAACGTACAAGAGAAGAGACATAGAGGCATTCATTTATTTCTTTAACATATACTTGTGGTGCTCCTAATATATACCAGGCACATTCTGAGTGCTAGATATAGTGGTAAACAAGACAGAAGCTTTCAAGGGGCTTCTCTAGCAGGAAATAGGGTACCCTGTCAAGGAAGGACTTGCAATTCAAGATAATTGAGTCATGAGACATTTGAGTGGGGGTGGTGGTAGAAGGTGATGCTGGAAAAATAGGCAAGATCCAAGTCAGCAAGTGCAGAGGGGTAGAAAAACTCCTTGACTCGGTACAATCTGAATCTCCCCTCCCACTCATTCACTACCCAGAAGCTCAAGATTAATAGTGATTAGAAATGAGGGTGCTCTTCTGCAGGGGGCTGCTATCGCTGCTCCCCATTCCTGTTTGTACCTTTCTTCATATTCTTAAACATTTTTATTGGAGTACATTTGCTTTACAATGGCATGTTAGTTTCTGCTATACAGTAAAGTGTGAATCAGCCATATGTATACATATATTCCCTCTTTTTGGCATTTCCTTCCAATTTAGGTCTCCACAAAGCATTAAGTGGGGTTCTTTGTGCTATACATTAGATTCTCATTAGTTACCTGTTTTATACATAGTGTATATATGTTAATCCCAATCTCTTCTAATCCTACAACTTTAAGAGAATGATTGAGTAGCGAGTGGAGTGGTGGCAGTAACTCACACATCCTTTGAAATACAGACTGCATGGGCAAAGCTAGGCCTGAAATAGGGATTGATCATGGCAATATATATTAAAAATTATAATTTATTGATACTGTTGTTAGTACTATTCATTTATTTTCAAAGTTACCAGGGAGTGGCAACAATGGGGAAAAAATAGATTTTGGTCACTAAGCACAGAAACACTAGAAGAAGACTCCAAGATGAAGGACTATCAGCATAGTTTGCCATTCCAGCTGTAGACATGAGATAAAATTTTGAATAGCACTCATGTGGACAGATTATGGGGTCCCTCATAGCTCAGTTGGTAAAGAATCCGCCTGCAATGTGAGAGACCCCAGTTCTATTCCTAGGTAGGGAAGATTCACTGGAGAAGGGATAGGCTACAGATTATACAGCCAAAGAAAAGGGACAGATTATACAGCCAAAGAAAAGCCACATACACTCTAGATGGCAGGGGCCTGAATGAATTGAAAAATAATACAGATGGCACTTACAGAAAATACACTGCCAAATAAGTGAAGGACAATATCCTGAACACTTAAAGGAAGAGTGGACTTCAAAGCTATGGTTTTTCCATTAGTCATATATGGATGGGAGAGCTGGACCATAAAGAGAGCTGAGTGCTGAAGAATTGATGCCTTTGAACGGTGGTGTTGGAGAAGGCTCTTGAGAGTCCCTTGCACTGCAAGGAGATCAAATCAGTCAATCCTAAAGGAAATCAGTCCTGAATATTCATTGGAAGGACTGATGCTGAGGCTGAAGCTGCAATCCTTTGGCCACCTGATGCAAAGAACTGACTTATTGGAAAAGACCTTGATGCTGGGAAAGATTGAAGACAGGAGGAGAAGGGGATGACAGAGGATGAGATGGTTGGATGGCATCACTGACTCAGTGGACATGGGTTTGAGTAAGCTCCAAGAGTTGGTCATCGACAGGGAAGCCTGGCGTGCTGCAGTCCATGGGGTCACAAAGAGTCAGACAGGACTGAGCAACTGAACTGAAATGAACTGGACCTCTAAAAACCATTTATTCCAGAAATGAAGAGATTATGAAAAATTTGTGAAGGCCTTTTTAGTTTCCAAGCTCTGTTCTATTAGAGTTCTAAGATTTTTAGACATTCTTTAGTATTTCAGCAAAGATAATGAAGATGAAAATACATGTTAAAAATCATTCAGATAAAGTTATGGTATCAAATATATGAAGAAAATTCAGATGACTGGTGAAAAGCTCATTAACCCCTGTGATATTGCTGTTGTCACTGATGCATATATGAATAAGATGAGCAGTCTGATACCAAAGTAGGAGTAGAACCAATATCTGGTAACAAAGCCCAGAAAAGAATACTCACAAAATGAAATTGAATTAATCTGAATGCTGAGATCATGTGAAATTTTTGTGATTTAACTAATTGTAAAACTATGGTCTCTACAAGAAATATTATTTTGTAAAACATTTGATATATAGTCAATATAGCAAAAAAGTTAAGGTGCTTCAATGTGTTTTTAAGTACCAGCAAATAAGGCGGAATATGTCCAGTGATATCTGTAGTGCTAATGGAAAAACAATGGCAAAAAATAGAAATAATGGCCCTTGTAAAAGCAGTTTAAAAATGTCAGATATTCAATGTATGTTGTAAAGACAAATACTAAGGTGCTAGCATCTTTTACAATAATATTGTTTAGTCATAAAAATCATCATTTATCATCATCATCATTGTAAATATTATCATTTATTTCAGCTTGCTGTCAATCTCTCATTCTCCCTCTCATTCTCCCTCTCTCTTCCTCTGTATTTTTCAAGCTAGAAATAGATTTGTTTTCTGAGTGTACGTGAGTAATACATGCTTGTTATATTAAAAAAAAAAAGAAAATAGAGAAAATAAGGAAGAAAAAGAAACAATTGCCCATGCAATATCTTTGCTAATGTTTTGGTATTTATAATTCCAGATATTTTCTAAGCATATACTTCCAAATACTGAAAAACACATCATATTACAATTGACCTTTTCAAATTATGCCAGTATATAATTGGATTATAATTTTCAGTGACTATGTAGTATTGCATTGATCAGCTATACCATAATTTAATCAATCCTCTATTAATAATTATTTCCTTTTCTCTGATTTTTTTATATTATAAAAATCAACTGCCAAAACTATCCTTGTGGATATTTATTTTACTATTCTTAAGAATAAGTTACTGAGCAAAATTGCCAGCTGAGAGGGTCTTTGCAGGATTTCTTGTTTTAATAATAATTATTTCAATATTTTATTGAACAAATACATCATCATTTTAAGAGAAGAAAAATAAAAGCAGGAAATTAACAAAAATTCCAATACTTGGTGAAAAATGTTTAACACTTGGACAGCATCATTCCTCATCCATGATGTCTTTCTATCTACAAAGATTTGATAGATGAGTATATATAGAGGGAGGTAGAAACAAGGGAGGGAGGGAGAAACTGGCTGGATATCCAGGAACATGTGAGAATCTGAAAGCAGATGGGAATAAGTCAAAAGATGAAATAAGCAGACAATAATATGCTGTAAGGGGCTTCCAAGGATTAGCAGGCAAACCCGGGACTTGGCATCAGCAGACAGAGTAGAGGGCAAAAGCAAAATGTGGGTATGAAAATTGGGGAATTAACTGAAGAACAATTGAAGATACTTTACCTAATCTCTCCTCCCCAACACACACTTCCCTCACCCACACACATATAGAGTAGGAAGGGAAAGGAGAGGGGTAGAGAGAGAGAATAGGAATATGAATGAAGGACAAATAGGGAATCACTTAAGAGATCTAAGTTCAGTTCAGTCACTCAGTCGTGTCCGTAGAGTTGGGCACGACTGAGCGACTGAACTGAGTTGAACTGAAGTAGCTTATAGGATTTATTTAGGGGATGGTGAGTTGAACACGTTCTTTTCGGGTGAGGGCTAGTGTTTGATGTAAAGAAAGGTACTGGAAGACTTGTCTGATGAAACTGAGTAATGTGTTAGGGGCTTCATGTTGCTGACACTAATGCAAGTCAGTCTCAACTGTAGCACATGGAGGTTCCTAAGACTAACATGTGCTTCTTTTTCAGTATTTTAAAGTAAAGGTGGACAATTTGTATGTCCTATCCAGACACATATGGAGCTCCAAGTTAGAATTTCCATTAAAGGTTCATAACATTTATAATAACATTATAAATTGTGAACCTTTTATTTTAAAATACCTATTATTTTGTATGTTTGGCTTCAAATATTGTTTATGTAACAAATTACATTGAAAATTATTTTTCATTCCAGTTTTTCTAGTACTTAATTTCAGCTATTTCATAATCATTCCTTAAATTATTTCTTTCAATTTATTAGTCATGGTGAGCTGATTGTGTGCATGTGTGTGTGTGTGTGTGTGTGTTTTACTCACATGTCTTTGAGACTAGACTTAATTTTTTTTTTTTTATTTGTCTGCCAGGTCTTAGTTGTGGTATACAAGATGTTTTAATTGTGGCCTGCAAACTGTTAGTTGCCACATGTGGAATCTAGTTCCCTGAAAGTGAGAGTCACTCAGTCGTATCCAACTCTTTGCAACCCCATGGACTATACAGTCCATGAAATTCTCCAGGCCAGAATAATGGAGTGGGTGGCCATTCCCTCCTCCAGGGGATCTTCCCAACCCAGGGATCGAACCCAGGTCTCCCACATTTCAGGCAGATTCTTTACCAGCTGAGCCATGAGGGAAGCCTAGTTCCCTGACCATGGGTCAAACCCAGCTCCCTTGCATTTGGAGCATGGAATCTAGGACCACCAGGGAAGTCCCAAGATTAAATTTTTAATATGCTTCACTTTTCCTACTTGTTTACATTCTTGGTTTTTGTTAAAAGCATCTTAAGTATGAAGTTATTGGTATATTTTTACATTACATAAAGTATTTTCTTTCAAGAGTTATCATTGACTTTTAAGTTTCAGTTTATAACTATTGTAAATGATTATATATTTCTGTATTAACTAGATTTTCATTTTCAAATGCTTTATTCCATGTTTTCCTTCTTCTTGAACTTCTAATTTTTAGTTAATTTTTCATAAGTTGAAAAAAGGACAAAATGTTTTCTTCAGAAATGGCATGAAATAGTCTATGTTGTCTGCCTTTGAATACCTGCAAACATCTTTCTGATGCCCTTACCATAAGTCAAGTTTAGTGGGCTATAAAATTTGAAATCAGAATGTTTTTCCATAAAACATAGTATAAATTACTTCTTTGTCTTTTACTGTTTGGTGTGACAGATATGCCTGAGGCTAGCCTGATATATTTCATTATATGTAAATATTTAGAAACAAGTTTGCAAGATATTTTAAAGTATCTCATGGATAATAATATAAATATACTAAAATAATACTAAGAGTTAAGCTGATGGCCCTCATGGATTTCAAAACTCACCTTTGCTGCTTTCACCACTTTTTTAAGGCAGTGGGCTCTTTTTTTTTTTTTTTTAACCATTTATTTACACATCTTTGAAACCAAGATTCTTACATCCATCAGGATCACGTCAGAAATGTTGCTATTGTTGTTATATAAACAAGAGGTTAATTCATAAATGGTAAAATAGCATGTCTGCAGATAACTTGCAGACATGCTATTTTAATAACTTTAAAAAAAAGGTGGGCAAGGCTTCTTAATAAGTGCCTTCCAGTAGCACATATTGGTTTCATCCACTAATCATAATTTTAAAATAGACGTCATCAAGTCAGTTTCTTTGTTTCTCATATAGCATATGAGTATGGCAGTGCTATCTTTCTAAGGGTTTATGAGGTTATTATAGCACCTTGACTTACTGAAGAGCAAAACATTTTTCTTTGGCTCAGACTCTATTTAAATTTTCTCTGTATCTGACTAAACAATGTTCAGGAAGGAAATTACCCTGTAATGTACTGTATCAGTCTAGAGGTTTTTAATGGACACTTGTGTGGAGTCTGTGCAGTACCTTTTATGTCAGAACATCTTAAAAGGTTAATTAAAAACTACTGTTTTAATTACTCCCAACCTTTTTAAATGATGGACTTGGCTTTGTGGTAAAAAGACAGAGTGCATGTGAAAGTGCATTCACTTTGGAGGCACTGGACGTGGTAGTGGGCCACAGACAGGCTTTAATATCAGAGGATTTGAATTCATAACCAGGGATTGACAAAATAGCTTCTGGTAAGCGCTCATAACTTTGTTGTTGTTGTTTTTTTTTTTTTTTTAAATAGGGACAATGAAGCACCTATTTTATGTAACAATGTTAATTAGATTAGAATGTATATGGCACAAGGTAGCTTTTTGATAAAAGTTAGTTCTCTCTCACAAAGGAATAGACATCCTATCAGCACCTGTTGTGCTGGAAAGTTCTGTAAATTGATGGAGAAGAAGAACATTGCCCTTTGAAACTGATCTTCATGTAGGTATTCTTCCTTCAAAAGCCATGATTACTAGAGGAAGAGACCAGTTTATCCTACCCTGAAAGACACTTAACAAAACACCTTCTCTCTAAGGGTAAATAGAAGAAAAAGTGAGTGGTCTTATCCAGGCTGTTAACTAAATCAGGCACTTTTGTCTGAGCAGTGACAATGTTCTGGACTCCAGACCATTGGTGATGACTTTAGTAGTCTTAATAGCCATACTGGGCTCAGTGACTAAAGCCTGTGGAAACCTTGTGGAAGTAGCCACAAAATTGCTGGGTGTCAGATAGTAGTCAGGTAGGATGCAGAGCACCTCTTATGGGATGTGAGGTGGAGAGATTGGTGGATTGACAATAGCAGAGTCTAGGTGGTCTTCTAAATTCAAAGGGTGTTGGACAGATAAATCAAGGTCTGTCTTCTTATTCCTTTCTGTTATCTTGTATTGGGAAGAAGAAAACTTGTCAACAGTCAGATGACCATATGAATTCATAGTCTCAGCCCAAGTTGCAAATTGCTTATTGATGGTCTCATGTTTCATACCAATCATAGCTTCTCAAGGGCTTATGAAATTGTCTGAGATATGGAAAAAACGGATTACTGGCTCTAAAATAGGAAAAGCCCAGGTCCAGACGGCTTCACAGCTGAATTCTACCAAAAATTTAGAGAAGAGCTAACACCTATCCTACTCAAACTCTTCCAGAAAACTTCAGGGGAAGGTAAACTTCCAAACTCATTCTATGAGGCCACCATCACCCTAATACCAAAACCAGACAAAGATGCCACAAAAAAAACAAAACTACAGGCCAATATCAGAGAAGGCAATGGCACCCCACTCCAGTACTCTTGCTTGGAAACTCCCATGGACAGAGGAGCCTGGTAGGCTGCAGTCCATGGGATCGCTGAGAGTTGGACACGACTGAGTGACTTCACTTTCACTTTTCACTTTCATGCATTGGAGAAGGAAATGACAACCCACTCCAGTGTTCTTGCCTGGAGAATTCCAGGGATGGGGAGCCTGGTGGGCTGCCGTCTATGGGGTTCCACAGAGTTGGACACGACTGAAGTGACTTAGCAGCAGCAGCAGCAGCACAGGCCAATATCACTGATGAACACAGATGCAAAAGTCCTTAACAAAATTCAAGCAATCAGAATCCAACAACATATGAAAAAGATCATACTTCATGACCAAGTGGGCTTTATCCCAGGAATGCAAGAATTCTTCAATATCCACAAATCAATCAATGTAATACATCACATTAACAAATTGAAAAATAAAAGCTATATGACTATCTCAATAGATGCAGAGAAAACCTTTGACAAAATTTAACATCCATTTATGATAAAAACCCTCCAGAAAGCAGGAATAGAAGGAGCATACCTCAACATAATAAAAGCTATATATGACAAACCCACAGCAAACACTATCCTCAATGGTGAAAAATTGAAAGCATTTCCTCTAAAGTCAGGAACAAGACAAGGGTGCCCACTCTCACCACTACTATTCAACATAGTTTTGGAAGTTTTGGCCACAGCAATCAGAGCAGAAAAAGAAATAAAAGGAATCCAAATTGGAAAAGAAGAAGTAAAATTCTCACTGTTTGCAGATGACATGATCCTCTACATAGAAAACCCTAAAGACTCCACCAGAAAACTACTACAGCTAATCAATGAATATAGTAAAGTTGCAGGATATAAAATTAACACACAGAACTCCCTTGCATTCCTATACACTAATAATGAGAAAATAGAGAAATTAAGGAAACAATTCCATTCACCATTGCAACGAAAATAATAAAATACTTAGGAATATATCTACCTAAAGAAACAAAAGACCTATATATAGAAAACTATAAAACACTGATGAAAGAAATCAAAGAGGACACTAATAGATGGAGAAATATACCGTGGTCATAGATTGGAAGAATCAATATAGTGAAAATGAGTATACTACCCAAAGCAATCTATAGATTCAATGCAATCCTTATCAAGCTACCAATGGTATTTTTCACAGAACCAGAACAAATAATTTCACAATGTGTATGGAAATACAAAAAACCTCGAATAGCCAAAGCAATCTTGAGAAAGAAGAATGGAACTGGAGGAATCAACCTACCTGACTTCAGGCTCTACTACAAAGCCACAGTCGTCAAAACAGTATGGTACTGGCACAAAGACAGAAACATAGATCGATGGAACAAAATAGGAAGCCCAGAGATAAATCCACACACATATGGACACCTTATCTTTGACAAAGGAAGCAAGAATATACAACGGAGAAAAGACAATCTCTTTAACAAGTGGTGCTGGGAAAACTGGTCAACCACTTGTAAAAGAATGAAACTAGAACACTTTCTAACACCATACACAAAAATAAACTCAAAATGGATTAAAGGTCTAAATGTAAGACCAGAAACTATAAAACTCCTAGAGGAGAACATAGGCAAAACACTCTCTGACATACATCACAGCAGGATCCTCTATGACCCACCTCCCAGAATATTGGAAATAAAAGCAAAAATAAAGAAATGGGACCTAATTAAAATTAAAAGCTTCTCCACAACAAAGGAAACTATAAGCAAGGTGAAAAGACAGCCTTCAGAATTGGGGGAAAATAATAGCAAATGAAGCAACTGACAAACAACTAATCTCAAAAATATACAAGCAACTCCTACAGCTCAATTCCAGAAAAATAAATGACCCAATCAAAAAATGGGCCAAAGAACTAAACAGACATTTCTCCAAAGAAGACATACAGATGGCTAACAAACACATGAAAAGATGCTCAACATCACTCATTATCAGAGAAATGAAACTCAAAATCACAATGAGGTACCATTTCATGCCAGTCAGAATGGCTGCTATCCAAAAGTCTACAAGCAATAAGTGCTGGAGAGGGTGTGGAGAAAAGAGAACATTCTTACACTGTTGGTGGGAATGCAAACTAGTACAGCCACTATGGAGAACAGTGTGGAAATTCCTTAAAAAACTGGAAATAGAACTGCCTTATGATCCAGCAATCCCACTGCTGGGCATACACACTGAGGAAACCAGAAGGGAAAAGAGACACGTGTACCCCCGTGTTCATTGCAGCACTGTTTATAATAGCCAGGACATGGAAACAACCTAGATGTCCATCAGCAGACGAATGGATAAGAAAGCTATGGTACATATACACAATGGAGTATTACTCAGCCATTGAAAAGAATACATTTGAATCAGTTCTAATGAGCTGGATGAAACTGGAGCCTATTATACAGAGTGAAGTAAGCCAGAAAGAAAAACACCAATACAGTATACTAACGCGTATATATTGAATTTAGAAAGATAGTAATGATAACCCTGTATGCAAGACAGCAAAAGAGACACAGATATATAGAACAGTCTTTTGGACTCTGGGGGAGAGGGTGAGGGTGGGATGATTTGGGAGAATGGAATTGAAACATGAATATTATCATATGTGAAACGAATCGCCAGTCCAGGTTTGATGCATGAGACAGGATGCTCAGGGTTGGTGCACTGGAATGACCCAGAGGGATGGTATGCGGAGGGAGGTGGGAGGGGGGTTCAGGATCGGGAACAGATGTACACCTGTGGCAGATTCATATCAATGTATGGCAAAACCAATGAAATATTGTAATTAGCCTCCAATTAAATAAATTTATATTAAAATAATATTTTCTTTAAAAAAGAATCTAAAAAATAAATAAATAGGAAAAGAAAGCCCTCACTTTGCTAGAGTTCTTGAGTGTGCAGCATGATTTCTAAGATGTTATGTCCAATTATAAATTAAAAAAATTATGCAAATACATACAATTTCAAAACCTAACCTGCAAAAAGTCTTTAAATATTATATAGTAAAACATTTATATTAATTGTGGGATATGAGTACATTCTAAGAAATTTGGTTTAATGTGGGATGGAAACTCTAAAATAAGATGCTTTGAGCCTACCTAGATTTTCGTTACTCTATTGCTGAGTGATTTCTATGTCCTTTGTAACTGAAGACTCTAATAGCTTAAGATATTTTACTGTTTCTTTGTTTAAAAAAAAAAACACCTCTGCAGCCTGAATACTATGGAGCTGAGTTGTTTCTGTCAGTGAATGTATTAAGGAAAACTTGAGTGTATTCCCTAAGGTTCCAGGTTCCATGTTCAGCAACGTTTGCAGCATCTAAAAATAGTTTCCATTTCCTGAAATCTGAAAGACTACAAATAATCAATACCTTGAAATGAAATAATCACAAGGGAGTCAGCAGTTAACATGACCACCAGAGTCCTTCATTATAAGAATAAGCCTAGTTTGGTGGTGCGTTAGGCTTTATGCTTGCCATTTGCCTAATTTATCATTGTGTTTGTGATTGCGTTAATTTGATGTGGGGGTCTGACATCTTGTCCAGGTTTTGCAATATTTATGTTGATCCATTTTTATAAGTAGAAAAATTCCACTAATTACATTGCAGAATTTGTCTCTTTATCCTTGTTTTGCCTTGGCAGCCAGAAGATATTCAGCAGTTTGTTCAGCTGTCCCATTACTGATCCCATGTTTCTAAATCTCAGTATTTAATCCAATTGTCAAAACTCAGCTCTGGCTATAAATCACTGTTGTCAGGACTCCCTTCAAAGCTCGTGTGGATAATGTTATTCATTCTTACTTCCTGTCAGCTATGCCTCATAGTCACTGGCCAAGCCTTGCTCAGGACAACAGTAGCTACTCTAGGTATTTCCAGCAGGAAGAGGTTTAATATTGGAAATTAGAGGCTCACGCAACCACTGGATCTTGTGGTAAGAAAAGTCAGGAGGGTAGATTTCAGGAAATCTACTCTCTCCTGATGTCTATGTTTCTAGATGCAGTTTCCAGAGAAAAATAATGCTCTTTGCCTTGTACTGTCCAAGGCTTCTGCAGAGGTCTTTCATTGACTAGATGAAACTCTGCTGGCAGTGGGGTATGGGAAATGTAGCTTCCAGGTTTTATGCCTCTATCATAAAAGGGAGAGTTAAAGAGAGATGGGAGTTGGTCCTAAATTCAACAAACGATATCTGGTTTGCAAGTATATCAATAGTGTTTCTGCTCAGTCATTCAAAATATATTTGGGAAGCAACTAAATAAGCCTGTGTTTATCAAACTGGACAGCATCAGAAGTACTGGTGATTTTTATAATCTCTTTTTATTGTTAATCTTTCAGTCCTATAAATATAATAAGCAAATATACATTATATTCTATATTTGATAAAACCAAAATCTTCAAACTCAGTGGGTCTACTTTTGCCCTTTGCTGTATCTTAGTTCTTCATGGTTTACTCGTCTTACTCATATATTTCCTTTTGATTGTGAGCTCATGTTTTGCGGGAATTTGACACCTATTTCTATGGCACATTGTTCCAATGAGAATTTGTATTTTCTTTTGCCGGGACCCTAGAGACTCTATCATCCTAGGATTATATAGTCTAGTTTTTCATCCTAGATTTTTTGAGTCATACAGATAGTTTAAATTAAGACTCCAAGCCCACCTGATACCAACAAGTGGTTAAGCATTTGGGGGTTTTGTTTGTCCCCCCTATTCTATGCAAAGTTGTGACTAATACAGAGAATATCACTTTTTTAGCTAATTTTCTCACTAAAGGTGTGCCCTTTAAGGAACTGTATATATATGAGGGATCTTTGATCTAAATCCCTAGCCTTCTTGGATCTCAGGCTTTATTTCCTATTCCCACACATTTAACCATTAAAACTCAGGCTTTAAGTCACTATCCACAGGAGCTTGTCATGTTAGACTTGGAGGTCTATGTTTTGTTCAGCTGATTTTTTTTCTTTTATGCTTTTAATAGGAGTTTTATTTCTTTCATTTTCCCCCAATATTTCCTTGGTATCTTTTTTTTTTTCCCATTAATACTCAAGCTTCATGTGTCTGAACAAATATTCCTTTGTCTAAGAGGCCTTTTGTGAGCTCATCATACAAAATGCCCTCTCCTCATTCTTTCTTTTACATTTTAATTCACTTTATCATACTTCAGGTAGACTTTCATTATCCTGTTCATGTTTTTTTCTTTTTTCCCTTTGATATAGTCAGCATTTCCCAACCTAGAATATAAGTTCTATTAGTGCAGGGACCCTTTCTGCCTTGTTTACCCTTGTAGTCCTAGTACCCGTCTCAGTGGTGACTTCACAGTGGGTGCTCAGATCCCCTAGAATACCTTCTGCTATTTTTCTGGGTGCCTGCTACTCCAGGCTTTGTTTCTAACACCTGCATAATGTCTGAACCTTTGGCTACTGGAGCTGCTTTTCTGCACACACAGGGTTGTAACAGCTTGGGATTTGATATAGCCACTCTGGGTGGATTTCAGCCAAAGACTCTGAGAATAATGCAGGTGTAACTTACACTTCACCCTGAAGCTCACATCTTGCTTGAGTGCTCACCTTTCCATCTCTGGTCTCTACCACTTTGTTCACTGGTCTTTTCTGGAAGCAATAGCATTGAAACATGTATATTACCATATGTGAAATAGATCACTAGTCCAGGTTCGATGCATGAGGCAGGGCGTTCAGAGCTGGTGCGCTGGGATGACTCTGAGTGATGGGATGGGAGGAAGGTGGGAGGGGGAGTTCAGGATGGGGGACACATGTACACCCATGGCTGATTCATGTGAATGTATGGCAAAAACCACTACAATATTGTGAAGTAATTAGCCTCCAATTAAAATAAATAAATTAATTTAAAAAAAAAACTCACTTGGAAATCCTTATTTCAAGATCTGCCTCTTACATCTGCCAACCTTAGACTGTTCAATAAATATTGAATCAATTAATAAATTTTTCTGTCATCCCACTCTTCTTATACTGTTATTCCAACTCATTTTATCTCTTGTTTTAAAGACTATTTTTTATTTTATTAAAGTCACAAGAGAATTCATTATATAGTATACTTATTATAATAGCAAATATTTTTCTGCTTCCCAAGTGTTCAAGCTAGTATAGAATATTCTTGTGTCCCATACTGGGAGATTTTGTTAGCTTGTTTACATGGAAGACATTCAGTCCATGCCATTAATTGCCATTTAATAGGGTTGATGGATCATCACTGGTTGCCCTCCATGTTCATCTGGTTGCCATTCGAAACTACCCTTCTGGTCTAAATTAGAAGGCATCTGTATATTCAAAACTTCTTGAGTTCTTCAATGGTAACAGTCATTATTTCATGTTGGTATGAAATAATAACTAGAAGTGCACCTGGTCCTTAGGTAGTGACATATGAGGTATATGTAGGTAGAAGGGGGTAAATTTCTTATTAATTTCATGGAGTCTAAGGTTCATTTTTTATCTTCTATTAGACGCTTTTCTCTCCTGGAAGAGAAAATAATTTCAGTTCATTATCACAGTTCAGTGTTCAAGTCACTGAAAGTACATTCTCCTGCTCTGTTTCCCTCTGTTTCAATCACCCATACTCCATACTTGCAGAATTGTCTTCTTCAAATAAAATCCTATTAGTTCCTCCCCTAAAGCCCTTGTTAGATCTAGATTTCTCAATAGGATAAATCCTGTATCTTTTATTCTAGTTTACTTTAAAATGATTCCTCAGGTCCCTTCTTTAGGCCTGCTTCTCCTCTAACATTTATGCTAAGCTCCAATTTAATTAAACTTTGACCTTCCTCTGATTAGGCTTTGCTTTTTCTTTTTTTAATTAAACTTTTATTTTGACATAATAGTAGAGTTGCAAGCAGTTGTAAGAAATAAATGGGAGATCCACCTATTCCTCTGTATTACTTTCTCTTAGTGGTAACACCTTGAAAAAGTCTAGTATGGTATCACAACCAGAACTTTTTTTTAACATATACATGTATCTATTCTTTTTCAAATTCTTTTCCCAATTAGGCTGTTACATAATATTAAGCAGAGTTCCCTGTGCTCTACAGTAGGCCCATATTGGTTATCCATTTTAAATGTGGTGTGTACATGTCCATCCCAAACTCCTTAACTATCCTCTACCCCACCCTCCCCTCTGGTAACCATAAGTTCTTTCTGTAAGTCTGTAAGCCTGTTTTTGTTTTGTAAATAAGTTCATTTGTATCATTTTTTAAAGATTTCACATAAAAGTGATACCATATGATGTTTCTATTTATTTGACATACTTCACTCAATATGATAATCTCTAGGTCCATCCATGTAACTGTAAGTGACATTATTTCATTGATTTTCATGGCTGACTGACATTCCATTGTGTGTGTGTGTGTGTGTGTGTGTGATACACATATACATCTTCCTTATCCATTCTTCTCTCAGTGGACACAGGGTGCTTCCATGCGTTAGTTTTTGTAAATAGTGTTGCAGTGAACATTAGTGTGCATGTATCTTTTCAGTTTATAGTTTTGTCCAGATATCAGCCCAGAAGTGGGCTTGCTGGGTCATATGGTCTATTTTTAGTTTTTAAAGGAACCTCCATGCTCTTCTCCATAGTGGCTATACCAATTTACATCCCCACCAATGGTGTAGGTGGTTCCTTTTTCTCCATACCCTCTCCAGCATTTATTGTTTGTAGATTTTTTGATAATGGCCATTCTGACTGGTGTGAGGTGATGTCTCATGCTACTTTTGATTTTGCATTTCTCTAATAATTATATATGCTTTGCCCTTTTGGCTCCATTACTTTATACATGTTGTTCCCTCTGCCTGGAAGGTGATTCCCTAGCTTTTTTACTTGGAACAATCCTCATCATAGTCCAAGTTTCAGTTCAAATTCCAGTTCAGTAGCATTATACCCATCCTGTACTTTCTACTTGGCTCTTTCTACTGATGGCTTAGTGGTGAAGAATCCGCCTGTCAATGCAGGAGACCCGGGTTTGACCCCTAGTTCAGGAAGATCCCCTGGAGAAGGGAATGGCTACCCACTTCAGTACTCTTGCCTGGGAAATCCCATGGACAGAAACGTCTGGCGTGCTGCAATCCATGGGGTCACAATGAATCAGACACCACCGAGCAACTGATCAACAACAAATATGTTCTACCCATATCACTCAGTTAGTTCATGCCCTTCAACTAGCTCCCTAGGACTCTCTGTGCATACCATTTATGGAGGCTGTGCTTTTTGCTTAGATTCTCATTTAGGATTGAATGACTCTATCTGTGGGGAGTCTATTCAGTCTATTTAGGACTGAATTTCCCCTATCTGTGGAGAATGCTGCCATGGACAGCCTTCAGCCCTCACCTCTCTTTGGGAATTCCCCTTATCTGCAAGAGCTGCCCCATCGAAACTCTTGCACTCTTTTCAGGGACAGACAGTATCCAGTGACTTATTGATACTCAGGTTATAAAGATCCACTCTCTTGTCCCAGCTTGGGTTTCCCAGGTGGTGCTAATGGTAAAGAACCTGCCTGCCTATGAAGGAGACATAAGAGACTCAGGTTCAATCCCTCATTCAGGAAGATCCCTTGGAGGAGGACATGGCAACCCACTCCAGTAGTCTTGCCTAGAGAATCCCATGGACAGAGGAGCCTGGTGGGCTACAGTCCATGGGGCTGCAAAGAGTCGGGCATGACTGAAGTGACTGAGCATGTGCACTTGTCCCAAAGTAGAACAACTCTGAAAGGCCATGTCATCTTTAGAGTTCCCCCTGGGGTCATCTGAGGACATTGTTGAGACTACATGACAGACCAGCCTTTGTTGTGTCTGACTCTTTGTGACCCCATGGACTGTAAGTATGCCAGGCTTCCCTATCCTCCACTATCTCCTGGCGTTTGCTCAAATTCATGTCCAATGAATCGGTGATGCTTTCTAACCATCTCATCTTCTGTTGTCCCCTTCTCCTTTTGCCCTCGATCTTTCCCAGCATCAGGGTCTTTTCCAGTGAGTCAGCTCTTCACATCAGGTGGCCAAAGTATTGGCACATTAACTTCAGCATCAGTCCTTCCAATGAATATTCAGGGTTGATTTCCTTTAGGACTGACTGGTTTGATCTCCCTGCTGTCCAGGGGACTCTCAAGAGTCTTCTCCAGCACCACAGTCTGACAGCATCAATTCATCTGTGTGCAGCCAGCCTTTCCCTGTGTCAAATGTCTCTTCCTTCCCTTCCTCCATAGGTGTTGATCCATAGAACACTCCCTCAAAAGAAATCCTGCATAATTAAGCTTCTCAGAGCCAGCATCACATGGAAACTATCCTGCAATATCACTATTAAGGCTTATTAAATGTAATTTTTATTCTCCCCCACTGCTTTATTCGCTTAACTGTGAAGTTCTTTAGGATGGCACCTCGATACCCATTTTTTATTTCCTAAACATTTAGCATAGGCCCTGACACTGAGTTAATGATCAATAAGTATTTCCTAAATGAATGGAAGAATATTCTTTTATTCTAATTGGATAAGAAAGTAAATTTGGTCTATTTTTCTCTTTATCATTTCTATGGGCTTATATGCTATCATTAGCTTATGAAATGTTCTTATACCCAGTATTAGTTTTATAGCAGTGTGTACAATATATCACAATGATTCTGCTTTCCCCTCAAATATAATTAACTGGATAACATTGAATTTATTCATCTAAGATTAAAATAAATGATCCACATAGGAATAAAATTTCAAAATCCATATGAACAAAGAAGTTAATTTTTTCCTCTGGAATAAAATCTTCCGGTGATGAAGTGATTTCTTTCTGAAGTTGGGCTTCTTATTTCCTTCTGAAGGTAGGCTTATATTTAAATGAAAGCTATTTGTTTGTATAAACTAATGATACAGATGACTTGAATTACTTACAAAGGCTTATTCTTTCTGTAAGTTATAAATTTCCATTAGAACTTCTTGAAGGGTTACACTGAGATTTATTTTATACTTGAAAGGGCCTTAACATTTACATACCTTCAGTATATATGAGAACATATGCATTCTTCTCTATTGATTGAGATTAATTTTAGACAGGGTATGTTATTGAAAGGTATCTAGCTAGGACTCAGATGGCATACATTTGATCATTTCTTTTCTCTTAGTTCCAGTTTTATTTTCTGAAAAATAAACATAGTCACACAGATTTTCTTATTTATTCTATGCAGGGTTTCCAACCTCAGCACCACTGACGTTTTGGACTGTATAATTCTTGCCTGGTTGGGGAGAGAACTGTCTTGTGTCTACGGTGGGATGTCCAGTAGCATCCCTGGCCTCTATCCACTAGATGCGAGCAGCATTCCCAGACTTGTGACAACCAAACGTGTTTCCAGATTTTGCTGAGGGTCTCCTGGGGGATAGATTGTTCCTGACTGAGAACCACTTCTCGATTGAGGTGATCTTTCAACCTCAACCTAACTGGAACTATTCTCTCTAAAGTAATCAGTACAATTTCAATTGCCATATTAATGATACTTTCTTGGGTCTTTTTCTCTTAATGCCTCTGATTTATCCCAGAGGATATTTTGAAGAAGTTTCAATTCGTGATAATCACATAGGGGGCTGCAATTCTAAAAGATAAATGTGGGTTAGTCTGTGAATTGGGAACTTTCTTATAGAAAAATGCCATGTTCTCCTCCTCTTGAGGGAAGTGGCAGGGATTATGTTAAATTTGGGGCTTAAAATGTGAGTATTTGGCACGTAAAGTGCACCCTAGATCAGATAGAACATTCTCTGCATCAGAACAATCTGTCTATACAAATTTTCCTCCTTTTTTGTAAGTTACCTAAATACTATCTTCCTAACTATGATGACATAGGTGCTCCAAAAATGATTAGAAGCCTGCATTAGTTTCCTATCACTGCTATAGAAATTACCACACTTTTATTGACTTTAAACAAGAGAAATTTCAAATCTTACAGTCTGGACATCAGATGTCTAAAATCAATCTCACTGAGCTAAACAGGAGAATCTTTTTCCTTGACTTTCACAGCTTCTACAGCCCACGAGCTTTCCTTGGTTCATGGCTCCTTCCCCTCAATGCATTACTCCAGTCTGTGCTTCCATCAGCACGTCTTCTCTATCACTTTAACTCTCCTGCTTTCCTGTCTTAAGGACCCTTGTGATTACATTTGATTCACCTGGAAAATCTAGGACATGCTCCCCAGATCAAAACCCTTTCCATAGTCTCATCTGTGAAGTTCCTTTGTCCACGTAAGATACCATATTCATAGGTACCAGCGATTAGGACATGGCCATCTTTGGGTGAACATTATTCAACTTACCACAATGATGAACTCCTCTGACTGGACCTCATACACCAAGTGAAGAGAAACCCACTTCTGATGAAACAACTTTGGGAAGTATGATTTGTGCTTTTGATAGACAAGAATGGTCACAAAGAGAGTGAAGAAAAAGATGCCCTAGTCAGAGTTGTGGAGTTACTGTAATGTATAGCTTGCTTCACGTGATGGTTTGAATCTCAACCTAAACCCCAGATATTTCTCCCCTGATACAAGCCAAGGAAACAATGTACCGAAGTCTTTTCACTGAAAAGTCATGGTTCTAAATGGATCAAGAATGTGACATTGGTCATTCTACACATTTGTCACACTTTGTGACTAGAGGATGGAGAACAGGAGAGGGATCATTGGGACCACTTCTGTGATTTTTTTTTTTTTTTTTGGTTATCCTTTCAATTGGGCATAAATTCTTTATATATCCTCATCACTCTCAGAGGACTTAATAATTACTTTGGTAACTGATTTACACTCCGAGATCAACTACATGTCTGTATGTCTTTACACCTCCAGACATGGATTATGTGTGTGTGTATATGCGCGAGACAGTTTGGGTATGTGCCTGTGTATTCTACTAGCTCCATAAAATTCATCCTATGTCAAACTAACTCCAGACTTAACTGTTTCTGTCTGAGACAGCATCTGTCAGTCAGCCTAAAAACTACTACATTTAACTCCTTATTTTTTATAACTAATAAATCTCTAAGAACACTTTATTTTCATTATAGTTTCTCAAGCATCTGTTCAAGCTGTTACAGTCTTCTCACCACTTTTGCCTGCATTACCACACTCATCTACAAGATCTTTTACCAAAAAGCTCATTTCTTTCCTGTTCTCCTATGTACTGTTTTACTGGATTAACACACCTATTTCATCCTATTTAAATCCACCACTATCATTCCCTTATAACATGAAATCCAAATTCCAAAACCTCTTGTTTTAAACTCTCAAATTAAATTACAACTCCCTTTTCCAAAGACTGCCTTTCATAAGTCAAATCAAGTCCTTGCCTCAATGGATGTGTTCTACTCACTGTCTTCTGTATGAATCATCTATGCCATGGCGGTAAATTAAAGGGTTGGATTTTTAAATCACACTCTCTAGAACTAGAGATTTTACCCTGTTTCAAACTAATAATTCTAAGGACATGGGAATTACTAGACACAGGTGAAGCATGGAATCATAGACTGCCAGTGCAACTGCCAAGTTCTTCTTTTCTATATTGGTGTTGGCTCTGGATCAGATTTTACATGAGTTGTCTGAGTAATCCATAGGAGGTACCAGTTACACAGAGTGAGTTTTTTGGTTTTTTAGTCATAAACATCTCCATTAAACACTATGGTATTTACATAGTTAATACTGACTTTTTCCAGTATGCCATGCCTCATTAAAAAAAAAAAAATCCAGGTTTATTTACTATAAGCAACTTAGACCAGGTATATCCTAATAAAAACTTCCCACAGAAAAGAATTCACCATTATTTCTCCTCTATTCAGTACCGTCATGAGGTCTTATTAGATGAACATTTACCAGAAGGTTTCAGTGGCCCCTTCTTTTTCGTCCCTTTACTCCTGAAGATGTTCTGAGACCAGACCCTCACCATCTCCTTTCCATCTACCAAGTCTGACACTTACTTCCTCTGCCTACAAAGTCTCTGCCAATTTTACTACCTATAAAATCCCAACCTCAGTCCTAATTGCTCTATGATGGCCCTTTTATTCTAATTCCTGGTAAATTCTCTGAGTTTTTAATTATGATTCAAACCTTTGTTGTCTTCATCTTGTCATTTAGCATTGGAAGCACTGTGAAATTAACTTAATCATCCCAAAACCCTGTAAATATGCAGTTTTCATTCTTATACAAAATCATTATGACATTGGCAATTCAAGCAACTTGCTTAAGATCACAAAAAGTAGAGGAGCTGTTATTCAAACCTGAGTCTGAGTTACACTTAGCTTTAAATTTCCTTTTGGGCAAAAATGTAAAATGGATAAAATCTGTCTCAGAAACCCACCCATGAACCATGCCATCAATCCTGCTAATAACTTTCAAACTATTAAAAGATAGGTGCTTAAAACATGGCCCTATCCAGGGATGTTAATATTTTAAAAAGTTAGTAATTTATGAAGACCATCATTTAAGTTTTGGCTCTCTGCCTTGCTACACAGCAGGACAACAGGAATGAAAGGAATAACACTCAGACTGTGTTTTCCTTCTTCATTCTTCCTCTACCCTCTCTCCTCACGTTAAAAGGTTGAACAAAAAGAGTCTTACTCTAACACTTCGGTTTCTCAAAACTTTAAGGTGTGTTTTTCCTGTTATTAAATTATAAACAGCTGACACCATGATGAACATGATTGGAGCACTCCAATAATCCCCACATTTTTCTATGTACTATCTAATTCTACAGAGACTAGAAACTAAACACTATTTCCTAGACAACTATGAGTTAACTCCCTTCAACTAGATTCATTCATTAAGAGATTTAGAATGCAGACTTTAGGCAGAGGCCAAATTCTACATGCTCCTTCTCCTGGCCTGCAGAGGTGGTGAAGCCAAGAGTGTCTAGAAAAAGCTATGACAGTCAAAATCAGGGTTTCAGAATTAAATAACCAATTTTATTGGTATGCAGAGGCATTTGTCCAGAGGCAACCTCCTAATCCTTGGATCACATCTATGGTGGCAGGTTTTTAAACCCAAGAATTTAAGTGATGGCCCCTGATTTCTGGTCCTTTCTGGCTTTCAATGGTTCTGTATCACTAAATCCCTGATTTAAGTCTTTTCTTTCTTAGAATAACTACAGTGATTTGTGTTTCCTGCTAGGAATCCTGACTTATATAAACACAAATTATAAATAACTTCACAGCAACAGTTTTTTTTCCCCTTGTTGTCCCTGCAGTTTACAGGGTAAATCTTACACCAGTGAATTATTTACACTGGATAACTGCAACTGCATAGTTGTAAATCGTTAGTATTGTCAAAGATGGTATTAAATAGAGTTTTTCTTTAAATCATGAGCTAAAAAGTGCTCTTACCATCTAGCTTTCAGTGGAAAAGTTTGTTCTACGAAGAATTTCTTCTGATGTTTTTATCTCCATTCCTTCTTTTGGCATCACTGTTTGCCAACCTTAAATTGAATTTAAGTGAGTGGGGCAATGGACTTGAGAGTCAAAGAACAGAGATCAGATGCTTGCCTTGAGGTCTGCAGCCCAGCTCCTAACCGCTTGTGTGACCTCAGATGGTCAGTCCCTCATTCTCAGGCTGTTTTTGTATCTGAAAAATGAGGACACTGATACTCTTTCCGCATGAGACACAGAATCCCATGTGACCTTAACACTATACTTACTGGTTACGTTGGCATGTGAATCCTGAACACCCGTGAGCATTTGCCCTGATCGATTTTCAGTCAATTTATTTTTTTTTTTAATAATTTTATTTATTTATTTTTGGTTGTGCTGAGTCTTCATTGCTTCTCAGGCTTTTCGCTAGTTGTGAGTGGGACCTACTCTCTAGCTGGGGTGTGTGGGCTTCTCCTTGCTCCAGAACAAGAATAATCAGCATGGAGTCAGGTATTAAAGAAACTTGCCTTACAGCTAGAATCGTCAGTCTGGAGTCAGCTCTTGAATAGGCCGAACCATGTATTGGTTAAGAAAATGAACTCTGGGGTCAGGCTGCCTGAGTTGGAACTTTAGTACCACAATGTATAAACTGTGTGACCTTGGGCCAGTCACATAACCTTTCTATGATCCAGTCTGTTCACCTGTAATATGGGAATACAAATGATACCCTCTCATAGGGTGGTTTTGCTGCTGCTGCTGCGTCACTTCAGTCGTGTCCGACTCGTGTGACCCCATAGATGGCAGCCCTATGGGGACCAGGCTCCCCTGTCCCTGGGGTTCTCCAGGCAAGAACACTGGAGTGGGTTGCCATTTCCTTCTCCAATGCATGAAAGTGAAAAGTGAAAGTGAAGTCGCTCAGTCATGTCCGACTCTTAGTGACCCCATGGACTGCAGCCTTCCAGGCTCCTCCATCCATGGGATTTTCTAGACAAGAATAGTGGAGTGGGGTGCCATTGCCTTCTCCAAGGGTGGTTTTGAGGATTTGTTAAATTAGCACTTGTGAAAAATATAAAAATTCTTGGCACACAGTAAATACACACTATGTTAGCATCTTAACTTCCTTTGTTAAGAGATATTTGCCTTCTATTTTTCTGTACCATGACCTCTCCTGTGGCTAAAAGTGAGCCCTCTATAATATATTTTTATTCAAACTTCTCATGAACTTGCTCAAATGATTTCAGCTAGCAATCCTTTTCTGGTTGTAATTAATTGTATGCATTCATTTCCCATAGGTACATGTTGCTTTCCTCTTGGCCAATTGCTAGATCAATTGTGTTAATTCTTTGTAAAAAGCTCTGATAAATTTAAGGTAATACTTTCTCATTTTGAGATTCAGAACTCAATGGAACACTTAAATGATTTTATAAATGTTTACTTCACTTACAGAAGAATCCTGTATGTCAATCTCCTTTTCATTGCCTTGTGCAGCTCCCTTGAACAAATTAATCTTCCAGTAATCTGCAGCCTTACTCTCCTTGACCTTGGTATCAGTGCAGCCCAGACTGAGAAATCATTAGGCAATTCTTCTAAATACCTGGTGCGAGGATAAAAGGAAGGCTTATAGTGGTCCTCAGAAATTCAGGGGATGGGGGTTTGAGGGGACTGGGGAGAAACTAACCCTAGATATTCTCTGTACCCTAGGGACACTTTTGGAATATAATCTCTTTGAGCCCCCACTGAGAGGTTAGAGGTTTATCTCCCTGTCTACTTCTGTCTCTTCCTTTCTAGAGCCTAGAAGGGGACAAAGGCTCCTGGCTTACTAATCAGAGCCTGATTTTCTTTAGAAAGTGAGATTTATTTCACAGAACTGAGTTCTTAGCTCCACATCTTCCTCTTATATCTTGGATAAATTGCCCTAAATGCAACCTTACTTCTCAAGATATTCTATTATATATAAGTTCATGCCATTAGCCCATTCTTCCAGATTATATCACCTGTTTAATTTCAATATCTGACTAAAATTGTACTAGATTCTCAGCCCTGTGAGTTGTATTGAGTGTTGAATCTTACATTTTGCTTTAGGCTTACATTTCAGTTAAGGCTTGTTGATATTCCTGTCTGGATTATAATTATCCATTACTTGGGGGTTACTATTTTTGTCAAGGACTTCCCTGCATGCCAACTAATGCATTCCCTATAGTTTGGTACTTCTCTGCGAGCATGCTACGGGCTGGCTGCAGTATGTTGGAGCTCCCTTGTGAAACTTTCATAGACACTATATTCTTGGTGTCTGTCTATAGCCTTTGGCGTTGTTTCTAGAAAGGTATCTGAGTTGGACAAAATTTAACATTCAAGGGATCTGATTCACTGAAACTTAGGTGATTGGCCCCTGTAGAACTAGATCAATTGAATGTTTGCACAATTGCTGTATGTTCACACCTATATAAGCCAACCTTTTCATTGGGATGACTGGAATGTATATAGCAATAAATTCCACCCTTAATTTCATAAATAGCTTCTTGTCCTGTTTTCAGAGGGTCACATGAAAGCTTAGTCACTATATTAATCTGTGAATTTGAGTCATTTTGTCTACTTAACTGTATTATTATGCAGTATTTGATATTGTCTGAGTACCTTATGATAATTTCTTTGAATAGTTATTTCTTACAATGATCCTATGATATAGAGCTTTACTGTCATATCATCTTCCCTCTGTTTTCTTATGGGAGAAGTAAAAATCAGCCAGTTTATAACTTGTCAAATGTTACGAAGTGAGTCAGTGGTAAAATGGGATTTGAAATCCCTATGTCTTTGTCCCTGATCAGCTATTATTTCTGTTCTACCCAGATAACTGTACCATTTCCCTATTTATAGTTTAGTCTGTCATTTCTTACTTCAACAAAATCCAATTAAATTGTTCAGTGTTTTATCTCCCTTCTCCCATACTAATTATTTCTTTTTTATTTATGTAACTTTATCATGGGCACTAGGTGAAGACTTGTCTAATAGCAGAAGGATTCATTGAATTACTTCTTTATACCTTTTGAACACTTCATTTTATTTTATATAGCAAAATTAGATTTTAAAATATGTAATGTATGGTGATGACAAGCTAAATGATCAAGTTGTTACTTTCCATAATATATATTTATATTTAGTTGTGTAAATATTAAGTCATTTTTGTGATGGTGTGTGTATACAGTTATTAAAACTAGAGAATCATGACCTCTAAGCAGGAATGGAGTATGGTATAAGTGATGACAGACCTTTGGATTAAAGTTATGTCTGTCTCATACCAATTATATGACATTAAGCAATAACCTCAGATATGCAGATGACACCACCCTTATGGCAGAAAGTGAAGAAGAACTAAAGAGCCTCTTGATGAAAGTGAAAGAGGAGAGTGAAAACGTTGGCTTAAAGCTCAACATTCAGAAAACTAAGATCATGGCATCCAGTCCCATCACTTCATGGCAAATAGATGGGGAAACAGCAGAAACAATGGCTGACTTTATTTTCCTGGGCTCCAAAATAACTGCAGATGGTGATTGCAGCCATGAAATTTAAAGACACTTACTCCTTGGAAGGAAAGTTATGACCAACCTAGACAGCATATTAAAAAGCAGAGACATTACTTTGCCAACAAAGGTGCATCTAGTCAGGGCTATGGTTTTTCCAGTGGTCATGTATGGATGTGAGAGTTGGACTATAAAGAAAGCGGAGCACCAAAGAATTGATGCTTTTGAACTGTGGTGTTGGAGAAGACTCTTGAGAGTCCCTTGGACTGCAAGGAGATCCAACCAGACCATCCTAAGGGAAATCAGTCCTGGGTGTTCATTGGAAGGACTGATGTTGAAGCTGAAACTCCAAAACTTTGGCCACCTGATGCAAAGAGCTGACTCATTGGAAAAGACCCTGATGCTGGGAAAGATTGAGGGCAGGAGGAGAAGGGGACAACAGAGGATGAGATGGTTGGATGGCATCACCGGCTCAATGGACATGGGTTTGGGTGGACTCCGGGAGTTGGTGATGGACAGGGAGGCCTGGCATGCTGTGGTTTATGGGGTCGCAAAGAGTTGGACATGACTGAGTGACTGAACTAAACTGAAGCAATAGTTTGGAGAAGGAAATGGCAACCCACTCCAGTATTCTTGCCTGGAGAATCCTATGGACAGAGGAGCCTGGCTGCAGTCCATAGGGTCGCAAAGAGTCAGACATGACTGAGCTACTGACCCAAGTAGTAGTTTATCCTCTTTAGCCTGTATTCCTTTTCCACAACATAGAGATAATAGTTATCTTATTCATTTCTGTGATGATAAACCAAAGAAAAATGTGTTAAAAGTACTTGTCTACTACATAGGCCTTTAACAAACATCAGTCTCCATCAGTCTCATCTTCTAATTGCTCCTATAGACCCAGACTGTCAGTTTGGGACTGACTTACTACTCATGATAGGTGACCAGCAAACTTTGTTTATTGGCAACATATTTGCATAATCATGAGGAATAAGCTTTATTTCAGAGTCTTCTTTAACAAAATTTATTTCCCTGAATCAAATATTTATAGTTATTGAACAAGTTTGTGTGTTTACATTTTTAAGGTTCACATAATCATTACTCCTTATTACCAAATTCAGACTTAAATTGAAGAAAGTAGGGAAAACCACTAGCCCATTCAGGTATGACCTAAATCAAATCCCTTATGATTATACAGTGGAAGTGAGAAATAGATTTAAGGGACTAGATCTGATAGACAGAGTGCCTGATGAACTATGGAATGAGGTTCGTGACATTGTACAGGAAACAGGGATCAAGACCATCCCCATGGAAAAGAAATGCAAAAAAGCAAAATGGCTGTCTGGGCAGGCCTTACAAATATCTGTGAAAAGAAGAGAAGTGAAAAGCAAAGGAGAAAAGGAAAGATATAAGCATCTGAATGCAGAGTTCCAAAGAATAGCAAGAAGAGATAAGAAAGCCTTCCTCAGCAATCAATGCAAAGAAATAGAGGAAAACAACAGAATGGGAAAGACTAGAGATCTCTTCAAGAAAATTAGAGATACCAAGGGAACATTTCATGCAAAGATGAGCTCGATAAAGGACAGAAATGGTATGGACCTAACAGAAGCAGAATATATTAAGAATTGGTGGCAAGAATACACAGAAGAACTGTACAAAAAAGATCTTCACGACCCAGATAATCACGATGGTGTGATCACTGACCTAGAGCCAGACATCCTGGAATGTGTAGTCAAGTGGGCCTTAGGAAGCATCACTACGAACAAATCTAGTGGAGGTGATGGAATTCCAGTGGAGCTATTTCAAATCCTGAAAGATAATGCTGTGAAAGTGCTGCACTCAATGTGCCAGCAAATTTGGAAAATTCAGCAGTGGCCACAGGACTGGAAAAGGTCAGTTTTCATTCCAATCCCAAAGAAAGGCAATGCCAAAGAATGCTCAAACTACTGCACAATTGCACTCATCTCACACACTAGTAAAGTAATGCTCAAAATTCTCCAAGCCACGCTTCAGCAATAAGTGAACCATGAACTTCCTGATGTTCAAGCTGGTTTTAGAAAAGGCAGAGGAACCAGAGATCAAATTGCCAACATCTGCTGGATCATGGAAAAATCAAGAGAGTTCCAGAAAAACATCTATTTCTGCTTTATTGACTCTGCCAAAGCCTTTGACTGTGTGGATCACAATAAACTGTGGAAAATTCTGAAAGAGATGGGAATACCAGACCACCTGACCTGCCTCTTGAGAAACCTATATGCAGGTCAGGAAGCAACAGTTAGAACTGGACATGGACCAACAGACTGGTTCCAAATAGGAAAAGGAGTATGTCAAGACTGTATATTGTCACTCTGCTCATTTAACTTATATGCAGAGTACATCATGAGAAATGCTGGACTGGAAGAAGCACAAGCTAGAATCAAGATTGCTGGGAGAAATATCAATAACCTCAGATATGCAGATGACACCACCGTTATGGCAGAAAGTGAAGAAGAACTAAAAGGCCTCTTGATAAAAGTGAAGGTGGAGAGTGAAAAAGTTGGCTTAAAGCTCAACATTCAGAAAACTAAGATCATGGCATCTGGTCCTATCACTTCATAGGAAATAGATGGGGAAACAGTGGAAACAGTGTCAGACTTTATTTTTTGGGCTCCAAAATCACTGCAGATGGTGATTGCAGCCATGAAATTTAAAGACACTTACTCCTTGGAAGGAAAGTTATGACCAACCTAGATAGCATATTCAAAAGCAGAGACATTACTTTGCCAACAAAGGTCCGTCTAGTCAAGGCTATGGTTTTTCCAGTGGTCATGTATGGATGTGAGAGTTGGACTGTGAAGAAGGCTGAGTGCCGAAGAATTGATGCTTTTGAACTGTGGGGTTGGAGAAGACTCTTGAGAGTCCCTTGGACTGCAAGGAGATCCAACCAGTCCATTCTGAATGAGATCAGCCCTGGGATTTCTTTGGAAGAAATGATGCTAAAGCTGAAACTCCAGTACTTTGGGCACCTCATGTGGAGAGTTGACTTATTGGAAAAGACTCTGATGCTGGGAGGGATTGGGGGCAGGAGGAGAAGGGGATGACAGAGGATGTGATGGCTGGATGGCACCACTGAGTCAATGGACGTGAGTCTGAGTGAACTCCGGGAGTTGGTGATGGACTGGAGGCCTGGCGTGCTGCGATTCATGGGGTCGCAAAGAGTCAGACACGACTGAGTGAGTGAACTGAACTGAATCATTACAGCAGCTTGGTCACTTTCAAATGTTGAATGTCTTAATTTTTTTTTCAAGAGAAAAATATGCACAAAGCAACTACTTATTAACAAGCAATACTTTAAAAATTTTATTAAAGAACATTTTGGGGAAAATAGTCATTTATAATTTATCAGTTATGATCCATTTAGTTAAATAGAAACCACACTAGGTATTCAGCAGAAGGAATTTAACATAAGGGATTGGTATACCTTTATGTAACTTTATTTATGTTACATAAATAAACTTTATTTATGTTACATAAATAAACTTTATTTATGAGTAATATTCCATCATATATATGTGCAACTTTATTTATGTAACATAAATAAACTTTATTTATGAGTAATATTCCATCATATATATGTGCCACATCTTCTTTATCCATTTTGCTGAAAGAGCAAAAGGAAGACTGGTGACCCAAAGATAATAACTGTGAGAGACATCTACCAGCTCTAAGTCTGAGAGTATTAAAGGGAAGAAATTAAGGGTAGCCAGAACCTAGGACCTGGGAGGAGGAGACTGGCTGAATTGGATCTCAGACTTAGGTTACCATCCAGCGAATTCTGGTAAACTAGGATCTTTCTTTTAACATTTTTGTTGGAGTATAGTTGTTTCCCTGGTGATTCAGTGGTAAAGCACCTGTCTACCAATCCAGAAGATTCAGGAGATGCGAGTTCAATCCCTAGGTCAGGAAGACCCCTGGAGAAGGAAATGGCAACCCACTCCAGTGTTCTTGCCTGGAGAATCTCAGTCTCATGGACAGAGGAGCCAGGCAGGCTACATACAGTCCATAGATTCACAAAGAGTCAGACATGACTGAGAGACTCAGCACACATGCTCATAGTTGCTGTACAGTGTTGTGTTACTTTCTGCTGTACAGCAAAATGAACCAGATGTATGTATACATATATCCACTCAGTTTTGAATTTTCTTCCCATTTAGGTCGCCGCAGAGCACTGAATAGAGTTCCCTGTGCTATACAGTAGGTGATCATTAGTTACTTATTTTATACAAAGGTGTGTGTGTATATGTATATATACATATCTCAATCCCAATATTCCCGTTCATCCAGCTCTTCTTTTACCCCCTTGGTGTCCATGCATTTATTCTCTGCATCTGTGTCTTTATTTCTGCTTCACAAATAGATTATACATATATGTGTTAATATATGATATTTGTTTTTCTCTTTCTGACTTATTTCACTTAGTATGACAGCCTGTAGGTCCATCCATGCCTCTGCAAATGGCACAGTTCTGTTCCTTTTTATGGCTGAGTAATATTCCATCATATATATGTGCCACGTCTTCTTTATCCATTCCTCTGTTGTGGACATTTAGGTTGCTTCCATGTCCTGGATATTGTAAATAGTGCTTCAGTGAACACTGAGGTGCATGCATCTTTTGGAATTATGGTTTTCTCTGGGCATATGCCCAGGAGTGGGATTGTTGGATCACATCAATTCAGTTCAGTTGCTCAGTTGTGTTTGACTCTTTGTGACCCCATGGACTGCAGCACAACAGGCTTCCCTGTCCATCACCATCTCCCATAGTTTGCTCAAACTCATGTCCATCGAGTCTGTGATGCCATCCAACCATATAGTAGCTCTATTTTTAGTTTTTAAAGGGACCTCCATACTGTTCTCCTTAGCGGTCATACCAATTTACATTTCCATCTAGTAACTTAGGATCTTAGAGAAGGGAGTGTACATAGCTGGAGTTCACACTTCTGAGGGGATAGGGACACTTGGCTGCTTGTGGTATCTCTGAGTAGGCACAATGAGACTGGTGTTATGGGAATGCTGAAAAGAAAGTCAACTGAAAGAAACTGCTGATGCTGGACCTGAAACAAAACCACAGTCTTTACCCCAGCTTTCCAGTCTCATTCTAATGTCTTCTATTAGTTGAATCTAACAGGAAGCCAACTGGCAAAGGAGTCTGGAAAATAACAGTTTTCAGAGTTCAGCCCTTGCATTTGTAGAATACAAAATGCTCCATTTGCAACTGAGAGACAAAATATAAATAACTGGAATATATAGCTAAAAAAATGACAGTAACTGCAAAAATTCCTTTGAGTTTCAAATATCCTTTCTGAAGTCCATTCAAATCATCAGTATGTGATGAATAAGTTGCATTTCTTACATGAATTGAGGTCTATAATGATGACAGAAAATGGGTTTTTACATAACTCTTACACTGACCCCTATGAAACCACATCCTTTTCTAGTGGTCACTTTCTTTTCCCCTTCCCAAATGAAATGTGTTCCAGTATTACTCTGCCTCTGAATGAGCAGATTGAGTTTTCTTTGTAAAGCATGTGTTTAATAAAGTCCAGTTAAAAGAACAGCTGCAGATGGGTGTCTTGAAACTCCCAGAGAAATTGTTGAACAAGCAAGCTTCCCTGTGAGCAGGAAAGTTCTCAGATTAGGACTCTTATTTATTTACTGAATAAGAATGATGTTGAGGCATGCAAATATTTCCTTTGAGAACTGTGTAACAGAATCTTAGGCCATTTTCCTGATGTCTACTACACTGAATAATCTAGTGTTCTGTTGGGCAGCTAGACTGAATGGAGTATAAAATTATTTCCAGTATGCAAACCTGACAAGTAATACTACAATGATTTCCTTATTCCAGGGAGTATATATATGGATTTCAATTTAAAAAAAAGCTAAACGAGTTTAGTAAACTTCTGCTTTTCCAAGTCAGTGAAACAAATATTGAGAGTAACTAAAGGATCTTGGTAAAAGGAACCTAACCTGTGGTAACTTAAGGTGATTGGCTATTATCAATTGGTTAATATTTTAGCAGTTGCGCATGTATTTGGATCCTGTTATTTCTATAGGGTTAAACCCAAAATCTTTATCACTTAGTCTTGATGAAAAAGAGGATAATGTAAGAACTAGATAATTGTATGCTTGAGTTGATTCGCAGGTGTTTTAAATGGCTATGTTCAAAGTACATTGGACAATGGACTGTATCAGTATTTTTGTGATGGAAATATATTTAGACATCCCAGAGTATTCCAACCTTCTCTTCTAGTCTTTTCAATATATAAAACTCAAAGGGAAGCACAAAAGATACGATGACGACTTCTCAGTTGTTAAAAACTGGGGATAAACGGCTAACACTGGATGTCAAGCCAGTGTCTAAAATCACCTTGATAATTTAGAGTGATAAGAGTTAATCAAAATGAATTTTAGTGGGGTAAATACAAAAGAGAAATATGGGGGATAATATTTAATCATGGAACTTTTGCAGAATAACTGACTCTGAGAACAAAATGATTTGATGATGGAATGTGTCTACTCATAAAGTCAGTTCCATTTTGGCTACCTTGTGCTGGTGTCCAAATCAAGGGAGAGCAGAGTCTTACAGCTCTTTATATGTGAAGTAGCAGGGGAGATGTATTCTCTCTTTGTGATGATCATCCATACTCTAATCAATCCATTAATACCCAATTTTTACTGTATCTCCCAAAGGTACCCTTCTGAGATATCCTGGCAGTCATATGTAAGTATCTAACTGTTGGTCAGGACAAGTGACCTAGGAACACATTTGTTGGTCTCATTTTACTGTTCTTCAATCAAACTACTTTTGCAGAGGTAACTACAAAATATTCCAGAAGGCTGCCAGGCAACAAGTTCCATCCCCATTAAGGCATCCATAAGAGTTTTGTGAAATGTTGGATGTCCCATATTTATGAGAGTGTATGCACTGGGATCACATCTGCATTTCCTTCCCTCTGTCATCAACAGTAGTAGCATTAACTATCATGACTGTAACTATGTGTAGTTGATTATTTGCCAAGTACACACAATAACCATGAACTTGAGTCAACTAAGCCTTAGAGACATGAGCAGTATGCCTAAGGTCACCCAACCAGTCAGAGGTGGAATTAGAGCTGACATTCAGGCCATCACACTCTTTAGAAGCAGCTCTGTTTATAGTTTGGAAAGAGCTATAAGGCAATGGCACCCCACTCCAGTACTCTTGCCTGGAAAATCCCATGGACAGAAGAGCCTGGTAGGCTGCAGTCCATGGGGTCGCAAAGGGTCAGACACAACTGAGCGGCTTCACTTTCACTTTTCACTTTCATGCATTGGAGAAGGAAATGGCAACCCACTCCAGTGTTCTTGCCTGGAGAGTCCCAGGACAGGGGAGCCTAGTGGGCTGCCGTCTATGGGGTCGCACAGAGTTGGACACAACTGAAGTGACTTAGTAGTAGTAGTAGTAGTAGTAGTAGTAGTAGTAGTATGCACTCGATATGGAGGGATTAGTTCCTAGTACAGGTCTGCCTTACTTAATACAGTGATATAACACTTTGCTTTCCTGAGCCTTGACTTTCTCATCTGTAAATTGGGTTGTCTGGATGAAATGGTGAATAAGGTCTTTTGCAGATTTAGTCCTCTAAATCTGCAGATCTTTGAAAATGCGGATGTCCTTTCTCCTTAACTCAGTGGAAGGGAAGTATTGACTGGAACCTGTCTCTAAAAAGAGTTACTTCTAGGAGAAAAGTTTGTTGCCATCCTTAAAGTCAAAAAGTAATAAGAACAAATGAAATTGATTCCTTGATACAGTTTTAAGGAAACATGTCAAACAATAAATGTATAAATTAGAGTATTTCTCCTTTCTCAAAATTATCCTAAGAGATTTGGCTTTGTAATCTTAAAGATATGTCAGAGGATGTCAAATGGGATTGTTTTTAGTTTCTCAGAATTTTGGCTAAATCTCAGAAGCAAAATAAAATAGGTTATAAGTGCTCACACTTTCTATAAAGAGCTGTTAGCTGAAAATATTTCAGCAAACTCATGTTTGGTGTGAAAAAAAATTGGAAGGGGGCATGAGGGGAGCTTTTCTGGGGTGCTAGTGTTTTGGGTGCTGGGTTAATGACTATGTTAGCTGTAAAAATTCACTGAAGCTGTACACTTGTGAGTTGAGTACTTTTCTGTGTTTATGTTGTATGTTGATCAAATTTTTTTAACCAAAAAAATACATCAGAAAATTTAAGCTACAACAACTGTAATCACCTCCAGGATATAATAATATGAGAGAAGATTACATATTTTTAAATGTTTTTGAATAAAATCATTAAGGTAGAGAGTTGTCAATCAAATATAAAGTGCCTAAAACTTTGATGACTCTCCCCTCCTCTTTGATGACCCCTAGTTGAGTCTTTTATTTTCTGTATCCTCTGTATCTCATGTATATATAGTACCAATTAAGAGATTAAAATTCACACCAAGATCATTTCAGTCTAGAGTTTTTGTCAGGGAAACCCAATTGCAAAGTGAAATGGCGAAACTAAATTATACTACTATATGCTAGACTCTGAACATTCACTCCCTAGAGAATCTGCATTCTAAAATAAGACTATTGGGAAAAGCAATACAGGAAAACAGAAAGAAATCCTTAGATGATGGCATCTGAGGCACCACAAGGGTAGATATTAAACACTCTGCTTTCCTACAGATTAACCTTTTCTATACTCAGTAGAGTTGTAATATGTTAATAGACCCAAAGCCCCATTTTTTTCTTGAAAATATTGATGTATTAATTAATATGCATGTGTGCTAAGTTGCTTCAGTCATATCCCACTCTTTGTGACCCTATGGACTGTAGCCCATCAGGCCCCTCTGTCCATTGGAGTATAAATAGTTGAGAAGATAAAAACAAGGAATTATGACCATTGTCAAAAATGTTTTGGCCAGATTATACAGGGACTTAATCATCCAACAAACTTCCCATTGAGAGCTTATACTGTCCCAGTAAATAGGGACAATGTCTTGAACAAAACATAAGGGACACAGCCCCTACTCTCATAGAATTTAGATTTGGCAAGAGGGACCATTAAAAACTTGTCACCCAAATTGTTCTAAGTCTGACTAATGCTGTAAAGCAAAGTCGTAGCACAGTCCACCTTAGATGCAGAGCCCATAGGTACTGAGGACAGACTGTCCTATGAGGGCTTGAGTATCTACAGATTTTGATATCCATAGGAGTCCTGGAACAAATTCCCCACATAAACTGAGGGATGATGACTCGATTTCTTTGAGGAAATAGTATATAAAAGGCCCTGGATGTTATAACCTTAGATTCTGATTTTTTAAATTAATTACAAAGAAAAATGCCACACAAGTGAAGCTTTACTGTTATACTCAGTGTTCTTTATTTCGTGTGTGTCTGTGTGTGTGTGTGTGTGTGTGTGTGTGTGAGAGAGAGAGGTATGTTAGACTGATAGCATCACATACCTGTTACTGTATATCTGATGATATGAAGAAAATTTATTCTTTTTAAAAATGCATTTATATTTACATCATTGTGAAAATTATGTTGCCATAGCCACAAGATATTTCTTTGGATCAGTTGTCCTTAATTTACAGGGAGGTTGCAATTTGGCTAGAATCAATAGTTTGGCCAATTAACTAACTTGATTTCTGAATGAGTCAGTGTTAGTTTTTCAATGATGAACTCCTAGCTTGGCTGCATGTTTACTATTGAAATGTAATGCATGGGTGCAAAATTCTTCTCCATAAATAGAGAAGTTTTACATTATTCTGTTTTCAACCTCAGGAAAAACAAAATCCTAAAAGAAGTACTTTTTAATCATTGTATTTTCAAAATTCTCCAGGGATACACTCCATAGGATATTTATCTAAAACAACTACAGATTTCATAGAAATAAAGATTGTTAAAGATTAATGATTGATGAAGATGGGCCCAAAGATACAAATTTGATAAATAAGAACTAAATATGTATATATTTTCATTTATTTTCTAATTGGATATGTCTTGGCTTAATCAAAGTATAAGTTGACCCAGAAATAATTTTAACAAAACCATAATACATATTGTAGGAAAAAGTGTCCTAGGTTATGAAGTTTATACAGGAGCACTGAAAGCTCTCCAAAGGTGTAATTACCTGAGTTTCTAAATGATTAGAGAGAACTTCTTGTATACAATGAAACTTTTTCTGATAAACTGTACTGCTTAAGGAACTGTTTTCATGTTTTTTTTTTTTATTTCATTGTTATTGTTTGTTCCATAGGTCTTCACTGCAGAACACAGATTTTTAATTACTGAATTATTGCTTAATAATTCTACTTTGGCTTAACTGAATGAATAAAAATATTTGTAATTTCTCTTTTATAAAGGCAATGCTTTAAAACACCATGGAATTGATTCAGTTATGGATGAGCCAAAGAAGGTTCCACATGTGTTTGGAAACTTGATATATGACAAAGAATCATTTTAACACAATGGAACAAGGATGGGCCATTCATTAAATGATAAAGAGAGGCAGTTATCTATATGTGAAAAGAAGTACATAAAAGTAGACAACTACTTCCTCCATATACAAAAATCAATTCCAGACCGATCAAGATCTTAAATAGGGAAGAAAATGTTTTATTTTTTTTTAAATAGAAGAGAAATCTTTATGACCTTTGGGTAGGGAAGGACTTAAAATATAAAAAGCAAAAAAATAAATAAAAAGCATAAACTATATAGGAAAATATTGGTAATTAAGTCTATATGAGGGATTCCCTGGTGGTTCAGATGGTAAAGGATCCACCTGCAATGTAGGAGACCAGGATTCTCCTGGTCTTCCCTGGAGGAGAGAAAATGTATGGGTTGGGAAATGGGCTGGGAAAATCCCCTGGAGGAGGACATGGCAACTCACTACAGTATTCTTGCCTGGAGAATCCCCATGGGCTGTAGCCCACCAGGTTCCTCAGCCCATGGGGTAGCAAAGAGTTGGACACGACTGAGTGACTAAGCACAGGTCTATATGAAATTCAAGAACTTCCCTTCATCAAAAGATACAAAAAGAGAGTAAAAGGCAAGCTATAAAAGGCAAGTGGGAAATTAATGATATTTGCAACACTGATTACTAAAAGGAAACCTGTAGAGTTCAGAGTATATAAAGCCTATCAGAAATCAGTAAGAAAAAGACACTGACCCTAAAAAAAATGAGCAAATGACATGGTCTATATTTTCATGGAAGAAGAAATAACATGGCCATTGAAACATATGAAAATGTTAAGATAAAATTACACATTAGCTTGAATGAGTACAATTAATGACAGGACTAAGTAAAGGTATAAAATAGAAGGAAATTTTTTGGTTACCTTGAAATATATTTTGGCAGTACCTAGTAAATTTTAAAATATACATTCCCCATGACCCAGTGGCTCCACTCCTAGATATATTCCCTAAAAACTCTCATACATATACAAGAGATATACAGAAGAATGCTCTTAAGATTAGTCTTTGGAGTAACAAAAGAACCATGAACAGTGCAAGTTTCTATCAAAAATAGAATAAATGACATCTGATATACAATGGCTATTATTCAACACTGAAAACCAAAATGATGTAAAGATACAGGCATCTGTGTAGATGAATCTTAGTAACATATCAAAATGAAAAAGTTCACAGTAGAATAAATTAGTATGATCCCATTCATTTAAATTTTAAAACAAGAGAAACCTAACAGAATGCCACTAAAATTATTTTTAGTTCATGTTCATTTTATAACATTGCAGTGTTGTAAATCTAAATACATGCAAGGATATGTTTAACATAAAATTAAGTACAATGATTATCTCTGATGGAGGGGGGTTTGGGATTGGTGAGGGACTAGAAAAGACTCCAAACTAATGTCTACTTCTTAATCAGAGTGGTATAAGTATATGGGTGTTCAGTTTTACAATTTTTTTTTGTTCATATCCTGTGAGCTGTTCATTTATTAGCATACTATTTTGTATAAATGGTATGTTTTAAAACACAAATATGTTATTAAAAAAGGAAAGAATGAATGGAAGCAAGAGCAGACCGAAGAGGCAGAAAGACTGGTTGGGCTGGAGCCTGCTGCAAGGGGAGAAATGATGACAGCCTGAGTCACATAAAAAAGTTATTTTCAAGAAACTGGATGCATAAATACTGCTTATCATGTTCTCTCATTCACTTTCTCTTTTTGAAATATTTTTTAAAGACGCTGTATCAGGGTATAATTGACATACAAAACACAAGACATATTTAATATTTACAATTTGATGAGTTTGGTGATATCCATACCCTGGTGGCTCAGATGGTAAAGTGTCTGCCTGCAATGCGGGAGACCCGGGTTCGATCCCTGGGTTGTGAAGATCCCTTGGAGAAGGAAATGGCAACCCACTCCAGTACTCTTGCCTGGAAAATTCCATGGACTGAGGAGCCTGGTAGGCTACAGTCCATGGGGTCGCAAAGAGTCAGACACGACTGAGCGACTGAACTGAAGTGAACTGATACACCCATGAAAACATCGCCATGATCAATATAATAAACATATCCATCACTTCAAAAAGATTCCTCCTGATTTCTGTCCCTCTTTTTGTGGTAAGGATATTTACATAGAGATCTACCCTCTTAACAAATTTTTCAGTGTACAATACTTAATTGTAGGCCTTATTTTGTACAGCAGATTTCTTAACTCATTCATCTTACTGAAACTTTATAGTCATTAAACAACTTTCCATTTCCCCCTCACCCCAGCCCATGATCACTATTGTTTTACCCTGTTTCTATGAATTTGACTATTTTAGATGCTTCATAAGTGGAATCATGAAGTATTTCTACTTCAGTGACTGGCTTATTTCACTTAGCATAATGTCATCCAGTTTCATTTATGTTGTCATACATTGCAGGATTACCTTCTTTTGTTAAGGCTGAATGATATTCCATTGTAAGTCCATACCATGTTTTCTTTATCCATTCATCTATCGATAGACATTTAGGTTATTTCCATATCTTGGCTATTGTGAATAATGTGGCAGTGAACATTGGCGTTTGGATGTCTCTCCTATATCCTGATTTTAATTATTTTGAATTTTTGCCCATAACTGGAATTGCTGGATCATATATTAGTTCTTTTCTTACATTTGGTGGTGAATCTCCGTGCTGTTTTCCATAGCGATGGCACTATCTCTATCAACTAAAAGGCTTTTTTGCTCATCACAAATGAAGCTACTATGAACACTCTAGTACCTGGATTTGGGGGGCATATATTTCATGCCTGCCATCCACTTGTATAAACACTATCAGTTTCACAAAGTAGTTTATTTACATACACTCGTACCAAGAGTTTCTAGAAATCCTACTTGTTCCATGTCTTCATCATATTTTATATTGTTAGTGTTTTAAAAAATTTGTCATTCTCTTGCTTATGTAATAATATTTTATGGTGTTTTTAATTTGTGTTTCTCTAATAAGGTAGAACGCTTTTCCATATATTTATTGGCTTGTCTCACAGCTTAGTTGGTAAAGAATCCACTTGCAATGCAGGAGACCCAGGTTCGATTTCTGGGTTGGGAAGATCCCCTGGAAAAGGGAAAGGCTACCCACTCCAGCATTCTGGCCTGGAGAATTCCATGGACTATACAGTCCATGGGGTCACAAAGAGTCGGACACAACTGAGCGACTTTCACTTCACTTTCACATTGGATGTTTAGATGTCGCTTTTCATGCCTGTTTAAATACTTGCCCAATTTGCTATTAGGTGGTGTGTCTTTTCCTTCTTGATTTGTAGATATACAAAATTGACAATACTTTTAGTAGAATGTTGGAGAGCAATCATAAAATTTAGCAAGACAGGAAAAGAGTCAGGGGAAAAGGAAAAATGATCTTTTAAGGAATTTTGAGGGCCTTCTTTAGAAGAGTAGTAATGTGCCAGTATAAAGTGGAATTCTGTTTGAAATAAAAATATAAAATTATTTTCTAGGTTCACCTGCTGCTCTAGTATTACACAGAATTATGGTACATTTTCTAAATCTTCCCTGGCAAGTGAGAGAAACTCATCTCTAGTCAATCTATCATTTGCTGTTGCTCTGTTGTGTGGATATTTACTGTCTGTCAGCTCCTAAATAGTAGAGAGAGATATGGATGAGGGTGCGGAAGAGAACAGTTCACATTTAGCACTCTCTTCTGTGCATGGTTGCTGATCTGAGAAATCACAGAAGCCACAACATAGCAGAATTTCAGCCTTACTCAAATTGCCTTTTTAAAGTGCAGTTTTTCTGTGTAGTGGAAATATTTCTGGGGGAAATTGATTAGGAGAATGTGAAGGAACATCTCCCACCCCCCATAAATATTAGTTTGTTCATGATAAAAGATGAGTGCTAATTTTCATTTCTTTCTCTTAGAATAACATCGGCTCTTACAATAGGAAATACTATTTAATCAGTAGATATAATGTCAGTCTTCCCATTTTATAAAGATGCATCTTCTCCCTTCACTAAATATTCTGTTTGGTTCTTGAGAGTCTTGCTTGATTATGTTACATCTTACAGAGACTTTGCAGAATTCCAGAAATGCATTTCATAGTCCAAATGTTTGCTTTTCACCAGCACTGAATTTTAACATTCTATCTACCCATTTGTACCTCTATTCTTCATCAGCTTGATTTTCACTTACTTCTTTTTACAAGGTCCTCCTATTCATTCTGACCTGAGATACAGATAACATTTATACCTGGGACATACAGCAAGTGATCTCCCTTCCTAAAATGAATCAAAAAAAAAAAAAAAAGAAAGAAAACAGAAGGGAAGGGAAGGAAGGAAGAAAATAGGCATTGAAATACATAGGGAAATCACATCCTTTACTTTAAATATTGCCTGTTGAAAATCTTATAGATGTGATCTTCCAAGGCTAATAATTCCTTTTGGGAAAGAATATTCTAGGCCAAATATTTAAAAGAAGATCCTATATTAATATTAAATCTATTGAGATTCTTAAGCATACAAAAACTTTGGTTGTTTTATCAAAATAATCTGTGGAATGCCTCAGTGTCTTCCTGAGAAAAAGAGGAAGCATGCCAGGTATCAAGTTATCGTCTCATAGCTCTTCACCTGCCATTCCATGCTCTACTCTCTTAGCCAGAGCTGGGACTCTGCAAAAACACATTTCTCTGTTGCCAGCTGCTCTCTGATCTATAGGGGAGGGAGACTGATGGCCTCTGCCTGCCTACAAGGCTGGGTCAGGGGGAAGGAACTTCGGTCCATTTGCTATTTTTCTGACAACATCAGTGCGACAACTCTTCTTTACCCTAATAGCATTAGCGCCTACCTATAGGAGCAGCTGAAACTCGAGTGCTATTTTTTCAGTGCTCAAGTAGAGCCAGCTTCATCCTACCACTGTTACAGACATCAACACAAGCTGAGCTCTCTGAGCATCCTCCACTAAGCAACTGTTTTCAGAGTTTCAGGCTCTTCTTTGTTCCTCCAGTCCTATGGATGGCAACTCCTGAACTTTTTACCTCTGCCATATGTTAGAATTTTCTGTCAGTTACCTAGTTAATGATTTTATACCTAGTTAACATTTCTTTATCTTAGATAATATTTATATTCTCTCAGTTCAAAATAGCTGTTGTGCTTTCTGTCTCCTGACTGGACACACACAGACACACATGTACAATATGTATATTTTATATATAATAAATATATGTGATATATAATATGTGTATAGCACATATGTAATATATATAATACATATGTAGCATATCTAAATGATATAAATTATTACTTTACCTTTTTTCTTGCTTTGTATACAGTCAAAAAGTAGGGAAAAAATACCATGAAACATATCAGTATACATACATATGCTCTTGAATGAGTCAGAGTTAGGTCTATTTGCTTATGTTGAAAGAGCTTGTGAGACAGATTTCTGAAGTGCAATGAGTGACCTTTTTTTTTTTTTTTCCACTGAGTGATTTTGTACTCAAAATAGATTGATCACAGAGGGCTGTATTATGTGAAGGTAATGATGATAATGCTACTGATAATTTTATTAGATATCTACTAATTACAGCTATATTTTCCTTGAAGATTTCTTTGGAGCCATAGAGTTGCTTTGGAAAGATTTTATTACCTAGAGAATTCTAAAAGAAAGATAACAAATTCTTCAGAAGTTGCATTGAGTGGAGTGGACATGTTGACTATTAATCATGATGATTTTTGACATAACCTTAGAAGAGAGAAAAGAATGTTTGAAGGGTGGGAAATGGTTCCATCTATTTAGGGAAATAGACAGGTTTGACTCATGCTGTCATTTATGTGACTGTGCTATAAAGGGCCCAATTTTGATGCTAGTCAAAAGCATCTGACAAGAGTAATTACCCATCACCAGTTCTCTTGGACATTGCATGTACTTTAGTTCTAGTGAGTGTGGCTAGTAGGGGGAACGGAGTCCCCACATTGAAAAAGGTTATATTATCCACAGGAACAGAAGAATATGTAACCTAAAATTGATGTAAGTGGAGAAGTTTTTAGTTAATAATCAACAACTATGTTTTCATAAACCTTGAAACTACTAAGTGCTAGGAAGTTATGCTAGGTATGGATTCTACTCTCTGGGAGAAATAGAAATATAACTACGAAAAGGGCAGTTAGAACCAGTGTGATCAATGCAGCAGTCGCACTAGATATACAACTGATAACTGAAAAGGGGAGTGATGTTGCAAGGTGAAGTAGATTAACAGGAGGTCAGCTGCACTAGGTTTTGAAGTATTGTTAATTTTGTTAAGTGAACAGGGGGATGAAAGAAAATCCCAGAAAAAGGAAATAGTATGTGCCAAGGCAGCAAAATGCAAAGTAGCTTGACATGTTAGAAAAACTGTAAGCAGCGCAGTGTCCTTAGAGGGTAACATGTGAAGGACAATAAACAGAAAATCAAGTACAGTGTATAACCTTTTACTCAGGGCCCAGAATCTACTCAAGGTTGGCTTAAGGAACATTGAGAGGGAGGGCTAGCCATCAACCATAGTCACTATTTTCTTCCCTTTCCACTCTGTTTGTTTCCCAATACATTTGTGCCTGTAATCAATACTAAGAGCTGTCCCCTGGCACGATGTAGTGACAGATCTTCTAAAGATGGTCATAGGACATGGGTAGGCATCATGCATTTGAGACCAGAAGGAAACATTGATAAAGCATGTTTGAACTTATTCTGTTCATATTGTCTTGTAGCATGTTCAAAAAGATAAAAAGTAAAAAATCATTGAAGCAAATTGGGAAAGAAAAAAAAAGAAAAATCATATGTTCTAGGCCTGCTGCAGCAAGAGATACATCTATGCAGGTTCATCACCCTTATGGAGATTAAGGAACAAGTGACAGCTGCAAATTTTCTGTAGTGCCAAGCCATGCACTTAGCAAAACACAGCTCTCAGAGGATGAATGATACCATATGCCTGGCACCATGTCCTCCTCTTTTTTTAACCCCACTTGTACTACCAGAGAAAAAGTAGGATGTGAGAGCTCATGGAAGGAAGACATACAAAGAAAGCCAGTTTATGGAACAAATGAACTTATCCACAAAATAGAAATAGTCACAGATGTAGCAAACAAACTTATGGTTACCAAGGGGGTAAGAGGAGGGGGATACATTGGAAGACTGGGATTCACATATACACACTGTATGTGCATGTTAAGTTGCTTTAGTCATGTCTGACTCTGCACGACCCCATGGACTATATAGCCCACCAGGCTCCTCTGTCCATGGAATTCTCCAGGCAAGAATACTGGAGTGGGTTGGCATGGACAGAGGAAACTGGCAGGCTACAGTCCATAGGGTTGCACAGAGTTGGACACAACTGAAGTGACTTAGCACACACACATATGTAAAATAGATAAACTAATAAGGACCTGCTGTATAGCACAGGGAACTCTACTCAATACTCTGCAATGATCTATATGGGAAAAGAATCTAAAAAGAGAGTGGATATATGTATATGTAGAGCTGATTCATTTTGTTGTACACCTGAAACTAATACAACATTGTAAATCAATTATATAACCCAGTAAATTTTTTAAAATAACTAAGCACGTGTGTACACACACACACACACACACACACACAACTAGTTGGTTTCTGGCAGAAACTTTGCTTCACTAAGGCCAGCAGGATATAGAGAGATAGGACCCTAGCTAGAGTAATTATAGGAAGTGTGTGATTACAGATGTTTGGCACCAGAAGTGGCAAATTTTTAAAACATGGTCTAATGTTTCAAATGAGCAAGTGTTTTCTCATGTGTAGAAGAAAAATTATAGTTAAAATGTGCACTTGATTGATAACCTCCATGGAATTTTTATGAAGGTTACATGAAATAATACATTTAAAGTCAGCACAGTGCCTGGCCCAAAGCAAGTGCTTCTCATGCTTAATAGTTACCATCTTATTCTTCATATTCTACTATCTTTTTTTTGCTGTTTTTAATATTTTAGGAGTTGAGACTCACAGTAAGACATAGTATCAATAGGTACAGAAATTTTTCTAATTGATAAATATTTTATATATTCTGATGATATTTATAAAACCTAAGTAATAATGCAATTAAACAATCTATATGTTAACCTTGAAGTTGTATTTAATTTGATACATGTATATATTGTGAAATGTTTACCACATTGAGGTAAGTTAACACCTCTGTCATCTCACTCAATGACCATTTTGTTTTTGTTGTTATGGTGAAGTCATTAAAGCTCTACCCTCTTAACATCTTTCAAGTATACAGTACAATACCATAGACTACAGTCACCATGATGTATCTTAGATCCTGGAAACTTATTCATCTTATGATCGAAAGTTAATACACTTTAATCAACATCTCATTTTCCCCACCCCTCAGGCCCTGGTAACCACCCTTCTACTCCTTGTTTCTGTAGGTTCTATGTTTTTAAATTCCATATAAAATTGAGATCATGTAGTATTTGTTTTTCCTTGTACAACTTATTTCACACAGCATAAGTCTCCTAAGGTCCATCTACATTGTCCCAACTAGCAGGATTTCATGCTTCTTTATTCTGTGTGTGTGTATGAGTGAGTGATATTTTCTTTCATCCTATGATGAACTCTTGATTGCTTCCCTATCTTGGTTATTGTGAATAATGCTACCATGGGCATGAAAGTGCAGATATCTGTTTGAGGCAGTGATTTCATCTTCTCAGATATATACCCAGGAATGGAATTTCTGGATCATATGGAAGTTCTATTTTTATTTGTTTGAAGAAATTTCATATGGTTTTCTATAGTGGCTTTATATTTCCACCAAAAGTGCACCAGGCTTCCCTTTTCTACACATCCTTGCCAGCATTTATCTCTCGTCTTTTTGACAATAGATTCCCAACAAGTGTAAGGTGCTATCTCATTGTGGTTTTGATTTACATTTCCCTGATGGTTAGTAATATTGAGCACCTTTTCATGTACTTGTTGGCTATTTGTATGTCTTGCTTGGAAAAATGCCTGTTCATCTTCTTATCATTTTAAAATCATATTTTTTTTTTGCTCTTGAGTTGTATGAGTTCCTTATATATCTTGGATATTAACCCCTTACCAGATAGATGGTTTGCCAACATTTTCTCCCTTTCTGTAGGTTACCTTCTTGTGTTGTTGATTGTTTCTATTTCTGTGTGCAAAAACTTTGTAGTTTCTGTAGTCCTGCTTGTTTTCCTTTTCTGCTTGTGGTTTTGTCATCGTATCCAAGAAGTCATCATCAAGACCAACGTCAAGGAGCTCTTCCCTTGTGTTATCTTTTAGTAGTTTCGTAGTTTCAGGTCTTACATTAAAGTTCTTAACCTATTTTCAGTTAATTTTTATGAATGATGTAAGACGGTGATCTAATTTCATTCTTCTCCATGTGAATATCCAATTCCATCAACACCATTTATTGAACTGACCATCCTCTCCCCATTGAATATGCTTGGCTGTCTTGTCAAATATTAGTTGACTACATATGCATAGTTTATTTCTAAGTTCTTGATTCTCTTCCATTGGTGTGTGTGTCTGTTTTTAGGCCAGTACCCTACTATTTTGTAATATGGTTTGAAATCAGGAAGTGTGCCACCATCTTTCTTCTTTCTTAAGATTGTTTTGACTATTCACTTTTTTTGTGGTTTAATATGAATTTTAGGATTATATTTTCTAGTTATTTTAAAAATGCCATTGGGATTTTGATACAGGTTGCACTGAATATATAAATGGCATTCAGTAGTATGGACATTGAAAAATATTAACTCTTCCAATCCATAAATGTGGAATATTATTCCATTTATTTCTGTCTTTAATTTCTTTCCTCAGTGTTTTATGATTTTCAGTATAGATACTTCTCTTCCTTGATTGAAGGTAATGGAATATGTAGATGAGAACAGAGAAGTAAAAATAATCATCCTTTTTAGGTAAAATAAATACAGTAGATAGTACTTATTTTTAAATAATTTAAAATGCTAGCAGAGCATGATATAGTATTTTGTGTGAGGTATCCTTCCCCTGAGAATTCATTCATTAAAATGGCAATTTTTGAAACATCTTGTCTTGTAGACTATTTAATATGAGGGAAATGAAACTCATTTAAAGACACTTGGGTTAAAAGTGAGTGTTCCTCAAGGATACAGGGATTCTCCTGGAATCTGATTATTAAAATTATAGCATATCATCCCATGTTAAAACATATTGCCCCAACTTAAAATCAGATGTTGTCATTTGTCTTTGCTTTAGGTTTCAATAAACTTGGAAGTCATCTTCTTAAGGTATGATTTCTAAATTAAACACATGTTAATACTTACAGTGGGCTTCCCTGGTGGCTCAATGGTAAAGAATCTGCCTGCCAATGCAGGGGACACAGGTTCGATCCCTGGGTTGGGAAGATCCCCTGGCAGAATGGAAATTCAGGGAATGGAAACCCACTCCAGTATCCTTGCTTGGGAAATCCCATGGACAGAGGAGCCTGGTGGGCTACATCCATGGGGTCACAGAAGAGTCAAACATGACTTAGCAACTAAAGAACAGCAACAACAAAACACAGGCAGTAGTGCAGTGCTATTGAAGCTATACCATTGGCAATTGTGAAATATATCATTACTTGACTGAGCACACACTGTGTCAGAGGGCATCCTTAACAGCCATCTTATTTAGTAAGATTGCCCATTTATGCTTAGGAAGATGATCGTCATTTTGAATTCTCACACAACTTAGGACCTTCCTAGGAGAGACTGCATTTAGTCATCAGTTTGCACTAACTGATACTGACACTGGTACTTACTTGAGGTCTTTATCATTTACGGCTGAAATGTGTAAAGTATCCCTGCACGCCAAAGTAGGCCTAATGGCTCTGTGACAGGAAACCCTACCATTTTCATTTTTATTTAAATATCTTTAATTCTTGTCTCTGATGGCTTCCTCTGTCACCTCATGAGTAAGTAGGGCTGATACTGGCTGCAGCAAAATCATACTCCCCATTTATCATGCTAATTGCAGTTTAATGAGGAGAGGCCTGAGGCTAGAAGACTTGTCTACCTAGAGTCCTACTGGAGTGGAGATTATTATGGTAATTAATACAGCCTTTGATAATTAAATTGCTCTACCAGATAGGTACTGTATTTATCATAAAGATTCACTGTAGCAAAACTTTTTGAGGGTACTCAAAAGCAGTTTTGAAAATTCAGTTCTATGAAGGCATTTTTTGTTTTGTTCTTTTTTATTTTTTCCTCTGAGAAATTACAGTTTGGATCCCTTTCAGATATTTCTCCTCAGAGCAAGACTACATAATTTGCAGAACTCAATTCGTAATCAAAGTACTGGGCCTCTTTTTCATGAAGAACAAAGACTGTGCTATAATGGCACTAAAATCTAAAGAGTTTTTCTTTCCTCCATATATTCTCTTTGCTCTTATGCATGCTCCCTTGTCCTATTGAAGTATACATGCAAAACACAAGTTCAAAGATAAAATTAAGAATTTCAAGATGGTGAAAACAAGAGCCCAAGTGTATGGGCCTGTATGACTGCTCGGACTGATTACACTCCCATGAAATTAGCCCTACCTCAGAGAGCAGAAATGTACGAAAGAAACCACTTTTCCTTCGGCATTTTACTTTATTTTATACTGAAGTATAGTTGATTAACATTGTGTTAGTTTTAGGTACATAGCATAGTGATTCGGTATTTTTACAGATTACACTCCATTATAGATTATTACAAGGTAATGAGCATAATTCCCTGTACTATACAATATATCCTTGTTACTTAGCTCTTTTATATATAGTAGTTCATATCTATTAATTCAACCCCCCTGAATTGTCCTTCCCTGCTTTCCTCCCACCTTTGGTAACCACAGATTTGTTTTCTCTGTCTTTAAGTCTGTTTCTGTTTTGCATATACATTTATTTGTGTTTTTTTTTTTTTTGATTCCGCATATAAGTGGAGTCACGCAACATTTGTCTTTCTCTGTCTGACTTATTTCACTAAGCCTAATATTCTCTAGGTCCATCCACCTTGCTACAAATGGCAGTATTTCATTCTTGATGCTGAATAATATTCCATCATATATATGTACCACATCTCCTGATCCAATCATCTGTTGATGGGCACTTAGGTTGTTTCCATGTCTTGGTTTCCATGCTGCTATGAGCATTGGGATGCATATATCTCTTCAAATTAGTGTCTTTGTTTGTTTTGGATATATATGCAGGAGTTGAATTGCTGGATCATGTGGTAGTTCTCTTTTCAGTTTGTTGAAGAACCTCCATACTGGGGAGGAGCCAAGATGGCGGAGGAGTAGGACGGGGAGAACACTTTCTTCCCCACAAATTCATCAAAAGAGCATTTAAACGTCGAGTAAATTCCACAAAACAACTTCTGAATGCCGGCAGAGGACATCAGGCACCCAGAAAAGCAACCCAACTCTTCGAAAGGAGGTAGGAAAAAATATTAAAAACAAACAAAAAAAAAGAGACAAAAGAGGGAGGGACGGAGGTCCGTCCCGGGAAGGGAATCTTAAAAAGAGAGAAGTTTCCAAACATCAGGAAACCTTCTCACTGCCGAATCTGTGCCGAGCTTTGGAAGCACAGAAGGCAACATAACAGGGAGAAAAAATAAATAAACAATTTAAAACTCGCAGATTGCGAGCCCTACGGTAACTCCCCCAGCAGAGAAGCAGCGCAGACGCCTGCATCCGCCATTAGCAAATCGGGGCTGGGCAGGGAGGCGCGGCGTGGGCTGCATCGCTGAGAGTAAGAATCTGGCCTGAATACCCTGAGCGCTATCTGAGCGAAATAATTTGGGCTAGCAAACCAGACTGTGGGATACCTACCACGCGAAAAGCCAGCCCTAACCTAAGACCGCCAGGCCCGCGCACGGAACAAAGGACTGAACAGAGATAGCCGGCTGCAGACCTTCCCCCTCCGGTGACAGGCAGCCAGAGCCGGAAGGGGGCAATCGCAGCCCCAGAGAGACATTATCTATAAAATTGGAAGCAGGCTTCTTTGCTAACTAAAACTTTTTGGGGGTCTGGACGGTCAACATCTGCCTGAGAAGGTGCGCCGGTTTTACATCCAGATAACCGAGTGGCGGGGAGGCGATAAGTCGCAGCATTGGCGCTCGCCTGGGAAGAGCAAATTGGCGCGCGGACCTGGGAAGAGCACAAAACGCAGGCCCAACTGAGTCTGCGCCTCTGAGGACTACCCGAGTGCCTGAACCTGAGCGGCTTGGACCTGGGAGGTGCATGCAGCCCAGGGCCAGCCTCGGATTGTTCCTGGCGGAACAACCTAGAGTCCGAGCAGTGTGGACAGGGAGGCTACACGCGCCGTGAGCGGGGGCAGACCCAGGGTGGCTGAGGCACTGCGAGCCCACGCCAGTGTTATTTGTTTGCAGCATCCCTCCCTCCATCCCCACAGCGCGACTGAACAAGTAAGCCTAAAAAAAAAAAAAAAAAAGTGTCCTCCACCGTGCCCTTTGAGTCAGGGCAGAAACCAGATACTGAAGAGACTAGCAAACAGAAGAAGATATAACAGAGGGAAACGCCTTGGAAGCTACAGGCAATAGATCAAAACCCTGTGGTTACTACGGACTACATAGGAAGGGGCCTATAGATCTTGAGAAATATAAATCTGACCAAGGAACTAGCCAAAAATGAACTGAACCCACAACACCCACAAAAAAACCCCAGAAAAGTCCTAGATATATTTTTATTATTTTTACGATCATTCTTTCTTTTTTTTTTAATTAAAAAAAAAAAAATTTAAGTCCTCTATTGTTCCTTTAATTTTCACTTTTATAACCTATTACTTTGCAAAAAAAAAAAAAAAGACCCTATTTTTTTCTTCTTCAGCAAACTTCATATATATATATTTTATAATTTTTTGACCTTGTTTTTTTTTTTTGTTTTGTTTTTGTTTTTTTCTTCTTTTCTTTAACATTGTATTTTTGAAATTCCAAACTCTACTCTAGATTTTTAATTTTCGCTTTTTGGTATATGTTATCAATTTTGTACCTATAGTTTTTTTTTATATAATTTCTGTGACTTTTTTTTTTTTCTTTTCTTCTTCTCTGTTTCTTTCTCTTCTTCTTTTATATAACATTGTTTATCTGAAATTCCAAACTTTACTCTAGATTTTTAATTTATGCTTTTTGGTATTTGATATCAATTTTGTACCTGTATTTTCTTTATAATTTTTGTGACATTGTTCGTATTTGTTTGTTTGTTTTCTCTCTTTATTTTTCTTCTTCTTCTTCTTCTTTTTTTTTTTTTAACATTGTATTTTTGAAATTCCAAACTCTACTCTAGATTTTTAATTTTTGCTTTCTGGTATTAGTTATCAATTTTGTACCTGTACTTTCTTTATAATTTTCGCGACCTTGTTTGTTTTTGTTTGTTCGTTTTTTCTCTCTTTCTTTTCCTTCTTCTTTTCTTTAACATCGTATTTTTGAAATTCCAAACTCTACTCTAGATTTTTAATTTTTGCTTTCTGGTATTAGTTATCAATTTTGCACCTGTACTTTCTTTATAATTTTCGCGACCTTGTTTGTTTTTGTTTGTTCGTTCTTTCTCTCTTTCTTTTCCTTCTTCTTTTCTTTAACATCGTATTTTTGAAATTCCAAACTCTACTCTAGATTTTTAATTTTTGCTTTTATGTATTTGTTACCAATTTTGTACCTTTAAGGACCCAATCTTCAGGACCCATTTTTCACTAGGGAGTGAGATTACTGGCTTGACTGCTCTCTCTCCCTTTGGACCCTCCTTTTTCTCCACCAGGTCGCCTGTGTCTCCTCCCTAACCCCTCTCTACTCTACCCAACTCTGTGAATTTCTGTGTGTTCCAGACGGTGGAGAACACTTAGGGAACTGATTACTGGCTGGATCTGTCTCCCTCCTTTTCATTCCCCCCTTTTATCCTTCTGGCCACCTCTGTTACCTTCCTCCTTCTTCTCTTCTCTGTATAACCCCGTGAACATCTCTGAGTGGTCCAGTTGTGGAGTGCACATAAGGAAGTGACTACTGGCTAGCCCACTCTCTCCACTATTGATTCACCTCATCTCATTTGGGTCACCTCTAACTCCCTCCTCCCTCTTCTCTTCTCCATGTAACCCTGTGAACCTCTCTGAGTGACCCTCACTGTAGAGAAACTTATCATCTTTAATGTAGATGTTTTATCAATGGTGCTGTATAGAAGGAGAAGTTTTGAAACTACTGTAAAAATAAGACCGATAATCGGAAGCAGGAGACTTAAGTCCAAACCCTGACTCCAGGGAACTCCTGACTCCAAGGAACATTCATTGACAGGAGCTCATCAAATGCCTCCATACCGACACTGAAACCAAGCACCACACAAGGGCCAATAAGTTCCAGGGCAAGACATACCAAGCAAATTCTCCAGCAACAAAGGAACACAGCCCTGAGCTTCAAGATACAGGCTGCCCAAAGTCACCCCAAAACTATAGACATCTCATAACTCATTACTGGACATTTCATTGCACTCCAGAGAGAAGAAATACAGCTCCACCCACCAGAACACCGACACAAGCTTCCCTAACCAGGAAACCTTGACAAGCCACCTGTACAAACCCACACACAGTGAGGAAACGCCATAATAAAGAGAACTCCACAAACTGCCAGAATACAGAAAGGACACCCCAAACTCAGCAATTTAAACAAGATGAAGAGACAGAGGAATACTCAGCAGATAAAGGAACAGGATAAATGCCCACCAAACCAAACAAAAGAGGAAGAGATAGGGAATCTACCTGATAAAGAATTCCGAATATTGATAGTGAAATTGATCCAAAATCTTGAAACTAAAATGGAATCACAGATAAATAGCCTGGAGACAAGGATTGAGAAGATGCAAGAAAGGTTTAACAAGGACCTAGAAGAAATAAAAAAGAGTCAATATATAATGAATAATGCAATAAGTGAAATTAAAAACACTCTGGAGGCAACAAATAGTAGAATAACAGAGGCAGAAGACAGGATTAGTGAATTAGAAGATAGAATGGTAGAAATAAATGAATCAGAGAGGATAAAAGAAAAACGAATTAAAAGAAATGAGGACAATCTCAGAGACCTCCAGGACAATATTAAACGCTACAACATTCGAATCATAGGGGTTCCAGAAGAAGAAGACAAAAAGAAAGACCATGAGAAAATACTTGAGGAGATAATAGTGGAAAACTTGCCTAAACTGGGGAAGGAAATAATCACCCAAGTCCAAGAAACCCAGAGAGTACCAAACAGGATAAACCCAAGGAGAAACACCCCAAGACACATATTAATCAAATTAACAAAGATCAAACACAAAGAACAAATATTAAAAGCAGCAAGGGAAAAACAACAAATAACACACAAGGGAATTCCCATAAGGATAACAGCTGATCTTTCAATAGAAACTCTTCAAGCCAGGAGGGAATGGCAAGACATACTTAAAATGATGAAAGAAAATAACCTACAGCCCAGATTATTGTACCCAGCAAGGATCTCATTCAAGTATGAAGGAGAAATCAAAAGCTTTTCAGACAAGCAAAAGCTGAGAGAATTCTGCACCACCAAACCAGCTCTCCAACAAATACTAAAGGATATTCTCTAGACAGGAAACACAAAAACGGTGTATAAACTCGAACCCAAAACAATAAAGTAAATGGCAACGGGAACATACTTATCAGTAATTACCTTAAATGTAAATGGGTTGAATGCCCCAACCAAAAGACAAAGACTGGCTGAATGGATACAAAAACAAGACCCCTACATATGTTGTCTACAGGAGACCCACCTCAAAACAGGGGACACATACAGACTGAAAGTGAAGGGCTGGAAAAAGATTTTCCATGCAAATAGGGACCAAAAGAAAGCAGGAGTAGCAATACTCATATCAGATAAAATAGACTTTAAAACAAAGGCTGTGAAAAGAGACAAAGAAGGTCACTACATAATGATCAAAGGATCAATCCAAGAAGAAGATATAACAATTATAAATATATATGCACCCAACACGGGAGCACCACAGTACGTAAGACAAATGCTAACAAGTATGAAAGGAGAAATTAACAATAACACAATAATAGTGGGAGACTTTAATACCCCACTTACACCTATGGATAGATCAACTAAACAGAAAATTAACAAGGAAACACAAACTTTAAACGATACAATAGACCAGTTAGACCTAATTGATATCTATAGGTCATTTCATCCCAAAACAATGAATTTCACCTTTTTCTCAAGCGCACATGGAACCTTCTCCAGGATAGATCACATCCTGGGCCATAAAGCTAGCTTTGGTAAATTCAAAAAAATAGAAATCATTCCAAGCATTTTTTCTGACCACAATGCAGTAAGATTAGATCTCAATTACAGGAGAAAAACTATTAAAAATTCCAACATATGGAGGCTGAACAACACGCTGCTGAATAACCAACAAATCACAGAAGAAATCAAAAAAGAAATCAAAATTTGCATAGAAACGAATGAAAATGAAAACACAACAACCCAAAACCTGTGGGACACGGTAAAAGCAGTCCTAAGGGGAAAGTTCATAGCAATACAGGCACACCTCAAGAAACAAGAAAAAAGTCAAATAAATAACCTAACTCTACACCTAAAGCAACTAGAAAAGGAAGAAATGAAGAACCCCAGGGTTAGTAGAAGGAAAGAAATCTTAAAAATTAGAGCAGAAATAAATGCAAAAGAAACAAAAGAGACCATAGCAAAAATCAACAAAACCAAAAGCTGGTTCTTTGAAAGGATAAATAAAATTGACAAACCATTAGCCAGACTCATCAAGAAACAAAGGGAGAAAAATCAAATCAACAAAATTAGAAACGAAAATGGAGAGATCACAACAGACAACACAGAAATACAAAGGATCATAAGAGACTACTATCAACAATTATATGCCAATAAAATGGACAACGTGGAAGAAATGGACAAATTCTTAGAAAAGTACAACTTTCCAAAACTGGACCAGGAAGAAATAGAAAATCTTAACAGACCCATCACAAGCATGGAAATTGAAACTGTAATCAAAAATCTTCCAGCAAACAAAAGCCCCGGTCCAGACGGCTTCACAGCTGAATTCTACCAAAAATTTAGAGAAGAGCTAACACCTATCCTGCTCAAACTCTTCCAGAAAATTGCAGAGGAAGGTAAACTTCCAAACTCATTCTATGAGGCCACCATCACCCTAATACCAAAACCTGACAAAGATCCCACAAAAAAAGAAAACTACAGGCCAATATCACTGATGAACATAGATGCAAAAATCCTTAACAAAATTCTAGCAATCAGAATCCAACAACACATTAAAAAGATCATACACCATGATCAAGTGGGCTTTATCCCAGGGATGCAAGGATTCTTCAATATCCGCAAATCAATCAATGTAATACACCACATTAACAAATTGAAAAATAAAAACCATATGATTATCTCAATAGATGCAGAGAAAGCCTTTGACAAAATTCAACATCCATTTATGATAAAAACTCTCCAGAAAGCAGGAATAGAAGGAACATACCTCAACATAATAAAAGCTATATATGACAAACCCACTGCAAACATTATCCTCAATGGTGAAAATTTGAAAGCATTTCCTCTAAAGTCAGGAACAAGACAAGGGTGCCCACTTTCACCATTACTATTCAACATAGTTTTGGAAGTTTTGGCCACAGCAATCAGAGCAGAAAAAGAAATAAAAGGAATCCAAATTGGAAAAGAAGAAGTAAAACTCTCACTATTTGCAGATGACATGATCCTCTACATAGAAAACCCTAAAGAGTCCACCAGAAAATTACTAGAAATAATCAATGACTACAGTAAAGTTGCAGGATATAAAATCAACACACAGAAATCCCTTGCATTCCTATACACTAATAATGAGAAAACAGAAAGAGAAATTAAGGAAACAATTCCATTCACCATTGCAACGGAAAGAATAAAATACTTAGGAATATATCTACCTAAAGAAACTAAAGACCTATATATAGAAAACTATAAAACACTGGTGAAAGAAATCAAAGAGGACACTAATAGATGGAGAAATATACCATGTTCATGGATTGGAAGAATCAATATAGTGAAAATGAGTATACTGCCCAAAGCAATTTATAGATTCAACGCAATCCCTATCAAGCTACCAACAGTATTCTTCACAGAGCTAGAACAAATAATTTCACAATTTGTATGGAAATACAAAAAACCTCGAATAGCCAAAGTGATCTTGAGAAAGAAGAATGGAACTGGAGGAATCAACCTACCTGACTTCAGGATCTACTACAAAGCCACAGTTATCAAGACAGTATGGTACTGGCACAAAGACAGAAATATTGATCAATGGAATAAAATAGAAAGCCCGGAGATAAATCCACACACATATAGACACCTTATCTTCGACAAAGGAGGCAAGAATATACAATGGATTAAAGACAATCTCTTTAACAAGTGGTGCTGGGAAATCTGGTCAATCACTTGTAAAAGAATGAAACTGGACCACTTTCTAACACCATACACAAAAATAAACTCAAAATGGATTAAAGATCTAAACGTAAGACCAGAAACTATAAAACTCCTAGAGGAGAACATAGGCAAAACACTCTCCGACATACATCACAGCAGGATCCTCTATGACCCACCTCCCAGAATATTGGAAATAAAAGCAAAAATAAACAAATGGGACCTAATTAACCTTAAAAGCTTCTGCACATCAAAGGAAACTATTAGCAAGGTGAAAAGACAGCCTTCAGAATGGGAGAAAATAATAGCAAATGAAGCAACTGACAAACAACTAATCTCAAAAATATACAAGCAACTCCTACAGCTCAACTCCAGAAAAATAAACGACCCAATCAAAAAATGGGCCGAAGAACTAAATAGACATTTCTCCAAAGAAGACATACAGATGGCTAACAAACACATGAAAAGATGCTCAACATCACTCATTATCAGAGAAATGCAAATCAAAACCACTATGAGGTACCATTTCACACCAGTCAGAATGGCTGCGATCCAAAAGTCTACAAATAATAAATGCTGGAGAGGGTGTGGAGAAAAGGGAACCCTCCTACACTGTTGGTGGGAATGCAAACTAGTACAGCCACTATGGAGAACAGTGTGGAGATTCCTTAAAAAACTGGAAATAGAACTGCCTTATGATCCAGCAACCCCACTGCTAGGCATACACACTGAGGAAACCAGAAGGGAAAGAGACACGTGTACCCCAATGTTCATCGCAGCACTGTTTATAATAGCCAAGACATGGAAGCAACCTAGATGTCCATCAGCAGATGAATGGATAAGAAAGCTGTGGTACATATACACAATGGAGTATTACTCAGCCATTAAAAAGAATACATTTGAATCAGTTCTAATGAGGTGGATGAAACTGGAGCCTATTATACAGAGTGAAGTAAGCCAGAAGGAAAAACATAAATACAGTATACTAACGCATATATATGGAATTTAGAAAGATGGTAACAATAACCCGGTGTACGAGACAGCAAAAGAGACACTGATGTATAGAACAGTCTTATGGACTCTGTGGGAGAGGGAGAGGGTGGGAAGATTTGGGAGAATGGCAATGAAACATGTAAAATATCATGTAGGAAACGAGTTGCCAGTCCAGGTTCGATGCATGATGCTGGATGCTTGGGGCTGGTGCACTGGGACGGCCCAGAGGGATGGTATGGGGAGGGAGGAGGGAGGAGGGTTCGGGATGGGGAACACATGTATACCTGTGGCGGATTCATTTTGATATTTGGCAAAACTAATACAATTATGTTAAGTTTAAAAATAAAATAAAATTGGAAGAATAAAAAAAAAAAAAAAAAAAAAACCTCCATACTGTTTTCCACAGTGACTGCACTGATTTGCATTCCCAAAAACAGTGTAGGAGGGTTCCCTTTTCTTCAGATGCTGTGCAACATTTGTTATTTGTAGACTTTTTGATGATTGCCATTCTGACAGGTGTGAGGTAGTATCTCATTATGGTTTTGATTTGTGGTTCTCTACTAATTTTTACATAGTTGAGACAGAACTAATCATGTGCTGGACTTTGTAATACAATAAAGTATGAAAAAGAACTGCAGTCAAATTTGGACCAGAAGATAACTGGAGCTCGGACTAGGGAGAACTTGAGGACGGTAACATGGACAATGAAAAATGGACCAACGGTGAGGACTCCTGTCTCTGTGAGGAAGATGGCTATGTTTCATGCTACACCTGGAAGGAATTCTAGGACATGATCACACGAAAGCCTTAGGCGGGAACAAAAGAGCTAAAATAAGAGAATGATGAATAGTTTAAACTTACCTTTAACCTTACCTATAGTTACAGGTAGTTGCTGCATTAACATAAACATGCTTGCATATTCTAACTGAATAACAATAAACTTTTCCAAACTTTTCATTTTCCCCTTCCTACAAGTTTTTCAGCTATTGCAGGAATCAGTTGGAATAAAAGTATTCCAAAATGTATTGAAGAAAGTGGAGCAGTTTTTGTTGTGGAGAGTTTCATTTTCTCTTTCTTTACTTACTTTGATGACTCGCTTGTTTCTTTCCCAATTTTTGGATAGATTTCATGGGACCTAGCACATTATCCTACACAAAATGGTGGTCAATAAATGCTTATGGAAACAGACATAATTTACCCTTAACAGTGACTGAATAGTAAGCCTCTTAGGAATATGTTTCCAGGATCGAACATTCATTAAAATCAGAGTACTAATAACTCTCTACTGTCATAGTAAAGTAGAAGTTGGATATGGATATTGTTCAAAGGTAGAACACCAGTAATACTATTCTGCTTTCATTTCCTGATGTAGATTATGATTTAGTTGAGAAAGTAATGCCTTCTTGTCACAGAAACATTTGTAAGAATAATAATAGTAATAATCACACATAATCCTCTGTGAATGTTCCAATCCTCAGTTTCCTGTAGAACATCACTCAAATTTAAGTCAGCTATTTATTTAATTCTGTGTAGTAAGATTATAAAGACAAACACAAACACTAGTTTGAATAATTTTTTGATGGCTTTCTGGGAAAAGAGCCTTTATTTATTCATTCAGCCTGAACAGTACTAGGTCTTGGAAATACAATGCTGAATGAGATGGGGATCGTCTCTCTCTTCATGGAGTAAGTAGACTGGTAGACTTCTAGAATAATGCCCCTCACTTAATTTCAGTCAGGTCCACAGTCCTAAGCCTTAGGAAAGCTCATGCATTTGAAGATAAAACTGAACTGAAACTAAGCTTAGAGCAACTAGACATATTCCAAGCCAATTTCCAACAATTAATTATCTTAAGTGGTTACCCCATTAGTTAAAAGGAAGAGGAGATAACAGGGAAAGAAATACTGATAAATTTCTAAGTTGGACTAAGTTTGGTAAGTATAAAAAATGAAGTGTAGTTAATAAAGCATAAAGCAGAAGATTTCCTCTTAACTCATAGTTATTATACATCATCATTAGAGAGGGGACTTGCTGCTCCTTGTACTAGATTAATAGCCTAGGCATTCATCTCTTTGACCTCAGCTGAAGTAGCACTAGGCAACAGAAGCAGAAAATGGAGTGAAAAGAAGTACTATCTAGTATTTCATCTGGGCAGGAAAATTAAAAAGAGGAAACACTTAAATTGTAGAGGGGAATGTGAAAAGAAAGGATGGTACTCTTTTCTTTCCCTTGACAGTCCTACCCTTTGAGAACCTGCTGGCAGCTCCTGGGTCACTAGGCTTAGTCATTCCTCTTTTCAATTTCAGGAACATCCTATTTAACAAGGCGATGGTGTAGGGAGAGCAGTTGGGGGAGAGAAGCAAGAGAAGGGGAACATTTTTCACATGGAGAAAAAGGCACATTGATCAGAAAATAGGGAATGAAAGGCAAGGCAATTTTTCCCTGCCCCTGTTATTTTCACTTTAAACATTGTGAAAGGAACCAATAATTTAAAGAATAATGGAGAGCACACCTTGAAATATATAATGATTATCTGGAGATTTTAGATTCCATTACAGGACATATAAATAAATGGGCACATTTGAGTATATTTGAATAAATTATCTGAAGTGTATGTTTAAAAGAATACACATGCTTAGTAGTGCTGTCAGAAAAAAAAAGTAGATCAAATGTACCATAGGCTTTTCATATAATTCTCCCAGAATCTCAGCCACTATTTATGGCTTTAGTACAATATATGTGTGAGAAACACAAGTGCATCTCAGATTATTAGGACTTTCACATAGTCATGAGATACTGGACATGATCATCCAGAAATTTGTAAGAAGAATCTTCTAGATATGTCTCCATTATTTTATTCAAATACTTACTGAAAGTGAATGTTGCTTCTGACTCTATCGTCATGTATCAAGATAAACAGAAGAAACAATACTGTTTATGTTTTCATACTTAATCAGATGACTCTTTTAGAAGCTCTTTCCCTGAAATGAAATAGAAAACTATCAGATGCAACTCATGATCTTGATGTATAAACAGAATTGTTTTCAGTAATTTACCAGACTGCTTAACATGGGTAAGTCAGAAGTGAAAGTTAGATCTGATAGCTCGTCCTGGACCACTGGATTCTCTATTTGACTGTGCCGGGTCTTAGCTGTGGCATGTAGGATCTTCCATCTTTGTTGGGCTCTGTGAACTCTTAGTTGTGGCATGTGGAACCTAGTTCCCTGACCAGGGATTGAACCTGGGTGCCCTACCTGGGAAGTACAGTCTTAGCCAGTGGACCATCAGCGAAGTCCCTGGATTCTCTATTCTTTTGTGATAAAACATTAAGGGCTGAAAGTTGTTAATCTCATGATAACACAACATAAAGCTACTTGAATTTTCATGTCATGATCTTCCACTTTAGTCTCTTCAGAAGTTTTCTTTTTTGATTCCATGTCTGATGTTAGAGATTAATTATTTGTATGCACTGAAAATATTTTTTTTTGAATGTTTCCAGTTCTGAAAAAGTGCTTAATCCTGGTTGGGTCATGGGCCTGTATGTGGGCATTTTTGTCAGTTCACATCTGAAATTCCCATCTCTCTTCTTAAACTAGCCAGTTATCAACCTGGATCATATCAACCTGGCTCATGGCTTTATTTTTTGAAGTAAAAGTCATGAAGCAAATTGAAAATGTGGTCCCAAATACTCAATAGGATTAAAGTTATTAATAAAGCAAAGTATAATATCAATATTTCTTTCTTCGTGTAACAGAAGTGTTCCCAAAGAGCTGTGTTTATTTTTTAATTGAGTTGTATTGTAATTGGACTAGAAAAATTGGAAATGTGATTCTTTTAATTGGATGGCTTTAAATTCTGATGAATAAAAAATTGAAGGTATAAGTTTTACTTAGGTATGTGTGTGTGTGCATGTGTGCACATGTGTGAGCTGGGTCAAAATAAGATTCTTGGAAACCCTATTCCTGAAAAGCTTTATGGCTACCTCTAAATAGAATTCAAAACAAGAACAATATTAAATGATAGAAAATTCTGATTTTTGTTATGAAGATTATAACTAAGGCTTTCTTTAAAATATAATTTGAAATTTTTCCAGCAAATATCTTCTCAGGGCCTTTCTTTCCTGATGTCCTAAGCACATAGCACTGTGTGAATGTGGGTACCTGCATCAAGATTGCTCAGCTTTAATAAGATTAACTGCATATTGACAAATCTCTGCCTCAACTCTAAGCAGAGCTTCAGAGCTTCCAAGCTACTTAATTTTATAAGTGTTTGTTTTTAATCTAATTTATCCTCTTAGTCTCAGTGGGAAGGAGAAAATTTCAGTGAAATATATGCTCAGTTTCTTGTTTGGTCTCTAATGAAATTTGTACTGGAAAAGGCTTACTGTTTTGGAAAATTTTAGCATTAAAAACAAATACTTGACTCCAGTTATTTTTTAAACTGGAATAAAATATCTCTAGTGAAAAAGTCCAAATCATAGCATTGAAGAACTTTCCAGTAATAATCCCAAAAGACAAATTAAAGTGCTTTGTTTCTTAGGTAATTATTGTTTTTGGATAATCTCATAGAACCTAGGATGGGGAGAATATTATGAGTTTCTCCATTAAATTTGTTCTCACTGCACATTAAAGCCTAGTGTTTTATAGGCTTGCAGTTGTCTTTCTGGGGAAGTTTATACAGTTTCCAGCTGATGTGGTGGTGAGCAGAAGCTAATGAACTAAACTCAATGCTCACCAACATGACTGCATTTGTTTGATTTACTCTTCTGTTCAGTTGTTTTCTCTGCCTTGCATTTCGGCTTCCAGGGCCAAAAAGAGTCAATTTTGAACACTGCCTGTGGTAGATCTTTAGCTTAAGGTTATTAGAAAATACAGCTTCAACCTGGAGCTAGCTACTGGAGCAAAGGACAGGAAAGAGGATGAAGTCGACAGCCATAGATCAAAGCCCAAGTCCAGAAAAGAAACTATAATCCTGAACATTTGGGGGAATCACAGCAAGTTAAGACTGAAAGTGGCAGCACAGACTAGGGAGCAGTCTTGGATTAGGGCAGAGAAGCAAATGCTCTAAGGGCAGAAGCAAAGTAGGACCAGCCAGAGGTACCATGTAGAATTGAAGAGGGCAAAGCAGGAAGACAAAGAGACTTTAATAGCACAATATTAGAAATTGCATAGACCAATATTAGAAAAATGAGCCTTTAAGAATAATAACAGTATTAAAATAATATCAACAGTAGTTGCAACCAATAATAATGCCAAAATAAAAATAATACCAAAGTTATGTGTAATAAAAATATTATAAGAATAATGACAGTACTATAAGAGTAATATCAATATTAGAGATGAGCTTTTAAGAATGCATGGTGTGATATAGCAAACTAACTCTGTCCCAAAAGCCAGAGGAAAAATGGCAGCAGGGGTGAGAGAGAGGGAGGGAAGTAGGCAGGAAAAAGAGACAGAGTGATGCATTTGTTGTAGTTGTTCAGCCTCTAAGTCATGTCCAACTAGTTGCAACCCCATAGACTGCAGAATGCCAGGCTTCTCTGTCTTCCTCTGTCCCCCAGAGTTTGCTCAAATTCATGTCCATTGAGTCGGTCATGCTATCTAACCATCTCATCCTCTGCGCCCCCTTCTCCTTTGGCCTTTGATCTTTCCCAGCATTACCTTTGATCTTTTCCAATGTATTACCTAAGATAAAATTAAGAATGATTGGCTTTGTGGCATTTGAACAATTCTGGAATACTTTTATTTCTTTGCATTTCTACTTCTATTGCTCTATTTCAAGAATGAGCTGGGTCCAGGGACAGGAGACCAGACTGCTGGTCAAGGAACCAGTACCTAAAGAGGCTTTATAATCATGGTCATATCTGGGTCTTGATTTGTTCACTTATAAACTGGGTTTTGGATGAGACTGAAACATGTGCATGCACACGTGTGTGTGTGATAAAGCTGGAAGATTTAAATACATGTGCTGTCTAAAAATGATATAGATGAGTTTATTTATAAAACAGATTCACATTGATAGAAAACAAATTTATGTTCAACAAGGGGGAAAAGCAGGGAGGGATAAATTAGGAGTTTGGGATTAGCAAATACAAACTAGTATTATAAAGTAGATAAACAGCAAGGCCCTACGATATAGCACAGGTAACTATATTATTCAGTATCTTGTAATAAACTATAATGTAAAGTTATCTGGAAAAGAATATAAGTATATATATATATATACACACACATATTTTCATGTATATATCATATGAATATTATATATGTATGTGTACACATATAGATAAATGACAATTACTTTTCTATGTAGCAGAATCTAACACATTATAAATCAACTGCTTCATTAAAAAATAAAAAAAGTGCATGTGTTGATTTGATACACTTACTATATTGCAAAATGACTAGCACCATAGCCTTATTGTCATTTCTTTTTCTGTGATGAGAATATTTATGATCTGTACTTTTTTTTGCATCTTTCTAGTATACAATCAGTATTAATTATGATCACTATGAGGTATTAGATCCCCAGAACTCATTAATCTTATAACTAGAAGCCTGTCCCCTTTAACATCTTCTCCTTTCCCCACCACCATACCCTGTTAACCACCATTCCCTCAGTTTTTATTATTTCAGATGTTTAGATTTCACATATGATATTGTGCAGTTTTTCTCTGTCTGACTTATTTCACTTAGCAGAATGCCCTCAAGGTTCACCAAAAAAAATCTTTGAGAACTAGGCAGTGGATTTAGCAAAGTTGCAGGATACAAAATCAACATACAGAAAACAGTTACATTTCTTTATATTAGCAATGAAATATCTAAAAAAGAAATAAAAAATTGTACTCACAATAGCATCAAAAATAATAAAATACTTAGGAATAAATACAACAAAGTAAGTGAAGGATTTGTATACTGAAAACAAGACTTTGATGAAAGAAATCGAAGGCACAAACAAATGGAAAGATATTCCATGTTCATTGATCAGAGGAATTGATTTTGAAATGTCCATACTACCCAAAGCCATCTGTAGATTCAGTGCAATACCTATTAAAATCTCAATGGCATTCTTTTACAGAAATAGTAAAAAAAAAAAAAAAAAATCCTGAAATTTCTCTGGAATCACAAAAGACCCCTAATTGTCACAACGTTTCAGAAAGAAAAAAACTGGAGGCACCATACTCCCTGATTTCAAGCTATAATGCAAAGCTCTAGTGATCAAAATAGTATGGTACTGGCCTAAAAATAGGCATATATGGTGATGGAACAGAACTGAGAGCCCGGAAGTAAACTTTTGCTCTCTGATTGTAGTTGATATTTAGATATTTCATTGCTAATGTAAAGAGATGTAACTGTTTTCTGTATGTTGATTTTGTATCCTGCAACTTTGCTGAATTCACTGCCTAGTTTTCAAAGATTTTTTTGGTGAACCTTGAGGGCATTCTGCTAAGTGAAATAAGTCAGAGAAAACAAACACTGCACAATATCATATGTTAAATCTAAAAATCGGAAATCATAAAAACAGAGGGATTGGTGGTTACCAGGGTATGGAGGTGGGGAAATGGGGAGATGTTGGTTAAAGCTACATAAGATGTATTTATTTCATGCACAAAAGTTATGGAGTTTGTAGAAGCTAAAGGCTGATATTGTGTGTCATTAAGGAGAAGTAACCTTTGAAGGAAGTAGATATAGAGAAGTGAGAGAACTTGGTTAGTTAACAAAGATCAGAAATCTCACGTGAATTTCTAATTAAATCAAATTCTACTCATAGTAGTTCAGTTCAGTTCAGTCACTCAGTCGTGTCCAACTCTTTGTGACCCCATGAACCACAGCACGCCAGGCCTCCCTGTCCATCACCAACTCACAGAGTCCACCCAAACCCGTGTCCATTGAGTCCGTGATGCCATCCAACCATCTCATCCTCTGTCGTCCCCTTCTCCTCCTGCCCTCAATCTTTCCCAGCATCAGGGTCTTTTCCAATGAGTCAGCTCTTCACATCAGGTGGCCAAACTGTTGGAGTTTCAGCTTCAACATCAGTCCTTCCAATGAACACCCAGGACTGATCTCCTTTAGGATGGACTGGTTGGATCTCCTTGCAGTCCAAGGGACTCTCAAGAGTCTTCTCCATCTCACAGTAGAAATCACTGAAAATGCCTAGAAGGTAGAGATGCTGTGGGCTGAGCTTAGTGCTATATGTGCTTGATGGATAGGTAGCAAAGGTAACATTGTCTTTGGAAAATTAAATGTATTTCACTTTGTAGAAAGGAGGGCTTCAAGAAGTATTGCAAACTATTGAAAGTCTTTATCAGAGCCTACATTGAATAATAATGATTCCTTATATTTAGTACAAATGAGGTGCAGCAGGGAGCTCTGGAAAAATAAAGTTGTCATGGTAACTGATAACACTTTTTCCCTACTGGAACTCAAGATAGTCTAAGAGGCTACACAAGGCCATGTTTCCTTAGAGACTTTTCCCAAGTAAAGAAAATAATAAACGGGGATATAAAGGGGGGATTTGGCATTTGGATGAACTCTGTTCTACCCACAAAGATAAACACACTTCTAAGGAAATGCTGTTTTTGCTTGATGAGCTGAACCAGGTAGGTGAAAGTGGTACCTCTCATTTATATATATACTTGACCCATCAGAGATGGACAGATTATTGTTTAACAATCAAAGTCTGAGAAAGTACTGCTCTGAAAAAAATTCAGGTTAAGTTTAAGATAAAAATTGTTTGTTGATGGTATTTAACATTTAGCATGAGGAAGGATTTTTATTTTTTGACTTGGCTGTGGACTGAAAACAGAAAAGCAATATTTAAATGCTCTTTGAAAGGCATTTGAACTTTCTGAACCAGAGTTTTCTTACCTGTGAAATTAGTAGTTTGAACAAAACCTCTAGTTTTCACACATTTCCCTTGCTAAAAGCCTACAAGAAACTTAACCTGCCAGGAGATAAAATTGCAGAATCCCAGGACGGAGTCTAAGCGGGAGGCTCAGACAGAGCTACTGGGCTTCCTTTTCTCTCTATAATAGTCCTTAAGACATTTTATAGAAAATAACTGACAGGCATATGTGTTTTAAAGCTTCTGCCTTTTAAATAGTCACACATAAAATGACTTAATTGCCCTTAACGGGAACTGTTCTCCATCTGCTACCAGCTTTCCAAATGACTCTGAAGGAGGCAGGAGGCACCAGCTATATCAGAGTAATCAACTGTAGGATTGAAGGCTTGATGTTTGACATAAGAGAATTCTGCCTTGTAGTTTCTGGAAAGGAATAGCCAGATTTTAGAGATCTTGCTTTACAGATCTTTCCCTGTGATGTGAAAGCAAATTTTGTGAAAATCTATACATATTTCTACTCTACAATCTGATACAGTTCTTGTGAAGTAAAATTAAATGTTGCTTATGAAAGCCTTTTGGAAAGCTATAGAGCTATGTCAAATATAAATTGGTGTCTAGAATATAATGTGTTGGCTTAAAATAAGAGCTTAAGTCTAGCTTTGGGCAACACTAAGAATGTATTGACCAAATTTAAGATTCTCCTGCAATTGTGTGTAATTAAATTACATTTGAAGACATTTTAAGACATTATTTACATATGTGTTCTACTTTATTATCCAAGCCTGGACATTTTTGAGAATGAAAGAGAAAATTATATATAGAAATTAAATATAAGTAGCAGGCATTGATTGATCTACAGCATATATAAACAGGAATGTGCGTGTTAAGTCACTTCAGTCATGTCTGACCCTTTTGTGACCCCATGGACCACAGCCTGCCAAGATCCACCGTCCATGAGATTCTCCAGGCAAGAATACTGGAGTGGGTTGCCCGTGTCCTCCTCCAGGGGATCTTCCTGACCCAGGGATCAAACATCTCCTTCATCTCCTGCACTGGCAGGCAGGTTCTTTACCACTAGTGCCACCTGGGAAGCCCATAAAGAGAAACAGTCTTAGGAAAGACAGACATATGGTTACCCTAATGATAGTATATGTAATGATGGCAGATGGACTGGTCCTAGTCTTATAACAACAATGTTATATAAACTTGAGTAATTTCTTCTAAATAATCAACTCTGGTCTTCAGTTTTAAAAGACTTTTGGAACTTTGAGACCAACCAGTTAATCCTTCAGTTATTTGAAAACGTTTTCTAGATGCTCATGGAATTCTCATTACTTAAGAGCTATACAGTGAGGCATTTACCATAGATCAATTGGTATTCCACTGGATCTTAATTAGCTAAAACTAACTCATCATCCTGTTATATCATGAATATATCATCTGACTTCAAGATACTGGTACTCCATTTTGGGTCTTCATGACTTAGTACGATCTCCTTAAATTTATAGAAGATTTAATTGGTACTAATTCATGTGTCCCTTCTAGAAAGTTTTCTTAATCTTGCTGCTTGTTAATGTTGTGCTTAGAAGGAAATTTCAAGAGTAGATGTGTATTTACTTCATTGTTTCCATTGTCATCATTTTCTAGTATGGGTCATTGCTCTGAAAAATTATGTTTGACTCTTGTTTTAAAATACCGTATCAAAACATACTATGCTATGCTATGCTAAGTCACTTCAGTCGTGTCCGACTCTGTGTGACCCCATAGACGGCAGCCACCAGGCTCCCCCGTCCCTGGGATTCTCCAGGCAAGAACACTGAAGTGGGTTGCCATTTCCTTCTCCAACGCATGAAAGTGAAAAGTGAAAGTGAAGTTGCTCAGTCGTGTCCAACTCTTAGCGACCCCATGGACTGCAGCCTACCAGGCTCCTCCATCCATGGGATTTTCCAGGCAAGAGTACTGGAGTGGGGTGCCATTGCCTTCTCTGACCAAGTCTAATGCACAAATAGGTTGGAGAACCACTGACTTAGAGTTTTTGCTACTACTCAATCATTTTGCCATCGCTATAAACATTTATTCTTAACTAGTGACCAGTCTTTTGGAGGACTTATAAAAGCCTTATGTGCAGGCCATATCTCAGACCAGCTATATCAGAACGTTTGTAAGTGAGACCCAAACATCAGTGTTTTCATGTTCCCAAGTGATTCCAATTAAGCAGAGATTGCTGAGAACCACTTCTTTAAGTATTCCATAGAATGTACTAATTCTTAAGAAAATATTGCTGTTTTAGGGACTCAGCTGTGGAAGGAGAGTGTGTGTATACATGTAGGTAGGTGTTTGCATGGGAGTATGTGTGTGTGTGTGTGTGTGTGTGGTATCTTTGTATATTTGGATTCTTTTACAGTAATAAAATTAGGAGTTTTGAGGGAAAATCTGTGTGATTAAAAAAAAGGAGGTAGCATAATAATACATCAAAATGGAGAAACTAAAGAAAATGAATGTGTTTTTTGCAATATATATTTCATCTGGAAAGGAAGCTTGGAAATCACCAAAAAACTACTGAAAAAAACTAAAGATAGTGCCCCCCAAGACCACAATATCATATTACACTTCCTATTAGTCTTATTTCTATATATTTGTTAGCATGGCTATGTGTGCTTAGTTGCTTGTCATGTCTGAGTCTTTGTGAGCCTGCCAGGCACCTCTGTCCATGGGTTTCTCCAGCCAAGGATAGTAGACTGGGTTGCCACTTCCTCCTCCAGGGGATTTTTCTGACCCAGGGATCGATCCCAAGTCTGTTATGTCTCCTGCATTGGCATGTGGGTCCTTACCACTAGCACCATCTGGGAAGCCCTAGCATGGCTATAATCAGGTTTAATTGCTTTTCGCTTACTGGTGATGAACTCTGTCTAGAGGAAACTACTAGAGTAATGCCGTCTGTCCATTTCCATAGTATGGTAGGATGGTTGTGTTGCCATTTTACACCTTTCTATAGTCTCACATTTTGGTCGTACCTACCTACATACTGGGTTTGGGCTTGACACATGACTTAATTTATTCATTGAAACAGTAGCAAACTTGACGTAAGCAGTCTTGAGAAGTGATTTGCACACATTGGCTTCCTTTTATGTTCCTCTCTCTCTACCACAAGAGCCTGCCTAGTACAGCCTCCTGAAATATTAGGAGAGATACATGGAGTAAAGCTGTGTCATCTCAGCCAAAGTCATCTTAGCTCAGCTAGACCTCATTTAGACTGCCAGCTGAGCAAAGACATGTGAACAAGCCCCAGCAAGATCAGCTGAGTCTGGATCAGATCACCAGAACCACCCAGCCAGACCATAGACTCCTGAGAAATAATAAATGTTATTTTTTCAGCCACTGAGTTTTTTTTTTTAAACTTTTTATTTTGTATCGGGATATAGCCGACTAACAATGTTGTGATAGTTTTAGGTGAACAGTGAAGGGAGACTCAGTCATACATATACATGTACCTGTTCTCCCCCAAACTTCCCTCCCCTGGAAGCTGCCATATAACATTTTGAGCAGAGTTCCATGTGCTATACTGTAGGTCCTTGTTGGTTATCCATTCTAAATATAGCAGTGTGTATATGTCCATCCCTAACTCCCTAACTATCCCTTCCACCATCCTTTTCCCTGACCACTGAGTTCTGAAATAGCTTGTTTTTATTTTCAATGTACAAAGTTTGATATGTTTATTAAATCAAGTTTCTTAAAAATCACTATACATTTATTCTTTTTTGACTTGAAAGCTTTTTTTTTTTTAGTGTTTTTTGCCATACATTGATATGAATCAGCCATGATTGTACATGTGTTCCCCATCCTGAACCCCCCTCCCATATCCCTCCCCATCCCATCCCTCTGGGTCATCCCAGTGCACCAGCCCTGAGCACTCTGTCTCATGCATTGAACCTGGACTGGCGGTCTGTTTCACATATGATAATATACATGTTTCAATGCTATTTTCTCAGATCATCCCACCCTCGCCCTCTCCCACAGAGTCCAATAGACTGTTCTATACATCTGTGTCTCCTTCACTGTCCAACATATAGGGTTATCATTACCATCTTTCTAAATTCCATATATATGTGTTATTATACTGTATTGGTGTTTTTCTTTCTGACTTAATTCACTCTGTATAATAGGCTCCAGTTTCATCCACCTCATTAGAACTGATTCAAATGTATTATTTTTTTTAATGTGGTTTCATTGATTTATTTTTGTTTGCAGACCACAGCACTGAAGAAAAAGGTGTTAGATAATTTTTTTTTTCAATTGTATTTCTTTTTTTTTTTCAATTTTAATTTAATGTATTATTTTTAATGGCTGAGTAATATTGCATTATGTATAGGTACCACAGCTTTCTTATCCATTCGTCTGCTGATGGACATCTAGGTTGCTTCCATATCCTGGCTATTATAAACAGTGCTGCGATGAACATTGGGGTACATGTGTCTCTTTCAATCCTGGTTTCCTCGGTGTGTATGCTCAGCAGTGGGATTGCTGGGTCGTATGACAGTTCTATTTCCAGTTTTTTAAGGAATTTCCACACTGTTCTCCATAGCGGCTGTACTAGTTTGCATCCCATCAACAGTGTAAGAGGGTTCCCTTTTCTCCACACCCTCTCCAGCATTTATTGTTTGTAGATTTTTGGATAGCAGCCATTCTGACCTGCGTGAGATGGTACCTCATTGTGGCTTCGATTTGCATTTCTCTGATAATGAGTGATGTTGGGCATCTTTTCGTGTGTTTGTTAGCCATTAGTATGTCCTCCTTAGAGAAATGTCTGTTTATTTCTTTGGCCCATTTTTTGATTGGGTCATTTATTGTTCTGGAATTGAGCTGCAGAAGTTGCTTGTATATTTTTGAGATTAATTCCTTGTCAGTTGCTTCATTTGCTATTATTTTCTTCCATTCTGAAGGCTGTCTTTTCACCTTGCTTATAGTTTCCTTTGTTGTGCAAAAGCTTTTAAGTTTAATTAGGTGCCATTTGTTTATTTTTTCTTTTATTTCCATTACTCTGGGAGGTGGGTCATATATGATCCTGCTGTGATTTATGTCAGAGAGTGTTTTGCCTATGTTTTCCTCTAGGAGTTTCATAGTTTCTGGTCTTAAGTTTAGACCTTTAATCCATTTTGAGTTTATTTTTGTGTATGGTGTTAGAAAGTGTTCTACTTTCATTCTTTTACAAGTGGTTGACCAGTTTTCCCAGCACCACTTGTTAAAGAGATTGTCTTTTCTCCATTGTATATTCTTGCCTCCTTTGTCAAAGATAAGGTGTCCATAGGTACATGGATTTATCTCTGGGCTTTCTATTTTGTTCCATTGATCTATATTTCTGTCTTTGTGCCAGTACCATACTGTCTTGATGACTGTAGCTTTGTAGTAGAGCCTGAAGTCAGGCAGGTTGATTCCTCCAGTTCCATTCTTCTTTCTCAAGATTGCTTTGGCTATTCGAGGTTTTTTTGTATTTCCATACAAATTGTGAAATTATTTCTTCTAGTTCTGTGAAAAAAACTGTTGGTAGCTTGATAGGGATTGCATTGAATCTATAGATTGCTTTGGGTAGTATACTCATTTTCAATATATTGATTCTTCCAATCCATGAACATGGTATGTTTCTCCATCTCTTCGTGTCACCTTTGATTTCTTTCATCAGTGTTTTATAGTTTTCTATTTATAGGTCTTTTGTTTCTTTAGGTAGATATATTCCTAAGTATTTTATTCTTTTCGTTGCAATGGTAGATGGAATTGTTTCCTTAATTTCTCTTTCTGTTTTCTCATTGTTAGTGTATAGGAATGCACGGGAGTTCTGTGTGTTAATTTTATATCCTGCAATTTTACTATATTCATTGATTAGCTCTAGTAATTTTCTGGTGGAGTCTTTAGGGTTTTCTATGTAGAGGATCATGTCATCTGCAAACAGTGAGAATTTTACTTCTTCTTTTCCAATTTGGATTCCTTTTATTTCTTTTTCTGCTCTGATTGCTGTGGCCAAAACTTCCAAAATTATATTGAATAGTAGTGATGAGTGCACACCCTTGTCTTGTTCCTGACTTTAGGGGAAATGCTTTCAATTTTTCACCATTGAGGATAATGTTTTCTGTGGGTTTGTAATATATAGCTTTTATTGTGTTGAGGTATGTTCCTTCTATTCCTGCTTTCTGGAGAGTTTTTATCATAAATGGATGTTGAATTTTGTCAGAGGCTTTCTCTGCATCTATTGAAATAATCATATGGTTTTTATCTTTCAATTTGTTAATGTGGTGTATTAACACTGATTGATTTGCAGATATTGAAGAATCCTTGCATTCCTGGGATAAAGCCCACTTGGTCATGATGTATGATCTTCTTCATGTTATTGGATTCTGTTTGCTAGAATTTTGTTAAGGATTTTCGCACCTATGTTCATCAGTGAGATTGGCCTGTAGTTTTCTTTTTTTGTGGAATCTTTGTCTGGTTTTGGTATTAGGGTGATGGTGGCCTCATAGAATGAGTTTGGAAGTTTACCTTCCTCTGCAATTTTCTGGAAGAGTTTGAGTAAAATGGGTGTTAGCTCTTCTCTAAATTTTTGGTAGAATTCAACTGTGAAGCCGTCTGGGCTTCTGTTTGCTGGAGGATTTCTGATTACAGTTTCAATTTCTGTGCTTGTGATGGGTCTGTTAAGATTTTCTATTTCTTCCTGGTCCAGTTTTGGAAAGTTATGCTTTTCTAGGAATTTGTCCATTTCTTCCAAGTTGTCCATTTTATTGGCATATAGTTGCTGATAGTAGTCTCTTATGATCCTTTGTATTTCTGTGTTGTCTGTTGTGATTTCTCCATTTTCATTTCTAATTTTATTGATTTGATTCTTCTCCCTTTGTTTCTTGATGAGTTTGGCTAATGGTTTGTCAATTTTATTTATCTTCTCAAAGAACCAGCTTTTAGCTTTGTTGATTTTTGCTATGGTCTCTTTTGTTTCTTTTGAATTTATTTCTGCCCTAATTTTTAAAATTTCTTTCCTTCTATTAACCCTGGGATTCTTCATTTCTTCCTTTTCTAGTTGCTTTAGTTGTAGAGTTAGGTTATTTATTTTACTTTTTTCTTGTTTCTTGAGGTAAGCCTGTATTGCTATGAACGTTCCCCTTAGCACTCCTTTTACAGTGTCCCACAGGTTTTGGGTTGTTGTGTTTTCATTTTCATTCATTTCTATGCATATTTTGATTTCTTTTTTTATTTCTTCTGTGATTTGTTGGTTATTCAGAAGTGAGTTATTTAGCCTCTATATATGGGAATTTTTAATAGTTTTTTTTTTTTCCCTGTAATTGAGATCTAATCTTACTGCATTGTGGTCAGAAAAGATGCTTTGAATGATTTCAGTTTTTTTGAATTTACCAAGGCTAGATTTATGGCCCAAAATGTGATCTATCCTGGAGAAGGTTCCATGTGCACTTGAGAAAAAGGTGAAATTCATTATTTTGGGGTGAAATGTCCTGTAGATATCAATTAGGTCTAACTGGTCCATTGTATCATTTAAAGTTTGTGTTTTCTTGTTAATTTTCTGTTTAGTTGATCTATCCATAGGTGTGAGTGGGGTATTAAAGTCTCTCACTATTATTGTGTTGTTAATTTCCCCTTTCATACTTGTTAGCATTTGCCTTACATATTTAGGTGCTGCTATGTTGGGTGCATTATATTTATGATTGCTATATCTTCTTCTTGGATTGATCCTTTGATCATTATGTAGTGTCCTTCTTTGCCTCTTTTCACAGCCTTTATTTTAAAGTCTATTTCATCTGATATGAGTATTGCTACTCCTGCTTTTTTTTTTTTTTTTTTTTGGTCTCCATTTGTGTGAAATATCTTTTTCCAGACCTTCACTTTCAGTCTGTGTGTGTCCCTTGTTTTGAGGTGGGTCTCTTCTAGACAGCATATATAGGGGTCTTGTTTTTTAATCCATTCAGCCAGTCTTTGTCTTTTGGTTGGGGCATTCAACCCATTTACATTTAAGGTAATTATTGATAAGTATGATCCCGTTTCCATTTACTTTGTTGTTTTGGGTTTGAGTCTATACACCCTTTCTGTGTTTCCTGTCTAAAGAAGATCCTTTAGCATTTGTTGAAGAGCTGGTTTGGTGGTGCTGAATTCTCTGAGCTTTTGCTTGTCTGTAAAGCTTCTGATTTCTCCTTCATATTTGAATGAGATCCTTGCTGGATATAGTAATCTGGGTTGTAGGTTTTTCTCTTTCATCACTTTACGTTTGTCCTGCCATCACCTTCTGGCCTGAAGAGTTTCTATTGAACAATCAGCTGTTATCCTTATGGGAATCCCCTTGTGTGCTATTTGTTGTTTTTCCCTTGCTGGTTTTAATATTTGTTCTTTGTGTTTGATCTTTGTTAATTTGATTAATATGTGTCTTGGGGCATTTCACCTTGGGTTTCTCCTATTTGGGATTCTCTGGGTTTCTTGGACTTGGGTGGCTATTTCCTTCCCCATTTTATGGAAGTTTTCAACTATTATCTCCTCAAGTATTTTCTCATGGCCTTTCTTTTTGTCTTTTTCTGGAACTCCTATGATTCAAATGTTGGGGCGTTTAACATTGTCCCAGAGGTCCCTGAGGTTGTCTTTATTTCTTTTCTTTTTTCTTTTTTCCTCTCTGCTTCGTTTATTTCTACCAGTCTATCTTCTACCTCACTTATCCTATCTTCTGCCTTCATTATTCTACTGTTTTTTCCCTCCAGCATGTTTTTGTATAATTTATTACATTATTCATTATATATTTACTCTTTTTTATTTCTTCTAGGTCCTTGTTAAACCTTTCTTGCATCTTCTCAATCCTTGTCTCCAGGCTATTTATCTGTAACTCCATCTTGTTTTCAAGATTTTGGATCATCTTTACTATCAGTATTCTGAATTCTTTTTCAGGTAGATAGGGATATCTCCTCCTCTTTTATTTGGTTTGGTGGGCATTTATCATGTTTCCTTACCTGCTGAGTATTTCTCTGCCTTTTCATCTTGTTTAGGTTGCTGTGTTTGGGGTGGCCTTTCTGTATTCTGTATTCTGGAAGTTTGTGGTTCCTTTTTATTGTGAAGGTTCCTCACTGTGGGTGGGGTTGAAGGAGTGGCTTGTCAAGGTTTCCTGGTTAGGGAAGCTTGCATTGGTGTTCTGGTGGGTGGAGGTGGATTTCTTCTCTCTGGGGTGCAATAAAGTGTCCAGTACTGAGTTTTGAGATGTCAGTGGGTTTGGTGTGACTTTGGGCAGCCTGTTTATTGAAGCTCAGGGCTATGTTCCTGCATTGCTGGAAAATTTGTGTGTTATGTCTTGCTCTGGAACTTGTTGGCTCTTGGGTGGTGCTTGGTTTCAGTGTAGTTACGGGGGTTTTGGATGATCTCTAATTGATTAATGTTCCCTGGATTCAGGAGTTCTCTGGTATTCTCACATTTTGGGCTTAAGCCTCCTGCCTCTGTCTTTCAGTCTTATTCTTACAGTAGCCTCAAGACTGCTCCATCCACAAAGCACTGATGATAAAACATCTAGGTTAATGGTGAAAAGATTTTCTACACTGAGGGACACGCAGAGAGGTTCACAGAGTTATGTGGAGAAGAGAAGAGGGATGAGGGAGATAGAGGTGACCAGGAGGAGAAGAGGGGGATTCAAAAGGGGAGAGAGCAGTCTAGCCAGTAATCAATTCCCTATGTGCTCTCCACAATCTGGAACCCTCAGAGAGGTTCACGGAGTTACATAGGGAAGAGAAGTGGAAGGAAGGAGATAGATGTTACCAGGAGGAGAAAAGTGGAATCAAAAGGAGAGAGACAAATCTAGGCAGTAATCAGTTCCCTAAGTGTTCTCCACAGCCCGGAACACACACAGAGATTCACAGGGTTGGTCAGAGAAGAGAAGGGGGAGGGAGGAGATAGAGGTGACCTGGGGGAGAAAAAGGAGAGTCAAAAGAGGGAGAAAGCAGTCAAGCCAGTAATCACACTCCTAAGTAAAAATGGGCCCTGAAGATTGGATTCTTAAAGGTACAGATTTGATAACAAATACCAAAAAGCAAAGATTAAAAATCTAAAGTAGAGGTTACACTCTCAAAAATACAATATTAAAAAAACAAAACAAAATCACAAAAATTATAAAAAAATATATATGAAGTTTGCTTTAAAAATAGGGTCTTTTTTTTGCAAGGTAATAGGTTATAAAAATGAAAATTTAAGGAGTAATAGAGGACTTAAAAATTTTTTAAAAAAGATAATAGTAAAAATATATCTAGAAATTTCTCTGTAGCTGTTGTGGGCAGTGTGGGGTCAGTTCAATTTCAGATAGTTCCTTGTTCCAGTTTATACTTCTCAATATCTATAGGCCCCTTCCTATGTAGTTGGTGCTAACTACAGGGTTTTAATCTGTTGCACCTGTCACTTCCGAAGCAGTTCCCTCTGTTTATTTTGGCTTCTTCTGTTTGCTGACCTCTTCAGTGTGTAATTTCCACCCTGACACAAGGGGGCCAAGGTGGTCACTTATTTAGGCTCACTTGTTCAATCGTGCTGTTCGGAGGGAAGACCACTGTAAACAAATATCACTGGCGTGTGTGGGGAGTGCTCGCAGTGTCTCAGCCACATTGGGTTTGCATCCACTCATGGCGTGTGTGCTTTTCCAGTTTACACTGCTCAGGCTTTAGGTTGCTCTGCAGTGGAACTGTCTGAAGCGGGCCCTGGGTTGCGTGCACTTGCCAGGTCTAAGCCGCTCAGGTTCAGGTGCTCGGGTACTCCACAAAGGCGCAGACTCGGTTGGGCAGGCATTTTATGCCTTTCCCAGGTCTGAGCAGCTCAGGCGACCAGGTGCTTAGCGAGCACACTCTCCCCAGGTAGGCGGTGCGTCTTATCACCTCCCTGGTCCCAGCCGCTCAGTTTCCTGGGTGGCAGTGGGTGCACACTCTCAGGTGTGCTGTGTGTCTCTTCTGAGGAGCTCATCTCTAGCTGCAACCCTCCCAGCAGATGTCAACCATCCAGAATCCCAAGAAGTCTTGGTTAGCAACTGGAAGCCTGCTTGCAGTTTGGTAAAGGATGCCTCTGGGGTTTGCCCCTTTCTGGCTCTGGCTGCCTCTGGCCTGTTTCACTGCCTCTGGCGGGGGATGGGCCTGTCTGCTTCTGGCTAGCTCTCCTCTGGTATTCCCTCAGTCCTTTGTTCTGTGAGCAGGCCTGTTAGTGGCTTAGGTTAAGGCTTTCGAGGCATAGTTCTCTCTCCACCCTCCTTTTTTTTTCTCTCTCTCTGGCTATCCCACAATTTGGGTTGCTATCTCACGTTAGCTCCCTCAGATTGCTCTCAGGCCATTCAGGCCCAGTCCTTACCCTAAGCAATGCAGCCCACGCCTCCCTATTTAGCCCCCAACTTGCTGGTGGCAGATGTGAGTGTCTGGGCTCCTTCTTTGCTGGGAGTTGCCATTAGGCACATAATCTGTGGGGTTTATTTATTTATTTTTCCTCCTGGTTATGTTGCCCTTTGAAATTCCAAAACTCCCCACAGACCTGCTGGTGAGAGGGTTTCCTGGTGTTTGAAAACTTCTCCCCTTTTAAGACTCCCTCCTCAGGACAGGTCTCCATCCCTAACTCTTTTGTCTCTCTTTTTATTTTTTATATATTGTCCTACCTCCTTTTGAAGACAATGGGCTGCCTTTCCGGGTGCCTGGTGTCCTCTGCCAGCGTTCAGAGGTTGTTTTGTGGAATTTGCTCAGCGTTCAAATGATCTTTTGATGAATTTGTTTGGGAGAAAGTGGTCTCCCTGTCCTGTTCCTCTGCCATCTTAGGACCACCCTGAAATAGTTTGTTATGCAGCATTAATGTGGTGATAGATGACTGATACAAAAAGCCTCTCAGTGTATTTAGTTACATAATTATGATTAAGTAATCAGTGTCATTAATGTATTGCATGTTTATTTAGTTAAAGATTCTCCTCCTATCTCTTGCTATGAGCTTATACTTGCGACTTCCATGATAGTATCAGTCCTGAATATTCTCCTTGCCCCTAAAAACTAAGTCTTCTGGGTTTACTGGAGTAAGACAGTGATCAATATGTTTTAAAGATGCTATCTTTATTTGCCACTTGAGAGCAGTCAGTGAAGTGGCTGTACATGTTCTTACAGGCCATTTAAGAACTTACAAGTCCCTCAGCTATTCTATTCTAAGTGTTCCTAAAAGCTCCCTTATAATTATCCTCCACTCCACCCCATTATAGGTACTAGCAGAAGCATGCTCCATATCTAGTATCTCCAAGAGAAAGGGAAAAGTTGCCTAAGACAGCAGGAAGAGGGGTTATACGCATATAATTGTAGTTGTTCCCTTCTTTCTAAAATTTTCAAACAATTTATATTTAGCTCTAGTTCTATTTTAGTTTGCAATCAGTCACGTACTCCAATCCCCCCTGAAGCTCACTCTTCTCTAGTAGCCATGACACTGACAATATTCAAAGTAAATATTTCTCTCCTGTGGTGTCTTCTGTCTACTTGACCATTTTATAATCACATAGTCCCATAGTGAGGTCTACCAGGGTTTTTCTACCAAAACTTCCCAATATCTGGGAGATTTACATGAATAATATTGTAGGAAGCTATGCTAATGTCATCACTTTTTTTTTTTAACAAAGGCCATAGATATTTTATGTTATGAATGCTGTTTTTTGTTGTCATTACACATTCATTCATTATTTTATTCATTCATTCAATAAAGATTTAGTGAGTTTTGGATAAGTACCAGGTGTTGTTTTAGTTACAGCAGAAAAATGTAGCCCAATCTTACTCTTTTGTAGTTAATCTGTGTTATACAACATGGTTAATTATTAGCTTTTTTTCAGTATCTTTAAAGTTGAGCATTTTTGTCAGTCAGTATGTCTGAAGTTGGAATTCTTGAAATCACTTTTGCCTGGTATATGGTGAGCCCTTTTAATTTGCTTTGTGCATTTTTTCTCGTAATCATTTTTTAAAAATTATGATTTTGATCATTACTTCTCTTCTACTTCCCGTTTTCCTGAAAAAGACTTTAATTATTAAATTGGCTCTTCAGTCTGTATTTTATACATTATCAGATAGTTTATACTTGTTTCCCTTTTCTCTGCTTTCTGTGAGAACTTCCCAAACGTATCCACCAATTAAGTTAGTGTCCACTTCGGTAATTTGATATTCTTCAAGATGAAGTACATTCTTTACTATCTCCAATGGAGTTTAATTTTATGTTGCTTTAAATTTTACTCCAGTTTTTTCTTGTCTCATCCAATTTCCTTTGTATATTGTTTTCCTATCTTTTATCCTCTGCCTGTACTGTTACTCTATTGAGTTGGTATCCTCTTGTAATCCTTTGAGAATTTCAACTTTGCCTTTCCTGAATGTTACAGATGGTGTGCCTTTCCCTAATATTTCATAGGTGGTATGTTGGTTTGTATTTCTGTTTGCTTCTCTTCACATAACTAAGGAGAGATCCTGAGATGATGTTTGTGAATTGACAAGGTACAATATATGAATGTGTTTGGGCTTCCCAGGTGGCTCACTGGTTAAGAATCCACCTGCCAATGCAGGAAACACAGGTTCAATCCCTGAGTCAAAAAGATCCCCTTGAGAAAGAAATTGCAACCCATTCCAATCTTCTTGTCTGGGAAATCCCATGGACAGAGGAGCCTGGTGGGCTACAGTCCAGGGGATTGCAAAGAGTTGGACACGACTGAGCATGTATGCACTACACTATTATGAATGCCTTTGTCCTTTTTATACCAAAAGCTAGAAGACTAGTTGATGTCTACAGACCAGTTCTTAGCACTTATAATATTATTTTCTAATATGTTATTGGACTGGTTTAGAATATTCTATCCTCATTATCTGGGGAAATTAATACATAATTTAGAGAATACTATCATTCCTTTGTATACTCCTTTTGGACTCTCATTTAATACTCTCTTTGGTGTTTTACATGTAAATACCCTATGTTTTAGATTTCAGTATGCTTTTGAAAGCTTGCTATCCATGTTTGGTCCTGTAGCCTTCTGGAAATTTTAATCTCTGATTGTAGCAAGATAGTGTACTAGTTGATGAAAGAGATGGAGACAGAAAGAAGTCAGTAGAGGGATGGATACCCAGCTCTCTAATTGATATAGACTTTAAGTTTCTGAATGAAGAATTCAGAGGAACAGTGGGTCTCCAACTAACTTTTAGAAGAGCTTAGCATAGTATAGCGGGAGAAGGCAATGGCACCCCACTCCAGTACTGTTGCCCGGAAAATCCCATGGATGGAGGACCCTGGTAGGCTGCAGTCCATGGGGTCGCACAGAGTCGGACACGACTGAAGCGACTTAGCAGTAGCAGTAGCAGCAGCATAGTATACCAGGAACAGTGTTTTCAATCTCTTTCCATGAGCCTTGTCTTAGTCGAAATTCCTCTGATGTTCTGCAAACAAATCTATAGGCTAGTGTTTTGTTGTTTTGAGTTGTCTTTTTTTTCATATCATCCAAGTTACCTTCATTGAAGATTAAGTAAAACTGAAATAGAGGCTTATAACCAGATTCTATTTATTTTAAACTAGAAGCCCTACTATGTTGGAGGAAGGGGATAAGGAAAAGGAACAGATTAGAAGCCAAACTTTTCAGAATATTGCTTCTTTATAGAGTTGATTTTAAAACTATATGAATGTTTTAAATAAGTAAAATAAAAAATTAACTTTTAAGAGTCTCTTCCTTTTCTTTCAGTGTAGTCCTTCCATTTCCTTGTTCACTCATTTGCATTTTTTACTTAGGCCCATCACATGGAGGTGACCCATGGCTTGCCCAACCCAGGATATCCTAGGTCATTTCTCCTCATATCTAGCATGGTTGTCACTCTTTATGTGATTTCTCTCCTTTCCTAATTCCATGGGCTGCTGCACCTTATCCATATTTTTTCCATACTTCCTTGAGGTTGGAAGATGAAAGAGAGAATGCAGAACAGAGAAAGAAGAGCTGTCTTAGTTTTGTTTCTTTTGGTTGAGATAGTATTAGTTTCATGGCCCCAGCTGGAGATGATAGAAGCTGTTGGGGTTTACATAACTTTGGAAAATTATGAAGTATCAATTCATTCTTTTCCAGAGAGATTTAAAAAAAATCTCTATTTATAAAAAAATTATTTATTTATTTTTGGCTGTGCTGAATCCTGGTTGCTGTATGCAAGCTTTCTCTATTTGTGGAGAGTGGGGGCTAGTCTCTGGTTGCAGTGCACAGGCTTTCTCATTGCAGTGGCTTCTCATTGAGGAACATGGGCTCTAATGCGTGAGGGCTTTAGTAGTTGCTGCGTGTGGGCTCAGTACTTGTAGCTCATGGGCTTTAGAGTGCTGGCTCAGTAGTTGTGGCACACGGGCTTAGTTGCCCCATGGCACATGGGATCTTCCTGGACCAGTGTTCCTTGCATTGAAAGGTGGACTCTTTAAACACTGAACCATCAGGGAAACCCCTTAAGGGACATATCTATAAAGAGGCATTTTAAATTTTAAAATTTTATTTATTTTTTGATAGTTTAATGTGTATTTTAAAAATATTGGCTATATTCCTCATGTTGTAGAGTATATCCCTATAGCTTATTTTATATTCTAGTTTGTACCTCTTAATCTCCCACCCTTATATTGCAACTTCTCCCTTCTTTACCCTCATTGGTTTGTTCTCTATTTCTGTAAGTTTGATTCCTTTTTGTTCACTAAGATGTAGTATTTTTTTAATATATATTTTGCATGTAAGTGATTTTATACTGTATTTGTCTTTGTCTGACTTATTTCCCTTAGCATAATGCCCTCCAAGTCCATCCATGTTGCTGCCAGTGCCAAAATTTTTTTTTTTTTTTATGACTGAGCAGTATTTCAGTGTGTGTGTGTGTGTGTGTGTGTGTGTGTGTGTATGTGTGTCTATCACATCTTCTTTATGCACTCATTTGTTTATGGACATTTATGTTGCTTCCATGTCTTAGCAATTGTAATGCTGCTATGAACATTGGAGTCCATGTACCTTTTCAAATTAGTGTTTCTGGGTTTTTTTGATATATACTCATAAGTGGAATTGCTGTGTCATATTGTAGTTCTATTTTTATTTTATTTTATTTTTTGAGAAACCTGCATACTATTTTCCATAGTGGCTGCACCAATTTGCATTCCCACCAACAGTGTTGGAGAGTTCCCTTTTCTCAACACCCTCTCCAATGTTTTATTTGTAGACTTTTTGATGATGGCTATTCTGACAGGTGTGAGGTGATATCTCATTGTGGTTTTGTTTTGCATTTCCCATATGATTAGTGATGTTGAGCTAATAGTCAAGAGTAAATGCATGCTATTCAGAATTCTTAAACTATAATACATTTGTTATAAGCATGAAAGTAAAGCAATATTTTAAAACATTCTTTATATTCCACATGGTACTGAGGTCTGTCAGAAATACTGAATAAGAGATCCTATTCTCTTATGATAAGAAGTACTAGTTAAGAAGATAATGCTATGCTTCAAGCAACAAACTAGGGTCCAAAATACATGGCATAGGCTCAGTGTAAGAACAAATGATGAGGTTTATTAGGGAATTAAATATGATATCAATTAACTCTTAAAAGTTAAGTGCAATTTAGTATAGCAAAGTGAATGAGTGACTATAGCAGAATAATCCTGGAAATGAGAATATTACCTTCACCTCTATTTATTTTATTTTATTTTGACAATTTGATATTTAAAGCTAAAGCCACAATTTTAAGTGGGGAACCATATACATTGAACTTTACAAGGGTTACATAAATAGTTTGAAGATAAATACTTATGTGTGTGTGTGTAATGCTTTATTTTTTAAGCAGTTTTAGATTTAAAGGAAACTTAAGCTAAAAGTACACAGTTCCCATACACCTCCTTCTTCCCTCTCCTACAGTTTTCCCTCTTATTAATGTCCTGCATTAGTGTGGTACTTTTGTGACAGTTGATGAACTAACATTAATACATTATTCTTAACAAAGTCCATAGTTTACATTAGAGTTCACTCTTTGTGTTGTACATACTCTAGATTTTGACAGGTGTTTAGTAATATTTGTCTACTATTATAGTAACATATGGAACAGTTTCACTGCCCTAAAAAAAAAAAAAAAAAAAAAACCCATGTTCCACCTTCCTTCCATCCTTCTCAAACGCTTAGAAACCACTGATCTTTTTACTGTCTCCATAGTTTTGCCTTTACTAGAAGGCCATATCATGGGAATAAAATAGTATATATAGCCTTCTCAGATTGACTTCTTCACTTGTAAATTTTCATTTAAATTTCCTCTGTGTCTTTTTGTCCTTGGTATCTCATATTTATTTAGCACTGAGTAACATTCCATTGTATGGAGGTACCACAATTTGTATATCCATTCACCTGTTGAAAGATATCTTGGTTGTTTCCAAGTTTTGGCACTTATTAATAAAGGTCCTATAAACATTTGTGTGCAGACCTTGTGAGGACCTATGTTCTTAATTCATTTGTGTACCTACCAAGGAGCATGATTGATGGATCCTGTGGTAAAAGTATGCTTAGTTTTGTAAGAAACAGTTCAGGTGTCTTCCAGCATGTCTGTATCCTTTTTATTCCCACCAGCAGTGAATGAGAATTATTGCTCCCCATTCTTGTGAGCCTTTAATATTGTCAGTGTTTTCCCACTTCAGGCATTCTAATAGGTGTGTGGTGTTATCTTACTGCTGTTTTAATTTGCAATTCCCTGATGACATTTGATGTTGAGTATCTGTCATATGTATATTTTCTGTCACCAGTTTTCTTTGGTGATGTGTCTTTTTAAATCTTTTGCCCATTTGTAATTACATTGTTTTCTTATTGCTGAGTGTTAAAAGTTCTTTGCATACTTTGGATACTAGTCCTTTATGAGATGTTTTACAAAATTTGTCTTCCAGCCCATGGCTTACCCTACATTCTCTTACTGGTGTCTTTAAAAGAGCAGAAGTTTTTCATTTTAATGAAGCCCATCTTATCATTTTTTCTTTCTTAGATCACACTGTTGGAGTTGCATTTGAAAAGTTAGTGTCAAACCCAAGGTCACCTAGATTTTCACTTGTGCTATATTCTGAAACTTCTATAGTTTTGCATTTTATATTTTGGTTTAGGGTCCACTTGAATGAATTTTTGTCAAGCAATCTTTTTGACTATGTTAATGAGGGATATTGGTTTGTAGTTTTTTTGGTGATGTCTTTTTCTGGCTTTGATATCAGATTAATACTGGCCTCATAGAATGGATTATAAAGTATATTCCCTCCTTCTCTATCTACTGAAAGAGCTTGCAAAAATTTGGATTTTTTTCATTAAATATTTGATGTAATTCACCAATCATTTCTACCTGGCCTTTTTTGTGGGATTAAAAAAAAAACCCTTATTTTGCAATAGTTGATGTACGATAAACTGAAATATTTAAATCCTATAATTCAATAAGTTTTCACATATATTTAAACTATTATCACAATAATAAACATATACATTACCTCCACAATATAATTGTCTTCATGATTCTGTCCATTCCTCTCTGACCCCAGATCTCCTAGAATCCACTGCTCTTCTCTCTGTCACTATAGATTAGTTTCCATTTTTTTAACTTTATACAAATTGAATAATACATCATCTTTCATTTAAAAATTTTGTTTTTGGCTATGTTAGGTCTTCACTGCGGCACGTGGGGTTTTCTCTAGTTGTGGCAAGTAGGGACTACTCTCTAGTTGTGATGTGCTGGCTTCTCGTTGCCATGGCTTCTCTTGCTGTGAAGCATGGGCTCTAGGGCACACAGGCGTCAGTAGTTGCAGCATGTGGGCTCAGTAGTTGCAGCATGTGGGCTCAGTAGTTGCGGCCCCCGGGCTCTGGAGCACAGGCTCAGCAGTTGTACCACATGGGCTTAGTTGCCTCATGGCATGTTTGATCTTCAAAAATCAGAGATCAAACCCTTGTCTCCTGCATTGGCAGGCAGACTCTTTATTACTGAGCCATCAAGAAAGTCCCATACATTTTCTTTCTTTTTTGGCACGATTTATTTCACTCAGCACATTTACATTGAGGTTTATCTCTATTATAGCATGTATTAGTAGTTCATTGTTTTGTTACTGCTGAGAAGTGTTCTATTGTATGACTGTAGCAGAGATTTGTTTTGTTTTAATTCATTCATCTGTTGATGTACAGTTCAGATCTCCTTCTTGGTTTTGGCCATTATAAATAATACTGTTATAAATAGTCACACACAAGTATTTGTACGGACATATGCTTTTGTTTCTCTTGGGTTATACCTCTGAGGGGATGGCCAAATCATGTAGTAGGTGAATGCCAAACTATAACTCTTTACCAAAGTAACCACACCATTTTACACCCCAACCATCAGTGGATGAGAATTACAGTTGTTCCAAATCCTTGCTAATACTTGCTATTGTCAGTCTTTTTAATTTTAGACTTCCTCATTGGTCTGTAGTGGTTTCTCAGTTCTCTTCAGTCGTTCAGTCATGTCTGACTCTTTGCAACCCCATGGACTGCAGCATGCGAGGATTCCCTGTCCTTCACAAATTCCTGGAGATTTCTCACTCATGTCCATCAAGTTGGTGATGCCATCCAACCATCTCACCCTCTGATGTTCCCTTCTCTTCCTTCCTTTAATCATTCCCAGCATCAGGGTCTTTTCCAATGAGTCAATTCTTTGCATCAGGTGGCCAAATATTGGAGTTTCAGCCTCAGCCTCAGTCTTTCCAATGAATATTCAGGACTGATTTCCTTTAGGATTGATTGGTGTGATCTCCTTGCAGCCCAAGGGACTCTCAAGAGTCTTCTCCAACACCACAGTTCAAAAGCATTAACTCTTTGGCACTCAGCTTTCTTTATACTCCAACTCTCACATCCATACATGACTACTGGAAAAACCATAGCTGTGACTAGATGGACCTTGTTGGCAAAGTAATGTCTCTGCTTTTTAATATACTGTCTAGGTTGGTCATAATTTTTCTTCCAAGGAGCAAGTGTCTTTTAATTTCATGGCTTCAGTCAGCATCTGCAGTGATTTTAGAGCTCCCCAAAATGAAGTCTGTCACTGTTTCCTTTGATTCACCATCTATTTGCCATGAAGTGATGGGACCAGATGCCATGATCTTAGTCTTCTGAATGTTGAGCTTTAAGCCAACTTTTTCACTCTCTTCTTTCACTTGCATCAAGAGGCTCTTTAGTTCTTTACTTTCTGCCTTAAGGGTGGTGTCATCTGCATATCTGAGGTTATTGATATTTCTCTGGCAATCTTGATTCCAGCTTGTGCTTTACCCAGCCTGGCATTTCACATGATGTACTCTGTATATAAGTTAAATAAGCAGGGTGACAATATACAACCTTGACTTACTCCTTCCCCGATTTGGAACCAGTCTGTTTCATGTCCAGTTCTAAATGTTGCTTCTTGGCCTGTATACAGATTTCTCAGGAGGCAGGTCAGGTGGTCTGGCATTCCTATTCCTTTAAGAATTTTCCACAGTTTATTGTGATCCACATAGTCAAAGGCTTTGGCATAGTCAATAAAACATAAGTAGATGCTTTTCTGGAACTCTTGCTTTTTTGATTATCCAATGGATGTTGGCAATTTGATCTGTGGTTCCTCTGCCCTTTCTAAATCCAGCTTGATCATCTGGAAGTTCATGGTTCATGTACTGTGGAAGCCTGGCTTGGAGAATTTTGAGAATTGCTTTGCTAGCATGTGAATGGTTTCTCACTTTGATTCTAATTCTTATTCGCCTCATGACTAATGATGTTGAGGGTAATTTCATGTGATTAGTTACCATCCCTATGTCTTTTTTGATGAAGTTTTTGTTAATTCTTTGCCTGTTCTTTCGTTATTATTGTTAGTATTGGATTAGATTTGCCAAACCTTTGTTTAGAATTATTGCATTTATGTCCGTGAGGAATATTGGTCCTTAGTTTTCTTTTCTTATAACAGTTTAGCTTGTTTTGGTAGTAGCATAATGTTGGTATTAGTGGGTGAACTGGAAAAGATTCCCTCCTCTTCAATTTCTGGAATAGTGTGTATAGAATTGGTATCATTCATTCCTTAACTGTTTGGATATTCACCACTGAAGCCATCTGATTCTGAAGTTATCTTTGTTGAAAGGATTTTAGCTACAATATCATTTTTTAATAAATATAAGGTTATTCAGGCTATTTATTTTTCAGGGAGCTCCGATAGTTTGAGCTGTCAAGCAATCTGTCCATTTTATCAAAGTTTTAAAACATTTTGGCACAAAGTACTTCAAAGTATTTCATGATTCTTTAAAATTTTCTATACTCTATAGTGATGTCACTCCTTTCATCCCTAATATTCATAGTTCAATTCAGTTGCTTAGTTGTGTCCGACTCTCTGTGACAGGCTTCCCTGTCCATCACCAACTCCCAATAATTTGTATATTTTTTCATTAGCCAATTCAGCTAAAGGCTTATCAATTTTGCTGAACTTGTCAAAGAATCACTTTTCAGTTACTGATCTTTGTCTATTGTTTTCTGTTATTATTTCACCAATTTCTACCACAATCTTTATTGTTTGATATTTATTAATTATGGATGCAACTTGCTATTTTTTCTTAGTTTCAGAAGGTGGATATTGAAATCATTGATTTGAAATGTTCTTATTTTCTCATGTGGGCATTTTGTCTTGACTGCATATTTAGAGGCATCCTACGCATTTTAATATATTCTGTTTTCATTTGCATCCACTTCAAAAGACTTCTAATTTAACTTTTGGTTTGCCTCTTAGATCTATGAGCTTAAAGAAATAGAGTATTTATTTTGCAAATACTGGGAGATTTTATAGAAATCATTTTGTTATTGATTTTTAATTTAGTTTCATAGTGGTCAGAGAATATATTTAATGTGACTTGAATTTTTTTAATGCTTTTGAGGCTCATTTTATGACCTCAAGTACTGTCTATCTTTGTAAATGTCCCCTGTTCTCTTGGAAAGAATGTATATTCCATTACCGCCAGTTAAGAGCCACACTCTATTTTGATCGCATCAGTGAAGCTGTCGGCCCTTATGGCCTGCTCTGCTCTGGCAGAACATCTGTGCCAATGGAGCTGGAGGGCTCTTGGTAGCATCCCAGGCAAAAATGCCATAGACTCCTACTATTTCTACTCAATATTCAGCAATTGTTCAAGCATAAATACTTCTTACATTGTTATATGCCTTTGGACTACTGCCATAGTACTGAAAAGATTGTTTTTGTCAATTTTCTTCAGCTTTTTAGCTGCTTTTGGGGGAGAGGATTTGCCAGACTCCTCACTCAGCCATCACCAGAGGTTTATCTGGGGCTAGGATATTTTCAACAATAAGTGGGAAAGTTTGAAGGCTGTGCTCCCTTAAAAAATTTTGTTCCTCAAAATCCAGGGTCATCTCTTCAAGTTCTGCACCAACAACTGAGAGAAGAAATCACCCACCTATATGTAAAATGTAACTATAGTTAGCCTGTTTTGCAAAGTGTGCACTGGTATTGACATATTCTGTATTAATTATACAGAATTTTTATATGTGTGTGCTAAGTAACAATTAGTAGTTGAGCTACAAGAGTAATAAAAAATTGTATAGAAAAATGCAGTTTGATGCACGATACTGGATGCTTGGGGCTAGTGCACTGGGACGACCCAGAGGGATGGTATGGGGAGGGAGAAGGGAGGAGGGTTCAGGATGAGGAACACATGTATACCTGTGATGGATTCATTTTGATATTTGGCAAAACTAATACAATTATGTAAAGTTTTAAAAATAAAATAAAATTTAAAAAAAAAGAAAAATGCAATGGGCATAGTCTCTGCTATTTAGTCTCCACTTTTGAGTAGTTGCTTAAAGTGAAGTCGCTCAGTTGTGTCTGACTCTGTGACCCCATGGACAGTAGCCTACCAGGCTCTGCCATCCATGGGATTTTCCAGGCAAGAATACTGGATTGGGCTGCCATTTCCTTGTACAACTAAGATGTCAATGGGATTTTCTCTGAGGCAACTAAAGAGGTATTTTCCCGGTAGAATGTCATGGATGGTAAACTGAGCTGTGATAAGATAAAGATCAGTGGATAACAAAGAACCAGAACAAGAATAGAAGCAAATCAGAACCTACCGTTTCCTTCAGCTACTCATAGCTAAGGCTTTTTCTAGCTCCCAGAAAGTGTGGGTTGGAGTTAATACCATTCACATCACAACAGTATTTGTTAATAATTATATCTCATATGTTCATTACATATTTATTTATTATAGATTTTAAATTTAAATATGTATTTATTATATTAAAATATGAGACTTCCCTGGTGGTTCAGCAGTAAAGAATCTGTCTGCCAGTGCAAGAGACACAGGAGATGCAGGTTCAATCCCTGGGTCAGGAAGATCCCCTGGAGGAGGGCATGGCAACCCATTCAGTATTTTTGCCTGGGAAATCCCATGGACAGAGGAGCCTGGTGGGCTACTGTCCGTAGAGTCACAAAGAGTCGGACACGACTGAAGCAACTGAGTAGCCACACATGCATGGTAATATGTATGTATTATATTTATGTTATAGACTTATTATATTTAAATATATACTTATATGAGATATAGTTTGTATATTATGTACACAAATCAAGACTATCGATTAAAGAATCTGAATGTAGTGAGGTTACATATTCAATTGCACATTTTTATCCAGTAGAGGTGCAAATAATTTCTATCATGTAGAAAGAGTGATGCCACAAATTATAATTTATTACTCTGTAGACAATTACCAGTTCTGTATTTAACCCAACAATCTTATCCTAGCATTCTTTATTACACTGCCTACAATTAGCTCCTCAAATGTTTTTGAAATCAGTCTTAATGTTTTATTGGTTCCTTCATTAATTTTTTAAATGAAATGTTTGACATGAGAGTTATAATTTTAAAATTTTGAAAAGTATACTTTAGTAATATGTGTATGGATAGAAAAATCAAGAGAGAGAGAGAGAAGAAGAGGGAAAGAGAGAGAGAGAAAATGCACATTATTTAGGACACTGAGTAATTTTTCCCATGAGTTAGATTCCACTTTCATTTTAAGACCTTGGTTTAGAAGGAACTTTCGGATACAGTTGACACATGTGCATGCATCTCAATGACATGGAGGTGAACACCCTTCTTTATAGAGCGAAATAAGGTTCCCATTAGAATTTCCCATGGAGAAATTTCAAAATATGCTTATTCAGGTTCCCCCTTCTTCTCCCTCTGCTTCTGTCATACGTTTAGGGTTGGATTTCGCTGCAAGTAGGGCTTTCTTGGTGGCTCAGATGCAAAGAATCTGCCTGCAGTGTAAGAGGCCTGGGTAAGAGAAACCAAATTATGTGACTTGCCTAAATAGGAGTTAACCTGTTTTTTTCTTGCTAACCAAGAAATTGAGAGATAGTCTACCTAGGGGAAGTGCAGCTGCTCCAGGAAGTGACTGTGACTCAGGCTCCTTTTTGCCTCATATCCTCCAGTCTTAGAGGAAAGCTTGGTTCCTCATGGTGGAAAGTCATTGGCATACCCTTTGAAAGTTATTATTCCCCACTGCAGGCAAGAAAAAGGGAGAATGGTAAAGAGAAAAACACATCAGATAGATTTGTCTCTCTTTTCAGGAAAACTGTAAATTTCACTCAGCACATTTCTATTTTTATTTCATAAGGTACTTCCCTGGTGGCTCAGACAGTAAAGTGTCTGCCTACAATGTGGGAGACACGGGTTCAGTCCCTGGGTTGGGAAGATCTCCTGGAGAAGGAAATGGTAACCTACTCCAGTATTCTTGCCTGGAAAATCCCATGGACGTAGAAGCCTGGTGGGCTACAGTCCATGGGGTTGCAAAGAGTCAGACACGACTGAGAGACTTCACTTCCACTTCCACTGAGTCACAGAGGGCTTCCCTGGTGGCTCAGCTGGTAAAGAATCTGCCTGCAATGCAGGAGACCTGGGTTCAGTCCCTGGGTTGGGAAGATCCCCTGGAGAAGGGAAAGACTACCCAGTCTAGTATTCTGGCTCGAAAATTCCACGGACTGTATAGTCCATGGGGTCGCAAACAGTGGGACACAGCTGAGCAACTTTCCCTTTCACTGAGTCAGAGGGTCAAGTATAACTATAGAAGTCTGGAGAGGGGAGAATTAATGGACACAGTGCTCTGTCAATAAAATCCGTATTCTCATAAGGGGAGAATCCATTTTGGATAGGCAGCTAGGTGTTACAGCCACCAAAAATGTATTTGAATCTGGAGGATGACGTACTTCTATTTATTTTGAAAAAATTTTCTCATAACATTGAGCAGAGTTCCCTGTGCTATATAGTAGGGATATTGCTTCTGGTAAGTGCTTGCTTTACCATATTCATCATTTCTTGAATAATGGTATGTAAACAAGACTCATTCTTATCTGCTGATAATTATAAGATCATTCAGTACTAATCAATACTTTTATAATTGTGAATTCAAACATTGTTGCCTTTCTAATATTTAAAGTTTCTCCTTCTCTTTTTAGGTTCATATTTATTTTCATTCTTTGTCTCTCCCAAGTGGCCCTTTGTCTGATGTTATTGTTTTTGACATTGCTTCCTGAATTGCAGAAGTTTAAACCAATGAACAAAAATCATAATTCCATTGTCAAGCTAATACCAGCATTTCACTAAACTGTCAGTATTTCAAAATATATAATTAAACTTTAAGTTTTAAAATCCTTTTGTAGAGAAAATTCATTTTAGTTGGGTGGCTTAGTTTCAGTTTTTCAGTTGTTTTGTTTTTTCATACAAATGCCAAGTAAACATACTCTCACAAAGATAGAGATCCAGCTTGTTTGTTGTTTGTATTGATATAACCTGAATCAACAAATATGTGGAGCTCAATGTCTTTAATAAATGAATGAATATATAACAATAGATTGTATTTTATATAGTTAACATATATAGCTACCTGCCTAGCTCTTGGGGAAATTTCTTCTTTGCTGAAGATTTGCAACTAAGATCATTTACTCACTAATTTTTCCTTCAAAATCAAGTTTATATAGTTCCTTTATTCAAAAAACAGAAATAGTCTCACAGACTTAGAAAATGAGCTTATTTTTTGTGGGGGGGTAGGATGGGGGAAGGGATAGTTAGGGAGTTTGGGATGGACATGCATATATTTAAAATGGATAACCAGCAAGGACCTACTATATGGCACTGGGAACTCTGCTCAATGTTATGTGGCAGCCTGGATGGGAGGGGAGTTTGGGGGAGAATGGAAACACGTATATGTATGGCTGAGTCCTTTCACTGTTCACCTAAAATGATCATAGCATTGTTAATTGCTAAATTACATTATAATATAAAAAGTTTAATATAATTTGTATTGTTTTTATACAGCTTCCTGGTGGTTAAAATAATTCCTTGAGGGATAGACTTGTATTTCAGAAATGTAGAATGACTTATCTTGATCTGCTTTAGAGAGAGGTGAGCACAGCAGGGGAATACAGATCCTGACCTTAGTCAAGTGATACTTGTGAACAATTTTTGCCCTGTTATCTGATTGTATGGTTTGTTTTGGTTTCTTTTCTGGAAGTAAATTTTTTTCTGCAGTTGAAAACATCATAAGTCTAAAAATAACCTTTCCAACCTGTGTTTGTGATAATAACAGAGTGCCTCCTGCATGAAATAGTACTCTAGAAAAAAAAAAATGACCAAAGTGTTCTCAGATTGAATATGAAGAGACTTAAGGAGGCAGTCTATATGCTTGTTGTTTTATATCTTAATTCCTAATGTTATTTTGTAAGAAATAGTATTTTCCAGTGTAAGTTTTTTACTTGTGCTTCACTGGGAAAATTGTCTACAACTTGGAAAACTCAAGTTCACTAAATTTTGATAAAAGAGATTATTATTATTCTTTTTTAAAATTAAATTTATTTATTTTAACTAGAGGCTAATTACTTTACAACATTGTATTGGTTTTGCCATACATCAACATGAATCCGCCACGGTTGTACACGTGTTCCCAATCCTGAACCCCCCTCCCACCTCCTCCCCATACCATCCCTCTGGGTCATCCCAGTGCACCAGCCCCAAGCTTCCTATATCCTGTAATTCTAGGCTTAACTTTTTATTATCTGGGTCATTTATATCTCTAGAGAAGTAGAGACTGATTTGTAAATTTTTATCAAAAAGAAATGCAAATAATTTGTCTAATGAAACAGATAATACCATTAGAGAGTTGCCAGATTTAACAAATAAATATGCATGCAATATCTGGGACTTATTTATATTGAAAAAATTGTTCACTGTTCATCTGAAATTCATGTTTAGCTCTGCATCCTGTATTTTATTTGGTGATTCCATCCCTGAAGTTTCAGTTTATGACCATGTAGGTCGTTAGCCAGTTTGGTTTCTAACTCAGAAGTCTCATCATAACATGACCTATTAATACTTAGCTTCTCAGATGCTCTGTGGACTGGTTATCATCTTACTGTTTTCCTAAGTAATGAAGGAATGACAGGAAATATTTGACACATATTTGTTTTGGGTCTTGATTGCTCTTTTGGAAAAATATACCTACCAGTTTTGTGGATCATCCACTGAGATGCCCGTGTGGCCTCATCCCATGAACCAAGTAAACTGCATTGCTGAGAAAGAATACATACCTCATGAAGACATTCATCCCAGTTAGGTCTTCTCTTAGTTCTCAAAATAAGTCCCAAGCAACAACAGAGCTTTATATTTGTTTACTTTTTTATTTGCTTTTGTTTAGCTTTCTTTTTTTTCCTACTGTTTGTTCTTGTTTCCAGTTAATATATGGCCAATAAGTTACTCTCATTTGTGGCAGCATTAATTGGGACTTTGGTTTTATCATTTGAGCATTTGGTGATGTCAATGGGATGAATAGTGGATATCTATTTTCTTTTGAAAATAAGTCCTTATTTCCCTCAAATACACAGGAAAAACAGAAATCAAACCTCTAAAATTTTAGAAATTGCTAGTCCAGAAACACTTAAAAAAATCCAAGTTCACATCATAAAGATTACTCTTCTGACACATTTGACTAAATAATTTTGGTTTAAAAATGATAGATATGAACCTTTTCCTTGAGTTTATCAAAATGTGGTATACTGTGTATTTTTAATTTTTAACTTTATATTGGAGTATAGTTGATTTACAATGTTGTCTTAGTTTCAAGTGCACAGCTCCCTGTGCTATACAGTAGATCCTTGTTGGTTATTTTATATTTAGTAGTGTATATGTTAACCTCAACCTCCTAATTTACCCCTTCCCCTTACATCATATGGCATCATATATATTTAATAAGATTTTGATTTGTGTTCCTTCTTAAAGAGAATAGTTATTCTGAACTCTCTTAACTTTTAATCTTGGTTTAATAATCAAATCAACTTATATTACTCCTCCATAATAATGAAAATTATGAAAAATACAAATTTATATTCAACTAAATTATTTCTTTATTCTCACAAACTTTTTAAGTTAAAATTTATTATATTTCAAGTTTGAAAGCTTAAGCATAATTACATAATTTTAAACATCCTTGAAGTGAAAGTCGCTCAGTCACATCCAACTCTTTGCGACCCCATGGACTATACAGTCCATGGAATTCTCCAGGCCAGAATACTGGAGTGGATAGCCTTTCCTTTCTCCAGGAGATCTCCCCAACCCAGGGATCGAACCCATGTCTCCTGTATTGCAGGCAGATTCTTTACCAGCTGAGCCATAACATCTTGGACTAATCTTAAATTGAATTTTTATGGATTATTAAATATCAAGACAATTTTTAAGAATGAATATTGAAAATATTATTACAAAGCTTATATGCTTCTATTTTTGAAACATTTTCTTCTACTACACTCGAGAGTGGCCTTATCTTTGAGTCATTTTAATGAACATGAACAATGAGTCATTTTAATGTTTTTTTTTTAATAATTTTATTTATTTATTTTTGGCTGTGCTGGGTCTCCTTGCTGCATTGATTTTCTCCAGTTGCAGTGAGTGGGGACTACTTTCTAGTTGCGGTGAGCGGGCTTCTCATTGAGGTGGCTTGTCTTGTGGTGGAGCACGGTCTCTAGGTGTGAGGGATTCAGTAGTTGCAGCTCTGGGGCTCAGAGCACAGGTTCCATAGTTGTGGTGCATGGGCTTAATTGCTCCAGGGCATGTAGGATCTTTCTGGATCAGGGATTGAACCCATGTCTTCTGCATTGGAAGGCAGATTCCTTACCACTAATATTCCTTTTTGCCATTTTAACTAGATGTAAAAGATATCTGAGTGACTGCAGAGAGTTGTACAATTTGTATTTAGTTTGCTAACATGCTTGTGTGCATGCTAAGTCACTTCAGCCATGTCCAACTCTTTGTGACCCCATAGACTAGGACCTGACGGATTCCTCAGTCCGTGGGGTTCTCCAGGCAAGAATATTGGAATGGGTTGCCATTTCCTCCTCCAGCTAACATGCTTACATAATATACAATGTCCTTGAATATCTATCCATTTTTAATTTTTCTATAAAAATACATATTAGTTTCTTTGGTTATTGTCTGTGGTTCAGACTTTGCATGAATACAAAAAAGGCAACAAAATGTATTTAAATTTTTACAAAGTTGGCTTGATTTGAGTGGTTTTAATTTTAAGGGAAAAAAAAGTCTATTAAACCTTTATTGCTAAATAATATCTTAATGGAAAGCTAGAATTTGGCTTTCTGTCTGTTTCAATGATAAATTTGTCTTTGTTCTTGAGTCACTAAGTCGCGTCCAACTCTGTGCAACCCTAAGGACTGCAGCACGCCAGACTTCCCTCTCCTTCACCATCTCCTGGAGTTTGCTCAAACTCAGGTACATTGAGTCAGTGATGCCATCCAGATTTGTCTTAAAACTCCTTCAGTTCAGTTCAGTTCAGTCACTCAATCATGTCTGACTATTTGCAACCCCATGGACTGCAGCACACTAGGCCTCCCTGTCCATTGCCAGCTCCCGGAGTTTACTCAAACTCATGTCCATTGAGTTGGTGATGCCATCCAACCATCTCATCCTCCATTGTCCCCTTCTCCTCCTGCCTTCAGTCTTTCCCAGCATCAGGGTCTTTTCAAATGAGTCATAAGAATGTTATTAGATGTTATTCTTTATCCTACTTATAATCTCTCCAGATAGCAGTTTCCAAATCTCACCATAATATTACTTGATTTTGTTGACTTGACTATAATCTTTATTATTATTACTTTGTATAATAAGTACTTTTGTGAAAGAGACAAAGAAAGGGAGGAAGGAAGGGGCTAGGGAAGAGAGGCTGGAGGAAAAACAGATTTACAGCATTTGTCCCCCATCTATAAAACCTAGTTTTGTCCATGTTAGTTGTAAGAACAGTCTGGATGGATTGCTTGACTTGAGGTATGATTTGTGTCAATGAAAATGATCATTATTTTTTTTAGCAAAATACTAAGAGTCCTCAGTTGTGAAAGAGCTGAGTTTCCTTACAATCATGCTGTCTTTTTCTGTATTTATTTGTTTATATTTTGCCTCTTTCAATAAAAAGCATTGTTTCTCAGGAATCCATGATTCTATCTTAATAGACTGACCGTATCTCCTTTGAAAACTTTTTCAGTTGTGACTTTGCAAGATCAAAACCTACATTAAAAATAAATTAAAATTTTAGGATGCCTTCAACACTTAAAACTATCTTTGAGATTTCCCAGATGGTCCCTGGAAAGGTAGAAATTTGCTATTTCACCTTATCAAAAAGGGCTGCCAGAAGTAATTAGCTTCTTTCTTTCTTTTTTTTTTTTGGTAACTCCATATTTCTTCTTTAGCTTAACATTACTGTAAAAATTTTATGGGAAGAATTTCCAAATAAGAAGAGATGTTCAGTCTTTCCAAGGTTAAGTTTGTATAAGTAAATTTTATTAATAGCAATATTTCAGAGATTTGTCAATGCCTTCAATAGTCTGCAATATAATGTTACTTTCAAGGAAATCCTTGATCAAACCTTTACAAAATAGTTATTTACTGCACCCCAATAGAGAATTTTACTCTTCTACATTCTTATAATATTGGTAACTTTGATAAATTAACCATAACCATACATGTTTATTATCAGCTTTATCCTTACCCCTGATGTATTCATGAAGGCTCTGGTATTAATGCTTCAGGCTAAAATTTGTAGAAAGCAAAACAAAACAGTCTCAGGGCCTGCGGAAAGGATGTTACCATGTACCATGAACTATTGATACTCCAGAGAATACACTCTTGGGTACGACTTCAAGCTGATGATACTTGGACAACTTTCAAGATGTGCTATGGACTGCTAGGAATTAATAGGGGTATTTTTAGTCTGTAAGTGGGCATATTTCATGAACACAGATTACTGATAAGAATAAAAATAATTAATGACACAGGACTAAATCTTTTGAGGAAACTATAACTGTGGTTATGTGTTTGGAATGATGTTGATATGATTTTGGGTTTTCTGTCTTTTTGTTTTTTCCAGCCATTTGTTGTTGTTGTTGTTTAGTCACTGAATCAACTCTTTTGTGACTCTGTGGACTGTAGCCCACCAGGCTCCCCTCTCCATGGGATCTCCCAGGCAAGAATACTGGAGTGGACTACCATTTCCTTCTCCAGGGGATCTTCCTGACCCAGGGATCCAACCTGTGTCTCCTGCATTGGCAGATGCATCCTTTACCACTAGTGAAAGTCATTCAGTCGTGTACGACTCTTTGAGACCCCATGAACTATACAGTCCATGGAATTCTCCAGGCCAGAATACTGGAGGGGTAGCCTTTCCCTTCTTCAGGGGATCCCAACCCAGGTCTCACACATTGCAAGCAGATTTTTTACCAGCTGAGCCACAAGGGAAGCCACTAGAGAAGCCTCCATTTCTTATAAACTGTTCTTAACTCTAAATTTAGTAGATACGACTGTGTAAACTGAAAATACTGCTAATGATATTTACATCTCATTGACTCCCTTTCTTAATTCAAATAACATTTTTACTGAAACTTTTCATGGTAATTTAATTATGTGTATAGGCTTAAATGGAACCCGTCCTCATTTTTACCAGGATGTAATTGAATATATCAATTGTTTGACCAAGGCCATACCCTATTTTGAGTGTTACATTTAAATATTATACTAATCTGATCAAATATGGAAATCTCATTATAAAAATTGACTTTATATAAATAGAGCCAAAGCTTACAGAGTCGTCTCAATAAAACCAGTTTAGTACTTGGCTTATATAGGGTCTCGGTCTCATAAGTGCTGAAAAAGATCCATTTCTGTCAGGCAGTAGATGTTAGAAAATTTGGGGAACCTAAAGAGAGAGGATATAACTCAAATGTATAGATACTGTCAGTGAAATTCGTAGGAGAGTATGTTAGGCTTAGTTTCCTAGCCTTAGGTTATAATGACAAAAATAGATAGTTTTACAAGCCCAACCCCAAATTCCTTTTGAAAATATCTAGACAAAAAAACTTAGGATGTAATTTCTAAATGCTATATGCTCAAGGAACTTTATGATTAATTATTACTCCTGTTGCACTTACATAAATAATGAGATAAAACATAATGAGATCAGTTTTACTGTGATCAACAATAGTCTTTGGAGAAACTCACAAATAGGTAGAAATTAAGAACAATCTTAAGTAATCTGGAGGAAAAGAAGAAATGACAAGATAAATTAGGAAATGCTTTGAAGCTATGGAAAAAAACATATAGAAAAGCTCACTAAATGCAGCTAATGCATAGTTCAGAAGGAAATACATAGCTATAAATGCCTATATTATAGAAGAAAGATTTCAACTTCATAACCTAACCTTACAGAAATAGAAAAAGAAAAAAACAAAGCAAGCAGAAGGAAGGAAATGTGGATTAGTGTATAAATAAATGAAATGCAGAGCAGGGAAACAATGGAGAAAATCAACAAAACCTCAAGTTTGTTCTTTGAAATATCAATAAAATTGACAAACCTTCAGCTTTACTAAGGAAAATAGATGATCAAATTTTAAAATCTGGAGTGAAAGAGGAGGCATGATTACTAGCCTTACAGAAATAAGGTATTGTAAGGTATACTATGAACAGTTGTATGCCAAAAAATTAGATTACCTAGAGGAAATGGAAAAATTGTGAGAAAGACACAAACTACTGAATCTAATTCAAGAATAAATGAAAAATCCTAGTTGACTTAATAACAATAACAAAGAGACTGAGTTAGTAAACAAAAACTTCCCACAATGAAATGCCCAGGACTCTAGAATTCTACCAAACATCTAAAGGGTTAACACCAGTCCTTGGCAAACTTCCAAAAAAAGAACACATGGCAGCTAATTTTATGAAGCCAGTATTATTCTGCTGACAAAATTCGGCAAAGATATCACATTAAAGGAAATCTATAGAATTATTTCCCTTACAAATATGTTCAAAAGATACAAAAATTTATACACAATACTAGAAAACTAAATTCAGCAACACACACACACACACACACAGTACACCATGAACAAATGAGAATTAGTCCAAAAATTCAAGGTTGGCTCAATGTACGAAAATCAATGATTTTGGTAAATCACAAACAATAAAGGACTAAAATCACATTACAGATGCATTATAGATGCAGAAAAAGTATTGTTATAATCTAACACCCTTTCTTGATAAAAAGTACTCAACAAAGTAAAAATAGAAGGTAACTCCTGAAAAGGACATCTATGAAAAACCCATAGCTAACATACTTTATGGCAAAGGACAGAAAGCTAAGATCAAGAACAAAAAATAGAATGTTTACTCTTTCTACTTCTACTCAGTATTGTACCAAAGGTTGTTCTCATTAGGGAAGAAAACAGAGACTGAGAATGAAAAGGAAGGAGTAAACTATCTCTAATTGCATATGACATAATCTTACATATAGAAATTCCTAAAGAATCAAGAAACTATTAAAATTAATAACCAAGTTTAGTGCAATGACATTTTATATACAACGCCAAAGGCGCAATCCATAGAAGAATGAACTGATGAGGCTGGACTTGATTTCACGAAGCTAGACTTCATGAAAATTAAAAACTTCTGCTCTATCAAATACAGTATCAAGAATATGAGAATACAAGCTATAGACTGGAAGAAAATATTTGCAAAAGTCATTCTAATAAAGAACTATTAATCAAAATACATAAAGAAGTCTTAACAACAATAAGAAAATGAACAACCGAATTAAAAAATGGGCCTAAGACTTGAACAGACATCTCATGAAATAAAATATACAGATGGCAAGCAAGCAGATAAAATATATTCAATATCATATGTTATTAGAGAATTACTAATTAAGACCAAAATGAAATACCAGAAGGAACAATTCTAGGCAGCCAAATCCAAAACACTTACACCACCACTTGCTTGGAGAAGCTAGAACAACAGGAACTCCTATTCAACGCTGATAGAAATCAAAGTGCTCTTCAGTTTGACATTCTGGAAAAGGTAAAACTATGGAAACATTAAAAAGATAAGCGGTTCCCAAGGGTAGTGCCTTGGATATGAATAGGCAGAGCACAGAGGAGTTTTTTAGGACAGAGAAAATATTCTATATGGTATTATAATACTGGACATATGTCCTTATACCGTTGTCCAAACCCATAGACTATACAGCACAATGTTTGCTTTTTTAATAAGTATCTTTAACAGAACTAATCATGTTACAGTTGAATGGAATCTTAAACATAATAACAAACTCAAACCCCCTAATTGCACAAATAAGGAAAATGAATGCCTTAGAGGTTTAGTGCCTTTTTAAAAGTCACCAGTTAGTGCTAAGTTGCAAATTAGTCATTCAACTCCAAGCTATGGTGTTTGTTTTACTTGACCCCAGTATCTCAGGAGACACTTTCAGGTTATGACAGTTCATTTTTTGACCCTAAAACACATCTATAAACAGATTTTGGGTTAAATTTGGTGAATGTGGATATGGCAATTGATTGATTGATTTTTAGAGACCAATTTTGTTACCAGGTTATAAAAATTAAAGTTAAGCATTTTAAATGATTACAGAAAAAGAAACTCTTATAATATTTCAACTTTATGTTTACTCTATAAAATATAACAGTTTTATACAGTTTGCCCTATAAAATATAGCAGTTTTATACAGTTTATAAAATATAACAGTTTTGAACTGTGGTGTTGGGGAAGTCTTGAGAGTGTCTTGGACTGCAAGAAGATCCAACCAGTCAATCCTAAAGGAAATCAGTCCTAAATATTCATTGGAAGGACTGATGCTGAAGCTGAAACTCCAATACTTTGGCTACCTGATGCAAAGAACTGACTCATTGGAAAAGACCCTGATGCTGGGAAAGATTGAAGGCAGGAGGAGAAGGGGACGACTGAGGATAAGATAGCTGGATGGCATCACCAACTCCATGAACATGAGTTTGAGCAAGTTCCGGGAGTTGGTGGTGGACAAGAAAGCCTGGCGTGCTGCAGTCCATGGGGTTGCAAAGAGTTGGACATGACTGAGTGACTAAACTGAACTGACAAAATATAAAACTATAAAAGTCCAGACTTATACCTTAGTGATTAATAATGCCAATAATGCCATTTTATTTTCCCCTAAGGGGTAAGAGCTCTCTGTGATAAAACTGATACTAATGATTAGATGCAGAGAGAAAAACTCAATTTAAGACACAAATAATGTCAAAATCAGAGCTAGTTTCTAAAGCAAATGTTCTAATTGTATGATGTGGTCAAATGCTTTCATATAATTATTTCTATAAAATAGATTGTAAAAAATAAATAATTATTTTTGCCATTTGTAATTTAATTTAATGATGCTACCATTTCCTTGATAAATTTTGGGCATGGAAAGGAAAGAAGTCTAGCTGTTTGTATATCAAGAGTATAAATACAAAATATGTTTGTGTTGAGCAAATAGGAATGTAGCTCATGTTTACTTATATGCTGGTGAAATGATCTTTGCTCCCACAGCACAGAACATTATTGAAAAGTAAGAATTGAGAAAGTTTTTATTAAAATATCAAGTTTTTCTCAGAATAATATATAATGGTCTTGCTTTCATACTTCTTGAGCAGGCAGAAGACACTTCTAGCTTCTGTCAAAAATGATATCTATGATTATTTTTAGTTTACAAAGAAATTAGAAAATGTAATTTCATTTTACAGGAGGCAAGATAGATGGCTCTGCTCATTCTTATGTTTATGAAATATCCCTTGACATCTAAAACTTATGATAAAAATTGTAATATATATTTTTTAAAGTAAAACAATAATTGAATGTTAATTTTATCCCTGTGGACATATGTGTAGACTATAATACTTGCAAAACAGTTCCTCCAACTTGCAGTGTTAACATAACAATGGAAATGCCCACAAAACCACCTACAAAGATAAACAGAATTCCTGTGCCAAATTTTGCTCTGTGAACTACTTCAAGACTTTATAGGTCCCTTGGGAGATTAGGATTGACACATATACACTATTGATACTGTATATAAAATAGATATCTAATGAGAATATACTGTATAGCACAATGAACTCCAAAAGAGAGGGAATATATGTATATGTTTGGCTGATTTATTTTGCCATGATGGTTTTTCCTGTGGTCATGTATGGATGTGAGAGTTGGACTGTGAAGAAGGCTGAGCGCCAAAGAATTGATGCTTTTGAACTGTGGTGTTGGAGAAGACTCTTGAGAGTCCCTTGGATGGCAAGGAGATCCAACCAGTCCATTCTGAAGGAGATCAGCCCTGGGATTTCTTTGGAAGGAATGATGCTAAAGCTGAAACTCCAGTACTTTGGCCACTTCATGCGAAGAGTTGACTCATTGGAAAAGACTCTGATGCTGGGAGGGATTGGGGGCAGGAGGAGAAGGGGATGACAGAGGATGAGTTGGCTGGATGGCATCACTGACTCGATGGACGTGAGTCTGAGTGAACTCCGGGAGTTGGTGATGGACAGGGAGGCCTGGCGTGCTGCGATTCATGGGGTCGCAAAGAGTTGGACATGACTAAGCGACTGGTCTGATCTGAGAGAGTAACACAACATTGCAAAGCAACTACACTCCAATAAAAATTCATTTAAAAATATTTTATAGATCTTTAGAAAAATAACACAAATGCATGCAAAAACTCATTTCTCTACCCCATTGTAACCAAATTTAGAAACTCTACCTTGGAAATGGGGCTTCTCAGGTGGCTCAGTGGTAAAGAATCTGCCTGCCAAGTAGGATATGCTGGTTTGATCCCTGGGTTGGGAAGATCCCCTGGAGAAGGAAATCGCAACCTACTCCGGTATTTTTGCCTGGGATATCCCAAGGGCAGAGGAGCCTGGTGGGCTACAGTCCATGGGGTCACGAAAAAGTTGGACATGACTTAGCAACTAAATAGCAACAACAACCTCAGGAATACTGAAAATCCCTATTTAAAACTACCTGTTAAATTGTGTTTAACTGAATGTTTCATTATTTTTTTTAATTGACAGTTTGTTCAGGCAAAGCACCACTTTCATGCTTATAGTTTAGGAAGTGCTGACTCTGAGGTATGCAGAGTTAACAAACCTTGAATGTCTGACTTCTAACTAGTTTCATCTATGAAGTCAACAAATATTGATTGAGCACCAAACTATGACAAACTGCTTTTAAGAAACTGGTCACTATTTATGTTCATTCTCTGACTTTCAAAATCATCATAGCAAAATTTTCAAGGCATCAAATTCTGAGAACCAATTACCTCGTTGCACTCATGCCCGTGCATCCTCCTCAGAGTTTACGAAGGATCTGCCTTGTTCTGAATTTCTAAGCAAGTGCTTTCATAAGTGAACTACTTGCCAACTATTTTATCTGGAATCCTGTCTAGTTTTTCTTTGGGTTAAGATGCTGAAAGTTAGTTGACACTAATTGCAAGAATGTTATCCAGGAGGAATAATATATTAGGCTCTATAATTATTATAGCTTAGGCAGAATTAGCTTCCTAATCCCTGAATAAAATCCTGAGAAGCTAGAACAGAGGCAGATAATATTTCTTGGGGAAGAGATTCCACACATTTTATTTTGAGTAGCGCTCTTTTCAGAAAGAACCAGGTTGAGTGGTGGTCTGTTTCTGCGACAAAGCCCCCCCCAAAAGAAATGTATAAAATAACAAAAATTCTTGAAAATCATAAAATTAAGCTAATCAGAAATAACCATGTTCCCTAATAGGAGACTATTGTTCTAGATGTTTTTGAAGAAAGATAGAAAATATTTGTATCAGACAGGGTTCAGCTATAGAATCAAAATCAGAGTAGTGGCTTCTGCATCAGTTATGTCTTCTGAATCTTGTGCAGATCCATTGTTTGGACAACTAGAACCCACCAGGAGCCAGACCATACAAGGAGGGGAGTTCTGGGAAATATATGTCTAGCTTAACCAAGTTGACACAGTATAAAGCACTACAAAGTATTTATAAAACAGAATTATATTACAAATGTGATTTTAGAATAGAGTATTCAATTTTATTTTTCTTGAATAGAAGAAAAAGAAACTGAAGCAATTCAGATGAAAATTTCTTCAGTACAGTATATTTTATTTTCTAAATGCTCTATTTAGAGTTTACCCAAATGTTGAATGCATTGAAGAGTTAGAGCTATGGTCTTTTATTTAACTATATGTTTAAATTTTAGTCAGAGCTGATGAAATTTATAGCATGAGAGAAATAGTTCATTTGTTCTCTCACATTTTCCCCTACACCTTCCCTATTTTTTGATTTATTCTTCATTAAATATTCCTGTCTAAAAACATGTTACAGTTCATAACAATTTTATTCTGTTCAGTACCAGTAATTTTGGCATCTGTTTAGTATTATTCTATACTGACATGAATGCAGTGTTCATTACCTGGACTTTTGCCATGACCAGTATGGAATTCTTTGTTCTGAGTGATTTCTTAATTGTCTGGATTATGTTGTCAAGTAGTTCTTTCAAGAAGAGCTCAGAGTCCTGTCTTCTCTAGATCATTACTCTGAAAACTAGTGCTTGTTGCCTGTATATTTTTAAAACTTTTTGATTTACTGTGATGTTCTTGGGACATAATTTCTTTCCCCCAAAATGAGTGCCCATGCCCCATTGTCTTCTGGCATTAGACTGTTGTTGAGAGACTTGAGAATGTTGTCTTTCCCTGAAATGAGGTACTTTTGCTAGATACTTCAGATTCTTTATTTATAGTTGAAATTCAGTCATTTTACCAAGGTGTGATCTTTTGTGCTTTCCTAGAAATTTTCTTGCACATTTAATCTAGATTCAATTATGTCTACAGTTCAGAGGATTTTTATGATACTGATAAATACTCCACTTGTTGAGTTTATCACATTCATTTTAAGATTTTATTTTTTAGAGAAATTTTAGGTTCACAACAAAACTGAGCAGGAAGTAGAAAGATCCCCTATGTATCTTACACACACACACACACACACACACACACACATACACACATACACACATTTGTTCCAATCAGTAACCCTACATTGACACAGCATTATCACCTGAAATTCACTTTACATTGGAGTTCACTTCTGGTGTTGTCCATTCTGTAGAGTTTTACAAATATATAATAACATGTATACAGGATAGTTTCACTGCCACAAAAATCCTCCATTCTCTGCCTATTTATCCCTCCCTCTCCTCTAACCCTTGACAACTACTGATGTTTTTACAGTCTTTATACTTTTACCTTTTTCAGAATGTCATGTACTGGCAATCATACAGTATGCAGTCTGTTCAGCTTAGGAATATGTTTGTTTTTACATGTTTCATGTATCTGGATTTTTTTTTCTTTTTGTCTTTCCCATGTTTAGACATGCATGTTTAGACATGCAATGCAGACTTGCATTTTTGCTTTGCCTGACTCTTTTTACAATATCTAAGCATCCATTTGAGGACTAGATATTGAAGATATGTGGTATCTTGGAGGACAGAAAAGTTCAGTTGAGACTCTGCAGTCTTTTTTAGAAACATGGTCTTTTTTTAATTTCTCATTCTTCAGATTTCCTTCACCTTCTTAAGTCAGGATTAGTTTTCTCCACTTGGGGTTGTGTCTGCTTCCTTGGAGAGACAGATTTAAGTTTCACTTCACTTCTCCAAATGTATGAGTCCTGGAAACTTTGTTTTCTTTAGAAAGAGTTTTAAATTCTATTTTATACTTCCTTAATTTCATCCCTTGCCCCCAGTCAGAGAGGAAGACGATAAGAACATCTATTAAGTTTGCTTCTTTCCCAGATCAGGGGTATTTTTGAGATTTTTTGTTACTTTGCCAACTCATCCATTTGGCTCAGGGGTTGATCTCCGGTCAGTAAACTTTCATTACCACTCTTATAGATTCTGCCTTTTCCCTTTGACAACAGTTTTGAATCTCAGAACTTTAAGTCCCATTCCTTTCTTTCTTTGGAATTGAAACTATTTTTTTTTTTTGCTGATATTTACTGTTATTTTAATTAATTTGATTAATTGTTGGAAGAGGAAACTAATTTACTTTCATTCCACTCTGCTAATCCCATTGACCCTCTCCAAAGTGAATTTAAGTGAGTAGTACATGGCATATTCACTTCTTTCTTCTGTTCAGTAGTTATATTACATTCAGTGTCTTATTTAACCTCTTTGATTTAAGTTTTCTCACCTTTGCATGATATAATACTCAAACACAGAGTTCATTGGAATAATACTATGTAGACACTTAACACAACCTGGAGTAAGATACTACTGGAGTAGTATAAGATAAGAGATGATGCTGGTTTTCATGAGACTAGCAGCAGTGAAGAAGGGCAGATGTGGGAAGAGGTAAATATTTTGGGAGATTGGCATGACAGGATTTGGTTCAGCTTGTGAAATTTGACAAACTTAGGTTTAAATCCTGACTGTACCATTTATGACTATATGCACTTGTGTTAATAATTCTACATTTCAGATTCATCATCTGAAAGATGAAAGGTAAAATTGTTATGAAAATTAACCAAGAGAATACATGCAAACCTCTTAGCACTGTGCCTGACAAAGCATAAATACTCAGTAATACTCAGCTTATTAGAAATAATTGCATTAGCATTAATATTGTAATTGGTATTAATATTGATAATTCAGTTGAGGGGAAGAAAATTCTGATTGATTCTTAGACTTTTAGTATTTTGGTAAATAGATGTATCTTTTACAGAAAGATATGGCAAACTGATAAGGAAATTTTTTGGGGGGTGCAAATTATGAGTTCTTCAAAGTTTTATACATATGACAAGATTTAAAGTCTCCTTGATATCTGGCCACATTTTCCCCCACAAACTCCAATTTGTCATTTTCCCCTTTAAAGTTTCTTGTCCAGAAATGGTAGTAGTTGTTGTTGTTCTACTTGCTCAGTTGTCTATGACTGTTTTGCGATCCCATGGACTATGCATGGAATTTCCCAGACAAGAATACTGGAATGGGTTGCCATTTGCTCCTCCAGAGGATCCTCCTGACTCAAAGTGGAGATAGTATTAATATATTGCCCAGTAGGACAATGTCTCTCATATTTTTAACACATTATGTTTATTGATACTATTTAAAGCATCATTATTACCTTTGTAAGCTATTTCCTACTCTTGCATTATATTATCTCTGGAAGATCTACAACTCTGATGAAGAATTCATGTTTCATGCTGAAGGATATTTCAAGGGTCTTGACCCTTATGAAAAGTGAAAGAAAATCTACTTTTCAGGTCAAAGAGCATAATGGCACAACTTCAGATCAGACATTCAGTCAGGTTGATGTGACTTCTAGGATTTGAATGCTGGCATGTCCCTTATTTTAAGTAGATACAAAATAATGGATTTTTATTTAAATGAGGAATAAAATATTCTCTGTGACTCTCCCCAGGGGCTGGTTGTAATGTGCCATGCTTAAATAGCTTACATGGCACAATTGGCCAAGAATAAGCTTTATTAAAGTACCATTCGTTAACAGATTCATTCATTCATTGGGAAGTTATCTTGAGAACTTAGCATGTGGCAGGCACTATTCCAGACACTGGAGAAATGTCAATGAATTGAAGATTTACTGCTCACCTTTGTGTCCTCTCTGGCAAACAGAATCTTGAAGGCCATGAACAATGAAGTCCTTTAGTCTGAATATTTACCATAATAGCCCCTCATCATATTCTTTAAATAAAGGACCAGGTAAAGACAACAGATAAGTATACATACTGATTATATTCTTTGCAGCCAAAGGTGGAGAAACTCTGTATAGTCAGCAAAAATAAAACCTAGAACTCACTGTGGTTCAGATCATGAGCTCCTTACTGCAAAATTCAGACTTAAATTGAAGGGAGGAGGGAAAACAACCAGGCCATTCAGGTATAAACTAAATCAACTCCCTTATGATTATACAGTGGAAGTGACAGATTCAAGGGATTAGATCTGGTAGACAGGGTGCCTGAAGAACTATGGACAGAAGTTCATAACATTTTACAGGAGGCAGTGCCAAAACCATCCCAAAGAAAAAGATTACAAAAAGGCAAGTGACTGTCTGACTAGGCCTTACAAATAGCTGAGAAATGAAGAGAAGCAAAAGAGAAAGGAAAGATACACCCAAACTGAATGCAGAGTTCCAAAGAATAGCAAGGAGAAACAAGAAAGCCTTCTTATGTGAATGTTGCAAAGAAATAGAGGAAAACAGTAGAATGGGAAAGGCTAGAGATCCCTTCAAGAAATTTAGAGATATCGAGGGAACATTTCATGCAAGGATGGGCACAGAAATTGGCATATTTCTGTCCTTTAAGACAGAAATGGCAAGGACCTAACAGAAGCAGAAGAGATTAAGAAGAGCTGACAAGAATATACAGAAGAACTATACAAGAAAGGTCTTAAGGACCCGGATAACTACGATGGTGTGGTCATTCGTCTAGAGCCAGACATCCTGGAGTGTGAAGTCAAGTGGGCCTTAGGAAGCATCACTACAAACAAAGCTAGTGGAGGTGATGGAATTCCAACTGAGCTATTTCAAATCCTAAAAGATGATGCTGTGAAAGTGCTATACTCTGTAAGTCAGCAAATTTGGAAAACTCAGCAGTGGTCACAGGACTGGAAAAGGACAGTTTTCATTCCAATCCCAAAGAAGGGCAATGCCAAATAATGTTCAAACTACTGTACAATTGCACTCATTTCACATGTTAGCAGGGTAATGCTCAAAATCCTTCAAGGTAGGCTTCAGCAGTATGTGAACTGAAAACTTCCAGGTGTACCAGCTGGATTTAGAAAAGGCAGAGGAACCAGAGATCAAATTGCCAACATCCATTGGATCATGGAGAAAGCAAGGAAATTTCAGAAAAACATCTACTTCTTCATTGACTATGCTAAAGCCTTTGACAGTGTGGATCACAACAAACACTGGAAAATTCTTAAAGAGATGGGAATACCAGACCACCTTACCTATCTTCTGAGAAACCTGTATGTAGGTCAAGAAGCAATAGTTAGAACTGGACATGGAACAATGGACTGGTTCCAAATTAAGAAATGAGTTCATCAAAGCTATATATTGTCACCCTGCTTATTTAACTTATAGGCAGAGTACAATATGTGGAATGCTGGGCTGGATGACTCACAACCTGAAATCAAGATTGCCAGGAGAAATATCAACAACCCCACATGCAGATGATACCACTCTAATGGCTGAAAGCGAAGAGAAACTCAAGAGCCTCTTGATGAAGGTGAAAGAGGAGAGTGAAAAAGCAGGCTTAAAACTCAATATTCAAAAAATTAAGATCATGGCATCCAGTCCCATCACTTCATGGAAAATAGAAGGAGGGGAATTAGAGTGACAGATTTTATTTTCTTGGGCTTCAAAATCACTGCGGATGGTGACTGCAGCCATGAAATTAAAAGATGCTTGCTCTCTGGAAGGAAAAACATGACAAACCTAGACAGAGTAATAAAAATCAGAGACATCACTTTGCTGATAAGGTTCATATAGTCAAAGCTATGTTTTTTCCAGTAGTCATGTATGGATATGAAAGTTGGACCATAAAGAAGGCTGTGCACTGAAGAATTGATGCTTTCAAAGTGTGGTGCTGGAGCAAACTCTTGAGAGTCCCCTTGGACTGCAAGGAGATCAAACCAGTCAATCCTAAAGGAAATAAACCCTGACTATTCATTGGAAGGACTGATGCAGAGGCTGAAGCTTCAAAACTTTGGCCCCCTGATGTGAAGAGTTGACTCATTGGAAAAGACCCTGATGCTGGGAAAGATTGAGGGCAAGAGGAGAAGCAGGCAACAGAGGATGAGATGAATGGATGGCATCACTGACTCAATGGACATGAATTGGAGGAAACTCTGGGAGATAGTGAAGGACAGGGAAGTCTGGCATGCTGCAGTCCATGGGGTCCCAAAGAGTCAGACCCAACTTAGTGACTGAACAACAGCAACAAAGACAACAGAGAGAACTAGTAATAATGATACTGTCCACATTGATGGAGTTAAAATGACATGGTCCATGTTGAAAAGTAGTGGTTGGGGGAGTATGTGTGTAATGAACATATCCATAGGATTACATTAAAAAATATTACAAACTATAAACAGCATACCTGTTGGTTCTGACACTTCCTTTAAATCACTCCCACTAAACTCTTGGTGAATTCCTGAAAATTATTGAAGGAAAATGTCTCCAGTCTAGTGTTCTACAGATTTTCTTTGCCGTTCCAGTGTCCTCACTGATCTGTGTCAGATTGCTTCTTCCTTTTAGCATGTTTTGCACCTACTGAGGAGAAGGGGGTGACAGAGAATGAGATGACCTGCTGCAGTCCACAGGGCTGCAAAGAATCAGACACAACTGAGCGACTGAACAACAACAAAACCTACTGCAAAGGTTCTCATATCCAAATCCAGTTTTTCGCAAAAACTTGCTCTTTAATACATAATCCTCACCTGATTTTCTATAGCTCCAGCTATTGCTGGTCTGAATTTTCTAATCCAGAGATCCTTCATCCACTGCTGGATCTTCCATTGTGTCCTTGGAAAAAACCATTTATTGCCCATTAACCGAGGAAGGGCTGTTCCTTCTCTATATTTCCTAACTGCTGCTTGTTTTGTGTTTCAATGCTTTACATGTTCTTCTCTGGACTTTAGTAAGTAGGAAGGGTTATGTCCTGCCGTCAAGTTGACAAAAGAAAAAGCAACCTCCAAATTTAATAATACATTTTTTTAAGTCTTCCCCTCCTATTTATTGCTCACTCTTTGCACCAAATCTCCCCATCCAGACCACCTCCCGTGACTAACCAAAGTTGTTTTTCTCTTGTCCTACTTTCTCACTGACATATACTGAGATATATTAACTTGTCTCTGAATATTGTGGTGTTTTTGTAAATTTTTTTTAGGATACATTTTGATTACACCTACACTGTTCCAAGAAACATCTTACATTATCTTCATCTAGTACAGAGTTTATTTTCTTTGAACCTCAGTAAATCACCTTCTTAATCCCTGTACATAGTGGCCAGTAGCTTTAAACTGACATGCCTTGTGCAACCCCAAATGCAGACGCTCAGGAAAAATGGCAGGTCCTTTCCATACTGGGACTTTTTCAGTGTCTTAAAGACTTGGGAAGCATTTTTGCTTTTGCACTAAGTGCAGCAAACACAGATAATCTGTATTTAAATAGTTCTTACATTGGATACTTTTTAGGTTTAGTACCTTTTACCTGATTTACCACTTAAAGCAAAATTCTGTATATTGAATTGACTTATAAGTGATTCTTGCATGTCAAAAACTAGTTGGATAGTGAAGATTATTTAGCGACTATGCCCAAGTGTGTCACCTGGACCCAAGCATATTCAGTTTAGAAAGGGTTTTCAATTTTAGTAGTGTAATAACTGAGCAGTACTTAAATCTCATTGGAAAAAAACTTTTTTAATCCACTTCTCTGAATCCAGCATTAGCTCTCAAAATTCTGCCACAATTATATTCTCAACTGCAAATCTAAGTAAATTGTATTCTGTTTAAACCCTTTGAGTATTTCTTCCATCTTCAGGATAAAGGATAAAACCTTTTAACATGGGCCACAAAGATTTCCATAATGCAGCTTCAGCCTGTGTGTCTGGTATCAACACTAGGCACACAACCTGACGCAGACTCTAAACTCTAGCCTTATGATTTTGCTATTCCCTTTCCTCTTCTCACCTTGTCATTTTGTCAAGCATCTCTCTTCATCAAGAAAGGTGAATATGGAAATTTGTTGGCTGTGATTTTTTTCCATTAATGAGCTTGGTATGTGTTGGTAAATAATCTCAAACACTGAGACCCTGAAGAAAATCTCTGGTCTCAGTGGTCCTCTGACTTTTCTTTCCATGGCCAACAAATCTTCAACCTTTAAAGCAAGTCTGCTGACTCAATGGACGTGAGTCTGAGTGAACTCGGGGAGTTGGTGATGGACAGGGAGGCCTGGCGTGCTGCGATTCATGGGGTCGCAAAGAGTCGGACACGACTGAGTGACTGAACTGAACTGAATCTATGCTTAACAGTAGGTACCTTATTATTCTTAGAAAACCTGGTTTAGAGATTAAAGTCTAGTATGGAGTTCATCTGCTGATGCTAGTGTCAAGCTCAGTGTGAAAAATGTATCATATCTTCCCTTGTGAGTTATTAGGATTACCTGAGTATTTATATTGAAGTACTTCATTATACTTATGTGAAAGGATATTTTTCTCTCTTGATCTCGGTTAGTAACTATGGCCAGAGTTCAAACATTAAAATCCATAATTTACAGAGTTCAAATTTAAAATCTGTAATCTACTCAACAGTGAGATATCCAGATTTTACAAATGTATTTCACTTTTGCTCAAATAATATCCCATCATTAACACTGTATTTTCTTTTAAATTGGAAGATCCTTTTCTTACCATACCATCTTCTCACCCTTCAAAAGAAATGTAACATTTCTTTCTTTGTGAATCTCTTTGTGGATTTCCATTGCTAATTCTGCATTTGTTCCATGAAAGTTGAAACAAAAAATGTGTGATAGAAGAACAGAACAGAGATCAGACAAAGAACTCTGTGTCTAAGTTATCTTTTATTTTTCCAGCGAGAGTAATAAAAATAGGTATCATTCATCTAGGAACACATCACTTAGGATCAGAAAGAAAGACTTCTTTCACATATGATGCTGGAAAATGTTTTTAGGCAGAACTGGTCTATTTAGAATACCAAAGTATCCAATGTTTTCCAAATTTTTTTTTTTTTTTTTTTTTTACCGGAAAAGACTCATAAAGACTTTCTTTTATTGTGTGGAGACACATGACTTAGCTTTTTTATTAGCATATGTTAGGTGACTGGGAATAACAGTCCTCCCTAAAAACCCTGAAATCCTAAGAGCTAGTGTAGTGTCATGTTTGAGAGCACAGACTCAGGTTTAATTCCCAGCTCTTCAATTACCTAGCTGGGTGGGTAAATCATTTAACCTCTCTATGCCTCATTTTCTTTAAGGGTTAAATGGAGACAATAACAGTATATACTTCATAAGGTTGTGATAGTTTTTTTGTTTTATTCTAGCTTTATTGATCTATTTTTGAAATACAACACATGTAAGTTTAAGGTATACAATGTGATGATTTGGCTTGTATATTGCAAAATTATTGCTACACAAAGGTTAGTTAACACCTCCATCCCCACACACAATCAACTCTTTTAGTGTGATGATAATATTTAAGATCTGTTCTCTTAACAACTTTCAAGTTAATTGTTAACTATAGTCACCATACTGTACATTAGATCCCCAAGACTTATAGCTGTAAGTTTATATCCTTTTGATCAAACCTCCCAATTTCACCCCACCCTTAGCCCCTAGCAACCAACATTGTACCATCTATTTCTGTGAATTCTGATTTTTTAGATTCTGCCTATAAGTGAGACCATAAACTATTTGAGTATTCTTGGTTCCTTATCAAGTATTAGTTGACTACATGTGAATACTTTATTTTGGGTAGGTATTTTCCCATTGGGAAATTTGGGTATTTTCCCTTGGTGTATGTTTCTGCTTTTCTGCCATAATCATACTTGTTCTAATTACTATACCTTTGTAATAAAGTTTGAAAATCAGAAATTGTGATGCCTCCAACTTCATTCTTCTTTCTTGGGGTTGCTTGGGCTATTGAGTCTCTCATAGTTCTCTACAAGTTTTAGGATTGTTTGTTCTATTTCTGTGAAAAATGCTGTTGGTATTTTGATAAGGATTGCATTGAATCTATAGATGACGTTGGGTGGTATGGACATTTTAACAATATTAATTCTTCTGATTCGTAAGCAGAGGATATCTATTTATTTGTGTTTTCAGTTTCTTTCATCTGTCTCTTACACCTTTCATTATACATTTCTGTTATCTCCTTGGTTAAAATTTATTCCTAAATATTTTTGATGCTGTTGTGGTGAGTTTAAAACCAGTTAAAATACAAGTGCTTAGAAGAGTGACTGATAATAGTACCATGTAAATACTTGATATTATTAATGTCTTTCCCCATTTTAGCTCCCCCCAAACAATATCAGAATTTAAAGTAGCCCTTTGTAGACTAGAACTTAAAAAGACACTATTTTTTCCAGTAGTTGATTGTAATTAAGTTAACAACTGAAATTTAGACCTTTGGAGAGTTACCATGGTGTAGTGCAATCAGTGTAGGACCTAGATTTACACTGTCCAAAAGGGTAACTGCTAGCCAAATGTGGCTATTTAAATTAATTAAAATTAAAAAATTTAAATTTTTAGTTGTGCTAGTCACAATAGCCACATTTCATGTGTTTGATAGTCGCATGTAATAAGTATTTACTGCATTAAGTGGCACAAATATAAAACATTTCCATTACTGCAGAAAGCTCTTTGGACAGTGCTAATGACCAAGATTCTGATGCTCTGTGTATTCTTTCCTCCTGTGTAATAAACAGTGCCACTCATTTCTGTCCAGATCATCATGTAAATCTACCTGGTCAAAAGGTGCATCTGCAATCCTTCCCACTTGACTCTCCTGCAAGTCTTCTCTCGCTCACAGTGTATTGGCGTCTATGAATTTCTCACTTTATAACGAGATGGATTTGCTGAACATAAGCAAGATACTTCTCTTTGAACTGGACACTCTTAACTCCTCTCTGAAGCAAGGAAAGAGCACTGAGAATTTTCATCATAGTGTCTAGATATTCAAGTTGTTAAATTTTGCATTTTTTAATCAATAGAGAATTATGAGGACTTCCCTGGTGGTCTGGTGGTTAGGACTCCATGCTTCCATTGCAGGGGACATGGGTTCGATCTCTGGTCAGGGAACTGAAATCACACAGGTGCTGTGGCATGGCCAGAAATAAATAAATAAATACAAAGGTAGAGACTTAGAAATATCTGAATTGAACTTTTCCATTGAAAGTAGAGGGCAATTTTGTTCAAGTTCAGGTTAATTAAAATTATTTTGTTGTTATCCTATCTGATCATTGCAGTCCCCCTCCCTGCTCTACTCTCAAATAGTTCTCTGAAATTTTACTATTAAGTCTTACATATATTTTAGAGATGTTATCAGTTCTATCTTAATCTTTCCCCAGTCTAAAAATAATCCTGCAACTAAAAGTAAGAGAAAATGGAATCTTATGCTAGTTTGGTTTTCTTTAAAAGCGGAATATGAGTCAAGGATTTGGATATGGTAGTTTATTTGGGAGATATTCCCAGTAAGGACTATGAGAGAGTAAGAAAGTGAGACAGGGAAGGGAATAAAGTCAGTATAGAGAATGTCAATAAGTACTTGTTTGTGGGCAACTGAAGGTCACCCTGCTGGGGACCTTTAAGAAACTAGAGCACAACTCAGTTGCCCCACAAAGAGGTCAGAAATCTAGGGTGCTTATATTCAGACTCCTACCCCTTAATGGTTGAGAACAATTCTCAGGATGGTACCCTCTCCACACTTCCCGCTTGCTTCACCAATGGGGACTGAGCAGGATTCTGAGGCAGGAGAAGAGCCTGTGCATGAAAACTGTCTCTTGTGTAAGCAATGGGTTCTGAACGGGGGACCAACACCATCTGCTATAGCTGGCAGTACAGTGTGTACAGTAGGGCATAGTTTAGTTTATATACCTAAATATATATACATAATGATAATATAGGAATATGTATGAAAATTCTTTACATAGGTTATATCCTGTTAACTTTGCAATTAAGCTTCTGGAAATTTACTTAAGGAAATAGGGATAAGTAAGATACTAAATGTAACATTATTGTGTATTGTACACCATAAAGAACAACCTAATTCTGAAAACAGAGTAACACTTAAATAAGTTCCATATATTTTAACTAAATAATATACAGTTAATAGAAAACATGATTATGATTAATTACATATGTATTATATAAAGGTTGTGTAGACTGTCTGTGGTGCATTAATAAGCATAGAACAAGTTGTAAAAGATAATATGCAGTATAACCCCAATTATGCACACACACACACACACACACACACACACATGCAGAGATAAGAAAAGTGGCTGAACTATTGCACAAAATAATTAACAGTAGTTATCACTTGGTTATAGGTACGGAGGTAATTTAAATTCCCTTATTAATACTTACCTAAATTTTATGCAATGAACATTATTTTTATAACCAAAAAAATCATTAAGTTCAATTTTAAAACAAAATTAACCAATTGTAATAGTGATACTTTCCAACCTGAAATTTCATTGGTTTTTTATATGTAATTGCAAGTTAGATTCTAAATCTAGCAGTTATGTGTAAGAGCATCCCACATTTCTTTTTCTGAGAGTAGAAATATGTATAATCTTTGGGAGAATTTGATTGCAAACATGTATGTGCTTTGAATGTGATAAGGCAGACTGCAGCTAAAGTTATTTTCTCTACCTAACTGGAATGATGTTGTGATTTAGCCTGTAGGATTCCCCTGAAAATGGATTTTTGCAGGCAGAGAAACTGTGTCCCTGGATAAAATAGGCTTCTGACATATATCAAAATGAGCTGGTTATTGACCTGTTTGTATGCTGTGTATACTATTTCTTATGGTAACATCATCTTCTTAGTACTGCCAACACTGTAGACAGTGATAAATTATTAAGAATGACCCTGAAGAAGGCTCAAGCAATGAGGTTTGTGGGATATGGATACAAAACATATGGAGAGACAGTTTCTTAGCCACAGCCTACTTCTCTAATGTCATAGTCCTGTTGTATTTTGGCCAGCCCAATACTTGTGAGAAGAGCTCATCAGTCCAGATCCACCACCTTATACCCATCCTTCCCATTGCTAATAACAAAATAACACAATAAGAATTAGCATAATTACAAGATAATTTAAAAGAATTTTAAGATACCACCTATGTTGTAGGTGTCAAATGAATGATCAGGTTTTGTCATGTTGATTGGAGAAAACCATTCACATATTTTGTTTGACTCTTCTGGGTATGAGGTATTTGAATGGAAAAATCCTTTTTTTATGTAGTTACACAAACAGCAAATAGAATTAAGTTCCAGTGATGTGAAGAGCTTACTCATTGGAAAAGACCCCGATGCTGGGAAAGGTTGCGGGCAGGAAGAGAAGGGGACAACAGAGGGTGAGATGGTTGGATGGTATCACCGACTCAATGGACATGGGTTTGGGTGGACTCCGGGATTTGGTGATGGACAGGGAGGCCTGGCGTGCTGCGATTCATGGGGTCACAAAGAGTCGGACACAACTGAGCAACTGAACTGAACTGAACTGATCTCATAATTCAGCCTCTCAGCATCTAGTCTAAGGAAATGGCCATAAATTTTAGCAACCTTATTAGGCACAAAAATTTTACTCACAGAAGTATTTGGAACAATGAAAACTTGATAGCAGCTTGAATAACCAATAGCAAAATAGTTTAAATGATGTCATTCATACTACATTATTCATATTTTAAAATGATGTCATTGAGAGATGTTTAGTGACATAGAAAAATACAAATCAGTTCAGTTTCTCAGTCGTGTCTGACGCTCTGCAACCCTGTGGACTGCAGCATGCCAAGCTTCCCTGTCCATCACCAAGTCCCAGAGCTTGCCCAAACTCATGTCCGTCAAGTCAGTGATGCCATCAAACCATCTCATCCTCTGTCGTCCCCTTCTCCTCCTGCCTTCAGTCTTTCTTTGCATCAGGTGGCCAAAGTATTGGAGCTTCAGCATCAGTCCTTCCCATGAATATTCATAGAAAAACACTATGCAATATTAAATTAAATATATACAATATTTACATTCATTTTCACCCTTATTATGTAAAAATATGTGTGTTTTTAATAAAAGGAAATAAAATACCAGCTACAGTTCTCCACGGTTGATGGTTTTCTCAGTGACTATTTTCTTCTTTGTTTTAGTCTTAGATTGCTCACATTATCTATAATGACCATGTTTTATTTTTATTAGTAGAAAATGATAAACTAAAGAAATAGATAATATATTACGAATTTTACCAAATTCCTCCTTGACCTTGTCTCAGTACATTTGGAATTGGCCATTTGAGTCATCAAGTAAGAAGCTGATTCCCAAATGGGAAAGTAATTGGATTTCACACAACATTTTCCATGGGGCAATTGAATCATGACTGCTTAAAAACATGCTTTTGAAAATTTTGTTCCAAAGAATTTTTAAATCTGTATATTAGTGCAGACTTCTCTTTCAACAACTATATATTCATTGTCCACCATATACTCTACACTGTGCTATCTCTTGTAACAAATACACACATAAAATCATCTCTACCTTTGAGGAAGTTCAAGTCCTAAAGAAGAAAAATGATAAGTACTTGGCCATAGTAGAAAAATTGTGGTAGTTATTTGCTAAATAACTTAATGGATTCTATTCATATTGAAGTTCAGAGAAGAGAATGATGTAATTCTGAAAGTTAACTGAAATATTCATTTTCAAAGGTATTAATATATAGTTTTAATCATTTTCCTCTGCTACTTTTTAAAGGAAATCTCTGTTTCCAATATCTGGACTACAGTTAGATGGACATGTAGGCCAGAGGACTTTCAGGCAAAGTACGTGTTAAGCAAGTGTGAGCTGCATCTAGCATAAACAAAAATGGATAAATTATCATGCTCAAGTCAGTACCTTCCAAATGAGCATTAAATGAGGAGTCAAGAGACTTGGGTTTATAGATTCAGTTTTGCAGGGGACTGGACTGTCTGGGCCTGCCATTTTACTTCTCTAGAACTGTTTTCCTTATCTATCACCTGAGGGGTTCAGATGATTGGCGAGTACCTTCCAACTTGAAAAGTTTCAGTAAGTCATAAAATTACAAAAGAACTGGAATGCCCACCTGAGAAAGTAGTGAGTGGAGGCATCTTCAGATCAGATTTCTCCTTCATTTCGAATCTTCTTTCCCCTTGCTGGCAGTGCCCAACTGCTCTGGAGAGTGGTCCCCAGCACAGTTTCCACTTTCTCACCTCCTACTCAATCCTTTCTACTTGAAATTTTAGCCACATTCCAAAATCTCTCTCAAAACCTTCTAATTGCCAAACCCTTTGACATTGCTTTTTTTCCCTAATTTTTATTTAGTATTAGAGTATAATTGATGAACAAATTTGTGTTAGTTTCAAGTGTTCAGCATAGTGATTCAGTTATACATATACATGTATCTGTTCTTTTTCAAATTCTTCTCCCATTTACATTGTTATAGAATATTGAGTAGAGTTCCCTGTGCTATACAGTAGGTCTTTGTTGATTATTTTGTTTTTTATTGGCATATAGTTGATTAACAAAATTGTGTTAGTTTCAGGTGTACTGTGAAGTGATTCAGTTATACATATACATGTATCTATTCTTTTTCAAGTTCTTTTCCCATTTAGATTATAGTAGAATATTGAGTAGAGTTCTCTATTCTATACAGAAGGTCTTTGTTGATAATCTATTTTATTTTTATTATTGGAGCATCAGTGATCAGTGAAGTCACTCAGTCATGTCCGACTCTGTGACCCCATGGACTATAGTCTGCCAGGCTTCTCTGTCCATGGGATTTTCCAGGCAAGAATACTGGAGTGGGTTGCCATTTCTTTCTCCATTACTGGAGTATAACTGCTAACATTGTGTTAGTTTTTGCTGTACAACATTGCTTCTTGATAATATAGCAGCATTTAATCACTAGTGACTATTCCCTCTTCCTTACAATGCAAAGAACAGAGATTTGGAGCCTCCCAGAACTAACTTAGAATCCTGATTTTGTTATTTCCTTCTTGTGTGTTCTTGAACAAGTTAGGTTTCTTCTTTGGCCTTAGTGTCTACTCCTTAAATAATGGAAATAATATAGCATATGAATCTATTTTTGAGTTGAATGCTAACACATAAAGTATTGAATATCTGGCAATGGATGTTCAAAATGACAATCCTCTGATTGTTCTCTTGTTTTCTGAGCTGCACATGTTTGGTTATACCTTTGCTTGCTTCATCACTATCTTTCTGGTCAGTTAATATACTGCATCTCATAGCCAGAATAGGGCTGTTCCATAGGTGCTGTTAGCAAGCTTCTATTTCAAAATGTTTCTCTCTCTGTTTATATTTATTCTTAAGGTCTCCTCTCTCACTCAGCACCTTTATAGAGCCAGGCCAGACACTCTAACTTTCCCACATTTCCAGATATCTAGTGGAAGTTCTATTTGAATGTTCAATCCCACTCTAAAATCAGCATATCCAAGCTACATATTTGATCAGTGTCCTGGTCCCATACTGTATCAATTCTTTCTCTGACTTTACTCTTTCTTTTAATGTTATCACTATTAAACTTTTACTATTGTTTGATTCTTCCTTTGGTCTCCAATATTTCTCCAATAAATAATCTCATACTTTCTGATGTTTTCGTGAGATGGAGTATATGATAGAAATGATCACAGATAATTCATCTTCAAATTCTGGGTCCAACACTAACCAGCTAGATAGTTATGTTATCCTTGGGGAAAATACATGACCTCTTTGAGCATCACTTTTCTCATCTGTGAAAATTAAGTAATGATAGCTATTTCTTAGACTCCTTTTTGGTGATGTGAATGTTCTTTTTGAACAAACAAATGATTATTGATAAATGAATAGGCAGATAGGTAAGTAAGGAGATAATCTGAAATCTTGCTTCCTGCCCACATCTTAGTTATGATCCTATCAATTGATCAATGAATAGGGTATTTCTATCTAGCCTACTGAAACAGGTTCATATCCAATCTCCTTGCCTCTATCTCTTTCTTTATCACTTATCTAAAAGTTCATATTAATTTCCCCAATTTAAAGCAGCATTTTACATAGTTCCTCATTGCTCATGAAATGAATTCCAAATTCATTCCCCTAGTTGACTTTAGTGGAAACCAATAAGGAGAGGAAAGCATTATTTACTGAGCATATACTCTATATGCAACATCGTGCAGAGTAGGCTTGGAGCTAAGATTCAAACTCCAGCTGCTTAACGCCAAAACCCATAGATATCAGACTGCTTTCCAGCAGTGTAGAGTGATAAAATATTTACAGTATTATTACCCATTATCAGGAGTTGCACTTAAACCAAACTCAAGAAATTGTGAGTTTGGGAAATAAAGCAGGTAGCTTTCAAGTGTTCTTATTTAATTTGGTTATTTGGTTGCAGAGTCAAAAAAATCTCATTGAAATTTTATGGTTCAGAGAATAACAGTATTTCAGCTTGACATGTGGAAGTGTCAAAAACCTGAGTCAATGGGAGGATTTAACTGTCAATCAGAAAACTAATTATAGTGAACAATATTAGGTGGCCTTGGCCTGTCTTTGTAAAATCAGTGATGCTTACCCCAAAATCTGTATAGTAAGCCTCTAAACTAATTGCATTTCAATTTGAAATAATACACAAACATTATTAGATAAAAATGAAAGTTAAATTATAGGGTTGTTTGAATGGCTTTTGTAGAATCTTTGGCAGTGTTGTTGCTGGTCCTGCTGATTACTGGTTCTAGGCAGAGGCTTCTGTGAAGTCTGCAAATTGAAACACGTCACCAAATTGCATATGTCATTGTATTTGGTATTGAGCAGCTGCAAGAACAAAATTCTATAAATGAAATGTGTATCCCAGCTTTTGTCTCCTAGGAAGTTGGTAAACAAAACTACTCCATGATCAAGTATCTATTAATATGTGTTAGTGACATTTTAGGTCCAAAATTTTTCTGATATAAGAGAAAAGCTGAGGATGACTTAACTGCAAGGCATGGCCTGGTAGCATGTGGTCTCATGAAAGCAGACACTTGAACTTAAGATGTGTGTTCACTATGAATAATGGTAGGAAACTGAAAAACTTGATTCTATACATACAAATATTTTAATTTCCTCCAAATTCATTATGATGTTACTTGACCACTGGTGTTTCAAAACTAAATAATTGTGAAATTTTCTATTTGTACATTATTTAAGAATCACCCTTCTCTAAAAAACCAACATGCACAGACTCACATAAATTCCACTCTCATAGGGATATTGATAGAAGTGGGGGAATTGGAGTTCACTTAATTTCCTGAGAATCCACTTCCTGTGAAATTACCTTGTGGCCTTGCCATGAACAGACCTGGAATAATCTAGACAGTCCTTAGGAATCCAACAATTCTCATTCTGTTTCATTGTTAAATAAAAACAGTCAGTTTCATCATTTTTTTCTCTATAAAAGTGAAGCAATACATTGTAGAATGAGAGTGACTTTATGATCCAGTGTGATGCTTTCATAAGTAAGGAAACAGAGGAAGGCTTTACACGGAAGGATAATTGGCTGATAGTGTCATGTTGCTATTTAATGGTAGGACCAGATCTGAGATACAGACTTCAGATTCACAGTCCATGGGCTATTACTATAGTGTTACTTTGTCTCTTCAAATAAGGTCCTTGCTTAGAGTAGTAGCATTTTAGGATTACTAGCCAAAACCTCCATCACACTTTCGAATGATATCAAAGTGGCATGTACTTGTTGATTCAGTTGGTAGTTGTCAAAATGTAACTGAGATAAGAAACAGGCTTATACCGTGTGTGTGTCCCTCATTTTAGTGTACAAATGGTGCTGAGAAACCCGGGGTATAAGATCTGTCCTTTCTTTTTAGAGAGTTCTCAGGCAAAAACAGTTCATCACACTCTACATTTTAAAGACCTGGTAGGGTACCTTTGCTACCACCTCCATGTCTCTGCTGAATTCAGCTTATTTGCTTTCTGGAGTCACTGATCTCAAGCCTGTTCTCTCTGGAGAAGTAGAGCCTTGGTTGAAGGTTGAAGTGAATGAGCTCAGATTCATGGGTTTTAAGCTTTAGCCATGGTCTCTGTAGCCAGTGGTGTCCCCTACTGTGGAGCGGTACTCACAGAGGCACAACTTGAAGTGGAGGGCCCTCCTGATTCAAGGAGGGGGAAGGAGGCTCCGTGCTGAGTTTCTAATCTGGACTGAAGGGAAGAGCCTCTTCTGTCTCCCAATCCCCTTATCATTCTCCCTTGTGTGTGTATACATGAGCATGCATGTGCACACACATACACTTTTTTTCTGTCTCTTGCTCTCAGTGTTTCTCTTTATCTCCCTTTGCATCTCTTTCTGGATGTCTGTCCTGGGTTATCCCAAGGTCATGTCCCTTGACTCTGCATGGCCATAAAACCCCAAGGAGTAGAAGTACCTAAGGAAGGCAAAATTCCTAGGATTTCCACAGTATCAGTTTCTTTTTTTTTTTTTGGTTAAATATACCTCGAGTTTTGCAAAGCATGGAAAAGCTGCCTGCAGTAATATATGCTATATCAAGGGCTGTGCTGTCTAATACGGTAGCTATTGTGGCTACTAAGCGTGTGAAAGGTGGCTGATTCCACATGTTGAAATAATATTTTGGATGTGTTGAATTAAACAATTATTCATTTACTAACAGTGCATTATCAGAATAATTTCCTTATTATTTTTAAATTTTTAATGTGATTCCAAAAAAAAAATTACATGTGTAGTTCATATTATGTTTATTTTTATTTTAAAAATACATTGTTTTCAACTGTAGTCATTATATCTTACATTAGATCCTCTCCCTTATTTATCTTGTAGTTGAAAGTTAATTCCCTTTTATTAATCTCTCCCTATTTCTCCTACTCATCAGCCCCTGGAATCCACTTTTCTACTCTCTTTCTATGGGTTTGACTTTTTATTTAGATTCCATGTGTAAAATATACTAATATTTGTATTTCTTGTATTATATTTAGACAGTGCTGATGTACATTTTCTTAAAATAAGCTCATAAATTTCAAAGGCTATTTGTAGATATCTATATACAGTATAGCTACTCTGTAGCTGAAAAAACTTTCAAAATATTTATTCTGTATTTTCTAAGTTGAATCCTAATCCTTTCTTCAGCTATGTCTAATCCCCTGTTTAATCCATGCACTGAGTTGTTTTAAAATCTCCGTGACTATATTTGTTAGCAGATATTCTATATACCAGTATTTGGTTCTTGGTTTGCATGTCTCTGCTTAAATATTACCCGATTAGTGAGACCTTCATTCATTGCCCGTTAAATAATACCCCTCTGCTACACACACACACACACACACACACACACACACACAGGAGCCCTCCTTATCTTTGTTTCCTTGCTTTATTTCTTTTCCCTATAGCACATATCACCACCTAGCATAATATAGGTTTTCTTGCTAATTACCTGTTTCTCGATAGCTGCTTCCCTCTTCCACACACATTACTACTTAAGCTACAGGAATACAGAGACTTTGTTCAGTGCACTGCAGTTTCGTAGTTTCTCATACATAGTAGGTGCCCAGTGAGTCATAGTTGAATGAATGAGCCACATCACTGATTTTATAATACTTATTTCCTATAATTTCATATAACACCTCATATACATACTTCTTTATATTAATACATTGTATTTATATAATGTTTATTTCCATCACAGTGCGTAGGTACATGGAACATTTTTATTTTCCATTCCCTTTTGAGGGGCTCAGCCTTATTCCCAGGTATTAGTTTTAGTGTCCTACCATGAATGAGCAAAGCTCTTATCATCTGTGCCTTTGTGTGTATTCAAATCAAGATCCTACTAATATTGGGCTAGTAAAATGTCAGTCCATGGGGTCGCAAAGAGTCAGATATGAGTGTGCGACTGAGCACACACACACACACATACACACACACACATGCAACATGTTCAAGGCTACAGCAAAATCAGCATGTACTCTTGGAATTATGGCTGTCAGGAAACTCTAATTCAGGTTCCTGGAGAGCTCACACTTTTTGAAGTCAGCTACTGTATACAGTAAAAGATATTATGTTTATTTAACAACTAGGTTTTACAGGGAGAGTTTCTGCACCAGTCAAGTGAATCATCTTTCTGTAATCTGAAATCTATCGTGATGTCTTTAACTTTTTTTCTGTCATTAAATATTAGATTGTTTTCAGTTATTCATTACATTAATGCTTCAGTGAACATCCTTATATGTGCATTTTCCCATGTATACCCTATCTTTTATGGCTAGTTCTTCTCTTTATCTCTTATGGATAAATTCCTAGAAATAAAACTGTTGAATCAAAAATATATGAACACAACAAAGTGTCTTATAGAAAAATGAATAGACATATAAATCAATGGAACAGAGTAGAGTCTAGAAATTGACCCAGGAAAGTACATGCAACTGAATTTAATGGAGAAAGGATGATCTTTTCAATAAATCATGCTGTGACAATTGAACATCTGCAGATCAAAAAAAACAAAAACAAAAAAAAAAAACACCTCAACCTTCCACCTTACATCAAAATTAACTTAAAAAATGTAAACTGTAAAGCTATTAAATTTTTATAGAAAAGCATGGGAGAAAACCTTTATGATTTGTGTTAGGTAGAGTTTTTATACATGATACCAAAAGTACAATCCATGGGAGAAAAAAAATGACAAACTGATCTTTGTCAGAAGCTTTGAACTTTGCTTTATGAGAGAATCTATTACGAGGATGAGAAGACAAGCCACTGATTATAAGAAATATTCATAAGTCACATATTCAACATAAGACTTGAATCCAGAACATTCAATAGTAAGACATTCCCATTATAAAGCAGGCCAAAGTCTGAACCAGATATACAACCAAAGGGAATGTACAGAGAGTAAGTAGACACTAAAAGTATGTTCAATGCCATTAGCCATTAGATAAAGGCAAATTGAAGGCCTGAAGCCAGTACACATCTATTGTAATGGCTAAAACAGAAGACAGTGACAATACCAAATGCTTTTGGAATGTGGACAAATTGGATCCATCATACATTCCTGGTGGAAATGTAAAATGCTACAAACTTCTGAAAACAGTTTGGTAGTTTCTGACAAAGTTATACCATATAGTTGCCATACTGCTACTGCTGCTAAGTCGCTTCAGTCGTGTCTGACTCTGTGCGACCCCAGAGATGGCAGCCCACCAGGCTCCCCCGTCCCTGGGATTCTCCAGGCAAGAACACTGGAGTGGGTTGCCATTTCCTTCTCCAATGCATGAAAGTGAAAAGTGAAAGTGAAGTCGCTCAGTCGTGTCCAACTCCTAGCGACCCCATGGACTGCAGCCTACCAGGCTCCTCCATCCATGGGATTTTCTAGGCAAGAGTACTGGAGTGGGGTGCCATTGCCTTCTCTGTAGTTGCCATAGGATCCAACAATTACAATTATGGGTGTTTATCTCACTGAACTGAAAACAGATATCCACACAGAAGTCTGTATACAAATGTTCATAGCAGCTTTATTTGTAATAGCCCCAAACTGGGAATAACTCAAATGCCCTTTGATGGGTGAATGGATAAAGAAACTTGTTCATCCATGTAATGGGAATATTGCTCAGCCATGAAGAGAAACCAATTACTAATGCCCACAGAAACTTGGATGAATCTCCAGGGCATTATGCCGAGTGAGGGGGAAGAAAAGCCAATCTCATAAGATTACATACTCTATGATTCCATTTATATAACAGTCTCAAAATGATAAAATTATAGTGATGAAAAATGGATCAGTGGTTGTCAAAGGTTAGAGTTAGAGGAGATAAAACTATACAGGGCTGTGATGACAGTGTTTTGTGACAATGGAATACTTCCGTTACACGAATCTACACATATGAAAAAAATCTCACAGGACTACACACCAAGCCCACAGAGAAGTCCATGTAAAAACTGAAGAAAATGACTCAAGGTCTGCAGTTTAGTTAATAGTATCGTGCCAATGTCAATTTCCGAGTTTTGGTATTTTACTTTGACTATGTAACAACAACAACAAATATAAGATGCTGTCATTGAGGAAAGGCAGGTGAATCCACTATAGGAATTCTCTCCTATATTTGCCACTTCTTGTGAGTCTTATACTATTTCAAGGTAAAAATTTTTCAAAAGGTATAAACATTCGTAATTTATGGATACATATTGCCAAAATACTTTTTAAGAATATCATGTCGATTTTCTCCCATTTGAATAGTATCCCCTAATGGCTAGAGAGCCATTTAGCCTATTTTATCTTCCTCATACATTTATCAGTATCTGAAATCATGCTATTATTCTTTTATCTGATTACTGTCTACCTCTTTTTCATGAGAGTAGATGCAGTATTTCGTGTGTATGTGTGTGTGTGTGTGTGTATGTGTGTGTGTGTGCACCCTCAGTCACTAAGTCATGTCCAACTCTTTTTAACCTCATGGACTGTGGCGTGCCAGGCTCCTCTGACCATGGGATTTCCCAGACAAAAATACTGTAGTGGGTTGCCATTTTCTCCTCCAAGGGATCTTCCCAACCTAGGGATTGAACCTGCATCTCCTGCATTGGCAGGTGGATTCTTTACCCCTGAGCCACCAGGTTACTGGCACACAAAAGTCCTGAAATAACATTGAATATAAATAAATATATTTTGGATGAATGAGTGAATGTAGGTAAAACACCTTAATTTATTTCAATATTAGTGAGTTGAAATAATTTTATGTGTTTTTTATTGGCCATTGTAGTTTTTCTTTTGTTGATCATCCATGAATGTTATTTGCCTTTTTTTTTCTGTTTATGGGTATTTACCTTTTTGTTTTTAAGAATTATTTATGTGGAAAGCTGTTTACCCTTTGTCATTTTTGAAATACTTCCCTGGCATCATTTTTGGTTTTAATTTCTGCTTACTTTTTCTTATAAATTAAAAATGAATATTGTAAAGTTAAATTGATATTTTTTTGGCATCAAAGAAGTTTATTTATTTTTTTTTATTTTTTCAGACATCTAAAACATGTTTTTTTTTCTTTACAATATTGTATTGGTTTTGCTATACATCAACATGAATCTGCCACAGGTATACATGTGTTCCCTATCCTGCTTTCTCTCTTTTTTTAACGCTGAGAAAGATCCACCTGGGTGAGAGATGATACAATATTTTTCTGGAAATTGTAAGATTCTGTTTAAAAATGTAAATCACTTGTTCATCTGTAATTTATTTTGGGGCTAAGTAGAAATTAAGTGATTTTTCTCCAACGTTGCTTCTTCAGCAACATTTATTATAGTATCTTTTATTTCTTTATTGGATCAGTTTATACTAATATCATAAATTCTTAAATGTACAATTCCCCTAGAATTTTCACCATGTTTCTTTGGCTTGTCTTTTGAACACATTTTGTTATCTTATTAGGCAAGTCCTTCAGTTTTTCCCAGCATCAAGTTCTTTTCTAACGAGTTGGCTCTTTGCATCAGGTGGCCAAAGTTTTGGAGCTTCAGCTTCAGCATCAGTTCTTCCAATGAATATTCAGGAATGATTTCCTTTAAGAATGACTGGTTTGATCTCCTAGCACTCCAAGGGCCTGTCAAGAGTCTTCTCCAACACCACAATAAAAAAGCATTGATTCTTTGCTGTTCAACCTGATTTATGGTCCAACTCTCACATCCATATATGACCACTGGAAGCACCATAGCTTTGACTAGATGGACCTTTGCTGGCAAAGTAATATCTCTGCTTTTTAATATGCTGTCTAGGTTTGTCATAGCTTTGCTTCCAAGGAGCAAGCATCTTTTAATTTCATGGCTGCGTTCATTATCTGCAGTGATTTTGGAGCCCAAGAAAATAAAGAAAAGATATGGCTTTACCATTTAGCATAAGAAGTATATATGACATATATAATAAATACATACAAGTATGTAAATATATGTAAATGAGAAACATATAAATGATCATGTTTATAACCTGCCCATCTATTCCTAATTTAATGAGTTTTGCATTTTTAAATTTTCAAAAATGAATGTAACTTTCATCTCACCAATCGCCATTTAAGTCTCCTGTTGAAAACTCATAATATTTCTCTGACATAATGATGTGACCCATAGCCTTTCTAATACTGAATCACATTACATTCTGCCAAAAAGTATATGATATGTAGTGGTGTTTTTTTTTAACATGTTGCTAGATTCAATATACCACTTTTAGGATTTCTTCAGCTATATTAATGAGGGTTATTAATTATTTTTTTCATATTTGTTTGGTTTTCTATTAAGATATTGGTTATCTTGCAAGTTGTAGAGTATTTCCATCCCTGACTTGCTCACCTCCAGATGCATTCTAAATTGTCTGGTCTTTATACTCCAATGGCAGTGCTAGAAACTACAGGGTTGATGATGACAATCTGACCTAGAACAGGGTTATTTCTTCCTGGCTTACAGATTATATATTTCTGCTGATAAGGTCTACGATGATATTGGCTTTTTCTCATAGCCACGTAATTGTGTTGGCTTTTATTAGTATTATCATCATCTAAAGCCCTGATTCTTTACTACAGCCAATTGAAAACCTGTCCAGATGGTTTATTGAATCTACTGACAGTGCCTTACACCATTTCCTCTTAAATTTCACCTCATTAGATTCAGACCGTTATTTCAGCCTATTTTCATTCTTTTTGAATCTTTACTCTCTCATCCAGTGAGGTTTTAATCCTTAGTCTTACACCATTCACACGTGGAACATTTACTTGCTACCCCATACCTTACTCTTTATCACTGGTAAAACTATAGTTTGGGATAGGCATGAAGACAGAGCCTAGAGCTAGGCACTAAAATCTACATGCAGACAGGTATATGTAATCATTAATCATTTCAGAAGATCATTCCAACAGTTATACATTTGAATTTATTCTTTCATCAAATAATAATTGGACACTGTCTCTCAGCCAGGGACTGAGGTAGGTATTGGGTATACAACTAATAAAATGTGTTTCCCTAGCTCAAAGACTCAGAGCAAACAGACAAGAAACCAGATTAATTCAATAGGCATTTGTTATGATAGAGAAGTATAAAAAGCTTTAAAGTCTCAAAAAAAAAAAAAAAAGAGAGATTTGAGGCAAAGAAGAATAAGTGATTGTTGTTTTTTAAAATCTCATTGATCCAAGTATATCTGGTTTGTAGCCAATAGGGTGATACACTACTGAGATCTTGGTTTAAAAATGAAAAAATGAATACCCTCAGCTGTGAAAGTGCTGACTGTAGGAAGTCCTCAGTTATCATACTCCTGCAAGGATGACTTTGCTGAAGAGAGCCACCTTGGCCACATCCAATGACTAATTGAGGAGGAGATGTAAGGGCCCAGCCCTCTTCACCAACTGAAGGGGTTCTTTTTTTTTTTTTTTTTTTCGTTAGATTACAGTTGCTTTACACTGCTATGTCAATTTCTGTTGTACAGCAAAGTGAATCTGCTCTATATGTAAACATATATCCCCTCTTTTTTGGATTTCCTTCCCATTTAGGTCACCACAGAGCACTGAACATAGTTTCCTGTGCTACACAGCAGGTTCTCATTAGTTGCCTATTTTATGCATAGTATCAGTAATATATATATGTCAATCTCAGTCTCCCAATCCATCCTACCCTGGCATTGCAGGCAGATTCTTTACCATCTGAGCTGTCAGGGAAGCCCGTCCTACCCCAACTGGTCACAATTTCCAAGAGTCCTTCTAGGTTCAGAATTCCCAGCATCAGCTGACCTAGTAGGTATGTCTCGGCCATAGCAGCTAGGATGGTAGAGCAATGACAGGGGCTTCCAGGTTTCTACATCTGGATCTGGATGACTGTTTTGTGGGCTTGCTTTCCTTTATGAAAAATTCGTGTCTGTATACTTGTAGGAAAGTTTATTTTTAAAAAACTTAAAGTTGTACCTCCTGCTTAAGCTTTTTAAGGGTAAAATTCATCATATTTATTAGTATCTTGTACATGTTAAGTGTCTTATTCCCTAAGATTTTGATGAGAAGTTATTAATGGGGGGAGGGGAATGTTACACCTCCAGTGTTCTGATTTTCACTGTGAGGATGTTCGTTAAACTTACTGCTTTCCTCTTCCACACTTACACTTACCCAAAGAGGTATGTCTAGACTGTAGGCTTTGGGAAAGAAACAGTGTGGGAACATTTCAGGCTCTTCTCTTTTCAGCTAAGTGACCTGCTGCACACATTGTGTTCTTTTTGTCCATGCCGAATGTCTTACAGGGGTTAACAACTCACATCACTGGTATGGTATGATTCAGCACTGCCTGCTTGGGTAGGTGAATCACTCTGATATTGGCATTCCATCTAGTTGCTGCACATCTAATTGAGTGTCTTAATTCAGTTTCTCTCCCAAGGAAAAGTCTCAGACAAGGACTTGTGTACAGATAGTTTATCTGGGATTGGCTCCAGGAAGCAAGAGTGAAGGAATGAGTAGAATGGAACAGCGAAGGAAAAACATCACTAAAGAATATGATACTGAACTGGTAACTGATTGGGGCCACTGAGGCTCAATCCCTTTGGGAAACCATGTAGAATATATTTGGAGTTGTCCCTCTGAGATGCAGCATTTATTCACCCACTCCTGTCTTAGTTGGCCAAGTGTTTACTCCAGACACTGCCACTCCTCCTGACTGCTCTACTGGACTGCTGATTAAGCTCTTGGGGCTTTGTATAAAATGTGACTTATTAAGGCAGGATGATGTTAAGACACAGAAAAATACAAGTACCCCCTTGAACAGCACAGATGTTAGGGGCATCAACTGTACAGAGTTGAAAATCTGTATGTGATGTATAGTAGGCTCTGCATACATATGGTTCCTCTATACCTGTAGGACTTCCCCAGTAGTTCAGCTGATATAGAATCTACCTGCAATTCAGGAGACCCTGGTTTGATTTCTGGGTCAGGAAGATCTTCTGGAGAAGGGATAGGCTACCTACTCCAGTATTCTTGGGCTTCCCTGGTGGCTCAGACAGTAAAGAATCTGCCTGCAATGTGGGAGACATGGGTTAGATCCCTGGGTTGCGATGATCCCCTGAGGAAGGGAAAGGCTACCCACTCCAGTATTCTGGCCTGGAGAATTCCATGGACAGTGGAGCCTGGCAGGCTACAGCCCACGGGGTCCCTAAGATTTGGACATGACTGAACAACTTTCACTTCACTTCTGTATCTGTGGTTCCTCCATATCCACAGATTAAACCAACTGCAGATAGCATAGTATTGTAGTATTTACTATTGAAAAATATCTCTGTGTAAGTCAACTGCACAGTTCAATCCCAAGTTGTTCAAATTAACTTGTAACTGGTGCAGTTAAAATTGGAAGTAGGCTGAAGTGATTTGGTTTAGGGCACCAAATGCCTCTGCTTTGATCACCTTCTCCAATATCAGATTTATCAGTAATAAAGCTGATATTTTAGTCTCCATATACCTTATCTTTTCTTATCTATTTTTGAGTTGATTTAGGATTTCAAGAGGGTGAGTAGTGTTATTTGGCTTGGATTTCTTAAAATTCTAACAGTAGTAACCCAAGATTTATTTCTAATTGTTATAGATTATGTAACTAAACTGATTTTTAAATTATTTTATACTTATAGAATTACAAAAATAAATGTATATGATAGGTTAATTACTCCAGCGTTATCTACAAGTATAAAATATTTTGAGCAATAAATTCACACCCATAGGAGGTGGCTGAATAAATTAAGTACAGTACATCTACAAAATGGAAAACTCTGAAGCCATAGAAAAGAACAAGGATTATCTCCATGAATTGATATGGTATGGATTTGAGGATATGTTGTTAAGTTAAACACACAAAAAATAAAAGGGCATATGTTATATGATAATTTTGAATAAGAGCAGAGGTAAGTATATATCTGCTTATTTTTGCAAGAAATAGTGAACAAAAACTAAGGAAATTAGTTACTTATGAGGGTAGGTGATAACAGGGTGGAATGGATAGGAGAGAGATCTCTTTGAATTTGTTTTTGTATAGTTTTCACTTTTAGAAATTTGTTAATGAATTACATATTGGAAAATAAAATTGAGGCAACAAGGTTAGGTTGAATAAAACAGCTAAAAGTAAACAGAAACAAACATAACTGTTTTTCAGGTGAATAACATAATTTACACGGAGAAGAAAAAACTATTCAAATAAGTTTGAACAGAGTAATTTGACTGTAAGTCATCAATTGAATTACTAAAAAGAACTGGAAAGAAATCTTGAACTCCTCATTGTATGTTTGTTTTCCATACTGACATGGGTATAGCAATTCTGAAACTATTTTATATGTACTTTAGAAATGAAAAAGAAACTGTTTTAGGAAGCCAGAGTTCTCTCATTTTAAGATGAAAGAAATATAACATGAATTAGGAGTAGGCAAGACAAAAAAAAAAAAAAATCATAGCATTAAATTTGAGCTAGAAATGCCCAGATTGTGGTTTCTAAATAACATTCCACACTACAAGGGGAAATGCCTGCTTAAGGAAAATTTTATATGTATATGTATATGTGTATATATATATATATATATATATACACACACACACACACACTTGTGCATTAATTGTCCCATTGATATTTATTTTATTTAAAAATTAATTTATTTTAATTGGAGGCTAATTACTTTACAATATTGTAGTATTTTTACTGTACATTGACATGAATCAGCCATGGGTATACATGTGTTCCCCATCCTGAACCCCCTCCCACATCCCTCACCATCCTATCCCTCAGGGTCATCCCAGTGCACCAGCCCTGAGCACCCTGTCTCATGCATCAAATCTGGACTGGTGATCTATTTCACATATGATAATATACATGTTTCATTTCTATTCTCTCAAATTATCCCACCCTAGCATTCTGCCACAGAATCCAAAAGACTTCTTTACATCTGTCTTTTTTGCTGTCTCGCATATAGGGTCATCATTACCATCTTTCTAAACTCCATATATATGTGTTAATATACTGTATTGGTGATTTTCTTTCTTACTTCACTCTGTGTAATAGGCTACAGTTTCATCCAACTAGTTAGAACTGATTCAAATGCATTCTTTTTAATGGTTGAGTAAAATTCCATTGTGTATATGTACCACTGCTTTCTTATCCATTCATCAGCTGACATCTAGGTTGCTTCCATGTCCTGGCTTTATAAACAGTGCTGCAATGAACATTGGGGTACACATGTCTCTTTCAATTCTGGTTTCCTCAGTGTGTATGCCCAGAAGTGGGATTGCTGGGTCGTATGGCAGTTCTATTTCCAGTTTTTAAAGGAATTACCACACTGTTCTCCATAGTGTCTATACTAGTTTGCATTCCCACCAACAGTATAAGAGGGTTCCCTTTTCTCCACACCCTCTCCAGCATTTATTGCTTGTAGATTTTTGGATCGCAGCCATTCTGACTGGAGTGACATGGTACCTCATTGTGGTTTTGATTTGCGTTTCTCTGATAATGAGTGATGTTGAGCATCTTTTCATGTGTTTGTTAGCCATCTGTATGTCTTCTTTGGAGAAATGTCTGTGTAGTTCTTTGGCCCATTTTTTGATTGGGTCATTTATTTTTCTGGAATTGAGCTGCTGTAGGAGTTGCTTGTATATTTTTGAGATTAATTATTTGTCAGTTGCTTCATTTGCTATTATTTTCTCCCATTCTGAAGGCTGTCTTTCCACCTTGATTAAAATTTCCTTTGTTGTGCAAAAGCTTTTAAGTTTAATTAGGTCCCATTTGTTTATTTTTGCTTTTATTTCCAATACTCTGGGAGATGGGTCATAGAGGATCCTGCTGTGATTTATGTTGGAGAGTGTTTTGCCTGTTTTCCTCTAGGAGTTTTATAGTTTCTGGTCTTACGTTTAGACCTTTAATCCATTTTGAGTTTATTTTTGTGTATGGTGTTAGAAAGTGTGTTAGTTTCATTCTTTTACAAGTGGTTGAGCAGTTTTCCCAGCACCACTTGTTCAAGAGATTCTCTTTTCTCCATTGTATATTCTTGCCTCCTTTGTCAAAGATAAGGTGTCCATAGGTACATGGATTTATCTCTGGGCTTCCTATTTTGTTCCATTGATCTATATTTCTGTCTTTGTGCCAGTACCATACTGTCTTGATGACTGTGGCTTTGTAGTAGAGCCTGAAGTCAGGCAGGTTGATTCCTCCAGTTCCATTCTTCTTTCTCAAGATTGCTTTGACTATTCGAGGTTTTTTGTATTTCCATACAAATTGTGAAATTCTTTGTTCTAGTTTTGTGAAAAATACTGTTGGTAGCTTGATAGGGATTGCATGAATCTGTTTTGGGTAGTATAATCATTTTCACTATATTGATTCTTCCAATCCATGAACATGGTATATTTCTCCATCTGTGTGTGTCCTGTTTGATTTCTTTCAGCAGTGTTTTATAGTTTTCCATCTATAGGTCTTTTGTTTCTTTAGGTAGTTTTATTCCTAAGTATTTTATTCTTTTCGTTGCAATGGTGAATGGAATTGTTTCCTTAATTTCTCTTTCTGTCTTCTCATTGTTAGTGTATAGGAATGCAAGGGATTTCTGCATGTCAATTTTATATCCTGATACTTTACTGTATTCATTGATTAGCTCTAGTAATTTTCTGGTGAAGTGTTTAGGATTTTCTATGTAAGGGATCATGTCATCTCCAAACAGTGAGAGTTTTACTTCTTCTTTTCCAATCTGAATTCCTTTTATTTCTTTTCTGCTCTAATTGCTGGGGTCAAAACTTCCAAAACCATGTTGAATAGTAGTGGTGAGAGTGGGCACCTTTGTCTTATTCCTGACTTTAGGGGAAATGCTTTCAATTTTTCACCATTGAGGATAATGTTTGCTGTGGGTTTATCATATATGGCTTTTATTATGTTGAGGTATGTTCCTTCTATTCTTGCTTTCTGGAGGGTTTCTATCATAAATGGATGTTGAATTTTGTCAAATGCTTTCTCTGCATCTATTGAGATAATCATATGGTTTTTATCTTTCAATTTGTTAATGTAGAGTATCACATTGATTGATTTGGGGATATTAAAGAATCCTTGCATCCCTGGGATAAAGACCACTTGGTCATGATGTATGATCTTTTTAATATATTGTTGGATTCTGTTTGCTAGAATTTTGTTAAGGATTTTTGCATCTAAGTTCATCAGTGATATTGGCCTGTAGTTTTCTTTTTTGTGGCATCTTTGTCTGGTTTTGGTATTAGGGTGATGGTGGCCTCATAGAAAGTGTTTGGAAGTTTCTCTTCCAAACCTTCCTGTGAAAGTTTCTGGAAGAGTTTGAGTAGGATAGATGTTAACTCTTCTCTTAATTTTTGGTAGAATTCAGCTGTGAAGCCGTCTGGTCCTGGGCTTTTGTTTGCTGGAAGATTTCTGATTACAGTTTCAATTTCCGTGCTTGTGATGGGTCTTTTAACATTTTCTATTTCTTCCTGGTTCAGTTTTGGAAAGTTATACTTTTTTAAGAATTTGTCCATTTCTTCCAAGTTGTCCATTTTATTGGCATTTAGTTGCTGATAGTAGTTTTTTATGATGCTTTGTATTTCTGTATTGTCTGTTGTGATTTATCCATTTTCATTTCTATTTTTATTGATTTGATTCTTCTCCCTTTGTTTCTTGATGAGTCTGGCTAATGGTTTGTCAATTTTATTTATCTTCTCAAAGAACCAGCTTTTAGCTTTGTTAATTTTTGCTATGGTATCCTTTGTTTCTTTTTCTAAATCTAGCCTTGGTAAATTAAAAAAAAATTGAAATCATTCAAAGCATCTTTTCTGATCACAATGTAGTAAGATTAGATGTCAACTACAGGAAAAAAAAACTATTAAAAGTACAATAATATGGAGGCTAAACAACATGTTTCTGAATAACCAACAAATCACAGAAGAAATGAAAATATGCAGAAACGAATGAAAATTAAAGCACAACAACCCAAAACCTATGGGATACTGTAAAAGCAGTGGTAAGTCCTTTGTTTCTTTTTCACTTATTTCTGACCTAATTTTTAAGATTTCTTTCCTTCTACTAACCCTGAGGTTCTTCATTTCTTCCTTTTCTAGTTGCTTTAGGTGTAGAGTTAGGTTATTTATTTGATTTTTCTCTTGTTTCTTGAGGTAAGCTTGTACTGCTTTGAACCTTCCCCTTACCACTGCTTTTACAGTGTCCCATAGGTTTTGGGTTGTTGTGTTTTCATTTTCATTCGTTTATGCATATTTTCATTTATTCCGTGATTTGTTGGTTATTCAGAAACGTGTTGTTTAGCCTCCATATTATTGTATTTTTAATAGGTTTTTTCCCCTGTAGTTTACATCTAATCTTACTACATTGTGATCAAAAAGATGCTTTGAATGATTTCATTTTTTTTTTTTAATTTACCAAGGCTAGATTTAGGGCCCAGGATGTGATCTATCCTGGAGAAGGTTCCATGTACACTTGAGAAAAAGTTGAAATTCATTGTTTTGGGGTGAAATGTCCTATAGATGTTAATTAGGTCTAACTGGTCCACTTTATCATTTGAATTTTTTGTTTCCTTGATAAGTTTCTGTCTAGTTGATCTATCCATTGGTGTGAGTGATCTATCCATAGGTGTTACTGTTAATTTCCCCTTTCATATTTGTTAGCATTTTCCTTACATATTGTGGTGCTGCTATGTTGGGTGCATATATATTTATAAATGTTATATCTTCTTTTTAGATTGATCCTTTGATCATTCTGTAGTATCCTTCTTTGTCTCTTTTCACATCCTTTATTTCAAAGTCTATTTTATCTGATATGAGTATTGCTACTCCTGCTTTTTTTGGTCTCCATTTGCGTGAAATATCTTTCTTCAGCCCTTCACTTTCAGTCTGTATGTGTCCCTTGTTTTGAGGTGGGTCTCTTGTAGGCAGCATATATAGGGGTCTTATTTTGGTATCCATTCAGCCAGTTTTGTCTTTTGGTTGGGGCATTCAACCCATTTACATTTAAGATAATTATCAATAAGTATGAAACCATTGCCATTTACTTTATTGTTTTAGGTTCGAGTTTATACACCTTTTCTGTGTTTCCTGTCTAGAGAAGATCCTTTAGCATTTGTTGAAAAGCTGGTTTGGTGGTGCTGAATTCTCTGAGCTTTTGCTTGTCTGTAAAGCTTTTGATTTCTCTTTCATATTTGAATGAGATCCTTGCTGGGTACAGTAATCTGGGTTGTAGGTTGTTCTTTTTCATCACTTTAAGTATGTCCTGCCATTCCCTTCTGGCCTGAAGAGTTTCTACTGAAAGATCAGCTGTTATCCTTATGGGGATCCCCTTGTGGATTATTTGTTGTTTTTCCCTTGCTGCTTTTAATATCTGTTCTTTGCGTTTGATCTTCGTTAATTTGATTAATATGTGTCTTGCAGTGTGTCACCTTGGGTTTATTCTGTTTGGAACTCTCTGGGTTTCTTGGACTTGATGACTATTTCCTTCCCCATTTTAGAGAAGTTTTCAACTGTTATCTCCTCAAGTCTTTTCTCATGTCCTTTCTTTTTGTCTTCTTCTTCTGGGTGACTCCTATGATTCTAATGTTGGGGCATTTGACATTGTCCCAGAGGTCTCTGAGGTTGTCCTCATTTCTTTTAATTCTTTCTTCTTTTTTCCTTTCTGCTTCATTTATTTCCACAATTCTGTCTTGCACCTCAGGTATCCTGTCTTCTGTTTCAGTTATTCTACTGTTGGTTGCCCCCATAGTGTTTTTGATCTCAGTTATTGCATTATTCATTATTGATTGACTCTTTTTTTTTTACTTCTTCTAGGTCTTTGTTAAACTTTTCTTCCATCTTCTCAATCCTTGTCTCCAGACTATTTATCTATAACTCCATTTTGTTTTCAAGATTTTGGATCATTTTTACTATCATTATTCTGAATTCTTTTTCAGTTAGACTCCCTATCTCCTCCTCTTTTGTTTGGTTTGTTGGGCATCTATCATGTTCCTTTACCTGCTGAGTATTTCTCTGCCTTTTCATCTTGTTTAGATTGCTGTGTTTGGGGTTGCCTTTCTATATGCTGGAAGTTTGTGGTTCCTCTTTATTATGAGGCTCTTCCTTGTGGGTGGGGTTGGGTGAGTGGCTCCTGGTTAGGGAAGCTTGCATCAGTGTTCTGGTGGGTGGAGCTGGATCTCTTCTCTCTGGAGTGCAAGTAAGTGTCCAGTAGTGAGTTTTGAGGTGTCTGTGGGTTTGGTGTGACTTTAGGCAGCCTGTACATTAATGGTCAGGGCTATGTTCCTGGGTTATTGAAGAATTAGCATCATATATCTTGCTCCAGAACTTGATGGATCTGGGTGGAGCTTGCTTCCAGTGTAGGTATGGAGGCTTTCGGATGAGCTTTTGTCAATTAATGTTCCCTGGAGTCAGGAGTTTTCTGGTGTTCTCAAGTTTTGGATTTAAGCCTCCTGCCTCTGGTTTTCAGTCTTATTCTTACAGTAGCCTCAAGACTTCTCCATCCATACTGCACCAATTATAAAATATCCAGGTTAATGGAGAAAGGATTCTCCACAGTGAGGGACACCCAGAGAGGTTCGCAGAGTTACATGGAGAAGAGAACAGGGAGGAGGGAGATAGAGGTGACCAGGAGCAGAAGAGGGGGAGTCAAAACGAGAGAGACAGATCTAGCCAGTAATCAATTCCCTAAGTGTGAAAGAGGAGAGTGAAAAAGTTGGCTTAAAACTCAACATTCAGAAAACGAAAATCATGGCATCTGGTCCCATCACTTCATGGGAAATAGATGGGGAAACAGGGGAAACAGTGTCAGACTTTATTTTTCTGGGCTCCAAAATCACTGCAGATGGCGACTGCAGCCATGAAATTAAAAGACGCTTACTCCTTGGAAGGAAAGTTATGACCAACCTAGACAGCATATTGAAAAGCAGAGACATTACTTTGCCAACAAATGTCCGTCTAGACAAAGCTATGGTTTTTCCAGTGGTCATGTATGGATGTGAGAGTTGGACTGTCAAGAAAGCTGAGCACCGAAGAATTGATGCTTTTGAACTGTGGTGTTGGAGAAGACTCTTGAGAGTCCCTTGGACTGCAAGGAGATCCAACCAGTCCCTTCTGAAGGAGATCAGCCCTGGGATTTCTTTGGAAGGAATGATGCTAAAGCTGAAACTCCAGTACTTTGGCCACCTCATGCAAAGAGTTGACTCATTGGAAAAGACTCTGATGCTGGGAGGGATTGGGGGCAGGAGCAGAAGAGGACGACAGGATGAGATGGTTGGATGGCATCACTGACTCAATGGACGTGAGTCTGAGTGAACTCCAGGAGTTGGTAATGGACAGGGAGGCCTGGCGTGCTGTGATTCATGGGGTCACAAAGAGTCGGACACGACTGAGCGACTGAACTGAACTGAAGTGCTCTTCACAGCCAGCAATACCCAAAGAGATTCACAGAGTTGTGTAGAGAAGAGAAAGGGGAGGAAGGAGATAGAGGTGACCTGATGGAGAAAAAGGAGAGTCAAAAGTGGGAGAGGACAGTCAAGCCAGTAATCATACTCCTTTGTAAAAATGGGTACTGAAGATTGGATTCTTAAAGGTGCAAAATTGACAATAAATACCAAAAAGCAAAGGTTAAAAATCTAGAGTAGAGGATGGACTCTCAAAAATACAATATTAAAAAAAGTAAACAAAATCACAAAATTATAAAAAGATATATATGAAATTTGCTTTAAAAATAGTGTTTTTTTCAAGATAATAGGTTATAAAAATGAAAATTAAAAGAGTATTAACAGACTTAAAATTAAAAAAAAATGATAATAGTAAAATATATCTAGGAATTTCTCTGGAGCTGTTGCAGGCAATGTGGGATCAGTTCAGTTTCAGATAGTTCGTTGTTCCAGCTTATACTTCATCTCGAGGTCTATAGGCCCCTTCCAGTGTAGTCATTACTAAGTACAGGATTTTAATCTGTTGCACCTGTTACTCCCAAAGCAGTTCCCTCTGTTTATTTTGGCTTCTTCTGTTTGCAAGTATCTTCAGTGTCTAATTTCCGCCCTGACACAAGGGGGCCAATGTGGTCACTTACTTAGGCTCACTTGTGCAGTTGTACTGTGGGGAGGGAGGAGCACTGCAAACAAATATCACTGGTGTGTGTGGGGAGTGCTGGCAGTGTCTGAGCCCCACTGGGTTTGCCCCTACTCACAGTGTATGTGCTTTCCCAATCTACACTGCTCAGGTTCCAGGTTGCTCTGCGGGGGAACTGTCTAAAGTGGGCCCTGGGTTGTATGCACTTCCCAGGTCTAAGCCACTCAGGTTCAGGTTCAGGTGCTCCACAAAGGCACAGACAATGTTGGGCAGGCGTTTTGTGCCCTTTCCAGGTCCAAGCAGCTCAGGCAACCAGGTGCTTGGCGACTGCACTCTCCCCAGGTGGGCAGTGCATCTTATCAAATCCCCTGTCCCAGCTGCTCAGTTTCCTGGATGTGCAGAGGGAGTGCCATCTCAGATGTGTCATGTGTCTCCTCTGGGGAGCTGATCTCTGGCTGTGACCCTCCTGGCAGATGTCAACTGTTCAGGATCCCAGGAAGACTTGGTTAGCAAGTGGGAGCCTGCTCACAGTTTGGTAGAGGATGCCATCTCTGGGGTGAGATTGCCCCTCACCTTTCGGCTCTGGCTGTCACCTGTCTGCCTCTCTGCCTCTGCAGGGGATGGGCCGGCCCACAGCCCGCTAGCTCTCCTCTTGAATTCACTCAGTCCTTTGTTTTGTAAGTGGGCCCAGGAGTGCCTTAGGTTAAAGCTTTTTGTGGGAAAGTTCTCTTTCTCTCTCTCTCTTTTTTTTTTTTTTTTTCCCTCTCTCTGGCTATCCCACAGTTTGGGTTGCTATCTCATGTTAGCTCCCTCAGCTTGTCCTCAGGGCATTCAGGCCCGGTTCTTACCCTAAGCAATGCAGCCCGTGCCTCCCTGTTCAGCCCCCACTTGCTGGTGGCAGACACGAGCATCTGTGCTACCTCTCTGCTGGGAGTTGTGGTTAGGCATGTAATCTGTGGGGTTTCATTTATTTATTTTTTCCTCCCAGTTATGTTGCCCTCTGAGATTCCAAAACTCCCCACAGACCCGCCAGTGAGAGGGTTTCCTGGTGTTTGGAAACTTTTCCCCTTTCACGACTCCCTCCCTGGGACAGGTCTCTGTCCCTCACTCTTTTGTCTCTCTTTTTATTTTTTATATTTTGTCCTACCTCCTTTCAAAGACAATGGGCGGTCTTTGTGGGTGCCTGGTGTCCTCCACCAGTGTTCAGAAGTTGTTTTGTGGAATTTTCTCAGCGTTCAAATGGTCTTTCAATGAATTTGTGGGGGAGAAAGTGGTTTCCCTATCCTATTCCTCTGTCATCTTAGGGCCACTCCGTCCCATTGATATTTCTAACTCAAATTCAGTGTCATGAATTTTTTTGTGTCTAAGATGCATCTGTACCATCATTTTGTGCCAGAAATTAAGGAAGCACTCAAAAAAGAGAATGACATGTCAAAAAGACATAGAAGCCAATCTGAAGGGGCTCATGCTAACCAAATTTGGGTAAATAAAGTAATAAAATGAATGAAGACAGAAATTAAGTATAATCCATTGTACAGGATGAGAATTTGAGTCCATAAAAATACTTTCACATGCAAAAAACAAATACATGGGGAGGAGGGAAAGCTCTTCTGTGCAGGAGAATACCAACTACTAAATGCTGAGGAAATGACAATGACAATTTTTCTTATTGGAATCACTAATTCAGATAAGAATCATCACTGGATATTAAGGCTATTAGCTAAAAATTAGATGGACATTAGGATATTTACACAGTCTAAGAATATTTTGTTACTGGTTCCTTAATTACAGAAGAAATTTACAGTAGAGAAACTTGGCATCCTCATACACCATTTCCAAGTCATCAAAGTTTTTTGAAAATTTTTATTGGGTAGAGTTCATCTTTACAATGCTGTGTTAGTGTCAGATGCACAGCAGAGTGAATCAGTTATGCATATACATATATCCACTGGGTTTTAAGGTTTTTTTCCCCCACATAGGTCATTACAGAGTATTGAGTAAAGTTCCCTGTGCTGCTGCTGCTGCTGCTAAGTCACTTCAGTCGTGTCTGACTCTGTGAGACCCCATAGATGGAGGCCCACCAGGCTGCCCCATCCCTGGGATTCTCCAGGCAAGAGTACTGGAGTGAGTTGCCATTTCCTTCTCTAATGCGTGAAAGTGAAAAGTGAAAGGGAAGTCGTTCAGTCGTGTCCGACTCTTGGCGACCCCATGGACTGCAGCCTACCAGGCTCCGCCATCCACGGGATTTTCCAGGCAAGAGTACTGGAGTGGGATGCCAAAGTTCCCTGTGCTACAGTAGGTCTTTATTATTTATCTATTTTACATACAGTCGTGTGTATATGTCAGTTCCAATAGTCCAATTTATCCCTCCCTGTCCCCCACCCCAGTAACCATACATTTGTTTCCTATATGTGACTCTATTTCTGTTTTGTAAATAAGTTCTTTTGTACCATATCATTTTAGATTCCACATATAAGCCATATCATGTGATATTTGTCTTTCTCTGTCTGACTTCACTCAGTATAATGGTCTCTAGGTCTATCCACGTCACTGCAAATGGCATTATTTCATTCTTTTTTATGGCTCAGGAATATTCCATTGAATATGTATACCACATCTGCTTTATCCATTCCTCTGTCGATGGCCATTTATGTTGCTTGCATGTCTTGGCTACTGTAAATAGTGCTGCAGTGAATATTGGGGTGTATGTATCTTTTCAAATTACGGTTAACATCACTAATAATGAGACAAGCAGACTTTATGCGGCTCCTGATACGAAACACCAGGAACAGGACAATATCCATATACTGTCCCCTGCCAAAAATACATAACCTGAATCTAAACATGAGAAGACCTTCCCTTGTGGCTCAGACGATAAAGAATCTCCCTGCAGTGCAGGAGACATGGGTTTGATCCCTGGGTTGGGAAGATCCCCTGGAGAAGGGAATGTCTACCCACTCCAGTATTTTGCCTGGACTATTCAGTGAGCAGAGAAAGCCTCAGGTAAACATAAGAAGAGGTTCATTATACAAAATAATTGGCCTGTCCCCTGGGGAGCCTTTCCATCTAAAAAGAGACTAAAAAGACATGACAACTAAATGCAGTAGTAATCCTGGACAATGTCCTGGATCTTGGAGGAAAAACAATATAAATAATATTGTTTGTACAGTTGTCAAAGTTTTAATATGGACACATGTACAATATATTAGCTAACAGTACTGCTTTAGTATAAAAGTTTCAAATCTGATGATAGTACTGTTAAGAAAAGGTGCTTTTGCTTAAGGCTATATGTTATGTGTGATAAAGTCATTCAGTTCAGTCACTCAGTAGCGTCCGACTCTTTGAGACCCCGTATACTGCAGTACGCCAGGTTTCCCTGTCCATCACCAACTCCCAGAGTTGACTCAAACTCATGTCCATTGAGTCAGTGATGCCATCCAACCATCTCATCCTCTGACATCTGCTTCTCCTCCTGCCTTCAATCTTCCCCAGCATCAGTGTCTTTTCTGATGAATCAGTTCTTCACATCAGGTGGCCAAAGAATTGGACTTTCAGCTTCAGCATGAGTCCTTCCAGTGAACATTCAGGACTGATTTCCTTTATGATTGACTGGTTGGATCTCCTTGCAGTCCAAGGGACTCTCAAGAATCTTCTCCAATACCACAGTTCAAAAGCATCAGTTCTTTGATGCTCAGCTTCAGTTTCTTAGAAATTAGAAGAAAATAATTCTGAGACAAATTAATCTGTATATTTTATCTGAATTTATCTGAATAGTTTGAATCTTTTCTTTCAAAAAGTTCTCAATGCTTTTTGAAACACACTCAAACACTATGTTTTGGACTTCATGCATTCTGTAATAATTGGCACATCCTAGGATTCCTAAAGAATGAGAAAAATAATTTGAGCCAAATATTCTCTAATTGGCCTAATTTTGTGACTCATGCATCCATTCTTGGAATATGAGCCCAAATAAAGGTTATTCCTCAAGCGTATATGCCTAACTTTTGCTGAACTTTTAAAAACATAAATTTCTCTTTAAATTGGGATACTTACTTTGATCAGTAATTCTACTTTTATAATTTTTTCAATTAATGATGAATGATTAGAGGAGCTGTTAGTTGGTATTGGCCCTAATTATTTTAAAATTAATTTACAGAGTAAAATCCAGACAGATTAAAAAGATAACATAGATTTCTCAAAATTAATTTAATCTCCATTAAGCAAGATGCTTTAAATTAAAGACTTAGATGAATTAAATATGATTTGCTTACCATCTACAGAAGCTTTTTGAAAATGCTCTGAAGTATATTTATGACAAAATAAAATGTTTTTTATCCTATTGATCAAAATTTTAATATATATTTAGATACTGATGACTAATAGAACAAACTTGAACTCTTTGTTAGAAAAGTAATATAGCTACATAGAATGGGACAGGAAAATTACAGGAATAGATACTAATATTTAAAGTGTGTTGTATAGCCTTTACACATATACTGTCTCTATTGAATGACTCCTGGAATATGGAGTAAATCTACTTCCCACTGTGTGCATGCATGCTAGGTTGCTTCAGTTGTGTCCAACTCTTTGTGACCTTACAGACTGTAACCCACCAGGCTCCTCTGTCCATGGCTTCTCCAGGCAAGAACACTGAAGTGGGTTGTCATGCCCTCCTCCAGGGAATCTCCCCGACCCAGGGATCAAACCCACATCTCTTAAATCTCCTGCATTGACAGAGTGATTCTTTACCACTAGTGCCACCTGGGAAGCCCATTTTCCCCACTAAACTCAACTAAAAAACTCTGGATATTATATATTAAAAAATATAATAAGACTCATTAAGAATGAAAGAAAAAGGATCTGCTAGGGATCTCAGGACCTGAGGAAAACCATAGTGGTGAGTTCCTTGGTTTGTTTTGTTTTTGCCTCATATATTCCTGAGTTGGAGCTGAAGAAGCTGGCAACCCAGAAATACTAACAGGTGCAGATTTTTAAAAATCAGAGGAGGGATTATACCCACAGTCTCGCCCATACCTAATTTAGTTTTAGATAATGAGAATTTGGACTTTCAAGCTAATAAGATTTAGATCAGAATTTGGGCTTGAGTACTGCTGTAGTGGATTGAAACTTTGGGGGCCCCAGGGATAGGGTGAATGTATTTTGTGTATAGGGTTATGTATCTTTGGTGGCTAGAGGGTGGACTATGATAGATAGAATAATTGCTCTCCAAAGAGGTCCAAGTTCTTTTGCCCCTAGTGTGTTAACATCTTACGTTACATGGCAAAAGAGACTTTTGCAGAATAGGTTGAATAAAGGACTTTTTAATGAGGAGATAATTCTGATTTTCTGAGTGGACCCTTTGTCATCACAATGAGTCTGTATAAGGGAAAGAGGGATGCAGGAAAATTAAAGTGAAAGATGAAGATGTGATGGAAACAGAAGTTAGAGTGATAGGATTGCTAACTGAGGACCACAAGCCAAGGAATTAGGGAAGCCTTTAGAAGCTGGAAAAGTCAAGCAAATGGATTATCCTCTACAACCTCAAAAAGGAACTAAGTCTTGCTAACATCTTGATTATAATCCAATAAGACCTATTTTGGAATTCCGACATCCAGAATTATAAGAAAATTGACTTGTGGATTTTTAACCCCTAAGTTTAAATAGGAAAATAATACCTGCCTACGTGAAGCAGAAAGTGATGGAACTCAAAGGAGAAAGTTGTTCATTTGCTCAGTCGTGTCTGACTTCTTGTGATCCCATGAACAGCAGCATGTCAGGCTTCCCTGTCCTTTACTGTCTCCCAGAGTTTGCTCAAACTCATGTCCATTGAGTTGATGATGCCATCAAAGTACAATTATAATTAGAGATTTCAGTACCTCTGTCTTTCAACAACTAATAGAATGACTATACAGAAAATCAGCAAGTTTTATAGTGTTCAGCTTTACATTTAGGTCTTTAATCCATTTTGAGTTTATTTTTGTGTATGGTGTTAGGGAATGTTCTAACTTCATTCTTTTATATGTAGCTGTCCAGTTTTCTCAGCACCACTTACTGACAAGATGGTCTTTTCTTTGTTGTATATTCTTGCCTCTTTTGTCATAAAGTAGGAGACCATAGGTGCATGGGTTTATCTCTGGACCTTCTATCCTTTTCCACTGATCTCTGTTTCTGTTTTTTGTGCCAGTACTATACTATTTTAACTAATGTAGATCCCCAGTGGCTCAGCTGGTAAAGAATCTCCTGCCTATACAGGCGATGCAAGAGATGTGGGTTCAATCCCTGGGTCAGGAAGATTCCCTGGAGAAGGAAATGGCAACCCACTCAAGTATTCTTGCCTGGAAAATTCCATGGACAGAGGATCCTGGCTGGCTACAGTCAGTGAGTTCTGAGAGAGTCGGACATGACTGAGCACACATGCCTGAAGTCAGGGAGCCTGACTCCTATGGGTCAATTTTTCTTTCTTAAGATTGCTTTGGCTATTCAAGGTCTTTTGTGTTTCCATACAAATTGCAAACTTTTTTGTTCTAATTCTGTGAAAAACACCATTAGTAATTTGATAGGGATGGCGTTGAGTCTGTAGATTGCTTTGAGTAGTATAGTCATTGTCACATTAATGATTGAATGGAGAGTTTTAAACATATCAGTTAATCCAAATTGGTTGATAATTTGAAGTTCTGCTGTTAGGTACATGCAAATTGGAGATTGATAATTCTTGACAGAGCAATTCCTTTGTTTCTAGGTAATCTCTGTCTTTGTACCTAATAATATTAATTGTTCTGATGCTAGGAATGCAAAGTTGGTTTTATATTTGGGAAAATTCAATATAAGAACCATATTGTCAAATAAAGGAGAAAACCCATATCATCACATGAAAGATGTAGAAATGTATTTCAAAAGATTCAACAAATATACAAGATTTTTTTAAAAAGAAATCCTCTACACACTAAGAATAGAAGGAAATGTTCTTAACCTGATGAAGGGCACTTATGAAAAACTCATAGCTAACATAATGCTTACTGATGAAAAATTAAATATTTTCCCCTAAGGTAGGGAGGAAGGCAGGATATCAGCTTTCAACATTTCTATTTAACTTTGTACTAGAGATCTTAGGCACCATCAGATCAGATCAGATCAGTAACTCAGTCGTGTCCGACTCTTTGCGACGCCATGAATCGCAGCACGCCAGGCCTCCCTGTCTATCACCAGCTCCTGGAGTTCACTCAGACTCACGTCCATCGAGTCAGTGATGCCATCCAGCCATCTCATCCTCTGTTGTCCCCTTCTCCTCCTGCCCCCAGTCCCTCCCAGCATCAGAGTCTTTTCCAATGAGTCAACTCTTCGCATGAGGTGGCCAAAGTACTGGAGTTTCAGCTTTAGCATCATTCCTTCCAAAGAAATCCCAGGGCTGATCTCCTTCAGAATGGACTGGTTGGATCTCCTTGCAGTCCAAGGGACTCTCAAGAGTCTTCTCCAACACCACAGTTCAAAAGCATCAATTCTTTGGCGTTCAGCCTTCTTCACAGTCCAACTCTCACATCCATACATGACCACAGGAAAAACTATAGCCTTGACTAGATGAACCTTTGTTGGCAAAGTAATGTCTCTGCTTTTGAATATGCTATCTAGGTTGGTCATAACTTTCCTTCCAAGGAGTAAGCATCTTTTAATTTCATGGCTGCAGTCACCATCTGTCGTGATTTTGGAGCCCAGAAAAATAAAGTCTGACACTGTTTCCACTATTTCCCCATCTATTTCCCATGAAGTGGTGGAACCGGATGCCATGATCTTCATTTTCTGAAAGTTGAGCTTTAAGCCAACTTTTTCACTCTCCACTTTCACTTTCATCAAGAGGCTTTTGAGTTCCTCTTCACTTTCTGCCATAAGGGTGGTGTCATCTGCATATCTGAGGTTATTGATATTTCTCCCAGCAATCTGGATTCCAGCTTGTGCTTCTTCCAGTCCAGCGTTTCTCATGATGTACTCTGCATATAAGTTAAATAAACAGGGTGACAATATACAGCCTTGACGAACTCCTTTTCCTATTTGGAACCAGTCTGTTGTTCCATGTCCAGTTCTAACTGTTGCTTCCTGACCTGCATACAGATTTCTCAAGAGGCAGATCACGTGTTCTGGTATTCCCATCTCTTTCAGAATTTTCCAGTTTATTGTGACCCACACAGTCAAAGGCTTTGGCATTGTCAATAAAGCAGAAATAGATGTTTTTCTGGAACTCTCTTGCTTTTTCCATGATCCAGTGGATGTTGGAAATTTGATCTCTGGTTCCTCTGCCTTTTCTAAAACCAGCTTGAACATCAGGAAGTTCATGGTTCACATATTGTTGAAGCCTGGCTTGGAGAATTTTGAGCATTACTTTACTAGTGTGTGAGATGAGTGCAATTGTGCGGTAGTTTGAGCATTCTTTGGCATTGCCTTTCTTTGGGATTGGAATGAAAACTGACCTTTTCCAGTCCTGTGGCCACTGCTGAGTTTTCCAAATTTGCTGGCATATTGTGTGCAGCACTTTCACAACATCATCCATAGTGAGACAATACAAAGAAACAACATAATTATTAGAAATGAGAAAACTGTCATTATTTACAGATGATAGGATTATGTATGTAGAAAAAACTATAGAATCTTCAAAGAAAATTCCTTGAACTAATAATTTATTAAAGTAACAGTATATGAACCCATTATATACAGCCATTGCATTTCTGTGTACTATAAACAGACATTTGAGAAATATTTTTTAAAAATCCACAAGGTCATAAGTGATAAAAAATACCTAGAATATATTTAATGAAAGAAATGTATTTCTCTCAGTTCCTAAGAGAAGTGAAGTGTTAGTCGCTCAGTCATGTCCAACTCTTTGCAACCCCATGGACTGTAGCCTGTCATGTTCCTCTGTCCATGGACTTTTCCAGGCAAGAATACTGGAGTGGATTGTCATTCCCTACTCCAGGGAATCTTCCCGACCCAAGGATCAAAGCTGAGTTTCCTGCATTGCAGGCAGATTCTTTGCCATCTGAGTCACCAGGGAAAGTACATCCAAATAAATGGGAGAAAATACCACATTCATCATTTTGGAGAATCAACATTTCTGAGATGTCCCTTCTTTCTAAATTTATCTATATATGCAGCACATCCACAATCAAAAATTAACTTAGGAGTATCTGTTTGTGTACATATACATACACTGAAAATTATATGTACAGAATGACTTGTAGAAGAATTTTTGATGTTTAGATGAGATTTTTTAATTCTTTATACATATATCTACTCTATATAAGATTTTTTTCCCATGTAGACTGTTACAGATTTTTGAGTAGAGTTCTCTGTGTTGTACAGTCCTTATTGTCTATTGTATATATAATAGTGTGTATATGTCAATCCCAGTCTCCCAATTTATCTTTCCCCTCTTACCTTCTGATACCCATAAGTTTATTTTCTACATCTGTAACTCTGTTTCTGTTTTGTCCATAAGTTTATTTGTACCCTATTTTTAGATTCCACATATAAGAAATATCATATATTTGTCTTTCTCTGTCTGACTTACTTTAACTAGAATGAGAATCTCTAGGTCAATCTGTGTTGCTGCAAATGACATTATTTTGTTCTTTTTTAATGGCTGAGTAATGTTTCATTGTATACATGTACCACATCTGTACCCATTCCTCTGTTGGTGGACATTTAAGAATATTGGTAGCCTTTCCTAGGGCTTCCCTGATAGCTCAGCTGGTAAAGAATCTGCCTGCAATGTGGGAGATCTGGGTTCGATCCCTGGGTTGGAAAGATCCCCTGGGTAAGGGAAAAGCTACTTCAGTATTCTGGCCTGGGGAATTCCATGGACTGTATAGTCCATGGGGTTGCAAAAAGTTGGACACTTTCACTTCCTATGATAGCCCAAATCTGGAAGAACTCACCTGTCTATCTAGGTGAGTGGAGAAGTATGATACATTCTTATAATGGTATACTAATCTATCAATGTAAAAGGAGAAAATTGCTGAAAGACAAAAACATGAATGAACCTAAAAACAAAAACATAAGATCTAGCAAAATCAGAAATGAAAAGTACAGATTCTATCATTTCACGAATTTGAAATCCAAGAATAGCAAAACTAAGCTATGTTGATTGAAAGCAGAAATGGTTACTTCTAGGATGGTTGTGTCCAAAGGGACAGAAGAGGAGATTTGGGAATAATAGCAAATTTCTGTATTTTGTTTTGAATTTATATATATATATATATATATATATATATATGGATTTATGCACTTGTTAAGACTCATCAAACTAAATAATTATGATCTCTGTTTTATGTATATTATACCTCAGCAAATTACTATTACTGAGACTATTATTGAACCATTTATTGGCCTCATGAATTTTGAAATTTGAAAAAACATTCTGGGCCATTTAAAACCTCACCAACATTATATATATATGTCAAAGACATAGGGAGCAAGTCACGCTTTTCCAAAAATAACTAATTTTTTGAACACTAGATATTGGCAGAGAAAAGTTCACAAAAGAAAGTGCACACTGATAAACATTATATGGCGATTACTTTCCTCCCCAGGGTTGTTCCAACTGCCTTAAGGCTGTATGGTTAGAATTCAGAATATATGACAGTAATGACCTTGGCACAGTTATGATGATCTCTATCATTGCTTCAGCAAGAGTAGTGTTTTAGTGTCTTTTTTCTCTCTTTAAATTATGCTGCTAGCTTTAAGCCTCAGGGCAGGAGTACAGTAAAGTGGGTAACTAATTGAAATATTTAAAACAGCCAGACAGCAGTATTCATGAACCATCACATGAAATAGCACAGAAAACTGCCATCTCTATATTATAAGTAATGGTTAGATTAAGAAAGATGCTTACCTTCAGATAAAAGGTTCATCAAGTATAGGAATTTTTCTTGCATTTCACATAGCATGGCCTCTGTGATAATGTTAGACATACATGTGTTAAAACACTCCCCAGTTTAATATAAGCCAAAATTGTGTCATCTAGACATTCTTCATGGGGGTAGTTAACTGTTAATTGTGTCATCTAGACATTCTTCATGGGGGTAATCAGTTAGTTAACTGTTGCTACAATGATGTTGCTTAAAAACCCACCCCAAACCTCAGTGACTCAAAACAGCATTTATTTTCACTAATCTGTGCTGCTGAATCACATACCTGCTGGGTAGGAACTGCAAAGTCACATGGCAAAGGGTTTGGCTACCAGGAAGAGTTAAGCATTAGAGCCAATGATGAAGTCTACTACATGAGGATCTTGAGTTTTTAATAAAAATTGTAGGAAGCCTCTTGGTAAAGTGAATGTAAGATCATATTGCCCGACTGAATCACCTTGATGACATATATTGAAGTAAACCAGGGACTTTTTCTGTAGGTCAATTTGAGGACAATTGACATCTAAGCAATACTGACTCTTTCTACCAATGTGGCTCAGCTGGTAAAGAATCCACCTGCAATGTGGAAGACCTGGGTTCAATCCCTGGGTTGGGAAGATCCCCTGGAGAAGGGAAATGCTACCCACTCCAGTATTCTGGCCTGGAGAGTTCCATGAACTGTATAGTCCATGGGGTCACAAAGACTTGGACACAACTGAGCAGCTTTCACTTTTCACCAATGAACACAGTATCAGATCAGATCAGATCAGTCACTCAGTCATGTCCGACTCTTTGCGATCCCATGAATCTCAGCACACCAGGCCTCCCTGTCCATCACCGACTCCCGGAGTTCACCCAGACTCACGTCCATCGAGTCAGTGATGCCATCCAGCCATCTCATCCTCTGTCGTCCCCTTCTCCTCCTGCCCCCAGTCCCTCCCAGCATCAGAGTCTTTTCCAATGAGTCAACTCTTCGCATGAGGTGGCCAGAGTACTGGAGTTTCAGCTTTAGCATCATTCCTTCCAAAGAAATCCCAGGGCTGATCTCCTTCAGAATGGACTGGTTGGATCTCTTTGCTCTCCAAGGGATTCTCAAGAGTCTTCTCCAACACCACAGTTCAAAAGCATCAATTCTTTGGTGCTCAGACTTCTTCACAGTCCAACTCTCACATCCATACATGACCACAGGAAAAACCATAGCCTTGACTAGATGGACCTTTATCCCTCAATATATAGTGAGGTTCCTAATGTTTTGTTGTTGTTGTATGTTTTTAGAGTTTATTTGAAACTCAGTCACATAGAGCCATCTCATGCCCTCCCTCTCTCTGTAAAGGAAGGAGCATTTTGATTATTTAGGGATGTATATAATTCTGCTCTTTAGTTTATTCCCAAGGCAGAACATAGCTATCAGAATTCACTTACTTTTCTTTGGTGGTGGTGGTTTTGTCCTGTGTATGACTCTTTGTGACCCCATGGACTGTAGCCCACCAGACTCCTCTATCCATGGGATTTCCCAGGCAAGAATATTGGAGTGGGTTGCAATTTCCTTCTCCAGGGGATATTCCCAACCCAGGACTGAAACCTATATCTCTTGTGTCTCCTACATTCACGAGGAGGTGGCAGGGGGCGCGGGGGTGAGGGCAGTTTCTTTACCACTAGCGCTGCCTGGGAAGCCCAGGTGTGGGATTGCAAAGATCTAGACTTAAATTGAAGAATTTTTCTTTAAAGCCTCGGGCTTTAGGATTTTCATTATGTGATAAGAAAACATGTTGCTCAGGCTATTTTTCACATCTGTTCATGTAAGTTAGTTCATGTGTCTGGCATAAATTGTCATACGCATGCATCCTCCACAAGTGGTTGTGCTTTTATGTACTTTACTGTACAGTAATGTGTGGCATGAAGGGCTACCATGATAGCTCAGCACCAAAGAATCTGCCGGCAATGCAGGAGATGCAGGTTTGATCTCTGGGTCAGGAAGATCCCCTGGAGGAGAAAATGACAGCCACTCCAGTATTCTTATCTGAAGAATCCTATAGAGGAGCTTGGAAGGTTAAAGTCCATAGGGTCACAAAGAGTTGAACACTGAGTGACTGAGTATGCATACACTGTATAGAGTATAGTAGTGGAGTATCTTTATTTCAAGTGCAGAATGTCCAGAAGCAAGTGTAGAAGCAGCAGTGGTATAGGTGACATAGCTACCCAGGCTTGTATTAATATTTTTACATAAATAAGGAATATATTGGCTTGGCAAAACAGCACCTTCAGGTTTTTCTGTAGTATCTTATGGAAAAACTCAAACAGACTTTTTGGCCAGCCCAATAATTGTGACCACCAGTGAGTCCAACCTTTGCAAGTATGAAATCTTCATCCTATCCTAAGGTTTTGAAAATTTACCTATGCCACATTACAAAGCAGAGAAAATGGGGGAATAAGACAACAGTAAGTGATGTGGTAATCCTCTATGGTGTCTCCCAAGATCTCCAATTGCAACAATACAGAAGTTTGAAGAATTCCTTGTAAGGAATGACACCATAAAACTCCTAAAACTTAGGCAAATCATTCTCAGACATGAATTGTAACAATATTTTCTTGGTTTCCCAAAGCAAAAGAAATAAAAGTAAAAATAAATGGGATCTAATCAAACTTAAACTTTTCCACAGCAAAGAAAACCACTGAGAAAACGAAAAGACAACATATGGAATGGGAAGAAATACTTGCAAATGATGCAATTGACGAGGCGTTATAGCCAAAATATACAAGCAGCTCATAAAACTCAATACCAAAAAGCAACCCAATCAAAAGGTGAGCAGAAGACCTAAACAGACATTTTTCCAAACAAGACATACACTTAGCCAACAAGCACATGAAAAGATGCTCAACACACTAATAATTAGACAAATCCAAATTAAAACCACAATGAGGTTTCACCTCAACAGCAATCAGAATGACCATCATCAAAAAGTCTAGAAATAATAAATGCTAGAGAGGATCTGGAAAAAAGGGAACCCTCCTAGACTGTTGGTGGGAAGTGACTTGGTGTAGCCACCATGGAAAACAGTATGGAGTTCTCTTAAAAACTAAAAATAGAGCTACAGTATGATTCAGCAATCCCGCTCCTAGGCATTTATTCCAAAAAAGATGAAAACTGTAATTCAAAAAGATACATGCACCCCAATGTTCATAGCAGCACTACTTACAATAGCCAAGACATGGGAAAAACCCAAGTGCCCACCAGTAAAGTAAGTGAGAGAAAGATGAATATTATTTGCTATCACTTATATGGGGAGTCTAAAAAATACAACAATACAAAGCAGAAACAAAGTCATAAACATAGAAAACAAACTTATGGTTACCAAAGGGGAATGGGGAGTTTGGGATTAGCAGATATGTACTACTATACATTAAATAGATAAGCAACCAGGATTTACTATATACACAGGGAGCTATATTGAGCTATATTCAATGTCTTACAATAATTCACAGTTGGCAGTAATTTGAAATATGTGTGTGTGTCTGTGTATCTATGAATCACTTTTCTGTTTAGCTGAAACTAACCAAAATGTAAATCAACTACACTTCAGTTTTTTTTTTTTTAATTCATACATAGAAAAGAAAATGGTGTATGGTATTCTCTATACTAGGAGCTTCCTTTATGTAACGGTCTTGAAAACTGTGACTCACCAGAAATATTGATGATAAAAGCCACTCCAAGATGAATGAACGTACTGAGAATCACAGATACTTATACGAACTACTGCTTTTGAGAACAGTTCACTGACAGGAACTATCACCAGAATTTTTTGTTGACAAGAACCTTCCTTGAGAGCATAAAACGGCTTTGAACTCAGGAAACTCTAGGTCTGTGGCACTGTATGGCATTGTAACTTTTGTTAGTATCTTCCTTCATGCATAAGAAGATTTAATTTTATATTGGTGTATTAGCAGAGTTCACAGTAAGAAAGAATAATTTTCACTAAAACAACTTAGTATTGGAAGTCCCTAACATAGACCTTCTATTGTGGACTAACTGGTTATGGTACCCTTGCATTCTAACTCATAGTTTAGATCCCAGTTAAGACTGAAAACAGGGTTCTAAAAAGGTGGGTATGTCATGGACCTATAAAATGGGCTTGTCTTTGTCAATTTTTCTTAGTTTTTAAGGCTTTCATTGAAATGCATGTTTGACAGTAGAGTATATCAGTTGCATACTGATATTCAGCTAAATGTAAGGAGAGGCAATAGAATATGTTAGCTGTAGTAAGAGACTTTGCTTTCATAAATATGGATATCACTAATGCCAATTCAATTGGAGCTGACAAATTTTTTGAACTTGGTGTATTCCCTAATCTCTAATAGAATGCATAGGGAAATAAGAATAACACAAGAATACTTCATCCATTTTTAGATTTCAATTAATATCCTCATATAATGCTTATATTTAAGTAGAAGCCAGTGTATATTCTGGATTTACAAAGAAAAACATTTCTTATTGTTCATGTTATGTAGCTTGCAACCATAGGCAATCAAGTAATTATAATATTGTATCTGCTAAGATTCAGGGCAGACATTAAAGGCCATCCTCACAAAAATAACATCTCACATTCAAGTAATTGTCTATCATTGGAAAATCCCGTGTACACTTGAAACTGTGGTACACGTTGACCCTCTAGGCACCTTTCAGTCTATTTGGGAATGTGAGTAACCTAGATCTTCCCAGAGAGCTTTTATGTTTCTCATTTTTTACTTTTGTTTTTGTAATAATCTGCATTCCATTTTCATACCATATCAGAAACAGTATATCTGAAAGTCAATGTAGTATTTGTATACTTTCTGGATTTCTGACTTCAGACACAATAGCCAAATAGTATATGGATTTGGCTATTAGATAGTCAAATAGCCAAAAAGTACAGGAAAGCAAAGGCCCAGATAATCACGATGGTGTGATCACTCACCTAGAGCCAGACATCCTGGAATACGAAGTCAAGTGGGCCTTAGGAAGCATCACCACGAACAAAGCTAGTGGAGCTGATGGAATTCCCAGTTGAGCTATTTCAAATCCTAAAAGATGATGCTGTGAAAGTGCTGTGCTAAATACGCCAGCAAATTTGGAAAACTCAGCAGTGACCACAACACTGGAAAAGGTCAGTTTTCATTCCAATCCCAAAGAAAGGCAATGCCAAAGAATGCTCAAACTACCACACAATTGCACTCAGCTCAAAATTCTCCAAGCCAGGCTTCAACAGTACATGAACTGTGAACTTCCAGATGTTCAAGCTGGATTTAGAAAAGGCAGAGGAACCAGAGACCAAATGACCAACATCCATTGGATCATCGAAAAAGCAAGAGAGTTCCAGAAAAACATCTGCTTTATTGACTATGCCAAAGCTTTGACTGTGTGGATCACAAGAAACTGTGGAAAATTCTTAGAGAGATGGGAAAACCAGACCACCTTACCTGCCTCCTGAGAAATCTGTATACAAGTCAGGAAGCAACCGTTAGAACTAGACATGGAACGACAGACTGGTTCCAAATCAGGAAAGGAGTACATGAAGGCTGTATATTGTCACCCTGCTTATTTAACTTATATGCAGAGTACATCGTGAGAAACGCTGGGCTGGATGAAGCACAAGCCTGGAGTCAAGATTGCCAGGAGAAATATCAGTAACCTCAGATACACAGATGACACCACCCTTATGGTAGAAAGTGAAGAAGAACTAAAGAACCTCTTGATGAAAGTGAAAGAGGAGAGTGAAAAAGTTGGCTTAAAACTCAACGTTCAGAAAACTAAGATCATGGCATCTGGTCCCATCACTTCATGGCAAATAGATGGGGAAGCAATGGAAACAGTGACAGACTTTATTTTGGGGGCCTCCAGAATCACTGCAGATGGTGCCTGCATGAAATTAAAAGACGCTTGCACCTTGGAAGAAAAGTTATGACCAACCTAGACAGCATATTAAAAAGCAAAAACATTACTTTGCCAGCAAAGGTTCGTCTAGTCAAAGTTATGGTTTTTCCAGTCGTTGTGTATGAATGCGAGAGTTGGACTATAAAGAAAGGTGAGCACCAAAGAATTGATGCTTTTGAACTGTGGTGTTGGAGAAGAATCTTGAGAGTCCCTTGGATCCTTGCTAGAATCCTTGCTAGGAGATCCAACCAGTCCATCCTAAAGGAAATCAGTCCTGAATATTCAGTGGAAGGACTCATGCTGAGGCTGAAATTCCAATACTTTGGCCACCTGATATGAAGAACTGACTCGTTTGAAAAGACCCTGATGGTGGGAAATATTGAGGGTGGGAGGAGAAGGGGATGACAGAGGATGAGATGGTTGGATGGCATCACCGACTCAATGGACATGAGTTTGAGTAAACTCCAGGATTTGGTGATGGACAGGGAAGCCTGCCATGCTGTAGTCCATGGGGTTGCAAAGAGTCAGACATGACTGAGCGACTGAACTGAACTCAACTGATAGGAAAGTAAATTTGAGTTCTATTTCAAAAATGTGTCAACACCAACTACAATAGGCGGTGAACTCATCTTCTCATTTCTAAGCCTCTTGAGATGGCTTCCGTGTCTGAGATATGGACTTAAGGGTAAGGTGTAGAAGAATAAGGGGCCAAACTAGAAACAAAGCAGGGGGTGGGGGGTTGGGGAGAAAAAAGTGGAAATGAGCAGGGCAACTTAGGAACACTGATGAAAAGAAATGGGGGCTGGTAATCAAGTGGAGCTTTGTCTTCATTTTTACCACCTGCTTTTTCCCCTTCAGTCATCACTGCTTTTATTTTTGTCACTTTCAGATTTTATTGACACATACCAGACTTAAGTGATTTATGTGGAAATTCATGACCCTGTGGGTATCCATATTCTAGTGAGATCAACTGCAAAAGCAGGAAAAGGGAAGGAAGAAAAGGAAATTCCTAGCTGACATGGAAACAATGATTTTGTTGACACATCCCTGGTAAGCAAATTAATTATGTATGGGGAACTGGCTCTTAGGCATTTTGCTATCAAACATCCTATTTTCTTTTTAAAATTAAAATCCTTCACAAAAACCTTTTCTATAATTTTTCCTCCAGGTGAATTGAAATTGTAATGCTCTTAGCTGTCAGGAAATATTTTGGAATTTACCTGTATTTCTATAAAGTACACTTGATACATGAAAATAAAAGTAGATTACTGCATCTTCTTCTGTTCTTTTATATGAATTGTAAACATCTAGAGTTAGTATTTTTTATTTGGTTGATTCAAATTATTAACTCTCTCTTAAAACCACTATATTTTCTTGATTGGTCAAATATTACAGCAATATGAAGCATAACAACCAACCACAAATATCTTAATAGCATGTGATAATAAGCATTTTTTTTGTCACATGTCTGAGGGTAGGCAATAGGTTGGCTGATATAATAACTGTTGTAATTTTTCTGGGGCAACTCTGTACCATATGTCTTTCATCTCCTTTCTGAGGTCTGCATGCTTACCTGGGCATGTTTTCTCATAATAGCAGAAGTGCAAGAGAGTAAGCTCAATTACAAGGCGCTTGTCAAGACTTTGCATGCGTAAATTCTGCTATCATTTCTTTGGCCGGAAGAAGTCACAGGGTCTAATGTAAAATAAAGGGTTAGGGAAAAAGACTTTAACAAAGGGAAGATGAAGTCATGTGAAAAGTGGCCTGGAATCAAAGAGGGAAGAAGAATTGGAGCCATTAATGTGATCTACCTTATGTTGTAAACTCAAATATCACATGTCTTCTCCATATACATACATAGGTATACATAAGGATAACACACACACACACACACACACACACACACAGTATCTTTCTTATGTAGAAATGTCATTTTTTTCAACTTTGAGAGGAAAGTAATTGGAAATGGAGGAAGACAGCAGCAGACAAACTAGCCACACAATCTGAATCAATTCTTGTGAACAGAGGATTTCCTTCCCTTCCCTTCTCTCTCACCCACACATGCCCACACACCTGTATTTGAAGTTGTAGTGCATAAGAATAGGACATTTGAAAGTATTCAAGCAACCAAATAACCTTCTTAGATAAGACATTTTTCAGTAGTGTCTTTGAATATATCTGGCATATGGATAATCCTCCTTCTTTTTACCAAAAAAAAAAAGATAAAATAAATTTCAGTTGTTTCAGAAATGGCATTGGAAAATTGCTTTGAATAAATCAGCACCATAGAGGGAAAAAAGCCCACATGCTCAGTAGGCATTTCTTTCTCAGAATCAATGTATTGTGAAGAGATAAGTGAATGCTGCTAAGGAAATCTCTACCCAGCCTTTCTCAGTTACCTGAGTCACTCTTTAACATTGCCAGTGTGACACTTCCAATTTTTCAGAGCTCAGATAAATCACCAAACCTCCCAGAACTATGGGTATCATACCGTGTTCTGCAACGCTGCCAAATCTCACTGCCCTTCCCAGCCCAATCACAGAAGGCAGGAGTTACTCATCAGGCCATTTTCTCTCCTTCAGCCTTGACCTTCAGTCATTGCGTATCTATTCTCTCAGTGCATCCCTTGTGCATTCCAGCCCCTTTCTCAGGCTTGGGTCCTCATTATCATTTCTTGCGCTATTGAAAAAATTCCCTCAAGAGAACCTCTCCCCTCACCCTACTCATCTAATCAAATCTGTCCTGTATCCTATTCCTGTAGTCTAATCAACCTCCTCCCCCCAAACACATAAATACAGGCAAGTCCAAAACTGTGTGCAGTTCTGCATAGCCTGGCTTTATTCTGGATCCTTCCTTTTCCCCCTAGTTAAATCTCCCAACCCCTCGTAACATACTCACAGTCTAAACTGACCAGTTCACACCAGTTTGCCTGGATTTTCCAGGTTTTAACAATGAAAGTCTTGTATCAGTTCCAGGCAAATCTGGATGGTTGGTCACTCAACCTCATAAATACACATGCCCCCCTATACCACATAATGTATTTGATAAATAGTTACTGAGAACGTAATATGTACCAGGCACTTTTCTGGATACTAAAGATACAGCAGTGAACAAAAAGGCAAGATCTTTTCTTGTAGGCCTCAAAGTTCTAATGTGAAGTGAAAGTCGCTCAGTTGTGTCCTAGTCTTTGTGAACCCATGGACTATACAGTCCATGGAATTCTCCAGGCCAGAATACCAGAGTGGGTAGCTGTTCCCTTCTCCAGCAGATCTTCCCAACCCAGGGATTGAACCCAGGTCTCCCACATTGCAGGTGGATATTTTACCAGCTGAGCCACCAGGGAAGCCCAAAGTTCTAATAGGATGTTACGTAAATAAATGAGAGAAAGAGACAGAGAGATGGATATACTGTCACGTGCATTTGTCTCCTCTTAAGGTGATAGTCTATTCCAACTGAAACAGTCTATTCCTTTTTTTTTCCTCTCTCTCTCTCTGTGCCTCTCTCTCTCTCTCTGTATAACACATACACACACATATAAACATAAATATATATTTATTTCAGTGGTGTTATCTGCAGTGAAGAAAAATAAAAGAGAGAGTGAAGAAGTAGGTAGTGAGTAGGCAGTGTTTCTATATAAGAACAGGGCATTCTCTCTGATGGAAATTCTTCATATAATTCTACAATTAATAGCTTGCATATCTCCTCAAGTCCCCTAAAATAGTCAGTTCATTTCTTCTTATGTTCATTAATGTATTAATTAACCCCACAAGTTTTGTTGCAACTCCTGCTATCCACTAGACATGGTTTTAGCAACTGGTGAGGAAAGAGTGGGTGAAACTCACATACTCCCCGCTGTCATGGTTTTAATAGTTAGGTCAAAGAAGAAACCATGAACCAGCAATCATACAACTGCACTTATAGTGGTAAATTGTGCTCAGTACTAAGGCTTTCCAGGTGGCAGTAGTGGTAAAGAACCAGCCTGCCAATGCAGGAGACATAAGAGACACAGGTTCGATCCCTGGGTCGGGAAGATCCCCTGAAGGAGGGATGGCAACCCACTCCAATATTCCTGCCTGGAGAATCCCATGGACAAAGGAACCTGGTGGGCTACAGTCCATAGGGTCGCAAAGAGTCAGACACGACTGAAGCGACAGAGCGCACATGCAGGTACTCAGTACTAAGGAGGAACTGAATGGGAAACTCTGGGTATTTAACAGCAGGATTTAATTTTGATTCCGAAGTTAAGAATGCTTTCAGAATTGATATTTGAGTCCCAGAGGGAAAGCACTTTAGGCAGGGGGGAGAAGCACTTTTGATGCTTTGAGAAAAGGAAATAAAAGATAATTCTGAAGCAGAAAGCAAGCCCATGTATGTGGAGCACACTGAGTGACAGGAGTGGCAGGTGATAAATGCTCAGAAGATAGTGGAGGCTGGATCAGGGAAGTCCTTAGAGTGAAAAGAATCGTGGTCTTGCCCCTTGCATTGGAATCACTTAGACTTTTGTAAAATTCTGTTGCCTGCTTCCCCCGCTCCACCCCTTGGAGATTCTGGTTTGGGATGCAGATGAAGCATTAGGCTTTAAGAAGTTTCTTGATGATGAATATTTTTTCCCAAATGTAATCTTTTACCTGTTTCTTCAAATAAGAAAATACTTGACTCAAGTTTTTACTTACTGGAACTCTAAATATTTTTCCCAGGTTCAAACTCTGTCTTTTCTTGGATTATTTTCCTCCTTCCTCTGCTGAGGTAGCGTCTTACTTCTTTCTGCCCTTTGATGTCTTCTTTAGATACAATTTTAAAGAGCATCAGAAACTAACACTCTAATGAACTTTGCGGACAGCTTAGAAGCACCTTTCTCACACATCAATCACCTTGTTTGTCTTTGCCTTGTTTCTATCCTTCTCTCTGCCCCTCAAAACCTTAGCACAGAAACTCAAATGTTGTAGATATTAGGTACAAATTTGTGAAATTGACCAGACTACCACCTTAAGAGGATACAAATGCACACGACAGTACAGTATCTCTACATCTTGGATTTACATTCCTGAGAGTGAATAAGCTTACATTCAATCACATTACTTGGCTGGCTTTGAGATAAGCACAGGCAGAAGTAATTGTCATTTTTGATTTAGTGTTCTAAGCCAAGATGAAAAAAAGATGGTCTTCTGCAGGCTCTAAATTTGATCTTACTTTAATGGTTTTGTTTTCCATGATAACTTTTTAAAAGTTGGGAATAAACATGAATAAACAGAATAAACTCTTCTTTATTCATATTTTTCTGGTGACCCATACATCTAAATAGTGTTCATTTGCTTTGAATGTTCCTGGTGTCATTTTAGTTAGTGCCTCTGATCTTGTTAACAGCAGAATCCATTTTTATTTTTTAATCAAGAATTCTGTCTTTGATAGTGAGTTACTGAGAAAGAAATAGATGAAACCTGAACTATCCAGAGGGAATTTCCCTGGCCTGCTTTGGGAAGATAGCCTAACATCAGGCAGGGTTATTAATCATGCCTTTTTTTCCAGACATCAAATTCTTATTCTTGCTTCTATTGTTGAATAAAAACAAAATCACTTAAGTGAAAACCCGAATATTTTATATCAGACATCCTTGTATGAAAACTAAATATGTATCATTGTCAGTAATCTGTATGCACACATGAAGAGAGGAAGGCAGAATAATATTTCTATTCTAAAACTGCTGTTTTGATGTGACTGTCTTTGATGGTAAATAGAACAAGAATAAACTCAAATTTTAAAAGTAAGGAAATATTTTATTTCACTGATTTCAAGAAGACCAAAAAGACATCTCCATGATCTTAATGACACCTTTAATGATCACATTTTTTCCAATATCTTTTTGCCATCCTTCCTGTTTTAAGGAGGTTCTCAGGCTAATTTGCCTCAAAACAGAAACATGGCTCCCACAGTTCCAAGCATCACAGCCAAACATGACAATGTCAAGAAAAACATCCCTTGGCCTTCTTTTGTCTCCTTTAAAAAAACAAGTAACACTTTCCCCAAAGTTGCATTCTCTTTGCCACTCAGAAGACTTCCTCTCACGATTTAATTGATCAGAATTATGCCACAAGCCCAAAGCAAAGAAAACGGTGCTGCCACTACAGAATCAGTCCAGTCAAGAGCCGTCTTTAGGGGCTGGTTACCAAAACATATGGCCCTGTGAAGCAGAGTAGATAGATACTTGAAGAAAACTTAGAAAAATTAAGAGAATGAGAACATACGGAGGGAACCGACTAATATCTGTGCTAACTGGCATGGGGTTCAAGAGATAAGAACTACAGACCGTTATATTTCTTCTTTAAATCAGGAGATTTTTAACTTTCAAATAAAAATCTTTTGAAGGGCTACTCTAAAACCTGGTTGATTTCAAAATTTTAAAACTGTGATGAAAAACCTCTGTAAAAGAAAACCAGCTTTCTCATTAGTTTGTTCATTTGTTATATTGAAAAATTAGAAACTGAGTCCTGACCTGGAGGATTTTAGGAAACCAAGACCTTAAAAAAAAAAAAAAAAACTATCAGTGGCCTCTGGGTTCATTTCTCTTCCTGTTTTTTGTTTTTGTCTCATTTTTTAATAGAAAGAAACCTGAGCCTTGTGGACATTTTTATGTTGTGTATGTCTGCTGTGTGAAACGTGATACTGATGTTAGGTTGAGAGACTGATGGCATTGTGTGGGTCAGAAGTGAGGATCAGAGTTTGAAGTTGGAATTTGGGTTAAGGAAGATAAGCTGTTACAGTTCTAGGAATTGATTCAAGCTGGAAAAATGAGAGTCTAACATTGGGAGATAGGGAGAGATGACTTTAATTGAATTGTGGAGCTGCAGGAGGCTAGCAATACCCAGATTTGACAGTTTACTTCTAAGAGACTATTTTGAAATAGACTGTCACTCCAGAAAACACTGGGGTTGAAAAAGCCCTGCTTTCATGCCCAGAGTAACACATAGTGAGGAGAAGCTTATTGTACCTATTTGCACAAGAAATCCCAAATAACTGTGATGTCTTAGCCTCTCAAGAAGTTAAACACACTGCCCAAATTCCCTTTGCTGAAAGTATATTTAGGATTTTTTACCAATGTTTATAAATATTTTTTCTCTTACTGTTCTTGTTCAGTTTTGCTATTAAGGTTGTATGAGCCACAGAAAGGATATAATTAGTTTTCTCTCGTTTTTGTTCTTTAAAATTTTTGTATAAGATAGGGCTTGTAACATTTCCTGAATATTCAGTAAAGATTTGCCTGCAGAGTCATCTTGCCTTGTTATCATTTATGAAATAGAAATTGGTATTTTTATTTCTTTTCCCCTATGGTTCACTTTCTTCAAACGTTACTGGTATTTGACCATTTTCTATTTATTCTTGAGTTACTTTTGGTATTTATAGTTTGTAGATTATTTATCCATTTCATTTAATTTTTCAAAGATATTGAGAGTATTCTTTACATCAGTATAAGTTTTAGAATGTTTGTCAGTTTATACAAGCCTAATTGTTTCTCCAAAGATAAGATAATGAGCCTTAACATAATTGTTGAATAATATAAAACTGTACAGTTAGCTGAAAGATGAGTCAACATGGGTATATTTTGAGAATCATTCTTAGTATGGTAGATTTTACAGGAGCAAGTGTCAATAATGCTACTGAGTGAGATTGAAGCATGTCATTATTTGGAAAATGGTTTAATACGTGGCAGAAATCTGTGGGTAGAGTAATAATTAACTCTAGCTTACTTCATTTCTTGTAACCCAAAGGGTGAATTGCAACGGAAATCCATTTAAATCGGAATCTCCATGCATTGAAAGAGAGAAGCATTTAAATAGTAATGTGGTACAAGGGAGGTTTGTTCCGAAGGTGATCTCCATGAGAGCGAGGAATTTGTCTTTTCTTATTTCCTGTTTTCTTTACAGAGATTAAAACAGTACCTGACACATAGTAGGTGCTCAGTGACAAATATTTGAATGAAGGAAAAATGGAAAATCTAATTTAGTTCTTGTTACAAGTCTGTGACTATAAAAACAAATAATTGCTGTCTACTTACACTATATCAGAAATCATTCTATGTCTTTACATATGTTAATTTATCTAAATCCTTATGAAATAGCAAATTGTATATAATGGCTACAATTATTATATGTTTATGGCAGTTCTGTACCTTGTTGATTACTGTGAGCTTGTTATATATTTTGAAATCAGAAAGTGTGATGCTTCCATCTTTGTTTTACTTTCCCAAGATTGACTTGGCTGTTTGTGCTCTTTTATGGTTCTATATGAATTTTAGATTTTTTTTATTTTTATGAAAAACAACATTGGAGTTTTTATGGAGTTTGCACTGAATATGTAGATCACTTCAGATAGTATGTATTTAAACACTATTAAGTCTTCCAACCTATGGATATGAAGATGCCATTCCATTTGTTTCCATCTTCTTTCATCAAATTACTTTGTAGTTTTCAGTATACAAGTCTTTCAACTCTTTAATCAAATATATTCCTAAGTATTTTATTATTTTTGGTGCTATTGTTTTGGGGATTATTTTCCTAATTTCCTTTGCAGCTAGTTTGTAGTCAGTATAACTGATTTTTGCATTTTGATTTTGTACCCTGCACCTTTATTGAATTTTTTTTTAGTAGTAATAATTTTTATATGAAATCTTTACGATTTTCAATATATAAGATGTTTGTCTACAAACAGTGACAGTTTTACTTCTTCCTTTCTGATTCAGATACCTTTTATTTCTTTTTCTTGCTCAATTACTCTGGCTAGGATGTTCACTACTATGTTAAATAAAAGTGGTGTGAGTACACATCATTGTCTTGTGTGCAATCTTAGAGGGAAAGCTTTCAGGTTTTCACAGTTGAATGTGATGCTAGCTGTGGGCTTTTCATGTATGACCTTCATTATGTTGAGGAATTTTCCCTCCTTTCCTAATTTTTTGAGAGTTTTTGTTATGACAGGGCTCCTTATTTTGTCAAACACTTGTTTTATTGCATCTATTGAGATGATATTATGATTTTAATCCTTTGTTCTGTTAACATGATGTGTCACATTAATTGGTTTTCATATTTTGAACCATACTTACATCCATGAGGCAAATCCCTCTTGGTTACATTGTATAATCCTTTTTTTTTAATTTTATTTTATTTTTAAACTTTACATAATTGTATTAGTTTTGCCAAATATCAAAATGAATCCGCCACAGGTATACATGTATAATCCTTTTAATGTGCTGTTGGACTCACTTTGTATTTTATTGAGGATTTTTCCAACTATATTCACCAGGATTATTTTCTTATAGTTTTGCTTTTCATGGTGTCTTTGTCTGGCTTTAGTTTCAGGGTAGTGCTGGATTCATAAAATGAGTTTGGAATTATGTCTTCCCTCCTCTTGAATTTTTGGGAAACATTTGAAAAGGGATTGGTATTAATTCTTCTTTAAATGTTTGGTAGAATTCACCAGTGAAGTCATTTGATCTGTGTCTGTCACAAAAAGATAAATAGTGTGTTATTCCACATGTATTAGGTACTTAGAGTAGTCAGAATCATAGAAATATCAAGTGGAATGGTGGTTGCCAGAGACTAGGGGGAGAGGAAGATGGGAAGTTGTTGTTTAGTGGGTATAGAGTTTTAGTTTTGCAAGGTTAAAAGATTGGTTGCACAAAAATGTGAATATTCTTAATACTACTAAACTATACAACTTAAACCTAATTCATATTTTGTTATGTGTATTGTACCACAGTTGATTTTTTTTAATGTATATAAATCTGCTACTTAGAGGTAGGTCACATTTCTTTGCAAATTTTTATAGTCTGATGATTAAAAAACAAAGGAGTTAAGCATTATTACTTCTAACAAGACTAATTTTAGATATGAAAATTAGTTTGAATATGGATTAGAATTCTCCTGTCTTTATTTTAACTATGAATTCAGCCTTAATAAACTTGTCCAGTGATAATTCAAGGCCCAAGTTAATTACTGTTTTCTCTGACATCTATCGCAGAAGAATTCCTTTTTTGGAGTAGAATCCTGTGTATATTTCTAGACTAATCCACTTAGTTGTACATACATCTGCCTCTAGAGTTTAATATCAAGGCTTATCCTTTAAATAACTTTGTTTCCTTGGTTCTTACTATTATGCCAGGCACAGAGCTGGCAGGTAATAAGAGTTTGCTGAATTCATTGAGCAAATATTTGTTAAACCCTTAACATGAACAAGGACCAAGATAGATGCATTTTTAATGTTGCCTTTATTTAGTAATGGTCAAAACTTTGCACAGAAAATAATCTAAGTCTTAGCCACAGTGTTAGTATTGACCAACTAGGGTTAATATGTTTTATTCAAAAGATGTGCAGTATTTAGTAGAAGACAGACATAAAGATTTAGCTGATGAGAATAGAATATATAATTTTGAATTTCAGGCCTATGAAAGACAGAGGTACATGTTGTAGACACAAACTTTCTTCCTGATGTCTTTGTATATATGGCATACTTGGGAGTGACATTTCTTAAAATTATACCTGCTTTTTCTTCCTTAAAATGCTTCTGTAATTTGATTGTCAATGATTGTTAACTAAGTATAGCTACTGAGGGTAGCTGTATGAGAATGAGAAGAATAATGAAGTTATTTTCTATAAACCAGTTAGTATTAGCAATTACCATAAACTCTAATGTACATTTAAGAAACTGTTACAAATAGGCACATGTCAGTATTTTTATGCTGAATTTAAATCCAAGAATTCTTAGTAATCCTATGTTCTCTTACATCACTATCTATATTATGGTAATGGAATGTGCATTTTATTGATTATAGAAGATGAAGTGACACCAACATTTCTTAAGTTCACGTATTTGGAAAAAACATTCAATTTTTTAAGAAATCCAATTCTTAGTGTTATTTCTTAATTAAAAAACTGTAAGCCTTCTGTTTAAAATAAAGATTATGGCCAAGAAGAGCCCATGTCAGGGTTAAATGAAACAGAGACTAATTAGCTGATACAATTCAGAACTATGAAATTATCCTCTGTTTTACAAGCTAAAACAAAAAGCTAGGGAGTTTTCTGGGTGATCAGAAACACTGAATTTATGCTAAGAGAGACATACATAAAATCTAATGGGTCCCTATTTGGAGAATCTTAGTAGAACCCCTATAATGACCCTTGACTAATTTGAATATACATAGTAAGAAGTAGTCATGAGAATCCTCTGTCCTTTTCAGTAGTGGATTAATTATTCTATGACATGTTTTGATTTAAGCTCTCAACTGTATTCAGAACCACGACAGAACTGGGAATTGTCTATGATAATTTCATTGAATATGTAAGAGGTGAAAAAACTGCTTAGTAGCCTTTCTAAAACATTATGAAATTCCTTAACTGTAGCTTTATGAAGCTAACTGATGGTATATATGGTCAAGGGTTTTCTAATCAAACCCAGAAAAAATGTGAAAAAGACATATGATTATGTTAGGAGAATTGCACTGTGTTGATTAAAAACATTAAGCAGCTAGGATTACTTTAATGGCAGAAGGTGAGTAATTTGAAAGGAAATGTAAGAAATATCCATGAATCTATAATCAGACAGTATGTTCTTTCCATACCACCACGAACAAATTTGGGACGAGAGTAGTGGCTAGATTTGTAAACTCAGACACTAGTGCCTATGATCACTAGATTCTTTTTCCAAAACTACAATGGATAGGTTATGTAGAACTATGATCTTTATGGTACTCCTTCCATACCTAAGGAAGAGCTGAAAGCTACCTGCACTCTACTTAAGACCTATTAAGAATGTTGCTACAGTTTAAGTTTCAGGTGGGTGGGGACTTTATTTTCTCCGCTGCTATGTCTCCAGTGGGCTTCCTAGGTGGCTCAACAGTAAAGAATCCACCTGCCAATGCAGGAGATGCCCGTTCAATCCTTGGGTTAGGAGGATTACTTGGAGAAGGAAATGACTTCCGACTACAATATTCTTGTCTGGGAAATCTCATGAACAGACGAGCCTTGCAGGCTACAGTCCATGGGGTCATGAAAGAGTCGGACATGACATAGCAACTAAACAACAACAACAACATGTCTCCAGTACCTTCCACACTCCTGGACGTGTTCTTGATGCCCCATAATATTTGTTGAGTGAATTAATAAATTAATATGGATTCCTTATTAGAAATTCTTTCAAGGCAGGAATACAAACTAACTGGTCAACATTAGCCTGTGGGAATTCATTTTTTTTTAAATGGAAGCTAATTACTTTATAATATTGTGGTGGTTTTTGCCATACATTCACATGAATCAGCCATGGGTGTACATGTGTTCCCTGTCCTGACTCTCCCTCCCCATCGCATCGCTCAGGGTCATCCCAGTGCACCAACACTAAGCACCCCGCCTCATGCATCACACCTGGACTGGGGATCTATTTCACATATGATAATAAACATGTTTCAATGCTATTCTCTCACATCATCCCACCCTTGCCTTCTCCCACAGAGTCCAACAGTCTGTTCTTTATATCTGTGTCTCTTTTGCTGTCTCCCATATAGGGTCATTGTTACCATCTTTCTAAATTCCATATATATGCATTAATATACTGTATTGGTGTTTTTCTTTCTGACTTACTTCACTCTGTATAATAGGCTCCAGTTTCATCCACCTCATTAGAACTGATTCAAATGCACTCTTTTTAATAGCTGAGTAATATTCCATTGTGTATATGTACCACAATTTTATTATCCATTCGTCTGCCAATGGGCATCTAGGTTGCTTCCATGTCCTGGATATTGTAAACAGTGCTGTGATGAACATTGGGGTACACATGTCTCTTTCAGTTCTGGTTTCCTCAGTGTGTATGCCCAGAAGTGGGATTGCTGGATCATATGGCAGTTCTATTTCCAGGTTTTAAGGAATCTCCACATTATTCTCCATAGTGGTTGTACTAGTTTGCATTCCCACCAACAGTGTAAGAGGGTTCCTTTTTCCCACACCCTCTCTAGAATTTATTGTTTATAGACTTTTTGATAGCAGCCATTCTGACCGGCATGAGATGGTACCTCATTATGGTTTTTATTTGCATTTCTCTGATAATGAGTGATGTTGAGCATCTTTTCATGTGTTTGTTAGCCATCTGTATGTCTTCTTTGGAGAAATGTCTGTTTAGTTCTTTGGCCCAATTTTTGATTGGGTAGCTTATTTTTCTGGAATTGAGCTACAGGAGGTGCTTGTATATTTTTGAGATTAATTCCTTGTCAGTTGCTTCATTTGCTTTTATTTTCTCCCATTCTGAAGGCTGTCTTTTCACCATGCTTATAGTTTCTTTCATTGTGCAAAAGCTTTTAAGTTTAATTCAGTTCAGTTCAGTTCAGTTGCTCAGTCGTGTCCGACTCTTTGTGACCCCATGAATCACAGCACGCCAGGCCTCCCTGTCCATCACCAACTCCCGGAGTTCACTCAGACTCACGTCCATCGAGTCAGTGATGCCATCCAGCCATCTCATCCTCTGTCGTCCCCTTCTCCTCCTTCCCCCAATCCCTCCCAGCATCAGAGTCTTTTCCAATGAGTCAACTCTTTGCATGAGGTGGCCAAAGTATTGGAGTTTCAGTTTTAGCATCATTCCTTCCAAAGAACACCCAGCACTGATCTCCTTCAGAATGGACTGGTTGGATCTCCTTGCAGTCCAAGGGACTCTCAGGAGTCTTCTCCAACACCATAGTTCAAAAGCATCAATTCTTTGGTGTTCAGATTTCTTCACAGTCCAACTAGGTCCCATTTATTTATTTTTGCTTTTATTTCCATTACTCTAGGAGGTGGGTCATAGAGGATCCTGCTGTGATTTATGTCAGAATGTTTTGCCTATGTTTTCCTCTAGGAGTTTTATAGTTTCTGGTCTTACGTTTAGATCTTTAATCCATTTTGAGTTTAATTTTTGTGTGTGGTGTTAGAAAGTGTTCTAGTTTCATTCTTTTACAAGTGGTTGACCAGTATTCCCAGCAACCTTCTTAAAGAGATTGCCTTTTCTCCATTGTATAGTCTTGCCTCTTCTGTCAAAGATAAGGTGTCTTGTCTCCTCTGTCAAAGATAAGGTGTCCATAGGTGCATGGATTTATCTCTGGGCTTTCTATTTTGTTCCATTGATCTATGTTTCTGTCTTTGTGCCAGTACCACACTGTCTTGATGACTGTTGCTTTGTAATATAGCCTGAAGTCAGGCAGGGTGATTCCTCCAGTTCCATTCTTCTTTCTCAAGATTGCTTTGGCCATACAAATTGTGAAATTATTTGTTTTAATTCTCTGAAAAATACCATTGGTAGCTTGATAGGGATTGCATTGAATCTATAGATTGCTTAGGGTAGTATACTCATTTTCACTATGTTGATCCTTCAGATCCATGAACATGGTATATTTCTCCATCTATTTGTGTCATCTTTGATTTCTTTCATCATTGTTTTATAGTTTTCTATATATAGGTCTTTTGTTTCTTTAGGTAGATTTATTCTTAAGTATTTTATTCTTTTCATTGCAATGGTGAATGGAATTGTTTCCTTAATTTCTCTTTCTGTTTTCTCATTGTTAGTGTGTAAGAATGCAAGGGATTTCTATGTGTTAATTTTATATCCTGCTACTTTACTGTATTCATTGATTAGCTTGAGTAATTTTCTGGTGGGATTTTTAGGGTTTTCTATGTAGAGGATCATGTCATCTGCAAACAGTCAGTGTTTTACTTCTTCTTTTCCAATCTGGACTCCTTTTATTTCTTTTTCTGTTCTGATTGCTGTGGCCAAAACTTCCAAAACTATGTTGAATAGCAGTGGTGAGGGGGGGCATCCTTGTCTTATTCCTGATGTTAGGGGAAATGCTTTCAGTTTTTCACCATTGAGAATAATGTTTGCTGTGGGTTTATCATACATGGCTTTTATTATATTGAGGTATGTTCCTTCTATTCCTGCTTTTTGGAGGGTTTTTATCATAAATGGATGTTGAATTTGTCAAAGGCTTTCTCTGCATCTATTGAGATAATCATGTGGTTTTAGCTTTTAATTTGTTAACGTGGAGTATCACATTGATTCATTTGTGAATATTGAAGAATCCTTGATCCCTGGGATAAAGCCCACTTGGTCATGATGTATGATCTTTTTAATATGTTGTTGGATTCTGTTTGCTAGAATTTTGTTAAGGATTTTTGCATCTATGTTCATCAGTGATATTGGCCTGTAGTTTTCTTTTATTGTGGCATCTTTGTCTGGTTTTCGTATTAGGGTGATGATGGCTCCATAGAATGAGTTTGGAAGTTTACCTTCCTCTTCAGGTTTCTGGAAGAATTTGAGTAGGATAGGTGTTAGCTCTTCTCTAAATTTTTGGTAAAATTCAGCTGTGAAGCTGTCTGGTTCTGGGCTTGCTTGCTGGAAGATTTCTGATTACAGTTTGGACTTCTGTGCTTGATGTGTCTGTTAAGATTTTCTATTTCTTCCTGGTTCAGTTTTGGAAAGTTATACTTTTTAAAGAATTTCTCCATTTCTTCCAAGTTGTCCATTTTATTGGCTATAGTTGCTGATAGTAGTATCTTATGATCCTTTGCATTTCTGTGTTGTCTGTTGTGATATCTCCATTTTCATTTCTAATTTTGTTGATTTGATTCTTCTCCCTTTGTTTCTTGATGAGTCTGGCTAATGGCTTGTCAATTTTATTAATCTTCTCAAAGAACCCACTTCTAGCTTTGTTGATTTTTGCTATGGTCTCTTTTGTTTCTTCTGCATTTATTTCTTCCCTAATTTTAAAATTTTCTTTCCTTCTACTAACTCTGAGGCTTTTCATTTCTTCCTTTTCTACTTGCTTTGTGTAGAGTTAGGTTATTTGATTTCTCTCCTGTTTCTTGAGGTAGGCTTGTATTGCTATGAACCTTCCCCTTAGCACTGCTTTTACAGTGTCCCATAGGTTTTGGGTTGTTGCATTTTCATTTTCATTTGTTTCTGCATATTTTCATTTCTTCTGTGATTTGTTGTTTATTCAGAAGCATGTTGTTGTATTTTTAATAGTTTTTTTTCCCTGTAGTTGACATCTAATCTTACTACATTGTGATCAGAAAAGATGCTTGGAATGATTTCATTTTTTTTTTGAATTTACCAAGACAATATTTATGGCCCAGGATGTGATCTATCCTGGAGAAGGTTCCGTGTACACTTGAGAAAAAGTTGAAATTCATTGCTTTAGGGTGAAATGTCCTATAGATATCATTTAGGTCTAACTGGTCAATTCTATCATTTAAAGTTTGTGTTTCCTTGCCAATTTTCTGTTTAGTTGATCTATCCATAGGTGTGAGTGGGGTATTAAAGTCTCCCACTATTATTGTGTTACTGTTAATTTCACCTTTCATATTTGTTAGCATTTGCCTTACATATTGTGGTGTTCCTATGTTGGGTGCATATATGTTTATAATTGTTATATCTTCTTCTTGGACTGATCCTTTGATCATTATGTAGTATCCTTCTTTGTCTCTTTTCATGGCCTTTATTTCAAAGTCTATTTTATCTGATATGAGTATTGCTACTCCTGTTCTCTTTTGGTCTCCATTTGCGTGAAGTAACTTTTTTCATCCCTTCACTTTCAGTCTGTATGTGTCCCTAGGTTTGAGGTGGGTCTCTTGTAGACAGCATATATAGGGGTATTGTTTCTGTATCCATTCAGCCAGTCTTTGTCTTTTGGTTGGGGCATTCAACCCATTTACATTTAAGGTAATTATTGGTAAGTATGATCCCATTGCCATTAACTTGTTGTTTTGAGTTTGAGTTTATAAACCTTTTCTGTGTTTCCTGTCCAGAGAAGATCCTTTAGCATTTGTTGAAGAGCTGGTTTGGTGGTGCTGAATTCTCTGAGCTTTTGCTTGTCTGTAAAGCTTCTGATTTCTCCTTCATATTTGAATGAGATCCTTGCTGGGTACAGTAATCTGGGTTGTGGGTTGTTCTTTTTCATCACTTTAAGTATGTCCTGCCATTCCCTTCTGGCCTGAAGAGTTTCTACTGAAAGATCAGCTGTTATCCTTATGGGGATCCCCTTGTGGGTTATTTGTTGTTTTTCCCTTGCTGCTTTTAATATCTGTTATTTATGTTTGATCTTCATTAATTTGATTAATATGTGTCTTGGGGTATTTCACCTTGGGTTTCTCCTGTTTGGGATTCTCTGGGTTTCTTGGGCTTGGGCGGCTATTTCCTTCCCCATTTTAGGGAAGTTTTCAACTATTATCTCCTCAGGTGTTTTCTCATGTCCTTTCTTTTTGTCTTCTTCTTCTGGGACTCCTATGATTTGAATGTTGTGGCATTTAACATTGTCCCAGAGATCTCTGGGGTTGTCCTCACTTCTTGTAATTCTTTTTTCCTCTCTGCTTCATTTATTTCCACTATTTTATCTTCTGCCTCACTTATCCTATCTTCTGCCTCAGTTATTCTACTGTTTGTTCCCTCCAGAGTGCTTTTGATCTCATTTATTACATTATTCATTATTGATTGATTTTTTATTTCTTCTAGTCCTTGTTAAACTTTTCTTTCATCTTCTCAATCCTTGTCTCCAGTCTGTTTATCTGTAACTCCATTTTGTTTTCAAATTTTGGATCATTTTTACTATCATTATTCTGGATTCTTTTTCAGTTAGACTCCCTACCTCCTCCTCTTTGGTTTGGTTTGGTGGGCTTTTATCATGTTCCTTTACCTGCTGAATATTTCTCTGCCTTTTTATCTTGTTTAGATTGCTGTGTTTGGGGTGTCCTTTCTGTATGCTGGAAGTTTGTGGTTCCTCTTTATTGTGGAGGTTCCTCCTTTTGGGTAGGGTTGGACGAGTGGCTTGTCAAGGTTTTTTTGGTTAGGGAAGCTTGTGTTGGTGTTCTGGTGGGTGGAGCTGGATCTCTTCTCTCTGGAGTACAATGAAGTGTCCAGTAGTGAGTTTTGAGTTGTCTATGGGTTTGATGTGACTTTTGGCTGCCTATATTTTTGTGCTCAGGGTTATGTTCCTGCTTTGTTGGAGAATTAGCTTGGTATGTCTTGCTTTGAACTTGTTGGCTCTTGGGTGGAGGTTGGTTTCAGTGTAGGTATGGAGGCTTTTGGATGAGCTTTTGTCGATCAATGGTCCCTGGAGTCAGGAGTTTTCTGGTGTTCTCAAGTTTTGGATTTAGGCCTCCTCTTCTGGCTTTCAGTCTTATTCTTATAGAAGCCTCAAGACTTCTCCATCCATACAGCACCGATGATAAAACATCGAGGTTAATGGTGAAAATATTCTCCACAGTGAGGTACACCCAGAGAGATTCACAGAGTTACATGAGGAAGAGAAAAGGGAGGAAGGAGATAGTGGTGACCAGGAGGAGAAGGGGGGAATCAATAAGGGAGAGAGCAGTCTAGCCAGTAATCAAAAAGAGAGAGACCAATCTAGCCTGTGATCAGTACCCTAAGTTTTCTCCACAGCCTGGGATTCACAGAGTTAAGTAGAGAAGAGAAGGGGGAGGAAGGAGATAGAGGTGATCTGGGGAAGAAAAAGGAGAGTCAAAAGCGGGAGAGAGCAATCTAGCCAGTAATCATATTCCTAAGTAAAAATGGGTACTGAAGATTAGATTCTTAAAGGTACAGAATTGATAACAAATACCAAAAAGCAAAGATTAAAAGTCTAGAGTAGAGGTTAGACTTTCAAAAATACAATATTAAAAAAAAAACAAAACAAAATTACAAGTTATGTATATAAAAAAATAAGAAATTTGCTTTAAAAATAGGGTCTTTTTTTTTCCCAAGATAATAGTAGGTTTTTAAAATGAAACTTAAAATAGTAATAAAGAACTTAAAAATTAAAAAAATAAAAAATGATAATAGTAAAATATATCTAGGAATTTCTCTGGCACTATTGAGGGCAGTGTGTGGTCAGTTCAGTTTAGATAGTTCCTTGTTCCACCTTATACTTCTCAAGGTCTATAGGTCCCTTCCTATGTAGCCAGTGCTAACTACAGGGTTTTAATCTGTTGCTCCTGTCACTTACAAAGCCCTTCCCTCTTCTTTATTTTGGCTTCCTCTGATTGCAAGTCTCTTCAGTACCTAACTTCTGCCCTCACACAAGGGGGTGAAGGTGGTCATTTATTTAGGCTCACTTGTTCAATTGTGCTGAGGGGAGGGATGAACACTGCAAACAAATATCACTGGCGTGTGTGGGGAGTGCTCACAGTGACTGGACCGTACTGGGTTGACCTCGCTCATGGTGTGTGTGCTTTCTCGATCTACACTGCTCAGGTTCCAGTTTGTTCTGCTGGGGAACTAAGGCAGGCCCTGGGTTGCGTGCACTTCCCAGATCTACGCTGCTCAGGTTCAGGTTCTTGGGTACTCCACAAAGGCACAGACTCGGTTGGACCTGCGTTTTGTGCCCTACCCAGATCCAAGCAGCTCAGGCGACCAGGTGCTTGGCGAGTAAACTCTCCCCAGGTACAGTGCATCTTATCACCTCCTTAGTCCCAGCCGCTCGGTTTCCTGGGTGCACAGCGGGAGTGCCGTCTCAGGTGTGCTGTGGGTCTCCTCTGGAGAGCTGATCTCTGGCTGTAACCCTCCCGGCGGATGTCAACCATCCAGGATCCCAGGTAGACTTAGTTAGCAACTGGAAGCCTGCTTGCATTTTGCTAGGGGATGCCGTCTCTGGGGCCGAATTTGCCCCTTTCTGGCTCAGGCTGCCGCCTGCCTGCCTTCCTGCCTCCAGTGGGGGATGGGTCGGTCCACAGCTGGCTAGCTCTCCTCTGGTATTTGCTCAGTCCTTTGGAAAAGGAAATGACAACCTACTCCAGTATTCTTGCCTGGAGAATCCCATGGACAGAAGAGCCTGGCAGGCTACAGTCCACGGGGTTGAAAAGAGTCGGACACAACTGAGCGATTTCACTTTTCATTTTTGTTCTGTGAGCGGGCCTGGCAGTGCCTTAGGTTAGAGCTTTGCACAGGAAAGTTCTCTCTCTCTCTCCCCACCCCACCCCCCCGCCTGTGGCTATCCTAGGGTTTGGGTTGCTATCTCAAGTTAGCTCCCTCAGATTGCTCTCAGGGCATTCAGGCCCAGTCCTGACCCTAAGCAATGCAGCCCATGCCTCCCTGTTCTTCCCCCGCTTGCTGGTGGTGGACATGAATGTCTGGGCTACTTCTCCACTGGGAATTGTGGTTAGGCACATTATCTGTGGGTTTTATTTATTTATTTTTTCCTGCCAGTTATTTTGCCCTCTGAGATTCCAAAACTCCCCACAGACCCGCCGGTGAGAGAGTTTTCTCTTTTAAGACTCCCTCCCCAGGACGGGTATCTGTACCTAACTCTTTTGTCTCTCTTTTTATCTTTTATTAAAGATATCTTTTGTCCTACCTCCTTTCGAAGACAATGGGCTGCCTTTCTGGGTGCCTGGTGTCCTCTGCCAGCGTTCAGAAGTTGTCTGGTGGTATTTGCTCAGCATTCAAATGATCTTTCAATGAATTTGTGGGGGAGAAAGTGATCTCCCTGTCCTATTCCTCTGCCCTCTTAGGACTGTCCCCGAGCCTGTGGGAATTCTGAGTGGGAGAATACAAAGTCATTTAGTATAACCTGAAAAAAATATAAGAGTGATAGGGCATCCTAGAGGTGCAAAATATACCAGGAAAAAGCATTTTAGAAAGATCTATTTGTTAGGTTGGTGTTCAAGTAAATTGGTGACTAATAAGAAAAAGGCTTAAAACTCTAACTTAAAAATTATGATTTTTTTTCTTTTGTACCTCTAACATGGGTTATGCTGTGTATCATCATCCCAAAGAGAGAATTCTGCTGCTTTATGCATCTTTTTTCTGAAGTCAAAAAAGCAAGTCTGTGTATAAATTAAAATAAATCCATATCATGATCTTGGCATTAAAGGAATCTTATTGTATTTCTAGAAATGATGGCTGTTTGTTTGTGAAGGAAGGAGGTGATACTCAAATTTCTATTTTGTTTGATGGTTTTGTCTTTTGCCTCTCTCTCTTACAATATAAATCTTAATCAGTTCTCATCAACTTCTATTATAGGACCTCTGTAGCTTAATCCCTAGACATAATTTGTGATTCTAGCCCTGTTATATATACTCTTTACTATGTTGCCAAAATTTTAGTCATTTAGTGATGATGCTGATAGTGATGAAGTAAAATACATTATAAATAAAACCAGAACCTTATGAGCAACATATGAAAAATATAAGTGAAAATGGTGTTTTTTGAAAAGCTAGCTTAAAGCTCAGCATTCAAAAAACAAAGATAATGGCATCCAGTCCCATTACTTCATGGAAAATAGATACAGAAATAGTGGAAACAGTAACAGACTTTATTTTCTTGGGCTCCAAAATCACTGCAGATGCTGACTGCAGCCATGAAATTAAAAGACACTTGCTCCTTGGAAGGAAAGCTATGACAAACTTAGGCAGCATCTTAAAAACCAGAAACATTACTTTTCTGACAAAGGTCTTTCTAGTCAAAACTATGGTTTTTCCAGTAGTCATGTATGGATGTGAGAGTTGAACTGTGAAGAAAGCTGAGCACCAAAGAATTGATGCTTTTGAACTGTGGTATTGGAGAAGAGTCTTGAGAGTCCCTTGGAGAGCAAGGGGATCCAACCAGTCCATCCTATAGGAAATCAGTCCTAAATATTCATTGGAAGGACTGATACTGAAGCTGAAACTCCAATACTTTGGCCACCTGATGCAAAGAACTGACTCATTTGAAAAGACCCTGATGGTGGGAAATATTGGAGGCTGGAGGAGAAGGGATGACAGAGGTTGAGATGGTTGGATGGCATCACCAGCTCGATGGACATGAGTTTGAGCAGGCTCCGAGTGTTGGTGATGGACAGGGAGGCCTGATGTGCTGCAGTCCATGGGGTGACAAAGATTCAGACGTGACTGCGTGACTGAACTGAATGATAAAAAATAATATTAGAGGATTTCCTTGTCTCGTGGAAATAGACAAGAAAAGCAGCTATAAGACCGTGTGTTATGTATCATCAGCATCAGCATTGCCTAAGAATTGTTTAGAAGTGCAGACATCTTAGGTACCATGCCAGACCTAGTGAATCATGCTCTGCAGTTTGAAAAAGATCTGCAGGTGTCTAATATGCATATTAAAGCTTGGTAAGCAGTAGTATAGACAGATATGAGAAGAGCACCCAGTAGAATCTGGCTGTGGGTAAGGTGTGCAGTAGAGTAAAGGTATGTATATGGCAAGATCCAGACAGAGATAAACAAACAGCATAGGCAATGTCACAGAAGAATTAAAATACATTTGAAGTGGTGATAACACAAGATGCAGAGGTGAAAATGTGTAAAATTATTGGCAGATATTTATATATACAAGTACAGACGAGTCATTAATTTTCATTATTTACAAAGGAGTGTTGGACATTTTATCACTTTGAACACTAGTTGGATGCTTTTCATTTATTCAGTAAATATTTATTGAGTGCCTACAATACATCAGTCACTATTCTAGGTGCATATGATCAGCATTTGGGAACAAGTAGTATAGACAATAGATGGGAAAATGATGAGAAGAAAGCCGAGAGAGGATTTTTAGGAACTATAGTATTCCATATGAAAAACAATGGAAGTTAGAGGCAAACCATTGACTCAGCAAAAGGAAGAATATAAAAAGAATTTAAGAGATATTTGAGATATGGACTTACTGAGACTCCTTGACTGATCAGTTTAGGAGAGAGTGATGTAAGGACAAGTTTTGGTTTCTGGATTGAATAACAAGGACCAATTTATATTTAGCTTTTAAAAATAGAGTCAAAGATAATAATAAATACACTTAACCTAGCACTTATTAATCCTGCTGAGTGAAGAACAATGTTAAATGTTCTCTTAAATATCACAACAGCTTTTGGAGTTATTAAAAATTTGCTTCCTTCTTACAGATGAAGAAACTAAGGCTTGATGATTTACTTTAAGTTACCAAGCTAAAAGAATGAAGCCAATGCAAAGCTAAACATAACCTTACCATGCAATTTAGCAATCACACCTCCAGATATTTATTCAACTGTTTTAAAAATATATCTACACAAATACCTGAAAATAAATATATCAGCTTCATTCATAAACACCCAAAAGTGCAGGCAACCAACATACCCTTTGACAGGTGAATGAATACACAAACCATGGTTTATTTATACAATTCAGTAATACTCAGTGATAAAAAGTAATGAACCATCAAGCCAACCAAAGACAAGAATGATTCCTAATTGCATATTGCTAAGTGAAAGATGAAGCAGGGCAAAGACTAATAGAGTTTTGCCAAGAAAATGCACTGGTCATAACAAACACCCTCTTCCAACAACACAAGAGAAGACTCTATACATGGACATCACCAGATGGTCAACACCGAAATCAGATTGATTATATTCTTTGCAGCCAAAGATGGAGAAGCTCTATATAGTCAGCAAAAACAAGACCAGGAGCTGACTGTGGTTCAGACCATGAACTCCTTATTGCCAAATTCAGACTTAAATTGAAGAAAGTAGGGAAAACCACTAGACCATTCAGGTATGACCTAAATCAAATCCCTTATGATTATACAGTGGAAGTGAGAAATAGATTTAAGGGCCTAGATATGATAGATAGACTGCCTGATGAACTATGGAATGAGGTTCGTGACATTGTACAGGAGACAGGGATCAAGACCATCCCCATGGAAAAGAAATGCAAAAAAAGCAAAATGGTTATCTGGGGAGGCCTTACAAATAGCTGTGAAAAGAAGAGAAGTGAAAAGCAAAGGAGAAAAGGAAAGATATAAGCATCTGAATGCAGAGTTCCACAGAATAGCAAGGAGAGATAAGAAAGCCTTCCTCAGCGATCAATGCAAAGAAATAGAGGAAAACAACAGAATGGGAAAGACTAGAGATCTCTTCAAGAAAATTAGAGATACCAAGGGAACATTTCATGCAAAGATGGGCTCAATAAAGGACAGAAATGGTGTGGACCTAACAGAAGCAGAAGATATTAAGAAGAGGTGGCAAGAATACAGAAGAACTGTACAAAAAAGATCTTCACGGCCCAGATAATCACGATGGTGTGATCACTGACCTAGAGCCAGACATCCTGGAATGTGAAGTCAAGTGGGCCTTAGGAAGCATCACACGAACAAAGATAGTGGAGGTGATGGAATTCCTATTGAGCTATTTAAAATCCTCAAAGATGATGCTGTGAAAGTGCTGCACTCAATATGCCAGCAAATTTGGAAAACTCAGCAGTGGCCACAGGACTGGAAAAGGTCAGTTTTCATTCCAATCCCAAAGAAAGGCAATGCCAAACAATGCTCAAACTACTGCACAATTGCACTCATCTCACACACTAGTAAAGTAATGCTCAAAATTCTCCAAGCCAGACTTCAGCAATATGTGAACTGTGAAATTCCTGATGTTCAAGCTGGTTTTAGAAAAGGCAGAGGAACCAGAAATCAAATTTCCAACATCCACTGGATCATGGAAAAAGCAAGAGAGTTCCAGAAAAACATCTATTTCTGCTTTATTGACTCTGCCAAAGCCTTTGACTGTGTGGATCACAATAAACTGTGGAAAATTCTGAAAGAGATGGGAACACCAGACCACCTGATCTGCCTCTTGAGAAAACTGTGTGCAGGTCAGGAAGCAACAGTTAGAACTGGACATGGAACAACAGACTGGTTCCAAATAGGAAAAGGAGTACATCAAGGCTGTATATTGTCACCCTGTTTATTTAACTTATATGCAGAGTACATCATGAGAAACGCTGGACTGGAAGAAGCACAAGCTGGAATCAAGATTGCTGGGAGAAATATCAATAACCTCAGATATGCAGATGACACCACCCTTATGGCAGAAAGTGAAGAGAAACTAAAAAGCCTCTTGATGAAAGTGAAAGTGGAGAGTGAAAAAGTTGGCTTAAAGCTCAACATTCAGAAAACGAAGATCATGGCATCCAGTCCCATCACTTCATGGGAAATAGATGGGGAAACAGTGGAAACAGTGTCAGACTTTATTTTTCTGGGCTCCAATTTCACTGCAGATGGTGACTGCAGCCATGAAATTAAAAGACGCTTACTCCTTGGAAGGAAAGTTATGACCAACCTAGATAGCATATTCAAAAGCAGAGACATTACTTTGCCAGCAAAGATCGGTCTAGTCAAGGCTATGGTTTTTCCAGTAGTCATGTATGGATGTGAGATTTGGACTGTGAAGAAGGCTGAGTGCCAAAGAATTGATGCTTTTAAACTGTGGTGTTGGAGAAGACTCTTGAGAGTCCCTTGGACTGCAAGGAGATCCAACCAGTCCATTCTGAAGGAGATCAGCCCTGGGATTTCTTTGGAAGGAATTATGCTAAAGCTGAAACTCCAGTACTTTGGCCACCTCATGCGAAGAGTTGACTCATTGGAAAAGACTCTGATGCTGGGAGGGATTGAGGGCAAGAGGAGAAGGGGATGACAGAGGATGAGATGGCTGGATGGCATCACTGACTCGATGGACGTGAATCTGAGTGAACTCCGGGAGTTGGTGATGGACAGGGAGGCCTGGCGTGCTGCGATTCATGGGGTCACAAAGAGTCGGACACGACTGAGCGACTGAACTGAACTGAACTGGAGTGAAAGAAGACAATCCGAAAAGGCTACCTACTGTCTGATTTGACTTATATGACATCTTGGAAAAGATAAAAGTATAGTGACAGTAAACAAACTAGTGATTTCCAGGGGTTTTGTAACTGCACGTCAGTGAGGTTTTTTTCTTCTTTTGTTCCCCAGAATAGCTTCACTTGAAAAACTTTAACATTTGATTCTTGTTTCAAGTCTCCCTAACTCACTTATAAGGTTATACTTATTTCAGCACTAACATTAGGTAACATTAATAAATAACAGACATGAGCATGGTGGAAGACTTACATGATAACAGTTCCTATTTCCCTTTACTGCTTTCATCAATTCTCCACCCTTGAATCTAAAAAAAAAAAAAAAAAAAAGAACGTTTATTTTATTTGGCTACACTGCACAGCATGCAGGATCTTACTTCCTCAACCAGGGGTTGAATCTGTGTCCCTGCATTGGGAGCATGAAGTATTAACCACTGAACTGCCCAGGAAGTCCCACCACCTTTGGCTCTTACACAAAAGAATCTCATGGTCATGTGTGTTTCTCTTGGGAGTGACCATGGATTGGTGTAGGTAGATTCAGTATAGGGATCCATCCTCCCTAGTTAAGGCTCAGCTGTTTATACTAGCTGAGAGGTTACTTTATCTCTGCAAAATAAAGATAATAATAGTCACTACTTGATTTTTTAAATAAAGAGTAAGTTAATGTGTGTACAGCATTTGGAATTTTGTTGTCCAATTGCTCAGTTGTTTCTGACTCTTTGAGAACCCATGGACTGCAGCACACCAGGCTTCCCTGTCCATCACCATCTCCCGAAGCTTGCTCAGAGTCATGTCCGTCAAGACAGTGATGCCACCCAACAATCTCATCCTCTGGTATCCCCTTCTCCTTCTGCCTTCAATCTTTTCCAGTATCGGGGTCTTTTCTAATGAATCGGCTCTTTGCATCAGGTGGCCAAAGTATTGGAGTTTCAGCTTCAGCATCAGTCCTTCCAATGAATATTCAGGACTGATCTCCTTTAGGATGGACTGGTTGGAACTCCTTGCAGTCCAAGGGACTCTCAAGAGTCTTCTCCAACACCACAGTTCAAAAGCATCAATTCTTCAATGCTCAGTCTTCTTTATGGTCCAACTCACATCCATACATTACTACTGGAAACACCATAGATTTGACTATATAAACCTTTGTTGGTAAAGTAATGTCTCTGATTTTTAATATGCTGTCTAGGTTGGTCATAGCTTTCCTTCCAAGGAGCAAATGTCTTTTAACTTCATGGCTGCAGTCACTATCTGCAGTGATTTTGGAGCCCAAGAAAATAAAATCTCTTACCATTTCGCTTGTTTTCACATCTATTTGATATGAAGTGATAGGACCAGATGTCATGATCTTAGTTTTTTGAATGTTGAGTTTTGAGCCAGCTTTTCACTCTCCTCTTTCACCTTCATCAAGAGGCTCTTTAGTTCCTCTTCTCTTTCTACCATTAGAGTGGTGTCATCTGTGTATCTGAGGTTATTGATATTTCTCTTGGCAATCTTGATTCCAGCTTGTGCTTCATCCATCCTGGCATTTCCCATGATGTTCTCTTCATATAAGTTAAATAACCAGGGTGATGATATACAGCTTTGACATAATCTTTTCCCAATTTTGAACCAGTCCATTGTTCCATGTCCAGTTCAAACTGTTTCTTCTTGACCTGCATACAGGTTTCTCAGGAGGCAGTTAAGGTGGTCTGATATTCCCATCTCTTGAAGAATTTTCTACAGTTTGTTGTGATCCACACAGTCAAACACTTTAGCATAGTCAGTGAAGCAGAAGTAAATGTTTTTGTGGAATTCTCTTGCCTTTTCTATGATCCAGTGGAAGCTGGCAATTTGATCTCTTGTTCCTGTGTCTTTTCTAAATCCAGCTTGAACATCTGGAAGTTCTCAGTTCATGTACTGTTGAAACCTAGCTTGGAGAATTTTGAGCATTACTTTGCTAACATGTGAAATGAGTGTTAGAGAAGGACATGGCAGCCCACTCCAGTGTTCTTGCCTGGAGAATCCCAGGGACGGGGGAGCCTGGTGGGCTGCCATCTATGGGGTCACACAGAGTCGGACACGACTGAAGTGACTTAGCAGCAGCAGCAGCAGAAATTAGTGTAATCATGTGGTAGTTTGAACATTCTTTGGCATTGCCCTTCTTTGGGACTGGAATGAAAACTGACCTTTTCCAGTCCTTTGGCATTTGGAATAGTGCCTAGCATATTGTAAGTGCTCATAGTTATTAGCTATTGTAGTCCTCCCTTTTCCATTGTTTCACTTTTTGCGACCTCAATTCCCCATGATCACTCACAGTCTGAAAATATTAAATGGAAAATTACAGAAATAAATAATTCCTAATTTAAAAATTGCATACCTTTTTGTGTAGTGTAACGAAATCATGTACCTTCCTGCTCATTTCTGCCAAAAACATGAAACATCTGTTTGTCCAGTGTAATCCACCTTTTAGTCAGGCTATCTCCATTATCAGATTGACTATTATGATATCAGTATGGGTAGCATGGTGCTTGGACTTCATGATGGCTCAGCAGTAAAGAATATGCCTGCCAATGCAGGTGATGTATATTCTATCCCTGGCTTGAGAAGATCAGATCCCTTGGAGAATGAAATGGCAACACACTCCTGTATTCTTGCCTGGGAAATCCCATGGATGGAGGATCCTGGTGGGCTACAGTCCATGGGGTCCCAAAGAGTCGGACACAACTTAGCGACTAAGCAACAACAAAAACAGTCATAGTGCTTGTGTTCAAGTAACCCTAATTTTACTTGAAAATGGCTTCCAGGGTGTGAGTTTCGGTTGTACAGCCAATTGAGTCATATACATATATATGTACACACACAAATATATATACACACACACATACACACACATATATATAGCCATTCTTGCCACTTTTTCAGATTATTTTCACATATAGGTTATTATAGAATATTGAGTAGTCCCCTGTGCTATACAGGATGTCCTTGTTAGTTATATATTTTATATATGGTAGTGTGTATATGTTAATCCCAGTCTCCTAATTTATCCCTCCCCACACATTTCCCTTCTGGTAACCGTAAGTTTGATTTCAAAATCTGTGAGTCTGTTTCCGTTTTGTCAAAAAGTTCAATTTTTTTTTATTAGAGTCATATATTTATCTTCGACTTACTTCACTTAGTTTGTTAATCTCTAGGTCTATCCATGTTGCTGAAAATGGTATTTTGTTCTTTTTTTTTTTTTTACAACTAAGTGATATCCCATTGTGTATATATATGTATACGTATATGTGTGTGTGTGTGTGTAGCACGTCTTCTTTACCCATTCATCTGCTGACGGATATCTAGGTTGCTTCCATGTCTTGGCTGTTGTAAATTGCTGCACTGAACACTGGGGTGCCTGTATCTTTTCGAATTCTGGTTTTCTCCAGATATATGCCTGGGAGTGAGATTGCTGGATCATATGGTAATTCTATATTTAGTTTTTAAAGGAACCTCCTTACTGTTCTCTGTAGTGGTTGTACCAATTTACATTCCCACCAGCAGAGTAGGAGGGTTCCCTTCCTCCACAGTCTCTCCAGCATTTATTGTTTATTTTTTCATAATGGCCATTCTGATTTATGTGAGGTGATATCACATTGTCATTTCAATTTGCATTTCTCTAAGAATTAGCGATATTGAAATTTTTTTTTTCATGTGGCTTTTGGCCAAATGTCTGTCTGCTTTGTAAAAATGTCTATTTAGTACTGCTCATGTTTTGATTGGGTTGTTTGGTTTTTTGATATTGAGTTGTATGAGCTCTTTGTATAGTTTGTAGATTAATCCCTTATAGTTTGGAGATTAATCCTTTGTCAGTCGCTTTGTTTGCAAACATTTTCTCCCATTCTGTGTGTTGTCTGTTTGCTTTCTTTATGGTTTTCTTTGCTGTGCAAAATGATGCTGGCAATTCAAATATGCCAGTCAAGTTGGAAAGTGCTCCCATTAAGTGAAAAGGTGGAAGTTATCATCTTATAAAGGAAAGAAAAAAATTATATGCTGAGTTTGCTAAGATAATCAGTAAGAACAAATCTTCTATCCATGAAAATCTAAAGGAAGAAAAAAACACATGCTAGTTTTACTGTCACGCCTCGAAGTGCCAAAGTTATGGCCATAGTGCATGCTAAATGCTTAGTTAGGATGGAAAAGCATTAAAGTTTACAATTAGATTTTTTTTGACAGACCACATTCATATAACTTATTATAGTACTTCTAAAACTTAACAGTATATTGTTATAACTGCAGCATATTAAAGTATATTATTAGTAATTCTATTTTTAGTTATTGTTAATCTCTTACTGTACCTAATTTATGAATTAAACTTTATCTCATATTTATATGTGTGTGTGTGTGTATATATGTAGAGAGAGAGAATCCGGTACTACCCATGGTTTCAGGCATCTACTGGGGATCTTGACATGTATCCCTCATGGATAATGGGGGCACTACTGTATTACCAAAAATCATGAATTCTGAGATGCACATTTAATCACATTTTGACTTCTCTAAAATTGGGAAATATTTAATAATTGGCATCTTAGATTCAAAGCAGTGTGTTGTTATCTGAAAATTCTTCTATTTTTTCAACATATGGAATAAGCCACTTGAAAGGTGGGAAAGTATAAACAAGCCAATACATGATTCAATTTTAATTTTCTCTCCTCATTCCTGCTCTACCCTTACCAAGGTTAGGCAGTCACTAGATGAAAAATGTATTCACCACAAATGAAATATTTTCTCACTAAATGCTCACCATAATCCAATAGGTCAGGTATTTTTACAACCCCATTTCACAGCTGAATAAACTAAGTTTTAGGGAGGTCAACTAATGTGGCCATGGGCACTCACTGAATATATTAGTGAACCAGCAACATTCAAACCCAATTAGTCTTTAAGGCATTTGTTAATTCCACCATACCTCTAGACTCTGCAACATTTCTTAATATTGGAACAGAAGAGTTTCTCTCAGGGAATTATAAGAAGAAATGTCAATTAGAACAAACCTAATAAAAGGTTTCCATATTATGTTTATTTAAAAGAAAACTACTAATTTCTATTAGGTTGAAGTGATTTGTTTCCTTGTTGAAGGTGACTGGGGAGCTAAATAAAGCTGTTTTTATTCACTGGAATGCTTTATGCTTCAGCAGCTGTAAATATTAATAGAAGTAAGGACTTTAACCGCAGTCTAATGTGAGTGCTCTGCAAGACTATTCCATCAGATTTTAGGCTAGGCAGGTTCTTATTTTATTAAACCCTTATTAATTAGAAATTTTTTGTTAGTATTGATTTTACCTGCTATTGTAAGCGTTCCTGTGCTGTTCGCTTCATTATCTCTGTTTACTAGAGTTTATACATGTTTAAAACAGATAAAGATGAGATAAACTGCTGCTGCTGCTGCTAAGTTGCTTCAGTCGTGTCTGACTCTGTGTGACCCCATAGATGGCAGCCCACCAGGCTCCCGCATCCCTGGGATTCTCCAGGCAAGAACACTGGAGTGGGTTGCCATTTCCTTCTCCAATGCATGAAAGTGAAAGTGAAGTCACTCAGTTGTGTCCAACTCTTAGCGACCGCATGGACTGCAGCCTACCAGGCTCCTCCATCCATGGGATTTTCCAGGAAAGAATACTGGAGTGGGTGCCATTGCCTTCTCTGTGAGATAAACTAGTATACTTTTTAATAGACATAACATACTGACATGTTTATCTTTTGAATTCCTCAAAGTCATGCTTTTTGGTAATTTAAATGAAGGCCTGCCTAGACTGTTTAAATGTTCTCTAATGATAAAAATGTATTAACAAATAAATTGATACAGGGAGCATCTTTTAACCTGCTTGAGACACTAATTTGTTTCCAACATCTTACTAGTACCATTTACATGTTTTTTTCATATATATGTATAAATGCAGGGGCTCAAAACCCTTTAATTGCCCAACTTTGTTAACCTCATTAAAATCAGCACAGTAAGAATATTTGATTGCCTTTTTTTTTTTCTCAAAACTTATGTTCTGGTCTTTTCAGAAATCTAGATCTAGTTTTCTGCCACTTTGTCAAAATTAATGAAATTTACATTTAATTTGATTTATTTTCATTCACAATGACCATCAAATATAATGAGATGAAATGCTCCAGGTAGAACTAAACATTAGGGATAATGGGATACAGAAATAAGAAAATGACCATAGAGTCTAATTCTTATGTAAGTAAAGTATGTGAGTCCTAGGATTTCACAGGACTCTAAAGTGACTAAGCAAATGCCTAATTAGGCATACCTAGTGATGGAGCCAGTTCCAGTCATAACTGAGAGCATATGGTTCATGGAGAAATCAAATACATGTACTTAATTCCAGTCTTAATGCTATTACTGTGTAAATATCCTTCCTAGTGTATTAAGTCTTTATTACTGGTTTTGAAACACTTGTATTACACGAACAAGAAAATAATCCACATTTCAAAGAGAATCATTTTAGTGGAAACTACTTTAATTATAGTTATTCAGCATAAGAAAGGAATAACATTTAATAAATTAAGTTTAAAATCTATGAAATAATATTAAAATGAATCAATCTATATAAAAGCATGTTTCTATGAAACATTATATGAAAACTTTAAAAAAGTATATCATTTATGCATAGCATAATAAATACAGTGACTGGCTTCTTGGGATCTTAAAAGAACTGTACTTAGGAATCCCAAATTGGAAACTGCATGATTCTTGCTACCAAGGTGTTCAAACCCTAATGAGGACACCAGAGTGGGAAAGCATCATTGTATTACAATGTGAAAAATGTAATAATGATGGTGTCAAAATCATAAGGGAGCAATCAACTTCCAGGGAAATCAGAAAGGTCTTCAGCAAAGAGACAATGCTGGGGATTGCCCATAGGACTTAGATTTCACCATAGAGGAAGAGGTAGGACAGTAATAGTGAGAAAACAACAAGTGAGAAAACAATAAGAACAAGTATAGAGAGTATTTTATCAAATAGCAGACTAGGCTAATTAAGCTACCTTTCTACTTAGGATTAAAAATCCTGAACATTGGAACAAAATATATAAAATATATGGCACCAAATATATATAATATAAGGGCTTCCCTAATAGCTCAGTCAGTAAATCATCTGCCTACAAAGCAGGAAACCTAGGTTCGATTCCTGGGTTGGGAAGATCCCCTGGAGAAGGAAATGGCAACCCACTCCAGTATTCTTGCCTAGAGAATCCCATGGACAGAGGAGCCTGGCAGGCTACAGTCCATGGGGTTGCAAAAGTCGGACACAACTTAGCGACTAAACCACCATATATAATATATGTATATACATGTTCATCTCCGTGTATGTGTGTGTGTGCATGAAATGTCATTGTGAATGAAAATAAATCAAATTAAATGTAGACACACACACACATACCACTAGAACTTAGATGATGACCAGTATACAAGAAAATTTGGAGAAAGCTGAAAAATGGAAAGTAGATGGGATTGAATAGATAAATCTTCCAGGCAAATGTGTTACCCCAACTTGACAGGAGAAAATGTAGAAACAGTAATAGTCAAAGCCATGAAAGAAAGTGCAAAGGTAGTAAAATTCCCTACCTTAAAATAGACACCAACTATAATACACTTAAAATGAAATAAATTTGAATAGTGCAGTAGCAAATAAAGAAAATTAATTCATAATTTAAAACCTCCTGAAAAAGTATCTTCAACCTCAAGTACTTTTCTCGGCAAAGTCTACCAAATATTTAAAGAGATATTAATACCAATTCAACAGACTACCTTTCAGAAAACAGAAGAGGAGGAAGTAACACCATTTCTCTTTATGAGGCCAGTATTACTTTGATACCAAAACAAGACAAAACTCAAGAACAAAAACAAAAATCAAAGACCAACATTTCTGATGACCATAGATCCAGGTATCCTCAACATATATTAGTAAATGAAATGCAGTAGTGTATTTTAAAATATATACAGTGACCAAGTGAGATTTATTTTAGGAACGCTAGACTGGTTCCAGATTCAAAAGTCAATCACACAACATTTTAAATCAGCTGTACATTAATTAAAAAATCAATCAATGTCATCCAATTATTAACAACCTAAAAAATGTTACAATTATACCAAATGATACAGAATAATGATTTGACAAAATTAAACACACATTCCTGCTATAAAATAATCTCAGCAACTTAGAATGAAATTTTTTCAAGTTGATAAACAGTGTCTATCTAAAACCTAAACCAGTATCATACTTAATGCCAAAGACTGAATATTTTACCCCTAAGAAGGGAGCAGTAAACAGATGTCCTCTCTCACCATTTTTATTTAGCATGGTACAGGAAATCCTAGAGAGAAAAATGAGGCAAGAAAAGGAAATTTAAAAGGCATGCAGTTGGGAAATAAAGAAGTAAAACTCTCCCTAGTTGCAAATGAGATGATTATCTACATAGAAAAATCCAGGGAATCTCCCAAAAGGAGAAGAAAAAGCTACTAGAATAAATCATTTCCACAAAGTCAAGAAATGCAAGATCAACACACAAAAATGAGTTAGCTGCATTTCTATGGATGAGCAATGAACATGTAAAAGATAAATTTGGAAGAGTACATTTTATATTCATTCCAAAATGAGATACTTGTATATAAATTTAACAATAAATGTACAGAATTTGTATAAGGAGAGCTCTACAAGTCTGATTAAAGAATCAAAGAAGAGCAACTAAGTGGAAGGATAAACCACTTTGACTGTAGATCAACATAGTAAGCTCGGTTCTCTCCAAATTTATATATAGGGATTTTGATAGGAATTGCATTAAGCCTATATATCGGAGAAGGCAGTAGGTTGCCATTGCCTTCTCCGATATATAGGCTTAATGCAATTCCTATCAAAATCCCACCAAGGTTATTTTGTAGATATAGATAAGATAATTCTAAACTGTACATGAACTAGAATAGCCAAAAGTGAGTGAAAGTCGCTCAGTCATGTCCAACTCTTTGCGACCCCGTGGACTGTATAGTCCATGGAATTCTCCAGGCCAGAATACTGGCGTGGGTAGCCATTCCCTTCTCCAGGGGATCTTCTCAACCCAGGGATTGAACCCAGGTCTCCCATATTGCAGGCAGATTCTTTACCAGCTGAGCCACAAGGGAAACCCAAGAATACTGGAGTGGGTAGCCTATCCCTTCTCCAGGGTATCTTCCCGACCCAGGAATTGAACCAGGTCTCCTGAATTGCAGGTGGATTCTTTACCAACTGAGCTATCAGGGAAGCCCTAAAAATTTTGAAAAGGAATATATTGTCACATATTTCTTGAAGTCCCTTCAAATATTTTTTTGTGCCATTCTTTCTTTCCTGTCTCTCCAGACCTCCACATCCACAAAAATTAGATTTTTGTATTATCTTGTATTATTCTTCAGGTAATTAATGATACTGGAAAATTCCCATTCACCTATCACTGAATTTACTTACTCTTTTTCTGTCATCTCCAGTCTTCTATTAAGTGAATTTTTGTAGCTCAGATATTATAATTTTCAGTCCTAGAAACTCTGTTTCTGGTTTTAAGTAGTTTTTATTTCTCTGTTGAAATGTCCTTTGGGCCTGTTTATTATGAGCATATTTTCATATACTTCATTCAATGTAGTTATAGGAGCTTCTGTACTTTAAGTCATTTAATTTTGAATTGCATCATGGAAGTTTTATTGATATGTTTCATAAACTTGTTGCCTGTCATGTTTCCCTGAATAGTGTTGACTGTTTTTGCTTTAAATAGGCAGTGGACTTGATTGAGCATCACTGGTGATGGGCAGGCCTTGCACATGTGTAGGACATGTGATTCAAGAATCAACCAGAGAGCACCAAGCTGAGCTCCCTGTGTTATGCAGCAGCTTACCGCTAGCCATTTTACACTTGGCAGTGTGTATATGTCAGTGTTGCTCTCTGAATGCACCCCACCCTCTCCTTCCTCCCCTGTGTCCACTAGTCTCTTCTGTATGTCTGCATCTCTATTCCTGCCCTGCAAACAGGTTCATCAGTACCATTAAGGGGGTGGGATGAGGGAGGTAGAAGGGAAACTCAAGAGAGAGGGGAGATATATATATATTTATATAAATTATAAATATATATATAATTATAGCTAATTTATGTTGTTCTCCAGCAGAAACTAACAAAACATTGTAAAGCAATTTTCCTCTGATTAAAAAGCAAAAAAAGAATCAATCAGAAATTGATGTAGAGATTTATATGCAGAATCTGGGCCTTCCCATCTCTGGCTCTGTATTTTCTGAGATTTTAACTTTTACTTTTCAGCTGCTGTGGTTTCCCAAAATTCTGTCATCTAATTTATTGAACTCATAAATTGTGGAATTTTGTCTGAATTCTGGATGCCCCACACTGTGCCTGGACCTGTCCTTAGGCAAAAACCTGTAAAAATGGAACAGTCTATGACATTCTCTTTTCCTTCATTTTCCTAATGAAGTTTCCTAACTTAAAATCTCTTTGTAGAAATGCTTTAAATTAAGTATTATTTAACAGAATTTTTTTAATTGAAAAAAATTTAAACTGAAACATACTTGCTTTACAACGTTGTTTTCACTTTTACTCTACATTATCGTGAATCAACTGTGTGTATACATATATCCCCTCCCTTTTGAGCCTCCCTCCCACCTACCCCATCCCACCCCTCTAGGTCATCACAAAGCACCGGCTTGAGCTCCCTGTGTGATATTGCAACTTCCTGCTAACTATTTATTTTACACATAGTAGTGTATATATGTCAGTGTCATATTCGTCCCACCCACCCCTTCCCCCATGTACACATGTCCGTTCTCCACATCTGTACCTCTATTCCTGTCCTGCAAGGAGTTTGACAGTACAATTTTTAAAAGAAATCTTTTTAATCTCTTAATTCTAACTCTATAAGGCACTGCTATGATTAGCATTTTCCTTAGCAGTTGTTGCAATTTGTTCATGTTTCTTCTTAATCCTTTGTTAAAAATCAATGATTTTGTGATACTATAAGTTTAAATAAATGAATCGATTATTTTAGCTTTCTTGAGAGTGTTGAGATAGTTTACATCTTATTTTAATAATTCATATTCCATTTATGTCACATTAAATTTGATTTATATGTGTCCTAAATTTGAAGCTAAATAGAATTGTATAATTAGTTAAAACAATATAATTCTATAATGACATTTTTTTCCTAATAGTACCTTTAAACCCCATAGCACTATTCTTTAATCTTCACCTTCAAATTTACATAGGATGGTTTTTCAAATACTTTGACTACAGTCTAATCCTCATGTGATTTAATGATCATTTATGCTTGAATATAAATAAGTAGAGAAACCCTTGATCTGGCTTTTAAAATTCTGTATTCCTATATTGATAATAACTGTTTTGCTGTAGATGACAGAAAATCAATTTCAAAATGCTTACACCAAACAGAGTATTTATTAGCTAGCATAATTTAGAGCAAGGGCTTCCATGGTGGCTCAGTGGTAAAGAATCAACCTACAATTCAGGAGACATGGGTTCAATCCCTAGGTCTGGAAGATCCCTTGGAGAAGGAACTGGTAACCCACTCCAGTATTATTGCCTGGAGAATCACATGGACAGAGGAGCCTGGAGGGCTACAGTCCATGGGGTGGCAAAGAGTTGGACATGACTTAGCAACTGAGCAACTTAGCACATAATTGAACATCCTAGAATCAACTAGCTGTAGGTATGGCTCAGTCCAAGGTTTGATTGGTGTCATCACATATCTAACCCTTTTCAGCCCTTAGCTCTCTATTCCTCCTTCATGTTTGCTTCATTCTCAGGTGGGCTTTTCCCATGCAAAGTGAGTAGCAAAGATAATCGCATTCATAAGCTCTCATTTATATGTCTTTTAGCCCACAATGTTTTCTCTTTCCCAAATTGTCCTAACCACAATAAAACAGACATTTTATTGGTCCAATGTAAGTCACAATGCATGTTTGGGTCATTGTCTCACCCCTGTTTTTAAAGGATCAAGTCAACCCTGAGAAAACAGAAGTTGGAACCTCAAAAGAAAGTAACAATCAACATATACTCAGTATAACCAACTGAAGTACATTACAATATCAGATGCCTTTAGATTGAATGGTTTCCTGTTATTGTACTTACACTTTATTTCTTTAAGTAGCTAAATAAATCTGATCATCATATACTCCTTCTTGATTATCTCCTATCAGAAATAGAGCATGTGGAATACCTTTGTTCTGTGTCAGGGCATTTCTTAAGCTTCTCACTGATTATTTTCATTAAACATGGATAGTAAATTGTTATTCTATATACCAAAATATTCTATGAAATATTGTTATTATTCTCTCATTTGAAGAAGATACATAAAAGCTAAGCTTTGCTCTTGGTGTTTTTTCATAATATATAATTAAATATAAATTATATTTATAATGTTAAGTATATTCCTGGCTAAAAGAATGTTTTGACATTCTAAGTAAGTCTCCATAAATAGTATAATTAGACCCCAAGTTCTCCTGGTCTTATGAATAAGTGATTCTTCCATTTAAAGAAAAATTAATCCCAGTTCTTCATAAACTTTTCCAAAATTCGGAGATGAGTGACTATTCTGTGAAGTCAGCATTACTTTTATACCAAAACAAGAGAAAATATCACAATGAAAGAAAAATAAACACTAAAAGATCTTATGAATATAGATGGCAAAGATCCTCATCAGAATATTAGCAAACCTAACCAAGTAGCATGTAAAAAGAATTATACACCATGACCAAATGATGTTTATCTCAGTAATGCAAGGCTAATTTAGCATCCAATAATTAATTAATATACCATGTTAATAGAAGAAAAGATAAAACACACAATCATCTGAAAAGATACAGAAAAAAGCTTTGATAACATTCCATGCATTTTTGTGATTAAAACACCCAACTAACTCGAAATAGAAGATAACTCATTCAGCATGAGAAAGGGCATTTAAAATAAATCAAAGCCCAGAGTAGCCCATACCATATTGAAAACAAACAACATTAGAGGACTCATGCTTCCTAATTTCAAAACTTACTATAAAGCTATAGTAATCAAGACAGTATAGTACTGGTATAAGGACAGGCATATAAATCAGCACAGTAGTTGAAAGTATATGAATGAATCTTTACGCTTATAGTCAATTAAGTATATTTGACAAGGGTACCAAGAAAATAAAATTGAGAAAGACTAGTTTTTGCAACACATAGTATTTGATACAACTAGAGATCCACATACAAAAGAATGAATTTGGACTCTCACCTCACTCCATACTCCAAACTTAACTCAATATAGATCATAGAACTAAACATAAGAGGTAACACTACACTCTTAAGAAGAAGATATTTTCTTGGCTTAACGTGTAGTTTCTTAGATATGACCCTAAAAGCGTGAATGAAAAAAGTAAAAAAATAGATAAATTTCACAGCCTTATAAACTTATTTATTGCAAATGATACTATCAAACAAGAGAAAAGACAACCCAAAGAATGGGAAAAAATATTTTAAAATCATGTCTCTCATAGGAGACCTTTATCCAGAGTATATAAAGAATTCTTACAATAATAAAAAGATAAATAATCCACTGTATAAATGGGCAAATGACTTGAAAAGATATTTTTCCAAAGAAGATATGTAAATGGACAAATACATTGAAAAATTCTCAACATCATTAGTCATAAGGGAAATATAAATCAAAACCACAATGGATACCACTTCACACCCATTAGGATTGCTATAATCAAAGCGAACAATATGCACTTTTTTATGAGGATGTGGAGAAATTGGAACCCTCACCCATCACTGGTGAGAATGTAAAATGGTGTAGCCACTTTGGAAAACTGTCTGCCAATGTGAAAGAGCATGGTACAAAATGATGACTGGGGTATATAAGTGTCTTTCAAAATCTGTCATGGTTTATAACATAAAAAGTGACATTACTTATATGATATTATACTGCAGGATGCAGGATGCTCGGGGCTGGTGCACTGGGATGACCTAGAGGGATGGTATGGGGAGGGAGGTGGGAGGGGGGTTCAGGATGGGGAGCACATGTACACCCGTGGCAGATTCATGTTGATGTATGGCAAGACCAATACAATATTGTAAAGTAATTAACCTCCAATTAAAATAAATAAATTTAAATTAAAAATTTTTTTTAAAAGTGACATTACTGTACCACACCCTTCCTTTGATTATAGTGGAATGAAGTAGAATTATTTTCTTCTGCATAATTCCCCATAGTGGTGCAGACTGAGAATGCAGAGTGTGCTGAGGAAAGGCAATGTTCCCAGCATGCACCTGTACCAAAGCTTTCCTATCTTTATTCCATCCTTCAGTGTTTTACTTGTAATTGCTGCATAGCGCCAGGATGAAAGGTACACTTACCTGTTTCACATCTATTCCCTTTTCTCTTATCTTCCTCCCCACCCCAGCTGGATGCTATTATTTTGATCAGATAAAGAAAATTGTAAGGGCAGGCAGAGGTAAAGGGGAGATTAAGTTACATTGATTAACTGAAAGGAGAATGCATTAGTTTCTAGGACTGCTAAAATAAAATACCACAAACTGAGTGGCATAAAACAACAGCAATTTATTCTCTCACAGTTCTGGAGGCTAGAAGTCTAAAATGAATTTTTCAGTAGGGCAGTGCTCCCTCTGTGGGCTCTAGGAAAGGATCTGTTCCCTGCCTTTGTTGTTGCTCATGGTTGCTGGTAATTCTTGATGCTCCTCGACTTGCAGGTATAACAACCCAATCTTTGCTTCCATCTTCACATGACATTCTCCTCTCTATAGTTCCATGTTCAAGATTTCTTTTTTTTTTATTAATTTATTTTACTTTACAATATCTTTTTTTTTAATAAGGATACCAGTCATATTAGACCCGTCCTAATCCAGTATGACCTCATCATAGCTTCAACTAATATATCTGCAATGACTCTATTTCCAAATAAAGCACATTTGAAGCACAATAAAGCACAATAATGAGCTCCTGAGAAAAGATACTAATGGTTATTTTCCAACCATGATATTAGAAGCAGTTTGCAGTAGCTAGGAACCATATCAAATAAGTGTACTGTCTCTAAAATGAATGCATCAAATATGATTTGAATTCTTTTCATAGAATATAAAGTTTTATTGAACCAGATGTATATCATTTATAGAATCACTTAAAAAGGACTTAGCATATTGTTTTATACATTCCTTAATGATTCTATACAAATTTGTGTATATATTTAAGTATATATAATTATTTATTTATAAAAAAAATAAATTCAGACTTAAATTGAAGAAAGTAGGGAAAACCACTAGACCATTCAGGTATGACCTAAATCAAATCCCTTATGATTATACAGTGGAAGTGAGAAATAGATTTAAGGGACTAGATCTGATAGAGCCTGATGAACTATGGAATGAGGTTTGTGACATTGTACAGGAGACAGGGATCAAGACCATCCCCGTGGAAAAGAAATGCAAAAAAGCAAAATGGTTGTCTGGGGAGGCCTTACAAGTAGCTGTGAAAAGAAGAGAAGCGAAAAGCAAAGGAGAAAAGGAAAGATATTAACATCTGAATGCAGAGTTCCAAAGAATAGCAAGAAGAGACAAGAAAGCCTTCTTCAGCGATGAATGCAAAGAAATAGAGGAAAACAACAGAATGGGAAAGATTAGGGATCTCTTCAAGAAAATCAGAGATACCAAAGGAATATTTCATGCAAAGATGGGCTCGATAAAGGACAGAAATGGTATGGACCTAACAGAAGCAGAAGATATTAAGTAGAGATGGCAAGAATACACAGAAGAACTGTACAAAAAAGATCTTCACGACCCAGATAATCACGATGGTGTGATCACTGACCTAGAGCCAGACATCCTGGAATGTGAAGTCAAGTGGGCCTTAGAAAGCATCACTACGAACAAAGCTAGTGGAGGTGATAGAATTCCAGTTGAGCTATTCCAAATCCTGAAAGATGATGCTGTGAAAGTGCTGCACTCAATATGCCAGCAAATTTGGAAAACTCAGCAGTGGCCAGAGGACTGGAAAAGGTCAGTTTTCATTCCAATCCCAAAGAAAGGCAATGCCAAAGAATGCTCAAACTACCGCACAATTGCACTCATCTCACACACTAGTAAAGTAATGCTCAAAATTCTCCAAGCCAGGCTTCAGCAATATGTGAACCATGAACTTCCTGATGTTCAAGCTGGTTTTCGAAAAGGCAGAGGAACCAGAGATCAGATTGCCAACATCCGCTGGATCATGGAAAAAGCAAGAGAGTTCCAGAAAAACATCTATTTCTGCTTTATTGACTCTGCCAAAGCCTTTGACTTTGTGGATCTCAATAAACTGTGGAAAATTCTGAAAGAGATGGGAATACCAGAACACGTGATCTGCCTCTTGAGAAATCTGTATGCAGGTCAGGAAGCAACAGTTAGAATTGGACGTGGAACAACAGACTGGTTCCAAATAGGAAAAGGAGTACGTCAAGGCTGTATATTGTCACCCTGTTTATTTAACTTATATGCAGAGTACATCATGAGAAACGCTGGACTGGAAGAAGCACAAGCTGGAATCACGATTGCTGGGAGAAATATCAATAACCTCAGATATGCAGATGATACCACCCTTATGGCAGAAAGTGAAGAGGAACTAAAAAGCCTCTTGATGAAAGTGAAAGTGGAGAGAGAAAAAGTTGGCTTAAAGCTCAACATTCAGAAAACGAAGATCATGGCATCCAGTCCCATCACTTCATGGGAAATAGATGGGGAAACAGTGTCAGACTTTATTTTTCTGGGCTCCAAAATCACTGCAGATGGTGACTGCAGCCATGAAATTAAAAGATGCTTACTTTTGGAAGAAAAGTTATGACCAACCTAGATAGCATATTCAAAAACAGAGACATTACTTTGCCAACAAAGGTCCGTCTAGTCAAGGCTATGGTTTTTCCTGTGGTCATGTATGGATGTGAGAGTTGGACTGTGAAGAAGGCTGAGCACCGTAGGAGTTGCTTGTATATTTTTGAGATTAGTTGTTTGTTTTTAATCTCAAAAATATACAAGCAACTCCTATAGCTCAACTCCAGAAAAATAAATGACCCAATCAAAAAATGGGTCAAAGAACTAAATAGACATTTCTCCAAAGAAGACATACAGATGGCTAACAAACACATGAAAAGATGCTCAACATCACTCATTATCAGAGAAATGCAAATCAAAACCACTATGAGGTACCATTTCACGCCAGTCAGAATGGTTGCAATCCAAAAGTCTACAAGCAATAAATGCTGGAGAGGGTGTGGAGAAAAGGGAACCCTCTTACACTGCTGGTGGGAATGCAAACTAGTACAGCCACTATGGAGAACAGTGTGGAGATTCCTTAAAAAACTGGAAATAAAACTACCTTATGATCCAGCAATCCCACTGCTGGGCATACACACTGAGGAAACCAGAAGGGAAAGAGACACGTGTACCCCAATGTTCATCACAGCACTGTTTATAATAGCCAGGACATGGAAGCAACCTAGATGTCCGTCAGCAGATGAATGGATAAGAAAGCTGTGGTACATATACACAATGGAGTATTACTCAGCCATTAAAAAGAATACATTTGAATCAGTTCTAATGAGGTGGATGAAAATGGAGCCTATTATACAGAGTGAAGTAAGCCAGAAAGAAAAACACCAATACAGTATACTAACTCATATATATGGAATTTAGAAAGATGGTAACAATAACCCTGTGTTCGAGACAGCAAAAGAGACACTGATGTATAGAACAGTCTTATGGACTCTGTGGGAGAGGGAAAGGGTGGGAAGATTTGGGAAAATGGCATTGAAGCATGTATAATATCACATATGAAACGAGTTGCCAGTCCAGGTTTGATGCACGATACTGGATGCTTGGGGCTGGTGCACTGGGACGACCCAGAGGGATGGTATGGGGAGGGAGGAGGGAGGAGGGTTCAGGATGGGGAACACATGTATACCTGTGGCGGATTCATTTCGATATTTGGCAAAACTAATGCAATATTGTAAAGTTTAAAAATAAAATAAAATTTTAAAAAAAATGTAAAATAAATAAATAAAGCCCCCCCCCCAAAAAAAAAAGAAGGCTGAGCACCAAAGAATTGATGCTTTTGAACTGTGGTGTTGGAGAAGACTCTTGAGAGTCCCTTGGACTGCAAGGAGATCAGCCCTGGGATTTCTTTGGAAGGAATGATGTTGAAGCTCAAACTCCAGTACTTTGGCCACCTCATGCGAAGAGTTGACTCATTGGAAAAGACTCTGATGCTGGGAGGGATTGGGGGCAAGAGGAGAACGGGATGACAGAGGATGAGATGGCTGGATGGCATCACTGACTTGATGGACGTGAGTCTGGGTGAACTCGGGCAGTTGGTGGTGGACAGGGAGGCCTGGCGTGCTATGATTCATGGGGTCACAAAGAGTCGGACACAACTGAGCGACTGATCTAATCTGATCTGATCTGAATTATTTATTTTCACAAGTGCATGAGAAAATACTGAAGTTCTTATTGAATATGGAATCTTATATGGTGACATTTGGAAATAGTGTTTTAAACTGAACATTTTCTTTGTAGAAGAATATAATTGATTGCACTGTATTCTCGTTGTGTATGCAAATTACCATGATGTAAAATACAGTTGGGAATAGTTTATAATTCCAATATAAAGTTGACTAAAATATTCATTATTATGTCAAGTTTATTTTCATCTGGAATTCTATTTAATCAGCAGAAGAGTTGTGGGCATAAGAATAAATAACATTATGGTAATTAATACAGGGAGTAGCTTCCAACTGTATGATTTATGGGTAGAAATTTTCTAACCATGGTTAGAAGTTTTTGAGAAGGACTCATAGTGTGTTACAGGATGCAGAATGCTTTCCCTCTCCACTTTCTTTGAGTTACTCTGGTTCTCTCTTTACAAGGTGATATGGCTAGGAAAGTGAGTCTTACATTCCCTTCAGCCAAATTCAGCCCACATTTCCCCAGAAAACTTTCCTTATTCATCCCCCATGAACCATTTTTGTCAAGAATCACTGTGCTAAGTGTTAGATATACCAAGATGAATATTAGAGTGTCATAACTCCAGGTGCTCACAGATACAGGGAGTAAATGATGATGATAATTATAATAATATGGTAGGCATTATTCAGGGAGAAGGCAATGGCAACCCACTCCAGTACTCTTGCCTGGAAAATCCCATGGACAGAGGAGCCTGGTGAGCTGCGGTCCATGGGGTCGCTAAGAGTCAGACACGACTGAGTGACTTCACTTTCACGTTTCACTTTCATGCATTGGAGAAGGAAATGGCAACCCACTCCAGTGTTCTTGCCTGGAGAATCCCAGGGATGGCGGAGGCTGGTGGGCTGCGGTCTATGGGGTCACAAAGAGCCAGACACTACTGAAGTGACTTAGCAGCAGCAGGCATTATTCAGAAGGTCTTAGAGAAGTCCCAATAAGATCACACACTGAATTCTTCCAGCAGAGAAACCATATAACTTAGTAGGTAAGAGCTTGAGATTTTTTCTTTACAGTTTATTTATTTATGGGTTTTTGTTTGTTTGTTTTGCCTGCGCTGAGTCTTCGTTGCTGTGCAGGCTTAGTTGTGCCAAGTGAGGGCTACTCTCTAGATGTGGTGCTCTGGCTTCTCATTGCAGTGGCTTCTCTTGCTGTAGAGCTTGGACTCTAGGGCTTCAGTAGTTGCAGCATGTGGGCTCGGTAGTTGTGGCTCCTAGGCTCTAGAGCACGGGCTCAATAGCTGTGGCACATGGGCTTAGTTACTCTGTGGCACGTGAGATCTTCCCAGATTAGGGATGGAACCCGTGTCTCCTGCATTGGCAACCAGATTCTCCACCACTGAACCACCAGGGAAGTCTGAACTTGAGGTGTGAAGTCAGAAATACTCAGGTTTAAATCTGGTTTCTACCACTAACTGGCTGCATAACCATGAGCAAGGTACAGAATCTCCTGGAACTTCCCTTTTCTCATCTCCTAAATGTAAATAGTACTAGATATGTCATATGACTGTTCTGAGCATGGAATAAATCCAGGTTGCGTACATTTAGAAGAGCACCTAACATATGGTAAGTGCTCAAAATTAGTAGCTACTTTTACTGCAACTGTTCTTACCAGCTATGTCAAAGCAGTTTTTTGTACTTCAGACAGTCCACTGAAATTAACCCCTCACTCACTGCCCTTACCAATCCAACCTTGGGGAAACTAGGTACAGCACCCCGTTCCACCAACGCCACATCATCTGCTCAGTGAAAAACTGATTTTTACTCAATCTTGAACATGTGACACAAAGACTAAGACCCAGAAGTCATTGTCTAATCAGCTTCTGAAGAGGTGTTTTTCATTGTTCCTGGGGATAAAAATATATACACCAACAAATGTCTGTATATCAGGGCTTTAGCAAAACTTATCGGTAGAGTGACAGTAACAATTTTAGAGACTGTGGATGGTAAGATCTGTGTCACAACTATCTGTTCTTGTAGTGCTAAAGTAGTTGCAGGCAATATATAAATAAATGAGTTCGAATACTTTATAATAAAACTTTATTTTTAGAGAAAAAAGTGGGCCATAGTTCACTGACTCTTGTTCAAGAGCTTATATAATGGTTGTATATTACTTCTGTTTTGTATTGAACCAAGCTCTGAACTCATTGAGGCCTCAGTAAGGCCAAGTCTTACTGGTCTCTGTAATATATTTATAAATACACACACATATAGTTGGGGTTCAATAGATAATTTTCTGGACAAATAAGTTAATGATGGAAAAATTATATTAAATAGCTCAGTAAATTCTTTCTTGATAAGTTATGAATTATATATATATATATATACACACACAACATTGATCACTGAGGAAGGCTTTCTTATCTCTCCTTGGTATTCTTTGGAACTCTGCACTCAAATGAGTATATCTTTCCATTTCTCCTTTGCCTTTAGCTTCTTTTCTTTTCTCAGCTATTTGTAAGGCCTCCTCAGACAACCATTTTGGCTTTTTGCATTTCTTTATCTCAGGGATGGTCTTGGTCACTGCCTCCCTGTACAATGTCACGAACCTCCATCCATAGTTCTTCAGGCACTCTGTCTATCAAATATAATCCCTTGAATAAAGGACAGGAAAAAAATGCTATGGACCTAACAGAAGCAGAAGATATTAAGAACATGTGGCAAGAATACACAGAAGAACTATACAAAAAATATCTTCATGATCCAGATAACCACAATGGTGTGATCACTCACCTAGAACCAGACATCCTGGAATGTGAAGTCAAGTGGGCCTTAGAAAGCGTCACTACAAACAAACTAGTGGAGGTGATGGAATTCCAGTTGAGCTATTTCAAATCCTGAAAGAGGATGCTGTGAAAGTGCTGCACTCAATATGCCAGCAAATTTGGAAAACAGCAGTGGCCACAGAACTGGAAAAGGTCAGTTTTCGTTCCAATCCCAAAGAAAGGCAATGCCAAAGAATGCTCAAACTACCACACAATTGCACTCATCACAGACACTAGCAAAGTAATGCTCAAAATTCTCCAAGACAGACTTCAAAAGTATCTGAATTGTGAACTTCCAGATGTTCAAGCTGAATTTAGAAAAGGCAGAGGAACCAGAGATCAAATTGCCAACATCCGCTGGATCATGGAAAAAGCAAGAGAGTTCCAGAAAAACATCTATTTCTGCTTTATTGACTCTGCCAAAGCCTTTGACTGTGTGGATCACAATAAACTGTGGAAAATTCTGAAAGAGATGGGAACACCAGACGACCTGACCTGCCTCCTGAGAAATCTGTATGCAGGTCAAGAAGCAACAGTTAGAAGTGGTCATGGAACAACAGACTGGTTCCAAATCGCGAAAGGAGTACATGAAGGCTATATATGGTCACCCTGCTTATTTAACTTATATGCAGAGTACATCATGTGAAATAGCCTGGATGAATCACAAGCCGGAATCAACATTGCTGGGAGAAATATCAATAACCTCAGATATGCAGATGACACCACCCTTATGGCAAAAAGTGAAGAACTAAAGAGCCTCTTGATGAAAGTGAAGGTAGAAAGTGAAAAAGTTGGCTTAAAATTCAACATTCAGAAAACTAAGATCATGGCATCTGGTCCCATCACTTCATACACTTCATGACTATATTTTTGGGCTCCAAAATCACTGCAGCCATGAAATTAAAACACGCTTGCTCCTTGGAAGAAAAGCTACAACCAACCTAGACTGCATGTTAAAAAGCAGAGACATTACTTTGCCAACAAAGGTCCATCTAGTCAAAGCTATGTTTTTTTCCAGTAGTCATGTAAGGATGTGAGAGTTGGACTAAAAAGAAAGCTGAGCACCGAAGAATTGATGCTTTTGAACTGCAGTGTTTGAAAAGACTCTAGAGTCCTTGCACTGCAAGGAGATCCAACCAGTCAATTCTAAAGGAAATCAGTCCCAAATATTTATTGGAAAGACTGATTCTGAAGCTGAAACTCCAATACTTTGGCCACCTGATGTGAAGAACTGACTTATTGGAAAAGACCCTGGTGCAAGGAAAGATTGAAGGCAGGAGGAGAAGGTCAGGACGACAGAGTATAAGATGGTTAGATGGCATCACCAACTTGATGGACATGAGTTTGAATAAGCTCCGATAGTTGGCGATGGACAGGGAAGCCTGGTGTGCTGCCATCCATGGGGTCACAAAGAGTCAGACACGACTGAGCAACTGAACTAAACTGAACACATAATATAATTATCTTTGCCTGTGTAAAAATTAAAATGTGTAATAGGTCAAATTAATATATAAATGAATTTAATTAAAAAAATAATGAGCGATGACTGAAAATAAGTGAGCTTTTAAAAATTAATTTTTATTAGAGTATATGTACTTTACAATGTTGTGTTAATTACTACTGTACAGCAACGTGAACCAGCGATATATATATGTGTGTGTGTGTGTGTGTGTGTGTGTGTGTGTGTGTGTATGACCCCTGTTTTTGGATTTCCTTCTCATTTAGGTCACCACAGAGCTCTGAGAAGAGTTCCCTGAGCTATACAGTAGGTTCTCATTAGTTACCTATTTTATACATAATATCAATGATGTATATGCATCGATCCCAATCTCCCAATTCAACCCCCCCTTCCCCTCTTGGTGTCCATATGTTTGTTCTCTACATCTGTGTGTCTATTTCTGTTTTGCAAATAAGATCATGTATACAGTTTTCTAGATCCCACATGTATGCATTAATATATACTTGTTTTTCTAATTTACTTCACTTTGTAAGACAGTCTCTAGGTCCATCCACATGTCTACACATGACCCAACTTCATTCCTTTTTATGGCAGAGTAATACTTCATTGTGTATAAGGACCACATTTTCTTTATCTATTCCTCTGTTGATGGACATTTAGGTTTCTTCTATGTCCTGGCTATTGTAAATAGTGCTGCAGTGAACATTGGGGTACATGTCTTTTTGAATTATGGTTTCTTTCAAGCACATGCCTGGGAGTAGGTTTGCTGGGTCATATGGTATTTCTATTTTTAGGTTTTTAAGGAATAGCCATACTGTTCTCAATAGTGGCTGTACCAATTTATACTCCCACCAACAGTGCAAGAGGATTCCCTTTTCTCCACACTCTTGCCAGCATTTATTGCTTGTAAATTCTTTAATGATGGCCATTCTGAAGGGAGTGAGGTGTTATCTCATTGTAGTTTTGGTTTGCATTTCTCTAATAAATTCATGATTTTGAGCATTGTTTCATGTGTTTGTTGACCATCTGTATGTCCTCTTTGAGAAATATCTGCTTAGGTCTTCCACCCAGTTTTGGATTGAGTTGTTTGTCTTTTTGTTATTGAGCTGTGTGAGCTGTTTGTATATTTTGGATATTAATCCTTTGTCAGTTGGTTTATTAGCAAATATTTTATCCCATTCTGAACATTGTCTTTTCATCTTGTTTATGGTTTCCTTTTCTACGCAAAAGCATTTCCATTTAATTAAGTCCCATTTGTTAATTTTCACTTTCATTACCCTAGGAGGTGGGTCAAAAAATCGTGCTGTGATTTATGTCAAAGAGTGTTCTGCCTGTGTTTTCCTCTAAGATTTTTATAGTGTCTAGCCTTATATTTAGTTCTTTAATCTGTGAACCTTTTTCTGTATTCCTAGAAAGTGATATTGAAATTGTGTGTGCTTGTGTATGTGTGTATGTGTATATGCGAGAGACTACATGTGTACTCTCGCTTGTGTTGGAGAGAGAGAGACTTATAATATCAAGTCCCTAGGCTAATATAGATATTGTTTCAGAGCATTAGGCAGTGTTCTGGATTTGCAAGCAGTTAAAGCAAAAAGCAGGACACAATAGAATATATAGTCTGATCAAAAGATACGTACTCTTTTTTCATAACAGGCAAGCCTTTTCCCTAGTACTGAAAGAACTGTAATAAGGCCTTATACAGGGAATATAGAGCAACAGAATTGATAATATTGCCAGTAATTGTCTGGACAAAGTGTATGGTGGTCCTCATTTCACTGTTTCTTATGTGAATATTGGACTAAAGCCAAAGACACAGCATTAAAGCATACTTTATTAAAAATACGTAATTTGGAGAGATTTTATTTCAGAGTTATTTCTGTCCCTATCTAATAAATAATAAAAATCTCAAAAGATGAACCAATATTGTGATTCATCATTGGCCCTCATTATGTCCAGGTCTCTTAGAGACCACCAACTCATTAGTCAGTGAATAAAGCCTTTCTCCTGGACAGTAATTAGGAAATTCCATTGTATATACATCACAAAGTACTTTTCCATGTACCACCCCAACAGACCTCTTAACAACCCTGGGCGAACATTATTCTCACCATTTTATAAATTTATTTTTTAAAAAATTGCAGTGATGAGATAGGAAGTGTTTCAGTCCCAAGTAATAGACAATAAAGGCTGGGGTTCACATTCTAGACAAACTAGTAGCATTTTCTGAGACTTAGTACACCAGCCTAAAATTTTCAAGCCTTTTTTTAAGAGTAATCATTCTTAAAATTTTGAAACTCAATAAATGAATCAAGTAGCCTTTTGGGTTAAATACAAATGGAGTGGATCCCAACACCAACTTGTATGACATTCCATCTCACCCCAGTGCTCTTCCAGAGTGGTCCATAAAGTACTCGTGTCTCTAAGAACCTTGGTGTGCAGTTTGAAAACCACTGGTTTGTTTCAATGAAGGTACAAAGTCTGCCAGAAGGTGCAAAGTCTACCACTTTGCAGATAAGTAAGAACAATTTTTAAAAAGTTTTTTTTGAGCCCTAGGTATATTTGCTTTGATTTTCAGTATAAGATCCTAAAGGATTGAAATCCATAGTCTGTCTACAGATAAGCCTGATGATTCTTGCTTGAAACATATGCAAATGTATTCAAGAAATAGTTTTTCACTAGTGAAATAATATTCTTATCTACCAAATTCTTGGAAACAAAAAGGATGTAGCCATGATTAAAAGGCCATGTGTATTTATACAGATATGTGTACACACAAACATATACATATTGAGCACAGCTAAAACTTCCTCAGACTCATTACCTATATTATCTGTTTACCTTTATTGAAACTTGACTATCTTCAGAGGATATTGATCACTAAATTCCTTTAAAACAAAGCTTTATTACCCTCCTCCAGTATTTCAGGACAGATATCTCCCCTTTCTCTCCATTTGTAATTATTGCTCATGATGCTCCTCTTACACTTTTGTTTAAAAGCAAATGTTTCTTTGAGGAGCTCCCCCCACCCCCACCCTGAGGCATTCTATATGCTCTTTAGAGTTCTTCACCATCTCTCTTTCATTCACTGAAGAACTTACCATCTGGTTTATATTCTTTCTTCACACTCAAACTATTATCATTCATGGCACTTTTAACAACCACGTAACCAAAAGCTCACTCTGAATTCTTTGACTTCTCCCCACCACCACTCAGCTGTTCCTCCATTTCTCATCAGCCGGAACCAAGTCCCCATAAACCACACTACCTTCAACATCCAACATGCAAACATTCTGCTCCTTCAACACGGCCTTCTTTCTGAGTTCCTCTCTCTAATACTCACATTAGAGCAGTGATTACTTCCAATCCATTGTTTCTTTATCCACCATTCCTCTTTTCATCCACTTCCTTCATGATAAGCTGAATCTCATTGGTCCTGTCTTGAAAATACCCTCTTGTTTCTTTCCCCATTTTACTCCATTGTATTTTTCCTTGAAAAGTCTATCCTCTGTTTAAACCAACCATTTGCCTTTTCCACACTTGCTTGCCAGCTACTTAATTTTACTGCAAAGAACCACACAATGGCAAGTTGTTTTCACCTTCACTTCATTAGCACAAACCTAAATGTATCCTTAGCACTGCCCAGTAACTTGATAGTTACCTAGTCTCCAAAATAACAAGTTTAACCTTTCTCCTCTCTGTTTAAATCTCTTAATTTGAATCTTTTCTCCTTCCTCTGACCATATGATCTTATCTCACACTTCATGGAGGAAAATGATAAGTATCAAGAAAGCACTTACCACTACCAAATTATGAACCTACTTCCTCTGCTCTCTAAGTCTTAGGGAGAGTCTTGCCTCTTACTGAATAAACAGGTCCTCTGCATATGTTCTTTGTTTCATCCACTAGAAAATAACCTCCCACAAGGGCATATATTGTCTAGTCTGTTTTTACCACTGATATGCCTTATACCTTGTTAAATGCTTGATTAATATACATCTATGTATATCATTCATATTTGTATGTGTGTGCTTGTGAGAGGGACAAAGATAGAAAAAACTGGTGCATGCATGCCATATCTCCAGGCTTATGTCAGAAAATTTAACAACCCAAATCCTCTTCCGTTGCCCTCTGATATTTTAACTGAATAGCTCTTAAAAGATTATGGCATCCCAAGCTACAATGATACCTTTTCATTTCAGGAAAAGTGCTAGGTCATCAGGTTATCATGGAGAAGAGACAGAGAAATTATTCCTAGTTTTCTATAGAAATCAAAACTGCTGAATATCACATCCCATACAGAGTAAGAATAATAAGCCTATAATGTACTCACCGAGCTCTGAAATTGCATTCATTGGGGGCATTAATTTTCCAGAATTATTTCACTTGGTTATAACATTAATAAAAGTGCATTACCTGTTTTAATAATTTAGGAGGAAAGATGAATTAGTCTGTCCTAATCTGCACATGGAGTGCGTGAGCACTGTGGAGCGTATAAGTGAATCTCACAATGATTAAGTGCTCCACTTACATGCAATTCGAATAGAAATGAAAATCTGAAGCAACTAAATTTTCTTTAACTGTGAACACTGTACTTTAAGAGTATGATGTGATTTTTTAAACTCTTGAATTGGAGCACTTTAGATGGCCCATTCTGTTTCCAGAAACCTACATGAAGATCTTACTGGAGAACAGAGGTCAATAAAAACCCCCAAAGAAAGTAGATGGTGGTGAATTATAAATACACAGAAGACAGCCACGTTCTGTGAAACCAAAGCAATAGATAGGTTTTATTTTATTTTATTTTTAGTTTTACTTATTTATCTTACATTACAATATTTTATTGGTTTTGCCATACATTGACATGAATCCACCATGGGTGTACATGTGTTCCCCATCCTGAACCCCCTCCCACCTCCTTCCCCATCCCATCCCTCTGGGTCATCCCAGTGCACCAGCCCTGAGCACCCTGTATCATGCATTGAACCTGGACTGGCGATTCGTTTCACATGTGATAATTTACATGTTTCAATGCCATTCTCCCATATCATCCCGCCCTCGCCTTCTCCCACAGAGTCCATACATCTGTGTCTCTTTTGTTGTCTCGCATACAGGGTTATCGTTACCATCTTTCTAAATTTCATATTTATGTGTTAGTACACTGTATTGGTGTTCTTCTTTCTGGCTTACTTCACTCTGTATAATAGGACAGGTTCTAAGAAGAAGCAAGGGATGGACCTTGGAGGTCCCCCAAAACCAGTGGTTAAAAATGGAGCTGAAATACATAAAAATCAGCATCAATCTCCATCAGACTAATCTCACTTACATTTCTCAAAAGTGGGAGAGTTAGAAAAGTACTTGGTTTGCAAAGGGCTTCCTGTCAGACTGCATCCTGAGTTAACAGAGAGGCTGTAATGATGTCAGGAGAGTAAGTAATTAAATAGAATCTCATTTGATAATGTAAAAAGGAAGGTAAAATTTTGCTATGAAAATAAGTTTAATGGGTAGTTGTTATTGGTTCAGAAATCTAATCTCAGCCTAGTCAGTCATAAAACACCTCCTCAGTCCTCCTAATGAAATTCTAACCATAGTTACTTTCTTTTCCTCACACGCACAAAATCTCTGTGAATATTGTATTAGATATTCTTAAGTGTATTTCTTATTCACTTAAGCTTCATTAGCATCATTAAACCTGAGATGCACTTTCTCTAAGTGAAAGCAACAGGAAATAGATATTCGAAACAGAAGTTTTCTTCTGGCCTGTTATTGTCATTTCTTCTTCATAGTCTCAAATGTACTTCCATTTATTTTTAAAGTAGTGTTTCTTTGAGGGAGTCAATATTCTATAATTACCCTAAACTGATTGCAAAACTTCATATGCATATGTCTTTTCCCATTTGGGGAGAAAGTCCATAACTTTCATCAAGTTCTCAGAGAGGTCCATGACCTGAAAAAGATTAAAGACCATTACTCTAGAGCATCCTTTAAGACTTTCCAAGACAACATGGTGAAATCAACAACATTTGTCTTTAATATGTGCATTTCCCCTTTGCCCAGCTTTTTTTCAAGTCCACGATTTTCTTGTGATCTCTGCTAAATTTCCTTTTTTTTTAAATTTTATTTTATTTTTAAACTTTACAATATTGTATTAAGTTTTGCCAAATATTGAAATGAATCCGCCACAGGTATACCTGTAGGATAACAGCTGATCTTTCAATAGAAACTCTTCAAGCCAGGAGGGAATGGCAAGACATACCCACTAAATTTCCTTTTAAAAAATGTGTTCTTTAGTGTTGCTTCAGTATGAGGAGTGTGCTACTAATAGCTTAAAAGGTTAATTATTCTATTGTTAATGGTTATCTGGGTGTTAAAAAATTAAACCCCTATACCATATTTCAAATGGTAATCCCTTTGAAGGGAACACTTTGTAGGTAGAAACCTAGTCTCTACCACGGACAGCAGACTTTTTAAACAAAAGCAAATACTATCAGCCTTACATATGCTCTGTTTTAGGTTCTCATAAGCTATCCTTATCCAGTATTCAGTCAGTTCAAAATGTAGTATGAATTTCTGAAACAAGGCCACTTGACAGAAGTAAAATAAAATTCAAGAGTACTTTTTGTCCAAGAAGCCTTAATTGTTGAGTTCCATTTTTTTATTTTCTCATCTACTAACCATTTCATACCCTATACTATCTAAGTGAGATACTAACAAAACAATTACTGCTACATGAGCTTTTCCTTTCTGTAGAACATAGTAACCTGTCTTTTATGTGTATTTATCAAAGACTGATAATGTGAAAAATTATCAAAGTCCGATGAGATAAATAATGTGAATATTTTGTAACCTAGTAATGCCACTTCAATATAAAAACTAGAGTAAAGAAGGAATCCCTGGAGTAAAAAATGGCAAGCCACTCCAGTTTTATTGCCTGGAAAATTCCATGGACAGAGGAGCCTGGCAGGCTGCAGTCCATGAGGTCACAAAGAGTTGGATGTCCCTGAGCAACTGAGCACACACAAAGAAGAACTCGTATATAAAGATATCACTGGCCCCCATCCAGATTCTCTTTACCATACCAGTCCAAGCATCCCATGGCCGCTGTGGTGTTGGCTGCTACCAGCTCATATATCCTCCTCTCCAGAAGTTTGCCCCATCCAGGAAAGGGTATGCTTCCATTTCCCAAGCTGTTTGCTGGTTAATGTCTTAATAACATGGAAATATAAAAGCTCAGGATCCTTGGTTCTGAATGAGAAAACCTTGGTGTTACACTTGAGGCTCCAGAGCTCCCTATAGGATCAGGCTCCCGAAACTTTATCTGTGCTTAGCTCTTTCCTCTACCATCTTGCTGCCCTCACTCCCTTACAGGTTTCTTCTGGGAACTCTTCTTCAGGAAATTCCTGCTACAGAATCCTCATCTTAGGCTCTACTTTTAGGGACCTTGAGTTAAGATAGAGTAAAAACAATGTCTTGGGATCTGTTCTTTTATAAGCTACTCTTTTATTATATAATAATGGTAGAGTTACCAAACTGTCTAGTTCCAAAAGACCTTAGAATTGATCAACTTTGCCTCTTTCAAATAGGGTAATGAGGCCCCACGAAGTGACTTACACAAAGGCCCCGAGAGAGTTTGGGACCTAACTTAAATACAGATTTTCTGGTTTCCAGTTCTGTGGTTTTCACATAATTATTACCATTTAGAGTATTGTTCCATTTCTGAACTTATGAACAGAATGACTTTTTATATAGACATAAATAAATTTGTTACATGTTCATTCAGCAAAGGATTATGAAACAAAATCAAACTATTCATATTTGCAATGTTTGATAATAGTCCTAAAAACTCATCTCATTAATCATTGGTGATATTCTGTTCCTTCCCCTCCTAAGATCTCATTTCATCAGCTTCAGAAATTCTACTTTTTTTTCAAAGAATATGTAAGTATTCTTGGACTGAGTAAGGACTGATTTCCTACATAATGAGAAGATACTGTGTTCTGTAGAAATGCAATTATTATGCAAAGCATGCCTACTTGTGTGCTAGTGTACAACTTTGAGCATTTATCCTTTCTCTGTTACTCTTCTTAAAAGCACTTTTAAGAATCCTAAAATGTTGCCAATGTTGCTACCTATTAACATCATATTTGTTTATTACATAATTGTGTTAGATCATACAAGGGAAAAACAAGGTGCTTGACCTTGCTGGGTACAGATACTGAAGGAGAAGCTTTTTATTTCCTGTGAAGCAATATTTCTGTACTTTCAGTATCCCCTGAAATGGATTTGGGCTGCCTCTTATAATTCTGAGTATTTGAGATGTTCTTAATAAAGCAATCTGTTGTGGCAAGTAAATGGTGAAAGGCTAAATTTCTGCTCCTATTCTATAAATGTGATATGATTGGGGCCTTAAGGAATCGTAGAGAGTGCTCCTGTTGTTGTGGTTGTTGTTGTTCAGTCACTAAGTCATGCCCAAGTCTTTGCATCCCCCTGAACTGCAGCACGCCAGGCTTCTGTCTTTCACTGTCTCCCTGAGTTTGCTCAAACTCATGTCTATCGAGTCGGTGATCCCATCCAATCATCTCATCCTCTGTCATCCCCTTCTCTTCCTGCCTTCAATCTTTCCCTGCACCAGGGTCTTTTCCAATGAGTCAATTCTTTGTATCAGGTGGCCAAAGTATTGGAGCTTCATCTTCTGCATCAGTCCTTCCAATGAATATTCACAGTTGATTTCTTTTAGGATTGACTAGTTTGATCTCCTTGCTGTCCAAGGGACTCTCAAGAGTCTTCTCCTGAGCAGAGGCAAAGTGGCTTTAGAAGCCAATGACCTAGAAAGGCCAACAGACTTATTGAAAAGGCTTGCCAGTAGGGCGAGCTCTTAAAAGTAGGCCTACTTTCTCTCCTAGGGAATATTTCCATGACTTTGTTTTCTTTTCTTTTAAGAGGCATTACAGAACAGTGATTTCCTCTTTCCATGGAGCCATGAGTTTTTTCAGACTACACACCATCTTGTCATTAGAAATGCAGATCATGTACTGGACAGTTCAGGAATCCTATATCTAAATTAGAGTTTCCCCAAAAGTACATCATGAGACATGATGTGGTTGCAGGGTGTTGATTTGAGAGAGAATTGTAATAAGAACATGAAACAAAGTAGAAAAAGCGAAGCAGAGAAAGGGCAAACCTTCTAAAAGAGTTTTAATGGGCAGGTTATCACCATGGCCAACTGGGTGTCAAATCATTAGAGACTCTCTGAGGAACCATGTGAAACAAGTTTCTGAATTAATCTCTCAAAGGATAACAAGTGTGCATGTGTGTGTGTGTGTGTGTGTGCGTGCATGCGTGTGCTCAGTCATGTCTGACTCTTTGCAACCCCATGGACCGTAGCCCGTCAGGCATGGGATTTCCCATGCAAGAATACTAGAGTGGGTTGCCATTTTCTCCTCCAAAGGATCTTCTCAACCCAGAAACTGAACCCTCCTCTCTCATGTCTCCTGCATTGTCAGGTGGACTCTTTACCAGTGAGCCACATGGGAAGCTCCCTCAAAGGACAAAGTAAGTTCTAAGCTTCCAAGCAAGCAGACTGAGCAAGAACTCATGGCTCCAGAGAAAGCTCTTGGATAGATAAACAGTGAGAACAGGCAACTTAAGTGGAAATTGTCAGTGCACTGGTAACTGGTCATCAGAACTGCAGGTTCGTTTAAAAGTGGGCTGAGGGGAGAAGAGGCGGAGCATGCACAGAATGTGTATGTGTTGAGAATGCATTGCTATAAACTGTATTTTCTTGAAAAAGAACCCTGGTCAGTCAATATTTCACAAAATTTTGGTCCATCAGCTGGTCCAAAATTCACTTCATTTTCTTTAGCACATCCAAAGAAAAATTCTGTACACATATGTTTATAGGGCTTCAGCTTATCACAGTTATTCTTATTATATCAGGACAAAAAAATTACATATTATTATTTCTTCTTTCCCCCATCCCTGAGTTTTCTGAGGACTAAAGGAGGAGAGATATTCCACGGAGCAGTTTGCTTCTATGAATGTAGCCCACTGACAAAACAATTAAGGGATGATGAATTCAGATTGGATTTCATGCCACATTCCTTTATTGATGATAATAATACCCTTTGCTTCTTCACTAACTTATCCCATTTGCCCTTATGACAGACTTGGAATGTCAAATCAGTTATTACTGAGTTCATTTTACAACTGAAGAAACTTAGTTTCATTAAAAGCATGAGTTGTGCACTTGGAATATGCCAGACAGTAGGTTAGACTTTCTTCCTCAGGATATTTCAACTTATCCTACTCAGAAACCTGGGGGTGTTATTGTCCTTATTTTACTAATAAAAGCCCTGATCAGGGACTGGCAAACTTTCTATGTGGCAGGGAAGTCTGGGAGTAAAAACCAATTGCTGGCCCTTCAATTTCAGTGCTTATTCCCCTGTAACACTTGCCCTCTCTAAGTTGTCTCCAGGTTCCCCCAACATTCCTGGACAGACATCTGCTCTTCTGCTCTTATATATTGCAGCCTCCATAGAACCTGGCATGACACCAAATTTATTCACTGGGTAAATTCCACACAATTATGACATGCTGGAGGTCTTTTTATCTGTGCTAACTTGACTTCCATTCAGATGTGGATTGATTTGATTAGCAGTTTCATGGGGTGACACCTATCAGTTGATTTGTGTCTCACGTGCTCTTCCACCTCCTTCTTCTGCCTTAGACCACATTTCACTTGCTTAGTTATGTCTGAAAATTAAACTTATTGACATAGGCTACAAGAGCATATGTGGATTCACCCTTATTTGTCTCTGTAACCTCATGTCACAGGACACTCTCCCTCATTCTCTCAGGTCTAGTCACATGCACCTCATGTCCATCTCTTATACTTGACATGCTTGGTCTTATTAGGGCAACTTTGCACATGCTATTTCCTCTACTAAGAACATTTTTCCCATTTCACCATCATCAAGTAAATTCTGACTTATGCTTCAGATCTCAGCTCAAGCTAAAGACTCCTTGGGGACTCTTCACTAACTAATCTCAGCAAATCTTCCTGTTAGAGGCTCTAATAACACCATGTGTCTTTGTTGCTATTATCAGAATTCTGAATGTATATATTTATGTGTGTTTATGTATGTGTGAAGATTTAATCATTATCTGTTTCTCACACCATCCTACATGCTCCATTACAGCAAAATCTTTTTGGACTCATGCATACCTCCCAGCAACTAGCCTAGGGCCTTGTGTGTGGCAGACACTCAATAAAGAAGTCTTAAATAAAATCTATGAATCTAGGATGTGAATAATTTCTCTGAGTTGGACCTAGGGTGTTATTCTGAGTCCCACTCTTCCTTAATTGGGGAAATACAATCCCATCCCATTGCAGGGGGCGGGTTTTGAAATGCCTAAGGGTGGCTTCCCTGGTGGCTCAGAGGTTAAAGCATCTGCCTGCAATGTGGGAGAAGGCAATGGCACCCCACTCCAGTATTCTTCCTGGAGAATCCCATGGATGGAAGAGCCTGGTGGGCTGCAGTCCATGGGGTCGCAACGAGTCAGACATGACTGAGCGACTTCACTTTCTCTTTCACTTTCAAGGGTGTGTTCAGGTTATCACAATGACTAAGTGAGCTACTAGGATTTGGTGGCAGAAGGAGGCAGAGATGCTAAGAATTGTCCAATGTATAGGACAGTCTAACCAAGGAATAACTGTTTCACTCAAAATGTCAGTAACACCCTGAAAAACACCACAAGAAAGATAATGCATTTTAATAATAAGCCTCTAATCCAGAGGTTCCCAACCTCCAGGATCTAATGCCTGATGATCTGACGTGGAGCTGATGTAATATCAATAGAAATAAAATAAACGATAAATGTGATGTGCTTGAGTCATCCCAAAACCATCCCCTACTACCCTGGTCCATGGAAGAATTGCGTGCCATGAAACCGGTCTCTGGTGCCAAAAAAGTTGGGGACTGCTGCTCGAATATGTGTAAATAATTGTTAACATGACTTTGTAGGTAGTGTAGAGGTTCTAGGAATACATGTGTATGTGTGTGCATCTGTGTGTGTATAACCACCCTTTTTAGTTAATTTTGTGTCAATTACTAATTAGTTTATAGATTATTTTTCCAATTTGTGCCAGAAACAAGGGCTGTTGAGAGGCAGAGGAAATGGAGACAGGAAAACTCTCTGATGTACCAGAAATGTGAAACCTTGACATTGACCGGGGGGCCTAGTGTTAATCTACTTTATACAGCTGATATTTTCCTTTGTATTTCCTATGTTCTTTCTTGCTTTTCTATTTCTGCCTGGCTTTTTATTTCTTCTCCAAGTTAAATCCCCAGTCTGACACATTCACGTGTTTACTTTCTTCCTTTTAGTTCAAATAGGAAATTGAGATTGGTTTTCAGGACTGTTTGTGTCCAGTGTCACAGTTAGCCTGTGGATGTAATAGAGAAGCTCAGTAAAGCCTCTTTCATTGTTTCTATTATAACATGAGAATAGTCCAAATACCAGTGGTAAATCCTCTCTTTTCTGAGACTGAAAAACATGATTTCATGATACCTTTCCTGCATCAGGTGGCTGGAAAAACATGAGTCAGCAATGGAAGTTACTGTAACATAATAGGAAAAAGCACTCAATGGGGATTCCAGACATTGGGGAGCCCTCCCAACCAATTATGGGTAATTGAACCCCTTTGGGCTCTGGTTTACTCATTTTAAAAGAATGAGAAGACCAGATAAGAGGAGAGGAAGGAAAGAAGAGAAGCAGATGTTATCTTAGATGCTAGGTAAGAAGATGCCTCCCATGTACAAAATTATAAATCATGCCTTTTTCCTTTGGAAGTGTGCAGAAGCTTATGCATTAGAATAGAACACCTAGTATGTGACTGGAACTTTTCAAGGAGCAAGATTCAACCCCCTGGAGGATTAATTCAAGAATAGTTTCAGAATTTGTAGGACTTCCCTGGTGGCTAAGTCAGTAAAGAGTCTGCCTACAATGCAGGAGACTTGGCTTTAATCCCTGGGTTGGGAAAATCCCCTGGAGAAGGAAATGGCAACCCACTCCAGTATTCTTGCCTGGGAAATCCCATGAACAGAGGAGCCTGGCAGGCTACCCTCCATGAGGTCGCAAGAGTTGGACACAACTGAAGAGATTAAACCTATCTTCATTGGCAGCATCCATAGAAGTAACCACGTAAATGGTTATGTGTTTGGGCTCTGTCGACAAAGGCATACTTTCATCCCAACTCTACCGCTGTCTGGTCCTATAAACTGGACATGCACTTAACCACTGGAAGCCACTGTTTCCTAATTTTTTAAATGGGAATAATAATAATACCTACTTTACAGTGCTATGATTATTAAATGAATGAATGCCACATGAAAGCATGTCTTAGCATGTGGTAAGTGCTCCATAAATTTCTGATTACTATAAGCAAGTTTAGCCCATCAAGAATAGAACAGTTTAATAAATAATTCTTTGTTTATCAGAATTCTATCCCTGTATAACCCACCTCTTCCAGAATAACTGATGAATCCTTAGATGAACTAGCTGCTCACATGACTACTACCATGAAACATGTATTTTTAAATATATTATTTATTACTTCTTACAAATTTGCTTTTCCCCCTCAAAACTGCTACAGATAGATGGTTAAGATTTTAAAATTAGTCGTATTTATCTTGAAAATGACTAGATTTCCTGTTGGATCTGTGGTGACTTATAGACCCTCATATCGAGCACACTGATAATTTACTTTCAATATTCTTTTCAAAGACACAGAAGCATCAGTGCCTTAGCTGCTACTGTCTTTTTGCCCCAGCCAGTCTAGGTGTTTGTGAATAGCTAGGAAGTAGTTTCACCACAGGGTTGTAGGATGGGTTTATATTTGACTTCTCATTCATTGATACAATTAGCAGGGCAGGCAGCTGCCAAAGGCACTTTTTCTTTCTGTATTTGTCACAAAAATGCGATTATAACCTTATGCTCATAACTGTCACTAATTGTTGCATGGAGCTCATCATTTCTCCTAGGAGTGAACCCCTACTGCGGAATGAGCCCTGTGAGATTTTATTTAATACATCCATTCTCAGATTGGAATATTCTTGCATCATCCTACAAGATGATTCAGATTTTCAGTGTTGAGAGTGTTCTAATATTCAGATAATTATGTGTACATTGTTTTCTATCCTCTACTCCCTTAATTCATGATCTTTATTTATATTTCTTTGCCTCATTCATAGTTTTTAATCCTGAAGATATGCTAACTGACTGCACTGTGGTGTTTCAACAGAGCTTCCATCTTAGGCCAATCATTCTGATACTACCCCCATTTGGGTATGTTTTGCTATAACATTTATGTCATAGGATTTTTTTAAATAAGTTTGATTTTGTTGCAACATAGGGGTAATTCTGTTAGGTGCCAGGATAATGCATTTGACAGTTTTAAATTGAATTGTTTCAATTAATAAATAAACTCGTATTGTAGCCTCAGTGTTAGAACTCTTCAGAAATAGGTTGAAGTAAGAAAAGTTATCTGATCCAAATAGTTAAGCAGCAAATGAGACATATGGAATAAAATTGGTGCTTATACTTTCTTTTAGGACTTTATTATAATTTGAAACAACACCTAAATCAAATCCCTTCTGATTATACAGTGGAAGTGAGAAATAGATTTAAGGGACTAGATCTGATAGACAGAGTGCCTGATGAACTATGGATGGAGGTTCATGACATTGTACAGGAGACAGGGAGCAAGACCATCCCCAAGAAAAAGAAATGCAAAAAAGCAAAATGACTGTCTGAGGAGGCCTTACAGATAGCTGTGAAAAGAAGAGAAGACAAAAGCAAAGAGAAAAGGAAAGATATATCCATTTGAATGCAGAGTTCCAAAGAAGAGCAAGGAGAGATAAGAAAGCCTTCCTCAGTGATCAGTGCAAAGAAATAGAAGAAAACAATAGAATGGGGGAGACTAGAGATCTCTACAAGAAAATTAGAGATACCAAGGGAACATCTCATGCAAAGATGGGCTGAAACAGTATGGACCTAATAGAAGCAGAAGATATTAAGAAGAGGTGGCAAGAATACACAGAAGAACTATACAAAAAAGATTTTCATGACCAAGATAATCATGATGGTGTGATCACTCACCTAGAGCCAGACATTCTGGAGTGTGAAGTCAAGTGGGCCTTGGAAAGCATCACTACGAACAAAGCTAGCGGAGGTGATGGAATTCCAGTGGAGCTATTTCAAATCCTGAAAGATGATGCTGTGGAAGTGCTGCACTCAATATGCCAGCAAATTTAGAAAACTCAGCAGTGGCCACAGGACTGGAAAAGGTCAGTTTTCATTCCAATCCCAAAGAAAGGCAATGCCAAAGAATGCTCAAACTACTACTCAATTGCATTCATCTCATATGCTAGCAAAATGATGCTCAAAATTGTCCAAGCCAGGTTTCAAATGTGAACTTTTCATTCATTTCACGAACTTCACAGTTCATGAACCGTGAACTGTTAACTTTCAGATGTTCAAGCTGGATTTAGAAAAGGCAGAGGAACAAGAGATCAAATGGTTAACATCCGTTGGATCATCAAAAAAGCAAGAGAGTTCCAGAAAAACATCTACTTCTTCTTTATTGACTACGCCAAAGCCTTTGACTATGTGGGTCACAACAAACTGTGGAAAAAGTCTTAAAGAGATGGGAATACCAGACCACCTGACCTGCCTCCTCAGAAATCTGTATGCAAGTCAAGAAGCAACAGTTAGAACTGGACATGGAACAACAGACTGGTTCCAAATAGGAAAAGGAGTACATCAAGGCTGTATATTGTCACCATGCTTAGTTAACTTATATACAGAGTACATCATGTGAAATGCTGGGCTAGATGAATCACAAGCTGGAATTAAGATTGCCAGGAGAAATATCAATAACCTCAGATATGCAGATGATACCACCCTTATGTCAGAAAATGAAGAACTAAAGAACCTCTTGATGAAAGTGAAAGAGGAGAGTGAAAAAGTTGGCTTAAAGCTCAATATTCAGGAAACTAAGATCATGGCATCTGATCCCATCACTTCATGCAAAATAGATGGGGAAACAATGAGAGACTTTATTTTTTGGGCTCCAAAATCATTGCAGATGATGACTTCAGCCATGAAATTAAAAGACACTTGCTCCTTGGAAGAAAAATTATGACCAACCTAGACAGCATATTAAAAAGCAGAGACATTACTTTGCCAACAAAGGTCCATCTAGTCAAGGCTATGGTTTTTCCAGTAGTCATATATGGATATGAGAATTGGACTATAAAGAAAGCTGAGCACCAAAAAATTGATGGTTTTGAACTGTCGTATTGGAGAGGACTCTTGAGAGTCCCTTGGACTGCAAGGAGATCCAACCAGTCAATCCTAAAGGAAATCAGTCCCAAATATTCATTGGAAGGACTGATGCTGAAGCTGAATCTCCAATACTTTGGCCACCTGATGCAAAGAACTGATTCATTGGAAAAGACCCTGGTGCAGGGAAAGATTGAAGGCAGGAAGAGAAGGGGACGATGGAGGATGAGATGGTTGGATGGCCTCACCAACTCAATGGACATGAGTTTGAGCAAGCTCTGGGAGTTGTCACCAACTGTGATGGGCAGGGAATTCTGGCATGCTGCAGTCCATGGGGTCGCAGAGTCAGACACGACTGAGTGACTGAACTGATCCTCCCAACCAGATTGTAATTTGCATGCAGGTTCATAGAACATAGTAATCCTCAGTATTTACCACAGTGCTGTGTCAATGAAGAACTCACAATAAATGCTAGCCATGGCTGACAGTTATATCCTCTTATATCTGCCTCAAATCCTATCAGCTCACCATATACTACTGGTGTAGTGACTGGTTCACCAGAGACTTCAGTCTGACAGGTGTAATCTGACTGTGCCTTGCCTCAGGCTGGCTTTTTGCTGTGGGGCTTGAGACAGTGAGTCAACCACAGGAAACTGCTCAGCACTCAAGAATACACCACCCAGAAAGCCTCGACCCACCAAACCACATTAAACAATGGGAAACAGAAGCCAAAGGATAATTTCCTTCTCTTTTCATCTTCAAGGAAAAAAAAAGAGGGTTCTGAGATGGAATTCATAATGTTTCTCAAGGCACATTAGGATCAAGTTCAAGTTATACTACTGGTGGCCAACTTTGATAATACCTCCCTGTATCAGCTTTCCTTCCTTTTCAGGATAAGGACCCTCATCTGTTGTTGAACCACCTTTCCATGAGATTATATTCTCAAATAAACTATTTGCACAAAGGCCTTTCTTTCAGATTCTGCTTTTAAGGGAACCAGACTAAACGAGTTGATGCTAGAGTGCAGTAATAATATTATTCACCTTGCTTCTAGAAGCATCTTACTTACTAAGACTTTAGCCTTAGTTTGGGGTAAAGTGCAGGTGAAAGGTGAAAGGTTGGGCATGTGATAGCAATATAACAAGAAAAGTATGGGAGCAAACGATAGTTATAATGATATGATGAAGGTAAATGAATAATGCTATATTTAGAATGGATAACCAGCAAGGACCTACTGTATAGGGCAGGGAACTCTGCTCAATGTTATGTGCAGGCTGGATGGGAGGGGAGTTTTGGGAAGACTGGACACACACATATGTATGGCTGAGTCCCTTTGCTGTTCACCTGAAACTGTCACATTGTTATTGGTACACCCCAATACAAAATAAAGTTTTTTTAATGTATTACTTCAGAAATATGTTTGTGGTTTTTTTGGATGTGGCAAATTTTATTGTTTTTTATTATTTATTTATTATTATTATTATTTTTTACTTTACAATATTGTATTGGTTTTGCCATACATCAACATGAATCCGCCACGGGTGTATACGGAATTTAGAAAGATGGTAACGATAACCCGGTATGCGAGAGAGCAAAAGAGACACAGAAATATGTTTTTAAAAATGGCAGGATAAGGTCAGCCAAACAGCAGCTCAAGAAACTGAAAGCCCTATGGAAACTTGTCCCTATGGAAGCAAATAAGGAGACCTGAGTCTCCTGCAGCTTCTGAGAAAACTATGCTAGAAACCAGACCCAAGAACTAATTTTAAAGAAGGCAGAAATGCAGTGAAAATTAAAAGTACAGTCTTGACAGGTATCCTATATAAGAGTCAGTGCTGTGAGAAGAAGCGAGTGTGATTATGGGACTTGGGTGGACACATATGGATGGAACAGCCTTAGAATATCGAACCCCAGATTCCACTAAAGCTTTCCAGCTGGTAGGCTTACCCTGCTATTTGCTGAAAGAGAGAACTTTCTGTTGCTTGGATACACTGGAAAGACCTTATCTGAGGCATGTTACTGAAATATGATGTCTGTCTTTCTCAAAAACTGTGCTACCATTCTCATACTTCAAGAGTAGGAACCAAGGTTAGGTTGTAGCCCAGCCCAGGTGTAGAAACACGGTGTCTGTTGTGTAAGCAAATAACTTACCTCTGAAGGAATTGCAGGACCAGGTAATTTGTATTGTCAGGGACCAGGGGATCTCATGTGGGGGTGAATAATAAGGGTATTGGACCAGGGGATCATTGAACTCCAACCACTCACCTGTGATTTGAGGTTCAAAATATTAGCACAGACGTCTGCTTTCTTGAATTTTGCTCTCATATACTCTGGGGTGGCTTTTTGAAGTTTTGTCATAATAATGGCCTGCAGTAAATGAGGTAGTGATGTCAGGCACCTGAGCATCATAGTGAGGAAGGCAACAGAAGAATTAAGGAGGTGGAATATTAGAACTGATTTATTTTGCGAGACTAGTAAACCCATTACTTGACTATGTTCCACAGAAGGGCCATGGGACTGTTCCTTCGTTAAAGCAATAAGAAATGTCCTGGCAATAAGCAGTGACATCATTAAGATGCTCAGTGGTATCCCGTGAAGGCCAGGATTGATAGAAGGAGATACTGCCATGGAAATGGGCTTCCTAATACCCATGGGGAAAAGAGGAAGATTCTGGGATGCAGAGGCCAATAGCAACACTTAACCTATAGAAGAAAGGTGATCTTTGTCTCTAACTTGGGTATTGGGGAACCCCAGAATAAGACAGTGATAAAGGTAAAAACCAATTCACTTTATTGTGTTATTAATTATTTCCTTTCTGGCCAATGCAATCAAAAACTACTTGATATTTACCTATTCCTTTGTGCTTGAAAGTTTGAATTCACTGAAGATTTTATGATTTAGAAAAGCCTATGTATTTTTTTTTTTTTTTACTCAGGCAGGCAAGTGGGAGTTCCCAGGTGCTAAAATAAGAAAAGCTTTTCTCTGGAAGTGGGAATCTTTAGTGTTTCTCCCTCCTGTACAGGATTGCCTTATTCCTTCAGTGCAGCTGCATTCATCTCTCTAATACCTGTACCCTCCCAGGAACTCTCTCTTACCAGTATATAACTTTGTTTGGAATGTACTTTGAGGACTTTATCCTCAGACTAGCACTGCTTTTTTTGTTGTTGCTGAAAATTCTTTTCTATTAAAGTATAGTTGCTATGCAATAATATGTAAGTTACAGGTGTACAATGTATTGTGCACTTATTGCACAATATTTAAAGATTATACACCCTTTATAGTTATTATAAAGTATTGGCTACATTCCCCATGTTGTACAATATATCCTTGTAGCTTATTTCATACCGAATAATGTGTATGTCCTGATCCCCTTCTATCTTACCCCTCCTCCATTCCTTCTCTGCTAGTTTGTTCTCTATGTCTGTGAGCCTGCTTCTTTTTGTTATAGTCACTAGTTTGTTGTATTTTTTAGATTCCACATATAAGTGATGTCATACAGTATTTGTCTTTCTCTGTCTGACTTATTTCACTCAGCATAATGCCCTCCAAGTCCATCCATGCTGTTGCAAGTGGGGAGATTTCATTCTTTTTTATGACTGAGTATTATTCCTTTGTATATACATGCCACTTCATCTTTATTCATTCATCTGTTGATGGACAATTAGGTTGCTTCCATATCTTGGCTATTGTAAATAATGCTGCTATGAACGTTGAAGTGCATTTTGAGAAACCTCCATACTGTTTTCCACAGTGACTACACCAATTTACATTCCCACCAATAAGGCAAGAGGGTTCCCCTTTCTCCACGTCCTCACCAATATTTGTTATTTGTGTTCTTTTTAATGATAGGCCCCCTGACAGGTATAGGTTATGTCTCATTGTGGTTTTGATTTGCATTTCCCTGATGATTAGCAATGTTGAGCATCTTTTCATGAGACTGTTGGCAATGTGCATTTCCTCTTTGAAATAATCCATTTAGTACTTCTGCCCAATTTTTAATTGGATCGTTTCTTTTTTGGTGTTGAATTATATGAGCTGTTTGCATATATTGGATATTCACACCTTACTCGTCATGTCATTTGCAAATATTTTCTCCCATTCATTACGTTGTCTTTTCATTTTGTCCGTGCTTCCTTCTGATGTGCAAAAACTTTGAAGTTTATTTAGGTCCATTGGTTTAATTTTGCTTTTATCTTCTTTGCATTAGGAGACAGATCCAAAAAAATATTACTGCAATTTATATAAAAGAGTGTTCTGCTTATATTTTCCTCTAGGAGTTCTATAGTATCCAATCTTACATTTAGGTCTGTAATCCATGTTGAGTTTAGTTTTGTATATGGTGTTAGAGAATGTTTTAGTTTCATTCTTTTACATGTAGCTGTTCAGTTTTCCTAACACCACTTGTTTGAAGGGACTGTCTTTTCTCAATTGTGTACGCTTGCCTTCTTTGTCATAGATTACTTGACCATAAGCGTGAGTTTATTTCTGGCCTTTCTACCCTGTTCCATTGATCAATGTGTCTGGTTTTGTGCAAGTACCACACTGTTTTGTTTACTGTACTTTGTCATATAGTCTGAAGTCAGGAAATATGATTCCTCTAGCTCTGTTCTTCTTTCTCAAAACTATTTTGCCTATTCAAGGTCTTCTGTGTTTCCATACAAATTTTAAAATTATTTGTTCTAGTTCTGTGAAAACTACCAGTGATACTTTGAGAGAAATTGCATTGAATCTGAAGATTGACTTGAATAGTATGTTCATTTAACAGTGTTCTTCCAATCTAGGAAAACAGTATCTTTTTCCATCTGTTTGTGTCATGTTCAGTTTCTTTCATCAGTGTCCTATAGTTTTCCTGGTACTGGTCTTTTGCCGCCTAAGCTTTATTCCTAGGTATTTAATTCTTTTTGATGTGATGGTAAATGGAATTGTTTCCTTATGTTCTCTTCCTGATACTTGGTAGTTAGATCTGCAAACAGTAACAGTTTTAGTTTTTCCTTTACAATTTGATCACTTTTAATTTTTTTTTGATTGCTATGGCTAGAATTTCCAAAATCATGTTAAATGAAAGTGTTGAAAATGGGCATCCTTGTCTTGTTCCTGATGTTAGAGGAAATGCTTTCAGCTTTTCACTGCTGAGTATGATGTTAGCTATAGGTTTGTCATATGTGGCGTTTATTATGTTATGTTTCCTCTGTGTCTACTTTCTAGAGAGTTTTTATCATAGGTAGGTGTTGAATTTTGTCAAAAGCCTTTTCTGTATCTATTGGGATGACTGTATGGTTTTTATTCTTCAGTTTGTTACTGCGCTGTATCACATTGATTGATTTGTGAATATTGAAAAATCCTTGCATCCCTAGGATAAATCGCACTTGATCATGTTATATGATCCTTTTAATGCATTGTTAGATTTGGTTTGCTAGTATTTTGTTGAGGATTTGTGCATTCAGATTCATCAGTGATATTGGCCTGAAAAGAAAAGATATTTTCTTTTCTTGTGATATCTTTTTCTGATTTTGGTATCAGGGTGATGCTGGTCTCATAAAATGAGTTTGGAAGTATTCCACCCCTGCAATTCTTTGGAATAATTTGAGAAGAATAGGTGTTAAATCTTCTCTGAGTGTTTGGTAGAATTCACCAATAGAACCATCTGGTCTTTTGTTTGTTGGGAGTTTTAAAATTACTGATTGGATTTCATTACCAGTAATTGATTTGTTCATATTTTCTCTTTCTTCCTGGTTTAGTCTTTGGAAAGTGTACCTTTCTAAGAATCTGTCCATTTCTTCTGGGGTTTCCACTGTATTGGTATTTAGTTGTTCATAATAGTTTCTTATGATCCTTTTTATTTCTGTCATGTTTGTTGTAACTTCTTTTTATTTCTGATTTTATTAATTTGGGTCCTCTACTTTTTTTTCTTGATGATTCTGGTTAAAGTTTTATCAATTTAGTTCACCTTTTCAAAGGTGCTACGTAGTTTCATTTGTATTTTGCAATATTTTACCGTTAATGAAGCCTTTTTTTCTGGTTTCTTCTCCCTGCTCTCATTTTTATGAATTGTACCCACTTTACTTTTGATTATTCCATGCACTTAAGTAATGTCTTTCAGCTTTTAGATGAATTTATTTGCAATAGTCATAACTGAATATAAAATAAACAGATTATTTATTTCTTTTAATGTACTCACTTTAAATCTGTTCTTTAGCTGAGATTCTTTTGCCAGTTTAGAAGGTGAAAGTATATAGAGAAATTGATTAAGTCTTAATGACTCTTACTTAATTCCTCAGACTAGAAAGTAGCTCAGTAAATGATTCATAATGGAACTTGCTTTATCGTTAGAGATGCTCTTCAGTTATTCTCAATAAAGTACTTTTATGAATCACCTAATAGGTACCCAGCACAATGTTAAATAAGAAAGAGCTTTAATCCTTCAGACTGTTTATGATTTTGCAAAGATACCTCCCAAGATTTAGGGACAGATTTGATTTCTGAAAAAAATTTAGTTCCATGCATTTGGCTCAACAAAAGTGCTTGACAGTCTTTCCCCTGGCCTTAGATAAGTCTATAAGAAGACTTGCAATACAACCCAAAATATAAGAGTAAATAAGGTAATGTAGGTGGCACAGTGGTAAAGAATCAGCCTGCCAGTGCAAAAAATACAAAGATGAGGGTTTGATCCCTGGGTGGGGAGGATCCCCTGGAGGAGGAAATGGCACCCCACTCCAGTAGTCTTGCCTGGAGAATCCCATGGACAGAGGAGCCTGGCGGGCCACAGTCCACGGGGTCACAAAGAGTCAGACGCGACTGAGCACTGAGCACACATGCACAGTGGCAGGCCTAGCCCTGAGAAAGTTGAGGAGGGGGTCAAGTGTATCTTTATTTCACCTCCCTTTTCCTCTTTCTGTATCTTTCAGCTTCTGAGATCCCTGCTATCTGCCAAAAGCCTGTTCAGTATCTCATTACAGACCAGTCACCTTTTCACTAAGGCTTTATACTATAATGAGTCTGTGTTAGGGCCTTTGTGCCAGGGGATCCTGAAAATGATGAGGCCTTTAAACCCCAAAGCCATGCTTCTCTAATGCAGGGTGTGGAGGGAGGGATTTCAGGCATTGCAGCAAATCACATTTTTAAGGAAATAAGGCATTTTGTGTTCCAAGATTTGCCAAACACATTTTATAGCTAGAGTCAGAAGATTTCTAAAATCACTTCTTCATAAAACTTTCTTTGACCCACAAAACTTAAAAGTATCCTGTGAACTCTTAACAGCTGATAATGATTTTCTGGTGGTTATCTCACATTCCTGTACAGTACAACTTTTTGAGGACTGTGTGAGTTTTTCACTGTGTCTCTTGTTTGAAGTATAATCTTGGCAAGAAGCCCATTTGACTTGACTGGCTTGGATGAAACACAGGTGGGCAAAATCAATTTTAAAAATGAAAGTCATGTTTCATTTGACGTATTGTTTTAGATCTTTGCACGTGTCCTAGAAACTAGGGTCCTTACCATTGTTTAACCATTTCATTTTATGGGTCAAAGAGGAGGAAAGCTCTGAGTCCTCCAGGATTTGTCAAATTTGTTTTTGAAAGGAATACATGTAAGAAAACCAAAAAAGAACTTTTTCTTCTCTTTTTCCCAGTTACATATTTCATACTAAATTTAAAGTAAGTAATAAACATGTTTGGAGTAGTATTTTTTATATACATATGTGCAGCTGGCCCTTCATATCAGTAGATGTGAACCTACAGATATGGAATGCTGACTGTACTGTATCATTTTATGTCAGGGACTTTAGCACCCATTTTATATAAGGGACTTGAGCACCATGGATTTTGGTATCCACAGGGATCCTGGAACCAATCCCCTGTAGATATTGACAGATGACTGCAGAATTAGTACCGCCTGTTTCAATTCAGTTGCTTAGGAAAAATAAATCTTCTTTTCTGGAGCACTTTAAGAATGACAGAGACAGATAGATGGAGATGTTTTAGAAGGGGTTCAAGCACTGAACGGATGGTTGGACTAGCTGATCTTTAACATCATTTCCAAATCAAATATTCTGTGAGTTTATGACACCGTCTATGCAGCCTCTTATAAAAAGCTTCTTGGTTTCCTACTCAAAGTTAATTATGTTATGTCCACAAATAATTATCCTAGCATGCTTCTCATTGTCTCATGCCATGATATATAGGGAGAATGTTTAGTTTAATTTGATTAAGGGACCAGATTTTTTAAATGTACTTAAAACCATCAGGAAAAACACTAGTGATTGGAATTTTTAATTATTAATATGTTTAGTACAAAAAAAATGATATAAAAGGTTAAAGAAAGATCTAGACATTTGTGCTGACAGTGGAAAGGGGTCAAGCTAAGCAAGAACCTCGGCCTAATTTATTTTTTTGAGAGACACTAGGAAAAGGTTATGATAGTAGACCATAGGTTAAAATCATACTACCTGACTCAAATCTAAATTTCAAAATTGCATACTGTGTTATAATGAATAATGCTGGCAAGACCTTACTGAATCAACATGATGGTACCAAACACCATTTTTGCTATATCTATACTTCACTTACACAGTTAGTGAAAGTTCAATAATTGGCATGTTTGTTATGAAATATCATCTTAATAACAGGTCTTGGTGTTGCTGGGCTGTAGCACAGCCAAGTGAATCGTCCTCATGACATTGAGCGTGAAAAGTCTTTATACTTGCCACTCTTTTCGCAAGGTCTCCAAGGACAGACATTCTGCAAACTCCATGAAATCTTAATAACAGCCTAAAGGAGAGACTGCTGATTAAAATGAACAGCCACTATCCCCTTAAACATGACTGTATCACACAGCTACTATTCATAGCAACTGAAAGCCAAATAATGGTTCTGAACAGAACATGACTGAACGATTAAGGTCACCTTTGGCAGCTTCCTAAGCAAGTTCACATTCTAATAGTCTCCTGAAATCTTTCCCCTATGACATAATCGTTGTAACAGGTGACACTCTCATTGGCTCCTGGGGCATTTTCTTTTTGTCTTTTAGTTATATGTCTGAACTTTTATTTGGGGTCTCCTCTTTTGCGTGGATCCAATCATCAGCAAAATGATTCAGTACTGGTCTAGAACTTATCTGAAGCTCTTCCTGTTTGTTCCAAGTGTTTACTGCTAATTATTGGCTATCTATTTTGATTTAAGATAGAAAAATCAAAGAAAATAATCACTCAGAATCTCATGACCTAATGAAACTAATATTATCTTCTAATTCCTTTCAAAGCCTTTCCTATGCATATATAAATAGAAAAGCTTTACTTGCTGCAAATAACTTTGTCTCACTGTTGTATTTTTATGATGAATTGTTTCACATGCAAAAAGAATACATGCAAGATATCCAAAGATGGTAACATAAGTCTTCCTGAACTGGTATGCTTGAAAAATGCAACATTTGAAGGCTCTGTGGGCCTCCTGTATGCCCCTTTTCACTCCTTAGAACTTAGTGCAACAGGTGTATGATAAAGAATACCAATATGCAATGTTGGCTGGACAAAAGTGAATATGATTCTCTTTGTTCAGCCATAAATAATAGTGAAAAATAGGGACATTATCCCTCAGGATCAGCACAGGAAATAGATGGTAACCCTATGGGAAGAATTGAGCAGAGCTTAATGAATGTACTACCTGCAAATGTGTGAGCAGAGTTAAGGGAAACTAACAAGGCACAATAAAATACCCACAGATTGGTAACATAGGGAGCCATTATCACCCCTTGGCCTGAAGATACAAGGGACAGAGAATGGTTTCTGGCACACATGAGTGTCAGCATTCAGGAGAGAAACGGAGCCCTTGTTACTTTTGTCAAACAAGGAAAGAGCCAGAGAAATAAAAACCTTCACCTCATGGTCCTTGCTGATCTCTGAGAGGTATTGGGTTGGCCAAAAAGTTCATTCGTGTTTTTCATGCCATCTTATGGAAAAACCTGAATGACCTTTTTGGCCAACCCAATTCTTTTCATTGGTGGCACCCAACTCAAAGTAGAGGGCTCGGAAGCTCATTTGATGCAGTCCCTAAAACTCTTTCCCCAGGTTATAAAGCAGTGTGGGGAAAGTTAGAAAGTAGATCTACAAGTCCTAGAAAAGGAGACACATGGTAGTTAATTAGTACATGCAGGTCATTTGGTTTGTCTCAAGTCTCAGTTGGTATGTATTCTTTTATTCTAGTACAGACCAGAAGTTTGTAATGAAAGATTAGAAGCAGTGACTTTTAAATATTGCCTGGAAGAAAATGTATTTGAATTTTTATAGGAGCTAAAGCACACTCTCAATGTAAATACTCAGTCGTTTTATTTCACTTGACCCATAATATCTGAGATTATGTGTATGGTATAACATGGCCACTCTGGAATTAACCCTCAAGCCAAAAGTTTTCTTTATGTTTTTGTTTTGTTGGTTTCTTTATTTTCAAACCAAACAATGGCATCTTGAAATACTCCTTTATAAGAGCTCCTAACTATGCAGCTGAGCTTCCTTGGTGGCTCAGATAGTAAAGACTCTGCCTGCAGTGCAGGAGACCTGGGTTCAGTCCCTGGGTTGGGAAAATCCCTAGGTGAATGGAATGCAACCCACTCCAGTATTTTTGTTTGGAGAATGCCATGGACAGAGGAGCCTGGCAGGCTACAATCCATGGGGTCACAAAGAGTTGAACACAACCGAGCCACTAACACGTTCACTTTCAACCACGTAGTGGGCTGTGTGCGTAGGAAAGTCTGTTCATCTATCAGCTAGTGTTAGTGATAGAGGATGAGTTTTTTTTTTCTTTAACATATTCTATTCCTATTTTTCTTTTCAATGTCTCTATTTGTATTTGTACAAACAGTAGTCTGATTTTCCCAGATGCCAGTGAAAGCCTTTAATGGTCTTTCAAAACAGTTTTTTCTTGAATCTCTTTTTTCTGCAGGTATCTGTCCTTACTAGAAAATGTATCTACAGAGCTGGATGAAGGAAGGAACTCATACTTCACCTGAAGGGGGAGGACTTAGAAAATCATTCATTTTATTAATAACTTCTTTCCTAAGATTGAGTTGCACTTTACGCCATTCATAAAATGCTTGTCAGATTTTTCTTAATTTTAACGTGAATGATGAGCACATCACTGGGCACACAGCAGACATCACTAAATGTTTGTTTCCTTCCTTACAACTTTTATTAACATAAAGTCTGTCATTTGACAGTTCTCCAGGGATGTCTTTACAGAGATTTTGCTCTCATGGATTTTCTTCCTACTGAATTGACTAGAGGGAAATTTTTAAAAATAGACTTTTATTTTAGAACAGTAAGAGCGTCTTGATGAAAGTGAAAGAGGAGAGTGAAAAAGCTGGCTTAAAACTCAACATTCAAAAAACAAAGATCATGGCATCCAGTCCCATCACTTCATGGCAAATAGGTGGGGAAACAATAGAAACAGTGAGAGACTGTATTTTCTTGGGCTCCAAAATCATGGCAGATGGTGACAGCAGCTATGAAATTCAAACACGCTTGCTCCTTGGAAGAAAAGCTATGACAAACCTAAACAGCATATTAAACAGCAGAGATATTCCTTTGCCAACAAAGGTCCATCTAGTCAAAGCTATGTTTTTTTTCAGTAGTCATGTATAGATGTGAGAGTTAGACCATAAAGAAGGCTGAGTGCCGAAGAATTCATACTTTTGAACTATGGAGTTGGAGAAGACTCTTGAGAGTCCCTTGGACTGCAAGGTGATCAAGCAAGTCCGTCCTAAAGGAAATCAGTCCTGAATATTCATTGGAAGGACTGATGCTGAAGCTGAAACTCCAATACTTTGGCCACCTGATGTGAAGAACTGACTCCTTGGAAAAGACCCTGATTCTGGGAAAGATTGGAGGCAGGAGGATAAGGGGACAACAGAGGATGAGATGGTTGGATGGCATCACTGACTCGATGGACATGAATTTGAGCCAGAGCCGGGAGTTGGTGATGAATAGGGTAGCCTGGCATGCTGCGGTCCATGGGGTCACAAAGAGCTGAACATGACTGAGCAACTGAACTGAACTGAATTGACTGGAAGGAAGCAAGTGAAGTGGCTCAGTCGTGTCCAACTCTTTGCGGCCCCATGGACTGTAGCCTGCCAGGCTCCTCCACCCTTGGGATTTTCCAGGCAAGAATACTGGAGTGGGTTGCCATTTCCTTCTCCAGGGGATCTTCCCAACCCAAGGATCATACTCGGCTGTCCCGAGCTGCAGGCAGACTCTTTACTGTCTGAGCCATAAACAATTAAATGTATAGAATTACTGTAAAGATAGTACAGCAAGTTCTCATAGACTTCACATTCACCTTTGCTTATTATTAACATTTTCTATTCCTATGGCACATTTGTCAGAAATAGTGAACCAAATAGAGTCAATTATTATTGACTAAAACCCCTTTATTCAGATTTCCCTTTTTGCCTCATGTCCTTTTCCGGTTCAAGAATCCTGTACAGGTACCAGATTGCATTTAGTTGTCAGGTCTCGTTGATCCCAGGCTCTTCGTGGTTATGGCAGTTTCTCACGCTCTCCTTATTTTTGATGACCTTGATATCTTTGAGGAGTACCCGTCAGGCATTTTTTGGAATGTCCCTCAGTTGAGATTTTTCTGATGTTTGTCTAGAGGGCATTTCTCATAACTAAGATCTGGCTGTTGTGGCCAGGGATCTGGGATAGCAGAGTGAATGCATGTGTCATGTGCTCAGGACCACAGCAGAGGCCACATCCCAATAACAGAGACCAGTACAGCCCAGAAAGGAGAGAGGAGCAAACCACCATGCAGACAAGTTAGATAAACTAGAGTGTTCAGTTGATGGAGGTTCTCATCAGAGGAGAGAAAGATTCAGTCAAGTGATAAGTATCTGAAAGCATTAATAAGAAGTCTGATGGAGGGGAAGGAGAAAACAGCTTTAAGGATGCCTAGCCTTTGGAGGGCTCTCTGAATTCCTGTGCCTTGTCTTTTGTTTTGTTGTTTGGATCTTGTTTGCCTTAAAAAGGGGTCAAATAGTGCAAAATTTTCAGTATTTCTTTTTGATGTTTCATCGTAAGACTTTCAGAAAAGTGTCCCATAAAATCCGTTCTAGAGACTCTGTATATGTGTGTCTGTGTGAGTGTGTGTGTCTATGAGTGTTAATATTGGTGGAAATGTAGGTTTTTGAGGAAATGGGAGGAATGCTAGATTCCCATCCTCACAGAAACTCTGGGAACAAGTGATTATCAGGCAAGATTTTCTTTGAACAAAGGTTTCCAAGATTTTAAAATATGTTTCCAAACTCTTGGCCTATCCCCATTTATTCCTGAAGAATGAGATGAGAGTGGGTGTCAGCATACTGCAGCCTACAGGCAAAATTCAGCCTTCCATATGTTTTTGTATGATCTGTGAGCTCAGAATGATTTTTATATATTAAGTGGTTGAAACGAAAAGCAAAAGATATTCACAACATGAACAATTATTTGACATTTAAATTTCAGTGTTAATACATACAGTTTTATTACAACACAGCCACACACAGGTTTGTTTAGGTATTGTCTGTGGCTTCTTTTGCACTAAAACAGAAGAGTTGAATCAGTGGGACAGAGAATATATGGACCACAAAGCCTTGCTCTCTGGCCCTTTACAGAAAGTTTGCCATGCCCTGGATTAGAACTTTCCAACCATGTGGGAAAAAAAGAAAACTGAGAAACTCCCACACGCACTTTGGTCTGACTTCTTATTTTCATCTTCTCAAGAATATGTATTTAGCCTTATTATCTCGTGGGGAAGAAAGGTTCAGGAATGAGATGGGAAGAAACGTTTTAGTGTCTGCTATCAGCATGGCACCAGACTCAGCACTTGAAACTGCATACACTTGAGGAATTTTCACAGCTACACTAAGAGATAGGAATCTCCATTGCTATATCATAGCCTAGGAAATGAGTTTGGAGAGGTTATATGACTTGCATGATATCTTTCAATGGATAAGGGTAGACAGGATATAAACTCCACTCTTTTTATTTTCACTGTATAGACGCTCATAAGAGTCATATCTTCTCCATATTCTCATTATTCTTGTCCATTTTTAGATTCTTGACCCATCTAATTTTGAGGAACTGAAGCTATACCCAGTAGCCTAGTTAAGCACAGAATAAACAAATGCTGTCTGCTGAGGTGAACAGCAGAGTATTCAATGATATAGGAGAACCTGCCAGTATCATCTCCATTCATTTCCATACAATTGTGGTTCAGCCTCATTAATGAAGATGAAACCTGTTTTTAAGCTTAAAGGAGGATATGTTCCAGTTATTTTTCTTTGGAATCTGTCTTTAATGTTTCCTTTTGGGGATCTACCATTTAAATCTTCCTGTTTTTTTTTTTTTTTTCTTTTTTGACCTTCTGCTTCTTTATTTCTTGGTGATAGTGGTCCTAGACATAATTTTTGAATTAGGTAAAATCTGTCTTCAATTTCCCTGACCTGCTATCCACTCAGTATTTCATTTCCTCTTCCTCCCTATCAGCCAGTGGCATGCTGGTAAATATTTAAGAACTGACTCCCAGAAGGAAAAGGAGTCCTGATTAGTAGTGTTTGCAGATTTCCATGGTATAAATATTCTCATGATGTCCCATTTCAAGCTACCAACATAATAGCTTGCAAAATTTCTGAAAACTTAACAACTGGTTTTGGTAAACTGAGATGAGCCAGCCCCAACATACCACATACCTTATCCATTATTTAAGGATTTTATGTGGTTCACACATTCTGCCTACCCCCTCAAACCACCTTTCCTGTGTCTGGTCTAATTCTGCTCCTCAGACACTCCATACTCTTCCTTAGCAATTTAGCTGCTGTATATCCAGTTTTTTCTTCTTGACCCTGTCAAGTGACTGACAAACCAAGCTGAGAAATTGACACAAGATGAGACATTAATGACTGACAGATTCAGTGGGACACTATTTGCCTCAAAAGAACAGTTGTCAGAAAGAAAACGAATAATGGTTTAGAAATAGCAGTGATGAATACAGATTAGGGATAGGAGGTAACAGGAACATCTGACGAAGAAGTTGAAATATAAGATAGTTTACCATGAAACAAGAGTTACCATAGTACACAGTAGGAAGGTTCAAGAGGAAGAAGAAAGGTGGGATATGGGCACAGTAAGCTTAAATGGAGCAGTATGGAAATAAGAGTTTGCAAGAATTGGGATGATCTAAAGATTGTCCGCCTAGTCAAGGCTATGGTTTTTCCAGTGGTCATGTATGGATGTGAGAGTTGGACTGTGAAGAAAGCTGAGTGCCAAAGAATTGATGCTTTTGAACTGTGGTGTTGGAGAAGACTCTTGAGAGTCCCTTGGACTGCAAGGAGATCCAACCAGTCCATTCTGAAGGAGTTCAGCCCTGGGATTTCTTTGGAAGGAATGATGCTAAAGCTAAAACTCCAATACTTTGGCCACCTCATGCATAGAGTTGACTCATTGGAAAAGACTCTGATGCTGGGAGGGATTGGGGGCAGGAGGAGAAGGGGACAACAGAGGATGAGATGGCTGGATGGAATCACCGACTCAATGGACATGAGTCTGAGTGAACTCCGGGAGTTGGTGATGGACAGGGAGGCCTGGTGTGCTGTGATTCATGGGGTTGCAAAGAGTCGGACACAACTGAGCGACTGAACTGAACTGAACTGAACTGAAAGATTGTCCAACCTGGACAGTGACTGAAGATAACAAAGATGTGACCATGGTAAGTTCCAGGCTTCCAAAAGAATCAAGTACAGTGTATTCAGAGTAGAGTAGAAAGTGTGGTTTCTGCACTCAGAATAAACTAGCAGTGGACTCGATTAATTTTGTTTCACAGGGAATTCTAACTCAGGGAAATAAGTCTGCCATGCAAATATTTTTATTTGCAGGGATCTAGAATGAGAAGTAGAATCCACTTCTGTGGAAAAATTCAACTCTGGTGTGGAGTCAATAGTCTAAATTTATTACATGCTTCCTTGGAATATGCTGCATGTCCCAAAATTCTCACTTAGTGCCCTGGTCTCTGTACACAGAGGCCAAATTGCTGACTGTTCTCTATCCTTAAATTCATTCCTTCCTTACTCTTGAGAGATTTGTTCCAGCATATCCATGCTCTCATGTTCTTGGGGAGACAGCAGGGAGCAGTCTTGAAGCAGGATCTTAGTTCCCTGCCCAGCAATTTGACCTGAGTAGCCTGGATGAAAACCAGGAATCCTAACCCCTAGTCCACCAGGGGCTAGAGGCTAGAAGTTGTCCTGGCTCTTGTCCCGGTTTGAAAGCAAGAATGTTTCAAGGAGGCAAAAACTGTAAAAAAAAAAAAAAAAAAAAAAAAGTTTATTATTATTAGCACAGCACAACATATGGAAAAGCACACAGAGAAGTAGTTTGTTTATTTGAGACAGGAGCAAGGCAGAAGTATACACTTGGAGAGAAAGGGTGTGGGCATCCGCCCTAATGAGGAGGAGTATGCCATAGAGGTGATTTAAATCACTTACACAGGGCACTTCTTCCGGGTCTTTGTTCTCCTCTGACCAGTTATCTCAGTTCTTTGGCATACTTGGCCTGTCCAAATCCCTCCCAACATGTGTGCACATTTTGCCAAGATGAATTCCAGTGCAAAGGCTAAAGGGAGTATGTTCACACTTATTATGGGGTGGCACCCCCTCCCTTTTTGATCCCCAAGGACCATGTGCAATCAGAGAGGTTTCCTTTACCTCAAGAGTGATAGATGTGGTCCTCTTACTTCTTTACTCAAGCAGCACTCAGCTCCTGCCATTAACTTTGTCCTTGGAATTTCTAGGCAAAGCAAAACTCCAATTTACTCTGCTTGACAAACTCCAGCTGCTCTGCCCAGAGGCCCATCTGTCTCCTACCTCACTCATTCTGGCTTCTCCTTCTGATAGCTCCTTCTTTGACTTGAATATTTTCATTGTTGGAAAATAATCTTCATTTCACTGTATTTCTCAAGCTAGCTATAGCCCTGTGTGTTTCTTATTCCTACCTTTCAGACATCTGGCATCAACAAGGAAGTTTTTAGGCTGCCATTCTCCATTTCCTTTGCACTCATTCCCTTATTACTCTGAAACTCTGCTTTGTTCAATCAAAGAAACTTCCCTCTCTGAAATTTTTTTTGAAAGGCTTTATTACTGAAAAATCCAATAGCTTAATTTCTGTCAACTTTTATCAAGATTTTCTGCTGACTTTGGCATTGTTAACTATTTCCTCTCGCACGTTTTTTCCTCATATTTTGAAGAATGTTCCATCATTATTCTCTTTTAGCCAATCCAATGAAATATCTTAAATAACCCCTCTAACTTTGTAATATGAATATTTTCAACTCTTGATCCACAAATTCCATGCAAAGATTGCACTTTAATAACCTCTGAGTTCAAGTGTTTTTTTTTTTTTTCCTTTAGTTCCCTTCTCTCTTTTGTCTCAAATTATGTGTCTAAATATTTATAGAAGGAAAGGGGAGAAAATGGGCTTCTCTAGAAACTCAGATGGTAAAGAATCTGCCTGCAATGCAGGAGACTCAGGTTCGATCCCTGGGTCCAGAAGATCCCTGAAGAAGGGAATGGCAACCTATTCCAGTATTCATGCCTGGAGAATTTCAGGGACAGAGGAGCCTGGCAGGCTGTAGTCTGTGGGGTCACAAAGAGTCAGACACAATTGAGAGGCTAACTTTCACTTTCACACAGGAGAGAAGAAATTGTAGGTGGCTAGACATATTTTCTAGGTTTGATCTTGAAACTACGTAAATATTCTGCATAATTATAAAGAATCGTTTTAAAAGGTAATCAATAAACATCAAAATAAAATGAAAGAAATGAATGTAATGGTGTTTCAATGTAATGGTGTTTTCCTATTATCCTGAAACTATCCTGTATGTGCTGTGGGATTAAGCAAATTAATAATTATATTGATGTCACTGAGAACCCAGATACCTGTGACATGAAAAAGGAGAAGCATACATAAGTTTGATGAGATTAAATAAAAATGCTATATTGTGCTATATCTGAATTAGAATTATCTGTGAGTATGCAAGATCTATTTTATCTCAATAGCAACAAAAAACACATTTCCTAGCTCTGCAACAAGAAAAGGTCTAGGAACAATGGAAAAACAATAACAAAGAGCATTTTAAGTACCTAGACTGTGATCTCAAAATACTGCTTCCTACTAAAGGAACCACCGCTTCTGGGAGAAGAGCTTGATCCCTGGTTTAGAACAGGGAATGTGAAAGACAGTTAGGAACATATTTTCAAGAAAACAAGGAAGCTATAGAATCACTATTAGGGTCATATCAAAAAGAGCTAACTTGAAGTCTCCCACTGACCACCCAAATGGGAAATTTACAAGTGATCTTAATACATCAACTATATTTAATGCATGACTCCATAATGGTAATAAGAAAAGCATATTGTGACCTTTGGAGCATACTACAAATATAGCACATAATTTTAAAAGCTATTATACAGAAGAAGAATCAAGCATTTATTCTACTTTTCCTCTATGAACTGTATTTCGGGTAATCAGATAGATTATAAAGATAAGTTTCTCATTATAGAAGAGTTCTAGCCAATAAATAAAAGGCTGGTAAAATTAGAATATCATCAGTTTGCAAACCCTAATGCATTATTAGATTTACAGCAGATACAATCAGACCTTATGTGCTCCCTCATGGAAATTTACTATAACACTTAGGAAGTATTCTTAACCAAAAAAGAAAAGAAAAAAATCTGAGTCTAATGAAGCCTCTTGTTCCTACTACTAATTTACAGTAAATTCAGTGAAAAGAGGAACATGTTTTAAAATGCTACAGGAATGCAGTCAGCAAAACTATGAAAAACTGTACAGGACAGATGATCTAGTTTCTTCAAGAAATAAAGTCAAAGGAAGAAAAAGAGGAGATGGAGAGGTAACCTATAGATTAAATGAGATAATCAATTGCAATGTGTGCACATTATATGTGTACTGATTAGCATAAACAGGACTTTAAAAGAATTGATGAGGCAATGAGCTGTGCTTAGTTGCTCAGTCGTGTCCGACTCTGCAGCCTGCTAGGCACCTCTGCCCATGGGGATTCTCCAGGCAAGAATACTAGAGTGGATTGCCATGCCCTCCTCCAGGGCATCTTCCCAACCCAGGGATCAAACCCAGGTCTCCTGCATTGCAGGCAGAAACTTTACTGACAGAGCCACCATTGATTAAATATTTTATGATAATATGATAATACAGAATTATTATGGTTTGGGGTTTTGGGTGCAATAACAGCATTGAAGCTATGTTTTAGATAGAGTACTTGTCTTTTGGAAATATGTAGTGAAATACATAGGCATTACATGATATGATACCATGGGTTTGCTTCAGTATAGTCTAGAAGAGAGGAAGTAGGTTGGATTTTAGATGAAATAAGATTAGTATGAAGCAATAATTGTTGCATCTAGTAACGGGCATATAGAGATTTTTCATTCACTTTTCTCAATTTTGTATATGTCAGAGATTTTTTTATACTATAAAATTTTAAAAGAACTAATATAATTTTAAAAGAGATTTAAATTCTTAATTACTTAATAAAGCAGGGAACCTGAATCAATTCAGTTCAGTTCAGTCACTCAGTCGTGTCTGACTATTTGCGACCTGATGGACTGGAGCAAGCCAGGCCTTGCTGCCAATCACCAACTCCCAGAGTTTACTCAAACTCATGTCCATTGACTCGGTGATGCCATCCAACCGTCTCATCCTCTGTCGTCCCCTTCTCCTCCTGCCCTCAATCTTCCCCAGCATCAGGGTCTTTTCAAATGAGTAAGCTCTTTGCATCAGGTGGCCAAAGTATTGTGAACAAAGGTCCGTCTAGTCAAAGCTATGGTATTTCCAGTAGTCATGTATGGATGTGAGAGGTGGACTATAAAGAAAGCTGAGTGCCAAAGAATTTATGCTTTAGAACTATGGTGTTAGAGAAGACTCTTGAGAGTCCCTTGGACTGCAAGGAGATCCAACAAGTCCATCCTAAAGGAACCTGAATGAAAAACAGTTAGAATATGGTGTAAGAGCAGATTACATTTATAATCCAGGTCCATTCAGTCCCTCAATCCTGTCCGACTCTTTGTGACCCCATGGACTGTAGCACACCAGGCCTCCCTGTCCATCACCAACTCCCGGAGTTCACCCAAACCCATGTCCATTGAGTCGGTGATACCATCCAACCATCTCATCCTCTGTTGTCCCCTTCTCGTCCTGCCCTCAATCTTCCCCAGTATCAGGGTCTTTTCAAATGAGTCAGCTCTTCGCATCGGGTGGCCAAAGTATTGGAGTTTCAGCTTAAACATCAGCCCTTCCAATGAACACCCAGCACTGATCTCCTTTAGGATGGACTGGTTGGATCTCCTTGCAGTCCAGGGGACTCTCAAGAGTCTTCTCCAACACCACAGTTCAAAAGCATCAATTCTTCGGTGCTCAGCTTTATTCACAGTCCAACTCTCACATCCATACATGAACATAGTCTTGACTAGATGGACCTTTGTTGGCAAAGTAATGTCTCTGCTTTTGAATATGCTGTCTAGGTTGGTCATAACTTTCCTTCCAAGGAGTAAGTGTCTTTTAATTTCATGGCTGCAGTCACCATCTGCAGTGATTTTGGAGTACAGAAAAATAAAGGCAGCCACTGTTTCCACTGTTTCCCCATCTATTTGCCATGAAGTGATGGGACCAGATGCCATGATCTTAGTTTTCTGAAAGTTGAGCTTTAAGCCAACTTTTTCACTCTCCTCTTTCACTTTCATCAAGAGGCTCTTTAGTTCTTCTTCACTTTCTGCCATAAGGATGATGTCGTCTGCATATCTGAGGTTATTGATATTTCTCCCGACAATCTTGATTCCAGTTTGTGCTTCTTCCAGCCCAGCGTTTCTCATGATGTACTCTGCATATAAGTTAAATATGCCAGGTAACAGTATATAGCCTTGACGTACTCCTTTTCCTATTTGGAACTAGTGTGTTGTTCCATGTCCAGTTCTAACTCTTTCTTCCTGACCTGCATACAGGCTTCTCAAGAGGCAGGTCAGGTGGTCTGGTATTCCCACCTCTTTCAGAATTTTCCACAGTTTATCGTGATCCACATAGTCAAAGGCTTTGACAGAGTCAACAAAGCAGAAATGTTTTTCTGGAACTCTCTTGCTTTTTCTATGATCCAGTGGATGTTGGCAATTTGATCTCTGGTTCCTCTGCCTTTTCTAAAACCAGCTTGAACATCTGGAAGTTCACGGTTCACGTATTGCTGAAGCATGGCTTGGAGAATATTGAACATTCCTTTGCTAGCATGTGAGATGAGTGCAATTGTGCTGTAGTTTGAGCATTCTTTGGGATTGCCTTTCTTAGGGATTGGAATGAAAACTGATCTTTTCCAGTCCTGTGGCCACTGCTGAGTTTTCCAAATTTGCTGACATATTGAGTGCAGCACTTTCATAATGTCATCTTTCAGGATTTGAAATAACTCAACTAGAATTCCATCACCTCCACTAGCTTTGTTCATAGTGATTCTTCCTAAGGCCCACTTGATTTCACATTCCAGGATGTCTGGCTCTAGGTGAGTGATCACACCATCGTGATTATATGGGTCATGAAGATCTTTTTTCTACAGTTCTTCTGTGTAAAACACATTAACAATGCCTAAATAATTAAAACGATGTGTTATTAGCACTTGAATAGATATACAAATAAACCCAAAAAAGAAATCCTGAAACACACCTAAACATATATAGAAATTTCCACTTTTTGAAAAATAATAAGTTTTTTCAAATCAGTGGGGAAATCATCTTTTTAATATGTTATTGGGACCACTGAAAGTATAAAAATATAACATCAGCTCAGTTTGTCACACCATTTCAAATGGATCAGAGATTTAATGTACCAAATAAAACTATTAAAGTAGTATAAGAAGCCATAGATGGATACCTTATTAACTGTGTTGTTATCCCTTTGTTTCATTTCTTGGAGTAGAGAAAATTTCCCATGGTAAATGCTTTGATGTGCCACCTAGATCCTCTTCAGGAATAAAGAGTGTACTACCCTAGCATTGGGAGTCCTTTGGTCTACACCTATTAGTCCCAAGGATTCTGTTATGGACTGAATGCTTGTGTCCCTTCTATGATTCATATATTGAATCTTTAACCTCTAACACTATGGTATGGAGAGATGGAGGCTCTGAGAAATAAGTAAGTTTAGATGAGGTTGTAAGAGTGGAGTCCCAGAATGGTATTACTAACAGTATGAAAGAGGAAGATAGGACAGAGCTTTCTTTCTGCATGCATACAAGGAGGTCATGTGAGTACAGAGATGGCAGCCATCTGCAAGCCAGGTACAGGACTCTCACCAAGAACCAAGTTGTCTGGCACCATGATCTGGAACTTCCCAGCTTCCAGAACTCTGAGAAAAAAGTGTTTGTTATTTAAGCCACCCAGTCTGTGGTATTTATTATAACAGCCAGAGCTAAGACGGATTCTTTAATAAAGTCCAACACTATAGTTTCCAAGTCAGAGTCAGTTTTCTGGGGAACCTAACCTGAGACATTTCCAATGGTTAAAAATACAGAAGCAATAAAAGGAAATACTGATAATTTGATTAGTAAGAGAGTTAAAGATATATATACAAATATATTACAAAGCTGTTGAACAGAAAGAAATAAAAACCACAAGCAAAATATAAATTGGGGAAAATATGTGCAAATATCACAAACGATATCTCTAACATTTAAAGAGTTTCTAAAAATTGAGTGGAAAAATATTGAGTCTGATTTTATAAAAAGAGCAAAAGATATAAACAATAGTTCACAGAAAAATAAGTACAAATGATCCTTACCTTGTAAAATGTTCTCAGTTTCAATCATGATAATAGAGGTGTAATTAAAACTACACAAATAGTGTTTCATATTCCCTACCTGGCAAAATTCAACATAATCTGTAACCAGACTGTGTGAAAACAAGGGCTCTCTTACATTGCTGCTGATAATGATGCTTCTCGTATGGAAGAGAAGTTGGCAATATCTAACCATATTGTTTATTTTTTTCTTTTTTAACTTTTGATTCAGAGTTTATACCCAGGTAGGAATCTCCCCCAAAGATTGGGAAAAAATATGAACTCATCTATGCCCAAAGTTGATTGCAGCACTGATTGTAATAGAAAAATATGGGATTTGGTTTTATTTTAAAAGAAACAATAGAAGAATAAGCAAAAGCATTTTTTTTCTAATGGCTGTGTATGGGGAATGGAGGGGAGATAGAAAAGGAGACAGAATTAGAAGCCAGATCTCTCTGAACGTACCTTGCTGTATAATTTTGACTTTGCAACCATATAAATGGTTTTCATAATTGTCAAACAAAGTTAAGTCAGGAAAAGAATCTCTCAAATGAAAAACTAAAACAAATGAGCTCCAAATGTTGATCTAATTGGTAATATAACAATGATGAGAAGAATTATTCCAAGTGATTAAAATACAATATTTTTGATTCTACTAGAATAAATAACTATAAATAAATCTTAAATGTGGTCAGAAGCTTTATTATTAGTAACAGTTTTAGCTGTTATTATGAAACTATGGTACGTAGTTAGAAATATAGCAGGACAGAGCATATAAATAATTATGCTCATGTCATATAGGAAACAAGATTTTAAGCATAAGAAAAAAGATTCAGAAAATCAAAGAAGTTATAAATAAAAAGTCTAGAAACTTTAAATTAAAAATAACAGTATGAATAAAAAGACTAAGGGATTGTGTCAAAAGAGTACACCCTAACATAGGAAAATTTGAGTACCAAAACTCAAATCATTAATGTGGTAGTTTGTAAAATATCATCAATTGTAAAAATTCCATGACTTCATAGAGGTACTAAAAATATGTAAACTTCATTGGTCCCTTTTGGAAGTTGTTACATCAACTCAGTATTCGAAATAATGGTCAGCAGTAAGAATCAATATTTGTACTGCTTTTTATGTGCATTTCAAGATAACAGAATAACTGATGACCATTCTCCTTGACTGAAGAATCCTAGCTAATACATGCTTTTCAAAAAAACAATAAAATTTACAAGTCCCTACTTTGTACTACTCCGGAATAATAGATGTCTGTCAAAATTATTGATAATGCTAAAACTACTAGATAAATGATGGGAACTTTATAATAGATAAATCAGGCTTGTGAAATCTTAGCCCACTTACCAATATTATCACTAGAATTGCCTTCCAGGTGATGCCATCAGGACACAGCAGCACCTATGAATATTCTCACCAAAAAAAGAAAATTAAGCCTGGATCTAATCAGCCTGCAGAGCCCACACTATGAAAAGGAATCCTAGAGTTTGTTTGTTTGTTTGTTTTTTCCTGCAGATATCCCGAGAGTAGTTCTCAGCACCTAATAATAATTTTAAAATTCCTCATTATTTTTGAGCATGTCTCTCCCAAACCACATTTTTGTTCAACTCAATGTTGTTACTCAGTTGCTTAAGTCATGTCTGACTCTTTGTGACCCCATGGACTGAAACACACCAGGCTCTGTCCTCCACTGTCTCTCAGAGTTTGCTCAAATTCATGTCCATTGAGTCAATGATGCTAACTCAATCGAGAACCAACTCAATTGAAAGACTATTAACTCGTAGGTCATATAAGGCAAAAAATTAATTCTCTGTGAAGAAGGAATGCTTTTGGTCCTGGAATCCTTCTGATGTTACTTGGCAGGCAGCTCTTAAATGAGGTGAGGAACTGTGTGTTACAAAATCTAATAAATACATAGGACACGGAATAAGCAACACTGTAAACTAGAGGAATAGGAGACACGCAGTTACACCTACTGTGACCCAGGTGAGGAGTAAGGGAATGTTGAACATCTTGAAAGATCATCAAGTTGAATTTAAGGATCAATGTAATTCTTACTTATCCATTTTATTGCATTGAATTAAAACAAGTACAATAATTTATTATATTGTCATTGATTGTAGCTGATTTCTTACTATAAATCTGTATTCAAAAACAAATCTATTCCATTACAAATGTATTTAACTGTCATATGAAATCAAACATTTCTCAAATCTGGCATATCTTAGTTCCTTATTATAAACCTGTGTTTGTTGATTGTGTATGACTAATGACTTATTTCCCCATAAATTAAATACAGAATTTATGTATGTGGAACTAGAAAATTTAACAGAAAAAAAAGATTGATCAATTTGTCTCTTAAAATCATGTATAATAAGATTACATCTTGTAGGCAGAATAAAACATTATGTTAGAGCTACCAAATTTTATTCTAAAATTTCTACAGGTATTTTTAAAATGCCCGAAAGAAAAATCTCATGTCATTTTTATTTGTGATTATAGTTGTGTGTCGGAGAAGGCAATGGCACCCCACTCCAGTACTCTTGCCTGGAAAATCCCGTGGACGGAGGACCCTGGTAGGCTGCAGTCCACGGGGTCGCTAAGATTCGGATACGACTGAGCGTCTTCACTTTCACTTTTCACTTTCATGCATTGGAGAGGGAAATGGCAACCCACTCCAGTGTTCTTGCCTGGAGAATCCCAGGGACGGGGGAGCCTGGTGGGCTGCCGTCTGTGGGGTCGCACAGAGTTGGACACGACTGAAGCGACTTAGCATAGCATAGCATAGTTGTGTGTGTTAGTTGCTCAGTCATGTCCAACTCTTTGCGACCCCATGGACTGTAGCCCACCAGGCTCCTTTGTCTGTGGGATTCTCCAGGCAGGAATACTGAAGTGGGTTGCCATTTCCTTTTCCAGTGATTATAGTTAATGTTTTATAAATATTTTGGTTACTAAAACAGTTTATAGGCATTTCAAGAATGATTATAGGAAAACAAACTAATTTTAAAAGCTGGGATGCTTCCCTGCTGTTAAAGCAAAGAAGAATTCAAGGATATTATTTGGAATATAAGTCTAATGAGGTTTCAATGGGAAAATATGTGGAAATATTAAAAACATCTCAATTAATTTGGTTTTTTGTTCCTAAGCTTGGTTTTGCTTGTGGAAAAGAACCTCATAACCACTGGTTTTCATTCCTGATCTGCCCTTTTGATCGTCTTGCCAACATTCTAACACACTGCCACCAGCATGACAACCTCAGAGGATAAACCCTACTCTAGAGGTCGATAGCCTTGTTTTCACACCTTGAATGAAGCACATATGCTATACTTTGCTTACTTCTTTTCTGTTTTAGAAAAGAACCAGTCATAGAGAAAAGTCATACAAGCCTTCAACTTCTTAATGCCCTATTGAAACAACATTTTCACTTCTAGGAATTGACCCTGTTTAAAAAAAAAAAAGGATAAGTGTGTAATTATATATATAGGATTATAATATATGCTATTATAGTCATACTTTATATTACCTATTACCATTTATAATGCAAAAAATAAACAAACTAAATGTCTAACAAGGGGGATTGTTAAATAATTGAGGATAACCCATATAATAGTATATAAAGAGGTCACTGAAAATGTATCAGTGTATTTTTGGTGCTAAGAAAAGAAGTTGCATTTTGATATTTGGCAAAACTAATACAATTATGTAAAGTTTAAAAATAAAATAAAATTTAAAAAAGGAAAAAAAATTTCATAAAATCAAAAAAAAAAAAGAAGTTGCTAATCAATAAGTTTACAGTTTCAGTAATTCAAGATGAACAGATTCCAGAGATCTGCTGTACAATGTAGTGCCTATAGTTAACGGTACTGTTGTTGCTCTTTAGTTCCCAAGTCATATCCCACTCTTTGTGACCCCATGGACTGTAGCCCATCAGCCTCCTCTGTCCATGGGATTTCCAAGGCAAGAATACTGGAGGAGGTTTCCATTTCATTCTCCAGGGGATCTTCCTGACCCATGGATCGAACCCACATCTCCTGCATTGTCAAGTGGATTCTTTACCACTGAGTCACCAGGAAAGCCCTTAACATTACTATATTGTACACTTAAAATTTTGTCAGAAAAGTAGATCTCATGTGTTTTTACAAGAGTAAAAAATATTTAAATGATCACAGTCATGTGCGGTCTTAAAAAACAGGTTACAAATAATATCTTCCAAATAACACCTTGTTTTCTCCTCTCTGTGTATATGTATGTGTGTGTATGTAATATATATACATCTAAATTCTTGAACACTGTGCAATAAAATGGTAAAGGTTACTGCAAACACCATGAGGACAGGAAATTTTTTAATATATTCTGTTTACTGCTGAACCTGAAGTGCCTGAAACACTGCCTGGTGCATAGACACAGTCAGTAGATATCTGTAGAATTAATGAATAAATACATGGCTATATCTAACCACTGAATTACAAATTTTTTGTCTCCTTATTTTCTAATTCTGTAATAGTATTGATTAATATTAATCTACAATAAAAGTCTAGTCAAGGCTATGGTTTTTCCAGTGGTCATGTATGGATGTGAGAGTTGAACTGTGAATAAAGCTGAGCGCCAAAGAATTGATGCTTTTGAACTGTGGTGTTGGAGAAGACTCTTGAGAGTCCCTTGGACTGCAAAGAGATCCAACCAGTCCCTTCTGAAGGAGATCAGCCCTGGGATTTCTTTGGAAGGAATGATGCTGAAGCTGAAACTCCAATACTTTGGCCACCTCATGCGAAGAGTTGACTCATTGGAAAAGATTTGACGCTGGGAGGGATTAGGGGCAGGAAGAGAAGGGGACGACAGAGGATGAGATGGCTGGATGGCATCACTGACTCGATGGACGTGAGTCTGAGTGAACTCCGGGAGTTGGTGACGGACAGGGAGGCCTGGTGTGCTGCAATTCATGGGGTCGCAGAGAGCCAGACACGACTGAGCAACTGAACTGAACTGAACTGACAATAAAAGTTCCTCAATAAATACGAACTGTTATTCCATCATTCACTTTGGTTAAAAAACTCGTAGAGTTCCTATTAATCTTTTTCAAGAATCCCAGAAGTGCTTTTATGTGTGTGTGTGTCAGACAAAATCATAACCATTCCAAAGTGTATACAAAGAATATTTTTCTGAAAGATATATTACATTCATGTTTATACTGTTGATATTGTTGACATTTAAATCTTTGAAATGAGTCTATTGGCAAATCACTGTGACTTTTTATTTTGAAAAGAAAAAAAAAAAAAAAAACTCCTTGAGATAAAAGTCTGTGTACCCTTGCTGTTGTGAAGTAATTTAAATCAATACTCCTTACTTAACAACTCAACTTTCCCAAGGGCCTTGATTTTATGTGGCATCTCAGAGATATAGCATGCACCATTACTCTTTAAACATCTACTTTAATTGTGCTTTTAATTTTGCAGACTTTACATAGAGACCTAGATCTGTTGACAGAGCAAATGAACTACAAATCCTATCCTTTGTACTTTGTCACTCTAACTGTTTGGGAAATTAGGTTCAGGTTTGCAAAGAGTAATGTCGGTGCCAAAGTTCTTTAATCCTGACTGTAACATGGATGGAATGCAAATATTTTCAATGCACAATAACGAGGTTTGTCTCCTTTATTTCTGAAAGTGATGTCCTTACTAACAATGTTCTGTTCTAAAGAAGATGTGAAAAAAAAAAAAAAAGAAGATGTGACACATTGTAAACCCTTCTGACTATAGCTGTCATTTAGAATTCTTCAGTGAAGGGAGAGAGTCCAGATTCTGGGTCCTCAAGTTGGCTTGTAATTTTCCAACAGCCAACAATATCTTTGAACTTGGATTATTAAATATAAAGTGGGATATTAAGTATTAGCAAAGTCTATATTAAATTCTCCTCAAACCATGTATTTTAATAACTGAATTGCCAAAAGCACTTTATTATCTGAGGGCATGCTTAAAGAATGCAATTTGTTTTTAACTTCTTATTTTGTATTGTGGTATAGCCGATTAACAATGTTGTGATAGTTTTGGGTCATTTCAGGTGAACAGCAAAGGGACTCAGCCATACGTATACATGTAACCATTCTCCCCCAAGCTCCCCTCCTATCCAAGCCGCCATGTAACACTGAGCAGTGCTTCCTGTGCTGTACAGTAGGTTCTTGTTGGTTATCCATTCTGAATACAGCAGTGTGTACACATTCCTTCCAAACTCCCTAACTATCTCTTTCCCTCATCCTTCCCTCTACCCCAACCATACATTTATTCTCTAAGTCTGTAAGTGTAAAAGAATGCAGTTCTGCAGTTAGATTTGGGATGTATGAGAGGGAGTTTTATGATGTGAGCCTTTTACTTTAATGCTTAGGTACAGACTGAGAAGCAAACTCTAAATTTACAACTTACCTGTAAAGTAAATATGTAATTTCCTGAGTTTAGTCATGGGAAATTTCAAAAAGTGATTCAGGATACTACAATGAAAGAAAAATTAATGGAAGGAAATTATGTCTGATCACTGAAGCATGGGTATAGAATGAAACCATGGGTGGATTAGGGACTCAAGAAAGAGATTCATGAATGTATAAAAATTCAGAGGATATTCATAAAGGTTTAGGGATAGAGTTTGCCTCAGAGTAATATCATCTTTTTGTAGTTGGGTTTATTGAGGTATAATTTACATATAGTAAGACTCATCCTTTTTAGATAAACAGTTCAGTGAGTTTTGAGAAATATATTCATTATGTAACCACCACCACCACGTTCCAGATAGGGAATCTTTTCATCACTCCAAGAAGTTCTTTTCTTTCATATTCAGTTCCCTATTCCCACCCACAGCTTGAGGCAACCACTGATCTGATTTCTGTCCTTATATCTTCACCTTTACCAAAATGTCATATAAATAGGATCATGGTTATATAGCCTTTTGTATTTTCACTGAGTGGAATGCTTTTGACATCCACCCATGTTGTTGCCTGTATCAGTATTTCATGTATTTTTATTGCTATCATTCCATTGCATGAATGTATCCATTCACTGACTGATAGACTTTTTTTTTTTAATTAATTTTATTCTATTCTCAAACTTTACATAATTGTATTAGTTCTGCCAAACATCAAAATGAATCCACCACGGGTATACATGTGTTCCCCATCCTGAACCCCCCTCCCTCCTCCCTCCCCACACCATCCCTCTGGGTCGTCCCAGTGCACCAGCCCCAAGCATCCAGTATCGTGCATTGAACCTGGACTGGCATCTCGTTTCATACATGATATTTTACATGTTTCAATGCCATTCTCCCAAATCTTCCCACCCTCTCCCTCTCCCATAGAGTCCATAAGACTGTTCTATACGTCAGTGTCTCTTTTGCTGTCTCGTATACAGGGTTATCGTTACCATCTTTCTAAATTCCATATATATGCGTTAGTATACTGTATTGGTGTTTTTCCTTCTGGCTTACTTCACTCTGTATAATAGGCTCCAGTTTCATCCACCTCATTAGAACTGATTCAAATGTATTCTTTTTAATGGCTGAGTAATACTCCATTGTGGATATGTACCATAGCTTTCTTATCCATTCATCTGCTGATGGACATCTAGGTTGCTTCCATGTCCTGGCTATTATAAACAGTGCTGCGATGAACATTGGGGTACATGTGTCTCTTTCCCTTCTGGTTTCCTCAGTGTGTATGCCCAGCAGTGGGATTGCTGGAACTAATCTCAAAAATATACAAGCAACTCCTACAGCTCAACTCCAGAAAAATAAATGACCCAATCAAAAAATGGGCCAAAGATCTAAATAGACATTTCTCCAAAGAAGAGATACAGATGGCTAACAAACACATGAAAAAATGCTCAACATCACTCATTATCAGAGAAATGCAAATCAAAACCACTATGAGGTACCATTTCACACCAGTCAGAATGGCTGCAATCCAAAAGTCTACAAATAATAAATGCTGGAGAGGGTGTGGAGAAAAGGGAACCCTCTTACACTGTTGGTGGGAATGCAAACTAGTACAGCCACTATGGAGAACAGTGTGGAGATTCCTTAAAAAACTGGAAATAGACTTTTTTTTAAATTTTATTTTATTTTTAAACTTTACATAATTGTATTAGTTTTGCCAAATATCAAAGTGAATCCACCACAGGCATACATGTGTTCCCCATCCTGAACCCTCATCCCTCCTCCCTCCCCATACCATCCCTCTGGGTCGTCCCAGTGCACTAACCCCAAGCATCCAGTATCGTGCATCGAACCTGGACTGGCATCTTGTTTCATACATGATATTTTACATGTTTCAGTGCCATTCTCCCAAATCTTCCCACCCTCTCCCTCTCCCATAGAGTCCATAAGACTGTTCTATACATCAGTGTCTCTTTTGCTGTCTCGTACACAGGGTTATTGTTACCATCTTTCTAAATTCCATATGTATGTGTTATTATACTGTATTGGTGTTTTTCCTTCTGGCTTACTTCATTCTGTATAATAGGCTCCAGTTTCATCCACCTCATTAGAACTGATTCAAATGTTTTCTTTTTAATGGCTGAGTAATACTCCATTGTGTATATGTACCATAGCTTTCTTATCCATTCATCTGCTGATGGACATCTAGGCTGCTTCCATGTCCTGGCTATTATAAACAGTGCTGCGATGAACATTGGGGTACACGTGTCTCTTTCCCTTCTGGTTTCCTCAGTGTGTATGCCCAACAGTGGGATTGTTTCCAGCATTTTGTGGTTACAGATAAAACTGTTATAAACTTTTCAATATGAATCTGTGTGTAGACACATTTTAACTTTTCGGGGTAAATACCTAAAAGTGAGATACTGCCAATCTGTTTTCTAAAGTAGTTGTACCATTTTGCGTTCATTTTAGCAAAGTATGAGAATTCCTGTTGCTCCACATCTAGATAATTCTATTTGCTCCACATTTCCTTCAGCATTTGTGAGGTTTTGTTGGCTTTTTTGGTTTTCTTTTGTATTAATTATAGCCATTCTAATAGGGCTGTAATGGTATCACATTGTGGTTGTGTTTTGCATTTCCCTGGTGACTAATGTTGCATGTGCTTATTTCTTCCCCATACCTCTTTTTCAGTGAAATGTTTATTCAAATTTTTGAACATTTTTAATCAGGTTTATTCATTGTCTTATTATTAAGTTTTGACAGGTCTTTATATATTCTGGATATATCTTTTGTCAGATAGGTGTTTGTAAATATTTTCTTCCAAACTATCTATCTCTTAATTCTTGCAGAGAATTTTGTTATTTTTTTTATTTTTTATATAACAGATCTTTACTTAAGTCAAAGGCAGAAATATGTCTTCTATGTTTTCACATAGAACCTTCATATTTTGAAGGGTTACATTTAGGTCTACGATCCATTTCAAGTTTTTTTTTTTTTTTTAATAATGTATGAGAAAATGACTGAAGTTTCTCTTTTTTTGATTTTTAAAAATTTTTTAATTGAAGAATAATTGCTTTACAGAATTTCGTTGTTTTCTGTCAAACCTCAATATGAATAAGCCATAAGTGTATATATATATATATATCCCCTCCCTTTTGAACCTCCCTCTCATCTCCCTCCCCATCCCACCCATCTAGGTTGATACAGAGCCCCTGTTTGAGTTCCGTGAGACATAACAGCAAATTCGCATTAGCTGTCTATTTTCCATATGATGATGTAAGTTTCCATGTTATTCTCTCCATACATCTCACCCTCTCCTCCCCCCTCCCCATGTCCATAAGTCTGTTCTCTGTGTCTGTTTCTCCATTGCTACCCTGCAAGTCTCTCTCTCTCTCTCTTTCCTTCCTTCTTCTTCCCTCCTTTCTTCCCTCGCCTCCTGCTTCCTCTTTTTGTCTCACACATGTCCAATTAATCCTACACTATTCTTCCATTTGTTGAAAATGTCATCAATTACCCATTGAATTACCTTTGAATCTTTGTCAAAAATCAATTTATCATATATGTGTCAGTCTATTTCTGTACTCTCCATTGATTTTTATGTCTAACATTACAACAATGCCACAAGTCTTAACTACTCTAACTTTAATCTTGAAATGAGGTAGTCATCCAACTTGTTCCTCTTTTACAAAGTTGTTTCTGTTCTTCTGATTCCTTGTTTCTCCACACATCATTTTTAAACTGTAAAATTCAAATAATGTGTAGGCTATAGAAATTCACAGATTATTAAGAGCAATACAAACAATGCAAATGTATTTGTTTATACAAATTAAAATCCTTTTAAACCTAGTGAACCAATTAAAAGGGCATAGGAGAGAAAATTTTAAGGAACTATAAATCAAAGATATCTACACAAATGTAACGGAGAACCTCAGGGACCACAACTACTGTCTTAGATTCCAAAACTAATTTAAATATGTTTATTGGCAAATTAATCTCTTCACTTGCAATGTATTTTGTTAAATATTTCTGAGAAATAGCTTTCTGTAGAGTTTGGGGAAAAGGAATTTTCAGATGCATAGTTACTAACAATATTGGATGTACTTTCCTCCCTACCTTGCCTTCTTGTTTCTATTTTTAATGAAAGTAAATGTATCCAAAATATGTTTGACATTTCCAAAGTATTAGAGATTTTGTAACTTCTCATGATGTGTGAGCAACAGAAAGCTCATTTGATGCTTGCCTGATAAAACAATGTCACTTTGTACTATGATCTAGGTCATTGGCCAGCAAATCAGGACCCGTGGGCCTAATTCTAGCCTGTGCCTACTTTTGTAATTAAAGCTTTATTGGGATACAGCCATGCTAATTTGTTTATGTATTATCTTTGGCTGTTTTCATATCACAGGAGCAGAGCAGAGTAATTGCGACAGAGACCACATGGCCCACAGAGCCTAAAATATTTACTATCTGGCCCTTTACTGAAATGAATTTGTAGACAAGCTTCAGAGATAAGTAAGGAAAAGAAGACTGAAGAACTACTGTGGGGAAAAAATGAGGGTGTCTGGGTATCGTTTACCAAGGACAGATATAAAGGATGGAAAAGTCTTTAGGGTCAAGCTCTAAAGAGTTTTGAACCCAAGATTAAGGGACACTGATTCTGTTATTAAGGTGATAAACAAAGACAAAGTTTCTGAGAGGCAAAGTAACAATCAAATGTGTGACTATAAAAGCAGTAACTTCTGAAATATGGACAAGGAAGTAAATATATGCTATTACTATTGTCTTGATGAGTCATTATGAAGCCAGTAGGAATTTTAAAGATATTTTTGAGATGAAGTTGACAGAATATAATGGCTTATTTGTTGTGATGTCAAGAAAGGCGATGCTAACTTTGAGATTGGCAATCCCATTAACTGAAGCTAGGGCACTTTGGGATATGCTGTTGAGTTGATATATTTGTGAGAATTCTACATGGAAGTGTCCATTTGGTAGCTGGCAATAGGAAAGTGAAGCTCAGGCAAAATAGTAGCTCTCCTATTAGTACCTTGATACCTCTGTCTTGGCCCTGCATTTTCTATAGATTGATGAAAGCCATGGTGATAAGTTTAACATTAGTAACAAAATGAAAAAGTAATTTCAAACTGCAATACTGATTCAAATATGGCAACAAATTGAGCACTGGCAGGGTTGTTACCACTGGAATAAAATAGGAGGTGAAGGAAACATTGCCTTACATGTAACATTTCAGCTCCTAATACTAGTTATTGTTTATTGTTCTGTTTTGAAAGAGATAAATTCTAATTTCTTCATGGATAACAAGGTAAAGGCAAGTCATACATATGTTCCTTGGATACTATAAAAACCAGATATGTGCTTCATTCCTGATTCAGTCAGAATTGCTATATTTCCTAGTAATGAATTGTAATTTTAAACTTTATCCAATGGTTTGATCAAAGAGATAAAATGCTTCCATCCTCAGCTTATCAACTCAGTCTATAACTGATACTAAGCGTTTCTGTATTGTTTTTCTTATAAAGACAATAGATTGTCCTTGACTGGTAGTTCTGTAAGGACCCTTTATTCTAGTGCTTTTTAGCAGCTAGCATAAATTCAGTGTCAAAAGTGCAAAGGATTTTAAGCTTCATATAATGTTATTGTTAAAGTTTTAATTTGCATCAATTTAATTCTCTTGTCAGTTGTCACACCCTATTAAAGATGTGCTTCATCATATGCTGAAGGAGCAAATTAAGTCTGAGGTACAAATTAACGTGGCTTTTTGGAAAGGCTATCTATCCATGGGTCCAAGTTCAGCCATATTGACTTCAGTTCAGTTCAGTCACTCAGTCGGTTCTGACTCTTTGCGACCCCATGGACTGCAGCATGACAGGCCTCCCTGTCCATCACCAACTCCCAGCATTTACTCAAACTCATGTCCATTGAGTCAGTGATGCCATTCAACCATCTCATCCTCTGTCATCTCCTTCTCCTCCTGCCTTCAATCTTTCTTTTCAAATGAGTCAGTTCTTTGCACCAGATGGCCAAAGTATTGGAGTTTCAGCTTCAACATCATTCCTTCCAATGAATATTCAGGAATGATTTCCTTTAGGATGGACTGGTTGGATCTCCTTGCAGTCCAAGAGTCTTCTCCAACACCACAGTTCGAAAGCATCAATTCTTCAGCGCTTAGCTTTCTTTGCAGTCCAACTCTCACATCCATACGTAACTACTGGAAAAACCATAGCCTTGACTAGATGGGCCTTCATTGACAAAGTAATGTCTCTGCTTTTTAATATGCTGTCTAGATTGGTCATAACTTTGCTTCTAAGGAGTAAGCATCTTTTAATTTCATGGCTGCAGTCATCATCTGCAGTGATTTTGGAGTACAGAAAAATAAGTCTGCCACTGTTTCTACTGCTTCCCCATCTATTTTCCATGAAGTGATGGGACCAGATGCCATGATCTTAGTATTCTGAATGTTGAACTTTAAGTCAACTTTTTCACTCTCCTCTTTCACTTTCATCAAGAGTCTCTTCAGTTCTTCTTCACTTTCTGCCATAAGGGTGGTATCATCTGCATATCTGATATTTCTCCTGGCAATGTTGATTCCAGCTTGTGATTCATCCAGTCCAGCATTTATCATGATGTACTCTGCATATAAGTTAAATAAACAGGGTGACAGTATACAGCCTTGACATATTCTTTTTCCTATTTGGAACCAGTCTGTTGTTCCATGTCCAGTTCTAACTGTTGCTTCCTGACCTGCATACAGATTTCTCAGGAGATAGGTCAGGTGGTCTGGCATTCCTATTTCTTGAAGACTTTTCCATAGTTTGTTGTGATCCACATAGTCAAAGGCTTTGGCATAGTCAATAAAGCAGAAATAGATGTTTTTCTGGAACTCTCTTGCTTTATCAATGATCCAACAGATGTTGATAATTTGATCTCTGGTTTCTCTGCCTTTTCTAAAACCAGCTTGAACATCTGGAAGTTCATGGTTCACATACTGTTGAGGCCTGACTTGGAGAATTTTGAGCATTACTTTGCTAGCGTGTGAGATGAGTGCAATTGTGCAGTAGTTTGAGCATTCTTTGGCATTGCCTTTCTTTGGGATTGGAATGAAAACTGACCTTTTCCAGTCCTGTGGCCACTGCTGAGTTTTCCAAATTTGCTGGCATATTGAGTGCAGCACTTTCACAGCATCATCTTTTAGGATTTGAAATAGCTCAACTGCAATTCCATCACGTGTGCTAGTGTTCTTCATAGTGATGCTTCCTAAGGCCCACTTGACTTCACATTGCAGGATGTCTGGCTCTAGGTCAGTGATCACATCATCATGATTATCTGGGTCATGAAGATCTTTTTTGTATAGTTCTTTATGTATTCTTGTCACCTCTTCTTAATATATTCTGCTTCTGTTAGGTCCCTATCATTTCTGTCCTTTCTTGTGACCATGTTTGCATGAAATGTTCCCTTGGTAGCTCTAATTTTCTTGAAGAGAACTCTAGTCTTTCCTATTTTATGGTTTTCCTTTATTTCTTTGCACTGATCCCTGAGGAAGGCTTCCTTATCTCTCCTTGCTATTCTTTGGAACTCTGCATTCAAATGGGTGTATCTTTTCTTTTCTCCTTTGCCTTTCACTTCTCTTCTTTTCATAGCTATTTGTAAGGCCTCCTCAGACAGCCATTTTGCTTTTTTGCACTTCTTTTTCTTGGGGATGGTCTTGCTCCCTGTCTCCTGTACAATGTCATGAACCTCCGTCCATAGTTCATCAGGCACTCTGTTAGATCTAGTCCCTTAAATCTATTTCTCACTTCCACTGAATAATCGTAAGGGATTTGATTTAGGTCATACTTGAATGGTCTATTTTGGCCTCACTTATCATTAATTTTTATATCTCTTAGGAACCCAGAATAATATTCTCTGGGCATCAAAGATTTGTAAATGGTGTCAAATTTCACAGTTCTCTTGAGAAGGCATAAACATTTCATGTTGAAATGTTTGTCTTCTTGCTATTGTCCTTATGGTGCTACTTTCCAGTATGTTCATTTGCATTTGACTTTCCACCCTTACACAATAATCCCTTAAAACCTAGATCAGATAGATCATGAAGCTCTTCAAATTCAATGGCTCTTGCTTATTTCAGAGTATGAGTACTTAAAAGGACTTACAAGACCCTACATGATCTAGGTTTTCATTCCCTATCTGACCCCATCATCTATTTCTCTCACCTGCTCTCATTCTAATATAGTTACACTTACTCAGCATCCCTTGAAAATGCCTCTGAGCCTTTACACTTGTTTTTATCAAACTACCTAGAACATTTTACTGCCACCTATTTATATTATTTACATACACTGCTTCCCTTCCTCCCATGTCTCTTGAATATCATCTTCTCACTGACAGTTTTCTTGAACACATATAAAAAAATTGAACCTTTCTCTCCTCGGCACTTCCTGTCTCTCTTAGTTTTCCTTTTAAATCCTGATCATTGTCTTATATAATGCATATTTTGCCTATATTTATTTATATTATCTGCCTTTCCCCAACTAGAATACTAGCTCCGTGAAGACAGAAATGTTTGTCTATTTTAACTTCTAAAGCCATATGCCAAAACAGGGACTGATACAAAGTGAGATTTCAGTCAATATTTGCCAGATAAATAAATTAATTTGAATCTGCTGTGTCTGGTTTAGTGTATGCAACTTTTTCTTCCCTATGCCCTTTCTACCTCTTTTCTCCCTTTCTTCCCAAGTGGGGCTATAGAATAAAAGGACCTATCTTTTACCAGGGTTGTAAGTTTCTGGGAAACTTTATCTCAAAGATAAACCAAATGCAAAGACAACCCTGTTGATTATGCTAAAGGGAATATGGGAATGTCTATCCTGGCCTTGCAGCTGTCTTGTTTTAAAAAGATAGAAGCTATGGGTTCTATTAAATTAGGGTATTCTCTTTCTTCTGGAAAGGATGCATAAAAAGCTAAGCTACTACATGTATACAAAGGGCATGGTCTAATGACCTATCCATGTCTCCACTGTTTTCTTCCCAATGCCTTGTACAAAGCCTAAAACTAATGACGTAGTACTCAAAAAATTGGTAAAAGAAAGAAAGCTAGGACAACTGATTCTTTCTGTTCCCACAGGACTACTCGTCACCTCGGCAAAAGATCTTCCTCCCCTGAAACAAGCAGAATGGGGGTGGTTGGTGGCCATGTTCACACCCATACTTGATATTGACTTCCACAATGCAAGGATTCAAGGTGTACAGCTTCCTGTGAGAATGTAAACTGGCAGTTCTCTGTGGTGGCCTGCCGGGGTGCCAAAGGTAGGAAGTGAAACCAGCTGTCTTGGACGTTTTAACAATTCTTTGAATGCCAAGTATGGTGACTTTAGACACTATGTGAAAAGTAATGAGGTCTATCGCTGTGGGAGCTAATTAGATATTCCAGGCCATGTAACTTGTATTTCATAAACCAGAAACTTTTAATGGGCCTTTTTATTTCCTTTGGGTGTTCCTTCCTTCCTTCTCACTATAGGTTGTTGCTCAAGTATCTCTGGCCATTGCTAATTATCTATTCGCCTCAGGCAATACAGGATCTGACTGTCAGTCCAAGAGCAGCCTTGGGCAAAATAATTCACAACTATATTTACCCCAAATTATTCTTTTGGCTCTCTCTGCAACAACACTTTCCATCATCACAGTTACCTTGGTGCTTTTAAGATTTTTCCCTGCTTGCAGCTGTTTGATCCCATTCATCCCTCTGGAGGTTGAACTGTTAGATGTTAGACTCTGAGTCCCATGGGTCTGCATTTATTCTTAGCTAGCCCAGGGAATCGATACTCCAATATTTTCCAAGATTATAGAATTAAAAATGTATTAGTCTGAATTAAGGAACATTTCAGCTGCCCTCAACTTTTAGAATGTTATTGAATGATTGCATAAATATTTTATCCTTATCTGTTCCAAAAAGAAGTTTGGGCACCTGACAAGGTAAATACAATATGACAATATAATATATTGAAAATAAGTGATGGAGACTTGAGATGAAAGACTATGGAATTCATATTTGCCTCATACCCTTCTAGATTTCTTTCTAAAATAAGAAGGAAAAAAGTTATCCAAGGGTAAGAGTGAAGAAAGTGGGAGAGCAGGCCATGAAAAACTGAGAGATTTCAAAAAATGACTTCATGAAGGTGTGCCAAAGGGAGAGAGTTTTAAAGGGTACTTATAAAGATTACCTGGGTTTCCCAAGTGGCTCAGTGGCAAAGAATCTGCCTGCCAATACAGGGGACATAGGTTCGGTCCCTGGGTTGGGAAAATCTCCTGGAGAAGGAAATGACAACCCACTCCAGTATTCTTGCCTGGGAAATCTAATGGACAGAGGAGCCTGGAAGGATACTGTCCATGGGGTTGTGAAAGAGTTGAGCATGATATAGCAACTAAGCAACAACAACAACACAAAGGTTACATAAGTGGGCATGTGAATAATCAGAATAGTATTAAGATTACTGAGCAGCACAGCATGCATCCTATGTGATAATGGAGCAACTGCTTCAAAATTATAGTCCATGTTCCTATAGTGAGAAAAAAACATAGATGTAAAGAAAGAATGAAAACATCCAAGGATTTGTAAATTTTATCTCTTACACACCTTTTCTAAAGAATATCTCAAGGATGAACTCTGCCCAAAAAAACAATTTTTTTGAGGTAAACCAAGCAAAAGGAATCAATGGGAACTGGGAAACGATGGCTCCAATTCAAGTAAGTGCTGAAGTGACATCTCAACATGACAGCAGTTTGGCAGGCTTGCAGAACAACCAAGCCAGTTTGGATCTAGTCGATAGAGACTCTAGGAGGAAGGCTTCCAGGTAGTAGGATGGGGGTGGTGGTGGAAGAAATTGATAGACTAGAATGTGTAATTCAGCACTTGGAAAAAAAGAATGGAATTATAAAGTTAAATCATGCAAGAAATAAGCAAAGGCCATTTGAAACTCCAGAGGGGAAAAGAAAGCCTGAAAACTATATAAAAAGTCATGAATGATGTAACTGTGAAACAAATTGTACTATGATGTTCAGGAGTTAAAAAAAAAAAAAAATATATATATATATATATATAGAAGACAATACTTATTTGCACTTGAACCAATCCTCTTCATGTGGCTTGAGGATCGTAGTATTGAGCTCAGGGTGAAGGGAATGCAGTCTCAAAATAGAACTTGGCCTGTACTGAAGGTATTTATGTTGTCCCAAAAATGAAAATGTTCTTTATTGATTTTGAGGTTTTACAATCATTCTATGAAACAATTATTGAAATGTTGACTTTGGTTGCAAACAATTTAAATGTTAACAATCTGGTAATATAAAAGTAAGTACATAATTCAAATTAGTTAGAACACGAGTGGAGGATCCTGGGATACATGGAAGAAAGGGTCAGTATGCTCATATCCTCAAAGTCAGGGAATTTGTGCACATGAGCTCAGTTGTGTCCAACTCTTTGTGACTGCATAGACTGTAGCCCGCCAAGCTCCTCTGTCCATGGGATTTCCCAGGCCAGAAAAATAGGATGGAGATACTGATGGAGGTTAGAAGAAGAGCTAGTGGAATATTCTGTTTAATGCTACAAATGTGACTAATTAGAGAATTAAGCTCAGTAAAAAAAAAAAAATAGAGGAGGAAAGAGAAAAGGGAAAATTAATAAACTAAATCCACATGTTTCAAAGGTAAGAAAATATATTGATATTATTTAGAGATATGGAGATTACCATCATAAATTCTCTGAGCAGAAACACTTAAATAAGTTGTGTTGTGAAAGTGGTACTGAGGAGTGAGGTAAGGAGTGAGAAACTATGGTCATTGTACCTTTTCTGTTTCTTAGTTTTACAGTATATATCTCTCCTTTTTATTTATTTAAAAAAAATTTTAGAGTGTAGTTGATTTGCAATGTTGTGTTACTTTCCGGTGTACAGCAAAATGATTCAGTTACACATATACACACATTTATTCTTTTTTCAGATGCTTTACCTATATAGGTTATTACGGAATATTAAGAGTCCTTGTTGGTTATCTGTCTTATAATATAGTAGCGTGCATACATTAACCTCAAACTCCTAATTTATCCCTCCTCCCCCCACTTTTCCCCTTTGGTAACCATAAGTTTGTTTTTGAAATCTGTAAGTCTGTTTCTCTTTTGTAAATAAGTTCATTTGTATCATTTTTTAAAAATTAGATTCCAAGTGATATCATATGATACTTGTCTTTGCTTGGCTTACTTCACTTAGTATGACAGTCTCTAGGTCCATCTGTGTTGCTGCATATGGCTTTATTTAACTCTTCTTTTATGGCATTGCTTCTAGTGTTATAGCAGACTAAGTGTTCCGAGGGAGTAAAGCATATTCACATATGGATCCACCGCATAGTAGTGGACTTAAAGAAGGCAAGAGAGTATCCCAATAAGCCCTCTAACCCAAAAAAGAGGTCTGAAGTATGAGCTGGGAGTATAAAATGGAGGATAGCTGGGAAAAAGAGGGATCCTGAATATGGATGAGAATAGAAGTACTGTCTGTATGGATACTGTGAGCTTTGATCCAGAAGCAAAGTAGGGAAATTAAAGGTATGATTTTGTACTAAGGTGAAATTTTATTTTATTTTTTTTTAATTAAAAGATAATCACTTTACAATATTGTTTTGTTTTCTGCCATACAACAATGCAAATCAGGTGTGTGTGTGTGTGTGTGTGTGTGTGTGTGTGCTCGCGCACGCGCTCACAGTCATGTCCAGCTCTTTGCACCTCCATGGACCCCTCTGTCCTTAGAGTTCTCCAGGTAAGAATACTGGAGTGGGTTGCTATTTCCTATTCCAGGGCACATCAGCTATAAGTATACATATATCCCCTCCCTCATCATAGAGCACCAAGCTGAGGTCCCTGTGCTATACAGCAGCTTCCCACTAGCCATCCATTTTACACACCGTGTTGTATATATGTCAATGCCACTTTCGATTTGTCCCACAAAGAAAGGAGGGTAAACTGCAACATTAAAGGGAAGTAAAAGTGGACTCAGCTTGGTGGTGGCCATTGGTCATCAGCAACAAAAGCAAATCCTCTTTGGGGAAAATGTTCTTAACTTAGGTAGCACTCCCACACAGTAGTATCAAGTGATGGCCTCACAATCAAATAGCACCCAAGAATAGAGAAGGAAACTGAAATGAATGAAAGTAAGGAGAAACAACCACCACACATTAAGACTCCCCAAATCACTGATACACAGATTGGAAGGCACATAATACAAAACCATTATGTTTGAAATGTTTTTTTTTTTTTAAAGAAACATTTGCAAACAATAAGAGCCCATTGAGAAGAGACTGGAAATGTTTGTAAATGAAATGAGAACTTGTAAAAAGTTTTAACTAATAGAATAAAAAGGTGATAATATATTCATAAAGTGAAATTATATTAAGCTATGAAAACATATGAACAACAGCCACATCACCAATTTGCCTTTCTTGATTCTATTACTTCTTCTGAGATTCTGATCAGGGTGCGAATTTTCCAGAGTGATGGAAAATGTGAATCCACATATACAGGAAACACAATGAATCTCAAGCACAATAAGTAAAACAGACTCATGCCAAGACACATTGTAGAGAACCTGCAGAATTTCAAAGACAAAAATGTATTAAAAGGTATCCTCCTAGGAGTAGGAATGATTACCCATAAAAGAAAGACAATTAGATTGGTAGCAGACTACTAATTAGCAAGATCAAAACTAGAAAGTGTGCTTAAAAATAATGAATCACAACCTAGAAATGTGTATTCAGTAAACTACCTCTAAAATGAAATGAAGATTCTTGAAGAACACCATAAATTATGATACCTTCACCACCAATGACTTTTGCTAAGTGAAAGTGAAATCGCTCAGTCGTGTCCGACTCTTTGCAACCGCATGGACTGTAGCCTACCAGGCTCCTCTGTACATGGGACTTTCCAGGCAATAGTACTGGAGTGGATTGCCATTTCCTTCTCCAGGGGATCTTCCCAACCCAGAGATTGAACCTGGGTTTCCCGCATTGTAGACAGACGCTTTACCGTCTGAGCCATCACTTTTGCTAAAGGAGCTGCTAAAGGATGTTCTTCAGGAAAGAGTTATATTATCACAGAAAGACAATCTGAGCAAATAAGAAGGTAAAAACAAATATTAACCACAGAGTAAGCAATATAATAACAATAACAGATTTATAATGCTGGAAAACAAAACAGCATGTAATTTTGGAAAGTCATATTTAGAATTAACATATTCCAATGATATTGTTTAGTTAAATACATAAGGTAAAATTTCAAGGGTGAAGGTTAAGAAATATAATTAACAAAACAGTAAAGACAAAAAGCACATTAGAGAAAAAAAAATCAACCCAAAATTGAAAGGAATAAAAAGAATTTTTAAAAGCATGATAAATATAAATATAAACTTTAAAGTAAGATAATATAAGTAAGTCTTAACATATATTCAATAAATATAAATAAACTAAACTTACCAGTGAAAAACAGATTATCGTATTGGGTTAAAATAGAAAAAAAATCAACTGACTGTATGATCTTTATAATAGGCAAGCCAAAAGCATGCAGTGCAGAAGCTAGAAAACCAAAGGACATGAGAAAATAAACTGGGTAAATATTGACTAAAAGGAAAAGAATTCTGGGATCATTATATTGATATCTGACCAAAAAGTCTTTAAGACCAAAAGCATTAGAAATAAAGAAGGTCACTACATAAAGTTGAAAAAAGATCAGTCCACCAGGAAGATAACATAATTCTAAACTTGCATGAATCTAATATATGTGTCAAATTTGGTGTGGCAAGAAATTGATACAATTGTATGGGTAAATTCATACATTCACCATTAAGAAACTTGGTGGAAAATTTTAACACACCTTTCTCAATAAACTCAAGAATTTTTAATTATCAAGTATAATGAAAGAAAACTGGAAACAACCCAAATATTCATTTAATAGTAAAACAGAGAAAAAATATGATAGAATCATAAAATAGAATGCTGTACAGCTATGACAGCTCTGAAAATAAATGAGCGATAGCTGCATCAACAGTATGTACATAGCTCACAAACGTAATGATGAGTAAAAGAAAACAAACATAAAATAATACATACTGTATGATACTATATAACTTATAAAGACTATAGTACATGAAGTCAGTTTTTAAATTTAACAGTCAAATATTTGTCGGTCTGGGGTGAGCAGTCTTTTCCAGATACCAAGATTTTAAAGCTCTTATAATTAACACAGTATGTTAGTGGACATAATGAAAACAAACTGAGCAATAAATTAGAATAGAGATCTAGGAAATGTGCGTGTGTGTACAAAACTTTGATTGTATGACAGATGTTGTGTTGCTTACCACTGTGGAATACAGGAGGACTCTTGGGTAAATGATACTGGGAACAATCATCTTTCCATGTAGAAAATTTAAAGCGTTTAGATAAATCCTTAAATTGCACAATTCATAAAATCAATTCTAGAAGCTTTGAGGACTCATTTGTGAAATGCAAAACTAAAACTTTTAGAAGAAAATATAGGAAAATCTTTCTGACCTCTGTATAGAAAAGGGTATTTTTAAGACACAAAAGATCTGTGCATAAAACCAGAGATGTATAAATTTAACTGCTTTATAGTTAAGTACCATTATGCATTAAAACATACTAGAAAGAAAAGGAAATTGAAGCCAACAACTGGGTGAAGTTATTCGTAAAGCATGTAACTAACAAAGGATTAGTGACCAGAGTATGTTAAAAATACAACTGAATAAGAAAAAGACAGCCCAAAAGTAAATTAGAATAAATTCAGAAACCGAGCAATTCACCAAAATAAAGAAATATCCATAGCCAATGAGCAGATGGAAAGATTCATAAATCTTTTACTAATGCAAATGCAAATTAAGAGTGAAATAATATAGCACTACACACCCACCAGAATGGCAAAATATTGAGAAGCTTGACAGAGGATGTGTATCAACAGAAATACTGTTATGCTCAGCTAGTAGGAATATAAATTAGAGTGACTTTGGAAAATGAATTTTCTGTCTCTCTCAAAGCAGGGTATTTACATATCCTATGACCAAATACTTTCATATCTAGGAATGTGATTTAGAAAAACTCTTACACATTTTCACCAAGAGAACCATATAGGAATCTTCATAGACATACTGTTTGTAGCAGTCTAAAGCCAGAAACGATCCAAATGCCTAGAGATTGGAGAATAGAGGAATGTATTAATATATATAGATATACACACACACTACATGCAGTCACAAATATTGGTTTGGCCCAAAAGTTCATTCAGGTTTTTCCATAAGATGTTATGGAAAAAGTCAAACAAACTTGTGGGCCAACCCAATAAATATGAACCAAACCAATCAATCCTAAAGGACATCAACCCTGAATATGCATTGGAAGGACTGATGCTGAAGCTGAAGTTCCAATACTTGGTGGCCACCTGATTCGAAGAGCCGACTCATTGGAAAAGACCCTGATTCTGGGAAAGATTGGGGGCAGGAGGAGAAGGGGACCACAGAGGATGAGATGGTTGGATGGCATCACCGACTTAATGGATATGAATTTGAGCAAACTCCAGAAGATAGTGAAGGACAGGGAAGCCTGGCGAGCTGCAGTCAATGGGGTCACAGAGTTGGACATGACCTAGTGACTGAACAACAACAGAATCTCAAATATAAGAAGTCTAGTTGGAGAAGACCATGAATTTGGGTGTAAGCTTCTTGCCATTTGAAGCAGAGAGGGAATAATTGATTATATGAGTCATGCAACTCATGAAACCACATTTACAGAGACAAACAACTATTCCTGGTATTACAAGTTTACTCTTGACATTGGAACTAAAGATTTACTTCACTACCAAAACTTAACTATATGAAACTATTAAAACAAATACAAGGACTTCCCTCGGTCCAGTGGCTGGGACTCTGTGCTCCCAATGCAGGGGACCCAGGTTCCATCCCTGGTCAAGGAACTGAATTCTGCATGCTGCAACTAAGACCCAAAGCAGCCAAATAAATGAATATTTTAAAAAATACATCCTAAAATTCCAGCTCCCAACACATATTGGATGGGCCAAAAAGAAGATGTTGTTACAGGAAAAACCTGAACAAAGTTTTTGGCCAACCCAGTATATCGCTGATTTTTTTTTTTACATAGTCAGGGTTTAGATAGTCACAGACTGCAGAGCCCCAGAAGGAAGAATGCATTGGAGCTTTGGGGAAAGCAGAGCTTGTTTTTGGCTGCCCTGTCAGGTTCCTCTCTTCCTTCCGGTTAGTATTCTGGAAATCCACATACACCCATAAGATGGCTTAGCTAGGTAAATGGTAATAGAATTGGTAGGCAACTACCCTGATTCTGTTGACTCACCCAGATAGCAAGAAGACAGGGGAATATGGTTTTGTGTTATCCTTCTGTGTTTGGAAAGTATCACCAAAGACAAAATGTGACTTAGTATAATAAGGATTCTTTTTCTGCAGTTGGCCTTTCAAACATTTGTTTCAAAATGAACTCAATATTAATAGTTTGGAATATCACTTCATTTTATATAATAGATAATGCATGTATTTAATAATTATCAGTAACTTACTTTCACATTTACAAAGAATATATAAAATAGGAGATTTGAGAAAACTTCTAGGTCAACCACCCATGACACACACACACATATTGTATCAATATATATTATAAAGCAAAACATTCTTTGCATGGCATAAATACCCTTTACATCCTGACTTTGACCTATTTCTCTAATATCTCATACAATCCCCAGCACATGTTCACTAAGATCCCCTATACCAGAATTCTTATTCTCCCAGTAAAATTTCCTTCCTCTATTATTGGTGCAGTCTCTCCCCCGACCCATTACTCTGTAATGCCCAATTATCTCCATCTAGTAATCTCCTTGTCTGCTTCAAAATTCAGCTCTGCTGTTGGCTTCCTCAACGTCTTCATACATGGGGAAATAATTGTTCTCTTATTGTCACATAGCATCTTACATAGATCTCAAGATTTTCTGTGTCTTTCTCCCTATGTCTTAGATTGATTCTCTACTTCAGCCAATGAGATCATTTCCAGACACTGGCATGGCTACATGAATCTCCTCTAACAATGAATTGTTATTCATTAATTCTAATCACTTACAATTGTTTATTGCTTTATGTTTTTTTTAAAGGTGCTTTGAGTTCCACTGTCGGTTTGATCCTACAATATTTTGGGAAGGAGGTATTACTTATATTTTGCAAATGAAGGACCAGGGACATGTACATGAGTTTCCTAAGACTGCACATAGCAATTTCTCAGTATCTGACAAAATTATATAAATATTTATCCCTTGCCAGCAACTTCACTCCTAGAAATCTGTCTCAAGACAGAAGTGGCAAAATATGAAATGATCCTTGTAAACAGCTATTAATTATAACACTATTTATAATAGCAGGAAGTTAGAAATAAACCAGTGTTTATCAAGAGGAAACTGAATAAATTAACTATAGGGCATCCACCCAAAGGAGTACTATGCTGCTGTAAAAAGGAAAAAGAAAGATGTCAATGTCCTATGAAATGGTCTCTCCGGGACATACTGTTAAATGTAAGGAGAAGAATACTCCATATGATATATTTCATGCATATATATATATATATATATAAATTTTTTATTATAAATATTGATTTATTTTTTAAGTATAGTAGATTTATGAACTTTTCAGCCAACCCGATTATTTTCCTGGTGTTGTGTTAATTTCTGCTGCACAGCAAAGTGACTCAAGTTATATTTATATATTCTTTTCTATATTCTTTTTCATTATGGTTTATCTCAAGATGTTGAATATAGTTCCCTGTGTTATACGATAGGACCTTGTTGTTTATCTATTCTTTACATAATAGTTTGCAGCTGCTAACCTCAAACTCCCAGTCCATCCCTCCCTCAGCCCACTTCCCCTTGGCAACCACAACTCTGTTTTCTATATCTATGAGCCTGTTTCTGCTTCAAAGATAGGTTCATTGTGTCTATATTAGATTCCACATATAAGTGAGATCATATAGTATTTGTCTTTCTCTTTCTGAACTACTTCCCTTAGTATGATAACCTCCAGGTACATTTATGTTTCTGTAAATGGCATTATTTGGGTCTTTTTATGGCTGAGTAATATTCCAGTGTTATTTTTATTTTTTGATAGAAACAATGGAGACTAAACCAACTAATAAAAATGTTTACCTGTAAGAGAAAAGAAAGAGTACAGCTTGGAAGGGAAAAAGATCAACTCTGTATTTATCTGTAACTATCTTTTACTATAGTTTTGAATTGGGAAATATCTAAGTGGTTTATATTATTTTAAAACAAAATAAAGCATAAAATTAATCCTCACAAATTTAAAATTTACTTTAAAATATTTTATGTATCAGGCCGCAGGATAAGCACATAAGGAAGAATTATTTTAAGTGACTTTAAAAGACAGAGTTTTGACACTGTATCTGCTATATTATCTATTCAAAGGACAAAAAGAGTCAAATAAATATTAGACTGCAATCAAACACCTATGTAAGAAATAATATGGTATTGTTATTTTGAATCTATATGGGGTGATTTATATAAATGTCCTTAAGAACTAAGATTTGGGTCATGAACAAAAGAAGATAAAACTATGAAATCAAAGGAGTTAAATATAGTCCCTGTAATCTTACATGTGAATTTGAAACATCACTATAAACTAAAGGTTTAGTTTTCTTTTCTGTAGACTGCAAATCTCCTACCTCAATTCCTCAATTCTCTGAAGAGAAGCATAGAACTAATGATTACCCCTAGCATCTAAGTTGTCATCTTTAAATATGAAGTCCTATTAAATGAACCAGAGTTCCTTAGAGAAATGGGTGATTTCAGTTCTGAGGCAGGAAATGTACAAGATGAACTTTGGGGCATCTAGTTCCAGAAATATAAAAGGTAGTGTCATTACTGTCCTGTTAAAGGAACACAGAAAAATCCTACTGTCAGATTTGGAATAATTTAAGCGTAGTAAGACTAAGAAGGACTCCCTGGTGGCTCAGACAGTAAAGCATCTGCCTACAATGCAAGAGACCCGGGTTCAATCCCTGGGTCAGGAAGATCTCCTGGAGAAGGAAATGGCAACCCACTCCAGTATTCTTGCCTGGAAAATCCCATGGATGGAGGAGCCTGGTAGGCTACAGTCCATGGGATCACAGAGTGTCAGACACGACTGAGCAATTTCACTCACTTAAGACTAATAAACATAGTGGGCCTGTGAACATAAGAGGATTAATAATAGTACTAAAATCAATCTAGCTCTTTCAGAGTTTATTAAAGAATCAACTTCCCATTCTCAAAATTGGTAAATAATGTAAATGAATGCAACATTTAACCTACTATTTGTGTTTGAACTGTATTTTAGAGTCACTGAATAGCCTGTAAGAACATCCTTTTTAGAATGCCAAGTAATAAATTCATAAGGAATGATAATATTACAAAAATCACAATTGTGTAATTACAATAAAATTCTAGATCCAGGCAGCAGTCATCTCAGGCTGCTAAGATTATTCATTGAAAAGTGGATGAAGAAATTTAAAATGAATAGATGAGGCTGAAAGTACCTGAACCCACTGATCCATCTTAGCATGACCAAAAGGAGGCAGCCAGTCTTCATGTACCGCCTGAAGGGATGCAGTGGGAAGTAATATCCTAACAGGAAATACAAAGGATGGAGAAACATGTTAAATGATACCAGGATGATGTTGTTTTTCAGTCACCCAGTCATGTCCAACTGTTTGCAACCCTGTGGTCTACAGCATGCCAGGCCTCCCTGTCCCTCACTATCTCCCAAGTTTGCCCAAGTTCATGTCCTTTGTACTGGTGATACCATCCAGCCATCTCATCCTCTGACACCCTCTTCTCCTTCTGCCTTCAATCTTTCCAGCATCAAGGACTTTTCCAGTGAGTCACCTGTTTACATCAGGTGATCAAAATATTGGAGCTTCAGCTTCAGCATCAGTCCTACCAATGAGTATTCAGGGTTGATTTCCCTTAAGATTGACTTGTTTGATCTCCTTGTTTTCCAAGACACTCTCAGGAGTCTTCTCCAACACCACAGTTTGAAGGCATCGATTCTTTGGTGTTCCACCTTCTTTACAGTCCAGCTCTCACAACCATACACGACCACTGGGAAAACCATAGACTTGACTATATGAACCTTTGTTGCAGAGTAATGTCTGCTTTTCAACACACTATCTAGGTTTGTCATTGCTTTCCTGTCAAGAAGAAATCATTCTGATTTCATGGCTGCAGTCACCATCTGCAGTGGTTTTAGAGCCTAAGAAGAGGAAATCTGTCACTGCTTCCACCTTTTTTGCTTCTATTTGCCATGAAGTAATGGGGTCGGATGCTATGATCTTAGTTTTTTTAATATTTAGTTTGAAGCCAGCTCTTTTACTCTCCTTCTTCACCCTCATCAAGAGGCTCTTTAGTTCCTCTTCACTTTCTGCCATTAGAGTGGTATCATCTGCAGTCTGTTGATGTTTCTCCCGCCTATCTTGATTCCAGCTTGTAACTCATCCAGCCTAGCATTTCTCATGATGTGCTCACTGTATAGATTAAATAAACAGGGTAACAGCAGACAACTTTGTTGTACTCCTTTCTCAATCCTGAACCAATCAGTTGTTCCATACAGGGTTCTAACTGTTGCTTCTTAACCCACCTACACGTTTCTCAGGAGGTAGATAAGATGGTATCTGGTCTAATATTCCCATCTCTTTTAAGAACTTTCCACAGTTTGTTAGGATCCACACAGTCAAAGGCTTTAGCATAGTTGATGCAACAGAGGTAGATTTTTCTAGAATTCCCTTGTTTTCTCTATGATCCAGCGAATGGTGGCAATTTGGTCTCTGGTTCCTCTGCTTTTCCTAAACCTAGCTTGGACATCTGGAAGTTCTTGGTTTGCATTATGCTGAAGCCTAGCATGTAAGATTTTAAGCATAACCTTACTAGCATGGGAGATGAGTGCAATTGTCTAATGGTTAGAACATGCTTTAGTACTATCCTTCTTGGGAATTGGAATGAAGATTGACTTTTTTAAGTCCTGTGGCCAATCCTGGGTCTTCCAGATTTGCTGACATATTGAGTTCAATACTTTGATAAAATCATCCTTTAGGGTTTTGAATAGCTCTCCTGGAATTCCATCGCATCCACTAGCTTTATTGACGGCAGTGCTTCCTAAGGCCCACTTGACTTCACACTCCAGAATGTCTGGCTCTGGGTGACTGACCACACCATTGTAGTTATCCAGTTCATTAAAATCTTTTTTTGTATAGTTCTTCCGTTTATTCTTTCCATCTCTTCTTGATCTCTTCTGTGTCTATGAGGTCTCTACCAGGATGATACAATCAGCCAAATCCAGAATATAGTTAAATATACAGGGAAAAAATGGTCTGTATTCTGTAACAAATTTGTTTCATGTTGGGAAAAAAAGGAATGGAGGAACTATTGTAAAATAAAAAGAAGCTTAAGAGACATAAAAAACAAATACAGGGACTTCTGTGGCAGTCCAGTTGTTAAGTCTTTGTCTTCCAATGCAGGGGGTATGTGTTCAGTTCCTGGTGGAGAAGCTAAGATCCCATATCGTCATGGCCAAAAAGCCAGAACATAAACAAACAACAGAAGCAATATTGTAACAAATTCAATAAAAACTTTAAAAATGGTCCACATTTTAAAAAATCTAAAAAAAAAAAAATGCAATGTGTGGGCCTTGTTGAGATCTTCATTTGAACAAATCAACTGAAAAAGACAATTTGGACCCAGTTATGGGAATTTGAATGTGAATCAAGTATTAGATGCCACTTAGAAATTATTGTTAATTTTAGTTGGATTATAATTATACTGATGTATGTTAAAAAAAACATTCTTACTAAAATGAATGAATCTTCCTTCTGTATGTAGATTATATCTTAATAATTTTTAGAAACCTAGTTTTAAAAAGCGTCTGTTTGAGGAACAGACATCTGATATTTCTTGTTTGCTTCACACTATTCAAGTGGGAGGAAAAAATACAGTGTATAGATGAGACAAGACTGGCAAATTGTTTCTAAATATTGAAGCTGGGTCATGGGTACTTTTGTATATGTTTTTAAATTGTCATGATAAAAAATAGAAAAATAAGTAAAACATGAGTAAAAGAAGGCACATCCTATTAGCAGAATGCCAACCCAGCACTTGTAAGCCTAATGCTCTTTATGGTAACTATTGATACCTTTAAGAACTTAAACTAACAGCTGCTGCTGCTAAGTCACTTCAGTCGTGTCCGACTCTGTGCGACCCCATAGACGGCAGCCCACCAGGCTCCCCCGTCCCTGGGATTCTCCAGGCAAGAAGACTGGAGTGGGTTGCCATTTCCTTCTCCAATGCATGAAAGTGAAAAGTGAAAGTGAAGTCGCTCAGTCGTGCCCGACCCTCAGCGACCCCATGGACTGCAGCCTACTAGGCTCCTCCATCCATGGGATTTTCCAGGCAAGAGTACTGGAGTGGGGTGCCAAACTAACAGCAGACAGGCTTATTAAATGTATCAATATAATACAACATCCTGACTTCTAGGACCTTACAATGGCTTAGGAAGATAAGAATCATCCTGAAATAACTCTAATGAAAAGTAGCATGCCAGGAACCCAAAGATTTAGATCTTTTTCAGATGGAAGTCCTCTGGTTATCCACATATGCCAAGGGACTATAGAACCTGAGTGACTGTAGGTGGCAAGGGCATTTCTCCTCCTGCTGAAATACTGGGCAGTTTGGGTGAAAAAAAAACAGGTTCACATTTTAGTATATAAAGGGAATCTACCAAATAGATGCCCTAAGTCTGCATTAGACCCCAAGTGGTCCCTGCATCTGCTGTGCTGCAAATGCGAGAAACCTTTGCTTTGCCTTCCTGTGCTGAGAGCTGACCTGCCTGTGTTCGTTCCCCTCCTCCATAGGAACAGTCAACAGAAATTTTATAAAACAAGGAATACCTTATTTTATCAACTGCCTGAGGGGCTGAGTATGAATAGAGGTGACAGTACTCTGGTGTATGTCTCGGAACTGTTGGTTTGGGTTGGAGTACTGGTGAAATTGATGGCAATGAGATGTATGTATGTTTATGTGTTGTCTGCTCTTCTGAAAAAGGTGAGTAGACTAGATGTTTTGTCATCTCTGGAAGAGAATAGGAGTAGTAGCGGTGCTGATAGCAAGGAGACCAGCAGTGGTGTTAGAAAGGAGTAGGCAGAAAATGTCAAGAAGCTTCAGAGTTAGCTGGACATAGAGGGGATGGGATGAGAAGAGGCTGGGCCCCTTCAGTGGGTTGTAGTAGACACCCATCCTAAAGGAATAAAGCTAGACAGTTGATCTAATGAGGAAGTGCCAAGATATGAAAATAAATTACTACACTGAGAAAAAAAGTTAGCCTAACCCTGATGAGGGACTGGGGTAGATAAGCATAGAGATACTCCAAGTGAGTCACTCTTTTATGTGGCATGTAGAAACCAATGGGAGGAGAGTAGAAAGAGATTGGGAAAGCTTAATTCTTTGCCCATTAAAGACTTTTAGATGGTGCAATAGGAGATAAGCTCTGAGAAGCAGCTGTGCTCCTGGAACAGGAACCTATTTAGATATTAAATTAACAGAAGGAAAGGAGAACCAGTCTGTTCATTATCATATCTCCAAGATTTCATTCTATTATAATGATGTGTTTTACATTTTAGGTATAAAAATGGCTATGTTACTGTTACCATCTTTCTAAATTCCATATATATGTGTTAGTATACTGTATTGGTGTTTTTCTTTCTGGCTTACTTCACTCTGTATAACCCTGTGTACGAGACAGCAAAAGAGACACCGATGTATAGATCAGTCTTATGGTCTCTGTGGGAGAGGGAGAGGGTGGGGAGATTTGGGAGAATAGCATTGAAACATGTATAATATCATGTATGAAACGAGTCGCCAGTCCAGGTTCGATGCACGGTACTGGATGCTTGGGGCTGGTGCACTGGGACGACCCAGAGGGAGGGTAGGGGAGGGAGGAGGGAGGTGGGTTCAGGATGGGGAACGCGGGTATACCTGTGGCAGATTTATTTCGATATTTGGCAAAACTAATACAATATTGTAAAGTTTAAAAAAAAAATGGCTATGAAGTATAGCTTGAGGATCAGAGAAGTTTAATGCAACAAGAAATCACTTTGGGGGAAAAAACAAAAAGGATTCATGGATCACAAAGAATTAGAATTGAAACTCAAAGTATAGTGTAGCGGTGTGATAGCTGGAAATAAGAGAATGGATAGTATCTATGAGATAGAGTATATAAAAAGGCTATGGGTGAAGGGCTGTATTTTTATGAAGGTCCACTGAGGACCACAAGGTGAGTGGGAAGAAAAGCACAAGAGAGAAGGAGTGGAACAGGTCATGATATAATCAGTCAGTCAATTCAGTCACTCAGTCATGTCCGACTCTTTGTGACCCCATAGACTGCAGCATGCCAGGCTTCCCTATCCATCACCAGCTCCCGGAGCTTACTCAAACTCATGTACATTGAGTCAATGATGCCACCCAACCATTTCATATTCTGTCGTCCCCTTCTCCCACCTACAGTCTTTCCCAGCATCAGGGTCTTTTCCAATGAGTCATTTCTTCACATCAGGTGGCCAAAGTATTGGATTTTCAGCTTCAGCATCAGTCCTTCCAATGAATATTCAGGACTGATTTCCTTTAAGATTGACGGGTTTGATCTCCTTACAGTCCAAGGGACTCTCAAGAGTCTTCTCCAACACCACAGTTCAAAAGCATCAATTCTTTAGCATTCAGCTTTTTTTATAATCCGACTCTTAAATCCATACATGACTACTGGAAAAACCAGAGCTTTGACTAGACATATCTTTGTTGGCAAAGTAATGTCTCTGCTTTTTAATATGCTGTCTAGGTTGGTCATAGCTTTTCTTCCAAGGAGCAAATGTCTTTTAATTTCATGGCTGCAATCACCATCTGCAGTGATTTTGGAGCCCCCCAAAATAAAGTCTGACACTGTTTCCATTGTTTCCCCATCTATTTGCCATGAAGTGATGGGACCAGATGCCATGATCTTCATTTTCTGAATGTTGACTTTTAAGCCATCTTTTTCACTCTCCTCTTTCACTTTCATCAAGAGGCTCTTTAGTTCTTCTTCACTTTCTGCCATAAGGGTGGTGTCATCAGCATATCTGAGGTGATTGATATTTCTCCCAGCAATCTTGATTCCAGCTTGTGCTTCATCCAGCCCAGCATTTCACATGATGTACTCTGCATAAAAGTTAAATAAGCAGGGTGACAAATATAGCCTTGACGTACTCCTTTCCTGATTTGGAACCAGTCTGTTGTTTCATGTCCAGTTCTAACTGTTTCTTCTTGACCTGCATACAGATTTCTCAAGAGGTGGTCTCGTATTCCCATCTCTTGAAGAATTTTTCACAGTTTGGTGTGATCTACACAGTCAAAGGCTTTGGCATAGTCAATAAAGCAGAAATAGATGTTTTTCTAGAACTCTCTTGCTTTTCCAATGATCCGATGGATGTTCAAAATTTGATCTCTGGTTCCTCTACCTTTTCTAAATCCAGCTTGAACATCTGGAAGTTCACAGTTCACGTACTATTTGAAGCATGGCTTGGAGATTTTTGTGCATTACTTTACTAGCGTGTGAGATGAGTGCAATTGTGCGGTAGTTTGAACATTCTTTGGCATTGCCTTTCTTTGGGATTGGAATGAAAACTGACCTTTTCCAGTCCTGTGGCCAGTGCTTAGTTTTCCAAATTTGCTGGCATATTGAGTGCAGCACTTTCACAGCATCATCTTTTAGGATTTGAAATAGCTCAGCTGGAATTCTATTATTTCCAGTAGCTTTGTTCGTAGTGATGCTTTCTAAGGCCCACTTGACTTCGCATTCCAGGATGTCTGGCTTTAGGTGAGTGATCACATCATATAGTACAAAGCTAAAAATGAAAGAGATCCATGAATGTTTGGTAAATGATACCTTACGCCATAAAAGGGTCAAGAGCAGTGAGGAAGGAGGAATTCTCAGTGACTGGCCAGCCCTTGTCTTTGGATATGCATGCCATGGTTCTTTAATGATCGATTATTGTTATTGTTCTAGAATGTCAGCCAGTGTTGTTTAGTTGTCATTAGAAAACCAAAGCTAGAGTAGTTGCAAGTGGAAAGGGAGATGATGATAAGTTGGATTTCATTGTAGGTCTAGGAATAGAAACTCGAGCCAAGAGCCCACTCAGAGAGCATGAGAGACTGACCATTGGAGGAAAGTGACTCCTGCAACAAGAATTAAGCAGATAATGTGCATGTGTTTTCTTTTGCATTGTCAAGGCAGTCAGAATGGGATTTCCGTTTTAATCCACCAGAAGAATCCTTTAACAACTACTAGAAATTGTGTGCTGTATATGTACTGCCAAGTAAAATTTCTTGACTAAAGAAAATGCTCTTCCTCTGAAGTTATGCTTCTTCTTACAGAGCTTGCCTGCCATGCAAAGACTGCAGAGAGCCAGGCTCTATGTAAGGCTCTAAAGAAGCACATTGTTAACAGCAGAATGCCTCTCTGTGATAGAGGGAGGGAGGGCTGCAGACTACAAGGGTGGCTGGAGAATAGGCCAGATCGCTGGAGTTTTTCCATGATGCAATCATTGCCAGGCTGGAGTCACCCTCTCTGACCCCCACATCCCGCTGTGTTTCTTCTCACTCACACCACTTTTCGTCAGCAGCTTCTGATTTAGTAGAGATCCCCATTTCTGTTACTACTTGGGGGGGTGCTAATTATCTTCCATTTATCTGTATAGCCCTGCATTTGCCATCTATTAGTCCAGAAATGTAAATGCTGTACATCCTTTTATATCTGGCTGCACTACCTAATTATTCCTCATTTGTTTTTATTCTCTCTCAATTTAGCATCATCTGCAAAGTTGGAAATCATGTTTTCATATCATAATTAGGGCTCTAAGAACCTCAGAGAAACTGTCTGGCAAATATGCGTGCCTTTGCTTTTCATTTTAATGGTGAATTTAAAAGTGAGAAAATAAATTAGGGCTGAAGGAAATAATAGACTGAAATGAAAGTTTCTGTAATATAGATGAGGAAATATGATAGAGCAAGATGGGGAGAGAAACTTACAGCATTAAGGTGCCAAAGCTAGCCCCCACAGTAAGCCTGATGGTAGCAGATGAGCAGGATTACTTCTTTCTGTTGCTGATGAAAATCGTCTTCAGTTGTTTCACTCTATGTTTTGGGGTAGGCCGAGGGATGCACAATTTTGTTAATTGGATAAACACCTTTCTTTAAGTTTTCAGGAAGATTTACTTTTTTATAGGGCAGCAATCGGGATTAAATTTAATGAAGGTATGTGATTTGACCTGACATGGCCACTAGTGAGAGAGAACAGAAAGAATCCGTAGATCTGAAGTTCCCAGGGAAGAAGGAATGGGAACACAGTAACATGGTGAAGAAGTTATTGAAATTATTGCTATCATTCCTACAAACTGTCACCTCCTTGAAGCAGCCTCTCCCACGAATCAATTACCTCTTCATCTTCAGAACTTTGTTCAAGATTCACATCTAGGATTTCCTGAAGTAGCTGCATCGGGTTCCAGGTCATCTAGAAATTTTGCTCTATGTGCATGTTCCCTTCCTGATTCTTTCATAATTTGATCTGCGTCCCTGGACCGTAAGATTTGAATTTGTACCTTTAAGCATTTTTGTATGTATTATTTATGCAAGCATCAGTATGTGTATTTGTCCTCCATACTACATTAGTTAAAAGTCTTAAAGGCAGGCTTGATGTATCAGTCATGCCAAATAAGGTTAGGGCTCAGTAGCAAACAACTTTCAAAGAGCAACAACTTAAAGGAATGGTGTTTATTTATCACTCATATTTCATGTCTGTTGCAGTGGAGGTCAGCAGTGGAGGTGAGGGGGCGGAGATAAGACTTTGCTTGTCTTTTCTCACTGATCCAGGTTGATGGAGGCTTCCAGATACTTGCTTATGTAATTCCAGAGGGAAGGAAAAAAGAAACTAGAGAACCATGTTCTGGCTTTTAAAGTTTCTGTCCATAAGAGATACAAGTCACTTATGGTATTTTACTGGCCAAAGTAACTCACACAGCCATGCCCGAGTTCAGTGTGTAGGAATATGTAACTGTCCTATAGGTAGGGGTTGGCATTATTTGTGAACAATAACACATTGTATTCCAAATGGTGCTTTTTATCTTTATTAAATCTTTACATGGAACTACTAAGAGTAGTTCTCTGCATACAATGACCACCAGTGTCTTCAAAAGTACAGATAATTCGCTACAGGAATAATTTGGATATTTTTTCTTTAAGACATTACTAACTTCTTGACCTGGTGGTCTGCCTTACAATTCTTCCTACCCACTAACATGTCTCTATGAGATTGTTGTAAACCAAATTACATTTCTGTGCAACTGGTAATAGACGCAGAGAAGCAAAGTCAAAAGTCTAAGTATCCATTTGACCAAAAGTGATGATGATTCAATGAACTTTGAAATAATTTTTCCCCCTTTTTGAGGAATCAAGCAAAGTAATTGCAATAAATTTGGACCATTGTATAAGTTGACCTTTGAGTATCAATATAGGTATTATCTTTTTAAATTTTTATTTTATATTGGACTATAGTTGATTTACAATGTTGCATTAGTTTCAGGTGGACAGGAAAGTGATTTGGTTATACATAAATATGTATATATTCTTTTTCAAATTATTTTCCCATTTAGGTTATTATAAAATATTAAGCAGAGTTCCCTGTGCTGTACATTAGGTCTTTGTTGGTTATCTATTTTAAATATAGTAGTGTGTATGTATCAGTCCCAGTCTACCAATTTATTCCCCCCTTTTCCCTTCCCCTCTGCTAACACTAAATTGATTCTCTGTCTGTGAGTCTGTTTCTGTTTTGTAAATAAATTCATTTGCATCATTTTTTAAGATTCCACATGTAAGTGATATCATGTGATATTTGTCTTTCTCTGTCTGTTTTAATATAGTAATTATCTTGATTCCATATTTTAAAGCTATCAAAGGTTTAAATTTTCATACCTGTAACTCTGTATCCCTGAACGTTTTGTGCCTTGCTCTAGAAGGCCTAGAAATTGAATTCGGCAGGCTCGCCAACATGCTACCAGAGCTGCTGTCATCAGGAATTATTTTCACCAAGAGAGAGCTTGTTAGAGGAGGGAAAAGGAATAATACCAAGATTTTAATGGAATATGTTAGAAAGTCGCAGACCAAGCGGAGTACCAAAGACCATTTGAGGGGCAAAATACACTTTGTATATTGTCAAAAGACAGTTTGAATAGGTCAGATCTGTTTTATTTTGTTTTATTTACAAATAGCTTTAATCAAAACTGGAAAGGATGGGAGATGGGGAGATGAAAAAGAAAGGCATAGAATTTTAGTTTGGCTGGTTTTAGGATTCCTTTCCATTCTTTGGCAGTGCTCCATTACTTAATCCTTTGAACAGGATGAACTCAATCTCAGAATCAAATGCACTTTTGCTTAAAATGTTTAAGAGCTCTGGCAAGGAAAACATGGGAATCTTATTTTGGAAGTGTCGGAACCATTCAAAATACTAAGCTGTCCAGCAGAAATGCTGAAAAGGGCTGCTCCTTTACCCCTTGTTCCTTCCACAATTTCCATCTCCAGCCTCATCCTGGCTGCACTACCTCAGGGTCCTCAGAGGGGGCTTGAAAACACAAACTGCTTCTGAGAGTTCAGCTTCTGCCTTCATAATCAAGGGCACCTGCATGGCTGCGTCAGCCAGTACAGGCACTGGACACCATGGGGGCCCATGTGTCAGAACTGACATCTCCTGCGGCTTCTGCAGCCTTGGCTTTCCATTGCCCGTGATCACAAACTACTGGACCGGCCAGCTGAGGTTAGCCCTGCTGAGCTGGCTGCTGCCTCCTGTCTCTTGGAGGGGAGGCAGGAGAAACACAGCTTGGTTTTTAAAATCCTTTCCATTAGGTGAAAGCAGATAGATGCTTTCTGGAGAGATGCCAGACATTTCATAATTAAAAGCAAGAATACACACACACACACACACACACACACACACTTATGTTACTATTTCCCACACACATTTGTGACTAATCATGTTTTAAGCTCTAACTGAGATATGTGAGGTTATTCAAGACTTGACAATAAGGTCTAAACTTTTCAAAAAGATTTTATTTAGAAAGAACTTAGTAGTGATGTCCTAGTAGGTTAATCTAATTTCCAAAAATAGTCAAATACCTGGCCAGGTGTATAGAATCACTGACCTTTAAAGTTGAAAGCAACATTGGCAGTCATGTCATCTGATCCACCCATTTTACAGATAGAAAAGCAAGGCCCAAGGGGTGCAATGACTTGGTAAAACTCACACAAATTGTGAGTAGTAGGGTCAGTAGAGGAACTCAGAATTGCTTACTTCTTGTCCTTGTTCTTTCCACAATGCAACGCTAAATATACCTACAAATATCTATTTCCTTTGGGAAGATCCTTGAATTCTCTGAAAAGCGATACTTCCTTTAAGCTAATATTAATAATTTTAGAAACAGAAGAGTGCATAAGGACCGTTAGACCAACCTCAGTGTGTATTCTTGAAGTTAATTAACAGTATCAGGAGGCGAACAAGAAGCATGTTGATTTCAGGGGAAGTTGATTCATCTTAAAAAATTAGTGCCACAGATATTTGTTTACAAATTTATTGATATGTATACCATTCACCCATTTAAAGTGTACAATTTGGTGGCTGTTGGTATATTCAAAGTTGTGCAGTCATGACCACAATTTAATTTAAAATTTTTCATTAACACCAAAGAAAACCCACACACATGAGAAGCTACTCTCCCAGCCCCTGGCAGCCACTAATCTACTTTCTGTCTCTATGCATTTGCCTATTCTGCCACAGATAATTGAATTGTGTGTGCGTGTGTGTCTTTGCAAAGACACTTCCCTCCAGGCCTTGAGCTGGGACTGCTGGAGGAACAAAAAAAGACATTATCAAGGCCAATGCCATCCTGAACAGGCAGCACCAGTGCCGACAGAGGGAAAGCCCAAAGCCCCAAGGACAGTTACGCTGAAGGACTAAGTGCTTGCAGAACCAGAGTCACAATTATAAGAGCTGGCTGGGAGACAAGACAGGCTGAACAAGAGAAATTTATGTCAAAATAGAGATGGATCCCAGTATCTACTGGGCTATCTGCAGGGGCTGGGGACCCAAGGAGTATCAAATAAGAGAAAAGGATAAAGGGTTATTGCACTGAGATCTGGAAAAATACCACCATACAAAGAAATCTTATTAAACAGTTTCATATATCCTCCTTCCCTTAGAACATACCTTCCAGAATTATTTTATTTAAAAATAATACTAAACAACAACAACAGAATAATATTCATCATTACAGAAGCAGTGTATATGCACTGTAGAAACTTAGAGAACACAGATAAGCAAAAATAAGAAAGGCATTTTATTTCTATAACTGAGATTATCACTATTAACCTTTTAGTGCATATCTTTCCAGAATAGGTTCCACCTATATCTACTTATATCCATGTCTGTTATTGTTTAGTCACTCAGTCGTGTCTGACTCTTTTGCAACCCCATGGACTGTGGTCTGCCAGGCTCCTCTGTCCATGTGATTTCCCAGGCAAGAATACTTGAGTGGGTTATCATTTCCTTCTCTAGGGGATCTTCCAGGCCCAAGGATTGAACCCTCATCTTCTGCATTTGTAGGCAGACTCTTTACCACGGAGCCACCAGGGAAGCCCCTATCCATAGCTACTCTTTACCAAAATTAGGTCACACTGGACATGTATTTTGCTGTCTTCTTTTAATGAAACTTACTTCTAACACACAGAAAGAAGCTAAGAATGTTCTAGGAACCACGTGGAAGCAGAGAACCTTATCATAAACTTTTTTATTCATTTACTTTCCTGTACTAGCCAACCACTGTCACTGAGATGATGACATAAAAGGAAAGGGAAAGATAGGAGGACCTCTGGTTCCAGCTCCTTTATTTTTTATTTTTTTTAAATTGTATTTTATTTTTAAACTTTACATAATTGTATTAATTTTGCCAAATATCAAAATGAATCCATCACAGGTATACATGTGCTCCCCATCCTGAACCCTCTTCCCTCCTCCCTCCCCATACCATCCCTCTGGGTCGTCCCAGTGCACTAGCCCCAAGCATCCAGTATCATGCATTGAACCTGGACTGGCATCTCGTTTCATACATGATATTTTACATGGTCTTCTTTACTCATCGGTAAGCTGAAGGTAGACGAGATTGGTAAATGTGCTTTTATCAAGAAATGAAGCAAAATCAACTGGGTTGGTTGTGTGCAGCATTTCCTCTCTTGTGGTAAAAGCTTGTATAAGCTATGAAAATGAATTGTATAATTTCTGTGATTCTGTAAACAAGTTAAGTGCTCCTCTATTTGCATTTAAAAATGGCATTGCACCATATAACGATGAACGGTTAAGTGTATGCTAATGATTAAAATTTTTAATTTTGCTTAACTTTGAATAACATTAAATAGCTAATTAAACACACTGCCACGTTTAGAGAGAGTAAGAGACCACAGAAGAAAGGAATGGCTTTATATTTTATTGCCTTTCATGGCATTTTTTCCTCTGCTTTGTAAACAGAATATCCCACACTTTCATTTTTCACTGGGCCCCATAAATTGTAGGTAGTTCTGCTTGAGGGTAGAAAATAGCAAGGAACATAGAGGTGCATTTCTGGGCTAAAACAAATTAGGAAACAACACATGATTGGATTGGAGAGAAGAGGATGTGAACACGTGATCTTTGAAGGTCACACTGGAAAGAGTGCAATCTATTACAAAAGCCAAGAGGACTGGCACTTCCTATAGCAATAGATGAATTCTTCCTATGTGTTATAATGCATACAAATGATACTGTTTTAAATACTGATATCATTATACATTTTTAATTTTCATTTTTTATTGGAATATAATTGCTTTACAATGTTGTGTTAGTTTCTGCTGTACAATATCGTGAATGAATCTTATGTATACATATATCACCTCCCTCCCATGCTGCCATCCTATCCCTCTAAGTCATCACGGAACACTGAGCTGAGCTCCCTGTGCCATACAGAAGCTTCCCATGAACTAACTCTTTTACACATGATAGCGTATATATGTCAATGCTACTCTCCCAATCTACCCCACCCTCTCCCTTCCCCCTGTGTCCACAAGTCTGTTCCCTATGTCTATGTCTCTATTTCTGCCCTGTGAATAGGTTCACTGGTATCATTTTTCTAGAATCCATATGTATGTGTTAATATACAATATTTGTTTTTCTCTTTCGGACTTCACTCTTAAATACTGATTTCATTCTAAATGCAAATGTGCATGCAGGCAAACAAGCAAAGAGCCCACAAAACTGTACCTGAAGTTCCAGAGCAGTGGATCGGGTACAATAAATAGAGAGGAACCAGAGGCTGGGACAATAGGTGAAGGAAGGTGGCATTTGATAGAACCTTCAAAACATCAAAGAGTCACTTAAGATCTAAGAAGAAAACCTCAGCTGTGGGTCCTTTAATCTTCGAGGACCCATCATTTCACAGGTAATCTTTCTTTTAAATGTGGCTGTTACCTGAGGGGACATCTCCCTCTAGTCTTTGCTCAGAAAGGTCTCTTTGGGGGAGAGAGGGCCCAATTATCCTTTTATCCTGTTTTCAAGGAGCACATGGAATCTTTTCTGCAGCAGCCCGTGGGCTTGCCACTTTTCTCAGAGCTCCAGCCCTGGGGCGGAACATGGTCAAGCCCAATGCGGGAGACCCTGGGGACAAAAGACAAACACCCAGATATCAACATAATTACTCCAGAGACCAAACATCATGCTGTTTGTTTTTCTGCCTTGTCTAGCCTTCTCCTCCCCTTGTTGTCGTATTCATGCTTGAAGTAACAGCTGTTATTCATCCTATACAGTGCTATAAAAAGCCAGCCTTTGGCTCTCTGCTCATCAAGCACAGCTCATTTCAGGCTGGTGCTGGCTCCGGGGGTAATAGGTACATTCGATCAACTGGTCGTTGCTCCGGCGTGACCCATGTGCAGTCTCCAGAGGTCAGCACTTCTGGGCCCTGCCTGCATTAACAGAGAGGAGGCAGGGCCCATGAGGAGGAAGCATTTGGTTATGACTGTAGCCTGACTTCCAGCCTCAATCTCTTTCAGTCCCCCCTGCCTCTGAACACGGGGGAATGTTCATGCCTTTGCTTCCAGAGGCAGCTTTTATAGTAAGTGAACTCTCTCTAATTTATTTAGCTTTTCTTGTGCCAATATCCTAATAGTTAGACAGCAACTCCCAGTAAGTGGTTGATTATATTCAAGCAAATACACAGATGAGCAATTAAGTGCATTCACTTGTACCTTAGCAGACCTGAGGTGGTAGGATTATCTCATAGAAATAATTATGGCTGCTCCATCCTGCCTTGCTGTGGCCGGGGAAAAGTTGGCTCTTGAAATTGGCTTTGGGTCAAGTGGGCTGTTGCCTGGCTGTTTCTGACTGAGAACTCTTAAGGGGTATGTGTGTGTGTGTGTGTGTGTGTTTGAAAGTAGGTTTATACTAAATGCCGTGCAGGTCTTTTGCAAAATGGAGTCTTTCCAGCTGAGAACAGAGATCCTCATGCCCCATATAGACTAAGTTAGGAGATTTTGTATCTGTTATGTGTATTTTTAATTGCAAAGGGTTGTTTGCAATCATTTCCTTGGGAAACATCACAGTCTCATGGACAGAATAGTTGAGAAACAGGAAAACAGCATAGCCCACCTCTTCTACTAATTGGGTGGGTGACATTAACAAGCCATTACTATCTTGTGCCTCAGTTTTCCTTAGATTATTACCTCCCTCAGAGGCTCGTCATGAGGTGCAAATGAAAAGTGCAGAAGAAAATGACGTCTAGGCTCTTGAGCCCTGTGGAAATGATGGAAACACAAAGCTGTTTTAGGTCTTGTTCTGCTTAAGTAAATACAAAGCTGTTTGTTTTAGGTCTTGTTCTGTTTGATGGGTGCAACCAGTTCAACAGGAATGAATTGTTCACCTAAAGAATTTTGTTCCAAAGGAGATTAGCCAGAGCCAGATACTGTAATAATAACAACTATAACTTATATAACAGAAAAATGAGGGTGTGGGAGGGGAGATTAACATTTGTTAAGTGCCTCAGTGTCAGTCACATACTGTACCTCACCAAACCGTCACAATGACTCACCACATTATGTGTGTCACGATCACCTTCTCATGGCTATGGTAGGAAGACAGAAAACAAATCAGGCTACTTCAATCATTTTTTGGATGTGAGGAAACAGAATTGACTGAGGTAAAAAAAAAAAATGAGGAACTGCTTCAGTACCAAGGAGATAAATGGTAGAAGGTTGTAAAATTGGTGATAATAGCTAACATTTCAAAAAGCAGCACAGTATAAGCAGGAGCAATGGGGTCAAGGCTGAACAGAAACAAACTGGCAGTAAACCATCCAGGGAATAAACATACAAAATAACTAGAAAAGTCATCATAAAGCCTTTAACAGCAAAGAATATTGATTATTCCTAGAAGTCTTCTATTAGCTCTTATGTTTCTATGGATATATTCAGGTCTGTAAGCTGAACACAATTTATTAGTTTTGATCTAAATAAACTGGACGCATATGTATTGTTATATCCTCTTGCCTCTCAGTTATCCACACACAATCCTGCTGTGTCTGATTTGTTTGTGTAGGATTGACTTATGCATCTTATTCAAAGTGAAATCGTAGAGCTTGTAGGAAGCAGAGTTTCTGTTGGAATTGTATTGCTCCTCCCAAGTTCAGCGTAGTCTGTTCACCCCACAAGGCAGGCTGGTTGCAGACAAATGCCAGAGGGAGGGCAATGAGACAGTATTTCATTAGTAATCCAGATTCCTTTTCTCTTTGTAAACTTTTCTGTTACAAACTGAAGCCATCATGTCTACGATATCGTGTTTCTATTAATAGATAAACAACAATAACTTTATTGACCGTTAATAAATGAATGTCAATTGTCTAGCACATTGCAGATACTCAAAGCAGATGGCCACATGGTTGCTGTTGCTATTATTACTAATATTATCCTCCCTTTTTACTTTTTTAAAATGGATAATCATGGAATTAATTGCATTCTTTATCAGTTCATATAGTGTGCAAGTACTTTTTTTAGTTTTCCATCATTAGTAAATAAGTCAAAAAATTAATCCGTGTCAAAATTTTAGAACTCAAACTGACACAGGACTTCAACATTTGCATGGTTCATTTCTTTTTTTGTTTAATTTTTATTGGAGTATAGTTGATTTACAATGTTGTGTTAGTTTCAGGTGTACAGGAAAGTGAATCAGTTATACATATACATATATCCACTCTTTTTTATTTTCCCATATATCACATAGTATTGAGTAGAGTTCCCTGTGCTATACAGTCGATCTTGATTAGTTATATATTTCATATATAGTAGTGAGTGTATGTCAATCCCAATCTCCAAGTTTATCACTCAACCCGCCTTCACCCCTGGTAACCATGAGTTTGTTTTCTGTATTTGTGACTCTATTTCTGTTTTGGAAATAAATCATTTGTATCATTCTTTTAGATTCCACATATAAGCAATAGCATATGGCATTTGCCTATCTCTGTCTGGCTTACCCTGGAAAGGAAAGGAAAGTGAAGTCGCTCAGTCATGTCTGACTCTTTGCGACCCCATGGACGATAGCCTACCAGGTTCCTCTGTCCAAGCGATTTTCTAGGCAAGAATACTGGAGTGGGTTGCCATTTCCTTCTCCAGGAGCTCTTCCTGACTGGATATATGCCCAGGAGTGGGATTGCTAGGTCATATGGTAGTTCTATTTTTTTTTTTTTTAAGGAACCTCCATAATGGTTGAACCAATTTATAATCCCACCTACAGCATAGGCAGGTTCCCTTCTCTCTACACCCTGTCCAGCATTTCTTGTTTATAGACTTCTTGATGTGCATGGTTCATTTCCAATGGAAACTCCACTTTAAGGCATTGTGCTCCAGTACTTACATCTTAAGGAAAAAAGTGCTTTGCACCTTAGTTATGAGATTCTCCTCTCCGTGCCACTCCCCACAACTGAGCTGCAATCACCTGAATCACCACTGCCATTGTTTTATTTTTTATGCTGTTGTTTTATCATACAGAATCAGATATGAATTGTGCCCTTAGGAAACTTATCATTGTGTAAAAGCCAAATTAGGAAGTATTCAGATACCCACTGGGTCACCTACAAATAGCAACCATCATTAAGACTATTATTATAACTTATTATTACAATGACGATAACCTATTCTTTTACTATAGTGTCTCAACACAGGCACTGTCTGAGCTCAACTAGTCCTCCAACTTTCTTTCTTACGCCACTTTATGTCCTGGTGTTCTGAAGACAGCCCCATTTTTAACAGTGTGATTGAGTGGAGTGGAGGATGAGTGGCATTGTGAACAAACCTAGGGGAATCCATGAGTCTGGGGGTACTTATGCCTCATGGGTCCTAGCAAACAAGGAAGCAAACCACCAGATTAGAAGTGACTCTGGGTTGTATATAGAGATTTGGAATATGTTTAATGTTGTGAGGTCACAGCTGAACAGAGATTCCAGAATGCCACTTGTGTGCTCATGAGTGACATGGAAGTACAAGGGGCTTCAGGGTAAGCCTAGGTAGAGAGAACCTGAAACAATCTCAAGGTATTTCCTGGGAGTGAGTCATCTGTGCCTTCAAAGGTGACATGGGTATGGCAGGATTTGGCACCAGGTCCAAAAGAGTACTGTGAATGAGATCAAAGTGTAGATACAGAACACTAGGTGTACCACAGATCTTTTGTTAAAAATTCTTTTTCTGCCCTTTATTTTGTATGAAAAGTTTTGGGCTACTCCAGCCTGATATCCTTCTCCATTATGTTAGTTAGTATATACTTCCAGTGGTTTTGCCTTGACATAGCAATCACTTCTAACAGTCTATGAAATAAATTTTATCAGAATGGGAAGGGAAAAAAACTGGTTCTTCTTTCCTGAAGTTGCAGAAATGCAGACAGCATTTTGCATTATAATGTATCCTGTAAGTGTTATTTGTGACTCAGGAGTCTCAAAAAAGACACTCAAGTTTAGAGAATGTTGCCATGTCCTCTGAAGGTTTTCATTAACTTACAAAAATTTGTAATTATAATCCTGATGATCTTTTTGCAAATCTGATGCCTTGCCATTAATATTTTTAATATGTATTTATTTAGTTGGCTGTGCTGGGTCTCAGCTGCAGCACGCGCATCCTCATTGTGATGCCCAAACTCTCCAGTTGTGGCGTATGGTCTCAGTAGCTGCGGCACAGGGGCCCAGCCACTCACTGACATGCGGGATTCCAGTTCCCCAACCAGGGATTGAACCCAGGTCATCTCCTGCATTGTATGGTGAACTCCCAACCACTGGACCATGAAGGAGGTCCTTTATTAATATTTAAATTGGGTCTCTGTTTTACAAAAAGTATAAAAGCATACAAAGTATTTTTTTTTCTTTAAAACAGAAGGGAATCTATGGCAGCAGACACAGAAATAAAAAAAAAATTACTGGCACAGGTTGGGTTCCCTAAGAAATAGACAGAATTTAGGATGCATAATGCTTATTAAGGAGTGTCCTTGGGACCAGTCCCTGTGGAAGGAAGGAATAGTTGGGTGGATGGAAACAATGAGTTATGCTGTTGGCCTGACAGTCGCCTCAACCAACCCCAGGAAAGTGCCTTCTGAGTTGTCCTGAGTTAGCCAGGTCTTTCTACTCCCACATAATCAGCTGTTGGATATGGGCCACCATGCAGTACTGTGCTGGAGTGTGCTCACTCCGGCTCCCACGAGCTGATTGTATGTGTTCACAGCTCAACATTCAGTGAAGTCAGTCACATCTGTAGCTTGAGATCAGAACTGGAAGGAGTATTTACTTCATGAAAATTAAAAAATCAATCAACAAAGATTACAAATCTGAGTCTGTTTGCTTGTTTTATTGGTGACACCATTGTTAAACATTTACCAGAACACCATTGCTACCCCAAAAAAGGAGTTTGATTTTGAGTGAGGCATATCCCTGAAATGCAGCTATACTAAAGGGGCTGAGGATGGAAGGCTGTGTTCTGACGGCACTAACAGCAGCTGGGGTTACGAGGAATCCACCACAATAGTGATTCTGTTGGTTTTCTACTGAAACAGAATTTAAAGAGCCTTTGATGCATTTAAGTTGCCAAATGATGACTCACAAGCTGGAGAAGTTAACTGAGCAGGGAACAGATGACTGAGTGTGGTGAACCCACACTGAGCTCAGTTAGGAGCAGACAAAGGAAAATAAGTTAACCTCTTTTGGGGACTCCATGAGGATTGTGGATACTTCTGGATTATGCCTCGAGGTTGTTGGCGACTATGTCACTGGAGAACTATTTTTGCTAGAAAAGCACTGGAAAAAATTTAATCACAGAGTGTAGGCTTAGATTTTTGCTACTGTTAATGTTTTCTTGTGGCTTTTAGCAATTTGGGCATGAGGGCGAATTCACAAAATAGTCTAACATTGAACTCAAATCAGTGAACTGATCAGGTTAAAACTGAAAATAAATTGAGAAGAGTGGAGCATCACTCTTTATGAAAACAGATTCTCAGCACTGCAGGCGGACCCCGTTCTGTACCATCAGTGGATCGGTTGTCCGTCCTCATTAACAAGTTGCTGCCACCTCACTGGAGGATAAATACAGGGTTTAAAATTTTGGATTCTGAAGTGCTCAGGATGCAGGGCAAATGTATATTCTCTTCCAAATGCTTTTACCCCTTTGCCATGTACTAGTTTTAAGAAGCCGTGTATTGTAGGCAGGGTAGGAGAATCTGGAAATACCAACACTGACCTGGGTATGTTTGTCACACAACACACAGCCACTAAGGCCTGCACTCCGTGTTAACATTCTCAGGGATGGGAGTGGCTATGTCCTCATGCTGCAGTTATGAGCCTCCATGTACACTATCAAGATGGTTGCGTGGGGTTTTAGACTATGGTTGGTGACCTTGGGGTGGAACAAATCTAACCCAGTCTATATGGAAGTAAATATATTGTAAACTAAAGCTTAGCCCTATGGTATAGGCAGCTGACATTAATACACTCTGATATGACTTTAAACCGTACTTTTCTTAAGAAAACTCAGTGTTCAACTGGAAGTGTTTTATAGTTTTGTATTTGCCCTCTTGGACATAGAGATTACCTAATGCCCAATAATAGTAATAGTTTTTTTTTTTTAATTTAAGTAATTATCATGTACAAGACAATGGTTCTATATATTTTATACATCAACTCCTTTATTCTTAATAACAGACCCACGAAGTAGATGCCATCAGTATCATCCCCATTATGCATAGAAAGTCGTCACACAGCTAATGAATGATGGAGCCAAGATTTTGAGTCCAGAAGTCTTTCTTCAGAGATCATGCTCTTACTTACTATGATAGACTATATCTTAACATAAATTCACTTCATTAACTGCATCTCTTCATTTCATTTTTTGTTTGGCGCAGGAACCCTGCAAAGTAGTAGTAGTAGTAGTGTTAGTTCCTCGCTTGTGTCCAACTCTTTGTGACCCCATGGACGATAGCCCACCAGGCTTCTCTTCCATGGGATTCTCCAGGCAAGAATACTGGAGTGAGTGGCCATTGCCTTCTCCAGGTGGTCTTCCTGACCCAGGGATCAAACCCACTTCTCCTGTATTGCAGGCAGAGTCTTTAATATCTGAGCTACAAGGAAGTCCCACCCCACAAAGTACCCCTGCCTAAAATTACACAATAAGATAATGGAAGGAGTTTAACTGAAACTCAGAATCTAATTGTCACATAGCTAAGCTATCTTACTGCCATTAAAAGAAGTTCATCTAAAAAGAGAGTATTATCATGTGAGATGTTAATCTTCAGTTATTTTGCTCTTGTCATTGAAAAATTCTAATATTGGACTAGCCAATCAAATGCTCTTTGGCTCTTAAACTGTCTTCTCTTGAGAGAGAGGAAAATGGTGGAGTGTAGACAGCAATGTTTTTCCAAATTTAATATGAAAATTATCTGGGGATCTTAACTAAAAATGCAAATCCTGATTCTGTTGGACTGGAGTGGGTCCAGATGTTCTGCATTTCTATCTGTTGATACTGATGCTCTGCTTCTCCAGACCACATGTTGAGTGGCAAGGACGTAGGGTAGAAGAGCTCCCCCTAGAGGCTAATAATGATGCTTGTTAGAAAAAAAAGAGAAGATAGCCCCAGGGACCATTCAATCAACTGCACAAAATCAGGATGGGAAAAAATTCGTTTTGGGGAAGTACAAGTGAAGAAACATTTAATGCATTTTGTTTTATTTCAAGTAGAGTGTGATGCAATGTGACCACTCAAATATGTGAGCTGAGAGATGTGGGCACATTGCACCCAGAGTAATAAATTCAGTACTGGCTAATAAACACGTAAATGTTCCCAGCCCTAAGTTTCTGCAGTTATGGCAGGCATTGTATTTTTCACGTGTTCTAAACAGAAAAACTTAATAACTTACTATCAGCTTTCCATTATCTGTACATAACCTATTTTGTGGATGATCCTCTGGAAACTCATTTATCCTCCATTATGTTTTGGGTTGCTTTCCTCCATTCTCAGTTCGTATGTGTCTTTAGATCATTGATTAGTTTTATGTCATCTTAAAGAAACACAGTAAAGAGTACTTCAGAGTCAAATTATATTTTTAATTAATTAGCAGCTACTTGGAATTTATATACGTGGTATGGGTATAGGTGTGTATGTTTGTGTGTGTAATTTCTGCAAGAAAAAATATGGGTTTGTAATGTTATACCTTTTAACAATTTTGAACCCTTAATCAAGGCCTTAAGATCTTTCTATATTGAATTGTATGAGCAAAGATATATGACTAATTTATTAATATACTTGAATAAATTTAACTCATCTCTGTGGAAAAAAATCTGTCCTTAAGAATGAAAATTTTCAAAGCTGCTATTGTGACAAGTTAGATCATTTGGAAAATGAGAGATTGAATGGGTAAAGAAGCCAAATTTTAGAGACACGCCCAAATTTGACAGCTCACCTGTATTGGGCTGTCATTCAAAATGTTAACTGAAAAAAGCAATTAACACTTCACCTGTATGGGCTAACATGTTTATTCATTAGTAAGGTTAAAAACCCATTTTGTATTTTATGGAAGATTTATGCAAATAATAGAAAGCAATTAAGATGTTTCTTGACCAGATGTCACTATCAATTACAAGACAGATTCCTATAAATTGAAGATGAGCCTGGGACTTACTTAGAGGAAAGTTAAAAAATATAATCAGATGTACATATGATAGAAAATACTCATTTCAGAGTGAAAAAAAAAAGAAACAAAACTCTGATGAGGCTGAAAGATCTGAAGAAAACTATTTACCACTTTGAGATAAGGTAAAGCACATCAGAATGCGTTTGGAGGGAGATGAGCTAGAGAAATAAGCAGGCAAGCCAGGAGGCTGACAGCAGGAACCTCCAAGTGAATCTGAATGAGGCCTGGGTAAAGAGAGACTTCGAGAAGCGCTGGCACAGAACCACTGAAGTGCAAAGAGAGGAAAGGAAAACGTGCAAAGGAAAGCTTCAGGTACCCATGGCACAAGTGATTTCAAGAGCTCTTGACTCAGGGCGGATGAGTCCCTGTTTCTACAACCACCGCTTACAGACAGGCTGGAGACCTTATCTGACAACTGCCTCAAGTGCCCAAGAGGACTGAGAGGGGCCCTTGGTGAAGGGGGCCACAGCCAGGCTGGGCCCAGCCACATCTGCAATTAAAAACAGACCAAAAAAGCTTGACCTCCAAGTCAGGCTGTTTGTCTTGAATGTTCACAATTATGGGAGGAAACCAGACAAGCATGTCTGCCTCCCTTTCCAGGAAAGTTACTTATTCAAGGAAACGCTTTTCTCATTTTCACTTCTAATTGATGATGTCCTAGAGTCTTTTCCTCAGTACTTAGGTTTTCATATTAGTGTGTCTGAGGATCCATCTGGTTTGCTGTTGGGAGTACTACAGAATGAATCTGTGACTTCCTAGATTTGAGGTTGGTTTGCTTTTTCTGAGAAAGACCAAACGTGATCTTCTAACTTAGGAAATACACTTGTGGGAAGCACAGCTTGCTTATATTTAGGTCTCTGGCTCTCATTGGATGCTATAACTTAGAATCATCTGAGGCATATTTTACTGGTGACTTTGTCCTCTTCCTGATAAATGTTCATTTATTTTAAGCAAAGAGGGCCTCTTGGATGAACTCTTTTTTTGAATTGATTTATTTGCATGCAGGATCTTTAGTTGCAGCATGGGGGATCTAGTTCCCCAACCACAGATCGAACCTGGGCCCCCTGCATTGGGAGCACAGAGTCTTAGCCAGTGGACCACCAAGGAAGTCCCCAAATTTTCATTTTATGAAAAGGGGGTGGTGCTGGAGCTTTGGCACTTTTGGAAAACTGCAAATGATTTTCATGCATAGCCAGGATTGAGAACCAATGGTGCAGACATAGCAGGCACAATATCAGATAATAGCATCATGTAGTATTTACAAGGAAGAAAAAAGTAAACTTGAGAAATGAGCTCTTCATACCATACCATGCCAATACTATTAAATAGTGACGGCAATGGAAAACTTCAAAGAAAATGATAATAATCACAAGCAGTGCTGGTGCCCAGAGCAAGTGCTCATTAAGGGAAACAAGGATTTAACTATTTTTCACAGGTCTCACTTTGATCATTTTAAAAGATTCATCTTTTCAATATGATCAGCTGACTAAGGAAAAGGAGACTATGATATTTTCTTATTAACTAGTGTATTCCATTAGGAGTGGGGAAAGAAAGAGATGAATGATTGTTTCCTGTCTAACAAATTGTATTTCCTATCATCAATTTGAAGTGTAATGTCATTAGGCCAGTCCTGAAGAACTTCTTAAATTTTCACAAGCATTATGCTAGTGATTCATATAAATTGCCACCAAGTGGATAATGATGCCTGGATTATGGCCTCATCATTTAAAGCAGGGGCCAAGAAATTATTCCTGTAAAGGGCCAGACAGTAAATATTTGAGGCTTTGTGAACCATACAGTTGGTTGCAATTATTCAATTCTGCCATGGCTGCCATAGACAATCTGTAAACAAATTGAGGTGACTGTTCCAATAACCTTTTATTTACCAAAGCAGGTGATGGGCCACATTTGTCCCATTGGCCAGAGTTTGCCATCCCTGAGCATAAATAGGTAAACTTTTTTTATTGGTGCTAAACTCACACATCAATCTGTTTTTATATCCAAAAATATAACTATCAAAATATAATATAGAAGGTTTAAATTTCATGACAAGATACAGAACAACATGAAGGAAATATGAAATCTAGGAGCAACTTTTCTCATTAACTCTTAATCACTTTCATTGCTGCTTAATTTGGTTCTCATTCTCTTTCCAGATTAGACTACAAGTCACATTTCTCTGTCACCCAAAAACATTTTAAAAGCCAGAAGCCTATTCTGCTACACAGACAGCAGTGGTTTTCAGTTGTTCCAGTTTAGGGCTTTAGAATTCTTGGCCTATCCTTTTTTTCTGTTTCACTTATTTGAACTGCCTGCTTGCAGTTATTACAGAGAAGCTATTATATTTCCTTATTGCTCCCAGTAGCTTTTGGAGCACCTCCTTTGACTCCCATTTATTTTTTCCTGCCCTATGGCAAAACCAGCAGCAAAGAAAAAAAATGCATTGTGGAACTATGAGTTTGCATAAAAATCCTAAACCCCATCTTCCAACTGATGTTTTCCCTGAAAGCTGACTTGATAGCCTACCTAAGTAGAGGCCCATTACCCTCACCCCTGTAAACTCATTGTCACAGAAGGATGGATTACAGAAATCTCAGACAAGTTCAATTGGAGGACATTCCAGATAAGGTGGATTGAAGGAGTCCTTGTATATGTGTATATAATCTGTGTTTAATTCATTGAACAGAGATCATGGAGGTGAATGGATGGCAGTTTGGGGGAAGAATTGGTGCTAAAATGGTCTATCAGCCTGAGAGTAGATTTGATGCCCATGCAGGTCTGGGTGAAAGGGGCCTGAAAGGGTGGCCCCTCTCTCTGTATGGAGCAGCATTCATGAAAAAACATGTAAATGCTTCCTAAGTCCTTCCTTCCAAAGGGTGTGGATGTAACAAAGAGAGAGAGCAAGAGTGAGATGGAGAGAAAGAGAAAGAGAAGGCACAAGAATAAGAGCCAGCCAGCCAGCTAGCCAGCCGTGGGACCTGACAGTCAGATGTATTTAGAAAACTCAGATTAAGAATCAGAGCCCAGAAGAGCAGCAGAGAGATGAAGCAGGGTTAAAGGCCTGCTTTTAACCCACCATTGCCTTAACCCACCACCTGACCAGGTGCCCAAAGTCAGAGGAAAAGAATTATAGACCAGCAAAAGATAACGATAGAAGATGGCCGCCAACAAAACGCCTACTCTACCTAATGTCTGAAAGCCACATAAACATTCCCCTCTCTGTTTCTAGACCTTAGCTGCCATTTCAGGAAGAGAGGAGAGAAGGGGGAAAATTCTAAATTGGCTTTAAAAGTATTGAAATGACTCAGTTACTCTAAATATCTAATATTAAGATTTTGCCACTAGCTATAATAGAGGTTCAAGATAAAAAATAAGTTTAATTTTAGTAAATTATATGAGAATATCACAATTTGCACACTTAATGTCTGGAACTATAAAATTTGTTCCTGCTACCTAGGCCTAGGGGGATTGGAAGGAGCAGAGTTAGAAGGATTAGCATTCAAAATAAAGAAAACTGATTCATAGGTCATATAGCCCAACATGGAGATCCTGCCCTGAGCACAATCATTCTCTGCTTTTCAGCCCTCATCTTTTCCAGAAGGATTTCTTGGTATATCTCATGTAGTGGAGAAGGTTTTGGTACAGTCTTCAGTTCAGTTCAGTTCATTCGCTCAGTCGTGTCCGACTCTTCGTGACCCCATGAATCTCTCAGCACGCCACGCCTTCCTGTCCATCACCAACTCCCGGAGTTCACTGAGACTCACATCCATCGAGTCAGTGATGCCATCCAGCCATCTCATCCTCTGTCATCCCCTTCTCCTCCTGCCCCCAATCCCTCCCAGCATCAGAGTCTTTTCCAATGAGTCAACTCTTCACATGAGGTAGCCAAAGTATTGGAGTTTCAGTTTAAGCATCATTCCTTCCAAAGAAATCCCAGGGCTGATCTCCTTCAGAATGGACTGGTTGGATCTCCTTGCAGTCCAAGGGACTCTCAAGAGTCTTCTCCAACACCACAGTTCAAAAGCATCAATTCTTCGGCCCTCAGCTTTCTTCACAGTCCAACTCTCAACATCCATACATGAACACTGGAAAAACCATAGCCTTGACTAGATGGACCTTTGTTGGCAAAGTAATGTCTCTGTTTTTCAATATGCTATCTAGGTTGGCCATAACTTTTCTTCCAAGGAGTAAGCGTCTTTTAACTTCATGGCTGCAGTCACCATCTGCAGTGATTTTGCAGCCCCAAAAAATAAAGTCTGACACTGTTTCCACTGTTTCCCCATCTATTTCCCATGAAGTGATACATGGTACAGTCTTCACCACCCAATAAATTTACCAAAAGTTATAAAGACAGGCAAAGGTGGGTGTACACAGCTAAAAAGTATCTTGGGAAGGGATATGCAGAGGGCAATGATAAATCCTGATGAGGCTGCCTAGCCTCCTGACAGTGGCACAGGCCTGGCTTGTGCTAAGGGCCTCTTTTAAAATAAAAATGCATTGAAATATAGTTAATTTACAATGTTGTATTCGTTTCAGGTGTATAGCAAAGTAATATAGATAGATAGATATTTGTATTCTCTTCCACTATAGGTGGCTCAGATGATAAAGTGTCTGCCTGCAATGTGGGAGACCCGGGTTCGATCCCTGGGTTGGGAAGATCCCCTGGAGAAGGCAATGGCAACCCACTCCAGTGCTCTTTCCTGGAAAATCCCATGGACAGAGGAGCCTGGTAGGCTGCAGTCCATGGGGTTACAAAGAGTTGGACACAACTGAGCAACTTCACTTTCACTTTACACTATAGGTTATTACAAGATAATGAGTAGAGTTCCCTGTGCTATACAGTAGGCCCTGGTTGGTTATCCATCTTAAATATGTAGTGTGTATATGTTAATTCCAAGCTCCTATTTTATCCCTATTCCCTTTTCTCTCTAAAGGGACTCTTGATCACCCTAAGCCTGTCAGGAGGCACAAGTGTCTAGTGAGAATACCTACTGCAGCACAATCTTGAATCTGTCCCACAGCAAAGACCACTCCTTGGAAAACCCACTAAAAACTAGTTCAGCACTTATGCATGGCCAAAGAGATTAGCCGAGATGATGCCAGCCAGTCAGAGGACCTCAGAGACTACTTTGTTTTCTCAATATAGGCCACACAGACTTTTCAGTTTTCAGTTAAAAGAGAAAAAAGTATCCCAGATTTCCTTCTGCAAGCCTCATTCCTCAAACCATAAGCCCTGTGCTTAATGAAGTTCCCTCCTAGGCAGGAACATTTTCATGCAGGGTTCACTCTTTGAGTCCAGAGTCTTGACTTTCTGTTGAACAGTAATTGTTGTTTTTTTTTTTTTTTCAGGTGTATAATATAATGATTCAATACTTAGATAGATTGTAAAATGACCACCACAATAAGTCCAGTTAACATCTGTCATCATTCATAGTTAAAATATTTCCCTTGTGATGAGAACTTCCAAGAGCCAATATCCTAGCTATTTTAAAATATGAAATACAGTATTATTAACTGTCATAACCATGTTGTATATTATATCCCTATAGATTATTCATTTTATAACTGGAAATGTGTACCTTTTGACTCCCTTCACCCATTTCGCATTTTGCCTTCCTCTCACCGCCACCTCTGGAAACCACCAAACTGTTCTCTGTGTCTCTGAGTTCAGTTTTGTTTTGCTTATCTTTTAAATTTGATATGTGGAATCTAAATCATACGATAGTGCTTATCTTTTTTCATCTGATTTATTTCATTTAGCAAGGTTTCATCATTTCTTATGGTTGGATAATATTCCATTGTATATATAGACCACATTTTCTTTATCCATTCATCTATTCATGGACATTTAGGTTGTTTTCAGATCTTGGTTATTGTAAATAATGCTTCAATGAACATGGGGGTGCATATGCCTTTTCAAATTAATATTTTCATTTTCTTCAAATAAATACCTAGAAGTAGATTTGCTAGATTGAATGGTAGTTCTATTTTTAATTCTTTGAGAAACCTCCATGCTGGTTTCCACAGTGGTTGCATCAATTTATGTTCCCACCATCAGTGCACAAGAGTTTCCTTTTCTCCACATCCTCACCAAGACTTGTTATTTTTGTCTTTCATATAATAGCTATTTTAACAGGTGTAAGGTAATATCTCAATGTGGTTTTGATTTCCATTTCCCTCATGACTAGTGATGTTGAACACCTTTTCATATACCTGTTGGCATTCTGTATGTTTTCTTTGGGAAAATGTCTACCCATTTTTAAATCAGATTTTTTCCCCCCTGAGTTGTATGATTTCTTTACATATTTTGGCTATTAACCCCTTATTCATATATAGGATTTGCAAATATTTTCTCCCATTCTGTAGGTTGCCTTTTCATTTTGCTGATGGTTTCCTTTGCCATGCAGAAGTGTTTCAGGTTTTCATAGTCCCACCTGTTTATTTTTGCTTTTCCGGCCTTTGCTTTTGATGTCAGATCCAAGAAAATCATCTCCAATACCAATGAGAAGGAATTTACTGACTATGATTACATCTAGTTTTATAGTTTCAGATATTGCATTCAAGTCTTTAACTCATTTTGAGTTGATTTTTGTGAATGGTATAAGATAGTGATTTCATTTCATTCTTTTGCATATGCCTCTGCAATTTTTCCAGTTTTTGCAAGGGCAAAAGAGTCTGTCCTTTGCCCATCATATGTTCTTGCCATCGTTGTCATGAATTAATTGACTATATATATGTGGGTTTATTTCTGGGCTCTATATTCTGTTTCACTGATCCATGTGTCTATTTTTTATGCCAGTGCCATACTATTTTCATTATTATAGCTATGTAATATAGTTTAAAGGAACATGATACTTCCAGCTTTGCTCTTCTTTCTCAAGAATTCTTGGGCTATTCAGGGTCTTTTGTGGTTCCATATGCATTTTAGGATTGTTTGTCCTGTTTCTGTAAAGAGTGTCCTTGAAATTTTGATCAGAATTCCATTGAACCTATACAAGCTGTGAGTATTACGGACATTTTAACAATATGAATTCTTCCAACCCATGAGCAGGAGAAGGCAATGGCACCCCTCTCCAGTACTCTTGCCTGGAAAATCCCATGGACGGAGGAGCCTGGTGGGCTGCAATCCATGGGGTCGCTAAGAGTCAGGCACGACTGAGCGACTTCGCTTTCACTTTTCACTTTCATGCATTGGAGAAAGAAATGGCAACCCACTCCAGTATTCTTGCCTGGAGAATCCCAGGGACAGAGGAGATTAGTGGGCTGCTGTCTCTGGGATCTCACAGAGTCGGACATGACTGAAGTGACTTAGCAGCAGCAGCAGCAGCAACCCATGAGCATGAGATATCTTTTCATTTATTTGTGTCTTCTTTCATTTCTTTCATTAATGTCTTATAGTTTTCAGTATATAGACATTTCACCTCCTTGATTAAGTTTATTTCTAGGTATTTTATTCTTTTTGATGCATTTGTAAATGGGATTATTTTAATTTCTCTTTCTGATGGTTCATTATTAGTGAATAGAAACCAACAGATTTTTGCATATTGATTTTGTATTCTATAACTTTACTAAATCTATTACTTTTAGCAGGTTTTATGTGAAGTCTTTAGGATTTTCTAAATGTAGTATCACATATCATGTCATCTGGAAGTAGTGACAGTTTTACTTCTTCCTTTCCAATTTGGATGCATTTTGTTTCTTTTTGCCTAATTGCTCTGGCTAGGACTTGCATCACTATGTTATATAAAGGTGGTAATTTGCTCTGGCTAGGAGTTTGAATACTATGTTGTATAATAGTGATAAAGAAAGAGTGGAATCCTTGTCTTCTTACTGATCTTAGTAGAAATGTTTTCAGCTTTTCACTGTTGAATGTAATGTTAGCTGTTGGCTTGTCATATATGGCCTTTATTATGTTGAGATATGTTTTCTCTATACCCACTTTGTCAGGAGTTTTTATCATAAATGAGTGTTGAATTTTGCAAAATGCTTTTTCTACATCTGTTGAGATGATCATATAATTTTTTATCATTTGTTAATATGATATATCATGTTAATTGATTTGCAGATACTGAACCGTCCTTATATCTCTGAAATAATTCCCACTTAGTTATGGTGTATGGTCCTTTTAATGTAGTGTTGAATTTGGTTTGCTAATATTTTGTTGAGGATTTTGCCCTTATGTTCATTGGGTATATTGGCCTATAATTTTCTTTTCCTGTGCCATCCTTGTCTGGTTTTAACATTAGGGTAATTCTGGACTCATAAAAGTTATTCCAGAAGTGTTCCCTCCTCATCTATTTTTGGAACAGTTTGAGAGGATTGTTAGGAATTCTTCCTTAAATATTTGGTAGAATGATTGGGTGTTTTATAAGTCCTGTATTATTGGGATGTGCTGTGCTCAGTCGTGTCCAACTCTTTGTGACCCCGTGGACTGTATCCCACTAGGCTCCTCTGTCCATGGAAGTTTCCAGGCAAGAATACTGGAGTGGATTACCATTTTGTACTCCAAGGGATCTTCTGACCCAGAGGCTGAACCCGCATCTTTTACCTCTTGTGTCTCCTGCATTGGCAGGCAGATTCTTGACTAATGTGCCACCTGGGAAGCCCCAAAAGGAAGCTGCTGATTAAAATAAATAAATTTAATTAAAAAAAAACTGGTATCTGCATAATATATTTTAATGGCTACTTTTTTATATTTAGCTTTACCCTGAGGAAGAATATCTATTGTCATGGTTTTTACATGCTAGTTATATTCAATTTAAATGTTTGTCTGTGAACCACCTGGAATCATCACACATTGGGAAACATAAAATTATGGCACAAGTTGTAGTTTAGGGTGTTTCCAGATGGAAAACTGATATCTATCATTATTGTCTACCTTTTTTAATTGGTTCACTTCATCTTTCCCTATTTTCCAGTTAACATTAATATAAAACTAATAAGGGGAAGCTGTGTGGCATATGCTGTGTAAGTGCTGCACTCAATATGGCAGCAAATTTGGAAAACTCAGCAGTGGCCACAGGACTGGAAAAGGTCAGTTTTCATTCCAATCCCAAAGAAAGGCAATGCCAAAGAATGTTCAAACTACCGCACAATTGCACTCATCTCACACGCTAGCAAAGTAATGCTCAAAATTCTCCAAGCCAGGCTTCAGCAATACATGAACCATGAACTTCCAGATGTTCAAGCTGGATTTAGGAAAGGCAGAGGGACAAGAGATCAAATTGCCAACATCCATTGGATCATCAAAAAAGCAAGAGAGTTACAGAGAAACATCTACTTCTGCTTTATTGACTCTGTCAAAGCCTTTGACTATGTGGATCACAACAAACTGTGGAAAATTCTTCAAGAGATGGGAATACCAGACCATCTGACCTGCCTCCTGAGAAATCTGTATGCAGGTCAAGAAGCACCAGTTAGAACTGGACATGGAACAGCAGACTGGTTCCATATCAGGAAAGGAGTATGTCAAGGCTGTATAGAGTCACCCTGCTTATTTAATTTATATGCCGACTACATCATGAGAAATGTTGGACTGGATGAAGCATAAGCTGGAGTCAAGATTGCTGGGAGAAATATCAATAACTTCAGACATGCTGATGACACCACCCTTATGGCAGAAAGTGAAGAAGAACTTAAAGAACCTCTTGAAAAAAGTGAAAGAGGAGAGTGGAAAAGTTAGCTTAAAACTCAACATTCAGAAAACGAAGATCATGGCATCAGGTCCCATCACTTCATGGCAAATAGATGGAGAAACATTGGAAACATTGACAGACTTTATTTTGGGGGGCTCCAAAATCACTGCAGATAGTGACTGCAGCCATGAAAAAAGACACTTGCTCCTTGGAAGATAAGTTATGACCAACCTTGACAGCATATTAAAAAGCAGAGACATTATTTTGCCAACAAAGGTCCGTCTAGTCAAAGCTATGGTTTTTCCAGTAGTCATGTACAGATGTAAGAGTTGCACTATAAAGAAAGCTGAGCACTGAAGAGTTGATGCTTTTGAACTGTGGTGTTGGAAAAGACTCTTCAGAGTCCCTTGGACAACAAGGAGATCCGACTAGTCCATCCTGAAGGAAATCAGTCCTGAATATTCATTGGAACGGATGATGCTGAAGCTGAAAGTCCAACAGTTTGGCCAATGATGCAAAGAACTGACTAATTGGAAAAGACTCTGATGCTTGGAAATATTGAAGGTGGGAGGAGAAGGGGATGACAGAGGATGAGATGGTTTGATGTCATCACCGACTCAATGGACATGAGTTTGAGTAACCTCCAGGAGTTGGTGATGGCCAGGGAGGCCTGGGGTGCTGTAGTCCATGGGGTTGCAAAGAGTCAGACACAACTGAGCAACTGAACTGAACTGTGTGGAATATGTAGATATTTGGAACCATGCTAATCTTTGATTTATGATAAATTTCAAATTGGTGACTGTGATGGTTAATTTCATGTGTCAACCTGGCTGAGTCATGGTACCTGGATAGATCAAACATTATTCTGGATATTACTTTGAGGGTAGTTTTGATGAGATTAATATTTAAAATATTGGACTTTGGGTAAAGTAAATTGCTCTCCTTAATGTGGGTGGGCCTCATCCAATCAGATGAAGTCATGAATAGAACAAAAGACTGAACTAAGCCACACAACAGAAAATTCTGCAGCAGACTGCTTTCAGACTTAAACTGAAGCACTGGCTTCTCCTGTGTCTCCAGTCTGCTAGCCTCTGCTGTCAGATTTTGTACTTGCCAAACTTACACAATTACATGAGACAATTTCTTTCAAAAAATTACACATACATGCATATCCTATTGGTTCTGTTTCTTTGGAGAACCCTGACTAATGCAGTTGACTTGGGGGGAAAAGTTTAATAAATTTACATTATACCCATCAGTTAATAAATAAGCATTGCTTGAGGGCCTACTTATGCTTTGGGTGATATCAGAAAGCACATAACATACAATACAGCTCCCTTTCTCTTCCTTTCACAGTGACAGGCCTGATTATTATGGTGAGGAGAAGAGGAAAAACTAGCAAACATAGTGAAATACTGCCTTGCAGTATTTATAGGAAGGTATTTTCCTGTAAGTTATATGAGTTTGATCAGAAACGTTTGGATCAGAAAAGTTCAGGATGAGGCAGGACATCAATAAAACTTGCTAAGATTCTCTGAATCATGTTTATCTTTGAACATTCTGCATTACTTTAGGACTGAGGGCTTCCCTGGTGTCTAAGTCAGTAAACAATCCACCTGCAATGCAGGAGATTATCTGCAACACAGGAGATGTGGGTTAGATCCCTGGGTTGGGAAGATCCCCTGGAGAAGGAAATAGTCACCCACTCCAGTATTCTTGCCTGGGAAATCCCAAGGACAGAGGAACCTCGTGGGCTACAGTCCATGGGGTCACAAAGAGTCGGATATGACTGAGCAACTAAACCACCACCACAAAATGCATGGCTGCTGATAAGGGGCCCTAGGTTCAAAAAACTAAGATCACGGCATCTGATCCCTTCACTTCATGGCAAATAGATGGGGGAAAAGTGGAAACAGTAGCAGACTTTATTTTCTTGGGCTCCAAAATCACTTCAGGCGATGACTGCAGCCATGAAATTAAAAGATGTTTGCTCCTTGGGAGAAAAGCTATGACAAACCTGGTGTATAATATTAGTCGCTCTTTGTGACCCCATGGAGCCTGCCAGGCTCCTCTGTCCATGAAATTCTTCAGCCAAGAATACTGGAGTAGTTTGCCATTTCCTTCTCCTAGATGGCATATTAAAAAGTAGAGACATCACTTTGCCAACAATGGTCTTTATAGTCAAAGCTATGGTTTCTCCTGTAGTCATGTACAGATGTGAGACTTGGACTGTAAAGAAAGCTGAGCACCAAGGAATTGATGGCTTTTGAACTATGATGATGGAGAAGACTCGTGAGAGTCCCTAGGACAGCAAGGAGACCAAACCAGTCAGTCCCAAAGGACATCAACCCTAAATATTCACTGGAAGGACTGATGCTGAAGCTGAAGCTCCAGTACCTTGGCCACCTGATGCAAAGAGCTGGCTCATTAGAAAAGACCCTGATTCTGGGAAAAAGTGAGGGCAGGAGGAGAAGGGGACAACAGAGGATGAGATGGTTGGATGGCATCATCAACACAATGGACATGAGTTTGAGCAGACTCCAAGAGATAGTGAAGGACAGGGAAGCCTGGTGTGCTGCAGTCCAGGGGATTGCAGAGAGTCAGACATGACTGAGCGACTGAATAACAACAGCAAGGTCAAGACACAGTGAAAAGAAAACTCTGGAAGGACTACAGTTCCACAGTAAAAGCTCTGGTTTTTATTCTCTGACCAAGACAAAATGCAGATGGCTTAGACTTAGAATCTCTCTGTCTCTGTCTCATTCACACATTCAAGGGTGGCAGAGGATAGAAAAGCACACAGATTCACAAATGCTAGGATAGCGGCTACAATCCCAGTGCTTTATACAAAAGTCTCAGTTACCTCATTCAACCCAGGCCACAGAGTAGATGGAGGTTATGCAGTCTCTAATGGGATGAGCAGAAAAATTTCTCTTGAAAGGCACAGTGAGTCCCAACTTTAAACACTGTGGAATAGCTGTGGACTCCCCAGGGAAAAAGGCAGCCAACAAATCTACCCCACAAGAGTCATTAGGATTTCTGAGACAGAGCTCAGAGCTGCTTCTAAGGCAGAGAGCCAAGCACAAACAGCACCAAATACAATAACTCTCTTGCACAAAAGGAAAGCACAGGCTTTCTTTTCATGTGGCAGGGTGGGGCTTCCAGGCCCGCACTGGCCTTTCACCATCGTGATCAGAAACAGAAGCTGCTGATGTAAAGGTCAGCAGCGTGCAGAGCTTGTTTCTACCCTGGTGAGGAGAATTTTCCCCAACTGAAGGCATCTAATTGGTCGTTGATGAGTCACAGATGCTGAAGTACACAGGCAGACGCATCTGATTGGCTGGCACCCCTTTTCAGCATTGCCAGCCACCAGGTCTGTGATGGATGATACAGGAGCAAAAGCTATCGTTTGGATCAATTAATATGATGAGATGGGGTGAGGGGACTTACCTTTTCCCACATCCCTAACCTAATAACTATCCCTGCGGTTTCATTTCCTCAGTGCTTGTTAGAAGGTGCTTTTTTAAAAGTAGTTCAGTAGATAGGAAACTTTTGAATGCTGCGTAAGTGTCAGGTCTCATCATTTTTTATTTCCTTCTGCTTACATCAATGAGATGAGGTTTACAAGCTGCAGGACAAATACAGAAACAGTGGTGACGAAAAGCTCAAGGAGTACTCTGGCCACCAGAAAGGCTGAAGGAATAGGAGTTAGAGCCTCCAAGACCCAATTCTGCTCTTAGCCTGGTATTGATGCTTGGCTCAGAAACCTCCAAAAGTCATCCACAAGATAGATATTCTTTCTCCTTTTCACCAATCTCCATGCTGTTTATTTCGACTTGAAGCTTGGGCTCTCAGACCACACAGTGGAGCCTCTCAGACATAGACTGCATTCCAAATGTTTAATTGCTATATTGTAAAAAAGATAATTACCATGTGCACAGGGCTTTACATGCAGTATTCATTTTGTATTCATGGCAACAGTACAACTACATGCTCCTATCACTATTTATAAGAGGACGAGACTGAAAACCAGAATGTTAAGTGATATGAACAAAAGTATTGAGAAAGTGAGGGAGCCAGAGGGGACCCCAGAACCTGCCTTCTGATGGTGGCAACACAAGAAAATGATAATCATCCTGGTCAGAGAGTACAGCCCTTTGAGTTCTCACTTACAGATTGTCGGATCTGGACTTTATTTATCAGTTAACTGGGCTTTCTGTGTGCCAGGCCTTGTATGTGCTGGAGCTATACAAATAACTGATATGTGGATTTTGGCCTTAAGATGCTTACAGTCCAGCAAGGAAATGGGTCAGTATTGTATGGTAGGATAAAGGCAAGGCTGCGGGAATGGCTTCCCTCTCCAATATTCTTGCCCGGAGAGTCCTATGACAGAGGAGCTTGGTGGGTTACAGAGCAACTAACACTTGCACTGTCATGCCCAGAGTACGATGGAGCCCAGACAAGGAACGACTCAGCAACTGTGGAATTCAAGGTTTTCAAAGCATTTAATCTTTGTGGTCCCCAGTTTCACTATCTTCATTTGACATGTTTTGCCCAGGAAGAGATCCTTAACATAGTGTCCATGGACAGGGACCAGAGTTACTTTGAAGCTCCGTAAATGTCTGTACATGTGGTGTCCATATGTGCATCTTTAGATAAGAAAGGACCAGGTTCCAAAAGTGTTCCTTGACCCACAAAAAGCTAAAATCTCTGATGAAGCCTCTTTAATCTCTTCTTCCTCTAACAACCTAGCTATTTCACCAGGTATCAAGCTAAGAGAGGTAGAAATGAAATGCCTACTCAGTCACTCAGTTGTGTCCAACTCTTTGTGACCCTATGGACTGTAGCCCACCAGGCTCCTCTGTCCATGGGATTTCCCAGGCAAGAATACTGGAGTGGGTTGCCATTTTCTCCTCCAAGGGATCTTCTGGAGCCAGGGATCAAACCCATGTCTCCTGTTTCTCCTGCACTGGCAGGTGGGTTATTTACCACTGAACCACCTGGGAAGCCCAGAAATGAAATAGTAAAATCTTAATAACACTTTCCAGAAAATATATCCTACACACAAGTGGTACATAGTTGCAGTGACCATTGTTAGTCATCTAGATGTCCTTTTAGAAGCGCTCCAATCAAAGATCTCATGGCTCCTGAGACATCATAAAATTCAAAGAACGTCTAATACAGAGAGGCTGAGCCACTGAGACGTTTGCTATAGAATTACCAGAAAGGAAAAAAGAAAAGCAAAGGAAGGCAGGAAGAATGAAAGAGGAAGAGAAAGAAGGATTTTAAAAAAGGGAAGGAAGGGAAGAAGGGAGGAAGAGAGGAAGAAAAAACACAGAAGGTTACACCTGGGTTTTCAGAATTACTTTCTCCTCTGTAAAAGATATTAAAGGCTTTTTATTTACTTTGGACAAGATAGTTAACCATATGAAACTATCAGAGGCCAATAAGCCATTGAATCCAGATGAATTACCTCCGTGAAAGTAAAGAATGCACTGAGGGAGGCTAAAGAACATCCGACTTAGAGTCCTTTTATAACTCTTCATCGCAGCCAGCCCTATTCTCTCTTGGGCAGTCATCCCGGTCTCACAGCTGGAGCCTCCTAACTCTGACCAACAAACTCAGCCAAGCCTGGGCACTCACTTGGAGGCGGAAAGCGAAATGTTCTCAAGTCAGGGACAAATTAAGGATCCCAGATCATGAGTTTGGAAGCTCCATGTTGTTTGACTTTGTGTGCCACTCTGACCTTGGATCAAAGCTTGAGAATCTTGGCTTCAGACTCTTGTTTAATTAATAATCGCCGGTTTCATCATTTGATGTCTAGGTCTCTGCTTTGGGTCCTGCTTGTTTTCCTAGCAGGAATCTAGAATCCTTTGTTGATTCACCCCTTTCCTCCTTGAGACTGTGGTCTGTAAGAGAGGTGCATGCTACCACCATTCTATCTGCAGTTGCTACTGTGAGACCACAGGCTGACAAACATCCTCGTTAAGCTGACCCCTATTCCTTCTTCCTTACTTGAACCCCAGGCTCGTCTAACCTCACAACTTAATGGCTCTTAATTCTATCCTGGCTGCTTTATTTAGTTACATAGGCCTTGGTTATTTCCTGCAGCCCTTCCCTATGCTGCCTGACCCTTCTCTGTGCCCTGCAGGAGGTCAGATATGGTGTCTGGGCTGTAACACTGGGACCACAGTATAACACCAAACAGGGCATGATAGAACAATACAACATTTGAAAGGACTGGAATTCATCACATCAGTGAAAGTTCAAAAGCAAATTCAGGAGATTTAGAGATCAGGAAACCCATCCTAAACCATAAAGAGATGTGGAGCAGTGTTCAGGGAAAGGATATAGAGCATTGGAAATGCATAATGGTTAACAAATCATTACTGATTTATAAAAAGGAGTCCCAATTTGATAAGCCTGTGTTATTTTAATAAGTACAATGCAAGAAGCAAGATAAAAGCAAATTAAGGGACCTCATTCATTTCCCCTAAAAGCTTAATGCCATTCCACCCAAAAGATTAATATGTGATGACAATCATGTACACATTTACATGGCATTAAATAAATGGCTTGAGAGCAATTACAGGGTTGAAAACCAAGAATGATGGACAAAAATCACTGTCAGATGATGCAAACTGAGGAACTAGGTGCTGAAAAGAACATTATCTGTTGGCAATCATTCATCTACTGGCTGGATAACAACAGAATATGTAACTTTCCAAGTAGCTAAATATTAACTGTTGTTGGTGGTAGGGGAGATCTGGCTTGTGCCTAGAGTTTGATAAGAGAACATTTGAAAGTGAAACCCTCTATTTAACCTCTTTAGAATGAAATCTAGAAGGAAGCCCAGGCCCTCTGCAAGGGTATGCTTTACTGGGATCCTTAAAGAAGGCTGGGTTTGCCCTTGAAGAATTAATAGCATCCATTAAAGAAAATGCACATGAGACAGCATTGAATATGAGGAAGCAGACTAGGGGAATGGAAAACCAAGTTCTGGAACCAAGTCTGCCATCTACCACCTATGTGGGGTTGGGCTACCTCAGACCTCAATTTCCCCATCTGCACAAAGAGGTACTTGGTCATATGCTGTGTAAAACCTCCCAGCTGTGGAAGCTTATTGTTCTGTGGTTCTGTGACATGCATATGAATCCTGTGCATGTCTGCATGTCATGTATGCAAGGTGCTCACTCTGGGGTCACTACTGACTCCAGCATCAGAACCAAATTGAAATATTGATTTTTGTATCTTTCCTCTTCTGAATTCTACACCTGTTTCCTCCATGTTAGTGATGACATCCCCACTCAGGCACCACAGCACTGTGTCTACTGGGAGGACAATTCACACTGAGGAACTACTGGCCTCACTCTTCCACCCAGGGCTTTCATAGTAGCTCAGAAGGTAAAGCACCCACCTGCAATGCAGGAGACCCAGGTTCGATCCCTGGGTCGAGAAGATCTCCTGGAAAAGGAAATGGCAACTCACTCCAGTATTCTTGCCTGGAGAATTCCATGGACAGAGAAGCTTTGTGGGCTACAGTCCACGGGCTTGCAAAGAGTTGGGCACGACTGAGCGACTAACACCAACACACGACACATCCTTCTACCCAACCAGCAAGCTCAGGCCAGTCCACTTCCCACATGTGTCACTGCCCCCACCACTCCCATTGCTGTTGAACCAATTCACACGTCCGTCTCGTCTCACCTGGATCATGCCTTCAACGTTCTAACAGAGCTCTCAATGTCATTGTTTGGCCTCCTGTTTATCAGTCAGGGAGAGGTTAGGGAAGCAGAAGTTGCTCTATTTATGCCAGGTATAAAGGGTTTCATGTAGGAAATGATGCTGCATAAGTGCTGGAAAACTGGGAGAGCAGAGAATAAGGAAGCTGATATTAGATCAGGGAGGCTGACACCTAAAGACTCATCCTGAAGCAATAAGCTCACCAGGAAGATGCTGTGAATGTCACATTTTCCCTTGGGTCTTAGTGCAACTCCTTGAAGAAAATAATGGCTTTGCCTTCTTTTCTGCCTTAAAAATCTTGCATGACTGCCTCTCATTAATCAACTGTAATGTAAAACAATAAGTCGAAGAGTACTCTGGGAAAGGTAATGGAGAAGAGAATTGGAGAAGAGGTTGTGGTGATACTGAGTTGTCAATAGATAATCTCTCTTACCCTTTAATTCTGCTCTCTAAAATGTAGCCAGATCTTTCTATTAAAATTTGATCATATCACTCTTGGCTTAAAACTCCTTAATAGTTTCTCATTCCTTTTAGGATGAAAAAAAATAAATGCCTTAATATTATTCACAAGACCCTTATATGATCTTGCCCCAGCTTTTTTAAAATTAATTTTTATTGGAGTCTAGTTGCTTTACAGTGTTGTGTTAATTTCTGCTGTACAGCAAAGTGAATCAGCAATTCAGTTCAGTTCAATCACTCAGTCATGTCCGACTCTTTGTGACCCCATGAATCGCAGCATGCCAGGCCTCCCTGTCCATCACCAACTCCCAGAGTTCACTCAAACTCATGTCCATTGAGTCGGTGATGCCATCCAGCCATCTCATCCTCTGTCGTCCCCTTCTCCTCCTGCCCCAATCTGTCCCAGCATCAGAGTCTTTTCCAATGAGTCAACTCTTCCCATGAGGTGGCCAAAGTACTGGAGCTTCAGCTTTAGCATCATTCCTTCCAATGAACACCCAGGACTGATCTCCTTCAGAATGGACTGGTTGGATCTCCTTGCAGTCCAACGGACTCTCAAGAGTCTTCTCCAACACCACAGTTCAAAAGCATCAATTGTTTGGCGCTCAGCTTTCTTCACAGAATCAGCTATATATATATATACATATATCTCCTCTTTTTTGGATTTCCTTCCCATATAGTTCACCAGAGAGCACTGAAGTAGAATTCCCTGTGCTATACAGTAGGTTCTCATTAGTTATCTATTTTCAACGTAGTATCAATAGTGTATATATGTCAATCCCAATCTCCCAGTTCATCCCACTCCTCCTTTTTCTCCCTTGGCATCCATACACCCCAGTTTATTTCTCTAACTCATTTCTATGTCTTAGCTACCTTTAAAATCTCACAAATTAGTTTTGAATGAGCATTTGAATGTGAAACCCTAAGTGAAAAATGATATGTTCTGTATAGAGGAGATCAAGGTTGGCTAGAGAGGGATAATGTTTTGAATAACATTTAATTGTAAGAAATTTGGATTTGATGTAGTAGGAAATAGGTTCTTAAATAAAGGGGTGGTTTTAGTGAAAAAAATACCTTAAGAAATTTGGTCTCAGGAGACTACAAAGTAAGGGTAGGAATCTAAAGAGATAGGCAACTAGGACTTTAACACAATAATAATGATGCTAAGTAAGAGGAGAGGCAGACAGTGGTGGTAACCAAAGGGATGCTGCTGCTGCTGCTAAGTCGCTTCAGTCGTGTCGGACTCTGTGCGACCCCATAGACGGCAGCCCACCAGGCTCCCCCATCCCTGGGATTCTCCAGGCAAGGACACTGGAGTGGTTGCCATTTCCTTCTCCAATGCATGAAAGTGAAAAGTCAAAGTGAAGTCGCTCAGTCGTGCCTGACTCTTAGCGACCCCATGGACTGCAGCCCACCAGGCTCTTCCGTCCATGGGATTTTCCAGGCAAGAGTACTGGAGCGGGGTGCCATTGCCTTCTCCAAACCAAGGGGATAGAGGACAAATAAGAAACCTCCTCCTAAACCTTTTCATGGCAGAATTAATTGGCCTTGGTAGGAGAATATATGAAGAAGAGGGAATAGGTAGGGTGTTTTTATTTTAATGTGAAATGATGCTAATGTGACTTATTTTTATTTAAAACCAATTAAAATTTTTTAAATGATGGATGTATTAGATTTGAGGGATTGCTGGAAACAGATCCAATTTTTCAGCTAAATAATGCCTCAAAGTTAGCAGCTAATTATGCTCCAATTATCTAGTTGGTCTGAATTATCCATATAGTTGTTCCACTTCCCACCTTTGCTTTGCCCCATTTAAAACAGCCTTATGTTGCTCATTGCCAATTCCACAGCATCTTTTTAAGCAGAAAACATTCCCCAGAGCAGCAGAGTTTAAGTTCAGTGGTTTCTGTCTTCTTTTAAGGGATGTGCACTCTGGACTATTGATGCTGTCAAAAGCTGAGGAGAAAGTCACCTGGATTTGTGTGACAGAACTTGGTTTTTCGAAGTCTCTTTTCCGTCCTTCAAAGACAGTCCACAGTATCATTTTAAATAGAATCAACAGTTCAGAATAGAAGGTGCAAGCTTAGGAAAATAGGGTTACTCATTGGCAGAGATGTAATCTATTTTTTAAAAGTAAGTAACTGCATTAGTAGTAAAGAATCTGCCTGCCAATGCAGGAGACACAAGAGATGCAGGTTTGATCCCTGAGTCAGGAAAATCCCCTGGACGAGGAAATGGCAACCCACTCCAGTATTCTTGTCTAGAAAATTATCTGGACAGAGGAGGCTGGTGGGCTACAGTCCGTGGGGTCGCAGAGTCAGACACAAGTAAGCACGGCACCACCAAGTGGTAAATAAATTTACAGCAACTTTAAGAAGGGATAAAAATAGATCTATATACAAAATAGAAACAGGCTCGCAGACATGGAAAACAAACATATGGCTACCAAAGGGAAGAGGGAGCGGAGAGAGACAAATTGGGAATATGAGATTAATAGATATAAACTACTCTACATAAAATAGATAAGCAACAAGGATTTGCTGTATAGCACAGGGAATTATGTTCAAATTTTGTAATAACCTATAATGGAATATAATCTGGAAAAAATAACTGAATTCATACACTGTACACCTGAAATTAACACAACACTGTAAATCAACTGTACTCTAATTTAAAGAAAGAAAGGATGTTCTGAAAGGATAAAACTCTCAATATTTGTTTATGAGGTTGGATTAGTTTTACATTAAAAAAATAATGAAATCATCCTTGGCACTGTCTGCTTTAGGATTTTGCATCATTATCATTCAGCACTTCAAAGGGACATACATTATTTTCTTGGCCAGTGTCCTCCATTCTGTGAGTATTGATACCTTGCTCTCCTTAGAGAATAAGCATCTGCCTGAGCTTCTGGGAAAGTTAGAGAAGGGCAAGAGAAGGAGTCACTTCTTTATCATAAATTGTTTCTGGGTGGCTTGTTGGACTGAAGAAAAGAGATACAACCAGGACGTGCTTGAGCTTCATGCTCAGGGCTTCTTCAACCCTTGGGACAGTTTACTCTCTGCATGGCTTGGGGAGAAGCCCAAGGAGATGCCCTTTCACCATGGGGATTGTATCTTAGTTTCAGTGAAATGTTTGTTCTAACTTAGACAATCACCTTGTGGGGAAGGGTGGACTCATACACATAAAGACACCTTCTTTCTTCTTAAGTAACCATGAGGCCATCAATAATTGAAAATATTAATACCAAAAAATCACTCATGTTGCTCATCAGAGAGAGAATAATAATATTAAATTATGATAGTTAAAATTATAACCTCTTTTTTTTAATTTTATTTTATTTTTAAACTTTACATAATTGTATTAGTTTTGCCAAATATCAAAATGAATCCGCCACAGGTATACATGTGTTCCCCATCCTGAACCCTCCCCCCTCCTCCCTCCCCATACCATCCCTCTGGGTCATCCCAGTGCACTAGCCCCAAGCATCCAGTATCGTGCATCGAACCTGGACTGGCAACTCGTTTCTTACATGATATTTTACATGTTTCAATGTCATTCTCCCAAATCTTCCCACCCTCTCCCTCTCCCACAGAGTCCATAAGACTGTTCTATATTGTTATTATTTCAGGCCCGTTATTAAGTCAGTATATGACCCATTTGCATGACTTTTAACCTTGTTGAGCTTTAAGTTGTCATTTCATCTAAACCCCCTGTAGGAAAATGATTTGGGGCTTCGAGCTGTATGATGAATTAAGCAGCATAAATCCACAGGTTTGTACTATTTCTCTACAGAATGTAGATGATAAATTCCCCTTATAAACAGTAGTGGAGTTGGGCTTGTTGATGCAGCCTAGGGGCTCACTGGTCTCAGCAGGAAGCTCACTGACATTGGCAGAAATATGTATTTTTTTTAAATTGTGTATGTTCCTGAAATACAGTTGAAGCTTTACCAAATTTCTCAAGCCTATTTTTATATAAGCATAACATTCTTTTAAAGAAACAAAAATATACTCTCTAGTCAAGAGAGCAATCAGAGACTTGTTTATTCAATTCAGTTATAAAATTCCAAACAGTGGAACTGAACTAATGTCACTTTCAAAAATAAATGCCTTAAAACATCATGCTAAAAAAGGAAAAAGCAAAAAAAAAAGGCAAGAAAAAATAAATAATATGTAAAAAAAATCATGCTAACACCAATGCATAACCATCACTCCATATTTTCACTGTTTTCATGAAATTGTTTACACATTCCCTGCTTTCTTGCAAGCGTTTAATACAGAACCTAACATGACTGGTAGGCAAGAGGGATGAGGTATAGTAGAAGACAGCATGCTAGGCTGGCTTATGCCATGCCTGGTATAGGCATCTAAAGGAGGCTTCCCAAGTGGCTCAGCAATAAAGAATCCGTCTGCCAGTACAGGAGATGCAAGTTCGATCACTGGGTTGGGAAGATACTGTGGAGAAGGAAATGGCAACCCACTGTAGTATTTTTGCTTGGGAAATCCCATGAACAGAGGAGCCTGTCAGGCTACCATCCATGGGGTCACAAAGAGTTGGACATGACTTAGCAACTGAACAGCAACACAAGGCACCTGTAGTCCTGGATTCAAGTTCTGACTGAGCTGCTTGACAGTGTGTAGCAGGTACTCTCAGGGCCCAGCTTGTGTCTCCTCGCTCTGGCAATTGGGGGTGCTCGGCTCTGCCCTCTGTGCCTCAACGGGTGTTGCAAGGATGACAAAGGTGACCATGTAAGGTGCACATGTTGTGTGTGTATGAGTCCCTATAGAGGGTATCTATATGGCTGAGCCCTGACTTCGGCTTACCAGCACCTGTACCTGTTTAAGAGAATGCTCGTGCACTGATGCTCACCTCGCTGCCAGTGAAGCAGGCTGGACATGCTGAGTGAAGTATAATTGCCTCCTGGGAGCAACCCTCAAACAATGAGGGTATACAAACTCCACCTCCCTCAGCCTAAGCAGGACAACTGAGACACATGGTCTACTCTAGCTCCCAGAGTTTTCCCAGCAGAATTCATCCCCACTCTCCCATGGTGGGGTGCCTTGATAAAGCACCCTTGGATTGGCTTCCCCCGCTTCCCATGTCTCATTTCCCTACTTCTCTTTTCCTTCTGGGGGAACCCAAAATAACACATAGTTGTTAACCTCAGGAAGGTCAGCCAACTACGTACTGTCTCATGTAATAAATGGCAGAATTTGACAAAGCTTCCTTCCAGATATAAAATTCTATTATTTTAATGTTTCCCCCCCCTCTCCTTTGAACTTGAAGAGAGGTATCTGGAATATATAACTGGCACTAGTAACCAATTTGTAGTTTTCTTACCACCTTTCCAAACTAAAAACTTTGACAATGAGAATGCACAAAATCAATGGTAGTGGGAAATCACATAGTGCATTCTTTCCCAGCATATAGTTCCAGTTTTGAGTTTCTTCATTTTTTGATGGCAAAGTTAGACCTTAAAAAAAACAATACATTATTCATTATATACCTTGAAAAGCCCTTAAAAACCTATTTGCAGAAAACAGGACAAATATATACCCTATATGGCTACTCATATATAGATAATATGTATACCTTATCTTCTCATCCTTTAACTAATGACATCCTTGCCACATGCCTGTGAGCTCAAGAAGGCAAAGCTGAGTAGCACAAATTGCCAGATGAGAAAACTAAAGCTTAAAAAATGTTAAGGGGCCGTGCAGGAACTCAGGCCTTTCCTGTCTGGGGTCTGTGCGTTTCCTGCCACCTTCATTTCTTCCTGTTATCAGCAGTTCTGTTATATATTGAAAGTGTCTGCATTCTCTTTGGTGGAGTTTCTTTTCAGGAGTCCTGTTTTATGAACTTTGGTAATAACATTGAAGAAACATTGGAGCAAAGGTCACTTCCCACTTAGGAGGAGGGATGGAAATGGATGCTCCATTCAAGCTTCCTTTTGCACTTCGTGGGTCATGTTAAATGTCTTATCGGCATTATCTCATAGAATTACTGTTGAAGCATAGTAGGTCTAACATTGGGCCACATACTCAGAGAATGTAATAAATGAAGGTATTTTCAGACTTGCAAAGAGCAATCCTGTTTACCTCCCTTCCATCCCCTGATCACAAGTGAATTTCTGAAATGAAATAAAAATATCCTTGATGAGTGTCACAGTAGAAGCTGTTACAGTCATTTTCACTGTGAATGATCTTAGGCCATTTTCTAAAAACAGATCTGAGGGAGGAAAGGGAAACATCCACAGATTGATCATCTTAAATAGAAAAAAAAGAAAGGTAGAGAAACAATGGGGACCATGATAGTGATCAAAGAGAATGTGGAACAGTGTGGCAACATATCTGGTTTGACTGTCTGTGTGAGTCCCAGACAAAGAGTCACAGAAGAAATTCACTGGCTATGTTATCATGGGAAAGTCATTGACTCTTTGGATGTGAGAGTTGGACTGTGAAGAAGGCTGAGCGCCAAAGAATTGATGCTTTTGAACTGTGGTGTTGGAGAAGACTCTTGAGAGTCCCTTGGACTGCAAGGAGATCCAACCAGTCCATTCTGAAGGAGATCAGCCCTGGGATTTCTTTGGAAGGACTGATGATAAAGCTGAAACTCCAGTACTTTGGCCATCTCATGCGAAGAGTTGACTCATTGGAAAAGACTCTGATGCTGGGAGGAATTGGGGGCAAGAGGAGAAGGGGACGACAGAGGATGAGATGGCTGGATGGCATCACTGACTCGATGGACGTGAGTCTAAGTGAACTCTGGGAGTTGGTGATGGACAGGGAGGCCTGGCGTGCTGCAATTCATGGGGTCACAAAGAGTCGGGCACGACTGAGTGACTGATCTGATCTGATCTGATTTACTTATTTATTTTTGGCTGTGCTGGGTCTTCTTTATTGCGAGCGGGCTTTCCCTAGTTGTGGATAGTGAGGACTACTCTCTAGTTGCAGTGTGTGGGTTCTCATTGCAGTGGCTTCTCTTGTTGTGGAGCATGGGCTCTAGGGCATGTGGGCTTCAGTAGTTTTGACACACAGGCTTAGTTGCTCCATGTCATGTGGGATCTTCCTGGACCAGGGATCAAACCCATGTCCCCTGCATTGGTGGTGTGTTTTCAACCACTGGACCACCAGGGAAGCCCCATTGACTCTTCGTAATCAAAGTTAAAAAAAATTTTTTTTTCCTATTTATAAATGATGGATTAGGACTCACATGACTGTGACAAAATAGACCATATCGTTAAACCCTGCACTTCTACATGATGCGATACCAAGTGGGTGGGGAAAACCTGACATAAATCCCTTCCTTCTCTAAAGTACTCCCTGATTCTGTCATCATTTTTTCCTGTATAATGCCATGGATCCTTCTTTATAGCTCTGCAAGAACAGTTATCACATCTTATTGCAATTGTTCTTATTCACCCTTCTTACTGACTGAGAATTTCTTGAGTTATAGAGGAGTTCATTTCTTCATTTTATATCCTCTCCCCCCAGCAAAGGATCTACACACAGGAGACCCTCGATTATTGTCAATAAAATAAATGCTAATGCCTGTTTTTTTTTTTAATAGAAGTTTAAAGTGGCAGTCATTTACCCATTCAAGGCAGCCAGTATTGATAGATGTCCTACTATGTGCTAAGCAAGAAAGAAACACAGAAATCAAAATAGGAAAATAAATGCCGCTGGAAGGCACAGTTATATGTGTAAGCGTATTTATCTCTTTTCCAAGATTTCCACCCAGTCAACCAAGGTTTGATTACATTTTTATAACTCCTATGGATCTTGAGAAAGAAAGCAGTCTCTCTTTTTAATCTCATTTTATTTGGGTGTGATAAACACCAAGGAACAGGTAAACGGTGAAATCTTTTTAATTTTTATACAAGCTTGAGCTGTGTTTGAATACCTGGTTCTAAGATTCTACATTTTGTAAGGTTATCTATTTCTGATGTCAAAATGAACCTAATTCAAATACATGCCAAAAGCTTATTTACAGTTTGTTGCCAGTGCTTCCTTCAGCTGCTGATATACCTCATTGGCTACAGGCCAGGTGGGTAGTAATTTTCTACATATTTCCACTGCACAGCAAGAAGCAGTTAATTTCCAGGCACATATTGCTTTAATTTCTGTTAGTCCAATCATTTTTCAGTACAGTACCAGGGTCCTCCTGCCAGGGGCTATAATTTTATAAGAGTAGAACTCTAGAAAATGTGTGGGAGAGATGAGTAGGCATGCCTGCAGTGCTTTCTATCTCACTTTGTTCTGTGCAAAAAGCCTCAGGAGGAAGCTTTGGGAGGTAGTTTCATTTGGAGATAGTGGTCGATTTTGGATGAACTCTGGAGAAAAACTCAGATGTTTTCCCTTGGAGTTTAGTCATTGGAATTGAGAAGGGGTACCATGTTCCTGAGATGATGTGGAGAGTGTACTGGCCACACATGGTACTGTTTCTCTCCTGTGCTTTTTTTTTTTTAAGGAATATTGATTCTCAGTTTGAGTTGGAGTTAAAGAGAGCCAATTTATTCTGTGCCTGTCAGAACTCTAATATAGACAAGAGGAGAAGCAGGGGGCCAGTGACGGTTCTGGGAAAACAAAAAAGCCAAATGCATGTACAGAGGACAAAGGGCCCGTTACTGGTCCAGAACCCTAAGGGCTTTATGTAGCTGGCTTCAGAGGTACAATGTCATATGCCAGCAGAAGGCTGGTGTGTAATGACACCTGCTGAAATTGTAAGCAACATGTCAGAGTCCATAGCATATGTCTTCAGTGTGGCTTATAGGAAAGGGCACATCCCAAATAAAGAGTGACCCAGCGTCTAAGTTATCAAATGACAAACACTTTTGTCTTGTCCTTTTTGGCAGGGAGATTGCCCAAGAGAGTGGGAGAGGGACTATGAGGAAAATTTCTGTGTCACAAGTACTCATTCAATTATATAATATATAGTGCCTACTATGTGACATTCCAGTGTTTTTCATTGTTTAAAACTCACAAGCCTATTAGTGGGTCATGGAATCAATTTTACCAGTATCCACTGGATTTTTAATGACATAAAATTAAAAAAAAAAGAATAGACTAGAGTGGAAGAAAATAAAATATAGCAGATTGTCAGGATATAATTTCATGCAACTTGTATCAGTTGTGTGCATGCATGTCTAGCATACATATGTGAAGATGTGTCTATAGGTATATATCCATTTATAAGTAGATGTATATGTAAATTTATTTTATATATGAGATAAATAGATTAAGACACGATATAAATGCATTGTTTTACTGTACCTTATCAAAAGAGTTTGAAAGCCATTGATGTAGATCCTAAGAAAGATACAAATAAATATCAAGCACATATATACAGCTGTCCTTTGGAATCTTAAAATCTAGTTAGAAATAAGAAACATGAAGGAAAAAGAAACAACTGTTTTATTCACCACTCAGCACAATCAAGGTGCACAGGTTATTCCATCTAGTTCTCCTGACAGTCTCAGACACAGAGCTGCTGCTGTCATTGTCTTACAGGAGGAAAAAATGAGATAACTTGACCAAGGCAGGGCAACCCAGCCCAAATAGGTAGGGCCTTTATTCATAGCCTGGACTATTGGTTAACACTCCAATTTCCTCTATATTCTCTCACCTTCCTGAAAAGGTAGCGAATGTGTGTGAAATGGGTAATGTATACAGGGAGAAACATGAAATTTTAGAGAAGGAAGAAGGTATTATGGGCTTTCAAGAGAGGAAGGGAAGAATTTCAGGGAGGAGATAGGAGATAGGTTTTAACCTGGAGTTAGGAGGAGAAGAAAGGAAGTAGGACTGAATTCCAGACAGTGGTGAGGGTCTGAGCCAAGTCTTCGAGTAGAGAAGGAGCATGGAGTGCTTAGGACCCACAGTAGTAAACTGGTCTGGCTGGAGGGGAAGACAGATGTCTGGAAAATAAAGAGAGAAAAAGCTGAGTACGAACTGACCCTGAGAGAAGTTACACTTACCCTGAGAGAAGCTGATCATGTATCAGGTGTGGTGGTAAGAGATTTTTATATGTTATTTTATAGTATTATATTGAATACTCATGACAACTCTGGGTGGTGGATATTGTGATGCTCATTCTAAAGAGGAGTAAATGATGCTAAAGGGGGGCTCTGTAAGTTGTTCAAGATGTTATTATGGAACTAGATTCAAAGACACACATGTCCGAGTCTAAGGCCTGTGCTGTAGGCATTTCTGCCATTCCTTTGCTTTTGTTTACACCCATGACTGTGATGCTGAAAGCTCAGCTTCTCTGGACACTGGTGCCAAATCAGATCTCGGAGGCAGAGTTTTAGATGCAGTAGAAAAGGATAGCTTTATTGCTTTGCCAGACAAAGGGGGCCACAGTGGGCTAATACCCCCAAAGCCATGTGTCCCCACTTGGGGAAGACAGTGAGAAGTTTTATAGAAATTGTTCCAAGAGGGTATGATTTACTTGTGGACATTCTTCTAATGGGTTGGTGGCGAGGTAAGTGGGAGTCAGCCTCATCAACCTTCAGGTCCAATGGGTCTGGGATCTCCGTGCTTGTGGGCAGCATACCATCATGAATCGTCAACTTCTCCCACTGGAGGGGGCTTCAGTGTCTGCAAAACAGCTCAAAGATATTGTTGTGTGAATCACTTGATGGGGAAACAGAACCTCACACCAAGGCTGCTCTTGACTGTTTCTCCCTGGTCCACCCTCCTTTCTCTAATTAATAACTGAATCTGCCCAGTGGAACTCAGGGAAGGTCATGGAGGCTGAATGAAGGCTGTTTCCTATAATCAAAGAAATGGGGGACACAGAGAGGCCTTGTGCCCAGGAGCTCCACAGGGCCCTGCATGGTATCAACTGAACCTTCCACACATCACATCCAAGGTTCTTTCTAAACATATGCAGTATCTGATCGCTCCTCACTACCCCTGGTCCAAATCACTACGTCTCATGACTAATGCAGTTGCCTCCTAACTAGACCCCCTGAGTCTTGCTTTGCCTTCCTTTGGTCTGCTCTCAAACTATAAGCCAGGATGATCCTGTTAAAACATAAGTAGATGAAGTTATCCCTCTGCTCAAAACCCTGCAGAGGCTTCCCATCTTAGAGGAAAAGCCAAAGTACACACAGTTCTTGACGAGCTACCTTCCCCCAACCACAGGGCCTCACTTCCTTCTTCTTTTTTCTTATTCACCTCCAGTTACACAGACTCCCCCCAGTTCCTCAAATATTTCAGATATATTCCTGCCTTGAAGACTTAGCAGTTACTGTTGTTCTACCTGAGATGCCCTTCTCCAATATGCACACAGGACTCACCCTCTAATTAGCATCAGATCCTTCCTCAAACATCTCTTCTCAATGAGACCTTCCCAGATCACTTAGCTAAAACTACAATGGCCCCCACCTAATGACCTTTCCTATTTCTTGCTGCTGAGCTCTTTTTCTCCTTAGCACATATTGTTCATCAACACATTTTGTATTTGACTTTCTCATGTGTCTCCTGTTCTGCCTCCATCACTGGAATGTAAGGTCCATGAAGGCACGGACTTTGCAGCCTCCTTTCTTCACTACTCCATCCACAATACCTAGAACAGCACTAAACATATTTTAGGCCCACAACAAATATTCACTGAATGAGTGAATAAGACCCAGGCAATCTGATTCCAGAGACAACACTCTTAACCCTTATATTGAACTGCCTCTCAGAAGTTCAAGGATGTTTCTTGACAGATAAATTTTGAATACACTTAAACAAAATTCTTTGCCAAGTCTAATCATGGTTCAACTCTTTCTAGAAGTTAAATATTCAATTCAGTAAAGCCAGGTCATCTGTGATATGGTGAACTTTTTTCTTTGGCAGTAAAATTTCCTTTTGGAGTTATTAATAAATTCACCATTATCTGGTTTATCTTATTATCACTGCAAATTTCTCAAGGCAGTTTTATTTCTGTATATACAGTAATGTGCTGCTACAGAATGTATGCATTATAGGTGAGGTAAGCATATAGTATTTTAATTAGAACTTAGAATTCACTTTTTTTAATCATGTAGAACATACAATTCACTATTTCACGAGATTGTCTTTGACACTGAGTATTCTGTAGAATTTCTTATTAATTCCTTGTTAGCATCATTTTGTATTTAAGGAAATAGACTGGTTAAAGCTCATTTGGACTTTCATAATTTTGGTATAAGTGAGATAAGAAAGTCATCCTCAGCGATCAATGCAAAGAAATAGAGGAAAGCAGTAGAATGGGAAAGACTAGATATCTCTTCAAGAAAAGTAGAGGTACCAAGGGAACATTTCATGCAAAGATGGGCTCAGTAAAGGACAGAAATGGTAGGGACCTAACAGAAGCAGAAGATATTAAGAAGAGGTGGCAAGAATACACAGAAGAACTGTACAGAAAAGATCTTCATGACCCAGATAATCACGATGGTGTGATCACTGACCTAGAGCCAGACATCCTGGAATGTGAAGTCAAGTCGGCCTTAGAAAGCATCACTACGAACAAAGCTAGTGGAGGTGATGGAATTCCAGTGGAGCTATTCCAAATCCTGAAAGGTGATGCTGTGAAAGTGCTGCACTCAATTTGCCAGCAAATTTGGAAAACTCAGCAGTGGCCACAGGACTGGAAAAGGTCAGTTTTCATTCCAATCCCCCCAAAAAAGGCAATGCCGAAGAATGCTTAAATTACTGCACAATTGCACTCATCTCAGACACTAGTAAAGTAATGCTCAAAATTCTCCAAGCCAGGCTTCAGCAATATGTGAACTGTGAACTTCCAGATGTTCAAGCTGGTTTTAGAAAAGGCAGAGGAACCAGAGACCAAATTGCCAACATCCGCTGGATCATAGAAAAAGCAAGAGAGTTCCAGAAAAACATCTATTTCTGCTTTTTTGACTATGCCAAAGCCTTTGACTATGTGAATCACAACAAACTGTGAAAAATTCTTCAAGAGATGGGAATACCAGACCACCTGATCTGCCTCTTGAGAAATTTGTATGCAGGTCAGGAAGCAACAATTAGAACTGGACATGGAATAACAGATTAGTTCCAAACAGGAAAAGGAGTATGTCAAGGCTGTATATTGTCATCCTGCTTATTTAACATATGCAGAGTACATCATGAGAAATGCTGGGCTGGATGAAGCACAAGCTGGAATCAAGATTGCTAGGAGAAATATCAATCACCTCAGATATGCAAATGACACCACCCTTATGGCAGAAAGTGAAGAAGAACTAAAGAGCCTCTTGATGCAAGTGAAAGAGGGGAGTGAAAAAGTTAGCTTAAAGCTCAACATTCAGAAAACTAAGATCATGGCATCCAGTCCCATCAGATCAGATCAGATCAGATCAGTCGCTCACTCATGTCCGACTCTTTGCCACCCCATGAATCGCAGCACGCCAGGCCTCCCTGTCCATCACCAACTCCCGGAGTTCACTCAGACTCATGTCCATCGAGTCAGTGATGCCATCCAGCCATCTCATCCTCTGTCGTCCCTTTCTCCTCCTGCCCCCAATCCCTCCCAGCATCAGAGTCTTTTCCAATGAGTCAACTCTTCACATGAGATGGCCAAAGTACTGGAGTTTCAGGTTTATCATCAGTCCTTCCAAAGAAATCCCAGGGCTGATCTCCTTCAGAATGGACAGGTTGGATCTCCTTGCAGTCCAAGGGACTCTCAAGAGTCTTCTCCAACACCACAGTTCAAAAGCATCAATTCTTCGGCACTCAGCCTTCTTCACAGTCCAACTCTAACATCCATACATGACCACAGGAAAAACCATAGCCTTGACTAGACGAAACTTTGTTGGCAAAGTAATGTCTCTGCTTTTGAATATGCTATCTAGGTTGGTCATAACTTTCCTTCCAAGGAGTAAGCGTCTTTTAATTTGATGCCTGCAGTCACCATCTGCAGTGATTTTGGAGCCCAGAAAAATAAAGTCTGACACTGTTTCCACTGTTTCACCATCTATTTCCCATGAAGTGGTGGGACTGGATGCCATGATCTTCGTTTTCTGAATGTTGAGCTTTAAGCCAACTTTTTCACTCTCCTCTTTCACTTTCATCAAGAGGCTTTTTAGTTCCTCTTCACTTTCTGCCATAAGGGTGGTATCATCTGCATATCTGAGGTTATTGATATTTCTCCCAGCAATCTTGATTCCAGCTTGTGTTTCTTCCAGTCCAGTGTTTCTCATGATGTACTCTGCATATACGTTAAATAAACAGGGTGACAGTATACAGCCTTGACGAATTCCTTTTCCTATTTGGAACCAGTCTGTTGTTCCATGTCCAGTTCTAACTGTTGCTTCCTGACCTGCATACAAATTTCTCAAGAGGCAGATCAGGTGGTCTGGTATTCCCATCTCTTTCAGAATTTTCCACAGTTTATTGTGATCCACACAGTCAAAGGCTTTGGCAGAGTTAATAAAGCAGAAATAGATGTTTTTCTGGAACTCTCTTGCTTTTTCTATGATCCAGCAGATGTTGGCAACTTGATCTCTGGTTCCTCTGCCTTTTCTAAAACGAGCTTGAACATCAGGATGTTCATGGTTGACATGTTGCTGAAGCCTGGCTTGGAGAATTTTGAGCATTACTTTACTAACGTGTGAGATGAGTGCAATTGTGCGGTAGTTTGAGCATTCTTCGGCATTGCCTTTTTTTGGGGGATTGGAATGAAAACTGACCTTTTCCAGTCCTGTGGCCACTGCTGAGTTTTCCAAATTTGCTGGCAAATTGAGTGCAGCACTTTCACAGCATCATCTTTCAAGATTTGGAATAGCTCAACTAGAATTCCATCACCTCCACTAGCTTTGTTCGTAGTGATGCTTTCTAAGGCCCACTTGACTTCACATTCCAGGATGTCTGGCTCTAGGTGAGTGATCACACCATTGTGATTTTCTGGGTCGTGAAGATCTTTTTTGTACAGTTCTTCTGTATATTCTTGCCACCTCTTCTTAATATCTTCTGCTTCTCTTAGGTCCCTACCATTTCTGTCCTTTATCGAGCTCATCTTTGCATGAAATGTTCCTTTGGTATCTCTGATTTTCTTGAAGAGATCCCTAATCTTTCCCATTCTGTTGTTTTCCTCTATTTCTTTGCATTGATTGCTGAAGAAGGCTTTCTTATCTCTTCTTGCTATTCTTTGGAACTCTGCATTCAGATGTTTATATCTTTCCTTTTTTCCTTTGCTTTTTGCTTCTCTTCTTTTCACAGCTATTTGTAAGGCCTCCCCAGACAGCCATTTTGCTTTTTTGCATTTCTTTTCTATGGGAATGGTCTTGATCCCTGTCTCCTTTACAATGTCGCAAACCTCATTCCATAGTTCATCAGGCAGTCTATCTATCATATCTAGGCCCTTAAATCTATTTCTCACTTCCACTGTATAATCATAAGGGATTTGATTTAGGTCATACCTGAATGGTCTAGTGGTTTTCCCTACTTTCTTCAATTTAAGTCTGAATTTGGTAATAAGGAGTTCATGGTCTGAGCTACAGTCAGCTCGTGGTCTTGTTTTTGCTGACTGTATAGAGCTTCTCCATCTTTGGCTGCAAAGAATATAATCAATCTGATTTCGGTGTTGACCATCTGGTGATGTCCATATATAGAGTCTTCTCTTGTGTTGTTGGAAGAGGGTGTTTGTTAAGACCAGTGCATTTTCTTGGCAAAACTCTATCAGTCTTTGCTCTGCTTCATTCTGTATTCCAAGGCCAAATTTGCCTGTTACTCCAGGCGTTTCTTGACTTCCTACTTTTGCATTCCAGTCACCTATAATGAAAAGGACATCTTTTTTGGGTGTTAGTTCTAAAAGGTCTTGTAGGTCTTCATAGAACCATTCAACTTCAGCTTCTTCGCATTACTGGTTGGGACATAGACTTGGATTACTGTGATATTGAATGGTTTGCCTTGGAAACGAACAGAGATCATTCTGTCGTTTTTGAGATTGCATCCAAGTACTGCATTTTGTTGACCATGATGGCCACTCCATTTCTTCTGAGGGATTCCTGCCCCAGTAGTAGATATAATGGCCATCTGAGTTAAATCCACCCATTCCAGTCCATTTCAGTTCACTGATTCCTAGAATGTCGACATTTACTCTTGCCATCTCTTGTTTGACCACTTCCAATTTGCCTTGATTCATGGACCTGACATTCCAGGTTCCTATGCAATATTGCTCTTTACAGCATTGGACCTTGCTTCTATCAACAGTCACATCCACAGCTGGGTATTCTTTTTGCTTTGGCTCCATCCCTTCATTCTTTCTGGAGTTATTTCTCCACTGATCTCCAGTAGCATATTGGGCACCTACTGACCTGGGGAGTTTCTCTTTCAGTATCCTATCATTTTGCCTTTTCATACTGTTCATGGGGTTCTCAAGGCAAGAATACTGAAGTGGTTTGCCATTCCCTTCTCCAGTGGACCACATTCTGTCAGATCTCTCCACCATGACCCACCCGTCTTGGGTTGCCCTATGGGCATGGCTTAGTTTCATTGAGTTAGACAAGGCTGTGGTCCAAGTGTGATTAGATTGACTAGTTTTCTGTGAATATGGTTTCAGTGTGTTTGCCCTCTGATGCCCTCTTGCAACACCTACCGTTTTACTCGGGTTTCTCTTACCTTGGGCGTGGGGTATCTCTTCACAGCTGTTCCAGCAAAGCACAGCCATTGCTCCTTACCTTGGACGAGGGGTATCTCCTCACCACCGCCCTTCCTGACCTTCAGTGTGGGATAGCTCCTCTAGGCCCTCCTGTGCCCGCACAGCCACGCCCCAGGTAACTCCTCCGGTCCCATCACTTCATGGCAAATAGATGGGGAAACAGTGGCTGACTTTATTTTTCTGTGCTCCAAAATCACTACAGATGGTGATTGCAGCCATGAAATTAAAAGACACTTACTCCTTGGAAGGAAAGTTATGACCAACCTAGACAGCATATTAAAAAGCAGAGACATTACTTTGCCAAGAAAGGTCCGTCTAGTCATGTATAGATGTGAGAGTTGGACTACAAAGAAAGCTGAGTGCTAAAGAATTGATGCTTTTGAACTGTGGTGTTGAAGAAGACTCTTGAGAGTCCCTTGAACTGCAAGGAGATCCAACCAGTCCATCCTAAAGGAAGTCAGTCCTGGGTGTTCATTGGAAGGACTGATGTTGAAGCTGAAACTCCAATACTTTGGCCACCTGATGCGAAGAGCTGACTCATTTGAAAAGACCCTGATGCTGGGAAAAAATGAGGGCAGGAGGAGAAGGGGACGACAGAGGATGAGATGGTTGGACAACATCACCGACTTGATGGACATGAGTTTGGGTGAATTCCGGGAGTTGGTGATGGACAGGGCGACCTGGTGTGCTGCGGTTCATGGGGTCGCAAAGAGTCGGACACGACTGAGCAACTGAACTGAAACTGAAATTGTACTTACAGATATGTAAGAGTAGTTTGCTCAATCTCTATCTTTAAAAACTGTCTATTCTTTTGGTATCTAAAATTTTAAAATACCCTATGTCATTAAACTTTCTAGAATTCTTCTCTGAGTGTTAAAAGCTCTACTCCCTTACTGCTGTTCCAGACAGTGGGATTTTCTTTCCTCTTCCAGTACCCTCCTCAGTTTAGACATCTAAAACTGACATTGGAAGGCTCTGTATTTCAGTTCTGTTCAGTCACTCATTCGTGTCCAACACTTTGCTACCCTATGGATTGCAGCATGCCAGGCTTCCCTGTCCATCAGCAATGCCCAGAACTTGCTCAAACTCATGTCCATCGAGTCGGTGATGCTATCCAGTCATCTTGTCCTCTGTTTTCCCCTTCTCCTCTTGCACTCAATATTTCCCAGAATCTGGGTCTTTTCCAGTGAGTCAGTACTTCACACCAGGTGACCAAAGTTTTTGAGCTTCAGCCTTAGCATCAGTCCTTCCAATGAATATTCAGGACTGATTTATTTAAGCATTGACTTGTTTGATCTCCTTGCAGTCCAAGGGACTCTCAAGAGTCTTCTCCAACACCACAGTTCAAAAGCATCAATTCTTTGGTGCTCAGCTTTCTTTATGGTCCAACTCTCACATCCATACATGGCTACTGGAAAAACCATGGCTTTGACTAGATGGACTTTTGTTGGCAAGGTAATGTCTCTGCTTTTTAATATGCTGTCTAGGTTGGTTATAGATTTCTTCTGAGGAGCAAGCATCTTTTAATTTCATGGTTGCAGTCACCATCTGCAGTGATTTTGAAGCCCCCCAAAATAAAGTTTCTCACTGTTTCCATTGTTTCTGCATTTATTTGCCATGAAGTGATGGGATAAGGTGCCATGATCTTCATTTTTTGAATGTTGAGTTTTAAGCCAACTTTTTCACTCTCCTCTTTCACTTTCAAGAGGCTCTTTAGTTCCTCTTCACTTTCTGCCATAAGGGTGGTGTCATATGCATATGTGAAGTTATTGACATTTCTCCTGCCAATCTTGATTCCAGCTTGTGCTTCATCCAGCCTGGCATTTCGCATGATGTATACTACATATAAGTTAAATAAGCAGGGTGACAATATATAGCCTTGACATACTCCTTTCCCAATTTGGAACCAGTCTGTTTTTCCATGTCTGGTTCTAACTATTGCTTCTTGACCTGCATACAGGTTTCTTAGGAGGTAGGTACAGTGGTCTGGTATTCCCATCTCTTGAAGAATTTTCCACAGTTTGTTGTGATCCACACAGTTAAAGGCTTTAGCATAGTCAATGAAGCGGAAGTTGATGTTTTTCTGGAATTCTCTTGCTTTTTCTATGATCCAGCGGATGCTGGCAAATTTTTATCTTGTAAAATCTTAAAATGTGCAGAAGAATGCAGAGTCTACAGTTGTCCTTAAACCTGTGCTCCACTTTCCACATGGCAACATATCAGTAGAATATGAATAACATTCATCTGTGTCCTCCTCAGTACTTGGTGTTAATAAGCTCCTCTTTTGAACAATAAGTTTTATTTGATGAACTTGTTCATTAAAATTTAGCCCAGGGCAAATTTATTAATCTAAGCCCTTCCATTTGGAAGCAACAAACTTTTTTAAACATTTAATCAATGTGTTAGTAAAAGAGTTCAAAGTCCTCCTTCTCAGTTCTTCTATATTTAAAATGGTTGATTTAATTGTATTTGATCATTCCAGGTTTCTTGATAAATGTTGAAAAGACTCATGTTCTGGCTTAGGTGAAAGCAGTGTTCCGCAAAGAATTTCACAGAATACTAATTTTGCAAGTGTTAATTGATGGTGTTCAAGGGAAGAAAAACTGTTTGCACGGTCAAATGAATCCTGGAAATGCTCAATTAGACCAGGAACAAAGTTTAACAAGTTTCTTCTTGTGGGACTTCTTAGAACCTTTAATACTACGAGTTGTGGATCCCCTGAGAAGGGGTATAATTTTCGGGGACTTCAAGCTGCTTTCACCATGGAAAATATCTTGTGTCAGCTATGTAGCAGCAGTCGTGTTCCCTGAGATACAATATGGGAAACACTGGGTTAAAACCCTAGCAAGAGTAGGATGATTAATAGCAAGAAGAATATCTGCGTAGAGCTTAAAGGCCTGTTGTTCAGAGACATTGAAATTTCTGTTGTGTGTGTCACTGATAATATTCTCAACTTGCAGTTTTAAATATTTGACTCTCTGTGGGAGGGAAGGGTGACCTAGCCATGATAAAATGAGAGAGAGAACAAAGAGCAATTACAAAGCATTTTTCCATTCTGATTACTCTTTTTAAAAAAAAAATCTTCTGATGTCTGTGCATTTTGTCTCTGTGAGATAAAGGCGCTGAATTTTGATGAGGTACCTCCCAAAGGTGTTATGTTTTAAATCATATCTTCAGGTAGGAAATGCCCAATCCAAGTCTTAAGCTTTGTTACCAGAATGACCATATGTCATGGTATGCCTAGTACCATCTAGATTTGCACCTATTATTTCTGTGTAATTACTAATAATATCTCCCTTTAGTCTTAAAATATAGTACCATTTTGAATGATAAATTATATAGTCACCATCCCAATTACCCATGTGTGGCAGACTATCTTTTTCCAAAGGAGTTGCAGCAGTGCCTCCTATCCACATGCCACTCTTCCATCAGGAGATGGAGTCTAATTTCTGTCCCTTGGAAAGGTGAAGGGCCTGTGATCCACCTCTCACCCACAGAATACAATAGAAGAGACACGGCTGGACTTCCCAGCTGAGGACATAAGCCATTCTGCTGCAACATTACTCAGTGGAAAGTCCACACTGGAGCCTAGTTACCATGTAAGCACTCTGATTTTCTGCCATACTGTGAGTAAGCCCAAACTTGCATGTGTAAGGAGATCATATGGAGAAGCCCAGAAACTACTTAGGAGAGATGCCCAGCCAGCTCCCAGATGCTCCAGCTGTAGATATCATTATTTATAGATTGATGAATTGATTGATTGATTAGCTGTCTAGCTGTGCTGGGTCTTCATTGCAGCATGCCGGACCTTTGATCTTCACGGTGACACGCAGGATCTCTGGTTGTACCATATGAACTCTTAGTTGCGACATGTGGGATCTAGTTCCCTGACCAGAGATCAAACCCAGGGCCACTGCATTGGGAGCTCAGAGTCTTAGCCACTGGACCACCAGGGAAGTCCCTCTAGATATCCTTAGACTGCAACTACATGAGAGATCCTGATCCACAGAAAACGTGAGAGATAATGCAGTGTTTTTAAGCACTAGGTTTGGGGGTGATTTGTGACAAGGCACAAGGTAAATGGAACGCTGTGGGATTCAGATCATACAAAATAAACTTGTAGTGCTACCTTGTATTGGATTTGTCCACTAACCTTGTCTTGAATTTGAAACTAGGCAGCAGATTTTGAATTAACTATCCAAAACTCACTCATGATCTTGAGACTTTATGTAAATGGTACATCTAAGAACTTCTCATTGGAAGATAAATTTGCAAAATAATGTAATTTGTTTAAAAAAAATGTACCAAGGGATAAATTCTTTGCTTTTCTTTCAGATCTCATTTTACCTCTTCATTATTTGTGTTAAATATGTCTAGAAATTAATATATAAATATATCTGTTTAAAGACTGGTAACAGAATGAATATTTGTGTACTCATTTGCCACCCAACTACAAAAACTTAGTATAGCTAGCACCTTTAAAGTCTCCCCTAAGTTCGTCTTCCTGAATTGCCTCCTTTCCTCTATCCCAAAGGTAATTGTTGTGCCAAAATTTGAATTTTTCATTTGTTTACTTATCTGTGTAGTTTTCAGCTCACATACACTTCCTGAAACAATGTATCGTTTATTTTGCCAGGTTGTGAGCATGGAAACATACAATGTGGGATTTTATGTGTTTATGTATGTATTTTGGCCAGTTAGTTCTGCTCAAATGTATGTTTTTAATTTTTTTTCAAATGTGTGTTTTTGAGGTGTATCCATGTTAATGTGTAGCTGTAGTTCTTGCCTTCCCCTTTTATACAGCTCTTATTCCAATTAATTAAGTTAATGGAAAACAAATGCTGCATGTTCACTTGCCTCAAGTTTTCACAGAATATGAACCAGCAAAGGGTCAAAGCAAAAAAATAAAAAAAACAATCTGAAACTGATTTAAAAGCATTTATTATCCATAAGTAAAGAAGAATGAGCAAATGTGCTCATCCTGCAGTTCTGAAGGACTGAAGTCCAAACACTTGAATCTCTGACATAAGTTCCTAAGTGTCTGGATGAGAAAGCAGCCCAACGTTTGCATAATCTTAACCTAGCAATAACAAAAATTTCTTAGCATTCCATCATTCGCTCCTCACTATGATCATCACAGTAGCATAGGTAGCCCACGTGCCTATCCATCTGTGTTATTTGAGTGCCATGTGACTGATTCTGACAAGTAGAAGATGAGCAGGTGAGCTGTATCCCTTTCCAAGGCCTCCCCATATGTAATTGTCCATGAAAATCCCCAGAGATGGCTGTAAGATGAAAGGAGCCTGGATCCCAGAGTTAAACTAGCAAGAGATCAGTTGCCCAACTGACACTGGGCTGAGAAATAACTGAGAGATAAACCTTTTTTCTAGAAAGTCACCTAGATTCTAGAGTTTTGTTTTCTTCTTTTTTTTTAATCAAAGCAACATAACCTCACCTATTCTGATCATTGCCATCATCAGTAAATGTCGTAGAAGGCAGTGTCAGGAACTGGAAGACGTGACTTAGAAGTTGTTTTTTTTTTTTTTTTTTTCCTGTTTTTATTTAATTGTATTTTCACAGATGACCAGCAGTTTAGGGGGATGTAGGTTGAAAGAGAATATGAGGTAACTCTGTAGAAAGAATAGCAACTATCATAAATTGAGCCCCTATTACTTAGCTGGCAATGTGCCAAGTAATGTTTCTGGCCTATTGACTGAGTTGCTCATAGCGACGCTATGAAAGCGGTACTGTTTAATCATCACCATCTCTGTATGAGGAATCTGAAGTCTATCAATAACAAGAAACTGAATTATTAATAAAATTCTAGAGCAAATGACATGACTTGAACTCAGGTTCTTCTTTCTCCAGATTTCATCCTATGAACTGTGGTGCATGACTCAACTTTCCAGCTTCCAGGAACAAGTCACTTTAGTGGAAATTAATTCTAACTAGAGCCAGTGCTTGGAACAATTCCAGTGCTTCCCTGCCACATTCTCCGCATTTTTATAAATCTTACTCTGCCACAGAGAGGGGGCTGACAGAGGCAGCATGAAATGGGAAACAGCCTCATGGTGGCTATTTGCCTGTAGATACTGCATTACTGTCACTGCCAGGAAAGCGAACTTGAAAAAGGGGGGAAATTATGAGAACAGACTCTGTGAGGTGCATTAACAACTCTTGAAATCAGTCAGAGTTGTTGGCAAGCCAAAGATAGTTGAGTTGCTCGGGTCTCTGTGATTTTGAAAGCCCACTACCACTTTACAGGTGGGGATTTAAATGCCTGAAAACATGTGTCAAGGCATCATGGCTGTTTATGTATTCCAGATTGCATGTAGGGCTTGATGTGTGATTGTCACTTAATAGAATTTGCAAATGACATATTTATTAGACATTGATGGAGAGGCTCAAATAAGCCCCCAGAGATTCTGAAGCTCATCATTTGCACTTCTAAATATGATAAGGGTTTCCCTTTTTAGTTTAAAAGCAAACTGGTTTCATGATGCCATCTGCATGTAGACATTTTTGTTTACCAAAACTTATTTTCATGAATTAAAAGAAGCTAGGACTATATAATCTGTATGGAACATGAGGAGTCTTGGAAATGGCAACCCACTCCAGTGTTCTTGCCTGGAGAATCCCAGGGACAGAGGAGCCTAGTGGGCTGCCGTCTATAGGGTCACACAGAGTCAAACACGACTGAAGCGACTTAGCAGCAGCAAGGACAATACAATGCAGTAAAAATAAGAGAGGTGAAATGGAATAGGAAAGAGGTCAGAAAAATCAGAAATAGAGGCAGAGGAGAAAAAAATATGTCTACAATGGGAGGAAGGCATAAAGGAAGAATATTTTTTAAAGTGGAGCATGCTTAACTATTTACAGTTTCCATGGAGAAATGTCATTAGGCTTAAGAACATTCTGGATTAAAAGGGGCTTAAGGAAAGATAGTCAATCTATAAATGCTTTTCTTACCAGAGGGAAAGTTAATGATTTAATAATTCAAAACCACACAAAATTGTAAATCAACCCAAAGTTCTATTAAAAATATAAAATATAATTCAAAACAAAATGTTCATTTTGTCCTTGTTGGGGGATGCATGTAGCGATGCTGCCTCTTACACAAACACACGCAGATACGTCCGTTTTGTGTTCCTTCTCAATTCTTGGCCACCATAAGCAAATGGATGTACATGGAAGAATTCACCCCCACTCACATTCCATAATGATAGAGATAAACCACTTAAGAAGGATAGAATTAATATGGTTGCCTCATAATCCTCAGTAAGCTAGAAAGGTTTTCTTTTTGAAAAGCAGATGAGATAATACGCCTGTGGTATCAGGATGATGATTCCCGACAACAGAAGGAGAAGAGAAAGAAGAAAGTCCCTTTAATCTGAATTACTTTGTGACTGTAAACGCACCAGTACAGCTGGGAAGGTCTGGACAAGCTACCACGCTGCCTCTCACACGGTGCTGATAAGCAATGCAGTTTATTTCCATCATCTCAGGGTAACTGTTGGAGAGCCACCAGCAGGCAGTGAGTGAAAGGGGAAAGAGGCTGGGCAAGAAGCCTCTGAGAATATCTCTGCTGACAGTCTATCTTTACCACCATTTATTACTCTGACCTTATTCCCAACACCATTCCCCTGTCCTCCTTACCCATCTTAGTGCACAAGTGTGAGAGTTGGTAACATAGCTGACTAAGAAAAAGAGATGATGTGCTTCATAGCATTGAGATGAATTCTCAAATCTGCACATGGATTTATGTCAAGAGTCTAGCTCAACTCCAAGTACATTGTTGGTACACAAGACACCAGTTTTCTTTCTTTCTTATCCACTCCTGTTCTTTCTAAACTCCAACTTCCAAGGTTGGTTTATTTGGGGTTGGCATCTGGGAGTAGGTTGACTAGATGTCTGTATGGTCTTTTGTCTCAACAAAACAGACTACAGATACCAGAAGTATGAGAACCACTATTCCATGAAATGTGCAATAACTAATCAAAACCAAGATTAGTCACATGAGCCTCTTTTCTCCCTCTTACCATTTGAAAGAATGAGAGGGAGTAACTCTTCCTTCTTTCTGACTCATTTCTAGTAAAAGGATTTCGTTACTGAGATATTTTATCTTGATAAGTTGCTGCCTTCTATTTTCTCAAAATAAATTGACGTTAATAGTAACAAAAACAATGACTTTCATGCATTAAGAAATTGCAGCCATTGGCCAATAACTGAAGTAATTTTTCATATATAATCTTATTTTAGACTGAGAACAACTTTCAAAGAGGTTATTATTATCCTTAACTCATGACTTTCTGATTGTAATTAGATAAACTGCATAAAAACATTGGTAAATTATCAGAAAAAAATGTTTACTATATCCCAAAACCCTACTAGAACTTCCATTAATCTTCACTGAAAAGCAAATTTAAGATTGCAATGTTGCTTTAATAAACATAAGCTAACCATAATATGGCTGAGCTGGAGAATGTAGATGACTCATTTTACATTTTACAATCACCACCTCTCTTGCCTGCTCATAGCTAACACTATCAAGCACTTCCTTATGTTACCATTTAAACTCATCCAAATAAATTAATTGATGGAAAGATATTCGAGATTATGTAATTACTTCCTCTGGCTCTGGTGGTGTTGCCATCTGACTTGCAGGCAGCAAGACGAGATCTAAATTAAATGCAAATAATTGTTCACAATTAAGAAATGAAATGCCTGGAGAACCCCATGGTATTTTTTTTTCTTTTTTTTTTTTCCCCATGGTATTTTAAACAAGCTGCTGTACTTGCCATCAATCAACAGTTGAGGCTTTCTAGAATGTACTTGGCATGAGTCCCAACGATGACAGTGCACAGGCGACCTGTTGCCCTGTTCCCCTTCTACATCAGAGATAGTAATCCCCAGTGGTACATCCTTCAGTAAGATGTGAACTTTTGCAGGATCGTTTACATGAAAAGTATTATTGGATAAAGTTTGTGACAAGTACCAGCTGGTTGATTTCAGGTCCTGAAGTGACTTGTAATATAAAAGTTTACCTAGATAATCTTTTTTTTTAATTAATTTGTTTTTTAATTGAAGGAAAATTGCTTTACAGAATTTTGTTGTTATCTGTCAAACATCAACATGCATCAGCCATAAGTACACATATGTCCCCTCCCTCTTGAAACTCCCTCCCATCTCCCTCCCCATCCCACTCCTCTAGGTTGATACAGAGCCCCTGTTTGAGTTCCCTCAGTCATACAGAAAATTCCCATTGGCTGTCTATTTTACATATGGTAATGTAAGTTTCCATGTTACTCTCTCCATACAGCTCACCCTCTCTCCCCTCTCACCTGTGTCCATAAGTCTGTTTCTCCACTGCTGCCCTGATATCCGGGGCATCTTGGAGACTGATCAAGAGTTTTCTCAAGGGAAAATATGTCTAGCCTTGTCTCAGAGCATTTAAGTTGGTGGGATTTGTGTAGTTTTGTTTTTGTCCCAAGGCAAAGAAGCTGTTCATTTTTCAGGTGTTTCTCTGGATCCTTGATGATTACCTTAATGCCAGTGGATCCGTCCATACCTATAATGACCGCATCTAACTAATAAAGAGACTTCCTTGCCTTTGAACATGCCAAAAAAAGATAGTACATTTTGAAAACAGACAAGGACAGAATAATGAGGGCAAAACATAAGACTGAAAGAGGAAAATGTTTCTAAAGAAAATGACCTGAATAGGCTATCAGCTTAGATGGGTACAAAGGTTTTTATAAACACTATTAGTATTCATTTAGTATGGGTAGCAGACAGCAACAAGAATTGGAAAATAACTTGGAAGTGATCACTGAAGGGACAGAGGAGGCAAAAAATAAGTTTCTTCCTGAGCACAAATATCAGTGTCATGGGAGAGCACAATTGGAATGTTCTCCTTTGGTGGTTAGCAACCACCTAATCAAGGACATGGAGTGCCTGTCAGGTCTATGTCCATGGCATGCCAAAAACCAGAAGGGTTCAGACCACCATGTGTTCAACCTATTGTACAGACCTGATTAAGAAAAAAATTAAAACTAATTTGGAGTAATTTTAGGGGGATGGGGAGAGGGGACTTCTTTTTAAATAAGGAGAAAGTCTTTTCAGAAGTTATTGCCAAAGAAATATTCAAAGCCTCAATTTACCTAAAGGTAGCTAAGGTAGGAGGGCATAGGGATAAAGGAGGGACAATTCCTATATATATATATATATATATATATATGTGTGTGTGTGTGTGTGTGTGTGTGTGTGTGTGTGTATATATACATACATATATATATATAGTATATACAATTACAAATTTAAATAGAATAGTTGTTTAAAGAAACACTACTGTTTTTGGAATGTTAGAGATGAGTTGTTTTTTTTTTTTTTTTTTCTTTCCTAATGAATTATCATCTATTTTTAAGGGGAATCCAGAGAAAGAAAAAGAGGAAAGTGGGTTGGTTTGGGTCAGTAGAGTCTGAAAACAATGATGAAGTACACATTTGGAAAGGGGCTGGATTTGCATTTTGAGTAGTGATGACATTATAAATAAGGCTTTGCTCTTACCACTCAAATGTGTATGAGAGAGGCCAGAATTAGGTGATCTTTCTGAAATGCAGATCTAATGATATTCTTCTCTGAATTAAAACTGGGTCGAGTCCAGACTCCTTGACAGTCTACCTCAAAACTTGATTCTCAGGTCCACACCTCTTTTCCTGCATTTTGCTCCCATTTTCCTCCCCAAATCCTACAGATTGACTCTGGGTTTCAGCTTCATAGACGTTTAGTCTTTTCTCAGCACACTGTGCTATCCCATGCCTCTAAGCTTGGCACCTAATGGTCGAGTGGTTTCAAAACCCCCCCTCCCTTCATCCATTTTTTTTCTTTTTTTTTTTTAATTTTATTTTATTTTTAAACTTTACATAATTGTATTAGTTTTGCCAAATATCAAAATGAATCCATCACAGGTATACATGTGCTCCCCATCCTGAACCCTCCTCCCTCCTCCCTCCCCATACCATCCCTCTGGGTCTTCCCAGTGCACTAGCCCCAAGCATCCAGTATTGTGCATTGAACCTGGACTGGCATCTCGTTTCATACATGATATTTTACACGTTTCAATGCCATTCTCCCAAATCTTCCCACCCTCTCCCTCTCCCACAGAGTCCATAAGACTGTTCCATACATCAGCGTCACTTTTGCTGTCTCGTACACAGGGTTATTGTTATCATCTTTCTAAATTCCATATATATGCGTTAGTATACTGTATTGGTGTTTTTCCTTCTGGCTTACTTCACTCTGTATAATAGGCTCCAGTTTCATCCACCTCATTAGAACTGATTCAAATGTATTCTTTTTAATGGCTGAGTAATACTCCATTGTGTATATGTACCACTGCTTTCTTATCCATTCATCTGCTGATGGGCATCTAGGTTGCTTCCATGTCCTGGCTATTATAAACAGTGCTGCGATGAACATTGGGGTACACATGTCTCTTTCCCTTCTGGTTTCCTCAGTGTGTATGCCCAGCAGTGGGATTGCTGGATCATAAGGCAGTTCTATTTCCAGTTTTTTAAGGAACCTCCACACTGTTCTCCATAGTGGCTGTACTAGTTTGCATTCCCACCAACAGTGTAAGAGGGTTCCCTTTTCTCCACACCCTCTCCAGCATTTATTATTTGTAGACTTTTGGATCGCAGCCATTCTGACTGGTGTGAAATGGTACCTCATAGTGGTCTTGATTTGCATTTCTCTGATAATGAGTGATGTTGAGCATCTTTTCATGTGTTTGTTAGCCATCTGTATGTCTTGTTTGGAGAAATGTCTATTTAGTTCTTTGGCCCATTTTTTGATTGGGTCATTTATTTTTCTGGAGTTGAGCTGTAGGAGTTGCTTGTATATTTTTGAGATTAGTTGTTTGTCAGTTGCTTTTATATGAAAGTTTTAGTACTCTTTAAAGCTTTGCCAAGACTTCCATATACAGAGTCATTCATCCTCATACTCATCATATATGTGTTAATTGCTCATGTTCATTTCCACCTGCAACTGTGGACTCCTTGCATCTCAAGGACAAAGATTCAGTCTTATTGATCTTTGGATCTCAAAGACCCAGTAGGTGCCAGAGAAGGCAATATAGTCCAATCATGAAGAGAAAAGGCTCTGGAGTCAGAAGGTTGACTTCAACTCCTTTCTCTTCTACTCACCAATTGTGTGACCATCAGCATCCTTTTGCATTTTAATCTTAACATCTCCAATGATTATTATAATCCTCACCTAAACATTATATTTATCAGATAGAATTAAATAAAATCATATATGTAAAATATTTAGCACACTGCCAAGCACATAGTGTTAAGAGTACTTAGTATGTTATAGCTCTTTGTATTAGTACAGCAAATATTTGAGGAAAGAAAGTTGCGCTGTTGTATATTCCTCAGGATGAAGAGCCAAAAAATGAATCAGTGATTAAAAAAAAAGTCACTGTTCTAGGCTCACTTCCATTGAAGTGAGAATACTGTATTAGAACAGAAAAGGAATTATAAATCAAGATATGTGAGACTACAGCCCAGAAATTTAAAGTGTGCAGGGGAAAAATGCAAAATAATATTGTTAGTTACTAATTAGATGAATTTGAAAACAACTTTCTTTGCTTTGTTTTACAAAAGTATATTAAAGGGGACTAGAAAAGAAATCAAAAATATTTATTGACAAGTATCTTGTTGTACACATACATAAATCATCTCATTTAATCTTCTCTGAAAGGAGATATTATCCTCATTTTACAGATGGGAAGATAGGTTCAGAAAAGTTAAGTTACCCTCAAGTAACTTCCTTCAGGATGTCAGATTCCGACCCAAATCTGTGAGCTATGTTTGTTCATTCATTAATTCACTCAGTCATTTATTCATAGAAACAAATGTTTACTTAGCTTCTGTGTTGTTCTAGGTCTTGAGGAGTGAATAGTGGTCAAAACAAACAAGGCCCCTGCCCCTAGGGAGCTTATGTTGTAGTGGGAGGAGACAGAAAATAAGTTCATAAAAAGTATAAATAAGATGAATACAATGAAGAGTGATGATGGGACTTCCCTGGTGGCTAAGTGGTAAGAATCACCTGCTAATGTTTGACACATGGGTTCCATCCCTGGTCCAGGAGGATACCACATGCTGCAGAGTGACTAAGCCCTTGAGCCACAACTATTGAGCCCGTGCTCTAGAGCCCGGGAGCTGCAACTGCTGAGCCCACGTGCCCTCGAGCCTGTGCTCTGCAACCAGAGAAGCCACCACAGTTGCGAAGCCCATGCACTGCAACGAGAGAGTAACCCCTGCTCGCCACAATGAGAGAAAAGCCCATGCAATGAAGGGCCAACACAACCAATAAATAAATAACATTATTTTTTAAAAAAGAGTGATGGCTGAGGTACCTTAGATGGGATGGTCTTGAAAGGTCTTTCTAAGAAGTGGCACTTGGGCTGAGACCTGAATGAGAAGAAGGCACCAAGAACATCCCAGGGAAAATAATAAATACTACAACTCCAAGGCAGAAATAAGAATAAGCTTATTTAGTTACAATATCATACCAGAAAAAAAAAGATGGCAGAAAACCCATTGTCTTTCATTATGTTTCACCAAGAAGAAATGAGGATAAAGGTGATACAGAAACCTTAGAAAAGAGCTAGTGTTGTGTGCAGAACACATGAAGAAAGGTATCAGTAAACCAAGAGCAACTTTAGGTTGTGGTCCTCAGCCTTGAAGATGCAGAAACTACATTAGTAAAAGCGTTCAAGTAGAACATTTGGTGAGACTTGCTCAGAGTGATCCTACATAAGCCTGGGGTCTATAAACTGCAATGCCAGTCTATTAGATTGCAGTATGAAATATCACTTTCCAGCCCGACCTCAGTAGCTACTTGGCTGTGATCACAGAGCAAATGCATTTTCTCCTTGTTGCCATATTACATAAGAAAGCAAATTACTATTATCAGGCTTCTTTGTGAGTAAAGAATCAGAGCAAGGAGAGAAGAAGCGATTCAAAAATTTCCTGCAGCAGTCTCAGATGGCCCATAACAGGGATATTCCTGCCAGAGGGGCAAGGCTCTGTTGTTTAGCATTTGGAAAAGCTTGAATAACACTAGCTTCTCACATTCCTTTTTCTCCTTGTATTCCCAGTGCCTGGCTAGCATATCCTGAGGCTCAAAGACAATCTCAGTACTGCTTAAAATGAATTAATGAATGGCCTCTTCAAATGATAGCCTCTTTTTAAATCTATTTCCTCTTTCCTTTGAAACTATATTTTTCTGATCAAGAAACTCTACTCTATGCTTTAAAGTGACTTTGCATTTCTCTGTCGTAATCTTGTGTTTGTATATATAATGTTCAAGCTCAATTCTGAGCTAAGAAATTCCCTTGTATGGATAAAACATAATAGATTATCTAGTAGGCATTATTGCCCAGGAAAATATTCCACTATGCAAAATGAAGATAAGATGACTCAGGGCGGATGTCTTGATTCTCAGAAGCTATTTGAGTTTATAGATTTTTAAAATCTTAACAAGCTGACCCTTTACATAGGTCCTGCTTCAGTTCCCGTAAATTTCTCAAAATAACAATCGTTGAGGATGATCTTGGGCTTCCAAGGATTACAGAATGGTCTTTGTGTTGAGTTACTCATTGCTTCCTCAATTCAACTTTCAAATATACTAAGGTCTGCATGCAGCTAGCCAGAAATTCAGACTTCTGTCTGACATGAAAAGACCATATAATGTAAGTAGTTATTACTTTGCAAAAGAATGTTGTGTTTATTCCCCTACTAGATCTTAACCAACATGATGATAAAATACTCCCTAGGTAGAGAGCCAACTGAAGCTCCCCGCAAGCCCTCAAGTCCACTATCTGATGGAGAATATATGCTTTCATCTTAGATCTAGATGTAAGACAGTTCAGGGAGCATGATGCCTTTTGAGGTCATACTGTGGTCTTGGAAACACAACTGAATTGTGAATGAAACCATGTTGTTCAGACAGTTTTAATTCCTAAACTCTACTTCATTCTTTATTGTAGTATAATTGTTTTACAGTTTTGGAGGAATTTTTTCTGTATAACAGTGAATCAGCGACATGTACATATATATCCTCTCCATTTTGATCCTCCCTCCAAAATCGTCATCTCACCCAGGTAGGTCATCACAGAACACCGGGCTGAGCTGCCTGTACTATGCAGCAGCATCCTACTAGCTATCCATTTTACACATGAGAGTGTATATACGTCAGTGCTATTCTCTCAATTCATCCCACACTCTCCTTCCCCTCCCAGTGTCCACAAGTCCATTTGCTATGTCTGCATCTGTATTGCTACCCTGCAAATAGGTTCATCAGACCATTTTTCTGGATTTCATACACACACACACACACACACACACACACACACATATATGTGTGTTAATATATGGTGGTATTTGTTTTCCTCTTTCTGACTTACCTCACTCTGTATGACAGACTCTAGGTCCATCCTCATTACCACAAATGACCCATTTCATTCCTTTTAGTGACAGACTTTATTTTGGGGGGCTCCAAAATCACTGCAGATGGTGACTGCAGCCATGAAATTAAAAGATGCTTACTCCTTGGAAGGAAAGTTATGACCAACCTAGACAGCATATTAAGAAGCAGAGACATTACTTTGCCAACAAAGGTCCGTCTAGTCAAGGCTGTGGTTTTTCTAGTAGTCATGTATGTACGTGAGAGTTGGACTATAAAGAAAGCTGAGCACTGAAGAATTAATGCTTTTGAATTGTGGTGTTGGAGTCCCTTGGACAGCAAGGAGATCCAATCAGTCCATCCTAAAGGAAATCAGTCCTGGGTGTTCATTGGAAGGACTGATGCTGAAGCTGAAACTCCAATACTTTGGCCACCTGATGCGAAGAGCTGATTCATTTGAAAAGACCTTGATGCTGGGAAAGATTGAAGGTGGGAGGAGAAGGGGATGACAGAGTATGACATGTTTGATGGCATCACCAACTCAATGGACATGAGTTTGAGTCAATTCTGGGAGTTGGTGAAGGACAGGGAGGCCTGGCATGCTGCAGTCCATGGGGTTGCAAAGAGTCAGACATGACTGAGCAACTGAACTGAACTGAACTGAATATTCCATTGTATATATGTCCCACATTTTCTTTATCTAGTCATGTGTCAAGGGCCATCCATGTCCTGGCTATCATATATAGTGCTGCAGTGAACATTGGGGTATGTGTGTCTTTTTAAATTATGGTTTTCTCAGAGTATATGCCCAGTAGTGGGATTGCTGGGCCATATGGTAGTTCTATTTTTAGTTTTTTAAGGAACCTCCATACTGTTCTCCATAGTGGCTATATCAATTTACATTCCTACTAAGAATGCAAAAGGGTTCCCTTACACCCTCTTAAGCATCTACTTAAACTCAGTATTTCTTAATGGTTACTTCATTTACTTGTCCTTCTCAGAAGGTATGTGGATAGTTACTCATATCCAACAGGGGAATTATCTGGGGCTTTTTATTTTCTCCTTTTATTCAAAATATTCATTTAAAAGATAGCAGACACATATGATAGCTAAAAATGACCTAAGACAAACTTGTGTTTAATGTTATTTGCTTATCTTTTTTAAGATTCCTTAGAGTATATTTCACACTCCCTGCAAGGATACAACCAAAGTAATGATTGTTTTAATCCCTAGAAATAAAATACTTATTAGTTCATTGATGATCTTAAACTAGTAACTGGCTATTTCCATGTCTCTCTAATATCCAACCAAATAGTAGAAGATTTCCTTTGTCTTAAAGATTTATGCATTATTTCTGTCATTCATTTTGCCAGTTTCTGTTCATTTTAAAGAATTTTAGTTTTCTCTTTTCCTTAATATTTTTCAGTCATATTTTCATCTTCTGACTTTATACTTATTAAAATAACATGTAACCACACCTTCTTTTCTAGCTATATTCTTCTACTGTGTTGTGCATATGTAGGAAGAAACACACAGCAAAAACAGACAACGAACACAAACACACTCAAGGGTCTCTGGTAACTGGCATTAAATGTTAATCCTTTGAAACAGCTCCCTTAAAGGCCTTTTGTATGTTTTGGAAAGAGAGGCAAAGCAATTTCAAGCAGCTCAGCAAATATGTCAAGTGAAAATGAAGCTCATATTTATTTGTAGGGCATTTACCATATTTGGATGCACAAACATTTGACCATTTTTAGTCTGCCTTCAAATTGAATGACAAATTTCTTCCAAAAACTGAAGAATAATTATTATGGGAAATGTTTTCAGTGCCTATGTTTCAGAATGAAAAAGGGCTTTTGAAGAGCAGTTTAACTCTTGAGCAAATATTGAGAATCTTTTGAGTAATCTAAGGAAGAAGAAAAGTCATCCCTGAAAATCGATCTGTTGGGGGAAAAAAAAATCCTTTTCAATTTCATCACCCTGCGATACTTGAATGGATCTGGGAGAAAAGCAAAACACAATAATTTTAAAAAAGGCAAATTAAACAATCACAGTAATATTAGTGTGGAAATGGGTACCTTGGCAGAATCAAGGCAAAATTCTAAATAAATGGTTTTGTAATGGACCCATCTGTCTCCTTTACAAAACCACTCTATAACCTGGCACAAATTTTTTGTATGTTGAGCTATAAAGAACCTAAAGAATTGGAATTTCTCATGGGTAGTAGGTAAGCAGTCTTTGTTCTCATTTGTGTTGAGTTATAACTGATCATGATGGCTTGAACAGTCTTGGTGAATAATTTTCTAAGTCCAAGCTGCCAAATTTCAAAGGACAATATTCTCAATGCATCCATTCATTTGCTTCCTTTTTTCCCCTCTTTTGCAAACCAAAGTTAATCGTCTGTGATTGGTTATCCTAATGAACTGAGAATCTCAAATTCAATCACAGTTGAATGTATGGAGCCTTACAGAACGTAAGAAACATTTGCTTGGTGCAAATAAATCAACAGCTTATACATTTTGGATTATAAGACTTCTTTCCTTGCTCTCCCTGTGCAAACCAACCCCCACCACTGTCATTTAGTCGACCATACTCATAAAGCACCTATACGCTAGTGTGTTGCCTTTTGTTAGATTCCTCAGAGTAAAGGCATCTTGTTGGACGCTAAGCACTAGAACCATACAGGTGACAAAACAGGTTTTCCATCCTCAAGGAGCTACCTGTATAGTGAGAAAGACAGACATGCTAACAAATAATTATAACCAAGTATTAACTGGTAGTAAAATGAAGTTAGGTATAAGGCTTCATGAGCACATGGAGGAGAACCAAAGAACAGTCTAAAAGAGAAATGACATGCTAAATTTGTTTTAGGTCTGTAATATAACAATCACAACCGTAGCTGCAATTCATCGAGTACTTAATACATTTCACACACAGTGCTAAGCACCTAATATGATTTATTTTGTTTAATTATTGTAATGACCCAGGAGACAAATACTATCATTCCCTCCATTTACACATCAGAAAACTTGAGTGTGGAGCTCACTGGCACATTGCCCATCAGTGAAGCCAAAACTTGGGTCAAAAAATATTTCCATTTTCACAGTGGTTTGTTTTCTTAATTTTTTTAACTTTTACATTTTGTTTTGAAATAATTTTACTCTTAAAGAAACATTGAACGAATAGTACAGAGAATTCCCATATATCCTTAGCTAGGTTCCCCAGTGGTAATATTTGATTATGTTTACTTCATCATTCTCTTCACCCTCTCAATAGGTAGTAGATTGATGGATTGATAATTTTTCCTGTGCATCAATTAATAGTAAGTTTCAGGCATGATGCCCCCTTATCTCTGCTATAGAGTGAATGTTTGTGTCCCTCCCAAATTCATACATTAAATATTAATGCCCAGTATGTCTCACCGGGCACCAAATTGGCTAATGCCTTGGCCTTGGAATTCCCAGCCTCTAGAACTGTAAGAAATAAACCTCTTTTGTTATAATATTTTTATCATAGATGCCTGAACATACTAAGTTGCCAAACACTTTAGGGTTTATTTCCAAAATGACAAGGACCCTCTCCTATATAATTACATTATGACTACCAAAATCAGGAAACTAACATTGATACAATACTATTATCTAATCAATAGACCTTATTAACATTATGGTAATTGTCTCAGTGCTTTTAAACTGTGGTGTTGGAGACAACTCTTGAGAGTCCCTTGGACTGCAAGGAGATCAAACCAGTGGATCCTAAAGGAAATCAGTCCTGAATATTTATTGGAAGGACTGATGCTGAAGCTGAAACTCTAACACTTTGGCCACCTAATGTGAAGAACTGACTCACTGGAAAAGACCCTGATGCTGGGAAAGATTGAAGGCGGGAGGAGAAGGGGACGACACAGGATGAGATGGTTGGATGGCATCACAGACTCAATGGACATGAGTTTGAGCAAGCTCTGGGAGTTGGTGATGGACAGGGAGGCCTGGTGTGCTGCAGTCCATGGGGTCACAAAAAGTTGGACATGACTGAGTGACTGAACTGAACTGATCCCCTTTGTGCTTGTTCCTGTTTTCTATGAATAGGTCTTGATCATCTTTTGAGCATTTACTTTTTGATACCACAAAATATTCCAGGTCTACCCTTATACTTTCCCAGCTTCAGCCATGGGATCATTCATTTTTCTGAGGTTGGTTTTTGTTCTTAACATCTCTTTCTGACCACTCACCAGGTCTTATTTTTCTGCATATATGCAGATGAATAATACAGGTAACTTAATATCTAGAAATCTCTATTAAGCAGCCATTTTCACAACTACTAAAGTGAAAATCAAAACTCACTAACCTAGCTTGAAGTCACTATAAAAGTTTCTAAAATGCCTTCTAAATCCCTCCAAAAGGATGACGTAGACCCTAGGAAGATAAGAGATGACAAAAAGGAGAGCAAGAAAAGGAAAAGAAAAAAAAAGAAAAGTCATAGAAACAGACTTTTTTAGTACCTTTTCTTTGTCAGGCACCAAAATAGTTTCACACATAACTTCTCATTGTATCTCTGCAACCATTTCTCAGGGTAGAGATAATGATTGTCACTTTATAGATAAGAAAGCAGAGCTTCAAGATTTCATTGACTTGCTCCATCCTCTGCTTCTCTAGTAAAGAATCTACCTCTAGTGCAGGAGACCTGGATTCGATCCCTGAGTTGGGAAGATCCCATGGAGAAGGGAATGGCTATCCAGTCCAGTATTCTTGCCTGGAGAATTGCATGGACAGAGGAGCCTGGAGAGCTACAGTCCGTGGGGTCACAGAGTCAGACATGATTGAGCAACTGACATACACACACGCACACCATATGCAGGAAGGCAGAGAACTAGGAATTGAACCTCTCTAGATCACATTTGAAACCAGTCTTCCTCCACCCAGTGCTGCCTCTATACAGTTTTAATGCTAGCTCACATCCTATATTCTATTTTTGTAATTGGCCAGCCCTCTACAACTTACATAGTAACTCTTTATTTACCCATTTCCCAAATACCAGAACACCTTATGCTCAGACAGATGATAAAGACTTTCCTTAGCTCTAAGAACAACCTGTTACAACCAATATCTTTCCTTGAATTACGATTCACCACCTGCTTTTTAGGTTAGCTTTATTTTCTGAACTGCAAGGCATAGTACTCTAGGACCACTTGACATATAACAGACAGCCTTTATTTGACAGGCTGTTATTAATGCCTCTTGTATTAATAATAAACACTATGCTCAGTATATTCATTTTTTAAAGACCATAGCATTTGGGGGAGGGGGGTAGCAAGCAGTTTACTCATCAGTAGACAATTTGAGAGAATAGGGAATTTTTATTTCTCTAACAGGATGGAACTAAAATGTCTGATTATAGAGCAAAGCAAGGTGATGATTATCATGTTTATTCTGTGCATGAATTGATTACAAATCAAAAGCAGCATACATCTACATCTGTGTCCTAGCAAGTCAAAACAGTCAGGATCCAGGCAGAGTTATATGAAACCTTTGGTGAAGTATGAAGAAATACTGCCTAATAGAGCAACTAAGAATAGAGAATAGCTTACATTTGCACATTTTAAACAGTGTATTCACATGGATTTGCATCTCAAAATAACCCTGTGAAAGAGAGTGGGCGTGTCACCTCACCCTCACTTTACAGTGCCATTCAAAGAGATGAAGTGACTTGCCTAAGATCTCACAGCTAATAAGCTGGCAGTTAATACTCAAATCCTGCATAGTGCGTTTTCCACCACAATGTGATTAAAGCCCTACAAATTAGATTTTTGCTAGAATCTCTCAGGGCTTAATCAAATCAATATGAACATATGGCAAAGTAAAGGAAATCCATTCCCACTTTATTCCTTGAAGGGTTTTAATAAAAGATGGAAGACGCAATGTGGAGCCCTTTATTGTGTTGTTTTAGTAAAAAAAAAAAAATACATTCTGTTTTGTTGTTATATTTTGGGCCACGCCATGAGGCATATGGGATCCCTAGACTAGGGATCAAATCTGCGCCTCCTGCATTGGGAGCGCAGAGTCTTAACCACTGAACCACCAGGGAAGGCCCATGTTCTCTTTTTGAGTAGACCACACTATAATGTATTAAATCTAGTTTGGCCAAATTAATAACCTGATACCACAGAATTATTTTGCCTCCAATGTTATCTAATCAATTGTTTCACTGTAGCGACCAGGTAACTTCTTTTGTTGTGGGAATAGGGATAAATATAAACCCAAAAGTAGGTAGGAAAGAACTGAAGGGGAATCAGGTATTGGAGAATTTGCCTGTATACCCACTACTGCCACTGTAGGCTAAGGCTACTAATTAGCACTTATGACACAAGGGGATTTCAGTGAGAATCACTATCATATTATGGGAATTTTTACATAGATAATTATAAAACGGCCTTATGACCAACTTTTGATCAAATTCTTAATGTAAATATAATAATCACTATCATGTATTGAGTATCTATCTTACATGTTTATCTAGAACACACAATGCTTTGCTGCCATTTTATCATCTATTATTAAAATTAATCTATTGTGATGTACATATTTATTCCAATTCTTAAGTCTTTTTATCTTTTTATTTATGGCTGTTCTGGGTTTTCCTTGCTGCGCCCGGGGTTTCTCTAGTTGTGGCAAGTGGAGGCTACTCTGCATAGAGGTGCGCAGGCTTCTCACTGCAGGGGCTTTTCTTGTTGAACAGCACAGGCTCTAGAGCACACGGGCTTCAGTAGTTGTGGCTTGCAGGCTCAGTAGTTGTGGCTTGCAGGCTCTAGGCCGTGGGCTGAATAGTTGTGGCACACAGGCTCAATTGACCTGTGGCATGTGAAATCTTCCTGGACCAGGGATCGAACCCATGTCCCCTGCATTGGCAGGTGGATTCTTATCCACTATATCACCAGGGAAATCCATTTATTCCTATTTTTTAAATAAGAATACTCAAGTTCAGACCACCACAGGTGATAATCAGGGAAGACAGGATTAGAATCTCAATGTGTAGAGTGCTAAAGCCCATTCATTCCCTGACAACTTGGCTGTGTTACACAACTAGAATGTTGCAAATATTATGGTAGATATGGGTCTGTCACTGACTCCCAATCCTTCACAGAGGAGGTTAATAACTTACCTGTAACCAGAAATTCTTCAGTCTGTCTTTCAGTGGTCTTTTCCCTTTATGTGTTACTACTTTCCCTCTTTTATCTGCTGCAGTCTTCTTCCAGGTATGGTAAAGACTTAAACAGTCTTTTTGCAGTAACCTAGTCTCTAGTTTTCTGTTTCTAGTTATTGAGACTCTGCTGCTAACTCCCTTTGCTTCCAGCGCTTGCTCACATGCTCTTCTATTCTGGAGTTTCTGTCTCCTGATGACTGATCATCTTCTGGTCATTACTGCTGTAGCTTCCTGATACACGGTGCTCCATTTCTATCACTTCATGCTTGACACATTCTATTTTTTTGACATTACGTTTCATGCAATTGTTCTGTGACCTTCATGCCCATGCAAATTTGCCTTCTCTTCTATGGGCCAATTCTTAGAACCTATCCATAATTAATCTTCTAAAAAGTTAAGGATTTACTTATTTTTCATCTACTCTGTCTCTTTCATATGGGGAGCAATACAGTCACCACCAGGCACTGTGCTCACAGGAGGACTATTTCCTTAGAGCAGTCCTCAACCTTTATAAAAACATAAAGGACTGGTAAAAACACAGAATGTTGAGCCTCACCCCCAGAATTTCTGATTTTACAGGTCTTGGAACAGGAGTCAAGCAAGTCCTGAGACTCTGTTCTTCTAACACATTCCCAGATGATGTTTCTACTAGAGTTCCAGAGACCACACTTTGAAAACCACTGCCTCAGACTGAGTAGAAAAGAAAGCCCCTCTACCCACATTTGTATCTCATAGTACTCTTGTTGAGAACTCAGTCATTTGACAGTTTACTAAAACCATCTGCCATATCTCAGTGCATTTATAGGTAGTGTGTATAAAAAGATAAAGAAGTTTGTATCCATGATTTCAAGGAATTCATGGCTTAGTAGGAGACATGTATATAGATGAATAAATGCATGATACACTATGACAGTGGGAACATAAGATATGGCCAGGAGACAAAGAAGTTGTGGTTACTTCTTTTTTCTACAGATTACATCAGACTTTATTAAGTGGAGGTAACAGTTATAAGGAGCCTTTGGAGGAGGTGCAAATGGTCAATTCTAGGCAATTTGAAGTGTGTTAAGACCACAGACTGCAAGGAGATCCAACTAGTCCATTCTAAAGGAGATCAGTCCTGGGTGTTCTTTGGAATGATGCTAAAGCTGAAACTCCAGTACTTTGGCCACCTCATGGGATGAGTTGACTCATTGGAAAAGACTCTGATGCTGGGAGGGATTGGGGGCAGGAGGAAAAGGGGATGACAGAGGATGAGATGGCTGGATGGCATCACCGACTCGATGGACATGAGTTTGAGTGAACTCCGGGAGTTAGTGATGGACAGGGAGGCCTGGCGTGCTGCAATTCATGGGGTCACAAAGAGTCGGACATGACTGAGCAACTGAAATGAACTGAACTGAAGACCACAGAAATCTAATGTTTGGGGTTTGTAGGGAATTGGTAGGTTTGGGGTATGGTTTAAGTGTTGAATGAAGTGGAGACACTAAAGGGATACGATTGAACAAATAATGAGACTTGGCCTTATGTGTAATCTCACATACCTTTTTCCTGGGGTTGAGAGGGTGATTTGAGTGTTTCTATCAGGCAAGAACATGATTAGACTTGAGCCTCAGAAGTATCATTGTGGAATATCATTGGGAGGAAAAACATGGTGACAAATAGAAAGGGTGGATGCAAAGAGAGAGACTAATAGACTGGGATACTGTAGATTTTCTAAAATATTTATCTATTTATTTATTAAGCTGTGCTGGATCTTAGTTGTGGCATGGGGGGTCTTCAGATGTGATATATGAACTTAGTTGTGGCATGTGGAATCTAGTTCCTGGATCAGGGATTGAACCCGGGTCCTCTGCATTGGGAGCATTAAGTCTTAACCACTGGACCACCAGGGAAGTCCCCATAGCACAGATTTTGATACAAGGGAAAGTTCTGTTTAATTTGGAAATACTCTCTAACTCTGTAGACATTGTATTGTGGTAATTTCTTTATATGCCTGTCTTAATACACTAAAAAACCCTTTGCTCATCTTTGCATCATCAGTAACTATGGTAGTGCCTGGATTTAGTATGAGCTCAAGAAACATCTGAGAAAATAGAAAATGAATGAAAACCAGATTATCATTTATTTTCCTTTGGATTTGAATCCAATTTTCTACAAAATGGTGAGGAAAGGATTTGTTTCATTCTCCCCAGAATATGATACACGAATGGGTGAATATTAATAAAGTGAAATATACTTGTTAAGAAGCAAGTAGAAATGGGTGCCATCCTGGTGATGGGATTTATCACACAAATGATAACCAGTTGAACCTTCATTTATTTGGATAAAATTTCTGAAATTGTCTCAAATTGCTTTGGTAAAGATAGCTGGACTGAATTAAAAGTGTTATTACAGAAGTCTTCAAATGTCCATTAATTCTTTTGCACAAGTTGACTCATTTGCAGATTTGCCCATTCCTATGAGAAACCAAGGCATTGCAGGTTCTGTCAGATAATTTTCTCAATTAAATCTCTAGGCAATTAAATAAACTGCAAAAAAACAGATCATTGCTTTTGGAAACTCCCATTCTGAGAGGAGTGAAATTCTTACCCTTGAGAGACTAGGTGTGTTTGTTAGTCGCTCAGTCATATCCAACTCTTTGTGACCCATGGACTGTCCATGGAATTTTCCAGGCAAGAATACTGGAGTGGGTTGCCAGTTCCTTCTTCAGGGAATCTTCCCAACTCAGGGATTGGACCCAGGTCTCCCACATCGCAGGCAGATTATTTACTGTCTGAGCCACCAGGGAAGCCCTGGTGAAAGACTAGGTATCACTGGCTAAAAAGAAACTTAAAAAAATAACTGCATTTTCTTTACAATTATAATAAATAATTAAAATTAACTGAATTTAAATCTTATCCATCTACTTTCCTGATCGATCCTTTCCCTAACACTCTAGCATTGGCATTATTGAGACATTTTCATGTTTCCATGAGTTTATTTGTTCTAATACCAATATAAAAGTTCAAGGATACAGGTTCTGAATACGGAAGAAGTAACAAAATAAGAACTGCATTTAGACACATGCTAGAGATGTTTCTGAACCTAAAATATAACTTCCTATAAAAAAGGAGGGGAGGATAGCTATAAAATAAAAGAGAAATCAACCTTTTTTTCCCAATAGGGGATACTAGTTGGCAAAGATGAAATGTCTTCAAAAGTATGAAGGCAACAGGTTTCTGTACCTTGAACTCTAGACCTGTTAAATCACAGGGGAAAAAGAGATTCTTAAGCATGAAAGGCATTTGGGAAATATACTAGGTGCATGTTGTCTTTTCCTGAAAAATAATATGACTGAAAGATATGGTCCAGCAAAACTAAAAAAGAGTTCATAGAAGAGGATAGCATCAGATACCAGAAAGAGTGTGAGCAGAGAAACTAACAAAATCCATCCCTAAACTGAAACCAGTTTTTCTCAGTGGAGGTGCTGTGGGCATGTTGGGTGACCAACTGTTTTGTAGACTGTCCTGCCTGTTGCAAAATGTCTAGTATTTATGTTCCCCAATTTTAAAGAAAGAGTTCTGAGAACATGAGGGACATAACATTTTTTTAAGTGAATAGAAAACTGGAACAATAATTCTGAGGGTGAGTTACTGATAATGTTTATTGTGGTACTTTGTATTATGAAATTAATATCTCAGTGAAAACGATATGAACATGACAACAGGCAACAAAATGTCAAGTATATGTCACTCAAACCCTCGTTCTTGCTTCCCAGACTTTCAACTTCTTGTAATGCCACTGTAACATATTTTTATTTTATGTACACATATTCATCTACAGCTTCCTCACCCATTCCCATCTGTATATCTGATTAACTTTTCTATTCATACCAACTTATCTTTGCATAGCATATTCAGAGTATATAAGTATATTTATTTTCCTCAGTCTGGCAGGTCTTGTTGAAGTAAAAATGAATATAGGACAAAATCATTGTTGCTGACTCTGAGGGGAAATATTAAAATATAGTTTCCTTGATGGTGTACGTAGCACTGTTCCACAAAATAACAAATTTGGGAAAGAAGGTTATAAAAAAAAAACATTATTAAAAAAAATGTTTAAATCTTCCACGTCAGTGAAATATTATGAACATATATCTGTAGTTCTTTTCCACATTTACAGAATATAACTGTCAGTAGATGGTTGTCTTAGGAACTCTAAGCCCACTTTTCTCACAGCTGTCACCTTATCCCCAACCCAAGTTATTCTTTTCAATATAGTCCCAGATTTCATTATCAGATTGCCCTATTCTGAGAAAAAATTTACGGAAGGTCCTAGGAGAAGTTACATCAGAATAATGTAAGATTCTTGTATAGGTTTTCTCATTCATTTATTTGAAACCAGAAGATTCTGTTTTCCATCCAATTGATCATATCAGATATATGCATGCCTGACTAGATTATCTGTAAAATTGAATGTTAAACATGGCTGATGGAACACTGAGTGTTGCCCCTTTCCTTTCTTCTTACTTTTATTCATTGTGATTTTTTCATATCTCACCCATCAAATTTTATTGATCTAATAACCCAATATAGGATATGTCTCATAAAAGGTGAGAGAAACAACTTTAGAGAAAAAAATAAAGGGAATGTCCAGAGGTAAAATAAGTGGAAGCATAAAGGGCACTGACAACAAAACCTGCCTGCCATATTGAGGCGCTATGGGAGATTCCCAGGATACCCAGAGATGCTATTAAATTCACACTGCCTGACTTTGTACTATTCTCTTAGGATTTACAGCAACTGCCAGAAGCCAACTGATATTTTTCCAGGCTATTCTCCACTTCCTCTTCCATATTCTTCATGTTCCCAAAAGTCATTGGAAGAGGTTAGTGATAAAGGATGTAGAATGTTTTTCCTGTTAAATGTGGAGTGAAATAACCATGTGTGAGGGACTTCCTAGCTTATATATGAGGGTACAAAGATCTAAGTAATCTATAAGGACGTTTTGTCCAATGACTATAAAAACATTTTTAATTAAAATCCTGGAAGAGAGAGAATTATAAATTTAGCAAGTGGAATGTCATAAACTTTTTAAGCATGGAAATCAAAGCAAGCTAACATGTCAACTATCTTGGCAAGAGATGCTTTTGGCCAAAGGAAATGAAGGTTTCACACAAGAAGATGTGTGATAATAGTAGATATTTTTGGTACAGCTGTGTGGTCTTCTTTACAGACCAGGGCCTGGTGGACTGGAGTGGACGAAAAGAAAGAGGGAAAAGGAGACAGAGAGAGAGAGCAGTATCTCTCATGTTACTTGGGAAATCAATAAAGCCCATACACAGGACTTTTACCTCTCACGAAGGCACAGGGCATCCTCTCAAGGAGGTCTTGAAAGCCTGGGCAAGAAAGTGAGCTCAGCAGGTTTCCATGCTCCGACAAGAATGAAGACAAAAAGGATACAGGGGACCCCAGTCTCTAGTGGAGCAAGGGTATTTTATTAGCAGAAATGCAGGCTTATATATCTTTAGTAAGATGATTCGGAGAAGGCAATGGCACCCCACTCCAGTACTCTTGCCTGGCAAATCCCATGGACAGAGGAGCCTGGTGGGCTGCAGTCCATGGGGTCACTAGGAGTCAGACACCACTGAGCGACTTCACTTTGACTTTTCATTTTCATGCATTGGAGAAGGAAATGGCAACCCACTCCAGTGTTCTTGCTTGGAGAATCCCAGGGATGGGGGAGCCTGGTGGGCTGCCGTCTATGGAGTCGCAGACTCGGACACGACTGAAGTGACTTAGCAGCAGTAAGATGATTACTCAGCTATTACAAAGAATGAAATTCCATCAGTTGCAACAAAATGGATAGTCTGATATATACAAGGTTGCTGACGCTGAAAAGAGTCACTGAAGGGAGTTACTGAAAGGAATCCAAGCAGGTACCCTTTCCCATGATCTCAGTCCTGAGAACTGCATGCAGCTCTACTCATTCCTCGAATAGGAACTGATAAGGAACAGAGAATCCTTGAGAACTGGCACACAAAGGAAGAAAAGTGCAGCATACTGGATTCCTTAAATGTCCCCTGACACAGCTGCCCCCCAATGTCATTCAAGGCTGAGATTGCTTCTCTTTTTCTCTTCTACCATCTTGGGTGTGTTGCCATTTGGCCTTTATACTCTGACATCATGATGCCAATGGAGTTTTCATGGCTCCATCGAGAAGTGTACGATCAATACAGGAAGAGGGGTAATAGCTCATACTGTCTCGCATATCCCTTTTATCACAAAAGCAAAATATTCTTAGAATGACTTTAGCACATAGCCCCTTAAAGCTCATTGCTTGAAGATGGGTCATATGGTCACTTCCAGCTTCATGAAAGTTGTTAAACTGATTCTCTGGTATTTTTATCCTTTATAGTGAGAAAAAAGGAAGGGTGGTGGGTTTGGATGACTATTAGCTTAGATAACCATGAGTATTTGATACACAAATTAAATTAATTGGGTTTTACAAATCCTTGTCTCACATACCATCTTGTGACTCTAGAAGATAAATTCATGAAAACTGGCATGGTGGGAGAAAACTTCCTGCAGAGGTTTATCATGATAAACTATTCTTTCTATATATAAATCTTTGAGTTGGTTAAAAATTACCATGAATTAAAAGTGACTTATTACAAATGTCAGTCATTCTGTGAAAGATAAAAAAATAAATCCTAAAAAGAGATTTTGAGAAAATTACTGGAATTTATTCCTTTTTAACTTAAAAATCAGCTGTATAAGCTCTTGACCAAAATTTTCAAAAGTTAAAAAAGAAAGACTAATGTCATTGTTTGAAAAGTAATGTGGTAAATAGAGATTTGAGAAATTAACTGGATGTTATTGGAATCTATAATCATTAGATTTCTAATGAGGATGGCTCGAACAATCAATCAAGCTTCTATGGTTTGCATGAATCATTCTCATTCTTTGACTTTGTTACTTACAGAGCATTTTCTTTTTTAATTGCAGACTGAATATATTTCAAATTATGCTGCTAATAATTATTGATGAGTGAGTTGCACAGGATTGTGAAATTTGGTTTCACATGAATAAGAAAAGTCAAACAATTGAGCAATTAAATTCATTCCAATCAACTAAGCTTCTAGAAAAGTGGCTTGATATGACGTTGAGAGTTCTAATTGAATTTATGCATATCATGTGGTAGAATAACTATGGGCCAAGGGTTCAGCATCATTAGCTAATATTTGAATTTAAAGAAGAGTTTAAAGATTATCTCCAGTGTTCCCAGATGGTGTGGTAGAAGTAAGTGAAGTTTCAACTAACTCCCTTAATTCTTCAGGTAAAGAATCTTAGTTTAGAAGACATTAAGTTACTTGATCTAAATAGTTTGAGTAGTTAATTAAATCAAGAGCTGGAACCAAACTGGTTTAAGTCTTGTGTCAATATACAAGCCACTAGTTTTATATTTTTTATTTAAAAATAGTGGTCACATAACTATTTAACTTGCTACTTGCTTTTTCAGAAAACTGATAGGAATTAAATGTATGGGAAAGCCAAGACTTGTAAATAATGTTAATGTAAGAGAGATATAATATTATATAGCCCAACAAAGAGCAATAATCCATGTAGCTTTTAGAAACAAACAAAATCTTGGACTTAGGAGAAAAGAGGTAAGGCATCTTATCAAAATCAGATAACAGAATAATGCCTCTCCATTGTATTCTTTTTATATTGTGTTCTCCAAGAAATCTATTTGAGGGGGGGACAATGAAAATATTGGTTGCAGCCAGGTGATTGAGTTCTCTTATGGAGAATTATAAAGGTAGTTAGAGAAAGAAAGCAAGTTTTCTCTCACTAACCCCATCTTTAATCTCTTATATTTTCTGGGGTGCAAGTTTCCTTGCAAGGTTAAAAATAGCCATTTTTCATAGTATGAGTTTTCTGTGTAATTCAATATTGGATAAAAGCAATTGCTAGCATTTAGTGTGCTCTTGTGTGTGTGTGTGTGTGTGTGTGTGTGTGTGAAAGAGAGAGAGAGAAGAACTGTACTTCATGTTTTGTAAGCTTTTTAATTGATACTCTCAGAAACCCTATGAGATAACATGCTACTCACTAAAACTAATCACAAATATTTCTTGTTCTCTCGGGCAGTGATAAGAAGCTCTTCTCTCCCCTCTTAGAGTTAGATATGATCATATATCTTACTTTTAGCCAATAAAATGTAAGCAGAAATGATGTGTGTCATAAGAGCCAATGTACAGTTCATCCAGATCTCTGCTGTGCTATTACAATTAACAATGTTTCAGAGGTGGTATTCTCTTACCCTCCATCTTAGAGTGAGAACCACTGAGGCACAGTTTCTTGCTGCCTTACAATGAAAATATAAAGGGAGTGAGAGAGAAACTTCATGTTAAACCATTGAGATTTTGAGGACTGTTATTGCAACATAGCCAAGTCCATTCTGACTGACATAGATAATTACTTTTACTGTCTTCTTCAATTTACAAAGGAGGAAAATAGGGATAAGTTATTTGTCCAGATGACACCACAAGTTAAATAGAATTTAACTCAAGTCAAACCAAGAAGTCTCACTCCATCACTCATTTTATATGTAACTGTGGGTAATATACTTATTGTGAAGAAGGAATGTCCACTAACATAATGTGGAACCCTGAACTTAATTTCTAAGCATAGAGAGGTGATTATATTAATTCATTTAACCTGGACATATTTTTAGTATTTACAAATCACTTTCACATGCATATGGCTTCCCTGGTAGCTCAGCTGGTAAAGAATCCACCTGCAATGTGGGAGACCTGGGTTCAATGCCTGGGTTGGGAAGATCACCTGGAGAAGGGAACAGCTACCCATTCCAATATCCTGGCCTGGAGAATTCCTTGATTCAGAGGAGCCTGATGGGCTACAGTCCATGGGGTCGCAAAGAATTGTACATGACTGAGCGACTTTCACTTTCACGTGCCTACAGCCCACTGCTTATTAATCCTGTAGGATATGCCTGAATGTTGTTGTCCTCAGAAACAAAAAGAGTATTAAGAGGTCACCAAAGCATATCTCCAGAGATCATGTGCAAACATCCCTCCATTAGTCAGGTCAAGCTGCCCTAACATGATAGCACAGACTGAGGTATTTTCTAAATTTTCTCACAATTCTGGAGGCAGGGAAGTCCAGAATCAAAGTGCCGGCCCATTTGGTTCCTGGTGAGGACTCTTCCTGGCTTGTAGACAACCACTTTCTCACTGTGTCCTCACATAGCAGAGAAAGAGTGTGTGTGTCTCTTTTTTTTCTTTTTTTAAAAAAATATTTACTCTTTTATTTATTTGGCTGTGTTGGGTATTAGTTGCAGGATGTGAACTCTTAGCTGTGGCATGCGGGATCTAGTTCCTCAACCAGGGATAGAACCTGGGCACCCTGCATTGGAAATGCTGAGTCTTAGCCATGGGACCACCTGGGAAGTCCCCTCCTTCTCTTCTTATAATAGCACTTCCCCTATCAGATTAGATCTCCACCATTATGTCTTCACTTAGCCTTTATCACCTCCTCAAAAGCCCTGTCTCTAAAAATAGACACATTGGGGGTTAGAGCTTTAGCATATGAATTTCAGAGAGATACAAACTCTTGACCCATAGCCATCTCCTAGGAGCCTTGAGCAATTTAAGAAAGCTTTAATAATAAGTACTCACTTCCATTTATTCCCAAGCCTTTCATGTCTATATATATATATATATATATATATATATACACACACACACACACAAGACTGAAAAGAAAGAACAATTCAGTAAGTATTTCATCCATTCACTTATTCACTTACTTAACTCATATTTATTAAGCATCTGTTATGTGCCATGTTATTCTAGGCCCTGAGGTAAGTCAATGAACAAAACAAATGTCCTTCCTTCACAAAATTTATGTTTTAATAGATATATATTATGCCAAAGTAATAGGTTATCTTAATAAAAATAAAGCATATTAAAAGTATAGAGAATGATGAGGGCCAGAATTTCTAATTTTCAATAGGAGTCAAATAAATCCTCTCAGATGAGGTGACTTTTATGCAAAGACCTAATACTTAAAGCTTTTACATCTTCAAATATTATAACTGAAAAGATAATGAGAGAACATATTTTCAGATTCCTTCATTTCACAGAAGCATAAACTGGGATCTAAAATAGAGGTTGGCAAACATTTTTCTTTAAAGAGCCCAGCAGTAAATATTTCTGTTTTGTTCACTAGACAACCTGTGTCAGTGTCATAACTACTCTACTGTTATAGTACAAAAAACAGCCATAAATAGTACATAAATGAAGAGTGTGGGTGTGTTCTAACAAAACTTAGTTTGCAACACAGGCAGTGAAATGAGAACCTACTGTATAGCACAGGGAACTCTACTTACTGCTCCGTGGTGACCTAGTCAGTTCAGTTGCTCAGTCGTGTCCGACTCTTTGCGACCCCATGGACTGCAGCACACCAGGCCTCCCTGTCCATCACCAACTCCAGGAGTTTACTCAAACTCATGTCCATTGAGTCGGTGAGGCCATCCAACCACGTCATCCTCTGTCGTCCCCTTCTCCTGCCTTCAATCTTTCCCAGCATCAGTCTTTTCCAATGACTCAGTTCTTCCATCACGTGGCCAAATTATTGGAGTTTCAGCTTCAGCATCACTCCTTCCAATGAATATTGAGGACTGATCTCCTTTAGAATGGACTGGTTGGATCTCCCTGCAGTCGAAGGGACTCTCAAGAGTCTTCTCCAACACCACAGTTCAAAAGCATCAATTCTTCAGCGCTCAGCTTTCTTTATATTTCAACTCTCACATCCATACATGACTACTGGAAAAACCATAGCTTTGATCTAAATGGGAAGGAAACCCAGAAAAGAGGGGATATATGTATCATATGACTGATTCACTTTGCTGTACATTGCTGTACAGTGTTGAACACAGCATTGTAAAGCAACTGTACTCCAATGAAAATTCAAAAAGAAATAGCAGGCCATAGATAAGATTTGTCCCACAGTCTGCAGTTTTCCAATTCCTAATCTGGAACAATGAAATGACTTTCCCAGGGTCACACATTTGATAGTTAATGACAGCAGAGAGGACAAAAATATTTCTGCTGTCTTCAGAAACAACAGACATCTTCAGAGCTGATTGTCACAGACAAGGGACATAGATAAATAAACAGTAGTCTATGATGGGTGAAAAAAACTATCCACCTAGCTGTTGGCACCTGAATTTCTTTTAGGGAAGGAACTGTCTTTGTTTAGGAAAACATATTGGTAAGCTCCTTCTGGCAGAAGGTGACACGCTGAAGGCAGAATTTAATAGGAAGCCATGAAATAAAAAGGATGATTCAGTGGCTCTGCAAAAAAGGGAAGGTAGAGAAAGGGAAAGAGAGAAGAGTCAGTTGATGGAACACCATGGTAGAAGAACACATGTTAAGAAATATACGTCTGGTCAATTTTTTATCAACTGTATTGTTGCAGTGCAAACCCTCTATTGTTCTCAAAAATTATAGAAAAGACTGATGCACAATTCAAAGGCGTTTTATGAATGGGCTTTTAAAGATGTGTCTGTTGGAGGGGGAGGAATTCAGTCAGGAAGCTGAGTTTTGTCTGAGCCAATTCTTGCTGTATGTGTGGCATTTAATTAAATCCCAACCTTCGATAGCTCGATCATCTGTTTTCTCTGTCCTTATAGTTAAACAATACGAGGGAAGGTTCTGTTAACAGGCCATGTTGGTCCAGTTATAAATTTAAGAACTAAAACTTTAACCTCAGTGTGGCCCTCAACAGTGCCCATGGTCTGTTGACGACAGTTATTTCAAACCTTATCCACTCTACTCAAAGCATCAAGCCTTCCCCCTCCTCCCCTCCACTTACCATATGATAACCAGGCATTTTAGATGGAAAGAGAAAGCATCAGATGGTGACTCCCTTATCTTCCTCCCACCTAACATACTAATCAAGGAGCCTCTAACTTTGGAGTATCCTCCTTCCCTTCTTCAAAAAGAGACAAAGGGCTTTCTCTCCTCCTATGTAAGGTAGAGACTTCTGCCTCATGAACTGTTTGTTCAGTATAGAGTTGAACAAACTGTATACTGTTTGTTATCCATCATCACTCTCATACAGCAGACTCTCTGTGGAACTGAATTCTCCACATCAGTGCTTAAATCATTATCATTTAAAAAAAGAGGCAAAAACAAAACTCACCTTTACCCACATGCCACTATCATCTACTGCCCTTTCTCTCCTTCACCACTTAACTTCTTGAAAGAGTTGTTGGCAAAATTGTCCTCATTCCCTTACTTCTCAAACCCCTCTAATCTGGACTATTCCCAATACCTTCATCTCACTAAATCCAATGGCAAATTTAAATTCTTACCTTATTCAATATTTCCACAGCTCTTGACATGGTTGACTGCTCCCTTCTTTAAAAACTTTCATCCTTTGGCTTGGAAGTCATCACCCTCTCTTTTTTCCCCTCTGTTCTAACTTCTCACTGGCTGCCTTATTTGTAGTTCATACTCTTCTGCTCCCAGGATAATAAGTGTTGAAGTTCCTCAAAACTAAAACTTAAGTTCTCTTTTCTTCTTACTCTGTGTTCTCCTATTAAGTGATCTTATTGTCATTCAGGGTTTCATTTAGCACCCATAATCTGGTGATTCACAATTTTCTTTCACAAACCAAAATCACCTTGGAACTCTAGACCACAATTTCAAACACCTGTTTAACATTTCTTTTTAGATGGCTTCAAATCCATGTCAGAAATCAAATTTTTGATATCCTATCTGGTCCTCTTGGTGAGAGCAAGGTGGAGGAGCAGAAAGAAATGCTATGGTTTTTCTGCCCAATCAAAGGTATGGTTTTTCCAGTAGTCATGCATGGATATGAGAGTTGGACCATAAAGAAAGCTGAGCACCAAAGAATTGATGCTTTTGAACTGTGGTGTTGGAGAAGACTCTTGAGAGTCCCTTCGACTGCAAGGAGATCCAACCAGTCTATCCTAAAGGAAATCAGTCCTGAATATTCATTAGAAGGACTGATGCTGAGGCTGAAACTCCAATACTTTGGCCACCTGATGTGAGTCACTGGAAAAGACCCTGATGCTGGGAAAGATCGAAGGCAGGAGGAGAAGGGAATGACAGAGGATGAGATGGTTGGATGGCCTCACCGACTCAATGGACATGAGTTTGAGCAAGCTCTGGAATTTGGTGATGGTTAGGGAAGGCTGGTGTGCTGCAGTCCGTGGGGTTGCAAAGAGTCAAACACAACTGAGCGACTGAACTGAACCTGGTCCTCTTATTGAAGAGTGAATGGTATCACCATCTAACTACTTATATTAGGAAGAAACTTAAGAATAACCCATGACTCTTCCTTGAACTTCAGCCCTCATATCCAGTTCATCACAAGGCTATCAATTTTTGAAAAATATTTACTTATGCATTTATTTTTTACCATATCAGGTCTTAGTCATGGCACACAGGATCTTCTTGCAGTTTGCTGGCATCTCTCTAGTTGTGGCGTGCAGGCTCATTTGCCCCATGGCATGTGGGATCTTTGTTCCCCAACTAAAGATCAAACCTGCATCTCCTGCATTGGAAGGCAGACTCTTAACCATGGGACCACCAAGGAAGTCCTGAGGCTATCAATTTTACCTTCTAAATATATAGACAAATTTCTCATGCCTTTCCACATCTACTGCCACCATTCTAGCCTAAGGAAGCTATCTCCAGCTGTCAACTGGACTGCTGCAGTGTGTGTGTGCACGAACGCACACATGCGTGCTCAGTTGTGTCTGACTCTTTTGTGACCCCATGGATTGTACCCTGCCAGGCTCCTCTGTACATGGGATTTCCCAGACAAGCATACAGGAGTGAATTGCAGTTTCCTCCTCCATGAGATATTCCCAACCCAACGATCGAACTCTCATCTCCTGCACTGGCAGGTGGATTGTTTACCACTGAGTCACTTGGGAAGCCCAGACTACTGCAAGAGCCTACTTTAATTCTTGGCCTCTTCACTCATTCATACTCCAAATTGGAATGACCAAGGTGATGATTTGTAATGCAAACTGATGAGACCATATCTTCATTACATCGGTGTTGTTTGTTTGGACAGTGACCAAGGTTTATAACATCGCCTACAACTTCATACATGCCATTGCTATTTTTCCAATGTCATTCCATACCACAGTCCCTACTGATTTGTGTACTTCAGCCACAATGACCTTCCTTTATGGTTTCCTTTTCACCATGGGCCTTCCTATATGGAACTCCATTTGCATCAAATGGTAACTCCCGTATCTCCCTGCCCTCCAACATACCAATCAAGGAACTCTGGGGCATCCTCTTCTGCTTCTCTGAAAAGAGAGGGCCACCTCTCCTCCTACATAAGGTAAATTCTTCCACCTCATGAAGTGTACATTTTCTGTTACCCTTTGGTAACTTTATTACTGTCATATTCCAAACTCTCTCATGGAACTGAATCCCTTTATTGCTCTCATATTCCAAACTCTCTCATGGAACTGAATCCTTTACATGAGGGCTCTCAAGCCATTAAGTCATTAAATTAAACATGGAGTTTTCTTACCCTCTCCTTTAATTAACTCCTACCATTCTTTCGGATCACATATTAATGGCCTTTTTTTCTCCAGGAAAATTGTCTCTATGGGCTTCCCTGGTGTCTCAGACCATAAAGAATCTGTCTGCAATGCAGGAGACCTGGGTTTGATCCCTGGGTCAGGAAAATCCCCTGGAGAAGGGAATGACTACTCACTCCAGTATTCTTGCTTGGAAAATACCATGGACAGAGGAGGTTGGCTGACTACAGTCCATGGGATCGCAAAGAGTCGGCCATGACTGAGCAACTAACACACACAGCCTCCTAGGCTAGATAAAAATAAGTGTTTCTGTCCACATTCTCCCCTCCATCATAGCACTTATCATTCACAGTGTTCTAATTATTTGTATCATCATTTAACAAATGTCTCCTCCACATACTAGCCTAATGTTTCTCCTAAAACCAGCCCAATGTCTGACATATAACTTGACCTAACAAATAATAGGTCATCAATAAATATTTGATAAATAAATAAGTGAGTAAGTGATGCTATGCACAATACCCTGGATAATAAAACACTTTATATGATGACTAATTCAAAATAAACAAGCAATCATGAGCATGGCCTGAGAATATGCAGAAACTTAGAAAATGGCATGGAACTTTCTATTAATACCAGACATGAAATTAACAGGTTAACAAACTTCTCTAGGCTCTGACTGACATCTGTATCACAGTTAATTTATCCAGTACACGAAGAGTGTAATTCAAATGGGGAATTGAGAAGTGGTGATGCCATTTTTAACTTGGTGATGTTACATGGGACCATTACTGGGGAACAACATGAGTTTTGGCCTAATCTCCACAGTGTAAAACAAGGACTTCACCTGCCAAATGACTCAACAATCTTGTGAATTTTTAATAGTGTTCACCCCATTCCGATATCAGTAAGATTTTTAAAGTTTATCTCATGAAAAAATAAAGAGGTAATTAGTATGTAGCATCAAGTCAGGTCCAAACCCAGTTTGCCCTGGAGTTAACTCACAAAGGGACATCACACCTGCTACAATAAGGGCCAGCCATGCTGAGTGTAGCCTACTTTAAGAGGTCTTAATATGCTTTTTGGCTGGGAGGGATCATTGCAGCCATGGAACATGTCATATTTTGCATATTTTATGCCTTGGGTTTTCTAAGCATTAGATAAAGCTGTGATTCACAGGTATTAATCTGAGTCCTTCATCAGTTCTCTGGCAGGCACCCAATGCTCCATGACTTGGTTCCCCCAATTAATCATCTTCCTTTTTGACTCAAATTGCTCACAGCTGTGATCAAACATTGGCACAGCTCCTAAGAAGGAGGGGCACACAAGAGCTGTTATTGGGCAAATAATAGAAGCTGTCACACAACCTGTGTTTAGTTTCAAAAAGTTTGCAAACTTAGAAAATGCTGCCTGTTGGGCTAGGGAAGGAGTCTCATTGGGAAGGGAACCCCATTATTTAGACTTGTATGGCATTCTTGCCCAAGCATATGCTGTTGGGAATCATACCACTTGAGCTGTGAATCATTTTTAAAAGATTTACAAATACCTCATGAATGAATCTATGAGAGATAAATGCAAGTAGAAAATATTGAGGGGATTTGACAATCAGAAAAAAAATCTTACTGTTATAATTAATGTACAAAGGGACTTTGAAACAATATAGGTACACGTGTCTATCTTGTTTGTTGATAATTAATCTTTAGAAACAAAGGTATAAATTGTTCTGTCTCTGCTAACTATTTTCTCTGTATAAATAAAAATACTAAGGTAGAATAATCTGTCAGTATTCTAAAGAAAATTTAGGACTTACTCCTCAATTGCATTTTATTTTCCAGTTGATGGTGTAAGAAATCTGTGAACATTTTAGAACTCGGAGCCTCAGAATGGTTGAGTTATACTCCTTTGTTCATCTAGCTAGTAGTTGCAAATCGAGAGTTCAAACTCAAGTCAGTGTACTTTAGAACTCAAGGTTTTAAACAGCCTCTCAATCACCCTCCTATTTTGTTTCATGTATCAACAGGACTTAAATATTATTTCAATAAAAAGAAAACAAATTACCAGGAAAGTACAAATACTGATGATAATGTCTCCTCACTCTATATATTCCCTGGTGGCTCAGATGGTTAAGAATCTACCTGCATTGCAGGAGACCTGATTTGATCCCTGGGTCTGGAAGATCCCCTGGAGAAGGGAGTGGCTACCCACTCCTGTATTCTTGCCTGGAGAATTTCATGGACAGAAGAGCCTGGTGGGCTACCGTCCTTGAGATCTCAAAGAGTTGGACATAACTGAGTGACTAACACTTTCACTCTATATAAGGCCAGATATTTTTGAAATTACTCACTTATTAACGTAAAATTCATGCAATGCCAGAGTGATTTTTTTCAGAGCCTTAAATTTCTCAGATTGTAATTTTACATCAAAGCCCCATTAGTTTTATCCAGTAAGAGGATACACGTTTGCAAGGGTGTAGAGAAGCAGGAGTTCTCAGATCTGCAATGTTCCAATATTCTTGATAGGCATTAAAGAATTAAGCAAATTCTGCCTTGTTATGTACACAATTGGATGATTTTCATAGTGGCTGTTCCAATTTACATTCCCACAAACAATGCCTGAGGGTTCCCTTTTCTCCACATCCTCACCAATACCTGTTATCTCACGTGTTTTTGATGATTGCCATTCTAACAGGTTTGACATGATATTTCATTGTGGTTTTGATTTGCATTTCCCTGATGATGAGTGATATTGAGCACCTTTTTATGTACCTGTTGCTCATTTGTATGTCTTCTTTGAAAAGATGTATATTCAGTTCCCTTGCCATTATTAAACTGGATTGTTAGGTTTTTTGCTATTGAGTTATATGAGTTTTTTATATATATTCTGGATATTACCCCCTTATCCAGTTATAGGAATAGCAAATATTTTCTCCCATTCTGTAGGTTGCCTTTTCATTTTATTGATGGTTTCCTTTGCTATACAGAAGCTTTTTAGTTTGATATAATTCCAGTTATTTATTTTTGCTTTTGTTGTCAGATCAAAAAAATCATTTCCAAGACTGATGTCAAAGAGATTGCCTCATATATTTTCTTCTAGGACTTCCATGGTTTGTGGCCTTACCTTCAACTCTTTAATCTCTTTTGGACTGATATTTGTGTATGGTGGAAGATAGTACTCCAGTTTTATTCGTTTGTATGTGTCTGTCCAGTTTTCTCAGCACTATTTAGTGAAGATACTATCCTTTCCTCCATTGTATATTCTTGGCTCCTTTGTTGCAAATTAATTGGCCATATACGCATTGGGTTCTATTTCTGGACTTTCTAATTTGTTCCATTGATCTCTGAATTAGGACATTTAGAACACTGATATTCAAAGTGATTATTAATGTACTTGGATAAAATTAACCATACTTGTGACTATTTTCTATTTGTTGCTCTTGTTCTTTGTTCTTATTTTTGTGTTCTACTCTGATTTTAACTGGGCATTTACATGATTCCTTTTTTTCTCCTTTCTTAGCATATCAATTGTACTTTCCATTTTACTTTTTTCAGTGGTTATTCTAGAGTTTGTGGTATACATTTACAACTATTCCAATTCTATTTTTAAATACACTTTACCACTTTGTGGGTAGTTTCAGTACCTTATAATAATCCCAATTTCTCCCTCCAGTCCCTTGTAACATTGTTGCCATTCATGTCACTTATATATAAAACACATACATATTTATATGTATGTATTTATATATATATATACACACACACATGAGATACATATATATAATTGAATACATTACTATTCTTATTTTGAGTGAAACTTATCTGTTATATCAATTAAGAATGAGTAAAATAATTATTACTATATTTTCACTTACTTCTTCTGCAGTGATCCTCTTTTCTTTATGTGGATCTGAGTTTCTGACTTATATTATTTTCCTTCTCTCTAAAAACCTTATTTTGGCATTTCTTGCATGACAGGTCTACTGGCAACAGATTCCCTCAATTTTTGCTTGTCTGAGAACATCTTTATTTCTCCTCCACTTTTGAATGAGGATTTCACAAGTACAGATTTCTAGATTGGTGGCTTCTCTATATCAACACTATATATATTTCATTCCACTCTCTCCTTGCTCTCATGGTTTCCAAGGAGGCTTTTGATATAATTCTTATCTTTGTTCCTATATATTAATAGATAAATTTTTCCCTTGTGGTTTTTTCAGGATTTTTCTTTATCTTTGATATCCTAACTTGACTATAATATGCCTAGGTATGGTTTTTCTTGGCATTTATCATGCTTGGTGTTCTGTGAGCTTCCTTAATCTATGGCTTGGTGTCTGACATTAATTTAGGGAAATTCTCAGTCATTATTGTTTCATTGTACATTATATCAAATATTGATATATAATGTCTCAATATTAAATATTATATCAACTATTTCTTCTGTTCCTTTCTCTCTTCTCCTTCTGGCTTTATCATTACACGTATATTAAAATTCTGTACCTGTGTCACAGTTCTTGGGTATTCTCTTCTGGGTATTTTGTCATTTTTTTCTGTTTGCTTTTCAGTTTTAGAGATTTTTAGAGATGTCCTCAAGCTCAGAGATTCTTAGCAGTCTACAAATGAGCCCATCAAAGGCATTCTTCATTTCTGTTATAAGTGTTTTTAAATTTCTAGCACTTGTAAAAGTATGTTTTAGTATTCTCAACCTTCTGCTTACATTGCACATCTTACATGCATTACATTGCTTGATGTCTACTTTATCCATTAGAAACCTTCATATATTAATCATAGTTGTTTTTACCTCCTGATCTGATAATCCAACATCCCTGTCATGTTTGGCTTTGATGCTTGTTCTGTTTCTTCAAAGTGTATTTTTATCCCTTTTTGTATATAATTTTTTTCTTTATAGCCAAACACGATGTACTCGATAGAAGGAACTGTTGTAAATGGACCTTTAATAATGTTGTGGTAAGATATAGGGGCAGGATAGTGTTTAATAATTCTTTGATTATGCCTCAGTCTTTTACTGAGCCTGTGCCTATGGGCTGTAAATTTCACCAGTGCTTCTCAGTGCCCCCGCCCTTAGGTAGGATAAGATGGTTAGACTGGACTGAAGTTGGTTATTTCCCTTCCTCCAGGTCAGTTAGGCTATGATAACATCACAGTGGGTTAAGTTCTGGTTAAGTAGTTTGTCCTGAGGACAGACCTTATTTTTAAAAATAGAGTATATTTTGAACGATGTATCTTTCAAAATGCTATATTTCAAAATGCTTCCTTTTCTCCTCCCCTGCCAGAAGCTCAAGGGTATTTTTCACTGTGATATTTACTGTGAGAACCTGATTGAAGTTAAACTCACTAAAGTGTGGAAAGCCTCCTATGACTGGGTCCCCTGGAGTTTTAACTCGCAGTCTTGTCTACTCTGAGCTTTCAGCAGTTCATCAATTATAGTTCTGGTTTTCATACCTCAGCATTGGTCCCCATGGAGGTCTTAGCTTATAATCTTCTGCTTTGATAAGTTGTGATTCTTTGTATTTGCCTGTCAATCTCTCCAGTGTTGGGGTCTACAGTTTGCCCTGTGACCTAACTTCTCTTGCAAATCTGAGAATTACTGATCTTTTTCGTTTGTTCACTTTTTTATTTGTTGCTAGGACAGAGTAGTGTCTTCCAAATTCCTTACGTGCAGAACCAGAAACCAGAAGTCTAAAAATATCTTTGTATTCTAATGTATAGCTGGACATAGGCTTCTAGGTTGTAAATATTTCCCATCAAACACTTGAAGTCAGACACACCATTATCCATGGATTGGAAAACTCAATGTCAACTCTCCCAAAACTGATCTATTGGTTAAAATCAATTCTTTTCTGAATATCAGCAAGGTAAGTGTAGACAAGCTTATTCTAAAATTGAGATGGAGAGGCACAGGCAGTAAATTACCTAAACTAGTCTTGGAAAACAAGACTCATTCTACCTGATTTTAAGGCTTACCATGTGTACAGTAAGCAAAACAGTGTGGAAATAGCTTAGGAATAGAAACATATATCGACAGAATAGAAAAGAGAACCTAAAAACAAAACCACACAAATGTGCCTAAGATAATTTTGTGAAATAGGGCAAGGACAATTGAATGAAGAAAGAACAGCCTTTTCAACAAATGGTACTAGAACAGTCAGATATTCATATGTAAAAAAAAAAACACACAAAAAGAACATCAACTTAAACCTTATATTTTATACAAATATTAACTCAAAATGAGTTACAGACTTAACTATAAAACCTAAAACTATGAAAAATTTCAAGGAATAAAAACAGAGAAAATCTCCAGGTATTAACCACAGAGTTCTTAGCCTTGACACAAAACGCATAAGTTGTAAAAGGAAAAGATGATGCATAGGACCTTATCAACCTTAGAAATGAAGCTCTACAAAAGACCCTGTGAAGAGGATTAAGAGACAAACTACAGGCTGGTTAAAAATTTTTAAACCCTATTTTGATGAAGGATTAGTATCTAGACTATGTAGAATTTTTCAAAACTCAACATTAAAAAACAAACAGTCCAGTTATAAAATGGGCAAAAGACATGAACAGACATTACATTGACAAAGATATACAGATGGTAAATCAGAACATGAAAAAATGTTCAACTTCATTAGTCATTAGAGAAATGAAAATTAAACTCATAATGAGATAGACCTATACACTTTAAAAGTGTATTTTTAAGATACTTAAAAAAAAAAAAAAAAAAACATTTTTAAAGTGCCGCACCGAATGCTGGTAAATATTTGGAGAAACTGCATGTCTCATACATGGCTACTGGGAAAATAAAATGGCAGAGCCACTCTGGAAAGCAGTTCAGCATTTTTTTACAAATCTGATGAAATTACTGTATGACTCAACAGTTGAACTCTTTGCCATTTACTTCAGAGAAATGGAAATCTATGCTCACACAAAAACCTGTATACACAAATATTCACAGGAGCTTTATTTGTAATAACAAAAATTGTGTATAACCCAAATGTCCTTTAACAAGTGAATGGGTAAACAAACTATGATACATTCATGCCATGGAGTTCTAATCAGCAATTTTTTTTTAAAGCAAACTATTATCATACTCAACAACTTAGATCTTTAAAGAATCATGCAGAGTGAAAAAGTCAATCCAAAAATGTTACATGCTATAAGATCCTATTTATATAATGCTCCTCAAATGATAAAATTAAAGAAATGGAGAACAGATTAGTGATTTTAATGGATCAGGGACTGAGGGGCAGATAGGAAAAAGATTAATGTAGTTATAAAAATGCAATGAAAACAACAGAAACTTGTGCTGATAGATGTGTACTATATCTTGATTATGGTGAAGGATACACAAAGCTACACATGATAAATTTGAATAGAAGTAAATACACGCATACACACACGCACACACAAATGAGTACAAGTAAAAAATTAAAACAAGAAATCTGAATAAGATTGATAAATCCTACCGATGTCCATATCCTGGTTGTGATATTCCACTATAATGTTATAAGTTGTTATCACCGCGGCAGCTGGCTAAATGGTACACAGTATCTCTTTGTATCATTTCTCAAAACCACATGTAAATACATCTACAACCATCTAAGAATAAAAAGTTAAAGCAAACTGAAGCCATTTTTTTCATTTATTTTCAAATTTCCACTCCCACATGTAAAAAACCAAAGGCCATGCAGATCCGCATCTGATCCCCAGTTTGATAGGCTACCCACTCCAGTATTCTGGCCTGGAGAATTCCATGGACTAGTCCATGGGGTTACAAAGAGTCTGACACGACTGAACACTTTCACTTTTACTTCTTCTCTATCTGAAAGATGATGAGATCGTCCCTATGTTTAGTTCAGTTCAGCTGCTCAGTCATGTCCGACTCTTTGCAACCCCAAGGACTGCAGCATTCCAGGCCTCCCTGTCCATCACCAACTCCTGGAGTTTACTCAAACTCATGTCCATTGAGTCGGTGATGCCATCCAACAATCTCATTTTCTGTCATCCCCTTCTCCTACCACCTTCAATCTTTCCCAGCATCAGGGTCTTTTCCAATGAATCAGCTCTTTGCATCAGATGGCCAAAGTATTGGAGTTTCAGCTTCAGCATCAGTCCTTCCATGAATATTCAGGACTGATTTCCTTTAGGACGGACTGGTTGGATCTCCTTGCAGTTCAAGGGATTCTCAAGAGCCTTCTCCACAGTTCAAAAGCATCAGTTCTTCGGTGCTCAGCTTTCTTTATAGTCCAACTCTCACATCCATACATGACTACTAGATAAACAGTCTTGACTAGACAGACCTTTGTTAGCAAAGTATTGTTTCTACTTTTTAATATGCTGTCTCAGTTAGTCATATCTTTTCATCCAAGGAAAAAGCCATTTGATTTCATGGCTGCAGTCACCATCTGCAGTGATTTTGGAGCCCCAAAAAATAAAGTCTGTCGCTGTTTCCACTGTTCCCCCATCTATTTCCCATGAAGTGATGGGACCAGATGCCATGATCTTAGTTTTCTGAATGTTGAATTTTAAGCCAACTTTTTCACTCTCCTCTTTCACTTTCATCAAGAGGCTCTCTAGTTCTTCTTCACTTTCTGCCGTAAGGGTGGTGTCATCTGCATATCTGAGGTTATTGATATTTCTCCTGGCAATCTTGATTTCAGCTCGTGCTTATCCAGCCCAGCGTTTCTCATTATGTACTCTGAATATAAGTTAAATAAGCAGGGTGAAAATATACAACCTTGACATTCTCCTTTTCCTATTTGGAACCAGTCTGTTGTTCCATGTCCAGTTCTAACTGTTGCTTCCTGACCTGCATACAGATTTCTCAAGAGGCAGGTCAGGTGGTCTTAAAATTCTCTTTAAGAATCTTCCAGTTTGTGGTGATCCCTATGTTACTGTTGCAAAATGTCACAGTTGTGTAGGTTGGTGTTCACCCAGTCTGCTGGGCCCTCTGTTGATCCTTTCAATCTGGAAACTCATGTTCTTCTGTTCTGACAAAAATTCCTTGATCACTTTTGAGTATTTCTTTTCATTTTCTTCTTTTTTTTTTTTCTTGGCCTGAACTATCAACTGTTCAGTTTTTTTTTTCCTTCCTGCTATCATATTTTTAATTCCATAAGTTCATTTTTGTTTTGTGAATGTTCTTGAATTTTTTAAACAGCCTATTTTTTTTCATATATACAAAATATAATATCTATTTAGCTTTTCTTCTGCTTGTATATTCATTTTCTACAAGCCATTTTCATTTATTCATTTTGTCTCTTTCATGATAGAGACTTTTCCCAAGTATCTTGTAATCTTTGTGCTTCTTGGTCATCTGAAGTAACTAAAGGTTTTGATGGAGTACGCTGGCAGTTATTGACTGTAAGCCTCAATGTAGGCACGTGTAAGTTGGACCAGTTAGGTGGAGAAACCTTAATGTCATGATTTTATGTTCTTTCTTCTTTTCCTGGCCCCAAATGCTAGAAAATAACTCTTTAATCTAGTGTATTGAGGATATAGGCCTTGATGCCAAAATTTGGGGAAATGACTGGGAGTTCCATTTTCAGCTACTAGAAATTCACTTAATTGACCTGCAGTATTATTGTTTTGTATTCCTTCTTTGCCCTTGGTTATACCTCATGTCTTCCAGGTCCTCTATTTTGTTTTCTTCAAATCCTAGATAATTATCTGTTTAATTTTCTCCCAGAATGCCAAAGGAATTCTTCACTAGCCCTAATGACCTGGAATATATCTAGGGAATATAAGTGCTTTCTATTTCACATATTCTTCTTTTTTCTGTCTCATCTACACTTCTGGTTCTAGAAATACCAGCATTGCTTATTACTCACTATAAGTCTGTTCCTTATTAGCTTCTCCCATTATGAGCCTATAGTTCAGCTTTCCTGGGTCTGCTGGGAAAGATTCTAGTCATCTATCTGGTTTCCCATTTCAAAAGTTCGTTTCTGTTGTCTTCTCTAATTTCCTTTATCTTTTTGGGTTTGTGCCTCTAAAATCCTCCCCTGCTATTTAAGTTTTACCCAAAGTTTTGGGTAAAAGTAGAAGTAAAGGGTCATGTTCAGTCTGCCATTTTACTGGGACATCTGGAAACACAATTTTCCACTCTCCAAGTTGCCACCAAAAATAAAATTAAAGTTTGATTATGCCCAGTTTTGGTGAAACTAATATAGTTGGAACATTTATACATTGCTCATGACAGTATACATTAGTATAAATACAAATACAAGTTAGTAAATATGTATTAGTACATAAATATTAGTATTAATTAGTATTACTGCTTTAGAAAACAGTATTAAATTGGGAGATGTCTAAAACCAACAGCCCAGAAACTTTATCATAAAAACATTTCCAACATAGAAAATTACATGCTTCTACATATGGTAAAAATACAATAATGAAAACCACGCACGATCCAGCTTAATAAAATGAATATTATCAAGCAAGTGAAGCTCCCTGCATGTTTATCCCTTTTCACAGACATCCCCTTCCTTCAGCTCTGGAAATAACCACCAACTTCAAAGAGGTATTATTTGCGAAAGCAGATGAGGTGAACATAAGCAGCTTTAGACCATAGTTCCCTCCAAGCAGTGTTTCTGCACTTAACTAAATGAAGAACATGAAGTTCCAATATTTTTTAAAGATTTTTTAAATAAATGCAGCATTCCGCATCACCTTTTATTTTATATATCATATATAGATATTTTTTCAAGATGGAAAAGTAACAAAAAAGTGCCTCTTTGGCTACCTACAGAATAATCTTTGAGACTGGCTCTCCTGACTCTGCTGACATGCTACGGATGTTTTTTAATCCCAGAAGACTGATGAAATCTAGTCCCTGTTCTCCATTCATTAAAAGCGTATCTGTAGAGACTGAAGGTATCTGTAAGAGACTGCATGAAGGAAAAACATCATCTGCTTTCAGTTACCAAAGTAGAAGAGTTTCCTGGAACTCTCAAGCTGCCTTCATTTATTTTATTTGCTTGTTGCTTTGAATATTCTAACACAGTAACAAAGGGATTCAAGAGAGCAGAGGTAGCAACAACTGTATTGACCATTCTGGTCATTTTGCCCAAACAATATGTCAGATCATGCCCTTGTTAGCACTAAGAGGGAACAATTCTGATGCAAAGCTTGATTACATAATTACCTTTAAATTATGTATGAAGTGTTCACTGAAGCATTCTGAAAGTTCCAATCAAAACCCTGAGTTAGGGAGGGGATGTATGTATATCTATGGCTGATTCACGTTAAGGTTTGACAGAAAACAATAAAATTCTGTAAAGCTATTATCCTTCAATTAAAAAAAATGAAAAAAACCCCTCAGTTAATGCTTACCTCATATGAATGAAGAAATATGAAATATATTCATTATCATAAAAGTGTGCAGTTTCAGATAAACAACCTGCTCATTCTTATCTTCTCCTTTATAGTTGAAAAGTAACATTTATTTGTTTCTTTAATTTTATTTCCCCAACTCAAAAAAAAACACAAAATATCTCAAGAGTTTAAACCCTTTATATCAAATACGTATTTGTTAGTTTGAAAGAGACACTAGAAAATATTTTCTGTGTCAGTAAAAGTGATATTATAATTTTCCAATTATAACTTTCCAACTGCCTCTCTTATTTTTGTCGACTCTTGAAAGGTTTCCATATCTCCAAATTAGTATGCAGAGTCCTAAGCTATACCAGCTTAGAGTTTTGGATGATGGTATTTTAATTTCCTGTGAGAGTTACATTTAATTCATGTATACATGTACCTCATAATCCTCTTCTGGAAAGGAACCTCAGTCTGGGCAAAAGGGAAGGTATAATTCTAAGAGACAAGGAATCTGAGTTGTGGGGTGAAATTTCTATTTCTAAGTAAAGATATCAGTACATAACAGGATCATATCTTTCTCCTTAAGCATGCAAATGCCAATAACAATATACTAATGCTAATAATAGATAACATGTATTCCAGTTGCATGCTCTTCCATCATTTCATATGCATCATTTCATTTAATCATCACAAAGGCTCTATCAAGCAGGTGGGCTGGATTGTCTGTTGTCAACTTGCCCATCACCACTCGCTTCCAACTTCTCCGTCATTGCAGAGGAGAAAAAGGGAACTACGTTTTCCAGGTTACCCTCTTTATACTTGGCTCCAGGGTTGATTCTGCCAAAAGGAGAAAGATGTGGGAGATTTGGGGAGATGTGTGAACAAACATGAAGTTTGCAGAGCTTCTAGGGGGATCCCTTGAGGACCATTCACCACTGATGCAGGTTAAGGTATTTGTTGCTTATCTCCCAAGTAAGGGAAAGTCACTCTGTCGTGTCCGACTCTTTGCAACCCCATGGACTATACAGTTCATGGAATTCTCTGGCCAGAATACTGGAGTGGGTAGCCTTTCCCTTCTCCAGGAGATCTTCCCAACCCAGGGATCAAACCCAGGTCTCCCACATTGGGCAGATTCTTTACCAACTGAGCCACAAGGGAAGCCCAAGAATACTGGAGTGGATACCCTATTCCTTCTCCAGCAGATCTTCCTGACCCAGGAACTGATGGCAACCCACTCCAGTACTATTGCCTGGAAAATCCCATGGATGGAGGAGCCTGATAGGCTACAGTCCATGGGGTTGCAAAGAATCAGACAGGATTGAGCGACTTCACTTTCACTTTCTCCTGCATTGCAGGTAGATTCTTTACCAAGGACTGTTTAATTTGCAGCAGTCTCCAAATTACTTCTTAAGAACCACCTGCTTGGATGCTTCGTACCAAGGTTTTTGCTGGCCACTTCCCTGAACTTTGCTCCCCTAGATCTTCTAAAATTTACATAAGTTTTTCATTTCCTGTATTAAAACCTTTCATACTTGAAATACATAGAGCAACTTCTTTTTTCTTGGCTGGAAGAAGAAAGAAGAAAGTACTGTTGGCACTTGACATTGAACTTTAAAAATGCTGATCTATGTCTGGAGCATAAGTCAAACTCTACAGGAGTGGAGAAGACCACTGAGCAGATGGAAGAAACCCTGAATATGTAGCAAAGGATAATGAAGAGAATATAGAACACAAGTTTCCCCCAAGAACTAAACCACTGCCAGCTCTTCCTAGGTTTTCCTTATTGTCCTCTCCCAGGATTTGGAATTAAATAAAAATGAGTAGATAAGAACATACAGTCATCATATCCTTACTTTAAGTGGGTGAAAACCAGCTGTCCTCACTTAAGCCAGGAAGAAATCACCTACAGTGTATTCAAGCTAATAGAAGTTTTAGACCAGTGATTCTGAAAAGTGGGGTAGGTTCTACCACCTTGTAGGGTACATTTGGGAAAACACTTGTGACTCCATCATAAGCCACATTGCTTGTTATGTATGGTCTCATCTCAGTCATGCAACTTCATTTTCACTGAACTCTCTTGGTTACAAGCAAGTCACAGAAACTAGCCCAGATTCAGGGGGATGGTTCCTTCTCTCCATGGGAAAGGTGTCAAAGAATTTGCAGACATGTTTTAAAACTACCAGACTACTCTATCTAAAATTACTCTCACCCTCAATATTCCTCATCTCTTTTTATTTTCTACCAAGTATTAATATTATCTCACATATTGTATATATGCCCTCCATTACCAGAATGTAAGCTCCATGAGGATAGAGGTTATCCTGTTTTATTTACTAGTGTAGCCTCAGTACCTAAAGCAGTGCCCGCTATACAGAAAGAACTCAAATGTATTTGTGTAATGAATGAATGAGTTTCTTCCCATGAACTTGTAATATCTCTGCTAATTTTGTAACTTTCCCAAGTTTTCTATTGATAGGTGCTCTAATAATGCTGCCAGCAAAATAGAGGACAAGCAAGTCATTATGTAGTGAATTTGATTAAAATAACCTAGTCACGAACTTGGATAACTAAAGCCAAGTTTTTTCCTATTAAATTGGAAATGATTTGCTTATTGCTCCAAAAAAGCCCTCAGCCCTTATTGATTCATATTTGGATTATTCATTTATTCCTAAATGTAATTGACTTGGTCACCAATGAAAATGTCTTGTCCCTTTCTCTTTGTAATCTGGGGAAATAAACAAATCTAGAGTCATTCCAAGGAAATGAAATAGGAGAAGACAGGTCAGGGTTTTCTCATTGTTTAGGTGAAGCAATGTGGCTGCATTCTGGATACAATCCGTGAGTAAGAGGTTAATGCAAAATGATCTTCAAAAATGAGATCATGGTATCACAAAAGTCAACTGAATGACTTTGCCAGAGGTTATTTCCAGTCATGTCAATCAGTATTTCTGGAGATCAAACATGTCGCTGTTACTATCAAGCTATTGTCCAGCCCTAAGTTGTCCAGACCAAGTTACAACAAATGCATCTTCCACTACAGATGTGCATATAACTGGTAAAATGTGAAGAATTTAGGCAACTAGGTAAGCCTGTATAATGAAGAATGTTGAATGCAAGCACAGAGACACATAAACCTGGGATTTAGTAAATTTATGCCCCATCTAAGTGTGAAACATGTGACAAAGAAGGTTAACCCCTGTGAGCCTCTGTTTCCTCATATTTAACATATCTATCATAATATCTTCCTCTTAGACCTATTTGAGGATTAGATGAATTATGTACCTAAAGCCCATAGCACACAGCCTGGTGCATATTAGCATGCAATACTTGCAATTCTTGGTAACTGTTAATGCTAATGTTTTGAAACAAAGATAATACTTTTTCTCACAATATCAGACGAAGTAAGATTGGCACTGTGAATTAATTTCAACATTCTGCGAATGGCCCCATCTTCTGCTTTACTTGTAGTGCAGAGAAACAGTTGGGATTAAGACATGTAGCTATCAGCCCACAACCAGGCCTCCAGTCTGATGTTACAGTCAGTACCTCAGTAGGCCACTTTGTATCAGAACAAGCGATAGATCTGAGACGATGGAAGGGATTCCATGCTTTTGTTTTTTAAGTCAATCTTTTTTTTAAATTTTTATTATTATTATTATTATTTTTTACTTTACAATATTGTATTGGTTTTGCCATACATCAACATGCATCCGCCATGGGTGTACATGTGCTCCCCATCCTGAATCCCCCTCCCACCTCCCTCCCCATACCATCCCTCTGGGTCATCCCAGTGCACCAGCCCCAAGCTTCTAGTATCCTGTATCGAACCTGGACTGGTGATTCGTTTCTTGTATGATATTTTACACAGCAAGGATCTCATTCAAATATGAAGGAGAAATCAAAAGCTTTACAGATAAGCAAAAGCTGAGAGAATTCAGCACCACCAAACCAGCTCTCCAACAAATGCTAAAGGTTCTTCTCTAGACAGGAGACACAAAAATGATGTATAAACTCAAACCCAAAACAATAAAGTAAATGACAATGGGATCATACTTATCAATAATTACCTTAAACGTAAAGGGGTTGAATGCCCCAACCAAAAGACAAAGACTGGCTGAATGGATACAAAAACATGCTTCCATTTTTTGACCAAGGATATCACCACCATTCTGCAGGTACTTCGATTTTCTCATCCTTCTAGCCACAGGGGCAATAGGAATTGTTTCCCTAAAAGAAAACTGTGGGGCTTTGACCTGCAGTGAGTGGTCGTGTTCTTTAAACTGAATGGGAATATGTATAGTCATGGAGTTTAAATCTCCCTTGAGTTGTTTCTTGGTTTGCTTTGGTACGCTCTGTGCTGGCATTTTCCCATTGCATCCTAACGTCCTGCATGGTGAGATGGGGAAGTCTGTTCAAGAAAGGCTTGAGTTCTATACGTCTGTGTCTCTTTTGCTCTCTCACATACAGGGTTAAAAAAAATAATAAAGTAATATTAATAAAAACCTGTGGCGGATTCATTTTGATATTTGGCAAAACTAATACAATTATGTAAAGTTTAAAAATAAAATAAAATTAGAGGAAAAAAAAAAAGAAAGGCTTGAGGATTGCTTGCCTCCATAGCTCTGTGACACTAATGCCGGTATTGATTTCCTCTGGTTAAGAAGTCCTACCCTCCTTGCATGACTAAGTTTTGACACCAAGCATGTACCTACGTTGAGTCAATCCCCCACGCACTTTTTTTAAAGGGAAGATAAAGAGGTTCGATTACTCTTTCGCTGTCACAAAGTGTTTCAAATGAATGGTCCAATAGAAATGAAAGCTGCCACAAGTTGTAGGCAGGATCTTCATTTTGATGTCCCTCTCCAAAATGTGTAAGTCCTGGAGGGATACACTTCTGATTCATGTATAACGAGCTTTTTTACATGGCCCAGGCTCAGGTTTAAGAGGAAACAGGCTTGCCGAGCAGCTCTGGATTCTGGGAAACACAGGCTAAAAGTCAGTGAAGATCAGGGCCATAATTTATTTTGCTCAAATTATTTTCTCTTCAAATACACTGATACTAAAAGAACAGATATGAGAGATTTTAAGACTATCAAATGAGAGTCCCTTTTTTCCATTAATGCTAGAAAAATACACTGCAAATTAAAAACTTAAAGCTAATTTTTATTTCCCAAACCCAAGGACATAGAGGTTTTTTTCGGATCAGTTTTTATGTGTCCCTCTGCATTAATTGGGTACTCTTTATGGCCTTAAAAGGGAGAATCAAATTCTCAGAGGCTCCTATTAGTAAAGGCTGATATTAAAGCATGGATAACATCAGCACAAAGGTGAACTAAAGACATTTATTATTTATTCATCAGTCATAACTGTTTTTCATAAAAGCCCCCTACTCTTTTTATTCCTTCCAACAGTGCTTTCTTATATGCTTTATGAGAACCATCCATAGGAATAATGTTTCACTGAGAAAGATTTTAACCACTCCATCAAAGATAGAAGACCTTGCCTTCACCTGTAATTTCCACAGTGTTTAATTGGAAAATAATCTGAACTCTGATTAACGAGTAGCCTAACAGGCTGTTGCTACTCTCTATGCTTCACGCATCAGTCGGGTTTGTCTATGCTTTGATTGACATACACATAACTGGATGGAAAACTGATCACTTATTTGGCTGGTGTGATAGAGATGGATTCTGCAGCTATGAGTTACATCTGGAAAAGTACTTCTCTAAAGAAATATGTCTCAGAGTCTAATTACATCTATTTCCTGCTTCTACATAGGCTTTGTTTTTCCTAAACCCACATTATACACATAAGTCAGGTACTGAGTAAAACTACCTTTAGGGTTTGAAACCTTTATGTGGACTTTGAATTTCAGGCAGAAATTAAAGTGTAGGGACATAATCACTGAACCCTTTGAAAGGGTAGATTTTACTCTTCCTCCTTGACAAACATGGGTAGTACTTTACCAAGGACCAAAAAAATGCTAGCAAATTGCTGTGGAGGATCCATTTACATAATGCATCTGTTAACAAGAGAATGAGTGAGAGCATTCGTGACAGTGCGAGCATGGTGTTCTCTCCCTCCTGTCAATTATCCTTGAGTCACCCTGCAGTTTAAGCTTTAGGTCAATAAAATGAATTTCAAAGCAAAAGCCTTCAGCACCCCGAAGAAATTAACTCTGTGTGGCTGCTTCAAAAAACAAGTAATGAATTTTCCATTGCTTTTACCTTATGCAATAATATTTTTTTCCAGAAGGGTCCCTTATTCACATTTCATTTCATTTGTTGACAAGAATTCATTTCTACAAACAAATACTTCCCTCTCTAAATATAATAAAATTGGGAATTTAAATTGTAATTTTTTAAGTAAAGGACATATGTAATGAATCCCTATCAAATATTTGCAAGTAACTGTTTTGTGTTGAACATCACAATATTTTGTATATTTCTTTCCAGTTTCCTATGCCATGCAATATGCTGTCTTCCCACGCTGGAAGATAGTTAATTTTGCACTGAGGGGAATCAGTGCAAACTGAGTCTTCAGTAGATGGGAACAATCTGAAACCATCTTGTTTTCTTCCTTTAACAAATTCGCTTTTTTGTCCTCTCATAAAACAGTGTATAAACCAATCACTTCCATTTTTCTTTCACTTAAAGTAGGATCAGCAAAGTTTCTTTTTTTTTTTTTTTGCTTTTAATTTTAGAACAATTTTAGATTTACAGAAAAATTATGGAGTACAGAGAGTTCCCATATACACTATACCCAGTTTTTCTTGTTATTAACATATTACATTATATGGTAGATTTATTATAATTAATGGACAACTATTGCCACGTTATTATTAAAGTTGAAACTTCATTTGGATTTCTTTAATTTGTATATAAGGTCCTATTTCCGTTCCAGGATCCCATCTGGGGTACCACATTGCATTTAGGCATTTAGTCATGTCTCTCTGGGCTTCTCTGAGATATGATAGTTCCTCAGATTGTCCTTGTTTTTGGTGACCTTGAGAATTTTGAAAACTATCAATTAGATATTTTATTTATATAATGTTCCTCAATTGGGGTTTATCTGATGTTTTCTTAAGATTAGTCTGGGGTTACAGCTTTTCAGAAGGAAGGTCACAGAGGTAAACTGTGATTTTCATCACATAGTATCATGGCTACAATATACTATTAATATCAGCATGACATCATTGTTGGTACTGACCTTGATCACTTGACTGAAGTAGTGTTTGCACTCTGAAGTTACTCTTTTTTCCCTCTTTCTCTGTACTATGATTTTTGGGAGAAAGTCATCATGTGCAGCCCATACTTAAAGAGTGGAGAATAACACTATGTTAATTGAGGATGTAATATTTACATAAATTATTTAAAATTCTTCTACATGGGAGATTTGTCTTACTTCCTCCATTTAGTTAGTTAGTTATTCAATATGTATATTGAACTTGTGGATATCTATGTATTTTGGATTCTAATCCAATATTTATGTGTATATTTATGTATTTGCTTGAATTTTTTCAGTTTTGGCCATTTGAAGCTCTACCAAATGTCTTTTTGAAAATGACTCTGGCTCTTATGTCCCTTTGATATATACAAATCATTACCGGTTACTTTTTTATTTTTTAGTACTCAATTACTTTCTGGAACTATACGATCCTCCCCCCTAATCTTCTATTTTGCCTGACCAAGTCCTAGAATCAGCTATTTCTCTAAGGAGCCTTGGTTCCTTTGACTGGGAAATGGTATTAGAAACCAAGAGCTGGGTGCTAGATGTGCTCATTGCTGCTCAGGTATCATTGCTCCTATGTTCTCTCGACTGATAGAATAAGAGAATATATGTGTATCCCTAGTCTGGGCATATACACATATCTATCACCATTTCTGTGTGCAACCATCTGTCTCTATATTAAGTTGAACATAGTTCATACTGATATCCCCAGCTCTAATCAGTTACCAGAAAAATCATTCTAACCTCCTCCCAGTGATTAACTATAAACTCCCCCTCCAACATTAAAAAACCTGGCTTCCACCATCTACTGTTAATTTACTTCATTGTTCAATACCAGTATAAATGTATAGTGGTATCAGAATTTTTAATCTATACTTCCATAGTAAAAAATGTTTATCAACTAAAGTGGAGTAAGTATGTACAGTTTCTTTTGCCTATAGTCTTAAAGATTCTACTCATTTCCAAAGTTACTCAGGTCACTACCATCCCCTCTACCCACTTTTAGTGAAATTGTTTCACACGTTTGTAATGTGGTTAGATTATCTTGTCACATTATGCATTCTCTCCTGGGGTTCTCTGACCTCCTAAATGATTTTGTTTTTAATTTGGATACATTAAGGTTCACTCTGTGCTGCAAATTTCTATGAATTTTGACAAGCTTGTGTGTCACAAACCCACTATTATAGTAACCATAATAACTATAGAATAATTTCACTTCCCTAAAAAAGAAAAACTGCCTGTGCTTTATGTATTCAACCTTGGAAACCACTGGAAAGTTTAATGTCTCTATAGTTTCGCCTTTTTCAGAAAGTAATATATTTGGAAATTAAATAGGAATGGAATAAGCTTGGCTCCTTATAGATTCCCATATACATTTAATGAAATGCAAACATTTTCATGATTTGATAGCTCATTCTTTTTGTCATTGAATAGTATTTTATTATATGGATGTCTCAAGGTTTGTTTATCCATTCACCTATTGAAAAACATCCTGATTATTTCCAGTTTTTTTGGCAGGTGTGAATAAAACCACTATAAACCTTCACATGCTCATTTATGTGTAGATATAAGTTTTCAAATTAATTTTATAAATACCTAGCTGTACAAGAGCTGGGTCATAAGACTATGTTTAGCTTTGCAGGACACTCTTTTCAAAGCTGGCTGTAACATTAGTCAGCGATAACTGAGTTCCTATGATTCCACATCCTCACCAGCTGTTAGGATTATCATTTTTTTTATTCTAGCTACTTTTGCCAGATTGGGATATATTTGACATATAACACTGTGTAAGTTTAAAGTGTAAATGCAGTGATTTGATATACATTTATATTGTGAAATGATTAACACAATAAGGTTAGTTCACATATCCATTACCTCACATAGTTACCTTTTTTGTATGTGTAATGAGAACATTTAAGATCTACTCTGTTAGTAATTTTCAAGTGTACAATACAATATTGTTGAGTAATTTAACCATGCTACACATTATGTCACCAGAACTTACTCATCTAGTCATTCTAACTGGTGTATAGTGGTATCACATTTTTATTTTAATTTGCAGTTTCCCTAATGAGAGCATCTTTTCATGTGCTTATTTGCCAACTGTGTATCATCTTTGTTGTCTCTTCAGATCTTTAGCCCAGCAGAGGTTTTTAATTTCAATTAAATACAACTTACCAATTTTTGCTTTTATATTATAGATTATGCTTTTAGATTGTATCTAAAAATTTATCACCAAACCCAAGATCACTTAGATTTTCTCCTATATTTCCTTCTAGAAGTTTCATAGTTTTCTGTTTTATATTTGTGTATGATCCAGTCTCAGAGGATGAGATGGTTGGATGGCATCACCGACTCAATGGACATGAGTTTGAGTAAACTCTGGGAGTTGGTGATGGACAGGGAGGCCTGGTGTGCTGCAGTCCATGTGATCGCAAAGAGACACGACTGAGTGACTGAACTGAACTGAGCCTACATTAAGCCTTTTGAATGTTGCTGTTGTATGCTCAGTGGCTAAGTCCTGTCCAGCTCTCTGCGACCCCATGGACTGTAGCCCGCAAGGCTCCTGAGAAACTGAACTGAACTAATGATCCAATTTGATTTAATTTTTGTGAAAGTTATTGGGTCAGTGAGTAGATGATTTCTTTTGTTATCATCATCATAATTGTGCATATGGGTACCCAGTTATTCCATCACCATTTGTTAAAAAAAAAAAAAAAACTATACTGTCTTCATTGAATTGCTTTAAACCCTTTGTCAAAGATCGATGGACTACATTGGTATGGGTCTATTTCTGGGATCTCTATTATGTTCCATTCATCTATCTGTTTATTATAATATTTTGCCAATACCACGCTCTCTTCATTACTGTAGCTTTAGAGTAAATCTTGAAGTTAGTGTGAGTCTTCCAGTTGTTCTTCTTAATCAGTATTGTGTCAGCTATTCTAGGTCTTCTGTATTCTATATAAACTTCAGAAACAAATTATCAGTATCTACAAAATGGCTTTGGGGGATCTTGATGGGGACTGTATTGAATCTATAGATCAATTTGAGAAGTGACATCTTAATAATATGCTGTCTTCTAGTCCATGAACGTGGAATATTTCTCAGTTCAGTCACTCATTCATGTCCGACTCTTTGCGACCCCATGGACTGCAGCACGCCAGGCCTCCCTATCCATTGCCAGTTTACTCAAACTCATGTCCATTGAGTCGGTGATGCCATCCAACCATCTCATCCTCTGTTGTCCCTTTCTCCTGCCCTCAATCTTTCCCAACATCAGGGTCTTTTCAGATGAGTCAGTTCTTTGCATCAGGTGGCCAAAGTATTGGAGTTTCAGCTTCAGCATCAGTCCTTCCAATGAATATTCAGGACTGATTTCCTTTAGGATGGACTGGTTGGATCTCCTTGCAATCCAAGGGACTCTCAAGAGTCTTCTCCAAGCCACAGTTCAAAAGCATCAATTCTTCGGTGCTCAGCTTTCTTTATAGTCCAACTCTCACATCCATACATGACTACTGGAAAAACCATAGCTTTGACTAGACGAACCTTTGTTGGCAAAGTAATGTCTCTGCTTTTTAATATGTTGTCTAGGTTGGTCATAACTTTTCTCCCAAGGAGCAAGTGTCTTTTAAATTCGTGGCTGCAGTCACCATCTGCCGTAATTTTGGAGCCCCCCAAAAATAAAATCTGTCACTGTTTCCACTGTTTCTCCATCTATTTGCCATGAAGTGATGGGACCAGATGCCATGATCTTAGTTTTCTGAATGTTGGGATGTAATTATCTCTCCCTTTATTTAAATCATTTTCATTTATTTAATTAGAGTTTTATAGTTTTCTACATCTACAACTTACATAACTTTTTTCAGATTTATGCCTAGTTATTCCATCTTTTCCTAGTTTGTATTATTTCTTTTCTTCTTGCTTTAGGTCTAAATTGTTCTTCTTTCTCAGTTTCCTAAAGGTATATGCTTATTTGGGCTTCTCTGGTGGCTCAGGTGGTAAAGAATGAGGGAGACCTGGGTTTGATCCCTGGGTTGGGAAGATCCACTGAAGAAGGGAACAGCTACCCACTCCAGTATTCTAGCCTGGAGAATTCCATGGACAGAGAAGCCTGGCGAGCTACAGTCATATTTAGATGATTGATTTTTAGCATTTTATTCTTTTCTAATATGTGCTTTTAATGCTATAAATTTCCCACTAAGTATTGCTTTTGCTATATCTCACAAATTTTGATAAGTTATATTTTTATTTCCATTTAGTTCAAAATAATTTTTCATTTCTCTTGAGTCTTCTTTAACCTCTGTGGTATTGAGATGTATGTTGTTTAATTTCATAATACTGGAGGATTTTCCAGTATCTTTTTGTTATTTTCCAATATTTTTGTTATTGATTTCTATTTCAATCCCATTGTAGTCTGAATAACTCAGAATATGATACCAATTCTTTTAAATTTGTTAATGTGTGTTTTATGGCCCCAAATCTGTTGTTTTACTGAGTTCCATGTGAGCTTTAGAAGAATGCATTTTCTGCTTTTGTTGGAAGTATTTCATAAATGCCAGTTAGATCAACTTGATCAATCTCTCCTTATCTATTTTCTGACTGCTTGAGCTATCAATGACTTATGGAGGCAGATGTCAAAGTCTCCAACTACAATATTGGATTTCTCTATTTCTTCTTTCAGTTCTGCCAGTTTTTGCCTCATATATTTGACACGCTCCTATTAGGTGAACAGACATTTAGTATTCCTGTGTCTTAGAGAATTTATTCCTTTATCATTAGATAGCGCCCTTTTTTATCCTTTATAATTTTCTTATACTGAAGTCTGCTTTATGTAAAAATAATGTAGCTACTTAATCTTTTTCTGTTAGTGTTCACATAGTATATCTTTCCCCATCCCTTTGCCTTTAAATTATCTGGGTCTTCATTTTTAAAGTGGATTTCGTACAGACAACATAGTGTTGAATCTTTTTTTCTAATCCACTCTGCAAATCTGTTGTTCTTTATTTTATTTTTTAAAGCCTTTAATTTCTAATATGTAATATGAAAGTTTTACAGGTTCACGTGGAAAATATACAAGATCACCACTGAGGGTGCAGAGAACCTAAACAGCTCACTCTCTTTTAGCTGGTATATAAACTGACACTCACTCACTGTGACAGCTGTTGTTATACGATGTTTTACAGTTTTAGATATTTAAGTTTTTTTGAAGTATAATTTTAAATTATGTAAAATATTTACATAGTTCCAAGTCAAACTAGGAAAAAGTCACTGAATTCTCGTTTCTTTTCCTGGTCTATTAATCCTTCCCCCCTACTCTCTGCATAAGCAAAATTTTATTGTTTTTTGTTGTATATTTACATGGCATGTATTTTGAAATTTTAATAAAATACATACATGTGTATATGTACATATACAACATCCTTTTTCTTATATACATAGTATCAGTCTATAAATAGTATTCAGTACTTTTTTCACTTAAAATGTATTCTAGAGTCATCTATCAAGATATAGACATCTATCTCATTATTCTTTAAAGATGCATACTACTGCTTTGAGTGAGTGTATAATAGACTATTTAACCAGTTCCTTATTGATAGATCTTTAATGCCACAACTAATAGCCTTGCTTATAGTATATTTTGTATATTTGCCAGAATCTACAGATGTGATCCAAAAATCAAAGGCTAATATCAATATGTAGATAAATATTTTTAAATTATCCTACATAAGAATGCATCATTTTAAGTTACTGTAAATGAATGAGAGCATTTGTTTTCTAAGAACTGTCTCTATGGAGCATTTTCTCAATCTTTTAGATTTTACCAGTTGTATGTTAAACATGGTATTTCACTACAGGTTGACAATGTCTGTCTTTTAATTGATTGTATTTATAACTTTCATATTTAAAGTGATTATTGATATAGTTGGGTTAATATCTATTGTATAATTGCTTTTATTGATTTCCTCTTTTTTTTGGTTCATCTTTTTTTTTCTGCCTTTTCTGGTTTTATTATTTCTTGTGATTGTATTTTATCTCCACTCTTAACATATCAATTATACTTACTTGTTTAAATGTTAGCAGTTTTTCTAGAGTTTGCAATATATATTTTTAACTGATATAAACCCACCTTCAAATAACACTATAATGCTTCAGTTGTAGTATAGGTACACTGTAACTGAGAATTCCCAATTCTTCCTTCACATCACTCCTTATGATATTGCTGTCATTCAGTTCACCTATCCAGTTACTAGTAGTAATTTATGCAACGTCATATTTTAGTTCCATAAAGAATTGAAAATTATAACATTTTATTTTCCTTCATTTATTCCTTCTATGAAATATTTCCTTTCTTTATTTTGATCCGAGTTTCTGATTTACATAATTTCCCTTCTCCCTGAAGAACTTGTTAAAATATTTCTTGCAAGGCACTCAGCTGATGATGAATTTTTATAAGAGAAGAGCATAATTCTTGGTTTTCTTACTTGACATGTTTATTCTGCTCTGTTCTCTCTTCCCCTTTTGGTTTTCTTATTACACGTATGTTATACTTTTTGAAATTGTCGCACAGTTTTTGGATATTCTGTTTTCACTAGGGAAGTGTCTATGGACCTGTCTTCAAGTTCATTGATTCTCTACTCAGCCTTGACAAAGACATTTAATTTCCATTAGAGTGCATGGTTTCTGACAAGATGCATACTGTAATTCTTATCCTTGTTTCTCTGTAGATAAAATATTTTTCCCCTGTGGTTTCTTTCAAATTTTCTTTGTCTTGGTTTTCTGCAGTTTAAATATAGTATAAATAGATATGGTATTTTGGGTATTCGTTTGCTTAATGTTCTCTGAGCTTCCTGGATCTGTGGTTTGGTTTAATTTTTTTCTAGTATTTTTGTTCTTTCCAAGCATTTCTATCTCTCTGCTTACATTACCCATGTTCCTGCATGTTATCTACTCTTTTCATTAAACCTTTACAGTATCATAATTATTTTAAATTCCCTGTTTGATAGTTCCAACATTTCTGTCATTTCTGAATGTAGTTCTGATACTTGCCTAGTCTTTTCAGAACATTTTCTTTTTTTGCCTTTTAGAATGCCTTTTTAATTTTTTTGTTGAAAGCAGGACATGATTTACCAAGTAATAGAAACTGAGGGAAATAGGCCTTTAGTATGATATTTTATGCTCATCTGTTTAGGAGTTGCACTGTGTTTAATGTTTCCTGCAGCAGTAGAGGCCAGAGGTTTCAAATTCCTCTTGTGTCCTTGTCTTTGTCTCTCCTCTAGACTTTACTTCCCTAAATACTCCTTCTCAGAATCTGTCTTATAGCTCATTTGGGTGACTCACTGCTGTTACACTGGATTCCTGTTTGGTGTGGTGATAGGGGTGGGTGAGGGAAAGCATGCTATAACCTTATGATTAAATCTCAGTCTTTTATTGGACCTGTGTCCCTAGGTTGTGATCTCCACAGGTGTTCCTTAGTTTGCCCTCCTTGGGTGAGACAGAAAGGCTAAAGATACCTTGAATGAGAGAATTTCTGTTCCTCATGCATTTTTCTCGGCATTTAACACTGGTGATATTTTTGGAGGTAAATTCCATGAAAGTGTTGGAGGTCCCCAAAGACTCTAGGATTTACCTATGCTCAGGCTAGCCCATACTCAAGCTGAAGCACTTAATGAAGATAACTATGCGAGTGTTCCTACTAGTTAATGATCCAGTGGCTTCTGATCCAGGTGAGCAAATCTTGATGGTGACTTTCTGCACTCACCGGTCCCCCCAGATTTTGGAATGGCAGTTTGCTGTGTGGCCTTGTTTTCTAATGCATCCTTTAAAAATAATTGACTTTTAGTTCGCTCAGCTGAAAGGGTAAGAGTTATAAGGACAGAAATGACAGCTTCCAAGATCTTTACATTTGGGGCCCAAAACTGGAATTCCTTGCAGAGTTTTTCTGTAAAGGGCCATATAATAAATATTTTCAGCTTTGCAGGCCATATGGTCACTGTTGTAACTAATCACCTCTTTTGTTGCAGCATCAAAGCAACCAGAGACAATATGTAAATGAATGAGTTTAGTGATAGCAGTGTTCCACAAAAACTTAATTTACCAAAACAAGAAATTGGATGGATTTGTCCTGCAGGCCATAGTTTGCTGACTCCTATTTAAAGAATACATGGAAAATCCTCAATGCTGGAATTAGTTGACTGTCTAATTTGTTGAGCAGATCAATAAGTGAATGATTCTGTCTGCATGTTAAAATGTCTTCAAGATATTTGATGATGCCAATCATGTGCTTCTCTGTTAAAAGTGTCAATTAGCAGAATTTTAATAACCTATGCACTCCGGCTGTTGGAGCCTTAATCATTGGAGTTACTATGTATCAGTATCCGAAGTTCAGATGAAAAGGGGAAAAAGTCACTTAGTTTGCTCTTGAAATTTCTTTTATTCTCTGCTGCTGCTAAGTCGCTTCAGTCATGTCTGACTCTGTGCGACCCCATAGACGGCAGCCCACCAGGCTCCCCCGTCCCTGGGATTCTCCAGGCAAGAACACTGGAGTGGGTTGCCATTTCCTTCTCCAATGCATGAAAGTGAAAAGTGAAAGTGAAGTCGCTCAGTCATGTCCGACTCTTAGCGACCCCATGGACTGCAGCCCACCAGGCTCCTCTGTCCATGGGATTTTCCAGGCAAGAGTGCTGGAATGGGGTGCCATTGCCTTCTCCATTTTATTCTCTACCTGGCAAAAAAAAATAATAATATTTGAATCTAAATAATACAAGGCAAACAATGAGCTATTTCCACTTAATTACCATTTGAAAATGATAATTTTCCAATCTCTTCAGTAAGAAATGTATTATAATAAAATCTAAAGCACCTAGGATTAAAGAAACTGTATTCCTCAAGAAATTATCATCTTAAAAAAAATAAGAGGTCTTCACAGGGTTAAAGAGTTAAAGGTTCACAGGATAAGAGAAAAACAGTACTACCTAGCCTCACAAATTTAAACTATTTGAAGAGGAAGAGTTATGTGAATGAAAAGCATATAAATTTTAGCAGAACAAAGTAATATAATAGGTTTAAAGAATGGGATTTAAAGAATAGGTTTTAAAAAACAGGGTAATCCCAATTTAGGATTTTTATTACCTAAGATAAAATACTCTAATAGCTATGGTAAAAATATAGTATTTTGGGAAATCATTCATAGAATAAATATTCTAAAAACCTGTAAGATGAAGATGCTTCCCTGTGAAAATATATAAACCATTATCCCCAAACATTTCCCTTTCTGAATCTACAAAATTTTCCTCATATTGAAAATCTGGAAAAGACAGAACCTCAGGTGAGTAGTATTTAACTAAAATATTTTATGTATGTGATGAATTTGGTCTCTGCCAACTTCTTAGACATGGATGCCACTTTGATTTATCGTTCTCTGGCTTCTGGCAGCTAATCTATCTTTCTTGAAATGGCCTAAGTCCTCTCTTACTCATTCATTACCTCAACAATTAGTGCAAGTTGCTAACATATGTAAAGGCAGGTAAGGAGTGTAAATCAGCAAATGAATATCCACTGTCTGTCTCATTGAAACTAGGTGGTTCACTTCAATGACTACTCTTACTTTTTGTCCAAGTTGGTATAAAAGAGAGAGGCTTAAAGGATGACAGTAACTGAGTTTCAAAAGTCAACTTCTGGAAAGCCCAATTAAGATATTTTGTTCAAGATCAATGGCTTCTCATTTAAATTTTCTTTTAATTTGGCTGTGTCAGGTCTTAGGTGAGGCACATGGGATCTTCCAGCTTTGTCGCAGCATGTGGGATCTTTAGTTTTGGCATGTGAACTCTTAGTTGAGGCATGTGGAAACTAGTTCCCTGACCAGGGATCAAAGCCTGGTCCCCAGCATTGGAAGTTCAGCCTTACCCACTGGACTACCAGGGAAATCCCAGTTTTTCATTTAAATTTTAAAATGTTTAGTCTTGTGTATTCTTGTTAATTCCTGTATCCAATAATTCCTGTACCAACTCAATGGACAAGAATTTGAGTAGACTCCAGGAGGTAGTGGAGGACAGAGGAGGCTGACACGCTGTAGTCCATGGGATCACAAAGAGTCAGACTTGATTTAGCGACTAAACAACACTCTTGTTAAGAATAATATTTATTTACATTGTCTTTTTATGATTTAAATGGGTTGTACTTTTCCATTACATGCTTTAATTATTCATTGCTGGTATGTAGGTAAGTCTTCTAATGTTTATTCAGAATTACCTTATCAGTATTAAACTTTTATGTTAATTATATTTGGTTTTCTCAATAGACAATCATTATCAGTATCAGCAGAGCAGGAACTGGATGCTGAAAGTGACAGGAGAAGAAGTAAGAGATGTTAGGTCCATAGCAGTCATGTTTTGATAAGTGATTCCATCACCCTGGCCACAGTTGACTGGACCATGTATAGGTACTTGTTCCAAGAGTCACTTACTCTCTTTTCCCTGGAATTTAGAATTAGGATTTACAAAAATGCAAAATATTCTCTGCAGGTGCGTACAACTATAATATGTAAAGCAAAAAAAGCTTTGAGGCAGTCATATAAAAAGAATATTGTGCATAGTAGAAACATCTATCCAGATCCTCAAAGAGAAGAAAGGACAAATAGAGAATTTGGGCTGCTTTCCAGATCCTTCCTCAAACTGGCTGCATTCCTGCCCTTGAGTTTCATGCGACAGCTCTGTATCCTTTGTAACACATGCCTCTCTTTTGCAAAAGCTAGTTTGATTTGCTTTCTGTTACTTGTGACCAAACAACCTAAGATAATGTGTCTTACCATTATCACAGCACCTTTACCAAATTCGACTGTAATTATTTACCTCCCCATTGAGATTCTCAAAGTAAGTGGCTAAAATGTGTTTTTTTTCATATCCCCAGCACTGAGTCAGCACTCAATAAATATCTGCAAAGTGATGAAAGAGAAAAGCTTGACTGGGTGGGAGACACAGCATGATGAAGCCTGCTATAACAGCTTTTCCTCCTCATATGGAAATGTCTCTTCATGGACTATTTTTTTAAGCCCTTAGAAGAGCTTTTCACAAATTGCATTCAGTGGCTACCCACTGGCTCAAGATGGGAATAAGTGTTCAGTGCAGAATGATTCCACAGTAGTTATGTATGGAAAATACTGTATTATGCAGAGTTAGCAACTTTCTTTACTGTAGTAATTCTCAGAGCCTTTAAAATGATACAGGTTTACTGCAATCTTTCAGAAGGTGATAAAACAATCAGGGTTTCCATACTCTTTGACCATGAGGTCCTTTACCACAAAATTTCACAGATAACAGCAATAACAACAGAAAACCTGACTTAAAAACATACAAAGGACTAGAATAAACATTTCTCCCAAGAGGACATATAAAAAACCAACAAGCATATAAAAAGATGCTCAGCATCATTAATAATTAGTTGAATGCCAATTAAAACCACAAGGAAATACCACTTCACAACCATTGGGATGGTTACTATTTAAAAAACAGTAAATAACAAATACTGATAAGGATGTAGAGGAAGTGGTAGGATCATTGGTAGGAATGCAAAATGGTACAGTCATTATGGAAAACAGATGTGCAGTTTATCAAAAAATTAAAAATAAAAGTACAATATATCCAGAAATTCCACTTCTGAGTATATATCCAAAATAATTGAAAGCAGAGTTTCAAAAAGATATTTGTATAGTCCTGTTCATAGCAGTATTATTCACAGTAGCCAAAAGGTGGGAGCAAGCCAACTGTCCATCTGCGAATGAATGGATAAACAAAATGTCGTATAAACATACAGTAGACTATTATAAAGCCTTAACAAGGAAGGAAATTCTGACATATATTACAGCGTGAATGAAACTTGATGACATTATGCGAAGTGAAATAAGACAGTCACCAAAAAAAAAAAAAAAATACTGTATGAGTCTATTTACATGAGGTATCTAGAATAACCAAATTCATTGTCCTGGTTGTTTAGTTGCTCAGTCATGTCCAACGCTTTGTGATCCCATGGACTGTAGCCCACCAGGCTCCTCTGACCATGGGATTCTCCAGGCAAGAATACTGAAATGGGTTGCCATGCCCTCCTCCAGGGGATCTTTCCAACCCAGGGATGGAACTCACGTCTCCTGCATAGGCAGGTAGATTTTTTTTTTTTTTTATTGCTGAGCCAGCAAGGAAACTCAGTCAAAAAATACCATGGTGGTTGTCAGGCCCTGGGAGGAGACAGGAATGGGCAGTTGTATTTTAATGAACATAGAGTTCCGGTTTTATAAGATGAGTTCTGGAGATTGGTTGCACAGCAATGTAAATTTACTTGACACCAATGAACTGTTAAAATGGTTAACATAGTAAATTTTATGTGTATTTTACCACAGTGAAAAATTTTTAACTCCACAGAACAGTATTATCAGTAAAGTAATTAGCCTCCAATTAAAATAAATAAATTTAAATTAAAAAAAATATTTTTAGAAACAATGCCAAAACAATTTCATGATATGTTGCTCCCAAAGGCACGTACATGGGAGCAAAGCCATTCTTATAGGAAGAAATGGTGATGGCTAACTTTCCTTTTCTGTGAAATTTCCAGCATATAATTCTTAAGATAATCAATGTAATGGAACACCCACTCGTTTCCTCTTAATTGAGAGTGGGTGAAAATCACAGTTACATTTTGTTTCCTGATAGGTAACTCCTAATATATTATTATGTTGGTCTCTTCTCTCCATCTTTAAATATATGGTGTCAGGGAATGAAGACATGGAGAGAAGGTTCGGGGCTGGTCAAGAGCAACCGTCTCCTCTACCTAACTCTGCTAATTTAGTAACCACAACGCAGTGTCCCGAGGAGGGGTCTAAGGGCCAGTGTAGATTTCTAAGGATCTAACCATACTGGGTAAAGTTCTAGCTACCAAAGTTTGAGGGTATCTATCTAACCTGAGCAAAATCTTCTGAATCTCCAAAACTTCTCTTTCACTTCTGACCACATATTCTAAGAGACAATAAAAACTCAGTTATAATCGTATTGCTGCCACTTGCAAGCTTCTAAACCATCACATAATCTCTCAGTGGCAGCTGTCATCTTCTCTGAAACCTGGGGCCAGTACCGGAACAACCTGCTTGCATCTACCCTGAAGAGTAATGAATAGAAATGAGTTATAAATATAAAATGATGTATAAATCTTTCAGCACCAGAGACTTGGGATGTTTTAAGTACACAAAGGACAGACTAATAAGACTATCAATCCTGTCTCCAGTGTATAGACATTTGGAAACTGGGATCTCATCCACCCCTGGCTCTAAGAGTCTTCATTAAAAAAAAAAAAAAAAAATCTACCAGTTCTATCAATGTAGAGAAATGTGCCCTTTTGCCTTTCTTGCTGGAGCTCATTTAATGAATTTTCCTGTAAATGCTAAGTCTATGTGAGATGAGGTTACGTTTTATCTGCTATTTAGCTAGACTCATCATGGACAGTTTTCTTAATACAGAGAGTGTTCGGTTCTACGGAGATACTGCTCTGCCAGCATCAGGCTACACTGCAGGCCTCAGATGAGTGAATATTAATGATAACATTGCTTTTATATTATATACTGAAAGAAAAACAACTCATATTGAAAAGGATCAAGAATGACAGTTTAAAACCTTAATGGGGTACTATTTTCAACTATGTTGAGTTTTAATACTGAAAAACTTAGTCTTCATTAAGGGCCCAATACTTGAAATTACATTTCTCTGTGAGTTCTGAAAGTATGATAAAAGTTGGTTATTGATTATTTATTGAAAAAGTGATTATTTTTCTGTTGTTCACATAGCGTGCCACTCTCAACTGTGCCAAATGGCAATTGCAAAACTTTTTCATAACAATCTGTAGGCTTGAAGTGAAAGTGAAAGTTGCTTAGTCGTATCTGACTCTTTGCAACCCCATGGACTATAAAATCCATGGAATTCTCCAGGCCAGAATACTGGAGTGGGGAGCCATTCCCTTCTCCAGGGGATCTTCCCAACCCAAGAATCAAATCCAGGTCTCCCACATTGCAGGTGGATTCTTTACCAGCTGAGCCACCAGGGAGGTCCTGGTGACTTCCCTACCCAAATACCTACCCAAATTTTACTTATAAGGAAGGAACCTATGGAAAAGAAGCATGTGTGCTTATGTGTGACTAACTTAAGGGTCCTTGCATAGAGCCTTCTGGCATAGAGGTAATAGAAAACCATTTAACTAGTTGTCCTGAAACTAAAAGTACCTGCCTAGTCTGTAAGAAGAAATATATATTGACCCAGTCAGCTGAATCATTACCATGCTGATAGAGTACACCAGAAATTTATCTTTAACATCCAACACTCTATTTTTTGAGGATTAAAGGAGAGGAGATACACATCCCTGCAGGTCTAGCCCTGTAGTAAGGTTGCCGGTATCCCTTCCAAATACATCTTCCTCTCGAATTCACATTTGTATGCTGGTCTGGAATCCTAGAGAAAATGTTTCAGCTGTTGAGGAAAATGAGATAGAAATAGAGAGACACTTTTTCTTCTTTTTTCCTTTATGAGCCTGAGAAGCAATGTTCATATAGCCTTATTAAGTATAAAAGAAATAATGAAGTAGATTAGCCACTCTTTTTTTAAGCTATAAATCAGGGTTCAGCAGGAAAAAAAAAAAAACTTTCTAGAAGAAAGCACTGAAATACTCCTTATTTCTATTTTTCTTTCTTCCTCCTTTTCAGAGTCTCCCTCTTCTTTCTGACTAGTTTATTCACCAGCAGATAGGTGCAAAGGTAAATAATATAGACATAACCCTGGCTATAATTGAGGAAAGGACTTCAGAGAAGCCATCGTTTTATAGATAAACTCACTTTTTCTCAGTTACCTGGTGACTTCTCCAAGGCCAGGTTGAGCCACTTCAATTGAGTCAGATCCATGTTGGCACGTTCTCAGAAGCTGACTCAAATCAAAGCCACGACAAAAATTTCAGAATAAAACCATTGTGAAATTTCACTGGGCCACTAGAAGGACAGGTGTTTACTTTGTTGAACATTATCAGAGGCCATTTGGAATGAAATATATCTCCCGTTCTTGCCCCATTTCAGTATTACCATCCAGATAAACGAAGCCTACCTAATCCCCAATAAATCATCAGTGATTCTTCTTCTTTAAAAGGATGAGTCTTCTTATCATTTCAAATCAAAGAGCCTACTAAAAGTATGAGGTACTTTCCTAGGGAATACTAGCAGGTGAACTCTGACCTCAACTGAAAGAAGAGTTTCAGTGATGACTATAAAAATTATTTTCAATTACTTACTGAGAAGAAGCCCTCCATTTGTATTTGTGAGTCATCACTGTCACTTCTGGTTAAGATGTTCTTCTCTCTAGTGATCCTTGACTGGAAGGGGTCAATAGAAACACTTAGACACATACAGTCGCAAGAAACCTTACTTCTGAGCCCATATATATTCTAAAGACTTTTCTGGATAGTTTTGAAGACAAAAATATTTTTTAAAAGGCAAGGATCATCTTCAAAAACCAATTTTCAGATTATAAAGGGTTAATTCCTTCTCTTCTGACCTGATTAAAACTATGGAGGCCCAGCTCCAGCAAGAGACTCACCATCTTCCATTTAGCATGGACCAGCCTTCTATGAGTACAGCTTTAAAATGTTTTCTAGGCTTTATACACTTATCCAGGAAACAGCAATTTGGGTAATAATAATAATGTATCATTCAAAAAAAAAAACCTTTCATCTACTACATTCAAATCTTTGTGGCTTCTCACAGAAATCTGGCTCTTTCCCACATTTTGTGGTCAGGGCAAAATCAGTGTCAACAGTAGCAACATAATCTTTATTTTTCAATGACCTGGGCATAGAGATGGTTCTCTCTAGTTTCAAGGAGGGAAGAATGCCAGGACCACAAGCACTCCCAAGTGAAAGGCTGTGCTTGACACACTTGTCAGAGGAGTTGGATGATATTTCAGGGCACAGATGCCAGGAGTTTTTCTCTTAATTTCATCATACTTTTAAAACCATCTTTCTTTCCACAGGTCCTTTTAATGCCTTTGAAAAGATGCATTGTCCTGAGTCATCCAAGAGGATGAACAGTGTGAGCTTGGAGCTAGACTGAAGACTCTCCGTCCTCTGCCTGGTAAGGGGAAGCGGTTCTCTAAGTGCCTTATATGTTCAACCTTCAGTTAATTCCACTCACCCTCTACCCGCACTGGTAATAAAGACAAATAGCACTGCAGTCTTTGGGTACAGCCTCCATGTTTACTTCTGGTTACAGACAAGGATCTGCTGCTCAGACTCTGGAAACTATGAAAGTCATTTTGGAGAAGAAATTTTGGACTCTACCTCTTTCTTTTTGCCACAGAGGAGGAAAACCGTAGTAGTGGTTAAGAAAGTTGAAACAAGGAGGGGAAGGTACACACAATTCTGAATTCCCCCTTAATCTGACTTTGGCCATTCCATCATGCAGAGTGAATTGCAACTGTTACTCATCAAGTATGGCAGATCTGCCCCATCACTGCCACCACACTCATATCTGCTCAGCTCTTCCCATTTCAGTTCCCTGCCAACTGCCAGCATCTGCCTGTCTTTGGGCTTTCTCTGAACTCAAACTCCTCAGCACTTCTACTCTGCCATAGAAAAATGTGGCCAGAAATGCCAAGAAATAAATGCCTTCCTATAAGAATAACCTTTGACCAGCAACTAACTGAAGTTGGTGCATAAATATCTCAGTGCCCTTGTCCCTCAGATGGGATTATCTCTGAGGTGTTTCCTACTCTGGGTCCCAGAGTCCCCCAGTGAGGTTAAGTTCCAATTGCCCACAGTCATAATAATACAACATTTTATTGTCTGGATTCCATTCTTTTCATTTCCCCGCTCCTCTACTGTGTCTCCTGAGATTATACCCTAAATAAACTACTTGCACTGGAATTTGTGTCTATGGGCTGGCTTCAAAGACATGGTTTTGGCATGTGGACTCTAAAAGCAGAAGATGAGCTGCTTTGTCACATAAGGTTCATATTCATTCAGTCCAATCTCTTTTATATACCTCCACCAATGGCTATTAGCATCTTATGGCAGCTTTTCCCCTTATGATTAAATTTTACTTGATTTCATTTGGATCTAAATGGGGAATTGGCTCCTGCCTCATATGTCAGCATCTGCTTAGTCTCTGCCTTTTGCACAATCACGGATCTCCTTATAATGAACCCTAACCTACTCCTAGATTAACTTCTGTCAACTTCTGAGTCCTCATAGAGGTTTTCTAACACACATACACAGATTATTAGCATTTTTATGCTATAAAATCCTTGACATCCTGTGGACACATATCAGGATGTTTTTAAATTCATAGAATTAAGTATTGGGTTGGCCAAGAAGTTTGTTCAGATTTTTCTGTACCATGTTATGGAAAAACCTGAATAAACTTTTTGGCCAACCCAGTATATTGGATTACAGATGAAAAGAAAGTTACAATGAAATATTATTTGTAACCTGGACTCTAGATAAGAATATATTCTTATGTACATCTAAGCCTAAGGAAATGTGGGCCTTATCATTTCTCTTCATTTCCCTCATAAAGCTTTGGGACTTATTAAACCATGGTTTCACACAGTTGCTGACTTTCAGGAGTCTTCAGGCTCACCCGTGCCAAGATCGGAGGACTGTAAAGACTTTGTGCCTCCAGGAGAGAAGTTCTGCTTTACCCATGTTGCTCCTGGTTAAATGTCTCACCTCTGCCTTTTTTTCCCACTTGTAGGCAGACCCACTTATTAGTCCCACCTCTGTGGATTGCTCAGTCAACTGAGTAACTTTCTTCTCTTAAGTGTAATTGTTGCCTGCTTTAAATCCCTACTTGGTCCTTGTGGCTTCATATCTTTCAATATTTTGTCAGTATGCTGCTGCTGCTGCTGCTACTAAGTTGCTTCAGTCGTGTCTGACTCTGTGCGACCCCATAGATGGAAGCCCACCAGGCTCCCCCGTCCCTGGGATTCTCAAGGCAAGAACACTGGAGTGGGTTGCCACTTCCTTCTCCAACGCATGAAAGCGAAAAGTGAAAGTGAAGTCGCTCAGTCGTGTCCAACTCTTAGCGACCCCATGGACTGCAGCCTACCAGGCTCCTCTGTCCATGGGATTTTCCAGGCAAAAGTACTGGAGTGGGGTGCCATTAGACTTCCTCATTGTATCTCTAGCTTCCCTGACTTAGGCCCTCTTGGTTAGGAAGAGAGATACCATTTGAAATATCTGTAACTTTCTTTAAAATACTTCAGCATAGACTGCTTGATACAAATGTATCACTTTTAATCTAGCCTTAGGAGCAATCAATGATCCTAATCAAGGATCTATATCCTAGGAAATATGAGGTAACAGTGACTATGAAAAGCCATTCCAGGGATGGCTAATACAAATGACTTTGCTGAAAGTTTTGCTGCTTAGCATAATTAATGGTAGAACTATATTTTCTTCAGTGAAATTTATAGCTTGCTTATTTGATTAAAGAATGTTAGAAATGGGTTGTCATAGGTACAATTGGTGGTATTCGAGATGTATTTATTAGCTAAATACTTTAAAGACACCACCTGTCTTTGAGTAAATAGGTATGGAGTTTTGCAGGGGCTTCCCTGATGGCTCAGATAGTAAAGAATTTACCTGCCATCAGGAAACCCCGGTTCGATCCCTGGGTAAGGAAGATCTCCTGGAGAAGGGAATGGCTACCCACTCCAGTATTCTTGCTTGGATAATTCCACAGACAGAAGAGCCTGGCAGGCTACAGTCCATGGGGTCACAAAACAAGCTCTTTACATTGATCATTAGTTTTGGCACATGCTTAACCCAAAACCCAGAACCCTGTTATTGTTCTGGAATGTTCCTGATCATCCTTTTAGAGTGGATGCTTACACCCACTGCTACAATAATATTCTATTTGTCTCAGGTGAACATTTTATGCATGTTACTTATGGACCACCAGAAAGGAGAGAATCTAGGATTTCTTTAGTTTGGGAGTATATGGCTCTTTTGGCATGCTTGTTAATAAATGTCTGTGTGTGTACTAGGATTTGGTCTGAGTCTTTTTTTTATTACCAAGCTGTAGTAGAGACACCAATCCTTACCTACCCTCTAAGATTTGGTGATTTCTGAGAATTTCCAAAATGAGCGTAAAATTGTGATGATCAAACAGCTTTACCCCCTTACTCTACTCCTTAATCACAGAATAGGATAGATTTCCCAATAGTATAGACTTCCCATTAAGACCATCTTGTTGAATACCCTGCTGCCAACCTTTTTCCGCAGTGAGGATTGGGATTGTTTTACCCCATTGGGCTGTCCTCTTTGGTCCAACTCTGGGTTTGAGTGTCCTCCTTCATCTTCATCTTGTTCTGGATGTTAGGTTTCAGTCCTCTTATGTCTAAGTCCTTACCATTACTGGTGTCAGATTCATTCACTTATTCATTCAGCAACTATTAATTGAGCACCTTTCATTTACTATACAGTGTTCTAGACCCAAGGGATATTTCAGTCAATAAGACAGATAAGATCATGTGGTTAAAGATCAATAAAAAGTGAACACGTTGATAAAATAATTTCAGATAGCAGTAAGTGCTGTACAAAAATAAAATTAAGCATATGGGATGTGACATTAGAGCAGGAGATTTTTTTTTGCAAAGGATGGTCAAAGGAAGCCCCTCTAAAGGTTAATAAGTACATTAAGCAGAGATCTAATAATTCTTTCCATCCGAACCATCCAGAATTATACTACTAGAAATTAGTGTGGTTTGCAATACACAGTGGCCCTGTGAGCTCCAAAAGGTTCATTTTTAAGCTTTTAGGGATAACCAGATCCTCCTCCATGCCTGCACATCCCTCTAGGTTTAACCAAAGTGTGGAGAATCCCTTAAAGAACCAAGATCCATTTAGCTTTCTTAGGGACAATATAATGCACAATTAGCAGTTTGACTTTTTTCATTGAACTGATCAGTTTGTATAAACTGATTGGTTTAGCATTTTGTGGTCCACAAATAGACAATGAAAATCAGTGGAAACCAAGCTTAACTTAATATTGATGGAGCCCTAAGAAACATAAAATTTGAGATTTACAGGGCCTTTAGAAATCAGTGTACTCAGGAAGAAAATGAGTTCCAGAAAATTAACCCCAAAATGTTCAAATTGTACACGAAAAGCGCTTGTGTTTATATGGCTACTTACACATAGACATTTTTCAAGATTCTTGACATTTATATCTTACTTACTGTAAAACAATTTATCATGAACTGTTTCAAAATTTTTTAAACTGAGAACATTTAAGTTAAAAATAGGAAAATAAACTACCCATCAATCTAGTGCTGTCGGTTTTAGATTTATCATTCACATTTGGTGCATTCAAATATTCACATTATTTTAATCACTAAGTGCATAAAATTTAACATCATACTTTTAAACCCAGTATTATATGCCTTTTCCATATTGCTATATAGTGCCTATGTTTTGTTTAATACCTATAAAATATTCCATTGAGCAGTTATACACTAATTTAATTAACAAGTCTCCTATTTTAGCTATTTGGGCTGTTTTTAATTTTCATTGTTATTTGAAAACTATATTAATGCAAGACTGTTCCAGAGTTTGGATTATTTCCTTAGGCTAAAGTCCCAGAAGGAAAATTGCTATATCAAAGGATTTGAGTAATTTTATAGTTCTTAAAAAGCTAAAGCTGTTACATTGACTAAAGTGTAGGCTAATATTCAGGGTAGGAGTAATATAGAAGGATATCAGATTTTAGTAATTAAGTGGGTGAAAATGTTACCTGCTTTTAACTGGACATTTATTTGTTGAATTTTCTCTTTTGTGAATTATCTGTTCACATGCTTTTCCTGTTTACTTGCTTGATCTTAGGGTTGATCCATTTTTTGGATCCTTTAGAGATGTTCACCCTCAGGTATTTCTTCTGCAAATATGTTTCCCAGATGCCATTATTTCTTTTATACAGAATATATGGACTTATTCGTCCATCTTTTACTTTGTGACTGTTTCTCTTGTATACTTAGAAATTCAGCATACTCTGCAGTTCTTGATAAATGATCAGTACAATTCAATTTCTTTCCATTTTATGTTTGCTAGATTTTATTCCTTTATTTATATTAGAAGTTTATTTATATATAACTTTTTATTCATATTTAGTGTGAGGTATATTCATTTTATTGTCCATTTGATGAGTTATTCCAATTTTATATATTGCCTACCTTTGCCTAGCCTTCTTTTCCTGTCTTAAAGATATGAAATGACTTTATATTTAAATATATATACAATATGTTCTATATGTTTTAGTAGCTTTACTGAGGTATACTTACACATAATACATGTCGCATACATGAAATATACCACCATCATAATCAAAATAATGAATATTTTCATTACCCCCAGTTTTCTCTTGCCTTATTTTATGCTCTCCCTCTTTCCCCACCTGTCCTTCATAGTCTCTACCAACCCCAGGCAACTACCAGCCACTATAGATTAGATCTCATTTTTTAGAATTCTATATACATTGTACCATACAGAACCTACCCTTTTGTCCTGGGTCATTTCACTTAACGTAAATATTTTGAGATTCATCCATATTATAGTGTGTTTCAATAGTTCATTCAGTTTACTGCTGAGTAGCATTCCATTAGATGGATATACCCTAGATGGTTTATCCATTCTTCTGTTGATGTACATTGCAGCTGCTAAGTTGCGTCAGTCGTGTCCGACTCTGTGCGACCCCATTAGGTTCATTTCATTTTTTTTTTCTATTAAAGATAAAACTGTTATGGTCATCGGTGTTCTAGTCTTTGTGTGGGCATATGCTTTCATTTCTCACAGGTAAATATTTAAGAGTGGAATGGCTGAATCATATTGTCAGTGTATGTCTAACTTTTTAAGAAACTGTCAAACCATTTTCAAAATCAGTTGTTTCATATTATATTCCACCAGCCATGTATGAAACTTTTTGTTGTTTCATAGCTTCACTAATATGTGATATGATTAGTCTTTTTAATTTTAGTCATTATTAGTGGGTGTATAACAGTATCTCATTGTGGCTTTAATTTGCATTTCCCTAATAATTAATAACGTTGAGCATCCTTTCATGTGCTTATTTGCCATCTGTGTACAAAAGTTTAGAATAATAATGTTCTCTTGATGAATTGACCCTGTTCTTATTATGAAATAATCATCTCTTTCCTTTGTAATATTATTTCCTTTGCAATCTTTGATAGTAACATAGCCACTCAAGTTTTGAGTAGTGTTAGCATGGTATACTTTCTCATTCCCTTACTGTTAACATCTGTCTTTATATGTATAGTATATTTCTTATAGACTTTTGAATTTTTATCCACTGTAACAATCTCTAACTTTTATTTGGAACAATTAGAACTTTATATTTTACATAATTATTGATCCAGTTAGGTTGAAACCTTTTATCTTACTTCTTGTTTTCTATTTGTCAAAACTATTCTTTGTCCTCTTTTCCCTCATTTTCTTCTTTCTTTTGGATTAATTGAATATTTTTATTCTGTTTTATCTCCTTTGTTATGTCCCCTGGTGGCTCAGATGGTAAGGAATCTGCCTGAAATGCAGGAGACTCAGGTTCAATCCCTGGGTCAGGAGGATTCCTTGGAGAAGGAAATGGCTACCCACTCCTCTATTCTTGCCTGGGTAATCCCATGAACAGAGGAGCCTGATGGGCTCTAGGCCATGGGGTTGCAGAGAGTCAGACATGATGACCGACTAACACTTTGTTAGATTATTAGCTTATAACTCTGTTTTCTTATTTTAGTAATTACTTTTTTTGTGGTTTTGGAGAAGACTCTTGAGAGTCCATTGAACAGCAAAGAGATCCAACCAGTCCATCCTAAAGGAAATCAACCCTGAATATTCATTGGAAAGACTGATGGTGAAGCTCCAATACTTTGGCCACCTGATGCGAAGAACTGACTCATTTGAAAAGACTGGGATGCTGGGAAAGATTGAAGGCAGGAAGAGAAGGGGATGACTGAGGGTGAGATGGCTGTATGGCATCACTGACTCAATGGACATCAGTTTGAGTAAACTCCGGGAGTTGGTGATGGGCAGGGAGGCCTGGCGTGCTGCAGTCCATGGGGTCACAAAGAGTCGGATGTGACTGAGCGACTGAACTGAACTGAACTTAGAGGTTATAATATAGATCTTTAACTTACCTCTGTTAAATTTCAACTGTATACTACTTGTGTAACTGTGCAAAACCTCACACATAGAATATAAAAACCTTACCATACTATATTTACATTTTCCCCCTCCAGATCTGTGTGTGTTTCCATAATATGTTGTTATCTTTAAAACAATACTCTTTTTATTGTAGAAAATATGTGTAACATCAAATTAACTCCCTTAACCACTTTTTAAAATGTATTAATTTTGTATGTTTATTTTTGGCTGCACTGGGTCTTTGTTGCCACGCAGACTTTCTCTACTTGTGCTGGGCAGGAGCTACTCTCTACTTGGGGACAGGCTTCTTATTGTGGTGGCTTCTCCTGTTGCAGAGCACAGGCTCTAGGATGCATGGGCTTCAGTAGTTGAGGCACAGGGGCTGCAGAGTGTGGGCTTAATAGTTGTGGAGCATGGGCTTTGCTGCCCCAAGGCATGTGGAATCTTCCCAGAGCAGCGATAGAACCCATATCCCTTGCATTGGCAGGCAAGTTCTTAACCCCTGGACCACCAGAGAAATCCTTTCTTAACCATTTTAAGTGCACATTTCAGTGGCATTAAGTGCATTCATATTGTTGTGCAATACTCACCACTATCCATATCCAGAGCTTTTTAAAATATCATCCCAAACTGAAACTCAATACCTGTTAAGTAATAACTTCCGTTCCTTAAATTCTCAGACCCTGGTAACCACTATTCTATTTTTTGTATGTGAATTTGACTACCCTAGAGTCCTCATGTAAATGGAATCATACAATACTTGTCCTTTTTGTGTCTGGCTTATGTCACTGACATTATCATACTCTTGTCAAGGTTCATCCATATTGTAGCATGTACCAGAATTTCCTTCCTTTCTAAGGCTGAATAATATCCCACTGTTTGTATATATCAAATGGTGTTTACCCACTCACTTAACAATGGGCACTTGGGTTGTTTCTTTCAGCTATCGTGAATAATGCTGCTCTGAACATTGGTATATAAATACCTGTTTGAGTTCCTGCTTTCAATATCTTTGGGTATATACCTAGAAGTAGAGTTGTTGGATTACATAGAAATTCTATGAAAAACAGTTAATCTTTTGAAAATATTTAAATAAAAATTTAAATTATGATTTAAATTTTAAAATCTTCTGTATTCACCTATACAGTTAACATTTCTAGAGCTCTTTGTCCCTTTGTGAGGATTCCTATTTCCAAGTGTATATCTACAAATGTTAGCTATTTGTTCTCATGGTGGAACTATAGAATATAATTTTCAACTCCCAGAAAAAAAATCATTTAAGATTAAAAATTGAATTCCAGGTCATCTAAAATGTAACTTGGAGAGAACAATGAGAAAGTATTCAGTCTTTCCATCTGATAATATGTTACAATTAGCCATTTTTTCAGGTCCTCTTTTCAATGTACAAATAAAATTTTGCATTTTTATTTAGTCAACTTCGATACATTTTATGTTTGTTTCTTCGGCTTTTAGGGCATTATATTTCTATGAATGGACCTTCTTAAAATTATGTTTTAGTTTTCTTTTTTTATAAAGGTACAGAGTACTACTGACTTCTGAGTATGTATCAGATACTGTTACCCTGATTAAACATTCATTAATACTAGAGATCATTATTTTTAGCTGAATGCCTTGGACTTCTAAGAATATAATCAAGTCACCTAAAAAATAATAATTTTTACGTATTATTTTCCTTTACTCCAATTTCTTTGACACTACTTACTGCATTGCTGAAATTTTCCAAAATGCTACTATATAAACAGTTAACATAGATATTTGTTATCATTGTTCCTAAGTCTACAGGGACTTTCTCTAAGACTTCTGCTATTGACTATAATGATGACAAGTTTATGATAAGAACTATTAATTATATATATTAGTGGAAAAACCTTCCATTCCTTTTTTAAAACTACCTTCAAGTGTTCAATTTTCATACATGCCTTCCTGCCACTATTGTATTATCAACATAATTATAGTAATGCATGTCCTTACATTTTATCATTCCTGCATTTGTGAGATAAGCCCTGCTTTACTGTAGTGAGTTATTCTTGTATTATATTATTGCAGTCCCTGTGTTCATATCATCTTTAAGGTGTTAGTTAATGTGTACTATTCATTTCAGGTATTCTCAGCAAAGAAGCATAGAGCCTCCCACTACTCCAGAACTGGTGTTCAGTAGGGGGAAATCCATAAGAAAAAAAAATGTATGGTGACCTTATTAAACAGGAAAATACAAAGGGTTTTTTTTGCAGCATCTTTCTTACCATAGGCTTGTGTGTGTGCTTCAGTTCACTTTAGTCACTCAGTCGTGTCTGACTCTTTGCAACCCCATGAATCACAGCACGCCAGGCCTCCCTGTCCATCACCAACTCCCGGAGTTCATCAGACTCATGTCCATCGAGTCAGTGATGCCATCCAGCCATCTCATCCTCTGTCGTCCCCTTCTCCTCCTGCCCCCAATCCCTCCCAGCATCAGAGTCTTTTCCAATGACTCATGCAAAGCATCAGAGTCTTTTCCAATGACTCATGGTGGCCAAAGTACTGGAGTTTCAGCTTTAGCATCATTCCTTCCAAAGAACACCCAGGACTGATGTCCTTTAGGATGGACTGGTTGGATCTCCTTGCAGTCCAAGGGACTCTCAAGAGTCTTCTCCAACACCACAGCTCAAAAGCATCAATCCTTCAGCACTCAGCTTTCTTCACAGTCCAACTCTCACATCCATACATGACCACTGAAAAAACCATAGCCTTGACTAGATGGACCTTTGTTGGCAAAGTAATGTCTCTGATTTTGAATATGCTGTCTAGGTTGGTCATAACTTTCCTTCCAAAGAGTAAGGGTCTTTTAATTTCATGGCTGCAATTACCATCTGCAGTGATTTTGGAGCCCAAAATGATAAAGTCTGACACTGTTTCCACTGTTTCCCCATCTATTTCCCATGAATTGATGGGACCAGATGCCATGATCTTAGTTTTCTGAATGTTGAGCTTTAAGCCAACGTTTTCACTCTCCTCTTTCACTTTCGTCAAGAGGCTTTTTAGTTCCTCTTCACTTTCTGCCATAAGCGTGGTGTCATCTGCATATCTGAGGTTATTGCCTGTCCTACTCTTTGTAACCCCCCTGGTCTGTAGCCTGCCAGGCTCCTCTGTCCATGCGATTTCTCATGCAAGAATATTGGAACAGGATGCCATTTCCTACTCCAGGGGATCTTGCCAACCCAGGGATGAAACCTGAATTTCTTACTGGGAAGCCCACCATAGGTTTAAGAAGTTAAATTCCCTAAAATTTTGGTGATTAACATAATTATGGTTGGAAAATAAAAAGTATAGCTTAGAAAATAAGAAACAGGTAAAAATCATAGAAAATAGGTTTCTGCCTATCTTCTTGATGTCCTTACAGCCAAAACAAACAAACAAAAACCATTAAATCCATTTTTAGGCCAGTTACAGACTCCCCTGTGCAATACCAATATCAATCTATCCATACGATCTTGTGAGGTGGGAAGCAGTGGTAAGAAATTGTTTTAAACTTTAGAATACATGTGTTAAAATGACTCTATGTGACCCCATGGACTGTAGCCTGCCATGCTACTCTGTCCATGGAATTCTCCAGACAAGAATATTGAGGGAGTTGCCATACCCTCCTCCAAGAGATCTTGCAGACCCAGGAATCGAACCCGGGTTTCCTTCATTACAGGCAGATTCTTTACAATCTGAGCCACCAGGGAAGCCCACCTCAAAACTAAGGTTCATAAAAACAATGTTTTGAGAAATTTCCCTCAAAGTGAAAAGCTAAGCAATCCCATCTCTTAATTCACTGTTGTCTTCCATGCTGTCCTATTCTTGGTAGCAGTTTATTGGAAACAAGAATTGTAGTATTGAGTTTGTTTTTGTCTTCATATATGCAGAAGTGGTGGCTACTGAAGATCAACAAAATGGGAACTGAAACAGTATGGCAGCAAGTGAAGCAATGGAGAACAATCTTTCTTTGTCCTATAAAATGAAATCAAGTGGGGAAAACATTATTTTTGTGCTGTACCTTTAACCAACTTTAACATTGAGCCAATGTTCATTTTCTTATACTGATAATTCAGGAATGTCTTTTGTGAATTTTGTTTTCTTTCATTTTTTAAGAATCCACATGCAGTCCCTTTGGCAATTGAAGTTACAAGGATAACATCTCTTTTGTTGACATAAAACATGGGAGCTTCAGTGGCAGGATCTCATTATCTGATTACAGATGTGACTTTGAAGTAATCTCTCTGAATGAGCATTTTTGGAAGAGTTGTTGCTCCCAGGCCAAGCCCAAGGTTGTGGAAGAGGATTTGCAAAGGTATTCCTTCTGGCTTTTTCCTGCTCTATTCCATTAGTGCTTCATCTAGTTTCTCATCAAGCCAGAAACTACAGTGAGATTGATTTTAGTTCTATACACAAAGGACACTCAGTGAATATTGCTTTACCAAGTGGTCAGTGGGAGAGCAGCAGCAGACTGGACTGTGCAGAGCTCCGCAGGGATCACTGACACGGTGTGGCGCTCAAGCGTATGAAATTCTCTTGAGAAGAAATTTCAGAATGACCTTGAGAAAATCGTCATGTTTCACCGACATCTTTGAAAACGTATGAGACTGGAATCATACAAGACATGCAGCAGAATCATGCAATACGTGATCTTTTGTGTCTGGTTTCTTTCACTTAGCATAAAGTTTTCAACGTTTATCCATGCCGTAGCATATTATCAGTATTTCATTCCTTTTGATGGCTGAATAATATTCATTCGTTTTGCTCACCCATTCATTAGTTTTCATTTGGATTGTTTCCATTTTTGCCTATAGTGAGTAATGTTATTATGAATATTTGTACAAATTTTTGTGTGGACATGTTTTCAGTTCTCTTGGGTATACACCTAGGAGTAGAATTAGTGAGTCATATGGTAACTTTATGATTAACTTTTAATGGCCAAACTGTTTTCAGTGGTGTGGCTGTACCATTTTACCTTCCCCCAGGGCGTCAGAAAAGATGACTGAAAGGGTTCTCCATTCCCAAGCAAGAGGGAACCCTGATGGCCAGAAGGAACACAAGAACCACAGCGCATGGCACAGAACAGGTAAGAAAACCAAAATGTCACCAGAGCACCACCGTAGCTAAAGGAAAGTGACCCACGGTACCTTTGGTCCCCTAGCAAGCAGGAAGACAGGCGGCCTGAGGACCACCAGAACCATAGCATTGCACAGGTAGGAGTTTAGAGGGTCCCTCCAGGCACCATCAGGAGGAAATGATGTAAACAAAAGGAGCAGCAGTTGCCCCGCATGAAGGATCCCAGGAGTCCCAGGGGGGCAGGCAGGCTAGTGACCAGATGGCCCCCCAGGGCCCCAGGGAAGGTGACCTAAAGTTCTCCTGGTTCTGCAGCAAAGGGAAAGGCCAGACCTGTAGCAGGTCCACAGGCTGATACAGGGAAGTCCTCCCCAAAGGCACCAGCGTGAAGACACAACTATAGGCAGAATGAACTAGTTTTACTGTTGTTGCTTTAATATGTCACATAGGCAGGCTTGTGACCAAAAGTATCCAGAAAACCCAGAGAGCAGGCAGGCTAATGACTAGACAGGCACTCAGGACAGCTGTGCCCTGCGGGTAGTGAAAGTCGCTCAGTCATGTCCGACTTTGCAACCCCATGGACTGTATAGTCCATAGAATTGTCCAGGCCAGAATACTGGAGTGGGTAGCCTTTCCCTTCTCCAGGGCATCTTCCCAACCCAGGGATTGAACCCAGGTCTCCCGCATTGCAGGCAGATTCTTTACCAGCTGAGCCACAAGGGAGGCAGCTTCAAATGATCTCTGTTTACCAGTGACCAGGAAGGCTGAAGGCTAGAAGGACAACTGGGAACATGGCAGAAGGGCAGGCTGGTGGTCCGGTGGTTCTCCAGGGAGACCAAGGCAAGGTAAGACTCTGTACGAAAAGAACCACAGTTCCCCTGTATGCAGACAGATCTGCGGCTCAAGGAATTCCAGGAGGGAAGACTAGTGACTAGATAACCCGTCCACACCAAGCATCAGTGCACTGTAGGGCAGGTGGCCAAAAGTTGCACCCATTTCTCTAGCAAGGGAGAAGGCTGCTAAGTGTCAGAACTAAAGGTACCCTAGCACACCTGCAAACACTGGTTCTCTGGAGACACCAGTGTGAGGGCAGGCCAGTGGCTGATAGGAGTCAGGTTTTCCCAGTATGTGGGGAGGCTTGAGGTCATAGGGATTTCTGAAACCTCAGGTAGTAGGTAGGTGGATAATAGGATGTCCCCACTCCCACCACCCCCACAGGAAATCAGCGCACTGCAGGAAAAGAAGCCCGAAATGATCTCAATTCTTCAGCAACAGGATAAGCTGGTGGCCTGAAAGACATAGGAACCATAGCACGTGGGCAGGCTGGTTCCCCAAGGTTTCCCCAGGGCACCATCACCCCAAAAGGTGTAACCTTAGGTAATCACAGTTTCCCAGTAAATAGGCAGGCATATAGCCCAAAAGATCTCAGAAATCGCAGGGTATGGGCAGGTTAGTAACCACAGAAGCCCTTGGAGAATCGGTGTGGTGTAGGGAAAGGGGCTGAATATTTGCTGCTTTCCCCAGCAAGGGCAAGGAAGATGAGCTTAAAAGCCATTAGGACCTAAGCACGAGGACAAAATGGCACCCGGATTGTTCTTCAGAAGCACCAGTGAGAGGATACTACGGTAGCCTACAGCAGCCATAGTCCCACAACTCGCAGGCGAACTTGAGGCTTAAAGGGTCGCAGAAACCTCAAAGGGAAAGTAGGCTGGTAACTAAACAGGCACTCTGGGGAATCAGTGCACCACAAGAAAGGGGAATGAAAGTGCTCTAAGTTCCCCAGAAAAATCAGACTGCCAGACTAGTGTAGCCGGAACCTTAGTGTTAGGGTTAGTTTATACCAAGACAGTCACAGAAAGTACCAACATCAAGGTATTACAGTAAGTAAATAGAACCAAGTTTCTCCCAGAATACTATGGCCTAAAGTATCCTGAGAAACCCACTGTGTGGTTAGACACTGGGGAGAAAGTGGATAAAATTCTCCATTTCCCCAGCCAGCAGGGGCAGAGGGAAGGGAGCAGAGGAGTGAAGGGTAGAAGAACCATATGAACATCAGCATAAGTGCCCAGAAGGTACCATTTGTTAACCACCTTAGTTCAGTTCAGTCACTCAGTCGTGTATGACTCTTTGCGACCCCATGGACTGTAGCACCCCAGGCCTCCCTGTCCATCACCAACTCCTGGAGCTTGCTCAAACTCACATCCATTGAGTCAGTGATGCCATCCAACCATCTCATCCTTTGTCGTCCCTTCTCTTTCTACCTTCAATCTTTCCCAGCATCAGATTCTTTTCTAGTGAGTCAGTTCTTCGCATCAGGTGGCCAAAGTATTGAAGCTTCACCATCAGTCCTTCCAATGAATATTCAGGGTTGATTTCCTTTAGGATTGACTGGTTGGATCTCCTTGCAGGCCAAGGGACTCTCAAGAGTCTTCTCCAACACCACAGTTCAAAAGCACTAATTCTTTGGTGCTCAGCTTTCTTTATAGTCCAACTCTCAAATCCATACATTACTATTGGAAAAGCCATAGCTTTACTAGATGGACATTTGTCAGCAAAGTAATACCTCTGCTTTTTAATATGCTATCTAGGTTGGTCATAGCTTTTCTTCCAAGGAGCAAGTGTCTTTTAATTTCATGGCTGCAGTCACAATCTGCAGTGTTTTGGAAGCCCCCCAAAATAATGTCTGTCACTGTTTCCATTGTTTCCACATCAATTTGCAATGAAGTAATGGGACCAGATGCCATGATCTTCGTTTTTTGAATGTTGAGTGTTAAGCCAGCTTTTTCACTCTCCTCTTTCACTTTCATCAAGAGGCTCTTTAGTTCTTCTTTGCTTTCTGCCATAAGGGTGGTGTCATCTGCATATCTGAGGTTACTGATATTTCTCCCGCCAATCTTGATTCCAGCTTGTGCTTCATCCAGCCCAGCATTTCTGATGATGTACTCTGCATATAAGTTTAAAAAGCCAACTGAAAATATACAGCCTTGACATACTCCTTTTCCAATTTGGAACCAGTCTGTTGTTCCATGTCCAGTTCTAACTGTTGCTTCTTGACCTGCATACAGGTTTCTCAGGAGGCAGGTACAGTGGTCTAGTATTCCCATCTCTTGAAGAATTTTCCATAGTTTATTGTGATCCACATAGTCAAAGGCTTTGGCATAGTCAATGATGCAGAAGTAGATGTTTTTCTGGAATTCTCTTGCTTTTCCGATGATCCAGTAGATGTTGGCAATGTGATCTCTGGTTCCTCTGCCTTTTCTAAATCCAGCTTGAAATCTGGAAGTTCTCAGTTCACGTACTGTTGAAGATGGCTTGGAGAATTTTGAGCATTACTTTGCTAGTGTGTGAGATGAGTGCAATTGTGTGGTAGTTTGAACATTCTTTGTCATTGCCTTTCTTTGAAATTGGAATGAAAACTGACCTTTTCCAGTCCTGTAGTTACTGCTGAGTTTTCCAAATTTGCTGGCATATTGAGAGCAGCACTTTCACAGCATCATCTTTTAGGATTTGAAATAGCTCAACTGGAATTCCATCACCTCCACAAGCTATGTTCATATAGTGATGCTTCCTAAGGCACCACCTGAAGGAAACCACAATGAGCAAAAATAGTTCCCTAGGATGAAGGCAAGCATATGGAGTGAAAAATCACAAAAAGGTAGGCAAGATAGTAACCGAATAAGCCTCTGGTGCGACAGTGCTCTGCATGGGAAGTTGCCTGACATACTTTCCATTCCACAGTGAAGGGAAAGCCTGTGAAGGCCAGAAGAACAATTAAAACCACAGCATACATGTATATATAGTATAGATCTGGTGCCCAGATGCTTTCCCCAGGTGGACCAGGGAGATAACATGGTAAACAAAAAGAACCACTCTTCCCTAGCATGTGAGCATGTTTGTGGTCCATAGGATCCTAGGGGAAGGCAACCTAGTGACTGATGGGTTCCTGAAGCACCAGTGCCATTGAGTGTAGGTGGCCAAAAGTTCACTCCATTATCATGCAAGCCAGAATGCTGGTGGCCCAAAGGAGTCTGGAACTCAGGTGCTATAGTAAATGGGTCCCTAGAAAGCACCCAGAAGAACACTTGGGATACTGAGTACAAGGCACTGATGGTGACCAAACAGAATTGGGATTTCCTGGGCTCTCGGGCCCATACATGAAGATCCCCAAGTTGCCTTCGTGAGCATACAGGTAGAGTTCCACATGAGACCTTGTAGCTGAGGCAGGATGGTGGCAAAGACATCCAGGACCTTGAAAGGACAGATGGCATGTGGACAGAAGATTCCATGGGTCCACAGTGTGAGAGTCATATAGTGGCAAAAGGACTCTGGTTTCCCTAGGCTGGAGCCTATCTGATAATCTGGAGGAGTCCATAACCAAGTGTCAGTCAGTCAGTCAGTTCAGTCACTCAGTCGTGTTTGACTCTTTGTGACATGGACAGCAGCACGCCAGGCTTCCCTGTCCATCACCAACTCCCGGAGCTTGGTCAAACTCATGTCCATTGAGTCAGTGGGGCCATCCAACCATCTCATCCTCTGTTGTCCCCTTCTCCTGCCCTCAATCTTTCCCAGCAGCAGGGTCTTTTCCAGTGAGTCAGTTCTTCGCATCAGGTGGCCAAAGTATTGGAGTTTCAGCTTCAGCATCAGTCCTTCCAATGAATATTCAGGACTGATTTTCTTTAGGATTGCCTGTTTGGATCTCCTTGCAGTCCAAAGGACTCTCAAGAGTCTTCTCCAACACCACAGTTCAAAAACATCAATTTTTCAGCACTCAGCTTTCTTGAAAGCAGGAAGCTTTCAAGCCTTCTTGCTTGCTGGGGAACCCATGGCACTTCTGGTCATCCTCCCTTTCAATGTGGCCAAGCCCTGCGAACCCTTCAGGCCACTTACCTGTGTGCATGCTTTGTTATCTTTTTTTTTTTTTTTTTTCTCTCTCAAAGCTGAGTGCTGACTAAAGAAAAAAAAAAAAAAACAAAATGATAACCAAGCACACAGATAAGTGGCCTGAAGGGTTCTCAGGGCTTGGCCACATTGAAAGGGAGGATGACCAGAAGTGCCATGGGTTCCCCAGCAAGCAGGAAGGCTTATATCCAGAAGGAGCCCCAGATAGATCGTTTAAGTACCTTCTATTCAACAAATCATTATTTAACTATCCAAAAAAAAGCTTTTTCCTTCTCTCCAGGAGCTGGTATTATGAAATGATACAAACTATTAATTTTTTTTTAAAGCCACGTGGTTGCTAACTAATGCTCTAGGAGTGTTTGTCATGCTTTAAAGTGCAGATGAATCACCTGGACAGCTTGTTTGAAATTCTACTTTAGCAGGTCTGAGGCAGGTCCTGAGATTCAACATAGGTAATGGCAAAAGCTGATCAGGTGATGCCAGTGCTGATTGACCACTTGAATAGCAGAGACCTAGAGCTAGAGATCCATTCACCACATATGGCAAGTTAATATAATTATATTTAAATTTAAAATCTAGCTCTTCACTCTCACTAGGCACATTTCAAGTTCTTAGTAGACAGTTGTGGCTAGTGGCTACCATGTTGGACAGCAAAGATAGAGACTGCTTTCATCTTATGTGCATAGTTCTCCAAGGAATAAATGACCATATATTGCTGGGCAATTCAATGAAGTCTCTGCGAATTTTGTCTGGACCTGGAAATGTAAGTAGGATTGCGATGGAAGAAACAGTCAGTGTGGAAATAAAATACTAGAAGGCAACTTTGTGCTTTGGAAATACAGGGGGCTCTGCATTGAAAGATGCTTGGCATTGAAACTTGCCTGTGACATTTACAAGCTTTGTAATTCTGGGAGAGTTACCTTAACTTTCTCAGCCTTAGTTTGATCAGTGTAAAAATGTCTATGTTACAAAGTACACATGAGATATATGTGCAAAAAACGTCTGTAGTGTACATCCCAGAAGGTTCCCCAAACTTCCAGTCTGCCTTTACCTTCTCACAGCTGGGCTCACTTGATCCCTACCTGTGATCACATCCCTGCCCTTGATTCCTGAGGTCAGAGTTAATATTTACTAAACTTCCCTTTGTAGGCTTTTAAAATCCTGGAATTGATATGGAGGACCTTGAATGCCAAGGCTGACTGATAAATTTCCATTCGGTAGCCAGTAAGGAAATTTTAGCGTATTCCTGTGAAGGGTGAGCTGTCCTCTTGGAAGACTAACGTAGCATTCGGTATAAACAAGATGTGATTAACATCTCAAGAGAAGGCAGGGGGTGAGAATAGAGAAGTTGATGGGACCAATGCAGTGGAGAGCCTTGCCTATCTTGTTAAGGAGACTATACTTGAGCCCATTGGCCATGGGAACTTGCTGAGAAGTTCTAATCAAGGACATATTCATAGGCAGACCATCTGGTTGAAGTGGGAGGAGATATTTGAAGAGAATGTCTGTGAAGAAGTGAAAGGGGTGATGAAAGAGAACTCTCTAGTGAGAGATGATTATGGAGCCCTTCTGAGTGATAGCAAGAGTTGTGTGGCTGTCTGGGAACTAAAAAGGAATAAGATTAATGTAAATATAAGCCGAGACACCCCATTATTTGAGAAGGTGAGTGAAATGGCCATATTTCATTTCAAAAGTAGTCAAAGACTGTCGCCAAGGCAATTTCTTATATTAAGCTTGAACTGCATGAATTTCAAGCACTGGATTTTTCTGAAATTAACCAGTGACCCACCATTTGTTCTGTGTCCATGCTACCTAACCATTATTATGATGAAAATCTTTCTTAGAATTAAATTGTTCATAGTGATAGAAGATCACATTTCAGGGGAGGAGTTGGGGGAAGTACTCCATGAATGATACAGGAGCATATAGCAAAACAAGTTGACCTTTATTTTTGCATGGATTATCTGCCACTGAGGGAAATGACAGCAGATATCTAATTCTTGTTGATCATTTCCCTGCTTTCTGAGCTGTTTGGTTTTCTCCAGTATCACCCTCAAGTTTCCCCTCCTCCATGTACTTGAGTAGTCCTCCATGGTAATATGGGCTTCCCTGGTAACTCAGTTGGTAAAGAATCGCCTGCAATGCAGAAGACCCCCATTGGATTCCTGGGTTGGGTACCCAGGGAAGATCCCCTGGAAAAGGGATAGGCTCCCCACTCCAGTGTTCTTGGGCTTCCCTGATGGCTCAGTTAGTAAAGAATCTGCCTGCAATGCAGGAGACCTGGGTTTGATCCCTGGGTTGGGAAGATGCTCGGGAGAAGGGAACGGCTACCCACTCCAGTATTCTGGCCAGGAGAATTCCATGGGCTGTATAGTCCACGACATCACAGAGTCAGACACCAACCGACTTTCACTCTCACTTTTCATGGTAATATTGGCCTGAAAGAAGTACCACTGAAAAGAAGACATAAAACTGTAAATAGCCTGCATTGTACTTCCAGTCATTAGCTGGAATTATCTACCTCACCTCTCTTCTACTGTTGAAAACTGGCTGGGCATTTCTTTCTGGCCAAGTTTGTCTTTTTTTGTGATCCTTCCCTTCTCCCTTATTTCTGGGTGAAATCATATCATATTGTAAGACACTAGACAGCTTAAAACAACAGGAAGAAATACAGCCCTCACTGTCAGGCAGGTTTTGGTTTTTTGGTTTTGTTTTGTTGTTAGTAATATAAAAACAAATGACTAATATTTTAGGGATTATTTGTTGTCTCAGCTTTAAAATAAAGAGCTACACTATTTCTCTATCTCAAGTTCTTATATTTGGGGCATATTCCAGTTTTATATCCAGGGCTATCATTTGGAATTGAGCAGAAAAATGGAGGCAGTAGAATTAGATTTTTTTTATTTTATTGAAGTATAGTTGATTTACAATGTTGTGTTAATTCCTGCTGTTGAGCAAAGTGATTCAGTTATGCACATATATATATATATATATATATATATATATATTCTTTTTGCTATTCTTTTCAATTATGGTTTATCACGGGATATTGAATACAGTTCCCTGTGCTATGCAGTATGACCTTGTTGTCTATCCATCAGTTCATCCTGAACTCCCAATCCTTCCCTACCCACCCCTCTCCCTCTTGGCAACCGCAAGTCTGTTCTCTATGTGTGTGAGTCTGTTTCTGTTCATTTGTGTCATATTTTAGATTCTACATATAAGTGATATCATATTATGCTTGTCTTTTTCTGACTTCATTAAGTATGATAATCTCTGGGTCCATCCATGTTGCTGCTTATGGTATTATTTCATTCTTTTTATGGCTGAGTAATATTCCATTTTCTATATGTACCATATCTTCTTTATCTATTCATCTGTTAATGGGCATTTATTAATAGGTTGTTTCCATGTCTTGGCTGTTGTAATAATGCTGCTGTGAACATAAGAGTGCATGTATCTTTCCAAACTACAGTTTTATCTGGGTATATGAGTGGGATTGGTGGATCATATGGAAACTCTAATTTTACTCTTTTGAGGAGCATCCATACTGTTTTACATAGGGCTGCACCAACTTACATTCCTACCAGCTGTGTAAGAGGATTCCCTTTTCTCCACATGGTCTCTCACATTATTATTTGTAGACTTTTTAGTGATGATCATTCTGACTGGTATAAGGTGGCACCTCATTGTAATTTTGATTTTCATTTCTCTAATAATTAGCAGTGATGAGTATCTTTTTATGTGCATATTGGCCATCTGCATGTCCTCTTTGGAGAAATGTCTATTTAGGTGTTTTGCCAGTTTTTCATTTGGGTTTTTTATTGTTGTTATTATATGAGATATTTCGTTTATTTTAGAAATTAAGCCCTGTCATTCCCATCACTTGCAAATATTTTCTCCCAGTTCACAGGTTTTTTGTTTTGTTTATTGTTTTCTTTGCTAAGCAAAAGCTTATGAGTTTAACTAGGTCCCATTTATTTATTTTTGTTTTTTATTTCTATTGCCTTGGGAGACTGACCTAAGAAAATATTGGTACAATTTATGTCAGAGAATGTTTTGCCTATGATTTCTTATAGGAGTTTTATGGTGCTATGTTTTATATTTAAGTCCTTAAGCCATTTTGAGTTTATTTTTGTGTATGGTCCAAAGGTGGGTTCTAACTTCACTGATTTACACACGGTTGTCCAACTTTGCCAACACTACTTGCTGAAGAGACTCATTGTATATTCTTGTCTCCTTTTCAAAGATTAATTGACTGTAGGTGTGTGGGTTTTGGCTTAGTGGTAAAGGTGGTGGTACTAGTGGTAAAGAACCCACCTGCCAATGCAGGAGACATAAGTGATGCAGGTTTAATCCCTGGGTTGGAAAGATCCCCTGGAGGAGGGCACTGCAACCCATTTCAGTAATCTTGCCTAGAGAATCCCATGAACAGAGGAACCTGGAGACCTATAGTCCATGCAGTTGCAAAGAGTTGGACACAACTCAGCAATTAACACTACTACTGTGTGGGTTTATTCCTGGGTTCTCTATTCGGTTCCACTGATCCATATATCTGTTTTTGTGCTAATAGCATGCTGTTTTGATTACTATAGCTTTGCAGCATTGTCTGAAATCTGGAAGGATTATGAGAGGCATTAGAATTAAAAAAAAAAAAAAAAGAATTTGGACCCCAAGGTGAAACTATGTGCTGATTTATATGAATTTTTAAATGGCCAAGGAAATTCTTCAAAACTTTAGCTTCCAGCTTTTATACTTTCAAAGTTTATTTTCAGTCTCTCTCAAACATTAATGTGAGACATGCATTTCCATGAATATTGTTGTATTTCCTACATGGTGCTGAGGTTCCTAGTTCACTTGTGTTCCACTGTAAAAGAAGAAAAAATTTTAAAAACTGCCTTTCTTCTCTGTGTTTCCCATACAACAGTCACTGCTTTTTGGAGATTACCATCTGTAAGCTAATTCTGAAGTTGTTAATGGCAAGAATCAGAGCAGTTGGCATGTGTTTTAAAATACACAGTTGAAGGTTTGAGATGATCTCTCCCACTCATTTGTGAGAGCTGTGTGACATAGCAGTGTGTTCTTTCTAGGGGGTGCCAGCAAAGTCTCGTATTTCAGTTGCTTTAACTGGATTTGGAACATTTTTAGAGTGTGTAGATTAACTCCCAAACACAAAGCAAATCTGTGCTACTTGATTTGTCATAAAACCATAACACGTTTTCCATTGATTTCCAGACTAGCCACAAACATTCTTCACACTTCACCTCATTCCTGAGCTTGAAAAAACGAATAAAAAAGCAGTTGTGATGCCCACCTTTTCCAGAAATTCTGATTCCAAGTACCCATGGAAGAAACGACAAGGAAAGAGTTTGTGTTTCTAGAATAATACACCTCTAGAAAAGGTACAGATATTCTCAAAGAATCCTGTACCGACTTTGCAACAATCTGTTAATTGGCAAATATTTCCCATAGCCTATAAAATATCCTGAAAGAACATTTATACCCTTAATCATGTCCCAAGTAAAACACGACAAATGACTGTGAAAAGCCAAGAACTAAAATATTATTGTATACCAAGGGTTTTCATTTCTTTTTTAAATTAAAATTTTACCTTTCTGTAATCTAAGTTCCTTAGTATTTATTCCTACTTTTGTTTCAAGCCCCAGATAATCTGTGCAATTTTTTTTAGCTGTTTTGCAAAGGAAAAAAAAAAAATCTCGCTAACACTGGGTAAATTAGCAGTAGCACCACAAAAAAACAGGTTATTTATTTTACTTCTTCAGTCTGTCTGCCCTCCTTAAAGCAAGTTGCAGAGATCTTAAGTAGGAGTGCTCCCAAGATGACATATCAGGATTTTTACACGTCAGGATTTCAAGGAACAGAACAGGCAAACATTTAAAGCTAAAGATGCCACACAGAAAGAAGATGGTGTGTTCCAACAGAGCTTTGTCATTGTTGAGTCCTAGATTTGACAGTCATTAATTTGCTATTAATAAATGTTATTGTAAGGTAGACTCACTTCACCTGCCTCAGAAAGTTTGTTCTTTAGACACCCATTGCTTTAAGCAGCCTGTCAAACTGATTCTGGCATTCAAGGTAAGAAAGAGATGTAGTTAAATTTTTGCAATAGACTGGCTAGGTGTTCATCTGCTACCACTGATAGATACAGTTGGGGAATTGCTGTAGCTTCTCTCCCCTCTCCCTTAGTACCTTTTGTAATGATCTTTAATGCCTTAAGTGCCCATCAGCCCATGGTAGAATCGGTGTTATTTGGAAATGAAAGACACTTCTCAGTTTGGATGAATAAAGAAAATTCATCTCAATAAACTAGCCTAAGAGTTTTTCCTAACACTAATAGTGTGTGGCGTATAGGACATATATAGGTTGGTATATATATTATTGCCTTACATTTGAGGTTGATATACAATGGAAATGGCAAAGACTAGATTATCTGTCAAAGTAATAACTACAGATTGTCTTCCCTTGACTTTTTGGTCAGGCATTGAAGATTAAGTGGAAATAGAAACTTCAGTTCAGATTTGGGGGTAGAGGTAGGAACTCGCACAGTATGACACCAACTCAGTGCTCTGTCTCCAGCTCTGTGTTTAGATCCTCTACCTTCTGGACCCTACAGGGCTCACCTGTGTGCAAATGCCACCTCTTCTCACTAGCTCCCCTGTTTCTCTTTCTCTCAACACATCCTCAGTTTCCTTTAGCTCTCTCATGCATCCTTGACCTTCCCACCTCAGGGAAGACAAAATAAATTCCAGGACTGTGTGTCTTACTATAAATGTGTGGGAAAGGCTGGACTGAGCACAAGCAAAGGTCACCTTGCGGCTGCCCTGCTTGATCTGTGCCCTTTTGTGAAGAGTAATAGTAAATATATCAGCTCTTAGCCTTGAGGTAGCTCTAAATACCAGATTCATGGAGAAATCCAATGGGAAAACACTCTCTATAAAGGGTTTCTCAGGCCTTGTCCTACTAAAATCAGCTCTTTTGCCTTGGGGAAAATGGCCTTTTCATTTACGTGTGAAAGTTGTTCTCCCATAAATGGAAAAGGGTTCTAAAATGTTGGCAGTGCCCCCATATGAAGGGTTCTCCATCAGCTCTGTTCTTCTGACTATCCTGTTGAGTTGCTTAGCCTCTGTGCTTCTAAAACATACTGTGAGATAGCTGCTGAAATGCAGCATTTGTTGCAGAGAGCTGTCAGTGGTACAGTAAAGACTTACTCCAGCGTGCAGTACAAGGAGAACCCTGGCTTCTGACACTAGAATATACTGAGTAGTTACAGTGGTGTGCCTTTTGGGGGTGGGGAGCACCAAAAAAGGTAAAAACAAGTATCAAACTGTACTAGTGTCTTCTAGTCTGGCAGGAAGGCAAAATATATACAAATGGGAAAACAGCAAAGATTTGCAAAGCACCAAATAGAATACCATATGTAATAACCATTGTGTCAGTGAGCTAGTGATACTAACCACCACAGAATCTCAGTGACTTACAATTAAGAATTAATGTCTCAGTGATTCAGCTGCAGTTGGGTGGCTGTAGGCTGAACTCAGCCAGCTGGGCTTGGTTCCAGGCCTTGAATTTGATTCAGACTTGGTCCACTTGTATGGCATGCTTGTTCGAAAGAGCTACCTGGACGTGTTCTTTTTCAGATGGAGGAGGCTAGCCCTCCCAGAGAAGAGAGCAAAGCAAGCAGTGCCTCTTAAGTCATACTCTTGAAGTAACACACAGTCAGATGTGCCAGCTTAACATTGGGTGAAGCAATGGTGGGACATGGAAGTATACTTCTCTTATAAAGTAGGAAGAAAAGGGTGTGAGTAATTACTGAAGAAATAACCCTAATCTAACACAACTATGTATTTTTCAGTGCAAAAGTAACATGAAAGACTAGAGGAATCTATACAGTAGGTGTGTTACAGCAGGCTTTTGAGAAATCTAGGAATTAAATATGACTTCTTGGCAGATATGGTAATAATCTGTGACTCATGGCCTATCTATAAACTGTCTATAAAATTTTTTCATGGTTCATTCAGCTAGAAGATAACTTACAATTTTCTAATCTTAAATGAAAAGAGGGGAAATGCACTGAGTTCTCTAAACCAGAACATATTAGAAAAAGAAAACTTATTCTTCCATCATAAAATTAGTGCTTATTTTTTCAGTGGTATTTTTATGGAGACTTCTGCTGACATTTCAAGCTACTCATGAACACCTCCTTCAGAAGAGGTTGATAATTGTTGAAACCAGCCCGCAAATTGCACTTCTCTTAGATTAAAATTTGTGTTGTGGCTCACCACCACTCAGACCCTCTCTGAAGTTTATTTTCAGTTGACACAGTCCTAATAGCATATCCAGGGATGATTACATAGGGGAATGTTTCTGTTATTGTCACATATTTAGCTTGTCTCCACTTACACCTTTCAGGGGTATATGCTTTATGAGTCCAAAGCTTTTGTAGTTCACAGTAAGCATGCATGAAAGAAGGTTGTGGAACATAGCTTTCACTCTTCCCTTTAAATTGCTGTAATAGGACTAATTCATCTGATAACAATTAAAATGCATTACTTAGAAGAGAACATTTGAATATAAAATTGGAACACCAGTATGTGAAATTTTATAGTAAAGAATTATATCTCTAACGAGCTATGCGACCTTCAGAAAGCCACATTCTCTAGGGCACAATTTTTTCCCAGTTTTTTGGTGTGTGTGAAAAAAGGATTGGAATAGATGGGCTTTAGAATTTTAGTGCTGGTTCTTTCAAGCTGGAGCAGTAACAAGTCTTAAATTCTATGATCAGGTTAATGTAAAATAAATATAGGGAGAAAAATAATTATAGGAAGCATAGCATCTAAGTTGACATAGGAGGGAAAAAAAAGGAACATAATTAGGAGTCTACCATTGAGAAGAGAAGTACAAGACCCAGAGTGAGGGAGTTCAAGATGCAGAGTCAGACATACAGAACCAAAGTTTCAAGGTGAGCCACTTGGCTCACCCTGACAGCCAGCCTGAGCATCACTGGTCTGCTGCTAGAGCTCTAGGTTGCTCCTAGAAGGGCATTTACTTTCAAGCACCATGGACAAGATGTTGAAAAGTAGGGCTTTGTAGATGATGAAGTTATGTACCTCACAAATTGGTACTTCAGAGATGATGTTTTAAGTCCCTGGCTGTACATATCATAGACAATGTTCTTTTTTATCTGTTAGAACAGCTTTTCTTTCTCATCATAAAATTTGGCTAGTTTCTATCTTTGAGTCTCCCCAGAGTTATGATTTCTTAAAGAAAGAAGACATCAGTTCCGTTGAATCCTTTGAAGTACATTGTGAAGTATTTCCCACTGGGGACTCCTTACTTTGATTTTCAGTATAAACCACAGCATTTGGGTTCCTTTAATGATTATAATGACTACATTTTTAAAAAGAAAAGCCTTAAGAATATTCTGAAGTTGCTACTGTTTTCCTGCGGGGAAATCCAGGTTATATGATAGACGGAATGGTATCAGTTTTGCAAACTGTATGATGTTAATGAATCACTGTTAATTTTGATACTGTACAATTGTGGGGGTAATGTTCAAGGTAGTTTATAGGACCTTTATCCATTACCTCACAAATTCTAGGATGTTTTATGCAGTGTTAGGAAAAAAGTAATGACCAAAGGTAGTTAGTAGATTCTCTGAATGGAATTCTCTCTTTTTTTTTTTCATTTGAAACATGTCTTTAAGACACCCTTCATGTTAAGGTCAGTGACCATTAATTTAGAAAATGTGGATGTTAATTAAAGGCATGGTTTCAGAAGAAACCTTTTAAACATTTGGCCCATGCTGGTTAATTAGAAGGACAAAAATTACTCCACTGTGTAAATATAGGGAGAGTTTCTTCTTCCCAGTAATGTGCATACATGTCTGTTTGTGTTGTATGAAAAGAGAGGAAATCATTGCTGCTGCTGCTGTTGCTAAGTCGCTTCAGTCGTATCCGACTGACTCTGTGTGACCCCATAGACGGAAGCCCACCAGGCTCCCCCGTCCCTGGGATTCTCCAGGCAAGAACACTGGAGTGGGTTGCCATTTCCTTCTCCAATGCATGAAAGTGAAAAGTGAAAGTGAAGTTGCTCAGTCATGTCCGCCCCTCAGCGACCCCACAGACTGCAGCTTTCCAGGCTCCTCCATCCATGGGATTTTCCGGGCAAGAGTACTGGAGTGGGGTGCCATTGCCTTCTCCGAGGAAATCATTAGGCAAGTGAAATAGGTAAGGTGACATTGACTTTGAGGTTTTAAATTATTTCCAGCATTAGGCTTTATCGAGCTATACCAGTATACAACAGAGGATGAGATGGTTGGATGGCATCACCAACTCGATGGACATGAGTTTTACCAAGCTCCAAGAGTTGGTAATGGACAGGGAAGCCTGGCATGCTGCAGTCCATGGAGTCACAAAAGAGTTGGAACCAACTGAGCAACTGAACTGAACTGAACTGACCAGTATGCCTGGTCCTTAGCAACAGAGATGACAGCTAAATTTACAAAGCTATAAAAAAGGTAGAACTATATACCATGGTTTTTTATTTGTAAGTAAATGTGAACCCAGTGAAAAAAATATTTGAGGATTTCTCCTGCTATAACTTTTGATCTGACTAATCAATGATGTACTTTGTAGAACACCACAGCTGGTCATGTCTTAGAAGTATCTATTACTCAAATGAAGCTATTTATTTTTATTGTTGGTTTGACCAAACTTATAATTAGTTTTTCAGAACTACTCTGGCTTCCCTTTCATATACCCTAGAATGTGAGACATCTATGGAAAGCTAGGATTTCGTGTAAAATCTTCAAACCTTCTGCAAATCTTTGTCATGAGGTAGAGGCAACCTAAGTAACCAAGGCAAACTGTATCAGGTTGAGAAATTTGCAACATGCTAAATTACTGCTGTGTGTATGTGTGTGTTCACGCAAAGTGAGTTACACCCATAGGATTCATTACACTCACCTGTGAGACCCCTGGGGCCCTTCCTAGGAAAACATATCACAGTGATTCAGTGAGTTCCCTGCTCATCACTCCATCCTAAAGAGGTAAAAATCTGTTCAAATTAGCACTGAGGGCAATAGTGACAAGGATAAGGCTGAAGTGATCATGGCTATAGCGCTCCAGTAATGACTGTCAGGGTGTGGTTGTGAACTGATGAATCGTACTGTCTTACAGTGGTGCCTACTTCTTTTCTATTCTCATCTGTACACCCCCTATCCTGAGTCCTCAGGACACTCTGAATGCCTGGTTTCCAGAGGAAACCCTGTTAAAATTATCTGACTGTCCCAATTTGTCATGATTTAGAGATAATGACTAAGAACCAATTTCCCTTCTAGCCTGTGTTTTTTGTTTTACTTCACAACTATCTTTAATATATGGAGAAGGCAATGGCACCCCACTCCAGTACTCTTGCCTGGAAAATCCCATGGATGGAGGAGCCTGGTAGGCTGCAGTCCATGGGGTCGCTGGGAGTTGGACACGACTGAGCGACTTCACTTTCACTTTTCACTTTCATGCATTGGAGAAGGAAATGGCAACCACTCCAGTGTTCTTGCCTGGAGAATCCCAGGGACAGGGGAGCCTGGTGGGCTGCCGTCTCTGGGGTCACACAGAGTCAGACACAACTGAAGCGACTTAGCAGCATCTTTAATATATACAGCCACTGAGTAGAAGTTATATAGCCTACCCATTTTTATTTGGAATATCTCGTTCTGATAAGTTGAGCATGAAATCTCAATCTCGTGATTTTTGAGTGAATTATATTCAAGTCTATATACTGACTGTTTAAAGTTTTAACAAATTTTTTGTAATACACATTATGTATTTAAGAGGATATATTGCAAAAACTAAAATATACTTTAAAACTGTATTTTAAAACGTACCCATTAAAGATCATATATATTTTTGTGTGTATTTTAAAAACTCACTTGATCCTAGAAAAAAATTCCATATATTTTTTCCTTCAGTAATATCATTAAAAATGGTTGTGCTATGAGAAGGGAAAAATTTTAAAATTAAGCATTTTTTTCATTGTGATTCTCATCCTCTATAATTCTATTAATATTTGACGGGAATTAAGATGAACTTGGTCTGGAGGAGGGCACGGCAACCCACTCCAGTATTCTTGCCTGGAGATCCCTTAGAGAGAGGAGCCTGGCAGGCTATAGTCCACAGGGTGGCAAAGAGTCAGGCATGACTCAGCAAGTAAGCCACCACCACCAGATGAATTTGATGTTGGTAATAATTGAATTGTTATTTGTGTAAATTCATATAATGAATCAACTCAGTTTTGTTCATAATTCAGCTAGAAAATGATTATTATGGAAATATAATAAAATATGTACAAATTTTAAAGAATGGACTAAATTTCTTAATCATTTTGATAAACAGTAGAGTTTGTTGGTTGTGTTCTGATATGGAACCAAATGTTTTTTTTTTCCTGTTGAGTTCTGTTATGTAGGATCCCAGGCTAAATACATCATGGTGGGTTGTGAGTTAAGGGGAGTCTTCCCATCCCATGAGTCAGATGTGGAAGCACCAGGGTAGTCCTTGGTTAATTAAGAGGTTCTAATATTATACCCTTGAGACCATTCTGCATTCATGCATAGTCATCTGCATATCTAAATTATTTTTTGACATGTAAACAGTGCTATATGTAATGTTTTGTGTTTATTTATTTATTTTTGCCTGCACTGGGTTTTCCTTGCTGCATGCACGCTTTCTCTAGTTGCAAGAGTGGGGTCTACTCTCTAGTTGCAGTGAGTGGGCTTCTCATTGCTGTGGCTTCCCTTGTTGGGGAGTATGGGCTATAGAGCATGGGCTCATAGTTCTGGTGTCCAGGCCCAGCTTCTCCACGGCATGTGGAATGCTCTCAAACCAGGGATCGAACTTGTGTCCCCTGCATTGGCAGGCAGATTCTTATCCACTGCACCACCAGGGAATTTACCTAGATTATTTTTAATGAATCATCCAGGTAAGCAATTTGAGGTGCGATGGGGGGTAATGGGCTGTATAAAAGGAACATTTCAGTGAATATACTGAAAGCTTGCACTTTCATAATTTTTGTTTCATAATATTTCATAGTATTAATGCATCATAAAAAGATTCTAAGAACATATGTGAATTCATAATACTTGTCAGGGGAGATGTATGCTCACAAAAAAGCAGTTGCAATTATTGCTGAGTGTTTGTGGTATTTCATGAGTAATGGAAAGATAACTACAAATATTAATGTGGCCAAATGTAACTCAATTTGAGCAGAGCAAGAAACCATGGCAACTCATCTTTTTCACCCTGAAATCACAGAAAGATTGTTTCCTGACAATGATCTCAAAACAACATATTCTTGCTCAAGTATTATTTGATTTTTTTATCATATATGCTGAGTAGACTCCTTCAATCACAGTTTATATTTTCTAAATGTTTCTCTTCTTGGAATTTTATGGAAAAAAGGAAAGATTCATGGTTTATTTTTTACTTTTGATAGGAAAGCACATATTTTAGTATTAATACTTTTTCCCCTGGGAATGCCAAAATTACTATGTAATGAAAAATTGGAAAAAGACAATTTTATATAAAACACCAGGAAATAAAAGGTCCTCTCCAAAAGCTAAGTTATATCTGGCTCTTTGAGACCCCATGGACTGTAGCCTGCCAGGCTCCTCTGTTCATAGGATTTCCCAGGCAAGAAAACTGGAGTGGATTGCCATTTCCTTCTCTGGGGATTTTCCCAACCCAGGGATCAAACCCACATCTCCTGCATTGGCAGGCAGATTCTTTATCACTGAGCCACCAGAGAAGCCCAGGAAATAAAGATGGCAAGACATAATTTGGGGCTTTTAAAACCCACATGGAGAAGTCAATATAGACTCTCAAGTTATGTCAGAAAGGGGTAGTATTTAATATAATCCACGGAGCCTGTTACAAATGCTTATTTAGCTCATATAAACACCCCAAACTTCACATTTTCCCTTGCAAATATATCTCCGAGAGCAAGCTTGTGCTGCCTTTGGGCCAGGAAAATGGTCCTAATTCCCAGGGCAAGGATTGTCCTCTTCATTGGCACAGCATTCCCTACTGGTCTTTCAGGCAGTTTCTTCTCCCACCACTTCCTCAATTAAAACAGCTCAGAATCTTCATTCAACCTTTCCTAGTCAATTCTGCTTTAAATAAAGCATTCTAACCAAAAATATGTGAAACTTATGAACCAATTAATGGCTAACAGCTCATTCCTTTCTTTCCCCCAGAACTCCTTCTTTGAAAGTACTCATAGATATATTTTTATGAAACATTATATAAAGGCACCCTTTCATTTACTTTAATTTCAGGGTTGAAGTATAAATATTTTCAGAGGAAAATTGGAATATAAATTAAAATCTGAAGGGCTAGAGATATTTTTATTACCTCAAATATAAGTTAGCTTAGAAAAGCTGATTTACTCCTTTCTGCATGATGGGTACATATGGGTTGGGGAGGTAATTTGTCTCTTCAGCCTTCCTATATATTCATATAAATATTTCAAGACCAAGTATAGCATGACTATAAAAAAGTAGGTTCTGGTTATATTATACATAGAAATTAAGCGTTAATATGCCATATGCTCTATAACTTTTTAAATTATAATTATTGCTTAGTTTTTTATTCTAATTTAGATTATTTTGGCAGTGTCATTTTTTTCAGCTAGTCATGTTTTAGTGTTTGTTTTCTTTTTTATATTTTTATTGGAATGTGATGCTTTACAATATGGTATTAGTTTCTGCTGGACAACATCGTGAGCTCTATAACTTTTAATAAGATTTATACTTTTCAAATGCTTGCCCTATTCTGTTAAGAAAGTGGCATTCATTGTGGAAAGAATGACAAAAGACACAAATGGTAAGAAAGCATAAAACTTGAGTGTTCATGAGTATGCTTGTGTGTCGAGGGCAGAGGATTTGCATGAGGAAACAGTAAGCTAGAAGACTGGAAAGAGAGTTGAGAGACAACATGTGAAATCAGTGTCTTTCTACATTAGAAAAATCTGAAAGATCATTTATTTATACCTTTTCTCGGATGCACAAACTCCCTCTCCAGCAACACTAATAAGCAATCATCCAGTCAGTTATATTCCCATGTCAGCAAACGCCTGACTTCAAAGCCGTCATTATTTGACAGCTGCAGTGACTAAAACTTCTTCCTTGTGTCAGAACTGAAACTTCTACCATCGGTCTTAGTTTTGCCTCTGGAATGCAAAAGAATCCTTTTTCTAAGTCAATCCTTTTGAAGGTTTAAAGTCTTTAAAAGAAATACTCCAGTACACTTCCTTTGTGATTTATAGCGGTCATATTTCATAACCTATGACAATTTGCTCTTCACCCAGAAGACAAGTATACAAGCTTAATATTAACACTAACAAATGCATATTTCTTATTATGTGTTGCTGCTGCTGCTGCTGCTAAGTCACTTCAGTCGTGTCCGACTTTGTGAGACCCCATAGACAGCAGCCCACCAGGCTCCCCCGTCCCTGGGATTCTCCAGGCAAGAACACTGGAGTAGGTTGCTATTTCCTTCTCTAGTGGGTTGCCATTTCATGACCCGTGCATTGAATCTGGGTCTCCTGCATTGCAGGTGGGTTCTTTACTAACTGAGCCAGCAGGGACTGTGAAGCAGTAACAAACTAGAATTGGTGGATAAACACCTTCTTTGCTGCTCAGGCAGGGTAATGCTGAGGCATGTTCTATACTGTCTCCCAGAGGTCCTCAGTAAGATTGAACCCCCAGCTGCACACAGTGGTTATCACTCATGAACACATCCTGTATTGGCTGCTTTCACTTTTCTTTCCCACTCCTCTACTCCCTGCTGGTAATCACCTCCTAAATGTGTGCTAAAACCTTTGTCTGAGGGTCTTAAGTTAATGGGGAATCCAGACATATATTACTTTCACACATGGAAGCTCTATATAGGTAAAGTTGTCTAGAGAGAGAGACCACCCCCCTTGAAGACAATGCAGTCTCAGCTTTTCTTGCTGGCACTTGGCATCTGTATTTGTGACTATGAGTATTATCTTTATAGATGAATCTTCTTTCTTGCCATCATCTGTCATTATCACCCAAATTTTGCTTTGTTTCCTTATTTTTTTAAAATCTTCTATTGTATGACAAATCACAAGAACACTTTGCTTGGCAGACCTCGATTCTGGACATGATTAGTATGTCAGATAGGCATTAACCCTTGTTCTCCTCTTTATCTTTCCTATTACAGTCAACTCAGCCCCTAAAACTGGCCCTTCCCTCATCCCTTTTACAGTTAAATTCTATCAGTTAAGCCACACAAGTATATCCTCAACAATTCAATCTCCTGCACTCACATACTCCCAACTTTAGACTTCATCATTCCTGGAAAATCTCAGTGCCGACACCAGCCCCTCAAATCTCTCTGTGCCCTCATTCTCTCCATTTTGGTCCATCATCTACCCTGCCAGAGTATTTTTCAATATTGTAAATTTGTGTTACATTTTTGTCCTAGAACCCTTCAGTGGTTCCATATTACCTCGAGAACTACCCTTACTCTTTAGCATGGAACCCAGCATTCTTCAGTATCAGGCTCCCAATCACCTCTGCAGACATGCCGCTGCCCACACTTAGCATCCACTCTGCTATCCAGGCATGGTCAGCCATTGGAAGTTCCCTGAACACATGGTGACCTTTCCAAGGGCCTTCCAAGAATGCCCAAGTCTAAAGTCTGTTCTGTTTGCCCCATACCATGATGTTTCCCATGCACTATTTCCCAAATGCACCTTTAAGCAAAAATGTCCTGGGATTGAGAATGAGAAGGAAAGGAATATTATTTCAAACCCTTTACAAAATAACTGTAGATACTTCATTTGGGAATTTCTAAGTGCAACAGAAATCTGGGTGAGTAGGTAAAATAGCTACATAAATAAAATGAACACCTTTTAGGTCACACCAGGAGATTGCCTTGAGGTTTAAATGGCTGAGATCATCTTCACATTCCTCACAGCTAGCCATCTATAATTAAACAGTGGCACCAGTCGGCACATATTCATCATCTCCAAAGAAAAGGAAAGTCACCTCCATAAATCTCAAAAATGAGATATTAGAATTTTGTTTTTATAATAGCTGACACACAGTAATTTGTGCTAACATCTGCTTAACCTGAATCCATGTCCCAAGATTCAGGATTTACTCATGTAAGAAAGAAAACCTGCTAGTTTTTTCTTTGCTAAAAGCAAAGAAAAATAAACTCTAATAATTTAAATGATTTTTTTAAACTTAAGTTTGGAATTTGATTGGCATTACGAAATTTACTTTGTATTATAAAAGGTACCAGTCAGCTTATGACAAACATTTCTCAATGTGCCATCCCAGTTCATATCTTGCTATTGTAGTTCAGTCACTAAGTCGTGTCTCTGAGTCTTTGTGACCCCATGAACTTCAGCATGCCAGGCTTCCCTGTCCTCCACTGTCTTCCCAGAGTTTGCCCCATACCTTTACCTCATGCAGTTCTACCTCTCATTCCCTTAATTGATTGTAGAATAACTCTACTAAATATAATTCACCTTCTGAAGTTTCTGTCGTTCAGTTGCCAGGTCATGTCCAACTCTTTGCAACTCCATGACGGCAGCATTCCAAGTTCCTCTGTCCTTCACCATCTCCCAGAGTTTGCTCAAAGTCATGTCCATTAAGTGGTGATGCCATCCAACCATCTCATCCTCTGTCGCCCTCTTCTCCTTCTGCCTTCAATCTTTCCCAGCATCGGGGTCTTTTCCAGTGAGTCAGCTCTTTGCATCAGATGGCCAAAGTGTTGGAGTTTCACCTTCAGCATCAGTCCTTCCAATGAATATTCAGAATTGATTTCCTTTAGGATGGACTGGTTTGATCTCCTTGCTGTCTAAGGGACTCTCAAGAATCTTCTCCAGCACCACAGTTCAAAAGGATCGATCCTTTGGCCTTTCTGAAGGGCTCCATGTAATTTTGCCAGATTCTCTTACAGTTCCCTCTTTATACTTCCTGTTATTTGGTTGGCCAAAATGTTCATTCAGGTTTTTATGTAATACATTATGTAAAAACTTGAATAAACATTCTGACCAAACCAATTCCTTAAGTACCTAAAAAAAAACCCTCTTTCTCTCTGAAATAGTAACAGCTCGTGAAGTGTCAAATTCATAGAAAGAAACAGGACAGCCCACTCTCCATTGCTTGTTCCTTAATTACTTTTCAGGGAATGACACTATCTGTGATTACTCAGGTCTGAAGTTGGCAAACTTCTGTAAAAGGCCAGATAGTAAATATTTTAGGCTTTGAAGGCCGTACAGGCTTCTGTTAAAACTGCCCAGCTCTATCATTGTAGTAGAAAACGACATAGATAACACATAAAAGACTGTGTGTTCCAATAAAACTTTATTAACAAACAGGTGCCAAGCATTTTTGGCCCATAGGCCATAGCTTCCTAATCTCTGATCAACCCCTTAAATCCTCTCTGACATCCTCTAGCAAAGGATGATATGAAGGGGGATATGTTAGTTCACTCAATTTGGAAGAGTAGAACAAGTATGAGATCAGATCCCAAGGCTGGATTCTTTACGTTATCAATGGCCACCAGAGTTTGAATAAGTTATAATATCTCTCAGACATCTATGTTTTTATCTCTAAAATTCAGATAATACTTACCCTGATATCTTTCTCAAGGCTGTTGAAAAATTGTACACGTGAAAACCCTCTGCAGGAAGTAATTTTAAGGTATGAGTGTTCACTTTAAGAACTCAAAGTGTGGAGGAATCTATAGATCTGATTATTCTTTTGAAGAATTTTCTTTGACTCCAATATGCTGTGGAAGCCCCTTGATCATTTTAGTTGCCACTCTTGAACTCCTCCAACTTTTTTTTTTAAAGTATTCCTCTAGGAACAGTGCACAGAACGAAAACATAATACAAACAGACTTTTCTTTCAAAATAGAAGGATCTTTTAGGAATTATCAGCTTTTAAAGGTGTGCCCAAAGTCAATTTGCAACCATTCTTGCTAAATAAGAAGAAAGGGATGGGATTACTTTAAAGCTACTGCCAAGACAGCTGTTTCTGCACTAAGGAATAAGAGAGGGAAAAGACTATGAAATCATCCTCGCTGTCTTCATCCACTGTCATTTTAAACCTTGTTAGCCAAAACTAATTTATTTAGCTGTAGAAAGGTCAGTTTCTGCTACGTAATGGTTGTTTAAAAGAAAGTTACATGAAGGTCTGAAGGTACAGATGATACCTGATCATTGAATATCTATGCTAAGATTAGTTGACAAACAAGGCCAGAGTGTAAAATTGTATCTTGGAGAGCTAGGGCAAGAAGGTAAACTAGACAGCAGTGTTTTGCCACTCAACTTCTTGTTAAGCACTTTTGGCCACACTAGACCCCACAGGTTTTGGCCAGTGCTTTCATGTGACACAGAGAAGATCTGTGACTCAACCAAACTAGACAGTGAAGATGGTGAAGCCAGGGCTTGAACCAAGCTAGGTTGACTGAAATCCTGATTAATTCAGCCATTCATTCATGCCTCACAACATTTACCATGGTAAAACCTGAAGTAAATATTTCAGCAAATTAGTCTATTTTTTTAAATTCCTGAGTGCCTCTGTTCATTACACAGTCTCAGTAATTATCTCGGCATATCATTAAAGACATCACATTTAAGGGTCTCTTGAAATTATTTTTTTTGATTCACCTAATTTCTGGTTCACTCACACCTGCAACCAATTCTGAGCTTCCATGTTCCTCGTGTGAAGAAATCTTTTAAAAAGGAAAAAAAAAAAAAAAACAAGAACATTTTTTGTTGTTGTTGAGTTTTTCTCTCACCAGTGATACTTGAACAAGTGGAGAAATTTCATTTAATAATTCCTCAACTCAAAATAGGATTCTGTTGTCACACTTTTACACCTAAGTAGACAGTCTCTTTTATTATAAGATGCAGAACTAAAATATAAAATGAAGGGAGATGGTGTCCTAAAAAGGCTTCAGTATGGCCCTGCTACTGCTAAGTCACGTCAGTCGTGTCTGACTCTGTGAGACCCCATAGACGGCAGCCCACCAGGCTCCTCCATCCGTCCCTGGGATTCTCCAGGCAAGAACACTGGAGTGGATTGCCATTTCCTTCTCCAATGCATGAAAGTGGAAAGCGAAAGGGAAGTCGCTCAGTCATGTCCAACTCCTAGCGACCCCATGGACTGCAGCCTACTAGGCTCCTCCGTCCATGGGATGTTCCAGGCAAGAGTACTGGAGTGGGGTGCCATCGCCTTCTCTGCAGTATGGCCCTATGGTCATCTATATCTAGAAAAGGCAAGTTCAGTAAATAATAATGGAAGACTACTAAGGTTCCTTTAATAAAACACTGTTTAGACTTATATGAATTATTTCTCCCTCTTGTTTAACCATGTACATTAGTAGCATATGTAAAAAAGTGCTAGGCAATCTTTACTCTGGCATGTGATAAACAGATCAAAATAGGACACACATGAACCTAGAGAGCCTCGCATTGAGTGAAGTCAGTCAGAGAAAGACATATGATATTGCTTATATGTATAATCCAAAAAAGGGCTATACATGAAAACTGAAATAGAGTTATAGATGTAGAAAATAAACTTATGGCTACTGAGGGATAAGGGTGGTAGGGATAAATTGGGAGATTGGGATTGACATGTATACACTACCATATATAAAATAGATAACTAATAAGGACCTACTGTATAGCACGGGAAACTCTACTCAATACTCTGTATGTCCTACATGGGAAAAGAATCTAAAAAAGAGTGGATTTATGTATTTGTATTACAGATTTGGTTTGCTGTACACCTTAAACTAACACTTTGTATATCAATTGTACCCCAATAAATTTTTTAAAAAATAAAAACAAATTAAAATAGAAATACTTTACATTTGCCCATCCTCATGTTATATTAAAAGGCAAATCCATCTTAAATTCTATTTAATGGGTTTAACAACTGAAGTACCAAAATGACATAACTACCAACAATACCATGTATGAAGCTGTAGTTTGAGATCCGAAGAAAGAGATATCCTGAATTCCAGTATCTTATAGTCAGTATAAAGAAAGCCATAAAGCAAGCTGAGCACCGAAGAATTGATGCTTTTGAACTGTGGTGTTGGTGAAGACTCTTGAGAGTCCCTTGGACTGCAAGGAGATCCAACCAGTCCATCCTAAAGGAAATCAATTCTGAATATTCATTGGAAGGACTGATGCTGAAGCTCCAATACTTTGGCCAAACTAATGCAAAGAACTGACTCATTGGAAAAGACACTGATGCTGGGAAAGATTGAAGGCAGAAGGAGAAGGAGACGACAGATGATGAGATAGTTGGGTGGCATCACCAACTTGATGGACATGAATTTGAGCAAACTCTGGGAGTTGGTGATGGACAAGGAAGCCTGGGCTGCTGTAGTCCATGGGGTCGCAAAGAGTCTACACGACTGAGTGGCTGAACTGACAGATAGTTATTATGTTGGGATTTTCTGTCTTTGGCATTTCACTGTATATCTACTGTTTTGTCTTATTAAGCTGAGGATTCTCCTTATTGCTCTTAAAAAAATGTGCCCCAACCTTCTCTTCGTTCTGTTGGGAGCTCAGTGACCAACGGTTTAGAAGAGCATTATTTTCACAAATGGTCACTATACTCTTATAGATGGAGCCTATCCAGCATAACCTGGGTGGCATATACTCCTTATACATCATCTCCATCTTGACTGGGATAGATTTCAGCAGCTTAAAAGCATATTAAAATCATACTGATCTTTGTCACACACCCCCTCCCTAGAAATTCTGCTGCCTACCAAAGAATACATTAGCAGTGATGAAAGACTCTTCTTTTGCTCTTCCTTGTAGGATACACTTGGGAGATTGTCTTGTAAACTGAGTGAAAGAGCTGCCAGACACCATCTCCTGGAAATGCCTAGAAGAGACAGGAAGCTAAGAGGAAAACAGCAAACCGTGGAAGAGAGATCTGCCAGTCTGCATTGTATCACCCACCTCCCCGAGCTGGGCTCCTCATATTGACTCAGTAAGTTCAGTCTACTGGCAAATCATACACCACAATTAACTGTCCTTAATTCTGACGAACATTTTATGGGCCCACTGGGTCTGAAGGGAAAATCATTAGTTTCACTGACTAATTTTTGGTTAATCAGCAACAGTTCATTCAACAGAGCACTAATAAGGCAGCCTTGATTAGAAGTATAGGGATATGATATTAATTGGCTTCTTCTAACAGGGATGAGGATGCTAAACAGCAAAGGCCATCTGTACTTCTGGTGGGAAACACTTGAAAAATACTTTTTGAAGGTGAATGATACAACAGGAATATTTTTTAATTTTTCAATTCAATATATAAAATAATTTCTGTTCCTTTTGTCATTATTTCTTTGATTCTTCCCTTCAGAGACAAAACTTCTTTGAAAAATATAATTTCAAGTAACATATACAAATGGTGAAGCTATGAAGTCTTCAACCAAATATTTGAGACTTTGACTTGAGGATATAGTTTAGGAATATTGAATATACATAGAGATAAAAATTATATACATGTGTATATTTGTGTATATTTACATCCTAGCAGAACATCAAATAAATAGAATTTCTTAGGCAAAATTACTTGATAAAAAGATGAGTGAAGGCACTTTTCATGTGGTGTTTGTTCATTAGATGAGTCTGATAAAATTTTTAAATAGAAATTAAGTAGTATTTATTTAAAGCTGTGAATTAGAATACAGGAAAAATCTCTTACTCAGTAAAAATGCCATCTGAATTCTATTTACTACAGTAAAATTTCAGTTAACCAGAGAACCTCAAGAATGAGGATTTAATTTTCATACTAATTAAAATTTAAATCTAATCCCTTCTAATTCTTATTGCTGAAATGTCTTTTGAAATAAAATGAAAATGAAATAATTTTCTTACCTTACCAAGTTAAGTATAGGAAATATAATTGAGTCATAGATCATTTAGGATTTTCACTGGGGTCATTCAGAATATCAATTCTCATGCTCTAATACAATAGAGGTAGGGACAGATCAGATCAGATCAGATCAGTCGCTCAGTCATATCTGACTCTTTGCGACCCCATGAATCGCAGCACGCCAGGCATCCCTGTCTATCACCAACTCCCGGAGTTCACTGAGGCTCACATCCATCCAGTCAGTGATGCCATCCAGCCATCTCATCCTCTGTCGTCCCCTTCTCCTCTTGTCCCCAACCCCTCCCAGCATCAGGGTCTTTTCAAATGAGTCAACTCTTCTCATGAGGTGGCCAAATTAACTGAGTTTCAGCTTCAGCATCAGTCCTTCCAAAGAAATCCCAGGGCTGATCTTCAGAATGGACTGGTTGGATCTCCTTGCAGTCCAAGGGACCCTCAAGAGCCTTCTCCAACACCACAGTTCAAAAGCATCAATTCTTTGGAGCTCAGCTTTCTTTGCAGTCCAACTCTCACATCCATACATGACTACTGGAAAAACCATAGCCTTGACTAGACAAACCTTTGTTGGCAAAGTAATGTCTCTGTTTTTGAATATGCTGTCTAGGTTGGTCATAACTTTTCTCCCAAGGAGTAAGCGTCTTTTAATTTCATGGCTACAGTCACCGTCTGCAGTGATTTTGGAGCCCAAAAAAATAAAGTCTGTCACTGTTTCCACTGTTTCCCCATCTATTTCCCATGAAGTGATAGGACTGGATGCCATGATGTTAGTTTTCTGAGTGTTGAGCTTTAAGCCAACTTTTTCACTCTCCACTTTCACTTTCATCAAGAGGTTCTATAGTTTCTCTTCACTTTCTGCAATAAGGGTGGTGTCATCTGCATATCTGAGGTTATTGGTATTTCCCCCAGCAATCTTGATTCCAGCTTGTGTTTCTTCCAGCCCAGCATTTCTCATGATGTACTCTGCATATAAGTTAAATAAACAGGGTGACAACATACAGCCTTGACGAACTCCTTTTCCTATTTGGAACCAGTCTGTTGTTCCATGTCCAGTTCTAACTGTTGCTTCCTGACCTGCATACAAATTTCTCAAGAGGCAGGTCAGGTGGTCTGGTATTCCCATCTCTTTCAGAATTTTCCACAGTTTCTTGTGATCCACACAGTGGAAGGCTTTGGCATAGTCAATAAAGCAGAAATAGATGCTTTTCTGGAACTCTCTTGCTTTTTCCATGATCCTGTGGATCATGGAAATGATGAAGGTAGGAGGAGAATAGGACGACACAGGATGAAATGGTTAGATGGCATCACTGACTCAATAGACATGAGTTTGAGTAAGCTCTGGGAGTTTGTGATGGACAGGGAGGCCTGGTGTGCTGCAGTCCATGGGGTCGCAAAGAGTCAGACACGACTGAGCGACTGAACTGACTGAAAGTTTATGATTCTTTTAAATTAATAACAAGTTGGTTTTTGTTTTTCTTGTTGTCGTTCCCAAGGAAAATGTTTGTGTCAACATCCATATTAAAATAAGGGAAAGAGCCAGGGTTTGCATCTGTTGTTCATTTGAGGGAGCAATAATTCAGCCCATAGCAGTTAACATATAACTAGAAACCTCATCATCTCTAAGATCCTTTCTCACTGTAACAATCAAGGTTCAGGATCAAATGCTAAGTTCTACCTATTTACCTAATAGAATTCATGATTTCTATGGGCTTAATAAGGTTTTCATTTCTGTAGTTCTTGAAGGAATAAATGATCTATTTCAGCTTCAGTATTGTGACATTGAGCTAATATCCCCCTTCTCTTAAATAAAAACATACAGAAAATCTTAATAGAATATGAAGTAAAATCTACCACCATATCAGGATATTTAACAGGACTCTAAGAAACTGATACCTGAAGATAATAAAAGGAACCAACACATAAAATATTTGAATCAAAATGTAAAGCTTGATCTAAAATATGCATCTAGAACCCTCCATGGACCCAGATAAATATTTTGACCAAGTTTTAAACATTATTATAAATTATTTCCAAAGCATGCTGAATATTTAAAGCCAAAAGAAGTCTTCAGCATTTCACCCCAACATTATATAAAACAAGCAAAAAAACCTCTCTGATCATTAAGTCACTTAACTTCAAATTAACAATAAGAATAGTCACAAGAAGACTCACATACTTAGAAACTAAAATATGCAGTTTTTAATTTTATTTTTAAATTGGAGTATAATTGCTTTACAATGTTGTTTTAGTTTCTGCTGTACAGCACTGTAAATTAGCTCTAAGTATACATATATCCTCTCCCTCTTGAGGCCCCATCCCACCCTTCTAGACCATCACAGAGCACTGAGCTGAGCTCCCTGTGCTGTATAGCAGCTTCCCATTAACTGTTTATTTCACACATGGTAGTGTACATATGTCAGTGATACTCACTCAGTTCATCCCACCCTCTCCTTCCCTGATCCCGTGTCCACAAGTCTGTTAACTACATCTGCCTCTCTATTCTTCCCCTGCGAAGAGGTGCATCAGTGCCATTTTTCTAGATTCCATATCTATATGCATTAATATATGATGTTTTTCTCTTTCAAACTTCACTCTGTATGACAGACTCTAGGTTCATCCACATCACTATGAATGACCCACTTTCATTCCTTTTTATGCTAAGATTCCTTTGTATATATGTACCCCATCTTCTTAATCCAGTTATCTGTTGATGGGCATTTAAGTTGCTTCCATGTCCTAGCTGCTGTAAATAGTGCTGCAGTGAACACTGAGGTACATGCGTGCTTTTGAATTATGATTTTCTCAGGGTATATGTCCGGTAGTGGGATTGCTGGGACATATGGTAAATATGGGACTTCCCTGGTGGCTTAGATGGTAAAGAATCTGCCTGCCATGTGGGAGACCCAGGTTCAATCCCTGGGTTCAGAGCATCCCTTGGAGAAGGGAATGGCTACCCACTCAAGTATTCTTGCCTGGAGAATTCCATGGACAGAGGAACCTGGTGGGCTACACCCCATGGGGTCGCAAAGAGTTGGACATAACTGAGCGACTAACACACAAGTGGGAGTTTTATTAATGGTTTCTTAAGGAACCACCATCCTATTCTCCATTGTGGCTCTACCAGTTTACATTCCCACCAACAGTGGAAGAGGGCTCCCTTTTCTTCATATCCTTTCCAGGATTCATAGTTTGTGTTAATAGATTTTTTTTTTCATGATAGCTATTCTAACTGGTGTGACGTGACACCTCACTGTAGTTTTGATTTGCATTTCTCTAATAATGAGGAATGTTGAGCATTTTTTCATGTGTTTGTTGGCCATCTGTATGCCTTCTTTGGAGAAATGTCTGTTTAGATCTTCTGCTCATTTTTGATTGGGTGCTTGGTTTCTTTCCCTTTTTTTCCCCTGATACTGAGCTGTTTATAAATTTTCGAGATTAATCCTTTGTCAGTTGCATTGTTTGCAAATATTTCTCCCATTCTATAGGTTTTTTCATCTTGTTTATGGTTTCTTTCTCTGTGCAAAAACTTTTGAGTTTACTTAGGTCCCATCTGTTTATTTTTTATTTTATTTCCATCACTCTAGGAGATGGCTTGGAAAAGATATCACTGCAATTTATGTCAAAGAATGTTCTGCCTATGTTATCCTCTTAAGAGCTTTATAGTATCTGGCCTTACATTTAGGTCTTTAATTCATTTTGAGTTTATTTCTGTGTATGGTGTTAAAGAATATTCTAATTTCATTTTTACATGTTTTCCCAGCGCTATTTACTCCTTTGTCATAAATTAATTGGCCGTATATGTGTGGGTTTATTTCTAGGCTTTCTTATTTATCTGTATTTCTGTTTTTGTGCCAATATCATACTCTTGATGACTGTAACCTTGTAGAATAGTCTGAAGTCAGGGAGGCTGATTCCTCTACCTCCATTTTTCTTTCTCAAGATTGCTTTGCTAATACAATATTGTAAAGTTTAAAAATAAAATAAAATTTAAAAAAGAAAAAAAATGATTGCTTTGGCTATTTGGGGGGTCTTTTGTGTCTCCATAAAATTTCAAGATTTTTTGCTCTAATTCTATGAAAAATGTCACTGGTAATTTGATAGTGTTTGCATTTTATCTACAGATTACTTTGGGTAATACAGTCATTTTCAGAATATTGCTTCTTCCAATACAAAAACATGGTATATCTTTCCATCTGTTTATGTCATCCTCAGTATTTTTAATCAGCATCTTAGTTTTCAGAGTACAGGTCTTTTGTCCCCATAGATAGGTTTATTCCTAGATACTGTATTATTTTTGATGTGAAGTTAAATGGGATTATTCCCTTAATTTCTCTTTTTGATCTTTCATTGTTAGTATATCGTTTCAGTTCAGTCACTCAGTTGTGTCCGACTCTTTGTGACCCCAAGAATTGCAGCACACCAGGCCTCCCTGTCCACCACCAACTCCCAGATTTTACTCAAACTCATGTCCATCGGGTCGGCAATGCCATCCAGCCATCTCATCCTCTGTCGTCCCCTTCTCCTCCTGCCCCCAATCCCTCCCAGCATCAGGGTCTTTTCCAATGAGTCAACTCTTCGCATGAGGTGGCTAAAGTACTGGAGTTTCAGCTTTAGCATCATTCCTTCCAAAGAACACCCAGAGCTGATCTCCTTTAGGATGGACTGGTTGGATCTCCTTGCAGTCCAAGGGACTCTCAAGAGTCTTCTCCAACACCTCAGTTCAAACGCATCAATTCTTCAGCGCTCAGCTTTCTTCACAATCCAACTCTCACATCCATACATGACCACTGGAAAAACCATAGCCTTGACTAGACAGACCTTTGTGGGCAAAGTGATGTCTCTACTTTTGAATATGCTATCTAGGTTGGTCATAACTTTCCTTCCAAGGTGTAAGCGTCTTTTAATTTCATGGCTGCAGTCACCATCTGCAGTGATTTTGGAGCCCAAAAAAATAAAGTCTGCCACTGTTTCCACTGTTTCCCCATTATTTCCCATGAAGTGGTGGGACCAGATGCCATGATCTTAGTTTTCTGAGTGTTGAGCTTTAAGCCAACTTTTTCACTCTCCTCTTTCACTTTCATCAAGAGGCTTTGGAGTTCCTCTTCACTTTCTGCCATAAGGGTGGTATCATCTGCATATCTGAGGTTATTGATATTTCTCCCGGCAATCTTGATTCCAGCTTGTGCTTCTTCCAGCCCAGTGTTTCTCATGATGTACTCTGCATATAAGTTAAATAAGCAGGGTGACAATATATAGCCTTTACATATTCCTTTTCCTATTTGGAACCAGTCTGTTGTTCCATGTCCAGTTCTAACTGTTGCTTCCTGACCTGCATATAGGTTTCTTAAGAGGCAGGTCAGGTGGTCTGGTATTCCCATCTCTTTCAGAATTTTGCACAGTTTTTTGTGATCCACACAGTCAAAGGCTTTGGCATAGTCAATAAAGCAGAAATAGATGTTTTTCTAGAACTCTCTTGCTTTTTCGATGATCCAATGGATGTTGGCAATTTGATCTCTGGCTCCTCTGCCTTTTCTAAAACCAGCTTGAACATCTGGAAGTTCACGGTTCACATATTGCTGAAGCCTGGCTTGGAGAATTTTGAGCATTACTTTACTAGCCAGAAATGCAACAGATCTCTTCTTATTAATTTTGTATCATACAACTTTACCTAATTCATTGATGAGCTCTAGTAGGTAGTATCTTTAAGATTTTCTATCTGTATCTATAGTATCATATCATCTGCAAACACTATCAGTTTTACTTCTTTACAATTTGAGTTCCTTTTATTTCTTTTTCTTTTATGATTCCCAGAGCTAGAACTTCCAAAACTATGTTGAATAAAAGTGGTGAGAGTGGATATCCTTGTCTTATTCTTCATTTTAGAGGAAATACTTTCAGCTTTTCACAATTGAAAATAATGTTAGCTGTAGATTTGTAAGACATGGCCTTTATTATGTTGAGGAGGTGCCTCTGGGCTTCTCTGGTGGTAAACAGCCTGCCTGCAATGCAGGAGCCACAGGAGCCATGGGTTCAATCCCTGGGTTGAGAAGATCCCTTGGAGAAGAGCATGGGAACCCACTCCAGTATTCTTGCCTTGAGAATTGCATGGACAGAGGATCCTGGTGGGCTACATACAGTCCATAGGGTCACAAAGAGTTGGACATAACTGAAGCAACTTAGCATGTTCACAGGTTTCCTGTATGTCCACTTTCTGGAGAATTTTTTTAAATCATAAATTGGTGTTCAGTTCAGTCACTCAGTCGTGTTCAACTTTGTGACCCCATGGACTGCAGCATGCCAAGCTTCCCTGTCCATCACCAGCTCTTGGAGCTTGCTCAAACTCATGTCCATTGAATCGGTGATGCCATCCAACCATCTCATCTTGTTGTCCCCTTCTCCTCCTGCCTCCAATCTTTCCCAGCATCAGGGTCTTTTCACATGCGTCAGCTCTTCGCATCAGGTGGCCAAAGTATTGGAGCCTCAGCATCAGTCCTTCCAATGAACACCCAGGACTGATTTCCTTTAGGATGGACTGGTTGAATCTCCTTGCAGTCCAAGGACTCTCAATAGTCTTCTCCAACACCACAGTTCAAAAGCAACGATTCTTTGGTCCTCAGCTTTCTTTATAGTCCAACTCTCACATCCATCTAGTTTTGACTAGATGGACCTTTTTTGACAAAGTAATGTGTCTGTTTTTTAATATGCGGTCTAGGTTTGTCATAGCTTTTTTCCCCCAAGTAACAAGCATCTTTTAATTTCATGGCTGCAGTCACCATCTGCAGTGATTTTGGAGCCCCCCAAAATAAAGTCTGTCACTGCTTCCATTGTTTCCCCATGTATCTGCCATGAAATGATGGGACCAGATGCCATGATCTTAGTTTTCTGAATGTTGAGCTTTAAGCCAACTTTTTCACTCTCCTCTTTCACTTTCATCAAGAGCCTCTTTAGTTCTTCTTTGCTTTCTGCCATAAGGGTGGTGTCATCTGCGTATCTGAGGTTATTGATATTTCTCCCAGAAATCTTGATTCCAGCTTGTGCTTCATCCAGGCTGGCATTTTTCATGATATATTCTGCATATAAGTTAAAAAAGCAGGGTGACAAGATACAGCCTTGATGTACTCAAAAGCTTTTTTTGCATCTATTGAGATGATCATATAGTTTTTATTCTTCACTTTGTTGATGTATCACACTGATTAATTTGAGGATATTGAAAAATCCTTGCATCCCCGGAATAAATCCTACTTGATCATGGTGTATGATCCTTTTGGTCTATTGTTAGATTTGTATTGCTAGCATTTTGTTGAGGATTTTTACATCAATGTTCATCAGTGGCATTGGCCTGAAATTTTTTTTGTGTGGTATCTTTGGCTGATTTTGATATCAGGGTGATGGTGACCTCATAGAATGAGTTTGTGAGTATTCTTACCTGTGCACTGGAAAAGTTTCAAAAGGATAAGTGTTAACTCTTCTCTAAATGTTTGACAGAATTTTCTTGTGAAGCCATCTGGTCCTGGATGTTTGCTTGTTGAGAGTTTTTAATCACAGTTTCAATTTTATTACTTGTGATTGGTTTGTTCATTTTTTTTCTGTTTCTTTTTGGTTCAGTCTTGGGAAATTGTCCCTTTCTAAGAATTTGATCATTTCTTCCAGGTTGTCCATTTTATTGGCATATAGTTGCTTGTAATAGTCTCTTTATGATCCTTTGTATTTCTGTGGTATTCATTGTAACTTCTTTTTAATTTCTAATTTTACTGTTTTGAGCCCTCTTTTTTTATGATGAAGCTGGCTAATGGGTTATCAGTTTTTTATTTTCAAAGAACCAGCTTTTAGTTTCATCGATCTTTTATATTGTTTTCTTCACTTATATTTCATTTATTTCTTCTCTGATCTGTATGATTTCTTTCCATCTACTAACTTCGGGTTATGTTTGTTGCTCTTTCTCTGGTTGCTTTAGGTATATGGTTAGGTTATTTTTTGTGATTTTTTTTTTCTTGTTTCCTGAGGTAATATTGTATTGCTATAAACTTCCCTCTTAGACCTGCTTTTGGTGTGTCCTATAGGTTTTGGACTGCCGTGTTTTCATTTTCATTTGTCTCCAAGTATTTTTTAATATTCTCTTTGGTTTCTTCAGTGATCCATTGGTTGTTTAATAGTATATTGTTTATCCTCAATGTGATTGTGTTTTTTATAGTTTTTTTCTTTGTAGCTGATTTTTAATCTCATAGCATTATGATCAGAAAAGTTGCTTGATATGATTTCAATTTTCTTAAATTTACCAAGGCTCACCTCGTGGCCCAGCATGTGATCAATCCTGGAGAATGTTCCATGTGCACTTGAAAAGAATGTGTGTTCATGTGCTATTGGATGGTCTTTTCTTTTTTTTTTAATATAAATTTGTTTATTTTAATTGGAGGCTAATTACTTTACAATATTGTATTGGTTTTGCCATACATCAACATGAATCCGCCACGGGTGTACACGTGTTCCCCATCCTGAACCCCCTCTCCCACCTCCCTCCCCGTGTGCTGCCCCAAAAATGAATAAATAAGATTTATTCATTTTTTTGAGCTGCACTGGGTCTACATTGCTGTGCACAGGCTTTCTCTAGTTTCAGAGAACAGGGGATACTCTCCATTGCAGTATGTACGCTTCTCACTGTGGTAGCTTCTCTTGTTGTGAAGCACCAGATCTAGGTGCACGGGCTTCAGTAGCTTCGGTGTTTGGGGTCAGTAGTTGTGGTTCATAGACTCTAGAAAGCAGGCTCAGTAGTTGTGGCACACAGGCTCAGTTGCTTTGAGACATGTGGGATTCTCCAAGACCAGGGATCAAACCTGTGTCCCCTGCGTTGGCAGGTGGATTCTTAACCACTGGACCAGGGAAGTCCTGCATGGACTGTTACATAAATATCAATTAAGTACATCAGGTCTAATGTGTCACTTAAGACCTATGTTTCCTTATTGATCTTCTCTCTGGGTGATTTATCCATTGATATGGAGTGTTAAAGTCCCCCACAGTTACTGTGCTACTGTTGATTTCTCCTTTTATGCCTGTTAATATTTGTCTTACATTTTGGGGTGCTCCTATCTTGTGTGTATGTATATTTGGAATTATTACATCTTCTTCCTGAATTGATCTCTTGATCATTATGTAGTTTCCTTCTTTGTCTCTTGTAACAGGTTTTAAAGCCTATTTGTCTGATAGGAGTATTACCACTCCAGCTTTCTTTTGATTTCCCTTTGCATGGAATATCTTTTTCCATCCTCTAATTTTCAGCCTCTCTGTATCCCTAGATCTAAAGTGGATCTCTTGTAACAACATATATACAAGTATCATTTTTGCATTTATTCAGCTTGTCTACATCTTTTTGTTAAAATATTTAATCCATTTATATTTAAGATAATCATTGGTATGTGTGTTCCTAGTTCCATTATTTTATTTTGGATTTGTTTTTGGAGGTCTTTTTTCTTCTCTTCCTCTTTTTTTCTCTTCTGATTTGATGACTAAATTTTGTGTTGTGTTTGAATTCCTTTTTGGTTTTTGTTTGTGTGTCTGCTGATTTTCGGTTTGTGGTCACCATGATGTTTTGATATAGCAGTGTATATATAAACAAGATTGTTTAAAGTTGCTGGTCTTTTCATTTCAAATGTTTTCCCAATATTCTGCATATGTGCTCTTCTCACAGTTCTTGGTTTCGATACCATTATTTGTGTGCCAATGATTTCCTACCTTTACTTTATGCTTGCCTTTACTGGTGAGCTTTTCCATGCATAATTTTCTTGTTTCTAGTACTGACCTGTTCTTTTTAACTTAGAGAAGTTCCTCTAGCCTCTGTTGCAAAGCTGGTCTGGTGGTGCTTAATCCTCTCAGCTTTTGCTTGTCTGTAAAGCTTTTGATTTCTCTGTTGAATCAATGAGAGCCTTGCTGGGTATAATTCTTTAAGTGTTTGGTATAAATCCTCAGTAAAACGATAATTTATGTAAATATTTTCCACCAAATGTGATGTCCACACTATCCTGCATGTTTGAAGTTAAAATGGTAAGACTGACTCTTACTGGAAAACAGTTTGACAACAAGAGAATCTCTTTACATACAAAAGAATGAAAGCTCAACAAGAAAGTTCATAAATTAAGACAGATGTTAGACTCTAGTATAGTCAAATCTTACTTGAGACATTTGCTTCATCTAAGTAGTTACCTATTCAAAGCTATTTTTTAGTTCACCAGGTTATAAATTCACCTTTTTTTAACATGATAGTCAGTTACTTGCAGGTCCCATCTCAATAACTGATATTCTGTAAGTCAAAGTGATTAGTTTTGTTTTGTTCTAATTAAAATTGATTCTCAGTAAGGAGAGATTTGTTTCCATTTTCATGTTTTTTTCTCTAAAGGAGAATTTTCACACACCCACCCCGATTTCTTTTAAGTGCCATCTTTCTTTAGCTTTGAGTCCACAGTGTATCTGTAGATTTCATACTATGGATACCTTGTGTACTCCTTTAAATGTATGCATAAATGTTTTTCAATTTAAGAAACTTCTTCTCTTTTAGAGTCCTTATTTTTAAGAGCATATCCCCAATATTTAGAGTTATTTGGATAATGAATACTAAATAGAAAAAGGTATATAATTTTCATGTTAGTTAACCTTTCTTTGTGGAGAAGGCAATGGCACCCCACTCCAGTACTTCTGCCTGGAAAATCCCATGGGCGGAGGAGCCTGGTAGGCTGCAGTCCATGGGGTCGCTAAGAGTCGGACATGACTGAGTGACTTCACTTTCACTTTTCACTTTCATGCATTGGAGAAGGCAATGGCAACCCACTCCAGTGTTCTTGCCTGGAGAATCCCAGGGACAGGGGAGCCTGGTGGGCTGCCGTCTATGGGGTCACACAGAGTCGGACACGACTGAAGTGACTTAGCAGCAGCAGCAGCAGCAACCTTTCTTTGACATTTATGTACAACCTGAAATGAAAAATCAATATAGCAAGCTGTGATTTTTGTAAGGCTTAATTACATCAGTGGTTGTTATTTCATCTCTATCAACGAAAGATTCTTAACTTGTAGTCTACATTTTAAAATAGTAACACTTGATTTTATTTTGACATGGTTTAGGTCAAATATTATTTGTGTTATCAATTTCCTCCAGCCAGAGACCATCAGGAACACTCCCATAGTTGAACAAAGTTGGGCTTATTGGTTGTTGTATTGAGGAAGACAGTGCATCATGAGAATCTAGTGACAGAAGACAGAAGACAGAAACTAGGAGGCATCTCAGTGAGAGTATCAGGATTGGAGTTACAGGATATAAGCTTCTGTTTGGTGGTTTTGGGGGTAGGTTGAAGGAAGTATGGTTTTCCTATGGATTGGTTGCCCTCAGAAGGCAAGGAAAATTCTATGTTTATGATCTTAATAATTTTTGCCTATGAGATACGTATTCTAAATGATAAATTTGGGGCTAGTAGAAAATACTGGAAAATAAATGCAGATTTCTTTTTATAGCTAGAACATGATACATGAAACTAAGAGCAAGGAGCTCTTTGTGAGTGTGGCAGGCATCTCACAGGGGAAACAAAGATTTAGGACTAGATAGAGAGTATGGAACTTTGTCATTGGGTCAGCGGTTGGAAGGATGTGATATGGCTCCATACAGCACAATTGAAGTGATGTTCTTTCTGCTGAACCTTGAATTGTATCTCATCTCCAGGATGTAGCCCAATAGCATCTATTCTTGCAGCCATGAATTGGATACCTTGCCACGAGCCATTAATATTTGTGATGATGTATAAAATATCATCTAATTTGTGAATATTTTCCAAGTAGATGGCTGCTGCATTGCAGCAGAAAATCTTTAGTGCTTACTTTTGAATACTAATTTCTCTGTTGATTATATGTTTCATGCTCAGGAGCACTGCTGACTATAATTATTGTTTTTCATACTCCAGTGCAACAATTTGGCCACTGGAACCCCTTTAGGTTGGCTCACTTTACTACAACCCCAGAACTTTTAAAAGCATCCTTGCTTTCTCTTAATTCAGACCCAACTGTATTTGCTCTAACATATTACTAGAGTTTACTAAACATTTTCATTCAAACTTTACTAATAAGTCTAACTGGTACATATGATACTAAGTATATATGTAATTGGAAGGCCATCAAATTCCAGAAAGGGCAGTTTGTAATCAGTGAGTTTATCACAGTGTTGCCTTCATTTGATTGTGGTTTAAATTATTCTAATGCTTGAATTTCAATTATAAATACTGTCAATTTAGCTTCATCATTATTAATTTGGCTTTGGGAATGGTTGTTTGTCTGCCTTATAATGATAAGGGATACATATTTGCATCAACAATATTTTTATGTATAATTTTGCAATAACTAGATATCATTAAGATGTGTATATATTGAAGTTCAAACATGAATTTGTCAATCCCTCATTTATTGAGCAGCTGGACTCCTACACTTCAAAAATATACAGGGACTCTAAAATTGTGTTTAAAAACTCATAGTTTTTGGAATGTTAATAAGTGATTCATATTTTGCCAACAACAGTTTTACTGAAAATTGTTTATTTTCCCTATAATTATTTATTATGATGGTTATCATTTTTGGAATCATTATCATTTTTCCTTTAAAAAGTGGGAACAAGTAATAAAGATGAGTCATAGACTAAAAAAAACATTTAAATTGGTTTTAGTGAAGTCTCCCTCAACTGAAAAATCATATTTGAAATGCCAGAATATATTGAGTGATTTTATCTTACAAAATATCCATATCACTTCCCCACTAGCAATGATATAGGGTAGGCACATGTGTTACAAAAACTTTCTGCTTGTATTGCTCTTTCCCACCTCACCTGTCTTTCCTACCTACCCAATCTTGACAATCACCACTGTTCTTGGTCTCTAGTCCCTAAAGGTTATGAATGTTTGTTGCTTAGTGGGAGCAAAACTCAGCAATATGTGACATCTTTACAAGGAAGAGAAAGCCCATTGGCCATTTCTGCACCTTCAGGCCTTAGGATTTTCAGAATTATATACCTGGTGTCACAGATCAAGCTAAAGACTGTGAAGGTCTCTTTGATTGCTCTCTCTGATTCAGTGTCCTTCCTGTTAGATACTACACTATGGATCAGTCACCATGGCGGAAAGAAATATCCCTGTGGCTGAGTGCTACTCAGAATTGTGTGACTAGAAGAAATAAGTAATAGGGTGTTTTTTTTCCTCCTACTAGTTAGTTTGTAGAAGTATTGGTCTTCAAAACATGTAGACTGCCCTTTGTGGGATTTTATGTGTCCATATATTCAAGGTTACAATGGTATTGTCTCCCTTTTGTCCTATAATATGAGCTCTTGGGTATAGAAACAATCATAACATCTCAGTGCTCTACACAAAAGTAGCATTTGATTCATTTTTTATCTATTAACCCCAGCTAGGCTTCCTCACATATCACTCATCTGTTTTTGGATTGGGTGGCTTGCTAAACTCAAGTGGATGTTGTCATGTGTCTAAAGATCAACAGACCAGCTGGAGTTTGACTGATTAAGGATATGGTGTCTATGGTAACTCCACTTCCCACTGTACATCTGTGAATTGGCTATAAGTGTCTCTCATCTGTCTCCTCAGAACATTGAGGGTATAGCCCCTTTATTACAATGGCAGAGGCACAAAAGGCTTTTTAAGGCCTAGGATTAGAACTAACAGAACATGACTTGATTCTCTTTCTTTTGGACAAAGCAAATCATATGACCAAAGTCAAAGGGAGAGGAAATAAAATGCGCCTCTTTAGAGGGAGGAGCTACCAAGTCATATATCAAAGGGCATGAATAGAGGAAGAAGAGACAGTGAAGAACGGGGACAATTAATGACATCTACCACATACCTCTTGCATGTTCTGAGCGTGATATATGTAATACAAAAAGGCCCATAACTCATAATTTCTACCCTGAGTTGGAAGCCAGGATCTCAATGAGAAAGGAAAGACACTGAAATAATTAAAATCCCAGGGTTTTCTAGCAGCCAGACCAGAACTTGTACATCTGCTTTGTGTGTTAGTCACTTAGTTGTGTCCAAGTCTCTCTGACCCCGTGGACTGTAGCCCACCAGGCTCCTCTGTCCATGGATTTCCCAGGCAAGAATACTGAAGTGGGTAGCCATCCCCTTCTCCAGGGGCTCGTCCTGACCCAGGGATCAAACCTGAGTCTCCTGCATTGCAGGTGGATTCCTTACCATCTGAGCCACCAGGGAAGCCCTTATCTGTTTTATTACTTGCTAATCAGGTAACTTTGAGCAAGTTAATTTCTCTGAGGAATAGTTTTCCCAACTAAACAACAACAAATGTAATAACATGTAACTCTAATATTTCTTTTAAGATCAAATGAGATAATACTGAAAAGTTGTCTTTCCAAGCACAACTACATATACTTAGTAAGAGTTCAAAGTACCATATCTATAATTTTTTTTCTCTTTCTCTCTTTATTTATTCATCTTTTCCTCTTCTCATTTTCTTCTCCTCTCCCACTCTCATTTTTCCCCTTTTCCAACTCTTTCATTAGCATTTATTTCCTGGCTATTGTGTCCATTCTTTGACCAGCTCATTTTAGATAAAATATATTCATCAAGATCTCATTAAGCCATTTCCCCCAATTTTATTTTTATATAACTGACATACCTTATTGTATAAATTTAAGGTGTATCGCATAATGGTTTGGCTTACATATATTGTGAAATGATTACTGCAATTTAAAAACTTGCCTTACAGTTGAACCATCCTTGCATCCCAAGGATAAATCACACTTGACCATGGAGAATGATCCTTTAATGTGTTTCTGAGTTCAATTTGCTAATATTTTATTGAGAGTTTTGGTATCTGTTTCATCAGGGATATGGTCTGTAATTATTTTTACTGGTAGCATCTTTTTCTGGCTGACGTATCAGGATAATGTTGGCTTTGTAAATGTTTGAAAGTGTTCCTTCTTCTTTTATATATGGCAAGAGTTTGAGAAGAATTGCTGTTAATTCTTCTTTAAATGTTTAGTAATATTCCCCCTGTCAAGCCATCTGGTCCTGAGGTTTTCTTCATTAAGTCAGTAGTCAGAAATCTTCCAAGCCTCTTACAAGTGACTTGTTTATTCAGACTTTATATTTCTTCTTGGTTCAGTCTTTGTAGGTTGAATATTTATAAGAATTTTTCAATTTCTCTAGGTTGTCCAGTTTGTTAATGTATATTTGTTCATAGCAGCTTCTTAGAATTCTTTTTAGTTCTGTGGTATCAGTTGTAATGTTTCCTTTTTAATGTATTTTATTGACTTAGGTCTCCCTCTTTTTCCTTTGGTTAGTCTAGCCAAAGTTTGCTCAATTTTGTTTATTTTTTTTTCAAACAATCAGCTTTTAGCTTGGTAATCTTTTCTGTTGTTTTTATGTGCTCTATTTATTTATATTGCAATCTTTATTGTTTCCTTCCTTTTGCTAACTTTGGGCTCAGTTTTTTTCTTCTTTCTGGTTCCTTAAGTTGACAAGTTAAAGGGTTTATTTAGAATCTTTTTTGCTTCTTAATGTAGGTGCTTGTTGTTATGAACTTACCACTTAGGACTGTGAAATAAATAGCTGTGAAAAGAAGAGACGTGAAAAGCAAAGGAGAAAAGGAAAGATGTAAGCATCTGAATGCAGAGTTCAAAGAATAGCAAGGAGAGATAAGAAAGCCTTCCTCAGCGATCAATGCAAAGAAATAGAGGAAAACAACAAAATGGGAAAGACTAGAGACCTCTTCAAGAAAATTAGAGATACCAAGGGAATATTTCATGCAAAGATGGGCTCAATAAAGGACAGAAATGGTATGGACCTAACAGAAGCAGAAGATATTAAGAAGAGATGGCAAGAATACACAGAAGAACTGTACAAAAAAGATCTTCACGACCCAGATAATCACGATGGTGTGATCACTGACCTAGAGCCAGACATCCTGGAATGTGAAGTCAAGTGGGCCTTAGGAAGCATCACTACGAACGAAGCTAGTGGAGGTGATGGAATTCCAGTTGAGCTATTTCAAATCCTGAAAGATGATGCTGTGAAAGTGCTGCACTCAATATGCCAGCAAATTTGGAAAACTCAACAGTGGCAACAGGACTGGAAAAGGTCAGTTTTCATTCCAGTCCCAAAGAAAGGCAATGCCAAAGAATGCTCAAACTACCACACAATTGCACTTATCTCACACACTAGTAAAGTAATGCTCAAAATTCTCAAGCCAGGCTTCAACAATCCATGAACCATGAACTTCCAGGTGTGTAAGCTGTTTTTAGATAAGGCAGAGGAACCAGAGATCAAATTGCCAACATCCGTTGGATCATAGAAAAAGCAGAAGAGTTCCAGAAAAACATCTATTTCTGCTTTATTGACTATGCCAAAGCCTTTGACTGTGTGGATCACAAGAAACTGTGGAAAATTCTGAAAGAGATGGGAATACCAGACCACCTGACCTGCCTCTTGAGAAACCTATATGCAGTTCAGGAAGCAACAGTTAGAACTGGACATGGAACAACAGACTGGTTCCAAATAGGAAAAGGAGTACGTCAAGGCTGTATATTGTCACCCTGCTTATTTAACTTATATACAGAGTACATCATGAGAAACACTGGGCTGGAAGAAGCACAAGCTGGAATCAAGATTGCCGGGAGAAATATCAATAACCTCAGATATGCAGATGACACCACCCTTATGGCAGAAAGTGAAGAGGAACGAAAAAGCCTCTCGATGAAAGTGAAAGAGGGGAGTGAAAAAGTTGGCTTAAAGCTCAACACTCATAAAACTAAGATCATGGCATCTAGTCCCATCACTTCATGGGAAATAGATGGGGAAACAGTGGAAACAGTGTCAGACTTTATTCTTTTTGGCTCCAAAATCACTGCAGATGGTGATTGCAGCCATGAAATTAAAAGAGGCTTACTCCTTGGAAAGTAAGTTATGACCAACCTAGATAGCATATTCAAAAGCAGAGACATCAGTTTGCCCACAGGGGTCCGTCTAGTCAAGGCTATGGTTTTTCCAGTGGTCATGTATGGATGTGAGAGAAGGCTGAGTGCTGAAGAATTGATGCTTTTGAACTGTGGTGTTGGAGAAGGCTCTTGAGAGTCCCTTGGACTGCAAGGAGATCCAACCAGTCCATTCTGAAGATCAGCCCTGGGATTTCTTTGGAAGGAATGATGCTAAAGCTGAAACTCCAGTACTTTGGCCATGTCATGCAAAGAGTTGACTCATTGGAAAAGACCCTGATGCTGGGAGGGATTGGGGGCAGGAGGAGAAGGGGACGACAGAGGATGAGATGGCTGGATGGCATCACTGACTCGATGGACATGAGTCTGAGTGAACTCCGGGAGTTGGTGATGGACAGGGAGGCCTGGTGTGCTGCGATTCATGGGGTCGCAAAGAGTCGGACATGACTGAGCGACTGAATTGAACTGAACTTAGGACTGTTTTGCTGTATCTCGTAAGTTTGGGTATGTTGTTTTTCCGTTTTTATTTGTCCCAAGATATTTCCTCCTCTCTGTTCTCCTTCTGGAACATAAAAGTAATGCAAATATTATTTTCTGTTTGTGTGCCCCATAAGTCCCATAGACTTTCTTATTTTGTTTTCATTCTTCTTTTCTTCTTTCTTCCATAACTTGGTAATTTCAAATGTTCTCTTTTAGGTCACTGATTCTTTCTTCTTAGTGGTCAAGTCTACTTTTGAAGCTCTCTATTAAATTTTTTAGTCCACTTATTGTATTTTTCAGCTCTAGGATTTCTGGGGTTATTTTTTCCGTCATTTCTGTTTCTTTATTGAACTTCAGTCTATGAATTGTTTTTTTTTATTTCATTTAATTTTCTATATGTGTGTTCTTGTAGTTTCTTTCTTAGGGTGATTATTCTGAATTCTTTCTCTGACAGTTCATAGATCTCCATTTCTTTAATGTCAGTTATTAGAGCTTTATTAGTTTCCTTTGGTATCATCATAGTTACCTGATTTTTCATGATCCTTCATTCTTTATATTAGTATCTGCACCTTTGGATAAGCAGCCTCCTCCTTCAGGCTTCACAGGTTTGTCTTGACAGAGATAATTCTTCACCAGCTGGCTCAGTTTGAGTTTCTGGACATGGCTGCTGGTAATGCCCTTGGGTGGGTGGGGCCAGCTATTAGGGTCTATTTTAGGAAGAGGCCCCTTTTCAAGCTTTGTGGTGGAGTGGGGGGGTTGCCACTGGTTGAGACCAGCTAAGTAGGACTGAGAGTTCCCTAAGTAAGGCTTTAAGATGGGCTGCACTGATGCCTGGATTCTCTAGTTAGGCTTACTAGACATTCAGGATTAAGTATTACACTCAGCGAAAGGTGTGACTATGAATTAGCTTCCCTGCCCTGGCAAGGCAGCAGGCTAGGACTTGCTTAGAGAAGCAGCTCCAAGGCCACTATGGTTCTTTGTTTGTGGTCTTGATGCTTAGCTGATTCATGCCCCGAGTTCCTTGACCAAACAGGGCCACTGACTTTGCTCTCAAAGTTATCAGCTCTACCGCCTCCTCTCAGCTTGAGTATTGCTGGATTATTCAGTCTATAACCCTTCTCGTTAGCCCTTCATGTCAGATGGGGGTGAGGGGCCATGCTCCACAGCAGGTCAGGCTATGACTCATCTCTTCTACCTGGGAGTGAGCAGACCATGCTCCAGGGCTGGCAAAACTCCTCCTTTGAGAGCCCAAATCAGGTAGACCTGTGCCACGCTAAGTTCCCTGATCAGACTGCACAAATTTGGTTCTGAAGATGAGTAAAGTCATTGGTTGGAACTACTAATTGGGCTCTGCATGTAGAAACTCAGTCTTCCAAACTGCTCCCCCATTCTGTGTCATCATGAGATTCCCAATAGTTGAGTCCCTCAGATTTCCCTATGATCCCTCTTCATCAAAATCTGAGTTCTGGGGCTCCCATGAAATGACCCACAATGCTTGGAGGCTAGATATCACCTCTGGCCTCTTTCCCACTGGAGGAACAGCGGCTCAGGGGAGACCTCTCCATGTAGTGCTGTGCTGGCCTGGGGGAGGTGCAGAGTGGCCAGTGTGTAGCCGCCCGTCTTACCTTTCTCACATACTCTGCCTTGGTCTCTGCGGTACAGAAGGTACTTCAGCCTCACTCTCGCATTCTAGGATTCTCTCACTGGTATCTGTGAGTTATTGTTCTTCTTGTAAGGAGGGGCTAAGTCAGGAATGACTTGGCACTATCTTGGTGATATCACATTCCAAATTATTTTTCTTAAAAAGACACTTTTCAAAAGAAAACTAAAAAATAATTTCCTAACTTTGGCCCCTGAGTCTGAAAAATACCTCTCACACAAAACTAAATATAAAGCAGTTCTCTCAAAGCTATGAAAAAAAAAAAAAAAAAAGTCACGAGGTCTCTAAGTTCAACATAGCTTACATTTTGCTGTGAAAGAAATATTGATTTTCTGTATTCCCAACCACGACCTTGCATTTGTGGTAACCATGGCAACTGCCTACATTGTAAGGCCTAGGAAAGCCAACATGGCAGATTCATATTAACTTAGCTGGAGGAAATGACAAGGGTGGGGGTGTAATCAGCATAACTATTTCTGTCCCTTGACTATCTAGTTTTTAATAATCTCTGAGGCCTTCCTTGACATCTTCCTCTGATCCAGAGGTTCTCAAGCTTGGCTGCACATGAGAATCTCCTGGGTAACTTTTAAAAACTCCAAGGGCCCATTTACAGAGATACTGATTTAATGTTCATGGAATGTAGACATCCGTATTTTTAAAAATCCCCCAGATGGTTCTAATGTGCAGCTGGGTGTGGAGAACCACTGTTATAAACTAATATATATCTCCTCATTTGTGATGTAAGTGGAGATAAACTTCCCAAAGTTAATCATAACAGTCCCCTCAACTGGCTAAGCAGTATAACTGCATCAAAGAACCTAAGAATACTTGAAATAGATAATAGGGAAAGCCAGAGGGGCATTAGGAGGAATAGGACTGGTAGGAAACGTATCAAACTAAAAGTAGGTTGAACCCATACCTTGGAAACACACCAGTGGAGGCAGTTTGCTGTTCTAGAAGGAGGATTATACAGGGACTCAGACCCTTGACTCTGGCCTTAACACAAGCAGAAATACTTGCATAAGCCAGTCACTCCCCTTCTCTGGACCTCATTTACCTAGTATACAAATTAAGAGGACTTAGTGCATTGATTTCTAATTTCCCTCTTCTTCTCAAGTCCCGTGGTTTCTAAAATATAGAAAGATTAAAACATGCTATGCCAGGGCCCCTTGTCAAACCAGCTAAATCAGAACTTCCAGGAGTGGAGTGTGGATTTTTTTTTTTAAATGCTTCCAAATGATACTAATATTCAGCTAGAGTTACTAACAGTTGGACTTAAAGAGCCTGCTCTGGTACAGTTTTATGTGGGATGGAAAAAAAAAAGTGAGAATAAATCTTTCAAGAAAAAAAAGGGATAAAATTCAGTAACACTTTTATAGGTTAATTAAAAACTCATATTACCTTTTCCATCTCTTTTTGATTTTTTTCATTTTTACCATAGTCTTAGATCATGCTTCAGCATCTGCTTTCCCTCTTCTCTTTTAAACCTGCCTTACTCAGACATTTCATTACCAATGAATATTTCATTTGGAGAATTGAGAAAGTGATCAAAAGCAGTATTACTTGGGAAATGGAACTTACAAGATCTACTGCCAAGAGGGATGTCACCAAAACAGTAATAGAATATATTTTATTTTCATTTTTGCAGCTGTGAGAATGTGTGCTTTCAGTAAGTGTATGTTAAAGGTAATTCACTGTAAAAATGTTAGCATCTGTAAAAATAAAAAAGAATACAGGAAAACAGACTAAATGTAGTCATAGAGAGGCTAAAGCCATCAATTTTATTATAGAAAGTGGTTCAGAGCATGGTAGCTTAGCCCTGCCCCCTCAAAAAAAAAAAAAAAAAAACTGGACAAAAGGGCAGTTATTGCTGTTGTTCAGTCGCTCAGTCATGTCCTACTCTTTGTGATCCCATGGACTGCAGCACACCAGGCTTCCCTGTCTTTCACTGTCTCCTGGAGTTTGCTCAAACTCATGTCCATCGAGTCGATGATGCCATCCAACCATCTCATCCTCTGTCGCCCTCTTCTCCTCCTGCTCTCAATCTTTCCCAGCATCAAGGTCTTTTCCAATGAGTCAGCTCTTTACATCAGGTGGCCAAAGTATTGGAGCTTCAGCTTCAGCATCAGTCCTTCCAATGAATATACAGGGTTAATTTCCTTTACGGTTGACTAGTTTGATCTCCTTGCTGTCCAAGGGACTGTGAAGAGTCTTCTCCAGCACCATAGTTCAAAAGCATCAATTCTTCAGTGCTCAGCCTTCTTTATGGTCCAGCTCTTACATCCATACATGACTACTGGAAAAATCATAGCTTTGACTAATTGGACCTTTGTCAGCAAAGTGTTCTTGCCTGGAGAATCCCAGGGACGGGGGAGCCTGGTGGGCTGCCATCTATGGGGTTGCACAGAGTTGGACATGATTGAAGTGACTTAGCAGCAGCAAAGTGATGTAATAAGTTGTCTAGGTTTGCCATAGCTTTTCTTCCAAGGAGCAAGCATCTTTTAATTTCATGGCTGCAGTCACCATCTTGCAGTGATTTTGCAGCCCCAAAAAATAAATTCTGACCCTGTTTCTCCATCTATTTGCCATGAAGTGATGGAACCAGATGCCATGATCTTAGTTTTTTGGATGTTGAGCTTTAAGCCAGCTTTTTCACTCTCCTCTTTCACATTTATCAAGAGGCTCTTTAGTTCCTCTTCACTTTCTGCCATTTAGGGTGGCATTATCTGCATATCTGAGGTTACTGATATTTCTCCCAGCAATCTTGATTCCAGCTTGAGCTTCCTCCAGCCCAGCATTTCACCTGTTGTACTCTGCATATAAGTTAAATAAGCAGGGTGACAGTATACAGCCTTCACATACTCCTTTCCTGATTTGGAACCAGTCTGTTGTTCCATGTCCAGTTCAAACTGTTACTTCTTTACCTGCATACAGATTTCTCAGGAGGCAGGTAAGGTGGTTGGTATTCCCATCTCTTTAAGAATTTTCCGCAGTTTGTTGTGATCCATACAATCAAAGGCTTTAGCGTAGTCAATTAAGCAGAAGTAGATGTTTTATTGGAATTCCCGTCAGTGTCTGATGGGGGAAAAAAAAGAATCTTTTCACCCCCAACATCTTCCTGAAGTCTTCAGCATTTCCCCTCCTTTTTTTAGAAGCAGTTGGAAGAGTTTACTCCCAGAAATTGCATCTCTCAGAAGTCCTATCTAGATCTCTGAATATCCCAAACAATAGCTGCTAACTACATGTGCCTATAAAAATTTAAATTAACTAAAATTTGAAATTTAGTTCTTCTGTCACATTAGCTACATTTCACATGCTTAATAACTACATGTGGGTATTGGCTACCATATTGGATTGTGAAGAAGATTTTCATCATCACAGCAAGTAATGTTGGACAGGGCTTCACTGGCATCTTAGAAGTACAAAAGTTAAACTTACTTGCTAAGTAAAGGTAATTTCCTGTTCTTTTGCTAGCCCTATGAACATAGAGATTAGTTCTGAGTCTCAGTTTTCTCCTCATAAATGGATATAAAAATAATGTTTGACTCCAAATAAAAGGGTTATAGAATTGTTTAAGTGTCCTATGGAGCATTATTCTAAATAAAAACATCTTACACGTAAAAAACAGCTGTGTTATAATATGGGAGTGAAGAACAGAGCCTAAGGTGTAATATTCAGGATTACCAGTGTTTCTCAGTATATACTCTATGAACCATTTAGTTTGGACTCCCCCCACCACCACCCACCTCTCCCATTGCTTGGTAAAGATACAGATTTCTGTGCCTTATTCCAGAATTACTGAATCAGAATTTTTGGAGTAGAATCTATAACTGAGCATTTTAACAAACCCCTGGTGATGCTTGCAATTTGACAAAATGCCTTTTTGAAAAAAAATAATTTCTTATCCTCCCTAGCACCCCCACTTTGTCTTTACATTTTAACTTGACTGGTTTAATTTATCACTCCTTTGGTCATTAGGTTATTTGGAAGCCCGTTTGCAAAGTCAATGGTCTCTCCAACAGTGAGATCACACCTATGATCCTGCAGAGTGAAATTGCAGTGTATTCCATACTCACTTTTCCTTTGACTGGGCAGTACCATTGAGTTTTAGTAATTTTATTTAGCATATCTTGCATAAATTGCTCATTTGGGGCTAGCCAAATGATTACCTAGGAAATATTTTGCACCGTTTCTGAAAGAAGCTGTTTCAATTGCAAACAGCAGGAAAACACAGCCATTAAAAGAGAAAGAATGCCTATGTTTTTACAGCAAAATAATTAGAAGCCATTACTGGCGCCATTTAGATTTCAGTACACCATCTATCTTACTTTCAATGAGAAACAGTGTGCCCAAATAGGAACAGTCTGGTTAAACGTGAGTGCATTTGACTGCACTGTTTTAACCCCATTGATAACATAGTATATGCAGTTTTCTTTTAAGTACAGCTTTGTTGACTGATACTAGTTTTTGAGGTAAAAGGCTGGGTACCAATTTTATGAATTTATACCCATTTTTATCTATCCTGATAGTAGAATCTCAAAGATGAATTTTTAACTTTAATCCCCAAACTTCTACACGATATTCAGATCACTGCACAGCTTTCCTAGTGAGTGGCTGTCCATCTTTCCATTCCTTTGCTCTCCCCACTCGGGGACAGCACTTACTCATACAAACTTCGTGCATCTTTTATCATCTTGGTCTAGTTCTGCCCTCTTGGACCACAAGGAATAGACCTAATTCTTCTTTATGTGACAAGTTTTCCAAGAGTGGAAAATTACTAGAGTTTCCCCTTGTCATCTCCATTGCATATTTAGAAATATTTTCTTTTAACTTACATCTTCTGGCTTTTAGCTAATGGTGATGAAAAGAGAACACATCATTAACAAATTCTTCTACTTCACAACAATTACCCATATTATACTTCTTAATTTAGACAATGAAGGGTTGACAATTTGTAGTTGCCAATTCAGAGACATAACCTAAACTGCAATAGAGATTATCTTGACTAAAATAGATTATTAAGAAAATATATCAATTTCATTTAAACTTCAATGTTCTATCTATTGAATCTCTTCTGTTAAAAGCTCAAAGTTTACTTGCTGAATCAGCTTATTTATTAAATGCCCACCTGCTACTGTAGGGGCACAATCATGAGTTAGAAGCTTAAGATCTAGAATAACATTTAGACTCCTATTAGAATAAAAACCTTAAGCATTACCTTTTCACGAGTCATCATTGGAAAGTGGGGCCACAGGCAATGGCGGGTGAGGGTTTGGGGGTGGAAGCAGCAGAAAGCGCACTAACCTAGTTTTGAGAGATGGAAAATCTACCACTCCACCTCTGCCTAGGAAACATCATTTAGCCTGATTCTGCTGTATTTTGTATGTTCTACCTGCCTTGTCAATTTGCATACATTATGTTTTGTTTTAATCGGTTGAGATACTTGTCAAATGACTTTTGCTAAAGAGAGTGAAGCACAGCTTACTAAACACAAACACAATAATCTGTTTTCACTATATGCTTAGTTTACAAAGTGCTCCTCAAAAATTATATCCTTAAATATTTTCAAAGATTTGTGAACTCTTACTTGATTTGTGAAGGAAAGAAACTATGACTAGGATGAGATAAGCATTCAATGTAGAAATTATTACAGTGAGCTTTATCATTATGTACCATGTAGCCATTTCCAAGTTGTTAATGTCTGAAGAAATTTTTTTACCAAAAGTTAAATCTGCTATCTACTTTGTAGATTCTAAAGCTAATTTGATAGATTATATCTCCTTCTCTTTAACAGCCTTAAATTTTTTCACGATAGATAAGCTTTTGCCAATTTCCAATCTTTGCCAAACTGATCAAGTAACTGATTTTATGACTTGCCTCATGGAGCCTGTTTTCAATTTGACATTTTTCCTCCTACTATTTTAAGTTTCTTTTCATTATTACTTCATTGATTTATGCATTCCCATCCTTCTGTTTTCCTGTTATCTTAGTATTTTAAGCATAGATTGGAATTATTAATAATAAAGTAATTAATAGAATGATAAAATAGCAAAATGTTATAATACACAGAGAAAGATCCCCAAAGGTTGCTTAGATACTAGAAGGTAGCTTTGATCTCTAAAAAGATTAAATAGATCCATATGATAATTGCTAAATAGAATGACAGATTTTAGAAAGGAAAATTTTTTGTTTGTTTTTGGAACCATTTTAATGAAGAATAAAAGTCATTGAAATATCAATCCCTAGAAATAATTAAAAGTCCTCTGTAGCAACTCAGAAACTAAAATTTCCTAATACTGTTTTAAAAGTAGCTGCTGAAACATGAATATCAGAAGGAAAATAAAAAGATCTCTTGAATCAGTAGCTTGATCCCCTTCTGTGCTAGTTCCCTTTTCCCAGAAATATACTTTGTACTGTTTTGTAGTTGAGTTTTAAGTGTCTCAAGAGGTGGTGGTTCTGGCACTTCCTTGGCAGCATATTTCACAGTCTAATAATCTTAATAGCTTTAATACTCTAGAATGTGTTTAATTCAGTCTTATTTGTTTGTATAGGCTAAAATTTTCCAAGGGCCTCTCATCACCCTAGCAATAGGAATTTTTAAATAGTTTCATCACTTTTTAATTGCTTAAACTTTTACTTTTTATTTTCAGTGTTTAAAATAAAAGGTTTGGAATGACCATTTTAGTTTGTTCTGCAAAGGCCTTGAATGGTTATAACCAGGATCACTTTCAACATGCTTTCTCAGCTTAATCCTACAGCTCTCTCCTTTGGTCCCTTCTCATCAAATTAAGTGAGTTCTGAGTCTTTATTTAGGTGCATGTGTGCTAGATCACTTCGGTTATGTACAACTTTTTGTGACCCTGTGAACTGTAGCCTGCCAGGCTTCCCTGTCCATGGGATTTTCCAGGCAGGAATACTGGAGTAGGTTGCTATACCCTCCTCCAAGCGATCCTCCTGACCCAGGGTTCAAACCTGCATCGCTTACATCTCCTGCATTGGTGGGTGGGTTCTTTACCACTAATACCACCTGGGAAGCCCCTCTTATTTAGGTAGCAATAATTTAAGTAGTACTTATAATTTACTCCATGTTTACTGCATGATGGGCTGTGCACTTTACCAAAGTTTCTTGATCTTGGCACTATTGACATTTGGGGTCAGATAATTCCTGGTTATAGGGGACTATCCACTGTAAGATGTTGAATAGCATCCCTAGATCCTACCAACTAGATGCCAGTAGTATCCCCAAGTAACAACCAACAGTGTCCCCAGTGTTCCCTAAGGAGCAAAACTGCTCCTGAGAACCATTGACTTACATGGTCTCATTTAACCCCTACAAAACCCTTGTAAAACAAATGGTATTATAATTTTATAGCTAAAGAAAATAAGGCTAAAGGAGGATAAATAATTTATCTAGAGTCACACAGCTAGCAAGTGGAGAAGTCAAGATTTGAACCCCACTTCTGACTTCAGAGCTAATGGTTTTCCTCCTGTCAATACAAACTTACCTTATAATATATTCACAGTGTTAGTTTTGCTCTAATATTTTTATCACATTTGAGCTGAGTGGCATTTCTTTTTCTTCACATTTCCTCACACTTTTGTTCACATTTATTTCATTTGAACTGTTAAATCTCCTTCCTTAGAGGAAAATAACTCCCTCAACTTCTGTGTAAAGATCTTTTTTTTGTATTATTATCAATCCATACTTTATCATTGTCTTTTTTGAACCAGGATATCTTATATGATTTATCAAGAGCTCATTTTGTTTTAATCTCAACTTCTAAAGAATATGGGATCACTCTACACTTGCCTAATCCACACATTTCATTATTCTTTCCACTATTATATCAATAAAATATTTGCTATTTTAGATGGCATACCCCCTTACATGTCTCTTCCCAAAATACCTTTCTTTCTATTTGGATTTTTGCCAGTTTATAATGCACTGATTCCATCTATAATTCATAGTATTCTGACTATTCAGAAAGATAAGATCAGGTGTTGAGGAGAAGCAGAGGCAAAGGATAATGAACAGGTAAGCAGTGTGTTAGAAGCAGCAGCATCCAAAGAAAGAGCCTATTCCTTCCTAGCATATCTCCTAGAGGCATATGCTTTAGGAAAAGCATCAAAACACCACAGACTGCAGCTTGAACTCAACCTTAGTCAACATAAATGAAGAGTATGAAATACAGCTGACCCTTGCACAACACAGAGTTTAGGAGTGCCAACCCCCTACACAGTCACAAATCTTTGTATTGCTATCTCTGCTTCAAAAAGAAAGGAATTAACTGATAAATGACTCACCAAGGGCAGGAAGCTGAAACAGTGTGGATAGCATCAGGACTCAAACCATAGTTCTTTTGATTCCATATATTGTGATCTCTAATTGAACACAAAATTTTCCCTGAACTTAAAGATCTATAAAATGGAAATGTTTTATTGAAAAAACATACATATAAGTGGAGCCTCACAGTTCAAACCTGTGTTATTCAAGGGTCAACTGTATATGGTTTAAACTTAGCCTTGAGATCCTTGTTTATACTTATTAGCTGCAGTGAAAACCCTGATTTACATTTTAAGAGTTTAGCAATGGTTTCAGAGGAAAAGGAGGACGTCTTTTTAAATGTAGCATTCTAGGCCCTACAGAAAAAGCTAAGCTGACCAAAAAAATACTCTTTTTTTTTTTCCCTTTGGTGACTCTAATCACATTTTCTTGAGATCAGCACTCCAGATATAACAGAATGAGATTCAGAGGTTGTGGAGAATGTCAAGTAAGCCAAAGAACAAAGCTACAACTGTGGACCATGAAGTTCTGAGAGACATATACTGAATATATTTCTTAAGGGTGACCAAAGTAATGAGTTTATAAGACATTTGGCTAAGTTGAATGTGAAACCCAATTCTCATATGGAACAGAGTTCATTCAAACAGTGGTGGTGTGTATCTGTGGCAGAGGTTTCATGAATACTTTTCTCTGACCAGCTGCAAGCTATGAAATAACTGAATTACAGATCAGATATTTTGTAAACAACCTGTGAGGTAATTGAATTCAGTCTGTTTCCTTTTCCTAGTTTGCATGCGTAAGCACATGAAAGTAACTTGAACAAATGAATGGTATGTGCTAAAATGACATATTTCCTTGTGGCATCTAGATACTTAGGAGAAAATTAGGGAGTGGGAAAGGTAGGTTGACTTTGGACCCTTAAAAGTTCCTGTTTACAGCTTTACTATGCTTTACTATGCTTATCAACAGAACATACATTGTTTAAAAATATATAATTTTATTTATTTTTGGCTGTGTTGGGTCTTTGTCGCTGTGCAGGCTTTTTCTCTTGTTGTGGAGAGCACAGGCTCCTCTCTAGTTGTGGTTTTAAACTCAAGTTTTGCACATATTTTGCTGAAAGATGTCAGGGAGATACTAACTTTAGCTCCACTAAGTATCCAATGAACAAAAGATGTTTCCAAAATAGTAGGTATGTCACATAACTTCCAGAAATCCCTGTGACTGCATCAAAATATCCTGAGTAAGATGAGATGCTTGCAAGTGAGTTCTTTTAAAATTCAGATGGTTTCACAGTTTTCACAAACATTGATGAATATTAAACATCAGAGATGTGATCATTCTATGTGTTGTTTAATTACCAGAATTCTCATATTCAGGGGGCTCCTTTTTGGATTATGACTGAAGAAGGTAAGGACATAAATAACATCAGGTGACTTACTTGGATCAATACAAATTGGACACTCTCTGTACCTCTGTCTTAGCAAACAGCACTTGTCTTAGGTTGTGTTCTCCCAACAGCAAACCCAAAGCAGGGATTTAAATACACATAGTTTATTTGGGAGGTAGTTCCAGCAATTATGGAGCAGGAAAGGAAGACATAGGATAGACAAGGGAGAGAAGCCAGTATGGACAGCATTGTGATCGGGTTCCCACTGAGGGCAACTGGGCCACAATCCCACTGAGAAATTTCAGGAGATAGTGGAGAAGATGCCTCTGAGCTGATCCACCCAAGAGCCAAGGGGACTCATGGTATATTTCTTCCACTTCTGATTGTTAGTTATGGATGGACAACTGCTCCCAAGAGCCAAAGTCCCCAGAGTGGGCCTGCCCTGTGCATAGCTTGAGCAAGCTCCTGGGGCTGGAGACTGCCATCTGGTAGAGAGACACAGAAGCTTGTAGTAAGATGCCCTTGACTCTTGAGTGGGACACTGATTGCATCTGTGATGGCACTGTTATTGCTTAAAATATCAACCTGAAGTCCCCTAAACAAAAAATTCAAATAGGTCGGAGTTTGGGATCAGACCTGTGAAATCCAAGTTCTAATAACTGCCTTAAAAAAAATAAGGAAACCAATATTTTCCTGATATTTCTCAAAACTGTTGTTCACCCAATGTTCACCCAAGAAAATCTATGGAACCCTTGTAAATAGGTTCCCTCCCCATTTTTCCAGCCAAGGCTGTTATATGCTAGCTCAGTTTAAACAGAAAACCTCATTGGTTCTGACTTGCTTTTGTCAATTTGCTGATGGCCTGGGGTGCTTCTTTTACACACACTTTATAACTGAAAAAGTGGTCCTTGGAGATGAGTCTTGACAATCATTTTAATTAGCAGCAAGTTGAAGACTATCTTTTCTTTCTTCCCCCAGTTACCTTAATGAACCAAGAGATAAGCTTAAAAAGTTTTGCCCCAAAGGTTTCTCAGCTGGCAACTGATCAAAATGTGCAGAGGCAAAAATATTAGACAACTATTTCCTATTCAGGCAGATTTTTAAACTGTTAGTTATAGTCCAGCTAACAGGTGAAGGAAGGTCCAAGATTACTAGAATCATTTATAAGTTGTTGTCAGCACTCCTTGTTCTACTCTGAAACTACAAACACTCCAGGAAAAAAAAAAAAAAAAATTCATGTGCATCCCAAAGATAAACTTTTAAAAAAATGTTCTTTACTCCCTGAAGAGCTTATCTCTTCCCAACTATCCTTAATAACTACCCTTAATCTTTTCTAGTCTCACAGTTGAGGAAATCCTTAAACATGCAGTTAAAACTGAACAAAACCAGAACCATAAAGCACAAGAGAGTAAGACAAAATATTCACTCACATCTGTACACTTTTGCTATATTTTCCTTTTAGATGAAGTTTATAAGGTCCATTTCCATTTTGATCAGACCCTATTTTGATTTTTTTTTTAGGATGATGGTTTGGATTTTTTTTTTTTTTTTTTTAGGATAACGGTTTTCTCCTTTGCTTTCTTTCACTTTCTTTGAGCCAGTCTTAGGCCAACTGTTAGAACAGGTTCAGATGCTTCAAGAAAATGCTTCATTATATGTCAGTACATTCTCATTCTTCTTTAAACTTACCTAAACACCTGTACCCTGAGTGAAGCAATACTGGGAAGAGATAGTAAGGGGAAGACCTCAGATGAAGAAGAGAGCTCTACCAACTGAGCCCTTTGTTGCAGAACAGCACTTTCTAGTGAGCATTTTCTAATCATTCTTGTTTTCCAGAAACAAGTTCTCTGCTGTTATATTTTCAGTAACTAGTGTCATTTTAGAGATGCTCTTTTTATGTGCAAGTCAGATGGCACATTTTAAATCATCTCCTCTTGTAAAATGCCATGATAGAGAGCATTATATAAATTCAAGGCATGTACAGTACTATGCACAATTCTTGCTGAATAGAAGTAGATCTTAGCATCATCTAGTTAGTCTCCATACAATCCTTTAATGGCCCATGCCATATGAAACACTCAGGTGGTTAGTCAGGTTGTTTCAGCTTCATTAAACCAAGCATCTAGTGTACATATAAATTGTTTAGGTGCTTGATCACATTGTTTTCATGTCTGATCTGCTGACTTGGCTTTGTGGCAGTAAAGCCCTGGAATCCCACTGATTCTCTGAAAATGTTGTGTTTATTTCTGATGAATAATGCTATATTTAAGTTACTTTTCCAACATTTCCATAGTGATTGGCATAGGCCCTGACTTTGTTACATGTCTCCATTAATTGATCATAATAAAAATAATACCAGGCTCACTTAAAGATGAAATGTATAAAACAGAACATTGTTAGTATTCTGAATTGAGACTGAACAATGCAAAGTACTGCTAGACTTGGGTTTTCTGGAAATATAGTCTTTGCTGTTTTCAGAAAATAACTTGAAGTATTCTTTTGTACTGTCTAATGAGATGAATTACCAGATTTATTGCCTTTTATAAACTTGAAGGGGTTGAATGGTTGTTCTTTTTCTTGTCTGAGCCAGTTCTCTTTAAGTGTTTCAAGCCAGCATTGGCATCTCAGCATGTGGCTTTTCCAGGACTGTCTGGTGGTACTGCTGTGAAATGTGATTAGGGAATTTGAGAGAGAAGGAAGTTGGCTGAAGGTCATTACCAATTAGATGAAAACTAAAGGCTACTGAGCTACTCAAATACAGTAATGAATAATTATCCAAACTTTCTGAAAGACATTTAGAATGTAATATCATTGTGGATTTTCATTAACTTGAAAAATAGCAGAATCAAGTCCATCCAGACACCCAAATACACGTATCTCCATGGCAGGGCAATTTCCTGTAATCAGAGAGAAGTGGGGAATGGGCTGAGGTTGGAGCAGGATTACAGTATAGCTTAAGCCATCATCAGTAGGTACCTAAATAGGTAAGACAAGCTTAAGCCAAAGTATGGCCCTTTAATTACCAATCCTAGTAGCCTCACAGGTCTCTGCATGATAACAGGAAGTTCTGCCATAGTTTCTTGGTTATTAGAGAAAAAAATAAGATAGCCATCTCCTGAGACCAGCATTTGCCTCACCTAATGGAGGGGGATTAGGTTCTTTGCTTGTTTCTCTAATAGGCTGATATAAAATACTAATTTTCCCCAGTTTAAAATTATATTGCAAATATTCCCTGTGAGCATATAAGTGTATAACAACAACTTAATTGTTTTGAAAGGTAAAATGCAGAATAAACAACTATCCACAAAATTGGATCCTTTTTTCATGTATTACTTTAATTACAGTCATTTCAATAGCGTCACCAATTACATCTCCTATTTTTCTCAAAAGCAATATAATTATAGATAAATAACTCAGGCAAAGATGTGGCCATGCAGGCCCAGAAACATGTGACTGATTCTAGTGAGCCCAGAATGAATAATAATTTAATATTTATCATTGAACTCTATAAGCAAAAGGAAACCATAATATTGTAAGTCAAGCATTAAAAAGAAAAGGATATGGCAATCCCACTAGAAGAAACTGTTTTACCTACAATAGACAACAAAGAGTGGGAAAAATAAAAGTCAAAGAACCATCATAAAATCCTCCATTAGAGGTCAGAAAATTTTGGGAAATTAGAAATCAAAATTTCAGACAGTGTTCAGTGATTTGGCCCAAATTACAAACAATAAGAGTCTATGATGAAGGTGGATATTATAGATCAGTTTTTTTTCATTTCTCAGAGAATGCTTTGTAAAATTAGGCTGTGTTATGTCTCAGAAATGCATTGAATTGTCCAAACATATCTGAGTCAGAACTTCTAAAGAAGATAAAGCAGTCAAATGCATCCATAGAAAATAGAAAAACTAAATTACATATCTATTCTGTGAAAGGAACTCTTCGGCAGCTATGAATCATAAGATGAAAATTAGTTCTCTGTTTAACTGCAGGAAAACTAAATCCAAATTAAACTAATTTAGTGCTGTCATTTTTATACATTAAACAAATATTATTAAGGAAACAATCAACAGAGTGAAAAGGAAAACTGCAGACTGGAAAAAATACTTGTAGATCATATCTGATATAGGTTAACGTCCAAAATACAAGGTCCTCTTCAAACTCAATAGCAAAAATAAATACAGCTTAATTAAAAATGGGTAAAGGAACTAAATAAACATTTCTCCAAAGAAGACATAAAAATAGCAAGCAGGTATATGAAAAAGTGCTTAACCTCAGTAATCACTGAAGTGAAGTGAAATGAAAATCGCTTAGTCATGTCCGACTCTTTGCGACCCCTTGGACTATACAACCATGGAATTCTCCAGGCCAGAATACTGGAGTGGGTAGCCTTTCCCTTCTCCAGGAGATCTTCCCAACCCAGGGATTGAACCCAATAATCATTAGAGAAATGTAAATAAAATGACTGCAATATCACATCACACCTGTTAAGATGGCCATTATCAAAAATTAACAAGTGTTGGAAAGGATGTTGAGAAACTGGAAACCTTGTGCAGTGTTGGTGGGAATGTGACATTGTATAGCTGATATGAAAAACAGTATGGAGGATCCTCAAAAAACTAAAAATAAAACTACCATATGATCCAGAAATCCCACTCTGGGTACTTATCCAAAGACTTGAAATCACAATCCTGAAGAAATATTTGGACTCCCATGTTCACTGCAGCATTATTCATGATAGCCAAGATGTAGAATCAACCTAAATGTCCATTGAGAGATGAATGGATAAATAAAATGTGGTATGTGTGTACATGTGTGTGTATACAATGTGATATTATTCAGCATTAAAAACTAAGGAAATCCTATCATATAGCAAAAACATGGATGAATCTTGAAGACATTTTGTTGTTCAGTCATTAAGTCATGTCTGACATTTTGTGACCCCATGGTCCGCAGCATGCCAGGCATCCCAGTACTTCACCATCTCCCAAAGTTTGCTCACACTCATGGACGTTGAGTCAGTGATGCCATCCAACCATCTCATTCTTGGTTGCCTCCTTCTCCCCTCATTCTTTCCCAGCATCAGGGTCCTTTCCAGTGAGAAGACTCTTCGCATTAGGTGACCAAAGTATTGGAGCTTCAGCTTCAGCATCAGTCCTTCCAATGAATATTCATGATTGATTTCCTTTAGGATTGACTGGTTGGCTCTCCATGCTGTCCAGAGGACTCTCAAGAGTCTTCTCCAGCACCACAGTTCAAAAGCATCAATTCTTCCGTGCTCAGCCTTCTTTATGGCCCAATTCTGACATTCATACATGACTACTGGAAAAAAACATAACTTTGACTACACAGACCTTTGTTGGCAAAGTGATGTCTCTGCTTTTTAATATGCTGTCTAGGTTTGTCATAGCTTTTCTTACAAGGAGCAAGCGTCTTTTAATTTCAAGGCTGCAGTCATCATCTGTAGTGATTTTGGAGCCCAAGAAAATAAAATCTGTCACTGTTTCCACTTTCCCATCTATTTACAATGAAGTGATGGGACCAAATGCCATGATCTTAGTTTTTTGAATGTTGAGTTTTAATCCAGCTTTTTCACTCTCCTCTTTCACCTTCATCAAGAGGTCCTTTAGTTCCTCTTTGCTTTTTGCCATTATAGTGGTATCATCTGCATATCTGAAGTTGTTGATATTTCTCCCAGCAATCTTGAATCCAGCTTGTGCGTCATCCAGCATGGCATTTCACATGATGTACTCTCCATAGAAGTTAAATAAGCAGGGTGACCATATACAGCCTTGATGTAGTCCTTTCCCAATTTTGAACCAGTCTATTGTTCCATGTCTGGTTCTAACTGCAGCTCTTCTTGACCTGCATACAGGTTTCTCAGAAGGCAAGTAAGGTAGTCTGGCATTCCCATCTCTTTAAGTATTTTCCACAGTTTGTTGTGATCCACACAGTGAAAGGTTTTAGCATAGTCAATGAAGCAGAAATAGATGTTTTCCTGGAATTCTCTTGCTTTTTCTATGATCCAATGGATGTTGCCAATTTGAACTCTGGTTCCTCTTCCTTTTCTAAAGCCAGCTTATACATCTGGAAGTTCTCAGTTCACAGACTATTGAAGCCTAGCTTGAAGGATTTTGAGCATTACCTTTCTAGTGTGTGAAATGAGTGCAATTGCGCAGTAGTTTGAACATTCTTCGGCAGTGCCCTTCTTTGGGATTGGAATGAAAACTGACCTTTTCCAGTCCTGTGGCCACTGCTGAATTTTCCAAATTTGCTGGCATATTGAGTGCAGCAATTCACAGCGTCATCTTTTAGGATTTGAAATAGTTCAGCTGGAATTCTGTCACTTTGACTAGCTTTGTTTGGAGTAATGCTTCCTAAGACCCACTTGACTTCACACTTCAGGATATCTGGCTCTAGGTGAGTGACCACACCATCGTGGTTATCCAGGTCATTAAGACCTTTTATCTGTACAGTTCTTCTGTTTATTTTTGCCACCTCTTCTTAATCTCTTCTGCTTCTGTTAAGTCCTTACCATTTCTGTCCTTTATATGTTAAGTGAAATAAGCCAGTCACAGAAGGATAAATACTGAATGATTCTACATATATGAGGTATCTAAAATAGCAAAACTCATAGAAGAAGAACAATTATGGTGGCTTCCAGGAGCTAGGGGAAATGGAGTGTTGCTGTTCAATGAATATACAGATTCAGTTATGCAAGATATTCACATGTTCTAGAGCTCTGCTATACACCATGGTGCCTATAGTAAACATGACTGTGCTATACACTCAAATATTTATTAATAGGGTAAATCTCATGTGTGTGTTTTTACTATAATAAAAAATACCATTTTTACATGTAATCATTTCAACCTGTTTTCAGATGCTTTGTCACTAAGACATATCAATTATTAACACATAAATATAAAAAAAAAACCATGAATATCACTGTGGTTGCCAAAAAGGAAAGCATGATAAAATACAGATGATTATTTACTTCTTCATTTTATAATAAACTATTTTTTAAACTTTTTTAGAAGTATATCACATATCCCAAATCAGAAATATATAGCTCAGTTATTTATTACAAAATTGAACACACGAAGCAACCATCACTCTTATCAAGACAGCAAATTATCAGCCTCCAAAAAGCCACACCATCTTGCCTCCTCTCAGTCAGGATCCATTTATCTCCCAAATGTTACCACTATCCTGAATTCCAAGAACACACATTAGTTTTTCTTCTTCTTGAACTTTATGAAAAAATAATCATACAGTATCTATTCTTTAGTGCCTAACTTCTTTCAGGCAATAATATTATTTACCTATTCTATACTTGATGTAAATTTAATGGTATTTCCCCCCCTATTTCCTAGTCATTTCAAATAAAGCTGCTGTAAACACTTCTGAACAGGTCTGGTACAAATATGTGTACATTTCTATTGGTGACATGCCTCCAAGTGGAATTTTGGAGTCTTGGGATATGCATGTGTTCAGTTTTGGTAAACACTGACAAAGTTTTAATTGAATCAGTTAAACCTCCCACTAGTAGTATACACATTTCTCCTTGATCCACATTCTTGCCTACATTAGATAAGTTTAGAGTTGTTTTTTTTTTTTAATTTTAGCCATTTTGGTAAGTCTTTAGATGTTTAATTTCCCTCTTTAAAGTTAGTTTAGCATTTGAATATCATATTTTATGAAATGCCTATTTAAGTCTCTTGCCTATTTTTCTGTTCCTTTGTCTTTTCATTTAAGCAAACAAACAAACAAAATAACAGTCGGCCCATTTCTCCTACCTACCTCCTCTGGCAACCACCAGTCAATTCTCTGTATTTATCAGTTATGAGCTTGGGTTTAGTTTTTGCTGCTGTTGTTTCTTTTTTCAGATTCCACATATAAGTGAAATCACATGGCATTTGTCTTTCTCTGTTTGACTTTAATCAGCATAATGCCTTCAAGGTCCAGCCATGTCACAAATGGCAAGATCCCATTCTTTTTTATGGTCGAATAATGTTCTACTGAATGTATGTATATATGCATGTATGTGTGTGTGTATGTGTGTATCACTTTTCTTTATCCATTCTTTATCCAATCATGCACTGATGGATACTTCGGTCATTTCTATCTTGGCTATTGTAAATATTGCTGCCATGAACACATGAATATGAGGGTGCAGATTATTTTTTAAATTAGTATTTTCATTTTCTTCAGATAAATACCCAGAAGTGGAACTGCTAAGTCATATAGTGGTTCTATTTTTAATTTTTTGAGGAAACTCTATACTGTTTTCCATAGTGGCTGTATCAGTTTACATTCCCATCAGTGGTCCACAGAGGTTCCCTTTTCTTCACATCCTAGCAGACACTTGTTACTTCTTGTCCGTTTGATAATAACCATTCTGACAGGTGTGAGGTGATATCTCATCATGGTTTTGATTTGCATTTCCCTGATGGTTGGTTATGTCGAACATTTTTTCATGTACAGGTTGGATATCTATTGGGTTGGCCAAAAGGTTCATTTGGGTTTTTCTGTACCATTTTATGAAAAAAAAAATCTTAATAAACTTTTTGGCCAATCTAGTGTATGTCTTCTTTGGAAAAATGTCTATTCATATCCAATCCCCTATTTATCAGATTTTTTTCACTATTGAGCTATATGAATTCTTTATACAGTTTGGATATTAACCTCTTGTCAAATATAAGACTTGCAAATATTTTCTTCTATTCAATAGGTTGCCTTTTCATTTTGTTGACGACTTCTTTTGCTGTGTAGATGTTTTTTAGTTTGGTGAGTATCAGTTGTTTATTTTTGCTTTTGTTGCCTTTGTTTTTGGAGTCATATCTGAAAAATCATCACTAAGATCAATGTCAAGGAGCTTACCACCTATGTTTTCTTCTAAGACTTGTATGGTTTCAAGACTTACATTCAAGTCTTGAGTCCATTTTGACTTAATTTTTGTGTATGGTGCAAGAAAGTGGTCAAGTTTCATTCTTTTGCATGAGTGTGTCTGTTCAATTTTCCCAACATCATTTATTGAAGAAACTGTTCTTTCCCCATTGTATATTCTTGGCTCCTTTGCTGTAAATTAATTGATCTATATGCATGGTTTTATTTCTGGGCTATTTTTTCTGTTCCAATGATCTTTGTGTCTGTTTTTATACCAGTAATATACTGTTTTCACTATTATAGTTTTATGATATAATTTGAAATCAGGAAGCATGATGCCTCCAGCTTTGTTCTTATTTCTCAAGACTGTTTAGGCTATTCAGGGTCCTTTGTAGCTCCTGACATACTTTAGGACTGTTTGTTCTATTGCTGTGAAAAATGCCATTGGAATTTTGATTAGGAGGGCACTTAATCTGTAGATTTCTTTTGGTGATCTGGACATTTAAACAATATTAATTCTTCCAATCCATGAGCATGGAATATCTCTCCATTTATTTGTATCTTCTTCAGTTTCTTCCATCTGTGTCTTACAGTTTTCATGTACAGGTCTTTGACCTCCTTGGATAAATTTATTTCTAGGCATTTTATTCTCTTTTTTAAAAAATTTATTAATTTTTTCATTGAAGGATAATTATAATATTGTTCTGGTTTCTGCCATATATCAACATGAAACAGCCATAGGTATACGTATGTTCCCTCACTCTTGAAACCCCTCCCACCTCTACCCCTTCCCACCCTCTAGGTGGTTCAGTTCAGTCACTCAGTCATGTCCAACTCTTTGCGACCCCATGAATCTCAGCACGCCAGGCCTCCCTGTCCATCACCAACTCCCAGAGTTCACTCTGACTCACGTCCATCGAGTCAGTGATGCGATCCAGCCATCTCATCCTCTGTCGTCCCCTTCTCCTCCTGCCTCCAATCCCTCCCAGCATCAGAGTCTTTTCCAGTGAATCAACTTCGCATGAGGTGGCCAAAGTACTGGAGTTTCAGCTTTAGCATCATTCCTTCCAAAGAAATCCCAGGGCTGATCCTTCAGAATGGACTGGTTGGATCTCCTTGCAGTCCAAGGGACTCTCAGAGTCTTCTCCAACACCACAGTTCAAAAGCATCAATTCTTCAGCGCTCAGCCTTCTTCACAGTCTAACTCTCACATCCATACATGACCACAGGAAAAACCATAGCCTTGACTAGACGAACCTTTGTTGGCAAAGTAATGTCTCTGCTTTTAAATATGCTATCTAGGTTGGTCATAACTTTCCTTCCAAGGAGTAAGCATCTTTTAATTTCATGGCTGCAGTCACCATCTGCCGTGATTTTGGAGCCCAGAAAAATAAAGTCTGCCACTGTTTCCCCATTATTTCCCATGAAGTGATGGGACCAGAGGCCATGATCTTTGTTTTCTGAATGTTGAGCTTTAAGCCAACTTTTTCACTCTCCTCTTTCACTTTCATCAAGAGGCTCTTCAGTTCTTCTTCACTTTTTGCCATAAGGGTGGTGTAATCTGCATATCTGAGGTTATTGATATTTCTCCGGGCAATCTTGATTCCAGCTTGTGCTTCTTCCAGTCCAGCATTTCTCATGGTGTACTCTGTATATAAGTTAAATAAACAGGGTGACAATATACAGCCTTGACGTACTCCTTTTCCTATTTGGAACCAGTCTGTTGTTCCATGTCCAGTTCTAACTTGCTTCCTGACCTGCATACAGATTTCTCACGGAGCCTCAGTTTGAGTTACCTGAGTCATACAGCAAATTCCCATTTGCTATTTATTTTACATATGGCAGTGTATATGTTTCCATGCTACTCTCTCAATTCTTCCAACCCTCTCCTTCATCCCCCCGCCCATGTCCATAAGCCTGTTCTCTATGTCTGTGTTTCCACTGCTGCCTTCCAAATAGGTTCATAAGTACCATCTTTCTAGATTCCATATATATGCATTAATATACAATATTTTTCTGTTTCTGACTTAACTTCACTCTGTGTAATAGCCTCTAGGTTACAGCCTATTAGAATTCTAACCTCGAGCCTCATTAAAAAATGACTTAAATGGGCTCCTTTTTATGGCTTCATAATATTCCATTATATATATGTGTGTGTGTGTGTGTGTGTGTGTATACCACAGCTTCTTTATTCATTCATCTGTCAATGGACATTTAGGTTGTTCCCGTGTCCTAGCTATTGTAAATAATGCTACAGTAAACACTGGAGTACATGTGTCTTTTTCCATTTTGGTTTCCTCAGGGTATATGCTTAGTGGTGGGATTGCTGGGTCATATGGTAGGTTTATTCCTATGTTTTTAAGGAATCTCCATACTGTCTTTCCAGAGAAGGCAATGGCACCACACTCCAGTACTCTTGCCTGGAAAATCCCATGGACAGAGGAGCCTGGTAGGCTGCAGTCCATGGGGTCACAAAGAGTCGGACACAACTGAGCGACTTCACTTTGACTTTTCACTTTCATGCATTGGAAAAGGAAATGGCAACCCACTCCAGTGTTCTTGCCTGGAGAATCCCAGGGATGGCGGAGCCTGGTGGGCTGCCGTCTATAGGGTCGCACAGAGTCAGACACGACTGAAGTGACTTAGCAGCAGCAGTAGTATACTGTCTTTCATAGTGGCTATATCAATTTACATTCCCACCAATGGTGTAAGAAGGTTACCTTTCTAACACACCCTCTCCAGCATTTATTGTTTTTGGATTTTTTGATGATGCCCATTCTGACTGGTGTGAAGTGATATGTCATTGTAGTTTTGATATGTGTTCGTTTAATAATGAGTGATGTTGAGCATCTTTTCATGTGTTTATTAACCATCTATATGTCTTCTTTGGAGAAATGTCTGTTTAGGTCTTTTGCCCACTTTTTGATTGCATTGTTTGTTTTTCTGGTATTAAGTTGTACAACCTGCTTGAATATTTTGGAAATTAACCCTTTGTCAGTTATTTCATTTGCTATTATTTTCTCCCATTCTGAGAGTTGTCTTTTCACCTTGTTTATAGTTTCCTTTGCTGTGCAAAAGCTTTTAAGTTTAATTAGGCCCCACTTGTTTATTTTGTTTTTATTTCTGTTACTCTGGTAGGTGGGTCATAGAGGATTGTGCCATGAGTTATGGCAAATGGTATTCTGCCTATGTTTTCCTCTAAGAGTTTTATAGTTTCTGGTTTCGCATTTAGGTCTTTAATCCATTTTGAGTTTATATTTGTGTATGGTGTTAGGAAGCATTCTAATTTCATACTTTTACATGCAGCTGTCCAGTTTTCCCAGCACCACTTATTGAAGAAACTGTCTTTTCCCCACTGTATATTCTTGCCTCCTTTGTCAAAGATAAGATGCTGATAGGTGTGTGGGTTTATCTCTGGGCTTTCTATATTGTTCCATTGGTCTGTATTTCTGTTTTTGTGCCAGTACCATACTGTCTTGATGACTATAGCTTTCTAGTTTAGTCTGAAGTCAGGAAGGTTGACTCCTCCAGCTCCATTCTTCTTTCTCTCTAGATTGCTTTGACTATTTGAGGTCTTTTGTGTTTCCATACAAATGGTGAAATTTTTTGTTCTAGTTCTGTGAGAAATGATTAGGCATTTTATTCTCTTTGATGCAATTATAAATGGGATTGTTTTGTTAATTTTACTTTCTGATAGTTACTTATTAGTGTATAGAAACACAATGGCTTTTTTTTTTTATTATTTTGTATCCTGAAATTTTACTGAATTTTTTTGTTAGTTCTAACATGTTTTTGGTGGAGTCTTTAGTTTTCAATATATAAAATTATGTTGTCCACAAATAATGAGAGTTTTACTTCCTCCTTTACAGTTTGTGTGCCTTTTCTTTCTTTTCCTTGCCTAACTCTTGTGGCTAGGACTTCCAATACTATGTTAAATACAAATGGTGAGAGTAGGCATCTTTGGCCTGCTCCTGATTTCAGAAGAAAAGCTTTCAGCTTTCCAACATTGAATATGATGTTAGCTGGGCTTGACATATATAGTCTTTGTTACGTTGAGGTACATTCACTTGATACCTACTTTGTTGTGAGTTGTTATCATAAATGGATGTTGAATTTTGTCGAATGTTTTCTTTGCATCTGTTGAAGTGATCATGTGATGTTTATCTTTGTGCAATGTGTTGTATCACTTTGTTTAGCAGACATTGAACCATCCTGCATCCCTGGGATGAATCCCATTTGATGATGGTGTATAATCCATTTAATATATTATTAAATTGGGCTTACAGATATTTTGTTGAGGATTTTTGCATCTATGTTCATCAGGGATATTGGCTTGCAATTTTCTTTCTTGTGGTGTCTTTGGTATGGGTATCAGAGTAATGTTGGCCTCATAAAATGAGTTTGGAAGTGTTTCTTTTTTGCTGTTTTTTGGAAGAGTTTGATAAGGACTGGTATTAATTCTTTGAATGTAGAATTCACCAGTGAATCCATCTAGTTCTGGATTTTTGTTTGTTGGGAGGTTTTTGATTACTGATACAGACTCTTTACTAGTGATTGGTCTGTTGTCTATTTATTCATGATTCATTCTTTCAGTTGTATATTTATAGTTTATTAATTTCTTCTAATTTTTCCAGTTTGCTGGCATGTAAGTGTGCTTGCTAAGTTGCTTCAGTCGTGTCCGACTCTGTGCGACCCCATAGACGGCAGCCCACCAGGCTCCCCCGTCCCTGGGATTCTCCAGGCAAGAACACTGGAGTGGTTGCCATTTCCTTCTCCAATGCATGAAAGTGAAAAGTGAAAGTGAAGTCGCTCAGTCGTGTCCGACTCCCAGCGACCCCATGGACTGCAGCCTACCAGGCTCCTCCATCCATGGGATTTTCCAGGCAAGAGTACTGGAGTGGGGTGCCATTGCCTTCTCCGGTAAGTATGCTTAGTAGTCTCTTAACGATGTTCTTTATGTCTGTGGTATCATGTTTCATTTCTGATCTTAATTATTTGAGCCCTCTTTTTTGTTTATCTTTTTTCAGAACCAGCTCTTGGTTTTATTGATCTTTTCTTTTTAGATTCTCTTCATTTAATTCTCTTATCTTTGTTATATCCTTCCATCTACCAACTCTGGGCTTCATTTGTTCTTTTCTAGTTCCTTGAGGTGTAAAGTTAAGTTGTTAATTTCAGATCCTTCTTGCTTCTTTAGGCAGACATTTATCACTATGAACTTCCCTCTTAGAACTGCTTTTGCTGCATGCCGTAAGTTTTGGTGTACTATATTTCCATTTTTATTTGTCTCAAGGCCTTTTTGAATGTCTCTTTTGAGTTCTTTGTTTACCCTTGGGTTGTTCAGTAGCATATTGTTTAATCTTCATATATTTGTGAATTTTCCAGCTTTCTTTTTGTAATTGATTTCTGGGTTTCATACAGACTTGTTTTGTGGCCTAACATAGCTATCTTGGGGAATGTTCAACGTGCACTTAAGAAGAATGTGTATTCTGTTGCCTTTGGATGGAATGTTCTGTGTATATATATATATATATATATATATATATATATCTGTTAAGTTTGTCTTGTATAACATGTCATTTAAGGCTGATGTTTCTTTATTGATTTTCTGTTTGAATGATCTGCCCATTGATGTGAGTGGGGTAGTAAAGTCTGTACTATTTTCATGTTGCTGTCTAGTTCTCCCTTTAGATCTGATAATATTTGCTTTATATATTTAGTTGCTTTTAGGGTTCCAACAGTAATCCTGGAGTATATATTAGGATTCCTCCTTCTTGGTGGTCTTTAACTTGAATTTTCACCCCAGGATGCCTCTGAGTCTATTGAAAGCTCTGCCCCACTTATTTGCCTGTCAGCAACTGCTTTTGGAATTGTCCAACACCTTGGGGTACAAAGCAATGCCAACTTCCAGGCTCACTTCTCTAATTTTTCTTCTCCGTAGGATCCTAGGGCCACTAATCTGGTCCTTGTACCTTGATATATTTCCTGTGCCTTCAAATAGAGGGTTTTTTAAAAAATAATGCTTTGTTCATTTTTTCTCTTGGTTCTCAGTTAGAGACATATTACATTGCCAAACAGTGAACTCCCCCTCAGTCTATGCACAATAGACATAGGCTTATACAAAATCTCTTGAGTGCCGCCTAAATACTGGTTGCTAAACAAAAGGCTTATACCTGTTTATCTAATAATCCTCATAGTAACTCTGGGTTCAAGAATTTCCATTTTATAGACAAAGGTAAAGATATTGTCTGAGACTGTATACTTTGTAATTTCCAGGTGTGGAATTTCATACATTTAGTTATATCTTTGTCTTCACATCTTATGCTAGATATCTGTAGTTATTTTAATATTAAATGAGGCACATTTGGAGTTTTGTTTTTCCTTCACATACTAGAAAATGCATCTCTCATCACAGTTGTAGGAGTTGAAACTTTCCTCAATGTCCAGCATTATTGTTGTGTAATAGTTCACCCACTTCATTATTTACTTCAACCCATTTCTTCTTTTTTCTAATTTTTATTGAAAAGGTTTCCAAATGCACTAAGGAATAGAAAATAGAATGAATCTTAATGAATTTATCACGTAGTTTCAGTCACCATAAATATTTTGGCATTTAAAAAACCCATTCCCATTTACCTTCTCCTTTGCTATAGCCTTTTAAGCAACACCTCAAAAGTTACCCCTTAAATACTTAAGTTTGCATCTACAAAAGTAAAAATGCTTTTGCTTCATACTTTTAAAAGATCCTACCTAATGTATCTTGCTTATATCAAACTGGAGCTCAACTTTATAAAAAAATGCATCATCATTCCAGAAGTTCTATTCTAGGTATTTACTCAAGAATGAAATATATGTGTTCACCAAAATGCATGTACAAGAATGTTCATAGCAGCTATACTCACAATAGTTTAAAAAGTTAAGAACTAGGTAGTTTAAACTATTGTGAGTATAGCTGCTATGAACATTCTTGTACATGCATTTTGGTGCTATAAAACACTGGTGAAAGAAATCAAAGAGGATACTAATAGATGGAGAAATACACCATGTTCATGGATTGGAAGAATCAATATAGTGAAAATGAGTATACTACCCAAAGCAATTTATAGATTCAATGCAATCCCTATCAAGCTACCAACAGTATTCTTCACAGAGCTAGAACAAATAATTTCACAATTTGTATGGAAATACAAAAAATTCGAATAGCCAAAGCGATCTTGAGAAAGAAAAATGGAACTGGAGGAATCAACCTACCTGACTTCAGGCTCTACTACAAAGCCACAGTTATCAAGACAGTATGGTACTGGCACAAAGACAGAAATATAGATCAATGGAACAAAATAGAAAGCCCAGAGATAAATCCACGCACATATGGACACCTTATCTTTGACAAAGGAGGCAAGAATATACAATGGATTAAAGACAATCTCTTTAACAAGTGGTGCTGGGAAATCTGGTCAACCACTTGTAAAAGAAAGAAACTAGAACACTTTCTAACACCATATACAAAAATAAACTCAAAATGGATTAAAGATCTCAACGTAAGACCAGAAACTATAAAACTCCTAGAGGAGAACATAGGCAAAACACTCTCTGACATACATCACAGCAGGATCCTCTATGACCCACCTCCCAGAATATTGGAAATAAAAGCAAAAATAAACAAATGGGACCTAATTAAACTTAAAAGCTTCTGCACATCAAAGGAAACTATTAGCAAAGTGAAAAGACAGCCTTCAGAATGGGAGAAAATAATAGCAAATGAAGCAACCGACAAACAACTAATCTCAAAAATATACAAGCAACTCCTCCAGCTCAACTCCAGAAAAATAAATGACCCAATCAAAAAATGGGCCAAAGATCTAAATAGACATTTCTCCAAAGAAGACATACAGATGGCTAACAAACACATGAAAAGATGCTCAACATCACTCATTATCAGAGAAATGCAAATCAAAACCACTATGAGATACCATTTCACACCAGTCAGAATGGCTGCGATCCAAAAGTCTACAAATAATAAATGCTGGAGAGGGTGTGGAGAAAAGGGAACCCTCTTACACTGTTGGTGGGAATGCAAACTAGTACAGCCACTATGGAGAGCAGTGTGGAGTTTCCTTAAAAAACTGGAAATAGAACTGCCTTATGATCTTATGATCCAGCAATCCCACTGCTGGGCATACACACTGAGGAAACCAGAAGGGAAAGAGACACGTGTACCCCAATGTTCATCGCAGCACTGTTTATAATAGCCAGGACATGGAAGCAACCTAGATGTCCATCAGCAGATGAATGGATAAGAAAGCTGTGGTACATATACACAATGGAGTATTACTCAGCCATTAAAAAGAATACATTTGAATCAGTTCTAATGAGGTGGATGAAACTGGAGCCTATTATACAGAGTGAAGTAAGCCAGAAGGACAAACACCAATACAGTATACTAACGCATATATATGGAATTTAGAAAGATGGTAACGATAACCCTCTATACGAGACAGCAAAAGAGACACTGATGTATAGAACAGGCTTATGGACTCTGTGGGAGAGGGAGAGGGTGGCAAGATTTGGGAGAATGGCATTGAAACATGTGAAATGTTATGTATGAAACGAGATGCCAGTCCAGGTTCAATGCACGATGCTGGTTGCTTGGGACTGGTGCACTGGGACGACCCAGAGGGATGATATGGGGAGGGAGGAGGGAGGAGGGTTCAGGATGGATTTTCTTTTAAAAATTTAGGAAAAAATAATTAATAAAAAAAATAAATTAAAAAAAAAAAAGAACTACCTAATAACCAACAGAAGACTATATAAATTATAGTATATTCATACAATAGAACAAACTACTGCCACATGCATCAACATGAATGAATTTCATGTACAGAATGTTGCATAAAAATAAATAGTGAAAAATATATATTACCTTATTTATATACATTTCAAAAATAGGCAGAATTAATTCATGGTAATAGCCTTTAGAAAAAAAATGAGTAACTTTGAGAGGGAATGTTAACTAGGAGAGAGCCTTTCTATGATGCTGGAAATCTTTTTTTTTTTATTATTTTTCTGTGTGATGGTCACCCGAGTGAATCCCTATGTGAAAGATCAGATAAATACTCTTTATTCAAGTATTACATTATGATTCAGCAAAAAAGTAATTTTCTAAAGGAGTAACAGCCATATTCTAGATCAGGAGTTGAAATTTTTTTTTTCTCAAGGAACCAGAAAGCAAAGAATTTTGGCCTTGTGGGTCATAAGATCTCTGTCATAGCTCCCTACCTATGTTACAGTGCAAAAGCAGCATAGATGACTGTGTCATGATAAAATTTTATGGATATCAACATTTAAACTTCATATAATTTTTGTCATGAAATGTTCTTCTTTGTACTTTTTTCCAACCATCTAGAAATGTAGAAACAAGTCTTAGCTCACGAGACATACAAAAATGCAAAGTGGGCATTTTGGACTACACAGGGACAAAGGCTGTAGTTTGCAACCCCTGTTCTAGATATGCTTGTGTATAAACATATTAGAAATGTATGGATGAATATGGGCCTGAGAACTTTAGCAGTTCTGGAAAAGCTGGGGGCCAAACAGCCTGGACATCCATGTGTGGAAGAGTTATTCAGGTTTTCCACAATTGTAGGGGAAGATGAAAAGAGCCAGTGTTCCATGCTGGTCGGTGACAGTGGTCAGTAATGGGAATGTTATTCTCATGCTGTTATTTACCATGAAAGTAAACAATGCTCTCAGATTGGTGTCATTAGACCATGGTATAAGCATTTAACTTTTTCTTCCCTCTGTGCTTTTTACCTGAAACTTTTACTGCACACAGTGGTGACAACTGTAATTTGGAATTTCAGGGAGATGGCAGTTTGTACGTGGACTATCTCAAATGAGCTTTCTTTACCAGCCCATCTTCAAAGCAGACTTCTGTTATGGACATGTTTTGTGTGCGTGTGTGTGCATGTGTGTGGCTTGGAGGTGTTCATGGCAGTAATGATAATAATAAGACTTGGCATTTATATTGTGTTGTCTCCTTTCAATGTGTTTCTCTCTAAAAAGAACCTAAAGGGTACATTTTAAAGTCCATCTTCTTTTCACGCCAGTAGAAGCTACAGTTTTTACTAACTCCAGAGAATCACTATGGCCTTTTTGAAAATATATACCTAGTTTGCTACCAGACAACTCTGGCTATGACCAGCATTTTTCCTTCAAAAACTGTGCATTTTGACCTTTTAATTCTGTTTTTTCTTTCTGCTCTTCTATTATACAAATTGCAGCTAATCATATAAATGAAAGTTAACTCACCTAACCCAATAGTCTCTTTGTATGACTTAAGTTACTTTGAATCATTACACTAACAAAAATATTGTGTATCTACAGAATCTGGATAATTAGTTTTCCATGCTGCCAAAATTTATTTAGTTCCTATATAATAAGCACTACAGGAGTAAGGAGTAATTAAATAAAGGCTTCCTGAGGGAGCTCACAGTCTGTGGGAGAGACAGTCTTGGAGGCTAGGTCCCATCGCATCTCTATCTTTTATAGCTGGCTCCTTCTTCAGATACTCCTACAGGCATAGAGGTGCAGCTTGGACAATACTGCCTGTGCCAAGAATTGCCTGGGATAATTCCATGCTTTCTTGAAGTGAATCTCTCTTCTCCCTATCACCAAATCCCTGCTACTATCTGCTTCTGGCCTTGTAACTTTAACCATCTGCTTTGATTTGACTTTTATGGCTTATAGAGTCAAACTTCCTATTCAACTAAGCTATGCATCCTGCTTGCTTTCGGCCATGCTTAAGCTTTGGGGAAAATAATTGCTCCATTAGTCCTGTACTCAGAGGACTATGATAGCCTATCTGACCTCTGGCCTGGGGAGAAGTTTCTGGGCATATGCCACAAATATGCATAATATAACTGAGTTGAACAAGTGCAACAGGAGCACAGAGGAATGCACCAAACTTCCCTGTGTGGATGTTGGTAATTATCTGCCTCAATTTAAAATCTTCCTCAGAGAATACAACAACCTCATCCAAAAAGAGAAAATGCAGGCAATAATCCTGATTTTTAGCCTCTGTTGTGAGATTCAAACATACAAGAAATGATTTTTTTCCTATATATACATAAAGCAAGCAGAGTTCAAAATCTTGCAGCCTGTAGTTTGCTGTTCATTGATAATTTCATCAATTGCTACATTAAACTTATGGAATATGGTTCCTTTAATCCATGTAGATGCCTGTTCTCATGCTTCAAGCTCAAGAATTTTCCCATTTCTGAAAAGCTGTCCTTTCTTCCACAGACACAACCAACTTTTGGTTAAGCTGAGTGGAATGGCCAAGCCAGCAAATAGAACATCGAAAAGGATAATAACAGTGAGGTGTTCTCTTTGTGAGGCTACATCAATTCAAGCAGGAAAATCGATGCACCTGGGGGGAGAGTACAATGCTATTCCAGCATTATTAATGCTCAGGAGGCAACAAAAATCACAGGGAGAAAAATTCACTCAACGTTGGCCACGCAGAGAAACAACAGGAGAGGTGGCTAAGCTTGTCCATTTGAGAGGTATTGCCAGGTTTATTTTCAGCCATGTAGATACATTTTAAAAAGCCACATATTTAGAGTACTGTGGGCTTTTAAAAGTCTTGGCCACCTTTTGTTTTTATCACACTTGGTTCAGAAGGAAGACTAGGTAGTGATATTGCCTTTGCTTTCCTGATAACAAAGCTTGAAAGATGGTGAGTTCATGAAGGAGGAATTTGCGTCATTGAAGCTAGAAATAGACCTTGTTAAAGTGAAGGATTCCACTCAGCTGCCTTGCTCACTGAGCCATGCAATTTCTGTTACACAAATCCTTAGACTTCGAAGGTCTCCCTATTCTTAAAACTACTAACAGAAACTGCCTTGAAAGTAAATAATTCCTGTCTGGTCTCCCTGACATTAAAAGTAAAATCCAGAGGGAGCTTGGAAGAACAATGGAGGCTGATATACATGGTGCTCCAAAAAAGGAGAAATCCTTCTTGCATTTGTCCTTGTATGAGTCAGCGGTGCTTCAATAATGGTGAGTAACAAATTAACTCAAAATTCTGTGTCTTAAAACAGACCTACAGATTTGCAATAACTTTAGCTGGGCTAGGATGGACTTCAGGCTCAAGTGTCAGCCTCTAGATTGGATTCATTTCATTACCACATGTCTCCACACTCTCTTTGGACCAGTGGACACAGGATAGGCCGTTCTCATGGCAATCACAGGAATGTAAGAGGCTAAACCCAACTATGCAAGTAAGTTTATAGCCTGTGCTTGTGTCAGAATTGTTAACATGTTCTTGGCTAAAACAAGTCACATGGCTAAGCCCAAAATCAAGAGTTGAGAAAGTAGACTCAGTTCACCAGGAATCCAGGGCAAGTATGTGGATATATAAGGAGAAAAATGAAGCACTGTGAGCAGTGTGCTACTTTACCACCTAAGCGAATTTTCTCTGGTAGTAGGGGATGTTTTCTCTTCTGCTCATTTAGGAAAAAAAATTCCTGGCTTTGAAAATAGAGGAAAAGGGACATGAGTCATAGCATGGAGGCACCCTCTAGAAGCAAGAAAGTGCAAGGAAATAGATACTTTGGTAAAGAATCTGCCTGCAATGCAGGAGACCCAGGCTCGATACCTGGGTCAGGAAGATCCCCTGGAAGAGGGAATGGCTACCCACTCTGGTATTCTTGCTTGGGAAATCCCATGGACAGAGGATCTGGTGTGCTACAGTCCATGGGGTCACAAAGAGTCAGACACAGTTGAGCAACTAACACACAACGGAGCCTCCAGAAGGATGCAGCCCTCTGGATCCAGACTTCTGACCTGCAAACTGAAAGATACGTTGGTGTTGCTTTAAGCCAGTAAGTTTGTGGTAACTTGTTATGACAGCAATAGGAAACGAATACACTTAGCATGTAAGATCTATGTAAGGCCTATTACCATGTCTGTCTCATCCACTACTTTATCTGCAGCACCAAGCATTCTTAACTATTTGAGAAATAATGAGTTTATAGACAAAAGGCTAACATAAGCTCCCAGAGGTATACCTCCCACAGTCATGTGCCACTATGTCCACAGTGTCTACCACAGGAGATCATCGCTTTTGCAGAGGAGGGCATACTGAATGATCCGCCACAAAAATTAATATATCAGTTAAGCAAAGATCCAAGCAGAACAAAAAATAGTGAAGATTTTAAAAAAACAACAAAGGGGGAGGGAGAGACATGGAGAGAAAGGAAGACCAAATGCTTTATAATAGGCACATCAATAACAATTAGCAGGTGCCTTGCACTTTGAAGCTACAATTCACCTTCATAAATTTTATCTCATTTAAACTTCAACCATTCATTGTAAGGAAGCAAGAAAATATTAATCCCGTCAGCTCACAGAAACTGAGGCTCAGAGATGTTAACTGTCATAGCCATTGCACTGCAACTAGAGAGTGCCTTGTATTCAAATCTCATAGCTTGAAACCTAGTTTTCTTTCTGCTACACTTGAAATGACATCATGTGCAAAAGTATTGGGAAAGCACTGGAAAAATCCAACATTCCAGTTTCAAATTCAATTTAGCATTGTTCTGCTCAGTTTGAGTCAAGGTATCTGACAGCTTTTAAGTCAAAGAAGACAACTGCAAAGACAAGCAGTTTAGCCACTGAAATGGCTAAAATCACAACCCACACAGCCCTTGTCTACAGAATCAAATGCACTCACATTTCACAACTAGAAACACAGCCTCCACCGAAGAGCAGCCTGCCTTTAGCAGGATATTTGGAAGCAAAAATGCAAAATATAAAGCATGCTGCTGCTGCTGCTGCTGCTGCTAAGTCACTTCAGTCGTGTCCGACTCTATGCGACCCCACAGACGGCAGCCCACCAGGCTCCCCCATCCCTGGGATTCTCCAGGCAAGAACACTGGAGTGGGTTGCCATTTCCTTCTCCAATGCGTGAAAGTGAAAAGTGAAAGGGTAGTCGTTCAGTCGTGTCCAACTCTTAGCGACTCCATGGACTGCAGCCTACCAGGCTCCTCCATCCATGGGATTTTCCAGGCAAGAGTACTGGAGTGGGGTGCCATTGCCTTCTCCGAATATAAAGCATAACACATACTATTTAGGCAGTAAAAGTAAAGGATTGTATCTTAAATGGTAAATGTAAGCTGCTACATCATAGCCTTGATTTTGCTTCTTGTCCTGAGAAGCCTATTTACTATCTCACCCTTTAAGTAACAATTTGCCAATTTCTTCTTTAGATGAAAAGTGAATCACAGATATTAACAGAGAAATTATTTTCCCTTAGCCCTACCAGAGAAATAAGGATTGAAGGCCTATATAGTACCTCTTTCTCAGATTTTTGGTCTACTCTGTGATTCAATTCCTCCATCTTTCATACAGAGAAAGTTTTTGATTGCCTCTCTTTGTGGAGTGACAAAAAGCTAAAGAAGTGTTTGGATATTCTTGTGGATGCATAATGTCACTACAAACTTAGCTTCATAAAACAATAATCATTGTGGGAGTTACACAGTGTCCAGTGGTTAGCATTCCAAGCTTCTACTGCTGGGAGCCCAGGTTCAATCCCTGGTTAGGGAAGTAAAATATTGTAAGCCATGCAGTGCAGCCAAACAAACAAATACCCAAAAAACAAATAATTATCAGTGTATCATCATCATCTCATAGTTATGGAGGCTGATAAGGCCAAGCTACATGGTACTTATGAGGAGTCTCTCAGTGCCAGGTTCAGTTCAGTTCAGGTAGGTCACTCATTTGTGTCCAACTCTTTGTGACCCCATGAATCGCAGCATGCCAGGCCTCCCTGTCCATCACCAACTCCCAGAGTTCACTCAAACTCATGTCCATCGAGTTGTTGATGCCATCCAGCCATCTCATCCTCTGTCGTCCCCTTCTCCTCCTGCCCCCAGTCCCTCCCAGCATCAGAGTCTTTTCCAAAGAGTCAACTCTTCCCATGAGGTGGCCAAAGTATTGGACTTTCAGCTTCAGCATTAGTCCTTCCAATGAACACCCAGGACTGATCTCCTTCAGAATGGACTGGTTGGATCTCCTTGCAGTCTAAGGGACTCTCAAGAGTCTTCTCCAACACCACAGTTCAAAAGCATCACTTCTTCGGCACTCAGCTTTCTTCACAGTCCAACTCTCACATCCATACATGACCACTGGAAAAACCGTAGCCTTGACTAAATGGACCTTTGTTGGCAAAGTAATGTCTCTGCTTTTGAATATGCTATCTAGGTTGGTCATAACTTTCCTTCCAAGGAGTAAGCGTCTTTTAATTTCCTGGCTGCAATCACCATCTGCAGTGATTTTGGAGCCCAAAAACATGAAGTCTGACAATGTTTCCACTGTTTCCCCATCTATTTCCCATGAAGTGATGGGACCAGATGCCATGATCTTAGTTTTCTGAATGTTGAGCTTTAAGCCAACTTTTTCACTCTCCTCTTTCACTTTCATCAAGAGGCTTTTTCGTTCCTCTTCACTTTCTGCCATAAGGGTGTTGTCATCTGCATATCTGAGGTTATTGATATATCTCCCGGCAATCGTGATTCCAGCTTGTGCTTCTTCCAGCCCAGCATTTCTCATGATGCACTCTGCATATAAGTTAAATAAGCAGGGCGATGATATACAGCCTTGATGTACTCCTTTTCCTATTTGGAACCAGTCTGTTGTTCCATGTCCAGTTCTAAGTGTTGCTTCCTGACCTGCATATAGGTTTCTCAAAAGCCAGGTCAGGTGGTCTGGTATTCCCATCTCTTTCCGATTTTTCTACATTTTATTGTGCTCCACACAGTCAAAGGCTTTGGCCTAGTCAATAAAGCAGAAATAAATGTTTTTCTGGAACTCTCTTGCTTTTTCGATGATCCAGCGGATGTTGGCAATTTGATCTCTGGTTCCTCTGCCTTTTCTAAAACCACCTTGAACATCTGGAAGTTCACAGTTCATGTATTGTTGAAGCCTGGCTTGGAGAATTTTGAGCATTACTTTACTAGCGTGTGAGATGATTGCAATTGTGCGGTAATTTGAGCATTCTTTGGCATTGCCTTTCCTTGGGAGTGGAATGAAAACTGAGCTTTTCCAGTCCTGTGGCCACTGCTGAGTTTTCCAAATTTGGTGACATATTGAGTGTAGGACTTTCACAGAATCATCTTTCAGGATTTGAAATAGCTCAACTGGAATTCCATCACCTCCACTAGCTTTGTTCGTAGTGATGCTTTCTAAGGTCCACTTGACTTCACATTCCAGGATGTCTGGCTCTAGGTCAGTGATCACACCATCGTGATTATCTGGGTCGTGAAGATCTTTTTTGTACAGTTCTGTATATGCTTGCCACCTCTTCTTAATATCTTCTGCTTTTGTTAGGTCCATACCATTTCTGTCCTTTATTGAGCCCATCTTTGCATGAAATGTTCCCTTGGTATCTCTAATTTTCTTGAAGAGATCACTAGTCTTTCCCATTCTGTTGTTTTCCTCTATTTGCATTGATCGCTAAGGAAGGCTTTCTTGTCTCAGTACTATACTTTGGAACTCTACATTCAGATGCTTATATCTTTCCTTTTCTCCTTTGCTTTTCGCTTCTCTTCTTTTCACAGCTATTTGTAAGGCCTCCCCAGACAGCCATTTTGCTTTTTTGCATTTCTTTTCCATGGGGATGGTCTTGATCCCTGTCTCCTGTACAATGTCACGAACCTCTGTCCATAGTTCATCAGGCACTCTGTCTATCAGATCTAGTCCCTTAAATCTATTTCTCACTTCCACTCTATAATCATAAGGGATTTGATTTAGGTCATACCTGAATGGTCTAGTGGTTTTCCCCACTTTCTTCAATTTAAGTCTGAATTTGGCAATAAGGAGTTCATGATCTGAGCCACAGTCAGCTCCTGGTCTTGTTTTTGCTGACTGTATAGAGGTTCTCCATCTTTGGCTGCAAAGAATATAATCAATCTGATTTCGGTGTTGACCATCTGGTGATGTCCATGTGTAGAGTCTTCTCTTGTGTTGTTGGAAGAGGATGTTTGCTATGACCAGTGTGTTCTCTTGGCAAAACTCTATTAGCCTTTGCCCTGCTTCATTGCGTACTCCAAGGCCAAATTTGCCTGTTACTCCAGGTGTTTCTTGACTTCCTACTTTGGCATTCCAGTCCCATATAATGAAAAGGACATCTTTTATTGGTGTTAGTTCTTGAAGGTCTTGTAGGTCTTCGTAGAACCGTTCAACTTCAGCTTCTTCAGTGTTACTGTTTGGGGCATAGGCTTGGATTACTGTGATATTGAATAGTTTGCCTTGGAAACAGAGATCATCCTGTCGTTTTTGAGATTGCATCCAAGTAGTGCATTTCAGACTCTTTTGTTGACCATGATGGCTACTCCATTTCTTCTAAGGGATTCCTGCCCACAGTAGTAGACATAATGGTCATCTGAGTTAAATTCACCCATTCCAGTCCATTTTAGTTCACTGATTCCTAGAATGTTGATGTTCACTCTTGCCATCTCCTGTTTGACCACTTCCAATTTGCCTTGATTCATGGACCTGACATTCCAGGTTCCTATGCAATATTGCTCTTTACAGCATAGGACCTTGATTCCATCACCAGTCACATCCACAACCGGGTATTGTTTTTGCTTTGGCTCCATCCCTTCATTCTTTCTGGAGTTATTTCTCCACTGATTTCCAGTAGCATATTGGGCACCTACCGAATTGGGGAGTTCCTCTTTCAGTCCATGGTAGCTGAGTCTAAATCATTATCAAAAGCATCCTCTGAGATGCCTGTCACCTAAAACTGGAAGACTCAAACAGCTTAGGCAAAGAACAGATCAGACATCTCTGTGTCTATGTGGTCTTTCCAGCATGGTGGCTTCAGGTCAGCCATGCTTCTTACATGGTTGCTGAGGGTTCCAAAGGTATGAGCCCAGAGAAAACATGCCAGGTTGAAACGGTACTTCCTTTCTGGTTTTTCCAACCTAGCCTCGATAGTCTTGTAGTATTACTGTGTTCATTATTTGTAGTACTACTTGTGTAGTATAGCTTGTAGTATTACTGTTTCTACTGCCACCATATCATATTATCACAAATTTAGTGACTTAAAGAAGACAAAGTTATTATTTCACAGTTTTCTAGGTCAGATGTCCAGGTATGCATGGCTGGTTCCTCTGTTCCTGGTTCCACCAGCAATGCACGAGAGTTCCAGTTTCTCCAAATCCTCACCAGCACATGTATTTTCTGTTATTTATTATTATTATTTTATTGATGTATAGTTGATTTATAATATTGTTAGTTTCAAGTATACAGCAAAGTGTTTTATATATGTGTGTGTGTGTGTGTATATATATATTCTTTTTCAGACTCTCTTCCATTATTATTACTATTATTATCTATCATTATTATTGCTCTCCTAATGTGTGTGAGTTGGCATCCCATTGTAGTCTTGATTTGCAGTTCCATTCATGGGGTGGCAAGGAGTTGGACATGACTGAGCAACCGAACTGAACTGAACTGAACTGAATGATCAATTAGGCTTCCCTGATGACTCAGACAGTAAAGAATCTGCCTGCAATGCAGGAGACCTGGGTTCAATCTCTGGGTTGGGAAGATCCCCTGGAGAAGGTAAAGACTACTCCCTCCAGTATTCTTACCTGGAGAATTCCATGGACAGAGGAGCCTAGAAGGCTACAGTCCGTGGGGTTGCATAGAGTCGGACATGACTGAGCAACTTTCACTTCACACTTCAATGATTTGATTTGCCATCTGTGTATCTTCTTTAGAAAAATGTGTATTCAAGTCCTCTGCCATTTTTAATTGGGTTATCTTTTTTATTTTCAGTTATAAGAGTTCTTTTTGTATTCTGGGTTCTAGACACTTAACAGATAAATAACTTGCAAATATTTCTCTCACTGTATGGGTTGTCTTTTCACTTTATTTTTCTAAGTTAATTGAAATCTATTTGACAGAGAACATTATGTGAGTTTATAGTATAAAATGTGATGATTTGACATCCATATATACTGTGAAATTAATAACACAAAAAGGTTAGTTAACATACCTATCACCTCACATAATTAGTTGCCATTTCTCTGTGTGTGGTAAGAATTTTTAAGATATACTCTTAACAACCTTCAAGTATACCATACAGTAGTGTTAATTAACATCATTCGGTAGATTAGATCCCCAGAACTCATTCATTTTATAACTGGAAGTTTGGGCTATTGGACCACCTTCACCATTTCCTTTACCTATTCACCTGTTGATGGACATTCAGGTTATTTTCATGTCTTGGCTGGTAAATAAGACTGCAGTGAACATACTGACATAGGAACATGGTGATTCTGTTCCCTTCTGATGTACACCTAGAAGTTAAATTGCTGTATAATACGGGAGTTCTATTTTTAATTCTTGAAGAATCTCCATACTATCTTCCATAGTGGCATACCTATTTACACTAACACCAGCAGTGCACAAGTTCTCTTTTCTCACATACCTGTCAGCATTTGTTATCGCCGGTCTTTTTGATAGGTACCATTATAACAGGTGTGAGGTGATAGCTCGTTGTAGTTTTGATTTGTATTCTCCTGATCGTGATGTTGAGCACTTCTTTGTGGAGCTGTTGGCCATTTAATCATTTATTTGGAAAAACACCTATCCAGGTCCTTGGCATATTTTAATTAGATTATTTGTATTTCTCCTACTGAACTGTATGAGTTATATATTTAGATATTAACTCCTTATCAGGAAGATGGTTTACAAGTTGTTTTCTCCCACTTTGTAGGTTGCCTTTTCATCCTATTGGAGGTTTCTTTTAATGTGCAGAAGCTTTTTAGTTTGATGTAGTAGTCTCACTTGTTTTTCCTTTTGTTGCCTGTGCTTTAGGTGTCATATCCAGAAGATTGTTGTCAAGATCCATGTGAAGGAAGTTTTCTCCTGTGTTTTCTTCTAGGAGGTGTATGGTTTCAGGCCTTATACTTAAGCCTTTAATCCACTTCTAGCTAATTTTTGTGCATGGTGTAATACAGGGCGTCCAGTTTCATTCTTTTGCGTGTGGGTATACAGTTTTCCTGGTGCCATTTATTGAAGAGACTGTCTTTTCGCCATTGAGTATTCTTGGTTCCCTTGTCAGATATTAGTTGACCATATACACGTGGGTTTATTTATGGGCTCTCAATGCTCTTTCATTGGTCTTTGTGTCTGGTTTATACCAGTACCATACTGTTGTGATTACTATAGATTTGTAGTATGATTTGAAATCAGGAAATAGGATGATGCCTCCAGCTTTGTTCTTCTTTCTAAGGATCACTTTGGTCATTCATGGTCTTTTGTGGTTCCACATTAAATTTAGGGTTTTTTTTTTTCAGTTGTACTTTTCCTATTTCTATAAAATATGCCACTGTAATTTTGATAGAGATTGAATTGAATTTATAGATGGTTTAGATAATATGGAAATTTTAGTACTAACTTTATGATCCATTAACACAGGATATCTTAACATTTATTTGTGTCTTCAATTTATTTAATCAATGTCTTATAGTTTTCAGTGTACATATCTTTTGCCTCCTTGATTCAGTTTATTCCCAAGTATTGTATTATTTTTGATGCTATTGGTCTCTTCACTTTTGATGCTTTCCTTTAAAACAGAAAAGTTTTTAATTTTATTAAAATCCAATTTGTCTATTTTTCCTTTGGTTCCTTGGGTTTTGATGTCATATATAAGAAATGGCTGCCTAATCCAAGGTTATAAAGATTGTTTTCTTCCAAAATGTTTCATGGTTTAGCACTTACATTTAAGTCTTTGATCTATTTGAGTTCATTTTTATATGTGATATGAACTACAGAATCCAAACTCATTCTTTTGTCTGTGGATATTCAGTTATTCTATAAAAGATATTGATATTCTATACTGATTATATTTTATTAATGAAAAGACTATTCTTTTCCCCATAGAATGGTCTTGGTGCCCTTGGCAAAAATCAATTGACCATAGATGTGTGGGTTTATTTCTGGGTTTTACTGATCTATATCTGTCTTTATGCCAGAACTACCACTGTCTTTTTTTTAATGAGAGAAAAAGAAGTTTATTAACACAAGAACTTGGAAAAACATGAGCTTATATGGCATCTTTACAAAAGAACAAAACATTTTTAGAGAAGGGACAAGAGAAAAGAGAAGCACTTTGAGCTTCTAGAGTGGCAAACCGTAGGAAGGTGAATATACGGGGAAACTAGTGGACATAAGGGCTAGTTTGGAAAGTTTGTTATGTAGTGCCTTCTGGTCCCATCTCCAGGGTGACAAGGGTCTTGAGCTGTCTCCTGTGATTAACTTCTGTCCTTCCTCATAGAGGGGATGAGGGACACCTTACAAATTTATGTCTGGCTTTTAGGCAAAGGGTGGATGACAGAAAGCTTTTCCTCATATACACCTCTTCTCAATGATATTCAGGACATAATTAATCTTATGCCAGAGTGGCATATTTTGTGGTAGCATTCTGCTACTCTTATTAGCGCTGCTGCTGCTGCTGCTGCTGTTAAGTCACTTCAGTCGTGTCCAACTCTGTGCAACCCCATAGATGGCAGCCCACCAGGCTCCTCTGCCCATGGGATTTTCCAGGCAAGAGTACTGGAGTGGGTTGCCATTGCTTTCTCCCTTATTAGCTCTAATTCAAGGTTAATAGGCTAGTTTTAGTAACTGTACTGTGATGATGATCTCCTTGGTTTTAGGAAACAAACATTGATCTCTTTTAGTGTGACTTACATGACTTACGCTCAAAATTCTCCAAGCCAGGCTTCAACAGTACATGAACCATGAACTTCCAGATGTTCAGGCTGGATTTAGAAAAGGCGGAGGAACCAGAGATAAATTGCCAACATCCATTGGATCATCAAAAAAGCAAGAGAGTTCTAGAAAAGCATCTACTTCTGCTTTATTGACTACGCCAAAGCCTTTAACTGTGTGGATCACAACAAACTGTAGAAAATTCCTAAAGAGATGGGAATACTAGACCACCTGACCTTCCTCCTGAGAAATCTGTATGCAGGTCAAGAAGCAACAGTTAGAACTGGACATGGAACAACAGACTGGTTCCAAATCAGGAAAGGAGTACGTCAAGGTGGTATAGAGTCACCCTGCTTATTTAACTTACATGCAGAGTACATCATGAGAAATGCTGGACTGGATGAATCACAAGCTGGAATCAAGATTGCCAGGAGAAATATCAATAACCTCAAATATGCAGATGATACCACCCTTATGGCAGAAAGTGAAGAGGAACTAAAAAGCCTCTTGATGAAAGTGAAAGAGGAGAGTGAAAAAGTTGGCTTAAAACTCAACATTGAGAAAACTAAGATCATGGCATCTGGTCCCATCACTTCATGGGAAATAGATGGGGAAACAGTGACAGACTTTATTTTGGGGGGCTCCAAAATCACTGCAGATAGTCACTGCAGCCATGAAATTAAAAGATGCTTGCTCCTTGGAAGAAAAGCTATGACCAACCTAGACATCATATTAAAAAGCAGAGATATTACTTTCCCAACAAAGGTCCATCTAGTCAAAGCTATGGTTTTTCCAGTAGTCATGTATGGATGTGAGAGTTGGACTGCAAAGAAAGCTGAGCACCAAAGAATTGATGCTTTTGAACTGTGGTGTTGAAGAAGACTCTTGAGAGTCCCTTGGACAGCAAGGAGATCCAACCAGTCCATCCTAAAGGAAATCAATCCTGAATATTCATTGGAAGGACTGATGCTGAAGCTGAAACTCCAATACTTTGGCCACCTGATGTGAAGAACTGACTCATTTGAAAAGACCCTGATGCTAGGGAAGATTGAGGGCAGGAGGAGAAGGGGATGATAGAGGATGAGATGGTTGGATGGCATCACTGACTCAATGGACGTGAGTTTGAGTAAACTCTGGGAGTTAGTGATGGACAGGGAGGCCTGGAATGCTGCAGTCCGTGGGCTCGCAAAGAGTCAGACATGACTGAGTGACTGAACTGAACTGAATTGAACATGACTTATTTTCAAACAGTACAGAAAATAATTATAGATTGGGATCTGGATGGAGGTTATGGGAATTATTTTAAAATTGATCACAGCGTTATTGATATAATTGTGATAAAACACTGAGTTTAAAGTGTATAACATATTGATTTTATATATTTCCGTATAACAAATTGACTACCACCATAACATTATATCACAACTCCATCATATCACATGATTACTGTTTAATTTTTTGTGTGGTGAGAGCATTATTTATACTCTTCAGCAAGTTCAATAATGTGATACTGTATTATTAGCTATAATCACCACACTATATGTTAGGTCTCCCAATGTGTTAATCTTCTAACTGGAAGTTTGTATCCTTGGACCATGATCTCCCATTTCTCCCACTCCCCAGTAATCACAACTCTACTGTTTCTCTGTGGTCAGCTTTTTTAGTTTCCACATATAAGTGATGTCATAGACTATTTCTCTCTCTGACTTATTTCACTTAGTATAGTGCCCTCAAAGTCAACCTAAGTTGTTGCAAACAGGAGGCCTTCTTTATCATTTTTGAATGATAATCTATCATGTGTGTGTGCATGCCATATCTTATTTAATACCCATTTATTCATTGATTGACACGAAGATCTTTTTCCATATCTTAGGTATATCTGAATAATGCTTTGGTGAGCATGGATGTATGTGCAGATATCTTTTTAAGATCCTGATTTCAATCCCTTTGCATATATATCCAGAGATACGATTGCTAGATCATGTGGTAGTTCTATTTTTAATCAATGGAGAAACTGTCATACTATTTTCTATAGTGGCTGTGCCAATTTACATTCACACCTACAGTCACTATCCAGACTTTTGCCAACAATTTGTTGTTTCTCATTTGTTGTTGTTGTTGAGTCAGTCAGTCTTATCTGACTCTTCTTGACCCCATGGACTGCAGCACACAGGGCTTCCCTGTCCTTCACTATCTCTCAGAGTTTGCTGAAACTCATGTCCATGGAGTCGATGATGCCATCCAACCATCTCATTCTCTGCTGCCTCTTTCTCCTCCTGCCTACAATCTTTCCCAGCATCAGGGTCTTTTCTAAGGAGTCAGCTCTGTGCATCAGGTGGCCAAAGTATTGGAGCTTCAGCATCAGTCCTTCTAGTGAATATTCAGGATTGATTTCCTTTAGGATTGACTGGTTTGATCTCTTTGCTGTCCTAGGGACTCTCAAGAGTCTTCTCCACCATCACAGTTCGAAAGCATCAATTCTTTGTTGCTAGGCCTTCTTTACAGTCCAACTCTCACATCTGTACATGACTACTGGACAAACCATAGCTTTGACTAATTGGACCTCTGTCAGCAAAGTGACATCTCTTCTTTTTAATATGCTGTCTAGATTTGTTTTAGCTTTTCTTCCAAGTAGCAAGCGTCTTTTAATTTCATGGTTGCACTCACCATCCACAGTGATTTTTGAGCCAAAGAAAATAAGTCTGTCACAGTTTTTTCCCCATCTATTTGTCATGAAGATATGGGAATTATGCCATGATTTTAGTTTTTTGAATGTTGAGTTTTAAGCCAGCATTTTTACTCTCCTCTTTAACCCTCATCAAGAGGCTCTTTAGTTCCTCTTCACTTTCTGCCATTACTGTGCTATCATCTGCATGTCTGTGGTTATTTATATTTCTCCTGGAAACCTAGATTCCAGTTTGTGAGTAATCCAGCCTGGTATTTTGCATGATGTACTCTCCATAGAAGTTAAATAAGTAGGTTGATAATATACAGCCTTGATGTACTCCTTTTGCAGTTTTGAACTAGTCTGTTGTTCCATCTCCAATTCTAACTGTTGCTTCTTGACCTGCATACAGATTTCTCAGGAGGCAGGTAAGATGGTCTGGTATTCCCATCTCTTTAAGAATTTTCCACAGTTTCTTGTGATCAACACAAAGGCTTTGACACAAAGTCAGTGAAGCAGAAGTAGATGTCTTCCTGGAATTCTCTTGTTTTTTCTATGATCCAATGGATGTTGGCAATTTGATCTCTGGTTCCTCTGCCTTTTCTAAAACCAGCTTGAACATCTGGAAGTTCATGGTTCACATACTGTTGAAGCCTGGCTTGGAGAATTTTAAGCATTACTTTACTAGCATGTGAGATGAGTGCAATTGTGTGGTAGTTTGAGCATTCTTTGGCATTGCCCTTCTTTGGGATTGGAATGCAAACTGACCTTTTCCAGTCCTGCGGCCACTGCAGATTTTTCCAAATTTCCTGGCATATTGAGTGCAGCACTTTCACAGTATCATCTTTTAGGATTTGAAATAGCTCAGCTGGAATTCTGTCACCTCCACTAGCTTTGTTTCTGGTAATGCTTCCCAAGGCCCACTTGACTTTGCACTCCAAGCTATCTGGCTCCAGGTGAGTGACACAATATTGGGGTTATCTGAGTCATGAAGATCTTTTTAGTATAGTTCTTCTGTGTATTCTTGCCACCTCTTCTTAATAATCTTATTTCTGTTAGGTCCATACTCTTTCTGTCCTTTATTGTGCCCATCTTTGCATGAAATGTTCCCTTGATATCTCCAATTTTCTTGGAGCGATCTCTAGCCTTTCCCATTCTATTGTCCTCCTGAATTTTTTTTTTTTTCCATTTTTCACTTAAGAAGGCTTTCTTATCTTTCCCTGCTATTCTCTGGAACTCTGCATTCAGTTGGGTATATCTTTCCTTTTCTCCTTTGCCTTTCACTTCTCTTCTTTTGTCAGGTATTTGTAAGGCCTCCTCAGACAACCACTTTGCCTTCTTGCATTTCTTCTTCTTGCAGATAGTTTTGGTCACCGCCTCCTGTACAATGTTATGAACCTCCGTCCATAGTTCTTCAGGCACTGTGTCTAACAGAACTAATCCCCTGAATCTATTTTTCACTTCCACTGTATAATCAGAAAGGATTTGATTTAGGTCATATCTGAATGAGCTAGTGGTTTTCCCTACTTTCTTCAATTTAAGTCTGAATTTTGCAATAAGAAGCTGATGTCTGAGCCACAGTCGGTGCCAAGTCTTGTTTTTGCTGACTGCTTAGAGTTTCTCCATCTTTGGCTGCAAAGAACATAATCAATCTGATTTTGGTATTGACTATGTGATGATGTCCATGTGTAGAGTCTTCTCTTGTGTTGTTGGAAGAGGGTGTTTGCTATGACCAGTGTGTTCTCTTGGCAAAACTGTTAGCCTTTGTCCTGCTTCATTTTGTACTCCAAGGCCAAACTTGCCTGTTACTCCAGGTATCTCTTTGACTTCCTACTTTTGTATTCCAATCCCCTATTATGATAAGGATATGTTTTTTGGTGTTAGTTCTCCAAGGTCTTGTAGGTCTTCATAGAACTGTTTGACTTCATCTTCTTCAGCATCAGTGGTTGGGACACAGACTTGGATTACTGTGATGTTGAATGGTTTGCTTTGGAAACAAACCAAGATCATTCTTTTGTTAATGAAATTGCACCCTGGTGGCTCAGAGGTTAAAGTGTCTGCCTAGAATGCAGGAGACCCGGGTTTGATCCCTGGGTTGGGAAGATCCCCTGGAGAAGGAAAATGGCAACCCACTCCAGTACTCTTGCCTGGAGAATCCCATGGAGGGAGGAGCCTGGTAGGCTGCAGTCCATGGGGTCGCAAAAAGTCGGACATGCCTGAGCAACTTCACTTTCTTTATTGCGTTTTTAACTCTTTTGTGGATTAAGAGAGCTACTGCATTTCTTCTAAGGGATTCTTGCCCACAGTAGTAGATATAATGGTCATCTGAATTAAATTCACCCATTCCCATCCATTTTAGTTCACTGATTCCTAGAATGTCGACGTTCACTCTTGCCATCTCCTGTTTGACCACTTTCAATTTACCTTGACTCATGGACCTAACATGCCAGGCTCCTATGCAATATCGTTCTTTATAACATTGGATTTTACTTTCACACCAGACACATCGGTCACTGGGTGTTGTTTCTGCTTTGACTCAGCCTCTTCATTGTTTCTGGAGCTATTTCTGGGCTCTTCCCTAGTAGCATATTGGACACCTACCAACCTGGGGGGTCTCATCTTCTGGTGTCATGTCTTTTTGCCTTTTCATACTGTTCATGGGCTTTTCAAGGCAAGAATACTGAAGTTGTTTGTCACTCCCTTCTTCAGTGGACCACATTTTATTGGAACTATCCACTGTGATCCATCTGTTTTGGGTGACCCTGAATCCTGCATGGCTCATAACTTCATTGAGTTACACAAGGTCAAGTAGAAGGACGTGCACTCATCTTCTCCTGTGAATGTTTGGGAGTCACTGGCAGAGCTGTGGGTCAACAGTGGCCTGCTACAGTGCCAGGGGCACTGGCAGCAGCAGTCCTGGGAGGAACGGTGTGTTGGCATAAGTCTTCTTGGAGAAGGTCACCCTTGACATAGAGACTGCAGACTCCAGGACTGGGCCACCCTAGGCCAAATCTCTGAAGTGCTGGGCCCTGGGTGGTGCAGTCCAGGACCAAGGCTCTGGGTCGGGCATTGGGTCAGGCTGTCCTTGAAGCTCAAGGGGGTACGCCGGGGCCCTCAGAAACCAAGGTGATGTCCTTGCATCCCACCACTCACCCCTGTGTCCCTCCTCAGAGAGCTCAATATGGAAGCGGTCCTGGACATCATAGTGACTGGGATTGGGAGCCACTTGGCAAATCACAATGTCAGTGCAGGACTAAGGTTTCACGTATCCTTCCATGTCAAACACTGTATTTTGGCAGGTGCTGTGTGTAGCCCTCAGAAGTGAAGCACTGCCCCCATAGGGTTATAGAGGGTCAACAGCTACCAGGGTCCACTCCATTGGCCCACCCTGAATACTAGAAGAGGAGGAATAAGTATTCTTAATGATAGCCATTTTAACAGATGTGAGGTGATATCTCACTATAGGTTAATTTGCATTTTCCTAATTAGTGATGTTGAGCACCATTCTATAGAAACCTCTCTATTCAGTTCCTGTGCCCAATTTTGAATTTTTTATTTTTAGCTATTGGGTGAGTTCTTTATATATTTTGGATATTAAGCCTAATCAGATATATGAAAATACAGGTATTTTCTCCCATTCTTTAGGTTACTATTTCATTTTGAGGATAGTTTCTTTTACTGTGCAGAAGCTTTTTAGATTGATACAATCCCACTGAGTATTTCTGCTCCTCTTGCCTATTTTGTGTGTGTGTGTGTGTGTGTGTGTGTGTGTCATATCCAGGAAATTGCTGCAAAGATCCGTGTCAAGGAGCTTTTCTCTTATGTTTTCTCCTAGGAGTTTTTCATGGCTTCCATTTAAATCTTTATCCAAAAAACAGACTCACAATAAAGGTCCAGTTTCATTCTTCTGTATTTACTTAGTTTTGTCAACATCATTTATTGTAGAGACCATCATTTCCTTACCAAATATTCTTGGCTCCTTTGTCAAGTATTAGTTGACCACATATGCAAGGGTTTATTTGTGACCTATCATTCTGTTCCATTGGTCTATGTGTGCATTTTAACGCCAGTACCATACTGTTTCCATTACTAGAGCTCTGTATAGTAGTATAGTTTGAAATCAGGAAGTGGGATGCCTGTAGCTTTCTTCTTCCTCAGTATTATTTTGGCTATTAATGGTCTTGTGGAAATTGCTATTGAAATTTTGATAAGGGTTTGATAAGAATTCAATGCAGAATTCTATAGATGGCTTTGGGTAATATAGACAGTTAAATAATATTCTTCCAATATATAAACAGGGGACCTTTTTCCTTTTGTGTCTTCAGTTTATTTCATCAGTCTTATAATTTTCATTTTGCAGGTCTTTCACCTCCTTTGTTAGATTTATTCATACAAAGTATATATATGGGCTTCCCAGTACCTCTGCTGGTAAAGAATCTGCCTGTAATGCAGGAGACCCCAGTTTGATTCCTGGGTTGAGAAGTTCCCCTGGAGAAGGAATAAGCTACCCACTCCGGGATTCTTGGGCTTCCCTAGTGGCTCAGATGGTAAATAATCCACCTGCAGTGTGGGAGACCTGGGCGCGATCCCTGGGTTGGGAAGATCCCCTGGAGAAGGGCATGGCAACTAACTCTAGTATTCATGCCTGGAGAATTCCATGGACAGAGGAGCAAGCTACAGTCTACGGAGTTGCAAAAAGTTGGACATGACTGAGTGAAACATATATACATTTTATAAATATAAATATATTTTACAAATGTAATAGAAAATATTTTATAAATATAATATATATTTTTTTAATTCCCTGTGCCCCATGAATTGTATTTTAATGCTACTATAAATGAGCTGTTTATTTCTCCTTCATATGTTTTCTTGTTAGTGTATAGAAACAAAACTCTTTTCCGTATGTTGATTGTGTATCCTGCAACTTTCCTGAATTCATTGATTAGTTCTAGTAGAGTCTTTTGTTGTTGTTGTTGTTGTTCAATTGCCATACAGTGTCTGACTCTGCGACCCCATGGATTGCGCACGCCAGGCTTCCCTGTCCTTCACCATCTCCCAGAGTTTGCTCAAACTCATGTCCATTGGGTTAGTGATGCCATCCAACCAGCTCATCCTCTGTCACCCCCTTTTCTTCCTGCCCTCAATCATGTTATCTAGAAACAAAGATAGCTTTATTTATTTCTTTCTTGTTTTAATGATTTTTATTTCTTCTTTCTGACAGATTTTTCTGGCTAGTAATTCCAGTACCATGTTGAAAAGTGGCAAGAGTGAACATCCCTGTCTTGTTCCTGGTCTTAGAAGAAAAGTTTGAAACTTTCATCATTGAGTATGATGTTGGTGTGGATTTGCCACATATGGCCTTTATTTTGTAGAGGTATGTTGCTTCTAAACCCAATTTGTTAAGTGTTTTAATAATGAGTCAATACTGAATATCAATAATGAGTCAATACTGAATATCATCTAATACTTCTTCTGCATCTACTCATAATGATCATGTAATTTTTAAACTTTCATTCTCTTAATACATGTCTCTTGGTTTGTATATGTTGAACTCTTTTTGTATCCCAGGGATAAATCCTAGTTAATCATGGTATAGAATCAATTTAATGTGCTGTTCACTTTGGTTTGTTAATATTTGGTGAGAAATTTTGAGATATAGAGAATATATCTCTATATTCATCAGGCATATTGGCCTGTAATTTTATTTTCTTGTGTCTTTGTCTGGCTTTGGTATGAGGGTAATGCTGACCTTATAAAATGAGTTGGAGAATGTTCCCTGCTCTTCATTTTTTTTTTTTTTTTTGAAGGGTTAGGGAAGGATTGGTATTAATTCTTTCAATGTTTGGTAGAGCTCACAAGAGAAGCAATCTGATCCTAGCTTTTGTTTTTTGGGAAATTGTTGACTGCTGATTCAATCTCCTTACTTGGCATTGATATGTTTGGATTTTCTGTTTTGCTTCAGTCTTGGTAGGTTGTATGGTTTTAGGAATTTATACATTTCTTAAAGACACTGGCCTGTTCTTATGTCATATTGAAAAACTGAACGATAAGAAAGGTGTATGTTGCTAAAAATTATGAAATGTATTCACAAATTTGCCAATCTAAAGAAGCCTGTTGTAACAGTCGGAATTGTTTACTTCTTAGTTCTCATAAGAAATTAAGATCTCTAAGAATTCTAATTTGTAATGAAAACTTCTAGAAATAATAGGGGAAACAGTTTTCTATACAAGGAAAATAGAGTTGTTTTGGACTAACAAAAAGTACAAGGTATGAAAATGTATTTTTGTTAAGGGAAATGAAAGTAAATTTGTTTTCAAGTAAAGCTGGTTGTTTCAGAATGGGAAAGAGGAGAATAAAGGAGCGACTAAATGGATGTGGGCACTCGTGAGGAAAGAATTTTACCTTGTGTAATCAAGATGGATAAAATTGAATTGTAAGGCTTTTTAAAACAAGTTTTAATATCGATAGTATACTTACATAAAACTAAAACTTAATTTTCTTTCATCTACTAAATGGAAAAAGTTTTCTTAGACTTTTGGTCTGCTCTTGGTAAAGAGATTATGAGGATCTGCTCTGCCTAGAAAGCAAAGATTTTGTGTCTTACCAAAATTATTTCCTGTGCTTCATGTTGTTTTAATTAGGTCTTTGATAATATAAGAAAACTGAAACTTCTTAATATTAAATGAGCTAAGTTTTGCCTACAACTATGTAACCTATATTTGCCTTTAAAATATTTTGTCACTTTATTTTTGCATAATGATCTGTGATCCTGTTAGTCAAGTGTCCAGAACTTTTGAAACATTTGACAGACTTTCAAAAGTAAAATCTAAATTAAATCTTTTTGAGCTGGAAGTAACCTTGGGACTCTCCAGAGGGCCTTTGGAATATCTCAAAAGATTTGTTCTCTCTTGTCATGAAAGAGAGATAATAAACTAATTAGTCTTAATTGAGGTGTTAAATTACATGGGATGCATTGTCAAATAATAAGTGATACTAAGCCTTCTTTATGTTTGTATAGGTACACATTATAAGTGGTCCAGAATTTGTATGATATTCTTGAAGTCTGAGTAAATAACTAGAATTACAAGAAATATGTATTTCTTAATTACAATTAAAATGTCATGGAAGTAACCAGATTTCCTTGTCAATGACAATCTCTCATTATATCTTTAAATTAACCATGGCCATTTAAAAATCTTTTGTCATTTACAGAAAGCTATTGTTTTACTCTGATGCTTTTGCAAAAGTGTTTCATCTTCAAGAGATCCATGGAAATGACTGACAAGTCAAGAATTAATTACATGGAACTGAATGAACTGATGAGGAAGATATATAATTTAATGTCTTTTTCTTTAGAACATTGTTTATATTCTCTTGAAGGTAAATGTTGGTTTTTATTTGTGGGGACTATTTTGCATGGTACAGGTATGACTATGTTTAAGTAAAACATTTTTATTTTTTAATGTTTTGTTTTTTTCCAGATTAAAGGAAGTCTTTTCTCTTAAGCCATCTATGACTTACAGCAATTTGGTAAAGTATACTTTTGTGAACAAAGATGAAACCATTGCATTTTCTCCCTACCTGATCCCTTCAGAATTTAGAAATTGTTAATGAACATTTTTATTTTCATGGCAATACTGTTATTTGCATAAGTTCAACATGGTTATATTACCAAAGCTTTGACTGACATATAATAATTGAGAATGATGTACATAAAGTCAGATGTGACCCTGCAGCTTTAAGGAGCAACAAGGTACACTTTATGGAGTCCATAAGTTCAGTTCAGTTGCTCAGTCGTGTCTGACTCTTTGCGACCCTATGGACTGCAGCACACCAGGCCTCCCTGTCCATTACCAACTCCCAGAGCTTACTCAAATTCATGTCCATTGAGTTGGTAATGCCATGCAATCATCTCATCCTCCGTCATCCCCTTCTCCTCCCGCCTTCAATCTTTCCCATCATCAGGGTCTTTTCAAATGAGTCAGTTCTTCGCATCAGGTGGCAAAAGTATTGGAGTTTCAGCTTTAGCATCAGTCCTTCCAGTGAACACCCAGGACTGGTCTCCTTCAGAATGGACTGGCTGGATCTCCTTGCAGTCCAAGGGACTCTCAAGAGTCTTCTCCAACACCACACTTCAAAAGCATCAATTCTTCGGCACTCAGCCTTCTTCACAGTCCAACTCTCACATCCATACCTGACTACTGGAAAAACCATAGCTTTGACCAGATGGACCTTTGTTGGCAAAGTAATGTCTTTGCTTTTTAATGAGCTGTCTAGGTTGGTAATAACTTTTCTTCCAAGGAGCAAGTGTCTTTTAATTTCACGGCTGCAGTCACCATCTGCAGTGATTTTGGAGCCCCCAAAAATAAAGTCTGTCACTGCTTCCACTGTTTCCCCATCTATTTGCCATGAAGTGATCATGAGAAATATCAATAACCTCAGATATGCAGATGACACCACCCTTATGGCAGAAAGCAAAGAAGAACTAAAGAGCCTCTTAATGAAAGTAAAAGAGAAGAGTGAAAAAGTTGGCTTAAAACTCAACATTAGTTTTTCCAATGAGTCAACTCTTCGCATGAGGTGGCCAAAGTATTGGAGTTTCAGGTTCAGCATCAGTCCTTCCAATGAATACCCAGGACTGATCTCCTTTAGAATGGACTGGTTGGATCTCCTTGCAGTCCAAGGGACTCTCAAGAGTCTTCTCCAACACCACAGTTCAAAAGCATCAATTCTTTGGCACTCAGCTTTCTTCACAGTCCAACTCTCACATCCATACATGACCACTGGAAAAACCACAGCCTTGACTAGACGGACCTTTGTTGGCAAAGTAATGTCTCTGCTTTTGAATATGCTGTCTAGGTTGGTTATAACTTTCCTTCCAAGGAGTAAGCGTCTTTTAATTTCATGGATGCAATCACCATCTGCAGTGATTTTGGAGCCCAAAAAAATAAAGTCTGACACTGTTTTCCCATCTATTTGCCATGAAGTGATGGCATGATCTTAGTTTTCTGAATGTTGAGCTTTAACCCAACTGTTTTCATTCTCCTCTTTTGCTTTCATCAAGAGGCTTTTTAGTTCCTCTTCACTTTCTGCCATAAGGGTGGTGTCATCGGCATATCTGAGGTTACTGATATTTCTCCCAGCAATCTTGATTCCAGCTTGTGCTTCTTCCAGCCCAGTGATTCTCATGATGTCCTCTGCATATAAGTTAAATAAGCAGGGTGACAATATACAGCCTTGACTTACTCCTTTTCCTATTTGGAACCAGTCTGTTGTTCCATGTCCAGTTCTAACTGTTGCTTCCTGACCTGTGTATAGGTTTCTCAAGAGGCAGGTCAGGTGGTCTGGTATGCCCATCTCTTTCAGAATTTTCCACAGTTTATTGTGATCTACCCAGTCAAAGGCTTTGGCATAGTCAATAAAGCAGAAATAGATGTTTTTCTGGAACTCTCTTGCTTTTTCGATGATCCAGTGGATGTTGGCCATTTGATCTCTGGTTCCTCTGCCTCTTCTAAAACGGAGGATTCAGCCCTTACCATATCCTTCACAAATGCTGCAAGGTCTTCACTACACATCCATTAAAGCAATCTAGAAACATTTATTGCATACCCACTAAGAGCTAAACCTGTTTTACCAAACTTTGTACCCTAAATCCTTGTATTTTCTACCTTTCCAGGTGTGGATTATTTGTATCAGTACTATAGTGGCAGATAATGCAGATTCTCTATTTTAAGAAATGAGTTCCAGTCCCAAATGCACAAATAACATACTATTATAATAATAGCACATTCATGAAAAGCAAATTACTTATCTCAGCATTTAACATCCTTGTAACAGTTCCTGTACTTTTAATGTCAACAGGAAAAAACCAACATCTAAGTCTGATTCAGTAAATTAATGTTAATAACAGTTTTGACACTAATAGTGAGTTTTAAAAAGAAAAACCTCCAGGATCTTAGCTGGGTTTTATTTCTTAAAAATCACCTCATTCACTGTCACCAAGTTCCCCTAGAACAATTCCAGCTACTATTCCACCTACACTGGGAGCACAGAACGACTCGTGTGTGTCAACTTGCTATGACATGATACCCTTTCCCTGCCTTTGCTCACTCCCAGTGGGAAAAAACAGCCTCCCACTTGAGGTATGTACACCGCCCACACTTCTCAGCAGAGACATTTCTGAACCCCTGTAAACAAATTAATGCCTACCTGGTTTTTCATTTTTAAAAAACCACTAGTTCTTTCCTCAGAGCCTGAAAATTAGTTGTGAAAAATGTTAACTATTAAAGTACACACTAGATTAATGAGAAATTTCAAACTTGTTACAGAGACCATGGAATCCCAGAGAATGTGATCCGAGCTGTGAAACCCAGGGTAAATGAAAAGGAACCCGACCCTTGGCTCCTCTGCTCTTGCAAACTCTCTCTAGAAGTCATCGAAGGCTTAAGTTGACCCTTGCAAGCCCTCCAACCCCTCTCAGCTTCAGCCAATAAGACACAGTTGGCCTATGACCGGCACCTCTATAATCACTTAGAGGCTGCTAGGCTTTTAGCAAAGCATCTCTTCTAACTTCTCAAGTGTTGTTCTTTTACTTGTTTTACTTTTAGACAATCTTATGAACCAGCTCCAGTGAGCAGAGAGGCAGCAGGGACAACCCATCAATAAAATAATTCAGCCAAAGTCAATTTTGTTAGAGACTTCTCATGTTGTACTAGGAAATCTAGGCTACTAAAAATCAGGGAAATCAAATGGAATCATTTCTTTTGGTTCTAAAAGGAAGGCTAGCTTTAAAACTATCTCTTTCAGATATCCCATGCTCTTGGATTGAAAGAATTAGTATTGTTAAAATGACCAAACTACCCAAAGCAATCTACAGATTTAATGTAATCCCTATCAAATTACCCATGACATTTTTCATAGAATACTCTTAAAATTTATGTGGAACCACAAAAGCCTCAGATTTCCCAAAGCAGCCCTACAGAAAAAGAACAAAGCAGCATGCAGCACCCTCCCAGACTTCAGACAATACTATAAAGCTACAGTAATCAAAACAGAGTGATATTGGTACAAAAACAGACATATGGATCAACGGCACAGAATATAGAAAGCCCAGAAATAAATCCACATATATATAATCAATAGTGTATTCTTGCCTCCTTTGTTGAAAATCAGTGGGGAAAAGACAGTCTCTTCAGCAAGTGGTGCTGGGAATGTTGGAAAACCACATGCAAATCAATGAATTTGGAACAATCACCCCCTCTCACCATACACAAGAATAAACTCAAAATGGGTTATAGACTTAAACATAAGGCACTACACCTTAGAACTCCTAGAAGAGGTCATGGGCCAAATATTCTGACAGAAATCATACCAGTGTTTTCCTAGGTCAGTTTCCTAAGGCAATCAAAATAAACAAATGAGACCTATTCAAATTTATAAGCTTCTGCACAACAAAGGAAAGCATAAAATGAAAAGACAACCTACAGAGTAGGAGAAAATATTTTCAAATGATGAGACCAACAAGGGCTTACTTTCCAAAATATGCCAATAGCTAATACAACCTCAGTAACAACAAAAAAATCCAAAAATGGGAAGAAGACTTAAATAGACATTTCTCCATAAAGGACATACAGATGGTCAAGAGGCAATCACTAATTATTAGAGAAATGCAAATCAAAACTACAATAAGGTAGCACTTCCCACCAGTCAGAATGGCCATCACTAAAAAGTCCACAAATAACAAACACTGAAGGAGGTGTGAAGAAAAAGGAACCCTCTTACACTGTTCCTGGGAATTTAAGTTGGTGCAGCCACTGTGGAAAACAGTTTGGAGTTTCCTCAGAAAACTAACACTTACCATACATGGTCCAGCAATCCCACTCCTGGGCATAGAGCCAGACAAAACTATAATTCAAAAAGATAGATGCACCCCCGTGTTCCTAGCAGCACTATTCACAATCGCTAAGTCATGACAACAACCTAAATGTCCATCAAAATAAGAGTGGATAAAGAAGGCATGGTATGTGTGTGTGTGTGTGTGTATACAATAAAATACTACTCAGCCATAAACAAAAATGAAATAACACCATTTTCAGCAACATGGATGGACTTAGCACTTATACTAAGTGAAGTCAGAAAGACAAATACCATATGATATACTTATACGTGGAATCTAAAATATGACACAAATGAAGCTATCCATGAAACAGAATCACAGAGAGAATAGATTGGTGATTTCCAAGGGAGGAGGGGGTTGGGGGAGGGATAGAGTGGGAGGTTGGGGTTAGCTGATGAAAGCTTTTAGGCATAAAATGGATAAACATGTTCTACTGTATATAGCACAGAGAACAATACTCCATATCCTAAGATAACCATAATGGAAAAGAGTATTAAAAAATGTGTGTATGTCTATATTATACATATATATATATTATTTTGCTATACTACAGAAATTAACACAACATTGTAAATTAACTACACATCAATTTTTTTAAATAAAGTCTTCCATAGAACCCTCTTTATTAATTCTGCTGATAATACTGGTTATTTACTCTGGAAGTACACACACAATAGAAATACCAGTGGAGTACAAGGTGGTTTCCAGAATTTTATTTTCTCTGTAATTTTCACTCAGAATTCTATATAGAATTTAGGCAAGCAATCCTGTCTGCATTTTCTGTCTCAGTTTTAAGATTCAGATCATGGCCCCAGTCCCCTAAGACTTTTATGCCTTATCCCAGCACATATATATCATGGAAAAAACAGGGGCAAATCAGGGCATGATGAGTACAAAGTCTCACCTCTTCTCTCTCTGTTCCAACCAATGAAACAGGAGTTCCTGACAATAAAAAGTGATCCAGGCAGCTACACTTCTTCTGCATCCTCCTCCTCTAGTCCATCCAAGAGGCACTGGCCTTGTTTCATAACGCAAGGTCCATGATGCCAATCACCCACTTCACCCTTACCCCCAAGCTGTGCATCCTCCAACTGGGAGATTGGGCTATGAAACCAACCTTTGCAGTAATAGACATTCAGTGACTACCAAATGGCTTCAAACAAGAAATAGAAATAGAGAACAGAGTTGGTTTTGAGCACTCCTGGGTGCCATACAGAAAGGAAAAGCAGAAACTAAATAAGTGCATAGACTTGAAGTCATTTGGGCTAATGCCCAAAGTGGAGGTCACATATTGGACTGATAAAGGACACCCTTGAGTAGTTCCTTGGAAAGGAGGATAAACTGAAAACACCCACTATTGTAAGAAGAAGTGAAATAATTACATACCCATGCTCCATCAGGTGCAAACAGTTCTAGAAGTTGCCAATGAATTCCCTCAATTTCTCTTCCCACTTCTGAATTAGATCATGACTCTCTTCTTCCACTGTGCTAAGAAATTCCTTTGATCTTTCTTCCATGTTTTTGACCTTTTCCTTCATCTTGTCTACCCGGTTTTGGAAGTGGTACTTCTTCTCCTGGTCAAAAATTAAAGGAGAAAGAAAGAGTATACCAATACAGTATACTAACGCATATATATGGAATTTAGAAAGATGGTAACAATAACCCTGTGTACGAGACAGCAAAAGAGACACTGATTTATAGATCAGTCTTATGGACTCTGTGGGAGAGGGAGAGGGTGGGGAGATTTGGGAGAATAGCATTGAAACATGTATAATATCATGTATGAAACGAGTCGACAGTCCAGGTTCGATGCACGGTACTGGATGCTTGGGGCTGGTGCACTGGGACGACCCAGAGGGAGGGTATGGGGAGGGAGGAGGGAGGAGGGTTCAGGATGGGGAACACAGGTATACCTGTGGTGGATTCATTTCGATATTTGGCAAAATTAATACAATAATGTAAAGTTTAAAAATAAAATAAAATTTAAAAAAAAAATTTAAAAAAAAAGAAAGAGATTTACCCAAAAGTGCTTGGGAGAGATTAGTCATTCACAGAATGGTCAGATTTTATTTCAACTTGTGCACGTTCTTAACCTGAAGAGTCAGGATGCTAGTTTCCAAGGGCTGGATTGATGGGAAGGCCCATCTCTTGTAAGAAAAGTCACTTCTGATTAGTCTATTTGAATGGGTATAGTGAAGTACAAGTGGTTGTAATGTTCTCTTCCTTATAAATAAAGTTGAATTCACTTATACAAGAGAAGAACCAAAAGTATCCATTTGCTGTTTATTTTGGATAGATACTAGGTGAATGCATCCCCTCAGTTCTCCTGACACTTAGACAAAAATATGAACTATACACAGAATGGCCAGTCAGAAGCAGCCCGAGTTCTCTATTTTACTGAGACATTGTTAAAACCAATATTGGTTGAAATAAGTGAGCCACTGGCTGGGCCTTAGCACCCATGTATTACACTGAAATTGTCACTGTCATGATATTTCCCATTAAGCTAATGGAACCACATCAGTTTCCTTGGTAATGAAGAAAATTTTTGTTCTGATAGCTTCTCTGGACTGGGACTTCGTTCATAGCCTTGATGCAGCACTGCTATACCTCTGTGCCTAGAAGGCATCAGATGCTGGGCAGCTCACCTACCATCTCTAAACCTCAGTTTTCTCATCTGTAAAATAGGGATAGTTACTGTCCCTACCCTACAGGGTTGCTGTAACAGTTAGATCAGATAATGCATGTAAAGTACTTGGCACAATGCCTGGCATTTAGTAGACGCTCAGTGTGGGTTGGCTATTTGATTACTTGTAAGCAACAGAAGCATTTAATCACGTTATCTGGTGAAAGTGGAATCAAAACCATGAAGATAACATGAAACAAAGGCTCTTTTCCTCCATGAAACCATAATACATTTCCTCCTGAAGGGGTAACAAGATTTCTCACCTTTCTTCAGTATATGGAATTGAAGTCCATTTCATATTTCAGAATCTTTGGAGCCACATACAGTATTACAAACCTGGGTCCAGAGTCCCTGATCTAGACTTCACAAACATCCCTGCAGCCTCAGGGCGAGGAGTGAGCCATCCGTGCTGCCAGCCAGCTATATATAATACACGGCGACTCTCCACTGCTCTCAGGAGCTGCTCGGAACACCAGACTGGGCTCTGGACCAGGGGGCACAAGGCGGGGAGGCTGCTACTGCTTCTGCCTCTACTTTGCTTGAGGCACTTGAGCCAGGTCCCTCCGAACTCAACTTTCCTCATTTTTCTATTGACAAATTCAGGGACTCAGGCTGGTGACTGACCCTTGTCAGGTTCCTGCCACTCAAGGTTCCGTGATTCATCTACACACTCACCCAGTACGTGATGCACTCTCTGTGCCACAGCGCAGCTTGTGGTCCCAGAAAGGCAACGGGCACATCCACACGGACTACACGGTTCCCTGAGCTAAGTGGCTTATCACAGGCCGTTGAAAGAGTGCGAGCAATAACTTTCAGAAATGGCTCGGCATGCCTGGATGGGTGACTGAATTCAATTTAAAAGAACAGGCAGTTTAATTTATTGAAATAACCAGGGCTTTATGCTCTGTAAGATACCAACTAATCACTTTGACTGAATTCTTCTCAGCCACTTGTTCTGTTTGCCACTTGAACCTCACATTTTCCATTTTGTTGCCCAGTCTGTATGAAGCCACAGAGCCCGGACTCCCAACACTCCCTGCCTCCTGAGGACAACTGATCATAGCTGACTTACGATTACTGAAAGAGCCCTGCCTCATTTGGAAGCCAATGACCAATTTGTATAAACTTCTGAATAACTGTGGCTTCATATAATTAAAAACATCTAGTTTTGTAGAAAAATCACATCTATTTGAGGGGAGGTTTAGTCACTAAGTCATGTCCAACTCTTGCGACCCCATGGACTGTAGCCTGCCAGGCTCCTCTGTCCATGGGATTCTCCAGACAAGAATACTGGAGTGGGTTGCCATTTCCTTCTCCAGAGGACCTTCCCACCCCAGGGATCAAACCCTGGTCTCCTACATGGCAGGCAGATTCTTTACTCAGCTACGAGGGAAGCCCAGGTGGTGGAAATTCTGTATGTGTGGAGAGCTCTTATTTTGCTCACCTCGATCAGCTCCTTGGAGTTCAGGCAAACATAGTCATCCAGACTCACCAACATCACCTCTAGCAACTGGGCTGCCCTCTTTGCTTTTTAACAACTTGTTTTTAAAGATTGTTTTAATGGGTGCTCTATTATTAAACTAACAGCAGCTCTGTGAGAATACAGCAGAAATACAAGAGGAAGCCAAAGACTTTGGGCTTTTTTTAAGTGGCTGTAATTTCTCGGGACAAAAAAAAAAAAAAAAAAGCAGCTGTTAAAGTTTCTAATGAGCATTTGTAAGGCCTTAATAAAATGAAAATTGTAAACCGTTAAAATAAGAACACACTTTCTCTGAGTTTAGCTTTGTAGAGCCTCTGTGCTCCTTTCTTCCCTTGGAGCAGAAGACAACTCTTGCCTTTTATGAGGGCAGATCTCTCAGAAACCCTTCACCCAAGTCTGAGAACTCTAAATGGGGAGGTTGGTGTGTGGAAAGGGAGGTGAGGCAGCTCCCTTAAAAAATGTGATGTTCACTCACTACCTGTATGTCTTGGTCAAATTACGTTACCCATTTGGACGTTGGTTTCTCCATCTATAAAATGGGGATAATAATACATCGTTGGGCTGTTATGTGGACTGAATGAGACAATAAATGTCAAACATCAAGAATATCGAGTGGTGTAAAGTAAGTGATTTGTAAACAGTGCCAGCAGTAGCGTGACGCGCTGGTCCTCAGAGGTGTGGGGTGGCACACTTACATTGATAAAGCTGACATTCAGTTCCTTGGCTGTGTACCCTCTCTGGAGGTTGCATCTGGCATAAACATCATAGTCATAGACAATCCTGGTGATGATGTCTGATGTTGAGATGCCTTCTGTTATCTGTGTTGGAACAAACATCCCTGTTCGAATAGAAAAGACAGGATGAAGAAAAAACAACTAAGATGATCTCAGGTGACCCATTTTCTTGAATGACTCTCCTGTCCAGGACAAAGTGGCAGCTCCTAGGTCAAGGTGGCTTTCACATCTGGCCCCAGCCGACTCTGCCAGGCTCAATTCCAGGCACTCCCTACCTGCCACAGACATTGCATGTTTGTCATACTGGACCTGTTCCCTGGATGCACCAGGCACTCACCTGGCTCTCAGCATTTGCTCATTTCAAGCCCTTCTTTCCTGCCCCGGAAACCCCTTCCCTGCCCACAGCAGCTGCAGAGTACCTCCTCATTGTACAGGGTCCAGTCTTAAGGCTATGCCTCTGGGAAGTCTTTCCTGATGTCACCAGGCAGAATCCACAGCCATTAAAATATAAATTTGACTGCCATTAACAAAAGAATTTTCAGTATCCATTTCCTTGTGGAAAGGGAGCACTCTGAAAGCACAGGCTGTGTCTTGATCATCTTTATGTGTCCAGCACCCAGTTCAGTGCCCCAGTGTCTAGCACATGGAAAGTTCTCAATACATGCAAATTAAATGAGTAAGTGAATGGAGCATAGCAGTCAAGTCAAAGAATTTGTGAGATCACAGCAACTCCCCTTCTTCCCCAGGGAGTTCTGCATCATGTTATAGCAAAGGAAAAGAAGAAGGATGCAGTATTTTTATTGTCTCTGATCTAAAGACATGCCCAGGGGGTGCTCGATGAGAGCACCTTCTAAGAGCAATCTACTCTCAATGGTGGTTTCACCACACGAAGGCCTTTTCATCTGTACTCTACTGGGACTGAGAAGAAACAAACAAGCACAGAGGGTGCCAAGTTCTCATGGAACTTCCTTAAAGTCCTCAAAGATATATTTGAGTGTACCAATACAAGGCCATAAAGAAGTCACAAGTGTTATCAAAGACAAGAATCTGGTGAAATCGAAGATGACATAAACAAATGAAAGATATACCTGTTTTTTAATAGAAAGAACCAATACTGTCAAAATGCTTATACTACCCAATGCCCTCTACAGATTCAATAAAATCCCTATCAAAGTACAAATGGCATTTTTACTAGAACTACAACAGAAATTTTAAATTTGGATGGAGACACAAAAGACTCCAAATTCTCAAAGCAATCTTGAAAAAGAAAAATGGAGCTGGAGGAATCAAGCTTCCTGACTTCAGACTATACTAGAAAGCTACAGTCATCAAAACAGGGTAGTACTGTCACAAAAGCAGATATGTAGATCAATGGAACAGGATAGAAAACTCAGAAATAAACCCACACACCTGTGGTCAATTACTCTATCACAAAGGGGGCAGACTGTACAATGGAGAAAAGACATTCTTGTCAATAAATGGTGCTGGGAAAACTGGACACCTATATGTAAAAAAAAATGAAATTCAAACATTCTTTAACACCATGCAAAAATATAAACTTGAAATGGATTAAAATTCCATGTCCTGCAGAGTAACTAAGCCCTCCAGGAAGAAAAAAAGTTCCTCCTGGGATTGAGGGAAATGCTGAGAGGGATCAGGAGGTAAGGAGCAGGAGCAAGAGACTATGGGCAGGGCCTGTGTCTCACCCTGATGTAGGTTCAACCCCCGGGGGCAGAGGCAAGGAAGAGACCACCGTAGAAAGCCCAGAGTAGAGGGGCTAGTGCCTTGTTCACCTCGAGGGACTCTGGGAGGAAATGGCCCTACAGAGACCTCATGCCAACATGCAGGGCCTGGGGAGAGCGTTCCTTAGGGCCTAATGCGGCTCCCCCCAAGGCCCTCCAGTAGACAGCAGAGGGCAATTCTGATGTGGCCAGAGACCCTCTCAAGGAACACTGAAGGGAGCCAGGACCTGAGACCAGCCTGACTGCAGTATGGGGAAGTGAATCCCATGGCTGAGGCTGTGGCAAGGACAAGCCAAAGTGGGAGGTGGCTACAAACAGATGGAGCGGGAGGCTGAGTGTCAGAGGGCAGTGCTGAGGATCTGCTAGCCAGGGATGATGGGGCTAAGCAGGTCTCAAAATACCATGACCAAAGGTCAGCAGAGCCAGACCGTCACCCCACTCAAGTCAACACTCAAATCACAGCAGGAGGAGAAGGCCAGAAGTTGAGTCCACATAGTCTGAGTGCAAATCTTGAGGTGTCTGAATTACTTAAGAGTCAAGAGTGGCTTTTCTGTCATCTGTGGAGACAGGAGATCCTAAGTTTGGTTACCAACAAAGGTTCGTGTAGTCAAAGCTATGGTTTTTCCAGTAGTCATGTATGGATGTGAGAGTTGGACCATAAAGAAAGCTAAGCTCTGAAGAATTGATGCTTTTGAACTGTGGTGTTGGAGAAGACTCTTGAGAGTCCCTTGGACTGCAAGGAGATCAAGCGAGTCAATCCTAAAGGAAATGAACCCTGAATATTCACTGGAAGGAGCTGAAGCTCCAATACTGTGGCCACCTGATGCAAAAAGTTGACTCATTTGGAAAAGACCCTGATGCTGGGAAACATTTAAGGCAGGAGAAGGGGATGGCAAAGGACAAGGTGGTTGGATGGCATCACTGACTCAATGGACATGAGTTTGAGCAAACACTGGGAGTTGGTGAAGGACAGGGAAGCCTGGTGTGCTGCAGTCCATGGGGTCACAAAGAGTTGGACACAACTAAGCAAATGAACAACAACAAAGTTTGGTTACAGAAATTACTCTCCCCCTCCCCAGCTGGTCCTTTGCCACACCTGCTCCTGGCACTCCCTGCCTCAGAGGGGCATCTGGCTCCACGTGACACACAGAATTAAGCCTAAGCCACCAGTCCCACCACCTGCCAGTCTCTCTCTGCTGTCACCTCCACACACCCTTCACCACATGAACATCGTTGATTTTCTCCAAATACCCTACACTTCTTCATATACTCCCACCTTTGGACACGCCTCACCCACAGACTTCTAATACTTTGGTGTAATTATTTACATCTGGCTGTGTTCTCTTTTGAAGGTGAGGGCCCTGTATTATTCATATTCATATCCCATTTCCCCACCAACAGTTCCAGCCTTGTGGATCCACTCAGCAGTTCATGCGTTAACCCACAAGAATCAAAAGCTTCCAAAGATGGAATGGGCTGCCTCAGGAGAGAGGGCACTCCCCCTCATGGGAGATGTGCAAGCATCAGTTCTACCCAGGGCTGACAGTGATGCCAGAGAGGGGGCAGAAGACTGGGCAACTGACCCTCAGGAGCCTGTGCTACGCTCAGAGTCTGAAGGTCCCTGAGTACTGGGAAAAGGCAGCAGCGGCCGCAGGCTGAGGGGGAGGATGCTGGACCAACATGGGTGGAGTTCCGGCGGCCCCCAGGGAGCGGGGAAGAGGGCTCTGGTGGCAGACGCCAGCAACGGGGGCAGCTCAAACATAGTGGAGCGTGTATTCGGCTTCCTGAAGTCTCTATGGAAAGCATGGTAACTCACTCTACTACAGTTGATGCTTTAATGCATGGAGGGAGGCATGCATGGGTGCAGTGCAATCCCTATAGATGAGATGTATGGTAGACAGTGTGTGTTGTGTTAGTCTGTGTGTTAGTCACTCAGTCATGTCTGACTCTGCGACCCCATGGACTATAGCCTGCCATGCTCCTCTGTCCATGGGATTCTTCAGGCAAGAATACTGGAGTGGGTTGCCATTTCCTTCCCCAATGGTAGACAGTAAAATAGCAGAAAATAAACTATGCCATTAAAAAATCTATTGGGTTGGTCAAAAAGTTCGTTGGAGTTTCTCTGTTGCATTGTACAGAAAAACCCGAACAAACTTTTTGGCCAACCCACTACTTCTGCACCTACCTTTAGCTACAATACCAGTTCCAGCCCATGCCTTCCTCAAACACTTCTTCACTCCAAGGTTCTCAGGCAGCAATAGGCTTACGGAAGTTTATGGAAGGTGGTCAGATGGAGGGAGATGGGTGGAGAAGCTAAGGAATCAAGGTAATGTACTGTACCACCCCCTCCACCATGGACAGCTCCACATTTAGCATCAGGAAAACCACCTGACCCTCTAAGAGGATAGAAGTAATTACCTTTGCCCCAGCTGTCTTTTTATGTAATCCAAATGGATATAATCTGGGCGGGCTGAGTATTTTAAAAACCCCAGCAATGACTATTTTGATTTCTGGTTTGATTTGAAATCCTGTGACACTGATGGAAAACCTCAGCTCGGGAAAATGACCAGCACTGTGGATAGCCAAGAATACTTTCCATTATACATTTGCCAAAAGAGCAGTTAGAACTTTTGAGTTCTTGCCTGTTATAAAGTACTGCAAGAAAAATGCAAATTTTAGATATAATTTCAAAGATCTTTCATTCAGATCATAGTCATTTGGGTTTTTGTTTTTGTTTTTTGGCCGTGCCCCATGGCATGTGGAATCTTAGTTCGCCCACCAGGGATTGAACCCATGTCCCCCATGGTGGAAGCACAGAGTCCCAACCCCTGGATCACCAGGGAAGTCCTTGGATCTTAGTCATTTTTGAAACAAGTCAAAGAGTGATTCCTTCCATCTTTCACTGAGATTTTGTTGGGCTGTAAGGCAAAGATGGTTTGGAGTAATTTAGCATATCATGAGCATCTCCTTGGAGAAGGCAATGGCACCCCACTCCAGTACTCTTGCCTGGAAAATACCATGGATGGAGGAGCCTAGTAGGCTGCAGTCCATGGGGTCGCTCAGCGTCGGACACGACTGAGCGACTTCACTTTCACTTTTCACTTTCATGCATTGGAGAAGGAAATGGCAACCCACTCCAGTGTTCTTGCCTGGAGAATCCCAGGGACGGGGGAGCCTGGTGGGCTGCCGTCTATGGGGTTGCACAGAGTCAGACACGACTGAAGCGACTTAGCAGCAGCAGCAGCAAGCATCTCCTTCAATAAGGAGGTGTGTGAGGGACTCAGAGGTCAAAATACCAATAGAAAGCCAACAAACTGGATACCAAGGACAGTATCATTCAGGCCAAAATATCACCCTTACATCTAAATGATAAGAACAATTAATTCCACAAGACAGAAGTGTGTTGTGCAATTATCTAGGTAATGCTATCTAGGTAAATGGCTCCTTTCCCCGTGTGTTGGGAAGAGCCCCTGCAGACAAAGGCTTCCATCGTAGGCTCCCTCCCCATCATACTCTATAAAAGCATTCTCTTGTTCCGCCAGCACTCAAGGAGCACCACAGATATACCAGGGACTGTGCTGGGGGTGCAAAGATGGGTGAGACATGGCCATGGCCTGCGGCACTTCACTCTAGCTAGGGACACACCCACAATCAGGCTGCCAAGAGAAGGGAGTTGCAAAGGAGGTCCCTATGCAATGAGTATCTGCATCTGAGGAGGGCACGGGGTGTGTTGAATCATGCCCCAGGGAGAGAGGGCATGTCCAGGCTGGCTCCTCAGGGGGCCCTGACCAAGAAGCTCAGAGGAAGAGCGTTCCAAGCTCAGAGGACAACTGGAGCAAAGGGACAAAGCGGACTCCATGTACAAAGTACAAAGGACAGACTCCGTGTGCCTGGAGTGTAGGGTATGTGGAAGGCAGAGCACAGAGCAAGGCTGGTGAGATAGGGAGAGAAACCCAGCAACAAAACCCGGCAGTGGTCAGAGAGCAACGGGAAATTGGAAGGTCCCAGAAGTGTCCCGGAAATGGAAGTGAAGACAAGAGTGTCTAGGAAAAGAACATGGTCAGCAGGGTCATTATGCCTGGAGGGACTGAGCTGAGACCACTGGACTGGGTGGCCCAAGGGCCATCTGAGAACTGAGCCAGGATGGGACAAAAGTCTGCACCCGTGGCTGAGGAACAACAGTTGCCCCTGAGAGGAAAACTGAGCAAGGATGTGAGTGGAGGGAGAGGCAGGAGGAGGGCGGGAGGAAGGTCTGGGGTTAGTCTCTGCAGACTTCCGTATGTTCATAAGCTGATGAGAAACCACCGGAGAGTGAGCGCCCTGGATCACAAAGGGAGGAAGAATGAAGGAAAACATGCTCCAGAGAAGGGAGGGTAAAGAGGCCAGCCTGGGACAGAAAACACAGCCCTCTCCTCAGGACGCGGGGGAAGAGGCAAGGGCACAAGGAGGTATGGGCAAATCAGGGCAGGAGGGGACAAAGAGGAGGCAGATGGTACCAGGGAGCACTGAGGCCCCGCCGAGGGTCTAAACCACAGGTCTGCTCTGATGCCCTAGCAGCCATTTCCCTAGAGTCTGAGCAGCACGGGCACATGGTGAGCACTGGACAAAGGAAGTAATCCTAGGGAGCCCACAGGGAAGGAAAGTCCCCTCTTCCCAGCCCCCCAGTAAGTCCCTGGGACCAACCAGAGTCTCTGCCCCGAAGAGAAAGGCCTAGTGACAAATGGGACAACTGCCAAAGCTCAGCACCTTGTCTGCCTTCCAGGACACGAGTCAACTGCTTCAGGAGGAAAGCCGTTTCCCTGATTCCACAGATAAACATATCCATTTTTTTACCTCTGTATGTGGTGCCTGGGGATATTATCATGTGACAGGATGACATATGGTAGGACTGGACTAGGGAGACACGGAGTCCACATCATTAATTAGCCAGTTATCTGTCCTCTTCTGGAAGGAACTTTCTGGGGAGCATAAAGTAATTTCATTGTTAATGAGGAAAATGATTGCCTTTCAAACAACAGGGTTGGGGGAGGGGATAAATTAGGAGATTGGGATTGATAGATTCACAGTGTGTGTGTGCTCAGCTGCTCAGTCGTGTCTGACTCTTTGTGACCCCATGGACTTTAGCCCACCAGGCTCCTCTCTCTGTTCATGGGATTCTCCAGGCAAGAATACTGGAGTAGGTTGCCATGTTTAAACCCATGTCTCTTATGTCTCCTGCATTGGCAGGCGGTTTCTTTAACACTTGTACCACCTGGGAAGCCCTAGCAGATACACACTACTATATAAAATAGATAGACAGCAAGGTCCTACTGTAGAGCACAGGAACTATATTCAATATCTTGTAATAATCTATCATGGAAAAGAATACGAAAAAGAATACATATATATGTATAGCTGAATCACTTTGCTGTACACCAGAAGCTAACACAACATTGTAAATCAAGTATTCTTCAATGAAGAAAAATAAGAGTCCTGTGATTTTATGTCCTCTAAAATTGAGCCTCAAACTGGAAGTCTTTAATTTCTACATAAACATCTAACTGGTGTCTGAACCACAGCTGAGCCTTAGCACATGTCAACAGAGGCTTGCAGAGGCTCTCTGGGAAACATCTGAAAGTCCATGCCTTGTAAGCATGTGCTGCAGTTCCAGGGCTGACGTCTCTTACTAAACCTCAGTGTCATGCTGTAGGGGACAGGTGAACACAGGAGGACCCCTCACCTGCTTCCTTTATATGCTTGTAAACATCATCAGAGCCAGCAGAAGAGTATGGAATGTCGCCGTGGGCCACAAAGTCAATCTGTTGGAGAGAGAGAAGAGTGACATCACCACTGGGATGGGAGTACATGTCCACAATTTGAAAATACATATTTTTTAAACAAAACAGCCATAGTAAAGCAGTTGAAATAAGCAGTTTATAAGGTAGACTTGAATCCTGGAGTGAAAGGTATTTCCACTGTCTTTGTTTGCATGAACTAATGGGAACTCCATTGGTTTCTCTCCTTTGCTGGTCCCTCTTTCTTCTCTTACCTCTGACAGTAGGTTTTAGGTTTGTTGGCCTTTTGTTCTTCTGCCTCTAAAATCTCTCCTTCAGAGTTTTCGTTCATCCATCAGATTTTACTCACCTCTACTATGAGGACCCAAAATCCTCATTTCCTGTCCCACTGATGGCAATAGGCCCTCCCTCACACTTAAGTCGTATTTTATTTATTTTTTGCCTCCAAAATTGTATTTTTGCTTTCAGCAAGCAGCAGGAAACCCTTGAATCACCTGACCAAAGGTGGGCACTTAGTAAAGCCATGAAATGTTAACAGCAGAGAAGAAAACTAAGACAATGACTGTGAAATGACTCAGAAGTAAGTGCTTCCACTAGCAGCTGTTTCTCAAGATTTTAAGACTAGAATCTCAGACCCATTTATCATCCATTTCACAAGTCCTATCAGCCTTTACCACATAAAGAAGCCCAGGCCTACAAAGAACAATGCTTCCCTCATCTCCCCTCTAAAAGCCTACATTTGCTGTGAATGTGATGACTGTCTGCCAGTTTTCTGCTAGGGAACTATCAGCTACAAGTAAGAAACTCCTTTAAAAATAGAGTGCTCAAGCACTTGGTTTGGTGACCTCTTTTGAAAACCTGTCATAATTCAAGGACTATGGAGTTTAAGAGCCCATTTAAGGAGACAGCCATAAAAGTTGAAAATCGTGCACTTCTTGGGATGTCATGGCATCTAGTAATGAATGCACAAAATGGTTGTGTGTGTTTGGGTCCTTGGTCAGAATCTCTCAAAGTTGGGAGATTAGGGTAGGGACAGGATGTGTAGATCTGTCTCCCAACCTGGGGTCCTTGTGGGAGTGGGCTAAGGGCTGGGCTAGGTCAGAGCTGGAAGTCTTAGTAGTTTTTTATGTAAATCCTGGAAATTCCAGAAGTCCTGCCTGCTAGTAGGTACACGATGCATCACACAGAATCATAAATCCTTGCTGAGTTGCAGGGTGCATGTCCTCTAAAAATTCCAGGCAAATCACCGCCTGATCCTTTTCCAAGTGATTCTCCATGGTCACTCCATCCCAATGTATTTCCTGAGGTGTTGGGTTATAGTAAGATTTTGCATCTTTTCATCAGCAGAGCAGCCTCCCCCAAAGTAGGAAGAACCTCAGATAGCAGTTATCATGCCTCTGTAAGTTCTATGACCTAAACAATTCCATATAAACTATGTATCTTGTAATTGTCTGGCAAACTCTCCAGCAGTGACATCTTTTCTTGTATACCTACACACACACACACACACACACACACACACACACACCTGTAGTATAAATTCATCTACTGGATTTTTGTGATCTCAATACTGCAAAATATGTAATAGGTGGCTTCTCCTCCCCAAATTTACCTCTCTTTGATACACATCCTCTCTAAACAAAATTTAAAGCAATAAACACACGACCTGGAAGTCATGCCTCATCCTTCCCTTAACACTGAGGCTTTAATCCAAGACTATCTCATCCAGCCTGTCTCCCAACCTTATGTCCACCCACCATGAAGTCATGTCACTCTAGGAACGTTCCTTTTGCAGGCTTTTGGTTTTCACTGGAAGTCCCACCCCCAAGGCTGTTGGCTTCTCATTTGTCTCTCCAATGCCTTCTTCACTAATGTGAATATTGAGGTTAGACAGACAAATGACTCTTTGTGACCCCATCATCTGTAGCCTACCAGGCTCCTCTGTCCATGGAATTCTCCAGGCAAGAACACTGGAGTGGGTTGCCATTTCCTTCTCCAGGGGATCTTCCTGACCCAGGGATTGAAGCCAAGTCTCCCACATCACAGGCAGACTCTTTTCTGATGAGAGCCTGCTATAAAGAGATTTAATTGATAAGGCCCATGTCAATGAGGCCAAGTGGAGCCAGATAGCGAAATTTAATTTGTATACATCTACATAGCTGGGCTACCTGGCAAGGATATGAAATATCAATTCTGACACTTACAGGTCAGCAAGACTGCTCTGGGCAAACTGTACCAACTAATTTCTTATCATTCCTCTGTTAAAAGTTTTCCAGGTCCAGAAAGATGTAGTACATGCAGTTCAAGACACTGAATAGGACTGCTTTGCTTTTCTCCTCCTTATCATTTATCATAAATAAGCACAAAGAACTCTACTCAATACTTTGTAATGCCCTACAGTGGGAAAAGAATCTTAGAGTATATATGCGTATATGTATAACAGATTCATTTTGCTGTCTACCTGAAAGTAACACCACATTGTAAATCTACTCTGCCGGGGTCCAGCCCCGGTGGATCCAGGGAATTCGAAGTGGGGATGGTGTCAGCGAGGATCAGGAAACAATTGCTTAATTAAATGATAATTAAGGATATAAAGAGTGGTTAAATAAGGATAGCTCAGTGAGAAAATTCAGCGGAGAAAAGAGGCTGAATAACTTGGTTTACATTGAAAGCTAATAAAATTCCAAAATAAGGAATTTGCATCACCTATGTAGGCCGCAGGCATCCTCCCGTTCTCCCGAAGGAGAGGAGACACTAAGGCCTCCCCAGTCAGATCTTAAAAGCCCAGGCAAAATTAGTAGGCTTGACAAGCCTCCATGCCCCAGATGGAAATTCAGCCAGAAGGTGAGAGAAAGAACGACATGGGGAGACCAAGTTTCAGTGAACAAAGCCCGCACTTTATTTTCCAAAGTAGTTTTTATACCTTAAGTTGTGCATAGGGGATAATGGGGGAAGGGGCAGAGTCAGCAGTAAGCCAGGCTTTCTTCCTGCAAACTTACCATATGCAAAAGTTTAGGTGATTTACATCATCTTCTGCCCCGGAGGCCTGTTAACATTTTAAGACCCTTTCTTCAGAAAACTTATTTTTCTCTAAAGGTGATTAGGCGCTACCCTCGCATTAGACAAAGTTGCATTCCTATAGGGCAAAGGTGTGGTGGGCTATAACAAGAAAAAGAATTAACTCAAAGGTCCAAGGTTACAAACATTAAAGCTACTACTTACATTCCTATACACCAATTATATTAATCAATACACTGCCAGGGACACAGTAAGTAAGGGATATGGAAACTTAGCAGCAAACATTGTGCCAACAAGTTAAAAACCCTTCACCAATACAATTTCTAATCAATCTTTTAACTGCTCAAAGGAATCTGTATTTAGACAGTTTAGAACATCTCATGCCTCTCACAGGTGGGAGGCTGTGAACAATCACGTGTGGCTGGAAGAACCTATTCAGGCAGGCTAGAGGACTTCCAAAGGAGTTTGTAGGTTGAAACACTCTTGTCACGCCCAGGAACTTTATTAACTGAAGCTGTAAGTTAACTATTTTTCAGAGAGAGGTGGTGCGGGACAGCCCCCCATAAAGTCAGAAGTGTAGGTGAGAGCACAAAGCAGTAAAGTAGGCAGACTCTGGTTTGGGGAGTAGATGCTCGAGAATTTCCAGGGGGACTCCTGAGGCTCGATCCTGCCTTTGCGTATGCCGAGCCTCCTTCCTCATGACCTTTGCCACGGGCAGAGTTCCTCACGCTGGCTCCCGGCACTACTCCAAAATACTAATGTTTAAAAAAGAAAGGACAAATAAATAAGATTCACATAAAACCTCTCTTTACACTGACTCACCTAGTACTAAGTGAAGTCGCTCAGTCGTGTCCGACTCTTTGCGACCCCATGGACTGTAGCCTACAAGGCTCCTCTGTCCATGGAATTTTCCAGGCAAGAGTACTGGAGTGGGCTGCCATTTCCTTCTCCAGGAGATCTTTCCGACCCAGGGATTGAACCCAAGTCTCCCGCATTGCAGGCAGACACTTTACCATCTGAGCCACCAGGGAAGTCAGACTTACCTAGAGAAGTACTCAAGTCTGCCTTTCTTTCTTACCCAGTCTCCAAGATCAGCCACAGCCCAGGTCTTCAGTAGCTGTGCTGAGAAATTTCATCAAGGCCTTTTCAAAAACCTAGGGGTCAAGGGCTTGGTTGTATGACTTGGGTAAACCACTTAACCTCTGAAGCTCAATTTTCCAATCTGTTAGGGAGAAACCTTTAGTAAATTATCATCCAGGTTCCTTTGAGTTCTGAAAAGACTTCAAGGATACTAGAATAAAGATGGGGGGAGAGAATAAGAATGAGAAAGGTAATGAGCCCATCTGCCTCTGAAGCTATAAGCCGCCCCCATTTTCCAGTCTCCCTAAACTTGACTCTGTCATCAAAAGCCCAGAGCCTTCCTATTTCTCTAGCAAAACATACTATCAAGAAAGAATTTACTCTCAGTTATTGGCCTACATCATAAAGTCTGAGATCAGAGATGATCTCTGTACTCTCAATGTCTAGACCCTAGCTCTACTCCTCCCAGTTATTCTTAAAAGTGCTGAATGTGATGCCTCTCCCAGGTATCTTTTAAATTAAAACCTTATCTCTAAATAGAATGGAAGATTTCATCTCCTAATAAAGAAAAGTAGGGAATAGAGGTTCTTTTGTGCACAGCATCCTTTCAGTATCCCTGAAAATTAGTTCACTATTTTTTGGTCTAACCATGAAGCAGGTTAGATAGCTAAAAGTAGATCTAGGGAGAGAAATCCATGGGAGAATGCAAGGCCTATCCCAACTTGTCCCAGTCAGGTTCCTGGCAGGAAAGAGAAAGGTACACTCAAATGGTGGTGAGTTGCACAAAAGTCTATTTCAGGAAATCCAACAATGGATAATCCAGTACTCCAGGGATGGCACTAGGCATCAGACAGAAGCTGTTGCTTTCAGCAATGGAAGCCAACCCACCATGAATGGGCAGAGTGGGAGCTGGGCAAATCAAAACCCAGGTTTGTATTCTCCTGCCCACTTAGCTCTTACTGGCACCTCACATTGGCCAAAACCAACTTGAAGCCAAAGGGCAAGAGAGCCTATAAAGGCAATCCACAAACATCAGCCTGCTGGGACAGAGCAGGTTGGAAAAAGGCCAGAAAGTAGACCTGCAATGGTGAATAGAAAAGATCCAAACCATAACTAAAACAGCTCCTTGACAAGAATGCCACCTTCCACTCAAGCTACGGCAGGAGCATCCCAGTTCTGACCAGTTTCACAAATCCTCGTGTTCAGCTCTGGTTGCTACATATCTGCCTCCATGAGAATAAGAGCAAGAGCTCCCATGCCCAGGACAAAATCAGAGTTTAACATTCCTTGTGAAGTCACAAAAAAAAGGACCTCTACCACATCTGAGCTTGGCCAGACATGGAAGATATTGTACTTTAAAGCCTTGATATAAACTGGGAGAGTAGCACTGACATATATCCACTACCATATGTAAAACAGATAGCTAATGTGAAGCTGCTGTATAGCACTGAGCCCTGTGATGACCTGGAAGGGGGAGAGGAAGGCTCAAGAGGGAGAGAATCAGACTTACAGCTGATTCATATTGTAGTATAGCAGAAATCAACACAACATTGTAAAGCAACTATCCTCCAATTTAAAACATAAAAGTAAAGCCTTGGTATACGTCTAGCACTAAGGAAGTCTCTCTACTCCAAAACTGCCCCAAGTGGGTGTCTCATTCAGCTATCTTGCCCATAGCCCAATCATACCTCAGTCTACCTGAAAGTTCCCAAACTCCTTACCAAAACCAAATCTGCAGGAGTTGAGGGTCTACAGGCTTCCTTCGATGAAGACAAAAGAACGTGGGTGTCTTCTCAGTCTGGATTTGTCTTTGGAAGAGGAAGCATTCTGGTAGAAAACAAAAGCTTCCAGCAAACACCTCTTACTTGAAAGAAATAGCATTTAGCCCCAGAGGGCTTTACAAGGGAACACAAACTAGAAAGATCTGTTGGAGCCACAAAAGCAGATTCTCACTCCCTCTTTCAAACAAAAATGCCTTATTTTACTTTGGCCATAAAACATGAATCAGACTGTAGAAATTAAAGTCCCATCTTGCCTTTAATGAAGCCCAATTTTAGTGCTGATGAAATACTTCACAGCAATGTGGGCTTGTTTACTCATCACTGAAATGAATGCTCCACCAGAATTCGAGGCAAAATAACCCTTTCCAAGAAGCTAATGGAAGAAAAATTTAATCTCTTTGAAAAAAAACGCCAGAATAAGCCCAGATTTTATATTAGAGAAAGTAAAATAGTATCCTTTCCTATATAAACATAGTCCTTTTGCTTGGGAGCAAACTGTCAAAAGACTGCAGGTTTCAAAAGAAGGATGGGTTTTAGACAAGCCAGAATGGTGTCAACTTTCGTGTAGTCCCGATGGTTCTGTCAGACTTGTCCTCGGCTGCTTGGTTTGTGGTGATTTTTTTTTTTCCTGAGAGCTAAATAGACGTGGGTGATGGAAACATAGTGAGCAAGCCCAGGAATTCATCTGAACTGCTGCTGTAGTAAATATATTTTATAAATGTGTGCCTACCCTGTGCTTCATTTCTTTAAGAATTACCTCCCACCCCACCACCCTGCCCAGAGCTGAGGTGCTGAAGCCATGTCAGTGCTATGCTCTAACCACCCATCGACCCCAGCTGACTGGATCAAAAGTGGGTATGAGATTCAGAGAAACCAATTCAGGGTGTATACTGGCATGGAAAAATGGCTTTCACCATTTGGTATTGGGACAAAGAAAGGTCAGGACGACTAACTGTCGGCAGTCATTGTGCAAGCTGATGTAAACTCAACCTGAAGGCCACCATTTAGAGGCAGCTAAGATGTGCCATATATAAAGAGAGCAGAAGAATCAGCCTGAAGAGTCAGAAAAACATGAAGCCAGTAACAGAGACTAGCAAATACTGTGATCCCAAAGAGTGAAATGAGTACTGATAGGAGGGGTCTGCCTTCACTTACATGTTGACTTTCCAGGTTCTCTTTCCAGTCCCGAGTGAGGTGTGAATGCCTGCCTTGCCCGTAGCATCTCAGAAACATTCTGGATTCCTCCAGGGAAAGTCCCTTTTAGTTTAACCCACTTTGGATTTTCCCATCAAAACTATCTGTGGACATAATTAACTCCGGACAGTTTGAATCAGGCACCTCAGAGCTGTAGCCTTCAGAAGCAATACCATGCAGGCACAGAGATTCATTCCTACACCACTGTTGAGCCTGATTCTTGAATACCAAATGGGATACATCAAAGACGCTCTTTCTGCACAATCAGAGGAGATAAGAGAATTGGCAAGTGTCCAGCAGAAGATGGAGTTACATAAGGCAGCTATTAAAGCCCTAGTACCAGAGGTGGAGGCTTGGGCTCGGTACCTATCAGGGGCAGGGCTTCTTGCTAGGACTTGCTTCATTACTCTGTTCTTTACACTTAGCAGAACTCTAAGAGTTAGGTTTACATTTTGCACTACCTGCTTTATGTATCAGCTGGCTCTTTTTAACCAACCTTGATGTACAAACCCTATCAAATCATGCTTGTTTTATTCAGCAAGGATAAAAATATTAGTTAATTTTTAAAGCAGTGCCTTATAAAATATGCAACGTGTTCTACAAAATATCACAATATACTTCCATTTTCCAAGCCCATGCTTGTTGACTCTTCACGTAATATTGATATCTCCAGGTAATGACTAAGTTTGGGGTTATATGCTATAAAAGCTCTCACAAATATTTAACTTCGGTCAACCTTACAGTGGACCACAGCCATGTCTAACTCAGTGAAACTAGGCCATGCCATGTGGGGCCACCCAGGATGGACGGGTCATGGTGGAGAGGTCTGACAGAATGTGGTCCACTGGAGAAGGGAATGGCAAACCACTTCAGTATTCTTGCCTTGAGAACCCCATGAACAGTATGAAAAGGCAAAATGATAAGATACTGAAAGAGGAACTCCCCAGGTCGGTAGGTGCCCAATATGCTACAGGAGATCAGTGGAGAAATAACTCCAGAAATAATGAAGGGATGGAGCCAAAGCAAAAACAATACCCAGTTGTGGATGTGACTGGTGATACAACCAAGGTCCGATGCTGTAAAGAGCAATATAGCATAGGAACCTGGAATGTCAGGTCCATGAATCAAGGCAAATTGGAAGTGGTCAAACAAGGGATGGCAAGAGTGAACGTCGACATTCTAGGAATCAGCAAACTAAAATGGACTGGAATGGGTGAATTTAATTCAGATGACCATTATATCTACTACTCTGGGCAGGAATCTCTTAGAAGAAATGGAGTAGCCATCATGGTCAACAAAAGAGTCCGAAATGCAGTACTTGGATGCAATCTCAAAAATGACAGAATCAACTCTGTTCCTTTCCAAGGCAAACCATTCAATATCACAGTGATCCAAGCCTATGCCCCAACCAGTAATGCTGATGAAGCTGAAGTTGAACAGTTCTATGAAACCTACAAGACCTTTTAGAACTAACACCCCAAAAAGATATCCTTTTCATTATAGGGGACTGGAATGCAAAAGTAGGAAGTCAAGAAACACCTGAAGTAACAGGCAAATTTGGCCTTGGAGTATGGAATGAAGCACGGCAAAGGCTAATAGAGTTTTGCCAAGAGAATGCACTGGTCATAGCAAACACCCTTTTCCAACAACACAAGAGAAGACTCTATACATGGACATCACCAGATGGTCAACACCGAAATCAGACTGATTATATTCTTTGAAGCCAAAGATGGAGAAGCTCTATATAGTCAGCAAAAACAAGACCAGGAGCTGACTGTGGCTCAGATCATGAACTCCTTATTGCCAAATTCAGACTTAAACTGAAGAAAGTAGGGAAAACCACTAGACCACTCAGGTATGACCTAAATCAAATCCCTTATGATTATACAGTGGAAGAGAGAAATAGATGTAAGGGTCTAGATCTGATAGACAGACTGCCTGATGAACTATGGATGGAGGTGTGTGACATTGTACAGGAGACAGGGATCAAGACCATCCCCACGGAAAAGAAAGATGGTAACAATAACCCTGTATACGAGACAGCAAAAGAGACACTGATGTATAGAACAGTCTTTTGGACTCTGTGGGAGAGGGAGAGGATGGGATGATTTGGGAGAATGTCATTGAAACATGTATAATATCACATATGAAATGAGTCGCCAGTCCAGGTTTGATGCACGATACTGGATGCTTGGGGCTGGTGCACTGGCATGACCCAGAGGGATGGTATGGGGAGGGAGGAGGGAGGAGGGTTCAGGATGGGGAACACGTGTATACCTGTGGCAGATTCATGTTGATATATGGCAAAACCAATACAATACTGTAAAGTTAAAAAAAAAAATAACTGTACTGTCCTGTATGGATGCCACCATCCACTGGACATTTAAGTGGGGCTAGTCTGAATTGAGAAGTCCTGGCTGTAGGTATGGCATGCATACCAGATTTCAATAACTTAGTACAAATGTCTCACAAATGATGTTTATTTTAATTATATGGAGAAATAACAATAATTTGGATGGATTAGGTTAAATAAAATATACATATTATTTAAAAAAAAGAAATGCAAAAAACCAAATTGGCTGTCTGAGGAGGTCTTACAAATAGCTGTGAAAAGAAAAGCAAAAAGGAAACATATACCCATTTGAATACAGAGTTCCAAAGAATAGCAAGCAGAGAGAAGAAAGCCTTCCTCTGTGGTCAGTGCAAAGAAATAGAGGAAAACAACAGAAAGGAAAGACTAGAGATCTCTTCAAGAAAATTAGAGATACCAAGGGTACATTTCATACAAAGATGGGCTCGAAAAAGGACAGAAATGCTATGGACCTAACAGAAGCAGAAGATATTAAGAAGAGGTGGCAAGAATATACAGAAGAACTGTACAAAAAAAGATCTTCATGACCCAGATAATCACGATGGTGTGATCACTCACTTAGAGCCAGACATCCTGGAATGTGAAGTCAAGTGGGCCTTAGGAAGCATCACTATGAACAAAGCTAGTGGAGGTGATGGAATTCCAGTTGAGCTATTTCAAATCCTGAAAGATGATGCTGTGAAAGTGCTACACTCAATATGCCAGCAAATTTAGAAAATTCAGCAGTGGCCACAGGACGGGAAAAGGTCAGTTTTCATTCCAATCCCAAAGAAAGACAATGCCAAAGAATGCTCAAACTACCACACATTTGCACTCATCTCACACGCTAGTAAAGTAATGATCAAAATTCTCCAAGCCAGGCTTCAGCAATACGTGAACCGTGAACCATGAACTTCCAGATGTTCAAGCTGGTTTTAGAAAAAGCAGAGGAAACAGTAATCAAATTGCCAACATTTGCTGGACCATCAAAAAAGCACGAGAGTTCCAGAAAAACATCTATTTCTGCTTTATTGACTATGCCAAAGCCTTTGACTGTGTGGATCACAATAAACTGTGGAAAATTTTTCAAGAGATGGGAATACCAGATCACCTGACCTGCCTCTTGAGAAGCCTGTATGCAGGTCAGGAAGCAACAGTTAGAACTGGACATGGAACAACAGACTGGTTCCAAATAGGAAAAGGAGTACGTCAAGGCTGTATATTGTCACCCTGCTTATTTAACTTATATACAGAGTACATCATGAGAAATGCTGGGCTGGAAGAAACACAAGCTGGAATCAAGATTGCCAGGAGATATATCAATAACCTCAGATATGCAGATGACACCACCCTATGGCAGAAAGTGAAGAGAAACTAAAAAGCCTCTTGATGAAAGTGAAAGAGGAGACTGAAAAAGTTGGCTTAAAGCTCAACATTCAGAAAACTAAAATCATGGCATCTGGTCCCATCACTTCATGGGAAATAATGGGGAAACAATGGAAACAGTGCCAGACTTCATTTTTTTGGGCTCCAAAATGACTGCAGATGGTGATTGCAGCCATGAAATTAAAAGACGCTTACTCCTTGGAAGGAAAGTTATGACCAACCTAGATAGCATATTCAAAAGCAGAGATATTACTTTGCCAACAAAGGTCCATCTAGTCAAAGCTATGGTTTTTTCAGTGGTCATGTATGGATGTGAGAGTTGGATTGTGAAGAAAGCTGAGCACCGAAGAATTGATGCTTTTGAACTCTGGTGCTGGAGGAGACTCTTGCGGGTCCCTTGAACTGCAAGGAGATCCAACCAGTCCATCCTAAAGGAGATCAGTCCTGGGTGTTCATTGGAAGCTGCTGCTGCTGCTGCTAAGTCGCTTCAGTCGTGTCCGACTCTGTGCGACCCCATAGATGGCAGCCCACCAGGCTCCCCCATCCCTGGGATTCTCCAGGCAAGAATACTGGAGTGGGTTGCCATTTCCTTCTCCAATGCATGAAAGTGAAAAGTGAAAGTGAAGTCACTCAGTTGCGTCCAACTCTTCGCAACCCCATGGACTACAGCCCTCCAGGCCCCTCGGTCCATGGGATTCTCCAGGCAAGAGCACTGGAGTGGGATGCCACTGCCTTCATTGGAAGGACTGATGAAAAAGCTGAAACTCCAATACTTTGGCCACCTCATGCGAAGAGTTGACTCATTGGAAAAGACCCTGATGCTAGGACAGATTGGGGGCAGGAGGAGAAGGGGACGACAGAGGATGAGATGGCTGGATGGCATCACAGACTCGATGCACATGAGTTTGGGTGAACTCCGGGAGTTGGTGATGAATGGGGAGGCCTGGCGTGCTGTGATTCATGGGGTCGCAAAGAGTCGGACACAACTGAGCAAGTGAACTGAACTGAACTGACATGTGGAATTTAGAAACCCAGTACAGATGAACTTATTTGCAAAGCAGAAATAGAGACAGATGCAGAGAACAAATATATGGATATCAAGGTCAGGGGTGGGGGAAGAGGGCAGGGATGAATTGGGAGTTTGGCACTGACATATACACTACTATGTATAAAGTAGACGACCACTGAGATCGTACTGTATAGCACAGGGAACTCTACTCAATACTCTGTGCTGATCTAAATGAGAAGGAAATTGAAAAACGAGGGGATATATGTATCCATATAACTGATTCACTTTGCTGTACAGCAGAAACTAACACAACACTGTGAAGCAACTATACTCCCATAAAAATTAATAATTAAAAATAAGAAAGGAAGGAAACCAAGAAAGGACAGGGCATTTAACTCCCAAGGATGGAAACTGGCTCAGTCCCACAAGAAGCTCTGGAGACAGTCTAACTTCAGACTTGTCCCTAGTAGGCGGCATGATGACTGGAACATTTATTCCTTCTCGCCTATTAATTTTTGGCTAAGGGATGCCCACAAGGGGCTATAAATTCCCAGGCCCTCTTGGTTCTTCAGGCAAAGTGGGTTCTGGCAGCTTGGGGGCAACCTTTCAACAAACAGGCACAGATGCTGACTTCTGGGAGTAAAAACACACCGGGAGTCACTATAAAGGGGTCCATGGGAACACAGACAGCATACTGACAGCATCTGGCACAGTGCTCAATAAGTATTTCTTGAATGAAAGAAAGAAAAGACGGAAGGAAGGAAGGGCAGAATACTATGTTCCATGTGCTTACTAATATTATCTAAGCCAAATATCCTGGCAGCATTTGCAGAGAAGTACGCTTTTCTCCATTTTACCGAAGGAAACTAAAATTCAGAATGGTTCAGTAGTTTGCCTGAGGTTATACAATTTCTAATAGTAGAGCCCAAATTCAGGCCCTCTAGCTTTATGGCCTCTGCACTCTCCACGGCTCCATCCATCTCATTGAGCTGTCATTCCCATGCCGCCTGGCCTCCCTTCTCAACTCTCAGAGTGAGCTGAGCTCCCATAGGTCACAATTTGGATCAGTCTGCAGCATTCACCTTCCTGAGCCCCATGCAGATCTCTTATGTCCTTAGATCTTATCCATTTGAAACACAATCAGTAAAAAAGAGGTGGACATACAGACAGTCTGATAAAGTGTTAACCCATTCCCTGTGCAAAAATAATGCAAGTTGCCAAGGTTTCATGAAGAGTTTGGTCTCCTGAAATCTCCTGGCATTTTCAGCAGACTGCAGTTTTCTGAGAATGTCTGTGTTTTCCAGAGCATGTCTGCTCAGAATGTATGAGCCAAAACCTCCTAGGGATTTTCCATCACTTGTTTATATTGTGCCTGGATCTACTCGAATGGGTTTATTATAAATAAGACAGAGTGATGGGGTTTTTTTTCATGAATTGAGACTGAAAATTGGTCTTAAATATTGTTTTCTGCTTTAAACTAACTATAAATGGCATTTAGACTGATTGCACTATTAGTAGGTAAAGAGTGCTGAGTTTTTAAGGGATTACAACCTGATTTAATATAATTATGAAACCAAATTACAATCAGAAGGATTTGGTAGGAGGTTATAAGAAGCAGCCATTTCCTTTTTTTTTTTTTTTTTTTCTGTATAATACTCAAGCCTATCCCATTAAACATTCAATTCCCTTTCAAAAGAAAAGAAAAGAAAATAGAATTGCAAATGTTCCCAGAGCTTACTGCTCTCATTTTGGCATCAACTAGCCTCTGCTTTTCCTCCAGGATCCTTCTATCTAGGAGGTTTTCTCTACCAGTCTCCATCACATTCATCTAGTCTGTCTCAGGAGATGTCTTAACCACCTTCTTAATTGTACATCTAGAACAGGACTGATCTCTGTGGACCCATCCTATTAAAGATCTGCCCTAGGGCAAAACTATGGAAGCAGATCGCATTTCATTTTTACCTTCCCTTCTTGTGGCCCCTTAATTTTCAGGGTTTTCCTCTTTCCCCACCATGTTTCCTGGACTGTTCACTCCCTACAGCACTGAAGTTTTGAAACTCTCTCAAAGGCACTGCCTTTGGCAGGAGACCAAATAGCAGGAGCAACAACAAAATAGGCCAAAACCCCCCACAATGCTTAACCTGAAAGGAAATCAGACAGCGTGGCAACCTCATGAGGTCATTTGTCAGGATGAAGCTTCTCAAAGTAATGCACACAGGCTGGGATGCAGTTCACTGGTGGAGGTATGGAAACAAAAACAATGACTGCTCTCATATCAATTTTTCATAAGAAATTTAACTACACTCGCACATTGTCATATTTATGTAATGTGAAATTTGCTCCTTTCTCCAAATGAGAAAGATACAGCCCCAGCACATCCATCTCTTTTAATTGCCCATGTAGACATCAAAATAACCTCAACTTTTCCCTAGCTGGCACACAGCTGACCACAAAGAAGCATAAGTCCCACAGAGCCCAGAGCTCAGTTCAGAAAAATCATCCAGCCAACCTGTACATTCATGAGCAGTAACAAACAGATGTTGTTTTAAGCCACTAAGTTTGGAGTACTTTGTTATGCAGCAATAGCTAACTGATAGTGGATTTGTTCTTCATCATAAATAAGCTAACATTATGCAAAGCTAATGCAAAAAAAAAAAAAAAGTTCCCTGGAAGAAAGATACAAAGGCACAGTCTCATACTATAAATTAAGTGAACTACATACATACACACACACACACACACACACAATCTGGTACAGTGTGTTCGTTCCTTTATTACTTGATTTATCAAACATGAAAAGCATAAGTTTGGACATGCCTGTGATTTATGAAAGTTTGCTTTTAAATTAATATTTTCTGTTTTATGGATATTGCAAAACAACTTACTTCAGCTCCCACCATCTTTCCACTTTACCATTATTAAAACATTCTCTCATCTGTGATATCCTTCAGTCTTGTCCAACTCTTGTGATCCCATGGACCATAGCCCACCAGGCTCCTCTGTCCATGGGAGTCTCTAGGCAACAGTACTGGACTGGGTTGCCATGCCATCCTCTAGGAGACTTTCCAGACCCAGGGATTGAAACCACATCTCTTACGTCTCCTGCAGTGGCAGGCGGGTTCTTCACCACTAGCACCCCCTGGGAAGCCACTTGACTCACATGACCCAGGGACATTTTTCTGTTCCATTTTGTGTGTTTGTGTTTGTTTTTTGTTTTTACTAACCATCAATTATTCTGAATGATGAAAAGAAAATAAAAGTGACAGATCTTAGTTTACCCTGAAAATGTACATTCTATGAGTTAGGCCCAAAGCAAAGGCCTTCTCCTAAAGCTGATTGCCTAAAATTATTCACAAAGTGTGCCTTTAGTACAGATGTCCATTCCTGATTGCTAGGCAAATTTCCTAGAAATTAAGTGAGTATGGCTTAGATGCCTATCTATATGTTATAGAAAATTGGTAATTACCCCTATCAGCTGTACAGGAGACTATGAATTTTCCAAACAAATAACATCAAAGCCTAGGGATTTTTCTAGAAATAGCTTATGCATCCTATTTGTTCAATGGATCAGGCCGTGTCTCTTATCCATGTGAGCCACAACTGTTGAAAATACTTCCTGGAATAGCATCTCAAAATTTACAGAGTGCTTCCACATCTTATCTCAGCTTCATAATAATCACAAAGAGAGGGGAATCTAAGAATGAGAAATGTAATCAGCTTGTTCAGGGTCACACTTCAGTTCAGTTTAGTTCAGTTCAGTAGCTCAGTCGTGTCTGAATCTTTGCAAACCCAAATACTGCAGCACGTGGGGCCTCCCTGTCCATCACCAACTCCTGGAGGTTACTCAAACTAATGTCCGTTGAGCTGGTGATGCCATCCAACCATCTCATCCTCTGTCATCTCCTTCTCCTCCCCGCTTCAATCTTTCCCAGAATCAGAGTCTTTTCAAATGAGTCAGTTCTTCACATCAGGTGGCCAAAGTATTGGAGTTTCAGCTTCAGCATCAGTCCTTCCAATGAATATTTAGGACTGATTTCCTTTAGGATGAACTGGTTGGATCTCCTTGAAGTCCAAGGGACTCTCAAGAGTCTGCTCCAACACCACAGTTCAAACGCATCAATTATTTGGAGCTCAGCTTTTTGGTCCAACTCTCACATCCATACATGACTAATGGAAAAACCAAAGCTTTCACTAAACTGATCTTTGTTGGCAAAATAACGTCTCTGCTTTCTAATATGCTATCTAGGTTGGTCGTAACTTTTCTTCCAAGGAGCAAGCCTCTTTTAATTTCATGGCTGCAATCACCATCTACAGTGATTTTGGAGCCCAAGAAAATAAAGTCTTGATGAAAGTGAAAGTAGAGAGTGAAAAAGTTGGCTTAAAGCTCAACATTCAGAAAACGAAAACCATGGCATCAGAGCCCATCACTTCATGGGAAATAGATGGGGAAACAGTGTCAGACTTTATTTTTCTGGGCTCCAAAATCACTGCAGATGGTGACTGCAGCCATGAAATTAAAAGACGCTTACTCCTTGGAAGGAGTGACAGTATATAGCCTTGACGTACTCCTTTCCTGATTTGGAACCAGTCTGTTGTTTCATGTCCAGTTCTAACTGTTGCTTCTTGGCCTGCATACAGATTTCTCAGGAGGCAGGTCAGGTGGTCTGGAATTCCCATCTCTTTAAGAATTTCCCAGTTTGCTGTGATCTACACAATCAAAGGCTTTGGCATAGTCAATACAGCAGAAGTAGATGTTTTTCTACAAGTCTCTTGCTTTTTCAATGATCCAACAAATGTTGACAATTTGATCTCTGGTTTCTCTGCCTTTTCTAAATCCAGCTTGAACATCTGGAAGTTCATGGTTCATGTACTGTTGAAGCCTGGCTTGGAAAATTTTAAGCACTACTTTGCTAGCATGTGAGATGAGTGCAATTGTGCAGTTGTTTGAGCATTCTTTGGCATTGCCTTTCTTTGGGATTGATTGGAATGAATAGTGACCTTTTTCAGTCCTGTGGCCACTGCTGAGTTTTCCAAATTTGCTGGTATATTGACTGCAGCAGTTTCACAGCATCATCTTTCAGGATTTGAAATAGCTCCACTGGAATTCCATCACCTCCACTAGCTTTGTTCATAGTGATGCTTCTTAAGGCCCACTTGACTTCACATTCCAGGATGTCTGGCTCTAGGTGAGTGATCACACCATCTGGACCATGAAGATCTTTTCTGTACAGTTCTTCTGTGTATTCTTGCCACCTCTTCTTAACATCTTCTGCTCTTGTTTGGTCCATACCATTTCTGTCCTTTATTGTGCTCATCTTTGCATGAAATGTTCCCTTGGTATCTCTAATTTTCTTGAAGAGGTCTCTAGTCTTTCCCGTTCTATTGTTTTCTTCTAATTCTTTGCATTGATCACTGAGGAAGCCTTTCTTATTTCTCCTTGCTATTCTTTGGAACTCTGCATTCAAATGAGTATATCTTTCCTTTTCTCCTTTGCTTTTCACTTCTCTTCTTTTCATAGCTATTTGTAAGGCCTCCTCAGACAACCATTTACTTTTTTGCATTTCTTTTTCTTGGGGATGGTCTTTATCCCTTTCTTTTATACAATGTCACAAACCTCCATCCATAGTTCTTCAGGAACTCTATCAGATTTAATCCCTTGAATCTATTTGTCACTTCCACTGTATAATCATAAGGGATTTGTTTTAAGTCATACCTGAATGGTCTAGTTGTTTTCCGTACTTTCTTCAATTCATGTCTGAATTTGGCAATAAGGAGTTCATGATCTGAGCCACAGTCAGCTCGCGGTCTTGTTTTTGCTGACTATATAGAGCTTTTCCATCTTTGGCTTCAAAGAATATAATCAGTCTGATTTCAGTATTGACTATCTGGTGATGTCCATGTGTAGAGTCTTCTCTTATGCTGTTGGAAAAGGGTGTTTGCTATGACCAGTGTGTTCTCTTGGCAAAACTCTATTAGCCTTTGCCCTGCTTCACTCTGTACTCCAAGGCCAAATTTGCCTATTACTCCAGGTATTTCTTGACTTCCGACTTTTGCATTCCAGTTCCCTATTATGATAGGTCCCATGCATGCATTGCCACACTCAGTGCCCCCAACCCTGCAGCAGGCCACCCCCGACCCATGCCACTGCCAGAGACTCCTAGACACTAACAGGCAAGTCTGGGCCAGTCTCTCTTGTGGGGTCCCTGCTCTTTTCTCCTGGGTCCTGGTGCCACAAGGTTTTGTTTGTGCCCTCCAAGAGTTTGTTTCCCCAGTTCTGGCGGCTCTATGGTGGGTCACACTAGACAGTTATATGCCAAGACTCAGTTCAGTTCAGTTCAGTTGCTCAGTCATGTCCTACTCTTTGTGACCCCATGAATCGCAGCACGCCAGGCCTCCCTGTCCATCACCAATTCCCGGAGTTCACTCAAACTCAGGTCCATTGAGTCAGTGATGCCATCCAGCCATCTCATCCTCTGTCGTCCCCTTCTCCTCCTACCCCCAATCCCTCCCAGCATCAGGGTCTTTTCCAATGAGTCAACTCTTCACATGAGGTGGCCAAAGTATTGGAGTTTCAGCTTTAGCATCATTCCTTCCAAAGAACACTCAGGGCTGATCTCCTTCAGAATGGACTGGTTGGATCTCCTTGCAGTCCAAGGGACTCTCAAGAGTCTTCTCCAACACCACAGTTCAAAAGCATCAATTCTTCAGCGCTCAGCCTTCTTGACAGTCCAACTCTCACATCCATACATGACCACTGGAAAAACCATAGCCTTGACTAGACGGACCTTTGTTGGCAAAGTAATTTCTCTGCTTTTTAATATGCTATCTAAGTTGGTCATAACTTTCCTTCCACGGAGTAAGCATCTTTTAATTTCTTGGCTGCAGTCACCATCTGCAGTGATTTTGGAGCCCAAAAACATAAAGTCTGACACTGTTTCCACTGTTTCCCCATCTATTTCCCATGAAGTGATTCATTTCACTGCAAATTCCCATTTATTTTTCAAGGCCAAATTTAAATGTCACCCCCATGTGGAAGCCTTCCAGACTCCACAGGCAGAGACAGAGGCTCCATTCTCAGTGATGCTATAGCTCTTTACGATATTACTGTGTGTTTTCATTATTGGTAATGATGCCCTAGCTAGAAGGTGGTTTTCCACACCTCAGGAAAGCCATGTCTTGTTCGTCTTATTCTCAGTGCTTAGCAAAGAGCTCTATACATGTTTAGTAGATGTTTTAATGAATTTACAGATGATTACTTTTTAAATACAAGCTATGTAAGTATCCTCTAGCAGCAGTATATAGAAACAGAAAAACAAGGTGCCTAGAAGGTAAACAGAACTCGGGTTGAATCCCACTGATTGCACTTATTAACTGAGTCCCCTCCAATGGGCGACCTCACCTCACTGAGCTTCTGTACCTGCCAAGGATTTCATCTACAGCCACATGGGTAAGACTAGTAGAATATAAAAAATATGAATGGAAAAAAGAAGAGAGGCCAACAAAAATGGTGGTGGAAAGAGACCACTTTCTCGAGTATCATTATGTGACAAGAGCTACAATAATTCAGAGACCATCTAACTACATTTCTAACTTTAATCATCCAGGGTCTAACTTCCAAACTCCTACAATGTACAAAATGCTAGAATCCTGGCATGTAGTTGAATGAAAATACCATCACCCTGGTCTGCACAGAACACATCATTTATTTGAGGGAAAGAGGGAAGATACTCTTGAACAGCCCGTGGTTTGTTACCATTAGAAATTCAATGGAGAAAACAGCTTTTTTTTTCCAGTACCAATACCTGCTCAAACCCAATTCATATTTTTCAACTTTGGTGGTAGTGGTGATTTTGAAAAATATACATTTTCCGTATCTGAGATATTTATATACCACCTAGGTCCCCATCCACCTAGCCTTCTACCACGTGCATATAGCTCACTTGGTAACCACAGATCTAGACAGATTAATTTGGGCCCCAACCCAAGACAACTCAGACGATCTTTCCCTTTCTTGTGTTCAGAAAAGATAGATGCTCTCCACGACCTAGGTAGAATGGGAACCTGTGCAAATAACCCACTCCTGTACAGCAAGCAAGATACTGAAAAGTTTCAATATGACTGTCATTTCCCCTACTGGCAGGGAGCGATAAATGAAACATACATTCCTATTATCTGCCCACCCTTCAGAGTGATGGATTACCTGAATAGAAAGGGATATTGCTCCTGGGACCTAGAGAATTATAGGTATCTCTTCATGAATGTTAATACCAGATGGTGGAGCAAAATTGCCACAGCAGAAGCAAGATCTAACCAGTAATTCACCCTTCCTTTATTTTGTGTTAAAATAAAATAAGCAATGTCTTTTGCCTTCTTCCATTTCCCGTATTTTTTTTTCCTTTAGAAAGTAAGTAATAACATCATCATTCCTGCACTAATGGCAGTAGTGGCTGTAATTTGAGGCTTAAAAGCAGAGCGATGTGTTTTGAATAGAGCTTCTCCGAGTCTAAAGAGCAACACTCTGCTACAAAGGAATATTGGTCATGTTTTGCCAACCAGAAGGTTGACCTCATCTGTCATGGTAGAAGACTTTAACACATAGGATAGTGCAAATAAAGCATATGGTTCCTAACACTAATAACAAGACTTTGATTAAAATGCTCTGGGAGTGAAGTGTTTGCAGAGAACAAGAGTTTACCTGAAAAGCCACTTTATTTTCACGTAGTTCAAGCTTTTCAAACTGGTTCTCTTCCCTTTTCACCTTAATAAGTCTGAGTGACTCTTTAGCAACTGAAGGCTGCAGCATGTCCTGAAGTCCTCATAACAAAGGTGACTATGCTTCAGATGGGGATGGAGATGTGAAAAAGCATGTGAACAATCAAGCTTAATGGATCTGACCCAGGACCATTCCCTGAAAGTTGTTTTATTAACTAAATCCTCATGTCAATTGGTTTGTTGGCCATTGACCTCTTCATCTTCTAAGTCTAGGCCAAAGCAATTCCCAGAATTAGGTTCACTAAGTCAAGAGTTTATGGGAGAAGGCAGCAATAACAGTGCTTCATGACAGAGATTGGCAGCGTTACTTTAGAGCTCAACCTTTTAAAAAAAAATCTAAAAGAGACTTTTGAAGGGAGATATAGAGTGATTTTTAAGATAGGGACACGTACTACATCTCAATGCCTGCCACCCACCTCGCCCCACCCCAATCGTCTTTAAAGGACAGACAAATAGCTGTGAATTTTCAGTCATCCAAGCACTAAACACTGGCTGCTTTTCCACTGGGCAAAATACTGCTGTAAATGTCAGACTCCGCAGGGATCATTAAGACTACAGAGCACAAGTCCACAAAAACATATCTTCTCAAAAAAGAATCCTAAACCATTTTGCTCCAACGTGATTTATAAGAGAAATGAACATATTCTAAAAAGTGAATATGGGGATGTTTTTCTCGCATGTGTTTGCTATGAATGGAAATTCCCAAGGTTTGTTGCACACAATTCAGCCTCAGAACAATCTGTGTGGCGTCATTTAAAATCCCTGCTCAGGGAGTGTCAGGGATGCACACATCAGCTGAGCTGGAAGAATGCTCAGGAAGGAGAAAATAAAAACAACAGGAGTGCATTCCCAACTGTATTATCAACTTTAGACTCCATGTGAAAGATCAAATCGTGCCTTTGTAAATGTTTCGCTTTTCAGGTTTCACCTCTGAGACTACGAGAGAGAATATACTTTTGTTATTTGAAACAGTCAATGAGTTTTCCCACGTTCCAGATACAAAGGGCCAAACCAATGTGACACCATGGATATTTTATGGGTACCCCCGTGAGAAGCCAGAGATGGAAAATAGAAAGTTCTTCGGGTGTCAACTGTGTTAGCAGTGGAGCGATAAAAAGAAAAACATACACATGCAGACATACACGTACACGTACACACACACACACACACACACACCCTGAATGCAATGTATTCTGAGAGATGAACCACTGTTTAAATAATCATTCACTGGCTTTCTTCAAGAATTGGAAGCTACTGTTTCCGTGATGAAAGATCTAATTCATTATAATGGTTCACCACATTAAAAATGAAAAAATACCAGTCTACTGCATCAACCTAAATTAAGCTTTAGTAAATGTTCAGACTTAGATAAATCACCTCTCTTGGAACTGAGGAAAAAGTCTTTAATATCTGGTCAAGAGCAGATTTGAGTGGCTTACCTTACTGCATGCACAAAGTAAGCTAGCACTCACTTCCTAAACAAGTTGTGGTCTTTGGACACAATATATTAGAACTTAAAAATGCACGTTCTGCAGTGGTTATTAATGGTTATATGATACCATGCTTCTGTGCAGAGTCAGAATGTCTCAGCACCATTGCCACCTGGGTCCACCACTGCTCGCTCTGCCTCAGCCACTTCTGTGGCCCATCAATTCCTCTTGGGCCTGTGTGGTTCTGTTTTCTTGGGTCCCTCAGTTTACTTGCCTCGGGGATGGTGGATGCCTCGCCTTAGCCTCTGCCACACAGCCCCGTGTCCAGCCATCTGCCTAGTGTTTCTGGCTCCTCCCACACTGGATTAGGATGGAATGCCACGCCACAGGGCATGGGATAGAGCATCCTCTCAGATGGCAATGGGTCAGGATAACCTAGAAGTGTGGGCAAGTTCATTTCTTTTGGGACAAACTCTAACCAGCATGAAACAGGAGATGGAGGGAGTCTAGCACACAGATTCTCTACCCTCCCTTCCATGAATGGTTTGAAGGTACAATTTATGCACACAGCTTGTGGAGAAACATGCACAGACATTCTGACTAAACGGACACGTCTGCCAAATGTTCTCTTTGTGGCTCACTGCAAAACACTGGCACACCTCACCTTGCACTGCTTCCCTTCCTCCCTGCCTTACCTCCTTCATGCTCACTCTCACTGCCTTGGCTTTGTACCTCACCAGTTAAGAATTGGCACTTAGGGCTTCCCTGGTGGCTCAGGGGTAAAGAATCCACCTCCAATGCAGGAGACATGAGTTTGATCCCTGATCAGGGAAGATCCCACATGCCATGGAGCAACTAAGCCCCTGTGCCACAACTGCTGAGACGGTGCTCTAGAGCCCAGGAGCCACAACAACGGAAATCCACGTGATCTAGAGCCCATGCTCCGCAAGAAGGGAAGCCACCACAATGAGACACCTGCACACCCCAAGTAGAGTGTAGCTCTTGCTTGCCACAACGAAGACCCAACACAGCCGAAAAAAAAGAATTGGCACTTAATTTTGGCTACAGGCTCTAGGAAATTTGGGCTAAGACAGCTGGTTAGAAATTATCCCTACATTTTCAAAGGCACGTATTTCTCAGCCAAATAATGGGGCACACTACATTTCATATCACTTTATGGTATTTTGAGTCCCTAAAGCAGTAACCGTCAAGTTATTGACATGTAGTTGAAATTTTTGTATTTCCATGAAATGAGAAAATAATGTCATTCCATTTAAACTGTAAACTATCAATGTAGAAATAGATACTAATTTGTTGTGCTGTGTTCAGAGGGAACAGCATGATAAGGTTTTATTTTGTCGTATCACTGCAAATGCCATGACCACAGGAAAATTTATACAAAATGCGGGGTCACAAGCAATGTGGATGGTACCTCAGCTTTGCAACCTACTTAGTTGTGAGATCTTAAGCAAATTACTAAACTCTCAGTTTTTGTTCCCCCCTCTACCATGTGGCACTAATACCTGTCCTCTGTAATGTTGTAAAACAACCTGCCTGTGGGTAGAACTTTGAGAGTGCCCAGTAATTGGTAGCTGTGTACATGATCACTGCAGCTTCCCTAGTAATCAAGAAAGAGAAAGGTTTTTTATTGAACTTTTGGATGAGCTGTGACGTATTTGAATTACAAAGAGGTATTTTGCTTACAAGCGGTAGAACTGCAACTCAAATAAGCTTAAACAACAAAGGGAAATTGTTGACTCAGATAATAGGGAGAAAGAAGAATGGATCTAGCCTCAGGCGTCAGAGCGCAAGTGCTTTGGTCCCTGCCCTGCTACTCTAGGTGTATCAGCCCCTTCACTGTGCACATCAGCTCCATTCTGTCTGGTTCCAGACGCTCTTGCACGATGTCCAGCAGCATGAGCAGGTTTATGCCCTCTCAGCTGAGCAACCCCAGCGAAAAGAGAGCTTACCCCATACATCTACACATCAGTTCCCTGGGACACCGAAGGCCCCTGCTGGGTTCCCATGCGCACTCCTTGAACCAGCCATAGTCGTTACGGTGACGGCATGCTAGAATTGGCCAAGTCTGAACACTTGTCAAGGGAACTAAATCTCTTATCTGAGGGACTTCCCTGGTGGTCCAGTGACTAAGACTCTGCACTCCCAATGCAGGGGCCCTGGGTTTGATCCCTGGTCAGGGAACTAGATCCCACATGCTCCAACTAAGACTTCACTTTCCACAGCTAAACATTCCATAGGCCAAATATCGAAGATCCTGTGTGTCACACCTAAGACCTGGCACAGTCAAATAATAAGTAAATATAAAAAAAATTAAAGAACGGGGCTGGAGAAATTTTCCAAGACATAGACATGTGTATGTGTGTGTACACACACACACGCACACAGGCATGCACGCACACACGCACAAATCACTATGCAGGCTCAGCACATGTTTTCTGAAAGGAGCCAGATAGTTACGCTGTGCAGTCCTCATCAGGTCCCAGTTGCACATTCCTCTTTGGTGTTTGTTTTTACAAACCTTTAAAAACATACAGAGTGTTCACAACTTGCTGACTGTACACTAACAGGCCACAAGCCACAGTTAGCCTACCACTGCACTAGAGAGTATAACACAAGCAAAAAAGAATAAGAAGGACTTTTCATTATGGAATCAGTGATATGTTGGATATATTTGTACAGAGCTTGATGGTTATACTTTCACTAGTGAAGAACTACATGACACAGTGGGTGAAGAAGGAAACAATTTCTATCCAGCAGTCAACAAACAAATATTTTTTTGACAATATACCACTGAAATTCCAAAATTCACAGCACACTCATAAACTGGGCCTTGTATTTTAAAGACACCAAGTTACCTATATTTTGTATGCTGCTGCTGCTAAGTCGCTTCAGTCGTGTCCGACTCTGTGCGACCCCATAGACGGCAGCCCACCAGGCTCCCCCGTCTCTGGGATTCTCCAGGCAAGAACACTGGAGTGGGTTGCCATTTCCTTCTCCAATGCATGCATCCATGGGATTTTCCAGGCAAGAGTGGGGTGCCATTGCCTTCTCCGATATTTTGTGTATCAGTATGTATTAGAGGTAGAGAGGAACATAATAGATATTCTAGAACTTTAAAGGAGGCAATAGAAAAAAGAACAAAGGGAACACCTTTATACAACTGCCTATCCTTCTTCTCTATAAAGTATTCTGAATATCAAATAATGGGAGTAGAGGCAAATTTAAATTTTCTGCCCTAGTGAATTCAATGCAAAACCTGTTTTTATATTAGACATCTTTATGAATATTAATGTTCTTCAACTCAAGTAACGAGAAAAGAATATTCGGCATTCCTCTCCCCACCCCACCCACCTCCTGTGCCATTGCTCCTATGCCCTTTTAATGTTACTTTCTAACAGTGACTTTCTAATGTTACTTTCTTTCTTTCTTCTAACAGTGAGCTAGAACATTGACAAGCTATGGGTACTGCTCAAAACTAAACAAGGATGGCAAAATAAGTCACCGTTTACAAGAATCCACACCACTTTGTGCCATTTCTGAAGATTTACCTGTTAACATTAGATTGGTGATTTTTAAATTAGAGAATCTGGGAACTAGCCTGGAAAAAAGATATACTTTCACTCATCACTAACTGAAATGCAGCTTTAAGTTTTAAACATAATCAACAAACCACAATACTACTAGCTGTACTTTTGCCTTTATCGCAAAATCATAGATATTTTCATATTGCATTTTCGAATGACATCTTACATATTAAAGATGCTTCAGACCTCAAAACACCATCTCTGCTCACCACTACCAAGAGATTACAATACTTATTAATTCACCACTAGATACATTTATAGAATACGTTAATAAAACATATTGCCATCAAATTTGCTTTTTGATATAACTGTTATTGTTCAGTCCGTAAGTCATGTCCAACTCTTTGTGACCCCATGGATTGCAGACTGCCAGGCTCCTCTGTCCATGAGATTTCCCAGGCAAGAATCCTGGAGTGATTCTTGGAGAAGCCACTCCCTTCTCCAGGGGATATTCCTGACCCAGGGATTGAACCTGCGTTTCCTGCATTGCCAGGAGGATTTTTAACCACTGAGTCACCTGGAAGCTGAATATAAAGTTCAGTTCAGTTATTCAGTCATGTCCGACTCTTTGCGACTCCATGGACTGCAGCAGTCCAGGCCTCCCTGTCCGTCACCAACTCCCAGAGTTTACTCAAACTTATGTCCATTGAGTCCATGATGCCATCCAACCATCTCATTCTCTGTCAATGCCTTCTCTGGCCTTCAATCTTTCCCAGCATCAAGGTCTTTTCAAATGGGTCAGTTCTTTGCATCAAGTGGCCAAAGTATTGGAGTTTCAGCTTCAGCATCAGTCCTTCCAATGAATATTCAGGACTGATTTCCTATAGGATGTACTGGTTGGATCTCCTTGCAGTCCAAGGGACTCTCAAGAGTCTTCTCCAATACCACTGTTCAAAAGCATCATTCTTTGATACTCAGCTTTCTTTATTGTCCAACTCTCACATCCATACATGACTACTGGAAAAACCCTAGGTTTGGCTAGACAAGATTTGTTGGCAAAGGAATGTCTCTGGGTTTTAATATGTTGTCTAGGTTGGTCATAACTTTTCTTCCAAGGAGCGAGTCATCATGGCTGCAGTCATCATCTGCAGTGATTTTGGAGCTCCAAAAAATAAAGTCTGCCACTGTTTCCACTGTTTCCCCATCTATTTGCCATGAAGTGATGGGACCAGATGCCATGATCTTAGTGTTCTGAATGTTGAGTTTTAAGCCAACTTTTTCACTCTCCTCTTTCACTTTCATCAAGAGGCTCTTTGGTTCTTCTTTTCTTTCTGCCATAAGGGTGGTGTCATCTGCATATCTGAGGTTATTGATATTTCTCCCAGCAATCTTGATTCCAGCTTGTGCTTCATCTAGTCCAGCATTTCTCATGATGTACTCTGCATATAAGTTAAATAAGCAGGGTGACAATATACAGCCTTGACGTACTCCTTTCCTGATTTGGAACCAGTCTGTTGTTCCATGTCCAGTTCTAACTGTTGCTTCTTGACCTGCATACAGATTTCTCAGGAGGCAGGTCAGGTGGTCTGGAATTCCCATCTCTTTAAGAATTTCCCACAGTTTGCTGTGATCTACACAAAGGCTTTGCTATAGTCAATAAAGCAGAAGTAGATGTTTTTCTACAACTCTCTTGCTTTTTCGATGATCCAACAGATGTTGGCAATTTGACCTCTGGTTCTTCTGCCTTTTCTAAATCCAGCTTGAACATCTGGAAGTTCACGGTTCATGTACTACTGAAGCCTGGCTTGGAGAATTTTGAGCATTACTTTGCTAGCGTGTGAGATGAGTGCAATTGTGCAGTTGTTTGAGCATTCTTTGGCATTTTAATTCTTAGGGATTGGAATGAAAATGGACCTTTTTCAGTCCTGTGGCTACTGCTGAGTTTTCTAAATTTGCTGGCATATTGTATGTAGCACTTTCACAGCATCATCTTTCAGGATTTGAAATAGCTCCACTGGAATTCCATCACATCCACTAGCTTTGTTCATAGTGATGCTTCTTAAGGCTCATTTGACTTCACATTCCAGGATGTCTGGCTCTAGGCGAGTAATCACACCATTGTGATTATATGGGCCATGAAGATCTTTTCTGTACAGTTCTGTGTATTCTTGCCACCTCCTCTTAATATCTTCTGCTTCTGTTAGGTCCATAGCATTTCTGTCCTTTATTGTGCTCATCTTTGCATGAAATGTTCCCTTGGTATCTCTAATTTTATTGAAGAGGTCTCTAGTCTTTCCCATTCTGTTGTTTTCCTCTAATTCTTTGCACTGATCACTGAGGAAGGCTTTTATCTCTCCTTGCTATTCATTGAAACTCTGCATTCAAATGGGTATATCTTTCCTTTTCTCCTTTGCCTTTCACTTCTCTTCTTTTCAAAGCTATTTGTAAGGCCTCCTCAGACAACCTCCTCAGACAAAAATGCCTTTTTGCATTTCTTTTTCTCAGAGATGGTCTTGATCCCTTTCTCTTAAGCAGTGTCCTGAACCTCAGTCCATAGTTTTTCTGGCACTCTATCCAATCTAATCCCTTGAATCTATTTCTCACTTCCACTGTATAATCGTAAGGGATTTGATTTAGGTCATACCTGAATGGTCTAGTGGTTTTCCCTACTTTCTTCAATTTAAGTCTGAATATGGCAATAAGGAGTTAATAATCTGAGCCACAGTCAGCCCCTGGTCTTGTTTTTGCTGACTGTATAGAGCTTCTCCATCTTTGGTTTCAAGGAATATAATCAATCTGATTTCAGTGTTGACCATCTGGTGATGTCCATGTGTAGAGTCTTCTCTTGTGTTGTTGGAAGAGGGTGTTTGCTATGACCAGTGCGTTCTCTTGGCAAAACTCTGTTAGCCTTTGACCTGCTTCATTTTGTACTCCAAGGTCAAATTTGCCTGTTACTCCAGGTGTTTCTTGACTTCCTACTTTTACATTCCAGTTTCCTATAACAAAAAGGACATCATTTGAGGTTGTTAGTTCTAGAAGGTCTTGTAGGTCTTCATAGAACCGTTCAGCTTCTTCACCATTACTGGTCAGAGCGTAGACTTGGATTACTGTGTTATTTAATTGTTTGCCTTGGAAATGAACAGAGATCATTCTGTCATTTTGAGATTGCATCCAAGTACTGCATTTCAGACTCTTTTGTTGACTATGATGGCTACTCCATTTCTTCTAAGTGATTCTTGCCCACAATAGTAGATATAATGGTCATCTGAGTTAAATTCACCCATTTCAGTCCTGTTCACTGATTTCTAAAATTTCAATGTTCACTCTTGCCATCTCCTGTTTGACCACTTTGGTTTTCTTGGAACACATGTGTACTCAGTTGTGCCTGACTCTGTGACCCCATGGACCGTAGCCCACCCGGCTCCTCTGCCTATGGAATTTTCGAGGCAAGAATACTGAGTGGGTGGCCATTTCCTTCTCCAGGGGATCTTCCTGACCCAGAGACTGAGTCTGTGTTTCCTGTGTGGGCAAGCAGATTCTTTACCACTGAGCCACCTGGGAATCCAGTTTTCTTGGTAATTCTATGCATTTAAAAATGTTTCTCTGATAGGTGTTCCACAGCCCTCACCATCCTACAAAATATATTATGTCCTAAAAATGTTTAAAACCTGATGGTTTAGACAAAATTCCCTCCAACTTGAAATATTTTCTTCCCGTGGTTTTCTCAGCTTCTCACTTTCCTGGTTGCCCCTCTATCTCACTGGTGATCTCCTTTTCCAGTTTCTCCTCCTCTCAGTAATGTGTACAGTGGCGTGTTCTATGGCTCACTCCTGGGTCCCTTCGTCTCCTCTATCTGAGAGATCTTACTCCATCCCAGGCCTTAGAGAGCACTGATAAGCTGATGATCTCCGATCTCCATTCTCAGCCTGTTATATCCACTCCTGACATCTCCACTTGAAGATCTGATGGGGATGTCATGCTTAAGATGGCCCTAAGAAAACCTCTAATCCCCTTACTGCTATCAAAACCTGTGCTTCCTGCAGTTTTTCCATCTCAGTAAATGGAAGCCTTTTCTACACCAATGGCTCAAAGCAAAGCACATCTCTGATTCCTGTGTTTTCTCTCAAGCTCCACATTCAGTCCATCAGCAAGTTTTATCCACTCAAGCTTCTGAACACATCCTAAATCTGTCTAGGTCTCTCCCTCACACCTGCTACAACCCTCGTTCTAGCTACCTCTGTCACCTGCACATGTACGATGGCCTCCTGCCTCATCACCCTACCTCCATCCTTTCCCTCAAATAGTTGTGTACACAGCAGTAAGAATTCTCTTAAAATATGATCTATTTCAGAAGCACAAACAGAAAAATATATATTTATATCTACCACCTAGGAACCTTTTCTATAATAATAAATCAGACCATTGTCATTTGTCTTCCTGACAATCTACTTGCTACCCACTGTGTTAATATTTAGAATTAATTAACAACCATGGCTTACAAGGTCCTATGACCTAGTCCTTGCTCATGTCTGTAATCCTGTCCACTTACCCTCTGCCCCTCCCCCAGTACAGTGAATCACAGTGACCTCACTGCTGTTTCTCAACCCACCAAGCTCACTTTCACCTCAGAAGCTTTGCATTAACCATTCCCTCTGCCTACAGTTCTCTTCCACCCAATCTTTCTGGTTCTTTCTGGTCCCAGTTTGTAAACTCATGAAAAGACCTTTACTGTTCATCCAGCCTAAGGAATTCACCCACTAATCCCAATCATATCACTCTATTTTCATCATAATATGTAAAATGGTTATTTTTTATTCTTTACTTGCCTATGTATTTTGGTAAACACACATACACTCTCTCTCTGAGAATGTAGGAAGTTATCAGACTTGTATAACCTTTTAACTCTGGCACCTATCAGATGCTTAATAAATATTTGGAAAAGAAAGGAGGGAGGAAGAGAGGGAGGAGGAAAAAGGAGAAGAAGGAGGAATTTAACATTTTTAAGTACTCTGTCTAAAAATCTGTCATAAAATGATTTCACACAGCATCTCAATAGATATTTCCTGAGGATGAACTTATTTACAGCACCTAGTAACTTAAAAAACAAAGTGTCATGTCTAGATCTTAAGGAAAAGAGACAATCAAAAGAGATGATGAAGGCTGAACAATCACTTACAGCTCAAGAGCCCTAATTGCCAAGCATGCTCCCCACTCATCTTTCCACCACTCGTGTGAAAATCAAGGAATATCCCACGTGCCACAGGGCCACAAAGCCTGCACGCCACAACCACTGAGCCTGTGCTCTAGAGCCTGGGAGCCACAACTCCTGAAGCCCACACACACCCTACAGCCTGTGCGCCACAACAAGAGAAGCTGCCACAACGAGAAGCAGGCAAGCACCACCACAAAGATCCAGCACAGTCACAAATAAACAAATAAAAATATTTTTTAGAAAAAAAAGACTGTCCACCACAGTTGGGGATAAGACAAGTAAAGAGGCATTTCCAACAGAGTAAGAGAAATGCTATGCTCATCAATTCCAGAATGTTGTGCATATAACTTTTACTAGGTGAGTGGTGGTGGTGGTGGTTAAAGACTTCCTGGAGGAAGAACCATAAGCTGAGACAAAGAGAACGTGTACACATCTGTCATGCGTGCACTGAAGTGTGGTGATTGTTCTAGGCATTCTAGACAGAGAGCCTGATAGAATGAAACATGCTACATAAGTAAATAATTATGCAGACAGCCAACCATGTTTCATGTTGTTCTGTATTCTATGAACCACTAACATCTTGGGCTTCCCTGGTGGCTCAGACGGTAAAGCGTCTGCCTACAATGCGGGAGTTCAGGGTTCAATCCCTACCAGGGGAAAATTCATCATCACGGCACAAGGTCACATTCAACAAGTTTAAATACTCTCTTAAATGAATACCTAAAGGGGAAATCTTTTAAGATACACTCCTCACCTCTGAGAGGAAAATGTTTACTAGGTGTCTCAAAGAGAAAAGATTTCCAAGAGTTCCCATCACTATTTCAAATAGAGATCCCTAAGATTTTAGTACACCCTTGGTTTTGAATGAACCCAGCTCAGATCCCATGTCTTCATCGATCTGAAATAATTATCTTCTGAAAAGAAAGGCCCCATGAGTGGGAGAACAGCAGCTGTTGGATGCTTAAACTACATGCCAAGTGAATGGCCAATTGCCAACATAAAATAGGTATCTCTGCCAGGTAGCCCTGTTTATTCTAATTTGCTTATTCAAATTGGAAAGCAGCCAGTTAGTTTTGTAAACTGTGCTTGCAAAATAATCAGCTGTGATTGACTGCTGGACAGTATCTTCCACTATGTTTATACCAAACCACCACTTCAAGAAGACCCCTGAACTTTGACCTCTCCTAAATTTCTAATGGTGCTCAGATTTCTTAGGCATATTTAACATCAACTGCTACTGCTGCTGCTAAGTCACGTCAGTCGTGTCCGACTCTGTGCGACCCCATAGACGGCAGCCCACCAAGCTCCCCCGTCCCTGGGATTCTCCAGGCAAGAACACTGGAGTGGGGTGCCATTTCTTTCTCCAATCAATGGCACCCCACTCCAGTACTCTTGCCTGGAGAATCCCATGGATGGAGGAGCCTGGTAGGCTGCAGTCCATGGGGTCACTGAGGGTCGGACACGACTGAGTGACTTCATTTTCACTTTTCACTTTCATCAACTGCAGAAAAGTCCATAAAAATGGTGCTTGAGGGCAGAGCTTGTTATTGTGATACAGTTAAAGAAACAATTTTATTATTTTCAAAGAATAAGTTCCAGTAGTCACAGTTTTCTCATGCCTAAGTATGTCTGTGAGAAAGCCTTCTGGTATGAGAAACAGAAGTCCTCATAAAGATAGGCTAAAACATTAAAGAGCGTTTAGAGGCTAAAGTAACTGAAAAGTACATAGATAGTTGTGGTTTCAGGTACAGGTTTGATCATGCCTCTGGCTCTACTTTCCTCTTAAATTATGGGTGATTTTTTCAGCTCTGCCTATGCTCTTTCAAAGGCTGACTTCAGGACTTCTCTGGTGGTCAAATGGTTAAGAATCCGCCTGCAAATTCAGAGGACATGGGTTTGATCCCTGGTTCAGGAAGATCCCCCAGGCCGTGGGGCAATTTAGCCACCACTACTGAGCCTGTGCTCTGAAGCCCATGAGCCACAACTACTGAAGCCCGTGTGCAGTAAAGCCCATACTACAACAAGAGAAGCCACCACGATGAGAAGCACATGCACTGCAACCAGAGAGTCGCCTCTGCTCGTTGCAACTAGAGAAAGCCCATGCACAGCAATGAAGACCCAGTGAAGCCAAAGATAAATAACCTAGAGGTAAATGACCTAGAGCCTATTATCTAGAGTGGAGTAAATCAGAAAGAGAAAGATAAAGATCATATACTAATGCATATATATGGAATCTAGAAAGATGGTACTGATTAAAGTATTTGCAGGGCAGCAATGGAGACCCAGACATAGAGAACAGACTTATGGACACGGGGAGGTGGGGTGGGGAGGAAGGAGAGGGTGGGATGTATGGAGAGAGTAACATGGAAACTTAACATTACCATATGTAAAATGATAGCCAATGGGAATTTGCTGTGTGACTCAGGGAACTTAAACAGGGGCTCTGTATCAACCTAGAGGGATGGGATGGGGAGGAAGATGGAAGGGAGGTTCAAGAGGAAGGGGACATATTCATACCTATGATTAATTCATGTTGATGTTTGGCAGAAACCAACAAAATTCTGTAAAGCAAATATCCTTTAATTAGAAAAATAAATAAAATTTTTAAAAATAAATAAAAAATTTTTTAAAGGTTGATTTCAAACAGTGACTTCAAGTTTCAATTTACATCCAAGAGGAGAGGCTTCTGTCAACCATTAGCCAAAGAAGCCACATTCAAACCAATCCCCATGCCAGGGGAGTATCCTTTGCTAACTGATTTTGTCCTATGATTTTGCAAGGGAACATGGTTGTAAACCTCTGTATCTGTGATGCTGGTGTCAGGAACCAAATTCCTTAGCCAGTGTATGGCTTTTACAGTCTACCCAGACCTGCATCTTTTCTTTACTGTCTTTACATTTCTCTGCACTGTAAATGGATTTATGAATATGGGGGGCGGGCAGCTAGAGTGAACAGCTCTACTGAGGTGCACAGGCAGTATCTAGGGCCCACTCTTTGGACTTGATAATACATCATAAAGGAACAATTGAGGTTTTCCCAGGGTGGGGTTTAGTCACTAAATCACGTCCGACTCTTGCGACCCCATGGACTGTAGCTAGCCAGGCTCCTCAGCCCATGGGATTCTCCAGGCAAGAATACTGGAGTGGGTTGCCATTTCCTTCTCCAATTCCCAAGAGCCCCCAATCAAATCATCAAGACATCCAACACACCCAAGAATTCCAGGGTCTCCTACTCACAGTTCTGGCCCCAAAACATCCCTGAAAATCCATCTCCTGTAGCAATTCCAGGACAGGGGAAATGACCCCACCAGTACCAGCAGCCTATAAGACTACCTTAGACAATTATCTTGGAATTTGATTTAAACCTGGCATTTTGAGATTCTCTTTCAAAATATTCTTTTTGTTCCTCAAATTTTCTAGGCCTTCACATCTCTCAAGATATCAAACATAATACTTTTAGGAGCCAACCAAGTTATACATAATGCATTTTTATGTTCCTAAATTAACAAAGTGACTTTAGATCTGTGAATGGTGCTAAAAATTATATAAGCTATGTAAGTATTTTTATTTGTTCAAACATTTCCAGTTTCCTTCAGGACTTCAAAGTTGCTGAGAAATTTATATTTCTAAGTAGGCCCAGCTTGTTATGGATGGGGAAAAGGTACTCTGAAAACATGGCTGTTTTTTCCTGAGGGGCCTCACAGCTAGGATTTTTTTTCCCCTGCATCTTCTAAAAAGCCAAAGTCATTTGGGTTTATCTCTCTGGCTCAGATAGTAAAGAATCTGCCTGCAACTCAGGAGACCCAGGTTTGATCCCTCAGTTAAGATCCCTTGGAGAAGGAAATGGCTACCCACTCTGGTAGCCCTGCCTTGAGAATCCCATTGACAAAGGACCCTGGCAGGCTACAGACCATGTGGTCGGAAGGAGTCAGACACAACTGAGCTACTAACACTGTCATACTCACTTTGTCATCCCCAAAACATAGAGGAAATAGACTTTTTACTTCTTTCTAAGCATCATTCCTGAGGTCAAGCTGACCAAGAGACAAGGATTTGAGCAGAGTTCCAAAGAACAGCAAGTAGAGATAAGAAAGCCTTCTTAAGTGAACAATGCAAAGAAATAGAGGAAAACAATAGAATGGGAAAGACTAGAGATCTCTTCAAGAAAATTAGAGATACCAAGGGAACACTTCATGCAAAGATGGGCACAATAAAGGACAGAAATGGTATGAACCTAACAGAGCAGCAGAAACTAAGAAGAGGTGGCAAGAATACATAGAAGAACGATACAAAAAGATCTTAATGACCCAGATAACCATAATGCTGTGATTACTCACCTAGAGCCAGACATCTTGCTGTGTGAAGTCAAGTGGGTCTTAGGAAGCATCATTACTAACAAAGCTAGTGGAGGTGATGGAATTCCAGCTGAGAAATTTCAAATCCTAAAAGATGATGCTGTTAAAGTGCTGCACTCAATATGCCAGCAAATCTGGAAAATTCAGAAGTGGCCAAAGGACTGGAATAGGAAGGACAGTTTTCATTCCAATCACAAAGAAGGGAAATGCCAAAGAATGTTCAAACTACCACACAATTTCACTCATCTCCCAGGCTAGCAAAGTAATGCTCAAAATTCTCTAAGCTAGGCTTCAGCAGTACATGAACTGAGAACTTCCAGATGTTCAAGCTGAATCTTGAAAAGGTAGAGGAACCAGAGACCAAATTGCCAACACCTGTTGGATCATAGAAAAAAACAAGAGAATTCCAGGAAGACATCTACTTCTGCTTTACTGACTATGCCAAAGTCTTTGACTGTGTGGATCACAATAAACTGTGGAAAATTCTTAAAGAGATGGGAATACCAGACCACGTTACCTGCCTCCTGAGAAATCTGTATGCAGGTCAAGAAGCAACAGTTAGAACTGGACATGGAACAATAGACTGGTTCCAAATTGGGAAAGGAATATGTCAAGGCTGTATATTGTCACCCTGCTTATTTAACTTCTATGCAGAGTACATCATGAGAAATGCTTGGCTGGATGCATCACAAGCTGGAATCAAAATTTCCAGGAAAAATTTCAATAACCTCAGATATATATACCACCCATATGGAAGAAAGCAAAGAAGAACTAAAGAGTCTCGTGATGAAGGTAAAAGAGGAGAGTGAAAAAGCTGGCTTAACACTCAACATTCAAAAAATGAAGATCATGGCATCTGGTCCCATCACTTCATGGCAAACAGATGGGGAAACAATGGAGAAACAGTGACAGACTTTATTTCCTTGGGCTCCAAAATCACTGCAGATGGTAACTGCAGCCATGAAATTAAAAGAAGCTTGTTCCTCGGAAGGAAAGCTATGACAGACCTAAACAGCATATTAAAAAGCAGAGACATTACTTTGCTGACAAAGGTCCATCTAGTCAAGTTATAGTTTCTCCAGTAGTCATGTATGAATGTGAGAGTTTAGGTTTTTCTATACAATGTTATAAAAACCCGAATGAACTTATTGCTCAATGCAATAATTCATCTAACAGTGATTCCAGAAAATACCAGTAGAGAAGGGAAATGAGATGGGAAAAGCTAGCAACCAATTATGGAAGTGCTGTCAGTTAGCAAGTGCGTACCTTGTGCTTTTCAGGCTGAATCCTGCGCGGGGCTCCTGAAAGAGTGAAGAATAAGCTTCAGTGGTAGCTCATCTGAAGGGCAAGGAGTTGGGGTATTTATTCTTCAACCCTTTCCATCATTGATAGGGAGGACTATTCCTGAGGGGGCATTCACTCTTGGATGTTTCTGGCCTTGTAAGCAGGGAGCCACAGATGCCTGAAGAAGGATGCTAACAGCATACAGTGGTCCAGGGAGTGGATAAAAGAAGGGCAGAGCACCAACATATTTGCAACAACACCTAAGGCCAAAGGATTAATATGTATTAACACTTCTTGATACTATTCACAACTATCACTGACTGTTACCATTAAAAAAAAAAGAAACAAATGGTACATTCAGGAAATTCCTCCAGGGACTTTCCTGGTGGTCCAGTGGTTATGAATCCACCTTCCAATGCAGGGGCTGCAGGTTCAATCCTTGGTTGGGGAACTAAAATCCCACATGCCATGGGGTAACTAAGCCCACGGACCGCAACTGGAGAAGCCCACACATTGCAACAAACAGTGTGTGTGCCACAACAAAGACCCAGTGCAGCCAAAAAAAAAAAAAAGAAAGAAATTCTTATGTCTTGGGGTTTACTGATATCATTTCATTTACATAGCAAGGTGTCATGGCAGAGTAAAAAGAGCCCTGAACTGGGGCTGAGCAGAGCTAAGTTCTGGTTCTGGCCCAGGCTCTGTGGGTGCATATGCAGTAATTCATGATTCTGGAGCTCTGTTTCTTCAGTGTAAATTGAGGTCTTAAGCTAATGATCACAGAAAACACACATCTGGCCTTATTACATGCCAGATACTGAGTGCTTTACAGATATTAACTCACATAACCCTCATGACACGTGATGAGATGAGGACTATTAGTATTATCTTCATTTTACAGAGCAGAACACTGAGGCACAAGGTGGTTAAGTAACCTGAATAAGGTGACATCAGCAGTACGTTTTAGAATCAGGATTGGAACCCAACTTGTCTGGCTCCAAAATCAGGACCCTAAGCAACCACTTGACTTCCTCTTGATGTAATCATCTCTGAGCCACCCTCATTACTAGTCACCTGTACACTTTGACCTCTGATAAAATCAGGCAGCAGAATGGTATATTTATCTGCCATACGTTTTGATTTCTATTGTTTGACACAAGCCGACTTGTGTCATTCCTCTTGTGGCCTAATTTACAAGACATATTTATAGAAACAAGCAATAAGCAGAAAACATCACGTATCTAGTAGACCTTAATATATCCCCTCTGGAAGTGGTAATCCATGTCTGCCCCAGGAAGAGATGTGATCTAAATCCTTTTCTTAAAAAAATGAACTGTCATATCTTTCCAATACCCTTGCAAATATTTCACCAACCGTGGAAGCTTTAGACCATCAAAAACTGATCTTCTGCCAGTTTTTATTACTAGAATATATCCTTTCAAAATTTAACCTACATTTGTTCAACTAAGATGCCAATAAACCAGTCATCATCAGTATCCAGCTAGAATTTTTAGTTCCCACTGGAGAGGAGTAGTATCTATCAGTTCAAGGTCGGTCTCTATTATCTTTTAAAGTCTGATCCAAAAATCTCTTAGAATATTGCTTGCAGATGTCTAAAAGTTTCCTTTTGAAGTCATATTATCATGATGGAAGTTATTTAATTTATAAAGCATGTGCTACTTTCCTACTACATACAGATCATTATGCTAGGAATTGAGATCTTGAGGATAATGACATTTATTGACATCCCTGCCCTTTATGATGCTTAAAATAAAGAAGGTGAGAGGGATACATGACAATAACCTGAATGTGGAATTGGCCATCCTCACGGATCTAAATTTTGTAATGGGATATAGTGGTTATGACTGAAGGTCTTCTTTCATTCATTCACCAAATAATTGTTGAGAACCTATTATGTGCCAGGAATTTTTCTATAAAGAAGAAAATTTTTGTAATGAAGAACACAAATGTGGATCCTGCCTTCATGGAGTTTCCAGTTTCCTTGGTTAATTGACAGATGAATTAGCACTGTTCTGCCTCTGGCATGTTCTTTACCATTATAACCTTCCAGGAGCCAACTCTTACTCCTCAAACATCTGTTCTAAGTGGTTTTCTTTATTTCATGCCCTTACAGATTTCCTCCATCAGGTCAAGGAGGGTTTAAATGATTTTTTTTTTTTTTAATGATGTGTTTTTAAGAGCAAGAGAAAAGGTCATCTCTTTTATGATGAAATTATCCAGCTAGAGCCATGGGACTCCCAGGCATCAAAAAAGGAAACACATTAAGAGGGAACAAATTCAGGCAGACAGTAGAATAAGTATGGAATATTCTAGATACTTAAGAGATGGGGTTAAGGAAAGAGGTTTCATGAGCAATCCTGCCAGTAAACACCAGAAGAAATTATAAGAATCCACCTAACCTGGCTTCTCTAGGGTCACCCCCAGATGACATCCTCTTTTGAGCCTTAGGAGGCAAATTTGCCATCAGACACAGTTTTTTTTCTATCAAAACATGAGGAGGGAAGGAGGTAACAGAGAAAAGAAAGCATGGGACACTGCTATAAAATGCAAGTGACAGCTTTTATAAATAGCAAGAGAACCACGAAGTGAAATGTGCCTTTGACATTCTTGAAAGCTCCGGACACTCTGCCCATCCTTCTGACCAAGTGTTCTTTTGGTTCCTTGCTAACTTTACACTTAGATTTCTCACGATGAACAGCAACTAAGGATACAACTCTGGCTATGATAACAAGTGATTCAAGCACACCCCTTGACACATACTCTGGTCTCTTATCAGATGACCTGCCTGACTTTGACATCCTTCTCTGCTTCAGGACAATTTGCAGGATAGAGTTTAAGTGTAACCAGCCCTAATTCCCTTTATCCCCAAAGGTCCCAAGCCAGCAATCTTGGAATGATCCATGCCTTGCAATTCTCACATTTCTCTTATCTCTGAGACAACTTTTCATGTTCCCTTTGATGCTACTCAAAAAATGTTCTCACTTTGACCTCCAATAGAACTGAAATCCCCATATATATCTTGACGTCTTCTTGTGTCAACTCTTGCAGTGCTCCCTCCTAATACCTTTCTAAATCCCTCTTGAACATGAGAATTCTATTTATTGTAGTTGCTCCAAACTCTCATTCATCTCAATTTTACTTATTCCATTCATTTTGTTCAACTCCAGTTTTTGTTTTGTTTTTTTTTTAAAAAAAAAAAGCTAGTATGTGTTGCTTCTTATAGCTCAGTTTATAGCCAAGGACTTCACCCCACTTCTGTCAGCTAAAAAAGAACCAAACTTTTCCTCTCCTCTTCCCCATCCCCCTATAAAGTGCCACTTTACACTGGACTTTTGCTTGGAAGGCACTAGGTGAACTTGGACTGCAATCACAGCTCTATCACTTACTTGCTGTATAACTTTGCACTAGTTACTTAACTTCTAGAAATTGTTTTTCCAAATGGGCAGAAGACCTAAATAGAAACTTATCCACAACATACAGATGGTCAGGAAACACATGAAAAGATGCTCAACATCACTAATTATTAGAGAAAAGCAAATCTAAACCACAATGAGGTATCACCTCACACCAGTCAGCATGGCCATCATCAAAAAGTCTACAAACAAAAATTGCTGGAGAGAATGTAGAAAAAAGGGAACACTCTTGCACTATTGGTGGGAATGTAAATTGACACTGCCACTATGGAGAACAGTATGGAGATTTCTTGAAAAACAAAAATTGGGAATAAAACTACCATGCAAACCAGCAATCCCACTACTGGGCATATACCCTGAGAAAACCATATTAGAAAAAAAAAAAAAAAAACATGTACTCCAGTGTTCATAGCAGCACTGTTTACAACAGCTAGGACATGGAAGCAACATAGATGCCCATCAACAGATGAATGGATAAAGAAGATGTGATACATATATACAATGGAATATTACTCAGCCATAAAAAGGAATGCATTTGAGTCAGTTCTAATGAGGTGGATGAACCTAGAGCCTAGTTACACAGAGTGAAGTAAGTCAGCAAGAGAAACACAAATATAGTATATTAACACATACATCTAGAAAAATGATACTGATGTACCTTTTTGCAAGAAAGGAATGGAGACACAAACATCAAAAACAGACTTGTGGACACAGTGGGAGAAGTAAAGAGTGGCACAAATGGAGAAAGCAGCATTGACCTATGCACACTACCCTATGAAACCAGATAGCTGGTGAGAAGCTGCTGTGCAGCACAGGGAGTCCAGCTTGGTGCTCTGTGATGACTTAGAGAGGTGGGATGGGGAGGGGAGGGCGATTCAAGAGGGAGGTGATATATGTACAGTTATGGCTGATTTACACTGTTGTATGGCAGAAGCCAACAAGACACTGTAAAGAAATTTTCCTCAAATTAAAAAATTAAATTAAGCAATGTTTTTTAAAAAAGAAAGTATTTTCCCATCTGTTGTTGTTGTTGTATACTCACTAAGTCATGTCCGACTCTTTGTAACTCCATGGACTGTAGCCCAGGCTCCTATGTCCATGGGATTTCCCAGGCAAGAACACTGGAGAGGGTTGCCATTTCCTACTCTGGGAGATCTTCACGACCCAGGGATCAAACTCGCATCTCCTTCATTGCAGACAGATTCCTTTACCACTGAGCAACCAGTGAAGCCTTTTCCCGTCTACAGAATGAGGATAATAGTCCTTCTGCATAGGATTGTTGTGAGAATTAAATGAGATGACCCATAGAAAGCATTTGTCACCAAAAGACACTTAATACATGGTAGGTCCCTTCCACTACCCTTAAGTGAACAATTCAACCTTCCATCAAAATGCTAAATTGCAAATCCATCAAGAGAACTGCAGAAATGTTTAATAGCTACACCAGATCTCCCATTTCTTAGACTACTTTTCCTCCATTGATCATGTATAAGACAAATAGGCTAGTTTTAAAAACTAGTTGTCATCAGCAAGTACTTACTGACAGCTCACTATATACTCAACCCTGAACCGGTGCTATAGGGGAAGCCAAGTCAATATGAAATGTGGCCTCAGGCCACAAGGAGCTAGTAATCTAGGCAGACAATATTTTGGCCACCTGATACGAAGAACTGACTCATTTGAAAAGACTCTGATGCTAGGAAAGATTGAAGGCAGGAGGAGAAGGGGATGACAGAAGATGATATGGTCGGATGGCATCACTGACTCAATGGACATGAGTTTGAGTAAACTCCAGGAGTTGGTGATGGACAGGGAGGCCTGGCGTGCTGCAGTCCATGGGGTCGCAAAGAGTCGGACACGACTGAGTGACTGAACTGAACTGAACTGAAACTTCATTCTGGCAGGCTAACTGGTTTACATGCCTTTCATATAGCAATTCTCAAACCTGCAAGATCTTCAGACTGATCTGGTTTGTATATTAAATTTATATTACAAGAAGGTGGGTTCCTTATTTGTGACAAGCTTTGAGGTAATTCTGACATTCACCCAAGTTTGAGAACCTCAATTTCTTTAAAAGCCTTTACCACACAAATTCATTTATAAATCAAGTCACATCCTCCCAACTGTGTTGAAGAAGTCCAGGGAGTTGTGCTTGTGTGAACATTAATAAATATATCATTTCTCAACATCATTCTTTTCTGGAGGTTCCACTCTATGTGAATTAACTTTCTGAATTCTTGTTTATAATTTTTAAAGTAACTTTACAGGTTCTGGACACAAGTGGCCTGAAGGAAATGACTATAAAAAAGTAAAAATAAAATGGAGTAGAATCTTGGCAGAAGTCTGTCAATGACTGAACTAAATATAGAAATAAAAGTACTCTGTAACAACCTTGGAGGGATGGGGTGGGGAAGGAGGTGGGAGAGGGGGTTCAGGATGGGAGGGGACACCCATACTCCTATAGCCAATTCATGTTGATGTATGGCAAAAGCCATCACAATATTGTAAAGTAATTATCCTTCAATTAAAATAAATATTTTTTTTAAAAATAATAAATTGCAAGTAACATGAACTGATGCCTCAGTACATATATTACTGCAACTTGTGCCAAGACCTTTCACTGATCTCCCTCCAATGTAACCTGTCCAAATCCCTCAAGCCCCTTCCTCTAGAGTGGAAGGATCCCATCTCAGATGTAATGCATTCCAAAGCAAGACACCAGCTACTGCTGTGTATTAATACTCTGATAATGTGGCGTGGGATATTTTAGCCTTTCAAGAAAGCTGAAAGTATTCCAAAGAAGGAAAATAAGAATACTGAGTACACTAGTGGACACTACAAGTTCTGATTTTCAAAGATGTGTCCTCAAACAAAATATACATAAGAAGAGGTACTTTATTTCTTCTTGATTTGAGTCTCACCAAAACAACTCCTATGAGGTTCCCTTGCTCGTTCATGGATGTCATTCAACCTATGTTTCTTGATTACATGCAGTTTTTTCAGATTGGCTGTTGCAGAGGCTCTAGATGTCCCATCCACCCCCTCCTTAGATCTCCCCATGCCCTTGCACACTCATGCCTTTTTTTGGCAACCACCTGATTTTGCACCTGAGGGTATTCTTGGGCTAAGCTCAAATACAGTGCAAGTCCGAACACCAAGAGCTGAAAGCCCTCAACCAATTAAGAATGGGAGTTGGTGGATAAACATACCAACATCCTCACCCTTGAGTGAGACAGGTGTGACAAGAGTTCTGTAAAGCATCCCACAAGTCCCCAGTGAGGTCAGCCCCAGGAGCCTGCAATAGTAACCTGCTCATTAATACATTCTCCATCGCCTGCCTTCTTCCCACTCACTCACTGAGCTTCTCGGAATCACCTTCCAAAGAACCTACTTGCATTCAAAGCCATGTCTCAAGTCTGTTTCTGGAAGAATCCAGACTAAAATACTAGGTATCAGGAAAAAAGACAGAGCCGTGCCCTTGAGAGGCTCAAATACAATTTGAGAGACAGACTCCAACAAGCTGACAAATGCTGTAAGGTTAATATAAAATACATCCAGATAACACAATAGGAAGGACTCTTGTGAGTTAAGGAAGACCTCACAGACGAGGCAAACATTTTAGTTCTGGAGAAGCTTGGGGGCTTTGCAGATGGCGCCAATAGTAAAGAACCCGCCTGCCAGTGCAGGAGACATAAGAGGCATGGGTTTGATCCCTGGGTTGGGAAGATCCCCTGGAGGAGGAAACGGCATCCCACTCCAGTGTTCTTAACTGGAGAATCCCATGGACAGAAGAGCCTGGTGAGCTATGGTCCATGGGGTCAAAAAGAGTCAGACACAACTGAAACGATGTGGCATGCACGCACGAATGGAGAAGTTTTACATCTACGTAAGAAAAGGCATTTCAGACAATAGGAGTAGCATCTGCAAAGCAATTACCCTACCACCTACCTCTTACATGTACATACCCCAGATACCTGAGAGCCTTTGTACACTTGGAGTACAGAGGACACTGGCAAGAAATGTGGAAGATAAAAATTTAAAAGAATAAAAGGAATTTGTTGCTTGGTAACCGGCACCTCAATGCACCTGGCCTCCCCATAAACAGTCTCTTGTGTCATCTCCCACAGTCAATTTGGACTAGCCTTGGGGCTCCTGTGTATCCAGTAAAATGCAGTACAAGTGACCTGTGTAGTTCCACATGTCGGCTCTAAGAAGACTGAGTACTTCTGATTTATAATTTACAGAAACCTGGACTATCACATAAGAGGTCTGGTCACCATGCTGCAGACATCACAAAGAAAAGCCAGGTGGAGAGAGAGAGAGATCATGGAGTCCTGCTGAACAGAGCTGTCCAAGCCAAGGTGCCAGATACATGAATTCAGTCATCATGGATACAGCAGGCTCAGTTGCTATCTGACTTTAGAGATCCCCAAAGAAACCAGCCGGAGAACCGTCCAACCCGCAGAATTGTGAGATATAAAATTAAAAGATTGTTTTAAGCAACTGCTTTAACCCCTACAACTGCTAAATCATGAAAGGTTTCAAACGTCATGAGAGGTCTGTGCTTAATTACAGACAAAAGAAATTAACAAGGCAGTAATCCTGATTGGAGTTCAGTGGAATAGTTATGGAGAGAAAGGATGAGGATGTAAGAGGGGAGCCAACATTTATAATCAAGGATGGGGCCACTATGTTCCAGATACTTTGTAACTCCTAGCTCATTTAATTATCACAAAATACTACAAGGCAGACACTGCCATCTGCAACTTACAGATACAGACTTGAGAATCAGAGTTTGACAAGCTCACCTCAGGTCACGGTGTTAGAGCTGAGACTAAGCTCGGGACTCATACTGTGGTTCCAAAAGCCTTGTTTTTCCCATGACTATGGGAAGAGATGCTGAGAGAGAGAGAAATAGAGACAGAGAAAGAAAGAGAGAAAACACATGTGCACAGTAGGAAATAATGTATTTGAAAGAAACTTAGGAGGTAGAGATCACAAATATGGTGAATGACTGGGGTGAATCTGGGTCATGGAGAGCATTCAGCAATGTTATTGGCTTCTACCTCAAGTGATGAGTTACTATAAAAGGTGCAGGGTTATACATTATAGAATTAAAAGTGCAGAGTCAGGTTAAAATTAATTACTTCTTCATATAAAGGAATAAGATGAATATCATGACATTCAGAGTCTTGCATTTGAACAGTGTTTTGCAGAAGTAATGATAATATATATAAAGACAACCGATGACAATAATAAATTCCAAAATATTGCACAATAAAAAGGATTCAAAATATTTCTAACTCACCCTCCATGTTCTAGGTCAGAGAGATCTGCCCTATTCCAAGTCCTCTGAGGTTTTATACTAGGGTTATAAGAACTTATTTAACTCAAGAGCCATTGAAAGAAAATATTTCTTTCTTTCACTGTTCAAAGGGCAGGTTTTTTAGTTTATCAGAATTAGAAGGGAAGAGTTCCACAAAACATTTTGAAGAAATATAGCAACACCATAAGAATAGTATATTAATACCATTTTTCAAGAACTGAAAAATAAAAAAAGATATAAAAGTGAAAACTATATTCACCAGAATATCTACACATTCATCCATTTTGAAGCACCAGAGGTAAAATAGAGAATATTCCTGTGAGGACCGTGGACACTCAGAAAGTAAAAAAAAAAAAAAAAACCAATCAAAGCTCCCAAAGGAAACAGTAACTTTATTTTTATTGTGTTTTAGAGAGAAAGATTAAATGTTCACTGCTTCAAAAATTAACAAAAGGGAATGCAAAAATCTACCCATTATATAGCTTTTATTTATAATAAAATTTCTCTCTTAAATCTGTACAATGAATACAGACAAAAAGAAACTAAGTGAACCAGGCCTTGTTGATTCAATAGCCCATGGACTCTCCAATCTAACAGGCTGTCTATTAGAGAATCAAAAGAATGTCCTTCTGTAGAATACAGTTCCTAGAAAAGGAGAAAAATAAAGTTGTCCAGGGAATAGTATGCTCCATTCAGAGTGAACTTACTGTTTACCCAAACACACCAGGCTCTGTTAGTACGGTATGATGAACTGAACTTTCCAAATATGGCCACCAAGGCATCTGTGTGACTTCCAAGGGCCAATTTATAAGAAGCATTGTAGCTTCTCCCTTTCTGGATGCTCTCTGTAAGAAGCCCAAGCCATGTGCAGGTCCTGTGGTCAACAGTCCTTCTTAGCCCAGCTACTGAGTTACCCTAGACATGTGAGGAGAAAAGCCTCTAGGTGATTCCAGCCACCAGCTGGCAAGTCACCCAGCCCATGAGGTCTTCTCCGATGAAAAAACAGAAATTGTAGAACAAAAATAATCCCTTTCCATCATGCCCCACCCCAGCTGCTGACCCACTGGATCCATGACCATTAAAAAAAATTGTTGTAGCTTCCCTGGTGGCACAGTGGATAAGAATTTGCCTGCCAATGCAGGGGACACAGGTTCCATCCCTGATCCCGGAAGATCCCACATGCCACGGAGCAGCTGGGCCCAGGCACCACACCTACTGAGCCTGTGCTCTGGCACCCAGGAAGCCCGGGCACTGCATCTAGATAGTAGCGCTTACTCTTTGCAACTGGAGAAGGCCCATGCACAGCAATGAAGACTGTGCACAGTGACAAATAAATAAATCTTTTTTAAAAAGATTAATATTTTACACCACTAAGTGTTGGGGTAGTGAGTTATATGGTATAGATAACCAAACTGTACATATTTGGCAAATACCCTTCCCTGCCTTCCCTGATAGCTCAGTTGGTAAAGAAACTGCCTGCAATGCAGGAGACCCTGTTTCAATTCCTGGGTTGGGAAGATCAGCTGGAGAAGGGATAGACTACCCACTCCAGTATTCTTGGGCTTCCCTTGTGGCTCAGCTGGTAAAGAATCCATCCACAATGTAGGTTTGATCCCTGACTTGGGTAGATCCCCTAGAGAAGGGAGAGGCTACCCACTCCAGTATTCTGGCCTGGAGAATTTCATGGACTGTATAGTCCATGGGGTCACAAAGAGTCGGACACGACTGAGCGACTTTCACTTCCCTGCCTAGATGCCTCCTACTCATATTTTCATGTCTCATTTTATCCACCACTTTCTCCAGGAAGCATCTATCAGCCACTCTCCAGCTACTGAAATGATAGGCTTGCAATGCTAATACAATTTTAAAACCGAGTGTCTAGCCCCTTCCCTTTCTAATAAGATGGCCATTTATATACAAACTCTGGAGCCACCACTGTTTCTGCACCTACCCATACAGAGGACATATCACAGTGCATCTTAAGTACCTGTCAATCAGTTGGCCTCTCCAGTTCTCTTTCTGAGGGTTCAGCAGTGTCTTGTTTACTATCATCTGCCCAGAGTCTACTCTAGTGTATAATATAGAATAGCTACTCCATATGTATTTATAGAATTAGAGAGTGAGTGAAAGGATAAGTGGACCTATATGTAGCACCAGCCCCATGAGCGACGCACTAAGGCGGGCACACAGCAGAGGAACGGTGGAACTGAGTGCGCCTGTCCATGAGCCTGATCCTTCCTGCCATACCTAGGAGGATTTTAGGAATATATTTTTCAAAACTCAAAAAGAACAAAAGTAAGAGCTCACACATAGCATTATCTGCTAAGCATAGTTTTAAGTGTTGTACACAAATTTACCCATTTCGTGTTCACAACTGTATGAACAGGCAGGTAGTTATTAATTCCACTTTATAAATTAAAAAAACTGACACATAAAGAGAATGAATGACTTGCCCAACATCATACTGGGAGATTTACTCTTTCAAGATGAAAAAATCAGCTTGGTTGCCAGCACCAGCACCAACCAAAATTCTAGATGTATGGCAACTTGAAAAAAATCCAAAATCTATGATTATCCACTACCCTCCATCTTCCTCCCCCTCAACACAATACACACACACACACACACACACACACACACAAGACTACAAAGCCTTAAAAAAGAACATCTAAAATGTTTTGCAACCATATTCAATCCTGTCACTTACAATGAACACAAGATCCCTTTGAATAGCAGACGGTTTTGAAGAAAAACGAACATCAAAATCAAGATGTATAGTTAATTTAAAAAATCACTAGCTATTCATAGTTCTAACATGGACTATAACTGTAAATAATATAAAAAATGATATATGTGTTCACCAATTTTAAGAATAATGACTAACAAATGAAAACTTCACTCTTGAATCAAAATCACTAATCTGACATTGATCTTCTTATCTCAGCCAACATTTCACCTTGACAAAACTTTTGCTTTATTCTGCAAATTATACCTGGGTCCTCCCTAGCTATACAATACATTTTGGTAACTTCTGGTTTCTAGTCTGGCATGTAAGGCATTTGGAAGTCATCATTCCCATCCACACAACAAGAAAAAATTTAATAAACTGAAAATGGCTTCTCTTATATCCCCCAAAGAACTGCAGTCAGAGGGCAAACTGCTTCCCCCTAAAACTGGAGAGGCAGACAGGAAAATATAGAAAATAACAATGCCCCAGAGCATAAACTCATGAGCAGAATCTCCAAGGGAACCCCTGTGGAGTAAGAAAACCTGAACTGTAAATGATGAACTGCTGGAGGTTCAGTGTGGACAAGTTTGAGAAGTAAGAACTCCCAGGGGCCTTATGGGGTTCCCACACTTTTCTGGGTTTTACCTCCAGGAGCCCTAGCAGGTTCTCATGGTGAAAACAAGAAAATCTCCTGGTGCTTCCAACAAGAGGAGGAGAAAAGTAGGCATTTTGAAATACACCAGAACACTCTGCTCTTAAGGCTTGTCCTTAAAAGAAATGATTTTATCAGAAATCATTTTACCAGGGTTTAACTGGCCTGAGGCGAGAGGGCCAAGCAAATTTAGGCCTCTCTGGCCTTCCTATATCACCTAAAGAGATAGGGGTGGGCGTGGGTAACTAAGATGGACTGGTGAAGTTCACAGTCCAGGGCACCAGGCTTACTTAGAGAATGAGACCGAATTATAAAACTACAAAACATTTCCTCTCCCCTCACATCGTACCACTGTGTCAAGCTCTGTTTACCTCCTCCGTTACTTTTACCTAATACATCATATTCAGCATTCAAAAAAACAAGGCATAGTAAAAGGCAAAAAAACAATTTGAAGAAACAGAGAAAGCATCAGATATAGACTCAGATATGAGAATGATGTTAGAATGGTCCGACCAGGAGTTTAAAATTACTGTGATTAATGCACTAGGCATTCTAATGGGAAAAGGAGGCAACATTCAAGAACAGACAGGTAATGTAAGCACAGAGATGGAAATTCTAAGAAAGAATCAAAAAGTGCTAGAAATCAAAAATACTGTAACAAAAATTAAAAATACCTTTAGTGGGTGGATGAGTAGGGCTCATGACACAGCCAAGGAAAGAATCACTGGGCATGAAGACATTTCAAAAGAAACTTTACAAAACTGAATTGTGAAAAAAAGAACTGAAAAAGTGGAGACCATCCAAGAACTGGAGGACAATTACGTTATACTGTGGATATAACAGCATTCTCATCCATAATCTGCATTTGTCAAGAAGCTAATCACAGATGGTTACTCTAATACTTTACATGCATATTCATTCATGTAGGAGGAGGCCTATGTTATGAATCACACATATATACAGAAATCCTAAATGCTGACAAAATCTCAAAATGTTGAGTAACAAACAGCTTTGCTAGAGTATATACTTTTCTGAGGAAAAACACCTCTCTGAGGATGGTCTTGTAATTTATCATTACAAATTTTCTTTCAGCTCCCCCTATACTGGTGCTACCATAGCAGAATGAACTGGAGGTGGACGCTCAGTGGATAACTGTGTTTAAGAGCACTAGGGGAGTCTTCTAGAGCAGCACTCTCCAGTAGAAATATGAGTTGCATATGTACTTTCAGGTTTTCTAGTAGCTTCATTAAAAAGATAAAAAAGAGGGCTTCCCTGGTGGTCCAGTTGTTAAGATTCTGTGCTCTCAAAGCAAGGGGCCCGGGTTCAATCCCTAGTCAGGGAACTAGATCCCACATGCTGCAACTAAGACAAGGCACAGCCAAATAAAAAACATATTAAATTTTTTTAATGTAAAAAAGAGATAAGTTAAATATGACACATTTTATTCAACCTAACATATCTGAGATATCATTGCAACATATAATCAATATTTTTAAATTGGTAATGAGATATTTTCTATTCTTCCTTCCACATTAAGCTTCAAAATCCCATGTATCCAGGGTTCCACAGCTCCATGTGGCTGGGGCTACCATATTGGACAGTACAGTTCTAGGGCCTTCAACCTGAATGTGTGGGTCCCAGACCAGAGGCACCTGAGAACTTGTTAAAATCAGAATCTTTGGTCTCACTGAGAACTACTGAATCAGAATCTTCATTTTAACAAGATCCTCCCACCCATCAGGTGGTTCACACACATTAAAATTTGAGAAACACTGGAAAAATAAGAGAAGCATGCAAGAGTGAAAGAACAATGCAGATTGGTTTGTGCTCTTGAAGCTCCCAGGTGATGCTGATGCTGCGGGTCCTTTGACCACACCTTAAATAGTAAAGAGGGTTTAGTCCAGAAATTTCCATAGGATACTCCCTATTTTTCCAGAACTATGTCAGAAAAAAAGGTACTAGATTCAGTCTAGCTCCAGAACAACCTATGTCTACTTGGAAAGACAAGACCATTGCAGATGAAAACACCAGAAAGCAATGAAGGGCAGTGTTACTAAAACAGTCAAATACTGTATCAGACAGGGAATGTTATCAGTTATCAGGGATATGAACAATTTAAGTCTCGGTCAAAGTTATCGGAGAATAAAGCTTCCCTGCTTACTTAGAGAGCAGTTTAACCTGGGCTGTGAAAGACCAACAGCTGCCTTAAAAGAAAAGGTGAAAAGAAAGTCTGGGCTCTGCTTATTCTGCACAATGATTCCTGGTCATTTGTTGTTTTCTTTAAGTGATCTCCAAACATTTTGATTGTACACACCTATCCATAAAAATGCTGCTAACACATATCCTCAGATGATGTAAATTTATTTATAAGCTCTATATCTATTTCCCCATCTTGGATCACAGCCTTGTCATGGCAAAGGGGCTTGTGTGACTCAATGAAACTATGAGCTATGCTGTGCAGGGCCACCCAGATGGACAGGTCATAGTGGAAAGTTCGGACAAAATGTGGTCCACTGGAGGAGGAAATGGCAATTCACTCCAGTATTCTGCAATGAGAAGCCCATGGACAGTATGAAAAGGCAAAATGATATGACACTGGAAGATGAACCCCCCAGGTCAGCAGGTGTCCAATATGCTACTGGGGAAGAGCGGAGGACAATTACTCATAGCTCCAGAAAAAATGAAGAGGTTGGGCCAAAGGAGAAATGACACTCAGTTGTGCATGTGTGTGGTGGTGAAAGTAAAGTCCAATGCAGTAAAGAACAATATTTCATAGAAACCTGGAATGCTAGGTCCTGTGAATCAAGGTAAATTGGATGGGGTCAAGCAGCAGACAGCAAAAGTGAACACCAACGTCTTTAGGAATCAGTAAACTAAAATGGATAGGAATGGGAAAACTTAATTCAGATGGCCATTATACCTACTACTGCGGGCAAGAATTCCTTAGAAGAAATGGAAGAGACTAATAGCAATGCAGTCTGAAATGCAGTACTTGGGTGCATCTCAAAATGACAGAATGATCTTGGTTTGTTCCAAGCAAATCATTCAACATCACAGTAATCCAAGTCTGTGTCCCAACTATGATGCCAAAGAAGTTGAAGTTGACCAGTCCTATGAAGACCTACAAGACCTTCTAGAATTACCAAAAAAAAAAAAAAAAAGTCCTTGGGAATGCAAAAGTAGAAAATCAAGAGATACCTGGACAACAGGCAAGTTTGGCCTTTGAGTACAAAATAAAGCAGAACAAAGGCTAACACTTTTGTCAAGAGAAAACACTGTTCATACAAACAGCCTTTTCCAACAATTGAAGAGATGACTCTACACATGGACATTACCAGACAGCCAACACGGAAATCAGATTGATTGTGTTCTTTGAAGCCAAAGATGGAGAAGCTCCATACAATCAGCAAACACAAGACCTGGAGCTCATTGTGGCTCAGCTTATAAGCTTCTTACTGCAAAACTCAGGCTTAAGTTGAAGAATGTAGGGAAAAGGACTAGGTCATTCAGGTATTGTTGTTTGCTATTTAGTCAGTCACTCAGTCGTGTCCAATTCTTTGTGACCCCAGGGACTGCAGCACGCTAGGCTTCCCAGTCCTCCACTGTTTCCTGGAGTTTGCTCAAACTCATGTCCATTGAGTTGATGATGCCATTCAATCATCTCATCCTCTGTTGCCCCTTTTCTTCCTGCCCTCAATCTTTCCAGCATCAGGGTCTTTTCTGATGAATCAGCTCTCTGCATCAAGTGGCCAGTATTAGAACTTAAAATTTTCTACAGTGTGATGATATGCTGCATGAACTCTTCTTTCAGTGAATGACTCAGAGATAAGTAAGTGGTCTGATCCACTAGAGCTCAGATGGGGACTGATTTCCCAGCCCATTGCATGGACTGAAAGAACAACAAGACACAGAACGTGAAAGCTCTTCAAATTTGTATCTGTTGTTTTCATCCGTTCGTAATCACTACTCTTTCCATAACGCTTTTTTGCTATGCCATGAAGATATTTACTGTTTGGGCCTGTGGTGCACAAGATTAATGGGGAAATGTAAGCAACTGTGCAGAATTGTAGGCAGTCCAATCAAGCAACACAGGGTCCAAGAGGACCTGCACTCCACCTTCTCTGGGTTCTTATATTCTGTTACCTATAAAAGTGATGCAGTTAGTCAAAGGTGGTTTGATTCAGTTAAAGCAGTCCATATGAGCTGAGATTTCAATTTCATTTACTATATAACAACAAAACGTGTCCCCAACTTTGAACACTGATTGTGTCTGACACACATAGGATGCCAATGACCAAAATCTCCAGTCAACCATTAGACTGATTAGCATTTGATTCGATTCTGATTAGATTCTTTTCCATCTATATCTTTCAACATTGTATATACTTGCCTTTGGTGATATTATAAACCATTTTTCTACAATATTAGAGTCAGGCTGGTTTGCTGGGCTGATCTTAGGAAGTTTTATCTAACTTTAGCAAACTGAGCCCAAGTCTGCCCCTTGCTGTTGTAGGAGTGTGTTTTAACAAATGCACTTAGTGTGGCCCCATTTTGATCGGTAAGTTTTGTAAATATGTAATCATCGACCCTTAAACAGCTGCCTTTAATCAATTTTAGTATTTTCTTCAATAGATTCTATGCATGTATCATTCTGTCATTTCTCAATCGAAGGAGAGCTCAGAAGTTGTCAGAAGCAGCAAAAATTCACATACATGGAATACCTTTTCACTGTACTGAGATTTTTCATCTTTCATAATCTTTCTGGAAGATGTTTCTGAGGGATTTCTCAGAAGATGGATGCACTGGTGTCTGTGACTGATGACAGTCTGACTTCACAAGTGGCCTTTTTGAGAGGTTACTAAGACTTGACACATTAACATCCCATAAATATCCCATGTTCCATTCTAGGACATACATTTCCTTTCCACAAGTCAGAGCACAGAGCAATGCCTGTGCTCCTTTGACAGTCATGCCTAAGAAAGGAGAAGGGGGAGCCACCTCAGTGCAGACATAAACCTGCCCAACATCTCTGCTATTTTATGTACATACCCCACTTCTCTCTTACAGCCTCTAAGAAATATGTGTGACCTTTGATAGCGCAGAAAAATCTTGTAAACCTCTCTGATGTTTAATAATTTCATTATTCTGACTGGAATGATGTACCAGCCGGTACAGACAGCTTGTAGAACTCGGCTCGTGGGTAAGTGTTCAGTCTCATGCTGTTTTAACAACATTGGCTCCATCATCAGTGCAAATAGAAACAGTGGAAAGAATCTGAGGCGTGAGATATTTATGTGGCGTCCTGGCTGTGATTCTGTTTTCCCAGGCACTATGATGAAGGTGTACTTTCGGGGAGAGGAGGCACCAGCAGGGCCGCTGGGTCCTCCGTGAGGGTTGCTCCGCAGTTGTTAGGAATGATTATGAGGTAATTCCATGAGGCAGCCATCAGTGAACAGACCCCGTGAGTCTCAATCAGCCATTATTTAATTTGCCCTTCAGTAAAGGTTAAAACATGAAGAAACTCAAAGTATACATTTTGTAGAAGTGTACTGCAGCTTTCAAATGAATGTACTTGAATAAAAAGCCATTCTAACTTTTTTTATAGTCAATATTTTATAAGAAGTATAAGTGGAGTATAACCTTTAAAAATTATGAATCACTACATTGTACACCCATCAATCCAGCTGTCGCTCAGTTGTGTCCAACTCCCTGCAACCCCATGGACTGCAGAACACCAGGACTCCCTGTCTATCGCCAACTCCCGGAGCCTGCTCAAACTCACGTCCATCAAGTTGGCAATGCCATCCAACCATCCCATCCCCTATCATCGCCTCCTCCTCCTCCCTTCAATCTTTCCCAGCATCAGGGTCCTTTCCAATGAGTCAGCTCCTCACATGAGGCGGCCAAAGCACTGGAGCCCCAGTTTCAACACCAGTCCCTCCAATGAACACCCAGGATTGGTCTCCTTCAGGATGGACTGGTTGGATCTCCCCACAGTCCAAGGGACTCTCAAGAGTCCTCTCCAGCACCACAGTTCAAGGAAGATGTTCAATTTTTTGACTGTTTCTCTCCAATTCTGAGTGTCTCCTCTCCCCCAGGACAAAAAAAAAAAAAAATGTATACACACACATATGTGCTGGTGCTTAGTCACTCAGGGAAGCGTACACACACACACACACATATCAGCATAATTGTACCAAAAAAAAAAGATGAATGTAATGCACCTGTCCTCATCATCACAAAATAGTGTACAGAATATTTCTTTTAAAAAAAAAAGAATATTTCTTGCCATTGGGGGTCACCAACAGGACTTACTAGAGAAGACCTTATATTATGACCACCGTCTTTTAGGGCTGGACTTACAAGTATCTATTCTTGTGATTCTTAACCTTGGTTGCATATTAGAATCACATGGGGGCAGTTCTAAAAGTCCCCATGCCCAGGCTGTATGTTGGACCACTTACAATAGAACTTGGGAGCTATGGGACATGTTGTCAGTACTTTCAGAGCTCCTGAAGTGACTCCACTGTGGAGTCAAGGGTGAGAACCAGTAGTCCAGACCAACAAATGGCTTGATCAGTCAGTAGACACTAGTGAGTTAAAAGTCTAAGTTCTATGAAGCCATTAGACAACTGACAGTTATATAACCTGGAAAGATTTCACAAAGCAAAACCTTGTGAGGATGGAAAGTAATAGGACATGATAACGTGACAGGCTCAGCAATTACCACATTCTCCAAGTAACTTTCCAGGGCAGTATATGGTTGACAACCTGAGCTATAATTCTGCCTCTCCCCCTCTTATTAGCTCTAAGACCTTGGCACATTACATTATCATCTCAGAGCCTCAGGTTCCTCTTACATGAAATGGTATTGCTATTAGGAAAATCTACTTCAGGGAATTCCCTAGCAGTCCACTGGTTAGGACTCTGCACTTTCACTGCTGAGGGCCCAGATTCAATACCTGGTCAGGGAACCAAGATCCTACAAACCGTACAGCATGGCCAGAAAGAAAGGAAAAAAATGAATGGAAAAAAAAAAGAAAGTCTACTTCATATTGTAAAGATTAAGTGGACTAAGGATTGGCAAACAGTTTCTAAAAAGGCCTTATCATTTTGGTTTTATAGGCCACACTGTCTCTGTGTGACAACTCTGCCACCGCAGCATGAAAGCAGCCATTAGTGTTGGGTAAATGAATGGGCATAGCTGTGTTCTACTTTAACTTAATTCACAACCACAGGTACTTACCCAAATTTAGCCCTCAGGCTGGAGTTTGCCAATGCCTGGACTAACACCTGCTACTCGACTGGTATAGTAGGCTGCTATTTTTGACACAAGTATGGAAAGTAAGCCATCTCTCTAAGATACAGACAGTGACTCCTCTCTGTGTCTCAGCTCCACCGAGGCTTCCTTTTAAGCTGACTGGACTTCAGCTCCCAGAACTGCAGTGGCTGCAGCTCCTAGGAAAGGAGAAGGTGGCAGGCCTTCCAGGTTTCCAAGTTCTCGTCACCACAGTCACACAGCTGGGCAAAGAGAATGAAGGCCAGAGCCCAGGGCCAGGAGTGAGCCACTCCCAAGGGCACCTCACTTCACAGGAGCTCTTCGAGCAAACACCAGACACTAAAGCCATTAGGGAAACTGTGAATTAAACCACAAGTTGTAAGGAGCTGCTGAAATCCCAGAGAGGCAATAATTCATTACTGTCAACTGCCCAGCATGAGTAATAAAAAAAATCAATCCACTTAGCTAGAAATGCATTTGAAGATCGTGCTTTAAACAATAGTAATATGCGAGCAAAATAAACAAAGCAGCAGTTCTGCTATTTCATCTTGCAAAAAAGGACAGAGGAGGGTGATACCAGAGGTTTCTTTTGCACCAAGGGAGCAGGAGTTGGTGAAGAATGGCTATGTGAGTCAGCAGTTAGAAACAGAACTCAATGTGGTGCTTCACTTCTTCCTGCGGATATTAAACCCATCATTTTTTCCCACAGGTCATATTTCAAAGGCCAGATCTTTCCCAAGGCCTGAGCTCTTCCTTGGCTACTTTCAACAAGCTATTTATTCACTAATCATTTAATAATCAACTCCAACCTACCATGCATTATGCTCAGGACTGGAAATGCAGAGGCCAGGAATCCTCTGTCCTTACCCCAAAGACCTCTCTCTGGCCACTTTCTAAATTTGCTAATTCAGATGTATACATTCTTAACTTTTCTCCCAGGAACAACCCCAAGGACAAAATCATATCTATTTTCTCAAATGGCTGCAAAGACCTGTGTCATCACTTGGTGTCATGTAATTCTTGGCTGAATTCATCTTTGAGCTCTGCTTCCTTCATGTAGCGGTCAGAAACAGACTCAAGAGTGTGGGGGTGTCTTTCTCATTAAATCTCTTCCCACTAAATTTCAGGGTGTTTTCATCACTTAAGGGAAAAAAAAGTAAAAGCTATCTGACTCGTTTGCTGCTGCTACTGCTAAGTCGCTTCAGTTGTGTCCAACTCTGTGCAACCCCATAGACGGCAGCCCACCAGGCTCCCCCGTCCCTGGGATTCTCCAGGCAAGAACACTGGAATGGGTTGCCATTTCCTTCTCCAATGCATGAAAGTGAAAAGTGAAAGTGAAGTCGCTCAGTCATGTCTGACTCTTAATGACCCCGTTGACTGCAGCCTACCAGGCTCCTCCGTCCATGGGATTTTCTAGGCAATAGTACTGGAGTGGGGTGCCATTGTCTTCTCCGATCTGACTCGTTTAAATATATGTAAATACTTTTGGTCAAAGAGTGGGGCGGAGGAAGTGAGGAGAATAACTGTTAGGAATTGATCACACTGATAATCTGTAAACTCTTAAGTAGTGAAATGAAGTGAAAGTTGCTCAGTCGTGTCCGACTCTTTGAGGCCCCATGCAGTCCATGGAATTCTCCAGGCCAGAATACTGGAGTGGGTAGCCTTTCCCTTCTCCAGGGGATCTTCCCAAGCCAGGGATCGAACCCAAGTCTCCCGAATAGCAGGCGGATTCTTTACCAGCTGAGCCACAAACTCTTAAGTAGAGCCAAAGGCACGGATGGCACTAAAGGTCTTATTCGGGAGAACACCTATGGTAAAGTACAAGGCACAAGAACATCCCTCCAAAGATATCCATATCCTGCAAACGCGTTACATCACCACGTCATGATTACATGGCAACAGGGACTTTGCAGGTGTGGTTAATGTAAGGATCTTGAGATAGAGGATCATGGATTATCTGGGTGGGCCAATGTGATCACAAGGAAAGAGGCAGGGAGGAAGCATGGGGGGAAGGGATAGTTAGGGAGTTCAGGGTGGACATGTACACACTGCTGTATTCAAAATGGATAACCAACAAGGACCTACAGTACAGCACAGGGAACTCTGCTCAATGTTATGTGGCAGCCTGGAGGGGAGCGGGGTTTAGGGGAGAATGGATACATGCACATGTATGGCTGAGTCCCTTTGCTCTCCACCTGGAACTATCACAACATTGTTAATCAGCTATACCCCACTGCCAAATAAAGTTTAAAAAAAAATAAGGAGAGGCAAGAGAGTCAGAGTGAGAGGAGACTGAAGATGCTGTACTGCAAATGGAAGCCAAAGCCATACGGTGGTGAATGCAGGCAGCCTCTAGATGCAGAAAAAGGCAAGGAACACATTCTCTTTGAGAGCCTTCTACACAGAACACAGCCCTGAGGACCTATTTTAGGCTTCTGACCTTCAGAACTGTAAAATAATACATTTGTGCTGTGGAAAGCCACTGAGTCTGTGCTAATTCGATACAGCAGTGATAGGAAACCAATACCCACCTACCTGTACAGGTGTGCTGTAACAGATGCAGAAAACAAGGAGGCACCCTTTAATTCAAGGGTACGAATTTGCCAACCCAGTTGATTTGTTTATAGACATGATATAAGCAAAGCACTTTATGTTTCACCCTCTGTTTCTCTTTTCTAAATAAGATGATCATAATCATTTGTAGGGAATGTGAGGATATTTTATTGGCACAGCATGTTTCTTACATCAGATTATTTGTTGTACTAATGATTAAAAACACAGGAAAACACAAAAGAGCACATGGAGAGCTAGAGAAAATGTTCTCTAAGAGGCAGGAACAATTATGTGTGTGTGTGGGTAGGTGTGGGCATGAATGAAACCACTTTCTAGCCCATGGGAGCATAAAGGCTCATAGAAATATACTGATAAATAGTATATAAATAATTTTATCTTAAAAATCAAATGGCCCCAGGTTAAAAAAACAAAATCTACTGCATTTACATATTCTTAATCTTAAGATACAGTCCCTTTTAAATGACCATTTAAAAGGCCTTCATTTATGATCAAATTAGTATTCCAAAATGGTTATTTTAGAGTAATATTTATAATTGCTCAAGTAATCACGGTCACAGTGGGTTGTGAACCACAGAGGACTCCAGCTTTGATCATTCTGAGCTCTCAGAAGTTTGCTGGTATTACAAATCCCTTCATATGTCCCTTCCTAGGGCTAAGACACTGCTCCAAGTGCTTTGTAAACATTAACTTGTTTTTTATTTATTATTGTCCTCACAACAACCTTTTAATGTGAACATTTATCATCCCTATTTTACAAATTAGGAAACTGAGGCACAGAGTGCCAAGTTCCTGAAGTACTTTAGCCCCTGGCAAATAGCACAAAGGGGATTTGGTGACTGTTGGCCAAATCCCAGGATAACCTAGGAATTCTCCAGCAGGGAAGCAAGGGACTGGCCCTGACATAGGGAGAGCAGAGGTCATGTGTCTGGCCACATGGCTGAAGATATGATAGGGCTATGACACACCCATAGTCATGGCTGCCAAGTCCTAGAGGAAGGTGATATAAGGCTCTCCATAGAGGAAAACCACTGAACTGAAAGCAAGGCCACTGTTGGCCGATGAAAAGAATAATGATCATTAGGAGTCAGATTCGGAGAAGGCAATGGCACCCCACTCCAGTACTCTTGCCTGGAAAATCCCATGGACAGAGGAGCCTGGTAGGCTGCAGTCCACGGGGTCGCTAAGAGTTGGACACGACTGAGCGACTTCACTTTCACTTTTCCCTTTCAGGCACGGGAGAAGGAAATGGCAACCCACTCCAGTGTTCTTGCCTGGAGAATCCCAGGGACAGGGGAGCCTCGTGGGCTGCCGTCTCTGGGGTCCCACAGAGTCGGACACGACTGAAGTGACTTAGCAGCAGCAGCAGCAGCAGGAGTCAGATTATGCACCTCTGGGTGAACAAGCTTCCCACTGGAAGGGAAAATCTCCTTCCCATTGGGGCTAAACTGGCTCAAGTTACCTCTGAGCTGAACAAATACAGACCATGGTGGGAACAGCAGAGCTCCACAGGCCAGATCACAATGAGGATGGAAAAAGATGTTGCTAGAAGAGACATTAAGACTTCTCGTCATAAGAAAAAAGATAACTTTAACTACATTAAGATGATGCATGTTAACTAAACTAATTGCAGTAACCATCTTGCAATAAATAGATATATCAGACCATTCTGTTGTACATCTACAACTTATCCAATGTTATAAGTCAGTTATATCTCATTAAAACTGGTCCAGTACGTATGATCCAAATAGTAACACCACAAACGTAATTTTGACAAAGAGACCCAGGAGAAAAATAAACCATTAGAGTAAATAGCAAAATCAGCAGTTTTCCAACTGTTAGTTTGTTTACTCTGGAATAGTAAAAACATCGAAGTATTTCATTAAATATTTCTAAAAATAAAGCTTAATTATTTCCATGTAGTACAGTAAGTTAAACTGCCATATCAAAATGCTTTTTTCACTAGCACCTTAGTTAGAGGTAATTAAGTGTTTTAAAATAGCTTGTGATGCTAAAATCAGTTTGTCTTAAAATACTTTACTATCCCATGCTTACCTCCACTATGACAAAAAAGAAAGTGTTTTCCTTTTCCTATTGTACAAAAATGTTTTTCCCCATCCACCCAAAAAAGCAAAGTTGTACCCAGAAAGTTTGATTTATCAGAACTCTGAATTAGAGTTCCATAAACTATCAAAAAACAAACATGTTAAAAATTGAAACAAGGAAACATTTGGTTTATTTACGAATAAGTATCCAAACATATGTGTTGAAATTCCTTGAGTTTTCAAATCTTGGCCCAAAATATCTCAGAAAAGCAGATAAACCAAAGAGGTTTCTTGACATACATCTCTCTGAGTTGTAAATACTAGGAGAGTACCATTCCTTAAATAATTTTGGCACATTTAGCGTCAAGAACAACATTCAGAACAGAATCTGATTCTATTCCAATCAAGGTTACTGGTGAACACTAATTTTAATCAAATTATGCAAACTATTAATTTCTGAGAGCTTATTTATTAGTATTTATTCTGTTACAAAGTAAAAGAGATGGGAAGTGGGTGTTTTTGTCTAGTCAGCCCCAGGATACAAGAAAGCCAGGTCAGCTCGCAGGGTCCCGTGAAGACCCTGGAGCAGAGCCGTAACTAGGGAGATAGCCCACAACAGAAGCCAGTGGCTCAACACGATTTACACGTGTACATAAACCTTTATCCATAGTACTGCTTACTGGAGCAGGGCTGATAAAATGGCCTCCTTTCTTTTGTGACTTCTTCCCCTACTGCCAACATTCATAAACTCACATAATTCAGTAGCTGAGGTTACTTTAGCTCCTATGTTTTTGGGCCACATAAAGCAGTAGACAAGGCAAGAACTTCACGAGCAGAGTGAAACCTGGACCAACCCACTCAGAGGACAGAAAATATTTATTCTTGAAGAGATTATTGTGCAAGGGGGAAAAGTGGTCTGCAGAAAGCTGTTTACTGAGGCGCTGTTTATAATACTAGATAAAAAGAAATGAAAGCAAAATATGCATAAATGAGGGAACAGTTTATGTACATACAACCATACAATGCAGTACTGTGTGGTTATTAAAAGCTGAGCCATAGGTCTATATTTGTTGCATGAAATGATGTTCATGCAATAGAGATGCATGAAAGAAGCCAGCACATGCAAGGTGGTCCCATGTAAGTCAAACGAATACACAGAATGCATTTCTAGTATTGCAAAGAGCTATCTTATAGGAAGCAAAATGGTAATTCTGGTTATCCTGGGATACAATTTCTTGTGATCAGTATTCCCTTATTTTCACTTTTTGGTATTAAGCTTTTCTATAATGGGTATGTAAGATTTTTATAAAAATAATAAAGCTAGAGCACTACAGTGTAGTTTGAACCAACCAACCAAGTATACCCAGAGCAACATAGACGTATCTTAAGACACAGCACTGAGAATAAAAGAAATAAGCTGAATAAATATATAAGAAAATAGCAATTATGTAAATTAAAATGCATGCACATTTTACTAGAGCCTACTTGAATACAAAAAATACATATCCATTTTTAAATGATTACTCCTGGTGGAGGCTGGGGGAGGGGGAATGAGAGCATGAACTGGGGGAAAGAATATACTGATAAGTTAAGTGCCTGAATTATTTGTACTACTACCCAACTGCTACACCTGAGGTGCCCAAAATGTAGAGTGAAATTTAACAACAAGAAACATTTCAATATATAAGCATATAGGACTTCTCTGGTGATACAGTGGATAAGAATCCGCCTGCCAATGCAGGAAACATGGGTTCGATCTCCAGTCTGGGAAGATTTCACATGCCATGGAGCTAAACCCCTCCACCACAACTACTGAGCCCACGCTCTAGAGCCCACAAGCCACAACTACTGAAGCCCATGTGCCCTAATGCCCATGCTCTGCAACAAGAGGAGCCACCACAATGAGAAGCTCGAGCAACAAAGAGTAGCCCTACTCGCCACAACTAGAGAAAGCCCATGCAAAGCAACACACACCCAGTGCAGCCAAAAATAAAAATGAATAAAATCCTTGTAAAAATGTTTATAAATATATAAGCATATACATATGGTTTACTAGCTATTCTCAAAGAAACTAAAGTATATAGAGATTTTAGAACCATTTACATCTGCAGACATAGCATCCTGGACATATAACTCAACCTCACTAAAGCCCCATTTGTTTATCTGCTAAATAAGGAAAATATCTTTCTGACATGTTAAGACTTGTGATACTGTCATTCTCAAAAATAATCATTTTATGAGTCCCAGTTTCAGATCTGGCATGTAAAGAGCTTAGAACTCTTATCCTTACAAGAAAAAGCTGGACAAGCTAAAAATCAATGACTTGTCTGGAACCTGTCAGAGAATGGGGTTTTCAAGGTAAACCATCAGGATAAAATCTGGAGAGACAGGCAAATCAAGACAGTCACAGCCACAACCTGCTTACCTGAAATAGACGCCCCTGGATCCATAAGCTGGTTAGAACAGTCACAAGTGATTTGGGTGGACTGTCGGAATCAGTGTGCACTAGCCTGAGACAGAGCAACTCCTGGGGTCTGTAGTCAAGAGGGGCTCCACACTTTCATGGGCTTTATCTCCAGGATTCCCACTAGGTTCTCAAGATGAAGAGCCAAGAAATATCCCCTCACGCCTCAGGAAGGGAGAGCATTAATCTTAGTGCAATGTGTCCAGAGCCTTCTGCATAACAAGGGCCTGGTTTTTAGGGAAAAAGACTTTACCAATGCCTTGTCCCAGATCGTCTCATTAGCCCCTCTCTAGCATTCCTACCTCACATAATTGGGAAGGGGGAGAGCTAGACAAGAAGGAACATTTGTGATGATCATAGGTGTCACAGGTTCACTAAAAGACGGAGATTTCATTAGAAGATTATAAAAATGCTTCACCGCCTCCACACCTTATCATCATACCAACAGAGCTGTGGTATAATATAGTAGATTGACACTGCAAAAGCTGAAATATATCTTCTCTGAGACTTGGGGAAGTCCAAAGTCAACAGGGAAGACAAAAGCAAAGACACTAAAGGAATTTTGAAGCTTCTAGCACCTAAAGCCATTGCAAACAGGAAACAAAACCCAGCTTCTATCCAGATTAACTTAAATCCCCACACCAGAGGCCTTTCTACCTCAATGCTATTACTCAATACAACATATCCAACTTTTAATTTAAAAAGTACAAGTCATGTTAAAAAGCAAGAAAACCTGTCTGAAGAGACAAAGGCAGCATCAGAACCAGATTCAGATGTGATAGAGAAGGACCTACCTGACAGGGTATTTAAAATATAACAATAACTAGTAGGATAAGCATGCTCATGGAAAGAATAGACAACAAGTAGGAACAGATGAGTAATGGAACAAGAGATATATAAAGAATCATTAAGAAATGCTAGAAACCAAAACCACTGCAAGGGACACAGGTAATGCCTTCAATGGACTCATCACTTGACTCAAAACAGTGCAGGAATCAGTGAGCTTGAAGGTCAATAGAAACTTCCCAAAATGAAATGCAAACAGAAAAAAAATTTCCATTTTTTTAAAAGATTTTTTTTTTCTCTATTTTTTGGCCATGCCACATGCATGTGGGATCTTAACTTCTCTGACCAGGGATCATACCCACATACATGACTTGCCTTGGAAGCACCAAGTCTTAACCATTGGACCACCAGGGAAGGCCACCCAAAAAAATAAAGTAAAAAAAAAAAAAATCCAAGAACTGGGGGAGATTTCAAAAGATACAACTTGTGTAATTGGAATACCAAAAGGAGAAGAAAGAGAACAGAGCAGAATAAATTTTTCAGGTAATAATGCCTAAGAAATTTCTGAAATTAATGACAGCAAGCTTGATCTAAGAAGCTCAGAGAACACCAAGCAGGGAAATAAATACACACACACACACACACACACACACACCCCTAGGCATATCCTATTCAAACTGTAGAAAACCAAAGACAAAGAGAAAATTTAACAATAAGAGAAACTTAACAATAAAAACACCTCTAGAGGAACAAAAAACATAAATTACATTTGACTTCTCATTGGAACCCATGAAAACAAGAAAAGAATAAAGTGAAATATTTTAATTGTTAAAAGAAAAAAATCACCAATATATATCCAGCAAAATTATCCTTCAAAAATGAACTAGCAATTACTCTACCCAGTAAAGCTCTCATTCAGATTTGACAGAGAAATCAAGTTTTACAGAAAGCAAAAGTTAAGAAAACTCAGCACTATAAGACCAGTTTTGCAACAAATGCTAAAAGAATTTCTCTAGGCAGGAAACACAGAGAATAAAAAGACCCAACAAAAAAAAACCCCAAAATTAAGAAAACAGTACACATGGATAATTAAACATAAATACATTAAATGCTCCAACTGAAAGAAACAGACTGGCTAAATGGATAAAAAAACAAGACCCATATACATGTTGTCTACAACAGACCCACTTCAGACCTAGGGACACAGGTTGAAACTGAAGGGATGGAAAATTATATTCCATGCATATGGAAATCAAAAGAAAGAAGGAGTAGTAACTCATATCAGATAAAATAGACTTTAAAATAAAAACTGTTACAAGAGACCAGGAAGGACACAACATAATGATTAAGGGATCAATCCAAGAAGAAGATATAACAATTATAAATATGCACTCAACATAGGAGCACCTCGATACATAAAGCAAATGCTAACAGCCATAAAAGGGGAAATCTACAGCAAAACCATAATACTGGGACACTTTAACACTCCACTTACACTAATGGATAGATCATCCAAACAGAAAATTAATATGGAAACGTAGGCCTCAAATGACACATTAGACCAAAATAGACCTGATTTATAGGGCATTCCATCCAAAAGCAGCAGAAATACACTTTATTCTCAAGTGCACACAGAACATTCTCCAGGATAGACCACATCTTGGGCCACAAGTCAAGCCTTAGTAATTTTAAAAAAATTGAAATTGCATCAAGCATCCTTTCTGACCACAATGCTATGAGATTAGAAATGCATTACAGGGAAAAAAAACTGTAAAAAAGCACAAATACATGGAAGCTAAAAATTATGCTACTAAATAACTGAGAGATCATTTAAGAAATCAAAGAGGAAATTTAAAAAATACCTAGAAACAAATGACAAAGAAAACATGACAACCTGGGACTTCCCTAGCGCTCCAGGGAAGTATCTGCCTTCCAATGCTGGGGGTGCAGGTTCAATCCTTGGTTGGAGAACTAAGACCCAGTAAGCCATAGGGCAACTGCAACTAAGTCTGCATGCCACAACCAAGACCTGTGCAGCCAAACAAATAAAGAAATATCCTTTTTAAAGACAACCCAAAACCTATGGGATGCAGCAAAAGCAGTTCTTCAGTGAAATTTTTAGCGATACAATCCTACTTCAATAAATAAGAAAAATCTCAAACAGTCTACCTTACACCTAAAGAAACTCAAGAAAGAACAAACAAAACTCAACGTTAATAGAAGGAGAGAAATCATAAAGATCAGAGCAGAAATAAATGAAATAGAAATGAAAAAAAAATAACAACAGGAAAGATCAATAAAACTAAAAGCTGGTTCTTTCAGAAGATAAACAAAACCAATAAAACTTTGGCCAGACTCATCAAGAAAAAAAAAAAGAGGGGGGGGGAGAGGACTCAAATCAATAAAGCTAGAAATGAAAAAGAAGAAGTTACAACTGGCACTGCAGAAATACAAAAGGTCATAAGAGACTATTACAAGCGACTATATGCTAATAAAATGGACAAAATGAACAAATTCTTAGAAAAGCACAACCTTTTAAGACTGAACCAGGAAGAAATAGAAAATATTAGCAGATCAATCACAAGTACTGAAATTAAAACTGTGACTAAAAACCTTTAAATAATAAAATGCCCAGAGCCAGATGACTTAACAGACAAATTCCATCAAATGTTTACAGAAGAGCTAACAACATCTATTCTTCTCAAACTCTTCCAAAAAAACTACAGAGGGAGGAACACTCCCAAACTCAATCTACGAGGCCACCATCACCTGATACCAAAACCAGACAAAGAGGCCACAAAAAAAATATTACAATCCAATATCGCTGATGAACATAGAATGCAAAATCTTCAACATAATACTAGCAAACCAATAGCAACAACACATTAAAAGGATCATATGCCATGGTGGTATTTACTCCAGGGATACAAGGCTTTGTCAATATATGCAAATCAATCAGTGTGATACACCATATTAACAAATTGAAGAATAAAAACCATATGATCATTTCAAAAGATGCAGGAAAACTTTTTGACAAAATTCAATACCCATTTATGATTAAAAAATAAATCCTCCAGAAAGTGGGCCTAGAGGGAACCTACCTCAACATAATAGGTAGGTTGTCCTACCTCATGTAGGACAAACCCACAGCAAACATTCTCAATGGTGAAAAGCTGAAAGCATTTCCTCTAAGATCAGGAATAAGACGAGGGTGCCCACTCTCACCACTATTATTCAACATAGTTTTGGAACATTTAGCCATGGCAATCAGAGAAAAAAAAAGAAATAAAAGGAATCCAGATTGTCAAAGAAGCAGTAAAACTGTCACTGTTTTCAGATGACATGATACTATACATAAAAAATCCTAAAAGATGCCACCAGAAAACTACTAGAGCAAATCAATGAATTTAGTAAAGTTGCAAATTTAGTAAAGATACAAAATTAATACACAGAAACATTTTGCATTCTTAAAGCTAACAACAAAAGATCAGAAAGAGAAACTAAGGAAATGATCCCATTTACAACTGCAACAAAAAAATAAAATACTTAGGAGTAACCTACCCAAGGAGGCAAAAGACCTATATGTAGAAAACGATAAGATAGTGATGAAAGAAATAAAAGACAACATAAAGAGATCCAGAGATATGCCATGTTTTTGAATTGGAAGAATAAATATTGTGAAAATGGCTATACTAATCAAAGCAATCTACAGATGCAATACAACCCCTATAAAATTACCAATGGTACTTTTCACAAAACCAGCACAAATGATTTTACAATTTCTATGGAAACAAAAAATGACCTAGAGTAGCAAAAGCAATCTTGAGGGGAAAAAATGAAAAAATGAAGCTGGGGTAATCAAATTAGCCTCTCTGACTTCAGACTATACTACAGAGCTACAGTGATCAAGACAGTATAGTAATGGCACAAAAATAGAAATAAAGATAAATGGAATAGGATATAAGCCCAGATATAAACCCTCACACCTCAACATAATAAAGGCCATATATGGTCATATAATCTATGACAAAGGAGGCAAGAATATATAATGGAGGAAAGATGGTCTCTTCAATAAGTGTTGCTGGGGAAAAAAATGAACAGCTACATGTAAAAGAATGAAATTAGAACACTCCCTAACACTATATACAAAAATAAACTCAAAATGGATTAAAGATCTAAATGTAAGGCCAGATACTATAAAACTCTTAGAGGAAAACACAGGCAGAATAGTGACATATAATGCAGCAAGGTCTTTTTTGAGGATTCCCTGGAGAAGGAAATGGCAACCCACTTCAGTACTCTTGCCTGAAGAATCCCATGGATGGAGAATCCTAGTGCAGGCTACAGTCCATGGGGTCACCAAGAGTCGGACACGACTGAGCGACTTCACTTTCTTTTCTTTCTTTCTTTTCTAAAGTAATGATAATAAAAGCAAATATAAACAAATGGGATCTAATTAAACTTAAAAGCTTTTGCACAGCAAAGGAAATCATAAATAAGATGAAAAGACAGTCCTCAGAATTGAGAAAATATCTGCAAATGAAGCAAATGACAAAAGATTAATCTCCAAAATATACACACATCTCATGCAGTTCACTATCAAAAAACAACCCAATCACCTCCAGTCCTGTCTCAGCGACTGTTAGCAGATTATGAGCCATCAGCTCCTCTGGGGCTGGCTGTAGGATAAAACTCTCACCACAGGACAGAGTGCATTGAGCACCATGAGACAGTGTTGGTCAGCCAACTCTGAGGATGCCCAGGAATTCAGGGACGTGGAGAGGACCAGTGAGACCCTGACCAAGGACTTCCACCAGCATTTGGTGGAGGGTGGGAAGGAGCCGTTGAACCCCTCCAAGCTAAGGGGCCTGATCACCCAGCAGCTGCCCCACCTCATGCTGAGCAACTGTGGGCTGGAAGAGAAAACTGCCAACTTGGGCAACTGTAACAACTCTAAACTGGAGTTTGGGAGTTTCTGGGAGCTGTTTGGAGAAGCAGCCAAGAGTGTGAAGCTGGAAAACACTGTCCAGGGGAGTTGAAAACCATCCCCTGGAATTCTGGGTGGGTTGGGTGGGATGCTGGAGAAAAGGGACCTTAGACTTTTGTCCTGTGGGTTTGGAAATAAGACTCCTCTTTCCACCTCACCCCCAAAAATAACCCCGTCAGTAAATGAGTGGAAGACCTAAATAAACATTATCTCCAAAGAAGACATACAGATGGCCAACAAACACATGAAAATATGCTCAACATCATTAATTTTTAGGGAAATGCAAATCAAAACTACAAAGAGGTATCACCTCACACTGGTCAGAATGGCCATTATCACAAAATCTACTAACAATAAATGCTGGAGAGGGCGTGGAGAAAAGGGAACCCCTCTTACACTGTTGGTGGGAATGTAACTTGATACAGCCATTATGGAGAACAGTGTAGAGGTTTCTTAAAAAACTAAAAATTGAACTACCATGTAAACCAACAATCCTACTGCTAGGCATACATCCAGAGAAAATTGTAATTCAAAAAGACACATGCACCCCAATGTTCATTGCAGCACTATTTACAATAGCCAGGACATGGAAACAACCTAGATGCCCATCAACAGAGGAATGGATAAAGAAAAGGTGATACATATATACAATGGAATATTACTCATTATAAAAAGGAACAAAATCACATCATTGGTAGAGATATGGATAGAACTAGAGACTGTCATACAGAGTGAAGTAAGTCAGAAAGAGACAAACAAATGCCTTATATTAAAGTACATATGTGCAATTTGAAAAAATTGGTGTAGACGATCTTACAAAGCAGAAATACATACATAGACATACAGAACAAACATACAGAAACCAAGGGGAAAGGAGGGGTGGGGTGAATTGGGAGATTCGGATTGACACATATACACTTTCGATACTATGCTGAAAATAGATAACTAGTGAGAGCCTACTGTATAGCACAGGGAACTCTATTTAATATTCTGTGGTGACCTAAATGGGATAGAAATTCAAAAGAGAGGATATATGTATATGTACAGCTGATTCACTTTGCTGTACAGTAGAAACTAGCACAACATTGTAAAGCAACTATACTCCAAAAAAAAAATTTTTTTTTAATGAAGAAAAAAAAAGGCTGTCTCAGACAAGCAACAAGTAAGAGAATTCTGTCCTGCAAGAAATGGTAATTTTCCTTCTGCCTAAAGAAAATCTTTGAAATCAGAAGCTTACCTCTACACAAAGAAGGGAAGAGCATCATAAAAGGAATAAATGAAGCTAAAATAATTTTTTTCTCAACTGATCTAATATATTTTTTCTGCTTAAAGTTATAATAGTAACAATGAATTGCATGGTTACAGCATATGGATAAAAAAATATCCCAGGGGATGGAAGGGAGGAATTATGAATACATTGTCATAAGGTGTCTGCACTACACAAGAAATACAATATTGTTATCTGAAGGCATACTTATATCAGTTAAAAATGAATATTTTAAACTGTAAGGCAACCACTAAAAATTTCTTAAAGACATATAATTGCTACACTAATAGAGGAGATAAAAACTGAATTCTAAAAAAACAAAAAAGTGAATTTTATAAAATGCTCCATTAAAATCAAATAAGGCAGAAAAAGAAACCTCTGGTAATAAGCAAAAGTTACAAATGTAGGTAATATTTGCTCACATATATTAATAATTATTTTAATGTGAATGTTCTAAATGCAACAATTAAAAGAGAGTGATTGCCATACTAGATACAAAACAAGACCCAATCATATACTGCCTACAAAAAAAGATACTTTTTAAACAAAAATGATAGGATAAAAACAAAGGGATAAAAAAGATGCACCTTTAATCAAAAGAAAGTAAGTTGGAGTAGCTTTATGAATTTTAAACCAAGCAGATTTCAGAACAATGAAAAATATCAGGGATAAAAACAGGCACTGCATAATAATAAAGGAATCAATGTTCTAAGAAGATATAACATTCCTAAACATGTGCGCACCTAACAATAAAACATCAAAATATATGAGGCAAAACTCAATACAATTGAAAGGATAATAAAAGAAAACCCTACTACAGCTGGAGACTTCAGCTCCTACCTCCCCCTTCAATAATTGCTAGATTGAGTAGGCAGAAAAATCAGTAAGAATATAGTTGACTTGAATGGTACTGTCAATCAACAATCTAATTGACATCTGTAAAAAAACTCTAACAATAGCAAAATACACATTTTTCTCAAGCTTACAAAAACATTCACCATGAAAGACCACATTCTGGGTCATAATACACACCTTAACACATTTAAAAGAATAAAAGTCATACAAAGTATGTTATCAGACCACAGTGGAATTAAACTAGAAATAAGTAACAAAGATAGCTGGAAAAATCCTCAAATATTTGGAAATTGAAACAACAGACTTTTAAATACCACATGGGTCACAGAATGGTCCCAAGAGAAATTTTAAAATATTTTCAAAGTTGTATTTCCATTTTTACCATTTGAGCCACTTGCAAAGCCCCCCATTTTTACCATCTGAGAGGCTTCCCACATGGCTCAGATGGTAAAAATGAAAATACAACTTAGCAAAAGTTTCAAGAGGCAGCAAGAGCAGGGTTTAAAAAAGAAATTTATACCATTACATGCATACATTAGAAAAGAAACAAGATAAAAACGCAATAACCTAAGCTTTCACCTTAGGAAACTGTAGATAGAGCAATTTATGCCTACAGAAAGCAGAATTAAATAATAAAAATGAGAGCAGAAATCAATGAAATTTAAAACTGGAAAATAGATTTTAAAAATCAACAAAACCAAAACCTGGTCCTTAGGAAAAAAAAAAAAAGTTTAATTCTTAAACCTCTAGCCAAGTTAACCAAAAAAAAAAAAAAAAAATACACAGGTTACCAATACTAGGAATGAAAGAGGGGTCATCCCTACTATTCTCTGGACATAAAAGGATAATATAGGAAAATCATGAACAATTCTGTGTCCACAAATTTGATGATTTAGATGAAATGGACCAATTCTTTGAAACACATAAACTACCAAAACTCACACAAGTAGAAATAGATACAAACCTCTTTAGATGAGTCATTAAAGCAAGTGAATGAATAAAATAGTCTTCAAAAAAAAAAAAAGAAGTCACCAGGTCCAGATGGTTTACTGATAAATTCTACCAAGCATTTAAGGAAAAAATTATACCAATATTTCCCAGAGGGAGGGAACACTTCCTAACTCATTCTATGAGGCCATCATTTCCCTATACCAAGATGACATTATATAAAATGAAAACTATGGACCAGGTGACATTCAGTTCAGTTCAGTCGCTCAGTCATGTCCGACTCTTCACAACCCCATGGACTGCAGCACACCAGACTTTCCTGTCCATCAGAGACTCCCAGAGCTTGCTCAAACTCATGTCCATTGAATCAGTGATGCCATCCAACCATCTCATCCTCTGTTGTCCCCTTTTCTTCCCACCTTCAATCTTTCCCAGCATCAGTGTCTTTTCAAATGAGTCAGTTCTTCACATCAGGTGGCCAAAGTATTGGAGTTTCAGCATCAGTCCTTCCAATGAATATTCAGGACTGATTTCCTTTAGGATGGATTGGTTGGATCTCCTTGCAGTTCAAGGGACTCTCAAGAGTCTTCCTCCAACAACACAGTTCAAAAGCATCAATTCTTCGGTGCTCAGCTTTTTTTTTATAGTCCAACTCTCACATCTATACATGACTACTGGAAAAACCATAGCTTTGACTAGACAGACCTTTGTTGGCAGAGTAATGTCTCTGCTTTTTAATATGCTGTCTAGGTTGGTCATAGCTTTTCTTCCAAGGAGCAAGTGTCTTTTAATTTCACGGAAATTAACAGGAAAGCAAAACAAACCGAATCTCATTAACATGTATGCAAAAATCCTCAACAAAATATTAGCAAATCAAAAAGTAACTACATACACTACAGCCAAGTGGGATTTATTACAGGTGTGCAAGGTTGGATTCAATATTTTTAAAAAATCAGTCAACCTGCCACATGAGCCTGGAGCATCTCATTCAAGTGCCAGAATACTTACAAATGCACAAAAAAAAAAAAAAATCACCCCACAGTCACAACAATGAACTGAAACAGTCTGAACAACAAAATAAAGTAGTACTGGTTTGTCATGCCAATTATAATACAAATATTTATGAATCTACACTGATATAAATAAAGGATTTAATAAAGGGGGGACAGTTCCTCTACCAAGGAGAAGGATTCCAAAGAGTTTATGTAGATACACAGCCCTTAAGGAAGCAGAGCACTCAAGAATGTGTTACTCATAGTGACGTTCATCCAAAGAGGACAATATGCAAAAAGAGGGAAAAGAGACTTACTTTACAATGAAAAAAACTGACAAATACTCCTTCAGCCAGATGATCAAGGTCAACATAAACAGTGAGAAACCATGTTCACAGCATGTACTTATGATGTAATGTGATGAGAAAGACACTTTACCTCCATGATCTTCCTTCCAAAACACACTACCCCAGTATCATCATGAAAAAAAAAAACATCAAACACACCTAAACTGATGGACATTCTACAAAACCTCACCAGGAGCCCTAAAAACTGGCAAGGTCATTAAAAATAAGCAAAGTCTGAAAAATCATGAAAACCTACAGGAGTATAAGGAGATGTGGCATCTAAATGTAATGTGGTATCCTGGAAGGGATCTTGGAACAGATGATGGACACTAGAGAAAAACTGAGGAAATCTGAATAAAGTATGGAATTTAGTTAATGATCATATATGCATACTAGCTTATTAATGGGCAAATGTACCATCTTAATATATGAAGCTAATAGGTGAAACTGGACATGAGGTATATGAAAACTTTCTGCACTATCTTTTCAGTAATTCTGTAAATCTATAACTGCTCAAAAATTACACACTTACCTTAAAAATGATCATTACTGTTTTAAAATTACCATAGCATATCCAAAGATTTTTCAGGGTGAGTGACAACGCAGAATGATTAATGCTGGTCCCCATTCTAATGTCCATACACACAAATACATCTGTCCAATTGGGTAATTTGTCTATCAACCTCACCTTGATAGATTCTGCTTCACTGGCTGTCCTTATTTCTAAGAAAATAGGTCAATTCAACTTGCAGACATCCCAGCCAGGCTTCAAACCCACACTTGCACACACAAGTGCTACACTTATACTCAACCGATTGACAGATGATTAAGTGATCATTATCTGGTTATGAAAATTTGAACTAGAAAGATAAACAGCAAAACTTGACTATTTTGTTCTACCTTTGAATTGCACTGCTTTGGGCCAACCACTGTTACAATATAGGCTTGGTTAGTATATTCCTTTCTTTCTTCTCTTTGCCATTTAATGGCAAGAAGGCAGCCAAAGCAAGGAAGAGAGGAGAGAAGCTTCAGGAGAAGAAAAATCCAGAAGTAGAGTCCAAGCCCCTAATTAACTTGGCTATAGGAGCTTCATTGTCTCTTTCTTATCTTCTGACTTTTAAGTAACAATCCTAGTTTTCATCACAAATTTCCTTCTGTCTCGGCTTCAGGCTTTACAGATGACTGGCACTTTTAAATTGTGAGAATGGTTTACCTTGCTGGCTGAGCAGCCTCTCAAAAATCATTTTATTAGGGGGAAAAAAATCAGGGCCAGCAGCTCAGTGAGTTCTCTCTTGGCAGCATATCTTTTTATTTCTTGAATTTCATTGTGACTTGTTTGCCTTGTCCCTCTGCCATCGTCTAGTCTAACATCCTAATAACAGCCTGTAATTTGTAATTTGGATTTTCAAAGCTGTATTTTTCAGTCATGTTCTTTCTGTCCAAATCAAAGAAACCATTTCAATGTCAGGCGGCGGGACAATGAGAGAAAACCTGGGCAGGCACACATGTTTTTTCATACACGAATGTGCACATGCATTCATACACACATACAGGCACGTTTTCAGGTCGAAGCCTTGCCTAATTCTAGCTCAAATATTTTGCTTTTCTCTTTCTTCTGTTTCTGAGCACCTAACTTCCAGGCTGAAAGGGAAGTTTGGGGTTTGGGGGTTTTTTATTATTATTATTATTCAGTATAGAGTTTGAACTATTATATTTTCAAATCAGTATTGAACAGTCTCCTACCAAAGACACAGAAATCTTTGTAAATAAAGCATTCTGACATTCAGGAACATTTAATTTAAGTATCCTACACCTTGTATTATTGCTTGAATATTTATATTTTCAATTTTATTCATCTGTTCTATGGTGCATGCCAATAGTGATTAAGTTAGTAAAACTTATCATGCTCAGAGTGTGTTTCAACAGGAGGAAGAGCTTCCCTAGTGGCTCAGAGGGTAAAGCGTCTGCTTGCAATGCGAGAGACCTGGGTTCAATCCCTTGGAGAAGGAAATGGCAACCCACTCTAGTAATCTTGCCTAGAAAATCCCATGGACGGAGAAGCCTGACAGAAGGCTACAGTCCATGGGGTCACAAAGAGTCAGACACGTCTGAGAGACTTCACTTTAACCCTTTAACCACCCAGTTGCTGCTTTCCACAAATGTCCCCACCTCTTAAACAGAAATACTGTTTACAAACACCTCCAAGAGAAAGGTAGTGTATCATTCCAGCTGTTGAAATTCTAGAGCTATAAGTGACTAAAAATAATGAGGCCAACATTTCATTTTAAATATAAATAATTTGTGAAAATAATAAATTAACATTATTAGCAAACACATGCCACAGTATAAATTATCTTATCCCTTAAGTTTGTGACTCTGCTCAAATTTAGATAATTACAGGAGGCAATAGACTCGACAAGATTCCTACTAAGCATGGAGTTACACTATTTTTAATGTACGAGGATTATGTACCAGGAAAAGACAATTAGCAAATTAAACAAACTGTGCTGTTATAAGAATTAAATTCCCTAATTTAGTTCTTCTATTAAGTTTTATCTTAATTTCCAACAGTTGCTAGTAATTAGAAAGTACAATTATTTGGCTATCACAAATATGCTTAAATTTATATCCCGCAAGTGTTACACAACATAAACTTTATTATATAGGTGAATGTATGTACACATTGTTAGCTTACCTTGATCCAAAAAGAACTTCAAGACATTTATACGTGTTCCTGTAAAGTGGCAAAATAAAATCCCATTAAAAGTAGAAAATATATGAGCCAAAGGTAACTAATCACAAGAAACTAACAAGAAGCCATTAATAAGATTGGAACACAATGGTGTTCATACCAGAGGTAGACCAGTACTTTTGGCTCTGAGCTTGCCAACTGCCAATAGGAATATGGATGCAATTTCAAGTTTCACTGAATGTACAAGGGAAAAAGAAACCATTTGCTCACAAAACCCAACTGCTGCTGAGACCAGAAGACAATACTGTCTCAGAAAGATCAGAGATTAATTCTATTAATAAAAATATTCCTATGGGCAGATGCAAACTATTAAATATAGGATGGCTAAACAATGAAGTCCTGCTATAAAGCACAGAGAACTATTAATATATTCAGTACTCTATGATAAACCATAATGGAAAAAAATACATATATATGTGTGTGTGTGTGTAACTGAATCACTTTGCTGTATAGCAGAAATTAACACAACATTGTAAATCAACTATACTTTAATAAAATTTTTAAAATATATATCCTTTTGGTAAACACTGAAAAGTTTCACAGAGCTATGATTTTTGTTAAAAAAAAATTAATACTAACTAGGATTCTGTTGATTGCCTATATAATTGATTTGGGTACTCAGTTCTCTAGGTTGTCAATTAGTATATTTTAGATTTTCTAGCAGTGGTACCGGAGGAGGCAATGGCACCCCACTCCAGTACTCTTGCCTGGAAAATCCCATGGACAGAGGAGCCTGGTAGGCTGCAGTCCATGGGGTCGTGAAGAGTCAGACACGACTGAGTGACTTCACTTTCACTTTTCACTTTCATGCATTGGAGAAGGAAATGGCAACCTGCTCCAGTGTTCTTGCCTAGAGAATCCCAGGGACGGGGGAGCCTGGTGGGCTGCCGTCTATGGGGTTGCACAGAGTCGGATACGACTGAAGCGACTTAGCAGCAGCAGCAGCAGTCGTACCTAGCCAGGGGTGGGGTATGGCTTTGGAACCAAGGGAAGGCAACTGCTAACTGTTATAATGGTGGGAGGTGGGCACAATTTGTTGAGCAAGGTCTGGGGATTTTAACATACTACAATGCATAGGAAAGTTATGCACAATATAGAATTCTAATATCCCAAATGACAACTGCAGCCTCACTGAGAATTATGTCCATGTCTTTCAAATAATCCTCCTATAGATATTCCTGCTCTTGGACAAGCTATTAAAAGGCACAGTATGCTACTGAACTCAAAATTATACTCCCTGGCAAGTACTCAAAACATTTTTTAAGCTAATTCTTCTGATCATGGCATACAGCACTACTTAAATAACAATTTTCCTATGGATGGAAATTTGTCCATAAAGAGACAATACAAGAGATTCACCTATCTTTCCTCCTACTATACCCACAAGTCAGTGACTGACAATAGCCAGCCACCTTGCTGCCATCTATAGTATGTACATATCATATATATTACTGCATATACATACATGGTTCACACATAAGTAACAGTTCTGATTCTTGGATAAACCTGGAACTGATTTTCCATACATGGCCTTCTAAATTAGTCTAACATCAGGACCTGGTATAATGACTCTGGCCTTATCCTTTAACTCATCCAGTTTCATTCATAAAGTATCTCTTCATTTCAAAATCCTCAACATTAGGGGACTCTCATTTCTTCTCTATTATTATTACTATTCTGGGCTTTAAAAAATTATTACTACATTATCAAAATATTCCTCTGTTTTCAATCGGCAGTCCATATCACAATAGGGTAATATTTTGATGAATAAACCAAATCAACAGGCTGATCATTCTAAGAAATTGCTTTTTTTTTTTTTTTATAACCTAATCATCACTCCCTACCCCTCCATCCAATAAAAATATACCATGGCCACCAAGACTTTGGGGAGATCTAACAGTCAAATGCAGGGAATTTCAATCAAAATTTTGGTTTTGAAATTCATCATAGAGACACTGTCTTGAAATTCAAAATGTTTGATAAGCAAAAGATAGGAATTCTGAAACTAAGAAGGCAAATCTTGTGCCAAGGGGGTGGAGGGAAGGACTGGAAGTGTGGGATTAGCAGGTGTAAACTATTATATACAGGATGGATAAACAGCAAGGTCCCACTGTATATGTACAGCACAGGCAACGATATTCAATATCCTGTAATAAATCATAATTCTACATGTGTATAACTGAGCCACTGTGCTGTACAGCATAGATTGGTACAACACTGTACATCGATTATATTCAATTTAAAAATAATAATTCAAAAGGCAAACTCTGAAGAAACAAGACATAAAGTTTATACCTTAGTCAGAGTGGAGAAAAGGCCAGACTACTTCATTCTGAGGACAAGACAAAGGGTTGCCCAGGCAAAGGAGAAAAAGAGGGAAATATTACCCAGAAGCCAGGCTGGTTGGGAAAGGGGTTAGAGGACTAGACTCTTCAAGTTACTACAAAGAACTCAAGAAATATCACAGACTTTGGTCAAGTGGGGGTCACCCATTGCAAGAACCAGGGAGCCATAAGGAAGCTAATCCAGTGACCAAAACTATCCAACAAAGTATGGGAGCACCGCACCCCCCCCCCCAACTTCACTCCTGCACCAAGGAGCTCTAATAATTATCCTACTAGTCACCAAGCAGCAGAGACCTCCCATGAGCAGCATCCTGTACATCATTCATTGATGACTCAGCAAGAACTGTGTTGTCTTGCCTGGATCCCAATTTTTTTTTTTTTTTTTTTTAACCTACTCGTGTGGACAATTGCCCTGTCACAAGCTTGGTTTAATTACAAGCAAAGACCAGGATTTGGGACAACCAGAGGGAAAATGGTGATGTGAAAATGAGAAACCACAACACTTCTGTTTGCTAGGAATTCAATCCAGCCTGAAATCTCTTTACGCTACTATCCCGCAGCTCTTCTGCTCTTACACACAACTTGGCCGAGTGCATATTACCTTAGTACCACTAAGTACAAGATCAGAGTATTTCAACATTTTTTAAGATACAGCTTAAGACATAAAAACAGAGTGGTTCCACTGAAGTAACACCTAGGGCTTCAGATCCCTTGCTGTTTTGGCCTCTTACCATGTGCACACCCACTGCCAGCTCAGGTGCCACCTGTTATCTTTCTCTGAAAAGACACTCTGCTATTCTAGAATTCTCTGCCAAGGACTTGCTTTTGCCTCTTAATGTGCACTGATGATTTCTAAATAGAAGGCTGTATTCCCACTGTACCAGAATCACCTGGAAAGTATTGTTTATGTCTTTATTGTCCCTACTCAGGAGACTGTGACCCACAGATCTGAGAAAGGGCCCAGATAATTGTTTTTAAACAAGCTTCCCAGGTGACACAGACACTCAGACAGGTTTCCAATCCCCCTGAGATAAAGCTTACAGGTGGTGCTATTAAAATTTCTCAGAGACCCTCAAATGGCACCAAAGTTTCACTGACCATCTCTGGAGACGGTGACTTGATGCTTCATCTGATCACCTCCCAGAGGACTCCAGCCTTCTTGTTGTGATTTATTTGGAAGCCAAGTTTTACAGTCAAGAGCAGACATGATTCCATGTCATCCCCCACCGATGTTTTCAAAAGTTACTCTAATGGTATGTTTGTTCTATCTCACTGAGCATTTTATCCTGTAGGCAGTATATGTGTATTTTACACTAAAATAAAGGCTTTTTCCTATTTAAGGCCCCATATCATCAGTCACCACTGAAGTTTTCGTTAGAGTGAAGATTAGTACGAGAAAGTTTTGTAAACAGAATAATGCTGACGAGCTGCTCTGAAGCTTCTTTTTAATATGTTTTCTTTTTTCAAAGAGGTTATGGTTTGAAGCAGCCTTTGAAGCAAATGAACCCATTAATCAGGCACTAAAATGCTGCTACAGCAGTTTAAAACTATATCAATGAAAGTGTACTCTGGAAACCTTTTGCCAAAACTGTCCAGCTTGATTGATTGTTTTGCATATACGTGTATCTTTTGTTCCCCCGGTGCTGCTGTGTTCCTGACTACAGGCAATATTTATAGGGCAGAAGAGCAGAAAACAACACATCCACAAATATCCAATCTTTATGTGAATGAATGGCTGTATGGTAAACCAAGCATTCCACAATGAAAGGAGATGCATTTAGGCTGCACAGGCCTCAACCACAATAGCAAAGCAAGCCAATATAGTCTCTGGCCACTGCTGTGGATTCTCCTATTACCCCGTCAATCTCTTCCTGCCTCATGGTTCAGAACTCCCCCTCCTTACAAAGGCCATCTTCTAAGCTCAGCATCCTCACCTTCTGGAAGCTTGCTCCAACCACCTAACCTAAGAGAGCAACCTCCAGTCCCAGCATGATAGCACTGTCTATTCTGACAACCTGTTCTATTGTCTTCATAGCAGTTATCACCTTTTGTTTTTATTACTGCTCTCCTCCACCAGGATGGAAAATTTAAGAGCAAGACCCTGTCTGTCTTGCCTTCACAGGATAACCAGAGTCAAGTTCAGTACATCATAGGCAATTAATAAATATCTATGGAACTTGATAGAAGCAGTCCAATGCACTGAAAATTAATTGGCCAAATATCTACTCTCCAAAAGTCCAAATACAACTTGATTTATTACTTGAAATTACTGTGGAAAAAATGGTTTAAAAAAAAAGAAGAAGAAGAAGTTAGAAGAAGGGTGGAAGAGAAAATGGCACACCAGGAGATCCAAAGGAATTCAATAGAAACAGAAAAAAAATCCTCTTTGGACTTTTGAAATGCTATAATGAAAACACACTTTTCTGAATATTAAATATATTTGTAAAAATATCAAACCACTCTATCAGCCTTAGTTTGCAACAAATTGACTACTCTGTTAGGACCATCCACTCAGAATTAAGCACAGTGAGCTTTATAAAGATTTAATATGAGGATGTACATTTTAGGGTAAATTGATGAATTTGGTAGGTTAGGCTAACGGGTCACTTGAAAAACATTGTTATTTAACAAATCAATTACTCAGCCTATTGATTTTAGCTTATTTAGCAAGAAACTTCTGGACCTTGAGCTTTATTATTCCCATCTTACAGTGGGTGAATCTGAGGGTCACTAGCTTGCCCACGGATACACAAGCAGTAGGTGGAAGACCTGGCTTCAGCTTGGAGTCTTTCAGCATCTGGAGTCTGAGCCTTCGACACCGAGTGGCACTGCCTACCCAGCAGGCCCTCAGCAGCCTAGGATTTAGTGTCGACAGTTCTGACACTTCTAGGATGCTTCTGCCAGATCGAGGTACGTAGTAACACAATTTGGATAATATAAGACAGGAATTTGAATCAAGGCGGCTTAGAGAGCAAGTAGGGTAGGCTGTGGAAGAATCTGAATGCTTATGAGACTTTATTTTCTGCTCGAGATTGCTCTAGAAGTCACGCTCATGAGGTATCTGAATTTTACTTGGAAAAAGTGTGTGCTATAGATGAGAGATTTTTATAAACCTGGGATGTATGAACATCATACCAGGCATGTTCAGTATCTCATGAAAGTCAACTTGAAGGTCCTCACAGATAAGAAGAGAATATACTGTACAATAGAAGCCTTGGGTATTTACAAATTTTCCACATTGGCCTCTTATTTTTCTGAGCAATATGGTAAGCAGGACCACTGGATAAGATAAAGCATACTGCAGAGCTGCAGGAGATGAATCTGAGACTAAGATTATTCCTCCACATTTGTCACATACTAGACATTTCTTTGCACCAACTTTTTAAATTTTTATTATTATTATTTTATGCTTCAGTCCCTTGGCTGAGAAGCATGTGGGATCTTAGCTCCCTGACCAGGGATCAAACCTGCACCCCCTGAACTGAAAGGCAAAGTCCCAACCACTAGACCACCAGGGAAACTCCCTGCGCCGACCTTTTTAAGCATCCAAGTATCTCTGGGGGTTCTTAATCCTCACATTGGTTATTTTTGTTTGTTTTCTTGTTCTTTCAAAAGGACAGAATTCAGTTCTCTCATTTCATTTCATAGGTTTAAACTAAAGCCCCCAAATTTTAAATGATTTTCTCAAGGTCACTGAGCCCATCACTGGTGGAGTATGAATGTGAAACAGAGTCTTAACTTTCCCAGTCCAGAGTTCTCGTCTCTATATTATCAACAGTTCTCAAACATTTTTAAACAATGGAGCCATTTTTTTTCCTCTGAGCCAAATCTTACTTAACCTCAATATATGTAACTGATAAAGGCTGCATTTTATTAGTAGAAAATTATTTATGGGTATTTTGTGCAGCATTTACTTCTAACATCAAAGAGGAAAAATGAAATTTTTGGAAATTTTTGAAATCAGGAATTATGGATGCCAACAAATCAGTCTCAGCATGCAATTGTTCTTTATTTTACTTCACGGTACTGAGAAAATCCTGACTCAGAAAACTAATTGCAAGTGGTAACCGTGTTTAATAACTCCCCTTGCAACCTCAGAATGCTCTTGAACCAAACTTTGCTCTTGAACCAAACTCTTGAAACGGCTTTGGAAAACTCAGTCTGGAACATACTCTGGAAGTCACTGCAATTAAACTATGTTCCTTTTCCATCTTAGACACATCCCTGCCAAATACTTTATTCAGTTCAATACCAGAAGTCAGCAACAGACTAAATGTTAACTGAGGACAATTTTTTTAAAAGGAGCCTGTCGGAAGATGGAAAAAGGGGAAAAACAAAAAGAAGAGTTCAGTTTTCATTCTAGCACTCTAGCACAAATTCATTGAAAATTAAATCAGCAGATGAGCAGTGTGCCAAATGACTGATTAATCAAATGTATTGATTTACACAAAATGTGTTTCTTACGACTATATAGTTCAGAGCGTTTTTGTATTGAATATGATGCTTTTAACAGCTTTTTGAAGTCTTCTGCTAAATATCAGTGAAGTGGTTTTCATTTTGGTTTCAGAGAAGTGTTTTAAGGAAAGTACAATTGACTCTGCTCCATCAACCTACAACTCAACAGCAGGGAGGGAGACCTCCAGCCTGCAAAACTCACTCCTGGGCTGCCCACACTGGAGAGGGGGTTACTAATGGGCAGAGAATGAAGAGACTAAGGAGCAGAATGAGAAGAGAGGAGGGGTAGAGAACCTGAGCAGGTTTCCCTGGTGGCTCAGAAGTTAAAGCATCTGCCTGCAATGTGGGAGACCTGGGTTCGATCCCTGGGTCAGGAAGATCCCCTGGAGAAGGAAATGGCAACCCACTCCGGTATTCTTGCCTGGAGAATCCCATGGAGAATCCCACAACTTTCAGCTTTCACTTGCAGAGAACCTGAAGAGCAGGAGGCCTACGTGACAGAGTGAGGGAAGAGCTACCGGGAGAGACGGAAGAACTGAAGAGAGAGGGTTCAGTGGGCAGAATCCAAGGCCTCAGAATTCAGGAAAGTTCTAGCTCTTCACAGCACTCCTTGCTAGTTCCTCAAATACGAATGGATGTAAACTTCAAAAGAAATCAGACTTCAGAAATGGGTAAAATTTCTGACTATAAGACATGCATTCCTGGGACTTCCCTGGCAGTCCAGTGATTAAGACTTTGCCTGCCAAAGCAGGGGGTGCAGGTTTGGTTCCTGGTCAGGTAATTAAGATCCCACATGCCTCAAAAAATCCAAAGCATAAAACAGAAGCAATATTGTAATAAATTTTTTAAGGCATTCATTCCTAAAACACTTGGAGAAAAATTAAGGTATTATCAAATCCTTCTCTCCACCCCCCCAAGTCCAACTAGAGGCAAACCTTGGAGTAAAACCAGATATGATTCTTAGACTAATGCCATTTTTATTGCTTTTCACGGTGAATATGCCTGTCTGGACATCTGCCTTCATTGGCTCTTAAGAGATTTCTCCCCAAAATAATACCAAAGTAAAACAAAATTAAATCATCCAAGTTAATTAAGTGTCATTTTAAAATGACTGAAGAAATGGACTCAAGCTTAAATCAGTCCAAAAGACATAACCCTCCTAAAAATGAAGTCCTTCTTAAAACCTAAATGTAGTCATCAGGTTTTTGGACACTTTTGTTTAAACATGCTTAATTTTGAGAGCTTTAGAGGTAGTTATGCTTTTTCCCATTCTTTGACGACTTCCTGCAAATGAGACATGCAGCCATTTTATAAAAATGATAAATTGGCCTGTTACAAGTGGCCCAGGATCCTATTCCTCATGTCTCTCTCTCTTCTCATGCTGTATCACTTCCTGGAAGTATTAATAGTTGCATTTCATTTTCCTGTATAAATATTTAAGGACTGTAATTCTGCCCAGTTGACACTGGCAGTGCCTATGCACGGTGATGTTTCATTATCCGCTCCTCATATCAACATAATCTTGTCAAACTTTGTTTCCAATAAATAGGGCAGGCTGTATTTGGAATATTTTAATAACCGAGCCCAGTCATATTGCTTTCAATCATGGCCTGCTTACAAATCCCCAGCTAAGAGGTGCAGTTACATGGAACAATAACCCGTGAGCAGCGTGCCAATATATTTTCATTAGTCAATGACACCCAGCTGCAGAGAGAAATTAGGCTGTGTCTTTTAAAACTCATCGTTCCCTTGTGGCAGAACCACAGCCGGCCGGATTGGCTCCACCAAACCTTCCTGCCATTGTTCAGTCAATGCTCCAGCTGGGTTGTGTTCATCATAAACCCCAAGTCTGCAATTTTTCAATTCCATATTGGGCTCGGATTCAAAGCCTATTGTTCTGACATTACTGGCACAGTAGACGTGGAGAATGTCATTGAGTAGCTATTCTTGCAAGGACTTCTTCTCACCCTATCATCCTAGGTCATTGGGAAAAATAATTTCTCTGTGGGAACTTTGGGAACAGTGGTCTGGCATTACTTTGGACTTTCCCCCTAGTCTTCTATTTGTTTAACAATACTAGGTAAAGGAAGTCATTTTTCAGACTTTCCAGATCAAAGGAGCCTTAATGGGGACACTAGAAAGGAAACACTTCAAATGGAAGCACTTTCTTTTCGGGTGGCAGGGGGCGGGTAGGAGGGGCATGAGGCTTGCAGGATCTTATTTCCATGACCAAGGATCCAACCAGAGTCCCCAGCACTGGAAGCTCAAAATCCTAACCAATGGACCAGCAGCAGTTCTCAGAAGCACATTCTTATGTTTTCATCTTTGTTTTACCACTGGGTTGTTTGTGCTCTTTCACCAAGCATCTTAAAAGCTAAGCTATTGAAACCACAGTTTTCCATAATAAGCAGATCACAATTTAGATCAGTAAAACACCAACATCTCTCCTCTCTCCCTTCTTTTGTTTAGCTCACCACTCCATTTAGGACTCTTCCTACCCTGCACACTCACCTAAGCAGAGGCAGAGAGAGCCATGGCCCAGGGACCCATGCCAGAGGCATCTTGTGAATGCCACCAGGAGTGATAGAAACCCCTGACAGATGGGCAGCCCAGCTTCTGAGGAGAGAGGTTGTTCTTAGGCATGGTTTTAGTGACTCCACACGGGCTGCAAACCAGCCACAGAGAATTCCCAGACTTTCTGCGGATTTCCCTAGGCTCATGATGTCAGTCCTTACTGCTGGGTTCAGTTTCTATGGCAGTGTTTCTCGATCCTGGCTGCACATCAGCACATCTGATTAAAAAAAAAAATACTGATGCTTGGGCCTCTCCTCTAGAGATTCAGATCCAATTGCTCTGGGGTGAAACTTGGATGTAGATATTTTTTTTAATGCTCCCCAGATAACTCTAACGAGTGGCCAGGGTGAAGAAACACTGCTCAGAGGCATTTGTGACAACCGTGACTAAACACAGCCAAGTTCTGCTCCCTGAATCGGCGTGTCTATTTTTAGGCTATACTTTGATCAAATGTACCCAACTCTCAGAAGTCTCAGCAAAAATTAATGAGAAACTGAGCTGCACACCTGTACAGAGTTCACCTCATACTGAAGTTTCATCACTGAGATGTTTTCTAGCTTGGGTCATCCCAGGTCGATCATGTTCAAAGAGCTACAAGGACTGGGAAAAATCAGGGGGCAAGTGCACACGGTAGGAGAAAGCCCAGAATGGTGAGGGTCATGAACTAGAACGTGAAATGCCTGTCTAACAGGAGGCATGTGCTGTTCAGATCCAGCGGAGGGCTACCTTGTAAGAACATCAGCCCCATGCAGCCAAAGATCTTGATTTAAAAAAAAAAAAAAAAAGAGACTAGAAAGGTGAATTTTTATGTGAGATCTTGCAATCTGAGAAAACTGGCTCACATTAAAAAATATTGGGGGGTGGGTGTAAATAATCAAAGGGTGTCAACATTGCCTCCAGGTACTGGCCAGTGACAAAACATATATTAAAAAATAAATAAATAAAACCACAACTGTCATAGTCTGTCTGAAGTATTACATCATTATTAGGAGCATCGACTGTTAAAGCTAGAAGAAAAGTAAAAGAAGTTATTCAATCTAGTTATTTAAAAATAATGAAAATAGGGGAAAAAATAAAGAAACCTAAGCCCTCAGGGGTCACGTGAACTAGCTCATGATGCTGCAGTAGATGCCAGGATTCCAGACACCTAGTCCAGGGTCTGTGCTGACATCAACGGGAACCAGCCTTGATTGGGTAACTCTAGACATTTCTACACTGAAATGGCAAATGCCACCATTTGGATGATAAAAGCCATGACAGGTAAACCAAAGAGGTCACATCATTTGTATGGTAGGACTTCAACACCCATAATATTTTAAAGTATTAGGGCAAATACCTTCAGACTAGGATTTGTGCTGCATTTTCAGGAAAGAAACTCTCTGGGGTATAAAAAGGAAACTGCAATCAACCACTTGCTGGGCAGAGAGTTGTGTGTGAAAACATACATACGTCCCTTAGTTTACAGTCCAAAGAAACAAAATATCATCAGATCTGTCACTCCCTGCTTCACATCATTCAGTGGCTTCCCAAAGCTCTAGAATAAAAGCCAAGTGAGTACAAATTTACCGAGAGAAGTTAGGTAAACAGAAAGACAAAGCGAAGTTGGTGGGGAGGATGGGTTACAGATGGGTTACAGACATCTATTATTTCTCACCTAATAGATGTTACCCTAAAATATGTACTTTCAAGCCAAGTATGTATTACATTAAAGCCAGAAAATGATCACTATTGACCATTCTTTAACTACAAAAATAGCAATTTCGCATGATTCAATACAGAAGACTCAACATATAGATTCCAGCTTAACACTATTATCATTTAGTCCTCTTTGGAGAATTCTACACTGTTAAGGCAATGGCACCCCACTCCAGTACTCTTGCCTGGAAAATCCCATGGATGGAGGAGCCTGGTAGGCTGCAGTCCATGGGGTCGCTGAGGGTCGGACACGACTGAGCGACTTCACTTTCACTTTCCACTTTCATGCATTGGAGAAGGAAATGGCAACCCACTCCAGTGTTCTTGCCTGGAGAATCCCAGGGGCGGGGGATCCTGGTGGGCAGCCGTCTCTGGGGTCGCACAGAGTCGGACACGACTGAAGCAACTTAGCAGCAGTGGCAGCAGCAACCCCTTCTCCTCCTTCCTGAAACACTCTTGTCTGCTTCCATGATGCCCTGCTTTTCTGGTTTGCCTCCTCATTCACTGGAAACTGCTCTTCTAGTTCCTTTCCTGGCCCTTCCTTTCTATCAGAACTCTAAAGATCAAATCCCTAGACTTGGGAAAAGTTTGGCTTCTTTTCTAAACATTGGCCTGTAGTTTATTTAAAATATCTACTTGCAGATAATGTCCAAAGTTATGTCTCCTGAAAAAATCTTTGTAACCACCAGTCTGATACATGCAACTGGTAACCTGGATATCTTCTCCCATCTCATCCTCTTTTGACCCCTTCTCCTCCTGCCCTCAATCTTTCCCAGCATCACGGTCTTTTCCAACAAGTCGCCTCTTCAATGGTTGGATGGCATCACCAACTATATAGACATGAGTTTGGGCAAACTATGGGAGATAGTGAAGAACAGAGGAGCCTGACATGAAGCAGTCCATGGGGTCGCAAAGAGTCAGATGTGACTTAGTGACTAAACAACATCTCTCAGGCGTATCATGTTCAAGATGAAGCCCTTGGTCCTTTCTAAAATCTTCCCCACCTTTCTTCCCCATTTCAGTAAATGCTACTTCCAACCACCATGCTGCTTAAGCCAGAAAATGTGAACCCTTCTCAACGCCTCTCACACGGTGACCAAATCCTGATAAGTTCTAAATACAGGATAGCAGACATATATGCTTCTTTTCATCTCTAATGCATCTACCATAGACCAACACACCTCTGCTTGGAATACTGGGTTGGCCAAATACTTGGTTCAGGCTTTTCATACCATCTTTCAGAAAAGCCTGAATGAACTGTTTGGCCAACCCAGTACTACAGTATCTCCGTAACTGACCTGTTTCCATGCTTCCGGTCTCTGATACAGATGGTCATATATGACATGGCTTCTGGACACTTCTCCAGCCTCATCTCTCTGTCTATCCCCCTCACTCTCCATACTCATCACATTGGTTTTCTTTTAGTTCTTCAAATAAACCAATGTCTTTCCTGATTTTAGGCCTTTCCTTATGACAATTTCTCTGCCTGGAAAGTTCTTCCCAGGCTTCCCTGGTGGCTCAGTGATACAGAAACCACCTGCCAATGCAAAAGACACAGTTTCAATCCCTGATTGAATGTATGCTCCCACATGCTGTGCAGCAACTAAGCCTGTGCACCACAACTACTGAGCCTGTGCTGAGAGTCTGAGCCACAATTATTGAGCCCAAGTACCACAACTACTTAAGCCTGCAAGCCCTGGAGCCTGTGCACTGCTGCAACTAGGGAGGAGCTCTTGCTCTCTGCAATTGGAGAAAAGCCCAGGCAACAATAATGGCCCAACACAGTCAAAAATAAATAAGATTATATTTTAAAAAACATTCTTCCCCCTTGATCACTTCATTACTCTATCACCTTCATTTAAATGAAATGGGTTAAAGTCACTCAGTTTCTGTTCGAGTGAAATATTAGACCTAAGCCCTGAAACCCTGGACTCTCAAGTCGAGAAACTTGAGTGTATGTCCTTGGTCTGTGGAAGGTTTGTCATCAGTCATCTCAATGGTAAAGAAAGAGGTGAACTGAATGCCCTACCAGGGCTCAACATTAGACTGTTGCAAACTTCTGTCTTACAGATGAAGAAACCAAGGCCCACAAGAGTCAATTTACCGCAGTACAATAAATAGTTCTTTCATTGGGCAAACTTATTGCTAACATTATGTGGACATTATTGGCCTTTGCAGCTGAACAGATTATTTTGTACTAAGGGAAGAAAAAAGACAGGCATATTTAACTAGGATAGTAATTCAAAATGTATGCATTAGTATGGAGATAGGAAGTAACAGTAGATGAAGAAATGGGGATGATTAGTTAAATGTCATACGGAATTGGAATGCAAAAGTAGGAAGTCAAGATATACCTGAAGTAACAGGCAAGTTAGGCCTTAAAGTGCAAAATGAAGCAGGGCAAAGGCTAAGAAAGTTTTTCCAAGAGAACACACTGGTCATAGCAAACATCTTCTTCTAACAACATAAGAGACAACTCTACACATCAACATCACCAGATGGTCAATACCGAAATCAGACTGATTACATTCTTTGCAGCTGAAGATAGAGAAGCTCTATACAGTCAGCATAAATAAGACCTGGAGCTGACTGGCTCAGATCATGAACTCCTTATTGTCAAATCCAGACTTAAGTTCAAGAAAGTTTGGAAAACCACTAGGTCATTCAGGTATGACCTAAATCAAATCCCTTATGATTATACAGTAGAAGTGACAAATAGATTCAAGGGATTCGATCTAATAGACAGAATGCCTGAATATTTATGGACAGAGGTTCATAACACTGCAGGAGGCGTAATCAAAACCATCCCTAATAAAAAGAAATGCAAAAAGGCAAAATGATTGTCTGAGGAGGGCTTACAAATAGCTGAATAAAGAAGAGAAGTGAAAGGCAAAGGAGAAAAGGAACCATATATCCATCTGAATGAAGAGTTCTAAAGAATAGCAAGGAGAGATAAAAAAGCTTTCCTAAATAATCATGCAAAGAAAGAGAGGAAAACAATAGAATGGGAAAGACCAGAGATCTCTTCAACAAAATGAGCGATACCAAGGGAACAATTCATGCAAACATGGGCACAATAAAGGACAGAAATGGCATGGACCTAACAGAGGCAGAAGATATTAAGAAGAGGTGGCTAGAATATGTAGAAGAACTATACAAAAAAGATCTTCATGATCCAGATAACCACAATGCTGTGATCACTGAAACAGAGCCAGACATCCTGGAGTGCAAAGTCAAGTGGATCTTAGGAAGCATCACTATGAACAAAGCTAGTGGAGGTGATGGAATTCCAGTTGAGCTATTTCAAATCCTAAAAGATGATGCTGTGAAAGTGCTGCACTCAATATGCCAGCAAATTTGGAAAACTCAGCAGTGGCCACAGGACTGGAAAAGGTCAGTTTTCATTCCACTCTCAAAGAAAGGTAATGCCAAAGAATATTCAAACTACTGCACAATTGCACTCATCTCACAGGCCAGCAAAGTAATGTTCAAAATTCTCCAAGCTAGACTTCAACAGTATGTGAAACAAGAACTTCCAGATGTTCAAGCTAGATTTAGAAAAGGCAGAGAAACCAGAGATCAAATTGCCAACATCCGTTGGATCATCAAAAATGCAAGAGAGTTCCAGAAAAACATCTACTTCTGATTCACGGACTACACTTTGACTGTGTGCTGCTGCTGCTGCTGCTAAGTCGCTTCAGTCGTGTCCGACTCTGTGCGACCCCATAGACGACAGCCCACCAGGCCCTGCCGTCCCTGGAATTCTCCAGGCAAGAACACTGGAGTGGGTTGCCATTTCCTCCTCCAATGCATGAAAGTGAAAAGTGAAAGTGAAGTCGCTTAGTCGTGTCCGACTCTTAGCAACCCCATGGACTGCAGCCCACCAGGCTCGTCCATCCCTGGGATTTTCTAGGCAAGAGTACTGGAGTGTGGATCACCACAAACTGTGGAAAATTCTTCAGGAGATGGGAATACCAGACCACCTTATCTGCCTCCTGAGAAAACTGAATGCAGGTCAAGAAGCAACAGTTAGAATAGGATATGGAACAAAGGACTGGATCCAAACTGGGAAAGGAATATGTCAAGGCTGTATATATTGTCACCCTGCTTATTTAACTTATATGCAGAGCACATCATGCGGAGAAGGCAATGGCACCCCATTCCAGTACTCTTGCCTGGAAAATCCCACGGATGGAGGAGCCTGGTGGGCTGCAGTCCATGGGGTCGCTAAGAGTAGAAAACCACTGACTGACTTCACTTTCACTTTTCACTTTCATGCATTGGAGAAGGAAATGACAACCCACTCCAGTGTTCTTGCCTAGAGAATCCCAAGGACAAGGGAGCCTGGTGGGCTGCCGTCTATGGGGTCACACAGAGTTGGACACGACTGAAGCGACAGCAGCAGCAGAGTACATCATGAGAAATGCTGGGCTGGAAGAAGCACAAGCTGGAATCAAGATTGCCAGGAGAAATATCAATAACCTCAGATATGCAGATGACACCACCCTTATGGTAGAAAGTGAAGAGGAACTAAAGAGGTTCTTGATGAAAGTGAAAGAGAAGAGTGAAAAAGATGGCTTAAAGCTCAACATTCAGAAAACTAAGATCATGGCATCTGGTCCCATCACTTCATGGCAAATAGATGGGGAAAAAATGGAAACAGTGACAGACTTTGTTTTCTTGGGCTCCAAAATCACTGCAGACGGTGACTGCATCCATGAAAATAAAAGATGTTTGCTCCTTGGAAGAAAAGCTATGACAAACCTAGACAGCATATTAAAAAGCAGAGACATTACTTTGCCACCAAAGCTATGGTTTTTCCTGTAGCCATGTATCCATGTGAGAGTTGGACCATAAAGAAGGCCTAGTGTCAAAGAATTGATGCTTTTGAACTGTGGTGTTAGAGAAGACTCTTGAGAGTCCCTTGGACTGCAAGGAGATCAAACCAGTCCATCCTAAAGGAAATCAATCCTGAATATTCATTGAAAGGACTAATGCTGATGCTGAAGCTCCAATACTTTGGCCACCTGATGTGAAGAGCTGACTCATTAGAAAAGACCCTGTTCCTGGGAAAGACTGAAGGCAAGAGGAGAAGGGGATGACAGAGGATGAGATGATGGATGGCATCACTGATACAGTGGACATAAGTTTGAGCAAGCGCTGGGAGATGGTGAAGGACAGGGAAGCCTGGCATGCTGCATTCCTTAGGATTGCAAAGAACTGGACATGAAGAGTGACTAAACAACAACAACCACGAAAAAAAGATAGTTTATAACAATATGAACATTAAGTACAGATGTATACGTTGTTCATAAAATTATTTCCCTGATCGATAAGTTCTAAATCTTCCAATGTCACAGTACTTTCACCAGTAAACTGGTTCAATGACTAACAGGAGTTGGAACACAAATGTTTACCTTCCTAGGAGACAGGGAAGCAGATGCTGCATGTAGGTCCCAGGCAATCTCCTGACACAAATACCTCTGATCAAAGAATGTGTTTTATAATTTAAATCAAGGTTATTAAACTTAAATAAGAGAGGAAAACATCTTGGGGGGGGGGGGAACTGTTGACTGAGATTGGTGGCTAAGATATAGACTAAATGAATCACTTCCCCAGAGATCCTAGAAATTCAAGATGGCAAGTCTGGGGACAGAGGGATAATATGGCAAGTGGCTCAGCTGATGTCTTATTTAATTTCTAGGACAAGAGTATATTTCCTAGACATCTCAAAAGGTAGTACGGAAGAAAGCCAAATGTTTATTTTATCAACATACCCCGTGTGACACCTTCACGGTAAGTATACACAGACCTAGTTAGCAAAAAAAATTTTAAGATATGAAGTCTACAACAGAAACCACAGGAAACATTCATTTACATAGTTTAATTGGCACCAACTTATGAAAATTTAAATTTCATCCTCTTTCATAATTAAGCTATGTAGAACCCATCAGATGCCATAAATGTGGGCCACCTTATTCAGAACACAAGGGATAAAATTGAACAGAAATATTTTAAATAGAAATCTGAAGGCGGATGAAAAAGATTTAACTGTTATAAAGTCTTATTTATGAAAGTGTATTTGAAATCTACAGAACGTAGCACAATTCTTCCATCTTTGAAACAATCATGGAGAATATAAAGTTTATTTTTGAAGAAAATAATTAACCTGGATACAACATAGTCACTTTTAACAGTTTTTTGAAACACAATTCTTCTCATATGTAAGGTTCAATTATCTCTTCTAACCCCACCTCTTTGCTTTCAAACTCCAATCTATCCTCCACCCGTAAAAATATGGAAAACACTCAACTATCTTGAGTTATAAACTAAAGCAAGATTTTTTTAAATTTTCAAATTACCAAAACTTAAAAGAAAAATGTCAAAGCTTGTGAGGGTCCAAGGAAGCCAAACTCTCATCCAGTCCTGGGAATGGTGGGTATTTGTAAATATATCAAAAGAAAGTGTGTTAGCGATTCACTTATGTCTGACTCTTTGCAACCCCATGGACTGCAGCCAACCAGGCTCCTCTTTCCATGGAATTCTCTAGGCAAGAATACTGGAGTGGGTTGCCATTCCCTTCTCTATAGGATCTTCCCGACTCAAGGATCGAACCTAGGTCTCCTCAACTATAGGCAGATTCCTTGCTGTCTGAGCCACCAGGGAAGTCCAATATATCAAAAAACTTACAAGAACTCATATTTCTGGACTTAATAGCTACATTTCTGGAAATCTACATAAAAAGAATCTGATTAAGAGAAAACAACTTTTGAGAATAAAGATGCTTGTTTCCATGTTATTGATATAGGAAAACTGGAATTACTGATATGTCCAACAATCAGTTCAGTTCAGTACTCAATCATTTCCAACTCTTTTCGACCCCATGAATTGCAGCACGCCAGGCCTCCCTGTCCACCACCAACTCCTGGAGTTCACCCAAACTCATGTTCATCGAGTCACTGATGCCATCCAGCCATCTCATCCTCTGTCGTCCGCTTCTCCTTCTACCCCCAATCCCTCCCAGCATCAGAGTCTTTTCAAATCAGTCAACTCTTCGCATAAGGTGGACAAAGTATTGGAGTTTCAGCTTCAGCATCAGTCCTTCCAATGAACACCCAGGACTGATCTCCTTTAGGATGGACAGGTTGGATCTCCTTGCAGTCCAAGGGACTCTCAAGAGTCTTCTCCAACACCACAGTTCAAAAGCATCAATAATTCAGTGCTCAGCTTTCTTCACCATCCAATTCTAACATCTATACATGACTACTGGAAAATCCATAGCCTTGACTAGACGGACCTTTGTTGGCAAAGTAATGTCTCTGCTTTTAAATATGCTATCTAGGTTGGTCATAACTTTCCTTCCAAGGAGTAAGTGTCTTATACTTTCATGGCTGCAATCACCATCTGCAGTGATTTTGGAGTCCCAAAAAATAAAGTCTGACACTGTTTCCCCTGTTTCCTCATCTATATACCATGAAGTGATGGGACCAGATGCCATGATCTTAGTTTTCTGAATGTTGAGCTTTAAGCCAACTTTTTCACTCTCCACTTTCATTTTCATCAAGAGGCTTTTTAGTTCCTCTTCACTTTCTGCCGTAAAGGTGGTGTCACCTGCATATCTGAGGTTACTGATATTTCTCCCGGCAATCTTGATTCCAGCTTGTGCTTCCTCCAGCCCAGCGTTTCTCATGATGTACTCTGCATATAAGTTAAATAAGCAGGGTGACAATATACAGCCTTGACATACTCCTTTTCCTATTTGGAACCAGTCTGTTGTTCCATGTCCAGTTCTAACTGTTGCTTCCTAACCTGTATACAGGTTTCTCAAGAGGCAGGTCAGGTGGTCTGGTATTCCCATCTCTTCCAGAATTTTCCACAGTTTATTGTGATCCACACAGTCAAAGGCTTTGGCATAGTCAATAAAGCAGAAATAGATGTTTTTCTGGAACTCTCTTGCGTTTTCCATGATCCAGCAGATGCTGGCAATTTGATCTCTGGTTCCTCTGCCTTTCCCAAACCCAGCTTGAACATCTGGAAGTTCACGGTTCACATATTGCTGAAGCCTAACTTGGAGAATTTTGAGCATTACTTGACTAGCGTGTGAGATGAGTGCAATTGTGAGGTAGTTCGAGCATTCTTTGGCATTGCCTTTCTTTGGGATTGGAATGAAAACTGACCTTTTCCAGTCCTGTGGCCACTGCTGAATTTTCCAAATTTGCTGGCATATTGAGTGTAGCACTTTCACAGCATCAACTTCCAGGATTTGAAATAGCTCAACTGGAATTCCATCACCTCCACTAGCTTTGTTCATAGTGATGCTTCCTAAGTCCCCCTTGACTTCACATTCCAGGATGTCTGGATCTAGGTAAGTGATCACACCATCATGATTATCTGGGTCATAAATATCTTTTTTGTACAGTTCTTCTGTGTAATCTTGCCACCTCTTCTTAATATCTTCTGCTTCTGTTAGGTCCATACCATTTCTGTCCTTTATCGAGCCCATCTCTGCATGAAATGTTCCCTTGGTATCTCTTATTTTCTTGAAAAGATATCTAGTCTTTCCCATTCTATTGTTTTCCTCTATTTCTTTGCATTGATCGCTGAGGAAGGCTTTCTTATCTCTCCTTGCTATTCTTTGGAACTCTGCATTCAGATGCTTATATCTTTCCTTTTCTCCTTTGCTTTTCACTTCTCTTCTTTTCGCAGCTATTTGTAAGGCCTCCTCAGACAGCCATTTTGCTTTTTTGCACTTCTTTTTCTTGGGGATGGTCATGATCCCTGTCTCCTATACAATGTCATGAACCTCCATCCATAGTTCTTCAGGCACTCTGTCTATCAGATCTATTCCCTTAAATCTATTTCTCACTTCCACTGTATAATCGTTAGGGATTTGATTTAGGTCATACCTGAATGGTCTAGTGGTTTTCCCTACTTTCTTCAATTTAAATCTGAATTTGGCAATAAAGAGTTCATGATCTGAGCCACAGACAGCTCCCGGTCTTGTTTTTGCTGACTGTATAGAGGTTCTCCATCTTTGGCTGCAAAAAATATAATCAATCTGATTTCGGTGTTGACCATCTGGTGATGTCCATGTGTAGAGTCTTCTCTTGTGTTGTTGGAAGAGGGTGTTTGCTATGACCAGTGCGTTCTCTTGGCAAAACTCTATTAGCCTTTGTCCTGCTTCATTCTGTACTCCAAGGCCAAATTTGCCTGTTACTCCTGTTACAACAATAGGGAAGTTGAAGTTATGGTATATCAAAAATTGCCATTTTAATAGTTTTCTTCTCCCAAGTTCTTATGCTTTAAAATTTTTATATGCTGCATCACATATGTAATGCTGTTTATATTTTAGACTGCTGCTTTTCTTTTATATTGCTGAATTATTTTTAAGTTATCTATCTACAGGGAAGTCTTGGTTTTGGTCGATATTTAAGAAAATTCTGTAAGGCTATAGTCTCACAGTTGGAAGCACAAATGGGATTATGACTGGATCCTGTCACCAAAGGAAAGTGAGGTGAGACAACTCTTGAGAAGAAATGCCCAATCCTCTGAAGATCAGGGGTTCTCAGAGATTCCTGAGCTCTTCACCGGAGCTGACAAGGCTGCTTCTCATGTCAGAAGGGAAAGGTGCATGTATTGATTACACCCTCCCCCAAGGAAACAGTATGGAATTAGAGCAGATTTGAACTTAGAGGGTTTCAAAATTAAAGCAATTCCGGTCTAGCCAGCAGATTGAACAAATGGGTGCTACGGACTCAGGAATATGGATACATTTGTGATTGCACCTTAAGAATGCTTGAGACTGCCAAGTAGGTCAGAGATGGACATTTTAGGGAGGGGCAATCAACACAGTCAAGGCACAGAGATGTGAAAAAGGCAATGTGTTTAGTTTTGTTAGAGTGCAAAGGGAAACTGCAAAATGAGAGATGAGGCATAGAAAAAGGTAAGGAGCCAATCATGGAAGGTTTTCTGTGCCATATTGAGGAACTAGAGATAAAGAGCTACAGTGATCTTTCAATCGTGAGAGAAACATGACCAGATGTGTTGCTCAGAAGTGTATCAGAAGAGGAGGGTAACACTAGAGGCAGAAAAACCTGATCAAAGACATGATAAGAATTACTGCAGGTTGGATGCCTCTTCAGGGCTTGAAAGACATAAAGCAGGTTCAGAAGAAGATTTAGTGAGTAAAGCCCAGTGAGTTATATAAAATCAAAGGAAAATGCACATTTGTATTTCCACCAAAAGGATCAGGGATTGAAGAGCTATGAGCATGGCAGTAAAAAAAAAACTTGCTAGCATTTGGAAACATGAAATCTTCCTACGTTTATCTACTTAAATCCGCGGTGGCTGTAATGCATGTCCATAAGTTTTCTGATCCTCCTTCAAAAAGATGGAAGTTATTTCTGCACCCCATGAATTTGGGCAGTCTTGGCAACTCTTTTGGAACAAATAAAATGCATCAGACCTACAACATCCAAGACTAGAACATAAAACGTAGCATGACTTGCAGCACTCTTTCCCTTGAGATTCAGCCACTAAGCTGTGAGGAAGCCCAGGCAACAGGGTTAGAGCCCTGTTCTCTAACAATAGCTCAGATGACATCCTGGTAGACAGTCAGCCTCCACCTGAAAGCCCATGAGTGAAGAAAAGCTTTGAGCTGACTCTGACCCCACCCACTAAAACTGCATGAGAAACCTCAAGTGAGAACTTCCCAGCTGAGCTCAGTCAGCTCCTCCAACACTCCTCGAACTGTGCAAAGTAATATCAAACAAAAAATGATAAAATATTAAAAAATATAAAATAATTTGGAGGTTGATTTGTTATGCACTGAAAGATAACAAGGACATACGCCATATCTGTTTCTTTTAAAGTGACAAGAGTCTGTGGACTTGTTTTCAGGGACAGGACAGAATGTAAGGAATTGAGCAGTACTGAACCACATTTCATGCAAAGATGGGCTCGATAAAGGACAGAAATGGTATGGACCTAACAGAAGCAGAAGATATTAAGAAGAGATGGCAAGAATACACAGAAGAACTGTACAAAAAAGATCTTCATGACCCAGATAATCACAATGGTGTGATCACTGACCTAGAGCCAGACATCCTGGAACATGAAGTCAAGGGGGACTTAGAAAGCATCACTACGAACAAAGCTAGTGGAGGTGGTGGAATTCCAGTTGAGCTATTCCAAATCCTGGAAGTTGATGCTGTGAAAGTGCTACACTCAATATGCCAGCAAATTTGGAAAATTCAGCAGTGGCCACAGGACTGGAAAAGGTCAGTTTTCATTCCAATCCCAAAGAAAGGCAATGTCAAAGAATGCTCAAACTACCATACAATTGCACTCATCTCACACGCTAGTCAAGTAATGCTCAAAATTCTCCAAGCCAGGCTTCAGCAATACGTGAACTGTGAACTTCCTGATGTTCAAGCTGGTTTTAGAAAAGGCAGAGGAACCAGAGATCAAATTGCCAGCATCTGCTGGATCATGGAAAAAGCAGGAGAGTTCCAGAAAAACATCTATTTCTGCTTTATTGACTATGCCAAAGCCTTTGACTGTGTGGATCACAAAAAACTGTGCAAAATTCTGAAAGATATGGGAATACCAGACCACCTGACCTGCCTCTTGAGAAATCTGTATGCAGGTCAGGAAGCAACAGTTAGAACTGGACATGGAACAACAGACTGGTTCCAAATAGGAAAAGGAGTATGTCAAGGCTGTATATTGTCACCCTGCTTATTTAACTTATATGCAGAGTACATCATGAGAAACACTGGACTGGAAGAAACACAAGCTGGAATCAAGATTGCCGGGAGAAATATCAATAACCTCAGATATGCAGATGACACCACCCTTATGGCAGAAAGTGAAGAGGAACGAAAAAGCCTCTTGATGAAAATGAAAGAGGAGAGTGAAAAAGTTGGCTTAAAGCTCAACATTCAGAAAACAAAGATCATGGCATCTGGTCCCATCACTTCATGGGAAATAGATGGGGAAACAGTGGAAACAGTGTCAGACTTTATTTTTTGGGGCTCCAAAATCACTGCAGATGGTGATTGCAGCCATGAAATTAAAAGACGCTTACTCCTTGGAAGGAAAGTTATGACCAACCTAGATAGCATATTCAAAAGCAGAGACATTACTTTGCCGACAAAGGTCCGTCTAGTCAAGGCTATGGTTTTTCCTGTGGTCATGTATGGATGTGAGAGTTGGACTGTGAAGAAGGCTAAGCGCTGAAGAATTGATGCTTTTGAACTGTGGTGTTGGAGAAGACTCTTGAGAGTCCCTTGGACTGCAAGGAGATCCAACCTGTCCATTCTGAAGGAGATTAGCCCTGGGATTTCTTTGGAAGGAATGATGCTAAAGCTGAAACTCCACTACTTTGGCCACCTCATGTGAAGAGTTGACTGATTTGAAAAGACTCTGATGCTGGGAGGGACTGGGGGCAGGAGGAGAACGGGACGACAGAGGATGAGATGGCTGGATGGCATCACTGACTCGATGGACGTGAATCTCGGTGAACTCCGGGAGTTGGTGATGGAGAGGGAGGCCTGGTGTGCTGCGATTCATGGGGTCGCAAAGAGTCGGATACGACTGAGCGACTGAACTGTACTGAACTGAATCTCCAGAATAGTTTGGCCTCAGATCAAATAACAGGGAGGGAACACAGCCCCGCCCATCAATAGAAATTGGATTAAAGATTTACTGAGCATGGCCCTGCCCATCAGAACAAGACCCAGTTTCCCCCTCAGTCAGTCTCTTCCATCAGGAAGCTTCTATAAGCCTCTTATCCTTATCTGTCAGAGGGCAGACAGAATGAAAAACACAATCAGAGAAAACTAATCAATCTGATCACATGGACCACAGCCTTGTCTAACTCAGTGAAACTATGAGCCATGCCATGTAGGGCCACCCAAGATGGACCAGTCATGGTAGAGAGTTCTGACAAAATGTGGTCCACTGGAGAAGGGAACAGCAAACCACTTCAGCATTCTTGCCTCATGAACAGTATGAACCCCATGAACAGTATGGAAAGGCAAAAAGATAGGACACTGAAAGATGAACTCCCCAGGTTGGTAGGTGCCCAGCATGCTACTGGAGATCAGTGGAGAAATAACTCCAGAAAGAATGAAGAGACAGAGCCCAAGCAAAAACAACACCCAGTTGTGGATGTGACTGGTGATGGAAGTACAGTCTGATGCCGTAAAGAGCAATATTGCATAGGAACCTGGAATGTTAGATTCATGAATCAAGACAAATCGGAAGTGGTCAAACAGGAGATGGCAAGAGTGAACATCTACATTTTAGGAATCAGTGAACTAAAATGGACTGGAATGGGTGAATTTAACTCAGATGACCATTAAATCTACTACTATGGGCAAGAATCCCTTAGAAGAAATGGAGTAGCCATCGTAGTCAACAAAATAGTCCAAAATGCAGTACTTAGATGCAATCTCAATAATGACAGAATAATCTCTGTTCATTTCCAAGGCAAACCGTTTGATATCATAGTAATCCAAGTCTGTGCCACAACCAGTAATGCTGAAGAAGCTCAAGTTGAACGGTTCTGTGAAGACCTACAAGACCTTCTAGAACTAACACCCAAAAAAGATGTCCTTTTCAATATAGGGGACTGGAATGCAAAGTAGGAACTCAAGAGATACCTGGAGTAACAGGAAAATTTGGCCTTCGAGTACAAAACGAAGCAGGTCAAAGGCTAACAGAGTTTTGCCAAGAGAGAGCACTGGTCATACTAAACACCCTCTTCCAACAACACAAGATAAGACTCTACACAAGGACACCACTAGACTGTCAATACTGAAATCGAATTGATTATATTCTTTGTAGCCAAAAATGGAGAAGCTCTATACAGTCAGTAAAAACAAGACTGGGAGCTGACTGTGGCTCAGATCATGAACTCCTTATTGCCAAGTTCAGACTTAAATTGAAGAAAGTGGGGAAAACCACTAGACCATTTGCTGCTGCTACAGCTAAGTCACTTCAGTCGTGTCCGACTCTGTGCGACCCCAGAGATGGCAGCCCACCAAGCTCCCCCGTCCCTGGGATTCTTCAGGCAAGAACACTGGAGTGGGTTGCCATTTCCTTCTCCAATGCATGAAAGTGAAAAGGGAAAGTGAAGTAGCTCAGTCGTATCCGACTCTTAGTGACCCCATGGACTGCAGCCTACCAGGCTCCTCCATCCATGGGATTTTCCAGGCAAGAGTACTGGAGTGGGGTGCCATTGCCTTCCCCACTAGACCATTCAGGTATGACCTAAATCAAACCCCTTATGATTATAAAGTGGAAGTGAGAAATAGATTTAAGGGACTAGATCTGATAGATGAGTGCCTGAAGAACTATGGAATGAGGTTCGTGACATTGTACAGGAGGCCATGATCAAGACCATCCCAAAGAAAAAGAAATGCAAAAAGGCCAAATGGCTCTCTGAGGAGGCCTTACAAAAAGCTGAGAAAATAAAAGACACGAAAGGTAAAGGAGAAAAGGAAAGATACACCCATTTGAACGCAGAGATCCAAAGAATAGCAAGGAAGGATGAGAGAGTTTTCCTCAGTGATCAATGCAAAGAATTGGAGGAAAACAACAGAATGAGAATGACTAGAAATCACTTCAAGAAAATCACAGATACCAAGGGAACATCTCATGCAAAGATGGGCACAATAAAGGACAGAAATGGTAAGGCCCTAACAGAAGCAGAAGATATTAAGAAGAGGTAGCAACAATACACAGAAAAACTGTACAAAAAAGATCTTCATGACCCAGTTAACCATGATGGTGTGATCACTCACTTAAAGCCAGACATCCTGGAATGTGAAATCAAGTGGGCCTCAGGAAGCATCACAACAAACAAAGCTAGTGGATGTGATAGAATTCCAGTTGAGTTATTTCAAATCCTAAATGATGATGCTATTAAAGTTCTACATTCACTATGCCAGCAAATTTGGAAAACTCAGCAGTGGCCACAGGACTGGAAAATCCAATCCCAAAAAAAGGCAATGCTGAAAAATGTTCAAAATACCACACAATTGTACTCATCTCACACACTAGCAAAGTAATGCTCAAAATTCTCCAAGCCAGGCTTCAACAGTATATGAACCATGAACTTCTAGATGTTCAAACTCAATTTAGAAAAGACAGAGGAACCAGAGATAAAATTGCCAACATCTGTTGAATCATTGAGAGTTTCATGAAATCATGAGAGTTTCAGAAAAACATTTACTTCTGCTTTACTGACTACACCAAAGCGTTTGACTGTGTGGATTCAAACTGTAGAAAATTCTTAAAGAGATGGGAATACCAGACCATCTGACCTGCCTCCTGAGAAATCTGTATGCAGGTCAAGAAGCAACAGTTAGAACTACACATGGAACAACAGACTGGTTCCAAATAGGGAAAGGAGTACATCAAGGCTATATATTGTCACCCTGCTTATTTAACTTATATTCAGAATACATCATGAGAAATGCTGAGCTGGATGAAGCACAAGCTGGAATCAAGATTGCTAGGAGAAATATAAGTAACCTCAGATATGCAGATGACACCATCTTTATGGCAGAAAGTGAAGAATAACTAAAGAGCCTCTTGATGAAAGTGAAAGAAGAGAGTGAAAAATTTGGCTTAAAACTCAACATTCAGAAAATTAAGATCATGGCATCCAGTCCCACCATTTCATGGCAAATAGATCGGGAAACCATGGTAACGGTGACAGACTTTATTTGGGGGGGGGCGTCCAAAATCACTGTAAAGCATCAGCCTGCAATGCAGGAGACCCAGGTTCAATTCCTGGGTCAGGAAGATCCCCTGGAGAAGGAAATGGCAATCCACTCCAGCACTCTTGCCTGGAAAATACCATGGACAGAGGAGCCTGATAGGCTACAGTCCATGGAGTCACAAAGAGTCGGACACGACTGAGCGACTTTACTTTCACTTTCACTTTCAAAATCACTGTAGATGGTGACTGCAGCCATGAAATTAAAAGACACTTGCTCCTTGGAAGAAAATTTATGATCAACCTAGACAACATATTATAAAGCAGAGACATTACTTTGCCAACAAAGTTCCATCTAGTCAAAATCATGGTTTTTCCACTTGTCATATACGGATATGAGAGTTGGACTATAAAGAAACCTGAGCACCAAAGAATTGATGCTTTTGAACTGTGGTGTTGGAGAAGACTCTTGGGAGTCCCTTGGACTGCAAGGAGATCCAACTAGTCCATCCTAAAGGAAATCAGTCCTGACTATTCATTGGAAGGACTGATGCTGAAGCTGAAACTCCAATACTTTGGCCACCTGATGCAAAGAACTGATTGATTTGAAAAGACCCTAATGGTGGGAAATATTGAAGGTGAGAGGAGAAGGGGACAACAGAGGATGAGATGGTTGGATGGCATCACTGACTTGATCGACATGAGCTGGAGTAAGCTCCAGGAGTTGGTGGCAGACAAGGGAGGGGAGCCTGGTGTACTGCAGTGCATGTGGTTGCAAAGAGTCGGACATGACTGAGCGACTGAACTGAACTGAACGTCAAGCTTAGTGACAGAAGACCTGTAAGGAAAACAATGGCAACTGGGGCTTCTAAGAGATCTTAATGCTAGAAATTTGATGCCCTTAACAAAAGAAACACACAAAGAACATGTTTATCAAACTTTGAATGTGAAAGTATTAATTGCTCAATTGTGTCTGACTCTGCAATCCTGTGGACTGTATCGCCTGTCAGGCTCCTCTGTCCATGGAATTCTCCAGGGAAGAATACTGGAGTGGGTTGCCATTCCCTTCTCCAGGAGATCTTCCTGACCCAGGGATCAAACCCAGGTCTCCTGTATTGCAGGCAGATTCTTTACTGTATGAGCCACCAGGGAAACCAAACTTTAGGTAATGCAAAGGAGGTATATCTAACTCTTTAATGGTTAACTTTAAATTCAGTAGCAATTTGATCTTGGCTTAACAGATCAGCTTGTGGAAAATGCTCCTGCTACAGAATACTTTAAAAGGTTGGCATATAAACTTATGTGTAAATAGGTCACTCAGATGGTAAAGAATCTTCCTGCAGTGCAAGAGACCTGGATTCAATCCCTTGGTGAGGAAGATCCCTTGAGAAGGGAATGGCTCTCCACTCCAGTATTCTTGCCTGGGAAATCCCATGAACAGAGGAGCCTGGAGAGCTACAGTCCATGGGTTCAAAAAGAGTTGGACACGAATGAACAACTAACACATATACATATATATATATACACACACACATATACACCTACACAAACACACCTCCCTGATAGAAGGTAGCTAGATACAAGGAGTCACTGAATGAGTGGATGAGCTAGTAAGAAAATGAAGTCTTCAGTGGCCAAAAAGAAGCAAGGCAAGAATCCAGAGAGGTAGCAAAATGCTAAGGCCAACAGCAGCCCTGAGCTTATCTGCAGAGCCTTGGCTGCCTAGAGCTTTGGGTTTTAAAGGAACAATGACTGATTGGGCCCTAGCAAAGAGAAAAGTTGAATGGTTTCCTTTGTAATGCCTGGTCCCTCAGAAGCTGTACTTATTGTGAAAGGTAGAAATATTTCAGCTGACAGAATAAAGTCATTTGCCTTTTTTAGTCATCTCTTTGGTGGTGGAGGTGGCAGTCTCCCCTGATAATCTATTGATACAACTGTAAGCTGGTGCTCATGCAACATTGATTCTAGAAGTCACCCAACTTCCCAGAACTGAAAAAACACAGGCCAAGATTTACTTAAAGAAATTCAGAAATCTCACAGAAGTAAACACCACTACTTTCTGGAAGAAAGCACACAGAACCCAGGTTTGAAAGAATTCTCATAGGTAACAGTTTCTACAAGGATCACTCACCACAAAAGAAAGGGAGCAAAGGAGGAAGAGAGGAAGGAAGAATATAAATCACAAAGCACACAATGAAATCGCCCACTTATTAATATTTCATATCATTTCATATCCTCCTTTTCATTTCATATGGGATACAAAATTTTAAGTATATTTGTATAGGATATGATTAATATTAACTATACATCTATTATATATAAATTAAATGACATCATTCAAGATGCACCTATTCTTATTTTTTCTGCACTTGATAAAATATTCTCAGAGAAATGCTAATATATCTCACTATGATTATATAATTTTTTCTTTTAATTCTTCTGATTTTTACTTTATGTATCTTTGTTTCTTTGTTGTTAAGGGGTCTAATGGTTTATAATACCTTTCTTCTTTATGAATTGCACCTTTTATCATTAAAAATATTCATCTTTGCTTCATTTAAAATAAATTTTTTAAAAAGTTAAATGGAAAAATGCATTCATGGATATGAAGAATTTGGTTTCATAAAGCTCTCTCCTCTCAAATGCATTCTTGATTCAATACTATTTTAATAAAAATCCTAACAAATTTTTTAGAGATTTTTAACAAGCTGACTTTAAGATTTATATTGAAGAACAACAGACCAAGACACATCTGAAGAAAAACAAGGTGTGGGAACTCAGTCATGAAAACTTTTTATAAATTATAGCAATTAAAACATTGTGCTTTTGGCATATGAATAGGCCAACTGATCCTAATAACAAAACAGATAATCTAGAAACAGACTCATGCCTAAATGGAAACATGACCAAAGGGTCGTGAGAAATTGGGGAAAAGATTGCACTCTTGAACAAATGTGTTGAAACGGTTACACATGAGGAGGAAAATAAAATTGAACTTCTTTGTAAAAAAAAGAAATCAACTCTGCATAATACATGGACTTAAATGTGAAAGGCAATAACCTTAAAATACTTCAAAGAAAGTATTAGAGACTATCCTTATGCCACTGAGGTAAAAAAAAAAAAAAAAAAAAAAAAAGATTTACTAAGCAAGATCACAAAATATAATACGAACCACTCAAACCTAAAACAATTAAATCAAAGCAAATTAAAAACACCTTCCTACTTTTGACTATCACATCTTAAGAAGAACATCAGAGGGATTCATGTCCACATATGGATAATCATCATGATGCATTGTGAAAGGCCTGGAGATCTCACATATACATATATATATAGTGGTTGGGATTATTTTTTTTTTTCGTCCCACCATGCCACTTGTGAGATCTGTTTCTTGACCAGACACTGAACCCAGGCCACGGAAGTGAAAATGCTGAATCCTAACAACCAGACCACCAGGGAACTCCCAGGGGATTATAATTTTTTTTTTAAGTGAGAGAAAGCACAAATATACATGGCAAATAATAACTACCTTCAACTATATGAAGTACTGAAACATTCAGAAGGGCTTCCCAGGTGGCTCAGCAGTAAAGAATCTGCCTGCAAATGCAAGAGATACAGAAGATGTGGGTTCGATCCCCAGGTTGGAAAGATCCCCTGAAGGAGGAAATGGCAACCCACTCCAGTATTCTTTCCTGGGAAATCCCATGGACAGAGGAGCCTCACGGGCTACAGTCCATGGGGTCGCAGAGAGTTAGACAGGACTTAGCAACTGAGCATACAACAGCAACATTCAGAAGGCTTGATGTACACTGGGGGATAGGAATTTATGACTACACATCTCCAGTTTCCTCTCTTCTCCTGGGAGGGACCAGTATGGAAGGAACTCTTTGGTTTTCTCTCTCCAAACCACCCCTCTGCAGTAGAGGAGATGAGGGAGAAGGGGCTCAGGCATGCGTGGGCCCTGAACTTGTTGGCTTTTTGTTTTAGAGCTCATGGGGAGCTCTGCCCTTATAGGATGCAGTAGATATGCTCAGAGATGGCTTCTCTGCCCTGCAACAAAGTCAGCCCAATTCAAAAGGAAGAGGTAGAAGCCAAACGTTTTCAGGTCAAAGCCCCAATTTTATCCACAATAATGTGGACCTCACAGTGATATCTGATCTCTGTGTCTATTTCCAGTTGGCTCAAAACCAATGGGGAAAATGTTATCAGTAGTTAACCACATGATCACAACCTTCAAAACCACTACCAGGCTTTTGAGTTATGTTTATACATCCCTTCTTGACATGGAGAGGATTTTAAATAACCTGCCTCTCAAGAGTAGTTCTCCAAAGCAGAACTGAAAGGAATGGGTATAACTTATAAGAGGATATATTTCAGTTTCAACTTGCTAATGTCAAAGAACTTCCTAATAATTGGTTGATTTAAGTTTCCCGGCAAATTTGCATTGGAAGCAACCAACCCACAGAAACAAGAAGGGGTATTCTTGTAGCATCTGTGGCCTTTACTGTCCAACTGTAAGATTTCATGAAATAAAATAAATGCATGCTTAGAATGGAGCTTGGTCATTTAAGGTCGCAAAGAACAAGAACAATACAGATGGTTTTGGACCAATATTCTTGAGTTGCAGAGTAACTTTTTCAAAATTGTTATGCTATTTTCCTATATTTTTGCCATCAGAACCCCATAGGAATCTCTCTCTCACATAAATTTTGAAGTGTGTCAACCACAAAAGCAAGACTATTTCTCAGACAGAGAAGAAAGTTCTTACCTGGAGAATTAATCATCAGTTAAAAAGGTTCTGGAGACTGACTCAGATGCCTTTAGACAGAGAAGAAAGCATTCTGGATGTATAACTCACTTTATCTGTCTCTCCCCAAACTCCTATTTTGCTTTGTTTTCTGTCAATGCTGTGCCTTGCTTTTCTTTTCTTGAAAACTCCCCCTTATAAGAGAGCATGCTGATAGCACAGTGGGTGGATCCTCTGCTTGTCTGAGTACTAGAATCATCCAGCGAGGTTTTGAAACATTCAACAAACAGGCCAAACCCCAAACAAATTAGAATGACCAGTGGTGGGGACCAGGCACTGGTATTTCTTTATAAAGTTCTCCAGGTGATTCCACTGTTTGGACCATGTCGAGACCCACTCTGTTAGCAAACAGCAGTGGTTCCCAAATGTAAGCCTGCATCAGAATACCCTGGTGCATGAGCATGCGTACTCAGTCATGTCCGACTCTTTGTGACCCTGTAGACTGTAGCCCACCAGGCTCCTCTGTCCATGGGATTTCCCAGGCAAGAATACTGGGGTGGGTTGCCATTTCCTCCTCCAGAATATTTGGAGGGATTGTTAAAACAGACAGCTGGGCTGCACCTTCCTGGGTTTCCAACTCAGCAGGTCTGGAGTAGGGTTGGGAATCTACATCTCAAACAAGTTTCCAGGTCATTCTGATGGCCACACTGTGAGAAACACAAGAAAACACCAATTTTTGAACTTTAATCCATTTGGTTCTCAAATATGGAAGTTTTTAAGATAAAAACTTGGTGAGGTTTCCATGGTGAGGTGGATCCCCCACACACATGTCAATCAGAAATGGTTCCTTCCTTGTAGTTTTTACCCTCTTCCTTTTAAATCAGGTTTGAGCTCACTACCCCTGGCAGTCTCAGTCTAGAACACTCTAAGGGCTTTAACACAGTACTGTTCTAAACCAAAGGAGGTCCAGAAAGGCTTTCTAAAGTTCCAACAACCCTGACAGTAACAGGTTGCAAAACAACAAAGTCAAGTCAAAGCCCACACTGCCACATTTTTAAGGGGGAGGAAAAAAATACATATGCATATGCATACATATATGCATATATATTCACTTTCTTTTTATAATAATATTTATAACAAAAAATCATGAAACCAGGTTTCTTAAGTGCAACACTTAATCTGGCCATTGCCAGGCCAGCCAGGTTCCCTAGGAGGGAGATGGAGGGACCCACAAGCTCCCAGGAGCACGTGTTCCTCTGCCCATCTCCCAGGCTATTAGGGAACTCTGTCTGAAGGAAAATGCAAGGTACATCTGCTTTTCCCATCTGTTTCAAGCCTTGATAGTCTTTTAGTGTTTTGAAGGTTTCATTATTGAAGAACAGTGGGAACAAAAAAAAAAAATTAAGTTGCTCCTGCTAAATTTGTCCAATCAGTCTCAGCAACCTGGCCACATCCCTGAATCTATCTTTTCCAGCAATTCAGGCCTCCAGTTTCAGATTCATACAATTCCCCTGGTTTGGACAATCCACACGGTATTTCAATATCAAACCCAATGATCAGAGTGCCAAGACCATTGTTTTCTTTAAATTCAAAGGGAAGACTTCCATTTTTTTTTTCTACTTTATATTCAGCATTTGCTGCCACATTCTCATGTTTTCATTGCCTTTCACAGTCTTCTTTCAAGTTGGGAGTGAGAAGCTAATGAAATTCAGGAAGAACAACATAAATGCAATTTCATCCTGGAGGGAAAAGGCAGTCCTTCATTTTGCCTAAGACTGAAAACCTCAACTCGTGTTCCTTGAAAATGTGCTTCCAGACCACTGTGATCATCACCCTCATTCTATTCTGGGTAAAATGAGAAAATACGTGTGAAATACTTTAAAGAGCTCAGAGCACTGCACAAATAAATGGGTTGTTTGTTGTTATTCCCAGACACAGGCTGCTACTCAGGCATGTGATCATCTTCCCTGATGACTCAGTGGTTGAGAACTCTTCTTGCACCTGGTCCAAGAGTAGTAATCAGTCATTTATGTGCTCCTCGCTCTGGTCCTGCATGGAATTTGGTGGGATGGGAAGCAGGGGGAGGCGAGAATGTGAGTCACCTAGACTCAAAACAAGGTACTGTTCCATGATCTTTAGAGTGTCAAACCAGGATCGGGTCTTTTTATGTTAACCTTGTATTTACCTGGGCAGGGTTATAGGAATTTTTTAAGGCCTGAACCTAGCTGGGCTCACAGTCAAATTTTAAAGTGGGGAGAGGGGTGTTAATTTACACATGGGGCTTCCCAGGTGGCACAGTGGTAAAGAATCCACCTGCCAATGCAAGAGATGCAGGTTCAATCCTTGGGTCGGGAAGATCCCCTGGAGGAAGGCATGGCAACTTGCTCCAGTATCCTTGCCTGGGAAATCCCATGGACAGAGAAGCCTGGCGGGCTACAGTCCACGGGGTCGTAGAAGTCGGAAACTACTGAACACAGCACAGTGCAGCACAATTTACACATCCATCAAGGAAATCCAGAGAACTGACTAGCCCAGTGTTTCACAATGACTCAGGACCAAGCAGAAACTTGATCACAGCCCTGATGCAGCTTCAAATGCAGATTTATCCTGTCTGTAGCTAAACCACGCTGATCATAGGCCCAATGATTAGTAGAAAGGTACAGAAAGACTCTTTTAACATAGTATTTATGGATGCACAGAGTCTGAACACTGAGGACTATGCTGACATGCGTTTTGAAAAACAGCCTACAAAGTATTGCCATCTGTGGTAAAGTAGCACTCATACCCATTAATAATTCACAGCTCATCAAATGGAGTAGAGAACAAACCTGATCATTAGTGCAAACTACTACTGTCAGCACTAATGAAGGTAATTAATATCAATGTTTAAGTTTTTTGCTTATGGAGTAATTGGCAAAGGATTTAAAAAATAACTCTATGAGGAAATTAACCAGCCATCCTGTAACTCTGTACTTGCATTCCATTGCTTTAAACATCTTAATTGCCAGGAAAGCTTAACCATACAAAGTGGGGAAAAAAAGAGGTTAGGAACTCAGGGAGGGTGGTTCATCATTTTCTACAGCTTACTTTTTTCATTATAATACATTTTCCATTTTTAATTAAATGAATAAAATAGCTGTATTGCCTTTGAGATTATATACAATTGCCAAATAAAGCTGCAGACATCGCTCTCCTTAATGTTTTTAGAGAAGACTGCTCTGCTGTGTTTTAGATAGGCACATTTTCTTCACTTAGCTTGTTTTGAATTTGTACAGGCTTATAAAATCACAACAGATGTTTCCTGCAGGTATCGGGTACTGAATAAATTATACATCAGTTTCCCATAGGTTTTCTTTCTTTGCAGTCATCAGATTCTTTTGAACTCAAAATTGGGTAAGGCAGAAATCAACTCTATTTTCAATCGTCTCTACTCCTGCATGGAGAATGAAGGCCAAGACAATGACAGTAACCTGGGCATTCAGAATTAAAAAAAAAAAAAAAACCAACACCTGTTTAAAGGGAAAACTTGACTACCTGTCCATTTCCCATTGCATCAAAGCTTAAATATTAATACAATAATACCAAAAGGTATTTATTGTGTCCTGAGCACTATGAAGGATCGTAATGATGAGACATAGTCCCTAAATTCACGGGGCTATCATCAAAAGCAACCAAGTAAAGCATAAGAGTTATACATTGATGGGAATAGTAGAGTTGTTCTCACTGGAGTTTGGAAAGCATTTTCTGTAGGTAGGTGTCAGGGGACATTAAACTTTAAGGAATCCAGTATGCTGCACTTTTCTTCCTTTGTGTGCCATTTCTCAAGGATTCTCTGTTCCTTATCAGTTCCTATTCTGGGAACGAGTAGAGCTGCATGCAGTTCTCAAGACTGAGATCATGGGAAAGGGTACCTGCTTGGATTCCTTTCAGTAACTCCCTTCAGTGACTCTTTTCAGCATCAGCGACCTTGTATGTATTAGACTATCCATTTTGTTGGAATTGATGGAATTTCATCCTGTGTAATAGATGAGTAATCATTTTACTAAAGATATATAAGCCTGCATTTCCCCTAATAAAATACTCTTGTTCCACTAGAGACTTGGGTCCCCCGCATCCTTCTTTCTGTCTTCATTCTCTTCGGAACATGGAAACCTGCTGAGCTCACTTTCTCACCCAGGCTTTCAAGACCTTCTTGAGAGGACGCCCTGTGCCTTCGTGAGCGGTACAAGTCCTGTGCATGGGCTTTATTGGTTTTCCACATAACCCGAGAGATACTGCTCTCTCTCTCTCTCTCTCTTTTTCCCTCTTTCTTTTCATTGACTCAGGTCCACCAGGCACTGGTCTGTAAAGAAGACCACAAGTGGCACCCAAACAGGGACCTGGAATTCACGGTATTCAGGGCAGAGTGACTGGGACCTACTGAGGTCAGGTAAGTGCGGGGTTATGGGACAAACAGCTGGAAAGCCCCACCATTTTTCTACTTTACTTCATCATTTATTTAAAGTTCAAACTCTTTGGGTTTCATGTCAGTAAATAGAGGCTTATCTCCAAATGGTGGAAAACTATCTTGACTGTAATAGTTGTAGTCATCTTATTCTTGCTGTTTGCTTTTTACATCTGTAACTATATAATGAATTTTATATCTAAGAGGTTTGAGACATTTGTTACAAATGATTATTCAAGCTCCTATGATTGTCACAGGCTCTTCCAACTATTACTTGGGGCCCCTAGATCAAAGATCCTCATTATGAGAATAAAGAAAATATATTGCCTCAACAAGTTAGGGTCTACACCCCTTTCCAACAGGAAAAAGTTACAGAATGATTTCTCCACCCCTTTCCCTGACAACCATATTCTCCTAAAAATAGGAAAAAATGAAAGAGCTAAAGCTTAAGCAGACAGTCCAAGGCCCTATAAAGAGGAAGCAAACATTCTCACTCATGCTTTCCTTAAGCCTTGTGCAACAATGTATCTTGCTGGAAAACTGATCTTTGTTTAGGTCCAGAACTAATGATTACACAGCACAATGTCTCACTCATGGAAATGCTTTTCTTAGGCTCTATGTTAATGATTATACTTGTAACAATCTTGCCTGGAAACCTGTATCTCAAGATTTGTACCCCTGATTACACAACAACAGTATATCTTGCCCACAGATATTGTCTGAAACCTGTTCTCCCTAGCTAATCTTGTGCCAAAGTTATCTCAAAATATATGTCTTGGGAAAGGGCCTAATAAAGGCTATGCTAATTTTTTAGCTAGACTAGAAACTGCTATTTCCCAAAATGTTATCAAAAAAAGAGGCCAAAATGCAAAAAAATGCTTACTTATAAAAATTCAAATAAAAAATGTCAAAGAGCTATCGCTTCAATTCATAAGACTGGGACTATTATTGATTATTTGAAGGCTTATCACCATTTAAGATCACACACACAAAAAAAAACCCTCAAAAAATACAAACAGGTAGGGAATGTTATTAACAATATGGCCACCCAAGTTTCCTTAAGTCTTATGGGTCAGACTTTATCCAGTTTTAAGTTGTGGGGATTTGAAATATTGGGCAGAAAATATCAGATTTCAGCAGTGATACAAGAGCTACAAGAGATGAGTATAAAACAGGCTCTGCCATGCCCAGTTTAGTTCAGTTCAGTCGCTCAGTCGTGTCCGACTCTTTGCGACCCCATGAATTGCAGCACACCAGGCCTCCCTGTCCATCACCATCTCCCAGAGTTCACTCAAACTCACGTCCATCGAGTCGGTGATGCCATCCAGCCATCTCATCCTCTGTCATCCCCTTCTCCTCCTGCCCCCAGTCCCTCCCAGCATCAGAGTCTTTTCCAATGAGTCAACTCTTTGCATGAGGTGGCCAAAGTACTGGAGTTTCAGCTTTAGCATCATTCCTTCCAAAGAAATCCCAGGGCTGATCTCCTTTAGAATGGACTGGTTGGATCTCCTTGCAGTCCAAGGGACTCTCAAGAGTCTTCTCCAACACCACAGTTCAAAAGCATCAATTCTTCAACACTCAGCTTTCTTCACAGTCCAACTCTCACATCCATACATGACCACAGGAAAAACCATAGCCTTGACTAGACAGACCTTTGTAGGCAATATAACATCTCTGCTTTTCAATATGCTATCTAGGTTGGTCATAACTTTTCTTCCAAGGAGTAAGCGTCTTTTAATTTCATGGCTGCAGTCACCATCTGCAGTGATTTTGGAGCCCCAAAAAATGAAGTCTGACACTGTTTCCACTGTTTCCCCATCTATTTCCCATGGAGTGATGGGACCAGATGCCATGATCTTTGTTTTCTGAATGTTGAGCTTTAAGCCAACTTTTTCACTCTCCTCTTTCACTTTCATCAAGAGGCTTTTTCATTCCTCTTCACTTTCTGCCATAAGGGAGGTGTCATCTGCATATCTGAGGTTATTGATATTTCTCCGGGCAATCTTGATTCCAGCTTGTGTTTCTTCCCCCCAGCATTTCTCATGATGTACTCTGCATATAAGTTAAATAAGCAGGGTGACAATATACAGCCTTGATGTACTCCTTTTCATACCAGGCATCATTAAAATCATCACTCATAAGGACCACACTTAGAGAAGAAAGTGAAAAGGAGCCAAGGTTGAAGTCCTCAATGACTCTCCAAGCAGTCTGCAAATGACCGTGCAAAGACTGGGTTATCAGCAACAACTGATTGGGATGAGCCTTATAGAAAGAGTGGTTTCTAATAAATCCTGGAGAGCATGTGGAGAAAAGGGAAACCTCCTACACTCTTGGTGGAAATGAAAGTTGGTGCAGCCACTATGGAGAACACTGTAGAGGTTCCTCAAAAAGCTAAAAATAGAACTAACATACAATCCAGCAGTCTCACTCATGGGCATACACCTGGACAAATCTATAATTCAAAAAGATACATGTGGAGGCCTACACCAAGGCCATGGGTGCAAGGCCTTGTACCAAGGATACAGATGTGGAGCCCTACACCAAGGTCATCTCTGGAACTGAGTCCCATTGCCACAAGCCGTGAGCTCTTTGCCATGAGTCCCCTTGAACTAAACTAGCCAGCTCCCTGACCCCATATTAGGTAAATATACCCATCCTATTACCCACCAAATAGCACCCTAACCAATCACATAATATCATCCTTCCAGCAGGAATTCTGTCTTGAGGCTACTAGCCCACCAAAGGGTCAGCTCTCCCTTCAGCTGTCCTGCTGTTCTAATAGCATCTCCCACTCTAACAAACTCTATTATGAAATACTCATGTCTGGAAATCCTTTTTCCAACCCCTCATGAGCCACGACAATACATGCATCTCCATGTTCACAGCAGCACCATTCACAATAGCCAAGTCATGGAAACAACCTAAATGTTCATTGACGGATGAATGGATAAAGAAGATATGGTACATACAGACAATGGAATACTACTCGGCCGTTAAAAAGAATGAAATAATATCATTTGCAGCAAACGTTGATGCAACTAGAGATTATCAGATTAAGTGAAGTAAATCAGAAAGAGAAAGACACATACTATATGATACCACTTATACATGGAATCTAAAATACAGCACAAATGAACATATCTACAAAACAGAAATACACTCACAGACATAGAGATCAGATTTATGGCTGCCAAAGAGGAGAGGGAGAGGGATGGACTGGGAGTCTGGGGTTGGCACATGCAAACTATTACATTTAAAATAGATAACAAGGTCCTACAGTATAGCACAGGAACTATATCCAATCTCCTCAGATAAATCATAATGGAAAAGAATATACAAAAGAATGCCTATATGTGTATGGCTTCCCTGGCGACTCAGATGGTAAAGAATCTGCCTGCAATGCAGGAGACCTGGGTTCGAACCCCGGGTCAGGAAGATGCCCTGGAGAAGGAAAATAGCAACCCACTCCAGTATTCTTGCCTGGGAAATCCCATGGACAGTGGAGCCTGGTGGGCTACAGTCCACGGGGTCACAAAGAGTTGGACATGACTGAAAACACACACACACATATATATGTGTATAACTGAGTCACTTTGCCATACAGCAGAGATCGGCCCAACATTGTAATTCAACTACACTTTAATGGAAAAAATAAATTAATTTAAAAAACAATGAGTGGTTTCCCAGTAAGAACAAAAATGCACTGGCCAAATCATCTCCAGATCCTGGGTCCCGAAGGAGTAGTTATAATTCAGAGAGGCTGCATGACTGCAGTTTCAAGAAGGAGTGATTGTATAACTAGATTAAGGACATCCATTTACAATGAAACAGAGGACAAGAGAGAAGACACAACTATTAAACAGTGAACTAGCAGGGCAATGGTAAACTGAAGTCCAGTACAGTCCAAGCCTGGATAAAAAGGATGGAGAAATAGGGTTGTACCTTTGGTGAGTGAGAGGCAGTCTCTGGAGCTGTAACCAAGAAGCTCTCCTATGGCCCCCTCCTCTGCTCTCATTAACTACCCAAGCCTGGAATGTCTTGGTTCCTGATTTAGAAAGAGAAGAGGATATTCCACGAAGACTGACAAGCTAAGAACTGAAAGCTTGTCTCCAGTATGTCTTTATTATCCTAGAGGCTTCACAGTGTTTTACAGTGCAGACAGTCTCTTCAGCTGTTCACATCTTAGCCCCAGGAACACACACCCTTATTACTTCACTGTCTGGGCAACTCCCCTCCCCAAATCTAAAGAGCCACTCTTGTTATCATTTATTACTAAAATGAAAGTGATGATGTGATAGTTTAGGAATTCACCCTGTTGGTCTGACCCAGCTTTTGCAAAGCTGGATATGGCCTGTCCCTGTCACTTCTAAAACTGCTTATCACTACTCAATGCAACATTAAAACTCAACATTCAAAAAACTAAGATCATGGCATCTGGTCCCATCACTTCATAGAAAACAGATGGGGAAACACTGAAAACAGTGACAGACCTTATTTTCTTGGGCTCCAAAATCACTGCAGACGGTGACTACAGCCATGAAATTCAAAGACGCTTGCTCCTTGGAAGAAAAAGCTATGACAAACCTAGACAGTATATTAAAAAGCAGAGACATTACATTACCAACAAAGGTCCATCTAGTCAAAGCTATGGTTTTCCAGTAGTCATGTATGGATGTGAGAGTTGGACCATAAAGAAAGTTGAGGACCAAAAAACTGATGCTTTTGAACTGTGGTGTTGGAGAAGACTCTTGAGAGTCCCTTGGACTGCAAGATCAAACCAGTCCATCCTAAAGGAAATCAACCCTGCATATTCATTGGAAAGACTGATGCTGAAGCTGAAATTCCAATACTTTGGCTACCTGATGCAAAGAGCTGACTCATTAGAAAAGACTGTGATGTTCTGAAAGATTGAAGGCAGGAGGGAAAGGGGACGACAGAGGACAAGATGGTTGGATGGCATCACTGACTCAATGGTCATGAGTTTGAGCAAGCTCCAGGAGATGGTGAAGGACAGGGAAGCCTGGCATGCTGTAGTGCATGGGGTTGCAAAGAGTTGGACACAACTGGGTGACTGAACAACAACTCAATGCAATCTGTAAATTGCAGCAGTTGCAACTGTAGCAAAGAATCTTACTGCTTATCATGAAAATCATTTGTTCTGAAGTGTGTTCTGCAAGGCGGTTCTTTTCTAAAAGTGGCCCATTATTTCTTAAATTTTAGACATTATGTTCTACCAAGTCAAAGGAGCAAGAGGCCAAGGAGTGGAGTGTGCACACAGCTGATGACAGCCTGGCCTCCTCGCCATGTCCTTTCTCAAGTTTCATGGCTTAGGAACTAAGCTCACAGCCCAGACCACAGCCCCTCCTCATTTCTGACATACACCCAGGTTTGGGATCTACTGGCCCAGACACAGAGATGGGCTTCTGTGATGAAACTGGGATCTCCTTGACCACCAACCATACCTGGTAACATCTATGTTCCTCAGCAACACAAAGCCAAGAAGAGCTCTGAGCCTGTGTGTACCCTGACCCACCACTTCCCTGCCATCACTCTTGTTTTCCCAGTGATTCAGTCTGTGTTAATGGCCTTCCTTAGCTCTTACTCTCAACACTTCCCACTCATGAACAGAAGACCCAGCCTAGGAAAAATACAGGGCCTGCAACTAAGAGTGAATGCCACCTTAAATTTTGCACCTAGGCACTTCCCTTGCTTAACCTTAGTCCTGGTCCTGAGAAAACCCATCCTGATCTACAGTCCATTCAGCAGAACCTCTATGCCCTGTGTATTATTAGTTGTTGCTGTGTAATAAACCATCTCCAAATTCAGTGGCTTAAAGTAACAATCACTTATTTATAACAAGATTCTGGAGACTGATGACTTTCGCTAGGCTCAGTTGGATAAGTCCTCTGGTCTCCACTGCACTCGCTCATGGAGCCTTGCTCAGCTGTGGGTGGGCTAGGGGGTTGATTAGTTATTGACTAGGTTGCCTCCCACTGCCTCCATGAGGTCTCTCATCCTCCCATCAGGGCTCATTCTCATGGAAAGTAGGGTAAGGCTCCCAGACAGAGAGAAGTGCACAAGACATATTGATGCCTCAGCTCAGAGATGACACATAGTCATGTCTGTTATTGGAGAAGGCAATGGCACCCCACTCCAGTACTCTTGCCTGGAAAATCCCACGGATGGAGGAGCCTGGTAGGCTGCAGTCCATGGGGTCACTAAGAGTCAGACAGGACTGAGCGACTTCACTTTCCCTTTTCACTTTCATGCATTGGAGAAGGAAATGGGCAACCCACTCCAGTGTTCTTGCCTGGAGAATCCCAGGGATGGGGGAGCCTGGTGGGCTGCCGTCTATGGGGTCGCACAGAGTCGGATACGACTGATGCAATTTAGCAGCAGCAGTAGCAGCAGCATGTCTGTTATATGCTATTGGCCAAAAAGAATCATGAGGCCAGCCCAGATTAAAGTGGGGGCAAATTACCTCTACCTGTTGATGAAATGAGCCATGGAGTCACAATGCAACAAGACTAGACACAAGGAGGGGTGAAAAACTGCAGCGATTTTAATCATCAGTCTACCACATCTTGCTTAGTTTCACCCTACATGGGCCTCTTCTCCAGTATTGGCCCCCATTTTCAAAACCTTGGCCCACAGAGTACAGTCCCACTGCATACCTATAGACATCTAATAAATAGGGTAATACATAACTGTTTGCCAAGTTTTCAACAGCCATCCAGATTCCAGACTACTAGGTATATGCCTGTCTATAAATTCATTAATATCAAAACCTTCTAAAGGTTGAGTTGAGATTATAGCATTCCTTTGGCTGTGTTCCAAGACTGATACACCATCTCCAAAAGGCCAGCCTCCATGTCAGTTTCAGTTCTACCCTCCCCACCACAACTCTGACCATGCCTTCTCTTCACCATGGTACCAAGCAAACCACAAAGCCTTACACCCGAGTCTGCCTGAATGACAACACCTATGAACATTTCTATCTGGATCTGTGGTTCTCAAAGAATACTCTCTTCAACAAACAATGCTGGCATTACTGGGTATCCACATACAAAATAATGAAGTTGGGCCCAAATTTCACACCATACATAAAAGCCAACTCAAAATGGACCAAAGACCTCAATGTAAAAGCCAAAACTACAAAACTCTTAGAAAAAAACTTAGGGATGAATCTTCATGACCTTGGACTCAACAAAGGATTCTTAGATATAACACGAAATGCACAAGCAACAGAAGAAAAAGTAGATAAATTGGACTTCAACATCTTAAATGTTAGTGCAAAAGAAACCATGGAGAAAGTGAAAAGACAACCCAGAAAATGGTACAAAATATTTGCACACCATGTTTCTGTTAACAGTACTCTTTAGAATAGAATATATAAAGAAGTTTTACAGATCAAAAGCAAAAAGACAAACAACCCAAGATGAAGCAGCAATGGATTTAAGTGAATGGCTAACAGCCCCTGCCGCAGAAGAGTCAAGACCTTGTACCTTGTGTGGGCTGAGCACCACCCCCCCAACCCTTTCCCCCCACCACCCCCAGCTAGAGTTTTCCTGGGAAACCTAGATTAAACAAAAGATCGAGGTAGGGCTAGTTTCTCCCTGTGGTATGTTGCCTATTTGGGGCCCATTTCATCACAATTTTCTGCATCCACAAGGCTACTATGGTCTCATGATGGGCAGATTCTACTTTTCTGTGCCTTTCCTGTGATTGTGGGCATGTGACTTGCTTTGGCCAATAAAATGAGGGAGAAGAGATCATGTGCCAGTTCCAAGCCCAAGCCTTAATATAACTTGTATGTTTATACTTTTGCATTTTTAACATCACAATGAGAACAATGCGCTTAGACTGGCTCACTGAACCCAGGAGGAAGATGAGAGACACAGAGCAAAATCAAATTGCCCCAGCACAACCCAATCTGGACTGCCAATCTCCAATCAATCCCTAGACGTATGAACCAAATACCCACTTTTGGTTTGCTCAGATTTTGTGGCTGGTTGTTGTGAAGCATTACTATGGCCATAATCAACTGAAACACCACCCCCAGCCCCATATCATTGAAGTTCACTGTCACATGGCCAATAATACCCTTGGGTACAGCTTCCCAGGTGGCTCAGTGGTAAAGAATTTGCCTGTCAATGCAAGAGATGCAGGTGTGGTCCCTCAGTTGGGTAGATCCCCTGGAGGAGGAAATGGCAACCCACTCCAGTATTCTTGCCTGGAAAATCCCTTGGACAGAGGAGCCTGGCGGGCTACAGTCCACGGGGCCACAAAGAGTCGGACACAACTGAGCAACTAAACAATAACCCTCAGATACGCTGGATCGGGGACAGCAATTTCAGTATGCATCTTCAAACTCAGTGTCCTGCTGATTTTCAGGTAAAGCCAAATGTGAGCTGCATTCTAGAATCCACAGATGCCCGAAAAAGAAGACAAACGGTCCTCCTTGCCAGCTGATGAAGTACACGATGCTGCTAACTGCATCATATTCAAAACCTCGTAACTCCTAACACGTTCCACAGAAGAAGCAGATGTCATCTTGACAGGATTCCTTTGTTTTCTCAATAGACACTACAGAGCTACCCATGCTCTCCAGAGCAGGCAATTTATCAAGAAATCAAGATTATGCACTGTGTTTTATTAATACATTTCATCATGCTGATTTCAAACAAAGGTATCTTCTAATTGTTTTTGCCTCTGATCTGACAGGAGCATTATTTTAGAATAATTGTATCAATACAAAAGTTATCTGGGTTATAACATGTAATGAGACTACACAAAGTGCTTCTACCTATATTGAAGTGTCAAGAACTTCCTGAGTCTGACAGCTTTACCCAGAAATTGAAATCAACATTTTACCTCTTCCCCCCTCTGTAGTATCATTTTTCTTTTTCAGCATGAAGGCATTAGATGCCATGGAATTCGCAGAAGGATAGAGTATATGGTAAAACCAGCTGCAAACCCTTCTCATCTTTTACAGCAGGCAGGTGGCATGTTCAGATGTAACCAACATGACCATCTCTGACCTGCCATCATCTTCCCATTTCTATCAACAAGAGGCCCTCCCTGCCCCCCCCCCACACACACTTTTTGTGAAGATTTGGAGAATCCCAAGGAGAAATTTGAATCATGTACATTACTGCAGCCAACAGAATATACCCATCCCCCAGACTTCCTGAGGGCCTGGGCCCCGCTGCTGTGCTCTGAAAGCCACTGGTGCATTTGGGTGGGGTTACATCTCGCACAGGCTACTCCAAGCCAATGACTGAGAGCCACAGGGGTACTAAGGAAGGGAGGCCCACTGACAGGGGACAGGGGAAACCTCTGATGGCCAATGTTGGCTGGAGGACACCTTGACTGCCTTGCCAAAGCTGTCTGTGACCACACCACACTCTAGGATGCTTCCACCCACCCTCCCTCCTCCCCACTCCCTCCGGGTCACCCAAGCCTTGTGGTCTGATGGCTCTCTGAGCCTGGCTTAGCTCCCTCTCGTAGGCATTACTTTTAATAAAAGCCTTGAAGCTTTTTGTTGTTGCCGCTTCTGTTGTTTCTGGTTTGGGGCCATGCCATGCAGCTAGTGGGATCTTAGTTCCCCAACCAGGGACTGAACCTGGGCCCCAGCAGTGAGAGTGCAGAGCTCCTACCATCGGACCACCAGGGAATTTCCAGCCAGACGTTCAGAGAAGAATGGTGCCTGCTCTTAAGAAAATCTACTCACATAAACCCAGTGAACTTTTCTGGATGGCCTACTATGAAATTCTCTGCATTTGCTTATTATAATTATTCTTTATAGTTGATTACAAGAATAAAAACCTATCTCTTGGTTGCTATTTTCGTAATAATCAAAGAAGATGCATATTGCTGTTGCTGTTGTTTAGTCGCTCAGTCCTGTCTGACTCTCTGTGACCCCATGGACTGTAGCCCACCAGGCTCCTCTGTCCATGTGATTCTCCAGGGCAAGAATACTGGAGTGGGTTGGTATTTCTTTCCCCAGGGGATCTTCCTGACCCAGGGATTGAACCTGCATCTTCTGCGTTGGCAGGTGGATTCTTTACCACTGAGTCACCTGGGAAGTCCTGAGACACATACAGTCATCCCATTTACTTACCCTGTGTCAACATGACCTAAGATGCACTAAACATGATCACATATGTCCTTGACTTCAATGTCTCTGTAGTGGAGACTGTTTCCCAGAAGAGACAGTCCTTCAATGGGTGACAATGAGAGGGTGGGGGCAATACAGGGGCTGGTCAACACCTGAGCAGGTGGGTAACATTCAATCACGCCACAAGCCAACTTCAAAACTCTGCATTCTCTGCATTTCCAGACAACAGGGTTCAAACTCCTTCACTTGGTGAATGAGTCATGACATTTTGACTTATGACAGCCAAAGTCCTTTATAACTGGTCCCAGTTTACCTTCCTAGGTCCCCCTAACTCCTGTCACATTTCAATGCTGTCCTCCAGGAACCACATTCAAATTAAAATGACATTTGAGGAGTGAGATGGGGAAACAATGGAAACAGTGACAGACTTTATTTTCTTGGGCTCAAAAATCACTGCAGATGGTGACTGCAGCCATGAAATTAAAAGACACTTGCTCCTTGGAAGAAAAGTTATGACCAACCTAGACAGCATATTAAAAAGCAGAGATGTTACTTTGCCAACAAAGGTCCACCTAGTCAAAACCATGGTTTTTCCATTACTAATGTATGGATTTGAGAGTGGGACTATAAAGAAATCTGAACGCCAAAGAATTGACGCTTTTGAACTGTGGTGTTGGGACTCTTGAGAGTCCCTTGGACTTCAAGGAGATCCAACCAGTCCATCCTAAAGGAAATCAGTCCTGAATATTCATTGGAAGAACTGATGCTGAAGCTGAAGCTCCAATACTTTGGCCATCTGATGCGAAGAACTGACTCATTTGAAGAGATCCTGATGCTGAGAAAGACTGAAGGTGGGAGAAGGAGACGACAGAGGATGAGATGGTTGGATAGCAAAACTGACTCAATGGACATGAGTTTGAGCTAGGTCTGGGAGTTGGTGATGGACAGGGAAGCATGGCATGCTGCAGTCCATGGGGTTGTGAAGAGTTGGACACAACTGAGCGATTGAAATGAACTGAACTGAACTAAACTGAACTTGAGGAGTGAGAGCTCCTGCCCTGTTTAATCACAATAGTGACAACATGTCTGTGGGGGCAGGGAGGACAGCACTGGTTGGAAGAATAAGAGAAAGAGAATTAACAACCCAATATGCTCCTAAAACTGGGCATTCTCACCTGGTCTTTCTTTCTTTTTTTAAAGCAACTAATCATCTTGACATAGTTTTTGTTTTTGTTGTTTCTGCCTTACCAAAATACTGTATCCACAGGCTATCAGTCTCCATATTGACAAATATCCATTTTCCAAATGAATGTTAGTTGACAGGGCAACACGGTTATCACATCCTGCAGGAGAGTAGCTAACATGCTAATACTGGGGCTTCCCTGGTAGTCCAGTGGCTAAGATTCCACCCTCCCAATGCAGGGGCCCAGGTTCGATCCCTGGTCAGGGAACTAGATCTCACATGCCACAACTAAAGATCCTGTATGCTTCAACTAACACCTAGTGCAGGCAAATAAAGAAAGAAAAAATACTTTAAAAAAAAAAGAAAAAAAATTAATTAAAAATATAAAATATGCTAATTCAGATTTGCCTAAGCAATATACAAGAGCTACTGGAAAGACAACTCTTGGCTGCGCCTCATCTTGGACCCTGCCCTAGCCCAGAAACCCTTTCTGAGATGCCACGTGCCTAACTTGTCAAGATGCTAGAACGTGAGATTCCATGTCTCCCCATTTCCTGCCATCAGCGCTCTCTCTACTACATCCACTCTGAGAAGCCACGTTCTTTTCTGTGCCCCAATGATACACTCCTCCTAGTTTGTGTCCAATTGGTTCTTGATTCCTCCTTGGTCAGCACTATATTTGCTACTTGATCTGTGACTGTCCATCCCCTCAGTGCCCAGCACACAGGGCACTTTAGCACTTTAACTGAGCAAGACCCTATGGGCCTTCCAAGGACAGCCCCTTCCTCCACATCCTCTGTTTCAGCTCCTCTCTGAAGTACCTAGATGACAGTATTTGGTGCAAATTTTCTGAGTTGTTTTGCAGATGTAGAAGATGTTACCTACTTGATGACCATCAGCACATAGCCCTAGGCCTCCTGGAGTCTAAGAACTGATAAAGTTAACCCCTGTGACACAAACCTCGTCCCTCATCATCAGCCAGAGAACTGTGCATAACCCAATCACGTACCCTAAAACCCTTCCCTCACCTGGCTTTTAAAAATGTTTTGTGGAAACCATTTGGGGAGCTTGAGGCTTTTTAGGGCATGGGCCACCTCGTCTCCTCACATAGCCTTGCAATAAACCTTTCTCTGCTCCAAACTCTGTTTCAATTTGTTTGTCTTCACCATGCACTGGGCACAAGAACTTGTGCTAACAGCACCATTCCAGGCAAATGGCTCCAGATCAGGGTGTGGAATAGATAGAACAAGGCAGGAACTGGAAGGAGACTGGCGCAAAAGCTATGGTATAGTTCTTGGATTTTTCAGCACCATCTCATTCCTTCCATGGACCCTCATCTAGCAACACTGAAAAATATCTCCTGCATCTCTAAGGCTCCAACACTACCCAGGTCATCTGTGAATGAGGCCTCCACATAGAGTGTGGACCTGGAAAGATGAGAGAATAAAAGATTTTTGAGAAGCATCTCTTCAGCAGAGCCTTTATTTAAGAAACGTCCTTCCTCAAAATGCAGTCCATTAAGTCTTTAAGAGGTGCTCTTATAAAAGAAACTTTATGTCCGTGGTCAAATAAATCTGGAAAACTGTAACTTAAAGTTAGTAATTTCTTCACTACAGGACTTGTCAGAGCTTTTACTGCACTAATAGGAATCATGAATCAGCAAAACAAAAATACAAGAGAAGCAGTTCTCAAACTTATTTGGCCATGGAAGCCATGTTTTGTTTTTTTCAATGAAGACCTCCTAATGTCTTGCATAGTCTAGTGTTCAGAGGACCACGGTTCGGGAAACATTAACCATTATAGAGATAATATCCCTCAGTCACAGATTACACAGGGGAGTAAGAATGATCAAAGGTAGTTTCTGAAAAGCCATGTTCCTCCCATACCCCAAGTGACCATACAGCCATTTCCCCACACGGGAAATTGATATTACTCTGCGTTTCCAAACTTCTGGCAATTCAGTTTGGCTAGAGTGACCTTGAAAAAGTTACAAACCTATCTCTGGCATGGTTCTTTCATTTATGACAACTGGCCAAAAACATATATCTTCCCACTCTAGTTCCCAAAGCTTTAAGAATTAATGGAGCCATTCCTAAGGAGTGATGTGAATTCCTTAGAGAAAGTCTCTATGTAAATACAAGGTCTTGTCATCTTAAATGGTATGGATTTATGCCCTGGACTACACAGTGACAGCCATGCAGAGGGAGTGCTCCATTATTTTTCAAAGCCATAGAAGTCTGATCAACACATTAGCCTTCCAGCCCCTGTCATTTATAAATACCATCCTCCCAAATACTGCCTTTTCACATGAAATTCATAGTTCTTCCTCTGTGAACTGATAAAATGTGGCAGCAATGTACCCATGAAAGCCAAGCCTCTTTAGTATTTCAGTATTAATATTTCTAAGGGATAGAAATGGTAAATGGCTTGCAATGTGGGATGCATGTATATTACAGCATTTACTTCCACAATAGAAGGAGAGGCCAACATAGATAGGGTGAATCGGGTTCCTCATTATTTATGTAAATTGACCTTTGAGACTTAATGCTTAAGTATTTAATCACATGAAAGGAAAACTGAAGCAAGATTTAAAATGAACTTGGCATAAAGAAATGCTAATTACACCAATGGCTAGAAGATGCTTTGGTAGTGTGGGTGTATGGTATTTGAAACATTGGTTCACATTGACTCAGGTAATTTTTACTGCATATCAGTGGTTTTTTAAAATATGTATTTATTGATTTGGCTGTGCCAGGACTTAGTTGTGACACTTGGGATCTTTAGCTGCAGCATGTGGGATCTAGTTCCCTGACCAGGGATTGAACCCAGGCTCCCAGCACTGGGAGCACAGAGTCTTAGCCACTGGACCACCGGGGAAGTCTCAGACCAGTGTTTTTATATGTTAAAAAGTAAGCCACACAAAAGAAGTACAGATAGCAGGGTAATGATAAACATGAACAAGATGCCTTTTTTACTTAAGTAACAGCAACAGAGATGGAAAACACATGATGCTGAAACTTGGCCAGTGTTGTATTGGTCGTAGGTAACCGTGAGCTAAGTGAATATAGGATGTCTGACTCAGAGGAAAACGACTGGTTACATTCATATTACAATTTTTCAGGGATTCTTGTGCTTTGTACCTAATTTATTCTCGTGTCTTACCTACCCCAGGGAATTTTTGTTAGAGCTGAGTTCTTTCTTCCGTATAAATGTATGTATCCTTCCCACCCTGAGATCTGCCATCTCCATTATGACAATCTTTCCTCTGCCCAAAAGGCATTTTATCTCCTAACCTATAATTTTCCTTGTGCACCTACTCTACCCCAAGAAAAAGTTCTTCAATCCTTTGGAGACAAAATGACAACTGAGAAGTACAAACAAAACAAAACAAAAAGAAGTTTCTCTGTCCCTTCAGTTTGTCTTAAAAACACTCAATTTAGACTCCAGGGCAATTCTTAGTCTCTGTCTTGTCAACTTCACATTTACCTCAAAGTACTGATCTTAATCTAAAATCCCACATTGCCCCACTGGAATGAATGGAAGATAAAAACATTTATTTTATTGCTTTTAATTCTCTGAAATATCCCCATTAAATAGTTGTACAGCCTAAAACAGTTGTGAGATGATACTGGTGGAGATGAATGGTGCTTACGGAATTTTTTATCTTAAATTTCTTGCTGCCATTCACTAACCCAAACTAGCTATTTTACATGGCAAAAAGCAATAAATCGATCCTTCAATGTTATCACTTAATTCAGTAACTGATAGAGAAATATCCCATGTGTTGCTATAGAAAAGTAGTCCTTTCATTATTTTAATTTTAGTTCCTTATGACATATAGACATAGAGATCTTGACAAAAGCTGTGATGGGGCAAGAAGTTCCATAAGATCTATAAAAAAACATTGTGTTCTCAAAACACAAGGAAAGAAATATCTATTTCAAAATGTAATCAATAATGCCTTGGATTTCTTGCCATCTTTTGTGACCAGTCATTCATTCATTCAATATCTGTTGAACACTTACTAACTAGTGCTACTGGCACCACGCTGACCACTCCCTGCAGAACTGACAGCTAAACCATACAGAATGAACCAGGGAACAAAAGCCGGTGCCTTGAACACTTTTACTTGTTAGGAGATAAAGACACACACATACACACACAGGCACATATAAATTTTCACTTGAATTACCTTAAAGCAGAGTACACATTTCCAAACTAGTTTAGCCCCTGACCTACTCTTACTACTGTATCATATCCAGCAAGATTTATGCAATCCAGTCTATTTATGTAATCTCTCTGATTCCATAAGCATTTCAATATACAATCTGTGATTAATTAATATTGGCAAAGTCATGTGACACCAGCAGAGATGGCTTGGCATGAAAGATGTGAAGGAGGCAACTCAAAAAAAAAAAAAAAAAAACTATGTTTATCCCCATTACCTCCCAGTACATCATATTTCTATTCAGTGAAGCTCTAGTCATTCCAAAATAATAAAAGTCTATTATTCTGACCTTAATTTCCCAGTTAAACTTATGTTATCTCTTTAAACTTTAAAATCAAAGCTTTTATAATTCTGATTCCCACTTGTGATGTAGAAAGTGAAAAGGAGCATTGCTCTTATGCTGATGATGAAAAAAATAACCAAAATAATTCTAAATATCTAAATTCCAAACCTATCAGAGAGCTGAAGTCACAGAACCACCAAAGGGCAGTGGCAGGAAGGCAGAGCATTCCTTTTTTTATAGCTGAGTAATATTCCATTGTGTATAATAAGTACCACATCTAGGTTACTTCTATGCCCTAGCTATTGTAAATAGTGCTGCAATGAACATTGGGGTACATGTGTCTTTTTCAATTCTGGTTTCCTCAGGATATATGCCCAGTAGTGGGACTGCTGGGGTGTATGGTAGTTTATATTACTCAGCTGTAAAAAGTAGCATATTTAAGTCAGTTCTAATGAGGTGGATGAACCGAGAGCCTATTATACACAGTGCAGTAAGTCAGAAAGAGAAGGACAAATATCGCATATTAATGCATATATATGGAATCTAGAAAGGTGGTACCAACGAACTTACATGCAGGGCAGCAAAGGAGACACAGATGTAAAGAACAGTCTTTTGGACTCAGTGGGAGAAGGAGAGGGTGGGATAACTTGAGAAAATAGCATTGAAACATACACATTACCATATGTAAAATAGATAGCCAGTGAGAATTTGCCATATGACGCAAGAAAACCAAAGGCAGTGCTCTATATAAGCTTGATGGATGGGATGGGGAGAGAGGTGGGAAGGGGGTTCAGGAGGGAGGGGACACATGTATGCCTACGGCCAATTCATGTTGATGTATGGCAAAAAACCATCATAATATTATAAAGTAATTATCCTCCAATCAAAATTTTTTAAAAAGAAAATGGCTTTAAAGAAATTTTAATGACATTATGAAGTGAAAATGTCCCCTAAATATCTCTGTATTTGTACTTAAGTTCATAAGAAAAATATATGCATTGAATACATTCATTAAAAATAATAGACTCAAAAGAACAATAACTCTCATGTGATCAGCACATTGAACAGTCTTAAAGTGGTAATAAAAAGTATATTCTTATGACTATCTTCAATAAAAATATTTGCATTCTTAAAAAAAATATAAGAGCAACCAGAACTCTCATACGTTGCTGTTAGGAATGCAAAACTATAGAGCCAGTTTGGGAGATACTATGACAGTTTCTGATAAAGTTAAACATATACCAAGCCTATGTACCTGCACTCACAGTCCTAGATATCTACCTGAAAGAAATGAAAACTTTTGTTCACACAAAAACCTATACATGTGAATGTTTATAGCAGCTTTATGCGAAATCACCAAAGCCTAAAAAGCCAGATGTCCTTCACCTGCTAAATGGATAAACAAACTGTGGTACATTCATACAATGGAATACCACCCAACAATGAAAAGGAAAGAACTGCTGATCTACACAAGTACATGGATTAACCTTAAATGCATTCTGCTCAATGAAAGAAGCCAGAAATGAATGGCTACATATTTCATGATTCCATTTATGTGATAGCCTAGAAAAAAACTATAGGAATGGAAAACAGAGCCACGGTTGCCAAGGGTAGATGCGTTAGGCAGAGGTGACTGACTATGACGGGACAGCAAAAGGAAATTTCTGGAGTAATGGAATGGTTTTATAAGGGACTTTAGTGGTGGTCACATGACTGAGTCTGTCACAATCCATGGAACTTTATGCTACAGAGTGAATTTTACCGCAGGTAAATTAAAACAAAAACTAAGATGTGAGGGAGAAGACATAATGCAGACTATGACAAATTGAACTGTATTACAAGTGAATCACCTAACCACCTGGAAGATAGTGAGGGGGAAAAAAGATATGACTGACATCACTATGAAAAACAGCAAATACTCCAAGTCTAAAGGCAAAAAGGAGTAGTGTACAAGCAATATACTCTAGTTGCTAAATTTGTTTCTCACAGGGTTAAGGGTTAACAACTGAAATAATTTGTATTCTAGGAGTGAAATAAATAAATATATTGCAGATAATGAGAGTCAGGTTACCACTTTCAGAGTAAGAAATTACAAACAAAGAAAGGGGGAAGGTTAGAATAAATTCTATAGTGTTGAACTTGAGACAGAAATATCAACGTGGACAAATGCAATAATGTTAGGGTCAGGTTTATAACCCTAAAAGACAGAAATAGATATAGAAATAAATATGGATGTGGGTATACATATGACAACTCAGTTGCAATGTTTACATCTAAGCCCCATGATCTTGGTTTCTAAATACCATTCCCAATAAAAGGAACTAGAGTTCTTTGTTATTCCAGGGCTTTGGCAAGGAAAATACAAGATAAACCTAGAGCATGTTTTGGTATCAGAAAGTAAAGAAGTGCCTCAAAAAATTAGGAAAAAAAAGGATGAAGTCATGTTGAAATGGCATAGGCACCGACCTGAAAGAGCTCCCAATGGCCAAAGCTGGAACAATTTAAACAAGAAAACAAACATAGTATTGGAATGCTATGCTATGCTAAGTCGCTTCCGTTGTGTCCGACTCTGTGCGACCCCAGAGACAGCAGCCCACCAGGCTCCCCTGTCCCTGGGATTCTCCAGGCGAGAACACTGGAGTGGGTTGCCATTTCCTTCTCCAATGCAGGAAAGTGAAAAGTGAAAGTGAAGTTGCTCAGTGGTGTCCGACTCTTAGCAACCCCATGCATTGCAGCCTACCAGGCCCCTCCATCCATGGGATTTTCCAGGCAAGAGTACTGGAGTGCTATAAACCTAAAAATAAATATCCATGAGTCCATGCTGATATAAATATACAACTGAATAAAAAATAAATAGGGGAGAAAGGACAACTCTCCCATAGAGAAAAATTTTAATTAAATAATACAGAAGGAATGAAGAAAATAGAAAAATAAATATTAGAACACCATATCAGCAATTGCTGAGGGCTAGATCCATGAATGGATGCTAAAATTAGTCTGCAAAAGTTTTAAGTAAAAACAAGATGTTTGTTTAGTTTCAAAGTATCTCTCCAAAATATTTAGTAATTACAAAGAGAAGAACAGTAAGTTCACAGTAAAGAATACTGACAGATGCCACTGGGCAGATCAAGATTAACATCACCAGTAACACATGTGAACATCATGTATCCTCCAACATGACTGAGAACACATCACTTTGTGTCATCCTTCCCAAGAATGCCTAAGTTCAATCTAAACATGAGAAAACATCAAACAAACCCAAGTTGAGGGACCTTCTGCAAAATGACTGAGCAGTATTCTTCAAAAGTGTGAAATCATAAAAGACAAAAAAACACTGTACAAGTGTCAGATTGAAGGAGACCAAGGAGACACAACTATTAATAAATGCAATATGGAACCATCTATCATATCCCAGAACAGAAAAAGGGTGTTAGGAGAAAACACTGAAATCCAAATACATTATTAAGTTTAGCTAATAGTATTGTAACAAGTTTAATTTCTCAGTTTTCACTGTTGTTTTTTCTACAGTTTGGTAAGACGTATGTAACATGAGGGGATATTGGATGAAGGGTATATGGGAATTCGGCACTATTTTTGCAACCTGTCTGTAAGCTTGAAATTATTTCAAAATAAAAAGTTAAAAAATAACAATGAAAAAAATCAGAGGTGTAATTCTTAACCTCTTGTAATTGTCTTTTCCAACAGTGGCCCCACTTGCTCTTCCAGAACCTTACCATTCCCTTATCAAGAGGTGCCATCTACTTACCCTTCCCTTCAACCTGGGCAGGACTCTATTACAACTATGATGACTAGAAGAGACACTGCATGACTTCTGAATCTAGGTCACAAAAGGTGTTGCCAATTCTAAATGACCCTTTTTCTAGATATTCACCCCAGGAACCCTGTCACTATTTGGTGAGGAAGCCTGGGCCACACAAAGAAGTCACAAGAATACATTTCAGCAGAAAGCCCCTGCTAACAGCTAAGCCAAGAGCCAGACCTGTGAGAACGCCTTCAGATTATTCTAGCCCAGTGCCTTCAAGCCGTCCCATCAGTCACTGAGTGGAATAGGGAGGTGTTGTCCCCACTAAGCCCTGTCCAAATTGCAGATTTGTGTGTGTAATTATTGTCGTTATTGTGTTTAAGCTACTAAGGCTTGGAGTGATTTGTTATGCAGCAAGAGATAACTGGAACAGCTGCCCTAAATTGATATGATTAATTGCTAGTGGAAGATACCAGATTATACTCATTTCATCCCATAAAAGAAAACTTTACTCACAATGGTAAAAAGAGAACTCATAAGTGGTGTGATTTTGGTAGCATTTTTTGCCATTTTGTTTTTGCAGTGGTTTAGTTTGCCATACAGTATCCATTTCTGAAGGAGATCAATATGACATTGAGTTATTAAAACAGTCCTAAGGGCGTATTAGTCTTGTGTTTTGCCAGGTCTCAGTCTAAGCACAGCCATATTAATGTCCATCTCTTCACTTTCAGAAGTAAGTCATCCCATTTATCTGTGAATAAGGTGAAAAGTGATCAATGTCCTCAATTTCTCCCTTTCCTCTGTACCGTAAACCTGCCCTTCAAGTTCAAATCTATTGCCTTCTAAGTTGAGCTGGGAGCACACAAATAACCATCATTTACTTGCAAAGGGGATGTTTTAATAGTTTCCAACTGGACTTTTTCTTAAGTGTGTCAACTTGCACACTAAGAAATATGTTGAAAGTAGAAAAGCAAGATGCATCATCTTACCAGTAAAACTTGCTTACATCAAAGATACCAAATAATTGGTCAATAACCATCTTAAGAACATTTGAGAATGTCTTTTCTTAACAAAGTTCTTAACTCTTAATTTTCACAAGTAAGCTAAATTACTACCTTGATCTTAAAGAAATTGCAAAATATACCATCTTTGAGATATTACCATGGAGAAAATAAAACAGGGAATTATCAATGCTTATTTTTCTTCTTGATAAAATTAAAGAACAGACTAATATTCTACAGAAGTACATTACAAAATTATTTTGCTTTTATCTATTAGATTAAAGCAAAGCATGTTTCAATGTAACTTCTTTGAAGTCATTGTTACTATATGAGCTCTCAACCATCTCTTGCTTCTTTCTACCTTGAGAGCAGGAAACTAGTATCTAAAAAAAAGGGGGGGGGGTGTCTTAAATTAGAAACACCTGAGTTTGAATTCAGGTTCTCTCTCATGAACGTGCTACATCAGCAGCTCTCAGAATTTTAACATGCATCAGAATTAGCTGGAGGCCTTGTCTAAACACAAATTACCTGCGGCCCAACCCTAAGGTTTTTGATTCAGTGGGTGGAGGATGGGCTGTGAAATCTGTATCTCTTCCAAGTTTCCAGATGATGCTGAGTTGTACACACCTTTGAACAAATTACACCTTGGTTGAACCTCAGATTCTATGGCTGAAAAATATCAGAGTTTCTACCAATATCATAAATATTCATTTCCTCTCCCTGTATTAGGAGAAGGCAATGGCAACCCACTCCAGTACTCTTGCCTGGAAAATCCCATGGACGGAGGAGCCTGGTAGGCTGCAGTCCATGGGGCTGCACAGAGTTGGACACGACCGAAGCAACTTAGCAGTAGCAGCTCCCTATATTAGTCAATACCCAGGACGCAGAACTTCTCTAATGGCTCAGTGGGTAAAAAAAAATCCACCTGTCAATGCAGGAGACACAAGAGATGCAGGTTCGATCCCTGGGTGGGAAAGATCCCCTGGAGGGGGAAATGGCAACCCACTCCAGTATTCTTGCCTAGAGAATCCCATGGACAGAGGAGCCTGGTGGGCTACAGGCCATAGGGTCACGAAAGTGTCCGACGTGACTAAAAGACTAAAGAGCAAGGTTCAGGGTCCCCTCCCACAATTCTGAAACCCAAACATTTCAGAAAGCAGAACTTTTCTTTTTCTTTTAGGTTTGGTTTAAATTCATTTGGCAACAAAGCTGGCCTACTAACAGTCTTCCTTTATTACATATTGTTTTTAATTTTATATCTATTTACTATATGTTTAGTTTAGTTATTGGGTGCTATGGCCCTACCCCTACTAAAACTGTTATGTATTATACAGGCTACAAACCATACTGTCTTTCTAGAATGAGAGAAAATGTATGAATCCTGAAGTCCTGGCTCTAAATGTTTTAGATAAGAACCTGGCGACCTGTCTTTAGCACTTCAACATATTTATATATTTCCTTTGACTTATTTAGCTATTTTCAGCTTTCTCAACTTAATTACAAATCCCTCAAGAGCACAATCATGCTTTGTGTGCCAACCCCCGCATCACCTACTACCTACTGACCATGAAGTATATGTTAAATAAATAACCACTGCTTTGAATTTATTGACCCTAATGAGATGTGAGTAAAAAACTGACATGATTCCATAGTATGAGATTCAAAAAGGAAAGATGAATCAAAAAGCTTGCAGGGTTCTCAAAACTGCAACTGACTATAATCCCAAATGATTTTGACAAGAAGAAAATGTGACAGTGACACTGCTGCTCTTCTTTGCACTTGTCACACATTGTACCTAAAGTACTGAAACTGGACTCTGCTCATCTTCTTAAGGATCTGTGCCCTATTCACTCCCATACTTCTACGTGACCTCATTTCTGATGCCTCCATTCCACGAGCCTTTGCATTTGCTCAAAACTGTTGCATCCTTAAAAATGAAAGAAAAAGAAGACATATTAGGTGCAGAGGAACAAAGGTGTCGTGACTTGCAGTGCATTAGCCACGAGAAGGTGACAGACTCCATTTGTGATCCAGGAAACAAAACTGAGGTTGGCAAGTGGGGTAAGGACAGTCAACAGGATCCACTTAGAAGGAGCTTGCAAAGATGCTGCAAGGGCCAGAGTGCTCATCCAGAAGGCCAACTTGGATGGGAAACTAGATACCAAACACCTGGACCATCAGTGAGATGGTTTGACGAGGCCTGTCCAGCCAGATTTGCTTTAGTGGTCAGTACGTATTTAGAGATTTTTTATCTGAAGGTCAAGATTCATTAAGCGAGTATAATCCCCCTAATACTACATCCCCACATTCAGAAAAGTCCCCTTGAATGTAAGAGCACAAATAAAGAATAAGAAACCCTGTTAATATGCCAGAATGGTGACACAAATGAATTCACATTCTCACCAGAAGTGGTCCATTCTGCAGGATCAAGAATTTCACATGCCATTGCCTCAGCTGGACGACAGGACCTCCCTTCCAGATATATGAAGTGCATCAGTGGGTTTTCAAATTAACACTTACTGAAATTTGAAACCTGTTCTTTTTCTTAATTTTTTCCCGTTAATGTCTACTGACCTTCACAGCTGGTGTTCTGGATAATACATATGTGCTTGTAAAGGCAAGAAAATAGAGAATGGAGCCCTGAAAAGAGACTGAGCCAGATAGACAGAGAAGGGGGAGGGGGAGGAGAAGATATAGAGATTAGGGTTAGCTACAGGAAATCACCAATACGTTATCATTTTTTTAATATATGAAAATGTCAATTTCATCGTTTGACTTCCACATAAATAACTACCATCTCATGTTTTTATAAGAAAAGAAAAAAGACAGTGAAAGAAATGAGAGGCCTTATATATAAGCATGAGCCAGATCTCCATGGGTCCTACATCTCCATTCTGATGACTCTCTGATCATGATTCCAGAGATGAAAACCCAGTGGCCTCTATGTGCTGGGTCATGCTTCAGAGACTCACAAGAAAAGAAAGGAGGCTGAAAAAGACCCACATCACAATGTATGGCTAAAGGGTCACAAGTGAGACCCACGTGTTCAGAGTTGCCACTGTCCTTTTAGATTCTTAACTCAGGCTGATTATTACCCACCTCCTCGGAGACCTCACTAAAATCCATCACCGTGACCTAGAGCATTTGTCCTCAGAGCCACCGTACTTGCAAAAGGCCTGGGCTTCCCCAGAGTGGCCAGGTGCCCATGGACTGATAAAAGCACACACTACTCTTTCTTATTTCTTCCTTCATTTCCTGAATGAGGCTACATGGCTTTCGACTTTGCCCCTCGAAAATGTGGCTTTTGTTGGAGTCAGTGTCTCTCACCTCAGGGAGAGGGAAACCAGGAAAGGAAAGGGCAGTAACTTCTTTTCTTCTATTTTCCTTCCCAAAGTATCTTTTGCTGACCGCCAACATTCAGTTAGTTGGAAATTGGATACTTGCCAGAGCCCAGAATGAGAAATGTGTTGTCAACAGCCAGGAGAATAAACGGGGCAGGACTTCTCAGTTCTGGCAGATTGAGTCACTCACCTGGGGTGGCTGCTTTCATGCACACACTCTCAGGCCCCTGCTCAATCACAATCACCCAGCATCTGAACTGTGGCTTTATCTCAGTGGTTCTCAGCTGAAGGATGGTTCTGGCCCCAGGGGACATGTGGCCACATCTGGAGACAGATGGGTCCTCAGATCTAGGAGAGGGAGGCTATTACTATTGACAACTAGTAGGTAGAGGCCAGGGAGGCTGCTCAACCTCCTACAGTGCACAGGACAGTCCTCCAACAGAGAACTTCAGTTATTAGGAGTGCTGAGACGGAGAGATAAGAAAGCCTTCCTCGTGATCAGTGCAAAGAAATAGAGGACAACAATAGACTGGAAAAGACTAGAGATCTCTTCAATAAAATGAGCGATACCAAGGGAATATTTCATGCAAACATGGGCACAATAAAGGACAGAAATGGTATGGACCTAACAGAAACAGAAGATATTAAGAAGAGGTGGCAAGAATACACAGAAGAACTACACAAAAAAGATCTTCATGACCCAGATAATCATGATGGTGTAATCACTCACCTAGAGCCAGACATCCTGGAATGCAAACTCAAGGGGACCTTAGGAAGCATCACTACGAACAAAGCTAGTGGAGGTGATGGAATTCCAGTTGAGCTATTTCAAATCCTGAAAGATGATGCTGTGAAAGTGCTGCACTCAGTATGCCAGCAAATTTGGAAAACTCAGCAGTGGTCAAAGGACTGAAAAAGGTCAATTTTCATTCCAATCCCAAAGAAAGGCAATGCCAAAGAATGCTCACACTGCCACACAGTTCCACTCATCTCACACGCTAGCAAAGTAATGCTCAAAATTCTCCAAGCCAGGCTTCAACAGTACATGAACCGTGAACTTCCAGATGTTCAAGCTGGATTTACGAAAGGCAGAGGAGCCAGAGATCAAATTGCCAACATCCATTGGATCATTGAAAAAGCAAGAGAATTCCAGAAAAACACCTATTTCTTCTTTTTTGATTATGCCAAAGCCTTTACTGAGTAGATCACCACAAACTGTGGAAAATTCTTTAAGAGGTGGGAATACCAGACCACCTGACCTGCCTTCTGAGAAATCTGTATGCAGGTCAAAAAGCAACAGTTAGAACTAGACATGGAACAACAGACTGGTTCCAAACTGGGGAAGGGATACATCAAGGCTGTATATTGTCATTTTGCACATTAACTTATATGCAGAGTACATCATGAGAAATGCTGGGCTGGATGAAGCACAAGCTGGAATCAAGGTTGCCAGGAGAAATATCAATAACCTCAAATATGCAGTCCATGGGGTCGCTAGGAGTTGGACACAACTGAGCGACTTCACTTTCATTTTTCACTTTCATGCATTGGAGAAGGAAATGGCAACCCACTCCAGTATTCTTGCCTGGAGAATCCCAGGGATGGGGGAGCCTGGTGGGCTGCTGTCTACAGGGTCGCACAGAGTGGGACATGACTGAAGCGACTTAGCAGCAGTAGCAGTAGCAGCAGCAGATATGCAGATGACACCACCCTTATGGTAGAAGGTGAAGAAGAAATAAAGAGGTTCTTGATGAAAGTGAAAGAGGAGAGTGAAAAAGTTGGCTTAAAACTCAACATTCAAAAAACTAAGATCATGGCATACAGTCCCATCACTTCATGGCAAATAGGTGGGGAAACAATGGAAATGGTGACAGACTTTATTTTCTTGGGCTCCAAAATCACTGCAGATGGTGACTGCAGCTATGAAATTAAAAAATGCTTGCCTTTTAGAAGAAAAGCTATGACCAAACTAGATAGCATATTAAAAAGCAGAGACATTACTTTGCCAACAAAGGTCCATCTAGTCAAAGCTATGGTTTGTCTAGTAGTCATGTATGGATGTGAGAGTTGGACTATAAAGAAAGCTGAGTGCTGAAGAACTGATGCTTTTGAACTGTGGTGTTGGAGAAGACTCTTGAGGGTCCTTTGGACTGCAAGGAGACCAAACCAGTCAATCCTAGAGGAAATCAGTCCTGAATATTCATTGGAAGGACTGATGTTGAAGCTGAGGCTCCAATAATTATGGCTACCTGATGTGAAGAACTGACTCACTGGAAAAGACCCTGATGCTGGAAAAGATTGAAGGCAGGAGGAGAAGGGGAAGACAGAGGATGAAATGGTTGGATGGCATCAACAACTCGATGGACATGCATTTGAGCAAGCTCTGGGAGTTGGTGATGGACAGAGAAGCCTGGTGTGCTGCAGTCTATGGGGTCACAAAGAGTCGGACACAACTGAGCAACTAAACTGAACTGAACTGAACTAAGGTGGAGAAATTCAGGCTTAATTCCTCAGGCAGCTCTGATGACTTGCAGGTTTCAGAACTACTAGCTTTGGACAGTCCAAGAAGATCGTAAAACTTTAAACAATTATACATGGGTGATCACAACCTATTGGCAAGAATAGTTACTAATTACTGAAACTAGCTTACATTTCAATTATCCAAAGTCTTGAGAAAGAGAATGGATTGACCATACCAAAAAATATATACAAATGTTGTCCCTCCTGTTTCTTACATGAATGTGAGCTAGGGATGGTGGGAATATAGATATAGATGGGGCTTCTCTGGTGGCCAAGTGGTAAAGAATCTGCCTCCAATGCAGGAGACACAAGTTCAATCCCTGGGTCAAGAAGATCCCCTGGAGTAGGAAATAGCAATCCACTCCAGTATTCTTGTCTGGAGAATCCCATAGATGGAGGAGCCTGATGGGCTACAGTTCACGGGGTCACAAAGAGTCAGAGATGACTGAGAACACAGACATGCATAGAAATAAACATAGACATGAAAAGCATATATATATATTCATCCTTTATAAATGTGAAAAATGGTATTACTGAAAACAAGACATAAACATGTTTCAATACAACATTGCAAATCAACTATAATTGAATTTAAAAAAAGAAGTGTACACGTGGCTCACACCATACTGAGGGGGAAGCAACATGAATAATGGAGTCAAAGAATGCTTGGAGTTAGTTCCGTGCTTTGTCCAATCTTCTCTGCAAAAGTCTGGATTTTCCCAGAAAATACTGACATTCAAATATTGATTTAGTAGGCAGAAACAGAGAGCTCTGGCTCTCCCTACTTTATACAAAGGTTTCCACTAATGAAAGTGAAAAGATTCTAATTAGCTTTCTTATTTTTCCCCCAAACATTTCCTATGGTTTCTAGGAATGGCAGTTGCCAGTGAAGAGAAACCATCCCACAGGCTTAGAGCCAGGTCAGAAGTCCATTTTTTTTTTTCAGACTCCTATAACTCATGACTTCTCTCCTTACATGCCTGTCCATTCTGGAGAAAATTTATATAAAGAGAAGATGCTATTTGAGGCCTTGTTTCTATACCCATTCACTTATTCAGACATCTAGTGTTGCTTGACATTCTACTATGCCAGGCACTGTTGTAGGTGCTGAGATGACAGCAGTGAACAAAAAAACAAGACCCCACCCTCATGGAATTTCCTTTTTCCTGTGGCAGATGTACATACAAAAACCAAAACAGCTACTGTGTACAGAATTTGTCAGGCCTCCATGAAGAGGAGACATTTTGGGCAGCGAGCAGAAGGAAGCAAGGGCACTGGGTGAGCCAGGTGGTTTTCCGGATGAAGAGCACACAAAGCAGTGGGAACAGTAAGTGCAAAGGTCCTGGGGTATATAAGAAGCAGAGAGCAAGTGAGTATCTGATGGGTCAGACTGATTTCAAGACTTTGTTGTTTCAGGGGCTGCTGGGGAGTATGTAAAACTAACTTGGGTACTGTTACTCCTTTTCATCCCACTTAAAATAAAAAATAAAGTAACAATCAACTAAGGTCAGATAATCATGCAGGGTTTTTTTTTTTTTTTTTTTTTTTTTTTAGCACAAAACAGGGATTTGTGCTCTTCATCTCTTTCCAAAAAAAAGGGTAGGGTATAACCTCAGGGAACCACTGGGCTTTGAGGACAGTGAAGCAGCCAGAGAGCACAGCAGTAGCTCCTTTGCAAAAGACTAAGGGTTTTGGAGAGAAAGGAGTTCAAAGTTTGGTCCTACAAAATGAAGAGAGACATGAACCCAGGACCTGTGCTGATGGCAGAGTCAGAGTTGTCACCACCCCTGAAAAATCATTCATGCTTGGGCAGGAGCCAAAAAACCAAAAACAACAGTGAGCATCACTATGAAAATGAGGACTGTACCCACAGTCTGTGCACTCTCTCAATTAAAACATATCGGTACCTGTTCAAGGTGGATCAATAAGCAGGTACCTTGAGCGCCCTTGGAGAGCTGGGTAAAAAACAGCCCTCAAAGAAAGAGCTCTTGAATAGGCCTCCTAAGAGGGGACCCAAGAGGCGCCAGGAGAGCAGAAGCAGGCACTGCCAGCCCTTTCAAAACTGGAAACAGGAGCGAAGTCTGACTCCTCCTGGGCAGGTCATGTGTATTCCCAGATGTGGCCCTTACATCTTCAAAGCCCCACACAAACCTTATGGTCATGAGATGTCACCAAGAAGGGACGTGGCTTTGTTTTTGTCTTTTTTAGCAACATATTTTCTCTCTGGCATTCAGACACTGTCTACAAGCTTCTGACCTCCTGAGATTCTTTGTGGGGGGTGGGGAGAGTCTAATCATGTAAATGCCTAGGCCAGTGGTTCTTAACTTCTGACTGCAGGATACCCTGTGCACCGGCTAAACATTAAGAGTAAGGCCCCATCTCCCAGAGATGGGAAATGTGGGTCTAGGAATACACATTTTTACATCCCCTAAAGCCATCCTGAGGCTGGTAGGTCAAAGGACCTTATGTGGAAAAACATTGGCCCATCCCCTCTCCCTCCCACAAAAAAGCCCTCTTCCTCACTGATAAAATGGGGAGAGGTGAGAGAGAAAAGATACAGAAGTTGCCCAAATTGCCCTGTACACGCCTCAAACTGTGGCTCCTGATTATAGAAAGTTTGTGTTTACGTGCCTCTCTGTTCCTGATTCAGGGACTCCTTGACTTAGTACACAGTTGGCTGCATCAGTGCAGCATGAACAGAGCCTGCCCAAGGCTGTTGTCCCTGATGTCCTGCCCAGCATGGCCCTGCACATCAGGGCATCCTCCCTAGGAGGACAGGGAGGTGCCTAAGACATGCCCTGTGGCTGGCAGGGACCTGTGACAGAGCACTAGAGCACGCAACCCCAAAAAACAAACTGGGAGGTGCCTTAGTGAATTCCTATTTCAATAAGCCCCATCCAGCTGACTCTCGTCCTGTAGAAGAAATGCAAGCAGGCAGCTTGGATTTCTTCTATTTGACCCAAAGAAGTGAGTAAGTATGCAGAGTACACCATGAGAAACACTGGGCTAGAAGAAGCACAAGCTGGAATCAAGACTGCCAGGAGAAATATCAATAACCTCAGATATGCAGATGACACCACCCTTATGGCAGAAAGTGAAGAAGAACTAAAGAGCCTCTTGATGAAAGTGAAAGAGGAGAGTGAAAAAGTTGGCTTAAAGCTCAACATTCAGAAAACAAAGATCATGGCATCCAGTTCCCATCACTTCATGGCAAATAGATGGGGAAACAGTGTCAGACTTTATGTTTTTGGGCTTCAAAATCACTGCAGATGGTGATTGCAGCCATGAGATTAAAAGATGCTTAATCCTTGGAAGGAAAGTTATGACCAACCTAGACAGCATATTCAAAAGCAAAGACACTACTTTGCCAACAAAGATCCGTCTAGTCAAGGCTATGGTTTGTTCAGTGGTCCTGTATGGATGTGAGAGTTGGACTATAAAGAAAGCTGAGCACCGAAGAATTGATGATTTTGAACTGTGGTGTTGGAGAAGACTCTTGAGAGTCCCTTGGACTGCAAGGAGATCCAACCTGTCCATCCTAAAGGAGATCTGTCCTGGGTGTTCATTGGAAGGACTGATGTTGGGGCTGAAACTCCAATACTTTGGCCACCTTATGCGAAGAGCTGACTCATTTGAAAAGACCCTGATGCTGGGAGGGATTGGGGGCAGGAGGAGAAGGGGACGACAGAGGATGAGGTAGTTGGATGGCATCACTGACTCGATGGACATGGGTTTGGGTGGACTCCGGGAGTTGGTGATGGACAGGGAGGCCTGGCGTGCTGCGATTCATGGGGTCACAAAGAGTCGGACACGACTGAGCAACTGAACTGAACTGAACTGAGTGAGTGAGTAAGAAGGAAAAGGTGCTGGGACTGGGGACTCTTTGCTGCAACCTCCAGAGTAGACCATGAGTAGCTATGTGACCTCAGCAAAGTCAATTTTGGAAGGCCCTTCCTGCTCCCAACAGCCAAGATTCCATGAGCAAAGGCGTCTTCACAGGGAGCTTGCATGGTGAAGATTCAAACCAAGCATGGTATGCTCTCTAGGCAGTGGGAAAACCCAGCGGTTGGGGCCATGGGACACAAGTGACAAGATTAGGTTGTGAGAACCCTAATTAGGGTATCAGGAGACGGGGCAGAGGAGGGTCTGGGGAAGAAGAGAGAAGAAGGTAAGCTGGGGTTTCTCAACCTCGGCACTCAGGGTATTCTGGCCCCAGTGATGCTTTGTCGTGGGCACTATCCTGTGCATGGCAGGTTATTTGGCAGCATCCCAGTCTGTACCCACTAGTTACCAGGAGCATCCCCCCTCCCCCACCTCCAGTTGTGACAGGTAAAACATCTCCAAACATTGCCAAATGGCCCCTTGGCAGCAAAATTGCCTCTGGTTGAGAATCACTGGTTTAAATGAGACAAAACATTATGGCTTTATCCTCTTAATAATATCCCTCCACACTCAAAAGGAACATACATAATTTCTACTACCATACCCTAAAACTATCACTGCTTGACTATTTTACTTGTCCACAATGTCAGTCTGAAAGGTAAAGACCACCCCAGCAGGAATGGCTGCCCCTGTGGCATCACTGGGACTCAGGCACCTCCTTGAGGGGACAGCAGCCATGATGGCTCAGGGAATGGAAGTGTGGGGCTACCGCGAGCCTGGCCACCGGTCACTAAACACCCACCAAGTAGACAGAGCCACCAAGTACCAGGCGCCATGTTAGCTCCTAAAGGTCTAAAGAGAAAATGCCTGGGTCCTGCCACCAGGGAAGCAAGTCTAGGCGGCTGAGCTCAGGAGGAGGGGAGCCATGCGTGACTGCATCCCTGGAGGATGCACTCTGAGCCTCTGGGTTCCTGTGGCTCAGAGGATGAACCAGCATCACCAGGAAACAAAAGCTGCTTCCAGCACGCTCCCTACCCTCCTCATTGCGGGCCTGAAAACCACAATGGGGATAAAAAAAGACTTAGATAAGGTTCCAGAAAACCTCTGGCCACCCCTCCCCTTGAAGAACAAAGCTCTGATTTACAGCTCTGATTTTTCAGGGAGACCCTCGAACTGTCATGTCAGCCAAATTTCTCTGAATTTTAGACGCCCCCGGGTTGGGTTGCTGTTTTGAATTAGTTCCTCTTGCCAAGGGATATAAGAAAAGGCTCCCAAAGGAAGCCTGCAAAAACAGCTCATTACTGTGCGATCCACTCCCCTGCCACCTCGCAGAAGATGCAAGCGAAGAGCTCTGTTGCCACCGTCTGATAACAGAGGTGGTGGCCTGAATACTAACCAGAAAGCCGAAGAGAAGGAAATGTTTTCTGAGAAAATATGTCTTTTCTGGAGGTAGAAAAACAACAAGACACACACACACACACAAACCCACTGCTCTTGGTTTGCAAATTCCAAGTGGGGAATGCTGCCAGTATCTTGTGAAGGACTAGGAAGGTGAGGTCTGGGGGCCTGGTTTCTAGAAGCTGTTTTCAATGCCTTCCTTCTGCTGCTCACACACAGGGCATTCAGTTTGTTCAAATGAGTGCAAACAAAGGAATACATTTGTTTGGGCAGGCTTCATTATACGCTAATTAATGTAAATCTCACCCACAGAGAGGAACCTAAATAAATAGCTAGAGTAATTAAAGTTAAGGGGGGTTGTTCTGTTTTGTTTGAAAGGGGGTTAGTTAGGGGTGTGTCTGAAAAAGGTTCAGATTTGAGGGAGTTTTAGGAATGGATTTTTGTATAATAATCTTTCAGAAGAATGGACTACCTATATTAGCCAGGTGGCGGTCCCTAATCCAGGTCAGTAGCATCCATTGCAAACAAAAACACTATGTTCCCACAAGGAGTTTGGGAAACAAAGAGACCAACGTTAAGTACCGGAGCTGCAAAAATGTTAGAGAAGAAAGGCCTAAAACAATGCAGGGGAAGATAATTAAATCATTAAAGCACTGTCACATTGAAATAACCGGACCAGCAGAGCTGAAAGATCAAAGCTGAGTTTATTACTCACCAAGCGAGCTCAGTCAGTCTCTCCACATCTCCCCAAGCAGAAAGAGGAATTTTTCTCAAATAACGCAGGATTCTGAAAAGCATTATTTGATTGGCTAAGACTGCGATTATCAATTCTCTTTAGGGATCGATCATTGCTTAATTTAGGTCACAAAAGCACAGGCAAAATTCTCAAAGTGGTCCAAGATCTGTCGCATTTGGGTTTGGTCTGATACAGGAATAGGCAGCAGTCACCTGAATAATAAAATTCCCCCCTAAATAAAAATCAAATCCTGAGCAATGGCTAGCCATTTCCAAGTTGTATTTTTCAAGTTACCCTAATGATACAGGAAGGCATATCTAATGAACATAAACATTTCTTTGACTTGCATGGCAATTAATGCCATGCTTCCCTCCATCCGTGACATATCCAAACTTCCTCGTGAGGGACCCAAACATACAAAGATCTCAGATGAAGAGGGATTAGCAAGTGAAAAGGCCTAGGAGCTGAAATGAGCCTGGTGTTTTTGATAAACAGCAAGAAGGCCAGTGTGGCTAGATCAAAGTCAGGGAGAGAGGAGAGTGATAAGAAATAGGTAGGATCCAGATCTGCCCAGGACATGGTAGGACATGGATGTGACGTTCATTCCAAATGTGATGGAAATCCACTGAAGAATTGTGAGCAGGGAAGTGTCATCATTTGATTTACAACTTGTAACAGGTTACCATGTCTGATGTGTGAAGAAGATTCTCTAGGCAAGTAAAAAGTAGAAGTAGAGCCATTCAGAGGCCAACTGTGCTAGTCCAGGACTTGATGGCAGCCTGGGTGGGGGATAATGGGAAATGATGGATAAAAAGTCAGATTTGTGATCTATTTTGAAAGTAGAGCTGACAACAATGGAATGAGGAAGTGAGGGTAGGAGGAAAGCAGGGAATTAACATGATTTCTGGATTTTCAGCCAGAGCACCTTTAAGAACGGTGAACACTGGAAAAGTAAAGGCTTTACAGGACCACTGGACGTTCAGATGTGAACACAGTGAAGTTGGAGATGCAGGTGACACATCCAAGTTAAAGGCATATCAGCAGCTGGATGTGTCGATTAGAAGCTCAAATGAAAGGCAGAGATATAAACTGGAATCCTTAGTATATAGGGCTCATATAAAGTCATGGGACTGGTTGAGGCCATTTAGAGAGCAAATATTGATAAAGAAAACAAAGAGAGGAAGCAAGGGGGGAGGAGGAGGAGAGAGAAAGGGAGGAAAGGAGAAGAAGAAATAGCAGAGGACTGAGCCATGACAAGATGGAGAGGTCATGTTGTGGTCGTCTGTTTAGATGGCAAATATCACAGCAGTTCCTGTACTGGTGGAGAGAGGAGAGAATTTATGGTGCACAAGTAAGGAAAATAAGTAAAGGAATCAAGTCCTCAGGTAGTTGAAAAGGGATGGTGGCAGATGCAGAGGGGACAGGTTGACCCAGAGAGGGGCAGTAACAGACTAGTTGTGAAAGGAGGGAAGGAAAATATAAGCGTATAGATGCCTACAAGCAGCCAAGTCTGCTTTGTGTTGGCAGGAAAGAGGCGGTTCTTTTCTGAGCACTTCCATTCGATCAGCAAACTAAAAAATAAGTGAAGGAGTCTCTGGGCCTAGAAAAGAAATCAATGGTCTCAAAGGCCCTTGCTGAATCATCTAACTTTGGGGAAAACAAAACCAAACTTTAAGTTCCACCCTGATGCTCTGGACCGGTTGCATCTATCTGGGACTTATCACTCCCTGCCCAGAAACCTCCCACTCCCTACCCCTGCCCAGGACTTATCAACCTTCCCCAGGGGACTTATCACCCCCTGCCTAAAACCTCCCACCCCCTGTTCAACTACAAATGCCATCTCAACTAAAGATTACTCAAAACTTCTCGCCTGACTAACGTTTTCCTTATCGCTTCCACAAACCTCCCTTTAAATATGAAGCCTCCCTGATCTCTCTCACTCTCCTCCTTGCCTAAATAAAGGTAACCTACCTCTGTTGAGGTCGTCTCTCCTTCTTTTCTGCCTCGGCCCGAAGTATACCTTACAATAAGATCATTAAGAAGAGGGCGATTTGACAACAGGCAGTGGAAGAAGGAGTTTTTGAGAAGAGGTCTGATGTGGTTGTCTCTGAGGATGGGAGAGAGGATGGAGCGGGGAAATACCCCACAATGCTCAAAAAGCTGAAATTTAGAGTCATGGATCTGAAATGAGGCCAGGAGCGGGGCTGGGTGTTTTTCTCCAATGACATTTGGCTCCTCAGAAGTAAGATGGGCTGAGATTTTGGTTGAACCTGGGTCTGGGGAATCAAGTAACTTAGAGGCCAAAGGTCTGAAGAGGAGATCTCCTGGGATGGCAAAGCTGCAGGAGAGTCAGCCCCGGACTAGTAGTGGAGGGGGTGGGGAGGAAAGAGCCGTGGGCTGAAATTGCCATCAAAATGAGGAGGCAACTGGAATGTCAGCAGGTGCAACACAAGGTCAGTTATAGAAGGCGAGCCTAGTAATATGGTGGCATGTGTGTCAAAGGAGCTCAGTGTTTGAGGAGAGAGGCAGGAAGAGCAGGGTCTAGAAAGGAGATCGGTTAGACCAGTGGTTCTCAGCCAGGGGCAATGCCCACCCCACCACCACAGGGATTGTGGCAATGTCTGGAGACATTTTTGGTTGTCACAGCTGCAGGAGAGAGACAGTACCCATGGCTTTTAGTGGAGAAAAGGCAGGGAGGCTGCTAAACCTTCCGGAGGGCGCAGCAAAGAATGATCCCGCCCAAAGTATTGATGGTGCTAAGGTTGAGAAACCCCAGTTAGATCCAGAAGGTAAAGGGAATGTTCCTTGCAGGGGTTTCCCAGCATGGAGTGGAAGGGCTTGATGAGGGAAGAGGCTGTGGGAAGCTGAGCTGGTGGAGGAGACCAAGTCCTATGGGGAAAAGGTGTGGGCAGTCCCAGGGACTTGGAAGATTGGCTACTGGTGGTGACTGAAAGATGTAAGACATCTTCTGTAAGAAAGATGAGAGATGTAAGACATCATGGGCTTGGTCCTGAGAAGGAGAGAGAAGAGTGATTCCAGTCACGGCTTTCTTTGCAAAGTTGTGAATGGACGTGAGGAGGGTGCACCCCTGGGTCCTGCCATTGGCCCTTTGGCAGCCAGAGGGGGAGTCTTAACCAGGGCTTCACTGAACTTTCAAATCTAGCCCATGAAAAGAACAGAGAGTTATACTGCAGAGTATCAAGACAGATGCCTATAAATGGGCAAAATCTCAAAGTCATAAAATTCTATATTAAAATGTCACATTTTGAAAATGATGGAAACCGAATATGTGTGGTGTGATAAAAAAAGAAATTTGTAAAGTATTACTGTGCCAGATGAATGTACCTTAAACGTGTCATTTACATTTTGACAGTTTCAAATGCTCCCTTTCTATTCCCTCCTTTGTGCTAGAACACTGCAAATTCAGGGGAATTTGTGGCTCTTGGTGTTGAAAGACATTCTGTTCTATTTTCATAGAATTATCAACTTGAAGAAAAATCTACAGATTTCTTAGAAATATTTTTCCAGAAGTACATGAATAATTTCACTGAGTTTTTTTAAGTGAAAATAATGTTAATGGATACCCACTTTGCGTCAAAAACTGTGACCCAAAGGAATACAGTATTGATAGTTTAATTATAGCATTTCTAGTTATTTCATTGATACCTATCTTAATTCTCTCATGCCAAACTGAAAGGCTCAAAAGTTTAAAATGATTATTCAATTCAACTGCAATGTTTTAAAATTTAAGAGAATTTAAAAATTTTCCCATGAAGTAAATGCTACTTCAAATTAAAAATATATCTGTGGTCTAATTAAAAACTGGTTACACTTTTTACACTAACAATGAAATATCAGAATGTTAAAAAAAAAAAAATACCTTTTAAAATAGCACCAAAAAAAAAACCCCTAGGAATAAATCTGACCAAGTAGGTGAAAGATGTATAACCTAAAAACTATAAAACATTAATAAAGAAAATTAAAGAGGATTCAAAGACATGGAAAGATATCCTGTCCAAAGTGAGGTTGAGAAACCCAAGTTAGATCTGAAAGGTAAAAGGAATGTTCCTTACAGGGGTTTCCCAGCGTGGTGTGGAAGGGCTCAATGAGGGAAGAGGCTAGAACAAATAATTCTAAAATATATATGGAACCATAAAAGACACAGAATTGCCAAAACAATCCTTGGGGTGGGGGAGAGGGATCAAAGCGGGAGGTATAACTCTCCCAGACTTCAGAAAATACTATGAAGCTACCGTAATCAAAACAGTGTAGTGCTGGTATAAAAACAGATATACAGATCAATGGAACAGAATAGAGAGCCCAGAAATAAGCCCACACACCTATGGTCAATTAATCTTCGATAAAGGAGGGAAGAACATACAATGGAGAAAAAGACAGTATCTTCAACAAGTGTTATCGGTAAAGTTGGACAGCTGCATGTAAATCAACGAAGGTAGAACACACCCTCATACCATGCACAAAAATGAACTCGTTTGAGGCTTAAAGACTCAAACATAAGATGACACCATAAAACTCCTAGAAGAGAGCACAGACAAAACATTCTCTGACATAACTGTATCAATGTTTTCTTAGGTCAGTCACCCAAGGCAATAGAAATAAAAACAAAAATAAACAAAAGGGGCTTAATTAAACTTATGAGCTTTTTTGCACAGCAAAGGAAAACATAAGAAAAGACAACCTACAGAATGGGAGAAAATATTGCAAATGATGCAACAGATAAGGGCTTAATTTCTAAAATATACAAATAGCTTGTACAACTCAACAACAACAATAACAACAACAAAAACCCAATTGAAAAATGGGCAGAAGGCCTTAACAGACATTTCTTCAGAGAAGACATACAGATGGCCTTTGGCACACAAAAACATGTTCAACATCACTAATTATTAGAGAAATGTAAATCAAAACTACAATGATATATCACCTCACACCAGTCTTAATGGCCATCATCAAAAATTCTACAAATAACAAATGCTGGAAAGGATGTGGAAAAAAGGGAACAGAGGTGGTGGGAATGTAAGTTGGTACAGCCACTATGAAAAACAGTATGGAGGTTCCTCAGAAAACTAAAAACAGAATTACCATATGGTCCAACAACCCCACTCCTAGGCATATACATAGAGAAAACTGTAATTCAAAAAGATATATGCACCCCTAGTTCATAACAGCACTATTCACAATAGCCAAGACATGGAAACAACCTAACTGTCCACTGACAGATGAACGGATAAAGAAGATGTGCTTCACATATACAATGGAATACTACTCAGCCATAAACAAGAAGAAATACTGCCATTGGCAGCAACATGGATGCAACTAGAGATTATCAGACTAAGTGAAATAAGTCAGAAAGAGAAGGATAAATACCATACAATAGCACTTACATGTGGAATCTAAAATATGGCACAAATGAATCTATCTACAATTCAGAAACAGACTCATGGACACAGATCAGATCTATGGTTGCCAAAGAGGAGGGGGTGAGGGAGGGAAGGACTGGGACTGCAGGATTATCAGATGTAAACTACTTTATATACAGGAGAGATAAACAACAAAGTCCTACTATATAGCACAGGAAAACTATATTCAATATTGTAGTGGAAAAGAATATACAAAAAAAGAATGTGTATAACTGAGTCACTTTGTTGTACAGTAGAGATCTGCAGATCTATTATGAGTCAGACTTCAATTAAAAATAAAATTTTTTTCAAAAAGGAAAAAACATACCTGTGCTTTAAACCAGTGAATAAGATTTCAATACCAAGTATATCAACATTTAGTCAGTAGTCAAAATACTATTTAGAACCATGGATTATTTTATTGAAAGAACCAATTTGTTAAATCATGCATTGTAAATCCAGATTATTCACTAATCTTTTCATGATGAGTAAATGACCAAATGCTATCGATGGAGCTGTTTGAGTGACTGAGTTAAAATTCCACACTAGTGATTTTTAAGCTGTCCTCTTAGCTTACTTCTTCAACACCTTGTCAGGAGGTATCCTTGGTCTCAAGGGGACGTGAGTTGCACAGTGTGGACAGATCAACACAAATTCAGCAATACTACTGGGAAAACATCCTAACATTGATAATGAGTGTAAGGAAAGCAGGTGACATCTCACTTTAAAAGAGTGTTTAAATGCCAGTAAGGTGTTTTGCTCTATGTGAATGACAGTGTATCTGCAAAAAAACAAAAACAAAAACTCTGTTTCTGAGTAACTCTGTCATTGAGGATGTTCATAAATATTGGTGTAGGGAACCTCTCACTGAGACTATCAAGCAAAGTACTTCCTGTAAGTGAAGCTGTATGCAGCTCCATTGCTTCTACCTCACAAGTAAAAATCAGGATGGAAAGGGATTGGGGTGGTTGAGTAAATATGAAAAAAGTCATTTATTCCCTTAGATAGGGAAAAAGGAAAGGGTGTGGGAGGCAAAAGAGAAAATTACTCCATCCATCTAAAACACCTTGTGTAAGGCTTTTTGCCTCTTCTTTGTATTTTTCTGTCTAATGGAAAAGTAAACAAGAAAGAAGAGAGACAGGGAAGAGCGGACGGAGGAAATAGGTAGAAAGAGAAAGGAGGAGGAGAAGTGGGAGGGGAGAGAGAAGGAGGCAGGAGAAAGAGATGCTGGCAAAGGAGAGGAGAGAAGATGCTGTGTCATCCCACCCCACCCCAGCCCCCACCGACTCATCCCCTGGCAGCTGATGGAGACCCAGGCTGAGAGGAAAGCTGTGGTCCTGTTGCGAATGAAGAAGCTATGAGGACTTTAAATCAAAGCCAAGTCACAGAGCAGTAAAGCCAGGAGGAACTCAGGGAGTTCAGCACCACAGCAAGCAGATGAGAAAAAGGAGCCAAAGGTTTCCCTTTCTAAAGATGTACAAGTCAAGAGAGAGGATACCCAGACATTATCCCAGTGATCAAACGGTACACAAAGGAACTGTTTTAACTTAGGCTAGCTAACTATGGTCTTCTCTGGTGGCTCAGTCAGTAAAGATTCTGCCTGCAATGCGGGAGACCTGGGTTCAATCCCTGGGTCAGGAAGATCCCCTTGAGAAGGAAATGGCAACCCACTCCAGTATCTTTGTCTGGAGAATCCCATGGAGAGAGGAGCCTGGTGGGCTACAGTCATGGGGTCACAAAGAGTCAGACACGACAGACTGACTCACACACTTAGAATAACTTTACAATTTGCAATTAAATAGCCTTTTCAGGAGAAGGCAATGGCACCCCATTCCAGTACTCTTGCCTGGAAAGTCCCATGGACGGAGGAGCCTGGTAGGCTGCAGTCCATGGGGTCGCTAAGAGTCGGGTACGACTGAGCAACTTCACTTTCACTTTTCACTTTCATGCATCAGAAAAGGAAATGGCAACCCACTCCAGTATTCTTGCCTGGAGAATCCCAGGGACGGCAGAGCCTGGTGGGCTGCCTCTATGGGGTTGCACAGAGTCAGACACGACTGAAGCGACTTAGCAGCAGCAGTCTTTTTCAATGTTGTGTCTTTTATAATACAAGTTGACTACAGAGATGCACGTTTGATAATTAGACTATAGAAAATGCACAGTTATTCATTTTGGGGAGAGAATTTAAGCAGAAAATACTATCCAAGCTTTAGGAGAACTGTCGTCCCAGCTGCTCTGGGACTCAGTCACATTCAATAGATGTTTGTTAAAAGGATCGATAAAAGAATTGTTAAAAGATAAACTGAGGTGTATTAAAATTTTTAAGAGCTTATCTGAGCAAAAATCAATTCAAATCAGATAGCATCCAATCTAGTGAAACCAAGCAGAAGCCTGTGGGGCCCTTCCTGGTACAAATACTTTCTTTGTCCCCTTTTCTTACTTGAAGGAAAAAAAGGCTCCAGCCTCCTAGACCTTCCCTGAGTTCCAAAGGGCAGATTCAAAGGGTTGCTAATCAGTAAGTGAGACAAAGGCGGAGCCCTCAAGAAATTATATTATAGCAATGAAAGCTGGGTCCTTGGTTCCTCCTCAGCAGATATACGCAGCATCTATCTCTGAGTTCTGCAGGAACTACAGCCCCACCCAGGTGGAGGATGGAAACTTCAGGCTGAGCACAGGATTTCTGGAGTACTGCCCTATTACCTCATCACCAACCAATCAGGAGAAAGTTACATATCCTGAAGCCCTTACCCCAAATTTGCTTTAAAAACTCTTCCCCTAAAACCACTGTAAGCAGTTAGGGTAGGGGTCCCCAGAGAAAGAGAACCAGACGTGGCTTTCTTGACATGAGAGAAGCCATTTTTGGCCTAAGTCATTTTGTGATCTAAGCCTGGCCACAATGCTTGCCCTTGAAAAGGCCTCGTAATTCATGATTGTAAGGGAAGTGAGGGGATGCAGGAACAAAGGAAAATCAGTCAAGAAACAATATTTCAGCAATAAAACAGAGTCCCAGTTCCTCTTTAAGGAATATATACAACAATCTGATACATTATCTTTGAGTTCTGTGGGAACTAAGGCCCCCAGCCAGATGGAGGATGGAATGAAGATGTTGACCTTTTCTGATCCTTAAGACTTCAGTCACCTAAAGCTTGAACTCTGTCAACCCTTGCCCCAATGCTATGCTGAATTCTCCTCTGCCCAAAACCCTTCACAAATATGCATTGACCCTTAGCTTAAAATCTCCCCAGTTTTGGTGTCTAGGGAAGCAGCTTTGGAAACAATCCCTGGTGTTCTCCTTATTTGCTGCAAGTAATAAATCCTTCCTTCTCCTGCTCTTTGGCTTGGTTGTGTCTTTTGGCTCAATACCCACCAAGAGGTAAACCCAGTTTTTCAGGTAACACCACCAGGGAGTTCACATTTTTTTTAAGATATATTTATTTAATTTTTGGCTGCACTGGGTCTTCATCACTGTGTGGACTATTCTCTAGTTGCAGAGAGCACAGGCTTCTCAATGTGGTGGCTTCTCTTGTTGCAAGCTATGGGCTCTAGACTCATGGGCCTCAGGAGTTATGGCTCAAGGGCTCCAGAGTGTGGGCTCAGTAGTTGTGGTGCATCAGCTTAGTTGCTCTGCAGCACATGGGACCTTCCCTGACCAGGGACTGAACTGATACCCTCTGCACTGAAAGGTAGATTCTTAACCACTAGCCCACCAGGGATGGAGAAGGAAATGGCAACCCACTCCAGTATTCTTGCCTGGAGAATCCCATGGACAGAGAAGCCTGGCAGGCTGTAGTCCACAGGGTAACACAGAATCAGACAAGACTTAGTGAATAAACAACAGACCACCAGGGAAGCCCCAGAGTTTTTAAAACATGAGCTTCCCATTCTCTTGGCCTTGCAATAAATGTTTCTCTGCTTCAAACTCCAACATTTTGGTTTGACCTCATTTTGTGTAGGGTACACAAAGTTGCACTTGGCAACAGTTTCATTTCTGGGAGAGCGGAAGCTGTAAATAAAGTCTCAAATTAGGGATGGGGGTTTTATCATAAGCCACTCCATTTTGTGCCTGTTGTCTTGTTTTGGGAACAATCCCCGGTGTTCTCCTTACTTGCTGCAAGTAACAAATCCTTGATGCATGGGTAAATGAATGAACCGATATGAGCAGGCTGGTCTCAGACACCTGAAAGTTTCAGAAAATGTGTGTTAAGATTGAAAAAGTAAACTCTGAAAAGAGAAAAACGAAGGTTACAAACTAAGAGAAAATGCGTCTTCCTGCGGCTGAGAGTCATTCAGCTTTTAATGGAAGATTATATGCATATTTATATAGAACTAAACTCATGGACTTGACAGCTTAATTTACAGAGTTTTCTTCTCACCACTATGTTTCTTTGGAAATTTGCTAAACAAGAACTAAATGCCCAAATGTATGCACTGTGGCATTTCTGATGTTGAATGACAATGAGTAACCTCTGTGGCATAGTGTGATAGGCATTTCCTCCTAGGAAATCTTTCTAGGATGTAAAACTTGCATCCCATTTGTGGTGCTTGAGACAGAGTGATTTGCCCTCCATTAAACATGCTTTGCAGTTAATCCTCTCAAAAGTGCATTCATAAGCCAACTGAAGAGCTCTGTGCATTAAGAGATTTGGTCAACGACCATGTTTTAATGACCATCAGCTCACCAAGTAGTGGAGTTCTTTTACCTGCAAATTTCCCCTGATAGGTCTTGCTTTAAATATGCAGGCACAGGGAGATGAGCTGGGGAGCCAAGCCAAGAGGAAAGAGTGTGAATTATCAGCACATCAGAGCCTTGGAAATTGGCAAGCTCGCTTCATAAGTAGAAATATCCCTTAGCAGAGGCCATCTGTCTCATACTCCATGTTGAGTCTTTTACCTGTCCTTTTTAAGTAACAAAATATGGCACAGCAGGAACTTAGCCCCCAAAGGACAAGTCTTCTAGAATAAATTAATGACTCCATCTAAAAGGACTCCAAGTACTGGGTATTAGTTGGGAACAAGAAAGACTGTCCCTACCATACCCTTCAAACCTGATTCAGCATTTTCTCACCACACATGCCTCCACCACTACGAAATACCCAAGCTCAACTTGGTCTTCTCTGGCATTATTTTTGTAATCTTTCTTTGCTGTTGTTTAGTCACTAAGTCATGTCCGACTCTGGGCTTCCCTGTCCTTCACTACCTCCCAGAGTTTGCTCAAACTCATGTCCATCGAGTCAGTGATGCTATCTAACCATCTCATCTTCTGCCACTCCCTTCTTTTTATATTTCTTTAGTGTTGGTCAAATAGTTCCATATCTTGTGGAAAAACCTGAATGAATATTTCAGCCAACCCAGTACACACTCAATTATGCCAATAATAACAACAGCTGTCTATTACTATAATTATATAACTATAATTATCCTATGGGATTGTCAAACCTCAAAGACAGAGGTTTTAAGAGCATGAAAAAGAATGACTCCCCATTAAAATGCCACTGTTATTATTGTTTTATTGTGTTTTTAGCACTGATGCTCCAGATCCCATTACTAGAAATGGTGACTGAACTGATCTAGGTGGAATCTGGGTACTGGGATGTTTTTAATCTCTCCCAGTGATCCCAGGGTTGAAAACTACTGACATACCACAACCTCCCTCATTTTACAGATGAGGAGCCTGAATCCAGAAAAGCTTAACTGAGCTCCTCGGGGTCACATGGCTATTTGGTACTGTCAAAGAAGAAACACAGCTGGACGGTAGTTAAATCAGTAAAAGCAGAATTTGTTCAGGACTGTTGCAAGAGGGGGAAAAGAGACCTCAATATAGAACTAGGCTTGATTCTGAATACAGCATGGGCAAAGGGAATTTGTAGCCAAGGAACAGGGAGGGAGTCAGTGCATGGAAAATTACTAAGAGAAACATCAGGGTAAGGAGAGGAAGGGCTAGTTCTAGCTAAACCCATCTGACAGGATACTTGCTGAAGACAGAGCAGAGTGGTCATACATCACGGGGAGGATGATTAAGGATGATGAACCTGATCATATATGGAGCGTGATCTCTGATCAGGAACTGAAGGTGGGAAGGGATGGCTCTGGCTAAAATGACTTGGCAGGGTTCTTCCCCAAAACTGGAAGTACAAGGTGGGTCTATAAGAAGGGAGAGGAGACTGACTACAGTTTGGTCAAGCAAAGACTCTTCCTCAGCATGCCACAGCTTCAAGTCCAGTACTGGTATCCTACATTGCTTATGACCCTAACGTGTCTTCTCAGTAAGGTTCTATCTGACAACACATTACTTATCTTCTAAACTAGGTATTTTTCACCTACAGGAAGGCCTTGGAAAGTAAGAAAGGTGGCCAGTCCTTGGGTGGTAGGTAACCCCTGAAGGGCAACAGAGTCCTCAGTCTAGGGAACCTAAGAAGGGTCTAGGACCCAAAGATGATTTTTTGGTCATGGCCAGTAAAGCACTAGTGGCTTGAATGTTAACACCAGAAGCACGTGTGTCCCAGGGCTGTCCTGGTGCAGGCTTCCCTGCCTGGCAAACAACACAATGGCAGTTAGGAAATGGACAAGAAAAGCAATGCTTACTAGAGCCTGTTCAGTATCTAGGCCTTGTCTTTGTTCATTTCCATTTCTCTTCATTCTGGACTATGGATGTTAAAGTATGAAAGGTGAAATCTTAAACACAAATCCGGTGATGTGGCAGCCTCACCCCAGTGCAGGCCTATTCCCGCCTCCAGGCTTTGATCATACTCCCTCCCTTTCCAATAGCACACTCCCACCTCCTCCTGCTTCCTCCCTATGCAAAATTCTAACCATTCATCAAGGTCCTCTTTTGTCTTAACAAGCTCTACCTTGAAAATTTTCTTATGCCTGTGAACTATCACACTGAGTCAATATCACACAGTTCAATATTTAATCCAATTTAGAAACTCAATTATGAGCTCCTAAGGGTAGGGAACTGCAGGAACATTTTTCTGTTTCTAATACAACACTAGAATAGGCTGAGCACATATCAGAGTCTTGAAAACAGCTCTGGTTTAGTTTATTTGGGGATTACTACTTCTCAAGGGGGATGTAAAGGGTGGGATAGTGAAGGACAGAGTATTATGGTGAAGCTAGGAATAAAAAACTTAATAGGTAGATAAGCATTATAAGAATAGATTGAGGAGGAACCAATATAATGAGGAGGAAATAAGCATGTAAAGAGACAAAACCTCTACTCCAGGGAGCAAAAGTGGGCCTCCTGGAGATGAGCATGGAATGGAAAAAGAGTCCTTAAAACCCTCATTCTCAATTCACACAGAAAATATACAAGGAGAGCAGAGAAAGTGCTTTCTTCCCTTTGAATTCCAGAGGGAAAATTCATTTACTGTCTGTAATAGTTACTTCCCTGGTGGCTCAGACGGTAAAGCATCTGTCTACAATGCGGGAGACCCAGGTTCGATCCCTGGGTGGGGAAGATCCCCTGGAGAAGGAAATGGCAATCCACTCCAGTACTATTGCCTGGAAAATCCCATGGACAGAGGAGCCTGACAGGCTACAGTCCATGGGGTTGCAAAGAGTCGGACACGAATAGTTTGGATTATTGCTCAACAAATAATCCTTCCCCTCCTTGTCTCCCAGCCAACTGTGGACTCCCTATACTTCCTTGCCTCCTTGATGTTAGACTTCACCATGTGACTTGCCTTGAACAATGGCATGTCAGAAGACGTGATGCAACCAAGGCCTTGCATGTTGGGCAAATGTGCCTGTGTCATTGGGCTTGGCTTTTTCATTCCAATACTCATCAATGGAAAGACCATGCCACAACAGCCACCACAACTTTAGCCTGGGCCCCATAAAGACATACCTGGAGCACACCTAAACCCAACCCTCAACTTGGAGCCCAGTCCAGCCAACTCACAGCTTGAAGAACAGCCACCTGGCCTTAATCAGCCAAACCATAATGAACTTTCAGACCTCTGCTGCTGCTGCTGCTGCTGCTGAGGCTAAGTCGCTTCAGTCACGTCCGACTGTGCAACCCCATAGACGGCAGCCCACGTCCCTGAAATTCTCCAGGCAAGAACACTGGAGTGGGGTGCCATTTCCTTCTCCAGTGTATGAAAGCGAAAGGTGAAAGAAAGTGAAGTCGCTCAGTCGTGTCTGACTCTCAGCAACCCCGTGGACTACAGCCCACCAGGCTCCTCCGTCCATGGGATTTTCCAGGCAAGAGGACTGGAGTGGGGTGCCATTGCCTTCTCCGGCAGACCTCTGAACAGGAGAATAGGTGCTTGTTGTTATTAGGCACTGAGTTTAGGGGGTGTCTGTTGTACAACATTGTTGTGATAGCAGTTGGGTAATACACCTTACATAGTCTGAAGGGGAACACTGGGTTCAATGCACTGAAAAGGAATAACACAGATAAATTCATTATCTGAGTCTCACACACCTGGTTTTATAGCTTACATGACTCATGGTCCTCTAAGTTAGAGCCAGCTACAAACAAAGGTCTATGAGGGAGAAAATATCTTCCTGTTCTTATGAGCATTTTCTTCAGTATTAGCTCCAAAACTTCTACAGAAAGGAGCTTTAGAGAGATAATAAGTGGGGGTGGGAGTGGGCTGCAGAGAGCATAAATCTCTATTTGCAAAACATTTTAACTGAAAAACGCAACTCTCCTCCACATCAAAGATGGGAGGTGGACAATGGCAATGAGGAGGGAGGTTGGGAAAAGTCCAGATGCTACCCTTTGGGTCATGTGTTTCTTCCTCCATAAGCACACACAGGTTTCAACAAGATTCGTCTGATCCTAGAACAAAGTACCACACTCACAATGTTCTATTTTAGGGTTTGAAGAAGCTAAAAGTCATAGGGAAAACAAGAAGGGAGGAAAAATTGAAGGTAAAGATTAAAAAAACTAAAGCATTTAGAACTTTGACTCATTGGAAAAGACCCTGATGCTGGGAAAGATTGAGGGCAGGAGGAGAAGGGGATGACAGAGGATGAGATGATTGGATGGCATCACCGACTCAATGGACATGGGTTTGAGCAAGCTCTGGGAGTTGGTGATGGACAGGGAAGCCTGGAATGCTGCAGTCCATGAGGTCACAGAGAGTTGAACATAACTGAGTGACTGAATTGAACTGAACTGAACTGAACTGAATTGAATTGATTCTGAATTGATTCAGAACCTTAATATCCCTGCTCAGTAATATACCAAAGCACCTTTAAATATATATATGTATATATATGTATACACACACACAGACATACATAAACGCATATATAATGTTTCAAAATATAATGTTCATGATTGAACATCTCTATATGTATATATGCATTTATATGTTTATGCATTTACATGTATATATAAAGAGAAAACTCTTCCTCCCACCCTGTCCCATATTAGTCTAGTTGCCCATCTCCTAAAGCCCACAGGTAATCATTTTTATTAATTTCTAAAATATATTTCCAGAATTTCTTTAGGCAAATAGAAATATTATACTCTAATTTTCTCATTTTTAACATAGAAGATAGCATAGTATACCCACCATTCTGTACCTTTTTTTTTCACTTCATAATATGTCCTAGAGATCTATCCATTTCAGGACACAGAGAACTTTCTCATCATTTTTAATAGCCACATAATATTCCATTCCTTGATTGTTACTGTGGACTTCTGAACTTCCAATAACACTGTGTTATTGCTTGAGTGATTACAAGTTTTATATTTCTTAGAGATAAATGGTTTATCAGTACATTTATTATAAATGGGATAATAATGATTCAAACTGAAAATGTGGTAATTACAGGATGAGTTTTATGGTGTCTGAAAACAATTATGAGATGCTGGGAACCTCAATAAAAAAAATTCAAGAATCCCAAAGACTTCTTGGCAGAAAATGTGAATTTAGGAGTAAGAAACTCCTCTGGGAGGACCAGCATTACAAAACAGAAGAAGAGTGGACCCATAGTAATGAAATGCCCACAAGATGTGAGCTAAAACATCTTGTCCTTAGGTTTTAAATCTTTGCCTAGGGAGCAAAGTACATTGAGCAAAGCAAAGTCCTGCCTTCTGTTTCTATTAGAGTTCTGCGGATTTGACTGTTTTCACAAGTCTTTGGGGGCCATGTTTTCTCTTGTTCTATCATCTCCAGGGCTGGGATCCAGGTCTGGATTTGTCTGTTTAAACTTGAACTTTCATGATACAAGTGAATTTATTTACAGAACAGAAACAGATTTAGAGAACGAACTTATGGTTACCAGAGGGGAAGGATGAGGTGGAGGGATAATTAGGGAGTTTGGGATGGACATGTACACACTGTTATATTTAAAATAGATAACCAACAAGGACCTACTGTATAGCACAGAGAATTCCATTCAATACTCTGTAACAACCTAATTGGGAAAAGAACTTGAAAAAGAACAGATATATGTATATGTGTAACTCAATTGTTCTGCTGTACACCTGAAATAAAACAACACTGTTAATCAACTACACTCCAATATAAAATAATTTTTTTTAAAAACTCTTTTATAAGATCAGATTCCTTGCTTTTCAGAAATTGTGAGGCTTTTAAAATTATATATAATTTTATTTATTTATTGACTGTGGTGTGTCTTTGCTGCTGCACGTGGGCTTTTTCTAGTTGGGGGGGCTACCCTTCATTGTGGTGCATGGACTTCTCATTACAGTGGCTTCTCCTGTTGCAGAACACGGGCTCTAGGGCATTGGGCTCAGCAGTTGCCACTCAGGGGCTCAGTAGTTGCAGTTCCTGGGCTCCAGAGCACATGCTCAATAGTTGTGGTGCCTGGGCCTGGCTGCTTGGCAGCACATGGGATCTTCTCAGACCAGGGATCAAACCCATGCCTTCTGCATTGGCAGGCAGATTCTTCTCCACTGAGCCACCGCAGAAACCCTGTGAGGTTTTTGAACTCTTTTATAAAGTTGTTCTTCATTTTGGTGATTCATTTGAGCAAGTGAAACAGACTATTTCTGTGATCTAAATTTGCTGTTTATCATGTCTCCCTAGGACTTGTGGATCCTAGAGCATCCACGGATGGTCTATTCCCTAAACTAATATGCAAATGTGTATATGTGTATATATGCATGTATATACACACACCTCCCTTCATGGTCATCACCTTTCATACAAGTTACTTAAACCACTTTCTGAACCACTGTCAGTCATGGGCTAGAGTTCAGCATGAATTCCACCATGTCACATGGGATGAGTTGAGGAATAGGCTTTACTGTGGTAGATAAAGGGAAATGTACAAACCAGGGTCAGGAAAAAGGAATCCACAAGCCCCCTATCCTCCTATTATTCCATAGAGAGACATGCAGAGTCTTGGACAGTCTGCCAAATCTGCAGCACGGGTTTATATTTCACTAGAGCAGGGATTCTAAACCAGGAATGAATTGTGCCTTGGGGTCATTTGGTAGTGTCTGGAGACAGTTTTGATTGTTACAACTGTAAGGGGTGCTTTTAGCACCTAGTGGCTAAATGCCAGAGTTACTGTTAATCATCCTACAATAGACAGGTATGTTCTGTTGGTGTCAATAGTACTGATGCTAACAAACCCTACACTAAAGGGACTTTCCCAATATGGAGGTCTTTCTCCAAGTAGATTCAGAATTCCAAGAGATCTGCTCTGCTAATCTTGCATCCTACAGTAAGACAAGCACATTCCTACCTTCTGATATTGCTGCTGTTGTTGTTTAGTCACTAAGTCATGTCCAACTCTTTGCAACCCCATGGACTGTAGCCCCCCAGGCTCCTCTGTCCATGGGATTTCCCAGGCAAGAATACCAGAGTGGGTTGCCATTTCCTCCTCCAAGGGATCCTCCCAACCCAGGGATCTAACCTGCATCTCCTGCATCGCAACTGGATTCTTTACCACTGAACCACCAGGGAAGCCCCCCTCTGATTTTAGTTCTCCCAAAAGCAGAACCTGAGACAAGGCTCTCATGACATGGCTTGCATATAGTTTACTTTAGAAAGTGATCCCAAGGAAGAGAAAGAAATGAGGACATTGGGAGACTGAACCAGGGAGGATAGAAAGCCAGTCTAAGGGCACATTATTAAGGCACCATCACTGTGAGCAACTGGAGCTCAGTCTTCCTGGAGATTCCCTGAGGGGCCGTGTAGAATGCACCTCAGGATCATCGGCCCTAGGGACTAACATTTATCTACTGACTGCCATTCCATCCAGCGGCCAAGGATTGTCCTATGGGAGCTAACGCCCTTAAGGTCTGTGCATACCGTCAGAACACAGGCTGCAGGGAAGCCTTGGGTCAGCTCACTGAGGCAAAATGTTGTTAGGTTCCATCTGCATAGAGCAGCTTGCCACCACAGGCAGATATGTGAGCCAAGAGGATACAGGGCTGGGCACAAGATACGTCAATACCCTCAGTGTAGCAATTTATTTTGCAGTAGGGGCCCTGCGTTAAGCTCTCCCTACTGCCCACCATTCAACCTTACAGATAGAAACAAGCAATCAAGCTGTTAGCAATTTTTCTAGCCAAGGGTAAGGCGCTAGCCTGGAGAGAGCCGAATTCTCTTTTCTGGTAATGTTCCATTTCTATCTATACTAGATTTTTTTCCCCAAGCCTCCTCAGGGGCAAGTTCAGGATGCCCCAGCTGCTCAGAGAGCATCCTGGTGGGGCTCTCTTCTCCATCCTTCATCCCTAGGGCTCCTCTTAAGGGAAGAGGGGTGGCTGTTTCAGCCACCGATGTCACCCTGCAGCACCCAGGCTTCCACTCTCACAGTGAGTCCACCACTCCAGGATATCCAAGTGTCCAACTTCTCCAAGTCCTTGTTGACTTAAGATAGACAGGGAAGCTACTGAAGCCCCAGCTGTTCCTGGGCTGAGCCCATGGGCTTGTGCTGTCAGGGCCTGTGGTGACTCAGGATGAGGCTGGTCAGCCAGTCCTTCCGTCCTCCCAAAGGATCCTGCTCTCCAGCCCTCCAGATACCTGGTCTGCACCCTCAGGAGGGTTATCTACTACTTCCAGGGTGGTCCAATGGACCTTTCTCTGCTGGACAAGAGAAATTCTCTTCACCTGCTGTGCTATGTGGATCTCTTTCTGGTTATCACCCATCATGCTAAAAGTCTCAGAACAAACTCCACACTGTCACACCTGAGAGAGAAAGAGGAGGCTCACTAGGCCAGGATCATTAAGAAAAGGCAGGGCAGAAGTGCCCTCCCTCCCATAACCTGCCTGGAGAGGCAGCCCAGGGACAGGGCAGGGGTGTACATTCCAGGAAAAAGACTCTCACCCCTTCACTCTCAATCTTAGAGCAAATATGAGAGCAAGTGGTCCTGACAGAGAGTACAAACGCACTCCTGGGCACCAAGTTGTCTAGACTTGGGTCCCAGTTATTTGCAGGAGTTGCCTGGAGCCACCAGCTGGCAGGTATATGGAGCCTCAGGGGGCCCATGGGAAGCTAAGGTCGCCTTTGTCCAGGTTTGGGAACCTCTAGTTCCATGGGAAGCTGAGCTTGGGAGCAGCAATCCCACTGGGAGAAATGGCACTGACTAAGGCTAAATCAACTATTATATATAGAAATGTAGTATTGTCAGAATGTTCCCTCGCTCTCTCTCCATTTCTGAGAAATATAATGACTCATTTCACAAATTATACAGCATGTTTCCATATTTATGTAACTTCTATTAAGAAGAAACTGGTAAGTTGCTTTTTATTTAGTTGCGCTTAGTTGTCTTTATTTAGGGACTATTATAGCCATTTGCTTTTTAACAAATGAGATGACAGGATCAGACTTATCTTTTAGAAAATAATTTTATGAACAAGGTTAGAAAAAGTATTATCGGTAAATATTAGGTACCCAGACACTCCTGCTGGGAGAAAGAGGACCCCAGTCCAGTTAGCTCACTGTAGGACACCCAGAGTCAGCCACCTGGGTCACTGTTGTACCGTCCAGCTTCCAGCAAAATACTTTGCAGAAACCACTGCAAAATACTCATGCCTTAGCAATGTCTTGGTGAACTACTTCAGCTAGCAGTTCTAATTTCATTGCTAGAAACGCCCTCACATTCATGTGCACCATTCACTTCTTTTTCTTACAACATTTTCCTTACTCTGCACATAGACACCAGCTAAAAACCTCAGCTACCTACACAGATTACAGAAAAGAATGTGACTCTTAAGTAGACAGATTTCCTAGGAAACTAGTCATATGAGCATCTAATCCCTTCAGAAACAACAAACACAAATAAATAAATAAGAGAAATTAACTATCCTTGCACAAAAATTCCACAGTAGAGGTACTGCATTGTGAAAACACAACCTAGGAGAATCAGAATGGGCTAATGCTGACTTTCAATATCAGCTGGGAAACAATGGGGATAAACTGACAAGCAAAACTGCTGCCTCTGTCCACAGTCTCTCTCCAGCCACTACTGCATCCATTCATTTTCTGCCACGATGACAGCGTGCCTCCTAATGTTTGCTTTGCCACCTTTATTTTTCCCAATCAGCTGGAGCAATCCTCTTTCAAAGAAAGTAAGAACAAATGCCTGATTAGGAAAACACAAAGAATGCTTCCTTGGTCTAGATAGACATGTGCCGTCATCAGCTCTGACAGCAGCCTTAGAAAAGGAGGCGCTAGAATGATTTCTTTCCATTCTCAGAGAGAGAGAAAGAACGAGGGTGTGGAGGAGAAGGGGAAGGTACAATTATAATTATAATGCATATTGGGGAGGCTTCCTCAAATAAATGAGGTAGCAAAAAAGATCACCATTGTGCTTGAACACAGTGGATTTCCAGTGTGTTTATAGCACAGAAGAAATAAACATGAGGAACCGCAAGTAAACAAAACTGCAAATGTCATTCGGTCCTGAGGGGTGCCGCACCCCGCCCGCACGTGGAGAGAATCGGTAATCACGTTTTCCCGCAGCCTGTGGTTAACAAATCAGATGGCAGCCCAGGGCTCCCTAGGTATCACGGTGTGCTAAAAATAACCGCCTTGCCTCCTTATGTAACCCGGAGGCAATCTCATTCCGTTTCTAAATTTAGAGCCCTCAGCAAAGGCCAGTCTGGTGGGGAAGTGGTTGGTGGTGCCAGTTAGCAGAATGACTCATAGAGCTCAGCTAATAAAAATTAAATTTATCTCTCTCTGGAATAATATATGAAGTGATACAGGTATAGGAAGCATTTCTAAGAGCCCCAAATAAGATAAAATAAGCTCCCTTATTGCAATCAGGGAGGGAGAGGATGGCTGAAATTATCTTGTATTAGAACCAAAAATCATATTATGTTTATCTGGTAATCTTATGAAGAGGAATTCTGAAAGCATCAGCTTGCAGCCACTGCTGCAGACTGTTTATACATCTGGGTCAGCAACTGGGTTCGCGTGACAATTTCTGAAGCAAAAACAAGATTTACAGACTTTGAAGTTTTCCATTAAACAGACACCCACTCTCCTTCTCTGACCCTTTCCTGCTGTTCATCTGCTGTATCAGTTCTAAAAGCAAGTTCACAACAGAACCACACACAGGGACAGCACATTACAAAAACATTTCTCCCTCATAATATACTAGGCTAAGTAATAAAATCAGCTTTGTTTCTAGTCTCTCACCACAAATTATTATTTAGCCTGGTCAAGCTTCCATTTATTCAGCCTGCACATCACCAGGAAATTCTAGTGGCCAGAACTGTTCTGCAGTAATGTTCCACAATAAAAAAAGCTCACAGTGGTGGCTGAAGTGTTACATATTCCCAAGCAGTTTCAGAATTATGACAGGACAGTTTTCTGGTTGCAAAGAAATATATTAAGGAACTTTGAAAACTGCTTGTCTGTAGATGAATGAGAGGGATTTTCCATGGGCATCAGGGTTTGAAAACCTGGGTTCAAGACCAGACTCACTCACAGTTCACTTTGGGATAATTTATTTAAACTTTCTGAGCTTCAAAAGTCCTCACCAGTAAAATGGAGCTAGTAATACTAGCAAAGTATCATAAATCAAATGAGATAATATATGCAAGAGTACTTTGGAAATTCTAAACTCTATAAAATTGTTCAGTTTTGGTTTTTTATGCACTAAAGCCTACATAGAATATAAAATTTTATCAGCATAACCCTTTCAATAACCATTCCAGAGAAATACAAATTCATTGTACTTTATGCATTTGTTCATAACAAACTTGGAGATGTGTCCAGAATAGAAGAAGACATTTGTCAAATTCATAACTTGTACTTTTGTTTAAACATCTATTCCCAAAGCTAATGATTTATTTAAATATAAGCATCTTCCCCAAGTACAGCCTATAGGGAAATGAGAAAAGAAGAAAACACAATAGTAACAACTAACACTTAATATTGTCCTTACATTATTCCAAGCTACTGCTCTGCACTGTTCTAAGTACGTTATGAAGAGCAATGCACTTAATCCTCCTAACAATCCTCTGAATTGTTGTTGTTTAGTCGCTCAGTCATGTCTGACTCTTTGTGACCCCATGGACTGTAGCATACCAGGATTCCCTGTCCTTCACCATCTCCCTGCGCTTGCTCAAACTCATATCCATTGAGTCAGTGATGCCATCCAAACATCTTGTTCTCTGTCATCCCCTTCTCCTCCTGCCTTCAATCTTTCCCAGCATCAGGGTCTTTTCTAATGAGCCAGCTCTTCACATCAGGTGGCCAAAGTATTGGAGCTTCAGCTTCAGCATCAGTCCTTCCAATGAACACCCAGGACTGATCTCCTTTAGGATGAACTGGTTGGATCTCCTTGCAGTCCAAGGGACTCTCAAGAGTCTTCTCCAACACCACAGTTCAAAAGCATCAATTCTTTGGCACTCAGCCTTCTTTATGGTCCAACTCTCACATCCATACATGACTACTGGAAAAACCATAGCTTTGACTAGATTTGGCAAAGCAATGTCTCTGCTTTTAATATGCTTTCTAGGTTTGTCAAAGTTTTTCTTCCAAGGAGTAAGTGTCTTTTAATTTCATGGCTGCAGTCACCATCTGCAGTGATTTTGGAGTCCAAAAATAAAGTCTGTCACTGTTTCCATTGTTCCTACCCTCTAAGTAGGTACTATTATTGGTTTAATTTTATAGGTGGGGAAACTGAGGTGCTGAGAGGTTAAAAATAACTTTTAACTTTTCTGAGGTTGTTCAGCATCTGAATGACAACTAAGAGTCCAAAAATCAGAGTTAAGACCTTGAGTGTGGGTGTTTAACCACTTGGCACATTGCCTGGACCTGGAATCCTGTTTTTCTCACAGTGAGGATGTAGCTTGCTGACCCTGAGTTTGATTCAAGATTCAAGAGGGTCCCAGATACTTGTCAGTATTTCCTGTTAATGGTATAGAGACACTGCCTGTGGAACTTCTTCCTCAAGGTTCACTTTAGCCAATGATAATATATGTAGTCATAACACAAAATGAAGCTCTCCCAGGCCAGCAAGACCAAACCTTTTCTTAGGATCAAAAGTAGGATGCTCTGCTGGAATCTCCTTTCTATACATCCAGTCCTCTCTCTTCTGTGAAGTTTCCCATCCTTGATGAAATAAATCAGGAATTTACAGTGTAGTGAGTGCAAGGCTTTCCACCATTCCAGAGCTGAGAAGGAACTCATCACAATAAAGCCATCCTGCACTTTCCAAGTGTGTTTCTGACTCCAGAACATCTAAAGTTCACAATGAAGAGCCAGTGTGACTAAAGTACTGAAAACACTAGATAACAAAACTAACCTGGGGACTGAGTTCTGTCACATCTCCATCACTAGTAAGGAGGGGTGAGAACTTTGTTGGATCATTAATCTCAGAGCTCCTCTGTCACCATGTGCAAAATGCCCATTGGAGAACTCTGAAGCTTTTTATATAAAATTCCACTGCTCTAAAGACACAGACTTGACTTAAGCCAACAAAGAAGCTGAAAAATAGAAATGTACACATAAGAACAAATGTGAGTGACTATAATGGACTCTCTGGTTGGGTTTTAGAGCTATGTTTGCCTCCAGGGCTCAAACTTTTCCAGGGAGTTTCTTTCCCAAGCGAAATTCCTCAAATTACTTGGACCCTAAAGACAAATAGGACTCTAAAATCCAACCAGAAAGCCCATTACATTCATCTCCTACCCTCAGGGGAGTCTGCCAATGTGATAATGAACATTTGCAAAATGTTAGCCTAACTATTTCCAATAGCCAAGACATGGAAGCAACCTAACTGTCCATCGACAGATGAATGCATAAAGAAGATGTGATATACACAGACAATGGAATATTACTCAGCCATCAAAAAGAATGAAATAATGGCATTTGCATTGACATAAATGGACCCAGGGATGATCATAATAAGTGGAGTCAGACTGTCAGACTCAGAAAGACAAACATCATATGGCATCACTTATATGTGGAATCTAATATATGACAGAAATGAACTTATTTACAAAACAGAAATAGACTCACAGACAGAGAAAACAGGCTTATGGTTACCAAAGAGGAAAGGAGGTGGGGGGCATAAATTAGGAGTTTGGGGTTAACAGATACAAACTATTATATACAAAATAGATAAATGACTAGATTCTATTATATAGCATAGAAGCTATATTCAATATCCTTTAATAAGCAATAAAAGAAAAGAATATGAAAAAGACCATGTATATATGTACATAACTGAATCACTTTGCTTTATACCAGAAGCTAACACAACATTGCAAATCAACTATACATCAATTTTTAAAAATGTGAGCCAATCCTAGCATACAATACTCTATCAGCTACATCCTTTAAAATTTCAGTCAAGCCAAAGCAATCTTGAGAAAGAAAAACAGCTGGAGAAATCAGGCTCCCTGACTTGAGATTATACTACAAAACTACAGTAATCAAGACAGTATGGTATTGGAACAAAACAAAAATATAAATCAACAGAACAGGACAGAAAGCCCAGAGGTAAAGCCACCTGCCTATGGTCACCTAATCTATGACAAAGGAAGCAAGAATATACAATGAAGAAAAGATAGTCACTTCAATAAGTGGTGCTGGGAAAACTGGACAGTTACATATAAAAAAATGAAATTAAAACACTACTTAATACCATACACAAAATAAAATCAAAATAGACTAAAGACCTAAATGCAATGCCAGATACTATAAAATTCTTAGAGGAAAACATAGGCAGAACACTCTTTGACATAAATCGCAGCAGGATCTTTTTTGACCCACCTCATAAGGTAATGAAAATAAAAATAAGCAAATGGGACTTAATTAACCCTAAAAGCTTTTACACAGCAAAGGAAATCATGAACAAGATGAAAAGACAACCCTCAGAATGGGAGAATATATTTGCAAACAAACCAGCTGACAAAGGATTAATCTCCAAAATAAACAGCTCATGCAGCTTAATATTAAAAAGAAAAAATCCAATCAAAAAATGGGCTGCTGCTGCTGCTAAGTCGCATCAGTCATGTCCGACTCCGTGCGACCCCATAGATGGCAGCCCACCAGGCTCCCCATCCCTGGGATTCTCCAGGCAAGAACACTGGAGTGGGTTGCCATTTCCTTCTCCAATGTATGAAAGTGAAAAGTGAAAGTGAAGTTGCTCAGTTGTGTCCAGCTCCTAGCGACCCCATGGACTGCAGCCCACCAGGCTCCTCCATCCATGGGATTCTCCAGGCAAGAGTACTGGAGTGGGGTGCCATTGCAGAAGACTTAAATAGACATTTCTTCAAAGACATACAGATGACCAACAAACATATGCAAAAGTTCTCAACATCACTAATTATTAGAGAAAGGCAAATCAAAACTACAATGAAGTATCATCTCACACTGGTCAGAATAGCCATCATCAAAAAATCTACAAATAATAAATGCTGGAGTGGGTGTGGAGAAAAGGGAACCCTCTTACACTGGTGGTGGCTAAATTGATGTAGTCACTAGGGAGAACAGTACAGAGATTCCTTAAAAAAAACTAAAATCAGAATTACAATATGACCCTGCAATCCCACTCCTAGGCATATTCCCTGAGAAAACCATAATTCAAAAAGATACATGCACCCCAATGTTGACTGCAGCACTATTTACAATAGCCAGGACAAGGAAGTAACCTAAATGTCCATCAACTGAGGAATGGATAAAGAAGATGTGGGACACATATACAATGGAATATTACTTATCCATAAAAAGGAAAGAAATTATGTCACTTGCAGACACGTGGATGGACTGAGAGATTGTCATACAGAGTGAAGCAAATCAGAAAGAGAAAAACAAATATTGTATATTAATGTAGATATGTGGAATACAAAAAAAAAAAAGGTATAGATGGTCTCATTTGCAAAACAGAAATAGAGGTACAGATGTAGAGAACAAACACATGGACACCAAGTGGGGATAAGGAGGATGGGATGAACTGGAAGATCGGCATTAATATATATACACCACTATGTTTAAAACAAGTAATTATTGAGAACCTACTGTGTAACACAAGAAACTCTATTCAGTACTCTGTGGTGACCTGAATGGGAAAGAAATCCCAAAAAGAAGAGAGATATATCTATTCATATATAAATATATATGGCTGATTCACTTTGCTGTATAGCAACAACACTGTAAAGCAACTATACTCCAATAAAAAAATTAAAAAATAAAATTTCAGCCAGAAGCATAGAAGCTACCCACCTAGTAAGCTAGACATGGAGGGCTTGGCAAGCATTAATGCTTGAGAGAAAGGGAAATGTAATGGAGAGCCAATGACTGAAGCACCAGAAAGAAATAGTGCTGTGGTCACTAAATTCAGAGTAAACAATTTTAAAGGAGGTACACATACACACACACACACACACACACGCAGAATATTCTCTTATCTCTTGTAATTAGCATATAGCTAATTCAACTACACCAAAACCAGGAAATTACAAAGAAAAAAAAAAAAAGACCCTGAGCAACCAAAATAGATTCTGCCAAATACATGCATAAAGCTCATACATTTTACTCATAGAAAAGAGCCTCATTCAGGTCCTCATTCAGAAACTATGTATTCTAACTTGACACTGCTGTTCCAACAAACTTAGTTACCTGGTTGTCACATTAAAAAAAGAGAGAGAGAGAAGAACAGCTGTAAGTTTGAAGGGGAGACTGGTCGAAAGAGACATACTGACTGGGATAATAAGGAGAGAAAAGACACAGCAACTTAAAAAGGGAAATCCAAGGTAGTAATCAAAAGATACAGTAATGGCAGGCCATTTAAGGGATGGAAGCCCCTTGATTCCATCAGTAGGGCCTGAAGACTCAGCACTACCATGGCTAGTCACGATGATCCTAACTCATCCAAAACATTTGAACCATGTTCAGAATTCTTGAGTAAAGAAATAAAAAAGGATAGAAATGCTTTATTAAAAATTTCCATTGAACAATTAACATAAAATGTTGACATGCATACAATCTTCCTCTAAATGGAAAATTTCTTTCACTGGACCATATCATTTCCTTAAAATGTCAGTACATTTTTTGCAATGCACCACAGGAAGAACTTGCAGCAACAGCATGCAAATTAAGACAGCCAGAAAAGATACAGAAATAGGTTTTAGGGTATGCTCTCTAGGCAAGGTTAATGGAGAGGCTGAATGTGATTAGGAAGGTCATAAATGATGAGACAGGAGAAGGGAGAACATTTGCAGTTGGAAAGACATTATCATTTTAGATACAAAAGCCCTGAAGTGATGAGAACATTATCAAAGCTCTGAGATCATAATCAAAATCCTTATCAAATCTAAAGAGATGCTATCTGTGAAATTTAAATCCCTGCACCTATTTGCTTGTGAATTCTTGAGACTGCAGCATCAACACCTAGGTTCTCAAAGGATGCTTAAAAGTCTCTGGAAGATAGCAATCTTCTACAAAATTCCCAGTTCCATGCTGTTTCTGTGTGAAGAATTCCCACGTGGGATGCTTGCTGTTATACCAGCACCTTTAAAGGTAGGTGAGCAAATGAAACAGCCAGCAGAGTTTTGGGGTGTGGAACTTGGCTGAACGAATCTCCTTACTTCACACTTCAAGCTGGCTGAGAAGCACTAGGCAATGTGGTGCTTATTTTGTGCCACCAGGGCTGGGAAACTCAACAAATCCTAATATATACAAACATTTAGCTGAGTCCACAGTATAACTGCTCTTTATTTCCTCCTAGAGGTGCAGAATATTGATTCAACTGCTATCCTTGGGCAGAGTGACAGAATTAAGATTTCATCTATTTGCCTTTGTACAGAAATCCTTTCCATCCAATGGGGCATGAAGGAATGACCTACACAAGCGGGACCTGGTATATTTATCTTTCTTTCTCAGATATTTGTATTTTCCCTATATATGTGTATAGATACACTATAGCTTCCTTCATGACTACACTGAACTGAAAGAAGTTGGAAAGGTGATGGAAAATCCCCTTACAGAAATCCCTACTGTCACACAGCATCTCTTACTGAGTTGTTCACTCCTCTAACTGCCTAGAAAATGGCCTCTTCCAGTGAACAAAATGGCATCTCAAGTTGCTTGAGATGTCTAATGCACCTCCTTCTATCAGGCAATCTGTTCTCTTTTCATATGTAGCATTGGCCTATTATCCTTAATTCCATGCTCACATGGTTTGTTATCTAGGCAACAATATTCCTGGATCACAGATTGGTCAAGTCAAAATTTCCATCCATCTCTGTGAATCAAATGGAGGGCTTAATATGATCAAATATACCAAAAGTGACTTTCAAATAGTTATAAAAGGAAATTGGTAAAAATAGCTAGAATCTCAGTGCTCAAAAGGAAGGTTGACATGTGCGATGAGGTGCTTATGCAGTTGTCAAGGCTCACTGAGAAGATTTCCACAGGCCAGCTGACTCTCTCCAATTCAAGTGCAACCAAGAAGGTGCTAGTAGTTGTCTGGGGACTTTGTTCGGTTCCTTATAGGAAAATGTATGATGTTCTATCCATTTGGGATCTCCCCAAAACAGATCCTGAGTCAAGGATTTGGGTATGAGTAGTTTATTTGGGAGAGGATCACAGGCAGGCAGAAAAGGGAAAGAAGCCAGCAAGAGACAAATGGACTAGTCAATGCTATGGGAAATTGGGGCACAATCCCACTGGAAACCTTCTAGAAATAGTATGGAACACAATTCAGAATCTTGTGAATGACAGCAAGGTTATCCCCCTAACCCTATGCTGTCATGGTTGAGGGTCACTCCCATGCATGAACTCCTAGGCACTTTCAGCCATTTTCCTAACTTCTCCATGCTTCAGTTTCCTCTTCTATAAAATAATTCCTACACGGGGATGGCTGTGAGAGTTAAATGAGATGATCTTTATAACATGCTTATAATGCCTAGCACACCCTAAGCCATCACTGAATGAGGAGTTTGGGGAAGAGGAGGGCTTGAGTGGGTTTGTAGACTAAAGGTATGGAGATGATGAAAAGTGAGATATTTTAAAAAGTTGGAAAATGACAACAAGAGGGAGAGAAAGGGGATGAAGTCAGAAATCAATAGCATTACACTCACCAGGTAGTTCTGTTTAAAACTCTCTAATAACAATTATTCTATTGTTTTATAATTAGCTGTTTATGGGAATTCCCTAGTGGTTCAGTAATTTGGTCTCAGCACTTTCACTGCTGGGGTCCAGGTTCAATTCCTGGTTGGGGAACTAAGATCCAACATGCTGTGCCATACAGAAAAAAAAATATTTATGGGTCTATATTCCTTCATCAGACTCAAGTCCTCCATGAACCTATACTTCTTGAGTGCAACCTATGTGTTAGACACTGTTCTAAGTGCTGAAGCAGTGAACCAAGTGTCCTCACAGAGCTTACGATGGAGTAGGGGGAAGACAGGCATACGTAAAGACATACGTAAGAGGAAAGGCAGCCATGAGAGCAGGAAAAAAAGAGGATTATGGCAGCAGAGTGGAGGGGAAGGATGATCAGGGAAGGCTTTGCTGATAATCTGACATTTGAGCAGAAACCTGATGAAAATGGAGGAAGGGGTGATGTAGATATCCTGGAAGGAGCATTTTAGATAGAGGGAAAAGCAAAAATAAAAGCCAGGAAGCAGCACTGAAGAGTCTGAGGACAAGAGTGGAGGCCACTAGGGTGGCCAGGGGGCTGGACTGCAGAGAGCAAGGGGGAGCTGTCTGAGCTGAGGTCCAAGAGGGAGCAGGAGGGTGAGGTCACTTAATGCGGGGCTGGGGGTTGGGGAGGAAGTAGGGTGGGAGGGGATCTTAAAGTCCAGTGCACAAAACAACTGCAAGGGGTGCTTTGAAAACTCATGGATTCCAGGCTGCATTGCAAACAAGTTTAATCTGAACCTGAGTGCAGAACCCAGACACCAGATCCCCAGGTGACTGATGTATAGCAAAAGAAAACCACGGACCTAGGTCTTTGAAGGCCATTTTACAAACCCTGGATTTTACTCTGAGAAGGAAAGCCACTGGAGGGTTTTGAGCAGACAAAGAACATGATTTATATTTTCAAAGGCTCAGTCTGGCTGCCTTATGGAGAACAGACCAGAGGGGAACAAGAAGTGACACAGCTAGACTGGTCCAGAGGCAAAACACTGTCTTAATGATTGTTTTGGATTTCCAGCACCCAAGACGTCAAATTACAGACGTCAAATTAATATCCCAAAGGCATTCTCTCTGCCTGAAACCTCTTCCTCCAGATATGTGCATGGTTTATCACCATAGTTCCTTCATAGGGTTGCCACATAAAAGTTCAGGATGACCAGTAACATTTTTAATTATGGATAAACAATGAATAATTTGCAGTACTGCATAAGACACACTATACTAAAAAATTATTGTTTATCTGGAATTCAAATTTAACTGGACACTCTGTTATTTTGTTATATCTGGCAACCCTACCTTTAGCACTTATTTAGCCAAGGCTCTCCCTGAGTATCAAATATAAAAACTGAGGCACTCTCCCTCTGTAGTATGGATGACACTACAGGTAAGTTTTCTGGAGGAGGAAAAGAAGTTTAGAAAGCTCAGTTCTGATTTTTTCCCCCTCAGGGCATAGAAGCTGAGGTTATCTGCTAAGGTTGTGAGTGGCAGAGTTGGGCAGAAGATTCAAGGAGAGAAACAAATGTTTAGAAACACAGCAGTGAGATGGGAAAGTGAGTGCACAGTAGAAAGCAAAGAAAGCAAAGAGTAAGAAGGACCTAGCTGAGACTGACAAGCATAATGTGTCATAATGTTACAACTAGGTAGACTTGCAGTTATCTCCAATGGGGCTTAGAGGCCTAGGATTATGAAAAAAAAACACACATAAAGGAGTGTGAGCAAAGGACTGAGCTTTGAGAGAGCAAGGATTTTGTTTTTCATCTTTGTCTCTGCTGTGTATTGTACTAATGTCTCATCAAATATTTGTTGGAAAAATGAATACATAAGTTTTGTTTTAAGAAAAAGAAATGAAAGGAAGGAAGGAAAGAGAGAGGAATAGAGGGAGGAAGGAAGGGGAAGTTCTGTTTGAAAGCATCAGAGATGCTAAGGTAAACAAAATTCTAAAAAGGGGAAGCTGCAGAGAACTGAGCTGGTATTCTGCATGTGCTGATTTGAGGGCAACTGGCAATTCTAGCCAAGGGACAATAGTCTGAGAATATAGGCTTTTCCCAGAGAAACGACTTCTACTAAAAGGCAGAGAAACAATCAGAGTTTTGATGGCCTAGGATCCCAATGAGAAGGAAGGGACAGAGATCTAAGTCACACACTTCCCCAATTTTCCCCTCAAAATATCTGCTGAATTTTGAAGAAGTACAAGACAGGAGTCAAGAAGCCAAGCAAAAACCCTCTAAAAAGCAACTGTACTTCACAGTTTTTTTTTTTATGAGGAGAAAACTAAGAGCCTGGTATCAAAGACAGAAGAGGTGCCGTAAAGGATACTTCTGGTTCTCAGTTAGAACCCTTGGGGGGACTATACTGGAGGGGCACGAAGCAAACAACTGGTAGACACGAGAAAAGGCAACCCAATCTGGGATCTTTTTATCTGATTAAATTAAGATAATCAGTTCCCACTCCAGCCCACTCCCATCTGCCTAGAAGAGAAAAAGATAAAACCTCTCTGGGGGGAAAATGACATCATCTAATCCCTTTACAACTTGTCATACAATATCTGACATTTAATCAAACACTATCAGAAGACACCCCAAATCAAGAGGGAAATGGATAATATTCATTGACACCCACAGATTATCCAGATTTTAGAATTCTCAAGCAAGAACTTTGACACATCTAAGATTAGTATCTTTCAGAGAAAAAGCAGAAAAGAGACAGAACAGATGAAAAGATGCAAAATATCATCAGAGAAATGGCACCTCTAAAAAGGAATCAAATGGAAATCCTAAAACTTAAAAATACAGTATTTGAAATTAAGAACTAAATAATTGCATTTAGCAAGAGTTAAGACATAGCAAAAAAGAGGATTCATAAATTGGAGGACAAGTCAATAGAAAATATATAAACTGAAACACAGAAAGAAGAAAAGAACAGAAAACACTAAAGGAATATAAGACACGTATGGAAAAAGTAAAATAGCTAACATATAGTTGCAGAGAAAAGGAAAGACAGAATGGGGCAGAAACAATATTTGAAAAGGTAATGTCTCAGAATTTTCCCAATTGCTGAAAAGCACCAACCCACAGATTCAAGAAACTTCATATACCCCAGAGAAGAGAAACACTAAGAAAAAAACAAAGCCAGGCACATAATAGAAAAACTTGTAAAAATCAAAGGTAAAGAGAAAACCTTAAAATCAGAGGTTAAGGTAAAACATTAAGATCTATAGCTAGCTTCTTTAAAGAAGTGATGGAACCCAGAAGGCAATGGAAGTGACATTTTTAAAGTAGTGAAAGGAAATAACTGCCAACCCAGAACTCTATATGCAGTAAAATATTCCTCAAAAAATATAAGTGAAATAAAGATGTCTTAGAGCAAACACTGAGAGAATTCATCACCAGCAGGCCTGCAATATGAGAATACTAAAAATACTTTTTCTGAAAGGAAGAAAATAACCTCAGAGAGAAACATGGAAACACAGAAAGGAATGAAGAACAACAAAGAGGTAAATATGAAGGCAAATAAATCATTACTAAATATATAAAATGACAGAAAGCTTTTCTTGTGGAGTTTAAAATGTATAATTAAATTACATGACAGTAATATCTCAAAAGGCAGAAAAGGGAGAGATAAAGTTCAATTCCTCTAAGATCTAGCATTGTCAGAGAAGTAGAAGTAAAAACTTATGTTAAACTAATAAATCAAAGCATGCCATAGTCTCTAGAGAAACCATTACAAGAATAGCAAAAAGATATGTAACTAACAAGATAATCAAGGGGAGAAACTAAGTGATAGAAAAATACTGATTGCCTGAAGGAAGTTAAGAAAGGAGAGAAAAAGGATCATAGAATAGGTAGATCAATTAGAAACCATATAATAATATGGGAGAATATAAATTCAAACATTTCAGCAATTGTATTCAATGTAATTGGTCTTAGAGGATGAAAAAATCAAATAGCAAGTATATGCCTGTAAGAGGAACATACTGAATATAAGGACATATAAAGTTTAAAATTATAATTATTTTTAAAAGATACACTATGCATAAAAAAAGAAAGTTAGTTCTGCCTTACTAATATCAGAAAGATAGATTTTAAAGCAAAAAGCAATATTTGAGATTAAGAAAGATATTTTTTACAATAAAGGAAGAAAGGGTTTAATGAACCAGGAACATATTAAAAGTTTATAGACATATGAACCCAAAACACAGCTTCAAAATATGTCAACTAAAAATTGACAGAACTAAAAGCAGAAGTAGATAGATCTATTATCATATTATGAGAATTAAATGTATTAGCCCATTTAAGTAATATTTTACTTTAAAGTATTTTCTCAAACTATTCTTTTTCTTTCACTCTAATATACATATGCTACTGGAGATTAGTGGAGAATAACTCCAGAAAGAATGAAGGGATGGAGCCAAAGCAAAAGCAATACCCAGTTGTGGATGTGACTGGTGATAAAAGCAAGGTCCGATGCTGTAAAGAGCAATATTGCAATGTTAGGTCCATGAATCAAGGCAAATTGGAAGTGGTCAAACAGGAGATGGCAAGAGTGAACGTTGACATTCTAGGAATCAGCGAACTAAAATGGACTGGAATGGGTGAATTTAACTCAGATGACCATTATATCTACTACTGTGGGCAAGAATCCCTTAGAAGAAATGGAGTAGCCATCACAGTCAACAAAAGAATCCGAAATGCAGTACTTGGATGCAATATCAAAAATGACAGAATGATCTCTCTTCATTTCCAAGGCAAACCATTCAATATCATCATAATCCAAGCTTATGCCCCAACCAGTAACGCTGAAAAAGTTGAAGTTGAACGGTTGTATGAAGACCTACAAGACCTTTTAGAACTAACACCCAAAAAAGATGTCCTTTTCCTTATAGGGGACTGGAATGCAAAAGTAGAAAGTCAAGAAATACCTGGAGTAACAGGCAAATTTGGCCTTGGAGTACGGAATGAAGCAGGGCAAAGGCTAACAGAGTTTTGCCAAGAGAACACACTGGTCATAGCAAACACCCTCTTCCAACAACACAAGAGAAGACTCTACACATGGACATCACCAGATGGTCAACACTGAAATCAGATTGATTATATTCTTTGCAGCCAAAGATGGAGAAGCTCTATACAGTCAGCAAAAACAAGACCGGGAGCTGTCTGTGGCTCAGATCATGAACTCCTTATTGCCAAATTCAGACGTAAATTGAAGAAAGTAGGGAAAACCACTAGACCATTCAGGTATGACCTAAATCAAATCCTTTATGATTATACAGTGGAAGGGAGAAATAGATTTAAGGGACTAGATCTGATAGATAGAGTGCCTGATAAACTATGGACAGAGGTTCGTGACATTGTACAGGAGACAGGGATCAAGACTTTCCCCATGGAAAAGAAATGCAAAAAAGCAAAAGGGGTGTCTGAGGAGGCCTTACAAATAGCTGTGAAAAGAAGAGAAGTGAAAAGCAAAGGAGAAAAGGGAAGATATAAGCATCTGGATGTAGAGTTTCAAAGAATAGCAAGGAGAGATAAAAAGCCTTCCTCAGCGATCAATTGCAAACAAGTAGAGGAAAACAACAGAATGGGAAAGACTAGAGATCTCTTCAAGAAAATTAGAGATATCAAGGGAACATTTCATGCAAAGATGAGCTCGATAAAGGACAGAAATGGTATGGATCTAACAGAAGCAGAAGATATTAAGAAAAGGTGGCAAGAATACACAGAAGAACTGTACAAAAAAGAGTTTCACAACACAGATAATCACGATGGTGTGATCACTGACCTAGAGCCAGACATCCTGGAATGTGAAGTCAAGTGGGCCTTAGGAAGCATCACACAAACAAAACTAGTGGAGGTGATGGAATTCCAGCTGAGCTATTTCAAATCCTGAAAGATGATGCTGTGAAAGTGCTGCACTCAATATGCCAGCAAATTTGGAAAACTCAGCAGTGGCCACAGGACTGGAAAAGGTCAGTTTTCATTCCAATCCCAAAGAAAGGCAATGCCAAAGAATGCTCAAACTACCACACAATTGCACTCATCTCACACGCTAGTAAAGTAATGCTCAAAATTCTCCAAGCCAGACTTCAGCAATACATGAGCCATGAACTTCCAGATGTTCAAGCTGGTTTTAGAAAAGGCAGAGGAGCCAGAGATCAAATTGCCAACATCTGCTGGATCATCGAAAAACCAAGAAAGTTCCAGAAAAACCTCTATTTCTGCTTTATTGACTATGCCAAAGCCTTTGACTGTGTGGATCACAATAAAGTGTGGAAAATGCTGAAAGATATGGGAATACCAGACCACCTGACCTGCCTCTTGAGAAACCTGTATGCAGGTCAGGAAGCAACAGTTAGAACTGGACATGGAACAACAGACTGGTTCCAAATAGGAAAAGGAGTATGTCAAGGCTGTATATTGTCACCCTGCTTATTTAACTTATATGCAGAGTACATCATGAGAAACGCTGGGCGGGAAGAAGCACAAGCTGGAATCAAGATTGCTGGGAGAAATATCAATAACCTCAGATATGCAGATGACACCACCCTTATGGCAGAAAGTGAAGAGGAACTAAAAAGCCTCTTGATGAAAGTGAAAAAGGAGAGTGAAAAAGTTGGCTTAAAGCTCAACATTCAGAAAACTAAGATCATGGCATCTGGTCCCATCACTTCATGGGAAATAGATGGGGAAACAGTGGAAACAGTGTCAGACTTTATTTTTGGGGGGGCTCCAAAATCACTGCAGATGGTGACTGTAGCCATGAAATTAAAAGGCGCTTACTCCTTGGAAGTAAAGTTATGATCAACCTAGATAGCATATTGAAAAGCAGAGATATTACCTTGCCAACAAAGATCCGTCTAGTCAAGGCCATGGTTTTTCCAGTGGTCATGTATGGATGTGGAGAAGGCAATGGCACCCCACTCCAGTACTCTTGCCTGGAAAATCCCATGGACAGAGGACCCTGGTGGGCCGCAGTCCATGAGGTCGCTAAGAGTCAGACACGACTGAGCGACTTCACTTTCCCTTTTCACTTTCATGCATTGGAGAAGGAAACGGCAACCCACTCCAGTGTTCTTGCCTGGAGAATCCCAGGGACGGGGGAGCCTGGTGGGCTGCCATCTATGGGGTCGCACAGAGTCGGACACGACTGAAGCGACTTAGCAGCAGCAGCAGCAGCAGCATGTATGGATGTGAGAGTTGGACTGTGAGGAAAGCTGAGTCCCGAAGAATTGATGCGTTTGAACTGTGGTGTTGGAGAAGACTCTTGAGAGTCCCTTGGACTGCAAGGAGATCCAACCAGTCCATCCTAAAGGAGATCAGTCCTGGGTATTCATTGGAAGGATGGATGCTGAAGCTGAAACTCCAATACTTTGGCCACCTCATGTGAAGAGTTGACTCATTGGAAAAGACCCTGATGCTGGGAGGGATTGGGGGAAGGAGGAGAAGGGGATGACAGAGGATGAGATGGCTGGATGGCATCACCGACTCGATGGACATGAGTTTGAGTGACCTCTGGGAGTTGGTAATGGACAGGGAGGCCTGGCGTGCTGCAATTCATATGGTCGCAAAGAGTCAGACACAATTGAGCAACTGAACTGAACTGAACTGATGTACATATTACTTATATTCTGCCATCTCCTTTTTTTTTTTTGGCTGTGCTGTGCTGCATTTGACATCTTAGTTTCCCAATCAGGGATCAAACTTGCATCCCTGCAGTGGAGGCACAGAGCCCTAACCACTGGGTCACCAGAGATTTCCCTATTTTGACCTTTTTAATAGCTTTATACCAAATGGTACTGTTTTAAACTGAAAAATTAAATAACAGAAATACATTTAACAGTATGACGATAAATACTAGTAAGTATGATACAACCAACTCAAATCAAGTCATAGAGTGAGGTGAAAAGGAAGTACACTAATTGTATCATTTCTCAAAGATTAATAGATAGTTTAATAGATTATTATTTATACTATTATCTATTATCAATAGATAGTTTAAAAGATTAATAGATAGTTTGTAGAAAAAGAGAGGAATAAAAGCATTAATGACATTATAAAGCTAACCACCAGGGCTTCCCTGTTTGTCCAGTGGTACAGAATCCACTTGCCAATGCAGGAGATACGGGTTGGATCCTTGGTCTGGGAAGATCCCATCTTCCCCACTTGCTGCAGGGCAACTAAGCCATATGCCACAAGTACTGAGCCTGTGCTCTAGAGCCTGGGAGTCACGACTACTGAGCCCTTGTCCTACAACTACTGAAGTCCACACGCTCTAGAGCCCATGCTCAACAACAAAAGAAGCCACTGCAATGAGAAGCCTGAGCACCATAACTAGAGAGTAGCTCCTGCTTGCTGCAACTAGAGAAAGCCTGTGCACAGCAACAAAGACCCAGCATAGCCAAAAATAAAGAAATAAATATATTTTTTTAAAAAGCTAGACACTGAAACAAATATATAAACATTTCATTTCTAATTATCAGAACAGTCACAAAAAAATAAAATAAAACAAAATAAAATTACCAAAAAGTAAAGGATTTTTTAAAGATAAAAAAATAAGCAAAAATAAGATGGATGGACTTCTGCTTCTGATAATAACAGATCAGGTAATCTGGATACACTCTCCCACTAAGAACCACTAGAAAAATATAACAAAAGATTTTTTCAATCTGCCCAAAGGCCTCATAATGTTAACAAAGTAGAGAAGTATTACCTGGACAGGATCCAGGGGAGAATGGATACCCTGAGAAATGAAACCTGTGGGCAGAGTCTCTCTTCCTGGGACTGTTTGATGGTCCTGGAGGGCACGAGTTGGGGCTGAGAGCTAAGTAAGAATTCAGTCAACCTAGTGGAACTAAAGGAACAGACACTGGTATCTGGGAGCCACCAAGAAAGTCAGGGCAGGCAGGGGGGAATCAGTTATTGGGCCTTACTTAGGGTTGGGTCTTCAAAGGTCTGCACCCTAAAATTCGTGTGACCTGAAAGTACATGGGCTATGTTGGGAACTGCAGGTCATCTTTTAATCCCCTCAAGCCCTGAAATTGGACAGAGGTGATCAAAACTGCTAGTACCTCTGGGCATCTGGCAGAAACAAGTGGGAATCTTCTCTGGAAGAAAACAGCATCATCTTGGGCATCAAATTATTTCTACAAACAATTTTTCAAATACAATGTCTAAAATGCAAACAAAAGTAGATAGGCCAGAGACAAGGCAACAGGAATTAAAAGCAGCAGGAAAAAATAAATAGAAAGAGAATAACAAGGGAGGATGCTAGAGTTCCCAGACAAACACTTTAAATAAATATGCTCAGAGAATTCAACGACATAAAAAGCAATTGCAGCAGAGAAAAAGAAACTATACAAAAGAACCAAAGTCCTTCTCCCAGCATGAAACATCTACATGTTAAGTCCAAAAACAAGTCGACATTCTTTGTAGCACTGATATATAAAAATTTTGATTCACTTATTTAACAGGCATATATTGAGCTAGTTTTCTATATAAGCCACCACTAGATGCTGAGGGAGATAGGAAGATTAAAAAAAAAAAAAAGTGGTACCCTGCTATCAAGGACTTAATAGCTTATGGCTAGATTTAGTTATCATACATGTTATTCTATTCAAAACAGCACTGATTGACAATGTCCTGAGGCTCTATTTTGTTTTTTTTCTAAGGTAAAGAAAAAGGAATATGTCTTAATGTTTAAATGGTCTGATCCTAAATGTATCTTGTAAGAAAGTTTCTAAAGATGGTTGGATGGGAGGCCATCATTATTGTGGTGTGTATGAGGGTTGATCACCTGAGTCTGGAATGGCGAGACATGTGCCACAATCATTCATACTCCACAGCACAGTGGCTTCCGTCTAAGTATTATGACCACTCAGGGCTTTGGGTCAGCACCATCCTTCAGCCCTCCTAAGAAGCACAAGAAACTTGGACCCATCTATATTTGAAACTCTATTGATTTTGGGGCTGCTGAAAGCAATATATTTCTTTTCAATTTCTTTAAACAGGAAACTGCCCAGGCCTCCTAGAGAAAATAACCTATTCTCAATGCCGAGAGGACACTTGAATTAAAGTGTAAGTTACTTAACTTCCATGATAAATATCCTCATAGCAAATATGGCCTTGAAAAGTTTCCATTTGGAGCCTGGGAGGGAACAAAGTCATTTCTTAAAAGTGTGAACTTTTCTAAGGCAGAGTCATGAAAAAAGGGGATGAAAGCCAGTCTGTTGAAAGACAACACATCCTACCAATCCCCTTGATAAAAGGACAACAGGAATGTGGAGTATCAGTGTCCTCCTCTACCACTCCCCTGGTCCATATTCCTGAATAATCAGGTGCCCCAAGGGTATAACTCCAGGCAACACCTCTTAGGTGGTCAGGTAGTTGTTGGGTACGTTACTATAGATGCATTCCACTTGTGGAGTCAATCCGTAACTATGGCTCCTAAATGTTTGCAATTCTAATGGTCTGGCTGATTGCATGTGGTCCTAACAATACATGCAAAGCAAAGCCAAAATGTTATCCAAGATCAGAACAAAACAACATTCTGTCCTAAAATAAAAGACATATGAGCAAAAAAATGGTGGCTTCATATTTAGATTGCCCAGGTAATTTTCTTACAACTTCTCTTCTGTTGATTAAAGAACCACAACCCTTGGTATGTCCACCATACTTAAACTGAAGGAAATTTTGTTCTGGATGATTTCAATGGCTTATGGTGCTATTTCCCAGGCCTTTCCATTTTCATGTAGAATGGTGACTAGAAACATCAGGTGGGTCCTACCTAGTACACATTGTTCTTGTAACAGTATTGGGGAGGAGGTTTCAATTCAGAATTTGCTAAGATGTTAAAAATTGAGTATTGAATTCACAGTACAGGATAAACTTAGCTTGGTTAATAGTTAATCATATTATATAAGTAAGCAACTATAACTATTGGATGTGAATAGTCACACAGAGGTTCAAAGGGATTCTGGTTTAACTGCCAATCCTTTCTCACTAGGATGGGCTTTCCTGGTGGCTCAGAGGGTAAAGCGTCTGCCTGCAATGCGGGAGACCTGAGTTTGATCCCTGGGTGGGGAAGATCCCCTGGAGAAGGAAATGGCAACCCATTCCAGTATTCTTGCCTGGAGAATCCCATGGACAGAGGAGCCTGGTAGGCTACAGTCCACAGAGTCTCAAAGAGTTGGACACGACTGAGCAACTTCACTACTTCCTTCCTTCCCATTTGCTTCTGCGATACAGTCCTCTCTCATCATGTTACTGGAGCACTGCCCACAAATATATTTCTGTACTGCCCAATGCTGGTCCAAACTGGCCCATGCCGAACTGGTCCTGCCCTTATGTCAGAGGTGATATATTTGAAAAGTAGTCTCAGTTTCCAAATGGTAACTTATCAAAGTTCAATATTGAAAATTCACACCCTCCATCACATGCATTTCTAGGGCCCCATTTCTATCACTATTTGCTAGTGCACAGATCTGTCCAAGTGAAAGACATGAAGGTTATAACTATTCTGCAGTGTAAATGAGTCCTATAATACCTTCTGCCAAGTCCCTGGAAGACAGAGCCGCCTACAATGTGTCTGCAGGGGTTCTGTAGACCTATCTATCTTCAGATGGGAAAAGAAAAAGATTTGGCAAATTTGACCTAAAAGTAGGCTCTTGAGAAAAATGTTAAAAAGCCTTTGCCTGCCCCTTCTTCAAAGATGGATTATTTTGTAACCCATTACTCTTCTTTTTAAAATATTTGAATCTGATTTATTTTTTAACATATTAATACACTGACATTCATAGATCACATGGTCTCTACTTGCCATCTGGGGCATGCTTTTCTAGTTAATCTTGAGTGAAGTTCATATTTTACAACTATAAACCATGGTGGGGAGGGGGTTCTCTTCAAAAAATGTTCTAAAACATCACAGAATGTTCAAAACCACTTTCTTTACAAGAAATGACAGTGAAAAAAGGACATCCTAGATTTCTCCAAAGAGCCCACATTAAGGTAGAAGGCAATATTGATTTTACTTAAATCTCGAAAAATCAAGCACAAATATCACAGTAGGCAAAATAATGCCTCCACCCCCAAAATGTCCATTTCCTGACCTCTAGAATCTCTGAATATGTTATGTTACATAGCAAGATGGAATTCAGGTTGTTAATCAGCTGACCTGACAACAAGGAGACCAGCTTGAATTATACAGCTGAGCCCAACATAATCACACAGGTCCTTAAATACAAAAGTGGAAGACAGAAGATCCGAAGCAGAGAGATGGCGTCATCAGGGAGATTCAGTCAGCCATTTCTAGCTTTGAAGACGGAGGAAGAGGTTACAAGCCAAGGAATGCATGTAGCTTTGAAATTTAGAAAAACTGAGGAAATGGATTCTTCCCTGGTGCCTCCATCAGGAATTCAGACTTTTTTGTTTAAAGCCAAAAAATTTGTGGTAGTTTGTTATAGCTGCAAATTAAAACAAGTGTTGAGATGCTTTGTGGCACTCTGGACTTCCTTGAGGCTGCCAGTCACTTTAAGAAGAGCTGGCATGGAAGACAGTGTTTGTCAGTAGTCATGCATCTTCTAAATAATTCCCATGTTTCTCAGTATACTACCATGGCCAGCCAGTCTTCCCCTATCATAAGATATTAAATGATTTGCCCCCAACACAGATTGCTGGGCTCACCCCTGGAGTTTCTGATCTGGGGTGATGACTGAAATTTTGCATTTCTAACAAACTCCAAAGCAAAGCTGATGCTACTGATCAGAGGATCACACTTTGAGATCCACTAGTCTAGTGGACTAGAAAAGCATGTAAACAAACAAAATACAGTGTGATAAGATGATGTAATCGTACAAAAGGTACAGTAATCACAGTGTAGAAACATCAAAATCATGCACTTGGTTGGAGAAAGGTTTTAGAAAGAAGTGATGTTTCTGTTGAAGCTTGAAGAATGTAATTTAAAACAGAAACGACAAGGAAAAGTGGATGGGGAGAAAATAAGTAAAGAAATATCTGGCAGAGAGAAATGTGTATGAGAAGACATGCAGGAGGGAACTTTTCTTTTTTTACAACTGGAGAAAGGGATAACCATGGATAAGTGGTGGGAAATGAGGCCAGAAAGGGAGACAAGTCAGATACAAAGGCCTTTCTGTGCTACGCAAAGGAATTTGACTTTATCCCAAATTTTAGAGCTGTATGTTAGTGTCCATAAACAGACTTACATGTAAAAGGGCTTCCTTGGCAGCTGTTCTAGATGAGCAAGGCTGATGGTGAGACCAGAAGCAGGGGAAGCGTTAAGAAGGAACTTCCAGCAGTCCTCAGAGAAGCGACGAATGTGTGCACTATGGTACAGGCGATGGATGTGATGGCATAGCTGCAAGAGAAGCATCAAAGTAGCATCTACAGACCATGGTTACCAATGGAATACGAGCAAGTGAGAGAGGAGCCGTGGAGGACTACAGGATGATCATTAGCGTTCCAGGCTATATGCTGAGTTGGCTAAGGGAACCATTCACCAAGAGAGGAAACACTCCACAAGGAGTCTGCTGGGTGGAGGTGACCATGCAGGGATGGATGCCTGGGGGGCTGAGGTGCCTGGATTATACCCAAGGGAAGTAAGCCAGATAACAGTTGTGAACAGCTATGAGTTGCTAATATTTCAAAGCACAAAGTGAAACTTAATGGGCAAAGTAAATCAAAATGCTTACTTATATGAAATTATAGACTCACAGACTTTTTAAAAGTAGCAAAAGTAGATTTATTTTCTTCAGCTACTTTTCTTAGAACAGCGTGTGGCACCCTGTCTCTCCTCCTTGGCCTGGTGCATGGTCAGCCCATCTCAGAGTCAACAGTGCTGGGAAAGAAAAAAAGAGAATAGGAATGGATACCAAGTTAAAATCATTTACTTGTGATAAAATACACCTAATCAAAGGTCCGTCTAGTCAAGGCTATGGTTTTTCCAGTGGTCATGTATGGATGTGAGAGTTGGACTGTGAAGAAGGCTGAGCGCTGAAGAATTGATGCTTTTGAACTGTGGTGTTGGAGAAGACTCTTGAGAGTCCCTTGGACTGCAAGGAGATCCAACCAGTCCATTCTGAAGATCAGCCCTCGGATTTCTTTGGAGGGAATGATGCTGAGGCTGAAACTCCAGTACTTTGGCCACCTCATGCGAAGAGTTGACTCAATGGAAAAGACTCTGATGCTGGGAGGGATTGGGGGCAGGAGGAGAAGGGGACGCCAGAGGATGAGATGGCTAGATGGCATCACTGACTCGATGGACGTGAGTCTGAGTGAACTCCGGGAGTTGGTGATGGACAGGGAGGCCTGGCGTGCTGGAATTCATGGGGTCGCAAAGAGTCGGACACGACTGAGTGACTGAACTGAACTGAAGGATGATTATATTGTCTGAAGTAGGTGCTGTTTCTCAAAGCACCTGTTCTGGAGTAGACTGCTACTCTGCTCCTTCCCCTCTACAGATATATATGGACTGATGTATACATTCTGTCTTTACCCTCAAGAGAGAACCAGATTTGGTGACGTCAATAAAACATAGGCAGTGTGGAGTAAATGAGAGTTAATGTTTTCAGTTTTAAGCAACCATAGATATATATTACATTAAGAACCTAAGTAATGTATGTATATTAAGCACTAAAACATATCAAATTATGGTATGTTAAAATGCAAATAACTCATGTGGTTTTAAAAGATAAAACAAAGTTGATGCTAACAAATTTAATGTGAATGATTAATAGAAGAGAGAAAATGTGGAAACAAAACATTTTTAACAAAATGCCACATAAATACATATGGAATACATACAAAAAATCACCTATAGAACTACAGATAATTCTTATTTTTATTTATCATTTCCTATGTTGTATAACTATTAAATAATTAGTATGTATCACTTTTTAAATTAAAACATTAAAAAAATAAGGCTAGTTTCCCTAATAAACTATCCTTCCCTCATGGCTCAAATGGTAAAGAATCTGCCTGCAATGTGGGGGACTGGGTTTGATCCCTGGGTTGGGAAGATCCCCTGGAGAAGGAAATGGCAACCCACTCCAGTACTCTTGCCTGGAGAATCCCATGGACAGAGGAGCCTGATGGGCTACAGTCCATAGGGTTGCAAAGAGGTGGACACAACTGAGTGACTAATGCTTTCTTTTTCCCTAATAAAAAAAATAAATGTATTTTTAAAATACATTTTTAAGTATATTCGAAACTGAAAACCCAAGATTATACAGACATCTGTCCCTAAAACAGATGTTTGTTCAAAAGCCTCTCACTGTCTAAAATGCAGCCAAGTGGTATCCAAAGTGATGTCAGTCTTGGTGACAGACATCTGGGCTTATGCAGAGCTGAGGGCTAATAGCTTGCTCTCATGTGACTGCAACTTACGGCAGTGGTCGGGGGGTAGTCTGGACTGAACAGAGAAAAGAACGTTTTAGGACATCAATTTTAAAAGCCACTTCAGAGACTTCCCCAGAGGTTCAGTGGTAAAGACTTCATCTTCCAGTGCAGGAGTTGTGGGTTCGATCCCTGATCAGGGAACTAAGATTCCACATGCCTCATGGCCAAAACGCCAAAACATAAAACAGTAGCAATATTGTAATAAAATTCGATAAAGACTACAAAAACAAATGGTCCACGTGAAAATAAAAATCTAAAAACATAATATAGTAAAATTTAAAAATAGAAATAAAAATCCAGGCTTCCCTGGTGGCTCTACGGTAAAGAATCCGTCTGTCAATACAGGAGACATGAGTTTGATCCCCGATCCGAGAGGATCCCACATGCTGCACAGCAACTAACCCTGGGAGCCACAAATATTAAGCTCACACTCTAGAGCCCATACTCTGTAACAAGAGAAGCTACCACAATAAGAAGTCTGAGCACCGCAACTGGAAAGCAGTTCCTGCTTGTCGCAACTAAAGAAAAGCCCTCACGTACCAACAAAGACCCAGAACAGCCAAAAAACTTTTTTAAACAGTAAAATTATAGAAATAAATAAAAAACCACTTCAGATTGTTGAGAACCATGAAAGGATGGGGTTAAAAGGAGTTTTCTCCAAGGAAGCCCATGCTAACTTGGGCCTCCTGAGATGCAAAGATAAAGGATATGGACCCTGGTGACTAGAACTCTCTATATTCCCTGAATAAGAGCTGTTGGCCATAAAGCAGAGCAAAATCATCAAGGTAAGAGCAGCCACCATGGCTCAGCTGTTGACACATAGTTCCCACGACAGAAGATCCCAAGACACCAATTCAGGAGAGAAAATCTGGAATCAAGATTCATGCTGACAAGCAAAAGACTTGGCATGCAGTCCTTAGTCACACCAGCAGTATATGTAATATCTGCTTAAGCTAAATCCTCCACAATTTGTTCAATGTTACCACACAGCTTATTGAAGGTTAATCATCCTTATAAGTTGGATATTAATGAGAAAACTAGGAAATGAATTGTGAAGATGACAAAACCTGAAGAAAGAATTTAGCATATTAAACCCTTCCAAAAGTGAACTCTCCCTATGTCTTAACATCAGATATTTGTAATTCATGTTTTAAAAAATACCTCTGCTGTTGTTTAGTCACTAAGTCATGTCTGACTCTTTTGTGACCCCATGGAATGTAGCCGCCAGGCTCCTCTGTCCATGGGATTTCCCAGGCAAGAATACTGGAGTGGGTTGCCATTTCCTCCCCCAGGGGATCTTCCTGACCCAGGGATCAAACCCACATCTCCTGTGTCTCCTGCATTGGCAGGCAGACTCTACCACTGAGACACCAGGGAAGCAAAAATACCTTACATGAGAGCAAATTTTACTTGTAAAACTGGACAGTAATTCTCTGACCACAGTGGGAAAGTGAGGGCAAAAATGGCCAGTTAGCTATCACTGTGCAACAAAGCATCCCAAAACTGAGACTTGAAACAATAGCCATTTATATTATTGCCCACAAAACTTCAGGTAATCTGGGTGGTTCCTCTGCTCTTAGATGAGCTCCTGAATGGGTCTGCAGTCAAATGTGGGCTAGGTTGGTAGCTCTGCTAATCTGGGTGACTCACTCACATGTTTTGAGCCTGGCTGACTTTAGGATGGTCTACCATGGCTCTGAATGGGAAAAATCAGCTCTCCTTAACGTGTTCTCTCCTCTTCCAGCAGTAAGCCAAGTTTGTTCTCATGGTGACAGAGCTCTGAGAGACAGTAGAAGGATACAAGGTCTCTAGGATCAGAACTGCCACTTATACCATATTCTGCTGGCCAGAGTAAACATAAGGCCATCCCATAATCAAGGAGATGAGAAAATTGACTCAATCTCTTGATGAGATGAACTGTGAGGAAACATGGAAAGGATGTATGTACAGAAAGCAGTGTAGAAGTGAAACCAGTTTTGCAATCAATCTACGGCATGCATAAACCAAACATAAAATCCAAGTTGAATATTAGAGAAAAAAGTTAAAACACAGCAAGTGATGGTCAATGAATTAAGCAATCCATCTCTTTCCATGCTGACATGCTGGAAAAAAAATAAGTTTCACTCACCAGAGTTTGAAAAAGGGTTCTTTATCTCCACTTTTCCTAGCCAAATAGGAAGTCCATTTATATCACATTTTTACTGGGTCTGACCTTGAAAGATGCTTAAACCATAATTGAGTTCTTCCTCTTGGAAATGAAATATATCCATTGACTATGTTTTAAAGAAAAAATGTATTATTTTATTCAACATAATGCTGTTGGAATTATGAGATGTGCCAAAACCTGGCACTTTTCAGAATGACTCAGAAAAAAACTATGCCAGGAAAATTCCAATTCCTGAGGCATCTTTTCCTAAATTGTCCAATTAATTACCTACTTCTTCACCTTCCTTAGTTTTGCAGACACAATACAACATGCTGCCTTTTCCAAACTGTGGTTCCTGAGCCATTTGAAAATCAAGAATATCTGAATCCAGAGTAATAATAAAATATTTAACAAACACTAATGGCCCGGGCACTGACCAATCAGAACATAGTTTGGCACAGGCTTTTGCTCCGCTGTAAGTGCCACCCCCTCCTCTCCGCTTGCAAGGAGGGATGAAAGATGCCTCCTACATCACCTCCCAGGAGAGAGACACTTTAATGACACCCTTGGGATAGCAACATATGTGTTCTCTGAAGCATTAAGGACACTCTAGACTGTTGTCTGGAAAATCTAAGCTGCAGGAGACAGGCTGATTAACTTCTCTGACAGCTGAGGAAGAGCGAGCTGGCAAGACTGGGACTAGCCAGCACTGCCCACGTTTCCTAGGAAAGAGAAAGCACCTCTCATGGGCCAGACATTGCCCCTGCCTAGGGGGAGCTAGTGCTGAGGTGCACTTCTGTCCTGTCCTGGGGGACTACCTGGAGGGATGAACACAGGACAGAAGCTGTAGCAATTCTCAGGGGCTGAAGAAATAAGAATTAACTGGAAAAGAGATGCACTCACCTTCATCAAGGGAACTACAGGGAGAGCTCCGGAGCAACGTGAGCCATTCTTATCAACTACGAAAGTGCCTGTGAAAGAAAGAATCAATTCTTAAAACCTGTAGTCACGCCCATAAAGCACTAACTCAGGTTCATCAAGTACCAATCAAGTAAGAGTTTTTTCTACTTCCCTCACCTCTCCTTTGCCAATCCCTTTGCACTTCAACCAGGGAGGACCAAGACCTCTACTTAGTGAAATAGGGGAGAAGAAGTGAAAGCAGATGTGGATAAGGCAAGAAGTTGACCACAACTTTCTCCCCCAACTGTTACTTTCCCACCAGCCACGGTGGGGAAAGGCCTGGCTCTCAAATCAATTCCAAAGTCTGATCATCACATTAGACTGGACATTTTAATTATTGGCCATAGGGCTTTCTATCAATCATCTAAGAGTACAGAGAAAAGTCATGAGATGGCCCCAATTTTCACCTTGGACAAAATAAAATGTAAAAAGCCAGGAAACAAAAATTAAATTGTTTTACAATTATATATCACTCTTTGTCTTTCTCTGATGGACCAGGACAAAGACCCACCTCTCTGGAAGATGATATTCTCATGGAGGAAACAAAAATAAGAAAATAGTTCATTAGATAATACTCAGTGATAGTGTCATGAAGAAAAACAAAGTGGGGTGAGGAGGTATGGAGAGACAGCTGGGGGAGGAGGGGTGCTGTTTTCCATGGAGTAGCAATGAAGCAATTTCAGCAGGAACATGAGTGAGAAAGTCAGCCATCTGAAGATGGTCTTGGCAGAAAAAAAACCGTGAGTGCAAACTGCAGAGGCAGGAATCAGCTTGGGGGTCTGAGGATCAACGAAAAGCCTGTGTGGCTACAATAGAGGGAATGAAGCAAGAAGGGTAGGCCATGAGTTTGGGGGATCCACCAGGAGTCCAGTCGTATGCTGTCATGAGAAAGGAACTGGCCTGGAGTGCAGTGCGAAGGCCTCTGAGGGCTGAGCTCGTCCTCCAATGGTTGCCCTGGCTGCCGAGAGAACAGACTAGTGACCAGTGACTACATCTGTCAGGCAGCAGCTTCCAAATCACCTAGGATCCTTACTGAAAGAACATATTACTAAGCCCCATCCATGCCAGGAACTACTGAACCAGAATCCCGTGGGAGTAAGGTAAAGGCCGCTATTTTTAGCTGATCCTCCAGGAGATTCTCTCCAGCTGTCAGAATCAGGAATCACTACCCTACATTAGGAGGTGGCCATTTTATGAGAACTCACAGAATTTTTGCTCAGCATTCAACTTAGGTTCTCTGAAATGTCCATGTTTTTATCTTGTCTCTTTGCTTTAAACACGTTTCATCCATCATTAACCATTGTTCAGGATTTTCCAGCTCAATTTTGGAGGGGTCCAACTTTAACTAGGGCTTTATTTTACTATTTATTCGACCTTCATTTTCCCTTTTACTAATATTTATTTTTCTTTTTTATAGATACAATTTTTTAGTATTTATGCATCCATTTTATTGTTTTTAAGAATTAAACTGCCATTTCAGCATCTTCAGAGTAATAGAATGCATTGTACATACATATAATTTAGACATATGCCTATTCCAGCTTCAAAGTCTGATATCAGTCTTCTCTGATATAAAGTGGGATTCACATTATTTTTTTCCATAGAGAAAGACACATTAATTTTAGCTTTCTACCCACTTCAAACAACTGGATGAGTTCACACCTGATGCCATTTGAAATTTTTGTCTCCTATAACACATTCACCTGATCTGCTTTGCTGCATAACATATACTTCTAACCCTAACAAAAAATAATTTTTAAGTCTACATCTTTTAACATGTGGGCATTTTATCATGAAACTGATTTTTTCTTTTTTTGTCCAATACATTAAGTGGTTTCATACCATATTCAACCATTGTGAATTTCAATAAAAGCAGGAGAGCTCCTCATAGATAGTTGAGAAGACTTTAGTGAATTTGACTGTTTTCTTATTAGGAAACAAAGAATGCTATTTTATCTTAAGAGAAATATTTTAACACTTTCTAAACTTGGGCAAAAAAGGGAATCAAGTTTGTACCAGTCCAAGTACCTACAAGACTATGACAGAAGCATTTACCATCACTATTTCACACTACCTCAGTCTCCTAATAGCAAAGTTTTCTCACTAGAAGTATTGTATTAACACTGGACTCTCAAATTGCCAGGTATGAAAAATCACTCACTTTAAAAAGAAAATGTTAGTTATTTCAGGCTAGTCAAGATTAAAATGGCCATTTATATTATTTCTAATTTCAGCTTTAAGCTCAGAGATGTGTTGGCATCTGATCAGCCAAAATGAGAATTTGTTTTGCCTGTATCCAACAGAATAAAATGATAAATTAGCAATAAGTCCATCCTTTGCCAAAAAGAAATATGTTTCAAATTTATATAAACTATATAATAAATCTGGAGAAGGAAATGGCTACCCACTGCAGTATTCTTGCCTGGGAAATCCCATGGACAGAGGAGCCTGGCAGGCTACAGTCCACAGGATCACAAACAGTGAGACACGACTGAGCAACTAACACACACACACACCATTAATGGGGGAAAAACTTCATGAGAGTTTATTCAAATGACACATAATAATACCCCAAGAACATCAATTTATATATATGAACTCTGTACAAAGTGTAAGTGGTCACCTTAACAGAAACATAACAAGTCTCTATAATGCAAAAATTAATTCTAAAGACACCTTTATAAAGTGATGAAATTCATATAACTTAGTCATATTCATTCATATAACTTACCTTTCTCTTCTCTAATACAAACTCATCTGGCAGTTTTCAGTTAACTTCATGCTAAAATGTTCCAAATTTAGAATCTTCACTAATGAAAGAAATAAACAAGAAATAAGTTGTTTTTTTTTTTAAATTTCAGGTTAGAGGAAAAGCACATTACACAATTATAAAACCCAGGCAAATGAGAGTTGGTGAGTATATGAATGCTTATCATTAATATATCATTCAAATTCCTCCATGGCACTTAGAATGCAGTTTAAAACCCAATAAACAAGAGACCATAAGAACAGGAGCAAACTACCATGAAACAAGGAATTATAACAAAGTCTCTTCAACCCTAAATATTTAGTTTAAGACAATGAGCAGAGTAGCACACACTTCATCTAAATGACACCATTTAAACTGTGTTATACCGACAAACAACTGATCTCAAAAATATACAAGCAACTCCTACAGCTCAACTCCAGAAAAATAAACGACCCAATCAAAAAATGGGCCAAAGAACTAAATAGACATTTCTCCAAAGAAGACATACAGATGGCTAACAAACACATGAAAAGATGCTCAACATCACTCATTATCAGAGAAATGCAAATCAAAACCACTATGAGGTACCATTTCACACCAGTCAGAATGGCTGCGATCCAAAAGTCTACAAATAATAAATGCTGGAGAGGGTGTGGAGAAAAGGGAACCCTCTTACACTGTTGGTGGGAATGCAAACTAGTACAGCCACTATGGAGAACAGTGTGGAGATTCCTTAAAAAACTGGAAATAGAACTGCCTTATGATCCAGCAATCCCAATGCTGGGCATACACACTGAGGAAACCAGAAGGGAAAGAGACACGTGTACCCCAATGTTCATCGCAGCACTGTTTATAATAGCCAGGACATGGAAGCAACCTAGATGTCCATCAGCAGATGAATGGATAAGAAAGCTGTGGTACATATACACAATGGAGTATTACTCAGCCATTAAAAAGAATACATTTGTATCAGTTCTAATGAGGTGGATGAAACTGGAGCCTATTATACAGAGTGAAGTAAGCCAGAAGGAAAAACATAAATACAGTATACTAATGCATATATATGGAATTTAGAAAGATGGTAACAATAACCCGGTGTACGAGACAGCAAAAGAGACACTGACGTATAGAACAGTCTTATGGACTCTGTGGGAGAGGGAGAGGGTGGGAAGATTTGGGAGAATGGCATTGAAACATGTAAAATATCATGTATGAAACGAGTTGCCAGTCCAGGTTCGATGCTCGATACTGGATGCTTGGGGCTAGTGCACTGGGACGACCCAGAGGGATGGTATGGGGAGGGAGGAGGGAGGAGGGTTCAGGATGGGGAACACATGTATACCTGTGGTGGATTCATTTTGATATTTGGCAAAACTAATACAATTATGTAAAGTTTAAAAATAAAATAAAATTAGAAAAAAAAAGAAAATAAGTGTACATTTTAAGTACAAAAATATATCATAAAAAAAATAAATACATAAACTGTGTTATAATATAATATTACTTAAGACAAACCAGTGTGGAGCATTATGACTCCAACCATTCTCAAAAAAAGGATTAACAAGTAACAGCATCCCCAGCAGCTTGGAGCCTACAGAATCAATTACTTCAGTCGTATCTTTGCAAATGATTCAGTAATGCCTTTCAACATTACAAACAGAAATCTATCATAGTACTAGAATTTTGATGTATTTGGTGCTTCTAGGGCTGCCTAAGAATAAGAAGGCATCCAAGCGAAATTCATTATATACTTATTATTCCATAACATTTCAGTACCTAAAATGTGAAATCACTCTCTACCATTTACCTATCTGCCTTACGCTATATTCTAGGTTTTTCCTTCCAAGATTTTTATTGCACTTTGGGAAATTAGAGGTAAAACATAGTTTTAAAAAACAGGATGTCAAATCATTATACTGTACACCTTAAATGTATACAGTGCTGTACATCAATTATATCTCAATAAAACTAGAAGGAAAAAAAACTGTAATTGTGCTTAAATTCACAGAAAAATAGCATTTTTACAACCATATTGAAATTTAATCCTTTTTACACAGGTTAACAAAATATGTCACAGAGAAAACCTAAACAAACACAAAACTTCTGAAAGCGGAACAATGCAAGTTTATTTGGGGACCTCAAATTATAGAAGGTCACCTCCAGGTCAATTCACCACGCTAAAGGAAAAGAGTTGTAAAAATACAGCTATGCTACACTGAGCCATTTATCCACACTATAGTATAAAACTGGAAATAAATCCTAAAGCCAAGGTTTAAGATCACTTTAAGAGACAAGATCCTAAGTGTTTTATTGCTGTCTTTGTAAGAGGTGCTTTTCCTTCCCCAAACAAAGGTTAATTGAAAAGTTGATTCGATTTAAGGTTTTGTTTTTTTTCCTCATCAGTTCTTCAGTTCAAAACACTATGGTCAATGCTAACATGTTGTCTAATCCGAGTGCTGTGATCCAGAAAGTGGGACTGGGGAAGCTGGACCTTGTGTTGGTGGAGGAGGTGAAAGTCCTTTTGATAGAGGGCACACCAGGATTTGTTCCATTTTATTGTACAAATGAAAGGTTCAGCGTTTCTTGCTTTTCAGTGAATTGGGGTAAAGAGTTAAGACTGTGATGGTTAGGAGGAGATTCATTTACAGGTGGACCACCATTTTAAGATAGAGGAGATCCTGGAGGAGGAGGAGAAGGATATGAAGAAGGTGGCACCAGGGCAGAAATACATCCAAGGGAAGAAGTTACTGGAGATGGATCAGAAGTCATGGGTGGAGGTGACGCTTGACTATGAACCGACTGAGGAGGATCTGAATCCTGGTGAAAATGTGACACTGGATGGCTTACTAGTGGTAGAGGAGATGTGGGTAGTGCATGTTGCTCTGGATCCACCATATAAGGGGGCAATACCTCTGGTTGACTTTGACAGTCAGGATGCCGGTGAGCAGGTGCTGGGCAGGAGGTGAGAGTTCTTCGGCACCAGAATTTGAGTCACCCTGAATAGGGGCGATTTGTAAATTGCTATGTTCCCTTGCTGAAATACTAACGATTTCCTGATGGACCAAAGGAGGTGGAGTGGCACCAGTTCTGGGGAGGAGCATGAAGATCCTCATGTGGCTGGTTACTGAGCTTGTGTGATACACATTGCACAGGAGGTGGTGACGTATTGGTACACAACTCTGGTGGAATATGGCTCCTATGGTCCTTGTCTAGCAGCATTTCAGGGATTTCAGTTGTTGGTGAAGCAATACAAGGGTGAACTTTTTTTAGTGGAGCACAGGTAACAAATTTTTTAGCTCTCTAATTGTGGTACTTGATATGAGCTTCTAACTCTCTTTGAGAAAAATAAGTTTTCCTGCACTCTTGCCAAATGCTACATAGGAAGATAGAACCTTGTGTATGCTCCTCAGTTTGCAGCATAGGATTACTACAGCCCAGACATATCTCTGTCTTTTTCATATAAATTAGCACAGTAATAGCAAAAAGCATGCTTGCACAAATGTAAAAAGGCAAAACAGTTGTCTCAAGAGGTCTTACAAATAGCTGAGAAAAGAAGAGAAGTGAAAGGCAAAGGAGAAAAGGGAAGATATACCCATCTGAATGCAGAGTTCCAAAAATAGCAAGGAGAGATAAGAAAGCCTTCCTCAGTGAAAGAAATAGAGAAAAACAATGGAATGGGAAAGACTAGAAATCTCTTCAAGAAAATTAGATACCAAGGGAACATTTCATGCAAAGATGGCACAATAAAGGACAGAAATGGTATGGACCTAACAGAAGTAGAAGATATTAAGAAGAAGTGGCAAGAATACAAGGAAGAACTATACAATATAGATCTTAATGACCCAGATAACCACGATGGTGTGATCACTCACCTAGAGCCAGACATCCTGGAATGCAAAGTCAAGTGGGTCTTAAGAAGCATCACTATGAACAAAGCTAGTGGAGGTGATGAAATTCCAGCTGAGCTATTTCAAATCCTAAACGATGATGGTGTGAAAGTGCTGCACCCAGTATGACAGCAAATTTGGAAAACTCAGCAGTGGCCACAGGACTGGAAAGAGTCAGTTTTCATTCCAATCCCAAGGAAAGGCAATGCCAAAGAATGTTCAAATTACTGCACAATTGTACTCATTTCACATGCCAGCAAAGTAATGCTCAAAATTCTCCAAGCTAGGCTTCAACAGTACGTAAACCAAGAACTTCCAGATGTTCAAGCTAGATTTAGAAAAGGCAGAGGAGCCAGAGACCAAATTGCCAACATCTGTTGGTTCATGGAAAAAGCAAGAGAATTGCAGAAAAACATCTACTTCTGCTTCATCGACCACAACAAAGCTTTTGACTGTGTGGATCGCAACAAACTGTGGAAAATTCTTACAGAGATGGGAATACCAGACCACCCGACCTGCCTCCTGAGAAATCTGTATGCAGGTCAAGAAGCAACAGTTAGAACCCGACATGGAACAACAGACTGGTTCCAAATAGGAAAAGGAGTATGTCAACGCTGTATATTGTCATCCTGCTTATTTAACTTATATGCAGAGTACATCATAAGAAATGCTGGGCTGGATAAAGCACAAGCTGGAATCAAGATTGCCGGGAGAAATATCAATAACCTCAGATATGCAGATGATACCACCCTTATGTCAGAAAGCAAAGAAGAACTAAAGAGCCTTTTGATGAAAGTGAAAGAGGAGAGTGAAAAAGCTGGCTTAAAACTCAACATTCAAAAAACATCATAGCATCTGGTCCTATCACTTTATGGCAAATAGATGGGGAAACAGTGACATTCTTTATTTTCTTGGGCTCCAAAATCACTGCAGATGGTGACTGCAGCCAAGAAATTAAAAGATGTTTGCTCTTTGGAAGAAAAGCTATGACCAACCTAGACAGCATATTAAAAAGCAGAGATATCACTTTGCCAACAAAGGTTCATCTAGTCAAAGCTATGGTTTTTACCAATAGTCATGTATGGATGTGAGGGTTGGACTATAAAGAAGGCTGAGTGTCAAAGAATTGATGTTTTTGGATTGTGGTGTTGGAGAAAACTCTTGAGAGTGCCTTGGACTGCAAGGAGATCAAACCAGTCAATCCTAAAGGAAATCAACCCTGCATATTCACTGGAAGGACTGATGCTGAAGCTGAAGTTCCAATACTTTGGCCACCTGATATGAAGAGCTGACTTCTTAGAAAATACCCTGATGCAAGGAAAGATTGGAGGCAGGAGGAAAAGGGGACGATAGGCTGAGATGGTTGGATGGCATCACCGACTCAATGGACATGAATTTGAACAAGCTCCGGGAGATGGTAATGAACAGGGAAGCTTGGTGTACTGAAATCCATGGGGTTGCAAAGACTTGAGATGACTGAGTGACTGAACAACAACAAAGGTTTTAATAGGCAAATCACATTTGTCACATAAATGAACTGGTAAATCATCCTTTTCACCTATCATGTTTATCTAATGACCTCCTGAACGCATTCAAGAAATGTTTTCTTTCTTCCCAACAGTTCATCCCCTTTACCATCATACCACCCTCTGCCATTACATTCAAATTCTTTCTCACCAGCAGGTGACCAATTCATAGTCCTTGGGGTTTGAGACACAGATTGCTATTGCTCACCTGCTTGGAAATGAGCTTTGAAGGAATCCATCTTGGAACCTCAAGGCCACCAGACAATCCAGAACTCTGAGTACATGGCAGACCATTGTTGGCATCAGTGGGATCCACGTTTGGCATTCGGCTAAGTAGGTACCTGGGAGTGGAAGTCAGACCCTGAAAGGGCAGTAAGAGCTTCCCCTGGAGCCCGGGAGGCAGGAGTTAGACCAGATTAGATCAGGTCCTGCCCCCGGCTCTGTAGCTTTGACTTCCTTCCAAGGGGTTTCCTCTCCTTTCCCCTGCCCCATCTCACTACTCTGGGAGGGAGTCAGACAATAGTTTGGACAAGCAGGGAAAGAGCTTCACTGTTGGGTTTGCTAAGACTGCTCTTCATGTGCCAGGAAAGTAGCCTTTAACTGGAAAAAGAATGATGGAGATTGGGGAGAGGAGTACAGAAGCCGCCAAAAAAATAAGTTCTCCACTTATTAGAGCACTGCCTCTGAGGCTGCTTTGTTTATTATTGTCCCGTTGCATTCCTGTAACTGCCTTATATCCCTCATGGTATGTGTCAGGGTGTGTGTCTGTCTCTACATGTGTATGCATTCTGCCATACACACACCTCTAAGATTTTGTAATAATATAATGAATATGGTGTTGGAGAAGACTCTTGAGAGTCCCCTGGACTGCAAGGAGATCCAACCAGTACATTCTAAAGGAGAGGGGCCCTGGATGTTCTTTGGAAGGAATGATGCTAAAGCTGAAACTCCAGTACTTTGGCCACCTCATGCAAAGAGTTGACTCATTGGAAAAGACTCTGATGCTGGGAGGGATTGGGGGCAGGAGGAGAAGGGGACGACAGAGGATGAGATGGCTGGATGGCATCACTGACTCGATGGACGTGAGTCTCAGTGAACTCTGGGAGATCATGATGGACAGGGAGGCCTGGCGTGCTGCAATTCATGGGGTCGCAAAGAGTCAGACACGACTGAGCGACTGAACTGAACTGAACTGAATGAATATAAGATGACCTTTGGAGGTAGGGAGTACTGTATTTACCTTATCAAGGAAGAATCATATAAAAAGTAGTGAACATGGTAATTTGACATTGCTAGACATTTGCTGTTTGGGCTTAAAGAATGGTTATGGATATTTAAGTCAAATTTCCCCAGATCTCACCTTCTGGCAAGTAGAAACTGTACCACAAAAACAGCAACAAACTGTATTTATTTGGCTCCACCCCAGCCATAATTTTGGCTCCTCTATACCTTAGGGGGTGGTCTCTCCTTTTGGCTGTCAAGTCTCCCCAAAAAACACTGATCAATCAAAGTTATTTAGACTCACCGCAACATCGGAGACCACTACCTTAAAGTCTAAATAGTGTCTCAGAAGAGGGATGGCAGGATAGGGTATTAAGGGCTGGGCTGGGTGATTTTAGGGCAGGTCTTGCAAGGAGAATTGGGAAGATTTTATAACATGACAGCTAAAGATAGGCAGGCACAGGGAACTGAGAATATTGACCTGAGTATTAATGGGCAATATGTTATTCTTGTTAAGTAAATTCTTTTCCTTGACTCACAATTGTATCTTTCAGGAAAATGTGCTTCCTGGAACAAGTAGCTAAGTTTGCTTCTTCTCAGAAGTTTTTTGGATTTTTTTTCTTTTTGGCCACAGCCCAGCATGCAGGATCTTGGTTTCCCCGACCAGGGATTGAACCCAACCCCCTGCAGTGGAAGTGTGGAGTCTTAGCCATTGGACTATCAGGGAAGTCTTCTCAGAAGTTTTTAACATAAGAACAGAAAACTATGCCCAGGTCAATTGTTGTTTCACAGGGTGACAAGGAATTATGCTGGTTTCCTTTTCTCTGGCTTGTTAGGGTGTTGTTACATCAATGGTGAAAACACAACAATGCCCAGATACCCACCAAAGGTACCACTGCTCACTAATGCCCAAAGGAAACAATACTTACTGAAGGCGCTGTGACGTCCAAGAAGAAACACGGACTTCCTTGCCTCTTTTCTTTCACTCTATTACATGGGCTACAAAGCACTTCAGATTAACGCTTGCCAATGTGTTAAAGAGATTTTTCTGAAATTGCTCCTTTAGTTTTTTGCTTGCTCTTAATTATTGTTCCCCTGGCAGAGACTGAGGCAGTGCAAGATTATGGTGGCCAGTTTAAATTTGAATATACAATGCCACATGCCTCTGACATTCTCTCCTAGTTCTGAAAACTTTTCAGTATTCCAGCAATGCTGCCTTCTCTTAGGATTCATTCACTCCCAGGAGGCAACTTCATTCCTTATGCAAATAAATTTATGGGCTCATCTCCTGGAGTCTCCCAACACATCTAACCTGCCTAAACTCTAAGGACAACACATTTTATCCTCTCAAATCAAGCCTTCCATCTCATGTTGATTTAAATTATAGACAATTTGAAATTTTGTTGGCTTAAACAAAAAGCATTTCTTTAAATAAATCAAAGTGGTTCTTACTTACTAAGCCATGGATGTTCTGCCCCTATTATAAACAATACACCAAAGTTCTAAGTAAAACCTAAAACTTAGAGCATTAAGGCATGTGCAAATATTCCTGTTTTACAATTACAATGACTTGTTTCCAGGCTATTTAAGAATGTTCCATTTTGTGTGTGTGTCTGTTTTAGTGATATACATATAATTCAAAACTTGGGCAAAACTTTGAGAGACACTGAAGGACAGGGAAGCCAGGTGTGCTGCAATCCATGGGGTTGCAAAGAGCCAGACATGACTGAGCAAGTAAACAACAATATCATTCACAAACAATGACTATAAAGGGGGAAAAGTCTGTTGAATAAAATGTCCATAACTTTTTTTCTCTTCTTTCCTGGAACTAGTATTTTCCTGTCTAAACTGTGACATTTCTCATATGGCAGAATGTTGTCTTTACATGTGACCCTGGGTGAAAAAAGCCAGCTCTCTTTCCTAGTTGGCTAAATTTGCTTTTGTTGCTCATCGGGTCAACTTCAAATTATTTTGGAAATAAATTCTAAGTTCAGCCTTTGAGTCATGAAAGCATGTTTCACGATAGACAAGCAGTGATAACTTCCAGACAACCCCCACCCGGGAGCTGCTCTGGTTCAGCACTTGGAGAAGCCTGACTCGAAAGCCTTTAATAAATCCTTTTTTTTGGTGAAATTGTTGATAAGATAAAGGGTACTGACTATCCATTTATCCACATCTGATTTAAGAAGCTATGTAGAAAAGCTGCCTTCACAAACATATCCTTACTTAGTGCCTTTAAACAAAAAGTTAAATGGGCTTCCATCCAGCCACCTCCTTCAGGGCATTAGAGACTCTGTCCTTCAATCTCACTGCTCTTAAAAGTTGCTAGACTTAAATTCAGTTGACAAAAGTGAGATTCAGTGTCTGTCTGCCTGTAACAGTGATTGGGTATATAAAGGGTTGAGTTTGGAGATTTAAGAGACATTGGACCTTTTGAAATCGCTTGGATTCAGGGAGGTTTGTTATAATTCGGCTGCCTCCAAAAAAATCTAAATGAGGTTGATGATGAAGAATTATTGACTGCACAATGAAGAAGCATCAACGGGCACAATTAATGCTAGGAAACAGGTTGAGACATCTCAGCTCAGGCCACCTGCCATCTGGCCCAGAAGCAGTCATTCTAACCAGAATGACACCAAAGGTCAGCGGGAGCAGGCACCTTAAGTCCCGCTGCCGGGCTCCTGGATTTTATTTCTCATGTAAGGGAATCTGATCTGTTATTCCTCTGGCTCCTGTGGGCCTTAAATTCACATAATCAACATATCACTGCCAGAGACTTAGTAAGAGCTGAGGCAATTTAAAGGTGAGTGGAGAATAATCATGTTCCCAAGCCAGATGCCTTCAGTTCTACAAAGAAATAAAAAGTCCATCTCAGGTTCCAAAAAGTAAGCCAAATTGCCCGGGTGAAAAAGACTTCCATTCTCATCCCACGTGTGCCAGTAGCTATATTTTACATCCTGGGAGGGCTGGCCATTTGCAAAAGTTTAGAGAAGTGTTTCTCAAAATGTAGTCCGCAGACCCCTAGGGATTCCCAAGGCTATTTCTGAGGGTACTGGAGGTCAAAACTATTTCCATAATAATATTAAGATGTTATTTGCCTTTTCCACCATTTGACATTTGTGATGATGGTGCAAAAGTAATGCGGGATAAAACTTCTGGCTTCTTAGCACGAACCAAGGAAGCGACATTAAACTGTACGAGTAGTCACTGTATTTTTATTGCCACGTAAAAAGAAAAGACTAATTTAAGAATGTACTTGCTGTGCGTTGTGTCCGACACTTTGTGACCCCATGGACTGTAGCCTGCCAGGCCCCTCTGTCCACGGGGGTTCTCCAGGCAAGAATACTGGGATGGGTTGCCATGCCCTCCTTCGAGGGATCTTTTCAACCCAGCGATCGAACCCAGGTCTCCCACATTGCAGGCAGATTCTTTGCTGTCTGAGCCACCAGGGCAGCCCCAGAATACTGGAGTAGGTAACGTATCCCTTCTCCAGGGTAACTTTCCGACCCAGAAACAGAACCAGGGTCTCCTGCATTGCAGGTGGATTCTTTACCAGCTGAGCTACCAGGGAAGCCCAAGAATGTACTTGATGAAGCCCTAAAAATACTGATTTTACTAAATCTCAACCCTGAATCCACATCTTTTTCACATTTTGTACGACAAAATGGAAAGTAAGTACACATAAAGTACTTAGAGGGCATATCAGGTACAGTGGTTGTCTCAAGGAAAAACATTCATGCCATCATTTGAGTTGGAAGGTGAACTATCTGCCTTTTTTTGTGAAACATTATTTTCACTTGAAAGAACTGACAAACTGTGACTATTCAAACTTGGGCACTTGGCAGACATTTTCTCAAAAATGAACAAAGTTAGCCTGTCACTTCAAGAAAAACAACTGACAGTATTTGATGCCAATTAGAAAATTCAAACTTTTGAATAAAAATTAGAATTTTGAAAATTCTGTATCTGCCTCCATGATCCTGGCAGCTTCCCAGTACTAAAGATTTATCTGATGAGATCAGTGGTAATTAATAATGAATGTAATTTTTGAAATTGTATAATGAAATGTGTCAACACTTGGAAGTTCTGCATAACTCAGTGAACCAATATTTTCCAAATGACCAATGGTTGATATTATAAAATCATACATAATTAAAAGACCCACTTAAAATCAAAACAGCAGTGGATATGAGTATAACAGAGTATGAAAACTTCACTGCTGTTTCAGATTTCATATTGCAACTAACCTTTAAGAAACTACTATTTGTTGAGTTTGGTTTTGTTTTAAAGAATATTCACAATTATCTGAAAGGCTATTCTAATACTCCTCCCTTTTCCAACAATACATCTGTATGAACCTAGATTTTCTTCTTCAATTTCACCAAAACCAAACATCACAAAAGACTGAACTCAGAAAAAGGTATGAGCATACAGCTGCTTCTATTAAATTAGATATTAAAGAGATTTGCAAAAATTTAAAACAATGATACTCATCTACCTTTTTTTCTTTTGGAAAACATATTTTTCATACAAATGTATAATTTATGTTAGTGTGTAATAGCTCATTATTATTATTATTTTTAAGTGAAATAATATTTTATGCTTCTTGATATTTCACATAAACAAAAGCTCTTTAGGGTCCTGAATGATATCTAAGAGGTTAGGGGACTCTGGAAAATAAAATGTTTAATAACTGCTACTCTAGGTGATCTTTAATGGTCTTTTACCTTCCCTCTCAGAGACACTGCATTCCCCACATTCATGCCCCTAAACTCAATCCCATCCAAATCAAATTGCCCAGAAGGTTTCAGAATTTCATTTTCAAAATTACCTGATGGTGACAAGAAGAAGGGAAAGAAAGATCAAGATCATTTAAATGCTAAGCATTGTGCCATGAACCTAATACATGGTATCTCATTTAATTCTCACAACAGCCCTATAAGATAATGATATGACCAAATAGTGGGGCAATGGGACATAAGGGGAGTCAATGTTATTGTGAGGGTCAGCAAAACCACATGTCCACTAAGAATTATGTATAGACAAAATAAATAAAAACATCTTACAAATACCACAGTAAATTTCAAATAAATGTGGGTGTTGCTATACCTAAAACTTCATTGTAAAGCATTATCAAATTCATGAAAGCTTTGACCATTGCTTTTTTAAAAATTTCAATGAATCATGACACAAATGTGAGAGAGAAAAAACTTTCTGACAATGAAAAGGGAACAAAGCAATCCCTGCCTTTGAAAAACTTTGAGAATCACTGCATTGTAGCATTATAACTACACTGAATCCACAGCGAAACCACAACTTTCAGGACAATGCTACACTGTTTAGAGTGATAGCTTTACCACTAAAAAGCCCACTTTTGCCATCAAAGTATTTAAACCTCTAGACAGGGAAGTCAGTACACACAAATGAAAGGCTAACTAACAGCCAGTACAGTAGAGAGTTGGATGAGGGAAATAGATACAAAGTGCTGTAAGAATTCTGAAGACACAGAAAACTTCTGGCCAAGATGATTTTGGATGAACTAAGACCAGATCTTTAGGGACAGAATTTAAATGGGCACAGAAGACAGTGACTAGGGAACCACATGGACAAACACAGATGTAGAAAACAAGTGTGCTCAAGGGCAATATAGTTGAATCAATCAAAGGCTCATATAAGGAAACTCATATAAAGGCTCATATACAGTTGGGAAAGGGAGTTTAGGACCAGATGTTGAAGGGTCTGGATGGGTTAATGAGGAGTATAAACTTATCCCTCTAGGCCACTCAAAACCATCAAATAAAGATAAAAAATGAAAGGGAGCAGAGTGTAGTATAGATTGGAGAAAAGGGACAGGAATCAGACAGTTCTATGAGGAAGCAGTTCATTGTTCAGGACTGAGATCATTCAGGTCTGAGTGACGAGCATGTGGGAGACCCTGAGAGACCAGAGTTTGGTGGCTAACTTAATGGGAGTAGGGGAAGAAGAGGAGGGGAAGGGAGATGTCCTCAGGTTTTCAGGCCCTGAAGACTATCATGTGATCCAATTAGGAAGGAACCAGTTGGCCTGGGGCACATTGGCTTCCTCAACATCCTCATATGTTTGGCCCTGGTCCACCAGAGGGGCTGAGGCCTGTGTTTAATGACATGGGGAAGTTTTGTCTTCATCTGCAAAGGTAATCAGAACAGTATCCTGAACTCATTACTAAGCAATTCTTCAGCCTTTTGGGAGACACTTGCCCCTCCCCACCCTGTGATAGTAAGACTTGAATTTTAAGGCTGCAGCTGCCCACTCACTACCCCAGCCCACATCCAGGCTACTCCCCTCACTGAGAAATTCTGCTGGACTTTCTCTGGGTTTTTGGACCAGCAATGCCTTTGGACTTGGCCTGGCTTCTTGAGGATGCTACCTTGGACTGGGGGCCTTGATTTTGTACTGACATCTGGGCTTTCTGATCCATGACTCAGCTGTACTTGGCTTTACTCCACAGCTATGGGTAAGAGGCACCTGCCTCGACTTCCTCTGTTGCTCCCACAGGCCCTCTTTAACTCTACTTTTTCCCCATCGGCTGGAAAGCTAGATTAACTGGGCTTTTTGCATAGAAGTAGGCTCAGTTCTGATGGAGAAGGCAGTGGCACCCCACTCCAGTACTCTTGCCTGGAGAATCCCATGGATGGAGGAGCCTGGTGGGCTGCAGACAATGGGGTCGTGAAGAGTTAGACGCGACCGAGCGACTTCGCTTTCACTTTTCCCTTTCCTGCATTGGAGGAGATGGCAACCCACTCCAGTGTTCTTGCCTGGAGAATCCCAGGGACGGAGCAGCCTGGTGGGCCGCCGTCTATGGGGTCGCACAGAGTCGGACACGACTGGGGCGACTTAGCAGCAGCAGCAGCAGGCTCAGTTCTGAAGAGTGCTTGGCAATAGTGAAAAGGAAGTGGATCATAGAAATAAGGAGAAGGACAAGGAAAAAACTAAAGGTGAACAGTTTCAGCCTGGAGAAGGGGAGGGAGGGTGGCATAATGATGAGATAATCGTCCTCAGGTACAGAAAGGGCTCTGTTGGAGAAAGGAAACCTGGCTGTCCTCCCATCCAGCTAAGGACAGACCGAGGGCTTAGCTACAGCACAAGGGATTTACAGAAGATAAAAGAATTTCTTGGACAAATACGGCAATGGGTTTCAGAGGGGTTTTGTGTAATTACCTTCTCAGGAGATGGCTAAAAATAGCATAGCTCCTCTGGTAGCCAGAAGGTGAAGAGGTGGATGTGGACAAGAAGGTGAACCCAGGTCCCTTCTTACCACCCCTTCCACAGCTCCCCCCTTCTTTTACTGTAGGAACAGAGATTCTGCACTCTGTCAGGCACCCATGGAAGACCTGTGAACCTTTCTCCAAAGCAAAGGCTCTTGGTCAATTCCTTATATTTTTAGAAAACAATCAGCAAGTAAAGCTATTACCTCAGTGGTCACCAGAGCACTGTAGTGGTGATAAGTCCAAAAGCCATACAGGCAATTTCTGACTGAATGATATCATAAGCAGACTAAAAATTGTTTCTTTAACTAAAGGGTTGCATGGCTGGTTTTTAATTAGAATGGATTAATACAGTGTTCCCATTTATTAAAAAAAAATCAAAATTGAAAGGAAGGAATTGCAATGAGGTAATTAAAGTAAGGAAAATATCCTCCAGATCCTCTCCCACCCAAATATAATGCTTAAAAAGACAGGGAAAATTAAATAAAACTTTGTTACTCTTTATATACCTCGATAATCTCTGTGTTTAACATGTCAAGGGTATTACATAGTTATACAAGTTCCTGGTGTGTATATATTTTTATACATGTACATGTGTAAGTTTATTCACAAGTGTATACCTGGTTTTGTACCTATATAATCATATAAACACATGCATAGATTGCTTTTTGTTTACAGTAGTATATGGCAATGTAGGTACCACATTTTTGGGGGTACCAACCTATACAGGTACCACTGTTTTTTCTAGTTCCAGAGTGGTATTAACACAGAGGTCCTCAGATAAATAACCATTTCCTTCTCAACTGACTTACTTGGCAAAATCAAGACATTTGCCTGCTAGTGCTCAAGACAACCTACCTGATTCTCCACTGAAAAAATACGAAATGTTTCACTGAGTCTTCATTCTAAGAAGCACTGATAAGTAACTGGTAAGCTTTCCCTTGTTTGTTGTGGCAACATCCTTTGACCTATGTAACTGTAGAAAGGTGTTAAAAGGGGAAAGAAGAGCAGGAAGAAGGCTGTATGTGTTTCATCATTTATTGAATTAAAGGTTTTACCTTTTTATGTATGTAGCACTATGCCTCCATATTAACGCCAAACCCATCAATTTACTAAGTCCCATCAGAACAATTCTGTCTCCTCAAGAGCTTTCATATCTGTTCCCATTTCTTCATCCCATGCCACCTCTCCCTTGGATTACTGTAATGGCCTCTTAACTAGTCCCCCAGGCTTCAGTGTTATTCTTCTCCAAGTGTTCTCCATACCATCACCAGTTTACTCTTCATTAAACAGAAATCGAATTGTTGACAATGGTCTGATTTAAATTGTTCAGTGGTTCCCAGATGCCTAGAGGATCAAGTCCAGACTCAGAAGCATAATCCTTTAAGGCCCTTCTCCATCTGGCCTCTGCAAACTATCCTGCCTGACACTAACCCCTCCTCAGCCACTCTTCAAGATCCAGCTCTAGCAAATAATTTCCAGCCCAACCCAACAGGTTTTCACCCGCCCCCTCCCAACATCTTCATGTTTTCCAGCAGCCTGGCCTTTCAGCCTGTAGCTCTCTCTTCTCTGCTTGCTCCCTTGGTTTTCTCCAATAGACACTATAAAACTCAGGTTCGACTTCATCTCTTCCAAGAGACTCTACGCCCAGTCTCATCTCTTACATACATTCTTATGACAACTGCAGTATTACCCAAGAGTACCAGAAAAGAAAGAGCTCAAAAAACAAGCAGAGAGGGCTTCCCTGGTGGCGCAGTGGTAAAGAAATCACGTGCCACTGCAGAAGACACAGGTTTGATCCCTGATCCGAGAAAACCCCACACGCCATGGAGCAATTTAACCCATCCACCACAACTACTGACCCTGTGCTCGAGAGCATGGGAGCCACAACTACTGAAGCCCGTGTGCTCTAGAGCCTGTGCTCCACAAGAGAAGCCACCGCAATGAGAAGCCTGTGCACAACTAGAGTAGCCCTGGCTCTCCGCAGCTAGAGATAAGCCTACGCAGAAATGAAGACCCACCATGGCCAAAAATAAACCAATAAAATTTAAAAATAATCAGCAAAGATTTCTGAAAGAATCTAACATTCATCAAAAAAAAAAGCATCAAAGTACTTATCATGGGGAAAAATCTAAACTAATGTGAACTTTCTTCTATTTATTTTTCTGTTATTTTTAAAACTTTATAGTGAAATATATATATATATATATATATATAAAAGTGTGCAAATTGTTAATATAAATAGCTTCAGATCAAGAAACCTAATATTACCAGTAGCTCAAAAGCTCCCTTGTGGGACCTTCCAGTCACTCATATGGCAACCATTCCTGACTTCTAAGCATAGATTAGTCTTGTGTATCTTTATGTTTTATATACATAGAATCATAAAATTCAGCTTCTTTCATTCAATATAATGCTTGTGATAAACACTCATAATGTATGTAGCTGTAGTTTCTTCATTGTTATTGTAGACTAATACTCAAGTATTTACTTACTCTACTGCTGATGGGCATCTGGGCAGCTTCCAGTTATGAAACTATTACAAAAGCGCTCCTCTGAACATCTTCTATACCGTCTTCTGGGTAACATATGTGTGCATTTCTGTTGGGTAAACATTAGGTTGAACAATATGAAATTGCCAGTATTTATTTAACCATTTGACCTACTAAGATGGCAACTTATCACTACCTAGAGGTGGAATTGGTGGGTCATAGGTTACACGCATGTTTCGCTTTACAAGATACCAGCCTAATCATTTCCTGCAGTGGCCATACCAATTCATAATCTCCTCAGCAGTATATAAGAGTTCTGTTTGTCTACATCCATTTTTATTTTAGCCATTCTGAAGGGAGGGGTATACAAATGAATCACATTGTGGTTTCAATGGTTATTGAAGTTAAGCACCTTTTCATATATTTGTTGGCAGTTTAGATATCCTCTTCTGTGAACAAGTTCAAGTCATCTACCCAATTTTCTGTTGAGTTGTCTGCCTTATTAATCTATTATTATTTAGATTTCACAGCTGACAGCATTGTAATTCTTTCATTGCTCAGCTCTAGAAATGTTCTTATCCAGTTCTATGCCCAAAGAATCCTGTGTTCACCTCTGTACTATGATATACCACACTGTTGAAACTGTTATTTACATATCTACTTTTCCTTATGAATTGTTAAGTAAGTTTTAAATCTCCAAATAATTGGGAGTTAGAGCTCTTATTCATCATTGTATTCCCACCCCTAGAATAATATCTAGCAAGTGGCTCAATAAATATTTCTTCAGTTAACTGATATGCATTTAACATGGTATTCTTTGTAAATTTTTATTAACTATCTTTATACTCCTTTGTCTAAGTTTACTCCAGCAAAGAAAGCTATGTGAAATATAGCACTCTGCCCTTTCTCTACCACTTTACAAAAAATAGCCCTAGTTGAAAAAGCACAAAGACAATGATCAGAGCAAAGCAATAGCACTTTTCTAGTTAATGACTACAAATAATAAGCAATAAAAATCTCATATAATTGAAAAGAAAAATCAAGATCTTAATAACTTAAAAGGGAAAAGGCATTGAAGGGCAGGTAATTTACATCAAGAGAAGTAAAAAACCAAAGAGCTAATTAGTAAAATTAAACAACCAGTCACACTTAATATATTTAATAAAGTATTAGTAAAGTTGAAATTAATGACATCTAGAACTTATAAGGTTTTACAAAATGTGGCACCTTCTTACATTCTTCATTATGCTTGCTATTATAGTTATGGACTCACACATCCACTTCCCCCAGTATATCATAACTTTCTTACGGACAGGACCCTTTCCTGATCCAGTTCTGTTATAAAATGATGTATGTACCCTCATACAGACAACCTTGCTAAAAAGTAATTTGTCAGTATATTTCAAAACTTTATACATGTCCCCTTTGGTCAATAAATTCACTTGTAAGTATTTATTCTAACGGAAACAAGAGGACAGGAAAAAATTCTACACATTAAGCTATTTATCTCTCTGTTGTTTACAATGGGTCCAAATCAAATCAATAATAAATTTCTAACAATAAAGAAGTGATTGAATAAATTGTCACAGGAACTCTAAAGATTATGCTGCCATTAAAATGGAATATTATTAAATACAGTGGATGCATGCCAATACTATTAAATGAAAAAAATCAGGCAAAACCCCATTATGCTCTAAGATTATACATATAATGGTGCATGGATGCAGGGAGCAACATGGAAAATGACAAATGAAAAGGAAATAATTGGAAATTTTAAGGTTCTTGGATAAAAAGAGTTTCTTAAATGCTGTTACCATGCATTCGTTCATTACCTCCCCAGCTACTCTCCTAGACACAGCCACCAGGATCTCTCACAAGAATGAATGTCACAGCCTCCAGCTGGTCTTCCTAATTCCTCCTCTGTTCATCCACAGTCTAGGCTCAACACAGCCAGAATCATCCTGGAAATCACCAGTTAGATCTTGTCATTTTTCCGCTCGAAAGTTTCCAATGTCTTCCCATCTCACAGAGTGAAAACAAGTTCTTAGAATGGTCTATGTGGCCATCAACCATGTGAATGGTAGTTTGCATTCTGACGTCATCCTGTGCCTTGCTCTTCCTCGTCTCATTCTGTTCCAGCCACACTAGTCTCCTGGCTGTTCCTCAACGTCCTAGGGATACTCTGACCTGAAAATGGGAAAGCTTTATTTTACATTGAAGCCAATCCTATTTTTCTTAGCTATTTTATTATCACAAGTATGCATGAGCATTTGGTATTTTCCATTTCTCCTAAAGCCGTATAATTTAGTCTTTGGAGAATTCATTAGAGATGAAAGGAATCTCTCTCTGTGCACCTTCCAGAGTTAACTGGAGAATACTAGGGTGGATTTGTCATATATGGTCCAGAAGACATTTTTACTTAACAACAGGGGCCAAGAAAGATGAGGAGGGGAAAGAAAAGAACACTGGTAACTGTGCTTATATCTAAGGAGGTGTAAGTTAGGTGAGGGGATGGACTCTAAAGTGAAGGGCCCTCACATCAACAGGGTTATATGAAAGACTTGCAAAACTATTTCAGGCAAAACAGTAAAGTCTCTGAGACTGAGAAGGTAGGAAAAAGCTTTGGAAATTGGAGAGACAAAAAAGACCAGTGTAACTAGGAAAAAAGCAATGGAGACATAGCAATGGAAAAGTGGAGAGCTTGGTCATGCAGGGTCTTTAGGTCAGGGTACGTTGTTAGGATTTATTGTAAATGCAATGGAAAGATCACTGAAGGGTTTTAAAACAAGAGAAATGACAATGCTGTTATCATACTATAGTTTGTGAACCCTGGGGCTAAAGTCACCAAAGTCTTGGATTAATCAAGACCCAGTATGACAGCTAGCACTCTACCTCATGTGTTGTAAGCAGATCTTAAATGACAGCTGATTTTTCTTCTTATTCTGTAGTAATTATTAGTTCAAAAAATCACCAATGGACCTGGGTGAGGAAGTACCTTCATTATTACTCGTGTTTATAGAGTAGTTTTAATATGCTGAATGCTTTAAAATGGTTTTATTCAATGCTTACCATAAAATTGAGGCACTCAGTTTTCAGTTCCTAAAAAACCATTTATGCTTAAAAAGGCTTTTGATTGATTTCCTCCCAACAATCTATGTGCACTAACTCAAACTCAATCTGTGCCAGAGCCTGTTGTGTGTGTGCAAATGAGAGTTGAAATGTGAATCTCCAAGGACTGTGCTTGGTCCTTGTTGATAAGTAAAAATTTCCTCCAGAGCTTTCATGACAAATCCACCCTAGCATTCTCCTAGACGCACTCCCCAGCAACTCTGGAAGGTGGACAGAGACACATTCCTTTCATCTTAAATGAATTCTCCGAAGACTAAGTTATATGGCTTTAGGAGAAGTGGAAAATACAAAATGTTCATGCATGCTAATTTTATTAACATAACTAAGAAAAAGTAAGATTGGCTTCTGCGTAAAATAAAAACTCCCGGTTTTTAATCCAGCAGTTTACAGGCAGCTTTAGGCTCTTTAGTTACAGATATTGCTGGGTGAAGGCCATGATTCAGTAGAACTGTATCTACAGCAGCATTTCTTTCCAAATAAATTTTTGTTACATTTTTCCATTGGAATACAAAATGGAGACTTCCAGTAACTCAGACATAGATCAACTTTCCCCCCTCACAAAAAAATGATACTAAAAGTACATCTGTGTCTCTTTTGCTTTTGGACTCTGTGGGAGAGGGAGGGGGGGATGATTTTGGAGAATGGCATTAAAACATGTATAATATCATAGAAGAAAATAAATAAATAAAGTCAGCTGGTAACAAAAAATAAATAAATAAAATTTTTGTTAACATAAAAAAAAAGATACTAAAAGTATAAAAAAGGCCACATGAGCAAAAATAACAGACTCCCTCCTAGAAGCAAGCTGAAGTGGCCTGCAAACTACCAGAAGGCTTCCGGCCTTGGAAACTGTAGGCAACAGTGAATGTCAGTGTGCATGATGAGGCAACAAACAGGGTGGTATCTGGAAAGTCTCAAACTTTCACAGGCCCTCAAGTACCCACAGGCACACACAGGGCTGAACACAGGTAAACTGTGGAAGAGTCTAACAACTAAACTGGGATATCCCAGCCCAGAAATCTAGGACTTGAGGTCACCACAGCTATATGTTTGCCTAATGGAGCAAGTGGATAAGACTGGATTCAAATCTGGCCCTGTTGCTTGTGAGCTAAATAATCATGGGCAAGTTATTCACCTCCCCAACCCTTAGTTCCCTTACCTATAAAATGGGGATAACAATAGGTGTCTGAGTTACCTTAATGATGAAACCAGATAAGATACACAAACCATTTAGTGGATGTCAGGCAGATGGTACATGCTCACTATATAATAGGTAGCATACCCGTGAAGGGCAGCTTCTGGACAGCTTTCTGAGGCACTCAAGATGGAACGGTCATCAGGTACAAATACTTGTAAATTCACATCTCCTTCAGTTTTTTCTTAACAGGTGACTATGAAACACAGCCTGAAATCTTCAGTAATTCACAGGTCAAAGCAGGTTTGGAACACCATTCCAATTGCCTGGTAGAGCATCAGAGAATGAGCTCTGAAATCAGACAAAAACAATTTTATTCTTTGTTCCTCCAGTTACTAAGGTGGTCTTGGCAAGTCACACAATTATTCCTCAGCTGTCAAGTGGAAACAGTAACCCATATTTGCAAGACCGTTATGAGGATTGGCTATAAAGCACGCAAGACCCTAGTGGAGTATCTAGGACATTGCAGGTATCAAAAATGTTAGCTGTTTTTGTTGTAGCCACGCGTTCCAGGAAACAAACTCACTCAGAAGGACAATGCAGATAGTGGAGTGCAGTTTATTACACGGGCGGGCCCCAGGCAGAGTCTCCTCTTAGCCAAGGACCCCGACCAGCATTTGTGAAAATCTTTTATACCCCATGTGTACGTGTCTGAACCCACCACCCCAAATTCCTTGAGACTTACACAAACCAAGGAAAATACAATCCCAATAACCCCATCATTCACGTGCTATGTGCTCATGTGCTCAAACAGTCAAACAGTTAGCCAATAATCAATAAACCCGAGGTTACACTCCGATAGATACAGAAAAATTTATGGCCTGTCTGGAGGAAGGGGTGATTAGCGTATGTTTTCTCTTAGGCGATGAGTAACCTAGATACGATCTTCAAGGCTCCCCTGTCTGGAGGGGGTCTTATCCTTTCACTGTTGTTTTCATAGGCACTAAACACAGAGTTCAGAGTCCACTGGAAAGGTGGCCAAGCACGATCAGCATGAACAGGCCTAAGATGGAGTCCAGGCCCTATGAATTCCTTCTTCATTTTCATCATGATCATTTTTTAGGCAAAAAAAAAAAAAATCACTTACAAATGCCTGGTCAATCTTGGAAAAAATCTGCCCTGGGTTATTTTATTCATTCATCAAATGTCACTGGGGTGGGAGGGTAGCATGGCTGTTACCAGGGAACAGATTCCACTGACTTCTAAATCAGTGTGGAAACTGACAGAGTTCACTTCTAAATGATAAACTGTACTGTTCTTTCTGCTTAGGACATACGCAGACATTTCAGCCTAACTGCCAGCATAAATGCTACCTAATATTTTTGGTAGCTTTTACATTGCTGATTTTAACTTAATCATTTAGTGCTTCTGTCTCTGTGAAGTTACGTCTCAAGCCAGAATTAATTCAAATGGTACTTTTGTGGCTTGTACGTGGACACTCATCTTTGTTTCTTGGACTCTGAGCCTCAATTTCTCTTTTAAATGGAGAAAGCATAAAACATGAATATGAAGAAGAGCATTTTTCAGCTCTCATTGAGAGGGTAACAGGCAGGAAGGCTAGGGGCCCCCAAATGGAGGAAACAGGCTGCAAGTGTCAGACGTTTTTTCTCTCTCTCTTAAGCGGCAGGAGGAAACAAAGTCTAAGTGTCAGATTTTTTTCCCCCTTCTCTACACAAAATTAAAAGGAGGTTTCTTTTAAAATTCTGTGTTGCCATGAGGACACCTGGTTCCACCTGAACTTAACTTTTTTAGACCTTGAGCTAGCCAATGCGTTTATCTTATGGAAATGTTTTTCTTAAGCTATGTTAATGAACTATGTATTTACTTCAGACTCTGTCTGTCTTCAAGTCGGTTCCCTAGGATTCAGAACCGACTTGACAAACCAGTATGTTTTACTCAACAAACCAGTATGTTTTAAGCTATGTTCATGAGGCTAGGTACTTGCTTGGAAACCCACCTTTCTTCAAGATCCATGTTAATAGTTTTAGGGCCCAGGATGACTCACCTTGTGCCAATGTTATCTCAAAATGCATGTTGTGGGTGAGGGGCCTCTCTGAGTTTTGAGACATTTCCTTTCTCTAATTAGCAGTCTGCTAATAGGTATATAACTTCCTGCTAAAGACTAGCAGGGAGGCACTCTTTCTGCCCCCTTCTAATGTCTATGTCAGAAACTTTCTCTTTCTCTTTTATACTTCAATAAAACTTTGTTATACAAAAGCTCTGAGCAGTCAAGCCTCATCACTGGCCCCGGATTGAATGCCTCTCCTCCAGAGGCCAAGAATCCTAGCCAAGAGCCCTTTCAGGGCTCAGCATCAACCTTTCATTATGAAGGGAGAAGTAAAAATAATTTTCATAGAAATTCTCTAAAAATCCTAGAAGACATAGCACATATTATTTCATATTTTATTTATTGTCTCAATGGGATCTATTTTAAAAGCTTAGACCATACTGTAAATCCATGGCATAGCCACAGAGTCTTATATTGTTATCTTCCTAATTGAGACAATTAACAAAACAAAATACACATTCAAATGAAACATGTAGCTAAACCATTTATAAATAACTAAAATTATAGATCAGGTTTTCATTCACTGATCACAAATTATGGTAATGCTTTTGTGGTGCTCATTTCTGGGCTCACTTTGGAGTGTTTATTAAAGCACAGTATTGTCAGATCACAGGGACTATCTCATTCTCATTTTCTTATCTCCAATTCTAAAGGGGGTTAAATTATCCAATTAAACTGTTAATTAAAAAGACTCCTACAGAATAAACTGCAGGCTACCAACGGCATTTAAGATTTTTCATTGTGCTGTGCTCAAAAGCAGTTTCCTGAATTCAGAAGAGCTCCATGTGACTGGCCAGTATTTCACTTTAGAAGGTATGGCTGGTATCACTACATAATAGACAAACCCATTTCCTCTCCTCTCTCGGCCCACAGCTAGACTATATATCCCAGCCTCCCCTGCAGTTAGGTTTGGCCATATGACTGAGTGCTAGTCAATGGAATATGGGCAGAAGTAACATAGATAACTTATTGGATTAGACCAAACCTTCCATTAGGTATCTTCAATAGCTTCTTCCCCTCCACCAGCTTCGTGTGGATGAGCATACATTCAATAGCATTGAAAATGGCAGAATCATATGGAAGGAACGTTGGTCTCAATATCAGCAACGGTAGGAGAGAAGCTCATTGATGGTTAATAACCATTTTGTATGTCATGTAAACAAGACATTAGCTCAAACTGGGTTAAACCATTGAGATGATCTCTTTCAACATGTAGTGTGATCTTAACAAAGAAAGCAATTGGACTTGAGGGACATGTAAATACCTTAAGCCTAATTGGAAACATCAGCCTCCAAATTTTGATCAGGTCCACTAAGATATACATCTAAAAATTGAAGTAGACTGAATATCTCATAAAATCTATCAAATTGACCCTAGCAAGAGAGATTCTAGACTTCTTGCCTTCATTCCCCCAAAGCCTGTCCTTCCCGTCCATGCCCCAGAGATCACTCATAAACTCAATCATTTCTATACATCCTTCCTCCTGCCACTACCCTACAGGCAAAAATTCTTTTTTCAAGCATCAGCTCAGAAACTAGAGTAGACTCTCAGAGGGGCACTAACAGGTCATACTGAGACGCTTATTACCTACCAGCTCTACAGTCTGTCTGATGTCTATCTCCTGTACATGGACACTGTGGTACCCCTACCATAAACCAGTAGTTTTCACATCTCTGAATACATCAGAAAGATGTTTAAAATAATCAACAGGGGACTCTACTTCCACCGCCAGTCTAATACCAAAATGCCCCCCGAGGGAAGTTAGTATGAATTCTATGGTATGCTTCTGGATTTGTCTGGACTCAGGAAAGGCAGGCAGGCTTTCATTGTCCTGTACCACTCACTCGTTGTCCAAAGGTCACCAGGGGATGAAAATGGCAGGCACTTCCAGCTCCCTGGAAGTACATGGGGCACAGACGCTCCAGTAGCATGAGGGCAGCCATCCTAGAGATCTACAGCCAATGAGAAAAAAAAAAAAGCACACAGAAGGTGAAGTTAGGGTCCCCAGTAAAAGGGCTGGGATCTGGGTAGAGAGAACTCTGATAGCATCCACTTGAGGAGAATTGAATAAATCTTTCTCTGCGTACCAAACCACAACCCAATGTCCTTGAATTTCATCACACTTGCCATGATACAGGGTGAATGTAGCAATTTATGTGTCTGTTTACCATGTTAGACCAGACTGTTCATTGAAGCTGAAACTGCACATGATCTGCTTAAATACAGCTAGTTCAGTGACTTATATCAAATGGTGGTCAGTTACTATGTACTGAATGAGTGACCATAATCTGACTTGATGGGTAAAGAAAGGTGACAGCAAAATAGAGATTCTTTGGTTTGACAGTAACCGTAATGTTCCTTGTCACTTTTGCAAGACCAGCCATACCATGGTTGATAATCTCCTCCGAAGCCTCTCTTTTCCTCATTAGGAATATAACTGCATAAGCAATAAACCATATCCGTTTATATCCTGGAAGAAAATATAATGGCCAACTCTCAAATCTCTCATTGTCTACAGAAAAAGTTACTGCATTCAAATCTCACTTCCTAAACTGAGAAACCTAGTCCACTCCAATGCTTTGTGTACTTTTTAGGCAAATATTGTCTAAAATATAACTGAGTATGCTAATGGATATAATCAATTTTAATATTATTTTTAAAAAGAAAGGAAACAGAATATCTTCAACTTTTTATTGTCCTTAAAATGATCATTCACATTGTTTCACAAGTAAGGGAAGAAAATACAAAGACCATTTAGATATGAAATGCATAATCCAAGAACACCTTTCTTCGAACCAGTGGGGCACTTCCACTAGCAATGAGAATGTTGTTGCTTGAAATAATCATATATTCTTCCATAATTTAATATGCAACTGAGACATACTGTTAAAAATATCAAGGAAGAAGTATATCAAATGTTAATAATTACAGAAATACTGTTGGAACAAATGTATTCAGAAATGGGGTGACCTAAGGGATGAAGGTTAATGCAAAGGCAAGCAGCCCAAAGAACAAAGGCTTTAACTCTCCTGACTCTGGGGTACTTGAGAAGCAATCTCAAACCTCTCCACTGATCTGGTGCAAGCATAACCTATGTGGCAAGCTACAGTTCCTAGTTGCTTCTTAGTGATGCTCTAGGGCTAAATAAGATAAAATTTATGTGCTATGCTTTAAGCTCCATTGAGGAAAGGCACTGAATAAACTTAAGGATAATTTATGAATCCTGAGCTTGCAGTAGTCACTTCCAACTCCATTTCATAAAAGGAAAAAATGGAAATAGGAGGCCAGTGCTGTGTGGTTGGTAAAAAGCTCAACAAACTTTGGGCAATGATGATAAGCCAAACAAGACCATTTTATACACATAAGAACCTTGACTAAACCAGGAGAATTTCACAAAAACCTAACGCCTTCCATTTTGCAGGCAATAGTTCACTGGCAGAATACCTGGTGTATGAATCAGAGAAGTGTGCTATGGCAGTCATAGTCTGAGATCCAATATCTAATTGCCTTTTAATTTTGCATAATTATTTTTGTAATATTTTATGGCTCTCCTCCAGTGGATGTGCTTAGCAAGAACTGCCAAAATCCTGGATTCTCTTCAGAGTCACATTCCTAGGCCAGCTTCTCCTTTCCCCTCCCCCGATTTCTAGTGCATTTTACCTTCTTCCTTACACAACTTAATCGGTATCTGACTCTTTTCTATTAGTCTGTATTGAAGAGAAGAGACAATAAGAATGTACTCTGAAAATCTGAACAGGAACATGAATTTGGAAATTCAATCTAGAAAATTGTCCCAGCGAGTCGTGGTGACTTGAGCTACTCTAAGTCTATTTTAACAACGGCCATCCTATCGACAGCTTGCAGTATAATTGAGTTACATCAAGTAAAGTTAGTCAAGACAAGTAGCCATATCACTTAGAAACTATTCAGGCCCCAACTGTTCACCAACCTGTTTTCCTAAACCATTAAGTGACTGATCAAGTCCCATTTCCAAAGCCTATTTCTACACTTTTATCAAACACTTTCTCTGACCGGCAGGAATGTGTTTATTCGGAGTTTAAAAAGAGAAAACTAGAAGGAATATGCTGTTTATGTAAGCCTTAAAAACGTTTAAGCTGATTTTAAATGTCCAGATATAGGAATGAAACAAGGAGAATCTTCTAAGTCTAAACCAAATCAGAATGATTCCTCTAGAGAAAAGACATGGAGGTTTCCAGCACCCTTAACTGCTTTTTTGAAAATGCAAACTAAGGTGATATCAAGTCATGGTTAAGGCGGAAAAGGTAGCTGCCCTTCAGGAGTTTATCGATTCAGAGAGGAGGAAGTCAAGGGGAAAATCACTCTTCACTGACTAATGCACTGAAATTGTTTTCCTCATGATGGTGCCCCTGCATTTTTCTCCCCTACGTTCCCATGGTTACAAAAGGACATGGTGTGTGCACACACACACACTTTTTAATGACAAATTCCAGGGATGTAAAATGGCTTCCTATGGTTAGCCTGAATTTGTCATTATGCTTTTGAGATTTTCCTATTGACCAGCTTAACCTAGAACCACGTGTACAAGGAATAATGGGAAGAGGGGATGGCTATTTTAAAAAGCAAAAATGCCAGGGAAGCACTTTAAAGCTGTTACAATTTTATCCTGCACACACACTCTCTAATAAGACATGGAATAGTTCCCTTGAAAGGACAGAGTTCTGAGGACCAAAAACAGAGTAATGCTCTTTCTTATAAACTCTTTAGAAGAAGTCTTGAAGAGTAAACATTATGTTTCTTTGGACTATTCAGGGAATTTTAAATTCAATCAATAGATTCTAACATGTCTTTAATCAAGAAATTTTTCAAAAAGGATTTTTAAAAGAGGTAACTGAGCCTCAATGTGGGGTTTATGCCTTTGCACTCAAGGGGAGGGAAAGCCATATGTTCCTAATTGGGAATTAGAAAATCATTTTTTTATGCCTACTTATTTCAGAAACAGGAGAAGGCACATATACGAGGATAACAAGACAACCAGAAATTAGACTGAAGAGAAGCATCTAGCAGATGACATAATTGCCAAGGTTTGAACAGAACAGATCAAATTTTGGAGATTTTGTTTCCTACTGTGCCTGCGGTTGCATGACTAGGAGTTTTGACTTCTTCTGGGACTTAGAGATACAGCCTTGTCTTACTATTTGATAAACTCAAGCCTTCACCAAGCAGTCTTTTCTGCCAGCTTTGTTCATTCTGACTTGAACAGGGCAGTGGGCTACATCAGATACAAGCTATGAGGCGTGTTTTCATCCCAAGAGACTCCAAAGCTGAAGGCCAGAACTTCATCAAATACTGTCAAATGAGGATTCAACGTTATTTCTGACTTAACCACCTTAGAGTTAATCAATGCTATGAAAGGATGGTGCAGGAAATCTAACAGTACAGAAGACCTCCCAGGCAACCTCGCACATGTCCACACCACTGAGGGTTGCTAGTGTAATAGGCTGATTTTTTTTTCTGGATATATTCTACCTAGGGCCCCTGCAAAGCTGTAGATTAAAATGGTACATACCGCTTAGCTGCAACTTATACACTAAAATGGACAATAGCAACAATTCAGCAAACAACATTTTAACAAAAGCAGCCTGGGGACTTAATTGGCTTTCTAAAGAGACATATGTGATTCGATTTTTGTATTCCATTTTTTTAAGTCTTACAACTTTGAATAATGTTTAGATCTAAGCAATACCCAAATACCAAAGATGCATTAAAATAAACATCTTCAGGGGAACACAGGCCTAGGGCAGTAGGTGATGAGCACCGCGCAGCTCTCTCAGGATGGCAGGAACCAACAGTCCTGCTACCAGAGTCGGCAGGATTCTGCGCCTCTGTTCATTGTGGAATTGGATGGACAATTAAAAGCCTTCTGGAATTCTTCAAAGTTGCTAACTGCACCATTGACCCTGAAAAAGATATGTCATAGTCCATGTCATTTAATTCTTACAAATCAACAGGTTCTGAATAAAACTCTAGCAACCTATGGCTTGATAAAATAGTCCATTCATTTAGTCTATTTACAAGGAGATAACTGAAGTCCAAAATGGTTAAGTAGATTTTCAAGAAAATTAACAGAGCTGAGACTAGAACCAGACAAATGCTATTAGTCTTCAAAATATCTTTAAATTTCTATAAACTGTAGGGTTTACAATTCCTATAAATTGTATATGTGGTGGTACATTGCTATAAATTTACAAATTCCTACAAACTATACAATTTACCAATACTTAACTTTTCTAACCATTTTTTAATTTAACTTTTTATGGAACATATAACTGACGTAGCATATGCACATTTAAAATGTAAAGTTCATTGAGTTCACATGTATACACCCATGTTATTACCACCCAGATCAAGACATGGGATATTTTCAGCACCTAGAAGGCTCCTGTGTATGCCCTAACAGTAGTACCTCCAAGCATAACTACTAGTCTGACCTCTGTGGCCACAGATCAATTCTACTGGTTTTTCAACTTCACATCAGTGGATCACACTCTATGCACTCTTTTGTCTCTGATTTCTTTCACTCAGTATTATGTCTGTAAGATTCATTCGTGTTGTTGCTATCTCTAAATTATCTTTAAAGAACTCATTCAATCCACAGAAACACTTTCTATAAATTCCTATTACGCTTGCAGGCTCATATTTACCTAGAATTTGGTTCATGCAACAGTAAACTAATGAACGGGGTCTAGTTGCTATTGATGAGTAATGCTTTGCTGGAGTTAGCTCCAAAATCTGGTGTTCTTGCAAGTTCCCTGCCTGACTGCAGTAAAGACTACAGATTCCTACTCAGCACTTTGATTTTAACTGCCTTTTGAAAGTGGTATTTCCATTGTGTGAAATCGGCTACATTCAAAATCTACAGTTAGTGCAGACATCACTAACAAGCTAGCAAAGATCCACCCCCCTCATCTATTTCTTACTCAACTGCAGGTTCAAAAGGCTGACTAGAGACAGCATTCTTGGTCAATGACTCTTTCTTCCCTAATGATTTTGTTCCCTGTGGGCATTTGAATGAATATATCGGCTTGTAATTCAAAACCCCCATAACCTCTTGTGTGTCAGCTGGGATGAAAGAGTCAGACACGACTGAGCAACTGAGTGCACATGCACGCGTGTGCACACACACACACACACAGGGAGGGATGCAGGTTTCACACACAGTAATGGCAATCCACTCCAGTATTCTTGCCTGGAGGATCCCATGGACGGAGGAGCTTGGTGAGCTATAGTCCACGGGTCGGACACGATTCAGCGACTTTCACTTCACTTTCACTATGATTCACCCTGGGCAAGTGTTAAGGATCAAATTTAGCTGACAGGTAAGTGTATTCTGAAAATTATCAGTTAAAATCCAACATTACAGGCAACAAGTTAGTGAGAGGAACTTAGTTTTTAAGAACTTATCTGTTGAGTAATTAATCTACTGTGTGATTTCATCTGCATCATTTGTGAGTGGAAGCACAGTTTATTAGAGACTGTCAGCATTTTTGACAGTTTAGCTCAGTGGGGGAGAATTTCTAACATAGTGATTAGGTTTTTATGCTATAGGGTAATTTAGAGTCAATTTCTTGAGAATTTCTAAGGCAAGGTTTTGGGAATAACATTTCAACATATGGAACTTTTAGATGACTTTCCTACAATATGCTAATGGATTCATTTAAACATTACATATAAAGATACCAAGAAATAATACGTTCTAAGCAAAGAACAAATAAATACAAATTACTGTGTTTCTTGGATTTACTATTATAACTCTGTCCCTTAGCACAGAAAATTTCCCTCAAACTATGCTAGAAACTTACTATGGGGTAGGTAATAGTAATCTTAATTTTATTTTTACTTAATATTTTATACATCCTGACAATTAAGATGGTAATTCATTTCCCTTCATATATAAGCAACTGTTTCAAAATAAGACTCAAACTAAAAGCTAAAACGTAGAGCTTTTGCCTCTAGATATGAATTACAATAGCTAAATGCCACCATATATCCTCCTTTGTGTTCAGAGCTATTCTGTAAGCGGGCACTCATTCATGTCTGTTGGCTGGCTGCATGAAAGAACAAGAGGCATTAAATAGGATATTCTACAACACAAATTAAACCAGAGCTCTAGGTGTTTTAAGGCATAGTACATAAGAGCTCATTTGTATCTAAAAAAGGCTTTTCTGGTCAATATTTTTAAAAAGTAGGCGGTTGGATAAATCAAACATGCCAGTCTATGGAGCACCCATGGTGTACTCATGGCACCCAAGGATTGCTGCCTTTCAAAAACCAGAAGATAATAAGTGGGAATTACTACTAAAGCTATGATTTGGATTCTAAATTACCTTTGGAGTCTTGTACAGTCTCATAGATCTCTTGATACTAGAGGTGTGTACAAAAGCCTACTACAAAAATTTAGGTGAGAGAGTACTGGCTAAACCAGCTTCCTACTAATTAAAGAAAAGACGCTTAGTTTCTGTTTGGCCAGATTTTTTTTTTTTTGGTCTGTGAAATGAGCTGTCACTGTTCACAATGCAGGCTGTTTTTCGGATCACCTATTCGTAGAGCCCTGGAATGGCTGGGGAAGAGAGGAGGTGGAGATGCACAGTTAAAAACTCGTGTCACCCATATGCCTATTTACCTAAACTGAGGGGGGCTGTGAGCACCAGCTTGGATTTGTTCTCGAGCAGCTTCTGGTCTGTAGGAATTGCACCTCACCTAGAAGAAAAAACATCCCGATGATTATGCTTCCATTTCAATCACACATTGTCTACTGCCTTACCTGCTTCAAATCACACGAAGAGTAATTTGAGACTCGATGGATGACAAGCTGTTTTAGTAGATCAGATAAACCTTCATCAGTAGTAACATCTATTATTCCAATCCTCAGAGTAGAAGTTTTTATCACTGTGAATGCTTTCACTATTTGAGTAAATTAAGACAGGTTTCCAGACAAATGCTTTAAATGAAGAGAACAGCATATGTGTCCAGGAATCAACCAATGTATTCATTCAATTAACATAATGTTTGGAATAGCCGTTATCAAAGTTAACCATATTCATTTGAATCAGTAAAATGAATCACTCATCCATTATTGAGTATGGTCATAAGTGGGAACGGAGAAGGCAATGGCACCCCACTCCAGTATCCTTGCCTGGAGAATCCCATGGACGGAGGAGTAGGCTGCAGTCCATGGGGTCGCTAAGAGTTGGACGTGACTGGGCAACGTCACTTTCACTTTTCACTTTCATGCCTTGGAGAAGGAAATGGCAACCCACTCCAGTGTTCTTGCCTGGAGAATCCCAGGGACGGGGGAGCCTGGTGGGCTGCCATCTATGGGGCTGCACAGAGTCGGACACAACTGAAGTGACTTAGCAGCAGCAGCAGCATAAGCGGGAAGGGTTTTGCACCCTGGGTGCCTTGTTTGCTTCATCTTAGTTCAGTCCTTGGATAGGAGGACATTGTTCCATCCCCTTTGAAGTTAGGCATGGCTATATGGTCACTTGCTCTCACCAATGAAATGTGAGCAGAAGTGACATATGTTACTTCCTTGGGGAAGCTTTAAAAATCTGGCAGAACTTTTAAGAGTATTAAAAACAATTTAGGATGCTACATTAAAGGCCAGTGCACATTTCTTCCCTACTCCTTCCCTACTCCTGTAGTGACCATGGAAGCACCTACAAGATAAAGATTCCAAAACCCAGGTCCTGAGTAGTAACTATGAGCAGAGGCCCACTGCTGACTCATGTTACACACGGAACATGAACAAGAAGAAAACTTTTCCTTGCACTGTTTATTCATGTACCATAACCTACTTAATCCTGATTTGAAGTGTATCTTGAAATATGATATAGCTTGAAGTATGAATAGAACTAGGACACATGAATATGATGGGGGGAATTCCAAGTGGAGGAGAAAATGGAAACAAAGACATATTGGAGAAGAAAAAAAACAAGACATTCAGCTTGGCTGGACTGTGTGGTGCATAGTGGGCAGCAATGGGAGACCAGGGAAGGGTGAGGATGGGGCCAGATTTCTGGCCTGAGCAAGTCCTGAGCAAGAGGCTACCATATTTAGGTTAACGTATTGCTAATCTTGCTTAACAATACTTAAATATTGTTAATGAGCATGAAGGTGATTAAAAATACATTTTCAAAAGATTTATCCGGCAGGGGCACAGGAGTAGGAGGAAATGAGAGACTAGTTTGAAGATTATTTATGGGTCCCAGGAAGGATCTCCATGAATGTCCACTGAAAGAGGAGCAATGAGAAGAAAGAAGGAGGATAAGAACATCTAAGGAAAAATGGACAGAAACTACGGGGACAGAGGCAGCAGCAAAGGTGATAGGATGCTACTGCTTTTGGAGAAGAGAAACCATCCATCACAGTGGTTCTGAATTTGACTCTAAAGATGTTTCTGTTATGGGAGTACTTAACTTCCTCAGAAGCTAGCTAAGGTGAAGTTGTTTCTCACAATCAATTCCACCTCACTTTTTCTAATGTTATTTCCTCTTGCATTATTATATAGTACTGTCTTTGCTTCATATATCATTTAAGAGATTTCTAAAAACACATTTTTGTTCTTACTGTTTTCCTAGTACCTTCTCAGGAGACAAAATAATTTTCCTCCTTATGAGCAGACTTATTTCAGTTTACAAAAGGTTGAAAATCTCATTCTGCCAGTAGGGAAAAGCTCCAAGAGAAATTTCTCATTAGTAATATAAAATCACTTGCCATTTTTCTTCTTAATCTCTTTAAAGTAAGTCATATATAGTTTGGAATTTTATTTGGAGACATTTCAAAACTGACTGTAATGTTAATATCAGTTAGTTTACTTCATCTACTAAGATGGACCTTAAGTAAGTAAGTAAGAACCTAAATAAGAACTGACGGACCTTGTACTTTGTCCTCTAGAGCATGGGACAGCAAACATTTTCTGTAAAGAGACAGATAATAAATATTTTAGGCTTTGCAGACTGTAAGTCTCTATTCTAAGTACTCAACTCTGGCACTGTAGCACAAAAACAGCCATAGACAATATGTAAAGACCATGGCTGTTTTCCAATACAAAATAGACAGCAGGCAACATATGGCCCATGGGTCCTAGTTGGCCAATCCCTGCTCCAGAAAGTTCTATCTATATTTGCATGCTTATTTTGGATATCTGACCCAGTACTGACCCAAAAGAAAGTCTCTTTAATTGAACTGTGTTAATCTCATCCTTTTCAAGCAATTCGTCTAAAAACGTCAAGTGTCTTCAATATACCCAGCTTCTTTGTTGGATGCTATGGGGATAAATAATAAGTGTATGAAGATACACAAGCTATGAAGATAAAAATCTTCAACATTTTGATAACAAGGTAACTGCACAGTAAAGAAGATAAGTGCAAAGGAGTTAGAGATTTTTTTTTTAGTGAGACCTGGAATCCATAGGGAAGTTTGTGGAAGATGTGGAAGAGGTAAAACTTGACATGGATCCTAAATGGTAAAGATGGAATTGAATAATCTGAGGGGGAGAAGTACAAAGAGGGTCACTTTGCAGAAGGCAAATCTAAAGCAAAACCAGAGACAATGATGAGCATGACATTGTGGAGTGGAAGTGAGGACACCTGCCCAGCTAAGGGTGAGTCTGGTAGAGCTACGGGGATTTAGAGCTGGTTGGGTAGAGTTGTATAAGACTGAGGAGAACTTTGAGAGGCATTTGGTCTCCATGTGGCAGGCACCTGGGAGCCACTGCAGTTCTTTCAGCAGGTCAGCTATGAAATAAAAATGGTATTTCAGTGGCATGTAAGACAGGCAATGGTGGAAAGAAGCCAAATCAGGAAAACATGCCATAAGGCTGTTGGGATAATTCAAAGCAGAAGAGATGGAGGCTTAGTCTACAGATGACAAGACAGGGTAATGGGGAGAAAGAGAGGCTGAATCTGAAGAACAGTTAATGGGATGAAACATCAGCTTTTGAGACACATGTCATATAAATGAGGATAAATCGATCAAATAAGACCTAAGAGTCCAGATTTTCTAACCAGAAAGACCCAAAGGCTGATGGTTGAGTGTATGTTGATAAAAGTAGGAAAACTAGAAAGGAGAGTCACTTTGTTGTTGATTACACTTTTGCTGATGTCAGGTTGATAAATGATCATTTATGTAGTGCTGCCATGTCAGCTTTAAGAGATAACAGACCCCAGACAGATGAGAATCCTTTAACCGGAGTCAAGTGAAGAAGACATGGAAATTAATGAGCTTACTGAGGAGTGAATGAAAAAACTTAGGAACAAAAGATTGTATTGATGAAAACCTCTGTCTAGTTTTGAGCAATACAGATACAGATTTGCCCACTGTGAGGCCATGCATCAGGACTTCATCAACCCAACCCAGACTTGTTTGAAAATGAGGCCTACATATTTGTGACATAAACTAGGGCAATAACAAAGAACAACTGGCACTTGCATCATTGGCCAGATACTCGAACTCGGAATTGTGCCTTATTTAGGGCACATCTTCTTTCAGTTTCTGCTCAGAGAGCCCATTAAACTCGCAAAAGGGTGATATGCCTCTCACCTTTGCTGCTGCTATTTGCAGCTCTAGTACTCTTCACGTGTTCATTTGGCAGTTGGGAACATAGACTTGAGGGACCCCCAGGTTGACAGTGGCGGGATCAAGTCAGCAAATGAGGTGAAGGAGGAGAAATGCAGGAAACGACAGAGCCAAGAAAGACTCTAGAGAATGAGTCACTAGAAATGGTTACAAATAGTATCAAATACATTAAGAAGTCAGGATATACTAAAGAAATATCAAGTGAGTCACCTCAGGGCTGGTAACTCACTTGATAAAAAATACCAATAAGCCTCGATTCAATCAGTTAATTAATTATATCCCATAGAACATGAAACACATGAAATTTATCCAGACAATAAGCAGCAAGATACAATTTCAGCTAAAATCAAAAGTTATGTCATTAAACTTTTGTTCCAGACCTTTGACCCAGGAAGCAAGTCAAAGTCCCACATTTTCTCTCTGAGGCCCCTTCCTCAGTCTTACTCACGTGAGCATAACTCATGAAGAAAAGCTGGTTGTTGGTGAATTCAATGCCTGGTAGGAGAGGCTCCTCAACTCCCTGCCTCTTGTCATTTATCCATTTCCTGTAAGCCTGGGGAGAGAAGTAGAGGAGATGACCCTCTGCAATAATGGCTTTTCTCTTTTCTCCTCCAATATAGATATTAACTATATCCTCCCCCATGTGCAAAATGTATCCTGTCAAGCTTTCCTTTAAGAAAACAAACATCTGGAAATGCAAGTCAATGGTGTGTTGCTTAACAGTGAGACAGGTTCATCTGCAAAAAGACCTTTCACTCAACAGATACCAAAGCAGCTGGGCCAAAGTAGGCACATGTTAAGTAACATCCTTTCTTCCCCCCAAAAAAGCTATTTTTTCTATTCCTACCAGGGAACAAATAAATCTAACAAAATGGCAAGCCCTATGGAAATAAATATTGGGACCAATCTATCAGCAAATTTATTTATTTTGCCAGGTAAGAGAGAAAACTATAATCTTTGATCACCATCATTTTATAAACTGAAGTATATTTTAACTAGAATTAGAGGAAGAATATAACCTCAGAATAACAGCTTGCTCTTGACACTGAATACATATAGCTTTATGTATATCTTTCTACATCATCCTTATGTGTTTTGCTTAACCGTGGAGCAGGGGATAATGAAAACATTATGATGGACTCCTACCTGGCCCACTACATGTGAAACACTAGCCTCTGACTGTAATTTAGAAGCTTAGTATTTTAAGAGAAAATTGTAAGGAGGGTTGCATAGAGTATACTCAAAGAAAACACCTACAAACCTAGCCCCAAGATTTCTGTAGCATGTTTTAAGACTACACTAAAAGTATCCTCTGAAAAGTATCTTTTAACTACATGAATCTTAATAACAAATATTACTGTTAGGGTGACTTTATTCTCCAAAAAGAAAAAGGAAAGAAATTCAGCTCTACTCATTTAACAGAATATAACAGTCAAAGGGGAAATATAATTCAATTTACAGAAATTCACAGAATTTATAGAAATCTAACTCCTCAAGAAAATGTCTGTAGTGTAAACTGAGGTGCACCCAAATGGTATTTTATAGCTTAATTTGTAAAATCACAGCAAACATCGCAGTGCATACCCTAAAAGCTTGTCGCAGCCCTCCATTATCAGCAATATTTTCTCCCAGTGTCCTCTTCCCCTTCACCTAACAGAAAGAAAAAGAAAAAATAAGAGTGTTTCACAGCCAACCATCATTCAGCAAGAGGCATAAATATGATAGCAAGAAAACACTGCTGTATTTTAAGGAGAAAATTGCATTCAATACATCAGAGGTAGTCATAACATATTGTGAGATGGCAAACGAACCCCAGCAAAGTGCTCCTGAATATAATTTCTATTTTATTATACTACTCATTTCTTTCTCACCCATCTCTCTATTCTCACCAATTTATCCAGCTCCAACAAAATGTTAACATATTCTGAGTGACTCTGGTTTAATGGGGACAAAATAGAAATGTCAACATACAGATTATTTTCTCTGATTAACTAACATAATTTGAGTATTCTTTTTAGTGAGCTTCTGTTTCCAAAAATCTACCATCCATACAGGAATAAGGTTTTAAGACCAACCACTACCATTTTACCTTCAGCAACTTTCATGAAAAATTAAGAAGATAGTTCTCCTGGGGAACAAAAATCCAATAGAAGAAGTGCAGACCACAAGGTCAAGGTTTGCAATATGTATGACAACCAGCCAAGCACAGTGAAGAAATTCTTCCAAACACTTGAAGATTATTTCTTCAACCCTTAAATAGGCGAGGACAAAAAGTATTCTAAACCAAGACAGCCACAAGCCAAACTCCAGCCTCCTGCTTGTTTTTGCACAGGCTGCAGGGCAAGCCTGGGTTTTACATTTTTCAATGGTTTGGAAGAAAATAGAAAGAAGGATAATGTCTCGTGGCATGTGAAAATTATACAAAGTTCAAATTTCAGTGTCTGTAGCTCAACTTCTATGGGAACACAGGCACATTCATTCAAGTGCATGTTGTCTGTGGTTGTCTGCTTCCTACAGTGGCAGAGTTGAGTAGTTGCAACAGACCTTGCAACTCACAAAACCAAAGTTATTTACTGTCCGGCCTTTGACAGAAAGAGTTTGCCAATCCCCATATCAGAGACAAAATAATGCCCTATAATAATAAAGAGGTCTATGTTCTAATCCCTAGAACCTGTGAAAAGATGACTTTCTGCAGCAAAAGTCACATTTAAAATATGATTACATTAAGGATCTTGAGATGGACACATTAGCCTACATTATCCAGGAGAAAGTGAAGTTGTTCAGTCGTGTCCGACTCTTTGTGACCCCATGGACTGTAGCCCACCAGACTCCTCCGTCCGTGGGATTCTCCAGGCAAGAATACTGGAGTGCGTTGCCATTTCCTTCTCCAGGGGATCTTTCCAACCCAGGGATCGAACCCAGGTCTCCTGCATTGCAGGCAGACGCTTTAACCTCTGAGCCACCAGGGAAGCCCAAAGAGTCCAGTGTACTTAATTACAAGGGTCTATATAAATGGAGGAAAAGGAAATTAGGAGAGGGAGTGTGTCAGGGTGATGCCATGTGACAAGACCTGACCAGTCATTGCTGGCTTTGAAGAAGAAAGGGAGCAGGAGCCAAAGAATGTGGGCAGCCTCTAAAAGCTAGAAAAGGCAAGGCAAAAGATTCTCTCCTAAAGCAGCTAGAAAGGAAAGCAGCCCTGCAGACACCTTGACTTGAGCCCACTGAGACCTGAGTCAGAAATACAGAACTGCAAAATAATACATTGGTGCTGCTTCAAGTCACTAAGTTTGTGGTGATTTGTCATAGCAGCAACAGACTAATACACATAGTTCCAAATTTTCAAGCTACAGATCCTACCAACTCTACCAACTCCTTATTTTTAAGATAGCCCAGTCACCTGGGTATCAGGAAATACCCATGAATAAAAACAAATCTTCAGAAAACACTCATCTCTGTAATCACCCAAGATCCTCCTAGCTTCCGTCCCCAAAAGTTAGCACTCCTGCTTTACCCAGCGTCTTTCTTTTACTACAGTCCTATGAGGCAAGCGCTGTTATCACCACCGTTTGCTTAACAAATGAGGAATCTAAGGCTGAGAGTGTGTGTCAAAGGTGTTACCCGGTGCTGCACCAGATCCCCTGTCCCACCAGGAACCCATTCCAGCAACTGCTACAGGCTGAGGAAGATTAAGCTTAGCTTAGGGGAATCCACTCCCCTCAAGCTTGCTGGGAGATGATACCAGTTACTTCTCAGTGTGCAGTGAGAACATTCCAGCCCCTCATCCCAGGCTGAACAATTTCTGTGATGCAACTCATGCTCCAGAATCCTCTAAGGGATGAGACTGAGGCTAAACTTCTGAAACCAGCATGTTTTCCTCATCATTTTACAGGTTTCTCCTGAAACTATTTCTGTGGCTGACTCCTTTATCTAAGAAACCCCTTCTCAGGCTCTGTTCTAATGGACCTGACCTAAGAGGGATGCAGTGAACTCACATTTCACAGGGATTCGAACTCAAGTAATCTCTGCCCAGAGCCTTTGCTCCATAATATGTAACCTTCTCAAGTCTTAACTCCTTTTGATTCTACTGCTTCTGTTTCTAACCACTCATGCTCAAATTGAATCTCCTTCCTTGTTCCTCTAAGCTTTTCTTTTAGAGGTCTGAGGAGTAGTTTTACCCCTCAGGCTCCTCCCACTCTTGACCACCTCAGTAGAACATATGACCTCAAGTTTGCCTCTCAGGACTCATCGGCTGCTAAGAGCCTGTTTCTCAGATGCTCCACTGGAGCTCCCCCCAGTCCACAGCAAAGAATAACTCAGGCACAGAGGACTGGCCTCCACAGATGAAGCTAGAAAAATACAGCATGGTCCTTTATATCCACAAAGGAAGCCATCCCTTCTCCTCAGGGAATGAGACCGAAGCCGTTTTCTGATGGTTGGATGGATTTATGCTGAGACAGGCATGCCCTTTCTAGCGTCCTTGTTGCAAAGGTACACATTTGTCAGAATTCAGTTTTGGTATCTGACGCTTTGGCCAAAATGGATGTTGTAGAACAGTCCCTGCCCAACACATCACGCAGGTTTCAAATAACGTAAAGTAAGAGAATGATATGGGAAGAAGAGTAGGGGTTTTGGAGTCATACCAGTGTAAGCTCTAATGTAGATTCTACCATGGGTTTTAATCTCTTTGAGCCTCAGTTTCCTCGTATGTAAAATAGCCTAGTAATATGAACACCTCTCAAACCATTATGAGGATGAAATTCGTTCCAAGTGTAAAGTCTAATCCCCATGCCTGTATATAATAATCACCAGGAAATATGCATTCCCTTCCTCCAAGAAAATTGCTCTTCTACTGTTTGTTTGTTTGTTTGTTTTTTTAGCCACTATTGTTTGTTCTCCCCTGGGATGGTGTACCTACGAGTATGTCACAAAGCATTAGGAATATTAAGCATGATTCATTGAGTGCTTATTGCACAGCAGGCATTGTGCCAGTGCTTTACATTACCTCAGTTATTTAATTCTTATGACAAGCGAATAAAGAGTTAAAAAATAGCTACCCGTTTCACAGATGAAGTCTCTGAGACACTGGAATGTTAAATAATTTGCCTAAGTTAAAAAAAACTTACAATCTGCGATTGGTTGAACCAAAATATGGACCTGTGTCTGACTCTAGAATCCTTCCCCTGTGCTTTTTTTTTTTTTTAATTTCGAGAATACTTTGCTAGTTTTCTAGATGGATTTTCACAATGTGATAACCCCTGAATTGAAAACAGAAACACAAAAGTATCTGTTTTAGGTCTTCCCATGACATTGTTGTAGACATTTTAAAAATACATGGGCAGAGAAATGGCTTTCCAGGGCACTGACGAAGCAGCTAGAGATATAGACTCAAGGATACAGACTCTGCTCTCATGTCCCAGATAAGGAGTGGTCTCCCTTGTGCTGTACATAGATCAAGAACCAGCAGAACCAACTCAGCGTTTATAAACATTCCCTTTAAAAGTGCATGGATTTTTTACCTGAATTCTTCTGGAGTGGTGAAATATAGCTCAGCAGACTAGACTTGAGGCATAGTGAGGTTTCAGGTGCTGTCCCAGCCCCAGGAAGTTATTGGGTAGAGGACATGCTTGACTGATGGACCAAGAGACTCTAGAGAAACCCTGTGTAGACACATCCATCTACCCTGGTTTTGCGGGGTCTCCTGCTTTTCTTAGGTGCTGTGCCCTTGACTAGACAAATTAGGAGCACACAGTTTTCACAGCGTTTTAGAGGAAGATCTTCATGCAGACCCATAACCTACCAACAATTCTTCATTACTGGTCTCATTGTCAAATACAGTGAGAGAAATCTGTGACTTATAATTATGAAAGCAGGGACAGAAAATGCAACTGGAAAACTACAAGAAAAAAAAAAACTAATAGTGGGGGAAGGGAATGAAAGCTAACCTGATCAAACCAGCAAAATAAGAAAAGGAAAAAGAAGTAATAAACAATGTATAGGAGATAAACTATACAGAGAAAACTGTAAAATTGCATTTGAAAGCCTGGAACAAAAACCAAATAGATGGAAAGATATACCACATACTTGAACAACAGGACTATGACAGAAATGCCAATTACATACATTTAATGTGATTTAACTTAGAATCTTGGGCTTCCCACGTGGTGCTAGTAGTAAAGAAGACATATGCCAATGGAGGAGACACAAGAAACATGGGTTTGATCCTTGGGTCAGGAAGATCCCCTGGGAGGAGGGCATGGCAACCCACTCCAGTATTTTTGTCTGGAGAATCCCACAGACAGAGGAGACTGGCGGGCTACAGTCCATGCGGTCTCAAAGAGTTGGACACACAACTGAAGCAACTTAGCACGCATGCACACAACTTAGAATCATAATGGGATTTTCTTGGGGAGTGGGTAAAGAGTGGGTAAAAGGATCCTGGAATTTATACAGAGGTATATTTGCCTGAGAATGGCCAACCACATAAAAGAACAGTGAGGGAGAGCTTGTATTGGCAGATACCAGAAAAATCCATACAGCCACAGTAAAAATGCACTGGTACAGAAATCAACAAGTAGATCAGTGGACTAGAATATATAAACCAGAAATTTATCTCAGTATATATGAGATTCTAGTATTTCACGAATATTCAATTCAGTAAGGAAAAAAAAAACACATATTTTAGTCAGTGATACTGGATCAATTTATCCTTTTGGAAGAAGATAAAAGTGAACTTTCATATTAAACTCCATAGCAAAATAAGTTGCACATGCATGAATATTTAAATGCAAAATGACAAAACAATAAAAAAAAAAATCCTTCCCAGTAAAGCTGCTGCTGCTACTGCTAAGTCGCTTCAGTCATGTCCGACTCTGTGCGACCCCAGAGACGGCAGCCCACCAGGCTCCCCCGTCCCTGGGATTCTCCAGGCAAGAACACTGGAGTGGGTTTCCATTTCCTTCTCCAATGCATGAAAGTGAAAAGTGAAAGTGAAGTTGCTCAGTCATGTCCGACCCTCAGCGACCCCATGGACTCCAGCCTACCAGGCTCCTCCATCCATGGGATTTTCCAGGCAAGAGTACTGGAGTGGGGTGCCATTGCCTTCTCCATCCCAGTAAAGCTAGGAGACTTCATATATGATATAGAATGGAAATGCATAAAAAAGAGGCATCTTTTGACTCTATGGAAATATTTAAATTTTGTTTGTCAAAAAATACCATATACAAAGTACAATGGATGAGAAATATATTGAGGGGGAAATACTATAATATGAATGACATAAAACTTTAACATCTATAATATTTTTTAAAGTTCTCATAAATTGACAAGAAAATAATACATAAATGTTTCTCCACATATCACTGGTAGAAATGTGAAATATTATAGCTTCTTAGGAACAGTAGGAAACTATCCTATAGGGCAAAAAAAAAAAAAGAATATACACATAATAAGAGTATTTACTGCCACAGTATTTATTATGGAGAAATAACTGGAGACACAGTGTAACCCTTCAACAGGACATCAGTCAGCTGTGTTAGACTAGGGGTCCCCAACCTCTGGGATCTAATGCCTGATGATCTGAGGTGAAGCTGATGTAATAATAATAGAAACAAAGTACACAATAAATGTAACGCACATGAATCACCCCAAAACCATGTCCCCCACCCCATCCAAGGAAAAACTCTCTACCTTGACACTAGTCCCTCATTCCCAAAAGGTTGGATGCTGCTGTGTTAAGAGTCCATTCACACCATGGACTTTTAGGCAGCCACTAAAAACAATGAAGTAAAGGCAGGTGCGTGGTGTACACACATGTGTATGTGTGTGTGTGTGTGCATCTCCACGTGAGCATGGGGAAAAAGTGTATCAAGGTTATTGAGATGGATTATAGGTGGGGAAGATAAAAGCGATGAGAGGGAAAGGGGAAGGCGGTAGAGGTGAAGACAGAAAAGGAAAGGAACAATATTTCACACAGAAAAAGCATGTATAAAATCACATTGTCTTTATAAGAATGCATATAAGTATATATAAGAGAAAATCAACATTTTAAAAGTTTTTTTTTTTTTTGCTCCAACTTCTTTATCTAAGAGCTCTTAACCAATTCAGAGTTATTAATTCAAATTGTGGCATGTCAATGAGAGTTTGCTGTATGGCTCAGGAAACTCAAAGGGGGGCTCTGTATCAACCTAGAGAGGTGGGATGGAGAGGGAGATGGGAGGGAGTTTCAAAAGGGAGGGGATATACGTATAGCTATGACTGATTCATGCTGAGGTTTCACAGAAAACAGCAAAATTCTGTAAGGTAGTTATCGTTCAATAAAAAATAGACAAATTTAAAAATTAAAACAAAATTGTGGCATGTGTGCTCAGTCGTGTCCAACTCTTTGAGACCCCTTGGACTGTAGCCCACCAGGCTCCTCTGTCCATGGGGATTCTCCAGGCAAGAATACTGGAGTGGGTTGCCATGCCCTCTTTAAACTGGTGATTTTTTTTTTTCAATGAATTAAAGCTAAGCAGTAGTTTGGAAAGAAATCTTTCTAATGATACACAATTCATATTTTTGAGATATTTATTGTTTATCTTTGCTACACAGTTTTCTATACTAATCTGAATCTAGGAGAATAGACTAATGCTTAGGCCTATAATTCTCAAACTGTAGCTTCTATCAGAATCACCAGAAGGCTTATGAGAAGACAAAACGCTTGACTACCAGGCTCCACCCTCCCACCTACCCCTACACCCCCACTCCCCAACTCCAAGATTCTGAGTCAGTAGGTCTGAATTAAGACTAAAGAATTTGTATTCCTGACAAGTTCCCCAGGGAGTCTGACACTGTTGACCTGGGAAATACATTTTGAGTACCAATGCTCGAAAGCAAGCTAGTGTCTACATGAGGAAAAATGACTCACAGCATGTCCCCTCCACTGCAGTTGTACTCACATTTAAGCCAGCTTTCTTCCAATAATAGTTGCTATACTGGTTAATCATGCACTTTGTTTTTTCCTTAAACTTTTCTTCTGAATCCATAGACCACCAAGGATCCAGGTTTCCATTTTTATCATATTTTCGACCTGGCCAAAAGGAAAGTTAAAATATATTTGCATTATTTATGGAAACAAATAAATTTCTGCACCTTCCCTTTCCTTCACTTCAACAAGCCTTGAAAACACAGTCATGGACCACTCCTGGAAGCACTTCCTGCTTTCTCTCCAGTGTCACAGGTTAATTAATTATAAAAAGTAAAGAAAGGAGAAAAAGGTCTGAGGAAGTTCTTTACTTCTAAGCAACCAAGGATACTTTAAGGTTTATCAACTTATGGCATGTACCATTCTTGACCAATCTCAGATTGTTTCTACCTGCTCTGACCTCAAATATTCTCTAAATTATGAAATGAAATGGCTGCCTTCAGAAAGCCCATGAAAGGAGTCAAAGCACCACTGCCTGTGAAATTCCAAATGATCCATAGGAACAGCCTCAGTGAGTCACTCACACCCTGCGACCACAGCCCCTGACTCAGCGCTAAAAGGACTGTGTTTCCTCCAAGTTGCCAGCAGCCAAGAGACATATAAAACCTCTCTTATGAATCATTCCACAGCCATCAGTGTAGATGGAAGGCCCATCTGTCCTGCTCTGACAAGGAAGGTTGCTCTAAAAAGAGAACTTGAAACAAGAATGGAAATCTCCAAAACACAATGGAAATAAAGATGAGTTATACATGCTTTTTTGCTACAGGTTCATTGTTCATTTTCCCTGTATCCCTCAAAAAAAAAAAAAAACACAACAACAACTCTAGGTGTATCTGGACTATCTCCTATACTCAAGGTTGTTATTGGTTTAAATTTAATTGCACAGAGAACTTCTCACTGAGCTTAGAAGAAAGTCCCCAAAGCAAAGGTGTTGAGGAAAATGACCCAGAGCTCTTCAGCAAGGCTGCATGCCACTACCACCCCGATCCCCCCACCCCTGGAGAGCTCCAAGTCACTGTCCTTGACCTGCTAACCAAGCAATCATTAAATAGTTACTGTGCGATGCACTCTTCTAAGTACTGGTTACAGAATGAAATGCCATCTTTAGATTCTGTCCAAAAGGCTGCCAGAAGATTCTGAGGGACAACTATACTGAAGTTTCCCAGGGAAAAAAAAAAAGCCTAGAACCAAGAGACCACTACTGGCTTTTGTTTCTTAGCTAAGAATCTCCTCTCAGATAACCCAAATGCAGCTCAGGGGATTCAGGTGACTCCCAGGCAGCTACATTTCAGCAGGGAGGGGTGGCAAGGGGAGCAAAAAAACTCCAGTGATTAAGGAAAGGCTGGCTGCTGGGAGTAAAGAATTATCCAGAAGGAGAGGAACCGAAAGGGTCTCTGGCCCTGGGGTAGACATCCAGGAAAGGATGTTGGAGATCTCACAGATATGGAAGAAAGAAGTCCCTCTAAACAGGGTTGCCTTGGGCTAGGCAGTTCCTGAGCCTGCTCTGTATATCACTGTGTGCCAGGCTCTCTCTGTCCACGGAATTCTCCAGGCAAGAATATTGGAGTGGGTTGCCATTTCCTTCTCCAGGCGATCTTCCCAACCCAGGGATCGAACCCACATCTCCTGCTTGGCAGGTGGATTCTTTAACACTGAGCCACCTGGTAAGCCCAAAGGAGAAAGGAGTTCTGATTTAAAATGATGACTTTCAAAGGGCAGTCATTTGTTTCGTTTGTGCAATACTCTGCTCTTTTTGCTTATATGTCATCAAGATACATACCATACTCTATATTATGTATTATCAGGAAAACATAGCCTTTCTAAAAGAAATTCTGAATACATGACAGCATAGAGGAAAACTGAGATTCAACACTGCATAAATCTTGAAATAGTGTAAAGGAATCAGTTAGCCAAGTTTCAAGAATCCTAACTGACTGAGTCCTAACTCGGCAGCATGTATAATCATCTTCAGAGCAAAGCTCACACCTCTGGGGAGAGCATCTCAAAATGGTGAATAAAGAAAGGAAGAGAAGCTATAAAGTCATTCCTATAACTACTGTGGCAGCTACAGCAATTCAGATCTAAATGCAAAACTAATTTCACTGAAATTACAAGGTCTGCTTTAATGCTACCCCATCTCCAACAGGAACAATTATTTATTTATTGCAAGCTAATACAACAAGACATGGGGGGAAGTTTTCAATCAGCAATTATACTGCTTTGGATAATCTTCAATCTAAGATGATGCCACTCTCCAAAGATAATAGCAACAATTAACATCCATATCATCAACATGACCATAAAAGCATCAGCTTATACAGTGAATCGGTACTTACCATTATTATCAAATCCATGTGTAAATTCATGTCCAACAATTACTCCTATAGCACCATAACTCAGAGATCTATGGCATAAATATATAAATGAGCTAAAATTATAAGCATGAATGTCAGAGCATAATTCTTTATTTTTTTTTCAATGAAAAGCCAAGACAATTCGTTTTCTACTAACCACATCCACAAAATTATAATGAGAGAAAAAAGTAAACACATCCTTGTCATTGAAATAGACAAAGAAACTATAATTTCTAATGGTGTCACTATGAGCATATATGAGCCTTAGTTTCTACCCAGTGAAATCAGGGATATGAAAGTGATGGTTTCTAAAGTCCCTTTCAGCCCTAAGGCTTCTGTGGGTATATATGCACTCTAACTGCAGTTTATATTTATAAACACCCAAAGCAGTAGCAGATTTTGAAAAGATCCTGTCAATAAACATACTGTTTATTTTTCATCTGTGAACCTGCTGAAAATTGTTTTCCAAATGTAGACATAAAACAGGAATAGAATAGAGATTAAAAGGGATCACCCTGCTTTGGAAGGTAGTCACATTCCTCTGCTTCTGTGACAGACAAATTCACAGGTGGACAGCAAAGACTATGAAGCCTGAACCAGATTTGGAAAAGGTGTTAGAGTATTTCTGTTCACCTACAAAGGTGAATGCTGACAATTCCACACACCCTGAATGCGTGTGCTCCTCCTCCCACCAAGAGTTAATCTATTTCCCTCCCGCTTGAAACTGGATGGGCCTCGGGACTTGCTGTGGCCACCAGAATGCAGTGCGAGGGGCCAGGTGTGAGTTCTGGGCTGAGGCCTTACAGCTTCCATTTGTGTGCCCTCTTGGAAGTCAGTTGCAATGTAAAGAAGTTGGAGTAATGAGCTGGAGATGCCAAGTGAAGCAAGTGAGAGATGCCAAACGTTGAGAGACATCTAAAGGACGAGAGGAGCCCAGCCATTCGAGCCAGCCCAACCATGGCACCAGACATGTGAGTGAAGTCATCTTAGATCCCATGGCCCCAGTCGAGCTGCTGAGCCAATACTACACGGAGCAGAAATAAGCTGTCTTGACTGGAGTACTGCCCCAACTGCAGAATCAGGAGCTAACAGTGGTGGCACTTTGTTACATAGCAATAGGTAACTAAAAGAAAACACATAAATGATGTATCAGGAAATCAGTAAGGGGGTTTCCCTATGTATATGTCTGGGATCTTCTCTTTCAACTAAAAGTTCCCTGAAGACAAAACCCTTATCTACTTGATTGCTGCTAAATTCTCTGGACTTAGGACACTGTAAATGAGTAACAATGATTTAACTAACTGATTAATTTGACCATTTCTTGCAAGTGACAGATCAATATGTTACTTATTTTAGTCATTCAATGTGCGCATGAGGATTATAGACAACTTTAAATCCTTGTTATAAAGATTCTTCCTGAGATTTGTAATTATACACAAATATTTCACAGTTGATTCCTGACATGCAACATCAAAATCACCCAGCACTAGATAGGACCTATAAGTGGAAGGAACAAGAAATTTGAAGCAACATGTTATTACAGGACATAATGATCCTTAACATGCTAATTGCTTGTCACAACTATACCCAAGGAAGTGCTGCAAGATTTAATTTTTCCCCTTGGTGGCAATTCCTTCCTTTGTTATTTCTTTCCTGCAAGGTAATTTGCATTTGAAAAAAATGCTTTCCTACTGTTTTTCCATCATTGCAAACCTTCATTAAAGAAGTGAGAGTAAAACGATGCATTTCAATCATAGAGCTATGAGAGCAGGGTGGGACAAACTTGTAATTCTACATAGAGCTAATTTTTGCAGCAGTAGCTCTCACTATGCAGCCTGTAACATTTCGCTTTTCTAGGACTCTTAGCTCCAAGAATAGTACTCAGTCCTCTACAAGCCTCAGTCAATGCTGTTGACTGGATGAATTTAAGGGATGAACCACGGGGGCTTATAGCAACTGCTCTGCAATAAATGTCCCTTAAGAGGGAGACCTGGTGTGCTGCGATTCATGGGGTCGCAAAGAGTCGGACACGACTGAGCGACTGAACTGACTGAACTGAACTGACTAAGAGGGACTGCTCCAAAGAGCTTCCTATTCACAAAGGGTAATAGAGAATTCAGAAAATGATTGAATCATTGTAAGTTTCAATTCTCAGTTACATAATCACAATCCTTTGGACAAGAGACAAAAAGTAAAAGTAATTTTAGATGACTAAGCCTGACAATGATAATGTTTCATAACACTAAATTTGCATCTTTCATTTTATCAATGGACATTATTTAAATTAGCATGTCATAAAAATAAATTAATAAATTCGTATGCCTTTTAAAATGTGACTGGCTGGCCAGAAACAAGAAGACTCCTGCAGAGAAAATCTAGCCTTCCAAAAATAAAATGAAAAAGATGACAATTTTTCCACCCACTCAGTTTCTCTTTTGTTCTTACCACCCAATGGGTTGCACATATGCACAGGATTTGCTGTCAACAACAAAGCAACTGTGATCTCACTCTGTCATCAAGCAAAGGCTACTCTAGGTCTGGTGTGGAAATTCATAAAAATCTCAGAGTTACAAGCAGCTTTAAGGTCATCTAGTTCAATTCCTTAGCAGAGGCATAGGTCCCCTCTACAAAAAACCCATTAAAATGATCCTAAGAATTCTCTTCTTAGGTGTGTCCGATAACCAGGAGCTCACCCCCTTCTGAGGCGGCCCATTCCCTCTTTGAGTAGTTCTAGATAAAACAGCGCTCCCTAATGCTGACCTGGAATCTCTCTCCTATCTATTGGTCTGGTGGAGTGGTACAAGGTGTTCTAGCTGAATACCCTCTGACCTCCCCAAATTTACTAAATGATTTTGCCACACTTTCTTTCAAAAACGTGAAGACCCTTACGAGGTTATCCCTCAAGTACTCTCTTCTCAAGTTCTTTTAACTCTTTCTCTTCAGTCATGAATTTGAGGCCAGCAATTTCCAAAACACAGGAAAAAGGGAGGTTAGGAACTCTGAATTAAACACCTTTAGATAGAATTTTCTTGCAGAACTTCTTGGGAATTTCTATACTGCTAAGTACTGTGATTCTCCAAAAGAAAGGGAAGGGAAGGACGATTCACCTCCATTACTACTTCATGGGACACACACTTTGGAATATGCTGTCCTAGGCCATTTAAAATCCTGATTTTTTTCTCTGGAAACAATTCAGCTTGTTGATATCACCACAGTTAGACACAACACTCATGAGGGGGCTAAGCTCACCAGTGTGAGGAGCGGGAATACCCACTCATTGGATCTGGAGGAGATCCATCTAGAAGAGATGGATATATGGGAACCCATCTCACTACACTGTGATTCCCATCTCAACAGCATCACCATATTTCCAATGCTAAGTGTCCAAAAGATGCTTAATAATTATTGAATGGGTATCTTAACAGAGGATGGAAGGCTTCAATGCAAAACATAGAACCCCTAGGAAAAAAATAAAAATCTCTCTCTTGCTCAGCATAAAGGTAAACATCAACATTTCCTAAGTTTCTACGATTTTGACTTTTATATGAGAAAATCATCTCATGGACATGATAAACAAATTCACTGATCAATAAATTCAAACTCCAACCTGACTATGTCCAAGTGTCCAGGCATATGACCACAATAACAGAAGATTAGTTTAATTACTAATGATAAGCAACATCAAAAAATTCTAGGACCCTCTTTAGTTTGAAGCAAGCTTAGCGAATATTCAGTCTGTCTTTAACTTTATGGAAATATATATAAATTTCTAATCTTAACAATACAAAAAAAATTGATTACAAATATCTAAACACTGATTAAAACTCTCTGAACACTGATGAAAACTGCTGACAAAGGTCTCTCTAGTCAAAACTATGGTTTTTCCAGTAGTTATGTATGGACTACACATGATATGTGAGAGTTGGACTATAAAGCAAGCTGAGTGCAGAAGAATTGATGCTCTTGAACTGTAGTGTTGGAGAAGACTATTGCCGCTGCTGCCAAGTCGCTTCAGTTGTGTCTGACTCTGTGCGACCCCAGAGATGGCAGCCCACCAGGCTCCCCCGTCCCTGGGATTCTCCAGGCAAGAACACTGGAGTGGGCTGCCATTTCCCTCTCCAATGCATGAAAGTGAAAAGTAAAGTGAAGTCACTCAGTCATGTCTGACTCTTAGCAACCCCATGGACTGCAGCCTACCAGGCTCCTCCGTCCATGGGATTGTCCAGGCAAGAGTACTGGAGTGGGTTGCCACTGCCTTCTCCGGAAGACTATTTGAGAGTCTTCTGAACTGCAAGATCAAACTAGTCGATCCTAAAGGAAATCAGTCCTGAATATTCATTGGAAGGACTGATGCTGAAGCTGAAGCTCCAATACTTTGGCCACCTGATGCAAAGAACTGACTCACTGGAAAAGACCCTGATGCTGGAAAAGATTGAAGGCAGGAGGAGAAGGGGATGACAGAGGATGAGATGGTTCAATGGCATCATTGACTCGATGGGCATGAGTTTGAGCAAGCTCTAGGAGTTGGTAATGGACAAGGAAGCCTGGCGTGCTGCAGTCCATGGGGTCACAAAAAGTTGGACACGACTAAGCGACTGAACTAAACTGATGAAAACTATACAGCTGAAACCTGGGATGATATGAATGGATTTTGTCCATACAAACTGGTCAATTTTATTTATGCTAATGACAGTGCTTCCCTATTGTAGGCTTTATTGATGCCTGATCCTGTCTCTGGGCACTCACCATTTTTAAGCACATCAATCTGACAGCTTCCAACTGCCAGCACCTGAAACTATTTGCCTGAGAGCTTTCTCTGGCCACCAGAGCCCTCTAGGCTTATGCAGGGCAATGCCAATGAGTTAAAACACCCAGTGGCAGCCTTCAATCAGTTGTGGAAAGTGAGTTGGAAGACAAATACCCCAGTTCCCTTGCCCCTGAGATGAAATTGTGCTGAAGCTTATTCTACAATCTTCCAGCAGATATGAATTCAAGTTGCCTGCAGTAATAATTGGCTTTAACAAAAAGTGAAGGAGAATTTCCCTGGTGGTCCATTAGTTAAGAATCCACCTGCCAATGCAGGGCACATAGGTTTGCTCCCTGATCCAGGAAGATCCCACGTGCTTCAGAGCAACAAAGCCAATGTGACACAACCATTGAAGCCCATGTGCCTAGAGCCAGTGCTCCACAACAAGAGAAGCCCCCACAGTGAGAAGCCTGTGCACCACAACCAGGGAGCAGCTCCTGGTCTCTGCCACTAGGGAAAGCCCTCCTGAAGCAATGAGGGGCCAGAGCAGCCAGAAAGAAATAAGTTTTTTAAGTGGAGGAGAAGGCAGATAAGGAGAGTCAGAATGAGATGTGATTATGAATGAGTGAATGGTCAGAGTAATGCAACTTTGCTAGTTTGGAAGATGGAGGAAGAGCGCCACGAGCCAAGGAATGTGGGCCACCTCCAGAAGCTAGACAAGGCAAGCAAACAGACTCCTCCCTATAGCTTCCAGAAAGAAATGCTGCCCTAACAACATCTTGTGTTTAGCACAGGGAGACCCAGGTTGGAGTTCTGACCCTTAGAACTGTAAGCTAATAAATTTACATCGTTTTAAGCCACTTCATCGGAGAAGGCGATGGCACCCCACTCCAGTACTCTTGCCTGGAAAATCCCATGGATGGAGGAGCCTGGTAGGCTGCAGTCCATGGGGTCGCTAGGAATCGTACACGACTGGGCGACTTCACTTTCACTTTTCACTTTCATGCATTGGAGAAGGAAATGGCAACCCACTCCAGTGTTCTTGCCTGGAGAATCCCAGGGACCGGGGAGGTTCTGGTGGGCTGCCGTCTATGGGGTCGCACAGAGTCAGACATGACTGAAGCGACTTAGCAGCAGCAGCAGCAGCAGCAAGCCACTTTGTTTGTGATAACTCATTATGACCATCATAGAAAATTCATATGACACAGTTAATTGGTTTCCTTCCTTCCCTGTCCCACTTGCTCACTGCCCTGGTGGTATTTCCTGGTGTCACCTCTGAGAAGAACTACTTGCACTTGAATCCTAGTTACAGAATCTGCTTCTGGGAAAGCCCAAATAACAACATTGCCACTGTATTTCTCTTATTTATATATGTATGTGATCCTATGTCTTTTTAACCTGCAGAATCATATTCAAATTGTCACTGATCCAAACCAAAATATAAGTGACTTTTAAAATCAAGACTACATTTTTTTGTGCATTAAATCATCAGAGCAAGCAAAGGCACATAATAAAAGTGGTGATATAACTGACAATGATTATTAGAATTCCCACTATGTCTGGAAATTCTGAATTACATGACTCTACAGTAAGTTGGTATTGACAGCCTCTAAAGTGAAATCCCTAACTCCAGACACTGTCCATTTCTGACCTGTTGTATAGCTACCCAGTTTATGCTTCTAAAGACAAACTTCATTATCTCTACTTGCTCAAAAACGTCAGTATCTTCTATTGCCTAATGTCCAGGCTCCTTACTGGAATTCAGAGCACTCCAATATCAAACATCAACCTCCTTTTCCAGACTTCTTTTCTACTATTTCCCTTCAAATAACACTTGGACTCACCAAACCAGACTCTTTGCTATTCTAAAAGCAATTTTCTTCCCTTTTTTCACGTCGTTTCTTCCATTTGGAATGGGTTTCAATCCATCACCATAAAGTCAAATCCCAACAGTCCTTTAAGGTTCACGTATTTCCAGTATGCATCAATACATAAATAAACAAATGCATAACAAATGAAAGCTCCCTGTGTACAGGTTAGCCTTCTTATCCAATCATACACCCTGGTAACAAGCATTAGGAAACAGCTAACATGATGAGAATGGGGACTACCCAAGCTGGTTTCCATGCCTTCTTTTATTTGGTTTTGCTTTTGATTTGTTTGTTTGTTTTTACTTTATATTCTGTGCTCTGCCAAACATCATGTTCTTCCTTTCCTGTCAGTAACTGATTTCTCTTATTAGTTTACTTACCGAGGATATTCTGTTCCCCAAAAGAAAGGCTTCTGGAGTTCTCCTGCTGGAAATCCTAGGAGAAAGACAAACACAACTGTAAGGGATATAGAGATTGATTTGATGATGAGTACCTGACTGTATCCTTAGTCTTAGAGTTTCAAAGGCCCATCAGAAAGGTACTCCTCATGGAGCTGGGAGCCCTCGAATAGATCCAACTGCCTCTAAGATATTAATTCAACTGAGTTTGAAATCAGTGTCTTCCATCAGTTTCAAGGAGACCATTTTGTGTGGATACACTATGGGCAGTAGTGCAGGCTGCTGTGAGAGGGGTTCCTTCAGACACAGCACATGAGAGAGGCTTCCAGCTGTCCTGCAGCTTCCCCTGACACAGAAAGGGTTGGCTTCACGGGTGCACAACCAGTGCAGTCACACAGGGCCCCGTGCAAAAGAACCTCACACTGGATTTAACGCTCTGTTGTCACTGTCTGAAACACTTAACAATTTTATGTTTGAATGTGATTTTGGAAGTGGAGACCAAGGGGACAATAAAGCACGTTTGTGAGTAAAGGAGCCATGCACGACATTTCTGTCCACAGTTCCTATTACGCTCTATTTGCACATAGCATACAAGATGCTCCCTGGAAGCACAGAACTCTGGTAGACCCACAACACGTGTGAATTCAGCAGGATTCAAAGCAAGCACAAGTATGTTACATCTAGGACTGAATAAGTGGAGGTTCTGACAGGCACGAAAGGGCTCTTTCAACTGGAACCAGAATTTGCCTTGACCACCAAAAGGCAGCAGTGGCATTCTAACCATGTGAATAAGAATTCTATCTTATTAGACAGATAAGAATTCTATCTTACTCCTGTTACTTCACTGCATTAGGCAATCACATACACCAAAATGATGACATAAGAGGAAGGGGAAAGATAGGACTACCCCTGGTATCTTTCCCTTTCAGCCCTTCCTTATTCATCAGTATACCAAAGGTAGAGATTGTTGATAGAATGCACATGTAATAAGAAATGAAATAAAACCTTCTGAATTAGTTTTCTGCAGTGTTTCCACCATCCTGACAAGAAGAAAATACATCCTCATGTATAAGCTAGAAAATACAAACTATAATTTTGGTGATTCCATAGCTCAAGTAAAAGTTCTTGTATCTGTATTTGTTTTGGCATTGTACAATATAAAGATGAATGGTAAAATAATGCTGATGATTTAAATTTTTAATTTTCCTTCCAACTCACAGTACTAAATAGCAGATAAAAAATACTGTGACCAGTCTACAGAATGAGAGACTTTGGAAGGAAGGCCAAAGCTTTCTGTTGCAGTCCCTTGACAGCACTTTTTCCTGCTTTCTGAAAAGGAGGTCCCTGTTTCTTCATTTGGTACTGAGCCCCACAAATGATGTAGCTGGCCCAGGGTACAGATGAGTGGGAGAAATGCCTTGCTTTGCTTTGCCACTGCAACTCACCATAAATTTTGTACCCTAGAGTGGATCCTAGGAGCTGTACTTATAAGTCATTACAACTGGGAATTGCAATCAATAGTAACAAAAAAAAAATTAGAAAGAGATCCTTTCTGCAACATCCCTGCCTGTTACAGGGCTACTGCTCAAGGATCCTAGAGACTGAAAGCTCTTTCATGAGTTCAGAGGTTTTCTCTCCCTTCTTTTCCTCTCAACAACCTGTCTACCTCCCCTCCAAGATAGGATATTATGAGTCATGGGGGCAGGAAAGCAGGTTCTTAATTTAGAAGTGAAATATTAATTTATATAATTCATATATATATTATTGATATTTTCTTAATAACATCATAGTTTGCAATATCAGGGTACAAAAACCTTATTGTACAATGGAGATGGATCCAGCCTGGAGTCCTCTCTCTTCCTGCTGCTTTCACATAATGGAAACTGCAGAGGGGTGATGTCAAATTAATCTTCATAATTTCCACATTTTCTTAAATATCCTTGGCATCTTTACATCAAAATTCCATCCTCTTTTTGGTGATTACTTTTAGTAAGTCATTCTGACTTGGAGATATATATATATATGCAAATATATACCATATATATATGCAAATCACAGTGTTTGTATGAAAATTCTGTCTCATATATCATCAAAAAGCAATGATCTTTGCTAATAAGAACAATGATCATAGACCAATGTGATTTAATTATTAAATCATTACGGCTTTCTTGCTTGGTAATGTGCCCAGCTGGCAGCATTTATGTCCACTGCAAACCCCCTTACAGGAAAGCATCTGACACCTGCCTGAGCCTCCTTTCTGCTGCTGTCACCGTTAGAGGCCCCAGACTCGCCAGCCTCAGCCATCATGCTCCCCTGATCATCTGGGTCTTCACAGCTTGTCAGGGCCAGGGAACCCAACACTGATCAACACAAGAATCTGATGCCCTTAGGACCATTTAGCTAAAGTGAATGGATTAACAGTTTAAGCTGCATTTTTGGAGATGTCAACTGGCAAGAGTGATAGATCAAATTTCAACAGGGCCAACTCGGTATCTTATCTCATAAAGTGAGAGTTCTATTGAGCAAAGGGAGAAATGAAAATAATTAAATAAATGGAAATGGGATTCTTTTTCTTTTTCTCTCCCTTTTTAATAGGCTTTTCTTATCTTTTCTTGCATATTTATTTTATCTCCTCTTCTTCCCATTTCAGCACTGCCTTGCCACCTATTTCAAACTTTTCAAGATTCTTTTTCTATCTGTATGTGTGCATGTGTATGTACACATAAATACACATACATATATGAACATGAGAGGAGAGAGGGAGGGAGAGGGAGGAAAGAGAAATTTGACTGTTGGACTGGCAAAAATTAATCAATTTAATAATAGGTAATATTGGCCAGGGTGTAGGAAGTATGTTAGTGGGAGTATAAATTGTTGCGAGCATTTTGGAAAGCAATTTAGTCATCTCTTAAACCTTGAAATGCCAGTGGTTCTCCAATTTTGCCATGCATCAGAATCACCTTATTGAAATACAGATTACTGGGCCCCACCCTTAGAGTTAGGCCCAGAGAGGTGGTTAGGAATTTGCATCTCTAACAAGTCCCCCTGAGAGGCTGATGCTTGGGCAACCACACTTCAAGAACCACTGCCCAATCACTGGTTCACATGCACTGTAGAGTCATGACTAAATACGTTTATTGTTGCATCACTGTAACTGAGAAAAGCGTGCAACAACCTAGATGTCCAACAGGAGGGGAATGACTTGATGATATAACCATTTTATGGACTGCTGTGCAGCAAAGGAAGAGTCAAGAGGTAGATCTCCGTCTTCTAGCATGGGAAACACTCTAAGAAATGCTATTGGCATAAATCAGGGCATAGATACAGACATATAAATGCCATTTATATATTTAAAGTAGCCCAGTTTGTGTATATGTATGAAAATTCACACTAAAGGTCTATAAAATACATATCAAAGTGGTCACAGTAGTCATTTATCTCTTAGAGATCATTGGGATTTGGGGTGGTGGGTGGTTAAAGGGGCTTTGGACATAAATGTAATATTTTAAATATTGATTAATCAAAGGTAATCATCTGTAATTAAAATAAACTCTTTTAGAAATAAACATGTGTGGGGCTTCCCTCGTGGCTCAGTGGTGAAGAATTCACCTGCCAATGCAAGAGACACAGGTTCAATTCCTGATCAGGGAAGATTCCACATGCCACAGAGCAACTAGGCCTATGAGCCACAACTATTGAGCCTGTGCTGGAGAGCCCAGGAGCCACAACCACTGAAGCCCACGTGTCCTAGAGCCTGTGAGAGTAGCCCCACTCACTGCAACTAGAGAAAAGCCCATGCAGCAAAGAAGACCTAACACAGCCAAAAATAAATAAATTTTTTAAAAAGAAATAAATGTATGTGTGTTATAGAAAATTCTTCCAAAGATTACCCAAAAACAGTTTATAGTCTACTCAGCTTACATGGCAGTATTTTGCTCATACATTTGTAAATACCAGCAAATTTCTATTTCAAGCAAAAATACAGCTTGTAGTAAAATAATTTAAAACATTTAACATGAGGCTTCCTGTGTGCTGTTTTGGATCTGTCAGGAATTCTCTGTTCCTTATTAATTCCTGAATATTCAGGAACTAAGAGGAGAGGCAAGCCTCTCCCAGGGGCTGAGGAATCCAGGCATTTCCTTCATTAGTGTTTCTATATGGTGATAAGTACCCTCTTCCCTCTTGTGAACCATATGGTAAAAGTGATTGTTTATAAATCTGTCTCTTTAATACGGATTGCCTATGTTTTGTAAGTCTGGAATTTTCCTCTTTATCTTTGCTGAAAATAACTACTTTGTAAGACGGTATATATGCCCACACCATGTTGATTAAAACACCTTTGCTCCATCAGAGCTCTGGTCCCCGTGTCTTTCTTTCTTTCTCTCTCTCTCTCTCTCTCTCTCTCTCCCCCCCTCTCTTTTTCAGGCTGATCCCCTGGAGCGCAGAGGCTCTCTGAGTTCACTTTCCTGCCCGGGCTTCTAAGACCCTCTGGAGAAGGTGCTCTGCGCCTTCACCCCATCGAGAGGGCGCCTGAGGCCTTCGTGAATAGAGCAAGCCCCGTGCAGGGACTTCATTGGCTTTCTATGTAAACCAAGGAATATCAGCCTCTTCCTCTCCTTTACTTTCTTATCGTCGACTCCAGACCACCAAGTTCCGGTCCATTAAAGGACCTCAACAACTAAAATTCTGACCAAAAAAAATACTGGCATTTATATGGGCTTCCCAGGTGGCGCTAGTGGTAAAGAATCCTCCTGCCAATACAGGAGATACAAGAGACATGGGTTGGATCCCTGGGTTGGGAAGATCCCCTGGAGAAGGGAATGACAACCCACTCCAGTATTCTTGCCTGGAAAATTTCATCAGCAGAGGAGCCTGGCGGAATACAGTCCATGGGGCCACAAAGAGTAGGACACAGCTATGCATAAACACACATGCTATAATAACCTCATTATTTGGTAGCAAAAAATTCTCTTTCTCAAATCTACAGGTAGGAAAATCATAAGGCCTGCTTCAGGCTTTCTACTTGGTCAGCCTTCCATTTTCACTGCAGTTTCTCATAACTCTATTAATGAATACTGACTAATCTGGTTGCAGTCTTAGCAAAACGGTAATGGTAAAAGGCATAGAGTACTTTTGCTTAGGACACAAGTGCAAAAGAACTGATCACATTCACTGGGTCAGGTTCAACTAGTTGGCCTTTGAAGTCATAGTTATATCCTAACTGTAGCTACATCTTTCCAGAAAAAGGCAAATGCCTCAATGTCTCTGGGTTCTAGTATTCATTTTATTAGTGTAAAATCATATTAATTAGGTTTTTTTTTATAGGTAAATATAGAGAAAAAACTAGCCCGTTATCCTAAAGCCTAGACCCTAGAAAACAAACGTATGTCCTCAGGCATAGCAAATTCAAACTATTGAGCTTTATGCAAAAACCCAAATGGACTTTTTTGGCCAATCTATTATGCAGAGAGATCAAAATAAAAATTAGTAATTTCTCTTTTTTCTCTCCCCCCAACCCAGAACTTCCCACTACTGTGTTTAAAACTAGCTTCAGATATTTACTCAAATGTCACTTTCTCATTAAGGCTTTCCCTAGTGCTTTTTTAAAGGAGCCAAGTATTATCCTATCCCCCTCAATTGGTTTATATCTCATCATAATATCACCATCTATGGTATCCACATTTTACTTATTGTCTATAAAGTATTGTCTGTCTTTCCCCAATTGGAATGCAAGCTCCGTAATAAAAGGACTTTTATTTACTTTTACCATTCTTTCACTGCAATATCTTCAGAGCTGGAACAATGCCTGGCATGTGGTAAGCACTCAATAAATATTTGTTGAGTAAATGGAATCTGCACTTTGTGAAACTCTAAAGGGTGATGGGGATTAAACATTACCTATAAGTGGGGGTTAGCCAAAGTCTAAAACATTACACAATATTATTAATACTATCGATTTGCTACCTCTTGAAGTTTGCATATTCAGCACCAGAATGGGGATATGCTCCATTGTTCAAACTCTGGTTTTTGTTTACCTTCTAGATTAGGGACTCTGTTGATTCTACTCCCTTATATTCATAGCCAAACTAGTATAGTTTTGAGGTTTGCATATTTTTTTCCAATAAACTCTCAATCAGAAAGCAAATATTGACAAGATAAAAAGACCTGCCCAGCTCCATGCCAATTCCATCACCCCTATGTCCTCTTAGCCCTCCCTACCACCAAAGAATAAAAGTAGGATATTTTCCCTTTTGTGGTTAGAGCATAGGCTACAAAGAGAAAATCAGACAAAATACTGATATAGATCAGAGTCCTTTGGTCCTAACAATATTGAACAAACTTAATCTCTTTTCCCTACATTCTTTGTATGTTTTCATGTAATTGCCACATTAATTTTAAGTTCCATATCTGATATCTCTAAGTGTACGGCTCAGAAAGGTTATCGTGTGGCAAGTATTTTAAAAGCATTATCTTCCAAAGTTTGGTTATTTTTAGGTGTGAAGTTTTTTAATACATTAACATTTACAAATGGTGACTATTTTAAAAATGACTATAGTCAGACTGGCACATCATTTCCTATTGTTTCCATGTTTGGTCAGATTTAACAAGATGGGAGGCCTCCAATTTTCAGTATGTGTGCAAGCGAATGACTCTTTATGACCCCCTGGACTATAGCCCACTAGGCTTCTCTGTCCATGGCATTTCCCAGGCGAGAAAACTGAGGTGGGGTGCCATTTCCTCCTCCAGGGGATCTTTCTGATTCAGAGATGAAACCCATGTCTCTTGCACCTCCTGCATTGGCAGGCAGATTCTTTACCACAGCGCAACTGGGAAATCCACACACGCAAAAAAGAATAAATCCATTCAACTTTCAAGAACATAGATAAAACTAGGGATCATCAAACTAAGTGAAGAAAGCCAAAAACTACAAATGTCCTCAAAGAAGCTACAACCCAGGGAAAGGAAAAAGGATGTAACTAGAAAAAAAATTCCATTTTGTAAAATCTAAAGAGGAAGGTGAATTGATACCAAATCTCTCTAAAGTGTATGTTTAATTGAAATATTCTTTAAACTCAGTGGAGAAATATTGGATACAGGGGAGTAGATACATACGTGTGTTGTGGAAAGGGGTTACCTATACACATGTATAGGCTAATGGGTAAAAGATTTGTAAGATCAGTGGGGGTCAGAGTTTTCAACAGGTCCCCAGTTATTTTGGTGCATCCTAATTGCAACCCCCTGACTTAGATCAGAATAAGGATTCTCAACCCCAACTGTACATTAGAATCCTTTGGGGAGGCTTTATAAAATAAACCCACGTCTGCCTCAGACATATCAGGTCACAATGTCTGGGATGGAGCCCTAAACATCAGTATGCTGATGCATACTGAGCTTATAAAAGCTCCCCGGGTGATTCTAATATGCAAACAAGTACAGAAATCTCAGTTTAGGAAAAATAAGGAGCTGCTTATATTTAACTTAACTGATGTATATAAATCAGCCCTCTTGTCTCATTCTCCTCTTTATTGCTCCTCAACGCAGTACTTGTAACATATGATTAGATATTTGTATTATAATTTCACAGACTATTCTTTCAAAACTGAAACTTTACATGGCTTATAAATTATGATTTTACAAAAGGACAAAAATAGTTTTAATTGCAACTGCTTTGGAAAATCCAGGCTGAATTCTTACTCTAAGAGAGAATGACTGTTACATCTTATTCAGGATTAGTTCTCATAATCAGATAAGCCGGATACCATTCTTCTAGAAGCTAGGGGGCCATCAGTAGGAACATGGAAATTGCTGCAATTACAAAGCACTTTTGGTTATATTTTTTGCTGTAAAGGGATTTCATTGTCATCACTGCTAAGATTAATAGTGGATTTTTTTTTTCAATTTGGCATCTTGCAGTAGTTTGGTGAATGCCAACCATCCCCTTTTCAGAAAATATCAAGTTCTAACAGCTGTGACTCATGTCAAGGGATTCAGCAAGATGCCTTGGCCATCTGCTGGCTTCCCGCAGGTAACCTCCTGCCACCATATCCATCAGCCTAGAACTGACAAGCAGAAAGCAGCTTCCAAAATCTGCCCTCCATCTTGAAACCTTCTCTTCTGGCCTTTCTATTCTTTTTGTGCCATAATTACCTCCAGGCTGCAATAAACAGATCCTCTTCTTATTTACCAGGGTGACCAACCATCACTGTTGGCCCAGGCTTGAAGGGGCTCCTAGGATGTGGAGCTTTCAGTGATGAAACTGGGACAGTCCCAGGCAAGCCAGGACAAGTTAGCCTCCTTACCTTTACCCACCCAAGTCTGACTTCTTTTGCATTTGCTCCATTTTTATAGCTCAGCAGTTCTCAAACTTCAGCATGCAGCAGAGGTTTGGTAGTTAAAATCTTCTTAAAACATATATTGCTGGGCCTATCGCCAGAGTTTCTTATTTGGGAGGTCAGGGGTGGGACCAGGTAAGGTCCGTTTATTAAAAATGATGCTGATGCTGCTGATCCAGGGGCCACACTTTGAGAACCACTGCTCGAGTTCAACATCTGGCAGAGAAAACACAGATTTCCTCCCACAGTGCAGCTCAGTATCTCGGATTCTACTCATGTTCCACCAGGTCATTCCACACACACAATTGCTATCCTAGGTATTCAAAACTGACAGTATGGGTAGTGATGTTCAGTCCAGGCCTGGGAGAACAGTAGATGCCTCAACAAATGCCTGTGTGGTGTCACCGAGCCATACCTAGGTGTGACTAACATCTTCCCCTTATCAATTAGGCAAAACAAACAAAAAAACACTGAGTCTCTTTATTCATCTCCTCCAGCAGTATCTTCGCAATGCCTAACTCAGTAAAAGAAAACCATCTCATCTACTGTTAGTGAAGATATAAATTGGTACCACTCTTCTCAAGAGAAGCAGGATAACATGTATTTTAAAACTTCATAAATTGAGCATACCATTTGACTCCGCAGTTTCTCCACGTCTGGGAATTTACCCTAAAGAATACTCTCATATTTGACAAAGACTTAGCCACAAAATGCATCTCAGTAGTTTTTGCTGTTGTTGTTGTTTGCAATAGTAGAAGAGCCTAAATGTCTATCGGTAGAAAATTAGAGAAATTAAGGAGATTTTATTTGGTGGAATACTAAGCATGGTGACTGAGAAGAATTCGTAATAGATTTTAAAAAATATTTGTTACAAATTTCAGTGGGAAAAAAAAAAAACAGTGTAATTGGATGAGCTCATGTTTAATTTCAATTTTTAAATATGGTAGATAAACATATTGAGATTCAACAAAGGTATTAAATGTAGCTATTTTTAAATTATGATCCACTTTAAAAATATTTTTAGCTTATCTAAATTTTTCGAGATTTGGCACAATAAAGATAAAATACTTTTGTAATAAGGGTTAAAAACAACAAATTTTTCTTCATGGGAGGACAAGTGAGATTGTGACCATCATGACAGATGAGTGAGATTTCTGACGCCTGTTTCCTCTCACCATGGCTCTTTTCCAGCTTTCTGAGGCTTTCCACACTCTGGCTCATATCCATGTCACTCCTAGAGCATGTTCCACTCACAGCCTGCCTCTTGAATCAGAAAGTGAGAGTTGCTCAGTTGTGTCCGACTCTTTGCGACCCCATGGACTATACAGTTCATGGAATTCTCCAGGCCAGAATACTGGAGTGGGTAGCCTTTCCCTTCTCCAGGGGATCTTCCCAACCCAGGGATCGAACCCAGATCTCCTGTGTTGCTGGTGGATTCTTTACCAGCTGAGCCACAAGGGAAGCCCTACTGACCTTTAAAACCATTTTGTTTTCTGCTGGTGGCCCTGCAGCGAAGCTGCCAGTCTTCTGTCTGGAAATAGCATGTGTCCTGCCCCATGCATGCATGTTCAGAAGTGCACGGCAGGTGGTAAACATGTCCCTCTGGGCAAGGGTCCTGGTACTCACCATTTCCAGGGATGCCGTGAGACTACAGGGCTCCCCACGTAAAGGTACCTTGTCCCTCAGTGGCACTGCCCAGAATGTCATTCTCAGCTGCCTCCTTGGTCAGGCCCCAAGACAGGAGGCTGTATTAGGACCTCCAGAGTCTTGGACTAGACCAGGACAAGAACGTCTTAAAATAGTCATAGCAGGTGTCCCATGACCTTGCTAAGTGCATCATGTACACCATTTTGCAAACTATTTGCAGTTTGTTCATGACTTCACTTCAATGCACTTAAAAGTTTTTGAATTTCACAGTAAATTTTGTGAAGAAAAACATTTTGGGGAAATAGAGCAAAATATATAACCCATAACCCCCCCTCCCCCACTCTACCAGAATCCAGTGGTCAGAAGATCAGGGGCATAACCAAACAGCTCACTCTCACAGACGGCACACATCAGTGGCTGCTCCAGGCCCCACCCTTGAAGACACGATATTAGCACAGCCACCTGATCTTCCAATCCTCACCTCCTGGCTGTCCCCACATCCAACAATATCTTGCTTCCATATCAAACAGAAACAACCCCCCACCACATGGGGAAGGGCAGAATAGCGTGATTACTCTAACATACAATTGTATCATGCTTGCAACTTTGTCTGAGTGTGTTCACAGCTACCATTTCATGTAATTCTCACATTTCTAACCCAGCATGGAGCAGTGTAGGGTGAAGATTAAGTCTGTAATGAGAGAAGCTGCACTATACTCCCAGCTGTGCTAGCTGTGTGCTCTTTCACATGTGATTTGGCCTCCCTGAGCTTCAGTTTCTTCTTCTGTAAAATGGCCCACAATGCCAAGCTTAGAGACCTTCCATGAAGACTAGAGATGACACATGGTAAAGTATCCAGCAGGCTTCCCTGGTGGCTCAGAGGGTAAAGCATCTGCCTACAATGCAGGAGACCTGGGTTCGATCTCTGGGTCAGGAAGATCCCCTGGAGAAGGAAATGGAAACCCACTCCAGTACCCTTGTCTGGAAAATCCCATGGACAGAGAAGCCTAGTAGACTACAGTCCATGGGATCGCAAAGAATCGGACATAACTGAGCGACTTCACTTTCACTTTCTTTTCAAAGTATCCAGCACAATGCTTGGCACATTAGTGGTTCTCAGTGAAGAGCAGCTGCAAAGAACAATTATACTCTCCATTTTATGAGAGTCCTTCAAAGCATCAGTGGAAAAGTTGTGAAACTACCTGTATTATCATTACACCGTTATTTGAGAACAATCTTGGGATTTAACTTATCTACTTCCTAATTCTTCTCACCACTGCCACCACATAGGTTTGCACCCTCCCCAATCTTCCCTTGAACCACTTTCCCAACCCCTAGCTGGCCTCAGTGGCCTCAGGAGCCTCAGTCTTTTCCCTCTTCAAGCCATGATCTTTGAGACTAAAACCAAGGAACTGAGACTGAAGTTTCTCACCTCCCAAAAAAAACTGATGTGCTGTGCTGTGCTAAGTCACTTCAGTCGCGTCTGACTCTTTGCAACTCCATGGACTGTAGCCCGCCAGGCTCCTCTCTGTGGAATTCTCCAGGCAAGAATACTGGAGTGGGGTGCCATTTTCTTTTCCAGAAAGAAAACTATATCAGTTCCCTATGGCTTGCTCCTCAATGTGGCTTATAAGGTCCTCATTTACTTCTCCTACATTTCATCTCCCATCATGCCTTCCTCCTCACATCTAACACATGCAGTCTGTCCCCCAGCAATTGTGACCACCTCGCTATCCTATGTGTGTGTTGTCTTTGTACCAGCCAGTACTTCTGCATGTCCCAACCTACTGTCTTTGCCTACAGATTTCTTTTCCTTTCAAAGCCCACTCAAATGCCTTTTTCACTGTGAAGCCAACCTTCACTCCCCTAGGTAATTACCACTGCTCTGAGGCTACCAGGATGCACTGCGCACCCTTTCGTTGCACACTATGATCTCTTATAAATGACTTTTCACAAGTCTCTTTCTCTCCAGACGCCTCAAAAGCAAGAACTCTTTAACAGCTAAGATTTATTGATTACCTACTACAAACCAGTTTCTCTTCCAAACATTTTATATATATATATTACCACCTTTAATTTTCACAACCCTACAGGATAGTCACTACTATTATCTCCATTTTATAGATAATTAAACTGATGCCTAAAGATGTTAAGCAACCTGTTCAAGGTTGCGAGTTATCAGTGGCCAAGTCAGGATTCAGAATCAAAGCCCACACTCTTAACCACTACACCATACAATATTATATAGACTTAACACTGAACTCAGTACCTGGGGAGTTGTAATGTCTATATTACTTATCTTTTGCTAGCTAACAAAGCATTCCCCCCAAATAGTGGCTCAAAACAAAAAACATTTACTGTCTCACAGTTTCTCTGGGTCAGGAATTCAGACACAGCTGACTTGGATGGTCTGTCTCAGGGTCTCTCATGAGGTTGCTGTCAGGATACCAGTGTGGGCCGCCATCACCTGAAGGCTTGGCTGGACTACAGGACCAGCTTCCAAGATGGCCGGCGCACAGGGTGCTGGTCATGGGCAGGAGGCCCTGGGTCATTTACACGTGGACCTCTCCACCAGCTTCCTGAGGGCCCTCATGACATGGCTGCTGGCTTCCCCCCGGGTTATCAATCCAAGAGAACAAGGCAGAAGTCACATGTCTGTTACGACCTAGCCTCAGAAGTCACACTCTGCCATTTCTACAGTATCCTATTAGTTACGGAGGTCAGCCTCATCTGGTGTCGGATAGACTACACAGGAGTGTGACTACCAGAAAGTAAGAATCTTTGGGGGGGGGGGGGCGCTATAAATATGACATGAATCAGTAGAAAAATTACTAAGAATTGCTCTGTCAGGATCTCTTCTAGATAATAATAAGTCTGGATTAGGTGGCCACTTGAGTTTCCTTTCTTCGAGGTCCCAAACTACGGCAGATTATTTTCAAATTCTCCTCAAATACACCATCAAGTGGATTCAGGGATTTAATTTCATTAAAGTCCAATAGAGGCCGCAGGTGAGTATTTGCTAACTTGGCTTCCACTTTATGGTTTCAGGCAGTCAGCAAAGCATGAGAAATTCTACCAGTCTGAAACACAGTTATTTCCTTAACAGCAAAACAAGTCTATGTTTGATTTCGGGATTAATTCTATAGTTTGATGCCAACTTAAGCCCAGCCTCCGGACAAAGGCTTATCTTCTTTAGCAGAGTATCTGTGATTAAACTGACGCAACTAAATCCCTTGTGTATAAGATAATAAAATCATTGATTTTAGCCCTTAGGCCTTGCTTATTTTCAAACCAAGGTTTTATTTGCTTAAAATAAATGCTTAATATGATTTGAGACCTATTAAGATAAAAAAGTAATATTGAAATGAGGCACTACGCAGATACACTTTGATACTGAATACATGAATCTTCTGCTAAACACCAGTCCGTATCAGTGGAGATGAGAACCAAATGTGAGTGGCTCCCCACCACGGCACTGGACCACTGCCTGACTGGACCTGAAGTATTATACTTTGGAAGCTGGGGCAGCAACACACTACAAGGTTCCCTGGATCCCATCCTCTCCCAGTGCTCTCCACTCCGACTGGCAAACTGCAGCCCTCTAAAGAGTTGTGCTGGAGCGCAGCCATGCTCATCTGTTTATGAATTGTCCGTGGCTGCAACAGCAAAGTTGAGAATTTGCAACAGAAATCATATGGCTTCCAAAGCCAAAAGTATTTACTATCTGGCCCTTTACAGAAAATGTTTGTGATCCCTCATCTACACTTCTGGCAGCCTCATCTGAGGTCACCTGTCATCAGCTCATATGTCTATGTATGGTCTATGCTATTCTAAACTTTTCAAAGGGAGAACGGAGGTATTACTATTTATGTTGAGGTATTATATACATAAAGTAAAGGCAAAATTTTATGGTATATAAAAAAATTACAATAGAACACAGTGAGGTTTTACCAAAGTATCACCTGTGCAAACACTTCCTAGATCAAGATGATGTTTCTGTGCCCCCATCTCAGTCAATATCCCCCCAAACAAAGGGCATCATTATTTTAATCCTGTCACTTCGACCACAAATTCATTTCCCTATTCCTGAACTTCATATAAATGGAACCACGCATTGTTTCACTGGGCATTATAAGTTAGAGGCATTTTCACATACTGTAGAATGGAGCAGTTTGTTCTTTTTCATTGCTGTGCAATATTCAGTTGTATGAATATACCACAGTTCATTCACCTACTCTTCTGTTGATGGAAATTAGGTTCTTTCTGGATTTTTGCTATTATGAATAAAGCTGCTATGAACATTTATTTGGTCACTCCATGTGGCATGTGGGATCTTAGTTCCCTAACCAGGGATCGAACCTGAGCCTCCTGCAGTAGAAGCTCAGAGTCTTAACCACTGGACCACCAGGGAAGTTTACCAAAACATTTTTTTAATGTATAAAATCTTCTGAGGACAAAAGTTCAAAATATCCCTTCCCCCAAGCTTCATATTATGCTGTGTATCCTGTGACCGACTGGCTATCCCAGGCATTACTAGTGGGCATGGTGGTTTTTGATATACAAAATCATGACCCTGATTATATGCTGGCACTTTTCAAGTTGATCTTGTTAAATCCTATCAAAAACTCTAACCTCAACATGTGGCAGATGAGGACAAGAGGGCTCAGGAAGGAGAAACACCTTGACCAAGGTCATGCAACTGAATCAGTGGCATACAAGGTCTCCCATCAAAGTCTGGTCTCCTTACTAAAAGCAGGAAGACCAGCCCTACACTTATCACAGAGTTAGGGAAGCACAAGTTTAGGCACTAACAACCTCAGCTCCTTGTCTTCCTGTTTAACCACCTTATCAGTTCAAATATAGTTAAATTATGCAATAGCTCCTAAGTATAACTTCCCATACAGCAGACTTAAGTCATTATTATTTCACACTACACTCTGTGTCTGAAGACACTGCTACCTAGCTTGACAAGGGTAGAAAAATAAGAAGCTATAAACACCCTGCAAAAATCTAACATTGAAAGATGACCACAAGTCATAGGATTTCACATACAGGTATGGATTTGTAAAAACAAACAAACAGATCAACCAAAACCCTACAGGTTTTCTATTTTCTACTCAAGTCTCTACTGCATTCAGAAGTTGACGTAAATGGCATAAATCAGAAAATGATAATGGGAACTGAGTGAAATTCTCATAAATCACGTTACTAAGTATAGCTACAACTAGATGTGAAACCCAATTAAACAGATGGCCACATGCTGTCAGAACAGGCCCCTAATCAATAAAGACGTTCATTTTAGAAAATCACTTCAATTTTCCACTCCTTCAGTGGAGCAAAAAGAAGGCAGTTGGGGGTTGGGGGGGGCATCCCAGGAAACCCAGTGGGGAAATGTTTAAGAAGGAACTCCACCTGTCTTAATTTGTAGTCCAGAAAATAAGAAAAAGAAGAAAGAAAAAAAGTTACCCATAGGACTCCTTGTCATCGTGCCTGAGAATGTAATTTACAATGAGAGCAAGCACTGGTCATTAGGAAAATAGAAACAGCTTGAATCTCTTAATTAAAATACTGCTTCAAATTGTCCATTCCAAACCTCCTCTGCTCCTGAGCTTCGTGAAACCACTTGGTTACCCTGAAATGGCTGCTTCTTCAGTAAACCTCTGATAAGATCAGCTCTTCCCAGAAAAAAAAAAAAAATGTTGAACAGGGATGAATCCTGGAGGCAAAAATATTATTAGGCATACTTAAATCCCCCAAAGAGCAGTAAGCATTCACTGACATTGGAAAGTGAATGTGGAAATATTGGTGAGCAATCTATCTCAATGCTTTTTCTGGCATAAGAACTGATCTATTACATTCACTAGAATGGTGAAAATTCTGTCTACCAACACCAAGAAATGATGAAAATGAGAACTGGTGAAGACAATCTGTACTTTGGAACACTGACTGTGGAAACATTGGGTGTTACCTGGTAAAGTTGAGTATTTACAAAGTAATTCCACTCAATCATAGTATATACCTAAAACACTTGTTTCAGGGGACATGTATGAGAATATTCTCTCCACCAGGGAGACTTCCCTGGTGGCTCAGATGGTAAAGATGGTCTACAATGCGGGAGACCTGGGTTCAATCCCTGGGTCGGGAAGTTCCCTGGAGAAGTAAAAGGCAACCCACTCCAGTACTCTTGCCTAGAAAATCCCATGGACGGAGGAGCCTGGTGTCTATGGGGTCGCAAAGAGTTGGATACGAATGAGCGACTTCATTTTCACTTTCATGAGAATATTCAAAGCAACACTGTTTAGAACAGTGAAAACCTAGGAAAAGGGAAACTCATAGCTCTGTAGAACAGATAAGTAATCTAGGGTACAGTTGCACAATGGAATGTCACACAGCAATGAAAATGAAAGTTGTACTGCCACATGCTACCTGGATGAATCTTAAAAAAATGCTGAAGGAAAATCACAGTTGCTTAAGATCATGCTAAAAATAACTGAAAATAAATAATATATTGCTTAGGGATATGTAAATGGCTTCAAATTTCTTTAAAAAGAGAAATGATAAACACAAAAATCAGAACAGTGCAATGGTGGGGAATAAGAAAGGGATGGAGAGGAACATAGACAGATGCAATAACATCAGGAATGTTCTGGTTCTTGGATGTGTGGTGGGTTCATAAACATTATTTATTTTATTGTATGTTTTCTTGTATAATTTATAACTTTCTGTGTTCTAGCATGTTACTTATATTCTTTTCCATGTACCTAGTAAAACATTTTCTTTAAAAATAGATAATTCAAAGAATTTTCTATCGCCCAATAAGTTATTCCAAATTATATAATTCATATTATATAAACAAAACCCATATTATTATAAATAGTAGCTATAATTATTATCTAAAATGTAAGTACCCATGTAACACATGCAGCTTAGCTCTCAACTCAGAGCTATAACAAAGCATCATGTTGTATATTTTAAAATTATACAATTTTTATTTGTCAATTATACTGCAATAAAGCTGGGGGCGGGGGAAGAAAGCAATGGCGTTTTCATAATAATAATACACCGCCAGCTAACATACTGTTAAGTACTATCCCATACCAGTTCCAGTTCTGTAGACACTGTCGTTCCTCAAAGTGGCCACATGAGGGCGACGCTAAAAAGGTGTGCTTGCTGGGAGTGGGCTATTCTCTCTAGTCAGGGAGTCCTGTCAGGATGCCAGAGGACCTGCCATGAGTGGGTGGCCAGGAGGCCTCAATGAGAAAGTGGCATTCAAGCAAGGATTTGAAGGAAGATTTGATCTTCACAAACCATGCAGATCACTTGGGGAGATTTTCCAAGGCAAAGATGATCCCAAGTACAAATGCCTGGAAGGAAGATTATTTCGTGGTCCAGGAACAGGATGGAGGCCAGTGTGACTGAAACAGAGTGGGGACAAAGGCAGCATGATAACAGGCCTCAGTAACAGGCCCCACTTCAAGTAATATGGCTTGTTTCTGTGTGAGGTGGGATGCTAATAATGGGTTTTGAGCAAAGAAGAGACATGAGACAACTGTAAAAAGCATTAAAATGGCTACAATGTTATATTTAGACTAGATCAAAGGGGGATGAGTTCAGAAGCAGGGAGGCAAGTGAGGAGGGTATTAGAGGGATCTGGGTGGAAACAATAGGGGCGGGCCAAGGGTAGCAAGTCCTCATAAATTCCATCACCTGCATTCACCAAACAGCAAAGAGACAGGCTTAAAACCATGGGATTAGATGTGCACTTAAAATCACAGGATTCAACGTACACACCATACAAGCGAGGGCATGTGGAGACCAGAAGAGGTGCAAGGTGGGTGAAAAACCAGCAAGGGCATCAGCGGGAATAGCCTGCCCTCCCACAACAGCTCACTGCCACCTTGCACTCGGTGTCTGTCATTTTCTGTCAGTGTCTTCATACTTTTACTACACATGGACGGACCTGTGGACAATATATAGAACTGTTCTGCGTGCTTTTCAACTCTTTTTTTATGATGTCTTCCTCCATGTACTCTCCCAAGTTGTTTTTTCACACACACACACAGCCTATTACTTGTGAACTTCATCCACATCACTCTGGTCACTCATTGTGCACTGCTGCACGGCATGCCCTTGTGTGAACATGACACATTTCATTCATTTTCTTTTGGTGCGCCAGGTAAGTTATTCCCCTCTAGGTGCTATCATAAGGAACACTGCTATGAGCATTCTCATGTGGGCCTCCCCATGTGAGACTTCTCTAGGGCACTGCTTCCCCAGGTGTGTTAGCCTCACCTGGAGGGCTTAATAAAACAGATTTCTGGGCCCGATATCCAGGGTTTATGAACAATAGGTCTAAAGTGGGGCCAAATTTGCATTTCTAACAAGTTCCACCTTGGGCTCTGTTGCTGATAATCACTGGACCACACTTTGAGTGACAGCATTCGGGCACATGTCAAGAGCTTAAATGACATTCAAGGACATATACATCCATCTCTGACTTTTCCAGGTGTTGCCCAATTGTGCAGCAAGGTGGGTGAACCAATTTACATTTCCACTAGCACTATGCATCTCTGTCATCAATACTTGGTGCTATCAGATTTTTTTATTTGTGGCAATATGATCCTTAATAATGTTTTTAACTTATCATGGTATTTATAATTAGGTACCTAATTTGTTGCTGTTGTTTAGTCGCTCAGTTGTGTCTGACTCTTTGGGACCACATGTACTGTAGCCTGCTAGGCTCCTCTTTCCATAGGATTTCCCAGACAAGAATACTAGAGTGGGTTACCATTTCCTTCTCCAGGGATCTTCCCACCCCAGGGATCAAACCCACATCTACATTGGCAGGTGGATTCTTTACTACTAGGATACCTGGGAAGCCCATGTACTAGTACATGTAAATAAAAGAAACTCAAGACTTTACATCCGAGGATTATTTAGAGCATTTCAAAGCTTTTCTTAACAGCTTCTAAAATCTGCCCAGTTACCTACTTGTTTTTCCCATCAGTCCTAGAAAGAAAACAAACATCAGTAAGACCATCATGACAGAAAAGTGGAAGCTTGTTCCTTTTTCATGGCCAACATCACTGCAGTTTTATATATTGTAGTTGTTCTCTTTTTTTTAACTTAATGGTTATATAAAGCTTGGGCTTCCCTGGTGGCTCAGATGGTAAAGAACCTGCCTGCAATGCTGGAGACCTGGGTTGGATCCTTAGGTTGGGAAGATCCCCTGGAGGAGGGCATGGCAATTCACTCCAGTATTCTTGCCTGGAGAATTCCATGGACAGAGGAGCCTGGTGGGCTACAGTCCATTGTGTCACAAAGAGTTGAACACGACTGAGCAACTAACACTTAGTTATATAAAGCTCTCGAAAAAAAAGCTTAAAAGGTAAAGAAAATGAGGAAAGCCGGACATAGAGGCAGGGAAACAAACTTTCTTCACCAACATGCCTGGTCACTTCTAGGGGGAAATAAAGAATGCCCTGCTCTTAAATCACAGTTCTGCCCATTTTGGAGCACGTTAAGGAGACAAGGAGCCAGCACTCACGGATCTGGTTGGTGGATGCACTGTAGAAGGCATTGACAGTCGTTGGATTTGTAAACCACCTGTAGAAAGAGAAACAAACATCACCACGTGATCACCATTATCCAGGCAGGAGTGCAGTGAAACACATACAAGCTGGCACAGTTTATTAGCAAATAACCAGGGAACAATGGGGAAATAGAACATGTGGGGAAATTACCACCTCAGTTAAGGGCTATTGCTCTGCTCTATGAATAATCTCATCCTAAACCGAACATATCTGGTTATTCACCATTACTGAAAATGGAAAGGGGTACCAGGGCTTCTGAAACAACTTTAATGAAAAATTCTCAAATCTACAGAGATCCACCCACAGATGGAAACAGAGCAACACACTGACGTTTAGCAGGCCCTGTTCAATGGGGCCACGGGACAGCTGAGTTTTGTAGGTTGACTTGGCCATTAAAGGCTTGAGACAGGTGACAACATAGAAGTCCATGTAAAGAGAGATAATAAAGCAAAACCATGCTACCCAAAAGGTCTGCCGGCTCCCATAGAACATTTACTGATTTAAGCACCAAAGGTTTTAATGGCTCATCCGGGCCCTGTCACCAATTAGCCAGGTTGTGGTGCACAAGTCGCCTATCTTCCTGGTTCAGTGTCTCTATAACACTAAGGTACTGCACTAAGCGCTCTTGGGAATGCCTTCCAGCGATGAAGAGTCTACACTGCATTTTAAATGCACAGGAGGTTACTCAGATCGGACTCAGCAAATTTTCTGTGTAAACAGATCGTAAACTTTTAGGCATTTCCTGGACCTAGAGGCAAAATCAAGGATATGTAGGTTCTTCTAGAGTGAGAGAAAATTTTCTATCAAGTTTTATTGATGAAAGTCAAAATATAATAATCGAGTATAATTTTTGGTAATATGGGCCTATTAATGAGAGGAACAAAATTCTTCAGTGGCAGGAGAACATCACGCTTTGAAGTTCAAAGTTAGTGCTTCCTCCCATCAAACTGACTATGAACATTTACCTCTAAACATCATTCTTAGCTTCTGGGCTGTACAAAACCATGCAGCAGGCAAGATTTAGCCCTCAACCCATAGTTTGCTGACCCCTGACTTTATGCCTGTGAGTTTCATGCACTGCCCTTTATGATTAAAACCAAGCTTTTGTCTTAAGCTAAAGTACTCAAAATAAACATATAAATCCCTTTTCAGAACAATCATTTTACCAATTTATGTCTAAAAAAGTAATTCCATCAGACTAATAATTTATGTCAGACTAACATGAAACTGGCAGGAAATGCAAGTGCTCATTCTACTTGGTCCACCCATACCTTCTCCTCTTATAAAAAGCCCATGACGGTCATCTTGTTATTATCATTAGTAGCAGTAGCAGCAGCAGCTAACACTCACTGAGCACTTATTATGCCCTATGCACTTTCTAGCCACAGGTTAATAATTCTTATAGTTTCTATGGGGGAAAACCTATCTCACAGGAAAGGACAATGAGATTGACAAATACTATATACTCGCACAAGGTCTAGTCTGTCTGCCTTTAAACCAGTTTTCTTCAGGATTATACTGGGGACAACACTGGAAATCAAGAAAGAGTGCCTCTTGCCCAAGCTGAAACCTATATTCATTTACATAAAATATATATATTATTTGCCTTCAAATTTAGGATTTGTGTTTCAATAAATCCTAATGTGTGACACAAATTTACTGGCTGGCTTAAGAAAGCACATTTACTGACCTAATGTCACTACTTGTAGTTAAATATAATTAAGCATCCTCCCAAAGATGTCCGTGCCTTCATCTCTGGATCTTGTGGATATGCTACACTGCATGGCAAAGAGGACGCTGCAGGTGTAATTAAGGTCAAGGAGCTTAAAACAGGGCAATTATCCTAGACTATCCCAGGACCATCCCCATGGGAAAGAAATGCAAAAAGCAAAATGGCTGTCTAAGAAGGCCTTACAAATAGCTGTGAAAAGAAGAAAAGTGAAAAGCAAAGGAGAAAGGGAAAGATATTCCCATTTGAATGCAGAGTTCCAAAGAATAGCAAGGAGAAAGCCGCCTCAGTGATCAATGCAAAGAAATAGAGGAAAACAACAGAATGGGAAAGACTAGAGATCTCTTCAAGAAAATTAGAGATACCAAGGGAACATTTCATCCAAAGATGGGCTCGATAAAGGACAGAAATGGTATAGACCTAACAGAAGCACAAGATATTAAGAAGAGGTGGCAAGAATACACAGAAGAACTGTACAAAAAAGATCTTCACAACCCAGATAATCACGATGCTGTGATCACTCACCTAGAGCCAGACATCCTGGAATGTGAAGTCAAGTGGGCCTTAGAAAGCATCACTACAAACAAAGCTAGTGGAGGTGATGGAATTCAAATTGAGCTATTTCAAATCCTGAAAGATGATGCTGTGAAAGTGCTGCACTCAATATGCCAGCAAATTGGGAAAACTCAGCAGTGGCCACAGGACTGGAAAAGGTCAGTTTTCATTCCAATCCCAAAGAAAGGCAATGCCAAAGAATGCTCAAACTACCACACAATTGCACTCATCTCACACGCTAGTAAAGGAATGCTCAAAATTCTCCAAGCCAGGCTTCAGCAATATGTGAACCATGAACTTCCAGATGTTCAAGCTGGTTTTAGAAAAGGCAGAGGAACCAGAGATCAAACTGCCAACATCTACTGGATCATCGAAAAAGCAAGAGAGTTCCAGAAAAACATCTGTTTCTGCTTTATTGACTATGCCAAAGGCTTTGACTGTGTGGATCACAATAAACTGTGGAAAATGCTGAAAGAGATGGGAATACCAGACCACCTGACCTGCCTCTTGAGAAACCTATATGCAGGTCAGGAAGCAACAGTTAGAACTGGACATGGAACAACAGACTGGTTCCAAATAGGAAAAGGAGTACATCAAGGCTATATATTGTCACCCTGCTTATTTAACTTATATGCAGAGTACATCATGAGAAACACTGGGCTGGAAGAAGCACAAGCTGGAATCAAGATTGCCGAGAGAAATATCAATAATCTCAGATATGCAGATGACACTACCCTTATGGCAGAAAGTGAAGAGGGACTAAAAAGCCTCTTGATGAAAGCGAAAAAGGAAAGTGAAAAAGTTGGCTTAAAGCTCAACATTCAGAAAACTAATTTCATGGCATCTGGTCCCATCACTTCATGGGAAATAGATGGGGAAACAGTGGAAACAGTGTCAGACTTTATTTTCGGGGGCTCCAAAATCATTGCAGACAGTGACTGTAGCCATGAAATTAAAAGATGCTTACTCCTTGGAAGGAAAGTTATGACCAACCTAGATAGCATATTAAAAAGCAGAGATATTATTTTGCCAACAAAGGTCCGTCTAGTCAAGGCTATGGTTTTTCCAGTGGTCATGAATGGATGTGAGAGTTGGACTGTGAAGAAAGCTGAGTGCCAAAGAATTGATGCTTTTGAACTGTGGTGCTAGAGAAGACTCTTGCGAGTCCCTTAGACTGCAAGGAGATCCAACAGTCCATTCTAAAGGAGATCTGTCCTGGGTGTTCACTGGAAGGACTGATGCTGAGGCTGAAACTCCAATACTTTGGCCACCTCATGCGAAAAGTTGACTCATTGGAAAAGACTCTGATGCTGGGTGGGATTGGGGACAGGAGGAGAAGGGGACGACAGAGGATGAGATGGCTGGATGGCATCACTGACTCGATGGACATGAGTTTGGGTGAACTCCGGAGTTGAAGATGGACAGGGAGGCCTGGCGTGCTGCAATTCATGGGGTCGCAAAGAGTCGGACACAACTGAGCGACTGAACTGAATTGAACTAATCCCAGGCTAGCCTAATCTAATCACACACATCCTTAAAAATGAGGAACGTTCTCTGGCTTGAACCCTAGAGATGCAATAGGAAAGAAAGTAAGAAGAGATGTTGCAGAACAAAAAGTCAGAGAAATTCCAAGGGCAAGGTGGATTTGACATGCTGTGGCTGGCTGTGAGAGGCAGGGGCCACAGCAAAGAGCAGACAGAGTCATCTAGGAGCTAAGAGTGGCCCCCAGCTGACAACCAGCAAAGAAGTAAGAACCTCAGTTCTACAACCACAAGGAACTGGATCTGCCAATGCTTGAATGAGACAGAAAGAGGGTTCTCCCCAGGGGCTCCCACTAAGAGCCAAGCCAGCTGACATCCTGATTTTAGCCTTATGAAAACTGAAGTTGAGAAACCAGCCAAGCCATCCCACATTTCTGACCTACAGAACTGTGAGGGACCACATTTGTGTTGTTCTGAATTGCTGATAAGGTTGTGATAATTCATTACAGCAGCAATGGGAAACCACTACACAAAGAATCCAGCATTTTTATGTCTGCCCTTTGACTCAAGAGGGAAGAATTAACTTGGCTTCTAAATCACATTGAGCTGAACCACAGCATGTACCAAAGATGAAATGTATTCCTATAACTCATCTCTACTCTACCCATTCTTCCCAACTCCCCTCCCTTTAGTAAATAATAAACTTTCAAAACATTAGGGTAAGACCCATGTAGAAACAATGTTTCTAACTTCTAGGGGACAAAGGCAGACAAAACAAAGAAATCAAACAACCAGATGGAGCCTGATGGGGCCTCTGAAGCTTCACTGCTGCTGCTAAGTCGCTTCAGTCGTGTACGACTCTGTGAGACCCCAGAGACAGCAGCCCACCAGGTTCCTCCGTCCCTGGGACTCTCCAGGCAAGAACACTAGAGTGGGTTGCCATTTCCTTCTCCAGTGCATGAAAGTGAAAAGTGAAAGTGAAGTCGCTCAGTCGTGTCCGACTCTAGCGATCCCATGGACTGCAGCCTACCAGGCTCCTCCATCCATGGGATTTTCCAGGCAAGAGTACTGGAGTGGGGTGCCATTTCCTTCAGTAAGAATTACTAAAACATCTTATATGAGATGCATGATCGAACCTTTCCTGATTTCCCAGGGTTCCCTGACTCTAGGATGTATTTGGAGCCTTGGAGATATAAAGCAGCAATACTAACAGAGCCTATCAGTTGTGGATGCTATTATTTCTTCTCCTGGGATAGTACCCACACCAAGTCAGTCTTTAGATATTTTGCATATCTCCCTAATTATATCTGAATATATCTTATATTTAGTTGTACTATTCTCCAACATAATATGACCTGTCTTGGTTTTAATACCTGTTTGTAATTTTTTTATATTCTTTTCATTAAGAAGTGGACTCAAGTTTTCTCCTCTTGATTATAGGCTAGCCTTGGTGACTCAATTCTAAAGCATAAAATGCAGCAGAAATAATACCACATGACTTCCAGCAATCAGAGAAGAAAAATAAATAAAAGGAATCTAGATTGGAAAAGAAGAAGTAAATCTTTCACTGTTTGCAGATGACATGATCCTCTACATAGAAAACCCTAAATATACCACCAGAATATTACTAGAGGTAATCAATGAATATAGTAAAGTGACAGGATATAAAATTAACACACAAAATCCCTTGCATTCCTTTACACTAACAATGAGAAAACAGAAAGAGACATTAAGGAAACAATTCCATTCAGCATTGCAACAAAAAGAATAAAATATTTAGGAATAAATCTACCTAAAGAAACAGAAGACCTATATATAGAAAACTATAAAACACTGATGAAAGAAATCAAAGATGACACAAATAGATGGAGAAATATACCATGTTCATGGATTGGAAGAATTGATATAGTGAAAATGAGTATACTACCCAAAGCAATCTATAGATTCAATGCAATCCCTATCAAGCTACCAACGGTATTCTTCACAGAGCTAGAACAAATAATTTCACAGTTTGTATGGAAATACAAAAAACCTCGAATAGCCAAAGCAATCTTGAGAAAGAAGAATGGAACTGAAAGAATCAACCTGCCTGACTTCAGACTATACTACAAAGCTACAGTCATCAAAACAGTATGGTGTTGGCACAAAGACAGAAATATAGATCAATGGAACAAAATAGAAAGCCCAGAGATAAATCCACGCACCTATGGACACCTATCTCTGACAAAGGAGGCAAGAATATACAATGGAGAAAAGACAATCTCTTTAACAAGTGGTGCTGGGAAAACTGGTCAACCACTTGTAAAAGAAGGAAACTAGAATACTTTCTAACACCATACACAAAAATAAACTCAAAATGATTAAAGATCTAAACGTAAGACCAGAAACTATAAAACTCCTAGAGGAGAACATAGGCAAAACACTCTCTAACATAAATCACAGCAGGATCCTCTATGACCCACCTCCAAGAATAATGGAAATAAAAGCAAAAATAAACAAATGGGACCTAATTAAACTTAAAAGCTTTTGCACAATGAAGGAAACTATAAGCAAGATGAAAAGATAGCCTTCAGAATGGGAGAAAATAATAGCAAATTAAGCAACTGACAAAGAATTAATCTCAAAAATATACAAGCAGCTCCTGCAGCTCAATTCCAGAAAAATAAATGACCCAACCACAAAATGGGCCTAAGAACTAAACAGACATTTCTCCAAAGACGACATACAGATGGCTAACAAACACATGAAAAGATGCTCAACATCACTCATTATCCGAAATTATCACTCATTATGCAAATCAAAATCACAATGAGGTACCATCTCACACCAGTCAGAATGGCTGCTATCAAAAAGTCTACAAACAATAAATGCTGAAAAGGGTACGGAGAAAAGGGAACCCCCTTACATTGTTGGTGGGAATGCAAACTAGTACAGCCACTATGGAGGACAGTGTGGACATTCCTTAAAAAACTAGAAACAGAACTGCCATATGACAGAGCAATCCCACTGCTGGGAAACCAGAATTGAAAGAGACACGTGTACCCTGATGTTCATCACAGCACTGTTTACAATATCCAGGACATGGAAGCAACCTAGATATCCACTGGCAGATGAATGGATAAGAAAGCTGTGGTACATATATACAATGGAATATTACTCAGCCATTAAAAAGAATGTATTTGAATCAGTTCTAATGAGGTAGATGAAACTGGAGCCTATTATACAGAGTGAAGTAAGTCATAAAGAAAAACACCAGTACAGTATATTAATGCATATATATGGAATTTAGAAAGATGGTAACGATGACCCTATATGTGAGACAGCAAAAGAGACACAGATGTAAAGTACAGACTTTTGGACTCTGCGGGAGAATGTGAGGGTGGGATGATTTGAGAGAATAGCATTGAAACATGTATATTATCATATGTGAAATAGATCGCCAGTCTAGGTGCAACACATGAGACAGGGTGCTCAAGGATGGTGCACTGGGATGACCCTGAGGGATGGGATGGGGAGGGAGGTGGGAGGGAGGGTCAGGATGGGGAACACATGTACACCCATGGCTGATTCATGTCAATGTATGGCAAAAAAAAAAACCTGCAGTATTATAATTAGCCTCCAATTAAAACAAATTAATTAATTTTTTAAAAATACCACATGACTTCCAATCCTAGGCAATTAAAGGTGATACAAGCTCCCCCTGGTAAACACATGTGCACCCTCATTCCTTCTTTTTCGGGAAACTTGCTCTTCAAAATTTCTTGCTCAATCAGCACACCACAAAGAAGCCCAGTACACAAGGAGAGGCCACAGCAGGCCTTCCAGACCACAGCCAGCATCAATCATTCTAGACTAGAAGAGGAAGCCTCCCATGTGACTCCAGCCCCTGCCACTGTCTGACAGCAACTGCAGGCAACACCATGAGCAAGAAGCACCCAGCTGGGCCCAGTGACCACCAGAGCCACGCCAGAGAAAAATGAATAATTATTGCTGCTTTAATCCTCTAATTTTTGGGGTGATTCATTACACAGCAAAAGGTAACTGAAACACTGAAAAGCTGCCTGTCCACGGATAAAGTCCTAGCCAATGGGTTGAATTTCTCCAGAAAAAAAAAAAAAAGTTTTATTGGCCCAACACAGAGGTTTTAGAAGTACCGAACCAAAATTCCTTCAAATGAGGCATGCAATCAATCACTAGTTCTCCATGGCCTCCGTCACTCCTTCCCACGTCTAGGTCAACATGTGTCAACTGATTGGGCCCTGAAGGCATATGAGTTTGCACAACTTACCTCCCAACAAGATTTTAAGTTCCTCTTGGACTAAGACTATTGCCTAAGTGGTATATGCTGAGCAAAAATTCATTCAAATCTATTTAAATCATTGTATTGCTATGTATGCACGCGTGCATGCTCAGTCGCTTTAGTCGTGTCCAACTCTTTGTGACTCTATGGACTATAGCTTGCCAGGCTCCTCTGTCCATGGGATTCTCCAAGCAAGAACACTGGAGTGGGTTGCCATGCCCTCCTCCAGGGGAATCTTCCCCACCCAGGGATCAAACCCACATCTCATGCATCTTCTGCCGTGCAGGTGGAATCTTTACCACTGAGCCACCAGGGAAGCCCACTGCTATGTATACATCTACTTAAATAAACAAAGGGTGTCATTCAAGTGCTTTAAATTCTTTTTCTTATGTCTTTACCATGTTCCTGCAGTCTGTGTTTGGAGAAGGATTTGATAGATGAGGTATGAAAAAAGTCTCGTATAAATTTCAAAAATATATGGAGATGAAATTGTACTGGACAATGGGATATATGAAAGGAATATGATGATGAAATGCAAAAATCTAAAGGAAAAGACACTGATACTCTGATTTCTTTGAACAATATAAAATAGATATATGTCAAGCTAAAGTTTCGCATTTTACCTATTAACTCTCAAAGACAGTCTAGGGAAATGTGGAATGGGAAAAGCATAGAGTATTTACTGCTTTATTTCTCATATCCTGCAGATTGCATCCGTCCCATTCCATGCTGTGGGTAATTCTGGGCAGGACCATAATCTGTAGAGACATTTGATGTATTTTTACATATTTTTCAGAAGCTAGAGGAAAAAAAAAACCAGACATGTCTAGTCACAGTAGAATGAGAGTGAGTTAATAGGGAGGCTGGCTTAAAATCACTTCTGTCAAAGAAAGAGGATCCTAAGGGAAAGAAATTACTTTTGACTCAAGCTGAGCAGTGAAGTAAATCCTCTATTTTTAAGCAAGCTGATGAAGTGACAATTCTGAGAACAAACCCCTAAATATGTACCTTCAGGGATGACCACCCAATTAATTTCATTCTTGCTGACATTCCCCATCGTGTTAGAAACTTCCTAATGCACATTAGTGCAGCTAAAATGGATTCCATGAGAATGAAAGATAAAGGGTGTTTATCTCCTATACCCACAAAGAAGCAAAACATTTATTTCAGGGCCTTGTGGAAATATAACCACGATGTGCTGTTCAAAGAAAACCAGTGTAGTGGAGCTACTCCAGAATCATCCTCACTCAATTAACTCCTGAATTTGCAGACCTAAAAAGATGTCAATTACAGTTACCAGGTATCATGAAGCTAAAATTCGCCACAATGCCTGAAAAGGACCCACCTGAAATTTCTTTTAAAAAAAAGGGTCTATCATACCACTGTATCATGCAAAGAGAATCTTAAATTTCTTAATGTTGTTTTCCCTGAAATAAGACATACGGTCTGAAGAATGACTAGCACTGCACTGATTTTCATTCCAGCAGAACTTTTCCAGAAACATTAACCAATTTAATGTTCTTGTGAAAGAGGTATTTGTTTTCACTGACAGAGAAGGAAAAGACACAAATCACACAGTTTGCTTAAGCCCACAGTCAGTCAGCACTTTTCCGAGGCATAAATATTAAAAATAGTCAAGGCCATTAGAGTCTTACAGCCCATCGGCATTTTAGGATGATGTTAAAAATGGCACATTTAGGAGTTTTTAAATTAGCAAGCCAGGCCTTGCTATACACCCAAATGAATAATGACATTTTGAAATTTAAAAAATTAACTTGGCAGCATCTCAAATATAGAAGAAACCCTGAGAAGACCCTAAGAGTTCACAAAAATACTGGTGAGAAGCTTGAATTTTTCATAAGTTGCAAAAACAAGAGTTTGAACTTATCTGAAGTAGACCTGAAGGGGCAGAACACTTTACTTACTACATGTAGCTGCTCATTGAGATACTGGAAACTATTAATATGTGAAGCTGTGAGATTTGAGAAGCTAGTTTAAGAATCCTAAATCTAACATTTCTGTTGAATAGTTCAGATTGGAATGAAACAGGCAAGATGGCCTGAAAGATACTGTGATGAGAAGAGAAAATGAAGGACAGTGGGGCAGTTGGCTACTCATCAGCTATGCGTCATTTCCAAAGAAGTTCCAAAGCCTTCTGTTTCCTTTCTTTGGGCTTCTGAGTGGAGTCAGGGATAGGTAAAGGGAAGAGTTCAGCTTCAGGCCTACTCCTTAAAGTTAAATACTTTTACTTTGCAGATGGATGCTGTAAGAAGATTTGAAGGGCAGAGGGCAGGAGGGCTAGACGGGAGCCCTGGCTAAGAGGGAGAGGCAGTAATCATAGCCTTAAGCCAAGGGATGGTCAACGGCTTAGAGTTTTTCCTAGAGGCCAGAACAGAGGTGGGAGTTGGAAGAGAGAGTAATGAGAGACCCAGAGAGCATAAAAAAGCCAGCAAAAAATCTGGAGACCAGAATTATCGGCCAGGGTTAACACATGGGCCATGAAAAAAAAATTTGGGCCATAGAAGTCAGGCTTCCAGCTAAGACACACGAAAAGGTCAACAAATCCTTTCCACCAAAATCAGGTATAAAAATGGACAAAATTGTCAACAAGCAACCATTTTAGGGCCCTGGAGACTGACTGAAGGCAAACAACACATTGAAAAACATTTAATTTTGAAAAACAGCCAGAACTTAAAAGAAGTGGAACAGGAGTCTGTGGCCTTCTTGCCCAGGACTCCTCCCATCCCTCCCCGTTCTATCAGAGAGAACTTAATTTGACTACGATAGGACTGGCTGGAAAATTAGCAGCTCTGCTGCCACAGGGGATGAGCTCACTTGGGGTCATGGTAGAAAGTTGCAGCTCTGTCAGCTAGAAGTGATAAACTTGGTAGAAAACAAATGAGGAAAACCCACACCTTTGTTCCCCTGAAGTTACAGTTCCCATTGGGGAAAGTGATAGAGCAGCCAGAAATGTAAAAGGGAGATAGTGTAACTGAAAGAGTCAGAGAAGCGTGGAGATAAGCTCTCCACACATCCCTGGCTGCGTGGGAAATTAGGCATGTATACAGGGGAGACCCCAGAGAGACCAGTGGAAAGTAAACTGCAAGGGTGATTGAGAACGGCTTGTGACTTGGAATGCACTCCGAACTCCGACACAGATCAACTGGCAGAGGACTAAGCCATGTAGACACAGAGACAGCATACATGAAGTGAGGCTAAAAAACAAAAATAAGAATTTAAAAAGTGAGTAGAGACATCCATGGCCACAAACTGTAGCCAAGACAGATTCTACAGAGTAAGTCCAGGAAAGTAACTTTTTAAAAAGCCTCAGAAAAATAAATCAGAATCCACAGTTGCTACAATACATTGTCGAAAAGGTCATTTTCAACAATGACATAAAATAATGCTAGAAGAAAAAGTGTACAAGAGGAAAAAAAGCAATCAATAAAAACTGACCCTGAGTGAGCCCAGATGCTAGATTTAGCAAAGACTTGAAAGCAGCCACTGTAAATTAGTTCAAAGAATTAAAATAAACTGTATTCAAACAATTAATGGAGAATATGATGACAAATGACAACAAAGAATCTTAACAAAGAAATAGAAATTATTATTATAAAAATTATATTTATAAAAATTATTATTTTTATAAATTTTTTTACTATTTTTAAAAAAAGCAAATGGAACTTTTGGAGTTGAAAAGTACAAAAATCAAAACAAAAACTGTGTTAATGAGTCAAAAGCAAATTTGAGAATGCAGAAGAAAGAACTGGTAAATTTGAAGATGGCTCAAAAGAAATTACCCAATCTGGAGAAGACAGAGAAAACAACCTTGGAGAACTGGGTCATAGCGGAACAGAGTACAAATATCAACAGGCAGAACGGAAAGTAATGTAAACCTGAGCTGAAGAATTTCTCAGTTGTAAGCCTCTTGTTCATTTTGTAAAATGGGGATAATAAATAGAACCAACAACTCACAGAATTGACTAGAGGATAAATATGAATTAAAATATATAAGTCACTTCCCAGAACATTATTAGCACATAATTTTTAGTTCCTGTCATCATCATGATCATTGAGAATCACAACTGGCCCTGACCCCAAAAGTTCCTAGTGAAACCTCCCCACCTGTAGGAAAAGTTTCTACCAGTACTGGGAAGAGCGGTATAAATCACAACTGCTACTGAAGGAAAATAATCAGAGCTTCAGTTCTTTGATATGCATTCAGTTCAGTTCAGTTCAGTCGCTCAGTCGTGTCCGACTCTTTTCGACCCCATGAATCGCAGCATGCCAGGCCTCCCTGTCCATCACCAACTCCCGGAGTTCACTCAGACTCACGTCCATCGAGTCAGTGATGCCATCCAGCCATCTCATCCTCTGTCGTCCCCTTCTCCTCCTGCCCTCAATCCCTCCCAGTGTCAGAGTCTTTTCCAATGAGTCAACTCTTCGCATGAGGTGGCCAAAGTACTGGAGTTGATATGCATTAGCTCAACAAATTCCATAATCATAGGCATACCTTGGAGATTGTGAGTTCAGTGATAGGTCGCCATAATAAAGCAAACATCACAAAATTTTTTTTGGTTTCGCAGTGCATATAAAAGTTACATTTATACTATACTGTAGTCTACGAAGTGTGCAATGGCATTATATCTAAACATATATGTACCTTAATTTAAAAATACTTTATCATTACAAAATGCTAAACTTCATCTGACAGCAGAGGGTTGCCACAAAACTTCAATTTGTAAAAAATGCACTGTCTGCAAAGTTTGATAAAACCAAGTGTAATAAAATGAGGTGTGTCTGTATACAATTATTTCTACATTTGTAATCATACTTTATTTTTTAGATATTTGTTTTTAAGATCTTCAAAAATTTCTGCCCAAGTGTGAAATTCTAGAGCAATTTGTTTGAATTTATAAATATATATACACACACACACTCACAATGAGATTGGGAAATGATTTGAACATTTGTATCTTAATTAGCCTTCTTTTGATATGTATTGATGCTAGGAGTGGGGAAGTCATAACTAGATTGAACAACTGATTCATACAACATCAGAAATAAGAGTTGCTAAAAGGTAACACAGATTTTGCCAAACCAAAATAATTGGCAAGCCAGCTACTCTGACTTGAGGGGAATTACAAAGTTTGATTTAAAGAGACTCCACTACCCATCAACATATTTATCTCTTTCACTTTTAATTTCTTATTTTTTTTTTTTTACTCACTCTGTTTTGGGAACAGCTTTTCTCAGCCAGAAGAAATCAGTCTGTGCTAAATACTTGCGGGTTTGCAGGACGTTGCCAAAGTAGTCAGATTCTGAAAACTTGATCTGAGTAAAACAAACCACAACCATCACTGTTCTAAGTGTAGATAAGAGATGGCTCTGAAAAAAAGAAAAGAATTCAGCACACAAAAGAGCGGCCAGCAAAGATACCGCACTCCTTGCATCATCTCTCAGCCATCACTGGTTAACTAGTATTCACAAAACCATGAAATTTTACCTCAGTGATTTTTCTCTTAAAATAAAAAGCTCAAAAATCAATATGGTCAATTCTGGATTACAATTTTTAAAAAAATAAGAGAAGCTGCACTAATTTACAATGCATTTCATTTGCTTTACAACTGAAAAATCTACTTTAACCTTTACAGAACATATTAGGTTTGAAATTTCTTTGCCTACATGACTTCTTAATCTTTTTTAAAAATGTGTACTTTATTTATCTGTCATATAGGTTCTTCTAATAATACTCAGTTTAGTCAGCTGAAACCTCGTTTAGTTCATAGATGATGATTTAGCCAAGGGGCAAAATCTAATTTATTGTAATCAGTATTTGTTCATGAAGGGAAAAAAATGAAAGTGATTCAGGCTGATTTTCTACCCTAAGAGTCACTAGAATAATTTAATTATTAACTGAAATTAGCTATCAACACTCAAAAATGATCTGGTCACAAAAAATTCATGAAATGACAGAAGCAAAGTATATATAGCTCACATAGAAAAATAGGAAGTTGATAGCTCACAACAATGCTGATTAAAATAGGGAAAAAGACATAATTGATTCTTGAGTTCCTTTTTGTTGGAAGGAGAATGGCAGACAGTTTTAATTCTATAGGCACTATCTATAAAACTAGCAGTACTTAAATATTGTAAATAGTATCTGTGTAACAGTAAAAGCAATGGTTTGTAGTGCTCCCTGATACTTCAGTTTTAAATATATTAAAATGTAGCAAATAAAATAAGAATAATACACATTTGAAGAAGCAAATAATCAAGAGTAATATTTTATTAGCTGTAATATTTTTATAAATTTAAGCCATGATATTCTTAAAAGCAAAAATTGAAATACAGCAAATGAAGGTATATGAGACCCAGAGGCATCACATCACAGATATGAATGAATATATACAACTTGACAACAGCCTGTTTGTTGGCCAATGTCTGGCTCAGGTTTCTCTTTTCCCTAACATATCATGGATATTCATTTTGTCTGCAGAGTAACGTTTGTTACTCATCTTAGCTTAACTTTAATTTCTCATCTTAGCAATCCTTCCCGGGGACCATGCCAATATATACAGAAAAGAATAAAATAACTAAAGCCACAGAGAGTGAGAAAAGAAGGAATGAAAGGATCAAATCCTGGCATCTTTGGCAATCCAGCTGGCCAACAAGTCAGAGAGATAAGACTTCAAATTGTCCCTCCCTCAATCCTCTTAGGGGTGGTGGCTGATAAATAAACCGAGGTATAGTCACCTGAGCCTTCCCTGGTGGCTCAGATGGTAAAGTGTCTGCCTACAATGCAGGAGACCTGGGTTCAATCCCTGAGGAGGGAAGATCTTCTGGAGAAGGAAATGGCAACCCACTCCAGTACTCTTGCCTGGAAAATCCCATGGACGGTGGAACCTGGTAGGCTACAGTCCATGGGGTCACAAAGAGTCGGACACAAGTAAACAACTTCACTTTCACTTTCATAGTCACCTAAAGAAATACCACACAGAAGTCTAAACAAATTGTCTCTATGTGTGAACATGAAATAATTTCAAAGGCAATGCTGAGAACATTAGACTAGTTGTATGCATTAGAGAACTTAGAAATTTTAAACTAATTAAATAATACTATATGTTGTTTATGGGCACATACTTATGTAGCAGAAGCATAAAGAAATGCATGAGAATGAGAAACACTCAATTCAAGAGAGGATATCTAGGGAAGGAGACAGCCTGGGGGGAAGGAGACAGGCAGGGAAGAAGGACATTAGGTCAAGGAGGATTACACGAAGAATTTCCAATGTATCTGCTTTATTCACTTAAAATGTATGTATGCATGTATACAGCTAATATGGCAAATATGTTTGATATATGTTAAAGCTTGAGGTGTTCAAAGTATGATTTTATACGCTTTTCTGATGTTTGAAATGCTTTATAATAAAGAGGAATCTTAAAAATCAATTGCATTTTAGGTAGATGTTTATACTCAGCCTCAGATGAAACAGAGTAAATTCCTTGTTCAAATAAATGACCTTAACTAGAAATCCTAATACATTCCCAGATCACACAGTTAAAAGATGTGTCTGCTATTTAATCATTTTTTAGCTTTCGTTCCCAACACAGCTCTGTCAGAATTTTTAGAATATGATTGCAACTGATAGAAAATTCAGATATGTTCTTGGGTTCACAGCATGTCCTGGAAAATGCTCCCAAAGGAATTTTCTTCAAAAATACTAACTTTTTTTTTTGTACTATCAATGGGGTCACTTGTTACTTTTAGAAGAGTTTGCTAATGGTACTTTCCTGTTCCATTTGGGGGAAAGAAAAAAAACAAAAAACAAAAAACCTTGACATTCAGGTTGTTCTACAGATATTAAATGCAAAATTTTCTTTAAAAAAAAAAAAGGAGTTCCAAGTCTAAAAATACTTTAAATAAATATGGTCCTACCATAGCCATGGAAATGATTATGGAGAACAAAACTTGGAGGCAAATAATGACAATTTGCCAACAGCTTACCTATGTTCAGAGGATACATTTTAAATTGTTTTTATTATTAAACTGAGCATAGCTTCTATTTCTTAGCCTGGTTTGGTTGATCTATTCTATTTATTCAATGGAAATCACAGGTCATGCTGCTGCTGCTAAGTCGCTTCAGTCATATCCGACTGTGTGACCCCAGAGACGGCAGCCCACCAAGCTCATCCGTCCCTGGGATTCTCCAGGCAAGAACACTGGAGTGGGTTGCATTTCCTTCTCTAACGCATGCATGCATGCTAAGTCGCTTCAGTTGTGTCCGACTCTATGCAACCTTATGGACAGTAGCCCACCAGGCTCCCCTGTCCACAGGATTCTCCAGGCAAGAATGCTGGAGTGGGTTGCCATTTATTCAATGGAAATCACAGGTAATAGGGGACAATTTTTACCTTCTCCTGTAAGACAGGTTGAGTGTTCGGGGATAGGAAAGGGCCATATGGGAAACAGAGATGGAGAGATTAGGGAACCTGGCTAAATCATTCAGTCCACATCATTAGGCTCCTACTTCAATGTTATTTTCACTGGCCCTAATAAGAAAACTGATGATTCAACAGAAAGAGTACAGGGAAGGAGGAGGAGAAGCTGTGATTAAATAAATCAGGGTACAGTTTACTTACTATCAGACAGCTTTTAAAATAATGGTAATGAAGGCTATGGAAGACAAGGACGAAACAATCTATCAACTGTAAAGGTCAGTGTACAAAATTATACATAAGCATCAATTACAGCTATACAAAAATGGAAGGACAAAATAACACACTAAAACAGAAGTATGTATTATTATGTTTGAATACCAACATTCAGGGTTTTTTTCATTCCTTTTCTCTGTTTCTCAAATTTTCCATCATGTGATAATACTGTGATAATTTCAAGCATTTCAATAGGACCCTGAAGGAGAAAAAACTATGAAACCTAGCAACCATTGGGAAAGTTCTGCTTGTTGTAGAGATAGCAATAAGAATGAATGTGCATGAATATTTTAGAACCACTTGTGATCTTCCAAAAAAATGTTTTAACTTTGAAAGTGACAATAATTGGCTCAAAAGTCTCTTGTCCTTTCAGTTACTGGTGACAATCTAGGTCAAGCTGATAATGACTTTCAATCAATTGTATCTCCCAACTTTTATTGGGGCTCTCATGTCATTTTCTAAGAATAGCTGTCCAAAAGATAAAATCTAGGGGAATCTGATTTTCTCTTGGTGGACACCCTATCCTGGATGCCTAGCACCAAATGCAACAGACTAAATAGAAAAATAAAACTATTACCCTTCTCAAAGGTGTGGAACACATAATAACGGCAAAACAAGGCAATGTATTCAGCTTCTCTGTAGGATCAGTAAATACAAGTTGATAAGACATTTGGAAAAGGAGATGGCACCCCACTCCAGTACTCTTGCCTGGAAAATCCCATGGATGGAGGAGCCTAGAGGCTACATAGTCCAGACATGACTTAGCGACTTTACTTTCACTTTCAAGACACTACATGAGCCAACAGGAAGTACAGATTCTAAACTACTTTTTAAGTTAACCCATTCAAACATGCTCAGCAATATATCCAGACTCCTCTAGGAAAGATTTTATTTTAGGCAGCAAAGAACTGTGAAAACTTCAATGGCATCCAGATTTTAGAATTATGTTTTCCTTTATTTAAATAGCAAAGTAATATGCAAGATTGCTGTGTTTAGATGGCTTTGCTGTAAGTGGTTATGTATGTATACATATATACACACCTACATACAGGGATGGTGTTCACAATGTTTAACAACCTCCATATACAGAACACTGCAGAAGATAGAATTCCCACAAGCAGCCACGCAAGGGTGACTCTGAGGGAGCATCAACTAGCACACCAACCAGGAAGCAGATGAAACTAGATGGCCTGCTGCCACCACTGGGGATAAAGGGGAGTCCTGGTCTGCTGTAGCCAGCGGAGCACTGAAGATGGAGGCTGGTGTGCAGGAGGGATGGGGGATGGGCTACAAGGCTGGTGGGCACCAGTGCACCTCCCTCCAATGCCCACTCTTGCCTTTCCAGGGTCATGAGGGCCAGAGATCACTTGAGACAGTTGGCCACAATGGTTCATTTTGTGTTTTTACCAAGGAGTACAGAATGGTTTCAACAACCTGTTTTTCTAGAGCACTCCACCTAAGTATCACCTCACTCTTGCACAGTGGCAACAGCACTCTCTGTCATTTATGCACACATAAAACATATTCACACATAAACACACAAGTATTCCACTGGGAAGAGTAGACCAAGACCTGCCCCAGAGAACATTATGTGGGTTCATATATTACCTAGACATCTCTATTCACATATTTATGTCTGTGTATCAAATGTATGTGTGTATCACTCACCAGAAACACTGATCTCTGAAAAATTACCCACATCCTATTCTCCTAAGTCTGATAGCTCAGCTGGTAAAGAATCCACCTGCAATGCGGGAGACCTGGGTTCGATCCCTGGGTTGGGAAGATCCCCTGGAGAAGGGAAAGGCTACCCACTCCAGTATTCTGGCCTGGAGAATTCCATGGACTATATAGTCTACACAGTCGCAAAGAGTCGGACACGACTGAGCGACTTTCACTCACTCAATTCTCCTAAGTAAATGGATGCTGGCTATGATGCTGACTTGGGCTCCTACTGTAATTCGCCACTGGCTTTCACAACAGTGAGTGATGTGCCTAATGGGCTCGATTATTTCCCTATTGTCTCTCAGATACACCCTCGCCCTTTTACTTGGTTCTGTAATGCTGGGCTGTGAATCTGAAAACCATGTTTCCCAGGCGCCATTGCCAGTTGGCTTCCTGCCAATAGGAGGCACTGAGGGAAATCAGCCGGTGGTGGCAGGAGGGGAAAGGGTGCTGTGCTTGTTCTCTGCAGTTCCTCTTTCTCCTTTCTTCCAACCATGATGCTGGAGTGGCAGTTCCTACCACCACCTCCTCCCTTTTGCATCCCTAGACACAAGGAACATCACTGCTTCCTGGAAAAGTTACTAATCTCTGGTTTACCTCACCTTCCAACCTATTTACTGTATTAAATCTCCTCTCTTTGAAATACCTGGTGTTGTTTGGCTTTCCTGGCCGATACGGAAATCTCCCCCAAATTGGGAAAAACTCATTCTTGTGTCTCTCTCCATTAAGGAGCAGTGAAGGTACACTTTATAAGGTTTGTCTAAACGTAGACTGATGTCTTTCTTTTTGGGCTGAGTAGCAGGCTTCCTGTACACTACTGGTGTGTGTGTGTTAGTCACTTAGTCATGTCTGACTCTTTGCAATCCCATGGACTATAGCCCACCAGGCTTTTCTGTCCATGGACTTCTCCAGGCAAGAATACTAGATGAGTAGCCATCTTCTCCAGGGGATCTTCCCGACCCAGGGATTGAACCTGTGTCTCCTGCATTGCAGGCAGATTCTTTAGCGTCTGAGCTACCAGGGAAGCCTGTACACTACTGGAGGTTCACATAAAGGGCTTTGCCTTTCTTCTTGCTCTTTTAAAAAACTACAAAAAGACTGCTGTTCAGAAAAACTTTGCTGGCTATCTTAGTTTACCCTGTCATGCTCAGAAGAAACATTTTTTTCTAATTCTTTACATTTGCCTGTGAGTTCTTATCTCTTATCTCCACATGACCCCAACTTCAGTTTTCAGCCTTTCTCCTTGTTGTTGTTGTTGCTCAGTCACTCAGTTGTGTACAACTCTTTATGAACCCCCAGACTACAGCATGCTAGGCTTCTCTGTCTTCCACTAATTCCCAAAGTTTGCTCAAATTCATGTCCATTGAGCTCATGATGCTGTCTAACCATCTCATCCTCTGCTGCCTTCTTTTCCTGTTGCCTTCAATCTTTCCCAGCATTAGGGTCTTTTCCAGTGAGTTGGCTCTTTGCATCAGATGGCCATCAATCCTTCCAATGAATATTCAAGGTTGATTTCATTTAAGATTGACTGGTTTAATCTCCCTGCAGTCCAGGGGACTCTCAAGAGTCTTCTTCAGCACCACAATTCAAAGGCATCAATTCTTTGGTGCTCAGCCTTCATTATGGTCCAACGCTCACATCCATACATAATTACTGGAAAAACCATAGCTTTGACTAGACAGACCTTTGTCAGCAAAGTGAAGCCTTTGCTTTTTAAAACACTGTCTAGGTTTGTCATAGCTTTCCTTCCAAGGAGCAAGCATCTTTTAATTTCATGGCTGCAGTCACCAACCACACTGATTTTGGAGCCCAAGAAAATGAAATCTGTCACTGCTTTCACTTTTTTTGCTTCTATTTACCATGAAGTGATAGGACCAGATGCCATGATCTTAGTTTTTTGAATGTTGAGTTTTAAGCCAGCTTTTTCACTCTCCTCTTTCACCCTCATCAAGAGGCTCTTTAGTTCCTCTTCACTCTCTGCCATTAGAGTGGTATCATCTGCACATCTGAAGTTGTTGATATTTCTCCCAGCAATTTTGATTCCAGCCTGTGATTCACCTAGCCTGGCATTTCACATGATGTACTCTGCGTATAAGTTAAATAAGAAGCATAACAGTATAAAGCCTTGTTGTACTCCTTTCCCAATTTTTAACCAATCAGTTGTTCCATATAACATTCTAACTATTGCTTCTTGACCCACATAGAAGTTTCTCAGGAGGTAGGTAAGGTGATCTGGTATTCTCATATCTTTCAGAATTTTCCACAAAGTGTTGTGATCCACACAATCAAAGGCTTTATCAATGAAACAGAAGTAGATGTTTTTCTGGAATTCCCTTGCTTCCTCTATGTTCCAGTGATCAATTTCTCCTCAACTGTTATCTAATCCATTCCCCAGTCCCTATCTTTCCTTTTGTGTTTGTGCCTGATGAATCACATCTTTACTTGCAACAAATAAAGTAAGCTGCTTTTCATTTGCAACAGCCTTTCCTGTTCAGAGTTTGTATTAACAGAAATTTCTCAGAGGCCCTATAGTAGTCCTTATCTACATATTTCTCAAAACCGAAAACACAGTCCCATTGTGTATCAGCAATACTTTAGTCCTTTTGCTATTAACCTTGGTGACACTGTTACTATCTATCACACCACGCATCCTTCACCTATTTTCAGGTTTTCTTTATCAGTTTATGAACAGAAATGGATTTTTTGCTTCTTGCATTTGTATTTTTTTCACTGTCTTTTTTTAAACTGTTAGAAATTCTGTGGCATAATTGTGTTTATCTCAGTAATGAGTCAGATGAAAGCCATTTCTTCACAAAAGTACTTTAAAATCTTGGTGTATAATGTCTTCAGTTCAGGCTGTGGAGACACGAGGAAATATACCTAACACTACATCCTGTCTGGCGTCTTGTCTCTTTTCACAAAAGGTACTACATTTATTGAACTCTTAAATTTGGGGCATTCACTTTAAACAGCAGCAGGCTGCCAACAAAACTTGATCAACTAAACACTGTGAATGAGCCCTGAATGCTATCTTATTGGATTAAGGCTTGAGACTGTTCCATCTGTGCAGCCTCTTAAATCAATTTCAGGCACATGGATACTATATGTGTTAATTTGTAATGACTTCTCCAAACCAAAATAATTTACTATGGGAAGTGAATATTGAAGAAGCTATAACTAACACTTCCAGTGTGCTTCCTATGTGCCAGGACCAGTTCTATATACTTTAAGTATGTTAACTTATCTGAGCCTCAAAGCAGCCCTGTAGGCAGGGATTGGTGATGGACAGAGTTGGTGATGGACAGGGAAGCCTGGCGTGCTGCAGTCCATCAGGTCACAAAGAGTCAGACATGACTAAGCAACTGAACTGCACTGAACAGAACTGAAGGCAAGGATTATTACTATCTCCATTTTGATATGAGGAAACTGAGATGAGTAAACTGAGGCACAGAGAGATAGTATAACCTACCTCAGGTCGCACAGCTAGAAAACAGAAGAATAGGGATTTAACTCCAGACACTTTGATCCCAGGATCCATGCTCATAACCACTACAACAAACTGCCTCTCAAATCTTCTCATCTGCATTCATTTTTTAAAAATATGTATTTTGGGCTGTGTTGAGTCTTAGTTGCAGTGCACAGGAACTTTCACGGCAGCAGTGCAGGATTCTCTCTAGTTGTGGCACACAGAGCACACGGGCTCAGCAGTTCCAATGTGCAGGCTCAGTAGCTATGGTGCACAGGCTTAGTTGCTCCATGGCCTGTGGGACCTTAGTTCCCCAACCAGAGATCGAATCCACATCCCCAGTATTAGAGGACGGATTCTTAACCACTAGACAACCAGGGAAGTCCCCTCCTCTGCAGTCCTGACTTGAGATGTTTGCCAATCACATGTAATTCTCCAGGTTCTCCTGCTGAGGTACTTTGTGACCTGGTGATGCTCTTCTTAGCAACAATAGTTCTCATTGCTGCTAAGTTATAGCTATCATTTATAGGGAGATGACTTATGTGCCAGACATTATGCTAGGTGCTTTTACATTTATTTAATCTCATTTAAAAGATGCTTGCTCCTTGGAAGAAAAGCTATCACAAACCTAGACAGCATATTAGAAAGCAGAGACATTACTTTGCCGACAAAGGTCCATCTAGCCAAAGCTATGGTTTTTCCAGTAGTCATGTATGGATGTGAGAGTTGGAGTATAAAGAAAGCTGAGGGCTGAAGAATTGATGCTTTTGAACTGTGGTGTTGGAGAAGACTCTTGAGAGTCCCTTAGACTGCAAGGAGATCAAACCAGTTCATCCTAAAGGAGATCAGTCCTGGGTGTTCATTGGAAGGACTGATGCTAAAGCTGAAACTCCAATACTTTGGCCACCTGATGTGAAGAACTGACTCATTTGAAGAGACCCTGATGCTGGGAAAGATTGAGGGCAGGAGGAGAAGGGGACGACACAGGATGAGATGGTTGGATGGCATCACCGACTCAATGGACATGAGTTTGAGTAAGCTCTGGGAGTTGGTGATGGACAGGGAGGCGTGGTGTGCTGCAGTCCATGGGGTTGCAAAGAGTCGGACATGACTGAGCAACTGAACTGAATCTCACTTAATCTTTTCAACAATACTAAGACTTGACTATTATTATCTCCAGTCTTCAGATAACCAAAGGGAAGCCAACTGAAATTTAAAAACTTGCACTATCTCAAATAACTAGTAAGTGGAAGCTCCAGAATCACTCCAAAGCCTGTGCTCTTACCCAGTTAACAATATGACCTACATCCCTTCACTCATCTCAACCCAACCAGCTCTGGGAAAGCAGTTCCTACCCACTCTTCAACTTACTCCTCTGTTCCTCCAGCAGGGGTGCCTGACAAGAACCCTGCAAAACCCCTTCTCTGATTACAAGCAGAGTTTCCTAGACGCAGATTTCAGTCCTGGCTCTGATGCTTGGCAGGGCACTAAGGAAATCACTTAACTACTTTGAGTCTCTATGTCCTTTTCTGCAAGACTCAGATAAATACCATTTATTTCACATGTTCAGTGTGGTGTTTAAAAGATAATGTACATGAAGGTGTCAGTATCTTTCATCATCATACTCATGGTGAGATTTTTCAGGACCAAAACAATGTGTAATAAGATGGGCTGTCAGAGCTTTGGGATACTGTGAAGCACAATTATTTTCCTCTAAAGCAACTAGATCAATACTTTGGAAGGCTGTATCTTGGAGCCCAATGGAGAAACTTTCAAATTAAAGTTTTCACTCACTTTTGGATGATCTTATAAAATTCCAATGTTCATGTACAAAGCTAGGATTGCTCGTTAAACCACAATCTCAGGAAAGAGCTACACTACAGAACCATAGTTATTTAATTAATTTTTTAAAAACTACTTTTTCAAGAAAATCTAGTGAACGGTAAAAAGAGGGGGTTTTGTGATGAAGAAAAGTTCTTTACCGGAACTATCTGTAGGAAAGCAAATGACAGTGGTTATGGTTAGAAAGGCCTGCCATGAATGTATCTACTGGAAAATATATGTCCCATAATATTAGAATAAAAATTATTATTTCTCCATCAGAAACTTACTATACATATACAGTCCAATTCACAACAAATTATAGAATCATATGTATATCCACTTAGTTTGCCAAAACACTCATAAAGTTTAATGAAGTTAACTCACAACAGGCAAGATTTATTACTAGTCATTTACTATGAATGAAGCACATAAAGACTATTTAACAACAAACATCATATATTCACCATTAGAACATGTACATTAGTTGTAAAATACTCAGTTTTCTTAACTCTTTCCTTTATGATCAAAGTAGACCAAATCCAAACCCTTTACGGTATCCATTCAGGTACACATTCTTTCTGACACTTGCTTTATTGTGAATCTGCTCTAAATCTTATGATATGTCTGGCATAATGAGGCTCATATCTAGCCAAGGAATGAGTCAAAAGTTGGTGCTTTATGGCACAACCAGATTTAATTGCCTAGACTTGGGTTAGTAGAAAGGCACGAGGCCAGTACAACTTGCCAGGGGAAAAAAAAAAGAAATATAGTAAATTTAGCACTTACTGCCTTGAGGTCTTCATTAATATGAGTATCATTCATTATAAACTCAGGATAGCCAACTTTTGCCAAAACAGCTCTTGCCTATAAAAAGGAAAAAGAAAAATGATGTCAGAATTTCAGCACTTAAGTCATTAATAATCACAAGATGTAAGAATGTAACCTTCATCTGAAAACTCTATTTACTGAATACCTACTATATGTAATCAACTGTGAAGGACAAAAAAATTAAAAAAAAATCTAAGTCCCTTCCCTCAATACGTTAAAAGTATAGTGAATGTAGCAAAGAACTATATAATTCAACATAAAGGTTTAGATATAGACAATATTATCTATAAATAGATAACTATTTATAGACAATATTATTATTGAAGTCCAGAGCAGATACTATTTCCTCATGGGGAAGATGCTTAATGGAGAAGGGGAACAAACTGAGTCTCAGAGAATGGCTGGGATTCAAAATGTAGAACTAAGAGGAAGGAATTCCAGGAGAGAAAACAGCAGGGGCAAAGTCAAGGAGATAAAAAACAAAGCGTACACCAGAGAGATGATGAGTAGTTGCACGGAGCTGGACAGAAAGCACAAATGGTGGGCAGAAAACAATGCAGGAAAATCAACTTCGGCCTGTTCCCAGGGTTTCCCGAATGCCATGCTGAGAAGTCTGTGTCTGATTTTACAGACAAGAGAGAACAAAGTATTTTTAGCAGCAATAAAATGAGTCACCCTTCAGTGAGATTATCTGTGCAATGATGGCTAGGATGATGGCTGGGAACGATGGCTAGGATGCCAGAAAAATTGGAGGGAGGGGGTCTAGACTAATTGAAGATGCATCATAACCATCCTTTTGATAGACATACCACTTATTCCCTGTTTTGCAGGATACAGGAAATGGATAAAGGAAAAAGCTGTCTCAGGTACATACAAGGAGCCTCCACAGCAGGGACGGGCAAAGTATGGCCTCTGGGCCAAATCTCTCTGCCTCCCTCCCCCTCCATCTGTTTCTATAAATCAAGTTTCACTGGCACAGAGCTACGCCCACTCATTTGCATGACTCATTTACATGGCTGCTTTTACACTATAATGGCGGAGTTGAAGAGTTGGGAGAGCAACCCTGTGGTCCACAAAGTCTCAAATATTTACTCTCTAGCCCTTTACTTTAAAGAAAAGGTTTGCCAACCCTTGCCCTCGAGAAACTGTCTCCCCTCATCCCCCCAATTCAGGGTTTCACCAAAACAAAAGAACAGCTTACTCAAAGGGTAAGTACAGTGGCGGGGCTCTGGCCAGATCCCTTTTGTCACTTCAGCACATCTCTCCCCAGGATCTATGTTCTTCTTCCTTTCTAAAGTCAAGCACCTGAGACTCTGAAGGCCCACCCAAGGGCTACTCCTTGTGAGCACTCAAGACAGCTCCTTCCTTGGGAGTTTATCTGCCTTGGGCCCCCAGCTCCACTGGTGGCCAAGCAGCCCTCAGCCAACGACTGACTATAGCAGGAATGTGAAAGTCCAGCTCCTTTGCTTCAGTTCAGGATGGAGTATAAGGTACAATTTGCATGCCAGAGTTCCCCACAGGATCAGACTATCTGAGACTTCCCCTGAAACAGGACCCAGGTCCATCTCTTACCCTTCCCAGTCTGGCTTCCCTCATTCCCCTGCTGGCTGCTCCTGGGAACATTTGCTGAATAAATCATAGATCATTTGAATGTGAATCCTCATCTCCAACTCTGCCTCGAGAAGACCCGATGTAAGACACCAGGCAATCCCAAACATACTGATTTTATTCCATCAAAGCTAAAACCATTGCCCTTTGCACACTGCTCTTAGTAATGAGTCTTTTTTTCCTTCAACCCTTTCAATTTTCCTTACTCAAGAAAGAAATAGAATAAGATAGTACATTTTCTTTATCTTCCTTGAGATAATTCAAATATTAAATGTCTGAGTCTTGAAACTCCAGACTCAGAGAAGATTTTACAAGTGCCATAAGACACAGTCATAATGGGTTTTGCTATTCCAGACTCAAATACAGCACAGATCAAATTTTGTCTTCAAAGCCCTGTGAGTTACACCGAAAGCCTGATGTGACCCAGACAGCAGATAACTAGAGGTTACAGCTCTCCCCCAACACCGAACAATACAGCATATGTCTCTAGGTTACCTTCTTCCGAGACTCTTCTAATATTTCCCTCATTGTTTAATTCCTCACCGTGTTTTATCAGCTCACCACAAGTCATATATATAACTATAACAAATAAAGAGCTCCCGATAGCTTCAAAAAATAAAGGAATATACAAGCTGAGTCATCCACAATTGTTTTCTGAACATCGCTCTTTCCAGAGCATGCTGGTGAATTATGCATTGTTTTTCAAATCTCACGCTCTGGGTCCCCCACTGCACTATAGAGCTTCACAGAATATATTACCTTCTGCACTGTATATGCAGGTCACTGAATCCTTTTTTATTATTTAGCAATACCATGATTTGAAGAGAGCCAGAACAGAGGTATAAAAAATCTCTATTCATCTGCTAAGAACAGAAAGATAAAGTAATAATACTAATAGCAACACTGCCAACATTGGAAAAGAATATTTCTTCCCCCAAACTGTGCTGTGTTGTTATACCTCTATTCAGACTCAAGTCATCCCTGCCAGTCAGCCGTTGTCACTTCCACATCTTCCCACCCCACCCCATGCTACTCTCCCCTGAGAAGCCTCAAAACCCCATCTCCCCAGACCCCATGGGACCTGGCTCCAGGTCAGACTTTGTGAATGAAAAGCATTCACAGGAGACAGGAGGAAACACGTTATTCACTCACAGCCAGTAGCTCCGGGCAGGCATGGTGCATCTGCAGGTAGCAGATAGAACACTTGACCAGCAGCTCCCACACACTCTCTGCAGAAGACCCCTAAGGGTATGGGCAGCAGAGACCATGGGCAGGCTCTACACTTCACTGCCCAGCCCTCCTGATGACTGCATAAGCCTCCAAATCCCTCTATTACACACCTTTCCACTTGACACACTTAGAAGGGCACCCACTCTCCAAATAAACTCTGAAAGACCCTTTAAAGGAAATAACTGATGACATCACTTTGTAATTTTTCAAGAATGGAAGAAACAAGGCACCAACAGCTTGATGGCAAAGCATTAGTGAGGCAGGCCTGAAATCAATTACTCCATGAGTTATATGGAAAAGAAGGAAAGGAAAGGGCCACAGCAAATACTGAGAGAATAAGGGGATAGATGGATAACAGACTGCACGTTATATCCTGCAAGAAACATTTCCCAGGCTATTTGTGGCTGATCAAAAACTCCAGTCTTCCATAACAAGTACATGCATTCAGTTCAGTTCAGTCACTCAGTCGTGTCCCACTCTTTGCAACCCCATGGACTGCAGCACACCACGCCTCCCTGTCCGTCTCCAACTCCCAGAGTTTACTCAAATTCATGCCCATTGAGTTGGTGATGCCATCCAACCATCGCATCCCCTTCTCCTGCCTTCAATCTTTCCCAGTATCAGGGTCTTTCAAATGAGTCAGTTCTTCACATCAGGTGGCCAAAGTATTGGAGTTTCAGCTTTGGCATCAGTCCTTCCAAAGAATATTCAGGCCTGATTTCCTTTCGGATGGATTGGTTGGATCTCCTTGCAGTCCAAGGGACTCTCAAGAGTCTTCTCCAACACCACAGTTCAAAAGCATCAATTCTTCGGCTCTCATCTTTCTTCACAGTCCAACTCTCACATCCATATACGACTACTGGAAAAACCATAGCTTTGACTAGACAGAACTTTGTTGGCAAAGTAATGTCTCTGTTTTTTAATATGCTGTCTAGGTTGCTCATAACTTTTCATCTTTCCTTGCTATTCTGTGGAACTCTGCATTCAAATGGGTATATCTTTCCTTTTCTTCTTTGCTTTTCACTTCTCTTCTCTTCATAGCCATTTATAAGTACTCCTCAGACAGCCATTTTGCTTTTTTACATTTCTTTTTCTTGGGGATGGTCTTGCTCCCTGTCTCCTCTACAATGTCACGAACCTCATTCCATAGTTCATCAGGCACTCTATTGGATCTAGTACCTTAAATCTATTTCTCTCTTCCACTATATAATCATAAGGAATTTGATTTAGGTCATACCTGAATGGTCTAGTGGTTTTCCCTACTTTCTTCAATTTAAGTCTGAATTTGGCAATAAGGAGTTCATGAGCTGAGCCACAATCAGCTCCCAGTCTTGTTTTTACTGACTGTATAGAGCTTCTCCATCTTTGGCTGCAAAGAATATAATCAATCTGATTTTGGTGTTGACCATCTGGTGATGTCCATGTATAGAGTCTTCTCTTGTGTTGTTGGAAGATGGTGTTTGGTATGACCATTGTGTTCCCTTGGCAAAACCCTATTAGCCTTTGCCCTGCTTCATTCCGTACTCCAAGGCCAAATTTGCCTGTTGCTCCAGGTGTTTCTTGACTTCCTACTTTTGCATTTCAGTCCCATATAATGAAAAGGACATCTTTTGGGGGTATTAGTTCTAGAAGGTCTTGTAGGTCTTCATAGAATCGTTCAACGTCAGCTTCTTCAGCATTACTGGTTGGGGCATAGACTTGGATTACTGTGATATTGAATGGTTTGCCTTGGAAACGAACAGAGATCATTCTGTCGTTTTTGAGATAGCATCCAAGTACTGCATTTCAGACTCTTTTGTTGAACATGATGGCTACTCCATTTCTTCTAAGGGATTCTTGCCCACAGTAGTAGATATAATGGTCATCTGAGTTAAATTCACCCATTCCAGTCCATTTTAGTTTGCTGATTCCTAAAATGTCAACGTTCACTCTTGCCATCTCCTGTTTGACCACTTCCAATTTGCCTTGATTCATGGACCTAACATTCCAGGTTTCTATGCAATATTGCTCTTTACAGCATCAGACCTTGCTTCCATCACCAGTCACATCCACAACTAGGTGCTGTTTTTGCTTTGGCTCAGTCTCTTCATTCTTTCTGGAGTTATTTCTCCACTCTTCTCCAGTAGCATATTGGGCACCTACCGACCTGGGGAGTTCATCTTTCAGTGTCCTATCTTTTTGACTTTTCATACTGTTCATGGTGTTCTCAAGGCAAGAATACTGAAGTGGTTTGCCATTTCCTTCTCCAGTCGACCATATTTTTTCAGAACTCTCACCATGACCCATCTGTCTTGGGTGGCCCTATATGGCATGGCTCATAGTTTCATTGAGTTAGACAAGGCTGTGGTCCATGCATTCCTATCCCTTATTCACACGGACCTCTAGAAAGTGCTGCACATGACAACTGGACTGCCTTCCTTAATAAAGGAGGCTCAAATGCTCTTCACTACCTGTGTGACACTGAGCAAACTATTTAACTTTTCTGAAGCAAATACCGCCTATTAGCTATCCGATATCCACATTCCTTCTTCTTAGGGTTGACAATGGACCCAACAAAAAATAGTTGCATCACCCAGCTTCCTTTGCAGTTAAAGGTGGCTACGGGATGAGATTTTTGCCAATGACATATAACTAAAGGTCCTTGTTGCACTGCCAGGAATCTGTTTTAAAAGATGAAGACTCACCCGGCATGTGCTCTTTGCCTACCGTCCAGAGTTTTTCAACCTTAGCACTATTGACATTTCAGGCCAGATTATTTTTGTTGTGAGCTGTCTTGCGGGTTGTAGGATGTTTAGAAGCATCTTTGGCTTCTACATACTAGATGTCAGTAGCAACATGCCTCACAAGTCATGACAACCAAAGATGTCTTCAGACATTGTCAAATGTCCCCTAGGGGCAAAACTGCCCACTTGGTAAGAACCGCTGCTTTAGCCATATCTCTTCTTCCTTTTCACAATGCTGATGCAATGGCAGAGATAAGGCAGCCATCTTGTAATCACAGGGCAACAAACATGAAGAATAAGTCTACATGCTAAAAATGGTGGAGAGAGATGGCAGATGAGATCGCCAAGGCTCAGGTCGCCCGGCCTGGCGGCGACACGATCTTCGGGAAGATCATTCGCAGGGAAATCCCAGCCAAAATCATTTATGAGGATGACCAGTGTCTTGCTTTCCATGACATTTCCCCTCAAGCACCAACACATTTTCTGGTGATACCCAAGAAATATATATCTCAGATTTCTGCAGCAGAAGATGAGATGAAAGTCTTCTTGGGCATTTGATGATTGTTGGCAAGAAATGTGCTGCTGATCTGGGCCTGAAGAAGGGCTATCGAATGGTGGTGAATGAAGGTTCAGATGGGGGCCAGTCTGTCTATCATGTTCATCTCCATGTTCTTGGAGGTCGGCAGATGAACTGGCCTCCTGGTTAAATGTGCTATAGGGATAATTTTGCCTTTTCTATGATCAGGTTTGCAAGTTCCAATATGCTAAACAAGTTGTGTTTTTTTTTTGCCTGTGTATGGAGGTATTGCAAAAATAATTTAAAAAACCCATACGTAATAAAAGACATTGTTGCATGGCCTGAAAAAAAAAATAAAAATAAAAAAATTAAAATGGTGGAATGAAGAGTTGGTGCCATCTGGAGTCCACCATATCAGACATGAGGAAAATAAACTCCTAGTTATATGAGGCATTATATATCATGTTTTATATTGGCTGTAGCTCAGTGTAATACTAACATGGTGTCCTTTTCATAAGACATAGCCTGAGGAAAAAAATAGCACCTATACTTCATTTGGTTATCTGCAAGAATTCACGATGACATTTCATACAAACCACATTTTTTTGCCTTGGTCCAGAGTACATGATGAATAAATTTTGGCTGTAGTTTATACAGAGAAAGTAGACACACAATGTCTTCCAAGGATCTGGAGTAACGCTGTTATGCACCTGTCTGGAGGGTCTTTCAAGGGAACCCAGGCCAGGTTAAATCCTTAACTAAATAAATACCTTGATTACCAGGGGTAATAATGTCACTCTTTTTAGTTGTAGGTCAAGTTTTAGGGACCCACACAACATAGTAAGAGAGAAAGGCTGTTGAAGCAACCCTGCAATCAATGGAGACACAGATGGGCCCATGAGATTCTTGGAGCACAGCGGAAGATTTCTTGAGCAAAGCCAGGTTCTAAGCATGAGCCAGGAGAATTCAGGCTGTTTGCATTCCCCCCAAATTCTAAGGATTCTTCTGAGGGCCACTATTTGCACACCTCACAAAATGGACCTAAGAAACATTATGAATGCTAATCTTAGCAAAAATCAAAGAAAAAGTTGCCTTTAGTATTCACCATCTTGGGTTCTGTTTTCCCATCCCTTCTCTTTCCTGTATCCATTCATCCCAGTACCCAGGCCTTGTGTGTTCAGACCTTCTGCTCTCTGATCATATCCAACACTGGCCTTTCATAGCAATATTCTATGCTCCAAAGTCATCTCTCCTTTCCCAACTCATCCATCAAAACTGTTATTCCCTCAAGGCAGCTGTCACTGGGCTTCTAATTTGTAATAAAATGCGAGTGACTAACAGCAATCTAATGTATTAACTCTAGAGAAATATCTGTATTTAAAAGAGTAGTTCATTAATCAAAGTGAGAAATCAAATTAAAAGGGAGGTTTCTGTAGCTGAGAGAACCTTCTTTCTGATACTACTCAAATCAAGCTAATGGGCTATTCCATTTAATCCTCCTTGTGTTCCCCACATGGAACACAGTGCTGGGCATACAGCAAGTGACCAATGCTCAATAAATACTGATTTTTGTAATATGTAATTTAGTTGATAAACCCATTCTGATCAATGGCAGTAATTGTATCAGAAAATATAAAAGGTTATAGTTTAACACATGATCAAAAACATCATTCAATGCTGTTCCCATTAAGGCATATATTTCCATATAAAGAGATCTTACTGAAAGAGATGGAAAACAAGGGGAAAAAAGAAAGAGACTTTCTAAGAACCTAGGAAACTGTCTGGAAAATGGAGCAATGTTTTAAATCCCTGGGATAAACTCTTGATGGGAACCAAAAGTGTATCTTTTTAATATAAGCTATTTCAATCAAACAACAAATATTTATTGATAATGCCCTTGAGGCTCAGGCCTCTCCTCAGTTCTAAAGGAATATAAAAATATATAAGATGAGCCATAGCCTCACTGTATTTGTATTAAAAGATGGAAGAGGAACATTCTATGACAACTTGCCATAATTGCTACTATGAAAAATGAGCAGTAGCTTAATTATCTGAATCTCTCTGTTTCTCAGTTTCCTCATCTGTAAAATGTGGATAAAAGTACTTCTAATACCAGTGTAGTGAAATAGAGAGTTGAAAGAAGTAGTTGGATAACAAAGGAATTGGGAAAGGATAATTTTTGATTACCTAGATCAGGGGTTAATAATCTTTTTCTGTAAAGGGCCAGATGGTAAATGTTTTCAGCTTTGCAGGCCGTATGGTCTCTGTCACAACTATTCAACTCTGCATTATACCTGGGAGAGCAGTCATGGACACCACATAAATGAATGGCTGTAGCTGTGTGCCAATAAAACTTTATTTATAGACACTACTGAAATTTGAATCTCACATCACTTTTATGTAACATGATATATGCTTTTCTTTTGACTTTAATTAATTATTTTAATTGGAGGATAATTACTTTACAATATTGTGATGGTTTTGCCATACATAGACATGAATGAGCCACAGGTGCACGTGTCCCCCCATCCTGAACCCCCCACCCACATCCCTCCCCACCCCATCCCTCTGGGTTGTCCCAAAGCACCAGCTTTAAGTGCCCTGCTTCATGCACTGAACTTGCATTGGTCATCTGTTTTACATATGGTAATATACATGTTTGAGTGCTATTCTCTCAAATCATCCCACCCTCACCTTCTCCCACAGAGTCCAAGTCTGTTCTTTACATCTGTGTTTCTTTTGCTGCTTTGCATATAGGATCGCCGTTACCATCCTTCTAAATTCCACATATAAGCATTAATATACAGTATTGGTGTTTCTCTTTCTGACTTACTTCACTCTGTATAATAGGTTGACTTTTTAAAAACCATTTTAAATTGTAAAATCCTTTCTTAGCTTGGGGACCATACAAAAACAGGCAGCATGCTGAACATGGCTCAAAAGCCATAGTTTGCTGGGCTAACACAGATAATTCAATGAGGACAGACTTCATTGAGTTTCCTCAATTAATGGCATGGAGCCTAGTACACAGTAAGTGCTCAACATCACTTGCTAAAGTGATCCATGCTGAACAGGGTTGGGGGTGTGTATATGTGGGCACGGCTTAGCTATTAAGTTTTTTATTTGTTTTTATTTTGTTCTTTGCTATTACTAGCATGTACATGCAACAAATCTTAGTTGCTTGGGAGTTTATTCTGTGCCTTAAAATTCTTAGAACTAGAACTTTAAAAATCACAATTAATTTCTGTGAAGACAACAGTTCATGAAGATTATTACTTTGAGAGAGAGAGAAGCTATCATAAATGAACCCAGCAAGAGAGAAAAAAAAAACCTACGAGGAACACTGAAAACTTAAAACACAACATGACTTAAACTCTCAAGTCACCCCTCCTTCCCAGAATTTTATACAACAGCTTGATAGTGCTACTGGGAAGAACAGAACCAAACAATCCTACTTTGACTGTGAGCTCTGAAACAATATGTAATTTTTACACAGATGACCAAACTGATTTAGAGATAGGTCACTTGACTGCTTTATCCGGAATTTTCAAAGCCACTAAGTATTAAGCTGATCAGCAGAATCAAGACAGAAAGCTCATTTGTTTCAATCCCCGCTGACTTGGCTATTTAGGAGAGTCAGGAAAATTCTCAAACATCTTGCATGTACTACATCAAAGGAATCATTTTAATCACTTAATGCAACAGCTTTGTGTTTCCTCTGTAGTTAAGTCACTTAGCATATTTTTTCCTTTTTATTAATTTAACTAACTTAAGGGGAAAAATGGAACAACTGATGATCAACTGCCCTTTTACAATTTATAGCACAACTTTCTTATGCCTGCAACAGCTTTGAAAGCTTCAGTTGGGCTTAACCATGCCAAGGTCTCATTTTCCCTGATTGAGTTCTATAATAACTATTAAACATCAATCACAATTCTGAGCTTTAAGCACTGGAAGTTCAGGAGATTGTACATGAATTACACTATCCTTCAAAACAATAGCTATTTCCATAATGCCAAACAAACGACTTACTAGTGTAGATGTCTTGGCTGAAGATATGATCCTAAGCAGAGCTAACAGTATGGACGAAAATTGGCCTGGGGAACATGTTTTAATATCTTTTGGGGCTTTCTGGATTCCACAAATAATAACAACTCAGTTATCTGACAAATCAAATTTTAGCTTCTTGATAAGAATGGCAATGATTTATTATGAGTCTTCAAAAACTTTAATTCTGCAAATTGCTTTTGGGTGGGGTTCCCAGGTTCATGCATCATGCGGAAGGGACAACAGATAAGCGCCCCGATGAATCATATGGCTTTTTAAGCTCAAGTCACAGTTCTAATTGTACAAGAGCTGGAAGACAGGAATGCTCAGATCTCGGGTCTTCCACCCTTAACTCTGCCTGAATCATGTCCCAGTATAGTGGACAATGGGCTTCTCAATCCCTGGGTTGTGAAAATCCCCTGGAGGAGGAAATGGCAACCCACTCCATTATTCTTGCCTGGAGAATTCCTTGGACAGAGGATCCTGGTGGGCTACTGTCCATAGGGCCGCAATGAGTCAGACACGACTTAGTGACTTAGGATGTAGTAGACAATCTCCCCTTCTCTCCGATATGGACAACATTCTAAGAAGGCATGTTCCCAATTACAAAGCAGCTCTATCCATCTATCCATCTTCTCCCTCGAAAATGCCTATTCCATGTGTCTTAAAGGTGGGCAGTTTTTCCATTCCAAAACAGGAAACTACTCTGGTACAGGTAAATGGTCATTTAGCCACACTGGCACTCAACTGTTTCCTGGTATCATGGTGATAGCCCTCTCCCTTGGGTGAGCCCTGTACCCAACAGAGATTTTTTTTTTTTTAAAAGAACATTTGGATTTTCTTTGTAAATAGATGAAGCAGAGAGTAGCAACTGAGTTAGGAACCCAAAACCATCCTATGATTAATCCATAAAACAGCACATCCCCCTGATGGTAGGGGCCATATACCTTAAAATAGTGGCAAAGTGTGCAAGTCACCCAGTCCTGTCCGACTCTGCAACTCCATGGACTGTAGCCTGCCAGGCTCCTCTGTCCACGAAATTCTTCAGGCAAGAATACTAGAGTAGGTTGCCATTCCCTTCTCCAGGGGATCTTCCCGACCTAGAGATTGAATCTGGGTCTCCTGCATTGCAGGAGGATTCTTTACCATCTGAGCCACCAGGGAAGCACAAAGTAGTGGCAATTCTCACGTATTCCTTTTAAAGTTGAACAGGAAAGTGGCCAGATCATAGAATTTTTTAAAAATCAATGTCTTTTTATTACCTTCAATTACATGTGGTACTGCTCACAAAGTTTTCACAAATAGAACAGCTGCTGCTGCTGCTGCTGCTAAGTCGCTTCAGTCATGTCTGACTCTGTGTGACCCCAAAGACAGCAGCCCAACAGGCTCCCCCGTCCCTGGGATTCTCCAGGCAAGAATACTGGAGTGGGTTGCCATTTCCTTCTCCAAAGCTTGAAACTGAAAAGTTAAAGTGAAGTCGCTCAGTCATGTCTGACTCCTAGCGACCCTATGGACTGCAGCCCACCAGGCTCTTCCATCCATGGGATTTTCCAGGTAAGAGTACTGGAGTGGGGTGCCATTGCCTTCTACGAGAACAGCTGCTAGACCTGTTCAAATGAATAGTCTAAGCTTCAATTAAGCAAATCCATTTGTCCAGACATAGCCAAGATGATAAAAGCCTGAGGGCCAGAACAATCCTATATTATAGTTAGGTCTTTATATGGGCCAAAGTAAATAGTACTTTTCTCTGCCCCACATGAAAAGAGCTCTATGTCATGGGTCAGCAAACAAATGCCAACAGGCCAAAACAAGACCATCACATATTTTGGTTAAAAAAAAAAAAATACTGCATTTTGGAACATGGTGAAGGGATGCAGAATACACCATTGCAGTATCAAAATTACTGTGAGCTGAAGACATTTGAGAATCAACAGATACAGGAAGAGGCTTCTCTGCACTTCCCTCATCTGCCTAAAAGCAGACCTTCTGAAAGAATTCCACTGTTATAAATCCCTGATAAGGGAGGCTTCTCTTACCAGGGGGAAAGAGTGACTCCTATCACCAGAGATGAGAATTCAGCGCCAGGATAAGAAATTACATAAACAGACCTTACTAAATCAAACCTTACCTTCCACTGCTGCTGCTAAGTCGCTTCAGTCGTGTCCGACTCTGTGCGACCCCATAGACAGCAGCCCACCAGGCTCCCCCGTACCTGGGATTCTCCAGGCAAGAACACTGGAGTGGGTTGCCATTTCCTTCTCTTTACCTTCCACTAGTTTCTCTCATATATTTCTCATTCATTTCCCACCATTTATTGTTCTTGAAATCCTAACTCGCTCCCCTTTTAAGATGGCATATAAGGGCTATGTATAAAATAAATATGCTACAAGGATATACTATAGAGCACAGAGAATATAACCAATATTTTATAGTAATTATGAATGGAGTATACTTTTTATAAATTGTCAACCACTATGTTATACACCTGAAACTTATATAATATTATGAAATCAACTGTACTTAAATAAAAAATATAATAAAGCTTTTTTTAAAAATAGATGATATATAAAGCCTAAATTCTCACTGCTTCTTTGAGCTACATGTTCTGTGAGCTCCCAGATACCTACGGGAATAAATTTTGTCTTTTCTCCTGCTGGTCCATCTTTTGTCAGTTTAATTCACAGACCCTCAACTACTGAACCTCAAAGGATAGTAGTTTTCCTCTCCAACAACAGCCACACTCATTTATTTATGGATTGTCTCTGCCCACTTTCATGCTCAGGCTGCAGAGTTGAGTTGTTGCAAAAGAGACCATAAAGCCCCCAAAGCCTAAAATATTTACTATCTGGCTCTTTGCAGAAAAATTATGCCAACACCTCTTTTACATAAGAAATTTCCAAATTTTTCAAAACTAACAGTAAAGATAGCAAGGGAAAAACAGGGACAAAGTTGACAGTTTCATCAAGATATAAATGTGATTAAACTTATAATAATGCTTCATGCTTTCTTAAGGTAAATACCTGAATTCTAAAAGAGAGTCAGCATACAAATATTAACCAGAAATGGGAATACAATGGAAAAACCAATGTACTTTTTGAGGAAAAGGAAAAAATGTACATAAATTCCTAAAAACCATTTTCAAATGTCAAGATTCAAAGTGTTCAGAAACGCACATTGAATACCTAGTCCCTAACACCTAATGTTTCTCAGATAAATTTAATCAGCTACTTAATCCTCCTGCAATTGTTAAATTACTTAAACCGGAGGCAAATTGGAGATCAGGTTAAACAACACACTCTACTCTCTCATCAACAGTCCAACTGACCGGGAATTGTCTTCATTTTTTCTACTGAGGTTTACCTCTGATGTAAACAATACTTTATTAGCCTGAAAAAACTTCAAACTACCTTCCTCATAACTCAGGGGAGAGATAATAAGATACTTACTGAATTATTAAATTAGGTAAATATACTCTGTCATACAGTTTTTCTTTAAGATGGATGACACAGAGTCAATGTTCAAGTAATGCTTGTTCCTTTGACTCTAGAGTCCTGTGGTTCAGAGCTTCTCAAACCTCCATCCTTGAACCATTAGCATCACTTGGGAGCTTGCTAAAATGCAAATTTCTGGACCTACCTTGGACCTACTAAGTCAGAATGTCTCTGGATTGCAATCCAGGAATATGCACTGTAACAAACCTTACCTTAAGGCAGAGTTTCTCAACCTTGGCACAAATGAATTTTGGCCAGATTAGTCTCATTTGGGAACTAATGAGATTAGTCTCATTTGGGAACCAAGGAAACATCACATGCAAAGATGGGCACAATAAAGGACAGAAATGGTATGGACCTAACAGAAGCAGAAGATATTAAGAAGAGGTGGCAAGAATACAGAAGAATTATACAAAAAAGATCTTCATGACCCAGATAACCACAATGGTGTGATCACTGACCTAGAGCCAGACATCCTGGAATGTGAAGTCAAGTGGGCCTTAGGAAGCATCACTATGAACAAAGCTAGTGGAGCTGATGGAATTCCAGTTGAGCTATTTCAAATCCTAAAAGATGATGCTATGAAAGTGCTGCATTCAATATGCCAGCAAATTTGGAAAACTCAGCAGTGGCCACAGGACTGGAAAAGGTCAGTTTTCATTCCAATCCCAAGGAAAGGCAATGCCAAAGAATGTTCAAACTACTGCACAATTGCACTCATCTCACATGCTAGCAAAGTAATGCTCAAAATTCTCCAAGGCAGGCTTCAACAGTACATGAACCATGAACTTCCAGATGTTCAAACTGGATTTAGAAAAGGCAGAGGAACCAGAAATCAAATTGCCAACATCTGTTGGATCATCAAAACAGCAAGAGAGTCCCAGAAAAACATCTACTTCTGCTTTATTGACTACGCCAAAGCCTTTGACTCTGTGGATCATAACAAACTGGGGAAAATTCTGAAAGAGATGGGAATACCAGACCACCTGACCTACCTCTTGAGAAATCTGTATGCAGGTCAGGAAGCAACAGTTAGAACTGGACATGGAACAACAGACTGGTTCCAAATAGGAAAAGGAGTATGTCAAGGCTGTATATTGTCACCCTGCTTATTTAACTTATATGCAGAGTACATCATGAGAACTGCTGGGCTGGATGAAGCACAAGCTGGAATCAAGATTGCCAGGAGAAATAGCAATAACCTCAGATACGCAGATGACACCACCCTTGTGACAAAAAGTAAAGAAGAACTAAAGAGCCTCTTGATGAAAGTGAAGAGGAGAGTGAAAAAGCTGGCTTAAAACTCAACATGAAGAAAACTAAGATCATGGCATCTGGTCCCATCACTTCATGGGAAATAGATGGGCAACAATGGAAACAGTGGCAGACTTTATTTTGGGGGGCTCCAAAATCACTGCAGATGGTGACTGCAGCCATGAAATTAAAAGACGCTTACTCTTTGGAAGAAAAGTTATGACCAACCTAGACAGCATGTTAAAAAACAGAGACATTACTTTGCCAACAAATGTTCGTCTAGTCAAAGTTATGGTTTTTCCAGTAGTCATGTATGGATGTGAGAGTTAGATTATAAAGAAAGCTGAGCCCTGAAGAACGGATACTTTTGAACTGTGGTGTTGGAGAAGACTCTTGAGAGTCCCTTGGACTGCAAGAAGATCCAACCAGTCCATCCTAAAGGAAATCAGGCCTGAATATTCATTGGAAGGACTAAAGTTGAAGCTGAAACTCCAATACTTTGGCCACCTGATGCAAAGAGCTGACTCACTGGAAAAGACCCTGATGCTGGGAAAGATTGAGGGCAGGAGGAGAAAGGGACGACAGAGGATGAAATGGCTGGATGGCATCACTGACTCAATGGACATGGGTTTGGGTGGATTCCAGGAGTTGGTAGTGGACAGGGAGGCCTGGCGTGTTGTGGTTCATGGGGTCGCAAAGAATCAGACACGACTGAGCAACTGAACTGAACTGAACTGAGTGAGTGAGTAAGAAGGAAAAGGCACTGGGACTGGGGAGACTGGGAGACTGAACTGAACTGAATCTCATTTGTGGGGGTCTGTCTTGTGCATTGTGGGATGTTGAGCAACATCCTTGACCTCTATCCACTGGATGCCAGTTGACTCTTCCCCCTTACCAGTTGTGACCAAAAAAGTCTCCAGATCTTGCCAAATATCCCCTGGGGGTACAACAGCACCTTGGGTTAAGAATCATTGCTGTAGATGATTCTCATGCAAGCTCAGATGTGAGACACAATCTGATCTAGACTGTGGTACCTATCAAGGCATCTGGACCCACTTGGGAGAACTCCTGATATCATATTATCCATTTACAAGAAGGGAGTTCATCCATTCCTTCAATAGTCCTTGCTTGCTAGCTTAGTCACTTCAGTCGTGTCCAACTCTTTGCGATCCCATGGACTGTAGTCAGCCAGGCTCCTCTGTCCATGGGATTATCCAGGCAAAATACTGGAGTGGGTTGCTATTTCCTTATCCCGGGGATCTTCCCAACCCTGGGATCAAACCTGTGTCTCCTGCATCTCCTGAATTGCGGAGGATTCTTTACCCATTGAGCCACCTTAATGCTTACAAAGAGCGGTGCTAGGCCCCACTGCAGAGCCGGTGCACCCCTTCCCGCAAAGGCGAGGGGGTTCTGCCCATATGCTCTGGCAGTCACCACAGTGGCCACTGAGCACTTGGGAGGGGCAGCAGCTGGGGGCTCCAGTACCCCAAGGCTCCTCAGTATTCCTTAGGCACTTTATTCATGGTCACCACTATCACACCATTAAGAGCACTTTATGGAGAAAACACCATGATTTTGTCTCCCATCAATTTTTTAATGTGCCTCAGGCAATTGCAGTTCATCCTGATGTCTGGTCAATGTCACCTAAATCCCAGGATGACAGAGGCGAAGAATTAACAACTGGAAAGTGCTCTGCAACTGTAAGTCATGATAGAAATACACCCTAAAATCTCAGAGATCAAGATCTTAGAACATTAAAAGTTCTAATAACTTTTCTCTGAGTAGCTTGGTAAAATCTATTTTTAAGTACTTTGAGGCAACTAAAAAGCCACGTTAATACAATTACAGTTCACTGAAAAATTAGTATGCAATCCACTTTGAAAGCTAAAATCAGTCAAAGCAGGGTAATATTGCATTTAATTATAAAGATTAATTCAACCTTCATTTATTTGTACATGTGTTTGGCCTTTTCATTTATAACATAACACCCGAGATTCAAACACCGTCTGGTAAAAATGCCATACAAGTTTCAGCAGCATCTATTAAGAGTTGCAGATTTCATTTCAAAGTGGAAATGACAAAAAGACAAGGGGAGAGGGGCAAGAAGGGAGATAGAAGCAGTGGAGACTCAATTTAATAATGAGGTTTCCACCAAGGTGATGGAACTGTGTCCTTCTCTCTATTTCATTCCCTGCCATGTCACCTCCACAAACAGTCCTAAATAACAGGTCCTGTCCTCCCCAATTACAGCGTTTTTTGAAACAGCCAGATGAAGATTCAAGCGGTGTTGTGCACAGTAGTGTGAACTCTGATTATGAACTATGTCCACCATACTTTTCAAATGAACGTTACGTCTTCTTCAAAATTTGGCTTTAGTCACATGGTAGTTAAATTGACCACTTTCTTCATCATAATATCTGTTGAATATTCAATCTTTTACTGAATGATTATGAACTGCCAAATAAGCACCACAGACTTGAAAACATCTTTTAAAGTTTTTTTGTGTTCTAACAAAGTACACAATAAGTATACAAATCAAAGATTTGTTTTTAAGTACACATACACACATGGACCTGCACAAGTGACTCTGAAACAAGATTTAAAATATTCATAGCACAGAAAAGGCTCCCTTGGGTGCCTTTCCAGTTAATAAGCTATGCACCCTAAAGAAGATAACCACTATTCTGACCTCTATCTCCATAGATTAGCTTTGCCAGTTCTTGAACTTCAAAAAGAAGTGTGTACTCTTCTGTGTCTGGCTTCTTTCATGTCAACATTACATCTGTGAAATTCATCTGTGTTTTGTGTAGCAGGAGTTGAGATATTATAGTTTAATATATTCATTCCTGTCTTCAAGGAGTTCACAATCTGACACATGGAGAATGGAAGGCAAAAACGAAACAAAAAACTAGAAGAATGCAGAGGATAGGATGGGATGGGATGGATTCAGATAGGATGGGAAAAAGGGAAGGACCTTGTGGAAAGGACATCTTCAAAAAGGAGATTTCATAGCTAGACACAATTAACAACAATAGAAATAACATATTTTAATAATAACAAAACTAATGTCTTTGTTGAACTTTAACTATGGATCAGGTACTGGGCCAAGTGCTTCACTTCCTCATCAGATTCAAATTTATTTTACTACAGCACTATCAGATGAGTGGCGGGAGACAGATAAAAGGAAATACAACCCAAAGCCATCCTCTGCCTTCACAGTTCAGACTTGGTCATTTATTCTGGGATGCCCATGGGGTACACTCTGGAAACAAATTTTAGGTTTTTCTTTGCTCTAATTCTTAAAAGGCAATCTAGGGAAGGAAATCAGAAAGGCCCCCTGTACTGAAGACAAAGCAATATGCCACAGCCCAGGGACAATGTGGGCTGTTTGTAAACAGCAGAGTAAATGTCATCATCAATTATTCATCATTCAACAAAGCCAATAAGTAACCACTACACAAAACCACTTGGACTTCCCCAGTGGCTCAGCAGTAAAGAATCAGCCTGACAATGCAGGAGCCAGAGGAGATGCAGGTTCAGCCCCTGGGTCAGGAAGATCCCTGGAGGAGGACATGACAACGCACCCCAGTATTCTTGCCTGGAGAATCCCATGGACAGAGAAGCCTGGTGGGCTACAGTTCATATGGTCACAAAGAGTTGGACACAGCTAAAGCAACTTAGCATGTGCACATCCAATATCACTTAATTCTTACTCAAACTTTAGCCCAACAAGAGAAGAAAGCAGCAAGATGTTGCTCAAAACCCTGAGAGTAGGAAGGCTATAGATCACGTTGGTAAGCTACGGCCTGCAAGCCAAATTCAAACTGTTGCCTGATTTTGCAAATAAACTTTTACTGACACACATTCACATCCATTTGTTCACAGAATGTCTAGAGCTGTATTCGTGTGACAACAGTAAGATTGAACAGTGTGGCAGAGACCATATGGCCTGCAAAACCCATAATATTTACTATCTGGTCCTTTAAGTGAGAAGTTTGCCAACTCCTGCTCTCCACTCTCACTAGTCAATCTGTGGCCCATGGGCCACAGGCATCAGCCTCGCCTGAAAACTCACAAGAAATGAAAAATCTCAGGCCCTCCTCCAAACTTATTAAGAATCTGCATTTTCACAAGGCCCCTGGGAAAGTGGTGTACACATTCAAGTTTGAGCAGCAGTGATCTAATAAGGCTCTGCTTCTCAAAATTGGCTGCTTGTTGAAATTGCCTAAGGAGTTTTATTTTGTTTCTCAAAATACCAATAGCCTGGGTCTAAGGTAACACTAGGCTGAAAAGTTTGCAAGAGCTTCCAGCTCTTCCTCACAAGGTCATATGGTACCCTACACAGCTCTCATTCTCATCAGATGCTGACAGAGAACACTCAAATAAGCACCCAATGATTAGGCAGGGTTTGGCAAGTGAGGAGAGAAGATCGGAGGGAAAGGATGCTCTCCTTCCTCTTCTACTCTGTCAAGTTTTCTCATTTCAAGATTTCCCTCTCTCTCACAAGCTCCTTTTCTGTGAACAATTTTTAATGGCAATGAGAAATTACTTAGGACAACTTATAGGGCCTCTTTAGAATATGACTTTTTACAGATCTATACAAACCACTTTGCCAAATCTTACTTTTCATTTTCAAAAGCCTGAAAGAACAAAAAGAACTATTCCATACACCTGTCCTGTAAATTCATTTTATAACTTAACATGAGAATTAAGCAAAGGCTCTTTTCTGCAGCCCTGAAGGACACAGCCTCAGCACTGTCCTTGACTCTGCTCTGCTTTGGGACAGGTCCATTCAGCTCATTATTTAATCCTTACAAACCCCTGCAAGGAGACTCTTGTTAACCTGCACAGTGATTTCAGTGCTGGCAATGCCAGAATACACCAAAGGCAGCAGATCTGTCCCCTTTACCTTTGGTCGGCAAGGACACAGAGCAAAGCACAGCCCTATCCAATGCCGAGGGTCTTCGGTTGTAACGTACAGGAAGTCAGAACCCTACGTTCATCAGTGAATTTAAAACGCTCCCTCTCATCTTATATAAAAATAAACTCTAAGTGGTTTAAAGATCTAAATACAAGACATGACACCATAAAACTCCTAGAAGAGAACATAGGCAAATATTCTCTGACATAAATCACAGCAATGCTTTCCTAGGTCAGTCTCCCAAGGCAAAAGAAATAAAAGCAAAAATACACAATTGGGACCTAACCCAATTGAAAAACTTCTGCACAGGAAGCTATCAACAAAACAAAAGGACAATATACAGAATGGGAGAAAATATTTGCAAACAATGCAACCGATGAGGGATTAATCTCCAAAATACACAAACAGCTCAAGCAACTCAGTATCAAAAAAACAAACGATGCAATCAAAACCTGGGCAGAAGACATTTCTCCATAGAAGACATACAGATGGCCAGTAGGTACGTGAAAAGATGCTCAACATTGCTAATTATGAGAGAAATGCAAGTCAAAACTACAATGAAGTATCACCTATCACCAGTCAAAATGATGGAGCAAAGGGACCCTCCTACACTGTTGGTGGGAATATAAACTGGTGCAGCCAATATGGAGAACAGTATGAAGTTCCTTAAAAAACTAAAAATAGAGTTACCATATGATCTATCAATCCCACTCCTGGACATATATCTGGAGAAAACTCTAATTTGAAAAGATCCTTGCACCCAATGTTCATAGCAGCACTATTTACAATAGTCAAGACATGGAAGCAACCTAAATGCCCACTGATAAATGAATGGATAAAGAATATATGGTGTGTATATACAATGGAATATTAATCAGTCATAAAAAAGAATGAAATAATGCCATTTGCAGCAACATGAAGAGAGATTATAATACTAAGTGAAGTAAATGAGACAAAGGGAAATAACATGATATCACTTATGTGTGGAATCAAAAAAATGATATAAATGAACCTACTTACAAAACAGAAATATACTCATAGACATAGCAAAGAAACTTATAGTTACCAAGGGGGAAAGGGAAGGGGAATAAATTAGAAGCTTGAGATTAATAGATACACACTACTATATATAAAGTAGATAAACAACAAGGATCTACTACATATTGCAGGGAACTATATTCAATATTTTGTAATAACATATAATGGAAGAGAATCTGAAAAGGAATACACACACACACACACACACACACAAATGTTCATAGCGGTTTTTCTTGTAACAGCCCCAAACTGGAAACTGCTCAGATGTCCTTCAACAGTTGAATGGTTTAAATAAACAGTCATGCATCTGTATCATGGGATACCACTCAACAATAAAAAGGAACAAATTATTAATACATACCACAAGCTGGGGACAGATCTACAGGAAACTATACCGAGGTGGGGAAAAGTTTATCTCAAGAGGGTAAAGACAGCGTGATTCTTTTATGCAGTATTTTGAAATGTTAAACTTCAGAAATGGAGAACTGCTTAGTGATTCAGGGGTAGGGATGGGAAGTGGGTATATTATAAAATGGTAGCGCAAGGTGCTGGAACTATTTAGTGTCTTGACTGTGGTGGTGGGTACATAAACCTGCATGCGATAAAACTGTATAATGTACACAGAGTAAAACTGGGGAAATGTGAAGGTCTGTGGATTATATTAATGTCAATTTCCTGGTTATGACCTATATTGTAGTTTTTCAAAATGTTGCCACTGAAGGAAACTGGGTAAAATGTACATTGGATCTCTCTTTATTTCTTACAACTGCTTATGAATCTAAAATTATCTGAATAAAAAATTCAGATTAAAAAGATATGGTATATAGATACAATGCAACATTACTCAGTCAAAAAATAAAAGAATGAAATATTGCCATTTGCAGGCAGTAACATGGATGGACCTAGAGAATATCATACTAAGTGAAGCAAGCCAGAGAAAGACGAATAGCATATGATGTCACTTATACATGGATTCTAAAAAATAATACAAATGAATTTATTTACAAAACAGATTCAAACTTGTGGTCACCAAAAGGGAAAGGTAAAAGAAGTGGGATAAACTAGGAATATGAGACTAACAGATATATACTACTATATATAAAATAGATAATAGTGTTAGTCACTCAGTCGTGTCCGACTCTTTGCGACCCCATAGACTGCAGCCTGCCAAGCCCCTCTGTACATGGAATTCTCCAGGCAAATGTACTGGAATGGGTTGCCACTTCCTTCTCCAGAGAGATCTTTCTGACCCAGGGATCAAATCCAGGTCTGCATTGCAGGCAGATTCTTTACTGTCTGAGCCACCGGGGAAGCCCAAAATAGATAAACAACAAGGATTTACTGTATAGCACAGGGAAATATAATCAGTGTCTTAAAATAACCTGTAATGGAAAAGGATCTGGAAAAAATGTGTGTAACCGAATCATTTTGCTGTATACCTAAAACTAACAGAATATTATAAATCAACTATACTTCAATTTTTTTTTAAAGCACAGGACTTCCCTGTGGTCCAGCAGTTAAGAACCTGCCTGCCAATGCATGGGACATGGGTTCCATCCCTGGTCCGGGAAGATCCCACATGCCACAGGACAACTAGGCCCATGTGCTCTGGAGCCCACGCTCTACAACAAGAGAAGCCATCACAATGAGAAGCCCACACCCCACAATGAAGAGGAGCCCCCCTCTCACCACAACTGGAGAAAGTCCCAGGGCAACCAAAAATAAAATAAATAAAGTACAGGGAGTCAGTGTCAAGAGTGTGTAAACTGAAAATTAAGTTTATTTACTAAGAAACTCAAATGTAAAACTGGGAAAAATGATTTGTCTACTAGGATGGGGTTGGGTCCCTTCTGACTTAGTCCAGTTCTAGGCCCTAACATGTATTAGGTATTTCTTATACCTATGCAGGAAGGTTTCACAGACTGAGGCTGAATCCTTTAGGCATCACAGTTCGACAATAATTAGGTTTACTCAAACAGTTCTCTAAGTCACTGTGTTAATATATGCTGGGTTTGAACTAGGAAAAGAATAAGTCAGTAATATGAAACATGTTAACCGATCTAACAGGAAAACAGGGGGAAATTTTAATGATACTTGGGGGTCAGGTGTTAAAGAGCAGGTAAAGGTAGTTCAAAATTCTCTATTGTAAACAATGAAAAACTGAACACAGATGAGAAAGGCAAAGGATACAGATTGTAGGTAGGCAGTGGCCAAAGACGGCTGCCAACCATGCCTTCCCTCCCTGTGTGCTCACACTGGTCCTCATATCAAGAGAGGGAGTCTTTCTCCCGCCCTCAAATATGAACTGGCTGTGTCCCTGACCTTGACCAAAAGAATGTAACACAAGAAACATTCTGGGGCTTCTAAGACCAGAACTTAAGAAGACTGTCAGTTTCTGCTTCCTGCCTCTTGGAGACTAAGAGCACCACACCGCCCTTCTGGAGAAAGATGCCCCATAAGGAACACTGAGGCGTTAGGCACGAATAAAGAAGCCACCTCACGTGTTCAGCCATAGCCACCGTCTAACTGCATCTGCCTGACACACTCCAGATGAGATCAGCTGAAGAGCCACCTATCTGAGCCCCAGCCAACCCGGAGAATCACGAGAAATAATAAAATGCTTGGTGCTCGAAGCCAGCAGGTTTTGAGGCGGTTTGTTACACAGCTGTAGATAACCCAAACATAGACCACTGCAGCAGGCGGGTCATTCTCCCCGCACAGAGAGAAGTAAAACCTGCCCTCTTCCCTCTGGCCAATTGACAGACCCAGAATCAAAACAGAACAAAACCCCAAAATTCTCTTTGAGGAATCAATCCTTCCATAAAATCCTTTTTTTTTTTTTTGGTAAGGAATTTTGTTCATTTGAAATGTTAAGAATGATAAATATTTCAAATCAAAATGAGGAAATTCCCTGGTGCTCCAATGGTTAGGGCTCAGCACTTCCACTGTTATGACCTGGGTTCAATCCCTAGTGGGGGAACTAAGATCCTGCAAGCTGTGTGGCACGGCCAAAAAATTAATTAAGTAATTACAAATGAAAAAATAATACAGAATAAATTAATTTAAAAAATTTTAAATCAAAATGAAATTGATTTTGCACAGCTGTCAGCACCTCTATCAGAATACTTTGGTTGTGCCATTTCTTCCTACTACTGCTTCCTCCAACTTTTCCAACCCCAAATCTTTACCTTTTTCCCAGTTTCTTTTACTCTTTCTTCTCTTGGTATCAGGTTGTTTCTCCAGCTCATCAGTGAGATTCTGTCAGAAGTGGATTTGCTATCACGCCCGCAAGCCCGCCTTTACCCAGCTGTGCTAGGGTCTAGAAAATGACAACTCAGAACACCAGGTTAAATACAATCTCTCTCTCTTCACCCGTTTTCCACTATCTGCCTGTCCGGCTCTCAGGTTATTAATGGAACTGCCATTCCTGTACAACTGACGGAGCAGGGCCAGCAGCCAGATAAGAGGGGAGCCACTGACAGCAGCAGACACAGGCCCAGACATAGCAGATAAGTAGACACGTCGTGGCTATTAGTTTCATCTTAGGCCAAAGAGAAGAAGCATCACAAAATAAACACAGAGAACTCAAACATCTCTAACGAACTGTTTTCCCATGAAATTAAAAACCAATATTTCTAAACTGATTCTTATCAAACCAAACTAAACATGTATTTGTTAGCGAATTCCTAACATACTCAATTTGCATTTGGACCAAAAAGGAATAAAGACAGGCATTAAACCTCTCCCCCGCTCCATCCCATGAATAAAAGTAATAAATAGGCTTCATAATTTTTAAAAAGCAGCTCTCTCCCCTGGGCCTCTGGAATTTCAGTCTGAGGCTATCACAGCATGTTCCAATTTATTTCAAAGTCCTACAACCAGTAAGTCCCACAAGCCAAAATAACCCTTAATATTACACTTAAACATTAAACACTGTTACAGTATCACATTTAAACTATTACTGCTTGTTCATATTGTTAAAATTTTTTGAATATTTACTATTGCAAGTTCATCTATTAACATAGTCCCATTGTTAAAAGTTAGTTCCATTTCTTGATACTAGCATTAATTTTTTTAATGTATGGCAGGGTCATGCACTAGTCCTATACTTCTTTATATTCTTGATGAGAATACAACACTGCAAAAATTTCAAACATCACAGAATATATTACATGTATATCCACTGACATGAGCGAGTGCCCCTTACAAATGATAATTCACATAAACTTCTCACTCAAACTTCTGCAAATCTGCTTATTACTGAAATTCTGTCTTTCAATTTGGTAATGAGTCTCTCCCCTCTCCCACAACAATGACAACAACAGCAAAAAATTAATATATTGCTCATTGGTAGAACTAATTAAGGCAATGATTTATAAATTATTCAAAACAGTCTGTGATTAAGTAAAAATCAAACATTAAAGAGGATATCCTGTGTCAGGGAACAAAGATGCTATCAGAAACAACTAGAGTCAAAGACAAGATGGTGGGGGAGTAGATGGACATGGAGAAACAACTGGAGTCATGTCAAAATTCTCTAAAGTAAGAGATTTAAGTTGGCCAAAATGGGATAGTCTGCGCTAAAAAATAATGATTGTCATGAATCTAAACAGATCCAATACATAAAATTCCCTGGGTCAGGGCTTCCCTGGTGGCTCAGATAGTAAAGAATCTGTCTGCAATGCAGGAGACCCAGGTTCATTCCCTAGGTTGGGACAATCCCCTGGAGGAGGAAATGGCATCCCACTCCAGTATTCTTGCCTGGAGAAGTCCATGGACAGAGGAGCCTAGCGGGCTATAGTCCATGGGATCGCAAAGAGCCAGACACAACTGAGCCACCAACACTTTCACTTTCCCTGAGTTTATCATGATACTTAAAAACGAAACTCTTTTGGTACCTTTGGAGATAGTAAGGCATGAACTCATTGCGAAAATCCATAAATAAAAAGACATTTATGCTGCCTTTTGGCAGTTTATATCAGTATAAGTTGTATGTCAGTGTAATCAAGTGGTTTATGAGAGAAAATATTTTTTATAGAAATATTTCAGCTAATAAATGCAGAAAGAATGCCAGAACTGGAAAATCACCCACTGCAATTCCTACTGAACTCATATATCTATGCACTGTACCAATGACCAGTTAAATGACTTAAAGAGCAGTTTTCAACCCTGGCTGTATATTTGTACCTCCTGGGGAACTTTAAATACTGATACCTGGGTCCCAACCCCAGAGAGTCTGAGCTCATTGGTCTGGGGTGTGGCCTGAGCATTTGGATTTTTTAAGCTCCACAAGAGTGATGTGAAGGTACAGTCAAGAAAGAGGACCACTGCCTATCATGAAAGGTTGATGGGTAAGTTAAAAATGAAGGACTGATCTGATAATTCTTGAACCCACTAATCAACCTTTTCCTTGGAAGTGGAACAAAACAGCACCATGTGCCTCTTGGTGGGCTGCATAGGAGGCACACAGCGCTGCTCGTGAAGTCTTATACCAAAAGAAAATTGAACCTGAATCTAATCAAACCTCTAGATTGAACCCCCAATTTACAAGAAATGCGAGGGACAGAAGAACATGTTAAAAGACAAGGGTAGTATATCATCAGCCAACAGTGCTGAAAATTCTTCCAGACAAATAGCACAATGTCTTCTATAAATCAATTTCATGGATAAAAGTGAATGGAGGTTAGGACTTCCCCAGTGGTCCAATGGTTAAGACCCCACACTCTCAATGCAGAGGGCATGGGTTTGATCCCTGGTTGGGGAACTAAGATCCCACATGCCACACAGCGTGGCCAAGAGAAAAAAAGCAGGGAAGCTTTTAAAACTTTTAAAGCCTTAAAAACAGATATACATCATCTCATTCTTTTTAGTCCATTCCCCCACTTATAGCCTCAGAAGGAGAAAAACAAACCATTTTAGCATTTCTGATAGGTCTTTCCTGTCCTCTCTTAACATCAAAGTGTTTATTTATAACTGAAAAACTCTACCCCCCAAATACAGATTATTGCATTGAAGTGACCCCTGGAAATCAGTCCTGAATATTCATTGGAAGGACTGAGGCTGAAGCTGAAATGCCAATACTTTGGCCACCTGATGCAAAGAACTGACTCATTTGAAAAGACCTTGATGCTGGGAAAGATTGAAGAAAGACTGAAGATGGGAGGAAAAGGGGATGACAGAAGATGCGATGGTTGGATGGCATCACCAACTCAATGGACATGAGTTTGAGTTAACTCCAGGAGTTGATGATGGACAGGGAGGTCTGGCGTGCTGCAGTCCATGGGGTCACAAAGAGTCGGACACGACTGAGCGACTGAACTGAACTGAACTGACCCCTGGAAGGGAAGAACTGTGGTCCCTGGTTCATTCCTGGCTCATTCAGAACCCAACATGGCTTCCCTTCTTAAAAGTTTTAAGAGGATGATGACAACATTTTGGAACTAGACAGAGGTGGTGGTTGCACAAAATTATGAAAGTACTCAATCCCACTGAGTTATACACTTTAAAATGCTTAATATTATATTATGTGAATTTTACCTCAATTAAAAAAGGGAAAAAGGAGGCAAAGCTAGGGGAGAAAAGAACTATGAGACAGAAATGGTCAAGATTTGAAGGCTGTTTAGAAGACAGACTCAACAGGATTTGAGTGCTTCCAGTTAGTTGGCTGGGAAGTAAAATGGAGATTTCTAGTTTGGGAGTCTGAAGAGCTGGCTGTAACCCACAGACTGACTTAATCTCCACTGAGAATAACACAGGACCAAAAAAGGAATGGGAGCCCAATGAATGTTCGATTTCCTCAAGTTCCCACTTTTTTAACAGAACAATAAAGCAGAAAATCACAGAACACCCTAAATATAGTGTAATTGGATCATATCAAGGCATTGCTAAAATGTCTTTTGATCTCCTTGTAAGCAAAATGGATAAATCAGATGACAGTTCCGTGAAGCTGTTCAAAGTAGAATAACTGGACTAAAAATCCATTGCTTAGTGAACTGATAGGCACCTAACAAAAGACCTGCCACAGAGCAGGTTCTCTATGAATCTGCTCAATAGATTCTAAAGACTCCGAAGGATGAGTGAATAGGGACATTCCAGTCCTATTGTGTGAGAATGCTCATTAATAACCCAGAAAAACGATCAAACCAAAAAGTGGATTCATCTGGGACTTCCCTTGTTGTTCAGTGGTTAGGACTTGGCACTCTCACTGCCATGACCCCAGGTTCAATCCCTGGTTGAGAAACTAAGATCCCACAAGCTGTATGCATAGTAAAGACCAAAAAAAAGTAGACTTACTAAATTATGAATGATATAAAGGTAGAGACATTGAATAACAGATTTGAGATTTTTAAAGGTCTTTCGAGATGCCATTCTATGGAATTAATCCTAAATTTGGGGGGAAAGCATTATGCACAAGATGTTTATCATAGTAATATCAATAATAGCACAACCTAAATACCCAACTATGGGGAAACATTTAAGTGATCTCCTGTATAACCACTGGAAGGTGAAAAAAAAGAAGAAAGAAAGAAAAAAAAGACGGTGCAATAACAAGAGAAATGCTTAAAATATGAGAAAAAAGAAAGAATCAAATTTATATATACAGCATTTTTCAAGCCTATGCATAGGGAAAAAATACAAAGTGATATATCAAAATGTTAGCAGTGGTTATGTTCGTGTGATGGCACTAGCAATAATTTCCTTTCTACTGTTATACTCTACCTTCAAGATTTTCTTTAACAAGCATAGATTTTTGCAGCAAAAATAATAAACATACAGGAGATCCAGAAACATACACTTTTTAAAAACCAGAGCCATGACCAAAGCTAAATGGATTTTTAACATGAATTAATGTAAAGTTCTAGGATGAGGGTTTAAACAAAATGCCAAGCTTATGACAGGAGCAATAGGGCTTAACGACACTTCTTGTGGGATTTAAAAAAAAAAAAAAAGACCTAGAAATTAACTGACTGTAAATTCGTTATGAGCCAAGAGTGACATGACTGAGGGGAAAAGATAGCCATAATATAAACTTCTGATTTCCAATATAATTTGTATGCAAAACAAAGGCAGTAATAATATTCCCATTGTGCTGTGAGAGTTGGACCATATCTAGAATATCGTGTTCAGCTTTGAACTTGAGCTTTCAAAAAAGATGTTGAAAAGCTGGAGAGCAGCCAGCAGGATGAGGCATCAGAAGCACAGCAGAGAGCAGTGAATCCCACACTCTGGCAGCTTCAGAATCACCCCGAGGGCTTACTAAAACGCAGGTTCTTAGGTCTCCTCCCAGAGTTTCTGATTCTATAGATCTGGGGTGGGGCCGAGAATCTGCGTTTTCAGCTAGTTCCTAAGTGAAGTCCACGCCGCTGGCCTGAGGACCATACTTAGAGACCCACTGGCCCTGTGGATAAAAGCACAGACTCTGAAACCAGACTGCCAGGGATTGAGTTCCAGCTCTTCCACCTACTGGCTATGTGACCTTGAGCAAGCTTGCTTGCCCTCTCTGTGCCACAGTTTTCTCACCTGTAAAATGAAACAACTTGAGCATCCTCATACAGGCATCATGGTTTTGATGTAGTTAATATATATGAAGTATTTACAACATCTCCCTGGTATATTAGGCTTATTAATTAAAGAGGAACATGAGAGATGTTCTATCTGATACAGGAAAACATTTAAACATCTCCAAACACTGGAAGGGCTTTCATGTGGAAGGTATATTCCACAGAGCTCCTGGGGACAGATATGAAGTCTAAGGGTGGAAGTGCCCAAGAAGGAACCTTCGTATCCATAACAAGAAGGACTATTTTAGAAGCTGGAGCAACAATGGAGTGGGTGGCCTGGGTGGCTTCTGAGTGTCCCAGTACTCACTCAGGGCAGAACTACTGAAAACTCTGGGGGTGAGGCTTGGCCATCTGGGTTTTAACAAGCCCTCCAGGGGGTGCCACAGCAACTCAAGTATGAGAACCAGTGGCATCTAACACTGTCCAAAACAACATTCCACAAGGCTTCATCTAGAACACCAAAACTCAATTAAAGTAACCTCACTCCAACAAGGTATCAGGTAATTATATGCCTCTGGTAACTATGTGCAGCAAACCGCTGCTGCTGTTTAGTCGCTCAGTCGTGTCTAACTCTGTGACCCCATGGACTGTAGCCCGACAGGTTCCTCTGTCCATGGAGAGGGTAGCCATGCCCTTCTCCAGGGGATCTTCCCGACCCAGGGATCGAACCCACGTCTCCTGCTTGGCAGGTGGATTCTTTACCACTGAGCCACCTGGGAAGCCCTTGCAACAAACTCCTACTTACACCAAATATTTGCTTTTGCATTTAAAAAGTGTATCACAAAGATAACACTGAACTTGTTCAAAACAAGAAAATCTAAAATCCACAGAGAAAAAAGCAAGGTACTCCTGTCCCATCACCCTCTCAGGAGGGGCTGCTCACTATTAAGTGTCCTGAAGGGACTACAGAGAAGGACAGTGTTCTGAAAAAAAAAGCATTAAAGCATCTAAAGGTTAAGAGGGCCCTCAGAGGGAAACACAACAGCCCGGACACATGGAACCTATTTTCCCACCTCTCAGCAGCCAGTGTGGCCAAAGTCCCCCCTCCTGCTCAGGACAACAGCTTGGGAGAGACAGCTGAGCACACTTGGAGAGTCTCATGCTCCAGGCACTCTTCTAACTACTTCAGGTATATTAACTTCTCATGACAAATCTCTGAGGTAGGTACTGATCTCACCATTTTACAGATGTGAAAACTGAGGGTTGGAAAAGTTAAGTCATTCCACAGCTAATAAGCGGCAAGCATGGGCTCTGAGCCACGGCAGTCTTTCTCTAGTCTGAAGGCTTCTGTACCGTACTTTCTGTTGGGGCCAGTGAGGCAGAGAAGGGACAAGTGGGAAGGCCACTACCTTGGCCTGACTGTGTGCATGACAGAGACAGAGAGACACAGAGCCAGAGAGTGTCAGCAAGCTCAAGATGGTAGCCAGTGTGAGCCCGTGATCCAGGCGAGGTGGGGGGAGACCAAAAGATGTTTCAGCTGCCACTTTGTCAGTCCCTGTGTGTTCCTGGGCAAGCACCGGCATGGATGCACAAACTGGCGTGACGGCAATCTTAAGCACCTACGCACACAGGCTTGAACCTGTCACAGGCAAGAGTGAGGAGACAGTTTGACAAAAGCCCTTCCCTTCCTTTTCTTCCACAAAGCAATTTAAAAGGAATATGTGAGATGAGGCAGGAGTGAAGGTAGCAAAGGAAAGTGACAGCTGGAGGCAAAGTTGTTGGGGTTGATAAGGAAGGAAGAGCCAAAGGAGCCACGCTCCCCGGCAGCAGGAACAAGGGCTGTGACAGGGGACAAAGGTAAGCATGGGCACTCCCCATGTCAGTGCCCTCACTCAGGCTGTGTGGGCTCAGAGATTCCTCCTCTAGACCCACAGAATCGCTCTGTGTCTCCATCACATGAACACTTCTCTCCATCGTCTCGGAATCCCTATCACTGTTGTGCTCTCCTAGAAGGGTGCAAACATCAGCTCATCTCTGAATCTGCAGCTCCGAGTCCAGTACCTGGCCCGCTGTCGGTTCTGGATACGTGTGCAGGACTGAATGTACTGAAGCGGTGCTCGCATCCAGATGCAGTGACATGCGCTGTCACCTTAAGGAGAGGGAGGACAGGAAAAGTCACACCCCAGAGGCTGTCTCCTAGGCGGGAAGCCCCCAGGTGCAGATCCCAAGACAAGGACTAAACGGCAAGCAGTTCATCTGGGACGTGAAAGAGACACCGAACACTACGAGAGGACAGGTGAAGGCCATGAAGAAAGACACACTCCACTGAGCCTATCTCATGGAGCCAGCAGGAGCAAGTGCAGAGCACACTCAAGGGAGGAAGAGGCTGTGGCAACCCCCATCAACCACAGCAATCGTCAGCTCCCCAGTCCGCTGAGCCCTCTGTGGGAGTGGCCTAGCACACTCCAGTGGGAAGACAAAGCTGTGGGGGAAATACAGGTGCTGGCAGGTGAAGTCAGAGAGATGAGCAGTGAAACAGTAATGGCAAGGGCAGAGGGTTCCCCTTCCCCAGCTCACCAGGCCTGGGGTGGTCCTGAAAATCTGCATGTCTAATGAGTCCTCAGTGAGGCTGCTGCTGGTGGTCTAGAAGCACACCCTGAGAATCACTGGGCTTGGATGTGGGCAGGATACCCGCATGGGTGGTAAAGACCAGATGTTGTTGTTGCTCTTTAGGCACTAAGTCATGTCTGACTCTGCAACTCCATGGACTGTATCCCGCTAGGCTCCTCTGTCCATGGGGATTCTCCAGGCAAGAATACTGGACTGGATTGCCATTTCTTTCTCCAGGAGATCTTCCCGACCCAAGGATCGAACCCACGTCTCCTGTTTAGCAGATGGATTCTTTATTGCTAAGCCACCTGGGAAGCCCCAAAAGACTGGATATACCTGGGGCAATTCCAATAACTAGATCTGGGCAGAGACTAAAGATAAAGGAAACCAGATTTACACCCCAAAATATGCCTCTTTGACATAAAAATTATTTTGAGCTGAAGGCAACTAGGCAATTGAGAAGCAACAGATACAAGAAAAGCTCCTGCCCTCCCCCAATTTGCGTAAAAGGAGGAGATAACTTTCTAAAGATGTCCCTCCTGCCATCTCTACCAGGGAGGACAAAAGGGAATCACTGAGACAACTTGAGACACTGTAGGCCTGAAGACAGCAGCAGGAGACTCCATGTAACAGTCTACTAACTAGCCCGTATCTATCATTAGTTTTCCCATGTATTTACAGTCCCACCATCTGCCACTTTTGAAGGCTAAAATTACTTTCCCTTTTTCCTTCTCTTGTTGCTCAGTCATGTCCAACACTTTACAATCCCATGGACTGCAGCATGTCACGTTTCCCAGTCCTTCACATGTTTTTCTTCCTATTTCTCTACAAATGTATTGTTCTTCGTTTTAGGTGACACACAAGCCAGAGTTCTAAGCCACTTCTCTGAGTTACTCATTTTTCTGAGTTTCTCTCACATGTGTATGAGATATACATGTTACTGAACTTTTGCTTGTTTTTCTTGTGTTAATCTATTTTGTTGTTGTTGTTATATGGACCCCAGTTAAGAACTTAGAAGGATGGAAGGAAAGGTTATTTTCCCTCCCCAACAGAGACAAAGCCAAAGACGTGAGCTCAACTTCTATTTGGCCCTCTGTAGGAAAACTCTTCCCACCGTGCCCAGAGCATGTGCCTGAGAGTCACATGCTTATGTTGATGGGACCGTGAGACAGACTTCCTAGAAACCCGCTGTATCTGCTACGGCTAAAATTAAAGCCATTCACAGCCTCCTGAGAATGCTGCAGTCCTAGGAGTTCCCTCAGGGTCTTTTTCTCAAAGGGTGGTGATCTGGTAAGCAAAAGTTGCAGGGGTAAAGAGCACAAACAAATATCTACAAAGAATCCAGCTTTTGGCTGCAGAACTGAATCCAGCTGGAGGTCAGCCAAGTTCCTCCTGCTCTAACACAGGGCTCACCTGCACAAGCCTGGTTCCCGCCTCCAGAGCAGCCAAAGGCAGCACTATATCCCTTCCTGCAGGCCTCACAAACATTATGTAGTGGGGTGACCTTGCGATTCTCCTACTCTGTTTTGGAAAAGGCAAATCTTCTAGAAGATGCCCCCGAAGTAATTTGTTTCATCTTACACTCATTCAATAGCTATGACAGCTGGAAAAAATTAGCAGGCCTCCAGTCCTTTGCTGCTTGTTTATAATAAGAGCATATGCTTGCAGGGAACATAGAATCCTAAACAAAAATTGGTACTTATTTGACCAGACTAAATTTCCATTTTGAAACCTATGCTGTTGGTTTCACAAAACAAAACCACTCGTGATCTCCTGGGTGGAAAGGCAGGGAGACTGAGATAACAAACCCATCCTTCATTCACAGAAGCAGAGGTTACACTCCCTTACATAACCTGCACACCTCACTCCTTGTTTCTCTTTTACAGTGATCACCCTTAGGAAAGAGCACACAAAGCCGCAGCCCCACACTTCTGTTCTGAGACTGGAGTAACCAGCACAAAAGCCAAGGTGTTAGGCATCTGGACCCTCCCTGCTCAGGAGGCAGGTCACTGGGGAATGCTAAGGTCAACATCCCTTGGGAGGCACTGTAATTAGTTGCAGACCAGAGCCTGATTGTGAAGGAAAGAAAAGCTTCTCCCCATCACAAATCAGAACATTTTTCCAGCTTTCCCAATGGGTTGCCAAGTGACTCAGCACTGGCCCAGTGTGGGCACTATTATTGATGAGAAATCTTCCGCCTGGGTGATATACTGCATACAACACATGCCCAAAGAACAGTGCCAAGTCATACCAGGAAGAGCAGGCGAATTATTCACCTCCACTTCAGATGCAGGCAAATCCTGTCTTAATGCAGGGGCTACTCAGTATCAGAAAGACAAAGCCCCTAAGATAGTCAGAGATTTCCATCTAAGATTCAAGGCATGATTAGGTAGAGCCTCTTCTTTCTTGTTGACTATTAAAAGGCAATCAAATTGAGGACAGCATAGCAAAAAGACAAGAAAAAGAATAATTTTTCAAAAACAACCCCAAAGCAGAAAGCTGCATAAAAGCCTTCAGCTTCCTAAATGTTGTCTTTATGAGTTCTACGAGCTCCACCCAGAGGTCACTGCCAGATCTGCAGGTTCACTTAATTTAGAAAAGAAAATCTCATCTTCTGGGGACCAGAGACAGACCTGCCTTGGAAAACTGCTGGAAATTCTTAGACAATGTTCCTTCTTTCTTGCCTTTAATTAAAGGAACTGCTCTGAGCTCTGAAATTCAAGATATGCTCCAGGAGCCTCGTGTCATCCAACAGGACAACTATCTTTGATATTTGCACCTGTCGAGGAACTAGTGTGAGTTCCTGCCAGGCTGAACTCAGCTCAAAGACAGCAGAGTGTTCAAAGAGTACTTTCAGAAGAAAAGGTGAGGGTTCTCCTTGAAATAAAATATAAGACTGGAGAGCAACTCAAAGGGTGAACAAGAATGTGTCTAATATTAGGACTGAGAATAATCCTCCTTCAAGAAGGACCCATGACTACTTGCCCAGAGGGCCCAAGTATAAGGCAACCACTCCCTTACACAACCCCAGAGACAACCCATAAGGCAATCACCAGCCATACTTTTCAAAGAACTGATTGCAGTCCCCATAGCATTCCCTTGGTATCTAGCCATTCATAACCCACACACCTCGCTCCAACCCACCCTCCACACCAGTGACTCTCAGTTCACAATGGTTCAGGCTAGGATCAAGAGCTCCCACTGTGCTGTGCTCTCAATTGCCCAGTGTAAGACATGCTTTGTTTCAGATATCATAAGCCAGCCCAGCAACTAAGTGAAGCCTTCAAACAACGACATGTTGGTGCAAAAAGTTTCATCAACCATCTGGAGAGCTTCTCATCACAGCCCGCGTGCTCCTCCTGCCTTCATCAGCATGTACCTAACCTGACTTCCACCCACTCCAGTGTTCTTGCCTGGAGAATCCCAGGGACGGGGGAGGCTGGTGGGCTACCGTCTATGGGGTCGCACAGAGTCAGACACGACTGAAGTGACTTAGCAGCAACCTGACTTCAGATAGATGTGACAGATTCTCAAACGGGAAAAAACAATCAAACTCGCCCTCTATCTTCCTCCAACACCACTGCCCCCCTCCTCCCCCAGCAAGTTCTTTCTTCACTATAAACACTGAAACAGGCTTTTCATGTCTATCGACAAAAATATCTATGGCAATGTTTATTCATCTTAGGAGTATTAAAGCTCTAGAAAATATCTGTGCTAAACCTTGGCACATTCTCATTTCAACAAGGCTAAGCATTCCCAAAATGTTACCCTCTTACTTTGTTAAATAAACTTTATTATGTAGAGTAGTTTTAGTTCAGTTCAGTCACTCAGTTGTGTCTGACTCTTTGCAACCCCACGGACTGCAGCACGCCAGGCTTCCCTGTCAATCACCAACTCCTGGAGCTTGCTCAAACTCATATCCATCGAGTCAGTGATGCCATCCAACCATCTCATCCTCTGCCATCCCCTTCTCCTGCTGCCTTCAATCTTTCCCAGCATCAGGGTCTTTTCTAAGGAGTCAGTTCTTCGCATCAGGTGGCCAAAGTATTGGAGCTTTGGCTTCAGCATCAGTCCTTCCAATGAATATTCAAGACTGATTTCCTTTAGGATTGACTAGTTTGATCTCCTTGAAGTCCAAGGAATAGTTTTAGGGTCATAGCAAAATTGAGCAGAAAGTACAGAGTTCCAACATAGTGGCCAGCCAGTACATACGCACAACCTCCCCCATTATCAATATCCCCACCAGAGTAGGACATCCATTGCAATTGATGAACCTGCATTGTCACATCATTATCACCCAGAGTTCACAGTTTACATTATGGTTGATTCTCAGGGCTGCACATTCTATGGGTTTGGACAGATGTACACTCATATGTAACTGTCATTATGGTATCATACAGAGTCTCCTCCCTGCTCTGAAAACCCTTTTCCCCTTTGTCCCTTGACCACAACGCAGAAAAATTTTTTGCTCAGCATGACTCAGTATGACTCTAAGCAGTGTTCCTGAGGCCTGCCAAAGGATGAGAATCACCAAGGAGACTGGTTACAATCACAAATGTTCAGACTGCACCCTCAATCCACTGCATCAGACCTTGCTAGAGAGGGGCCCGGAAAGTTATAGATGGTCCATGGACCTAAAGAAGAAATGCTCCTAAGTGCAGTCTCCAAGCAGAAGAGCAGCACCTGTTAAGAATATTGCAGGCATTTCCTACCCATGTGAGCTCCAGCTCCATCAGAATACTTAGAATTCAAGATGGGCCCCATTCTTTATTTTCAAACAGCTAGGCTGCTGCTACTTTTCTCACTTATTCCTTTATCTTGCTGCATGGTACCAGAAAGTTTTACAAGGGCAAGCAAGTGTCTGCTTCTATTAGGAAACATGTTTGTATTCCTACACAATGGGCTACCATTTATAAGCACACTATTTGGATCATTTGCACAAAGTGATGGGTCAGGAAGTAGCTCTGCTTGGTTACAGTAAAGTATCTGCCTGAGGACACTAGCGCACGTGGTGCATGGAGCAGAAGGACACACAGCCAGTATGGGTTTTTCTTCTTTGTGCCTTGAGGGCTCTTCTGCCAGCTGCTCCCCCTGGCTCCCCACTGCTCTGCATTCTGCCATAGCCAATGATGGTTTAATGGCAAAATTCGCTGGGCAGCAAGCCATGTGGCTCTTACAGCCGGCAATTAGGAGAGAAGGAAAGGTTGAGTTACAAGGTGTTTGAAAATGCAGTTTGAGTAAGTCAGATCTTATTTTCTCTTACCTCCTGGTAATAAAATCTCCATATTCATCCCAAAACAGATACCTGACTCTGGGGTCATTCGGAGTCAATGGCTCAGTCAATATAAAAATCCACCACACAGTCGATGGGGAGCATGAAAATCCATTAAACCAAAAGTCATATTTTTTTTTCATCCAAAGGAATCCTTACCTTTTCTTTGGCTTTCCTTTTTGTCCCTGCATCCATCCACTCATTTTCTTTCTCCAGCATGTCAATAAAGGCCCATCGAACACCCTCAATCAATTCCTCCATCTATAAGAAAATACCCAAAGAAGCAGGTCAAAACCAAGAAGCCTCAGACAAGGTTTTCTGGGCCACGATAAACAGTCCAATGCTAAACACAGTGGGAAAGAAGCTCCCTTCAGATTCACTACATGCTCTGGCAGAATTTCTTCTTTCAGGGAAATGCCTTTTTTCCCAACTGCTAGAAGAAAACTAACCATTTCTTCCCTTAAGAACAATGTGATGGCCTGGTCATAAAAGGATTATATGGGAATAGGAATTCACCATAGGTTGTGATTAATAACTTACCTGTAGCTACTAAAGGAGTCCGCCCTTATCAAGGATGCAACTAATTTCACTAAGTTAATAAGAATTTTGGGGAAACAAGCATGGGCTCTGTATTTCAGATCAGTATCACAGAAGAAAGTGAGTGAACCATTGAAAGATATACTGTTAACAGAGAAATAGGTGCGAGAGCCAGCACACTAAAGGATACTTCTCAACATAAATCAGACGTCAGGACCCCAGTTCTCTCCACGTTAGTGCCAGGGGTTAAACCAAATGCTTGGCTGTTCTCTGTCCTCTTCCTACTCCCCTTCTCCTCTCTGACAGCTCTGAAAAGTCTTCTGTTATTTCAAGTCGAAAATGGTAGGTCTAAAGGCGGCTGCTACAGAAATGCTGTCTTCTGAAAGACTTGTTTCAAAGTGTTCCAAGGGTTCGACCACACCCACATTGATGATGTGTTTGCCCTGGCTTTTCCTCCAGCATTTGTGGGTCAACAGAGAAGACTGGGAGAGAGGTGCTAACATTTAACTTCAGCGGCCCACATGGAGCAGTCTGGGGAGGCCCTGCCTGTCTACGGGTACAAATTAACCAGAATTCCACTTTCCTACAAAGATGCTTCAGTTTTCCTAATAGGATACTCCAGAAAGAATAAAATACTTGGTTTGGCACCAGAATGAAAATTTTCATTTGCGACTATGGAGTTGTAAATCCATTTTTAGCACTAATTCTAGAAATAAAGAAGTTTAGATGTTTCCTTGGTTCTATAATGAATTGTCAGCATGGAGCTCAAAATAATTTTTTTCTGTTTAATAAGTTTTCAGCTATGTTTTCAGTTCAATAACAGTTGTAAGGGAACGAGAGCTGGAAATCAGTGGGCTGGGTTCCACCGTATGTAAATAAGAACAAACAGCAGATGGAGGGGGGTACTTCACAGCTATTTCTTCCCAACTTAGTAAAAACATTAAAAGAAAAGAAATCTCAACTTGAGATTGGGACACGATGAAGACATGAAATGACAGAAGAGCAAAGGTCCTTTAAAATCATTAAGTCACTCGTTCTCACTGGGATCTTGAGAAGGGAAGGTGGGCTGGGAGGGGTTTAAAGAATGCTGATGTCATTGCTGCAGGGTGAGACCTGAGCACTGGGAGGTTCAACATTCCCCCCCCGCCCACGGGTGATTCTAATGTGTAACCAGGATGAAGACTCACTGGTGTAGAAGAAGCCACTTAGGCTACAGATGAGGAAGTTAGGAGTCAAAAGAGCCCATGATCTCTTCCACCCAGCTCTTCCAGCTAGGAAGGGTCAGAGCCTGACCTCAGAGGTAAAGACAGTATTGAGGCCAGGAACTCCTAAATCAGAGGAAATGTTCCTCATAAATCAGAGGAAAACGTCAGAAAGGTAGAAGAAAACCAAGAGATACGCAGCAGTGGCCATTTCAAACCGAAAACCCACAGAAGGAGGATGCTGAAACAAGGAAATCTTCAGGGACTAGATCTTTTGCCTCTGCAGTCACCAGCACCCCTAAGTCTTTATGACATCACTGCAGGGGAGCAAAACTTGCCCCATAAAATATGCCTCTTTCCCATAGCAATTGTTTTAAGCTGGTTATTTTTGGAGGAACAGAAGACAGAGGGGATCTGAAAACGAAATAGCAGTTGCCCTTTTGAAGAAATATCTATTCATTTGTAAGGGAAATCTCCATTTGTAAGGGTGTCTCCCTCTCTGTACCTGGCAGAGGAGGATGACTGAATCTCCAGAAGGTCTTATCAATGGAGAAGTCATGGGCTTAAATATGCATCACAACCACCCTCCTTTACAGCACTTTTCCCAGTGTTGTCCCATAACTGACGATCCTCAGTCCCAACGTCTTGTCTGTCCCTGAAGATTTAAGGTAAGGCTATGGCCATTTTGGCAAGTTGCTCAGTTTTCCCAGGTCTCTCCCATGTTACTTCCCTTGTGGCTCAGCGGTAAAGAATCTGCCTGCAATGCGGGAGACCTGGGTTCGATCCCTGGGTTGGGAAGATCCCCCAAAGAAGAGAAAGGCTACCCGCTCCAGTATTCTGGCCTGGAGAATTCCATAAACTGTATAGTCCATGGGGTTGCAAAGAGCCGGACACCACTGAGCGACTTTCAATTCCCAGGTATACACATTATCTAACTTTGTTTCATTTTCTACTGTTATTCTCTCTTAGGGGACTGGAATGCAAAAGTAGGAAGTCAAGAGATACCTGGAATAACAGGCAAGTTTGGCCTTGGAGTACAAAATCAAGCAGGAAAAAGGCTAATAGAGTTTTGCCAAAAGAACGCACTGGTCATAGCAAACACCATCTTCCAACAACACAAGAGAAGACTCTACACATGAACATCACCAGATGGTCAATACTGAAATCACACTGACTATATTCTTGGCATCTGAAGGTGGAAAAACTCTCTATAGTCAGCAAAACCAGGACCGGGAGCTGACTCTGGCTCAGATAATGAACTGATTATTGCAAAATTCAGACTTAAACTGAAGAAAGTAGGGAAAAGCACTAGGCCATTCATGCATGACCTAATCCCTTATGATAATACAGTGGAAGTGACAAATAGATTCCAGGAATTAGATCTGATAGAGTGCCTGAAGAACTATGGATGGAGGTTCATAACATTGTACAAGAGGTAGTGATCAAAATCATCTCCAAGAAAAAGAAATGCAAAAAGGCAAAATGGTTGTCTGAGAAGGCCTTACAAATAGCTGAGAAAAGAAGTGAAAGGCAAAGGAGAAAAGGAAAGATATACCCATCTGAATGCAGAGTTCCAAAGAATAGCAAGGAGAGATAAGAAAGCCTTCTTAAGTGAACAGTGCAAAGAAATGGAGGAAAATAATAGAATGGGAAAGACTAGAGATCTCTTCAAGAAAATTAGAGATACCAAGGGAACATTTCATGCAAAGATGGCCTCAATAAAGGACAGAAATGGTATGGACCTAACAGAAGCAGAAGATATTAAGAAGAGGTGGCAAGAATACACAGAAGAAATATACAAAAAAGATCTTAATGACCCAGATAACCACAATGGTGTGATTACTTATCTAGAGCCAGACATCCTGGAATGTGAACTCAAGTGGGCCTTAGGAAGCATTGCTATGAACAAAGCTAGTGGAGGTGATGGAATTCCAACTGAGTTATTTCAAACCCTAAAAGATGATGCTGTGAAAGTGCTGCACTTTATATATGCCAGCAAATTTGAAAAACTTAGCAGTGGCCACAGGACTGAAAAAGGTCAGTTTTCATTCCAATCCCAAAGAAAGGCAATGCCAAAGAATGCTCAAACTACCACACAATTGCGCTCATTTCACATGCTAGCAAGGTAACACTCAAAATTCTTCAATCTAGGCTTCAACAGTAAGTGAATCAAGAACTTCCAGATGTACAAGCTGGGTTTAGAAAAGGCAGAAAAACCAGAGATCTAATTGCCAACATCCACTGAATCATCAAAAAGCAAGGGAATTCCAGAAAAATATCTACTTCTGTTTCATTGACTACACTAAAGCCTTTGACTGTGTGGATCACACTTTGTGGAAAATTCTTAAGAGTTGGGAATACCAGACTCCCTTACCTACCTCCTGAGAAACCTATATGTAGGTCAAGAAGCAACAGTTAGAACCAGACATGGAACAACAGACTGGTTCCAAGTTGGGAAAGGAGTACGTCAAGGCTGTATATTGTAACCCTGCTTATTTAACTTATATGTAGAGGACATCATGCGAAATGCTGGACTGCATAAAGCACAAGCTGGACTCAAGATTACCGGGAGAAATATCAACAATCTCAGATATGCAGATAACACCGCCCTTACGGCAGGAAGCAAAGAGGAATGAAAGAGCCTCTTGATGAAGGTGAAAGAGGAGAGTGAAAAAGCTGGCTTAAAACTCAACATTAAAAAACTAAGATCATGGCATCCAGTCCCATCACTTCATGGCAAATAAATGGGTTAAAAGGAAACAGTGACAGACTTTATTTTCTTGGGCTCTAAAATCACTGTGGATCGTGAATGCAGCCATGAAATTAAAAGACACTTGCTCCTTGGAAGAAAAGCTATGAAAAACCTAGACAGTGTGTTAAAAAGCAGAGACATCACTTTGCCAACAAAGGTCTGTCTAGTCAAAGCTATGGTTTTTCCAGTATCATGTATGGATGTCAGAGTTGGACCAGAAAGAAGGCTGAGCACTAAAGAACTGATGCTTTTGAACTGTGGTGCTGGAGAAGACTCTTAAGAGTCCTTTGGACAGCAAGATTAAACCAGTCATACCTGAAGGAAATCAAACCTGAATATTCATTGGAAGGACTGATGCCCAAAGCTCCAATACTTTGGCCACCTGATGCAAAGAGCCAACTCATTGGAAAATACCTGGATGCTGGGAAAGATTGAGGGAAAGCAGAGAAGTGGTTGGCAAAGTATGAGATGGTTAGATAGCATCACTGACTCAGTAGACATGAGTTTGAGCAAACTCCAGGAGATCGTGAAGGACAGGGAAGCCTGGTGTGCTGCAGTTCATTGGGTTGCCAAGAGTCAGGCACAACCTAGCAACTAAACAACACCATGGTGTCCTTCAGTAGGTGACTGGATAAACAAACTGTGGTACATCTAGAATATGGAACATTCTTCATTGCTAAAAAGAAATGAGCTATCAACCCATGGGAAGGCATGGAGGAAGCCTAAGTACATATTACTAGAAAGTGAAAGTGAAGTTGCTCAGTCATGTCCGACTCTTTGTGACCCCATGGACTGTACCCCACCAGGCTCCTCCATCCATGGGATTCTCCAGGCAAGACTGGAGTGGGTTGCCATTTCCTTCTCCAGGGGATCTTCCTGATCCAGGGATCAAACCCAGGTCTCCCACATTGCAGGCAGACGCTTTAACCTCTGAGCCACCAGGGAAGCTCCTTAGTAATATATGTTCAGGTGGTGGAGGGAAAGACGAACCATTCAGGATGGGGTGGGACCTGCTCATGTCTGACCAGCTACCAAACACTCCTGCCTCCCTTCACATGCAGTTTCTGCCATTAACATCACTCACTTTTTTCCTAAACCAAAGGTGAACTTACACTGACACACCACCCAAGGTATTCACATATTACTAAGTGAACCTTAAATGCATATTGCTAAGTGAAAGAAACCAATCTGAAAAGGCTACATATTGTATGATTTCAATGATATCACATTCCAGAAAAGGCAAAACTACGGAGGCAAAAAAAAAAAAAAAGGTCAGTGGTTGCAGGGTAGGTGTAGGGAGAGAGAAAGAGGCAGAGCACAGAGAATTTTTAGGGCAGTGAAAATATTGTATGGTATTAGAATGATAGACTCAGGTCAAAATACATTTATTCAAACCCACAGAATGTTTAACACCAAGAGTGAACTCTGCTAAGTCACTTCAGTTGTGTCCGACTCTGTGAGACCCCATAGATGGCAGCCCACCAGGCTCTGCCATCCCTTGGATTCTCCAGGCAAGAGTACTGGAGTGGGTTGCCATTTCCTTCTCCAATGCAGGAAAGTGAAAAGTGAAAGTGAATTCGCTCAGTCATGTCCAACTCTTAGCGACCCCATGGACTGCAGCCCACCAGGCTCCTCTGTCCATGGGATTTTCCAGGCAAGAGTACTGGAGTGGGATGCCATTGCCTTCTCCAAGAGTGAACTCTAAGGTAAACTATATACCTTGGGTGATGTGTCAGTGTAAGTTCACCTTTGGTTTAGGAAAAAAGTGAGTGATGTTAATGGCAGAAACTGCATGTGAAGGGAGGCAGGAGTGTTTGGTAGCTGGTCAGATATGAGCAGGTCCTACCTCATCCTGAATGGTTCATCTTTCCCTCCACCACCTGAACACTGGTGGTCAGAGCACGTTCAGAAAGCCTCCCTTTTGAAGCCAAGGATCATCACTAGGTTTCCAGCCATATCAGCACCAAGCAAGACAAAACCACCAGCAGAGGTTGGTGAGGGGCACCAAGACCTAAAAAGCGACTCACAGTAACCCAGGGCTCATTTTGTCATATTCATAACAAATTAGCATGGCATTTTTGCCCCTGCCCCCATGGGTTTTGCTTCAGTGCTTATGGATAAGTGTCTGCACATTAGGAGAAAGGTCAAATAACCTAAAGCTGTCAAACAACCTGTCTGTCAAATGATGCAGGACACACCTAGCGCCACCCCCATTTCATGTCTGCTTCTGGTTACCAGGTGGCTCAGAGGTTAAAGCACCTGCCTCCAATGCGGGAGACCTGGGTTCAGTCCCTGGGTTGGAAAGATCCCCTGGAGAAGGCAATGGCAACCCACTCCAGTACTCTTGCCTGGAAAATCCTATGGATGGAGGAGCCTCGTAGGCTACAGTCCATGGGGTCGCAAAGAGTCGGACATGACTGAGCGACTTCACTTCACTTCTGGTTTCCAGGTAGCCCACTATCATCCTTTCAGAGCATACTTTCACTCTACCTAATAACACTCTTACTACTTAAAGCTGCTCAGTGCCTCTTGACTGAAAGTTTTCCCTTGAGAAGGGCAAGAACCAAGGAAATCACCGTTCCGCAAAATCTCTACACCTTCCTCTCAATTTCATTGTTGATGAAGAGACTATGCCATCTCAAAATATGTCTCTTTGGCTTAAGGATTATCTTGAATTGATTACTTTTAAGAAACCGCACACAAAATAAGCTGCAAAGAACAAGAGGTTACCCTCTGGGAAGAAACATTTGCATTTATAAGGGCAATTGTCATCTGTAAGGGTGTCTCCCTTAGGGCTTCCCTTGTAGCTGAGTTGGTAAAGAATCTGCCTGCAGTGCAGAAGACCCGGGTTGGATATCTGGGTTGGGAAGACCCCCTTGAGAAGGAAATGACAACCCACTCTAGTATCCTTGTCTGGAAAATCTCACAGACAGAGAAGCCTGGTGGGCTGCAGTCCATGGGGTTGCAAAGAGTCAGACACGACTGAGAGAGTAACACACACCACACACGCTCCCTTAATCAGGAAGAGCAAGTTGACTAAATCTCTAGAAACTCATATCAGTGGAGAAGGCACGAAGTTATTAAGCCTGCATAACAACCATACCTTTGTTTACTGTGCTTTTCCCAATAAATTTCCTTAACTGTCCCCCACCCCCCACCCCACTCCCAAACATCTTCTTTAGTCTTCAGCTGGAAATAGTATTTAAGGTGATGGTTTGGGCCATTTTGGAGAGTTACTCAGTTTCACTGGCTCTCTTTCATGTACAGGAGATATACAGGTTATTAAACTTATATTTTTCTCCTATTAGTCTGTCTTTTTATGATAGGGAGGTCTCAGCCAAGAACCTGGAAGGATAAAGGGGGAAAAAAATTTCCTCCCCAAGCTATAAACTTAAAACTACTCTAAAAAATTAAGTCCTTTTAAAAATGCAAAATACACACACACACACACACACACACACATGGTAGAAAGGATTTGGTGAAGAGGAAAAGGTTGAAAATATGGGAGAGAAAAAACAACATGTATGGTCCCTGAGAAGGCAAAAAGGGATGGGATCTGGAGAATATATGGAAGGATTCCCCTTAGACATGAGACAGGATTATGAGAGGCAAGAAAGATAAAATGATAGACAGGAATGCAGAAGAATGTATAGATGAGATGATGGAAGGTCAAGAGTCCTAGTAGAATGGCATGTCTTTTCTCCATGAAATAAGAACAAGATCTTCTGCTAAAAGGGAAGTTCTCTTAAAAGTTTGTTTTTTTCACACAGGGCTATATGCATCCTGGCAGCATGAACATACTGGTAGGAAGAGGGATATTCACAGATAAGGACAAGAGGGCAATGAAAGATTTCCTCTCAATATGCTATCCAACATGCAGCCACAGTAGAAAGCCCCTAAATAATTAAAAGCTGAGTATATCCTTATTTGGAGTAAGGAGTACAAAAGCTAATCTGCTTCCATTACAGTTGAAAGTTAGTTAATCAAATAAAACAAAACAAGCATGATCCAAGTCAAGACATCTTGGTATATATATATATAATGGAATTAGGGGATTTCCATGGTGAATCTTAAAGTCATTTTGCCTCTCTTCTTCTTGGAGCATTTTTATGAAACATGTACAAATTATTAAAATATGCTGAGTGGTTCCAAATATTTCTCTTTAAGCACCTTGGTTTCTTAGGACCCTCCCTGGCCATTCCTGGGTGTTAACCATGGGTTTCATAATCATTAACATTTTAAGCATTTTGCATAGGTTTTCAAAGCTCTGTACCTTGCTGATTGGCATCCCACATGGAAATAAAGTGGTAAAAAAAATATCAGGTATTTCTGGGATGAAGAATGACAAATAGTTGACACCTATGCATCTTCCTTCTTCCTCTTCCTTTCCTTCTCATACCCATCCACTCCCCTTACCACCTCTGTCTTCCCTAAAGCCACGCTTTGATAACTCAATCTTTCTGTGGTCCTCTTACAGATGTAAAAACCCAAGTACAGTCGGCCCTCTATATCTGCAAGTTCTGCATCCATGGATTCAACCAAGCCCAGATTGAAAATATTTGGGAAAAAAAAAATTCCACCAAGTTTCAAGAAGCAAACTTGAATCTGTGGCCTGCCAACAATTATTTATATAGCATTTATATTGTACTAGGTATTATAAGTAATCTAGAGATGATTTAAAGTATCTGGGAGGGTGTGCATAGATTATATGCAAATATTACACCATTTTCTGTAAGGGACTTGAGCATCACAGATTTTGGTATCTGCCAGGACTCCTGGAACTAATCCCCATGGATACCAGGAGAAACTGTAATCAATTTCCTCTTGTCTTTCCCTGTGAGCCTCAGTTGTTCTCTGTCCTAGTCTTGAGATATCTCATCATAGGTAAGCAACTCTTTCTTTTTGCACACTCTACAGATGTATTGTACAATGTTTTCTAAGAAATGGTGCTGAACTGCCCCAGCAGACTTTAAGAACAAGGGAAATCTTTGAAGGTTATTAATGTCATTGGTTGGCACATCAATGCAAATAAGAAAAATACTTATTTTACTATGCTGGAACTAGGAAGATAAATAACTGAACACTTCTGATTTTTAACTTTAGACTACTCTACAGCATCACATAATAACATCGCCTTCAGTCAAGTCATGTTCCCTGAGGCAGCAAAACCTGATGTAATTTTTAAATAAGAAAAAAGACAGGAATAGTATTTCTTGACCAAACCTTGACCTAATGCCCCAACCAGCCAGCATAAAACATTAACAGGAATCACTTAAAGTAGAAGTCATAAGGTGAACTTATCCATAGAAAATATTATTTAGAGTTAAAAATCAAAATATAACATATAAAAATTAAATGTTATTATGTTAAAATTGGCCACATTCAGCATGAGAGCCCTCCAGGGAAAGCAGCATTTTGTTAAGCATCTACTTATTTCAGATTTTATGGACCCACACTGAGAAAATACAGTTTATTTGGTCAGCATACCAAGCAGTTTTTAGTTCTTTCCCTCAACCAATGTTATTTAAAAGTGGATCCCCTTTCATACTCTGCACGCCAAGATTTTGCCGTAGTGTTCTACATCAGACACCAGACACTGTTGTGTCCCATATGCATATACATACACCTGTTACCCTTTCAGCAAAGGGTTTTGAAAATGAGATTCTCCTATCTTAGTGCATTAAAATTGTCTCAGGGACTTCCCTGGTGGTCCAGTGGCCGAGAATCTGCCTTGTAATGCAGGGGACATGGGTTCAGTCCCTGGTAAGGGAACTAAAATCCTACATGGGAACTAAGATCCCACATGCCACAGAGCAACGAAGCTCACACGCTACAACTACTGAGCCCGTGTGATCTGGAGTCCACGTGCCACAGCTACTGAGCCACAAGGAGAGAGTCCACTGACCACAACAAAAGATCCCACATGCTGCAACTATGATTCGATGTAGCCAAATAAATTTTTTAAAAAATAAAAAATAAAAATTGTCACTTGCTCTTCTGACTTCTCCTTATCCTCTCTCCCCTCACACGGAAATAAGAACTTGGTGCTCTATATAAATGGGTCAAGATGATTCTATTAACGCTTTTAAAGGGATATATGCTAACACTGCTTTGAGAAGAGGTGAAATCAAGCAAGACCCTGCAGGGCCTTCCTGGTGACAGACCCCTCTGTGTCCCCTACTTCTTATTTGAAAAAAAAAAACTTCAGTTTTGCCAGCCTTTCCTGAGTTATAAATAGCAGATTTGATCAGTTAAATAATTAGAGAAGTGAGAGAATGCAGAAACAAATGCGAAGCAGTCAAGCAAAAAGTAATGACTGCTTATACAACAGTTTAGCCAAAAACCCGAATCAGACTCCTAGTTTCTCCTCAAGGGATATAGATTAACAGTCTGGTGCATATCTTTGAGCTGGTTTACAGAAACAGGACCCACCAGATGGAAAGTGCCAACCACAAGCATGTAGCCCCCAGACGGGCAGGAACCAGAAGACTGATGCTTAAGATTCTCAAAACATCACCTTGCCACCTCATCAACAACCAATCAGAAGAATGTCTGCAAGCTGATCATGCACCTTGCAATCCTCACCCCTAATGTTGCATTTAAAAACCCTTGCCTGAAAGCCATCGAGTTCAGGTCTTCTGACTGCCCATTCCCCTTGCTTGGCTTTGCAAATAATGCTATACTTCCTTCACCACAACTCAGCGTCTGGAGATTGACTTGACTGCACATTGAGTTCAGCTCAGTAACAGAAGCGGTCAGCCAGCCCACTGTCAGTTGTGGTTTCCTTCAAAGCTTTGTCTCTGGTGACAAAGACATCCTACACGGCACACAGGTCCTGCCCCATACCAATGAATCCCAAACGCTTAAACCCACATTTTCAGATCCTTCTCTGAGTTCCTATTAGGTTTATAATCAGAACAACATAGGTATGGGTTTAACAACCTATATTTATTTGATCTCCCCAACAAATCCATAAGCTTTGAAAACAAGAATCATGATTTAGATCAAATGAGATCATGGATATGTAAGCCAATGAAAAAGTGTGGAAGGGGAGCAGAATTTCCCACCCCAAAACTTACCTCTTTGGCATGAGGATTATTTTACATTTTAGGCTAATTATTTTTAAGAAATAGCAGATAAGAAAAAACAGAGAAGTTACCCTTTTGTAAGGGATATTTACATTTATAAGGGAAATCTGCATTTGAAAGGGTATCTCTCTCTCTGTACCAGGAAGATGTCATGTTGAAATCTCTAGAAAGTCTTATCAATGGAGAAACAAAAACTTAAATCTGTATTTACCCTTACCCTTGTTTACCAAGCTCTGCCTGGTAATCTCCCATAACTGGCTTCCCTCCCCTACAAAACATCTTTTGACTTAGCTGGAAATGGTATTTAAGGTGATGAATTGGGCCATTGTAGGCAGGAGGTGCAGGAGACGTGGGTTTGATTCTTGTCTGGAGAAGACCCCCCTGGACAGGGCATGGCAACCCACTCTAGTATTCTTGCCTGGAGAATCCCACAGACAGAAGAGCCTGGCAGGCTACAGTCTATAAGGTCGCACAGAGTTGGACACGAATGAAGCAACTGAGCATACAGCACAGGGAGTTACTCGGTTTTCCCGAGTCTTGCTCATATACATGGGAGGTATTCAAGTCTCAAAAATCTAAAGTCTATCACTAAGTAGTGTGTGACTCTCTGCAACCCCATGGACTGTAGCCCACCAGGCTCCTCTGTCCATGGGAGTTCCCAGACAAGAATACTGTAGTGGGTTACCATGCCCTCCGCCAGGGTATTCTCCCAACCCAGGAGTCGAACCTGTGTCTCCTGCATTATAGGTGGATCCTTTACTGCTGAGCTACCAGGGAAACTCCAAACAGGAGGGATACATGTTGTTAAATTTCTGTTTTTCTCTTGTTAATCTGTCTTTTTATTACAGAGGGGTCTTGGCCAAGAACCTAGGAGGATAAAGGGAAAAAATTCTTTTCTTCCCCTACAGTGTTCTGCAAATTTAAACTTCTTAGTTTTATGATTTCACATCTTACATGATATGATTTCTCACGATATAATTTCACATCTCATAAGATACATAAAGCAGATGTTCAATAAATAGAAGTTGATTTACGTTTTTAAAACCTCCAGTGGGTATCCAGCAAAGAAGTGAAATTTAATCAAATATCTTTTATACATACTAATGTGTAACAGTTATTCCAGCAGTTATTTGAAATATAAACTTTAGTGGGACTCAAATGACTCAGTTAGTCCAGTCCATTCTGAGGTTGATGGTGCCAATGTGGTATAGAACAGATGGCTAAGAATGGTTTTATATATATATATATTTACATACATATATATTATATATCTGATACAAACAGCTATAGGCTGATAGAGTTCTTAAAGAAGAAAAGAATCTTCAAAGTTGACTGTATTCATTAATCCTAAAATAATGTAATTTCAATGAAATTCTTAAAACAAAAGCATAATGTTGAGATTTTCATTTTTCATATATTCAGAAATTATAAGTAATATCTTAATAAAACATAAGATTAAAAAGTCTCCAGTTTTCCCATTGGTGTAGAGCAGGACGTGGTTCCTTAAGTTGTAACCACTTGACTAGTGAATGCAAAGAACAAAAATTATTATCAATAATTCATGTGGTTAACACAGAAAAAATAGGCTGTAATGTAAGGGAAGTTCCTAAAATGTTTCTTTCTGACAACCATCACTTCACTAGAAAGAAACACAGACATTAAATAAATCAATGCACTAATAAACATTAACTATCCACTGACTCATTATTTATACTATACTTATGAAAACAACTTTGAATTGGCTCCTGATAAAAATACAATAATGGCATTGAACTAAGAAGTAAAGAAGGGACCTGTATTAAGCAAGAAGCGGTAAAGCAAAAAAACTGAGGCTAGATAGAAGACGCTCAGTTTCTGGCAGCCAAGCAAGCTAATAAAACAAATCATATCAGTTCGTCAGGATTAACAAACTTGGCAGAGCTATTCAAAATGTTAGTGAAAGAAAAAAATATCAAATTATTTAGGCCCCAGATATACTATAAAGCATGTTAGTCTGGTGGTGCAATAGTTTAGCATGTTCTCTTATCTAAAAGCATAAGGCTAGGATCACATTTACTGACTATAAATAGATTGTGTTCTAATTTTCTAACTTATCTTTTCCTGTTTTCCATTTTCCTACTCTTTGAGAGGACAGATCAGAAACCAGCGTAATATTTATAAGTCAACCAGTCTCACAACAGTCTAGCCTTTGGCTGTGGGTAAACTTCCTCCAGCAAGGAATTCTGCCAGGTCACTTCCAAAACCCAGCTCTGTTGGAAGGCCTAAGTGCTTTCTTTGAGTGAATGAATTTCTAGTACAGGGTCTTTGCAGCCCACAGGTCTGATCAGCTTGATGAGACTGTGGCCAATCATAAGTGGCAAAGAAAATAGTGTCCAATGCTATCCAGAGACAGAATCAACAAACAAGCAGGGTGGGCCAAATGTGTCATTACTGTGGCAGCACACTCGAGGACAAGGGCAAGAGCAGTGTCCACACTTATTTCCAAAGAATTCCCAAAGAATTCCCAATGAGCCTTCTAAATTACTTGTTTTGCTGGATGTCATTTTACCAAAGCTTGCTTAAAAAGAGTTGTCATGATTGGGGTGTGATGACATTTGTTGTAATAAGATTTAGCCCGCAGAGAGTTGTGAAACCTGGATCTGCTATAGAAATTACATTTGGCTCCTTGAGTAGTTGCATGAGACTCTCCTAAGAGCCAGATTTAGCATTAAATGGTAGGGCAGGTTCTGGAATGTGGCCAGGGCACAGGCCTTAAAAGGATCTTTAACCCAACTGAAAGGTACTACACCGGGCATGTATGGAGAACTAGGTAGAGCAAAAGCCCCAGGTACCTCACACTCACTCTGTTGAAGAGAAATTCGGAAGAAGAGCTGTCAGTGCAGGAGGGTTGCCATGGTTCTTTGATGGCATGGATTTGCTCTTCATGATTAACCTTAGGCATGACACACAGTAATTCACTGGGCACTCGCTATGCATTAGGCATCATGCTAAACCTTCTATGTGGATTATCTCACTCAATCCTCATCACAAACCAGCGAGCTAGGTACTGTTTGTATCCCTATGTCTGATTCACTGCAACGATGGCTTTTAACTCTATACCTCCATGCCCTTTGCTATGGGACCTTTCACCAAAAATGCATTCTATCACCCCATTCTGCCAAACTAGACTGGCCTTGTGGCTGGCTTTGGTGAACAGAATGCAGACAGGACACATTGCCAGTCCTGAACCTGGGCCTCAGGAAGCCTCATGGTCTCTGCCTGCTCACTTGCACCTCTGCCATCACTAGGAGAGCATGCCCAGGCTGGCTGGGTGATGGAAGGAAAACACTTGGAGTAGAACCAAGTCATCCTGATTACCTCTGCCGAAGCCAGCCTCAACCAGCTGGCCCCCAGACATTGGACAAACCACGCCAAAATAAGCAGAGCTGCCTGGGGGACCACCAGCTAACTCCAGATGCATCAACAGTAGGCCACTGAAGTTTGGTGGCTGAGTGTTACAGAGCACTGCTATAGCAGCAAAACTTGAGTACCATTCATAAACAGGAAAACAGATAAACGAAGAGGCTAATTTGCCCAAAATGATAAGAGTAGAAGTGGGCTATGAGATTTATATATATGCCAGTTTTCAGAAAATCAGATGTAACTTCTTTATAAGGTCAATGTTTTGTAACTGTATTTAGAAGTCCTTTAAAACTCAAATCACTTTGGTTTGCCTTAATTCAGACAGACCCAGAGAAACTGCAAAACTTAATTCTGCAAAGACCCAGAGAAACTGGCCGATATTATAGCTGATACCATTGACTAGGCAAACAGAAACAGGGACACTTGATAGCCAGATAGAATATCCTTTCTTTGCATGAGCTGTGTTGAAGGAAGCTTGATCTCTATCAGTACAGTGGCTATACTGAGACCAGCTCTTTTGAGGAGCAGCACCTGTAAGGAATGAAGAATCCCTCAGTATAAGGGCATTGCTATAGTGCATGACACTGACTTTCATGTGACTTCTGCCACTAACGTTAGAGTTACATCTCATTTACTCAACCACTGAGAAAAACAGTGAGCAGGGGAATTAAAGAACTTGAATATTAATAGCAGTTCATCAATTCAATTATATTGGCTAACTAATGAGGTGAACTCCTAGTGTATGGAGGTTGCAAGTTCAAACTCTACCACTGCGATTGGACCCATGTGGGTACTTAAGTCTTCAGGACCAGCTGCAGCAGTATGGGGAGGGAGGAGAAACCTGTTCTTGGGTGAAGAATTACTACCAGAATTGCTCATGCAGAGCACTCAGAAAATTGGAAGATACTGTAGGTCATCTATGGCATTACTTGGGGACATGAATGATGTCCTTACCTTAAAGAGAAAAAGGAATAAGCTACTAGAATACAGGAGGAATCAGTGAATTGTTGGACACAGTAAGTACAGTTTTAATTAGTCATCTAATAAAGTCTCGATCGAAAGTATAATAAAAGATTTGTTCCTCTTTAACTAAATTAGCCTTCTGCATACAGACTATCAATGTACGAGAAGAGACTTTATCTTTTATTTCACTGTTGACAAAGTCTCTCTCCTTGACCAAATTTCAGCCAGGTTCCTCTACATCCTCTTCTTGACTAGGTCTCAATGGTGGTTCCATCCTGTCCTTGCCTGGCCTGCACAGCCCAGTTTTACCAAGAATCCTGATAAGCCAGTTGAGAGAGAATCCCCTCCACTCTTGATATCTGAGCACCCTGGCCTGCCTTCAGCAGAAGTCCCCTGACCAGGACTTCCCTGGCGGTCCAATGGTTAGGACACCACACTTCCACTGCAGGGAACATGGGTTCAATCCCTGGTCAGGGAACTAAGATCCCACATGACACATGGCACAACTAAAAAACAGAAGAAGAAAAAAAGTCCCTTGACCTTTGAATGTTTTCTCTTAGTAATTTTCCATTCACTGACTCCTTCAACCTGCTCTTTGGCCATAAATTCCCAGCTGTCTCGGCTATAGTCAGAGTTGAGCCCGATATTTCTCTCTCTTACTTTGAAAATCTTGACACCCTTTGCAATAGTCCTGAGTAAAATCCTCTGTAAAATTTTAACAAGTATCCGAATAATTTTCTTTAATAGGGTTTACCCTATAACAAAAACAGAAAATTTGAGAGAACAGCAATAAAATGCCAATTGGCAGAACTGAGTTATATGAATAAAGTAATTTGGGGACACAATGTCTATAATGAAATAAAATTAGGTAGTTTAATAACTTAATTCAGCCAAAATGTTCAAATGAAAGCTCCAATTTCCTTGAATCCTTTAGAAACTACAGTTTAAAGCACAAAGTAGAAAGATCTATTTTGTTCCTTTGCAGCAACATGATAGAAAATTGTTCTTTGAGGTATATATTTATATTTCTGCTTCGTAACCAAAAAAAAATGGTAAACATTTTAAAGATTGTTTTGATGAGAAATCTTACAGAGCCTTAGGTCATCATTCCAAACATCAGGGATCACTCCTCAGAATGATATATGTAGAAAATCCCAGAAATTGAGCTCAGTATGGGCACTGAGCCAAAGATATACCTCAAATGTTGCTCTTAGATGAAATCTCTGATAATCAGCTTGTTTCTTACTGTGTCCCTCTTTCTTCTGAAAATTATATGAATGTGAAAAATGCAATGTCAACTGGTTAGATTTGAATTGATAGCGCTTTCACACTCTTTGTCTTTAAAATATGGAAATATTAGAAGCAAAATCTACTTCAACTGATTCCCACTTCTAAAATGCTAAGAAATAGGAAATACATCCTTTTTATTTGTATAAGATCTTAATATATGAATAAATAATTTCCTGATAAGAGTCAATCCTAAAGGAAATCAATCCTGAATATTCACTGCAAGAACTAATGCTGAAGCTGAAGCTCCAATACTTTAGCCACCTGATGCGAAGAGCTGACTCATTTAGAAAAGATCCTGATGCTGGGAAAGATTGAAGGAAGGAGAAGGGGATGACAGAGGATGAGATGGTTGGATGGCATCACTGACTCAATGGACATGAGTTTGAGTAAACTCCAGAAGTTGATGATGGACAGGGAGGCCTGGCGTGCTGCGGTCTATGGGGTCACAGAGAGTAGGACACGACTGAATGACTGAACAGCAACAAAGAGTGAATGAATTACAGGACAAGCCACTAAGAAGTCTCTTCATTATGACAGGTCTCCTCATTCCAGTCATTAAAATGGTGAAGATTCAAGTGTTTTTCAGAGAGAGGCAAGGGAATAGAACACCCACTTCAAGCTAGATGGTTTGAACTTGAATTCCACCTAACCATTTTCAGGCTATATGATTTTGGGGAATTCACTTAAATTCTGAGCTTCAGTGTCCTAATCTGGAAAATGAGGACAGTAAAAGCAATTATAGGACTATTGTGAGGTCTAAATGAGTTCACACACCAAAAGCTCTTAGAACACATACCAGACATCCAACTACATCTCAGTAAAAGTTAGCTACTTTCTTATCATTACCAGATTTTTAAAACATTATATAGCCATCTCTGGGATCTTCGTGTGCCTGCCATGGACTTGGGTATCTATCTGGGGCATTTACACATACATTATAGAAATTAATTATCATTAACAATAAAAAACGGAAGACAAACAACTTTAGACCACCCTCCCACATAAACACATACCTCTAAACCTTCTCTCCTGTCACTCAGGTCATGAGCCTACAGATCAGGGTTTGTCACGGTATGACAGGAGCATCATCTCTATTGACAGTGACAAGATATCATGAATTCTCTGAGAGAGTTCCACTTTCATACTCTGCATATAACTTTTTACAAAAGCAACTCGTTAAATGTTTAGCTAATATGCTGTATTTTTAAATTATGCATGATCTCCTTCTAAATAACATGAAAAAATTAAAGAAGTTCTCTGACAGACAAGGTCATGACTTTGGGTTCTGAAAACTGGAGAAAAAAATGTTAGTGTACAAGGCACAAAATGGTATCCCAAGGACAGATTCAGTTTGGCCTCCAAAGTACTGCCCAGATTTAAAATGTGGGCTATTTCACATAAAACTCCATATTTCTGACTTCTCTCAAAAAACCAGAAGCTGAGCAACCTTCAGCAGGCATCCTGCATGAAAAGAGCTCGAAGTGAATCCTGACTATCACAGCCATTCCAGATCACCAGTACTGGGTCTCAGATTCCCCAGGGGCAACTGACACTCCTCACTGCACTTGCCCCAGCCTTTGCTGACACTCAGCCAGCTTTAGTTCTGTACATTATTTAATGTTCCTCACTAGCTCTGAGGGGATTTGAACTTGCAACTCCTGACTTTTGCCTTGACCGAGTCTTTTGCAACTTTCAGGCACTGAACACCTTTAACTTGCAGACTCCACACCACCCGGTCCATGAGCCAATGAGAACCAAGCCTCCAAGGTGCTTACTTCAGAGCAGAATTTGGAATTTGTTGATTGTTTGCTGGTATCCCAGAGAACCTGAAACAGCCTCAGCAAGTAGCGGCCTGACTTCAACTCCCATCCCTGTTCCCAGACATGAATCCCTTGTGGGGACTACTTGAGTCCTTCCCCTCTCATATTAGAGCCCTCTGAGAAACTCAGTTGGTCAGACACTGACGACTCTACCTTCCCAGTCCTGACTACTAGCACCCACTCACCCAGGGACTGAGCCCAGCCATGCTGATCTCAAAGTATCCCTCTTCAATTCTTCAGACAAGGACTGTCCAATGTGGTAGCCACATACAGCAAGTGAACACTTGAAACAGGGATAGTCCAAATTGAGATGTGCTATAAATATGAAACATGCATGCAGTTTCAAAGACTTAATATAAAATAAAGCATAAAAACTACTGTATCAATTTTCTATTAACGACTTGTTGAAATGATAATATTTTGGATATATTTGATTAAACAAAATATAGTATCAAAATTCATTTCACCTGTTTCCTTTTACTTTTTCCCTGGTGGCTCAGACAGTAAAGCGTCTGCCTACAACGAGGAAGACCTGGGTTCAATCCCTGGGTCAGGAAGATCTGGAGAAGGAAATGGTAACCCACTCCAGTATTCTTGCCTGGAAAATCCTATGGACCGAGAAGCCTGGTAGGCTACAGGCCATGGGGTCCCAAAGAGTCGGAAACTACTTCACTTTCACTTTCAGTAGAAAACACATCCGTGGCTCATAGCAAGTTCTACTGGATAGTGCTACTTTAGGTAACAAAGTCAGCTGCTGTCCAGAGTTCCACAACTCCCTACTCTCACTCCACTGGCCTGTCCCTGTGATCTAAGTCACGTTTGCAGCCAGTCCCACATGGATTAATGCCCTGTCTCACTATCTGGAAGGCTCTTTCAGATAGTATCTGATTGTTCCATGTGGCCTCTTTAAGAGGCTTTCTGTGAAACGATTCTCCTTTTTCTACATCCCATCCTTCCCCTTTCTAATTAAATTTTGAAAACTCCCGTAGTTAGGTGTGAGTGAATGAATATGAGCTATATGTGTGTGGCTGTGTGCACATGTATATGGGAAATCACAAGGAAAGAGTAACATAAAATTGTGTGTTCTCCCCAGTTAAAAGGAAGAGAGGTAGGTTGGGGAGGGGAAAAGGATGCTTTCTCGTCTACAAAGGAAACCTCAAAGTGAACTACTCCTTTCATCCTCTCTAGAACAAAGTGTGCCAACCAGTGGCAATTGGGCCAATCCGCCATTAAGAGGCTGGAGAGACAGAGATACTGAGAAGCACAGGCTCTTAGAGAAACCCAGGTACCAGTTTTCAAATAAAAACTAAAACAGCTCAGAGGAAAACCACCACCACCACCACAAAAGCAGAACTAAAAAGTAGCCTGGAGGCCCGCACACAGGGTTTGGCACAGTCTATTTAAACCAATTTAAACCAACGAAATTTTCTATAATCTGAAATCAAAGCGGTTACTTGCACTAAGATAACAGGCTTTAGGAACCAATGTACTGCTGTCCTGAGTCAAATGCCTGCCCTGCTCGCATGAATCACCAGGGCTGCTTTTTGGTGCTGTTTGCAGACAAATAAATAATGCAAAGGCCTTGCTACTCTAAGTGTGGTCCAGGACCAGCAGCATCGACATCACTGGGGAGCTGGTTATGCAAATTCCTGGATCCTACCCCAGACCCAGTTAAAATGCAGTGAGATTTTGCATTTACCCCACAAGATCCTCCAGTGATTCTGGTGCACGTTAAAGTTTGAGAAGCACCTGAAGTTTAACCTTCTGACTGCATTCATTTGCTTAACAATTGTTTTTGAGAAAAAAAAAAAAAAAACAATGGCAGCCCTCCCTCTGAGTTAGTGTCTCTGGAATTTGTCCCAATGGGGATCTTTCTGGTTTTCTCTTTGCATTGTAGCTAATAATAAAGAATGTTTTTCAAGTAAATCAATGGTTCCAGGTGGTTCTTGGATGACAGCCCTGCAACATGGCTATAAAAAGCCAGATATTTCTCTTATAAGTTCCCAACTTAAATATTCCCTGAAGCAAATAGCTTCTGCTTAAGAGCAGCAAATAATTTTATGTAAAATAGATGAGTATCTGTGTAACTATCCCACTACCTCCTCATCCCGCGTACACCACAACATCGGGGGGAGTGCCAAAATCAACTTTATTTTAAAATGTCACATGCTGACAAGAAAAAGGGACTTTCACACCAAAACTGAGAAAAACAAATTAATCCACATACTTTTCATATTACTTAAAATTCTTCTACTGCCAAAAAAAAAAAATCCTGTTACATAAAAACACCTCCACTATCCCTTAATTGTTTTTATATCCTTTCCAGGGCTTATAATGTTACCACTGTGATTATCTGATAAATTCTCAATCCATTTACTCTGACCAAGGAGTGAAAGAAAACACAATGGGAATTTTGAATATTTTGAAATGACATTAATTCTTCAGTGGAATTATTTGCAAGAAGAGTACTTTCAGGTTCAAATATAAAGTCTCAAACTTGGCATTAAATTCTCCCAAGTATCAAAAGACAGGAAAAAAAAAACCCTAAGTAAATGTACTTAGATATATGACATTCCAAAGCAAACTTCAGCACATAATACATAGTTGTAATATACATTGACATGTAATACCAACTAGTTGAATTATCATGACTTAACAGAGTTTTAACTTTCTTTGCCTTTAAATCCAGTGTTTAATGATGACTTGCATTCAAGGTGCTTACATACTCAAATCTGATTGACTATAACGGATTGTTATTAGTGAGGGAGAGCAAAATATACCATCCCAAAAATGCTTCCCAGGTGATGCCTGCCAATACAGAAGACATGGGTTTGACCCCTGGGTCGGGAAGATCCCCTGGAAAAGGAAATGGCAAACCACTCCAGTATTCTTGCCTGGAAAATTCTATGGACAGAGGAGCCTGGCAGGCTACAGTCCGTGGGGTTGCAAAGAGTTGGACATGACTGAGCATACAGAGAGAAAATATGTCCCTTTGGCATATTGATTATTTGGGGCTGATTATTTTTTGAGAGGCTGCAGACACAGGAATTTTCCTGAAAGCAGGGAAGTCACTCTTTTGTGAGAGAAGTTAATCTTTATAAGGATAATCTCCATTGTAAAGAGGTCTCCCTTTGTGAACCAAGAAGAGGAGAGTGACTAAATCTCTAGAAACTCCTACCATTGGAGAAGGTAAGGACTTAAATCTGTGTAACAACCATCCTTAAATACTGCATTTTGTCTGGTAACCTATAACTGGCTTCTCCCTTTGCTCAACATCTTATTTCATCTTTAGCTCGACTTGGAATTTAAGGTGGTAGCTTCAGCCATTTCTGGAAGTTACTCAGTTGTCCTGAGTATAGGAAATATACATGTTATTAAACTTGTTAGTTTTTCTCCTATTAATCTTGTATTACAGGAGGTTCTCAGCCAAGAACCTAGAAGAGTAGAGAAAACGTTATTTTTCCTCCCCTACCTAGTTAATCATTCCTAGACACTCTGCTTCATGCCATTTGTAAAATATAATTCTTCATAAAGAGAATGCACACCAAAAAAAAAAAAAAACCTAGCTAAATTTCAATTTCTAATTCAAAATGGACCTTCTCCTCCAGTGCAGCTGAAACGATGGAAAACATACAGCCAAAATGAGTAGACTTTATAAAATTCATGACCTCCAGGGAATTCTCTTGGAGAAGGCAATGGCACCCCACACCAGTACTCTTGCCTGGAAAATCCCATGGGCCGGGGAGCCTGGTGGGCTGCAGTCCATGGGGTCGCTAAGAGTTGGACACGACTGAGCGACTTCACTTTCCCTTTTCCCTTTCATGCATTGGAGAAGGAAATGGCAACCCACTCCAGTGTTCTTGCCTAGAGAATCCCAGGGACGTGGGAGCCTGGTGGGCAGCCGTCTCTGGGGTCGCACAGAGTCGGACACAACTGAAGCGACTTAGCAGTAGCAGTAGGGAATTCTCTGGTGGTCCAATGGTTAGTACTCTGCATTTTCACTGCCAAGGACCCAGGTTCGATCCCTGTTTAGGGAAAAAAGATCCCACAAGCCGTGTGGCATGGGGAAACATAAAAATAAAATTCATGACCTCCAACCTCACCCAAACCATTACTGCCTCGAGGCACCCATACTACATTTCCTCAGTTTACTCAGTGCTCCACTCCCCTGGACAATGATTTCATACCTTCCCTCTCCTCCAATCTTCCAGCTCAACCTCTGTCCTAAACTCCACTGTACTTCCCTTATTGCCTCTTTGACATCTCCACTGGGAAGTCTGATAACATCTCAAATTCAACGGAGCCCAAACTGAACCCCTGATCTTCCCTTCTAAACTTGATCCTCCCCCACAGCACTCCTCTTCTCAGTTAACAGCAACTCAGTTAACAGTTAATTTCCACTTAATCAGATTCAGAGCTCTGGCTCTCAGATCCCTCAAAAAATCTGTCAGCAAATTGTGTTGGTTCTATCCTTCAGAACGTATTCAGAATACCATGCCTTCTCACAACTTCCACTGCTACCACCTGGTCCAAGCCACCATCACCTCTGGCCTGGTCCCTCCGACAGTCTCCTAATTGGTCTCCCTGCTTCTATTCTTGACCTGCTGCAATCTCTTCACAGCACAGCGGCCAGAGTAAGCCTTTCAACATAAGTCAAGTCACATCAGGCCTCTGCAAAAAGCCTGCAATAGCTCCCCACTCCACTCAGCATCAAAGCCAATACTCTTACAATGTCCTACAAGTCTTCTAAAATGCCAGCCCTGCTATTGCTCTGACCTCAGCATCTGCTTCTCTCACCCCCACTCGCCCTGCTCCAGCCACAGGGACCTCCCTGCTCTTCCTGGAGCACTCCAGGCACATCCCTGCCTCAGGGATTTTGCACTAGCTGTTCCATCTGCTTAGAATACTCTTCCTCCAGATAACTGCCGTATCTGATTCTCTCACCTCCTTCAAATCTTTACCAAATGTCATCTTCACAGTGAGGCTTTCTTTGACCATCTCATTTAATCCTACAACCCTCCCCACACACTCACACCTTCCAGCACTCCTGATTTATCCTTACCCTGATCTCATTCTTTTCTTTTCCAGAGTCTTTATCATAATGTATACAACTGTATTAATTTTTTTTTTTGTCATCTCAGTGAGGTCAGGGATCTTTGTTCTCTGCTGCCTCAAAAAGTGCCTATAACAATGTCTGTTATATAACAGATATTCAACAAATATTTGTTCAGTAAATGAGCGAAATTAAACCTCAGCCTCTATTAGTGGATTCATCTGGCTGGGTCATTAATGCTACTACAACAAATAGGCACAGATCATGGGTACATGGAAGTTGATTACAATGTTCTTTCCATATATGTTTAGAAATTTACAAAATAAAAAGATTTCTTTTTAAGCTTATGAAAAAAAACCTGACAGTGTTTTCTGTGAAACAAATATCACATCTCTTTAGTTTTTAGAGGATAGCGAAAGCAAAGGCGGGGTGGGGGTGGGGGGGAGTCCCTGTATTGTATTTCTATTTCTAAGCCACTTAGTAGTTGCTTCGGAGAAGGCAATGGCACCCCACTCCAGTACTCTTGCCTGGAAAATCCCATGGACAGAGGAGCCTGGTGGGCTGCAGTCCATGGGGTCGCTAAGAGTCGGACATGACTGAGTGACTTCACTTTCACTTATCATTTTCATGCATTGGAGAAGGAAATGGCAACCCACTCCAGTGTTCTTGCCTGGAGAATCCCAGGGACGGGGGAGCCTGGTGGGCTGCCGTCTATGGGGTCGCACAGAGTCGGACACGACTGAAGCGACTTAGCAGCAGCAGCAGTAGTTGCTAAACATGAGAGAGTGTGAAGAAAAGAGAGCCCTCTTACACTGTTGGTGGGAATGGAAAAAAATAGTACAGCCACAATGGAAAACATTAGGGAGGTTTCTCAAAAAACTAAAATAGAACTATCATATGATCCAGCAATCCTATTCCTGGGCATTTATCCAAAGAAAACTCTAATTCAAAAAAAAACCACAAGCACCCCATTGTTCACAGCAGCGCTATTTACAATAGCCAAGAACGGAAGCCCAACCTTAGTGTCCATCAACAGATGAATGGATAAAGAAGGTGCAATATATATACATATTACACACACACACACACACAAACACAAGCACACACAATGGAACATTACTCAAGCATAAAAAAGAATGAAATAATTCCATTTGCAGCAACATGGACAGACCTAGAGATTATCATACTAAGTGAAGTAAGTCAGACAGAGAAAAAAAAATACCATACAATATCACTTAAATGTGGAATCTTAAAAAAAAATGAACTTATTTATAAAACAGAAATAGACTCACAGACATAGAAAACAAACTTATATTTACCAAAGGGGGAAGAGGGGAGGTATAAATGAGAAGTTTGGGATTAACAAATGCATACTACTATATATATAAAATAGATAAACAACAAGGTCTTACTATATAGCACAGGGAATTATACTCGGTATCTTATAATAACATATGATGGAAAAGAATCTGAAAAAGAATAGATATATATGTATGTATAACAATCACATGGCTGTATATCTGAAACTAACACAACTTTGTAAAGCAACTATTACTTCAATAAAAATTGTTTGTTTGGGCAGGGCGTTGGGGAGGGATGTTCAAGTGGGAGAGGACATGGGTAAACCTATGGCTGATTCATGTTGATGTTTGGTAGAAACCAATGCAATACTGTAAAGCAATTATCCTTCAATTAAAAACAAATAAATTTTTTAAAATTGTTTCTTTTCAACCCAATCAAACAATAGGCAGAAGACCTAAATATACATTTCTCCACAGATGGCCAATAGACACATGAAAAGATGCTTGACATTGCTAATTGTTACATTATAGTATATATATATATAACTATTACAAACATAACTAAGTCATTTTGCTGTAAACCAGAAACTAACACAACACTGTAAATCAACTATACTTCAATTTTTTAAGTTGTTTATTTTGAAGAAAATACCTAAGTATAACTGGCAAAAAAGGAAAGTTGTTAAATATATTACAAATCATTTCATCACTGGGTCTCCAGCTTCCTAATCTTTAAAACAGAGAAATTTGTCTGGAATATCTCTATCTTTTGTAATTACAATGGTTCAAATATCTAATCCCAAAATTATCCAGGCCCTCTTTTTCCTAAGCATTGACTGAACACATTTAATTTCTACAGGAGAAATTCTGACTCTATATGGCATGATTTCATGCTGTTTTCTCATTTCTAAATTTTCATGATGGCATTGAAACATGTATAATACCACATAAGAAATGAATCGCCAGTCCAGGTTCAATGCAGGATACAGGAAGCTTGGGGCTGGTGCACTGGGATGACCCAGAGGGATGGTATGGGGAGGGAGGTGGGAGGGGGTTCAGGATTGGGAACACGTGAAGACGGGTACACCCGTGGCAGATTTATGTTGATGTATGGCAAAACCAATACAATATTGTAAAGTAATTAGCCTCTAATTAAAATAAATAAATTTAAATTTAAAAAAATAAATAAATTTTCATGATAACATTCTACATTTGAGTTTTAAATTAATATGGTACTGCAAGAATTCCTCTTTGAAGCAAAACTGTTATCTAGATTCATCACTTTAAGAGCTAGAAGGCTGATACTGGCCTGCTGACCATATTATCTATCTCGGATCTGGTTAACTGCCACTGTTTTCATCAGCCGGGGGCGCTGGGGGGCAGCACTTACCATTTCCTTCTTGTCTTCCTGGAAGTGTACATTCACAAACATTTTTCCAACGACATAAGGGAGAGTACTTTCAATGAAGTTCACACATTTGTCCCACTGAGGCAACAAAGTTGTGGTCCCCTGGATTACCTGTGGGAGATAATCGAACCAGACTGAGCTTCACTTGGATAAAACCAATGGCTGAAAAAATGTTCAAAGAACCTGAAGGACACAGTCTACAAAACACTGCATCCCGCAACCCATATACATGTGTCAGATAGTAAACCAAAGGTAAAATTGAATGAAGAAAAATATTCTGCTTGTCTCATTATATATAAAACCAAGAGAAAATATTTTAAGAGAGGATGATAATGTATCCCTCCTTTCCTTCCAATTTTCCCACTGAACAAAGGATGTAGACAATAGCATAGTTTTTCTGCAGTTGGCAGGGACATGAAAGGATACTGTCCAAGTGTCCAGATGGTAGTTAATACCTTCTGAGAACTAAACTTCTACCAAGAAAGGTTTAAAATCAATGGGTGATCAAAGTCCCCCCACTCCCAGCAAAGGCTTCCTTGCTCTGGAAAGTACACTCACATGACAGACCAGGAAAATATGCCCACCATGAACAACCCAGGAGGTATATTTACATTGTGTCATAACAGAACACACTGGTAACCAAGTAAAAAATAGATGTGTTTTTCTCATCTGTCCCAATTAAACCATTATAAGAAAATATTTACAAACAAGTAAGGAAGGTCCAAAGCAGGACTTGGAAGGCTCAAAAGCTTACTGTTCAGGGTTGAAGACAAAGAAATTAATATCATTTAAGTTGCCCCTGTGGGTTGGGAGTTTGGAGCGCTCAAAATGCAAAGTAAAGGTAGACAGCAAGGGGAGGCTCTGAGAATGGTGGCTGGAGGCAGCCGGTGAATGATATTAGACCCCGCTTGTAGGTACAGAGCAAATGTGATTAACACTGAAGTTTATCTATTCTTCCTCTACTTTCTGATAACATAACCACTCTCTGAGGAGAGTACGGAATGAATCTATTTTAAAAACTTCTAGATAAAGAGATCCTATAACTTTCTTTGGCAATTCAGTATTATATTTAGCACTTTATGCTTAAGAAACATCCCTTCATACCTAACCTCAAATTTTCACACACTACTTCTTACACCTCTCTCTCTTATTTTCTTCACAGTGGGAGTGGAAAGCAGCTGGGTACCATCTTTTATGGGATCCACAGAAGTTAAAAATACGCACAGACACATATATATAATCTACTAGTTTTACAGGTTAACCCTTTGATATGACCTCAATATATATAGTTGTTTTATGATGTTTTCTATCAAGTTCAGTACCCTAGTGACTTCAAGGGCCAAAATGTATCCAAAATAATTGTGCTACTACTCAAGAGCAATGACCCACTAGGAACTTCTCTAGCTGCCATTTTCCCTAATAATTAAAATGTCTATTAAATGAAATTAGAGCTTACAAAATTTTCCATTAATTAACTACAAATTAAGAGAAAATTAACTTAAAATATTTGTTAAGGTCCCAAAATTCTTAAAATGTTAAAAAAAAAAAAAAAAGAGCCACAAAACCCTTAAGTCTGTATTGGTAAGAGAATCACTCAGACAAAAGCCTCTGAAACTAAGAGTGACACTTATGTAAGCTAAAGAGGAGAACAAGTGTGGGAGAGGAGCAGAGATCACAGGGCTAGATGAGGAGGGGGAAAAGAAAAGTGTTTTAGGCAGTTGAGCCACATCTCAGAGGAGACTAAATTTAGGCCTCATTGGCCTAGTAGAATTAGGATAAATTAGATTGAATTAAGAAGACCAACATTAATGAAAAAGAAAAAAAAGGCAAAAAAAAGACTGAAGATCAAGCTAGAGACAAAACACTACCCCTAAATTAAAGATGAAACTTTACCATCTAATACATATAGCATGCATATTCTGAATATTCAGAATACTGAAAACTAAAGATAGCTACAAATATATCACTAAGAAATATTAAAATTATAATTATAGTGACCCACTTAAAAACACTGGGGGAAAGGGGAATAAATTGGTAAGAAGGGGAGGGTGAAAACGTGATGGTCTCAAGTATTGCCCTAAATATCTTTATATACCTTCATCAAAGAAGAGCTTGAATATACTTTACTGTACATAAGGTTTACCTCAATAAAAAGAAATAAAGCCAAAAAAAAGTAGAACTTGAGCTGTAAAACTCCCTCTGCCTAATACCTAAAGATGATTTTTATTGGATTAGTTAATATACAGACTGTTCTGGCATGTAAAGTTATCCAGTGATATAACACTGCAATCTTCTTAAAACTTACCCGTGAGAACTCCAGCCACCTATACTGAAAGCGCCTGCTTAAGTTTGGAATTCTGGAATAAACCATCCTCCACACCAAATAGTTGGCAATGGTCCTGTTAACAGAAAGAGAACACATTTATTGTACTAAGCTTGATATCTGATGCTCTGCAGAACACCTTGGGAAAATCTGTTGGCAAAGCTCCATGGAGGGACCTTTTGCTCATACAAAACTGCAGAACTTTCACTTGAGAAATGACATCAGATGATACAATGTCAATAAGCTCAACCAAAAATGGCTTGCTTTTCACCACCTAATGCAGACAGATGATACAAAAATTCCAGCCCCAGGTCTCAGCATGAACATTTTGCTTTCCCACTCACAACATGGAGTCCACTGTTATCCATGCTTTCATGCCTAGAAATTGTTGATACCTTCCAATTATTAGGTGACTTGACAAAATGCAGATGGATTCTTACCTTTTGGAAACAAAATGCAATATACCAGCTAATGCCAGTTACCTAGATATGCACCCTTGTTCGATACCTACTAGATGTGGGAGTTTGGGCAAGTTACTTAAGTTCATTGATTTCATCTTTCTTCATCATATAATGAGGATGACCTCTACCTTACAGGGTTATTGTGAAGTTAAAATAACTAACAAAATGTTTGACAGAGTAAATTTCAGGTTTTCTTATTGTTGTTCACTTCCAAACACATAAACAACCCCATACACTCATAATATCCACAACACATATTTTTAAAAATCCATTACATTTTCTTAATTTCTTCCTTTTTCTATAAGCAAAAGGCACCTTGACCTCAAAAGTATGTGTGATCTGAGTTAATTTCCAACTCAATAGTGATGATGAATTTTTAATGACCCATCCCCTCCCAGCTGTGCCATTACCATGGCGACTAATAACACACATTCTTGAGATGGCTCTTGGGGTCAGCCAGCCATGTGAGAGCAGTGTGACATGATGATGGTAACTGGCCAATCAAGAATAACCCACACTCTCATTTGCATGGCATCCTAACTCAGTGGACATTCACTCTTAGCAACTAAATCTATTTCAGTGTATACACCCAACATATGTATAGCTATTTTAATTTATATAGAGATATACTAATGGGCTAACATATCAGGAATGTCTTTAGCAAATTTAGAAATAGAAATTTTGAAAGATAAAATGAAATAAAGATGTTTTCCAAAGTCCTTAATTAATCCTTCAAACACTTTTAGTTAATTCTTCAATACACATTATCCATATAGGATTAGGTTAATACAACAACAGTCAATGTAAATCAGCATCCCATATAGTCATCTTGACTATTTCAAAATATTGCAACAATATCCTTCCCAGATCTGGTTAGAATACCACTGTTTTTATCTTGTCATCTGGCCAACCAAGATGGCATAACTAGAGTGGGAGAAGGGCCACTTCTGACATTTTCTTCCCATTCACTTTGTGCTTATACTATTAATAATAGTTTCAACTCCTGTTTCTCTACAAGAATTTTTTCAATCATTTGCTCATTTTGTGAGGATTGAACCAATAGTAAAATTCATAAATATATAGGTATATGTAAGTGACTTGAGATTATTTTCAATATATGGAATAAAAACTAATCAGTGAAGGTAACACTGCCCACTCTCATATATAGTATATAGATCAAATGAAGGGTTCATGGCTATCTATACAGCAAAACTAATAGAGCCTAGCTATTCTTTCAGTAGAAAGAATGATACATAGAGGTTCTAAAATTTTCTCCTTGGGGTTCCCTGGTGGCTCAGTGGTAAAGCATCTGCCTGCCAATGCATGAGACACAGGTTTGATCCCTGATCTGGGAAGATCTCACATGCCGTGGGGCAACCACGCCTGTGCACCACAAGTATTGAGCCTATGCTCTAGAGCCCAGGAGCCACAACTACTGAGCCTGTGGGCCGCAGCGACTGATGCCCGTGTGCCCTAGAGACTATGCTCCGTAATAAGAGAAGTCACCACAAAGAAAAGCCTGTGTACCACAGCTAAAGAGTAGCCTTCACTTGCTGCAACTAGAGAAAAGCCTGTGCAGCCATGAAGATCCAGCAGAACCAAATAAATAAACTTTTTTCTAACAATTTAAAAAATATTTCTTCTCAGACCCCGTGGATTTTGTTTAAGTATGCACACTTCCCCTCAGAGACCACCACTCTCATCAGCAAAGTCTAGCCCTTGTCTTTGCTCTTCTGAGGCACTATAATAAGCATGTAGTTTCAGGTCATTTCTTTGAATCTTTTGAGTTCACATCCCCAATCCTGAGCAAGACAAGTGCTCACTGAGCACATATTGTTGGCCAAGTATCCTCCCAGATGCCACGAGGAATGCAAATAAATAGGAATTCACACCTACATTCAGAGAACGTAAAAGTCTAGCTGGGGGATATGGGACTTCAGATTTCAGCTTGTTCATAGAAATGGGTTTTTCCATTGAATGGGATACATGGTAAGTACACAAGGGATCCTTCCCTCATTCGCTCATTCAGCACCTCCTGAACACCTGATACATACAAATAGTTCTAGGTGCTGGCAGACGGAAAGGTGAGGAAGCTATAGTCCCTGATCTCCCGGAGCTTTCAGCTGAGCAGGGGAAACAGGCAAGCACATAGCAATGATGTGACAGACCCTAGCACCCACAACTGCATGCCAGAGAGTTGGCTGGAAGAGTGCCTGCCTCAAACTGAGGGATGAGAGTAGGAGTCAGGAGAGGGATGGGCCCTGGGCCATGAAGGCTTCAGGGTGTGGAGTGGGAATATAAACTCTGGAGCAAGAATTTAGCCTCTCTGAAGCTAAATAATGGAGGAATAGCTTGTGTGTGAGCGGGGATGGTGAGGAAGTTCATCACTCACAGAGCTGGGCAGAAAGGCCAGCTACAGCCGGGAAGATGCAGGCAGCAACTAGGGTCCAATATCTAGAATGTTAAAGGGGCAGAGACCAACCCTAATGAAAGGTCTGTAGGCTCTTCAACCTTAAAACACTGCTTCCAGGGTGTGAGAGCTGTGCTGGATCCCTACGTACAGATTCAAAGGAGATCCATGGCCAGCAGATATGCTTACATGAATTCAAAAGCTATTCCCTCAAGGTGGTTGTGATGCACCAGATTAACTGGGGAATGATGGTGTTAGGATGGGGCCTGATGGTGGCAGTAAAAGACACAGCATGATGCAACTATGTTGGGGTCTTAGATTTTTCTGCCTTTCCAGCTCCCTTGAAATCACACTGCTAAGGCATCTCGTATTACCTCTAACTCCCACAGCACTGCTACAGGAGAGATGTCCTCATATGCATTTTACATGACAGGAAACTTGAGGCCTAGAACCATTAAGTAACGCCTCAGGATCACATACTCAGTCGGTCCCCAACTTACAATCACCAGATGCCCAGGCCACTCCAGACCAATTCAATCAGTGTCTCTAGGATGAGACCCAGCACAAATATTATTTTTAAATTGCCCCAGCTAAGTCCAGGGTGTAACCAAGTTGGAGAACAGGTGTAATAAGCATGTAGTTTCAGGTCATTCCTTTGGATCTTTTGAGTTCACATCCCTAATCCTGAGCAAGACACCAAGAGCTCACTGTTGGCCAAGTATCCTCCCAGATGCCACGAGGAATGCAAAGAAGGCTAGACAAGCCTAAGATATGTCTGACTCGAAAGCCTCTGCTTTTCCCCATGCCACACATGGACAGATTAACCCCTCTTGTTCCACCAAGATTTCCTGGCCAGTCAAAACCCTCCAACAAAGGCACTTTCCAAAAATCTGTGGGTATGAAGAAAGAACAGTGTGTGAGGGCTCCACAGGCAAGGCATTATAAGACCACAGCACAGGACCTCTGACAGGTAGAAGCCAGAAGCAGGGAAGCTCGCACAGGGAGACAATGGCACTGATGAGCTGCTCCATCATTATAAATAAACTGACAGAACAGTGGGGAGCACAGCTCTGGAGTGCTAATATTACACGCCAGGAACAGATCTGACCGGAATGACTGAATGACTGCCACTTAATGCTCAAAAAACCAAACAAAAAGAAGATTCAGCAATAGTCCTTAAAAATAACACATCTTTCTCTTTTCAAAAAGCATTTTCAGCAGTATGGTAATTTCCCCCAAATGGCAATCAATAAAGTAGAGGAAAACAGAGGCTCAAGAGAGAGAGAATCCACCACAAAGCAACGTGAAATCATTTCCCAAAGCCTCTGACGAGGGAGATTTTTTTTTTAAGAAGATTTTTCTGACACTTGTTGTCAATTAGTGACAGCTTATATTTGTACTGTATTGCATTTAAGAGATCATAAAAAAAAAAAAAGATCATAAAGATCTTCTCTGAGCCTCATGACAATGCTATGGGGTGGTTATTATTATTATTCCAATTTTCAAATAAATAAAACAAAGATCCAAGGTCAAAGTACTTCTAAGCATGTGTCAAATCTAGGACTAACATTTGGATCTTCAGATTCCATGGCTTGCATTTGCTTCTCTGAGCCAAACCACCTGAGGTAAGCCAAACAGGTACCTCTCAAAGGTTCTCAAAGCTGAAGAGATCTTCCTAAACCCTAGAGGCTGCCCAGAGCTATGCAGCATCAGCATCACCTGAGAATTCCTTGGCCTCCCCCAAGATCTACTAAACCAGAAATTGTTGCCACTTTTTTCTTTCTCTCTCTCTTTTTGGCCATGCTGCACAGCATGTGGAACCTTAGTCCCCTGACCCGGGATCATGCCCATGCCTTCTGCAGTGGAAGAGCAGAGTCTTGACCACTGGACTGCTAGGAAGGTCCAGAAACCCCTCAAAGGCAACATCCAGGTTAATGTTAGTCCCATCACCCAACATGCTCAACATTGAGGACACCCTCCTTTTCCACTATCCCCTACCTGAAAAACTCCTCCTTATCCTTTGGAGTCCTGCTTCTGTGTCACCTCCCAGATAGTGGTCATGGGGCCATCTGGTTAACTTCTAGAAATTTTTAGGAAGAATCTTCCATGTGAGAAGTACCATACTAGGCCATGATGTTATAAAAACAATTACAGGAGTGTCCACCATCAAATGTTCACTGTTTCATGGGGGTGAGGGAGAGGAGCAAACCAAAAAATTAGATAATTTCTTTGATATTTCGGTCTTGGGCACAAAGCTAGACTCTATTTCTCATCTTCTCTTGCAGTTAAATTGGTCATGTGACTGAGTTCTGGTCAACGGAATGGACACATATCATTTCAAGGCCTTCCCATAAAACCTCCTATGCAATCCTCTACTCTCTTTCCCCATCCATCAGCTGAATGGAGAAGATTCCAAAAGGCCAGATGAAGGCAGAACCACAAGATGGAAGGAGTCTAAGTTCCTGAGTCCCTGCTTGGAGGAAAGCTGCCTTACAGGGACAGCCATGCTGGACATTCCAGGAGCATAGGGTACAATCGTCATGGTACAAACCAGTAAGTGTAGGGGTGCTTATTACAGTGACTGGTATGTCCTGACTAATAAAGTAACTATGGGAACCCGAGGGCACATTTCCTTGACCACTCTTGTGCTACAACCCAAGGAGAGGATCTGCTTGGAGCTTTCCTCCAAGCAAATGATTAGCAGTCTAAAAAACTTACTGTGGGGACTTCCCTGGTGGTTCAGTGGATAAGAATCCACCTCCCAATGCAGGGGACAAGGGGACATGGGTTCAATCCCTGGTTTGGGAAAATCCCACAGGCTGTGGAACAACTAAGCCCATGTGCCACAACCACTAAAGCCTGTGCACTCTGGAGCCAGTTCTCCACAGCAAGAGAAGCCAGTGCAACGAGAAGCTCGCACAATGCAATGAAGAGTAGCCCCTGCTTGCTGCAAATAAACCCCATCCAAAACAACGAAGAACCTAATGCAGTCAAAAATAAATAAATAATAGATAAATAAAGGAGTTTAAAAATAAATAAAAGTGGTCTTTAAAAAAACTTACTGTGCTCCGCAAATAACGTGTTATCAAAATTTTCAAGAAGCATACAGTGTTTTGAAATCCCAACATACACACAATACAAGTTGTTTCTGATGAATCAGTTGCTAAAGAGTAAACTATGTGACAGAGAGTTGGAAGGTTCAAAATATCTGCAGATCATCTTATGTTACGGACATAATGTCTGCAGTTAGTTTTTCTATTTACATTTCTTCCACTGTAGTTCACTATGCTTACATCTAAGTTATCATTTTAATAAGAACCAGATTAAAATCTCCCTTCAGTCATGGTCTTTCTTGGCCCTTTTTGTCATGACAGATCCTGCGGTTCTAAAGTGTAATCACCACCACAGAGATTATCTAATACAGTAAACCAAGGCCCAATCTATTACTCCCTGGTTGTCAATTAGGCTTTTGTGGAAATAAAATTAGTACAGTTTCAAAAATTACCTACTAATTTACAACTGAAGATAACACAGACACTGGAAGAAACCAACTCACTAAGTTCTGGAGAATGTGTACATAGCATGGAAACTCCATCTTTCAACAGAAATTACCACCACAATTTAAGAAGTGTTGAGTAACTCAGTGGCATAGGAGTACAAAATCATTGGGGTCATATTTTACAAAATTTCAGAGCTAGGAAGTACACATGAAAAAGTTTCTAAAGCAGTGAATCCCCCCAAAAAAACTAATCATAAGATTCCTGGGGTGCTTGTTAAAATACAGATTTCTAGGCCTCGCTCCAGATCTATAGAGGAGGACTGCTGGAATCTGCATTTTTACCAGAGGCCCAAGGTGATGCTGTTGGCATTACTGATCCACAGATCACACTTGGAATATCAAGGTTTCACCCCACACAGAATCTGAAATGAATTTATTATTTCTACTCTCCCTTTTCGGTATGCTTACTTTTCTGTATGCTTTCTTCAATGAACAACACATTGTTTTTATTTTAAGAAAATAGCATCTTAAAAAGAAGAGTTCTTCAAAAGTGTCTAAATGTTTTCATAGGTGGGGATGGATGCTAAATTTTATTCCCAAGACTTCTCCAGGTGCCTCTTTTTTTCCACATAATTCCTGGCCACATAACCTTGTCTAAGTCCAAATAAGTAAGTATGATTTGGGGGACTTCCCTGGTGGTCCAGTGGCTAAAACGCCATGCTCTGAATGCTGGGGGTCTGGGTTTGATCTCTGGTCAGGAAACTAGATCCCACATGCTGCAACTAAGACCTGACACAGTCAAACAAATATTTTTATAAAAGAAAATATGATTTTTAATCATGGTCCAGCAATTAGCCTATTAAACTGTGATTGTGAACTATTTGACCTTCCTGTGCTTCATTTTCTGTAGTCAAATCTGAATGGCTTCATGAGGATGAAAAATTCTCTTTCCTGATCTAAAATATGACACAAATGAAACTATCTATGAAATAAAAAATAGAATCATGGACATAGAGAACACACTAATGGTTGCCAAGGGGGAAGGGGTTGGAGGAGAGATGGAGTCGGAGGCTGCAGTTAGCAGATGTAAGCTTTTACATATGGAATGGAGAAACAACAAGGTCCTACTGCATAGAACAGAGAAGTATAGTTAATATCCTATGATGAACAATAATGAAAAAGAATATTACAAAATGTATAGATAGAACTCAATCACTTTGCTGTACAGCAGCAATTAACATAGCAATGTAAATCAACTATATGTCAATTAAAAAGTTATCTTTCCAGAACATTTTTAGAATTCCCTTGCTTTGTAGTGCCAAAGGAACAAAGCAACAAATTCTAAAATATTGTTTAAAAAAAGAAAAACCTGAGAGTTCCTGACATTCTTTCACCAGTCTAATTTTTCTACAGCTTTCTGAGTGGTCTTAAGTCTTTTCAGTATTGGTACTTGGGTTTATTGACACAAAGTGACTTATTGGCTTAAAAGAAGAAGGACGGAAAAAACAGCCAAAGACCAAGAATGAACTAGAGGAAAACAAAGATGTTCATATAGAAATCTCAAAAAATAACATCACTATACAACTAGTTTCCAAAACTAATAAACAATTTAGGCTTTCAGCGGGAATATGCAGAAAGATCAGAAATAAGGGCCAAAAATATTGTATATTTGTTGTCATTGTAGTAAATAAACTACACCAGATGATGGTCTCAGCTCATTTGTCACAAAAGACACCACAACTTTCCCCAAGACTTTTTTGATATAACTTTCTTTTAAAACAGTTTTCAAAGGACACGAGGGGGAAGACCTTGTAATTTCAAAGGAAAAATAAAAGTCACAGTAAAATGCACAAGAAAGCTCTTACTTCTTCCTCTCAGAGCCTAATATCCTAAACAAATCCTTAAAGTATTGAGGGACTCGGACCACCACGTTCTCTGAGGGGCCAATGTCTTTCAGTTCAGGGTAGAGTCTGACATCGATGACTTTCTTGATGTAGTTCAGCCAGTCAAACTGAGGAGACAAAGACAAAAAAAACACAGTGAGAGAACCTCTGCTGGGGAACAATCGAGGAGAAAGGCAACCAGAGTCAGTAGAATGTAATCCACGGCTTGTGATCTCAGACCATATAAACATCCAACTGCTCAAATCTAGAAGATAAATGCCTGATCACTGCCACCCAGATCAGACTTGCTGGCTAAAGTATAAGTGGAGCATGTGCCTGTGCCATCTGTGTATGGAGCTCATGTGTGTATGGAGCACCCAGCAGCACACGCGCTCACGTACCTGCACTCTCATCCTCCCATCTCCTCCTCCCACCTTCTCTCCTGCTCTCTCTCTCTCTCTCCATCCCTCTTGCAGTAGCACTCACCTCCCTTCTCCCTGCACTCGGCCCCATTCCGCGCTCATTCACTCTCCTGTCCCCATAGACATAGATGCCCCACGACATTTCTGGTTCTCCCTCTGGCACAGCCTTTCTTACACCGAGAGAAACAAACAACACAGAGTAACACGTGTCTCCCCTTCGTAGCATCACTGTCTTAGCGTTTTGACCTGGCTACCTGGAAAGTCCTTTCCAGGCTTTACCTTTTCTTTGCTCCCCTGCCTGCCTCCACTAGTGAAATGGAAAGCCAGTCACTCACTTGCCCAGCCTACCCTGTAAGGAGGTAGTCCCACATGCCCCAGTTTTACTCAGTAAGAAATAAAGGGATGACACGTGGAAAGGCTTTGGTTTTTCCTGGTAGAAGAGTTAAACATGGCCCATACTGGGGCTTGCCCCTTCTTCCTGCTCTGAGGACAGATGTGACATATGCAGCTATGGCAGCCACCTTACAACCCTGAGTCGTCAAATATGCAGTCAAAAAGCCGACATGCTAAAAAGAGTGGAGTGGAAAGAAAGAACTTGGATCTTTGACAACGTTGTGCAACAGCTAAACCGACACCAACAGCAACCTATGTCTAGACTTTTGTCTATATAAGGAAATAGGCTTTAAGTTTTTAGGCCACTCTTAGAAAAGTTTTCTGTTCCATAGAGCAGACAGCATCCCAATGCATAGACAAGGGATATTTTATGTGATGACTGACAGAGATGGCGATGAGCAAGAAGACCAATGGTAGCTTTTATGAGGTAAAATTTTACACACAGGTGAAACAGAATTGCTTGTCAAATGACCAGTTGAGATACAATTTCCTGGGCTGCTTTCACTAACCTGGGGAATCATAGCACTCAGCTGGGAGATGTTCATTTTGTTATACATGGCTTCACTGGTTCGGTTTTCATGCGGAATCATTATCTGGTGGAAAGAAACTTTGGTTACTTTTTTCAAACAAACCATTTCTAACAGCATAGCTACTTCCTACATGTGCCAAAACATCTGTATAGTATCATAAACTTTTTCAAGATTTTGGTGTGGTGCCGAACCTGGGAGAGAGGAGGGGGGAAAAAATCACTTTACGCAGGATTAAGAAAATAAAAAGGAACTTTCCTTTCCTGTTCAGTGTGAAACATTGGACTTGGTACAAAAATAACTACTCAAATCCCTCCCTAACCTTTCATGTGGATGGACAAAATCTATCACTGGCTTGGGGTAGATAGCCATGCTAAGATTGGGCGATTTGAGACAAACATCCACTGTCCACCTGTAGCATCCAGGTAACAGCCTCTACAGTTCATAAACTACAGACCACCCCTTCATTCCCAAGGGAACATTCTAAGTGCACTAGACTATCTGAACAGCACTGCCACCAGTGATCGTTCTGTCAACAGTTTCATGCCTCACTTCCCTTCTCCTCTCTGGTTTCTCTGGCCCGGAAATTTCCCTGGCCCCACTGCTAAAGGTATGGGTTCAGTTACCACCCAGACATAGTTCCACATCTGCTTCTCCAGCCCTGACCCTTCACACTCCTTCCATTCCCAACACTTGTGCTCCTGGCAATTTTGGCATCATCAAATCGAAGCTTCTAGGCTCTGCCATATCTAATCTGAGAAGAGCAGCAACAATCATCTTCCTCGAGGGCCATCTTAATCACTTCTGCAGACAGGCAGTAGCTCCTCATACCGCTCAACACATCATGATTTTTCCTAAGGCCCTCCATAATCTGATTCCCCTGCATTAAACTCTCCACCTTCCAACTCACACAGGACTCCCCTACCCTTGCACTCCTGCCCACCATCACTACCCCCATGGTTTGAACCATAAGTCAAGACTTTGCTTGTGATTCATTTTCTGTTGCAAGTCTTTCCAATTAAACTCCACTTGGCTCCAATCCCAAGGGCCATGCCATCAACAAGACCTCCCCTTAGGCACATATCTCTCTAGTTGGGATTAGCTGAATGCACACTTCCATGGCTGTGTTTACAAGGATTTCTGGGGGGCTTGGCGAAGTTGTCCTGTCTCCCCAGCTTTAGAAGTCTGCCTGGGATGATATGCTGCACTAATTCTGAAGGTCCCCAGTGACCTGGGATGTAAGAAACAGAGATGAGCATTATCAGCTGGCAAAAAACCCAAGCACCATGGATTTGTCAAGATACAATCACAGAAGGCTGAGTGGCAGACATCTGCCTCCTCTTCCCTTCAGTGCCCTCAGCTTCTCCCTTCTCACCATCCATGGAAAGACTTCCTGTAGCTCACAGGCAACCTCCTGCCTCCATTTCAATCACTGCTTCAGAGAATGTCCGCACTCTTCCTCAGTCCACCCAGACTCATAGGCCCAGGTTGGAGCCCTTTGGCCTTAGAGCTGTTTTCAGCTCTCTGCCAGCTCCTTCCTCCACCCCATGGATTTGTCACTTCATTTAGCCTCTTGACCATTCCCGGTCATGCCTCGGCCCAGCTGTTTTGAGTTCCCTTTTTGGTTCAGATCCCTGGCTCAGGGCAAGGCCTTTCCCGCTGTATTGGAGCTTCAGTCCAAATGAGGTCTCTGGGTCTCCGATTTGCCTGGGAAGGGAATCCAGATGGCCTCTAGACACGGCAGAGAGGCCCAGTCTTTGACTCCAGAACATCTGCAGCAGTCTTTGCCGTCTTCAAAGGTGACGCACAGGAAGGAACTGTATGTGCTGTGACTAGGGGGTCTGGAGAAAGACACACACGTACACCACGCCAGCCAAGAGGCCGACTCCTCCAGACCCTATCCATCAGCCTGCTCCCACCTTGCCACCCCACGACACCTCGCCAAACACAAAACCAAACAGCGCTTGGACTCCTAAGCACTTCAAGATTTTTACCAACTTCTATTATAAAAGACTACCAACAAATATACCACCACTTCTTGATAAAAGTATCGTTTTTTTTTCATTACAGTGTATCTCCCCAAGAAGATTTCATCATATCTGTTCCATCCAGTCCTGAGGACGTATAAAGATTTTATACTTTGGTTCTTCTAGAAAAGTTATTCTTTGAACAAAGCTAACCATTTAGGATTTCTCATTAGTCTCTCTCAAGTTTGTTCTTAGGTCTTTTTGTCTCCACCATGAGACTGAAATAATTTAAAAGGTGATTTACACAGAACACAACATATGACACAATGACATTCATGAAAGTGGGGCAAGAAAAGAAGGAAAACCAGGGCTGGGTATAAGAACTAATTCATGCTTACCAGCCTGCCCTATACACTCTCTACATCAAATTATGTGACTAGACTTCCCAAAGCCTCAATCTTAGATGAGGCTAATTCTGCATCGGAATGGTATAAAGAGTAAACTAGATTAAAAAATAATCTTCCACTTAAGCCAAATTCATACAGATTTATCAAATGTATCATATTCCTCAGTTGAGGCCAAACAGGCATTTCCCTGGGAAAACAGAGAGAGCCTCTCCCTGCTGCTGTTCTTCGTCCACCACTGACGAGAATGTGGACGCTGACTGGGCTTCAAGCAGGGGCAGAAGAAGAGTTCTTCTATCTGTTATGGTTTTTCTTCCTGCTACTTCCCAGAGAGGGGTGCTATGAGTTCTATCTTGGACCCAAAGGACAATGCCACAAAATGACTTTTTATATATATTCTCATGCAAGATACATCACCTTTAAAATCAGGAGATGGAAAAGAAAAAGATTTTAGATGAAGACTTACCTCAGCTATCTTTATTTCCAACCTAAGCACCGACTTCATGTCATGCTCTGCTCGGGAGCTATTAGCTCCCAAAAGCACAGCAGTATCCACCATGAATTTGTAAAGGGCATCCCGATACTGTAAGAGATAAAGAAGCAAGGGACCATGACAAGAGTCTATTAGGGAAGTATGTTTGAGGAACACAGAAGAGCAGGAACATCAGGTGGAAATAAATGCCCATTGTTTTCACTCTGTACTCAAAGTATGGTATGAGCATTATGCAATACCAACCACTCATCTACCACCTTGGGACAAAGAAGAATGATGGCTACTTGGGTACTGTTTCCATGACAGACAGAAATGTCCGGCCACCAAGAATCAAGAGAACTTGTTTTCTGGCAACCAGTAATATTAAGGATATATGAAACATCTACAAATGAGTCCAGACTCCTCTTTCCAGGCAAGTGAGGCTTTAATATTAAAAAACATGGGAAAGAACTGGTTGCTAAAAGCAGGAGGCATGATCCATGAAGACTAGTGGGAACTGTGATTTATTTTCTTCCAGCTCAATTTACCCGTCTCCACACTAAAAACAAAAGACCAGCAATCGAATGTTTTTTTCCATTTTGTGGGGTTTCTACCAAGTTCTCCTCACTAGCTCAGGGAGAAAGGAAAGGAAAGATGAGAAAATGATGAAGAGAAATTGAGCAAATGCAGAAGTTCCTCGCTGCATGTTCAGAACCCATTTTCAGGCTATTCACATACTATTGGAGAGGAAGACCTTACTTTGTGGGAGTTGAGGAATCTTGTGTGTGTGTGTGTCAAGGGGTGAGGGTGGGTCCCTTCTCCTTTCAGGTACATTTTAAGAACTCAACACAACAGCTATTAAACTGTTCCATAGTTATGCTATGGGAATAAGATTCCCTAATATACACCTTGATTCTGCAAAGCTTTTCTTATAATGCTTATGACTCTGAGACCTGCACAGTGCTTGGCATATAGCAGGCCCTTAATAAATATTTGTTGAATCAGTAAATAAGCCTCACAGATAGTCAGAATTAGAAATGTTTTGCAATTTCCAGCTAAATTCCAAAAATATTTATTCGATCATCACATATGCAAGATGTCTTGCTAGGCCTTCTGTGCACATGGCGGGAGTAGAGGTGAATAATTAAATAATACTTAAGTCTAGTTCCCAGTGTGTGATCCTAGGAGGGAGATAAACACGTCATTACTAATCGTAACACTAGCAACACCAAAATACAGTCTTTACTAAAGCTGCTAAGTGCTTGGAAACTCAAGAACTAGTGAATTCTAGCCTCGAGAAACCAGGGAGAGAGTTTTTTAAAGGGGACAGATTCAGGAGCAGAGGCGTCCTTCTGAGAGATGTGCGAGCTGCCTTTGTTGGGGGAAGAATAAAGATAGGTGAGACAGCAAAGTGGTTTGGGACTAGGTTGTAAAGAGGCCTTGAAATCCCTCTAAGGAATACAGAGTCTAACTTGTGAGCAAAAGCACACTGGGAGATGTACTTTGAGAGCTTGCCAAGTGGTGCTAAGGAGGTAATGGAATGAAGGGGAGGAGGGAATAGTTAAAAGGAGACTCAACAAGGATCTGCCCTAGGGCAGTAGGGAGACAAAGGAGGCACCAGGGGGAAGAGATATTTTGAAGGCAGAGTCTACAGGACTGATTGGTTACAGGGTGGGGACAACATTTCAAGCATGGCTGCGTATTAGGTGGTGACCCAAGTAGAAACAGAAGTGCCTCCAGACTGGTAAAAGTTCGTTCTGTCCAATTTCAAGAAGGAAAACTCGCCAACCTTCTTTGATGAGCGTCCTCAGCCAGAAAGTCGCTGAGGATCCTGCCCTTCAGAGCCTTCTAGATACAGGCTTTCCTATCAGCAAAGGAGCAGGGACTCCGTGAGAGCCAGCACTTCCCCCATTGAAGCCCCTGCATTCTCAGGGCAGGCCAGAAACCCGAGCCTCCCAGGTCAAGGGTCCCCCAGGCCTGAGGCTCCCTTGGAAGTTCAACAGAGGTTCCAAAATGAATTCAAAGTGTCAGGAATAAAACAGCTCTAATCCAATCTCCAGGAAATGACTAGGTTTCCAAGCCAAAGCAAGAAGTTTGAGAAGATTGATCCCATCTGGTTCTCATTAACCTTACGTTAACCTGGGGCACCAATTTAAAAAAAACGGATTCCTAGGCCCCACTTCAAGTCTACTAAATCCGACTTCCCATGGCTGAGGCCCAAGAATCAACATTTAATAGAAGCTTCCGAGGTGATTCTTAAGCAATACAATTTGGGACCTGCTGGTCAACTGGGTGTCCATTCCCACGCTTCTGCAATCTACTGAGAGCTGTCCACACTTCTGAGGGCTGGCTGCAAGACCACTCCTTGGTTACTGCATTTGGTGTGCTGTCTTCCCTGCTCAACTATGAGGGCACCACGCAGGGAGTGCTCAGCCTTCATTTCCAGATTTCCAGAAAACAGGGAGGGCCATTTATCTGCCCAAATAAAAGTCCTTTGCTTCCTACATTTGGGAAAATGGTTGTCAAACACCCACACTGCTCCATTCGAGTAAAGAGTTAGGGATTTTAGAACAACTTATGAACCTCACAATGTCTGACAAGATGCAGAGTTGAATGAGGAAAACTTACAGACTTGGCTTCCGTGCTGTTATCAAGGTAGTCTTCCCTCACGGCTAGGGAGAGCGCCGCTTGGTCCAGCTGTTGAAACAAAAAACAAAGCATTCTGCTCGCACTGAAAATTCTTCCGTACCATGTTAATGAGTCATGAGATCAGGATCCCTGCCATATTTTGAGCATGTGTCACCATTACTAAAACAATTCAAAGCAAACAGGTGCTGCAGCAATCAATGACAGTTATCAAGAATCAGAGACCTGCCCCTGATTCCGATTCATGGTTTCTAACCTTTTGAGTTTCTAACAATACTAAATAGTGTCAAAGCTAAATGACTTTGAAATAGGATTATCTGATTCCCCCCCCCCATTTTATGGGTGAAGAAACAAAATCCAGAGAGGTGATTTTGCTTTGAGAAATCTTTGCAAACTTTAGAACCCTCTTTGGAAAGTTTAAAATAGGTGATGAAAATACAAATAATAATCAGACAACTAAATATGTGTAATTATTATTAGAGAAAATTATAGCATAATTTCTTGAATTAAAACTTTCAGCAGCTTAAAGGTAATCAAAGAGAAGATTATAATCTTTGCAAAAAAATGTGCTAGAATAATCAGATATCCATTTGCCAAAAAAAATTAATTTCAAACCAGACCTCATGACCTGCACAAAAATTAATACAATATGGATCTAGAACTACATATAAGCTACATATAAACCTAACAATAAAAACTTCCAAAATCACTGTGGATTGGTGACTGCACCCATGAAATTAAAGCTTGCTCCTTGGAAGGAAAGCTATGACAAACCTAGACAGTGTATTAAAAAGCAGACACATTACTTTGCCAACAAAGGTCTGTATAGTCAAAGCTATGGTTTTTCCAGTAGTCATGTATGGATGTGAGAGTTGAACCATAAAGAAGGCTGAGTGCCAAAGAACTGATGCTTCTGAATTGTGGTGCTGGACAAGACTCTTGAGAGTCCCTTGGACTGCAAGGAGATCAAACCAGTCAATCCTAAAGGAAATCAACCCCGAATATTCACTGGAAGGACTAATGCTGAAGCTGAAGCTCCATTACTTTGGCCACCTGATATAAAGAGATGACTCATTGGAAAAGACCCTGATGCTGGAAAAGATGAAAGGCAAAAGGAGAAGGGGGTACAGAGGTTGACATGGTTAGATGGCATCACTGACTCAATGGACATGAATTTGAGCAAACTTGGAGATAGTGAAAGACAGGGAAGCCTGGAGTGCCGCAGTCCATGGGGTCGCAAAGAGTCACACACAACTTAGAGACTGAATAACAACAACAAATAAAACCTATGGTAAAAAACACATGGGAAAATCTTTGACCTGGGGTTACACAAAGAGTTCTTAGATATGACACCAAAATCAGATACATAAAAGAAAAAATAAATTGGACCTCATCATCATTAAACATTTTTGCTCTGTGAAAGACACTGTTAAGAGAATAAAAAATATAAGCTACAGATAGGGAGAAAATATCTGAAAATCACATATATGACAAAGGACTTGCATCCAGAATATATAAAGAACTCTCATAACTCAATAAGAAAACAAACTGCCCAATTTAAAACTGGAACAAAGATCTGAACAGACATTTCACCCAAGAAAATATTCAAATGGAAAATAAACTTATGAAAGGATGCTTAAAATCACTAGTCATTAGAAAATGTAAATGATACCCACAGTAAAATACCACTATACATCTACTAGAATGGCAAAAACAAAAAACAAAAACACTGATAATGTCAGGGACTTCTCTGGCAGTCCAGTGGTTAAGACATCTCGCTTCCACTACAAGGGGTATAGGTTCAATCTCTGGTTGGAGAACTAAGTTCCCCATGACTCATGGCATGGCCAAAAAAGCAAAACACTGATGATGCCAAGTACTGGTGAGGATGTGGAAAAACTAGTTCACTCCTACACTGTTGCTGGCAATGCAACATGACAGAGTCACTTTGGAAATCAGTCTGATAGCTTCTTACAAAACTGAACGTACATATGACCCAGCAATATCACTTCCCAGCCACTTACCAAAGATAAATGAAAACTTATACTCACACAGAAACCTGCATGTAACTTTATTCATTATTGCCCCAAATCTGAAACAACCCAAATGTCCTTCAGCTGGCAAATGGATAAACTGTGACACTCACCCATAAAAAGGAATGAACTACTGATACATGCAACAATATGGGCATATTTTAATCACATCCCCAAAAAAGGCAAAACTACAGGGATGGAGAAGAGGGGATGGGGAGAGTGGGTGATTACAAAAGGGCAGCACAAGGTAAATTTGGGGGAAGCAATGGGACAAACTATTGTCTGTCTTGATTATGGTGGGGATTCTGTGACTCCACGCATTTGTAAAACCTTACAGACCTGTGCTTCACAAAAAGTGAATTTAACTGTAAGTAAAATTTTAAATAAATAAAAATTTTAAAGTTCCAGAATTTCCTCTAAATTTCTGGCTGTTCTTTCTTGAGTATAAGCAACTGCCCAAAGACTGAATAAAACTGAACACGACATCAAATTTTCTACCTTAAATCTTATCCACACATTTAAAAAGTTAAGCTAATTGGGGGGAAAAGATGTTTTCATAACATCGACCTTGCCTGGGTGTATTGCTAAAAACCTCAAATTATTGTGTTCAATCTTCTTCTCTAATTGGCCCCAAACAACTAAGTCACAAGCCAGCCTAGCTTCATCATATTCCAACTCCCAATACACCACCCTTTCTTCCAAAAATTAAGTAAGCCAGGAACATGAAACACGATATTATGATTAAGATGCTTTGGCTTTCAATTAGAGTTGAACCACTTGGAGAATTTTTTGAGCTTTAGTCTCAAAGGAAAGGAAACTGTGTAGACAATATCAAGAAACCCAAAGCTTCCCTCTGATGAAATGAAGTTAAATCCATTTATTGTAAAAGTTTAGACGATTCAAGTGAAGTTACCGGACCTGTTTTAAATCTTCAGATTGCTACAGTTCCGAGGGAACCTCTTAAATATATGAAATCAATTGAATAAGGTTAGTTAACTAAAACTAGAAACAGACACACGCTTGAGGCAAAAGACTTTCTCAAGAGGCCAATATTAGGACACTGTTATTTGAGGTTTTTTAATCCATGCATTTGTAACCGATCTTAATATTGCAAGTAGAAAACAAAACACATGTTTAGGAAATCTGATACCCTGAACTGAAATATGAATTTTTCTCTCTGTCTGAAATGACACACAGGTTAGGAAACGAAACAGTAATACAAGAAACATCTCACACATTATGATGTAGTTATAGGACAAAAAAGAAAAACTTTATCTCCAGGAGAGTCTGTCCTTATCATCCCTACAGATTTTACTAAATGTTGCACAAATGCAGCCGCTGGGTGATGATCACTTTAAGTCACTGTTCTGGTAACACATACTGACACAACCTTGACCTTCCGAACACTCTTTCAGGACCACGGATATTCCAAAGTCTTTTATTGTCCCTTAAATCCTCATTCTTGCTATCTCCTTACACAAAATGAACCCAAACACATGTAGCAAGATATGTTCTGAGGAATTAATCTGCCGTCTCGTGTATTTTTGTTTTTCCTTTCTTCCATTTAAGTCTGCGGCAAATTTTGTGTCATCCTGCCACAGGGGAACTTGAGCACCATCATGTAGCTTTGAGCCGCCCCAGCTTGCCAAACCACATGTCCTCGGCATGGGAATACCCACTGGAAGAGTGCCTTTTTTCTTCACCCAAAGATACCACCCAAGAGTATGCCCACAGTGATGTGCCTTCCCAAGGCAGGTTTTTTTTTTCCCTTATCCCCATGGGTTTGTGGGATTAGAAAAGCCTAGAACATCGAGGAAAATAGCAATAGAATGTGATGGAAAAGGAAGTCTAAATGCATTGAGGGAGAAGAGTTTAGGGGTAAGAGAGAGTTCTCCCAGAGCAGAAAGACGACCTTTGAGGCAGTCAAAGAAGTCAAGAGTTTCTTATGAGCAGAGGGACCGGTCAATGTCCCTAGAAAATGGCAGGATTTGAGAGGGAGTTGGGGGCCCAGGGCCCCAGCAGCAGAGAGGCACAGCTGAAGGAGTCACAGGGGCTGGGATGGTACGTTTCTTTTCAGAAATAGATAACTGATGATCAGAGGGTCTCCAGTCCCCTAGGACAGGGGTCCCCAACCTCCAGGATCTAATGACTAATGTCTGAGGTAGAGCTAATGTAATCATAAGAGAAATAAAGTGACAATAAATGTAATAGATTTGAATCATCCCCCACTCCCGGTCCATGGGAAAACGGTCCTCCAAGAAACTGGTCCCTGGTGCCAAAAGGGTTGGGGATCACTGCCCTAGGGGAAGGCTGAGAAATGAAGCAGCTGCCAAGTGAGGACGGGCCTAGACTGGCTCACTTTCCAACTAGAAGGTGGGGTGGGAGTTCAGCGACAGAGATGAGACTGACTAACAAAAATGGCTGCTTCTTGTGCATCTGAATTTGAGATCTGAGATGTATGTTTGGCACAAAAATTGAAGAGAAACATTCCCCAAATGGTTCTGACAAGCTGCCTGATCATGATTTAAGAGAAAGGTACCTTTACTTTGCCAACAAAGGTTCATCTAGTCAAGGCTATGGTTTTTCCTATGGTCATGTATGGATGTGAGAGTTGGACTGTGAAGAAGGCTGAGCACCGAAGAATTGATGCTTTTGAACTGTGGTGTTGGAGAAGACTCTTGAGAGTCCCTTGGACGGCAAGGAGATCCAACCAGTCCATTCTGAAGGAGACCAGCCCTGGGATTTCTTTGGAAGGAATGATGCTAAAGCTGAAACTCCAGTACTTTGGCCACCCAAAAGTTGACTCATTGGAAAAGACTCTGATGCTGGGAGGGATTGGGGGCAGGAGGAGAAGGGGACAACAGAGGATGAGATGGCTGGATGGCATCACTGATTCGATGGATGTGAGTCTCAGTGAACTCCGGGAGTTTGTGATGGACAGGGAGGCCTGGCGTGCTGCGATTCATGGGGTCGCAAAGAGTCGGACACGACTGAGTGACTGATCTGGAATCTGGAATCTATGCATCTGAATTTGAGATCTGAGATGTATGTTTGGCACAAAAATTGAAGAGAAACATTCCCCAAATGGTTCTGACAAGCTGCCTGATCATGATTTAAGAGAAAGGTACCTTTTGCCACGTGCTACTGTGCACCAGTATCTGTCCTGTGAATTGTCAGCAAGTTCATCCCATTTAAATCTCACAGCCACAGTGAAAAGTAAATTCAAATCAACCTTTCATTACACCTGGGGAAAATGAGGCTGAGAGGCGAAACAGCCTGCACAGACATTCAGTGAGTAGATCACAAAGCCAAGTCTCAATCTCTTTAAACACCAAAGCCTACTCTTTTTCCCACTATGGTAGTCATTTTCAAATTACGTTCCACAAAACTTAAACAGTGCTTCATGGGCTCCAAATATTCAGTTAGATTTTTTTTTTAGAGATTTAACTACTTCTAACAAAAGCAACACTCACAAATTTTACAACATTGGCAGCCATCGATACACTAGTTTTTGTTATCAGGTTCACCGGGCTTTATGCAGATCTCAGAAGAAAGCTGTTCCTACCAATACCTAGACATATGCTTGAATTTCTAGCAGCTGTGTCATGGTTAGAAAGACTGTAGCTCTAACCTGTTAATTCAGGTGTGTGAATAGCCCCTCACACAAAACGGTATGAACAGGGATATACCTAAAGCAAACACACACTGCACTCAAATGCCAGGCCATGCTCAAACACATCAGTTTGAAAGAAGCTGCTACCTTGGCAGAGGAGAGCAGTAGTAAGCACATGAGTACCTCCTTACATTTGGAAAGTGCTATATTATTGACAGTTCAGTGTCTCTAGGATCAGTTTAACTGAATAATAAGTGTGCAAGGCAAGCTGTTAAAAATTGGTTATTGTGATCCTCTATACTCATGTTTCCCATAAGCTGGTATTCAAACTACAGGCTTGATTAGACCCAAGTTCTTTTTTTTTTTTTCTTTTCTTTTGGCATCATTGGTGATAGCTTATGCTTCCCACTGCACAGTATCAGGAGGCACACAAAAAAATCTGGTTGTCCCACTTTTAGCAATGGCCTACCATTGATATTTGCATTCATCTGATATCAGTCTGCTCTCTCCTGAATTTTCCCATCAACCATTCATCTAATAGTTTTAGCAGCCATTGACGACAGTTGCTTTGATCCTTTTATTCATCAGGGATTTTTTTAAAAGGTAATATTTAAGTTCTATTATTTCTCCTGCCTTTTAAAGCTGAGAAATCTGTATGCAGGTCAGGAAGCAACAGTTAGAACTGGACATGGGACAACAGACTGGTTCCAAATTGGGAAAGGAGTATGTCAAGGCTGTATATTGTCACCCTGCTTGTTTAACTTATATGCAGAGTACATCATGAGAAACACTGGGCTGGATGAAGCACAAGCTGGAATCAAGATTGCTGGGAGAAATATCAATAACCTCAGATATGCAGATAACACCACCCTTATGGCAGAAAGCGAAGAAAAACTAAAGAGCTTCTTGATGAAAGTGAAAGAGGAGAGTGAAAAAGTTGGCTTAAAACTCAACATTCAGAAAACTAAGATCATGGCATCTGGTCCCATCACTTCATGGCAAACAGATGGGGAAGCAATGGAAACAGTGACAGATTTTATTTTGGGAGGCTCCAAAATCACTGCAGATGGTGACTGCAGCCATGAAACTAAAAGACATTTGCTCCTTGGAAGGAAAGTTATGACCAACCTAGACAGCATATTTAAAAGCAGAGACATTACTTTGCCAACAAAGGTCCATCTGGTCAAGGCTATGGTTTTTCCAGTGGTCATGTATGGATGTGAGAGTTGGACTGTAAAGAAAGCTGAGCACTGAAGAATTGATGCTTTTGAACTGTGGTGTTGGAGACGACTCTTGAGAGTCCCCTTGGACAGCAAGGAGATCCAACCAGTCCATCCTAAAGGAAATCAGTCCTGAATATTCATTGGAAGGACTGATGCTGAAGCTGAAACTCCAATACTTTGGCCAACTGATGTGGAGAACTGACTCATTTGAAAAGACCCTGATGCTGGGAAAGATTGAAGGTGGGAGGAGAAAGGGACCACAGAGGATGAGATGGTTGGATGTCATCACTGACTCAATGGACATGAGTTTGAGCAAACTCCGGGAGTTGGTAGTGGACAGGGAGGCCTGGCGTGCTGCAGTTCATGGGATCGCGAAGAGTCAGACATGACTGAGCAACTGAACTGAAATGAATCTTGAAGTCCTATTATTTCTTCTGCCTTTTAAAGCTGTGATTCTCCTATAAACAAGAATTTTCTCTCATTAGGTATGAGGTTACCCTGAAATCAGTCAAATTTAGTATGCTGTAGATTAAAATAGATATATCAACTAAATGTGCATGTGATTCTTATTTGGAACCTGAATCAAAGACCAACTGTTAACTTTTTTAGAGGACAATCAGCAAAACTGAAAATTAACTTACTTCAAAACACCACTTAGGGTAATTATTGATAAGTATGATCCTGTTTACTTTATTATTTGGGGTTTGCTTTTTGGAAGTGCTGAATTCTCTTAGCTTTTGTTTGTCTATGAAGCTTTTGATTTGTCCTTCAAATCTGAATGATATCCTTGCTGGATAGAGTAATCTTGGTTGTATGTAGGTTTTTCCCTCTCATCACTATAAGTATATCCTGCCATTTCCTTCTGGCCTGCAGATTTCTCTTGAAAGATCAGCTGTTAGCCTTATGGGGAATCCTGTTGTGTGTTATTTGTTGCTTTTCCCTTGCTGCTTCGGAGACACAGACATTTTGGACATAGTGGGGGAAGGAGAGGGCAGGATGATATGAAAGAATAGCATTGAAACATATATATCACCATATGTAAAACAGACAGCCAGTGGAAGTTCAGTGTATAACACAGGGAACCCAAAGCCAGGGCTCTGTGACAGCCTAGAGGGGTGGGATGGGTGGGAAGTGGGAGGGAGGTTCAAGAGGGAGGGGACATATGTATACCTAATATTGATTCATGTTGATATATGGCAAAAACCATCATGATATTATAAAGTAATTATCCTCTAATTAAAAAAATAAAATACATATTTTAAAAAACACCACTTAATGTATTTGCACAATACAGGATATCACAATAATTCTGAAATTAAAACAAAAGTCTGGTTTTTTTAGGCCACATGGAATGTGAGATCCTAGTTTCCTAGCCAGGTAAACAGGTAAACTCCATACACTGGGAGCAGGGAGTCTTAACCACTGGACTGCCAGGGAAGTTACCAAGAATGACAGTCTTAAAACATGGTTTGTTGGTTGGTTTGTTTTAAGTGAGTAATCTGTCAACATGGGACAGCAGTCAATTGGGCCATCAGCATCATCATAGAGCACTGAAGAGCATGTCTTATGCTGAGAGCATTAGAATATTCTCAGCACCTTGCTGTTGTTCCATCACCCAACACAAAAATCCAGCTGTCTCTGTAGCTTAAAATTGCCTGTTGAAGAGATGGGAATTCTTTCAATGACTAAAGATTTTTTATTGAGGCAGCCATTGTCTAAATTAAAGATGGACAAACTACAGTCTGCAGGCCAGCCCACCATACAGCCATCTTCATTTATGTACATCCTGTCTATAGCTGCTTTACCACATATAACAGCAGAGGTGAACAGTTGAAACAGAGATCATTATAGCCCACACAGCCTAAAATATTTCCTATCTGATCCTTTACAGAAAAAAAGTTTGCCAGTCCCTTGGTATTACTAAAAAAATAAACTCCAGTATATAGATTTTTTAAAGTTAACTTATATCAGGAGAGAATAATATATCCTAAAATTTTTATATTTATATGATTTAGATATCAATGTACCAAATTGAACTATCATATGACCCAGCAATCCTACTCCTGGTCATATACCCAGAAAAAAAACATAATTCAAAAAGACACATGCACCCCAGTGTTCATTTCAGCACTATTTACAACAGCCAGGACATGGAAGCAACCTAAATGTCCATCAACAGAGGAATGGATCAAGAAGCTATGGTACATATATCAATGGAATATTACTCAGCCATAAAAAGGAAAGAAATTGTGCCATTTGCAGAGACGTGACTGGACCTAGAGACTGTTACACAGGGTGAAGTCAGAAAAACAAATGTCATATATTAAAGCACATACATGAAATCTAGAAAAATGGTATCTTATTTGTAAAGCAGAAATAGAGGCACAGATGTAGAGAACAAACATAATAGGGAAAGGAGGGAGGGTGGGGTGAACTGGGAGATTGGGATTGACATACATCCACTATTATGTAAAAAAACAGGTAACTGATGAGAACCTTGGAGAAGGAAATGGCAACCTACTCCAGTGTTCTTGTTTGAGAATTCCCACGGACAGAGGAACCTGGATTACAGTCCACGGGGCTACAAAGAGTCGGACACAACTGAGCAAGCACGAACAGATGAGAACCTACTGCATAGCACAGGGAACTCTACTCAGTGCTCTGTGCTGATCTAAATGGGAAGGAAATCTAGAAAACGGGATATACGCACACATACGACTGACTCACTTTGCTGTACAGCAGAAACTGACCCAGCAATGTAAAACAACTCTACTCCAATAAAGAGTATTGCTATATCATTAATATTTTCTGATTTAACAAAGAACAGAATGGGGGAGAAAATTGATGGTTCAACAAAATTTTCATTACTAAAGGAATTGTAGAAGCAAAAAAACAAAAAACAGAATCAAAAGACAAAACAATTTAAGAAGTGCTGTTTGCATTCTTGCTAAGTTCTCTGACTGATGAATCTTCTGCTGTTGGCAGTTTTCTGATGACTTCCTGACTTTGCAGCATGACTTTCCAGTGCCATACTCCACACCTCAGGGTATGTCCTTGTGGCCCATTCCTTTATGGAAGAGATGCTTACTCTCCCAACAGAAAATGCAACCAAGCACTTAGAACAAGTTTTGCCTTATCCTCTGAAAGGAAAGACAAAAGATTCAAGACTGAACTTGCCAATGAAATTTGGGGCATGTACACAAGATCTTAGTGAAAGGAAAACAAGGAACCAGAGCATGTATTCACTCCTTTGTCAGAGGAATGAGGGGAGGGGAAGAGCAGAGTTCAGAAAGTCTCAGCCCATCTCTCCCCACTAGAATTAAGGGGTCCCACACATGCTCAGGGTAGATATTTAATGGCCAGATCACAGATCACTTGAAACCCACTCACTGGCTTCTTGAAAGGCTGACATAACCAGTTTGTTCATGATTTACAATCTGCAAATCTGGCAAAGAATAGTCTAGACCTTAAGATTTAGCAGAATTTTCAACTTTGTCATTTCACTAAGGTGGTATGAGTCTTTTTCCCTGGGAAGGCAACCCAAAAGGCTAACCTTGGATTGAATAAGCATGATGAATGAGTCCTCACTGTACCTTCAAGATGTGTTCGTTGGACATCTTGTCATCAGAGGACACATATAAACGGATGAACACAGAATTGCTGTATTGGCCACGAAACGTTGCAAGGGTCTGCAGAAGGCTGAACTTTCTCTCTGACCAGACCCCTTCAGGACCAATATTGGATTCGAGCACAGGCCAGCGGAAAGGTGAGTGCCGCAGGATATGTAGTAGTGGCTTGGCATCCGCTTTTTCGATGGCTTCTGAAAGGGAGTAAGTAGGAAGGGAGACTTAGATTTGCAAACTGGATCACGAAACTAGGAAGCACATATATCTTCTCAAGAGAAAATTCCAGTAGGGCCCCAACCTAATTTTTTAGGGAGAGGTACAGTGTGTTGCCCATAACCACAGACATAGAACTACCTATGACTCCCACTTCAATGTGACTGTCTAAGCCTGATGTTCTTGCCAGGAGAGCTAACGGGGAACCTGCCTGATATTCCCAACAGTGGAAGGTGTGCTTACTATATCGACCAGAGCCAATAAGCAATTAAGCTGAGAACACTCTGCAAGACTGAGGGACAACCCTAACTAAAGGAAACTGCTCAATAAGACTAATCACTCCCCAGTAAAAATGAATTATTGCTTCACACACTTTCATTATCTTTTACTGCCCTCTTCCAGGTCACCAAACAACATCCCAAAACCTAAACAAGTTAATACATTTCCCAGAGGCACTCACCTCTTTCTGCAATAGCCTTGAGAAAGAGGACCAGGTAGAATGTCCAGTGTCTCTTTTCATTCCAATCAGACCCAAGATGCTGAGACAGGCCTAAGGTCCCCAACAAACATGCCTGTCAAGCTGATGGAGAAGCAGAAGGAGCCTGGCCTGCCTGGAAATCTGGATTTCTCTAGGCTCCAGGAGGTTCCAAAGAACACAGTAACACTCCCAAGTGCCCTCCCTCATAGGCTCCTTCTCAAACCAGATCTAGCCTCCAGATTCAGCTTTCTCTACCACATGCAGTACAGTTTGCCCTTCTGACCATACCCATGTCTCACAGACTAACTGATACCCAAAGAGTCTAAGCCATCCATAGGAATAAAATTTTCCTAGTTGATCCATCAAGCTAGCAACAGACCATTAAGACAGGGGTAGTCAAAACCCAGCCTTGGAAAAGAGCTCCTTTCTTTAAGCAACATTCTTAGTAGAATTCTTAGTAGTTCTCTTTCTCCTTAAACAATATCTTTAAACATTAATAGAGCTCTGGAAAATAAGGGTGATAAGTTATTTTATTTTCTTTATTACTCACTCTCATTCATGCAAGATGAATAAAGGATTTTGGCTTTCTGTATTGCTTCAGTGTCCCGTCTTCTACTGATTGATTTCTCCAAAAGTGCTGGGAAGGTTAAAAAAGGATTCATTAGTATCCATCCACAGGTGATGCTGAATTAGAGGTCACTTGATAATCACAGTGCCAGCCTCCAGAAAATTAAATGTAAAGACAGACAACCCTGGAAAAGATAAATCTATAAAAGATATGCAGACAGCAGAAACGATTCCAAGTTGCTGGAGATTCAAATAAAAAATAGTTAACATTCTCTTCTCCAGGGTTCTCCCACTTCCAACTGAGACTTGACCTTCTACGGGGGTTAATGTTTTCTGCCACCTACACACACACACACACACACACACACACACACACCAAACAGAATTCATTTTTTCAAGAACCAAAAATAACTGAATTCTATTCCCTGTTTCTGCACTGAGTAATATTCTCAACAGAGGCAATTTCATCAGGGTCAGTTTCTTAAGATTTCTTCACAGTCCAGCATCTCGGGGAGGTCACCTGGAAGAAATTTCTCATTAGAAGTTTTATTCAATGTTGCCTATACATGCTGTGGCCCTGGTAGATGTTGTTTAGACAGGAAATGGAGAAGCAAGAATGGAAATTGCCCCTACCCAAATCGCCTGAAAACCTGTCCATTTACACATTCAAAGTCCTGGCCATTTAAAATGAGGCCATGTATACAAAATGGTTGCCAGCATGGACGCAAGCCCACCTGGAAAAGGATTTTCTATCTATAAAATCACTGATGTTATTGTTTGAAGGTAGAAAATGACAGCTGTCACTATTTCTTTAAATAAGGAAATAGGAAAGCTAAAGACTCAATAAAAACTACCCTGCCCACAAAATAACACCTTGGATGTATTTAAGAGTATCAGTTTACCAACAAGAAGCCAAGACAAAGAATTCCCACACAGCACCATGGCACTGCCTACACAGAGCTATGTCAAATTGCAGTTGTCAGGGCATTTGGCATTTATTTCTGAAACAACTTAGCAGCCTCCAAATGATACAACAGATGCTCCTACAGTATTTTGAATAGCTTCAAGATACAATGTACAGAGCTAATCAAATTAATAAATAATAACATATTCCCTACCGCAGAAATCTACTTCTAAACTAGAAGTTCTACATTTCAAAAAATGCAACCTAGAGCTTCTGTCTAGTTTTCTGTAAACATCTATACATCAAATAAGTCCAGATAACTAGATATATTCAAATAAAATAAATTGAGCTCAATGTGGGCATTTTCAATTATTCCAACTTGTTTCTTCCTTGTGTATTATCACAGCAATAAAAGTGGGATAACTAGCCCCAAGGATAAAGGAAGCGAATTTCTTTTTTTAATAAACAGAAATCTCTAAAACTATACCTACATATATTTCTATTCAAATCAGATCATGTGCCTTTCCACCACACTGCTTCCACACTCACTGGATTGCTGGGGAGACATATTTGAAATTAAATAAACCAAATTTCATATGGAGATGTAATATTATCCTGATGTTATAAACACTCCACAGGCTGCAAACATGAATACCCTGGGGACCAAAAAAGAGCCATGACACAAAAGAACTCAAAATAGTACATATCAACCTGAGTTATGTACCCAGGGCACTCTGTGTATCACGAGAAGGGGAAAAGAGAACACATATATGTTAAGTAGGGCAATACCAAAACACTGCTGCTGCTGCTGCTGCTGCTAAGTCGCTTCAGTCGTGTCTGACTCTGTGGAACCCCATAGACGGAAGCCCACCAGGCTCCCCCGTCCCTGCGATTCTCCAGGCAAGAACACTGGAGTGGGTTGCCATTTCCTTCTCCAATGCGTGAAAGTGAAAAGTGAAAGGGAAGTCGCTCAGTCGTGTCCGACTCTTAACGACCCCATGGACTGTAGCCTACCCGGCTCCACCGTCCATGGGATTTTCCAGGCAAGAGTACTGGAGTGGGGTGCCATCACCTTCTCCGACCAAAACACTAACCGTGCACAAATATCAATAATTCTTATGTGTCAAAATTCTAGTTTCTGTACCATAATTTGGCCTTTGAAACAAATTCAGCTGCCACAGGTTCCTTGTCCTACTGTTCCCTTTTCCTCCCCTTCTCTTCAAACCCAAGCAGGCAGGAGAATGTTGATATGCAGACAGCGTTGGGACAATCAGCTGGCAGCATCCATTTTATGTATCTCTGTATTTCAATTAGTGGTAAGAAGTGTAAAATCTAGCCTGGAGAGTCATTAATGAGTAGAAAACAAAGTCTAACAAAGGCAATTATTCGGGTTATTAAAATGTCCTTAAAGAACTGAGGACTCACGGGTCACCCATATAAGGGTATTCCTATCATAGTCTGCATTGTTTCCTGGAAGATGTCTTAGTCTCCTGTCACCTCCATCTAGGTATTTCCAACAATGTTACAACAGAAAAGGAAAACTCCAGCTCATAGTGACCTAGAGTGCAACAACCCTTAGGCTTGAAAATCAGTTTCACAGTGCCTATGATGATTAAAATTTGATGTGTGTGTGTGCACGCACGCACCACGTGCACATGTGTACAGGATATTTTTTCTTCTCACTACACTCAAATAAAATTGGTTTTGTCCCCCAAAATGCAAAATAACAGACACAGTCAAGGGTTTTCAATCACAAATACACGGGTTCCAGTTGCAGCTTGCTGCTCCTTTTAGCTGGAGCTTGAGCAAGTTACTTAATCTCTCCAAGCCTCAGTTTCTTCATCTGTAAATCTGGACAAATAATAGTGTCTATCTCCTGGAGCTGCGGTGACAATCAAACACTATAATGCACAGAAAGTCCCTTCTCAATGCCACAGCACATGGTAAGTGATCGATCAACAGTGGCTTTAACAGGCTTCCAGGCTGAGTTAGCTATACACAGAATTGTAAAGTAATCAAGCTCGTTTCTAGTGCTTCCTCCATAAATGCTTTTTTGTCCTCCCTTCTCAGGATATCGGTAGCCAAAGGCCTTCTGCTAACCCAAGACACTGGCACTCCTTGCATATGACTCGTGTACAAACTAGATCTGCCCTACCAGCCAAAGCATTTCCTCTGCTTCCACAGTAGAGGCAATAGAGAGGATGTCTGAAAATATGCTGCCTGCATTCCTCATCCTCGACAGCAAGGCCTTTTCTTTCTGTAAACTTTTTCAGTGAAATTATAACATACCTACAGAAATGTGCCCCAATCATAATTTGAAGGATCTTCATGGAGTAAACACCCACATAACCAACAGTCTGACCAGAACCCCAGGAGCCCCTTGTACTCCCTTCCAGGTATTATCTCCAATCAAGACAACCAACATCTTCTTCTATGAAGTGCTTACTCAACTCTATTTCTCACATTTCTATTGGTAATCTATAAACCAGTTCCTTACTGATTTATAGAAGTTCTTTATATATTCTACACACACGAGTCCTTTGTTGAGTATTTGTACTGCAGTCTTCTTCCATCCCATAGACTTCATTTTCCTAATGGTATCAGGTAACGAGTGGAAATATTAATGCAGTCCAATGTGATCAGTGATCATTTTTTTCCATCTTGGTAAGCATGTTTTGTGTCTCATTTAAGAAATCCTTGCCTACCCTGAGGTCATGAAGATAGTACCCAGTGATTTCCTCTAGAATCTTTACTGGTTCATATTTAGATCCACAGTCCATATGGAAACTGGTTTTGCCCATACCTTTGTAATACAGGCTTGGCCTCACAGGGGAGGAATCATGAGATAATTTTCATAAAGAAGGTATTTTTGATCATTGGGCCTCAAATATTATCACAACATAAAATTGGCATTAACAATATCTGTTCTCCACTAGATCAAGTGCTGTCTGGGGCAGGAGCCTGGGTCACATTCATCTTTGAACACTGGAGCTTAGCAATTGGCACGGCTGGTGTTCAGTGTCTGCCGAGTCGAATTCCTCTCAAGCAAAGTCTGAGAGAGTTTTTTGTGCAAATGAAATGTGAGAAACTGGACTTCTCTTATTTCTTTTTATAATCAGCAATGTCCTGATTATACTAACATCCATAATCTCCTTTTCTCACATTCCAGTCCCTATATCACACAATGAGATCCAAGATTTCATCTGTGTTTTGTGAATACTGTTTTTTTGTTGTTGTTGTTTTGTGTTTTTTTTCTTTTTTTTAAATTTTATTTTATTTTTAAACTTTACATAATTGTATTAGTTTTGCCAAATATCAAAATGAATCCGCCACAGGTATACATGTGTTCCACATCCTGAACCCTCCTCCCTCCTCCTTCCCCATACCATCCCTCTGGGTCGTCCCAGTGCACTAGCCCCAAGTATCCAGTATTGTGCATCGAACCTGGACTGGCAACTCGTTTCTTACATGATATTTTACATGTTTCAATGTCATTCTCCCAAATCTTCCCACCCTCTCCCTCTCCCACAGAGTCCATAAGACTGTTCTATACATCAGTGTCTCTTTTGTTGTCTCATACACCGGGTTATTGTTACCATCTTTCTAAATTCCATATATATGCGTTAGTATACTGTATTGACGTTTTTCCTTCTGGCTTACTTCACTCTGTATAATAGGCTCCAGTTTCATCCACCTCATTAGAACTGATTCAAATGTATTCTTTTTAATGGCTGAGTAATACTCCATTGTGTATATGTACCACAGCTTTCTTATCCATTCATCTGCTGCTGGAGAGGGTGTGGAGAAAAGGGAACCCTCTTACACTGTTAGTGGGAATGCAAACTAGTACAGCCACTATGGAGAACAGTGTGGAGATTCCTTAAAAAACTGGAAATAGAACTGCCTTATGATCCAGCAATCCCACTGCTGGGCATACACACTGAGGAAACCAGAAGGGAAAGAGACACGTGTACCCCAATGTTCATCGCAGCACTGAATACTGTTTTTTAAAAAGTATTGATTTGTGGCTGTGCTGGGTCTCTGTTGCTGCTCTTGGGCTTTCTCCAGCTGCAGAGCGGGGGCCACTCTCTTGTGGAGCACGGGCTCTGGAGCATGCAGGCTTCAGCAGCTGTGGCACACAGGCTTGGTTGCCCCACCACAGCCTGTGTGATCTTCCCTGACCAGGGATCTAACCTGTGTCCCTTGCATTGGCAGGTGGGCAAATACCAGTTTTTAAGCTACCCAAGTCTTTTTTTCACCAACGGTCGTGGGTTAACCATCCACTTCCACTTTCCTTCTCTTCTATGAGGGAGGGGGGAGGGGGACACTTAGCATTCCACCTCCTTTAAGCACAGAAGCCAGATATGACTATCAATTCTACTCATTCAGTCTACTTCCGCTCAGACAGGGCATTTACTGAGAGCTCTGAAACAAGACAGCATTCCAAAGGAACAGTGATACTCCTGAGGACTTGGCAGGCCCCTGGTAAGTCGGGAGCTCAGGATAATCATGTTCAGCTCAGGCCAATCATTTGGAGTTTCTGCAATATTTAAGACTTTCCCAACTAAGACTGTTTTCAAAAACTCCACACGAACAAAGTTTTAGGCCTGTGAGCAAACACCTACCAAGAACTCTGGTGTTAAGCTGATGCCATTTAAAGATGGCTCTCAGAGCACAGGGATTCTTCACTTGATCTCAGCCAAAAGGCCAAGAAGTAATGAGCACAGGGATTCTTTCAAAACTCGCTCCTCTGTGTTCTTTCTCAGACCCTGTAATCATTTTGTGCGCCAGTTCTAAAGGGGACTCTCTGGCTATTTGCTAAGAGTTCGCTGGAGCTGTTTGCCTGATTTGCTTAATAGAAGCAGCAACTGCATTCTAAAACCTTGTCAAATTGAATTCTCAATTTCATGCAGATAAGTATTTCCCTCAGAATCCAGGGGAAGTGTCCTCTTAATTCTAGTGAGAGAAAGTACAGGAAAACTCAAAACTTTAGAAAACCAGATCTACGTTTTAAGGGAAAACGTGCCCTTCCACACCTACATAATAAACAGAATATTCTCTAGACACATCTATTTTTTTAAACCTATCATATGATGGTCTGGTTTCTCCTTTGGTGGTACTTAAAAACCACCTTTGGCTGGTCCATGGTTGAATGTCACCTCTAATCTTACTATTTTTAGTCTCTGTTGATTTTCCAGGCTACAGACTTCAATTTGGTTTCCAGGCTCCTCACTTTATTTACCGTACTGAAAAATTTCATTTTTCTAACTCACACTTCATGGGTATTAAATTCTTATGCAGTTAGACGTGGAGACTCTAAATCAGCTTGCAAAGCCTGTTGTTATTCTCATTAAAAAAATAAAATCCAAGTTAACTAAGTCATGGTCTGTGGATCCCATAACCCTCATGTTTTCACACGAATTGTGTGACACTTGACTTTGCAGTTCCTCAGCCCCATAGCCGGTCAAGCATGGGATTAACTGAGTCTGTTTGACATACTGAAAAGACAATAAGAGCTGATATTTCTCATTCTTCTGGAAAACTCCCACTCAAATGTAGGGAGAGAAGCTGTCAGAAGGCTTTCCTCTGTTCATTTTTTATGATCGTCTCATAAATGATAATTGTTGGTTGGCACTAGCTTAAGAAAAAGGGACAGAGATTATTTTAGGGGCATTAAAAACCTCTAACTCATCAATCTAAATCATGGGTTACCAAATAACATAAAAATATCCCCATTTTAGCATCAAGGACCTCTTTGACCCAGAATGAAATTAATTTTATACAACTGCCAGACACTACAGAAGTCTAACAGAAGGTAACTCTTTTATTATGTTCACTTGTAAGTGAATTTTTAAGGATTTCGCTTATCAGGGTCACACTTCAAAATAATTTAAATTAAATTTTAAAATCACTCCTTGATGGCATAGCATTACAATGAATCTGCCAACATGATATTTTAACTCAGAAAAATAGCTTTCCTATTTAGATAATTTGTATCTTAGCAGGTAATTCAATGTAAGGCCTGTGCTGAACTTAAAGAGTCATTAAAATTCATCTTCAGTTTTTTCCTATAGGACAAATATTAATTACACTTTTCCTGCCTATTTCTACCATCTTAACATTACAAGGAAAAGGCCACGTATGGTTATATACCCCCCACAGTGGTCCTTTCTGAGCAGTCCTGAGACATTCAAGGACCCTGGTGACAGTGTTCATTTATTAAGCACCTGCTCTGTGCCAGGTGTATTGTCCATGACCTCAATTAATCCCCCACCAACCCTAAACAGCATGTATCATTAACCCTAGCCTACAGGCAAGAAAACTGTAATAACTTGTCCAAGAAAACTCAGCTAGTAAAGTTAGAGCTTGGATTTGGATCCACGTCCTTGACTTTTGCTCATTTGACCAGCAGGTGCCCAGCAAAATTCTGCAAGATTCTTTCCTATGTAAGAACAAGGCCCTCAGGTGGCTAAACCGGAGGCAGTCCTCATGGACTTTCTTGACAGAGCTCTTCATCATTAATAACTGAAAGAAATGCCTTCCCAGGTTATACTGAGACTGGTTTTTGCGGCAGTGGAGTGTGTCTGTACTGAGCCACCTACCCACTTTGCTCTGTAACCCTATTTGAGACCAGGGACACATACTCCTGAGGCTCCTAGTCAGAGGTAGGAGGCCTCGTGAGGTTTGATTAAAACAAATTAGCTGGTCCCTAAAGCTTAACTTCACATTATGTCCTAGTACAAATCAGTGGTTTCCAAACTTGAGCATGCATCAGTATCATGAGAAGGGCTTCTTTTTGTTTTTATTGGAGTATAGTTGATTTACATTATGTTAGTTTATGGTCTATAGCAAAGTGATACAGGTATACATATATATATATATATATTCTCTTTCATATTATCTTTCATTATGTTTGATTATAGTATATTGAATATAGTTCCTTGTGTTATACAGTTGCACCTAGTTGTTAATCTATTTTATATATAGTAATTTGTATCTGCTAATCCTAACCTCCTAATTTATCCCTCCCCCCACCTCTGATTTATGTCAGAGCATCATTGGCCTATTTTCTTTCCTAGGAGTTCCATGGTGTCACTTCTTATATTTCAGTTTTTAAACCATTTTGAATTTATTTTTGTGTATGGTGAGAGGTTATGCTCTTACTTTATTGGTATACATGTGTCTGTCCAGCTTTCCCAACACCACTTGCTAAAGAGACTATCTTTTATCCATTGTATAGTCTTGCCTCCTTTGTTGAAGATTGAATGTAAATGCATAGGTTTATTTCTGGGCTCTCTATTTTGTCCCATTGATCCACATATCTGTGTTTGTGTCAATACCACACGGTTTTGATTACCATTACTTTGTAGTATTATTTGAAGTCTGGGAAAGTTATGCCTCCAGCTTTCTTCTTTTTCCTCAGGATTGCTTTGGCAAATTTGGGTTTTTTATGGTTCCATATATATTGTAAGATTATTTGTTCTAGTTATATGAAAAATGTCATGGGTAATGTGATAGGTAATTTTCACTCATTTCCCATGCTGGTAAGGTTATGCTCAAAATCCTTCAAGCTAGGCTTCAGCAGTACTTGAATCGAGAACTTCCAGATGTAGAAGCTGAATTTAGAAAAGGCAGAAGAACCAGATATCAAATTGCCAACACTTGTTGGATCATTGAGAAAGCAAGAGAATTCTAGAAAAACATCTACTTCTGTTTCATTGACTATGTGAAAGGCTTTGACTGTGTGGATCACAACAAACTGTGGAAAGTTCTTAAAGAGATGTGAATACCAGACCACCTTACCTACCTTCTGAGAAACCTATATGCAGGTCAAGAAGCAACAGTCAGAACCGGTCATGGAACAACGGACTGGTTCCAAATTGGGAAAGGAGTATATCAAGGCTGTATATTGTCACCCTGCTTATTTAACTTATATGCAGAGTACATCATGCAAAATCCTGAGCTGGATGAGTTACAAGCTGGAATCAAGATTGCCAGGAGAAATATCAACAACCTCAAATATACAGATGATACCACTCTAATGGCAGAAAATGAAGAGTAACTAAAGACCCTCTTGATGAGGGTGAAAGAGGAGAGTGAAAAACCTGGCTTAAAACTCAACATTCAAAAAACTAAGATCATGGCATCTGGTCCCATCACTTTATGGCAAATAGAAGGGGAAAAAGTGGAAGCAGTGACACATTTTTTTTTAGGGGGCTCCAAAATCACTGCAGATGGTGACTGCAGCCATGAAATTAAGACACTTGCTTCTCAGAAGGAAAACTATGACAAACCTAGACACATATTAAAAAGCGAAGATGGACACAAAGGTCCATCTAGTCAAAGCTATGGTTTTTCCAGTAGTCATGTATGGATATGACAGTTGGATCATAAAGAGGGCTGAACACTGAAGAATTGATACTTTCAAACTGTGGTACTGGAGAAGACTCTTGAGAGTCCCTTGGATAGCAAGGAGATCAAACCAGTCATTCCTAAAGGAAATCAACCCTGAATATTCATTGGAAAGACTGATGCTGAAGCTGAAACTCCAATACTTTGGCCACATGATGTGAACAGCTGACTCAGTGGAAAAGACCCTGATGCTGGGAAAGACTGAAAGCAAAAGAAGAATGGGGCAACAGAGCAGATGAGATAGTTGGATGGCATCATTAACTCAATGGACATGAACTTGGGCAAACTGTGGGAGATAGTGAGGGACAGGGAGGCCTGGAGCGCTGCAATCCATGGGGTTGCAAAGAGTTGGACACAACTTAGCAATAAAACAACAATTTGATAGGGATCAACATTAAATGTGTAGATTGCTTTGGGTAGTATGGCCATTTTAATAATATTATTTCTTTCAATCCAAGAGCATGGGACATATTTCTATTTCTCTGAATATTCTTTAATTTTCTTTATCCATGTTTTATAGTTCTTAGAATAAGTCTTTCACCTCCCTGATCAGGTTTATTCCTATTTTATTTTTTGATGCAATTTTAAAAGGGATTTTTTTTTACTTTCCCTTTCTGATATTTAATTGTTAATATAAAAAATATAACAGATTTCTGTATGTCAATCTTGTATCCTTCTCCCTTGCTGAATTCATCTATCAGTTTTAGCTGTTTTTGTGTGGAGTCTGTAGAGTTTTCTACATATAACATCATGTCATCTGCATATAATGACAATTTTACCTCTTCCAGTTTGCATGCCTTTTATTCCTTTTCTCCTCTGATTGCTGTGGCTAGGACTTAGAATACTGTGTTGAATAGAAGTGGTGAGAGTGAGCACCCTTGTCTTGTTCCAGATTTTAGCAAGAAGGCTTTCAGCTTTTCACCATTCAGTAGTATACTGGCTGTGGGTCTGTCAAAGGGGCTTGTTAATACAGTGTTGGGTCCTTTTGCCAGAGTGTCTGATTCAATAGGTCTGGGGTGGGGCCCAGGAATTTTCATTTCAAACAAATTCCTAGGTAATGCTGATTCTGAAGCAGAGGAACATACTTTGAGAACCACTACTTTCAACCAATAGCACTCACCATCCTTCCTCTCCATCCCTAACTTTACTAAAGTAGAGTTGACAGTTAGTATTCCTTCTGGGTGCCTGTGACCCCAGGACATCTTCAGTCCAGATTCCCTCCTCCCCGATTCCGCACCTCACCCAAAGTCAGATCAGGACCTTTACCCTTTCTTTGCTGATTTCCTTACTCTGCAGTTCCATTTTAATTCAACGTGAACATTCTGCAGGGAGAGCTTTACTTTTTTTTGTCCTGGAAACACTCTCCTTGCATTGGTCTATTTAGGTCTAAGTTAGTCCTCAGTTCTACAAAACCCAGCTGTGAAAAGTCCCTTTCTTATAGATGAAATGCAATATGGGTTTGAGGTGAGAGTCAATTCACTGGTTTAAGAGGAAAAAAAAAAAAGCAGCACTATGCCAGTAAGACTTCCAAAATGAAAAAGACAACACAGGACAGCTATTTTCAACTCCTGCTTATACCACACCCTACGGAGAGGAAGAGTGGGATAAATACTGCATCCCTGAAATCCTAAAAAATCTGAGCTCCAGACTTCACAAGTCCTCTCTCATCTATGACAGCAGCATCAAAACACTGTAAACATAGGTTTAAAAAGCCACTTCCCAACTAACCCCTGTTTTCACTCCCACCTTCTATGAGGAGGTGAGAGCAGCAGAGGTTCTATTCTTGGCTATTCAAACCATAGTGTGTGGTCGAGGGAGCTGTCCCTCTAAAATTGGGTTTCTGACAGTGAAGGATACAGAACTGGGCTTTCTTTCCTTTCTTTACCCAGAATCCTCTCCTGTAAAACAAAGGAAGCAATAGCATCCTTGGCACAAGCAGAGGACCCAAAAGGGCTGGTCGGACCAGACTTAACTTCCACACCCACTGGCTGTGGCTACAGCTCCCCTAGCTGATTCTTCCAGGTGCCTGGAAATGTTTCCCAAAAAAGGGGTGGGGGAGATACAGAGAGAAGACAATGACCCTTCATGCTGAAGTTAGAGAGAAGAGGATACCTAATAATGCTTGAGGTTTTCTGTAACAAGGAAGACAAACTCTACCTTAATCTGGATCCCAAGCTAGAAAACAAAACAGCATGCTGGGGCCTTCTGAACTGATCTCCATACATCAACCCTTTCCTCCGAGCCATGCAGCCAGGATGCTCTGGCAAAACTCATCGCGCATCAGCACACCCTGACATGACATTTACAAATGGCTTCCCACTGCCCGAGGATAGCAGCTAAAACCTTTAAATGGCCTACAAGGCCTACATGCTCTGGTCCCTCCTCTCTTCAGTTTTGTCTTATGTCCCCTTTCCCTTCCAACTCTGAGCTCCAATCACATCAAGCTTCTTGAGTTTCCTCAAAGGCACCAGCTGGACAGAGCCTCTGCTCATGCAGCTCTTTCCGCTTGGGTTAAAATTGGAGACATTTGAAATGTTAGACCCATAATCTGTGGGGGACAAATTATATGGCTGGATTGGTTTGGGCAAGTCACATAATTTTCTTGACCTTCGCTTCCTCGGATGTAGGGCAAAGACAGAAATAAACAATGATGGCAACATCACAGAATTAGAATGAGGAACCATAGAGAAAACAAATGATTTGCTAAAGGAATAAAATTAGAACAAGAAAAGTTTGGGCCTTGGGGAAGTGAATTGATGAATTCAGAATAGATAGCAGGTAGGAGAAACAGTTCAATTTGGAACTCAATTGAAAAGGTCACTATGAGAAGCCTCTGGTTAGTGACACAGGCAAACTCATATTTGAGTGTGTGTATCTCTCTCATAAATGTAAGTTCCCATAGTCATCTTAACTGTTGTTGAAAATAAAATTCTCCTCTCATTTTATAAACTAAAAGGCCCAGGCATGTTTTTAAAAATATCTCTCACTGTGCAAATATCAATACCAATGAGGCTTTCCAAACAAACATATCTTATTTGTGACAAGTTATTATCCAACAAGTCTCTAATTAATTTTCCTGTTATGGGTAGTGCCTTTTTACATGGAATGTTCTCTTGACACTTTAAAGCAAATAGTCTGTCATTACTAATTCATTAAGTATTCACACAGATGCTATTAATCACAATGAACTAATGTGGTATTAATGGGTAGGTTATTAATCTGCAATTACATGCAGATTTCCTAATAAACTCAAGCTGCCCAAGTTTTTCGAGGAAAAAAGTAAGGGAAAACAAAATGAGCAAATCCTTCATAAAACAAATTAAGGAGAAGAAATACCTCTCCCTGTACCATAAGAGAGGATGTATAAAATTCGTTTTCTTTTCATCCTAACAAATCTTTGTTCTTACTCAATACAATGACATTTGCAATAAAGAGGTTTTCATCAAAATAATAATATAAATGAAGGAAAAATAAAACACCCATGCACCCTGGAGAGGTACTGAATTTCTTTAATGCCATAACATGTTCTTAGATGTAGCAAAGACTGACTGCTCAACATGAGGTCCCTGAAACAGCAGTGTGAGCATCACCTGAGAACTTGCCAGAAATGCAGAATCTCATGGCCCTTCTCAGATTTACTGAAACAGAATCTGCATTTTAACAAGACTCCCACATGATCCACATACACATTCAAGGTTGAGAAGATTGGTATCAAAGTACAGCTTTGTAGCTGCAAACTGGAAAAGAAGGAAGTGGGAGAGTTTTGCTTATACATCCTTGTTCATTAAAGCCTAGGTGTGCTGAGGAGGGAACAGCAGGCAAATCTTGCTGAAATTGTTCAAACGTACATAAACAAGGTGGATATGACAAGCAGCTGGGAAATCTTGATTACTAGAAAAACAATTTACACACCATATTTCATGAAAGCTAAGAAGCACATTTTTTTTAACATTTGAACATCTCTGAAATTGGAATCCATCTTAAAACTGTCAGCCAGACAGTCACGAAGTAGACGCCATTGCCTGCCCGTATACGACCTTGATCTAGCAGTTCTTATCATCAACACTTCAAATGAGTTGGTTGGTTGCCTGACTAGGAAATTGTCACTTAATGCATCTTCAGAAAGATATCACTGGAGTTTGGCTATGAAAGTAAAACTTACTATGTATCCAAAAAAACAGCCTTGGAGGAAAATCCCTGAGATGATTGGGAGCACATTTTAAAGAAATGCTGAATCACTGCTGTTATTGATGGAAAGAGGACAATGTTTTGTGAGAGTATAAAAGTACTGATGGTTTGAAATCAAAAAGACTATGAAGAAGTTTTAGGAATAAATTACCCCATCTCTTTTGCTTGCATTTTCCTTTTTAATTAATGTAAAAGACTAATATGTGATAAAAATTAATGTCTAAGCCTAAAAGAACTTTTGATGAACATAACATAAAAATTCCCAATCCTAAGAAATCATTGTGTAGAAATAAAGGTGCATCTTTCAGCTGGCAGTCTTTTTGATTCGATGAAATGTGGTATTATTTACTAGTTTATTATGTATTAGTTGATGCTATGAAAGACCCAGCAGTGTTTGTGTCTTCTCTTGCTTAATTTTAAGTCAAATAAATATAACCAACAAAACTGCATGTCACTATAGCATTACCACTACAGAAGACCCAGTATTTTTCCTCCTGGGAAATAATAAATGTGTCTAGAATATTCAAGCTGTGTTTCGATATAAATAAAAGAAGGCAAGAGAACAACTATTCCAAATGACTGCAAAAGCATTTTAAGGACAAGTGAACCTCCGGGTGAGATGAGACATTTTAATTCCCGAATATTGGGTTTCACATCTAGGTCTCAGGGGCAAAAATACAAGTTTGGCTGACTGGGAAGGCAGGCGTGAGGTCTCTGGCAAGAGCAGCTTCGTGGGCGTCCCGCCACACCGTGGGCTGTGCAGCCGGCAGACCTCAACCAGAGCCACAATTGCCTCCCTTCCTCACCCAGCACTTCCCACGCGGTCCCCACTAGACATGTTTCATTCTGGCAACGATCTGCAGCTTTCAAACCCTAACTTCCCTTCCCCTTCTCCGCAGCTCACGACACCAACACCTTTGACCTCAATTTAAATAATCAAATTGTTATGTCTTAATTTACTCACACTGGTCACGTATCCAGACCAGGGTGTAGATCAAGGGGGAAAAGAGAAATCTCTTTTCTTACATTATTCCAAGACTTGGTCAAAATGTTGGGAAATATAAGTTGAGAGAATTAATTAGGGCATTGCCCGACATTCTTTAGTGTGCACTAGCAAAGCATGCTGCCGGAGGGGTTATTTTGAACGGCTCTCATTTCAGAAAACTCACAGAACCTTCTCCAAGAGACAGTGGCTATAGTTCTCTACTCAGTTAGTTTAGAGAGCACCCTTGACTAGGTTCTCAGACTTGGCTGCATGTTAGAACTAGCTGCAGAAGCAGGGTATTAAATAGCTTAAAGAGTGGAAATGCAGGGTGCACACCAGACCAGTTACATCAAAACCTCTGAAGATGGGACCCAGGCATCTGTGTCTATTAAGCTCCCAAATGACTCCAGTGTACAGCTGGGGTTGAGAAGTACTTGACTAGAACTGCCCCGTCCAATTCAGAAGCGGGTAGTTGCAAGGTGCTACTGAATGCCTGAAATGTGACCCGTCTACAAGGTAACGTGTTGCAAGTTTAAGACATGTCCTGCATTTCTTAGGACTTAGTAGGCAAGAAAAAAATATAAAATGTCTCACGTGTAAGTTTTTTATACTGATTCCATGAAACGACAGTATTTTGGATATGTTGTGTTAGATTAAAAAAAAATAATTTCATCCAATTCCTTTCTACTTTAATGTAGCTATTAGAAAATGTAAAATTACATGAGCTGCATCTATGACTCACGTTACATTTCTTTTCGACATCACTATTCTGGAAGATGCCTTATAGGTCACTAGCTGTGTGAATATGAGAGACTTACATAACCACTCTAAGTCTCCACTTTCACAACTGTAAAATGGCATAATACCACTTCCCCGGTTTTCAGGAGTTTTACCATGTGCTAAGGGTCAAACATCTGAATTCGAATCCTTCCTCCATCGCCTCTTAGCTGTGTGATCTTGGGCTGGTGATTGACTTTACTGCTTGGCTACTTCTATTTCCTCATGCCCAAAAAGCAGATCAATCTTCCATCTTACAGCCTTGTGAGTTCAGTTTAGAGACTTCAAAAAAGGTAGCAAGTGTATTATTAAATAAGGTCACCTCTATAACGTGTGTAGACTGTCAGGCCCTTCTCTGTGTGATGTATTCTTATGAGTTTGGGAGGTGAGGGGATCTGTTAAAGGCTAACTTCACAGCGATGAGTCAAAATACCCACATTAGTAGTAAAACAGGGGAGAAATGGGGATTTTTCCACATTGTAAAGATGCTCAATCCAGCCACACCTTCAAGCTGCAGTTGAAAAGTTCTCAGAATTGAGGATGAGAGCTCAGCTGAAATCATCTAATCAAAGAGTGAGGAAATGGGAGGATGAAATGTTCAACTCCACTTGGCCATGCCTTTGTGAACAACCAACTTTTTAATTTTTCTAGTGACTGAGTTTTGCCACTGACCAATTAGGAGTAGAAAAAAGGTAAGTGATTGTTCCATTTCTCTAGACATTCAAGACCCAGGAAATCTGAGTCATCTGCTTCTGCTGTGAAATCTGGATGACCCTTAGACATTCCTGCCCAAATCCCATTTTTCTCAGCTCAGTTGTTATTCCTGCTTCTGGCAACCAACAGCAGGAACACGTGGGGACTTGAAGGGGCTTCAGGAATCGTTACCGCCAAAGCTCATGTGGGTAGGCTTTGAATAGTTACCACCAAAATGTAGGACTTTTCTTCCCTTTTCAGTCATCTTCTTTCAGGAAGTGGCTTTTCAAAAATACACAACCCTTCTGAACAACTACAAAGTAAAACACATTATACACGCCAACCATGCCAAAAAGGGTGTGGGCAGGTTGGGAAGAATCATTGCAGGTGTATATATGTCTTTCTTAGGATGTGAATATCCTGTGTCATCAGTCATGCCCCAAAACTTATATTTAGTCAAAGGATCCCAAATTTAGTTGACAATCTTCTAAAGTAAAATGTTTTTTATCTTCCTACAACATTCAAGCTAACTAGCAGGAAACTTTTCATTATGTGTTGCAATATTTATACTACAAACATGCCCCCTCATCTGTTTTCCTACTTCTTTTTTTAATGTAGAGCATTTCTAGGCTGTCATTCCACTTTTCAGAAACCTCAGCTTCCTTGCCCCCAGTCAAAAATCTCAAAATGGATTCTGACATCCTTCAGCTGCCCATCTCACTCCTGTCATCTCTCACCAACAGCCCTGCTCATTCCTTCCACAGAGCCAAGTTCACTCCAGCACCTCCAGATTTACAGCCCCGCTCCGTCCCTGCCATTCCAAATTCAAACAAGAGTCCCCATCTTTAAGATCAGATGACAAGCAAGCTCTTTCATAAACCACATAATATGTACTTATGAATGAAGACACTACTTTGTGTATTACTACTTCCAATCATTTGCACTGTTTAGAAATATTTTCAGCTATACTATGGCAAAAGCTGTATCATCTCTAGTTGGGCATTGACCTTTTAACTCTCTGCTTTCATAATAGGTATTTGGCAATAGACAGTAATTTCACCTATAAATACATTTGTTCTGTGGCATAGGTAAGCCCATAAAAGCTTGCACTTAATCACTTCAAAGCTTGGCATTGGCACAAACTCCAAACACCTATCTCTGGTTTCATCTAATATCCTTATAAACACCTATTAACTGTCGGTAATGTGTTCATCACCCAGGGATTCTAGACAGCAAATTGTTCAAATATTTGGGTATGAATGGACCCATGGGGCCATGTAATAGCCATCTCCACTCAAAACACCTGAATTAGGACGTATTGTAAAGCTAAAATAAAACTATACCTTTTTGAGGCATGCCCAACAATCTTTACACAGGCAGGGGTTCTTAATCTTTTTCGTGCCATACATCTCCTGGGCAAGCGCTTAAAACCCATGGGCCATTCTCAAAATAATGTCTACAAGAACATAAGAAACATGGGTTTATAATGGAACCCAGTTATTTCAAAACACAGTTAACAAAACAGTTGTCTTACTGTTTAAAATCATGATAGATGCACTACTTCAAAAATTCATTAAATAAGATCTCGCATCGAGTCTAGCCACCACTATGATTTTGAAGTGGTGATGTAGGTAGATGCTATTTCAAGATAGCTGTAACATCTGTATTAAGATTTTTAAAAATGATGATTCCCATTGGTAACCAAGTCACAGCTTACAAACCAGAGTTTGTAAACTACAGTCATAATTAAAGAAAATGCTAAAGTTCCATCAGAGGTTAGTGCAAATAAAGATGCTTTTTTTTTGTTTTCCTATTCAAGTCCCTGAATTCTATCAACAGCTCTCTTGAGGTGACATGAGTCCAAACTAAAGATCCCCTAGGGATGAGGAAAAGAAAAGAGAGAATGGAAATGGGTATAACTAACAACAACAAAAACAGTGGAATCCAAAGAAGACCGAAAGCAACCTAAGATGACACTTTTCCTTTCACTAATTCCCCTTTCCTCTTCTCTTTCCCTACTGGAGAGACTTAAAACTCATATACACCATTGAGTGTGTTGTCTGACCAATTAAATTATCAAGACTTTTCAGGGTTTGAGGTCATGACCAAGGTCCGGCAATAAAGTTGGGAAAACACAAATATCCTAATCTATTGTTTTCATCCCCTGATGCTTCTTTCCTGATCATCTGACACTTTTACACAGGTGGGCAAGCATAGATGAGAAAAACAAATAAGTATGTATACAAACAAGATAATTTCAGATGGTTATACAAACCACAGAGGACACCTATAGAGTAACAGGATAGAGGGGGACTGTAGATGGGAGTAGAGAACTATTTTTACTAAAGGTGTTCTTTGATCCTTCTCTATCAGTGAAATAAATTTAAATTTATTCACAAATAGCTCACCTTTCTAATGGCCGATTCAGGACTCTAGAGCAGCATTGTCTGATAGAAATGTTATCTGAGCCAAATATATAATTGTTAATTTCCCTGTTGCCATATTTGAATAAGTAAAACAAAAAAAGGTGAGATAATGTTTAATAATATATTTTATTTAACCCAATGTATCTAAAAATATTTCAATATGTAATTTATGAAATAAATCATCAATTTATTGGTGAGATATTTTTACATGTTTTCTAAATGAAGTCTCTGAAATTTGGTGTATACTTTACACTTACAGCACATCTCAATTCCAACTAGCCATATTTCAAGTGCTCAAAAGCCACATGTGGCTAGTAGCTACCATACTGAACAGTGTAGCTCTAGAGCCTTTTATTATTACTTTTGGCCATGCTGCATGGCTTGTGGGATCTTAGTTCCCTGAAGGGAGAGCACCCAGGCCCTGGCAGTGAAAGTGCCAAGTCCTAACCACTGGACAACCAGAAAATTCCCTCTAGAATCTTGATTACAGTACCTACTGAAATATTTTGTGATGTGCAGATTTTTAATTTCTACACAGTAGTCTTGGGGCAACTCATTAACTTCTACATCCTCCTATGCCTAACACAATATCTCTTGCTGGATGCAAATGAGGAAATCTAAATTCTGATTGCTACTGGCAATGATCTAAGCCAAGCAGACTTAGAAAGTATGAGACAACGGATGTCAGAGTAGAAACAAAGAAAGAAATGTGATCCTTAGTTTCAGTTGCTAGATCAACCCTTACCTGAAGCCCACATGATTACTAGATATTTTGGTTACATGAGCCAACAAATTGTCTTTATTGTTTAGGCCAGTCTGAGTTGATGTTTCTGTTACTTGTGATTAAAAACAATTGGCACCAGGAAAAAAGTAAAAGCTCAGAAAATAGTCCTGTGTTCACAGATTAATTAATACAATCAAAATACTGTCTATTTCAATCTATTTGAAGTGAGCACATTTCCCCCAAATCAAAGAGCATACAACTCAGAATAAATGTTATGAATAGATGCAGTTCTTATTTGCAACATTATTTGCAACATTAACCACTACAAAAGAAAAGCTACATTAAAGCCACAGGGGGAAAAAATAGATCTTAAAAAGCTTGGAACAGGTAGGAGTCAAAAAGTAAGACAAGGATATGCACTAGGGGTGGAAATGGATACACAGGAAGAAAATCTAAAATGCTGACTGTCACAGCTACCAGAGCACAGCTTCCTACACATGGTGGCCATTCTCAAGGCCTCTTTACTTCCTTAAGCTATTTAGGAAAGAGGTCATGCCCTAGAGGCAAATACACATTTTCAGAGTCTTCAGGAAGAAATTAATTTCTGTATTTGAAGTAAATGTCTCCTAACAGGAAATTGCTAAACTTATTAAAATTTCACAACTTCTTTCCCCTTCCTCACACTACACGAACCCACACTCCCACCCCACCCATGCTCAAACGAGGTATTGCAATTATGAAAAATGGAAACCACACCAACAAAAAACTGCAGGTAAAATCATTTCATTTCACATTCTAAGTCTTTGACACAGGCCTAGATCTTTACACAGCATCTCTCTGTGCATACAGGACTCATAACAGCGTATATATAACTTGGCAAGTTGTTGCTTCCTGGGTAGCCCCATGAAAACGAGGCAGAATAGTCAGAAAAAACAGGAATCTGCTCTGAGTAGGCACACTTGGTCTATATAGCAGATTCAATGAGACTTATATGAGCTGAGTTTTCACCAGGAATAAAAGCACACCACAGTGACTGGCTGCTCATTAGCACTTCCCCATCACGTCCCCATTTTGGTTTTTCTAGTCTGATATCATTTGATTCAAAGAGCTTAATGACATCAAAGGTCATTGGCACATCATGATACCATGCCATGGCATGAAGAAAATGACACAGTTAACTATGTCTTCAATGATCTGAACTTTCTAATTATCTTATGACTTTACAGGGGCTGAACTGTAAGTTTTCAGCTTTTTAGTATTTGCAGAAGATGGTCTGGCTAGGATCACTAACAGGAAGAACAAGATTATAGGGGGGTTATTTAATTATGAGAATCCTTTAAATCTCAGCCAACAGGTATTTACAAATAAATAACCAATCTATGAATCACAGTCATCTTTCTCTGCCTATTAATGCATAGGCCCCACTTCATCTTATTGTTCTGCTAGTGCTGTGTCTGTGCTTGAACATAATAATCTACTGCATTTCTTTATAAAATATTGGCCAAGATCGCTATTCCATATAGAGATGAGCTGGCCCTAGCCTAAGTCATCTGTCTTCTGTTTGACACAAGTGTTCTAGCTCACTCATTGCTTTATGTTTCATAAGTGCTCATTTGCAAAATTTTCATCTGTTCGTTCATAAGCAATGCATGCTGTGTCAATTTCATAGTCACATGAAAATTTGGGAGGCTTTGTAGGAAGGAAATTTTAAGACATTCAAATGCATAACTATATTCAGACCTTTAAAAAAAACAAATCCTAATTCTTAGAACAAGAAATAATTTTATTTTCCAAGTAGAAATCTGAGTCTTATATGCCATTTAAAGAAAAAAATTCATGAAGCCAGGTTGCTGACTTCAATAGAGGGCAATTTTTCATCAGCCAGGTGTGTCAAACCCATTTTATTTCACAAATTGAACAGCCATTTCTGTGTGTTCTCTGTCAGTCATAAGAAAATGGTATTCTTTTGATTGGTCTCATCGGGTTTTATTTTTGGATATTCTTTTTATCAAGGGTGAGGAAAAATATCTAGACAGTATTTAATATTTTTGAAAGCACATGATATTTACAGAGGATAAGACCAGAATAAAACTTAAAGCATCTGATAGACACTACTTCATGAGCCGCAGAACTATCTTTGAGACAAAATGGAAGAGCAAAGGACAAATATTGAGGGCCTGCAATATGCCAGGAACTAGACTGGGTAATTTATATAGGTCATCCCGTTTAGTCCTCACAAATCCTATGAAATGGGTATTCTTATCTCCATTTGAAAGACAAAAAAAAAGCTGAGCTAGGTGAGCTAACTGACCAAAAGTAACACAAAGGAGAAATGAAAGGAAAGGATTCAAATCCAACTCTGTGGCATTAACACTCAGGCTCTGAGAGGCTTATAATGAAGATAAAATCTGGAAACCACTTAATGGCAACACATGAACTGATGAAACAAATTGCAGTATATCCATACAAAACAGTCATGGCAAATAATAGTATAGAGCTATTTATACTGACCTGAAAAGATGTTAACATGTCACATAAAAATAACATTATAAAAATAGAATATACAATCCTTTTATTTATATATATATATATATAATTGTATATGTATATTTGCATTTAAAAGCTTATCACTTGGTATTAGGATCTGAAGTATGTTTCCTCTCGCTAGTCATTTATGCTGATCTACAATGAGCTTGTATCACCTGGGTGGTTAGACGATGAGTAGACTGACTGAAAGATACACAGATACATAGATAGATAAAGAATAAATATATATTAATAGTTAGAATTTAAAGACCAAGTGTTTAATTCTTGGATTGGCTTTTCCTCCCTCCCATCTTTCTTCCCAGTCCCCCATCTGCATTTCCTGGGATCACCTCCCAAAATAAACAACTTGCATGCTAAATAAATAAAGAATATTTAGTGTTTAAAAAATAAGATTGCCAGCACATCTGGTATCTGAAAAGTTCTATTTATATACTTGAAGAATATCTGGGCTTCCCTGGTGGCTCAGTAGTAAAGAATCTGCCTGCCAATGCAGGAGATGCTGGTTCAATCCCTGATTTGGGAAGATCCCACATGCTACAATGTAACTAATCCCGGCACCACAACTATTGAGCCTATGTTCTAGAACCCATGAGCTGCAACTACTGAGCCCACGTGCCACAGCTACTGAAGCCTGAGTGCCCTAGAGCTGCTGCTGGGGCTGCTAAGTCGCTTCAGTCGTGCCCGACTCTGTGCAACCCCATAGGCGGCAGCCCACCAGACTCCCCCGTCCCTGGGATTCTCCAGGCAAGAACACTGGAGTGAGTTGCCATTTCCTTCTCCAATGCATGAAAGTGAAAAGTGAAAGTGAAGTCGCTCAGTCGTGTCCGACTCCTAGCGACCCCATGGACTGCAGCCCACCAGGCTCCCCCATCCATGGGATTTGCCAGGCAAGAGTACTGGAGTGGGGTGCCATTGCCTTCTCCAGGGCTAGTGCTCTGCAACAAGAGAAGCTACTGCAATGAGAAGCCTGCCCGCCACAACTAGAGAACAACCTCCACTGGCCACAGCTAGAGAAAAGCCCACACAGCAATGAAGACTCAGCACAGCCAAAAATAAAGTTCTTCCTTTAAAAAAATCTAATTATCTGCAACATATTTGCAGAGTTCAGAAAGATATATATCTATAAATCTGTGTATTGGTATCATCTATACATTTACATATTTTATCTATATGTATAAATATAAAGATATAGACAGAGAATGAGATAATATCTCTACATTTATAGAGAGAATGAAAGAATAATTTGATAAAGAAAATACAGCAAAACAGTCATAATCAGGAAATCTGGGTAGAGAGTATATAGGCAGTCCTCATACTATTCTTTCAACTTTTAAGTCTGAATTACCTCAGAATTTAAAAGTTCCAAGAATACATATTTCATATTTCAAGCACATACATCTGGCATAAGATGGTACTAATTTAAAAAGAGAAGCTACTCCACGATTTGCTCTCCTTCTTGGCACTTGAAGCAAGAGCCCTATGACTGATTTCATAATTTATCCTTTACAGTGCATATCAAACTAGAGATTTACTTGTCTGTGTCCTTCCCAGAGGATAGAAATACATGGGGAGCCTCCCATTTTGTTTCACAAGACCAACACAATATTGATAATAGAATTTGACAAACCAAGCACACAAAAATCCATGGACCAAGACGAATCATAAATACAGACACACATATAAGAAACAATTCAATTCTAGCAATGGCTTAAAAGAAAATAATAAACCATCCATATGCAGGATTTATTTCAAGATTATAAGGTTAATTCAGCATGAGGAAATCTAGACAAGTTAAATGAGATACTCCATGTGAGTCTCTTGATAAACAGTGAAGAGATTTTTCTTGAGCAACACTTTTTGTGAACTAGGAATAACAGAACACAATAAAAAATACTAGAAAAAAAGAAAAAGTACAGTGGGGGTAAATGCTAGAGGCATTACAACCCAAGCTAAGAATATTATACCCATTATCATTGCTATAATTCAACATTATTCTGAGGCTCTAGTCAATTATAGTAAAAGGAAAGGAAGAGACAAAAATTGTAATTATTTCTTAATTTCATGATTACCTTTCCAAAAAATCCCCAAAAAGCTATGACTTAATAAAATAGTTATAATTAGATCCAATATAGATACAGCAAAGCTTTACAATAAGCATCAGGAGTTGGCAAACTTCTTCCCTGAAGGTCAGAGAGTAAATATTTTAAGCTTTACCTGTCATATGGGCTTTCCAGGTCATATGGTCTCTACAGCAACTACTCAGTTCTGATGGTGTGGTGCAAAAGCAGCCATTGATAATGCATAAATGGATGGATGTGGCTGTCTTTCAATAAAATTTTATTTACAAAAACAGGCAGTGGCATGGATTTGGCCCACGGGCCACAGTTTGCTGACCCCTACTTTATACCACAAAAAAACAGGTGATTGAGAAAAGTTGCCATTTAAAGCAGCAAGAAAATATATGAAGACCTAGAAACAACTTTCTAAAGGACCATTCTGCTATATGCAACAGAAATGAGACCGTGAATACTCTTTCAACACAGTGATCTCACTTCTGGGAATTTATCCTAAGGATACATTTAGATAAGGCCATAAAGATGTGCAAACTTGGGTATTTATTATAGTGTTATTTATAATAAGGAAAGATGTCTACTGACATAATCCACATCTATGAGGAATACATCATTTGTTAAAGCAGCTGATGGAGCAGCATGCATAATATCAGCTATTTTTATTTTTTAAATATATGGCTGTGCATATGACATTATGCATATGTATCCACACGTGGGGGAAAAACCTGGGAAGATATATACCCAACTGCTTTATTAGCAGGTATTTCTAGGAGTGGATTTAAGTGTGACTTTCTTTTTACTTTTTGCATGCTATTTTTGCTCCTTTTTATTTTCATAATTAAGCTTAGAAATAACAGTTTCTCATTTTTAAAAGTAGAAAAAAAAAAAAACTTGTGCTGCTCTTAACAATTTACTCTCATTTTTATTAATTTTAGCCCACATACAGTATCCTCCTCAAACAAAACCCATCGATACTGATTTTAGTTTTTACAGTAAGATGTTCCCAGAAATTCTTTAAATTTTAACAGCTTCATGCCCTGAAGATAGGAATCTTTGGTCTATAACTAATACAAAACGATCATCTTCTGGAAATACTTTTTCTTATCCTTCAGTGATACATCTGCTTATTGGATTGTGTGTAGGCACACATCTTTCTGTCTGGGAAGAAAATAAGCCAGAGAAGGGAGATAGGAAACAGGCAAGAATGGTGGGTAAAGGACCAACACAAGTTAATATCCTACAGGGAAATAAGTCTTAGTAAATTCACTCTTCAAGGTTCTATTTACAGTGCCATAGCACAGGAATATCACCTGTTGGGTTATGGGAAAACTCTGACATTCTTCCAAATTCCCACTTACAACTTATGAAGACTAAGTTTCAGCCTTCTAGTATAAAATATAAGTCCATATGGTTTATATCTAATTGTGAAATTTAAGCACATTTTTCCTTACAATTTACAATGTGTGTTAGTTGCTTCGTCGTGTCTGACTCTGTGACCCCATGGACTGTAGCCTACCAGGCTCCTCTGTCCATGGGATTCTCCAGGCAAGAATACTGGAGTGGATTGCCATTTCCTTCTCCAGGGGATCTTCCTGACCCAGGGATCGAACCCAGGTCTCCTGCATTGCAGGCAGATTCTTTAGTATCTGAGCTATAGGGAAGTCCCTATAACTGACAATAGGTATTTAATTATTCTGCCAATGATTTTGGATGTTATATACATAAATTGATACATACTTAACTTTTATTAAAATTGATTAAATTAATTCTTAAAATCTTAGGGGAAAGGATATGGAGGAAAAATAAAAATGATTATTCTCAAAATTTTTCAGGAATTCTTTTAGATGTGCTACTGAATGCTAGCTGTATGGCATAATTCAGTTATAAGAAAGTGAAAATGGCATAATTCAGTCATAAGAAAGTGAAAAAAATACCATTTTTGCCTTCTCAAAACAATCACCTTACTTGGCCTTCAAAATCTCCCTATTTCCATCCTGAAGTGCTTTTCTCCAACAGCTCAGCATAAAAATTAGATCAACTGTGAGCAGAAGATCCTCTAGCAAAAGACATTTCCAACTTTTGAAGAGCATGTGTGCATGCAGGCGTATGTGAGTATGTGTGTGTGAGCTTGTCATTGTTTGAGAGGCCATGGGAGAAAGGACAGTCTCCCCAGAGTCAACTTAGCATTTAACAGGAACAATATGACAAATACAAGGTCATCCAGAGTTCTCAAAAGTTATGTCAAAAGACAATGAAGTGTTAAGTACATGTTGTAAACCATGAAAATCCAGGACACAATGAGCAAGTGATGAAGTTTGCTCTGAACATAACAGACAAATGAGTATACTGATATAACATGATTTTCATTAACTATTCCTTTGCTCCCAACCTCAATCAAATGCTATTTATCCTTCAGCAGCAAAACTTACTACTATCAAATGTGTACATGAGCTATGCCAGGCTTGCACTGAGATCTGAGAGACTGGAATTCTATAACTTTCCTTCCAATATTCCTTTTTTAAAAATCTTAGAAATGAATTTAGTATAGTTAAAAAGTGAGCAGCCATGCTTCAAATCCAAAACTATGTTTTTCTTGTCAAATATTGCTCTCTGTAAAGTGCATCACCAAACCCCAGCAGAAACTTACCCTTCAACTTGAGGTCGACATTACGTCTGAGCCAAGGATAAATCCCATAGCTTGGCATATCTTCAGGAATTGGATTACTGTGTATCCAGCCATCACAAGCAAACCGGAAGAAATTATCACAAGGGTCCACAGACAGATTTACTTTACTTAAGATGGAAGCAGCTATTTAAAAAGAAAATCATAGGATTAATGACAAGCACTGAACATTGTGTACTGGTCTCTTCCAAATTAAACAACAATTTCATATCAACCAGTTCCCAAGCCTTGGTTTTCACATTTCCCTTCAAATGACTCCCTGAATCAACTTTGTCATATTAAACTACTACATTCAGACCGTGTGGGTAAAAGTTTGGTGGTAATATTGTTATTGGTTTTTGCAGGACCACCCCTAACATCTGTTTCAGCAATACAAACAGAGTGTACAGGTAAACTGTCTGGCAGAATGCATGTGACATTTCCTTCAATTCTTCTGCAAGGTGACTTTGCTACTCTTTCCACCAGCATCTATTTCCCCTGCCTTGAATCTGGGCTGGCCTTATAACTTGCTTTGACCAGAAGAAAATGGCAGGGCAAGTTTTCATGAGTTTCAAAGCTAAGCCTTAAGAGGCCTTTCATCTTCCACATTAAATCCCTTTGAATGGAGCCCTGAGACTGCCCTCTGAAGAGGAGGAGGTAAGGCCACATGAAGAAAAACCAAGCCACCACCAATGGCCAGGCATGTGATTGAGACTATCATGGACCTTTCAGGCCAGGCAAGCCTCCAGCTGAATGCAGCTATATGAATGAGCCTAAGACAATCTCCACAGAGGAACCCCACCAAACCCAAATCATCATAAGAAATATTAAACCACTCATTTCAGGCCTTTAAGGTTTGGGGTGGTTTGTTCCACAACAAAGACTAACTGAAACAGAGGCCCACACACAAAATCTAAACGTTGAAAAGATCTATTTACAATATATTCATACTTTCATAAAGACCTGGAGGGCCAGGTATGGATTCTTAAACCCCTTGACATTTAGGGAAGCTCTCAGAGAAGTGAACCCCTGGAAGAGATCCAAAGAGGCCCTGAAAGGAAGCTTGGGGCCATCTTAGAGGGGATTCTGGGTTGCAGAAGGAGAGGGCTGTTGCTTTGGCCCCACAGACTCCTTGTCCAGGGGAGAGGCGTGGCCAGAGCAGGGCAAAGAGGAACTTTCTAAATGAGGGGCCCAAGGCAGACGCCACTCTTGCCCAAGTCTAGGGGCAGAACTGGCTATCTGTATAAGTTAACAGAAAGACACAATAGACTGATCTGCCATTTTTTCCTTTCTTAAAGCCACACTCAATTACATATGGAAGATAATCAGTAGGAAGTTTGTGCATAGCTAAATATGTATCCATGAGCTTAAAAAAAAAAAATCTTTCATTACAAGATGAGAAGGTCCCCAAATTCCTAATACTAAACTCCAACTCTCTTTCAACTGCTGGCTACCACTCTAACCTAAAGATATGCACCAAATCATTTTTTTAAGGGCAGCCAATATTTTAATGACATTGGAAAGATGACATCCTGGGTGATTTTTATCCTTAATTAATGCCAGAATACATTTATGTTTGAAGTAATGGAAACCCAATGAGTTTTCAGCTAAACATGAATGACTAGCCAAAAAAGTATAATCTGCATAAATGTAGATACGCATACTACAGTTTGGTTATGTGTGGTTCTTCCAGGTTTAAAAGTAAGGCTACTTATTTCCTTAGCCTAGACATTCTATGAACATTTCAAACAGCTTTATGTCTTCAATGAAGTGACTAATATACAAGCATCCTAATAGCTACAGAAATTCAAATTCCCCACCACTCTCAATCCTTCCACACACTGCCCCAAGAAGCAAAAAAAAAAAAAGTGGTTTAGAATCTAAGTTTGGCAAAGTTTAAATTAACTTAACATTTTTATCTTTCTTTTTTAATTAATTATTTTAATTGGAGGCTAATTACTTTACAATATCATAGTGGTTTTTGCCATACATTGACATGAATCAGCCATGGGTGTACATGTGTTCCCCATCCTGAACCCCCTCCATCTTCCCTCCCCATCCCACCCCTCAGGGTCATCCCAGTGCACCAGCCTTGAGCACCCTGTCTCATGCATCAAACCTGGACTGGCGATCTATTTCACATATGGTAATATACATATTTCAATGCTATTCTCTCAAATCATCCTACCCTTGCCTTCTCCCACAGAGTCCAAAAGTCTGTTCTTTACATCTGTGTCTCTTTTGCTGTCTCACATATAGGGTCATCATTACCATCTTTCTAAATTCCATATATATGCGTTAATATACTGTATTGGTGTTTTTCTTTCTGACTTACTTCACTCTGTATAATAGGCTCCAGTTTCATCCACCTCATTAGAACTGGCCCAAAAAATATGGAATGCTTCACAAACTTGTGTATCATCCTTGTGCAGGGGCCATGCTAATCTCTGTATCATTCCAATTTTAGTATATGTGCTGCCAAAGCGAGCACAATATTTTTATCTTTCAAAATTAATTAGGTTGCCTCCAATTACAATTTTTGTTTCTGCTACTATTTCATCACTAATATGTAATATGCAAATATGTTAGGACACAAAGTTTTCATTTTAGTTTATATTTATGGTTAATCGGGCTCTGCAGTCACAGGATGAATCTGCTGTGTGACACCTCAGGGACATGGATCACAGAAGTTTCAGTCCCATACAATATTCACGTAAGCACACTGTTTACTGGCTACCTTCCCAAATCCCCCAGCCCCAAACCCTCAAATGTATCCCATCTCCTCAGTATTCTTGCAGGTATCTAAACTGCAAGATCAGCTCTGACCTCAGTCCTGATACAAAGTGGAGAATACATCACTCACACTGAATTTGGAACTGAGCCCACTAAGTGGAAAAACTCCAGCTACAGCCTCTCAATTCATCATTCACAGTTCACAGCTGGGCACAGGGTTGCACTTTATACAGAGGAGCTGTGACTCAAAATTGCAAGGGACCATAATTGTCAAGACACCAAAACTCCTTTCCCCCTACTCAGTTCATGGATAAAACTCAGAGAGTCTTCTTTTAATAAAAGAAATACGATGACAAAGAAACTCTGCGAAATGCCAGGCTATGTAGTCCCTCAAGTCATCACATACAAGACAAATTGTTATTCGGTCTCCAGCTAGCATTTGTGTAGTAGAGGTGGAGGCACTACTTCTTATACCAGCCTGACTTCTTAAAGTTTAACCAGGGCTAAAAGGGGTGGGGTGGGTGGTAACAATGAAGTCACTAATACTGAGCAGTTTCCCTCTGTGCCAGGAACTATGCTAAGCCCTTCTCAGGCAGTGTAGCCTCATCACATACTCTAGACCCAGACCACCTGATTTTGAATGCCAACACCACCATGCAATAACTATGCAACCTTAGCCTCTCTGTATTTTAGTTTCCTCATCTGTAAAATGGGGTAATAAAAGCACCACATAGGATTTTCATGAGAATTAAATGAGTACGTGTAAAGCACTTAGAAAAGTGTCAGGCACACTGCCAAATAAATACAGTTGCCAGATAAAGTACAGAATACCTAGTGAAATTTGCATTTCATATAAATGACTACTTTTATAGTGCAAGTACTACCAAATATTTCATGGGACATACTTGTACCAAAAAAAAAAAAATTTGTCATTGTATATCTGCAATTCAAATTTAACTGGGCATCCTGAATGTATGCATGTAGCTAAATCTGGCAACCATACATACAAATTTGCTATTACAATTTCACAAACACTCATGCTAAACTCTTGACGCCAGATGTTTCAGAGCTCATAGAGTCTAGAAAAGCAATGCAATGCATAAACCACAGATGATATAATACTGCCAGCAATGTCTGAAGTAGCACTCCTGAAGCAAACACATTAATAATTCTATAGGGAACAGTGCGCATTCTCTGAAGACGGATGAATAATGCCTAAAACAGCCTCACATGAGTTAAGATACAGTTCTGCCATCACAAGAATTGACGCCAGGTCCTATCTTGCCAACTGAGTTACAATGCTCTCTGAGTAAGGGGTAAAGGGGAAGACATCATGGACCTCAACTTCTCGTACTAACACCATCATTATTTTCTTCTATTCTCATAACCAGCATGATAAATTAAAAACTCTTCCCTGGTGGCTCAGTAGGAAAGAATCTACCTGCCAACGCAGGAGAACTGGGTTCAATCCCTGATCGGTAACATCTCACATGCTACAAAGCAATTAAGCCCTGTGGGCCACGACGACTGAGCCTGTGCTCTGTAATGAGAAGCCACCACAATAAGTCCACTCGTCACAACTAGAGAGGAACCTCTGTGCTCCACAACTAGAGAAAGTCCATGGGAAGTAATAAAGGCCCAGTGCAGAAAAAAAAAATTCTTTTTCCCATTTTACAGATTGTGAAACTGAGTCATAGGTGGGTTTATGTATTTAGCCCAGATCAGCCTTCGAACTAAAGTTAGCCTCTCTGCTCCTATCCACTACCACCACTATCATTAACAAATCCTTTTCTTGTTTCCTCACTTCTTTGTATTCTTTCTCCGTTATTCTGAAAGAGGGATTAGGATGTGACTAGAAAAGAGAAGTAAGGAAAGATGGCACCTCAGAAAATATGGCAGCTGTTTGCAAAATGCCCAAAACGCCCTTCTCCCAAACATCATCCTTCAAGCAACACAAGCACGCGGCCCCGAGGCAGGCACGTGACGCACGTGATGCACATGGTGCCGAGGCAGGCACGTGATGCACGCACGCGGCGCCGAGGCATGCATGTGATGCACGCACACGGCGCCGAGGCAGGCACGTGACGCACACGGTGCCAAGGCAGGCACGTGATGCACGCTTGCGGCGCCGAGGCACACACGTGAGCACGTGATGCACACGGCAGCGAGGCAGGCACGTGATGCACGTGGCCCCGAGGCATGCACGTGATGCACGCACGCGGCGCCGAGACACGCACGTGACGCAAACGGCACCGAGGCGGGCACGTAATGCACACACGCGGCGCCGAGGCAGGCACGTGACGCACGCACGCGGCACCGAGGCACGCACGTGACGCACACGGCGCGGGGGCAGGCCGTTATGCACGCACCCGGCGCCAAGGCACGAACATGACGCACACACCGCCAAGGCACGCACGTGACGCACACGGCGCCGAGGCACGCACGTGACGCACACGGCGCCGAGGCACGCACATGACGCACGTGACGCACACGGCGCCGAGGCACGCATGTGACGCACCCGGCGCAGAGGCAGGCACGTGACGCACACGGCGCCGAGGCACGCATGTGACGCGCCCGGCGCGGAGGCACGCACGTGACGCACCCGGCGCCGAGGCACGCACGTGACGCACGTGACGCAGACGGCGCCGAGGCACGCACGTGACGCACCCAGCGCCGAGGCACGCACGTGACGCACCCGGCGCCGAGGCACGCACGTGACGCACCCGGCGCCGAGGCACGCACGTCACGCACGTGACGCAGACGGCGCCGAGGCACGCACGTGACGCACTCGGCGCCGAGGCACGAACGTGACGCATCCTGCGCCGAGGCACGCACGTAACGCACCCGGCGCCGAGGCACGCACGTGACGCACGTGACGCACACGGCGCCGAGGCACGCACGTGACGCACCCGGCGCAGAGGCAGGCACGTGACGCACGTGACGCACACGGCGCCGAGGCACGCACGTGACGCACCCGGCGCAGAGGCAGGCACGTGACGCACGTGACGCACACGGCGCCGAGGCACGCATGTGACGCACCCGGCGCCGAGGCACGCACGTGACGCACCCGGGGCCGAGGCACGCACGTGACGCACCCGGGGCCGAGGCACGCACAGGACTCACCTGGCGCCGAGGCACACACGTGACGCCCGTGACGCACACGTCGCCGAGGCACGCACGTGACGCACCCGGCGGCGAGGCACGCACGTGACGCACGCGGCGCCGAGGCACGCACGTGACGCACCCGGCGTCGAGGCACGCACGTGACGCACCCGGCGCCGAGGCACGCACGTGACGCACTTGACGCACACGGCGCCGAGGCACGCACGTGACGCACCCGGCGGCGAGGCACGCACGTGACGCACTTGACGCACTCGGCGCCGAGGCACGCACGTGACGCACCCGGCGCCGAGGCACGCACGAGACGCACCCGGCGACGAGGCATGCACGTGACGCACCCGGCGCCGAGGCAGGCAGTGAAGTACACGGCGCCGAGGCACGCACGTGACGCACTTGACGCACACGGCGCCGAGGCACGCACGTGACGCACCCGGCGGCGAGGCACGCACGTGACGCACTTGACGCACTCGGCGCCGAGGCACGCACGTGACGCACCCGGCGCCGAGGCACGCACGAGACGCACCCGGCGACGAGGCATGCACGTGACGCACCCGGCGCCGAGGCAGGCAGTGAAGTACACGGCGCCGAGGCACGCACGTGATGCACGGGACCCACACGGCGCAGAGGCACGCACGTGACGCACCCGGCGCCGAGGCACGCACGTGACGCACCCGGGGCCGAGGCACGCACAGGACTCACCTGGCGCCGAGGCACGCACGTGACGCCCGTGACGCACACGTCGCCGAGGCACGCATGTGACGCACCCGGCGGCGAGGCACGCACGTGACGCACTTGACGCACACGGCGCCGAGGCACGCACGTGACGCACCCGGCGCCGAGGCACGCACGTGACGCACTTGACGCACACGGCGCCGAGGCACGCACGTGACGCACCCGGCGCCGAGGCACGCCCACTTGACGCACACGGCGCCGAGGCACGCACGTGACGCACCCGGCGCCGAGGCACGCACGTGACGCACTTGACGCACCCGGCGCCGAGGCACGCACGTGACGCACCCAGCGCCGAGGCACGCACGTGACGCACCCGGCGCCGAGGCACGCACGTGACGCACCCGGCGCCGAGGCACGCACGTGACGCACTTGACGCACACGGCGCCGAGGCACGCACGTGACGCACCCGGCGCCGAGGCACGCACGTGACGCACCCGGCGCCGAGGCACGCACGTGACGCACTTGACGCACACGGCGCCGAGGCACGCACGTGACGCACCCGGCGCCGAGGCACGCACGTGACGCACTTGACGCACCCGGCGCCGAGGCACGCACGTGACGCACCCGGCGCCGAGGCATGCACGTGACGCACCCGGCGCCGAGGCACGCACGTGACGCACTTGACGCACACGGCGCCGAGGCACGCACGTGACGCACCCGGCGCCGAGGCACGCACGTGACGCACCCGGCGCCGAGGCACGCACGTGACGCACGTGACGCACACGGCGCCGAGGCACGCACGTGACGCACCCGGCGCAGAGGCAGGCACGTGACGCACGTGACGCACACGGCGCCGAGGCACGCATGTGACGCACCCGGCGCCCAGGCACGCACGTGACGCACCCGGGGCCGAGGCACGCACAGGACTCACCTGGCGCCGAGGCACGCACGTGACGCCCGTGACGCACACGTCGCCGAGGCACGCACGTGACGCACCCGGCGGCGAGGCACGCACGTGACGCACCCGGCACGGAAGCACGCACGTGACGCACACGGCACCGAGGCACGCACGTGACGCACCCGGCGCCGAGGCAGGCACATGACTCACGTGACGCACACGGTGCCGAGGCACGCATGTGACGCACACGGCGCCGAGGCACGCACGTGACGCACCTGGCACGGAAGCACGCACGTGACGCACACGGCACCGAGGCACGCACGTGACGCACCCGGCGCCGAGGCAGGCACATGTCTCATGTGACGCACACGGCGCCGAGGCACGCATGTGACGCACACGCCGCCGAGGCACGCACGTGACGCACCTGGCACGGAAGCACGCACGTGACGCACACGGCACCGAGGCACGCACGTGACGCACCCGGCGCCGAGGCACGCACGTGACGCACGTGACGCACACGGCGCCGAGGCACACATGTGACGCACACGGCGCCGAGGCACGCACGTGATGCACCCGGCGCTGAGGCAGGAACATGACGCACACGGCGCCGAGGCACGCACGTGATGCACGGGACGCACACGGCGCAGAGGCACGCACGTGACGCACCCGGCACCAAAGCACGCATGTGACGCACACGGCGCCGAGGCAGGCACTTGATGCACGTGACGAACACGGCGCAGACGCACGCACGTGACGCACCCGGCACCAAAGCACGCACGTGACACACACGGCGCCGAGGCAGGCACGTGATGCACAGGACGCACACGGCGCCGAGGCACGCACGTGACGCACGTGACGCACACGGCGCCGAGGCACGCATGTGACGCACGTGACGCACACGGCGCCGAGGCACGCACGTGACGCACCCGGCGCCGAGGCAGGCACGTGACGCACATGACGCACACGGTGCCGAAGCACGCACGTGACGCACACGGCACCGAGGCACGCACATGACCCGCCCAGCGCCGAAGCAGGGACGTGACGCACGTGACGCACACGGCGCCGAGGCACGCACGTGACGCGCCCGGCACCGAAGCACGCACATGACGCACACGGTGCCGAGGCACGCACATGACGCACACGGCGCCGAGGCACGCACGTGACGCACCCGGCGCCGAAGCATGCACGTGACGCACGTGATGCACACGGTGCCGAAACACCCACGTGACGCACGTGACGCACTCGGCGCTGAGGCACGCACGTGACGCACCCGGCGCCGAGGCACGCACATGACGCACCCGGCGCCGAGGCACGCACGTGACGCACGTGACGCACCCGGCGCCGAGGCACGCACGTGACCCACGTGACGCACACGGCGCCAAGGCACGTACGTGACGCACATGACGCACACGGCGCCGAGGCACGCACGTGACGCACTCGGCGCCGAGGCCCGCACGTGACGCACGTGATGCACACGGCGCCGAGGCACGCACGTGATGCACGGGACGCACACGGCGCAGAGGCACGCACGTGACGCACCCGGCACCGAAGCACGCACGTGACGCACCCGGCACCAAAGCACGCATGTGACGCACACGGCGCCGAGGCAGGCACTTGATGCACGTGACGCACACGGCGCAGACGCACGCACGTGACGCACCCGGCACCAAAGCACGCACGTGACGCACACGGCACCGAGGCACGCACATGACCCGCCCAGCGCCGAAGCAGGGATGTGACGCACGTGACGCACATGGCACCGAGGCACGCACGTGACGCGCCCGGCAGCGAAGCACGCACATGACGCACACGGCGCCGAGGCACGCACGTGACGCACACGGCGCCGAGGCACGCACGTGACGCACCCGGCGCCGAAGCACGCACGTGACGCACGTGATGCACACGGTGCCGAAGCACGCACGTGACGCACGTGACGCACTCGGCGCTGAGGCACGCACGTGACGCACCCGGCGCCGAGGCACGCACATGACGCACACGGCGCCGAGGCACGCACGTGACGCACATGACGCACCCGGCGCCGAGGCACGCACGTGACGCACGTGACGCACACGGCGCCGAGGCACGTACGTGACGCACATGACGCACACGGCGCCGAGGCACGCACGTGACGCACTCGGCGCCGAGGCCCGCACGTGACGCACGTGACGCACACGGCGCCGAGGCACGCACGTGACGCACCCGGCGCCGAGGCACGCACGTGACGCACGTGACGCACACGGTGCCGAGCACGCACGTGACGCACGTGACGCATCCGGCGCCGAGGCACGCACGTGACGCACCCGGCGCCGAGGCACGCACGTGACGCACCCGGCGCCGAGGCAGGCAGTGATGCACACGGCGCCGAGGCACGCACGTGATGCACGGGACCCACACGGCGCAGAGGCACGCACGTGACGCACCCGGCACGGAAGCACGCACGTGACGCACATGGCACCGAGGCACGCACGTGACGCACCCGGCGCCGAGGCAGGCACATGACTCACGTGACGCACACGGCGCCGAGGCACGCATGTGACGCACACGGCGCCGAGGCACCCACGTGACGCACCTGGCACGGAAGCACGCACGTGACGCACACGGCACCGAGGCACGCACATGACGCACCCGGCGCCGAGGCAGGCACATGACTCACGTGACGCACACGGCGCCGAGGCACGCATGTGACGCACACGGCGCCGAGGCACGCACGTGACGCACCTGGCACGGAAGCACGCACGTGACGCACACGGCACCGAGGCACGCACGTGACGCACCCGGCGCCGAGGCACACACGTGACGCGCGTGACGCACACGGCGCCGAGGCACGCATGTGACGCACACGGCGCTGAGGCACGCACGTGACGCACGGGACGCACACGGCACCGAGGCACGCATGTGACGCACACGGCGCCGAGGCACGCACGTGACGCACGGGACGCACACGGCACCGAGGCACGCACGTGACTCACACGGCGCCGAGGCACGCACGGGACGCACACGGCGCCGAGGCACGCACGTGACGCACCCGGCACCGAGGCACGCACGTGACGCGGGCGCCGAGGCACGCACGTGACGCACGTGACGCACACGGTGCCAAAGCACGCAGGTGACACACACGGCGCAGAGCCACGCACGTGACGCACCCGGCGCTGAGGCAGGAACGTGACGCACACGGCGCCGAGGCACGCACGTGATGCACGGGACGCACACGGCGCAGAGGCACGCACGTGACGCACCCGGCACCGAAGCACGCACGTGACGCACCCGGCACCAAAGCACGCATGTGACGCACACGGCGCCGAGGCAGGCACTTGACGCACGTGACGCACACGGCGCAGACGCACGCACGTGACGCACCCGGCACCAAAGCACGCACGTGACACACACGGCGCCGAGGCAGGCACGTGACGCACAGGACGCACACGGCACCGAGGCATGCACGTGACGCACACGGCGACGAGGCACGCACGTGATGCACGTGACGCACCCGGCGCTGAGGCACGCACGTGACGCACACGGCGACGAGGCACGCACGTGACGCACGTGATGCACACGGTGCCGAAGCACGCACGTGACGCACGTGACGCACTCGGCGCTGAGGCACGCACGTGACGCACCCGGCGCCGAGGCACGCACACGACGCACACGGCGCCGAGGCACGCACGTGACGCACGTGACGCACCCGGCGCCGAGGCACGCACGTGACGCACGTGACGCACACGCCGCCAAGGCACGCACGTGACGCACGTGACGCACACGGCGCCGAGGCACGCACGTGACGCACTCGGCGCCGAGGCCCGCACGTGACGCACGTGACGCACACGGCGCCGAGGCACGCACGTGACGCACTCGGCGCCGAGGCCCGCACGTGACGCACGTGACGCACCCGGCGCCGAGGCACGCACGTGACACACGTGACGCACACGGTGCCGAAGCACGCACGTGACGCACGTGACGCACTCGGCGCTGAGGCACGCACGTGACACACCCGGCGCCGAGGCACGCACGTTACGCACCCGGCGCCGAGGCAGGCACATGACGTACATGATGCACACGGTGCCGAAGCACGCACGTGACGCACACGGCACCGAGGCACGCACATGACCCGCCCAGCGCCGAAGCAGGGACATGACGCACGTGACGCACATGGCACCGAGGCACGCACGTGACGCGCCCGGCACCGAAGCACGCACATGACGCACACGGCACCGAGGCACGCATGTGACGCACCCGGCACCGAAGCACGCACGTGACGCACACGGCACCGAGGCAGGCACGTGACGCACATGACGCACACGGTGCCGAAGCACGCACGTGACGCACGTGACGCACCCGGCGCCGAGGCAGGCACGTGATGCACCCGGCACCAAAGCATGCACGTGACACACACGGCACCGAAGCACGCACGTGACGCACCCGGCGCCGAGGCACGCACGTGACGCACCCGGCGCCGAGGCACGCACGTGACGCACACGGCACCAAAGCACGCACGTGACGCACACGGCGCCGAGGCACGCACGTGACGCACACGGCGCCGAGGCACGCACGTGACGCACCTGGCGCCGAGGCACGCACGTGACGCACACGGCGCCGAGGCAGGCACGGGACGCACACGGCGCCGAGGCAGGCACGGGACGCACGTGACGCACACGGTGCCGAGGCACGCACGTAACGCACCCGGCACCAAAGCACGCACGTGACACACACGGCACCGAGGCACGCACGTGACGCACACGGCGCCGAGGCATGCATGTGACGCACCCGGCGCAGAGGCACGCACGTGACGCATGTGACGCACACGGCGCCGAGGCACGCAAGTGACGCACCCGGCACTGAAGCACGCACGTGACGCACACGGCGCCGAGACATGCACGTGACGCACGTGACGCACACGGCGCCGAGGCAGGCACGAGACGCACGTGACGCACACGCCGCCGAGGCACGCACGTGACGCACACGTCACAGAGGCACGCACGTGACGCACCCGGGGCCGAGGCACGCACGTGATGCACGGGACGCACACGGCGCCGAGTCAAGCACGTGACGCACACGGCGCCGAGGCATGCACGTGGCGCACCCGGCACCGAGGCACGCACGCGACGCACGGCGCCGAGGCACGCACCTGACGCACCCGGCGCCGAGGCACGCACGTGACGCACGTGACGCACACGGTGCCGAAGCATGCACCTGACGCACGTGACGCACCCGGCGCTGAGGCACGCACGTGACGCACCCGGCGCCGAGGCACGCACGTGACGCACCCGGCGCCGAGGCACACACGTGACGCACCCGGCGCCGAGGCAGGCACGTGACGCACGTGACGCACACGGCGCCGAAGCACGCACGTGATGCGCACGGCACCGAGGCACGCACGTGACGCACCCGGCACCGAAGCACGCACGTGACGCACACGGCACCGAGGCACGCACGTGACGCACTCGGCACTGAGGCAGGCACGTGACGCGCCGGGCGCCGAGGCAGGCACGTCACGCACGTAACGCACACGGTGCCGAGGCTCGCACGTGAGGCACCCGGCACCGAAGCATGCACGTGACGCACCTGGCACCGAGGCAGGCACGTGACGCACCGGGCACCGAGGCAGGCACGTCACGCACGTAACGCACACGGCGCCGAGGCACGCACGTGATGCACGGGACGCACAGGGCACCGAGGCATGCACGTGACGCACGTGACGCACACGGCGCCGAGGCACGCACGTGACGCACCCGGCGCCGAGGCACGCACGTGACGCACCCGGCGCCGAGGCACGCACATGACGCACACGGCACCTAAGCACGCACGTGACGCACACGGCACCGAGGCACGCACGTGACGCACCCGGCGCCGAGGCAGGCACGTGATGCACGTGACGCACACGACGCCGAGGCACGCACGTGATGCACGTGACGCACACGGCGCCGAGGCACGCACGTGACGCACGTGACGCACACAGCGCTGAGGCACGCACGTGATGCACGTGACGCACACAGCGCTGAGGCACACACGTGACGCACACGGCGCCGAGGCAGGCACGTGATGCACGCACAGGGCGCCGAGGCAGGCGCGTGACGCACGCACGCGGCGCCGAGGCACGCACGTGACGCACATGACGCACGCACGCGGCGCCGAGGCAGGCGCGTGATGCACACACGCGGCGCCGAGGCAGGCACGCGCACACAGCAAGGCTTACACTAAAAACAGCTAGCAAGGGAAACAAGCTGTCAGGAAGCAACCGGATCAGTTTCATTCTTCAGGCTTTACTTTTTCATTATTGTGATTTGTAGTAGAGACAAAACTCATGAAATAACTGGTACTCTATACAAAAACTCAAGTAAACTCAAATTGAAAGTTTGAGTTCAAAAATGTAAATTTCACACATCTGTGAGACCCGTTCCCTAGCCAAAGCACAAAGGGACGTCAGGTCTAAAAGCTGTCCTCTGATAATCCTACCTGGTCCTTCACCCTTCTCCAGGTCACCCTCGCTCCACTGGAGAAAACCCTGGGTCATCTGCTCTGCTGGGAACAAGAAAGGATCTGGGAATTTGCACTTTTTTTTCACCCTTTCTGGGATAAGATTAAAAAGCTGCAACAGTTGTCTAGTCACTAGACTCCAGTAGGTCTAATGTTATGAAAAAACAGAGCAAGACAGGACTAGGATCCAAGAAAGTTACCTGGCATGGCCTCTAGCGCACGGGCACAGATGGACAGGAGCCAGACATGAACTTGAAGCCCAGCCCTGTCGCTAACTCAGATTGTGACCCTTAGCAAGCTATTTAGCTTTTGGAAGCCTACATTTCCTCATCTGCAGTTGGGCCAGGTGATAGCACCAACTTCATGGGGTTCTTATGAAGATTTTATGAGATGGTACATGTAAGTCACAGAACATATTGCCTGGTTAAAATGTGTGTGTGTTTAACTTAAGAATGAGCCAAAAAAAAAAAAAAGAGAGAATATACTGGTGGTTGTCAAGGAGTGTGGGATTAGCAGATGTAAACTATTTTACATACAGGATGGTTAACAGGGTCCTACTGTATAGCACAGGGAACTAAATTCAGTGATGGTGGTGGTTTAGTTGCTAAATTGTGTCCAACTCTTGTGACCCCATGGGCTGTAACCTGCCAGGCTCCTCTATCCCTGGGACTTCCTAGGTAAGGATACTAGGCTTGCTTGCCATTTCCTTCTCCCGGGGATCTTCCCAACCCAAGGATCCAACTCAGGTCTCTTTAACTGCAGGCAGATTCTTTACCAATTGAACCCCCAGGGAAGACTGTGATAAACTATGATGGAAAAGAATGTATATATATATCAGTTTAGCTCAGTCGTGTCCGACTCTTTGCCACCCCATGAATCGCAGCACGCCAGGCCTCCCTGTCCATCACCAACTCCCGGAGTTCACCCAGACTCATATCCATCAAGTCAGTGATGCCATCCAGCCATCTCTATATTGTGTGTGTGTGTGTGTGTGTGTGTAGTGTATAGTATAGTGTATATATATATATATATACACACTATATATAGTGTGTGTGTGTGTGTGTGTGTGTGTGTGTGTATAGTATAACTGAGTTGCTGTACAGCAGTAATTAACACATTGCAATTCACCTAAACTTCAGTTTTAAAAGTTTTTAAAAAGGACTGTAATAACATATATATCTAACCTAGTATCTTTGTATAAATCCTCAGAGTTTAAAAGCCCTTTTACCTATGTCTTTTCCATTTTAATCAATGCCGCTGCCAAAAATCTAAGTATTTCCTTGATTCTCTGTATTTTTTTACAGCCCACATCCAGCTAAGGTAATAGGAATGTCGATAGTCTCTGTCTTCAGGTTTTAAGAAAGGCCATTCAGTCTTCCACACCCCTTTCTGATTTCCTTATAATGACTTGGAATACTGCACAGCTGTTTTATTGCAAGAAAAAAAAAAAAAGAACAGGAAACCTATGTTCCACAACTTCACACCAAGACTTGAAAGTAAAGTTAAAATTTCATCAGAATTGCATTTCATACTTGGTAAACCTCAAACAAGCAAAATACTAAAAATACCACCTGTTTTCTCTTCCATTCCCCAAGGTACCATAATTATAACTTGACACAGGGTGGAAAACTGACTTACCAGCTTCGATGCATTCTGGCTTCAGGCAGTACTCTGGTTTAGCATGGAGACTTAAGAAACCTTGACTCACTGAAAAAACAGACCAAAATAAATGACTGGCTTGCAACAGACCACCAACAGGTAACCCACTGTGAGGCACACTTGTGAGACGTTTGATATCTATTCATCCTTCCCTGTATTGACACCACATTCAAAAATCCACTTGGCTCATTGTCACAGAACCAGACTCTGGTCACTAGCTAAGCAACCTTGGTGAGACTCTTGGTTGCTCCCAAACTTGGTTTGCTTGAACGTGAAGACAAGTGGGCACAACTAGACCCATGCTTCTTAGAGTGGGGTCCCAGGGGCAAAGGCAGCACAGCAACATCACCTGGGAGCTAATGAGAAATGCAGATGACCAAGCCCTACCCTGACCTTCAGACTCACAAACTCTGGGGTTGGGGCCCAACCATCCTCCTTTTATTTATTTAATTTTAGTCTATCTATTTGCTTATGGCTTTACCGGGTCTTCAGTGCTTTGCATGGGCTTTCTCTAGAGAGTTGCAGTGAGTGGGGGCTACTCTCAAGTTGTGGTGCATGGTCTTCTCATTGCAGTGGCTTCTCTTGTTGAGTGGCACAGTCTCTAGGTGTATGGGCTTCAATAGTTGTGGCACAGGGACCTAGTTGCCTCACAGCATCTGAGATCTTTCTGGACCAGGGATCAAACCCGTGTCCCCTGCATTGGCAGGCAGACTCTTAACCTCTGGTCCACCAGAAAAGTCCCATTTGCATTTTAACAAGCCCTCCATGTTATTCTGATGCACACTCAAGTTTGAGAACCATTTGGTTAAATAATCCCTAAAGTCTCTATCTCCGATTATCTGTGGTTTAAGTCTAATCATTTCACTTTTTGTTTACAACTACATTCTCATTTTAGTGATGGGAAAATTGAAAGTTATAGATTGTGTCATTTGGACTAAATCCAGAGCTGAAGGAGAAAGCTAGCATATGTGGCATTTAAAGTTCTGCATCTTATCTAAACCATTCATACAGATACAGCCCATAAAAGGAGGAAGAGTAACAGAGATTTTTTTTCGGTCAAGAGAATCATTATCTGCCTGTCCTGTACTCCACACCCACCTCCCACCAGGCCCAGCCCAGCTACCACACAGATACAGCTTGGTGGACCAAGTTTCCAACTACTTCCACCAAAACAAAACCAAACAGAAACCCTACAAGACCTAAGTAGCTTTTCACCAATGGCTTCATTTCCCCCACCTGGCTGGCAACTTTCAGCAAATGTTTGGAGGGGTGCCCTGTTCATAAACTTCACGTGGCACCTGGACGTTAGCAGATATGAGTTTAGACTTTGAAAATATTTGTGGTAGCCAAGGAAATTGTGGGGAATTCATTATTGCTGTACTCTGTGAGCAGAAATAAGGAATCATTTGGAAATGTGGCCGTGGGGAGATGGAAGGTAGAGGGTGAAAGGAGGCCAAGCCCTTTCAAGGCATCCTCAGCAGAGGAAAAGTATCCCTATGTTTCTGCTAGAGATGAAAGACCTATACATCACCTGCCAGTGTGGCAATTTGTGTTATTTATTAACCCACATTCTAAGAGGAGCCTGCTTTGTCTTTGTTCTTTTCTCTGCTGCCATCCTCCAGTCTTTTTACCTGTGTTACATTAAACATTCAAGAAAATTGCTTATGAAACAAACATCTCAGGCCTATTTTTAAGAAAAGAAGTATCTTAAAGTTATATTTTGATTTCTTTAGAAATCAAAAAAAGTAAAAATATATATGTGGAGCATAACAATTAGCATGAAATATTTCAATATGCCTTGGTGATTGAACCATAAATTTTTCCCTTCAGTCTATTACTATATGTTTACCAAATTTTCTTTAATGAGCATGTCTTTTTTTAATGTGGAAAAAGAAAGTTTATTGTAAATAATAATACTTTAACATTCTGGACAATACCTTCTTGATACTAACCTTATTTTATTTTAGAAAAAATATAATAAAATAATTAAAGACTTATTCCTTTCAAGATACAAACTTCCAGTTATAAAATAAATAGGTCATGTGGTAACATATAGCCTGGTAACCATAGTAACACTATATTGTATATCTGGAAGTTGATAAGAGAGTAGATCTTAAAAGTTCTCACCACAAGAAAAAATATAATTTGACAAAAATACCATTTCTTTTTAAATTTCAGAGCGTGCAACTACTTAAAAGCAAATGTCTCTGAATGTATACATCCAAATGGACATGGCCACCTGAAGCAATACTTCTCAAACTTTAATTTGAAAATGAATCATCTGGGAATCTTGTGAAAAATGCAGGTTCTGAATCAGTAGGTCTGGGGTGGGGCTCTGGCTCCCAAGTAATGCGGATGCTGCTGGTCCACGGACCACACTTGGGAGTAGTGAAGACTGAGGGAGAATTATTCTCTAACATCATTACACCTTCTGTTAAAGATTCAAAGTGAGAGAGAGCCAAGTTATCGGGCACATTGGAAAGTTATTTTTTTCTATTTTATGTAGGCCTCCTTACCCATAATAGCATCAACTGGCTTGATGAATTTTACTGTGCTTGAAAAACTTTAGAGCTGATCCCAAAGGATCATCTTCTCTCAAAGAACAAAGATTTGGAATCCCCTAATTCTAATGGTTAGGACTCCGCATGGCAGAGGGCCTGGGTTCGATCCCTGGTTGGGGGACTAATATCCCACAAGCTGAATGGTGTGGAAAAAAAAAATGCTGCCATCAAGAATATTCTAATAATATGCTACAGCCTCAGAACTCCCATAAGAGTGGGAGGAATTTCAAAGAAGCTTCAAGCAGCAGTAACATCATTAAAAAGAGAACATATTTTTACATAAACAATAATCACTTGGATTTGTAAGTTTGGGAGTATTTGCAAAACACTGATAGTCTAACTTTGTAGTCACTTCTCACCTAGTGCATAGTCCTTGACATTATCATTTTTCCCCCAGTTGTGAATTTCAGGATAGGACACTTGCCTAAACCCCAAGTGCCAAGAAATCTCACAACACTTTTCAAAAGCCTCAAGTTCAGTTGCAGGAATAGGAGATTCAGCGATAAGCCCATCTAATTCCCTAAATCTTCAGCCACAGAAAACATGGAAAGATGGTTTGCTCATTTTAGCAGTTTTCAACCACACAACTCTAACTTTTTAATGTTTAATTACTGGCTTTCCCCTGCCAAGATAAACGTGGCCGCCTGCATCCTGCATATGCCAAGGTCTGTTTCCAGGCTTGCTACATTTCAAACAGCACCTAGACTCTGCTCAGGAAAGGGCTTGGACCTACATAATTTTCAAGCTAATGAAATAGTATAGGCCGCATGAGAAAAATACAAAGGAGAGCAAAGATTCAGAATGCCTAAAATCTTAGAACATCCCTCTCCCCTTTCTAAGATATTTCCTTCTTTCTCATAAGAATATGTTTTTATCATCATATATACTCTCTGGGAACATCATTCTCACCAACAGTCATTAAAATCAATGCATCACAATACCTTTCAAATCTTGGGAGGAAAACCTCTGTTTTCCTTCATATTAACTTTTAAATCTAATAGAAAGAGTTAAAATTTTATTCCACCAGAGTTACTAGATTGGAAAGGAATTGAAGAATACCACTAAAGGTGCATTTTTAAAGACTGATTTGTATTTTTTGAGTTAAATTTCATGAGTCATTCAGGCAAACATTGACAAAAATCAAATGGAAAGAAATTCCAGCATGGTTTGATCACAATGTAAAGTCTTTCCTCACAAAATAAATGAAAGTATCTGACTATGAATTCGTCCACACTCATTTTGCTAAATATAATGCATAATAAAATGTTTGCCTGAGGCAACCAAGTCCTCCAGCCACTCAAAGCCACTTTATACCCACTTCACATTTTGGATTATGTATTTGGTACTTGGGCATTCCTATTTATTTACCTTCCTAAAGAAAAAGCTTCCTTTCATTTGCATATTTAATAGAAACTAAGGACGCACCTACTAACAGAAGCAAACAGCCCTCCACCTGCATCCTGACAAGGTTTGCCAGAATTAAGCACAAGGAAACCACTGCACACTCACCCAGTTCCCTGGCCTCCAGCGCCCCCACTTACCTAGAAAGAGGACTATGCCCAGCACCAGGGTGCCACCAACGAACACGGCCAGGGCGATTCGAGTGCCTCTGTTGGCTGTCTTTCCGATCTCCATGCTGCTCCCTGTTTCTGCCTCCATCGGGAGAGACAGAGAGGCCAGTCAAGAAGAAAGTCGCTTTTTGTGGTTTGGTGGCTGGTCTCAAGAGTCTGTTAGGCGTTGACATCCAAGGTTCTCATGCTCTTCTACTAATGGACAGGTTAAAAAAAAAATCCCGTCAGGAAATGTCCTCTTGCCACCCTTTCTCAAATAATTCTTCACAAATGAAATGAAACCCAAAATATTGGTTGCTTTGCCTTTCCCCCTGACCAGACAAAACAAACAGTGGTTGCTTTATCTTGGTGCTCTCCCCCAGCAAAGTCCCTCTCAACCGACCGTTTGGCAGGCTCTTCTCTCAGGCGTTCCGAGTGTACATGTTTTACTATGTTGCTGAACAGATGTTTTAGCTATTTAAATGTATAGTCACTTGGGGAGGAAAACACAATTGTCTTTATCAAAACTGGATTCTTGTCAAACTCCCCCAAACCATGATAAGTTAGGTGGCAAGGATTCTTCGGACCCACTTCAAGATCTCAAAGAATCATATAATTCTTTTGCCATAAGCATTCTGCTCGCCTGAATTGTCTTCATCAAAGATATTCTTTCAGCGTGCAAGTCCCCTTTTAAAGCCTTCTAAGAGTTCCGGGGATATCCTGGAGCATTTTATTTTCGGAACTTTGTGTATGACAGCATGTGCCAAAAATCAGAGTCATAGCCCAGTGCGGTGCAAAGTAGCAATTAAGACAACCTACAGAGGCTGATGGTTTGGACTGGAACTTGTTTTTAAGGAAGAAGGAAAAGTACCTCCTTTCTGTGGTGCTAAGAATTGTAAAAAGGTGAATAAGTGTTCAAATTAAGCTTATTAGCAAGCACACAAGATATGGCAAGAGGGTTTTTCCTCGCGTGTTTTGATGAAAAGTACACCCATGTATTTTGCCCTCCAGCCCCACCACCGGTTAGTTCGTTCTTGTGTTTTCATTAAGCCCCAGTCTCAGCAGGTTCCCCAAGATGAACTCAGAGGTTATTGATTTCACTGGAAAGACTGATTAATAACTGGTTCTTTGATTTCTTGGATCATACTAACAATTTAAGTGATAAAAATCTGCTTTCTTCACGGGGCAGGGCAACTGATATTTCAATGTTATTATTATACCTGATTAAGTTTTGCTGGAGGTCATACAACAGTTTGGAGTGGAGCTGAATTCAGCTACATCTGGTAACCAGGAGACTGCTTTTCTTATACAAAACTTCTGCCCACTGCCTTAGGGGTTCATACAAAGGCTCTGCAGACAGTCCTGTAACACCTGTTACCTTACTTTCTGCTCATTGCATGCCCCTCCCCCCAAGCCAGAAAAGCACAAGCTTTTGCCCAAATTATGACATCATGGTATGTTGTAGACATTATGTGCTCATCAACTGGTGGTTTATTTTGGTGTTACCGTTCCAATAACACATCCTAGCAGGCCTTTGACTTTTAGGATGGGATCCTCCCAAGAGTTTTGGGACTTGATTCCATAATGCTTCTTAGACTGCAAGCTCCATGAGATCAGGAATCATATCTGTCAAGTTCAGTGCTGCAGCCCCATCAGCCATAGTCTCTGGCCTGCAACAGTGAAGGGAGAAATACAAGCAATGAAAATTATACCAGTCAGCTCCAGCCACTTACTCTTTAAAAACAGCTTCAGGAACCCCAGACACTAGTGTCTTTCAGCTTCCTGATTCCTTCTAGATGCTCAGATGGTAATAATACTTCACACGGATATAGCAGTTTCATATCACATTTTAATCCCATAGTAAACCTATATATGGGGCTTCCCTGGTGGCTCAGCAATAAAGAATCCACCTGCCAATGCAGGAGGCCTGGGTTCATCCCTGGGTTGGGAACATCCCCTGGAGAAGGAAATAGCAACCCACTGTAGTATTCTTGCCTGGAGAATCACATGGACGGAGGAGCCTGGTGGGCTACAGTCCACGGGGTCACAAAGAGTGGGACTGGACTGAGTGACTAAACATTAACAACAAACCTTTATACTTGCTAGCAAAGGTATTTTTCTCTCTGTTTTCCCCCAAGAATGCTGAGGTCCAAGGGCTGGCCTCTGGTGACATAGGGAAAGCTGGAAGCGGAAAGATAGCAAGGGGATCACTACCATCTCCTACGCACAGGTAAGAGGACACACTCAGAAGCACGACACCAGGACCACACCTTCCCTTTCTCCTTCCTTCTAATCTCCTCACACCTTTCCAGGTCCAGGCTGGTGATTGTGAGTTGACAACTGGAAGCCTTGGACTGGCAGTTTCCCCAAAGATGAGGGCAATTGGGACTTAGTCTGAAGCACACCTGTCCATCACATAACCACACGGATTCATTCCTGAACACTTGACTGCTCAGTGAGAAGCCTTTAAACCCAAAAGTAGTTCCATTACTTGTAATAGGAAAATTATGGTGCATGTCATCCCAAATGAAGATATGCAAATATAGATAGAAAAATGTATTAATTAAACAATGAAAATAGGTCTTTTCAAAATGTCGAAAATAAATAGTTCATATAATGTAATGAAGGTTTATTTTACCCACCAAAGGACTAAAGGAAGACATGAGAGTAGGTGGGGATTGGTAGAAGAAAGGGTACAGGTTAATCATTCATCATCAGGTGCATTCGTCATTCTGTGCCATTGTCTGCACTAATTTTTCAACCTTTTCAGAGATGATTATTTTGCTCTCAAACTGCACTTAAAAATAAAGTTGTAGCACAGAAAAAAACCTTTAGAGCAAAATAAATTCAAAGCACTGTGTACTCACAAGAGACAAAAGCAGGGATCTGCAAACTAGGGCACAAGGCCCACTGCCTGTTTTTGTAAATAAAGTTTTATTGGAACAAGGTCATGCCCATTTGTCAATGTATCATCTATGATTGCTTTCATGAAATGAAGTCAAAGTTGAGTAGTTTTGTGACACAGATGGTATGTGAGGCTTAGAATACTCTCTGGCCCTTTAAAGTTTACCAGTCCCTGAACTAACTGCTGCCTCTTCACCTCACCTACATGGCGCACATAAACAAAGCAAAATTGTCACTGCCCACATTTGACCTGCTTCTGAAAATCATTCTACTTGATATTCTGTAAATACAAGCTGTTGTGTCAAGGAAATTGGCCAATGTGTCTATGCCTGAAATTGTAATATTGAAGTTACAGCATATTGTTTAGTGTGTTTTGAGGTGAAAAGTCAGTATTCTGCTATTAAAAAGAAGAGGGCTTTGTCAAAAAAAAAAGTATAATTTCTCAATAGCTGTAAAAATCAGTAAAGTAAAAAGTCACTGTGCAAGTGAGTCTATTAATAGTTGGGTCTGTGCCAACTCAGTTGTTTCAGATAAGAAGCTCCAAGCGATTTCCCTGGTGGTCCAGTGGCTAAGACTGCGTTCCCAATGCCAGGGTCCATGTTCAAACACCGGTCAGGGAACTAGATCCAGCATGACACAACTAAGACCTGGTGTAGCCAAACAAATGTTTTTAAAAAGAAAAAGAAGCTCCAAGACTATCAGGAGCCTTAACTAGAATCAATTAATGAACCAACAGAAGTTTCTTGAGCTTTTCTCAGGTGCCTGACCCTCTGCAAGGCCTGTGAGGGAAGACAAAGAAGCTATGCCAGAGATTCCAGACTGGGAAACTGAGCTTGAGCAGGAAAATAAGCAAAACACATGGCAACTCAATTACAGAACACTACAGGCCAGCAGTGTCTAGAGAAGTAGAAATCTCTGAGCAGTAGATGTGTTGGGAAGACTTCCAGGAGGACCTGCAAGACTGGACAGCTTAGGGAAAAAAGGAAGGCTTTCAAATAGGCCAGACCCCACCCCAAGAGGGGACTTGCCTGGGCATTCACATCTCTGCCTGCAGAACTCACAGGTGAGACTGTTTATCCAGAGACATGAATCTGGCAATCTCAGCCCAACCCCAGTGGCCTGGAAGACAACTGGAGGCAAGTCCTTATGCTAGACATGAGTGCATCTGGCCATTACTTGGATGTTCAGGGTCTTCTGTTTCTGGCAGTAAAATCCCACGTGGGCCACAATTTCAGTGAGAGGGAAGGAAATGATTCAAATCCTGAAAAATGTACTCATCCATTCCCTGGAAGGAGGAGGGAGTGAGTGAAGGGAAAAGAGGGAGAGAGAAACACTGAAAACACAGAGCTGGGAGCTGTGTCAGGCTCTGTTATTTGTTGGCAGGTCCATCAGACTATGGAGGGTTCAAGATCCAGGCCTTCCACTAATGAGACTCATTACTTATATTATATCTGATCTGTTACAACCTCTTTCTTAGCTAGGTGTTCTGTCTCCTTTTACAGATGAGGAAACTGAAGTTTGGAGCTAGTAAGTGATTTGCCAAGGTCACAAAGCAGATATTTATCTTAGGGCCTGAGGGGTTTCAAATTCCAACATCTTTACTCTGTGCCATGCTACCTGATAAATTTGTTTATCTACCTCAGGTAATTAGCACAGTTAGGTGTAGCATGTCAAAATGACACTTGAGCTGAGGAAAAGCTATAAACTATGCTTCCTCTAATTCTCTTGTTTAAAAGACATGAGGTTTTATTTCCTTAATAGGAACAGCAGCCATAATTTAATATGGGGGGGAAAAGCTTTTGAGTTGGGGAACAAAAATAACAATACATAAAATATCTCCTTATTTCCTGCTGCTAGTAACTGAACGTTAGGAAAGATATATAAATTTGAAAGGTATCTAGTCATGAATTATACTTGTTTATTTCTGAGCCTAAAGGGGGCTTTTATTCCCTGATTTTCTCACCTCCTGGGCCATACATCTTCTATTTCTTCAGGATGCCTCCACTTTATGGGTATTATCATTGGTCCTTCCAGCAGTTCTAGGATATAGGAATCTTTTCCCAGGTTTTACAGAAAAGGACACTGAAGCTGGAAGAGAATAATATTCCCAAGGTTACCTGGTGGGTAAAGGACAGGGCCCAGTTGGAACTCATATCTACGTGGCTCCTGTTTTGAGAGGTACCCAGGATTCATTCTAAACAGGCATGATAAAATGACAGACACAAAGACAGGCTTCAAAAGAAGAGTATTACAGTTTTCAAGAGGAAGGTGTCAGCTACAAATTGGCGTTTAACAAAAGTATTGCTAACAACTGAACAAAGGCATTTGCCATCTGCATCTACAGAGACTGAACCCCATGCTGCTATACCTGTTGACCTTCAACAATCCCTGAGGGAGTTCAGGGTGGAGTGAGGCACTCTGTGCTCCAGGGAATCTGGTGGGACAGGTCTTCAGAGTTGGATGTTTTTAGGAACAGATTTTATGATCTCAATCCTTGCATCTAGAGAAGCACTAAATCCCTTCATGGTGACATCACATCCTCATGACTAACAAGAAAGCTTTTGTAAAATGAGTGCTTAATGGTACTGAACTCCCCCATCACCAAAATCTTATATATTGACCTTCCCCCACTGCCACTTTGGAGCAGTCTCTTGGAGCTATCTGAGATGCTGTGTCCTGGGCTGCGGTCATCATGTTGCCCCAAATAAAACTTAACTTGCAACTCTCAAGTTGTGCATCTTTTTAGGTTGACAAAGGGACATGGGGAAGCACCAGGGTTGATCGGACAGCAGGAGGGGAGAGGGGAAAGTATGAGCAAAAAGGAAGAAATGGGCGAGCCTGGGTAAGTAACTGAACAGGTTTAGAATGTGAATAATTTCAGCAGGCTCTGGTCTACCAGAGTGGTCTCCAGTTGCCCAGTTCCTAGCCCTGGGGTGATCAGGGCAGGGGGATACGGTCCTGGACACTGCACAAGCCTGATCAAAAGAGGCAGGTGGTGGCATGGGCTCAGGATTGGTTGCTTTGCATTTCAGAGGCAAGGTATGAGGCAAGTCACTCACTATTAGCTAAACCTTCGAGGGGCCACCCCACTGCTTCCAAAAGGCCTGAAGGTGTCAAAAATCATAAAATATAGAAAAGAACAAGATTAATGGCTACAAAACCCATGAGATTTTTTTTTCCAGAGCACTCTACTGCATAAAATTTCTATTAAAACGTAGTGACTATTCATCCAACTAGTACTTACCTACTACATCCTCAAATTGACCAGGCCCATCCTGACCCCTCAGTTAGACTACTAACATCTTTAAATATAGCCAACTGTTCAAGGATACCTTACTCAGATCTGTTTCTGAAGGCAGGAGGCATATAGAGAAGCAAGGCACGAGAATCTTCTAGAGGGCTAGGCTCTATCCCTAGGGTATCTGATCTAGTAGGTTGGAAATCTGCATTTCTAACAAGCTCCTGCATGCATGCATGCTAAGTTGCCTCAGTCGTGTCTGACTCTTTGTGACCCTATGAACTAATGCCCATCAGGCTCTGCTGTCCACGTGATTCACAAGTCAAGAATACTGGAGTGGGTTGCTGTACCCTCCTCCAGGGAACAAGCTCCTAGGTGATGCTACTACTGCTGGTCTGAGGACCACATTTTGAGAACCAGTGGCTTAGAGAAACCACTGAATCTCTTTACAGTGTAGTAAGGTAAACTCAAGAACTAGCAAAACTAAATGTCAAATTTATGTACTGAAACCAAGGATGACATTCAGAATATCTAACAACCAGTATGGCATGGCATTCACCAGGAGCTGGGGCCAGTCTCACTGGCCCCTGCTGTGGCAAGCTGTTGCCATTTTGTTAAATGAACAGTTGTGAAGTGGAGCACAGGGTACCGGATGGTGATCCTTTTTCAACAAAAGACCACAAGAGGAAGTACAGGGCACACCACACTGGAAGGTGAAGGCAGAGTGCAGACAAAGAGGTGCGACCTGGGGCACAGGCCTCTCTTAGCGTCCTGGGGTGGAGTGCTTTGGGGTTCCCGAGTAAGGCCAGATGGATCAATTCAAAGCAAAAAGAGGACTGTGGTCAGCTCCACAGGGGTCTTATCTAAGAGTCAACCAAGGGGGCTGAATCTGGGAGCAGGGGAAACAATCACAAGGGCTGCTGTGGGCTGTTCTCTAGGACAGCAGTCCCCAACCTTTCAGGCATCAGGGATGGATTTCGTGGGACACAGTTTTTCCATGGACCAGGGGTGAGGGGATGGTTTTGGGAGGATTCAGCACCCCACTCCAGTACTTTGCCTAGAAAATCCCATGGACGGAGGAGCCTGGTAGGCTGCAGTCCATAGGGTCCCTGAGGGTCGGACACGACTGAGCGACTTCACTTTCACTTTTCACTTAAGGAAATGGCAACCCACTCCAGTGTTCTTGCCTGGAGAATCCCAGGGACGGGGGAGCCTGGTGGCTGCCGTCTATGGGGTTGCATAGAGTCAGACACGACTGAAGCGACAGCAGCAGCTGAGCAAGTGCATTACATTGACTGTGCACTTTAATCTAATGCCACTGCTGATCTGACAGGAGGTACCGGACCATGGCCTGGAGGTGGGGGGACCCCTGATCTAGGACACACACTTGTAAGAGAGGCGAGTTTCAGTTCAAGGTCCCCATAGGCCACTTGGTCAAACAAAATGGATGCCGAGGCAGCAACACCAGGGAATAAGCAGCTTAGCAGGCACGACGTCTAGTTGCTGGATCTCGAGGGTCCCAGGAGCAGGGTGGGGTAGACAAGGCTGCAGGGGGCCTAGAGCTGCAGCCAGCCACAGCAAAGTAAGGAGGGGCTTCAATATTTAACAACAGCTGCAGCCACAAGGTTATGAACCAACTGAATTGCAGTCCTGAGTCAAATTTCAAGTGGACTTTTGATGATACTTAAAACTCTTCAGTGGCTGCCAGTGGCTTTTAGGAAAATGTCAAAACGCTTCATGTGGAGGTCCTACGTGATTGAACCCATGCCATCTTCACTGGACCGACAGCTCCTCATTTTACACCCTACACACCAATCATTCTAAACCTCTTCAAGTTTCCAAACACGCCAAACTTCACCTAGCCTCTGTGTCTTAGAAAAGATTTCTCCTTTTGCCTGGAAAATCATTTCCTCGGGAAACTCAAATTCATCTTCTAAGACTCAGCTCAAACTTTGCCTTCTCAGGAAGTCCTCCTAGACCCCTCTTCCTCTCAAGGTCACAGGCAACCTGTCATATCATTCAGATTATATTACGATCATCTCTAGAGGAATTCACCACATTAGATGACACGTAAGGTGAATGTAGGCTTCCCAGGAGGCTCAGTGGTAAAGAATCCACCTGCCAAGTGGGAGATGAGTGTTTGATCCCTGGGTCGGGAAGATCCCCTGGAGGAGGAAATGGCAACCCACTTCAGTATTCTTGCCTGGAGAATTCCATGGGCAGAGGAGCCTGGTGGGCTATAGTCCATAGCGTCACAAAGAGTCAGACATGACTGAGCAACTAAACAACAATAAGGTGAATACAGGCATTTATTATTTATAATACAGGTATTTACAGGTAAATACATCAATTTTAAGAGGGGCTTTTTGCAAGCTTTAATGTCTCTAGAAGTAGGGTGTACCTTACAACTGGTGGTGTGGTGTAAGTTGACAGAGTTTGTCTTTCTTAATGGTACACAGTATTGTGGTACATCTTCAATCAACTGTATTTTGGATTCAATGAAATAAGCTTTTCTCCTTCCCGTATCCACATCCTATGCAATACTGTGCATGGAGGATATGCTTTGACTCTCAGCCCCACTCAGACCTTCTGACATGTTTAATGTGAGGCCCACCAGCTCACTTGCCAAGCTCCCTTGCCAGTCGGGACATCCATGGGCCATTGGAGGGCAGCAGGCAGGTAGAAGCCTCCTGTGGTTTTTGCTTGCTGCCCCTGGCTCTGCCCGTGGCTCCAGCAGGAGCAGGGCCAGAGGTGACAGCAGCAGGAGTGTGTGGGACTGTGCCTCCTGGAGTCCCACTTAGCAGCAGCCACCACGGGGTGAGTGTGCTCAGGCTCAGGGTCGGCTCCTTTCCCCCTTAGGTGGCAGTAGCAGCAGCAGCTTTCTGCAGTTACTGAACTCTGGGTAGCATCACCCCCTCTTCGCTCCTTCTGCCAGTTGGTTCCAGTTGGAACCAATTCCCAGCATTAAATACACTGTTTGAAATACCCAGAGTGGAGGAAAGAGCCTCATCTCTCAGGGTCTCAATTTTGCCATCTGACAAATGGAGATAATAATAGTCTATCTCGTATAGGGTGTTTTGTTTCTTTTTAAGATGAAGAGCTTAAAACAGTGCCTGAAGAAATGTTAGGCATTATTATTGCTGTGCTTCTCAGTATTCTGTATGTTTTGTCACCCACAGATATACCTGTAGATGTTTCCTATTGTTTCTTTTTTCAATTCTTATTCAGGACTATCTATGCCTATTCAGACAGGTTTGTTCGAGGAGGGGAGGAGGAAGGAAGGATGAAAGAATGGAATGGAAAATACAAGAAGGAAAAGGAAAGGGAATGGAACCAAAGTGGGGAGGGGAGGGGAGAGGTGGGGAGGGGAGGGACAGAAAGCGAGAGGACCGATGCAGGGAAGACAGCAAGGGCTCAGGCGGCAGCTACTTCCCAAGAAGCATAGAGTGATTTGCTTACCAGCAGACCATCAGCCTGGCTCCCTTCCTCATCCGTGATCTCAGAGTCACACCAACTCCCGCTCTTCCCCAACACAAGATACACAAATCAATCTGCCAAAGGCAGTGCTAATGATTTTCTCTCTGCCTGGAAGCTATGTCAAAATGGAGCTTGTCCTTCACATACCAATACATATAGAAAATGCACAAAGCAATAAGACAGATCACCCAAGAGAAAAAGTGGACCAAATACTTGAACAGACACTTCAAAAGGAGGTTACCCAAGGAACTGATAAATACGTGAAAAGGGGCTCAACTTCATTAGTCCTGAAGGAAATGCAAATTGAAACCACAACAATGTCCCTCTTCTCTGGTCTCTTCTCTCCACCACAGACCCTGGTGGTCCTCCAGTCCTATTCCCGTTGGTAGTAAGAGCATCCAGGTGAGAACACACACCTGTCTGCTTCCTCTTTGAGCCGCTTGAGGGCTGAGATCATGATCTGGACATCTTTTCACCCCAGGACCAGAGGGAGGAAGCAATAAACATTGCAGGTTGAACACAACTGAAATCCCAATGAGATGACAGAAGTCAGCATGAAAAGACGAGGTTCAGAATGTGATTTTGCAGCTGGATGAAGAAAACGGACTAGAGAGGAGAAACAGCAGAGCCATTCTCTGAAGTTACTAGAAACAATCAAGGACAAGAGGCAAACCACTTCTTTCAAGACAGTGGCCGACATGTCTGTTCACGTCTCCTGTGCTATAACTCACCATTGGATTCCTTAAGGTCAATTGCTCTCTGGGTGCACTGAGCCTGGTTTTTTATCAGAAGAAGATATATCCCTGTTCTCTATAACTTTCTGTCAATAGAATTTTCAGTGGAAAAAAAAAAAAAAAAAAAACGTTGGGTGCACACATCTTCTACAAACGGAGAAAAGGAACTAAGATGAGATTTTGACATTTCAACTGATTTCTAGCTTTGTAATGCATTTGAAAGTCTTTTACTCCAAAAAGAGCTCGCTTGACAGAATATTTGCCATTATTCCCAAACATAATGAGTACTCACTGTCCGTATTTTTAAAAAATTATAATACAGTTCCTCAAGCTCATTTCTGCATTAAATTGTGAGACAAGAGCACAAATGCAGATCTATGCACATGTCATTTAAAGCCAGAAACCAGGCTGCAAACTGTTAAATCAAGTATTTATATTCTAGACTCCTAGTTCAGTTCAGTCACTCAGTCGTGTCCAACTCTTTGCAACCCCATGGACTGTAGCACGCCAGGCCTCCCTGTCCATCACCAACTCCTGGAGCTTGCTCAAACTCACGTCCTTCGAGTTGGTGATGCCATCCAACCATCTCATCCTCTGTCTGGACTCCTAACTTGTAAATATAACTCTTAGCCACCTGGAAACCCACGTTCCAATCAAGATCCACAAGTTCTGTGACATTCCATGTAAAACCATGTTGGCACCCCCTTTTCTCTGCTCCCTTCCCCCAGCCCAGCAGCCCCCTGGATGTAGGCAGTCTTCCATCAACCATCAGGCTCTGGGATGATAAACCGAGGAGACCCCTATGGGCCCTGGAAGTGGATGCTGAGCAGTTTGGACAGGAACTTTCAAGTCTCAGGGATACAAACTGTGTTCTAGAAGAGGACAGAGGTGCAGCCCCTGGCACTTTGGGCCTATCTCTAATGGCGAGAGGCACAACTGGAGGAGAGCCAGAGGGAAACCCTCTTGAAAGCACAACCCAGGGCAGGTCCCCTCTTTACCAGTTCCCAGGGCAAAAACGTAGCCCTTATCACACAGCCTACAATTTAAATCCCAATAGATTTAAACTACAAGAATTTTTTTTTTAAAGAAGAGAAATATAGAGCTCAGGTGTTGGGAATGATCTACCTACTGCAACTGAGGGCCTTGACAGCTAAAGCCAAAAGGAAAAGACCTCAGTTAGATGTTCATAAATAATATATGCAAGTTCATTTGTTTAAGTAGACAGTGTTTTTCAACGTGTCAAATTCTAGGAACATTTTATTGTGTCAGTATTGTATAAAATTCATCAGGTGATATATGAATTTCAAAAATGTAATACATTATACCAAGAGGAAAGATCATTTGTCTTCCTAAGGAGGTGATAAATACAACATTACACAGTAGACTGCCTTGCTGATATTATTAGCCATGAATTCCACTTGGAATTTACTGCTCATCTCAAAGGCTTAGCATTATTTAACTGTAATAACTCTCAATCGTAACCAGCAGACGATCGATTCAGTTTAATCACTGATGTTCCTGTAATGGTGAAACGCTGGATTATTTTTGTTTGAAGCTAGCACACTAAGTCCCGTGGTATGGTATAATTAAGAACAACTGTTTACTTTTTCTTAAATTCAACACCCCTCACCCCCACCTCAAAAGCTAGACATTAAAGTACTAAATATAATGATCTTGGTAAACCAAATTGCTAGGTTCCTGGCAGCCCTTCCCTGCTGTTTCCCTTAAACATTTCTATCTGAAATGATGATGAATAAAAAAAGAAAAAGAAAGAACCCTGGAAAATATACAGCTATCCCTTCACTGTATCGTCCACCTAACCATCAGAGTTTCCATTCCGGTGCTAAAAAACACTCCCTCCCTCCTTCCTCCGTCCCTTTCAGACCATTTTAGATTGTTACTTGCATTGTTTCAAATGTCCACGGGGGCACTCGCAAAATCCAGAGACACCAGCCCATTATTTTATGTCTGTGAGTTAGTCTTCCCAAGCAGACTGGGAAACAGTTTTGAGGGTCTTCAATCATCTTGGTTTGCTAGGTACTCCACGAGGGCCTGATCCATGGAAGTACTCTAATGTTACTGAATAAACAAACGATCACCTTGTTGCCCTCCTGAACTACACGGTATTGAGAGTTATTCTGGCATAAAGAGTATCAGAATCAGTTCCCCACAGAAGTGAGCTAACCCAGTGCATCACCACTATAAAGTTTAGAATTTAACATTAGAAAGTCTCACTATAAGATCCTGGATGAGTTCATTGAAATCCCACCAGGTAGGGAATGATATATAGATAACTCTCAGAACTTAGTGGCAAAGACAAAGACTGATGCAGCATGCCCTTGTGAAATTTTTTTCAAGTGTACTTTGTTTCAATTATATTTTATAATCATCAGGAGACTAGCTTTGGCTATGCTTTAAGAACACTGCACTTAATCCAAGCTTATTTTTCAGAGGCAAAATTGAAAATACATTAGATCCTGGAAATGCTTAGAAGGGAATCATTCTGAGAGGCACTGCAGTAACTGGTCAACGCAATCTGGCAGCTGATGCCCTCCATCTCCTCTACTTTCAGCTATCCTTTCTTTTTTCTTCTTTTGGCTTGTGCGATCTTAGTTCTCCAACCAGGGACGGAGTCTGTGCCCCCTGCAGTGGAAGTGCAGAGTTCTAAACATTGGAGCACCAGGAAATTCCCACAGCTATTCTCTTTTAAATGTGTTTTTAAAACTGTCAGCAGCCTCTGATCTCCTTTGGGAATAGACAGGTTATCAAGTATGAATAAAGGCCTTAACACATTTACAAGCATTTGAATTCTTCCCAAGATGCAGCTTCTTTTTGGTGGATTTCATTATTAAGTTTGTTCTCTCCACAAACTTAATAATCTCAGGTATAACTACCACATTTGATAAAATACTTTATTCAGAGCATCTTTGGTAATTTGCTATAATCCAGTTATTTAGCTTATAACCGGCCCCACATAACTTACCTGTTCATTTAAATGTTTAACATTTAAAAATAAATTGTAGAGTGGGCCATCATAAAAAAATTCATCTAGACTCTGCTCAACATATTTTTCCTTTTGGAAATATTCTAGAATGAAATACAATCCACTGGCATTCTGTGGCCATCTGTATATCTTTTTAAAGTACATTTCTGGCATAGCCCCACCAACTATCACTTTCTCAAAGTCCAAAAAAGCTGTTGGACCAAGAGACAGGCTTATGAATAAATGAATAACTTAATGCATTTCAAATCACTGGGGAATGAATAGACAATTTAATCAAGGGTACTGGGACAAGCGGTGACCACAATGGAAAAAAATAACTTCACAATTCATAGCATACCAAAAACACAAAACCAAAACAAAAAACCCTCCTCACATCCTACAAAAAAAAGGGGATGGGGAATGCCAGATGAATGAGAGACCTAATTATGAAAAGCAAAAATTAAAACACTGGAAAAAATGTATATATATGAGAAAATCAAACTAGGGAGATGTTTCTTTTAAAAAATACAATAAACAGAAACCATAAAGGAAAGAGACTCACAAATTTTATTGCACTCAAATAAAAAATGTGCATCAGAAAATGCCATTAATAAACCAAAAGACCAAGCATAGCCAAAGCTAGTCTCCTGATGATTATAACATGTAATTAAAAACAAAGAGCACCTTAAAAGATTTGACAAGGGCAGATTGAGAGTAGATGCTTATAATAATATAAACAATACAGGATTATTATCTCAAAGATGTAAGCATAATACATCAATAAGAAAATAAAAACCCAATAGCCAATGGACAGAAGAGAGACATTTTTCTAAAGAGGGAACATTGGCTCGACAATTAACTTATAAAAATGTGCCCAACTTCATCCCTAATCAGGTGAATGAAAATATAAATCACAGTACATTACCAGTTCACACCTCCAGACTGGCAAAAACTTAAAAGTCTAATACAGCCAAGTCCTGGCAATGGAGCAATTCCCATGCCCTGGTTGTGAGAGTGTAAACGGGGACCCCAGCTTGGAAAGCAATTTGGCAGCATCTAATAAAGCTGAAGCCTGGAGAAGCAAACATGGGACCATTCCATCATCTGATTTCTTTTAAAAGCGGTGGAAGCTTAATATAGGGGGCAGTCTGGTTGTATTAGCGTAAATTCTGATTTTGTAGAATTCATTTCTGAAACCTGATACTTGCTAGTAAATAATAAAAGCTAACATTTGAGCACTTAGTCTGTACGAGGCACCACTCTGAGCATGGATTCTTTTATTTGATCCTCCTAATGATCCAAAAAAGGTTGCTGTAGACTGAAAGTTTTCGTGCCCCTGCCCCCCACCGAGTCCATGTTGAAATCCTAATCCCCAGTGAGATGGTTTGAGGAGGTGAGGCCCTTGGGAGGTGACTAGGTCACAAGGGTAAAGCCTCCCTGAATAGGATTAGTGCCCTTATAAAACAGACTCTGGAGAGCTCCCTTAACCCGTCTGCCACATGAAGGCACAGAATGAAGACAGTCGTCAATAAAGAAGAGGGTCTTCACCAGATGCCAAACCTGCTGGCACAACATCTAGGCCTCACAGATTCCAGCAGCGTCAGAAATACCAACAGGGTCTACTGCAGCACATGGAACTCAGTGTTATGTGGCAGCCTGGATGGGAGGGGGATTTCAGGGAGAATGGATACATATATCCATTCATCCATGTATATGTATGGCTGAGTCCCTTTGCTGTCCATCTGAAACTACCACAACATTGTTAATCAGCTATACTCCAATACAAAATAAGTAGTTGTTTAAAAAAAAAAAAGGATTAAAGAATAAAAAATAAAAGGAAAAAAGAAGTATGAGAAATAAATTTCTGTTGTTTATATGTCACCCAGTTCATGGTATTATTGAAAAGTGAAAGAAGTCGCTCAGTTGTGTCCGAGTCTTTGCAACCCCATGGACTGTAGCCTATCAGGCTCCTCCGTCCATGGGATCTTCCAGGCAAGAGTGCTGGAGTGGATTGCCATTTCCTTCTCCAGGAGATCTTCCCGATCCAGGAATCGAACCCAGGTCTCCCGCATTGCAGGCAGACGCTTTACCGTCTGAGCCACCAGGGAAACCCCTGGTATTATTATACCAGCACAAATGGAAAAAGACAAAACAGTCGTTATTATCACTATTTCACAGACGCACAGAGGGCCAAGGTCTCAGAGCCAGGACATGACAGAGCTAGGATATGAATCCAGTGGTCTGGGTCCACTTTTACATCCTGCATCCCATGAGTAAATAGTATTTGCAGGAGTTGGCATGGCTTGTCCTGAATGCGAGAGTAAACTGTAAGTATGTGTGAAGCACTACCAACTTTATGTCTGGAAAATTAGTATGGTTTCCCAAGTCAACCTTGATAATACACTAAAATCAAGGAGAGAAGGAAGAATGCTTCTAACGTTTGACTTCCATGTTCAAGGAGCAAATGGAGTTCAGTCTTGTGTCTTTAGGCTCCCTAATTGCCAGAAGAGTATGTTCTCCAAGGCAAGTACTCTTGCCTGGAAAATCCCATGGGTGGAGGAGCCTGGTAGGCTGCAGTCCATGGGGTCACTGAGGGTCGGACACAACTGAGTGACTTCACTTTCACATTTCACTTTCATGCATTGGAGAAGAAAATGGCAACCCACTCCAGTGTTCTTGCCCAGAGAGTCCCAGGGACGGGGGAGCCTGGTGGGCTGCCGTCTCTGGGGTCGCCCAGAGTCGGACACAACTGAACAACTTCACTTTCACTTTTAACTTTCATGCATTGGAGAAGGAAACGGCAACCCACTCCAGTGTTCTTGCCTGGAGAATCCCAGGGATGGGGGAGCCTGGTGGGCTGCTGTCTGTGGGGTCGCACAGAGTCGGACATGACTGAAGCAACTTAGCAGCAGCATGTTCTCCAAATGGCACTTTGCCTAAGTTTCCAAAACAATGTTCATTCCAGGAAGCCACAGACTCTGACATCTCATCCCAATGTAGGGTGTCTGGGAAATTCACAGTATTATTTTGCTTACAAGGTACCTATTAGTGCATTTGATTATTTGCTTCAAAGAATTTAGTTATTAGACTTTGCTAATAGGACATCATCTCTGGTCTGAATAAGAAAAAAAATATGAAAACTGCCATTATTGAGACAGACCATTGACAGAATTTAAATAAATCCATACATTACATTAGATTGTAACAAAGTTAAGTTTCTTGGTTTTTATCATTGTATCCTGGTTATGAAAGTGAATGTCCTTGTTCTTAGACAATAGTTAGTGAAGTATTTAGGAGTTAAAGGACATCATGCCTGCAATTTACTCTTAAATAGTTCAGAACAGAAGTTATAATAATAATAAAATCCTAAAAAGAGAGATGCCATATGATCCAACAATCCCACTCAATATACTCAGACAAAACTATAATTCAAAAGGATACATGCACCCCTATTCTCATGGCAGCAGTATGTACAATAGTCAAGACATGGAAATAATCTAATTTTCATTGACAGATGAATGGATAGAGAAAATATTATATATATGTGTGTATATATATACATACATATATATATATATATATATATACACACACAATGGAATATTACTCAGCCACAAAGACACAATGGAGTATTACTCAGCCACAAAAAATGAAATAATGCCATTTGCAGCAACATGGGTGGATCTAGAGATTATCATACTAAGTGAAACAAGTCAGAAAGAGGAAGACAAATACCATATTATATCATTTATATGTTGAATCTAAAACATGATACATATCAGCAACTTATCTACTAAAGAAAGGAAACCACAGACTTGTGGTTGCAAAGTGGGACAGACAGGGAAGGGAAGGAATAGGGGTTTGGGATTAGCAGAGGCAAACTATTACATATAGGATGGATAAAAAAACAAGGTCATACTGTATGACACAGGGAATTATATTCAATATTCTATGACAAACCATAATGGAAAAGAGTATGAAAAGAATATATAAATATATGTATAAATGAGTCATTTTGCTGTACAGAATTAACACAACATTGTAAATCAACCATACTTAAATTTTTTTAAAAAGCAAGATGTTGGAAATAACAAATGTTGGTGAGGATGTGGAGAAAAGGGAAATGTTTTACCCTGTTGGTAGGAATGAAAATTTGTGCAACCACTATGGAAAACAGTAGGGAGGTTCCTCAAAAAACTAAATATAAAACTACCATATGACCCAGCAATTCCACTCCGGGGTATATATCCAAAAAGAACAAAAACTCTAATTCCAAAAATACACACACTCCAATGTTCATAGTGGCATTATTTACTATTGCCAATATATGGCAGCAACCTAACTGTGGTGTATATGTGTGTGTGTGTGTGTGTGTGTGTTGTACAACATGAGGAATAGAGCTACTATAATAACTATAAATGGAGTATAACCTTTAAAAGTTGTGAACCACTATACTGCACACCTGTGACATATAGGATTGTAGAGCAACTGTACTTCAATTCATAAATGAAAGAAACCAAGGTGTTGGCTTTGAGAGGGAATCAGGTAGGTCCTTGCTTTTCTCCTTAGGCCCATAGAATGGTGTTCTCCCTGTGTCTTCACATCATATGTGTTTCTGGGTCCAAATTTCCCCTTCTTATAAGGATACTAGTCACAGGATAAGGGCCCATCCTAGTGATCTCATCTTAACTTGGTCCTCTGCAAAGACCCTATTTCCATATACGGTCACGTTCACAGGTACTGAAGGTTAGGTCTTCCATGTCTTTTGGGGAGACACGACTCAAGCCATAACACCCTTCCAGGTATCTTTCTGGTGGGGGAGAATTAAGACTGGAAGGAAGGGCCTGATGGCCCTAACATCTGCATTATTTAAGAGTCAACTATATTGTTTCACTGTCTTTTTGTAAATGTTTGGTGCTTTATAAAGCCCGTGAGTTATAAATCATCTCTATCCCTGCTCATCCCTTACCTGGAACACACGTGCTTCCTTCACAGCCTTCAGTTTACACTCACTCCTTCATCCACCTACTTCCAGCAGCCCTCATAGTGCCCCATAGCTTTGGGCTGGTGTTTTCTGCTTCTTTTTCTCTGCTGCCTAAGGGGCTGCCCCATGTTCTTTCTTCTATACACTGCTCTGAATGTATATATCCCAAACACTGTCTTCTAGGACTCCCCCCACGGAAGGCTGTTCAAGTACAACGTCAAGACTGAATCGTGTAACCTTTCATCCTTCCCCGTATTCTCCATTCTATTTTCAACAAACTTTCAAAAGACCCAAGTGCAAATTAAAATTTGTTCTGGTTTTACTCTCCACAGAAATAGTAAGCCCATGAAATCAGAGCACAATCTAGGCTTCAGTAAGTAGCATGTTTAGTTTAATAGAAAGTATAATCCCTTATCTTTGTGTTTAGAACCTTCTAGCTGTCAGGACAGCTAGAACAGGGTCTCCACATCTGAACAGGGTCTCCACATCTCTTCAAAACTGCGAGGAGCCCAGGTGGGCTGGGGGAAATTGCAGGGAGAACTTGAAAATATCTGCACTGGTCATTGCTTCAAACTCTCCACTAATTGGCCTCCATTCACTGCCAGTTTTGTAACTTTTTAAATGCTGGGGGTATAAATGCCCTTTGTGGAATACTGTGAAGTTAAACTTGAGCCCTAGATTAATGCTTTATCCAACTGCCTTTTTAACACTGTCCATGAGAATATTCCTAACCCTTGGAAATCAAACAGGAATTCATCTTAGCAATTACCATGGCAATATCCATTGCTTTGGAGGCCACGTGTAACAATGTTAATATAACATATTTCAATTCAGCAGTGGTTTATGCACCCTGTGAGTTTTTCTGCAAGGACACGCACCTTGCTGATTTACCACCTACCAGCTCTCGATGTCAGTACCACTGTGTGGTCCACAGATTGGCAGCATCAGCTGATTAGACTGTGAGAAATGCAGGCTCCCGGGCCCTGCCCCAGACTTCCAGAACTAAACTGTATTTTAAGATCCCTGGGTACTTATTCACACTCAAGTTTGCTAAGCAGTGCCCTCGTTTTTCTATTCCTGTTTATAAATGGCAGGGTGGGCTTGCCCAGGGACTCAGCGGAAAACAACCTCCTGCAATGCAGGAGCCACAGGAGACACAGGTTTGATCCCTGGGTTGGGAAGATTCCCTGGAGGAGGGCATGGCAACCGACTCCAGTATCCTTGCCTGGAGAAATCCATGGACAGAGGAACCTGGTGGGCTATAGTCCATAGGGTCACAAAGAGGGACACAACTTAGCATGCACACACACAAATAGTAGACAACTACAGTTCCAGCTGAACTTTTTAAAGTCCTCAACCAGTTTTCTTATGAAACTAACTGAATAGAGCTTTTATTTTTGGCCTCACCATGTGGCATGAGGGATCTAGATCCCCAACCAGTGACTGAACACGTGCGTGCCCCCTGCAGTGGCAGCAGTCTTAAGGGAAGTCCCTGAATAGTTTTTGATGTGACTCTATTTCCAAATTTTTAAAAAATGAGACTTTTTGCCTTAAGTAAAAAGAAGGCTTCAGACCCACTCTCGATCTCCATTCCTGTTTCTGCCACATACATGGATTAAAATAAAAAAAATCCTTCATGCCCTCCAGACCCTTCATGTCTTAGCAGAAGCTCAGGAACAAACATCTAACAACAAAGAAATAGTGGGGTCTTTGAAGCAAGATCTCTGCCAGGGACCTTTTGTCTGTAGGCCAGCGGGAGCCACAAGAACCCGAGCGCAGAAGGGGAGCCCGCTGCAGCGGACCTCCCAGCCAGAGCTCCACTCCCCCTCCAGCCTTCGTCATCTCCTGCGGGAGCCCTGGCAGGTACGGTTACATCTTTGTGTAGCAGTCAAACAGCCTGAAAGACCTAACATAGCCACTAGCACTTCTGCTGCCTCATGAACATCACATTTTACTGTCTTCTGGGCTAGATCTTAACAGCCTGCTTTACTTGGGTGCTATGCAGGGCCCTTGAGACTCAGTCTTCTTAGGTTTCTGGTACTGTGTCCAGAAATCTTGCTGTCATGTCCTTCAGGCAGACAGGAGATCAACTGTATCGAAAATTTCCTTTTTTTTTTAAAGATTTAACATAATGTTTTACTTGGAAATCATTTCAAATGTAGAGGAAAGCTGCAAAAAGAACTTGTCAATTTAATACTGGTATAACAATACTTGATCAAAAGTACCACTCCTATACCAATTTGTCAATTGATACAATAATGTTCTCTACATGATTTTTCCTCCAATACAGGATCCAGTGTTGGGTCAAATACTGCATTTAGTTGCCTTGTGTCTTTAGCCTCCTTTAATCTGGAAACCTTTTCATGGCCTTTCTCTCTTTTGACATTGATACAGGCCTTCTGACAAGAGAACATTTCTCATTTGGGAGCTAATGTTACATCATGATTAGATTCAGAAGCATTAGAAGTGTTCTTACCTAATGCTGCATAGGTACTGATTAGCCTTCTCACCTGCCCCTTGTTGATTCTGATCACCTCGTCAAAGGGTCCAGTGTCTCCACTGAAGTTTTCTCTGGCAACATGTAGTAAGCTGAAAAATGACTGCCTGTGGACGTCAACATCCTAATCCAAGAAACCTAGATGTTACCTTATATCACAAAAGGGACTTCACAGCTGTGGTTGAGCTTGAATAGGGGAAGAGAATCATGAATCATCCAATGGAATCGCAGTAGGGCTTTATTACGGGGATGCAGCCGGGCAGGAGTCAGAGAAGGTAACATGGAACAGAAGCAGAGAGATTTGAGGACACTATGCCTCTGACTTTAACACTGAAGGGTGCAGAAGCCAAAGAATGTAGGCGCCCTCTAGAAATTACCAAAGACAGTAAACATTCTCCCCTGGAGCCTCCAAGGAAACCAAGTCCTGCCAGTGCCCAGATCTGAGCCCAGTAAGACTCCTTGCACACTTGTGACCTGATACATTTGTTTGTTTAAGGAACTAAATTCAGGGTAATTTGTTCACGTGGTAACAGGATCCACAACTCATAAACAGTCTGGGGGAGACAGAGCCACATAAATCTGCTCCTTGTCAAAATCTGCCCCCAGATTTTATATCAGGGGATGGTTCTTGCCTAGCCCAGTCTTCATTGTGATGATTACAAAACGCTCTTTTCAATTCCAGCATTCCCTCTCCCTTAACGAGCTGACTCCCAGCTTTCTATGTTAAGTGCCTCATTTGTTAGTATATTTGTGACCTCCACTTACTTGTATATTTATTTTCCATATACCCTTCATGACTTTCAGTTTTTTCTGATGGTTTATAATTTATCATTCTGCTTAATTATTTTAGGGCAAAAACCCTTCTGGGTTTATCCAGTGGGAGTCAAAGTTCAGGTTCAAACTACGCATAAGCAGCCAGGATCAGAGTCTCATGGTCTGGCTGACTGGGATCCTGAAACCCAGGCCACAGCCCCCTATAGGCTGACCCGGACCAAAGTGGAGGGCTGGAGTAAGAATTCCAGCCACTGGGTAGGGAGTCACCAAGGGCAGAGAGGATCAAGAAGGACAGAGTTGACAGTGGAGGACAAACAGGAAATAAGAGACTCACAGCAATGCCTGACATCCAAACGGCCGCAGGTCCTATGCAGTGTTCTGGTTTTCGGGTCTGAGTGCTCTATGCCTTTCCGAGTCCTGTTCGTCTTCAGTCTGTGGGAGCACCAAGAAGGAACCCCGAAGACACAAGCCCTGGTGAAAGGACCCTTCACCCACGCTGAGACCACACCCTGCTGCGTGTGAAGGTGCGGCATGTTCTCCCTCTATCATCGCAGTTGCTCTTCTTGAACACACCCACCTGTGTAACTTCTTCACGCGGCTTCTTCTATGCTCCCCTGGGAAAACGCACTTCTAAGAGTTCCCTTCACAGTGCACTGTAACCATATGCATGAAGCATTAGACAAGCTGAGCCAGAGGTACCGGGTGACGGCCTTGGGAGCTTATACTGTAGCCATCTGTCACCTGGACTTGGGCTGAAGGCCCTGCATCCCGTCCCCACTGCACTTCGCTTCCATGCCTCCAGCTCTCACCTGACAGAGTCAGAAACCACTGCTCAACTGTGTTCTTTCCCAGTGGGACTCACCATCCCTTCAGACGTTAAACATTTAAATATACGTGGACAACAGATAAGGGATGAAAACTTAATGCTGAGCAGAAAAAGTAGAAATACCGAGTGTTAAGGGACCATGCAGCGGACGCAGGATATGTTGACAAAAGCTCCCCTTAATGCTGGGAGGAAGGACAGAGGTGTGATTTCATGTATCAAATTGAACTCAGACATCTGAAAGCAGGCAAAGGCGGACTGGTCTAGAAAACAGAGAACATGGAATATCATCCCAGGAGCATTTCCATCCCTCTGCAGTGAACTCAGGGCTGTCAGAATCCCTTACTGAGAACCTGAGTTACCAGGTAATCATCAACCAGTATTTAAGACTATTTTAGCCCTAAAACAAACATACAAAAAAAGTCGCTCAGTCGTGTCTGACTCTTTGCGACCCCACGGACTATACAGTCCATGGAATTCTCCAGGCCAGAATACCTAAGTGGGTAGCCTTTCCCTTCTCCAGGGGATCTTCCCAAACCAGCGACTGAACCCAGGTCTCCCACATTGCAGGCAGATTCTTTACTAGCTGAGCCACATGGGAAGCCCAAAACAAGAAAAAAGGATTTCCTCAGAGGCAGAGCCAGGAATGATCTCTCACAAGTCCATCGTCAAAGCCCACATCTACAACCAACTGCCCCTTGCCCATCTTTACAATCTTGGGCCTCCATCTCTAGGCTGAGGTGGGGCAACCCCTCAAGACCTCCCTCTGGATATTGGAGGGCTCCTGTCCAAACAGGAGACCCCGTGACTCATTTATTGTTACGTTCCCTACTCCCCAGTACGTCATCTGAAAGGAATCAGTCACTCACCAAAATGACCACCACGTGACTGGTTGCTCCCCAGGGATGTGCTCTACATTAACAAAATGGCCAGGGCATCGCTGGGACCCCCAGATCCAGGAGATAAGCTTACCTGTCCAGTCACATTTATCATCTTACTTCCCAGGGAGATCCCATCCAAGAGTACTCCAATAGCCTTCCAAGGGCACTGGGCTATTTCTTGCCCATGTTCAATTTCTCATTTTTGAAATAATGAGTAAAGCAGAATCAGTGGAATGATTGCCCTGGGTAGTTGAGATTGTAAATGGTTCTGGCTGAGAACAACTGATCTGCCACTGTTGATCTGAGGTTGTGACAGCAGGCAGAAGGGACCCAGCTACCCTTCCCCACCGCCTAAACACAATCCAACAGAAGCCAAAACTATGGGTCAGGGGTTCTTAACCTGGCATCTATGGATGCAATTCTTCGTGGCTCTAAACTTGGTGGGAAAACCTTTCTATATTTTCACTAACCTCCTACTGAAATCGAGCATTTCCTTTAATCATGAGCACAGGTGACAATCCATGTTAGCACTGACAGTACCTATGACTTTGTCAACAAGTCAGATGCGTTCTTTGCACATTTCAGTTGCCAGAGATCTTCTATTTATGCTCATTATGCTTCAAAATGACAATATGTGACCCACAACTAGATCCAGCTTTGTAACATGTCATTAAAGCAGAAATATGAAATCAGATGTCTTTGAACAACTTTGTAACGTATTTCCTCGCAATCTTATCTCCTTGATGTATTAGAAAACTTGTTTCTGAGGAGGGGTTCACAGGTTCACCAGGCTGCCTGAGGAATCCATGGTACGAGGAAGGTTAAGGACCCCTAATGTGAGCCTTGCGACAGCAAATTCAGAATGCTGGAACCTAAACTCAGATTGTTACTGGCCACGAGACCCCTGGGTATATTTCAAATTTTGACTACTGGCCTACTCAGTGATATTCACAATTCACAAAGCTCACAAAGCTATTTTTAAGACTGAGCAAGAGAATGTAAAGGAAAGTTGTGTACTGACCCAAAGCACAGCACCGTAAAAGATGGTGCGGTAGAAAGACATTCACCAACAGGGTGATGTAGAAGGAGGTGAAGTGTTATCTCAAAGCCATGTAGCAGCCTGAATCAAATAATGCTGCCCACCTGGCCTCAAGAACAGTGCTACTCACAGTGCTATTCCAAGACTGGGGAAGGACCGTGCCCTGCGGTGGAGACCAACATGCTGCTTCGTTCACTGAGGTGGTCTTGCTGGGAATGAAAAAACTTCAGCTGAAGCAAACGAAACAATGTGCATAGAACATAATGACCTGCTGAAGGACCACACCAATTAATACTGCTGGAGTCTTGGGCATAGAGCAATGATACATCGCGCACGCGCGCACACACACACACACACACCCCTTTCCCTATCCCAGGAGTCATGAGAACAATGAAATTGATCAATTTATTGAGACAAATGCAAAGTCTTATGGCAGCAATAGTTAAGCAAGAAGGCGTCTGTTCGACTGCAGAGGAAGAGCAGCACACTTTTCTTCTGTGCAGTAGAAACAGTGTCAACCCAGCCTCCCTCCATCCCAGTAGGATCACCATTAATCAGGTTTTTAAAACAGCCAATCACACTGTCAGAAGGCAGCATTTCTTCTTTTAATAAGCAAATTCTTAGTAACTGCTGATGTGCTGAATAGAATTTAAACTACAGCCACACGTCTTTAATTAAAAAGCAGCTATATAATACAGTATATTCTATTTTAGATGATAAAGGGGACTACAACAGTAAATAACACTACAGCCATTAGAGTAATATAGCAGTGCTTAGATTTTACATTTCCTTAAAATGCAGCAGAACTGAAGGTTGTTGATAGTTATCAAGAGTTCAGTTTGCATACGTTTAACAGTTACAAAGATGTTCAAAAAACACTAGACATCCTTTCCCTACTAGAAAGAAATGATTGTGCTCAGAATTCATGATTATCACCTGAAACAAAAATTTTCTTTCCATTTCCTTCTTCCTCCCATACCACACCCCTTAGTCTCTCCTGAACACATCTTCCATGGTCTGTTCCAACCTGATCCATCTCGTTCCTAACTCTCAGCTCTTGGCAGGACCTGCTACATCAGCAGATTTAGCTTCAGTCTCAAGCTAGTCTTCAAGTATAAAGTTATATCACATATTAACAACACCATATCCAGACAGCAGATACACTTGCTTTCATTTTTCAAATGAAGAAAAACACCCCAAAACCTCCACTTCCGTTTACCCACTCTGTGTTCAAACAGTACCATACTGTTTAATCTTACACAGTAGAGAGACTTTGAAAGACTGAGGAAGTTGGTGGTAGGGAGGCAAGGCAGTGAGTAGGGTTCCTAGTGTCTATATATCAATGCCATTTTTAACCTCTAGGCACCAGAAAAATATTTGCTGAAAGCCAATCTAGTTCCCATATGAGTCTAACTGCTTTTGTTCATTATTTTTTCTCCAATGCCAATCCCACAAAAAAGAGTAAGTGGACATATATTCATTTTGAAAGATTTTATGTTTCATACCATGAACCTAGCTCGGAAGAATGTTATGGGCTGACACTAATTCTATCTCAGAACAGACAGTGGGTATATTTAATGGTTTCCTTCCTACAAATTCATCGTAAATGAACTCATTTCCTCGATAAAGCATAAACTTTTTTAAAACAACAGGATAACCCAGTGATGTCTAACAGTCTGAGTCAATATAAACTTACCTTTTTATGTGAATTGTGACCCACACATACACTCCCCAGCAGTGACACGCACTTCCTTAGGTGAGCTGAAGTTGCTCCTGTGGCTGTGGGCCTCTACATAAACTATCCTCTATCTGTGCGTCTAAAAAACTCAGACAAGTTCACAGCAGCAATCCACAGTGATCTTTATTTTCACATCTAATACACCGATAAAGAGTTGGAAGAGAAACTCTTATTAAGAGAAATAAGCTTTTGACTTTCAACTTTACAGTAAGGCCAAATCTTTTCCCATCCTCCAGGTCAATTTTACAATGAAGAAGTGGTGAATGTAATAGGCTGTGTATCATTTACCAAGGTGGTAAATGAAGTCATTACTACTGTTCAAAAAAGGCCCTAAGGCCATCCTATTATAGAGATAAATGGCACCAACTGATAGGATAGAACCAAAAAAAGACCAAGGAGACACCTTTGTTCTGTGAGATCAGAAGTGAGCAAGAGAGGACCTGGCTGAAATAAAACGACAGACACATGAAATTTCTCATTTGTAACTTTAATTGAAGCGTTGCTAATCATTTTTAAAGTCTTTCCTCATAAGCACCAAATTTTAATATCTATATCAATTTGGGTGGGAAAGAAACTCCATGAAGAACTCCCCTCCAGAAGAAAACAATGATGTTCACTCCTCCAAACAACCAAATTCAAAGTCTACCAAAATGAAAACAAAACAAACAAACAAAAAAAAAGCCCACACAGAAAAACAGAAACAAAAACAAAAATCACATTCTAGGGGTTCAGTGCATTTAGCAGCCTTCACTGTGCTGTCTAATCATCCTAGTTCATCAAAATATACATTTTTCCATTTGATTTTTAAATTAAAAAAATAATTAAAAACAGGAAACGTGAAGGAATTCACAATCAATTGCCTGACTTGTTTCGATTTCACGTACAGCATAGAAAGGTCAGGAAGGCTATTTGCAGCACACGTGACTCGGGGACACTGATTTTCAAGGTTTAGCTTTCTTCCAAACAGTGTAAAATACCCACCTGGATAAGGAGTCAAGGAATAAGAGTAGGTAATTGAAGGCATCACTTAAAGTTTGTTTACTGGCCTACAGATTGGAAGATGAATGAGCATTTCACAGCTTACAGCACTGTGGTAATGACGCGAAGGCCTCCGAGACAAGGTCACTTCACAGCCTAGATGCCCACCATCTGTGACGTTGGGGTGAGGTGTGGGGGAGCTTAGCAGAGAAAAGGTTAAAGGGACACAAATATTCTCTCAGAGAACACTTGTGCTTCCAAAGACTCTAAAATGTTTTAGGGAATTAATATGAGAAGGAAGGGTGGGAAGGAGAGAGAAACATCAGAGGGAGTGGGGGGAGGAGGGTGGTGGAGGTGGGAGGAGAGGGACCGAGGAAGAGAAGGAAAAAATGGTGGAAGGATGAGGGACCAGAGAGGAGCCAGAGGGTGGAAACCTTTTCTCCAGATGTCATCAACTGCTTTCAAAAGTCTTTGAGCATGTAGACAAAGATCTGACTGTCACGGAATGCTCTGGAGAGCAACCCTGATGAAGGTGCCAGGCAGGGAGAGGAAGCTTTGGTCTGCAGAACACTGTCCAGTTTTTAGGAGGAAGAAATGCACTATGAAAGTCCAATGACAATGTTCTCCTTTGCCTTTTCTCCAGGTTCTTCTCTTATTTCTCTGGACTGACTTTACTAAGTGGAACTAAATGAAGAACACCAACCCTGACTTTGTGATGCCTGGCATTATTTTTAGCTCTATCTCTACTGCAAAGCAGCATCAAGCCAAGTGTAGGAATTAATATTAAAGTAGGATAATATAAACGTAAAAGGACAATGAGCTTCTTAAGCCAGCCTGCTCCAGCTAGGGTGGCTTTCTGAAGCTCTCAAGTGCACATCAATCTCCTGGCAAGCTGGTTGAGACAGGTCACGCGGCCCCAGCCTCCAGTATTTCTGATTGGACAGCAGGCTGGGGTGGGGCTTAAGAATGTGCCTGTTTAACTAGCTCCCAGGTGATGTCACAGGTCTGGTGGTACTGTGAGGACCAGTGGTGCCATACCATCCAAACCACCTGGGAGGCTGTGTCAGGCCACACCCCAGCATCTGAGGCTGGGACCCAGGAATCTGTATTGTTTTCAAGTGCCCAGGGGATTACAACATACAGCCAAGTCTGAAAACCAGGGCCTTCTGTATACTACAGAACTAATTCTGTTTCTTGAAACTGGTAAATGGGCATGGTTTTTACATGGGGGTTCTGATTGGGCAACACGATGATGTGGTCAAAGGATATAATTCCAAGTACGAAGGGACACAGACGATCTCCTTGGAGAATTCCACAGGACAATACAGGCGCCCCAGCTGTTCTTCATAGAGCGACAGGGCTTCTGTCAAATTGACACAGTTTCCCTAAATCAAAGAGAGAAAAGCAAACAATAGGAATCTTAAGTCCTACAGAGGGTCCCAATCATTGGAAGGTCTCTAATAAATGAGAACCATTCTAGCTTTAGATAAAAGTTCATCTCTGAAAATGAGATAAGGTTTCTGTACTTTCACAAATTGCATTGCATTCTATTTATAGGTCCATTAGCTCATTATCCTTCTACTTCATTTACCAAGCCATTTCAAATTATTCGAGGATGAAGCAAGAGAAAGCAGTGAGACCAATTTCTCATTAGTGACAGTCATTGTATCAACACCATGCAATTAGCAAACATTCATACACATAACCCATTCAAAATAAGTTTTCCCTAAAGTCACTACAGTATTGAGGATGAAGTATCAGAAACATAATGTTCTTGATTTTCAGAATGACTTAAACTACAACCCTCTTAAGAGTCTAAGATGTTGACACAAACTCTTTCTTTCACACCCTTGTGCTTTCTCCAACAAAAGTCAATTCCAGATATACACACTAAAGGTATTCCCTAGTTTACTCTTTATCAAACATTTTGTCTTGACTTCACTGTTCTAATTTTTCTCCGTTTCTTGCCATTTCTTTTTTGTCTCCCCAGCTTGTAGGAGTGGTCAATGAAATATAGTATAAATCTGCTGGAAAAGATTTTTTTTGGAAATGTGTTCTTTTTCTTAATTATTGAAGTATAGTTGGTTTACAACATTGTGTTAGTTTCAGCCATACACCAAAGTGACTCAGCTACATATATACATACACCTATATATACACATCTTTTCAGATTATTTTCCATTGTAGGTTATTAAAAGATACTGAATATAGTTCCTTCTGCTGTATGTTGTTTATCTATTTTATGTATAGTAGTTTGTATCTATTAATCCCAACCTTCTAATTTATCCCTCTTGGTCCCCTTTCACCTTTGGTAACTATAAGTTTGTTTTCTATGTCTGTGAGTCTGAGTCTGTTTCTTACAGATTCATTTGTAGTATTTTTTAGATTCCATGTATAAGGGATATTTGACTGTAGACAAATCAAGGATAAACACAGTGACCTTGCTCCTTCAACTTTCTTCCAGCCTGCAACTTAGATGTGATATGTAGAGCTGCAGCAGCCACTCTATGACTATTAAAAAAAATGGTGAAGAGAATCAGAAATGCTGGTGGCCAAGACCCAGGAGAGCTGGTGAATGGATACAGAATCTGCCTAATTCTAGAGCTGCAATTCTCAATTTTTAATGTGTATATGAATCATAAGGGGCCTTGTTACATTGCAGATTTTCATTAAGTAGGTCTGGGGTAGGGTTTATCATTTGAGCACAATTTTCCCCCAATTTTCTCATAATGGATTTAGAAAACAAGATGAGCATTTAATATCAACTATTTCCTTTTAACCTCTGAAGTTCTAAACATTTGGAAGACGACTAGAATATATGTGCTGATAAAATTCCTTCATAAGAACTTCATTATCAATTTGCCTCAAAACAGCCAAGATGAAAATTATTCACAAATAAAGCATCCTGTGATACAAGCATTTCTAAGGATGGCATTTCAAAATCAAAAAACCAGCCAGCTACAGGGAAGTGGGTAGACAGGACTATTCTGAGAGCTGGCCTGGGCAGTTTTAACTGAGCACATTTGATCAGCATGTCGTCATACTTCAGTGCCAACCTGTTTAGTAACCCATCATCTAGGGTCCTGCAGTGGGAATTGGACCAAGTGCCTTTGACCAGCATATAATTTGGTTTCAACATTAAGTTCACCATGAGAGTATATAAACAGCACATGTGTAATTTAAGATGCACAAATAGAAAACACTGCCCAGTTGTTTTTAGAACACCTCACTACTAGGGAAGCTATAGAATGGAAATACCACCAAGGTTCACAGTTCAAGCTTTTCCTTGCCATCTTAAAAATGACACCATACTCTCTCTTTATAGACGGAATACAGGAAGACCTCCTTACAAAGAATGTAGTAAATAAACAGAACAGTTTCAATTTATTCTATCCCAAATGGTCAAAAAGCAGTTTAAGAAAGAAAAACCCCACAAATAGATGCCTACCCCAAAAAAGTACCATGATACATTTCACCTTTCTGTGTATTTAAATGCAACTACACTGTTCTTAAGACATATAGGGGATACATAACAAATTGCTAATAGCAAAGAATTCAGCACCTATTGAGGAGGAGAGGAAGAGAATAATATGGCAAGGCAGGGGCATACCTGGGAGGTAAACCACAATACAGCGTCTTCCATTCTACAAGGTTCTTGCTGCCCCATGTTAGCTCTGGGTGACACCTGCTTTTTTACCTTAGAGATTTTAATATTGTTTGTATCTTTCAAAGAGTTTATGTCATATCTGTAATATAACAAAGTCTGGAAGACTATTTCCTTAATGATACCATTTTTATGTCTTCTAAAACAAGCAAAAATAACGTGATGATTTAGGAAATCACACATATGTGAAATACCTAAAAAACAGAGGGGAAAAAAACTCTAAATGAGTTACTTCCAGAAGGTGGGAGGGGTTGATGGAGAAATGTAGATGTGTCAAGCGTACTGGTAACATCGAGGTCTGTGGGGGGTGGGGGGAGGTGCGGAGGGGGGCTCATGTCTTTGTATCATAACTAACATGAATGTCACACACACATTTGTACTTTCAAATAACCTACAGCTTTTTTAATGAGGAGTGGAGGGGCAGAAGTCAAGTCCCAGGATCTGCCTCTTAGTTCCACAAAAGCAACTCTCTGCCCTCTGGCCCACCAGACGTGGCTCCATGAATGAGCACGTTCCAGAAGGACTTCCCCAGCTTTGTGGCCCACAGACAAGGCTGTCTTCAAGCAGCCACAGTGAAATTAGTGACATCATAAAATCTCCATGGTGATGTAAGCAATTTTAGGCAGGGACGTTTAGCTTTTGTCAGTCACCAAGTTAACAAGCCAAACACCATTTTTGTCCCATCTTTAACCTTTCCTCTGTTCCTAAGCTACAGGCCAAGGGAAGCAGGGTGTGAGTGTATTAAGGGCATTTCCTGAGCACACCATGTGCTACAAAAGGAAAGTGTTCCACTGTGGCAATACCATCAGTGCATCCTTAGTCAGAGCATGCTGTGGCTCTTGACCAAACTACTGCTTCTTCACAGGCCTATGCCCCTGTGGTCCATACGGCATGCTGAACCACCCAACATACTATGGGATTCCAGGCATCATAAAATGAGATCGCCTTGAGTTTCCAACTATACTGAATGTAGGGGTGGGAAGCACATCCTAAGACATCTTTTGGATAACTCTTAGAAACCAGCACAGCCTTGAGTATTTAAGGTGGTTTTTAGTAAAAGTTGGTTGGCAAAGGCCAGGTGATCAAAGCCTGATCTTTAGTGTTAACAAATGTGTGGTGACGATCTGTCAAGCAAGTGCTTCTATTAGTTGTCCACACTGAGAAAGCAGTCTACCAGGCAAATATTTGCAACAAAAGACACCAGTCACACTTTCTTCCTAAGAGCACCTGTTGTCTACTGCAAACTGACTGGTTTGCATTAGATCCAAATTGTTCTCAGTCTCTTTTGATTAAAGATGCCAGAGCCTCACTTTCTTTCCCAACTTAAGCCCCACGGGATTTCTATTTGCAGAAACATAAAAAGAATCCAGTTCTATCAATATATCAATGCTCTCCTTGAGAAATATTCACTTATGAAAACCCAACTCATTGAATTTGGGTTGCTTTTACAGGAATTAGGCCACTTGGTTTGAGCAGGTTTCACTGTAGAGTTCCTGTAAAGCAGGGGTAAGCAAATTTCTGCAAAGGGCCAGAGAGAAAATATTTTAAGCTTTGCAGACCATATAGTCTTCACCACAACTGCTCCAAGCTGTTGCTGTACTGCAAAAGCAGCCGCAGACACCGTGTAATGAACGGGCGTGGCTGTGTGTCAAGAAAACGGCAAAAAACAAGCAAGGGGTGAGAAATGGCCCGTGGTTTATGGACCCCTGGCTTTTAAAAAGTCAATATTAGAATGTGTTTTTAAAAATCATTCCTCGTACGGGGAGGGAGGAGGGTTCAGGATGGGGAATACGTGTATACCTGTGGTGGATTCATGTTGATATATGGCAAAACCAATACAATATTGTAAAGTTAAAAAATAAAATAAAAAAAAATCATTCCTAAGCATCAGGGGTTACAAAAAATAAAAGTCCACTTGTAGACAGTTGTCTGTTCCCCTTGAAGCTTGCCAACACTTTCAGCAAGTATGAGATGATCAAAGATTAACTGCTACCTGTAGGGGTGTTCTGTGCAGGGGGAAGAGGAAGAAAACAGGATCGGCTGGAAACAAATTCAAGGAGTTGCCAATTTGTTTTCAGCATTATAAATCTCAGGCCTCATAAACTCCCCAGGGCTTACTTTAAAAAAGCCTCCTCAGAAGAATAAAATCAGGAATTTTCCCATAGTTCTTGATGTTTAAATATACTTGGGCTTCCCTGGTAGCTCAGATGGTAAAGAATCTGCCTGCAATGCAGGAAACCCAGGTTCAATCCCTGGGTGGGGAAGATCAAAAATAAAAGTCCATTAAATATACTAATGCTTTAAAAAAAAAAAAGTTGCGGGGGGTGGGAGGGAGAGGTAGAGTTCTCCTGAAAATGCTTAAGAACTAATTACAGGGACCAGAGTACAATACTGCTTATCTTCTGCTTATGAATCAAGGGCTTTTTCAACCAAGTAAAAAGACTGATCACCAATTAGCCACTTTTGCCATCATTTCCAAAATGTTAAGGACTTAAGTAAGATATATATATGTATTTTTATGTATCAGGAAATACTGACTTCAAACCTTCTTTTAAAATTAAGAATACCCTAGGAAATGAGGAAAATACAATTTGCTTCCATCTGGTGGCAGCAGTTCATACTGCAGCCAGAGCAGTTTATGAAATTATATTGATGACTTTTCCTAGAGGATGAGGCCCAAAGGCAAAAAAAAACAAGAAAAGAAAATCACGGTCTATGTCTCCCCCTGATGTCAGCAGCTGATACTGCAGCCAGTGCAGTTTATGATGGTTTTTTTCCACTAAAGACTCTCCAGAGAATATGGGGGGCGGGGGGGGGGGGGGCGGAATATACATATCACGGTCTGTGTCTCCCTCTGTGGCAAAAGCTCATAGTGCAGCCACTGCAGTTTATGATGGCTTTTCTACTAAACACTCTCAGGAGGGTGAAGAGGGAGAAGGGGGTAAAAATCACGGTCTGTGTCTTCTTCTGGTGGCAGAAGCTCATTCTACAGCCAAAGCCCAAATTTAATAAATTGGAAGGTTATGGTAACAGGACAGAACAGAACAAGGTACATGCCTGCCTAGATGCTCAGCCATGTCCGACTCTCTGCGACCCAATGGATTGTCGCCCACCAGGCTCCTGTCCATGGGATTTCCCAGGCAAGAATACTGGAGTGGGTTGCCATTTCCTCCTCCAGGGGATATTCCTGACCCAGGGATGGAATCCATGTCTCCTGCATTGCAGGTGGATTCTTTACCACTGAGCCATGGGGGAAACTCTCAACAGGACAGGACAGAACTCATTAATTCCCTAAAAGGGACAGGTCAGCTATTTACAAACTTACTGCTTGAGAACACAGACAGACATAAGAAAAATTTTCAGTACAACAGTTTCATTTATCCACTTTTATATTACATCTTCAACTACCTACTTCCACATTGAGAATGCTAAGGATAGAATTAAAATATTGCATAAATGCTCAATGGCTTTATGCCACATTGCAAATACAACTAAGAAAAGCAATACTAATGCCATCACCACCAATATGATTACTGAAAATTCACCACCAATATGATTACTGAAAATACGTAAGATTTTGGCATATACTTGCCCCAGTCTCTCCCACTCACCATTGTTTTCAGTAGTTGTACTGTCCCAGCATTGGAAGAGAATACTGTTGTACTATACCCAGTCCCTTTAAACCTTATTTAGTCTTCATTTGACAAGTAACTAAATAGTTAGTGCTATCATTAGTCTTTATGTCAATGTCTAAGTATTTTGGTGTGTGAAGCACAAAATGTAAAATTTTTACTGAGTATTTTTTGGGGAAAAAAACAGAAGTCTATACCTGTGTAAAATATTTCCCATCCTGTTTCAATACTTTCATTGAGAGATCAAGAATCAGTCTGAGAAACTCCCATGTGGAATCTGGATGTTAAAAAAAATTAAGTTTTATAAATATCAGTTTGCATGCATGAGAAACAACATCTAAAGTCAAACATTCACATTAATATTCAATGATTCAAAAAAAAAAAACAAAAAGAAAAAAAAGAGAACTAGCCATGAGACCCAATATTCAAGGGCTTGTGAACAAGAACACACTGTCATGTATTTTGTGTCTTGGACACACGTGCACATATACCTCTATACAAGCAAAATCAAAAGCAAATGCGGAGGCACATAACACTGCTCTCACCATACCCGTAAAGATTTGACACAAAAGCAGGCTTAAATCTGAAAGAGAACACCTTTAAGCAAAGGGAAAAGCAGTAACATCTCAGGAGAGAAACTGCAAGAGTGAGGGTGGGGACCTGAGTCTGGAAACTCAGCAGGAAGACAAGGTAATAGAAAAAACATGAACACTGAAATCCTAAGCCAGCAGTGATTTTGAGTGCATGGCATGAGAAGGGGCCTTGTCTCTGGTGTTGCTCAGAAAGGTCACCAGATTGTCCCGGTACAAGTTAAAAAAAATCCCAATATGTAAATTATGAAACAAGCAGATATCTCAATGGTATGATCATGAGTCATTTTATTTCTATACTTGTTTCAAACGACTGCGTTAATTTTGCTCATTTAGTGGCAAAACAGGATCTGACCAAAGCCAAATCTAGCCATCTTTCCACCACTGGCCTCAGTTTACTACCTTTAATAAATGAAGGAACTTCACTAGACAATGTCTTAAGATCCTTTCATTCTCACATGATGTTAAGAAAAACATTTCCATATTTCTGTGAACATTATCTTGGCTGGGGCAGCCTGGATGGGAGAGGAGTTTGGGGGATAATGGATATGTATATATGTATGACTGGGTCCCTTCACTGTTCACCTGAAACTATCACAATATTGTTAATCGGCTATATTCCAATACGAAAAAAAAAAAAGTTTAAAATAAAAGGAAAAACAGAATCTACCTTCTTCCGGAGATGTGGAGATTGGAACAGCTGTCAAATCATTAATCACATAATCAAACTCTCTCCCTTCTTTGGCGTACCTCTTCAGTACTGGAATACAGTCTTCTATTAGAACCTTCCAGAGAGAACAAGCATAGATGCAGGTGAGCCAACATATGTGAAAGTGGTTAAACACTTGTAGAAGGAACAGGGAAATACACACAGGGGCTGCAACACCTACCAGAGGAACAAAAGCCACTTCCACCCATACCTGCCAGGAGCTAAAAGTTCCGGGCTTACCAGATGCTTTACATGCCTTTCAATTAAGTGGAACAATTCCTCTTAGGAATTACTATCATTGCCATTTTACAAATAGAGAAACAAACAAGAGACGTCACCAAGTCTGCTCTTGCGTGCATGCTCAGTTGTGTCTGACTCTTTGCGACCCCGTGGACTGCAGTCTGCCAGGCTCCACTGTCCGTGGGGATTCTCCAGCAAGAATACTGGAATAGGTTGCCATGCCCTCCTCCAGAGGATCTTCCTGACCCAGGGAATGAACTCACATCTCCTGCATCACAGGCAGATTCTTTACCACTGATCCACCGGGAAAGTCCTCTGCTTCCTTGGCCCTTCCAGGAAACCTTGCTTTGCTCCAAACTCTGAAGTTTGTTTGGCCTCACTGTGCACCAGGCACACAGATTGGGTTTCACTACATCTGCTGAGCCACCCAAGGGCTGGTGCCCGTGGCAGGTTGGTCCCGGCCAAGAGCAGCCCTTTTCCTTGAGTCTCCAACAGTCCCCAGAGTTCATTCCACTAAAGAGAACTAGGAGGGACAGGTGATGCCTGCCGTTTTGGAACGAGGTTTTTTGGAAACAAATGTTGTGACCTACAGCCCACCCACCTTAGGTATGGGTTTAGGGTCTCTCCCCCACATACGTAAGCTGGGAATTCTACCTGCTCCTTCTGAGTTCACCCGCTTTGGGAAAGCGAGCCACTCTGGGCTCATTGTGAGTCACCCTAATTCTCTCTTGGGACCCAGACCGATCTGTTTGGGGGCCTCCATGTGGGAATGGGAGTGCAATTTTAAACTATACTTAACCTGATCTCGTCTCTGCACCAGGGTATTCTTCCCAACCTCACTGGCTTCACTTACAGCAAGAGTACGGCTTGGTCATTTGGCTTCATCTCTAATGGGGAACTGACTGGGTATCTCCTCTCTGGGGCAAGGGAACTGTGACCTTGAGAGACCATTCTGCATTGCACTGATGTGCCCTTTGCTTGGTATTTGACAGCAGCAGCAGTGAATAAGTACGGGTAATGACAATTCTGTTCCATCTTGTAGTCCACTAGGGTACACTTCGCAAAACGGGGAGATCAGCTTTGCTCCCATGAATGAAAGAAAAAATTTCACTGTAACACTGCTTGGCCTCAGCACCCCTTCAACACCAATGGCCCTCTAAATTAGAACATCCTTCAACTAGAACTGTTTTATAAAAGGGAAGGGAAATGGGATAGAGTTCCTTATGCATAGGCTTTTACACTATTGTGTCTAAGGGAGCCTTTTGGAATTGGTTTGGCTTTTATTTGGCGTGTGTGCCCAAGTGTCTGGGTACATGAATCCTAATACTGTTCTCTCTTCCGGTTTTGACCCTCATTAAGGGGGTCTTGCCATCTCTTCTTAAGCAGAAGATATTAAGAAGAGATGGCAAGAATACACAGAAGAACTGTACAAAAAAGATCTTCACAACCCAGATAATCACGATGGTGTGATCACTGACCTAGAGCCAGACATCCTGGAATGTGAAGTCAAGTGGGCCTTACAAAGCATCACTATGAACAAAGCTAGTGGAGGTGATAGAATTCCAGTTGAGCTATTCCAAATCCTGAAAGATGATGCTGTGAAAGTGCTGCACTCAATATGCCAGCAAACTGGGAAAACTCAGCAGTGGCCACAGGACTAGAAAAGGTCAGTTTTCATTCCAATCCCAAAGAAAGGCAATGCCAAAGAATGCTCAAACTACCACACAATTGCACTCATCTCACACGCTAGTCAAGTAATGCTCAAAATTCTCCAAGCCAGGCTTCAGCAATACGTGAACCATGAACTTTCAGATGTTCAAGCTGGTTTGAGAAAACCAGAGATCAAATTGCCAACATCCGCTGGATCATGGAAAAAGCAAGAGAGTTCCAGAAAAACATCTATTTCTGCTTTATTGACTATGCCAAAGCCTTTGACTGTGTGGATCACAATAAACTGTGGAAAATTCTCAAAGAGGTGGGCATACCAGACCACCTGATCTGCCTCTTGAGAAATCTGTATGCAGGTCAGGAAGCAACAGTTAGAACTGGACATGGAACAACAGACTGGTTCCAAATAGGAAAAGGAGTTCGTCAAGGCTGTATATTGTCACCCTGTTTATTTAACTTATATGCAGAGTACATCATGAGAAACACTGGACTGGAAGAAACACAAGCTGGAATCTAGATTGCTGGGAGAAATATCAATAACCTCAGATATGCAGATGACACCACCCTTATGGCAGAAAATGAAGAGGAACTAAAAAGCCTCTTGATGAAAGTCAAAGTAGAGAGTGAAAAAGTTGGCTTAACATTCAGAAAACGAAGATCATGGCATCCGGTCCCATCACTTCATGGGAAATAGATGGGGAAACAGTGGAAACAGTGTCAGACTTTATTTTTCTGGGCTCCAAAATCACTGCAGATGGTGACTGCAGCCATGAAATGAAAAGACGCTTACTCCTTGGAAGGAAAGTTATGTCCAACCTAGATAGCATATTCAAAAGCAGAGACATTACTTTGCCAACAAAGGTCCGTCTAGTCAAGGCTATGGTTTTTCCTGTGGTCATGTATGGATGTGAGAGTTGGACTGTGAAGAAGGCTGAGCACCGAAGAATTGATGCTTTTGAACTGTGGTGTTGGAGAAGACTCTTGAGAGTCCCTTGGACTGCAAGGAGATCCAACCAGTCCATTCTGAAGGAGATCAGCCCTGGGATTTCTTTGGAAGGAATGATGCTAAAGCTGAAACTGCAGTACTTTGGCCACCTCATGTGAAGAGTTGACTCATTGGAAAAGACTGATGCTGGGAGGGATTGGGGGCAAGAGGAAAAGGGGACGACAGAGGATGAGATGGCTGGATGGCATCACTGACTCAATGGACATGAGTCTGAGTGAACTCCAGGAGTTGGTGATGGACAGGGAGGCCCGGCATGCTGCGATTCACAGGGTCGCAAAGAGTCAGACACGACTGAGAGACTGATCTGATCTGATCTGATATGAAGGGGGTCTTGGGAACTTGAATGCTGATTCAAGTTCTTTTGTAAGAGAAGCACGTGAATATGAGTGAGTGACAGGTATGTAGAAACTGAAGGAAATCTCACCCTGGAAACAGTCAAGATGGGGCTCTTTTGACATTCTGAAAGTGGTTTTTGTGTGTGCAATTAGTACTAAGCTAGCTTTCTAGGAGAAACATGCAGATCTTTGTGCCTTCAAGATGAAAATGATCTACCTGAACTGGCAGAAACTTTAATCATCTGTGATCCCGGGGTGGGGTGGGGGGTGCTTTTTAAACTCAAACAGGTGAAGTTTTAGATCTGTGTCTGTACAGACAAATGCATATTTATGCATACATTATAAATACAATGTGCCTCCATCTCCAAATTGCATTGCTAAGCTTGGTTTGCAGATGAGCTCTGTTTAACTTAAAAGAACTTAAGTGCTTATGTAAATTCTCAGAAATATAAAATCTGGTCAAAATGAATTTCAGGTTCATATGATCTAGGAAATATTTACTATTAAACTGATACTTGGTATTAAATCTAGCCTTTAAGTGTGCTGGTTTAATACGACATGTTTCTAGAGTCATCAGTATTAAGTTTATCACTTTTATTGCATCTAAGAAAGTCAATAAAGCTCATATTGTTATAAAATCTGTCCACAAGAAAAACTATGATGAAACATTTGAGTAAATTAAATGTAAGAGCTCCCCTGGTGGCTCAGATGATGAAGAATCCACCTGCAATGCAGGAGACCCAGGTTCAATCCCTGGGTCAGGAAGACTCCTTGGAGGAGGGCATGGCAACTCACTCCAGTATTCTTGCCTGGAGAATTCCATGGACAGAAGAGCCTGGTGGGCTACAGTCCATGGGATCACAAAGAGTCGGACACGACTAAGCAAGTAACACTTTCACTTTCAAGAGATTTCTAGGTAAAACATTTTTTCAAATGTTTTAAAAAAAGAGAAATATTTCAACACACAAGTATAGCTTTTACTGTTTGCAGTAAAAGCAGGTATGAAGAATGGAAATCCATTTTGTTAAATGGAAAAAAAGGTAATTCTGTCCTAGAGTTGGTTGTTTCTGAATGGTAAAGAAACTCAGGGACAAAATAATATATAGAAAGTTTTAGAAAGTTTGTGAAAAAGGAACACTTAGAAAAGTTCATGTATGTGCATGGTCAGTATTGGCTATGATTAGACTGAATTTAAGTAAATAAAATTTATTATCAAGAATAGGCTGATAATGCAAGACTAGAATTTGGATTTTTGGTTTTCTCTCTTTGCTTTCCCAACATAAAATAAAGTTTTCTTAGAGTGCTAAGCTGCTTTTGCCTTTTTGAGAGATCTGATTTTGACTTCATGTATTTACTTTTGAGATCTTTTATTGTCACTTTGGTTGGGTGAATGGTTGTTGTTTCACAGTGACTTATCATCTTCTTTGACTTTCTAGTATTTCTGACAAATATCAAATTCGATCTGAAGTTCTTTTGACCTCCAGCTAACTTTGGGGTGCTTCAGAGGAACCCTTGAGGCATCTCAGAGATTAATTAGGACAATTCAGTATGTTAAATTACATGGGCAACATTGCCAAATGAGTGATAAGCCTCCTCAGGTTATATTGTGTGGGCAAATGTTTTTACACTCTTAAAATTATATGGAATACAACATTGTGAATCAACTATATTCCAATAATAATTTAAAGAAAATTATATGGTGACTTCCCTAGCAGTCCAGTGGTTAAGTCTCCATGCTTCCACTGTATGGGGCATGCATTTGATCCCTGCTCAGGGAACTAAGATCTCCACATGCCACAGGGTGTGGCCAAATAATAAATAATAAAATAACATGGAATTTCTATAATTCTGATGTGTCCTAACAAAATGTTACCCCTAATTCTAGTTATTACAACCAAGTCTTCTGTCAGTTACATTGAGATCAGTTGTTTCACTGTACCTTTTAAGTCTTGTCACTCAGTTACTGTCTTACTGCTTTTGCAAAAATGCTTCATCTTCAAGAAGATTCACAAGAAAGGCTTTTTGACATGCCCTAGTTTCTAATAAATTTCAAATCATACCCATGAACTGGGTAAGCAAGTAAAGAATCCTAAAAGGAAAACCTGGTGGCTTCATAAAAAATGTTAACAGAAAAAAGAGTACTAAGGACTTCCCTTAGTGGTACTATGGATAAGAATCTGCCTGACAATTCAGGGGACATGGGTTCGATCCCTAGTTCGGGCAGATTCCGCATGCTTCAGGTCAACTAAGTCCCAGTGCACCACAACTACTAAGCCCACATGCTGCAGCTACAGAAGCCTGCAGCCCTAGAGCCAGTGCTCCACGAGAGAAGCATGGCAGTGAGAAGCCCGTGCACAACTAGAGAGGAAGCCCTGCTCCCTGCGACCAGAGGAGGCTAGTGCACAGCAACCAGGAGCCAGCACAACCAAAAACAAGCAAGTTTTTTTAATGTTAGTTTATATATATAATGCATTGTGTTGATAATAGATTTAAGATCCATATCTTTACATTCAACTAAAAATCTTCTGGGGACAAGATTTAGGGCACAAAAATTCCTTCAAACTGCTAGATTCACTGCTTGCAAATCTTATACATATATACAAAAAAATCTTTCATTTTTCTTTCTGTACTACTTTAAGATTAAAATTATTCCATCATAAAAGGAATGGGGTGTGCACTGGAACATTTTCTAAAAACGGTTAACAATAATTGTTTTCAAATGACAAACAGTTTCAAGGACCTGGTTTGTTTCTTAATGCTTTTTTTTCAGTTTTATTGAGATATAATTGACATACAACATTATAGTCATTTAAGGTATAACCAAGAACCTGTTTTGTCTTTTTTTTTTTGGTTGTATTTTAATGGCTAAGGGGCTTGCCTACTGCTGTCCCACAGACCAGGAACCCTCTGCCCTTTAGAACTTCAGGAAAACTCTTAGCATCAGAAGAGTTTGTCAGACTCCCCTTGGTAGCTATTCTGTTCCCAAAATGGGGAGGGGGATGCAGTGGGGCACTAAACTTCAAGAGCCAACCAATTTAAAATATTTTTCCTTCTCAAAAAGGTCCCCCTGTCTATGTCACCATCTGCCTTTGGTGCTCTGTCCTCAGAGCTTGGACTCGAAAGTCGAGAAGTTTTTTCCTGGGGCCATTAGCAAATCTTCCCACTTACAACCGCATCCTGCCTCCAATCACAAGTCTATGACTCTATAGTACTGCAGGTTTAGATGTGCTGTCCTTGTATTTTTTTCTTAATCCATATAAGTAAGTCAACCTAAGGAGTCAGGGAGACATGAATTCGAAACATTCCTCTAAAGTTACCCTATAACCTTGAATAAATTGCCCTTTGAACTCTTCGACTTACAGTCTTCATCTACAAAACAGAAAGCAGCAGCCACATAAGGCTTTGAGGATTAAATTTTAAAACACTTAAGCAGAGGGTCTGGCTCACAATACAAATATTTATAAACAAATTATAAAATTTGCAGATATTTTAGTCATCGTGAAAAGGCTGCCATGCTCTGAAGAACCTAAACCCGCCCTCTTCCTTTCCATGTTGCACAGCATTATAGTTTAACTTTCGTGTGTACTACAGTACGCTCACCACCGAAAGTATCATTTCCATCCATTACCAGACAGTTGGTCGCCTTTACACATTTCAGCCTCCCCTACCCTTTGCCCTTCTGGGAAATACTACTCTGTTCCCTGGATCCATGTATTTTTATTTGGTTTGGTTTGTTCCTTTATTAAAACATTTTTTATATTCCACATGAGTGAAATCATACAGTATTTTTCTTTCTCTGTCAGACTTTATGCTAATTGAAAATAATACCATCAAGGTCCATCCAAATTGTCACAAATATCAAGATTTCATTTTTTTTCTTTTTTTTTTTATGGTTGAGTAGGATTCCACTGTGTAATATACACCACATCTTCTTTATCCATTCATCTGTTAATGGACAGTTAGGTTGCTTCCATATCTTGGCTATTATAAATAATGCTGCAATAAATATGGAGGTGCACATATCTTTTTGAATTAGTGTTTCCCTTTCCTTCAAATAAACACCGAGGATTAGAACTGCTGCATCATCCCTCCCTTTTTAAACTTTACAATAGTCTAAGTGAAATATGTATCTTTCCCTTTTGCCCATAAAACTATCACAACTGCATTTTAACACAGATATAATTTCTCTCTCAGCTTAAAAAAAATAATATGAGTGTACCATGAAATCAAATTTGGACACACACCTTAGAGAACATGGGTAGGAGTAAGTAATTTGTGTAACAAATTAAAGCACTCATCTAAACTGTTTATAAAACTAGAGATACATATTTAAGATTCTAGTCAAATAAAAATATGCATTTGCTTAGCTATCTTGCTCTACCAAATAATGTGGGTATGGGCACTGATATTTGGATACTCAAAATACAATACAAAATGTATCCTACAAACTGTAATGATTGGTCAACTTACAAGCACAGTAGAATTTAGGAACTTGGCTTCCCTGGTGGCTCAGCTGGTAAAGAATCCGCCTGCAATGAGGGAGGCTTGGGTTCGATCCCTGGGTTGGGAAGATCCCCTGGAGAAAGGAAAGGCTACCCACTCCAGTATTCTGGCCTGGAGAATTCCATGGACTGTATAGTCCATGGGGTCACAAGAGTCAGACACAACTGAGTGATTTTTCACTTTCACTTTACTTAGCAAGAAGCAAATATTCCCACGCCAAACATTTTAATCATCTACACTCTCTAAATGTGTAAATCCCTTCTCAAAGACTCAGAAACAGACTCACGCTAAGATAGGCAAAAGGTAGGGGTTACCAGGTCATACAAAGGCACATGAGGACTTCCCTGGTGGTGCAGCGGGTAAGAATCTGCCTGTCAATGCAGAGGATACGTGCTCGATCCCTGGTCCGGGAAGATTCTACATGCCATGGAGCAAATAAGCCTGTGCACAAGCCACAGCTACTGAGCCCACGCGCCTAGAACCTGTGCTCCACAACAAGAGAAGCCACCGCAATAAGAAACCTGTGCTCCTCAACTAGAGAGTGGCCCCTGCTCACTGCAATGAGAGAAAGCCCGCTTAAAGCAACAAAGACCCAGCATTGCCAAAAATAAAGAAATAATGTTTAAAAGGTACAAGATATCTTTTATATAAGAATGTATTCATGCTATTAAATTCAAAGCATCTGGAATTGGCTTTTTCTTCATTAGATGTACACACTTTCCCTGGATACAAATATATATAGAACTCACATAAGAGAATAAAGGGCAGCAGAACAGGCTATCTCAAAACAGTAAATGTAGAGAGGCTTTCTCTGAACTCCCCTTTATCTACCTAAAGACAGAGCCCCCAAAAGGAACTAAAGTATCATAGATCCCTCCCCGAGGGATTTAACCAGAGAAGATGACCTCTTAACTCCCCTTTATCTACCTAAAGACAGAGCCCCCAAAAGGAACTAAAGTATCATAGATCCCTCCCCGAGGGATTTAACCAGAGAAGATGACCTCTTAACTCCCCTTTATCTACCTAAAGACAGAGCCCCCAAAAGGAACTAAAGTATCATAAATCCCTCCCCGAGGGATTCAACCAGGGAAGATGACCTCTTAACTCCCCTTTATCTACCTAAAGACAGAGCCCCCAAAAGGAACTAAAGTATCATAGATCCCTCCCCGAGGGACTCAACCAGGGAAGATGACCTCTTAACTCCCTTTATCTACCTAAAGACAGAGCCCCCAAAAGGAACTAAAGTATCATAAATCCCTCCCCGAGGGATTCAACCAGGGAAGATGACCTCTTAACTCCCCTTTATCTACCTAAAGACAGAGCCCCCAAAAGAAACTAAAGTATCATAGATCCCTCCCCGAGGGACTCAACCAGGGAAGATGGCCTCTTAACTCCCTTTATCTACCTAAAGACAGAGCCCCCAAAAGGAACTAAAGTATCATAGATCCCTCCCCGAGGGATTCAACCAGGGAAGATGGCCTCTTATCACAGCAGAAGAGGCTGACACCACACCCAAACTTTGTTATGAAGTATCACACCTCTTTTCCTACTCTTCTAAAGGCCCTATCTATTTTTCCTAAGTTACCTACTCTCACCTAAGACACCTACGTCCCCCTTTCCCTGTTAGGATCGTATTTTAGTCTAAACTCTAAAGCTACCTCTGAGTTGCTCATTTTCCTGTGTATCTTCCACGTATACATGAGTGTAAAACATTAATGAACTTGTTTTTCCTCTTGTTAGTCTTCTATTACAAGGGGTCTCAGGCAAGCATTGGAAGGATAGAAGGAAACTTTTTCCTCCCCTACAAGATCATTCATCATCTTAATTTTCTTCTTTTAAAAAAATATTATTTATTAATTTATTTGGCTGCAATGGGTCTTAATTGGGGCATGTGGGATCTAGTTCCCTGACCAGGGATCACACCCAGGCCCCCTGCATTGGGAGTTTGGAATCTTTAGCCACTGGACCACCAGGGAAGTCCCAATTATTTGTCTCCTTAACCAATTACACTTAAAGCTGTTTTAAGAAGGCACAGTTGTGATCAACAACATCATATCATCACCTGACTTAATATAAAAACATTTATCTGATAAAAATAATTACCTGATAGCAGTCTCCTTTAAGATTGTCTAAGACATCACCACACGTTTTTCGCATGTATTTCTTACATCCGTCAATCACCATTTGGTCAATGTTCAAAATAGGTTAAGGAGAAATTTCCCCTGTATTTGAACATGTCAAAGAATTCTGAAATACGTTTTTAAAAAGTAAAGATGAACATAACATTTTTCACACTAATTTGGGTATCATAAAGTTTAAAAAAATGATGAATGGGACAATGACTTCATTTGGGCACCAAGGACACTCAAAAGGCACTGAATTTCCTTCTAATGGAGAAGCTATCTCAGCAACTGCTGGGCAATCGACACGGTGCAAAGGTTGCCTGCTCTTTCATTCTCAATTCTGCTGCTTTGTTGGTGGCCTGTTGGTAGCCATATAAAAAGGCTACTGGTACTAAGTTGAAATCTTTGTTCAAAGTAATCATAACATTGCCTGTAGTATTAAGACAAAAAAGGAGGAAGAGAACAAAGTCCACCAAACTTAATCTCTTATACAGCAAAGGATATCTCTACCATAGTCACCATCTTTGGTTTCAGTTTGACTATTTCACATAATATGCCCCCGTCTCCACCTCCCAGAATCAGTACATCTTTGCCACTGTAATCTTCTTTGCCACTGCCCATGATGGCCCGGGTATACGCCAAATCACTTTCCGCCAAATCTAGGGAGGAGAAACATCCAAAATGGTGACTTAACCACAGCCTCAGAGCACCTGACTTATCATTCCAGAAACTGCTAGAATCTAGAAAATTCAGACATTTTCCTTTTCAGTCTTTAAAAACTCAGTAATATCGAGGGTTTTGATGTTTTTTTTTTTTTTCCTTTTGGATTGTGGACTTTTCTTCATCCCTACTCGTCTAACACCCAACATGTTACCTACATAGATTATACGCATATATAGTTTAGTTTAGAAGAAAATTCAGTCTTTAGCCTGTTCTGATATGATAATTAAAAAGCAATTACATATTTCCAGATGAAATATAACAGCAGAGTTGCTTCAAAAGAATATGAGAGGGAGAAAAGTGGCTGGAGTTTAAAGGAAACAAGACTGGCCAGGAGTCGATCATTGTTGACACTCAAAGGTGAGTATATGTGGGTTCATCTTACTGTTCTGTCTACTTTGGTTTGAAATTTTCCACAACAAAAAGACTCCCTTATAAACAAGCAATTAATATAAAATAACCAGCAAGGATCTTCTGTATATCACAGGGAACTAGACTCAATATCTTCACAATAACCTATAAGAGAATGTTAATAAATATGTATTGTATATCTATGTATACATAAAAAAGAGTATCAAGACAAAGTTTTCATGGCTCTACTATAAAATATGAAAACTCAGACAAGCCACAGGTAAATCTAATGTAAATATTCATCTCAAAAACCAAACACACACAAAAATAACCAGCAGTGCCCAACGACACACCTGGACAAACCCACAATGGTGGTATGTCAGGAAAACACAATCTAAGATTGTCACTTTGTTATGTGATTGGGGTAGAGATGGAATACTTACTAACATCCCCACTGAGGATGAGAATATTCCCAAATTGCTTTGAGTGTAAAATTTTAATGTTCTGGTAAGGTGAGTCTTCGTCATACACCACTTTATCTATGTCGTACTCAACCAGGCGACCATCCGCAGTGGGCCAGTATCTGTCAATGGCCCCTCCTCGAACTATGGGTGGTAATCTGGAAAAAAAAAGGGAAAGAAGGAAAACAGGAATGAGCCTTACAACAAACTGCTTAGGTGAGGCTGCCTTAAAAGAAGACCTAGGAACAAGAATGGTCCACATGGAGCCACAAAGCCTCAGACAAACTCCTAAATAGTATACAACCAACCTAAAACTTCAACTTTGAGGGCTATGTAAGAACGGCCACTACCAAATTTCAACACTGTTGTATATTAGGAATTAACTTGGGGCTTCCCTGGTTAGAATCCGCCTGCCCATGGAGAAGACACAGGTTCGATCCCTGGTCCAGAAGATGCCACAAGCCACGGAGCAACTAAGCCCATTCACAACAACTGCTGAGCCTGTGCTCCATTTGTGCGCTCAGCTGCCAACTCACATCCAACTCTGTGACTCCATGGGCTGCAGCCCACCAGGCTCCCCTGTCCGTGGGATTTTCCAGGCAAGAATACTGGAGCCTGAGCTTTAGAGCCCAAGAACCATAACTACTGAGCCCACATACTTTCAGCAACTACTGAAGTCCATGCTCCCCAAGAAGAGAAGGAGGAAGCCCTCACAGCACTAGAGGGTAGCCTCCACTTGCCACAACTAGAGAAGAGCTTGGGCAGCAACAAAGACCAGGCATGCCCAAAATCAACAAACAAACAATGTAAAAAGCACCTCTGCAAAAAAATGGATTTATTTGGCCGTGGCAGGTCTTAGTTGCAGCATGCATAATCGTTAGTTGCAGCATGCAAACTCTTAATCGCAGCATGTGCGACCCAGTTCCCTGACCAGGCGTCAAACCTGGGCCTCCTGCATAGGGAGCTTGGAGTCTCAGCCACTGGACCACCAGCAAAGTCCCAAGAATTTACTTTTTAAAAAAACCTTTCTATAATACTATAAATTTTCCCTAAAAAAAAAAAAAAAAAAGTTGAAGGAGAAAATGGCCACTAGAGACATGCTTCACGCCCAAATACTCTAGCAGGAAGGACTCCCAAGAATGTCTGCATCACCACTTTGCCACTAGCACATTCATCCAAGTGCACACACATGTAATACCATCACCTAGCTCAGAATCCATGTTAAGTGTTCCCAACTGCCCCAACTATCTCCTTCATAACTATTCTACTTTTGAATAAGAATCACATACTGTATTTTGCTTTTTTACCCTCATTTCATCTAAAATAGATAGTTGTCACTGTCATCCCTTCCCCGTGTGTTTCATGACTTTCACATCTCAGCAAAGTCCAGACCAGGTGCTCTACAGAAAATCCCTCAGGTGGGTTTGCCTGAAGATCTCTTCAGTAGGGTCACATTGGCACATTATGCAACCATCACATCAGGGACACTGAGATGTATGCCTGTCCTAATTGGTAACGTTAAGTGTGACCATGTGGTTAAAGCCAGTGCCCCCAAGATCCCTCCATTTGCAAAGGTACCTTCTGTCCCTTTGTAATTATGAAGCAGGGTGTGTGTGGGGCAGGGGGGCGGGGGATGCTGGGGGCAAGTCCATGAAATCCGAGTCAAGAAAACCAGGTCAAGTTTCTGATCTCGACACACCTTCAGCAGTGGCATCTAGGAGATTCTTGCCTGAACCAATTATTATGAGAATGTCTGCCAACTGATGATTTTCTCATGCAGTCCTTTTTGTAAATCCTGAGTGTCTTACACAGAGTGAGTATACTAGAAACTGCCAGCAGAGGTCACTACATGACAGGGAAAACCAGACTTAAAAGGGGGCTTGGCAAATGAAGAGGAACACAAACAGAGCTCCCTGCACACACAACACAACCACGTGCAAGTTCTGTGTCCTCAAATACAGTGGGGTTCACAGTAAGCAAACCCCAGGTACCTAAAATGCTGGGCTACCTCCAACTTGCTCTCAAAACTCTTTGCTCTCCCTGCTCACTTGTTTCCAAGAATACAGTCTGAACCTGTTACAGGTTAACAAGGCTTTCAATGAAGAAATATTGCATGCGTGCTAAGTCTCATCAGTCATGTCCTACTCTGTGCAACCCCATGGACTGTAGCCCACCAGGCTCCTCTGTCCACGGAATTCTCCAGCAAAGAATCCTGGAGTGGGTTGCCACTCCCTTCTCCAGGGGATCTTTCTGACCCACGGATCGAACCCACCATCTCTCACATCTCCTGCACTGGCAAGCGAGTTCTTTACCACTAGCACCATCTGGGAAGCCCCATGAGGAAATACTAATATCTGTCAAAGGCACTGAATTTACAAAGCAAGTTTCCATAAACTATCATTTAATCCCAACTCCTGATTTAACCACTTCTTCATCTTCTAGAACAAATGCAGCTGTTGGAATTAGACAGCTAAGTGGTTTTTCTTGGAAAATGTCGTTGCCCCGGCAGGACAACCCCTGAGAGCAGGCAAACAGGACTCGGGAGAAGCCTCTTCCACCCCTGGCTGATGAGTGGTGGGAGAACGAGCCCAGGTGACACTGGATGAAAGCAACAGCAACTCAAGGGCTTTCGGGGGAGGAAACCCACCCCTCGGGGTTGACAGCCAGCCAGCTATTGGCAGCTACTGAACTCTTGCACAAAACCAAAGTAAACAATGTCCATTCTCACATGTGTCAATGGTGCCTTAGGTGCAGGTAGAGTGCTTTATTGCAACACAGTAGTTTTTAAAGAGATTCAAAGAAGCAAGGATCTTTAAGGATGACTACACCTTGATGAATTACTCATTCTATGATACCCAGCAGGACCCTGGGGGCTCCTAAGCACAAAAGTCTTTCTTTGTCCCTCCATTTCTTGACTACAGGAAATAGGCTTCCTTCAGCCTCCAGGATCTACCATGAGTTCCAGGGAGCAGGTTCAAACACATGCTAATCAGAGAAGTGAGGGGATATGGACACAGAGGAAGAACAGTCAGAAGAAACAAGAGGGCAGCCTTGGGGTACAGTCCTGGTTCCCATCAAGGGATGCACACAAGGACATCTTTGAGAAGTTTGTAAAGACTGAAATTCTCATCAGGTAGGAGAAATTAAAGGTATGCTGCCCACAGGGGAGTAATCATTTCCGATGTTAATGATTCAGTCTTTAACAATGTCATTCCTCAGACAGCAAAGCGGCAACATTTTTGTCCTTTTGAGGCCAAAAACAAAGGGCCTACGACAAAGTATTCCCAATAACTTCCTGCGCCCTCCACCCTGATTTTATAAAAAGATGTAAAAACAGTGACAAGGAAAAACAAGGCCTGTGCTGTGTTTTGAACTGAAATCGGAAATGTAACTGCACTCTCACTTCAAAAATTCCCACACCACAACCACACAGGAACCAGATTTCATGAGTGCTGAGGCCCATAAACGCATTTCATCTATTCATTCACCCCTAGAAGTAACCCCAATAAAAACAAAAATCTGGCATTTTGATGTTGGCCAATTCATTATCACCCAACTAAAGACACAGTGGGAACCCGTTCAATTCAGATGGATCAACTCCGGAAAGATTAGGTAAACTTTGCAAACAGGAAAAGAGGGAAATTTCAGAAAAGAGTGTGGGTGTGGACAAGTTACTTGAGGACCAGGAAGGGCCTCAGGATACATAAACTGAACTTGGGGGGTAAATAAGTCTGGCTGCTCTAACAGATTTCAGTCAAGTGGCCAAGTTCTATACTGTGTCCTGTGGTCCTGCTCTCTTCACATGCAGTTTCCTGCCTTGTATTCAAGTTGGTGGTTAAACAAGTTTCTAATTATTTTACACCTGTCCTGGGGCTTTCCTCCAGGCTGATCAAATTTAGCAGGATGAACCATTAAGTACTTAAACATCCTTAAACAGCCAGTAAGGATTCCCTCTTGTGGAAAATGCCTTGAACTGGAGAAGTCTGTATTCTGGTCACTTCTAACAGTGATGGTCTGACCTTAATCAAGTCTCTCTGTGTTACTACATCTATGTATTTGCCTTTATGAGCAAGCTGTTACTGTTGTTCAGTTGCTAAGTCCTGTCTGACTCTTTGCAACCCCATGGACTGTGGCACGCCAGGCTTCCCTGTCTATCAACATCTCCCGGAGCTTGCTCAAACTCATGTACATCAAGTCAGTGATGCCATCCAACCATCTCATCCTCTGTTGTCCCCTTCTCCTCCTGCCTTCAATCTTTCCCAGTATCAGGGTCTTTTCCAATGAGCCGGCTCTTCACATCAGGTGGCCAAAGTATTGGAACTTCAGCATCAGTCCTTCCAATGAATATTCAGGACTGATTACCAGGACTGACTGGTTTGAACTCCTTGCTGTCCAGGGACAGACCCATTTTGGGGGGTCCAATAAGCAACCACCCAGGGAGAACAAGGCCAAACCGCTCAGAATAACTTATTGTGCAGCCATGATTAATTCACATTCTTAATTCCCAGGACCTGACAGACTCTGAAGTGAAGTGAAGTTGCTCAGTCGTGTATGACTCTTTGCGATTCCATGGAATATAGGCCACCAGGCTCCTCTGTCCATGGGATTTCCCAGGCAAGAATACTGGAGTGAGTTGCCATGTCCTTCTCCAGGGGATCTTCCCAACCCAGGGATTGAACCCGGGTCTCCCGCATTGCAGGCAGACACTTTAACCTCTGAGCCACCACCCCTCCCAAAGAATGCCAAAACTTTACTTCTATCAAAGCTCTTCTAACATCTGACACCACCAGCACATACATCTGTGCTGTCCAACAGAACATTTCTCTGTGTTGTCCAATATGGCAGTCACTAGCCATTAGCTAGTGACAAGAGGGGAGTAAGGAAATGAACTGTTTTTGGTTTTTTTATTAACTTAGTTTTAAACAGACACAGGTGGCATAGTAGCTGCACTCCTCAACAAAAGCTTAATGGTCTTTGTCATCAACTGAAAAGAACCCACTGGGGGTGCTCAAGGTGGGTTGGCTCTGATGTTCTTGCAATGTCAATATCATCCTACCTGAAAGCACTGAGGCATATTTTCTATCATCCCATCCTGTCAAAATCTCTTAAAACTGCTTAATTATACTGTGGGGCCCAGAACTCTGAGGAAAGATAGATGATTTTTTTCTCTTCACTAGACACGGTTGAGGAGTTTTCTAGCTCCTCTTTGAGGTGCCAGCCCCATCTGATTCTCTGCATTACAGTTTCACCCCTTGGGATCACTGTACATTCTTCTGCCCCTGTTCCATTTTATCTAGCATCTCTCTCTCTCTCTCTCTCTCTCTCACACACACACACACACAGTTAGTCTTCTGCCATCAGGGCCATCTACATTAGCCTATCAAGTGGCCAGAAGCAGAAGTTGACTGATTTCTTCCACATCTTACATAGACACTGCTCAGGGATAATACCACCATTGCGATTATTTTATTGATTGTTTTGATTGTTGTTTAGTCACTCAGTCGTGTCCAACTCTCTGTGACCTCATATACTGTAGCCTGCCAGGCTCCTCTGTCCACAGGATTCTCCAGGCAAGAATACTGGAGTAGGCTGTCATGCCCTTCTCCAGGGGATCTTCCCCACCCAGAGATCAAACCCACATCTCCTGCATTGGCAGGCAGATTCTTTATCATCTGAGCCACCAAGGAAGCCCATTTTATCAATTAACCAAATATAAAAGAATATTCAGGAGTGGACTTACCGCTTTACCCGCTCAGTACTGTCCTGACTCAATTCTTTCATTCTTTCTTCTACTTTGTTCAAAAGCTGCAATAACAAGAAAAGAAATCAATGGGCTTATCAAATAAGCTGAGTAGAAGGGCTAAATTACAGACCAGGAGGTCAAGGTCATGTTGACAGAGCTGTCACTCTGGCAGGTGTCCAGATATACTTGTCCTCCCCCAACTCTCCAGCAGCCTGCGGGCCTGGCCCAATTCCACACTCCCCTGTCATCTATCCCTCCCAGTGCCAATCTCACTTCAGCCTATGGTATCAACAGTATCAAAAGGAAGGCTAAGGATATTGCAGCTATTGATATCCTGGTTAAAGGTTTACATTCCCTCCAGTGCAAAGTCAAGTCATTTACTCTGTATTCAAATGGTCAAGGGAAAGATGAGAACCAGGTTACTAAAAATCACTTGAGGAACAATTATTTTTCTTCTAAAATCACTTATCTGAAGGCAGCCAAGTTTAAAATTAACTGGGAAGTCAGCAATTAGGTGAAAATGATTTTATTATTGAACTGAGCTGTTTTTGTGATCCTTAAATACTTGAGTAAATAAAAGTAGAAAACTGACACTATCGACTTCTTTGCCTTGTGCGTCGCCATCGTAGCTCTGAAGATCCAGCAACACCAATCCATGCGGGTAGATTCTCAAATTGGCAAAGCTACAGAGGAGAGCATAATTGTAAGGTTAGGAACGGTATCATGGCACTCCAAAGAAAAAAGGCACCAACCCAGTTAAAAGGCAAAACCACTGCTCTTTTTTCCCCAAAATAACATAATTACCCTGTGGCTTTCTTATTAGAGCCTCTTCATGGGGGCAGGGAGGCCAATCATTTAGGCAAGATTTTAGACAGAATCATCAAGTGCTAAGGTTTTCAAACAGGTTATTTGGCCCAGAAAGTGATTCAGCAGGAAGTCCTGTGAATCTGATTTTTAAGAAGGTTCCTCAGCAGTGACTGATCCCTCCTTAAAAGGATGGAAGGGTGGGGCAGAGCAAACTTGGTTCTCCCAATTTCCCTCGGAGTTCAAAACAGAGCCGTGTTTTTCTGACTGCAGGCAGGTGGTGGCTACATTCATTGAGTTAGCGGCCTGCAAGTCAGATCCAGCCCTTGGCATGTTTTGTGAAGCATGCAGATTAAATATGGTTCTTACATTTTTAGAGTTGTTTTAAAAAAAAAAAAAGGAGCTCCTTACAGGAAAAGCTTTAACCTCTAATTCAGTGTGTCTGGCCAGCTTTTTTATGAAATAAAAATAGTGTATCAAACATGCATAAGAATTATCTGAAGAAACTTTTCCTTCAATTAGACATGTATATTTGTATATATGCAGATATGTTACGTGCACATTTGATATAAAATCACTTCTTTTTTAAAATATTTGGCTATGCCAGTCTTAGTTGGGGCATGAGGGATCTAATTCCCTGACTAGTGATCAAATTGGGCTCCCTGCATTGGAAGCAAGGAGTCCTAAGCCATAGAACCATCAGGAAAGTTCTAAAATCACTTATCTCACTATAAGGTGTGGTTAAAGAAACATTTGAATAATAATACTAAATAAGATGAAGAATTCTGTTCAGAGAATACAAGCAGTGTGCTTGGATTTAAAAAGATAAATACAACTAGTTAATTTTCACCTTCAGCCCTTAAATGGCCTCAAAATCAAGTTCAGGCCAGGGATACCACTAACTCATGTACTCCTGAACTAGCTGATCACCCCCCACCCCAATCTGCCACACAAAGGAGAGGAGCTAGGGGTCAAAGAATGATAGAGAAATGCCACCTATCAACCAGCTAGGTGGTTCTAGCAAAGAATCTTCCACCAGAGAACTGCAGGAACACGGAGAATGCCAGAAGGTGGGGACAAGCACTGACCTCATCTGATTAAAAGCAAAAATAATGAAAGAGGAAAAGTTGCAAGGGGGCAGGGGGTGGGGAGGGGAATGGAGACCAAAAAAAAAAGGTGACTGAGGACCAAGATCTTAGGCAACATGGAGATGGGTCCCAGCTGAGCAAGTGAGAGAAGAGGAAGACCAATGTGGAAACAAGTCTCTAAGCACGTCAGTGACTTCCCTGATGGTCTAGTGGTTGGGACTCTGTGCTTCCACTGCAGGGGGCCCGGGTTCCATCCCTGGTCAGGGAACTAAGAGCCAGCAAGCTGCATGGCAAGGCCAAGAAAAAAAGTAAACTAAACATGTTAATTTTTCTTTTCTCTGTTTTCAGAAGCAATTTCCAACAGCTCTTATCACTCAAAAACTCCCTTCCAGGAAGAATTCTAAGTCTTCTAGAAAACTGGGATTGGTGTCTAGGGTAGAAGATTCAAGAACTGAAGTAGAATGGTTGGCCCTGTCCAGCCCCAAAGGTCCTTAGGAGGTGGTAGGAGATGCAAGGGACTTCCCTGGTGGCTTCGCAGAAAAGAATCTGCCTGCCAATGTAGGAGATGCGGGTTCCATCCCTGGGTTGGGAAGATGCCCTGGAGAAGGAAATGGCAACCCACTCCAGTATTCTTGCCTCGGAAATTTCATGGACAGAGGAGCCTGGCGGATTTCAGTCCATGGGGGTTGCAAAGAGGCACACAACTGAGCGACTACACAAAAACAAGAGATTCAAGGCTTCAGCTGGATTAGAGGAGGAACCTACAAGGTGGCAGAGAGGCAAGGTCTGATTTGCTGTGGTCCCCAAGTTATGGACCGCAGCTAGGACAGGGAGAGAGGGGGGCAGAGAGAAAGAAGAGAGGCCAGAGGGTGTAAGGCCAGCTGCAGACCTTTGCTTCCAGGAGACTTGCCAGTAACTGGGCGAGGACGGAGGCAGTGGAGGGTCTGGGTAACCCTTGAGAGGAAATCACTTTAGATACATTGGAGGGATCTATTCCATGCACATATGGGGGTTTGCTATGCAGTCAGAAATACAGATTTGGGCTTGAGGGCACAGGGGTTAGGGTTTCTTTGAGAGGTGAAGATATGTTCACAGGGAAGAACTACGTGGACTTACAAAAAGAATAATAGAAAGGGAGGTGAGCTCAAAAGTACAAGTTTCCTTCACCTTACGACATTGTCTTTTGAGCCTCTCTAAGATGGGAGCAGGGGTTCTTTTAATTAGAAAAACCAGGGGGAGAATGTGGGACATTAATGAAACCTCGTGGAATTCTAGGACTTAGTTTCCATTGGGAGAAAAGAACGAAAGCCATCAAAAATACACAGGAGTTCACATTTTAAAATTAATAGTGCAAATTACTAAGACTCTTAACAGTTTTAGACTCTAGAAGATACTACATAGACTTAGGAAAATACAGAGAACTCAGTGCACCAGTATCTTCTGTTATCAGTCATTTCTTTTTTTCTTTTTAACTTGGCTGTACCGGGTCTTAGTTACGGCAAGCAGGATCTTTGTAGCTGCAGCATACAGGCTCTTAGGTGCAGCATGCAGGATCCAGTTTCCTGACCAGGGATGGAACCCAGGCAGCCCCACATGGGGAGCAGTGTCCCAACCACTGGACCACCAGGCAAGTCCCCTGTTCTCAGTCATTTCTTAATTTAGGTTTCCTTCCCTAGTCTCAGGTTGACTTTCATTTCATATTGATGAGAGAAAAAGTCTAGATAGATCATCTATAAAGTCTTAAGGAGAAAACAAAACCCAAAATCTTAAACTCCTGGATGCCCCTAGCATCTTATCAAGCTCTTTGCAGACTTTTTCATCCTGCATTTGACTACAGTCTGCATTAACTGATAACCGCTTATTACAGTGCTACTCACAGTGGGGTTAACTGACCCACAGTATCAACATCCTCCAAGAGGAGCTTGCCAGAAATACTGTTTGGGGTGTGGCCCCAGACCTGCTGCGGCAGAAACTACTAGAGTGGAGCACAGCACATCTGGCTCACTGCCTGCCAGTTCACACTGCTTACGCTGCCCGAGGCTTCTGAGTCTTGGGCACACAGAATCACCTGAGGGTCTTTAGAGAAACAGCAACCCTCAGGGGCCTTAATCTCTGGGGGGAGTGCCTGGACGTGGGATTCTGTGACATGTTTCTACTGCGCAGCTCGGAGCACTGGATTCTAGTCCCCTCCTCAAAGACGCCAAAGGAGGAAAGGAAAAAAAATCTGGATGCCCCCCCACCACCACTCTTTAAACACACACACACACACACACAGCTGAAGCGCTCAACCTGGATGCCCCCCACCACCACTCTTTCCATACACACAGCTGAAGCGCTCAGATCTGAATAGGAGCGCTCACGGTCACCTCACCTGCCGTTTTTGTTTATGTACGTCGCTAAATAGCCATGGTCCTGCCAGGTGTGCACTGACTCCGTCATCCCCTGCTCCTGGAAAATGGACTGGAGGCCTTTCAGAATGGTCTCACCATCAGCTGGAGAACAGGGGGAGAAGGCAAGATGGTCAGATGAAACACTGAGAAGCAAAGCACAGTTTGATGAATGAATTTTTGAGAAACCCTGAACAGAGCTATGGGCATCATTTATCCCCTTTGTTATGAACTAGAACTTTCTCAACCCTATAGGGAGTGGCTGCAGATTACCAGGTAACACAGAAAGAACAGCAACACCAACCACAGAAGAGCTGTGCCAAAAATGCAGATGGATAATTGAGCCAACTAGAAATAGCATAACAAAATATTCAGCCTAGCCAGAAATCAAATAAAAACACGATAAAAGACATTCCACTTTAGGTGAAATAACTTAATGAGGATCTAGAGTACTAGAAAAGGGTTTCCATCCATTGTTGATGGGTACCATAAATGATTTCAAAACTTTTGACTCTGTATTCCAGGTGTTCTGCAATAAGGATGCCTTGTTTTTTATTATTGGGAAAAAAGAAACAGCACAACCCAGTAACCTATTTTTAATTGATAGAAACTGAACAATTCAATATGCTACAACCTGCTAAGCATTCTGATGCCCCTCTCTCCCATCCCATGGGCTACCCCCCCCAACCCCCACCAAAGTGGAGCTCAGATCAAGGACTGAGGTCAAGGTTATAGAAATTGCATTAACCTCTGCAGGTTTACTTGAATCCAAAATCTTCAAGAACATCCAACAGTATGATACTTAGATGAAAAGCAAAATGCAATTAATTCTCTAGTTGTATCTGCCAAAGCACTCATTCCTTGAGAAGGTTAAGATAAAGAACCACAATGAGACAAAAGGAGTTACTCTGTACTGTCCCATGAGCCCACCACAGGCTGATGCTTTTTCCACTTGAAGGAAAAGAGGGCAGGCTGAGAAGCGTCCAAACAAAGCACCCCTGTGACTTAAAGCAAGGGCAAAAAGAAAAAAAATGGAAGATCCACAGTTGACCGCAGTGCGGTTTCACAAGAAAATTACACTAGAATTCCTTCCATAAACTAAGGCGTGCCAAAATGGACTGGAAGAATTCCGTCAATCTACACAGAGTTGATCTCCAGTGACATCTGGAACACCTTCCAGCGCACAGTAAGAATGAGGGCTACAAACCAGCTTCAGAGCCCACCCTGGGCAGCAGATAGGTCTTATTCTGGCCTATGCAGACTTTTTTAGCATGTAAGTTACCTGGCGTTTGAAAACCAGACGACTTCATCTATTCCCACTGTTGAGGGTAGAAGAGTGACCCCCCCACAAAATATATGGCCACATTTTAACCCTCAGAACTTGGGAATGCAACCTGATCTGGAAAAGGGTTTTTGCAGATGTAGTAGTTAAAGATCTTAGAGTATCCAGGGAGGTCCTAATTCCAGTAAGTTCTTATCAGAGACTGAAGCCTGGAAGACACAGGAAGGAGGAGCAGGAGCAGGTGAAGACAGGGAGAGACTGGCATGTGATGGCCACCAGCCAAGAATGCAGAGCCACCAGAAGCTGGAAGAGGCCAGTGAGGACTTGCCCCTCGACCCCTTAGGGGAGCGTGGCCCTGCTGATGCTCTGCTTTCAGACTCCAGCCTCCAAAACTGGGAGAGAATAGGCTTCTTTAGCTTGAAGTCACCAGTTTGTAGTACTTTGTTACAACAGCCCTGGCTGACTAATACACCCACCAAAATATAGATTTTAACTATGCTTAAAAAAAACAAAAGCAAATGCAGTAGCAGAGATGGCAGTGAAGGAGTGATTTCGTTCATCTTCTCCATTTCCAAACACAGAGCAATTAGGGTAGCACCGCCCAACCTCACAGACAACATTTAGAACAAAACTGAACGACAGGCGGTGTGTATGCCTAGATAGCACGCCGCGTGTGGGTAGAGACAAGCATTCCCCACCCACAAACCTGTACGATACCACCAAGTGTGAGAGGAGCAAGTAGGTACAGCAAAGGGACTTCCAACCCCTCATAAAAATACCAACAGGAGTTCATCCCAAAGGGAGGGGCCCCCTGCTTTCAGATGGTGCCGCCTGGCAGGCCATGGGGCCCGGAGTCGGGTCAGGGAGTGTGGGGGCAGCCGAGCCCTGTGCTCAGCCAAACGACCTGAAGCCTCTTCAGGAAGGGGCCTTGTGTCCCACAACAGGAAGGGACCCCTGGAGGGGCGTCCACACCACTGCCCCACCTGAGCACAAGCACTGCCCAACGTGAGAGGCGACCTCCTGTTCCATGTAAGGCTCCCTCATTCCCAGCAAAACTCTGTGTTTGGGAAACTCATTTGACAAAAAATAATCTAGCTGGCTTTGCTATTCTGAAAGTGGTTTCAGGAAGTTAAAAGGGGGAAGCTTGAATTTTATCCCCCAGAACCATGGTTTTAAGACTGAATTTGGCCCCTGGGAAAAAAAAATTTCAATGTCAAACTTGATGGAAACATGTGATCTTGTTCTTTTTGGGTCTGAGAAGCCAGGGGTGGGGGTCAGGCCACCATGGAAGTGACCAAGCTGTGGGGTGGTGAAGACAAGTGCGCCCGGCAATACTTGAACTGTGACTAGGAAAGCCACTATGCAATTATTCAATCCCTCCTTGGCCAGAACAGATGTTTTCTGTTTTGAAAGTGTATAAAACAAATCATCACTCCCTGTAAATGGCCTCGGGCCCAAGTTCAGTTGGCACATTCCACAACTGAACACAAACCCCCCATGATGGTGGAGGGGGCCACGCCGGCAGGGCCACCCTGCGGGTCACTGGCCAGGCTGTGTGCTGAACAAGAGCCCCGGGGCTGAGCTGGAGCATACTCTATCCCTTGGGTAGGAAAAGGGGGTGTCTTTGTCTGGTACACACAAAGCCCTTGACTGCTAGCCAAGCCCAGTGTGGCGACCATCCTAACAGAAAGGCAGAGGGGGCTAACCTCCAGCCAGGTTGCAAATTGAAGAAAACACATTACAAAAGAGATCCAATTTAGTGTTCTTGTATTTCTACACTGTGGGCTTATTTCCCAATTCAGTAGAAATACCCTAGGTCTGAATGACCTTTCTGGTGGTCGTCGCCGCCTAGCTCCTGTGGCCATCTAGTGTGCCAGCCTTGCCAGGGACACAGGGATCACACCATTTTGTCCACTGTTCACCTCATGTCATATTCACCTTCCTCCAGACCTGGGGGCTCCCTTGTCAGCCAAGCTGCTCCCAGCCCTTGGAGAAGACTCCAGAAAGCAGAACTGGAGCTGAAACACCTACCTAGGATCTCTTTTCCAGAGTGAAGTCAAAGAAATGAGTTCCAAAAGCCTTAACGAGGTGACCTTCTTGGTCATCTTGATCCCAAGTGCTCAATAAATGTTTTGTGAGTCAAATGAAAAATTCATCTGGCTAAATTAATCATCCTATTTTTGTATCTTGTTGGAACACCCAGACCAGTAGTTTTCATGATCCTAGCTGCACATTATAACCACCTGGGGAATTATAAAACTTCTGATGCCACATCCTACACCAGTTATAGAAAACTTTGAGGGTGGGACCCAGGCATCACATTTTTAAAGCTCCCTGGGAAGTTCCAATGTGCAGCCATGTTTGAGAACCACTGATCTAAACCACTAAATACAAGAAAGAAAACCAAACTCCCCACTATCTCCAAACTAACCACACTCAAGTTACCAAAAGGTTATATCGATAGAAATATAACAGGGGGCCTGAAAAAAGTCCAAAGTCCCTGCTAGCTATAGCCACAGGTTTCAGCTAGAGCCACTGCTCTGCAATTAATTATCCAATCTCAACCTCTGTGCCTGTCTAGTAAGGAACATGTAACATGACCAAACAAAATGTACTGGCTGTAACAGAATTACTCAACTTGGGTTGAAAATATGATGTGAATGATTACCCAAATTTGGGAATACCAGACAGCAATGTCATAAATGCCTACAAATCAGAAAATGTGAAAATAGATTCAATGATAAAAGAAATATAAGCACACCGGATTCAAGTCGACATGGTAATCCAAACTAGGCTAATGTTGTTTGGCACAAGTTCTTAGAAAACTCTGCCCAAGCAAGAATGACATTTAACTAGCGAAGCACTCAGACAGAGCCTTCCACAGTGCTCAGCAACACAGCGACCTGTCCCAGGGCAAAATGTGTCCTTTGTCCAACAGGCAACTCAACGTCCTCATTTCCAGACCACTGCCCACTTTGTCTGTGTTTATTCAACAAGAACTTAAGAGGAATCAACTTGGAGGTCTGGTCCAAATTAAATACACCACTATCAAAAGAAGGCCAGGGAAGACAAGGTTTCATCTCCCTGCCTCATTTTGTCCCAGAGACCCATTTATAGGCCTCTCTCAGGAGAATGAACCTCATTCCTCTTACCCTGGCCGAATCCCAAATCTGTAAATATAGCTGGAACCTTCTTCCCGCCCTAATGCTCACCACACTGTCCTGATCTCAAGTCTGGAATCAAAACCCAGCTCAGACTTCCCTACTCCTTCCCACCAATGGTTAATAACCCTGCCACTTACGATTGCCTAAAGAGACCTGCCCCCCCCAGCTTCTCCCCAGAGTCCCCCACCAGAGCCTCTCTGCACCACTCAAACTCACTGGTCAGGACAGCCCTCACTTACACACCTCATTTCTTCAAATGTTAAAAAAGGAGACGACTGTTTATAGGGTCCCTATAAGGAGCCTGCACCAATGTTCGATCCCTCAATATCAGGCACCACCATTTAATCATTGATCCATAAGGTGGGCGGCCCTGTGGACGTAAGTTAAGTACATCAGCCATGTACTTACATCAGCCAAGCTTACTAGCCCAAATAGAAGAGAGAGTCCTGCCAATGAAATCCTATGACACTTGGTGCCCTGGCAAAAAGGCAGGGAAATATGCTCTGGTTAGATTTCTACTTCTTCAACTTTAAGAGGCTAAGATACAGTAACCTCCTTAACTAAGTGAATTCCATTAGAGAGGCTGGCCTCAGAAAATAAGCAATTCTCACATGTTTAGAAAAACTCTGGACTCTACCCCATGACCGTGACTTGCACCTTTAAGTCTTTTCTGACTTCAAATACTTCAACTAAGAAAATTCTGGACCTCAGGTGTGAGGGCTTTAAGCTACACAACACCCAGTCTCTGCCTCTGTGGGGCCACCACCCTGCCACAATCCCACTAGTCCCCTCTGCATAATTAGGCTGCGTTCCTTTCTGCTCGCCCACATTTAAGCAGCACCTGGCTTATAAAAATCAGGACCGTCCCACCCCCAACTTTATTGTCTCCTAGGTCTCTCCCACGAAGCTCGAGTAATTTAAGCTCCAAGAGGTTGTTAATTATTTCCATGGTTGCACCATGCCCAAGAGGTGAGGCCCCAAACCCAGCCTCCTTCCTTTCCACCTCCCACTCCCCAGACTCTGGAATTTCCAGAGCTCCCTGCCCTCCCTGATACTTGGTACCAGGTGCCCTCTGATCAACCTCCTCCACACACATCCAGGTCAGAGAGCCCACCCCTACTCCCGCCTCCTCTTTTCAGACATCTGCACTCTCTCTGTGGGAGGATGGCCCTGAAGCTGTGGGCAGATCCGTTTGCAGCTCCCCACAAGAGGAAACATAAAGGCAGGTATCCTTTCCCCCCAACCTGAGACTCTGATGTGTCAGAGAACCTAAGAGCCAGGCTTGGCTTGTGCAGTTTACCAGCTTTTTGGTCTTCTTGACAGACCCCTAAAAGAGGAAGCAAAGGAAAAGGGACTCCGAATACAGTTGGAAGCAGTTGAGTACCTGCTTTAAAAGTCCTCTCAGGTATCCTCATCTTCACAGTGGTGTGTTCACAGGACCATATGCTCTGGTCACAACTCAGAACTGTACGCTAAAGTGTACTCTATGTAAAATATATCATGTTTAAAAAAAATCTTCCAGAGTTACCAACCCCACTGGCATAACCACTCTGAGAACAACAAAATAGCATAAGCATTCCTCACGGGCCCCGTTCCACCCCAGCTGACAGCCTAAGGGTTCAAGAACAACATCCTTTGAACGCACACTGAATATGCTAGATTTTTTAAAAAAGAATATTGTGAGGCAGAAGCAACAAGGCCACATTACTGAAATTAAATGACAAACAGATGTCTTCATAGTTTATCAAAAACACACTTAAATTTAAAATTATATTTTTTAAAAATTTAATTTTAACAACAGGTCTGTGTATCAGAAGACTTCTCAGACATTCAAAAGCCTAATTCATTTCCAGGGATTAAAGTGAAGGTCAAGCAGGTGCTTCCTCAGTCTGTCTTAGGTTCGACAACTTGGTCATATAGTCCCCGTTTCTAACAGCTGCAGGATGATTAATCTCATCACACAAAACCCACGCCAACAGGAATGTTCAAAGCAGCATGACTCACAGTCAAAAAGTGAAAACACCCAACAACCCATCAAGTTATAAATGAATAAGCAAAGTGTGATACTATCTACCCCATGGACAATTATTTTGCCACAGAAGGAATGTGATATTGACATAACCTACAACACACGCTGAGCGGAAGAGGCCAGGCACAAAGGACCACACACTGCATGATTCCATTTATATGAAATGGCCAGCGAAAGCAAATCCCTAGAGACAAAAAGCAAATTGGTGGCTGCCAGGCCCTGGGATACAGGGATCTAGAAGGAATCAATGGAGTGACGGCCAAGGGGCATAGGGTTTCTTCCTGGAGTGACGAGCATGTTCTAAAATTGTGATATGGTCGCACAACTTGGAATATAATAAAAACCACTGAACTTTAATTAAGCAACTGTATGAGTCATATCTTTCAGCAAAGTGGTCCAAAAACATTCAAACAAACAAACGGCACTTTTATACTCTCAGTTACTGTGGGGTAATCAAGGCAACAAACTTCCAGAAGCCAGTCTCTACCCTTCAATCAACCATAAGACAGGCCCCAGAGACTTCGCTGGTCCAGTGGTTAAGACTTCAAGCTTCCACTACAGGGGGTGCCGGATCAATCCCTGGTCAGGGAATGAAGATCCTGCAAGCCACTTAGCCAAAGGAAAAAAAAAAAAAAAAACAGGTACCAGTTCAAAGGGGTCGCAAGGGGTGGTCTTCTGTACCCATCCCCACCAATCACCACCCTCATCATTTAGCATGTGTTTGAAGGGCTGCCTCATGTAGATGCTGTCTGAGGCCTTGGAGATGGTTTCCTGCCACTAACACATGTCTGCAGCCCATGTCAGTGCCTTGGGTGCGATCACAGCATTGCAGCTAGTCATGAATACTGTATTGTATATTTGAAAGCTGCTGGGAGAGTGGACCTGAAAAGTTCTCATCACAAGGGAAATAATTTGTAATTACGTGTGCTTACGGATGTTAAGCAGACACTGGGCTATCATTTTGCAATATTTCCACTTATTGAATCATTACCTGAAATGTTATATCAATTACAACTGCCTCAATAAAAAAATAAATAAATAAATCCCAGCATCAGGGTGGGGCTGCAGAATTCTAAAAGGGACAATGACATCAACACTTTGGGCGTATTTTCAGAGCACAGTTTCTGATATGCACAGAGAAGAAAAACTAAATCAGGAAAAAATTACTCAAGACAGAAAGCAAAGGACCTATTGAAGTTGAATTGACAGCCATATAACACAGAAATAACACCCTAGCTCTTTTCATGCAAACGTATGTTAAGGAAAACCATATGGGACTGTTTACAGTACCAGCCACAATGACTATTTTTTAAAAGTCACACTGTGGTGCACTCAGGATACTGTCAACACATTGCTAATTGCTTCGCCACCCGGCCTCCCCTTTCCCGGCCTCCCCTTTCCCACCGCAGGAGCAGTGAAAAGGGCATTTCCCACAGTCATGTGGGCCCCCAACACCTACTGGGGAGGTGGCAGGAGCCTGGCTCTACTTTAAAATAAGAGCAACTTAGAAACAATCTCCTTAAGAAACTAGAGGAGGATTTAAAAAAAGAGTAATCTATGAGACACAACTGTCATCCCTCTACACTCTGGAACCAGAACACTAATATTAATAACATAGTGTAGCTCTTCTTCCTGGTACGGCCATTTTCCTGAAGACTAGGATACTTTTCAAAGTACAGCCACCACCCACAAGCCTCAGTGGGCAAAGGCAGGGGGGAACCTCCTGCCCCAGAGGTGGCATGTGGCTCAGACTCTCCCATCCTCACATCCTGACTTACCTACGTGGGAGGCTAAAACCAAGATTTATAAAATGAAGCAAAGAAAAGGGAGACTAGGCAAAAGCCTGGCTTTCTTTTGGTGGTGGGGGAGCTGACATTTTTCGTTCGTTGGCCACAAGGCGCTGAACATCAAGCCGCTTGCCCTCTCCTGGGAGCCGCTGGAGAAACGCCATGGCCCTGGCTTTCAGGGGAGAAAGAAGGCAACCGGCCTGGAGGCGTGGAGGAGACTAAGGGAAGATCACCAGGTCAGAGGACACAGAGAAGAGGTCACAGGCACAGTAAACCCTCTCGGAGGGTCAGGCTCACCCTGACAGACAGGAAGGGGACGTTCAAGGGAGCTAAAGCAGACCCAGCAGCACCCCCAAAGGACAAGCAGGTGGCAAGAGGGGAAGGACAGGGTCTGGGGCTGGAGGACAAAAGACCTGAGGTGCCTGGCCCAGGAGGACCGACTGCTCCTATGATACTTTAGTTCAACACTGCTGTCCGCCGCGGGCCATGGAGAGAGCTCCAGCCACCACCTGCCACCTCCCCCCATCTCCGGAGCGGCAGGGGGAGGGCACACGACAGGCTGACCCAAGGAGGCACGGCCTTCGGCTCCACTCTGAAGGAGGACAAGATTTCTTTCCCAAAGTAGAAAAGGTAGGACCTTTTTTTTTTTTAAGTCCAGGAAGGATGAAATAAGTTTTCCAATCACTTAAACAATATGAATATCCAGCTTTCTTCCCACTATTTTTAGGGGGGCAGGCTCTCTCCCAGCTCAGACCTATTATGAAAAACATGTATGTTGCTATAAAAAATGCTACGGTTTCTGCCAGAGTTTTTATGCTAGGCTGCAAATCAACCATGAAATACGATTTCCGGAGATAAAGCAGTTTGGACTTTGTGAACTTGGATGTCAAAAATCACATTCATGTCAGAAATGCCCCGAGGCAGCCCAGGCACCCTCCCTTGCTCTGGCTTTGGCTAGGCCAGACTCAGCCAAGTCGACACCCAAGTCTGCCCACCTCAGAAGGGCCCAGGAGGTGCCTGCAAAGTGAGTGTGGCTGGAGAATGGCACAGCAACAAAGACTGAGGGCACAGGGAGGGGGCATGTGCTACGACAGATGGCGAGGCACCTGGGACCTGTACTTGCACATTTTCCAGACGGCTCTGAAGCTGGCTTACATATCTAAAGGCAGCGGTGAGCAGGCTTGCTTTGTGAAGGGCCACACAGGAATGACGACAGGCTTCGCAGGCTGAGTTGGGTCCTGTCACAATCGTTTGTATGCAACTGAATTACTGCCCTTTAAAAAGGCAGAGGGAACTCCCTGGTAGTCCAGTGGTTAGGACTAGGCACTTTCACTGCCAAAGGCCTGGGTTCAATCCCTGGTTTGGGAACTAAGATCCCATAAGCCTCTGCAGCATTGCTGGAAATTAAAAAAAAAAAAAGTAAAAAGGCAGAAATCATTCTTAGCTGGAGGATGGTACAAAAAGATGCCAGAAGGGCAGGATTTGGTCCAAGGGCCTTAGTTTGCTGACCCCAAGTCTGAGATCTTTTCCAACTCTAAATTCTTAAACAACAAGCACGGATGCTCAGCTGTAATTCAACAAGCTGAATTTTCAGAAGTGACATTCTAGAATTCGAGACTGGAATAATCCAAGGAACATTTTCTACATTTAACTTAGCAACTTACTAAATATGGAAAAAAATAACAGCTAATAACCTGCATAACTAAGAACCCTGCATTTTAACGAATACATAAAAGTTACATTAGTAACTAATAGGAATAGCCTCACACTAGAGAGTTAAGAGTATTTTAAAGTACCAGCCTTCATTTTAAAGTCTCAACCCACAAAGCTATGCTCCCACTTCAAGAACTTAGAAAATGCGAAAAATAAACCCAAAGCAACCATGTTGACGTATGGCAGAAACCAACACAATATTGTGATTATCCTTCAGTTAAAAATAAATAAAAAACCCAAAGCAAGCAGAGGAAGGGAACAGGATAACAGCAGAAATCGATGAAACTGAAAGCAAAAAACTATAGAGAAATCAGTGAAGCCAAAAACTGTTTCTTTGAAAAGATCAATAAAAGTGACAAACTCTAGCAAGACTGATGAAAAAAAAAAAAGATACAGATTACCAGTATTAGGAACCAAAGAACTATCATTCTAAATGCTGCAAACACCAGAAGGATAATAAGGGAATCCTACAAACAACTGTATACACATAAATTTGACAATTTAAGGAAATGAACTAATTCCTCAAAAAACACAAACCACAACCCGCCAATATGAAACAGGTAATCTGAACAGCCCTATAACTTAAGGAAATTTAACTTGAAATTTTAAAATTCCAAATAAAAGAAATCTTGAGGTCCAGATAGTTTCACTAGAGAATTTTACCACACATTTAAAGAATTAAACACCAATTCTACATAATCTCTTACAGAAAATAAAAAAGGAGAGAACACTTCCAAATTCATTTTATGAAGCCATTATCCTAACAGCAAAACAAGACAAAGTTAGCCCCAAAAGAGAAACCTACAAACCAAACTAATACCCCTCATGAACAGAAACACAAAAATCTTTAACAAATTCTTTAAATCCTTAATTAATTTAGCAATATAGGAAAATTATTATGTACCATGACCAAATGTGATTTACTCCAGGTATACAAGTTCAATACTTTAAAAAAAAAAATCAATCTGATGTACCGTATTAATAAACTAGGGAAGAAAATAAAAACACATGGTATTAATTGATGAGGAAAAGTATTTGGTATACTTCAACACCCATTCAAAATAAAAGCTCCCAGGAAATAAGAACAGAGGGGCATGTCCACAGCTTGATAAGGAGTTATCTACAAAAAACCTACAACCAGCATCATACTTAACGTTAATGGACAGAATGCTATCAGTAAGGAGGCAAGAATGTCTGCTAAGTACTGAAAGTGCAGCCAGCTCAATAAGGCCAAGGCATCAAGATGTACTCACGGTGACCGAGCTAATAAGTGGTAAAGCTAGGCTCCAAAGTCAAGCAACTGGTCTCCAAAGATCCAGTGCTTTTAATCTCAGCACAGTTTTGTCTCCTTTAGTTATATATAGGACAAGAATAAGCCATTTGTCTCACATACCAACACATCAACAGTGGTTATCTACTTGTCATAAGATCAGAGATCTGGGTTTTTCCCCATTTCCTTACACCCTGTAGGGAGTCTAAAATGAGCACATAACTTAAAACGAAAACACCTAAAAAGACAAATGTATAAACCAATACTTGAACAGCTTCTGCAGTTTCTTCAAGGAAAGCCATACCCTCTATGCAAAGAAAAGAAATATGCATGCGAACTCTATTAACAATTTAACATCCGCAAAATGCTTTCTTTTTAAATGACCTATCATATTCCAAACAGAAAAACTGGTGTTAAGCTCTTTTCCTCTCCAACCTAGACAGATCCCATTTAGGAACATCAAACACTTGGACTGACAGGCCCACGACTTCCTACAACCCCAGAACTAACTGGGCCACTTAGCTACAGCATTAAACAGTTCAAAATTTCAGTGTTAAACCCCTACTGTTTTCCCAAGTGTGATCCACAGCACTGGTTCTAAGAAAAGGGGTCCCATAAGTCAGTCACAGGATGTAATGCACGGCACGGTGACTACGCATTGGTGACTATAGTTAACACCATACTGCATATTTGCAAGTTACTAAGAAGAGATGTTAAAGTTCTCACCAGAGGAAAAAATAATTTTCAAATTATGTATGGTGCCAGATGTTAACTAGACTTACTGCAGTGATCATTTTGCAATATATACACATATCGAATTATGACGCTGTACACCTGCAACGAATACAGTGCACCTCAATAAAAAAAAAAGAAAGGGCTCCATGTTGAACCCAGTTTGAGATCTCTTCTAATATTTTCTAGAAATTCAGAATGCCCATTATCCTATCAGTACTGCGTGACCACTGTAATCTGCATTTGGTGTTAAATATAACAGTAGCCTAGAAACTGCTCAGGAGTCTCACAGGAGAAATTTCCACTCCAGGGGAAAAGAGAGTCATGCAACAGAAACCCATGGAAGTGTTATCTTAAAAATCAAAATGTCTTCTTAAACTTCTGCTTTAGTAACTTGGAGTGGTCCTTTAAGCAGACCAACCTTCAAATCACATGCCAACCCTTTATTTTCTGCCTCTTTTTTTGGCAGCAAAACTTTCCTTATCTTTCAGTAAGTGAAATTCACACCTCTTTATAACTGATCATCTTTACCCACTGGCAGAATTTCAAAGTGCTCAGCGCTAAGTATTGCAATTAGCGTGAAGTGTTTTAATGTATCGCTTGACACTCTTCCAAATATTTTATTGGACATCCCACCCAACAACACAATGTGTGGGATCCTGTTATCACTGGTGCCTTTATGCAAAGGGTGAAATTAAGGTACATGGGAAACTACCCAAAGGGTCAAGTCAGCTCAGGATCCCAGAAATTGCTACTGGGTCTTACCAGCTCCTTTTGACTCTGCAACTTAGTGCATAAATATCTTTCATCACAAGTACAGCCACTAGTGCAGGGGCTCTTTCCAGAACATAAGCGACATCGTCAGTTTAACAAAATGCAAGCCCACCACAACTTAGGGCTGCAGAGTTGTCTTTTCCCGGGGTCTGGAAAAGTGCCTAGCTGTAAGGGTTTAAAAGAGCATTTGTGCAATGGTTTACATACTTGGTTTGCAGAATTCAATTGAGGAGGTTTCCCGACTTTTCAAAAGAACTGAGCCTGTAATTAAACTACCATGAAATGGTGGTTGGAGCCACAGAGCACACCAGCAGGTTTAGCTTACAACTGCAGTGAAATGGTGGATTAAAATGCCCAGAATATGCGTGACTCCAAAAACTAAAATCAATAATAGCTTTCTTGAACACGTTTCTAAACAGATGCTCAACCACAATCCAGTAACTTTCAAACTAATCCTTACCTGCCAAGGGTTACTATAACCACGGTGGTCTCAGTTCAAATTACAAAGTCCATAATTACAAATCTTTCCATGGTCCCAAGTTCAACACCAAACGCTCTAACTTTTCAAAGTTTTGAGAGACCACAGCACTTCAGTCTACCTCCCAAGAAGGTAGGGAAGGCCTTCAAATAAAACCATTTACATTATACAATTAAGAGGATACAAAGAGAGACTTCCCTGGCAGGCCAATGCTTAAGACCCTGCAGGGAGTGGGTGTTCGATCCCCGGTCAGGAAACTAAGACCCCACATGCTGCATAGGGCAGCCAAAAAAAAAAATAGGAGACAAAGAACATTCCAAACTGCTAACTCCTCCACTGCAAAATGAAACCAGCTCTCCCCCACAAAAATAAAACAAAAAACCCACAAGACAAACCATCTACCAGTCGGTTATTAAACTGGAAAACACTTTTTAAGAAACCATCACCTGCAGAGCTTCAGATTACTTGAAAAAAATACGTCTTGTTAGCTGGGGTGGGGATTATTCCTAATACCTGGATTATAGAGTCAATTTCTTAAACAGCTATCATCCTTTGCAAAGCATCTAAAACAACTAGAGAACTACCAAGTAAGAACTAGGTGAGGATTTTTGATATAAAGCAAAAGTATTAACAATTTTACCATATGCTACCTCTACAGGCTTAAAGATATGGGTATAGTTTCAGAACTGTACTTGAAAAAACCATTAAGGTTTACACAATTTTTAAATGGCAAGCTCACAAGATGAATTCCGAGCAATGTGCAATTATTCAGCCTGGGGTCAAATAGAGCACGATCAGAGCTATTAAGAAGCTTGCAGAGTTGGGAGCGAAGAGCATGCCAAACGTAGGCTGACTCCAAGGAGGGACCTTCCCAGGCAGACTAGAAAACATTTTCAAAGACAATTAAGGTATGAGAGAATACCTATGTAACACAAAAAATACCTTCCCTGGGGCTGTTAGAAAATTAATTCTAAGTCCAGGTGCTATGTGGAAGCACAAGGAGTGTGAGACTCAATTGTGTGTTGGGTGAGGATACAGAATGGGTAGAAACGGACCTTCATGGACCCTGCAAGTGCTGATAAGGACTCTCAAGTCATTGTGTAGCGTGATGAGACGTCACAGGAAGGCTTTGAAATGGGAAAAGGGGCAGGGATCTGTTGACTGAGCCCTTCCCCGACAAGAGAGACAAGTTGAGAGATTGTGGCCAAGAACAGTAGCCAGGGAAAAAGTGAGCAAGGAATTTGAGAGGGTAGCAGGTACAATCCACAGCACTTAAAGACGTGGATGGGCATGGTTTCTGGTATAAGGGGGTTTTTGTTTTTAATGAGGATCCTATTACTGTGTGGTGGTTTTCATACTTAATCAGCATCAGAAGTGCTGGGAGGAAAGCTGGTTAAAAATGTAAATTCCAGGTACTACCCAGCCCTCAAAGACTGTGATTCATGTCAGTCTAGCGTGGGGCCTGTGAATGCCTTTTCCCCACTCAGCAGCCGCCCCAAGCTTCATTGTTAAAGCAGGGGTGTGGGTGTGGGTGGTGTCATGGTGGTGGATAAAGTGTAATGGGACAAAGATAATGATAATGCTGAAGGGGAAGGGAAAAAGCTTTTTCTACGCTTGAACAAAAGAACAAAAAAAGCCAGATGCAATAAAAACTGGCTTAAGTTTTATGCTTATAGTAATAGCTACTGAAAATACACAAAGATGATGTTTCCACCAGAAAGCAGCTCAGTAAACGCATGCAAGAACAGGAGTTTGGTGGAGAGGTCGACGGTTCAGGAACTCAGGGAGGGGTCACCTGAAGCCACAGGCTTTGCTGGGTACGAAGCACTAACGGACCTCAGTGCAAACCTCAGGGGAAGGTAAGGCCCATCCTCCACCCTGCCGGCACCATGGAGACTTCCAAAAAGAACCAGGGAAATTTTGCTAATGATTGGCCACCCAGATCACAACTTGGTTAGAACTTACACTGGGGATTTCTCTACCTCAGCACCAGACATGATGGCTTGTCAATGCTGTGCACTGTAGTATGTTGAGCAGCATCCTTGGCCGACTGGATGCCGACAGCACCTCACCAAGCTGAGGAAACAGCGATAAATTGGTGGAGGGCGAAGCAGGGGACATGGCCACTGAGACGCACTGCCTTAACTCAGACGCTTCACAATTGTGCAATTAACAAAAAGGCCTTGGAGTCAGAGAGACAGGGCTTTGAATCACAGATACCCCACTTAAGAGAAAAACTTCAACGTGCTTATGTGTTCACCTTTAAAATGGGGATAAGAGAACCTACCATATAGGGCTGTTGTGAGGATTACATAAAATAATGTCTTCTGAGCTTAGGGCAGAGCCTAGCCCAGGAGACAACTAGTAAACATTGGCTTTCATGTTTTCAGAAAGATGTTTTGAAGAAGCAGGGACATTTGCTTACAGCTTTGGCCTCGGTGGAAGTGAAGTGCAGTGAAGTCGCTCAGCCGTGTCCGACTCTTTGCGACCCCATGAACTGTAGCCTACCATGCTCCTCCGTCCACGCGATTTTCCAGGCAAGAGTACTGGAGTGGGGTGCCATTTTCTTCTCCAGAGGATCTCCCGGGGACTGAACCCAGGTCTCCTGCATTGTAGGCAGACGCTTTACCATTTGAGCTACCAGGGAAGTCCTAACCTCCTCCCAAAAGGAACAATATAGAGAAATGACAGTTCCAGTCCTCTCTCTAGCTCCTAAGATCTATGGGTTGACGGACTCCCAAAGAGCCACTAGACACAAATCAGGGACTCTGTGAACATAGATGAGAAAAACATACATCCTTATTTTCACTAACTGAAACTTAACATTTTATTCATTGCTGCCTGTAAAACTGCACATTACCAACTACCTGGCCATTGTCACAACAGAAACGCAGTTTTTGCTTATCAAATAACAGCTGAAATACCGATTTTCATGGCTCTACTTCAAAATTATGGAAATTATGAGGCCCGAAGCTAGACTATGTTTTAATGCGTTACTAAAGAAGCATATATTACTATTTACTATGCCACATATTAGAGGGTTTATTTTGAAGATGTTCTTTTTTTTTTTTTAAAGGGTTATTTTACGCATTTAAAATTCTTATGCTAAGAAGCGTTCCACAGGCTTTCCCAATGAGGGTTAAAGGCGATATGATTTAAGAACCCCTATCCTACACCTTTTTTGGCTAAGCCCTTAATTCCCAAGGAGACTTATGTTGTTTTTGTGTTTGTTTTTGGCAGTGGCACCCGCTTGCAGGATCTCAGGCCCCAACCAGGGATTGAACCCAAGCCATGGCAGTGAAAGCCCAGAATCCTAACCACAAAGCCATCAGCGAACATCCGTGTTCTTAATGTATTAAATAAGATTTTTGTTATGAAACTAACTTGTTCATTTGAATGGCACAAGTCACTTTGTTTCCCTACCTCAACTATATAGATCAGTGGTCCAAAAGGTGGACCCAATAGCACTGGCCACGTTTCCCCACTCAGGACCCATTCTCCACATTCTAAAGGTAAATGTGTGCCTGGTTTTCCTCTAGTGGACTTTAGCTTTCCACCTTTAACGTAACACCAATCAGGTACTGTATTTAACCAGTACTTCTCAAACATCTATGATGTATCAGAACCAACAGGTCTGTATCCCAGACCATGAAGGTCAGCTTCCAAAGATACTCCCAGCCCGGGGATGAAATGGACATGAAAAAGAAGAGTGCTACCTTGCCAGGGCAGGCAGAGGTCAGGCGCGCCTCACTCTCCTCTACCTCTAACGTACACTTGCTGGCTGCCTGATGTAAACAAACCATGTGTCCTCCACCTGCCCAGAGATGCTTACGCTATACCAATGTGGGACATGTTTACTCTTGTTAGCCTCAGGCTGAGAAATCACAAAGTGTTTTCTAGGCTCAAGGGTCTTCACAGTGAAATACTTCACTTACAAGATCAAAGATGAGATTTTTTTTTTCCAGCAGCAATTAACATTTCCTGAGTTACCTCATCAACCAGAACTAAACAGGCACAGCCAGGCCCAACCTATAATTGGCTGCAATGGCCCAGTGGCTGCTGGGTACTAGCTGGCTTGCAGTGGTAACTATGTTATACAGAATCGCAACATAGTAAAATAACTAAGTGGTTCAAGTTTAATTCCAATAAAATCACATCATGGAACTGGAGCACTAGGAAGGATTACTGACAAATGGGAAAAAGAACATGATTCCAGGCTCCACAGGCATTTGACTCACCCTTGAGTCACATCCAATACTCACATGCCAAGAGTAATGTCTTTTGACTCATTATTATCAATTAAAATAAATGTTTTTGGAGACCTCACAGGTGGTAGACTTCTCACCAAGTGCCCCTTAATGAGAACCAAAAACTTTGATCCTAGTTTAGCCAGATCCCTTTATTGTACAAGGGTAGATACCTTAGGTATCTCACCCAAAATCAAGTGATGGGGGAATACAATAAGAATCACGGTTCTCCTTCTCCAGAAACAGTTCAGCAGAGACTCAAGATCTAACACAGATGCCTACTCACATGTCCCCTTAGCATCTTCTTTCTTCATCTTGCCATCAAAACTTTTTCATCTTGAAGATAAACAATCTGGGAATTAAGAGTAACTGGCTGGGAATTCTCCTCAATCTTTTTTTTTTTAATTTTCTCTGCACACAACTAAATTATTTAGATGCTACTTCCACACCTCACCAACTTCGAACCTGCCAGCTTCTTTCTCCTCCTCCCTTCCAAACTGCAGGTCCAGAGTTCTCTCTCCCTCTCTAACCAGTGACTGCCCCAAATGTACAAGTTCTCTAGTTTTCCCCCTGGCTTCTACAAAGGAACACAGAAGGCCATTGGGAACGGCCTGAATTAAGCTGAAAAGTGTTTAAGGCTTCAAGCAAGGGCACTTAGATTGAGGGAAGTGCCAAATCTTCCAACCTCATCGTTACCCTCCTGACAGCCTAGAAAACCCACGTTCAATGAGAACAGGTGAGTGTTCATACATGCTTGTCACCAAAAACTCAACTTAGCGGCTTAGTGACCTTGAACCACTATTTCTTCCCCAAGCCTCACTCTCCTCACCTCTAAGTTGTGTATGCTAGAAACTTCACTAAGCCCTAAAGCTAGCAGGCTAATTACTCAACAAAACCTTTTTAGCTATCTGCAATCACCATTTCATCTTCTGATTCTCCCCAGCCATCTCCAGCCCCACACCAGAAAGGAGCGAACTAAGAAATGCTTTTTTCTCCTTGTCACTTCCCCACCACCCCAATAGCCTGATACTACTTAACAACCTTGCAGTGTTTTACAGAAACTCCATTGAAAAGTCCGGGGCGGGGGAGCCCTACGAAGTGTGCACTGTCCTCCATTGTTACCATAAGGCTCAGAAAGGTTGAGAAAGTCACAACCAGAACCAGTCAAGACACGACGCAAACGTAGGTCTTCCTTCTGTCCCTAAAGTCTTATTTTTTCCCTCTCATCTTATGCCCTTGGAAAACATTTACATTGGGAGAATGCTGAGTGAGTACTCAGAAGTTAAAAAAAAAAGGGGGGGGGGAGGGGGCTGAGGGAGAGAAAGTGTGAAAGTAATGTTTTCAACAGTAACAGAAAAGATGGCTCTAGCTTCAATAAGGAGGAAGACAGTGAAAAAGCAAGACCTGGGTGAGACCTCCAAGTGGGACGGACGGGAAGCGCAGATTCAAGTCTGCGGCACTCACAGGTTTAAAAGCCACCAGAAAAAAAGACCAGCAGTCCTACCCCTCCCCCCCCCACCCCGTGTTAGAAGCACCAGAAAAAGGCGTGCAGAATACCCTTCGTCTCCACGATTCCTGCAGTCGGTCCGGACTTTCCCAGCCCTCTGTTCTGGCCGGCTCGCGGTCTTCGAAGCCTCCCTGATCCCGAGACTTAACAGTTCCCGCGCTCGGACCTCAACCCCCCCACCCCCGCCCAATAATAATATAATCATCGTTTCCTTTTCCCCTGCCCCGTTCCTTTCCGGGGGAATCTGTCTCCTACGCAGTTGTCTGAGAATTCTGCGAGCGCGGCGCGGTCCTGCCCCAGGCCGGCTCCCACGAGGGGAGCCCCTGCCCCCGGGGAATTCACCCGCCTCAGGGAACTGGGAACGGGGAACGGTCCTGCGGGCCGGCCCCCGCGCGCGCCCCCACCCCGGAGTCTTCCTCCCGCGCGGGGGACGCGAGGGGACCCCGACGGGGACGACCGATCCCTCGTGGGACGCGGGTGGACGACCCGGGCCCCGGAGGCCGGCTCGGTCCGGGTCGAGGAGGGAGCCGGCGCGGCCCCTCCGGGCCCCGCGCTCCCGCCGGGACCGAGCGCGGCGGGAGGAGGAGCGCGGCCTCCGCGCGGGCGCCGGTGCACGCGGCAGCCGGGGAGACGCCCGCGCCGGAGCCGGGGCCGCGCGGCCGTCCGCATTGTTCGGCCCGCGGCGCGCGCCCCGCCCGGCCCCGCCGGCCCCAGCCCGCTCGGCGGCGGGAGCGACAGGGCAGGTGGCGGGCGCGCGCCCTCACCTTTGGCGCCGAGCATGAAGTCGAGGGTGCTGTGCCGTGCTGCTGCCATAGTGAGGCGAGGCCCTGGGCCATGCCTGGGGGAGACGGCCGGGGAGACTGGGGGGGCCGCGCGGCGTGTCAGGCTGCGGCCGGCGGGGAGTGCGCCGCGCCGGGGAGGCCGAGGGTAGGAGGTGGGAGGGGCCGCCGGGAGCCACCCGGGGCGCCGGGGGCGGGGTCGGGCCCGCCTCTGGGAGGGAAGAAGAGAGGACGACCGCAGCCCGGGACTCGGAGCGCCGGGTGTGAGGCCGCGCGAAGGCAATGGTGGAAACGTGGGCGCCGTGCTCCCCGGCGTGCGTCACCAATGGCCGCGCCCCGCGCCGAGGATCGGGCGGGCGCTCCCGCCGTCCGTTAGGTCACCTTAGGTTTAAACAGCGCAGCACGACTTCCGGGGGGCCCACCCCCCGCACTTCCCCCAGACCGGCCCCCAAGCCCAGGCCCCTCTGATTTCCTGGCCAAGCCAAGAAAATGAAATGCTTGGATCCACCCTGGAGTCTAAAAGCACTGCCGCCTTTTTCTTAACTCTTCAAATGCTACAATTTAATCCATTAGAATTGTCATTTCCATTATCATCAGCCAGGGCCAGCTCTGCGTTTCAGCACCGAATAGAAAGCTCTTGGGTATTACATGTTAGTTACCTACGTTTTTTGTGAAAAATGGGCACCGGGAAGAAGCAAGTGAGAGGCAAACTTGGTTAACGTTAATTTGAAAAATTACAGCTTCTAGAGTTGCTCGTCCATCACTGATGGCTGGCTCTGTTCATGGCAGTGAACCTTTCTGCTGCGGGCTTCTCTATGACTTCGGGGTTCTAGCTGGTATTCAACAAGATGTGCAAAGGAGAGGACATCAGTATCTGGGCACTAAAGCCTTCTTGATGACACTATCACTGGGCAAAGGCCTCCATCATCATATCAGTCCTCTGTGCCTCTCCCTGCGTTCCCAAGTTCCTCAGGAATTGCTGAAATGGCCGGACAAAGTCTAGATCAGTGAGCTCTACCACCTTGTTACAAGCCCAGGGCGAACCTAGATATTAAACTTTTCTCTTCTGCAAACACTCCCTATTGGCTATTTGCCAAGTCCTTCACCTTTCTTCAAGAACTGGGCCAATTTCTTCATCAGTGGCCTTCGATAGACCATCCTGTTAAGAACTGGATCTGCTTTCAGCCCCCACATTGATTTTCTCCTGCCCAGGCCACCTGTTGGTTGCCCTGAACGGTTTCCTTTCATCTGTGGATCCCAGGGTCCTCAATTTCAGTAGCTATTCTGCTATCTTGGCCTTCAGTCTCTTATCTTCAGACTGCAGCTCCTGTTTGCTTCCTGGAATGTTCTCCAGTTCTGGCCATTCCTCTGGAGTTAGGGCCCTGGGAACCCAGTTGTCCTTCTGCCATGTTGCAGGGGCAACAGGGCTCTGACAGGCTCCTCAGGCTCAGAAGGGTCCTGTACTTGGTTTAACTTTCTGCTCTCACTGTCTTGAAATTGTTAATAAATCTTGAACGAGGGGCCCCTTGTTTTCATTTTGCCCTGGGCCTGCAAATTATGTAGCCAGTCCTGCTTAGCAGCTTGTGTCTTGGCAGGACAGCTGACAGCGGCCAGAGCTAGTGCCTGGCCTTGACTCTGCAGGTACAAAACAGACAGAGAGGAAAATCAAGACACTCTGCCATTAACTCATCAGACAGCCACAACAAAAGCAGAGTTTAACAGAAATGCTTCATAATGTTAGCATAGCATCAGAGATAAATGGGCCTTGAAATGGAGCCAGCATTGTTGGGGTAATTTAAGCATGTTTACAATGCCTGTATCACCTACCAACTACAGGATCCTGGCAAGATTGTTAAAAGTAGGACATGGACAGGAATCAAAGGCTTGAGGCCTTTTTAAATACCTCCAACTGGGCTGTGAGTACCTATCTGGATTCTGGAAGGTGTTCTCCTTGCCTGGGTTTTATAATCTAGGCCCCTCGCTTCAAGGCCTGTTAGAGGACGAATAATCACTTTGTGGAAACTGTTTGTGTTAGAGTTGATTGGTGTCTTCTGTGCAACTGTGGTCACATCAGAGAATTCAGCAACTTATCCTGCAACAAAAAAGCAGAAGAGGGACTTCTTTGGTGGTCCAGTGGCTGGGGTGTGGGATCTAGTTCCCCAGTGCAGGGGACCTGGGTTCCCTGGTTGGGGAACTAGATCCCACATGCCATGACTAAAGAGCCCACATACTGCAACAATCTGACCCAGTACAGCCATTTTAAATAAATAAATTTTTAAAAAACAGAAAAGACTTACCCAACTCCAGCCTGCATTTTCGAAGCAACTTCCTCATCATCAACAAAATCTTGGCAATGGTGAAAATGTAGACATCATGGATTAATGTCCTCTTGACTGCCCTCATCTATTCTTGGCCCAAAGGAGTCCTGAGACAGAGAAAAGCAACGCCTGGTATGTGACAAAAGCTGGCCAGGCATTCTCCTGTTGAACACAAACAATTCCCCAGAACTCCAACATCAGACGAGGGCACTCTGAGTTCAAGATGGGACTGAACAAAAACAGGACCACTCCGGTATCTTGTGAGAACACGGAGCAGGAACTTGTCCAAACCACCAAAATCACCGAATGTCCCTGGGTCCTGGCTCCTAGGAGTGACTTTGGCTTCTTCACCAATCCCAGCCTTAGTCTGGTCTTCCTCCTGCTCTGTAAGGTTACTAAGACACCCCATCAGGACTCAACCCTGCTTCCTGACAGCACCCAATCCAGAGCAACGCCCAGCTTCCATCAGCGTTCCCCAGAGAACCCAAGCCAGGCCCCACTGCTACATGTGGTCCTTCCTGAGCCCTCTCTCTCTGTGATGCCCATGGATCCCCACACTGCAGGGCTATTCCACTGCAGGTGTTGCTGTGGGGTGGGGTGGGGAGGGGGCGCAGTGGTGGTGGGTGTAAGATGGTGACAATAAGATTAAGTCAGTACTTAGAGGGGAAAAACTGCAGGTGACCCTCTTTGCAAAATGCTACTCACTGTGAGACACTTCTCTCATCTAAAACTCATGTTGCAGGGGTCCATCTGCTTATTGGCAGTCATGCCAACTTGCACGTCGGCAACAGTTTGTAAAAACTCAGAAGAACCACACTATCCTGCACAGTTAATAGCAGTAACTACCTTCTGGGAAGAAGAAAATCAAAAACAGAAAAGAACTGTGTTAAAAAGGAGAAGGCAGTGGTGGTGGCAGGGAAGTGGGAGTGCTAACTGGACACCTCCTCGGGCTAGAAGAACCCAGAGGCCACCTATTGGGCTACAGTCCAAACCTTCCTTGTGCAGAGAGGTAGGGGACCGGCGGGGAGCGCTACCCAGCAGCCCTTTGTTTTACTGTTTTGTTTTTTGCTTTTTCACCAGTTCGCTTGGGACCCTTGGAGACATTCTGCCTCCCTCCCTCCTGTGTACAGCTGTGGTGAAATCACTTCCTTTCTTAAAAATAAAAAAGAAGAACTGGCCTTAGCTGTTAGGGTTACAATGGCTGACAGAAATCTGGATCACTCCCCCACCATTTCTCAGATGAATGTGAGCCTCGCCTAGCTAGTTAAACATGATTTAAATTTCTGATTAAAAAGAGTATATGTCCGAGAGGGGCCTGGAATCCTTGATACAATGATTCTCAACTTGGCTAGACACTGGAATCACCTACAGGACTTTAGAAGCTCTTGCTGCTCCCTGAGCCTGCAGCTTAGGCATTGGGTTATTAAAATAAATATATAAAAACCCAGGCGATTCCAATGTAAAGTGAAGTGTGACACTGCCAGATCCCAAAGCATTGTAAACCCCATAGATAAACCCACAAGGATGGCTCTGATACAAGTAAATAAGGACATTCAAAAGCCAGAAAATAGCAAGTGTTGACAAGGATGTGGAGGAATTGTTGGTGGGAGTATAAAATGGCAGAGTCATTGTGGAAGACAGTTGGGCGATTTCTCAAAACACTACACATACAGTTACCATGCAACCCAGCAATTCCACACTTGGTATATATACCCAAGGGAATGGAAAAACAGGTGTTCAAACAGAAGCTTGTACACGAGTGTTTACAGCAGCACTATTTACAATAGCCAAAAGGTGGAAACGACCAAATCTCCATCAACAGATGAATGGATAAACAAAATACTATTCAGCCATACAAAAGGAATGAAGTACTGATAAATGGCACAACACAAATGAACCTTGAAAACATCATGCTAAGTGGAAGATGCCAGTCACCAAAGGACAAGCACTGTATGATTCCACTTGAGATGTCCAGAACAGATAAGTCCATACAGACAGAAACAGGGCTAGCACTTGCCAAGGGCTGGGGGAAGGAGGGAAGTGAAGTGCCTGTTTAGTGGGTGCGGGGTTTCCTTTGGCGGGGGATGAAAATGTCTTGCGATTACATACAAGTGCCCAAATTGTAAATGTACTAAATGCCAGTGAGTTTTTCACTGTAAAATGGCTAATTCCATGTTATGTACATTTTACTTCAATTAAAAAAAAAGAAGACTAAACCAAATTTGTAAGGTAAAGCTCTGTAGAAATTTTTATTAAGTGAACTACATCACCCATAACAAATTTTAAGTAAATGCCTGATGGAGTGGACTTGAAGTGAGAAAGTGAGATGTTTGCAAAATGGAGCAGAATTGAAGGCTGCTGTGAAACCAGCCTCACGGTTGTGGTTTTCCCAGAGAAGAGCATCCTTCGGCCTCAAATGCTAATTTGAATCTTTACAACAACCTTAAAAGGTAGGTACAATTATCCCCATTTTACTGATGGATTAACTGAGGCACAAAGAGGTTATGTAGCTATAAGTGCTGGGGCCAAGACTCGAACCTGGGCAGGTGGCTCCAGAGTCTGGCTATCTACCCTTTCATGGTGCTGCCTCTGATCATCCTGCCGGTTGTCTCAAAGCATCCCCATTTTTCTTACAACTCCCCAAAGCTGAGGGGCATAAGTCGGCCCGCCTCCCACCAGCAGACGCTCCCTCTCCATTACAGAGTATGCGATTGGAGAAGGCGTCCTGTCTCCCTCCTCTCTGGAGCCATCGCCTATCTCTACAAAACAATTTCTGGGGTGAATTCCTACCAAACCTCCTACTAGCTATGTGACAGTGGACAGGTTCATCAACCTCTCTGTGCCTCCTCTTCCCCTCCACCACCCCACAGCATTACTCCAGTTTGAGAAAGCCTGACTTAGAGGGAAAATTGGAAGCCTGAGGCTCTATTGCTCAGCCCGGAGAAGACACACAGGGCCAAACTTTTTAAAGAAAACCTCCTTGAGACTCTTTACAAAGTGCTCATTGCTCCAAGTGAAATGCTATCCAGGGACTTCCCTGGTGGTCCAGCTGTTAAGACTCTGCGTTTCCACTGAAGGAGGCACAGGTTCAACCCATGGTCAGGGAACTAAGATCCTGCATGCCTTGCTGGTGTAGCCATAAGTAAATAAATACTTAAATTGCCATCTGGAAAAAAAAAAGAAAAGAAATGCTGTCCAACCCATCCCATTTCCTCCTTTCTTCTCATTTCCAGCAAAGAATGACGCCTTATGGGGAGGGGAGACTAAACTGTTGTAAGGCATTACCTAAGTGCCGATGCCCAAATAATGACACAATCAAAATTGTTACCAAGAAAATAAAAGAACATGTTTTGGTCCCAAAAGTAATGCCCTGGCTTCTCATCTGAATGCAGCATTCACTACAGCTATACTCAATGCCTGCTTAGTTGCTCAGTTATGTCCGACTCTTTGCAACCCCATGGACTGTAGCCCACCAGGCTCCTCTGTCCATGGGATTTCCCAGGCAAGAATACTGGAGGGGGTTGCCATTTCCTACTCCACACAGCTATATTCAAAGGTGTAACTAAATTCTCAACTGTTAGCACTGCTGCTGCTACTGCTGCTAAGTCACTTCAGTCGTGTCCGACTCTGTGTGACCCCATAGATGGCAGCCACCAGGCTCCCCCATCCCTGGGATTCTCCAGGCAAGAACACTGGAGTGGGTTGCCATTTCCTTCTCCAATACATGAAAGTGAAAAATGAAAGTGAAGTCGCTCAGTCGTGTCCGACTCTTTGCGACCCCATGGACTGCAGCCTACCAGGCTCCTCCATCCATGGGATTTTCCAGGCAAGAGTACTGGAGTGGGGTGCCATTGCCTTCTCCGGTTAGCACTAGTTACATATATATAATACATTTCTGTTGTCAAACAACTATCTGCTACTCTGCTAAGTCACTTTAGTCGTATCTGATTCTGTGCGACCCCGTAGAGGGCAGCCCACCAAGCTCCCCCGTCACTGGGATTCTCCAGGCAAGAACACTGGAGTGGGTTGCCATTTCCTTCTCCAATGCAGCAAAGTGAAAAGTGAAAGTGAAGTTGCTCAGTCATGTCCGACTCTTCTCGACCCCATAGACTGCAGCCTACCAGGCTCCTCCGTCCATGGGATTTTCCAGGCAAGAGTACTGGAGTGGGGTGCCATTGCCTTCTCCATCAAACAACTATACTTCAATAAAAAAATTGTGATAAACAATAGATACATACTTTTCTATCATATTGATTCCTTGCTTCCTCTGTCTCTAGGGAGGTAGCTTGCAGAATGGTTAGGATCACAGCCTTTGTCAACCACCCTGGTTCCTAATTTTGATTCTTCCATTTGCTTGCAGGTGACCTATGGCAAATGATCTAATCTTTCTAAGTTTCTTCAACTATGAAGGAGGTATTGCAACAGCATCTCTTTCACATGATTGTTCTGAGGATTAAATAAATTAGTAGAAGTATAATAGCACTTCAACAGTGCCTGGCACATAGACCACCCCATGCAATGATCAGTTATTAGTGAGTTAAGACTAATGTTTAATTGGTAGTTTCCTTTGCCCCAGTCCAAATGGTGAGTATCTGGGGGTTTAGAGGGCAACTCCCATTTCAGTTAGGGGAGAGGTAAAAGATTTGCAAAGCTCACAGAGGGTCCACTTATCTTAAATGTATTTGCTACAACTCAGCAGTCAGAGATAGTCCCAGAAGCTGACTGCACTGGGATTGGACATAAGCCACCATTTTGCAGCACCATGCCCTTTCATCTGCTGGGCATTTGAGTCTTTGTCCTCACCTGAAACACCTCCTTTCTCCCGTGGAAAAGCCACACATGAGCATTCAAGGGCCAGCTCAAATGCCACCCTCATCCAGGCAGAGCTGACTGCTCATTTGCTTGTTCACCTGTGTTCCCACAGCTCATTGGTCAGCTCTCCAGTGAAGAACTTCCCATCTTGCATTAGTGGCAGCATGCTAGTGCTCCTCCAACTAGACCTGTGTTTCTCTCCAGCCATCACTTCTCAAATGAGACAACAATCCAGAAAAAGCACAGCCCAAGTTTAGATGCTTGTTAGTGAAATGAAGGCTCAGGGAGAGGACTGTAAGCAGTTAGGGTAGGGGTCCCCAGAGAAAGAGAATCGCGCATGGCTTTCTTGAAAGGAGAGAAGTCATTTTTGGCCTAAGCCATTTTGCAATCTAAGCCTGGCCACAATGCTTGCCCTTGAACAGGCCTCAGTAATTCATGATTGCAAGGGAAGTGAGGGGATGCAGGAACAAAGGAAAATCAGTCAAGAAACAATAGCTCAGCAATAAAACAGAGTCCCAGTTCCTCCTTAAGGGATATACACAACAATCTGATACATTATCTTTGAGTTCTGTGGGAGCTAAGGCCCGCAGCCAGGTGGAGGATGGAATGAAGATGTTGACCTTTTCTGATCCTTAAGACTTCAGTCACCTAAAGCTTGAATTCTGTCAACCCTTGCCCCAGTGCTATGCTAAATTATTCTCTGCCCAATTCACAAATATGCATGTACCCTTAGTTTAAAACTTCCCATTTGGTCTTTGGGGAGACACTGCTTTGGGAAAGATCCCCGGTGGGTGTTCTCCTTACTTGCTGCAAGTAATGACTCCTTCCTCCTCCTGATCGATCTCTGGCTTGGCTGTGTCTTTTGACTTGACACCCACCAAGAGATGAACTCAGTTTTTGGGTAACAGGACTCTGGTGCCCCAGTTCCCAGGCCAGGGTTCTTTTCTTTAAACTCCATTGTCCTTGTGTGCAGCTTCCATTATTGAATGTCCACTATGGACCATAGTATTTGTAAAGTACTGTAGGTTCTTTCTCATTCAAGTTTGGATCGCTCAGTCGTGTCCGACTCTTTGCGACCCCATGGACTGTAGCCCGCCAGGCTCCTCTGTCCATGGGATTCTCCAGGCAAGAATACTGGAGCGGGCTGCCATTCCCTTCTCCAGGGGAACTTCCAACCCAGGGATCAAACCCAGGTCTCCTGTACTGCAGGCAGATTCTTTATCAAATGAGCTACCAGGGAAGCATATGTCATTTCTAATCCTTGCAACCCAACAAGGTTTATCTCCTATTTAAAGACAGAGACACTGGGACTTCCCTGGTGATTCAGTGGTTAAGACTCTGTGCTTCCTCTGCAACGGGCATGGATTTGATCCTTGGTCGGGAAAGTTTCACATTCCCTGTGGTATGGCCAATACGTAATAAATAAAAGGGTTTGTTATTAAAACATAAAAATGAAAAATAAAGACAGACACTGAGGCCAAGTGCATACAGGGGTCAGTCTGACTCCAAAGTCAGGAGACTTCTAGTCTACGGTGTTGCCTCTCAGTCCTGGAAGTGAGAACAGAAAAGAGCACTGAATGGTTCATTTAAAACTCACTCATTCTACATGCAGATAATTGTTGTTTAAAGGAAAGGAGAGAAGAAAAGGAGAGATTACATTTTGGCATGCAAAGGCAAAACAATAAATATTCTTTTTTCCTGTTCCTGGATCCCATTACAGCTTCTTCAAAGCAAGTGAATTTATGCATGTTGACACAGCTCTTATTTTAAAATCTTCTTTGGCTCAGTTTTCAGCTTCTTCCCCTTGGCACAACCAGTCCCATGACTCCCCTCTGTCAGGCTCTGAGAATCTGCCCAAAATCATTATGCAGCAGTTACTGTTAAGATCCATGCTACAAAAATAATTCACTTCTCTCCAGTATGCCATAGGGGTTTCTTCTGTTTTTACAGTATATTACGTAGTATAGCACCATGTTAATCATAAAGGTCTTGGACTTTAAGGATAAATTAATATTTTAAAAATAGATTTGCAAATATATAGTTTTCTCATTATTGTCTGAAATAGTATATATATATATGTGTGTGTGTGTTTTGCTCCCACTCCTGCCTGCTGGGTCTAAGTATATTTTGTTTTGATCTAAGTATACCAGTTTTCATTAAAACTTCACAAGTAAAAATGAATGGGTATTATTTTAAACTTGCTTCCTTTAAGAAAAAAACAGGTTATTGCGCTTTGGTTATTTGCAATTAATCAAAACTAATTCAGAAACTTCACATTATCATGCTTGTGCAAAATAGAAAATCATACTGCAGTGCAAGATGCCTGCCAAATGGGAAAAATAAAGCTCAAAAAACCTTCCATTGCTGTTATAAAACAACGGTAAGATCTCCAATCGGGCCAAACCAACATCATATGCCTCCCGCTGGGATGTACTGAGAAGAACCCAACATCCTTACTGTGGTCTTTTTTGCCAAAAATGAATCTAATCTACTCATGAAGAAACATCAGATAAACTAAAACTAAGGGACCTTCCACAAAATGAATGACTTATATTCTTCAAAAAATGTCAAGGTCAAGAAATACAAAGTCAAGTTGAGGAACAGTTCCACATGAAAAGAAACTAAGAAGACCAGACCACTAAATCACAATTTGTTAGTCTGGACTAGATCTTGGACCGGGAAAGAAAAATAGAAATAGGAGACATCGTTGGAACAACTGACAAAAGTGAAACAAGGACTGTGGATTGAACAACAACAGCTTTATCACAGTGGTAAATTTCCTGACTTTGATCAGTGTACCGTGGTTGCATAAGAGAATGTCCTTGTTCTCAGGAATTACAGACTGAACCATTTGGAGTAAAGGGCTATAAGGTCTCCAACTAACCAGTGGTTTGCGGGAAAACAAAAACATGAACGTAAAAATAAAGAGAAAGAGAGTGACTGATAAATAAATGGAGCAAAATATCAACAGTGGTTGAATCTGGATAAAGGGTATAAAAGAATTCCTTGTACTCTTTTTTACAGCTTTTTAGTGCATGCATTTAAAATTATATCAAAATGAAAAGTTACCAAAAACATTGAATGTGTAAAAAATGTAAGAATATAAAAAGAAGGAAAAAAGAAAAGCAATGCTCCTGAATCATATATGACACAGCAGCATCTTAGACATGTTTAAATCTCTCAGTAATAGACAAGCCTGACTTCAGGGAAACAGTCTGCCTTTTAAAGTGCAGGGTTGAGAAAAACAGGAAGGGGCCTTTTTGATACTTGCAACCCACTGTTCCCAGAGTTAATGAAGAAACAACCACCACCCAAGGGACAGGTGCCTTATCTAACCCAGTCACTCTCTACCAGGCCTCCAGGCCTCAGCTCACCTTCACTGACAGCTTTGACACCTGTGTGACCTCAATGCCATGCTGCCTCATCCTGGGTGGAGTTTTGGCTTCTCTGAGAAGATTCAGCCACCGCCCTGCCTCAATTCCTTAATCTCAACTCCAGTAATTCCGGATACTTGGGGCGGGGCAGGAGGAGGAAGCAGCTTCGTGGAAAGGCCATTGGCCACTCCGAGTATATGTGCTGTACCCATTCTTTGATCATATGAAGACCTTCAGTCCCCAAACCACCCAATTTCCCTTCACTGTATCACTCACCTTATTTCCTTATTCTCTCTATGGTTAGTCATCACATCCTCAGCCTCTTAAGCCCTTGTACTTTGTCCCTGCAAACTCCCAACCCTGGATCAATCTAGCCTTTTGCTTCTTCTGGTCCTTCCCACTTGTTGCTCAGGATGGGGAAAACCTCATGTTGGTGCTGACTGATATGTGCGTGCACACACATGTATATGATTATGGGACTATTTCCCCCAACATGATTGGGCTTCCACCTTATTTGACAATCTTTTCTCATCTTTGGTTTTTTTTTTTTTTTTCAATATTTATTTATTTGGCTGCGTCAGCTCTTAGTTGCAGCTTATGGGATCTAGTTCCCTGACCAGGAATCAAACTCCAGGCCCCCTGCATTGGGAGCATGGAGACTTAGCCACTGGACCACCAGGGAAGTTCCTTTTGATTCTTTTATTCCTTGAAATTATTCCATATTGTTGAAATCTCCTTTTCCCATAGTTCCCATGACATTACTCTCTTTGGGTTTCCACTGCTTCTTTGCCCTGCTCTCTGTCGTCTCTCTACATGTTGAGTTTCTTCAGGGTTCTACCTTGGCATGTCTTCTTTCCTTATCCTGAAGTTGATTCTCAAACCTGGCTGCATATGAGAATTGTTACAGGAGGCAGGTAGCTAGGTATGAGCAGAGAAAGGGGTGTGTGAGCCAGATGGCAGGAAACTACACAGCTTGTAAACAGCAGGGGTCCGTGGGCAGAAAAGAAAAGCAGGACCTCCAGACTACAGGAAAGCACTCATTTAGGGGGTGAAAAGTGTCCTGGAGGCAGACAAAGAAAGGTGGGCAAAGGTGAGAATCTCCAGCATCTGAATGTTGACTTTTGCTCTTATGTTATCATTACAATATACTTAGCCTTGCAGATAAGAAGTACCCATCATGCACCGAGGCCATGACACTTCGAATCAAAGCAAAATAAGGACAAAAATCCCTTCTCCCCTCTGGAAGGTGGCAACGGGATGAAAATCAGGGACTATGACCCCCCTCCAAACTCACCTTCCCCAATGAATATTCCACCCCTTCATTTGTACACCCCACAAAACCAGCTTGCCAAAGAAACTCAGGGCAGCTATTCTCCTGAAACTGCCCACTCTCATCTCCAGAGCATACTATCACTTAAATCCTCACTTTACTAACTTACCTGACCTCCCTGTCTCATTTCTGAATTTTTTCTGAGACAAGAGTTTTTCACTGGGAACCGAATCACCTGGGAAATTAAAAAAAGTTATCATGCCTGTGTCTCATCCCTGATTTGATTGGTTGGTGATATGGCCTGGGCATTGGGATTTTTCAGTCCCTCTGAGTGATTGTAAGGTGCAGCCAAGGTGGAGAACTTCTTTATCAAGGTTATCTCACCTACTCCTACAATTCTAGCCACCTAGATGCAGAAAATTGCTAAATCTCCATTCCTAGCTCCCACCTTTTCCCTCGAGCTTTGGACATGTCTACTGGTTATGCTCACACCTTACAGCTGCTGAAGCTAAGTCGCTTCAGTTGCGTCCGACTCTGTGCGACCCTGTAGACGGCAGCCCACCAGGCTCCCCCATCCCTGGGATTCTCCAGGCAAGAGTACTAGAGTGAGGTGCCATCGCCTTCTCCAACACCTTACAGAGTCAAAGTCAAATGACCAAACTGAACTCTTGACCTTCCTCCCCTACTTGATCTTTCTCAAGTCATCTCAATCTTGAGGTATTTACATGTCAGAAAATAGTGATGGTCTGTACCATCACCATTCACTGAGCAGAGCACATCAAAAACTTCAGACTCATTCTTGACTCTTTACCTTCACTTCCCACACTCTACAAATCTCCAAATTTTTCTTAAATCGATCTCATCATTTCCCCTACCCCTTATTCCCAATTACTTACATTTGAGTCTTTTTTCTATTTGGCATAGTAATAACTGGCTTCCTGCAAATCGTGCCCCACAGGCTTCAACAGTTACCTTTCTGGAATACAAATCTAATGATGAAAAAAAAACCCTTTGCTAAAACTCTTCAATGGCTGCCAATTGCCGACAGCCTAAAGATCAAATGCTTAAAGATTTCTCACAGGGACTTCCTTGGTGGTCCAGTGGCTAAGAAGACTCTGTGCTCTGAATGCAGGAAGCTCGGGTTCACTTCCTGGTCGGTGGAACTAGATCCCACATGCCACAGCTGGCACAGCCAAATAAATTTAAAGGAAAAAAAAAAAAAAGGACTTCTTACAGTCTGGCCGTAGACTTCCTTTTTTGACTCAACTGCTATCATTCTTCCAAAGACACAGGCTCAAAACCTGGTGAGTTACTGCAAGTCTCAGACATGTCAAGGTCTTTCATGACCCAATAATGTTAAGAAAAATTATCCAAAATTTGGGAATAAGATTACTTATCAAATAATAAAATAACTGTCCTGTGCTCTTTCAATGTCATACTGGAGGATGTCAGATAATATGATTGTGTTACCCCATGCAGAGCAGTGCTGTCCAGTGGAGCCGCAAATGCAATTTAAAATTTGCTAGTAGCCATAATAAAAAAAAAATAAAAGGAAACTAGAAAAATAGATGTTAATAATGCATATCACTTTACCCAATATATCCAAAATATTATCCTTTCAATATATTAGAAAAGAGTACCCAAAATCATTTTCCTTCAACATTTGCATCTGCCCTGATAAAACTAGTTTATTTTTTTTAAGAATTGATTTGACTTTAAAGTTAAAGCATGTCAATTTCAAAACCACATCTGTCCAAGTTAAGCAAATGCACTAATTTGTGTCTACTTGGTATTCTTTTTTTTTTTAACTTAGTATTCTTAACACTAAACCCAAGGGGTACTATGCTTTTTGAGAAGCAATTCTACATTTGTCAACATAAATGAGGCATTCTTCAAATTTTCTTCCAGTATTTACAGTCTATTTATAGAATGCTATTACAATTAAAATCTTCTATACATTGATTCATGTTAGAAAAGTGTATAAAATTACTGTTAATGCTTTGAACCATGAAAAAATTTCCACTTTAACATAAATTCTTATACCTGTCTAGCTAAATCATAAGCTTTTCCTTGGACTTTCAAATTTATCTTGTTCATATGCAGTGTGAAATCCATGAGAAAACATGTAAGACATATTGCCTGTTCTTAATTATTGTTAATGAATATTTGGCAAGAACTACTTTTGTTTCAAGAAAATCTTGAATTGGAGTTAACAACACAGTAAAACTTTGTAAAACTCTTTGTGGCTCAAGCAAGAAGCGTTGGTAATAAATACAAGATCATTAAATTTACTGTCTACTTCTTTCAACACTTCCATGAACTGGTGATGAGTCACAGCATTTGCATGTATATGCTGAACAATTTTAACAACTGTATCCATGACGCTTTTCATAGAGTCTGTTTCAGAGAATGGAGCACAAATATTTTCAGTATGTATCATACACTGATATGAAGTCACCAGAAAAACATCAGTCTCTTGTTTTTAAAAATCCAAGAGATCCAAAATTTTGACCTAACAGATGGAGTACTGATATATTTTTTTCATATTTAACTGAATTTCTTCTTTGACAGATGTAAAAGATTCAAAAATATCTATGCCACAATTTTTTAGGCTATGAATTGGTATTTTTTTGCAAATACAACAGTACTGTGAGACAAAACACACCCAAAGTATTAATAAGACAGTGTCCTGTATCACATGAATCATCGAAAACTAAAGAAAAGTACTTGCAATATTTCCAACTTTTGAATCAATTAATCTTGGATACTGTTAGAAAGCTCTTGTATTCTACAGACAATTATTTTACAGTTTAATTGAAGATCATTCTCTTTTTTTCAGAATATCTTTTTCAGTCTTCCCTTTATATTTTTAAAACAGAATTTCCATAACAGAAATAATTTATTTTACTATCACTATCTAAAACTGTTTTCCTTCACGTGTAAGAATCCAGCCCATTATAAAGCTAACCAACATTAAAAAAAGATAGCTGGCCAAAGGTACAAGTTCAGAGCCTGTGATCATTTTTTTTAAACAGTTTTTATTGAACAGTCATTTTGAATGCAGGCAACTAATTTTATTGACTCTTTTTGAACTATGGACTGCTCTCATCAAACTCACTCTGTACTTACTGAAAACGTCTCTTAATATTATCCACTTTACTATCTTTAAACAATTTTTACATAATAAACAGCTTTTAAATCTTGGTCTGCTGCTGCAAATTACATGAAATTTACATGAAATACCCTCTTCTAATCTGTTTTTCTTTCCTCTTCTGGTATTAATGCTAGTATCCACATCCCCATTAAATTCTGCCTCAGTAGTACATCTTTGTTTTAAATTTAAAAATTAGTCCATACTATTTTTTAATTTAAAAATAGCTTAATTACATTATCGTCTAAAGTGTAAGTATTTCACAAAGGTGTCACTGTAAACGGTGCTCTCTATATAAAATATTCAAATAAACACATTTCAGTGTAAACTTAATATGTAGAAAAAATCATTTAAATAGAGTCCATTCATTGACACTAACTAATTGTATGATCAGTTTACATGCAATATTGGAGACGATTCTCAGAATTCAGTACAGTAATATTCACCTGATGTAACAAAGTGAAATGTAGTCCTACTGAAACCAAGTTGAATTTAATGGGAAAATATTTTACATTGCTTCAGTGTTAAATTTAAATTAAAGCTGAGTAAGATGTTTATAAAAAACTAAAACTTCAGTTTCCTGGTCAGTCACACTACCCCATCAGGTGCTCAGTAGCCATGGGTGGGTAGTGGCTATGTATTGGTTAGTGCAGCCAAAGAAAAATGTGACTTTATTAATTACTATTGATTAGGGTCCAGACTCTATGAAGTTACATATTTATATGTTAACTTGAAGAAAAGATTGGTAAGATTGTGAGTGCGTGCGTGTTAACTCACTTTAGTCGTGTCTGACTCTTTGTGACCCCATGGACTGTAGCCCGCCAGGCTCCTCTGTCCATGGGATTCTTCAGGTAAGGATACTAGAGTAGGTTGCCATTTCCTCCTCCAGGAGATCTTCCTGACCCAGGGATCAAACCTGCGTCTCTTATATCCCCTGCTTTGGCAGGTGGGTTCTTTACCACTAGTGCCACCTTTGTGAGTAAACTGTATATATTTTGGTCCAGTACAATTGCAAAGAATTTCTGCCCAATAAAAATAACACTAATAGTTGCATTTATATCTAACTTTGTAGTTTAGTCAGCAATTTTATTCCAACATTTTTCCATATAGTGCTACCCTTTAATTTTATATCCTAGGAGAATATGTGATGATGTAAAAAGATGATCATATTGTTACTGCTGCTGCTGCTGCTGGTAAGTCGCTTCAGTCGTGTCCGACTCTGTGCAACCCCATAGACAGCAGCCCACCAGGCTCCTCTGTCCCTGGGGTTCTCCAGGCAAGAACACTGGAGTGGGTTGCTATTTCCTTCTCCAATGCGTGACAGTGAAAAGTGAAAGTGAAGTCGCTCAGTCGTGTCCGACTCCTAGCGACCCCATGGACTGCAGCCTACCAGGCTCCTCCGTCCATGGGATTTTCCAGGCAAGAGTACTGGAGTGGGGTGCCATTGCCTTCTCCGATCATATTGTTAAGTGAGAAAAAAATAGGTTACAAAAGAAAATATAGATTAGTCGTATTTTCATATATTTTTATGGAGAAGGCAATGGCACCCCACTCCAGTACTCTTGCCTGGGAAATCCCATGGACAGAGGAGCCTGGTAGGCTGCAGTCCATGGGGTCGCTAGGAGTCAGACACGACTGAGCGACTTCCCTTTCCCTTTTCACTTTCACGCATTGGAGAAGGAAATGGCAACCCACTCCAGTGTTCTTGCCCGGAGAGTCCCAGGGATGGGGGAGCCTGGTGGGCTGCCGTCTATGGGGTCGCACAGAGTCAGACACGACTGAAGTGACTTAGCAGCATATATTTTTAAGTATATACATTCTAGAAAAACAGTAAAGATATAAACAAAGACGTTTACCATTACCTATGGGTGGACTCATACCTGATTTTAAAATGTTTTTTCTTGGACTTCCCTGGTGGTCCAGTGGTTGAGACTCCACGCTTTCACTGCAGGGGGTGTGGTTTGATCCCTGATCCAGGAACTAGGATCCCACATGCAGCAAGGCCAAAAAAAATGTAATAATAGAAAATAAAATATTTTTCTTTGTCTTCTTTTTTAAAACTACAGTTTATATAAAGAGAAATTTCAAAATATTTTATAATTTTAACACAGGTTCACTGCAGGAAGCCTTTTCTTACTGCAGTTTAGCAACACTGGTAATCCTAGGTACTTGTCAGTTAATTCAAGTATCACTTTAAAAAATATTTATATATTTATTTGGCTGCACCAGGTCTTAGTTGCATGTGGGATCTAGTTTCCTGACCAAGGAACAAACCTGGGCCCCCTGTATTAGGAGGGCAGAGTCTTAGCCACGGGACCACCAGGGAAGTCCCAAGTACCACCTTTTTAAAAAAAATGTATTTATTTAGTTTTGGCTGCGCTTGGTGTTCATTACTTGGTTCCAGCTTTCTCTAATTGTGGCGAGCAGGGGTTACTCCCTAGCTGCAGTGCGTGGACTTCTCATTGTGGTCATTTCCCTTGTTGTAGAGCATGGGTTTCAATAGCTGTGGCACATGAGTTCAGTTGCCCTGTGGCCTGTGGAATCTTCCTGGACTAGGAATTGAATCCATGTTCCCTGCATTAACAGGTGGATTCTTAAGCACTGGACCACCATGGAAGTCCCAATTCAAGGGCTACTTTTAAAAGTGATGATGATGGAAAAAAAAAAAATGATGATGGTGATGACACTGAGCCTGTGCGATTAATTCTCTGTCTTTTCTATAACTATGTTAGGTTCTTTTGGCTGCTTACTGAGATTCTGTGCTTTTTTTGCCCTTCCCTATTCAGTGTGCCTAAATTGTGAATATTTTGACAATGCCTTATAAAATAAATACAACTACAAACACATTTACATTTACATCAGGGGCTCCCCAGGTGGTGCTGGTGGTAAAGAATCCACCTGCCGATGCAGGAGAATTAAGAGACATGGGTTCAACACCTGGGTAGGGAAGATCCCCTGGAGGAGGGCATGGCAATCCACTCCAGTATTCTTGCCTGGAGAATCCCATGGACAGAGAAGTGTGCAGCCCAGAGGGTCACAAAGAGTTGGAGACAACTGAAGCAACTTAGCGCACAAAAGCAGAAATTAAGAGACATGGAACCAAGAAGGCAACGTAGGCCCAACTAGTTTTATACAGTGGGATGTTCATCCTGACTAGGAAACAACTGCATTGCTGTGAAAGAGAGAAGCGAGGTCCTTAATAGACTTTCTCTCAGTGGGCACCGGATCCTAACTCCATTTAGACGGCTTAAAATAAAAAGACTGCTCTTTGCTTTTCTTCTTTCTCCAAATCTCATGATTTGGGGTCAGAATCACCAGTTGGCAAACCTACACAGAATTTGTTTTAAGCACAGACTCTGTTGAACTACAAATAGAATCAAATGTTTTCATCACAGCCGGATTTCTACCTTTTTATGCCAGCTGTGGAGTCCACTTGCTGGGTAATCAGTTACCAGAGCTCACCTTCTGTCTGTATTCCAAAGGCATTAAGGCAGGTATTTCCACAGAGAAAAGTGTAACTCTGAAGTAGAGTCCCTTGATTATTACTGTTATGGTGGTCTTAAATCCATGTGGCAAGAGTTATTGAAGAAAGAAGATGAGACACCCCACAGATTACTTATTAATTATAATGAAGCAATTGGGTAGACAAGATTTTAGCCAAATGATACAACTTTTCATCACTGTTAATAGGGCAAACTGATATCATATGCCTATGATATGATGCCATGGGTGTCTGGGTTAGCCATTGCTGCCTGGTAAACCACCTCAGAAGTTAGTGGCTTAAAATAACAATTGAGGGGGACCTTAAAATTGAATAAAACAGAAACCAATGAACTAAAGCATTTTTCAAGTAAATAACACGATAACATTGGGGAGGGAGTATTAATCCTAGTAACTTTGAGACACAGAATTTGCACCACAAGCCCTCAGACTAAGGAGAAAAAACTCTAAACAAATACTGAACTCTCTAGTAAGAAAGTTTTCTTTTAGGTAGACAAAAGTTCACAATTCTGAAACTTTCTATGATTAAGCCAATAAATAAATATATTCTGCATAATGGGATCCAGGTTTTTCTGTTTCCACAATTAGGGAAAAGAGGGAGAAGTTGACTGAACATTGCTGTGTTGGATGGGAAGTAGAGATATCAGATAGATCGATACAGAAATGGATATAGTTGTGTGTGACTGTGTATATGTGTTCATTACATTTATACATCTATTTCTCAGCTCTGTCTGCTGAGATGGTCTAGAAGTAATGATTCCAGTAACAATAAACATACCTAGGACCTAGATCATAGCTTTCAAATAATATTCTCCACTAAAAGGAACGAGGAATCCTTGGAGAAATGACTGGAGTAAGGAGAATACAAACTGAATGCAGATTATCTGTGCTAAAAAGTAAAAGAGAGCTCAAAAAATGATGGGGACATGTTAAAACTTCACAGAAGCCAGCTTGAAGAAATCCTCCTGGCTAACTCTGGAACAATTTGAGCATAAATGTAAATAATAACATTAAGAGTTATGATTTATTGAATAAAGTAAGGATCCATGAGTCCACACTTAACTGAATGAACAAACCAAACAAGCAAATAAATAAGAGAAAGATCTTTCTTACAGTAGAAAGTCAGAGTATAAATGTAGAAGGAATGATGAAAATATAAAAATCACCATTTGGCCACTAATCATAATAATAGCTGATTCCGACAAGAATTATCAATGTGTGCTAAACCCAGTAGGTGACATTTTAAGTAGTAACAGGATAGTTACAGAGTCTTAAAGCATCTCTTCAGAAGAAATATATTTATTACAAAGAGGAAAGCAGTAACTTTATAGTCACTGGCAGGTGCCAGTTTAACCCAACAATCAAAATTAACACTCTCAATAACAGGTCTAGTTGATAGGGTGTGCCTCCAGGTAGGATGCCCTGAGAAGAACTCAGTATCACTCCTGAAGTATTCTGGCCGCAAATGCATGATCTGAATCTAATAATGAGGAACAGTGCACAAACTCCAAGTGAGGGAGCATCTACAAAATAACTGGGCTGTGTTCTTTGAAAAATGTCAGTGTTACAAAATACAGAGAATACCTCAGGAAGTCTTCCAGCTTAAAGGGGACTAACTATACATGATAGCTGAAAACAGCACATTATCTTGGAATTTTCTGGGGTTTTTCTGTTTGCTTTTTGCTATAAAATCATCATGGAGACAATTGGTGAAATCTTAATCAGGTATACAGATCAGGCTGTAGTATTGCATCAATGTTACATAACTGCTTTTTCCAGTTTTGTACGGTTACAGTGGATGAGATGGTTAGTTAGCATCACCAACTTAATGGACATGAGTTTGAGCAAACTCTAGGAAATAGTGAAGGACAGAGGCGCCTGGCATGCTACAGTCCATGGGTCGCAAAGAGTCGGACACAACTTAGCGACTTAACAACGAACAACATGATTACATAAGATAATTCATTTTTAGGAAACATTGAAATATGTAAGGGTAAAGGAGAATCATACTGCTACTTACTCTTACACAGTTGAGAAAAAAAAAACTAGGGAGAGAAATATAGAGAGTGATAGATGATAGAAATTTAGAGAAGAATTAAGCAAATATAGTAAAGCATTTGGGGACTTCATAGCTGGGAATTCTTTGTACTATTCTTGAAACTTTTCTGTAAATCTGAAATTAGGTCAATAAAAAATTTTAAGTACATTATTATCTTTAGTTGTCTTGTAGGTTGACTGGGCTCAGCTGAGTAGTTTTTTCTTAGGGTCTCATATGGAAGTCACTGCATGGTCCTTGATTGGATCCTGGGAGAAAAATAGCTGTAAAAGTGACATCTAGGGAGGGACTTCCCTGGTGGTCCAGTGGTTAAGAATCCCCTACCAATGCAGGAGACACAGGTTTAAGCCCTGGTCCAGGAGATCCCACATGCGCAACTAAGTCTGTACCGCACAACCTCTGAGTCCACACTCTAGAGCCCGAGCTCTGCAGTATGAGAAGCCATCGCAATGAGAAGTCTGCGCACTGCACCTAGAGAGTAGCCCCCGCTCGCCACTGCTAGAGAAAAAGCCTGCACGTAGCAACGAAGACTCAGTGCAGCCGAAAAAAAGTGACATATGGGAATAATTGGGGAATTGTGAATGTGCTCTGTACACTAGTTGCATTAATGGTAAATTTCCTGGCTATGATAATATTGTGACTTTGGAGGAGAGTATCCCTATTCTCAGAGATATAAGCTGAATGAAGTACTATATTTCAGGATATGGTATAAGAATGTCTGCAACTTATTTTCAAATGGTTCAGCAAAAGTAAGAAGAATACATTCATGTTGTTGTTTAGTAGCTAAGTCATGTCTGATTCTTTTGTGACACCATGGACTGTAGCCTGCCAGGCTCCTCTGTCCATGGGATTTCCCAGGCAAGAATACTGGAGTAAGTTGCCATTTCCTTCTCCATTAAGCCACCTGGGAAGCCCATAAACTTATGGGGGTGGGACAAATTAGGAAAATGGGATTAACAGATTAAAAACTGCTATATATAAAATAGATAAGCAACAAAGATTTATTGTACAGCATAGGGAATTATATCCAATATCTTGCAATAACCTATAATGGGATATAATCTGAAAAAAAATCACTATGCTGTACACCTGAAACTAGCACAATATAGTAAATCAGCTATAATTCAAATTAAAAAGAGAAGAGGACTTCCCTGGTGGTCGAGTGGTTAAGCGCCCACATTCCAATGAGGTGATATGGGTTCAATCCTTGGTCCAGGAGGATTCCACATGCCAGGAGCCCTAGGGCCCGTGCTCCACAACTAGAGAGTAGCCCTCACTCCCTGCAACTAGAGAAAGCCTGCGTGCAGCAACGAGGACCCACGGGGCCACAAAGAAATCAACAAATAGAAGGGAATGTCTAAATACAAAGTTCAGAGAAAAAGGAAAAAGAACAGACTTAAAGTGTGTGTGTGTGTGTGTGTATGTGTGTTTGGACAGAGGAGCAAATGCAGTTTAAAAAAAACTGCCAATCTTGGTAAAGGGCATTTATAGAACTATTCTTTCAACTTTTCTGTAGTTCTGAAATTTTCCAAAATAAAGAGTTGGAGATAAAAATAAAATGAGTATGTCTTGAAAACATCTGCCCTCCCTAATACTGTACTTATTTATATGATCCACAAATAAATCATAGAATCTCAGAATTCAAGAGTCCTTGGAATTCATCCAGTCCAATGTTTATCAAACTGTTTCAACTCATTCCTTCGTCATAAATAGCAGATCACTGGCCAGCATTTCTTTGAATGGACTTAAATGGCATAGAATAAGAAATATCAGTGGGCCCCATCACTTATTAAGAGGTATCTGTCTGGAGAAAGTTTTGTTTGAATTGCATATATGTGTATACATGCATGCTTGTGATGAATTCAAATAAAAAGAAACTATTTCTTACCAGGGGTCACAGAAAGGTTCGAAAGATTCAGCTGCTCAGGACTTCTGGACAATTCAAGGTTGGGCATTCTGTTTGGACAATTCAAGGTTGGGCATTCTGTTCTTTAACAGGCATTTTTGAATACTTTTTTGTATTATTGCTTTTTTGCTATTGTTACTATTTTTCAAATACCACAAATTTCAGAGATGTAATTAAATGAGCCAGTATAGCACATGAGTGGAGTGGCACAAGAATTAAAAATTTATATGCTCAAGAAGTAGACACTAGTACATGTAATAATCTAATACACAATAAAGGAGGCCCCATAAATTAATAGTAGTGACACGAATTCAGTAAATTTTTGACATATTTAGGTAATTATTTGGTTTCAAAATATTTTAGAGCCTTACTCCACACCCTACAAAATGTATGTTTTTTAAAAGTCAAATTAAAAACAACCAGAATAGGGGCTTCTCTGGCAGTCGAGTGGTTACAACTCCACTCTGCCAATGCAAGGGGTGCAGGTTTGATTCCCTGATTGGGGAACTAGGATCCCACATGGCCGGGCAGCATGGCCAAAATTAAAAAAATAAATAAAAACAAAAACAGAGCTCTTTCCCTCTGAGAAAGTGGCGGAGGCAGATTATACAGCCCTGGCCAAGATTAAGGCCTGAGACCTTCCTGGCAAAAAGAAGGAGTTACTGAAACAGCTGAGGATGGAGTTGAAAGTAGAGCTGTCCCAGATGTGTGCAGCTAAAGTGACAGGTGGCACAGTTTCCAAACTCTCTAAGATTCAAGTTGTTGGCAAATCCATTGCCTGTACTCACCGTCATTAACCAGACTCAGAAAATGAACCTCAGGAAATTCTCTACGGGCAAGAGGAACAAGCCCCTGGATCTTCAGCCCAAGAAAACACGTGGCTCAACACGTGCCGATGGCTCAACAAGCACGAAGAAGACCCGAAGGCCAAGAAGCAGCAGCGGAAGCAAAGGCTGTTCAAGTACTTCCAGCAGGGTCAAGGCCTGAGCATCCATGTGTCAGTAAAACAAATTGGAAACGAACAAATAACAAAACAAAAAAACAAAAAAACAGAATATAATTCAGATGAATTTGTATCCTGAACCTACAGTCACATTCTTCGTTTTTTAAGTATTGAAGTGTAATTGACATATAACATTAGATGAATTTTAGGTATACAACTCGATTCCCATATTTGTACATACTACTTGGATACATATTGCTGACATTTATTCAAAAATTAATTATGTTACCTTTCTTCTTGTTCTTAGCACAGTGGCAGGATAATTTACTGAGGTATTAATTTGCCTGTGGTTCTCATATCCCCCCTCCCCAAGGGCCTTTGCACCAAGAGAGCCTTAGGGACTAGGAACACCAAGCAGAAGGCAGAAATGGTTTGAAAGCAACTTCCCTTTTCCAAGTTTGCTTTCAAGCCCATGCTCCCTGAGGGAGATCAGCTAAGTAGAGAGAGGCCAACTGCATAGACACCATCAGTGATTTTCTTCGAATGAATTTTATTTGAAATTATCTTACATATTTCACATAAAAGATTCCTCACCTTTAAAATGAAGAGAGTGTATTAACCCAGGCATTCTCAATCTGGGGTTTAGCAGATTAATGGCACCCCACTCCAGTACTCTTGCCTGGAAAATCCCATGGATGGAGGATCCTGGTGGGCTGCAGTCCATGGGGTCGCTAAGAGTCAGACACGACTGAGTGACTTCACTTTCACTTTTCACTTTCATGCATTGGAGAAGGAAATGGCAACCCACTCCAGTGTTCTTGCCTTGAGAGTCCCAGGGACGGGGGAGCCTGGTGGGCTGCCGTCTCTGGGGTCGCACAGAGTCAGACACGACTGAAGCGACTTAGCAGCAGCAGCAGCAGCAAACTTGAAAGAGAAAAAGATTCACTTTCAGTGATCTCCAACAAAAGTTAAGGGTTTCCTTCAACTGTGATCATAAGTACCAAAGCACAGTTGTGTTGGAAGGACCTGTGACTTGTCACCAATAGATATCATAAGTATTTTCCTATCACACGACAGTTGTCACAGATGCCTTGAAATATCACTTACACTCACGGCCACTTCAAAATCATGGGTAGTTCTTAGACTGCTCCTAGATCTTGTTATTTAATAGATTAAATAAAGAAGTACATCTATCACACATATATGATATTTAATAATTTGATAATCACATTTTTTATGTAGTTTTCCTTTGTCTTCCTGTGTACAAAGTTTTATGCATTCAGAAATATTATTCTGAGAAGTCAGACTGAAAGGGCCCCTGGGTCAAAAAAAAAAACATGTAGAGCCCCTGGACTGAATGTTCTCTGGCTTTCAACATGCACATTGGTACATGCTCAAGATCTCTACTGAAAATGATTCTTGGAAAATGACTCACAACTTAGATAATCATTGCTGTGACAAAATTACAGTGACATTTTGATCATTCCATATGTGATTTGAAGTGCAACCTCAGGCTAAAACTTCTACATTTTAAATTCAACCTTCCAGACAAACCCTTCTATTAAAATTATTCTCTAGGACTTTCATGGCAAAATGTAGGAAAACAACACCAGAAACAGAACCAGAAAATCCATGTCTTGTTCCCAGTTCTGCTGTCTGATCCTGGGAAAGTCATTTAAGTTCTCTGAACCTCATCTATAAACACATTTAGATGAGCTTTAAAATCTATAGATTCACAGGGGTGAGGGGTAGGGATAAACTGGGAGATTGGAATTAACATATACACAATACTATATTAAAATAAATAACTAATAAGGACTTACTGTACAGCACAGGGAACTCTTCTCAATACTCTATACTGACGTACATGGGAATAGAATCTACAAAAAAGTGGATAGGACTTTCCTGGCAGTTCAGAGGCTAAGACTCTGTGCTTCCACTGCAGGGGGCATGAGTTTGATCCCTGGTTAGGGAACTAAGATCCTGCATGCCACACAGTGTGGCCAAAAGGGAAAAAAAAAGAGTGGATATATGTATAACTGACTCGCTTTGCTGTACAGCAGAAAGTAACACAACATTGTAAGTCAACTATACTCCAATAAAAATTAATTTTAAAAATATTTAAGTTCAAAAAAAATATTTAAGTTCCTTTTACTATGTGTATAAAATACAGTAAAATTCTATACTTCTAAAATTTTCTGCCTTTCTTCAGGGTGTATTCTTTGGGATTTACTTCTTAGTATTCAAACTTTAATTCATTCATTCACTTACTAAATGTTGTGGGGAGGATAACTAAGCATCTAAGCAAGAGAATTCTGGGAAAATTTTCTCATGAGTCATATTTAAGCTGAGCTTCAAAGGCTGAGTAGGAGTCTGTGAAGAGAAGACTAGGACATTACAGGCAGAGAGGACGCTGCCAACACCCAGCATGCTCAGGATCCACAGCACACTGAGGGGCTTGATAGGAGTTCAGTTGAGACCAGATTTGCACCAAGTCTGGTCTCCTTCGCTTATAAGAAATGGAAGGAAAGTGTATGGACAGGTGACATGACATAGTCAGGTATGTGTTTTAGAAAAACAGTCCTGAGAGGAATGTGAAGCGTGGAAGAAATCAAAATCAGAGGGATAAGTTATAAACAAGGCTACCGCAACATTTGAGGTAAGAGATCATGGAGCTCTGAATCAAGGCACTGGCCATGGGAATATAAAAATGAAAGCAAGGAATGGAAGTAGCAGATCCTTATGACAAACTGGGTGTGGTGGCAAAGGAGGAATCAAGGGCAACCCTAGTTTCTATTGAGGACAACCTGGTGAAGGCTGATGTTGAAAAGTATAAAAAAATTTTTTTAATTTATTTTATAGAAGTATAGTTGATTTACAATGTTGTAGTAATTTCTGCTGTACAGCAAGTGATTCAGTTATACATGTATAAATTCTTTCTGATATTCTTTTCCATTATAGTTTATCACAGGAGATATATATATATATATAAATAAAACATTAACATATATATATAACATCTTTAACATATATATGCAAAACTTTCTTACATACATCCCAACTTAAACAGGAAGAAAATGAAGCTTTGAAAGGCTGAGTTTGAGGAGCCTATTTGACCTCTAGGGATAAATTCTGGCCAGCCCTTGGAAACGTGGTCATGGAATTCTTGGGGAAAGGTGTGCCTAGAGATACAGAATTATAAACATCACAAGGTAGCTAAGGCAGCTACACTGTGGCACCACCATCTGCCTGGTCTCTCTTCAGGAAGAGAGACCTTTCCAAGTCTCTCCAATCATGATGCCCGGGCTTGTTTTTAAGGCTCAAAACAATTGCTTCCTCCTAACTGCCACCTTTCTAACTCCCCTTTCTTCATAACACAACTCTATATTAGTTAGGGTATAGGTAAAGTTGCTGTAGCAAAGGAACCCCAAAGTACAATAGGTTACATATGATAGGTGTTTCATTCTTTCTTATATAACAGTCCAGGGCTACAAGACAGCTCTGTTCCACAACATACAGGAACCTAAGCTGGTGGGCAGTTCTGTCCCTTTCAGCATCTCTGTTACCACTGAAGCGAATGTTCCAATCATCGCCATCTCCCAACTGGTGGGGGAAAAAAAATCAGGGCAAGCAGCTTCATCTTTATAGAGATAATACACATCACTTCTGCTCACATCCCTTTGCCCAAACTTGATCACATGACCGCACCTACCTTTGAGGGAGATGGGAAATGTAGCATGTTGCTGGGCAGTTGTGTGGTAAGCTCACACTCAGAAAGGCTCTATTACTGAAACGCAGAAAGGGAAAATGGACACCACGAATAATTAGCAAACTGTGACACTCCTAAACCCCTGGCCATCTAAATCCATGCACACCCTAATTTCCAGGCATAAAATACATTTGTCCCTTCCCTCAGAAAATAATCCAAGGTACAATCTGCTCACTGAGTACAAAATAAAGTCTAACATCTCTGGGTGATGGGCAGCCTTCTCCATCGAGTCTAACTCCAGCTATCTGTCTAATAACAGGACGTGACTCCCCCACTACTACTCAACTTTCAGTATGTAATGTGGAACAAAACAAATTGTCTACAATGAAAACTTCCATTTGGAAAAGAGAAGAAAGGAAAGCACTTAGCAGTCATTGGTGCATAGAAAAAATGAACCATGTTGGACAAGAAGTACACATTCCCTGCCTCTGAGTGAAGGAAGTTCTCGCGTCAGGACTTGGGTCTGTTCTCTTGGAAGAAGGCTCTGCACCTGGTCCTCTCTGAACTTTGCCATGTCCCTGTCCAATGCTTTCCACGATCATACCTAAAGTGGGATGTACAGAGTGAGTACCTTGGTGAGATTAATACCTATATCAGCTTTCTTTTAGTTAGCAATTGTGGGGTACGTGTCATTTCTTTTCTTTCTACCTGTTTTTATTCTTATGTTTTAAATGTATCTCTTAAATAACATATAACTGGGTTTTGTTTGCTTATTTTCCATCTCACAACCTTTGTTTTTTCCACTGGAAAATTGAGTAAATCAGACAAATATCATATGATATCACTTATGTATGAAATCTAAAAGAATGATACTAATTGACTTATTTACAAAACAGAATCAGACTTACAGACTTAGAAAACAAACATATGGTTACCAAAGCTGAAAGGTATGGGGGAGTAAATTAGGTTGGGATCAACATATAAACTTTAGTATACATAAAATAGATAATCAACAAGGACCGACTGTATAGCACCGGGAACTCTACTCAATACTCTGTTATAATCTATACAGGAAAAGAATCTGAAAACAAATAGATATATGGATCAAAAAAGGAGGGGGAATTGAGTTCACTTACATTCAACATAATTACTGATACATTTTTGTTCAAATCTACTATCTTATTATATATATCTCTTTTCCTGCCTATCCTGTGTTCCTTTTTCATTTTTTTCCCATGCCTCCTCTTGGGTTGATCATTTTTATCACTCACTTTTTAAAAGATTTTTTTATGTGGACCATTTTTAAAGTCTTTTATCGAATTTGTTACAATATTGTTTCTGTTTTGTTATTTTGGATGAGAGGCATGCAGGATCTTAGTTCCCCAACTAGGGATTGGACTTGCATCCTCTGCAGTGGAAGGTGAAGTCCTAACCACTGACTGCCAGGGAAGTCTCTTTATCATTCATTTAAAAAAATCTCTTTTAGCTTACAAATCATGTACTCTTCTTCTATTCTTTTGGTAGTTATTCCAGAATTACAACATGTATTCTTTACTCATAAATATCTAATGTTCACTGGGTATCTTTCCTCTCCTCCAAATGTGAGAAATTTAGAACATTTAATACCACTTAAAGCCCTCCTAAACCTTTATGGTATTATTGTCATTTAAATATCCATCTGTCTATCCCCACAGAACAAATAATAATTGTTTCACACAGTCAATGATCATTTTGATTTACCTAGTGGAATCCCTTTGTATCTGTGTTGTTGTTCTTTTTTCCTAGTGGTTCCTGCTCATGGTTTTCTGTCTATTAAGGCTTTAGTTATCTTTGATTGTGTACAAATTATCTGTAGAAATAATTTGATACCCAGGTTGATGTTATCTTCCTCTAGAGAGGACGTTCATTTGCTTTTTCCAGGTTGGGCTTAGTTCAAGGTTTGAGATTCTCTAAGCAAGCCACTTCCAATTCACCTTTACTCCTGGGATGTGTGTGTGTGTGATGGGGAACGTATTACTGACCTCCACCGTGACAGCCCCTCATCCAACTTTGGTCCCCCTAGTCCCATGAGATTGTTACAAAGACAGCTCACTCTCTCAATTGTCTTCAAAATCAGCTCATGACCTTAAGGGAAAAAAGTTCAAAATTAGCCAAGCTCATGCCTCAATTTCTATTCTCTTCTGGATCTCACCCCAGTTAATTGATCAGTATTTTGTTAGCTTTTTGATGCTTTTAAAATAACGTTTAATAAGTTATATATGTGTGCCATTACTGAAACTGGAAGTGTTATTTCCCTATAGCTCCTAGAGCAATGTTTCTCAAGAAGCGGGGCTCTATGGAGTATGTGCATCACAATTACATTCTGCTTGCTAAAAATTGAGATTCCGGTGCTACCATATCTACGTCATTCACAGCCTATGACACTAAAACCTAGAAATCTGCTGTTTTGATAGGTTCTCAGGCTGTAATTATGTAGACTTAAGTTTGAGAAACTTTGCCCCAAAGCTTAGCCCAACATTCTTAGTAACAGGCATTCAAGGAATTGATTTGATTCTTGTTTCCAAGGCAGGTAAGGGGAACAGTTCTCAGAACTTTCTGATATGCTCTTCTTGGGTTATAATCTTCAAACAAATTTGGCTCGAATAAAATTTCCCATTTCTTTCATGAATAAATAAATATATAAATGTTAGGCAGGGCAGAATTTGGTCAATGTTTAAATCTCCTACCTCCTCACCTTTTAAAACAATCTTCCTTAAGACAAGAGGATTCTAAAGAAAAACTCTCAAGAACCAAGTCCTTATCTGGAGAAAAAGTCTAATCCTGTCACAATTACCTGTCTCATTTTGATCATTTTGAGTAGGATTCGTTTTGATCGGTCATGGATGACACGTACTCCAATGTGCCTGTTAGTCGCTAATGAAAGGTTTGAGAAAGAAGTTACCCAAAGATATCTGGACCCCAAATTCACTGATGAATCCAACTATGAACTAGCCTGTGAAGGCCTATCTTCCATGAAATGACAGCTATTGTAAATAAAAAGGTTTCCCCTCCCCCAAGTATTATTTTTTTTGGCAAAATAAGAAGTTAACACCATGTTAGCTTTCAATGTTGTTTTCAAAGTTTACTGGTCCCAGAATCTGCAGATTTTGGAATCACTGACTTGGAATTTCTCAACCACTCCAGGCACCAGTATTCAAGAAAGTCTGATTGCTAGTCTCTGCAAATAGCAGGCGAATCTGAATTCCACACTGTCAAGAACACGATTAATTATCTATTTGGATTAGCCAACAGAATCTGTGTTCCCATGTTTCTGTGACACAGTTACTTAAGTTTCTTAGCTTTGGTCATGCTTTTGAGTTCCAATGCCTTCCCAAATGTTTGTTTTTGCTTTCTTGCAGTGGGGAAAAAAAACAAAAAACACAGCCAAGCAGCCAGTGACAAACACCTTTATATTTCTCATTTCTGCATCAACATGTGGTGTCTTAGCTTTAATCAACTTTTAAAGGAAAAGCTTTAAGTGAGTTACTGTGTTTTCCACAGCTGAATAACCTTGCTATGGAAATGTGCTCATATTACACGCCATAGACTTCAATAGAAAGTTTCAGAGAATTTGAGCTTTTTAATCAGATGATCTTACTCTCAGAAAATGAAATTCCATGGGGAAACTGCTACTCAGAGCTGGCTTTGTTTGCTTATAATATTTGTTTTCTTTTATTTTTCTTTAATAGGATGCTTCAAAAACCATCTGGATATGGAGGATGTTATTACACACGAGCTGTCATGAGCTTCTTAAAAATCAGAAATGTTTTGGAAACTATTATCAGTTGGAGAGTGGTTTAAATGTGAACTGGGCTAAATTCCTTAAAGTTAAACCAACTCTGAATATCCCTTATCCATGAAATAATGTTTGTCGGTTCAGTAACCTAATAGACCAGGGTACATTTCACAGGCTGTGATACATAAAGCAAGATGACTAAAAAATTATCACGTGCCCTTGTGGTTTCATTTAACCAGATTAATCTGCTTTGGTAATGGAATCATTTAGGCCTAATTAAATCTAGATATGAATCTAAAAACAGAAAGGGTACTTTGTAATAAAATATCTGTAAAACTATAGGTTTGGAGCAACATCACAATTCTAGGTTCTTAAAGATAAACTTGTGTTTCTAATGCAGAACCCAGACTTCTTAAACACCTATCTTTTATTTTTGTAGTCTCTTTATAAATTCATTCCTGGCTGTTTGTTCCAGTAGCTCTCACCAGACTGGGTTCGTTCTGTTAAGGAGGGTGAGATGTATGTAGTATTTGACCGTATTAAGAAAAAATTACCTAACACTTGAAAACAAAGCAAAAGGATGACTGCTTGTCCTTTCAACATGGGACTAAATGAAGCTTCATTTACAGTTCTTTCTCTAACAGGCCCACCCAAGGATTCAGTTCTCCATGGGAATGCCCTGTGGCTTGATTAAGGTTCAGACACAGTTAACTTGTAGATTTTTGTGCAGTAGAGATGCAAAAGATTTCTGTGCAGAAGTGACAGTCCCAAAGATTATGATTCTATTGTCCTGTTTTGCTTCTAGTTTAGGAAACTTATTTTGGCATTCTTTTTGTTTCTGAACATATACATCTCTCTGTTCTGAATTCTCTTTTGTACCAGATTTACTATCCTGCTGGTTTCTCCATTAAAGCATAACCCCATGACAAGTATTCACTCTATATTTTCATCAGGGTCAGGTCTTTTAAAATTACACTTTGTCTCTATGGTGAAAAGAGATGCATCTCACAAGACATCCAAGAAAATGAATCTCATTACTTTAGCTCATCTAATTTCACCTCTCAAGGGATTGCATTTCCGAAATGAAATATTTCCTGCCATATCTGTGGGCAAGAAATGTCACAGCTATCAGTGATATCGGGCTTCCAAATGTGAATGAGGTCTCCAAAATGGGAACACAACACCTACGATCCAGCAGATGCTGGCACTCCCACCCCCAAAGTGATGACTGAGGAGCTGGGGGAGTGGGGGATGCAAGAATTAACCAACCACCACACTTGCCACTCCTTATGGTGAACAAGGAATTAAGGATGTAAGCAATCAAGAAACAGGATTTAGGGGCCTCCCTGGTGGCTCAGATGGTACAGAACCAGGATTTGGCCTCAGATAGCTGAGGTGCTTATAAAGTAAGTCCAGAGGCTTGCATCTTCCCATACATAGAAGAACTTTAAATTCCTTAGCTTGATATTTGATTTTCCTTACTACTTAACAATAATCTTTGATGTTCAGACTGCCTGCCCTCTTTGTTGCAAACTTGTATATAGCCTGACTCCCTTTGTCAGGGCAACTGACATGCTGCCTCCCGGGCTCGGAGTCCTTAACATTCCCACCAAATAAAATAACTCTCTACTTTCAGGTTGTGACTAGTTTTTCAGTTGACACATTTTATAAGAATTAAACCAATGCATTTTGATCCCCCTCTTTAAATCCTATTTCGTAGTAGCCTTCTGACAAAGTCATCAAGCTTGTTGTCCCAGGAGACAGGACAGACAGGTGCTGCCCAGAACAGAGTGGCCATTCATCAGCTTTGAATTTCAGAGTTGGTTTTCTTGACCTCTTTTTAGTAAGACGTACAGAAAGCCCAGGCTTTTTGGAGAAGGGGATTTCTAAATAACAAAGCTTCCTTTTTAATGTATAGGCTCTGTGTGCAGAATAGAAGGAAGACTTCCCAGGCTGTAAAGAAGAGAAGGGGGAAAAGTACGCCCCCAGTCCTTCTGGGCTTACTTGTAGGGAAAAGAAAGGGGCAGGGCAGTCTGGGAGAGAGATCACAGGGCATGGTGCGACTGTCTTGAGCTCCTTGTTCCAGGTTGAAGTACTAGGGCAGGAGGTCTGTTAGCAAGGTTGCTTGGCAAGCAGAGGACAGGAAGAGGTGCAGGGTCTGGAGCCTGCTCTTCCTTGGCAGGATTAACATCTACCCTTTGCCACATTAAGGTCAAGGAAGCCACGTCCCTCCCTCAAACACCCAGATGCCTTCTAGGAGAGGAGCAGAGGGAGGGGCGTAACTCTTACCGGCTGAGCACTTAGTTAAGTCATCCAAGTAGAGGCTTTTACCTACAATGACATTTTAAATTACGGGATTGAACTGAGGTTAATAAATTGGACTTGATCTTGTCCCTCCCTCCCCACTTCTCCCTACAAGAGGGGCGCTTGTACGGTAAATCAGAGCAGACTTACAGGAACACACTACATTTCTAACCTAGTTGAGTTGCTCTTGAGTAAATCTGAAAGGTTGCCTCCTATCTATGTATGGTATGCTTTCTATCTTCTTTCTGCCATACACAATTAACAAATGCATTGCTATTTTTTGATTTAACAAAGACCTTGTCCTAGTCTCTTGCAATTTCCGGCCTCCACCTGACATATCTGTGCACTTTCTTCACTGCTTCTATCTTAACAAGACCAAGTCGGCCACAGACTCCAGTAGAAGGTGCCAGAAGTACAACCACTGTGATTATAAATTAACTATAGGAATATGAAAAACCTCTATAAGCACAGTTTTCAGAAAACCATACTATAATCCCACCATTCAAAGATAACCAGCCATCTTTGGGGAAAATATTCTTATAGACTTGTATTTATGCATACAAGCATTCTTATCTCTTCCTATTCTTTTAAGGGACTTTTAATGTATGCAGTCCTTTTAACCAGCATTTTTTTTCACCTAATATATTGTGAACATACTGTTAAGTCGATAAACATGATTCTACATCATTTTATTGGTTGCTCATTTTTCTATTATATATTTGTACCATAATTAACTTCACTAATCCTTTATGTTTGAGTTGTTGGGCATCTGTGTTGTTTCTACTTTTTCACTAAACAACCATTAAAATTGTTTCTTTTTTTGCATGGTGATTAATTTTGTTACAGCCAATCATTTCCCTAAGATTGTCTCTTAGAAGTAAAATTTCTAGGATTTCCAATGGTCCTGCAATGGTTCCCCTCCATGCTTCCAATGCAGGGGGCCTGGGTTTGATCCCTGGTCCAGGAACTAGATCCCACATGCTGCAATGAAGATCAAAGATCACAAGTGCTACAGCTAGGACCAGGTGCAATCAAATAAATAAAAGTTAAAAAAGAAGTAGTGTAGAATTTCTGGGTAAGCAGCTTTGATTATATCATTTTTATAGGATTTTGCTTGATTTCTTTTCTTATGCTAAATACAGTCATGCAGTGAACAAAGTTTCATATCCTGTTCTCTTTTTTAATGGAATACTTCCCCATATTACCACAGGTGTCTGACTCTTTGTGACCCCATGGACTACAGCGTGCCAGGCTTCCCTGTCCATCACCAATTCCCAGAGCTTGCTCAAACTCATGTCCATCGAGACAGTGATGCCATCCAACCATCTCATCCTCTGTTGTCCCCTCCTCCTCCTGCCTTCAATCTTTCCCAGCATCAGGGTCTTTTCCAATGAGTCAGTTCTTAAAAAGAAAACAAATTTCCTTCTCGTGTTCTAGATCAGACTTTCAAAGACATAGGAATGGGTTGCTAACTTTCAATTAAAAAAAAAAAAGACATTTAAATTATAAGCACCAGGAAGGTTAACATGAACTTGGTGTTCTTTACCTTCTCTCTTAAATCAGATCTTAGATTTGGGTAGTAACTTTCTTTCCAAGTGAAATGTTTTCACATTATCTCTACAAGAAAAGTAGGTGCTTATTCTATGTGTAGGAAAACACTGAGGCACCAAAGATTTTTTAGGTGGCCACATATCCTGTTCTCTTTTTTAATGAAATACTTCCCCATGTTACCACATGTGCTATAAAAACAATTTTTAATAGCCTTATGTGAACATAATTTAATCTATCCATTCCACTATTTTGGTTGTTGGGTAGCTTTTTTAATAGCCACATAATTTATATCGAATGCACATCTATAGTCCACACTGTGGGGAGGAATTTTTATAATCCTAGTAAAGTTCAGGTTCATATCCAGAAAAACCAGATAAACAACAATATTTTTAAAGAGGGAGTTCCAGGAAGGAAGGCTTCATTTAAGCTCTGTTAAATAACTAAATCAACTGAGTAAATGTGAAGATCTAATTGACTGTACTCAATGATTCATGAATCTGGCAGCATCGCATCTAGTAAACAGAAGGGCAGTCTGAAGGGTTGTACAAAATGGAAGGTTTTTATAGGTAGAAGGAGGGTGGGACAAGAAGGTATTAACAAAAGAAAAGAAAGGATTGCTTCAGGCCAGGCCATCATCTTTTGGAGAAGGGGGTAGGGAACAGCAGGGGTCTTTATCACGAAGATTACTTCACTATTATTGATCAAGAAATTTCAGATCATCTGGTCACATTCCTGGGAGCGGTTGAAACTGCAAGTAAGACGTGGTCTGCTGTTGTCCCTGGCGGCAAATGATTCCATTTGGGTCTAATTATTTCTTTTTAACAATTCCCTTTTCATCAAACTCACCCTAACAGTGATCAAAATTTAAGGCATCAGCACCATTCTCAGCTTCCGCTCTGTAGTTCCCACAGCTTTGTTGATCCTTGATGACCCACAGGTCATGACTTTCTGTTTAATCCCCGTGACAGTCACAGGTCATAATCCTTAAACTGGTCATTCTCTTCATCCTCTCCTTGACAGTCCTACCGTAGGGGGATCATTTGCCTGGTGGTCTGTGGCTGTGAACATGCATTTGAAGCTTTTGAGAGGACACAATGCCAAGAAAATCATTACGATAACACATTGGTTGTTGGTTGTTTAGTCGCTAAGTCGTGTCGAACTCTTTTGACCCCATGGACTGAATGTAGCCTGCTAGGCTCCTCTGTCCATGGAATTCTCCAGGCAAAAATACTAGAGTGGATTTCTATTTCCTTCTCCAGGGGATCTTCCCAACCCAGGAACTGAACCAGGGTCTCCTGCATTGCAAGCAGATTCTTTACTGACAGAGCTGTGAGGGAAGTTAACCATAAGCAGGATAATTTCCAATATTTGAAGTTTGCTTTGGAGCCATAGTCCCTGTTGACTGGGGGGAAAAAATGCACAGCCTAAAAGCTGAGAATTTCGTTTTATATGGCTGATTTTTCTGAGGGCCCCCAGCCCTAGAGGCAGCCTGTCAGGTAGCTCTAAGGGACTGCTCCCAAGAGGTAAGGGAGCTGCCAGGATGTGTGGGAGTTTTTGCAATAAAAACCAGGTAGTTAGGACATCAAAAGATTACTGTTAAAGAAAGCCAGAAATTTTCAGAGAAGGCAATGGCACCCCACTTCAGTACTCCTGCCTGGAAAATCCCATGGACGGAGGAGCCTGGTAGGCTGCAGTCTATGGGGTCGCTAAGAGTCGGACACAACTAAGCAACTTCACTTTCACTTTTCACTTTCCACTTTCATGCATTGGAGAAGGAAATGGCAACCCACTCCAGTGTTCTTGCCTGGAGAACCCCAGGGACGGGTGGGCGGCTGTCTCTGGGTTCGCACAGAATCGGACACGACTGAAGCGACTTAGCAGCAGCAGCATTTTATTTTAGTGCTTTTACATATGGGATGATGCAAGAGCCTGGGCTTTTTGAATTTTTTCCTTTGATATGCACCTCAGCTCTCTAGGGCCAGTACCCTGTTCTTTTCCAACCTGAGTCCCTTCGGGGTGCACCACTGGGGGTAGCTGCAATGGCTGACGGCTTGGCAGTGGGCAACCCATTCATCTCCATCCTGAGTTCCCTCAGGCTCACTCATATTCAGGGGCAGTGGAAATGGCTGATGGCTTGAGGCAACGTTTTTCACCGATATCCCCAAGGCCCAAACCAAAGAAAGACTCCACTGAAAGACCCCGTTTTAAGACACATGGCTTCTTCAGTGATCTTACATAATTGAATTCCAACTTTCCGGAAATAGTTATGCAGGTTGTGCACAAAGAATGTCGCCTGCGGCCACCGGAGCAGGTTCTCAGGTGAGCGCTCTGTGGCTGGGGAGGGCGGGGCGGGGCGGGGCGGGGGGGGGGTGCGTGAGTGGGCGGCCAGCGCCTGGAAATCCGGCACGGGATCCTCACGGACTCTGCGGGCACAGGAGGGACGTCCAGAGGAGGCGCGGGGACACGGGCAGGGTCCGGCCTCAAGCGGGAAGGGGCTCCGGAGCTGCAGGGAGGCAAGATGACTTCTCTCCCCCAAACTTGGAACAGCTGAAAGAAACAGTACAGGATGAGAACAACAAAGGTCTACACACTCGTCATCCACAAGAAGGGCTTCGGGGGCAGTGACAATGAACTAGTTGTGAACTACAGAGTATTTCCGCACATCAAGCTTGGAGACATAGTGGAGATTACCCACCCCAACGATGAGTACAGCCTTCTGCTTTTTCAGGTCAAGTCACTTAAGGAGGATTTGCAGAAAGAAACTGTCAATGTGGACCAGACCGTGACTTAGGTGTTCCGGCTAAGACCTTATTAAGATGTGTATGTGCAGGTTGTAGACCCTAAGGATGTGACCCTTGACCTTGTGGAATTAACCTTTAAGGATCAATATATTGGCCGTGGGGATATGTGGCAACTAAAGAAAAGTTTGGTCAGCACATGTGCCTATATCACTCAGAAAGTGGAATTTGCTGGCATCAGGGCACAGGCTGGTGAGCTGTGGGTCAAGAATGAGAAGGTCATGTGTGGTTTATCAGTGAAGATACCAGGGTGGTGTTCCCTTCTACATCAGCTATGGTTTACATATTTATTCAGATTTTGATATTTATGGGGATCTATATTTTGAGAAATCTGTGAATGGTTTCCTTGCTGATCTCTTTACCAAGTGGAACGAGAACTCCAATCATGAAGTGACAGTGGTCCTGTTTTCTAGGACTTTTTATGATGCAAAATCTCTTGATGAATTTCCTGAAATAAACAGAGCCTCAATTAGGCAGGATCACAAAGGGCGATTCTATGAAGACTTTTACAAGTATGTTTGGGTGCTTTGCAATTTTTGCCTTTTTTTCCTCCTTGGTGGTTTCTTACCTAACTTAAAAAATTAACCTTTTGACTTTGGAATAATTTTAGTTTTGCAGAGTAGTGGCAAAGCTAGCACAGAGAATGCCCATATACCCTTTACACAGTTTCCTCTGAACATTTCCTAACCAAGGTACATCTGTTACAGCTTGGAGATGAGCACTGGTGTGTGCTCAGTCACTTCAATCATGTCTGACTCATTGGAAAAGACTCTGATGCTGGGAGGGATTGGGGGCAGGAGGAGAAGGGGACGACATAGGATGAGATGGCTGGATGGCATCACCGACTCGATGGACCTGAGTTTGAGTGAACTCCGGGAGTTGGTGATGGACAGGGAGGCCTGGCGTGCTGCGATTCATGGGGTCGCAAAGAGTCGGACACGACTGAGCAACTGAACTGAACTCTTTGCGACCCCATGTACAGTAGCCCACCAGGTTCCTCTGTCCATGGGATTCTCTAGGAAAGAATACTGGAGTGGGTTGCCATTTCCTTCTGCAGAGGACCTTCTCAACCCAGGGATCAAACCCCCATCTCCTGCTTGGCAGGTGGATTCTTTACCACTGAGCTATCTGGGAAGCCCCACACTGGTACATTGCTATGAACTAAATCTCAGACTTTTTTCAGAGTTCATCAGTTTTTCCACTTATGCACCTTTTTTTAAATTCCAGGATCCAATTTAGGATATCACATTGCTTTTGAACTTCCCAAACTTTTTATTGTGAAAAATTTCAAATTCTCACAGAAAAGAAGAATGAACTAAATATAATGAACCCAGTTCCTGGATTAAAGTTATTATCATTCCAACAAACAAACAAACAAACAAAAAACCAAAAAACAATGTTGCCTGCCTTATCAGTAAACAAGGATATTGAGGCCACCCAGGCAACAACAGCCACTACAGCCATTTGGACTGTGCACCCTGAGGGGATTCAGAAGGGAGAAAAGCAAGATACTGGCCCTAGATAGTTAAGGTGTATACCAAAGGAATGATTTCAAAGAGCCCAGACTCATTCATCTTCCCCTACATAGAAAAATGCTAAATTTGTTAACTTGGGATGTCTAGTTTTCTTTAATAAACAGCAATCTTTTGATATTCTGACTACCTGGTTTTTTTGTTGCAAAAATTCCTTTATATTCTGGCTGCTCCCTTAACCTCTTCAGAGCAGTCCTTCAGTGCTGAGAGGCTGTTTTCCGGGCTTAAGTTCAGAAAGTCCATGGAATAAAACTTAATTATCAACTTACAGACTGTGCATTTTATTTCTTTAAAGAGGACAAGGTACATGTACATAAGGTAGGTGGTCCTCAGAAAGAGAATCAGGCATGGCTTTCTTGACATAAGAGAAGCCATTTTTGGCCTAAGCCATTTTGTGATCTAAGTCTGGCTACAAAGCTTGCCCTTGAACAGACCTCAGTAATTAATGATCTTAAGGGAAAGTAAAGGAATGCAGGAACAAAGGAAAAATAGTCAATAAACAATAGTTCGTGGACTTCCCTGGTGGTCCAGTGGCTAAGAATTCAAGCTCCCAATGCAGGAAGCCTGGGTTCGGTCTCTGGTCAGGAAACTAGATCCCACATGCCTCAAATAAGAGCTTGCAAGCTGCAATTAAAGATCCCTCATGCCGTAACTAAAGACCCTACATGCCATAACAAAGATAGAAAATCTCAAGTGCTGTAACCAAGACCCAGACCTGGTGCAGCCCCCCCCCAAAAAAATAGTTCAGAGATAAAACAGAGTACTAGTTTTGCCTTAAGGGATATACACAACAACCTGATACTTATCTTTGAGTTCTATGGGAACAAAGGCCCCCAGCCAGGTGAAGGGTGGAACGAGGATGTGACAGTTTTTGACCCTCAGAACGTCAATCAACTAAAGCTCTGACTGTCAAGCTTTGCTCTAATATTATGCTAAATTTTCCTCTGCTCAAACCACTTCACGAGTATGCATGTACCCTTAGCTTTAAACTTCCCCAATTTTGGTGTTTGTGGAGACACTGCTTTGGAAAAGATCCCCAGGGTTCTGCTTATTTGGTGCAAGTAACAACTCCTTCTAAATCTGAGCAGGACCTGGTAGGGCTCCTGGCCAGGGAAGCCTTTTCTGTGTCCCCCATTTCTTATTTGTACGGAATAGACTTCAGTGTCCTTGACCTTCCCTGAGGCCGAAGGGCAGGGTCAAACAGTTGCTAATCAGGTAAGTGAGGGAATGCAGAGACAAGGGAGGAGCAGTCAAGAAACAGTAGTGCAGCCTTGGGGCAGGGTCCCGGTTGCACCTTAAGGAATACACATAACAATATAGTTGAGCTTTTCTACAGAATGAAAACCTGTAAGAAATCACGTGATGAAGCACTCCCCATCCAGAGAGTAGGATACGCAGATGCACATCAGGAGACTACCTGCGGCCAGAGTAAAGGAATGCAGGCTCTGCACACACGCTGCTCCTTATTAGCAATCCTTCCCTAGAACCATGGCTATAAAATTCCTCACCAAACTCTCCCTTGTTAGGACACAGTTTTGTTTTTAATTTTTTCCCCATTTGGTCATGCTGCACAGCTTGTTTGATTACAGTTCCCCTGACAGGGAACTGGACCTGGGCCCACAGCAGTGAAAGCGCCAAGTCCTAACCACTGGACTGCCAGGGAACTCCCTGGGACATAGTTTTGAGGGCATTAGCCCACTGTGACCCCCTCTGCTTGGCAAAGCAATGAAGCTGTTCTTTTCTACTTCACCCAAATCCTTGTCTCCAAGATTTGATTTGGCCTTGGTGCACAGAGGCTGAGTTTTCGGCATCACCTCCTTCTCCTGGATCTTTGTTTTTTTTGGATGACACCCACCAAGAGGTGAACTCAGTTTGGGAATAACAATACTGGCCACGGCACAGACACCGCCTTGCTTAGCTAAAAGATAATCAAGGGTTTTTCTATGATCAAAAACAATCTTGGACAGTGAACCTAAGGAATTTGTTGGGCAGCCAGTGTTTTAGCAGTGAATTCTACAATACTTTTAAGAGTTAAAGGTAGGTCCTTTTTAGCTAAGACAAAGGCACAGTTAGATAACCCAGAGGCATAGCCCAGCTGTGTACAACCATTCAGGTATTCATAGGCCCAAGGATGATAACTATCACAGACCAAGATGAGACTTGTGGGCACAAACCATTCCTGTTAAGAAAATACCCTTAATGGATTCATTCACAGGGACTTCTGCATTTAGCTGTTAGATTCAGAGGTCACTCAGGTTTTTAACTCATGTGGGAAAAGATTCTCCTAATTCCAGAGGTTCACTCTCCCCTTAACAATGACCTGGGAGATACAGATGAGGGCATTATCTTTCCAGGCCAATGCCAGAGTAAAGGGAAGAAAGAGAAGAACACTTTCGTGTTTAGTTAAAGCATGAAGTCTTCATCTGGCATCTTGGGAATAAGCAGTCCACATCAATATCAGCTACTTCTCAACCTCATAGATCTCACTTGGAGGTCTCCAATGTTTGCAGAGGACCGGCTATCAGGTAGGGTCTTCTTCAGCTGTGAGATGTGTTCAAGGCTCAAGTCCCTGAAGTTTGACTGCCATCTGAGTAGTGAAGCAGATATGATATAGTCCCTTCCAAGCAGATTCAAGGGCAGTCTTTGTTCTTAGTGATTCTAAATTAGAAGGGCAAGAGAAAACTGGAAAAGCTAGTTTGGTGAGTTGTAGCCAGATATTTGAGGAAATCAAAAGAATTCAGGATCCAGTTCAGTTCACATATATAACAAAATCTCAAAGACAACTAACAGGACTGAAATCTAATTTCTACATAGGTATAAACATGATTTTTCTTCCTACAATTACCCCCATTTTTTCCCCAAAGATCATCACAGTAAAACTAACCTGCTTGTAATAAACTTTACCTGATTATTTATGTAAGTAAAGTGAACAAGAAAAGTGACTGATATTTAAGTTTTTTTTAAGATGTCTTTGCTGGAATTTTTTGTTAGAAGTCTCATGCTTTACCTGTAATACCATTATAGTCAAAGTGTAGGTAGTGTTTCCAATTGTGCGCTATGTATCATCTTGTATGAAAATAAGAATACTCTTTGAGAGTTTCTGAATTCTGGAGGGACTGGGTAGGGAGAAAACATAAGTATTTCATATTTGCTTAGAAAAGTATATCTTACCTAATTGTTGAGTAGCTTAAGAGAAAATATATCTTTAAACCTGGAAAAAACAGCAATATTTTAATACAGTCATAAAAATTATAACTATCCCCATAAATTAAGTTTCATGTTATTAATTCTTATTCTGCTTGAATCCAGATTTTCCATTAGTTCTGTCAACCTTTCCTGATAATTTCAAGTGATAGGGAAAGGGATAATTCCAAGAAGCTTGCTAAGTTTTGTTAAGGCCTGTATGATTTGCCCAGTGCCTTTATCACTGGAGACTGTGGAAGGTATACCCCAAGTGGTAAACACATTTTCTAATAGTTTCTTTGCCACTGTCAGAGCATTACCCTAACAGCAAGTGAGAAGCTTCAACCATCCAGAAAACATACATACAATAACAAAAACATATTGGTAACCCACAGTAAGTGACAGTTGAAAAAAGTCCCCTTGCAGGTGTTTAAAAGGTCTAGTGGGAGGAGGTCTGAGGCTTGTAGGTACAAAAATAGTTTTTCTTACATGCACTATGGTGGGTGAGAGAATGCAAAAACCAAAAAATCTGGTTTGCCAGGGAGCCAGGAGGAAGCAAGTGGCTGTCTTTGTTTTCCCATAACCCTGACTGTTTGTTTAATTCACAGCTATTGTTTACTCATATTAGTTTCTCTGATTCAGGAGCAGACTGCTGCCGTTACGAGGACACCAGAATGACAAAAATATGGCAATGAGGGATCATTTTTTGCAGAAGGAGATTGGACTGCATCTGCATGTGCCAAAATCTTTTTAGATTCTGTTGCTGCTACCTTTGGATGAAAGTCAGTTATTGCAATGCTCTGGTAATGAGGTTCAGTCCTTTTAGTGTGAGCCTCAATTTTGACAGCAGCAATTTCAGGAAGTAAGACAATAGCAATAAGATCACTTACTTGTCCATTTCTGAGTGGGTTGCAGAGGACATCATACAATATTTTAAGATAATGACTAGGATTAAAAGTTACTTTATACCAGGATATATCAGATTTCTAGGAATCTCACAAAATTTCTAGAACACTGATATCCCTGTACAACATAAAGAAAGCTCAGTACTACTTCTTACTTGACAATGCTTCCCATGTAGTTTAATATATCAAATAAGCCTAATTAGTTGGCACTAGTGGTAAAGAACCCTCCTGCCAATGCAGGAGATATAAAAGATGTGGGTTCAATCCCTGGGTTGGGAAGATCCCCTGGAGAAGGAAATGACAGCCCACTCCAGTATTCTTGCCTAGAGAATCCCATGGACAGAAGAGCTTGGCAGGCTACGGTCCATGGGGTTGCAAAGAGTTGGACATGACTGAAGCCAACTTAGGAGTTTAACAAAATTTTGGAATGTCCTAAGGGCCCTCTGGAAATTTTCAAAGTTGGTTTGTGGTCAAAAGACTTCATTTGGAATTTGATTTGGGGAAGTTTATAAAAAATATTTTAAAAACAGTTTTAGAACACTTGCCTTAATAGGATCACAGATCATTATGAAATAATACTTAATTATCTATTAGCAAAACTTAGGACTTGGTTTTCAAAAGTAATCAAAAAGCTGATGAACACAGGAAACAGCAAATCATTCTGATAAAACAGAATTTTTGTTTTCTAGGCAGACTACTGAAAAGGTAACAAAAATCTTTTTTTTACAATTTCTTATCAAGAGCACACCAATGGTCCAATAACTCTTTGTCCTTTTAGCAGATGAAAGAAAGCCTTGTTTTAGTTTTATATAAGTATACTATTGATGCTAAATCTTACTTTTATCATTCTTACAATATTTATTGTTTTAGCCAGCTTGATTACAGAAGGCACAATTTTCTCCTTTCCTCTCTTCAACATTTTGCATATATTTAGTTTGTCCTTCGTAACCAGAAGTTCTAGTTTAAACAAAATTCTCATTTTCCTTAACAAAATTATCCTTCATACTTTTTTATAACCAAAACACACAGTACTTTCCTTGCATAAAGAGTTGTTTCCTTTATTATTTCTAATAGTTTCATTATGTATATTAGAATTCTTAACACTTAGAAACCTTAATTTCTACCAAAAAATAAGTAAGCAATTATGAACTATCCTTTATATTAGCATTCTGAAGATAGACAAACTTACATAAACACTTTTACAATTTCTTGAAACATATGCTTTCTCATAGAAAATTTCTCAGCTTGGCACCAAATATGTTTACAAAGAGATTCAATTTTCATCTTTAGTGTTTCAGCAACAGAAAGCCAAAAGTAGATAAACCTATGTTCAGTAATTAACATTTCATTATTTTATTTGGAAATAATCTAGATAATTAATAAACTTCTATCAGTTAATTTAACACAATGCAAAAGGTTCAAGTTACCAAAAAGATTTTGGATGTTATTTTTAAATACCTCATGAGAGATGCTGGGCTGGAGGAACCACAAGCTGGAATCAAGATTGCCAGGAGAAATATCAATAACTTCAGATATGCAGATGATACCACCATTATGGCAGAAAGTGAAGAAGAACTAAAGGGCCTCTTGATGAAAGTGAAAGAGGAGAGTGAAAAAGTTGGCTTAAAGCTCAACATTCAGAAAACTAAGATCATGGCATCCAGTCCCATCACTTCATGGCAAATAGATGGGGAAACAGTGGCTGACTTTATTTTTCTGGGCTCCAAAATCACTGCAGATGGTGACTGTAGCCATGAAATTAAAAGACACTTACTCCTTGGAAGGTAAGTTATGACCAACCTAGACAGTATATTAAAAAGCAGACATTACTTTCTCAACAAAGGTCTGTCTAGTCAAGGCTATAGTTGTTCCAGTGGTCATGATGGATGTGAGAGTTGGGACTATAAAGAAAGCTGAGTGCCAAAGAACTGATGTTCTTGAACTGTGGTGTTGGAGAAGACTCCTAAGAGTCCCTTGGACTGCAAGGAGATCCAACCAGTCCATCCTGGTTGGATCCATCATCCACCAGGAGATCAGTCCTGGGTGTTCATTGGTAGGACTGATGTTGAAGCTGAAACTGCAATACTTTGGCCACCTGATGCGAAGAGCTGACTCATTTGAAAAGACCCTGATGCTGGGAAAGATTGAGGGCAGGAGGAGAAGGGGAAGACAGAGGATGAGATGGTTGGATGGCATCACTGACTCAATGGACATGGGTTTGGGTAGACTCTGGGAGTTGGTGATGGACAGGGAGGCCTGGCGTGCTGCAGTTCATGAGGTTGCAAAGAGTCGGACACGACTGAGCAACTGAACTGAACTGAACTGAAAATATAATTGTTTCTAAAAAGTTTAACTATAAACTTATCCTACTTACATTTATCTCCTCTAAGCAGATAGGGTATGGAGTCCACAGAGAAAGAAAACCAGGCATGGCTTTCTTGACAAAAGAGAAGCCATTTTTGCTTAAGTCATCCACAATGCTTGTTCTTGAACAGGTCTCAGTAACAATGATCTTAAGAGAATAGAAGAACAAACTGTCACCAGAGAAGAGAAATGAAAATAGCAAAGATAAGAAATTGATTGTGAAGACTCCCAGTTCTGCTTCAATGGTAAAGACTACCCTGAAGCACTCAACCACTACATCAAATGGAACCTAAGGGATGATGATAATTGACCTTTACTGACCCTCATGACTTCAACCACCTATAAAGCTTGGACTCTGTCTTCTGTCCCAGTTCTATGCTGAATTCTCCTTGACTCAAGCCCCTTCATGAATATGCCTGTACCCTTACTTACTGCAAGTAATAAATCCTTCCTTTCTCTGCTCTTTGGCTTGGTTATATCTTTTGGCTTGACACTAACCAAGAAGCAAATCCAGTTTTTCGGATAACACTCCCGACTATGTTTACATTACCTAACAAAACTTCATGGGACATTAGACAAAAATCAGCCATAATTCCAAGTTATTTTTGTTGACAAATTCCATAACAGAGATAACATGAAGTTATTTGACTAATAAGACCAGGTAGAATAAAAGTTGGTTGTCTGCATTATATTCAGTGTTGATAACTTTAAAGACATATGTTAACTAAACCAATGAACTTAAACTACTTTTATTTACCAAAGATTATCCCAGATTACTTGAACTTGAAAAGCATTTGGGTTAGTTTCTGTTACTGCCCAATCCGTTCAAGTTCTTGGCTTCAAACCAACTAAATAGAGCTCTTACAAATTAAGTTTGGCAATAATAGAATTGAGAGATAGAAAAACATCACACATTTATGTAGTCTTAAAATGCCCATTGTGAAACATACTTCTAAGTTTGGCAACAAGTTCATGTGTCCTTTTTCTTAGGAAGAAAGTCTTTTTAGAGGATAAAGCTTCCGGAATGTGAAATCTTTAAGCCAGCGGCTTATTGCTTCTCCCAGAGAAGGGGCTCCAGATGAATGGGTTAACAAATTAATTTACTATATATCTATAGCTATATATGTGTATGTGTAGATATATATAGACAGTTGTAAACAGATAAGTTACAGTTACTAATATCTGTGGAGGATTTGCAAAATTTCTCTTTAGCCCAATTACCAAGTACCTCCTGTTTTATTTTTTCATTTCGATGAGAAACTTCTTCCTAAAGTTTTCATTTCAAACAATGGTGCTGAAGAAGATGGGGGTAGAAAATCTACATCACAGAGGCATCGATTAAGTGCAGGTCAATTTTGTTTCCAATGTACTGGTTCTTTTCGGTATTTTGAGAGGAATAGGTGAGGCCTGGGGAATTGGCAAAGAATAAACAGCAGGTGAATTTTAAACTTTGGGAAGGCAGCCTGAATGATAAAGAGGCTAACCTGCTCTAACTACCTTTTCTCTAATTTGCATCTTTCCTTCTGGATACAAGGTTTTGCTTTAGCTAAGGAGAGAAGGCATTAAAAACATCTCTAGCAGGCTCTGAATATCAAGTTTGGAATTTCAAAAACATTTAGAGCCTTCTGCATATTACTCAAAATCCATATTCCATTTCATCTGTTTGAGAACTCTTGCTTTTAAGTCACTTTAAAAATGATTTTACCTATTTGGAACATTCTTTATAATGGCCATTGTAATTTCCCTGAAGACTGGCAGCAGGTTAGTAGGTTCCTGGTTGCAAATGGAATTTAACCTACATTTCTATTCCAGCCATATTTTGAAGTGTCCATCCTTTCAGCGACCAAGCTAAGCTCTTAGGCCACAAAACAAGCTTAGCAAGATATTAGCATTTTTGTAACTTTCTACAGCTTCCAGAATCACAGTTCTCAGACATACAATAAGCAAGTGTGCTTATTTTAGATTGGAATGTTCAGCTCTTTGGATGAAAAAGATCCCATTAGCAATTAATCTTTATCTACAAAAAGTAAGTCCAAGAAAATGCTAAGATACTGACAGTAAGCAAGTGACGATACTATGTCCTGGCTGAAAGATGGCCCAGTACACTCTACCACCAACTCTCGTGGACCCATGGACTGGAGAAGGATTGAACAGACAAACCCAAAGCAATGGGACTGAGGACTGATTCCAGACAAAATGGAGAACTGCAGCAGCCACCAGCAGTGCCAAATGTGCAAACTGGGAACAGAATCAAGGGCTGGGGTTTTTCATTCAAAAACTTGGGAACTGTGGTCTGAAAGGCTAGGGGCTTGGCTCTGGGCAGAACAATCTGCCAGCACAATTGAGCTCTGGGCAGAATCATCTACCAGCTCAAGCTGACTTGCCGCTAAAATGAAGGCCAATTAGTTTGAGAGCTTGAATGTAAAGACAATGAATTTCAAACTGAGAGGAACTTATCAATGGCATTCACAGTGAGAATGACAGTGAACTTGTTGCAGGAAGGGGGACCCATTCCAGAGCTCGAGAGTGGGCTCTTGTCTAACACTTGGAAATGAACGGTCTGAGGAGACACATGAGCTGACAATGCAAGAGACTTTATTGGGAAGGGGTGCCAGGGCAGAGAGTAGCAGGGCGAGGGAACCCAGGAGGACTGCTCTGCCATATGGCTTGTAGTCTCGGGTTTTATGGTGATGGGGTTAGTTTTGGGTTGTCTCTGGCCAATCACTTGGACTCGGGGTCCTTCTTGGTGGCCATTGCATCACTCAGCCAAGATGAATGCCAGTGAGAAGGATTCTGGAGGTTGGCAGGACACATGGACTGGAGTCTCCCTCTCTTCTTCTGACCTTTCCTGAATTCTTCCGGTTGGTGGTAGCTTATTAGTTCTGCATTCCTTACCAGGACGTCCTGTTGTAAGATAACTCACACAAGTGTTAATTATGGTGCCTGCCCAGCACAGGCGGTTTCAGTCAGTGGTTCCCCTAACAGACCCATATTTCTTCTTTCTCCCCTTTGACAAAGGGCATCCCTCTTGCTGTTTTACTTGTGCTCTGGATCCCATCTTCTCCCATGATGATCCTTCTTTCTCTAGGTTCTTCCCATTAGCACCAAAAACATGCCTCATGATCCTCCCACTGCTAAAACAATGACAACAACAAAACTTTCCTAAACTAACCCTATGTCCTTCACCAAGCCCCTTCACACTCTTTCTCCCCAGCCTTTCCAAATGTAACTTCTTGAGGGCATTTTCTGCACTTGCAATCTCTATCTGCACACCTCTCCCTCCCCCTGTCCCCACAACTCCTCCATCCACTACAACCTGGCTCATCTTCTGTACTGCTGTACTGAGGCTGCCCTCTTAAGATTATCTATGAACTAAAGCTAATTGCATGGATATTATGCAGCCTCTCTCAACCACACCTCACATTATTAGTATCTCCTTCTGGACACATGCTCTTCCTTTTGTTTCTCTAATACCAAACTTTTACTTACGATTTACTTACCATAATTTTTCTGAAGCTCCTTCTGTTTCCTCTTCCTTGTACCCTTCTCATCTAAATGCTGGTGATCCTGAGAGCTCTTATCTAGGATGCCTTCTCTTCCCTCTTCATTTTTCTACATTCTCCCCAGACTATCTATCCACTCCCATGGGTTGAACTACATATTTGGTGTGTGTCAGTTTACACATGATAACTCCAACTAATATCTTTCGAGTTCCAGATCTGTACACTCAATGGGCCACTTGAAGTCCTCTCAGGTATTCAGACTCAAGAGGTCTAAATTGAACTGCTCATTCTTGATGTGTCCTAGTTCTATAAATGGCACTCCCATCATTTAATTATCCAAGCCAGAAACCTGAAGTCCTCTTGGCTCCTTCCTGAACCTAAACTATATGAAACCATCAAATATAGTGGATGTACTTTTGAGTTGGTCCTCTTCTTTTGATCTTTTCTGCCACCATTCTATTCTATATCACCATCATCTCCTGCTGAGACTAGTGAAATAGTCTCCTAACCAATTTCATTGCCTCCAGACTCGCTTCCCTTCAACCTACATTTTACCTTCAGCCAAGGTGATTCATTCAAAAATGCAATTCTGTTAATGGTACTCTCTTACTTGAAACTTTCAATAGCTTTCCGTTTTTGATTAGGTGAAAGTCCACACTCTCCTTATCATATTTCTAAGACTTGGCCTTGCCACCCCATGCCTACAACACAAGGAGTATTCAGAACATTCTTACTGCTTTAAAAATAAATGGTATTATAAAAGAGAAAAATTGTCTTACTTACCGTAGAATCCCCAGAGCCCATAACATAGTAGGTATGCAATATTTCTTAAATGAAGGAAACAACATACGCATCAGTTCTAGTGAGTGCAGAATGAGGATGAACAAGAAAAATGGAACATTTTAAATCCAATAAGCATCTATTAGAGTAGCATATTTACAAAAGTCACTCTAAAATCTGGCAAGTTAAAAAACCAACTATAATGATCTTAGAAGCATTTTAAATGGGGGAAAAAGCACACTTAACCAACGTCTTTTAAAATGATTGTTTATTATGAATAGAAAAAGTTCAATTTTTGTAAGATATAATACACAAATTCATAGTATCCTAACCTCTTATTTTCCTGATTTTAAATTATGATTAAAATTAATGCATATATATGAACAAGTAATCAAGAAATGTAGTATTCCATACTTAATCATTATATAACTAAAACAGATAAAGATAAGATACCTACTTTAAAATCAGGACATTTATCTCAAAGACAGATTTTGTTTTTAACCTTTAATACTTAAAATTCCACAGAAAGAGGAATTAAAGTTAGAAAATTTAAGAAGCAAAAATAAAAAAATATTAATTAAGAATGTGATGAAAACAGTACCTTTAGATAATGATATATATAAGAATAATCTCCAGACTGCTAATTTATATTGTTTAGAAATGAGAAACACTATTTCAATAAAAGTAAAAACTTATCTTAAGGAAAACTAATTATTTAAGTACTTTTTCAATTAAAACATGAAATATACTCAGTTCTATATTACTAAATTGAGAAAAAAATAATAAATAATTGCCTCCTATATAAATAGAAATTATTTATCAAATTAGAGATAATTTCACATATTATATCTATTCTTTCTAAAAGATATAAGTTTATGCTTTTTCTTGGCTGGTATGAGAAATCTAAGACTAAACCATCTCTTTTGAGATGACTGGTTAATCATTTGGAGATAGCAAATCACAAAGTTATATGCCTACTTTGCACCAACATCAAAATACACTGCATGTAGATCAACAATGTGAATGCTTGAAAAATGAAATCATAAAATTATTGCAAGAAAACATTTATGAATATTTATAAAATCTTGAGAAGACTTTCAAAACACATCGTCAAAAGTGGAAAGCATAAGGCAAAGATCGACAGACTATAATAGGTGAAAACATAACAATAAGCATTATATTTAAATGATGTTTTAATATATTCACATGTAACAAGTCAAATGGTGGAGCTGAGCTTATGAGGAAAAGCAGTAAGAAGACAATAATCACCTTCATGCAAAATGGGCAAAGGATGGGGATAAATAAAAAGAATACAATGGCCATTTAAAACTGTTAAACTCTTTTACAATCAAAGAAATGTGAATTAAAATGAGATGCCATTTTTCCTTACTCAATTAACACAAAAGAATGTAAATGCAACAAGGCCATATGTACATATAAAACTTTGTTCAATTTCAAGACTGCAATTTTTCTTTTCAGTATTATCTTGAAAATTTCTGGAATTATCCAAAATCATAGATATACAGAAAGTTTTAGTTATAAGGATATTCCTCACAGCTTTGTTTATAATATCACAAAATTGGAAATAATAGGGGTTGCTGATTGATTTATGGCATATTTAACATTGGAATATTATATATCCATTAAAACAACACTAGCACGTGGGAGCCTGGTGGGCTGCCGTCTATGGGGTCACACAGGGTCGGACACGACTGAAGTGACTTAGCAGCAGCAGCAGCAGAATATTAATAATATTTAAAAATGCTTGTAATACATTGTAAAGTTAAAAAGCAGTTTACCAATTACAATACATGCTATTTTTTTCAAGAAATTTACTTCCATTTAATATTTTCTATAATGACTTACATTTCTTTTCTTGTAAGAAATAGTCTATAAAGGCCTCCAAGTTACTTATCTATCTCCTTCTGTTCTAATACTCTATTCCCAAAGTAAACTCCTCATTACCAACCTCTTTTGCCCAGGTATTTCCATAACAGAAAAGGGTATGGCCTGAACTGGAGAAGTGAATGTTCTGTATTTTGCTAAGTGCTACCTCCCACTGTAGATTTCTGGTGACACCTAAGGCCTAGGAAGAAAACTAGAAGCCTTAGAGGATGGAAACAAAGTGGGTGGAAGGGAAGAAAGAATGCTAGGAATAAAGTATGAAAGTCAAGGACCTGTAAAAGAAGTCAAGAGACGGTCCAATATATTTGCAAACCCTTTGTGAAAATGTGAGTCTTGAATGATGAGAAGCAATAAGAAGGTGATAATCACTGCAGGGAAATATGGGCAAAGGATGTGGATAAAAATTTCTACAAAAAATCAGACATTAAAAAAAAGAAGTTTACAAATCATTGTGAAAGGAATGATACTCCAATTAAAAAATAAATTTAAAAAAGTAGTTTGGCATCTTTTCTAACCAAAAAAGTGTAAATTAACTTGTTAAAAAATAAAGCTTATTTTGAAATGCAATATCCCAGACTTTGTACAGCTTTATATTATCTGATTTAGTCCTCAAAGTCTATTCTATCCTGAATTCTCTCTTGTATTGGTCCATCATAGTGCCTTCTTTTGAGTTAAGACAGTTTGGGTAAGACCAGATTTAAATGTCCGTGTTACTATCATCTTATGAATATACCCATGAACACAGGTTATTTTAAATAGTTTCAGTGAACAAAATCCTTAGTTAACATCTTCAGTATATTAGGTCCATTTTGATTGGGGGAAGAAATGTTTAAAAGGGTCAAGTCCTGAGGATATACTCTGGACAACCAGAGCTAGCTCGAAGGCACTGGAAAAAATGGCAAATCAAAAGGAGGCAAGATCTAATGCCAGTGTGGACTGAGATATGAGGGCAAATTTATGTAATACTTCTGCATTCTGAAAGTAGTTTACGTACATAGCACTAACTTGAGCATGTTAGGCACCATATGCAGAACTTTATGTAAACTGTTTTATTTAACATCTTATAAAGAAAATACTATTACATTTATTTTAAAGACAGTTCATTTTATACAGAAAAATAAACCTGGATTTCCTACCTCAAACCATATATTCTAGAAATTAAAGATCACATTGTGAAAGTACAACTCTAAAGCACAGAAAAGAAAGTATAGGATATTGCTATGACTTTGGGACAGGACAGAACTTTGTAAGTAAGACTCACAAAATACAAACAATGAATCAAGAAATTAATAGACTTTACATCAAACTAAAAATCCTTGTTCAACAAACGATCTCATAAATAAAAATTTACAGATGGGTGATAGACTAGGAAAAATTATTTGCAACATCTGAAATGGACAAGAGTTGATATCTAGAACATGGGTTATTCTGTAAAGAGAAAATATTTTAGGTTTTATGGGCCATATGGTCTCTATTGCACCTGTTCAACTCTGTTGTTATAGCATGAAAGCAGCCATAGACAATACAAAACTGAAAGAATATGGTTGTGTTTCAATAGAAACTTATTTATAAAAATAGCTGGTGAGCAGGATTTGGCTTTCAAGCTGTAGTCTGTTAGTCCCTAATGTAGACTGTAGAAGAAATTCCTATAGATCAGTAAGAAAAATTTAGGATGCTCGATGGAAAACTGAATGAAGGATAACAATAAGCAATTAGCAGAATGAAAAGTCCAAATGGCTAAGCAAATATAGATGTGCAACATTATTAATAATATGAGAAATGCAAATTTAAAGGAAATACCATTTTGCATCACAGGATCTGACAGAACATGGAAGTCAGATAATTCAGGAGGAGGTGAAGATGTAGGTAAACAAGAAAGCCTCACACCTTGCCAATGAATGTGTGTCAGTTACAGAGAGCCATTAAATGCTAAGTGAAATTATTGTATTTCCATACCCCAAATAAAGGAGAGCTCTTTGATAAAGGGCAGCTGCTGCTGCTGCTGCTGCTGCTATGTCACGTCAGTCGTGTCCGACTCTGTGCAATCCCATAGACGGCAGCCCACCAGGCTCCCCCGTCCCTGGGATTCTCCAGGCAAGAACACTGGAGTGGGTTGCCATTTCCTTCTCCAGTGCATGAAAGTGAAAAGTGAAAGTGCAGGTAACGTTTTAATCACACACATTATCTTTATTTCACTATGGATCCAAGGACACCAACATAGACTGTCACTAGTTTACAAACCAGCTGTTATAAACTACTTTCTACCAATGTGTTTTATTTATTTTTTTAGTTGCACTGCATGGCTTGCAGGGTCCTAGTTCTCAGATCCAGGGATTGAACCCAGGCCATGGAAGTCAAAGTGCCAAGTTCTAACCCCTGGACTGCCAGGAATCTGTCTATCAATGTGTTTTAGACATGAAGAAAATCTTAATATTCTTAACATCTAATTCTTTTACAGTTTAGAGTTTCATATCTTTAAGAGGAGGACTGGCTTCCTGATGCCTGATTAATGGAATGTGAAATTCACAAGAAGCTAAGATAAATTGAGGGACTTCCCTGGTGGTCCAGTGGCTAAGACTCCAGGCTCCCAAAGCAGGGCCCAGGTTCTAACCCTGGTTGGGGAACTAGATCACACATGCCAGCAAAGTCAAATAAAAAAAAAAGGTAACATAAAGTGACATTCAATTTTATAGGATGGAGAGCCAATTACAAGGTTATACTCTTAGATACTTCAGGGTTTTCCTGCCTCTACAGTGTAAAGAGCACTTAAGTACAAAAGTCTGAGAAACACTCAGATAATAAGAAGGGACATTTATTGAATATCCATTGATCTTTAGCTAAATAAAATTAAGATATGAGGGTATTTTTATTCTTTCTGTAATGGGAAATCGAACTACACAATATAACCTGGTTGGTAATTAGAACTGTAACTTCCTTTAGCTACTTTTTCTACCTCCACCCTGAATATAACCTATTGTAGCATTACATTCTGAAATAAGAGGCCTTCCCCTCATTGAATTCGTTTGCCATGGTCTGATAAAATATACAATGGATTATTCAAATTAGTATGGCCTAAACAGCAAAAGTAGCTTGAATATGCGCTGATTTTAAAAGGTTTAGTTTCAATAAGCATATCCACATGCTTTACCTTAAAAATAAATTTGTTACCCAACTCTATTCCAATGGTGAAAATCATTCCCAGAATTCACATAGCTGTGAAATAAAGTGTTTTTTTCTTCCTGTCTTTTATTACATGTTCAAGTACTTAAAAAGTTAGATTATACTAAAGCATATGTATAGTATTATTTGATGAGTTATTAAAAGAAAATTGGTCTACATTGAATTGTATGCTTTAAACAGCTGAACTTTATAGTGTTTAATTATATCTCAGTAAAGCTGATAGATAATCAATCATCTAGTCTTGTGGCTCCGGATCAGAGGCAAAGAGGAGGAGTGAAATGAGGGCTGACCAATCAGGAAGTGGGTTAAATCCCCAGGCTATTTCTTGGCCCTTAGTAACCAAACCATTGGAGAAGGCAATGGCAACCCACTCCAGTACTCTTGCCTGGAAAATCCCATGGATAGAGGAGCCTGGTAGGCTACAGTCCATGGGGTCGCTAAGAGTCGGACACAATGACACAACTGAGCGACTTCACTTTGACTTTTCACTTTCATGCACTGGAGAAGGAAATGGCAACCCACTCCAGTGGTCTTGCCTGGAGAATCCCAGGGATGGGGGAGCCTGGTGGGCTGCTGTCTCTGGGGTTGCACAGAGTCGGACACAACTGAAGTGACTTAGCAGCAGCAGCAATCAAACAATGAGAGGAAGAGAGGGAAGAGGGGAGAGAGAGGGAGAGAGAGAGAGAGAGAGAGAGAGAGAGAGTGTGTGTGTTTGTTTGTCTGGGAGGTTGGCTCTGTGGACATGGTAGGAAGCACCAGGGCAAAAAGTGAAGAAGAACCAAATATTATAGTTAAAACACTTCTTTTCATGAATTCCTAAAAACATCACCTAACTTAGAGAAGACTTCTGTCAGACAGTAATGAAACATGATAGTCTTCTTTCCTCATCCATGAATAAGCCATTTCGAAAACAGTAGTGAGAGCACAGGGATTTCATGTTAAAAAGACTTCTTTCTGTGATCTGTCAACAACTTTCATATATGATTGCTTAAGTGAAAACTGAGGCTGAACTTTAAAGCATCTAAGATTGTCCTGTATGTGAAAGGAACAATTTTGACAGAAAAGAATACAAATTAAAAAAAAGACAACACATAGATGATAAAACATAGAATGCTGATACACATTTATTTTTATTGCTAAACATTGAATGCCAGCAACTATGGTATCTTCAAGTTAAACTCAGTTGTAAGATTTATAGAAAAAAATACCTGGGTACCACTAGTATGTGGACATTCAATAAATACCACAGGACAAACTGATGACTAAGAGCCACATACCCATGAAGCCCCTATTTAAACAATTTACCATTAGAACAGATGACCTGTAAGAGCAATTATCAAAAGGTCAAGTTTCACTGCATGTCTTTTCAAACAGAGATGCTGAAAAGGATATATACATTCTTTACAGGTTTTAAGTGATTAAAAACAACCCTCAAAAATGTAGACAATGCAGAGTAGAACACTGAAAATACAGTTTTACTGTTGAACAAGTGACAACACAACACTTTCTTCAAATCCTTAAAATAATTCATTTTTTAAATGGCTCTATAGAAACCAAAATGAACTATATTCATAAAGATGATAATCTACCAGGGACACAAAGATCTTTCAAGCTATTTTTTTATGTTAACATACATTTACATGAATATTCAATAACACTTTTTACAGCTTACTTAAATAGAAACATGCTTTTCTAATCCATAAATAACACTAAACATCATTCATTCAACCACATTTATTAAGTAGTTTTGATGTCTCATGCATTGTGCCAGGGACAGAAAGATGAGTATGACATGGTCCTTGCTCTAGAAGTGCCCACAATGAGGCTGAAGAGACAACATATAACATTTCCTTTCTTACACAATGAGGCTATTTCTGTAAAAACAGGACTGAACTGCTCAATATCCTAATAGACTGTTCCCAAATTCTGACCCAATGGAGCAGAAGACCAAGGTGTTTAAAAGCCATAAGAAAATGATGTGCTTTTTTTTTTTTTTTTTCCCATCCAGAGAAAGGAGCTTATGGGTAAGATTTCATCTATTAAATTTTTTTCTCAGTTTTTTTTTAAATGATCTGCATGTATATAGCAATTTCATTAGTAAACTGCTTAGTTCATGTAATCAAATCAATAATATAAGTATTTCATGGTAGTCCCCAAGCTTTATTACCTGAATAGGTCTGTGCATTACTCTGCTAATATACTTTAATCCTGAAAGACTGTCTGCCTGAGAATAGAACAAATGCTTTTTCCCTAGGATAAACCAATAATCTGTACAGTTTTTAAGTAGTGGTAATAGAGGTCATTTTAAAAATATTAAAATTATATTCAATATACAATTTCTCTTCAAGAAGGCAGGCAGATTTATAACACAATCTAAAGTTTCCTTAAAAATGATTAAAAAGTTTTATTGCCTAAGAGCAATAAATCTGAAAGAGGTGAACCCCATGAATATCTCACTTAGTGAAAAAGTTGGATACATGACTATTGATGTTTTTGCGCATATGAGAGCACAGATTTTTCATCATAAAAACAGCATGCTCATATAGTTTTAATACCAATAGCTTCACACTGGCCTACTGACTTCCTAGATCCTCCAGGGCTGCATCACCAGTCTGAAAGATCTCAAACTAGGCAGGGCTCTTTCAGGCTTGAGTCAGTTACCAGGCTCCAGCAAATCCACATTTGTTCTCACATGTAGCCATTCTCACTCTACTACCAAGTCTCTTGTGGACCCACAGAGGTAGCTTAGGGGAAAGGCAGAAAGGAAGAACTACGTATTTAATTCCCCAACAGAGAGAAATATGGAAGACACTGGTGAGGACAGAGTATGCTTCATGGCTTAGAGTAATTGCTTCTTGAAGACAGGGGCCTAGGAGCTAGGTCCAAGGTAGCCCCAGCAGCACAAGAGAAAATGTCTATTCTGGAGCGGTTCCAAGCTTTCAAGCTCGTAGAGAAAGGTAACCAGGACTGCAGAAGGTTCTGTGATCTGTCTTGTGATCTGCCGCAAGAGCCAGCTGGCTCAGTTTTGAGGTTTGCCCCTAACTGTTTCAAGCTCACATGCTGCAGGTAGGAAATACTTCCTACAGCTCATTCTGAATGTCAAGGCTGCTGCTGCTTTATGAGGATATTGGGGCATATTATCAAAGAGGCAACTCTTGGGTGGCAAGACACGTCTCATGATATTATTGAGTCTACTTCTGAGGTGTTCATTTACTGGGATCATTTAACAAAGATGTTCCCTTTTGCGTCGGCAGTTTCTTTTATAGAATTTTATTAATTGTAATCAGACTTCAGTTGTCAAGAGTACAAAACAATGTGTGTGTTAGTTGCTCAGTCGTGTCTGACTCATTGCAACCCCATGGACTGTAGCCCGCCAGGCTCCTCTGTCCATGGGATTTCCCAGGCAAGAATACTGGAGTGGGTAGCCTTTCCCTTCTCCAAGAGATCTTCCCGACCCGGGGATTGAACCCAGGTCTCCAGCACTGCAGGCGAATTCTTTAATATCTGAGCCACTGAATTTTTTTTTATCACTGAATTTTAAAATACTTTTCCAACAAGATTAAAGACAAGAAATATAGACCAAGAAAATGCTCACCTTCCCACTTGGCCAAAGTCTGGTCTTCTTCAAATCTGGATTAATGATGCTTTTTCAGGAAGTTTTTTCTCAATTAATCCTACCCAATTCTGTTTTCCTTTACAGTATTTCAATACAGTATATAGCCACACAAAAATGGTTTAACATGAATTTGCACTTGTTTCAATTGTTCCACAAGCATCTGAAGTTTGTAGGTTCAGTCTATAAAACTAGAATGTAATCACGGAATATGTCTTTCATTTCTTCTGTTTCTCCCCCGTCCCAGAGTTTGGATACGCTGAATAAAGAACTTAAAGTTGTTGGCTAAAATGCAATTTTAAGGAATCACTTTTTATTTCATACCAAGTAAGGTTTTCAGTATTATATATTGTAACTCAGAGATTCTATCAGATGAGTCCAAATATTACCGTGCTGTAACCATCCAGAGGCCCAGGGCCACATTGGCAGCCAAAAGTATACTGCCACCAAGCAAGATGAAAAATCCTATCAGATCTTTGACATCATTGTCTCCAATCACTGAGGTAAGAGTAGCATCTAGGAAAGAGTTTAAAATCCACTGTCCGTCCAAAGCAAAGCAGGGCACTGCATTAACAATTGCCAGAGCTCCCGAGAGGGAAATCAGGTACCTGGTTGCAATCAGTTAAGGAGCCTACTCAGGTCTGCATGCAAAGCCATTTCTGGGAGTCAGAAGTGTGTATTTTACGAGGAGTGGATTTGAGATTACAGGGGACTTCTCTCCTTTTTTTAAAATCTCTGCCCACCAGTAAATGCTATTGATTCTTAGATCTCTATTTAAAACAAATGATTTGTATTATTTCAAAGTTAGAAAAACTTGACAAAAAATGAAAGCCAACCACCTGTAAACTAAGGCAGTTTGTAACGAATTCCTTGAAAGACTTTCTCTTTAATGATACAAGAGAAAGGAATATGGAAAGAATAAGAAATGAGGGAAAATTTCTCTTCAATCCTTACAAAGTATTGCTTAGATTTATAAAGATTTTAGTCCCTTGAACTCTATTTTACTATCATCTGTAAGGTCATAGTGTAAATATCTCTGAGATAAAGCTGCAGTCTACAAGGTATAATTTTGACTATCCTTTTTTCAGTAACTCATTTGTTAACTAATATTTGCTCATTTACTTTCTGTCTCTGTTTTTTTGCAAATCATTAAAAAAGAAATTAAAGATTTAAAAGTGACAAAATAAAGAACCTTTTCAAACTGTTCAAATATATTCAAATTCTATATAATAACCAATTAAAAATCTCTTTATATGCAAACATAATATGCTAAAGAACACATGAGATTCTGTGGAGTGCTATTTCAGTAGCGGAAATCAGTTTGATGTCCCTTATGCATTCCTCCATTTGGTCAGAGTCAACAGGCTCAGGAGGGGTGGAACACATCGCCTCATTTAGTAGCTGAATACTTCATCCTTTATAAACATACTCAAAGGTTTTAGACCTCTAAACTTCAACTCTCAATTTGTCTTCTAGGTTCTTTCTCTTCCACACCTTAACCTTTCTCTCTTCCCAATCAATCTCTCTTTTCTGGCTTCTTCCTTCCTAGGTACAATCTGATCTTTCTCAATTTTAAAGTCCATTTTTTGTGTGTGTTAGCAGTAGATTGATACTTCTAAGGTCTGTTCAAGCTCTCTAGTCAATGTAAAACTGATCAAGTTCCAAGTAGCACACTTTTAAAATCTTTCACATCAGAAAGGATACTTGACAAATGTCTCCACAACCACAGGCAGATCTATGCTTAGAAACTTGAAACGTGGGATAAAACTGGTGATGCTCACTAAAAAAGAAAAATAAGAAATAATTAATATTATTTATACAGGTAAGCAACAGAAAAATGAATTTTACTATGTGGGTATAGACTGGACTAGCCTATTAAACTGATTTGAGAAAGCCCTACTCAAACATATGCAAACAGGCTCGATGGCCCAACTATAAAAGTAAATCAACAATTCTAGAACATCTAATAAAAAGAGTGGGATACAGAAATTCATGTCTCAATGTACATTTATATTGTGAGGTGAGACTAAAATAAAAACTGATTATATACCAACTATGACTACCAAATACAGAGAATGACTTTACACTAGAATTTATATCAAGAGTCCTTATCTTTTCAAAGAGGTATAACCTTAAAATCATGTTCACTCCAACCATTATGCGACTTAATCTTTTTTGGTCTCAGTGTTTTCTTCATTGCTAAAACAAGGATTAACACTAGGGGATTTTTAAGATTTCCTTCACTTTGTGGATTCCATTACTCTGTTTTTGTTAAAACACTTAAAAACTCTGTTATAATTAAATAGAACTCATAGCACACATTTCTTGAAAATTACCTTGAAGAGGGTTATTTCTACATTTGTTGAGGATGTATATAATATCTGTACTCCAGAGACACCTAGTGTCAAAACAATAAATGAGAGAAATGACCCAAGTTGTATCTTAGGATATGACTGCAGAGCAATGAGAGAGCCTTTTAAAGAGTAACATAAAACCCACATGTCCATCAACTGATGAATAAATACAGAAAAGTAATATATCCATACAATGGAATATTCAGTTCAGTTCAGTTCAGTTCAGTCGCTCAGTCATGCCCGACTCTTTTCAACCCTGTGAATCGCAGCACGCCAGGCCTCCCTGTCCATCACCAACTCCTGGAGTTCACTCAAACTCATGTCCATTGAGTCGGTAATGCCATCCAGCCATCTCATCCTCTGTCGTCCCCTTCTCCTCCTGCCCCCAATCCCTCCCAACATCAGAGTCTTTTCAAATCAGTCAACTCTTCACATGACGTGGCCAAAGTACTGGAGTTTCAGCTTTAGCATCAGTCCTTCCAAAGAACACCCAGGGCTGATCTCCTTTAGAATGGACTGGTTGGATCTCCTTGCAGTCCAAGGGACTCTCAAGGGTCTTCTCCAACACCACAGTTCAAAAGCATCAATTCTTCGGCACTCAGCCTTCTTCACAGTCCAACTCTCACATCCATACATGACCACTGGAAAAACCATAGCCTTAACTAGACGGACCTTTGTTGGCAAAATAATGTCTCTGCTTTTCAATATGGAATATTACTTCACCATAAAAAAGGAATAATGCACCAACACAAACTACAACATGGATGAACCTTGAAAACATTATGCTAAGGGGAAGAAGCCAATCACAAAATATTCTATTTATAGGAAATGTGTGGAAACAGGCAAATTTGCAGAAACAGAAAGTAGATTAAGTGGTTGCCAAGGGATGGGGTAGGTGGGTATTGAGAAGTAGAATAGGTTCCTAATGGGTATAGGCTTTTTGGAGTGATGAAAAAATACTGGAACTAGACTGTGGTGATGGTTCCACAACTCTGAATATATTAAACACTACTGAATTGTATATTTTAAAAGGGTAAATTATATGATATGTTAATTATATTTCAGTGAAAGTTATTAAAAAGGGAACATATAAAATCTTATACAACAAAATAAGTTAGACTATATGATCTTGTTCAGTTCAGTTGCTCAGTCATGTCCGACTCTTTGCAACCCCATGGACTGCAGCACGCCAGGCTTCCCTGTCCATCACCAACTCTCAGAGCTTGCTCAAACTCACATGTCCATCAAGTTGGTGATGCCATCTAACCCTCTCATCCTCTGTCATCCCCTTCTCCTCCTGCCTTCAATCCTTCCCAGCATCAGGGTCTTCTCAAATGAGTCATTTCTTTGCATCAGGTGGCCATAGTATTAGAGCTTTAGCATCAGCATCAGTCCTTCAAATGAATATTCTGGACTGATTTCCCTCAGGATGGACTGGTTGGATCTCCTCGCAGTCCAGTTCAGTTAGTTCAGATCAGTCGCTCAGTCGTGTCCGACTCTTTGCGGCCCCATGAACCAGAGCATGCCAGGCTTCCCTGTCCATCACCAACTCCCTGTGAACTCTGGGTTCACACAAACCCATGTCCATTGAGTCAATGAAGCCATCTAACCATCTCATCCTCTGTTGTCCTCTTCTCCTCCTGCCCTCAATCTTTCTCAGCATCAGGGTCTTTTCCAATAAGTCAGCTCTTTGCATCAGGTGGCCAAAGTATTGGAGTTTCAGCTTCAACATCAGTCCTTCCAATGAATACCCAGGACTGATCTCCTTTAAGATGGATTGGTTGGATTTCCTTGCAGTCCAAGGGACTCTCAAGAGTCTTCTCCAACACCACAGTTCAAAAGCATCAATTCTTCAGTGCTCAGCTTTCTCCACAGTCCAACTCTGACATTCATACATGACCACCGGAAAAACCATAGCCTTGACTAGATGGACCTTTGTTGGCAAGGTAATGTCTCTGCTTTTGAATATGCTGTCTAGGTTGGTCATAACTTTCCTTCCAAGGAGTTCAGTTCAGTTCAGGTGCTCAGTCATGTCCGACTCTTTGCGACCCCATGAATCACAGGTGCCAGGCCTCCCTGTCCATCACCAATTCCTGGAGTTCACTTAAACACATGTCCATCGAGTCAGGGATGCCATCCAGCCATCTCATCCTCTGTCGTCCCCTTCTCCTGCCCGCAATCCCTCCCAGCATCAGAGTCTTTTCCAATGAGTCAACTCTTCACATGAGGTGGTCAAAGTATTGGAGTTTCAGCTTTAGCATCAGTCCTTCCAATGAACACCCAGGACTGATCTCCTTTAGGATGGACTGGTTGGACCTCCTTGCAGTCCAAGGGATTCTCAAGAGTCTTCTCCAACACCACAGTTCAAAAGCATCAATTCTTTGGCGCTCAGCTTTCTTCACAGTCCAACTCTCACATCCATACACGATGACTGGAAAAACCATAGCCTTGACTAGACGGACCTTTGTTGGCAAAGCAACATCTCTGCTTTTTAATATGCTATCTAGGTTGGTCATAACTTTCCTTCCAAGGAATAAGTGTCTTTTAATTTCATGGCTGCAATCACCATCTAGCATGTGAGATGAGTGCAAGTGTGCAGTAGTTTGAGCATTCTGTGGTATTGCCTTTCTTTGGGTTTGGAATGAAAACTGACCTTTTCCAGTCCTGTGGCCACTGCTGAGTTTTCTAAATTCCAAGGAGTAAGCGTCTTTTAATTTCATGGATGCAGTCACAATCTGCAGTGATTTTGGAGCCAAGAAAAATAAAGTCAGTCACTGTTTCCCCATCTATTTTGCCACGAAGTGATGGGACCGGATGCCATGATCTTAGTTTTCTGAATATTGAGCTTTAAGCCAACTTTTTCACTCTCTTCTTTCACTTTCATCAAGAGACTTTTTAGTTCTTCTTCACTTTCTGCCATAAGGGTGGTGTCATCTGCATATCTGAGGTTATTGATATTTCTCCCTGCAATCTTGATTCCAGCTTGTGCTTCCTCCAGGCCAGTGTTTCTCATGATGTATTCTACATATAAGTTAAATAAGCAGGGTGATAATATACAGCCTTGATGTACTCCTTTACCTATTTGGAACCAGTCTGTTGTTCCATGTCCAGTTCTAACTGTTGCTTCCTGACCTGCATACAGGTTTCTCAAGAGGAAGGTCAGGTGGTCTTGTTCTCCCATCTCTTTTAGAATTTTCCACAGTTTATTGTGATCCACACAGTCAAAGGCTTTGGCATAGTCAATAAAGCAGAAATGGATTTTTTCTGGAACTCTCTTGCTTTTTCCATGATCCAGCAGATGTTGGCAATTTGATCTCTGGTTCCTCTGCCTTTTCTAAAACCAGCTTGAACATCTGGAAGTTCATGGTTCATGTATTGCTGAAGCCTGGCTTCGAGAATTTTGAGCATTACTTTAATAGCATGTGAAATGAGTGCAATTGTGCGGTAGTTTGAGCATTCTTTGGCATTGCCTTTTTTTGGGATTGGAATGAAAACTGACCTTTTCCAGTCCTGTGGCCACTGCTGAGTTTTCCAAATTTGCTGGCATATTGAGTGCAGCACTTTCACAGCATCATCTTTCAGGATTTGAAATAGCTCTACTGGTATTCCACGCTTGCAGTCCAAGGGACTCTCAAGAGTCTTCTCCAACACCACTATTCAAAAGAATCAATTCTTTGGCGCTTAGCTTTCTTTATGGTCCAACTCTCACATGCATACATAACTACTGGAAAAACCACAGCCTTGACTATACGGATCTTTGTTGGCAAAGTGATGTCTCTGCTATGCTGTCTAGGCTTGTCATAGCTTTTCTTCCAAGGAGTAAGCGTCTTTTAATTTCATGGCTGCAGTCACTATCTGCAGTGATTTTGGAGCCCCCCAAAATAAAGTCTTGTCACTGCTTCCATTGTTTCCCCATCTATTTCCATGAAGTGATGGGACCGGATGCCATGATCTTCGTTTTTGGAATGTTGCATTTTAAGCCAGCTATTTCACTCTCCTCATTCACTCTCATCAAGAGGCTCTTCAGTTCCTCTTCCCTTTCTGCCATAAGGGTGGTATCATCTGTGTATCTGAGGTTATTGATATTTCTCCCTGCAATCCTGATTCCAGCTTGTGCTTCATCCAGCCCAGCATTTCACATGATGTACTCTGCGTAGAAGGATGACAATATACAGCCTTGACATACTCCTTTCCCAAGTTGGAACCAGTCTGTTTTTCCATGCCTGGTTCTAACTGTTGCTTCTTGATCTGCATACACGTTTCTCAGGAGGCAGGTAAGGTGATCTGGTATTACTATCTCTTGAAGAATAGTTTGTTGTGATCCACACAGTCAAAGGCTTTGGCGTAGTCAATGAAGCAGATGTTTTTCTGGAACTCTCTTGCTTTTTCTATGATCCAACAGATGTTGGCAATTTGATCTCTGGTTCCTCTGCCTTTTCTAAATCCAGCTTGAACATCTGGAAGTTCTTGGTTCATGTACTGTTGAAGCCTGGCTTGGAGAATTTTGAGCATTACTTTGCTAGCGTGTGAGATGAGTGCAAATGTGCAGTAGTTTGAACATCCTTTGGCATTACCTTTCTTTGGGATTGGAATGAAAACGGACCTCTTCTAGTCCTCTGGCCACCACTGAGTTTTCCAAACTTGCTGGTGTATTGAGTGCAGCACTTTCATAGCATCATCTTTTAGGATTTGAAATAGCTCAGCTGGAATTCCATCACCGCCACTTGACTTTGCACTCCAGGATGTCTGGCTCTAGATGAGTGATCACAGCATCGTGGTTATCTGGGCCATAGGCCAGATAACTTTTTTGCATAGTTCTTCTGTATGATCTTGAGCCATATGGACAAGCTATATGTTTAATCCAATCATGTTGTCACTGTGTAAAGCGTTTACGCTGGTCTGATTCTGAAATTATATTCATATAAAATTCATGTGTTATTCACAAATTACTTTATCATCATTATCACTATGATTACTGGCATTCTCTGGCATATGCTACTCTTGCTACTGATTTGGGAGCTTGGAGAAATTTAATAAACACTCAGAGAATATCTGAGAGGTCATCTATGTGACTTGGACATAAATGGTAGTGAAGAAAAAATGTCTTTCTCCATAAGTAGACATGGGGTTAAGCTCCATCTTGCTTTATAAATTCAGATTATTTTCCTACTGCTTAAATTTCATTTAATGCTTAAGAACAAGTTAACAAGATTTTAAAAAGTGATCAAACAAATGAAATTAATGCAAGGTGTGTACTGAGTCTCTACCAGTGAGAATATAGGCCATTATAGCAATGTTCTGAGGGTCTACCACAATAAAACCCACCTGTGTAGTGAAGGTGCAGCGGATGTCCTACATATAACATATCAATTTGAGGTGGGTGTTTCACTTTTATTAAGCGCGTATGAGTTTCCAAAGAAGGTATTATACAGAAACTTGAACTTGAGCTTTTCTTACAGTCTTTATTGGTTCTACAAACTTGGGTGGCTTCAACTGCTTTCCGGGCAGGTAGACATGTATGCTAGGGACAGAACATCAATTAGTCCATACTAAAAATGATTCATTAACAAGCAAAACACCAAGTTAAATTCTTTCAATATTTTTCATGTCACCAACCATATTAGGAATGAAGTTCAATAAAGGAAATGCCATTCATGTATATCTACTATAAATTAGATTCAATTATTCTACTCTGGCCAAATAAGATATTATTATTATAAATGTTTTAAAGATTCTCAGATGAAATATGACATGTGAAATGTAGAGATCTTAATAAAATGGTATAAACCAAACGGGCAATGTTTTCAAGGATTCCATTTTAGTTCTACATGATTATATAATTATATCAGGCAATCAAGACTGTTTCAAGGACAACTTACCAAACGCTTATTAAAATTATTTCTATAGGAAAAGCAAACATCTGTAAGGCTGTGATTGTTACAGCATTCAGTCGAACCGTCTAGCCGTTTGTACGCTTAAAGAGAAATGGTTTATTAAAATCTGTTATTAAAAGAAGTACACAATGCACAGAAGTACATTTGCTTCCAAGACAAAAAGAATTAAGTAAAATGCATATGAACTCAGAAACAACTGTATAACTGACAGTCCAGACTGTTGGCTACTTGCTGCAGAGTTTGATTTTACATTACAAAAAGAGATACATCCAATTTGAATCAAGAAGCAGCAATGACCACAGCTTAGTTGTCTTCACATAAACTTACCCACTCATAAAGCTGGAGTTCCAGGGTCTCAGTAGGTTTTGCAGTAACTCCAGCCGGTCAAGCACAAATACTTAATGAGCTACTTTTAGATGACCTAATGCTGTTGATCCAGTATCACTATAGAACTCCTGCACTGTGGTGTTAGCAGAGTGAGCAAGAGGAGCCTAAGAGACTCTCATCCTGAAGGACATCTCTATCACATCAAATATCTATTCCATCTCCAGGCTTATCTTCAGGTTTTCCCTACAGAAGCGGGGCAGTCCAAATTGACCACACAGATGTGCACATATTTGCCCGCATACTAGTAACCCAGTTATTCTTGGAAGGCAATGGAAAAAGGGCAACCATTCCCATTAATCATTTATTTTTTCAAGTTCTTTGGTAGGCTGCTTCACTGTATCTAGGGGAGAATAAGGAAGTTAAATCACTCATACAGCTGGGACAGAATTTTTTTTCCTATCCATTTATTTTGGAAGGTTTCCTGCATTCAGCACATCAAACTTGTAGAGCAAAACTGATGTGTGGCAAGGGCCAATTAAGGGCTCCCCAGGTGGTTCAGTGGTAAAGAATTTGCCTGCAATGCAGGAGATGTGGGTTCGATCCCGTGGGGTTGGGATGATCCCCTGGAGAAGAAAATGGCAACCCACTTCAGTATTCTTGGCTGGAGAATCCCATGGACAGAGAAGCCTGGTGGCCTACAGTCCATTGGGTCACAAAGAGTCAGACATGACATAGCAACTAAACAACCACGAGGACCAATTAAACTCAGATTTTTATGTACATACGACCATACTCAGATATGCTGAAGAAGAGAGAGTAATGTTATGCCTGATTTCCAATACTACAAAAAGCTTTCCTATTAACAAGAGTGTCTTCAGGAGTACTAGCATGAAAATGGTTGTTGATATGCAATTTGACTTTATAAGGATTTTTTATTTCAGGCAAAGATTTTTTGTTTTTAAATCTTTCTTTTCTAGATTATTTGATTAGATTGGATCTCCTTAAACATGAATTGTTGCCAACACCAAGAGCAAAACACAGGTGAAGTAAACTAACAGATGCACCAATTTCTCCTCTGCAATGGCTGGCTGTGCGGGTGGTTTTGCTTTGTCTTCTTACCATAACTGAATGGGTATTTAAATTCTGGGTGATGAGTAATATATAAAATATGAAAGCAAACTATGAGCATCTAATGGCACAAACTCGTGCCTATAATCACTCATCAGCCCTAATGGTAAACTCTAAGGTAAAAAGGTGTTTAGAATTAAAAAAAGAAATCAATCCAGGCAAAAGTCCTCAGTATGCTCTCTAATCAGTTGCCAAGTCACACCAATATTTACCTCATTATTCTTCTCTTTATCTATTCCCACTAAAGGGTAGACTTCAATTCTTTCTCACTTGACCCATTTGAAGAGAATTTTAATGCAACTATTTTACCACCTACTTCATTTATAAACTTGTCCTAGATACTGAATGCTTCAGATTAACCTTCCAATGTAAAACTCTGAGAATGTAGCTCTTCTATTTAATAATTTAAATTTTCAAAGACCCTGCATTGCTTCCAAATAAAGTCTAAACTTCATAGCCTAAAACAAAGAATTCTACTTTTTTTTTTTGATCACCTTATCTCATACTCTTCTCTTGCTGAACCAAATCATTAGCAGTTCCCTGATCTGTGGTGCCAAGATTAATTTATAACAGTCTCTTGAAATTAAACTCACTGTTGAGGACCAGCTTAAGAGTTGCTGCTATGAAACCTGTCCTCATCTTTTCAGTCAAGACCAAATGCCATCAACTCTCACAACTCCCAATATCTCTCATCATTCTTTATATTTAACCTTGTACTGTAATGTGCACATGGTCTATTTCTTTGACTAGACTGTAAGGTCTATGAAGGAAAGGTTTCTCAGTATTTTATGTAAGGTGGACAGCTCAATATGCACTGAATACATAGATGATGTTCTATACTACTTGCCTTTGTATCAGTAATGATTTTTAAAAATTTACCTCTGATGCTTGATACTTAGCTTTTCATGGAGGAGTGTCAGCAATAGAGAATTGAAAGTCAATAATTTGATATCACTGTTGATATGGCATGTCTAATAACAAGCTTAAAGGGGCCAAGCAAGTATCAAATATATTAAGTGGATAGTATGTGGAAAAAATTGGAAATGGTGGGGACTGTGATGAATTAGAGAATACATATCCTGTTCTAAGTAGGGTAAGCAGCCGGGCCACTTCACTTGGGACTGAGGGTCAAGAGATGATCCATTTTATTTCAAGAGAAATACAAAGTCTGGACTTTCATGAGAAACTTCTTTCTTTTTTTGGCTGGGCTTCAAGGCATGTGAGATCTTAGTTCCCTGACCAGGGATTGAACCCATGCCCCCTGCAGTGGTAGTGTGGAGTCTTAACCACTGGACTGCCAAGGAAGTCAAATCATACACATTTGCCAAGGCTGGATTTGGCCCCTACAGTATCACTAATATGTGACCTCTGGGTTAAGGCTTCTTCTTATGGTGATTAATCCAATCAAAACACAAATCAATGGCTGTGGCTGCCCTGACAAGATGAAGTACCTCCTGAAATATGGAATTTTCCATTTAAAGAGTTTAATAGTTTGTTATCATGTGAGAAGTAAACTGTGACATATCTGTTTATTAATTTAAAAAATATAAATGTTTAAAAATATTTTTTATTTTACAATCTTTTCTACTGGGTCACATTAAAGGACAAGTCACTTAATTTTTGTGACTCAATTCTTAACCTATACGACAGGGATGCCAAAGGTAATTTTCACATTACTATACTGCTATCAACATGAGGGGCCTTCCAGGTGGCTTAGTGGTAAAAAATCTGCTTGCCAAGCAGGAGACATGGGTTCGATCCCTGGGTTGGGAAGATCCCCTGGAGAAGGAAATGGCAACCCACTCCAGTATTCTTGTCTGGGAACTCCCATGGACAGAAGAGCCTGGCAGGTTATACTCCATGGGGTCGCAAAGAGTCAAACACCACTGAGCATGCACACACACATCAACACGAGAGACTTATTCAATTCTACATTGGAAGGCACATTCAAGACTGCAGTGGGGGGACTTCCTTGGTGGTCCAGTGGTTAAGATTCCGTGCTTCCGTTGTGGGCGGCTCAGGTTCAATCCCTGACTGGGGAACTAAGATTCCATAAGCCATGCAGCGCCCGCCCCCCCACCCCCGCCAAAAAAAAAAAAGAGAGAGAGAATGCAATGGGAAGTCCCAGAAGCTTTCTTGGCTTCAATTTAACTCTAGGAGATTAGAATTGTCCCTTACATCTCCCCAGATGGGGAAACAACTAGGAAAATTAAGTCCAGATTAGTTTCACAATTCCACTACAGGGAGAACCTGTATATTTTGAATGTACCCTAAGATACTTGTAGATATAGTCTAGTCTTCAAAGGATGGTCTAAACCAGAGGTTATTTTGGAATAAGGTTGGAAGGAAGAAACTTTTCCAGTCTATAGTTAACAGTCTTCACTACTTTCTACATCACTAAAATGAACTGAACAATTTTCTTACCCTAGTTTAATAAATATTTAACTGTAACTAGAGTTCCAATATAGGCAGGCAAACCTATTTATTCTTAGTTTTATAGTAGAATTTATACCAGCACCACCTAGTAAAAAACAGTTAAAAAAATTATAAACACACATACACACACTCTCTCTTTTCAATGGATAAGAGCAAAGAAACCTTGACCCTACCTTGATACTCACAATGGGAGAACATATACTTTTTCTCCGAACATGAGAGATTTGGGCATAAAAACAATCTGGGTACTCAAATTGTATGGAAAAGATTTCCAGAGTTTTCCTTACATTATCTTAAACCAGGTCAGGAATGGTCTTTTCTCACTTCAGTTAAAGATGCATAATATAGGACAACACTCCCTTTGCCAGGCAGTTATACGTATATGCCCTCACCTCCTCTGAACAGGAATATAGGTTATTCAAAGAGGCTGCAGGAGTCTGGGCTCATAGATTAATTTTAGGTAGTAGTTGCCTTTAGTATTCAATCTCACGCTTTTTAAAAATGCAGCTCAAATGCTGGACTTAGTAGCCTTTCTTACTCAAGACAACACTTACAAAAAAGAAAAAATGAACTTAGCTTTAGGCATATATGAAGAGTGTCCCCTCAAACTAAAGAAAGAGAATGTAAGCTACTTGTTAGAAAATAGTCCAAAGGGACTTCCCCGGTGGTCCAGTGGTGAAGACTCTGTGCTTCTACTGTAGACAGTGCGGGTACAACTCCCGCTTGTGGAACTAACATGCCATACAGTGAGGCCAAAAATATGTCCCCCAAAAGAACCAAACTAGTTCTTGTCTGTAACTTTTAGTTCCATTCAAATGGAACTAATGGCATATGGATACATGGCAATCCTAAATTAAGCAGAGGTTTGAACATGAATTGGAGAAGGCAATGGCACCCCACTCCAGTACTCTTGCCTGGAAAATCCCACGGACAGAAGAGCCTGGAAGGCTGCAGTCCATGGGGTCGCTGAGGGTTGGACACGACTGAGCGACTTCACTTTCACTTTTCACTTTCATGCATTGGAGAAGGCAATGGCAACCCACTCCAGTACTATTGCCTGGAAAATCCCATGGATGGAGCCGCCTGGTAGTCTGAGTCCATGGGGTCGCTGAGGGTCGGACACAACTGAGGGACTTCACTTTCACTTTGAATATGAATAGGGGAAAAGTTTGTTCTGTTCTGACTCAGAATGAAAGAAGAGATCTATTCTAGGTACAAAGATCTCCAAGCCCTCACCCAGTGTCCTTTCTGGGGCTTCCTGGAAAGGCCATTCAATCTCTAAGGAGTGTATGGGACAAGCTCATTAGGCTTACTCCATGCACCAAGGGCAGATGTAGAATAAAACCAGCCTTGGCTCTGTTGATGCCGCTCCTAGGTTAGCAGGTTAATGTTTAAAAATAAAAAAGGAAAGGATCGACCAAAGAAAAACAGAAGGTCCCAACAATTTCATAAAATGAATGGTCATTTCATGTAGGTTAACCACGTTTTTAAAAATTTGCCAGAAATCCACCTGTTAACATTTAAAGGAGAACATTTAGTATGCTTAATATCTTAGGGAATAGCTTTAAAAATCTAATAATACACCTAGGAAAGTCAGGGTATGAAGTAAGGCCAGAAATGATTGGCTGGGACAGCTTATGGGCTCTTTCAGGGTCAGATCTTTTCCAAGTGGCTTTACTGTTTTGAAGTGGTATAAATTCTTAAAATTTTAATTGTGCATACCTAATTTTATTCTAAATTGAGTATCAATTACTTTTGGAATATAGGTTATCTTATATTACCATATTTGGCTATATTTATGCTCTCAATTATAATGTATGGTAACAAATGTACCTAGATACATGTAAAACAATATCAATCCATAGCTTTCTAAAAGTCCATAGCTCCAGGGGTCAAACCTGTCATTTAAATTAATCTAGTATATTATTTTAAGTTATATTTACAGTCATTAAGATTTCTACAATCTGGCTAAGTATAGGCACTCCATTAAAAAATGATTAAATGAAGGTACAGGTTTATCAGATACAGTCACAATATAAAATCAACAAGTATCCTAATACAGTCACTTCTAAGGAGATGAAATATATACTGAAGAACTATTATTTGGGGATTGATTTTTTTTTTTATTAGTGTGGGAGTGTGGTAAGAGTAATACCTGCTTTGGGTTTTTAAGTAAATACCTCCAAAATGTAGCATAGGATCCATAATAGTGAAATACTCAAAAAATTAATAAGGAAAGAACTCTGGAGTATTTCAAGAAAAATTTCACTTCCATTCTGTCTGCCAGGAAAAGACTAACTATAAACATTGAAACACAGATATCCTAAATAAAACGATTCTATTGGAGAGAAATTTTATTTGATAACAATGTCATTTTGGCTTTGGTAATTCAATACTAGTTATACCAAATTTAGACAAACTTGAGGAAAATGATAAAGGACTTAAGTATGAAATAATGGATTCTTCTCTTACAGAAGAAGATACTGTGGATTACATACCCATTTGAAAAGATGCAATACATGGAAAAACATGAGATGCAATTTGAAGTACTGAGTGCTACCTAGGTATTTTTGCCCTTGTCAAAAATGGATGCTGAGTCTAATCAAGTCTCTAGACCTAACTACCTCCTATAGGAAATGTGGGGGATACTTGAACATGTTAATGATAAATTTGACAAAACAAATGACTCAGTTTCTTTAACAAATGATTTTTTTTAAAGTGTCAGAGGGAATTGTTATAACTTAAAAGACATACCATCCAACCGAAACCAACTGTAAAAAAGAAAAAAAAAACAGGGAAGAGTGAATACCAATTAGATATTAGGAATTATTGTTAATTTTGTTAGGTGTAATAATAGTACTGTGGTCATGTCTAAAAGGTCATCATCTATTAAAGATATGCTAAGGTTTATGAATGAAATCACAGGATACCTGGAATGTGCTTTCAAATATTTCCTTTAAAGGTGGACAGGCTGGATGAAAAAATTGGCAAAGTGTTGATAATTGCTGAAGCTGGGAGAAGGATGCATGAGGTTTCATTTATATTACTCTCCCTCTTTCTTTTTGCCCTCACAGCAAGACATGCAGGATCTTGGTTTCCCCAACAGGGATTGAACCCACATCCTCAGCAGTGAAAGCATGGAGTCCTAACCACTGGACCTCCAGGGAATTCCCTATACTACTTTCTTAACATTTATTTATGTGTGAAAAGTTTTTGCAATAAAAAGAGCTCTTAAAAATGGGTAGAGGGACTTGGTGTTTCAGTGGCTAAGAGTCCAAGCTCCCAATGAAGGGGTCCCGAGTTCAATCTCTGGTGGGGAAACTAGATCCCACATGCTCCAACTGAGTTTGCATGCAGCAACTAAAGATATTGTGTGCCACAACTAAGACCCAGTGTGCCAAACAAATAAAAATTAATCTTAAATAATAGGTTATACATGGAAGATTACATATGAAAAAAAATTTAAACCAGTTCTTACTACTTTGCCACTTTGCACATGGCACTTTAATAAAATTATTTTTAATAATTAATCATATTTCTTAACCCCAGTAGATATGTAAAAGTACTCAAGCATTTCTTGATTTAAAAATGTGAGTATAATTTGTGCTTTCCAACACTTTCAATGATTTGGATCCCCAGGGTTTTGTATTAAGAGTTGGGAGACCGATTTTCCAGAGATGGAAGAGCTAAAAATACATTTGGCAGCTTCTGAAAGTAAACTTGCTTCACCCTGTTGCCTATTAGACAGAACAACAGATCTGACTTCAGGAAGTATTTTTGGACATCAAGATGATTTTCTCTGGACACCTGCCACATGAAAAAACCATATCCCAAATAGCTTTGGACATGCCACCATCCACATAGCACAAGGGTATTTAATTACTGAAATTTAGTTAATTGGTTATGTTTGAGCTTGAATGCTGACTAAACACAAGTGTTATCTAAATGCTGAATTAGATCCTAGAGTTCTGAAAATCAAAGATGAAATTCGTTAGAAGTTCAACAACAAAATATAATAGACAAAACATACATATTATTATCTAATTTACCAAGAAGGATGTTTACTCGTTTAGGCCTATTATTACTTTACTGATTTGTTTTAAGGAAGTTAGAACAAAATAAATCTACACACATAATCTAAGAATTAATGAATGGCAAGGACTACTGCTTGCAGTCCTAAATTATATCATACTGAGAAAATATACATACCTCTAACTGGGAAGCTTAACTGCTGCAAAGTTGATGCACTTATACAGTAACCAATTTGGGGCTCATAGGTGATGGTATCCAGACATTCATTCCAGTCTTGTACATTGGTAACAGGACAATCCTGTAGATGGGTGACAAGGTCTCCCACAAAAAGGCCTCTGGGTCCAATTGCAGGTGAGTCCTTGGTAAGAGGGCAGAACCAAATCAGAAAATGTGTGAAGACAAGCTATGATTAATCTGAGCAAATAATAAAGACACTGAATTAAGTAGAAAGTTTTGAATAATGCAAAAACAATCCAGCTTTGAATCCATGATGCATAGTCCTAGAAAAATAACAAAATAAAACCCAACAATTATACTTTTCGTACTTGACTAAGATTTTGAATTTTTTGCAACTGAAAAAACAAACAAACCTCACTCACCAACAGTTAAGATTAAAATGACAGTTTTTCCCAAGCTGCTAATTAAAATTTTTTTGTGAAAGTGGTTGCCAGAATGCCTTCATTTTCCTATATCACCAAGGGAGAAAATGATAAGACAAGACCTTATCTAAACAGTCCCAAATATGCAGACAATACTGTCAGCATAGTGAGTATATCAGTATGTGAGTCAGTTGCTCACAAACGTAATTTTTCTCTTCCCAAAGTGTGAAGAGATGACTTGATACCATCATAGTAGTCTAAGGGAGTGAAAGACAGAGTTGAAGACATTAATAACTTAAAACTCCCATGAAATGTTCTGGCTGGCTAGCTTAGGTTTCATCTTTCTTACTTTTCAGGAGTAAAGACATTTGACTCAAAAGCACAATTATGAAACAAACAGTAAAGGTAAATGATGCATTTTATCAACAAATTACAGGTAGAAAATCTTGATATCATTCTTGTAACTCAGAACAGAAACAATTTTCAGTATTTTAAAAGAGCCAGTGTGTTTCACAAAACTATTTCTTCGAAAGGATTACCGTAATTTCTTTAGGAAAAACTGAACATTCTGTGCATGAGAGGAATTTGAATAAAAGTTCCTGACATAAAATGCTAAGTGTTACTTCACAAAATCTGGTGGAATACCCCAGACAACTTATCATTTACCTCAGCAACTTCAGTGATAAGCACCCCAACTCCAGTGTAGTAAAACGGCAAGAGAATTACAGGAAGGAGAATAAGAGCTAAAATACCCAGGAGTGCAAGGATGAAATTATGCCAGATACCTGAAAAGAGGGAACAAAAAGAGTAAGTTCAACCAGGGGCAGGGTAGTTGTATTTCATTACACCTAGGCATTCTGATATATTAGGAAAGTCACCAGAAGCAGCTGTGAGGCAGATAGATCAATTTATTAGTACAGAAGACATGTTCAGTTATAAGCTTCTTTAATTTCAAATACTGAAATCTAAAATGACTATGTTAATTCAACACTAGGAAGACCACATGCTAATACGATTTAACACTGTTAGAGTCTACATTCTCTCTCAATATATATACATTTATTACCTATGTAAAGGGGTGTGTATGTGCATATACTGAATAGAGTATCTTCTACTTACCATAGCTTTTTTTCAGAAAATGTTATGTATTCATTTAAACATACTTGTGATCTTTGAAAGGAACTTTAGAGCTATCAAATAAAAGTTATGATGCAGTAAAAAACATTCTTGCTGAACTGGGGTATGTATCTTACATCAAGACTATAAACTATCTCCACCATCTCTATAGAGATCGGAGAATTGAGTGTTGTGCTGGAGCCTGCTCCTACCAGCTTGCCACAGCTGACGGGGCCTCTTTAACCAATTCCTCCACTAGGAGGCACCACTTGGTGCCTTCGAATTGGCCGTGGTGGGAGTATTTATACTACAGACATGAGCAAATGCTGGTTTATCAGAGGTTTCCACCCTTCCCTCCGGGGCTTCCCTGGTGGCTCAGACGGTGAAGCGTCTGCCCGCAGTGCGAGAGACCCTGGTTCGATTCCTGGGTCGGGAAGATCCCCTGGAGAAAGAAATGGCGATCCACTCCAGCACTCTTGCCTTGAAAGTCCCATGGACGGAGGAGCCTGACAGGCTACAGTCCATGGGGTTGCAAAAGTCGGACACGACTGAGCGACTTCACTTTCCACCCTTTCCTTTGGGCTATATGCTAAACATTCACTAGCATACCACCGTGTAACAGCCCCTCCCATACCAATCCTCGCTCTCTAGTACAGTTTTTCTTATGGGGCAGGGTGGAGGAAATATCAGCTCTCTGGGCAGTGTGATTCTTAGGTGTGCAGGTCTTGCCCCTTACAATACAGGATATATATCATATATATGTCACCGAGACAACCAACCAACGTCCCCCACCCCACACATTCCAAACATCCCTAGGAGGCTGACAGCACCAGTGTCCTGTAATGATAGAAATGTAACTTAAAGATATCGCCCAGATCTAAGGGGACTGTGGCCATATGACTGTACTTCAGCAAAAGGATGCGAGCAGAGGTGATGGGAATTGTCTTACTGGTTGGAATGTAGCTATAATGGAGCTAAACTTGAGTGTACGACACAGAAGCTGCACACGGGAAATCGTAAAGCTAAGATAGAAAGCGCTTCAGTCCTCCAGATCATAGAATTACCATTATCAGCATTGAACTACTTACATCTCTAATGTTTTATGAGTGTTTAAGTCACTGTTATTTTTAGGTATTACAGCAGCCAGATTTCTAGCTAATAATATATGTTTCATGTACATTTCAAGATGTTCCTCTAGCCCAAGACATAATTGGGTAAACAATCCTTTCTGTTTTATACACAGACATGTTTTAAAAACATCAATGAAAAAAAATTAAAAAAATAAATAAATAAAAACACCAATGGTATCAAGCTATTTATCTGAAACTGTGTTTTGCTTTTTCATTTATATACTTTTGACTTTTCCCTTATCTGCACATTCATATCTAACCTATTCCTTATATCCACTACAGAGTAATCTATTTTTTAAAAAACATATTGACTTATTAATAAGGTTCCCTACTAATGATCACTTAGGCTATCTTAACTTTTTCACACAGTGTTGCAACAACTTTGCTCATGATGTTATGCATCTGATTAAGATCACATCTCTGAAGGTATGGACAATTATACAAAAATGGAATTGTTGGGTCAAAAATATATGCATTAAAGTTAACCTCCAAGTCTGCATTATATTCTTATAATTGTCATGTTTCCCCACCCTCTAAACAACACTGGATGCTATCATAATTTTAGACTGTTATCTGCCAGGTGAAAAGTAAAATCTTTGTTTTGATTTCTATTTCTTTAAATATGAATGAGTTCGTACATTTTTCATGGTTATTAAATGGTTATATTGTTGTTTGAGAATTGCTTACTTTTATCCATTGTCAGTTTGCATTTTTTGAATTTTTAAAAAAATGAATTGATATGTATTATTATTTGTAATACATACATTGAGGAATTTGGTCTTCTATATGAGGTATTTTGATCATTTCCTCCAGTTTGTTTGGCTAGGTTTATAGTTTTGCCTATGCATATATTTTAAATTTTGGTGTGGTCAAATGGCTCATTTATTCCCAGTTCAAGATTGTAGAAGATCTGTGTTCTTTTGTATTGCTTTCATAGATCACTTAAAAAACAAAATTAAGACCAAACAAACAAACAAAACCCTCTGATTCTTTGACCCACTGGAATTTACCCTAGTGAAACTAATTTAGGAATACAGCTATTCCACCCCTCCCACCACCCCACACCCTGTTGCTAGTCCCACAATTTCACAAAAATCCATCCCCACTGATTAGATTTGCCACCACTACCATGTGCTATATTCAGCTTTCTCCTCACGATGGTACAGTCCAACAGAACTCCCTAAATGTTGTACCCTACCTCTTCTTTATCAGGATGACCCCACCATACAACCCTGGCTCTTCTCATCCAAGCAACACTCAGAGGGGCACATAGCAGCACTGATTCTTTGACCCTCTGGGGAGCCTCCTATCTCTTTTCAGGGATGCAGCTGGTACCAGACCACCCTGCTAGATTTCAGATTTCCAGTGATGGCTAAGTTGCAATGTGGGTACCTTTATTTCCTTTGTTTAAACAACCTCTTGTTCATTAATGATTTGCTTTTCAGTGCACCAAATGAATTTTTGTTACCGTTTTTGCTTTCTCTGGAGCCAGGTTTCTCAACAGTGGCACTACTGGCACTTTGGGCCAGATAATTCTTTGTTGTAGGGGACTGACCTGTGCGTTGTAAAATGTTTAGTAGCAACCCTGGCCTCTACCCACCCACCAGATGCCACTAGCACCCTCCCCATTTTCTCTATTTTCTAGCTACAATACTTATAAAGACAAGTTTTTTTCTTTAGAACAGGTATTTTTATTTTTTGCTTTGTCTATTATAAAGGATTTACACACCAAATGGTAAAAGAGTCATTACGTACACAATGTATTCCACAGCTGAGCACCATTCCCTAACTGAACAGGCAAAGAAAGGACTAAACAACAGTACCTGGCAGTATTTGGGGAGCGGGGGGAGTAAAAAGACTAAAACAGGTTTAAACTGACTACTACAACTTACCTAATATTCAAAACTACTAATTCAATGCAGTTAAAACACTGTTATGTAACATTCATTAATGTCAAAGAATACAACCAAAATTAAGATAGCAAACAAAACCTATATAAGTTTTTTTCGGAGAAGGCAATGGCACCCCACTCCAGTACTCTTGCCTGGAAAATCCCATGGATGGAGGAGCCTGGTAGGCTGCAGTCCATGGGGTGGCGAAGAGTCAGACACCACCGAGCGACTTCGCTTTCATTTTTCACTTTCAGGCATTGGAGAAGGATATGGCAACCCACTTTCTTGCCTGGAGAATCCCAGGGACGGGGGAGCCTGGTGGGCTGCCGTCTATGGGGTCGCACAGAGTCGGACACGACTGAAGCGACTTAGCAGCAGCAGCAGTTTACTCATTTGAAGAAAACCTGCAAGCAAAGTTATCTACTTCCAGAAAAACTATACACAGAACTACTAAGCATATTCTTTTTTTTTTAGTACTAAACATATTCTTAAAAAATATAAACATGAACATTTAGAAAATACAGAACTTCAAAAATTCAAACAATAGGCAAAACTTCATTTTAAAGTAATGTGAAAAGTCCCATTTTTATCACAGTTGGATAAAGAACAGTCTTTTCTTTTTTTAAAGAACAGTCTTTTGATGTGAGATCCACGAGCAAGCATTACAAAATCCTATTTTTCAAGTGGTTTTACAGAACAAGACAAAACTACAGAACAAGACAGAACTTCTTAACAATGTTATATGAAGAATTACTTTTTTTTTCTTTTCTTTTTTTGTCCTTTTTTTTTAACCTTTTAATTTTATTTTTACTAAATCTATCAAAACTTAACCCTTAGATATACTGGAGTCAGTCACAAAATTCTTTTCTAGAAACAGTCTACGAAAGAGAGGCATATTCATTTTCAATTACACAACTGGAAGACACTTTCCGAGCCTGAGAAGAGTCTTCCCTTCTTTTTACTTGCTATTTTTATTCTTAGTATGTGTTAAGATATGAGATTTCAGGTTAGTTGACTGAGAAAACCTTCTATTACAGCAACTGAAAGGGCACACGTAGGGCCTATCTCCGGTATGGATTCGCACGTGGGTGCGCAGGTTGAAATCTAGGGAAAAGCGTTTTCCGCAGCCTTCAAAGGTGCACTGAAATGGCTTCTCTCCGGTATGCACCAGTTGATGACGTTTCAATTTTGAGCCTTCAACAAAAGCTTTGCCACATTCTGCACAGACATGAACTCTGGGACCATGGGTGTGCATATGTTTTTTCAAAGCAGCTCTATCCCTGAACATCTTCAAGCAGCCTGTGTGAGGGCAAGCTACTGTTCTCGGCACATCATCTTTAGTATTTTTAGGTTTCATTTTAGCAAATTCGGCCAGTTGTTTGGGATCTGAGAGATCAATACCAGGAGTTCCCTCAGGAGGCAGTTTTTTACCCGTCAAGTACTCTGAATAATCAGGAACTGAGTTCTCAGTCTGTCCAGCCTCAGGGTCTTTCTTATTGGTTGCGGACCACATGGTGACAGAGAACTGACCCTCTAGGGTTTGGATCTCGACCTGCTTCTGCTCCCACTTCTTAGGGCCTCCCTCGGAGCTGCTTCCCACCGTCGCCTCACTGCCCGGGTAACCCTTCTTACCGTCGGGTTTCTGGCCGCGGCCGCTGGGCTTCCTGCTGAAGTTGCAGGCTGAGGAAGACGTGGAGCCTGACAGAGGAGCCAAGGTCTGCTCAAAGTAGCTGTCGTCGAGGCCTGGGATGAAAGTCTGGTCACTGGCCTGAAGGCTTTCGGTTTGGCAGCAGGTCACAACCTCCTCCCGCGTCTGCACCATGACCATTTCTTGGTCACGGTCCCCTTGGGCTGGACTGCTTGTAAAAAGAGGCTGCAGCGCAATCAGAGGTGGATAGTGGTGGCCACCATGGAACCAATTGCCGGTGACATCCTTGTATTCCATGATTGCCTCCGTCCCCATGGTCTCCACAGAGACGGTCTCCTCACAGACGGTCTCCTCACAGACGGTCTCCTCATAGACGGCCTCCTCACAGACGGTCTCCTCATAGACGGTCTCCTCACAGACGGTCTCCTTACAGACGGTCTCCTCACAGACGGTCTCCTCGTAGAGGCTCTCCTCAGTGACGGGCGCCAGCTGCACCTGCTGCAGCCCCACGATCTCTGGATACAACTCCAGGTCCTCTGTGACATAGAATGACTCGTGGGAGTCCATGGCTGAGGGCTCTTCAGAGGCTACTAATCAGCGGACTGGTGACCAAAAGGCCGCGGAAAAAAAAGCCGAAAGGAGAAAACCTCGTGCTTTGCAAGAAAGTGCGCGCGGTTGCAGAGCACGACGCGGACGAGGCGCAAGTGCTCCTGGGTTGGCAGCGCGCATGCGCTTTGGGGAACCTTGCGCATGCGCTTTGGGGCACCTTGCACATGCGCTTCTAAGCTGAGGCGCCCCACAGTTGTACGTGCCCACAGTCCAGTACGTGCCCACAGTTGTACGCTCGCACATGCGCCATCTCCCCCACCCCCGTACCCGCGCTGCTTAGCGTGCTAAGCAAGTGCTTCTTTTGAGTATAGCAACCAGGCTCTGCATAATTTTTTGTTTCATTTTCATTGATTTTCATTGTCCCTCCCCTTCTACTCCACCACCTGTATGAGTATGGCGGGGATAGGGGGGAGGGAGGAGAAGACCTATCCTTTTCTAATATTTATGCTTTTTTTAAATTTAATTGCACTAAAAAATTTTTTAATTGCACCGACCCACATTTATAGACCGTTTAACAATATCAGTGATAGTCGGAATGCCTGTCTTTTCCTTTAATACAAGGTGCTGGGCCATAGACTAGCACTGGTCCATCACTTGCATTACCATTTGAACCATATCCACCCCTCAACCCCTGGTTTTTGTCTTCCACAAAACTGGTCCCAGGTTCCCAAAAGGTTAGGGGCCAGTGCTTTAATAGAAATGCTTTTAAGTTTTATACCATTAGTAAATATCCAACTATTTCCACTTTTTCTAAAGATTTTTGTTTTTTAAGCATTAATGGATATTGAATTTTATTAAATACCCATTTCAATATCTGCTGAGGTTATATTTTTCCCTTAAGGGTAATCAGTGTTTACCACATTCACATATAACATTTCCTAATGTTAAGCCATCTTTGTGTTGTTTACATGCACCAACTGTCTATAGAATTTTTTTGTGTGCTTTACAGGATACAGCAGTGTTAGTACACCAACTTTAAAAAAATTCTTGGCTTCCTTCTATATGTAATCTGGAAAGTTTATGCTAAATTGGAATTGAAAAGAAAAATCTTTTCTTCAAGATTTGAAATAATTCTACATATTGAACTTTCAGGACCATTCTTCAACTTCCTTAATTTCTTCTGTGGTAATCATCCTATTTATAATTTTTTTTTTCTATTTCTGCTGGGGTTAATTTAGGCTATTTAAAAAATAATTATCCAGGTTTGTGAAAATTTTTTGCAGATGAAGAAAGAACACTTTTATAATTGTTTAAAATTTCTCTGTATCAGTTGTCATTCCCCAATCTGACTGCTAATTCTGTCTATAAATGTTTTCTCCATTGCTTAATCTTTTGTTCTTCCAAGAACTCTTGAATTTAAAAGTTTTTTTTTTCTAATTTATTACACTTTTTGTGTATTTTCATACTGATTATGGGGCTTCCCTAGTGGCTCAGATGGTAAAGAATCTGCCTGCAATGCAGGAGACCGGGGTTTAATCCCTGGGTTGGGAAGATCCCCAGGAGAAGGGAATGGCTACCCACTGCAGTATTCTTAGCAGATAAAGGTCCATCTGGTCAAAGCTATGGTTTTTCCGGTAGTCATGTATGGATGTGAGAGTTGGACTATAAAGTTGAGCGCGGAAGAATTGATGCTTTTGAACTGTGGTGTTGGAGAAGACTCCTGAGAATCCCTTGGTCCCATCACTTCATGGCAAAAAGATGGGGAAACAATTCAAACAGTGACAGACTTTATTTTCCTGGGCTCCAAAATCATCGAAGATGGTGACTGCAGCCATGAAATTAAAAGACGCTTGCTCCTTGGATTGCAAGGAGATTAAACCAGTTCATCCTAAAGAAAATCAGTCCTGAATATTCATTGGAAGGACTAATGCTGAAGCTGAAACTCCAATACTTTGGCCACCTCATGCGAAGACTGACTCATTGGAAAAGACCCTGATACTGGGAAAGACTGAAGGCAGGAGGAGAAGGGGACGACAGAGGATGAGATGGTTGGATGGCATCACTGACTTGATGGACATGAGTTTGAGCAGGCTCTGGGAGTTGGTGATGGGCAGGAAAGCCTGGCGTGCTGCAGTCCACGGGGTCGCAAAGAATTGGACACAATTGAGTGACTGAACTGAACTGATGCAGTATTCTTGCCTGGAGAATTCCACGGACAGAGGAGCCTGGCAGGCTACAGTCCATGGGATCGCAAAGAGTTGGACACGACTAACCGACTGTATCTATCTATCTATACTAATTACATCAATTCTTACCTATTTCATAGTTCTTTTCTCATTTCTTTAGTTGACTGCTTAACTGATATACTTTCATTTCTTATTTCATAATAACTGCCTAAGGTAGTGACTTTTCATTTTAGCAAAACTTTACACATTACTTCATTACCATTAAAAAAAATACTGCAATTATGATTTTGAATTTAACTGGCCAATTTTTATTAGTTTCCTGGGCACTTGAAAATAAACTGTCATGGTATAGGGTTTGACATAACTATTGACTTTTATCTTAGTAATCAGAGCTTCAACAATAAAGACTTTTTCGTACATAACTGCCATTTGTTGAGAGACAAGCCTCCTTTATTACGTTTGTGTTTTTTCCTGGTACTTTTTTCTATTTTTGTTTTGATGATTTGTTTATTCAGTAAGACGCATGATTACATTTTCATCATGGATTATATTCCTTATGATTATTTAGTGACCTCCCATGTCTGCTTCGGATGAAATGGTTGGATGGCATCACAGACTCAATGGACATGGGTTTCGGTGGACTCCAGGAGTTGGTGATGGACAGGGACACGACTGAGCGACTGAACTGAACATGTCTACTTCAATGCTTTATCCATATTTTCATAGTATGTTCTGCTCATTTTACTTTTAATCTTTTAAAAATAACTCATGTTAAAAAATGGGGTAAAAAACTGCAATGTAAATTATTTTGCTCTACTACTTTGAACTTAAAGTCTTATAATCTGAGTTTATCAACCACATTTGTGATGTGAGTACTTTCCATAAAACCACTAATCACACAGATATATAAAGAAATTTAAATCTTTTACCTGCACAAAATATCCTTAGCTGTTGGACTGGTGATATAAGTTGCAAATGAGTGGTGAACAGATCAACAAATGCTCCAGGATAAATAATGAAGAGAAAAATCCCAAAGCCATTAAATCGAACTTGTTCCCTAAGAAATCACATAAGAAAAAGGAATTTACTACTAGTATCACATTTTTCAAATTAATAATGCATGTAATCATAAAACTCCCCAATGTAATTCAAATTCTTGTTTAAAATACACGTCTCTCTGGACAAAGAATTATATATGATATACATGTATATCATAATTTTATAATAGCATACAGATTTAGTTATCAGTGAAATTATGTTTTGTAAAACAGGGCATTCTGAAATAGCTTATAACTTCAAAGTTTTTAGAAACCAATATGCTGAGCAAATAACTTAAAATTAGTCACAAATACAAAGCAATAATATTTCTGTGAGAAACTAAAAAAAAAAAAAACATTTTTATGGTTTACTCTGAATTATTTTCAGGGAAGGAGATGGTAGAAAATAGAATTCAAGTATTAATAAATAATTTAAATATTTATATTTGTCTTAGCTATTGTAAGGATGGCATTTTATCTAAATGTATTATTGCTGAATTAATGTTAAGTACATTTTAAAATACATAATGCTCAGATTGTCCTCAAGATAACTGTTTTTTTATCAACTCATTCTCTGAAAATGGAATTACATTTAAAAGCCTCAAAAGACCACTCAGCTACTCTGACAAAAAGTATCATCTAAATATTTTGTGCTGTCACCTAGCATTAAATATCTAAGATGACTGTAAAATTCACTTTTTCTCAGCAACTGGGATTTTATAAAAAATTACCCATACTATTTCATAAACATATTATGAATTATTAAACTGTTAATAACAATGCTTTTCTATGTAAAACCCTAAAAGCTACAGAGCTAAAGAAGAGGAAACAAAGATGAAAGAGAGAAAAAAAACTAGCCGCCCATTTAAACCACTACATGGCACACCTGTGTAACAGTATATGCTCTGTCAAGATGAGGGTCAAGACTCTCTGTCAAGATGAGAGTCAACAGACTCTTTTCATAAGCAACTGGAAAGTAATAAGAAATGATTAAATCTTCTCCTTTAAAACTTTTTATGTGGTCCACACACCCAAAGGATGAAACACATTCCCATCAGTATGTGTGTTCATTATCAGGAATAAAGGGGAGTTGTGACTCACTCTCTCCCCTATCACGATTTCACACATTTAGGAGACTTTAAAATGCTCAGGTATAATTACAATGATACACTTGGAGAGTCAAGACAAGAACAGGGCATGATACTTGAAGCAAGTCCCAGGTCTCATCCTCCCTTATCTTTTCCCACTTGGTTTTCTAGACAGGCTATGATATTTGTTAACAAACCCAGAGCTTTCAGTGTTCTTGCTGTAGGCAGCAGAGGCCATGAGTAGAAGCAGGAAAGTATTTCAGATGATGAGCCAAAGTAAGTACTAAGAAGGCAGGTGGATGGGATTTGACTGCAGTGGTTATCATTCTGATCCAATGATGAATATAAAGATTAGGTTTCGGGATTGGATGAAAATAGTGATGCACTATGAGGATATAACCATGCTGGCAAAGGACAAAGGACAGAAAGTCCCAGATTATAGATGTGCACAATTAACTAAGCATATTCATCAATATATTAATGTCTACAAAAGAGAAGGTAGCTTAAAGTAATAATGGTGGATATGCACTGGGCAGTAGTCACAGAAAGAAAAAGTATCAAATGTAGCAGATTTTAGTAACGTGTGAGTGGTAAGTTGCTTCAGTCGTGCCCGACTCTGCGATCCCATGGACTGTAGTACGTCAGGCTCCTCTGTCCATGGAATTCTCCAGGCAAGAATACTGGAGTGGGTTGCCTTTCCCTACTCCAGAGGATCTTCCCAACCCAGGGATCAAACCCGTGTCTCTTATTTCTCCTGCATTGGCAGGTGGGTTCTTTGCCATTAGCACCACCTGGGAAGTCCCAGATTTTAGTAATAAGTCCTTCTAAATGAAATGCTTTTTTTGCATCCCGTATATATATAGAGAAAGAGGGAAATATCATTACCTAATAGCTGCTATTCCATGTCCAATTTCATGTACAACACCACTAATGAGGACTGCAGCGAAGAAATAGGTCAGTTGGTTGACGGGTAAATTAATGCCAGGAACCTGTTCATAGAAACAATGACAAATACACATTTGGGCACCAAGAGACCTGGATGTTCACTCTGTACTAACATCTAAACTTCCAAATCCAATGTTCTGTAAGCTAAAAGTAATATAAACACTGATGGTCCACTTCTCCATTTCCATCACAATAAAAATAAAAACACCAGGTTTTTTTTTTTTTTTTAACTAAGCACATCAATCTAAAGAGAATAGGAAACACCAGATTAAAAAACTGAAATATTAGCTTCCCAAACTCTTTACCATGGGAAAGAATTAGGGAACCTGGCAAAGTGCCAGGAAAGTCAGAGGGACAGTGAAGGAGTCAGCAGCCGATTCATTCTTAAGGGCTGGAAGCCCGATGTGGGAATTCTTGTTACAATTCCCAGTCCTTCTGCCAAAGTGTTATTGCAAGGTTTCAAGTACTTATGTGAGTGATACAGGAAGTCTCCACCCCCTCTTCAGTCAGTTTCATTTTACCACTATCAAGTTAAATGAGAGTTGATCATTAAAGGCAGCATAATAAAAGTGCCTTATTGGTGTAGGAGCACCATGCCTTTCATTTTTTCTATTTCATCAGTTTGTCTAGTACATTGGTGATAAAAGCACTATCAAAATGACACATAAATATATAAAAATTGAAGTTTAATGCAAAAAGAAAGCCATATGGAACATCAGTTCAGTTCAGTTCAGTCACTCAGTCGTGTCTGAGTCCTTGCGACCCCATGGACTACGGCATGCCAGGCTTCCCTGTCTGTCACCAACTCCCAAAGTTTACCCAAACTCATGTCCACTGAGTCGGTGATGCCATCCAACAATCTCATCCTTTGTTGTCCCCTTCTCTTCCCGCCTTCAATCTTTCCCAGCATCAGAGTCTTTTCCAGTGAGTCAGTTCTTCACATCAGATGGCCAAAGTATTGGAGTTTCAGCTTCAGCATCAGTCCTTCCAATGAATATTCAGGACTGATTTCCTTTAGGATGGACTGGTTTGATCTTGCTGTCCAAGGGACTCTCAAGAGTCTTCTCCAACACCACAGTTCAAAAGCATCAATTCTTTGGCGCTGACTGAGAAAATGATCTGAGCCACAGTCAGTTCCTGGTCTTGTTTTTGTTGGCTTCTCCATCAGCAAAAGAGCTTCTCCGTATTTAAAAACTATATTTTTATTATAAACATGGTTTTGAAATCTGCCCCTTTCACAAATGTATTACAAACATTTTCCCATGAATATTTTCTGGTTCAATATGATTTTTAATACCGGCATTGTATTCCATGGAGTAGACTGTTGGGCATTTCAATTGTTTTGAAAGGTTTCTGCTCTTACAAAATACTGTGATAAACATATTCAGTCTTAGATACATAAATATCTAGGGGATAAACTGTTAGGCAAGCATGGTTGGTTCACACTCTGGTGACAACATCAGGTGTGTCTGATGTTCTGGCTCCATTATACTATATAAGGAACCTTGAAGAAGTTTGGATTATTCCTCCAACACTTCATTTTCTACATCATTAATATGGAAATAACCATGTTATTTACCTGAAAGGGTGATTCTAAGGATTGCAAGAGATAATCCTTGTCTACCGTTTACATCATGCCTAACAGAGAAGTAATAAAATCAATTATACTTTAAAAATTTTGACACAGATCAAACTGCTCTCCAAAAGCAGACCCTTCCATAACCTTGGGCAAACTCATTTTATTCAAATCTGCAATTTCAGAGGAATAAAAAGCATCCCATTGTTTGATTTCTATTTCTTTGATGCTTATTAAGTTGAACACCCATTCTCCGACTTTTTGACCACTGGGATATCTTTTGTGAGATCTCCTGACTTGTCCATTTTTTTTTCTCCTTAGAGTATTGTGTTTTCTTATTGACTGTAAGATCACTTAAAATATCAATCATCTGTTTTCTGTGATTCCTGCCACAGATGTAGTCCCAAGTTTTTTGTCTTTTTATTTTGCTTTCAGTTTTTTATACACAAAAATGTTTATGTGATCAAATATATGGTTTTGCCATTAATTTTATGCATGTCTTTCTCATTCTGTGTTCCTATAAACAGAAACCTGATTTTTCTCCTTTCAAGGTCTTTTTTAATTTCACAGTTTAATTTTAATTCAGTTACAGTTTCTTTTTGTGTTTAACAAAGGGATTTCACTTTGAAGCCTTTTTTAGTAACTGAAGAAGAGATTCAAACCATGCTGCTTGGACTGCTTTCTAAATTCATTGATTCTAAGAGTCCTTTCTCTAGTTAAGAAACTAGCTTTCATAGTCATCATTTTTAATGTACTCATAAAATTACCCTGAATGACAATCCCATAATTTAAGCAATCCTCAATTATGTATTGTGGTTGTTTCCAATTCTTCATAAAGGTTAGGATAAAAAGCTTGATAAATACGACATTTTCTATAATTTGGAAGTATTTCCTTAACCTAGAGTCCCAGAGGTAGAAGTAAATGGTCAGAGGATATGTACATTTTTATGATGCTCATTATCTGAAGTTCTCTCTACTCAGACCCTATTAAGCAACTCTCCAAGAACATCACTTCAGTTCAGTCGCTCAGTCGTTTTTGTGACCCCATGGACTGTGGCACCCCAGGCCTCCCTGTTCGTCACCAACTCCTGGAGTTTATTCAAACTTATGTCCATTGAGTCTTTGATGCCATCCAACCATCTCATCCTCTGTCATCCCCTTCTCTTCCCGTCTTCAATCTTTCCCAGCATCAGTCTTTTCACATGAGTCAGTTCTTTGCATCAGGTGGCCAAAGTATTGGAGTTTCAGCTTCAGCATCAGTCCTTCCAATGAATATTCAGGACTGATTTCCTTTAGAATGGACTGGTATGATCTCCTTGCTGTCCAAGGGACTCTCAAGAGTCTTCTCCAACACCACAGTTCAAAAGCATCCATTCTTCAGTGCTCATCTTTCTTTATAGTCCAACTCTCACATCCATACATGACGACTGGAAAAACTATAGCTTTGACTAGACTGACCTTTGTTGGCAAAGTAACGTCTCTGTTTTTTAATATGCTGTCTAGGTTGGTCAAAACTTTTCTTCCAAGGAGCAAGTGTCTTTTACTTTCATGGCTGCAGTCACCATCTGCAGTTATTTTGAAGCCCAAAGAAAGATTCTCACTGTTTCCATTGTTTCCCCATCTACTTGCCATGAAGCGATGGAACCAGGTGCCATGATCTTAGTTTTCTGAATGTTGAGTTTTAAGCCAGTTTTTCACTCTCTTCTTTCACTTTCATCAAGAGGCTCTTTAGTTCTTCGCTTTCTGCCATAAGGGTGGTGTCATCTGCATATCTGAGGTTATTGATATTTTTCCCGGCAATCTTGATTCCAGCTTGTGCTTCATCCAACTTGGCATGTCTCATGATGTACTCTGCATATAAGTTAAATAAGCAGGGTGACAATATACAGCCCTGACGTACTCCTTTCCCAATTTGGAACCAGTCTGTTGTTCCATGTCTAGTTCTAACTGTTGCTTCTTGACCTGCATACATATTTCTCAGGAGGCAGGTCAGTTGGTCTTATATTTCCATCTCTTTAAGAATTTTCCAGTTTGTTGGGATCCACACAGTAAAGGCTTTGGCATAGTCAATGAAGCAGAAGTAGACGTTTATCTGGAACTCTCTTGCTTTTTCTATTATCTAGCAAACGGATGTTGGCAATTTGACCTCTGGTTCCTCTCCCTTTTCTAAATCCAGCTTGAATACCTGGAAGTCCTCAGTTAACATACTGTTGAAGTCTGGATTGGAGAATTTTGAGCATTACTTTGCTAGTGTGTGAGATGAGTGCAATTGTGCGGTAGTTTGAGCATTCTTTGGCATTGCCTTTCTTTGGGATTGGAATGAAAACTGACCTTTTCCAGTCCTGTGGCCACTGCTGAGTTTCCCAAATTTGCTGGCATATTGAGTGCAGCACTTTCACAGCATCATCTTTTAGGATGTGAAATAGCTCAGCTAGAATTCCATCACCTCCACTAGCTTTGTTCATAGTGATGGTTCCTAAGGTCCACTTGATTCTGCATTCCAGTCTGGCTCTAGGTGAGTGATCACACTATCGTGATTATCTGGGTCATGAAGATCTTTTTTGAATAGTTCTTCTGTGTATTCTTGCCAACTCTTCTTAATATCTTCTGCTTCTGTTCGGTCTATACCATTTCTGTCCTTGATTGTGCCCATTTTTGCGTGAAAAATTCTCTTGGTATCTCTAAGTTTCTTGAAGCGATCACTAGTCTTTCCCATTCTATTGTTTTCCTCTATTTCTTTGCACTGATCACTGAGGAAGGCTTTCTTATCTCTCTTTGCTGTTCTTTGGAATTCTGCATTCAAATGAGTATATCTTTCCTTTTTTTCTTTGCCTTTCACGTCTCTTCTTTTCTCAGCTATTTGTAAAGCCTCCTCAGACAACCATTTTGCCTTTTTGCATTTCTTTTTCTTGGGGATGGTTTTGATCACTGCCTCCTGTGCAATGTCATGAACCTCCATCCATAGTTCTTCGGGCACTCTGTCTATCAGATCTAATCCCTTGAATCTGTTTGTCACTTCCACTGTATAATCATAAGGGATTTGATTTAGGTCATACCTGAATGGTCTAGTGGTTTTCCCTACTTTCTTCAACTTAAGTCTGAATTTGGCAATAAAGAGTTCATGATCTGAGCCACAGTCAGCTCCTAGTCTTGTTTTTCTGACTGTATAGAGCTTCTCCATCTTTGGCTGCAAAGAATATAATCAATCTGATTTCAGTATTGACCATTTGGTGATGTCCATGTGTAGAGTCTTCTCTTGTGTTGTTCGAAGAGGGTGTTTGCTATGACCAGTGTGTTCTCTTGGCAAAACTTTATTAGCCCTTGCCCTGTTTCATTGTGTACTCCAAGGCCAACATCAGTGTACCTTTTTCTACATATCTGTTCCTTTCCCATGTTGCCAGGTATCTGTCTATTCAGACCTATAGTTTCCTTATTTCTGATACCTCTCTAAATTGATATACTTAAGATTCTAATACATTTCCTCTATATCATAAATTATTCAGGTTATCTTACCTTTATTTCAAATAAATCAGTAGGCTTGATCCAATAGGATATTGATTCCTTTTCCTTTTTACATCAATGGGTTTAATAATGAAATAAGGTAAGGATTTGAGTATGTGAATATATCAACAGATGGTAGGTCTTATTTGCTGGCAGTGGTACTTGACTGTCCATCTGTCTCAGCCATGATCACACAGGGCATTAGATGTACCAGAATACTGACCTCTCAATAACACAGAGTGTCAGGTTTTTGGGAACTAATACTGAATGAGGCCATAGATAATTACAGAATAAACAGAAAGTTAGTTCTTTGAGCTACAAGCACTCATATCAAAGTCAGGAGATATAACAAACCTAAACAAAAACATGCCAGGTAGATACACAGAGGGTAGTGGACTTCTTAATGGCTCCAATGCATGGCTCTCCTAAGAGAGTCAATATTTTGTGAGCTCTATGAATAAGCGGAAAAGAAAACAAAATAAATAATTTCTTCTCTAAATATCACTTTGCTATTCAGGTAATGACTTTTTTGGACATGACACCAAAAGCACAAACAATAAAAGTAAAAATCAACAAATGAGATTACGTTAAACTCAAAAGCTCCTGCATAGTGAAAGAAACAATCAATGGCAGCCTGCAGAATGTGAGAATATTTCTGCAAACCATGTACTGGATAAGGGGTTAATATCCAAAAGATATAAACAACTAACAAAACTTAATAACAAACAACCCCTTCCCCAACAATCTGATTTAAAAATGAGCAGAAGTACTAGTTCCAAAGAAGACCTCAAAATGGCCAAAAGACACATGAAAAAATGTTCAACATTACTAATCATCAGGGACATGCCAATCAAAACCACAGTGAGATAACACCTCACACCTGTTAGAATGGCTATCATCAAGCAGAGAAGAGGGATTTCCCTGGTGCTCCCAGTGCAGGGGTTCTGGGTTTGATGCCTGATCAGGAAACTAGATCCCACAAGCAGAAACTAAGATCCTATATGCCTCAGGTAAGAACTAGCACAGCCAAATAAATTAAAAAAAAAAAGAAAGAAGAGACAACACATGTGTTGGCAAGGATGTGGTGAAAAAGGAACCCTAATGCACTGTTGGTGGAAATATAAATTAGTCCAACCACTATGGAAAACAATATGGAGGTTCCTCAAAAAGTTAAAATAGATCTAACATATGATCAATCAATTCTACTTCTGGGTATACACCCAAAGGAAATGAAAATATTTTGATGAGGTATATGCATATCTATGTTTATCACTTTATCACTCTGGCCACCTGATGTGAAGAACTGACTCATTTGAAAAGACCCTGATGGTGTGAAAGACTGAAGGCGGGAGGAGAAGGGGACGACAGAGGATGAGATGGTTGGATGGCATCACAGACTCAATGGACATGAGTTTGAGTAAAGTCCAGGAGTTGGTGATGGACAGGGAAGCCTGGCGTGCTGCAGTCCGTGGGGCCGCAACCAAGCGACTGAACTGAACTGATGTTTACCACAATAGCAAAGATTATGGAAATGACCCAAATGACCACCAATAGATGAATGGATGAAAACAATGTAGCAATATACATACATAATAGAATATTATTCACGTATGAGAAAGGAAGCTATCCTGCCATTTGCAACAACATGGATAGACCTTGACCACATGATGCGAAGTGAGATAAGTCAGAGAAAAACAAGTACTAAATGGTATCACTTACATATGGAATCTAAAAAAGTCCAATCTGTTAAAAAAAAAAAAAATAGCGTAAAATGGTGGTTACCAGAAGATAGGGGGTGCTGATAAGAATGAGTGTTTAAGGGTACAAAGTTGTAATGAGTAGCAAATAAGCCACGGAGATCTAAAGCACAGTATAAAGACTAAAATCAATAATACTATACTATAATAATATAATCTGATAGATATTGCTCCAATGGCAATATTACAATAAATAAATGTATGAAAGTAACATGCTGTATACCTTAAATGTACAAATTGTAATATGTAAAATTCATCAAATAAAAAACTAATTTAAAAAGCCTGTTAGCTTCTTTTTGCCTGTGGATGACGCCACGTAAGCATCACTGAAGTCTCCTCCACTACAGTCAAGTCTAAGTTGGAGTTTATCAAAGAGCCCAGAAAGCCTGTGGAAGCTCTTCATCAGAGGTCTGAGCTTTGACAACCAATGTGAGTCTGAGGAGCCATTCTGAGCTTTGGGGTACACTCAGACTGTGTGGTAAGGAGGGATCCAAACACCAAGCACTCCAGAGGCTTTGGGTTTGTCATATACACCACAGTGGAGGAGGTGAATTCGATTATGAATGGAAGACCACACAAGGTAGATGCAAGAGCTGTGGAACCAAAGAGGGCTGTCTCAAGAGAAGATTCTCAAAGACCTGGTGTCCACTTAACTGTGAAAAAGATTTTTGTTGGTGGCATTAAAGAAGATAATGAAAACAGTGCCTAACATGTTATTTTGAACAGTATGCGGGGAAAAAAGTGACTGAGGCAACAGCAAAAAGAATGCCTTCTGTAATCTTTGATGACAATGACTCCATAGACAAGACTGTCATTCAGAAATACCACACTGTGTATGGCCACAACTGTGAAATAAGGAAAACCGTATCTAAGCAAGAGATGGTTAGTGCTTCATCCAGCCAAAGAGGTGGAAGTGGTCCTGGAAACTTTAGTGGTAGTCATGGAGGTGGTTTTGGTGGGAATGTCAACTTTGGTCGTGGAGGAAATGTCAGTGGTTGAGGTGGCTTCAGTGGCAGCCATGGTGGTGGTAGATATGGTGGCTGTGAGAATGGCTATAATGGATTTGGTAATGATGGAAGCAATTTGGAGGTGGCGGAAGCTATGATGATTCTGGCAATTACAGCAATCAATCTTCAAAGTTTGGACCCACGAAAGGAGGAAACTTTGGAGGCAGAAGTTCTGGCCCCGATGGTGGTAGAGGCCAATAATTTGCCAAACCATGAAACCAAGGTGGCTATGGTGGTTCCGGCAGCAGCAGTAGCTATGACAGTGGGAGGTTTTAATTACTGCCAGGAAACAAAGCTTAGCAGGAGAGGAGAGCCAGAGAAGTGACCAGGAAGCTACAAGTTACAACAGATTCGTAAACTTAGTCAAGCACAGTGGTGGCAGCGCCCTGCTGATTCGAAGAAGACATGTTTTAGACAATGCTCATATGTATGGGCAAAAAAAAACCCTCGAGGAATGTATTTGTGACTAATCACACAAACTATTTTAGTTTCTAATCTGTGGGAAGTGTAAAGCATTTCAACACAGAGTTTTCACATAGTTTTTTTGTACCCATGCTGCTGCTGCTGCTAAGTCACTTCAGTCGTGTCCGACTCTGTGCGACCCCATAGACGGCAGCCCATCAGGCTCCTCCATCCCTGGGGGTCTGGCCCGTGCTACTGATTGCCAAGTGTAGTAGTCTGATTATGATGCTGAATAAATATCTTTTAAAACAAACAAACACCCCCCCCCCAAAAAAAAACCTCGTTAAACTAAAATAAAACTAAAAAGCCAAAGGAAAAAAAAACAAAAAACCTTTTCCTATTCTAATTCTAGAAGTCACAGGCCAGTGATGGTATTTCCTCTAAGCTTGCTTCTTTCTCTACTATCCTCTTCCTTGGCAAACAATAACCAATCATGTAACCTGAGAGTCATCCTCAACTCCTTCTTCTCCCTGCAGCCTCACATTCACTTAACCACTGAGGTCTGAGAACTCCACTTCAGAAGATCCCTTGAATCCAGCCCTTTATTCTTCTTATCATTAATTTAGTTTAGATCTTTATAACTTCTGACATGAATTATTCCAAATGCCCTCTCAAATGGCCCCCTCATCTTCAGTGAAACCTTACTCCAGTCCATTTTGCATAGACTTGTTATATACAGATAAAATCAAAACTTCTTAGAATGGCCCTTCATAAACCAGACCCTGCTTTTATATCCCATCTTAGCTCCTATACCTTATACCTTCCACCATATATCTCTTAGATACAAGTCAAAGTTACTTTATAGTTCCTTGAGAAATTATTGGTCTTTCTTAAAGTCAGTGGTGGGTGAGTGATGGACCCATCATTTACTAGTTGTGACCACAGGCAAGTGACTTAACAGCTCTGTGCCTCGGTTTTCTCATCTGTGAATGAGGGATAACAACAATACTTATTCCTAGATTGCTATAAGAATAAAATACTGAATCACTATGCTGTACACCTGAAACTAACACAATTGTAAATCAACTATACTTCAATTTTTAAAAGTCACTAACATTCTGCTTCATTAAAAATGTAACATCCATGATTCATGGAAATGGAAACTGTTAATGAAACAAATTTTAAATAAAAGGTATTTGGTAGTAAAGGACCCTTTCAAACTCTGGAAACATGAATTGATAGGGTATAGGTCTACACATGTTCTTTAAAGTGGGAATTATAATAAGTAGCTTACAGTCAAAGAAGTACAACTCAGCATATCATTCTTCACATCAAGAAATCACAGTGATCATTTAAAAGGTCTTTTACCTTTAATTAAAAGGATATTATTGCTTACAGTCTGAAAGCCATGAAGAATAAAGGGTAACACTTCGCATAGGATTAAGATGCAATTTATTTCTACATTAAAGAGACTTTAAATCAGTATGCTTATTCCTTGACAGTAACAACACTTATTCAACACTCAAAATTATTCAACACTTCAAGAAGACAACATGAATTACTAACTAGGTATAAAATAAGCTACAAGGATATAATTTACAACATAGGGAATACAGTTGATATTTTATAATAACTATAAATGGAGAAGGAAATGGCAACCAACTCCAGTGGTCCTGCCTGGAGAATCCCAGGGACGGGGGAGCCTGGTGGGCTGCCGTCTATGGGGTCGCACAGAGTCGGACATGACTGAAGCGACTTAGCAGCAGCAGCATAAATGGATTACAACTTTTAAAAATTGTGAATCACTGTATTGCACATCTATAACTTATATAGTATTGTATGGCAACTATATTTCAATTTAAAAAAACAAATCTGCACTGGAAAACAAACATGAATTAAATCTAACACTTGTGTAATTGTTCACAGTCTTGCTGGCAGTTCATTTGTTCTATTATTACTATTCCTACTCTTCCTCCTACTACTACACATTGCAACAATTCTTTGCTATATTCTTACTAACGATTTTGTTTAAGCAACTAATTTGAGAGATTGTAAGACTTTTGCTATATTTTCACATTTATATTATGGATAGGAATTATGCTATCCAGAAGAAATATATTATATCTATGTTTCAACAAAGCTACTTAGAGCAGTAATAAGGCACTTACCACAACTTGGAGCACCTGTTCATTGTAAAGTGAGGAAGAGGAGGAGGAAGAGGAGGAAGAGGAGGAAGAAGAGGAAGAATGGGAAGAGGAGGAGGAGGAGGAATAAGAAGAGTCAGCCATCATTTGGCCTAAAGTCTGTATCAGCGTTTTCCCCAGAAGAAAAAAAGAGCTGAACATGGCAATTACGCCAAACACCATTCCAAAATTGAACCTGTCAAGAGGAAAAAAAAAAATACATAAATGTACAATCCCTCACAATCCATGGACTAAAAAATATGTTAACCAGCCACATTTCATAGCTTCAAAACAATGTCTAAAAACGTCAATAACTCTTGCTTCTTTTTCCTACCTGAACTTCAGATACTTGACTGAAGCACAGGTACTTGGCTCTTTAAGCAGTTCTAATTTACAATTCTCTCATAACTGAAGGGGGCTTCCCTGGTGGCTCAGTGGTAAAAATTCCACCTGTCATACAGAAGACGTGGAGTCAGTCCCTGGGTCAGGAAGATCCCGTAGAGAAGGCATGGCAACCCACTCCGGTGTTCTTGTCTGGAGAATCCCCATGGACAGAGAAGCCTGATGGCCTACAGTCCATGGGGTCACGAAGAGTTGGGGACGCGACTGAGCAGGCACAGCATGGCACGTAACTGAAGAGGCTGAATGTTGTTCCCAATAAAATGTTGGTTTCCATTCATATTGTTTTTCTCATTTACATAGCATTGTTTTTATCTTATTCTCACATAGTTATGAAAGCTCTTTGACATTACAGAAATCCATTCTTTTTCATCTACTGATTCTACTGTTTGGATTTTATTTTAGTTGAATTTTGTCATGGGCTTAAATAGTAATGTGGTAAAACTTAAGAACAGTTTCTTCTACTGTTAATAATTACAAGTCATTCTTCTATAGTTGGGAATAATCTATTACATTTTCTAACTTTTTGATAAGCTGTGTTTTTTCAAGGAACTTGTCCATTTCATTTAAATTGTCAAATTTATATGTATAGCACTGTTCACAATAGCTTCATCTTTCAAAATGAGTCTCACTCCATGCTGTCATTGCTAAGGGCCTGGGTTCAATCTCTGCTTGAGGAACTATTAATAAAATTCCACAAGTTATGTAGAACAGTCAAAATAAATAAATGAGTCTCAGAATCTATAGTAATATTTCTTCCTCCAATTCTGATTTTTAGTTGTTTTCTTTTTTTGTTGATTAGTCATGGTACGGGTTTATCAATTTTACTAATCTTTTCAAAGAATCAGCTTTTGGCTTTGCTGATTTTCTCTACTGTATACTTCCTATTTCACTGATTTCTGCTCTTTATTATTTATGTTTTGTCTGCTTTGATTTGCTCTTGCATTTTCTGCTTTTTGATGACCTCATTATTGATATTTAGCTCTACTCCAGCTGGAGCTAAATTTTTAACAAAAAGGAATTTAGACAAAGGCCCTCTACTCTCATACTAAAAATTCTTCAGCTACAGAAACTGTCAGTCTCTAGGGTGTCCTGGAGAGCATTATAAATCCCCTAACCATAAACACTATAAACTATGATTTTTAAAATATTTTAAATTAAAGGGATAGGCCTAGCATAGCCAGGGAGTCCAGGACCCTGCTGCTGCGATCTGGCTGGCATTGGTTTGTGCATATGCTTTATAGGAGGATAAATATTTTAAATATCCTTCCTCAAATACATACACACATATGTACATCCGAAGTACAGAGGAAAGCCTGCAGACTTTTGGAAGCCCTACTACTCCCACACCCCTTGTTTCTATGTGTGATGATGGAGGAGAGAATTTTCTAAGATTGTTTTCCTGGTGGAAAATGCTCCACGTGCGTTTTGCTTTTCCACTGATGTATAACTTCCATGGTAAAATGTGTAAGTCTGAAGCGTACTGCTCACTGAATTCTTATGTATGTATGTACGCCCATGTGTCCACCACCCAGATCAAGACAGAATCTTGACTGTGAATGTGTGCAAAGCACGATGATGCAATCCCATACATTTATATAAAGCCAGAAAGTTTTTACATGGTCAACATTTTAAACTCAGTAAACTGAAAACAATGGAAACAGTTCATTTAACACGTATTTCTCAGGATCACAATTACTAATCTAAACCAAAAAAGAGAAAATGAAGAATACCACTGGTAAAGCATCCTTGCTTTCCGCCGTCCCCAACTATAAAAGGCACGATTGAAAACAGCAGTCTGCCATCTTATGTGAAAAGGGGAGATGCTCAATCCGTTGTTTTCCAGCCAGTCTTCATAAGAATGCTTAAAATATACAGATGACTGAGAGAGAAAGAAAAGTTCCACATCACTCAATTTGAAGAACAATTTATAATGTTTAAGAAAATTTTGAAAAAGCAGTGTTTTCTACAGGAAAGCAAGATAGCAACTAATCAAATGTTTATAACTTTTAAAGCTTTACATTTATCTATTTTTTCAGGATATTAAAGTATAAGTCTTGGACTAGCTGGTCTGCTGAGGTCAGGGTCCGGCAAACTACGGCCCATGGGCAAAAAATGTTTGCTTAGAACAGCACTGTTCAAAAGAAATATAATGTGAGCTACAAGTGCAAGTCACATGTGCAATTTAAAATTTTTCAGTAGCCAAGAAAATTTAAAAGGCAAATAGAAACAGATTAATTTAAAAGTATTTTTAACTAAAAATAACCAAGATATCATCATTCAAAATATAATCAATATAATTATTGAAGTATTTCACATTCTATTTGTTTTCTTACTTACTTATGCACTAAGCCTTTGAAATTCAATGTCAACTTCACACTTGAGAGCACATCTCAGTTCGGACTAGCCCCATTTCAAATGCTAGATGGCCACATGTAGTTAGTGGCTACCACACAGGACAGCACAGGGCTAGAAACCCTGTTACACAGCAAGAGGTCTTGCGTTATAATTAAAAAGACCCCCAGCCGATCCAACAGAGGGGACAGGTTATTTGGAATCAGTGCTTTCTATACTCTTTTGAGCAACTACCCTAAGCACTTACCCTGGATTTGACCATGTAAAAATACAAAATTTATTGAAAGTCATCTTAATCTCAGTGACTCCTTAACATTCTTTGGGGCTGGGGAGACAGCTGCTTATATGCAGCTCAACAAACAGTTTTATCATTAGGAAAGTTTGAAGTCCTTGAGTAATGTAGGATTTTGGACAATATAAGGCTGTTTTATATACACTGCTACTGACCTCTTATCTGTTACAGTAAGTATGGTAAGTATTTTGTCATATAGATGCCCATCCATTTGAGAAATTTCTCTGTCTCTAGAAGGATATTTCAGTCTTATCAGTCATAAATATGATCTGAATGTGAATATAGGTATCTGTTTGCCTTTGGATCCATAATGTTCTCTGCTCTCAATCTTCAGGTGAAGTTTTAAACCTGTTTATTTTCTAGGACTTGGAAAAGGAGAGTGACACACCCTTCCAGGTGTCTACTGAGGAAATCCTAGACAACTATGGGTAGAACAGCAGACCAAGCTGGGAGCAGAGAAGCTAAAGGTGCAGGCTCCTAAAACCCAAGATTTCTCCATTCCCCAGGCAGATACTTTGAATGAGAGTTAGGTCTTCTGCTCAAGGAACAGGGCTCTCTTAGGGAGTTAAGGGCTGTTACTGAACTTAAAGTGACATCTTGATCACCTCATACACTGGACTAGACTATAAAGGTTTGAAAAAATTACTTTTATTTTGGATTTCTGTCATATATGCAACACGAAATCATGAGTTTGTTTTTTCCAAACAACAAAATCACTGTGTAAATAAGCACTGGCATGTACTGCTTATGACATGCTAAGCACTATGCCAAGTGTGTGCAGAGGAAGCACCTGGGGTTCTTATGAGGATGCAGATTCTGATTCTGTGGGTCAGGAATGAGGCCTAAGAGTCTACATTTCTGACAAATTCCCAGATGATGCAAATGCTGCCAGTCCTTGAATCTCAGCTTGAGTGGCAATGGGCTCTACGTGGATGAATAACATAATCCTCTATATAATATCAGGAGGTCTTTACAACTATTAAACCTATTTTAAAGATGAAGAAATAGAGGAACAGAGAGAATTTTTGCCCAAGGTCACAATGGTTAGGAAGTGGCAAAGCCCAGCCCCGTGCTCTAAGGATTCTACTGTATTATCTTTTCACTTTGCAAGTTTTGTTTCTCTGGTGGCTCAGATGGTAAAGAATCTACCTGCAATGTGGGAGACTCAGGTTTGATCCCTGGGTGGGGACGATCCCCTAGAGAAGGGAATGGCTACTCACTCCAGTATTCTTGCCTGGGGAATTTCATGGACAGAGGAGCCTGGGGGGCTACAGAAGTCAGACATAACTGAGTGGCTAACACACTTTGAAAGTTTAAATGCAACAAAGTAACATTAAGTATCATTTCATTCTAACATTAAACTTAAAACACACACACTACAGTATTCTATTTAAAACGGTATTCGTAACATGAAGGTTTGAACTAGTCATAATTGGAACTTTCATTAAATATTAGAGAAGTTACATGATTTCATTCCTCGCATACAGTACCCCCGCCCCCAATATGCAACTTCAAAAGGCTGCTTGAAGCCTGTGGTCAGACAATTGTTAACATCCGCTACCCAAGTAACTTAAGAATGGGCTGCGTACGAACGGTCTGTGGCAGTGGAGGGGGACGGGTATTAAGTGGGGCGGGGGTAGGGGGGGGGAGGTTAGCGTGAAGAAACAGCGTATAAGATACAAAGTAGAATTCGAGTAGTTAATAGTTATCTAAATCCTCACTACTTTTAAGTGAGGTCAGTTAACTAGCGGCATTGGCAGCAGTTAGGAACGGGTTAGAAATGCAGAATCTTGGGCCCCCGGCCTAGATCTGCACAATCAGAATGTGCTTTTTAACCGGAACTGCAGACGATCGTACACACTTTAAAGTCTGAAACCACTGATCTAAATCACTTTGATTTAAATTCATTCCAATACCAGACTCTCTGGAGAGTCGCGACCTTAAAGACGAGGGCAAACAATGCCTTTCTCAGGCAGACATTTTATTTTCCTCTCAGGTGCAGTGTCGTGGGGTTTGGCGAGCCCTCCCGAGCCCACTACCGGCGCCTCCCGGGCAGGACCCGAAGGCTGCGGGGCCTACGGAGCCCCGCAATGCGACTGCGGCTGATGCGCAGGTCACCACTCCCTTCCCGCAGCCAGCCGTACTTTATTTACTCCACCGGACCGCGCTCCACGCGGAAGGCCGCAAGTGGACACCGGCCGCACGGCTTCCATTCCGGGAGGCACAGGGCAGGGGAAAAGACCTCGGATCCCGCGCCCTGACCCTGAGCACCACGGGCTTGGGCCTTAGGCCCGAGGCCCTCACCTTCAACACCAAGTCGGTCAGGTAGACGGCAGTCCAGCCGCCCACCACCACTACCACCAGCGATACCGGAATCATGGCAGCGGCGGGGGCAGCGCAGGGAAGGCGAGCGCCGGCGTCCTCCCTGCGAGCTGCAACCAGCTGACCGCGCGGCGCCTACAGCCCCAGCATCTGAGTAGGGACCAAGCTGCCACGGGTTCCTTTCTCGTAGTGGCCTCGTTTCCTTCCGGATCCTTCTGGTGGGACACTCGGCCCGCAATGCTCGCACCGGAAAAGTGGGCGGGGGCTTATTTTCGCGGAACACTTAGGCGCCACAGTCTAGGCATCAGCTAGCTTACGGCTTCGAGCCCTCTAGCGATTTCTTAGTCTTTGGCCCTCCCTGCTGTCTGGTCTCCATTCTCTCTGGTTCTGGTCTGGGGTGTGTAGTTCCTTTTAATCTAGTGAGAGTTTGGGGTCATCCGAAATAATAATCGTCTCCGCCACTCAGACGTCTTAGGTATCCAGATTTAAATTATGTTCAATCGTTCTTTATATTGAAACGTTATTTACACATAGAGAAAACATAATACAGATTTCAACTGTTTCGATGAGTTTTGATAACTATATATCCATGTACCCTAATCAAAATAGAGAACGTTTCCATCTCGGGAATTTTCTTCGCTCGCTTCTCAGTTAATCCTCTCGTCCTCTGCCCATTCCTACCCCTCATTTTCTTTGTAAAAACTTTGTGTAAATAGAATCATACAATAAGTACTCTTTTGTGTCTGGCTTATTTTGTTCAACATATTTTTGAGCTTTAGGTTCATTTCTCAACCTTTTCCATTATAAAATTTGAGATTGGTGCTGCATTAAAAAAAAAAAAAGTTCTAAACACCCTTACATATTTTTGTATGTTGACATGTACTTGATTATATATTGGCCTGGAGCAGTAGTTCTCAACCTTGGCTGTAACATTAGGATCACCAGGGAACTTTAAAAATTCCTGATGCCCGTTCTGTAGCTTAGACCAATTGAATCAGAATCTCAGAATGGGACCCAAGCCCCCATATTTTTTAAACAGGTCATTCTACTTTGCAGGCAAGATTGAGAACCAGTCAACTGGATGATTTCTAATGGGAAGGAAAACTAATATTTATGGAGTTGTGTTTTTTCTTTTTTTGCATTCTCCTAATGCCCAAACCTTTAAAAGTTAAACTTGTTTTAGCTCTCTGGAAAAGCATCAGCAGCAATAGTAATACTAATCCAAAATACTGAGAATACCATCTTAAGAATAAGTATCCCAAATAAAAATGCCCCCTCAGCCTCTTGCAAAGTAAAAATATAGTGAATACAAGAAACCTGTATGAGAGATACTGCTACTCATTTGCCTCACTCTCTCATACTTTTCCTAAAGTTTTAATAATTCAGCACCATTTCTTCCAAGCTTCAAGAAACCTTATGATTCAGTTTTACATCTTCTTGCATATATGTGTGTACGTGTTGTTATAAAATGTTTCAATTTATTTTGAACAAGTGAAGTTGCTCAGTTGTGTCCAACTTTTTGCGACCCCGTGAACTGTAGCCCACCAGGCTCCTCCGTCCATGGGATTCTCCAGGCAAGAATACTGGAGTGGGTTGCCATTTCCTTTTCCAGGGGATCTTCCGGACCCAGGGATCGAACCCACGTGTCCCGCATTTCAGGCAGAGGCTTTAACCTCTGAGCCAAACAAAGCTGGGTATAATTATAAAGTTTATATTCAAGCACCCTGTGATGTCACAGTTTTCCATGTACAGGTATCCCAAAAGTCTTTATGCAGTTTTAGGTTTTGATAATTTCAGAAGTATAAATGCTACAAACTTGAAAAAGCATCACTTGAAAATTTATTTATATTTCTTTTACAGTTATTTAACTTGGAGAATTTTGAATAATTTTAAATTTCAAATTTTTTAGTCCAGAGGAAGGCAAACATTGACTGAAACAAAAAACTGAATTATATTTACTGTTCAAAAATTTCTGAGACCAAAGAAACATGAAAGAAATTTAAATAATTTTATTTTTCAAGTGATGTTATGTGTAAGTTCATAGAGTTTGTACTTCTGAAGTTATTGAAGCTTAAAACTACACTAAGACTATTGCTACACTATTGTATTTGAACTGACTTTTGTTTGCTCTTGTATAATGACTGTAGTTTTTAACTGTTTTTTCCTATGATGAGAAAATTAAGAAATAAAGTGCTTCTCTTTTGTTAGCCTGAAGCCTTGTCTGGACCACTTGCTGGGACAAAAACCAGATATTTTGTGGCTATCTGATTATACAAAATATGTAGGAAATGAGTTGATTGTGTTTTTCTGTTCCCAACCTAAATTTTTACTTATTCAACTGACTTGATGTTCACGTTAGGGATCCAGCAGTCAAACAGAACACTGAATATAATCCTGCTGGTTTCTGGAATTTATCAGTCATGGAAGGCAGCTGGTGGCAGCAGAAAAGACAAGATAGAGGATGCAAGGTGGCAGTAAAAAAAAAATCAGTATTCCAGAAGATCAAGGTATTCTCTTTAGAATAAATGTGATCTACTTTACAAATAGTTTCAGGTTTTTGTCAAGTAACTGTCTTAAAGAATGCACAGTCAGGCTTTTATTCATATCATTTTATGTAGCATTTATTTTTAGAGGGGCACCAAGTGTACATTTTGGCTGAATGGAAAATGCTACATATTAGGGACCTCCATGGCTGTCCAGTGGTTAAGATGCCACACTTCCACTGCAGGGGGAGTGGATTTGATCCCACTCCCCCTGAAAAAAAACAGCTACATGTTAAAAATCAGTATTTGGCTGAAGCAGAATATCACTATCATATAATAAACTTCTAAGATACCAGGATCAACATGAACTATAAATATTAGATAATACTAATTTTAAAATACTACAATTTTGTTGTTAAAAATATAAGTATTCAGATTTTTAGAGTTTGATGTTCCCTTCAAGAATATTTATTTCTCATCAAACTTCTTGGGTCATTATACTCTACATTTATGACACTAACTTATATCAGCCAAGATAAGCTTGGGAAACCAGCCCTAAAATCCCATTGGCTTAAAATGATAAAGATTTATTTTTTGTTTGTGCTACATATCCAACATGAATTGGTAGACTGATGCAGATTCCATTTTATCATGCCCAGTTCTCAAAGTGAGGCTCAGGATTTAATGCAGCAGAGAAAGAGGACTAGAGTGTTTATCACTGGCAGAAAAATCCTATGACCAGACATGCACACATTACTTCCATTTCTGTTTCATGAACCTAAAGTAGTCAAATAGATGTGTCTCACTTAAAAGGCAGAAGGAGTATAATCCTCTGTATATCTAGAAGTAGAGAAGAATATACCTGGAAGTAAACATGAGTGTCACCTACGACATAAGTAGATGCTCTCTTTCATGCAATTGGCTTTCAATAAACCAGTCATCTGGGTTTTTCTATCTCTGTTTCAGTTTCGTTTCATGTAGACTAATATCAGCATCTTCCTGGAGTAGAATAAGAGAATCTTTTCAATCACTACCATGTAAGAAATACTTGTACTCTGAAAAGATCGATTTGATTTCTTCTGCCTCAGGTTCCTGGAAAAGGTCAGTTTTCATTCCAATCCCAAAGAAAGGCAATACCAAAGAAATGTTCAAGCTACCGCACAATTGCACTCATCTCACATGCTAGCAAAGTAATGCTCAAAATTCTCCAAGTCAGGCTTCAACAGTATGTGAACCATGAACTTCCAGATATTCAAGCTGGATTTAGAAAAGGCAGAGGAATCAGAGATCAAATTGCCAACATCTGTTGGATCATCGAAAAAGCAAGAGAGTTCCAGAAAAACATCTACTTCTGCTTTATTGACTATGCCAAAGCCTTTGACTGTGTGGATCCCAACAAACTGGAAAATTCTTCAAGAGATGGGAATTCCAGACCACCTGACCTGCCTCCTGAGAAATCTGTAAGCAGGTCAAGAAGCAACAGTTAGAACTGGACAGTTAGAACAGACTGGTTCCAAATCAGGAAAGGAGTACGTCAAGGCTGTATATTGTCACCCTGCTTATTTAACTTATATGCAGAGTATATCATGTGAAATACCAGGCTGGATGAAGCACAAGCTGGAATCAAGATTGCTGGGAGAAATATCAATAACCTCAGATATGCAGATGACACCACCCTTTTAGGGCAGAAAGTGAAGAAGAACTAAAGAGCCTCTTGATGAAAGTGAAAGAGGAGAGTGAAAAAGTTGGCTTAAAACTCAACATTCAGAAAACTAAGATCATGGCATCTGGTCTCATCACTTCATGGCAAATAGATGGGGAAACAGTGAGAGACTTTATTTTCTTGGGTTCCAAAATCACTGCAGATGGTGAGTGCAGCCATGAAATTAAAAGGCGCTTGCTCCTTGGAAGAAAAGTTATGACCAACCTAGACAGCATATTAAAAAGCAGAGACATTACTTTGCCAACAAAGGTCCGTCTAGTCAAAGCTATGTTTTTTCCAGTAGTCATGTATGGATGTGAGAGTTGGACCATAAAGAAAGCTGAGCACCGAAGAATGGATGCTTTTGAACTATGGTGTTGGAGAAAACTCTTGAGAGTCCCTTGAACTGCAAGGAGATCAAACCAGTCAGTCCTAAAGGAGATCAGTCCTGAATATTCATTGGAAGGACTGATGCTGAAGCTGAAACTCCAATACTTTGGCCGCCTGATGTGAAGAACTGACTCACTGGAAAGCCCCTGATGCTGGGAAGGATTGAAGGCGGGAGGAGAAGGGGACGACAGAGGATGAGATGGTTGGATGGCATCACTGACTCGATGGACATGAGTTTGAGTAGACTCCAGACATGAGTTTGAGTAGACTCCAGGAGTTGGTGATGGACAGGGAAGCCTGGCATGCTACAGTCCATGGGGTCGCAAAGAGTTGGACACGACTGAGTGACTGAACTGGACTGAACTGCCTCAGGTTCCAGAAAGTATTTTCTCTGCAAGCAGTTTTAATAAGATACATTGTTTTCACCTAAAAAGCATGTTATTTTGGTTTTGTTCTAGATGGCTTTTATACATTTAGTAGCTGCTATTCCATCTTCTTTAAAACATCTTGTTAAATATATGACAAAGTTATTCTAAAACCTTTGGACATCATGCATTTTTGTCTTTGACTGAAGTATGATGTAGTGGCCCACTATCTTTCTGCTTACAGACAGTTATAATTGCTTTTGGATTACATTACTGAAGGGTATATGAACAAGACATTGTATGCTTATGATTCCTAAATCACTGAGCCTTTACCATCTTTGTTCTATAACAATTGACATGTTTTGAAACCAATTTTCCATCCTGTGAATAGTTCTTCAATCAGAATGCAGTATGTTGAGAGCTGTGTGAAACAACAATCTCTCAACAATTGAACAGAAGCAGAGTTGAATTTACCATACTGTTAGACTTGGTGTTGGAAAAGACTCTTGCGAGTCCCTTGGACAGCAAGGAGATCAAGCCAGTCAATCCTAAAGGAAATCAACCCTGAATATTCATGGGATGGATTGATGCTGAAGTTGAAGCTCCAATACTTTGGCCACCCGATGCGAAGAGCAGACTCACTGGAAATGACCCTGATGCTGAGAAAGATGGAAGGCAGAAGGAGAAGAGGGTGGCAGAGGATGAGATGGTTGGATGGCATCACTGACTTAGTGGACATGAATTTGAGCAAACTCTGGGAGATAGTGAAAGACACAGAAGCCTGGCGTGCTGCAGTCCATGGGGCTGCAGTCAGAGTGGGAGTGCCTGAGGCCAGGGTGCACTGCATGACCTTTGGCATCGGTTTCCTGTTTGTCATTTTCCTTCTGACGTATCTATCTCCTTCAGATATCTGGTTATTTTGGCCTATGAACTCATATTCCCACGGAGGTACTGGCTACTTGGCCTGGTAGTATCTATAGGTAATGGCTGAAGGCCAGCCCCTAATCTGCGTCAACTCCAAAGTTCAAGAGAAATAGCAAAAAAGTATTCCCTGTAAGCAAAACCTCAAACAAGGCAGTAACTCAATTATGTGCTGGGGCCAGGATGTGAAATAGAGTCTCCTGTTAACTCTTGTCCCAGGAAGCAAATTCGTGGGTCAGGGGTACACCTTTGAACCCACTTGGAGAAGGCAGCCTCCATAAGCTATAAGGATCTGAGGGAGCACAGCCAATAAATAAATAAACAAATTTAAAAAAGCAGTGTGCCAGCCTTATAGTACTACATCCAGCTTTATAAGAAGAGCCAGCAAAATTTTCATTTATTTAGCACTGCTTCGCTTGCTGTTTTTTTCTTTAAACAAATTTTATCTACCTATTCTACTCTTTTGTATTGAAGCATTCCACGTGGGAAGGCCCCAGGGCCTTGATGGAGTGAATTCCCTACAGAGGTTTCATAGAGACCCAAGTGTGAATCAAAAATAAGGGTGGAGGGAGGGGACATATGTTTACCTATGATTGATTTAAGTTGCTGTATGGCAAAAACCAACACAATATTGTAAAACAATTATCCTTCAATGAAAAATAAATACATTAAAAAAAAAAAAAAAGAAACAAGGGTGGCCAGCAATGGAGCCCTAGCAAAAAACAGGGTGAGCAGGGAGATATGGGCAGTGCCTTTCTATACACTGTCCTGAGGAGACAGTCTGTAAAACTGACTAAATGAAGTACACTAACTACATGACCAAGCTCTTTCTGGTTAGCAGTGTTCAGGATGAGTAGCCCACCGTGCCTTCAGGCCAGCTGCAGCCTGTGTACTCTCAGTACACCTTCAGTTCTGGAAGTTTCAGTAAATACCCCCAAGAGGCCTGACACTTCATGAAATTAAATCAGGTTAGGAAAACCTAATTGTATTTAAACTCTCTTTCTTTGCTCCAATTCCATATACCTCAAGCCACCTTCTGATAAATAGACACACCATGTAGCTTGTTTAAAGGAAAAAGCATAGTGATCAGACAGTTAAGAATAAACAAGTCCACAAAATAGTTATTATTTCTCAATAAAAATTAATCATGATGCATATTCGTATGTATGATTTCGTCTCTTGTGGTTAGTGTGAATCAGGATCTCTGAGAGAAAGTTCACAGACAGGAACAACAAAGAGCCAGACTTGGACCACGGTGGATTCATTAAGCCCTTCTCAGCTGTGTACCTTCCTTCCAGCATCTACAGTTCATATGGTGAGTATGCGGATCCCTACTGATGGAGAACGTAAGACCACAAGCAGCAGGATGAGGACACTTGAAGTGTGGTTTCCTATCCCAGCACTCTCTCAAAACTCTGCCTCAAAAGTCAGCAGCAGGGACTTTCCTGGTGGTCCACTGGTTAAGACTCTGCCTTGCAATGTGGGGGGATGCGGGTTTGATCCCTGTTGGGGAACTAAGATTCCTCATGCCAAGGAGCAACGGGTTCCACGTGCAGCAACTACTGAGCTGGAGTGCCACAACTAGAGTCTGTGCCCTGCAAGGAAAGATCTCACGTGATACAACTAAGACCTGGCACAGCAAAAAAAAAAAAATTTTAAAGTCAGTAGCAGTTTCCTGGTGGCTCAATGTGATGTCTTCTCAGTCTTCCCCCTACACTCTCTTTGTTACTCAAAACTGTTGACCACCACCTGGGTTCCCGGGAGTGCTACCTGAGGTAGTCCAGACTGGAAAGAGATGGGAGGGTGAACTTGAGCCAAAGTTGGGAAACTATGCACAGAAACCAAATGTTTATTAATCATCTACTAAATATGGGTGCTAGGCATATTCTTTTAGGTATCTGACATATGTTAGTGAATACAAGAGACAAACCCCCCTGCCCACAGGAATGAATATAAGTGACTCCAGGAACATTAATAAAGGACTGTCCTCTACGTTCCTGTAGGGGTTTTTTGTTGTTGTTGTTTGTTGGTTTTTAGTTATGCTGGGTCTTCATTGCGGTGCATGAGCTTCTCTCTGGTTGCGGCCCACAGGCTTCTCTAGTTGTGGTGCGTGGGCTTAGTTGCCCTGCAGCATGTGGGATCTTAGTTCCCTGACCAGGGATAGAACCCACATCACCTGCATTGGGAGGCGGATTCTTAACCACTGGACCACCAAGGAAGTCCTGTTTCTATAGGTTTTATTCTCACTTTTATTATAGTACTTCCAACATATTATTGCAATTACTTGTTTCTATGTCTGTCTTGCCTTCCTGTACTGTGGGCGTTGGTATGGCAGGGATGTCATATCTTATTATTCTGCCACACAGCAGGCATTCAACAAATGCCAGTAGAATAAATACCTGAATGAACAAGTGAAGCTGAACTGCTAAACAGGCTGTTGAGTTCTAATGTCTTAGAGAGATTATGCTTATCTTGGTCTTAGAGGAAAATAGGTTTTATGTTAGAAAGAAAAAACCTCACAAAACAAAAACACTGCACTAAAGGAATACCAAACAGCTATCAGCGCTTCTCTCTGTTCTTTCCCGCTGACACCCTAGGCAAGGCCACCACCATTTCTCTCTGGATTAACAACACCATCTCCCAATTGGTCTCTCCAGCTCTTCTAACCCGTCCTCTCTCTTTTAGTCTCTTCTCTATAATGGAGCCAGGGAGCATTCTAAATTATAATTATGACCATGTAACTCCCCTCTAGAAAATTGTGCCACTGTTTTGTATTTTAGTCAGGTTTTGCCATATAACAATCCCAAGTCTCAGTGACTTTACCAAAAGAAATACTGTTTTCACGCTTTCGGGTCTGTAGGTTGGTGGCAGTTCAGCTGGCCAAGGCTACATTCAACTGGGTAGGACCCCAGACTTCTAGTTGGATTTAGGTCTAGTTCTTCAAGTATCTGGAGAAGGCAATGGCGAGCCACTCCAGTACTCTTGCCTGGAAAATCCCATGGATGGAGGAGCCTGGTGGGCTGTAGTCCATGGGGTCGCTATGAGTCGGACACGACTGAGTGACTTCACTTTCACTTTTCACTTTCACGCAGTGGAGAAGGAAATGGCAACCCACTCCAGTGTTCTTGCCTGGAGAATCCCAGGGACGGGGGAGCCTGGTGGGCTGCCGTCTATGGGGTCGCACAGAGTCGGACACGACTGACTCGACTTAGCAGCAGCAGCAGCAGCAGCATCAAGTATCTGTCGTCCTAAGCTGAAGGGGCAGCAACTACATAAAGCATATCCTTTTCATAGCTGATCTCAGGATCACAGGAGGGGGAGTCCAATTGAATGAGCTCCTTCAAGCTTCCTCTGGCCTTCTCTGCCAACTTTCCATTGGCCAAAATGAGTCACATTGCTAAACCCAAAGGCAGAGATGTACACTCTGCCTACTGTGAAGCCATGGTCACTTCTGTAGTATGAATGAAGAACTGAGAATAACAACTAATCCTACTTTTCCTTGACCTCAGGGTCAAGCCCAAATACCTTCACAATTTTTTTCTTGCTTTTCCACTTTCTTCTCTTGCAACCTCTCTACCTCCTTCACTGTATTCTTCTCACTCTATTCGCCTGACCATATTTCAGGTCCAATTATAGGAAATACTATCTCTCACTTTCAAGCCTTCTTCCATGCTCCTGCCTTGTCCTGACACACTCTTCTTTCTCCCCTCCCTACATCTATCTTTCCACCCCTATTTACTCCAAAGGTATCTGTCTCTCCCAGACATCAATGTAAATATCACCTCCTATAGGAATGAATTAGTTGCTGCCTCTCTGCATTGCCAAAGCTCCAAAACCTGATTTTATCGGAGTGTTTAGCACAGGCATTGTTTTTTTTTTAATTTAATTGACTATCTTCCCTCATAGGCTATGTGTGACCTTCATGAGGTTGCAACTGTGACTCTATTTCACCATTCCCAGCACCTAACATCATTAGTGCCTTCCAAAGAGAGAGTACTCATTTTGTTTTTATTGGGTTGGCCAAAACGTTCATTTGGGGTTTTCCATAACAGCTTACGGAAAAACCCTAACAAACTTTTTGGCCGACCTAACACTTAATGAATGTATACATAAGTGAGGACAAACAACCAAGAATGCAATTTGGTTTGAGGATCTGCTCATAATAATATAGTTTGCAAAGTCCAGTATATATGTGTGTGTGTCCGGAAGACTTATGGCAATCAGAAATGTGCAAAGCCTTTGTATTTTTCAAAGCCCTCTGTGCTGTTTATTTTCATCACACATGTCGTCCCTTTGTTAGACTTTTATCCACACGCTACATTGCAAGACAGCCTACAGGTTACCCTAGTAATTTGAAGAGAGGCTTTACCCTGTGGCGGTAATAAAAAAGACAGAACTGGGCTGATAATGTTTGCAACAATTCAGAGGATGCAGCTGGAATACTGATCAGCTCTGGTGGCCGATTGGATGTCCAGGGACAAAGGCATATCTCCCTTAGGAGGGAGTGGTCGGATCTGCCTTTGTGAGATAAACCGCTCCAAGTTATTTATAGCCAGGAGACTAATTCTTAATAGATGAATTTCTAAGTGAAGAGACCCAGATGTTCCTTGCTAATTTTCCTTTTTAGAGGGTGTCAATTTATGTAGTCTGGCTTGAGGGCTGGGAGGGTCTATCAGTCACACCTGACTAGCTGTTCTGCATGAAAATTTGAACAGTATTGTTTTGTCTTCGGAATTTGAGGAAGAAAATTTAATTAAAGACAGGAACCACTCCCAGTCCTCAATAAAGAGCAGACAGGAAGGCTGATTAAGGATTTGAAAGTGATTGGTTGGAGGGTGGTGTTGGGTGGGAGGGTAGGCGTGTGCATAGAGGGGTTGGGAAAAGTCATGGAAGAAACCCAAATCTTCCAGGGTCCCAGCATATGGATTTATTTACTTCAAGAGGTAATTGCCAGCTGAGGCCCATGTTCTTGAAGCTCATTTCAAATTCTGATGATAGAGAAATTATTCCTTTTTCTGATGATGAGAAATCTGATCCAAGTTGCATAGGCTTAGAAGCATCTCTGGTAGTAATTTGCTAGATTTAAGGATATAGGATTTCACAATTAGATTCTCATTTAAGAGAAACCATCTTGCTTATTTAGAAAATTAGTCTTTTATTAGTCAAAATGGATTTGCTTCTGAGGCCTAAACTACTTGGACTCATTTCAGGCAAATGTTTTCTAAGAGCTGAGTTCCTAAATTGAAAGAGAAACATAAGCCAACACAATAACATATTTAATGAACTGCACAAATGCACTGGAAAATTCCCATCCCAGCCAAACAGTGGAACAGAAATCACAACCAAAGGTGCCAAACCGCTTCTGTTTTTCCCAAAGGCCCAAATCATCCTGGGGCATGGTATTGACTCACACACTTATTGATTTTTTATTTTCTGAACTTCTTACATAAAGCCTGATCCTTTAAAAACATGGGCTGGTTTTTCTGGGCATGATTGGCAACACAGAATTGATTATTTCTCAAATGAGATCAGTAATCCCTTTGGGAAGAGTGTGTATGTGTATGTGTGTGTTTGTGTTTGTGTTTGTATTGGGGGGGTTGGTGGGAGATGGTTATGAAGAGACTTTGGAAACTTCACTTTATATGCAGGAGCAGGGATGTGGAGACCCTCTAGATTGTATGATTAGCCTCTTCCTAACCCTGGTGGCTCAGTGGTAAAGAATGTGCCTGCAATGCAGGAGATGCAGGAGAGCCAGGTTCCATCCCTGGGTTGGGAGGATCTCCTGGAGAAGGAAATGGCAACCCACTCCAGGATTCTTGCCTGGAGAATTTCATGGACAGAGGAGCCTGGCAGGCTACAGTCCATATTGGTTGCAAAGAGTCGGACACAAATGAGCATCTAAACAACAAATGTACAATATCTCCCATCCTTTGTGCTGTGACTCATCATCTCCCAATTATCTCAAAGGTTACCGTGAAACTCTCAGCATAGCTGCTTAATGATGGCCTTGGAGAACTCTGCCCACCTCCTCACCCACAGGACACTGAACATCCCAAGTGGAGATGAGAATTGATCTGGTGGCCAAAGAGAGAAGCCCAGCAGGGCAGGCCCTGGGTGAGGGAGAGCAGGCTGGAGGGAGGGGCCTGTTCTGGATCTGGAGTCCTGGAGGATCATCATCTACAGGGTGAGGAAATGACTTCTGAACACACACAGTTCTGAGGTTCCGGGGAGAAGCCCTGGAAGGAGTGTGTACATGGATGGATGATCTGCTGCCCACGCTGTTCTGACTCAGCCCCCTACATATGACCTCTCCTTGTGCTTCTCTCCCTAGCATTCTTTGAGCCCTTGTAAATCAATTTATGCCACTGTCGCTGCTCAGACATCACCAGGTTCTTGGGTTAATATGGGAAAAGACTTAGTGATCAGAGTCACATGAGCCTCCTGGATCTCCTCCCCAGCAAGCAGACAGAAGATCACTGTCAAAGCACGGTGCAGACCCAATTCTGCCAAACACACAAGTACTTAGAGCCAACAGTCCCCAAACAGGCAGCCTGTTCTATGAGTTAACCTGTCAGTTCCCTAGTTATTCCTACAAGCACCTGGCCTCAAAGGTTTAATCCAGGGTGGACCTGGCACTATTCTGAAGACCGGTGAGTAGGTCTTTTAGTCAGATTAGGCCCCACTGTTCTTTCTGAAGGCAGCAGGATACCAGAATGCTGTGCCCACATGTTAGGCTGCTGGGTATGCTGGATTCCTGTTCTTTCACTACTTAAGAGTTATGAGCCCCATTCAGTCTTTCCAGCCCATCACGTATCTTGAACATCTCTCATATGACCATTGGGAAATTTTTTCAACACCCTTTCAGTTAATATAAAAGCCCCAGGGCAGATTCAGATGGCCATGTTTGCACAGCTACCTGCTGAGGGTGGATTATTGATTAGAGCCCTTCAATGTTCACTAACTGCCCCTGGAGTGTACATTAAAGTATGTTTTCACTCACAGATTTAGCAATTTCTGTGCTCGCCCTGCACTAATCCCCATAAGTGATATTATAAATATATTCATCAAAAGAAAATAACTCAGTAAAACTGCTGCCACTCAGTGTGATGCAGTACGCAGGTTATTAAGCCATTGTTTCTCAACTCCAAACTCTTCTTTGTGATGCTAGGGTGGGTGGGGATTCCACAAACGTGTGCTTTGCCAGCTGTCAGCATTGGGCTCTGCCCAAAGGGGCACTGGAGAGAGACTGCCAAGCTGGGAGACAGAGAAGGGATGGTGCCGTCTGTGTCTGGCATTGGCTGGCAACTATACTTTATCAGTAGCCATGGCTTCCAGCACCAATTGGTTCCACTTTCCAGGTTGTTTATAGTCCTCTTGGAGCCAGCTCATCATCCTCTCCTCAGTTCGGTGAGGCTGTCTTCTCACGCCTCTGAGGCACCAGCCGAGCAGCTCACCCCTCCAGGGTCTGGGTCTCGGCTTCATCCTCTGGGGTCTGGGTCTCGGCTCCATGGGGTCCTTTCTCTGAGCTCCGAGGCTCCAACAACTCTGATTTCTTTCCTTTGCTTCCTCAGTCCCAGGGCCGGTACCTGCTTCTTGCAGTTACTGTCTTTGTCTTATGTCAGTGTTCCCCTTTGGCTTTTCCAACCCTCTGACACCTGCTTTACGAAACCCGTATATTAAATTTTTCCTGTTAAAACAACTGATCTGGGCTCTATTTTCAGACTGGACACTAAACAGTATAGTCAGGGTCTAAAAATAACAGAAGCAGAGAAAATATTCTAGGAGCTTTATGAAGAAAATTTCAAACCAAAAAGTTGGTTTACATGGAAAAGACTAGTGGAATATGATTATCTTTGGATAGCCCGAGATCTAAAATGTCAGTATGGTATGCCTGTATGAATAATTATGAAGATTTTCCAACATTGAGGTATCACAGTGATCTGACAGCAGATACTGGGGAGGTCGGCACGAAGCTCCTAGGAGTTAAAGACACTGTGCTAGCTAGTCTCCCAAAATGGTCCCAGTAATTCCTTCTCTCTATGCACATGCCACTCTTCATATCAAGGGCATAACTTATTTCCCCTTCCTGTAAATCTGGGCTGGCCTTTCAACTCACTTTATGCTGATATTCTTGGAATTCTGAGCCCAGTCATTAAGAGAACTGGCAGTTACGCTTCTGCTTCCAAAGTTTCTCACTCTTGAGACACTCCATTCTCATAACCCAGTCACCATGCTGTGAGAAGCCCAAGGCACATGAAGAAGCCATGTTAAAGGAGAACTCAGATATGCTGGTCAACAGCCCTAACTGAGATCCCATTGGACAGCCAGTATTTACTGCAAGCCTCATGAATGAGACATCTTGAGGGTTTCAGACCTGGGGCCCCCAGATGACTGCAATCCTATGTGACATTATGTGGAGCAGGAGAACCATCCAGCTGAGCTCAGTCCACCAAGCGATTGGTGAAAGAGAAAGAAGTGGTTATTTAAGCCCCTGGGTTTTGGAAAGTGTGTTTGCTGCAAGAGAGAACCAGGACAGGCAGGAAGCCCAGTTCCCAGATACTGGGAAACTGAGGTCACTGATAGGAAATTTGGTGACACAGTTACTAAGGTTGCTCAAACCCATCCTAGCAGGAGTATTTGTACTTCTACCGAATGATTCCTTTTAAGCTAGCACAGGAGGATGAAATTTCAATTATATTAGCTGCTACCAGAGTTTAGGGAAGGGTCTAAGCCCTTTGATAGGCTGCCTGGGCGATGGAAGATGAAGCACGTGGACAGTGAGTGAAAGGAGACAACAAAGATATAGGCAAAATTGCCTATATAGAAATGGATAGGAATTTCCAGAGTGAGTGAAGACGGGAAAGAGAAGGGGAAGTAGAGAGTGAGAAAGCAAGGGAGCAACTAAGCAAGGACTAGAGTGAGTGTGAGGCTGAGAATGAGAGCGGGGTGAACAGGCAATCAGGTAGCAGGCTGGATACCTGAGAAATTCCTGGTGGTTGGCGGCGGGGGGCGGGGGGGGGGCGGCTATGACTTTCAGAACAAGGTCATCTAGTACTTGGTATTTGCTGTAAATTTAGGCCTTTGGGGAATGTTTTCTGTTGAAACTGATGTGGCAATGAGACCAGAGACTCAGACATTTTTGAAATAGGAACATTTGACATTTACTAAAAAAATATCCATGTGAGAAGAAAGGAGGAGAACAAGTCCCAAGCCAGAGCCAAAGGTTAATTTGCCTGAGTTCTTAACATAAGGTTTACCATTACTCTTATTTATGAGTACAAAATTCAAGATGCCCACCCCGCCCCTCCCACTCCTTTCCAGAAATTGTTTTGGGATCCATAGGGAATGCAGACTCTTGTATTCATAAATGAATAGAGATGACTTTGAAAAGCAATTCAAGTATACATTTGGAAACAAAGGGAATCAAAGTAAATAGAATGACTGTTCACATGGAAAAATATTCAGGTGACTACTTAAAAAGAATTACAGTAGTCACTCAGAAGAACAGAGGAATCAAATGTTCAAAGAACAAAGCATTAAGGATCTCTTGTTACTTAGGATTTTAACTTTTTGGGACACATGACACAGAGTTCTTTAGCTTTTGGCATAGCTGATTTCCCTCAAGTGCATGAAGGATAAGGGGTTGTATTTCCCTCTTGGACTGAGAAGAGAAAACAGAACAGGAAGAAATGTGTGAGTGAGACTCAGCAAGAGCTGGAAATCTTACCGAGAAGTGGTCAGGAAATACAGGAAATCATGAGCTCCTAGGGATCTGCAGACATTTCGGGACAGCACTGAACTTGTCACAAAGTTTGGGGAGACCTGAGTTCCCTCCAAGCCACAAAACAGACCCAGGTGACAGTTATAAGAGAGTTCTAAGAGGGGATTAGAACCAGGGGTGCTATGGGTGTTCATTCCATGTTCTTTTCTGTGCATCTAGAATGGTACTTACCAGCTCTCTTTGGGAGAAATAAGGACAGAGTCACTTGAATCATCTGTGTTCTGGGGTTCAGATATGGAAACCAAGTGGAGATGGCAGGCTTTTTATAGCCTAGAGTCTGAAGAGTTTTAGAGTCTTCAGAGAGAAGTTTTGGTGATGCGCTTCAGGCTCTGGCTGGTGAGTGGATCCCTATTCTAGACATCGTGAACCTCTGGTCTCTAGGCTGGAAGATATTTTGAGAGTCATGGAATTCAGTCCCCTATTGTCCTGATTGTACAAATGAAGCTCAGAGAGGTGAAGTGACTTGGGCAAGGTCAAGAATTGGTTATGCAGCAAAGCTAGAAAGGGAATTCTGCTTTTAGACTCTCCATCTAGGGCTCTCCTGAGAAATAATTCCATGTATTTGTGGCAGATTATATTCAGTTCAGTCATTCAGTCGTGTCCAACTTTTTGCAACCCCATGGACTGCAGCACGCCTGGCTTCCCTGTCCATCACCAACTCCCAGAGCTTGTCAAACTCATGTCCATCAAGTCGGTAATGCCATCCAACCATCTTGTCCTCTGTTGTCCCCTTCTCCTCCTGCTGTCAGCCTTTCCAGAATCAGAGTCTTTTCTACTGAGTTAGCCCTTTGCATCAGGTGGCCAAAGTACTGGAGCTTTATCTATAGATTATATTGCTTTCCCCCCCACCAAATACTTCTTTTTTTCTCTCTACAGTACCCCTCACCTGTGGTTTGTGAAATCTGTTTTCCTTTTTTACCTCAGCAGCCTGAGTGAATATGACATGGAGCAGAGCTGTGCTCGATGTGTAGTGTGAGTAGACATACCCTTTGCTGGCTGTCAGCCACTGAAATTTTGAAATGGTTATCACAGGCTAACTTAGCCATTCCTAAATTTCTATTGCCTTGTTAGCAGGCTATCTTGCAAGAGAGGCAATGTCTTATCCATCGGTCTGCCTGGAAACTATCAGTACACTTGCACTGTAAGTTATTAATTTGGAATGCTGCTACAAATTCACCTCCTGGGAGTCTGGGTTACATCTGAATGGATCTAATCAACCTGGTTAACTGAAACATCAGAGCCAGGAGTTTAGAAAAGAGACAGTGACCTTGAGGCCTTCCCTGAACATCCCTTCCTCCACTGGACAGAAAGCAAGTGGGGGAGGAAGTGAGGAGAAGGGGGCCAGGCCAAGAAAGGGATTTTGGGGGTGATGCAGATGATGAAATTTCCTAACTTCATACTTTTGTGAAGGGCCAGTCTTGAGACTTAGCTTTGTCCTTGAGCCTTAGGAAGTTCTTCCCTACCTGGTCCCATTCCATATGGCCCAACCTCTCACAGGAGGCCATTCCTCATTCCTAATCAGGGGCAGAAGGAAAATTTAAGGTGGTGGCTATCGGATTATATCCTAAATATTTAAGTTGCAATTTCCATCTTAGCAGTGCTTAACAAGGTCTTCATTCTATATAGCTCATTTTTTCATAATCAAATTTAAATGTATCAAAGAGATTGACTTGGGTTATTCATTGGTTATTATTTATCACATTATGTCATTAATGTCACTGACTGTGTGTCATTAAACTGAATCAACTTAGAGTGAGGTAATGGTGGCCCCAGAACTGGATTAGGTCATTAGAGAGTCACCCCTTGGCAGAAAATATTGTATACCTGTCCCATGATTCACACATATCCAGAAGCAAATCCCAAACACCAGATTTAGGTGAAATACTGTTTTTGAGCTATTAGAATTTTGATATTCCCCTTGTCAGAGGCTGAGTTACCTAAAAGTGTTGCTAAAGTCAGAAGGTCATTCACGTTGATTATTACAGTCTGAAAACTCTAAATCATTAAAGAGACCTCATATTTTAACTCAAATTTTATATATTTTATGAAGTCATGAGTAACCTTTAAAAGGAGCCCTGAAGGAAATCTACATGCATAAAAATGAATTTCGTATTTAGTGCTTCATGGACAAGAAAGGCACAAAGCAATTAAAACAGATAGGAGCAGGCTTCATGTTTCAAATATTGATACCTCATGACTCCAGTAGTTGAGACAAAAGGTATTTCATGTCAGCATTAGGCAGGCAGCCATAAAATCTGTCTGAAGTCACTGCATGAGAAACAAGATGTTTTATTTATGTATTGTCAAAAGTTCACAAAGACTCCATTATGTGGGAATGTTCAGTATAACCTAAGTGACAACTCCATTCTAACATATGCCATGTCTGATCTTGCCTGGCCCAGAGCAGCCCAGCCATGGGGACTGCTCTTTTGACAAATATTTGGATTAGACATTGCCCACTTAGGCTTCTTAGGAACACAGCGTGGTGCTGTCTAGATGGAGTAGTCCTCAGTGCCCGATGGGTGCCACCATAACCTACCACCACAGCACTGGGGAAAAGCACCAGACCCTGGGGACCAATGACAGAATGAATGACAGGCCTGGCATTCCTTCGGCATCCATGTGCTTCCTACCGCCATTGTGAGCTACATTTTTGCAATGCTTAGTTCACACGACTGCAAAGTTTACATGGTAAGAGGCAGGGCAGTGGTGAAGAGCAAGGGTTTTGGGATCAGGCTGCCCTATTTCAAAACCTGTCTCTGCCACTTATTAGCTGGGTGACCTTGAGCAAGTTTCTTAACTTCTCTGTGTCTCAGTTCCCTTGTGTATAAAATGGGTGGGATCAGAACAGTACCTACTCACAGGGTTGTTAACGAGGATTACACGAGTGTGGGCATAGAAAGGCCATGGAACATGCTGTTCCTGGCTCCCAGTAAATGCTACCTAAGGGTCAGCTGTCACTGGTTAGCTGTCATGGACTCTGGGGACAGCTGCTGTGAGTTGGAATCGAATCTTTCAGGAGAGGGTCTGTCTGCTTTATCAGGAAATTCAGCTGCCAAGACACCTAGACAGCCTATCACAGGAACGAATTTGAGGCCCTGGCCTTCCCAGGGGTGCCTGAGGAGACCAGCAATTTAGGGGGAAGTTTCACAAAACTTCGTTGCTGGGTGGGGCTTGGCAGCCTCCACATGGTAATGCCCCCCGGACCTGAGCAGAGCCAGGGCAGGAGTTCCTGACATTGATGCAAAGATGGACAGTGAACTGGTGGCAGCAGCTAAGCTCTGGAAAGGGCATGGTGATGGACTTCACCATTATTTCTCACACGAAGGGAGGAGTATTTCATGCACACAGTTTTAGGTTAAAAGGATTGTTCCAAAAACATTTGTCTGTGCTAAAGACCCTCAGCCAGGGACTTCCCTGCTGGTCCACTCCCCATGCTGCAGGTTCAGGTCTGATCCCAGGTCAGGGAACGAAATCCTGAATGCCGCAGCTAAGAGCCCAAATACTGCAACTAAGATCCAGCATAGCCAAAAAAAAAAAAAAAAAAGTGTTTACAAAGACCTTTAGTCCCACACAGGCCCTGAGCCATCTAAACGAGCGTTAGAAGCCCCATCACTGTTGGAAATGGGCATCTGGACTTGGTCTGGTTGCCCACGCCTGGTCTCCGGGATGCTGCTGGGTTGGGGGACCATGGTGCCCAGCATATTCCAGCAAGCTGCAGCCTCCTTGCCACGCGGTGGGAGATGCTATTGGTTGGTTATCCTATAGCCATTCCTCTTTCTCCTTTGCCGACCTTACACTGTAGTAATGCACAATTAAATACCACGTGTCTCATGAGTTTGAGTAAACCCTGGGAATTGGTGATGGACAAGGAGGCCTGGTGTGCTGCAGTCCATGGGGTCACAAAGAATCAGGCACTACTGAGTGACTGAACTGAACTGATGATGGTGCCAGAGCCCAGCAGGAAGGAGAAAGACTCTTGTCTTTCCTGGCAGGGACTCGGCCATGAAAAGCCAGGAGACTTTTTGTTTGCAGCCCTCCCAGCTTCATTTCCCCTCTGTAAAGGTCTTCTCCTTCCCTTACTGGGGGTGGTGGAGGGAGCAAGGGGCGACTTGCAGGCTGCTCACATGGTTGCAGAGCCCAAATTGCAATTCTCTGCTGATCCTGGATACACCCATCGTCACTGGAGACACATCTGGCAGTCTATTTCAGGTCAACACTACAAAAACTATGTTTTTCAAAAGGATGATGAGAATTGTTGTAAAAAGTTTTATGACAATAAATGTGACAACCCATTAAAAAAAATAAGTATCACGTGTCCTTGAGGGTAGTCATGTGACACAGCTCTGGCCAAGGGACATAAGGAGAACTTTCTGGAGAAATATTTTCCCCTGCTTTCTGCCTTTGGGGGCAGTTATATGAGGATATGATACTTATAGCTGTGGTGACCATTTTATCATTTTGTGACCATTAGACAGCAAGGCCAAGGGCGAAAAAGCCAATATGCGGAGGAATGGTAGAGTAGAAGGATGGAAAAAAACCTGAAACATCTATGTCTGTGTTGAGATGTTGAACAAATCCTGGGACTACTTATCTCTGGACTCTTTTTCAAACAACAGATGCTCTTAAGGTAAGCCGCTGTTAGCTGTTTATCTGTCACTTATAACCAGAAGCATTTCCAAATGATACCATAACTCTTAACCTGTGTGTCTAGTTTATGTACCCAAACTACTTCTTTTCTCCTGATTTGCACCACTTTTGGCCCCAATTCAGGCCCTTGTTTGAAGAGGCAGAGCCTTCCCAGCTCTTACATTTCCCTCTCTCCAAGGTGCTGGAGTAGACTATCCTCAGCCACTGGCCAAGACCCAAGGATGTCTCGCTTGCCAGCACTCAGGTGGAGACTCAGGCTAGAGAATCTCACCATGGTGTCCCTTTCACTGAATCACACCCCTTCTGTGTTGTCCTTCTAGACCCAAGGCTTTACTATTATTTGGAACACTGTTGTTTGAACTACAGGTCACCCAAGGCAATGTCAGCTCCGTTGGTCCTAGCCTTGCCCAATTCTGCCTTTTGCAGGCCTCCTTGCTAGCCCTTTGGTTAAGGTGGCCTCCCAACATGGCTGACCGGTGGGCTCACACTGGCTGTGACTCACACAGCCTGGAAGGTTAAGGCCCAGAAATGGCTCTTCTCAGTGCTGAAAATGTGAGTTCTAGGTGCCTCACTCCTTAGAATTTCTGTTGCTGCTGCTGACGTCATTTTGACCTTGGCCAAGAAACCTGATCTCAGTCCCTGCACTGCATCTGTTCAGTGTGATATTTTGGAAAAAGAGGCCTGGATTTCAAGATTGAGGAGGTGTTGGCTCTAGTCCGGTCTCTCCCACAAACAAACCAAAGTCAGCTGCTACTGCTCCTTTCTGGGCTTCTATTTCCATGTATAAAACAGAGCAGTGATCCTTTCCCTGTCACTGCTATTTACATATTTCAGGAAGTGAATTTTAAACTTGGAGACACAATAAAAATTATAGAGAACACTTTAAAGAATTATCTAGAACATTAATGCATATTTCCATAAGTACTCACAGTGTCTTTCTAAACTTGAGGTTTGGTGAATATAATGAAAATTTCACTGGAGCCCGTCTTAATTTTTTAAAAAGCCTATGAATTTTCCCCCAGGGTTTTCTAACACACCAGAAATAAATTACAGAAAGGAGGGGTGCGGGCGGTGAAGCACTAAACAGTCATTCTTCCCAGCTGTAAAAACCTTGCTTTTCATGTGAATTAAGTCTTTGATCCCTACAAATCCATTTTGCTCTTGGACAAATTCCAGACACTGCCTTCTTGGGGAAGCACAGTTCCAGGGACAGAATGGCTGTTTGCGGATGGAGTTTCTCCTACGACGGTGCTGATCTGAGAAAGCAGCCTGAGAAATGGGGGCGGGCGGAGGCATGAGCTCTGTGTTCCCACGTTTTGGCATCTGCAAGGTGCCTTATTCCTTTTTCAAAGGACTCTGCTGCTTCTCTCCTCTGTCTTAAAGGCAGGCCCTGACTCTTTTCCTTATGAGTAGATTTGTCTTTGTAATTCTGCAAGGCCGTGGCAGTCCTGCTGAATAAACTCTGCTGGAAATGGTAAGGCCTTTAGTGGGTAGTCAATTCTATCCTTATGTAAGCTCATCTGTTTTGAATATCTGAGCATTTGCAGGTGCCAGCTACTGTCCTCAGATAGTAACTCATACTGTGCTGGTGATGGAGACTGCCTTTTTTTTAAAAAAAATATGGTTTATAGATAACATAATATTTGTTATGTTAGCCATTTGTAAGTGTACAATTCAGTGGCATTAATTATATCCACAATGCTGTGTGCCCATCACCATTAACTATACCCCAAGCTTTTTCATCATCCCCAATATAAACTCTGTACCCATTAAACTACTGCTTCTCATCCCTCCGTCCCTTCGGCCCCTGGTAACGTCTGCTCTGCTTTCTATGGATTTGCCTAGATATTTCGTGTAAGTGGAATCATACAGTATTGGTCTTTTGTGTCTGACTTCTTTCACTTAGCATAATATTTTCAAGGTTCCTCCACACTGCAGCATGCGTCAGAACTTCATTTGTTTTTATTTCTGGCTGTGTGGGTTTTCATCGCCGCGCAGGCTTTTCTTTAGCTGTGGCGTGTGAGCTTCTCATGGTGGTGGCTTCTCTTGTTGCGGAGCACGGGCTGTAGGTGTGCGGGCTCGGTAGTAGTGGTGCACGGGCTTAGCTGCTCTGTGGCATATGGTATCTTCTAGGACCAGAGATCAAACCCATGTCTCCTGCATTGGCAGGCAGATTCATTACCACTGAGCCACCAGGGAAGCCCAGAACTTCATTCCTTCTTATGGCTGAATAATGTTCCATTGTCTGGACAGACCACATTTTGTTTATCCATGCATCTGTTGATAGACACTTGGGTTGTTCCCACCTTTTGGATGTTACGAATAGTGCTGCTATGAGTATCTGTGTACCGAGATCTGAGTCCCTGCTTTCAGTTCTTTTGGATATATACCTAGGAGTGGGACTGCTGAGTTATATGGTTTTTACATGTGGATATGGTGTCCATAGAACCAACACAGGCAGTAAGGGTTGCTAAAACAAGGACCCATAGCTGCATCCCAGAGGGCTATGGCAAGGGTCATAGCCAAGTGCAAGGAGAAGAAAGGGTTGGAAGAGACAGACCCTATGGTTCTCCTATAAGGCTGTGAGATGCAGTCAGGCCCACAGTGAAGCCAGAAGCAGGAGCCTGGTAAACTGTCTGTCTGCAGAAAGATGGCAGGAGCTCTGGGAGGGTGGAACAGAGCAGACGGATGGGAAGACTGAGGAGCTAGGAGGGTGAGAGGCAGAGGGTCACAGGGTAGCCATGTAGTAAAGAGTCAGAAAACCCATGCGAAGCAAGTGGCAGGGAGAGTAAGGGTCAGGGGTCCAACTATCTATCCATGGAGCATTGTGGGCCCTAGAAACCAACAAGCCTTGATCCTGTGGGCATTCCCCCAAGCTAGGAACCCTCTTCTATCCCTCCTGCTGATGCAGAGAGAAAAACCTGATGGCTCCTGGTTTGTGAGGGATGGTATCTGGATAAGGGCCATCTTATCCAAGCCTCTCAGTGGGAAAGGATCTTGAAGCACTTCCCTTTTGGAGACCAAAGTGAGCAGCTCAAGGCTCAGGACGATCCATCACACTGGACTATGATATGAGTAACTGTTACAGAACACTGCAGCTTTATTATAGGTCGCACCCAAGGGTAAAGATATGTACTGAGCAATGTTGTCTGCTAGGAGGCCGAGAAACACACATCTTAAATTTTAGGTGATGACTTACTCTTAACTACTTGGCTTAAAAATAACTGCCAAGGCCATTCCAGGCCACTACGGTCAGTAATTCCATGAGGGCACAGGCCAGGTGGCATCCTAATCCCCTGTCCCATGGGCTGCTGGGAAGGGAGTTCACGCTTATCTCCAGGTTTATCCCTCGAGCAGGGGCAACGATAGGACAGGTCATATTGTGAAGACAGCCAGAACAGCTGCCTGGGACACATCCTGCGCAGTGGGGGGATGTGAGCTCTCAGTCCTGAACTGTAGAGCTAGCCACATTCAGGCCTCCCCAGCGAGGCTACACAAATTGTGGACGGTACAAAATCTGCCGGGCTGGAAACCCCAAGCAGTTCTTGGTGTGGCCTTCTAGACCTAATTATTTCTGGAGTCAGAAGATGCAAAGCCCCATCGGGCCTAATCTGGAAGTCTTCATGGGACTAATTTATACTAAAAATAGCACACAGATATGATTAGGAAAGGTTCCTCTGCTGCGTCCCTGTGAAAGAGAATAGGACCAATGCTTCCAGAAAGCAGACAAACACCACTGAATTTGCACAATGCAGAACCCAAGCAGAGAGAATGTATGTTATGAGAGGATTTAGTTCTTTTTCCTCTCCTCAAGCACTGTTAAAATAGGCCTCAATAGTAACAGGCTCAGCTGGTCATTCTGACACTTGGAGAAAGTCCTGTGCTTTCTGACTTTGGATGTGTTTATTTAGGTCAGTCCCCTGCTTTGGTGGCTCAGACGAGAAAGAATCTGCCTGTAATGCAGGAGACCTGGGTTTGATCCCTGGGTTGGGAAGATCCCCTGGAGAGGGGCATGGCAACCCACTCCAGTATCCTGCCTGGAGAATCCCCATGGACAGAGGAGCCTGGTGAGCTACAGTCCACAGGGTCGCAAAGAGTCAGACGACTGAGCAACTAAGCACAGCACAGAACCTGCTTTGGTGGGGTCTCATAGCCTCCCCACTTGTGCAAATCTGAACTCTAGGCTCAGAGATGCCTTTCCTGAAACTCTCCCTGGGATCGCTTGCTGCTCCCATAGTCCTCCATCTCCTCTGAAACCCTAAAGTTACTTTCCATATTCTGTTTTATTTGTGTACCTTAAAATCTCCTCTTACTCTATGGTCAACTTCTTGAGGTCACATGTTTTTTCATTTTTCCATTTCCACAGTGTGTCTTGCAGTTAAGATGCATGCAAGAGATATTTATAGAAGTATTTCATGAATAAACTCATGAATACAGAAGGAAATTATATTTAGCACAACTTATTAGAATCCCTATCCATAAAGTTGTGCTAGAATATTTTGGGAAAACATTCTTTGGTATCTGACTTAGATGTCCAGTGTTTCAATATATCTATTTTTTTGTCTTTTTCTTAGTAGAATAAACACCATCTGCTGCACAGTATTACTTAACTAATTAATTAAATGATTAATTCATTTCTAAAGGCCCCGGCAGCCCTGTCTTCTTCAGACTGGCTAACTCCTATTCTTTTTGTCTTCCATTTTCCACTGCCTGTGCCTTAGTTTTCTTGGCAGTGAAATAGGTCTGTCTGTTACCTCACCGGGTTGTTGCTGTGAGGGCAAAATAAAACAGTGATGAGAGATGTTTGGAAAAGTGATCAGTGCCAGGTGAAGTGATACTGGACAGAGCTTTTCAAACTAGTCTGTAGAATGACACGTTTGACCATACGAGAGAAGACAGTGCTACAGAACAAGTTGTTGGTCATAATGAGCTCTGGGGTGACTGTGCACTGTGAGCGCCTAGGGGGGAGTGGGTGGAGAGCAGGACAAAGGACACTTCCTCCATTAATCACAGGAGTGAGAACAGAGCTCTTCTGTGCACCCACTTAATCAAAACAGCACACCTCCCCTCCAAAGCAGCCAATGCCTAACCCACATAAACGAGTTATTTCAAAGTCACAGGAGTTGCCTTACAGAACAAGACAGCCTATTAAAAATGAATAATGTGCATTTCTTCCTGGAAAGAACAAATCAATACCCCTCAGTGGGCCCAGTGCCACCTACCAGCTTCCACACGAGTATGCCTTTATCCAGAAGAAGGGTATGAAAAGGAAAGCTTTTCCTTCCCCTCCCTCAGGCTCATCAGTGAAAGCAGCTCACATCTCTCCCTTCAGAGGTGGAGTCTGAAGTAAAAGAAGTTTACCTTCCCCCAAGAGTACATTGTAAGTTTCAGCCATAATGGACACTCTGGGGACAAATATTTCCTCCTAAGCTCCATGGAACCTTTAGGCTCGGATTACTCAGAGAAGTACAGTTGTTCACTTTGTAGATTCAACTGCAACCCCTTTGCAGTTCAAGTCCGTCAAACAGATATTTATGTTTAGGCAAACACTTCTGAGTTTCTACTATGCATCAGCTAAATATGCTAAATCTATGAATCGACACTTAATTCTCTCATTGTATAAACAAGGGAACTGACATCAGAGAGGTTAAGTTGTGTGCCCAAAGCCACACAGCTGGTAAGAGGGAGAGCTGGGTTTTGAACACCTGCATCTCTGTGGCTCCAGAAACCCTTTTTTAAACCATTAGACTCTACCATCATTTGCTGTGTGGCAAGCACTGTAGTATTTAGGACCCAGGAATGAATCAGATTTGCTTCTTGCTCCTAAATATCAGACACTGGCATATTATCTTGCATAAATAAGTAACTATTTATTTGGCTGCACCAGGTCTCAGTTGCGGCATATGGGATGTTTAGTTGTGGTATGTGAACTCTTAGTTAGGGCAATGTGGGATCTAGTTCCCTGCCTAGGGATTGAACTTGGGACCTCTGCATTGGGAGTGCAGAGTCCGAGCCACTGGACCACCAGGAAAGTCTCTATCTTACCTAACTTTAGCTTAGACTTTACTGGATATCATAACCCTGCGGGGAGGAAACTGAAGAGCCACAGAGCTGAAGGTCTTGCCCCAATAGGCTGAATAATTGACAGAGCAGAGTTTCAAATCCAGGCGATGTAATCTGGTTTCACAGCCCATGCCTGAGCACTGGGCTGCATTATTCCCTGCAAATATTTGTAAACAGATATTCACCCAAGGTTCGATCACTTCCTTAACTGAGGTAAGTAAATGTAGGGTGTAACATAACCATGGCCTGGACTGAAGAGCCAGGGACTCCAGATTCGGAGCTGAAATGCTGCCACCAAGAAAGGTGGCAGAGGTGAGAAGGGCGTTCCATGCCAGAGGCCCCAGCAGGCAAGAAGGAGTATCTATGTCCCTCATACACCACGCCCAGACAGTGCGCAGCAGTCTCCCAGTACCAGTTCGGTTTGTCTTTTTTCAGTTTTTTTTTTTTTTTTACTTTTTATTGTATGTACATATGGTAAAGTACTCTAATCTTACGTGTACAGCCTGATGAGTTTTTACATAGGTATACATGCCCAGAAACACCACCCAGAGCAAGATACAGAGTATATCCCGAGCCCTGGAAGACGCCTTCATGCCCTTTCCCAGTCAGTAAGCACTCTCCTCTTCTGAGATCATCAGTACTCTGACCTCTGTCACCTCTACTGGTTGGTTCTGCCAGTTCTTGCCTTTTACACAAACAGAATCATACAATGTGTGTGTTCCTTTGTGTCTGGCTCTGTGGTTGTGTGAAGCAGTCCTCAGTTCTTTCCACGGTGGTCTCGTTTCCACTGTATGAATACACCTCAATTTACTCATCCACGTTAATGGTCATGGATATTCTAGTTGTTTCTCGGTTTTGAATATTATGAATAAAAGCACCATGAACGTTCTTTCATGGGTCTTTTGGTGGACATCTGTTCTCATTTCACTTGAGTATTTAACAAAGAGTGGAGTTGCCAAACCGAAAGGGCTGTGTGGGTATGTGTGTGTACCTTTTGGCTACACACACACAGACATACACGTTTAGATTCCGTAGGTATGGCTAAAGTGTTTTCCAAAGTGATTCTATCAGTTTATACTCCTGTCAGCAGTGAATGAAAGTTCCAGTTATTCTAACCTTCTTACTCACATTTGATACAGTTCAATCTGACCATTCAAAAAAACTGTATTTTGAAATAATGATTGATTGAAGGAACCACAATCAAGATACAGAAACGTTCCATCACCAAGAGGTTTCCCTCATGCTATTCCTTTAAAGTTCTATCCTAACTAGCCCTAACCTTTCATAATCACTAATTGGCTCTGTCTCTATACTTCTGTCATATTGAGGATGTTACATAAATGTAATCGTACAGTCTGTGGCCTCTTGAGATTGTGCTTTTCACTCAGTGTGGTGTCCTTGACACGCATCCAGATTGCTGTGTAATCACGATGGTTCCTTTTTATTGCTGAGTGGGATTCCATAGTATGGATGTAGCAGTTTGTTTAACCATTCACTTATAATAGAACATCTTGGTTGATTCCAGTTTTGGACTATTACTAATACAGGTACATAGATTTTTGTGTAGTAATAAGTTTTCATTGTTCTATGATAGATGCCCAGAAGTAAGACTGTTGGGTCATAAGGTAAGTTTATGTTTAGTTTTTTAAGAAACTGAAACTATTTTTTAGGGTGGCTGTACCATTTCACATTCCCACCAAAAATGTAAGAGAGAGATCCAGTTACTCTACATTCTTTTGTTTTAAATTCCTTTTATTTACTTATTAATTTTTTTATTTGGCTGGGCTGGATCTTAGTTGTGGTGGGATCTTTGTTCTGGCATGTGGGATCTACTTCCCTGACCAGGGATGGAACCTGGGACCCCTGCATTGGGAGCTCAGTGCCCCATTCAATGGACCACCAGGGAAGAAGTCTCTACTCTACATTCTTGAAAGAAGTTGTCACTTTTTTTTTGTTTTCTGTTTGTACTCTGTTTTTTTTTTTCCTCCTGTCTTCCTACTTGAACATTGTTTAGAATTCCATTTTTATTTATTTGTGTTTTCATGATTAGTTTCTGTTTATTTGATTTATTGTTTCTGAGTCTCTCTCTGAATAAATGGCTGCTTGTTGCTATATTACATGTACATAACTCGCCACTGTCTACTAGTTTGAGCATCTTACAAATCCGAGTGAAGGGTACAAATCCAACTTCCTTTTATGTTCCTTTACCCTCTCCCATGGATAATATAATTGTCTTAAACATTTCCTATACACACATTGAGAACTCTTCCAGGTGGTATTATAATTTTTGCTTCAACTGTCAAACATAATTTAGAAAACTCAAGAAGGAAAGTCTGTTGCACTTATCCATGTTTTGATTCTCTCCATTATTCTTTCTTGCTCTCTGACGTTCCAAGATTTTCTTCTTTTAGCATTTCCTTTCTGTTTAGAGAATTTCCTTTAGCTATTATTTTAGCATAGGTCTGCTAGTGACAGATTCCCTTATATTTTCCTTCATCTGAGAATGTCTTTATTATGTTTTTTATTCTTAAAGGTTATTTTTACTGGATGTAGAATTCTGGTGGGCGGTCCTGTTCTTTTTTTCATTACTTCAGAAATTTTATGCCACGTCCTTCCAACCTCCTTAGTTCCTTAAGAGAAATCTGCTGTCATTTGAATAGTTTTCCCTTATAGGTAATGTGTCATTTCTCTCTCACCGCTTTCAAGATTTGTCCTTTGTCTTTTCAGGAGTTTGACCACGATTTATCTTTTACCGTTCTTTTTTTTTTTTTTCCTTGGCCATCCTGGGCAGCATGTGGGATCTTAGGTCCCCAACCAGATATCAAACCCAGGCCCTCCGCAGTAAAAGGAGGAGTCCTAACTACTAGGCCACCAGGGAATTCCCAATGATGATGTATCTTTGTGTGAAAGATCGCTTAGGTTTATCCCATTTGGAGTCTGCTCAGCTTCTTGAGTCTTTTTGTGCCACTTGCCAAATTTGGAAACATTTTAGCCATTATTTCTTCAAATACTTTTTAGGCCTGACCCTCTTTTTCCTCTCATTTTGGGACTCTGATGACACAGATGTTAGATTATTTGTTACAGTCCCACAGGTCTCTGAGGTTCTGTTAATTTTTTTTTCCCAGTCTACTCTGTTGTTGAGATTGGGTAATCTTTATTGTTCTGTCTGCAAGTTCACCAGTTTTCTTGTCCATCCTCTGCATTCTTCAGTTGAGCTCATTCATTTAATTTTTAATTTTGCCTACTGTATTTTCACTTGTAAAATTTCCATTAGATTCTTTATACCTTATATTATTTTGCTGAGACTTTCTGATTTTTAATTTAAGTGTGTTCATCATTGCCCACTGAAGCATTTTTATGATGGCTGCTTTAAAATCCTTGACAGATAATTCTAACATCTGCATCATCCCAGTGATGATGTCTATTATTGTCTTTTCTCATTAAAGTTGAGCTTTTCCCGTTCTTGGTGTGACATGTGATATTTGGTTGAAACCTGGACATATTTGATATTATGTTATGAGATACTGGATCTTATTTAAGGCTTCTGTTTTAGCTGACCTCTTTTGACGTCACTCTAGCAGGGAGGAGGGGTGTGTGTACTGCCTTCTTACTGCTAGGCATGGGGAGAAATCCAGGTTCTCCACTGGCCTCCACTGACATATGGGCAGGGAGGGCTTCTCGTGAGAGTTCAGGTTCCTTCCTTACTGGGCCTCTGTGAACTACCCTGGCTTAGAGGAACAGGGGTGCCTCTTTACTGCTCCCCACAAAGCTTCCACTGACAACATGGGCGGAAGGCCTTGTTACCACTGAATGGTGGCGAAAGTCTGGACTCTCTGCTAGGCCGCCTCTGACATCACTCCAATGGGAGAGAGGAGGGGTTCCTCCTTCCTTCCAGGTGGGAATGGAAGTCCAGGTTTCCCGCGTGGTCCCTGCTGACACCAGGAGGTGGGTGAACCATCTTCAGCCTGGAAGAGACGAAGGTCCCAGCTCTTGACTTGGTCACCCCTGCTAACACCCTTTTGGAGAGCTTTCAGTGCCTTGTGACAGCCTGGACAGTGTGCAAATATGGGTTTCCCATACTTTCCTTTGCTGATGAAGATGGCGGTGGTGGCTGCAGTCTTTCTATGGAGTTTACCTGGAGACAAATGGCCACTGTTGAAGTTTTCTGTCTTTCTAGGATGTCTCTTTTATGGTCCTTTGGCTAAAGAGGGTAGGTTTTGGGTGTGGCGCTTTTTTGGGTCTGTGGCTGTTGGTGTTTCCACTTTGCCAGATTCTGCAGTACCTGGACTAGGATATTTGAGGCAAAATCAAAAGGCCGAGAAACCAAGAACTCACCACCGTGTTTTTATTCAGGGTCCAAACTCTAGCTTTTCTGACTTCTCTCTACCTTTCTGAGTCTTCTTGTGTTTATTTTACATATAATGTTCAGGGGTTTTTTAGCTTTACTTAGAAGGTGGGGTTTGTGGGGCTTTGAGGCATTACCTCAGGGACTTCCATGGTAAGGGGAGGGCATAGCAGACGGGGATGTGGAGTGGGAACTCCCTCATCTGTGATTTAATAGAGAAGCCTCGCTTTCGTTGAGTCTATATATTGGGGTTCTATCTAAGATCTCAGGTACAAAAGGGTTCTGTTGCTTAAAAGAAGTTAGAAACTACTACTATAAACTACTGAAATGTCCTCAGATTCCAACATTTTGGCTTCCAAACGATGTCTCTCACTGTCTTTTACACCTGAAAGAAGTGCAAGAATCTTTTGGCAAAACCATGTGTTTATGTTTTTAATTTGGGCAACATGGTAGCCATAACCATATGCCATGGAAGCAAAGGGCCTAGGAAACTTCCAGATATTTGCACACCTAACACAGATGTTCCATTTTGCTGTCTTTTTTTTTTTTTTTTCCAGCTAACGGGATAGGGAGAAGGATTTAGCCTCTGGGGTCTAAATGGCTATATTTGAGTCTTAACCAATTCCGAACTGCGTTATCTTATGTAAGTGATATCTTCTCAGAACCTCCATGTCCTCATCTGAAAATAGGGGTAATAAGGTCTAATTTATGCAAGTACTTGTTAAATAGGCCATATGAAAGATACTTAAAGAGCTGGTCTCTGCAATACTATCCAATACAGCAACCATGAGCCATGCAAGCATGCTGAGCATTTGAATTATGACTAGTGCCAGTGAGGAACTGAATTTCATTTGAATTCAAATTTAAAAACTTATACTTGATTCAGTTATTGGTAAACATTGTAGGATATTTGGAACAATTTGTGTGTGAGTATTCCCACCTCACACAAACTCAAAGGAACACCTTTGAGTATGGACCAGCTGTAAATGTTATGAAATCTAAACACAGGTCAAGTATTTCTGATGAAAACTGAGTGTCTGAATTGTGAGGTGCTCTAAATGCAAAACACATGGGATTTTGAAGACTTATGAAAAACAGTGTAAAATTATAATCCTTTTCAATATTTACTATACGTTGAAAGTAAAAGTATTTTACTAGATTAAATAAATATATTAAAATGAATTTCACCCAGTTCTTTTTATTTAAGGTGGCTACTAAGAAATTTAAAATTACATAAGTGGCTTACATAAGTGGCTTACTTCAAATTTCTAGTGGTCATTTACATATAAAGTAGGTAAATTAACATCATATGCTTTTAACGTTGGTGAGAATGACTCCTTTAGATAGTTTTGTCTACTTAAGCTATTAAAATGTATTTTATTAAACCACTGAGCATTTATGGAATATACAGAATTTTTGCCTAAAGGTTAACTGACATGTTATGAGAGCTGTTCTCATTATTGGTGGGAAAGCAAATTGATGTAATCCTTACCAGATATCCTTCATTCATTTATTCAAGAAGTAATTTTTATATGTATGCATATATCCCTTCCCTCTTGGACCTCTACAAACTAACACAACATTGCAAAGCAATTATATTCCAATTAAAAATAACAATAACAAACAAAAAACCGAAGTAAATTTTGAGCTTCTTCTATGTGCCAGATGCTATGCTGTGTCTACAGACACAGAGGTAAGCGGATGGGCGATGCCTGCCCTTGTGGAAGTTACGGGCTCTAGGGAACATCTGTGTTAGGTGTGCGCATATACAGGGCTTTACTGAACACTTTGATTCATGGCATATGCTTATAGCTACTGTACTACCCAAAGTAAAAAGACACATGTTCCTGATAAAAAGATTTTCATAGTTCTTTCAAGTATGAAAGACAAAGAGATATAGATTGGAGGCCAAATTGTTAGAACTATTTGAGAAGTCAGTCATTTGAAAAATAATTCTAAGAATGGTCATTTAGTTATACGTGTGGTAGGTTCTACAAAGTAAAAAATGCACCTTTAAAACAATCCTTTAAAAAGTAAACATACCATTTTCACAGAAACTCCCCTATTAGGAATTTAACCTGGAGAAATAAATAAATAGCCATGGCCAAATGTATGTACAACAATGTTTCCCAAAATGTTTTTTTTGGCTGCACCACTTAACTTACCTCAACAGTGAATGCAGAATTCTAACCACTGGAATGCCAGGGAATTCCCACCTGAAGTGTTAAAATAGCGCAAATAACTAGAAATAACCAAAACAAATGGCTAACCAAATGAGATTGACTACTAAATAAGCCATTTGATGGAATACTATGCAGCCAGTAAAGCTCATGTTGAAAAAGGCATTTAATGACTTTAAAATGTGATCACAAAACAGTATGTATGTACACTATGATTCTGATTAATACAACATCAAATGCATAGAAGTACAGGAACAAACTTCACCAGCGTGCTAATAGTATTTATTTCTCTACTGGGGCTATGAGTGGTTTTTCTTTCAGCTTTGGCAACTTCTACATTCTACAAGAAACATGAATTAGTTTACCATTCACAAAAAGATAAATAGAAAATTGTTTTAAGTGGGTTGATTGAATCATGCTGTATACATCATTTCATAGTTGCGCTTCACTGGGACACAAGACAGGAAATGAAACATGGGAGTGTTAGTCCTATAGGATTTAATAATTAATTTTTTAAAGTTCTGTTTCTTCTACATTTATTGCTTATTTGAAACAACATAAAGCAAGAGGAAATTTAAGGTAAATGGAAAAGTTACTAGCAACCTGAGTGGAACAGGAAATGATTTTTTTCTTCTGCGCTTGGATGTGTTATCATGAGCCAGATTTCTCTGCACAATTTACTTTCTCAGGAAATTTACTTTGTAAATTTAGATGCTTCATAAATTCACAATAAAGGCTTGTAATCAAAGCTGGGTTTTGTTCTACTTCAGAGATTAAAGGTCCCCTTCAACAAATTGGAGATTACTTGGGGTTGATAAATAAGCTCCAAAATAAGAAGCAGTCTCTGTTTTTCACCATCCACCTGGTACCACCTGGCACAACCTATGTTTTTCAGGACCAAGATTTTGGTTCACCCCCATTTCACGTGTCCTTGTGCTGCTCCTCCCATTGTCCAAGCAACAGACTGAACAGCTTGTTTAGAACAGAGATTTCACCACATCACGATCTCCTAATGCAACTGCCTGGAGGACTTTGTCTTAAGCAATGGTTCTGCTTCCTTTCCTCAGATAAAAATACTTGTATTTAAGCAGTGAACTAAAAGAGGTTGGTAACGGTGAAAGAGTGCCAGTGGGGGAAAGAGTGCCCAAGGAAACAGGGAAAGGGACTTCCCTGGTGGTCCAGTGGCTAAGACCCCGCATCCCCAATGCAGGGGGGTTCAGGTTTGATCCCTGGTTAGGGAACTAAATCCCACGTGCTGCAACTAAGAGTTCACATGCCAAAACTAAAGATCAAAGATCTCACGTGCTACAACTAAGACCTGGGGCAGGGACTTTCCTGGTGGTCCAATGGCTAAGATTCAGCACTTGCAATACTGAGGGCCCGGGGTTCGATCCCTGGTCAGGGAACTAGATCCTGTATGCCACAGCTAAAGAGCCTGTGTGCTGCAACTAAACCTAGCACAGCCAAATAAATAAATATTAAAAAAAAATCAGGGAGAGAGAACTTACAGTAAGGACCAAGCCAAATCAATGCTCCTATCCAATGATAAACATTTCTAATTGCATGTCACGTGACCCAGGGTAGAGCGATAACTATGGTCCACTGGACTAGTGGATATGATTTTAAGGACATGTCCAGTGAATGGAAACAGGGATCACTGAGGGGAAGTCATGGGGTACTGGGCAAACAATAACACACTAATAATAGCAACTATATTAATTGAATACCTCCATTGAGCCAGACACTGGCTTAGGTATTTTAAACAAGTTATTTCATTTGCAAATTTATTCTCAAAATACTTACAAGGTGGGTATTATTTCCCTCTCTTTACCAATGAAGAAAGTGACATTCAGAAAGGTTATTAAATAATATTAATACTACTATTACTACTGCTACTACTGTGACTGCTGGTTAATTTGACTGAGCAATTTCTAGGTACCAGGCACATGCTCTGTAATTCTATCTCTCACTTAATCCTTGTATCCCACCTAATGAAGTAGGCAGCAGAGAACACCCCTAGTAACCTGAGATTCATATTTAGGTGTGTTTGACTTCAAAGTCCACTTCTTTTCATTACACCGTACAGTGTTCACCAAGTATTTTTAGAATGGTAATCTAATAACACAAACGAAGAATAACCGAAGAACAAAAGTTAGCTTGATTTTTCTCCTGGTTCTAAATTTGCTGTGGATTTCTTTGTGGAGGGGGGATTGCTAATATATGTGCCACTAATTTTCATCCTCCTCTTCGAGGACATGAAATTTGGGGGATGTGTGTTTGTTGAAATGTTTATTTCTACTCTATTCATTAAAGTAAGAACCCTTGGCTCATTCAGTGATGATTGTTGGAACTGATCCTCAATCTATTTCCATCCTGAGTCTCCCTGCCAACCCTGTCCCCAACAAACATTGACCTATGTCATTATTTTCCCTAAAAGTTTGTCCAAAGTCAAAGAGGAAATTAATTCCCACTCCAAATCAGGACACTAGAGATCATGATAAATGTCATGTGGTCTATTGGATTTGTCCCCAGTGAGGTAATCGGAATCCCCAGAGTTAGCCATATGCTCTCTTTGGCACATTGGTTCTGTTCATTTCTCTTGCAAATCCTGTAGATCAAATGCTTATAAAAATTGTTTTTTACCCCCCAAAACTAGACTACCCCAAGGCCAGCCTCAGCATACTTACACATTTAAAAGAAAAACCCAGTGTAATGCCAAAGCCTTCTGGAGTTATGCAGATCCAGATGATATGACCGATGAGAGGTTAATATCCAACATATACAAACAGCTCATATAGCTCAACATAAAAAAAAAACAAACAACCTGATTTAAAAATGGGCAGAAGAGCTGAATAGGCATTTTTTTTCAGAGGAAATACAGATGGCCAACAGGCACATGAAAAGATGCTCAACATTGCTAATCATCAGGGAAATGCAAATCCAAACCACAAGGAGACGTCACCTCACATCTGTCAGAATGGCTATCATCAAAAACAACACAAATAACAAATGCTGACAAGGATGTGGAGAAAAGGGAACCCCAGGTGGCACTAGTGGTAAAGAGCCCGACTGGCAGGGCAGGTGACATAAGAAATGCGGGTTCAATCCCTGGGTCGGGAAGATCCCCTGGAGGAGGGTATGGCAACCCACTCCAGTACTCTTGCCTGGAGAATCCCATGGACAGAGGAGCCTGGAGGGCTGCAGTCCATAGGGTCACACAGAGTCGGGCACGACTGAACTGACTTAGCACACACACACGCCTACACGTTAGTGGGAATGTAAATTGGTGCAGTTACTGTGGAAAACTGTATGGTGGTTCCTTAAAAAACTAAAAATAGAACTACCACGCAATCCAGCAATTCCACTCCTGGGTATATATCTGAGAAAAAGCAAAAACACTAACTCGAAAAGATGCATGAACACCAATGCTCATAGCAGCATTATTTACAATTGCCAAAATATGAAGGCAACCAAAGTATCCATCAACAGATGAATGAAGAAGAAGATGTCATATGGTACATGATATATATGTTGCATATATATATCATATACACACACAAATACTACTCAGCCATAAAAATTAATCAAATTTTGCCATTTGCAACAATATGAATGGACTTGGGGTATTATGCCAAAGGAAATAAGTCAGAGAGAGAAAGACAAATACTGTATGATATCACTTATAGTGGAATCTAAAAATACAACAGACTAGTTAATATAACAAAAAAGAAACAGGCCCACAGATACAGAGAACAAACTAGTGGTTACCAGTATGGAGGGGGGAGGGGCAAAATAGGGGTAAGGGAGTGGAGGTACAAACTTCTGGGTGGAAGATAGCCCCAAGGATGTATTTCATCTTCTCATCCAGTTTTTGGATTAGTATTTAGGTTTACTTTTCAAATTTTTAATTAATTAATTTTGCTTTCTGAAAATTCTATAACTAAAACCTAGAGAGTTTTTTTCCAGGCTTCTCCACTTGTAAAACTCCTACTCATCTTTCAGGACCCAGTTCAAAAAAAAATCATTTACCTCTTTTAAGTTTCATCTTAATCCCTTAAACAGATGGATGATACGCTCCTCAGTACCTCTACTGCTTTCCGTTCCTGCCTCTATTGTACCACCAGTCTGGTTAGCTGTATCTGTCTTCCTCACTATGAGGCCCTCAGGGATCAGAACACATCTTGTTTATTATTGCATCCCCAGGTCTAGTTCACTGCCCATTAGAGAGAACATCTTAGTGAAATATTTGTTAAAACAAATAGATTGAAATTTAGAACATCTCAGCAGTAAAGGATGGAATAAAAATGCTTTTTCTGGAGGAAGAGAGACCTTATGGAATGGGAAGAAAGAATTTGATGTATAAAATGGTCTTCAAGGATTGGGACTCATTTGACTGGAGTTTCACTTGAGAATTAAAATGTGTGTACACAAAAATCAGTGAAATAAACTAACCCAAGTTTGGTAAAATTTACATTTATGTTGTTTAGTCACTAAGTTGTGTCTGACTCTTTTGTAACCCTATGGACTGTAGCCCTCCAGGCTCCTCTGTCCATAGAATTTCCCAGGCAAGAATACTGGAGTGGGTTGCCATTTCCTCATCCAGGGTATCTTACCAACCCAGGGATTGAACCCACGTCTCCTGCATTGTAGATGGATTTTTTTTTTACTACTGAGCCATGAAGGAACCCCCAGAGTTTACATTACCTGTTTGAAATCTACTGTGCTTATTTCCTGTATGATAAAATGGAAATTTTAAGCTGTTTCATCTAAGGGAGATACATAAAAACATTAAGAATGGAGAAAATATGAATATTCATGGGGGATTATCACTATATTAATAGAAAAATGAGTTAGGCCTAGATTTTGTTCAATCTAGGTCATAACTGCCCGCTGACATAAAATATGAGCTCTAAAGACAACTTCCATTAAAATTTTTATGAAAGCACATTATCCATCAAAATATTTTAATTAAAAGTCCTCAGAAAACACTTAGAGCAAATTCAGTTTTTTCCTCTTTCTTTTTTCTAGTGGGGTGGTCAGGAAGAAAGTAGGTCAGAAACAACTTGGGAGATGAAGGCCAACACATCTCACACCAGCCTCAGAAGTGCCAACTGCAATTAACATCTTGCAAACCACATAGCTCACACTGTGTTGGGCAAGTGATTTTCTACTGCTGAACTTTCATCTTACAAATTTGTGGGGAGTTTGGGTGTAAATGTTCCCTAAAATGCTTTCTTTTTCCTTTTCAAGGAGATTCTGGGCATCTGTCTAGTGTCTGACCCTGTTCCCAAAGACTGTGAGATAGATGATCTTGGACCCGGAAAGAAGCAGGGGGCACTGGGGCTTCCTGGGAGCCAAGTCATGGCATTCAACTTCAAAGAATGTGGCACAAACGTGTCACTTTTGTTGCGTGTGTACGTGTTTGTACGAGTTATTTAACAGTTTGTAAGAATGGCAAACTTAAAACTCAACATTCAGAAAACTAAGATCATGGCATCTGGTCCCACCACTTCATGGCAAATAGATGAGGAAATAATGGAAACAGTGAGATACTTTATTTTCTTGGGCTCCAAAATCAATGCAGATGGTGACTGCAGCCATGAGATTAAAAGATGCTTGCTCCTTGGAAGAAAAGTTATGACCAACCTAGACAGCATATTAAAAAGCAGAGACATTACTTTGCCAACAAAGGTCCATCTAGTCAAAGCTATGTTTTTTCCAGTAGTCATGTATGGATGTGAAAGTTGGACCATAAAGAAAGTTGAGTGCCAAAGAATTGATGCTTTTGAACTGTGGTGTTGGAGAAGACTCTTGAGAGTCCCTTGGACTGCAAGGAGATCCAACCAGTCCATCCTAAAAGAAATCAGTCCTGAATATTCATTGGAAGGACTGATGCTGAAGCTGAAACTCCATACTCTGGCCACCTGATGCAAAGAACTGACTCCTGGAAGACCCTGATGCTGGGAAAGACTGAAGGCGGGAGGAGAAGGAGACGACAGAGGATGAGATGGATGGATGGCATCACCGACTCAATGGACATGAGTTTGAGCAAGCTCCAGGAGATGGTGATGGACAGGGAAGCCTGGCGTACTGCAGTCCATGGGGTCGCAAAGAGTGGGACTCAACTGAGCGACTGAACTGAACTGAAGAATGGCATGATACCTATTTTCTAAACTCTATCTTCACCAGGGCTTCTTAACCTGGAGTTCATTCAGGGGGCTTAAGGACTTACATTTTTCTTTTCACTATCCTCTAACTGAAATTTAGCATCTATTTCAATTATGAATATAGGTAGTGAACCATGGTGATATGAGGCATTGATCTGTAACTTTATCACCAATGGAACAGATATTTTCCAGGACATTACCATGTTGCCATATCATTTATGCTCATCACTTGGGAATTATGAGAGTTACCAGAACTACTTCTAGACTTCAGTTTTTAATGCACTAATAAACAAACACAAATATTATTATACCACAGATTGATTTTAAATATTTTTATACCTGTATTTCAATATAATTGGTTAGATTTATAGTACTATGTATTTTATTTTTTGCATTAAAAACCTTCTGAGAAGGGACCTAATGGCTTTACTAGATGCAAAGGGATCCAAGGCACAAATAGCAGAATCTTTGGTCTATAGAAGGACTCAGCTTCCTCAAATAAAATACTGTAGATGCAGCTGTGGTAGACACCAGTGTGTTTGAAACTCTGTAAAGTCACTGAGCCCCATCTTCAAACAATAGCTCAAGAAGAAGGCCAATATACACAACAGATCAAAGCATGGATGCCCTGTTTGAAAGATCCTTAGCCCAAAGCCCCATCTTTGTGGCCTGTCATTTTGAAGACGACCCTGGGCAATGTTAGAAACTGGAAGCCCATGATAAACTGTGCCGGTAGCCTCAGATGGAGTCAGAAAGAGCAACAGAGAACAGAAGTCGGAGGGGAAAAAAAATAACAGAGGTGGAGGCAGGCCACTGTAGAAAGCAGACTACCAAAAGATAGAGGGAAAGACGGAGTCAAATTATCATGCCAGTGGCTAGAAGGGTATCTTTGATATATGGGAGACAGCTAGCTCTCCTTCCAGTTTTGGTATTAGTTGTAGAAGTCCAATACCTTTAGCATGAGAAGCCTGTTTGCTTGCTAGAGTCAAAGGAAAACACATGAAAGTGTGGTCGTGCTGCATGAGAGCAGACAAAAAAAAAAAAAAAAAAAATGGGGCATTCTCTCAGACCCACAGCAGAGGTTTGGGGGAGGAGTCTTGGTGGAAACGATCACTGAAAAGACGCTCGTTGTAGGGCAACCTCTCCAAGCCTAGTGGGTGCTGTTGGTGTCCCTCACAGATCTCCTTTGCTGGTCAGTGCCCTAGTCTTCCAGCTGCAGTGAGTGTTGGGGACCCCGTCTCCAAAGAGTTGCTCTTGGCTCAAGAGTAGCTTCTCCCGCCCCCAACCTCCTAGGAAAAAAAAAAATAGGGGTGACAATGCTGACACCTTATTGGCATGGTGCCATGTGTACTCCAGAGCTTTCCACGGCATCAGGCTAAAGCTGGTCTCCAATTGAGACCACACTGATCTTTTCCTGTCCTGCTTCTCTCATGTCCCTTCTCCCCAGAGCACTCTCATCAGAACCACATGAACAAGAATCCCTGCCTCAGGTTCTGCATCCGGGGAACCCACACTAGGATTCCTCACCTCTCTCTCTTCCTCCCTCCATCTCTCTCTCAACTCCTGAGGTTGGTTTTATTGAAGATAGGAGCACAAAACAAGAGGCATCATGACACAGACCCTGGGTTTCACTGGCTTCACAATTTGGCCCTGAATTTTGGGACAGGCATTCATCTCTTTTTGTACAATCAGTACTTTAGCCTAAAAGCTTGTCAGTTGCCTTGAAAAGCAAGTCTTTCCTACGCATGTCACAGATTTCCTCAGTATCTGATCTTATTAATGTGAAGTAGATACAGAATCTCTCCTTATGAGCTCTCCATCTTTAAAAGCAAGTAACTCCTACCTCTCAAATGTTGTAACTATTTTAAAAGATGATGGATCTGTTAGAAAAGATGATCATTAAGTGTTTCTAAGAGCATTAAAAATCAACTTCCTCAACTCTTGAACGCCCAGTGTGTTTAAGTGACTATGGTTTGTTTTGGTTCCACTTCTAGCATGCAGAAGAAGAACAAAATGTGCCAGGATGTTGAGAGGCTCTATGAGAGAGGGTTAGTGTGGAGACTGGAGTCAGGCTGCCTAGGCATCACTCTTGCTCCACCAATGACTAGCTCTGTGACCCTGAGCTATTAACTTAATTTCTTGGTGTCTCAGTTTCTACATTTATAAAATAGGGAAAATACTAGTATTACTTATTAGACTGCACAGTGGAATAAGGGATGTCACTAAAACACTTAACACACTCAATACAGAAGACATTAGTTATGTTTTAGTCATATTATGTGTACATTCTTTCCCACTTTACTCATGGCTTATGGATTAAATCATAGTCAAAGTTGCCAAATCCTTTTATCTCACAAAGTTGACTATTTTACTTTCATTAGGCTTCTTTTGGAGAAGGCAATGGCACCCCACTCCAGTACTCTTGCCTGGAAAATCCCATGGACGGAGGAGCCTGGTAGGCTGTAGTCCATGATGTCACTAAGAGTCGGATACGACTGAGTGACTTCCCTTTGACTTTTCACTTTCATGCATTGGAGAAGGAAATGGCAACCCACTCCAGTGTTGTTGCCTGGAGAATCCCAGGGACGGGGAGCCTGGTGGGCTGCCGTCTATGGGGTCGCACAGAGTCGGACACGACTGAAGTGATTTAGCAGCAGGCTTCTTTTATTACCTTAAACTTATGTTTTAAGTAAGAATGTGAATAATTCACATTTGAGATTTTTTTGGTTTAGTGGAACAAAACTCAAGTACAAAGATGTGATGGGTCCTTGCATATGAAATGTTCATCAAGAGAAAAACAATGAAACAAATTGAGATCATATATTAGAGGTAATTGTGCATATCCTGATTTAGAAAAACATTCGATAAGTATTATGGTTATTTGTATTTTGAAACTAACATCTTTTTATAGATATTGTGTATTTCAATCCAATGAGGGGTAAAGAAAGAACATATGTATCATTTTATAGTTACCAGAGAACTTTAATTTGGAAACCAGAAGTGAAAAATTGATAAAGCTGGGAAATAGCTGCTTTAGTAGAGGAATGAAAACGTGAACTGAATGTTATCAGATAGAGGAACAATAGTCTATGTAGAGCTGACTAGAGTTTTCTTCAGAGTGGTCTACAGAAGGAATGGGCCTAGGGAGAGGCCCTGTGACCCACAGTGGTACTGTTACAGGTGTGTAGATGCTGACTGAGAATTTGATGTGGATGCTACTGTATTAGATTCCTAGGGCTGCCATAACAAACACCCCAAATTGGATGGCTTAGGCACCAGGGACAGTTTCATGGGAGACAATTTTTCCACAGACTGGGATGAGGGGGATGGTTTTGGGATGATTCACATGTATTACATTGATTGTGCACTTTATTTCTATTTTTATTACATCAGTTTCACCTCAGCTCATCAAGCATCAGATTCCAGAGGTTGGGGACCCCTGGCTTAAACAGAAATTTATTATCTCATAGTTCTAGAGGCTAGAAGTGTTCAGATCATGGTGCGTGCAGAGTTGTTTCTGGGGGAGAATCTGTTCCATGCCTCTCCTCTAGCTCCTGGTGGTTTGCTGGCAGAATGTGGTTTTCCTGGGCTTGTAGATACATTCCCAGGATGCATCTTCACATGACCTTCATATTCACATGGCATTTTCCCTGTATGCATGTCTGTGCCCACATCTCCGCTTTGTATAAGAACACCAGTCATATTGGGTTAGAGGCCCACCCAACTCCATTATGACCTCATTTCTTCACTGATTACTTCTACAACGACCCCATTTCCAAATGAGGTCACATGCTGAAGTGCTGGGGCTTAGTACTTCAACATGCTTTGGGGAATGTAATTCCCCCAACAAATTTTGGGGGACACACAGTAAATCCATAACATCTAGTAATGGGAAAACTGTCAACTGTGGCTTTAAAGCCTGGCTATGCCCAAAAGTAGATGGCTAGTGGGTAAATACTTCTCTTCAGATTAAATGTGAACATAAAATATATTCCGAATCACCAAGAATCTTTTGATTATTTTTCTCTAATCAAACAGGATTCTTCCTTTTTTTGGTCTACTTTCCAGAATCTTCTCCTGTTGATATATGTTTCACTCTAAGGCCTTTCTTGGCCTAGGCTGCTTCTACATTTCTATTTTGGGACAATATCAGCCTTCAACAACAGGTGACCTAACACTTTCAAAATGACTCAATGAATGGTGACTAGAAGAATCTATTAGACGAGAAATTAGGGAATTGAGCGGGGGGTGATGTGTCCAACTGGCAATAACGAGGACTGAATATTAAGTATGACTATCTTTTAGGTTTTCAAAACTAATGCTTGCCTAGTTCTTATTTCTTCAGAGCCTCAGAAGTGATTTCCTAAGGTTTAGCTCAAATAAACCAAAGGCTTTTTTTCTTCTTAAAACCTTATTCAAATGTTAAAAGGTAGCAAACCCAGGGACTTCCCTGGTGGTCCAGTGGTTAGGATACTGCGCTTCCCCTGCAGGGAGCATGGGTTTGATTCCCAGTCAGGTAACTAAGATTCTGCATGCTGCTCATCATGGCCAATGCCAAAACCAAATGAAAAAAAAGATAGTAAATCTGTTGGTTTTAGATGGAGTGATGATTTTTACAGTATATATGAAATAATACTTGGCAGGGAAGAAGCAAGTTCATGCTGCCATCTTGGTTAGGTCACACGGCTGTGGCTGCAGGTTTTTGAGGATCACAAATGCCTATGTGGGATTAAACCAAGCCAATTAAAATCTTAGTTTCTCCAAGGGTTTTTTACTGCCGGATATTTATTATATTCAAAGATTAAATGATAGCTGAAACCAACCTTCGGTCTAATGCAGCTGTCCCAGAGTTATATTTCAGTGTTTGTGTGGGCTACATTCATAATACATTTTGTAAGAGCTTAATATAAATTCTTGGAACTCAGATAATACCTCTATGTCTATTAAAAGAAGTTAGAACTTCGGGATTTAAGATGAGGTTGCTTGGCAATAATAAAACAGAATAAAGCAAGTCACCTTAACACAAAGCAATGATTTCTTCTACAAAGCAGACTGTCACAACTGAAGGAAAAAAAGCTTTCCTTTTTAAAAGACTAGAAAGGCACAAGTTACCAAACTGCAGAATATACTTTTTCAGTAATAAAAGCAAAATTTTTTTCTAATAATTCAGTAAAATACAAAATAATAAAAATTATAATTTGTGTTAATCATGTTATATAATATACATTATATTTATATAGTAATATAATTAACAGTTGAGAATATACCATCATGCTTTTCACATGATTTTAAAGTATTTTTTGAATGAGGGTGGTTATTTTTATACATGAAAATAGTTATTCTCCAAAGGGAAAAGATGACTCAGGAGACCTGAGTGACCCAGGGAACACTTGAATAACATTATACATCAGAAGATGGCACACTTTTGCTGTAAAGGACAGATAGCAAATTTGAACTGTGTCATTTCTATGAAAACTACTCCACTCTGCCTTTGTAGGGGAAAAGCAGCCATGGACAATATGTAATGAACAGGTGTGGCTGTAGTCCAAAAAAACTTTATTTATAAACATAGGCAGCAGGGCATAGTTTGCTAATTCCTGCTATATATCAATCACTCGGGAGAACATTTTCATCAAGTAATAAATAGTGAAAATCATATCATAGAATTCAGTGCTTTATAATCTTTCAAATAATTCTATATACATTTTTTCATTTGGATCGCACCAGATTTTAACTCTAATCCCAGCCCTGACGAGGAAAGCACTCATTGCATGAGAGTATCAGCTGTGAGTCCCTTGAGGACATGTTTCATATCTCATTCTTTGGTGCCTGGCAATGTATGTTGAATCAACTTAGTGCATTTTCTGTCACCTCAATGCATATACTGTGTTTGTCTGCCTACTTCATTTTCCCTGTCTCAATGATGCCCTTTACCTTTCCAAACAGCTGTTTCTTTGACCCTTGTACACTTTTGTAATCTTCCATATTTAAGCTGGAACATATTTATACATGTTCCTAAGGACGTTTCAGTTAACCTAAAGCATTAGGGTGGAGCAAAAGGCTTTTCCTCCTCGTATCTAACCTGCCTGTGCAGATGCACCTAACCAAGCATCCATCACTACACACACATAAAAAGGAAATAAAGACTATTCATTTGGGCACAGTAGACAGAGAAGGAAAAGACAGATTCCCTTATTCTCCTATTCCCTTGACCTTGAAAGCAAGGCAGGACACTTTTTCGGTCTGACCACACCTCTGAGATGCAAGAGGTGGGCAAGATGAGATGTTAGTGATCATTGTGACTGCTGCGAGCTCCCAGTTCAAGTCATTTATTTCTAAGCAGGACATATTTGAGCTTGCTAAATTGGATCTCAAAAGCATGATCTAAAAGAGAAGATATGTACTGCAGCAATTTCCCTAGGTACCTCTCTAGGCCTTTCTATTTTTTGCCTTTGTAGTAAATTGAAAAACATGTTGCGCTATATTGCATTGTCTCCAATTAAAAGGTAGTTTGAGGGCTCAGAATTTTCCTCTGAGTGCACACTGTTTTCACTGTGGTTAATTTATAATGGAGTCATAATTGTAATTTTGATTATTTTCTTTGGCCCTTGAGTTATTTAGAAGAGTATTTTACTTTATTTATTTTTTTAAGAGTATTTTATTTTATTTTTATTTTTTTTGGCTGCACCATGCAGCTTGCAGGATCTTAGATCCCCAATCAGGGATTGAACCTGCACCCTACGCAGTGAAAGCACGGAGTCCTAACAGTTGGACTGCCAGGGAATTCCTTAGAAGAGTATTTTACTATTTATTTTCCTAACAGTTCTATTTCCTTCTTTGTATTGTTAATTTCTAGCTTTTCAGCATTCAGGTCAGAGATTTTAGAATACGTAATTTCTAAGTTTGGAGATTTAAGGTTTTCTCTGTCTCATAGGGCCTTAAGCACTTCTGTAAATATTTTGTGACAGTAAGAAATGGATGCTGAATTAAAAATTTATGTGTGTGTATATATATACACATATGATATATATATATACATCATGTATTATATATTATACATACATATCATGTATTACATATTATACACACATAATCACATATGTATGTACATCTATATATTCAATCAAGTTTAAACACTGTAATATTACAATCTTTTATATCCATTTTTAACTAGGTGGTTTTCCAAATTTCAAAGAGGTGTTTTGTCAAAGTTTTTTTTTTTTGTATTTATAATACTCTTGGCTATCTGTATTTTGACAAAAAGTTGTCAGTACCTACAGGTTCATGATTGATATATTTTGGTGGCTTGTATTTATATTAAAACATACTCCTCAAAAAAAAACATACTCCTCATTTTTTAGAAATACTTTAAAAATTCTTATATATAATAAATGAATGAGAGAGGAAATAAAAACTGAAGAAACATATTAGGAACTTATTAACAATAAAACTAATATATATTCAGATGAAAATTTATCCTAGTCTCACTTGAAATTTACGACCAAAAACCTTAATTTGACCTCAAGAGCTGCCTCCCAGTCCAACTACATTTCCAAGAAATACCCTCTCCCTGTCTGAGAGGGCTATTTTAAACCTTCTCAAAACTCCAAAACTTCTTCCTTACATTTTACTGTCAGCTGCCAATCATGCTTCTTATTTCACTGAAAAATTATTCTCAATCAGAAGAGCCCATCCTTACCCTCCCCATGGCAAGTGGCCCATCCTGCTCACCTCTGCGTCCACAGGCTTCTGCTCTGGTCACACCCGTCAGCTGCCCCTGCTCCCATGCTGTCTCCGTAAATCGGATCCCCACCACTCGCGGCTGCTCTGGCTTAGTGCCCTGGTGACAAGTGTCCCCTCTCTTTCCTGCCTCATCAATGTTTCCCCCTCTGTGGGGTCATTCCAGTCTCAGCCCTGAAATATGTTGGATTATCTTTCATCTTAAAATAAGAGTCCTTCCTGTGACCACTTCCAGCCACTGGCCTCATTTTTCTGCCACCTGAAAAGTTAGCTACCCTGTCCATCTTGCCTTCCTCATCCCCCATGCTGTCTCTGAGCCGAGTTCAAGCAAGCGTTTGCTGTCACCTGCTCTGCTCTCAAGATTACCACGTTGCCAAAACCATTGGTTAACTCTTGGTTTCTCAGCAGTGTTTTGACCTGGTTGATCCCTCCTGCCTTCTGGAAACACTTCTTTCATTTGGGTTCTTGGACCTGTTTATCGCCCTCTTTTTAAAAAAAGTTGTGGTAAAACACAGAGAACAAAACTGACCTTCTTGACCATTTATAGAGGTACAGTTCAGTGGCATTAAGTCCATTCACATTGTTGAACTACCATCACCACCACCTGTCCACAGAACTCTTTTCATCTTGCAAAAGGGAAATTCTGTGAAACACTATGAAACACTAGCTGTCCCTGCCTCACTCCATCCTGAGTTTCTCCTTGACTTCTAAATGTTGTGTTCTAGAGCTCAGCCTTTTGAATTCATCTCTGCTCTAGTTACACTCCCTCTCTAGGAGGCCTCATCTGAACCCTGGTTTTAAATACCATCTCCACAATGCTGTTTAGTTGCTCAGTCGTGTCTGATTCATTTGTGACCCTGTGGATGTAGCCCGCCAGGCTCCTCTGTCCATGGGATTTCCCAGGCAAGAATATTGGGGTGGGTTGCCATTTCCTTCTCCAGGGGATCTTCCCAACCCAGGGATCGAACTCACATTTCCTGCATTGGTGGGCAGATTCTTTATTACTGAGCCACCTGGGAAGCCCATCATTTTCACAATGGTGACACCCCAAATTGGGATCACAGCTGGGACTTCTTCAATAAGTGGTGCTGGGAAAACTGGACAGCTACATGTAAGAAAATGAAATTAGAATACTCTCTAACACCATACACAAAAATAAATTCAAAATGGATTAAAGACCTAAACGTAAAGCCAGATACTACAAAACTCTTGGAGGGAAACAGGCAGATCATTCTTTGACATAAATTGCAGCAGTATCTTTTTGGATCTGTCTCCTAGAACAGTAAAAATAAAACCAAAAATAAACGAATGGGACCTAATCAAATATATAAGCTTTCGCACAGCAAAGGAAATCATGAACAAAAGGAAAGGACAACCTATAGAATGGGAGAAAATATTTGCAAATAAAGCAACTGACAAGGGATTAATCTCCAAAATTAACAATAGTTCATACAGCTCAATATCAAAAAACAAACAATCCAATTGAAAAATGGGCAGAAGACCTAAATAGACATTTCTCCAAAGAAGAAATACAGGTAACCAATAGGCACATAAAAAGATGCTCAACATCACTAATTATTAAAGAAATGCAAATCAAAACTACTATGAGGCACCACCTCATACTAGTCAGAATAGCCATCATTAAAAAGTCTACAAATAGCAAATTCTGGAGAGGGTATGGAGAAAATGGAACCCTTCTACATTGATGGTGGGAATGTAAGTTGGTGCAGCCACTGTGGAAAACAGCTTGGAGTTTCCTCAGAAAACTAAAAATAGAATTGCCATATGATTCAGCAATCCCATTCCTGGGCAAATATCCAAACAAAACTATAATTCAAAAATATACATGCACCTCTATGTTCATAGCAGTGCTGTTCACAATAGCCAAGACATGGAAACATCCTAAATGTCTGTCAACAGATGAATGGATAAAGATGTGGTACATACATACAATGGAATGCTACTCAGTCATTAAAAAGAACAAAATATAAAATAATTAAAAATAAAAAATACAAAAAAAATGGAGTAATGCCATTTGTAGCAACATGGATGGGTCCAGAGATTATCAAACTACATGAAGTAAGCCATACAGAAATACAAATACCATATGATATCACTCATATGTGGAATATAAAATATGACACAAATGTACCTACCTATTAAACAGAGACAGAATCATGGCATAGAGAAGAGACTGGTGGTGGCAAGAGGAAGGGGTTTGGGGGAGGGATGGAGTGGGAGACTGGGGTTAGCAGATGCAAGCTTTTACATACAGAATGGATAAACAATAGGTCCTACTGTATAACACAGAGAACTATACTCAATATCCTATGATAAACTATAATAGAAAAGAATACTTTAAAAAAGAATGTGTGTGTATAAATATATATGTATGTATAATTGAACCACTTTGTTGTACAGCAGTAATTAACATAACACTGTAAATCAGCTATATTTGAATTAAAAAAAAGAATGATTTGGCCTCAAATGTCAGTAGTGCCAGGTTGAGAAACCCTGGTATCGATGCAGCTCAGAAGTGTGTGTATGTGTGTTAATGTTCTGGGGGCAGCCCAGTGGGTAAACACCAGGCTCCCTGTCCTCTGGTAAGATAACTCTGAGGTGTGTTCTGTATAGTTTCTTGCAGGGTCCCCAGAAGGATTCAACCTCAGTTGCCCACAAAGGCAAATTGCCCACTATGGCATCCTTCATTGGCTTTTACAAGAGTCTTTCCATCTCATTCTCCCCACTCCCTTGTTCCTGTTCTTAAGGATTGCTTCCCAAATTAACTACCTGCCCACAAGTTCTCTGTGGGTGCTTTTAATAATCATATCTAAACCTGGTTCCCCAACTAGATTAGGTTTCTCTAACTTGAGTGCATCCACCCCCTTTGTAATAACTTTGTATTTAATATCAGTCTCCTTCACAGACTGTGAACTCTGTATGGATGGGTTCTATGAGTGTTTCATGTGTTTTCATGACTTACTGCAGTTTGAGGTGCGTGGTAGATGCTCAAAAATATTTGCTGTTAGGCTGAATGAATACATGAGTGAATTTAGGCTTTCTTCCTTTGGACTAGGAGCCTCTTTTATATGTTATTTTCTCCTTACTTTGAATGACTTAATGAGACAGCTGTGAAAACCTCCAGGAAGGGTGGGAGGTCAGGCTGTGGGTGACTTGATGGCAATGTTTCTAAGGTTAATATGGAGCTATTTTGTCTGATTCTTCAGACCTGGGATTAGGATTTTAAACAGTATGAGAATATTCTCAATAGTTTTAATAAATCAAAGACTCATGGTCTACAAAGTAATAAAGAGGATTATCTCAAGACTTGCAGAAAATAAACTAGTTGGAAATGATGGGAGAGTTAATCACAGGAAAAGAAAAAAATACCATTGGTGCATCACCTACTACGTGCCTAGCCCTGTGCTCTGTTTCCACTAGCTCACTTCATTTTGCAGATGAAGAAATTATAATTCCGAGAGGGAAATGACAGAGCCCAAATTTGAACCTCAACTGGCCGCTGTCCAAGGTATTAATATTTTCTGTTACAGCACAGTGGGTGGAGGGTGTGGGTCCAGAGACTGCATAGATACGGAGCAAGTGTGGTGGTGGGGCAGCCATTGGGCAGAGTTTGGACATGACGCCCTTTTGGGTTCCTTACAGCATTAGGAATATCTTACTGCAGTGATTGCTGGCTCTCCATCTGGCCGTCTTTCTTTGCTCATCAGTTTCATTGCAGAGAGTGTAGGCATTTCCCCATAATTTCCTTTCCTCTTGTTACTTCTCATTAGCTAAGGCTCCACTGAGTAGATATTGAGTCCTTGACATTTACTATATTTCATCTAACAAGCTACTGGTTGGACGACACACGGTTATCTTACGTACTCAAGAAAGAAAAAGCCCTGCTAATAAACATCATTATAAGATGCCATAAATTTTAACAAGTGCCAATTTCAGAGATGTTAAAATGTGAAAGAAGTGCGTCTTAGAATCCATGAACTCAAATTCCCATGAACAGACTCAGTTATCCTCAAAACAGGAGCAATCTTCCTAGCTTTCCCCTCTACGATCATCAACACACATTTAGTGAGTATCTGCTATGGAGAAGGCTTGGGGTCAGGTGGTTTGAAGGAAATACAAGATATCTGGAACCAAAGCCCCCAATTATAATCATAGTAAGGCAGTTTTAAAGTACGACCTGAAATTTTGTGACAATCCTCCTACGCAGAGACAGAGGTCCATGTCTCCTTCCCCTGATCTGTATGGGGTTGTGACTGCTTCAGCCAGCAGTACAGCAGGAGTGAGGCTACATGACTTCCAAGGTTAGGTAATAAAAGGCCATGCAGCTTCTGTCCTTTTCCCTGGATTACCTGCTCTTGGAACCCTGAACCTCCAGGTTAAGAAGCCAACTGACCTGACGCTATCATCCTGCAGAGGCTACATGTGGATATTCTGGTTGACAGTCCCAACTAAGCCAGCCTTCCAGCCATCCCCGACAAAGGGCATCCAAGTGGGTCCCCTGGCCCCAGCTGGTCCAACTTCCAGAATGAGGGCAATTATTCCTTTTAAGAATCAAACAATCCTAAGTTATGTGTCACTAACATGTCCACATTTCTGTAGCTTTACATAGTAAATATTTCTCTCTCACTCATGTCATAACCTGGTGTGCGTCTGGTGATCCTTTTTCATCCTGTAGCGATGACATTTAGGACCAGTGGCTTCTAAGGTTGCTATGGAGGAGGAAGAAACCTTCCTGGATGGCACAAGATGTTTTAAAGGGTGAGGCCTGGAATGGCTCACAGAAGTGTTTCTCAAACTATCCAAGGACCAAGTTTTTAAAAAACTTTAACCTATCATGGACCAATACTTTCACAAAAATGAATGACTAGAAAAAGGACATGCTGCTTGGATGCAGTGGCAATGTCAAATTGCTGTCAAAGTCCCTAATTGCCTACTTTTACATTTCTGTATTCACTCACTGCAAACTGGTAACGTACAGTTTGCAAATGGGCACTGCTGCATGGACCACAGTTTGAGGAGCGCTGATTTACAGTAACTGGGCCCACATCCTACTGGCCAGAACGTGGCCGCATGACCCCAGTGCAAGCCTGGACCATATCATGTGCTGTGTGCCAGGAAGAGGAGACACTGGCTCAACTCACAGCATTGCCTCTGTGACCTGCTTTAAGTTCGAGTTTTACCCTCTTTCCCTCTAGGAGGATCCAAATGTTTACAAATTTATTGTCTCATTTATGTTTATGGTTCTCATTTAGAAACAAAAGCTTTGCAGAGCAGGAGGGAAAGGAGCTAGGAAATTGTCCTGCATAGTATGTGGTATCACTGATTCTCCCCAGTTTTACAGATCCTGACGATGGGTAAAATTCGAGCTGGGTAAAAACTGTGTTCAAGAGCACACAGGCAGCAGCCTGACGTTTCTGTAACATTCCAGATTGCTGGTACATATGCCAGGTGGCTACTGTTTCTGCTTCAGACTCTAGAGGAGGACCATCCCTCCTCTACTACATGTCACCAAAGGGACTACAGTTACCTCATTTTTGAAAAAAAAAGCCAGCTTATAGAGGTTTTGTATGACAATGCAGGAAAATGTTAAGTCTAAATACTTCTGTAAACTGCCAAAACCCTGCAAAAATAGTTCATTTCAACACTCATTAGAAAATGACTAACAAGAAACAGAAGTGTTCAACATTGCAATCATATAACTTTATAAGATTGTTCCAAATAAATTAGGGTTTTTAGAGACTAGATGCCAATGTAGTTCAGAACAACTTTGATGAGGCCTATGTTCCATAACGGGGCTTCCTTCATAGCTCAGTTGGTAAAGAATCTGCCTGCAGTGCAGGAAACCCAGGTTCGATCCCTGGGTTGGGAAGATCCCCTGGAGAAGGAAATGGCAACCCACCTCAGTATTCTTGCCTGGAGAATTCCATGGACAGAGGAGCCTGGCAGGCTACAGTCCATGGGGTCGAAAGAGTCGGACACGACTTAGTGACTAAACCACCATAAACCATGTTCCATAATGGACTGCTGGGTTGGGGCAGATAATAACCAAGCTCAGCCCAGATGCCCTCCAGTCCTTTCCCAATTTGTTACCTGCTCTTGGCTTCAGTGGGCATTCGCTTCCATCATCCTAGCTCTGTTTTGGAGGCCTGCCCTAGAGCTTCTGGAGCAGCTGGTAAGGAGAGCCAGGGGCTTCCCCGATGGCTCAGTGGTAAAGAATTTGCCTGAAATTCAGGGGACATAGGAGACATGGGTTTGATCCTGGGGTCATGAAGATCCCCTGGAAAAGGACGTGGCAACCCACTCCAGTATTCTTGCCTGAAGAATCCCATGGACAGAGGAGCCTGGTGTGCTACAGTCCATGGAGTCTCAAGGAGTGGGACATGACTGAGGACACACACCCACAAGGAGAGCCAGAGTCCCTGGGAATTTGTGTGTCTGGGCAGCCCTTTCCCAATGATAGACAGGTACAAGAATATGACAGCCTCACTCCTTCTCCCGGGTTAGAGCAAAGCTTTATGGTGAAACTTATACTCTAGACTCCCCTGAAGGATCAGACAGAAGACACCTTCTGTGGGGCTTGAGATTGCTCCAATGTTCCCCAGTCTTCCTGGGAACACTTTTTCTTTTTTAAAGATTATTTTTTATGTGGACCATTTTTAAAGTCTTTATTGAATTTGTTATAATACTCTTTCTGTTTCTATGTTTCAGTTTTTTGGCCACGAGGCATGTAGCTCCCCAACTAGGGATGGAACCCGTGCCCCTGCATTGGGCGGCAAAGTCTTAACCACCAGACTGCCAGGAAGTCCTGAAACACTTAGTCAGTAAATCACTTGTGCACAAATCCTGATTTCAAGATCTGCTTCTGGGGGAAGCCCAACGGGAGATGTGTGTTCTTTAGTACAGTCACCATGTTGATGGATGGCTGTCTCTGAGGCAGTGAGGTTTCCAAACCCAACTGGACCCTGCACCTGCTAAGCAGTACTTTGAGCTTTTTGTTCATTACACCTGGTATCTATCCTCTGTAAGACTTTTGGAAAGTTGAGGCCGCCAGCAGGTGGCCTCGCTTCTCCCCATGCCTCCTTCTCCAAGTGCACAGACCCTCTTACAAACTTCTCAGTCTCAACCTTCCCTTTTAGCGCCTCCTCAGTGGGAAGAACATTTGTTCCCACCTCTAGAGGCAAGATTTCATCCCTTTGCTTGACCCTTGTCAACCTCTGCACCTTGCCTTCTAAACATGTTTAAATATTGCTCAGACTGAAACAAGATACAGCTGAAAAAATTCTCTCCATATTGGAGATCTCCAAAGCCAGCCACTATCCTTTTTCTCTGTTCTTCATCAAGGGTCTAGAAGAGATGAGTCCACTTGCTGCCTCAACCCTTCATGCTACAACCTGCAGTGATCTAGTTTTTGAAGCACCCCCTCAATCCATTGAAGCACTTCTCTGTGAGGCAAGAATGGCTTTCAATTCTTCATGCCCCATCTTAAGAGCTTGCTATGTGCCAAGCCTTGTGTCTGTCGAGTTCTTTAGATGTGAACCTCATTATTGAGGCTGCTACCTTCACTTGTCACCCACTGACCACATTCCTTCATACCTCATGATCCAAGTCAAAACCTGGATTCCTCTTCTCCATTCTCCCACATCCAATCCGTAAGCAAGGACATATTTGACTCTACTACTAAAATACACTTTGAACCTCTCTTCTTGTCTTTATCTCCATCACCAACAGCTTTGTCCAGGCCACCATCATCTCTAGCCTTTTAAATATTCTCCCCTCTTCCTTGCTTATTCTATTACAGTTTATTCTCCACATAGCAGTGATATGAGCTCATCAAAGCTCAAACCAAACAACTACACTGCTTAAAACCTTCCAGTGGGGCTGCCCTTGTGGTCCAGTGGTTAAGAATCCACCTTCCAGTGCAGGGGATGTAGATTTGATACTTGGTTGGAGAACTCAGGGCCCACATGCTGCAGGGCAACCAAGCCTGCACACCATAATTTGAGAGCCTGTGCAACGCAATAAGAAAAACCAGCATACTGCAATGAAGACCCAGTGCAGCCAAAACAAAAACAAAAAGCCTTCCAAGGATTCCTACTACACTAAGAAAACCAGCACCTGTTGCCAAAATGGCCTACAAAGGCCCTGCTGGCCTCTGCCTCTTTCTCACCTCATGTCATGCCACCTTCTCCATGTTTAGGCGGCACTGTTTTACTGAGAGTTCTGGAAACATACTTTCCCACCTCAGGGCCTTTGCACCTTCAGCTTCCTCTGCCTAAAGTGTTCTTTTCTCACCCTATCAATCTCAGTTCTTATTACAGAGATGCCACTCACCCTCTGCCCCAGTTTCTCTTCTTCAGTCTTTTGTTTTCATATTACTTAACAGGGGTTATCTTGTTTACTCAGCTTTGTCCACCACCGACTCCCTCTTGTAAGCTCTGCAGGCAGGAACATATGCTTACTCAGTTTTCTCCCCAGGGATGGTGGGGATAGGACAGTGCTGGTGCTTAGTAGAAGCACAGGACATTCAACACAAACATTCCTTCTCCGTTATTTCTGAGGCCCACCTGCACCTCATGTGTTTCCCACATGTCACGGGGCAACTAAGCGTGAGCACCAAAGAGGCACTTTGCGCTTCCTGTCACAATATGAAGCTTTCCCAGTGACCCCCTTGTGGTGGTTTGGGTTGCCTCAAATCTAGATGTGGAGACAAAGACCTGGACTTGTCTATTTGGTGGTCTGTTTGGGTGGTGATCCCAGAGAACATAAGTGAGGGATTGAAGTGAGACAGGGAAAGGAAAAAACCAGTAAGGGTGTAATAATGAGCGAGTCACTTGCTGCTGTGGACAACGGGGGCTCAGTCCTGCTGGGGACCTCTGGAAACTAGACCACATTTCACCATCATTCCACCAGAGGATGGGGAGGTGGGGCATTTATCACCAACTGGCGTCTCCATTGGCTGAGGTTAGTCCCTAGGGGTGTCTGCTCCCCAGCAATTCTGGGTCATGGCTGTAGCACACCCAGGCAACCTGCCGTGGAGATGGAGAGAGCTCCAATGTAGAGAAGCAGAGAGATTCCGGCTTTTGAGGTGTGAAGCCGACAGTGTACTGAGGAATGTCTACAGCTGCAGAGCTCAGTGGGTACAGCAATATTGAGAAAGACATCAACGGTGTCTGCCACGCCTCCTCATGGCTTAAACTAGCTTACTTTGCGTTTCTGTCATTTCTGAATAAAGAAGCCCCGATTATGCAGCTTACCTCAGTTCTTTCCACAGAGGCAGCCACGTCCATGTTGGGTCAGCCTTGTGTACAAGGCACTGCTGCCAGGAGCACTTTCCTTCACATAAACAACAGGAGGAGCTACTGAGGGGTCACTGGGGGCAAAATTTATGGGATGACTGCAGGGCAAGGTGTCAAAAATGGCTCATTGTTGTTCATTCATGGAGTGACGCCACCTAGTGTCTGGGGAAGAGCTCTGAACGCAGAGGAACATCCAAACATCTGGGGAAATATTAAGGTGCCTACCCTAATCTCAGGAAGTATGGGCTTTCCTTGTGGCTCAGCTGGTAAAGAATCAGCCTGCAATGTGGGAGACCTGGGTTCGATCCCTGGGATGGGAAGAACCTCTGGAGAAGGGAAAGGCTACCCACTCCAGTATTCTGGCCTGGAGAATTCCATGGACTATTATAGTCCATGGGGTCACAAAGAGTTGGACATGACTGACTGACTTTCACCCTAATCTCTTTCCCAGTGTATAAAGAATTCACTTTTGGTGCCACAAAACCTCAAAGTATGATGTCTAAACTGACTTTTGAAAACACAGTTCTTTTAAACAGCACATGAACAGAAGTTAATTGGTGAGCCCCAAACTGAGATGATCCACAATGATCTGCTGACTTCCTTAGCTACTGGAAAGTTGATTTTCTCTTTACTGACCTGAAATCAAGTATTGGGAATACATTCAGCTGCAGAGAACAGACATGCTACTTTAGGGGCTCATACAGACTGGAGCTTCTTCATCTTATGTAATAAGAGGACAGGTAGTAGATGGTTGCAGCTTGACTGTGCTGCCATGGACTCAGACATCCCTCACTTATAACTGGATGAATGATGAGTGAGTCCACTGCTTAATCCTTCTACTGAAGGGGAGTTCTGTGTAAAGGTAATTTTATTTTGTATTACTATGTTTAAAATTTTTTGGCTGCACCCTGTGGCCTGTGGGACCTTAGTTTTCCAACCAGGGATTGAACTCACTCCCCCTTCACTGGAAGGTGGAGTCTTAACCACTGGACTGCCAGAGAAGTTCCAAGGTAATTTTAGAGACTAGAGAAGTAAAAAAAGAAAAGAAAAGTAGTGCTAAAACTAATGAGCATATTTTTTAGGATTTGGCAGTGTTCTCTTTAAAAAGTGTTTTGTCTGATACCTGGTCCTGGCCTTTGTCATACATAAAATAGATATTCTCTCTTTTGTTTTGTTCTCTTGCCTCACATATTGTAAGGCTATAGTCATTGCCATGAGTAGAGGCAATTGAGCAGAGAGAGACTCTGGGCCTTGGAAGCACACGAGTTTGTCAATCTGTGACCAGTTTTGACCTACAAAAAGGACGGTGTTTTATAGTTCATTGTAGTCAGACTGAGTGCTGATTCTGAAGTAACTTTCTCAGCTCCTCGGTGACCAAGCGAGGACTCAAACACTGCTTGGCGCTTGTGCTGCCTCTCTCCAATTTTTTATTCAACACTCCCGGTCTTCTGGCCTCTGGGTAATAAAGCTAAAGATAGAAGGTTTTCCTACTTTTCAAACTTGCCTGTGCCCCCTCAGAATTTGTGAGAAAACGCAGCCAGCATCTTCTGGAAGATGAGGAGGGCAGTAAGATTCCAGAGCCACCTTCCGGCTGACATTTGAGCCCTGCTTTCAGCACGGTCAAGCCTTTTGGAGGCAGCGTATGGCTTGTATCAAACTCTATATTTAGGAAGAACAACTGTGAACTATGACAGGAATTCTCTTTAACACTTATCCTTAAACCGAGTTCCCCTCCAGCCCCGAGCCGGGAGCAGCTCTCAGTACCGGGTGAAGCACAGATCGCTTGAGCTATTTCAGCCACATGAAAAGCATCGGAACCGAGATCACAGCTCAGAGGACACCCGGCGTCCCTTCCACTCACTGAGGAGCCTTGTTCTTGTACCTGGCTGCCTGGGACTTTCCTCAGGCAGGAAACAAGTGCATAAAGCAGGTAAGCAGGAGGACTCACCTTGGGCAACCGGGTTTTCTGAAAGAAATTCCCTGGCTACCTAACTTGAAGTGGCTACTTCTAACTTTGTAGGCTTGTAACTAGAGGGTGTAACTTCCTTGTAAATTCACTCTCCATTGGTTATGTTGCTGCTTCTGTTTTCTAAATTGTTCGGAGGGTGGGGAGGTTGAAAGAATATTGAACTAAAAGTAGTTTTCATTGATAGTGACTTGAAGAAAATTTTCACGGTCCAGCTAAGATGACTCTGACCCTGAACACTGTCATTTTGATTCTTATGGCCAGGGTTCCAGTTGATCAGCTGCAGACCCGACTCAAGCTGTAAGCCTAGAAATAATTAGGAGAACTAAGGGCAGAGAAAAGCTATGATGCTAGCTCTTTGGTTTACCTGAACACAAATCATTGCCAGAGCTGTTAACACATTACAAGTTTAAAACGCTTTTCTCTTCTCCCTAAGTGCCAGGCTTGACCTCAGTGATAAAGTTGTATCAACTTATAGAACTGTTAATACTGTCTTTTCGAAAGCCACCCTTCGATCACAGGGTTCTCCAGACCCAGCAGAGAGGGCAGCAACCCTGTCTCTCTGTGTGGGCACCAGAGGCTGATGCGTGGCACACGGACTGCCTCTTCCTCTCGGCACATCTCATGCACAGTTGAATAAAGAGTTAGTTTGGACAGCTGAACATCTTTCTGCACCCTTCTTGGGAATTATTTTTAGCTGCAGGACAGAAGATAATTCCCTGTGAGACTGAGCTGTAGCCACTTAATTGACCTTTAAAAAGAACAAAGCCCCCTCTCTCCGTATATTGATTTATTTTCCTCTGACTCCCTTCTTCTTAAATTAGTGCTATTAATGTTGACAAATGTTTAGTACATGAAAGAGTCTTATTTAGAAGTCAGATATAGATGCTGTCCAATCAAATACCAGCTGAGGAATACTGTTCATGACTCAGCGTATAGACCATTAAAGATCCCCACAGACTTGCACAAGCGCCAGGAAAATTCAACCGTGCTAAACTGGCAAGCATTTCCATTATGATACAGGCTTTGTAAAAGTCCATACACTCCTGGTCAAACTGTCTGTGTTTTCCAACTGAAGCCAGAACTAGGAGACGCAGTAATAGAGGTACTCTAAAGAGTGTTTCCTTGGATGCAAAGCTGTGGTCCCGATGTGAGTGGAGTTGTACATCTAAGGCACAGCTCTCTTTTTGGGGGCCCGGGATGCAGCATGCAGAAACAGAAGGAAGGTGCATTCTACACCCTGCATCCCTAATGGAGGTGAATGCAGGGCCATGAAAGAGCCAGGGAACACTGTCTATTTTTATTCACCAGTGTGCTTTGCCCTGATTTCTCTGAGAATAATGAGGACAGCAGGATGGGCTGCAGAACTGATGAACACGAACGTTATCTGCCTGTTTGCAAGGAATTAGAGCTGGATCTGACCAACTTTCTAGAGGTGTCTCTCTCTCAGACTGACATATATGTTGAGAAGGAATCTGTATGCAAATAAGGTTATACCAAAGCTATATTGGAGACAAGGCCCGAGGAATAGCCATCCGTTAGGCTGAGGGGTCCACAACACACAACGAATCCAGTTTAGCAAAAAACAAAATCAGTCTAATTAAAAAAAAACCCATCCAGTACAAATGCAATCATTCATTGCCTTATTTTTGTCACATTTTAACTTGTTATTTTAACAACATAAATAAATTCCTAATCCCCACATTTCAAACTGACATACATTTTTTAAAGTTCTCAAGTGTTAATAGTTAAACTTTAATTGTACACCTATAGAGAATGCTATAGGATGAGATATTTAAAGTCCTGTGAGAATTATTGCTTTGCCTGACTTCTAATAGCTTTTGAGGAATAGAAACATTAAATATTAAACTACGAAGCTTTTCTTTTTGAAATTGAGCTTTGTGTCCTAGATCCAAAAATTTAAAATCCTTCATTGACTTTTTTACACTGCAGAAAAGATAGCAATCTATCTGAAACATATTACAGAGCAAAATGCATTCCTGATTGTTCGATTTGTGATAGCTCTTTAATTTTTTTAACCATATTGAAAATAATTCTACCTAGACCCTTATGCATGGTGGCTATATCTGTATATTACCAAAACATTCAGGTAGAACTTTAAAAAAAAAAAACCCATTGTTTTCAGGTATGTGATTCCAAAGACCATATAGTTGCATGTACTATTTACGAGAGTTTAAAAAATAATGTAATGATTTAACTTCATATAATAGAGCCTAACACTTTGAAGATTTTTTTCAGAGTTCTCAGATCCTTTATTTCTAAAGTGTTGTGGGGCATCACTATCGCAATTCTTACTCTGTATTAAAACTGTATAGCAGTAAAGAACTAAAGGTCTCCAGCTAAAAGCAATGGCAATAAAACAATAAATACTTGCATCATGCCTTTATATACTTCACAAGGCATTTTCAGGGCCCTTATGTCATTTTGATTCTTACCACAACCTGTGAAGCAGGTAAAATTTAAAGAAGAGGAAATGGGCCCCAGGATGCTGACTGACATAGTTCAGGTGACATTGGACTTGTGGCAAATGCAGGCACTGCTGTGTTCAATTACTCACCAGTAACCCACACTCTTACATCAGTCAATTGAGGAAATGCTAATCAACCCAGTTTACAGTTTGGGGTTTAAAAAGCAGCATGTTTTTAATTCACTGAATTTCAAACTTTACCACTTTTCCCTGTCATATTTAATAGACCAAGCTAAGACAACACATGTACAGAGCTGGGCTGTTCCCTGCTCCCTGAACCCAGTAGACCACGACCACTAGTCACTGGGCTCAAAGTCAGGTCTTCAACTGAAAGAAAGCAAAGGTCCTTTCAGAAGGAAGCACTGCTTCACCTTGGGGATCTGACACCATCATGTAAGTCCTATGTGCTTCCAGAGAGTGTTTCATTAAAAGCAAAGAAGACAGAGGTGAAGCTTGCTTGCGAGCTGCTGGGTTTACAGAGCCCAGGCTCTGGACACACAGAGCAGGGAGATGCGGCCCCCAGGTCTCTGGTTGGAACAGATACGTGCCCAGTGAGCAGAGAGCATCTCAGTAATAGGAATGAAGTATGGGCCATTTCTCCTTGGGTGTTTGACGCAGGGGAGGCGCTCCCCATGGACTGGCTGCACAGCCCTGGCAACAACTCAGTTCAGATCAAAAGTTCAGTTTCAACCAGAAAGCTTCCGAGGCCCCAAACAAAGGTGTTTTATTCCCACAACCTCTTTGCTTTGCCGTTCTGGGCAGGAGGGCAGGAGGGCAGGGAAGGAGATGATAGCGCCTTTCAAGTTTCTGATTGCCTATCAGGAGCATCAGGGGCAAGGCATCTCAGCATTTCTCCTCCTGAATGATTTATCCAGTGCTCTAGTGTTCCCTGTCCCTGAGGCCTGAGGAAGGAGAGTCTCTAAGTAACCGGAAACTGAGACTGAAAGAATATATGGCCAGTGAAAGGGGTGACTGCCCAGCTGAATCATGAGTCAAATTCAAATTTATCACTCCTGAGAATCTGAACGCCACCACCTCTAACAGTTTCTTACTTGTTTTTTTAGGGATAAGACCGCGTCAGTATGTCGAAACAGCCAGTTTCCAATGTCAGAGCCATCCAGGTGAGTAGACACATTTGCGTGTTCGCATCAGCAACTTCCAGCCTGTTTGCTTAATAAATCAGACTTTCTGTGATCGTTCACCCACCTGATGATTAACTTCACAGAGAGAAGAAAGACTTGTATAAGGTACAATTCAGGAAGAAAAAAGGCTGGTAATATACAGCTGAGAAGGGAGAAGCTGTTTCTGTGTAAATATGCATAATTGTAAGGGACTCAAAGTTTATGAATGAGAATTAAACGGCCTTCTACAAAAATGTAGTGCACATGTTTTTGATATGTTTTTTGATGTGTAAGTTTTTGATATGCTCATTGATAGAAATTTTAAAATTCCATTTTCATTTTTAGATCCATTGTCAACCCATCTGTTTAGAATACATGGTTCTTGAAAAACATCCTTTTCTTGTCAAGTGTTCTTCCCAAGGCTTGGGCGTTTATCTTTTAAAGTCTGTATTCTATTATGTCTCCTCATGCCCTCCCAGCAAACAAATTCTTTGATTGCTTCAACAGACTTAAGTGTTACCTACAATAAGGGGAGGGGGAAGCAGGCATTTTGGAGCCCAAACACAATTACAGAGAAAGCTTTTAGTATTTGTTTTGACTCAATACTAAATTTGTTATTTGTCTTAAGAGCTCAGTGTTTAACTCTCAAATGGCTCCCACCCTGAGATGCTGGGCACAATGCTTTATTGTGCAAAATTCCATCTTTCCTTTCCATCAAAATGGAGTTATCTGTACTTTCTCTAATGGAACTTTTAAACTTTTTTTTTTTCCTGGACTTTCATGAATACTGCAGAGCATATGGCAGCTCCTGAATACTTGGGGTCTGATGCACAATCACACATACACCTGTTCATAAGCAACTTACTGTATGTTGAAGGGACATGTATGTGGTCAGGTTGTGAGGTGAAGGATCCTAGCACACACAGGTGGTGGAAGTGGGTGAAGGGATGTATCTTTACCTGTCATGATAATGCATAGCCTTACGTGGAGGGGGTCCTTAAGTGGTAAGATGTATAATAACCTCAGAAAAACTGTCACAGAACAAACCACCCAGGAAGGGCCTATCGGCCAGGAATCAACTTTGCATTGCCATGCTTGCCCTCCGGTGTACACCTGATGAGTCTCTGATGTACCCCACACTGGTAGTAGACTTCATTTTGCCTCCCAGGCACATAGGCATCCTTGAGCCTTTGAACTGTCAGTGTTACCCAGTGTGTGTAGCTGTTACTGGTACAAGCTGTGAAGCCAGAGATTACTGGAGCTTCAACCCTTAATCCATTTTGTACTGTTTCCACATCTGTAAACAGGTAACAGCACTCACCTGCTGCACCTGGTGATGCTTAAAACACCTTCTGGGCTGCACACAGAAGATGCTTAAAACAGTATAGTAAGCCCTCCTTAAGGGTCAAACTGTTATTATAATAATCATTCAGGAATGCTCTATGCTCTACATTAAAGTGACAAAAAAATAATACCATTTAATCACTGCACTTGAAGCTCTTGAAGTACTAAACAAAATTTCCTTTTTATTTTGCAGAACATAAAAACATAGTCTCTCAGTCTGCCTTTTCTTCTTTTCCTTTTACAGCTGAAAATGTGTTGATTTTTCTTCCTTAGTGCTTCCTAGCCTCCCTCAAATCTACAATGAAAACTCATCAGTATTCTATTAATTTTGACCTTGATATATTTTTAGGTCTGTAATATTTAAAAAAACTCTCATTGACTGTTCATAATAGCTGTTGTTATACTGCATTTTTAAAAAATCCATCTAGGATACGTGTATATGTATGGCTGAGTCCCTTCACTGTTCACCTGAAACTATCACAACACTGCTAATCAGCTATACTCCAATACAAAATGTTTTATGTGTTAAAAAATAAAAATAAAAATTAAAAAAATCCATCTACTCTACCAACAAAGGCAATACAGTACTTCCTTATGGATGTGGTATCACCTCTTTCAATGTATTTTATGCCAGACAGAAAGCCTAATTTAATGCCCCTTCAAATGAAATTTTATTTCTTGTGGTTAAATAGGATCTGCACTATCTGATATTTTCCTATCATCTCACATTAACCTAAAGTAGGGTCTATTAAATAAAATATGAAAATGTTTACACAGTACAAAATGCTTTATTGTAGGAACATTATCTAGGGTATGGTCTTATGCAGAACAAATAGAAACCTCAACTGATGAGGGAGTGCCCTCGTTGTATAAATACTAAAGATCTTAAATATTCTATTCAACACACTCTAGCCACTTCTTTTTATTAGGCTCTTATCTCTAATCCAGTTCAGCTGTCATATTCTGGGCGCATGCTTTGTTCCAGTCACTATACGAAGTGTCAGCTATGCAAAGATGAATTGAAACCTGATCCTGGAGTTTGAGGGGCTCATGGTCTCCAGGACTATGTGACTGGGCAACTTATTTCATCCTTTTTGTGCCTCGGTTTCCTCATCTGTCAAGTGGGGAATTCATCACATGTGAGCTCATAGGGTTGTTGTGAGGGTTAAATGAATCCATATGTGTAAATGCCTAGGTCAATCCATGGCTTATTGCAACTGCTCAATAAATATTAGCCATTATTATCAATCATCATCATTGTAATCATGTGGTTCCCAAAGTGTGTCTCTTGGAAGAGTTGTTTTGTGAGATGCTGTTAATTAAAAAGTTTCATGAAAAAGTGTTTGGAAACACTGCACTAAGCAAAGTTGAATAGGATCCTTACTGCAGGATTTCTCAGAGTCCATAACTTGCTAATAACTTTGCAATTTCCAAGAAGGCAGTGATACATGCAATACTTTTTAAACATATTGGACCTTTGAAATGAGTATCTTGTAGGATAGTATTTTTCAGTGTAAACTTCTAGAAGTAATGGCTAGATCTCTATTTTGTCTGGATTGAGCAAGTTGAAGCCACTGTCAACCATACTTCTAGCAGTCAGGCATAGGTAATTGAATTACTGTACCTATGTGCTTTAGACAACATGAGGCCAAATGGTTACAGATCTCTACCTGGCCATTCACTCACTCTGTGAACTTAGTTATCCTTAGTTTATCCTTCTGTAAAATAAGGACAATCATACTACTGAATGGGATTGTTATAATGAATACACAAAATAATGTACGGCAAGTGCCTGGTTTACAGCGCACAAAGTCCTTAAGAGATGGTTCTTCCAATTATCCAAGTAATGCATGGAATGGCCTTGCTTTCTCCTCAGCTGCTTCCATCTCCTCCCATGAGACCCACCCTTAGAGGACATGGATAGTTGTCTTTCACATTCACATTGAAGAAGAGACTGTGTTTGAATTATAAGAAGATTCTAAGTCTACATTTCTTTCAACTGTGTTAATGAAATCTCATTTATGCCAGGGGCATAAAAATATCCTGAATAAATCAGTTAATCCTTCCATAGCCTGGAGAGGGCCTTAGTCTTCCAAGCAGCTGATAAGGTTCTGGACTGGATGGTGGCCCACCTCTTCTGTAAAGAACCAAATAGTGAATACTTCAAGATTTACAGATCACTGGGTCTCTGTAGCACTACTCAACTCTACTGTGACAGCACAAAGGCAGCCATAGGCAATATACAAGTGAATGGGGGTGGCTATGTGTCAGTGAAAATTTCTTTGCAAAAACAGGTGGCAGGATGGATTTGGCCCATGGGCTGTCGTTTGCTGACCCTGGTTTTGTACTCTGTAGTCTGCTTCTTAAACCCCATTGTTGATGGGAATGGAGTTGCAACCAAGGTAACCTCAGCACACTAGGCACGGTGGATCTGACACTTTCAGATGAAAGAATGTGACGTGACAGGTGGTGGGGCAAGCTAGAGCTGCCGGGAAATCTAACCCCATCAGCGATCTGTTCACTAAGTCTAATGAGACCAAGTGACAATGACCACTGGCAGCACATGCCTGTCTTTCCCCTGCCTCCTGAACACACCCCCTTTGGAAGGTATCATGGGGCCTCCCTGGAGCCTCAGCCCACTGAGAGCCAATGTTCTCTGGGTCATCAATGGCCCTTTTTCTCCATTGATGATCAAAGTGAATAGAGTATTATTGTCCTTTCCCACGAGATCTGAGAGTTTCATGGTTGAACGGAAAAGAGTCCTGTATCCTAGTCATAGCTGGGCTCTGTGACTTCACGCCCCCATGGTCCTTGTGAGCTGCCAAGGGCATGGGAGCTGGGTGGGAGTGATGCTGCATTAAATGACCTGTAAGCCTCTGTCCAGCCTCTAACAGTCTACAAACTTTTTACTTTGGTCGAATTTACTTATATCCCTTTGTTGTATGCCAGTCTGCCTTAAATCTCTTTGGAAGTCACACTTACAGGTTAATCATTACTACACAAAAACACTGAAAAACCTATTAGCTTAAAATAGTAATAGCTATTACCTTTCACAATTTGATCTTGACCATTACAGACACCATAAAGGACAACATTACAGATATTTCAGATATTTCAACATTACAGATAGTTATTAAAAGGACAGTATGGAGGTTCCTCAAAAAACTAAAAATAGAACTACCATATGATCTATGAACTTCTTGAGACTAATTTCTAAGGTTTATTATTAGGATGATTATAATAGTCACAGTTTCTTCCGGGTTTACTATGTACTTGGCACAATGCAATGGGATTTCCATGGATTGTAATGAAAGGTTTGGAGAAGCAAAAGCACTCACTCAGGATCACACAGTACGTGAGTTGAAGAGTCAGGAGCTGAACCCAACTTGCTTAATCCCAAAGCCCATGTCAGGAACCACCCTGCAAAACTGTCCAGTCTCATTGCTTACCATCTCCACCTTGGCACACAGAATAAGGATGGAGGGGTGGGAGCAGACTATCTGAAAGGTAATCATACTGACCAAGGCTACTGGAGAGAGAATTACCGTTTTATAGATGCTGAATCCTCCCTTTTAAAGCCCTCAAACTGACATGCAGAACGCCTATCAGCATTTCAGCATAAGCAGCTAACAGTTTACACTGATTAAAGTCACCTTACATGTAAGTCGGCTAGGAGTGAAAAGTACAAAGTACAGTAACTCAGTGACAAACGTGGTCTGGAAATACAAATGACCATGGCCACTGAATCCTACCACTCTGCTTAATTGATTTAATCAAGCTGCTTGTGAAACTAGACCTAACTTCTTTATCATACATTTTAGAGGAATGATTGTATGAGCCTTGCATCATTAGTTGGTGTGTGGCCTCTTACCATGGGAAGTTTCCATTATCACCCAATCCATGTGTAGAACAGAATATCTTGATGCCCCTAGTTTTAGTACGTCTTTTCTTTCCCCATCCATTACCATTGCTCTTCCACGCTCCATTGCCCAGGGCATAAGGGCTCCATGGAAGAAGAAAACAGCCCGACAAAAAGAATTACAGACAGGTGTTAGGGACTCTAATCCCATTTACAATTTTCAGTTTAAAAAAAGATTTCAGGTATATGACAGTCCTTGGTACAAAGGAAGAGACTATCACCACCCATGGTTTGTCAGTTAATCAAATATATTTATGAAAGCTAAAAATAATAATGATGATACATACCTTTCTTTACTATTTTATTTAAATTTGTAAAAGAGAAAAAAACGAATTTTCATCTACCACGTTTTTCTTTTGACCTTGGATCTACTGTTCCTTTCTTAAGTAAACCACTGTAATCCATTGTTTATGATTTCCAATGCTGGTTTCTTTGAAGTGCAGCCAGAACTTAAAATGGAGCAATTTGACTCTAGAGCTACTTCCAGCTGGTGATCTTTGCTGCTCTGCCCAGGGCTCCATATTGGTGACATGAGGCAAACAGCCATATACTGACGAAAAGATGTCATTTTTTGAGGCTGACATTCACAAGTACATCAGAAACATAACCTACCTCCAACCAATTGTACACATTATCTTAATAGCTGTACAGTACATTCTTGATATCTGCTTTTCCCTGGATGACAAGACTATGGTTGAGTCACTCAGGAAATTATTGAAGAGAACAAAAAGTGTTGAGAACAGAGCGGGGAAAAAACCTTTCAATTTGAAACATCATGAGTGAAGAACTGGGGCTGAGTGGGAGTTTCTCAAAATGGTGTTGAGTGGGAAAGTTTTGTGTATTCTGAATCCATTTCACATTTCAAGAATCTCTACAGACAAAGAAGTTATGTATTCCAGTGATATAGAATTTTATTTTAAAATGGGTTGAATATATTTTAGATGGTGTATGTATGTGTGTGTGTGTGTGTGTGTGTGTGTCTGTCTGACTTCCTAATTTGGGCTAATACATTAAATAAGAAATCTTAGTTTTTAGTTAGATATAGGTAAAACACATCTCTTTCTGAAATTCTGTGAAGATGCTAGAAATCTCAAAATGCCATACCCTGCTCCATTCAGAGAAGGACTAGGATGTAAGAATAGGAAAGCTCAGGAAGAAATACTGCAAAATGCAACCCTGTAGGGGTTCTTCTACACGCGGGATGGGAGAAAGGCATGGGGGATGCTATAGATTCTGGCAGGAGCTGCTGGAAACTTCTGAAAATGAAAGCTAGAACCCACAGGGAGTCATCTGAAACAAATATGCAATGGGAGGAAACTCCCAAAGACTGAACACTAAAAAGAGAGATGGAGTGGGGACCAAAAGGAGGGGGAGATCAGAGGACAATGGCTCTGGAAAGCAAAGTGGAGTGGGATTGTCAGTACTCAGTGGCTGGCAGCGATCAGAACCCAGCCCACTGGGTAAAGATGTCACTGCATTGTAAGTCACACAGGAGTGGCTTTGGAGGGAATACTGTTTCCAGAATTCTCGGGCTCAAAGCCCGGAGCCAAGCAGGAGAACGATACAAATAATTAAGGGACTGGTGGAATTAACTTACAGGGAATTCTTTCAGCTTTACTTTACCTGGTGAGATCAAGTGTAGTATTCATTTCACATCAGATAGGTCTATTATCAGGGAACTGTATCCTGTTCTGGCAAAAGATGATCTAGTAGATTTTTTCCATTCCCGACTTTGAGGATGTAACAAATTATGTATAGCTTGGGAAAGTGATGCAGTGGGTCTGCTGTGTCAGAGGCATATTTAAAAATATCTAAGATGAATGCATCTCAAGGACGGAAAAAATGCTAGAGAATGTGTTACAAAAGAAAAATAAAAGCCCACTTCCTTTACATTTATGCAGAATCTATATAAAGAAGGAAGTCCAACCTTATATCAACCCAAGGTCATTGATTTCTATGTTTATTTACTCTTTCATAAAAATGTAGCTCATATTCCAAACCCATTTTGAGTAGTGAATATGATGCTCAATTTGCAGATGGAAAAATCAAGTCATTGAGAAGGTATTCTGTTTGTGTTCAAACAGAGCAGGACACGGAAAGAAACAAGAACATGACAATTCTCCCACTGATGGAATAAAAACAGAGCGCTATAGCTCTATACATTTCTGTGAGATTCAAATTATAAGGAATTTTCCTATGGCTCTAATTTAGTCTATAATTTGTCACTCAGATATCACCACCCTACAATTATATTAACGAATCATCTCTAATTATTTACAAAGTGCTCTGCCGGCATTCCCTTGGTGTGTATATTAACGACTGGATACTTGACATGTTCATAGGCTGCTGTAGATCCTGTCAAAAAACCCATTTAGGTTCCTGGTTTTTTGAGTGATGCCTTAAAGATGAAAAAGCATCAAGCCAGTTAATTAATGGCTCATTTTTCAGTGTTCCTTTGACACCTATTCTAGAATTATCCATTTTTGTGCCCCTTTTCCAAGGCCATTCTCAAGGTGTGAGTTTGCAATTTTAGAGCTGGTTTAGAGAATGTGAGAGTGGTTAGAGTTAACTTTGGTCAAGTGAAAAGAGCTCTTTGGAGAGGAGTTTGATAGAGTGAAAAAGTCTGTCCCTAAGGTCAGGGAATGTGGATCTGGAATCCTGGCTTTTTCTTGAACTGTTTGTGTGACATTGAGTATGTCATCTAACCTCTGTGAGGCTCAATTTCTTTGTGAATAAAATGAAGCTGACAGTCTGAACCTCAGAAGTTTGTGGTAAGGATGAAAGTGTGACAACAACCTAGGCTGAATCTTGGGGTCTGGGGTGAATATGGCAGTGGGTGGGGGTGGGGAAGAGGCAGTCACTGTTCCACAGTATCACCGCCAGGTTAAGGTGAAAGCTAGTCCCAACCCAACTCTGCCACTTTGTCAGCACACATTTGTTAGCGAACAAGCAGAAACCATCTGCACAGTCTGTCTGTGAGCTGGGTGAAGCCTCGCCTCTCGTCCCTTTAAGCGCTCTGAGTGACTGCCAGTTTGCAGAAAAGATTCCTGTGGGGATTCTGTTGCCCCAGGCTGGCAGCTGTAAGCTGGAATTCCTCATTATCAATGGCTGGAGACAGGCCCATCTAGGGATCACTCTTCTGAGCTCTGAATCTAAAGATGCAAACTATAGGCATCAGATCCTTACACTCTGTTCAGCAGTATGGGAAAGTTCTCTCAAATATTTTAACCACTCTACATATTTTAACCTCCTCCACCTTCACCAAGAGAAGCCATTTCTAACACTCATTTCATTATCTCACCTATTTTTGACATTTCTGCAAACATTAAAGTCTCAGGCATTGGTGGAGACGAGGCTAACAGAAAACACTTGAAGCACCATCTGGAGAATGCGGTCTTAGTAATATTTTATTACCTAACCACCCCAGGAAGATGAACTCCCAGTTAGAGCAATGGTGTTTCCTACAACTGCAGTTTAAACCAATCTGTGTATATAAAATATCACACTGTCTATGCTAAAGTGGCTAAAAGTAAATTACAGACATCTTAACCATGGGCAGAGTGAACATTTTAAATGTACATCAATACTCATCCACTTAGGGATGATCCCTTCCAATGGTTATCAGATTGGGCCCCGAGTTCCTTGGAACTGCTCATGGCCCAGGGCTTGGGGGAAGGAGGTGGGATCTGGGCACCCCATCACCTTGGCCAGAGCAGGTCCATCTCCACTGGGTCTGCATTTTAGATAGTCTCACCATGCTTTACTTAAAAGAAGGGTTCCATGGACAAGAGGTTTGAAAACCACTCATGAAGCCTAATATTCTTATTAAACAAATGGGGAAGATATGACTCAGAGCAGTTGTCACTTTTCCAAGCAGAGAGTAGCTGTAGCCACTCCTAGCAGTGGGCTCTTTTTTTCTACCATAGGCCACCCATGGACCATGGAGAGGCCACATGCATTGCTAAAATCAATCTTTGAGCAAGAAAAGGTGGTATTTCCTGACCATGTGCTTTACTAAATACATTATCCTGGATGATTTTTACATGTTCCGTTACTGAAAACCACAACCTACCGTAAGGCATACACACTTGATTAAATGGGTTAGCTTACTAATCTTATATTTCAGAAACAATTATGCTAACTTGAACTTCCTATTAGGAAGATGCCCTCTGTAAATGCTTAATAAATGGGTAAGGATGGTGGTGATCTAATTAAACTTTTAGCCAGTTAACTTTTTTCCAAATAATCCCTATATCAACTTTTCCCCTCTTTCACCCAAACTGTAGTAATGGAAAGTTATTGGTTCAATATATATCATCCTCAGTGAGTCTTGTTTACATTGTTTTGATCTTATTTCAGGACCCTAATGATATTTCAACCAATCTAAGACACTGTCTATTGTAAAACACCAGTATTTTATGTCTTTCTAAGAAATAAAACCAATGCACCTATTAAAAATTAAGATACCATTGTCTGTAAGGCACTCTGATTTCAGAGATATTAAAAGAGGTGCATTTTGGAATTCATGAAGTATGCTACAGTATTTGCCACCATATAAGACATACTTTCCCCCTTGTCTTATGCTCCCCCTCCTCCCTTCTTAAGGTCACCTGACGCTTCCAGTAAGCAGAGAAATAGCATAGAAGGTTCAGCCTTAGTATTTGCAAAATGCTTCCCTCTAAAATTGTGTTGTGATTATATTTGAACATATATGATACATACTGACCCCAAAAACTTCTTGGCATGTTTTTGCCCTAGGAAAGGTGATGGACCTCCCTGGATATGTACTACAAACACTTTTTAATCTGTTTCTTTTCTGTGGGATCAGCCTTATTCTAGTAGGGAAAAAAGTTTTAAAGCCTCTGTGTGGAAAAAGTCACACAGAACAGGACATAGATCCTCCATGTTGCATGAACATGGACACTGGATACTTTCTGTGTCTTGAGTTAAACATTCCCCTGGCAACAGAACTCATATCAGGCAGTTTCAAATACACTTCCTAATGATTCCGTTTGCTGTGGTACCAAAATTGTCTAAATTGAGTCATAAGGTAACAAAATATTTTGCTCCCTTTGCTCAGGCATCATTTTCATTCATAACATCAAAGTGCAACTTCAATTTTTCAAGCCCACATATCCAATTACTCATAAGGCAACACTTTTATCTCAAGTGAGAAAGAATACATTCTGCCTTAAAGAAAAGTCTTAATGCTTGTTTTATATGAGTGATACTCCTGGGTGAAAATGTTTTTGGTCTGCATTAAACATTCTTGCCTTTTGATAACAGATGAAATATGCACAAAATTCAAATTTACATATTCTTTCCCAAGTCTGAATTACTGTGTCATTTATTTTCCTTACATAATTTAATGTTTAGCATATTTAGTGTGTTCTAGAAAGTTTTTTATTTTTACTAATGGATGGAAATTAGTATGTCATCTTGAAGGAGAAGAATCTATGAACTGTGGTACCAATGAACTTGACTTTCCAGCACTTTCCTCATGCACTGATCCACACAGTGGTGCGTCAGGGAGAAGGTAAAAGAGTGTCAATTACAGAGACCTAAGGAAGTGTGAGAATAGCCATAGGACGTTACGGGAAGGAAGAGGCGGTTTAGGAGGTATCATTGCCCTCCTCCTGTGGTAAATCTGAAGGAAGCTGAAGGAGGACTAAGGTGTGGGATGGTTTGTGCAAATGCCATTGCCTCCTCTCCTAGAATTATGTGTTCCTTCCTCATCCCAGAGAGCAGAAAATATTAAGCACCCCAGGAGGGCAACAGCCAGAACAAACTGTCTTCCAATTCTTTCAGCCAGTAGGGAGCTGTGAAATCACTGCACAGACCTAAGGATGAGTACCACAAATGTGGAATAAATGGAAGTCAAATTATCCTTTGCATAGTTTTGTACTGTCATTATAGCAATTTTCTTGAGGTGAAAAGCTTTAAAGATGTACTTTTCAGATTTGTTTTGCCTGACAATGATTACTGTCTCAGAATGTTATTGCCTTTTTTTACTTCTCTTAAGCTAAATCTTCCCTGCTTTCTCTTTTAGGCAAATATCAATATCCCAATGGGAGCCTTTCGGCCAGGAGCTGGGCAACCCCCTAGAAGAAAAGAATGTACTCCGGAGATAGAGGAGGTGAGGAAAACTGAGCTGGTAGAACTCGGCACCATCTTCCTCCTCCAATATCCTGACTAGACAGGGCCCAGAGGCAAGGCGAGGGCCAGCTTTCCAGGACGAGGAGGGCACAAGTGGATGTGGGTCAAGGAGTCATCACATAGAACACACATTTCTTTGGCTTTCTTGCTCAGTCAGCCATTGAAACATACTGCCTCTCACTTCCCTTCAGCTGACTCTAAGTGCCTGGCCCAGGTACTTGGAAGATGCTGAGTTTGGCATCTAGTTTATTTATTCATTGTCTATGTCAGCTTGTGTGTCTGCTATGTGTGTGTGTTTGTGTCTGTGTACGTGTATATGTAGGGGGAAGTGGAACCTCTCAGATGCTCTTGATTCAGTAGTAGTCACGAGCTTGGTAAGTTTTCACTCCAAGCTTTTATTGAATCGAGCAGGATACACTTAGTACAGCTTCTGATGAGCAATGAACCCCAGTGGGAACACAGGTAATAAGCACATTAAATTACTTGCAGATTCAAACAGAAAGCCCCAATCCCTGGATATTTCCTTTGAAAAGAGAAACTTGCAAGGGAGTCTATCAATTTCTGAATTTTCCCCCTCCCTCTAATTCTTTATGTTTCCTCCAAATTCAAATACCCAGTCTTCTAAAATGGGGGCTAAAATTCATCATGGGTACAAAAAATAGAGAATAGTTCCCCATCCAAATGTTTATATTTTTCCTCAATTGTGACTTTACTGATGAAACTTGGAAGGTCTGAGTCTGAAAAAAAAAAAGTTAAGGTCTTGGAGCAATAAATAAAGTCACAGGGCACTGCAAACTGTATTTTGTTTTTTAAAAGGTGAAGAGTTCTTTAAAGTTTTAGGTGACCTTTTTGGTATTTGGTCCAAAAGAATCAGCATTTCAAAATTTCATAATAAAACTTTGGTTGTCCTGCATCTAACCTTTTGCTTTCTCATAAATAATTACTGATGTGGTCCTAAGTTAGTGGTTCCAGCCCCCTATAAAGAGAAAGATAATTTTTGAAAGGAGATAGAATCTTTGAGTGACATCACCAAGTTCTGGAATTTCAGTCACCCTTGATGAGTAACATTTTAAACATAAAAGCTGAAAAGATCCAGCCCTACTCTGATTTAATGGTAGATAATTTCAAGTTCTGCTGCTGCTAATCTGGCCACCAGTTAGCTCATGATCATGAACTCTCCTTTTGAACCTCTGTTTGCAAAATACGATCCCCCCCCATTTCTCCAAGGGTCTCTGTAAGGAAAGAGTCAGTGATATAATGTACATGGCATAACCTAGCAGGTATTCAGTAAATTACTGTTCACTGACTGACTGAATTATCCAATTTTTATGAAGGACTCCTGGACCTATTATTTTGCATGTTGTAAGAAAATAGCCCAGGGAGGTGGAAGGGAAGGCAGAAAGGCATTCTTCCCACATCTCCATTCATCTGTTTTTCTTAATTTCTTAATTAGTTCGGTTTTCTTCCTGTGCTTCCTCCTAATCTGTGTCTGTCACTGTGTCTAGCAAACAGTTGCAAGGTAGCTTGACTCTCTTTTCTCACTAAACTGACTGATATGACAGTTGTTTTGGAGGCTTGCCCCTCATCTTCCTCTGTGGTAGACATGGCCCTCACTTCTTTACAGCTGGTACTCTCTCCACACGAGTGTCCCAGTTAGGAAATCTGCTTTTACTCTTGCCTTGTTTCCAGTCTGATGGTTCCAGCACATTCCAAAATAGCTAAAGCCTGATAACAGCCTGGGTTGTGAAAACCTATTTTATGACCAACCACATAAACAAATGGCCAACCGACATGCTTTGTGGGATAGAGGAAGCGAGGTATCCACAGAGATCTGGAGACCCCAGGAATGTTTCCTGAGTTGAGGTACATCTTTTTCGTGGGGCTCATGGATCAGGAGGCTGGCGAAGGGTGGTATCCCTTATTGTAAGAGCTCCTGGGATCTTCGGGAGGGGCGGTATCTGGGCTGAATGTTGGAGTAAGGTTCTCATGAAAACAGTATTGCAGGGGGAAAGTTAGGTGCTTGGCTTGGCTGCAAGGCCTGAGCCACCTCTTGTCACATAGTTTGAATGGGACAATGGAATCTGAATTCAACTAACCTGTACTGCCCCGCTTTTCTATTACTATCCAGTTTAAAACCTTGGAATTGCTCACTTTCTTAGATTTGGGATTCATTGCCTAGCTTTGCATTAAGATAACTACTGTCTAGAGTCGAGGACATAATATACTATCCCTGAACAGAACAGCCCATCTCTGTCACAGCCAGGAATTCCCCCATCTCAATCCTGCCACTACCTCAGATGTGAAGAAGAGGAGGGACCCTAGCAGGAAGCCAGGATGGCTCATGTGACAAGGCCTGTGAGCACTGGCTGGGCCTCCCATTCACCTAAGGTCTCTGTGAGCCCTTGCTCTGCTTGCAGAGCTGGAGCGTGCTCTCCATCTGCTCGGCCCAGCCAGAACTTGGCGTGTGCCCGACACAGAAGCCTTACAACCAGATCTTAAGAAGCTGGGCTGGTCTTTTGCCCAAAACAATGCAGTTGCTTGATTAAAGTGATTTGAAGGATACTGACAAGCCCCTACTCTGTCTCCCAAATCTTACTTTTGACTCAAATTCCATCATTATCAAGCCACAAAATAGCACATTGGGATTTTCTGTTCATTATTTCCCAATGCAAACACACTATTGAATTCTGGTCTCACTACTTTCTAGCTGTGAGGCCATGGGCAAGTTTCTTGCCCCTCCCCCTAGTTTTGTTCCTCAGTTTCCTCAACTGCAGAGCAGGGATAATAATGGTTGTGGATTGAAGATTGATGTGAGGATTGAATGTGTTAGTAGTGTGCTTGCTGTTATTTTTCAGTCTTCAGTGGTTGAGCATAATGAGCATATCAGGCTGTATTGTTGTACAAAAGAGAATTTAGGGGAAAACTCAGGGCACTTGGCAGTAAAAAGGAAGAGGAAGGTGAGATAGCTGGAAAATGGTTAATCATTTTGCTCAATTTTACAAATACTCTGTCACCCCCAAAAGGGACATTTCTGTTTGACAATAGCCATTCCTGAAACTGGGACTGGCCTGGGGGTTGATAAGCTGTCTCTTAAGTTTTATCTAAAACCAAAGAGTGTCCTCCATGTTCTTTCTCAATTCAAATATCTACTTAAAAAAGAAAAGAGAGCATACTCAGCCAAATGGCACCATCTGGACCCTGCTTGTTCATGCCTTAATGTATTATAATTCTTATGATAACAAATTCATAGAAAAAAATGGAATCTGATTCGCATTATTTTTTAAAAGATGAGAGAAGATTCAACTAAGAGTATGTACCACCACTAACCCCTTCCTGAGTCAATGTCTTAAAACCTACTTCTTAAATATATCCACTTATAACTTTCCATTATTTGTGACCCTACCAAATCAAGAGCTAAAAGTTTTACCTTGATAAATAAAAATCACAGTGCACTGAGGTTTTAATAAATTTCCAGGAAAATGCCTAATGTCCAATATTTTCATCCTTTAACTGTGTATGTTCACACAATAAATCTTTGCACACAGACACATAACTGCACACATCGGCTTTAGGTGTTAATTGTGGTAATATAGCACATTTTGAAATTATAAAGTGACTGTGACTTATCTGGGAACTTAACAGAAGGAATTAGAAATATTTTTTCTCCTTCATGTTTCTGTATTAAGCTCTATCCACCTAACAACCATGGGAATGTTTATAAGTGAGGAAACATTTTTCATCTCACCACTACACATATATTTTCTAAAAAGAACACCTTACAGCCTTGCTAAAAATTTCTTTTCAAAAGCCTAATGAACACAGTTTCAGAATACCTTGTCCTCTAGGTGGAGCTTTAACAGTTTTACCTACTGCTTCTAAATCTGCATTTATAAATGATGAATGTGTGCAAAGGATGCAAAGAAGCTGAGCCTATGGCTCTGTACAATGACTCAGGGAAACAACATTCTGTGGGTATTTACAAAGGTAGAGTTGACATTGCATGACTCTCATTTCGTGTGGGTGACATGTTAGCTATTTCATTAGCACTGTGCCAGAATCTAAGAAAATGACCAGAGGAAAAACCACTAGCCTATAGGAGAAGACAAGCACCTCACTATTTTATATTTCTATTCAGCCCTTTAAATAAACAATTTAAAAGCGTTTCTGTACATGCACCACGTAAGTGGTTGAAGTCTGGGAAACTTTCTTCCCTTTCCCTTTAGGGTTCAGACAACTCGAGAACTAGATGTAGGAGCCCGATGGGGGCTAAAGCACAGCCTGGGCTTTACTACCCGAGTTACAGGACTGGCTGGCACACGTACAGGACTGGCTGGCACACGTACGGCACAGGGCTTGAACCTGAGACAAGCGTGCTCTTTCTTATTCTTTTTCCCATAACTGAACCGGTTCACTCAGTTGCTGGCCCAGCAGGTGGAGCTCTGCCAGTCTCAGAGAGCCTATGTTAGTCTGGGCCTCCAAGAAGCAGACCCAAAGAGGAGATTCGACGGGCAAAGTATTTACTGGGGAAAACACCTGTCAGGAAACATGAGACCGTGATGCAGATGAAGGATCATGGAGCGGAGAGTGGGGCTGAAGTGACCTAGACAACAGTACTGTTCTCAGGAAAATTCTCGAGTCCTTCCCAGAGGAGGCCCAGGTCTCCCAGAAGCAAGCCCGCCTTCAGATCCTATGACGCTCAGCCATTGGCCACGAGCAGCCGTGGGAAGTGTGACCTCAGCATGGTGATGGGCGGATCTCAGGGCAAAGCAGCTGGGGCTGTCATTCAATTATCCTCCCTGCAGGAAACTGATCCGAGAGGCGTGCTCTTGTGGCTGCCACAGAGATCAAATGTTCCTCCAGCACCTCCAGTCCAGGGCCCCGGAGACTAGGCACCTCACCGCTAGCAAATAGGAGGAAGGAGCTATCCAGCAACCATCTGCAATACTTCGTTGGGGTCCTAGGAGTCACGAACAGCAATGGATCTTACTGTTTTACAGCCCCTGTAAATCTGTGTGTTTGGTGTATGTACACAGAGGCATAGATTTGTCACTATGGGAAATTTTCAGGATTAATCAGCAAAACAGCTATCCACAAGTGTGCTTGTGCGCTTCTGTACCAGTAACTGGTGAAAGTCGCTCTGTAGTGTCCGACTCTTCACGATCCCATGGACTATACAGTCCATGGAATTCTCTAGGCCAGAATACTGGAGTGGGTAGCTTTTCCCTTCTCCAGGGGATCTTCCCAATCGAGGAATCGAACCCAGGTCTCCCACATTGCAGGCTGATTCTTTACCAGCTGAGCCACAAGGGAAGCCCAAGAATACTGGAGTGGGTAGCCTATCCCTTCGCCAGCGGATCTTCCCGACCCAGGAATCGAACCGGGGTCTCCTGCATTGCTGGCGGATTCTTTACTAACTGAGCTATCAGGGAAGCCCCTACCAGTAGTTGGAGGAGCCACCAAAACAAGTATAGAATGTGCTCCTGCTCTAAAGCCACAACAGAAAAACAGAAAACGTAAAATACTTTCCAAAGTAGGAGGGGCAAGCCCTCCTCTGCCGCTGCATCCTCTCCCATCCAGATATAAAGAGGCTTTGTTTATGTCAGTTTGTTTCTGTACCCCAGAAACATCATTGGAACAAAGGCTGGCAGCCAATATGCCCCAAACGAAAAAACAGAAAACTCCTGGACCAAGTCATTGTTAGAGGTGGCTGTGTACTAATGGTCTACAAACTCTGCCTTTAAGGCATCTTATGATATTATGATGTGTGTGTGTGTATGTGTGTGTGTGTGTGTGTGTGGGCGTGCGTGCCTGCATGCTCAGTGGCTCGGTTGTATCTGACTCTTTGCGACCCTATGGATTGTAGCCCACCAGGCTCCTCTATCCATGAGATTCTCCAGGCAAGAATTCCAGAGTGGGTTGCCATTTCCTCCTCCAGGGGATCTTCCTGACCCAGTGATTGAACGTGAGTCTATTGTGTCTCCTGCACTGGCAGGTGGATTCTTTGTTGTTGTACAGTTGCTCAGTCATGTCTGACTCTTCGTGACCCCATGGACTGCAGCACACCAGGCTTCCCTGTCCCTCAGCATCTCCCAGAGTTTGCCCAAGTTCATGTACATTGAATTGGTGATGCCATCCAACCATCTCATCCTCTGTCACCCTCTTCTCCCTCTGCCTTCAATTTTCCCCAGCAAGGTGGTTTCTTTCCCACTAGATTAAATTTGGTTTTGTAAGACACTTCTCTTGAAAACATAAATCCTTTTCACTAGTGCTAATTTTTATGAATTATCAGACACTGTATCAGACACAGTACTCTTGTGTTTTCTAAGTCATGGGGAAATTACTTGTGTTTTTCTTCCAGCTTTATTCCTCCATAAATTGCACGAGATCTTCCTGAAACTCTGAGGGGATCACAACAGCACAAGAAGAAGTCAGTCTGCTAGAATTACACTGATGTTATTTTTGCTTTTTTTCGGCTTCACGTCCATGACCCAAAGAGACCATATGTCTTTTTCAGTGAGCTAAATTTTTCTCTTTTTATTTTTTCTTTAGGGTGCTCCTCCCACTTTGGACGAGGAGAAGAAGCCAATTCCAGGAGCTAAGAAACTTCCAGGACCTGCAGTCAACCTATCGGAGATCCAGAACATTAAAAGTGAACTGAAGTATGTCCCCAAAGCTGAACAGTAGTTGGAAGAAAAAAGGTGAGTGAAAAACTATTTCCTTTGTCTCAAAAAGACCACTATAAAAATGGTTTATGAAACCCTTCCACAGAAGAAGCCTGGAATTCCAGAAGTGTTTACTAAGTATTGGCGCTCTCACGTTAGACCAGAGCTTCTGGCACAAAGGTTTTCCAGTATGTAAACAAAGCTTTGGGGCCTGTCTTATTCCCAGACCAGTCAGATGGCCACTGAGGATGTTGGCCTGCCTTCCCCTTCCTAGTCACCTTCTTAGTGAGACAGTCCTACACATGACAATGGCCACGCTACTTGTGTCACACTGATGCAGACTTACCAGGGCATTTACAAGTAACTTCTGCTGATAAGGTTCCTTTATAGTGGAGAGAGAGGAGCTGTTTCAAGTCAAAAGAACAGAACAGTATCCAGTGTTTTGAGCATAGTTATATGAAAGAATAAAGAAGTGAGAACAAAACACAATAGATTCTATGACCATAGAGTGAATCCAGGAACCTGGATGAGGAGAAAGTGACAGAAGCAGGAACTGATCTGAAGCCATACACACTCGGTATCTGTTACGCCAGGATGAGATGAACTGATGACTGTGTGTCATTGTACTCAGTACTGCTTGCGTTGCCAAGCTGAGATGAAATATTCCAGTATGTCTGGGATGAGGCAGCAGAAGTTTCTTGTGAGAAAGCCCCCAGAAGTGAAATGAACTTTCGGTAATATTTATTATCATCACCCAACTAAGGCTGTTCAGTTAGACACATGAATTTTTAATGCAAACTTTAAAGGGTTTTTGCTTTTATGAAATTCTTATTGACCTAAATTTAACCCCAGTTCCAGTTGCAGAAGAATTTGGTTTTGAAGATTCAAAGGAATGTGTTTTAAAATTAGTTCAGAGAGGATCCTGTGGTGTTATTCAGCAGTGAGATTGATTCTGTAGACTTGAATCTGTGGTTATGGTAATGGAGAACAATAGCAACTCAATAAAATACCAAAATGGTACCACAATAGCCAGAATACATTTTTTGTTACTTCATTATCTCAGAGAAGACTTTAATGATTCTTCCCTCCTGAAAAAATTCTAATAATGCAAAATCACTCAGAGAAGCCCATTTGTCCTTACTCTACAGGGATATAAAAACTTAAATTGTCCAGGTAGTTGATCTGAACTCCTGATGAAGACAGTCACTGTTTTGAGCCAAGGAGTGATCTTTATTTTTGTAGGAGAGGTAGTAAGCTGTTTTGATTTTGATGCATCAATTCTTCTGCAAATCTGTCAGATTTTGAGACTTCCATGGCCATGGTTTATGGTCACGGTTCACGGTCACAGAGGGAGAGGATTTCTTAACATTGATTGATTAGCTGGAATCATAAACAGTAAATACCCTGGACCAGCCATCATCTAGCTCCTCACTGGTTGGATTTGATTTCCTCCTTTTTGGGCCACCCATTCATCACCTACCCTGTGTATTATTGTTCAGTGATTTAATCAAACAGGTCATTGTCTTAAAACTGAGTAACTCCACAGTACCAAACTATGAGGGCTTCCTAGGTGGCTCAGTGGTAAAGAATCTGCCTACCACTGCAGGAGATAAGCGTTTGATCATTGGGTCTGGAAGATTCCCTGGAGAAGGAAATGGCAACCCACACTAGTATTCTTGCCTGGGAAATCCCATGGACAGACGAGCCTGGTATGCTACAGTCCATGGGGTCGCAAAGAGTTGGACACGACTGAGTGACTAAAAAAACAACAGCCAAGCTATGAAAACCACAAGGCTCAAAGTCTAGGGTATAACTATTATAATACTCTAGACATAAGATAGAGGAGCACCCCCTTCTAGCTAAGATCAGCACTTCTTTTAGTGAGATTTCAGACTCGTTCCATGTCCTGTGTCATGGCTAGAATTATTCATGAATATAGATAAAAAACACTTTGGATAAGAATCATAAAGGCCAGTGACTAGCCATTTAGAGATCAACACAAAGAAATAGAGGAAAACAACAGAATGGGAAAGACTAGAGATCTCTTCAAGAAAATCAGAGATACCAAGGGAACATTTCATGCAAAGATGGGCTCAATAAAGGACAGAAATGGTATGGACCTAACAGAAGCAGAAGATATTAAGAAGAGGTGGCAAGAATACACAGAAGAACTGCACTAAAAAGAGCTTCATGACCCAGATAATCACGATGGTGTGATCACTCATCTAGAGCCAGACATCCTGGAATGTGAAGTCAGGTGGGCCTTAGAAAGCATCACTACGAACAAAGCTAGTGGAGGTGATGGAATTCCAGTTGAGCTATTTCAAATCCTGAAAGATGATGCTGTGAAAGTGTTGCACTCAACATGCCAGCAAATTTGGAAAACTCAGCAGTGGCCACAGGACTGGAAAAGGTCAGTTTTCATTCCAATCCCAAAGAAAGGCAATGCCAAAGAATGCTCAAACTACCACACAGTTGCACTCATCTCACACGCTAGCAAAGTAATGCTCAAAATTCTCAAGCCAGGCTTCAGCAATACATGAACCGTGAACTTCCTGATGTTCAAGCAGGTTTTAGAAAAGGCAGAGGAACCAGAGATCAAATTGCCAACATCCGCTGGATCAAGGAAAAAGCAAGAGAGTTACAGAAAAACATCTATTTCTGCTTTATTGACTATGCCAAAGCCTTTGACTGTGTGGATCACAATAAACTGTGGAAAATTCTTCAAGAGATGGGAATACCAGACCACCTGACCTGCCTCCTGAGAAACCTGTGTGCAGGTCAGGAAGCAACAGTTAGAACTGGACTTGGAACAACAGACTGGTTCCAAATAGGAAAAGGAGTACGTCAAGGCTGTATATTGTCACCCTGCTTATTTAACTTATATGCAGAATACATCATGAGAAACGCTGGACTGGAAGAAACACAAGCTGGAGTCAAGATTGTTGGGAGAAATATCAATAACCTCAGATATGCAGATGACACCACCCTTATGGCAGAAAGTGAAGAGGAACTAAAAAGCCTCTTGATGAAAGTGAAAGTGGAGAGTGAAAGAGTTGGCTTAAAGCTCAACATTCAGAAAACGAAGATCATGGCATCTGGTCCCATCACTTCATGGGAAATAGATGGGGAAACAGTAAAAACAGTGTCAGACTTTATTTTTCTGGGCTCCAAAATCACTGCAGATGTTGACTGCAGCCATGAAATTAAAAGACGCTTACTCCTTGGAAGGAAAGTTATGTCCAACCTAGACAGCATATTCAAAAGCAGAGACATTACTTTGCCAACAAAGGTTCGTCTAGTCAAGGCTATGGTTTTTCCTGTGGTTATGTATGGATTTAAGAGTTGGACTGTGAAGAAAACTGAGCACCAAAGAATTGATGCTTTTGAACTGTGGTGTTGGAGAAGACTCTTGAGAGTCCCTTGGACTGCAAGGAGATCCAACCAGTCCATTCTGAAGGAGATCAGCCCTGGGATTTCTTTGGAAGGAATGATGCTAAAGCTGAAACTTCAGTCCTTTGGCCACCTCATGTGAAGAGCTGACTCATTGGAAAAGACTCTGATACTGGGAGGGATTGTGGGCAGGAGGAGAAGGGGACGACAGAGGATGAGATGGCTGGATGGCATCACTGACTCGATGGACGTGAGTCTGAGTGAACTCCGGGAGTTGGTGACAGGCAGGGAGGCCTGGCGTGCTGCAATTCATGGGGTCGCAAAGAGTTGGACACAACTGAGTGACTGAACTGAACTGAACTGAACTGAATCACAGCTTATGGCAAAGGACTTAGCCTTTAACCTCCTCAGAAACCAGAACCAGGCAACAAAGGGACAGCACATACTGAGTCAAGACCACGAAAGACAGGAGAATCCCAAATGGGGCCCTAAGCCACACTGGGGCAGGGGAAGGCAGGTATTCATTCCTGTATCTCTCAGGAGTCTCCTGGCTGCTATTCAAAGTGGCCAGAGGGTGATTTAAGCAAGCCTAGGAGTTAGATGAAGAGAAAGAAGCAGCAGCAATGCCTGAAAACCAAGGGCCCTCTTATGCTCACATACCTACTTGTTTGTTGCATGATCAGGAATCTCCAACCCCACGTCCCCTGTCAAAAGCCACTGTTAGCCTGTCTGTTTGTAGCTGAAGCAGATGCCACTTCAGAGTTCACGAATAGGGGTCTGGAAACCTGGAGGATTGCTAAGGGCTGTTGTCCAATAGACTCTGTGTCCACTTCTGCTCCCTCCCAACCCTCAGATCAGACCACAGGAGCCCAGTAAAGAACCTCTGTAACTAGCTTCTGTACTGTGGGCACTTCATTCTGCTCTACAAGATGAGTAAATGTCAAACTTGGTCAGTGCTCTCAGGATACTTTTATTTTAATGGAAACATAAATACAAAATACTTCAAAAGATAGGTAACATTCAAGAATTAGATAGCCTCTCAGTGATTCAAGATATCCTGTGGCTTTATGACCCCCTATGACTAGTAGTCAGTAGAATAAAGTGAGGTTATGACTCACGAGAAGGGGAGACTCACAATGATTTGGCATCAGGGACAACTTCAAGGAGGTGGTAGGAATGGAATGATTTAAACAGAGGCTCAGAGATAATTTCTGAGTGTAGGGGTTGTCCAGAGCATCATTAGCGGACCAGCCTGCTGAGACCGAAGAGTTCTTCTAGGGCAATACTTCTTAGACTTTCAGGGCAGAGCAAAACAAGATCCTACAGCCCACCCACATCATCTCTTCTCTTTTTCCAGCAGTTAAAGAACTCAGTGATAACAAAGAATTAGAGAGGAACAAAATAAGTATCAAAGTAGTGGCAATGTAGCAATTAGGAGAAGAATGATTAACAAAGATAAACCCTAAGAAGAGTTCTACAATTATGTTAATGAACACAAAGATAGCAGCAATTGAAAGCCCTGGGAGCCATGAAGCACTAGAAAGAAATTGTCCTTCTGAAGTGGCAGGAACTCCTCCTCTCTGTGTTGGACATTGCAGCGTGGCCATGTGGTGTGTGACAGCCAGATCTGATGACAGCAGACAAAACCAGGGATTTAGAAAAATGCAAAATTTTAGTGATTCTTAATAACCCACTTAGCTTTTGGCCATGCATTTTCCTGACCCAGGGATAGAACCCCAGTCTCCCGCACTGCAGGCAGACTCTTTACCATCTGAGCCACCATGGAAGTTGGCCTGAACTGAGGGAAGCACTTGCATTTGGGAATCAGAGAGTCTTTTAAAGTCACCCAGCGGGCATTGGACCATACTTTAAGCAACATTGCTGTAGGGCAGTAAGTGAGAGTGAATTGGAATGATCCAGCCCCATGGTGTCAAGTTAGTCTCTATCCTGTACCCAATATTGACCAACCAGCCTTGATTCTAGAGTTTGTAGTTTTGAAAAGAGCCATTATCATGTGCCCTATTGGGGAGGCATGCCTTCTCCATCAAGTACTTTGTGGCAACTCTGGCATCACCTGTTTATGCTGTCACAATGCTTATCAGACTATTCATTTTATTTTTTTAATCTTCTTATTATGCTAGGATATAGCTTTTCAAAGGCCGGGGCACACTGGATACATCTTGAGCATACATGCCTCATTACTGGTGCCCTGACCACAGCAAGTCTGTAGAAATGTGTTCTTACAGACTTTCCAGGTCCATGCACTCTCTGGGAGATTACTACTTAAAAGCAAGACTAGCTTTTCTGTCAAGGACTGAAAGTAACATTGTTGGCCACAATCAGTAAAGGTATCAGAAATTTGACTTTAATTTATTGATTATAATTTTATTCCTCTGGGAAACTGGAAACAATTAGGAAAAATGTCAAGATTGGCTCATTTTCCTCAAAGGGGGAGAAAAATATGTAAATCCAGAAGAAAATCATTTAATTTTCAAGAGTTCTTTGGATTTATTTTTCAAAGAACATCTATGTCCAGATAAGACATATTCACCAACCAGTCATCCGGAAAGATGCCATCTCTGCTCGAGGAGAACATAAGGCGTTCATTACTCCTAAATGTTAAGCACTACATACCACAGTTATTCTTGCTGATTCAAAGGCCCATTCTGAGAATGCTGGCAGAAGGGCAAATTGATGTACTCAGACACTTGATGAAGTGTGTTTATCACTTAACAACAGACCCACAAAATACGTGAAACAAAAACTAACAGAATTGAAGGGAGAAACAGACAACAGAACAATAACAGCAGGCAACTTCAGTACTCCACTTTCAACAATGGATAGAACAACTAGACAGAAGATCAACAAGGAAATTGTCTCAGGAAATTTGTTTGGGCTGGTATATAAGAAGACCATAGACTGGGTGCTTTATAAACAAGAGAAATTCATTTCTCACAGTTCTAGAGAGTGGGAAGTCCAAGATCAAGGCACTAGCAGATTTGGTATCTGGTGAGAACCTGCTTTCTGTTTCATAGATGGCCACCTCCCTGCGTTCTCACATAGCTGAAGGGGCAAGGAAGCTTTCTGTGGTTTCTTTCATAAGGGTGCTAATTCCATTCATGAGGGCTCCACCCTCATGACTTTTTCACCTCCCAAAGTTCCCACCTCCTAATATCATACAGTGGATTACTCTTCAAAATATGAATTTGGGGCAAGAGGACACAGACATTCAGTCTATAGCAGAAACAGAAAATGTGAGTAATGCTGTAAACTAACTAGGGAAACACTCCCCTCAACAACATCAGAGTACATATTCTTCTTAGGCACACATGTGACATAATGTCCAAGACTTGTTTCATGTTAGGCCTTAAAACAACTCTTAATAAATTTGAAAGGACTGAGATCATGGCAAATATGTTCTCAGACTACAGTGGAATGAAATTAGAAGTCAATAACAGAAGGAAATTTGGGACATTCACAAGGTGTACAACTTAAACAACACACTCTTAAATAACCAATGAGTCAAAGAAGAAATCACAAGAGAAATTAGAAAACACTTTGAGACAATTGAAAATGAAAATAACAGACACCAAACTGTGGCATGCAGCAAAAGCAGTGTTTAGAGGAAATTAATAGCTGTTCAGATCAGTTCAGTCACTCAGTCGTGTCCGACTCTTTGCAACCCCATGAACCGCAGCACGCCAGGCCTCCCTGTCCATCATCAACTCCCGGAGTTTACCCAACTCATGTCCATTGAGTCGGTGATGCCATCTAACCATCTTATCCTCTGTCATCCCCTTCTCCTCTTGCCTTCAATCTTTCCCAACATCAGGGTCTTTTCAAATGAGTCAGCTCTTCGCATCAGAGCTATTACATTTAATAGCTGTAAAGATCTATATTAAGAAAAGAGTAAAGATCTGAAATTAATGACCAGCCAGTCAAATCAATACTAGCAGCTCCATATTTGGGAACCATGCCCTTTATCATCTTAGAGTAAGCTTACCCCATTTCTACATAAATGGCAGATGATTCAACTGATGTCTGAATGGATATATCAGCCATTTCAAATGATAAAATGTAATACGTTTAAAAAATCTATTTGTATAAACACTGTCACAACATAATAGATGCTTGGAAATAAAAGTACTCACCTATAAAATTATCATTCAGTATAGTACTCACGTTGATATCTTCCCTTCCAGTTTTCCCCCTGGGTTTACATAGGAGAAGCAATATAACTAAAGCTGCTAACAATATGGGATTTGCAGTAACTACCTTCTACCTTTGCAACTTTGAGCTCTGTGTCTCTATTTTCCTGGTTTCATAAAAAGCAGAAAATGGCATCTTCCTCATAGGGTTTAGGATTAGGGAGACATGAAGGATTAGGAAGATGTATTTTAAAAAGCACATCTAGGCACAGCAACTGGGATGGGGTAATTATACACAAATGGGAACTACTTTTCCTTCATTTTTTTTTTCTCAAATAGCATCATTCATAGCACATGTATGGTTTTGAATCTTTTTCCACTTCACATTTTCTCATAAGAATGTTTTTCCAGTTTTACTGAGAAAAAATTGACATACATCACTGGCCAAGTTTAAGGCATACAGCTTGATGGTTTGATTTACATATATTGCAAAATGACTATAGAAATAGGCTCAGCTCACATTATCTCATACAGATATAATGAAAAGAAAGAAGACAAGAACAAAAGATAAACATTTTTTTCTCCTTGTGATGAGACCTCACAATTTACTCTCTTAACAACTTTCCTAAATACCATACAGCACTGTTAATTATCGTTATCATGTTGTACGTTATATCTCTAGTATTTACTGGGTTTGCCAAAAAGGTTGTCTGGGTATTTTCATAAGATGTTACAGAAAAATCCGAATGAAAATTTTGGCCAGCCCAATATTTATCTTATAGCTGATAATTTGTACCTTTGGCCACCTTCCTCTAATTATTCTTCCCACCTTCTGCCTCTGGTAACAACATGTCTGACCTCTTTTTCTATGAGAGTGTATGTTTTAGGTTCTACATATAAGTGAGATTGTATAGTATCTATCTTTCTCTATCATAAAAATGTTTTATGCTGCTTGTAGCTTTTGGAATTAAGAGGATTTATTTTTCATAGTCTGACTTAATCATGTTTTCATAACCTTTTCCCTCTGCCAGAAGACAGAGGACTGATTTATTGTTTTACATAGAATGAAACTTAAAACAAAAACAAAAAACAAACCTAACAACTTCTCCAAATGTCTTCTCTGTGGTTTGCTTGAAATTTTTTGTCCTCAATTTTGACATGTCCCCTGCTTTGACCCAATTACAGATGCTCTATTCACTTTGTTTGAAGCAAATGGTTTTATGCTGAGATTTTTCACTCTCTAGTGGAGCCACATTTCTTTTGATTTGTGATGCTCTTTTTTTTTCCCTGCTCCCCAATTGCTGAGGATAAAGATGAGTTTGCAATGGTTTCGAACTGCAAGGTTTTATTCATTTGTTAACCTCCCTGGTAAAGCTTTTGTTCTAGGCCCTGGTTACAGCCTGTGTGGGTGTAAAGTACTCTTGAAGGTGAATGTGAGGAGCCTTTGAGCTGATGGTGACAGTTGCTTTAAGAGCCTCTCTACAGCAAACACACAGAAGCTATCTGGATGGTTTCTATTAAAACAGAGATCTGGAAGGCCTAATGTGTGGATTCTCTGGAGGGATTTGGAATTGGTGAAAGCAGATCTGAGCCCTGAGAAGGGCATATCTGCTCTGGCCAGCTCACTAGAAGGCAGAGGTGACTCAGGATGTAGACGCTTGTAATCTGGGATGTAGATTTCCTTGGGCTAAAGGATGGTTACCACTGGCACTTGCCCTACTCCCAGTGCAATGGAACTCATTACTCTATCTCCAGTGGTTCTGAGGATAGAGGGCAGTGTCTAGAGATAGTAATCGGTCACAACTTCAGAGAGGTATGGGCTGCCACTGGGGGACACGCCAGGGATGTTGGTCAATGTCCCACAATGCTCAGGACAGTCCCGCTCCCCAACAAAGAATTATCCAATCTTAAACGTTAGTTGTGCTGAGTGTAAGTAACCCTGATTGATCTACCTCAAAGACTGACATCAGGACCATCTTGCAAACATTCTTTTCCAAGCAGTCAATGCAATGCATTTTACAGAAATGAAAACATTAATAAAAAGAGAATAGTAATTAATGGCCCAATATTTATAATCAATTCATATTGATCAGAGACTTAGGAATCAAGCACTCTTAAATATTCTTTTGTTAATTGATAAACTAAGTATATTTATGGTATACATGGCATATTCCTGAATTACAGTATTTGGCCTTAAACATGACCAGTTTGGGTAGGTTACTTTTTCCTCTCAGATGTATCAGAAAGCAGTAGGTTATCTCAGTAGCTCATCAAGTCTTTTAAAATATGAATGTTAGGCATTAAGCATTAGTAATCATCAGCACTAATATCAATGTCATCATTTTTATTGTCATCATTACATTTATTATATACTTGTGATATGCCTGACACTGTGTCCTGTACTTCACATACATTATTTCATTTACTCCTTGTGCTGACTATACAGAGTATATGCTGTGATGCCCGTTTCATTTATGTGGGGGGAAGAAGGCTGTGATAGTTTGCCTAACTTGACCAAAGTCATACAGCTTGTAAGTCACAGAGGTCAGATATTACACTCCATAGCCAGTTCTTTTAATCACTAGCACCCACTGCATTCTTTAAAAATGTTCTTTTAGTTATAGTCTTCTGGGTTTTGCCAATATTTCACTGTGTTAGCTTGCAGGAAAAACAAGCAAAGGCTTAAAAAGGCTGCAGAAACTGTCATCTACACAAAGAGGTGACATCACAACTTTGACATGTTGGTTTATTTATTCATTCATTTGTTTGCTTGTTCATCCATCCATTCATGTATGAATTCAGTCAGTCAACAAGCATTTATTGAGCATAAAGCCTGCACCAGGCTCTGAGGATACCAGCTCTGGGGATTCAAATACGGATCAGGGAGTCTAGCCGGGGTCAGGTGAATGGGCAGAATACCGCCTAGAAGCATGAATCATTTGCTCTCTTTAAGGGTCATGGAAAACAGGAAGGGTTCCTTAATGTCTGTAAATATCAGAGCAAGCATGAGAGAAAGGCCAAGGAGGTGAAAGGCAAGGAAGGAAGGAGGGGAGGAAGAAGGAGAGGGGCAGTAGGGGCCGAGCCTGGGAGGCTGTGGCCCTGGCCTGGTGCTGACAAAGCTGCGGCTGGTCCGAGGAAGGCCAGGCCTCTGCAGAGCCCGCCTTTGCTCCTGGGCTGAGCAAGGGCTTGGCAGGATCTGTGTGTCATCAAGAGGCAGTCTCCTACCCATGAGGCCTTTTCTCTTTCATTCCTTCTCATGCTGTGTGCAGCCCACGCAGAAAACTGGGGAAGTGAATTCTGGGCTGTCTCAGCAGGCTCGGCTGCATCGTGACAACGCTGCTCGCTCTAACTCCCCCGACACATTGTGGCATTTGAGGAGGAGAAGGAGTCACACGAGACCTGCACATTTAACTTGTACTTCGTTCCACCTCTCCCTGCCCGGGGACTGATCAGTCCACACCCTCTGGTTTAGGGCTTTATGTGTAGGGTGAGGTGGTGGCTGCTTTAATCCCAGGCAGGTCAGGCAATTGGCTTCTCACCGAGGGACATTTCTATTAAGCTGCAGACAGATTGGAGTCGCTTTTGACCAGGCAGGTGGCACAAAGGCAGCTCAGAACAATTTCATCTTGACTGCTGGGAAAACAGGAGAAAGCAAGCCTGTCTTATCACCCAGAAGTCACTGGAAGCCTCTAGAAAGGACAGTGGCACTTCTTTCCACCCCAGAAGACCTGCCGTGAGTGTCAGAGGCACAACTGAATCCTGAACACATAATATACATTTTTCTGCCTTGCTTTTGCCTGACCCCTGCTTTTAGATACAAGTGATAGGAATCATGGCTGCCCTTTTGTTCCAGAGGCAACAGATCCTGAAACCTTACCAAACAGGGTTATTCAATTCTGCATGTTCAAACATCCATTTATTCAGAATAGATTGAAGTTGATTTTCATTTCTGAATCATCTATATATGGGTTACCTGGAATTTACTTTAGCCAAATTAACCTTTTTCTTCATAAAGCAAGTTAATACCATGAGCTGGATTTGAATGGGAGGGAAGGATTAAAGGACTGGAATGAATTCACTCCTTTAGTAAGTGAACATCTGAGCATCTACTATATGCCAGGCACTGTGACACTAATGGTAGGTGATGCAAGACAGTGTCCCCTGAGAGACTCCCAGTCTAGTTGGGGACGAATGTAAAAGTGGACTTTAGCACATAATGGCTGCAGCAGGAAGAAAGAAACAAGTCGTGGCCTTTGAATACAAGTGACAGAGATTCCAGACAGGATGTTAGAAAACAGATATTCTATTGAAAGGAGGTTGAAGAGCAGATGCTTTAGAGGTGCTGCAGGCACAGGTTCATGCCCTGGCTTTGCTATTCTCTTGGTCTGTGATTTGGCTCATCATGGTTTCTTTTTCTGAAAAATGAGAGTAATACCTATCTCATGGGGGCAAGTTTTTTCACCATCCTAAAGGTCACTGAGCAATGTTTGGAGACTTTTTTGGATGTCACAATACAGGGTGGGTGCCATTGCTATCTAGTCGGTAGGGACCAGGGATGCCACCAAACATCCCCCCACAAGAAACTTCAGGAGTGTCGAGGCTGAGAGACACCAAGCTGCATACATAGTGTGTACACAGTAACAGCTATTATTATGATAGTATGCTACCATGAGAGGGAACTTAAGACACTGAGCACTGGACGTGCTGGATAGAGTGGGACACATTTGCGCTTCACTTCTGGCTGTGTCACGTAGTAAGTCTGTGACCTTGGGCAAGTTCCCGACCATTCCGAGCCACGTCTATAAATAGGAATGATTATCTCGATCATGAGAGGCAAACATAAAGAGAGTGAGTTGACTCAGATGGGGCACCGGGCACAAATCAGCATCCAGAAAACGTCATTCCCTTTTTTGTCCCCTCAAATTGCCCATGCCCTTTGCTCCCCATCCCTTTCTTCCAAGGCCAAGTGTCAGTTGGTTGGTTTTTACATGAAATTATCTCTAAAGAGGAGTTCTGCATATTTCCCCAGGGAATATGAAAAAGCTCACTGAAAAAGAAACCCCATTAATTGTTTGTGACTAATCTGAGCTCACCGAGGCCCTTGTAAGCCCCTGGGAGGACTTGTGTCTCAGTGACCTCCTGAAATGATCTCTAATCTGCAAGTACCATCTTTCTCCAGAAGGAGGCACTGCAGTCCCATTTTTCAAAACCAGCAGCAGCTACTGTTTCCAAAGCCAGTAAAATTACCCACATTTTACTTGAGCACTTTCATTTGATTTTTGGAGACCTCAAGGGATTTCCACACCCTCCTTGGCCACTTTTTTTTTTAAATTTTATTTTATTTTTAAACTTTACAATATTGTATTAGTTTTGCCAAATATCGAAATGAATCCGCCACAGGTATACCCGCGTTCCCCATCCTGAACCCTCCTCCCTCCTCCCTCCCCTACCCTCCCTCTGGGTCGTCCCAGTGCACCAGCCCCAAGCATCCAGTACCGTGCATCGAACCTGGACTGGCGACTCGTTTCGTACATGATATTATACATGTTTCAATGCTATTCTCCCAAATCTCCCCACCCTCTCCCTCTCCCACAGAGTCCATAAGACTGATCTATACATCGGTGTCTCTTTTGCTGTCTCGTACACAGGGTTATTGTTACCATCTTTCTAAATTCCATATATATGCGTTAGTATACTGTATTGGTGTTTTTCTTTCTGGCTTACTTCACTCTGTATAATAGGTTCCAGTTTCATCCATCTCATTAGAACTGATTCAAACCAAATATGTCCAGTTTGCATTTCTGATCTTTCTCTGAAGAAAATCAGTTTAAGAAATATTTAGAGTCAACCTGCCATTCTCTTACTATCAAGGGAAAGGGAAACAATGCATTTCAGACACCATTTTACTGAGCATTTTGAATGGGCTTAATGGCCAAAAACAGGCATCTCATCTTTTTAGTAATCTTTTGTACACAGACTGTATACTATTGAAGTCTGGTCCAGAAACTAAAACAAGATCCATGTTGATCTAAACATCCAGAAGCAGCCCTGTGTCTTCTCTAGGACGTCCTCTCCTGGCTTATGCCCCATTCACATCCAGTCTCCTCCTCTTAGTATTCTCCAGGGGCGTTTTCTCCCTCTTTCTGATGATACTAAATTTGACAACTGAATCATTTCTGCTTTGCAACAAGAGTGAAACAGGTAGGCAGTCAGTACTAAATATAACTGCCACATAACATGGCAGTTTGGAGACTATGAAATGGCTACTTTAGGGGGTGTCAAGAACCAGGCAATGAGGAAATAAAGGCTCATTTGGAGTTTTATGGCAAGTTTTAAATCCCATGTTTTAACTGGAACCTACTTGCAGTAATAATATTAACAAGTTCTTGCACTTGATTTTTAAAAGTCCAGCCTACTTCTGTGTTTATTTTCTTCTGAGGCTCACAACAGTTCCATGAGACAGGCAGGACAGGAATTGAATTTGCAGTTCACTCTTATGTGACTTTCAGCTTCACTCAGGGTAGAAGACTGTGGGATGTATCATCAAGAGAGTTTGTTTTAAGACTAATTTTTGATTAAGTGTAGTTAAGTCCATCTGTATCAATAGATATAAGTGGGTAACTTAATCCTAGCTCTCTTTCTCTGCCAGTGAGAAAAGCTCTGGGTATAGGCAGAACCAACATCTGTCCTGTTCTGGTCCATTGCATGGGTTGAGATAGTACTTTTCATTTCAAATATATCAAAAAGGTAGGACCACCGTTCAGGGTGCAGCAGGTGCTGGGGGTGGGTGGGGTTAGTTACAACCCATGCAATGGGCCAGAACAGGACAGATGATGGTTTTGCCTATACCCAGAGGGACTTTTCTCACAGAGAAAAAGAGCTAGGATTAAGTTACCCACTTATATCTATAGATATATTTCAAAGGAAAAGCACTATCTCAATTTCCATCTCTGTTTACTGTTTTATTGCTGCCTAATTAAAAAAATACTGTATCATTTCTATATGTGTATATATATATATACACACACACACACACACACAATGCACACACACATATTTGATTCTGGAATTTGAAAATCAGGTTGGGATGTCTTAATTTAAGAAAGACCAGGTGGCAAATAAATGGACCTGGGGAAAACTTCTCTTTAAGATACTCCCAGATCATCATCCTGAAGGTCAACTCTTCTGGAAAGCTCTCCATTGTCAGCAACAGCCAAGAAATGGCATCCGAGATCCCTTACAGGATTATATACAACATTCACTGCTGGTTATCTGTCAGGGGACAGACAGCCTGGGAGTCATTCTGAGCCAAATCCAATCCAATTAAGGGCCAATTATAGACCTGCTTCCATCGCCAGGACTAGGCTATACCACCAACTGAGCTGGTCTTAGAGCCCCTGGTTGGCAGGGAATCCCAGTGCACGGGAAGAGCACATGGCCTGGATAAGACAAAACAGCTGATAATGCCCAGAGACCAAAACAGATGGCATATGAAGCTGCATCAGAATGACCCCTGAGTCACCTCACCATCTCACTGCAACTCCATAACTAACTGCAGACTCTGTTTTCTCCTGGGTGGTACCCTTCCTCACTAGGTGATGAAATCATAAAATGCCAAGAGGTGATGGGCAAGGCTTCAGTCCTGTACTCAGGGGCAACCTGCTGCAATCGTGCAATCTTGGCCACAGTGCTAACTAGAAATACAGTGCCTGGATACCCACATCACTGCTGACAACCTCACTGAACATGTAGGAGTTCAAATGCCAAGAAACTTGAGTTAGAAATTTGTGTTAGGTAAAAATAAAACTCTATTAAAAATCAAAACAACTGCAAATTTTGGCTGGCACTTCCAACCGACTGAGACAATTTCAGGTCCACATTCCAGCATCCACTAGTGTAGTTGTTTCTCCAGGCTGACTTTGTGTGTCTGATCTGCCAATCTGAGAAGCAAGCTCGTCTCTATATTTAACTGAGATCTTGAGGAGAGTGGGGACAAGGCAGCACCAAGGACAGCATCCTGTGGGCTATGGCTACAGAAACTCTTCAGTCTGGCCTAAAGCAGTGGTTCTCAAACTTTCTCAAACATCCGCACCATCTGGAGGGCTTCCTGAAACTTAGAATGCTGGGCCCCACCTCCAGACTTTCTGATTCTATAGGTCTGGGGTGGGCCTGAGAATTTGTATTTCTAACACGCTGGTGGTCTGGGGGCCACACTTTGAGAACCACTGACCTAGAGCCCTCAGTCTAGATTGTTTAGGTCTGGACATTCCAAATCCCCTAACTATTCCAGTATCTGGTCCACAGTTTTATAGCTAGTATCCAAAGGTATAGAAAGCAACTTGGCCACATTTCATTGCTGAAATTCAGATAACATGATGCGTTGATGAAGCAACAGTCATTAGTCCTTACAATAGTGCTTCCAAGGGTCAGGCACTGTCCCAAGTACTCTACCTCATAATTCTTAAATAAGTTACTATACATAAGAGCTGCATTTTACAGGTGAGAAAACCGAGGCACAGAGAAGCTACATAACTTGCCCAAGGTTGCACAGGATGCACTGTGTAAATTATGAGAGATAATCATAATATAATGCATGAGGAATAAGGCATCAACTTACCTACCAGTCACTTAATCTCACTGATACAATACTCATTTCTGTAACTGTTAAGTTTTAACCCTGATATAGTCCAAGGGTTGGCAAACCAGGGTCCAGGGAACAAATATAGCCCATTATCTGATTTTCAATTAAAACTTTTAATTAATTTTGAGATAATTTTATTTTTTTAAATTTTATTTTATTTTTAAACTTTACATAATTGTATTAGTTAATTTTGAGATAATTTTAGACTCGCATGCAGTTGTAACAAATAATACAGAGATCTCTGGATGCAGTGATTGGCAAGAAATAAGAGCAGTCACTTTTCCAATCTCTATAGAAATATTTCTAAGGAAGGCCTTGCCAAATTTCAGGTATATGCAGAGACCAAAAAGCCAGGTATGATCATCTTCATTCAAGCATACTGTTATGGATGTCCAGGCAGTGGGAATAAAACACAGAAGATGTTCTAAATTTGAACATCTTTCAAGTCCAATACAAAACAGGGCCAGGATCCCAGCTACCTGGCTGATTGATGGGCAGTTGTATAGCTTTTCTCAAATATTATGACATAAGAACTGAAGCCAGTTTCTGAACAACTGACTTATTTTTATTCTAGTTCCTTTAGTTTTGGGGTCAGGCAGCAGCAGGTTGCTGGGTACAGTTAGACCATCCTCAGTGCTGACTACACACTAGGATCACCTGGACTTGCCTGAGCCCCTCCCAAAAAATAAGGGAGGGTATGCTTCACAAGACCCCCAGCTGAGTCCAATGTGCAACTTGTGTCAGAGGGACTGGGTTAGAGAATGTTTCTCAGATCCTCCATGGACAAATCAAACTGAAATATTTCTTGTTTGGAAAAGTATCTCTTTCATTGAATGTGAAGATGGTTGCAATGAAAGTCTCTTAAATGTGGAAAACAGCCACACATTCTTTGAACGCCAGGCAGCATCTATATCCATTTATTCAGAGGGTGATCCCTGGTGAGCCACAACCTCTGTTTGGGATAGGACATGGGGAAGAGATACTGAAGTATCCAGACTACCACATGAGTTCAGAACAATAGCCATGTTGGGTTTAGAAGGGGCTGAAGATATGGTGGTTCCCACTAGTGAGTGTGCTATATGCCTTGTTAGTGCTGTGTGTCTATTCCAAGATACACAGAGTCATATCATCACAGGTAAGGGTGCCATCAATGTCTCTCAGTCTAACCAAGGTCCAGGCCGATGCAAAGGGCCTGCTTTCCAGATATCTCCCACGCCCTGGAGAGTCACTTGAGTTTAACCATTAACTCAGCAACTTTGAACCCCTCTCCCAATTCATCTCAGACTAAAAACTGCTAGGGGTGCTGTTTCCTCCAGTTGCACCCTTTGGAATGACTCATTAAGAGCAGAGCCCAAGTAAGTCCCCATTCCACTGAAGTTTGCTTTAACAAGTTGAGTGTCTAGATGTAAACACAATGTAAGTGGGGTTTGTATGATATGCTAAGGACTAATTGCTGCTTGCTGAACTATGGCACTGTAAGCTTTGGTTCAAGGCCAGCCAGCTGTGTCGGTCTGCTTCCACAAAGGGGAATCCATGAGTTCTTAGGATGGCAAGTCTCTAGAGACTGGCTACTTGCCTTTTTAGAAATGCCCAAAGCAATATGGTCTTATCCTGCAGCTAGGATCTGGTTTTTGAGATAAACAAAATGCCAACTTTGAGATTCCCATTAATAACCTCTACTCACTGACATATAAAATATAAGAGCTGGACTTGGCCCAAGGCAACTGTATTAGTTATATATTGCTGTATAACATGGAGAAGGAAATTTCAGCCTACTCCAATATTCTTGCCTGGAGAATCCCAGGGACAGAGGAGCCTGGTGGGCTGCCATCTATGGGGTCGCAGAGTCGGACACGACTGAAGCGACTTAGCAGCAGCAGCTGTATAACAAAATTACCCCAAACCTAGCAGCTTAAAGCAAGAATACTATCTCAGAGTTTCTGTGGGTCAGGAGTTCACAAGTAGCTGAGCTGTGTGGTTCTGGCATCCCTGATGATGTTGCAGTCAAGATATTGGCTGGGACTGTAGTCATCTGAACCCTTGAGTAAGATTAGAAGATCCTCTTTTAAGATGGTGTACTCTCACCACTGGCTGATTGATGATGACAGTTATCAGGAGGTCTTGGTACCACTGGGCTGCTTGAGTGCCCTTACAACATGGCAGCTGGCTTCCCTCAGACCCAATGATCTAAAAGAGAGCAAGGTGGAAGCTGCAATGATTTTTAAGACCCAGTCTTGGAAGTCACACCCTGTCATTTCTGTAATATGCTACTGATTACACAAGTCAGCCCTACTCAATGTTGAATACTCAATATGAATAGCAGGTGGCAAGACTCACTGGGGTTCACCTGGGAGGATGCCTACCTCAGAAACCTAACCCCTACCCCTCTTTTCTTTTTTTTTTACATTTGACAGAACTGAGGTCTGGAGAAGTGAGGTTTTGCCCAGCGTCACATAGCGTTAACATCTCAGTGTTTGCTTTTCTTTCAACCCTACTGATCCCCATCATTCACAATTTCTTATATTTATTTAAAACACCAAATGTTGTTTATCTTTGGGGAGATTAGAAAGATTACTTCCAAATGTGAAGCCAGTTTCCCTGATGTTTTTAACAGCAGACGCTTTCATAAACCAGACAACATACAAGCAAAGCACAAACTCTGAGCACTAGGGAAAGGTCTCTCTTCACTTCCCTGAGTCATTAGGCAGCAGGCGCTCCAAAGGGAGGGAGGAGAAAGCAGAAACTCTTAGGTAGGGCAAATTCAGAAGTAAGCTAAAAAGTCAAGGTTGAAGGGATAAATCAGCTTGTGTACTGCTCCCTCTCCTCGGTTTGTTCTCATATTGTGATCGTGTTCCTATTCTCTTTCGATTTGGGAGGGTGAAAACAAAAACAGGAAAAAAGCAGAGAGTAACACCAGAAATCAGACTGATGGAAGGGTGATCCTCCTTAGAAGTTACTGTCTCATTAGTCCAAGAAGAAAGGCAGTGATCAACCAGAGAAGACTCCCTAGAAGAAACACAGAATTTTTCTTCTATAAAAATTTGTTTCTGAAAACACACACACACACATTTTTAAGCACAAAACTCGAAACTGCGATAAATACCATCAGCTCCTTTGTTTTCAGGGTCCTCTTTGAAACAGCCATCTTCTAAAAAGGACAGCAACCAGAAAGAAACCACTTCTATAATCTCTCTCCCTTTTCTAACAGTTAAAAAACAACAAGACCTGTCATCTCTGATCAACATAACTAGTCAGGAGACAGGACGACTTTCTCTCTGCCTGACCTATTTTGTCTAATGGGGTCCACTCTTTCACCCTCTGACAAGCCACCTTTTCTTCTGAGTTCCATTTATAGCAGGGCTGTATTAATGGTTAAATCATTAGGAACAAGTCCGTTTCCCTCCCAAGGCTTATTTCCTGTTCAATAAATTAAGCCATGAGATCGGAAGACTGTCCATTTCTGCTTTATTGAAGCTCAGATTCTTCCTAGCCCACAAACTACTGGGCACTGACAGGTGAGAGCCTGGCCGGCAGTCTGTGGTCATTTGTGATTTGTCTCATACTTTGTTCTCTGAGTAAAGTGGGAGGCCCTTGGGAACCTTCCTAAGCCCCTGCTGGAGTCTGAGACTGGAGTGGAGATGTTTCAGCACTTGGACAAGTGCTGTGAGTTTCTTAGATGTCTGACCCTTGTTGTTACCTTGAAAGAAGGTTTGTGAACTCCATTCACCCACCATGCTTGTTGCTGCCATGCACGTGACCTCTCTGAGCAATCAGAGCATTAGTGGCCCACAGCTCTCAGAGTGACCTGTGCCTTTCATTCCCTAAAGCCTTTTCTCCCTGGTTTTTCATCACCAGAGCCCTGCAGCAAACAGGATTTTTTTAAAAAAGTAAAAACACAAAGCGATAAACAGGCCGTCCTGACAAACAGCCCTTAGTGGTTCCTCACTGCTCCCAGGGCCTGCACTAACTGACTCAGGCTCACCAGGTTCTCCCAACAGGCATTTCTGCCCATCCAGGGCATCCCTTGCTCCAAGCCAGCTCATGGAGGTGCCAAGCTGAATCTAGGCTTTTATACATGCTCAGAGTATTATTTTCCAATTTCTCTCTCTTTCCCTTCCCATGAGCAGGCTAACTCTTACCCATCATTCAGGTCTCAGTTTAAATACGATTTGGGAAAAGCCTTTCCATAGCCCCTCAAACTGATAAAGCATCCACAGTTTTCTGTGTTGGTCCCCTCATGGCTGCACCCGTCACCATGGAGGAATGGATTGCCATCACTTACTTTATTGTCTGATTTTCCTTCTAGATGATCAGTGCCATGAAGGGGTATAACCTACCCATTGGTGTGTCCACAGTGCCAACCTAAAACATTTTCTGGCATACAATATAACCAAAATAAAACCAGGCATCTGGTTTCCACCTTTAAGACTGTTTAAGTACAGTCTCCTCCAAAAGAAACATCAATTGATCACTGAAAGTGGTCTCAAAAAGGAATGCAAACCTTCACCTAAGATTAACATTGTAAAGTGACCTAAAAATTCTTGACCCATTATTAGTCTATGATTTCTTCTCATTCATTCTTTCCCCAGAGTCCAGTTATCCACTGATTGCCCCGGTCCTTCTTTTTTCTGTAATTTCAACTCAGTTCATTGCTTCCAATACTCCTCTCCACCCATTTAGTCCCCCAGGGGCAAAATGCCATCCCTTTCACTGAGAACTACTTCCTAAGACCCTTGATTCTCAAAGTGTGCTCCATGGACCAACAGCAACAGCATCCCCTGTGAGGTTTGCTAGAAATGGACAGCCCTTGGCCCCCACCCCAGGTTTCCTGAGTCAGAATCTGCAGCTTAACAGGATCCTCAAGTGCTTCCTCTGGACATTAAAGTCTGAGAAGTGCTTCTAGGCCAGCGGTTCTCAACCTTGGCTGCACATCAGAGGCCCAGGAGATCCCACCCCCAGAGATGCTGGTGTCATAGTTGTGGGGCAGCCTGGACCTTGGAATTTTTAATAATTCCCCAGGTGATTCCGATGTGCAGCCAAATTTGAGCTCCTGTTCTGGGGGATTTAAAGAAACTCACCCCTCCGCAACTTAGGGAGTGATTTTCCAAAACTTCTAAATAAAACCCCATATCTCCAAAGCAATGCTTTTCTTTTCATGAACATCTGTTTTTGACCTCTTGTCACTTTTAAGGTGATAAAATTAAGGACCTTTGATAATGGCTTCAAAAGGTAGGATTTGGCAAGGTCTGATGCTGTAAAGAGCAATATTGCATAGGAACCTGGAATGTCAAGTCCACGAATCAAGGCAAATTGGAAGTGGTCAAACAAGAGATGGTAAGAGTGAATGTCGACATTCTAGGAATCAGTGAACTAAAATGGACTGGAATGGTTGAATTTAACTCAGATGACCATTATATCTACTACTGCGGGCAGGAATCCCTCAGAAGAATTGGAGTAGCCATCATGGTCAACAAAAGAGTCCAAAATGCAGTACTTGGATGCAATCTCAAAAATGACAGAATGATCTCTGTTTGTTTCCAAGGCAAACCATTCAATATCACAGTAATCCAAGTCTATGCCCCAACCAGTAACGCTGAAGAAGCTGAAGTTGAATGGTTCTACAAAGACCTACAAGACCTTTTAGAACTAACACCCAAAAAGGATGTCCTTTTCATTATAGGGGACTGGAATGCAAAAGTAGGAAGTCAAGAAACACCTGGAGTAACAGGTAAATTTGGCCTTGGAATACAGAATGAAGCAGGGCAAAGACTAATAAAGTTTTGCCAAGAAAATGCACTGGTTATAACAAACACCCTCTTCCAACAACACAAGAGAAGACTCTATACATGGACATCACCAGATGGTCAACACTGAAATCAGATTGATTATATTCTTTGCAGCCAAAGATGGAGAAGCTCTATACAGTCAGCAAAAACAAGACCAGGAGCTGACTGTGGCTCAGATCAGAAGCTCTATACAGTCAGCAAAAACAAGACCAGGAGCTGACTGTGGCTCAGATCATGAACTCCTTATTGCCAAATTCAGACTTAAATTGAAGAAAGTAGGGAAAACCACTAGACCATTCAGGTATGACCTAAATCAAATCCTTTATGATTATACAGTGGAAGTGAGAAATAGATTTAAGAGCCTAGATCTGACAGATAGAGTGCCTGATGAACTATGAAATGAGGTTCGTGACATTGTACAGGAGACAGGGATCAAGACCATCCCCATGGAAAAGAAATGCAAACAAGCAAAATGGCTGCCTGGGGAGGCCTTACAAATAGCTGTGAAAAGAAGAGAAGTGAAAAGCAAAGGAGAAAAGGAAAGATATAAACATCTGAATGCAGAGTTCCAAAGAATAGCAAGAAGAGATAAGAAAGCCTTCCTCAGCGATCAGTGCAAAGAAATAGAGGAAAACAACAGAATGGGAAAGACTAGAGATCTCTTCAAGAAAATTAGAGATACCAAGGGAACATTTCATGCAAAGATGGGCTCGATAAAGGACAGAAATGGTATGGACCTAACAGAAGCAGAAGACATTAAGAAGAGGTGGCAAGAATACACAGAAGAGCTGTACAAGAAAGATCTTCATGACCCAGATAATCACGATGGTGTGATCACTGACCTAGAGCCAGACGTCCTGGAATGTGAAGTCAAATGGGCCTTAGAAAGCATCATTACGAACAAAGCTAGTGGAGGTGATGGAATTCCAGTTGAGCTGTTTCAAATCCTGAAAGATGATGCTGTGAAAGTGCTGCACTCAATATGCCAGCAAATTTGGAAAACTCAGCAGTGGCCACAGGACTGGAAAAGGTCAGTTTTCATTCCCATCCCAAAGAAAGGCAATGCCAAAGAATGCTCAAACTACCGCACAATTGCACTCATCTCACATGCTAGTAAAGTAATGCTCAAAATTCTGCAAGCCAGGCTTCAGCAATATGTGAACCGTGAACTTCCTGATGTTCAAGCAGGTTTTAGAAAAGGCAGAGGAACCAGAGATCAAATTGCCAACATCCGCTGGATCATGGAAAAAGCAAGAGAGTTCCAGAAAAACATCTATTTCTGCCTTATTGACTATGCCAAAGCCTTTGACTGTGTGGATCACAATAAACTGTGGAAAATTCTGAAAGAGATGGGAATACCAGACCACCTGACCTGCCTCTTGAGAAATTGGTATGCAGGTCAGGAAGCAACAGTTAGAACTGGACATGGAACAACAGACTGGTTCCAAATAGAAAAAGGAGTATGTCAAGGCTGTATATTGTCACCCTGCTTATTTAACTTATATGCAGAGTACATCATGAGAAACACTGGCTGGAAGAAACACAAGCTGGAATCAAGATTGCCGGGAGAAATATCAATAACCTCAGATATGCAGATGACACCACCCTTATGGCAGAAAGTGAAGAGGAATTCAAAAGCCTCTTGATGATAGTGAAAGTGGAGAGTGAAAAAGTTGGCTTAAAGCTCAGCACTCAGAAAACGAAGATCATGGCATCCAGTCCCATCATTTCATGGGAAATAGATGGGGAAACAGTGGAAACAGTGTCAGACTTTATTTTTTGGGGCTCCAAAATCACTGCAGATGTTGACTTCAGCCATGAAATTAAAAGACACTTACTCCTTGGAAGGAAAGTTATGACCAACCTAGATAGCATATTCAAAAGCAGAGACATGACTTTGCCAACAAAGGTTCGTCTAGTCAAGGCTATGGTTTTTCCTGTGGTCATGTATGGATGTGAGAGTTGGACTGTGAAGAAGGCTGAGCACTAAAGAATTGATGCTTTTGAACTGTGGTGTTGGAGAAGACTCTTGAGAGTCCCTTGGACTGCAAGGAGATCCAACCAGTCCATTCTGAAGGCGACCAGCCCTGGGATTTCTTTGGAAGGAATGATGCTAAAGCTGAAACTCCAGTCCTTTGGCCACCTCATGCAAAGAGTTGACTCATTGGAAAAGACTCTGATGCTGGAAGGGATTGGGGGCAAGAGGAGAAGGGGACGACAGAGGATGAGATGGCTGGATGGCATCACTGACTCAATGGACCTGAATCTCAGTGAACTCCGGGAGTTGGTGATGGACAGGGAGGCCTGGCGTGCTGCGATTCATGGGGTCGCAAAGAGTCGGGCATGATTGAGCGACTGATCTGATCTGATCTCATTAAAAATAATGATTGGAATGATTTGGGGTGGGGGGGGAGGGAATGAAGGCATTAATTTAAGCTTGCTCGGAGAGCTTTTTAAAGAAGAGTCACCAAAACATCCCTCAAAATCTTGCTAATTATAAAACAATTCTGTACTTGAAAAAGAAAACCCAAATAAATGGCAAACACTATTAAGAAAACTGTTTCCCATGAAACAGTACAATTGTATAAAGAGCCCATGCAAATTGGGAAGCAAAATATTAATACCTTAATAAATAAATAAAGGAACTGAACTCACAATTCACAAAAGCAGATGCAGAATTAATAGAGAAGCCATGAGAAAATGAGAACCTCATTAGTAATTAAACGGATATTCAATGAAAAAAGTTACTTGTAATATTCACAATAAGTAATGGGAAAATGATCATGAAACAGGGGCTTGTTCATATCCTCGACAGATAGTCTTCCGTAGAGCAAGTGCTATGCCAGCCTAAGTGACGAGGGTGTGGGCCTTAGTAAATGAAGAAAGTTCCAGCCATTGTGGATTATTATGTCCTCCAACCCAATTAGACCTTGATGGAAGCCATCCTAAAGAGAATATGTGGCAAAAGTTTTGCTTACTTAAGATAGCAAAATTCATTAAGAACCTAAGTGTCCAATAATAGGATTATGGTTAAGTCAGCTCTTGTATACCCACCTGATGGAATAGTACACATACTATCTGTGATGTGAAAGTGAAAGTGTCAGTTGCTCAGTTGTGTCAGACTCTTTGTAACCCCATGGACTGTATCCCGCCAGGCTCCTCTGTCCATGGGATTCTCCAGGCAAGAATATTGGAGTGGGTTGCCATTCCCTTCTCCAGGGGATCTTCCCAATCCAGTGATCAAACCTGCATTGCAGGCAGATTCTTTAGTGTCTAAGCCACAGGGAAGCCACCAGCTGTGACATAATGAATGATAAATAAAAAAAGAATACAAACAGTAGAAAACTGGACAAATGATTCAGTAATCAAATTCTGAAATGCTACACGATATCATCTTCATACCGAATAATATGCAATATATATTTGTACATTTAAAGCTCCAAGGTGCCCTAACACTAAGAAAATGGTTTATCTGTGTTTGATCCAGTAATCTCAATTTTTCTGACCATGGGAAGTTTTTTTCCCCCTTCCTTCCCTTTCTTTCAAAGGTGAAACTTGCTTTATTGTCTCTTGGAACTAATATTTCTCAAACAAATGAACAAAACCTTAATGATACACAAGCATATATGGTAGTACTTAAGAGCTACGCAAAAATAACAGCCATACATGGGTATATACATATGGAAAAAATTCATTAAGTTGTTCACTTATGATTTGTGCATTTTACTCAATGAAAATATTAACACTACTAAATTCAGAGAAGGCAAAAATATTTTTTAAAATGAAAATTAGGTATTCATTAGGACAAGTACTAGAATGTTAAGTCAAATTATTTTTACACTACAGGTACACTTATACATATCAGCTATTCATTTGAGGTGCCTCTAATACCATCAACATGTACAGACTGATTGTAGGGGCTAGGAGCTCCAGACAAGCATTTAATCTTGGACCAGCCATTAACTAGCTACATGACCTTGGACAAGTGATTCAAGCCCTCTGGAGTTCAATTTCCTAATTTCTAAAATGAGGAGGAATAAGAAAACTCAAGTTTCATCCATCTTTGAAAATAGGTTTACTATTTTGGAAGATTGCAAAGCTTTATAGCTATACTTTTGCTTGATGGTATACCAATATCCAGGTTTTCAAATTTAATACTGAGACTATGGACCACTCACTACCATCGTTACTATGAAAACAAACAAAACAAAATGTCAGTGAGCTTTAAGGGGATCTCTACCCTCTTCCCAGGATACTTTACTGGAGAGAGGGAGGGAGGCCTACATTTATTTCATATGTTCTGTTAACTTTATGTTAAGAAATTGCTTTTCCATTTGGATGTCCCAGGACCTCTGCCTGCCAGAGACCATGCCAGACAGTTCAAAGAGGATACTGGGCATTTCTGATGGAAGTGCCATTGTCCCTAAGTCTCAAATGCTCAGGCCTAAACAACATAGAAGGTTTGCCATCTTTGGAAACTTGAGAACCTCTTAAGACAGCAGTCTACTCGACTTTTTCACCACTTGGTCTGCCTCTGTGCGTTACTGATCCCTGCTTTACTCAGAAGTCTTGGGCCAGTGTTTTTCCAGTAAAATCTGTGGCCCCTTTAGAAACAGGGGGGTCTGTGCTCTGACAGATGGAGACACTGACTGCAAAGCCAAGAGCCACCAATGGTAACTAGTCCTGGATTATGCCCCTGATTCCACAAAGATCTCTACCAACAAGTTCAATATCATCTCAGCTGCCAGTTCCTGACTTGATATCGAAGCCAACAAACTCTCAGTATAATAGGATTAAAAAAAAAAACACACCTTTTTGAACTTATTTTTAATGAATTTCACCTGGACATGTACTTTGCCTTCTTAGCATCACTCAAATTCTTCACACCCAGCATGTACACTGCTTGACTGGATTTTAGGTGTAGAATCACACCCCCCAAATCCCCAAATGTCCTGCTCTTTGTGTCTTTCTCATCTCCCTTGTTTTTTTTTTTTTTTAACTAGTAATTAGTAGAAACATTTCAGTTTTTACTTTAGCCACCAAAGGCTTCGTGATGTACCAAAGCCAATTGGCGTGGCTATTTTGCAGTTTAAGGAAAAAGTTTTTACCGAGAGTTTTGTTTCTTTTACTTTATGAGTGGCTGGTGGAGATAAAGTTCTGGGTTTGGAGTGGCCTTGGTGCAGTTTCACACAGTGTGCTTCCTTTGTCCTTGACCTTGGTGTGGAGGGGCACTAAGAGTCGTGCTTGTAGCCGGCACCGCCTTCATCTCTGTGTGGTCACGATGGTCACGTGGGGCAACGCACATGAATGTGCTTTGTAAACTCGAGAGGACTCCACCAATGCCCTCTAACAAACTCCAAAGCTTCAACCAGTGTGCTCCGGGAGCCTGGTCGGCCACTCCATATGGAACTGGGTGGAACATGAGGCACGGCCTTTCTCTTGACGACATTTGAGTGTCACTGTGTTTATGGCTCTATGATTTAGCACCACGCAGGAGGAAGTTATCATTGCACCGCCCCCAGGTGTCTGGGTAAAGGACCAAATGCAGAGTGGTGTTGAGTGGACTCCATTTCCTAAATGATGTATGTGGGGCCGTGGCAAGTATGAGTAACACAGCTATAAATGGGTCATGGCAAGGCGTAAACATCACATGCCCTCAGCCTGGACTTAAGAGTGACACATGGGAGCTGTCTGGGGTATCACCCCTGCCACAGCCAAGGTGTGCTTTTCTCAGTGTGAACTTTTTTGCTTAGGGTAGAAAAGGGATGCCGGGTATCTGGAGAGTGACGTTTCCCACAGGGGGCCTTGCATTCCCCATCGTTCTCACCCATGTCCCCGGCAGGAGAACAGGACACAGGAGAATAGCTGACAGCTGTGGTCTAGGCGGCAAAGCAGTGTGGCCCGGGATACCGCCCAACACCCTTGCATTCCAGCACCCCGACAAACAAGTGTGCTTTACAGAAGGGGCAATTTTAGCTCTGGATCCCTTCCCATTGTTCTCAATTTTAAATGTGAGCCCTGACCCAGGTCTCTGAATTCTTGGATTCTGGTCACATAAAGGCATTCTGAGAACACTCGGAGTCCCACCAGGCCAAGGATGGAGACACTGGTCCTCTGGGGGCCCTGCACTCCTGGAAGGACCATTGTGACCTTGGCCATCAGCAATGTCCTGTGTCCAGGGCCGCTGGGCCCTCTCAGATTCTACTGGGGCCGGGGAAGGAGAGGAGAAGCTGAGGGAGGGCAGGGTGGTCTGTAGAATGACAACTCCAGTGACTCTTCTGCTCTGTCTGCTGCCTCCTGCCAGCTCCTTCTACAAGGAAGACCCAGGCTCACTTTGTAGATGAGACGAGGTGACTATGTCAAGTCATTGATTCCTGCATCCCCTTATGAAGCACAGTTAGCTTTTCTTAAATCTCAGTGGCCATGGTAGTCTGGGCAAACTACGTCAAGGTTTCCTTATGTTTCCAAAACTGTCTTAAAGTCAGAGATGTCCACAAGCTGAACCCAGTCATGAGGGGCATCTTAGGGCTTTTAAGAAAACAGTTGCTGAAGGGTTGCTGCAAAAGGCTCATCCTCTATTTCTCAGGATAGCTATAATTCTAGCCCCATGAGACAGATATGTGAGGGTCAAAGTCCATCTTAAGCCTGTCTCAGAAACGGCTGCAGATGAGGCTTTATAGTCTGGACACTTGTTGGAGAGAAATGTCTCCTCATAGAACAAGCTTCGGTGACAATTTGCTATGAACCATCACCCTTTCCATGCTGTTCAGAGAAGCTCAAGGAATGAATGCCTCGGTTTCAAGGGCAGCTTGTGACGGGCCTCTCCCTTGGCCAGAGAGACTGGCCATATGTCACCGAGCACAGAGACCACAGCAGTAAAATGGCTTGGGCACACACTGGCCCTGATGGAACTATGACTGGGGCCCAGGACAGGTGTGACAGCACAGTGGGGATGCACTGCTGTGTCCTGCCTCTGTGGCCCCTCGCCCACTCCTGCGGCCTCACAAGTATTCCAGTGCCACTTCTTTTCCTGCTCTCAGCCCTCCAGTGCTCCAACTTGCTGGTCCCTAGGCTTCTGCTTTGTGTCAGGTGCCAGGATAGGCAAGGGTGTGGAAAGACATGTCCTTCAGAAGGTCACAGCCTACAGGACGGCTATGGTGGGAATGAGATGAGGGGAGAGAGAGGATGTATAGGCAGCTCACTACAATGCAACCGATGATGTGGAGAGCCATGCGGGAGTGGGGGGACTTCAGTTAAGAGTTATCAGCCACTTAACTTCAGTTAAGAGGGAGAGGCCTGAAGGCTTGAATCATGTTATGTGAGCAGTAAGTGGCAACAAACTCAGTGCAGGGTGTGCAAGGGAGACCCAGACTGGCATGGGGGACCCCAGGTGACCCTGGGAAGCTGCTGGTCAACAAAGTGCATTTCAGCCAGGAAATCATGGACTGGGAAAGAGGAAGCATTTTGCTTTTTTCTGGTGAATGACCTACACTGAAAACTGAGTTGCTATGAAAAGGAAATAAATGCTATAAAAATACAGGAGCCAGTGGGGGTACCGTTTTCAGTTCTGTAGTCAATGACGCATTCCTACCTTCCCCTCCAGTTCTAGAACCATCCAAACCTTCCCTTTAAGGGAGTGCAAGGGGCCCAGAGCGAGGACACTGGAATTCAAATCCCTTTAACAGCTTTGAGACTTTGAGCTACTTGGTGCTTTGAACTTCTAGGTGTTTCATCCCAACAATGAGTATAATACAACCTGCATCATGGCTACACTACATAAATGTTAAAGTGATGCCACGGGCTCTGTCATCTCTATAGAAATACACAGGAAAGCAAAGCTTTCTAAAAGACCTCTGCTGCAGAATTCTCCTTGGGGTTCACTGGCCACAGCTGGGTCCCACAGCTGCCCCAGGCTATAAGAGAGACCGAGAAAGGGAGTATTTGGCCACAAGTCTTCGTAGCAGAGAAAAGCAAAGGAGAAGGGGATTGTGAATGGACACAGAGAGAGCCAAGCCATAGTGACTGCCACAGCAGGTGTAGTAGGGGCGGGGTGACCCTCCTACAGCTACTGGCAAAAAAAAAAAACACAGAACAAAACTATAAAGATTCTATTTCTTAGAAAAGATTCAGCCTATCCACGTAAGTGAAACATGCAAGAAATGGCAGCAAAGAATAATGGAAAACAAAGCGGTGAATAATGTTCAACCATCCTGGCACTGCAACTGCCTTTAAGAGAAAGGGCATTGTATCAGTTAGCTATGGCTGCATCACCAACCATCTCTGAATCTAATGGCCTAAACCAGAGGTCCCCCACCTTTCTGGCACCATGGACCAGTTTCGTGGAAGAGAATTTTTCCACAGATCAGGGGTGCGGGGGAAGGTTTGGGGATGATTCAAGTGCATTACATTGATTGTGCACTTTATTTCAATTATTATTACATCAGCTCCACCTCAGGCTCATCAGGCATTAAATCCTGGGGGTTGGGGACCCCTGGCCTAAAACAAAAGCATTTATTACTCTGGCTCATCTGTTTGTGGCTCAACTGACCTAGGCTGGGTATTGGTGTGAGCTGGGGGCTGTGCTCATGTTGCCCATCCTTCACTGGGGACCAGTAGGGGGCCTGGGCACACCCTCCTGGTGGCAATGGCAGATGTGCAAGAGAGCAAATCAAAACATGTGATCCCTCTCAAGGCGCAGGCTCAGAACCAGCGCACTTTTGTGTCATTCTCTTGACTGAAGCAAGTCACATGGCCAAGCTCAGGCATGAGGAATCCCATCCTCCTCACGGTGATATGAGGATGGATCTAATGTCGACTTTATACTCTAGAGCTTCAGAAGGAAGTCATCCTCATTTAGTTTGGAATCACTCAGATCCCTAGAGCCAGAACTGATGGTCACAGCTTCTATTCATAGTTCACTTTACCTTCACGGACTCAAGAGGTAAAGTTTTCAAGTGAAAATGAGGTTTTCAATTTCGACCTGTCCCTATCATATTGATTTACAAGCTGTCCCTAAAATATCTCACGGGCACTAACAGGTCCTTTGCTTTTTCCTTTGCAGGCTTGATGTGAAGAATTGAAGAGTAAGAGAATGGATTCAAACAAAAATGGCTCAATAAAAAGTTTTATATATTTGTATGAAGATTATGTACCTCCTGAATGCCTAAGACTCTAGCAGAAATGTCCTGTTTGTACATTTATATCTCTTCCTTCTAGTTGGCTGCACTACTTACTTTATTTTCACATTTGGCAACTTGCAGAGCAAATCGGTTCCAGAATTTACCACTTGGAAGGTGTGGTTTTGAGAAGGGATATGATTTTATAGAGAAGGATACAATGATATGCATAACAATGATTTTGATGGAAAGTTCTCTAAGCTACTTCCCACACTATTTTGGTCAATATTTGCAATGTATTTGAGTTCTTCACCTTCTAAATTATGTCAATAAACTTTTTATGAGTTCAAATAAATATTTGAGTAAATGTAAAATGTGACTCTAGACTACATTAATTTTCCTATGTTCAGATAGCTACATATTCCCCCACATGGAGAGAAACCAGATGTGAGCACCAACTGAATCCCACACCACCTAAATGGGAGCTTCTTATTCTGAATTATTGGGTACCACAGGTAAAGCTATGGCTGACTGATCATTGCAAAAGAAGTTAAATATTGCCCGAGGAACTGGGCATCGCTGACATTCCTCCTTCAAGGACAACTTTTATGGTGAGTATATTTTACCTCCATAGAAGCTAAGAAACTCTCTTGGCCCAGATGGAGTAGAGTCCATTATAAGGCACAATAAAGTAAAGCTGAGAGATGAGAATGAAAGCAAGAGACTGCTCATAACTTAGCTGTCCAAAGAACATGAAATGAGTCTCCTACTGCTAAGATGGAGTCTCTATGAAACAATCACAAACCAAGAAGAATTGGTCATGCCCTGCTAGCATCTGCTGAGCTCCTCAGCTATCCCTGTAACTTCACAGTACAAATGAGGACCACAGGGACCACGTCCTTGAGCTCACACTGTTTCAGAGATAAGTGTGTCATTTACTTGGTATGCAGACACCCCAACACCATGACTTTTTTCATCGCTTCACTTCCTGCCATTTAAAAAATGTTGGATGTCCTTTTAAACATTCCAACTGTAAACTGGTCCTTAGCTTTTCTGTCTCATCAAGATTGGTTTCCAAAAGCAGGACTACCATTGCACCTATGTGACTGGCTGTAGATTAAGGCAGTGCATGATGAGTTTAGGTTTTCCTGAAGGGGCGCCCATCTATCTGGTCGTGGGTCCCAGATATCTCACTGGCCTGTGGGTTAGGCTGATGATCTAAATCTACTGTAGTCATACAGGGCGGGGAATATCAAGCAGAACAAAATACACCAGTTCATCATCTGCAGAACATTCCGCCCCTTCCTAATCAGGATAGTTGGGTAGAGTGACAAACTGTATCTCAGTTTTTCCTTTGTTTATCAGTTAGTTCAGTTGCTCAGTCATGTCCGACTTTTTGCAACCCCATGGACTGCAGCACACTAGGCTTCCCTGTCCATCACCAACTCCCCGAGTTGGTGATGCCATCCAACCATCTCATCCTCTGTTGTCCCCTCCTCCTCCTGCCTTCAATCTTTCCCAGCCTCAGGGTCTTTTCCAGTGAGTCAGTTCTTCTCATCAGGTGGCTAAAGTATTAAAGTTTCAGCTTCAGCATCAGCCCTTCCAATGAATATTCAGGACTGATTTCCTTTAGGATGGACTGGTTGGATCTCCTTGCAGTCCAAGGGACTCTCAAGAGTCTTCTTCAATACCACAGTTCAAAAGCATCAATTCTTCAGTGCTCAGCTTACTTTATAGTCCAACTCTCACATCCATACATGACTACTGGAAAAACCATAGCTTTAACTAGACAGACATTTGTTGGCAAAATAATATCTCTGCTTTTTAATATGCTTTCTAGGTTGGTCATAACTCTTCTTCCAAGGAGCAAGCGTCTTTTAATTTCATGGCTGCAGTCACCGTCTGCAGTGATTTTGGAGCCCAAGGAAATAAAGTCTGTCACTGTTTCCATTGTTATCCCATCTATTTGCCATGAAGTGATGGGACCAGATGCCATGATCTTAATTTTTTGAATGTTGAGCTTTAAGCCAACTTTTTCACTCTCCTCTTTCACTTTCATTAAGAGGCTCTTCAGTTCTTCTTTGCTTTCTGCCATAAGGGTGGTGTCATCTGCATATCAGGTTATTGATATTTCTCCCAGCAATCTTGATTCCAGCTTGTGCTTCATCCAGCCCAGCATTTCTCATGATGTACTCTGCATAGAAGTTAAATAAGCAGGGTGACAATATACAGCCTTGACATACTCCTTTCCCAATTTGGAACCAGTTTGCTGTTCCATGTCCAGTTCTAACTGTTGCTTCTTGCCCTGCATACAGATTTCTCAGGAGGCAGGTAAGGTGGTCTGGTATTTCCATCTCTATAAGAACTTTCCACAGTTTGTTGTGATCCACGTAGTCAAAGGCTTTGGCGTAGTCAATAAAGCAGAAATAGATGTTTTTATGGAACTCTCTCGCTTTTTCTATGATCCAACAGATGTTGGCAATTTGGTCTCTGGTTCCTCTGCCTTTTCTAAATCCAGCTTAAACATCTGGAAATTCATGGTTCACATACTGTTGAAGCCTGGCTTGGAGAATTTTGCACATTACTTTACTAGCGTGTGAGATGAGTGCAACTGTGTGGTAGTTTGCACATTCTTTGGCATTGCCTTTCTTTAGAATTGGAATGATAACTGACCTTTTCCAGTCCTGTGGCCACTGATGAGTTTTCCAAATTTGCTGGCATATTGAGTGCAGCATTTTCACAGCATCATCTTTTAGGATTTGAAATAGTTTGTTTATATATATTAATAAATGATCCATGTTCAGTTTCAAAATTAAATTCAGGTTTAATGTGATAAAAGCCATCTTCATTATTTTAATGAGGTTTCCCAACTCAAATCTGCAGCATAACACAGATCTGAGTCATTAGGCATATTCAATGTATTTGTTTAATTTTTCACTTAATGGGTATTTTATTTTGTTAAGACTCAAATTCACTCTATGGGATCTAGCAAGTTCCATAGTCTATCAGTCATTGGACAGTACATATAATCTAGGGAAAGACAGATTTTATTTTCAGTGAAGTTATAATTTAAAAAAACTCACATGTATCATGCTAAATGGCTCTTTAAAAACTCATACATCACATTGAAACAGTATGATTATTTATCTTACAGGTTTGTAAACAACTGCTTATTATGCAACTTATCCACGGGGGTGGAACAAGGTATTGATACAAGCAGTTGAAGATTTATTAGAAGAGAGAGAAACAATGCTGTTTTGAGGAATTAAGAGCAAGCATAGGGGCTTCCCTGGTGGCTCAGAAGCTAAAAAATCTGCCTGCCATGCAGGAGACCCAGGTTCAATTCCTGGGTTAGGAAGATCCCCATGAGAAGGAAATGGCAACACACTCCACTGTTCTTGCCTGGAAAATTCCATGGACACAGGAGCCTGGCGGGTTACAGTCCACGGGGTTGCACACAGTTGGACATGACTGAGGAACTGACACGTTCACTTTCTTTCATAGGGATAGTGGTGATTTTAGTGCCCGTGCTCTAAATGGTCCAACAGTGAGCGATTCTGTTGACAGGTGAGGATATCTGAGGGGAAAATACAGTCCCTTCATCCATCTCAGCTGACTGCCCACTGTGGGTGAGGCGGGGGGACACACATCTTCATCTAGAACATCCCCTTGCGTCTCGCCCCATGGCCCCTCCACTCCCCAATGGGATATTTGTGTTCTGTCCTCAAGACTGAGTGAGAGGAGAAGGCCCCTGCAGGGTCTGGGACCACGTGGGACACCTGAAAAGCTCCTCTGTCTGGAGCAGAAGGCATCTGGAACAAGTGAGGCTCTCTGGAATCATCTCAAGCCCTCACTTCTTATGATTTCTACATTTTGAGAGCACAGATTGGAGGATAAATAGCTTAGCTTCCAAGGTTACTTCCTGAGTAGCTGAACGACACACCAGAATTTTTGAAGTGAGGTCCAGGGCATGGAGAAGGAAATGGCAACCCACTCCAGTGTTCTTGCCTGGAGAATCCCAGGGATGGGGGAGCCTGGTGGGCTGCCATCTATGGGGTCGCACAGAGTCAGACACAACTGACGCGACTTAGCAGCAGCAGCAGCAGCAGCCAGAGCATGGGGCATGATAATTACCCAAACAAATCCCTCATTTTGAACTAGAGTAGTTAGAGGATTTACACGAAGCCTCTTGTTAGCATTAGGTCCCTAGAAGGAGTGCCACTGATGTGGCCATGCCATTCTATGACATGCCCTCTCTTACATTCTTGGGCTCATGTAGAATTAGGTTCCCCGCTGCAAGATAAGATGTGGAAAAGTTCAGGCAGAATGAGAACAGAGCTTATTTGGTTTCAAGGACCACAGGTTGATCAATTAACACCAGTTTCCTTCGAAGGCGTGTGGCATTATCCCACTGCTTTGCAATCTTCAGCTTTGAAAAGAAACTTCATTTAACTTGGTAATTGATGCTCCCTTGGGATTTTAACCTGCTGCTGAATATATGCATCAATGGGGCCCACTGCTAGTTCCTTGCCTCACACAACATTACTGAAATTGCTGTGCTCCTCCAAAGGAGATGATATATTGCCCCAACGTTTGGATGCAATTGTGTATTCAGTCAACAAGCTACGCACGGTGCGACCTACTCAGGGTAACACCAGTTGCCAGCAGGTTGCTGGGCAAAGAAAACCCTTTGAGGTCATATACTGAGTTCATTTATTTCTCTAAGCGAATGACCAAACTTGTCAAAAAAAAATGTATGTGCTGATTATAAAAGATGGGATTCAGTTGCAAAATAAGATCACAGCCATAACAACACCTTCACCTTTTTTTCAAAAAAAGAAAAACAACCTTGATTAACTAATCGTTTTCAGATTCTGGGCTGCACTTGGCCTCATATCCCTCAACCCTATGCCTGTTTATTGCAGGAGAAAAGAACTCCCATAACATCTGACTTCGGTGCAAAATAATTCAGTGCCACACCAGACTAAGAGTGTGCACACTAGGAGATAACAGGGCTCTTTTTCTTATGACCTGCTTTTCCCCTCGTTCAGTGAGAATACTGTCAAGAAGCAGATTCCAGGGGGAATGAGGACTCTCCCCTTGGGCTTCAGATGCCTGCAGCTGAGCTGCAAAGCAAAAGGTGGTCTGCGCTCTAAAAATGTCATTTTGAACCTGATCATGAGTTGGGCAGAGTGATGGGGAGAGGAGGCACAAGTGGAATTTCACCCCGGTGGGCAGGCTGCTCTCAACAAACAGAAGAAGCTCTAGGCTTCTCTGCAAACCTTTCCTGCTCCCTAATATTGCTTAGGACTCTATGGTGCACTAGATGAGGGAGGGTCCTGGAGGAATTTCACATATGACATTCAATCCACCAGCCCACACAAGTCCTGCTGCCTCACAGCTGATGGCAGGCTTTAGGCAAAAACGAAACAAAACCCCACAAAAACAACCAAAAAAACAAAAACAGGGAAGGTTTTGAGGTTTATTTATAGCTTTGTTTTGCTCTGCTTTCTACTGTGTCTTCTGGCTCCAGCCACACACACACACACAAAGATCTTGGGGCTCAGCAGTTCTCACCCTCCTCGACCCACTTCTATGGGGCTGGACACCCACCAGGTCCTGGACATTTCTGCTCGGTATTGGCAATTAGGCCTTTGCCTAGTGTTCTAAAATCATCTGGGGGAACCCAACTTTATTATAATTTCTTGAAAATGGTATGTTGCATTTATTTAAACTTGCAGGCAAGGAAACAGGCATAGCCGTCTCTAGTGATTAATAACAACTGTGCATAGACCACGATTCTTTAAATCTCAAAACACTCCCCAAACACCCCATCCCCAACCTAGTATTTTCCAAATCTCAAAGTCATTGCCAGGCAGGCATCATGGTTGATGATAATGGTTGAGGAGGGAGAGGCAAGGTGCTCCACTTGGAATCCAGGCAAACCACACACACACCCACACCCACAGTGGGGAATTCACAAGGAGGAAATAAGAGATGTCCCTAAATGGCAGACCCAGTTCGTACGTGGGTACTTAGTCTCAGTCATGTCTGATTCTTTGCAACCCCATAGACTGTAGCCCACCAGGCTTCTCTGTCCATGGGGTTTCCAAGACAAGGATACTGGAGTGGGTTATTTCATTTTCTAGGGGATCTTCGTGACCCAAGGATCAAACCTGCATCTCCTGCATTAGTAGGCGGATTCTTTACCTCTGAGCCACCTGGGAAGCCTGACAGGCCCAGTGGTAGACTCCAGACTCCGTAGTTAGATCCAGGTGAACTTCCGGGACCACTGACCTATAGATTCAACATTGTGACTCTACTTCACTCCTTGCTTATTTCCCTAGACTTCTCCCAACATATTTTCTTCACCAGTTTGGGAAAGGAACTCTCCCCTTTCTGTGGCTCTGGAATCTTCCCATCTGGATAACTGGACTCCAGCTGCAGATTCTAAACCAAAATGACTGTGGCATTAATTTCCTTGGAGAGCATGCTTCCACCAGAAGCTTTACAGTATCTGCCACCCTGGAGTCTTTCATTTCATTTAGCTCTGGATCTAAACAATAATGCCTATTGCTGGCTGGAAAATAAACCGTGGGAACTGGCATGTTTGTTTATGAGAGGTCACTGGGCACAGCACTGGCAGTGGCCTGGTATCCCCCAGACATTCCGTTTAGGGGCCGAGTGGAGGCGATGGTCTCTAATAGATGCACCATTAGGCCAGACCTACATCTGAAAGCTTTGTTGATTCAGATATTCAGTAATTAAGTTGTGGGCCAGCGAGCACATTATCTGCAATCAAACATGTCCCTGATCAGTGATTAGATGGGCAAACATGTGACCTCATTGTCTCCGCCAAAGGATGGTTATGTAACAGTCTCTCATCCTCGGAACCATGGTTATGTGCCAACTTTTCATCCCAGTCAATAAGCAGAAATCACTAGCTGTGGTTCTGGGATTCAGATTTTCAAAAGGACTGCCTTCTCCTTTGGAAGCTTGATTGCCTTCGACCTGATTGTTGATGTACTAGGAACTCAACAGAGACCCAGACCCAAGGTCAGTGGGTCCAAGAAAGGTGGGAGCTGGGAAGAATGACTGGGAGGCCGGGGGGCATGGCCCTAGTATCATATGACCTCACTCAAACAAAGACAGAGCACGTCTGCTTTTAAACTTCAGACTTCTCTTGCTGCATAAGAGGCAGTAAAGAGAAAGGTGTGTAGGAGGTAAAGGGCAAGAGATAAAGAGAGCAAACATGAGAAAGGGAGAGAGGGGAAAGGAGGGGAGATTGAGTGTACTTGCTTTAGAGCCAAGGTCATGGAATAAGATTCCATGGCTTCTCTGTGGTCTGGCTGAGCAGCAGAAGCCGATCTCTTTCATGCACAATCGAACACTCATCATCTATTTTCTTCTGAAGGGTATTAAGGAGGATGTGTGAGACCTTCCAAGTGTATGTGGCAAAGCCAAGCAAGGACTAAAAGATAATCTGGCTTGAGGTGACCTGAGACATCTAAATGTCACATAGTCTCAAATGCACATGTGATCTGGAACTGCCCTGAGGTGACTCAGGCCCCAGTCCTTTCTTAATCCCTTATTTGCTCTCCTTACTCTAGCAAGATTAACTCAGCCCTAGCCCGCTGAGTGGCTCCCAAGCAGGCTTTTCTCCTGCTTTTAGCTTTCAGGGGCAAGTATCGAGGCTTTTGCACTGTTAAGAGCTTAGTCTCTGAACTCAGGCTGATTGGCATTTCAATCCTGGATGCTCTATCAGAAAGAGAAACAGTCACTTAAAATGCTGCATATGTTTTCAAAATAAAACCTACAACCCAATTAATAGGCAACGAGCCTCCATCCAGTACAGGGCTGGGCCCTGTGGGAGGAAACCGTACTGCAGTGTGGAGTCCCTTCCTTCACTCAGACACTTCCACAGTTTTGATGAGTATGGTTTAAGGATGACATTGACAAGGGCCGTATTTGATGAGTATACGGAGAGAGAAAGTATAGGGAAAAAATTACCAACAATGACTTAAAATGAATCTACCTATCTAGTGATTTAAGTCATGCTTCAAGTCATTTTGATTTAATTTAAATCCCCCACAATCCAGATTCCTCAAGGGCAATAAGCACAGCAAGAAACATTTTTTTGTTTGCTTCTGTGTTTTTTTTTTTTTTCCCCAGAAGCAGACTCTGAGGCAAGGATTTAAGTAAAGGTAGCTTTTTTTGGTGGGCTTCCCTGGAAGCTCAGTGGTAAAGAATCCACCTGCCAACACAAGAGACGCAGGTTTGATCCCTGAGTGGGGAAGATCCCCTGGAAAAGGAAATGGCAGTCCACTCCAGTATTCTTGTCTGGGAAATCCCATAGACAGAGGAGCCTGAGGGGTTATGGTCCCTGGGGTGACAAAAGAGTTGCATGTGACTAAACAACAACAAGCTCATTTGGGTAGGGAAGGAAATATCAGCAGGGGCTGGGAAGATGAAATAAATAAGGCAGGAGAGGCAGCTGAAGAGACGTGGTGAAGCTAGTTCTAACAATGGGTAACTGGAGCTTACCCAGTGATGGGGAAGCTCTGGGAGTCTGAATAGAACACATGCTCCAGAGTGGTCTGAGCTCAAGGGAGAGAGCTGGGGTATTTATACACCACTTCCCATCCATCACTGATTGAGAGCTGCCTATTGGTGGCTGGATGGCATCATAGACACAATGGATGTGAGTTAGAGCAAACTCCAGGTGATAGTGAAAGACAGAGAAGCCTGGTGTACTGCAGCCCATGGGGTCACAAAGAGTTGGACATGACTTATGACTGATCAACAAAGAACAACTAACCACCAGCTGGCAAAGTACTGTTTGCAGATGGGGAAAGCACCCTCCCCACTACCAAGGAGCGTGGTGATTGGCAGCCTGGAAGCTGAGTCATGTAATGAGATGTGGGAGCCAGTAGGATATGGGTGAGGCACAGGTCCTGTTAGAGCTTCTATGTACAAAAGGACAAAAATGAAATTCTTACTGTAGACCACAAACATTTTCTATTGAAGATGTGACCAGCTAAATATACAAAATTGATTCAGGAAATGAATTATTCCTGGTATTTTCTCGTAACAAATGAAGGGGAAAATATCTTCTGGATAGCTAAGTCGCATCCTTGTTTCTTTTCCTACAAGGGTAACCATTTTGAAACAATATTGATGATGAAAATAAATTAACAACTATAAATTTCACAAATACCCCCACTCCCCTATATTTTTCAAACTACATTTTCATCATAATGTTATAGCCATAAAGCCAGGGAAGTATCTATCTATAGTAATATCAGTTCAGTTGCTAAGTTGTGTCCGACTCTTTGCGACCCCATGAATCGCAGCACGCCAGGCCTCCCTGTCCATCACCAACTTCTGGAGTTCACTCAAACTCAGTCCATCGAGTCAGTGATGCCATCCAGCCATCTCATCCTCTGTCATCCCCTTCTCCTCCTGCCTCCAATCCCTCCCAGCATCAGAGTCTTTTCTAATGAGTCAACTCTTCACATGAGGTGGTCAAAGTATTGGAGTTTCAGCTTTAGCATCAGTCCTTCCAAAGAACACCCAGGACTGATCTCCTTTAGAATGGACTGGGACCTCCTTGCAGTCCAAGGGACTCTCAAGAATCTTCTCCAAGACCACAGTTCAAAAGCATCAATTCTTCAGCACTCAGCTTTCTTCACAGTCCAACTCTCACATCCATACATGACCACTGGAAAAACCATAACCTTGACTAGATGGACGTTTGTTGGCAAAGTAATGCCTCTGCTTTTTAGTATGCTATCTAGGTTCATCATAACTTTCTGTCCAAGGAGTGAGTGTCTTTTAATTTCATGGCTGCAATCACCATCTGCAGTGATTTTGGAGCCCCAAAAATACAGTCTGACAGCATTTCCACTGTTTACCCATCTATTACCCATGAAATGATGGGACCAGATGCCATGATCTTAGTTTTTTGAATGTTGAGCTTTAAGCCAACATTTTCACTCTCCTCTTTCACTTTTATCAAGAGGCTGGCTTGGAGAATTTTGAATATTACTTTCATCCAAGCATGGCTTGGAGAATTTTGAGCATTACTTTACTAGTGTGTGAGATGAGTGCAATTGTGCAGTAGTTTGAGCATTCTTTGGCATTGTCTTTATTTGGGATTGGAATGAAAACTGACCTTTTCCAGTCCTGTGGCCACTGCTGAGTTGTCCAAATTTGCTGACATATTGACTGCAGCACTTTCATAGCATCAACTTCCAGGATTTGAAATAGCTCAACTGGAATTCCATCACCTTCACTAACTTTGTTCGTAATGATGTTTTCTAAGGCCCACTTGACTTCACATTCCAGGATGTCTGGCTCTAGGTCAGTGATCACACCATCGTGATTATCTGGGTCGTGAAGATCTTTTTTGTACAGTTCTTCTGTGTATTTTTGCCATCTCTTCTTAATATCTTCTGCTTCTGTTAGGTCCACATCATTTCTGTCCTTTATCGAACCCATCTTTGTATGAAATGTTCCCTTGGTATCTCTAATTTTCTTGAAGAGACCTCTAGTCTTTCCCATTCTGTTGTTTTCCTCTATTTCTTTGCATTGATCGTTGAGGAAGGCTTTGTTATCTCTCCTTGGTATTCTTTGGAACTCTGCATTCAGATGCTTATATCTTTCCTTTTCTCCTTTGCTTTTCGCTTCTCTTCTTTTCACAGCTATTTGTAAGGCCTCCCCAGACAGCCATTTTGCCTTTTTGCATTTCTTTTCCATGGGGATGGTCTTGATCCCTGTCTCCTGTACAATGTCACGAACCTCCGTCCATAGTTCATCAGGTACTCTGTCTATCAGATCTAGTCCCTTAAATCTATTTCTCACTTCCACTGTATAATCATAAGGGATTTGATTTAGGTTATACCTGAATGGTCTAGTGGTTTTCCCTATTTTCTTCAATTTAAGTCTGAATTTGGCAATAAGGAGTTCATGATCTGAGCCACAGTCACCTCCCGGTCTTGTTTTTGTTGACTATATAAGCTTCTCCATCTTTGGCTGCAAAGAATATAATCAATCTGATTTCGGTGTTGACCATCTGGTGATGTCCATGTGTAGAGTCTTCTCTTGTGTTGTTGGAAGAGGGTGTTTGCTATGACCAGTGCATTTTCTTGGCAAAACACTATTAGCCTTTGCCCTGCTTCATTCCTTTCCAAGGCCAAATTTGCCTGTTACTCCAGGTGTTTCCTGACTTCCTACTTTTGCATTCCAGTCCCCTATAATGAAAAGGCCATCTTTTTTGGGTGTTAGTTCTAAAAGGTCTTGGAGGTCTTCATAGAACTGTTCAATTTCAGCTTCTTCAGTGTTACTGGTTGGGGCATAGACTTGGATTACTGTGATATTGAATGGTTTGCCCTGGAAACAAACAGAGATCAGTCGTTTTTGAGATTGCATCCAAGTACTGCATTTCGCACTCCTGTTGACCATGATGGCTACTCCATTTCTTCTAAGGGATTCCTGCCCACAGTAGTAGATATAATGGTAATCTGAGTTAAATTCACCCATTCCAGTCCATTTTAGTTCGCTGATTCCTAGAATGTCGACGTTCACTCTTGCCATCTCCTATTTGACCACTTCCAATTTGCCTTGATTCATGGACCTGACATTCCAGGTTCCTATGCAATATTGCTCTTTACAGCATTGGACCTTGCTTCTATCACCAGTCACATCCACAACTGGGTATTCTTTTTGCATTGGCTCCATCCCTTCATTCTTTCTGGAGTTATTTCTCCACTGATCTCCAGTAGCATATTGGGCATCTACCGACCTGGGGAATTCCTCTTTCAGTATCCTATCATTTTGCCTTTTCATACTGTTCATGGGGTTCTCAAGGCAAGAATACTAAAGTGGTTTGCCATTCCCTTCTCCAGTGGACCACATTCTGTTAGACTTCTCCACCATGACCCGCCTATCTTGGGTGGCCCCACAGGTATGGCTTAGTTTCACCGAGTTAGACAAGGCTGTGGTCCGTGTGATTAGATTGACTAGTTTTCTGTGATTATGGTTTGTGTGTCTGTCTCTGATGCCTCTCGAAAGACCTACTGTCTTACTTGGGTTTCTCTTACCTTGGACGTGGGGTATCTCTTCAGGACTGCTCCAGCAACGTGTAGCCGCTGCTCCTTACCTTGGAGGAGGGGTATCTCCTCACAGCTACCCCTCCTGACCTTGAACTTGGAGTAGCTCCTCTTGGCCCTCCTGCGCCCGCACAGCCGCCGCTCCTCGGGTGTGGGGTAGCTCCTCCCGGCCGCTGCCCCTGACCTCGGACGAGGGGTAGCTCCTCCTGGCCGCCGCCCCTAGTCTCGGGGTTGCAGTAGCTCCTCCCAGGCGCCGCCCCTGGCCTCGGGCATGGGGTAGTTCCTCCTGGCCGCCGCCCCTGGCCTCGGGCGTGGGGTAGCTCCTCCCGGCCACCGCCCCTGGCCTCGGGGTTGCAGTAGCTCCTCCCGGCCGCTGCCCCTGGCCCTCGGGCATGGGGTAGCTCCTCCCGGCTGCCGCCCCTGACCTCGGACGTGGGGTAGCTCCTCCTGGCCGATGCCCCTAGTCTCGGGGTTGCAGTAGCTCCTCCCGGCCACCGCCCCTGGCCTCGCAATTGGGGTAGCTCCTCCCGGCCGCCGCCCCTGACCTCGGACGTGGGGTAGCTCCTCCCGGCCGCCGCCCCTGGCCTCGGGCATGGGGTAGCTCCTCCTGGCCGCCGCCCCTGACCTCGGACGTGGGGTAGCTCCTCCTGGCAGCCGCCCCTGGTCTCGGGGTTGCAGTAGCTCCTCCCGGCAACCGCCCCTGGCCTCGGGCGTGGGGTAGCTCCTCCCGGCCGCTGCCCCTGACCACGGACGTGGGGTAGCTCCTCCTGGCAGCCGCCCCTGGTCTCGGGGTTGCAGTAGCTCCTCCCAGCAACCGCCCCTGACCTCGGATGTGGGGTAGCTCCTCCTGGCCTCCGCCCCTGGTCTCGGGGTTTCAGTAGCTCCTCCTGGCCACCGCCCCGACCTCGGACGTGGGGTAGCTCCTCTCGGCCACGCTTATGCATGGTCTGTTGCAGCCAGCTTATACAGTTATATATAAATAAATACACCTATACAAATATAAATATTACACGATTAATGAATCTTGCGCTCCATATACAATTAATATACAAGATTACTATCACTATGAGGGCTTGTTTTTTATTTCTAAAATAGATATGTTCCTAGAAAAAACTGTTGATCAGACCCAGATTTCCCTTTTCTATAAAAGCAGCATGTTTTCATCTATTAGGAGTTTTTGAAAGCTCCAATAAAATATCCTCATGGTTAAACCCCACGTCTCCAGAGCACCCGAGACTGTCAGTCTTGTTTATGTAAGCCATTGCAAACTGAACACAACTTGGGGCTTAAGTATCAGTTCAATAAGAAAGTACTCTTGAATGAATTGATAAAAAGAGCAAAAGAGAAAGAGAACTTGAACTTAAGGTGTAATCGATACCAATGATTTGGTAGCCTGCTAGGCTCTGCAGTGAAAATGGCAAATAGGGTAACAGCATCAAGAAGGAAGAGGAAATGAAAGCACCAGCAACAGAAATGCGGCTGAGTAAGTCACTATATGATGTCCTGAGATGCCCTGAGGTTGAAGGGTGGCAAACAAGTCTCTCCCATTGGGTGGATTCCCTGCCACGGTGAGTTGGGGGTGATTGCTGCTACTGCTAAGTCGCTTCAGTCATGTCCGACTCTGTGCAACCCCATAGACAGCAGCCCACCAGGCTTCCCCGTCCCTGGGATTCTCCAGGCAAGAACACTGGAGAGGGTTGCCATTTCCTTCTGCAATGCATGAAAGTGAAAAGTGAAAGTGAAGTCGCTCAGTCGTGTCCGACTCTAGCGACCCCATGGACTGCAGCCTACCAGGCTCCTCCATCCATGGGATTTTCTAGGCAAAAGTACTGGAGTGGGGTGCCGATTGGAGCATAGAAAAGGGCAAAAGTAGTTTCACCACTATAAATGTAAAAATGTCTTGAAAGTGGCAGAGAGATCTAGGTGTCCACTGATATTCACTTTCCCTCCGCTTCCTCAGTAATAAAACCTCTGAATTATAACTAGCTGCACAACTACTCCTCTTTCAGCTCACAGTAGCCCTGTGACTAAATTCTGGCTAAAGGTCATTAAGCAAAACAGTGTATATAATTTGTGATGAGCGACCCTGAAGGTAGAGGTCAGCTACTTCTTTCTTTCCCTTTTCCTCTTTCTTCTAGCTGCAATGCAGATGTAATAGTTGGAGCGGGAGTGGCCACCTTGGACCATGAGGTGGAAGCTGTGTGTTATTAGGAAACTAGGTCCACAGAGCCACCACAGTAGACTTGGTTTGCTGACATTTCTGAGGGGAGAAAACAAAACCACTTCTTGTCCTTTGGGGGTTTTGTTACCCATCAGTACAGTTCAGTTCAGTCGCTCAGTCATGTCCCACTCTTTGCGACCCCATGAATTGCAGCACGCCAGGCCTCCCTGTCCATCACCAACTCCTGGAGTCCACCCAAACCAATGTCCATTGAGTCGGTGATGCCATCCAGCCATCTCATCCTCTGTCATCCCCTTCTCCTACTGCCCTCAATCTTTCCCAGCATCAGGGTCTTTTCAAATGAATCAGCTCTTTGCATCAGGTGGCCAAAGTATTGGAGTTTCAGCTTCAACATCAGTCCTTCCAAAGAACACCCAGGACTGATTTCCTTTAGGATGGACTGGTTGGATCTCCTTGCAGTTCAAGAGACTCTCAGGAGTCTTCTCCAACACCACAGTTCAAAAGCATCAATCCTTCAGCGCTCAGCTCTCTTTATAGTCCAATTCTCACATCCATACATGACTACTGGAAAAAAAAACATAACCTTGACTAGACAGACCTTTGTTGGCAAAGTACTGTCTCTGCTTTTTAGTATGCTGTCTAGGTTGGTCATAACTTGCCTTCCAAGGAGTAAGCATCTTTTAATTTCATGGCTGCAATCACCATCTGCAGTTATTTTGGAGCTCCAAAAAATAAAGTCTGACACTGTTTCCACTGTTTCCCCATCTATTTGCCATGAAGTGATGGGACCATATGCCATGATCTTAGTTTTTTGAATGTTGAGTTTTTTTCACTCTCCTCTTTCACTTTCATCAAGAGGCTCTTTAGTTCTTCACTTTCTGCCATAAGGGTGGTGTCATATGCATATCTGAGGTTATTGATATTTCTCCTGGCAATCTTGATTCTAGCTTGTGCTTTCTCTAGCTCAGCATTTCTCATGATGTACTCTGCATATAAGTTAAATAAGCACAGTGACAATATACAACCTTGACGTACTCCTTTCCCAATTTGGAACCAGTCTGTTGTTCCATGTCCAGTTCTAACTATTGCTTCCTGACCTGCATACAGATTTCTCAAGAGGCAGGTCAGGTGGTCTGGTATTCCCATCTCTTTCAGCATGTTCCACAGTTTATTGTGATCCACATAGTCAAAGGCTTTGGCATAGTCAATACAGCAGAAAGAGATGTTTTTCTGGAACTCTCTTGCTTTTTCGATGATCCAGCGGATGTTGGCAATTTGAATTGGTTCCTCTGCCTTTCCTAAAACCAGCTTGAACATCTGGAAGTTCATGATTCATGTATTGCTGAATCCTGGCTTGGAGAATTTTAAGCATTACTTTACTAGCGTGTGAGATGAGTGCAATTGTGCAGTAGTTTGAGCATTCTTTGGCATTGCCTTTCTTTGGGATTGGAATGAAAATTGACCTTTTCCAGTCCTGTGGCCACTGCTGAGTTTTCCAAATCTGCTGGCATATTGAGTGCAGCACTTTCACAGCATCATGTTTTAGGATTTAAAATCGCTCAACTGGAATTCCACCACCTCCACTAGCTTTGTTCGTAGTGATGCTTCCCAAACCCTCAACCTTTGACAATCAATTGGCTATGTGGAATTTATAATAAAGAACACTGTAGATTTTATTATTAAAGTATGTGCTAAACATCCTTTACATCAGTAAAATTTGTAATGAATATCTTTCTTTTTATAGATCTAGTTAAACCTTACCAGCACACCACTGCAGTCAGCCCAGGTGGGGCAGAAGATAATGGGACCATGAAGGAGGAATGGCCAGGGGTAGTCATAAATACCGCCTCATCAGGTGCACAAACAAGGACCATACATTCTCTACAAAGATTCTCTTCCTCACTGTGCCACATGCTTATTTACACATCTTATTTTATTATTATTTTTTTACTTTTTGGCCGAACCCCATGGCATGTGGGATCTTAGTTCCCCAACCAGGGATAGAACCTGTACCCCCCGACCCTGCCATCTCCACCCACAGTGGAAGGTGGAGTCCCTATTTACATATTTTAAACTGATTGCCTTTTGTTTCCTTTTCCTTTACTTCACCATTGCACTGAGTGTGATGGTGGTTGAGAAGGAATTATGAGAGAAACAGATATCCCTCAGATGCCCTGGGTGAGGGCTAGAAGAAGTGACTGATGAAATAGCTAGGATATTTTCTTTGGGAATAGAATATGTTGGATTATTTGAAGTGGCAACACTTAAAAAAACAGATGTATGAGAAGATGAGTCTTCTGAGATATTAGACAGCCAGAGGGGTAGACAGCTCCATCTACTTGGCACCCTTTTCTGTGTCAAGGAAACTACCCACAGTGTAAGTCTTGGAGGGAAGAACAGTCCTGCCTCCTACTGAGGAAACTCTATTATGTGCTTTTTCTGACCCTTGGTGGCTGGAATTTTTTGCATGTTATCTGAGCTGAGAAAAATGAAATTCCTCTACTTGGGATTTTGGATCTGGAGATACTAGGGAATAGTTCAGAAGTCTTGACATCTGCAACCATAGTAACTGGCCTCCACAGGTGAAAGTCAGGGGGTGGGTGGGCAACATCAGTGGTTCAGAGGTGACTTCTTTAATCAACTCTTCCTATGATGTAATCTTAGCAGTGGATCCAACTGCTTGGCTTCCCTAGTTAAGTACCCATTGTCAGAGCTGATTCTCCAATCATTGTTGTTGTTTAGTTGCCAAGTTGTGTCTGACTCTTTTGTGATCCCATGGACTATAGCCTGCCAGGCTCCTCTGTCCATGGGATTTCCCAGGCAAGAATACTGGAGCGGGTTGCCATTTCTTTCTCCAGGGGATATGCCCAACCCAGGGATCGAACCTGGATACCCTGCATTGGCAGGTGGATCTGAGCCATCAGAGAAGATCCAATTCTCCAAACCTTCCTGTTAATTCTGTGAGCTATTCAATAAATAACTGCAATAAGTGTTTAAGGTGAACACAGTTGGTTTCTGTTGTTGGAGTTAATAAAATATGCCCAGAGGGGAGCCTTTTAAAGGATGTTGCCATGATTCTAAAATGCAGGCATTTCCTAATGAGACTCCTGGCTAGAAGTCTGTTGCTGGGAAATTGGAAGAGCATTAAGACTGTGGATATGCCTGGCTGTTTAGCATAACATACACGGGAAATGACTGAGATAAATTGCTCAAAAGTCCCAACTGCCCTCACATCTATGACAGGAAAAAATGTCTTGATGATTGTCTTGATGATAGTTAAACTTCTCTTTTTCCAAGTATGCATTTCATTTTGAACATTTTTGGCAATAGTCATAGCTCTGTGTCATTTTTTTACAACAGGGCTGGCCAGGCATAATAATTTCTGATGCCCATTGGGATTCCCTTTATTATGTTTAGGAACTTTGTAGAAAGGAACATCATCTAAGTTGTCACCATCACAACTCATCTTTGGCAACTCAACAGTCAGGCTAAATCTTCCACAAGTAAATTGACCACCTAACTTGATAGGTTTCTCATCTTTCAACTTGTGGTTTGTGTTAAGCAATTTTAGTAACATTGACTTTGATTGTTGCCCTGCCTGAGTTCTCTTCCAGAGGTTCTGGAGGAGAAACCACTTCTAGTCGTATTTAAGTCATTGGCAGAAGCCAGTTTATTACAGTTATAGGGTTGAGGTCTCCATGTCCTCGCTGACTGTCAACCAGCAACCTCTCTCAGCTTCTTGAGGCCATTTGCTTCCCTCACCATGCTGCTTTCTCCATCTTCATTCTGGTGATGGTGCAGCGTCTTTCTGCCTCAAGTCTAAGAAGCTTCTTTGTTTTTAAGGATTCATGTGTTTAGATTGGACCCATCAAGAAAAGGGAAAGCTCCTACACTGTTGGTGTGAATGTAAGTTGGTACAGTCACTACGGAAAAAAAATATACAAGTTTCTTAAAAAACTAAAAATAGAGCTATGATATGACCCTATAATCCCATTCCCAAGCATATATCTGGAGAAAAACATGATCTGAAAGGATACATGCACCCCAAGTTTCTTTGCAGCACTGTTTATCATAGTGAAAACATGGAAGCAACCTAAATGTCCATCATCAGAGAAATGGATAAGGAAGATATGATACTGATACACACACACACACACACACACACACACACACACAGTGGAATACTACTAAGTCATTGAAAAGAATGAAATAATGTCATTTGCAGCAACATGGATGGACCTATAGACTGTCATACTGAATGAACTAAGTTAGACTGAAAAGGAGCGATATCATATGACATCCCTTATATGCAGAATCTAAAAAGAAATGATACAAATGAACTTACAAAACAGGGACTCATAGATTTAGAGAAGGAATTTTTGATTGCCAGGGGGAAGGATCAGGGGAAGGGATAGTTAGGGAGTTTGGGATGGAAATATACAAACTGCTATATTAAATGGATAACCAACAAGGACCTACAGTATAGCACATGGAACTCTGCTCAATGTTATATGCAGCCTGGATGGGAGGGGAGTTTGGTGGAGAATGGATACATGTATATGTATGGTTGAGTCCCTTTGCTGTTCACCTAAAACTATCACAACACTGTTAAATGGCTATACCTCAATACAAAATATAAAGTTTTAAAAAATATTAAAAAATAAATAAATGGGTCCTAACCAAACTCAGAGTCTTTTGCAGAGGAAAGAAAACCATCAATGAAAGGAAAAGACAGCATATGGAATGGGAGAAAATATTTGCAAATGACACAGCTGACAAGAAGTTAATATCCGAAATACATAAACAGCTCATACAACTCAACATCAGAAAATCAAACAACCAAATCAGAAAATAGGCAGAAACAGACACCCAAATAGACACTTCTTCAAAGAATACATACAGATGGCCAACAGGCATGTGAAAAAAAATGCTCCCTGTCACTTATTAGAGAAACGCAAGTCAAAATCATGATGAGGTATTATCTCACACCAGTCAAAATGGATATCATCACAAAGTCTACATATACTAAATGCTGGAGAGGATGTGGAGGAAAGGGAACCCTCCTACACTGTTGGTAGGAATGTAAATTGGTACAGGCACTATGGAAAAAAGTGTGCTCAGTTAAGTTCAGTCACTCAGTCATATCTGACTCTTTGTGACCCCATGGACTGCAGCATGTCAGGCTTCCCTGTCCATCACCAACTCCTGGAGTTTACTCAAACTCATGTCCATTGAGTCGGTGATGCCATCCAACCATCTCATTCTCTGTTGTCCCCTTCTCCTCCCACCTTCAATCTTTCCCATCATCAGGGTCTTTTCCAATGAGTCAATTCTTTGCATCAGGTGGCCAAAGTATTGGAGCTTCAGCATCAAAAAAGTGTGCAGGTTTCTTAAAAACTAAAAATAGAGCTACCATATGATCCAGCAATTCCACTTCTGGGTATCCCATTTCAGAAAAAGTGAAAACTCTATTTCGAAAATGTACATGCATCCCAATGTTCATAGTAGGACTATTCACAATAGCCAAGACATGGAAACAACCCAAGTACCCATCAACAAACAACTGGCTTAAGAAGATGTAGTGTATATATACACAATGAAATATTACTGAGGTACAAAAAGGATGACATATTGTCATTTGTAACAACATGGCTGGACCCAGAGAATATTATACCTAATGAAGTCAGTCAGAGAAAGACAAACAAAATATGATATCGCTTATATGTGGAATCCAAGAAATACAAAAGAATCTGTGTACAGAACAGAAGCAGACTCAAAAACATAGAAAATAAACTTATGGCTACCAAAGGGGAGAGGGAAGGTGACACAGACCTATTAGAAGGATGGAATTAACAGATGCAAATTACTTATACAAAAATAGATAAGCAACAAGGATTTACTGTATAGCAAAGGGAATTATACTCAGTATCTTGTAATAACTGAATCACTTTGCTGTATACCCAAAACTAACACAATATTGTAAATCAACTATACTTCAATAAAAAAAATCTTTAGTTATTTGGGCTCCACGGGGTATTCGTAGGACAATGATCAACTTACAGAGTCCAAGAAAGTTGTATGGTGCTATGGACTAAATGTGTTCCTCCACAGTTCACGTGTTGAAGTCCCTACTCCCCAGTGTGATGGTATTTGGAGGTGATTAGGTTAAGATGTCATGAGGGTAGAGCCCCATGATGAGATTAGTGCCCCCAAAAGAAGAGACCTCAGAGCTTCCTTTCTTCAGTTCAGTTCAGTTCAGTCACTCAGTCATGTCCGACTCTGCGACCCCATGAATTGCAGCACGCCAGACCTCCCTGTCCATCACTAACTCCCAGAGTTCAATCAAACTCACGTCCATCGAGTCAGTGATGCCATCCAGCCATCTCATCCTCTGTTGTCCCCTTCTCCTCCTGCCGCCAATCCCTCCCAGCATGAGTCTTTTCCAATGAGTCAACTCTTTGCATGAGGTGGCCAAAGTACTGGTGTTTCAGCTTTAGCATCATTCCTTCCAAAGAACACCCAGGGCTGATCTCCTTTAGAATTGACTGGTTGGTTATCCTTGCAGTCCAAGGGACTCTCAAGAGTCTTCTTCAACACCACAGTTCAAAAGCCTCAGTTCTTCGGCACTCAGCTTTCTTCACAGTCCAACTCTCGCATCCATACATGACCACTGGAAAAACCATAGCCTTGACTAGATGGACCTTTGTTGGCAAAGTACTGTCTCTGCTTTTGAATATGCTATCTAGGTTGGACATAACTTTCCTTCCAAGGAGTAAGCATCTATTAATTTCATGGCTGCAATCACCATCTGCAGTGATTTTGGAGCTCCAAAAAATAAAGTCTGACACTGTTTCCACTGTTTCCCCATCTATTTGCCATGAAGTGAAGGGACCAGATGCCATGATCTTCATTTTCTGAATGTTGAGCTTTAAGCCAACTTTTTCACTCTCCTCTTTCACTTTCATCAAGAGGCTTTTTAGTTCCTCTTCACTTTCTGCCATAAGGGTGGTGTCATCTGCATATCTGAGGTGATTGATATTTCTCCCAGCAATCTTGATTCCAGCTTGTGCTTCATCCAGCTCAGCATTTCTCATGATGTACTCTGCATATAAGTTAAATAAGCAGGGTGACAATATACAGCCTTAAAGTACTCCTTTTCCTATTTGAAATCAGTTTGTTGTTCCATGTCCAGTTCTAACTGTTGCTTCCTGACCTGGATATAGGTTTCTCAAGAGGCAGGTCAGGTGGTCTGGTATTCCCATCTCTTTCAGCATGTTCCACAGTTTATTGTGATCCACATAGTCAAAGGCTTTGGCATAGTCAATACAGCAGAAAGAGATGTTTTTCTGGAACTCTCTGGAACTCTGGAACTCTCTCTGGAGCATTACTTTACTAGCATGTGAGATGAGTGCAATTGTGCGGTAGTTTGAGCATTCTTTGGCATTGCCTTTCTTTGGGATGGGAATGAAAACTGACCTTTTCCAGTCCTGTGGCCACTGCTGAGTTTTCCAAATTTGCTGGCATATTGAGTGCAGCACTTTCACAGCATCATCTTTCAGGATTTGAAACAGCTCAACTGGAATTCCATCACCTCCACTAGCTTTGTTCGTAATGATGCTTTCTAAGGCCCATTTGACTTCACATTCCAGGACGTCTGGCTCTAGGTCAGTGATCACACCATCGTGATTATCTGGGTCATGAAGATCTTTCTTGTACAGCTCTTCTGTGTATTCTTGCCACCTCTTCTTAATGTCTTCTGCTTCTGTTAGGTCCATACCATTTCTGTCCTTTATCGAGCCCATCTTTGCATGAAATGTTCCCTTGGTATCTCTAATTTTCTTGAAGAGATCTCTAGTCTTTCCCATTCTGTTGTTTTCCTCTATTTCTTTGCACTGATCGCTGAGGAAGGCTTTCTTATCTCTTCTTGCTATTCTTTGGAAGTCTGCATTCAGATGCTTATATCTTTCCTTTTCTCCTTGCTTTTTGCTTCTCTTCTTTTCACAGCTATTTGTAAGGCCTCCCCAGGCAGCCATTTTGCCTTTTTGCATTTCTTTTCCATGGGGATGGTCTTGATCCCTGTGTCCTGTACAATGTCACGAACCTCTGTCCATAGTTCATCAGGCACTCTGTCTATCAGATCTAGTCCCTTAAATCTATTTCTCACTTCCACTGTATAATCATAAGGGATTTGATTTAGGTCATACCTGAATGGTCTAGTGGTTTTCCCTACTTTCTTCAATTTAAGTCTGAATTTGGCAATAAGGAGTTCATGATCTGAGCTTGTTTTTGCTGACTGTATAAGCTTCTCCATCTTTGGCTGCAAGGAATATAATCAATCTGATTTCGGTGTTGACCATCTGGTGATGTCCATGTGTAGAGTCTTCTCTTGTGTTGTTGGAAGAGGGTGTTTGCTATGACCAGTGCATTTTCTTGGCAAAACACTATTAGCCTTTGCCCTGCTTCATTCTGTATTCCAAGGCCAAATTTGCCTGTTACCCCAGGTGCTTCTTGACTTCCTACTTTTGCATTCCAGTCCCCTATAATGAAAAGGACATATTTTTCGGGTGTTAGTTCTAAAAGGTCTTGGAGGTCTTCATAGAACCATTCAACTTCAGCTTCTTCAGCACTACTGGTTGGGGCATAGACTTGGATTACTGTGATATTGAATGGTTTGCCTTGGAAACGAACAGAGATCGTTCTGTCGTTTTTGAGATTGCATCCAAGTACTGCATTTCGGACTCTTTTGTTGACCATGATGGCCACTCCATTTCTTCTAAGGGATTCCTGCCTGCAGTAGTAGATACAATGGTCATCTGAGTTAAATTCACCCATTCCAGTCCATTTTAGTTCGCTGATTCCTAGAATGTCGACATTCACTCTTGTCATCTCCTGTTTGACCACTTCCAGTTTGTGTTGATTCATGGACCTAACATTCCAGGTTCCTATGCAGTATTGCTCTTTACAGCATTGGACCTAGCTTCTACCACCAGTCACATCCACAACTGGGAATTGTTTTTGCTTTGGCTCCATCCCTTCATTCTTTCTGGAGTTATTTCTCCACTGATCTCCAGTAGCATATTGGGCATCTACCGACCTGGGGAATTCCTCTTTCAGTATCCTATCATTTTGCCTTTTCATACTGTTTGTGGGGTTCTCAAGGCAAGAATACTGAAGTGGTTTGCCATTCCCTTCTCCAGTGGACCACATTCTGTCAGACCTCTCAACCATGACCCGCCTATCTTGGGTGGCCCCACATGGCATGGGTTAGTTTCACTGAGTTAGACAAGGCCGTGGTCCGTGTGATTAGATTGACTAGTTTTCTGTGATTATGGTTTCAGTGTGTCTGTCCTCTGATGCCCTGTCGCAACACCTACCATCTTACTTCCTTTCTTAGCCACCTGAAAATTCAGCAAGACAGCCGTCTGTAAGCTAGGAAGAGAGTTCTCATCAGGAACCACGTTGGCTGGCACCTGATCTTGGACCTTCCACTCTCCTGAACTGTAAAAAATAAATGTCTGTAGTTTAAGCTACCCGGTCCACGTTATTTTGTTACAGCAACTCCAGCTGACTAAGATAGCTGGGTAGCATTCTGCGTGCCACATTGTGAGGAGACAGTCAATGGTGTTTTCTTGCTTAGGTAAAACAATGAGCATCCTGAATAAAGCTTACGAAAGAATAAAATGTCTTTGCCTTACCAACTCTAGCCCCTTCCTGTCTCTCAGATGACCCAGAGCACAGAATCACCACTGAAGGTGGCTGCAGGGAAGACCGTCCCCACTTAGAGATGTTTGGATGTCTCTTCCCACATGTCTATGGCAGTGCTTTGCACTGTGGACGCTCTGTCCATTAGCTCTGCAAGGCTCAGACTTAAATAAACGTCCCTCTGGGTACAAAAGGGGGCCTCCCCCACCCTCAGCCATGAAAGGCAAAGTGCCCCAAGGCAGTGTTTCTCCAGCATCACTTCATTTTGGAATCACCCAGAGCACCTTTGAAAAGTGTCCATGCCCAAGCCCCATACTCAGAAGTCCAGGTTCAAATGATCAGAAGGGGACCTGACTATCAGTAGCTTTATAAAAATCTTCCCAGCTGCTTTTAATGTGCAGCCAGGTTTATGAAGCCCTGCTGTGAGGCAAAGGGCTGCAGGTTATCCCTGGGTGGCTCCGTCTAACAGATGAGTGAATCCCAGCTGTCAGGAATGATGACATTACCCATGTGGGGAGAACAGTGAGAAAGCAATAGTTGTCAAAGCCTGACATTTAGGCAGGGAGCACAAAATGTCTCAACATTTCCATTACTCTGCATGCAGCTCCTCTCTGAAGAGGAGGCATTAGCTGGAGATAGGAACTCTCGCGATGGTGTAAGGATGGCTTAGACACGAGTGATGTAATGAGACAGCAGCACACCATCACGCAGAGGGCATCCCTGAGCCATCAGCTGGGAACTGGGTCACCTGATTAATTAAAACAAGCTGACGTCATGGAAGAGACATTGACCACTGCCTCTGACACAGTCTGCTATGGGTAATTTGGTTAACTTTGTAAGGATTCACCCCAGTTACAAATAAGGACACCAGCAAGCATTTACTAGGTCAGTTCAACTATTTGTAATTTTTCATCCAATGAACTTCCATTATGTTCTTTAGGGGAAAATTCCCCACTTTTCCTTTCTGCATACAGAGTTGTATCTCTCTGTCTTATTGTAAAATAAGACTCTCTGTCTTATTGTAAAAGTCCATTGCACTAATAACTATACTTATCATGATGGTCTTGAATAAAGTATGCATTAGCCTTTAAAAAAAAAAAAAAAACAAATAAGGACACCTACTGAAAGGGAATCATCACCTTCATGTCTCAAAAAAGGATAGCAATAATACCTGATATTCCTTAGGACTAACTGCCGTAACAATTTACTATAAACCATGAGGCTTAAAACAAGAAATTGTGTTCACTTACAGTTTTGTAGGTCAGGAGTCTACCACAGGTCTCAGCAGTCTAAAAAATCAAGGTGCTAGCAGGGCTCAGTTCCTTTCCAGAAGCTTTCAGGAAAAATCTGCTTGGAGCTCATTGAAGCCAGAGGCAGAATTCAGTTCCTGATGCTAGTAGGACTGAGGGTTCCATTTTCTCACTGGCTGTCAGTGGAGGGCTGTTGCCAGCGACTAGAGGCTGCCTGCATTCCTTGGCTGATGGGTCTCTTCCTCCGTCTTCAAAGCCAGTCATGTTGAATCAAGTCCTTCGACATGAGGGGTCCCCAACCTTCAGGATCTAATGCCTGATGATCTGAGGTGGAGCTGATGTAATAATAATAAAAGTAAAGGGCACAATCAATGTAATGTGCTTGAATCATCCCCAAACCATCCTCTCACCCCCAGTCAGTGTAAAAAACTGTCTTCCATGAAGCCGGTCTCTGGTGCCAAAAAGGTTGGGGACTGCTGCCCTACACTCTCTCTCTCCTGCCTTTTTTTCCATCAGTGTCTCTCTTTGACCTTCACTTCTGCCCCCCGTTCCACTTTTAAGGACCCATGTGACTACATCAGGCCCACCTGGGAATCTTTAATTCCATCTGCAAAGTTCCTTTGGCCACTTTAGGTAATGGAGTTGGGCAGGTTGCAGGGACTACGTTAAGATAGTCTGGGGCCACTGTTCTGCCCACCACACACCTCACTAGGCTCTTCTCCTACCCCTGTGGTAAGTTCAGTTCAGTTCAGTTGCTCAGTCATGTCCAACTCTTTGTGACCCCATGGACTGCAGCACACCAGGCCTCCCTATCCATCACCAACTCCCAGAGTTTACCTAAACTCATGTCCATTGAGTCGACGAAGCCATCCAACCATCTTATCCTCTGTCGTCCCCTTCTCCTCCTGCCTTCGATCTTTCCCAGCATCAGGGTCTTTTCAAATGAGTCAGCTCTTCACATCAGGTGGCCAAAGTATTAGAGGTTCAGCTTCAACATCAGTCCTTCCAATGAACACCCAGGACTGATCCCCTTTGCGATGGACTGGTTGGATCTCCTTGCAGTCCAAGGGACTCTCAAGAGTCTTCTCCAACACCACAGTTCAAAAGCATCAATCCTTTGGCGCTCAGCTTTCTTTATAGTCGAACTCTCACATCCATACATGACTACTGGAAAAACCATAGCCTTGGCTAGATGCACCTTTGTAGGCAAATTAATGTCTCTGCTTTTTAATATGCTGTCTAGGTTGGTCATGACCTTCCTTCCAAGGAGCGAGCGTCTTTTAATTTCATGGCTGCAGTCACCATCTGCAGTGATTTTGGAGCCCAAAAATATAAAGTGGACCACTGTTTCCACTATTTCCCCATCTATTTGCCATGAAGTGATGGGACTGGATGCCATGATCTTAGTTTTCTGTGTGTTGAGCTTTAAGCCAACTTTTTCACTCTCCTCTTTCACTTTCATCAAGAGGCTCTTTAGTTCCTCTTCACTTTCTGCCATAAGGGTGGTGTCATCTGCATATCTGAGGTTATTGATATTTCTCCTGGCAATCTTGATTCCAGCTTGTGCTTCATCCAGTCCAGCGTTTCTCATGATGTATTCTGCATATAAATTAAATAAGCAGGGTGACAACATACAGCCTTGACGTACTCCTTTTCCTATTTGGAACCAGTCTGTTGTTCCATGTCCAGTTCTAACTGTTGCTTCCTGACCTGGACATAGGTTTCTCAAGAGGCAGGTCAGGTGGTCTGATACTCCCATCTTTTGAAGAATTTTCCAGTTTATTGTGATCAACACAGTCAAAAGCTTTGGCATAGTCAATATAGCAGAAATAGACGTTTTTCTGGAACTCTCTTGCCTTTTCGATGATCCAGCGGATGTGGGCAATTTGATCTGTGGTAAGAGGTAATTTTTACTCATTCAGCCCAGTTGCTCTTCCTTTAATTCATTTTCATGTTAACTGTACTTGGGTCTTAGCCCTGGCCCCCTTTCTTCTCTCTCTAAACGTCCTCTGCAGGTGATCTCTTCCAGGTCCCTGGTTTTAAATAGTATCTGTATGCAACATTTCAAATTAATATCCTCTATCTTCTGTGCCCCAGGATCTTTTCTCCAATGGTCTACTTGATAGCTAGGTGTTGCACATGAATCTTCAGAATTACCAAATTTTTGTTCTCCTGTCCCCACCTCCAACCTGTTTCACACACCTCTTCCTGTCTTCCTTATGACATTATCGCCTATTTGATCATGCCAAACACTTGGGATTCATCCTGTTTTCTTCCTTCTCCTTCGGCCACTTGCTCAATCATCCCCAAACCCTGTTGTATACCAGATCCTTTCTGTCACTTCCCCTTTACTCCACAGCACAGTAACTACTGAGCCAGGCAACCCTGATTTCACCATTAAACCTGCAGCTCCCTGCAGCAGCAAAATAGATCTTTTATAAGCTTTAATTGGAAGTAACAAAGCCAAAATACTAAGAGTTTATTTCTGGAGGGTGGAAATATGGGTGGATGTTATTTTCTTCCTGGTACTTTTTTGCACTTTAAACATTTCCATAGAAAACTCAAAACAAAATGTTCCGTAAAAACAAAAATAAGACATTACCTTCTCAGAAGGGTTCCCCTCCCCTTTCCCATCCCTACATTATTATCTCTAATAGCATTCTGTTATTTCCTCTCTTGGTCTTTATCACATTTTGCAGTGGTTTACATTTTGTTTTCTAGTTTTATTGTGTCTCTCTCTCACTAGCTGTAAGGCCATGAGGGCAGTACCATATTTATTGTGTTGATTACTCTAAACCTAGCGCCCAGGCCTGTGCCTGCCACATAGTAAAGGTTTAGTTCACCCAGGTGTCCTTCGTTATCTAAATTCTCACTATCCAGTTATCCACTAAAATGACTTGCAAAAATTCCAGATTTATTACAAACCAGCCAACAAACACCAGAAAGCCTGTTTAAGGTGTATGTGAGCCCAGGTAAGAGAATGTAGATTGTGTTGCAGTCCTATTTCAATGGCTGCATGATACAGATTATTGTTAAGCTGCAAAGTTGTGTCCAACTCTTTGTGACCCCATGGACTGTAGCCTGCCAGGCTCCTCTGTCCATGGGATTCTCCAGGCAAGAATACTGAAGTGGGTTGCCATTTCCTTCTCCAGGGGCTCTTCCTGACCCAGGGATCGAACCCTCATCTCCTGCGTCTCCTGCACTGCAGGCGGATTCTTTACCAGTAAGCCATCTGGGAAGCCCCCTGATATGGATACTTGTTTAAGTGTATACCAATGTCCAGATGTCTAGATGATCAGCATTCCTAGTTATTTAGTGAAAATGTCTTCTCAGAAAGTAGTACTCATTCAGCTTCATGTTCATCATCATTTGGAGGAAAGGAAAGAGGATCCGTGTACTGAATCTTTACAAGAAATCCCAGATCACATGCAGAAAACCATTGCTGCAGCCAAGGGAATGTGATTGTGACATCAAAGAAAGCACTGCACCCCAGAAATGCAGTGACACACCCTGTCTCATGCCATTGGGAGCTGTATAACCTTCAACAAAAACAATACAAACATGTTCATTTGTGAGCTTTCCCCACTACATGTTATCATCTATAGCTCCAAATGACGGCTCAGAGTCACAACCACTTCCAGAGTCTTACATGCCAATCAGACAGCCACCCCCCATTTCCTTGTTTGGATGTGTAGGATGTGATGCATCTACCATCCCACTCAGTCTTTCCCTCAACCCCAACCCTCAAAGGAGACTGAAGTTCCACCTCCTTCCTCTGGCCCAGCAGACTCTGCTTGGGCAACTCTTACGTTGATCACTAACCAGAACCTGAAAACTGCTCTATTATTTCATTTTATTTTTCTAAGCATAACTTTCATTCCCTATTTAAAGTATTTTGAACATATTATTTCCATTACAGTTATTTATTACATTATTTGAAAAGACCCAGATGCTGAAAAAGATTGATGGCAGAAGGAGATGACAGAGGGTGAGATGGTAGGATGGTGTCACTGATTCAATGGACATGAGTTTGAGCAAATTCTGGGAGACAGAGAAGCCTGGTGTGCTGCAGTTCATGGGGTCACAAAGAATTAGACATGACTTAGCCAATGAACAACAATAGTTATTTATGTTTCAGTTATACTCACTGAGTGTGGGAAAGATGAACTTCGTCTACTCCATAGTGTTCCTCCTGTCAGTGTTGTCCTGGACCAGCTATGTCAGTATCACCAGGAAGCTTGTTAGAAATGCTAGTTCTGGGATCTCTCTGGTGGTTCCATGGCTAAGACTCCACGCTCCCAATGCAGGGGGCCTGGGTTCAATCCCTGGTCATATAACTAGATCCCCCATGCCACAAAGAAGGCTGAAGATCCTATGTGCTGCAGGTAAGATCTGGCACAGTCAAATAAATAAATAAAAATAAATATTGAGAAAGAAATGCTAGCTCTTGGGTCCTAACCCAGACCTACTGAATCTGAAACTCTAGGTCCGAGGATCCCAGAGTCCTCAGATGATTCTGATGAGTGCCAAAGTTTGAAAAGCCCTGCTATACACTGGAGTATTATACACACAAAAAATCAGATAGTCGGTGTTTTGATGTTTTTACATTATGTAGGAATCCCTGGTGGATGCTTATAGAGGGCTTTAGGAGTATTTTAGTGATATTTAGGAAAATTGGTTGTAGATTTTGGATGGGCTGGGGATACATTTTTTTTTTTTTTCATTTAAAATAACAGACTATCAGCTTCCTTTATCTGAAAAATTTGCTATCCAACATGCTTTCAGGGATGGATTAGATACAGATAGCAAGGGAGGTCTGCATTCAGAAAAGGAATATTGAGAGTTTGAGAGGCATATGCCAAGAATTCCTTCACAGCGTTTAGAGCCTGTCTGGGTGAAAGGCTGCCCCCTTCTTGCCTCCGCTAGTAAGTGCCTCGGGATAGAACATACACATGGGCCAAAATAGAGAACGCATAAGGCAGTGGTAATAAATACTTGTGGAAATACGTGACAATTGTTTTAGGATTTTAGGGAAAAAAGGAGTTCAAGGAAACACTGAGGGAAAACTCAAGGCTATATGGAATGTCAGCTTGAATTCTCACCCCAAAAAGTAATGATGGAGAGAGAAAGGCAGTTTGCAACCAGAAACGATGCGAACCAGATTCTTCAAATAACTCATTTCTGCCAGTCACTGTCAACCATAGCTAGTCAAGGTCAGGTCTAAGAGAAAACTCTCTTCCTAGTGGAGCACCACTTGTCAATTTTCCAATGGCAGATGACCTTAACCAAATCTACACCCAAGCCTTGCTATTTCTCCCAACAGACACACAGCCATTTACTGGTTATGTAAAGTTCAAAAGGAGCCAAACAGCAGAGTCTGATCCAAGAAGAGAGTTTTTTGTGGAGACAGGTGATCCGGAAAATCAGCTTTACCCTTCTGTTGCAAAGATACATAGTTCAACACATACAAATATTTCTCTTAACTCTGGGAAAATCTCTGTCAGAAAAACTTAAAAATGCCTATCCAGTCTAGGTAAACTACATCTGGTCTGAATACTCATGAAAGGACCCAGGAAATGAAACACCGAATGGAGGTATACAGAGAATTTCAGCAAGAATAATGCTTTTAATTGGGCATTTATAAACCATGGTCAGGGCATTTATTTCATGACCAAATGTGTGGCCTTAAATGGTTTTAGAATTCACTCAGCATAGACTGAGTTATTGGAGGAAATCAACAGGAACTTTAAAGCAAAGATTGTACTATTCAGCAAAGCTTGACTGCATCAATGCCTGTGAAGAATGAAGTGCAACACTCTTTGTGTATCTCTACCTGAAAAGTCTATCTGTTCTAGGGATTTTGGAAGTGGGTCGAGGTTAGTCCTGCCATAACAACAGAGATCATATGTCTTGATATTGACACCTTGCGATATTTCCACCAGATATTTACAATGGAGGCAACTGATTCTACAAAATTAATATGAAACTATATATTCTATAAAGCAGGCTTCCTTCGTGGTTTAATGGTAAAGAATCCTCCTGCCCATGCAGAAGACCCAGGTTTGATCCCTGGGTTGGGAAGACCCCCTGGAGAAGGAAATGGCAACCCACTCCAATATTCTTGCCTGGAGAATCCCATGGACAGAGGAGCCTGGCAGGCTACAGTTCATGGGGTTGCAAAAGATTCAGACACAACTTAGCAACTAAACAACAACAATTCTATAAAGCAACTTGTCCTTTCTTGACATAGTATACAATCATCATTTTGTTGTATTTAAACAAACATAACTCTATTCATAGGCACAGGATTTTTCTATCAGCACATTTACCCCTCAAATTATCACCCTTATTTGGATTATCTTCCATTTTCTTTCTGAAAACAAGTACATCTTCTCTTTCAAATTCCTTTAAAACTTTTTCTTAAAACCTTCCCACACTAAAGTTATCTGGCCTGGTCTTATCAGAAAATACTTATTGAATACAAGGGGAAGTTAGTCTCCGCAGCATGGAGGAAGGGAATGTGTATAAAGAGACTGTACTACTTTCTACTCCAAACCTGACTTGGGAGTAGAGGAATCAGATGAATTTTAAATTGACCTTGAGATGGAAATTTGAGAGTGAAGAGCACTGAGTATTTAAGCTGAATGAACACTGTTTTGATAAAAAAAAAAAAAAAATGACTGGTCAAGATGTTTTAAAGGATCTGCTACCTAGTAGAGAAGGGGGAGGTAGTCATTGAACAAAACAAACAAACAGACTCCTCAACAAACCAGTGCCATCTATTTAGAGGGTAAGGGAAGGCTTCTTGTGGGAAGCGGTACCTTAGTGCAGCTGACTGATAATTATGGTGGGGTTGGGTGGTTTAGTGTCATTGCTGAGGCACCAGAAACCGTAAATGACTTTGTCAGCCATATTTAAGAGTATGGGCAATTTTTAGATCATGATTTCTGTAAGAGCTAGGCTACAATTTATCCTCCTCAATGAACCCATTGTGGAGTTAAGTGCAGAACAAGCAGGTAGCAAATGTTAGAGATGTCTTTGCTCCCAAATTGAATCCTAACATTTAGTTTTTTCATGGGTGAAATTTTACTCCCCTTACTAATTTTTTTTAGGGTTCAAGGAAGGCTATCTGAGATCTTTGCAAACTGGACATTAATTTGAAAAATAAAGTGGATGGCTTACTAACAGAGACTTCATAAACATTTGTCATATGAATGAAAGCATGAATAAATAGAAGGCTGTTTTAATAGTGCCACTAAGCCAAATCCATCTCTTGGTTTTACAAACATGAGTGGAGAAATCTCCATTATTTTGATTTTGATTTATGCCTGCAACACTGTGCTTATCGAAGCATGGCTCACATGCTCCAATAATTCATGCAGTTCATAAGAGATTAATAAACTATATCATATCAATGTCACTATAAGTTTGCATAATTGTATTGAATTTCTTCTTCTCACTAGGCTTGATATTCATAATTTCATCAGATTTGATACACTATTGATCTTCACAGCCTGGTTTGTGAAATTACCTCATCCTCTAAACAAATATTAATGAGCAATCTTTATACCTTGAATCTGGAAGCATTGCTCAAACCCACAAAAACTAAAAATAGAGATCTGGCCTTTTAAGTACCATGAGCACCAGATGCAAGAAGGGAAGAAAACATTAGGCCCACGGCTGAGAAATTTTATATACATTTAAAAATAAAAACTGGAAAGGAGAAAATGTCAGAAGAGTGATTATTACACAAAGTTCCATTATGCGAGTTATTTATGGTGCTACCTCTAAAACTCCTGACCCTGGAATCAATTTCTAAATCAATTGGATACGAATCTCATCCCAGAGTGCAGTCCATACATTCTCATTCAGAACCAGCTGGTATCTTTCCATTGTTCTCCCATCATCCTCCTGTAGATTATATTTCTGGATGTGGAAAAAGGAAGAAGGGAATTGTCCTTTCTCATTTGCCTTCTGCTCAGGACAGTTTTTAAGAGACACTTATCAACCCCATGGTTCAAACCAGTTACCCATATAAATTATTTGTGATTTTTCTTTTTTAAAAACTGTCTACTATGGAGACACTTAAATTATGTACCAAGCAGAACACTATAATAAACTCCCATGTACCCAGCCACTTAGTGTACCACTCCCAACTTGTGGCTGATCTTATTTTATGTATATATCTATCAGATCTCCCCTCCCATAAGAATTTGAAGTAAATGCCACTTCATTTATAAATATTTCAGAATGTAAAGGGCTCTTATCCTTGGATACAAAATTCACCACCCTTCTTTTCAATTCTCTCAGATGGTGATAACAGAAAGTTACCTGGTGGTGCTATTTAGGGAGTCTTCTCTTTGCAAGCTGCTTTGAAGGCACATATCTTGTCGCGCTCCCCATGTATCCCATTTCAGGAACTCTACTCTGACTTGCAGGCAGGAAAAATGATGACCCACATGCATCATTCAACCAGCTTCCCCTCTTCTGGTGTGTGACACAAGCATGAAGGACCCAAATGTCTTTCATTAACTGTAAGTTTTTGCTTATTTTTTCCCCTAGGTATATTATTTCTATTATTGATTTCTGGTTTAAGCCACTGTAGTCAGAGAGTTTACTCTGTATGATTTCCACCCTTGATTTATTAAGACTTGTTTATGCCCTAGAATATAGATATATTTTGGTTAACATTCCATGAGATTTCCACAGATGTTCTGCAAATGTCAATTGGGTCATATTGGTTAATGGTGTGTTTAAATTATTTATATCTCTATTATTTTTTTCCTACTTGTTCTAGCAACTAATGTGAGAGAATTTTAAATTTATGCAACTAAGATTGTCCATCTATCTCTACTTTTAGTTCTGTTAAGTTTTCCTTTATATATTTTGGAACTATGTTATTAGAAGTTCATTCAGTTTTAAGGCCATTATGCTTTTCTGCTGAGTTGATTCTTACTAATATCATTATGGACCATCCTCTTTACTTCTGTTTATACTTTTTCCTTAGAGTCTACTTTGTCTGGAATTCATGTAGCCAGAGATTTTTCTTTTCAGTTATCTCTCATCCTTTTATTTTCAATTTTGCTGTGCCCTGATATTTAAAGTTTATCTTTTATAGAGCATATAATTGGGTGTTGGATTTTTCATCTGGGCTGTCCTTGTCTTTCATTCTAGTGTTTAGTCCATTTACATTTAATGTAATTACAATACAGTTGGGTTTATGTCTACCAAGTTGATTCTATTCCCCAGCCTCCTTCACTGCCCCTAAACTCAGCAAAAGGCCTGTTGGAGAAAACTGGATATATGTTTTGGGCTCCCTTTGATTCCAGTCAGTTGTGTGAGCCCACACAACTGTTAAAAGCTTCCCTCGTTGATTTTTATCCCTACACTGTCTCTCTGCATACAGTAGGCCTGATTCTCAGTCCTTGTCCATACTTGGCGAATGCCCCCTGGGAAGAAAGCAGGTGCTGATTTCTGCTCATTTAGGAATGGTTCTTCCCTCTTTGGAATTTTATTAAATGAAAAAAAGAAGGAACAGAAAATAAATGAAATGTGGGGCAATTTAAACTAGTCTAAATTTCCATATATTCTATACCTATATTCACTAATTGTTTGACATCCTGCCACATGTGCTTAATCTTTACCCCATCCCTTCTCAACACACAGAAGTTTTACTTTGTTTTCTTTTTGCAAACAATGAAATAATGTGCATATATCATGGCATGTTACCTGTAAATGCTTCAGAATGTATCTGCTAAAAACAGACATTCTCTTACATATCCACAAGACCACTGCCACACCCAAGAAATGCAATGTTGCTCCAGTAATATTATCTAATATACATTTCATATTCAAACTTCTCCAATTGTCCTTGAAACATAGTTGTATCTTTTTAAGAAAATCTAGGAACAAGTCTGCTGCTGCTGCTGCTGCTGCTGCTACTGAATCACTTCAGTCATGTCTGACTCTTTTGCAACCCTATGGACCACAGCCCGCCAGGCCTCTCTGTCCATGGGATTCTCCAGGCAAGAATACTGGAGTGGGTAGCCATTCCCTTCTCCAGGGAAACTTCCAAACCCAGAGATCAAACCTGTGTCTCTTAGGTCTCCTGCATTGTCAGGTAGGTTCTTTACCACTAGTGCCATGTGGGAAGCCCCAGGATCAAGTCTAGAATCACAAATTACATGTGGCTATCATATTTTTTTTAGTCTCCTTTAATCAAGAACAATCTCTCCATCTTTATTTTTCATGACTATTGAAATTTTGGATTTGTCTAAATATTTCCTCACTATTAGATATTGGTTAAACATTTTTGACAAGAATTCTACATATTTCTACTGTGTCCTTCCACTGAATCATATCAGGAGGAAGATGGTATCAGTTTGTCCCATTACTGGAGATGCTAAGTTTGATCATTTGTTTAAGGGGTGGGGGTCCACCATATCTCTCTAGGGCAAATATATCTTTTTCCCCTTTGAAATTAATAAGTAATCTGGGAGGTGATACTTTGAGATTATATGAATATTCAGTTACCCACTAACCTTTCACCCATTGGTTTTAGTATTCATTGGTATTTTTTTTTTTTTTTTTGCCTGAACCAGTCATTATGTTGTTGGTTGTGAAATGGTGATTTTCAAATTCTATCATTCCTTCTATATGTCTAAACTGACATTATTTTGTAAAGAAGTTTTCCTCATCCCACCTTTATCCTTGACTGTGGACTCACTGATTTCCTTTTGTTGTAATTCATTACTATCATTACTCATTGTGATCCTCAAGTTATCCCAAATTCAGCCAGTGGGAGTCCCTTCCAGCCAGCCCCATTGTCCTTTGGATGTGTCTCCATTGCTTGATCACTTCCCTGCTTTCTGAACGAGAAGATGCTCCAGGCTCACTTTATACCTGCCCCATGCCTGGAATCAGTCATTTCTCCAAAGAGAGCAGTAGTCTTCATAGTGGTGTCCAGCAGTCAGCAGTACACAGGGTATCAAAGCCCAGGGGAAGCACTAATGGTGTCTCTGTGGTTCCAGCTCTGAGGTGTGATATGAAGCATTTTCCTGGCTGCACAGCCTCCCAAACCTTATTTTCTGGCCCTACGGAGGATTTTATGAGCCACATGACACCAGTTAATCATTCCTTGTGCATTTAAGTAAGCCAGAGTGTCTGCTGCTTGCAGCCAAAAACTTTGATTGATATAAGCACCAAATGATTCACATAATAAGCCTGAACTCCCTGTTCTCTGGGTGGCAGTAGATAATCCAGAGCCTGTGTAAAAGTGTGATGTGATAATGGCTCATAAGAGCAGACTCGATAAAAATGAATTTAATAGCACTTTTCAGTTCCATGGTACTTTAAGCATCATCTTTAATACCCTTGACATGTTTGAGAGATGTATTATTTTACTCACTTGAAAGATGGGAATTTGAAATAAATGTTATAAGAATACATATTATAACTGAACCATGTGAAGACAAAGATGTACTGAAAACAAGTTTAAAAAAATATACCCAAATAAATTTTTTGGAAATCACTTCAAAAAGTCAAATCAATGAGAGCATCCAAACGTTAGTATCTAAAGCTAGAAGTATCTTAAATTCAAGACAAACATTCTATCTCAGTAATTTACAGTCATTTATCTCTGGAGTTTTACACTGAATTCATGAGGAAACTCCAATAATAATTATAAATGTTGTACTGAAAGAGGGATGGTATGGGGAGGGAGGTGGGAGGGGGGTTCAGGATGGGGAACATGTGTATACCCATGGCAGATTCATGTTGATGTATGGCAAAACCAATACAATATTGTAAAGTAATTAGCCTCCAATTAAAATAAATACATTTAAATTAAAAAAAGAAAATATAGTAAGAAGAGTCAGTAGTAAAAAGCAACTGTGTAAATTACTGAGACAGAATGTTAATTTTAAATAGCAGCGGTTTGTCATAGCCAATTGAACTAAAAATGTGATCCACATTAACTTCACTCTTGTTTTGTAAACTCCCCGTAACTACTCTTGACATTCTCACATGTTTGTCTTGGCTCAGTAATTCTCCATCAGGCTGAACTGCCCAGAGGTGGTATATATTAGTATATGTGAATTTAAGTGTATTAGTTATACTTGTGCTGTGTTATGTTGCTTCAGTCATGTCTGAATCTGTGACCCTATGGACTGTAGCTGTCCAGGCTCCTTTGTCCACAGGATTCTCCAGGAAAGAATACTGGAGTGGGTTGCCATGTCCTCCTCCAGGGGATCTTCCCAACCCAGGGATCAAACCTGCATCTCTCTCATGTCTCCTGCATTGGCAGGTGGATTCTTTACCTCTAGCGCCACCTGGGAAGCCCCATACTTGTTGGGGCTAACAAATTACTCCATGTCTTAGTGGCTTAAAACAACACATACTTCAGAGTGTGTGACCCCATTTCTGTGAGTCAGGAGCCCAGGATCTCTGCTTCAGGGATTTTCATGAGACTAATCAAGGTGCTGGTAGTCCGGGGTCTCAGTCTCATCTGAATGTTCAGCAGGGGAAGAACCTGGTTACAAGCTCACTCTGTGGTCATCAGAAGCATTCTGTTCCCTGCTGGCTATTGGTTGGGACCTTTCTCAGCTTCTCCCACATGGTCACTTGCTACTTCAAAACATCCAAACTGAGATGTCAACAGAGTCTGTTAATAAGACAGAAGTCATAATCACTTGTCACCTAACCATCAAAGTGACATCCCATCACTTTTGTCATATTTTTCCAGTTGGAAACAATTTAGAGGCCCCACCCACATTCCAAGGGAGAGGACTGCACAAAGATATAAACACTAGGAGGTGGGGATCACTGAGAGCCATCTCAGAAAGCAGCCTAACAAACCAAAGACACAGTTCTGAACAGAGTGTCATAGTCCTTCAAAAGAGGCTATTCTTAGTTAGATGGGCTTGATGGTTTAGTTGCTAAGTCATGTCCAACTCTTGTGACCCCATTGATTGTAGCCTACCAGGCTCCTCTGTCCATGGAATTTTCCAGGCAAGAATACTGGAATGGGTTGCCATTTCCTTCTCCAGGAGATCTTCCCGACCCAGGGATTGAAGCTGCATCCGTGGCGTCTCCTGCATTGCAGGTGGATTCTTTACCAACTGAGCCACCAGGGCTTACTGTGATCCAAAGTTTCTCTGAGTCATTCTTTCTTGACTTTCTAAAAAGTGTGTGTTGTTGGACTGTGATTGATGGACATTTCTATTGTTTATTTTTGAGGGCAAATATTCTTAAAACACATTTTAATAAGGCAATCATCATCATTAGTTCAGGGACTAAATTTTATTCATCCCGGGACCATGTGTGCAGGGAGGCAGGGGGAAAAGATGTCCTCTATTTAGCTTGTGCTGCATGGTAAATATAAAATGTTCCTCAGTATTGTCACTGATGCCTCTGAGATTCCTTTCACCAACTCACCACCCCTGCTGTGCTTTTTATTTCCATATTTTTCTGTTACCTAGCACTTACTATAATTTATCCTGATGAAGGGCTTCGAACCTCATCAGAAACCTCCTTTATTAGGTAAACTGCTTGTGTTTACCCTTTGAAATATTCCACATACTTTCCCTAAGGTATGTTTTTTCTTATGATCCTATTTTTCTTTAAAGAGACAAGCCCCACAGCAGTGAGTTATGGAAAGTACCAGAAGGAAAAGGAGGCTTTGGCCGCCAAAATCTTGAATGATTCCTTATTCAGTTGGTTGAGAAACATTAAGAGATAGGGGGAAATGGTAGAGAAACAAGTTCCCATCACCTTAAGGGAGCTGTCCCCCCTCTACCGCTAGCATGTGAGGGGCTAGTGGGAGAGGTGCTGAGGCGGCTGGAGGCAGGGACTTCAGTGACACACTGGATGGAGCACGTGGAAAGCCTAGGACTCAGCACAGGACAAATGGAACATCAGAAACCCCTCCTAAGAGAAGTTCAGGGAGGAAAAGTCATTTGTAAGACTTTGCCCCTATTCAGCCATCAAAGAGTAGGATAAGGCTCTAAATTGCCAAGGAGAAAAGAATATACAACCATCAAACACTGGAAAGTGGGGAGAGGTGAGGGGTGGTGGGAAAGTATGAATTTCCTCATTGTTTGTAGCAAAGAGTCAGTACTGTCTAAACTGGGAGTTTCAACATTCCAACTCCAACCCCTTAACAACAGTTTAGAATCTTTTTTCCCCCTTAAACTCAAGAATGTCTTAGAAAATACTAGCCTGTGATGAAGAAAAATCATTAGGAGTTCTTCAGTTTCACATCAATTTCTTATTTTATGTGATATTCACATGAAATTAAAAACATTTAAAAGAAAATAGCACTTAGCTATTTTATTCTTACTTTAATTAAGAAATAGCATTTCTAAAAAGCTTCCCTCTCTGTATCTGTCATTATCTACTTATCTATCTTTTTGTATGAGCCCAGGTAGTTGGCTGGAACTCCCCTAATGTCAGCGATAAATGCTTCTGGATGGTGTTTGGTGGGTGACTGTTCACTTCTTTAACTTTGTACTTTTTTTTAAACTATTGGAATTCTTCAAAATAAGCATGCATTATGTTCACAGAAAGACTAATTTTTTAAATTAATTAATTTATTTTAATTGGGGGCTAATTACTCTAGCCCCAGCAAGACAGTAGGCACTGGAGTGGCGACTACACAGCACTGGAGTTAATTTGAGGAGATACCCCATGTCCAAGGGCAAAGAAGAAGCCCCAGCAAGATGGTAGGAGGGGCAAAATTGCATTTAGAATCAAACCCCATACCCACCAGGGATGCTCAGAGGGCTCAAACATACCTTGTGCACACCAGGACCCAGAGACCCCCCCAGAGACTGAAATAGAACTGTCTTTCAGTGTCTCCTGAGGAGGTATGGGTCAGCAATGGTCTGCTAAAGGGGCAAGGGCTCTGGGTGCAGCAGACCTGGGTACGGTATAAGCCCTCTTGAAGGAGGTTGCTATTAACCCCAACATAGAGCCACCAGAACTTACACAGGACTGGGGAAATAGAAACTTGGAGGGCACAAACAGAACCTTGAGTGCACCAGGACCCAGGAGAAAGGGGCAGTGACCCCACAAGAAACTGACCCAGACTTGCCCATGAGTGTCCAGGAGTCTCCGTGGAGGTGTGGGTCGGTGGTGGCCTGCTGCAGGGTTGGGGGCACTGAGTATAGCAGTGTGTACATGGGACATTTTGAAGGAGGTCACCATTACCCTCATTACCTCCACCATAGTTTGGCCTCAGATCAAATAACAGGGAGGGAACACAGCCCTGCCCATCAACAGAAAATTGGATTAAAGATTTACTGAGCATGGCCCCGCCAATCAGAACAAGACCCAGTTTCTTCCTCAGTCTCTCCTGTCAGGAAGCTTCCATAAGCCCCTTGTCCTTATCCATCAGAGGGCAGACAGACTGAAAACCACAACCACAGAAAACCAACCAAAATGATCACATGGACCACAGCCTTGTCTACCTCAATGAAACTATGAGCCATGCCATGTAAGGCCACCCAAAACAGACGGGTCATGGTGGAGAGTTCTGACAAAACGTGGTCCACTGGAGAAGGGAATGGCAAACCACTTCAGTATTCTTGCCTTGATAACCCCATGAACAGTATGAAAAGGCAAAAAGACAGGACACTGAAAGATGAACTCCCCAGGTCCGCAGGTGCCCAATAAGCTACTGGAGATCAGGGGAGAAATAACTCCAGAAAGAATGAAGAGATGGAACCAAAGCAAAAACAAAACCAAGGTGTGGATGTGACTGGTGATGGAAATAAAGTCTTATGCTGTAAAGAGCAATACTGCATAGGAACCCGGAATGTTAGGTCCATGAATCAAGGCAAATTGGAAGTAGTCAAACAGGAGATGGCAAGAGTGAATATCAACATTTTAGGAATCAGTGAACTAAAATGGACTGGAATGGGGGAATTTAACTCAGATGACCATTATATCTACTACTGCGGGCAAGAATCACTTAGAAGAAATGGAGTAGCCATCATAGTCAACGAAAGAGTTTGAAATGCAGTACTTGGATGCAATCTCAAGAACAACAGAATGATCTCTGTTCATTTCCAAGGCAAACCATTCAATATCACAGTAATCCAAGTCTATGCCCCAACCAGTAATGCTGAAGAAGCTGAAGTTGAATGGTTCTATTAAGACCTACAAGACATTCTAGAACTAACACCCCAAAAAGATGTCCTTTTCATTATAGGGGACTGGAATGCAAAAGTAGGAAGTCAAGAGATACCTTGAGAAACAGGCAAATTTGGCTTTGGAGTACAGGATGAAACAGGGCAAAGGCTAATAGAGTTTTGCCAAGAAAACACACTGGTAATAGCAAACACCCTCTTCCAACAACACAAGACTCTACACATGGACATTACTAGGTGGTCAATACCAAAATCAAACTGATTATATTCCTTGCAACCAAAGATGGAGAAGCCCTATACAGTCAGCAAAAACAAGACTGGGAGCTGATTGTGGCTCAGATCATGAACTTCTTATTGTCAAATTCAGACTTAAATTGAAGAAAGTAGGGAAAACTACTAGACCATTCAGGTATGACCTAAATCAAATGCCTTACGATTATACAGTGGAAGTGAGAAATAGATTCAAGGGATTAGATCTGATAGACAGAGTGCCTGATGAACTATGGATGGAGGTTTGTGACATGTACAGGACGCACTGATCAAGACCATCCCAAAGAAAAAGAAATGCAACAAGGCAAAATGGTTGTCTGAGGAGGCCTTACAAATAGCTGAGAAAAGAAGAGACGTGAAAGGAAAAAGAGAAAAGGAAAGATATACCCATTTGAATGCAGAGTTCCAAAGAATAGCAAGGGGGGATAAGAAAGACTTCCTCAGTGATCAGTGCAAAGAAATAGAGGAAAAAATAGAATGGGAAAGACTAGAGATCTCTTCAAGAAAATTAGAGATACCAAGGGAACATTTCATGCAAAATGGGCACAATAAAGGACAGAAATGGTATGGACCTAACAGAAGCAGAAGATTTTAAGAAGAGGTGGCAAGAATACACAGAAGAACTATACAAAAAAGATCTTCACAACCCAGATAATCATGATGGTGTGATCACTCACCTAGAGCCAGGTATCCTGGAATGCAAACTCAAGGGGGCCTTAGGAAGCATCACTACAAACAAAGCTAGTTAAGGTGATGGAATTCTAGTTGAGCTATTTCACTTCCTAAAAGATGATGCTGTGAAAGTGCTGCATTCAATATGCCAGCAAATTTGGAAAACTCAGCAGTGGCCACAGGACTGGAAAAGGTCAGTTTTTGTTCCAATCCCAAAGAAAGGCAATGTCAAAGAATGCTCAAACTACCACACAATTGCACTCATCTCACACGCTAGCAAAGTGATGCTTAAACTTCTCCAAGCCAGGATTCAAAATTACGTGAACCATGAACTTCCAGATGTTCAAGCTGGATTTAGGAATGGCAGAGGAACCAGAGACTCAAATTGCCAACATTCATTGGATCATCAAAAAAGCAAGAGCATTCCAGAACATTTATTTCTGCTTTATTGACTACGCCAAAGCCTTTGACTCTGTAGATCACAACACTGTGGAAAATTCTTAAAAAGATGGGAATACCAGACTACCTGACCTGCCTCTTGAGAAATCTGTATACAGGTCAAGAAGCAACAGTAGAACTGGACATGGAACAAAAGACTGGTTCCAAATTGGGAAAGGAGTATGTCAAGGCCGTATAATGTCACCGTGCTTATTTACCTTATATGCAGAGTACATCATGAGAAATGCCAGGCTGGATGAAACATGCTGGAATCAAGACTGCCGGGAGAAATATCAATAACCTCAGATATGCAGGTAACACCACGCTTATGGCAGAAAGTGAAGAAGAACTAAAGAGCCTCTTGATGAAAGTGAAAGAGGACAGTGAAAAGGTTGGCTTAAAGCTCAAGATTCAGAAAACTAGATTATGGCATCTGGTCCCATCACTTCATGGCAAATAGAGGGGAAAAAGTGACAGACTTTATTTTTTTCTTATCCATTCGTCTGCTGATGGACATCTAGGTTGCTTCCATGTCCTGGTTATTATAAACAGTGCTGCAATGAACATTGGGGTACCCGTGTCTCTTTCGATTCTGGTTTCCTCAGTGTGTATGCCCAGCAGTGGGATTGCTGGGTCATATGGCAGTTCTATTTCCAGTTTTTTAAGGAATCTCCACACTGTTCTCCATAGTGGCTGTACTAGTTTGCATTCCCACCAACAGTGTAAGATGGTTCCCTTTTCTCCACACCCTCTCCAGCATGTATTGCTTGTAGACTTTTGGATCGCAGTCATTCTGATTGGCATGAAATGGTACCTCATTGTGGTTTTGATTTGCATTTCTCTGATAATGAGTGATGTTGAGCATCTTTTCATGTGTTTTTTAGCCTTCTGTATGTATTCTTTGGAGAAATGTCTGTTTAGTTCTTTGGCCCCTTTCTTGATTGACTGGGTTGTTTATTTTTCTAGTATTGACCTGCATGAGCTGCTTGTATATTTTTGAGATTAATTCTTTGTCATTTGCTTCATTTGCTATTATTTTCTCCCATTCTGAAGGCTGTCTTTTCACACTGCTTATAGTTTCCTTCGTTGTGCAAGAGTTTTTAAGTTTAATTAGGTCCCATTTGTTTATTTTTGCTTTTATTTCCATTACTCTGGGAGGTGGGTCATAGAGGATCTTGCTGTGCTTTATGTCAGACAGTGTTTTGCCTATGTTTTCCTCTAGGAGTTTTATAGTTTCTGGTCTTACATTTAGATCTTTAATCCATTTTGAATTTATTTTTGTGTATGGTGTTAGAAAGTGTTCTAGTTTCATTCTTTTACAAGTGGTTGACCAGTTTTCTCAGCATCACTTATTAAAGAGATTGTCTTTTCTCCATTGTATATTCTTGCCTCCTTTGTCAAAGATAAGGTGTCCATAGGTGCATGGATTTATCTCTGGGCTTCCTATTTTGTTCCATTGATCTATATTTCTTTGTGCCAGTACCATACTGTCTTGATGACTGTGGCTTTGTAGTGGAGCCTGAAGTCAGGCAGGTTGATTCCTCCAATTCCATTCTTCTTTCTCAAAATGGCTTTGGGTATTCGAGGGTTTTTTTGGTATTTGCATAGTTCAGTTCAGTTCAGTCGCTCAGTCGTGTCCGACTCTTTGCAACCCCACGAACCACAGCATGCCAGGCCTCCCTGTCCATCACCAACTCCCAGAGTTCACCCAAACTCATGTCCATTGTGTTGGTGATGCCATCCAACTATCTCATCCTCTGTCATCCCCTTCTCCTCCTGCCCTCAATCTTTTCCAGAATCAGGGACTTTTCAAATGAATCAGCTCTCTGCATCAGGTGGCCAAAGTACTGGAGTTTCAGCTTCAATATCAGTCCCTCCAATGAACACCCAGGACTGATCTCCTTTAGTATGGACTGGTTGGATCTCCTTGCAGTCCAAGGGACTCTCAAGAGTCTTCTCCAACACCACAGTTCAAAAGCATCAATTCTTTGGTGCTCAGCTTTCTTTAGAGTCCAACTCTCACATCCATACATAGCAACTGGAAAAACCATAGCCTTGACTAGACGAACCTTCGTTGGCAAAGTAATAATGTCTCTGCTTTTTAATATGCTGTCTAGGTTGGTCATAACTTTCCTTCCAAGGAGTAAGCACCTTTTAATTTCATGGCTGCAATCAACATCTGCCGTGATTTTGGAGCCCAGAAAAATAAAGTCAGCCACCGTTTCTCAGTCTATTTGCCATGAAGTGATGGGACCGGATGCCATGATCTTAGTTTTCTGAATGTTGAGCTTTAAGCCAACTTTTTCACTCTCTTCTTTCACTTTCATCAAGAGGCTCTTTAGTTCTTCTTCACTTTCTGCTATAAGCGTGGTGTCATCTGCTTATCTGAGGTTATTGATATTTCTCCCGGCAATGTTGATTCCAGCTTGTGCTTCCTCCAGCCCAGCGTTTCTCATGATGTACTCTACATCATACAGACTGTGAAATTATTTGTTCTAGTTCTGTGAAAAATACCATTGGTAGCTTGATAGGGATTGCATTGAATCTATAGATTGCTTTGGGTAGTTTACTCATTTTTACTCTATTGATTCTTCCAATACATGAACATGGTATATTTCTCCATTTATTTGTGTCATCTTTGATTTCATTCATCAGTGTTTTATAATTTTCTACATATAGGTCTTTTGTTTCTTTAGGTAGATTTATTCCTAAGTATTTTATTCTTTTTATCTCAGTGGTGAATGGGATTGTTTCCTTAATTTCTTTCTGTTTTCTCATTGTTAGTGTATAGGAATGCAAGGGATTTCTGTGTGTTAATTTTATAGCCTGCAACTTTACTATATTCATTGATAAGCTCTAGTAATTTTCTGATGGTGGATTTAGGGTTTGAAAGACTATTTGAAAAAATATATATATAAAAAATCAGAAAGAAAGGAAGAAAACATACTGGTCAGAATGGCCATTATCAAAAAGCCTACAAACGATAAATGCTGGAGAGGGTATGGAGAAAAGGGGACTCTCCTACACTGTTGGTGGGAATGTAAATTGGTACAGCCACTATGGAAAACAGTATGGAGATCCCTTAAAAAGCTAAAAATAGAGCTGCCATATGATCCTATAATCCCACTCCTGGGCATATCCAATGAAAACCATACTTTGAAAGGATACATGCACCCCAATGTTCATAGCAGCACTATTTAGAATACCCAAGACATGAAAGCAAACATAAATGTCCATCAACAGAGGAATGGATAAAGAAGAAGTGGTACATATATACAATGGAATACTACCCAGCCATAAAAAATGAAATAATGCCATTTGCAGCAAAAAGGGTGGACCTAGAGATTATCATACTATGTGAAGTAATTCAGACAAATACAAATATATATGATATCACTTACATGTGCATCTGAAAAATGATACATATGAACTTATTTACAAAAACAGAAACAGACTCACAGACATAGAGAACAAACTTGTTGGTTACCAAAGGGGAAACGTGCAGGGGAGGGATAAATTAGTAGGTTGGGATTAACATACACATACTACTATGTATAAAAGAGATAACCAACAAGGACCTACTGTACAGCATAGGGAACTCTAGTCAATAATCTGTGATAACCTATATGAGAAAAGAATCTGAAAATGAATGAATATATATATAAATCACATTTTTGTATACCTGAAACTAACACAACATTGTAAATCAACCATACTCCAATAAAATTACAAAAAGCACCCCTCCTACACAAAACAAAAGAAAAAAGAAAGGAAGAGAGAGAAATAAGAAAAAGGAGAGAAGGAGGGAAGAAGGGGGAGACAGAAAGAAAAACCATGTAAATAAACAGGCCAAGATATCAATGGGAGTCTATTGTGGATGTGTAAACATGGACAATTTTTATTTTCTCCTTTATGAAACTTTGTTTTTTTTTTAGTGTTTCAAAAACAGCTTTTTGTGCTGCAGAGGGTATGGGAGCTTTGGTTTATTTTCTCCCAAAGGAGAAGAGTAGGATCACTGTTAATTGAGGGGTTGTAAAGGGCTTTATTTTACAAAACAAGCCTCATAATGAAAGGCTGGTAGTGAGTCCATGGCACAGCTGCCTTTACTGAGAGAATCTCTGGGTAAGTTTGAGGGGATAAGGAGGTAGATAATTCACTGCTCCCATGGGTTGCTTCACACAACCCATGTGTCGGTGAATCACACATTGGGAACATGGCTGGCCCAGTGCACTTCCCTGGCAAGCAGCTGGCCACCTGGGGTGAGAACCCAGTGAAGCTCCAAGGATTTAAGTGTATTGACTTAGAACTAGTCACATGGACGTGCTTCTATTTACCTGTGAAAATGTGGTAGCCTTAAGTTTTGTTTTTAGAGTTACCCTTTGAGGTACCTGCAAAACCTCAAGATGTTCAGATGTAAGCCATGTGTAAATTTTAAATATCCCTCTTGTAAAAACTAAGTAAATGCCAACTTAGAAGTTTGTGGTATTGTAACATTTTCTTTGGAGAAATGTTAAACTTATCATAAAAGGAATTCTTATGAGAAGAAAAAGCACAACTCCGTACTGTCTTTGGAAGGCCACTGAGAGCTGTGAGGGGGCTTTTGTCTTCAATAGATTTCAGGGCATAACAGTCTTGAGACAGGGCCCCTTCTGCATAGTTCCTGTTTCAACATGGAAGACATCACTTCACTATGGAAAAATACATCAGTTTAAAAAGTGACTGAAGTGCGTTACACAAATAGAAAATCCCAAGACTCACATCAAAGAAACAGCAGATTCATGACAGGAGATGAAGGACTGCATGTATGACTGAAATGGTTTGGGAGTTCAAAATGTCACCAGAAGAGAGACCACTGAGGAGCTAGAGTGAGTCTTGGAAGCCATCATTGGTGTCACCCCATCAGAATATTGGAGCTGGAAGAGCCTCCAGCAGAATGACAGAGGATAAGTCACTCCCAGTTGTACATGGAAGACCTTGAACAAAGGCAATGGCTATACTTTGGGCAAGGCCTTGTGGGAAATCTTGAGTTTCCATATAATGGATGACAAGTTTCCAAGTAGAAGAATAGCTCTCATTTCCTATTCTGTGGAAGAAACCTGTTGTGGTGATCCAGGTATCTGGCAGTTGTGAGAAACTCGGTCTCAGTTCTAAATGCACAAAAACCAGTGAAGCAAGACTTATTGGAATGGCTCTGAAGGCTGATGTCCTCTCTACTTTGAGGAGCTTAGGGACAGTCTGTCTCAAAAGGTCTAGTTAGCTCAAGAAAAGGACAGGCTGGTAGCAGCTACTGGGTCTGGAGGCTTCCCTTTTTAATAAAGCCACTCGTCCATCTAGGAGGTCTCCACTATGTTACACAGTTGCATCGATGTCTCCTGGCCTCCTGAACCTAGAACTACAGTATGTGGGGCATCTTGGTGGTGGGTCATTTGGTGGAACACTGGCCACGGTAAGCAGTGGGACAATGTGAGTTCTGGAGGATTGCACATTCTTTCCTTCTCCTCTTTTATACATTTTCCTTCAATAAATGCTATTTTTTTTTAACTTGCACCATGTGTCACTAATGGTGTGTGTCCTGACAGTCAGAAACTTGATTTTTATAATGAAGCTCATCTTATAGATACATGTATTCATATTATGAAGCAAATGGGGCTTGCTTATCTCAGTGTATAGTGATGTTCCATGTTGCCATCTAACAGCTTGCTTAAATTTACAACCAGACTGAAGTTTCATCTGATGAATAATCCAAGTAAAGCTGGTATATGATGACCTGGAGCAGGCACATAACTTGAAGCTTTCAAAGCTTTCTTTCTTTTATCAGAACATCTCCAGGCTGCTGCTGCTGCTACGTCGCTTCAGTGGTGTCCAACTCTGTGTGACCCCAAAGACGGCAGCCCATCAGGCTTCCCCATCCCTGGGATTCTCCAGGCAAGAATACTGGAGTGGGTTGCCATTTCCTTCTCCAATGCATGAAAGTGAAAAGTGAAAATGAAGTCGCTCAGTCGTGTCCAACTCTTAGCGACCCCATGGACTGCAGCCCACCAGGCTCCTCTGCCCATGGGATTTTCCAGGCAAGAGTACTGGAGTGGGTTGCCATTGCCTTCTCCAGGCTAGTTGCTCACAAATATGATCAACTGAGTTTTCCCAAAGCTTAGTGAAAGAAACTGTCCCCAAATCTCATAACTCCACACTTTCTGATCTGTTACACCAATATCAAGGCCAAAGCTTTTGTTATTATTGATAATATTTTTAACAAAATTGATCATTTTCTCCCCAATGTAAAAGTAATAGTTGTCATGGTAGAGAATTTGGAATATGCAGAAAGCTACAAAGAGAAAAAAAAATATCCCCTGTAATACTCCCCTGGATATAACTACTCTTCATTTGTTTTTTTTTTTTAATCTTCATTTTAATGTATATCCTTACAGGGTTTTTTTTCGCTCTATATACATGTACAGATTTAGTTAGAATAATACTGCAGTTACTCTTTTGTAACCTTATTCTTTCACTTGATAATAATATATTCTGGGCATATTCCCATGTCATTAAATATTCTTCTAAAAATAATCTTAAAGGTGACCTAGTACTCTACCATTTGGATCTTTCTTGAATTTCAAATATTTGAAAAAACTAAATATAGAAGTGCCATATGATTCAGCAATCCCACGATTGGAAATATATCTGGAGAAAACTATAATTTGAAAAGATACCTGTACCTCAATATTCACAGCAGCACTATTTACAATATTACAAGACATGGAAGCAACCTAAATGTCTATTGACAGGAGTGGGTAAAGAATACGTGGTACATATATACAATGGAATAGTACTCAGCCTTAAAAAAGAACAAAATAATTCCATTTGCAGCAACATGGATGGATCTTGAGATTGTCATACTGAGTGAAGTCAGACAGAGAAAGATAAATATCATATATTTTTTATATGTGGAATCTAGAAAAATAGTACAAATAAACTTATTTATAAAACAGAAATAGAGTCACAGATGTAGAAAACAAACTCATGGTTCAGTTCAGTTCAGTCGCTCAGTCGTGTCCGACTCTTTGCGACCCCATGAATCGCAGCACACCAGGCCTCCCTGTCCATCACCAACTCCCGGAGTTCACTGAGACTCACGTCCATCGAGTCAGTGATGCCATCCAGCCATCTCATCCTCTGTCGTCCCCTTCTCCTCCTGCCCCCAATCCCTCCCAGCATCAGAGTCTTTTCCAATGAGTCAACTCTTCGCATGAGGTGGCCAAAGTACTGGAGTTTCCAATGGGGAAAGAAGGGGATAAACTGGGAGACTGGGATTGACAATATATACACTACTATATGCAAAACAGATAGCTAATAAGGACGTACTTATAGCACAGGTAACTCTACTCAGTACTCTGTAATGACCTATAGGGAAAAAGAATCTAAAAAACAGTAACAGTGGCCATATGTATATACATTGCTGATTCACCTTGCTGTACACCTGAAACTAAAGCAACATTGTAAATCAACTACACTCCAATAAGAATAAAAAAATTTTAAAAAGAGTGAAAAGTTATCTGAATATCCATAGAACAAGACTTCTTAAACTTTGCTATATTCATCTAAATACTGTAAAATACTATATAAACATTATAAAGGATATTTATAGCCATATACATTTACTTGGGAATATCCTCAAAACATATAGTTAAGAAAAATTTTGACTTTAAAACAGCATTTGTGGCATGATCCCATCAGTGTTAGTGGTTACTTAATGGAAAGATTTTTGGCATTTTTGCTTTGTTTATTATTCTTTTCTGTTCTGGTCAAGATTTTAAAATTTCCGTCTTTGAAAAAAGGTGAGAAAAGTTAACAACATAGTTTATTTAAGGGGAAAAATGTATGTTATGTTAGAAAAATGCAAACAGTATTTATTATATATTATTATGCAAGGAGGCAATTGTAAGAAACGTGGTGACCTGGGTTCGATCCCTGGGTTGGGAAAATCCCCTGGAGAAGGGAAAGGCTACCCATGCCAGTATTCTGGCCTGGAGAATTCCATGGACTGTATAGTCCATGGGATCACAGAGAGTCAGACACAATTGACTGACTTTCACTTTTCATACCCATAAGGACAGGAAGATGGCTGATCTCCTGCATAACCCTTAGTCTGAACACCAACACAGAGCATCATTATCAGGCCACCATGGTATCAGGTACACCCTCCAATTAACAGTCACAGGCTTTTATGATGTGCTCTGCTTACAAGGCCAATTTGTAAAACTATTCAACATTTACTATTAAACATCTATACTACACAAACTTATTCATCATGGATTTTTGGCTGAAAGAATTGCTTTGCAAAAATCCCTTTCTGCTGTTTTCTTAAAATCCTAGAACACTACTGCAAGGATACCCTCGCTTGCCGCTATTTTTCAGAGTCCTATGATAGGGGCACTGGAAACCTGAATTCAGAGCCCTACTCTGCCCCTAAGTAAACATGAGTGCCTTTGAGCAAGTGTTATGGGAGGATCCAGAGTAAAATCCCATCATAGGTCATGAACCTACTGATTGATCTCCCATGTAATGATTTTTCCTTTCTATCAGAGTATAAATTACTAAAGAAAGGTGGCTTAAAAAGCCAATATATTGTACCAATCAATGCTTGCTATTAAATACCATAGTTCAAGGATTATTCTATGTTTTTCTGTAAAGTTCTTGAATATTTTCACAGAGGGAGAATTAACAATATATGTAAATTCTTCACTGAAAGTCATTTTCTCATGGTAGAGATGAACCTATTTGCAGGGCAGGAGTAGAAATGCAGACTTAAAAAGAATGGACTTGTGGACACAGGGGAGGAGGGGGACAAATTGGGAGAGCAGCACTGACATGTGTGACTACCATGTGTGAAATAGCTGGTGGGAAGCTGCGGTATAACTCAGGGAGCTCAGTTTGGTGCTCTGTGATGACCTAGATGGCACGCCACTCCAGTACTCTTGCCTGGAAAATCCCACGGACGGAGGAGCCTGGTGGGCTGCAGTCCATGGGGTCGCTACGAGTCGGACACGACTGAGCAACTTCACTTTCACTTTTCACTTTCACACAATGGAGAGGGCAATGGTAACCCACTCCAGTGTTCTTGCCTGGAGAATCCCAGGGATGGCGGAGCCTGGTGGGCTGCCGTCTATGGGGTCGCACAGAGTCGGACACGACTGAAGCGACTTAGCAGCAGCAGATGACCTAGAAGGGTGGGAAGGAGGCTCAAGAGGGAGTGGATATGATATGCATATTTACAGCTGGTTCACAGGTGCACAGCAGAAACTAACAAACACTGTAAAGCAATTATACTCCAATAATTTTTTTAATTAAAAAATAAAATAATTTTTCCAGGACTATGTATATTTCCCCAATGTATTTAGGGAGAATATCTATCTATGCTTATTATCTACAATGTAGTCAGTGCTATTAACACAGCCCTCAGTCCTGTCCTGTGTATTCCTACAATGAGAAAGCTGAAACCGGGAGCCACACAAATTGTTCCAAGTCAAACGGTTTGAGGATGGTAGAGCCAGGATTTGAACCTGGGCACGCTGGCCCCAGAGCCCACTCTTTTAACTGTGTACAAAACGTATTTCTTTCTGTAGGTAAAAGCACAAACAGATGAGTTGCTGACAAAGTCACAACTGGTCACAAGGCTCAGAGGAATAAGAAGCCTCAATGAGAGGATAGGGACAGACTGGGATGAGAAACAAAGAGCAGGGCAAGGACCACACCCTCAGGAGTCTTACTGGGATAGGAATTGCCATCCTTCAGTTGGTCCACAGGGTCTACCTGGAGGGTGAGGGTTGGCAGATGCTAGATGACTGCTGGACTGCTGTCCTAGTGGACTGCACAGGAATGAAAGTGTGTTCCAACCTCCTTCAGCAGCAGTTAATTTGGTCCTCTGACCTGTCTGTTTATGGATCTTTGGGCACTGAGCAGCATGTTTGGGGTCACCAGTCTGTAGTTATGCAGCCCTGAGGACAAATCTATTCACTGCCTACTGGGCAATAGGCCTAGTCAGCATTTCGTGTCAAGCACTACTTGGGTAAGAGGTGTCTGATCCTCACAATACCATCGATAGCTGATGCTCCTGGGACCACGGATATACCCATCCAGTCTTCTGTTGAAGTGGGAATGCTGGGGCTTCAGGACCTCCCTAGATGTACACAGATGTTGCTGACTTTCTGTTAGTTCAATGTAGGCAGGGTAGATGTGGTTAGTACCCACCCCCTCCCTTGGCCCCCTTTATCATCCTTGTGCCTACTTTTTCTGGTAGAGGTGCCTTTTTTGAATTTTGAGTTTTAAGCCAGCCTTTTCACTCTTCTCTTTCACCTTCATCAAGAGGCTCTTTAGTTCCTCTTCGTTTTCTGCCATAAGGGTGGTGTCACCTGCATTTCTGAGGTTATTGATATTTCTCCTGGTAGTCTTGATTCTGCCTGTGCTTCATCCAGCCCAGCATTTTGCATGATGTACTCTGTATATAAGTTAAATAATCAGGGTGACAATATACAGCCCTGACATATTCCTTTTCCACTTTCTGATTTGAGTATTCAATCAAGTGTTGTTTGGGAAAATGCATTGATTACTGAATCATCTCATGCCACAGAGATCACTGTTAATATTGTCATCTTCTCTGGGATAGGGAAGGGCAAACAATTTATTTTAGAGTCATATGATGTATGGCAGAGCTACTAATTTTTCTTGTCTAAGTCTCCAACCTCTGACCTTTTGGAGCCAGTGGGCTTTCTCTTGTTTGGGGGGAAAATACTGACATTGTGTTTAGAACAAGTTGTTACCAAGAATAGTGAATTTGGGATGTATGATTCCCAAAATCGAGAATAGAGAATTATCATCAATTCTCTATTACAGTGTTCTCACACTTTCTTGTGCATCAGAATCACTGGGAGGGCTTGCTGTGAAGCAGATTACTGGGCCCATTTCTAGGGTTTCTGATGTATTAGGCTTGAGGCGAGGCCAAGAATTTACACTTCTTAACAGGTTGCCAGGTGATGCTGCAGGAGGACCACTGAAAACCACTGCTATTACATTTCCTGGCTGCTTGGCCTCTGGTATTATGAATTTTCAGAAGGTTTTAAGTTAAGGGAGAGAGAAGGAAGAGAAACTCAGATATATTTTGTATACTCAGGCTAGGAATTGTCATAGATACATAACCTAATTTTATTTTGACAGTGCTATGAAAGTAGAAGCAGTATCTTAAAAATAATAAAATGAGGGAGTTCCCTGGTGGTCCAGCGTATAAGGTTCGATGCTTTCACTGCCGTAGCCCTGAGTTCAATCCCTGGTTGAGGAACTAAAAAGACATTCACAGAATTTAAGTCACTTGTTTAAAGTCTAATGGGGCAAATCTGGAATTGGAGCACAGATCTGTCTGACCCCAAAGCCCAGTTCTTTTCTACCCACCACATTGCTTCTTTAGCTGTCAGTTGGCCCAGAATGCCAAAATCACTCATGATTAAAACACACACACACACACACACACACACACACCCTTGAAATTCTTTCATTCAAGCTACACAAAGATAAAATATGTTTTACGTCCACAAAAAATGGTCTTGCTAATCTGAGTGACATTAATATGGGATTTTTTTCTCTACTGAATGTCTGTTATTTTTTTTTGTAATCATGTTTTCACAATTAGCTAAGTTAACGTGTCAATTTCTAATAATAGGCTCTCCATGGAAGTTTCCAGAAATCATGTGTTGGAAGGAAGCATATTGGGATTGAAAAGAGTCAGTAGTGATAGATGATAAAGAATTAACCTGCCAAGGGACTTCCCTGGCAGGTCAGTGGCTAAGACTCTATGCTCTCAATGCAGTGGGCAGAGGTTCCCTGATCAGGGAACTAGATCCCACATGCAGTAACTAAGACCCGTGTAGCCAAAAAAAAAAAAAAAAAACATAATAAAAAATTCTTGAAGAGAAGAGTTAACCTGACAAAACTATATCCTAAATATCAAACAGCACAGTTTAGAATGTTGTGGTTTTGAGAAAAAGTTCCCAATGTTATTACCACATAAATCCTTTTATTTTTTTCCCTCAAAAGTGCATTACAATGGATGGACCTTGAAAACATTATGCTAAGTCAAAGAAGTCAATCACCAGGAGACCATGTATTACATGATTCCATTTACATGAAATATCCAGAATCTATAGAGACACAAAATAGAGCAGTGGTTGCTTAGGGCTTGGGGGACAGGTGGTACAAGGAAGTGAGAATTAAAGAGCATGGGGTTTCTTTTCAAGGTTATGAAAATGTTCCAAAATGAGATTTTGGAGAATTTTGTACAACTCTGGAAATATGCTAAGAACCACTGAATTGTACATTCTGATCAGGTTAATTGTGTATTATATGGATAATATCTCAACAAAGCTGTTACCATTGCAGATTACATTTGCAAAAAAAGTGTAAGTGCCCATTATACATGGATGTTTTGTGGAATTTTTTCAACAAATACAATTAGTTTAGAGGTGGGAACTACGGAATTTACATTTAGCTAGGTAGGGCCCATTCAGGGAATAGTGCCATGGTTGACTAGCACTGCTACCTTAATGTGGGAAATGAGAAGGGTGCTAGGAGAACTTTAGTTGTAGGCTCTGTCACAGGAGGTGCAGATGTATGAAAGGGATGGTTGACAGCAGGTCACAGTCCTGACATGGGGTGAGGGGCTCAGAGAAAGGGCAGGGTCCCAACAGGCACACTGGAATGTGTAGCTGGGCCTTTAGTAGAAGCCTGGCCATACAAAGTGGGGTGTGGAGGAGCTGCTGGAGTACCTGGGGCCCTGTGTCCCAGGAGGAGGAGGAAGATTAGTGTGTCCAACTAGATGCCAAGAGCCATGTGGGGCTGGTCTTGGTAAAGGAATAGGGATATAGGACAGAGAGTTGGATGATATGGTCCAACCTTCTCTCAGTTGTGGGCCACCCATGGTGAGCCACTTGATTCCTAGGGATGTTAGTTCATGGCTGTATCAGGAGGTGTCTGCAACTGCAGCTGTGTGAAGGGAAGAAAGAGAAGCAGAAAGAAAGAAGTAATTGTCTTAAGTCAAGTCCCTCTTAACAACCCTTTACTCCTCCCACTGACAATGCCATTCCCTATATTTGTTCAACTCAACATTACTCATGCCAAAGACTATGACACGGAATGGACATAAAAAGATTAAGAAACAGTTCCCGGCCTCAAGAAGTCCATAGTCTAAAGGGGGAGGAAAACTTATAAGCTGATCATTTTCAACAGACCAATCACATCCTACTTAATATTGCCAAGAAATTAAAATATTGATACTTTCCATAAATGCTACTCAAAGGACAATAATGTTCTTGGATGGATTGACAGTTTTAATATATGTTCTAAAGAAGACCTTGTAGACACATCTAATAGGTAAATTTTCTCACTTAACACAGTTCATCATATCCTCAATGGCAAAATATGTTAAAGTGGCATGTTGGGCTGGCAATGAACAGGTACTTGTGTAAAACTGGATTTTTGATGTCAAGAGTTTAAAATCTTCCACACCATCTCTGTTCTCAAGTAAGTGTGACATTTTGCATTCAAACTGAATGCATGCTGATGGACAGAGCTGATGGGATGTGTGGTTCAATTTGGGGGTTGGAAATATGCTGTTTTAAAAACTGTGCTTAAACTTCATCACTCTGAAATTTGGTTTAAATCAACTGACTGTGCACTGCACTACTTTATTTTTATCATACACGAGGTCACATAATATAGGTCCAGACTCTGTAACTCAATATCCAAGTCACCCAGACAAACCGTACTCCCTCTGGGGCTCATCAGCCACATTTTTAAAAAGAAAAACAAGAAATTGGGGGAGGAAAGGGAAAGGGTTTGGCTAAATGATGTCAAATATCCCTTCTAGCAAAATTCTATCAGGTTGAGTAAAGCCCATTTAACTTCACCATACAGATCTGTGCATAGTGAACCAAGCTGGTATTTTATTTTTGAGCTAAGAATTTTAGTACTGAAGAAAAGAAAAGAAAAACCCAAACCAACCAGCATCCTCTCCTCCCCCAACCCATCTGTAGCTCTACATTAGGAATTCAAATTGCAGTATTTTTAGCCTCTGGAGTTTAAGCAAGCCCTTAACCTGAGCCCCTGCCTGCATTTTATAATTTGTCTAATTTAAGTCATACAACAGTTCCATCTTTGACAACAAAGCAAAATCATTTTACTTATTTTTATGTACTTCAAGAACTACTTCTAAGTGGAGACCTTGTAATACCAATGGCATACCAGGCAGAAAATGATAGAATTTTATCCTTCCTTGGCTTTTATTTTTTAATGAAATACAACCTCAACTGTAAGAAATGCAAGTCACTTCAAACGCATTCAAAAGGTTTGCTTAAAATAGATGACCAGAGAGGTTGTATTAGAAAACAGAAAAATCAATTCTAGATGAAAGCAAAACACACAGAATTTTCCAAATTGGCAAGAAAGGGCAGTTATATTAATCGTTTAGTTCTTTAACAGCAGGGTGCTGGAGATGGAGAAAGGCTTTCCTAATGTTTCAAGATTAGGGTGGTTTTAGCCATCATTTCTGGAGAAGGAAATGGCAACCCACTCCAGTGTTCTTGCCTGGAGAATCCTAGGGACGGTGGAGCCTGGTGGGCTGCCGTCTATGGGGTCGCACAGAGTTGGACACGACTGAAGCGACTTAGCAGCAGCAGCAGCCATCATTTCTGTGCTTGGTGCACCTTATAAAAATAACTTCCTGAGGAGGGGCGCTTTGAAACTGCAGCCTCTGCCAGCTTTTCAACCTTACTGCCCATTATCACATCACTGAGGACGGGGTGGACCTTAATTAGATCATAGCCTGGAAAGCCTGGAGCTTCCCTGGCGGCTCAGATGGTAAAGAATCTGCCCGCAGTGAGGGAGACCTGGGTTCGATCCCTGAGTCAGGAAGATCCCCTGGAGAAAGGAATGGCTACCCACTCCAGTATTCTTGCCTGGAGATTTCCATGGACGGAGGAACCCGGCGGGCTACAGTCCATGGGGTCACAAAGAGTCGGACACGACTGAGCGACTAATACACTGGAAAGTCGGGGAGAGAAACTGCAAAGCCTTATTTTCTTAAAGGAAGTGGTCATTCAAAAGCAGAAAACCCAAGTCACCTACAGTTTCTTCGTCCACTTTGCCAAGGGATGGGTGAGGCAGGGTTTAAGAACAGGAAGGGAGAACTCAGCCGGGGTCGGGGAGCGAGGTGGGCGCAAACTCCTGAAAGCGGAGTGTGAGACAAGCCAGGGAGACCTCGGGAAGGGCGCAGAGTAAGGCCCAGCATCACGCAAGGGTGAGTCCAGGTGAGGGGCGTGCTTCGGAGCGCCGCTGGCTGGGAGCCTGGATTCGCCCGGGCAAGATTCCGGCCAGCGGCTCCTCTGCGCGTAGCGGGCTCCTGGGTGTCAGCGCGCAAAATCGCCGCTTAATCCCCGCTCCCGAAGGATTAATTAGGGCCTCCTTAAGCAGAAAGCTGCGAGCCAGGGGCTTTTTTCCTAGCCACAGGAGCCCCGGGAAGGGGGTCGTCACTCCTCCAGCCCAGCCGGGCGCCCCTCCCCAGACACCACCAAGCACAGCGTCCCCGCGACTCGCGCCTCTCCGGTGAGCGCTCTTCGCACCCCCAGCCGGGTTACCGGGACCCCCTGGTGACCGGCGGCTTGACGGGTCACGAGAGTCATGTCCCAGGCCGGGCCGCTTCCTCCCGCGCCCTCGGTTCTCAGCCAGCAGCCGGGGAGCGGGGCGGGGCGCGCCAGGGAGGCCGAGGCCGCGCGCTATTCCTGTCACTGTGAGCTACTGGCATGTTATGTGTGGCGCCCAATCACGCCTGCGACCCGTCGCGCTGACCCGCGCCCCTCCTCCCTAATCCCCCAGGCTTTGATTTGATCCTCCGCGCGGAACAAGTTCACCCCCCCCCCCCCCCCGCCCCTTAGTTAGTTGTCCCCAGCCCTCGCCGGTGCCCGCAGAACCCTCCTTGTCCACCCCCGGGAGGTCAGAGCCCTCGCCCCGCACTTCCCGGACAGCCCTCGTCCGGCCCCATCTGTGCATCTGGGCCGTCGGAGATCCAGCACGCCTCGGGAGTCAGTACATCCGCAGCTCCGCCCTTCCAGGTGATGGTGCGCGGCCACTGCGGCCCCAGGCGCGCAGGTGTGGGTTCCCCAAACAGGGCCGGGGAGGGGGTTTTGGGCAACGCGCTGGCAGTCTCGGCAGCCGCCGAAACCGAACCCTGCACCTCCCGGAAAACTCCAAACCCCGCGCTCTCCGCTACTAGGTGCTTCTGGAAATCGTTTCCCTACCACATTTGCCCTGAGAAGGGTACGGGCAGATCTGCGGACCTGTATGAAGGAGGCCTGGGCTTTAAGCTGAGCAGGCAAAAATGGACCCTTGCTAGGGGCTCTTCGGCTAGCGCGGGGGGCCCGGGGGCTCCGTGTCCCGGGATGCCTCCGGCCGCGCCTGGCTGGCCCCAGCCCCGGCCCGGCAGCTTCCCGCCCTGGGCATCATGAGTTACTTCCTGTCTTACTGCAAAGCTCATGGCGGCTCGCTGCTCACCGGCTACCAGGCGCTGCGCGCCGAGGGCTTCCTGTGCGACGTGACGCTGGAGGCGGAGGGCAGCGAGTTCCCGGCGCACAGGTCGCTCCTCGCGTGTTCCAGCGACTACTTCAGGGCTCTGTTCAAGAGTCACACCCGGGAATCCCAGGCGAGCGTGATCCACCTGCACGTGCCGTCGGCGGCGGGCCTGCAGCGCCTGCTGGACTTCATCTACACCGCCTGGCTGCCGCTCTCCATGGACACAGTGGAGGACACGCTGGAGGCCGCCAGCTACCTGCAGGTCACCGAGGCCCTGGGGCTTTGCGGCCGCTACCTGGAGCGCCAGCTGGCCCTGGAGAACTGCTGCTTCGCCGCCAACGTGGCGGCTCGCTTTGGCCTGGCGCACACGCTGAGCGCGGCCGAACGCTGCATCGTGACCCACCTGAGGGAGCTGCTGGCGCGGGGCGCAGGCCCGGCCGGCCTTCTGGAGCTCAACCCCGCGTCGCTGAGGGCCGTGCTGGGTGCCCCTGACGTGGCGCGGGTGCCTGAGGCCCGGCTGCTGGGCCTGGCGCTGGCCTGGCTGCGGCAGGAGCCTGAGGCCGAACGCCTGGCCCACTGCACCCAGCTACTCGAGCGGGTCCGCTTCGGCCTCGTGCCCGCCGACGTGCTGCGGCGCGTGTACTCGGGCTCCGGCCTCACCCTGCCCGCCCGGGTCAAGGGCCTCATCATCCAGGCCCTCAACTACCACACGTCGCCCTCCCGCCAGCCGCTCATGCAGGGCGAGCAGACCAGCGTCCGGAGCCCTCAAACACGCATCTTGTTGGTCGGGGGGCGCCGGGGGCGGGAGGTGGTGACTGAGGAAGTCGTGGTCCCCCCGCGGGCAGCCCGGGGCAGGGGCGCCGCGCCGGAGCCGGAGCCGGAGCCGGAGGAAGAGGAGGGAGAGGAGGAGGAGGAGGAAGAGGGGCAGGTGGAGGAGGAGGAGTGGGAGCTCACCCAGGACGTGGTGGCCTTTGACGTGTACAACCACCGCTGGCGCAGCCTCACGCGGCTGCCTGCTCAGCTGCTGGGGCACAGCGTGTGTGTCGCGGGCAACTTCCTGTTCGTCCTGGGCGGGGAGAGCCCGTCTGGCGGCGCCTGCTCGCCCCCAGCGGACGGCCCTATGGCTGTCGTGGCGCAAGTGCACCGTTACGACCCGCGCTTCCACGTGTGGACGACGGTGCCCCCTATGCGGGAAGCACGGGCCCATTTCTGGTGCGGCGCCGTGGGAGAGGGGCTCCTGGCCGTCGGGGGCCTGGGCGCGGGCGGCCAAGCGCTGGCTTCGGTGGAAATGTATGACCTGCGCCGGGACCGCTGGACGGCGGCCGGGGCGCTGCCGCGGGCTCTGCACGGCCACGCGGGCGCCGTCGGGGATCGCGGCGTCGTTTACATCTCCGGGGGCAAGGCGGGGAGAGGCGACGGCGGCGCGAGCAGCCTCCGGGACGTGTTCTCCCTGGCCCCCGGGGAGCAGACGTGGAGCAAGAGAGCGCCCATGGGCACAGCCCGCTTCGGGCACCACATGGCCGCCCTGCGCGGCGCGGTGTTCGCCTTTCTGGGGCGCTACGAGCCCTTCTCCGAGATCGAGCGCTACGACCCCGGCACCGACCAGTGGACTCGGCTGCGGCCGCTACCCTACGACCGCTTTTGCTATGGGCTGGCCTTGGTGGAGGAGACGGTGCTGCTACTGGGCGGCCTCAAGTGGCGAGACTCACGTCAGGTGCCCACCCGCAACGTGGTGGGCTATGACCTCGACCTGGACCGCTGGGAGGACATTGGCTGCGCGCTCCCCTGGGCCTGGAGCGGCCTGCAGTGCGCAGTGCTGCAGCTGGCAGAGGGTGGGGACGAGCAGAGGGAGGGAGAGCCGGGAGAGACACCGGATTTTGTTCTGGGCTTAATGGGTTAAGCAGCCTCGGGGCTAGGGAGGAGCAAGTCGTGGGCTTTTCCTAGACTTGGCCAAAGAGAAACATTTGCCCTTATTCTGAGAATGGGAGACAGGAGGGATCAAATTTAGGATATATGAATCATCTCCAGTGAGCTGGGCATTTCTAGAAATTCTCATGTTGGGCTAGAGATGGACTTTCAAAAATAAAATATGACCCCGTTTTCCCTCTTGTAGTTAAAAGTGTTTCCCAGGTTCTAAACAGTGATTATTTTTGTGCCAAACAGCCAAAAAACGTACAATAATAAGTTATATGCCAGACCAGAAAATTGTTAGGTATAATGACTGTAATGAATGGTTCTAGAAGATGGCATTATCTGAATAAATAGTGATGGGAAAGTGCCTTGGTTAAAAAACATGCAATCATTGTAAGGAGAACTATGATTTTATGATACAGAATCATGGTTATAGTTCTGCTTTGACGGTTTAATATACATACGGAACTGAGAAAAAAAAATCTACTAGAAAGCACTTTATTTTTGGAGAAAATAACCTAGGTTAAGTTTTTCTGTACTTCATCCTTACTTACCCTAGTCTGCTTTTGCTCTGACTTTTGGCAGCTTATTGGTTTTATTTGTGCAGCCCTTAACCACAATAACTTCCCTGGTGGCTCAGATGGTAAAGTGTCTGTTTACAATGCGGGAGACCCGCGTTCGATCCCTGGGTTGGGAAGATCCCCTGGAGAAGGAAATGGCAATCCACTCCAGGACTATTGCCTGGAAAATCCCATGGACAGAGGAGCCTAGTAGGCTACAGTCCATGGGTCGCAAAGAGTCAAACACGACTCAGCAACTTCACTTTCACTTCACTTTAGCCATAATAATCCGGCTTCTCTGATTTAGTGGAACATTTAACGGGGCTTCCCAGGTGGCTCTAGTGCCTGCCAATGCTGGAGACATAAGAGAAGTGGTTCTATCCCTTGGTCCGGAAGATCCTTTGGAGGAGGAAATGGCAATCCACTCCAGTATTCTTGCCTGGAGAATCCCATGGACAGAGGAGCCTGGTGGGTTCCAGTCCATAGGGTCGCACAGAGTTGGACATGACTTTAGTGACTTAGCAGCAGCAGCAGCAGCTAACAAAACCCCTATTTCTTTTATCCTCTTTAAACGTTCATTCGGCAGATACGCTGTAGGTAATACTTGTAAAAAAAATTTTTTTTAAGTTTATTTTTGATGGTACCCGGCCTCCTAGACCTTCTACCCCACCTTCCCAAAAGAATCACAGAGAAAGGAAAGAGCAGCAGGTGAAATTTTAAAGTTTGTGTCAGGTAAATGGGAAACCAACTTGATTTTGCAGGATTTCAGAGAAGATTCTTGTATATACTGGACATTGCCTCTTCTGGCTTATACCACAGTGGAGTGACAAAGTTAAAACTTGTAACTGGGGGTGGTGGGGTGGCGTGTGATTCGGTCACAAAGAAATGTGATGTGGATTGCATGAATAAAATAGGTGCTTTATAAGGATTCATTAAGAGCTGAATTTATTTGACTTCAGTTTACAGTGCCGCCTCTCTCCTAGATTTGAAACTAATGCAATAAAATGTACAGATATATAGCGTTAAAGGTCTCTTTCATGCTAAGCTAGCCACGAGTCTTTTAAAATTCATTAGTTTACTTTTTACCATTTAAAACAACAGAGCCAACTTCACCAAAGTAAAAGCCGCTTAGTAGCAACACAGCTAGTCTTTCCATCAACTGCTCGCTGTTGACAGGGGCACAATCTGGCCACTGTATCCACGACACATCCATCAGGTACAGATATTTTTAAGTAAATGTACACATTTGGCCTAGTAAACATCAACAAGTCTAAACACCTGTAACAAGCACAATTCATTTTAGGACAAGAGGTTTCTTTTTTTTTTTTTTTGCTTTTTGGTTTTTTTTTTTTTTTTTTTACATATACAAAATCCCACAAATTTAATGTGCGTCAATATCCATGCAGTAAATAAATGTTTTTACAAATAGGTTTTTTTAAATGATAAAAATATTACACTGGACCCCAAATTCCATACAAACATTAATACATGATTTCTCATCCACTTTGACTAAATATAGGATTACTGAAAATGTGCTGTAGAAAGGCCACTCTCCTGTACAGTTGTGCAAAGTCTGCAAAACGATAGTGATTCAATGGTGGTTTCAAAAGCAAAGAAAAAGATCCTCGCTGTGGAGTTTTTACTTTCTTCTCTACAGCAAAAATAGTCACTGGCAGATATCTGAACGCTTAGAGATGAAAGTACATTCACTGAGCTGTACAGGCAACAGTATAAAGCTGATTAGAAGTAGATTTCAGGATATAGAATAGTAAAGGAGGGTCTCTTCCTCCTTCTAAAGAAAAAAAACAAAACCAAACCAAAACCCAGCAAATTGTGACTTGTACGTTATGCAGCCAGACACTAAAAAGCAGCACAGTCATTATCATGCTGTGATCACTTTTCAAAAATGAGATGCTTATAAATGGAAATATATGAAGAGAATTTTTTTCATAGACTTTATCCACTCTATAGAACAAATCATGAAACTAGGAAAAACCTCTAAAAATTGTTTCTATCGTATAGTTCAATGTAATATCTCTCTGAATGACCATCATCTTCTTGCTCCTCAGGAGAGAGGTACATTTTTCGTATTCAACATTGTTTTCTATATTAGAACACACATCAGCCTGAAACCAAACATATTTTACTTCCCTGCCTGAAGTATAATTACATAAGTTTCACTAACGGACTAGGGGGAAAATTGGACACTAACTGGGAAGTTGATTCATTTCCGTTTATACCTTGTAGGTTTTTAGGAGTTGGAGTTTAAAAACATGAGTTTGGGCTGAAATTATATATATATATGTTAGCTGCCTTTCTGGGTGAGTTAAGTGTGTTTTAAAAAATTCACTCTCAAATTCCTCTGTACACAATCAGCATTTCATCACTACAAAAATAAAGGAAGATTTAAACCAAGAAAATAAAGCAGCTCTATCTTCAATTTTGGTCTCAGTTACAAAAACATCTTACAAAGCTTTGCCCTGATACACCATTGAGTGTCCCCATGGATATGGAATAGTATTTCCATTAACCAGCTTTCACAAGTTAATAGACTATTAAGACGAATATTTGATACCTGAACTTTTCTTATGTTGATGCTCTTCTATTTTGCTTAACTCTTGTATGTATGCGCATCTACATTTCACAAAAATAAAACTACAGCATTAAACTTTGTGCAATGTTTAAGAAAATCCTTAGAACATTTTAATAAATATAAAAAAGGTTTAAATTCTTTCCCACCCACAAGGATGTCTGCACCTGAAAAAATGTGATTTAGTTTTGAAGTCTTGTTTATATAAAATTAAAGGGAGAAAAGATGACCTTAGATAGAAAACCGCCTTTTTGTGTTTTTTTTTTTTCTACTTGAAGACCACCTGTCTTCAGGGTTGTTTGCAAAAGTTAATTTTAAATCATTGAAGACAGTTGATTTTGCACATGGTAAATATAAGCTGAGCACTAACTGCATATAAAATATACAAATGCTCATTAAAGACAGTGGTATTATGACCATATAGGGTTTGTTTCATATAATGGTAACATTAAAGTATAGCTTGTCAACGTGTCCCACACGTTGATATAAAAACTACCTTATATACTTGTTCAAAGTACCAGAAGGTACCAAATGGCCAGACGGCACAATACACTTACACATGCGTTTCAATGTATGAATGAGTGTGTGTGAGAGAGGAAGTGATTACATCTACTTCAGAAGAAATGCTTAATGGGTCATTTGAGGTGGTATTTTGACAGATATCCAAGAAAAGATCGAGGTACATCTGCTTCCACTGCTGGAATTCTTTCGATGTCAAGTCTGGATTGTCTAGTACTTTATCGATAATGGCTACTTCCCCTTCTCTGGCCTGAAAAATAAAAGGATTCAAGAGTTACAAAAGGGACAATTTTCTTCAGATTTTAACTAAAGAGTTAACAGGCAAAAGCCCAGAAGAAACAGCTCTGTTATACTCAAACTCCGGCTTCCCTGGTAGCTCAGATGGTAAAGTGTCTGCCTGCAATGTGGGAGACCTGGGTTCGATCCCTGGGTCGGGAAGATCCCCTGGAGAAGGAAATGGCAACCCACTCCAGTACTCTTACCTGGAAAATTCCATGGATGGAGGAGACTGGTAGGCTACAGTCCATGGGATTGCAGAGTCGGACATGACTGAACAACTTCACTGGTTCACTGGATACTCAAACTCACTATTTAGACTCAAATCCTCAGGTACTTTTTTCTACATGTAGGCACCCTGGTTTATTTTTCCTTTGGACCCTATCCTGTTTCCCATCTCTGCCTATGGAAACTTTTCCTCATCCTTTAATGTCCAGTTCATACGCCTCTCATTTCTTCAAGCCTTCCTTAAACAACTGAAAAAATGTTTTCTCCTTCATTTCTATAAGTCCCCATAACATTTGATCACTGCTGTTGAGTGGGCTTACCCCATTGTGTCTTGGGTTACTTTTGCATTGTCCTATTTCCTCCTGCTAGATGCTCAGTTGGTAGTTTGGACCTGAATGAGAATGGGGGCTCGGTGAAGTGGGAGGTAGTAAGGATATCTCTGGACCTTAGCTGGGCACCAGAATTATTCTTATGTATATTAAAGCTCTTTAAAAATTCTGGTCTTAGTTATCAAAAGGTCATTACGTTGTCCCATGGATTTGCAACAGCATTCACATGAATATCAACTGAGAGCTAACTGACTATGAGAACTTGGCTGCTGGCTACCAGAAGTTTTTTCAAATCATGCATTTCCTATTTTGTTATCTCTTTGGTTGTTGTTTAGTTGCTAAGTCATATTCAACTCTTTTGTGACCCCATGAACTGTAGCCCACCAGGCTCTTTTTTCCATGGAATCTCCCAGGCAAGAATACTGGAGTGGTAGCCATTTCCTTTTCCAGGGTATCTTCTCGACCCAGGGATCGAACCTGTCTCCTGCACTGGAAGGTGGATTGTTTACCACTATGCCAAAGCCTTTGGCTGTGTGGATCACAATAAACTATGGAAAATTCTTCAAGAGATGGGAATACCAGACCACCTGATCTGTCTCTTGAGAAATCTGTATGCAGGTCAGGAGGCAACAGTTAGAACTGGACATAGAACAACAGACTGGTTCCAAATAGGAAAAGGAGTTCGTCAAGGCTGTATATTGTCACCCTGTTTATTTAACTTATATGCAGAGTACATCATGAGAAACGCTGGACTGGAAGAAACACAAGCTGGAATCAAGATTGCCGGGAGAAATATCAATAACCTCAGATATGCAGATGACACCACCCTTATGGCAGAAAGTGAAGAGGAACTAAAAAGCCTCTTGATGAAAGTGAAACTGGAGAGTGAAAAGGTTGGCTTAAAGCTCAACATTCAGAAAACGAAGATCATGGCATCCGGTCCCATCACTTCATGGGAAATAGAAGGGGAAACAGTGGAAACAGTGTCAGACTTTATTTTTCTGGGCTCCAAAATCACGGCAGATGGTGACTGCAGCCATGAAATTAAAAGACGCTTACTCCTTGGAAGGAAAGTTATGACCAACCTAGATAGCATATTCAAAAGCAGAGACATTACTTTGCCAACAAAGGTCCGTCTAGTCAAGGCTATGGTTTTTCCTGTGGTCATGTATGGATGTGAGAGTTGGACTGTGAAGAAGGCTGAGCGCCAAAGAATTGATGCTTCTGAACTGTGGTGTTGGAGAAGACTCTTGAGAGTCCCTTGGACTGCAAGGAGGTCCAACCCGTCCATTCTGAAGGAGATCAGCCCTGGGTGTTCTTTGGAAGGAATGATGCTAAAACTGAAACTCCAGTACTTTGGCCACCTCATGCGAAGAGTTGACTCATTGGAAAAGACTCTGATGCTGGGAGGGATTAGGGGCAAGAGAAAGGGGACGACAGAGGATGAGATGGCTGGATGGCATCACTGACTCGATGGACGTGAGTCTCAGTGAACTCCGGGAGTTGGTGATGGACAGGGAGGCCTGGCGTGCTGTGATTCATGGGGTCGCAAAGAGTCGGACACGACTGAGCGACTGATCTGATCTGAACCACTAGAGAAGTCCAGGATCTCTTTGGTACTCTGTCTCAAAATTATGAAACCTCAGCAGTAGACTATGGATCTGAAATATTTTCCAAACGAACTCTCTGACCTTTTATTTCTTGAAATGACTGCATCACAAACTTGGTATGACAGTTCTTTTCTGGTTTTGAGTTTTTCAGGGTGCATGGTCTGATTAGGGAGAGTATGTATGGCAGGCCCTCTCTACTGAGACACACAGTGAGGGGGCTGACTTTTCTGGCTCCTTCTTCAACTTCCTGCCTGTTTCCCTTTCCTCACCACCTCCTCCCCAATCTGGGGGTGGCATAAGAAGACTGGAGACAATGTAAGTGCTTATGGAAATGTGTAAGAAAAAAGTAACACGTGAGTTGGGAACTGCTAATGTATACAGCACAATTATAAAATTTCCACACGGGATATGAAACAATGTGGCTTCACTCCAAATGTGCTACAAGAGATATTCATAAAATATCTCAAACCCTTTTAGCACCCACCCCTGCATGAATGCTGTGCTCTTTTAATAACTGTATCAATTCTACAACATGGCATATTTATCTTAGGAAAACAAAAGACTGAGGAATAACACTAGCCCTACATTTTTGGGAAAAAAAAAATTACATCCTGTTTTCTGCTAGAACTAAGTCACATAATGTGTAGTCTGTGCATGCTCTGAGATGTTAATATAAAGCTAAGATTATTTCCTTTTGGCCAAATACACTTATTACATTTGTTCTATTTATCCCCCTCCCATTTTGTCCCTTAGAGTATCTGATAATCGATTTTTTCAGGAATGAATCTCTTAAAACGAATGTCTCCTTCCATTTCATATCTTACCTTTAAAGTGCTTTTGAGAATTCTCAGCCTGTGTAGTTTTTCATTCATCACAGGATCATTACATCTCTTTATAAAGGATAGTTTGTATTCCATCTTGGTTGAAATGCGATGTTCTCCCAGAGGCGACAGACTGGCTTGTTCCAATGCCCTGTATAAATCTTGCAAAGAGTCTCCTAACTTTTCTTCCCTACTTTCACCTGCAATGTCCAAAAAAAAAAAAAAACCAGAGAAATATGAATCCAGTGTAATACAGTGATTTGACACTCCAAAAATCTACTAAACAAACAAACAAAAAAAATCTGAGAAACGGAATAATGAATGATAGGGAAAACACTATTACATTAAAAAAAAGAAAAACAACCCATCAAACCCACAGTTGCTAGTTATACTGGGTAAGACTAGCTACAGGCAGCCAATTGTTTTAGAATAATAGGATGCTTTAATAAAATACTCTTAATAAATAGCAAATCACTGTACATATCTTGAGTCCATTAAATTCAAAGAATTACAGTACAAAAGGTACACAACACAGAAACAATTCTGAACATAATTTAACATTTTAAAACAGTAATGAATATCCCTTATCATTATACTGATAAGCATAGATGTGCTAAGTAACAGAGCTCTCCTGGTTTAACAACACTGAATGAACTGATGTTTACATTTTTCTAGAATTCATAAGATGGAATGGCATTCGCTGGAGTATATATGATTGTAAAAATCTTCCAAAAGTATGCTGTAGAGGATTATTAGGTTTCATGTGACTGCCATAGTAATGCCTGCCACACTGTAAATACAGTAAATGATCATCAATAATAATGCTTTAATTAGAATGACATGTGGGAATGTTTATATGCAAATATAAGTAAAAATATGGCATGTATTGAAGGAAGCTACTTAACATTTGAAAGACCAAGGAAGAAAACACTCCAATTAAATATTTTTGAGGAAAAAAAAAAAGGTCTGGTTCAGGAAAGCATCTTGAATCTATTTGAGCAAATCAAACTACCATATTATTCTTGAATTGTCTGACTACTGATGTATTTTTCTCAATGATAAACAAAGATTAACTTGGATTTTGCTTGGATTGGCAGATAGGATTAGGGTTATATTACATTTCCTTTAATAGAGAGCCAAAGAGTCCTATTTGAGGAATGCTAATTACATTGGCCCAAAAAGCAAATATGGAATATCATTCATTCCACCATGGTCCATGTGAATATTTTAGGCTTTCTGACACATTTTTTTTTTTAAAGACACCCTAATTGGTAATAATGTAAACATTTATATGTGTCAGGAACTAGGGTAAATGCTTAACATGCATGATCTCATTTAATCCTCATAGCAGTACTAGGAGTAGATCTATTTGATTTTCATTTTCTAGCAGGGAAGTACCTTGCTCAAGGTCACATTTACTAAGTGGTGGAGTTGGAACTCCAACTGAGCAGTGTGGCTCCAGAATTCATGATTTTAGTAAGAATTCTAGACTGCCAGTTTTGTCAGGAATCATTTGAACTGTGTATTAAACAGGAGGTGTTAATGAATTTGTGAGATGCTTGAAATACAGCATTGAAAAAAACTTTTTTAGAGTGTACCTAAAACTTCCCCCAAAGCCCACAAACACAGTACCTTAACTTGAAGGGATCACCTTTAGGATGAAAAAGTGACTTCATTTAAGTTTCATATTCAATTTTTACTTTCCTGCTAAGGTTAGCAACTATTGGTAAGTGTGATTATTGAGTTCTCTCATTAGAAAGTCCTTTGTTATCAGCACCTGCTACCACTATTCCTCTACAACAAACTTTAACTTTCTAATCATATATCTAAGTTAGAGCTATAATCTAAAAGTACAAAAAAAGAAAACAGCTTTTTAATTTTCTGTTGCCTCATCCTTCAATGTTTGCAGCACCTAGAGGATTCTGAGGGGTGGGTGGGGGTACAGAGGACTGTAAAAAGAGCAACTAGCTGCCTTGTAGGCTAAGGTTGAAATGAGATAAGGAATTTTAAACAGAATGGTTTGGAGCCAGGAAGGCAAAAAATCATAAGGTTATTCAGTGTAAAACTAAATGGAGTTGTAAAAACAAGGATACATTTGAACAGCATAATTCCATTTCATAAAATCATAGGCCAGGAAAGAACCCTGAGGAATTATTTAGTAGTTATCATTATTTTTGCTTCAAGGCAAGACTGCATCTTAAACCAGAAAAATTTCATAAAGCAGAGGGTGGGGGAGAAATCGGAGCCCTAACAGATGTGAATTATAGTAGTCTAGGTATCATGAAGCCTAATGTATTATTTGCTTTTCAGTTCTTAAAGGAAGGTAAAGAAAAAAGGAATTCAAATAATAGTTTTAGGATTCAAGGGAGGCAGAAACATTTCCACATAGTAAATTTTTAAGATAACCTTCTTCCATATTACCTAACACTGTAAGGAGTATATATTTTGTTGAAAAAACATTCTTACCCAGTTTTCTTTCTCCTCAATTCTTACAGTTTGTGGAATACTGAGTCACATGCTGGATTATAAAATAAAATTTCAATGTAGTTTTATTTCAAGAATGGTAAAGATTTAATATAAAAAATGACAAACATGACTTAACACTGAAAGCTTTTTTTTTCTTCTTCTTGCCATTAAGGGAGGGGGGAGGTGGAACACGTTCAACCAAAGTACAACATATAATTCTACAAAGAATCTGGTTTGACAGCTGTAAGGAGAATCAAGCATGGATTTATCTTTGGGCAGCACATATGAACAGGGAATCACAAGGAGACAGAACACAGAAACATTTCCAAGCTATGAATGGAATAGAGATATTAAAGATAAGTCAGGCCTCCTTCCCCCACCCCTACACACCACACACATATGTGACACAAGACACAGTCGTGGGGTGCGGAGGATGAAGGATTGAGATGCCAGGCTCCTACAAAATGCCACCAAGTACTAAACATTTTAAGACTAGACAAAGAGTCCCTTTATTTTCAGAGGAAGGGGGTGAGGGCCGGAGTCACATTTGAAATCTGATTCACTGTGCTCAACAGTCAAAACAACACAGAACTCAACATTCAAGACAAAAACAGACCTTTATTTTCTTTTATAATTTTCAAACTGGTTTCCTTGATTTTTTTTTTTTCTTAGATGAATACCAATTAACTCAATCGGGGCTACCGCTGCAACTGAAAATGTGAAAGCACCTTTACTTCTTCTTTTTGCCCTCTTCTTCTTTGTCTCCTTCTCTTCTGGTTTCTCTTTTAAACCCTTGCTTTTCTTCTCCTAGAAGAGGCTTGCTTTGGAAGAGGAGGCAAGCACTTGGTGAGGTCTGCTTCCTGATTGACTTTCTTTCAATGTGCCAATTCAGTCATGGGAACACTGGCCCCAAGCCCAGCTCTTTCGGAATTTGAATGGATGGTTTCTGAAAGTTGGTAAAGTGTAGAAAACCACATGCAAACCACAGGACATATAGAGGAACCTTCTGTGATTCCTCAAGAGGAAGTGTATCCCTGGTACAATGAAATTTAAATTTGTATCAAATTGATTCGGAAATTCTGGGCCTATGCAGGAATAAATTTGCCATCAAATCACATTTACATTTACAACATGTAAATCAGTCCTGTGTCAGATGACACACTTTTCTATTTCAATTTTATTAAAGTGAAGAGAACATATAAAGTTCTCTTTCCTATATAAAATTTCATTGATAGATTTGAGGATCCCAATGAAGTTATGGATAACTTGTATTCTGAGCCAAGGGAGGACTCGTTTCTGGCTGTGTCATAGTGGCAGGGCTAGAAGAAGATCCTCTTTATCGTTTCATTTATACTCTAGCTACACCATGAAACACTGTGACTCTAAGAAATGCACTGAGCATCAATATAGTTGTGTCTGGCTCCTTCAGGTTGAATATGACCTCCAGGCAGTAATAAAAGCTCAAAGAAAAGATTAGCCAATAGAAAATAATAGTTGGTTGGAACTTTCTTGAAAAGGCTTATTAGCAGATGATAACGCATTCCTCAAACACCGCAGGATGTTTGGTTGACCTATTTCCTTACATTCATGCCCAGTGTTTTTAAACCTGTTCGATTGTATACCCTTTTCAGTTAAAACACTTTTGTTGATAAATATTCAATATATGTATTACTCTATATTAATAGATAGATAGAAGAGATATTCGAGAAAATGAGATGTGAAACCTGAGGAGAAATCCCAATGTTTTTTCGTTCTGTACCTCACTCCATGTGCACCTCTAGAGACCTAGACTGCGACTTTCCCTGAGTGCTTATGCCTTGCTCTCTTTGCATTTCCCAATCTTCTACAGGACATGGTGTCTGATGAACCCAATGTTTAAACTGAGTGATGATTTTCTTCACTTTAGACACCAAGTACTCCAAAGAGGACTCTGTATCAGTCTGAGTAATTTTTTTATACCAGTCTCTTGTGTAATGTCGTTCATGTTTCTTCGGTGAAAATTAAGAGCAGAGTTTACAAGTGTGGCGACCTAAAATGTTATTCTGGTGTCCTCGCTGTTTCCCTGCCTCTGCAATGACAATGTGGAAGGAGAGTAAAAAATGAAAACAAAACAAAACAAAACGAGTATACGAACTAGGCTCTTAAAGAATCAAGTCAGCAATGAATAATCAGTTCTTGTACATGTTTTGGAAGGGAACTGTGCTCTTTTAAAATAGGATAATGATGTCCTCATGGAAACAGTTGTTCCTTCCACAACACAACTGGGTAATGAGCATAGAAAGCTGGAAAAGACTAAGTCACAAGTGGGGGAGAAGGCTGGACATAGTAGCATTAGTCACCAGTCAAATGTGAGAGGTATTCGTTCTTGTACGGTCGCGGAGTGCTCTAAGGCTTCCAGGCGAATGGCATCAAGTATGTGGAGCACTATTCTCACCATGAAAGGCAATTAGCATTTGCATTTAGACACAGGACTGTTTTCTGTGAATACTAATTTACCAGTGCACCATAATGAACAACTTATTTCTATGTAAGGTGCCAAAGTTTTAATGGGTTTAATGGAGATAGGTTCAATATCTGTAGGTTTTTTTGCTAAAGATGATTATGCATTCAGGAGTTTACACTATAATCTGAATTGTTTTATAATGAAAGATTAGTTCTTTTAATTCATGTTTTTATATAAGTCAACTAGCTATGCCTTGTAAAACTGGGGGGAGGACAGTTTGTTATAAAGCATACGATTTTACAACTTGGCTTTTACTTGTTACTCTGTAATCAACTACCCTTCTTAGAATTAATTGGTTTGTTTTATTTTAGGCAAAATAACAATAATTTGTCTGATGAAAAAAATTGAGGGGAAAAAAAAGTCCTTTTTTTGAAAGGACAGCTTGAGTGAGTCCACCAATATTGCTAAGTGAATTTTTAAGGAATATGTGAAACCCATCCCTGTACGAATGACCTTGTGCTTCACCAAAATTAAGTACAGCCGTATCAGTGTTTGTAAATCCCTTCTGCACAAAAGTAAAGCTGACTTCCACAAAGAGGTGACACCACAGACAGAGCTGAAGCTTATTCTACATTTCATTCTCGAAGCAGGTAATTTCTGCCGAATTATGTGGTTTAATGCCACAACTATGAAAGTGGTTGTATTTTCAGGGTATTACGGTTGTTTTTATGACAAATAGTTCAGATGGCAAAATCTTGGTGTCCTTGGCATTGATTTATTGACCCAAAGGGAAGGTTCTTTGAAGGAGAATTGCAAACATAAATAACAGATTCTATATTTACCCAGCGAATTTAGAAAATTTATATAAAGATATGGAGGTCAAGGTACCTGGTTCTTAGGAAAGAATTCATAAAGGATACAGTTTAAAAACAAAGCTAAAAGATGATTATTAAAAAATTAATGTGGAGTCATCATATTCCTTAATGAGAAAAAACTAAAATTCTTCATATCATAAAATTTTACTATGACTTAAACAGGGAGAATGACTCAAGACAATCCCACGAATATTTAAAACCAACATAATGCTTTTTGATGCATTTCTATATACCAGAACCATCATTTTTATATATACTTAAAAAAACACATTAAAATGGTTAGAGCACAGAGGCAACTGTAAGGCATATCAATGTGATTTTATTCACAACACAAATTCCATTTGTGAGAAAGAAGCATAGATTACTCCTCTTTAGAAAGATATTTACTATCAAGCATACTTAGCAAATTATTTAGCTATCTAAAAAGATCTGATACCAATTGGTCATATTTTTATTTTTATGTAATTTATATTTTTACAAGTATTCACATTATGCAATACCACACACTGCGGCGAGAGGAAGAAAAAAAAACATTTCCAAATACAATGTTAAATTATCTGTTCATTGCACAGTATGAAATATCCATTAATTAGCATTAAAATTATTACAGAGTATCTTATCCAACTAAATAAAGGAAATTTCACATCCACTACAGAAGAAAAATAAGCAATATTGAGCCATAAGGGACCCAGTTACATAGTATTAAATAATATCTGAAACTATTTTGAAAGACAACCAGACAAAATACTTTTTCCAAAGTGAAAACCACAGCCTATAGATTTGGAAAATTTTACAGAAAAGAATAGCTCATGCCTGTCCTATGAGGCAACACCATTTGTATACAAGTGCCAAGAAGTAAGGAGAAAGTTAGGATTTTAGCTGAGGAATCTACTAAAGCCTGGCATGTGGCATTTTCTTCATTAGTGCCACTGAAAGCAGTCTCTGTGTTGCACCTGAATACACTTTATAATAGAATAAACATAGTAAGTTTCAGAGCAGGTTGTAGATACCTTGCCTTAATAGATTACACTTAATGTAGTACAATACAGCACGTCAAATTTTAAAAATGCAAAAATACACTTAACACACAGAATTCGCTTTCTCTGCTTTGCCTTCAAGAGGCCACTTAAGAGTCCATTGAACAGCCAGGGTTTTCTAGTTATTGGAGCTGATCCCTCTCCTTTCCTGTGACAGGAGAACACAACTGAGCCCTTCCCCAGTCAGTACCCTTTGCCTCTGTTCACCCACAGAAACAGCAGTTTTCTGTCACTGTGCTCCATCTTGACTGGCTTTGATCTTATGCTAGTCCCAGTGAAGAAAGCTTGCATTCTTCTTAAGAGTGGCCTGCCCCTCTTAATATCCCTTTAGGGAGGCCCCCAATCCAAAACACTTGATGATCTAAGCTTTTAAAAGTCTGTTTTCTGTTATAAACAGCAAGGTCGAGGCCATTTTAGTTGCTTGCAAGAGGTTGATGTTAAGTCTGCGTCGTGCCGACTCTCTCCGATCTAAATTCTCTAAACATTAGCTTATCAATCTGTGAGTCCAATGGGTTGAGTGCCAACAGAAGTGGATCCGATTTGGCATGGAGAGGTTCTACCAACTCTCGCAGTGTATTAGCCTAATATGATAAAGCAGTGATACAATATGATGAAAGACCTGCGAGTGCCATTATTTCCAAAGCATATTAGTATTTGTATTAGAAATACCATCATGCAATACCCATGAAGAGAAAAGAGAAAAATATGGCTAGAATTGCATATGGTTTTAATACCATAATGTCTTTGTGTTGGCATGCAAGTCTACTTGGCCAAAAATGGGACTTTATTTTAAGCTTGGTTATCTCGAATTGCCAATCTTATGTATATAAAATAATACATAGCACAGATATATCTTTTCTCACCTCTATATTTGTACATGCGTATCTGTAATTTTAATCAGAAAGTTTATGTTAAAAGTATTCTCCATACACATATAAAATGATTAATCTTCTAAAAAAATAAACTGTAGTTCTATACAAGATCTTTCCTCAAATTCATCCAATCAAGAAGTATGAGGAAAACTTTTCTGGTCCACCTTCTAACTAACTAACCCGACTCACATGCTACCACGTGCTGAGTGGTGAGAGAAAAGCCCAGCTAGTGTGGCTCCAAGGAAGTGGTCGAATGCAGACCAATACAAAGTGAACAGAGGTGAAAAGCTCTCACACGGTCAACGTGATGAAAGGGTGACTTGACACCCGAGCACAAGCCACATTCTTAGGAATTAAGAAACTAGAAGAGACTAAAGTTTCTGAATGACTTGGAAAACTCAGAACAAGTGGGCTAAAAATAAACTGTAGTCTCTTTTAGTTCATTTTATTTTGGATTTTGAGGAGTTCAAATATTGCCACTAGGCACCAATCAGCAGTTTTTTTTTTTTTCTTTATAACCTAGGGCAGATCTTTATTTGCTACATCCTTTAGTACCTTTTGAGTTATATCAAGAAGAAGGAACAAACTGGGAGAGGGAACAGAGACAGCATGTTGTTCACTACTAGCTCCTTTATAAAATGGGAAGGGAGTGTGTTGCCCACAGCACAGTATTTAGAAAATAGGATGCAGTATGGTTCAGAAATCAGCAGATCTAATTTTTGTTTATCATATCATAACCTTCTTTTGCAGAAAAGGGGCTGGGAACTAAATAATCTTCATAGGTAGGTCAAATGAAAGAAAAGACAACACCTTATTTTTTTTTAAGAAAATTATAATACTGTAATGCGAACTCTGGATTCTACCACTGTTTCATAAGGTCATAGAACTTCAAACGGTAAAGTCAGAGGCAATCTAATGCTTGGCACAAGGTCATCCTTAAATTTAAACTGTTTCTAATTTATCTATGCAACTCAAATATTTCCCCTCAAAAACAACTTACACGAATGCTTTAATTTCTAGTGAACTCAACCCATCCTAAATCTGAACTAGAGCCTTGGTAATCAAGTCACATCTTAGTTACATTTAAGACACCATTTAATTAGGATTGGGAAATTCTACTTCAAGAGACTGGAAATACCTCCTCAGTTGAGGCCTTGCCAACATGCAGGATGGTGGTGGGTGGATCACTATTTCAAAGTGACTACAGCTATTTCCAGGGCTTCCCAGGTAGCTCAGTGGTAAAGAATCTGCCTGCAGTGCAGGAGACACAGGAGATGTGGGTTTGATCCCTGGGTGGGGAAGATTCCCTGGAGGAGGAAATGGCAACCTACTCCAGTATTCTTGCCTGGAAAATTCTGTGGACAGAGGAGCCCAGCAGTCTACAGTCCATGGGGTTGCAAAGGGTCAGACACGACTGAAGCGACTTAGCATGCTCAGCTATTTCCAAGTCTGTATATACTAACATAAGAGAAGGTAACTCTCTGGCAAGGTGTCTCTTCAACTAGTAGTGGTCAGCTTACCAAATCTCAGGGTAGAGGTCTGTTAAATACAGATTACTGGGCCCTTCCCTTACTCTACTCAATCAAAATTTCTGGGTATGGAACTCTGGAATCTGCATTTTAAGCATGCAACCCAGGTGATTCTTGTTGCCCACTGCAGTTTGAGACCTCGTGCACTGGGCCAGTCACACTGTGATGGGCTACACTGTGGGGAGGGCTGGTTGAGTGATGCCAACTTTTGTACTGCACATATAAGGAGTTTTTACGTCACAAGCTTTGTAGTTGGACACATCACACAGAGTTTTATTTTCAGTCCTGTCACCAGTATAACACTGTATTATGTAACTCAAATAATCTCAAGATTTTTGCCAAGAAATCTGATGGAAATACCCTGGTCTACTGAGAATATGGCAAAATGAGAGATTGTGGTATATTGCTTGAATAAATTCTTTAAAGATATACTTTTAGGTAAGCATTAAATAGCTCCTCTTTATTTTTGAGGCAAACAGAACAAATAAACAGATACTTCCAGACTCAAGCCTGCTGAATCTATGTCTTGGGGTGTGCATTCTGAATCTCAAGTATGAACAGCATTGGCAGGCGAGGAGGGTCAGATATGATGGACTGGTATACAGCTAATTTACATGAAACCTCTAAAACATAAAAACATATTTCATAAAGATACTGTTCTATGAAAGCCTAACTTCTGCAAATCTCATATCTATGTGTCTTCAACTTTTTGCAAGTCCCTTTCTGGGTCTCAATATTCCTTTTCCCCTCCCTTTGTATTTTCATCAGGCATTCTCACTCTGCCTATTTCTGTGCTGTGCTTAGTCACTCAGTTGTGTCCGACTCTGTGAGACCCTATGGACTTGTAGCCCGCCAGGCTCCTCTGTCTATGGGATTCTCCAGGCAAGAATACTGGAGCAGATAGCCATTTCTGACATCTCCAAACTGACAATTTTACCCCTACTCAAATCCCATGGACAGAGGAGCCTGGCGGGCTACAGTCCATGGGGTTGCAAAAGAGTCAGACACAAACTTAGGGACTAAACAACAACAAAATTTTGTGCCTGTTTATTTATTTTTTTTAAGGACAAGTGGAAATTGCGTGTTTCTAAACAAACAAACAAACAAAAAAAAAACCCCAAAACTTAAATTGTATGGCTCTTGATTGTTTTTATTCTTTTGGTCAATATCCCAACTATAAAAAATATTCCATTCCCTACTTCCTGCTCTTAAAATATACTTCACTATTTAACAAGCTTTTAATCAAGTACATTTTGAAACAACAGCAATATTTCTATCCTAGCCCAAGAAAATCAGTAATGTTTCTGTTTGGCATATTACTTAAATAATTATTGAGCTGCCATTCATCACTGAAACCTTTGATTGTGAGGCCACCAGCCCAGCTGGGTAGAAAGAGAAAGATCCTACTTCCCTGTTACTAAACCCCTCGAGATATGAATGGTGTACCCAGATGTAATGCCATGTTGTGTATAGGATGACTTATTCCAGTGTGGATCCACTTCTCATGCCAGCTCTTTACAGACTGAATCTATGTAGGATATGGTGAGAAAAATATTTCTTTCCCTTTTTGTTTTATGAATTTAAAACTCTTTCCATGCAAATTATAAGCAGAAATAGAAATTCTAGAAGTAACTTTTAGAAATGTAATCAGGCTAATAGATTATAAGGTAAGGATAGAGGTACAAACATTTGCAAGAGAATGATTCAGTTTGAATACAAAATAGGTAAAAAATAAGTCTTTTACTTAATGAATGAAACAGAAGGAAATACATAAAAATGGAAATAAGAAGTGCTTAAGCCAGAACAGCACTTTCAAAGATTTTTACTTCTGAGTTATGAGAGAAAACTGGTTCCACATACTCACTTCCATTATCGGTGAGCCTGAGGGCAAATTTAAGGGCAAAGCCACTGACAACTGGTCTTAAGCTGCTTGCAGATAACAAGGCAGGCATCCAAGCCTATCAATAGTAACACATGTGGAGCTCCTGGGAGAGTACAGATTGCTGTGAGCTTTTGAAAAAGATCTGATTTATTACGATTATCAGGATCTCTCTCTTCTTCTAAATGTATATGTTCACATTTAAGTTTTTCTTTTTGTAAAACAGGAATATCTAACACCATGAGTTGATAGTCAGTGATAATTTTTCTCAATGAAAGTCTTGGAAAAAGTGGGCTGAAACCTTGATTCAGAATGTTCAAACCAAGAGAGAGACTTATTTGTGGCTTGAGTAGTAGCTGTTCAAATTTTGAGGGTCTATTTCCTTGTAAAGATAAAGCTCAAACAGACATAATATCAGATTTTAAAAAATTTGTTTGTTTGCTTATTTTTAATACCATGGGGGAGGGACTAGGAAGTCTTTTATTTTATGAATGATGAAGTATTCTTTTTCAAAATAAAGTGATAAATAGCAAAAAGTAATATAGTTTGTGCTTATACGTCTAATACTTATGGATATCTTTAATTAGAAATTTCAGGTATAATAAAAATATTTGATGAACCTAGCCACAAGCAAAACAGATAAGGAAATACTGTTTCCAGATTAGAATGTTACTCTAACAATTCCATTCTCTGTGTATAATTCACAAGAGACAGAATATTTCCTTATGAAGTGGTATTTCATCTTAAACTATTTACCACTATACTATGACCTTAAAGTGCATTTAGGACTTATGGGTATATCACATATTACTTTTCCTGTCTGCATTAAAACCACTACCTGAAATAAAGGTACACCTGAAGTATCCTTTAAATTAAGCTTATATATTAGTAACAACTGAAAAGGTCTTTTATATTTAATAGTCACAGAAGTACTTATTATGTTAATTCAATTTAGCCTGAGTTTATATTCAATGAAGAGCCTATAGATATATTAGAAAAATGTACTATGGAATTCGGCCACATTATATTGTCATTCCAAATGTCATATTTCAGATTTTAAAACAGAAAATGGGAGGAATTCATTTTTATAGACATGCATTGTTCAATAAGGATTTAATGGGTGCCTATGTATATATATATATGTGTATACTACATCAAATGTTAGGGGTAAATATACAAAGATGATAGTCTGACCTCAAAGAGTTAATGGCATAGCTGTATAACCCCTTCCCCATTTTTGTCTTATAATTTTATAATTAAGGATTATCAGTAAAATAAAGCTCTACTTTACTAGTATAAATATATATATACATATACACAGATACAACTATATGACTATAATGTAATTATAAAATTACCCTAACAATGTATATTATATGAATATATTAATTTAAATGGATTAATATATTTGGAATACATAGAAAATAATAAATTTTAGGGCAAATTTAAAGAATACCACTAAAATATTAATATATGTGTGTATATACATGTATATATATATATGATATAAAACAGCTGAGTTCTGGTGCTTAGAATAGACTTGAAAACTGAAGGGGACTGGAACAGAATAGAGAACCCAGAAATAAACCCATGCGCCTATGGTCTATTATCCAAAGGAATTAAGAATATATAATAGAGAAAAGATAGTCTCTTCAATAAGCAGTACTGGGAAAACTGGACAGCTAAATGTAAAAGAATGAAATTAGAACATTCTTTAACACCATATACAAAAATAAACTCAAGGTGGATTAAAGACCTGAATATAATACTGGAATCCATAAAACTCCAAAGAAAACACAGGCAGAACACTCTTAGATATAAATAAGAGCAATTTTTTGGAGATCAGTAAAGCGAAGGAAACAAAAGCAAAAATAAACAAACGGGACCTAATTAAACTTAAAAGTATTTGCATAGCAAATGAAACCATTGACAAAATGAAAAGAACCTATGGAATGGGAGAAAATATTGGATTGGTTCATTTGGGTTTTTCATATGTAGTTACTGAAAAAAACAGAATGAACTTTTTGGCCAGACCAATATTTGCAAAGGGTTTACCTGTGATAAGGTGTAAATATCAAAAATACATAAGCAGCTCATACAACTCAACATCAAACAAACAAACTGAGTAAAAAATGGGGAGAATATCTGAATAGACATTTCTCCAGTGAGGACATGCAGATGGCCAACAGGCACATGAATAGATGCTCAACACCGCTAACCACCAGGGAAATACAAATCAATACCACAATAAAATATCACCTCATACCAGACAGAATGGCTATCATCATAGAGAAAACAAATAACAAATGTTGGTGAGAATGTGGAGGAAAGGGAAGCTTTGTTAGTGGGAATGTAAATTGACACAGCCACTATGGAAAACACTATGGTAGTTTCTCAAAAAACTAAAATTAGAACTATTATACGACCCAGCAATTCCACTCCTGGGTATATATCCAAAGAAAACAAAAAATACTATTTCAAAACGATACATGCACCCCAGTGTTCATAGCAGCTTTATTTACAAGTGCCAAGATATGGAAGCAAGTGTCTATCAACAGATGAATGGATACGAAGATGTGGCATATAATGGAATGAATGGACTTGGAGGCATTATGCTAAGTCAAATAAGTCAGACAGAGTATGACAAATAGTTTAAAATATCATTTATATGTGCAATCCAAAAAATACAAAATATATATTTTGTATATAATATAACAACAAAGAAACATAGTCACAGATACAGAGAACAAACTAGTGATTACCAGTAGGGAGAGAAGGAAGAAGGGGCAATATAGGGGTGGGGGATTAACAGGTACAAACTACTATGTATAAAATAAATGAGGATATATTGTACCACACAGGGAATATAGCCAATATTTTATAATAACTATAAATAGAGTATAACCTTTAAAAATTGTGAATCACTATACTGTGTACATCTGTAACATATAATATTGTACATCAACTACACTCCAATGAAAAATAAACAACAACAAAAAACCTTTAAAAAAAAAACTTGAAAGGAATCACAATATGCCACCTTAAAATATACCACTCTGGCCTAAGGATTATTTTGAACTGAAGGTAATTAAGAAACAGTAGACACAGAAAGACCTTTGGCCATCCCTCTAACTGCCATAAAGCAGGACGTATGTTTCCCACTCAGAAACTGTTCATCCTCTCCTCTTGCATTCCGGGAGAACAATGCTTAACACTGAAGACAGAAAGTTGGCATCAAGATGGGTCTGCACGAACAAAATCTTACTAAAATAGCCCTTATCTTCTGTTAGTTTCCCCATATATAAACTTTTCCAAAATTTACCACTTTAGAAATCCAAACCCCCTTTCTGTTTTTTTGTCACTTCTCCGTAATTTACCATGCTTTGTTAAAATGGTATATAAACCTCGGATCAAAGTGCTTCTTTGGGTCTTCATTTCTTTCCTTTGAAGGCCTCCATGCACATAAAAATTAAATTAACACAATAAAACTTGTATATCTTTTCTCTGGTTAATCTGTCATTTGTTAGTTTAATTCACAGGTTCCAGGTAAATAACCTAACAGAGCAGAGGAAATGTTTCTTTATTTCCCTATAAAACACTTAAATCAAGCCTTAAGCCATTCTATTCTAAGTCATATATATTTTAAAATATTTATACTAAAAATATTTAAATATGAAGTACATGTATTTCATCAAGTTATTTTGAGATAATTTTCAGCAACATGGATAGATGGCAGTTTATTGGCTCTTGCAACCTATTTTATGATTATTTATTTTAAAGTAATCTTTTTACAATTATCATTTCCAAAAGAGGTAAGAGAGCTAAAGACTTTTTTATTCTCCAATAATGCAGAGATGAATGATGTATATTTTTAATTTATGAAAACTTGAAATGGCAACCCACTCCAGTACTCTTGCCTGGAGAATCCCATGGAGGGAGCAGCCTGGTAGGCTACAGTCCATGGGGTCGCAAAGAGTCGGACATGACTGAGCGAGTTCACTTTCACTTTCAGCACCTTACATGGTTATATTGAGTTGGCTAAAAAGTTTGTTCTTATGGACTTCTGTAAGAGCTTACAGAAAACCCTAAATGAACTTTCTGGCCAACCCAATAATAAAAGGATGAAATTCAATAGATGATATTCAGTCTGGATGATAATCAGTGTGAACCGCAACTCAGTGCTGAGAACTGCCAACAGGTATATCCTATGTGACAGAACACTTCATCTGTGACTATGTCTAGTCTGCCAAAATGAAAAGGTAAATTGGGACTAGCTACATTTCAGTCATTTTCTTGACTATTTATTTCAATGAATTACTCTTTGGTCCTTCCAACCCTATTAGGACATTCTCTTTCCTAGTGATAAGCAATGAAAAAAGCAATTCCAATGTTATCTGAACCTTGAATCACTTATAAGACTAGATGGTAAAAAAGTCTTCAGAACACTGATTATACTTTCATGACTCAAATTATTTCATTTGCCTGTTGCACTTGACTTGAATTCTACAAACTGGACATTCTGATGGAATAACAGGTAAAGGTATCTCTACCTGGGGGGCTTGGAGTTGTAAAGACACATTTCATATGCTGAGTCCATCAGAACTTTCTCAAAGTAAACAAAGGTCTTTTTGCCTTATGTCCTCTTCTAAGGTGCTGAGCAGCAAACATGATCTAGGATCAGTAAATTTTGAGCTGATACAAACTGTGCTTTTATTGCCCAGCTTGCTATTAAGGTAGACTAAAAGTAGACAATGGCATAACTTCTTAATTCTTGAAAATTTTATCTAAAATAAAGACTTAATGTACATTTTTTTTCAAATTAACAGTAACATAGATCTTATTGAACTTCTGCTCTATAAAGTTCCAGCCTATTCTTATTCTCACACTAGAGTCATATACTACCCTCGAAGTATGGCCATACTGATTTTGGTGAGATTACTTAAAAAAAAAATATCATTCAGTATCAGCTCCAGTATCATGATACCATCCAGACTAAATGAGGGGGAAAATAGAGGGACTGATCTGTAGAAGTGAGTGAAATAATAAATTCTCTTCAATAAGAGTACCATAATGGGTGCATGTGTGTAGGTTGGGAATAGTAATAAAAGGAGTGATTCTTATGCTAAAAATTTTAAGATATTACTTTCTCTCATGCTATAACACTGTTTATGACTATAGAAACTTGAAATGGACTTCTGCTTACTTTTCCTGGCTGAACTTATATTACCAAAAATTTGCAATACTGATTTCCCCCTTCAATAACTTCTAAATGTTAATACCTTGTTACTAACCTCCTTGGCATACCAGCCTGACATTTGGGATCATTTGCTCATTAGCAACTTTGGCAAGAAGTTACTTTGGGGGCTCCGCCAACTGAATTTCTTAGCAATAAAGACAACCAAAAATACCTTTCCCAGCAAAGCAAGTGACAGAAAAAGTAAAAAGAAAATTCAAAAGGTGTTTGTAATAGTCTAAAATTTTATGTAAACAGTTACTTATCAGAATTCATATTTTTCTTACCTCAAACCAGTTATAAATCTAATCTCTCACCCTAATCAATAATATTTTCAGATTCTATTTTTCAATATATAATAATTACATCAGAGACTATTCTCATAAATCCCCATTGTTAGGGTTATCTGCATACAATGACATTTAAACTATTACATTTTCAGGTATTTAAAATATATTGTGTACATGATAAGAATGAAAACTATTTTGGTAAAAACCACAATAAAATCATGTCTATTAGAAAAATAGCATGGATGTAAACAAATTAGCATGAACATTCATCTTAGCAAAAAACTCAGAGGAGAATAACGAATGTTTATACTCGGTCTTAGTTGTTTTGAAATGATTAGTTATTACATTTTGAACCAATGAACTCATTTTACTTTTAGGATAGAAAACTATGGAATCTAAGAACATATTTTTAAATAAAATACCCTATTATATATGTTTCATTTTTTCCACCCCTGACAAAATTGTAGAGCATTGCCCTTTCAAAAACAGTAAGTTTTACTAAAGCGTTAGAGATATGCTGACTCTCAGTGTTTTTATGGAAAAATACAAATGACTTTATAGCTATTGCAAAAGGTTTCCAGCTATATCTGTGCTTAACATTTATCATCACATGTTGAATTTCACATTTTCAAATGTAATTATAGAAAACTAGAATCATACAAGGAGTTCATTAGGGTGGGAGCTTGTTTTGCAAAATTCAAACATTTGAAATGTCAAAAGATTCTCCATATTGTACAACTTAATTTATATTCAAATATAGCAATGAATCACTCACTTCCTGCTAGTGAAAACAAGAAATCCAATTATATTAACAAATTTGGTTTCCATTTGTAAATTAGTTAACTTATAGCAACTTTATGGTACTAGCTTATGCATAGTATCTTTTAAAAATTAAGGACAATTTCATATTTAATTGAAGTCAGGCTTTTTTGTAATTCCTATTTAGCATATTTATATTAAACAAGGGCCAAGCTGTCTTCTCTAAGGTGAAAAAAAAAAACAAAACACAACCATCAAACTAGATTTGTGAATTTGTAAGCATGTGCAAATCAAGGGGAGACTTTGGAATTCTCAAGTTCCACTTAAGACTTTCTTACTATCTCTTCTGACTGGCCCCATTTTTGAGGGAGGGTAAGGAGACACTGATAGCAGCTAGGGTGTAATTAGTATCTTCCTATTAAATGTGAGGGGCCTTCCCAGGTGGCACGGTGGGTAAAGAATCTGCTTGCAATGCAGGAGACACAACTTCTATCCCTGGGTCGGGAAGATCCCCTGGAGGAGGGCATGGCAACCCACTCTAGTATTCTTGCCTGGAGAATCCCATGGATAGAGGAGCCAGGTGGGTTACAGTCCATGGGGTTGCAAAGAGTCGGACATGACTGAAGTGATTGAGCATGCATGTATCAAATGTGATCACCAAAGAACTCTGCAGAACTTTGGCCCTTTTTGTGATATTAACATATATATTTGTGATATTAACATATGTATAAAAGAGTACATTCTTATTATAATAAAATTAAAAAAGAGAACACATTATAATAAGTTGTACTGGTGTGTATGATCTTTTATAGCTAGTTGATCTGCTCTATCCGGATATTCTAAAACTGGATTTACAGTGATACATTACACCAATCCTTTCTTTTAAACCCATGCATAGTTATGATCAAGGTTCTAGAATAAGTTTTCTCATACTGATTTTATTGCGAGCAAGTGCAGAACTAATCCAAATGACACCAATAATAGATTTAGAACAAAGTTAGACAACCCAAAACCAAAATTAAAAGCAGCACTTTAAGACCACTATGAACAGTACATTAAGTATGTATACTACCATTTAGGAAAACTATCACATAATTTGAAAGAAACATTACTTCATACTAATTGACTAAGTGGAGTATACATCATAAATATACACAAAACCAGAACTTGACCAAGGAAAATGTCATGATGACATTTTCTTTCTCCTTATTGTAAATCTTCAGCACAGCACTAGAAAGTCTGTTTTCTCTTTGCAGAAAATCAATAAATACTTCAAAAGCAGAAACAGGAACTCTTCTTTAACAAAACAATACTTTAATTATAGAAGGCCTTGGGAACCAAGGCCTTAGTTTTAGCCATACTAGGAATGGTTTCAGATCTTAGTCACGTGGGCAGATCTGGTCTCCATGGTGATGCGAAAGTCAGCCTGAGAAGTGGAAAGAACTGTGGTACATTGCTCCCCATAGAAACAGACAAGCTGAAATCAAATGCAGCTTCTGTATTTAGCATCGCCAAAGCCTGAAGCTCCAGTGAAATGGTACCTTACTTCGGGAGTTACCATGGCAATCTGCTAAGAAAGGCAGGTTACAGATATCCACATCGTTTACTACTAAAACATCAAACCAAATGCCAGAGCACATAGGTTAAAAGTAACAATTTATTCACTAGTTCTGAATTTGGTTTTCTTAAATTGGGTTTAGAAGTTTAATAGTGGCACTGTTGTTCTTACAAAATTCATATAATCTAATTCCTGCAATGATGAGACCTGGGTTCAATCCCTGGGTTGGGAAGATAGCCTGGAGAAGGGAATGGCTACCCACTCCAGTATTCTTACCTGGAGAATTTCATGGACAGAAGAGACTGGCGGGCTACAGTCCATGGGGTCGCAAAGAGTTGGACATGACTGGGTGACTAACACTTTTCTTTTTCAAGAAGCATTTTTTTTAAAAGATTTTTTAATCTTAAGAAATAGCCTGAACAACTTCTACTCTCCTTCACTTTCGTGTAAACATTCTGAAGGCAAATTAATTATGATACTAACATTTGTGTTCTACTTTCTACTTTCTAAAGTGCTTTTTAAAAATGCAATATCTCAAAAAATGTGGAAAATAGAGAATTTCACTAGAGTTCACTTTGGTAATGAATTTTTCATGCTACCGACTGCAAAGTACAAGTGAGAAATCTGAAGTTGGAAACACATGGAAGTGCAAATGTTGTACTCTCTCATAGTGCCTTTCAGGGCACATGAATCAACTTTTCAGGTGTGCAAGAGGTGATACGAAGATACGTTTTATCATGAAAGAAAACATAGTCATCTACAGTACATCAGATTTGGTACCTGGAAATATGAGTGGCATCTTCCCATTTTACTTCTAAATCTGTTGCTTCTCTATCCCCTGTACCAATCAAAAGATTAAAAAAAATAAACAAAAAGATCTTTAGCTGACACCAAAAAAAAAAAGGGCAGAAAGATTTGGATTATTTCAAAGAAGATGAATAAAGCAGAACTTGGAAGGGAAAACTGAAGTAACTTTGTCCACCACGTGAAATACTTTTCAAATTCATCTCAACATAATTCTTCGGAAGTAGTTCTTTTTTTTTAAATATACCAATACTAACTTGATACAAATTAGCTATGAAAGGAATCATGTCAAAGTTTAAAATACTAGGAGTTTTGACTCAACTGGGGGAATTGTTTCACTATTTATACATATCAAGGTACATGATTTTTGGATACTGATTAGTTAAAATTGGAAAGTGCACCAATTACAATTTTTAGTAATAAAGAGCCAAGTGGTGTGCAGGGCTTTGATTTATTCTTTTGAAAGAGGGTATTAATGGTGATACTGACTTGCTATATTAAAACTTAAACATTTTAGTTTCTTTTATATGGGTCTAATATACATACAGATAAAGGAAACATCTTGCTAAATTTTAACCTCAATTACAATGATAGATCTGAGGGGCAATATGTGGTTGTGAGCATTCATTCTGCTGTTAGAAAGTTTTAGACTGAATCTCAGATGTGCTATTAACTACCAAGGAGTCCTGATCATGCTATTAAATCAGTTTCCTCATCTAGAGGATGAGGGTAGTAACAGTATTTATCTCCCAGGATTGTTGTGACGATTAAATAGGTTATATATTGTGCAAGAACCTTAGAATAGTTAGCACTCATTAAAAGTCTTAGCAATTATTTGTGATAAGATAATGTGTTCAACAAGCATACAAGATTTAAACAAAATACACCCTATTATAAATGTGTTGGTTTTACCTTAGGGAAGGCAACTCCATTACAGTATTTTTTCCATGTGGAAAAATATCTCTTCTCTCTACATGAGAGAAGAATGAAAAATTCAGATTTATGGACATGCCTAACTTTGCAGATTGCACTTCAAGTCCAGACTATGTAGCATACCTTTACAGAAAAGATAAACCACTGAAATGCCTTTCATTCAACAGACAGGTATAGTCCATAGGAAAGGTGAAGAGAGTTTTCCTAAGACAGTAGTGAAAGTAAAAGACCAAGTACGGAAACGGCACCCCACTCCCGTGTTCTTGACTGCAGAATCCCAGGGACGGGGGAGCCTGGTGGGCTGCCGTCTGTGGGGTTGCACAGTGTCGGACACGACTGAAGTGACTTAGCAGCAGCAGCAACACATAATTCAGTCATTCTATTCAGAATGTCTTTGATAACATTATTCAAAGACTGACCATTAAAGATGTTGTAAACCTGATTGAAATGAATTAAGATTTACTTAGAATGGAGGTAGCAAGTTAGAACATCTTCAGTTTTCACTTCCTTACAGTTCAAGTTATGCTCATTAAATATATTTCATTACACAACTGAAATATATAATAAATCATATTAATACAAATGGGATTTTTATTTCCCTTATCAATGTGTGTCTCCCACTTGCCATTTGACAGCTTATTTGACACACTAATGTGGCTAAATGTCCAAAATTAATTTTTTTCTTTAAGATACAAACATAAAAGAGGGATATTGAAGAGTTATTTTGAAATCAGTGCCCTCTGTGTGGGATTTTTACTGTCAAATCCAAAAGCATCACATATTTCAGCTTGCCATTATGGTGAACCATATCACCTCTGATGTATTATACAGCTCTCCATGACTACAGCTTCCTCTCCTATTTCTTCTACTATGTCTAATCTTTGAGCTAATTAAGAACACAACTTCCTCCTGCATTCACTTCCTCATCCAGCGTGAACCACTCTAACTAGAACTCTCAATCTCCTTACCCTCTTGGATAGGTACTAACCATACACTTTCAAGTATTCAACTTCTGCTTTCTTATTCCTACCTAGCCACTGGGCATTACTAGAAGACACTGTATGTCCATGCTGAGTTGGCACCATTCTAAATTCGGGTATTCTGACTTTTCATCATCAAGGATCACTTGGCAGATCTCTTATTAGTGCCTGGTTAGTTCAATTTCCAGTTCCCCATTGAGATGCTCCAAGTTTCCATTAGATTCTTCAAGTCCTACTCTCTACCTATGGATCTTCCTTTGAACAGATAACTACTTGCTTCCGCATTTGTAGAGGGGATAAAGTAACTCTCATTTGGACTGTTCAGTTTCCTAACTTGTCTCCCCATCACTTGTATGCTCTCACACCAATACATCTTCTGTACTTTTATACAGGAGAGTGACCTTTCTGAAACATGTCTGATTACAAGCACTTTCCTACTGAGATCTCCAAATGCTCTCCATCATGCTTTTTTGGGATACAATCCAAACTTCTGGGCATGGAATACCAAGACTTATAATTTAGTTCTTCAACAATTTTTGTCTCATCTCTACTCTTCCATATTATATGCTGTATTTTCTTAATTGTCATTTTTCTTCATTTCTACCATTGCTGATGCTATTTTTTTTTTAATCACAAAGAACCACTTTTCTTTTCCTCCTGGTGAAATTAAGCTTAAAAGTCACATCCTCTGTGACCTCTTGTCTAATTTCACAAGGTAGAAATAATCAAGACCTCTTAACTACTTTCATGAAACTTAACATGCTCCATCTTTTAAAAGACTTAATATACTGTAATGTTACATGTGGATGCTTTTCTCTCCTATTTGATGGCAAACTTACTGATTGATTTTTAAAAATCTTTGTTTTTCCCACACTTAGGAGAGTACATATTCAAGACATTGTGGTTGCTCCATAGATATTACTTAAATTGAATTAAGTCACTAAAATAATTTTATTTTAACATCTAAATATATGAGGTGCAGGGCTTCCCAGGTGGCTCAGTGGTAAAGAATCCACCTGTCAATGCTGAGAGGTGAGTTTGATCCCTGGGTTGGGAATATCCTTTGGAGAAGGAAATGGCAATTCATTCCGGTATTCTTGCCTGTGAAATCTAACAGACAGGAGCCTGGATGGCTACATACAGTCCATTAGGTTGCAAAAGAATTGGACATGACTTAGTGATTAAACAATAACAAACATGAGGTACAAGCTGAATAAAGTATTCTATTATACAACTGGATAAAGTGCTTTACTTCACTAGACCTTCCATTTTACTAAGAAGATCTACTTCAAGTCTTTAATGTGAACTATGTGGCAGAGGGGAAAACCTTAGGAAGATAGGTCGCTGAGGTCAAAGAATGCTATTTATGGCACTGCTATGTCAAAAAAGAATGATCTAGACCTTATATGAAGTGATAGCCTAACCACTGCTAAAGGGTGTTTCCTTGAATGACCTAGATTGTCAAGTTATTCACATGTCATTCACATTCAGAGTAGATGAGGTGAGTCAAAATTTTACTAAGATTCAGGACAAGCTTTTAATTATAAATATAGTATATAAATACATTCTCGAAAGGTCCTCTGTTGACAGAGGCTGATTAGAAGGAACTACTGCAAAAAAATCTTATTAACACCTTGCTAACTTGGAGAGTTGACTCATTGGAAAAGACTCTGATGCTGGGAGGGATTGGGGGCAGGAGAAGGGGACGACAGAGGATGAGATGGTTGGATGGCATCACTGACTCGATGGACGTGAGTCTGAGTGAACTCCGGGAGTTGGTGATGGATAGGGAGGCCTGGCGTGCTGCAATTCATGGGATCGCAAAGAGTCGGACACGACTGAGCGACTGATGTGATCTGAACTTGGAGAGATGCTGGAAGGCGTTGCAGCCTTGAGGTTTATTGCTATGTGCAAAACAGTCATTTCAGACGATTTTGAACGATTAGGTTTCTATACCACGTTGCTAAGGCAAAATAAGACACCATTACAACATATCCATTTCTGTCCTTTATTGTGCCCTTCTTTGCAAGAGATGTTCCCTTGATATCTCTAATTTTCTTGAAGAGATCTCTAGTCTTTTCCATTCTAGTGTTTCCCTCTATTTCTTTGCATTGATCATGGAGGAAAGCTTTCTTATCCCTTCTTGCTATTCTCTGGAACTCTGCATTCAGATGGGTATATCCTTCCTTTTCTCCTTTGCCTTTTGCTTCTCTCCTTTTCTCAGCTATTTGTAAGGCCTCCCCAGACAACTATTTTGCCTTTTTTTTTTCCCCTTGGGGATGGTCTTAATCACTGCCTCCTGTACAATGTCATGAACCTCCATCCATAGTTCTTCAGGCACTTTATCAGATCGAATCCCTTGAATCTGTCATTTCCACTGTATGATCGTAAGGGATTTGACTTAGGTCATACCTGATCTAGTGGTTTCCCCTACTTTCTTCAATTTAAGTCTGAATTTGGCAATAAGGAGTTCATGATCTGAGCCACAGTCAGTTCCTGGTCTTGTTTTTGCTGACTGTATAGAGCTTCTCCATCTTCGGCTGCAAAGAATATAATCAATCTGATTTCAGTGTTGACCATCTGGTGATGTCCATGTGTAGAGTAGTCTCTTGTGTTGGAAGAGTGTTTGCTATGATCAGTGTGTTTTCTTTGCAAAACTGTTAGCCTTTGCCCTGCTTCATTTTGTATCCCAAGGCCAAACTTGCCTGCTACTCCAGGCAAGTATCTCTTGACTTCCTACTTTTGCATTCTAGTATCTATGTTCAAGAGTTTGCTCACATTCGAGTCCATTGAGTCGGTGATGCTATATGACCATCTCATTCTCTGCTGCCCCGTTCTCCTTGTGCCTTCAATCTTTTCCAGCATCAGGGTCTTTTCTAATGAGTTGGCTCTTCTCATTAGGTATCCAAAGTATTGGAACTTCAGCTTCAGCATCAGTCCTTCTAATTAATACTCAGGGTTGATTTCCTTTTGGATTGACTAGTTTGATCTTCTTGCTGTCCAAGGGACTCTGAAGAGTCTTTTCCAACACCACAGTTTGAAGGCATCAATTCTTCGGCACTCAGCCTTCTTTAAGGTCCAACTCTCACATCTGTACATGACTACTGGAAAAATCATAGCTTTGACTATATGGACCTTTGTTGGCAAAGTACAATCTCTGCTTTTTAATATGCTGTCTAGGTTTGTCATAGCTTTTCTTCAAAGGACGAAGTGTCTTTTAATTTCAAGACTGCAGTCACCGTGGGCAGTCATTTTGGAGCTCAAGGAAATAAAATGTCACTGTTTCCACTTTTTCCCCTTCTACTTGCCATGAAGTGATGGCAACAGATGCCATGATCTTGGTTCTTTTAATGTTGAGTTTCAAGCCAGCTTTTCCACTCTCCTCTTTCACTTTCGTCAAGAGGCTCTTTAGTTCCTCTTCACTTTCTGCCATTAGAGTGGTATCATTTGCATATCTGAGGTTATTGATATTTCTCCTGGCAATCTTGATTCCAACTTGTGATTCATCCAACCCAGCATTTCACAAGATGGACTCTGCACAGAAGTTGAATAAGCAGGGTGACAATATACAGCCTTTTCATACTCCATTTCTAATTTTGAACCAGTCCATTGTTTCATGTCTGGTTCTAACTGTTGCTTCTTGACCTGCATACAGATTTCTCAGTAAACAGGTAAGGTGGTCTGCTATTCTCATCTCTTCAAGTATTTCCCAAAGTTTGATGTAATTCACACAGTGAAAGGCTTTAGTGTAGTCAATGAAGCAGATGTTTTCCTGGAATTCCCTTGCTTTCTCTGATCCAACGTATTTTGGTAATTTGATTTCTGGTTCCTCTGCCTTTTCTAAACCCAGCTTGTACATCTGGAAGTTCTTGGTTCACATACTGTTGAAGCCTAGCTTGAAGGATTTTGCACATTACCTTACTAGCTTGTGAAATGAGCACAACTGTATGGTAGTTTGCAGTCTTTGGTATTGCCCTTCTTTGCGACTGGAATAAAAATTGACCTTTTCCAGTCCTGTGGCCATTACTGAAGTTTTCCAAATTTGCTGACATATTGAGTACAGCACTTTAACAGCATCATCTTTTAGGATTTGAAATAGCTCAGCTGGAATTCCATCACCTACATTAGCTTTTTTTGTAGTAATACTTCCTTAGGCTCACTTGCCTTCACACTCCACGTTGTCTGCCTCTAGGTGAGTGACCATACCATTGTGGTTATCCAGATCATTAAGATCTTTTTTTGTATAGTTCGTCTGTGTATTCTTACCACCTCTTCTTAATCTCTTCTACTTCTGTTAGGTCCTTACTATTTCATCTTGACTATCTTTACATGAAATGTTCCCTTGATATCTCCAATTTTCTTGAAGAGATCTCCCGTCTTTCCCATTCTATTGTTTTCCTCTATTTCTTTGCATTGTTCATTGAAGAAGGCCTTCTTATCTCTCCTTGTTATTCTCTGAAACTCTGCATTCAGTTGGATATATCTTCCCTTTTCTCTGTTGCCTTTTGCTTCTCTTCTTTCTTCAGCTATTTGTAAAATTTCCTCAGATGACCACTTTGCCTTCTTGCATTTCTTTTTCTTGGGATAGTTTTGGTCACTGCCTCCTGGACATAAGTTCTTCAGGCACTTTGTCTACCAGATCTAATCCCTTGAATTTGTTTGTTACCTGCACTGTATAATCATCAGGGATCTGATTTAGGTATTCTTTAGCCATAAGAATTATAACTTCATAGACACAATTTTTATCATTTCAACTCCACTAAACTCAATTGCAGATACAATAAAATATTCTTGAGCTTTTAGTCACTGGTCAAATGTATGACCTGTAAAGACATCATTTATGACTGCTTTTATGGTTTACCTTTCAGATGATAATTAAGTGCTGCTTAACTTGGTAGTAGTGAAGTCGCTCAGTCGTGTCTGACTCTTTGCAACCCCATGGACTGTAGCCTACCAGGCTCCTCAGTCCATGGAGTTTTCCAGGCAAGAGTACTGAAGTGGGTTGCCATTTCCTTCTCCAGGGGATCTTCCCAACTCAGGGATCGAACCCAGGTCTCCTGCACTGCAGGCAGACGCTTTATTGTCTGAGCCACCAAAAACTAAGTAAAACAAACTGCATTATATCCCTTTTCCTTCTTTTTCTTTTTAAAACTTAAGAGTGTGAAATAGGATAGCTCTGCATTTCATGAAAATAGTTTAACTGGCTTAAAGTCTCTAGTTTGATGTCAATCATCTCAATATACTAAAAAGATAGCTCTGAATGTCAGTAATGCACAGGACTTCCCTATACATTTCAGAAACTGAAGACTGATTTGAATTCACCAGTGGAAATATTACTGATGCTTAAACAGTGTGTCATTCATAGTCTGGTTTTCTCATTATTATTTTTGGGGTATATTTATTAAACTCTGAAAGCCTGAAAGTCACTGATAAATTGCTCAAAATAGTAAGTGGAATTGCTAAATTTTAGCTGGAATTATAGAACAGTTATTCCTTTTTTTATTCTCCATATTATATTAATCGGAAACCAATTTGGGGACACCCATGTCTCTTCTTCTAACAGCATGCAGTATTTTGTAAGCTATTATATAAATCCCCCCAAAAGTTTTATTTACTATCTGTATAGTCTTGGTTCTATGACAGTGAAGCATATGTTGTTAATATAAACCTTATTTAATACACATATGCTCAGTGAACTATTAGCAAAGTAATTTTTGAAGGGCTAAATCTAGTGTGTGTGTTTGTTCATTTATTTTTACCATCAGTTGTATTAACTATTCAGATAGGAGAGAGAGATCACTAACTATGTATGACAGTATCAAAGTACATAGACAGTGTAGCTCAACTCTACTTTTCATTAAACCACACATGAGATCTTACCATATATTCTCTAAAAACCATAATAAAAGAGACGATCGCCAAGAAATATCCTTGTCTTTTATAGATAGGCAGCATATATCTTATTATAGCAAGTTAATTCAATAAACAGAAGTATGAAAGTGTCACCCATAAATTATTTAGACCAGAAATTGGTAGTATAGTTTTTTTTATTACCAAGATATCATTTTATATAAAAGGTCTTAACATGAAGAGATTTGAATGCAGCTTGTTTCTACAATTTGAAGCTACAGTTGATAGAAAATGTGACGTAGATTACAGTGAAGAAATGCTAATTCTTGAAAGTGAAAGTGAAGTCGCTCAGTCGTGTCTGACTCTTTGTGACCCCATGGACTGTAGCCTATCAGGCTCCTCCGTCCATGGGATTTTCCAGGCAAGAGTGCTGGAGTGGATTGCCATTTCCTTCTCCAGGGGACCTTCCCGACCCAGGAATCGAACCTGGGTCTCCTGCATTGCAGGCAGACGCTTTACCGTCTGAGCCACCAGGGAAGCCAAGAAATGCTAAGTCTTAGGAACCACTGAATGAGGCTGACCAAGGAATATGGCTGATCAGGGATAGCACTCTGGGTTAAAAAAAAAGTTACCAGAAATCTCTGGTATTCTTATTTCCTTACTCTTGCTAGATTCTATTAATGGCCAAGGTCTGTGTGGTTCTAATACTGTATCTTGGCACATTCTGGTATTGAGAGATGTAAGAATAAAAGATCTTACAAACTGTCCTAATGAAGTAATCTAGTTTTTATAACTCCAGTTGTGCAATTTGCAGAATACAAAAAAGCTTGTGATCAGCTTCTATGAAACCTTTTGAAGATGAACAAATATGAAACAATATAACCTGAGTTCCAATATTTTTTGCTTATCACCAATATACTATGGGGCTTAATTAATTAAAAATGAGATTAATACTTGTAAGTAATTGCTGAGTCCATTAAAGCCCTGACAATTTCATGTCACAAAAATATAAAGAAATGACTATGACTAAAATCTATTTGGAATCTAACACTGAACAACGGGGGATAACTAAGTGGCACTTTAGACATGTAGGGAATTAAAAGTAGCTTAATTGTTTTCTATTTTTTCTAGTGGCAAGGAGAGAAAACACATAGTTGGGTATGAACATGAGATGATAAGGAATATGATTTTAAAACTTCAGAGAGTAAAACAGAAATTTTGAATGATCATTTTTTTTTTTTTGATCAGTAGTTTTAAAAAATGAAATTCTAGTAGTACAAACATAAACAGTCTCAATGAGAGAAGGAAAGGAGATGTAGTTCCAGTCAAGATAGTTACAGGAAATTCCTTAGTAAAAGCTTTTAAGGAAGAGGGTACTAGAAATGAACAAGTGGAAAATAATACCAATTGCTTGCAAGAAGAATACCAGGAAGGCAAATGTTCAGCTGAGGATTGTTAAGAAGCTGAAGACAGAACTTAAAAAAAAAAAATTTTTTTTTTTTAAATCCAAATGGGAAGGTGGTAGGTAGTATATGACTTCAATGGTATTTTAGGTGTTTCCTGCAAGGAGAGAAGTCTTTACACTAGGAAATTTAAAAGACATGTGTCTTGAGATAAGGGCCTATCTTATCAAAAGAACTACATTATGGTCTCTTTGAACTAGAAGAATAATCTTAGGAACTGAATGAATTTTTGGAATTTATTTTAGGGTCACCATCAGAATGCCTGAGACATTGTTTAAAGAGAGAGTTCTCTTATACAAATAAACCAAACTTTGCATGGGTTCTTCAGAGAACACAGTGATAAACCTGACATAGATACATGATAAAGTTTTAGAACAGACTATTAGTGGGAGGAGTTTCATTTTTTAATTTCAGTTGAATGACCAACATGCATTCAATAGATATGAAACATTTTTAACTGGCTTCCCCCACCTGCCCTGGACAGTATCTCTAGGTTGGGAGACAAGTGGAAAGCCAAGGGCAGTGAGCCTTGCATTTGATAAAATTTTGCATGATATCCTTATGAATAAACTGGTGTAATATGGACTGAGTGATATTACTATTAATTAGTTGGAGCCAGATAAGGATACTGAATGACTGAATGAAATTAACATATATAAAATTTCAGTTTGAATGCCCCACAGCTATGTCCTTGCTCCTTTCTTCTTTAAAATGTTTTGTGTGTTTCCTTATTCAGTGAAGCAGTTAAAAACATAGAAAGGATACTTGGAACCTTGGAGGATTATTCAACAACAGGAGGAATGATTAGTACCATAGAATAAAACTGAGAGTCCAAACTTTCTTAACAGGATTGAATATTGCTAGGTGAAAAGCTGAAAAGTTAAAACTTTAACAGCAAGAAAAATAAATAGTTGCATTTAGGTTAAAAATAAAGTAAATAAGTGTGGGGATGCTACTTGACATAAAAGCATCATATGAATCGACAGTGAGTAGGTTAAACTAATATAATCATGTCCACAAAAATATCATGTCTAGATTGCTGCAACAGTTCCAGTACACATGGCATGGAGACACTGAAAAGAAACAAGGCAGACAGATGCGGGTAACCAGGATTGTGTAGAACTTATGTCACAGGTTATAAAGTTAAGGTGATTATATGCATTCAGCTCGGAGATAAGGCAACACAAATAATGTCTGATAACACAATTCCACTGTACACTTTTGGACATGTACAATGTGCAGATACACAAGAGAGCAAAGGTGAGGCCATTATGCTGAAGAGAACCATAAAATCTTAGAGTTAGAAGAAGCAATCACATTCAGTTGTCCCACTGACTCTGGAAGCCCTGATTGGTAGCTGGTTTTTGGTTCCTTCTTAAACACAGGGTAAGGAGGAATCCTCTAAACTGACAAAAACCAGTTATCCCACTCTTGGGCAAATGCAATCATTGGAACGTTTTCCCTCATATCAATCTAAAATCACCCTCCATGCATCTATTATGTCCTCTGGAATCTTAAAGATCATTCATCCATCTTCCACATGTCAGCCTTTCAGTATTTTTCTGATTTTCAATGTCAAGACCCACAATGAGTAGAAAATTTATAAGAAGTCAGCTTTTATATCACTACCAGGAAGACCTTTTAAACTAGAGCTGTCCAACATGGAATGCCCTGTCTTTGGGGGCAGTAAGCTCTAGGTCCCTAAAATATTCAAGCAGAGACTCAGTAAAATTCATCAAGTGTATAAAGATATTTCCATATTGGGTGTGAGGATGATATTTAAAACTCTAATTTCTATGGTGAGATAGCTAATCATTATGCATATTTACACATAGCATGGCACTTGTTATATGCCTCCTCCAATAAAAAACAATTTATCTATTATTAAATTAATTCTTCACCTTAATATAAAACATTTAAAATGGGTTCTATAGCATTTACCAGAGAGACACTATTCACAGCAACACACACAAAAAGTGTTACATATCTAAAGAAGATTTCAAAGTTATGGCTAACTTTTCACTTAATTATTCAGCAAAGATATTCAACATTTGTACAGAATTATTTTTAAAATTGTAAACATCTTTCGACCTCCAGAGCTGAGGCACACTCCTTCTAATTAGGTTAATAAAAGATGATCATGAGTCTTAGAACCCAGGATGCTAAATCAAGAGATGGCTCCCCAGCAAACTCATAGGGTATCAGAGAATAGAATACAAAGTGAGGGGTGGGGCTTACTGTCAGAGTTGGCAGTGGGTTGTGTTGAAGCCAAACAGATTCCAAGCTGTCCCTGCTCCCTGTTCTTTATAGAAAAGGCATGAAAACCCCTGCCTGTTGACATTGGTAAAGAACAAGGAGAAAATAGCAGAGATGCTAGAGGAAAAAAGGTAAAGTTTAAGTTTAGTAATGCTGAAGTTATGGGCTATTTTCTCTCACTAAGAATCCTAAAGTGAGTGCTTCAAAATACCCATTTCATAAGGTTATAGAATAGACTCAAAATTAGGGCAACAACAATTTAAGGAAAATATTAAAAGAAAGGAAGCAATAAAGTCATGGATGAGAAAATTCAGGTCTTAAATGAATAAATCTTAGGTATTAAGTCAAGAAAGCCTACAGATCATTTATCAGAAGAGAAAAAGCACAATAAATATACCAGATTCAAAATCATGGAAGATATGGGGTTATAAAGGTGGAAGAAAGAGAAAAATTCTGTTTAAAAAGGTTAAGATTTCCCTAAAATGGACATTCAAAATACAGTATAATTTTCTGTATTTGGTACTCTGTCAATAGTAGGCTTTTCTGATGATCAAATTCCATTTTAGTTGTACTATAAAACTGGGAAGCATCTTCTCAATCATCAAATATTTACCTTGTGGTCAGTATAGTATCATGGCCTATGTATCATACTGACCATAGATTAATATTTCTTCGATTGAGAAAAAATTCCTAATTTTATAGAAATAAATGAGACGTTTTAGACATCTGGTTTCAGTTAATCAGCATATGAGATTAACCAAGAAGTATTTTCCCCAACCATAATGTTTAAGGAATGAGCCAAATCAGAAATAGCTCAAGAGTGATATTATTTGATCCTAACCAGCTTTATAAATTTTGCATAAGTGATAAGTACCTTAAAATGAACAAAGAATATCTTGCAGTATCTCTCAAAGGATCATTTTTATATTATCAATTGGTTATTAGGGGAATTATTGGCATAGTGTAAAAAGGAGGCTGAATACTTTGAGTTATTTGCTCTGTTTCATGCTATCAGAAAGATTTTTCTTATTTTTCAAAGATAATTTACAAACTTTTGTTGTAAGTAGACTTACAAAAGAGTTAGATATACTCTTAACATAGTGCCTGGCTTGTAATAAACAAACAGTAAATGTTTGTTGAATGAATGAATAAATACACACTTAGAACTCAATAGACTATATATTGATACAGCAAAGCAAAAATACAATACAGAGGTTTATTTTACATTTTAGTAGGCTGAATTTAGATATTGAAATATTAGGGAATCCAGGATTAAGAATGTTAAAGAATTTATATCTGTAAAATGAATCTTAATAACTATCGCTCTTATTTTCAAACATTCTATAATTTCTGTGAGATAACCTAGAAAATTGATCTTATTGGAAATTTTTATTTGTAATAGAAACAAATATATATGAAATTTTCAAATTACATATCAGAGACAATAACCTAGAATTCTCAAGGATGAGGTTTAAATATTAAAATATTTTTAATGACCAATTGCCACTTTTGCATTTAAGATATATAATGATAGGTACTTTTTCCTTATTGGATGTCATATTAGTGAGTATTTTCACATTAAAGACAAAATTTCAGAGTGTAAAAGATCGAGCTATTAGGACCAACTATTAGGGCTAAAGTGCATATGACTAAACATAAGAAAGTTTGAGAGGCCAGAGGAAGGAATTTGTGAGAACACTGGAAAAAAGAAGTAAGGGAGATGGTTTAGTAAAAAGATTAAAGCCAAAGTCACAGGTGAAAAAAACTGACCACCAGACACAGTAGTTCTGAAGTCCATCTCTGAGTTCTACGTTCTAGCTTTGAAGGCTAGACTTGCTATGTTTTTTAGCTACTTGTCTCTGGCTTAGCTGTTTTCATCACAGATATTTGGGATAAGCTGACATTACAGGAAGACCCCCGTAAAGAAGGGTGGGAAAAAGTCACAGCATTAAGGCATTGGGCAGGCAGGCAAGGAGCGACATACCACTCTGAGTGTGTATGTGTGTGAGGTGTAAGCATGAATGTACAGCCATTGTCATTTCTTCCAGCTCCTTCCATCATTTTTGAAATAGTCAACAGGTAACTGCTGCATTTTCTAGGGTGATATATGCTGGGATTGGGGCTGGGTTCTGAGGTGGTATGTAAGTAATTACACAAGACTACCGCTTATATTATAAACAATTATATTATATTATAAATCACATCAAAAAAATTTGAGGAAATACACTAACTTGAAACCAACTAAACCATATCATCCCTCCCTACTCACACTGAGTTACAGGAAAAAGATATATGAGAAAAACAAATTCATACAAGAATTTTTAAAGCTTTAACTTTTAAAAGAAGTTACCTCTGGAGAGTAAGAATGAGGGTTGCTTTTTACTTTATCATTTATCATTTGATACATTTGTATCATAATATATACTTTATACATATACAAATGTATCATAATGATACATTTATCATTGTATTTTAATTAATTTGTTTATCTAGCAACAAGTAAGTTACTACTTTTCAATAAAACAATAAAAGAAAAACATGTAGGAAAGTTTAAAAACTTCAAATGCATGTTTTATAGTGTATCCCTATTATGTCTTAATCTACTATCTTCCACTAGTTGGTAACCATAGCAGGTAGACTTCATATACAGAGGGGAAAAAAAGCAGCATTTGTGACCTTCAGCTTTGGCAAGGGCGACCCAGATAAAAGGAGTTTAAACTTAGAACAGCTTCTCATAAAATAAGCTAGAACAAATTTTACTGAGAAACTGACTATATGCTACCACTGATCTGAAGAAAGGGGATTGCCTTTTGGTGTGTGAAAATAGTAACAACTAGCAGTGTGGCTGAACTGCATCATCTTTCCTGGGAAAACAAACTGTAAATCATAACTAGTCTTAGCTATACAGGTGAGGGGTTGTCATTCTTGTATGTGAGTTTTAACTCTTCTCTGTCCACACCTTCTGCTGGTATGACTCTGCAGCATCTAGAATTCATTCTTTAGCCAACTGAATCTGGCTTCATTACTTATTATGAAACTTCTGAGAATATTTTCCTGGCTGATGCAGGCTATTGGCTATTTGCTAAAGTACAAGTTGCAATTTCAACACATTTTACGAATGAATCAGGACAAAGTTAGGTGTTGGGTGACTTCTGAGGAAGGCAGCAGATTTTGGTAGGAAAATCAACTACCAATGGGTGCTGAAAGATCTGGTTTCTAACAATAAGTTGCTTATCTAATATGTCATCTTCTTGTGGCCTTCATCTTTGAAATGGGAGTATAACAGGAAGAAAATGGTTTCAACATAGAGAAAGTGACTATAAATTAGCTATAATATCAATACAAAGAGCAGTAATTCTAGTTATTAGTATCCTAGCTTTGTGGTGCCCAGCATGGAGAAGGTATGCTGAACACATGCAGTCCTGCCCTTCCCTTTACAAGATACCCAAAATAAAGAATTTTGTAATGTTTTTTTTATTTTATTTTATTTTTAAACTTTACATAATTGTATTAGTTTTGCCAAATATCAAAATGAATCCGCCACAGGTATACATGTGTTCCCCATTCTGAACCCTCCTCCCTCCCCTTAGCTTTAACTACTATATAATAAAATGGGAAAGAATTAGTGATAAAAGGGTTACAATTATTCATTCCTTCACTTACTCATTTATCCAATACTGCCTGGCCTACTATGGGCCATATACTGTTTTGGGCACTGGGTATACAAGACAAGAATAAAATCCCTGTTCTTTAGAAATTTATACACTGGTGGGTAGAGATGGAAAATAAACCAGCTAACAGTATTGATATTATACTCAAAGTGATAAAACTGTGAAGAATATAAAACAGGGTAGCACAACCAAGGATGAATGGTGGGGGTGGGGCAGGGAAGGGACATCTGGGTCAGACTGGGCTGTTAGGGTAGATCTCTCTTAGGGGAAAATATCTGAACCTGAATGGCAAGATCTATAAACAAATATTTCAGTAAATATATATGAAAAAAAAGTGAAAGTGTGAAAGTGGTGCTCAGTTGTGTCCAACCCTTTGTGACCTCGTGGAATATATCCTACTGGAGTAGGTAGCCACTGGAGTAGGTAGCCATTCCCTTCTCCAGGGGGTCTTCCTGACCCAGGGATCGAACCCAGGTCTTCCCGCATTGCAGGCAGATTCTTTTCCATCTGAGTCACCAGAAAAGCCCAAATATATATGAAGTAACTTCTATTTGGAATACAAAGTTTCTTTTGAGTTCCCAAATGTCCAAAGTCAAAAAGGAAAGGAAGAGTGACTGATAAGAATGTGAAATGAGGGACATTTCTATTTTAGCTCCTAGAGCACAGCTAACATATTATGTTGAAATATACAAAATTGCTGATACTTCATCATTTTGACCTACAAAAACAGCAATTCATATGATTCAACTCAATATCTGGCACTGAACAAAGTTAGGTCATGTAGTCAGGTAAATGTTATTCAGTGAGGTTTGCCAGGACTAATTCACTATTTAAGTATTGTAATTGCCCTCTTTGCTTAAATCCAAATCTGCATGAAATCTACATAAATTACATAATTATAAAACATTTATTGGATAGACTTACAGTGTGTCAAAAATGGAAACTAAGTGCTTTCTGGCATTACCTCATTCAATCCTCATATAACCTCAAAAGGTAGGAACTGTTACCACATCATCTAACAATTGAGGTCTAGAGGTGTTAAGTAACTTGATCAGTCATACCACTTGGAAGTGGTAAAGTGACAAAGCAAAGATATGAACTGAGGAATGTCTCCAGAAACTGTAGTCTAGCCGTTGGTCACTCAGTGTTCATAGGAAAACATGCTTATTTATTTCAAAGGTCAACTACATATCTAACTTGTTACATTTTCAAGGTTTATGTAATATACATCCTCTTTCTGATATTTAACATTTTATTAGGGTCAAGAGTTTCAAATGATGTGATGTGATCTGGGGTGTGTGTTTGTATATATACACTGAAAGGGTGAAACACTACTGGAACAAATATATTTGATGATACACATAATAGTACCGAGGCTCATGTATCAATAGATAGTAATGGTAGACAGTTTGCTACACTCCTGTTCTTTATGATCTTACAAATCAAGGTTAGTCTAAACTCATAATCATTTCATTTCCTTTGATATTTAGGCAGGGGCATGTGATGCAGCCCTGGCCTGTGAAATCTAGGGCTAAGTCTGCTGGAAGGATCTAGGAAGTTTTGATTTTACAAAAAATACCAAGAATAGGGTCTGGTCTTTGGGTTTTGGATGCTATCTTATGAAAAGTGATGCTCAGAGCTTTTGGCATTACAGAAAAGTTAGCTGAGTCCTGACATTACAGAGCCATGACATTTATTCCAGAACAACTCCATCTCTGAACTTTCAGTAAGTTAAGATAATTAGCTTTTCCCCATTATCCAAACAAAAAAAGGAGGAGGTGTGATTAAAAATCCAACCTATAACTAATACCAGAATCATAGCTACATTCTACTTTATATCCAATCTTTAGTGTTTATGTCTCCCTAATAGTCTTTCTTCAAAATCAGGTAGTACAGTATTAAGAGAGTATTTGTTTTTGCTTTCTAGAGTTTTTTTTTTTTTTTAATTGTTAATATTTATTTATTTATGGCTGTGTCAGATCTTCATTGGAACACATGGGATCTTAGTTCCCTGATCAGGGATGGAACCCACATCCCCTGTGTTGGAAGGCAGATTCTTAACCACTGGACCACCAGGGAAGTCCTGTTTCTTTTTTTTCAATATCTATGTCTTACATAAGCAGCCAAGAATGGTGCCCTTGAACTTCACAAAAGTGACATTTTTAAGGTTCTCTACTATTCTTTCTCTTTTTGGTACCTGTCTTTTTATTCACATTGCTTGTATATCTTTTCCATCTATTCCCTTTAGACCTGAACTGTAATTTAAGATATTATTGATGATTATGCTCTTCCAAACTCTTTGTGCTTGAGCATAATTTATCTTGACAATAAATAAAATAGTAAAAAGTACTGCAATATTTTTATTTTCAACTTGCTCCTTTTTTTCCTTTAACACAATTTCATATTCTGAGAATATCTTTCCCTTGCCCATATACTTCTTACCTGAATGTTCTTAAAAATAAAATTCATAGCATTTAGAAACTCTTCAGGAAATTACTTCACGACTCTCAAAATGATTGAAGAGGATTAATCTATCTTCTTCTGCATGATATTAGTAGTCATTATCTAGCCTCTCTGCCTAGATTATTTAAGATATTAAGGCACTGAGCTGCACATTTTGTATAGCTCTTAAATTAGCAATGGTGTGCAATGGCTGTTAGAAACAACAATAACAACAACAACTTTAAAGCATACTTCTTGGCAGATCTCATTTTGAAAGCATCAATAAATATCCTAGCCAGATAACCTGATAGGTATTGTAGCTAGTAGGTAACATTTTATCCATCACCAACTCTCATCCCTGCTAACAAAAAACCCCAGGATTTGCTTTAGATTCCTAAGACCAAACTAATAAATGTGTAAATTGAATGCTGATAGATTAGGACAATGAAAAAGAGCACATTATAACTTCATTGAGTACCCGGAGGCACCAAAAATGTATGGCTGATGAAGAGTGCTCTTTTAATTGCCAAGAGGGAAATCAGCAGGACTAAGGGATAAAGCTTTCAAAAATCTCACCTAAACCGCATAGTATGGCAAGGGAAAGACAGCTATTAGAAGCAGACTTCAAGCTGTATTAACCAAAACTGTATTTTAGTGTTACAGCAGATGATTTCTGAATAAAGAATATTATATCTTTATATTTTGTCCCATAACTTTATGATTAATACTCCTTGAAAGCTGCATAGGCTGACATAATTTATAATTTAATTTCACTGAGGTATTATAAGGCTTACACCTCAGTAAGATTCCAAAGTGCTAATTGGGATAATAGGAAATTAGTTGTCTTCTCCCAAATGCCAGTGAAGTAGGTCAGGATAATTAATATGCAAGCTGACTTTTCAGTCAAAGGAAAACAAGACAGGTCTCATCTGTGTACTTTTAGTACTATCCATTTAGATTAAAATGAGTTCAGCCTGAGAAAAATCACAATATGACTCAGTTAAAGAACTGAATTTCAAAATAAGACAAAAGGCAGTTCAACTATGAGAACATTGATTGAAGTATGCTCTAAGAAGTATGCTCCAAAGAAGACTAAATTTACACCTCCCAAGCAGGGCCAAATTCTACATGTACAAAGAAAATGAAAAAACCATTCAGGTAACAGATGTAGGTATATCTTGCTTCTTAAATTGCTCTGTAAACTCATAAGCACTACATGATACAGATCATGAAATGGGTTTGGTTGATGACATAATTCTTTTGTAAAAGTTTATTTACTTTTAATTGAAGGATAGTTCCATTACAATGTGTTGGTTTCTGCCATACATCAACACGAATCAGCTATAGGTATACGTATGTCACCTCCCTCCCACTTCCCACCTCATCCCACCCATCTAGGTTGTGGTGACATAGTTCCTAATCCTTAACTTTCTTGGCAAACTGAGAAAAAAGTTTGGAGCTAGAGACATGAAACTTATTTCCTCTGCAGGTCTGTACTTGGTTAGTGCAAATTCACTTTAGTAGGTCACAACGCATGCTGGCCTTCAGCAGGACAGTTAGTAATACACTGCTGCTAGTCTTTGATTCTAACAAGCATGGTAGCCTGCTGACCTGAGTGGTAGCATAGTGAGCACTCCGTGTGGAGGGCTATAAGTCTGAGGCTGATGGGATGGCCACAGCTTCTTTCCTGTGTATAATTTTGACTCTGCTGACATAACACCAAGCAGCCTGATTTGAATAAGCAGCCTAAAATACTTACTCCTAATGGCCAACTCAGAGCAGTCATGAATAAGACACTTGCCTTAACTAGACATTAAAGATTCTGTTGAAAACACTGATTTTTTATAGCTGATGTTTCCCAAATGAAGTGTTCATCAAATTGTATGCTTCTCAATATTAGAAACAATAATGCAGAAAAACCATCATTAATCTTCTAGGCAAGCATGAAACGTACTGCCCTGATGAGAATGGTTTAAAGGACACTGAGACATCAAGTGGCAAGATTTATAGAAAAATACCCAGAAATAGATGGGGCTGTGTAAGACAGTGCACGGCCACCTTTGGTGAAACAGACTCGACTGCAATAGCCCAAGCTGCACCACCATATCAAAGTGTAAAGGCAAAATACGCAATACCAAGTTTACCTACACATTTCCTAGGGCTGTTCTCCCTTATTGCAATCATTCCACAAAGAGAAAGCCTGCTGAAAAAGATGGAAAGTACTGAGTAACTGCCTACTTGACCCACTTGGGAACCTGAAGGAAAAACCCATCCACTTGGAGTGCATCTGTAAGCTAAAAATACATTCGATCAACAAAACAGCAAAAAACTGACAATAGAAGAGAAAATAATCCAATGCCATCTAACTAGAGATGCTCTGTAGCCTAGTGGAGCCTGAAGGAAGGGCAAGCAAAGGCCTAGCTTTGCCTTTCAGGTCCTAGGACATATTCTCCATTCTAGTCCTCCCTACACAATGACCAGGAGGAAGTGCTAAGTATCTAGCTTAACAGAAAAAGACAGCTTCAAAGACTTCTACGTATGGCAATGAAGGAATGTGTTGTGAACAGGATTCTCTATTTCAGAGGGCTGTGCCTAATTTCAACACAATTCATTTGAAAATGGCAGAGATGAAGTATTTTCCCTAATGCATTTGTAAAATACTGAATAAACCTCCCATACTTAGTTGCAGCAGTTATGCAGTACCCGGACAACAGTCAAAATGAGGTTTCTAACTTATCTTTAGTTAAGTTTTAGAAAACAACTCATTAATCATCCTAACATTAAAAATGTATGATCGTGCTTCCCAGAACTCCTACATAGGCCTGATATGGTTCCTAGATCTTTCTTCTACAAGATTCTTTTATAATTTCTAATAGATGTGAATGTTATGAGAGCTTGGCAGGTAATCAACTTTCCTGAACCAACAGTACACCTTTTATAATGGTCCTCATGGAGATTATGACTACAACATACTTTATATGGAAACTGCTTCAACATGTGAATTTTATTGTAAGCAATTCATATTTTGATAGTAGAAGAGGTCCACTAAATTTTCTTGTCAATAATCTCCAAAGTAACCCTCATTTTAAATAAGCCAAACCTGAAATCGATATGAGGTTCCTGACTTGTTGGTAACCTGTGAGCTTTGACTTGTTTTTCCAGTTGTGATGATCTTACACTAATATATCCTTTAATCAAAGTCTCATATACTTTGTGAAATGAGCTGAAGGACACAGTCTGTTGGTATCCTTTAAAAAGAGAAGTCTAATGCCCTCATGGGACCAGACCAGTAACTGTGGTTTCATCAACACTGGCTTGGGTCATCTGTACTAACTGGCCCATATTTCATTTATTTATTTAATATTTCATTTTGAATAAAGAGATTTTATATTATTTCTTCGGTATTTTACATTCAAGTCTTGGTAAGTAGTAAACATATTGTTTTACCTACTTTTTTTTGGCGGGGGGGCACATAAAGCGACTTGTAGGATCTCATTTCCCAGACCAGGGACCGAATCTGGTTGTGGAATTTTTAATGCCAATAAGACAAAGGGTTGCTTAAATGACTTCTCTCTCTCAGGAGTTGATTCACATAAATTGAGCTTTGCAATCAACATACATACCAGGCAAGTACATGGATGCTTTTGGCAAACTGGTTTCTAGAAACAGATTCTGCTATTTGGAGTTGATAGAAACGCTATATAAAATTTCTGCTTCAAACAACTCTTTTGGATTTTTCCTTTCAATCTTCTAATAGTGAAAAGGGAAGTTACATATGTATGTATGTATGTATGTATGTATGTATATGTATGAGTGTGTGTATTTTTTGTGTATTTACTTACTTATTCAACCAAGGTCCTGCTAACACCTGCTTGAAGCATTTATAGCTTCTTAACCCAAACTCAGAGGTCAACAACTGTGGACCAAAGGGATGATGTGTGTGAGTGAGAAGAAAGTAAGTAGATAAGAGGAGGAAGAAAAACGAATGCCATCGACCTGAAAAGGCAAGTGAGTAACTGGAGAAAATAAATTATTTCTTCTAGCTGTGAGTGTCCTGAGATATAGGCTTCACTACTCATCCTTTTTCCCCCCCAAGTTATGAAAGTAGGACACCAAGGGATACCTAACTTCCTATGCAGCAAGACCATTATTTTAAGAAAAAGGGGAAACAAAATTCTGTTTTCTTAAAATAAGAAGTTTGAAAGGTTAGGAATCTGTGTGTACAGGCTAAGAATCTCCATCGACATACTTACTTTTGTCTCCTATGTTTTCCCCTGCTGCCTCCCCTTCCTCCTCCTCCTCCTCCTCCTCCTCCTCTTCCTCCACCTCTGTGGGCTGCACGTCATCCTGCGGGTCACAGGCACTAACTGGCGCATTCAGACAGCAGTGGTTGAACCCGCTATCTCGTGGCAGAGTGAAACTTCGAGGCTTGCCCCCGTTTCCATTTAACACTTGCATCCGCTCGCTCTCAGCTAAGGGGTATGGCCCATAGTGATCCTGAAGGTGGCACTTCTGCGTTGGCAGGGTAGACTGCCGCCTGTGCTCGGGGGAGATGGCCGCCGAGTCAGAGAAGACAGAATCCTCCAGGGGCAGAGTCTGAAGATAGTGTAATCCCGAGCTTGTCAGGGGCGTCTCGATTAAATCCTGCCAGGAGCGCCGCTGACTGGCTGTCTTGCGAATGGGGGACACCACACTGCTCCCAGTCACTTCCTGGCGAAATTCCTCATGGGAGGATTGCGACTGGGAGGTCTCTGTGGAGGACAGCCGGCTGTGTTTCGCTTCCACATAAGGACTGGCACAGCTCATCTGTGGAAAGGAGACTCTGATCAGTCTCCCAGAAGTAACAGACCACTCCTATCACCAAGGGACACCTTTGATTCCCAGCAGGTAATATTTATTCTTTGAGTGAATGACTACTCACCTTTTCACGTATCTCAAAGGTAGGCCCCAGCTTAAATTTTCAGAGACTGAGACATGGATGTATTGAAATACAGCTATGCTGGGCTCTCATGTAAAATGTGACATATTCGTGCAAAGTTTCACCACAATCAAAGTATAAGGGAATGTGAGTGCCTATATAAGAAATATTCAGCAACTAAAAAACAAACCCCAAGTTTTAAAATCTCTATGTGTTAAAAATCCTGAAGAACTGTTGTCAAATTCATATTTCCAGATTTTACAGAGTCTGGGGATGAGAGCAAGAATGGCTTTTGGATGTAAAAATAAGGTGATTCTCTCTAATGAGACACAACCCTTCCTCTTCTTCAAAGGTGGACTGTCTGCTCCTATGGAGCCAAGGAAAAGTTTTCTTATGGTCTTGTCAGTTCTGTGGCACACTCTAGAGTTAAAATGTAGGAAGGATAAGATTATACCCTGATGGGGATTAGCATTTGCCTTGAGCACAGCCTTCAGAATACATAAACACAAAAGAGAAATGGAATGTTTTTATCAGTGGAATTTAAAGTTTGGTAACATGTGTTACAGCACAAAGCACAACCAAGAAGGACTGGCATCAAGTGAATGTTGTTAAAGACTTGGAGGCACCCCTACTGGGAGGAGCCAGGTGTGTTCAATGTGGTCATTACGACTGAGGCTGAAGTTGTGGCCAGGAAAAGCCTAAGGTGAAAGTACATCTACCCCTTTGGGTAAAGGAGTTCAGTGGCATCTTCTGTGGGCAGTTTATCCACCCACGTGTTAATAACAATGTGGGTAGTTTCCTTCTTGAAATTCACAAGTTGCTATCATTAAAGAGCAGTTTGGTCAAGCAGTTTCCCTTTCTTTCATGTTTACAAATATTTTATTTTTAAAGGTTTATTTATTTGTATCTTTTGGCTGTGCCATGCAGCATGTAGGATCTTAGTTCCCCGAGCAGGGATGGAACCCATGCCTCCTACATTGGAAGCGTGGAGGTTTAACCATTGGACCCCCAGGGAGTCCCTACAAATATTTTAAAAGAATATTCAGATCCTGACTTTTTAGGGAAAGAGGGAAAATATGATACAAACTATATCTTGTTACTGACTTCATTATTTCATTTGTTTAGTTCATCCTGGCATTCTGTTGCACTGCAGCATTTATTAAGGAAGTGTGTATATGGACATGTGTATACAACTCTGCATTTTTTTCTACTTTTCTTCTTTTTCCCTTAGGTAAGAGACACTATCATCAAACATTTCAATTAAAAATGTGACTTCCCTTTCAGTCATTAGCCAAAATATTTATCCATTTATTCCATTTATTTATTTCAGAAATATTCACTGAGCACTGAATAAATAAGTATCAGTGCTGTGCTAGGCCACAGGGATGAACAGATGAATTGAATGGAGTCCCTGTTCTCAAAAAGTTCACAGTCCAGTTCAGTGAGCTGTTTGCAGTCCCAAATATGCCGATTTAGTATCTCTGGATTAGGCCTGAGTATCTGCATTTCTAAAACATTCCAGAGCTGATCCTTATGCATAGCCAAGGTTGAGAAGTGGCCTCGAATTATATCAACATCTTGCATAGCACCTTTCTTGTTAAAAATCCCCTGGAGTAACACAGAAGTGGAATCAGGTTGGTTGCTATTGTTACCTAAATCCAGTTTCCATTACCTATGTGGAAGATTCAGTCCCAAGATAGGCAGAATGGACTCTTACGTACCATGACCATGCAATGTACAGTCTTTAAAATGGGACAGTATTGAGACTCTTTCAATAATTCTGATGAGCATAAAACAAATAGGGACAGTTAAAAAAATCAAGGTACAGTCTATACACAGAATGATTTAAACACGTTTAAGAAGTCTTAAGAAGGGTACCACATAAACACATATACATTAAACCAGATCCCATAGCTATCTGAAAAGCTACCTACCAAAACATGTTCAATACAGATATAATATCAATTTTTACTACTGTTTCTAAAGAACATAGGAATGAACTTTGTTAGCGTAGAATAGATAAGGTCAATTTACATATCTTTTTCCACAAAACTTTTTTTTTGTTGATAGTTCATGAAGGCTACTCTGATACAAATGGTATGTTTTCTTAATAAAACTGGTAAGATATTTCTAAGTGTGGAATCTGTGGTGACTGTTTCTCCTGATTAAATATTCTTTGTATACTTAAAGTTTCTCCCTTATTTCTTTTAGGCTCCCTGTTTTCTTTCCCCCTGAAAAACCCAAGGTCTGACAAGTAATTCACCACACAATGTTTCTTAACATAAAAAAAGGATGTTTCAGATCCAAGAATCCAATACTATATTGAGTACATTACTATTGGCAACTTACAGAGGGAGGCCGTGGGTATGTATCGTAGGGGGGAGGAGGGCTGTCCTGTTTAGGTGTTGATGGAGTATCTGCTTCTTCCTTGTCACTCTCACTCCAGTAATCTGAAAGTTCACACATATGGATACATCAATATTCCATTAAAAGTGTCTAGCCATATTTTCAGTAACACGCACTACCAGCTAACAAAAGGAAGTTTAAATTCCATTTCTAGACACTGATCCCCAGCACTGGCTACTCTAGGTCCAACAACTTTTATTTTCAGCTGGGATTTGAGGAGAAAGAAAGAGTACAATCACCCAATTCCCACCTCCTTTTAAAGCAAGCAATTACACATAGCTGCAGTTTTAAGGAGTTACGAAAAAGATAATGCATAAGTCAAATCAGCTTTAGGGTATAATTCCAGACCAAACTACTTGAAACTTCAAAGAATGAATGCTGTTACATGACGTTTCTTAAAGGGGTATCATTTTATCTTAAAGATGAACACTCAAAGAAGAAATGCATACATTGCTGGAGATCTCTACAGATATAAACAGCTCCCAAAATAATGTTCTCAATTCTCTTCTCTGGCTTCAGTTCACTGGTTATCTAACAATCGCTGTTTCCAGAGTCATGCTGACACGAGTCTCTATAACACCATACTCCCACCTCTACTTGGAAACACATGGCAAACCTTGATTCTTGCCAAACGCAAAAGGGCAAATCTGCTGATGTGGGCTGTAAGCTCCAAACTTCTAGAATTACTTAAAAGGGTAGAAAATGTAAGCCGCTAGACAAAATGACTTGGCAGACCTCAGGCAAGAGGGAAGAGGAAAAACTGAGGTACACTGGTTGAATAAAATACAGCACAAAGGCCAATCATCAGATCTGTTCTACCAATATTTCAACCACCCTATAACTGCTGGGTTAATTTTTTGTGTTTACAAGGAAAAATCTAGAAGTATCACCCATATGAATTTCAAATGATAAAAGAAAAGGTAGCCAAACAAAAGGTTTCTTATTCTTATGAAAAGCTCCACCACAAAAGAACCACTAGAAGGCTTAACTAATACTTAGATGTAGGTGAAAAATCATGGCACATATTTTTATAGGTACCTTTTTCCATCTAGGAATTCCCATATTGTAATATTTTTATACATTTTCCTTGTGGTGCTGATTAATAAGTACAATTAACATTTACTGAGTACTTATTATATGCCAAATAGAAAGTAGTAAAACTGGGGTTTGAACTAAGAAATTGCCTTGTTCTAAACCTTGAAGGGTTAAATTACTGGGACACTTTCGTATGACTTAGTTTAATGTGACATTAAAGAGAGAGTTTAATGTGACATATATTCATGATTTTTCAAGCCTCTGTCCTCCCTGCTAAAGAATTTGGTCAAAATTCTTTAGCAATGGAGAGAAAGTCTCTGAAAATCCTATTCCTGCTTTAATTATCCCCTTTGAGTAAAAGAAAAGCAAAGACTATAGTTAACCTAAATTTGATATCTGGTTTTTACACTGGGTCACACTGGTGATGGGAAGCGTACTAAGTTTCCTCCCAAATATGAATTGATGTAGCTACCTAGAAACAGACCCAGTAAATGCTAGTCAGAAAAGCATGGACTATATATTCGTGCAGATGCAGCTTCAATGTTTGGCTGTACCAACTGCCATTTCCGTGCTCTTGTGAAGGTGACTTAATCTCTCTGAGTCTGTTTTGTTATCTGTAAAACGGGGCTAATAAACACCACCTTTCAGAGTTGTATGAGTGGGGTACTATGGTAGCACATATTTAAGTGCCTTACACCTTGAAAGCACTAAAAAATATTAGGATTCCTAATACTGGTGGATTGGCAGGTAGCACACTAGGACAGTCTGTCCCAGATCACACAGGAAATAAATGCCTGGTGTTCCCATCTTCTTAGCCATCAATTTTTTCTTGTAGCAAGTTCCAGCAATGAAAAGTGAATTCTGGATCTCTGGGGCCTCAGTTGGGTAGTTGTGTGGGAGCTTGAATACTACTGGGAAATTATTGCTGGAGGGAGAGGTACTAAGCACCCCTCCTCCTTCTCCCAAGCAGTAGGCCTGCCAAGATCACTCTGCTCTTACCCTTCCTACTATTTCTAGAAACTATGACACCTGTGCTGAGTTTTCCCTTCACCTTTGCAGTGAGACTTTGGGTCTCAAGGAGTTAGCACCTGAAATGGTCCAATCAGCACATTGAGAAGGAGAGGATAACTATTTTCTTAAGATCTCTATGACTAATACTACAAGTGACAGATTCAGGAGATTCTCTCTACTTCCCGCCCTAATCCCTCCTTCCTTGATAAATGAGGAAAAATTCTAGTTTGAAATTTGATGTAATTCTTGGTTTGCTAAAAAAGAAGCACCATCAAACCAAATTTTTCGTGGGTTGTCTAAGAAGAGGTTGAAATACCACTTTGTAAATTAACTTCATTTCATACACTAAGCCACGTGTCCCTGAGAGAGTAATGCCAGGGAAGAGCCTACAGAAAATTCAGGCCTTTTTGGGTTTGTGTGGAAAATTACCAGCACACTGCTGCCCAGAGGCTGAAACCAGTCTGATTTTCATTCTAAGAGCAAATTAATTTATTTTTCTTAGCTCTCTTATTTAGCACGGAATGAATGGATACTTTTTAAAGTCTCTCGCAGTGATATTCAATTTAACAAGTAACTAATCATGAATAAACAGTGCCATCAATAGAAGAGGAAAATTTCCACTTCTCATGTTGATACAAAGAATAATCTGAAAAAAATTGACTTTTTCATTTAGAACTATCAAAGAAACACAATGAACTTTATTCATTTTTATGTAATTAAAGCTTTACAAAGACCTTACGTGTGATTGAAAATAATGTGTCATGAATGTCTGATCTGAAGCTGGAAAAATACAAAAAAGGATTCGCAGACATTAGCCAAATTATGATCTTGGCAAAATTCAATGTAACCCTGTTTTCTCTACATAAAATAATGCATAATGAAAAAGATCCTCATATCCTTTATACTGCTGTAGTTAAAGACAGCAAGTCACTAAACTTTTAAGTCAATGAAAGAGTCACTTCTAAGCTATACTCAGTATTTAAATAGAAACAGTGTTTGGCAGTTATTCCTTTGCATCTTTCTGAAATATTCCCAATTCTCAAAGAGCTTTATTTTGTTTCAGGTTTAACTTCAGTGCTGAGAATGGTACTCAGATGTCAAACAATTCTATAGAACTGTGGTGTAGACACGTGCATCCAGCAATTGACTATATAGGATATCGTGAGACCTAACCCCATATAAGGTAGGAAGTCTAATACGCTTCTGATCCATGTCAGAGTGTCTGATGAATGTATACTCTAAGGGGAAATCTAAATTATCTCAGAGATTCTGGTTGTAGAGAATTGAACTGTAACTTTAAGCTTCTACTTATGATTATCTACCATTTTCTAGTAGGCACTAAAATAAATGCTCACATGACAGACTATGGCAGCATGAATCCATGGAATAAGTATTTTTTGGAACCTGCATGTGCAATGTGACTTACCAGTTCTTTCATCCATAATGAATTTTGGTTATATAATACCAAGTACAAAGGAAATCCACTAAAATCAAGGTCATGCTCAGCTTCAAAGCAATGTCGAGTGACAAAATACAGAAGTTAAGCCTGAAAATCCAAGTTTCCTTATTCATGCAAATTGACTTTTTAAAGATTCATTTCCCTATCAGCACATTGCCCACACTTCTAATTCTTGCATCTTAAAAAACAGAGAAACAAATCTACAAGCACTTTTAAAGAACAGCTTTCATGCCTTTTAAAAGTAATTTGAAAAGGGGCTGGTGTGTGTGTGTGTGTGTGTGTGTGTGTGTATTTAGTTCTCTTACTATAACTGTAGGCCCATACATTAAGTAGAAGAATTAAGCAGGGAATAAACCTTTAACAATGAAGAAATGTGACTTAATTACTGGCCTGACACTTCATAGTCCTTGCTGGGTTTGCCTGTGCACAGTGATTTGATGGAGATGGCTTCCATGTTATTTGTGGATGTACCCATGCTGCTTCTACTCTCAGAAATGTTTTATTTTATTACTTCTCATCCTGTGAGAACCAGTTCAGATTATGTCCACATAATGTCTTTCCCATTTCCTTCCTGGAAGAAATCTCTCCAGACTCATTCCCATGGAATTCGGTTTGTACTTTTCCATGTCTCACTTTCTCTATTTTACTAAGAGTATCTTTTCTGCTACAATTCAATGTAATTTCAGGCAGGATGAGTGCCTGCTGCTGCTAAGTTGCTTCAGTCGTGTCTGACTCTGTGTGATCCTGTAGACGGCAGCCCACCAGGCTCCCCTGTCCCTGGGATTCTCCAGGCAAGAACACTGGAGTGGGTTGCCATTTCCTTTTCCAATGCGTGAAAGTGAAATGTGAAAGTGAAGTCACTCAGTCGTGTCCGACTCTTAGTGACTCCATGGACTCCAGCCTACCAGGCTCCTCCATCCATGAGATTTTCCAGGCAAGAGTACTGGAGTGGGGTGCCATTGCCTTCTCCAAAAATTTCACCATAATACAATTAGAGTGCTAGATGAAGGCCTCACTCAGAAACACTTTGTTGTTGTTCAGTCACTCAGTCATGTCCGACTCTTTGCGACCCCATGGACTGCAGCATGTCAGGTTCCCTGTCCTTCACTGTCTCCCAGAGTTTGCTCAAACTCATGTCCATTGAGTCGATGATGCCAGAAACACCTCAATATTTAATAAAGTCTTCTCTTTCTCTTCAGTGCTAATATTTTACATCAGGCTCACTGATTACTTTCTCCAAGTATATCCTCGTTAATCCTGCCCCCTCTTCAGGATTTTTTTTTTTTTTAATTTTGTATCCATTTAGCAATTTTTAAAATCAGTTGCATGTTGTGCAAAAATTAGTACTCATTTACTTTATGTCGCTCTTTAATTTTTCTTAGGTAATTTCAAGTGTATATTTTTGAAATTCTCAACAAGATGATAAATTCCCATCGGCAAAAATCATGTTATGTTATTTCTTGGACATGTTCCTGCCCTATCTCCCCACTCTTCACTGCTCTAGGCACCTCCATTCTCTTATCCTATGGCTCTAAACCAGGGGTTGGTAAGCTACAGTCTGCAGGCCAAATGAGGCACTTGGCCTGTTTTTATACAGCCTGTGGATCAAGAATGGCTTTTACATTTTAAGTGGATTAAAAAAAAATCAAAAGAAGTTTCAAAATGTGAAAATGTTATGAAATTCAATCTCATTGTCCATAAATAAAGCTTTATGGAAGTACAGTCACTTCTTTTCATGTGTCTGTAGCAGAGTTGAATAGCTTCAAAGAAACCTTAAGGCCTTCAAAGCCTAAGATATTTACTGTTTGGCTCTTTACTCAGAAAGTTTCCTGACCCCTGACCTAAAACTTTGCTGACAGATTGGTTTTGGGATCTGGTTATCTTTTTTAGATATCTCTAACCTTTAGTTTTTAGATGCTTTAAAAAGTTTTCTCTGTGAGGAAACAAAGTTTTCCGAATCTTCACATCAACACACAGACTATACATACTGGAGACACAACTAGAAGTATGTTTGTGTATCATTCTATAGAATTCCTTTAGCTTTAGGATGTCTCAAAAGTTTTCAAAAAACGAGTTATGCTTCCAAGGGATGTACAGCAAACATTCTTTGGGAAAAGTAAAGCCACTTTTAGAATGGTAACCACAACTTTTGTTGAGATTTCAATTCTGCATCAGGATATTGTGTTTCATAAATATGAGGTCAATACTAAGGCAAGTTCCATATGATCACAGAGCTAACACACTAACAGAACTGAAGAACACAACCAAATGAGATATTTGATGAAAGAATGAATCATTCATCTGAGCTCTCTGCATGAAAAAGCACTTAAATGTCTGTGAAACCACTAAGTAGAAAAAACCACTAAGGACCTAGAATTGGGTCAATATAGGACCAATTCTAGGCTTTTTAATTTTTAAGAAATAGTCTAAAGGAGATGGCAACAAATAGGAACAAACTCCATATTAGCCGCTCTAAAAATCTGAGTTTATTTCCTGTTTGATTTACTAAATCCTACCCATAAGATGCTATGGTTTGGATTCCTTTGAAGTGCACAAAAGAGAGAAAAAAAACACCACCACAGATTGACATTTGCATTTTCTTTCAAGTGATAGCAATGAAACACTGTAGAGGAAAATAGCAAGGGAAAAAAACATAACAATAGTTAAAAAAAAAAGTATTCCTTTACCTTGTTCTTGCTTAATCCTCTCTCTTTCTGCATATCCTGCAGTCAGCATGTTAATTCTGTTAAGCCACCTGAAATAACAAATATCAGTAACATTGCAACTGAATTTCTTATAATTTACCTTTTTGGAAATATTTATTTTCAAATGCATATGAGTATATGGAATAACCTCAGATAAAAGATGTGTTGTTTTTTGTTACTCTTAACACATGGAGTTGTCAATAAGTTATAATTTGCTGTAGTACTAACTGTTCCCACAGTAAAGATGCTATTTCACAAGAAAAGTCTTGGACAAGCCTGTATATATCTGCAATATAAAGGGGTCTGAGATGACCAAAGTCCTATAATTAGTTTTGATGAATCTCTTTTATATTTAATGATCCAAGGGGAAACACATCTGAGTAGTACTATGGAAATCTGTCTCTAAATACAAGGGTATTTGGTTTTTCCAAAACAAAAATTACATATACAATTTTAACCTACATTTTGGATCCTGAAAATTTATTTCCACAAACAATAGTAATTTAAAATTAAATCTTAGTTCTCTCCTCTTTCAGGAGAATTGCTATTGCCAACATAGGGGACTACCTGAAGCAAAGCACTGCTTCAATCTCCATCTTATGTTCCATTACTCTGGTAACTGTTTACACTGCATCAGTTTATCGAATCACAAAGTCTTTAAACTAACTTGACAATTTTTCACTGGTTAATCCTGAACTATGATTCATATATTTTCCCAAATAAGAAAGTAAGGGAGAATCAGCCTTCTAAACCAGCTAATAGAGTTAATATTAAATTGTGGAATAATCTGATCTTAACTATTTAAAAAATTGTTTTTGAGAACTTCTTCTCCTAAGAGATTATTTCCCCTGTCAACTGGAAGATGAATATCTCTGAAGTGACTCATATACTTCATCATTGTGCCAAGTGCTGTTGACTGTGCATCAGATACTGAGAATATCTTGAAGAGAGAGGGAGGAAAGTTGTTTCTCTAATGGACAAAATCACACCCATGGAAATTTAAGGCTTAATTTTAGGAACAAGTCACTTAAAGCTCAACTTTGACAAAACCTACAGTGCAATGATTACCTCAAGTATGTCTGGGAAGTAAAAAAGGGAGCAGAAATGAAAACAAAAAGTAATCAAATGAATTCAGTACGATGGTATATACACACATAATGCAGAAAATTATAAACTGTAAGAAGCTAACCTCATAACAAATAACCTTTTAAAAATGACTAATCATTAGTAAAAGGTCAACATGAAAATCTAGTCTATAGGTGACTTGTAGTAAGAAAGGAGTTGAATTTGTATTACAAGGCAAGTCTTAGCACCCTTAGGAAAGACTGCGTTGGTGCTTTTTGGGTAGAAATGATGTTGATGTTCCACCAGAGGAACATTTATTGCTGAATTTTAATTCAGTACCTCCTATTTACTACTTCTTAATATATCATTGAAATTTAATTTTGTTATTAGCTAAAGAGCAATGAGGACTTGTATAAGATGAATAAAGAAACTAAAAAGAGGCTTCTTAATTTTTCAGCTCAACAACATTTATTAAATGTCTGTTATATGATGAACAATGAGCTATGCTTTAGGGGTCCAAAAATGAATAAGACATAATTTCTGCCTTTGATGAGCTCCAGGATTCTTAAATTTCACAAGACAGTGAAAACATTAAACTACTTTTAGGAAGACAAATTCTGCCCACAATAAAAACTCTTTAGAAAGTATGTGTATAAACTTGGGCCAGGGTATACAAATACAAAAGGCTGAATGCTACACAGCTGTTGTTGCTGTCTTGGATAAGTCTCCTTAGGCCCTGGTTAGAAAATGCTTAACTAAACACTTGTTGCAGTTACGATTTGGTGTTTATATGCTATTATGAATAGCAGATATGACTGAACTGAACTGAACTGATGCATTAATTGAGGTAAGAAATATTTAGGTGTGCCAGGTACTGTCCTAGGCATGAAGGATAGAGAGATAAATGAAATAAAGTATCTGTTTCCATGATGCCTATATTTTCAGTGAGGGAGACAGACAACATGCAGGAATAAGATTGGGCCTACGGTGAACATTCCAGTGAAGCTGCCAAGAACACACAGAATAACGTACTGAGAGGGAAATAAGAGTAAGAATTATGGAAGAAATGTACAAATAATAACTACTAAACAGAAACTGGTGAGTCCTGACAATTACAATGACATATGTGCTGACATGAAAAGGAATACACAGGCCAAGTAAATTCAGTAAATAAGTCTCAGAATACTTGAGAAACATGATGTTTTATTTTCTTCCCACAGATTTCACACAGACTGGCAAAAAAGATTTTTTTAAGGTTTCAATGCTCATTTCTGAGGAGGGAACAGATGGATTGGTGGTAGGGTGCTCAAAAGTGTTTTTTGCAAATTACCTCACATTCCAACTTAAAGCTACTCAAAAAACAGAAGGTGAGGTTTTAATATTCTAACATTTATATTTGGGTATATGTATATTTGGGTATATGTATGAATAAGTGTATGAATGTGTATACATACATGAAGATTTTATAGAAGTAAATTAAATCTAAGGATTGCCTTTTCATTCCAATTACTAGGTCCTGTCAAAACTGCTGCTGCTGCTGCTAAGTCGCTTCAGTCATGTCTGACTCTGTGCGACCCCATAGACGGCCTCCTACCAGGCTCCTCTGTCCCTGGGATTCTCCAGGCAAGAACACTGGAGTGGGTTGCCATTTCTTTCTCCAATGCATTAAAGTGAAAAGAGAAAGTGAAGTCGCTCAGTCGTGTCCGACTCTTAGCGACCTCATGGACTGCAGCATACCAGGCTCCTCCGTCCATGGGATTTTCCAGGCAAGAGTACTGGAGTGGGGTGCCATTGCCTTCTCCGAAACTAGCACTACATTTTAAAAATACATATGATAATACTTTAGAAATTATGAAATAACCAGATAAGGTATTTATTTATAATTATTATAATTATTTATCATTTCTTGAAGGCTTAGGTACACGCCTTCAAAGGACTACATATAGAATGAACCAATACCCAGGACATCTTGCTGTTATGTAATAATTAGGATATTAAATAAAGTTGTTGAAGGGTGTCTTTCCCTATTACCAATCCTCTGTGAACATTGCCATTCACTCTCTGTCCTACTGACAAGTAATTTTTTAAACAACTTGTTTGTTGAAAATAGATACTGGGAATATGGTTATTAAAGAAAGAAAAAGCAAGGCAAAACAGTAATAGTCTATTATACTTAAATTTTTAAAAAACTTTCAGGACAATTCAAGAAGGTTGTAGTACACTATGGAAAGGCTAATATAAAACAGCACTCTGAAATGTATGATATGGAGATGATGACATACTTGATCAGATTTATTTATTTTTTCTTTGATTCGCTGCTTAGAAAAGGCAACAAAGTGAAACTTATGGGTTTGGCTTAGTTTTTTTCTAATATCCTGAACCAGATACATCCAAAGGAGTATCAGGGAAGAGTAGTGGCATCATATACTTCTAAAGTTATTCCTAATACAGGGTAGAAAATGGAGACCAAGAATGGTGTTACAGCTAATAAAAATGCATTTTTGAGCAGGCTATTTTCTAAACCTAAAAAGACCCTGATTAGCAAGTATCCCAAATGATTAAATTATGTTAATTCTTAGATGGGAGTTAAACTGTGTTCTAGTGGATTTATCTTGTAGAAGAGGACAGGCTCATATATACCACTTATTTTCTGTTTGGTTATGATGTTATAATCCTTCATGTTTATCCCAAGGGTACTGAGCTCAACTGTGAAAAAATGAATAGTAACTACAAGAGCAGATTATAAAATAGTTAAAACACAAAATAGAGTAGCACCACTCCCCAGCAACTACATAATTTTCATTTTGAGAACAAACTCAGCAAATTCTGATTGCCTCATGTGAAATTTCAAGAATGGCAACATACAAAGCAAGAGAAGATTGTGGAAACCAAATGCAAGGCTCAGTTCACAGAAATACAACCAATAACCCTAAAATTTATGTGGAACTATACAATACCCAGAATTGACAAAGAATTCCTGAGGAAAAAGAACAAAGCTGTAGGCATACCCCACCCCCACAACACACACTAACTTCAGACAATACTACAAAGCAACAGTCATCAAAACAGTATGCTATCAGCACAAAAACAGACATATGGAACAATGGAACAGAATAGAGTCCAGAAATAAATTCATACATCTACGCTTAATTAATCTTTAACAAAGGAGGCAAGAATACACAATGGAGAACAGGTAGTCTCTTCAAGCAAGTGATGTTAGGAAAGCTGGACAGACTCATACATACCAATGAAGTAAGAACATAACCTCTCACCATACACAAAAAAACTCAAACTCAAAATGGCTTAAAGACATACATAAGACATAACACCATAAAACTCTCAGAAAAGAACATAGGCAAAACATTATCTGACATAAACTATAGCAGTATTTTCTTAGGTCAGTCTCCCAAGGCAGTAGAAATAAAAGCAAAAATAAACAAATGGGACCTAATAAAACTTACAAGCTTTTGCACAGCAAAGGAAATCATAAACAAAACAAAGAGACAATGTAAGGAATGTGAGAAAATATCTGCAAACCATGGATTTTTCTGTAAGATGGTATGGAAAACCCTGAACAAACTTTTTGGCCAACCCAATATGTGAAAATGAATCACTTCACTGTACACCAGATACTAACACAACATTGTTAATAACTTCAAAAAAGAAAGGCTCAATTTTCCTATTAAATATAAAAAGAGTTTATCAAGTTTTTCAATACCTTTCTTTGCCCTTTCCTTATATTCATATCCTTGCTTTGGAAAAATCGTGCCTATATTCCAAAGTGTCAAAGAACAAGATTATTTATGACAGCATATTAAGTGTTCATTGAGTGCATTCAAGCACATTTATGAAGATGTAGTTTTGTGCTTAAAAATATCTGAACACAAATTCCTTAGAGATATACAAAGAAAGGTATATGGTGTAAAAGCCCAAAGTATATATTGTGTTGGCCAAAAAGTTCATTGGGGTTTTTGGTCACATTGTATGGAAAACCCCAACGAACTTTTTGGCTAACCCAATAAAAAGAATATATACTGAAAGGAAACACTTATATAGCACTTACAATTTACTATTCTAAGCCTTTCATGTGTGCTTATTTGCTCCTCATAAAAGTTCTATGGATGAAGATGGTTATTATCACCACTTTTACAAGAGCTTAATATCTGACATAGAGAGGTTAAGTTCTGCATCCATGGTCATACAGCTAGTAAGTGGGATAGCTGGAATTTGGACAGCTTGGTTCCAAAGTTCATACTCTAAACCACTATGCTATTTTGTATCTCCCTATGCTATTCTGTAACTCCCTATTCTGTACCTCTGTATAATGTGTTGGCACATTATATATGTAACATGCACTGCCTGGTGAAGATCTATAAAAGGAAATATTTTCAATCTTAAACTCAATTTCTACAAATCTAGAAAAAGGAAAGGGGAAAGGAAAGAAAAAGGAAGAAAGGATCAATAAGAGCCAAAATGGAAACAAGAAGCTGTATGTTGTAGATGATTAAAAAAAAAATATATGTGTGTGTATGTGTATGTGTGTGTGTATATATATATATATATATATATATATATATATGGAGAAGGCAATGGCACCCTACTCCAGTACTCTTGCTTGGAAATCCCATGGATGGAGGAGGCTGTTAGGCTGCAATCCATGGGGTCGCTAAGAGTCGGACAAGACTGAGCAACTTCACTTTCACTTTTCACTTTCATGCATTGGAGAAGGAAATGGCAACCCACTCCAGTGTTCTTGCCTGGAGAATCCCAGGGACGGGGGAGCCTGGTGGGCTGACGTCTATGGGGTCGCACAGAGTCGGACACGACTGAAGTGACTTAGCATAGCATATATATATACAGATTTTCCCAGAGGCATCACATAACCATGTGCCATCTAATCACTTGGTTGCACAATCCTGTCTAGCAACAGAAGAAAGGTGACAGAAAGATATACCAACTAAGCTTAGGCTTGAATTATTGAGATGGCTATTCTGTCATAAATACTCTGCACTTGGAAAAGTCAGCTTTTTTTGTGGGGATCTTTATTTTCCTCACTTGGGAATAAATTTGGAGACATATTCCTGAAATGGACTTAAAATTTTTTTTTCTGCAGTGGGTATTTTTTGGCCTTTATGTATATATATTTGGCCTATATATGGATTTTGGAACATTTTTGGTAAACTTAAAAAGTCAGTGAGTTTATTTTGACATTTTAAAATGCTATTCTTTAAAATTAGGTATGGAGTTATGGCTAGGTCCATTTTATTTTAAATCTGATGTAGAAACTTCAGTGATATTTTTCTCTAAGCATTAATGGGGAAAACTGAGAATTCTAAGCCTAACAGACTATTTTGAAATATAAGTAACATTTTACCTGTTCATATCATCAAGATGCTCAGCAGCAAAATAAAAGCTTTTGATTTTAGGATGACAGGCTTTGAATGCACTGCAAAAGGAAACAGAGTACATTCATTTCAGATTGGGAAATAAGTTAGAACCAGATAATTTTTATGGATAAAATTGCCTCAAATCTAACCTGAGTATGAATATATAATGCTTCTACCATGATGACAGAAATCAGTTAAAAATTCAATTTTCTGCCCACAAAACTGCTTTCTTATTACCTCAATTTGAAAGCATTAGCCAAGCAATCTATAATTTAAAAGCTAGAAATTAAAAATCAAAACAAAATCCCCAAAAAACCCTTCCTTTTTCTCCCTTGGCCCAAATAAAGTCAACTTACTATTTCTTGCGGCATTCACTGGCTCTATCAATTTTAAATTCAGGCAGGCTGATGAATCCTTCTGCTTTTTCATCCTGAAGAGGCAACACTCTTGTTTAGGATATTATATACAAAGGTTTAAAGCTGACGCTACTATATAACTATGTCTTAAACATCTATACTAATAAAACAGTTCATTTAATCCCTTAAATTAGACATTTGAGAGATTAGAATTTCACTTTTACCTGTTATAGTCCATTAAACTGAATGTATATTTTGAACATTTAGAATAGTAAATATTAAAATATATATACAGAATGTTTAAAAATTCTTTCTATATTAAAATAAAGACAGAAAAAATAATTTAATTCTCAATGTAAAACCTGTTTTCTAAGTATTTTTCCCAGAATGTATACAGACTTTTATAACATATAAAATAACTTTAGTCCACATTTACAATTAAATTTCCTCCCATTTTAAATGTCCAGATGTAAAATATAGGGATATCTATTAATTTAGTTCCTTTTCTACCTCCAGAAGAATCTCTTATCAAACACAAATTAAATAATTATTTTGTTTACTCAACATTTTACAAGTGGATAGGGTAAGTTGATTTTCAAATATCTGACTTGGTTTACATGCTATACATATATATATATATATATATATATATTTATATATATATAAAATGTTATTTTTCACTTGGAAAATTGAATGAAATCCATAAAGTCCCCCTCTCTAATGTGGGATAGAAATACAAGATAGGAGAATTATCTAAAATCTCATGTTAGATATAAGTTATTTCAACTAGTCTAAGCTTCCCTCATTGCTCATTTGGTAAAGAATCTACCTGCAATGCAGGAGACCCATGTTGGATTCGTGGGTTGGGAAGATCCCCTGGAGAAAGGGAATGGCAACCCACTCCAGTATCCTTGCCCGGAGAATCCCATGGACAGAGGAGCCTGGCAGGCTACCATCTATGGGGTCACATGAGTCGGACACGACTTAATGACTAAATCAACCAAGTATTTTTGGCTAAACCCTTTAATCATTGTTGTTTCTTTCATGTACATAAGCCAATTCTCAGACATTTACTCCCAAACATTGATGTGTGCTATAACCAGTTCATGGCTTCTTATATATCAAGTTCAAGAGACATTACACATTCCCACCTGCTATCTCAAAGAAAAAGAATAGAGATTCTCAATTCTTTTAGTGTGTGTATGTATGTTTATATGTAAAACTTAGTAAAATTTGATGCTAATGATAGTGACTAAAATGTATATTATATACAAAAGTAGTGTTGTAACTTCCAATATTTTTTAATGAAGAAAAGGTGAAGTGAAGTCACTCAGTCGTGTCTGACTCTTTGTGACCCTGTGGATTGAAGCCTACCAGGCTGCTCTGTCCATGGGATTCTCCAGGCAAGAATACTGGAGTGGGTTGCCATTTCCTTCTCCAGGGGATCTTCCTAACCCAGGGATCGAACCCGGGTCTCCCACATTGCAGGAAGATGCTTTACCCTCTGAGCCACCAGGGAAGTCCATTTTTATTTTCTTCCAATCTTGGGGTAAATACAATAGTCTCAAATCTCTTTCTTAACTTTGATTTCTCTTATGTTACCCTTGATGTTTTTAATGTTAAAATTTAAAATTTTGAAAAATTTAAAAAACTTTTGGGGTAGTTATGATCTCCCCATTATACTAAAAAAAAATAGTGGTCAGTAGACAATCTATAAGTGATCTAAAATAAAAAGAAACATAAAGAAGCTATGTTTTTATACTATTTCATTGACATATAAAAAGTACTTAGCCAGCACACTATTTAAAACCATGTATATTTTTTTTAATGATAAAACAAGTTAACAAAAGAAATTTTTGTTTAAAAATGAATAAATTTATATTAAAAAAAAAACCAAAAACAAACTTGAGGACTTCACTGCCAGTCCAGTGGTTAAGACGCCACCTTCCAATGCAGGGAGCACGGGTTCAATCCCACATACCACGCAGTGTGGCCAAAAATAAATAAATAAATAAAAACTTAAAGTGAACTGATAGATGGCTATAGCAATGGAAGCAAATGTAGAGTTAAGAGAATATAAAAAAAATAAGGTATACTGTATATTTGTTGTGATATTTGACAGGTTATATAATTACTCTGAATATAAATCTAATTACCACAAATGAAATAGGAAATCATAAGAACAATTGGCATTTGTTATATACTCTCCCCTTCCTTCCCCTATTGGGTCAAATGAAATGAATACTTGCAGATTTTTAAAGCTAGTCTACTAGTTCATTTATTCTTTAAGAAAAACTGAAGCAAATGCAGATATTAATTAACTTGCTGCTTCTCCATCCATGGGATTCTCCAGGCAAGAACACTGGAGTGGGTTGCCATTTCCTTCTCCAATGCATGAAAGTGAAAAGTGAAAGTGAAGTCGCTCAGTCGTGTCCAACTCTTAGCGACCCCATGGACTGCAGCCCACCAGGCCCCTCCGTCCATGGGATTTTCCAGGCAACAGTATTGGAGTGGGGTGCCATTGCCTTCTCCAATTAATTAACTTAACTTACTATAAAAGACTTCCTTTCAAAAAAGCAAACATAAAAAAATGTAAAACATTGAACAAAAGCAAGACATTTAAAAATCTTTATCAAATCTCTCTCTCTATATATAATCCTTTTAAGTAAGCTATTGCTTGAATTAGCTTCATATTTTTAACTAGATATACAGAATTTTACTATATATTACCTATGTTTCAGACATGTTTCATTAGAGTAATTGAGACAACTGCCTTCACAGAATCCCACAATGCAACCATTTTAAGAGGGCAGACTGAAAAATTACTAGAAGTCTCGTGAATTAGCCTTAAGTTGATTATATTTTAAAATATAAATCTTAAAACAGTGATTCTTTTGGTTAAAAACAAAATGAATAAGAAAACAAAATGTGCTTGTCCTACCTCCTCATTAATATACCAATAGAGGGATGCATCCTTTAGGACAAACCAGTATTTCTTCCATTTCTGTGAAAAATAACTCTTCGCATCTTTCTTTTTCCAAAGCCAGCCCTCACAGTCACCACGGCCAAGATCTTTGCAAGAAATTCGTCTTTTGCTCTTGCCAGCTATAGGACCTAAAAATAATAGTGGGTAAATGTGCTCTTTAAGTTAATCTATAGATCATAAAAGGTAGAAGATTAATCTATAGATCATAAAAAATAAGTCTGTATATTAAACCTTAAAAATATTTTTCTCATTGTATTAAAATAAAAAAAACTGGAAAATTTTAATACTTTTTCATCTACATAGACATAAAATTTAATTCGAAATGCATGGTCCCAGTCTGAAAACCTGTTGAGACCACTTGTAAAGGGTACCTTGTACCATAATTGACCTGAAGGAGAAGCTGATCTTTGTAGCTCTTGTGCTAGGGGGTGGTTCTCTTCCACACCACACTGGGCTCAGGCAAGAGAGGATGGGTGAAGTGGGCTGGTGATTGTTTCAGTGTAGACTAAGCAGCTAACTGTTTCATTTACTTTTCTTACCTTTGTTTTTCTTCTTTGATTTGTGCTGCAGAGAAGACTGCTGAAATGTCTGAAATCAAAGATGGGGAAGAATGTTATTTGATACACAGAGTGCCACTGAAGTACTAACAGTCGCAGAAAACACTGAAAAGCTGAATGGAACAGTGACTCTGAACCCCAGTGAACAAAAGTACTTTCTTTTTCCAAAGACTCAAAACAAATTCAAAAATCATGCCACTAAACTTTCTTATCTCTTGTGAAGCAGGAGAGAATAATATTATCTTTGTCCTTATTCTGTAGGCAGAGAAATAGGGATACAAAGCAGTGGTGAAACTCAGGGCTCTTAAACATGCAGAGTACTACTGCGTACCTTTTTTAGGGGTTTAGAGTGCCTTCTCAGGCAGTCTCACTTGATTTTCACAAAATTTTACGAAGGAGTCAAGCAAATATGACTATCACTTGTTCCTTTGAAGTTCATTCTACTCCATAAGCCACCACTAGCTACTGATCTCCTAGGCAACACTCCCAGGTGTTAAATATTGGGGTGGCTGAAAGTTCATCAGGGTTTTTCTGTAACAGCTCAAAGAAAACTTAAATAAACTTTTTGGCCAACCTAGTATTTCAGTACTTGAATCAATATTTTCTTCTCACACCTACTTTTGCCTCTATTACACAGAACTAATCTTCATGTCGGAGAAGGCAATGGCACCCCACTCCAGTACTCTTGCCTGGAAAATTCCATGGACGGAGGAGCCTGGTAGGCTGCAGTCCATGGGGTCGCTAAGAGTCGGACACGACTGAGCGACTTCACTTTGACTTTTCACTTTCATGCATTGGAGAAGGCAATGGCACCCCACTCCAGTACTCTTGCCTGGAGAATCCCAGGGACGGGGGAGCCCGGTGGGCTGCCGTCTATGGGGTCGCACAGAGTCGGACACGACTGAAGCGATGCAGCAGCAGCAGCAGCACCAGCAATCTTCATGTAGGTGATGTCAGTACATTGGCTCCTCAGTCCCTTAGCTCCAATGCTCTTTACTTCTCCATTCTCCAGCTATCCACCCCCATGGCCCTATGTTTGTTATTCTTAAGCACACTCCAACAACTGCCTCTATTATCTCCATTCTACATGGTACACTACCTCCAACCCAGCAATTTTTTAAAAGAAAATCTCCACTCAAGTATCCAATTTATTGACATTACCACTGTTTTGTGCCTTTATTTCTCTTATTCCACTTGATTTCCACAGAACACCTTTATAACCATTCCCTGGAGCTATACTTCCTGCATCATGCTTGCCGAGCTAAACAGCCATCCATTAAACCCACCTATCAGTCCATTCCATGCTAAGGACCAGAAGAGTGTAATGTCTTAACAGAGAAACCCACAACTGGTTTAGCTTTCAATTAATGACTACAAATCACTGGTTCTAGTCAGTCTACTAAACTAGATTGTTCACTAGTCTAAATAAGGTTAAATTCATATGAGTAGCTAGTTAGGGTAGAGAGAACAGTATACATAGTTTTAATTCACAGATAATCCCTCAAAACGAATTTTAGGTAACAGATTCTTCTTTTTCTTTACAAAGGTATATCTGTAAGGAACAACTGGATTTTGTCCACACAAAATCTGCTGGCCTTGGGTTTATACAGAAAATTCATATTACGTGACATACTTTATTTAATATCTTTGCTTATAAAATAACATTCTTTGTTGTTTAATTGCAAGTCATGTTCAACTCTTTTGTGACCCCATAGACTGTAATAATTTTCACAATTTGTATATGGTTTACATAATTCTTAGGAATATAATATTATGGATGGATATTAGTCCTAAAGATAAGGATCAAATAATTTGCTGACATTCAGTGTAACCCAGAAATAACCACCCAATATGTATGTGGGATGTGTGTGTGTATAAATCAGTTGCAGGATCCATGGCTATAGAAATTCACAATTAATTTTAGAGAGAAAGCATAAAAGATAAAACCCATCATGTTATGCTAATTTTCTTGAGTGCACTTTGCTTCAGAATAATAACTCAAATAATAACTCAGGCTAGTATGTTTAAGTATAGTTAATTTACATATAGTTATTTTCCCTAAATTGTTTGGCTGTAAAATTACTGATTAGGTTTTTTTCGTTTAGTGTTACCACAAGTAATCACTGTAATTTAACAGCTCATTATTTTTAAAAATGACAAAGATGGGGGTGGTTTGTTTTTTAGGAAGCTACATGGATAACAGACAGCTTTAAAGAACTGAGTTATATAATGTACTTCCTATGCTTTTTGCACATTACTTCTTAGAACCTGAAGGTCTAGTTTAAAATCTACACAAAATGTATTTTATGCTCTCTAGGTTTTCTTTTTCAACAAGATTATCTTTTCTTTCCCTATAGAAATATATTCTCATACTTATCATTATCATGAGTGCAGAGTATAATCAGTATACATATTGTTGGAACCTAAGAACTCCGAGGCACACAGTACAGATTTATCCATCATTCAAAGAAGCAAAGCTTTAGCTATCTTTTTAAAATGTTGTAAATACTACGGCATTCCCTTAAAAGAGACTTCATTATTTTTTCAAGTGATGTGATATTTTCTAAAATGAAAGTTAATTGAACTATATTCTTTTGAAAGTAATGGAAAAAAAACAATGAAAACTACAGTTAAGGAAATAGGTCCCTTGTGTAGAAAAGTGTTAATATAGCAGGCCTGAGGTTGCTATCATAGAAGGGCCTGCTTGCAAGGCTGGCCCTCTGCTGACATCTGGGAACTTGGCTAGTAAAACAATTCTCTGTATTGACATGCAGCCTCCCTAAGCAATAAGACTACTTTGCCCACCTGGGGACTAAACACTTGCTTTAATTTCAGGAAAGGAAAAGTAGCTGCTAGGCAGAGGATGCCTATGTAACTAATTCAATAAAGTCCTTGGGTACTGAGTCTTTAACAGGCTCCCCTGGGCAGAGACACTACACACGTGTGATTGCATTTTTGCTGCTAAGTGAAGTGTACTCTGCATGATCTATAATGAGGAGAGAGCACAGGAAGCCTGTAGGTGGATTTCTTCAGATTCCATGGTCTCTTTTTTCCATACCAATCTGGCTGGATACCCTTGCTGTACCACTGTAATAAAATCTTAGCTGTGGATAGAACACAGAGTCTTCTGAGGCCTAGTCAATCACTGGACATGTGGGTGATATGGGATCTTGACATAGACTCATTTTCAAAAGATTACTTAAAAACTTATATCAGAAACTGTTTAATATTCACACACATAAATAAGCTCCTGATAGTGAAGGTTTCCTCATGTTATCAGCAGGTATGATTAAATACCCTGAGGTGCAAATTTACAATCCTGTGTAGTCTTTCTTAGTAAAAAAGATGGAATTATTCATTCTGACAGGTATTTGATATCATATCCCCAGTTTCTGACAACATCACGAAATATTTAATAAAAGAAGGACACTAAGAATAGACACATGACTACAATGGATAACAGCAAATCATATAAAGTGTTATGACCAATGTAGAAAAACAAGGGGCTTGGAATCCTTGCTTTCATGATAAATGCTTTTCTCACAATAGAGAAAATTCGTAATATATTTTATTTCTGTATTTTTCTTAATAGTTTCAGATCACCCTTCTTCCAGGTTCATGTTTAATAAGCATGCTCTTTAGAAGTTCTTTCATAGCAGTCTGTGAGTAGCAAACACGTCTAGGTATTTATGTTTGAAAATATAAAAACCTTTCACTCTTAAATAATATTTAGATGGGTATAGAATTCTGAGTTGAAAATAATTTTCCCTTTGCAATCTGAATATATCACTTTATTTTCTTTTAGCATCACTGCCCTTAAAACATCTGTAGCTACTCTCATTCATTATAATTTGTCTTTAGTCTCTCTGTTAAGTTTTTAAATATTTTCCTCTTTATCCCTGATATTCTGCAATTGCTCTCTGATGTGTCTAGGTTACAAATGATATTAATGAACCCCATTTCAAATTCATTGTGTTGTACTTGAAGGCGTTTTTCAATCCTGAAAATTCTTAGGCATTCTCTCTCCAAATGGCCTTCTTTACTTACTTTCTCTTTTTTGTCTCTAGATGTATGTTGGTATCTCTTAATTTACCATCTATCTTTAATACTGCTATCCTTTCATATTTCCTCAATGCTTTTTAGGTGAATTTACTGTTTTCCAATTTTCTAATTCTCTGATTTTACATACCTGTATAAAGTTTATTTTACCTATAGAGTGTTTATTTCACTGACTATATTTTACATATCCAGGATGACTAGTTGGTGCTAGCACTTCTGAACATCCAGTGTCTTAGTCATCCTGTTATTACTTCAAATTTTAAGGGCTTTTTGGATTTCCCAAAATTTCCATCTATTAAGGAAAGAATCACCTTTAACAAGTTATTGCTCTGGTCAATGGCTGTATCTTTCTTCAACCTTCTTATACTCATGGGTGAAGAAGCTCTGTTTGCCCTCCCAGCTGGTTTCACCCCATGAGTCAATCTTCAGTTTCCTGACATGGCTGGGGTCCATTTGTTCTCTCACACCCATTAGAGTAGACTTCTGGTCATCTCTAGCCCTTTCTGGACTCAGAGCCTAACAGGTATATGGCTTTAGTTCCCATTTATTGTTGTGCAATTTTGTTCTTTTTTCTAGTCCCTGGAGACTAGATATCATTTTTGACCATGACTATCTTTTTATGTTTGGGGTAGGGGTGTGTGAGAATTTAAAGTATGAGCTCATAATGCTTACTGACCACCAAAAATAGATTCCTTCTGTAAACATTTTTGAAGGTCCTTTCTCTTAAAAAATATTTTTATATTATTTCCTGAATTATCATTCAATAAAATCTTTCTAACACCATCATTTGCACTTTATGTTTATTGTACTGAGCATTTGGGTGAAAGTTCTTTGAACTTTCTCCCTAAGAGTGTTTATAAGCTCTGATCTTCAGCAACTTATAAATTTATATAATCAATGGGGACTTCTTGACTGAGCTACAGGCTGCCTAACTCAACAGATTCAATGTGTTCAAAACTAAGCTTCTCATACCCACCACCCATCAACCAATTCTGCTCCTCTTCTATACCTTAGTAAATGGCAATTCCATTTCTCCCCACAACTGTGCAAACCATGAATATTAGAGTCAATGTTAACTCTTTCCTTTCTCTTACAGCCCATAATCAATCCACCAGTAAGTTATATCAGCTCTGCACTCAAAATATGTTTAAAATAAGACTGTTTCTTACCATCTCTATTACTATCACCTCAGTCGAAGCCACCATCATCCCTCACCTGGATTACTGAAATATCTTATTGTTTGCCCTTCCTCTGTCCTCACTTCTTCTGTTTTTAACATAAGAGGCAGAGTGATCCTGTTAAAACATGATTTGATCATGAAAACTCTCCAATGGCTTCTCACCTCACTTTGAATAAATACTCAAATTCTTCCACTGACCCTGAAGGCCCTGTATGACCTGGGCTGTTCCCTTTGCTTCTTGCCCCTTATTAACTTTGCTCCAGCCACACTTGCTGTTTCTGGATTGTGTGGAATAGAGTCCCACCTTAGGGTCTATACCCCTGCTGTTCCCTCTGTCTGAAATATTTGTTCAGATATTGAAAGTAGCTCTTTTGCCACCTTCCTGGTTGCCCATTTCTGTTCCCCACTAGCTTTAAAAGAATCTAATTCAAAGAATGAGACCACTAAGCAATTGAAACTAATTTGTGATTATGCTCTTCTGAATGCACACCATGCCTTCTCTAAACTGTTGATTTTTTTTTTCCTAGATAAAAGGAGGAAAGAATGAAGAATTAAACAGTTAAAAAATGACTAGCTCTCTACTCTCAACAGCCGTCTTAGCAATCCTGAGGCAGATCATGCAGGCAAGAGAACATCTGAAGTCAGCCAGTCTGCATGCAATGGAGGATGATGCAGAATCCAACTTCCTGCTTCAATGATTCACTAAGATTCTTGATCCCCATTTTCAGTTCAGTTCAGTTCAGTTCACTCAGTCGCATCTGACTCTGCGACCCCATGGAGTGCAGCATGCCAGGCCTCCCTGTACATCACCAACTTCCAGAGTTTACTCAAACTCATGTCCATTGAGTTGGTGATGTCATCCAACCATCTCATCCTCTGTCATCCCCTTCTCCTCCTGCCTTCAATCTTTCCCAGCATCAGGGTCTTTTCAAGTGAGTCAGCTCTTGGCATCAGGTGGCCAAAGTACTGGAGTTTCAGCTTCAGCAGCAGTCCTTCCAATGAATATTCAGGACTGCTCTCCTTTAGGATGGACTGGTTGGATCTCCTTGCAGTCCAAGGGACTCTCAAGAGTCTTCTCCAACACCACAGTTTAAAAGCATCAATTCTTCAGCACTCAGCTTTCTTTATAGTCCAACTCTCATATCCATACATGACTAATGGAAAAACCATAGCTTTGACTAGATGGACCTTTGTTGGCAAAGTAATGTCTCTGCTTTTTAATATGCTGTCTAGGTTGGTCATTAGCTTTTCTTCCAAGGAGCAAGCATCTTTTAATTTCATGGCTGCAGTCACCATCTGCAGTGATTTCGGAGCCCCCCAAAATAAAGTCCGTCACTATTTCCATTGTCTCCCCATCTATTTGCCATGAAGTGATGGGACCAGATGCCATGATCTTAGTTTTCTGAATGTTGAGTTTTACCATCCCCATTTTATGCCCCTTTAAAAACTGTCATGGCTGAGCAGAATCTTCGGAGTTGGTGTCTGGACCATGTCCACATTTTCCCCAGATTGCTGGCTTTTCTGATTAAAGCACCTTTCCTTTCTACTGACACTTGCCTCTCGAATTATTGGCTTATGAGCAGCAAGCAGCCAAACCTGAGTTTGGTAACAATACCGTTATGGCTTACTCCCTTACCTCCTTTAGATCATTCTTCCCAGGCTTCCCTATAGAAAATGGTTTTCATTATTGCCTGCAACACTTCCTGTTTTCCTCCCCTGCTTTATTTCTCTCCTTAGAACTTAGCATTACCAAAAATACTTATACTTCTTGTTTATTACTCAGCCCTCCCTCCAAATATAAGCTATATGAAACAAAAATTCTACTTTATGCATTGTTTTATCCTTTGACTAGAACAGGGATTATTTAGTACTAAATAAATATTGATTGAGTGCATAAAAGTTGAACAGACCACCAGCAAAGAACACAGGATGTAGTCTTAATTAATTGATTGCTTTTTAACCTGAAGTCCTTCAGCAGGAAATAAGTAAGCCAGGTATCTTTTCTCTAGCAATCCATGTACAGCATATTACTGAAAGTTTGGTTCTTTAGTAGACTCCTTTTGTTAAATAAAAAAGTTTTTTTTTTATCTAATTTTCCAAAACATTACTGGAAATGAGATCTGTCTTAATGCACTTAGTTTGAATTAAATTTGAATTCAAGATGTGGCCGGCAAAAGTGCCTTAATGTGTCAAAAGATATTTATGCATACAATTATATGATGAATTATGAATGGATGTGTTGAAATCACAATTCAACTCATAAAAATAGAATGTGCTAAAATAAAAGGCCATTATGAAAGCATTGTTGATCCTCTTCTTAACCATGGTGATGCATGCAACAGTATTCTATTTGGCTATAAAAGATCGCTTTTTCAGACATTTGCCTGAAAAGACCATTTGTCTTTCATTTTGTCCACAGATGTTCTGTTCAAACATTCTCCCCATTCTCCCCTATTCTAGATGAGGAAATGTGGGGGAGGGTAATTTGGGTCATTCTTATCCTGAAACTTTCAGAAGCACTTATTTTAATTGTGGAAGAAAATGACAGTTTCTGTGTTACATTTTGAAAGCTCAGCTACTATTAAATTCTTCTCAAGTTGCAAATTGCCATACTTATGGAAAAATTTGCAATCAAAATACTCTCTTGTTGCAATATAGCAACTTCCTCTTACTGTAATTTTCTGCAAAGTTCCAAGATTTCTCCAGTCAAACCAAAAGCTTATTTCTTATACATAAGGTGCTTAGCAATTTGAAACTCTTGGGACAACTGATAACTATCTCCACATATTTAATCTTTTTTAATAAACAAAAGGCTTTGAGATTTAAATATTTCACAGAGAAATGTATTTTCACTTACTTTCTCATTATTGTGTGTCAGCAGAAAAAGTCTAAATATGAGTAAGTGTGATATGGTAATGAGAGTAAATATTATCTTAAGAAATCTTCAATTTACATGAAATAACAGCATAGAACTGAACAAGCTTGTTGCCCATTCTGGTACAGGAGAGAAACTGCTGAATGGGGTGGGGACAAGATACTGCATGCACACTGGTTCTCTGAAGACAGTGGGGTGAGCTTGCTCTGGATTCTGTCAATAAAGTTAATCTGACTTTATATTGACTGAAAATGGCTCTACATATACTTACAAATAAGTGTATTTTAAAAAATAGGCATGCTAATAAATTATGAGTCAAATAAGAACAAAAAGGCAATGACTGGGGGAATTTAGAGAAGGTTAAATTCATTAGGAAGGGCAGAGTCAGTGTTTCATCAGAAGAATACCATGCACATCAGATTCAGAAGGAAGTACGTAAGGGAAACTTACACAGTATTTTATAAGGTGATTTCCCTTTTCCTATCGAGTAGTAAGTGGTAAGATGGGAAGAAGAGTGAAGAGTAATGACTGGTTAGGAAGAGTAACAAAAGTCACTACCCTTGGGAAATAGGAACTGTCATTCTTGGATCTAAATAATTATCTTTACTGAGGGCTCATGTGTGAGGCTGAGTGACTGAACTGACTGAATGACACGTGTGAGGCACAGCATTAGGGACCTTGTATCAGTTATCAATCTTAATGCTTATAATACATTTGCTCAGTGGTGAATGCCATTTCAAAGAGGAGAAAACTGAGAGTAGATAACTTATTCAGGAGCACACAGGTAGTGGCAGAGTCAAAATTCAAACCCAGGTCTACCTATTCACAAACCCGTTCTAACCACTCCATGCAATATCGCCTCTCAGGCAAGTATTGTGTAGTCATGGTAACCATTTTAGAGAAAAGAACTGCTTTCTGTATCTGACACAAAGATATCCATTTATGAAAACCTCCCATAACATGTGATATAAGTGCATTGTTATGTGGAAAGGTTCTGTAAAACAGAAAGATACTAGGATTATACTTTTATATTCATGGAGATAATTTAAACAGGTAACACCTTGTGTAGCTTAGTAGCTCTGTTGTGTCCGATTCTTTGCGATCCAACGGACTGTAGCCTGCCAGGCTCCTCTGTCCATGGTATTCTCCAGGCAAGAATACTGGAGTGGGTTGCCATGCCCTTCTCCAGGGGATCTTCCCAACCCAGAGATAGAACCCAGGTCTCTCGCATTGCAGGCAGATTCTTTACTGTCTGAGCCACCAGAGAAGCTCATCTCTAAATTTACCAATCTTACCAGTCTAAGACTTTACTAGTCTTAGCAATCTTACCAATCTAACATCCTACCAATCTCTGATTCTCATGCTTTTGTCGATTTTCTTTGAATTAGCAAGTTATACTGCTCTGTGGGATTTTAAAAAAAGATTTGCAGCTGTTTGGGGGAGGTAACCATTAATCATATTTTCATGAGAGGAAGGCTCATGTTAACATTTTAATTTTGCAAATGAGATAGAAAATAAGGTACAGAAAGGTAATAAGTCTCAGCCAAGTTATACAAGGATGAGACTGCATTCATATTTTATTCCAAACATATTAACAGTGTTAACTGAATTCAATGCAATTAAAAAACCCTATGTCAATACTGATGAGGAAATCAGTGATCCAAATAAGGCAAGCCTGCCTCTCCACTAAATTCTTTACACAGGAGAAATCTCTTGGAGCTGATTCATTGTGTTATGCAATTTTTCACTTGATACATTGCTGATTATTATGCCTTAAAATTACTTGGTTCAATTTCTCAAAATGCAGTTTTTAACTACTGCATTAGTTTCTACAAAGGCAGAAACCATCTGCTTAGCTTGCCACTCTCTACTCAACTCCTAACACTGGACCTGACATATAATCTTCTATTGAAAGCATGAATCAAATACTACCTATGTGTGTGGAAAGTGAGGGTATGAGTTATGACATCTCATATGCAATCTGTCAGCATATCCAGTCCACTCATATCCAGAGTCCAAGGCCTTCTCACTTCTTCCAATTAGCACCCAGGGCTAAGCCCCTATCATCTCTCACCTGAATTGACTAAATCCTAGTCAACTGACTAGACTGTCTTGTTTTCATGGTTCCATACTACACAAAGCCCCTGCAGCCTATTCTCAACACACCAGCTGGAGTGATATACTTTGAAGGGTGCTGTCTCAGCAAGAATGGAATGCACAGCACCAGGAGAACAATACCATAGTAGAGATCAAGAGACCTGACTTCTAGTTCTCCATATTCCAGCTCTATGGCTGTGGATAAGTCACTGAAAGTAATCTTCATCTCAATTTCTTCATCGGCAGGATCAGAGAGCTGGACCAGATGCTTTTAGGATATCTTATAAGCACTAACTGTACATGATTCTGACTTACAAATGAAGGGAGAAAATGGCTAGTTACCAATGCACATCCAATTATTGATGTGTCAGGAATTAATTACATATACCTGTAATCAGTGTTAATTTGAACACAATGCTAGATTATTCACTGAAAGGTACTTGGTTTATGCTTAAGTTGCACCATGTATGAAAATCATTTATTTCCAGCCATTTTAGATATAGCTATTGTGGGGTGTTTGATTAATGTGTACAACATGGGACAGAGGCAGAAACTTTGAATAGGTGAAAAGCAGAACTAGGACAGTGCCTGCTCCTGAATCTTCTGTTTGACAAACTGTCGACATTTATGTGTCAGAGAGATCAGGATAGGCTTGCCCATATTTTGTGGCAAAGAAATGTTTATGATCAGAAAAAATTGAGAGAACCAGATTTGCCTTTGGAAGGCTATTCAATGACATAAAAATAAACTATCTGCAAAAGAAAAGAGAGAAAAATAATACAAATGAATCACCTCTAATGAAGAATGTACAAAAAGTTAAAACTCTCAAATAAATGGATATGGCATATTTTGTCAGCAATTTTATGACAATCATAAATATTGGGAAAATTTCTGGTTATTGATTTAATGAAAGTGAAAGTGAAAGTCACTCAGTCATGTCTGACTCTTTGTGACCCCATGGACTATACAGTCCATGGAATTCTCCAGGCCAGAATATTGGAGTGGGTAGCCTTTCCCTTCGCCAGGGGATCTTCCCAACCCAGGGATCAAACCTAGGTCTCCTGCATTGCAGACAGAGTCTCTACCAGCTGAGCCACAAGAATCTGAAACTAAATGGTTTGGGGTTACCTTTATTTTTAGTTTTGTTGCTCTGATAAATTGTACATATTTTCTCACCATGGGATGCTTGCCATGTCAGTGTAATTTGTTCCAAGAATTCTAGCTTTTATCTAAATACCTTTATGGGTATGAGGATGTTTATATCAGGCTCTTATTCTGGGATTTTTGCTTAGAGAATAGACGAGCCCTCAAAGACACTCACTCAAAATGTTTCTATATCTGTTAGTTTAGTTGCAGTCTTCTTGATCCAGAGATTGTTTTTCTTTACCAGAAAATCTCTCAAAGGTAATACTGGATAAAAATAAAAGTTAAGTTTAGAAAGTTTCAAAAGTTCCTATACACAAATTATTTTATAGTAAAATAAGATAAATCACACACTGCCTTCTTTTCTATACACAACCACCTACTAGGACATGATTTTAAGACTGAAAAAGTAAAACTGGTTTTATCTAACAGAAAGGAAAAAAGAGCTCGATGGGGATATTTTAAAAAAAATTATGTTTGCAACAGGAATCAAATCATCATTATGCTGTCAATTTAGATGGCATTTTCCATAGTCCTCTTTCCAGTGCTATGCTCATTTTGTAAATGAGAAAACTGAGTAAGAGAAAGAAAGCAATTTATGCAAGCTCAGATATGAAAAATTAGATTTCTGCAGGGCCTGATGTTTGCTGCCACTTTTCCAGAACTCGTTGCCTCAAATGCACCAAGATTAGGGTTTGGCTTGTTCTCAGCCCACTGCTGAGGACATTTGGTAGTATGGTTAGAGGAAGGACGCTAAGAATATATGTGCACTATCCAAGTGCCAGATACTGTATCAGACACTTTATATGTTTTTTAATTACAGGGAGTCAAAGTCCTTATCCAATTATAAAATATATACGAGAGAGACACAAAGGAAGAATATAATACCCTCAAAAATATTTTACTAGCAAACAAAGAAGTGAACTTCATATGCTTCTTTCTTACACCAGGCATCTGATAAAAATGGAGGACATAATGGAAAATGCAATTAAGTGAAGAAGATTCAACAAGTGACTAAAATAACATGGTAGAGGGACATGGCTTTCTGGTACTCTTCCTAAAACAGATTATACAAAGAAATTCTTTAAAGAGTTGCCTTATGTGTTTTATTAAGTAGAAACCTCTTTAAGTAAATCAGGCATTTTATCCTAATTGTTACTTACAGCAGTCACTGTTTTCACTGAAGATGGATGAAAGACAATTTGAAGTTATAGTTTCCTATATGCTCTGGGAAGTTAAATAAGTAGGCTACACCTTGCATCCACTCCAAATTTATGGTCGTTTAGAATTTTTCACTTTACAGTGATACACACACTGTCTCTAGAATTTTCAAAGCAGGTTTTACCTAGTATGTACCTATGGTGACAACAGAAAAGGAAAACTCAGTGTGGTGGTTATCAACAAACTGAGAAGAGCTATGTCAACTGGGGAAAGGTGGAACTATGTATCTCAGAATACCTCTTCCTGTATGGTGTTAGTTAGGGTCAATCAATGTAAATCTGTGGGAGTTTTGGAGAATAAAATGAGGCAGCAGCCTTGCTCTGGAGGTCAGTGTAGGGCGCCAGTCACTACCACCGTGCACACATATGCCACTCTTGTTGGTTTGGGTCAGTAGCCAGGCCAGCAACTCCTTCAGGTCCTCTAAATCCTGGACCAGGAGCCTGTGAATCTCCATGGCAGAGGGCATCAGCTTCGTTGATGAAGTTGGAGACAGGCTTCCAGTTTGTGCTGATGAATTCTACTTCATCTTGCTCTCCCTGGCTTTACATCCAGATTTTCTTCATGACCACTGGCTCTGCTGAGGTGTCTTCACCTCAGCTCCTTGATTGAGTAAGATCTAGTCCTTTATTCCATGCCACTTCGTGCTTCTGGCTCCCCGACTGAACCCTAACTGATACATTCATTAAAATGCCCAATGAAGACAGATGTTCTGGTCCTAGAAGCCTTTCTGATTTGTTCATCAGGAAGCAATCCCCTTCCATGTAAATGAACCCATTTCCTTTCTATATGGTGTTAAGAATAGTCACTATCTGCCCAGCACAGTGGAATAAACTTTATATACAGTATATGATTTACTTCTGTAATAGCTGAGCAAATTAAGTATTATTAGCCTCTCTATTCTGATGAGAAAATGAGGTTCAGAAATGTCTAAGTTCAAACAGCTCATGTTCTATTAAATAGAGCATTATTCTTAGCTATCTGAATCTTTAATGTTGGGCCCTTTCACTTGAAACTGGTTGTCCTTGAGGCCACTTTGAATTTATGATAATAAAAGAAAACACGAGAAGGTAACTTATTCTCCTATTTGAGATTTCAGGAAAGTTTGCATCTAGTTATAATCTAAAATTATTTGCATAGAAAGAATAGGAATTGAAATACGGATCCATTTCTCAACACTGCAGATTGTTTTGGGTTCAAGTCTATTAGGATACTGTTTTGGCTTAACCTGATACCTGTAGAGATGCTAAGAAACAGATTTAACAATATCATTTAGAACCAAGACTCCAGGTTGAGCTCATGCACTCTGGCCTGCTGCCAGTTGCTGTCTGAGCCAAAAGCCAAAGATGAATATGTGAAGGGTGCAAACAATTTAACACTGTTCTTAGAAGCTATCCTCAAGAAACTAGAACGTAACAGCAGTCAATAACTGGGCCTTAAACTTCATTCTCACATAAGACTTGGGCCAAGAGATTCAGATATGCAGTCTATTAAGAGAAATCTTTGGATGAGATTTTGGTATATACAGCAAATGATTAGGTCTACAATTTTGTAGAGTTGGAGGGTGCTGAAATCATCAAGGAAGTAATGTATTTTACAAGTTGAGTGAAGAAAATCATTTCATTATCAGTTATGGTCCTTTAATCAGAAGAGGCTTTAAATAGTTCTAGGGGTAAAATGATTTTACCTGGAGTTTCATTAAACTTGAAATGCTTGATTAAATGAGTTATGGTGGTGAGGTAATATGGGTAATGTGATAATGGGAGCAAAAAATGTCTATTGCTAACAAAACTTGAGGAAATTTTCTCAGGCTATGAAGCTGGGAGAGATAGGCCTACAATATAAAAAAGAATGGGGTTCTTTAACCTCTCTGATAAAAACAGGTATGTATCCAAACAGTCTGTAATTATTGACCACAGCAACCAAGTGAAGGGGCTCTCATCAGAATTTATGTTTTATTTTATTTTTAAAAGGCAACAAGGAATTCATAGTAAGATTTAAATTTAATAAATTTAAAATTAATAAATTCCTAATCCAATTCTTCTGTGTCCTGTTCTGCATGATGCCTTGCTAATTAAGCCAGATTTTGTGTTTTGCTTCCTGGCAGCCATTATCTAGCCAAGAACTAGCAGAATGAGGACCGGACCTTGTTTGGTTCAAACATGAAACTGATGGGGCTGACTTTAAATAATTTGTTTTATACAGTGTAAGCAGAAACCTCTCTAAAGCGTGAGGGCGTATTAGTGAATCTTTTTTGTTTGTTTGCATAACTGATTAAACTTAAAACATTTATAAAATAAAAATTTTTTCCAAATGTTTAAACAATATTTTCACCATTAATAAAATTTATGAATTTAATCAGTTTCCTAGGAATTCCACTAAGTCACAAGCCCTATACATCAAATATTTTAAAGGCTTCCAGCACTTTAAAGGCACCACAGAACATAATAGTAAAAGCAAAATGGATTACTCTTGCACTTCAGCAATATAAAAGTGCAATATGTTTAGCCCTTTTGTTCAGTATTTCTGTCGTTATTTTTTGGAAGTCTTTTAATGATTAATTTCCTTTAATAGTTATGACTGTTCAGATCATCTACTTCATCTTGGGAGAGTTATGTAGCTAGTGGGCTTTGAGGATTTGGTTCATTTCATCTAAACTGTTAAACTTCAGTGCAGAGTTGTTCATAGCATTTCCTTATTATTCTTTAAATGTCTATGAGGTTTGTAGTGATAACTCCTCTTTCATTCTTGACACTGATAACTTGAGTCTTCTCTCCTTTTGCCCTTTGTCAGTCTCGCTAGACACTTTATCAATTTCTTTTTTGATTTTCTAAAAAGAGCTTTTCTTTTAAAATATTTTTAAATAAAGCTTTTAATTTGATTTTCTCTATTATGGCTTTTTTTCTGTTTTCAAATTTCATTTCTTCTCTCTATTGTCTTCCTTATGCCTGCTTATTTCTTGTTATTCTTTTTCTAATTTCTTGAGGTGGGAGCTTAGTTTTTAGATTTGACAACTTTCTCCTTTTCTTTCATTCATTGTTTCGACCTTGATGTGCAGCTTGTGAGATCTTAGTTCCATGACCAGGGATTGAACCTGCTTCCCAGTAGTGGAAGTGCTTAGTCCTAACCACTAGATCTCCAGGGAATCCACTCCCCTTTTCTGATATAAGCATTTATTGCTATAATTTTCCCCTAAACATACGTTGTGTTTACATCTTCATTCAATTTTCCTTGAGATTTCCTCTTTTATCTATGGATTTATTATTCAAAAAGGTGTTCCTTAATTTCCGAGAGGTTGGAGACTTACTTGTTAATTGTTGTTAATTTCCAGTGTGATTCCATTGTGGTTAGATAACATACATTGTATGATCACAGTTCTTTTATAATTAAAGTTTATCTTATGACCCAAGGTATGGTCTATCCTGATGACTGTCCCACTCATACTTGAAAAGAATATGTATTCTGCTATTTTGGGGAGACCATTGGTGGGTGGATAGTCATTCAGCACTCTGTACTTTTGCAGAATTTTTGTTTAGTGGTGCTATAAATTACTGAGAGGGGTGCTGAAGATTTCAACTATGGTTATAGATTTGTCAATTTCTCTTTTTCAGTTCTGTTGGACTTTGCTTCTAGTATTTTGAATCTCTGTTGCTTGATGCACATACATTTAAGATTTTTCTGTCTTCTTAGTGAAGAGACACTTTCGAGGCCTGTTGTGGTAGAGAAGGAGCATGATTTTTTTCAAATGGTCTTCACAAAAATAACTACTAGTACAAATTGGTCAGGAAACACAAGTGTATTTTCCTCCTAGACTTCTTTATGGATTTGCATTCTATAAAATGGTTTAATATTTACAGACAAGAAAAGTCAAGATTTCATTTCTTCAACTTCTTAAAAACCACATAACTGTATTTAAGACAGTGGGTTTCAGCAGTTTTTGACTGTGACTCTATTTTAGGCCAGCAGATCCTGTGATCCATTTGTCCCCAGTTTCTAGTGGGAAATTAATTAGGTTATACTAATAGAATATGACTGTAAAAGTACTGTAGGGTGTGGATAATTCATAGTTCAGTTCAGTTCAGTCGCTCAGTCATGTCCGACTCTTTGCGACCCCATGAATCGCAGCACGCCAGGCCTCCCTGTCCATCACAAACTCCCGGAGTTCACTCAGACTCACCTCCATCAAGTCAGTGATGCCATCCAGCCATCTCGTCCTCTGTCGTCCCCTTCTCCTCCTGCCCCCAATCCCTCCCAGCATCAGAGTCTTTTCCAATGAGTCAACTCTTCGCATGAGGTGGCCAAAGTACTGGAGTTTCAGCTTTAGCATCATTCCTTCCAAAGAAATCCCAGGGCTGATCTCCTTCAGAATGGACTGGTTGGATCTCCTTGCAGTCCAAGGGACTCTCAAGAGTCTCCTCCAACACCACAGTTCAAAAGCATCAATTTTTCGACACTTAGCTTTCTTCACAGTCCAACTCTCTCATCCACATATGACCACAGGAAAAACCATAGCCTTGACTAGATGGACCTTTGTTGGCAAAGTAATGTCTCTGCTTTTGAATATGCTATCTAGGTTGGTCATAACTTTCCTTCTAAGGAGTAAGCATCTTTTAATTTCATGGCTGCAGTCACCATCTGCAGTGATTTTGGAGCCCCAAAAAATAAAGTCTGACACTGTTTCCCCATCTATTTCCCATGAAGTGATGTACCATTAAAAAAAATTATGGGTAATATGAATTACAACATGCTAGAAGGTAAAGCCTGGGCTTCCCTGGTGGCTCAGATGAGAAAGAATCCACCTGCACTGCAGGAGACTTGGGTTCGATCCCTGGGTTAGGAAGATCCCCTGGAGAAGGGAATGGCTACCCACTCCAGTATTCTTGCCTGGAGAATTTCATGCACAGAGGAGCCTGGCAGGCTACAGTCTATGGGGTTGCCCATGCAACCCACAACTGAGTGACTAACACACACACACAGAAGGTAAAGCAAGCGACCTAAAGCAAACTAAAATCAATAGTCTAACAATAATTTATAATAAAAAGGCAACTGAAAACTATAGGTAACTTAAAATCTGATGAGGTACCAACATAGTATTCCTCCTGAAAGCTGTGGGAACCTGAACTACCTACACTTGGGTTTGTATGAGAAGAGCAAAACTGCATTGTTGGTTGCATGAATATCAGGCTTTTAGGAAAAATAGTGAATTGTAATATTCAGTGAACTCTACTAATGCATCATTTTATGGCTATTCAATGTATAACCTTTTAAAGTCATTTAGTAAGTTACTAGGAAGCAATATATAATCACGAGGGAAAATTAAAGTCTCTGAAATTATGTGGTATTTGCCTGTAAGAATCAAAGGAAGGTCTATCATTTCTACATCAAGCCTCAGTTACTAAGAGCCATTTACTAAATTTGAGAATGACTGCTCTAGTGAAGTGTTCCAGTGGGAAACACTTGTCGCAGTCCAGGCTGTTCCCATGTAGGGCTTTGCCAGCGCTACCATGAATTTGGCATTAACACTCTAGAAATAATGAAGTCATCCATGGGAACCAGGAAATACATATGATATGAATAGAATCACATTTAGAATGGATATCTAACACATCTGCACGCACCCTGGTGAGGAGAAGATTCACATCACACTGTACCACGGCTGTCATCTAGGTGAGTAAAGTCAAAGTGTGGAGAAAGTGGTTGTTATAAACTGTTAGCTCAGAGATGGTTATTTAGCCACTGAAAATAACTGCTCTCTTATTTTAATTACATTGATCCTGAAACAATGCAGCTAAGTCAGGCCTATACTAGACAAACCAACCTTTATAACTGCAGGCAAATTATAAATGTTTATAGGCTGACAATACAGCATATTTTTCATCTTTGTGATAATACTAGCTCTGGCTTCTCTAACAGATGGTAAAATCCTTATGAGCAGATATGGCTTTATTCATCTAAAAATGTGAGTTTTGGAGCCAGACTGCTTGTACTTACATTTCAAGTCTGCTACTTTCTGCCCGTATGACCATGGGCAAGGTAAACTCTGTGTTTCAGTTCTTCACAACTGAAGAATGGAAGAACTTCTGAGTAGCAACCTCAGAAGGTCAATTTGAGGATTCAATGAGATATAAGTTCAATGAGTATATAAGTACTTAGCATAGGAACTTAGTAAGCAATAGGTAAATGTTAGCTATTATTAGTAACAGCAGTGACAGTATTATTACTTATATATATTCCACAATACTTATTGTGCCTTAAAGATAGTTTGGCACACTAGAATTGCTGTTGAGTCTCTGCTAAATTATGTTGTTTTAGAGGGGCAATTTGAAACAGTTGGGACAAGGATAAATACTTCTACATATTTAATTTTCAAATAAACAAATAAAAGCCTTTGAGATTTAAATATTTCAAAGAAAAATATTTTCCCCTTACTTTCTCATTAGTGTGTGTCTGCAGAAAAAAGTCTAAACGTGAGCAAGTGGGGTAAGGTGGTAATGGGAGTAAATATTAAATCAAGAAATCTTCCATTTACATGAAATAACAGCATAGAATTGAACACATTTACTGTTGGTGGTAGTCCTGCCCATTCTACCAATGTTCAAATCCCAGCTCTACCATTTTACTTATTAATCCAATGTGCCCCAGCTTCCTAATCTATAAAATGGGGATAATACTAGCACCTTCCTTCTAAGTTTTTTTATGAGTATTGAGTTAAATATTACAAATTACTTAGAATAGTGTCTGTTTCATAATGTTTATTTAATTGCTAAATTAAAAAAAAAAAAAGATGTCTTTTAACAGATTTCCACCACCTTCCCCCAGAAGCTCAACCAAAAATCCTGCCACAGTTTGATGGAAATAGCTAAAAGGACTTATCATAAGTAAAACAGTAACTGAATGTTTGCAGTTATACCCTAAATAGCTAAGACAAGCCACACAAATGTTGGACTGTTAGGAAACGAATCATCCAGACTTTTTAACACCTACTCAAAGTCTGTTTTAAGTCACCTAAAATCACATTATTCAGTTTATGAAAGTACACTTGCAGGTTGTCTAGATCCATTATCAGATTTTACTTTTCTGGCATCTCAGTGTGTAGATTTAAAACAAACTATCACTTTGTTTATGGATTTACTTCATCAGCTTTAATGTGAGAGTTAAGATGTCATATGTATATCATATTAAGGATTTAAAAAAGCTCTGAATCTAATCATTCCTTATCTAAAGCCTTTACCACTACATCTGGATTTCACACACACACACGTACACATACACACACACCAGATACTGCTGTCTGCCCTTCCTTCATGGGCTAGCAGGTCAGAAGAGGGTTTCCACAGCTAACAACTCCCACATTTTCAGGCAGAGGATCAGTGAGTAGGCAAACTAACGTTATACTCTTTTGAAAAATACCATCACATGCTTAGCAGACAGCCATACTGTGACCTCTATAATGAGAGGTCAGGGATAAGAAGAGAGCAAAAACTAGTTGGAGTGGAAGAGGCAAGGCTAGGCTGAGGGGGTTACCCTGGTGGCACCTGTGGAGCAGGGCAGTGCTGTAAATCGGTCCCATAAAAGGTGCAAACTGGGACCTGCTTTGACAGGGAGCCCAATGTGGTGAGTATAAATTTCTAGGTGCTTCCAATACTCTTATAGGTGGATGGATGGTAAGAGTTAGGCTCCACATGGTCTGTTGCCTGTACTGGTAAACCAGCCAAATCCTTCTTGGAGGAGGTGCCGATAAGGGCAGAGTCCCAGTCTTTGGAGTAAAATGGTAATTGATAAAACAAAGTAGAATTTAGTCATGTGGACTAGACAAACATGACAGAAGACATTCAGAGTCCTACATCTCTGCCCAGGCATATGGGACACTGAACCTATGGTAATAAGTTCCTGGTGATTCCCACTATGAATACACCCCAACTGAAGGCCTGCTTGTGCTGGACGGGACTAGCCAAGGACGTGGAGGTGGCTGTTTTTGCAGACTGAGGACTGCAGACTGTTTTGCAATTGAGAGATACTGAGAAAGGCATTAAAGTTCCTGTCACATTCACTCACTCGTTCATTCATTTACTCATCACAGTTTTACTGAGCACTTATAAGGTACTAGACCTAGACTAGGTACTAAAATATAGTGCTGAACAAAATGGAGAAACTATCCTTTCCTGCCATGGACTTGGACATGCTCTCCCTACCATGTATAGTGAAGAAAGACACTAAGCTGATAATCATGCAAATGAACCATAAAGTTTTCCAAGAAGTTATATAGGGTACTAAGAGACTATAATAGGAGAAACTGATTTAATTTAGGGAGTAGGGATCAGATAAAAATCTCTCTGCAATCTCAGCTTTAGATAGGAGCCAGCCAGAGGTAAAGACCGAATAGAAGCATTCTCAGTAGAGGGAAAGAGAAAGTGTTAGTTGCTTAGTTGTGTCCGACTCTTTGAGACCCCATGGACAAAGAATATGCCAAAAATGAAAGAGGTGGCAAAGACTGGTGGATGATTAGGGTAGTTAAGGCAAAGAGAATGATTTCCTTTCAGATAAGTTTAAGAAAAATACATAAACTAGAATAACAAACATGGAATTAATAAAAATAAAATTATGTATTTTCCAATACCATAAACTTCTAAATTGTCTTTACTATTATATAAACATTTCTGCTATAATTGCTAAGAGGAATGAGTCACACTGAAGTCAAACTGTATTTGCCTGGCTTTGTGTATTTTTATTAGGCTAATTTCCAGAATACAGTAATGAGGATTTTAATCTAGGAGCTTAAAAAGAAACACCCTACACCCCGCCCCCCAACACACACAGCTTTAGTAAATTTTTTAAGGGTATTTATTGCTGATATGATCCTGCTACAAAATTCAACTAAATTTTTCTCTAAATTTCAACTCAGACCACATAGAACTAGTATTATAGCAGAGACAGCAGCCTACGAAACTCCGTATTCTATCTTTATAGTCCTCTTCCACTTAAGTTCTATTTCATTAAAAAGAGCTGTATCATCCAAAGGAATAATTGGTAAGAATGAAGATAATGGTTCATTATGAAGGTAAGTGAATTATATATTGATACTGATCTTGTGTTTAAAAAAATTAACATAAGGAAACGTCCTTTTATTTTAAATAAGTACATATATACAGACTAAAAAAAAACCCAAAAAATTCTGTGAAATGTAAAAAGCAATCATTTACGTATATGTTATTTTGCCTCCCAAATCCAGGCAATTTAACTATAATACCCTGTAGTCTTTGTAATAGATAACGCTGAATAACTGCTTGAGTTTTATAACAGCAGCGGCTCTGTATGTTTTTTTGAACTTAATAAAAAATAGTAACAAAGAGCAAAAGAGAAACCTGGGTAGAAATCAATCCCGTTACTAAAAATGCTACTAATATCAGCATATGAGCACACACAGTTCTTTAAGTAAAACCTTTCCAAAACTCACTCATTAGTTATTAAAGCTCAAATTCCTATGTGTATGCAATACCTACGGAGGACCAAGGCAGAGTGTGGAAAGATCCCTAGTGGTTTGGATCCTAGTCCTTACTCTTGCACTTTTTTGCAACATGGCTTTGGGTTAATCAATTAACCATTTCGAGCTGTCATTTGCAAATACAGTTGTCAGATCAGATCAGATCAGTCGCTCAGTCGTGTCCGACTCTTTGAGACCCCATGAATCGCAGCACACCAGGCCTCCCTGTCCATCACTAACTCCCGGAGTTCACTCAGACTCACGTCCATCGAGTCAGTGATGCCATCCAGCCATCTTATCCTCTGTCGTCCCCTTCTCCTCCTGCCCCCAATCCCTCCCAGCATCAGAGTCTTTTCCAATGAGTCAACTCTTTGCATGAGGTGGCCAAAGTACTGGAGTTTCAGCTTTAGCATCATTCCTTCCAAAGAAATCCCAGGGCTGATCTCCTTCAGAATGGACTGGTTGGATCTCCTTGCAGTCCAAGGGACTCTCAAGAGTCTTCTCCAACACCAGTGAGGTTTAAAAATATGTAAATGTGGAAACTCCCTTGATAACTGCAAAAGTCCTAAATTAATCAACTAAGGTCCTCAAAGGAACTTAAGTCTAATAAACAACTCATCAATAAATGTTCTTTCTTTCTGAACACCGGTCATAGGCATTTAACATACTCTTTGGGATTAACAATTATTTAGCTTTTTTAAAAACAAGAGACCAGAGTTAGAAACTGTTCAGCCTTTCACTCTGAAATTAGTGGGTCAGTGTTACATGGGAGGATTTCCTCCATGATTAACAATATTCTTTACCCTGTACTGTCTCTCTGTCAAAAATTAGCTGGGATAAATATCTATCTGGGAAATATCATGTTACAAACTCAGGATATAGAATAAAAATAGGAGGCAAAAGTAGGCTCTTCCCTTTTTCTTGGAATAAATTTCTAGAAATGAAGTTACTAGACCAGGTTCTTCATGTGCTCATGCTCAATCGCTTAGTCGTGTCCAACTCTTTGCGACCCTATGGACCGTAGCCTACCAGGCTCCTCTGTCCATGGGATTCCCCAGGCAAGAAGACTGGAGTGGGTTGCCATTTCCTCCTCCACGGGATCTTCCTGACCCAGGGATCGAATCTGCATCTCTTGTATCTCTTGCATTGACAGGTAGATTCTTTACCACTGTGCCACCTAAACAATGCCTTTCAGAAAGGTGCTAACAATATACCAGTTTTACCTTTTGCTATCTTCCATAATTTATTTAGTCAAAATCCATAAGACTCACAGCTATTTTTCCTTCCTCACACAGTATATTCCTGTCCCAGTGTGCATGACAGGATGGCACAGGCTGAGTGTTTGAATGAACCTTCAATTGCTTACCATTCCTCTTAGGATAAATCCAAACCCTTTAATAGTTAACAAGCTCTGGGTGAAGTGGCCTCTTCTTCCCTCTCTAGCCTCATCTCTCACTACCAACTCCCCTCTCGAATAGGCCAGCTGTCTCTTATGTTTCGATCTTTGTTCAGGCTATTACTTCTGACTGGAATGCCAGATTCTAGAAGGAGCTGAGTGTTAAGAGAGCATTTCTGACAAGTAAGAACAAAAGTGTCTCCTGTCACACAGTTCTGAGTATTGATTTCAGAACAACTTCAAATGTTTGTGGAAAAAATAATAACCTGATTACTCAGTTATTCAGAGTAGCAGGTTTTGATAAGGGCACTATTCTTGTGGAGGAAGATGCCAGGGGTATATAACTGGGGACAAGAGACAATAGAGAACAATTGCCATAGAGAACTGCACTCCTACATCAACCCAAATAAATGAAAATATTTTCCTACACTTCAGTTTTAGGAGAGAATAACAAGTAATAAGATATTTAAAAGATATACTCAGGAAAGCAACTCAAATTTAAGTTGTTAAATCTTTCACATCTTGTACATCTAGATGGTCTATCTTCCACAACAGTAACATCAATTTTTTTTGATGCTGTGAACATGAAGCACTGTTGCTCAAATTACTTAAAAACCTGTAGCCATGTTTTTCATGGTCTTCTAACAAGAAGCACAATAAACTTCCTTCTAACCAAAATGTCATAAAATGGGTCGATTTTGTGAATTGAATGTTTGGGTCAGTAAGATTATCAGCCTCCACGCTACCATTGTCCTAATCTCTCATCATCCATCTGGTCTGAGCTTAATGGCCCTGCCTTTGGCCTCACATCTCTTGATGGATGCTCTCAGCACTAGAGAGATCCTATAGGCCAATCTCATCATGCAAGTCCCCAGGACGAAATTCTTCACTAGCTCTTCATTACTGCAGCAAAAAGCCTAAGTATTTTATCATACAATTCCCCACTTAGCTCTCTAGGGGCCCATCTACTGCCCTTTCTCACATGCTTTCCCTCAATTTTTAGTGAACCGGTAACTCCGAGCCACATAAAATTGCTGGAACATACCGTTCACACACATTGGTAGCACACCTTCATATGTCTCACCACAAAAATACTGCTGCTCATCTTTCACTCTTTACCCATATGCTCCTCATTCTGAAGCCTCTTCTCACTCCCCAAGTAAAGGCCCTTCTTCTCCTACACTCTTACACTGCCTTACTACAAATTGTATTAGAACTCTTGGTGTGTCTTTCTTTCCATATAATGGGGTGCTATCTATGTCTTTTCACATCTTTACTTCAAGAATCATGGTCCAAGTCTACTGTACAACAGATGTTCATTTTTAAATGAAATCATAAATATATTAAAAATCCTATTTTTAATGTTGAACTTTACAGCTATTCATTTACTGTATATTATCACAATAATAACTGATCAGCTAATTAATTATTATTCTCCATCAGTTCTGTGCATAGGAAGTTATGAAGTTATATCCTTAAAAATATAAGCTGCTACAACATATGCACTCACTGAATATATGAATTGAGGGACAAATCAATAAGTCATCAATTTTTTAAAAATGTTTTTTCAGGGTATAAAATCTAAATTTAGGATTTTTTGTGAAAATCTGACAAGAGGATAAAAATAAATAATCTGGAATTTACCAAAAAGAGTCAATTGCCAGTCTGCCAATAAAACTGTCATCACAGAGTCTTTAAAAGTGTACTTACATGGTACAGTGTGGCTTCTGGCACAGGTGTGCCCATGATGTCTTGTCTCAGTGCATCCATTTGCAAACTAGGTAGCAACGAATAGTGAGTCGGGCTACTACTCTTATCACCCTTCTTTTTAGACTTCTTCCCTGTGTCTTTTTTGCTGTTTCTCTGAAACATGTATTCTTCTTGAGCAATTTTTTCATTGCTCATGTATCGGAGTAGAGAGTTTTCTAAATAAAAAAAGATAAATACACCAATGTAGATATGCAAATATTCCAAACTTACCATCCTTAAAGTGTACTATTAGATTTCATTTCAGAAATGTAACTTGATTTCCTTTATGAAACACCTTTGTAGTAAAAATATGGAGAATCTTAATTATTTGGGATCACAGGACAACAGGAAGTTGATACCCTATAGAGTATTTCTCCAAGTTTAGCTCTGAACCAACCATATCAGAATTACCTGCAGAACCTGAATCATAAGTTTCAGATGTGTGGCTCATAAAATTTTTAACAAGTTCTCGCAAGGAGATTCTGCTAAAATCTGACAACAAACATCCTAGGGAGCATCCTTGGAGAAGTTAAAAGCCCACATTATGGACCAATAGTGAGGAAACTTAGTCCAAAAAATTTATGCTTAAATCGATAGCCAGAACTCTACTTCATAAAGACTTTATTCCCCAAGATGTTACTATCATATCAAGTCCCAAAAGGGTGACTCAGAAAAGGCATACAAGTGTTTCTTTCCTAAAATATTTTTCTTGATTAACTCTATAAAACAGAAGAGGTTAGAAACTGAAGTTTGGAAAATGGAGTGAATACATAGATGTAAAGTAATCTCAATGCTCCTATATTTACCAACATTTTCAGAAATGCTCGCTCCATAAAACAAGTGTTAAGACTAATGAAGCAGATATTCATGCTTGCTTATTTCTGTGTGGTCTGTGGATCTGTGCATTAATGAAATAAATTTTGCACACAGGCTAGAAATAACAGGCAAATGGGTTAAACATGTTTTAAAGGAAGCTTTGTGAAGTCATGTTCTATGAAGAGTTTTTTTTTTTTTGCTTTGTTTCTTTTTGTTTTTCATCTATAACTTCACGGATCTTATTTCAGAAAATGGAAGTAGCAGCATGACCCACTGGGCCCACCATATCCATCCACACTTGGTTCAATCCCATTTAGTAGTGAAATTTCCCGTTGCCTTCTTTACTGCTCACCTCAATAGCAGGAATAAGTGAACATAAAAACTTACTTTTAGTAGATACTTCAAGTGTAGCCCACCCCCAAGTAAGAAGATAACCCTGAACAGCAAACAGGAGAGAAAAAAGCAAAGCAGGTTTTTTTTTCTTCCATTTTTATATGGTTTTCTTTTAGAGACACTGGCCCAGTTTCTACTAGCTTTTACCCATGTACTTCAAAACTCATTTTAAGGTTATATTAATACAAAAATAGTGAGGGTGGCATTGCGGACCAATGGGGACTGATCACAAACACTTCCTATTCATTGAATTTAATTATTTTATGCAGTTTCACACTTCTGACCTTGTTTTCCAAGTATTAAATTTCAAATAACAGATATTAATTTTTTACACTGTACTTATCTACCCTAAATCCCTTAGGAGGCATTCGGAGAAGATATTTATTTAATAATCGATCAAGACAGTTAAAGGTTGGTCTGAGTCGGTTTGGATATATCATAAAAATCAATAAGAGAATGAATAGTTTTTCACTGAAGCCATAACATCCTATGTAAAAAAACATTTAAATCTGCTTTTTGTTTCAACAACCCAGCCTACACTGAAATTCTAGAACACTTACCTCTTCTACTATCTCTCTTCATCTTATTTGGATCTTCATAGTCCCCCACCCAATTATATTCCACTGGCATAGATATAGGTCGTAGCTTGCCTAAACACAGAGAACAAAATTCACATCACATTGTTTTTCTTCCCCATGAATGCTCAAACTTAAACTGACTTTTAGCTACAGTCTGCAAAACACACTCACTCATATGCAACATTATGGTTGGCATTTGTGAAGATGAAAAATATGTGTGTTTTGAGCCAGAAGGTGAAACTGCCTGTGGCAATTGGCCAGGTGATAATGCAAACTTAAGGCACTTTTTATAAGTAATACAGAACAGCCTAGGTTTGCTCTCTCAGGAGCCCTAGACTTTAAGAATGTGGTCCTTTACAAAGAGGACCATTATTTTAGTGTCTTCATTTTCTATAACTGGATCTGTCTTATTCCTCAATGTCCAAGTATCTTTATCTTGATAGGCAATCTTCAAGACAGTAGCCCCTTGTATTTAATGTTGGAACACAGTATTAACTTCCCATCTTCACTGCTTCCTAATTCCTATCTGCTTTTTAGATACTACCATGCTTCAGCAATGCGGCTAGATTCTTTTCTACGGCCTAAAGCTGGGTCTGCCCTTGAGCATCTCTTTTGCTATTATGAACTCTAGTTTCCAGATTCAAGTAATCACTGCTTTGGTCTGTCCCATTTTCCTCTGGGTCTGTGTTCTTACTAAACAGCATTTTATTTTAGCAAGCAGAACTCATGACATAGACTTTAAGGATAGCTTTTTGGTGAGGATGATCAATTGATTTCTGATCAATTCAGAATTTATGAAGCACAAAATAGCCAAAAGAAAAATCACTCACAAGTTTAAAAAGGACACCTAGCACAACACCTAATTCTCAAAATTACAAGAAATAAACCATTACCCTCATTTTGCCAGATGAAGGGTCTGGGACAGCATATGCAATTTACCCAAGAACACACAGTAAGTGTGTACTACCAGGGCTCAAATCTAGGCATTCAAATCGTACTTCTGCAATAACTTTTGGTAACTTCAATATTCACCCACTCATATTCTGGGCTCTCAGTTTTTTGAGATTCTCTCCTCCACCCATTCTAGTGGTCATATGCTTAATCTTGTCACCTGAAAAGGCAGTAATTCTTCCCAGTATCCCACTTTTCAACTAAAACCTGTATTTTTAGCATATCGTCCACAGCACTCTAACAATTCCTCCTTTAATCTACCAATCTTCCCACCTTTCAACACCTCTTGGTCACAATATGTTCTCATCACTCTCCCCCTTGGCTAGATAAATTTCACAATCAAATTGTTACAGACATTCCACATATTTCGTTAAAAAATCCATTAAGATACTTCTTCCTCATTATGTTGTTAAGGGAAAATGTGACAACTTAATGGCATTTTGCCAATACAGTTTATTCAGTATATTTTACTAAGCTCTTTGAAATTTGAGATGAACTAGACATGATAAAATTATTAATGACCCACAAATGAAGTATTTACTTAATGACTTCCTTACAAGGTGTGCAAATGACTTCATAAATGATCACTTCAGTTTCCAAATTTTCATGGGGTAGATCTCTGTAATTTTACAGAGAGAATCTGGGTGAGCTGATGTAGGTGACACACGATCATAAGCCTTGCAATATCTCTCTGCTACTGTCTCATAGTTAAATTATTCTGTTACTTGGCTTTTCATATCTGTTGCACATCTGGAGTATTTTAACCAGGATCTCTATAGAGGTGCCAATTGTGCACTGTATTTCTTACTGTAGAATACTAAATGTAGAAGAGGTCAAAGATAGATACTTTTGGATTTTGTTTGAATTTTATTCTGAAATTAATGGCAAGTAGCTTTTTAAAAAATATGAACTATATTTAGCTGCAACTAAACACAAACAGAACACAAAATACAATTTAAAGAATATTTAGCACTGGGAACTATAATTCAATATCTTGTAATAATCTATAATATATATAGATGAATCACTTTGATGTACACCTAAACCTAACAAAACATTGTAAATTACACTTCGATTTTAAAAATGATTAAAAAATAAAATAAAGATATACTAAATTAAATTAAAAACACTGAGTGTCAGCAGATAGAAGTTTTAGAAAGTCCAAGAACAAGCCAAACTGAACAGCATATTGTAAGGGACATGTATAAATTGATAAGAAATATTCTAAAAAAGCAAAGAAACAATAAATAGACAATTCAGGAGAAGAGTAGCACCAGCGAGATACAGTAGGACAGGGATCTACTGTTGGAAGCAAAGACATGGGGTAATATTCCAATTACTGGCAGGTTACCCGAAGAATCAACCATGTGATTAGAGGCTTGGAAATTCCAGTCCTAGTCCCAGCCTCTAGAGACTGGAGCGGGCTGGGGAATGAGTTTAATTACCAAGGATCAATTATTTAGTCAACTGTGTCTACACGATGAAACCTCCATACAAATCAAAAGGACAGGGTTTGAAGAGTTCCCAGGCAATGAACAGAAGGAGAGTTCAGGAGAGTGGCACCCTAGGGAGGGCACAGAAGCTCCAAGCTCTTGCCCCATGTCTTTCACTATGCATCTATCCCATCCAGCTATTCCCATGTTATATGCTTTATAATAAACTGGTGATCTATTAAAAAAAAAAGAATATTGACAACGATGGAATGCCTTACAATGATCAAATACTATTTCAGTATGAAACTATGCTTTAATAGCAGTGTACAGAACTGTCTGAAAATAAACTGACTTTTTCCTTAGCCAATAAAGTATTTTCAATGCAATTACACATGCTATGGTGCTCTGTGGCAGAGTTAACTGCTTGCTCTACTGGGCTCCCTTAGCTCCTTGGTATACACGATCCTTAATTATACTGTATTCTATCTTTCTGTTTATAGGTTTTTCCTACTTTTTGGCAGGAACTGGGTCTTATATATCTTTGTTATGAAAGTTCCTGGCAAGGATTCTGACCCAGTGTGGGTATTCACTAAATTTCTTTTGAACGCTTGAATGAAAGGATGCTAGACATTAGGGAGATTACTGGGCTGTTCACTGGATCCTACTCCTTTTTTTCTCACTCAAGGGCATCTCTTGAACAATTCTACCTTACTTTCTCTTGTAGCATCAATTTCCCTTTTCTACCCGTGATTCCCATTAGCATACAAACATGCTGTAATGTCTACAGTCTTAAAAAATAAACAAACCTCTCTTCGCTAACAGCCACCCCATTACCCCTTTCTCTGGCCCCCTTTACAGAAAAACTCCTAGAAGTCTCATTTTGATTTTCAGTCTCCAATTTCTCTCCTCTTTTTTCCCCTAGCTTTATTGAAGTATTATTGACAAATTAAAATGTTACACATTAAGGCTGTACAGAATGACTTTTTGAGGTGTGAAATGTGATTGTATGTATACACACGAACACATTGTGAAATGATTACAGCAAGCAGGTTATGATATCCTTCACCTCATACAGTTACTATCTGTGTGTGCATGTATGACTGTGTCGACTGTGTGGTAAGAACACTTAAGATCTAATCTACTCTCTTAGCAAAATTCAAGTGTATATAATGGAAAACATCACAGCGGTTCTTCAAATAATTACAAATAGAACTTCTGTAGGATCCAGCAACCCTACTTCTGGGCATATTTTGAAAGGAAATGAAATCAGTATCTCCAAGAGTTCACATTCATTGTAACACTGATCACAATAGCTAAGATATGTAAACAATCCAAGTGTTCATCAATAGATGAATGAATACAGAAAACGTGGTGCATGAGCACACACACACACACAGGAATATTACTCTGCCATAAAAAGGAAATCTTGCCATCTATGATGGCATGGATGAAGCTGAAGGACATATGCTACATGAAATTAGCCAGGCACAAAACACAAATGCTGTATGATCTCACTTACATGTAGAATTTCCTCTTTTCTTTGAATCTTCTCCAATTAAGATCTTGCCCCTTAACTCCCCTAAAACTACTATTGTCAAGGTTACTAGTGCTTCCATGTTGCTAAATCCAAAAGACAATTCTCAGAACCCTTGACTTTTCTTATCTGCAACATTTGACACAGAGGATTATTCTTTTCTTGAAATACATTCTTCACTTGGCACCCAGGATACTATCTTTCTCTGGTTTTTGTCCCCTCTTCTCTTACTAAACTCAAATGCATACTTTAGAGCTCAGCAAAAATGTCATTTCCTCAGGGATATTCTTGTTGAACTTGTTCTAGGTTGGGTATCTCTGTATTTGTTTTTCTTTCATAATTTTTTTCATAGTGTGTCACTTATAGTCAAGTAAGTATTTATTAAATTAGTTGCTTGAATTCTGTCACCATTCTATAATGTAAATTTCACAAGGGAACAGAAATTTCTCTGTTGTTCACCATGGTATCTCTATCATTTACCACAGTGACTTAAACATAGTTAACAGCTCAATATTTGTTAACTGATGACCTGTTAAGAAAGTAAATAGGGGACCTTCCTCATACGTTGGAGTTAAAAATGGTCCAAGCTATACAGTTAGTTTCTATTTTCAAAGTTTCCTTTCCCTTTCTTCCTGTCAGCTTTCCATTCCCCCTCCCCCTCACTTTCCCTCCCTTTCTGACCAACCACTTTCATTATTCTAACAAACTGAGCCTGACAAAGCTGTGTGCTAATCAAGCAGAACTAGAAATCCTGCCTCCTGATTTCTTATCTAGAAACATCTCCATATTAAACTACCCATGGTGCATGTTGAAATACTACTGAATTGCTGCCTTTTTCAGTCGTATCCCTCCCCTACATTTTTAAAACTCTGGCCCCAACATGCTAAAATCATTACGTTTCAGGATGATATACAGCATCTGAGAAGTAATCTTCTCTATTACAGTTGCCAAAGAACTGGGGGAAAAAAGGCTGCAGAGAAATTTCTCTTTATGTCTGATGTACCTTTTAATTGCTCACAAAAGAAGCTTTCTCTAGAAAAATACACGCACACACAAATACACATCTGTTCTGAATATTTTAGCCAATATTTTGATGAAAATGAGTATAGTAAGGAATGTTAAGTTATAAGCATGTCACATACACCCATCAAACTCCCCACATACCAGACAGAAAAATTACTTTCAGATGGTTGACTGCATTTCTAGGAAAACATCCCGAGGTTATTTAAGGTAGAGAATCACACATTTAAAGAGGAGTAAAACTGAATTAAATGGAAAGTCAGTGCTTTTTAAAGGATAAAGGCAACATATCTGGATCTAATAAAATAAGTAAGAATGGGCACTTTGATCTCTAGGGCCATATTTTAAAATGTTCACTTCTAGATAAAAGAGTTTGGGAGAAAAACTGGCTTGTAAACATCACAATGTGATGATTATTTAAGTACTGGATTTAACACCTTATAACAATATAAATCAAATACAAACCTGATGATTATTAACTTGAAATCTTTTTGGTTGCATTAATAGAGAAGCAAAACAAAATATAATTTCAAAGAATAAGCTATATCTTGTTTGTGAATTTTCTTACTGCTCCCTAAAAGTGATCTAGACTTTAAATGGGGAGTCACATAAAAATTGTTGAAGGAGAAAATTTTGAACCGCATCAAAAATTATAGGGAATTTTGAACACTTGATTCCAAGGCGAATTACATTTTGAACCAAATTACATTCTGCCAAGAAAGCAAATGTGCTGTACACACTGGAGTACAGAAAGGCAGGCTATTTCAGCTGAAATGTTGCCACTGTGCATAGAGACTATTCCTCTACATTAGAGGCATGTGGGAGGTCTGGGAAGAATTCAGTGGTTTAAATACTAAGTGGCAAAACAGTTCTGGGTTCTCTTCTGAAGGCTCTGGTGGGTAAAAAAGCAATGAGCTATGCTAAATACTTTTGCCTCCTGCTGTGCTCAGCAATACAGCTGTGGGAAAGAAGGATGATGTGGGGTAAATATTATTTGGTTAAAAACATCCCATTTTCCAGTTAAATATGACAATAGAGCAAAATATTTTTTAAAACAGTAGAGATGAAAAACTTGACACACACCCCAGTTAATTTCTTAGGATTTCATTGATAATCAATGTTGGAGTCAGCCTGTGAACGTAGACTTTGTAACTTCATTATATTAAAACTTGACACACACCCCAGTTAATTTCTTAGGATTTCATTGATAATCAATGTTGGAGTCAGCCTGTGAACGTAGACTTTGTAACTTCATTATATTAAGTTGCCTCAGTGATGAGTTGAAGACCATTGCATTATACAAAGATTCAATTCATTTTTCTTCAAAAATAATTCACTGACATGTATGATTACTGCTTTTTAAACAACTATACTCCCAGCCAGTTTGCAACTCTTGCAAAAAGTTCTTAAAGGCTAGGTAAAGAACTTGTAGAGGATTGGAACATAAACTGTAGCTGTAACTGTGTTTGTTATCCATCCCTGAACAAAGATGGAAAATAAACTGGCTTGACATGATGTGTCATTTATAAAGTAATGTTAGGTTGTCATATGTATACTTTTAAATGGCTGTCTATTGTTTTAATTATTTGCTTTAATGTTTCCAGTCATTAAGATATTCAGTGTATAATTTTTAGTCTTTGCTTTTAACAAGATTGGATCTCACACTTGACATTTTCTATCCCCAGGGATCTATTTCTTCCAAGATTCCAGCAAATTGTCTTGCTGTGATAAAAGTAATTCTATGAGGAGCCATGCACTGATCATTCCAGTTAGTATTTATTACTTTAGTTTGGACTTTCATCACAAATAAGATTTACTCTAGAGAATGGCTTTTCGGCATGATAAGAATGAAGACGACATTCAACAAGCTGTCTGCTGGGGCAGACTTCAAGTTAAGGATAGAGGATTTCTGTTAAGTTAGCAGTTTGCAACTTAAATTTTATCATTAGTATATGGGTCTTTAAGAGGAGCTGCAAGTCTGTATCAGTTTTTGTCAAAATATATGCCATCAAACATCAGTTACATTGGGAGGTATTTTGTGACCAAAACCAAAGAAGATGCAATGTACAAATACATTTGGGAAACCAAGATTTTCAAAGCCTTTAGTATGCTAATGTACACGTAATAATCTCCAAGACGGGGATAAAATATGCAGAGCTTCCCAATCTTAATTAACCACATAATCTCTTTCTTTTACAAAGAATCTCTTTCAGAAGTAGTGATCTGAAGAACACACATAAGAAAATGCTGGATTATTTAAGCCACATTGTGATTTGAAAGCAGACATCAACCACTCTATTTAAATTTCACCTGGCTGCTATTCAGTACATCATTTTCCCATGGAGGGAAAATGCATTCTGATTTCAATTAGGGACAGTGAGTTCCCTCCTGCTCCAAGGGATGCCATGATTAGGTTTTCTACTGTAGAGCTGGGTAAGTCATCTCAGACACTCACAAGCTTGTATTATTTCTTCCCAGAGAATATGCTGCTGCTGCTGCTGCTGCTGCTGCTGCTAAGTTGCTTCAGTCGTGTCTGACTCTGTGCGATCCCATAGACGGTAGCCCACCAGGCTCCCCCGTCCCTGGGATTCTCCAAGCAAGAATACTAGAGCGGGTTGCCATTTCCTTCTCCAATGCATGAAAGTGAAAAGTGAAAGTGAAGTTGCTCAGTCATGTCTGACTCTTAGCCCACCAAGCTCCTCCGTCCATGGGATTTTCCAGGCAAGAATACTGGAGTGGGGTGCCATTGCCTTCTCCCGAGAATATGCTAAGTGCGAGTAAATGTAGGTTTATCATTTCAGAGCAGTAAGTTCCCAGATTGTATGAATGAAAGAAAAAGGCAATTGGCCCTATGTCATACAATGGTTCTTTGATTTTCGAGTCGTAAATATCTGACTCTGTGACAACCGATTCTTCTTAATTTAGCTAGGGTATCTCAACAGTAGCACTCATGATGTTTTGGACTGGATCATTCTTTATTGTTGGGGGGAGGGGTGTCCTCCCCCCATCATAAAACAACATTTTATGATGTTTAGTAGCATCCTGGGCTTCAACTCACCGGATGCCTGTAGCACCTCCACGTCCATTTATGACAACTACCAGGGTTCCCAGAAATTGCCAAATGTCCCCTAGGGGACAATACTGACCCAGTTACAAATCTCCTGAGTTGGTTTATTTCTATTTTTGGCTTTCCCATTTTGTCTTTAAGGGAAGCACTAATTCACTTAGTTCCTATCTTTCTGTTAATTCATTTAAAGATGTTTTTCTTTTTCTCTAATAGTTGCGTCAACTTTGTTGGTTTGCTAATTCTTCCTTTTTATCTATATATTAATATGCTAGAATTTTATTAAAAGTTTTTTTCCCCTTAATCTTACTATTATCTGTTACTTGGTTTCCTCTTGCCAGATTTCACTTTTTTGAAAGTCTCCAGCTATTCAATTTACTTAGCATATTATTTTCTCTATTCTTTTTTAAAAAGCGACTAATCTTATACTTTAAAAATATGTGGAGTCTAAATTGTTTTAAACATACCTAACATATGAAGTGATGATTTCAGTAACAGAACTTAAAAAGAAAACTTGTATCACAGAGATTTCTAGTGTTATGAGCTATTTGATGTTCTTCCTTTTACTTTTCAAAACCAAATGAAAAAAACAAGCAAACTATTTCTTTTCATAGGCATGATTTAAATGGTTGGTTATTGGGAATACTTCCATTCCTTTAGTTCGTCACTGATCCCCTCCACAGTAAAGGAGGAAGTATTAATTTGATCCATCAGCACTTCACAATCTTTGAGACACTTTTATTTATGAGCAGCAGTGATTTACTATGCCATTTAATGCACCATTACTTGAGTACTTTCTATGAGGCAAAATCAGTGCTAAGTACTTGGCATATATTTAATCCTCATAAAATTCATTTGATCCTCATCAAAATACTTTGAGTAGTATTGCTATCCCATTTTACAGATAAGGAAACAAAAGTACAGTGAGGGTAACTCTCAAGTACAAGGTCAATCAGTTATTAAAGGCCAAGCCTTGGCACCAAATTCAGTTCTATCCGACCTCAAAACTTATGCTCCATTTTTAATCAGTAAAATTATAGAGATTAAGGAAGAGCACCTTCCCTAGGTGATTACTCTAAATTTTACCTTAGACTATTTTCTATTTCCATGCCAAAATATTGCTGAACTACTTTTCCATCAGTTACACGGTCCCTTATCACCATCAGCTTGATAGTCAAAATTATTTTGTGAAGCTAACCAACATGCAGTCTTTATGAAATGTATTAAGTCAGTCCTAAATAAGAATTCCTATGAGTACAGTACTTGTCTCATATATCTGCATTTTTTATTTACTAATTTGTACTTTGTTTAGTTCTGCTTTGGAAGTAGTACATTTTACTTGAGCACAAATTTCTTGTGGTTAGAATCTCATTTTCTTTTGTCTCTAATAGCTGATGAATAACAGTTGGGCTATTGTTTGATAAAGACAATTTATACTAAAAAAACACAGGAGAGGGAACAAGCTTTCATTTGGAAATGTATTTGTGAATGTATTCTGCATATCTTTAAGAAATGTTTGAAATAATGCTATTAATTGTAATTCAACTGCCCAAAAGATAGAATGAAGTTGTACGACAGAGAAAGGTGATTTTGAAGTAAGATGAGAGACCCTAAAACCTTCAGACCATATCCTGACCTCACAATGATAAAGCTCAGTTCCCAGTATCACTGCCCATAGGTCCTTCATCATGCTATTACAGGTCATTTCAAGCCATGTAGTATTTATGTAGCTAAAAAGGACATGGTATTTGGTTTTCTCTTGTTCCAACTACTCCAGTGGAAAATGATCAGGTATAATATAGAAATTAATTTTCCTCAGTGCACACTGTGGACAAATAACATTTATGAGAAGCACTTGTAAAATACCAACCTTGCATTCACTTGTGTGCTTTCTATGAGGTCCTGGATTTTCAATAAATCAGAAAAGGTCTGAATTTCTTCAAACGAATACTATTCTACAATATTATTGTCAAAAATATGTTTTTATCCTATTTTTAGAAAACATGACCACTCACAACCACAAAGGGACTCAGCCAACTGTGTCTACCTTTTAGCAGGTTTATATGCACAGAAATGTGCTGTGATGGAGCAACAAGAGCAAGGAGTCTGTGAACAGTGAAAAAAGAAAGTTGATGGGAAATACTATCATTCTGAAAAGTTGCCAAGCAACTAATCTCATCCAACTTGAACCTTTGCCTTTGAAGCATGAGCAGATGAGACCAAATAGTTAAAGTAATTTAATGCTATCCTTTTTTCCTTTTTATTTTCACATTACAATTTCTTTTCTTCCTTGAACTTTCTGTTTATTCATCCCATCTTATTCTTCAAAGAATTTTAAATAGCTCTTATTATTATTAATATTATTTACATGTTGAAGTATTTCAGTTCTTTGATTGTTTTTCCTCCAGTTTTACTGAGGGATAATTGACAAATAAAAATTGCATTCATTTCAGGTATACAAAATGATGATTTGATATGCATATATACTGTGAAATGATAACCACAATCAAGCTACTTAACACATCTATCAGCTCAAATACTTATCCTTTATTGTGTATGTGGTGAAAACACTTAAGATCTATTCTCTCAGCAGCACTAAAGTTTCTATGTAATAACGAAGCAGTGAAAATAAATATCTAGGACATACTGGGCACTTTCTAGTCAATTTACAGTCTGTTGTCATTAAATTCTCACAAAATGTCTATGAGACAGATATTATCATCTTCATTTAACAAATGAGAAACTGAGCCCTAGAGTGGAGTAATTAGATGGCAGACAGGATTAACAAGTATAGCTGATTATAAAGCCAATACCAGCAATCACTAATCTAGGTTGTTTACCCTACTGTATCTGTGTTTCCAGGAATCATTCTTGTTTATCTTTTTAGGAAAGTAAAACCCAATTACAGTTTCTCATTTAAAAACAGCCTAACACACTGTTGCTAACTTTACCCCTCATTTCAGCTGTCTTTTCCTAAAGTGTGTTAGGGCCATGTCTATGTGAATGCATGTTTACTGTACCATCAGGAAATACAAAACATATAGAAGAACATACATAATTAGACCTAGTTCTGCTTGATTGAAATCAGATGCTTGAATTTTGAAGGAGTAATGAAATTTTGACAAACTACTTTCCTCACTTCAGTTCAGTCACTCAGTTGTGTCCGACTCTTTGTGACCCCATGGACTGCAGCACACCAGGCTTCCCTGTCCATCACCAACTCCCGGAGCTTACTCAAACTCATGTGATGCCATGCAACCGTCTCATCCTCTGTTGTCCCCTTCTCCTCCTGCCTTCAATCTTTCCCAGCATCAGGGTCTTTTCCAATGAGTCAGTTCTTCGTATGAGGTGGCCAAAGTATCAAAGCTTCAGCTTCAGCATCAGCATCAGTCCTTGCAATGAACATTCAGGACTGATTTCCTTTAGGATTGATTGGTTTGATCTCTGTGCAGTCCAAGGGACTCTCAAGAGTCTTCTCCAACATCACAGTTCAAAAGCATCAATTCTTTGGCACTCAGCCTTCTTTACAGTCCAATTCTCTCATCCATACATGACAACTGGAAAAATCATAGCTTTGACTAGATGGACCTTTGTTGGCAAAGTAATGTCTCTGCTTTTTAATATGCTGTCTAAGTTGGTCATAACTTTTCTTCTAAGGAGCAAGCATCTTTTAATTTCATGACTGCAGTCACCATCTGCACTGATTTTGGAGCCCCCCAAAATAAAGCCTCTCACTGTTTCCATTGTTTCCCCATCTACTGGCCATGAGGTGATGGGACCAGATGCCATGATCTTAGTTTTCTGAATGTTGCATTTTAAGCCAACTTTTTCACTCTCCTCTTTCACTTTCATCAAGAAGCTCTTTAGTTCTTTTTCACTTTCTGCCATAATGGTGGTGTCATCTGCATATCTGAGTTTATGGATATTTCTCCCAGCAATCTTGATTCCAGCTTGTGCTTCATCCAGTCCAGCATTTCACATGATGTACTCTGCATAGAAGTTAAACAAGCAGGGTGACAATATACAGCCTTGATGTACTCCTTTCCCAGTCTGGAACCAGTCTGTTTTTCCATGTCCAGTTCTAACTGTTGCTTCTTGCCCTGCATACAGATTTCTCAGGAGGCAGGTAAGGTGGTCTGGTATTTCCATCTCTATAAGAACTTTCCACAGTTTGTTGTGATCCACGTAGTCAAAGGCTTTGGCGTAGTCAATAAAGCAGAAGTAGATGTTTTTCTGGTATTCTCTTGCTTTTCTGATGACCCAACAGATGTTGGCAATTTGATCTCTGGTTCCTCTGCCTTTTCTAAATCCAGCTTGAACATCTGGAAGTTCACGATTCGCATACTGTTGAAGCCTGGCTTGGAGGATTTTGAGCATTAGTTTGCTAGCGTGTGAGATACGTGCAATTGTGCAATAGTTTGAGCATTCTTTGGCATTGCCTTTCTTTGGGATTGGAATGAAAACTGACCTTTTCAAGTCCTGTGGCCACTGCTGAGTTTTCCAAATTTGCTGGCATATTGAGTGCAGCACTTTCACAGCATCATCTTTTAGGATTTGAAATAGCTCAACTGGAATTCCATCACCTCTACTAGCTTTGTTCGTAGTGATGCTTCCTAAGGCCCACTTGACTTCGCATTCCAGGATGTCTGGCTCTAGATGAGTGATCAAACCATCATGGTTATCATGGTTATCTTTTTTATATAGTTCTTCTGTGTATTCTTGCCACCTCTTCTTAATATCTTCTGCTTCTGTTAGGTCCCTACCATTTCTGTCCTTTATTGTGCCCATCTTTGCATGAAATGTTCCCTTGGTATCAGATTTTCTTGAGATCTCTAGTCTTTCCCATTCTATTGTTTTCCTGTATTTCTTTGCATTATCACTGAGGAAGGTTTTCTTATCTCTCCTTGCTATTCTTTGGAATTCTGCATTCAAATGGGTATACCTTTCCTTTTTTCCTTTGCATTTAGCTTCTCTTCTTTTCTCAGCTATTTGTAAGGCCTCCTCAGGCAACCATTTTGCCTTTTTGAACTACTTTTCTACACTTTAGCAAAATATTTTCATATTATTTAGTTAGCTAGTAACACTGATAGAGTCAACAAATATCAAGGTTCTACCACTTACTAGCTGGGTAAGATATTTAACCCATTTATAAAGTAAGGATTCTATTAGTTATCTACCTCTTGGGGTTGTGAGGATTAAATGGGTTAATGCTTTTTAGAATGAAAGTAAAAGTAGTTCAATCATGTCCAACTCTTTGCGACCCCATGGACTATACAGTCCATGGAATTCTCCAGGCCAGAATATGGGAGTGGGTAGCCTTTCCCTTCTCCAGGGGATCTTCCCAACCCAGGGACTGAACCCAGGTCTCCCTCATTGGAGGTGAATTCTTTACCAGCTGAGCCACAAAGGAAAGCCCAAGAATACTGGAGTAGGTAGCCTATCCTTTCTCCAGCGGATCTTCCCAACCCAGGAATTGAAACAGGGTCTCCTGCCTTGCAGGTGGATTCTTTACCAACTGACCTATGAGGTAAGCCCAATGCTTTTTAAAGGCATACATAAAAGCTCAACAAGTACTTACTTATTTTCTAGATAGGCCATCCACTGTCTATCCATACTGTATTTATCTTATGGCTTAGGGCAAATAACTGATCTTTTAATTCACTCTTACCCACGAATAGTGGGTCCATGATATAAACTGAGAAGTTGGTTAACAAATATGATAAAGCATTTAATAAACCTCCAGTCTTAAAATAAATAAAGTTCATGATTAGGATATTTTCAAGTATTTTTCTTTATATCTGTTTCTTTGTCACTGAGTCTAATAACAGAGTGTCTGTAAATTTTAATTTTTGTTTTATATATCTAACTTTAAAATATGAATGAAGACAAAAGCACATAGTAAAAACTGTATTATGTTTCTCCTTTGCTTCTCAAAACACTATCTAGATTCTTAAAATCTTAACTCTGAACCTCTTTGAGTAAATAGGTAACTGGGAAGTTAATAGGTAGCGATGGTGGCTAAGTCCACACACTGGAAGATAAGGATATTTGCAATGAAGAACTAAGTTGAACTGTAAGGCTAAAGGACTTATACAATGCTTTTAAGGTATTTCACAAGTGGTAACAAGTTAAATTACTCTCATTTTCAGAAAATATAAATTGTGAACTTTTTTTTTGGTAATCAGGGTTTTTTTTTTTGTTATATACTTCAGCAGGATCAAGCATTTCATTATCATTATTTTTAAACCCAAGAGAATATTGTCATACTTGGGGATCCATATAATGGGACCATTTTATAGGTTAAATGAAGTTGTCATCAATTAGCACTTATTAAGGGTTGAAGTTACTAATACTTGGGGCCTTTAGGGGATGGGCTGGGAGATTTATATGAACTCTCAGATCTCAGTACTAGGTTTGAGAGGGTGTCAAGTATTTGGTAGGGATAGCTAGCATTGAGAAACCCTGAATGATGACTATTCATCATTTAAAACTCAGCATAAACGTCACTTATATTTCTGTGACTTCCCAGGAAGACACTGGGACTTCAACTCCCATGCTACTGCAGCACTTTGTTCACTTTCCTCCTTACCTAAAGTTGCTGCTGCACTGCATCTCTTTGTTCTTTCCCTTTGGGTTATGACTGCCTTCCAGGCAAGATTTATGTTTTATTCATCTTTGCATCCCCAGTGCCTGGCTGACTTTATACACACAACAAATATCAGCTGAATGCATTAACAGATAAATTACTCTTTGGGAATGTTATGGCCAGAAATTCATGTATGTGACAAGTAGGTTTTATTACTTAAGATCTGATTTTAAAAAGGTAAATATACATTAAACTGCTAGTTACATGGAACAATTTTCCAGTCGTGCCAGGGAATCTCTACTGTAGTATCTCTAAAGTATCTCTAAGTGAAAGTTCAGGCTATATTTCAGGTTCAAAATTAAAAAAAAAAAACAAAAAACAAAGGAAAAAAAACACTTTCAAATCCAAAAGTAAAAGAACTTTTGTTTTTACTTCCTTATTCCTCTTTTAAGTATATATACATTTATTTTCTCCTAAGTTGTTTGTAAAAACACTTTAGGTATCTATAGGATATCTACATTTTCTAAAATTTAAATGGTATTCTATTTTATTGGAAGAGGTATGATTTGTGGAACATGATAGCACTAGGTGCTTTAAACCATAGTCTGAAGGACTAACAGTTCACAGCTATTTAAGTAAGGCCTTGGTAAACTATGTTTCATAAAGCTATCAATAATCAACTTTATCTAGTGACTATACTTTCCCCTTATATATTCTTATCTACTTTAATACAAGTAGAAAACAGCCAGAAAATTCTGGGACATAAAAAAAAGAAGAGTTGATATACATTTGTTTGAGCAGGCTCCAGGAGTTGGTGAGGGACAGGGAAGCCTGACGTGCTGTAGTCCATGGAGACACAATGATTCGGACACGACAGAGCAACTGAACTGAATGCTTATCTAATAATATGTAGTCAATAAGTACTTGTGGAATGAATGCAGAAAAATAAAAATCTCGTGATGAGGCAGGGGCGGGGATAACGAAGATGGCAGGCAGAAGTTTACTGCAGAAGTTTACAATGTAATAGTAGAGAAAAGCAAAGGTGCAAATACCTTCAATTTATGACAGTTCAAAATAAGTGCCACCAGGGTAGTATAAATGAGGAGCACATGAAAAAACAGCACATGTACAGAGAATAATATAAAGCATGATAGGTAGGGTTCTATTACTTAGGATCGTTTTGGGCAAAATTTTCCACACTTAATTATTACTCATTATTACCAAAAAGCTGTAATGAAATAGGGTGTCAGTTATAAAGTATGTGATGACCAATCTTTTGGGACCACAGGAGGGAGGCATATGGCCATGGTGAACAAGTAAGGCAAGTAAGTGGAAAGAGAAAGTTAAAAACAACTTTCTTTCTCTTCAGCTTCCACTGATCAAATCTGCACTTATCAGCAAGGATCCTGCCCTTCTCCTAAAACTGGAAAGCAAGGAGTACAGAATTCCAATTAAATCTATTCATTCTTGTAAGAGGACCATAGACTTTACTACTCTAACACTAGGCAAATTTATCTGCAAATGGTTCAGCTAAACTATATCAATTCTGGGTTACTTTCTTGGTCATGCATGGAAAAATAGGAGTCAGATAAAAAAAAAATATCCTGGGACATGGTAACTCTAGGCCCATCTTTGCTTTAAATATGTTATGTCCTTTCTATTTAAAATCCACTCAAAATTTACCACTTCTTATAAAAAAACAAAGCAAAAATTGAGATGAAATTTTACCCAGAAAAGTCCATCTAAGATTTTTTTAATATCTGAGAAATACAGAAATTTGATTTTAAGTAAGTTAACAGTTAAGTATTGATTAAAAAAAGAAAAAAAACCCTCTTGAACTACTTCAGTTTGGCAACCTGTGATACACAAAAATTACATGTGATTCAAAAAGGGGTCTATGTATCGTTAAGTTAAAACACTGCCTTTGGAAGGCAATTATTCTTGCTTACCTTTGGAAAATTTAGAGTAAATTTTAATGTCATGCCTTATATTGTTGAGATTCCACTTGGAAGCACACAACAGAAATAGATCAAAGATTCAAAAGCTCTCAGGTAATTTTCACAACCAAAAAGCCTAGGAAAAAAAACTGAGATTCCCATACCAGACATAAACTCCTTCATCAACGTAAGAGAAGACTTCTTACCATAAGTTGGGGTGCTTTCTCGTCTTCCTTGACTACTTGATCTTCCCTTTTCATATTCATAACAATACAAGACAGTGTCTTCCTCGACAATATTAAACCTCTTTCGATATTCTTGATCCAGAAATGAGTTTGGTGATTCAGATCCCTTATGCACTGGCTTGCCCACCATGTGTCCTCTGAGGTCTTCACAAGGGAGGTTTCCTTTTTCATCCCTAAAGAAAGGGTAAAGGAGAAGGATGTCGGGAAGTGTTAGGGAGGTAAAATGGCAGAGGGTTTAAAGTAGTAATAATATCCTTCCTGTATATCTTCTGATCTTTCCAAGCTTTCTTTGATGTTTATAGGGCAATTTTTAATCATTCCTATTTTGCAGGGAAAAAAAAATGCCAAGACTCAGAGAGGTTGAATGACTAGCCTAAAGGTTACACAGGTAATAAATGACACAGCTAGACATGGACTATGGATAATCTAACTCCTGCTCTAGTTCATGTTCACCATACTATGGCATATAAAAGAAATCATCTCAGCACATAAATTGCTTTTACTGCTTAAGAAAATAGGTATAATATTAACAATGCTAACAATATAGGCTGCTTCTGCCAGTTCATCTAACTGATTCATGGTAATATTTGCACTGCTTAAAAACATAGATGTATTTAAGAACTACCACCTCTGTGAGGGTACTGTGACCTTAAGAACCAAGTTAGCACTATATAAAGTGGTATTTTAAGAATTTCAAACAGTTTGTTATTAATAAAATAACCTTAGTGAAAAGAATTACACTCTGTATTTAAACGGTATATATCTAGTTTAATAGTAAAAAAGATATGTTCCTGGAACTCATTCTAAATGGATATATCAAAATTTCACTACATATTAGCAACATTTCTTGTGGAGAGAGGGTGGAGAAACTTGATCATATACAGAATTTAAGAATGGGATTTAAGATGATGACAAGATGATTTTTTCTTCTATAGGATTCTGAAAAGAAAAATCTCTAATAATTTATGAGATCCCTAAAACTCTTACTCACACAAAGTATTAATCACACAGCCCAGGTGATTGGACCCATAATGAGTGGTGTTTCAGTAGAAATATTCCATTTAGGATTAGTTAAAATGAACTTTGTTTATCTTATGATAATTTCACTAACCAGCTATGAAATTTTTATTAGAGAAGCTCACATTCTAGAACATGACTATAAATGCAAATGCAGTATTTCTTTCTTCATGGATCATTAATTTTATTTCTTCCAATTTCTATTTCCAGTTCTACCCTAAACAGAACCATGAATCGTATCAAACCAAATAAAATTTAACTTTATGTTAAATGCCAAGGGTGAAATCTTAACTCTACAGAATAAACTGAATTAAAACAAAACAGAGAAAAATACCAAATTTTAATTGATCTACTAAGTCTTATGAGATGGTGATGAGCTTATAAATGCCAATTCTAAAATATGAGTTTCAGTTCAGCAAAAATACTATACTTTTATACTACAGTATACTATATCTCAGGTATACGTTGGGTTTGTCCAAATGAAGAGAACTATATTCTTATTATTTGAACTATGTAGAAAGTAGTAAATAATATTCAAGAAGGAATCAGCAAGCTGGCACTCCTTAATTTTTTTTAAATAAAAGTGTTGCTACTTACCAAATTGTAACTATGAAAGTTAGTTCTTAAACAAGAAGAAGGAAATATAAAACCCAGGAACATATATTTTCGGCTAGCTAAAAACTTTTCCTGAACAAATTGCCTGGCACTTCTTGTTAAGTCAGACCTCTAGCAAAAAGAAACTGACACTGCAATTAGCTTGGAAACAGCCCTAATGAACCTGGGGCACTGGAGAAGGTTATGCCTCTTTATAAGTGGGCAGATGTTTCTATCAGTCCTGTGACATTAATATTAATGCAGCTGAGATCAGAGGGTGATTCAATTCTCACCACACTCTTTATAGGGATACACCCTGTGGTAGAAAATGGGAAGGGCTGGTATTCCTGATTCTATCATGATATGAAAGAGGGGCCTTATGCCAACAAAGAAGATTTATTAGACATGTCTATATGGAATGCATTTAATAAAGCTAAATTAAGAAAAGTATAAACCAAAACCAAACTTTACAGTATAATTAATTGATACATGACTTGCATATACAAGTGTGTGTGCCTATGTGTATATGTACTCATATTCTGCATTCTGTCTTTTCGTTCAGTCGTATCCAACTCTTCATGACTCCAGGGACTATACAGTCCATGAAATTCTCTGGGCCGGAATACTGGAGTGGGTAGCCCTTCCCTTCTCCAGGGGACCTTCCCTATCCCGGGATCGAACGCCTGTCTCCTGCATTGGCAGATGGACTCTTTACCATTTGAGCCACTAGGGAAGCCCTATACAGCTACCAGTTCAGTTCAGTCACTCAGTCGTGTCTGACTCTTTGTGACTCATGAACCGCAGCACGCCAGGCCTCCCTGTCCATCACCAACTTCCAGAGTTTACCCAAACTCATGTCCATTGAGTCAGTGATGCCATCTAACCATCTCATCCTCTGTCGTCCCCTTCTCCTCCTGCCTTCAATCTTTCCCAACATCAGGGTCTTTTCAAATGAGTCAGCTCTTCGCGTCAGGTGGCCAAAATATAAAAAACCTACGCTTTTGCTCTAAAATGTGTTTAAGGGAATCGATGAAAAGCTAGAGCACTGCTTCATTGTACTATCTTTATATTTAATGGCTCATAGTAAAATTAATGAGATAAATTAGTACTTAAACTTCATAGTTGTGCAAGATTTATAAATCCTTAGTTTTCAAGATAAAATAAAGAATTTTGGTTAAGTATGAAAGTTCACTATCTACTTTGATACTGAAATTGTATATAGTCATATAATAAAAAATGGACTAAACTTCACTCACATCATATATATGAGTGTTTTCTCTCTCAGTGAAAAAGTCATTTTTGTGATCACATTCTTTTACTGGAATAAATGTGTTTGAAGAATGATAATCACATGAAGAAAAGTCTATTCCTAGCATTTTTAAGGTTTTTTGGTTTTAAGATGAGAAAGCTCTTATTATTCACAATTCAAATTATCACCGAAATGCCTATCCTATAAAGACAAATGTTTTAAATGTAGGAAAAAAAGAAATGCTTAGATGAGTTTAATTAGATGAATCTTTCATCATGAAAATAAGGGGGAAAATGCCATGGCCGTTACTATAAAAGAATGACAAATGCAAAAAGTTTTATGACTATAACTTCAAGTGAAATTAGAAAATGCTGATAATTTATATGAGGCTGTGGTACAAAGGGACTCTGATGTATGTATTTTCTAACTGATATATCAAATGACTGTGTGACTAGGTAACTAATAATTTGACTCAGAATACAGTTAGAACATTCTGTTAAATTACATGCTAGACTAAGAATCAATTAAAGTGAGAGATAAGACTCTAATTATGAATTTTCCTGAAAAGTATGGAGCATTCAAGCAATACTACCAAAACAAGTACTGTGGTGTTGATACTTTAGTCTCTTGCATTCTGTTTTTGTAAATAGCACATTTAAAGCTTTTTATTGACTTCAATTTATTGCCTTCATATCTGCACCACACTTGGAGGACAGAACTAAATTCTTTAAAACTCTTGTCTTCTGAAGTACATTTTAAATATGTTGTCTAGGAAATACTGTCTTTATTACAAGTTCCTCCCTATCCAAGAGGCAAGGAAAGAACATAAAAAAACTGCAGAGATTTGCTAAAAAATAGTTTTCTGATGCTTATCTGGACATGTGGCACTCTGACAAATAAGGTCTTTTAAATAATCATTTGTCCTGAATAAAATCTTTCCAATGAAAACAAACCAAAAGAGGCATTTCCTATGTGAAATACACATGCTTTTATTGTTCCTTTTACAGGAATATTTAAAAAGTCCAACACTACCTTAATTAAAATTCAACTTACATTTGACTAGGATATCAAATCAATTTGTACAACTGATTGTAAATCTAACATGAGTATAAATTATATATTAGTAAGATTTTTGAAATGCCAGCTTAGCAAATTATATCTTCTCACAAACCATGTTCTCACAACATTTAATTTTAAAAAAAGACCTTAAATGTTTTTAGAATTGGCTGTAGTTTTATTACTAGACGACAACACAGGATTTGCAGACATGCCATGTTGTCATGTAGCATTTAGACTGTTAAATGTCTGTAGCATCATAGCCAATAGAATGAAGCATTAGATGTATTAAAGTAAAGAACAATGAAAAGTAATTAAAAAGAGGAATTTCCGTGCTTTGATTTACTAAAGAATTTTAATATTAAGTATAGCTTGAAAACATGAGACATTAAATTATTGTTTTTGAATGACTGCACAACTAATTTAAAAACTGAATCAAATACTTTGTGATTGGTATTAATTATCTCCATTTAGTGCTGGCCTTTTCCCATAATTTTTGTATTCCACAGGCTGGAAACCAGAATGCTTTTGGACAGAATGCATGATGGCACAGAATTATATTCTTCCACCTGCCAGGAATTTCAAATAGGAACGTGGAACATGAAATAGAGATACAGCCTCCAGAAACCTGAAAATAGACTTTAAAAGCAACTCATTCTCTTTGCAAACTCTTTCTACTTTCTGAAAGAAAACATTAATGAACTAACCAAGTGGAAACTGTAGATACAGAGGTATTGGGGGAAAATACACTCTCTCTCATTATCATCCAAGAAAAAAAAAATTCTTCCTAATTACATACATTTAAGAAGGCATAAAAGTTACCTGTAACTTTCTCATTTAGAGAAAAAGTATGGAATGCTGCAAAGTAACCTGAGATTTCTTTTCTTTGTCAAAGAGCCTCAATAATTTTTTTTCACTTACTAAAAAAACCCTAAATTGTTACTTTTATATTAGTTTCCTATTATTTCCTATTATATGAGATAATGTTTATAAGACATTTAATGTAGAGTGTTTAATACAAATCATGGTTATTGATATTAACTAGAATACAAGTCTCTAAGTTGTTGTTTAGTTGCTAAGTCATGTCCAGCTCTTTTGTGACCCTGTGGACTGCCAAGCTCCTCTGTCCATGGGATTTTCCAGGCAAGAATACTGGAGTGGGTTGCCACTTCCTCCTCTGGGGGATAATCTCAACTGAGGGATTGAACCTGCATCTCCTGCATTGGCAGGCGGATTCTTTACCACTGAGCCACCTGGGAAGCCCACAGTCTCTATAATGTAATGTTTTTTTCCAGAATGTGCTCAGAATTCTTAACTGAGAAAATATTCAAGGTGTTCCATGAGAATTTACTTCACAGTTTTCATGTACTGAGGTCAGTCTTTAGCTGGAAGCTACACAGAACAAAACGATGGTTAGTTTGATACCTGGGAATATATGGTTCTGCAGGAGGAGGGGGGATGTAGAGATCCTGAAGGGCAGAACTGTCTCTTTTGGTGGGTGTACTGATGGTGCTGGAAGGCGTGGCAACGCTGCTTGTGGGACTTCTAGGTATAAGAGGCTGGTTAAAATGAAAAAGAAAATACATACGCACACAAACAACACACAAACAACAACAACAACAACAACGACACATAGTTATCAATTTTAAGTGATCTATTTCTACAAAGTTTTTAAACTTGGCTGAAATCAAGAAGTATGTTATTTAGCACATGGATATTCCTTTGAATCTTCAAAAACAAACAGATTTCCATTTAGTTCCTAACTCACCTTATTGTGTGGCATAATCAGTTAAAGCTATTTGTAAGGTAATAATATCACGCAGTGTTTCATAATGGAGAGATCTATCTCACAGTTAGAAACGTATTTGAATTTGCTTTGTTAGAATTCCACTTTTGAAAGAAAGATAATAAAGACTAACTTCCAAAAGAATGAGCTCACTTATATCCTGACTGATTATACAAGAAAGATTATTTCAAATCTTTTCCCAAAAGAGATACATTATACTCCTAAGTCAGTAGAAAGTCACAGATTCTCAGAAAATGTTACAAAAATAGAGTATGAAAGGCTAATATGAGAATATTTCCTAGGAAAATGTACTTCTTCCATAAATATAAACAATACTGTCTTCTCAAAGTCATTTTATGGTACATCTTCAAAAGTATGGTGATTAGTGTGACACAATCATTTCACTTGTCATAGGCACACACATTTACCATTGCTTAAAACAACTTTTAATTGTATACCTATAGATCTTATTTTCATGCCTGTATTTACCTATTAAGTAAGTTTTTTAAAAATTAAGATATTCTATTTACTGAATTAAGCAATACATCAGGATGCATTAACTTATGAACACTCCCAATTCTAAGCATCATAGCATTTGGAAATGATACTGTCGTTTGAGAAATTACTCTAAAGTGAAACTAAAATTCACACATGTTCATGTTTATCTTACAGATACCTGACTTATTAGCTACATATACAATAACATTGAGAAATAAGAACTTCAATGTAATCGCAAACAAAAATGATGATCACAAAATGAACTGCATCTTCACATGACAAGATGTTGCCATTTTAGCCAGTATGAAAACACTTTTAGGATAGCTGTATATAGACCCATAGTTCTATTACTTTAACATGTATTGCTGGACACTTAAAAAATGGCATAGTACAACTATTTTATATTATGACAATATTTTTTTACAGATAAACAAAATTTGTTCAAAAATCCAAGCATAAATACAATGTACAATGTAGGTCCCTGGGGTAGGCTACATAGTTTATGGCTTAGTTCATGGTTTTTGACCTTCCTTTTTACACAGCTCACCTTAATAGCTTGAAATCACACATCCTGCCAAAATGACGGTTAAGTTTTAATCTATGTGAAATAGAAATTAAAGAAAGAGAGAGAGAAGGGAAAAATAATTGATAATTTATTTTGGGATTCTAGAATATTGTATCTTATATGATATTTAAAAAGTCTGGAAGTTTACATGTCGAAGAATTTTGATATATTTTGAAAGCATATGGTAAAGACTATGTTGTTTATGTTTAAATATGCTGACTTTGGAATAGCACTAAGTTAAATTATGTGTGTCTTTTAGAAACAAAAATTTTGGCAATGGGAAATTCTGAAATTTATATAGGTAATCAGGAGTAGCCTGTACAGATGAACACCATGAAGCCTGAGGAAATAAAGAATTATATCATTTCTAAGAATGTATTACAAGTCTCTCCAATATATCTTTGAATGATAGGATCTTTAGGTTAAGTGTGATCTGTAATGTGACTGTTTACAAATTTTTCCTGTCAGGATATCTTATTATTAAATACAAATGACACTAAACAACAAATCTAAACAAAATTTCATAATTATAGAAATGTAAAGAAAACATTAATTACACAGTACATTACTTGCCAACATTTTCTATAACTGATGCACTGTGAGAGAAAAACGTATATTCAGTATGCTTTTTAAATGCTCTAATATGCTCTTATTTTAAATTATCTTTAACACTATGAGTGAACTTAAAAACAAGTTCTAAAAACATAACATTAAAAAAATAATCTAAACATTTTTTATTCTCTTTCTTCTTTTCTAGGATTACTAAATTCTGAAGACTTTTCTCCTTTTATTTTACCATCTGTAGAACTAAAGATAATTTCTCTTGGTATCTATTCCTGTCCTCCCCAAAGAGGTAGGAAGGAAGGAAAAAAGGAGTAGTAATAGTCAGTGATTACAAGTGAAGTGTGAGGTAAGGACCAATAAAAGTATTTTCTTCTGCCTGGACTGTTACAAGGATTGTCTATTTAGGGTACTTGATCCTTCTCCTTCCAGGAACTTTAAATATTAGTCGTGTCAACTTCCTTCAAATTGATATTTTCTATAGGTTTCTATTTTCAGCACAAATTTGCTATTAATGTTCTCAGCATAGTTAAATTAGCAGCAAAAATGTAGAAGAAAAAGACAGATATACTTAAATAACAGGTTTGATTGTCTCAGCTGGTTCAATTAATTCAAGTGGTTGGAAAAAACAACTTATTCTTTCAGAGAAAGAAGAAATTAGTCGATTCTGTTAACTCTACTTACTAGTTATTTTATTAACTGGTAAATCATAGAAAACATTTAAATTGGTTTATCATGCAGATGTCTGGCTGGTTAAATCAGTATGCCTTGTACTAAGTATAAGACACATGACAAATAATAAATTTATTCAGTATATTTTTATCAAGCTAATTCAAACTAAAAAGTAAAAATTATTCTTGAGAATATTTTAAAGAAGACATTAAGCAATGGAAAAATAAAGTATGGCAAAATAGAATCTTCATGGGAAAATGGAAATAGCTACTTAACCCCAAAGGAAATTTGTGATCATTTATAACGCCTTTAAAAAGCTCTAAGTTAGGACAAGAATTGAAACGTTACAAAATATAAATGACAAAAGAATGAAAATGGCATTAAAGAACATTAGAAAGATAGGCAAAATGTGACTAAATAAAGCACAGAATAAATGATGCTATTAGTTGAAATTATCAGTGAGAAATTCCTAGGTGTAACAAATGCCATTAAAATTACACTTACCACCAATAACTATCTAATACACACAAAAAGTGGAAAACACAGCTTTCCTCAAATCAAAAAGTTCTCATGTATACCTGTGATGGATTCATTTTGATATTGGGCAAAACTAATACAATTATGTAAAGTTTAAAAATAAAATGATATTAAAAAAAAAAGTTCTCTCTGTATTTAATTCAAAATTTAACAGACATATGCCTGAGTTCAGACAAAAACCTAAATATGTGAGTATAATAATGCAGAAGGATAGTTTTTCCTACCTTGGTAACATTTACTTTAAAAATTTCTTCATAAAATAGTATAAGGAAAGTACTTTACCATTGTGCTATTAAGAATTTCCAATTTAAGGAAAAAGAGTAGAAATAAAGGATACTTTTTTTTTTAATTGTACCACTTTGCTATTTTGACTCTCTCTCTTATAACGGGAAAATCTGCATAGGAAGAGAATTAAGAACTATTATCACTTATGGATAAAATACAAGGGTATTTTAAGACCGCATCTTGTAACTCAAATAAGCATGAAGCTTCAGTATAACTTGATCCACTTCGGTATGCAATCAAGCATGACATGGATCCATCTTGGATTCTATCCAAGTGGGTTTATTTTCTGAAAGGACCTTTCCACAAAATTTATTTTTCATATCCCAACAGTTCTAATGACAAAGTTTTCCTTCCAGATTCAATGAGGCTCCAACAGGAAGGACATATTTTGCATACATACTGTTACTCTTCTAAAAGAAATCTATGACAGATTTTTTGGGGCACAGGCATGCATATGTTGAAATATCCAAATCGTAAATAAAATGATCATATATGCATCTCTTCAAGTATACAGTTATAACCTTAGTCAATTAATGATAAGTTACTACTATGAACAGGACTCAGAAGTATATTATGTACACATACATTTCTCATATTGTCGGTTTGAACTCTATAAATACCTTTAAACTGTATCCCAAAATATGGCATGGCACAAATCTTCCTCTGAATCATCAGTGATGAATTTAGTAAAAAGATCCTACTCCTCCAGTTTGAACATCATTGGGAGGCTGTCATTAGTATAAACTAAAATTTTCAGCTTTTGTAAGGGATCACTGAAATCTCACTTTAAGTCCTCTGATGGCTCAAGCCCTTTCCTCGTGTCCCAGATTCTAACATCTCTAAGGTAACTGAGCACATCTGGAAGGCATTAATGTACTTCTGAAAACCATACGGCCTTAAAGACTATGAAAGAAGAGTAGCTATACTTAAAAAACTACAGTTAATGTTAAAGGTTTTATTGGAAACATTTTACATATTAACAACTCCTGGCAAGCATATCTTAATTTGGTTGTCCCTCTATCTGGTAAGTGACCCAGCTTTCATAGAGCTACATAAAGTCTTGAATGGAATCAATGACATAAAGACTGCCCCAATGTTAAAAGATGAAAATGGTGCATTACACATTATGCAGTTATCTGTAGAACTCACTAGTGCAAATATCACAAAGAGTTTGCTTTGTCTTCCAGAGGGAAAATACTCATTGAAATATGAATGATTACATCAAGTAGAAAACCTGGCCATTAATTTTATTCACTCTTGGGAATAAGTACAGACTCAACTGGAACACAATACCCCATTATTTTAGCACAGAACATTCACACAAGTCCTTATTCAGTTCAAACACATTTTTATTATAATTCCAATACAAGTACCAGAATATTGTTTTATGTTAGCAACTCTGAGACATCTAAAGAAATGCTCCAGATAAAATGTATTCTGGATTTTGGGAGGCAAGAAGTTGCATACAATCTTGTAAATTTCTTGATCATATAAAGAATATTAGATCTAATTTGGAAAATTATTGGGCATAATTTTTCCTGGGTAAGATTTTCTTAAGTATTCAATGACTTGAAAAGAGTCTAAGTAAGAGAAACACCTGTATCCTAAATTCTCCCACTCTCAGTTTTTTCTCAGCTTTTTCTAAAACACAAATTTATAAATACAAAAGACTTAAGTCTTCTTCTTAAAGCATGTAATCTTCCTTTTCTTATCAGACTACAAAGAAAAAAACATTTTTTTTCAACCACAGATTTGATCAGGAAGCTGTATCTGTATAAGTTAAAAACAAATCTATGGGCATAAAATTATGTACATGATTATATAATACACAAATAATATACACTTTAGAGTCACATCAAAAAATGGCTTTTTCCAATTAATCATCAAAATTTGCACACTGTACTGAAACTACCACTGGGATATTTATGCTGTCCACTCTTACGGGCATAGTTAATACTGCAACATTAAAACGGAGCTTCTACTTTTTTCACCTTACACTACACATTATTTTTAGAATATTAACTAAAGAAAGATTAGGAAGCTAAAGAATAGAAAAACTAAATGATTTTTTATATTAGGTGATTATTTGTAGTCTGTGTTAACATTTTGAAAGCATTTGGTTGAAAACCACAAATGTGATTTAGATCCTTTAATTAATTTGCTTAAGCATTGGTGAACAAAAATCTGATGTGACAATTGCTTGCAGCTATTTACTAACTTGAGCATGTGAAACATGTAATTGTTTCTGCCTCCCAGTCAGCACAACTACATTTTTAGTTAAAACTTATTTTCTTCTCTAGTGTCATATTAATATTAGTTACCTTCCTTCCTTCCTCCAAAACATGCTTTTAAAGCAAAATTCTCAGAAACATATAAACTTTGCTTCTAATGTTTTTTTGGCCACCCCATCCTATAACTTTGATATTAAAATAAATTTTATTATTCCTTATGTTTTTATTTTTACAGTGACTTCAACCATTCATATTTCTATGTATCTGAAATGTAACATTATCAGTGTTCTTCAGTCGTTACACCAGTTGATAAACAAAACTGACTACTACGACTATTTGCTTTCCATTTCTTTTTCCATTTCTTTCTCTGCTCAAATGTATTTAATTTAAATATCCTGTAAAAATGGCATCAAGGTAATGCTAAGCAATAACATTTAAAGTGAAAAGCACAAAAACCACACAAAAAATTACCACTTCGATATAAAAGACTTATGGATTAGAACAGCCTAGGAGCAATTCTAATGATACAGCTTGATATCATTTTACATTAAAAATGTCTAATGAAACCTGTATCAGTAAATCAAATTCCAGCATTGATTTTAGTGATTATTTTTGAGATGCATTTTCACCAAAAAAAAAAAAAAAAAAGTTGGGTTCCTAAATGTTTTTTAAAATTGTTGATTCCCAGTGATGATTTCAATCAATATTCTCACCAGTGTCCAGCTAATTCTCCCATACATCTCTTGTAAGAAGAAAACACCACCACTCGTGCAAGCTGGTGACCTATGCACGCTAATTTAAGACGACAAACATCAAAAAATATACACTGAGGTTTATCCATAATTCCCCAGGATTTTTTCATTGAATTTCAAGGACTTGACCATAAGCAACCACCATGCTTACCAAAATCCAGGACATTAGTAGAGGGTGCTACTAAGGACATGTTTTAAAAACAGCTCTCAGAAAGCAAGGAATTGCTAGTTTGCTTTCTCAGAACAAAAGATTCTACCTCAGGTAGAACATCTCTACTGTATATATATAAATGGGTGCAGATGACAACAAATTCAATTCCAGATTAAATCTGCTTGTAGTATTTGACTAAAATATCTTTAAGTCTTTCAGTTCTATTGCAAAACATTTGAGAAATCAGGAATTTAACAAGAGTTGCCAAATTTCATGAAATGTACTAATGAAATTGCTCTGTGAGCATGAAGTTCAATTGTATGCTTTTGCTTATTTGGCTATAATTCCACGAATGATTTTAAAAAGAAAATCCAGATTAAAATTTGTCATTGTAGTTAATTATTTTTTTTTTTGCAGTTAATTAATAATAGAAGCTACTATTCGTTTTAGAACTAAAATGACTTTTATTAAAACGTGTATTCCTCAAAAATCAACCTTAAGGTAGATAAGGCTATATTTTAGTTGTGCAGGTACAAATTATTTCCTTATTAGTTTAAAAAATAATTATTCCTTTGTTAGAATGAAGTTGTTCTCTTCATTAGAGGCATGTATTAGCATCTACCTCCAAACTACACAAATTTTGCTATACTTTATCTGAAAACGCTAAGCCTGGTATCATAAAAGAAAAAGATGAAATATACATATTGAGGTTAAATATATGCCACAGATTGTTTCTTTTTGTAAACTCTATTTGAAATAATTCTTAGTAGACTATTGGTATACCCTATGAAGAAATAACCTAATGTCCAATTCTTCAGGTTGAACATGAAAATTTGTATTCAGGTGAGTTAATGGGCATTTTGGCTCCAACACACCAGAAGCAGGACTACAATAAGAATGGTACTTATGTCTGCACAGAGGATTGTTGCTACATTAAGCACTTAAGTTTCACATATGAGGTCCTTTCTTGGCCACTAGGAAAAATATGTAGTCTCAGGCAAAGTTACAAAGAATCCAGAACTGCCTGTAAGACTTTCTCATCCCACTATTTCTTTGATTTTTCCCCTTCTGGAAGCAGTCTACTTACAACCTCCAGATCCTGGAATCTTCAAGCTTTATCCATCTTTGGTTGTATTCATTCTCTTAAAATTCTGGCCAGATAGTTTCCATTATGCTTCTGGTATCTTTTTACATTTTAGCACAAGCCAAAGCCTTAATACCAAAATGAAACTCTGTAACAGTACAATTTCAGGTCTTCAAAATAGACTTTAGGGAGATTTGGCGGTGGGAGATTTGGTAGTGGCGTGCGATGTTACAGGACTAATCCATTGCCCTTACTCCTAAGACTTTGTTTTACCACCACCTGTAAATATTTACTTAAAACTACTACTCTTTCTTCTGCTTCTTAAAGTCAATTTTCAAAGTTGAAAGCAGGGTCCCTCCTTGCCTCCTCCAACCCATTAATAGTATTGTTTATCTATAAAGAGTCGAGCTTGGACAATACATTTTAGGTGAACTAAATGCAGGCGAAGTAGCAAATTTATAAAAATGTCAACACATATAAGCACTTACGTAAATACTGATTTTATTTTTTTCTGAATTCAGCATTCTGAAAAAGTAAATTTACAAGTATACTCAAAGTAACTGAATAGGCAATAAGGAATAAATATAATTAGTGATCTGATGAGGCACATTTCTTGGCATTTAGGAATGAACCTAGAAACAGTGTCTTAAGTATCTATTATAATTAAGGAATGATGTAGAACAATTTAAAAAATTAAAGTCTTTGTTCTCTAGGTTTAAACACACACACCAAATGTATGTGTAGCAAAGAAAAAAGGTCTTTCGATTATTTCAGAATTTTCTATAAAAGTGATTCTTAACTATATATTGTCATTAGCTTAATTCTCCAGTTTGTGCTTGTGGAAAAGAATCTAAAAGGGGACCAAATCATCAATTTATCTTCTAGAGATATTCCCTCAAATAGAGTTCATGGATCAACAAGAAATTAGCTTCTTTTTGGTGTTCACTGTGAAGCAGAAGGGGCTAGAGAGAAGCTGTTAAATTTAACCACACATATAGAGACGAAAACTTAATGGCTGAAAGGGTCTCTTCTTCAGGGTTCCCACCTTTCAGGCTCTGAAGAAGGATCTTTGGGGAAGACATGTCAATAGAAAACTACAGAGTGGAACAACAAAGTAACTTACAATGCAGTGAGAAAATAAAATGATGTGATGGGAAGGTCTGATTTGCTAATCTATGAATTAATGAGTCAAATACTGGTCTCTAAACTTTAATGATCATCAAAAATCTTTGATAATAAACATACACTGCAAGTCAAGTGCATTTGGACATATTAATATAGTTTTAAAATATAGTTTTATACATCTTTATTTGAAAAAAATAGATTCACATTAAAAATTTAAAGATCTTAATGTTCTTTTTATATTTTTATCTTATTTAAGTATAATGCAACTTTGAGGCCAAGAAGTAGGAAAGTTTTAAACAATGAGAAATCATTGTAATCTATAAGGCCATTCATGTGTAATGAAGAATTGAGAATTTCAGGGGAAAAAAAATCAAGACTGGTGTAAGGTACTAATACAGAACTTAATAGTAGCGATAACAATGGCATTTTCATTTATTGCTTTTCTTTTTAATCTGAACAACAGGAAATGTTCTATTTCAATGGGCGACTTTAATTTTTAAAAATTAAACTTCTATGAAAGGTAATGGTCTTCTATTTTAAAAGTGCAGGTCTTGTGAAGAGTAAAATTTTCTTCTATGATGTGTTTAAACATTATAGCCTGACTGAAAAGGAAGAAAATGTATTATTTCCTTGTCTTTATCAATCAGAATATTTTTATCACTTCCTAGATACCTCTGGTTCTTAATGAACCTAATTTATCAACACCCAGAGTAACATTTTAGAGTGATGTTTCATGTTGAAGAAAAATGCAGAATTTCTAACGTAACAATTTCCCTGTTTTTGCCTTTATACATGGTGGAAATGAAAGAAATGATCCATCAGGAAGAATGTAATAGGTACATTTTAATTACTATCTAAAACTTTCTCTACCTACTGTTCAAAAACAACTATTCTTATCTCATGAGCTGATTTAAAAGAATTCTATAAACTATTATCTAGTTTCTTCAAGAAGTATATATGGATATAACTTTTAAATGGAAGATTATATCACAAAATGAAACCTCTCACTTTCATTTCTATCCACATTTTGGCTTCAAATAACTTGTGCTTTTCTTTGGAATTATGCTTTAAAATGTTTAAAAATTAAGGCAGGGTTCTTTATCATTTGATTTTAGTTATAGTGAGTTTGAAATTTCATCACAATTAAGCCTATTAGGATCAGCTGTGAAGAGATCATTTCACAAACAAATTTTCAAAAGCATACAAGATTAATCCATATGCTGCTGAGATGAGGCACAATAAAGAAGCATTACTGAGATAATCTATGGCTAAAATGATGGTGTATGACTTATGATTAAGCTTCATTACCTGCAGAGCAAGGGGCTTCCATCTCATATTTTTCAGTAAAGCTGGTGCTGAGGTAAGCATGCTCTGAGGTCGCTTTTTCAAAGTTAAGATAACACCACTCGGGTCCTCTCGTAGTGCATTCACCAAATTTTTCAACTGCCACCCCACCTGGTAACCAGCAAAATCATTACAATAAAATTGAGGTACAGTATTCAAAGATTTAATGTTCTCCCCCTTTAATAAGATTAGTAAGAAAAAAAAGAAAACCACATAATTGGTGTACCATCCTATCAATTTTCAGGAGATATAAACTCAAAAAGATATTTTATTTTTGAATTGACTAACCATGTTATTGCATTAGAGTCCATATCATTATGAGATAACAATGGACATTTACAAGTCAAAGCAGAGACTAAGATGGTATCCAACCAATAGAATAATTTAGAATTAAAAGAAATTATGGCACTATTAATGCTGCACAAGGTGTAGATCCAAGCTTTGTTCACAACTTACAATTTAAGAATCCGCATGCCTGAAACAAAGATTTGGCAATGTCCTGAACTCACAAATTAAACCACATGCTTGCTCATCACCATCTTTTAGAGATATGTGGTACTAGTGTCCCTAAGTGAGACTGACATTATACTACCAGTAGCTGGTACTGACACACCAAGGCGACATTCTGAGCGTGGAAGACAGGATTGATAAAATAAACCTTTAACCACAATATAGAGTAAGAAATGACAAGGTAATGCTACTCCAATGCAGCAGCTATTGAAAATGTGTTCCAAAAGACTCTATAAATTTAAAATGTAATAAACTAAATTTAATGAAGCCATTATGTGATATGTGAATATCACCCCAAACATATTGTATAATTATGTATAATTAAACAGAAGTACTTGATAAATGTCCAAAAACCTGGCTCAACTGTTATCCATGTTATATTACTTATCATTCTTTTACATTATTGAATATTTGTTAATTTGCTTTAAGACATACTGGTTATGCAGTTATTTGAAATCCTAGAAGTATTCTTTAAAGAAACACATTAAAAACATCTATTATTCCAAGGTTTAAAAAAATATATTTCACATTTAAAAGAGACAACCATTTATTCCAACTCTAATGGATTAGAAATTTATGCTACATAAATTATATAAATGTGTTATATAAATACAGTGGGTCAAAATTTATCCTGGATTGCAAGCAAGATTTAGCCAATGGTCTGAACATGATCTAGTTTCTTCCTAGGCACCTAAATGAAACGGAATGGTTGCCTGTACCTATTCACCATGTTTTTGCCTGGGAGATAATGCTCAAGCTGTAAAGAATGAGCACTTTCATCCAAATTAGCACAGATCCCAGAGACTATGATGAAAGAGGTACTCTGGACCACAGCCACTGAAGGATAATGGGAGACTTTAGTTTATATGATGGACCATTCATTTAAACTACAGCTTCTACTCTAGCTAAACTGAGCGAAGTTTAAGAGAAAGAGGACACAAAGGAAGCAAGACATTATAATGCCTAAAACCTCACGGTCTCAGATAGGAATCAAAATGATCATTATGATACTTGCCTAACATGAATAACAGGCTGTCAATTTTTTAAAAAATCACTTTAATGTGGATCAGCTACAGCAATGATATTGGTCAAATGTCTCCCATTATATATAAGTGGAGATTATTACATCCCCAAAGGTACACTGATTCTGATTCTTCTGATGGCTAAGAAGTGTCCCTACAGCCATTTCTATGAGCCAAGATCAAAGCAAAGTTAGTTCAAATTCAAGTATTCATTTTGCTTGCCAAAAAAATAAGTGAGCAGATTTTTGAATACCAGGTCTGGAGGGAAAAAATATACTGTTTACACAAAGAGTTTATGAACAACTTATTAATGATAACCACATTTTATCATTTATTTTAATTATTTAGATAATTGCTAATGATACTAAAGCAGTCAATATTACTGTAACCTTCTTTCAGCCTATCTACTCTAGACAACGAATTACACATTGATTTCTATGTACCAATTTCTCTTCATTTTATTCTATGACATAATCATGTCACTAGTTGAAAATTCTTAGGGCTTGACTGGGTTTTCCAGTGTAACATTTAGTGTAATTCGATTCATCCTACTCTTTCACAATTTCTCTATGCTCTTTTTGAGTACACAATTTCAAAAAACAGAATTGTTTCTCCATGAAAAAGTGAAATTGATTTTTGATGACAAAGTAATTATTTGGTTAGATTTAAATTTTGTATGCATGCTCAGTCGCTCAGTCATGTCCAACTCTTTGTGACCCCATGGACTGTAGCCCACCAGGCTCCTCTCTCCATGGGATATTCCAGGCCAGAACACTGGAGTGGGTTGCCATTTCCTTCTCCAGTCAATCTTCCTGACCTAGGGCTCGAACCTGTGTCTCTCACATCTCCCGCATTGGCAGGTGGAATGTTTACCACTATACCACCTGGGAAGCCTTAAATTTTAAGCTGAATGAATGTTATTTAATTGCAGAAAATTATATAACTTTATTACTTTTTAATTAGCCTTACCACGCTCACTGACATTCGATTAGCAGTCTTTTAAACAAAAGCAATCCATATATTTATCTTTGGCTCCCAAATTCTACTTCTACTGCCAAAAGGAAATGACTGGATAAAAGCATAGAGATAAATGTGCAACATGTATGTTGCAGTGCTGTTTAAACCAAACAAAAACTGTACGTTATGCAAATGTCCATTAGCATGGGACATAAAATTTGTGTAGGAAAAGTTTAAATGTAGCTGCTGCTGCTGCTGCATTGCTTCAGTCATGTCCGACTTTGTGTGACCCCATAGACAGCAGCCCACCAGGCTCCCCATCCCTGGGATTCTCCAGCCAAGAACACTGGAGTGGGTTGCCATTTCCTTCTCCAATGCATGAGAGTGAAAAGGGAAAGTGAAGTCACTCAGTCATGTCTGACTCGCTAATGTAATTCAATTTTACTTTTGTTAAAAATATGTATATAAATATAGAAAACACAGAAAGCTATATACCACTATTAACAATGGTTACATTAAAGTGTAATAAAGACTGTAATATATATTTTCCCATTTACTCTTTAATTTCCTAAACTTTTGGCAATAAACATGTGTTTTATAAACAATAAAGCCAACAAAATATTGATTAATGGACCTAGTCTAAGAGTAATATTCCAGTTAGAAAATTGTGAATTTTCTGAATTATCTCATTAGGACTGTTTGTTATCAACGGTAAATTCCCACAAAAACAACCAGAAAGGCAACACTATGTAGAACAGTAAAAGATGGTGATGGGGAAATGACATCCGCTCTGTACATTATCCTTTTAAATAATTGTCAAAAGAAAAATAAAATTATTACTCAACTATTCATAATAAGACCTACATTATCTGTTGATTTTTTATTCAATGAATGATTTCAATAGATTCCTCACGTAAGTATTAATTTAGGTTTTTGTGGAAACTGCTGAATAGTAATATAATGAAGTTGGCTGTGTAATTCCCAGTATACATGTAACATTTTTCTTAATAACAGATAGGTTTTAGCTATATCAGTCCAACCCCAGTATTTGTATACCTATAAATAGCAACCAGACTACATGCCTCTCATATGAATAATCTTTTTTCCTTAGTCCTTTCTCAAGCTCCTTGACTTGGATAATTTCTTCATTACTTTCTACCTTTTCTACTGCATATTATGCTTAACAACTGTACCCATTTATTGGATTGTACCATGTTCTATTCAAGGGCAGATGTGGTGTGGTCTTAGAGCTCTAGGAAAAATGATTCTCAGCTCTGGTTCTGTGTATCCTCACATATCTTCAAACATAAGTATAGTGAATTATTAAAATAAATTTATTTCTCTGTTACTAAGATACTTATGGTTGACAGATTATAGGGGGGACATGAATAGATGGTATTAATATGAAATGAGGCAAGTATATGGGTTACAACTTCAAGAAATTCAGGAGCCCCATTCCGGAGCTAAATATGGTACATAGACATCAAAATAAGTGAAATATATCAATGTGTATTAATCATTTTTCAAACTTATTTTTCTATTTCCTCATTTGAGTTTCTGGCTATGGTTTTAAAGTATTAAATTTGATAGACCTGAATTAAAAGCCATGTGAAGATGCAACAGTAATATGAAAAATAATTATATACTTTACATTGGCTGCAGTGAAAGTCTTTCTGTACTAGGAGATAGAAGGAGCTTTGAAAGAAGGAAAACCAGGGATTCTAGTGGTTGCTAATATAAAAGTATAATCCACTAATATGGGAAGGAATTAAATAAGGTACAAAACTTTAAGTGAGTCTGGGATACAAAGAAAAACATTCTAATAATCAAAGACATCCAAAAAGGAACTGATAGACTTGTGAAAAAGTGAACTCAATACCAAAAGAGATGTTTATGTATTACTGCACAGGCTAAATAATTAGACTTCAAAAATCACAATACGTTACAACTTTACTATGCAGAATGGGTAGAAAAGTACAAATAGATGACAACAGATGAGCTTTGTAGTAAATGGATGTGGTCCTGATACAACTCTGAATACTTGTCCTCCATCTTTCTTCCTCCTCACAACCAATACATGCAAGAGTTTCCTCCAGGCTAAGTGTTATTCCCCTAATATTTCATGCTGTCATCTTACAAAAAAACTCTTGTTTGCAGAACTTCCACTAACAACTTTCTGCATGACTCACAAATCCTCCTAACTGTCCCCAATCCCTATCAAGAAGTTGTGGCATATTTTCAACAGTTCATTCATCCATACTAATAGCTACTGAATAATCAAGCACCAGTAATTCACTGTGCTAGGTGCTTCATACTGCATTCCTTTTGTTTATATCTTCATTCTTACAACAGCCCTAGGAAGTAAACTATTAAACCCATTTTACATGTGAAGAAACTGAAGCAAAAAGAGATTAAGTTTTCTTGGTCAACATTATTAATAGAAACATGTAATTCTCCAAGCCAGAATACTGGAGTGGGTAGCTGTTCCCTTCTCCAGGGCATTTTCCCAAGCCAAGCATCGAACCTAGGGTTCCCACATTGCAGGCAGATTCTTTACCATCTGAGCCACCAGGGAAGCCCAATAGAAACATAGTAAGTTGCAAAGCCAGAATTCATTCAAGTCTGTTTGATTCTAAAGCACAAGGCATTATGACAGCAAACATCCTCCTCTAAATATTCCACTGGTAGTACAAACGAATGCAACACTTGATGCAACAGCAACAATAAAAAGTTCCCCATCATCCTCTCAAGTTTTGAGCATGGAGTCACCTACAACAGTTCCCCCTGTTTTTAATACACATCTACCCTGAAGAATGTGTGTGCTTACTCAGTCATGTCCAACCCTTTGCAACCACATGGACTGTAGCCCATCAGCCTCTTCTGTCCATGGGATTTCCCAGCCAAGAATACTGGAGTAGGTTGCCATTTCCTACTCCAGGGGATCTTCCCTACCCAGGGATCCAATCTGTGTTTCTTGCATGTCCTGCATTCAGGTGGATTCTTTACCACTATGTCACCTGGGAAGCCCATCCTAAAGAACAGATTCTGGCAATTAATACCTCTTCTCATTCCTTTATCTGTCTTGGATACCAGGTTGTTAGACTTAAGTCTTAACTGCTCTTTCTACTACTAGTTTTTTGCAGCTCCAATATACAGCTACAGCATAACAGTGTTCTTTTCCTCAAAACACTTGAAAAGCTCACCAAAGGCCTAACTAAAGAGTCAATTCCTATAATAGACCCTGTGCCAATATGGCCATCACTATCTCCTATAGTTTCTCTTTAATGTAGTTCTTAAACTTGAGAATGTGTTAGAACCATCTGGAAATACCAGTTTTTCATCCAGTAGGTATGAGGTGGGGCCCTAGAATCTACATGTTTTTCCCTCAAGTTACCAAATGATGCTGATGCAGCTGGTCAGGAAACATTGTTTGAGAACAGTGAGCTTCTTGAAGCCAGTGACTTGCCCATGTCTAGACTATTTTAATATGTTTTTAAGATTGGATATTATAACTTATAAAATCACTAAATATTGATGTGTGCCTTCCATGTATTATGGGCGCAATGGCGCTTGCAGCACAACCTGTGACTCTTTAAAAAGCATAATGAGCAGGGGAGAGATGAGCAGCTCAATAAGCATTTACAATAAATAAGACTCTGATGCTGGGAGAGATTGGGGGCAGGAGGAGAAGGGGACGACAGAGGATGAGATGGCTGGATGGCATCACTGACTCGATGGACAGGAGTTTGAGTGAACTCCAGGAGTTGGTGATGGACAGGGAGGCTTGGTGTGCTGCAATTCATGCGGTCACAAAGAGTCGGACACGACTGAGTGACTGAACTGAACTGAAGAGAAGTACCCCAATAGAATGGATAATGGGAGCCCCCCCAAGGGCAGCTAACCCATTTTTGAGGGTTCAGGAACGGTTTCCTATTAGCCTAAGCTGAATTTCTTAGGAAGTGGACACGTGAAGAGGATATGGAAGCTGAGGGACTGAAGAAAGCCCTGAGACAAGTTAAAACCAGTTTGAGCAATTCTCAGTAGTTCAGTATCAGAGAAGGCAATGGCACCCCACTCCAGTACTCTTGCCTGGAAAATCCTATGGATGGAGAAGTCTAGTGGGCTGCAGTCCATGGGGTCACTAAGATTTGGACACGACTCAGCGACTTCCCTTTCACTTTTCACTTTCATGCATTGGAGAAGGAAATGGCAACCCACTCCAGTGTTCTTGCCTGGAGAATCCCAGGGACTGCAGAGCCTGGTGGGCTGCCATCTCTGGGGTCACACAGAGTCAGACATGACTGAGCGACTTAGCAGCAACAGCAGCAGCAGTAGTTCAGTATGGGTGGAACAATTGGTTAAGTTAGTATTATGCTGCCCTTCAACACTGTGCTTTTCTTCTCAGCAAAAGTACCCTTTTATTATATAAATACTTGCATTTTTATTCTGCCACGTATAAAATCTCATGTATCCGTAATGGTGCTTATTAAATGCAACACCCATCATACAGCCTCTTATAGCTAGGACCTTATTTTCCTCATGTGACTTTACATCTCTCTTATGGCATTTTTCATGTACTGCTGCTTATTAAAGCTATATATTTTTCCTCATGTCCTTCATCTACCCTCACAAAACTGGATATTGAGGCTTTTATTTTGAGGATAAAAACTGAGTCTCATTTTTCTGGATATACCTGCAATCAATGTCTTAGAAATGGCAGAGACTTAATGAGTATTTGTTGATAACTAGTGAAATGACATGGTGACACGAGAATGTGAATGTTTCAGAGATAATGAAGTGCCTTAAAAGTCCAAAGGGAATTTTGTTTTGTATATAAAACTAAGATGTAATATTAAATTTTTCTCTTAATGTAATATACTTGATACTAAAGCTATAATAAACATTCTTTACCTCAAATTACCAAATAAACTTTCTTATAAACTAACATTTGGAAAAAAAATATAGAGTGGATACTTCAGACCTAAAGTCACAGTGATTTGATTATGACAAGAAAAATATTTTCCATAATAATATATAATATCCATAATATCTATAATATCCATAATAATATATACCCATAGTAACAATGGATATAGTTGCTATTTCTTGTAGAAATATTCTGTTTCATCATATACATTATAGAAACAGTTAGGAAGGTTTTCTAGAAAAATATAAAGTCCAGGTTTTCCTTTCTCAATATTTAATAGAATATTTTATTCACACTAAAGTTCATGGACCTTTAAAAATCCACCTATAACATCTGATACCAAGTATGTCATATTATTAAAGATAATATGTTTTTCACATATGCTGAACTACAAATAGTATCTTCCTGATTGTCCAGGTAGCAAAATTCAGTGTCTGTAAACAATGGCATGTCTTACTAGTTTAAATGCAATCCCCAACTTGGACACTGAAATGTATTTTTCAGCACAAACAGAATTAAAATGGTCCAACAGAGTTTTTAAGGTATCCCAAGAGTTTAAAGCCACATGCTCTGCTTTCTTGTAGACAGGGCTTGTGATTGCTTTGATCAGGTTGAAGCAGATACCAAGGGTTCTTGGGTAAATGGCAACATAAGTGGGCAGGTCCTTAGACAATGGGTTGCCCAGATTAGGTACACAAAGGGCTTTGGGGTTGGTGTTAAAGAAGTGACAGTCTTCCTTTCCTCTTTGTACATAGAGTGAAGAAGTCTCTGATCCCTTTAGGACATTCTCTAGCCTATCTGATTCCTAAACAATAGGTAGTGAATTATTTGACCAACAAATGAAAAGACTCTCTATGGTTCCAAGTAGCCAAAGTTACAAATAAGCATAAAAGAATGTAAGCCTATCAACTTAGACCTTTACCTCTGTTACAACTGTATTTGAAATTATAAAAAAGCATCTCTAGAAATACAAGTAGGAAGATAGGACATTCTTAAAATATTTTCAAAGTTATTATCCTTCAGAAGACAAAGTAACAGACCCATTCATTAACAATTACACACACTCCTGTGTAAACACTGGCTCTTACTCATGGTTGTAATGTTTAAATGATACCTATTCACAAAGTAAATTTCAAAGAGGCTTGAAGTGTGCCTATATGAATGTCTGACGATATGAGTCACACCATACCCAAATGTTCCTCTGCTCTTTTTAAAAGCACTAAAGAGACAATTCAATATACAACCCATCACATTCAGACTAATGACACTGTGTCTTTGCCAAATGTTTTGGTGCTGAGATATTACAGTGCTCTGTTCTCCTGCATTACCGAAACATTTCAAAACATTTCAGAATTAATGAATTTTGATACACAGTATCTTTCAAAGATCCTAGAATCACTAAATTTAAGTACCAATCTAAAAACTTCACCTAAACTTATTTTTTTCACACAATATATTTGTGTGATATATTTGGAGATATCCTAATTTTGCTTTTTCACAATCATTCATTTAGTGAGTAGAAACAGAGAATTACCCATGGTTCAAATAAAGAGGAATATAAGCTGAAAGGTATGCATTTGGTTAAGGAACTAAATGCAAAAAAAAAAAAATTACTTTAAATTCCAGCATAGAGGACTTCTCTGGTGGTCCAGTGGTTAAGAATTCCGCCTGTCAACGCAGGAGACATGGGTTTGATCCCTGGTCCAGGAAGATCCACATTCCATGGGGCAACTAAGCCCGTGTGTCACAACTACTGAGCCTGTGATCTAGAGTCCATACATGCTCCACAACAAGAGAAGCCACTGCAATGAGAAACCCGTGCACTGCAACTAGAGTAGCCCCTGTTTGCCACAACTAGAAAGCCCATGTGCAGCAACAAAGACCCAGCACAACCGAAAATAAATAAATAAGTAAAATTAAAAAAAAAAATTCCAGCATGGAGTAATTTAAATAGGTAATTCAGAGTATTAGAAATGACCCAAGGTTCTATCTATTATAAATGAAACCTTAGTACTGATTATTTTTTACAAACATGACTAGAAGAGATAATCTTGGGAAAAGATGAAGGGAACAAACATTCAAAAAGAAGGAATTAAAAAGTTTTATTTTCATTACAGGGAATACTCCACAATTTTATGTCTTTATTCACTGAGCCACTCTTCATCTCATGGCCTCCTTAAGTATTTATACAATGAAATAAGACTTTATTAAAGCATTTGTTTTTTAAAGGCAAGTTTTTTATGTGGTTTAATTTTACTGTAAAACTTGGACCATGTTGAGCTCCTCACAACTTGAATTTACACATATGTTTTGGTAGCTAATATTTTCATGTTTATTTCACAGTCACATATATAATATACGTGTGTGTGTGTGTGTGTGTGTGTGTGTTTTATTTAAGAGAAAGCACAGAGAACAGTTTCTCACCGCTGAAGATGGATAGGGAGTCCAAGAGAGAAAACCAACTTGAAGACTACAAGAAGTACTTTGTTTTCACCTATTGTACACCACCTTCTTGGAGTCTTTCTCTATAACCAAGAAGTTCTGAGAGTTACATCAGAATTTCTTGATTGACTCATGAGGAAGCTCATGGGAGGAAGAAAATAATACGCATGATTTTTTTCCATTTAGTTCTACAGATCACCCACATTGTTTTTACCAAAGGTGATAGATACATTTCCACATCCTGTTACTTGCATTATCTTCTATTACCTATCCTGTTACCTATATAAACTGCACCTTTGTATCATTGGTATCTCTGCTTCTGGTATAGTTTAGCATTTTGAGCAACTCAATATACCAACTCAGTATGGTATTTGGTAATATTTTGGTCTCTGAAGGTCAAAAGTTTATTTTGAGGGGCTTCATGGTTCACATTTGTATATGCTATAGGAAACTAAATCAAAGCCCATTTTATTCTTATTTCATTATCATTCATGGTATTCTTTAACTTCTCCAAAACATAAAATTCAGTGAGTATAAAAGCCTCTGCTAGGGAGACACTGAGAAGGAAGACAATCATGTAACAGTAAAAGAATGTGGGGATGAATCTTTGGTCATATCACAGAGCTTCATTACCCCCAAAATCAATGGGATATTTTCAAAGAACCATAATAATACAAGTTTTTAACTAGAATTTTTATAAAGATACTTGCATGGGTTAAATTTTAACTTAATTTTATGTTTGCATATATATGGAAATTTTACATCTCAGCCATTTCTTCCTATGTTTCATTTCTGTTCTCCTTGCAAAGACATTGAAAATGTGTATTTTAAAATAAAGAGTCTTAGTCACCAAAGCTAAGGGATGAAACACTGTTATCTAAAAATCTATACATCCTATTTGTAAGAATTCTGAGAAAGAATAAGAAAACATCTATATTTATGAAAAATTCAACTTAATTTAGGAATCCAAACAAAAATGTAAAGTAACCAAAGGCAAGTATTCATAAAGAAACATGTTTAAAAATCTATAACTTTTCTATAAATAATTTTATAATGTCATTTACTGGTAGACATTTAACAGATATGTGTATTTGAAAATACTAGCAAGTACTGCAATAGATGTCTGCATTTATCAAAACAAAACCAAAGAATGTGCATATATGCATTTATATAGCTAAATAAACAGTAGTCTACATCTTTATTAACAAAAAGTTTTAGTTTAAGAACTTCCGTAATGGCTATAAATACTTATTACTGTAGATGTTATCTTCAGAAATCATTTTATCAGAAATGCAACAACTCAGACAAAAAAGCTAATTCCTTGTCAGTTCTAAATGGGGCCCCATGAACTCTCTCTGCCATTAGTCTCAATTTTAAAATACCCTTTATTGTCCAGTATTACAGTAATAAGATGAGAGGAAATATGAAAGTGATGAGTAGTTACATGACCTAAAATTTCAGCCACAATGTAGCTGAGAATGTTAATTTAGTGGCTGAAACCTATATTTGAATCCTAAGGCTAAATAACTTAAAAAGAACTTAACATTATTAAAATCTCTTGAATTTCCCATTTTATGACGCTCTAATGTATTTCCCTTTCATGCAATAATTTTTTATGTTTATCAGGCAGCTGTCATCTACTAATTGCCCACCTCTATTATAGACATAAAGTAAATCAGGGGACTGTAACTGACCGACTTCTGTCTTTTTGATACATGTAGGAAAAGGGATATAGTTATTGACACTGATTTACAAATGAGCTGCACACTTAAAATCCAGAGTAGGAAAGAACATCAGCCAAGAGATACATTTTAAACATATAAAATAAACACTTATGTGGATACATTTTAAAATTCCATGTAAAATAATCAACCTATTAATTGTATGTCAACACCGAAAGATGTTTCTAATAATAAAAAAAAATTAGAGCTAACCACATTTAGAACCAATTAGTCTTTTCCTGGTGGAGCTAGGAAGAGTTATATAAATTAGAAATAAGTCAGGATGCAGTGATTCGCAGAAAAAATAAATTGGTTCACAGGAAGTTACCAATATTAAGGTATCATACAACTTATCTTCTTTATATAAAGACTTAAGATAATTTTAGTTTGATAACAGAAAAATCATAAAATATTATATTAGATAATAAAGTAATAAATTTATTTCTCTAGGGATAATAAAACATAATTTATATAAATATGTGGCCGTTCAAAACCAGTTTCCACACATTCTCATCAAATCCACAATATTCAATGTAAAATAAAAGAAACTATATCCTATACAAAGTAGAATCTGAAATAAAATTTTACTATGAGGAACTGAAATCTTGGATGTATTATTTCTTCTAATTTTTGGTAAGTGTCTTTTCATGTTATTTTCCCCTTCCAAAAGAAAACAATTAACTTGCTCTGTTTTAGAATACCAATTTCTTAGAATCCTAACAGAATTATTTTAGGATATTATCATAACCATTTATTAAGCAATATGTTAAACACCATGCTAATATACTTAATCTCTATACTCCAGCAACATCTTGTGTTTACAGGGATAAGAAAGCAGGTGCACTGCAAATACTGCCATTTGAGTTTTCAATACTTTTTGTTGTAAGAAATTATAAGATAAATATTTTCTCTTTTGAGAAAGGAGAACAGAAGAAAATAGGCAAGAATAAAAAAAATACTGAAAACAGTGAAGAATGTAGGAGAAATAGTCAAGTGAGAAGAGATGAGGATGGTCAAGTAAAGAAAACTAAGTTAGAAGAAAAACTTAAAAAATAAAGACAACAATTATACATATTTAAAAAAGAGAGAAAGCACATTGGTGTTAGCCAATATTGTGGTACTGAATCCACTCAATAAACTACTCCTTCCAGGCAACAGGATAAGGGCAGGGCAGGGGTAAGGGATTTTTGAGTTTTAATGGGTCACCATACTCTCCATCCATTCTGATTACATTGGCTTCCCTTTCAAACAATACTCGCCTATTGTTGCGAACTCGCCTATTGTTGAAGGAACAAGAGGGTGAAGAAAGAGTCACAAATGAGAGACTAGAGTGAGAATAAGAAAATAAAGGAGACACTGCTGAGAATTACATAAATGAAGTCAGAATGACCTTTCCAGATAACTCAATAGTCCTTTATCTCCTTCTCCCTTCTCCCACCCTCTATGACATCACCTGCATTCTTGTTCAGTAATGTTTACCATTTAGGGGGTAACAAAACCCACTAGTTTATAGTGTTCGTCTTCCAGCTCTCACTGATCACTGTCAAGCATCCTGACTGTTTGTTGTAGGCTATCTTCTTCTTGACTATCCCAACCTGGTTATTTTCCATTCCAGAAGGCTTTATAGCCCCATCTATTGAACCCTTTCTTGCCATAATGTAGTCACCAGGTTCCAGAAGACTTTCCAAATAGTGAATATGTTTTAGTATACACAAAAAATAAAAGGAAAATTTTCCAACTGCTATTTTTTTTCAACCATCACATACCCCATTCTTTTCAACTGATATTTCTAAGAAGAAAGTATCTGTTTTTAGTATGGATAGACTTTTATAACACTTACACACCAAAAACAGCAAAGACATGAAATTTTAACAGATTCATTAGGAATATGCCCAAATAGATTGAATAACTATAAGTAGACTCATCAGCTAAAAAAAAAGTGTTAAAAGTGCATCATGAGGGCAGAGTTGCTGGTTCAAACTATGCCGAGGTATCTCCCAGAGAGGAATGTAGTGGCAGATGAAGTGGAAAAAATCTTGGGAGATTCCAGCAGCCTTTGAGGAGTTGGATCTTCACTGGCAGGGAAGACATGCAATAGGACTCAGTCTGCTTTGCTTGGATGTTCATGATTTTTTCTTCTTCCTACCTGGCAGCCAGTTTCTCAGCCACAGAAGTATGTTGATTAGAAAAGCTTAAAAGCCACTTATAATAAAGAATATAGCAACGTGAAAAAGGACATAAAATTTCCAGTTTCTTTTTAAATAAAAAATATATATATATTTTAAAGAGAAAACTATAAATACACACACACACATCTAATAGAACATCTTGAAGATATACCATACTAGCAATTTCAAAAATAGTTTTTGAATTCATCTGTGATTATTCAACTTTCTCATACTCTTAGGGGAAAATTTCACATTGCTTTTCTAGGTATTTTATAATAAGAAAAGTAGTCAAATTTTATATTGTACATTACTACCTATAACAATAGGAAATTTTATAATTATAGAAAAATACTGAGCTAATAACATTCAAAACATAAAATTGAACATTACTCTTTTCATTCTTGAACCTATATTGGTATAGCATAATATTGGCAATATCTCACTATTCTGATTAGTTAAATACTGGATTAAAATATGTATTTTAAAAGCATTAGGCAATATTTTAATGTAAATATATCATAACAAACCCTTAATATCCCTGGTTATGATTGCAGGGACAGAAGGGATAACTGTAGACTACAAATAACTTACACTTGTTTCAACTAATTTATCGATCTATCAAACCTTTTATAATAACAACACTAAGATAATGTCCATTCCCTCACCTTTGTATATTGTCTCGTAAGAAGTAAAGGCCACTGCACAGACCACAATGGGGGCAATAGCAAGAGAGGACACAGTAGGGTGCATTTAATGAAAGATACCATTCATGCACAAAAATGGCTCAATTTGAACAAAAAGAAGGCAATCTGCTAATTGATCACATTATTAAGGAAGGTCACTTTGATGGAATTCAACATAATTTCCTGTCAGACAATGTCTCTATTATCATCCAAAATCAATTTGCAGGTTGCAGTAGCAGTCTGCTAAGGACTTGGACTCCAGTTGGCCCAACCGTTGTAGTAGATAAAGGGAGGTTGGAAAGTTAATTTCTGTGGAACTTCTAACACGTGCCTGGCATTGTGTTTTATGTATCTTGTCTATCTGGAGGAAAGGAGTGAGTGAGGATGTAGCAGTAAAGTTAAATTTCAACCCCATTTCTAATTTCAATTAAGCTGAACCACTATCCAAGTTATGTAAATTCTCACTTCCTCTATTTTCTACCCTTGGCTCTGCGTAACCTCTCCCTGAATCTTAAGATTTACTTACAGGATTGTGGGAATTCCTCCCCTTTTGTTTGATAATCTTACAATTTGAGTTTGGGGAGGGAGTATAATAAAACTGAAGTAAGAGCATGGACCTTGGAGTCAGTGAGCTTTGAGCTGTGGGTGGGTTAAATAATCATTCAGTCTCCATATACACCTTCTTCACAGGATCATTGTGAGGAGTATATAACATAAAATATGTGAAGGACTTAACATGATGCTTGGCACACTGTAAGAACTCAGTAAGTGTTGGCTCTGGTTATTATTATTGAAAAGATAAATAGTTATCATGACTCACTTAAAACTATAGGTCAATTTCAGAGCAAAAACTGAAAGCAAGTTCCTCCAACCATCATTCTGTGTAGTTTCTAATATTTTAGAATATTCCTGCAATAGAAAGATGTGTTGACACATTCTCACAGTATTTAAATATCACCAATCCATATAAATTTTATTGGTTCACTTTAAGTCTTTTAAAGACTTTCATATTCAACAGGCATGAGAATCTTTGCTCCACAAAGAGTATCCTTTTAACAACTTTATTTCTCATTAGAGACTAATTTCTATCCTCTTAGTATTGACCAACTGGAAATAGGTCAAACTATCCAACAGACATCATATTTGCTAAGGTCACATTGTAGAAGTGGAGGCAGTGTGAACATCAGAAGGAGGAGCTGCCAATCTACTTAAGCAGCTCTTTTATCCCACTGCCCAAATCCTCATCCTAAAGGACAAGAAACTTTACTCAGGACAATCACTTTTTACTGTATAGTTTCTAGTCATGAGAACTTACTCATCATCAAAACTGTCACAGAGTGGAAAGGCTCTGTTGATTACCAATATTCTCCATTAATTAGCCTCAACTAGCTAACAATAATTAGTATTAACTTTATACCCCATACATAAAATTTTTCATACTTTCATTAACTTTTATTCACTTAGAAAATGAACTTATTGAAGAAATATCATAAATTTAATTATCAGTGTTCAGGAGCCTCTCCAAGATATTACAAACTTCTCATTCAAACCAAATTTAAAATAGCATCTGCCTTAATATCGGAATCACTGAGAAAGATCAGACTTTTCACATGAGTCTTCTTACTCTCCAAATATAGCCTTTCTTCTATGACTAGAATAGGCAAAACCAAATTTAGTTAAAAGGTACAGCAGGAAATAATTACTTACTCTGAAGAGTCAGTGAGTAACAAATAGAACATTTACCAGGAAAAAAAATGTTTTTCTTTTAAAATGTGGATTATAAATCAATAATCAGATTATTTTAATGTTAACTTCACTTTTTAAAAACCATATATTTTATTTTGGCAGAGACAGAGCAATTTAGATAGAAACTAGTCCAAAATGAAAATCATATGATGTTAATTTTAAAAATCTAAGATTAAAAAAAAAATCTAAGATTAAGAAAAATTGCCCTTGAAAATCTACCACAGGCACAGAATGTCACTGTCATTCTCAGCCTAGAAAGGGAATCATAAGGTTCAAAGAACAAAAAAAGAAAAAAAAAATTATGAACTTATTCAGTTAAGTGCAATAGTTTTAAAACTTAAACTATAGTTCTCTTTTGGGAAATGAACAGCCAATTCAGCTACTAAAATAAAAAAAAATGACATGAAAATAAACCAATCTGCCAGATACTTTAATGAACAAATCAATGTTAAAGTAGATAAATGAATGTATGGTGTTATAAAACATATCTACTAGGTAACCTGATAATTTTTTAAAATGAAACTTAAAAGTTATACTAAAAAATTTGAATTTGTATGCACTGTCACTGTAATTTCTATTCCAAAATGGTCATCCCAGTTCATGGGGTAATATTATCCATACAGAATTGTACATCTAACATCAGCCACCACCAATAAATCCTCATGTTATTTTAAAACAATGCCTTATGAAATTTCTTAAGATAATTAAGAAAAATAGTCATTCAATTATTTTTCAAAAGGCTATTTAAATATTTTGTACACAAACCGGCATTTAATTTCATTGTATTCTTTTAAAGACTTAAGCAATCTTTGTATTAGTTCCTCCCACTGACTTGTAAGGTAATTATACATACCACAGTCTGATGATTAACTTGAATCACTTCATCCCCAGCATGGATCTTCTTGCACCGATCTGCAGGTGACTAAATTAAACATAAAGGAAATGGTAAAGAACATAAGTTTTATCAATCATTTCCTCTCTATGGAAACACTACCATAAGTTCACCCCTTTAAATCAGATCAAGAGCTTAATTATAATCTTCATAAAATTAAACTAAAAAAATGTTACTAATATTTGATATTTAATTCAGATGACCATTTTATCTACTACTGTGGGCAAGAATCCCTTAGAAGAAATGGAGTAGCCCTCATAGTCAACAAAAGAGTCCAAAATGCAGTACTTGGATGCAATCTCAAAAATGACAGAATGATCTCTGTTTGTTTCCATGGCAAACCATTCAGTATCACAGTAATCTAAGCCTATGCCCCAACCAGTAATGCTGAAGAAGATGAAGTTGAACGGTTCTATGAAACTCCAATACTTTGGCCACCTGATGTGAAGAACCGACTCATTGGAAAAGACCCTGATGCTGGGAAAGATTGAAGGCATGAGTAGGGGACGACAGAGGATGAGATGGTTACATGGCATCACCAACTCAATGGACCTGAGTTTGAGCAAGCTGCAGGAGTTGGCGATGGACAGGGAAGCCTGGCGTGCTGCAGTCCATGGCGTAGCAGAGAGCAGGACATGACTGAGAGAGTGAACTGACTGAATACTTTGATCTACTATTTGTATTCTATGTAAAACTAATGACAGAAAGTAGGAATGTAAGACAATATATAGATATTTATGTTGTAAAAGACCATTATCTTTCTGAGACCATTAGGGAAAAATAATAATGGCAAACTGTAAACAGGCAACCCTCTCAGTAGTTCTACTGGGCATCTGGTTCAAAAATATATATGTCAAAACATATCTTTTAAAACTTTGGTCTTTTTCATTTAATACAAATAATTCACATTAACTTCAGCAAACAAATATTATCAAGTACATCTTTATGATCTGCACCAAAGCTTTGTCAACTAATGATTATATCGCTAATTTATTTCATCATTAATACCATCAATTCTGAATAAATGAGAAAAGCAAATTGAAAGGATAGCCATTAGCTCAAAGTTACATTAAATAACATTCTTTACAGTATCTAACTACAAGAGAATCCTATTTCTAATGTTTTATGCAGCATAATACATTGGCAAAACCACATTAAATAAACTAAAATGCCAATATTTCTACAGGATGTAACAATTTTATCATTTTTCCTCTTTATTCCCCAAAGAGATTAAAAACAAAAACAAACAAGAAAGAAAAAAACTAGTAAACTAATATTGCCAAGTTTTCTGAAGTTTTTAGGAAACTGAGATTTAAGACAGAAATTTCCTAATACTGTGAGAATTTAAAATACTCTACAATTCTTTATTTTTCCCTCTAATGACTATTATGTATATTAGACATTTTAATGATAATATGCATATGGGCTTTTGAATATACAGAAAAAGTATTTTATGAAAACAATGTATTTGTGTATTTATATGTGTGTTAATTTATCAAACACAACTATAAATACTGTAATACAATTCATTAATATCTATTGAAAGGAAGAGAAGGATGATATGGTGATAGAACTTGCAAAGTAAAATGCTACTTTTAAGACACTGGAATAGGATTTTCTTTAAAAAATATTTATAGTAGGCTAGAATTCAATTCCATTTATTGAAGGAGTAACACAGCCCCACAATTAAGAGGGTAGTTTACCTAGGATGTGAACCCAACTCTAAGAATAGTGTCACAACAAGAAAAAAACAAGCATTTATTTCACAGCACCTTCCAAATCAGACAAGACCATGTAACATTTCTGCAAAGTCTGTAAATAGAGCTGTAACTATAGAGTCTGTTCCTGTGCTATTTGGCTTACAACTGATCTTTTTAAACGAGTGTATGAAAAAAAAAATCAAGTCAGTGGCTCTAATTCATAATGTAAAAGAGCTTGATAGTTGCTACATAAAATTCAAAGAAACTGAAACAACTTTTTGCACAGGGAAGTGAAAAAGGAAACAATTCATACAAAGTATAGACTTTCAGTGTTAAAATTTATCCTAGAGAGAGTTTATCCAAACCCCTAATTTTACAAAGGAAAAACTAAGAAACTAGGGTACAGCAAAACAAAATAACTTACCCACTTAGTGAGCAGCTTTACTAAGACTCAACACAGATCTAATGATAAATGATTTAGGGTACCAAAAATAGTGAAATACTTTCAAGAAAAAAGAATTAAATGATGAACTAGTAACATATCATTTATATCTGAACTACTCATAGAATCAATCCTTCTTTGGTCATTTATCCATTTATAAAATATTACTAATTAATATAAACAATGCATAGTGCTCAACTTATTTTTTTTTACAGACTCCATACAATGTAGAGAGATATGTTTTGATCAATTCTTCAAGATACAGTTAGTTCAAAATAACCACTTCTGTGATTCCTTCCTTGTTTTTATTTGGCAGTATTTACTATTCTTTCCTTTGTCCATCTATGCAAATTTCAGTACCTGTTTACACAGATAAATCTGTACTTGTATGCCTTAGGGGCAGCAAGTTAGTTTAATTTAAAAATGTTTTCAATATCTAGTTTCAAGTCTGGAACACAACAGACATGAAGCAGAGTTCTGCTAAATGAACAAATGATCAAACAAATGATCAAAGGAATGTACACACGAATGAGAATGATCAATCAGTGACAAGAGTATAGTTTGTAAATATCTCACTGCATTTAAAAATGTTAAACAGTTGACAATATGCAAATAACATATTCTTGATCTCATTTAACTCTTATATTTAATAACAATGAGATGCCAGTACAAAACTGCAACTTCAATGTATTTCACCGTTCAAAAGAAACTAAGTGAAGTGGAGGGGGAAAAAATCAACAAATGGTTAAATAGGCGTATTAGATGAAATAATGTTGTCTTTTTAAAAAGAAAACACTGGTAAAATGTAGAGAACAATAATAACTTGAGATTTAACTAATTTCACCTCAGTCTTCTTTGAAGGAACATGCTATAAATGTGATTTGTCAGAATTTCTAAAATAAAAATATTTGAAGCTCAAAACCTGCTTAAGAGAGTGGGATGGAAATCTGGGACAACCAAATGCAGAAATAATGACTTATTATGCAACTCAAATCTATTACAGTGATCATGTTAATGTTCAACACAATCATTTAACCTTTCTGTAGCTCTTTCTTTATAGTACAGTTCAATTCAGTCACTCAGTCGTGTCTGACTCTTTGCAACCCCATGAATCGCAGCATGCCAGGCCTCCCTGTCCATCAGAGACATTACTTTGCCAACAAAGGTCCGTCTAGTCAAGGCTATGGTTTTTCCAGTGTTCATGTATGGATGTGAGAGTTGGACTATGAAGAAAGCTGAGCACCAAAGAATTGATGCTTTTGAACTGTGGTGTTGGAGAAGACTCTTGAGAGTCCCTTGGACTGCAAGGAGATCCAACCAGTCCATTCTAAAGGAGATCAGCCCTGGGTGTTCTTTGGAAGGAATGATGCTAAAGCTGAAACTCCAGTACTTTGGCTACCTCATGTGAAGAGCTGACTCACTGGAAAAGACTGATGCTGGGAGGGGTTGGGGGCAGGAGGAAAAGGGGACGACAGAGGGTGAGATGGCTGGATGGCATCACCGACTCGATGGACGTGAGTTTGAGTGAACTCTGGGAGATGGTACAGTCTTTCATATTTATTATCTTATTTAATTTTCACAAAAACCTAGTGAGGTATGCAGTACAGATGATATATTATTCACGATTTATAGTTGAGGACGGAGAAGGAAATGGCAACCCACTCCAGTATTCTTGCCTGGAGAATCCTGTGGACAGAGGAGCCTGGTGGGTTGTTGTCCACAGGGTCGCACAGAGTTGGACACGACTGAAGCAACTTAGCATGCATACATGCATGGTTGAGGAAATTAAAGCAGTGAGAGTGTAAATGACTCGCCAGAAATTACACTGCCAACAAAATCAAAATTGGGTGTACAGCTTAGGCCTAACGACTCTGACCTACTGCTTGCAGTGGAGCATGTGTCAAAACCACCTGTTAAAGGAGAATCTCTTCTTAAAAAACAGACTGGTCTCCAGAGCTAATTCAGTAGGTCTGGGGTGGGACAGTCCCAAAGGAAGCTGATGCTGCTGGTCCAGGGATGGACTTCACTGTGAAAACGGGCTGATCTATACCATGCTACCCCTTCACTGAATAAAGTTCAATTATACTTCAAGTATTCAGGAAACCTGACTTATCTGATGTTTCTTTCTTACACAATTTAAGTTTCCTAATAAAACTACACTATTTGTCAGATGGAGGTGGATTCTTTTAGATGTCACAATAACTTGTCATGAATCAGAAAATACTTAACAAATCTCTGGCTTTGAACACAAAACATCTGATTTACTTCAGATAAATAGCTATTCTCAACCAAAAAAAATGACTGAAATTCTCCCCAAATCAGTGCTTACTAACTCAATATGTCTTTTTAGTTGTATATTTTAATCTGTTTATTTCCTCAAAAGTCAACCGGAATTATGTAAGTGCCATAAGTCAGTTAACAATAAAAGAAAAAACATACTCCAAAATTTGAAATGTTAGAATACTTACATTTTCTGTAGTTCCAGTAATTACATGGAGGCCATCATATGTTGATTTAATATACATACCCTAAAAAAAAAAAAGACAGCATAGGAAAAAAAATGAAAACTGAAATATTTTCAAGGATATTATAACCTCATTTACAAAACGAATTGCCCTATCAAGTTAAAATTGCCATTGCCCCAGGGATGAATCCATGATTCAATAAGGCTGTCTTTAAACTTTAAGAAATTCCTATCTGAATGTTCTGGCTTCTAAAGTTTGCCTGAAGAAGCCTGTACTCAGCTTAATCAAATGATTACTTGAAAAGTGAACTTAAAAAATGCATCATGGTAATTCAATATCCCGAAGAACACAGTTCACTCTCCTCAAAATCCATACTACATGTGCTGTGGCAAAATAAAAGTTACAATGGGAAGTTCAAATATTGGGATATTATTAGTTTATTATACTTGATACATATTACACAATAAAAAGTAGGTTTCTATAGAGCCACTACAGAACTACTGGAGACAGAAGAATGATAAAATATTGTTTATACAAAAAATTTTTTCTGTTCCTCTTTTGTGGTATCCTACACATTCTATCTTAATCTTATTGCTGAAGTTTTAATAATTACATCCAATGATCTATCAATAATTAAGAGGTGGAATTCCCTGGTAGTTCAGGGGTTAGGGCTCCACACTCTCACTGCTGCGGGCCCAGGTTCAATCCCTGGTTGGGGAATTAGATTCCACAAGCTGCACAGTGTGGCCAAAAATAAATAAATATTTAAAATTAAAATCATAATAATATTAATTTAGAGGTAATGTGTGGCACCCCCTTCTCCCAATAAAGAAGAAATTCTGTTTCAATTTAAACAAAGTGATTTCAGAAAAAGCTTCATTAAAGATAAAATATTATCTAGAAATCTTCAAATTATTCAAGTTTTAAGAACAAATGAAACCTTTCTTTAAGTTATGCACAGTGACAGGACCCTAAAAGAAAAAATATTACAAGAAAGGATTCACATTTTAAATACTGAAATATTTTTATTTAAATAAATCAGAAAAAAATAGATGATTCTCTGAATGGCCTTTTTTCCTAAGGAATATTCTGTTAGATAAAAAATTTACTGAGTTTTACTTTGAAACTACTTTGCATCTCAACTACTGACTTCAAAAATTATAAAGTACTAACTATAAAATAAACCTGAAGCCTGAAATATAAGGGACTTAATAACTAAGAACAATCATTTCAGAAAAAGCTGACATTTAAATAATTATGTGTAGAAAATTGCAGTGTTAATTTCCTATACCTGGATGTTAATATTTTGATATCTAAATGTACTTGTGTTTTCACTAAAAATAACTAAGAAATAAAAACAAGAAGCAATAAGTTCATGGCATGGAATTATTAAGAAGTCTTTGGGTAGGTTTTAATTCAGAAAATTCATTTCAGTAATGTCATATGTCTAAGATGTTGGTATCAGCAATACGTGAACCATGAACTTCCTGATGTTCAACCTGGTTTTAGAAAAGGCAGAGGAACCAGAGATCAGATTGCCAACATCCGCTGGATCATGGAAAAAGCAAGAGAGTTCCAGAAAAACATCTATTTCTGCTTTATTGACTATGCCAAAGCCTTTGACTGTGTGGATCACAATAAACTGTGGAAAATTCTGAAAGAGATGGGAATACGAGACCACCTGATCTGCCTCCTGAGAAATTGGTATGCAGGTCAGGAAGCAACAGTTAGAACTGGACATGGAACAATAGACTGGTTCCAAATAGGAAAAGGAGTATGTCAAGGCTGTATATTGTCACCCTGCTTATTTAACTTATATGCAGAGTACATCATGAAAAACGCTGGACTGGAAGAAACACAAGCTGGAATCAAGATTGCCGGGAGAAATATCAATAACCTCAGATAAGCAGATGACACCACCCTTATGGCAGAAGGTGAAGAGGAACTCAAAAGCCTCTTGATGAAAGTGAAAGTGGAGAGTGAAAAAGTTGGCTTAAAGCTCAACATTCAGAAAACGAAGATCATGGCATCCAGTCCCATCACTTCATGGAAAATAGATGGGGAAACAGTGGAAATAGTGTCAGACTTTATTTTTCTGGGCTCCAAAATCACTGCAGATGGTGACTGCAGCCATGAAATTAAAAGACGCTTACTCCTTGGAAGGAAAGTTATGACCAACCTAGATAGCATATTCAAAAGCAGAGACATGACTTTGCCAACAAAGGTCCGTCTAGTCAAGGCTATGGTTTTTCCTGTGGTCATGTATGGATGTGAGAATTGGACTGTGAAGAAGGCTGAGCGCCAAAGAATTGATGCTTTTGAACTGTGGTGTTGGAGAAGACTCTTGAGAGTCCCTTGGACTGCAAGGAGATCCAACCAGTCCATTCTGAAGGAGATCAGCCCTGGGATTTCTTTGGAAGGAATGATGCTAAAGCTGAAACTCCAGTACTTTGGCCACCTCATGCGAAGAGTTGACTCATTGGAAAAGACTCTGATGCTGGGAGGGATTGGGGGCAAGAGGAGAAGGGGACGACAGAGGATGAGATGGCTGGATGGCATCACTGACTCGATGGACGTGAGTCTCAGTGAACTCCGGGAGTTGGTGATGGACAGGGAGGCCTGGTGTGCTGCAATTCATGGGGTCGCAAAGAGTCGGACACGACTGAGCGACTGATCTGATCTGATCTGATCAGTTCAGAGACTGTTTAAGCCTGGATCTCCTCTTAATGTGAAACAAAATAAACGTAATTTTACAAGATGTTCATTTATCTGTGAATTCTAATGTCTTATATGAAAGTTCATCATTTTATATGAAATACATAACTAACCTCAACAAACATACAAATAGAAATTAAGAAATTGGTTAGTTTTTGGCTATAACCATATGGTAATATTCAAACTTATACAGGTGACAAGTATATAACATACTTTATTTATTTATCTTTTTAATTTAATTTTATTTAACTTTACAATATTGTATTGGTTTTGCCATATATCAAAATGAATCCGCCACAGGTATACATGTGTTCCCCATCCTGAACCCTCCTCCCTCCTCCCTCCCCATACCATCCCTCTGGGTCGTCCCAGTGCACCAGCCCCAAGCATCCAGTATCGTGCAACGAACCTGGACTGGCGACTCGTTTCATATATGATATTATACATATTTCAATGCCATTCTCCCAAATCATCCCACCCTCTCCCTCTCCCACAGAGTCTAAAAGACTGTTTTATACATCAGTGTCTCTTTTGGTGTTTCATATACAGGGTTATTGTTACCATCTTTCTAAATTCAATATATATGCGTTAGTATACTGTATTGGTGTTTTTCCTTCTGGCTTACTTCACTCTGTATAATAGGCTCCAGTTTCATCCACCTCATTAGAACTGATTCAAATGTATTCTTTTTAATGGCTGAGTAATACTCCATTGTGTATATGTACCACTGCTTTCTTATCCATTCATCTGCTGATGGACATCTAGGTTGCTTCCATGTCCTGGTTATTATAAATAGTGCTGCGATGAACATTGGGGTACATGTGTCTCTTTCAATTCTGGTTTCCTCAGTGTGTATGCCCAGCAGTGGGATTGCTGGATCATAAGGCAGTCCTACTTCCAGTTTTTTAAGGAATCTCCACACTGTTCTCCATAGTGGCTGTACTAGTTTGCATTCCCACCAACAGTGTAAGAGGGTTCCCTTTTCTCCACACCCTCTCCAGCATGTATTGCTTGTAGACTTTTGGATCGCAGCCATTCTGACTGGCGTGAAATGGTACCTCATAGTGGCTTTGATTTGCATTTCTCTGATAATGAGTGATGTTGAGCATCTTTTCATGTGTTTGTTAGCCATCTGTATGTCTTCTTTGGAGAAATGTCTATTTAGTTCTTTGGCCCATTTTTTGATTGGGTCATTTATTTTTCTGGAATTGAGCTGAACATACTTTATTTAATCCCATTATTTATTGGAAGGTAATACAACAGCTGTAGTCCATGGGGTCGCTAAGAGTCGGACACGACTGAACGACTTCACTTTCTTTCACTTTAATACAACAGCACTACTTAGAACAGGACAAGATTCTTGCAATCATTATCCTCATGGGAGTTAACCAAATAACATCAAATTAATAAAGGATTTTTAAAGTACATTTGTAAGAGCTAAACACTAAATTTTGTTTTAGTTTTTTAACATAGAAGGATTGTGAGAGGATTAAGTGGAAAAAAAACAGTGAAATAAAACAATATATCAATATATAACTTGGACATACACAACAATCATCACTCATCATTATCTATCACTATCATCACTAACAGCTACTTGTTACAATCTGCTAAGAATTGTGTTAGTGTTTTGACATTTATTTACAATAGTCTGTGTGGTACACACTGTGATTATCTCTGTTTCAGAAATAAGGAAACTGAGTTACTGATAGACTGGGCAGGTCTGCCAAAGGAGGTGAAGCTGTGTTTCGAGCCCAGATGATACTCTCAACCATGAGGCTCCTAATTTACAGATTTATTAACAGAAGGGTTGTCCACCTTCACTTTCCTTATTAGAACAGGATATTTGGAAATTGTAGATACTGAGTCAAACATTCACTGTTTAACATCCATTCTAAAAAGATGAAGACCTCTCTAGCACATATATACTAAGTTCAATGTGGTTATAAAAGAATAACTGGGTTTGACCTTTTACAAATTTATTTTAATCACCCATCTCTTCTGACAACTGCAAGTAAAAGTTGATTATATTTCTCTCCACACTTCTTTCAACAGTGCATTACTGATTATGAATTAAGGTGTTTGACAAGAGCTCTATATAATTTAATTTCTTAAATGATTAGGTCATAGAGAAAGTCTAGTCTCCTAAAATAAATATTTAGAAAAGTCATTATATTCATCAGGATAATAAGAACTCATGGAGATAATCTAGTTATGACTCAGGAAATGAAATCTGTATGCAATTACTACACATACCAGGAACTTTTAAAATGGCAATTGTAAGCTGAAGCAAGTTATCAATTAGTTATAGGAAGAGAATTTCATCATTATACATAATTAAATGTATAATTTATATTAAAGCTAATTTTTTTTAGATGGACAAAATAAATTTTTAAAATGCTTAAATAAATAAGGATCTAGCTATGTATACAGAGTTCAGTTTCAGCAACTTCATAGTTATGAGCAATAAAACAGAAATAAAACATATTTTTAAAATGCCACATAGAATGAAGATATTATGCTTTATGCAACAAACCATTCGTTGTAACTGCTTTTCATAATCAAGACTGACTTCTTCAGCTTTTTAATCTTTCTGGTGGTACTAACGAGGAAAATGGCCAAAAGTCAAGCACAAACAGAAAGTAAGAGAAGAAACGAGTTACTTGGATGAGTTTCAGACTAATCATCTGAATAATGAAGAGTTCATAGAAATACATCTGATCACCTGGTCACCTCTCAGAAAGGGTCAAACAGCAGGAGGACATGTAATTCAAATGGCTCTTTTTCTGGGACAAATCTGGTTTTCCTTTTTTTTTTTTTCTATATTAAGAATATTTTTATTTATTTTTTTTAAGAATATTTTTATTTTTTTCTTTTTTTTTAAATTAATTTTATTTTATGTTTAAACCTTACATAATTGTATTAGTTTTGCCAAATATCAAAATTTCATCAAAATCTTCATTCTTCCTTCCCTTTTTTTTTTTTTTTTAAAGCAATTAATTAATTCTGGAGCTGACTCCAACAGCTCCCTGTCTTCTGTTCAGCTTGCCAAAATGACATTTGCTTCACTGTCTTCAAATGGCGGTTAACCAATGGAGCCAAAGCAACCTCACAGTCAAGTCAATGGATTAAAGCATTTTAGGAGCGAGTCCAAGTACCTAAACAGCAAAAGAACTCTCTAACGCAAAGAGGCTTCCCCAAGGTTGCTCCCTAAGCCCTTTCCTCTCTGTTCTTTCCATCTCTTGGCTCTGATCTAGTTTTGATATGTTCCAATAGTTCTCATTTTCCTTCCTTTAACTTTCTGCGAATTATTGTTATTTAAAAGCGTTTTAGAAGCTAGCTTGATATATTTTAACCATTACTAAGCACAATGCCCACTATTCCTTATAATGCTCAGGACTCTCAAAACTAAGAAACCCTAGGACATTTGACTACTTAGGTAGAAAGTTGATGAACAATCTATCTAGTTTATCAGTGCAAGAATAAAGCCCGTTACCTTTTACCTATGAGAGATGTTCTGCTTTGAAAGAGGCAGAAGACCATCTGCAGGTGTTTTAAACTGATTAAACTTCATTAAAGCTTGGTATTCTCCCATGTCTTTCTGTTCCTTTCCTTCATTTAAACACTTCTATGGCTAAGCTCTTCCTAAATGTCACCCAAATCCTCAAATCTATTTCAAACATGACTGACTAAACTTAAATCAAGTGATTCATTTTTAAAATGATACCTTGAGTAAAGTTATATAAGATTTTTATTTAGTCATCTCCCCTTTAGCATGAATCATATGAAATGGTTTTACATATACTTTTATTAATATTCAACATGTTAGCTTTTTCTTTTTGTCCCTTGGAAATATTTTCCCAATGAAATACTGCTCATTACCCTTTTAAATGGATTCCTCTAAGTAGTTCTAATTTTAAAGTCATCCTCCTAAACTTCTCGTACTTCCTTTTAGCCACCCCAAGTTTAACTGTGGGATAAGGGAACAAACTGGTAAATTGCACCTCATTTAGATTTACCTGGATTTAATCTCTGCCTCTGTTGTATGTTACCTTAATGTCATACAGGGCAAACTGGTGAGGATCTGTGATACCATTTTCTAAAATGAGAAAATTAATACCTATTCTACAGAGTTGTGAGGATGATACCTGGTAAATGGTAGGTACTCACTTCTTCCTCTTCTCTACCAGCTCTCTTCCAGAATAACTGAACCTGGTTCTTGGCATTTTAAGTTCATGACTATTCCAAAGAGCACATCCAGCTCTACATACTTGAAATTTTAAAAGACCTGTCCAGGGTTATACCATCATTGAAAATAAAAATCAAGGTTTCATCAAGTCCATAAATGAGCAATGTGTTCACTCACTTCACATTGTTATTTTCACCTCATTATTTCAGTGGAAATTAGAGGGAAAAATCAGGCTTTTTACTCAGAACAATACTGTCCTCAGAACTGCAAATTCATAGAGCTACAGGGAGCTTTAAAGAGGATCTAGTCCATCCCTTCCTGCCCCTCACATTCTACAGATGAAAATATCACGGCCAAGGAGGTTTAATTTACTTCCTCACCCCTCCCATATCCCACGCACAGCTCTATTTTATGGAAGTGTTTTGTATTCAGGTTTTCTGTCTCCTAGTCTAATATTACATAGTAGCAGTTCATAATTTCTCACAGTGCAAATCATGCTTAAAGAACTTTCTTTCCTTTAGAACTACTAAAAGGGGAGATTTTAAAGAAAGGAAAATCTTTAATACTACAGGTAGAAAGATGCTTTAAATAAAACTGGACTTTGTAAAACATAACTAAAAGGAAAAGTAAGAATTAAAATCATAAATATTACTTCAAATAAGTTTATAAACATTAAAATAAATTCTAAAACTAATCAAAATATAACTAATAACACTTATAGGTTACAATGATGACATACTTTGGCTATATCTGAGATGCTGATTTCCATCTTTCTGGGAAAATACAGATACAAGCCACAAAAAGACAGGGAACTATGATTACCCAAAAGTAATTTGTTAAGTATCCAGAGAAAAGTTGCTCTATAGAAAACAGGACTTCAAGCCAAAAAAAATCACTGGTGACCAATGAAGGCACTGCTCCCAGAAACAGTTATATATATATATACACACATGCATACATCACACACACATATTCAATCGAAAAAGGAAGGTCACATAAAAAGTTAAACCTGCACAGGGATCTATAAGAATATATTATCTGAATTACACTGTTAACAGTAGTTTTTAAGATTTCTATTTTCTAAAATATCCTTATTAGTATTCTTGGAAAATTCACCTTTAGGGAGAGTAGAAACACTGTAGCACCAAACTATCATGAAATAGTTGTGTAGTAGGCAAGATATTCTCCAGTTTCTTGTTTTTTTTTTTGTTGTTGTTTTGTTTTGTTTTTCATCTCTCACTTATTAATAGTAATATTATATGCTTTCTTTCTAGAGGCTCATTAAAAGACAAGGTATCCCTTGGGTTAAATTTAGAATCAATACAATTTTTAATCAGGTGAACAAAATATACAAGATTATCTTTATTATGACATAATAAAAAATATATCTCATAGATGTTAGCCTAGTTTTAGCGATATTTACCTGCTTACTCACCCTTAAAAGAAAGAAAAGATGTGAATTATAAAGAATATCAGGTTTATTTAGCATATATAACCTAAGGGAAGAGAGACCTATTAAAACAAACAAACAAAAGCAAAATAAACAAAACACCTATTTGCATCAGCAGGTAACACTGTGGTTTTTATTACAAAATTCTTAAATTTCCTGTTATTCTAAGGAACTTTGATAAGGGTTAAAAATGTAACTAAAGCTAATTTATTTACCAAAGTAAACAGGCTAATTCAGAAATCACTATTTAAAATTTTCTTTCATTTTCTTTTATCTTTATAAAACTTTTTATCATGACTATCTCCCACCACTTCAATTCCTCTATGGAAAAAAAAAAACAAAAAACTATTCACTCTGTTAAAATTAATGGATTCTCATATTTGGGAGCTGCCCACCCATACTATTAGCTGTCTGTTGATGGATGGTAGCTTTGATAAGGAGAAGGCACTGGCACCCCACTCCAGTACTCTTGCCTGGAAAATGCCATGGATGGAGGAGCCTGGTAGGCTGCAGTCCATGGGGTCGCCAAGAGTCAGACACAACTGAGCGACTTCACTTTCACTTTTCACTTTCATGCGTTGGAGAAGGAAATGGCAACCCACTCCAGTGTTCTTGCCTGGAGAACCCCAGGGACAGGGGAGCCTGGTGGGCTGCCGTCTATGGGGTCGCACAGAGTCGGACACAACTGAAGTGACAGCAGCAGCAGCTTTGATAAATATGGTTTCTCTTACCAGCCCTTCACTTGGTTTGATGTTTGCCAGCTGAATCACTTCAAGGTGGGCAGACTGTGAAACTAGAGGATCTGATGACAGGGATATGATGTGGTCACAGACTCCAGAAAGAGTTTTACACTGAAAACAAACAAACAAAAAATTATGGTCAACACATGTTGTAAATAACATATAAATCACTTTTTATTGTAATATCTTTTACAAGGAAAAAGAAAAAATAGAAGGAGGTCCTTGGCATTTTATTTTATAAAATCTGTATTAAAAAGATATTCATTCAGGTTAAGAAATACACACACACACAAAACACATCTATATCTAAATTATAAGAACCCACATCAAAATTGGAAGATCTCCTGGAGAAAGAAATGGCAACCCACTGCAGTATTCTTGCTTGGAGAATCCCATGGACAGGGGAGCCAGGGCTACAGTCCATGGGCTTGCAAAGAGTTGGACTCAACTGAAGCAACTTAGCATGAATGCATACATCAAAATATTCAAGAAAGTTATGGTTATGCTTTGTTTCTATTATTTGATTCATCAGATCTAAAATGAAATGATTGTTTCAAAACAATCTTAATAACCTGAACACTTCTTGATACCAGCCACTGGATGGAAGAGAATTCAACAACTTCAAAAACCTTCAAGATTTTCTACTTCATGATCAGAAAAGTTAAAAAAAAAATCCAGCCAAAATCCAGGGAAAATGAATCTCCCAAATCGGCTTGGTGAACTCCTCTAAAGTTACCTTTCTGTAAAGTACCCCCTTCCTCCAGGCAAAGTTTGGCACTCCCTCAAACCTGCTTTTTCAAAGTTCTATGAACTGTCTGAAATTGTGTAACTTCATTCAGAAGCCCTCTAAGGTTGGGACCATGTCCTACTCATCTCTGACTTCTCTTCCTCCCCTACCCCTGGGAGACAGATCCTAGAACATTTGTTGTTGTTGACTGAAGACACAAAATTATTGCTTAAATTAGGATAAATCTATTCATACCTTCTATCCATTTCCAACACGTTACATTTGTTCTGTGACTACTTCATTACTCTACTTAAGGGAGTCAGTTCCCTCAGGGCTCTTTATTTGCTGCATTCTATACATGGTCCATGACCTCCGTCTCTGCTTGGTTCAGCTTTCTCACCCCACAGAAACTGCATGGCTAAATTTCTCCCCCTTACTGCAGCCTTGCCCTTTGCATCTGCTTTTCATGGCTGCACGTTTACTGTGGCTATCAACCCCTAAGGACAGACCGTGGACAGCATGGAAAGCATCAGCTTGGTATGAAGAGATGTAGGCAATCACCACACTGCCAGTTACTTGCTGTGTGTCTGTGAGCAAGTTATCTTATATCCTTGAAGTTCAGTTTACACATGTAAAAAATTAGGTAATAAAAATTATTTATATATTTTACACGACAAATCAGGATAATGAATATATATTTTAGAAGTCTAATATGGTTTCTACGTTGGTCATAACTTTCCTTCCAAGGAGTAAGCGTCTTCTAATTTCATGGCTGCAGTCACCATCTGCAGTGATTTTGGAGCCCAGAAAAATAAAGTCTGACACTGTTTCCACTGTTTCCCCATCTATTTCCCATGAAGTGATGGGACCAGATGCCATGATCTTAGTTTTCTGAATGTTGAGCTTTAAGCAAACTTTTTCACTCTCCTCTTTCACTTTTATCAAGAGACTTTTTAGTTCCTCTTCACCTTCTGCCATAAGGGTGGTATCATTTGCATATCTGAGGTTATTGATATTTCTCCCGGCAATCTTGATTCCAGCTTGTGCTTCTTCCAGTCCAGCGTTTCTCATGATGTAATCTGCATATAAGTTACATAAGCAGGGTGACAATATACAGCCTTGACATACTCCTTTTCCTATTTGGAACCAGTCTGTTGTTCCATGTCCAGTTCTAACTGTTGCTTCCTGATCTGCATATAGGTTTCTAAAGAGGCAGGTCAGGTGGTCTGGTATTCCCATCTCTTCCAGAATTTTCCACAGTTTATTGTGATCCACACAAAGGCTTTGGCATAGACAATAAAGCAGAAATAGATGTTTTTCTGGAACTCTCTTGCTTTTTCCATTATGACCAACCTAGACAGCATATTCAGAAGCAGAGACATTACTTTGCCAACAAAGGTCCGTCTAGACAAGGCTATGGTTTTTCCAGCGGTCATGTATGGATGTGAAAGTTGGATTGTGAAGAAAGCTGAGCGCTGAAGAATTGATGCTTTTGAACTGTGGTGTTAGAGAAGACTCTTGAGAATCCCTTGGACTGCAAGGAGATCCAACCAGTCCATTCTAAAGGAGATCAGTCCTGAGTGTTCTTTGGAAGGACTGATGCTAAAGCTGAAACTCCAATACTTTGGCCACCTCATGTGAAGAGTTGACTCATTGGAAAAGACTTTTGATGCTGGGAGGCATTGGGGGCAGGAGGAGAAGGGGACGACAGAGGATGAGATGGCTGGATGGCATCACCAACTCAATGGACATGAGTTTGGGTGAACTCCGGGAGTTGGTGATGGACAGGGAAACCTGGCGTGCTGCAATTCATGAGGTCGCAAAGAGTCGGACATGACTGAGCAACTGAACTGAACTGAACTGAATATCGTTTCTATCCAAAGAAGACATCAAATAAATGTTTATTCTTCCTTTGTTGCTTTCTGTAAGCTCAAAGGGCTCGATTCTCACTCATGGGATGAATTATCTTATTATTCTTAACTCCATGGCCTTGCTAATGATATTACAATCACCAGTAATCACAGTGAATGGTCATAATGGGAAGTTCAAACCTCTTTACTCTCTCTGATATTCAAGTTTCAATGCTTTCAAGAGATACAGTGTAGGTATTTACCCTGAAGCTGCAAAGCAAAGTGCCAACAGGAAGACTATCTCTCAGAACTATAGGGAACTGCACAGGGCGAGCGTCATGGGCATATGACTTGTGCACAAGGACCTGCGTTTAGTATTACACTCTGCTGGTGCCATTTTGGCATTCTTAATTCTTTTTGAACAAGGAGCTTCATATTTTCACTTTGCACTGGGTCTCACATATTATGTAGCCCATCCTGGGATGGTAGTTTCTGTGTTTTTTGTTTTTTAAATTTCTTTTGAAAATATTCATCAGCAGCCACAAGGAAAAAGACAGAATGGCAGCCCTTTACAAAAATGTCTATGGTTCAAATTGCTACTGTTCGATGGGAAGAAAAGCAACTAGGGCAGATTTAAATCTTTTAATTATTCCTTTCCTTCCTTAAGTGGTTTCATTTTCATTCTTATTTTTTCTCTATCTCAAGTGGCGGGGGGCAGGATGGATAACAATGTTAATATGAAGGGTTTCTATACAGAATACTTGAATTGCATTATAATCTGGAAATAAATAGGAAGGTAAAGAATATATAAAAATGGCTCAACATGTGTGTACTGCAACACTCAAGGCCTCATGTAACAGCAATGAGCAACAGTAGCTCTCCTATTCAAGCACTGGAAGCACTCAGAAGTGGGGTAGGAGGAAAAGAAGAAAAACTACATTGTAGGTGTTTTTACAAAAAAAAAAAAAATACCAATTAAATCTACCATATTAAGTTGCAAATCATTTTTTCAGATTTCTCTACTGAGTAATTTTATTTGTCAAATGCCTGCTATGTTCTAGGTCTGCTGGAAATATGAAAGATGAGTAAAACATTGACTTTACTAGCAAAGCTATCAGGATTTAACAGATTAAAAACTTTGGAAAAAATAACAGACTTAGAAAAGAAACTTGGCTAGAACCTTGCTCCCTGTTTGAGAGATAATGTACTAGAATCCTTATATTGTAGCATTTGGCACTTGGTTCAATAAGCCAATTAGAAAGGATACAGAATGGCTTGGTTTCATATGCTAATTCTACACTCATTACTGTCATACATCAAGCCACTGCAGGAAGCCACATTAAGGGTACTACAGTAAAGTTCCAAGGAAGTTATTTTTATTTGTTTACTTATTTACTGAATTTGAAGTAGGGTTTAGAACTTCTTTTTCTTTTTTAAAATAATTTTAAGGGTCATTTTCCACTTACAGTTATTATAAAATATTGGCTAGATTTCCCATGTTGTACCACAGGTCCTCGAGCCTAGTTTACACCTAACAGTTCGTATCTCCCACTCGCCACCCCTAGATTTCTCTTCCCTTCCCCAGTGGTAACCACTACTTTGTTCTCTATATATCTGTTATTTGGTTTCTTTTTTGTTATATTCAGTAGTGTGAATGAAAAAATACTGTCTGCCATATCCACAAACAAAGGATGCAGAGGCCACAAAGCCCTTAGCCACTGCAGCCACCCTCAAAGGTGCACCCCGAGGAGACTCAGGATGGGAAAGAAGAGGGTGCTGGCTAAGGTGTGTATCAAAAGAATTAATTTCAGTGAGCCCAGACTCCTGCATCTTCCCATACATGGGCAAGTACTAATTTCGTTAACTTGAGATGTTTGGTTTTCTTTAATTAACGGCGATCTTTTGATGTTCCCTAGTCCTTGTTGCAAAAACCCATATATACCCTGATTACTCCCTAACCTCTTGGGAGCTGTCCCTCAGAACTATTTGAGAGGCTGCCTATAGGACCTGAGTTCTCAGACAGTCCACCGAATAAAACAGAATTCTCAACTTTTAGGTTTTGCATTTTATTCAGTTGACACTAGTTTGTTGTAGATTTTAGATTCCACATGTAAGTGACATCTGAAGTATTTGTCTTTCTCCATCTGACTTATGTCACTTAGCATGATGCCCTACACGTTCTTGTAAAAAGTTAATTTTTCCCTTCAGTGAAATTGTAATATTATGCCATCATATTAACACACAGTATTATCTATTGCTACCTAATAGTGTATCCCAGAGAAAGAAAATTAACTATAATATACTAAGAAAATACATTCTTTATTATTGAAAGTTAACATCAACACTACAGAGCACCTACCATGTGTCCTGCACAATGCTAAACACCTCATTATTTCATGCATCTTTTTAACAACTTTCTGAAGTAGTTATTATTATAGTCAGTTTAGCAGATGAGAAAGCAAGGCTAAATAAAGTCACTGTCTTGGCAACAAAACAATCTGACTTCTTAATCATTATGCTTACCATCTCTTCAATCCTTAAATCTCCATTTGTTGCTGATTAGTTTCATTTTTTTATTGTTTAAAATCTATGTTAGTATTAAAGGGATATTATATAACATGTTTAAACTACATAGTATAATGAAATATAAGGTGTGCCTACAAGTGTTCTTGCAATTTATAATGCAGTTTAGCTAAGAACTAGTAGACTTGGGAGTATGAAAGCAGCAGCTCTCTGGGAAAACTTGCAATTTTAGCAACAAAAAAGACAACTCTATTCTAGTTAGAAGATAAGTGGTAGCCACTTGCATAAAGGAGATTCTTTCACTATTTTTGAAATATTTATATCAAAGAACTTTAAATTCTGTTATCTTTAGTTCTAAAAATAGAAACAATTTTTGAAATTTTAAATTAAAGCCTAGTAAAATAATATGTCTTTAGTATAAAGGAAACATAAAATGGCAATGAGTATTATAACTGATCCTCTGGATTCTGTTTATACTACCCAAAATGGCGAGAAAAGATTAGTGATTGAATAACAGTTAACAGACATGGCTAGCTAGGATTTAAGAAACTTTTAAAACAGAAGAGTGTCATGGGCTGGATTTAATGGTATTGTCATTTTTTTCCTCTCCAGTTATTTATATAAATTTCAAATCTGAATTAATATAATCATAGAGTATACTTTCAGGAAGAAATGGCACCTTTTCATCTTTTATCCTATACACATAGTATATTTTATATAGGTTTGCATATAGTGTATGGCTGGTTCACCCAAATCTAAAAGTTCCTAGGGGAAAAAAATATCAGAACATAGCACATTTAGTATAAAATAGTGGTTTCTAAAAAGTCATAAAAGCAACATTTCAGTCACTGTGAAGATTCGAAAAACAGCAATCTTACAATAATATACTAACCAATAACAGAGCATTATTTCAGTTTCTCTGATGAGCATTCTTTCATTATCACTGAACCTGTCAGACACTTTTTAGATTAATACGTGTAATAAACTATAGAATTTTTAAAAGGAAATGGAGAAAGCATTCTAAGTGCAAACAACAGTGAATAGGGAAGGAGTAGGTAAAAAGTTTTAAGTCAGCCTCTTAGCCTGGGAGCACATTCAGCCAGACATGATTAAGCTACTTAAAGGATTTTTATTTATGTTTTTCTAAATAAGTAGAATACTGGATAGCTATTCTTCTGAGTATATTTGAGGAAATGAATGAAAATTATCTTTAGATTTAAAAATAAGAAATTCATTTGACATAGAAAAGAACCTCGGGTTCAGAAGTTTAACAAAAGGATTTATATAGGGAAATTTCTACTTTCAGGTATACACATATATAAAAGGGACAACAGTGTAAAACTAAGATAAAATGAGGAAACAATAAACAGATGAATATGCATTTTAAGATGGGAAAAATGATGTGAAAGCTACAATTTAAGGACAGCAAAAACAATTCAGGTTTCTTATCAATAATATGGAAAACAATAACAAAAGTTTAGTTTTGATAAATAATATATACATATTAAAATAGTTATTGATATATAAATAATATTTCAACTAAAATAGTCTAGAGGACAGAGCATATTTTTGTTTGGTTTATATATTTTTATACCTCAGTATTATAACGGAGAAGGCAATGGCACCCCACTCCAGTACTCTTGCCTGGAAAATCCCATGGACGGAGGGGCCTGGTGGGCTGCAGTCCATGGGGTCACTAAGAGTCGGATACGACTGAGCGACTTCACTTTCACTTTTCACTTTCATGCACTGGAGAAGGAAATGGCAACCCACTCCAGTGTTCTTGTCTGGAGAATCCCAGGGACGGGGAGCCTGGTAGGCTGCCGTCTATGAGGTCACACAGAGTCAGACATGACTGAAGCAACTTAGCAGCAGTATTATAAATCATGTAACTGCCAATTTAGGATATTTCCAATATAATTGGTAAACGAGAGGCTTTGTTTTTATAAAATAGTACAAATTTAGTCCAATATTAAATAGTGAAAACTCTAAATTATATAAGCTTCATTCAGAAATACAGTGTTTATAGTACTTGCCAGATCTATGCTGAGTTAACAACTGTGCACTTACAATGGCTCCCTAAACCTACTCTGGGCTTCCCAGATGGCACTAGTGGTCAAGATCCTGCCTGTCAATGCAGGAGACTTAAAAGATGCAGCTTTGATCCCTGGGTCAGGAAGATCCCTTGGAGGAAGGAATGGTAAACCACTCCAGTACTCTTGCTTGGAGAATCCCATGGACAGAGGAGCCTGGTAGGTCACAAAGTTCATAGGGTCGCAAAGAGTTGGATATGACCAAAGTGACTTAGCACACACCAACCTACTCTACAGCACAGGGAACTCTACTCAATATTTTATAATAACCTAAATAGAAAAAGAATCTGAAAAAGAATAGATATATGTATAACTGAATCACTTTGCTATACACCTGAAATTAATACACTGTAAATCAACTATGAAGTGAAGTGAAAGTTGCTCAGTCATGTCCGATTCTTTGCGACCCGATGGACTATACTGTTGATGGAATTCTCTAGGTATCCCGCACTGCAGGTGGATTCTTTACCAGTTGAGCCACAAGGGAAGCCCATAAATCAACTATACTCTAATATAGAATAAAAATTAAAACAGGAGAGAACAATTAAAATTGATATTAAAAAGTATTAATTACATACACATTCCCCAACATTGGAAGAATTTCTTACTCATATGAGTAAAAAGAACTGCACGAGAAATCTTTTTTAAACTTTAAAAACGAATACAATAGAATAAAATTTCAATTTTAAACCAATATAAAAATTATATTTGTATATAACAAAGATTAAGAGTCTCAAAGAGCTTCAGAAAGCAACTGTATTTGCAAATAAATAATAAAGATCATATGAACTTTGTTCCAAAAAGACCTAGAAAACTCTCCAATCCCTTTAGGTTTCAAACTCTGATGGTGGGGGAAAAGCACAACAAACTATTGGCAAAATGTAAAGAAATCACCACCACCACTGCTTTATTAAGCCATTCATTCATTCAAAAAGCACTGAGTATCTGTTACATGATTTAAATGTCACTGCTACGCTTAAGGATTTCTCAAACTGAGACAGTGTTTCTGGTGATGTATTTGGCTTGTTCTTAGTATCACTGACATTAACCATGCTGTCCTTGTGTTCCTGATGACAGAGAAGGAATAACACTTTAAAATAATAATCATCGAAGAATGATGAGGTCAGTACCAAACAGTGAGAAAACATCAGTCCCAAACGTACACCTACTTTGATGAACAAGAAGTAGATCCATGATACTTCCAACTTATTTCCAACTACTTTCATGAGACATCCTGTTGTTATTCAGTCATTAAGTCGTCTGTCTGATTCTTTGCAACCTCATGAATTGCAGCATGAGAGGCTTCCTTGTCCTCCACTGTCTCCTGGAGTTTGCTCAAAGTCATATTCATTGAATCGATGATGCCATCCAATCATCTCATCCTCTGTTTCCCACTTCTCATCCTGCCCTCAATCTTTCCAGCATTAGGGGCTTTTCTAATGAGTTGGCCCTTTGCATCAGGTGGCCAAAGTATAGCAGCTTCAGCATCAGTACAACTACTTTCTTGAGGCATCCTGGTCTGAATTAAAGCTGGGACATGAACCTCCATTGCTCTTTTGTTTTCTGATAGGGAAACAGTCAGATGGAAACCAGAACTGAATCTGGGAAAATCTCTATCCTATTTACCTCCTCTCTCAGAGGCAGGAAGTAGAGCCAATAGGCTTATAGGGAGTTCCCAGGCAGATGAGAGGGGTACTCATTAGAATGCACACTACTTTCCAGGCTAAAGATCAACAAGAGTCTGGAAATACCAGTGGTTCAAGCAAGATGTAGGTTATTAGGAAGATGATTTCATTTTATTTCAGAGTCAAAAAGCAAGAGTGAAACAGTTCATTATGTTTGGATGAGCTTCTGGAAAATACAGGTACTATATATACAGTTTATGGACAAATGGGGAACAAATAGCAGAGACCTGGGAGCAATGTCTTTACTTTTAGTAGAGAAGTTCAAAGTTGCCATATGTGATTTTATGGAGAAAAGAGTTAATCACATTGTACCAGTTATTAGTTCACGGGCTCTCAGCTCCAATTCACCCTTCAGTGTTTTCTCTAGGAATAGGCAGGACCTTTGTGCTCTACAGTAAGGACAATGTTAAGTTTGTATCAGTAGAGGGTGCTGGAGGGATAGGGAAAGGAGAGGGAGGCTTTTCTTCTTTCCTTTGTGCAGTGTTTTGTTTTATTTGCTTCTGGTACAAGGTCCATTAGCAGAAGTGTGAGGGGACATCCATGATGCCCAGACTATGTAGTCCCTCAGTGACCTCATAGCCTCACTGTGGGCTCACTGACCACCATGCTGTAGCCCTGTCAGCGTCACACGCACAGCAGCAGCTTCCCACTCCCTCTGTGAGGACTCCTACCAGCGTCGCTTGCCTGTGTCCTGGAAGGTTGTTTCCTGCTTGTCTGGACCAGCTCTAGTTAGGCAACGCAGTGAAGCTGCAATGTGATTGTTCTAACGAGCTCTGACCCTCAGCGTGGAGGAACGGTGTCCATTTAGAAGCTGTCCTTCCTTGGGTACTCTGTCTTAGTCCTAGGGCATGCTTTAGCGGTATTCTTCCACCACAGTTTAATAATTATTTAGATTAAATTTCCCTTGTTTAAGCTACTGTGTAATTTCTGTCTCCAGATGGATTCAATTATCTTTTTGAAAAAATCTTTACATTTACAGTGACAATAACTATAGTTTTTTTAAAAAACATAGTGTCTTTGATCACATAAAGAATGATCTTAGATTAAGACAGTCCTTCAATCATCTCTTTATGTGGCCATATTGTTTTTTACTGAGTTTGTGAGTCACCAAAGATTTATGGCATTTAGATCTTTGAAATCAAACACACTCCACTACCCCAACTTAATCTGAAAGGCTAATTTAGTTTGTTCATAGCTAGTAAGTGCCAGGATGGGGTCAGGACATAAAATCTTTTTAACTCTCAAATTGCTGCTCTTTCTACTACATTATTTGGCCTCACTTGACTTAACAACTGAAACAAATACTCTTTGATAAAGAGGAATGTACATTCAGAGTCAATCTGAATATGAAAGGATTTTACAATGCATAATGCATTCAGCAAATGTGACATTAGCAAAAACATCCATAAATATACCAACTTACATACTGTGTATCCAAATCATAAAGACAAACTAAAAAGACACTGAATACAAATAATTTTAATTTTTTATGTGTGGTCACATTCCCATTAGTATATACGCATTTTTTTTCCCCATAAAAGACTAACAACATCTTCTAACTCCATCATATTCTAACTAGATTTCTTCATTCCTACATGGGACATCAGCTGTGGAGAATTTAATTTTATAGTTAAAATAATTTATAAAGCACCAAAGTGCCAAAAGCTGAAGATAATCTAATACAACACTCAAGAAATCAATGCCTATTTCAGTAATAGAGTTAATGTGCTTTTTTAGGGTGACCACAAAGATAGTGAAGTGGGCCAAAATGGAAGGGTCACATTAACTTTCAAAATAAAGAAGGATCTTAATGCTTTCTATCTACAAAACCAGTATTAGAATTCATGTTTTAATGAGATTGACCATAAATTGTATGTTTAAATGCTCCAGTTACAACCACAATGTCAACCATACAAAAACATTCAGTTTGCAATGGCTCAGGATCACAGATTTAAGAGAAGAATCTATAATTGGGAAAGCTGCCATTTTACAGCATCAGGGACCCAATATAAAACTATTTTTATAAAGTCATTAGACTGTCACTGTTTTGAAGAAATCTCTAAAAATAAAATATTAATACGATGACTTTTATTTTATTATGGAGCATGCTGCTGCACTAGTACTGACATCTGCAAGGTTTGGGGAGATTAGGAGGAAACCATGCTTAGATAAATGACATGCTATAGATGGTAGGGCAAAGTCTAAAATGAGCTTTTAATTTTCTCTTCCAGGCTCTCCTCTTAACCTAACTTTTGGTTCTATTCAGTTTTAGCCATTTCTAGTCTAGATAGCAGAGAAGGGACAGTAATATCACTTCAAATGGAGTTTAGGGGTAAACAATGCATAAATTTAAAGGAAGGAATAAAATATACATGAAATATTTGTGAAATAAAACAAATAGTTAACAGGCCAAAATAAGCCTAATTCATGATCAAACTTAAATAAGAAATGAAAAAAAAAATTTAGCTTGGAGAGAAAAGAGAGGAGAGAGAAGAGACAGCATTCATAACAATGCCCTGTAAACTGTAAAGTACTATACAATGAAGAGACAGTGTTAACATTAAAATGATAAATAGGCATTTACTTTATTTATTCCTCCCATCTTTATAAAAAAGATGGGTGCAATAAAATGCTAGTGCAAAGCAAGTGCAATATGTAAGACCACACTTCTGGTTAATGTAAAAGGTGTATTTGAGCTCAGTACAATCTGATTTAAACAATGTGACTTTAACAATCAATGCCTGGCCTGGGATTTTCATGAGTTTATCAAAGCTGACATGTATTCCCAGCTCACCAAGGAGAGCAGCAGAGCTGTGACAAGCAAAATAGGTCTGCTAAAGCACAGTGGCTGAAATGGCTTCTCAGGAATACTCTCCAGTTTTATAGATTGTAGTGAAAGGTGGGAGTGAGGAGAAAGTAGGGCACACAACTGAAGAGATTTCCAGATTCCCTGCAACTGATTTACTGTATGAAACAAGGATTTGTGCAGAGAAAAACAGATGGGCTCCAACATACCAGGGAATGTGTGCCTAGGGACTAAGCCTCACTGAGAGGTAAAGATCAAATCAAGAGAGTGAAATAAATTACTCTTTATCATCAGGTGACAATCACTCAGATATATAGTACACCAATACCTGCATTTCCTTTTGTCCTTTATGGTTGCACTCTGCTATCTATATCACTATATTTAATGGCAAAATTCCAAGGAAATCCAAGCTGTCCTATCTCCAAGATAGCTCTGTCTACCACTGAAACCAACCAATGTTCTTTTCTACCCAGCTTTTTGGTCTTCAGAGTCTATTACTTTATCATTTTAAATAGAAACAACTCTCTCCAATTTTAAGGATAAAAAGGTGAATAGGAAATCTAGGCGAAGGGTTGTCCAAATCACTTTTGACAATCTCACAACATAGAGAATAAAATTATCCATTAAAGGCCATCTGGATTATAAACATAATAAATATTTACTTAATTATAAAAGTAACACTAACTGAAGAAACTTGGGATGACATTTGAAAGAAAAAACAAACAAAAATCAGCTATTATTTTATCAAATAAATAAGCAAATATTAATAAAGAATATTTTCTATTTCAAATAAAGAATTTTTTTATTTCAATTTTTAATGGTAATCTATTCTGTGTGTATAATGCTTTTAGTCTGGATTTTAGTTAACATTATCATTTAGAATCTTTCCATGAATATTGTCAAAAGATATTTTTGATATATTCATAAAATTTAAGGAAAATTTATTCATAAATCATATATTCACAAATACAACTTCAAATAGTATGAATAAATATTTCATCCTTTGAATGCACCATAGTGTACTGAAGCATTAACCTACTATTGCCCATTTTTCATTATTACGTATAACGCTGCTACTTTCCATAGAAAATGCTATTGTGTTTTAGAATTTATTTTTAGACTAGACTCCGTATAGGAATACAGACTCTGGGGCCAGAATGCCTGAGTTAAAATTCTGTCTTAAATCCATTCCAACTATGTCACTTGGGGAAAGCTGTCTAACCTCTTAGTGCTTCAGTTTCCTCAACTGTAAAATAGAGATGACACTAATAATAACCATCTCATAAGGTTGCTATGAGGATTAAAGGAGTTAGTTTATACAGAGCATTTAAAATAGTGCCTGAGGCATATTTTAAACACTACATAAATGTTAGTATTAATGTTTTTGAGTCTTAAAATTAACTAAAAAAGGTTTTATGAACTTACATGCCTAGAGGCAAGGTATATCCATTCTTATTACATCAGATTCTAAGTACCATTTGGATATTTTTAGTGTGCTACTATATAAATTTGTGTGTTCATGTTTACGAATCTACAGATGAAAATTTGTATTTCATTAGTTTTACAGGAAATCCTTGTTTTCTGAGGATAACTGCCACTGGAAAGTAATGGTAGTCTTTGTGGTTTAATTCAGAAAGAACAGAGCTTGTCTCTTTAAAACGTAAGTTCAATGATATTTGTATTATTTTTTGATTTATCATTAAAAATTTTGATTTAAAAATAGTAGTTAGAACTCATATACTTTTTTATTCCTCACCATCTGTTACAGACTTAAAGTATGTATTCCTCCCAAATTCACGTACTGAAACCTAATCCCCAATATGATGGTATCTGGACGTGGAGGCTTTGAGAGGTAATTAGATCATTGGTTTGGCCCCTCTTGAATGGGACTAGAGTCCTTACAAAAGAAACTCCAGAGAATTCCCTTGCCTCTACCACTATGTGAGGATCCTCTATGAATCAGGAAACAGATCCTCACTAGATACTAAATCTGCTGGTACCCTGATCCTGGATTGCCCAGTCTCCAGAAGAGTGAGAAATGTTTGATGTCTTTCTATATTACAGGAAACCCAGAAAGAGACTTCTCTGAAATTTTAGTTTTTAAGAAAGTATTCCATTGTAAAGTTAACTTTGTGTCAAAAAAAAAAAAAGATAAAAATAAAGTATTTCAGCATCATATACCAAGTAGTACACTACACATTTTGTTATTTTCTTAAAAAAATAATTCTTATTGTGAGAAAAGCAATATACAAGTATCCAACCTTCTAGTGAAGGCTGGGCCATTCTTGCATAAAAAGGCCAAGACAGGAGGTAGAATAGTAACATGAAAATACAAGTGCTTTCTGAGGTGAATTGATTGGTTAATGCCAATCTCCGTCTCAAACATTATCAGCATACATTCTCAGTCACTCAGCTGTGGCCATGGGACTTTCTAGGTAAGAATACTGAAGTGGGTTGCCATTTCCTACTTCAGGAAATCTTCCTGAACCAGGGATCGAACCCGCGTCTCTTGTGTCTCCTGCATTGGCAGATGGATTCTTTACCACTGTGCCACCTGGGTTGGATCCCTGGGTGGGGAAGATTCCCTGGAGCAGGGAATGGCTATCCACTCTAGTATCCTTATCTGGAGAATTCCATGGACAGAAGAGCCTGGCAGGCTACAGTCAATGGGGCTGCAAAAAGTCGGACACGACTGAGCAACTAACACTACTACTACTACCTGGGAAGCCCCAATCATTATCAGACAAAATCTTTAAATTCTCACTAGCTGAAATGGAAAATAATCAAAGTAAATATTATACTACATTCATTTCTAAACTTCTTCAATGTTATTTATGTTGTCACTCATTTCTAATAGAGGTGAAGTTATTAGGGCAGATGAGCATCAACCAAGAAATGGATTTACAAAGAAAAACAGCAAACTTCATTAAGATGCCTTTTTACCAAGTATAATGTACTCATACTCAATATTTTTAGTAATAAGATAAAACACATGCAAAGTCATTAGCTGATACAATAAATATGGCCAAATTAAAATTTAGAAGGTTGGTGAATACAGAATCAGAGTAAAGGCAGTTTGATCATTTTATGAAGTATTTCATCCAAATGACAACAGAGGTGGATCATCTCTATTACAAAACCAAATATTTTCCTCTGATCTCCTTTTGTCACAGATCAAGAATGAAAAATTCTTATTTCAAATTTCCTTTTCTCTAGATTCTTTATTTTATGGCATTTTAACCTTGTTACATACTATAGTCTTAAAATTCTGTATCATATTTTTCTATTAAGTTAAAAAAGAATGATTATAACTAATACAATTTATTATCTTTTGATTCTTTTGTACTTTCCCTATAAAATATACAGGGCTCACTTTTTCACAGGCTGTAGCTTTTTACTTAATAACTAGTTAAGCAAAGGAATACATACTTTGCAACGAAGATGAAAATAAATCCAAGTATACTTACCACATGAAGAATTTTATTCTCTGTTTCATAGACAGTACAATCCTGAAAAAAGAAACACATATATTAATTTAAAAAATTAAACATTCCTTTTAAAATACTTTCTTAGGAACTGTACTACAATTCGAAAAAGTCTTGAAAACTCCTGGAATACTGTATACTAAAACATTCACACTGATTTGCTCTCATGGTCAGGGATAGGGATATTTTCATTTTTGTTTAACTGTGTTTTCTAATTTTACTAATTTTAAACACACATAATAAAGGACAATATACATTAAATAGATGTAAAAGCAACTAATGGAAAATTACTATAATCATTTCCTGTCCAAACTTATACATGTAATAAATGTATTTTGCTGAAATATGTCCAACATTTCAAACACTTATTTATTATATATTGGAACATTAAGAAAAATACTAACATTAATTTCAATAGTCATATAAAGAATCTCAAAAATACATTATAATATATTAAACATATTTGCATTATGCAATTAAAATTGGTGTATGCTACCAATGAATATTAACTTTATAGTTCTTCCCTAAATTTGTCTCTGAAATTACAAAAAATTATTTAAAACAATTCTCCATTGTCTTTTTATCTGCAATTGCTAGACTTATAATAAACAGTAATATAGCAAAGTGATCTTTGCTTAGAAACTCTGTGTTTCTATGGTACAGTTTACTCAAGGAATTTATAAAATGGGCATGATAATAGCAGTAAACCAATAGCAATGTGTGAGAATCAAATGAGGAAATGAAATAAATTTCCTATATGTCAGCACTATCTGACATATAGTAAATGATAAGTACATTTTAACTATGAATTATTGTGCTCTGCATGATTTAAGAACTTTAAACTAATTACTTTTACCTCAAAATATAAAGTTAACTGATTATTATTTGGCTAGATAATTTTGAAAAAATATATATATCCCAAAGTATTGCATATTTCAAGGAATGAGAATCCATTTCACTTTTCCCCCTGAATTTAATTTTGACAAAAAGGAATCTTGTTCAACATAGCTTTTGGTAACACCATTTCACCATAATACCTTGCCAGAAGAAGCACATATTCTTTTGGGGGCTAATTTTTTTAACATTAAATTTGGTCTAATTCATTTCACAAACTAATAGAAATACTTAAGGACTGGGTTTTGCCATTCGGCAGGGCTCCTGTGCCAAAGGAGGAGTCTGTTACAAACAATCACGTCTATGTCTATATAATCATATAAAGTCAATTCTTTATTAAGTATGAATGAATTATGTGTACAGAGGAGGCAAGGTGTAGATAAAACATTTATATTGGGAAAGTGCATGTGTACTTACATCTGAATTTGGAAGAGTCCAATTTTACAGAATTAACATCAAACATAATTACACTGGGAAGAGAGAGATAACTTGGGAAAAGCTGGAAGTTGCCCAGTTTCCCCATGCTGCCTCTACAGCTAGCTTCAGCTGTAATGGATGCAAGTTTCATTAATTACCTACCTTCCTAGAATCAAATGATATGGATTAAATGTTCACAATTCAAAAGGATGCTTATCAAGGAAAAAAGTAAATATGATCTAAATGTATATTCTGTTGTGAGAGAATAATCACACGGAGAATAACTATTTCAAGGTTCTTTATAATATAGTTTATTTGTACATCCCTGCTGCTGCTGCTGCTGCTAAGTCGCTTCAGTCCTGTCCGACTCTGTGCAACCCCACAGACGGCAGCCCACCAGGCTCCCCCATCCCTGGGATTCTCCAGGCAAGAATACTGGAGGGGGCTGCCATTTCCTTCTCCAATGCATAAAAGTGAAAAGTGAAAGTGAAGTTGCTCAGTCGTGTCCAACTCTTAGCAACCCCATGGACTGAAGCCTACCAGGCTCTTCCATCCATGGGATTTTCCAGGCAAGAGTACTGGAGTGGGGTGCCATTGCCTTCTCCATTGTACATCCCTAGTATGATATAAAAAAAGAATTGTTAAAGAAAATCTTATACTATTTTCAGGCTTGGACAGTAATATGTGGTCAGTAAGTAACATGGGGTCACAAAGAGTCAGACACGACTGAACGATTTTTACTATTTTCACTTATACTATTTTCAGTAACCACATTGTTGGTAGTAGTGTTGTTAGTTTGTTACTGTTTTATTGAAACTGCTATGTGTGAATCCTTACAGGATGAAGCAAGTGAACAATTACATGACAGTAGTCAAGTGGGCCTTAGGAAGCATCACTATGAACAAAGCTAGTGGAGGTGATGGAATTCCAGTTGAGCTATTTCAAATCCTGAAAGATGATGCTGTGAAAGTGCTGCATTCAGTATGTCAGCAAATTTGGAAAACTCAGCAGTGGCCACAGGACTGGAAAAGGTTAGTTTTCATTCCAATCCCAAAGGAAATGACAAAGAATGCTCAAACTACTGCACAATTGCACTCATCTCACATGCCAGTAAAGTAATGCTCAAAATTCATGAACTGTGAAATTCCAGATATTCAAGCTGGTTTTAGAAAAGGCAGAGGAACCAGAGATCAAATTGCCAACATCCGCTGGATCACTGAAAAAGCAAGAGAGTTCCAGAAAAACACCTATTTCTGCTTTGTTGACTATGCCAAAGCCTTTGACTGTGTGGATCACAACAAACTGTGGAAAATTCTGAAAGACATGGGAATACCAGATCACCTGACCTGGCTTTTGAGAAACCTGTATGCAAGTCAGGAAGCAACAGTTAGAACTGGACATGGAAAAACAGACTGGTTCCAAATAGGAAAAGGAGTACATCAAGGCTGTATATTGTCACCCTGCTTATTCAACTTATATGCAGAGTACATCATGAGAAACGCTGAGCTGAAAGAAGCACAAGCTGGAGTTAAGATTGCCAGGAGAAACATCAATAACCTCAGATACGCAGATAACACCACCCTTATGGCAGAAAGTGAAGAAGAACTAAAGAGCCTCTTGATGAAAGTGAAAGAGGAGAGTGAAAAAGTTGGCTTAAAGCTCAACAAACAGAAAACTAAGATCATGGCATCTGGTCCCATCAGTTCAGTTCAGTTCAGTTCAATCGCTCAGTCGTGTCCGACTCTTTGCGACCCCATGAATTGCACTTCATGCCAAATAGATGGGTAAACAGTGGAAACAATGGCTGACTTTATTTTGGGGGGCTCCAAAATCACTGCACATGGTGGCTGCAGCCATGAAATTAAAAGACGCTTACTCCTTGGAAGAAAAGCTATGACTAACCTAGACAACATATTAAAATCAGAGACATTACTTTGCCAACAAAGGGCAGTCCAGTCAAGACTATGGTTTTTCCAGTAGTCACATATGGATGTGAGAGTTGGACTATAAAGAAAGCTGAGTGTCGAAGAATTGATGTTTATGAACTGTGGTGTTGGAGAAGACTCTTGAGAGTCCCTTGGACTCCAAGGAGATTCAACCAGTCCATCCTAAAGGAGATCAGTCCTGGGTATTCATTGGAAGGACTGATGTTGAAGCTGAAACTCCAATTCTTTAGCCCCCTGATGCAAAGAGCTAACTCATTTGTAAAGACCCTTATGCTGGGAAAGATTGAGGGCAGGAGGAGAAGGGGACAACAGTGGATGAGATGGTTGGATGGCATCACTGACTCAATGGACATGAGTTTGGGTAGGCTCCCGGAGTTGGTGATGGACAGGGAGGCCTGGTGTGCTGTAGTTCACGGGGTCGCAAGGAGTCAGACACAACTGAGTGACTGAACTGAACATTTTATCACTCTTGGTGACACTGGTAAGTAATTTTAGCATGGGAGAAAGCAGACACATACATAAGAAGAACAGTAAAAACCTTAGAGTCTCTTGATGTATTATGTATGTATATATGTTTCTCTTAGCTCTGTCCACTGAAAAAGCATAGAAACAATGACCAATTTAGTAGTAAATGAACCCTCCACAATTGGTGGTATTCAAACACCATTTCACAGGCTTTCTTGGAAAATGGCTAATACCAAACTGGGATAGGAATTGTCAAGAGGAGCATGAATTATATTGTGACACAAAATAGAAAGAAGCTATTAAAGATTACAAGGATTGTGTCAGTAGGATTCAGAAGTCAATATGAAGAGAATTCTCCCTGGGTAGAGATGGAGCAATTTGAGTATCTAAGAGGATAACTATAATGGACAGAAATAGTAAATATTACTAAATATTAAATATATTAATATATTTGAAGCTAAAATTTAAATATACTAAATATAGCCAAATATATTTAGTAAGTTTAATACTATTGAATATATTAAACTAATTGGATAATATTTGATAGATGTATACAGCTATTTATCTGTATAGCTCTTGATTCAGCAAATATTAATCATCTGTTTTAAGGATATAAAGATGAATAAAACATGGCTTAGAGAAGTACAGTTTAAGAAGATAGGCATTCACCTAAATAAGTTACAATATGTAAAATTCTACAGTCTTCAAGAAGTTTTATATTTTAATAACTTTAGGACTATAAATGCCACAAAATCACACAAATCAACATATAAAAGGTCAATTAATTAAAAATTAAAATATTAATATAGTTCTTAATAAAATTCAACAAAACCACTGTGTTGTGCTATGAGGCATCCCAAGTGGTGCTATGGTAAAGAACTGGCCTGCCGATGTAGGAGACGCAAAAGACATGGAATCAATACCTGGGTGGGGAAGATCCCCTGGAGGAGGAAATGGAAACCCACTCCAGTATTCTTGCCTGGAGAATCCCATGGACAGAGGAGCCTGGTGGGCTACAGTCCATGGGGTCGCAAAGAGTAGGACACAACTGAGCACACACACATAGCATACATACAGCAGGTACTTCGGGGGGATTCATCTCATCCGTAAGTCATTTTATTTCCATCAAATGTGATTTTAAAATATTTGCTTCTGAAGTGGGAGTTTTATTAACACTTAAGGCCAAATCCTTTCCTAAAAGATTATACCCCAAGTTTTAAAAATAAAATTGCACTGGATATGAAGAAATCTCCATTTTCTGAACTTATGCACACTATGGAAAGGTACACCTCTGACGTTCTAGTTATTTTTAGGTTAGGATTAAATTTAGATTTTTAAAATTGGATTTAGAGCTGTGCCACTATACACTCCCAGGAATTCTCTTTAGTAGCTCATGCTGTCTTTTACTGTACATGTAAAATAACACTTGAATTTCTTTATCCTTTTTATGTATAACACTTTTTCAAATGATGTGATGCACATTTAAATGTATCAAATTCTTAATAAGACAATATTTATAAAATGAGGAGTGTTTCTTCAGTTTTGATCACTTTTTCCTTAGGAGAGTAAGATCACCCTAGAGAATCATAATCAGTTAATCTTTTAGTGAAACCATGATCCAATTGCTAAACTGAGCAGAATACATAAAAAATTTCTATCCTGTATTTTACCATAAATGCTAAATACTTTGTCATCTGGGGATTAGAATATTCAGTACAGATAATACATCTCATCAACTGTGTATTATAGATAGTCACAAGAACAGTACATAGGTCATTAATTGCTTTACTTTCAACTAATATTTAAATAAGCCAGCCATGCAAACCTTTGATAAGGGTACTTACATACAAATACCTCACATATTCTATTATCAAGATATCAAAATTTCTACACTATGTTGCTTCACTGATTAATTCATGTAATGAGTTAGTATTATACTCTTACTCATTCATTCATTCACTCAAGTCACAATGTTGTTGCTTAGTCGCTAAGTCGTGTCTGACTCTTGCTACTCCATGGTCTGTAGCCTGCCAGGTTCCTCTCTCCATGGGATTTCCCAGGCAAGAGTACGTTTCTTCCTCCAGGGGATCTTCCTGACCCATGCCTCCTGCATTGGGAGTCGGATTCTTTACTACTGAGCCATGAGGGAAGCGCCCCAAGTCACAATACCATTCACCAGAATTTTTTTTTTTTTTTTGGCATCTTCTAAATGCAATTCACTGTAAGGCACTATTGGGTGATCAAAGATAAATTAAACTTGATCCTTGGCCATCATTATTTCATTATTTAGTAAAGAAGTAGGTGAAACTATTCAAATAATAATACAAGGTAAACAAGATAAATGCTAATAGGTGATCCTATAAAAAAGGAGATAAGTTCTGACTTCTTAACTCTGGAATGATCTTCTGAAGGAGATGGTATTTTAACTGAGCTTAAATAGCTTTTAAGTCTGGAAATTGGGGGTTCAGGGGGAAAGATCATGCCAAATTATATGAACACACTGAACAAAGGCACACAATCAGGATAAGGAAATCAATTTGGCTAGAGCCTAAGATACATGAGGTGAGTGCAATGAGAAAGAAAGTCTAAAAAATAAAGAGTCATATTGTAGACAGTTACCAATGATAGGCTGGGGGAATTTTGTTGTTTTAAAGGGAATAAAAGCTTTATTTTTGTAAAGCAATCTATTTTGAAGCTCCCTCTTCCCTGGTACCTCAGTTGGTAAAGAATCTGCCTGCAATGCAGGAGACCCTGGTTTGATTTCTGGGTCAGGAAGATCTGCTGAAGAAGGGACAGGCTACCCACTCCAGTATTCTTGGGCTACCCTGGTGGCTCAACTGGTAAAAAAAACTGCCCGCAATGTGGGAGACCTGGGTTCGATCCCTGGGTTGGGAAGATTCCCTAGTGAAGGGAAAGGCTACCCATACCAGTATTCTGGCCTGGAGAATTTCATGGACTATACAGTCCATGGGGTCACAAAGAGTCAGACACAATGAGCGACTTTCACTTTCCATTGGGGTAGCAAAGACTTAATTCAGTCACTTGACAATTTATTGTGACTTTCTTTTGGAAGAGGCTGAAATCAGGATAGCTTACGCTTAGTGCCATGGTTGGTATTAAACAGCAAAGTGAATGGTAAGCATGAGTGTGTGTGTATTTTAACAAAATACGGGGGTGGTGGGATGAGACTATAGTTCAAATTCTTTGGTCTAGCTTAACAACTCAAACAGACATCTCTCTTTTCTCATAGTTCTTTTTCTCTTGTTCCTTTCCTTTAGTTACAAGAATAACTTTGGTGCCATGTCTCAGAGGGAAGAATCTCTTCAAAGTTGTGTTATCTTCCAAAATATACCAGTAGACATTTCATCTCTGGGGAAGATGAAATATGCAATTTACTCTGCTAAAGGAAGTGCTCACAAATGTTTGAGTATGGGAAGACTGTGATCAAATGTTTCATGAAAACGATGAAGAAGTAGTCATGGATTTGGAAGGGAGCAAAACTGGAGGCAAGGAGGTCAGCTGGAATACTTTTTCAATAGAAAATATGATATGTAATCAGGGCTTGAACTGAGGTGATGATGGTGGAAGGGGAGATGAAAAAAGGTAGATGAGATACACGTAGCCAGCAATGAGCTAACTCGGTAATTAATTGATAGATACAGAGAATAATGGGGAGGGGAAAGTTAAACATTACCCTGGGGTTCAACTCTAAGCAGTTGGATGATTAACACTGTAGAGATGATAGGAGGAGAGAATTTAGAGAAAATAAAATAATTCTACTTTGGGCATGTAAAATTAGAAGTGGCTGAAAGGCCATATATTGGGCTGGCCAAAAGTTCATTTGGGTTTTTCTGTAAGATGTTATGTAACATCTTATAGAAAAACAACTTACAGAAACCCAAACAAACTTTTTGGCCAGTCCTATACAAAGCTGCTCAGCAAGTAGCTAAGAAAAAAGCTGAATTGGATCAAGAATAGAATCCAAGCTGGGAAATATTTACATTAAAGAGAGAATTAAAGGTACAAGAAAAATGAAACAACAATGAATTCATCAACAAAGAATATGTGTAGTGAGAAGACAGCTATGGACAAGGTCAGAGAATGTTTAGGAGTCAGATGATGCTTGCTTCGGCAGCACATATACTAAAATTGGAACAATACAGAGAAGATTAGCATGGCCCCTGAGCAAAGATGACATGCAAATATTTGAAGCGTTCCGTATTTTTTGGGTAATTCATGTTGAATTTTGACAGAAAACAACAAAATTCTGTAAAGCAATTATCCTTCAATAAAAAATAAATTAATTTAAAAAAAGAGATGGAGGAAGTTAGTTATGTGGTCAGGAGTAACTGGAGAAAGTGTTACAGAGACATCTAATAAAAGTTATAGTGATAACAGAGTTACAGTAAAACATATCTGTGCTGTCTAATTCAAGTCATTAGACATGTGTGGCTATTAAGCACTTTAAATGCCTTAAGTGCAAATGAGGAACTGAATTTGTAATTTTCTTTAATTTTAACTAATTTACATTTCAATTGCCACATTCAGGGAATACCCAGGTTGTCCAGTGGTTAGGTTTCCATGCTTTCACTGCTTTGGCCTGGGTTCAGTCCCTGGTAGTGGAACTAAGATCCTGCAAGCCATACAATGTGGCCAAAAAAAACACCTGCCACATGCAGCTAGTGGTTACCATATTAGACAACAGCACAAGTCTAGAGAAATATACTTAGTCCATCCAACAGCTGGAATAGCCATTTGTTGTTTAGTTGCTAAGATGTGCCAGACTCTTTGCGATCCCATGGACTGTGGCCAGTCAGGCTCCTCTATCCATGGGATTTCCCAGACAAGAACATTGGAGTGCGTTGTCATTTCCTTCTAAAGGGGATCTTTCTGACCCAAGGATCAAACCTGCATCTCCTGCATCGGCAGGTGAAGCAGGTGAACTCTTTACTGCTGAGCCACCAGGGAAGCCTGGAAAAGCCATTTACCAAGAAACAAAAAACAGAAAAAGCAATATCTAGGAAGAAACCATGAAGGTATTTCCCAGTCATTAACCAGATCCTTCATTTTTTTTCCCCTTCAGCAAAGGGCAGAGTCCAGTCTACTATGACATCTACAGTAGCCACACAGTACAATAACACCAGTTCTCTCTGTAAGATAAAATACAGAAGAGCATGAAAAATGAATTCCAAGAACCCATCACATAGTTTTGTGGGCACTGAGAAAGCAGTGCCAATGATAAATGATTTGCAATGGATGAAAAATAAAAGTTCAAACTAAATTAAGGTTCATCAGAGACTGAAACTGACTGAGTACTTCAAGTGAAAAGAAGAATGTCCACGGTGAATGGACAGGCATTAACATCCTTCCTGAATATGTTATCAACATGCCATAGTTTAATTTTCATTTCAGATAAATGTCCTTGGCAAATAAGGCAGAAGTATAATAGCCCAACAATTACTTCCTTGGCAGTCCCTTCACCATTGTGACTGACTCAATGATCACAAACTTGTTAGTTTTCCTGATGTTATTTCAGAAATGAGAAGAATGTTCATGGCATTGAAACATGTATAATATCATATATGAAACGAGTCGCCAGTCCAGGTTCGATGCACGATACTGGATGCTTGGGGCTGGTGCATTGGGATGACCCAGAGGGATGGTATGGGGAGGGAGGAGGGAGAAGGGTTCAGGATGGGGAACACATGTATACCTGTGGCAGATTCATTTTGATATATGGCAAAACCAATACAATATTGTAAAGTTAAAAAATAAAAACAAAAAGAAAAAAATTAAAAAAATTAAAAAAAAAAACAGAAATTTTAAAATGACCCACTTAAAAAATTGGCTAAGGTTTTCATTAGGTTAAATACGGTTATGAATTATAACAAAAAATGCAATAAACCAAGAATAGGAGGAGAATGTGGGTGGGCATGACCTTAGAGACCATCTTAGTCTTTCTGTCGGTGAACATAATTACATTCTTTTGCACCCTGGATCATATTCCTCTCCAAAGTTCTGTTCCAGCTCTCCCACAGGAGCTCATCTAAAACGAAAGCACACTTGACTCTAATCACTCATCTTTTACTTGACAACGAAATACTAATGCTCCAGCAGTTGGATGAATGTGGAAACTAATTTTTTTAGCTATACAGACTTGGAGGTAGAAGCAGAAGTGAGTTTTTTTTCCAGCATCTAAGTGGCTCTCCAACAAATCCAAAAAGCACTGAGGTAAATCCAACAAATCCAAAATGGTCTTGAATGGCCAGATAACTCTAACTGTATGCATTTTATGTTTCTATCAGTGATCTAATTGTTGGTCTTTCCCATTAGACTGTCAATATTTTCAAAAAAGGAACCCTATATTCAACTGCACTATCTCTGTAATATCTCCAGAGGCCCTGTATATGCTATAAATGTGAATTCATCACTTATGATTATTTTATTCCATTGAGTCTCTATTTTCATATTCCATAGTAAGTATTTAACATTGGGTTTATAGGTTAGTTATAAAAACGAAACTTTAAAGCCATATGTTAAAAACAAAACTAACTGCTAAACAAACTAGCACAGTATATTTAGTTTCCTCACACTCCTATTTTGTACAAAAAGACTGAGTTTCACAGTTTTAAAATCATTTTAAATACGAATTTGGTATTAGACTTCAATTTGCATGATCTCAGCAGATATTTTCAACAAAAATAATTGGGGCTTTCTCAGCACAAAGATTAGCATTATGTAAAAGATATCAAGAATTTTATATTTATTCAATGAAGCTAAAATTTCTTTGTAATAATAAGTCTCTCTAGCTTCCACATGTTCAAGTTACTTACTATAATGACCATCTAATATATCACAAGGGCTTTGTGGTAGCTCAGCTGGTAAAGAATCTGCTTGTAGTGCAGGTAGACCCTGGTTCAATTCCTGGGTAGGGAAGATCTGCTGGAGAAGGGATAAGCTACCCACTCCAGTCTTCTTGGGCTTTCCTGGTGGCTCAGACGGTAAAGAATCTGTCTGCAATGAGCAAGTTCAGTTCAGTCGCTCAGTGGTGTCCGACTCTTCGCAACCCATGAATTACAGCATGCCAGGCCTCCCAGTCCATTACCAACTCCCGGAGTTTACCCAAATTCATGTGCATCGAGTTGGTGATGCCATCCAGCCATCTCATCCTTTGTTGTCCCCTTCTCCCCCTGCCCCCAATCCCTCTCGGCATCACAGTCTTTTCCAATGAGTCAACTCTTCACATGAGGTAGCCAAAGTATTAGGAGTTTCAGCCTCAGCATCAGTCCTTCTAATGAACACCCAGGACTGATCTCCTTTAGCATAGACTGGTTGGATCTCCTTGCAGTCCAAGGGACTCTCAAGAGTCTTCTCCAACACCACAGTTCAAAAGCATCAATTCTTTGCTGCTCACCTTTCTTCACAGTCCAACTCTCACATCCATACATGACCACTGGAAAAACCACAGCCTTGACTAAGACAGACCTTTGTTGGCAAAGTAATCTCTGCTTTTTAATATGCTATCTAGGTTGGTCATAACTTTCTTTCCAAGGAGTAAGCGTCTTTTAATTTCATGGTTGCAATCACCATCTGCAGTGATTTTGGAGCTCCAAAAAATAAAGTCTGACACTGTTTCCACTGTTTCCCCATCTATTTCTCATGAAGTGATGGGACCAGATGCCATGCAAGACCTGGGTTTAATCTCTGGGTTGGGAAAACCCCCTGGAGGAGGGCATGGTAACCCACTCTGGTATTCTTGCCTGGAGAATGGAAAGAAAATCTATAGTGTCTAAAATTGGGAGAGAATTTTTCCCTTGTGATAAATCCAACTGAAGAGTTCAAGCAAAGATTAATACCACACCCCATTGGAAATAAAGATATCAATTAAACATTAATTCTTTAATTCAAGACCATACATCTGACTGCCAGAAAATAAATGGAAGATATAAGATATATGAAAACATATTCCAAGTATTAGTTTAAAAAATTCCTTAAGCTCATGCATCTTTGCCCTATTCATCTGCTTAGATTGCACTTTCATAGACAAAATGGAACCGTTTCTTTTAGTAACTATGTCCAACATTTGAAAAAGTAACATCTACCCGAGCATTCAACAAATATTTTTAGATCAATGATGATGATATTCAAATCATAACAAATACTAAATTGTTAAAGTAATAATACTAGCTTATATCTAGGCTGAACATTGTACACCCTCAAAATAGATATTACATGGAATCAGTATCCATTTGGCATTTCCTAGTCATAACACTGAGAGATTATCAGGTAGAATTTTATGCTTTGAAAAATTTCAAAGTCTCCCCCTCTCACCAAAGTCTCCCCTTCCCACCAAACTTCCCACCCTATATTCCAGTAGACTATACTTCAAATACCAAGAAACACACACACGCATATAAATACAGCATTGAGGGAAAAGAAGAAATTCTTCAAATTCAACCTTTACCAAGCTGTTTTCTTGATATTTGAAATTTTAGCACCTAATTTTATTGCCCCTTTCCTTATATTCAAATAAACATTGTTGTCCTTAAAATTCTAGTAAATGCTATAATGAAATTGTTTATAGGTTCAATATTGTAGCAGATTTGTGTTATGATTTCTAAATATATACTTTCTTTTCTTAAGGGAAAAGTAAATTTCCTGGAGCCACCAATGTTGGCCATGGACCTATGATTTACTTTGTTCAACAAAATGTGAGTTGAAGTGCTATGTCTTATTTCCATGCAGAAACTTTAAGTACCAGTTCATAGTTCACCAGGCTCTCTTTTCCCTGTGCAAGCAGTATTCAAGAAGAAGCTAGTCTGAGCTGTGAAATGAAGAGGATGTGGAGAAGAGCTAAAGCAACCCAGGATGGACATGGAACATGAGCACTGGACATGAGCATTATTAAAAGCCACTAACATTTTCAGGTTGTTACCACAGCATAATCAACTTTATCTTGACTGATAAAATCCTCCATCAAATAAAAAGGGGAAAAAACAGAACACTCACTCAAATGAAGATCTAACCAGCACAGAGTTTAATACAATAACTATTTCATCAATTTTACAGGTTGTACTTCTTCATTTCAGGAAATATGAGGTGCCATGTCACTCCTCACAGAATGTAATTCACAATTAACCTCAGATTACATTCTACTACCTTCATGCAAATCTAGTCTTTTCCCATCTTGTACTTTAGAGAATTTTTACCTCATTTTTACTCAGTTTGATTTATGCTCACTTGTCCTAATTACTTAATTCTGACCAGTTCTTCAACCTGCCCCTGTTGATTACAATTTCAATCCGTTATTTTACTTGTGTCAGAGTCTAATATCTTATGAATTACCTATCTCACATCAGTGGTTATTCTGAGCCAACCCAAGAGGCCATGGTTATTAAAAACTACATCAGCAGTTGGGCAAAATATCTCAGAAAACCAGTGGCTTTAAAAAGCAGTTCTATATTTTCTTTGATTTCTTGCTTTCATCTAAGGTAGGTATGAAATCTATGTCACAGATTTTGTGTAATGATTCAACTATATAATCCAAATAAGGCATAATATGGTTTATAAAAATGCTAAAATATTACTATTCCTTCTTGTTTTAGTAAGTCTAGTTCTACCTCTGTCTGTTGATACCACATTAGTTTCTAGAATGGGTTCTCTTGCTATTATGAATACACAAGGACCATTTTTGTTAATAACATATATATTTGGTGTTTCGAAGAACAAGTCTAACCCTTTTGGAAATACATTTATGACCCAAATAGACTATGAACTGATAGCAACAGTTGTATATTCGAAACTTCAGCCTGTTTTATAAAAGTGTGGGCTCTGGGCTGATATAACCTATAAATAGTTGGACCTCCTGATCCATTGCTCTCAACCATTCATACTGTAGTGAAGTCCAAGAAATCTACATTTTTAACAAGCTTCCCTGGGTAAATCATAGTCCTTGGACCAACCATTGGGAAGCACTGTTCTTGATCACATACATTTTCTTACTACCTCACGTTCATCTCATTAAAGCAGTGTGACTACATCACAGTGGTTATCAACTTTGGCTCTATGTTAGAATCAACTGAGGCATCATTTTAAAAAACTGATTACAACCCTACCAAGAGAGTCTAATTTAATAGGTCTTGGATGGGACCCAATATCTATGTTTTTAAATAAAAAGCTCTTTACTCCATTCCAAGGTGAAGCCAAACTTGAGAAACAATGAGCAGGAAGTATTACAAACCATGTCAAAGCAGCTGGATCTGAGTCCTGGTCATGTCACTAACTGACCATGTCACTGTCCCTCTCTAAAATTCCATTTATCCATTTACAAAATTGAGATAATGACATTTAGTCTACCTATTTCACCTGATTATTGTGGGGGATAAATCTGATAAGTTCTAAAAGCATTTTGCCAACCTCAAAATAGAAATAATACCATTGCCTGCCTATTATACTTTATACAGCCCTTTTTTCTTGCTAATAATTTTTAAATGTCATAAGATATAGGATTTATCCAGATGACGTGGCTTGAGGGAGGGGTTATAAAGGTGAACTGAAGAGCCAAGGGTAGAATACATTTCAATTTTAAAAAGCAGGTAGGAAGACGGGACAGGAAAGCATTCATGCAGATACTTTAAATGGGAAGAACCACTATAATTCTTAATTCACCAGCTTATTACCAGTTTCACAAGGAGACAAGTACCATTAACACTGTCCCCCTCCTGCCCCCACCCAACTCATCTCCCCGGAGTTACAAGCATTAAAAGGAGAAGAAACAGAAGCAGCCTCAAACTATTCTTTAATTTATTTTTAATTGGATAATTGCTTTACAATGTTATGTTGGTTTCTGCCATACAATGATGTGAATCAGCCATAAACATACATATGCATACCTCCGCAGGCCAGCCATAAGCATACCTCCCTCTTAAACCTTCCTCCCACCCCCACTCCCATCCCACTCCGTAGGTTGTCACAGAACACCAGCTAAGCTCCCTGTGTTATATAGCAACTTCCTACTAGCTATCTATTTTACACATGGTAATATATATGTTTCAATGCTACTTTCTCAATTAGTCCCACCCTTTCCTTCCCCCATTGTGTCCACAAGCCTGTTCTCTATGTCTGCATCTCTATTCCTGCCATATAAATAGGTTCATCAGTACCATTTCTCTAGATTCCACATATATGCATTAATATACTATATTTGCTTTTCTCTTTCTGACTTACTTCACTCTGTTTAACAGGTTCATGCACCTCACTACAACTGACTCAAATCCATTCCTTTATATGGCTGAGTAATATTCCAGTGTGTGTGTGTGTGTGTGTATATATATATATATATATATATATATATATATATCTGTCAATGGACATATAGGTTGCTTCCATGTCCTGGTCATTGTAAATAGTGCTGCTATGAACACTGGGGTACGTGTACCTTTTTGAATTATGGTTTTCTCAGGGTATATGCCCAGTGGTAGGGCTGTGGGGTCATATGGTAGTATTATTCTTAGATTTTTAAGTAATCTCCATACTGTTCACCACAGCCTTAAAATATTAAGGACTATATCTGTAATAATCATGATATACCTGGATTTTATCAACTTTGAAAAAAGAAATCAGTATTTTGTTTAGTTCTCTCTCAGGTTTTCATCAGCCTCAGAACTAGTTACATTGATTACATTTAAAATCCTGTAACCCCTTTTTAGGTGAAATTTTAAAGAGAAAATGAATCCTTTCCTTTTTTCAACATTTATTTGCCTGGCACTGGAGACACTCAGGTGCAAAAAGCAGAAAAGTTGCCTTTACCAAGTCTCCTACAGCAAATCTTTTCTTAAATGGATTAGTATTACATTTGGCTTGATTCTTTAAAAGGAATCACCACAGTAGATTACAAATGGAAGCACATCAAGGATTCTCTTCTGAAAACCTGACCACCTAAAAGGGTTAAGAATCGTGTAATCCATCTTTCTATTTCCTTATATATAATAGAGCAATAATGCTAAATGTTCTATCTTCTTTGGGAGAATATTTTAAAAGCCTCTTGGAAAGTGAACTGTATAATAAGACAGTATGACAAAATGTAGTAATTCAGAAAATAGGAAGGCAATGAAAGTATATTACATAAATAAGCAATAAAACTTTGAGAAAAGGATGTGGTACATTTCTAAAGATGAGCATGTGTATACTGTATAATCCAGCAATTATCCTCCTACATACATAGTTAAATGTAAGTATATATTTCAAATATTCATGGTCAGGAGAATGAATAAACACTGAAGTATATACATATAATTAAGTAATCTATGTATTGAAAGTGAAAGAACTACAGTGACTAAACAAAACATGAATTAGTTCAGAATACACTATCAAATAAAAAAGTAATATGCAAAGTGATACTATGTGTACAAAGCTCAAAGTCAAGCTTAACTAAATGAAATGTTTAGAAAATGTATGAAATTACTTTAAAGGAAAAAAAATGAAATAATAAACACCTTTAGAAGAGGCAGGGTAATGAGAAGAAAGAGCACAATTATAACTAAGACAATATTGGTAATGTTATAGCTATTAAATGGCCAATTTAAGAGTATTTATTTTTATGCCTCACAACGTATATATGACATGAATTATTTTGTGTGTGTATATATAACATAATTTTTAAAATATAATAGTGAGAAAACAGATGTCTGAAAAATAGTATTCTGTTATTTATTACCTAAAAGAATTTGATTAGTATACTAAATGGCACCACGCATCCAGTTCTTCTGTTATTATTAATGATGATACTATTGAATATCTACATCTTTAAAAATGTCTTGGTAAGACGCTCAGATAATATGCAACACAGTCTAAGTTTGTAAAAGAATGAACCTATAAAAACAAGCTATTTCATTTTATATAAGTTTTAAAGTTTTTTTTCCCATAAAAAAGTGTCATAAAGCTGGAAGAATAAAAAATTATTATGTCCAATATTCTAAATAGTGCTTTCCTAAAGTCTTATTAGCATGTAATAATTTCATCACTTATTTAGTTTTGTTCTGAGCCTTCAGAAAATTTGCAGCTATCAATAATCATTTTTTAAACATCAAGAATGAGGATTTCTTTTTTTCTCTGTGTATTTATATCTATTCTGATTATAATGCTATATTCCAGGCCTTAAAGGGATATAGGCACATACACACAACATAATCTCAGCTTTGTAAATTCTATAAATTTTTGGTTTCATACTTGTCTTCAGAAAAAAACATTCCTTGAGCTACCTGGGTACTATGCTTAATAGTTGTATATCTACTATCTGATTCATTATATATTAGGATCATAAAGAAAAGTTTAAAAAGATAATGGTTTTGCTTCTCATTGTCAGCTAAAACAACTGAAGAAAACTTAAAGGAGTGAGTATTGAACTAAAATATATTGCTTAAATATAAAATAAAAAAGAATCATCTTTCATATTGCCTTCAACAGGTATGCTAAGTAATGCAATTCATATTGTTTAAAAATTACATATAAAGTTTGTCCTGGTTTTTGGTCTGAAATGTCCCAGTTTCAAATCCCAAGAGCCCAAGTCCATTTTTCAGGTCACCTAGAATGTCTGTTTCAGGAAGGCTTAACCACTAGCCCTGAGAATACAGCAAAAATAATACTGAAAGTCATGTTTGAGATGAATGATAGACTATCTTGGCTGAGCTTTCATATGGTTTAATACTTACTACATGAACCATAAAATATGTAGCCTGCCTACCCCAGTATACATGTATCTCACTACTACTTGAATCTTAATATCCCTTTTAGAACACAAACTCTGTGTAACTTACTATTATACACTAGCCTTTTACCTTTACCTGTTTTGAATTTTCCATTTTCAACTCTAGGTTACTTGAATATGTGGATAGGGAGGGCAAATTCACAAGTAATCAAAATTAATTTCTGTATTCCATTTGAACATGGACATTTCAAAATATCATTCAGAATATGAAGCATAGTTATCAATTGCCTTAAATGCTAAAAAATATCTGAAATTAAACCAAAATCCTTTTTAAAAAAAAGTCACTCATTTCAGAACTAGGTCTTTCTTCATTGCTACTCAATACCAAAAGTAAGCAGAGAAACAGTCCTTTAAATTTTGTATGAAACGAGAAACTGACTTAAGGGTTTCCAAAGATCTTTTGCTATACAAGATAACTAAAACTGCCATTTATTAAGCTCCCACTAAAATGACAGATCATGAACTAGATCAATTTCCAATATTCACAGAAATTCACCTATAATAATCCAATAAAGTGATGTACCTTATAGATGAAGACAAAATTATGATATGAAGTAATTTGCTAAAGTTCATACTGTTTGTAAAAAGCAGAGCCATGATGAATTCACATCTACTTTATGTCAAAGCCCACTATACTATTTTGCCATAAAATAAAAGAGTAAATAACATAAAAGGTCAACTAGGAAGGTAAAGGAGGTAATACTCATATGGATAAAGTATAATGAAGTTAAAATATGATAGCTATTGTCAATAAACTTACAGGCCAAATTTTTTTGTATAAGTCCTTAATAAAACATTAAAAATCACTTCTAAGCCTATTTTTACAAAATTCTATAATCTTTTAAGTTTTTTTAGTATTTATAAATACATGCCCTAACAATTTAAACCATAAATACCAATTCAATTAAGTCCTTAAAAAGCTCTTATTTTCTCCTGGGAATTTACCTTGAGTAAATAGCAACTGGATTAAGATAAAACAGGTTAGATTAAATTCAAGCAGGCATTCTTTTCAGAAAGGATTATATACTCAATATGTTCACAGACATCTTTATTTAAAAATGTATACTTAAGAACAACTCATAAATAGTTTACTTTTACTGATTTGTATTTAAAACAATGTAAAGGTAACAAAATTGATTAGAGAGTACACACACATAATTTAGAGGAAGATGTCCATCAAAAAGAAATATTACTAATATTGACTTCTGAAGATGATTTTTCCATTTTCTTGAATGAAGATTTAGAAAAAAAAGAAAATGCATTAGATAGGTAAATATGAGGGAAAATATCAAACAAATGAACAGGCAGAAAGTCAGAATAACAACTTAATTAAAGACACTTATTATAGGAAAGACCATAGCAGTGGCACAGTTGCTTCTGGTACTTAAATTAACATGACAGTAACTATTCTTTAAGGTTTTCTGTATTTTTTAAACTAACAAGTATTATTATCTTATAAACATTTTTAAAGAACAGAAAACCTAATAACTGTGCATAAAATTTTTAAAAAATTATGGCACAATAGTAAATGAAAAAGACCATTTTCAAAATACGTATGCATATGTATATGCATGAAACAATGGGGCTAAGCCTCAAGTCTCCCAGGACTCATCATTCCCACCTTCTGTCCCTTGCCCCAAGTATTCTAAATTCCACCAAAGTAGAACCTTGCAAACTGATACTTTTATGACCATTTCTTAACTATATGACAATCTAATTAATCATTTTTTGTGTGTTTGAACTGGAAAAAATTTTAGAATAATTTTAGGTTAAGCTGATACCCATTAGAGTAGGCATCATGGCAAGTATTTCAATGCTGAGAAGTGCGTGGGTACCTGTCTCACTTTTCTGTTTCAGGTGCTGACAGTGCTCTAAATACTGCAGCTTCAGTTCTTTGTAAGAATTCTTTCCATTTAAGATTTTAAAACCAGTTTCCCTTTTTTCTCAAATGTGTTATTATAATCAATCTTATGTGGGAAAGAGGTGCTGGGGGAAGAATCTCTTTTAAAGACTTTAACAGTCTAAACCCATCACAACTGGAAATAAGAAAAACAGATACAGAAATACTAAATAAATTCTTCCAAACAGAACTTGTTAAAAGAAAAGTATCTTTCTCCTCTATTGTTTGCATTACTTAAAATATAAGTAGCTAATATCAAAAGGCACTTTCCACTTACTTCACAGTAACACCCCTTTGTGTTAAGAAGGGAAAAAAATCTATTTGTGACAGTTTATTTTTAGATATTGATCATCTCATCTTGCTGCAAAGGGAATAAAAATAATTAAAGTTGAGTGAAAAATAATTTGAAGTACAGCATATTTCAAAGCATAACTATCATCATAACTGTTCAGATGAGGTTTCTTGAAAGCCTAGTAATAAATGCATGCCCTAGATATTTTTTTTTAATCTACACTTTGCTTATTCAAATTGGCCTCTTTTACTGGCAGCTTAAGTTTAATTCAGTCTTTAGATACTGCATACAAGTCCAAGTGAATGCAATGATTACTGTGTATTTAATGGCTGAATGAAACCATTAGATGGACACTGACTGTTTGTAAACTACATAATTTATTTCAAAATATAATAAGTATTCATCTATGCTGTGCTCTTCCATCAAACTTAAGCAGTATTTCTTCAATGTACATAGCATTCTTTTCATATTTTTCTAACTCAAATTTGTTTTAGAAAATTTGAAAAACACAAAAAAGTAGTCTAAATAAATTAAAATTACCCATATTTTCATCATCAATAAGCAAACAGTTAACTGTTTTATTTCATTATTTTAATTATCATCCTCACTCCTATTGCAAAGATAGGAGTCAACAGACAAGAGAGCCCAGAAAGACCTTGTATCAAAGATAAGTCATCACATAAGAGTAAAAAACAGTGGATTATTTAAGAGATGATTTATATACATTCATGTCATGACTATAATTAAGTTTCCTCTAAAAATATGTTTTGCTAGCATTATATAAAAGCATATGGTGTTTCTGAAGTTTTGTTCACTTTCATTCTAGCATTGGAAAATTGTTATGAGGATCAGTAATTTTAATTAATGAATAAACTGAGATGCAAAGTGATGGGTATCTCTGGATATCTCTGGGGTTCTTAATATGAGTAGCAGAGATAGAACTGTGGCTTTTACACAGGAGGTGAAATAAAAATGAGTAACAATTCAAGCATTTAATTCTGGACTTTTCTGGAAGAGCATAAATGAGCATATGCTAAACCATATAAGATAACTGGGGCTCAGGTCAATTTATTTTAACAAGTAAGTAACAAGCACACATTGTTCCTGTCTTCAAGGAGATAACAATCTAATGGAAGAAAGATAAGTATGATTCACAGCAGACTATAACTGACAAGATAGAAAATGCATGTAAAATAAGAGCTTTCTATCTTTGCCCACACAACAAAGAATTAGATCTGAGAAGTTAATAAAAAGGACAAAATGGAATCATATAAGATAATCAATGCAGAAAAAAGAACAAAGACCAGACTGGAGACAAAGAAGACAAACAGCAGGGTGATATATTTAATTTATTCCCAATCACATTAGTAATTATATTAAATATAAATGGTCAAAGTAGGGGGAATATAAACAATTATGAGAATGGTAAAAAATTTCACAACTGAGGTGGCATTCCCTAGAAGCCTTAAAGGATGGGACATGATTTTGGCAGGCAGAGATAAAAAGATATACGGGGAATGTTCTGAGGCAGCCTCAAAACATAAAAAGATGAAACTACAAGATCTATTTTACCAACAATAACTCATCCACATGAACTAGAGTACAATTAAGATACAAAGGAGAATTAGAGAATAAAATCAAAATTATGTTAGAACCATACTAGGAGTCCTTTGAATTCCAAAGAGAGGAATTTGTAATCAGTTTGGAGATTAGGGGAAAATTGCTGAAAGCGACAGAATCAGAGCAGGGCTTTAGGATAACTAGTCTGAACGTGATCCATTCTATACTTGTAAGTAGATTAAACCAGAATGTCATGAAGATGTGCTTTATTAAGAAAAATTTACATCTAATATTTCCTTTAAGGTACAACAGAAAAGAATTAAAGTAGATGAATTATGACATCAAGTCAGGTACATACTGGGATGGGGTAGGCAAGGCAAGAACCAAGAACATTCATGTACAGAGAACTTTCTGTTTGGAAATCTTAAAAGTGACATGTGGGACAGGACATGTGATCAGGAAATGAGGGTGAGATAGAATGAACAATGACAAATGTTATGAGCTACTGAACTTTAAAAAATAAATAAATAAATGGGTTATATCAGGGCAAAACGTCCTAAGAAGGGCAAGGCATCCTCTTCAAAACAGAATGTACAGTGGGTGGAGGGTACAGCAAGTCCTTCTATGTCCTCAGTATACTTGGAGTATTTCAATTATTTGGGGATAATTTCAGTAATTCTGCATTTGTTCAAGACAAAATGTACTTAAAGTTCAAGCTGTAAAAACATCTCTCTCTATTCTACCTAATGTTTCCTGATCTGTAAATTACCAAAACTCAAACCCATTATGCCTTGAAGTAAGCTTCCTAAAGAGAACGTTGAGCCAAACAGTGTAGCTGTTAAAAGGTCCTATTGTGAGCATGAACAAGCCTCTGAGGGCAATATCAGAATGGCATATGTTTTCTATGAAGTAGATGTCTATAGCAGGTGTTCATACATTCTGGAAATGAAAACTGCATCACTTGTTACTTAGATGGTAGGTTCTTAAAATAGCGGAATGGGTGGGTTAGTCATATTCTACACAAACTGCATTTTCACCCCTGCACATGCCTCTACAGGAAATTTAAAGTCACTGAAAATCATTTCAGCCGTTCCGAATGTAACGTCTGAAGGTTATCGTGACAAAATTATGTTCTAGAACCTGTGAATTATACACATAGAAAATTGTCCATTTTTTACTTTATAGGTAATGTTAAAAGAAATGTAACTTTTTAAAAGATGAGTTTGTTTAAATCTAATAACATAAGATTATTTTTATATAGGAAAAAATTAGGTATGAATGAATTCAGTGAAAATGATTACACCTGATTCTCCTTCAATATTTTTCAAGAAAACTTTTCAAAGTTGCCATTTAGAAGAACTGCAGTCTTTGTTTACAAGGCAACAATGGGCCAGTTACTCAAAAGTTAACCTTAAACTGGCTATCTAGATTCAGATGTTTAAAAGAGATATAAGAAATTAAAAACACCCACTTTCTGTCATAATTATGCATGGAAATTACATTATTTTAGAAGGTGACATCAGATGGACTGCATTCTCAAAGAACTGACAATAAGCATGAGTTTCTCATGTATAAAAGTTAAAAAAAATAAACTTAATTCTCCCATTTAATTCCACAGTATTTGAATTGTCTTGGGTCTCATGCATAAATGAAAACATTAAGAAATACATAAATATGATTATCACAGATCTTGTCATGTAGCAGACAATAACCATTTGCAAATTATATATGTATATAATTATATACATAAAATGCAAAACAAGGATTATTTGCATATAGATTACTCCTGAACACATATCCAATATACTATAAACGATTATCATACAAATACTGTACAACAGGTACCCTTAAAGCAGAGAAAATTTTTTTCATAGTAAAAGAGAAGAAACTAATAGTCTGCTATCCACATCTCAAGTCTCTGGTCAAGTTTAATGGCTTTTAAAAGTCGCTTTAGAAAACATTTTTTTGAAGCAATGTCACTGATAATACAGAACTACAGGAAAAATTACCCATAGACTATATTACTGCTTTTTCATTCCTATGCCCTAGAACAGTGTATGAGAACCAGAATCACCTGAAAAACTAGTAAACATTCAGATTCCTGGGCATTCCCCACAGTAAATTTGGCAGTGTGTGCCAAGAATCTGAATTTCTAACAAGTTTCTTTGTGATAATAATGCCACTAGTCCATGAACCACACTGGACACACTGGATTAGCATTAGAACACGTCAGCAAACTGTGGCCCAGGGTTGAATTCAACCTGTTGCATGTTTTCATAACACAAGTTTTACTGGCACACAGCTATGCCCATTCATTTCACATACACACTGTCTGTGGCTGCTTTTGCAGAGTAACAGCAGAATTGAGCAGTTGGATCAAACACCATATAGCCTATATCATAAAGCCTCCAAAACCTTAAATACTATTTGGCCTTTCACAGAAAACATTTGCTGACCCTCACCCTCAAATGCCTCTCCTCCCTATTATCCAGAAATCTTTGACATTCAGAAATAAAATTTACTGATATCAAATACGAAGACATGTACTGAGACAAGAGTATTTCAAATATTTATCATCTTCATCAATGTCTGTGACTAACAGCACTGAGTTACTGACTTTCTTACTGCTATGACAGAATGATGAATGTCTCTTATATTCCACAATTAAAAGTCACAAACTTAACTCTCCTTTCTATACACCTGCAGTTTCAGAGAAATGGTGCTAATAAAATCTACATAGTACAACAGAAAATACACTTGAAACATTAAAATTTGTACTGATAAAATTTCTTATTTGAGAAAATATAGGCAATATAGTAAATTCTTAATTATCCTTGGTAATAAAGACAGGGAGTAGAAGGATAAGTTAAATCATTAATTTCCTCAATAATTTTCTGTATCATCACATTTTATCCTCTGCTTTTCCTATTTCTGCATCACTGGATAGGTTAACAAATAATGAGAAAGTAGCACCAGCACTATGTTGACATCTGGCTTCTACAGAGTGGTGCTTGCTGGCCTTACACCTCTCAGATATGTTTTGCTAGATTTAAACAAATTTTTGCAGTATATGTACTAGTCAATTCCTTCCTCTACCATTTCTTCATATCTTATGACAGGACATTTTAGTTGCTGCACTCCTGGACACATTTGATTTGGCAGTCCCTGGTTTAAATAATATTCAAAGTAAAAAAACTGGGTCATGTAAATAGATCACTTAAATGGTAAGTATAATTAAAGGCTATTATATATATTTATTATGTATACCTATATAAATAAAACTGTAGTTAGTTGTATTAATAAGGAACTAATGGCATCTTAGAGCAAAAGTCTCAGATTGCTATCCAAATGGGGCAATTTAATTTTGTGAAAGTCAATATAGTTTATTCATCCCCACTAAAAGTTTAAGACTAACAGCCTTACTTATTATTGATATAATACTGTCTCTAGAGGTTCAGGTTAATTTACATCTACTGATAAATAAAACCCTTGTTTATTGGGCTATTATATGCACAGTTTTCCAATGAATTATGTATTTGATTGCTAATGAACCATTTATCTTTGAATGAGAAAAATCCCAAACCAGTATTTTATAAATGCTTGCTAAATAGGCAAAACCAGTACAATATTGTAAAGTAATTAGCCTCCAATTAAAATAAATAAATTTATATTAAACAAGAATATGATACTAATAAATTAACAGAAGGAAATTTTGCCAGCTAATACCTGTTGCACGATTGTTGTTAATTCCAAGCAGAGCTGTATGACATTATTCCTTGTAACTGAATAGTCTGTGACAGCAGCAAATGGTGATCTATAAAGGGAAAAGGAAAACTGTGATTAATCGGAACAGCTTTTGAAAGGTCCCCAAAGACAACAACATAAAATAAGGTTTTGAATAATGTGAAATGAATTGTTCTTAAGATTACATAGTGATAAAAATATTCAGAACGTACTTAAGGAAAAAAATTTAAGAGAAATGCTTGGAAGAGAATTAAATACAAGAAACAATGCTTGCTTTCCATCATACTACTTTCTCTTTTTTTAGTTCTTAATACTTAAAAGTTCTCTGGTACTCACAAAGTCTCTTTACTACATCTAAAATAAAATAAAAAATGGCATACTTAAGCAAAGACATTTTGGGTTCTTTTCAAATGAAGCTAACATTGTTGAGTCCAGTATCAGCTAGAAAGAGTCACAATCTAGAGCTTAGTCTCATGACAGCTATCACTTACTGAGGACTTACTATGTGCCAGTTATTCTTCTAACTGCTTTACATGTACTAAATTTCACAACTCTTATAGGCACTATTATTGTTGTTTGCTTAGTCACTAAGTCATGTTCGTCTCTTTGGGACCCCATGGACTGTAGCCCACTGGACTCCTCTGTTCATGGGATTTCCCAAGAATACTGGAGTCGGTTGCTATTCCCTTTTCCAAGACACTATTATTTACTCCCATTTTACATATGAGACAATTGAGGTACAGCAAGCTTAAGTGAAAACTAGTAAGTGGTGGAGCTAATATTCAAACAGAGGAAGGCTGACTCCCAGATTCCACAGCCCAGAGTTAAACACTGATATACCAATTGCTGTGAGTTTAAGTAGCTTTTCACTTGTACTAAACTAATGGCTTTATGTCACTTCAGATCCTTTATCAAACAATTTGGCATACAAATAATATATATTGGTACAAGGTTTTTATTTTCAAGAATGTTACAGACAGCAGCAGTCTTCCCAAGCAAGTGTTTTGCCACCAAATGAATTTACAGTGGCCTTCCCTTGTGGCTCAGCTGGTAAAGAATCCACCTGCAATGCGGGAGACCTGGGTTCAATCCCTGGGTTGGGAAGATCCTCTGGAGAAGGGAAAGGCTACCCACTTCAGTATTCTGGCCTGGAGAATTCCATGGACTTTATAGTCCATGGGGTCGCAAAGAGTTGGACACAACTGAGTGACTTTTACTTCCATTATTCTTTATCCTCTTTGTCTATGAATGCCAATTACGTTTTTATGGGACCAGAGATTATATGGGAAGCCCAGTTTAAAGATAACAAGAACACAAAAAGAAAAGATATGGGGCTAAAAATCTAGTCAGATAACTAGAACTTCAGTGCTTCGGATAACTCTTAAGGCAATTTATATAAAACTGCTTCTTGGTTACAATCTGAATGTCTCTCTTACAGAAAAACTCTAGAACTCAAGCACCTCCCATCTCCATAGGTGTCCATATGAGAGGGTCTTTATTAGTTATAGTTTTAAAAATCATATTTTTCACTTACCTATTTTGGCCATTCTAATAGCTATAGAGGGGCATATCACAGATTTAATTGGTATTTTCCCAAAGTTATATGTATTTTCCCTATGTATTTATTATCTATATTTAAGAGCTATTTAATTTCCCTGATAGTTTTCCAACTGGTTTAAGTAGTTTGTGATATTGAAGGAATTGAGTCATATCACCGAAGCTGTCAAACGTATTTATAAAGAGTTATTTGTAGTATTTCTTGTTATCCTTTTAATTTTGATTGACTTCTCAACATACTGTGCTTCCATTTTCATTCATTTAGTTCTTTGATCATTATTATTTGCTCCCTTCTGCTGCTTTGGGCTTATTTTCTATTTTAATTCTTTTAAGCATACTTAACATGAGATCTAACCTCTTAAAAATTTAACTGTAAAAGACAGTGTGGGGAAATTAAGAAGATGGCACCAGTCAGTCTCTCTCATCCCCTCGCCCCATGTTCTGTAAACAATGGCTTCACACAGTTATGTAACAGCTGAGATCACTTACAGTACTGCACACACACGTCACAAGGTACTCACTTGGTCAACAGGCTACCTTGTACAGTACGCCTGTATGAGCTTCACCATGAAAGCCCTGGCTACTACAGCACTGGGGGTACACGGGAGTGACATCATGGGTATGTTACATGAAGTTATCTCATGACTACGTTGTGGCTACATTATGGTTATGCTATGGCTATTGCTATGGCTGCTGTGTCAGGCAGGAGAGAGGCTGTGTTATGGCTGTCATGCCAGCCAGGAGAGAATAAACACATCTGCAATTCCTGTGGCTCCTCGAGTCTTCTTCCAGTCTCTTAGTGCATACGTTATCTCTGCTAAGTTCAGTGAACAGTACAGTGTGAACAGCAAGACAACTGGCATCACAAAAGGACCAGCTAAAGACAGTATTGTTATCTATAGGTACAATGTTCTACACCAGGTATCTATAACTTTTTCATCTTGCTTAACTGAAACCTTATGCCCATGCCTGTTGATTTATTTTCTTGAGAAGAGAGCTTAGATAGCAATTTGAGATCTTTTTTCTCATATAAGCAGTTTTTACAAATTTCCCTTTCAGAACTGCTTTAGCTGTGTCCCACAAAAATTGCATTATTATATTGTCATATATAAAAATTGTATTATTATATTATAATTGAATTTTAATATTGTGACCCTTCTTATTTAACCTTATATGCAGAGCATATCATGAGAAATGCTGGGCTGGATGAAGCACAAGCTGGAATCAAGATTGCCGGGAGAAATAAGAATAACCTTAGATATGCAGATGATACCACCTTTATGGCAGAAAGTGAGGGAAGAACTAAAGAGCCTCTTGATGAAAGTGAAAGAGAGAAAAAGTTGGCTTAAAACTCAATCTTCAGAAAACTAAGATCATGGCATCTGGCAAATAGAAGGGGAAACAGTGGAAACAGTGACAGACTTTATTTTTTGGGGCTCCAAAATCACTGCAGATAGTGATTGCAGCCATGAAATTAAAAGACATTTGCTCCTTGGAAGAAAAGTTATGACCAACCTAGACAACATATTAAAAAGCACAGACATTACTTTACCTACTTTACCAACAAAGGTCCATCTAGTCAAGGCTACGGTTTTTCCAGTAGTCATATATGGATGTGAGAGTTAGACTATAAAGAAAGCTGAGCACCGAAGAATTGATGCTTTTGAACTGTGGTGTTGGAGAAGACTCTTGAGAGTCCCTTGGACTGCAAGGAGATCCAACCAGTCCATTCTGAAGGAGATCAGTCCTGTGTGTTCTTTGGAAGGAATGATGCTAAAGCTGAAACTCCAATACTTGGGCCACCTCATGCGAAGAGTTGACTCATTGGAAAAGACCCTGATACTGGGAAAGATTGAAGGCAGGAGAAGGGGATGAGAGAGGATTAGATGGTTGGATGGCATCACTGACTCAATGGACATGAGTTTGAGTAAACTCTGGGAGTTGGTGATGGACAGGGAGGCCCGGTGTACTGCAGTCCATGGGGTCAGAGAGTCGGACACAACTGAGTGACTGAACTGAACTGACAAAAATTGTGACTTATCATAATTTTCATTCTGTTCAATGTATTTCTTTTTATTTCCCTTGAGATTTCCTCCTTTTATCCATAGATTACTAGAAGTGTGTTGTTTGATTTCTAATTTGACTGCATTATGGTTAAAGAAGACAGTCTGATTTAAATTATTTTGAATGTATTGAAGTTTGTTTTATAATGCAGATGTGGTATACCTTCCTGAATGTTCCATGGACACTTGAAAAGAAATTGTATTATATATTTGTTGAATGAAATGCTCTAAAAATGTCAATTATATCTTGTTATGTGGTGGTGCTCAGCTCTTCTAATCATTATGTTCTGTTTTGAGAGAGGAGATGAAGTATCCAATTGTAATTGTGGATTTATCTATTTCTTCTTTTAGTTCTGACAGTTTTTGCTTCAGGTACTTTGAAATTGTTGCTTGATATTATACAACTTAGAAGTTTGTTTCTTTCTCTTCTTTTTTAATGTGGACTACTTTTAATGTCTCGATTTGTTGCAATATTTCTTCTGTTTTATGTTTTGATTTTTTGGCTCCAAGACATGCGGGAATCTTAGCTCTCTGATCAGGGATAGAACCCTCACCCCCTGCATTAGAAGGCAAAATCTTAATCACTGGACCATCAAGGAATCCCTGTCTCTTCTTTTTTAAATTGTTTACTAGAAGAAAAAGCAAAGGAGAAAAGGAAAGATATAAACATGTGAATGTAGAGTTCCAAAGAATAGCAAGAAGAGATAAGAAAGCCTTCTTCAGCGATCAATGCAAACAAATAGAGGGAAACAACAGAATGGGAAAGACTAGGGATCTCTTCAAGAAAATCAGAGATACCAAAGGAACATTTCATGCAAAGATGGGCTCGATAAAGGAAAGAAATGGTATGGACCTAACAGAAGCAGAAGATACTAAGAAGAGATGGCAAGAATACACAGAAGAACTGTACAAAATAGATCTTCACGACCCAGATAATCACGATGGTGTGATCACTGACCTAGAGCCAGACATCCTGGAATGTGAAGTCAAGTGGGCCTTAGAAAGCATCACTACGAACAAAGCTAGTGGAGGTGACAGAATTCCAGTTGAGCTATTTCAAATCCTGAAAGATGATGCTGTGAAAGTGCTGCACTCAATATGTCAGCAAATGTGGAAAACTCAGCAGTGGCCACAGGACTGGAAAAGGTCAGTTTTCATTCCAATCCCAAAGAAAGGCAATGCCAAAGAATGCTCAAACTACCACACAGTTGCACTCATCTCACACGCTAGTAAAGTAATGCTCAAAATTCTCTAAGCCAGGCTTCAGCAATAGGTGAACCGTGAACTTCCTGATGTTCAAGCTGGTTTTAGAAAAGGCAGAGGAACCAGAGATCAAATTGCCAACGTCCGCTGGATCATGGAAAAAGCAAGAGAGTTCCAGAAAAACATCTATTTCTGCTTTATTGACTATGCCAAAGCCTTTGACTGTGTGGATCACAATAAACTGTGGAAAATCCTGAAAGAGATGGGAATACCAGACCACTTGACCTGACTCTTGAGAAATTTGTATGCAGGTCAGGAAGCAACAGTTAGAACTGGACATGGAACAACAGACTGGTTCCAAATAGGAAAAGGAGTACGTCAAGGCTATATATTGTCACCCTGCTTATTTAACTTATATGCAGAGGACATCATGAGAAACGCTGGACTGGAAGAAACACAAGCTGGAATCAAGATTGCCAGGAGAAATATCAATAACTTCAGATACGCAGATGACACCACCCTTATGGCAGAAAGTGAAGAGGAACTCAAAAGCCTCTTGATGAAAGTGAAAGTGGAGAGTGAAAAGGTTGGCTTAAAGCTCAACATTCAGAAAACAAAGATCATGGCATCTGGTCCCATCACTTCATGGGAAATAGATGGGGAAACAGTGGAAACAGTGTCAGACTTTACTTTTGGGGGCTCCAAAATCACTGCAGATGGTGACTGCAGCCATGAAATTAAAAGACGCTTACTCCTTGGAAGGAAAGTTATGACCAACCTAGATATCATATTCAAAAGCAGAGACATTACTTTGCCAACAAAGGTCCATCTAGTCAAGGCTATGGTTTTTCCAGTGGTCACGTATGGATGTGAGAGTTGGACTGTGAAGAAGGCTGAGTGCTGAAGAATTGATGCTTTTGAACTGTGGTGTTGGAGAAGACTCTTGAGAGTCCCTTGGACTGCAAGGAGATCCAACCAGTCCATTCTGAAGGAGATCAGCCCTGGGATTTCTTTGGAAGGAATGATGCTAAAGCTGAAACTCCAGTAGTTTGGCCACCTCATGCGAAGAGTTGACTCATTGGAAAAGACTCTGATGCTGAGAGGGATTGGGGGCAAGAGGAGAAGGGGACGACAGAGGATGAGATTGCTGGATGGCATCACTGACTCGATGGACATGAGTCTCAGAGAACTCTGGGAGTTGGTGATGGACAGGGAGGCCTGGAGTGCTGCGATTCACGGGGTGGGAAAGAGTCGGACACGACTGAGCGACTGATGTGATCTGTTCTGATAGGCTCATCTACTGCACTTTGGTGCTTTATATTTTAATTTAAATGTAATATTCACATAGTACACATTAACCCTACATTTCTCAAAACTGTTTGCTACAAGTATTTTTCCAGTTTGTCTTCTATCTTATACTAATCATTTTTTTCGATATTATATAATCAAACAATATATTTCTTTGTATTTTATTGCACATTTTAAAACAATAAGTCTACATCTGGAAATCATTTTGTCTATATTTTCTCCAGTTTCCTTATGAACTAATGCTTCTCGCTTAAATAAATAATATACCTAAAATTACTTTAGTGAACAGGTAGTGCTCCATCATAATTTATTTTAGAAAGGCTTAATCAAGTGCCCCAATTCCATTTATTTAATGACCCTTTTTCCAGTGAAAGTGAAGTTACTCAGTCATGTCCGACTCTTTGTACTTCATGGACTATACAGTCTATGGAATTCTCCAGGCCAGAACACTGGAGTGGGTAGCCTTTCCCTTCTCCAGGGGATCTCCCCAACCCAGGGATTGAACCCAGGTTTCCCGCATTGCAGGTGGATTCTCTACCAAATGAGCCACAGGGGAAGCCTTCTTTCTCCAGGAGTTTTAACATATTGCTTTCTAAATGATTCTATATATCACAGTCTATTTTGTGCTGTGTTCCACTACTGCTTATTACTATTTCAAAACAGTATATTTTTCCAACAAAATTTACCAAAACTTAAGGAATCATTAAGAATTCAAATAATGTTAATTAGAGCAAAATATATGCAATTAATTAATCTGTGTTCTCTGTTAAAAAAAAATTAACCTCTTTAATTGTAAGCAGGATCCAGTTTTAAACAAATCTATACTGATGGAAATTTTCTAAAATGTGATTGTAGAAATCATTGCATAGCTACATCTAAATTTATTAAAACTCATTAAAGGGGATAAATTTTATAGAATGTAAATTAGGCCTCAATAAAACTATTTTTTAATGATGTAAGATAAAAGTACTTCTAGGAAAACATCATTTAAAAATACCACCCAAGACCATTTTTGCTGCACTGAAGCATAAAAATTGGCATTTTAATTAAGAATTCAAAATGCTTCTGGCATGATTAGAAAGAGCTTGGGTTCCTAGTTTTACAAAGGTCAAAGACTGTTAATAAAATCTAAAACTTCATTCAGAAGTGATGAAGTACAGCATGATTTTCCCTATAAATTCTTAAAAAAAAATACTCATTTGATCTTTAAAATGTACCAAAAGAAAAATCTATTTGATAACTGAATGCCTGTAGCAAACTGAACTCTAAGGTGTGTTTTCCACTTTCCTGATCCTTCACATTTCAAGTAGGACCAGTTTCTCACTCAAGATTAAGTGTCCAAAAAAAATGGGAAAAAAATCTAAACATATAGCAAGGAAAACATAAATTTTATCTTGTAGTGAATCCCCCTAACGTTTTCATTTTAAAGGTAAATCACATACAACTATACTGACAACCATTCTTAGCTAGCATATATTAATATTTGGTATTATGATCTTGGCTATACACATACATAAATAAAAGAAGGCTGACAGGTTCCAATCTTCGTGAGTTACCAAAGATGACTTATGAGATAAGTCATCAAGATGAGATAAGCTCATCATGACTTAATGAGATAAAGAAATGTATCATTACAGAATCGCTGAACACGATCAGTTTGAAAACAAAATTATGAGAGGAATTTGTTTCTCAGTCTCAAAAAACCCCAAGTTAGAGCTCAGGCTACTTAGAAAAAAATAAGTGGCTGACTTAAAGGAAATTAAGTTCATGGCATGAAAACTTTTTGATGCCAAAAGTTAAAAGTTTTTTAAAAAAGATAAAATCCTTGACTCATTAATAAATGGCCATTACAGAAACTATCCTACATAGATCTTAAAATACGCAACTATCCTCAAATCTAATGGATAATATAATGCTTATACTTCTAACAAAAAAGTTATTGATACTATAAAAAACTTACTTGTTGTACATTCTTCTCAAACAAAAGCATTTATGGAAAGGTTATTAATGTTTCAGAAATCCTAAACAAATTAGAAGCTAATAAGAAAAGCTAAGAGTTAATCAAGAAATCTGAAAGGCCTTAATATTTCTCAGGTTGACATTGCTGAGCCTGAGGGGCAGTGTGTGAACAGCAGCCTTGCTAACATCACTGCTCATTTCTGGAACAAGAGGTGCCAAGTGGGAGCAGTGAGCACACAAGAGGAAATAAGACCAAACAACAAGCATCTGGTAGTGTTTGGGGTAGTTTTCTCTGCCTCTATAATTTTTCCCTAGTATAGAAATAACTTTTGTCCTATATTTCCTTATCATGAAAGAAGAAATTAGTTCAACCACTTTCTTAGATAAAGGAAAAGATTTCAAAGAATACATTTCTTTCCTTAGCATCCCAACCTTTATGCCTTAAATATTTAAAAGGTTTTCAATGATATAAAGATATCGCATTGATCCCTTCAAAACAGAATGGTCCTAAAATGTAGAAACAATTAGAAATAGGTATTAATGCTAAAAATGAGAGAAAAGATTAAACTTTCACTATAAATAGTAAAATAAACTTTTTCTATAAATAATACTTTTGAACATTTTTAATAAGGTTATGGCACAACATAGAACATAAATTGATCTGTAAACCTCAAAGTATAGATTCATTTTGGCAAAGCCATATAAAACTGCAAGAAAGATGAGGTGTGAAAAATAGCAGGACGTACGTTAAAAATAGACAAGTAAACCATGAATTGAAAATAAACAATAAAAATATTAACCAACTGTGATTCCTATCTGAGGTTTTTCCTCTGGGAAAGTCTGTTGTTTTATTCGTTGCTATTTAAAATAAGAAGGAAAAAAAAGGATTTTGTTAGCCTTAGATTTTATTTAAGAAATGTTAGGAGCTGTTTTTTTAAAATAAGTGTTGTTTATTTCAAACATTTTAAATATTATTTAAATAGAAGCTCCACTGAAATTGCGGGTTTTGTGATTTGTAAACATCTCCCCTAGCATTCTTTCAGTGATATTAAAATATCTCATTGATGTCTTCAAAGTAGAATGAGAAATAAACTTTCTAGAAACAAAATTTTACATAGCACTTTGAAGTATCAAGGCCAGAAACAGAAAAGTGGTATTCTTCTTTAGCATTTGAAGAGAAACACCCAAGTACAAATATATGTTTATATATGCTGCATTCCAAAGAATTACTTCCTCAAAATTCTGAAGAATCAGTCCACATTCAAAAGGAAATGTAGTATAACAAAGGAACAAGATAAAAGTGAAACCAGAAGGGCTTTTGTATTACAACAAACATAGATTCAAATGATAATTTTCACACTCGTGAATAACTTTAGGCAAGTTACTTCATGTTTCATATGTAAAATGGTGATAATGATATCTGTTCTGTGAGAACTCAGTGAGTCAATACATGCAAAGCATCTAGTTCAGTATGGAACTAAAGATTTTTTTCCTATTTTTTCTTTTCCTTTCTTCTCCTTCAAGTGACATAAAATAAAAATTGCAATAATGTCATCATATTGCTGTGCATGAAAGTTCACCTCAAAATGTAAAACAGGTGTAATGCCAAAAGTCAAATTTTAAAAATTAAGCCAGTTGCTTAGCATCAAAATAACCATACTCAACTGAGAGAATTTATTTTTCAACCAGAGCATTATATATATCAGAGGAATAAACCAAGTTTAAAGTCCAATGCTTGGCAGTATTTGATTGCAGTGACCATTTCAAACCCTCCAAATTAATCTACAATGACAAGTCAATATAATTTCTATGGAACTTTTATAATTAAGTACTTAAGCTCTAAATTCTTCAAAACGAAAATAAAAAAGACAAGATACATTCTTACCTTATATAAACAAAGCACAAAAACAGATCAGTTTGGGTCTAGAACTTAATATGAACTAAATCAGAGAAGAGATAGTTAAATCATGATTTTACAAATCACTAACAAATTTTGTTAGTATTTTGTTCTTTCAAATTATGTAAAGGGAAATAAGATGAATATATTTTTCATATCACTTTGGTGAACAAGGTCAATGATTTACAGACTATTAGTGCTTATAAGAGAACTTCAAATTCTCCAGATCTTACATCCTTATTCTAGAAAGAAAAACATAGGTTAAGGTTCAATATTAGGCAGAACTGAAACTCATCTCTTTCTTATTAGCCCCTCGGTCTTTTATACTATTTCATGATGAGTTTTGGCAGGGATTCACAACAGCAGTCATGGAGAATACGGCTCTTTTGGCTTTTCTAGTGTTGATTAATGTGTCTAGCTTTTGGTGTAGTTTGTAGGATACCCTGAAACAAGAGGACATGTGGAGTGTTGTGTTGTGCTCTAGCTACTACCTAGAAGACATTTTTTCTTTGAAAGGAATAAAAATATAACCTAAATACACATCTGTTAACAATCTCTAATAAAAGTCAGGAAAACTTTCCCGGGCTACTTGTCAGGAAAACAAACAGTGTAAATATTTTACCTGGCACAGTTACAGATAAAATCCTATTACATTTATATTTGACTTTGGAACCTTTCGAAATTTGTATTGGGCTTCCCTGGTGGCTCAGATGGTGAAGAATCTACCTACAATGCGGGAGACCTGGGTTTGATCCCTGGATTGGGAAGATCCCATGAAGAAGGGAAATGCTATCCACTCCAGTGTTCTTGCCTGAAGAATTCCATAGACAGAGGAGTCTGGCAGGCTATTATTCATGGGGTCGCGAAGAGTTGGACGTGACTGAGCGACTTTCACTTTTCACTTTACTTTTATGGCAGTGGAGAAGCAAAGTCAAGTTCCCAAATACAGAAGTTGTTTAGTTGCTACATCATGTCTGACTCTTTTGTGACCCCAAGGATTACAGACCACCAGGCTCCTCTATCCACAGGACTTCCCAGCCAAGAATACTGGAGTGGGTTGGCATTTCCTTCTTGCACTCATCATTTGCCTTTTCTCCTTGCCAATACCTCTAAAAGACTTGAGTCTATGAAAAGTCAAAGTCTGATATTATGCAAAACTATCCTGAACTACTAACCATTTCGCAGAAAAATTTCTTCAGAGTTATCACTTACATTTAACTCACAATCAACCCATGAATTCCAGCTTTCATTAATTCTAAATAAAAAGACTAAACTGTTGCTTGTAAGATTATATATATCCTGATTCCCTAATTTACCACATACTTTCAGTCTTACCCTGCCTAAACTGTCAGCAGCATTTGACCTTATCAACCACTTCACTTTTTCCCTAAAACTCTTTATTCCCATCTTAAACGTTCTCACCACATACACAAAAAAGGTAATTATGTGAGCTTATAAATTATATTAACTAATCTTATTGTGGTAAGCATTTTGCAACATGTATGTGTATCAAATCATCACATTGTACAGCTTAAACTTATACAATGTTATACATCACTTGTATCTCAATAAAGTTAGGAAAAATACAAAAATATCAACACTCCCTCTCCCCAAATATACCAAAAAAACTCTTTCCTCCTTTTGCTCCCATGACACCACTCTCAACAAATTCTAGCCTATGGAGTCTCTGGTTATACCTTCTTATTTTTTCCCCATAAGCTGAACTTCTAATCATCCTTCAATTGGTGGTGGTCTGCAGCAGTCATTCCTTATCTCAGTTCGCTTCGTTCACTCAAAAAACTTCATTGAGTACCTACTATAGGCCAAGAACTCTTCCAGATAACTGTGACTGCAGTGAACAAAGCAGATGAAAATCCCTGCTCTCTTGAAGCATACATCATGTGTAGAGTTGTCAGATAAAAACAAGACTAACACATAGGCAAATTATATAGAATGTTAGAAGGGTTTAAGTGTTATGGAAAACAAATATAACAGAAAAAGAGGAATTCATTCTAAAAATCACCTTCAGTTCAGTTCAGTCGCTCAGTTGTGTCCGACTCTGTGACCCCATGAATCATACCATGCTAGGCCTCCCTGTCCATCACCAACTCCCGGAGTTCACTCAAACTCACCTCCATCGAGTCGGTGATGCTATCCAGCTCATCCTCTGTCATCCCCTTCTCCTCCTGCCCCCAATCCCTCCCAGCATCAGAGTCTTTTCCAATGAGTCAACTCTTCACATGAGGTGGCCAAAGTACTAGAGTTTCAGCTTTTGCATCATTTTTTCCAAAGAACACCCAGGACTGATCTCCTTCAGAATGGACTGGTTGGATCTCCTTGCAGTCCAAGGGACTCTCAAGAGTCTTCTCCAACACCACAGTTCAAAAGCATCAATTCTTCGGTGCTCAGCTTTCTTCACAGTCCAACTCACATCCATACATGACTACTGGAAAAACCATAGCCTTGACTAGATGGACCTTTGTCAGCAAAGTAACGTCTCTGCTTTTGAATATGCTATCTAGGTTGGTCATAACTTTCCTTCCAAGGAGTGAGTGTCTTTTAATTTCATGGCTGCAATCACCATCTGCAGTGATTTTGGAGCCCCCAAATAAAGTCTGACACTGTTTCCACTGTTTCCCCATCTATTACCTATGAAATGATGGGACCAGATGCCGTGATCTTAGTTTTCTGAATGTTGAGCTTTAAGCCAACTTTTTCACTCTCCTCTTTCACTTTCATCAAGAGGCTTTTTAGTTCCTCTTCACTTTCTGCCATAAGGGTGGTGTCATCTGCATATCTGAGGTTATTGATATTTTTCCCGGCAATCTTGATTCCAGCTTGTGCAAAAATCTCCTTACACCACCATATTAATATATTTAGGACTATCACCCATAGTTTAATGATTCCCAAATCTCTATCCACCATGTATCTTTTCTGAGTAGCAATATTCTAAAGAACTTTTCACAATCATGGCCAACACTCAGCACTTGTCCTCCACCATAACTCGTTCCTCCTATTTTGATAATGGCTTCACCATCCACTGGATGAGCCAAGTCAGATACCTTTATTCACCCTAGATGTCTCCCTTTTCCTTAGTCTCTATATCTGTCTCTAATATTCTTCTATCCCCATTCCTGCTTCTCCAATTAAATATCTCAGTCAATAGCAAGCAGTGCAGAGAATCAACTCTGTGGTCAGATGACTGGAATGAATCCTGGCTCCACCACTTACTTCCTATTTGGTTTTTAACTTAACTTTTGCCTCTGAATGTTGTATTTTTCCTATCTGCAAAATGAAGACAACTCTCCTAGGTTTGCTTTAAGTGAATGTGGCTGGTAGTATCAGAATCACTAATAGTAGCAATAGCATGATTAGAGTTGGCACTCCATATTGGCAAGTTCCATATCTATGGGTGCAGCCAAACTTGATTCAAAATATTTGGGAAAAAAAGATTGCAGAGAGCTCCAAAGAGTAAAATTTGAGTTTGTTGCACAAGGGCAGTTATGTACATAGCATGTATTAGGTATTATAAGTAATCTACCAATGATTTAAAACATAAAGGAGGATGTGCATAGGTTTTATACAAATACTATGTCATTTTATATAAGGGACTTGAGAATCCTCGAATTTTGGTATCTGAGGGGTCCTGGAACTAACTCCTGGGCAGATAACAAGGGACAAATACTCCTAAAACAACCTCTTAACTGGTTTCACTTCTTTTAGCCTTATTCTTCACCTAATATTTCCCAACACTATAGCCCAAGTCATCATCCAAATTCACAGGTCTGAAAACAACAGTGATTCTAAACAGCTAACTATATGCCTTCAGCATAAAGACCAAATACCTTAAAATGACAAAGAATTATTTTTGTTCTTCTTCTTTCCCTTTTAAAACTTAATCTGTTAAAGCATAATCATTATAGGCAAGCCAGCCTGGAGCTAAACTTTCCTCAGAAAAATCTTCAAAATATAAACTTAAGTTTCTTTTTTCAATTTATAGTCTAGTCAGAAGATTTTTGAGGTTATCACAAAGTTGTCTGTTTCTTCAAAGTATATATTTCATTTTTATGGCCAAAATGTTAAATGGCCTTTGATTTAATTATCACTGTAGTATTATATAATTCAAAATAAGGATTATGAGAACCTTTGCAGCAATGGAAGACTAACAGATGAATTAATTTATTTCCTTCAAGCTTTTTCTCACATTTTTTTTTCCTATGAAACAACACAAAACACCACTGATTGTATAAATTACTATGTATGTGTGTGTGTATGCTCATGTATGTTTGCAGATAAACTAGCATTTACTAAGGATGTGGTCTTAGATGATACAAATAATGCAACCATAATAAATTATATAATACAATGGAATTTCAGAAATTATTATATAATGTTCTAGAAGCCATTATGTGACTTTATAAACATTACCTGCCATTAAGAAGTAAACACATTCTCTAATCATTCTATTTATTTATTTCATAAGTACTAATGTAAAAAGAAAATAATGAAATTTACTGAATAAAATATAAAGGCTTCACAAATTTATAATATAGGATAGGTGATATAAGAAGATATAACTAAAAATCAAATATATTTTCTGTAAGTTTCCCAATTACTGAGAAGCTTCTTGAAACAAGTATATTACATTACTTAAGGATAAGCTATAGTTTAAATATATTTACTTATTGATCATTATACAACTTATAGAATCTATGTTTAAATGACAATTCATACAATTGATAAATGTGGGTTAAACAATTTAAAGAATTTAATGGTGTCATAAGAGAAATATGCTGTCTACCAATTAATTATCCAAAAAGCTAACAATATACAGCCTACTGTTCAGATCTGGATTTAGTATTATCATGTTATATGTTTGGAGAAGGGAATGGCAACCCACTCCAATATTCTTGCCTAGAGAATTCCATGCACAGAGAAGCCTGGTGGGCTCCAGTCCATGGGGCTTCAAAGAGTCGGACACGACTAAGAGACTAACACTTTCAACTTCGTGATATATTATTAGTAATATATATATATAAACTTAGACATTATAGAAATAAGTAAAATTATCTTAACTTTTACATTAGACATAAAAACACTTTATTTTTAATATAAAGTATTATAGTTTAAAAAAAGGAAAAAATATAATACAGTTGAACTTCAAACAACAAGAGGGTTAGGAGTCTCAACCCTGCACAGTTGAAAATTCATGTGTAACTTTATACTCAGCCCATATTCACAGACTCATTCAACGGACGATTATGACGTGTAGTACTGTAATGAATATTGATTGAAACAAACAAACAACTATATTTAAGTAGACCCATGCACTCCAAACTCATGCTATTCAAGGGTCACTGTGTATATATGTATATACATATGTGCATGCGTGATCAGTCACTAAGTCATGTCTGACTCTTTATGACCCCATGGACTGTAGCTAGCTGGGCTCCTCTATCCATGGAATCTTCCAGGCAAGAACACTGGAGTGGGTTACCATTTCCTTCTTTAAGGGATCTTCCCAAACCCAGGATCAAACCCACGTCTCTTGCATCTCCTGCATTGGCAGGTGGAATCTTTACCACTGAGCCACCAGGAAAGCTCATATATATCTGTACATGTATGGAAATCCTACTGACATTTATTCAAGAAAAAATTCTAGTAAACTTCTATATATCAGAGTTTCTCAGACAAAATATTTTTTTGATTATTTAACCATTATAACATAGTATACATCCTGGTGGATTATAGTCCATGGGGTCACTAAGAGTTTGAGCAACTAACATTCTTATGTCCCTCAGAAAAAATTTTCAAAAACGAAAACTTTAGTTTTAATACTTGTAATGTTTCACAATTAAAATGTTTAATCACATATATAATTTTAACAACCTTTTTCATTTTATATTATGAAAACTTTTATGTTATTTTATGTGTTCAAAACAAATGAAATTAACTAAACTAGCAAAAAAAGGACCAAAATTGTGTCTGTAATATCCAAAATTGACTGTGCAATGTGAATAATAATATAGAATGGATAAAGCAAACGTAATGAGACATACAATGCACACTATGAAAATGTCAGTGTCTAATTACCTGTTTAAAACAATAAATAGAATGTTGATGTTTGCTTCTTTAAATATGACCAATGAATGAAAAGCACATAGAAAATCAGGAGACAAAGCAAGGCAGTATTACAAATCTTGTGATAGCCAAAAATGATTTTGCTTATAAAGCAGAAAATGTATTTTAAAACTGTCAGGAACTAATGACTGATTAGCTAGTCAGTTGAATATAAAATCTTGCAAATATAAAATTTTGCAAATAATTAGTATCACAATGCCTATATTGTGGTAAATCATAATTAGATATTTTTTACTTAATATTCTTCTACTTATCAATTTATCAATAAGCAATCTTTTCACAAGAAAATGAAATAATGTTATATTCAAACTGATGTCTGAAGAGGATAACTTATGAAACATGTAAAAGGTTTTACCTGTCCAACCAAGCAAGCAGACTCTTGGCTGCTCCAATCAGATCCACAACTGAAGTCAGAAAGTCATTTGGCAATTTTCTACTGGTTCTCCCATCATAATGGCCACTCCTTCTCCTCCCTGTTATAAAGTTCTGTAGATTTTTGGCAGATGCATTCAACTTGTGAGAAAGAGTTTTTAGATTTTCTGTTTCCAAGCCATAATTCTGAATTATAAAAAGAGAGAAAACAAATATACTTACAATCAATATTTTATTCAGTCAACATTTACTGAGTACTTTACTATATGTACAGGCAATGGAACGAGTATTAAGAGTTAAACATGAATAAGATAGGATTCCTGGCCTAGCAGAATTCATAGTCAAATGAGGATTTGAGGAAACATCAGATAAACAAATTACAATAAAATGTGTAAGTACTAACATGAACATGGAGAGATGAGGGCATAGTATCTTGGAACTAAGGCACCCAAGACAGAAAAATTATAAGAACTCATAAGCAGTTTCTTTTTTAAGCAAACCTAAGTTCATTTACTTGTGAAATTCATAATTATCAACAATTATTTTTGATTATCTATTCTATTAGCATATGTATAGTCATGAAGACTCTTGAGAGTCCCTTGGACTGCAAGGAGATCCAACCAGTCCATTCTAAAGGAGATCAGCCCTGGGTGTTGTTTGGAAGGACTGATGCTGAAGCTGAAACTCCAGTACTTTGGCCACCTCATGAGAAGTGTTGACTCACTGGAAAAGACCCTGATGCTGGGAGGGATTGGGGGCAGGAAGAGAAGGGGACGACAGAGGATGAGATGGCTGGATGGCATCACTGACTCGATGGACGTGAGTCTGAGTGAACTCCGGGAGTTTGTGATGGACAGGGAGGCCTGGCGTGCTGCGATTCATGGGGTCGCAAGGAGTCGGACACAACTAAGCGACTGAACTGAACTGAACTGATAGTCATGAAAGTAGACAGTAGGAAAAATTATGTTTCCCCAAAACGAGCAAAGTAAGTACAACCCAACAATAAAATACATCATATACAATATAACTTTCCTTCTGTGTCCTCTTCATAATGACTCACATAGGAAGTTTCTTTTATGATATGGTGGTATACATAGTAAACCTCTGCATCCTTAGGGAACCAATACACTTTCTCCTTTTTATAATACAAAATTTAAAACTAAACTTTTAATTTTGTCATGGTTGCATTAGCTCAGTCAAGTATGAATCACATCTAAAGAAATCATAATGACTTTTTTGTAAGTATAATTGTTCTTCTTTTCCTTGGTCTCAGTTTTCAATTTCTAGTAATATACAGTGCATGTGTGCTAAGTCACTTCAGTCGTGTCAGATTCTTTGCAACCCTATGGACTGCAGCCTGCCAGGCTGCTCTGTCCATGGGATTCTCCAGGCAGGCAAGACTACTGGAGTGAGTTGCCATGCCCTCTTCCAGGGAATCTTCCCAACCCAGGGATCAAACGAGCATCTCTTATGTCTCCTGCATTGTCAGGTGGGTTCTTTACCACTAGCACCACCTGGTGAGCCCACAGTAATATATAGTATCTCACCCCAAATATTCCAAGAAGGATTTCTATGAATAAATACAAATAATTTTTTTAAACCATATTCAATGGGGACATATTGTAGGATCCTCTCAAATAAACTTCAGCGAAAGATTTCCCAAGTTACAACTAAATTTTAAAACAGGTAATTGTGAGTTGTAAAACACTTCTAGGAAAGGCCGGTTAACCTGATCAGAGGATGACCTTGATCAAACTACTTGGCAACATGTACACTATTTTCATGTGTAAAATTAAAAGTATTATTAACATAGAAAATCATGAAAGTTGAAGAATGTTAGATAGTCTCTGAGGCACAAACAAATTCTAACTTTGATTTAGCCTTTCCTTTTACAGTTAAGTAAAGTGAGGGAGACTTTTTGATTTGCTTTAAAGAGCTCAGAGCTTAGAGCAGACAGAAATCAGAATGGGACTGTAAGTTACCAGGCCACCTATGAGAGAATACCTCTACACTCACTCCTTTGCACTACTAATCTGTTCCTGTTCATGCAGGGTAGGAGAAACAAATGAAGCAAAATGGAAGAAAGTAATAGGGAAAATGAAAAAGGGAAGCAAATATAACAACAGATTTAGCTCTATTATCAAGTCAACAATTATTGCGTACCTAAGTTTACATGCAATTTAGGTTTATTTTTTTCTATGGTAATTTAAGGAAAGAAATAAAAAAGGGAGTGGGAAGAGGATTTGGACGCATAAACATTAATACCAACTTATGTATGTTACCACTAAAGATTTAATAATGATAAAAATCTGACTGTTCTTTGCTGAAAATTTATAGTTTTACTAAAAGAAAAGTTTTAGAGCCATAGATTCAAAACACACACACACATAATATATTAAATATTCACTGTTAAATTTGAACTGCAATAGTCTTGTCAAGTTAAAAGGTTTGGTTTACACAAATAAAACAACATTCTATTCAAATTCTATTGCATCTGAGCATGAATTATTTGTGAGACATTTAGGAGATTTTATCCAGCATGTCTGTATGTTATGAAGAAAATCCTCTTAGAACAGATACTCTAATGACTAAAAAAAAAATTATATCAACTAAACTTAAAATGAAACTTCTGAAGTACTTGAAAATATTATCAGAAGTTTTTCTCTGTGTTAAAGCATTTTCCCTGAAGTACAACAGTGTCTGCTTTTTTCATTTCTGTATATTAATCATTTTAATGAGAAAATATTTGCATTTGCTCAGAGAAGCTCAAATTTAAGTAGTTTAAAAATGAGGAACCTAATCGATCTGGTAACATAACTTGAACTCTATAGCCATTAGTGCCCACAAAAGATCCATTTAAACTATCTCCTTATATACAATCATCTCAAATATTTTATTAGAAATGGTAAAAGTGATTTTAAAAGAATACAGATTCTCTCATAAATAAAAATCTGTAGGCAAAGTACAACTACTTTGAAGCTTTCAAACTTTAAGATAGTATTACATTAAAAAAAAATACAGCTCAAGAATTAAGATAATCCAAAAATCTTCTGGACAAAATCTGGTAAGATACAGAGGTCTTCTAAGTTGGAAGCCTACTAAAGAAATACCCTTTATGAAGGAAATTCAGATAAAAAATGTGGGAAACAGAGTAACCCAGTAGCAAGAACAGACAAAATATGCATAGTAGAAGATGGAGAAGGAAATTCTTAAAAGTTATTTTAGTTAACAAATATAACTAGTTGAACTATTACTAGTTAAACCAATAATTCAAAAGCATTTAAGAAATTCTAGAGGACTATAAAAATAGTTTAGCAGCTTATCTGTATATAACACTGTCTATCATCCTCTGTCGTCCCCTTCTCCATCTGCCCCCAATCCCTCCCAGCATCAGAGTCTTTTCCAATGAGTCAACTCTTCTCATGAGGTGGCCAAAGTACTAGAGTTTCAGCTTTAGCATCATTCCTTCCAAAGAAATCCCAGGGCTGATCTCCTTCAGAATGGACTGGTTGGATCTCCTTGCAGTCCAAGGGACTCTCAAGAGTCTTCTCCAACACCACAGTTCAAAAGCATCAATTCTTTGGAAAGATATAAACATCTGAATGCAGAGTTCCAAAGAATAGCAAGAAGAGATAAGAAAGCCTTCTTCAGCGATCAATGCAAAGAAATAGAGGAAAACAACAGAATGGGAAAGACTAGGGATCTCTTCAAGAAAATCAGAGATACCAAAGGAACATTTCATGCAAAGATGAGCTCGATAAAGGACAGAAATGGTATGGACCTAACAGAAGCAGAAGATACTAAGAAGAGATGGCAAGAATACACAGAAGAACTGTACAAAATAGATCTTCACGACCCAGATAATCACGATGGTGTGATCACTGACCTAGAGCCAGACATCCTGGAATGTGAAGTCAAGTGGGCCTTAGAAAGCATCACTACGAACAAAGCTAGTGGAGGTGATGGAATTTCAGTGGAGCTATTCCAAATCCTGAAAGATGATGCTGTGAAAGTGCTGCACTCAATATGCCAGCAAATTTGGAAAACTCTGCAGTGGCCACAGGACTGGAAAAGGTCAGTTTTCATTCCAATCCCAAAGAAAGGCAATGCCAAAGAATGCTCAAACTACCGCACAATTGCACTCATCTCACACGCTAGTAAAGTAATGCTCAAAATTCTCCAACCCAGGCTTCAGCAATAGGTGAACCGTGAACTTCCTGATGTTCAAGCTGGTTTTAGAAAAGGCAGAGGAACCAGAGATCAAAATGCCAACGTCCGCTGGATCATGGAAAAAGCAAGAGAGTTCCAGAAAAACATCTATTTCTGCTTTATTGACTATGCCAAAGCTTTTGACTGTGTGGATCACAATAAACTATGGAAAATTCTGAAAGAGATGGGAATACCAGACCACCTGATCTGCCTCTTGAGAAATTTGTATGCAGGTCAGGAAGCAACAGTTAGAACTGGACATGGAACAACAGACTGGTTCCAAATAGGAAAAGGAGTACGTCAAGGCTGCATATTGTCACCCTGCTTATTTAACTTATATGCAGAGTACATCATGAGAAACGCTGGACTGGAAGAAACACAAGCTGGAATCAAGATTGCCGGGAGAAATATCAATAACCTCAGATATGCAGATGACACCAACCTTATGGCAGAAAGTAAAGAGGAACTCAAAAGCCTCTTGATGAAAGTGAAAGTGGAGAGTGAAAAAGTTGGCTTAAAGCTCAACATTCAGAAAATGAAGATCATGGCATCCAGTCCCACCACTTCATGGTAAATAGATGGGGAAACAGTGGAAACAGTGTCAGACTTTATTTTTCTGGGCTCCAAAATCACTACAGATGGTGACTGCAGCCATGAAATTAAAAGACGCTTACTCCTTGGAAGGAAAGTTATGACCAACCTAGATAGCATGTTCAAAAGCAGAGACATTACTTTGCCAACAAAGGTTCGTCTAGTCAAGGCTATGGTTTTTCCTGTGGTTATGTATGCATGTGAGAGTTGGACTGTGAAGAAGGCTGAGTGCTGAAGAATTGATGCTTTTGAACTGTGGTGTTGGAGAAGACTCTTGAGAGTCCCTTGGACTGCAAGGAGATCCAACCAGTCCATTCTGAAGGAGATCAGCCCTGGGATTTCTTTGGAAGGAATGATGCTAAAGCTGAAACTCCAGTACTCTGGCCACCTCATGCGAAGGGTTGACTCATTTGAAAAGACTCTGATTCTTGGATGGATTGGGGGCAGGAGGAGAAGGGGACGACAGAGGATGAGATGGCTGGATGGCATCACTGACTCAATGGACATGAGTCTCAGTGAACTCTGGGAGTTGGTGATGGACAGGGAGGCCTGGCATGCTGTGATTCATGGGGTCACAAAGAGTTGGACACGACTGAGCGACTGATCTGATCTGATGTGATACTACTTTAACAAAAGAGGTGGGTTAGTTGATCCTGCAAGTTAATTTTTATCATATTAGAACTCAATTCTAAGTAGCTCAAAATCAATTACTGACAACACAGATACCATTTTGCCTTTTCCTTCATGAAAATGGATGGTTTGTTCTGACTCACTATGTCACCAGTAAATCACACTCCCCAGCCTACCATGTAAAGAAGCAACAAGTAAATGAACTGCCTCTTTGTTTTGGCCAAAGGTATGCAGGTGAGAGTTACTGTCCTGACATTTTTAAAATGCAGGTTTATTCACTGCAGGCTTGCTTTTACTGGATACGCATGGGACAACTAGGCATTACTATTGGTATAGAAAGGACTAAATCAATTAAACAAAAGCTTGGACATGAAATGTACTTTGCTATTTTCTTTATCCTATGTTACCTATGTGGCCAACAACATTCATGCCAGGAATCAGGTGTGACTCCACAAGGATTCAACATAGCCAGTCTAGTCTTAAAGAACTGGTGCTAAGTTTCTACTGTTCTCTCAACTATATGCATGGAAAAGCACATGAAAGAAAGAAACAACATTTTAGAAAGTCAAGTTGGCTATACCCTCACTAGTGGCAAATTCTCACTACACACTTAACTGAAAATATTAGTACAATGCATTTTACAATGTCAATGCTATTTTCTTCAGAGCTCTTAATCTGAATGCATCATGTAATACATGTTTAAGTTTTATAATACTTTATAAATACAAGTGAGTCCTAAAAGGATTGCTTTAACAAATAGTTTCAGAAATAAATTATTTTGAGATGAATGAACCAAGCAATTATGCTGCAAAGAAACAAATCCTAGCAAGTGACATCAAATTTTTCATGCAAAATACCTATTACATTAAAAGTACATGAATGAAATAAAAACTGTTCTTATCCTGTCATAAATGATTCACTTGTACTTCTCAATACAAGTTGTATTGTCAGAACATAAATTGAGGACTATACATTAAACTATATATATATGCTCTATTATTTTAGTTAATAGAAGGTGCTCTCTATTGAAGCACATCAAATGATAGCATAACAGCTTGAAAGAGTTAATATAATTCCAAATCATGAAAAGCTTCTTTCTTTCTAAGATAACATTGTACAAACAGTATATTAAAGTGAAAGTGAAGTCGCTCAGTCATATCCAACTCTTTGCGACCCCATGGACTGTAGCCTACCAGGCTCCTCTGTCCATGGGATTTTCCAGGCAATAGTACTGGAGTGGGTTGCCATTTCCTTCTCCAGGGGATCTTCCCAACCCAGTGATCGAACCCGGGTCTCCCGCATTGTAGACAGACGCTTTATCATCTGAGCCACCAGGGAAGTCCTTACAAACAGTATATAGATGGAGCTTAATAAATCTATGTTACATAAATGAACAAGTCACTGAATATACTTTTGATTTTCATTAGCTTCCATGACATTTATTTCCCATCAGGACTAATTTTAAAACAAGGCAGAAAAATATTCCATTGCTTAAATGAAACAATGAAATTTGGTAACTTCTCTGTGTCTTCCTTATATTTCAGAGTCAGAGGCTGTATTGGCAAGAGAAAAAAATTATACAGTTCTCTGGAGAAAGGTAGAGAACTTCATTCAGTAAGCTAGCATCCATTTAATATCCTCTGTGTGTCCAGCACCAGGCAGAAAGCACACTGAGGACCAAAAAACCAAAGCAAAGATTTATAATGTGACACAAAGTGCAAAGTGCCGTTCTTGCCATCACTTCCCACTCTTCAGCAGCTAAATCAAAATTCTTCCTTTTCTCTGAACATCTCAAACTCTTTCACAATTCTGTCTTTACACATATTTTTCTGCCTAGATAACTTTTCTCCAGCTTTTTTATCTGGCAAACACCTACTTATCCTGCAAGTCCCAATACAGATCCCACTTACATTTCCTGGATCCCTCAGTAGTGTTTATCATCTAATTCTGCTTTCCCCTGGGATTTTTTTTGTTTTAAATCTATATTATCTTTTAACTACTCTTGTCCTCTTTACTGGACTATAGACATTTTAAGAGCACAGACTATGCCTTTTTCATCTTTGTATTCTCTGTGGTAGCACTGTATGAGCATGAATATATAATTGTTAAAAGAAGAAATAAATACAATAGATGTAGGAAAAAGTAGAAGTGTCAGTAGAGACATTACAGATTTGAAGAGACAAAACATAGTTTCCCGTTCCCAACAGCACAACTGCTGTTGCAATCAACTCAGCTTGCTGGGGAGGGCTCTCACCTTCTGATTTTATAATGTCATAGAGAAATACATCCGGATTCATTGCTCAAATATTTGCTTTATATTTACTGGAAAACATCTACTGCATAAAGTGTAAGCTATGTCCACTTTTAAGCTGCTGATGTATAGCCATTAGGAAGCAGTGAAAATGAAGTTTAACATTTGACCTCTTTGAGGAAGAAACATAGAAAGAATGAATTTAATGTTTTCATTTTCCCCCCCAAGAAAATGATGCAACACTAGAGTGCTTAAACCCAGAACTGCATGGCAGTGGTTTATATCTCTCATACCATCATTTTAAGTAAGTTGAGGTCAGCAGAGTTTATCATGGGCCAAACTCCAAAGTCTATAGGTCTAGATGCTTTCTAGGTAGTACCATAATGACCAATCTCATTCTCTTATTCAAAGTGACAGACTGGAGCTCAGCATGTGAATGGTTCATTTATGAGAAGACCTGCTTATGACACATTCACTCTAGATTTCAAGCTCTAACATGCTCAACTTTACTGTTATAACGATAGGGTACTGCTAGGTCAGATTCCCGTCTCTGAGTCACTTAGATGATACCTTTATGATGACCATTTTGACTCAGATATGGAAACCAATATGCAAAAACACTGTGGACTCTTACCTTACCCTGAGTACTAGCTTTTATTTCAGGCATGATTTCTGCGATCTGATTAGTGCAAGTGTGTGTTCTGGTCTGAATTAATTTTCTTATCTCAGGAATAAGGAAACAAGAGGATCTCTAAATTATCATGTGAAAAATATGTCAAGTCTCTTTCATTGCCACTTTCAAAAAAATGTTTATTCAGCATTTACTGCTGCCAGGCATTTGTGCTACATATTAGGTGTTCAATAAGCAATGGCACTTTTCCCATATAGCTAATAGTCTAGCAGAAGAAACAGATACTAAACTAAAAAAAAAAATATATATATATATATATATAAATAAATATGTAATTACAAAATAAGATGAGGATTAAGAAAGAGAAGAACAGTGAGGGGATGATTTTAGACCCGGTCAGGGTGAGGAAGTGAGTGATCAGGGCATGTCTCTGACAAAAGGACAATTAATGTTAAGATTGAAATGTGTAAGTAGGAGGTACTATTCAACCAATCTGGTTTCAGATTCTTTAAAAAATATTTTCAGTCAGTTCTCTTTTCTTTGCTTATTCTATTGGCTTTTTGTGAAATTTGATGACATTATTAATGTTCCTTAATGGAAATAATAGTTCCCACTGCTTTTGTGACCATTCTTTCATAGTTGTCTTCATGCTTCTCTGACAACTCCTCTGCAGCCTCCTCTCCCCTTCCCTCCCCTCCTTCCTTCCCAGATGGAGTGTCAAGGTTTTGAAGTCTATAAACCCTCCCTGAATGATCTCTCTCTCTCTATGGATTCAATCCCTATGTCCTTGAGACTCCCAAATCTCTGTCCTCAGTCACTTCTCAGCTCCAAATTCATAAATTCAATTGTCTGATGGAGTCTCTCTTTCTGGATAAACCAGAGATGTCTCAAATTCAACAAATATAAAACTCAATTTATATTCCCACCTAAATCTATTTTTGCTGCTATTGCCTATCTTCATTATTGTAAAATCTACTCTATCTCTGCAGCTAAAAGGATGGAATCTTTCTCAGCTTCTTTTATGTCACTCACTCCTATTTACCAGTATACTCTATTCCTGTTGCACATCCACAGTTCAAGCCATACTCATAGCCTAAGTGGATTATTTTAAACATTTCCTAATTGTTCCCCTATCTTCAGTCCAGGCCAGTCCACCCTTTTCACTACCATCAGTTACCTTTTTAAAGCAAGTAATTGATCATTCTTGCATGGATCTCTAGTGCCCAGACTAAGAACTACAAATCTCTTACCAGGATATTAAGGTACTCTACAGTCTGATCTATCTTCTAAAGTCTAATTTTATGCCCACTGCTTTCCGCTTACTTGTGGAGGGAAAATAACTTACCATTTTCCATACGTACCAGGCATGCTCTTTATTCTGTGTGCCTGTGTATGTGCCGTTTTATCTACCTGGAAATTACTTCCCTCTGTTTCTCTACCTCTTAAACACAAGCTCATATTCCAGTAGGCTGTTAAAGATGACATCTTTTGCAATATGAACCCATTTATCTTAGTCAAAATTTCTGTGTCCCCTAATACTTAGCTCATGCTTTTATTTTAGTAATTTTATTATTTATGCTTATTTGTGTGTCACTCTCCCTCCACTAGACTTTTCAAGATGGCAGGAACTAGATTTTACACTTGACACATACAGTGCTGAGTATATGGATGCTTGAATCATGTTTAATTATCTACACATTTATTATTAATCATCATCTTAATAATAGCGACAACTTATTGAATGTCGACTGGGTGCCAGGCAGTGAATTAGGAGCTATTCAAACACTATCTCATTTTCACACCACCACCAAGAGGTAGTTGATATTGCGCTAAGTTGCTTCAGTCATGTCCAACTCTGTGTGATCCCATGGACTGTATGTAGCCCGCCAGGCTCCTCTGTCCATGGGATTCTCCAGGCAAGAATACTGGAGTTGTTTGCCATGCTGTCCTCCAGGGGATCTACCCAACTCAGGGATCAAACCTGAGTCTCTTACATCTCCTGCATTGGCAGGGAGGTTCTTTATCACTAGCACCACCTAGGAAGCCCATAAAGTGTTAGTTGCTCCGTCGAGTCTGACTCTTTGCAACCCCATGGACTGTAGCCCACCAGGCTCCTTTGTCCATGGAATTCTCCAGGCAAGAATACTGGAATGGGTAGTTATTCCATTCTCTAGGGAATCTTCCCAACTCAGGGTTACAACCCAGGTCTCCCACATTGCAGGTAGATTCTTTAGTGGCTGAGCCACCAAGGAAGCACTTTTTTTTTTTTAAATAAAATATCTCTTGTTTAAATAAAATATCTCTATTTTAAATAAAAGAACTAAGGCAATGGTGAAATGATTTGCCCACAAATGTCATTAACTGACTGAGTCAAATTTCAGTCCCATATTATTACAAGACTCATGTTCTTTCTCATTGTAGTTCTAGCCCCAATCATGCTAGTGTCATTTTAGCTAACACGGGCGGGGGGGTGGGGGGAATCTATATTCCTCTCAGAATATCTAATGTACTATCAAAATCTTGCAGGATTATTTTGATATTGATTTCTCTTGCCTTGACTAGGCACTGCTCTTATAACAATACATAAGCAGACATAAATACAATATTCAATATTCATTGATATATATGCAAACAACACTAAAATAATTGATTATTTTAAGGATGATTTTTTCTAAAATAGGATTACTTTAACATTTGGGATACTAAATCAAGCTTTTAGAAGGAAATGAACTTTATAAATGATTGTATACAACTGTACATCCCAAGTGCTGCTGTGAAAACTCCCTTGGTGAGCTCTTAGTTTTTCAAGTAGCTAGATAAAATGCCACAAATTGAGTTAATAAGCCTCCTTAATTTGTAATTTGGCATGGCATAACACATCATATACAATGAAGGAGGAAAATACCACATCCAGTTGACTGATAATTAGGGGATTTTTTTTTCTTCTTGCATTGAAATTATTTTTGTAAAGGGGAGGAGAAGAAGAAACAAAAAAAATTATAGGAAAAAATTTTAAAAGGAAAGAAAACAGGGAGAAAAAGCAAAGTTTCCCTTCCCACCAGTTCTATGATGCACTTACCAGTGCACAAAGAAGGTCAACCGCTTCCAAAATCAGCTCCTGATGGCCGATGCGGCTGACTCCCAGATCCTCTAGCTCCTGATGTGTGATGCGCAGCAGCTGGTCCCCACTGATCTTCTCCCTCTCGAAATTCTTGATATACTGTTGCAAACAGTCATCAAGACCTGCAGAAGAAACATATTGAAGACCAGAATGAAAAACAACAACAAAAAAAACCCAGTGGAACCAAACAAATTTTTACAATAAAGCAAGCATTAACTCCTACCAAGTCACAAATTGAGTCCATTTCAGCTCTGGACTAGTTCAGTCATCCACCTTTTCTCAACCTATATATGGGCTTCACTGGGGGTGGCGGAGGGGGGAGGATAATCACTTCCTCCTATCCTTAGCTGTTAGGTTCCTATTTGAATTTTCCTCAGCAATTACTGGAAATCTTTACCTCTCTTCTTAGCATTCTCTTTGTGGCCTGTTTCACAAAATGTGTTAATGGGCATATTCCCCTACTTCCAAATTTATCTCTGCCCCCTCCTCCTTTCTTCTTTAACTCCATCGCAGAGGGAGAGGTATCATTGTTTCAATACAAGGCTATTCAATCTTCCTCTGCCACCTTAACACAACTTCAACAATTAAAAAATTAAATGTTGAAGTAACCCATTTCTTTTTTATTGACTTCTATGTTCAAACCTCTGTCACCTTAAAAAACAAAATAAAACAAAATTCTTTCCTTGATTTCCTTGATGCTGTGTTTCCCACTAGTCTGTTATTCCCTTCCAAACCCCTTACACATTTATTTCCTCACCTATAATGCACTCTTTAATCTACAATCATTTGCAATTTACAGATCCAAAAGCAGAAATCCACAATTAATATGGTTTTCAAGATTACTCAGGGCACTTCAATAAGTGATTGGCCAGGCTACAGATTGAGTGGCTTCAATAACCTATGAAACGACTTGATATAAATGTTGAACTGGACTAATAAGATTTTTAAGTAAGAAATACCAAGAAAGTGAGGTAATTCTCAATATCTAAAAGGTCTTGATTATATGTCAAGGCGGGAAATGAAAGGTAATAATGGGCTACAACTCAGCTGAAATTATGATGGAACAGATATTATAAGAGAAAGCAGAGACAAGATTAGAAAAACTTTGCAAAGGGAAGCAAAGTTCCATAACAGAAATTACGTAGCCACTGAAAGAAGAACAGATAATCCTAAAAACTGCCTGGTTCCTGGTACGGTAGTCTAGTATACCAGGTCACACAGTCTTCACTAAATTTCAAACTTCCTTAAAGTAACTTGAGTTAACCTGCAGTCTCTCTATATTATCTACTCTTTCTTTCACCCTCTACTGGTGTGTGTACATTGCTCTTTCTTGGTTCTCTTTGCCTATTTGTTGTCAGTTCCCTTTCAGGATGCTTTGTTCAACTGTCCTAAAATATTGTTGCCCTACACTCCAGAGGGGAGAAGGCAATGGCACCCCACTCCAGTACTCTTGCCTGGAAAATCCCATGGACGGAGGAGCCTAGTAGGCTGCAGTCCACGGGGTTGCTAAGAGTCGGACACGACTGAGCGACTTCACTTTGACTTTTCATTTTCATGCATTGGAGAAGGAAATGGCAATCCACTCCAGTGTTCTTGCTTGGAGAATCCCAGGGACCACGGGGCCTGGTGGGCTGCCGTCTATGGGGTCGCACAGAGTCAGACACGACTGAAGTGACTTAGCAGCAGCACGCTCCAAAGACCCCTTTCTACTTGCCTTACCTCTCACTCATTACATTCTAACTGAAGAAGCTCATCCACATCCATGTCTTCCACTTCCATCTGAGATCTTAAACATCCATTTCAGATTTCCCTCATGAATGCCAAACTTACATTATCTATATATTGTAACACGTCCACAACACAACTTCTCATTTTCCCCTCCAGAGGAGTCTCCTGTAATTACCGTCTCAGTGAAAGGTATCACCACCTATCCCAGTATAAAAACTAAATACTGTATTCTAATCACCGGAAAACTGACCAAACTACATCAATATATACGGTACTTTACAGATACCTAGACTATCTAATAAATCTAGACACATGATTTTGCTCTAGAACCCATGCAGTTAAATTTTGTTTTGACAACTCTCATATAGTTGCGAGATGATATAGCCATGTTAAATTCTTGATTTAATTCAGAGATAAGCTGGCCATCACTCTTAGTTTGTAAGTAAAAGCGTTATTTACTCTTTGCTCTGTTTTTTCCTCTTTTCAAATTTAATTTTATTCAACCAAAAAAATAAGAAAGTTTTCTTCAAAACCCTTTATGCCACTAAATAATTCTAAATTGCAATAAAAGTTAGGCAATATCTGATTTAACAAAGGGGAAATAATGTGAACAAGAATAACAAATAGTGGAGCATCCATGCCATGGAATACTACTTAGCAATTAAAAAGCCACAACTGACATACACAATAACTTGAATGGAGCTCAAAGAGTATTATGCTGAGTGAAAATGACTGATATGAAAGAGCTTACTGCAAGATTCCATTTATATTACATAATGAAAATGATGAAACTATTGCAGTAGAAAAGATATCAGTAGTTGCCAGATACTGAGTATATGAAGAGGCTATCACCATAAAGCAGCAAGAGGGAGATTTTGGAGGTGATTAAACTGTTTTGTGCTCCAACTGTGATATGGTAATGCAAATCTATACACATATTAAAACTTATACAATTGTAATGCCACCAATATCAATTTTATTCTGCAAATTGAAAAAAAATAAAAATTACAAATATTATAAATGAACTACAGGCAATACAATATTTGGAAAATATTAATTTTGGAATATAATTTAATTTCTTACATGGAAAATACTAAAATTTTTACTGAAAAAAATTTCCTTCTCATATCATTTTATCATAGTGACTGATATAAAAGACCGAGACCAGACAATAATGTTTCCAGCATTCCTTTTAGCAACTATATACTAAGTACCTATGGACTAGAAAAGGTCAGTTGTCATTCCAATCGCAAAGAAAGGCAATGCCAAAGAATGCTCAAACTACCGCACAATTGCACTCATCTCACACGCTAGTAAAGTAATGCTCAAAATTCTCCAAGCCAGGCTGCAGCAGTATGTGAACCATGAACTTCCAGATGTTCAAGCTGGTTTTAGAAAAGGCAGAGGAACCAGAGATCAAATTGCCAACATCTGCTAGATCAATGAAAAAGCAAGAGAGTTCCAGAAAAACATCTATTTCTGCTTTACTGACTATGCCAAAGCCTTTGACTAGGTGGATCACAATAAACTGTAGAAAATGCTGAAAGAGATGGAAATACAAGACCACCTGACTGGCTTCTTGAGAAACCTATATGCAGGTCAGGAAGCAACAGTTACAACTGGACATGGAACAACAGACTGGTTCCAAATAGGAAAAGGAGTACGTCAAGGCTGTATATTGTCACCCTGCTTATTCAACTTATATGCAGAGTACAGCATGAGAAACGCTGGACTGGAAGAAGCACAAGCTGGAATCAAGATTGCCGGGAGAAATATCAATAACCTCAGATATGCAGATGACACCACCCTTATGGCAGAAAGTGAAGACAAACTAAAAAGCCTCTTGATGAAAGTGAAAGAGGAGAGTGAAAAAGTTGGCTTAAAGCTCAACATTCAGAAAACTAAGATCATGGCATCTGGTCCCATCACTTCATGGGAAATAGATGGGGAAACAGTGGAAACAGTGTCAGACTATTTTTGGGGGCACCAAAATCACTGCAGATGGTGACTGCAGCCATGAAATTAAAAGACCCTTACTCCTTGGAAGGAAAGTTATGACCAACCTAGATAGCATATTCAAAAGCAGAGACATTACTTTGCCAACAAAGGTCTGTCTAGTCAAGGCTATGGTTTTTCCAGTGGTCATGTATGGATGTGAGAGTTGGACTGTGAAGAAAGCTGAGTGCCAAAGAATTGATGCTTTTGATCTGTGGTGTTGGAAAAGACTCTTGAGAGTCCCTTGGAGTGCAAGGAGATCTAACCAATCCATCCTAAAGGAGATAAGTCATGGGTGTTCATTGGAAGGAATGATAATAAAGCTGAAACTCCAATACTTTGGCTACCTCATGTGAAGAGCTGACACATTGGAAAAGACCCTGATGCTGGGAGGGATTGGGGGCAGGAAGAGAAGGGGACGACAGAGGATGAGATGGCTGGGTGGCATCACTGAGTCGATTGACGTGAGTTTGAGTGAACTCCGGGAGTTGGTGATGGACAGGGAGGCCTGGCATGCTGTGATTCATGGGGTCGCAAAGAGTCAGACACGACTGAGCCACTGAACTGAACTAACTTTGGGGCAGTGTGCATTCATGCATTTAACTACCTTTGAAAAGTCTCCTTCACCCTGCTAATTGGCAGAGCTGAGAGACTATAACCAGAATTCTAAGAAGCTGATATAATATAGGATGTATAGAGTGATGCAGTAGAAAACCACTCAGGGACTGTGGTCTTTAGAAGACTTCTTAGACGGCCAAGATCCACCATAGGGACCACCAGCATTTCTACTTTTCTCCCCAAAGCCAAGTTCTTTCTCTAAAAATTTAATGTTGTCTTCAGTTCAGTTGCATCCGACTCTTTGCAACCCCATCCTCTGTAGCACATCAGGCTTCCCTATCCATCACCAACTTCGGGAGCTTGCTCAAACTCATGTCCACCGAGTCAATGATGCCATCCAACTATCTCATTCTCTGTTGTTCCCTTCTCCTTCTGCCTTCAAGCTTTCCCAGCATCAGGGTCTTTTCAAATAAGTTAGTTCTTCACATCAGGTTGCCAAAGTACTGGAGCTTCAGCATCAGTCCTTCCAATGAATACTCAGGACTGATTTCCTTTCAAATGGACTGGTTGGATCTCCTTGCAGTCCAAGGGACTCTCAAGAGTCTTCTCCAACACCACAGTTCAAAAGCATAAATTCTTTGGTGCTCAGTTTTCTTTATTGTCCAACTCTCACATCCATACATGACTACTGGAAAAAAAAAACATAACCTTGACTAGAGGACCTTTGTTGGCAAAGTAATGTCTCTGCTTTTGAATATGCTATCTAGGTTGGTCATAACTTTCCTTCCAAGGAGTAAGCGTCTTTTAATTTCATGGCTGCAGTCACCATCTGCAGTGATTTTGGAGCCCAGAAAAATAAAAGTCTGACACTGTTTCCACTGTTCCCCCATCTATTTCCCATGAAGTGATGGGGCCAGATGCCATGATCTTAGTTTTCTGAATGTTGAGTTTTAAGCCAACTTTTTCACTCGCCTCCTTCACTTTCATCAAGAGGCTCTTTCGTTCTTCTTCACTTTCTGCCATAAGGGTGGTGTCATCTGCATATCCGAGGTTATTGATATTTCTCCCGGAAATCTTGATTCCCGCTTGTGCTTCATCCAGCCCAGCATTTCTCATGATGTACTCTGCATATAAGTTAAATAAGCAGGGTGACAATATACAGCCTTGTCGTACTCCTTTATTGATTTGGAACCAGTCTGTTGTTTCATGTCCTGCTCTAACTGTTGCTTCTTGACCTGCATACAGGTTTCTCAGAAGGCAAGTCAGGTGGTCTAGTATTTCCATCTCTTTAAGAATTTTCTTTAAAAAATTTAGGTTTGTTGTGATCCACAGTTAAAGGCTATAGTGTAGTCAATGAAGCAGAAGTAGATGATTTTCTGTAAATTCTCTTGTTTTTTCTATGATCCAACAGATGATGGCAATTTGATCTCTGGTTACTCTGCCTTTTCTAAATCTAGCTTGAAATCTGTAAGTTCACAGTTTATGTACTGTTGAAGCCTAACTTGGAGAATTCTGAGCATTACTTTGCTAGAGCCAAATTGCGCAAGTACAGCAAAGGAGGGATAGGAAAAAAAAAAAGAGAGAGAGAGAGAGAAACGGGTGGTATCCTGAAGATGAAGCAAAAAAAAAAAAAAAAATTCAAGACTTTGTCCTAATTTCTTCTAGAAAATGTTAAGCTGGCAATACTTAAATTATTTCCAAGTAGAAAAGATGATTCTGATTAACAGTAATACCTTCAATTTATTTATTTAGTGCTGTGTGCCAAGCACTGTTTTAAGAACTTCACAAACATTTTCTCATTTAATCTGTAGGACACTCTTATGGATTACATATAATTATCTTGACTTTACAGATAAGAAAATGGACATTTAGAGATCATGCCCTGGATCCCATAGCTTAATAGTAAAGTCAAATCTAAAACCAAGTCCATCTGACATCAAATCTCTACCTTTAAAACCTATGCTAAATTAGAAGGAATTAGAATTCTTCCCAAAGTGATCATCTGTAACATACAAGAAAGACATTATACCAAAAATATTTTTTCTATTTTCCATTTGAAACTTTAAAGACATTGTCTTAAAATCCCTTTATTTAAATTTTACTTTATATCAAAAGGGGTTTAGTATGTCATCTACATGCACACAAGCACGCACAACTCAGCTGCTGCTGCTGCTAAGTCACTTCAGTCGTGTCTGACTCTGTGCGACCCCGTAGACTGCAGCCCACCAGGCTCCCCCGTCCCTGGGATTCTCCAGGCAAGAACACTGGAGTGGGTTGCCATTTCCTTCTCCAATGCATGAAAGTGAAAAGCAAAAGTGAAGCCGCTCAGTCATGTCTGACTCTTAGCGACCCCATGGACTGCAGCCTACCAGGCTCCTCCATCCATGGGATTTTCCAGGCAAGAGTACTGGAGTGGGGTGCTATTGCCTTCTCCCCACAACTCAGCAGGAGAACACAAATTTAAAAGTCGATGAGAAAAATACAGTTGAGAGAAAATATCATTAAATGGGATCCAGAAATAATGGTGGTTAAAAATATCAATGATATTAATTAAATAATATTAATTAAAATATCATTAAATGGGATCCAGAAATAATGGTAATACACAGTCATTAAATGGGATCCAGAAATAATGGTAATACACAAACTTCGTAACAATGAAAAATACTAGGCTTGCTAAAGTATGGGAAAAGATAGAACACTGCTTGTAAATTGCCTAGAAGATAATAAAGAAGAAAACTGGATCAGGTATACAGTTAAAAATACTCATTAGAAAAGCAAACCAATTTCTAAGAGAAGTTCACCTATTCCTGATTTGTTGTTGTTCAGTTCCTAGGTTGTGTGCGACTCTTTGTGACCTCATGGACTGCAGCATGCAAGGCTTCCTGTCTTTCATTATCTCCCAGAGTTTGCTCAGATTCATGTCCATTGAGTTGGTGATGCCATCCAACCATCTCATCCTCTGCTGCCCCTTTTTCCTTTTGCCTTTGATCTTTCCCAGCAACAGGATCATTTCCAATGAGTTGGCTCTTTGCATCAGGTGGCCAAAGTACTAGAGTTTCAGCTATAGCATCAGTTCTTCCAATCATGTAGGACTGACTGGCTTGATCTGCTTATAATTCAAGGGACTCTGAAGAGTCTTCTCCAGCACCACAGTTCAAAAGTATCTAATACTGAAGCCAAAAAGAGATTTCCCATTGGAAGAAATTCTTGTGTGATGTAATGAATACCGCCTTCAATAAACCCCTTTAATAAACACAACTATAGGTTCTAATTGGAATCTCTTACAGAAATGTTGAAATACATTTTTCCTAAAATTTTATTGTCTTGTTTGCCAAATAGTAACTGATTATCACAAAGACAAAAAATACTCATATTTACTGGCTTTAAAAATGTTACAATTTCTCAACAGAGGTTCTAATTCTAAGGAGAAAATAGCTAGTAGAGTCTCACTTTTATAATAATAAAAATAAATGTGTGAGTTGGAGTTGAATCATCTTTGGAAAATCGGTAGTTTGTCAACAGGTGTTTAAAATGTTTTGAGGATACATACTGTATATTCATTCAATGACAACTGAAAATAAAAGACTCCTACTGTCATACTTCTAATATTGAAAAGCACACTTACAGATTTTGACTTAAAAAAGTACAAGTCACAGGCAATAAAAGGAAAAAAAACAAATAAATCGGACTTCATCAAAATTAAGTAATTTTGTTCATTATAGCACACTAAACTATTAAAAGGCACTCATGGAATTGGAGAAAATATTTGCAAGTGAGAATTCTGGCAAGGGACAGAAAAGATTAAGAACTCCAGAGTAAAGAACTCACCTGTAACTCAACAACAACAACAAAAGGTTGATTAATAAATGCCAAAAGCCTTAAATAGACATTTCTCCAAAGAATGATTGTATATAGATGTCCAATAAGCACATTAAAAGATGTTCAACATCACAAGTCACTAGGGAATACAAGCCAAAATTATAATGAAATACTACCTCATATCCATTCAGTTCAGTTCAGTCGCTCAGTCATGTCCGACTCTTTGCGACCCCATGAACTGCAGCACACCAGGCCTCCCTGTCCATCACCAACTCCCGGAGTTCACTCAAACTCAAGTCCATCAAGTCAGTGATGCCATCCAACCATCTCATCCTCTGTCGTCCCCTTCTCCTGCCCTCAATCCCTCCCAGCATCAGAGTCTTTTCCAATGAGTCAACTCTTCACATGAGGTGGCCAAAGTACTGGAGTTTCAGCTTTAGTATCATTCCTTCCAAAGAACACCCAGGACTGATCTCCCTTAGAATGGACTGGTTGGATCTCCTTGCAGTCCAGGGGACTCTCAAGAGTCTTCTCCAACACCACAGTTCAAAATCATCAATTCTTTGGTGCTCAGCTTTCTTCACAGTCCAACTCTCACATCCATACATGACCACTGGAAAAACCATAGCCTTGACTAGACGGACCTTTGTTGGCAAAGTACTGTCTCTGCTTTTGAATATGCTGTCTAGGTTGGTCATAACTTTCCTTCCAAGGAGTAAGGGTCTTTTAATTTCATGGCTGCAATCACCATCTGCAGTGATTTTGGAGCCCCCAAAAATAAAGTCTGACACTGTTTCCACTGTTTCCCCATCTATTTCCCATGAATTGATGGGACCAGATGCCATGATCTTAGTTTTCTGAATGTTGAGCTTTAAGCCAACTTTTTCACTCTGCTCTTTCACTTTCATCAAGAGGCTTTTTAGTTCCTCTTCACTTTCTGCCATAAGGTTGGTGTCATCTGCATATCTGAGATTATTGATATTTCTCCCAGCAATCTTGATTCCAGCTTGTGCTTCTTCCAGCCCAGCGTTTCTCATGATGTACTCTGCATATAAGTTGAATAATCAGGGTGACAATATACAGCCTTGACGTACTCCTTTTCCTATTTGCAATCAGGATAGCAATGATCCAACAAAACAAAATAAACAAGATACAAAACAACAAGTTTTGTCACGGATGTGGATAAAGACCATTAAATGAATATAAAATGGTACAACCACTATGGAAAAGAGTACAACAGTTACTCTAAAAAATGGAAAAAAACAACTACCATGTAATCCAGTAATTTCACTTCTCAACCCAAAAGAAGTGAAAGCAATGTCTCAAAAAGGTATCTGTCAATCACAAATTCCTGAAATATCTCTCCCCCTATCTTTCCCCTGGTAACCAAAAATTCATTCTTCAAGTCTGTGAGTCAGTTTCTGTTTCACAAATAAGTTCATTTGTTTAATTTTTTGTATATACTGCTATATTTAAAATGGATAACCAATAAGGATTTAATGTATATCACAGGGAACTCTGCTCAATATTATTTAACAGCCTAACTGGGAAAATAATTTGAAAAAGAATAGATATTTGTATAAATGAATCACTTTGTTGTACACCTGAAATTAACAAAACATTGTTAATAAACTATACTCCAATATAAAAAGTTAAAAAAATCTGTATATCCATGTTCATAGCAGCATAATTTACAATAAACAAAAAGTGGAAACACCCAAGTGTCCATCAACAGATGAACAAACTTTGTTCATATTTTTTAAGTCTTAAAAAAAAAAGGAAAGAAATGCTGACACATGCTATAAAATGGATGACCCCTGAGCACAGAGTGAAATAGACCATTCACAAAAGGACAAATACTATATGACTGAAATTATATGAGGTACCTAGAATACCTAGAATTCATAGACATAAAGTAGAATGCTGGTTGCCAAGGGCTGAGAGAGGGAGTTAGTGTTTAATAGGTACAGAGTTTTGGTTTTACCAGATGAACTGTTTCATGGATAGATATTAGTGATGGTAGCTTAACAATGTGAATGGACATAACATCACTGACTTGTACATTTTAATATGTCTAAAATAGTAAATTTGATGTCATGTGTATTTTATAATTTAAAAAATTTTAATGATTAAAAATGGTAAATTTTACATTATGTATATATTAAAAAGTACAAGCTATCTAAAAAATTCAGTTCAGTTCAGTTGCTCAGTCATGTCTGACTCTTTGCGACCCCATGAACTGCAGCACACCAGGCCTCCCTGTCCATCACCAACTCCTGGAGTTCACCCAAACCCATGTCCATTGAGTCAGTGATGCCATCCAACCATCTCATCCTCTGTCATCCCCTTCTCCTTCCCGCCTTCAATCTTTCTCAGCATCAGGGTCTTTTCAAATGAGTCAGCTCTTCACATCAGGTGGCCAAAGTATTAACTTTAGCCTAAATTAACTACTTTCAAATTTTAAATATACTTAAGCATTTGGGGAAGTATATGTGTTTATGAAAGCCACGCCTGTAATTTACTATTTTATGTTTGATTACAAATGGTATGTTCCTGTGTAATTAAGTTTCTCTAACAGAAACACAACTCTTCTTTTTGTTGACTTCAAAGAAACCATCAAAAGCAATGATTTACTACATTCAGGGAATCTCACATGAAACTCATCAAAATACCTCAAGCAAGCTAATACATCATAAAAAATAATTAGCTATCTTTTGTTTTTAATATTTTAATGTCTAAACAGTATTGTTGAATGTGAAGACACGCCAAAAGTTTCAGCAATATGTGGATTTTGAATTTTATAAAAAATTGTACATTAGCTTTACCAAGGGAGGAAAGCAATTTTGTATCCAAACACCATCCATATAAATGTTGAAGGAACAGTAGCAGAAAGGATTAATCAGTCATCTTTGAGTGCTGGGAGAGATCTCCTTCTCTAGGGAGGAAGGGGGAGGGTAGACAGTGGTTGCCCAATGTTGATGTGGGGACAACCTGGGTCATGCCACTGTAAAGGGCAAAACCTGTTGATCCAACTTTACTTCTGGAGAGTCATCTAATCTTGCTTTATCTCAGCCCCAGGCTTCCCTTAATATTCTTGATTTTCTTCAGATTTAAATCAGATTCCTAAATCAATAACTATTCCTTAGCACAGAACTGTATATGATTTTCCTCTGACCAACTAGCTTGCTGAGCTAGGAATATCTGCCTTTCTGGCTCAATATCAGGATCCCTCCCAAGTGCTTTTCCATTTCCTGATATCAACTTTCATTTATTCATTCAACAAGTATTTATCAAATGCCTAGTTATGATCTAGGTATTATTCTAGGGAATATGAATAAAAGGTAAGCAGAAATAGACATGGTCCCTTCCTTCACAGAGCCAACAGTTTAATGGGAAAGAAGACCATTACATAAAGAATCACACAAGCAACTCTGACATGTAAATCAAAGGAAAGGTATCTTTGAATGGTGCTTCAAAAGCCTGTAATAGGGGGATATGACCAAATTCAACAGTTCAAGGGTAGGTTTTCTGTGAGAAGTATGACAAGAGGAGTGTGAGCCAGTTACGTGAAGGGGGAGGGAAGAGCATTAGATTCTGGAAACAGCAAAGATCCAAAGGTGGGACAGAGGATGGAGAGTATGAAGCACTGAAAGAAGGCCAGTATTACTGAAGGCTGCATTCAGATTTGTGCTCACAAAAGCTCCTGCTGGCTTCAATGTGTAGCACAGTGACTTGTGACCAGTTTACATTTTGCCAAGAAAAGATCGTCTTTGGCAGGAACTCATCTTCCTGCTCAGTACCTTCACTTCTCAAGTTATTCCAGTCATGGGAGTTGAATAAGCTTTCCCAAACATGGCTTTTCTTGGGCTATTTCCTTCCTCCACGCTACCTATACCACACCTTCCTCCCCCCGTACCACCACCTAGTCTCCTCCTGGTAACAAAAAGTAAGGGGAAAAAACCTAGAAGTACAACCTATCCTATGTTATTTATACCTGAACAACAAACCAAAAATCAATGGGAAAAAATGCAATAAAAGTAGAAACATCTTTTAAAATGGTGATTCAAAAAAAAACAAAAAAAAAACACAACACTATAGTAATAGAAAGTAAAAAACTGTCTTTAGAAGTTACAGCTGATCATTTTAATCTAAATTTGTGCAAATCATTAATTCTGAGTGAAATAACTTTCCCAAAAGAAAACTCTAGCATTAAAGTAATAACTGTAGAAACAAAGGGTACCATCCACTAGTAAACCTAATCTCAATACATCTCGTATGATGCTTCCCTAATTACAAATCTTATACAGCATTCCAAATTCACTGTGTGCACCCTCTGCGTCTGGTACACACACACACACACACACACACACTGACACACTTATTGCCATGATAAATGTCTATAATAGACAATAACTAGTCAAGAATTTGACAGGTTCAAGCCAAAAAGAAATCTTTGGTGTTTTAAAACATTTTGTTAAATTTACTTATTTTTAATTGCAGGGTAATTGCTTTACAGAATTCTGTTGTTTTTTGTCAAACATCAACATGAATCAGCCATAGGTATACACATATCCCCTCCCTCTTGAACCTCACTCCCATTTCCCTCCCTATCCCACCCCTCTAGGTTGATACAGAGACTGTTTAAGTTCTCTGATTCATAGGGCAAATTCCCATTGGCTATCTGTTTTACATATGGTATGACTCCTAAAACAGGTTATAAAATATTATATTCAATTTAATTTTCAGTCCCCTTCATGGGTCACAGCCTTGTCCTGGAGAAGGGGCTTGTGTAAATCAATGAAGATATGAGCCAAGCCATGCAAGGCCACCCAAGACAGACGGTTCATAGTAGAGAGTTCCAACAAAACATGGTCCACTGGAGGAAGGGCTACGCTAAAGCCTTAGGCTGTGTAGATCACAACAAATGGTGGAAAATTCTTAAAGAGATGTGAATACCCGACTACCTTACCTGTCTCCAAAGAAAACTGTGTGTGCACCAAGAAACAACAGTTACAACCTTACATGGAACAAATGTCTGGTTCAAAATTGGGTAAGGAGTACAACAAGGCTGTATACTATCACCCTATTTATTTAACTTATATGCAGAGAACATCGTGCAAAATGCTGGGTTGAATCATAAGCTGGGATCAAGATTGACAGAAGAAGTATCAACAACCTCAGAAATACAGGTGATGTCACACTAATGGCAGAAAGTGAAGAGTATATAAAGAGCCTCTTGATGAGGATGAAAGAGAACAGTGAAAAAGCTGACTTAAAACTCAACGAAAAACTAAGATCATGGCATCTGGTCCTATCACGTCAAGACAAACAGACAGGGAAAAAGTGTAAGCAGTGACAGATTTTATTTTCTTGGGCTCCACAATCACTGTGGATGGTGACTGCAGTCATGAAATTAAAAGACACTTCCTCCTTGGAAGGAAAGCTATGACAAACCTAAACAGCATATAAAAAGCAGAGACATCACTTTGCAGACAAAGGTCTGTCTAGTCAAAGCTATGTTTTTTCCAGTAGTCATGTACAAATGTGAAAGTTGGACCATAAAGAAAGCTGAGGGCTGAAGAATTGATGCTTTTGAATCTTGGTGCTAGAGAAGACTCTTGAGAGTCCCTTGGACAGCGAGGAAATCAAACCAGTCAATCCTAAAGTAAATCAACGAAGCTCCACCTGATGTGAAGAGTCGACTCACTGGAAAAGGCCCTGATGCTAGGAAAGATTGAAGGCAAGAGGAAAAGGGAGCGAGAGAATGAGATACTTAGATAGCATCACAGACTCAATGGACATGAATCTGAGCAAACTCTGGGAGATAGTGAAGGACAGGGAAGCCTGGCTTGATGCAGTCCATGGGGTTATGAAGAGTAGGACACCACTTAGCAACTGAACAAAGACAGGCTGTATTCTGCCCTGATTGGCTGATTCCAAGCCTGTACTTTGCCCTGATTCACTGCCATCTAGTCTGTACTTTGCTCTGATTGGCTGATTAACAGCCTGTACATTGCCATGACTGGCTGAATTCTAGTCTGTACTGTGCTCTGATTGGCTAACTCCGAACCTATATGTTGACCTGATTGGCTGACTCCTAGCCTATACATTGCCCTGATTGGCCGGCTACTAGCCTGTACTTTAATTAAGGAAAGTAAGGAAAACCACTAGGCCATTCACATATGGTCTAAATCATTATACAGTGAAGGTGACACATGGATTCAAGGGATTAGACCTGGTAGAAAGAGTGCCTGAAGAACTATGGACAGAAATTTGTAACACTGTAGACGAGGCAGTGACCAAAACCATCCCAAAGAAACAGAAAGTGCAAGAAGGCAAAGTGGTGCCTGCAGGCTTTACAAATAGCTGAGGAAAGAAGATAAGCAAAAAGCAATGGAGAAAGGGAAAGATAGACGCAACCAAATGCAGAGTTCCAGAGAACAGCAAGGATCAATAAGAAGGCTTTCTTAAATGAACAATGCCAAGTAGAGGAAAACAACAGAATGGGAAAGACAGGAGATCTCTTCAAGAAAATTGGAGGTATCAAAGGAACATTTCATGCAAGGATGGGCATGATAAAGGAGAGAAATAGTAATGACCTAAGAGAAGCAGAAGAGATTAAGAATGGTGGCAAGAATACACAGAACTGTACAAAAAAGGTCTTAAAGACCTGGATAACCATGATGGTGTGGTCATTCCCCTAGATGCAGAGATTCCGGAGTGTGAATTCAAGTGGGCCTTAGGAAACATTACTAGAAACAAAGCTCAAGTGGAGGTGATGGAATTCCAGATGAGCTATTTCAAATGCTAAAAGATGATGCTGCTAAAATGCTGCATTCAATATGCCAGCAAATTTGGAAAACTCAACAGTGGCCACAAGACTGGAAAAGGTCAGTTTTCATTCCAATCCCAAAGAAGGGCAGTGCCAAAGAATGTTCAAACTACCAGACATTTGCACTCATTTTGCATGCTATTAAGGTTATGCTCAAAATCCTTCAAGCTAGGCTTCAGCAGTACATGAACCGAAAACTTCCAGATGTACAAGAAAAGGCAGAGGAACCAGATATCAAATTGCTAAAATATGTTGGATCATAGAAAAATCTAGGGACTTCCAAAAACCATCTGCTTCATTGACCATGCTAAAGCCTTTGACTGTGTGGATCACAACAAACTGTGGAAAATTCTTAAAGAGATGGGAATACCAGACCACCTTGCCTGTTGCCTGAGAAACCTGTATGCAAGCCAAGAAGCAACAGTTACAACCTTACATGGAACAACTGACAGGTTCTAAATTGGGAAAGGAGTATGATAAGGTCATACACTGTCACCCTGTTTATTTAACTTATATGCAGAGTACATCATGTGAAATGCTGGGCTGGATGAATCATAAGTGGGGATTAAGATTGTTAGGAAAAATATCAACAACAAAAGATATACATATGATTCCACTCTAATGGCATAAATTGAAGAGGAACTAAAAAGCCTTTTGATGAGGCTGAAAGAGAAGCAGCCCTGAAACTCAACATTCAAAAAACTAAGATGATGGCATCCAGTCCCATCACTTCATGGCAAATAGATGGGGAAAAGTGAAAGCAGTGATAGATTTTATTTTCTTGGGCTCCAAAATCACTGCAGATGGTGACTGCAGTCATGAAATTAAAAGACACTTCCTCCTTGGAAGGAAAGCTATGACAAACCTACAGTGTATAAAAAGCAGAGACATCACTTTGTCAACAAAGGTCCATATAATCAAAACTATTGTTTTTCCAATCGTCATGTATTGATATGAGAGTTGGAACCTAAAGAAGGCTGAGTGCCTTAGAATTGTGGTACTGGAAAAGACTCTTGAGAGTCCCTTAAACTACAAGGAGACCAAACCAGTCAATCCTAAAGGAAATCAACCCTGATTATTCATTGGAAGGACTGATGCTGAAGTTGACGCTCCAATACTTTGGCCACCTGATGCGAAGAGCCAACTCATTGGAAAAGGTCCTGATGCTGGGAAAGACTAAAAGCAAAAGGAGAAGAGGCTGGCAGAGGATGAGACGGTTAGATAGCATCACTGCCTCAAGGGACATGAATCTGAACAAACTCTGGAAGATAGTGAAGGACAGGGAAGTCACAAAGAGTCAGACACAACTTAGTGACTGAGCAACGACAAATTTTCAGTCAACATTTACCTTCCATTTAATGTTTGTATCATTTAGTTTTACTGAATATTGAAATTTTAAAAGCTATGAATTTTGACCTTTAACACAAAGCTAAAATGTATTCATAAGGATTTATTTCCAAGATTAAAAGAATCTAGTCATTTCTGGGTTGTCTGTTAAAAACATAAATTCTGATATTGAATTTTATATATGTGTTCCTTTATGTAGCAGAATCAATACATAATATCATACAATTTTACTAAAAGCTCGATATTTTTATTTGCCTATATGTAAATTTTACTTTACCTAGGACAACAGGCTATTTGGAGGGGCTGACTTTTTTCCCCTAAAATTCATAAGACCTTCTCAAGATAATTCTATAATTATAACGCAAAACAATGTCAGTTTTTCATTGCTTCTCAAACTTCATGTGCATATAAAAGATCTAGGGAGCTGATTAAACTCAAGATTCTGATTCAGTTGCTGTAGGGTGGGGGCCGAGATTGTGTATTTTTAACAAGGTCCCAAATAACAATAGCCATTACTACAGCCAAGCTTGTCAGATGCAAAAAGAGAAGACTTTTTCAATAAGTGATGAGGTCATTATCAAATAGGACAATAAGGATGACTGGCAATACACATAAACAGACACAAGTGGGCTGCTGTGCTGTGCTGTGCTTAGTCACTCAGTCATGACTTTTTGCAACGTCATGGACTGTAGCCCACCAGGCTCCTTTGTCCATGGAATTATCCAGGCAAGAACACTGGAGTGAGTAGCCATTCCCTTCTCCAGGGGATCTTCCCAACCCAGGGTCTCCTGCAGCGCAGGCAGATTCTTTACCATCTGAGCCACCAGGGAAGCATTTATAGGCTTACCAGTCCTAATTAGGAAATATATTTATTATGATACTCACAGATCAACAAATATTCACCATAAACTTATAAACCACACGGTAACAAATTCTCATACTGTAACCTAGACAAATTATTTTAACCAAGTGGAAAGAAAAAAAGGTATTCAAAACTAATCGAAATTATGTTTATTCAAATAAATCCCTAACTGCATCTTTTAAGATTGGTATTTAGAAAACGTCCTAATTTTCCAAAATATGAAATCCAGGGAGAAACTCACCAGCTTAAATTATTCTCATCCTTCACAGTATTATCATCAATTATAAAAGAATGCAGTGCAAGTTTTGTTTTTTTTAATAAAGAAACAACAAACAATACAAACTTTTATTCCCTATTGGTATCCAATCCAAGTTTGTGTTTTGGGGTTTGGAGCAGAGAGGTTTATTGTAGGGCTAAGTAAGGAGAACAGGTGTTAAAAAACTGGAACTCCCAGATGGTTTTCAGGGGGAAGTTTTTTTTTTGGATCAATCTTATTTGCAATTAGTATTAACCAGGTACAGCTGTTGTTGTTCAGTTGCCATGTCCTGTCCCACTCTTTGCGACCCCAGGGACTGCAGCGTGTCCAGCTTCCCTGTCCCTCAACACCTCAGGGACAAGTTTTTATAGGCAAAATTGGGGGTGAAGGCTGCAGGGTGTGTGACTTTCTTCTGATTATTTGGTGGTAACATAAAGGGTGGTGCTCCAGGAAAAGTCATGTGCTCAGTCTGGTTTCCATTCTCCACCCGGGGGGTGGGGGGGTGGGGGGTGGGCTTTAGCTTCCGTAGAAGAACTCAAGAGATATATGGCTGTGTATATCCTTTGAGAAGGAACCAGGACCCATCTTTCATTGCTGTGCTATAATTTCTTGAGGGCTCCCCCTTTGTCTCTGCATTCCCTCACTTCACTGATTAGCAACTCTTTGAAACTACCCTTTGGAACTCAAGGAAAGTCTAGGGGGCTGAATGAAGCTCATTTCCTACAAATAAGAAAGGGAAGACACAAAGGATTTGTACTGGAGAGGGCCCCACAGGGTCCTGCTTGGTTTCATTATCATTAAGCATTTCTCAAAGAGCTCCAAGGATATGAGAATCTTCTAATATTTCTCATAATTCCTCTCTGCTTATTAAAATTAAAATTCTCTCTCACTGTGATAACATTCTACTGCAATCACCATTGGTTAGGGAAGTGTGGTTCCTCCTTTTAACAAACTGGAAAAAAAAACAGTGTTAGTGAGCACTTTGTTCCCTCCAGATGCCAAATTCCTAACTGGGGACCAGAATCAGAAATACTAATAAATTAGAAAGGAAGGAAGATAAAGTTCTACAGAGATGCATATGAATGAGAGAAAAGAGGGGAGCCAGGAGACAGGGAGGGAGAGAAGAGAACAGAGAGAGAAGGGAGAAGGGAGAAGGGAGATGGAGGGAGCATGTCAGGGACTTGGCTAAATATTGAGTAAAGGAAATAATTTGATAGACCTGCTTTTTTTTAATCTTACCCTCACTCCTTACCGCAGAGACAACATTGCTTCTTTAGTCACAAATTAACCTCCACCACATCTGTTTCTTAGCAGATGGCAAGCGCCTGCCAGGAATTTAAGAATTAACTTTTAGATGACATTTGCAAAGTTCCAAGTCATAATTTAATCCTAGATCCATATTGTTGGCAACCCAATAGTTAATGGAGCTTAATGTTCTCTGATTCCTTTGATTAAATTACTACTCAAAACCCTAGTTTCATAGACAGCAATTTATAAGATAAAGATGCATGGACATCATTTCATTCAGTTCTCACGATTTAAAAATTGTCTAACATGAAATTTAACTTTAGATCACTATACACTGATGTCACACGAGACCATAATTTTTTTTAAAAAATTACCTCCACAGGACACAAAGAATAAACAATCAGCTCTTCTAAGGAAAGGAGACTAAGGAAAAGGCGGGGCAGGATGGGGGGAATGTGAGGGCTGGGGGAGGTTAGAGCAAGGGCAAAGATTCAACATATTAATGACTTTATATTATGCAAAGCACAACTCAAAAACTTCTGAGTTTGCTCCAACAGGAGTGTATTCACTCACTCTCCTGAGAGACTTTGGTCACTGCCTAAAAGCAGCTGTGCAAACAATCCTTTTAGCAAGCTTTTATTTCAATTCAATCCCAAATCTCTCCATTGGTTAATTTCAGTAAAAAGACCCTGAGGGAAGCAAGATTTGCATATATATAAATATGCTACCACTGACTGCAGCACAGGCCTATACTCCAGACAGCTGTAAATCAACCTGTGAAAAGAACCAAGTGCTTACCAAGGATCATCTTGAGCAGCCACAAACTAAGCTATTTCCTGAACTCTTTTGCAAATGCTATAAATATACAAAATAAAACTAACTGTGATAAGCATTACAAACAACCCTGGTGAAAGCTACAGAAATACTGGCAGACATGCGTCAAAACTGTTCCTTTCTCAAAGGCAATAATTCACTACTCATAACTTTTAACAGCCAACTGGAATTCAAGGTATTTTTCCAGAAATGGAAAAAGTCTTGAAGGAACCTATGGTGAATATGAATTTTTCATTTCAAGAAAGGAAATATGAATTATACTAAGATATGTAACAATGCAGGAAAAGCTATAATTACATCTTTTATTGTCAGCAACTTCCCAAGAAATGTATTCTTTGGCTATAGCATCACAGATTAAAGTCATTTAGGAAGAGTGTGATTCATGGAATAATGATAAAGGCAACTTTAAGTTCCTGTTAAAGTTTTGGACACTTCTGGTAATGAAAAAAAGCATTTTGATCCTGACGTCCAGTGCTGTTAAATATTAAATAATATTTAAAACAATAATATTTAATATTAATATTAAATAATATTAAACCAAAAAACGGTAAAGAGTTCAAAATAAAACTGTGCATTCCTATCTGAAACTGAATCATGCCAAAAGCTGATTTTATTACTTTTCATAGCAACCCCAAACCTAAAATCCCAAAAAGGAGGAGAAAAAATTATTTCTGCTTGAACAGGAGGGGCATGCAGCTGGTGATTATCTTGTAAGGATACAACAAGAAAAAGAAATTAACAAATGACTTAAAAGACTACCATAGGAAAGAGAATACAGCTAATCTGAAGAAACTGGTCCTCTCTGCAAGGAAACATGGCCCACATGCTTTACTATGGCATTTTCTCTTCAATACATACAGTACATTCCAGCCCTGAGGTAAACTTTAACGAGTTCAATCTGGTGCAAGCTAATGAATACCTAAATTAGGGGCATTTCTTCTGAAATAAGATTTATTTATTTATCCTTCATTTAAATCTTCATATAATTTTTTAAGACTACAATATGAACTACAGGTTTACATGTGCTTCAAAATATCTTATGGCTCTTAGATTTATTTTAAAAATAATAAACTTGTACTAATGTTCCGCAATTAAAAGCTCTCATAGTCTGTCAAATAGGAAGAGGAGTGTTACTCTGTGACTATGACCTGGTAAAGCCACAAAAGTGAAAGTATTACCAAGAGGAGCAAAACCAATGAAACTTTTCAATTTAGACTTCTTACACATTTTGATCTTTAAGAAAAGAAAAGGAGGATTACACAGACAACACTTATCTTCTGTTTTTTAAAAATACACCTTATATTAGCAACAGATTAATATTCCTTGGATATGTGGAAGACCTCAAGACTGTACACTTGTATTTTAAATCACTACCTCTATAAACTAAAGAGACACATGACACTTAAGCTCCTACTCCCATTTCTTCTTGTCTTGACAGGAAGGAATGAAGATGAAGATCAGAAACAATGGAATACTCTTTGGTCCAACAGGGAGTGGTTCAATGGTTTCATGTCTTCACTTCTTCATTCACAGAGGCTTGCTTGAGACAGGCAGATTCTTTACCAACTGAGCTACCAGGCAAGCCCTTCATGCATTTCAGAGAAACACAACAAAGCTTTCAGGAAATGTATAAACAATAATGGGTGCAGATGCCCTAATGGTTCAATAATTAAAATGTTAATGACATCATCAGTACATAAAAATAAACTGAAATAGACTTAAAAGAGAATTTTTACATTCTCTAAAATTATATTTTTATTATAAAATATGAAAGCAAGTTACTTGATAAACTAAGTTACATAAGTAAAAATCTTCCTCAACATACATTTGCTTCCTAGAAGACAGGTAGCTAAATCCATAAGCCTCAGTTCAGTTCAGTTCAGTTGCTCAGTCATGTCCGACTCTTTGTGACACCATGAATCGCACCATGCCAGGCCTCCCTGTCTATCACCAACTCCTGGAGTTCACTCAAACTCACGTCCATCGAGTCGGTGATGCCATACAGCCATCTCATCCTCTGTTGTCCCCTTCTTCTCCTGCCCCCAATCCCTCCCAGCAGCAGAGTCTTTTCCAATGAGTCAACTCTTCGCATGAGGTGGCCAAAGTATTGGAGTTTCAGCTTTAGCATCATTCCTTCCAAAGAACACCCAGGGCTGATCTCCTTCAGAATGGACTGGTTGGATCTCCTTGCAGTCCAAGGGACTCTCAAGAGTCTTCTCCAACACCACAGTTCAAAAACATCAATTCTTTGGTGCTCAGCTTTCTTCACAGTCCAACTCTCACATCCACACATGACCACAGGAAAAACCATAGCCTTGACTAGACGGACCTTTGTTGGCAAAGCAATGTCTCTGCTTTTCAATATGCTATCTAGGTTGGTCATAACTTTTCTTCCAAGGAGTAAGTGTCTTTTAATTTCATGGCTGCAGTCAACATGTGCAGTGATTTTGGAGCCCCCCCAAAATAAAGTCTGACATTGTTTCCCCATCTATTTCCCATGAAGGGATGGGGCCAGATGCCATGATCTTCGTTTTCTGAATGTTGAGCTTTAACCCAACTTTTTCACTTTCCACTTTCACTTTCATCAAGAGGCTTTTTAGTTCCTCTTCACTTTCTGCCATAAGGGTGGTGTCGTCTGCATATCTGAGGTTATTGATATTTCTCCCAGCAATCTTGATTCCAGCTTGTGCTTCTTCCAGCCCAGCATTTCTCATGATGTACTCTGCATATAAGTTAAATAAGCAGGGTGACAATACATAGCCTTGACATACTCGTTTTCCTAATTGCAACCAGTCTGTTGTTCCATGTCCAGTTGTAACTGTTGCTTCCTGACCTGCATATAGGTTTCTCTAGAGGCAGGTTAGGTGGTCTGGTATTCCCATCTCTTTCAAAATTTTCCGCAGTTTATTGTGATCCACCTAGTCAAAGGCTTTGGTATTGTCAATAAAGCAGAAATAGATGTTTTTCTGGAACTCTCTTGCTTTTTCTATGATCCAGCGGATGTTGGCAATTTGATCTCTGGTTCCTCTGCCTTTTCTAAAACCAGCTTGAACATCAGGAAGTTCACGGTTCACCTATTGCTGAAGCCTGGGTTGGAGAATTTTGAGCATTACTTTTCTAGCGTGTGAGATGAGTGCAATTGTGCTGTAGTTTGAGCATTCTTTGGCATTGCCTTTATTTGGGATTGGAATGACAACTGACCTTTTCCAGTCCTGTGGACACTGCCGAGTTTTCCAAATTTGCTGGCATATTGAGTGCAGCACTTTCACAGCATCATCTTTCAGGATTTGGAATAGCTCAACTGGAATTCCATCACCTCCACTAGCTTTGTTCGTAGTGATGCTTTCTAAGGCCTACTTGACTTCATATTCCAGGATGTCTGGCTCTAGGTGAGGGATCACACCACTGTGATTATCTTGGTCGTGAAGATCTTTTTTGTACAGTTCTTCTGTGTATTCTTGCCACCTCTTTTTAATATCTTCTGCTTCTGTTAGGTCCATACCATTTCTGTCCTTTATCGAGCCCATCTTTGCATGAAATGTTCCCTTGGTAACTAATTTTCTTGAGGAGAGCTCTAGTCTTCCCCAGAGACCACTAATAATCATTTCCTTAAACTAACTTTTCTAAGCCAATTGTTATGATTTACATAAATATGGGGTATTTATTTAATTAAAACTTTTAAGTATAAGTATAAAGGTGAATGTATTGGTTTACCAGACCTTATTAAATAAAGAGACACATTTAGAACAATTCAGAATCATATGATCAACATAAAAGTTAAACATTCTCTTTAAGGATAAGAATAATCAACAGTGAGCAGTAGCCCGAGCCAACACAAAAAGGTAACAAAAAGTAGAAGAAAAACCATCAAAATATATATTTAGAATATATATTATATATGTCTACTTAGAAAATTCAAGAAAATCAATCGAAAAACTATTAGAATAAGCAAATTGGTTAAAGTGGCCAAAAATAAGATGAGTATACAATAACTTCCCTGGAACATTTCATGAAAAGATGGGCTCAATAAAGGAGAGAAATGGTATGGACCTAACAGAAGCAGTAGATATTAAGAAGAGGTGGCAAGAATACACAGAAGAACTGTACAAAATAGATCTTCACGACCCAGATAATCACGATGGAGTGATCACTGACCTAGAGCCAGACATCCTGGAATGTGAAGTCAAGCGGGCCTTAGGAAGCATCACTACGAACAAAGCTAGTGGAGGTGATAGAATTCCAGTTGAGCTATTTCAAATCCTGGAAGATGATGTTGTGAAAGTGCTGCACTCAATATGCCAGCAAATTTGGAAAACTCTGCAGTGGCCACAGGACTGGAAAAGGTCACTTGTCATTCTAATCCCAAAGAAAGGCAATGCCAAAGAATGCTCAAACTACCACACAATTGCACTCATCTCACACGCTAGTAAAGTAATGCTCAAAATTCTCCAAGCCAGGCTTCAGCAGTATGTGAACTGTGAACTTCCAGATGTTCAAGCTAGATTTAGCAAAGGCAGAGGAACCAGAGATCAAATTGCCAACATCCGCTGGATCATGGAAAAAGCAAGAGAGTTCCAGAAAAACATCAATTTCTGCTTTATTGACAATGCCAAAGCCTTTGACTAGGTGGATCACCACAAACTATGGAAAATTCTGAAAGAGATGGGAATACCAGACCACCTGACCTGCCTCTTGAGAAATCTGTATGCAGCTCAGGAAGCAACAGTTAGAAATCGACATGGAACAACAGACTGGTTCCAATTAGGAAAAGACATGGAACAACAGACTGGTTCCAATTAGGAAAAGGAGTACGTCAAGGCTGCATATTGTCACCCTGCTTATTTAACTTATATGCAGAGTACATCATGAGAAACTCTGGGCTGGATGAAGCACAAGCTAGAATCAAAATTGCAGGGAGAAATATCAATAACCTCAGATATGCAGATGATACCACCCTTATGGCAGAAAGCAAAGAAGAACTAAAGAGCCTCTTGATGAAAGTGAAAGAGGAGAGTGAAAAAGTTGGGTTAAAGCTCAGCATTCAGAAAACAAAGATCATGGCATCTGGTTCCATCATTTCATGGCAAATAGATGGGGAAACAGTGGAAACAGTGGGTGACTTTATTTTTTTCAGTTCCAAAATCACTGCAGATGGTGACTGCAGCCATGACACTGAAGACGCTTACTCCTTGGAAGAAAAGCTATGACCAACATAGACAGCGTATTAAAAAGCAGAGACATTACTTTGCCAATAAAGGGCCATCTAGTCAAGGCTATGGTTTTTCTAGTAGTCATGTATGGATGGGAGAGTTGGACTGTGAAGAAAGCTGAGCGCCGAAGACTGATGCTTTTTTTTTTTGCTTTGCATGTTTTTTATTTATTTATTTATATTTATTTATTAGTATTTTTTTTTCACTTTATAATATTGTATTGGTTTTGCCATACATCAACATGCCTCCGCCATGGGTGTACACGTCGGAGGGGGGTTCAGGATTGGGAATTGATGTTTTTGAACCGTGGTGTTGGAGAAGACTCTTGAGAGTCCCTTGGACTGCAAGGAGATCCAACCAGTCCATCCTAAAGGAAATCAGTCCTGAATATTCATTGGAAGGACTGATGTTGAAGCTGAAACTCCAATACTTTGGTGTCCTGATGCAAAGAACTAACTCATTTGAAAAGACTCTGATGCTGGGAAATATTGAAGGTGAGAGGAGAAGGGGACGACAGAGGATGAGACGGTTGGATGGCATCACAGGCTCAATGAACATGGGTTTGGGTGGACTCCAGGAGTTGGTGATGGACAGGGAGGCCTGGCGTGCTGCAGTCCATGGAGTCGTAAATAGCCGGACACAACTTAGTGACTGAACTGAACTGAACTGATACAGAGGAAAACCAATTAGAAAATATAATGAAAAAAATTCCATTCACATAGGAATAAACACAAAGTAGCTAAGAAAAAACCTAACAAAAAATGTAGCCAACACTCATTTTTTTTAAAGCTTACAAATTTCATGGAAGGATATAAAAGAATATCCAAGCAAATAAAGAAGGACACACACACATTCCAGGATGAAAATACCCAAGAGTGAGTAGATATAAATTTTCCACAAATTAACCTATTCAATTCAATCTCAGTCAAAATCCTAATAGGATGTTGTTTTGTTTGACCTGACAAACTGAACCCAAATTTCATATAAAAAGAAAAGTGAGCAATAAGCAAGAAATATCTGAAACAGCATAACATGGTGCTGGGGGAGGACTTGTCATTCAGATAGTAAACATTCTATAAAGCAACATTAATTCAAAACTGCACTGAATAGGAAATACATGAACCCAAAAAACAGAATCCAGAAACAAACCTATCCATGTGAATTATTTACATGATTGAGGATTTATCAACTGATTCTTTCAACTAATTAAGCTCTTCTTGAAATCTAGTTTGCATTATGTACATATTGTTGCATGTTTCTATTTATGAATATAGAAGCTACTATGGAAGATTTTATGAGGAATAGTATGTTTTTTTGTTTGTGTGTTCTTGCTCAGTCACTAAGTCATGTCCAAATCTTTGCGATCCCATGGACTGTATGTAGCCCACTAGGCTCCTCGGTTCATGGGATTTCCCAGGCAAGAATACTGGAGTGGGTTGCCATTTCCTTCTCCAGGAGGAATAGTATGTTACATAATGCTATTTTCTGGAAGCAGTTTTTCTTTAATGTACCAGTTTACCATTTGTTCTGACAAGTAGCATGTGGTTTAAGTGAAATATATAGCAGCTGTATATAGCATGGAAACTCATACACTGGAGTCAATATAATAACCTTTATTTAGAATTAAGATTATACATTTAACTCCATATACTTAGCAGGACCAGCTTTGGTATTATATGCTATTTTTATACTTCCAGAACAGAAAGTATTTAATACATGTTTACCTAATAAATATCTTTTGTTTCAAAATTCAACAGATTTAAAATTCGTTTTGTGAGTTTTTTAAAAATTTTATGAGATTTTCTCCTTCTAAAATCCTTATGTAATGAACCACTTAACTCATTTTTCTCTATAACTGAAATTTACACTCATCAGTCATAGTCACAAGTAGAGTTTAAAATACTTTCCCTGTCTCACCATCACAAAATCTGAATTGCCACTGATATTTTATAGTTAGATAAATTCATACTAAGGTTCACAGGAAAAAATTGAGGAGAGAATTGATAATGTATATAAACATATTATGGTCACTGAGAGTGAATCTATTCTTACATAATATCAGTATGAATTGACAGTGATTTTTTTAATAAAAGAATCCATATACTGGATGATAAGATTGAGAGCACAGGAGAACAGATATTCCCTATGACTGTTATCTGCAACTGATCATATTTGCAAAATGAGAAGAAGGTATCATTTTAAAAGGAAATTTTTCTATTGTGTGGAAATTTTCTTTAAAAAATGGAGACCGCTATTAAAATCGGGTTTTTCTAGTACTCTTGCAGTTTCATTTTTTACATTTAGATCTCAAAACCATCTTGGGTATGGTAGGAGGTTAAGGACCTAAGTTTACCTTTATCATACAGTAAATTTCTGTATGTGCTGACATCTAGTTCTGGGCTTTATATTCTATTCCACTGGTATATTTGTCTGTCTATGGGTCAACATCAAGTTGTTTTTATTAGAGAAGCTTTATAATGTTTTCATATCTAGTAAAGTTAATCCCACTTTATTGATTTTCTTTTTCCAGGTTTTCCCAGCTCTTCCTTTTTTTATATGTTTACAAGTTTGATGATTGAAATACTCAGTTGTGAGCTGGATTCAAGAGATTAATTTAAAAATTATGTCCTAAACATAATCAAGATGGTAAATCAAGCACAAAAAAATTAAATTATGTCAAATAAGTATAAAAATTTAAATGCCTATAATTTTAATATGATCTCTTGTTTTTGTATAAATATTTTGGAGCTAACTACATGTCAAATATTTGCATGTTCCAGAATAGTAAAAAAATGGATTTTTATTTGTAAGATAGAGTAATTTATAGTAAATTTATTTGTAGTCATTTGCCATTTAAATTTCAGATTAGTTACTAGATTAGAAATAAATTAGAAAAATCATAAACATAAGTTTTCTTTATAATTATTAAGCCTGTTAAGTATCATCATAAGTCCAAACATAGTCTTTGGCATAAGCATTCAATTACCCAAACTGAAAATGAACATAAACTAAACCATTCTAAAATATTAATGATTTATTCTAATATTCTCAATTTTAGATAAGCAAAACCAGAAAGTTTATGAAATTTCCCTTTATTTGCTCTAGGTTTCAACTCCATATCCTTACTTATCCAAGGACACCACATAGATCCGTGCAGGTTGGGTAATACATACCTGTACAGTCATATATAGGATAGTAAAAAGTTACACAAGTGAATGAATGTGGCAGCCTTCTTTTTGAGCTTTTTGCTATAAGAGTAGAAATCTACTCCTTTAAAACCAGGAGGGTGTCTGATAATTCAAGTCAACTCTGACACTATCAGAAAGCCCAGGTTATTTGTGCTTATGACCCACCAGTTACAAACTGGAGGGTCCAAGGATCCCCTCTAACTCAGGAGGCCAACCACAAGCCCAGATTGTTACTGAAATAGAGCAAGACCCTGAAGGTCCCTCCCAGGCACAAAAACCCCTCTGGGTTTCTTGTTTGTAGAAAAAGGCTTTAGTCTCTTGGGCCTTTCTGATTCTCAAAGAACAGGCTCAAACAGTTACTAATTAGGGAAGTGAGTAAATGCAGAAACATAGGAAAAGCTGTCAAGCAAGAAAATAATAGCTTAAACAAAAGTTCAGGGATATAACAGGGTACTAGTTCCTCCTCAAGGGATATACATAACAATCAGACACAAATCTTTGAGTTGTTCTGCAGAAACAAAGACATCCACATGCCAGGTAGAGGATGGGGACTACATGCTAAACAAGCACACAGATCCCAAACTGGTTGGAACTAGGCTGAATTTACTAGGCTGGAATTAAGATTCCCAAAATATCACCACCAACCCATCAGAAGAAAGTCATACACCCTATAACCCTCACCTTAAATGTTGCCTTTAAAACCCTTTCCTGAAGGTCATAAGGGAGTACAATCTTTTGAGCATGAGTTGCTCATTCTCCTTGCTTGGTACCCTTTCAATAAATGCTGTATGCTCAGTCACCACAACCAGGTGCCAGTAGACTGCCTTTGCTGCATGGTGGGAGAGTGGACCCAAGTGCGTTTCAGTACCATTACCTCTACTTCTGATCAACTGGCTATGAATCAAAGGTTCCCACAAACCCATACTCAGGTTTCATTAATTTGCTAGAACAGCTCACATAAAAGAAACATTTCACTAATCAGACTACCATTATTATAAAAGGATATAACTCGAGAACAGCCAAACAGAAGATATGAACAAGGCAAGGTACCAGCAAAGGGCAAAGGCACTTCCAAGCTCTCTCCTCAGAGAGAGAAATTTAGGCTCATCAGTCACACATTCTTGGGTGTAGTCCAAAAATCACCTCATTAAAATAACAAGACACCTTTATTAATCCCCTCACTTAGGAAATTCCAAGACTTTTCAGTGCTTCCAGTCAGAAACTAAGGAAAAGGAAATAGGTATTTATTATATATCAGAGTCTGTGAACCCACAAGTGGTATTTTTCTGGCTTTGAAAAAGGTCAAAATGAATTATCTCTAAGCCAGATCTTAGGAGTTTGTGCTATCACCTTAAGTGCTTATAGAGTTAGATAATTATCGAGAAATATGAGCATGTTATTTCCAATTTTAAAACCCTCTATTTTTGACCTTAATATAAAAAGTCAAACTGTTGCTATCTACACTTAAGACTATGCCAAAGCCTTTAACTGTGTGGATCACAATAAACTGGAAAATTCTGAAAGAGATGGGAATACCAGACCTGACCTGCCTCTTGAGAAACCTGTATGCAGGTCAGGAAGCAACAGTTAGAACTGGACATGGAACAACAAACTGGTTCCAAATAGGAAAAGGAGTATGTCAAGGCTGTATATTGTCACCCTGCTTATTTAACTTATATGCAGAGTACATCATAAGAAATGCTGGGCTGGAGAAAGCACAAGCTGGAATCAAGATTGCCAGGAGAAATATCAATAACCTCAGATATGCAGATGATACCACCCTTATGGCAGAAAGCGAAGAAGAACTAAAGAGCCTCTTGATGAAAGTGAAAGGAGAGTGAAAAAGTTGGCTTAAAGCTCAGTTCAGTTCAGTTGCTCAGTCGTGTCCGACTCTTTGCGACCCAATGAACCGCAGTACGCCAGGCCTCCCTGTCCATCACCAACTCCCGGAGTCTACCCAAACCCATGTCCATTGAGCCGGTGATGCCATCCAACCATCTCATCCTCTGTCATCCCCTTCTCCTCCTGCCCTCAATCCTTCCCAGCATCAGGGTCTTTTCAAATGAGTCAGCTCTTCGCATCAGGCAGCCAAAGTACTGGAGTTTCAGCTTCAACATCAGCCCTACCAATGAACACCCAGGACCGATCTCCTTTAGGATGGACTGGTTGGATCTCCTTGCAGTCCAAGGGACTCTCAAGAGTCTTCTCCAACACCACAGTTCAAAAGCATCAATTCTTTGGCGCTCAGCTTTCTTCACAGTCCAACTCTCACATCCATACATGACCACAGGAAAAACCATAGCCTTGACTAGACGGACCTTTGTTGGCAAAGTAATGTCTCTGCTTTTTAATATGCTGTCTAGGTTGGTCATAACTTTCCTTCCAAGGAGTAAGCGTCTTTTAATTTCATGGCTGCAATCACCATTCGCAGTGATTTGGGAGCGCAGAAAAATAAAGTCAGCCACTGTTTCCACTGTTTCCCCATCTATTTGCCATGAAGTGATGAGACTGGACGCCATGATCTTAGTTTTCTGAATGTTGAGCTTTAAGCCAACTTTTTCACTCTCCTCTTTCACTTTCATCAAGAGGCTCATCAAGAGGCTTTCGTCAAGAGCTGACTCATTTGAAAAGACCCTGATGCTGGAAAAGATTGAGGGCAGGAGGAGAAGGGGACGACAGAGGATGAGATGGTTGGATGGCATCACCAGCTCAAAGGACATGGGTTTGGGTAGAGTCCGACAGTTGGTGATGGACAGGGACGCCTGGTGTGCTGCAGTCCATGGGGTCGCAAAGAGTCAGACATGACTGAATAACTGAACTGAACTGAACACTTAAGATTCCTGCTACTGGACTATCCTTTTAGTGGACAATTCTTAACCTACTTTTCTAAGCTCATCATTCTGTTAGTATTACTAACATCCTGGCTTATTAGAGAACCCCTAATTCAGCAAATCACTGCTTAGAAAAGATACATCTTGGCCAAAAGACACTAGCTTGAACAAGGTATAGCTGTAGGTTTAAATTCCAGAGTGTTCTTAAAAAGAAGCACTAAAAGATTTTAAAATGTATTTGCATGCTTCTACTACTATAAAAACACTTGTAAAGACCTAAGGAAGAAAGAAGTGACTAAAACACCTAAAAGTTTAAGTCTTTCATCTACTCTTTCTTATCATTCATAATGACCCCCCCAAATTTAAGTAAGGTTGCCCCAAAACAATTAAGAACATTTATTCATTTTAAAATATTTTCTTTATATATTTTGACTTGGGTTTTATTCACGCAACATTTGAACTCTAGTTCATAAAAGAAAAGCTTTCGATAAAATACTTAATTTACACAAACCAATAAAAAGAAAGTCTCTGCCCTGAGATTAAATAAAAATTTATCTTTCTTAATCTTTAAAAGGGTGGAAGAAAAATATTCTTTGCGCTGTAGCTAAATTGACATATGAAACAGAAGTTAAGAGCAGTATTTATCTTAGATCACTTTTTATTTATTGAGGTGATTTTACTCATTAGTTCATTCAAAAATAGTTATTGTATAAATGTGCCAGATACAACTCTGAAAGTCTTTTGAAACTCAGACATTGCTAAGTCTGACTTAAATACTATATTTTCGCCATATGAAAATATGTGAAGCTCTACATTTCAGAAGTATGGCTTTAAATTCAAGTATATTAAAGCATGAGGCATATAAACAGAAATTTTTGTATGAGTAAGCCATGTTGAACTGAATGGTCCGTTCCTGGCAGAGTCTCGATTCTGACTCAAATGTAAACTGTTTACTGAATCTTTATTTTTATCTTCTCAGTAATCTTGTTTTCCAGCTTCATTATACTTAAAATTCATTTATTATTTCAGTAAAATTAAATTTAAGTAGCTCAAAAAATACTTGATGATTTACATTCAGCATCAATTACAGTAATAAATTATTTGTAGGCTAGCGTGGTGACTTTGTGTTGTTAGTGGTAACAATAATAACCAATACTTTTCCAGTTTCTACTATGACCTTTGCATATATTAGCACTCTCAGACTACAACCCTCTTTTATAGGTGGTATTAGTGGTGGTAGTAATAACAGCCAATGTTAGAACCTAGTAAGTACCAATAATCAGTATATCATTTGCATAGATTACTTCATTTAAATCTCAATGGTCTTTAGGGGAGGTGTTGTTATGTCCTCATTTTAAAAAGGAGAAAATGGTTATTATATGCTCAAATCCAAACAATCAATAAGTAGCAAAACTAGAATTTAAATCTAGGTATATTTAGCTTCAAAGTCTACATTTTTGCCACTGTAATAAAGTGACTACTGGAATAGACTGTGTAATACAGTGACCACTGAGTAGATTACTGGAGGTGGTTATACAATGGTGATGGTGGACAGGCCTTACAGGAGTTTAAGTTAATGGGATTAAATGGTAAAAAAAATATTCTGTCAAAACTTTAATTTAGAATGGGGACATTCTGATTACCTGAGGGGAAAAATAACTGAACTATCCCAAAAGGTTTTCATGTTAGATTCCAATGTTCTCAGAGCAACTTTTAAAAATACCTAATTATGTAGGCAACATATGTTGTATTTTACTATTAAAAAACTCAACGGCCCACGGACAAATAAAAATACTACCCAACCATACAGAATTAGCTCTGATATACTTAGCTAATTACATGTTTCAAGTAAAACTACAAAAAGAGAAAAATGTCTCTAAAACAAACTTCCTTTCATTTGAAGGATATACATACAATTAACTTCTGCATAAAAAATGTAAGGTGCCTTGAAGATGTACATTAACAAAGAGATTCAATTAAAGGTTTTATTTTAATAAGGTGCTTATTTTAATTGTACTAACACATAATATTAGTAAAATACTCTAAAGTAGAATTTATGCTTTAAGGTTGTTTATTTGAGTAGGTGGAAGTGGGCAGTTTTTGGTACCAAACTTTATTGGTATTTATGAGGGTAATCAATTAAGTTTTCTATTATTCTACTACTGTTGTACATAACTGCATAAATACTTTTATGTAAGTCCAAAAATTTCTAGGTTAATTTAATAGCTGTGTATCTATGACCAACATATAGTAAAAAAACATTTACGGTCATATTCCAGTGTTATCTGAGTTGCTGAGATGGGTTAACAGACAAAAAAAATATAGGAACAAGATCTAATTCTTTAGCTCTTCACTATACAAGGTGCTTTAGTTTTACCATTTCAAGTTATAATATAAATTTAGTTAAAACACAATTATAGATTTGTGAAACAAGCATAACTAAATTAATAACTCAAAACTGCTGGTTCAAAAGCAGTCACAGAATTAAGTTTTACACTCCTTAACATTAATTTTCCTGGGACTTAGACATTTGAGAAACACTTCAGTTACACTATGTGCCCGTTTGCCATTTGTCATGGAACATGAAGAGCCCGGGTGGCTGCCAATGATGTGAACTTTTCCTACTGGTCCCAGAAGTATGACTCAGTGCTTGTCCTGAGGTGACCACATTTCTTATGGTGGCAGGAAAAGCATTATCATTCCATCTTTAACAGCAGCTATCAGAAAATGTGCATAACGCCACAGTTCATTCTCAAGCAATTAACTTACAAATTTTTGCCATTCTTAAAAGGATGACAAAGCTCGAAAAATACAGTATCTAGATTAACATGTAAAAAAAAGTAATTCCTAAAGGACAGTAAATGCCATTAGAAGGAAATTTAGAATAGAAAACACAATGGTATTTCAGTGGTGAAAGAAAAAATACTTTGTTTTCATCTAGTTATTGAATACGTGACAGCACACCTAATACAAGAGACCCACACGTTTCAAACTTTAAAAAAATCCATTTATATGTTTGTTTCCATTTTGTTAAGTATTTTTATTTACTCACGTCTCCCTATTTGGCATTAATATACTTATCAGAGACTCCAACTGTGTGGCTTTAACACTGAGATATAGGAATGTCAGAAAGAGAAAGCAATGAGAACAGTATAAGTGATGCAATATCTACTACACAGAAGAAGAAAGCACTGTTTAAAATAGGTATCAAGGAGGACATCACAATAAGTCAACTCAACGAACAAATCTTAAAATAATTCAGTGGTCCTGATCTTTCAAATGTACTTTTCTGATGTATCAAAGACAGCTATTTGTGTTTGGTTGGGACCAATTTATTCTATTATATTAATTCTAGCAGAATGCTGAGGTTACTTAAATTATATAGTTAAAGAATATAAAGCCAAAACTTATTCTACATGTAGAGATTCAGGAACATGTATATCATTCATAATTAAAATGGCAAATAATTAAAAATAAGTGAATTGTAATAGACAATTCAGCAAAGTAAACCATTTACAGCTCTAAACAGACCACAAAATCCACTGTGTGTTCAGATTTGGATTTAATCCTGTTGCCCTGGACTATACTAACAAACAGCATTGCCTTAGAAAATGATATTTAAAAATCACTGAATCACAGCACACAGAGATTTGAAGACTATCAGAAGTGTTTCTAGCAGTTAATAGCATTTTTAACTCCTTACAAATGGGGTCTGGCATTCTCTGAATCTTATATTCGATTTATGATAAATGAAATCTAAAGCAAACATTCTTAATGAGGGGATTTTTTATGAAGTAGGCTTGTTGCATGTGTTAATCAAGACGTGTTCTAGCTTTGACACCAGTGATCAAAATAATTAATTTTGTTCCTAACAGAGATGTCCTTATAACAATGAAAAGATGTATGCCTCACACTTTTTCTGAGCTGTCTTTTTGTAATTTTGTTACTAAAAAGATATGTGAATCTAGACAAGTCCTTAACCAATCTGAGTTCAGTTGGTTACATGTAATAAGAGATTTCTATAAGTTCTTTCTTATCAATTTATTTCACAGAGAACAAGTGTGTCAGTGTACACACAAATAAGCATGTTCTTATGAAAGAAGTGTTACAAACTGTTTTAACTGATATGTTTCAATAAAGGGACCTAAGTAAGAATTTCCCTGTCAAATATAATTAATACCATAAATGTTAAAGGTTTATAAAAATATCTGTAACATTTGCTAAGAATTTAAGGGACATATTTGCACTACATCCATTAATACAAATCTGTTTGATTAATTTGCACATATCTAGAAATAACTTGAAAGAACATTACACAGACCCTGATTTTAAAGGGATGATTTAAAAATGAACACCAAGAACAAAAAGCATTGGGGTTTTTGTCAAGATAGTCTGTATCAACTTGCATATACCACATACTCTAATCTATGCTTTCCTTGTCTTGTGAGAGCATTTGTAATTCATATTTTTATTTTTATATAGTATGACTTTTCAGCTACCTGAAATTTTTTTTTTAATATTACCAAGAAGTAGGCAGAGAAAGAGTGTGAGGAGTTAGTCTATCCAAGGGATCAGAAGGTATTTGCTCAATGACCTTCTTGCAAAACTTGTTACAGTTTTTAGTAGTGAAAGATTATAGAAAAAGGGAGAAAAGGGAGAAAGAGGAGAGATTTGTAACCTACCATCTGAGCAATCTGCTAACCAGAATTTGTAAAAGTAATCTGGCAATGATGGCACAGACCTGAAGGATTCAGATCCACCTACAACATCAAAAATACAGCTTCTGCTTTTGTTACATAACAACTCTTTATGTAAAGTACATGAAGTTTTATGCCTGACATTCAATTTATAGGATGGAAAAAAATTAAACCTTCTAAAAATTCAGAAGTCCCAACTGTCACTAAAGTAGATATAAAGAAAATCAAGAATGCTCATCATTCATTGCTTCTAAACCAAATATAAGAAGGAATTTAAAATTTATAATCCAGTTTTAAAGGAGAACATGTCACCCAATATTCTTTTAAGGCAAAGAAAACCAGAAGTTCAAATTATTTCCCTCGGTAACTCTGATAGCTATCTTAACTACATGATCTCATTTTTCAAAAGTCATTTGTTTAATTTAAAATTTAAATGGTTTTAAAAAATGAGCTATAAATGGCTCAGGGGTGACCAAAAAAGTCCAAATGATCTTCAAAGTTTGAATGAAAAGAATAAAATATGGCATATTATTGCCTTTTGTCATTTATCACACAAAATCAAAAAGATGGAGGAAAAGTAGTAATAACAAAATCATGAAGAAAAATATTTCTCAAAGGTTTTAAAGGCAACATTGTTACACTGTTACACTGATTAAAAGGAAGCTCTTAATTGCAGTATTTAAAAAATTCTTCTACACTAAATTTTATATGTGAGCTGACATCATTTACACGAGTATACCAATTTGGATATATGGGGCATTTTTCCAAGGGAAACACAGATGTGAAACATAAGGAGAAAAACAAAACTGCTGGTAATTAAAAAAATATATAGCATACTAGCATTGGGAAAGTACACTTTCCAACAACCATTCCATAATACAAAACATGGGAACTAATTTGTAGTTTTAATGCTTCTCAATTGTCCTCCATCCAAATACCACTTGTGATACACGAATGAGAAAAGGCATTGTTTTGTCAGTGATTCTCTCTTGTTTTCATTGATCCAAGCTCAACTGAATTGGTACATTTGTTTCTTACAATTGACTGTTTCCCCATGAAAAGTCAATACATTCTTAATACTTAAATAGAGCTCTAGTGTTCATAAGTGCCTGTTATTTTCATTGTACAGTTCCAGTGTTTAACGATTTTGATCAGCATGTATATGCCTGTGTTGATAAAACTTATATTCCAATCTTCTGACAATGTCTGAAAAATGAAATTTCTGTGATCATAAACCTTTTGGTAAAATAAAGCTGAGAAGTGTGAGGAATCATGATATGCAAGGATTCCTACTGAGATGAGGCTCATACCAGTTGAGACATAGACACGGATGGTAAGGCATCAACAGCAATGCCTTTTGGACCTTAGTATTTGGTTTCCCGGCAGGGAGAACAAGATATACCATTCTAATAATTAGGCTGAATTACTTAAGTGATCATTTGACTCACATAAGGAAAAAATTGTTTGGAAAGGAAGATACCAATAAAGCTGTTAGAGAGAAGTGGCTACACACAAGGCAGAAAGAAGCTAATAATAGGAAAAGTTTCCAAGAGAGAACCAGCCACTTCATATTCCAAATATATTTTAAAATCAGTATAATCTTTGTCTTAGCTTCTTCGTATATGTGAGCTATATACAGCAATTTATTTCTAAATTGGAATACTTAAAATTCTTTTTCATAAATATCATTTTAAAATATTGTTCAATAATTAATAAACTACTTTTGCCAGTGTAAAAATGTTACTCAATTTCTACTCAGACTACATGTTGACTGTTCTTCAGAAGTCTCTATAAAGCACATTTTCCTTACCCTCATTTTTAGAAAAAGAAATTGAAGGCTTGAGAAATGAGGAGGTGAGTTAAAAACACACAATGGAACAGAATTTAAATTGGACCAAAACAGGAGATTTTCAGTTCCAACTCAGTCCTACAGATAACTTGTATTGTTTTCACTATACAGTGCTTCCTACTAGATATTTTTCCCTTTGATTATCTTTTTATTCATATTTTTATACATTTATGACATGTAGAGATGGGGGAAGAGTGGGGTACAAAAGGTGAGTAAGTCTTTTGGTATGCCTACAGGTGATAAAGATGCTTTCAGCAGCCTTAAATACATCATCTGGCATTTTTATTGGGGAAGGTAGAATATTAAATTCATGGCAGCCTACAAGACAGTAGTTACTATACAATGATTACTCTTAATTAACTTCTCTGAAGAACTCATGTCCATCTGCACTCTGAAAAAGCTTCCAAGTCTTCTTCTTACCATCTGTATTTCATAAGTCATGAAAATCACACTATTTGCTTCTAACATTCTGTTTTTAATTATTATGAGACTGTATTACTGTAATAGCTAGTCATCCTAAATCTGTGTACTTCTGTTATGAAAAGTATCATTGGAAAGTTATGAAAACAATTTCAATCTAAATGTTGCCCACCTACCTTGGGACAGATTCTATCCTGTCTATGATATAGGAGAATCTTGGAAAGCCAACCCATCATTTCTAATCACATATTCAAAGATGGCTTCAAAGCTTTGATATTTAACTTACAATCTACACAGATTGTTTTTTTTAAGTTTTCTTAAAATGCAAAACATTGTTACCTTACTAAAACAAAAAAAATAAAGCAGAAAAAACAAAATAAACTTTCCTTCATTCATGTGAGCATAGTTTAAGAAACACTTTGCACAAAAAACAAAAGTATTTCATAGATAATACATTAATGTATATCTAGGCTGGTAGTCAGAGCATGAAGTCAGGAAAAGAGAAGGACATTTAGCAGCAAGACAGGGAGACAATTCTCAGATATTCACATTAACATCAGCAGAACTTCACACTTTCATAGATGTGGATTAATAGCAAAGAATCAAATAAGCTGAAATTGTGATCAATATAACATTTCAATTTATTGTGGCAAGAAAAAAACAAGTTAATGCATCAAATTCCTGGTCACAGTTTTACCTACTTATTACCAGAGCCTACTCCTTTCAGAAAATTTTCATGCCAGTAAAATAGAAAACAAGGATAATATTAATTAAAAAAAAAGATACAGGAATAAAATGCAAGTGTTAAAGTAATTCTATTTTGAAATCAAATATAATTTCTCAGAGATGTGACCAAAGGAGGTATTAAGTTACAAACACTCTCATACCCAAAACTCAGCTGCTAAACACACTGTGCTGTGCTTTGCTTAGTTGCTCAGTCATGTCCTACTCTCTGCAATCCCATGGACTATTGCCCACCAGGCTCCTCTGTCCATGTGGATTCACCAGACAAGAATACCTGAGTGGGTTGCCATGCCCTTCTCCAGGGAATCTTCCCAACCCAGAGATGGAAACCAGGCCTCCCAAATTGCAGGCAGAGTCTACCATCTGAGACACCAGGGAAGCCCACTAAACACAGGACATGACTCCATAATACAATGAAAATAGTGTTACCTTTAGTGACAAAAAGAAAAATGGTGATTTCCTTGTAGAAAAGCAATGATGAAAGTTCATTTGGTTATATTCAATTTCAGCAAATCTACCCTAGGCAAATATCTCCCCTAAGTAAACATGAATGCATATTTATATACACATTTATATATTCGCTTCACTTATATATTCAGGTTAAAATCAATTATTATAAACCACATTTATTTGCTAAAAAATGTTCATGCCTTGTTTAACATTCCTACACAATGTCTGCAGGAAACAGAAACTACAATTAGAAAGTGTTGGTAATCAGGCTTTGTTAACAAGGTTTAGAATAGCACACTCTTCTGTCGAACAGTTTAACTGCAAATCTGTTATAACTGAGGTAATATACATAAGGAGGTGGAGCTAAATTTTGGTGGTTTCCACCCTATTCCATGCACATTCAGTTTCTTTCTCTCAAATACATTTACTCATTAGCAAAACATTAAAAACAAAAGCTAATCAAGTAAAAGATTAATTTCAGTTGAAGGGAAACCAGGTGTAACATTCATTCAAAAAATTATTTCTTCACAAGTGGAAGAGCATGAGATTTACACTGGAGCAAAGAGATAGGCAGAGGTTCTTGTAGCCAGGTCAGGGCCAATATTGGCCCTTGGGTGCACTTGTAAGTATTGTGAGGAGTTTGGGGTTATCACAATGATTGGGTTACTGAATGATTGCTAGATCGATGAATGCAACAGTCCCACACTGTACAACTGCCTGTAAACCACATGACTTTTTCCCTTACATTGAAAGAGTTTATCATTAACACAAAATGGTAAACCAAAGCTTTTTCATATGAGATATTGTTTATATTTTGACATAACCAAATTTCAAAAGAAATTTAACTCTAATTTTTTAAACTATTTCAGAATAATTTTAGGTCTGCAGAAAAGTTGGAAAAATAGTACAGAGTTTCTGCATAGCCCTCACTCATATTCTGCTGGTAAAGAACCCGCCTGCAATGACAGAGACCTGGGATCAATCCCTGGGTTGGGAAGATCCCCTGGAGAAGGGAAAGGCTACCCACTCCAGTATTCTGGCCTGAAGAAATCCACGGACTGTATAGTCCATGGGGCCAAAAAAACTCGGATACGACAGCGACTTTCACTTTAAGGGCTTCCCTGATAGCTAGGTTTGTAAAGAATCCACCTGCAAAGCAAGAGACCCTGCTTCGATTCCTGGGTCAGGAGGATCCCCTGGAGAAGGAATAGGTTACCCACTCCAGTATTCTTGGGATTCCCTTGTGGCTCAGCAGGTAAAGAATCCACCTGCAATATGGGAGACCTGGGTTCGATCCCTGGGTTGGGAAGATCCCCTGGAGAAGGGAAAGGCTACCCACTCGAGTATTCTGGTCTGGAGAATTCCATGGACTGTACAGTCCATGGGGTTGCAAAGAGCTGGACATGACTGAGCAACTTTCACTTCACTTCATTTTATATTCTATTATTAACAGCTCACATTGCTGTGACACATTTCTCACAACTAAGGAACAGCACTGTTATACCACTATTAACTAAACTTCACAATTCATTTTTATTTCAAATACTTTTTTCCTATCAGGCTGTTTATGTCCTAGGATCTAAATAATCCTCATGTCTCCTTATCTTATGGTATGTGAGTTTCTCATATTTTCCCTGTTTTTGATTACTTTGACAGTTCTGAAGGAATATTGGTCAGTTATTTTGTAAAAATGTCCATAGATTTAGATTTGTTTAATGTTTTTCTCCTGTTTACACCTTAATGACCCAGATAACCACAATGGTGTGATCACTCGCCTAGAGCCAGACATCCTGGAATTCAAAGTCAAGTGGGCCTTAGGAAGCTTCACTAGGACCAAAGCTAGTGGAGGTGATGGAATTTAAGCTGAGCTTTTTCAAATTCTAACAGATGATGCTGTGAAAGTGCTGTACTCAATATGTCAGCAAATTTGGAAAATTTTCAGCAGTGGCCACAGGACTGGAAAAGGTCAGTTTTCATTCCAATCACAAAGAAAGGCAATGCCAAAGAATGTTCAAACAATCGCACAATTGCACTCATCTCACACGCTAGCAAAGTAATGCTCAAAATTCTCCAAGCCAGGTTTCAGCAGTACGTGAACTAGAATTTCCAGATGTTCAAGCTGGATTTAGAAAAGGCAGAGGAACCAGAGATCAAACTGCTAACATCTGTTGGATCATCGAAAAAGCAAAAGAGTTCTAGAAAAACATCTACTTCTGCTTTATTGACTATGCCAAAGCCTTTGACTGTGTGGATCACAACAAACTGTGGAAAATTCTTCAAGAGATGGGAATACCAGACCACCTTACTTGCCTCCTAAGAAATCTGCAGCAGCTTAAGAAGCAACAGTTAGAACCAGACATGGAACAACAGACTGGTTCAAAATTGGGAAAGGAGTATAACAAGGCTGTTTATTGTCACTTATATGCAGAGTACATCATGTGAAATGCCAGGCTGGATGAAGTACTAGCTGGAATCAAGATTGCCGGGAGAAATATCAATAACCTCAGATATGCAGATGATATCACTCTTATGGCAGAAAGCGAAGAACTGAAGAGCCTCTTGATGAAAGCGAAAGTTGAGAGTGAAAAAGTTGGCTTAAAACTCAACATTCCAAAAATTAAGATCATGGCATCCGATCCCATCACTTCATGGCAAATAGATGGGGAAACAATGGAAATAGTGACAGACTTTATTTTCTTGGGCTACAAAATCACTGTAGATGGTGATTGCAGCCATGAAATTAAAAGACGCTTGCTGCTTGGAAGAAAAGCTATGACCAACCTAGACAGCATATTAAAAAGCAGACATAACTTTACCAACAAAGGTCTCATCAAAGCTATGGTTTTCCAGTCATTATGTATGGATGTGAGAGTTGGACCATAAAGAAAGCTGAGTGCTGAAGAATTGATGCTTTTGAACTGTGGTGTTGGAGAAGACTCTTGAGAGTCCCTTGGACTTCAAGGAGATCCAACCAGTCAATCCTAAAGGAAATGAGTCCTGAATATTCATTGGAAAGACTGATGCAGAAGCTAAAATGCGAATAAACTTTGGCCACCTGATGTGAAGAACTGAGTCATTGGAAAAGACCCTGATGCTAGGAAAGACTGAAGGTGGGAGAAGAAGGGGACGTGAGAGGATGAAATGGTTGGATGGCATCACTGACGCAATGGACATGAGCTTGAGCAAGCTGCTGGAGTTGGTGATGGACAGGGAGGCCTAGCGTGCTGCCGTCCATTGGGTCGCAAAGAGTCAGACATGACTGAGCAACTGAACTGAACTGAGACTGGAATTGTGGGTTTTGGGGAAGAAGACCACATTGGTCAGGTGCCATTCTCACCACATCATATCATATCAAAAGTACTTGCGATGAACATCACTTATTACTGATGATGCAAACGGTGATCGGGTGGCGAACAGAGAGTTCACTCGGTTCGTCCACTGAAATTGTACTTTCCCTTCCCACACATTAGTCTTCAGAACAGGTCACCAAGTGAGCTCAGGATCATAAAGTGTGGAGTTATGTGTCACTTCCTTGAGAGGGATGTTTCTACATAAATTATTTGAAATTATCTGTATGGGAGATTTTTTTCTTTCCTCCCTCATTTGTTTATCCAGATATTTATTTACATCAGTATAGACTCAATACTTACATTATACATTGAGTTAAAATTCAAAACTGCTTGCATTGCTCAAATTGTTCCAGCTTCAGCCACTGACAGCTCTTTCAGAAGGGCTCCAAGTCTTTGACATGCTCTTATCATTGTGTTTTTTAAGCACTTCCTTACCTTCTGGCAAAAGATGCTCCACACTCATCTTAAATTTTCCCTCCTCAGCTCTAGATTCTACCATTTCTCCAAAAAGCTGAGGTTCCTTTCAATAAATGTTGAACAGAAAGTATTAGAGTGACATATCAAGTACATCTATCCTGATACTTCTTCTAATACTTATTTTTATTCCATTGTTTATCAATTCATCTGCTCTTCCATTTTCTTGTACTTACGGAATAACTTCTGAATTTACTGCTTGCTTAGCTTAAATCCAGGCATTCTTATTATAAATAGGCACACATTGGTTTTTTCTAGTAGAGTCATTAGAAGCACTTATATATAAAAGCCTATCTTATTTTATTTAAAAAAATTGTTTTTAAATTATCTTAAAGGCATTACAGTGAATTTTTTAATAGTAGGAGAGGTAGGTTTTATTATCTATGAATTTTACTTCAAGAGACATTAAATAATGCCTGCCATATAAAGGGATTACTGAATCCAAAAGGATTGATGTAGGAAAAAAATAAGGTAGACTACAATGTGTGAGCTTTATTTGGATCCTGATTTATGGGGAAAAAATTATAAAAATGTTAATGATGTTTATGAAACTAGAAATTTGAACTAGATCCTTAATACTAAGAAATGAATTTTGGTGTAATAATAGTGTTGTAGGGGTATGTATCATGTATATATATTTAAGCCCTTATTTTTTAGAAACACAGCAGCCTTTAATTTTTTGTGATCTTATTACTGGTAAATCAGTAAAAAGAAAAATGTTAGTAGATCCCTAGGTATTATTTTGCTGTATTTATTATTTCTGTGTGTGATGATCGCAATTGTAAAAACACGCTGACAGAACAGCCTCATTTGCAAAAAGATACCTCAAAATTAGAAACCATGTTGTTTAAACATTAGACATATCTTAAAGTTAATGGAGATGGAGACTCATTGTGTTTCCGTATTTAAAAGTTTATCTTTTACCACTTATCAACACAAATGTCAACTTTTTCAAAGAAAGTGATGGAATTCTCAAAAACATACCCAAACAAAATTAATTTTAATTTGTATGGATTTTCAAAGATAATGAGCACATTAGGAGAGAAAAAATGCTTTACAAAATCAAATGGACATTAAGCCGACTTGAAAATAGTTGATAATTACCACAGTTCACAGTTGACGTTAATTTTTAAATATCTATTGTCCTGACTATTGTAGCTTTCATAAAAACTGAGAGACTTCAAATCATTCTCTCCACAATCAAAGGACAATTTAAGTTGTTTTCACTTATTTTAAAACTTCCAGCCTAAAGCAAACTCACCTCAACTCTATTAAAGGAAAACAAAAAAGAAATAGAAAATATTATGTTTCTGTTTCTACGCTGGACAAAGTTTAAAGTTTCAAAAATACATGCTAGAACATATATTTTACATACACATGCAAAACCACATGTATCATTTAAAAACATAATATGGGTGCAACTTTAGCTATCATTCAGTTCAGTTCAGTTCAGCCGCTCGGTCGGGTCTGACTCTTTGTGACCCCATGAACCGCAGCACGCCAGGCCTCCCTGTCCATCACCAACTCCCGGAGTCCACCCAAACCCACGTCCATTGAGTCGGTGATGCCATCCAACCATCTCATCCTCTGTCATCCCCTTCTCTTCCTGCCCTCAGTCTTTCCAGCATCAGGGTCTTTTCCAAGAGGTCAGTTCTTCACATTAGGTGGCCAAAGCATTGGAATTTCAGCTTCAGCATCAGTCCTTCCAATGAACACCCTGGACTGATTTCCTTTAGGATGGACTGGTTGATCTCCTTGCAGTCCAAGGGACTCTCAAGAGTCTTCTCCAATACCACAGTTCAAAGGCATCAATTCTTTGGCGCTCAGCTTTCTTTATAGTCCAACTCTCACATCCATATATGACGACTGGAAAACCCATAGCTTTGACTAGACAGACCTTTGTTGGTAAAGTAATGTCTCTGCTTTTTAGTATGCTGTCTAGGTTTGTCAGAGCTTTTCTTCAAAGGAGCAAGCGTCTTTTAATTTCATGGCTGCAATCATCATCTGCAGTGATTTTAGAGCTCCCCCAAAATAAAGTCTGTCACTGTTTCCATTGTCTCACCATCTATTTGCCATGAAGTGATGGGACCGGAGGCCATGATCTTAGTTTTCTGAATGTTGCATTTTAAACCAACTTTTTTACTCTCCTCTTTCACTTTCCTCAAGAGGCTTTTTAGTTCTTCTTCACTTTCTCCCATAAGGGTGGTGTCATCTGCATATCTGAGGTAATGGTACCTATCAGTACCATTGTATAATACAAGTATTCAATTGATGAAACATCTTTAGCTCAACTTCACCACTCTGTATTTAACAGTGATTTCACAATAGATTTTTTGATACATAACAATTAAATTTTCTCCAGCATGTAAGGTTTTTTTTTGGGATTCACTATGCCTAGTGGCTCAGACAGTAAAGAATCTGCCTGCAATGAAGGAGACCAGGGTTTGATCCCTGGGTCGGGAAGATCCCTTGGAGGAGGAAATGGCAACCCACTCCAGTACTCTGGCCTGGAGAATTCCACAAACAGAGGAGCCTGGTAGGCTACATACATTCCAGGGGGTTGCAAAGAGTCAGACACAACTGAGCACAGGAAACCAAAAAATTCATGTGACTCAATTTATTGCAATATTTGCTGTATTCCTATGGTCTAGAACCAAACCCACATTATCTCCAAGGTATGTCTGTATTTGTAGTAAAATGTAATACTCCTTAGGAACATCTACTATAGGCACCATTACTTCTAGGGGAGGGGTGATTTTTTTCTTTAATTTATAACAACATATTAAATATATTTAAAAAATACTCTAGATGTTTATCCATACTACTCAAAGTATAAGTAAGTTAAAGTCACTCATTTGTGTCCTACTCTTTCAACCCATGGACTATACAGTCCATGGAATTCTCCAGGCCAGAATACTGGAATGGATGGCCTTTCCCTTCTCCAGAGTATCTTCCCAACCCAGGGATCGAACCCAGGTCTCCCACATTGCAGGCGGATTCTTTACCAGCTGAGCCACCAGGGTAGCCCTAGTACAAGTAAAATTTATTATTATTATTTTTTATTAAAGTATAGTTGATTTACAATGCTATATTAATTTCAGGTGTACAACATAGTGATTCAGTATTTTTACAGATTATATTCCATTTAGAGGAATTATAAAATAATGGCTATATTCTCTGTGTCATATATTACATCCTTGTAGCTTATTTTATCTCATACATCCCTTTCCCCTATCAGTCCTTCCTCTGACTCCTCTCCCCACTGGTAACCCACTAGTTTGTTCTATGTATCTGAGTTTGTTCCTGCTTTTGTTATATTCATTTATTTTATTTTTTAAATTCCATACATAAGTGAAAACATGCACTTTCAAGTGAGTCTTTCTCTGTCTGACTTACTTTATTAAGCACAATACCCTCTAGATCCATTCATATTGTTGCAAATGGCAAAATTTCATTCCTTTTTATGGCTGAGTAATATTCCATTGTGTGTGTATATGTGTGTGTATACTGTATCTTCTTTATCCACTCACCTGTTGATGGACACATAATTGCTTCCATATCTTAGCTATTGTGAATAATGCTGTTATGAATGCTGGGGCACACGTATATTTTTAATTAGTATTTTCATTTCTTTCAGATATATATCCAAGAGTAAAATTGCTGGGTCATATAATAGTTCTATCAATTTAATTTTTTGAGGAATCTCCATATTGTTTTACACAGTGCTGTGCCAATTTACATTCCTACCAAGAGTGATCTAGGATTCCCCTTTCTCCACATCCTCGCTAATATTTATTATTTGTGGTATTTTTGATAACAGCCATTTTGAAAGGTGTGAGGTGATAACTCATTGAGGTTTTGATTTGCATTTCCCTGATGCTTAGTGATGTTGAGCATCCTTTTTCATGAGGTACCATGCACTTTCATTAGCAATTCTTTCAGAATAAAACATCTCAGCACTGGGTTGTTAATCAGTGTTGAAAATGTTAGTTGCTCAGTTGTATCTGACTCTTTGTGGCCTTATGGACTGCAGCCCGCCAGGCTCCACTGTCCATGGAATTCTCCAGGAAAGAATACTGGAGTGGGTTGCCAATTCCTTCTCCAGGGCTGGTGATAGTAGTATCCTAAAGCAGATCTTTAGCCTAGGTCACTTCCCTCATAGCTCAGTCAGTAAAGAATCTGCCTGCAATGCAGGAGACCTGGGTTCAATTCCTGGGTAAGGAAGATCCCCTGGAGAAGGAAATGGCAATCCACTCCAGTATTCTTGCCTGGAAAATCCCATGGACAGAGGGGCTATAGCCCATGGGGTCTTAAGAGTCGGACATGACTTAGTGACTAAACCACCACCACCACCACACTCAGAAGAGGAGAATATCAAACTCCTGGAGTACACTTAAAAATAACAAAGATGAAGGACTTCTCTGGTGGTCCAGTAGTTAAGACTCTGCACTTCCACTGCAGGGGGCACAAGTTCAATCCCTGGTCAGGGAGTAAGGTCCCACATGCTACACAGTGCAGCCAAAAAGAAACAACAGATGTCACCAATACTATAGTCATATATGTGGCATTTTTGTCACTGGCTAAAGTCTTGAGTAAAAACTACCACCACCAAACAAACGACACACATACACTCCTACAGAGGTCAAGAGAACTCAATAACCACAGCCCACCTTATCACACACTAAAGAAAGTAGGTCTGATGGAGAGGACATCCACCTTTTTGCAAGGATTCCCAGGATTCCTCTCATGTCACATCTACCTCTGGTAGAAAGGCAAGGTAAACATATTATGTTTCAGAACCAGTTAGAAATTCATTCAAACTCTGCTTCTTGCACTTAATGTTTATTCATTCCTCAAAATATTTATTGAAAACTTGCTGGATAAACATTTGGATATATAGGGCAAAGTGACTCAGTTTCTAAAAAAAAGTTTCTTCATCCGTAAAACAGGGATAATTCCAACCTTTCAGGGTTAGGATAAGCATAAGATGATGCAGGAAAAGCACCTAGCACAGGACATGCTATATAGTACACAGTCAATAAATATTATCTATTAACAGTTCTGCCTCTAAAGATTACCAATAGAATTAAACTTCCTCCTTAATTAAAAAAAAAAAAAACTGACATTTATCATGCACTCGGTATATACTAAGTATTGTTTTAAGCATACCACAACCCTATGAGGTGCATAATATTTTCGCCCCTATTTAACAAAAATGAGAAAATCTGGCAAGTCACTTAAACTCTCCCTAAGATCACATAGCTAGGAAGTAATGGAGCCTCAATATAACTAAGCCAGGCATCTGATTTCAAAGTACTCTTTATAATATATACTGCTGCTGCTGCTAAGTCGCTTCAGTCGTGTCTGACTCTGAGCGACCCCATAGACGGCAGCCCACCAGGCTCCCCCATCCCTGGGATTCTGCAGGCAAGAACACTTGAATGGGTTTCCATTTCCTTCTCCAATGCATGAAAGTGAAAAGTGAAAGTGAAGTTGCTCAGTCATGTCCGACTCTTAGCAACCTAGTTGTGCCAATTTTTAAAAGGTAGAAAATTCAGGCAACTTTAAAAAAGTTAAGCCTGAAGATAATTATGTATAAACTTGAACTCTGTTCTTCATTCACAAAAGTATAAGTCCAATCCAGTAGGCAGAAAAAAGAGTTAATGTTCAATCTAATTACAGCTGCACATCTTTTTTTAAATTAATTAATTAATTTTAATTGGAGGCTAATTACTTTACAATATTGTAGTGGCTTTTGCCATACATTGACATGAATCAGTCACGGGTACACATGTGTCCCCCATCCTGAACCCCCCTCCCACCTCCCTCCCCATCCCACCCCTCAGGGTCATCCCAGTGCACCAACCCTGAGGACCCTGTCTCATGCATCGAACCTGGACTGGCGATCTATTTCACATATGGTAATATACACATTTCAATGCTAGTCTCTCAAATCATCCCATCCTTGCCTTCTCCCACAGAGTCCAAAAGTCTGTTCTTTACATCTGTGTCTCTTTTGCTGTCTTGCATACAGGGTCATCGTTACCATCTTCCTAAATTCCATATATATGTGTTAATATACTGTATTGGTGCTTTTCTTTCTGACTTAATTCACTCTGTATAATAGGCTCCAGTTTCATCTACCTCATTCTTTTTAATAGCTGAGTAATATTCCATTGTGTATATGTACCACAGCTTTCTTATCCATTTGTCTGCCAATGGACATCTAGGTTCCTTCCATGTCCTAGCTATTGACAGCTGCACATCTTTGTTGAGCTACTTAACTTTTCTGTAACTTATCAGGAAAAAGGGTGTTAACAACTGTCCTTTATTTCACTTTTAATACTACTACTACTAATAGATGTGAAATGCATGAGACCTTCCTAACATGTCCGAATGAGGGGAAGAACCAAGCTGTACTATAGGATGTTTGCAAAAATATACCAAAAAAGTAAAAAACCATGACTCCAGCCAATCATGCTAAATTCTAACTAAAAATATAACTCATTTCTAGCTTGAATATCTTCAGTATAGAAACGGCTCCTGGCAAAGTACGATACTTGAAAACACCGCATCCTCCAAGGTCAAACAATTTCTTTCCAATCTTGATTACATTATTAGATTGATCAGCAAGCCCTTTCTTCACAGGTCAAAAGTAAATTTCAGTGGGAACCTACTCAAATTGATCACAAACATCACATAAATGGAATCTGAGTTAACAAGTTTTTATCATGCTGCTGCTAAGTAGCTTCAGTCGTGTCCGACTCTGTGCGACCCCAGAGACGGCAGCCCACCAGGCTCTCCCGTCCCTGGGATTCTCCAGGCAAGAACACTGGAGTGGGTTGCCATTTCCTTCTCCAGTGCATGAAAGTGAAAGTGAAGTCGCTCAGTCGTGTCTGACTCTTAGCGACCCCATGGACTGCAGCCTACCAGGCTCCTCCATCCACGGGATTTTCCAGGCAAGAGTATTGGAGTGGGGTGCCATTTCCTTCTCCGAGTTTTTATCATAAATAGACTTAAAACATTATATCCAGGGACAGATTAGAAAGACAAATTCAGTTCAGTTCAGTCACTCAGTTGTGTCCAACTCTTTACAACCCCATGGACTGTAGCATGCCAGGCTTCCCGGTCCATCACCAACTCCCAGAGCTTGCTCAAACTCATGTCTCATCAAGTTGGTGATGCCATCCAATCATCTCATCCTCTGTCATACCCTTCTCCTCCTGCCTTCAACCTTTCCCAGGATCAGAGTCTTTTCCAATGAAGAGTCAGTTCTTCGCATCCGTTGGCCAAAGTATTGGAGTTTCAGCTTCAACATCAGTCCTTTCAATGAATATTTAGGACTGATTTCCTTTAGGATTGACTGGTTGGATCTCCTTGCTATCCAAGGGACTCTCAAGAGTCTTCTCCAACACCACAGTTGAAAAGCATCAATTCTTCAGCACACAGCTTTCTCTATAGTCCAACTCTCACATCCATACGTGACGACTGGAAAAACCATAGCTTTGACTAGATGGACCTTTGTTGGCAAAGTAATGTCTCTGCTTTTTAATATGCTGTCTAAGCTGGTCATAGCTTTTCTTCCAAGGAGCAAGCTTGGAGAAGAAGCAAGCTTCCAAGGAGCAAGCTTGGAAGAAGTTTCTTGCAAGGAGCAACCAAGGAGAAAGACAAATTATCTAGCTCTAAATATTCCATAGAAATAAGCTTCTCTCTGCTTTGACAATTCAACATCCCAATGAAAGCCTCTAGAAGGGAGTAGCTTTCTAGATAAGGAAAGCTGCCATTAATTTAATGCACAGCTGGTGCCAACAGAGACTGTCGCAAAACTCACAATATCACCAATACAGAGGGAAGCGGGGAAGAAGCACCTAGCCTTGCCATCCATGTGTTGTCTTCCACCAAACTGAACTTGGTTTTTCCATATAGGTTCTGGAAAGCAGGGAGGAAAACTAGAAACTGGACTATAATGTCTATTTTGAGCACCAGCAATTCTGTAACACTTTCTCTTGTTTTATATATTTTAATAGCTTAGTAGCTCGTTTGCATAGTCAAAATATAAGTGAATTACACAAAATTAAAATATGAACTTTCTGCACAGTCAAGTGGAAAAAACCCACAAGTCCCCAGAACTATCAAACATTTTGAAAATAATATGGATAGTTGGGGGAAAATGTATATGAAATAAACTCCCACATACACATATAAAACATACCAAAATTATAATGAGAATTCACCTAATGTTGAAATTACTCATTCAGCATAATTATTTAAAACCAGTACTTAAAAGGTTTTTAATTAATAAACTTAGTACACGTCTAAAACCACCTTATCTGCCTCTTGAGAAACCTATATGCAGGTCAGGAAGCAACAGTTAGAACTGGACACAGAACAACAGACTGGTTTCAAATAGGAAAAGGAGTACGTCAAGGCTGTATATTGTCACCCTGCTTATTTAACTTATATGCAGAGTACATCATGAGAAACGCTGGGCTGGAAGAAGCACAAGCTGGAATCAAGATTGCCGGGAGAAATATCAATAACTTCAGATGTGCATATGACACCACCCTTATGGCAGAAAGTGAAGAGGAACTAAAAAGCTTCTTGATGAAAGAGGAGAGTGAAAAAGTTGGCTTAAAGCTAAGATCATGGCATCCGGTCCTATCACTTCATGGCAAATAGATGGGGAAACAGTGTCAGACTTTATTTTTTGGAGCTCCAAAATAACTGCAGATGGTGACTGCAGCCATGAAATTAAAAGACGCTTACTCCTTGGAAGGAAAGTTATGACCAACCTAGACAGCATATTAAAAAGCAGAGACATTACTTTGCCAACGAAGGTTCGCCTAGTCAAGGCTATGGTTTTTCCAGTTGCTATGTATGGATGTGAGAGTTGGACTCTATAAAGAAAGCTGAGCACCGAAGAATTGATGCTTTTGAACTGTGGTGTTGGAGAAGACTCTTGAGAGTACCTTGGACTGCAAGGAGATCCAAGCAGTCCATCTAAAGATCAGTCCTGGGTGTTCATTGGAAGGACTGATGCTGAAGCTGAAACTCCAATACTTTGGCCACCTCATGCGAAGAGTTGACTCATTGGAAAAGACTGATGCTGGGAGGAATTGGGGCAGGAAGAGAAGGGGACGACAGAGGATGAGATGGCTGGATGGCATCACCAACTCGATGGACATGAGTTTGGGTAAACTCCGGGACTTGGTGATGGGCAGGGAGGCCTGGCGTGCTGCAATTCATGGGGTCGCAAAGAGTCGGACGTGACTGAGCGACTGAACTGAACTGAACATCTTGCTAAAAAACAGATTCTTTGGTAATCTTTGGTAAACAAGTTGGAAAAAAGTAAAATTCAGGATCTAAGTCTGCCTTCTATTGATTTTTTGTAGATATTACTTCAGAAACCATGTTCCCAGCCCATTTTAAAAATAGCAGATATAGCTAAAACAAAATAAATAGTTCAAACACACAAAAGGATACTGGTTAACACTTTAAAAGCAAGTAACAAATTTTCCTCTTCTCTATCATCTTATTAGAAGATGATTCAACCTACCTAATAAGACTAATTTCCAAGAACATTAACATTAAATAAATATAAAACAGACAAGTATGCTACATTTGATATTAGTTATGTAACAATGTTTTTACTGTGGCAAACTAGGATACATTAATGCCATTGTGAGTTTTGGTTTATTTAATAAATCTTGGTTTTTAAAACAATTTTATGTTGTGACTAATTATTCAATAGATGAATGCAGACAACTAAAACAGTAGTTATTGTACTTTAGTAAAATTTAAAATTCAATGAATTTATGCAAATACCCACAACCCTTTCTTTCCTGAAATTGCAAGAGTAAGATTAAGATAATGAAACTTCTATTAGAATTAATGATTGTAATTTAAATTGAAATTGAACAAGAAATTAAATACATCTTTCAAGTTAAAAAAAATTCTAGCATGTTTAATGGTTATTTGTAATTCAAATCAGGGCACAATTGCAATCCTTGGTTTGCAGTACTAACTAGGACATTGAAGCCTGAAGGTGTTGTTTTATTAAGAGTTAACAGGCAAAGTTATGTTAAAGTCTTAAAAATTTCACTTATTCTGACTTATGCTTTAACAATCCTAAATCTGGGTGGAGGGACACATTTCATTAGAAAAATCTCTGTAACTTGCCTACTAGTGATTATCCAGTAGCATGTAATTCACAAAAAGTCCACGAGGCACCTGTATTCAACAAGTTATGCTTTACAGTAACTTCCTATATAGATTCTTAATGAACACTCTTCAAAAAAATTAGTCCAAATATGATATTATACATGTTTCAATGCCATTCTCCCAAATCATCCCGTCCAAATAAATTTATATTTGGCTTAAAAAATTAAAATTCATTTTTCAAAATCAAAGTGAGAGATGAAAAAATATAGAGAAATGCTAAACTTAAGATGCAAGTATAAATATCTTAATTTTATTCCTATTAATAAAAATGTAAATTCAATATTAAATATAATAGAGAAGATAATGGTTCTCATTAAGCTAAAGGGCTTTTTTTCATTTTATCCTCCAAATTAACAAATACAATGCATTTTCTTCTCACAACAGAAAAATAAATTTTAATTTCTTATTTGAACTTTTTAAAAAATTTTTAAGAGGACAAATTTAAGGCATTTTTCTTTCAATTTCATTCTATCAACATTCCAAAATATATAGAGTTCCTTTAGAAACACCAAAATGAAGAAACAATTAGAAAATTTGTATGAAAGAAAAAAAATGCTTAAGAAAAGGGGTATGTTTTCATTTTTTAAGCAGAAGTTTGCCTACTCTGTTGGCCTATTAAATGATTATCAGCAAATAATATTTAGAGCATAAACACAGAAGTGTTATAGATTCATTAAAATTATTAATTCTTAACAAAATAAATCTAAACCATGATTTGGAATACTGAATTGACTAGACAGCAACACAACTATGAAAAATAGACAAAGCAACTCTATTTCCACTGTATTCTGGCACACAGTATACACTTTGTCTCTGAAGTATCCATTAGAGCGTTGTATTAATAAGAGCCTTTACGTGAACTGCCATTTAGGAAAGCAGATTTGCCCACAGATCAGTAATCTGTGAATAAATTTATTTATTCGTTTACTCAGCAAATATTTCCTGAGTGCCTACTTTTCACCAGATATTTTCTTATGCACTGTAATGCAAAAAGATAGGTTCCCTGCCCTCATCAAATAACCACACAAATCAACGTAAAAATGGCAAATGGAACAAAGAAGATATACAAGGCAATAAGATAACAGGTAACTGAGGATCTGCTGTGATCTGGGGATTCAGGAAGGCTTTTCTAAGGTGGAGGATGGGAGGCCTGAGATCTGAAAGATGAGCAGGACTTAACTGGGTGAAGAAAAAGTGCAAAGGCTCAAGGGCAGGGTAAACAGGACTGAAAGAAGGCCAGTGGAGCTGGTGCTAGCAATGAGGTTTAACCGCATAGGCAACAGCCAAACTTTCAAAGGTCTTATAGGCTATTTTGAGGACTTTTTCCTCAAAACAGTGAGAAATCATTAAAATTTTTAAATTGGGGCGGGGTGAGTGAGAAGTGAAAGGGTAGGATCAGAAGAGAATCATTCTTAAGAAGTTCATTCTGACTACAGTTTTATGAATACAACAAAGATGCTATAATTATCATGACCTTGACTGAAAATTTATTTTGACCCTTGACATAGGAGAAAAAGAAGAAGCAGAGTACATAAATTTTACCTTTTCTAAACCCAACCACCACTTCTCAAACTTTTCCACTGATGTATCCATAATTGCTAAATGGAGTACACTCATAACCCTGGGAGGTTTGGGAAATGCAGCTTTAAACAGCCTGCTGCAAGCTTAAGATTCCTGTTAAGCCTCTGGTCTCATCTTTAAAATCCTGCCAATTTTGCTTTCTATAGCATGAATATAATATATGTTTGTTTTAATGTAAAAATAATGTTCTACAATACTTAGCAAAAATCAACTCTTTGGCTTTTTTTGATCATTTGACTTCCACAACCATAGAAACATACCATTTTGGGGAGCACGGGCCTATGCTATGTATGAAAACTGAATTCACTCACTGAATGCTAAGACTACACTGGCTGTTCTTCAGCCAGACACTAAAATATGACAAACTTATAAAACATAAAACTTTAGATTCCATTTTTTTCCCCAAATTACTTACCCTTCCTCGCCCCCACCTTTAAATCATTACAGATGATCCATCCTTCTAGGACTCTTTGTAGAAGTTAGTACTTCAGCTTTCACAATAAACCTTAAACATGAGGGAAGTCACAGAGAAAGCTAAAAGTAGTCCTAATCAGAGGTCACTCTGCTATAAATGAAAATGATAATTTATCATTGTTTTAAGAACAATGTCAACATTTAAAAGCCCATCTTCATTCTTCATGTAAGAATTTGGATCAGTAAATTTCTAAATATCCAACAACATAATGTTAATGATGTAATTAATCTTCAAAATAACTCATTTTAACATTATTTCCAAATTATTCCTGAGAAACAGATTTGAAACAGCTGTACCAATTCAATACACATTCTTTGTGGGCTTATTTTTGGCAGCCAAAGTTTTATAATGTGGTATTTATTTAAACTCAGGACACGATGAGAGTTTTATTGTCTTTGTGAAATGCAGATTTGTTCTTGTACTTTTGTGCCACCTACTCATGCTCCTCCCTCACTTTCCCTCTACTGCCCACCTTTCTCCTTCAACCAGACAAACCTAGACACAACCCCTCTGGTTAATCACCCTATCTCAACTCTACAGTCTGCTGATGTGCTTCTACATTTAGAATACATCCCTCTTAGAATATACCTTAATTAAATAAACTGCTTAAACAGTTGCGAAAACCCCAGCTACCTCATAGATTCTTTCCTGACTTACTAAAATCATCATCTTCTCTTTCCACTCGTGCTTGTATGCACATTCAAACTCTTAAAATTTACCAAATGTACTAATTGGGACCTATCTCTGTCTTGGCAAAGGTTTGTCAATGTCACTGCCATCCCTTACAGAGACTAATTTCTTCAAAGCAGGGAATTATTTAAATCCATCCATTAAAGAACCTTCCACGCTGAAAGACTATGTAAATAATATATAAGTACTAGAATATATCTACATAAATATACTATTTTTCCTACTGTGCACTATGAGTGTTACCTTAAGGAGCGAATGTTAATGACACTATAAATAAAATGTTTCTTGTGAACTCAACTCTATATATCTATATATCTTATATCTATATAAGGTAAACTTCCTCTTTGTATAAAATGACAAGAATTTCTGTTCCCAAAATGCCAAATCCAAAGCAGGTAACTGTTGGTTACTACCTAGTCACATTGCAATTGGGGAAAAAAAATTAATTTTTCAAATAGAGGTGATAGCACCAATTTGGTCATTGAACATATTTTTTCCCCTTATGGTGTATACTTTTCAAATTCCTGTCAGAAAATTATTTCCGATCTCTCTCTCAAGACAGTTAACTCAAAATTTTGACATTTTCCTGATTAAGATAAATTTCAACTTCAGGTCTGGTCCTATGAGGGGGAAAAGAAATTACTAAAGAGCGTTGTACCTGTCGAAACTGCTTTCTGTTACCAGGCACATTTTCCCTTAGAGCATTTACACTTTTATACTAAATAGAGCTTATTTCATCACTGTATTTTCCTCTTTTTTAGAGCTGTATACAAAACGGCTTTATCTATGTTTTAAGACCTAAAATAATGTATTTCATTTTCTATCCTCAAGAAGGCTGAGTCATCAGACAGAAATTAGAAGTCAGTGAATGCTTCTTAAAGAAAATGGTTTATAGTAAACAGGAAAGACCAGAGCAGTTAATTGTGGGATGGTTTAAGAGGCTATCTTAAAAATATAGACTATTTTAGGAATCACAATAACACAAGAGTGGATGAAACTAAGTCACAGAGACCATAAGAGAAGATCAGCAAAGTGGGGCCTGTTGGTTGACTCTGAAAACAATAATCCATTTTATTTGATCCAGAAAAGGATTAAAGATCACTGGGAAAATGTCATAAAGGGAGCTGGTCCAGGAAAATAACTTTATCTTAGTCATACGGATATTATGAAAGAATTTCAAAAGTCAGAAAAGGTGTGATAAAAAAACTGGAATCATTGGGTGTGACATGGATAAGGAAAATGAGTAATAAAACTAGTAATAGGGGTCCTAACTTGTTTAGGGGTTTTTGTTATATTTCAGAGGGCAAAAAAAGTAGACTCAAGCAACTGCAGATTATGAAATATTTCCAGGCACTGCAAGTGAACAGACAGGAGCTGAGAAATAATGTACTTTAGAGTAATAGACTAAGCAAAAATTAGAAACAGTTACTGTACTGACCTACTTTTGTACCTTTTTCCAATAACTGCTTTGTTTTTATTTACTGTAAAAAAGGATTTGGTTTTAAAATTTTGTCAAAACTACAAGAGGACTGAATGCAATTTCCAACTGAAAAAGGTTAGTTTCAAACAATGTGTATTTGATTTTCTCAAAAAATATTTTTATAAAATTCATTTTTTAAATTAATTTTGAAGGCTATGAGACATTTCCAGATTGTGTGAAGTACTATCAGGATAATATGGGACATAAATGCTTATTTTACTGACTCATGAGGAGTTCATATATTTACTGGAACTAACATTGACACTGTCTCATACCAAATTTTCATTGTCAGCAGAAAATCCAATGAGTATTGGATTTTACAAATAGTGAAGCTGGGAGTGAGCAAAAAATATGGAAGTATTTCCTCATAGCACTCAATTAACACAGATTAATACTTAGGTGTCCTGAAATATATTTTAATAAAAAGAAATAAATCAAAGTAAATTGCAATGTATATATGGTCCTTCATAATTAAACTTGAATTATTCTATCAAAGCTTAATAATCTTGTCAGCCAGGAGTTTTTCCTTTCATTTCCCGCTCTGCTGACTGAGTTTCTATAGCACTTCTATAATTGTCTGGAAGCATTAAATACATGGCCATGCTATTTTTATATGCTTAGTGGTTCATTTCCTGTTTAGTGAAGAAAAAAAATAGCCTAGAAAGAACATAAAGCATATACCTTACTAAAGAGAGTTATAACTATCTACAATTGTGACCACGTGAAACCATATGCTATATATATGCTTTAAATGTTAAGGATGATGAAACTGTCACATTAGAAGCATGTTTTTAAAGAACTCCCACAATGCTACAGTTGTTCGAAAGTCCTATTCATGCTTTGGTCCTGCCTATATAACACTACATACAACACTAAATGAGATTTAGCCATTCCAAAGCTACAGCCTAAATTGAGTTTTAAACATTAGTGCATCTGAAGAAAGGGTGAAAAGTATTTTTAAAGTGTATTTTATAAAGTTTATTTGGGGAAAAGAGTGGGAGGGATTAATTAAGGTAACAGTGTAAGTTACCTTAATTAATTTGAGGAAATGTTCATTTCATCCAACTACTTTTTTAAACCTTATTTTCCAATGGTATTTGCAATCAAATTTATATGAAGATTATGGGAATTTCAGCAATAAGCAGTTTGGGACTTGAAATATACAGATACATCAGTGATTCTCTTCCGCTTTAATGTATACAAAGATACATGAATTCTGTTTTGTCAAATAGCGCTAAAATGTGTCACCAACAGGTAGGAAAATAAATTATTCAACTTAAATATAACAATCACTTAAAAGCACAGCAACTGATGTCAGTTCAACCTCAAAGAAGCTGCATTTTAGGCTGGAGAGATTTTTAAAGGACTAGTGTACTGAGAAACTAATGATGTGTGTCAGAATATGTACATCATATGTTCTGTATGCTTCAGTGGACCTAAAGTGTAGAGAGAGGGGAAACCTCAGAAATGTACTGGGAAGGTGGGAGGTGAAGAAGATGGAGTATGCAGCACTCACTACAAGCATCATGGGAATTTGTGAGAGGTAGTCTCTGAAGGTAATCTGACTCCCATGGAGCCAAGACAGCTTTTCTTTGAGTACTTCAGTAACAAGACGGAAACTAAAGTAATCTTATAGGCAAATTCAAAGAAAGGATTTTAATTAAGCATTCTTGCTTCTTGCATGTACTCTGGCTCTTTCTTCCATGACTGAGAAACAGAGAAGACAGATGTTTGTCTGCATCTGACACTCCAAAGGGGGTTAAAATTGATGGGAATCTGGGAGAGTGGAATTTCAATAGCAAATATGAGAAGACAAGAAGCTGCAGGGAAAAAAAAAAAAAAAAAAAGAGCCACTGCAGGACTTTGTCTTAGTCATGGCACCCATGGCACCTTAGCACAATTCACCGAACACAGGGGGGCAGTCGATAAATAATAAACTCGATTTAAGTCAATACACTCATTTGTACTGTGCTTTGCAGTTACAAAGCACTTTCCACATATTAGAAAAGAAAAACGAAGTAAATGAAGAATAAAGGAGCCAAGTAAAGGCATAACAGGAAAGCAAATGGATAAAGGAAAATCCACAAGAACAAGAGGCAGAAAAGGCTCAGGGAAAAAAGAAAAAAAAAATTTGAGTTTCCCCCTGTCGTTCTCTATCCCTTCCAATCACCCTACCTTTCGTTCTAAAGTACCTTAAGCTTAGAAAGTCTGAGTGCTAAGCAAGCCCTAAGAAGGGGCTCCCCCATCTTCGGAACGGGCATTTTCAAATGATAAGCCTTGGTCCCTGACTAATCTACCCAGAGCTTGTGCCTAAGAATAACCACGGGCAAAGCTCTAACATCTCCCAAGTGTAGCGCGGAATCGTTTTTTTTTTCCCATCCCGTCCATCCCCCGTCAGCATTCCCCAAATCTTAGGAATCTTGAGGATGGGAGGCGGTGCAGTGGTCGTGAGGAGGGGGTCCTCTACAGGCCCCTTAACTCAGACAACAGAGGGAGATAGTGAGGCAGGAAAGACCAGGGACTAGAGAAAAAGCCCACGTTTGAGATTAGGAGGGCGAATAAATTAAGTATGGTTATTAGAAACTGCAGGGGAAAAAAGGGGAGCGTCTTCAAGATGGAAGAAATGAGGGGGCACTTGAATGTGCATCATCTCTTGGGTCGAGCCCCCAGTAAAAAGCCTTAAGATGCAAAGCCTCAAGCGGTCAGAAGAGGAGGAGGCAGAGGATGCGGGGTGAGGGTGGAGGGGGGATGCACAGGAGGGAGCCACAGACACCAGCGCAGATGCTGTCCCGGGGGAAGCATGTTTTCCTCTCCTCCAAAGTAAAGCATCCCTCGAGCATCCTCAGCCCAACCTGGGGAAGAGGGTGAGCTTCACGGATCCAAACCCCTGCGGCCGAGTCCTGACCCCATTATGTGGGCTTAAAAGTTGCCGGGAGAGTTGGCGCAAGAAAAGGCAGTTGGCAGGGGCGGCCGCCAAGGGGGTGTCAGGATTCCCAGGAACAAAGGGGCCGGAGGAAGGGGCGACAGTCCCTGGGGCCTCCTCCCTGAGGGGGGAAAACCAGGGTCGCTACATCCTCCCGGCCTGAGGGTAGCGAGGGTAGCCAGGAGGCGGAGACAGGGATTCCGCCGCCGTGTTTCCAGCTTCCCATCGGGTTGCGCCGGCCACCTCCACGCTCTCCGCGCCCCTCTCCAGCTGGGAAGCCACTGGCTGGAGACAATAGGAGACCGGGATCCCGAGCCCCAATCAGTCCCGGCGGTCCCCCGCCGCCCTCGGCGCCCCAAGATCAGCCCCAATGGCGGGCTCGGCCGCGGCGGGCGACCCTTCCCTCCCGCGCGCCGGGACCCCGCGCCCCAGGGCCGCCTCGCCGTCCGCACAGCGGGCATTACCTTTCATCCAGTCCACGACTTGACTCGGAGACCATTTGCTCACCGGTTCCATGATCAGAGCCATGGGCACGGGGTCGGTTCCGCGCGGGGCGCGGAGCTCGGAGCTCAGACACAAAACGAACTCAGCAGCCTGAGCCGCCCTCAGGTGGGGTCCCCTCGCTGGTCGCTGCCTCGCTGGACGGGCGGCGCGGAGGAGGAGGCTTTTGTGTATCGAGTCTCGCGGCTGCAATGTCTCGCAGGAAACGGCGGGCAGCAGCGGTGGGAGAGGCGACGGGGAGGGAAAGGCGCCGGGGTCGCGGCTCCGCGCCGGCTCTGCTCGCTCCCCGCTGAGGTGGCGGCTGCAGCCGTGGCTCGGACACTCCGCTCGGGTCTCGGTCCCTTCGGGGCTTCAGTTCATGGCTTGCACTGCCGAGGGTCGCGCTGCTAAGGCAAGGCGCTGCCGCCGCACTCCCGAAGCCAACTTGCCCGTTCGCCTCGTGCGCGGGAGTGAAGCCCCGGGCACGACCAGCTACCCGGCGGAAATGACGAGGGGCCTCCTGCCACCCAAAATATCTCTCCGCAGCCCTCGGGTGCGGGGCGCGCGCGCCACGAGCCCCCCGCCCGCTCGCTGCCGCGCGGTCCCGCCCCCGGGGCCGACGGCAGGAGCGCGATGCGCGTGCGCGTGCGCGCCCGCACGAGGCCCGATCCCGGGGTCTGCCTGTCAGTCAGGCAGGTGCGGGCGGCTTCCAGCGTCGCGTTCCCGCCCAGCGGGCAGCCCCGGGACGGAGGCGGACTTGGAGCGCGTGCGCGGCGGCAGTGGCGGCGGCGGCGGCGGCTTTGGGTCGCTCGGTCAGTCAGTCTGTTAGTCAGGTGCCGGGGCGGCGGGAGCGCGGCTCTGAAGGGCCTCTGAGCGGACGCGGCGGCGGTGGCGGGACGCCCTGCCCACCAGTTGAGCGCCAACTGCTGAGGCGGCTGAGGAGGTACCTGTGGCCCCGCCGCCGAGGGGAGGGGGATGCCGCTGAGCGCGGGGGTTAAAGCGGGAGCCCGGGCTTTCCTCGCTCCCGCCCTCCCGCTGCTGAGTGGGCTCCCGAGGTGATTCCCGAGCCCCGCGCACGCCCGCGGAGACGGAGGCGTGGAGTGCCGCGGACGGGGACCGGGCCCCGCCGGCCAAAGACGCAGCGATGACGAGGCAGGAGGGCCGGCGCTGTGGGACCGTCCCCGGTGCTGCACCCGCCGGGGAAATCGCGCCCAGCCTGGAGCCTGCGAGCGCCGGCCGCGGCGATTCAGAGGAAGGTTCGGCCCCACGTGCCTTTTGAAGGGCTCGGTATGGGGTTTTCGGTCAACTCCACCGAAGCTCAGAGCGCCCAGTGCCCATTTCAGGGGATGCCCTTTTGTTTAAAGATATTCTTGTGTAAGAACTGAAGGGTAACACTGGGCTTGCAAATGAGTGACAAAGTGTGGAAAACGATTCTTCAAAACTCCCGTTCTTCAGAAATGTTACACAGGCTCCCGTGCAATCCTTAGTAAAAAGCTTGCCTAATGAGGCTCGATTTAAACGACAAATAATTCATCCTAGAATGTTTGGGCACAAGCAGTCTGCCACCATTGTAGATGTTTTATCTTTGTCATTCTTAAATAGCTCCACTGAGTAAAAGAGAAACTCATCTTACTTGTATAGCCATTTCAATTTTACTTGTATAACCATTTCAATAACGGCAGTAGGTTTTGCCAGCCCCTGCAGTAACCCATTTTCTCTAGTTCAACTGCATGAGATGCAGAACTGCCACTTTTCTCAACCAACAGGAGTTGACATCTCCCCACCCCCACCCCGCCCCTCAAACACACAAAGAGCTGAAACCACAGTAAAAATATTTTTGATTTTTTTCAGGCTAGTGATACACAAGAAGTAAAACTTAAGATGACCTGTCTGTAGGCTTGGTTTATTTATTTTTTTTTAATAATACAAACTTAAAAGTATATGGAAGATTTTAGAAAGAAATGTAGATTATCTAGATAAGTCTACACTCAGGTAAGACAGACATAGCACCTTCCTTTCATAATCCAGATCGTGGTGTGATTTACAGTTTTTTTTCTTGGCTTAACCAGGCGTGAAAAATTTTGAAGTGCCTCCATTCCCGTGTTCTCAGAAGGCTGCATCAATATTTCTATAAAAGATCATTTCCAAGCATCAGTAATTTATGGAGTAGCTTTATATTCAGAAATGGAATGGATGCATTGTGAATCATTAGAGGTTACAGTCACAGATGTTGAAAGTAATTTGATCAAAATAATAGTGCTAATAATAACAATGAACATTTATTGAGCCCTGTGCTAAGTATTTTACTTATATTTTATCCTCAAAACAGCTCTATCATTAGCAACATTTTATAGATGAGAAACTAGTGGCTATCACATTCACTTCCTATCCCCAGAGCCTATGACACATAGTTCAATAAATGTTGAATAAATTAATGAATAAGGCTTAAAGAGGTTAAGTAATTTGTCTGAGATAATGATGCATGATTGTAATACCAAGTTAAGGTGATTCCACAATATGAGCTTTTAAAACTAGTACAAAGATAGGTATCAGTGTCACAAAATGAACAATACTTTGGAAGGGGAAGGTCTATTCATTGTTAACTGACCATGTCTCAGAAAGTTAACAACAAAGGAGGCTGAGAGTCACCATCAGTGTTCCTGAGCAGTACCAACTGAGAATATAGGAAATGAAGAAATTTGGCTGAAACACCCAAACAGTGTATCCTGGCTGTGTTTTTATGACAAGCAACCAGACTATACATCATAGTGCAAGCAAGCTTAAAGTGAGATATTACTTGCATAATGAATGTAATATCAATCAAAACAAATGCTAAAGACCAGGGTGCAGTAAAAATAAAAGACATGCATTTCATGAAAAGACAAGTGCCAGAGAAAATGGGGAAAAAAGGCCCTAGAAAAAGAGGATATTGAGAATTAATCACAGAATTAGGTTGTACACATTCTCCTATTTATGTTACATTAAGGAATTTATTTAATCTAGTCACCTGAGATAACTTTCTACCTGTGGGATCTAGTTCCCTGACCAGGGATGGAACCCTGGCCCCTGGATTGAGGGCATGGAGCCTGAGCCACTGTATTCCTGAGGAAGTCTCTCTACAACTTTTCAAATAAACTACCTTTTATATTCTTTTACCTCTTATTCAAAATGTTAATCTCTTGCCCCATTTTCGTTAGTATAACGTTATTACATAAAGCTTTAACCTCTTTAATTTTGCCTTCTCAATGAACAAATCTCAAGGATTAGGGGAAAGGTATGTTGTCATAAACTACATATCACAACAGTGCACTAAGTGATATGTGACACAGACTTCAACAGTCCAGATATAAAAGCCAAACTGATTATTTGGAAGCAGCCTTGGATTATTTTTGGAAGCAGGTAAAGGAGAAACATTAAATTGATTCAATTAATTGGAGACAGAACTTGTTAGATGTCTGCAACTATATCAAAATAAACCACTTTAAATCATCTTTTAATCCAATTATTATAGTTTTCTATTTTTGTCTTTTAGACCCTCTCGATTTCCATAAAAAATTAAAATGTCTTGACCAAAATATTTTCAGTTAAGATTTTGTAGTATATGTAACGAGTCTAAGTACTTCAGATACAAAATTTACAAAGGTCCTCTGACTAGAATCTAGGTGCTAGATGGGGAGGGAACCTTAAGCCTTTGTCTCTTTGGGGCCAAAGACAGGAGTAAATAATACGTGAACATTTCTTCTGGAGCTGCAAGTTGAAGATCTCTAACCTCCACATGTTCTAACCTAGATTATTTCATAGGGGCCTTAATCTTCACTTCCCATTTCTTCTGCTGAGAAGCTTTCTCTGCACAGACCTCAGACTTGAAATGCAAGACTTATTTTAATGGTTTTTAGTTATTTAATATTTACAGAATGTCTTGCAGAGCCCTTTCTGATATATTCCCAATTTGTTTAGATTGTGTTTCTGCTATAGCTCTCTGTTTAACATTTAGATTTCTTGCTTTTTAAATGAGTAATATATTATCAGAAATTTTTTTCTCTTTTATCTTTCATTTTTGAATAATTAGTGAGGAGTGACCACACAGAACATCTGTGTGGGTAAATCCATGTTCTGAAAGACAGGAAAGGATGAGAGCCCTCTCTTTTCCACTTAGTTGTGCCCAAACCTTTTCTATAATTCCAAAAGCAGGTATTCTATGCTGGCCCAAGTTGTATACCTTGATCAGAAAAATTAGCTAGCCAATTCGGATAAGACTAGTAGTGATAAAACTAAATACAAATTATTCTCAAGAAGAGTATATAAAACCTGCTCCAGAGAAAGTAAAGGAAAATTTCTGAAACAGTGTTTTTATTTTCTTGCTGTATAATTCAACTAACAGCTATGAGTAAAGAACCAAAGCCTCTGAAAAAAAGCAAATCTGTCTATGCCTCCAGTAGTCAGAGAGGTAAGTAGGAAGAGTAGTCTTTAACCATAAACGGACCTTGAAGTGTGCTTCTCTGGGCCAAACTTCCCTTTAGATTATCAGGGAGAAAGACCCTGAGACTATAATTAAATTAATAGAATCCTTTCTTTGCTGTTCTGCCTCAGGGGTAAACTGTATTAAATCAAGCCATGTCCTTTCCAGACCAAGACTCACAGCAATCATCTCTGATTGAAGAAAAATTGGCTGAAGTTGAGATTATCCCAATAGAGTGTTTTTAGGGCTCTTTCCAGGTATTAATCACAGTTTAATAAAAATCCCAGAGCCCACCTAAGATTAGGAGACCTAGTCTTCTTGACTAGCCCTAGCCCATCAGGGAAGTTTCTGGTACATTTAGCAGCCATTAATGAAAAGAATATAAACATTATTAAACAAACATTTTTTTGAACACTACCAATGTGGTGGCCCAAGTTGTATCCTTAATCAGAAAAAAATGAGCTTTATTTTGTAGATGCAAAGATGACCAAGATACTCATTGACTAGTAATGAAAACATTCACAATTAATTTGATAGGATAATGTGATAAATACAGTGATAGATGTGTCTAGTACTATGCACTGAGGAGAACCTAACAACTGGGGGGAAGATAATGTGTGAGTAGCTACAAAGCAACTGCCTAGAAGTGCCTGAATGGCTGGAGTTGAAAAGCAAAGCAAGAGGCAACAGGAGATGAGGTGGGAGGGGTGGATAATAGCCAGATCAGGGGAAAAAATTAAAACTGAAAGGTAACCTAAAAGATAGCCTTTCAAGAATTTTAAGCAACTAAGTGATTTGGTCATATTTATGTGTTTATGTTTTTATATTGACTGGCAGCCATGGAGAAGCACAGATGTGAGAGGGACAGGATGGAGGGAGAAGTCAATCTGGAGGACGTGGCAATAGACCAATGAAGACATGACTTGGGTCAGATGAATTTAATAAATATTCAGCAGAACCTGGTAATTGATTGGATATGAGAGGTTAGGAAAACAGCAATATCAAGAATGATTTGCATGATTCTAGCTTTGGTGAATGGGTGAATTATTTCTTCTCCATCTAAAATAAAAAAAAAAAAAAAGGATTTGGGAAAAGAAAATGACCTGAGATATTCTTTTGTGGACATTCTAAACATGAGGTACCCATGGGACAAGTGAGAAGGGCTTCTCAGTAGGCAGTTTCTGCATTCACATATAGGAATGTGAAGCTCAGTATGGACTGAAAATGTAGACTTGAAAGTTACTCCTAAAACATAAATGAGGACCAGAAGAGTATGAGATGTCCATGGAGGACACCCACAGAAGAGAAAGAGAAAATAAAATTGTAAGAACAAGAGAATGAAGTGTCATGGCAGCCCAATGAAAAAAGAGTTTCAGATAGAAAAGAGTGAAAAATGGCGTGCAGTGCAAAAATGATGTTGTTCCAGTAAGAATTCAGAAGAAAAATCTGGTAGTTTTGTCAGTTTAGATATCTTCACCTGCCTTACTGATATCTTCACCTGCCTTACTGATATCTGTGGAAGAACTGGATGTCAAAATGGGAAAACTTGGTATATATAGGCTATCAGCTTTTTCATAAGTTGATTTTTTTCTTCTTCCTCATAACCCATCTATGTGTATATCTTATTCAGATGGCTTGACGATGAATGGTAACAGTTCTTCAATTTACCACCACCACTTTCAGTACTATTTTCTGATGAACTCTCATCCATTAATAATGATCCCTACTCTTACCCGATTATACTTTCACCACTTATAGAATGATGTGTATGTACTTAGTCACTCAGTCATGTTCAACTCTTTACGACCCCATGGACTGTAGCTCACTGGCTCTTCTGTCCATGGGATTCTCCAGGCAAGAATATTGGAGTGGTTTGCCATGCCTTCCTCTAGGAGATCTATCGAACCCAGGTCTCCCACATTTCAGGCCATCTGATTCTTTACCATCTGAGCCACCAGGGAAGCCCATGATGGCACCTTTTAACTAGGCTGACTTTGAAATCTTCCCCTCCTCATCAGATTATAGGAGAACAACTTTACCATGGCATTCTGGTCATCTTGCACATCTCTGCATAGGCAAGGCTGTACCACAGTCTGACACATGCCATGGCAAAACGACCTGTGATCTTCCCTGGAACATGGCAAATCAATACTGTGAGGAGCTATCTCAAGTCCATTTCTCATCTGCCACCTTGGTTCCAGTGAGGAATGGGACTTGCCATCTCATAGGAGCTTCAGATACAACTTCAAACTAAAGAACTGTTGAGCAGTAGTTTAGAGTTGGCTCTTCAGGGACAGAGAGACTTACCATTGTATCATCTATCATCTGGCCTCTCCAATTTGGTATCATCCTTTGGGACTTGGGACGTGGGGAGTTGACACCATGCTGATGTTGTGTTGCTGTCTGTGTAAATAATAAACTTTCAGAATTCATTTGGACTTGTTTTTGCCTTACTGACTGAATCTATGGAGGTGTGATAAACCAACCTAGCAGCTGCCACCACGCTGCTGCTTAGGTATTGCTTGACCACTTGGCACAGATTTGATCTTGGAAGTCCATAAATACTCCCCAAAAAAGTGAGCTCTGCCGAACCTCTGCCTGAATAAACTAGGCCAGTCCAGCCCTGGCCTAGTAAATTAGCAGCAAGAGCAGCAGCAGGAGCTGGATTTCAAATTCAAAAAGGATGTATTGCTTCAATCACTGGGGCTGCCTAAGATAACTCCATAACTAATAAAAGAAAAATCCAATGTTAATATTGCAGGGTAAGAATAAAAACCTGATCTAAACCTTTTCTTCCGAGCTTTAACATTATTTATTTACAAAACATCTCACTCTTAGGGTATTCCCTCATATTCAAAATGTCAGGTCCATTTTCATGTGAACATTTATTATTCTTATTAATAGTGGCAAATGTGAACTGGCAAAATTGATGCTAGATAAGTTCAGACATTTTATTTATAAATTAGCTCAACAAATCAAAAATTTTAAACATAAAAAGTACTTAAGACATAAATTGTTTGATCTTTGGCTAATAATTCACAGAGTATAGAAGAATAAAGATGGGGAGTGGAAAAGGAAGATTGCTTTCTTTCTCCATAGTTAATTGTCATTTTTCTCAAATGGGTCTTATTTACTTCTAGGAAGATTGGAAAATTAAAGATGGTCATACCAAGTGGAACAAATCATTTATTCCCACTGACCAAGAGCTGTATCCAGAAAGAGAGAGAGGCATGTAAGTTTGTCCCTGCTTTGACATTTTCTTGATTTTGAAAGGAAACTTAGTTATTTGGATCATCTAAGTTATGAAAATATTTTGGTTTGTTTAGTTCCTCTTAGGAACTATTTCAAATACTTTGTAGCACATTGCAAAAGCTATCATTTATTGATTTTTCATCATGAGCATCTACTTGGTATAGGCCCTGTACTAAGCACTATACATACAAAAATGTAAAACGTAGTTGCTGTCCTTGAATCCTTTAAACAAAACAAAGCGTACAAATAGATACTTTTGACATATGGTAGCAAGTAAAATGAAAGAGACATACAAAGGTATTTTGGGTGTATTTCAAAATATGAAAATATGAATGCAAAGCAAATAAATACATATATTTCTAGATTATAAAATGGCAATGTAATTTGTACATTGTATAATGTTTTGTCTCCATTCATTCATTCAATGGGCATTTATTAAATGGTTACTGTGTACCAGGGACAAGGCTAAGCATCATGGATAAACCAGTGGATATAATGAATATGGCTCCTGAGCCTATGGAGTTTACAGTCTAGTGAAAAGCATACAATACACTAGTAAGCAAACAAAATATGTGTATAAAAATGTAAATTATGAAAAACACTGGCATGAAATGTACAAAGTGTAATGATAGAGAACAACTATAGCAAGAGAGAGAGAATTCCTTACAGTAATCAAAGAACACTCCGAGTAGGTGACTTTCAGGCACCGTTGAAATACACACAAAGAATACAGGCAGGCAAAGATCAGAGATATCTCATTCAAGGGAGAAGTAAAGCGTGTGTGAAGTCCCTGGGGCAATAAAGAATTTGACGTGATTGAGGAACAGAAAGGAAGTCCATGTGACTGAAATATAGAGAATGGGTGAGGGCATGAAAGGGGCTAGAGAAATAGGCTTGAGTTAGAAAAAAAAAGTCTTCTAAGTCCATGTAGTAACTAGCTTGGAGTATAGTGCAAAACCTTTAAGACTTGGAAGCAGGTCAGAAACATGATGTGATTTATATTTGTAATTTAAGGAGTTGAGCTTTCACTTCCAGAAAGACCAAGGAGAGGTACTTTCCCCTAGTCCTCCCACTACATAACAGTTTAAAACCCTGGACATTATATATAAAACAACATAAGAAGGCTTTGAAATATGGAAGAAAGCAGACAAGCAAGGGAACTCAGACCCAAGGAATGACACAGTGATAAGTTCCCAGGTTGTTTATTTTTTGTTCATCACTTAGAGCTGAAGAAGCTAGCAACCTAGAAAAATGAAGAGAATGAAAGGCACAGACAAAAGTGTCCTAAGAAAAGCCTGAGCTCTCTAGTTAAGTGACCAGGAAAGAGGCAGCTTCAGTTCAGTTCAGTTCAGTCGCTCAGTCATATCCGACTCTTTGTGACCCCATGAATCGCAGCACGCCAGGCCTCCCTGTCCATCACCACCTCCCAGAGTTAACCCAAACTCATGTGCATCAAGTCGGTGATGCCATCCAGCCATCTCATCCTCTGTCGTCCCCTTCTCCTCCTGCCCCCAATCCCTCCCAGCATCAGGGTCTTTTCCAATGAGTCAACTCTTTGCATGAGGTGGCCAAAGTATTGGAGTTTCAGCCTCAGCATCAGTCCTTCCAATGAACACCCAGGACTGGTCTCCTTTAGGATGGACTGGTTGGATCTCCTTGAAGTCCAAGGGACTCACAAGAGCCTTCTCCAGCACCATAGTTCAAAAGCATCAATTCTTCAGCACTCAGCTTTCTTCACAGTCCAACTCTCACATCCATTCATGACCTCTGGAAAAACCATAGCCTTGACTAAATGGACCTTTGTTGGCAAAGTAATATCTCTGCTTTTTAATATGCTATCTAGGTTGGTCATAACTTTTCTTCCAAGGAGTAAGTGTCTTTTAATTTCATGGCTGCAGTCACCATCTGCAGTGATTTTGGAGCCCCCAAATATGAAGTCTGACACTGTTTGCACTGTTTCCCCATCTATTTCCCATGAAGTGATGGGACCAGATGCCATAATCTTAGTTTTCTGAATGTCAAGCTTTAAGCCAACTTTTTCACTCTCCTCTTTCACTTTCATCAAGAGGCTCTTTAGTTCCTCTTCCCTTTCTGCCATAAGGGTGGTGTCATCTGCATATCTGAGGTTATTGATATTTTTCCCGGCAATCTTGATTCCAGCAGCTTAGGAAGGCAGAAAACATTGAAACACTAACCATTCTACTCCAGCCAAACACCACTCAGAAAACTAAACCCCACCCCACCTTAGCCAGCAAAAGGCAAAGTAGGGCACTTAGACTTCTTTAACTTCCCAAGGCTATAGCAAGGCACTTCAACACCCCTGCCATGGTGGTTTCAGAGAATGCCAAATTGGAATTAGGTCTTTCATCCTTGCCAGGTAGTATGACCTCCTCCATCCCACTTCCAGTGAGGGAGAAACCTGGATTCCTTCCTCTGCTCAGCAGTAACAGAGTGTCCCCCTCTCTGCTCTAGTGGTGTCAGAGGAGTCCTTGTGGAAAGTAAAGAGTTTGACCACTGCCCAGCAGTAATGATACCACCTCCCATCCCACGATGTCAGCAGAGACCAAATGGTGAGCTTAAGTGATGAAACACTTCTACCCTTCTCAGCCTGGAAAATATTAGTGGAAGTCTGTAAGAAAGTCAGAAATTCCAAATATTGCCAAACAATAATGAGAAGCCTCACCTTCAGGTGTCAATGAAGTCTGAGTGGGAAACCTGGACTTTATGACACCTGGCTGAAAAAGGGCCACACCTCTGCTTCCTCTTTTGGAGTGGTGTCACAACTAAACACAAAGATTTATTTAAAATCCAAAGGCTCATAATACCCAAAATGTCCAGATTTCAGTTGAAATTCATCTGTCATACCAAGACCCACTAAGATCTCAAACTGAATAGACAAAGACAATTAATGCCAACAAGATAACATAAATGTTAGAATTATCTGACAAAGATTTTAAAGCAGCCCTAATTAAAAACCTTCAATGAACAATTAAGAACACACTTGAAATATATGAAAAAATTTTTTAAAGATCAGCAAAGAAATAGAAGACATAAAAAGAAACAAAATTTAAGAACCTAAGAATAAAACAACTGAAATAAAAATTCAATGTAGAGGTCAAACAGCAAGGATGGAAGTGACTCAGGAAAGAATCAAAGATAGAATAGAGACTTTCCTAGTGGCTCAGTGGTTAAGAATCCACCTACCAATGCAGGAGACATGTGTTCAATTCCTGGTCTGGAAGATCCACATGCTGTGGGGCAGCTAAGGCCATGTGCCACAACTACTGAGCCTGCTGTCTAGAGCCCAAGAGCCATAACTGCTGAGCCCATGTGCTGCAACTATTGAAGCCCTTGAGCCTAGAGCCTGTGCTCCACAGTAAGAGAAGCCACTGCAATGAGAAGCCCAAGCACTGCAAGGAAGAGTAGCACCCGTTTGCTGCAACTAGACAAAGCCTGTGCACAGCAACAAAGACCCAGCACAGTCAAAAATAAATAAATTTTTTAAAATAAAATATAATAGAAATTACCAAATCTGAACAACAAAGAGGAAGCAGACTTAAACAAAAAAGAACAGAGCCTCAGAGACCTGTAACACAAAAACAAAAGACCTAACATTCATGTCATTGGAGTCCTGTAGGAAAAGAGAAAAAGGGAAGTGCTGAAAAACAACTCAAATAAATAATGGCTGAAAACTTCCCCAAAATGGCAAAAGATACAAACCTACAGATTCAAGAGACTGAATGAATTCCAAATAGGATAACCAAACAAATTCAAACTAAGACACGTCACAGTCAAATTTCTGAAAACTAAAAGCAAAACAAAAATCTTGAAAGCAGCCAGACATAAACAAGACTTAACCTATGGGGAAAAAATAATGTGAAAGATAGTTGATTTCTCATCAGAAACCATGGAATCCAGGATGACAGCAAGATTGCAAACTAGGAAGCTTCATGTTCTTGTTCCTCAAAGAAACATTTTTTGAAAAAAGCAAAATGAAACAAAAAACAAAAGTCAGAAATTTACATGCAAGAAAATGAATTTGGACCCTTGCTTTATATACAAAAACTAACTCAAAATGGATGCAACATATAAATGTAAGCACTAAAACTATAAAACTCTTTGAAGAAAACACTGAAGACAATTTCCATGACATTGAATTTGGCAGTAAGACCCTGATGCTGGGAAAGATTGAAGGCAGGAGGAGAAGGGGATGACAGGATGAGATGGTTGGATGGCATCACCAATTCAATGGACATGAGTTTGCACAAGCTCCGGGAGATGGTGAAGCCTGGTGTGCTGCAGTCTTTGGGGTCACAAAGAGCTGGACATGACTGAGCGACTGCACAACAACAACTGTGGAAAATGGTTTGGCAGTTCCTCAAAAAATCAAAAACAAGCACCATATGATTTAGCAATACTACTTGTAGGTATATATCTAAATGAATTTAAAAATAGGGACTAAAAAAAAAAATAGGGACTCAAACAAACTTTTACAGCAATGTTCATAGCAACATTATTCACAATAGCTAAAATGTGGAAAACACTCCAAATGTCCATCAACAGATGAATTTATAAACAAATGTGGTATATACATACAATGAAATATTATCCTTAAAAAGGATTGGAGTTCTGATACATGCTACAACATGGATAAACCTTAAGGACACTATGTTAAGTGAAATAAGCCAGACACAAAAGAACCACTGTTGTATAATTCCACTTACACAAAGTACCTAGAATAAGCAAATTCACAGAGACAGAAAGGAGAATAGTGATTACTAGGGGCTGGGTGAGGGGAGAATGGGGAGTTATTGTCTAAGTGGTAAATTTTGAAAATGAATAGAGGTTGGTTGTGAAACACTGTGAATTTACTTAATACCACTGAATTTTACAATTAAAAATGCTTAAAGTGGTAAGTTTTATGTATATTTTATCACAATAAAAATACTTAAAAAAAAGGAAAACCATAGAATCCAAAAAGAAGTGGCACAACATCTTTCAAGCACTGAAAGGAAAGAACTCAGAATTTTATATTCAGCAGAGATATCCTCCAAGAATGATGTGTAAATCAACATATTCTCAGATGAAAGAAAATTAAGAAATTTTGCCAGCAGATCTACCCTAAAAGAATGGCTAAAGGAAGTTCTCTAAACAGAAAGAAAATGATAAGAAAGGAATGGTAGAACATCCAGAAGGAAGAAAGAACATGGGTAAATACAATATAATATAGACTTTCCTTCGAGTATTCTAAATTATGGCTGATGATTGAAGCACAAATATAACAATGCCCGATACAGTATAAAGAGGACATATATAAGATCATTATAGTATAAATGAGGGAGAATAAAACCATACAGAGAATGGTACTGTTTCTAAACTTCAATTGAACTGGTAAAATGATGACACCAGTAGACTGTAATAAGTTAATGTATATATAATGTACTGCCTAGAGCAATCACTAAAAGGCTATATAACAGATATACTCAAAAACTATCTGTAAAATAAAATTCTAAAAATATTCAAGTAACCTACAGGAAGACAGAAACAAGAAAAAAGAAGTGAAAAACAGAACAAACAGAAAACAAGAATTAAAATGGCAGACTTAAGAGTGGATTTGAAAAACATGATGCACATATATTATTGGATATATATGGAATCTAAAAGGATGGCACTGATGAACCTATTTGCAGGGCAGCAGTGGAGATGCAGCAGTGGAGATGCAGCCACAGAGAACAGACTTGTGGACACAGTGGGGGGAGGAGATGGAGGGATTAACTGAGCAAGTAGCATTGAAACATATACATTACCATATATAAACCAGAGAGCCAGTGGGACTTTGCTGTATGACACAGGGAGCTTAACCTGGTGCTCTCTGACAACCCAAAGGGGTGGGAGGTGGGAGGGAGGTTCAAGAAGGAGTGGGTGTATGTATACCTATGGCTGATTCATGTGATGTATGGTAGAAACCAATACAATATTTTAAAGCAATTATCCTCCAATGAAAAAGAAAACATGATGCAGCTAACAATAATGTCCTACTGTATAGCACAGGGAACTATATTCAATATCCTATAATAAACCAAAATGGAAAAGAATATGAAAAAGAATGTATATCTGTGTATAACTATAGTGGTAAATAACACAATATTTTAATTCAACTATATTTCAAGTAAAACAAAATCCTATTCATTATCCTTTTTGCTGAACCCTCATTAGCACAATAGAATAAAATATATCACAACCTGATTCTCCAGGTCATAAAGCATATTATTCCACTTAATATTCTGTGTACTATTGAAGAAATAAAACTTTGTGGGGAAAGAAACATGATATAACTATATGCTGTCTACAATAAACTCCAAATATAGCAATATAGGCAGGTTGAAGGTAAAAGGTTGGAAAAAGATATATTGAGCAAATATTAATTAAAAATAAGCAGAAGTGCCTATATTAATGTCAGATAAAGTGATTTCAAAGAGGGAAGAAAAGTAAAAGAGAAAAAATAGAAGTACTGGGAAACTCATTTTACATGGTAGAGAGTAAAGATTTACTTTATACTGTTGATGAAAAAGAAATAAACATTAAATATATTCCTTGAACTTACAATAGTAAGAAATATAGGAGCTGAAAATAATCACATTGGGGAGAATTAATGAAGCAGTAGATATGGTATGAGTTAGCTAAGTACTCTTCTGCCTTGGCAGAAAATCCATGGTAGTGTCTTGAATTAATAAGTCTATTAATAGTGACAATTGGCTTACAAGAGTTAAAATGGGAGTACTTAAGAGTAGGGCAGAGGACTATGGTTTGCTCATTTGAGTCCTTCTGTACCATTAGATTATTAAGTCCTGTGCGTGTATTACTTTGGTAAACATTTAAAAATATTTTAATTAAAACCAGAAGTCTCTACTGGACTGACAAGAGCATAATGACTGAAATCACTTACATGGTGTTTGAAATCATTTACAGGCTGGCTCCAGTTTAGCTTTACTTCTATTTCTATCCATTGCCTAGAATACTTTGCTTTAGCCACATCAGAAAATGAAGTCTTACTTCTCTTGTTAACTCTTCCTCAGGTACCCTTCTCACCCAAAAAGGCTCTACTGAAATCTAAATTCCTCTGTAGAGCCTTTCTCAAATCAAGCAGCCTCCACTCTCAAAAGTAGAATTATCTCCTTTATAGCATGCATTTTTTTAAATTCCATTTTTATATGCAATTGGTAATATAATATACCTTTTAAGTTCTAATAAGTAAATATTTAGAAACATGAATTCTGGAAATTCAATAGAGAAAGTATTTCACATATTCACAGGGAAAAAGTGAAAGAATTGGAAAGAATTGTGCATGTAATAAGAAAATATAGGGACAGTCACATTAAAAAAGGGACATTTGTTAGTGGGAAAGTACAGTCTGTCCCCCTGGCAATTCTAATGGAGCACATTTCATGACAACTCCTCCTCTCTCACTGACTTCATGAAGATTCACCATATGTCTTCTAAGTCAGAAACCTTATTTTTAGAACAATATATTACTTCTAAACTTGACTGAAGCCACATATCTTTTCTACTTAGAAGAGACGTACAGTTTCCAATGTCATATAGTTACGTTAACCCACTTATTATGGGATTTGGAATGTGATAGAAGAAACAGAAATCAGTTGATAATGAGAATTTGACAGCATTTTCTTGCTTCCTAAGCAAATAACTTTCTGCAAAAGTCCTGTTTGAAGGCATAATTACCAAGCTTTTTTCCATTGGCATGTGGCTACTTTTAATATTCTATGAAAACAGTTTTATTTTGTGGTTTATTTCATGGCAGATTATAGCCATCCAGTGAAAGGTGTACATTATTATTTATTTTCCTTTGCATGTGTCCAGATTTTTTAATTATTATCAAGGATTGGTTGTTCTGATGCAATGACTCTTATGGTACCAGATGTCCAGAAATTTTGAAATAATGATTTGAGGCTTTACATATGCTTATGTATTAACCTAAATGTATAAATTCAAAAGGCAAAGTTAAGGATGTTTTTAGCAGCAAACCTTAATTTTCATTGAAGTATATGTCTTCATCAAAATTATAGAGCAACTATAAATTATATTATTATAACTTATATGAAAATAAATTTCATATAAAATTATAAGAAAAATAAACTTCCCAGAACATGTAGAATTGCAAAATGATATGATATACTTAGAAAGGGTGCTAAATTAGGAGTGAGAAGAGTTGGGCCTGCTGTCTAAACTTCTAAGTTCAAGGCTCTGTAATATTGGGCAAATCACATGACCCCACTAATCCTCAGTATTTTCTTCTGCAATATAGGAATTCACATTCTTAGAATTGTCATGAGGCTCAAATTTAAAAATGTGTTCACAATCACTGTAAACTTACAAATGTAAGCTAATGTTATCATTCAAATTGCATAGAATTTGTAGCACAGTTTTCTAAATACCTTCAAAACTGACAAACTTTTTTTCTACAAGAATAATTTTGATAGTAAAAATTCATTTAAAACTATGTCAAACCAGTAAATTTGATGCCCCAATTAACTAATACTGTTTTTGATTAAGGAAAAATAAGCTATAAAATATACATTTTTATAAACATGCCACATAAAATTACTGAAAGCAATGTTTTAAAAGCTCCCAGAGTGTTTGAATTATATCAACATCCCAAAGATGACTACTTGAAGCCTTAACACTAATTGTTTGCATTTCTTTGCTTATGTTTCTTAAAAGAATACATTTATCTGTACTTTAGGTTATTCTATTAGTATCATGGGTCTACATATTTGGTTTAAGATACTACTCTATAGAAGTTTAAAGTAGAGCACAAGATAAGTAAGTAAATTTGTTTGTAAAATGAGATATATGAAATATTCTGTTATTCTTGTGTGGCTATAGAAAGGTAAATAAAATGTCAGCTCCTATAAACTATTCCTTTTTTGTCAGGATTGTGAATAAAGATAGGAAAGGGAAGGGAGAGGAGTAGGGAGAAAAATGTTTGCACTACGAAAGTACCACTTCACTATCAACATATTTAAATGAGTACCTGAAGAAAACAAAATTGGTTTAAAAAATTAAACCTTGCCTTTGTTCTCTATTTACAGAAATACCTTTTCTGTAGGCTAGAAAGTAAACTGCAGTTCAGGGTTCTCTCTCCCAAACCACATATCTGTGTTCCTATGTAACATTGTTGAAATCCTCACATGGCAGGCAGAAGAAAAGGTCATAGAATTATTATATGTCTTTTTCTAAAAAAATAATAATTCTATGCCATGGGGAATTTCCTAGCGGTCCAGTGCTTAGAACTCTGCACTTGCACTACAAGGGGCATCTCCCTGGTTGGGGAGATAAGATCCCACAAGCTGTGTGGTGTAGTATGGTGTGGTGTGCCCCCCCAAAAAACTGCCATACTTAGAAAATATAGAACTTTATTTCCTTAATGGCACAGCTTCTGATATGCATAATCTCATGGAAAGAGACTGACCACATGCGAAATTTATACCTGAACAAAGAAAATGAAGTTGTAGCTAATTGGGAAAGAGATTAGAAAGATGATGAAATTAACTAAATACAACATTTAGTTTAAAAACACTATTCATAAATTATATTAGGTACCCAAAGTGATCTTGCTTTGGGGGAAGTGATATTGTTTTTGGATATGCAGTGTGTTTCTCTTTTTTCATGGCTTTTTAATATTATATTGATTACTCAATTTTTCTTGGCCCATTAGAACATAAATATGTAAAAAATAGCAAGATATCAAATCTCTTTCAAAGGCTGTTAGTATAATCAGAAGTGTTCTGTTACCATGCGGTGTACCTCATTTTTAGTATGAAAAATATACTTGGACTCTCATGGGATCTTATGGTTCAACAGTGATAGCAAACTGAAAAATCTATTGATAGTAATTTATCTGTTTTAGTAAGTTACACAGAAGAAGCAACCTCAAGCAAACATTAATACAAAGACTTCCCGTACGCATTTGGTAAAGATGACTTCAGCTGATACCTGCCATTTATACAGTTATATTTTGCATTTATTTTGAATACCTCAAAGAAATAATTTGCTAACATTTTAGTTGTGCTTCTTAGATATCAGTTTCTGTAGTATTAACACAGCTGCCATTATTACTGTGGTGGTGGTGGTGGTGGTGGTGGTGGCGGTGGTTTAGTTGCTAAATTGCATCCAACTCTCATGACCTCATGGACTGTAGCCCACTAGGCTCCTCAGTCCATGGGATTTCCAGGCAAGAATACTGGAGTGTTGCCATTTCCTCCTCCAGGGAATCTTCCCAACCCAGGGATTGAACCCAGGTCTCCTGCATTGCAGGTGGTCTCCTGCATTGCAGGTGGATTCTTTACTGATTGTAGGGAAGACAAAATAATTTTCTCTCTACCCTTCTAAATTCTTAGCTGAGAATCCAATAATCAAAGATGGGTTAACAAAAGAGGTGGCTTTAAAATTCAGGATCAAAAACCACCTTACTAGGGAAAGGGGATGGCGACGGTAGGCTTCTTAGGGGAGATAAAATAATTTTTAGGGATGATGAATGGGGCCTTAAAAGAATATGTGTGAAATATGATAGTGTGTGACAAAGTTTGTCTGGGTGTGGTATGGACTTTTAGTTTCTCCTTGGAGAAAAGTCAGTCCTCTCTAGTTGATGAAACTCCTAGGGAGGGGATTTATGATAATTGAAATCCTTTAGAAGAATTTTAGGTAGATAAGGGGAGTTCAAAGAAAGCCTCTCCCTGCAATTGCTGTTTTTAAGTGCCTTCAGCTCAAAATAATCAATATACCAAGCAGCATATGATAGCATGTTTTGCTACCTTTCATTACCTTAGATATTATCATATAGTCAAGGCCTGGAAGAAGTATAGTAAGAGTGTTAGAGAGAATCAAAAGCTCAAGATAAGTGGAACTTATGCCACCTTCTCCATAAACTGGTTAGAAAAACATTTTCAAGGAGAAAATTTATGACAATTTGACTGTGATGTTCTGTTTTAATGATCTTTCGTTCCCCAAATGAGTGTAGTCACAACATGTTTCCAAATTCACTAATATCTAAATGACTGTCTCAGTTTCCCTGGTAGCTCAGACAGTAAAGAATATGCCTGCAATGGGGTTTGATCCCTGGGTTGGGAAGATCCCCTGAAGGAAATGGCTACACACTCCAGTGTTCTTGCCTGGAGAATTCCATGGACAGAGGAGCCTGATGGGCTACAGTCTGTGGGATGGCAAAGAGTTGGAGACAACTGACTAACACTTTCACTTTCACACTTTAACTAGTGACTTCCTCAGACATAGACATCAGCTAAGCTCTACCATCAAATAGTTCAGAAGGAGGATTAATATGATTAATGGTAATTTGAATAGGGATGGGGTGATTTAGCAGGTCAAAACACTTTTTGTTGCACAGATTTGTAATCAAATGCAGTGAATTCTCATGCCTCAGGAGAAGGCAATGGCACCCCACTCCAGTACTCTTGCCTGGAAAATCCCATGGACGGAGGAGCCTGATAGGCTGCAGTCCATGGGGTCGCTAAGAGTCAGACACGACTGAGCGACTTCACTTTCACTTTTCACTTTCATGCATTGGAGAAGGAAATGGCAACCTGCTCCAGTGTTCTTGCCTGGAGAATCCCAGGGATGGTGGAACCTGATGGGCTGCCGTCTATGGAGTCGCACAGAGTCGGACACGAATGAAGTGACTTAGCAGCAGCAGCAGCAGCAGATCTAAGCAACATATATGGCCAAAACATTTTGCAATTCAGGAGAAATGAGTTAGTGCAGTGACATATCAGCATCATGAGCAAAATAAGGTTTGATTGTTTCAAAAGAAAAACTTGTTGCCATAGCATCAAAAAATTTGTAACTACCTATAGAAATACATAGAAGACTTTTCAAGAAAAAAATAAACAAATCATTGAAGTAGAAGGTATGCCTTCTAGAGAGTTTGCTACAGTGAAACCAAATGCAAGGTTTCATTGAAACAGAAGAAATCACCATGCAATCTGCTCCTCCCCTAGTATTTATCACATAAAGACTTTGGGAGGCATTTGTACACATATAATGATCAGTGAAAATGTTCATAACAGGCAGCCCAAATTTTCAATTCAGTTTAAAGGTGTTGGAGAAATGAAGAATGTCTGTAGTTACCTAATGAGTAAAATTTAACATTGATACAATATTATTAACTAAACGACAGACTTTATTCAAAATTCACTGATTTTTTTCCCACTAATGTCTTTTTTCTGTTCCAGGATCCTATCCAGGATCCCACATTGCCATCACAACTTAGTGGGAAAAAAATCAGTGACTTTTGAATAGATTCTGTCGTTTAGTTAATAATATTGTATCAATATTAAATTTTTGTTCTTTATAATCAAACTATGGTTATAACAACAGGGGAAGCAAGGTGAGCTATAGAAGAGAACTCTCTCTGTACTACTTTTGCAAATTTTCTCTAAGTTTAAAACAAGTACATACAGTAAAAGAAGATTTGCTTTTTATTTGACTAAATGTATTCTCTGTCTCAAGTGCCCAGAAAATTTTATCTAGTAACAGAAAAATTATCTATGTCCTAGAAAGTTTTATTTGGTCACAACCAGTAAAGTTTGTTACCTTTAAGATTTTTCTTAAGAAATTCATAGGTTTTACCTTCTCCCCCTCCTCAAGGTAGATGTAAAGCTGGAAGGAAGCTTAAACAAATATTTAAAAGTTTCCATAAAGTAGGTGTATCTACTTGTTATGTTTAATTTGGTTATATCCTAAACTGACATCCTCTGTAATGTGACTTCTCCTGTCTAGTCCTCAGGCCTATGCCTGGCATGTTGAGATCTGCTAAAATCAAACTATATAGCTGTACATTCCTCTTATTTAGTGATCATTAGTATCACCTGTAGATCTTTCACAAGTTCATTAACTATTTCTCTTCATGGCTCCTCTCTAACTCTCTAGGACTTTCAGATGCCATCCTACAGGAAATTCAGTGGATTTTGTCTATTGTTGTTCAGTCACCAAGTCGTGTCTGACTCTTCGCAACTCCATGGGTTGGAGTATGCCAGGACTCCCTGGCCCTCTCCAGTATAGGCACACAATAACAACTGCACTTTTAATGGTTTGAAGAGCTTTTCCAAAAGGCTTGCCTTCTCCCTCGTCTTTACCCAGGATTCGTTATACTGTCTCACATACTCACAGCAGGATTCTGTATAGCATCTGAAGGGAAGGACACAGCCCTCCCTTCCTCCACTACATCTGGTTCTCTTGTTTTCTCTCTTCACATTTTCCTCCCTGCTTTGCCCTATATTGCTAAGATTTTTATTTAATTTGGGAGAGTATAAAACTTATTTAGCCAGTATACTTTCTAAGTCTTTTAATCATATATATAGAGAGAGATAGATATAGATAGATAGATAGATAGATCTTGACTTTTTGGAATACAGTTTAAATACAGCTAAATACTCTGGGTGTACTGTTCAGTTTTGACAAATGCATAAACTTGTATTAACCCATACCATTATTAAGACCCAGAACAGCCTCATCACCACAGAAATCTCCCTTATGTCCCATCTCAGTGAATGTCCCCACAACTATGATCTGTTTTCTATCACCATGGATTATTAGTTTTGTCCATTCTAGAATTTCATGTAAATGAAATTATACAATGTATACTTCTTGTGTCTTGCTTCTCTTTACTTGGGATACTATTTTTGAGATTCATCCATACCGACACACGGATCTATACTTAATTCTTTTGTTTCTGAAAAATCCCTGAAAAGTAATATTAGAAATCAAGTTTTCATACCGTCTGTTTAATTTTAATTACTTAATACATGATTTTAAAGGCATAGTTTTACTCCATGTATATAGCCGATCACTTTTGGTCTGTCTATGGTACATAATTTATATCCAAGAATTAAATTCTGTCTTGTAATTTTGCACATATAGGACATTAGGATAAGCTTTTGATGCTTCAACATATGACCATTGTCTAGGAACCGATTAAAGGTTGAATACTGCCTTGATCATAATATTTAAATATTTCTGGAACACTGAGAAATATAGAAGGCTTTAAGCAGTTGTCAAATGACATATAGAGGAACAGCATGTTGATGTCAGCTGAAACAAAATATTGGGAGCCACTTGGCTGAGCAGCTGCTCTTATACTAATATATCACACATATAAGTATTAAAATGGTTACCAGTAAAGTTTTATATACTTCTTTTTGAGAAGACTGCAGCTTCACTGGAAGACTCAGTACCTTCTAGCCTTCAGTTACATACCTTAATAACATCAAATATCAAAGCCTTTAGTACTCACTTCAGGTTCTCAACAAAACTGGTAAATTTCAAAGTCTGTTTTTAAATTTAAAAGGTTGGTGATCAATAAACTGTCTTGCCTTCTGCATAGGGAAAAAAATGTTTGGGCCATCATGTGAAGTTTTCCTAAATGTCCATCCTAACCCTAATCAGTAGATTAAAGGTCAAAACACAAATCAATCTCCATAATACATGAAGGAAAAAATTTTGGTAAAATATTCAATTCCTATTTTAAATAAAATTCTAGTAAGGAACAAACAGAAAATATTGTCTCCTTTAAATTATTTTTGGGGAGACTTCTGGTTCTACCCCATTCCTTCCAGGTTCTCCCTCTTACAAGTACAAAGTCATGGCTTAAAATAGCAAATGATCGTAGACTTTGAAAGGTTAAAAAAAAAAAGACTGACAGTATAGGTAACTTGACTTGAGAGGAGACACAGTGATGTGTTCCCTGGGTTTCCTTGTCTCCCATATATTCTTGACAGGGTATGGCAGAGGCCTCCAACCCAAAACTACCAACAGGCAAAGACAAAACAAATTCCCACTGTCTAGCCAAAGTACTAGAAACAGGATTTCCTAAGAACAAAAAACCTTTCTGGCAAGACCCATCGTATACCAGACAAACATCAAGGGAAAAAAGTATGCCTTATCCCCCATGTTTCAGTGGTAGTCCTCTTGGCGCAAGTAAGTGGCACTCTGATTTCTCCACTAGGTGGTGTTAGCAAGCTAAGTGGGGATCTGAAGTAGACACCAGTTATCTGATTTCTCCTATAGAGATAGTAATGACTGGACCAAGTGGGGAGCTGATTGTCCATCCCCTGCCAGATGGAAGTAGGTGGTGCTCTGATTCCCTTACCAAGGTTCTATTGGTGGAGATGAGTGGGGAGCCAGTCTTTTATTCCCCATCTGACAGAATTAAGCAGTGTTCAGGTTCCTTCAACAGGGTAGTTTCAGTGGGGTTCAGAGGTGAGCTGAGCCTCTAGTTGTACCTAGCAGAAATGAGATTTAATGAAGTGATGGGAGGTGGGCCTATACCTGCTGTCCAGTGTCAAAGGGCTCAGTGAGAAACTAAGCCTCCACCTTTTCTGAGATCAATGAGACTAAGTATTAATAAATAGTGTGAGTCAAGCCTAGTAAGCACCCAGCTTTCCAGCTACCTCTGGTGTCAACAAGGCCAGTGCCAAGTTGAGCTTACATACTTACCCAGTAACAGTGAGACTGAATGATGTGGTACAAAGAAAGGCTAGATAGCATTTCTGTTCTCTCACTGGAAGTTGAGTCTCTATTCCTACCTGCCAGAATCCTAGTTTCACCAGGAAGGGGTCAGCAGGACTGAAGGAGGAGATTACGTTCCATCCCACCTATCTTCAATGAGATAGTGTGAGTCATTGCCCTACTTTTGCTGAGGTAGTGTTTGCAGAACCCAGCAGGAAACATAACATATACTCCACCTGGTATGGGAGCTACACCTCAACAGGTGGACTGCCTGATAAAATAAAGATTAAATAGGATCTCTAGTCTCATAATACCATTTCCAAAATGTTGAAGGTATAATAAAAAGTCATTCAGCATAGTAAGAACCAGAAAAATAAAACCTGAATGAGAAAAGAAAATTAATAAATGTCAGCATCAAAAGGAATCAGATATTGGAATTATCTGGCAAAAATTTTAAAGCACCATCACAAAGATGATTTAATGAATTTTCATAAAAAAACTCACCACAGAAAAATGAGCTATAACAAAAAATAAATGGTGATGATAGAGCTAAAAACACAATAATCAAAATGAAGAATTCACTCAATGGCCCAATAGTAGAGAAAATAGATAGAATAAGTAAACCAGAGTACAAATCAGTAGAATTTACCCAATCGGAACATCAAAGAGAAAATAGATTGAAAAAAAAAAAAAATTGAGTAGAGTCTCAGGGGCCTATGGGACAATAGCAAAAGAGAACATTTGTATCATCAGACTTCCAAAAGGAGAGGAGAGAGACAGTTAGACTGAAATATTATTCCAAGGATTAATAGCTAAAAACAAACCAAATTTGCAAAAAGAAACAAACCTACAGATACAAGAAACTAAACAAGTCTAAGATAAGCCCAAAGAAGTCTATGCCATGACATATCATAATTAAACTTCTGAACACAAAAGACAAGAAATGTACCTTGAAAGCAGCCAGAGAGAAATGCTGCATTTCTTATAGGGAAGCACTGATCAGGATAACAGCAGATTTCTCATCTGAAAATATGGGGTTAAAGAGTGGCAGAATATTTTTTGAGCACTGAATTAAATTGTTAACAGCAAGTTTTATATCTGAAAGAAATATCCTTTGGCGATGGAGGATCAATAAAGACATTCTGGGACAAAAGGGAAACTAAGATAATTATTTGCTAGTAAACCTCCTATTAAAGAATGGTCTGCTGCTGCTGCTGCTGCTAAGTCGCTTCGTGTCCGACTCTGTGCAACCCCATAGATGGCAGCCACCAGGCTCCAGTGTCCCTGGGATTCTCCAGGCAAGAACACTGGAGTGGGTTGCCATTTCCTTCTCCAATGCATGAAAGTGAAAAGTGAAAGTGAAGTCACTCAGTCGCATCTGACTCTTAGTGACCCCATGGACTGCAGCCTACCAGGCTCCTCTGTCCATGGGATTTTCCAGGCAAGAGTACTGGAGTGGGGTGCCATTGCCTGCTCTGAAAGAATGGTCTAAGTCCTATCAAATTACCAATGGCATTTTTCACAGAACTAGAGCAAAAATTTCACAATTCATATAGAAACACAAAAGACCCCAAATAGCCAAAGCAGTCTTGAGTAAGAAGAATGGAGGTGGAGGAATCAACCTTCCTGACTTTAGATTATACTGCAAAACTACAGTCATCAAGAGAGTGTGGTACTGGCACAAAAACAGAAATATAGACCAATGGAACAAGATAGAAAGCCCAGAAAAAAGCCCATGCACCTATGGGTACCTTATTTTTGACAAAGGCGGCAAGAATATACAAAGGGGCAAAGACAGCCTCTTCAATAAGTGGTGCTGGGAAAACTGGACAGCTACATGTAAAAGAATGAAATTAGAACACTTCCTAACACCATACACAAAGACAAAATCAAACTGGATTAAAGACCTAAATGTAAGACCAGAAACTATAAAACTCTTACAGGAAAACATAGGCAGAACACTCAATGACTAAATCAAAGCAAGATCCTCTATGACCCAACTCCTATAGTAATGGAAATAAAAGCAAAAGTAAACAAGTGGGACCTGATTAAACTTAAAAGTTTTGCACAGCAAAGGAAACTACAAACAAGGTGAAAAGACAATGCTCAGAATGGCAGAAAAAAATAACAAATGAAACAACTGACAAAGGATTAATTTCCAAAATATACAAGCAGCTCATACAATTCAATACCAGAAAAACAAACAACCCAATTGAAAAGTGGGAAAAGGACATAAACAGATATTTCTTCAAAGAAGACATACAGATGGCTAACAAACACATGAAAAGATGCTAAACATCGCTCATTATTCAGTTCAGTTCAGTTAAGTCGCTCAGTCGTGTCCTACTCTTTGTGACCCCATGAATCGCAGCACGCCAGGCCTCCCTGTCCATCACCAACTCCCGGAGTTCACCCAGACTCTCGTCCATCGAGTCAGTGGTGCCATCTAACCATCTCATCCTCTGTTGTCCCCTTCTTCTCCTGCCCCTAATCCCTCCCACCATCAGAGTCTTTTCCAATGAGTCAACTCTTCACATGAGGTGGCCAAAGTACTGGAGTTTCAGCTTTAGCATCATTCCTTCCAAAGAAATCCCAGGGCTGATCTCCTTCAGAATGGACTGGTTGGATCTCCTTGCAGTCCAAGGGACTCTCAAGAGTCTTCTCCAACACCACAGTTCAAAAGCATCAATTCTTTGGCGCTCAGCCTTCTTCACAGTCCAACTCTCACATCCATACATGACCACAGGAAAAACCATAGCCTTGACTAGACGGACCTTTGTTGGCAAAGTAATGTCTCTGCTTTTCAATATGCTATCTAGGTTGGACATAACTTTCCTTCCAAGGAGTAAGCGTCTTTTAATTTCATGGCTGCAGTCACCATCTGCAGTGATTTTGGAGCCCCAAAAAATGAAGTCTGACACTGTTTCCACTGTTTCCCCATCTATTTCCCATGAAGTGATGGGACCAGATGCTGTGATATTAGTTTTCTGAATGTTGAGCTTTAAGCCAACTTTTTCACTCTCCTCTTTCACTTTCATCAAGAGGCTCTTTAGTTCTTCTTCACTTTCTGCCATAAGGGTGGTGTCATCTGCATATCTGAGGTTATTGATATTTCTCCCGGCAATCTTCATTCCAGCTTGTGCTTCATCCAGCCCAGTATTTCTCATGATATACTCTGCATATAAGTTAAATAAGCAGGGTAACAATATACAGCCTTGATGTACTCCTTTCCCGATTTAGAACCAGTCCATTGTTCCATGTCCAGTTCTAACTGTTGCTTCTGTTGCTTCTTGACCTGCATACAGATTTCTCAGGAGGCAGGTCAGGTGGTCTGGTATTCCCATCTCTTGAAGAATTTTCCACAGTTTGTTGTGATCTACACAGTCAAAGGCTTTGGCATAGTCAGTGAAGCAGAATGGCCAGTCAGAATGGCCCTCATCAAAAAGTCTACAAACAATAAATGCTGGAGAGGGTGTAGAGAAAATGGAACTCTCTTGCACTGTTTGTGGGAATATAAATTGATACAGCCACTATGGAAGATGATATGGAGATTCCTTAAAAAATGAGAAGTAAAACCAGCATATGACCCATAAATCCCACTCCTAGGCATATACCCTAAGGAAACCAAAATTGAAAAAGACACATGTATCCCACTGTTAATTGCAGCACTATTTACCATAGCTGGAACATGGAAGCAACCTAGATGTCCATGGACAGATGAATGGATAAAGACTTTGTGGTACATATACACAAGGGAATATCACTCAGCCATTAAAAGGAATGCATTTGAGTCAGTTCTGATGAGGTGGATGAACCTAAACCTATTATACAGAGTGAAGTGAGTCAGAAAGAGAAAGAGAAATGTCATATTCTAACACACATGTACAGAATCTTGAAAGATAGTACTGAAGAATTTATTTACAGGGCAGTGGTGTGGAAATAGACATAGAGAATAGACTTACAGACATGGAGAGAGGGTGAGATGTATGAAAAAAGTAACATGGAAACTTATATTACCATATGTAAAATAGATAGCTAACGGGAATTTGCCGTATGGCTCAGGAAACTCAAACAGGGGCTCTGTATCAACCTAGAGGGGTGGGATGGGGAGGGAGATGGGAGGGAGTTTCAAAAGGGAGGGGATATATGTATACCTATGGTTGATTCATGCTGAGATTTGACAGAAAACAGCAAAATTCTGTAAAGCAATTATCCTTCAATTAAAAAAAAAAAAGAATGAAGTAACTTCTCTAATCAGAATAAGTAATGATAACAGAAGGAGACTTGGAATTTCAGAAAGGAAAGGAAATTAGAATGTGTAAATATAGAGGTAAATATAACAGATTTCCTACTTCTCATGAGTTTCTTAAATCATATTTGAAGCTGAAGCAAAAATTGTAACACCAGCTGCTTGATGCTAAACAGAAGTAGAGGACACACTTTGAAAAAATGCTTTTTTAATGGTGAGGATCAAGGAACCTAAGTGGAAGTCATGTTCCATACTTAACTCAAATTGGATAAATGTTTAAACCAGTTCATTGTGATGTATGTGTGTGCATGTGTGTGTGTTATGTGTGTGTGTATATATGTATATATATATATATATATATATATATATATATATATAGTATCTAGGACACTGCTAAGAAAACCATACAGAAAATATATTAAAAAACACTACACATTTATCAGGAGAGAATTCTTAAGAATGTTCAAATACCTCACTGAGAAGTAAGAAAAAATGAGGAATGAAGAATGGAGAAAACAGAAAGAAAAAAGTCATTAAATGGCCAAGTTAAGCCAAAATATATTGAGTCTGTGAGATACCCTGGAGGAGGAAATGACAACCCACTCCAGTATTCTTTGCCTGGGAAATCTCATGGACAGAGGAGCTTGGCAGGCTGCAGTCCATGGGGTCGCAGAGTTGGACATGACTGAAGCAACTTAGCATGCACTCATGAAGATCTTCTGATGAGAAAGATCTTTGAATGTCAGGAGCTGTGTTAGGCATTACTGACAAAATAGAAGCATGGCCCCAACCCCCTCTCCTCATCCTGCAGGCATGGTCCCAGGATGAAGGAGTTAGGTCTTGTGATTCTGACTTGTTCTTTCCTTTCTTCGGTTGAGTTGGCTGAAAAGAATGTTAAGGTGCTTATTGTTCTTGAGAAAAACCCGAGAAAACACAAAGCCTTCTGCAGTTGTGCCCAGAAAATAATCTATAAAGTAACCATTGACATTTGTTCAAAGATCTTTAAAAATAATGTTCCAGGATGAACACGTAGGCTGCAGCCTGAGGCCATGAAAAGGATTGTTATCTGAGACCTGTTTGTGAGGGGAATGTTTATGGCAAAGAAAGTTTGCTGAGCTTAGGGTTTAGGAATAATTAAGAATAGCTAGAAGCCTTTTTAGGAGATAGTGAGCTTAAAGATACTAGGGACAAACAAAATTTAAAAAGATAAAAAGTAAACTGAGGAATGTGGTATGCAGCCCAGACATAAACATGAGTTACAATGTAATTACAAATAAACATGATTCTGAGAGAATCACTGAAACAGGAACTCTGTTTAAAAGACAACAAAGAGACAATAAATCTGAGTGAGGGGGAGCTAAAAATGTAAAACCTCTGACCTAATGCTTTTGTCAAAGTATAAAAGAAGACCTGATGCTTGAAATAAACATGCAGTCCCGCACCTTGAGTCAGAGGCTACATCATTCTCTGCTGACACCACTCATCTCTTCAGGCTGATTCCCTGGTTGCTAGAGCTGGACTCTGACATTTGAACCCACGGACTGCAGCCTGCCAGGCTCCTCTTCCTTCCATGTCTTTCCACAATATCAACAGGGCTGCTGCTAAGTCACTTCAGTCATGTCCGATTCTGTGCGACCCCATAGATGGCAGCCCACGAGGCTCCACCATCCCTGGGATTCTCCAGGCAAGAACATTGGAGTGGGTTGCCATTTCCTTCTCCAATGCATGAAAGTGAAAGTGAAGTTGCTCATCTGTGTCCGACTTTTAGCAACCCCATGAACTGCAGCCTACTAAGCTCCTCCGTCCATGGGATTTTCCAGGCAAGAGTACTGGAGTGGGGTGCCATTGCCTTCTCCTCAACAGGGCTTCTGTATGTAAATAGGGAATTACATCTGAAAGAACTGCAAGACTTTTGCTATAGTTAAGAAGGAGCTTCTAGGGAAACTCAAAAATAACAGGGAAAACAGGGAAAGAAAAGGACTTTAGAACAAATCTTAGCCTCCCATACCTATAGTTACAGCAAACAGTAAACACAGCCTAACTCCTAGCCAGATAAACACAAAAACCTCATACTAAACGCCTGTTTACCTTATTTCCTTTCCTGATACATCATGTTTGACATTCAACAACAACAAGAAGATAATTACAAGCTATGCTAAAAGGCAAAACAAATCAAAAAAACTGTCTGAAGAATCAGTCCAAGCATCAGAACCAGACACAGATATGGCAGAGATTTTGAAATTATCAGTGCTAATTTAAAATAATGATAATTAACATTCTAAGGACTGTAATAGAAAATTGGGTAAATGCAGAAACCAGTTGGCAATGTAAGCAGAGAGATGGAAACTCTAAGAAAGACACAAAAGGAAATGCTAGAAATTGCAAACACTTTACCAAAAATGAGGAATGCCTTTAGTGAATTCATCACTAGACTAGACATAGCTAAGGAAGGAATTAGTGATTTTGAACATATGTCAATAAAACCTTTCCAAATGAATATATTGGGTGATTATAGCTTATGGGTAAGTACAGTAATAAGAGACATCATAAGGGATGAGAGGGAAGAACTGGTAATATAAGGTACCCACACTACCTGAGAAGTGTATAATATTATTTGATGAAAGTGTACTTGAATTAATTGTAGATGTATATTTCAAACTCTAAAGCAACCACTAACAATGAAAGGATGAGATTATCAAAGTGAATAAGACCCATCTGTACAAACGGAGAAGGCAATGGCAATCCACTCCAGTACTCTTGCCTGGAAAATCCCATGGATGGATGAGCCTGGTAGGCTGCAGTCCATGGGGTCACTAAGAGTTGGACATGACTGAGTGACTTCACTTTCACTTTTCACTTTCATGCATTGGAGAAGGAAATGGCAACCCACTCCAGTGTTCTTGCCTGGAGAATCCCAGGGATGGCGGAGCCTGGTGGCTACCATCTACAGGGTTACACAGAGTTGGACAAGACTGAAGTGACTTAGCAGCAGCAGCAGCAGCAGTACAATACAAAAGGCAGAAAAGTAATGGAAGACAAACAGAGAAACTAAGAACAAGGACAACAAATGGAAAACAGTAACAAAGATGCTAGATATTATTCCAACTCTCATAGAAAACTGTGGAAAATTCTTAAAGAGATGAGAATACTAGACCACCTTACCTGCCTCCTGAGAAACCTGTATGCAGGTCAAGAAGCAACAGTTAGAACCGGACATGGGACAATGAACTGGTTTCAAATCAGGAAAGTATGTCAAGACTGTATATTGTCACCCTGCTTATTTAACTTATATGCAGGGTACAACATGTGAAATGCCAGCCTGGATGAATCACAAGCTGAAATCAAGGTTGCCAGGAGAAATACCAATAACCTCAGATATACAAATGACACCACCCTTATGGAAGAAAGAGAAGAGGAACTAAAGAGCCTCTTGATGAAAGTGAAAGAGGAGAGTGAAAAAGCTGATTTAAAACTCAACATTCAAATAACTAAGATCATGGCATACAGTCTCATCACTTCATGGCAAATAGATGGGGAAAAATGGAAACAGTGACAGATTTTATTTTCTTGGGCTCCAAAATTAGTGCAGATGGTGACTGCACTCATGAAATTAAAAGACGCTTGCTACTTGGAAGGAAAGCTATGACATACCTAGAAAGTGTATCAAAAAGCAGAGACATCCAGAGAGTCCCTTACAGGTTAAACCAAAGAAGAAGTACATTGAGACACACATTAATCAAGCAGAGACACAATTAATCTAACAGAGATAAAGCACAAAGAAAGGATATTAAAAGCAGCAAGGGAAAAGCAACAGGTAACATACAATAGAAAACCCATACAATTAACAGCAGATCTTTCAGCAGAAACTCTATAGGCCAGAAGGGAATGGCAGGATATATTTAACATACTGAAAGAGAAAAACCTACAACCATGATTGCTATACCTGGCAAAGATTTCATTCAGAATTGATGGAGAAATCAAAAGCTTTATTGACAAGCAGAAATTAACAGAATTCAGCCCCACCAAATCAGCCTTGCAACAAATACTAGAGACTTACATAGCCAGTAAACACAAGAGAAAGGAAAGACCTACAAAAACAACTCAAAACAATCAAGAAAATGCCAATAGGAACATATGTATCAATAATTACCTTAAATGTAAATAGATTAATGCACCAACCAAAAGATACAGACTGACTGAATGTATACAAAAACAGGACCCATATATGTGCTGCCTACAGGAGGCCCACTTCAGACCTAGAGACACATAGAGACTGAAAGTAAAAGGATGGAAAAAGATATTCCATGTGAATAGAAACCAAAAGAAAGCTGGGGTGGCAATCCTTATTTCAGACAAAATAGACTTTAAAATAAAGAATATCATAAGAAACACAGAAGGACACTACAAATCCAAGAAGACTTAACAACTGTGAATGTCTATGAACCCAACATAGGAGCACCTCAATACATAAGACAAACACTAACAGGCATAAAAGGAGAAATCAACAGCAACACAATAATAGCAGGGGACTTTAACACCCCATTGTCATCAATGGACAAATCATCAAAACAGAGAATCAATAAGGAAACACAAACCTTAAATGAATCATTAGACCAAATGGAACTAATTGATATCTTTAGGACTTTCCATCCAAATGCAGAAGAATACACTTTCTTCTCAAGTGCACGTTGAACATTCTCCAGGATAGACCACATCTTGGGCTACAAATCAAGCCTCAGTAAATTTAAGAAATTGAAATTGTATCAAGTATCTTCTCTGACCACAAAGCTATGAGACTAGATATCAACTATAGGGAAAAAATAGCAAAAAACACAAACTCCTGGATATTAAACAATACATTACTAAATAACAAAGAGGTTACTGAAGAAAAAAAAAAAAAAGAAATCAAAAGATTCCTAGAAACAAATGACAATGAAAACACGATGACCTAAAACCTATGGGACTCAGCAAAAGCAGTTCCAAGAGGGAGGTTTATAGTGGTACATTCATACCTCAAGAAGCAAGAAAAACATTGAATAGACAGCCTAACTCTACATCCAAAGCAGCTGGAAAAAGAAGAACAAAAAACCCCCCAAAGTCAGCAGAAGGAAGGAGATCATAAAAGTCAGAGCAGAAATAAAGGAAAAGAAATGAAATAAACAATAGCAAAGGTGAATAAAACTAAAAGCTGGTTCTTTGAGAAGATTAACAAAGTTGACAAACCACTAGCCAGACTCATCAAGAAAAATAGGGAGAAAAATCAAATCAATAAAATTAGAAATGAAAAAGGAGAGGTTACAACAGATAACACAGAAATACAAAGGATCATAAGAGAATATTATGAGCAACTATATGCTAATAAAACGGACAACCTAGAGGAAATGGACAAATACTCAGAAAAGATCAGCCTCCCAAGACTGAACCAGGAAGAAATAGAAATTATGAACAACCCAATTACAAACACTGAAATTGAAACAGTAATCAAAAATCTCCTCAAAAACAAAAGCCCAGGGCCAGATGGCATCACAGAAGAATTCTATCAAACATTCAGAGAAGAAACCCTTCCAAAAAATTGCAGAGGAAGGAACACTTTCAAACTCAATCTACGAGGCCACAATCACCCTGATACCAAAACCAGAAAAAGACAACACGAAAAAGAAAATTACAGGCCAATATCACTGATGAACATAGATGAAAAAATCCTCAACAAAATTCTAGCAAACAGAATCCAACAACACATTAAAAAGCTCATACACCATGATCAAGTCAAGTTTATTCCAGGGACGCAAAGATTCTTCAATATACACAAATCAATCAATGTGATACACCATATCAACAAATTGAAAGATAAAAACCATATCATCTCAATAGATGCCGAAAAAGCCTTTGACAAAATCCAGCATTCATTTATTATAAAAACGCTTCAAAATATGGGCATAGAAGGAACCTACCTCAACATAATAAAGGCCATATATGAAAAGCCCACAGCAAACATTATTCTCAATGGCAAAAAACTGAAAGCATTCCCCCTAAGATCAGGAACAAGACAAGGATGTCCACTTTCACCATTATTATTCCACAAAGTTCACAAAGTCCTGGCTACAGCAATCAGAGAAGAAAAAGAAATAAAAGGAATCCAGACTGGAAAAGAAGATGTAAAGCTCTCACTGTTTGCAGATGACATAATACTGTACATAGAAAACCCTAACGATAGTATCAGAAAATGACTACAGCTAATCAGTGAATTTAGCAAAGTTGCAGGATACAAAATCAATACACAAAAATCACTTGCATTCTATATACTAACAATGAAAAATCAGAAAGAGAAATTAAGGAATCAATCCCATTCACCATTACAATAAAAAGAATTAAATATCTAGGAATAAGCTTACCTAAGGAGACCAAAGAACTGTACACAGAAAATTATAAGACACTAATGAAAGAAATCAAAGATGACATAAAGAAATGGAGAGATATGCCATGTTCCTGGGTGGGACAAATCAATATTGTGAAAATGACTATACTACCAAAATGCAATCTTCAGATTCAATGCAATCTCTATCAAATTGTCAATGGTTTTCTTTTTCACAGAACTAGAACAAAAGCTTTCACAATTCATATGGAAACACAAAAGACCCCGAATAGCCAAAGCAGTCTTGAGAAAGAAGAATGGAGCTGGAGGAATCAACCTTCCTGACTTCAGCCTATACTACAAATCTGCAGTCATCAAGACAGTATAGTACTGGCACAAAAACAGAAATATAGACCAATGAAACAAGATAGAGAATCCAGAGATAAACCCACACACCTATGGGTACGTTATTTTTGACAAAGGAGCAAGAATATACAATGGGGCAAAGACAGCCTCTTCAATAAGTGGTGCTGGGAAAACTGGACAGCTATGTGTAAAAAAAATGAATTAGATGACTACCTAATGCCATACAAAAAGATAAGCTCAAAATGGATTAAAGGCCTAAATGTAAGACCAGAAATTATTAAACTCTTAGAGGAGAACGTGGGCAGAACACTTGATGACATAAATCAAAGTAAGATCTATGACCCACCCCTAGAGTAATGGAAATAAAAACAAAAGTAAACAAGTGGGACCTGATTAAACTGAAAAGCTTTTGTTCAGCAAAGGAAACTACAAACAAGGTGAAAAGACAACCCTCAGAATGGGAGAAAATAATAGCAAAGGAAACAACTAATAAAGAATTAATTTCCAAAATATACAAGCAGCTTATACAACTCAATATGAGACAAGCAAACAACCCAATCAAAAAGTGGGAAAGGGACCTGAAGAGACATTTCTCCAAAGAAGACATACAGATGGCTAACAAGAACATGAAAAGAAAATGCAAATCAAAGCTACAGTGAGATACCACCTCACACCAGTCAGAATGGCCATCATCAAAAAGTCTACAAACAATAAATGCTGGAGAGGTTGTGGAGAAAAGGGAACACTGTTGCATTGCTGGTGGGAATGTAAACTGATACAGCCACTATGGGAGATGGTATGGAGACTCCTTAAAAAGCTAGGAATAAAACCATCATATGACCCAGCAACCCCACTCCTAGGCATATACCCTGAGGAAATCAAAACTGAAAAATACACATGTACCCCAATGTTCACTGCAGCTCTCTTTAGCATAGCTAGAACATGGAAGCAACCCAGATGTCCATCAACAGATGAATGGATACAGAAGTTGTGGTACATATATACAATGAAATACTACTCAGCCATAAAAAGGAACACATTTGAATCTGTTCTAATGAGGTGGACAAAACTAGAGCCCATTATACAGAGTGAAGTAAGTCAGAAATATAAATATCATATACTGACACATATATATGGAATCTGAAGAGATGGCACTGATGAATTTATTTTTAGGGTGGCAGTGGAGAAACAGACATATAAAACAGACCTATGGAAAAGGTGGGAGGAGGGAAGGGAGAAGGGGAGATGTATGGAGAGAGTAACACAGAAATTTACAATACCATATATAAAATAGATAGCCAATGGGAATTTGCTGTATGCCTCAGGGAACTCAAACAGGGGCTCTGCAACAGGCTGAAGGGTGGAGTGGGAAAGGAGATGGGAGAGAGGTCTGGGAGGGAGGTGACATGGGTATATCTATTTCTGATTCTTGTTGATGTGACAGGAAACCACAAAATTCTATAAAGCAATTATCCTTCAATTTAAAAATAAATTTAAAAAAAGCAGAGACATTACTTTGCAGACAAAGGTACATCTAGTCAAAGCTATGGTTTTTCCAGTAGTCAGGTACAGATGTGAGAATTGGACCCTAAATAAGTCTGAGTGCTAAATTTTGAATTGTAGTGCTGGATAAGACTCTTGAGAGTCCCTTGGACTACAAGGAAATCAAACCAGTCAATCCTAAAGAAAATCAACCCTGAATATTCATTGGAAGGACTGACGCTGAAGCTGACGCTCCAAAACTTTGGCCACCTAATGTGAAGAGCCAACTCATTGGAAAAGACCCTGATGCTGGGAAAGATTGAAGGCAGGAGAAGGGGATGACAGAGGATGAGATGGTTGGATGGCATCACCAACTCAATGGACATGAATTTAAGCAAACTTTAGGAGATGGTGAAGGACAGGGAAGCCTGGCATGCTGTAGTCCATGGGGTCGCAAAGAGTTAGATATGACTGAGTGACTGAACAAAATATGTATACATATTGTATATAAGCTTCCCTGCTGGCTCAGATGGTAAAGAATCCACCTGCAATGCAACAGACCCGAGTTCAATCCATGGATTGGGAAGATCCACTGGAGAATGCAACAGACCCGAGTTCAATCCATGGATTGGGAAGATCCACTGGAGAAGGGAATGGCTACCCACTCCAGTATTCTTGCCTGGAGAATTCTATAAACAGAAGCATGGCAGGCTACAGTCAACAGGGTTACAAAGAGTTGGATACAACTGAGCAACTAATGCACACCCACACAAACAAATATTATATTATATTTGTGTGTATGTGTGTTTGATTGTAATGTAAAATGTAATTTTTAGATCAAAAAAGCTTGCAGGCCACTATAATTAATTATGCTGGCAAATAAAATCACGAATTAACCTCAAAAAAGGAATACACTAATAAAACAACACATGAATTGTTAATGGACATATATTCACACAAAGCTGGATGGTGTGAGATTTCATCATGCTATTCAAACTTATGAATTATTTATTTCTGGAATTTTCCATTTTTAATTTTCAGACTGTGGTAGACTAAGAGCAACGGAAACCTCAGAAAGTGAAACCTCAGATAAGGGGGGACAACTGTGTTAGTCATTAAAATTTTTTCTCAGCACACAGGGAATAAAAGGCAAATCCCTTTATTTGAGGGAGTTACTCACACCACAGCTAGCATTATACTTAGTAATGAAAGACTAATGCTTCTTCATCAGATGGAGCAAGACAAGGGTACTTTTAATCAACAGCATACTGGAAGTTCTATTAAGTGTAGTAAATCAAGAAAAAGATAAAAGATCTCCAGATTGTAAGGAAAGAAACAAAACTATATCTGTGCACAAATGGCATGGTTTCTATATAGAAAGTCTCAAGGGCTTTACAAAAAAGCTCTGAGACCTAATAAATGAGTTTACAAAGGTTGCAAGGTAAAAAGTCAATATAAAAAATCACTTGTATTTCTATATGCTAGCAATGAACATTTAGAGTACAAAACTGAAAAGACAGTACCACAATGTTGAAATACTTAGGTTCAAGTCTAACAAAATGTGTGCGGAATCTGTATGGTGAAAACTAAAACGATGATGAAAGAAATCAAGAACACCCAATAATTGAGTTCTGAACCCAATTCCAATATATGGAGGAGGGTTTTCCTTTACACTATCAAACAATTCTTGGGACACCAGATGATTGTCCTACAATTCAACTCGTTCCTGACACTATCTACCTGGAGATAGCATTAGATCCCACAGGTTAAGGGTTTGGTCCCATTAGATTGCCCCCTCCAGTTAAGATGCCAGTCTGTCACCTGTGCTTCTGACTAACCAGCTATAGATCTTCAGCTCCAACAACCTCCTCCATGGGTTCAAGTAATTTTCTAGACAAAGTCACAGAGCTCAGAGAAACATTTTACTCACTAGATTACAAGTTCATTATTAAAGGATATAATTCAGGAACAACCAGATGGAAGAGATGCCTAGGGAAGGGAATGGAGAGGGGATGTGGAGCTTTCAATGCCCTTTCTGAGCATGCCACTTTCCCCAAATCTCCACGTGTTCACCAACCCAGAAGCTCTCTGAGCTCTGTCCTTTTGAGTTTTTATGGAGGCTTCATTACATAGGCAGGATTGTTGGCCATTGGTGATTGAACTCAGTTTCTAGTCCCTCTCCCCTCTTTGTAGTTGGAGGTGGGGTGAGGGGTGGAAGGGACTGAAAGCTTCAATCACATGATTGGTTCCTCTGGTGACCAACCCCTATCCTGATGTGACGTAGGGGCATTACAAAATCACCTCCTTATTAACATTGAAAGAAACTCCTTTTACCTATCTCATTTAGGAAATTACAAGCGTTTTAGGAGCGATATGCCAGAAATTGGGGATGGAAACCAAATACATATTTTTATTATAAATCAATATATCACACCTAAATAAATGGAGATGTTCACCATGTTTATGGATTGGAAAGTTTGATAGTGCTAAGATGCTGTTTCTCTTCCAATTCATCTTAAGATTCAACAAAATTCCAATCAAAATACCAGCAGTAATTTTGTAGAAATCAACAAGCTGATTCTAAAATTTATACTGAAAGGCAAAGTAACTAGTCTAAGCCAAAAGAGTTTTGGGGAGAGAAAAAAAAAAAACATTGTTAGAGGAATCACCACTACCTAATTTCAAGACATAAGATAAAAGCATATTGATGTATGGCAAAACCAATACAATATTGTAAAGTAAAAAAAAATAATAAAAAAAATTTTTAAATGATAGTATGGTATTAGTGAAAGGTTAGACACAGTCTACAAATGGTAAATACTAGAGAGGTTGTGAAGAAAAGGGAATTCTCTTACACTGTTGGTGGGAATGTAAATTGGTGCAGCCACTATGGAGAACAGAATGGAGGTTCCTTAAAAAACTAAAAGCTACCATATGATCCAGCAATCCCACTCCTGGGCATCTGTCTGGAGAAAACCATATTTCAGAAGGATGCATGTACCCCAATGTTCATTGCAGCACTATTTACAATAGCCAAGAAATGGAAGCAACCTAAATGTCCATCAATAGATGAATGGACAAAGAAGATGTAGTACATATATACAATGGAATATTACTCAGCCATTAAAAAGAATGAAGTAATGCCATTTGCAGCAACATGGATGGATCTAGAGATTATCATACTTAGTGAAGTAAGTCTGACAGAGAAAGACAAATATCATAATATCACTTATATGTGAAATCTAAAAAATGATACAAATGCACTTATTTACAAAAAAAGAAACAGATTCACAGACTTAGAAAACAAACTTATGGTTACCAAAGGGGAAGGGTAGTGGAAGGGGTAAATTTGGAGTTTGGGATTAACATATACACACTACAATGTATAAAATAGATAACTAACAAGGACCTACTGTATAGCACAAGGAACCCTACTCAATACTCTGTAATAACCTATATGAGAAAAGAATATGAAAGAGAATGGATATAAATGTATGTATAACTAAATCACTTTACTGTATATATGAAACTAACACAACATTGTAAATCAACTTAGCTCGATTATAAAATAAAAAAAAATTAAATAAATCAATGGAAGAGAATAGAGTCCAGAAATTAGCCCTCACAAGTGCAACCAACTGATTTTTGCAAAGTTGCAAAAGCAGTCAGTTGAGGTTCTTTCAACTAATAGTGTTGGAACAATTGTACATCAATTATGCTAAAAAATAAACCTTGACTTAATCTTCATACCTTATGGAAAGAGTAATTCAAACTGGATCATAGACTAATGGTAACACTTAGAGCTATACAATTTCTAGAAGAAAACATAAAAATATCTTTGTAACTTTGGATTAAGCAAAGAGTTCTTAGATATGGCACTAAAAGAGCAACTCATATAAAAGAACAAATTGAGCCACCATCATTTCTCTTTTCTCATATAAACTCTTAAAACGTCTGAACTCATCTCTACTTCTTCACTCATCGTTTACAATGAAGCCAATACAGTCAGCTTTCTGGCTTTATTCTCTACTGAAAATTCTCTCATTATGTTCTATAAAACCTACTAATTATCAAATATAGCTGGACATTTTCAGTTCTTATCCAGTTGGGCTTTTTTGCTGATTTGATTGTTGATAATTCCCTCCTTGAAATTCCTTTCTTTTTGTTGATACTATTCCTCTTAGCAGTTTCTCTGTTCTCCCCTCAGATCTACTCTCATGGTTTCAACTGCCAAAATGTGATGGAGGGATTCTTACATATCTAACTTTCTGATATATAGTTCCAATCTGATGCCCCAACGTTATGTCAGATTCATTATGTCTGTTTACATCCTTCTTATCCTTTCCTCAAACCACTTCCCCCTTTTTTTTCCCATTCCGTAACTCCTTTGCAAGTAGTACGATCACTTATTTGTGCCAGTTAGGATCCTGGGAGTCTCTTCCTCACAGCTCACATTCCATCAATCACCAAGCTCTGCTAAATATTTTTGGAACTCACCCCTATTTTCCAAGTCAAGGCCTCACAATCTTTCACCTTAGATCAGATCAAATCAGTCGCTCAGTCATGTCGGACTCTTTGCGACCCCATGAATCGCAGCATGCCAGGCCTCCCTGTCCATCACCAACTCCCGGAGTTCACCAAAACCCATGTCCATGGAGTCAGTGATGCTATCCAGCCATCTCATTCTCTGTCGTCCCCTTCTCCTCCTGCCCCCAATCCCTCCCAGCATCAGAGTCTTTTCCAATGAGTCAACTCTTCGCATGAGGTGGCCAAAGGACTGGAGTTTCAGCTTTAGCATCATTCCTTCCAAAGAACATCCAGGGCTGATCTCCTTCAGAATGGACTGGTTGGATCTCCTTGCAGTCCAAGGGACTCTCAAGAGTCTTCTCCAACACCACAGTTCAAAAGCATCAATTCTTCGGCGCTCAGCCTTCTTCACAGTCCAACTCTCACATGCATACATGACCACAGGAAAAACCATAGCCTTGAATAGATGAATCTTTGTTGGCAAAGTAATGTCTCTGCTTTTGAATATGCTATCTAGGTTGGTCATAACTTTCCTTCCAAGGAGTAAGCGTCTTTTAATTTCATGGCTGCAGTCACCATCTGTAGTGATTTTGGAGCCCAGAAAAATAAAGTCTGACACTGTTTCCACTGTTTCCCCATCTATTTCCCATGAAGTGATGGGACCAGATGCCATGATCTTCATTTTCTGAATGTTGAGCTTTAAGCCAACTTTTTCACTCTCCACTTTCACTTTCATCAAGAGGCTTTTGAGTTCCTCTTCACTTTCTGCCATAAGGGTGGTGTCATCTGCATATCTGAGGTTATTGATATTTCTCTCGGCAATCTTGATTCCAGCTTGTGTTTCTTCCAGTGCAGCGTTTCTCATGATGTACTCTGCATATAAGTTAAATAAACAGGGTGACAATATACAGCCTTGACGAGCTCCTTTTCCTATTTGGAACCAGTCTGTTGTTCCATGTCTAGTTCTAACTGTTGCTTCCTGAACTGCATACAAATTTCTCAAGAGGCAGATCAGGTGGTCTGGTATTCCCATCTCTTTCAGAATTTTCCACAGTTTATTGTGATCCACACAGTCAAAGGCTTTTGCATAGTCAATAAAGCAGAAACAGATGTTTTTCTGGAACTCTCTTGCTTTTTCTATGATCCAGCAGATGTTGGCAATTTGATCTCTGGTTCCTCTGCCTTTTCTAAAACCAGCTTGAACATCAGGAAGTTCACGGTTCACCTATTGCTGAAGCCTGGCTTGGAGAATTTTGAGCATTACTTTACTAGCGTGTGAGATGAGTGCAATTGTGCAGTAGTTTGAGCATTCTTTGGCATTGCCTTTCTTTGGGATTGGAATGACAACTGACCTTTTCCAGTCCTGTGGCCACTGCTGAGTTTTCCAAATTTGCTGGCATATTGAGTGCAGCACTTTCACAACACCATCTTTCAGGATTTGGAATAGCTCAACTGGAATTCCATCACCTCCACTAGCTTTGTTCGTAGTGATGCTTTCTAAGGCCCACTTGACTTCACATTCCAGGATGTCTGGCTCTAGGTCAGTGGTCACACCATCGTGATTATCTGGGTCGTGAAGATCTATTTTGTACAGTTCTTCTGTGTACTCTTGCCATCTCTTCTTAATATCTTCTGCTTCTGTTAGGTCCATACCATTTCTGTCCTTTATCGAGCTCATCTTTGCATGAAATGTTCCTTTGGTATCTCTGATTTTCTTGAAGAGATCCCTAGTCTTTCCCATTCTGTTGTTTTCCTCTATTTCTTTGCATTGATCGCTGAAGAAGGCTTTCTTATCTCTTCTTGCTATTCTTTGGAATTCTGCATTCAGATGTTTATATCTTTCCTTTTCTCCTTTGCTTTTTGCTTCTCTTATTTTCACAGCTATTTGTAAGGCCTCCCCAGACAGCCATTTTGCTTTTTTACATTTCTTTTCTATGGGAATGATCTTGATCCCTGTCTCCTGTACAATGTCACGAACCTCATTCCATAGTTCATCAGGCACTCTATCTATCAGATCTAGGGCCTTAAATCTATTTCTCACTTCCACTGTATAATCATAAGGGATTTGATTTCGGTCATACCTGATTGGTCTAGTGGTTTTCCCTACTTTCTTCAATTTAAGTCTGAATTTGGCAATAAGGAGTTCATGGTCTGAGCCACAGTCAGCTTCTGGTCTTGTTTTTGCTGACTGTATAGAGCTTCTCCATCTTTGGCTGTAAAGAATATAATCAATCTGATTTCAGTGTTGACCATCTGGTGATGTCCATGTATAGAGTCTTCTCTTGTGTTGTTGGAAGAGGGTGTTTGTTATAACCAGTGCATTTTCTTGGCAAAACTCTATTAGTCTTTGCCCTGCTTCATTCCGTATTCCAAGGCCAAATTTTCCTGTTACTCCAGGTGTTTCTTGACTTCCTACTTTTGCATTCCAGTCCCCTATAATGAAAAGGACATCTTTTTTGGGTGTTAGTTCTAAAAGGTCTTGTAGGTCTTCATAGAACCGTTCAACTTCAGCTTCTTCAGCGTTACTGGTTGGGGCATAGACTTGGATTACTCTGATATTGAATGGCTGTGTGGGCGCAGGAGGGCCTAGAGGAGCTATCCCACATTGAAGGTCAGGAAGGGCGGTGGTGAGGAGATACCCCTCGTCCAAGGTAAGGAGCAATGGCTGTGCTTTGCTGGAGCAGCCGTGAAGAGATACCCCACGCCCAAGGTAAAGAAACCCAAGTAAGACAGTAGGTGTTTCAAGAGGGCATCAGAGGGCAAACACACTGAAACCATACTCACAGAAAACTAGTCAGTCTAATCACACTACGACCACAGCCTTGTCTAACTCAATGAAACTAAGCCATGCCTGTGGGGCAACCCAAGACAGGCGGGTCATGGTGGAGAGATTTGACAGAATGTGGTCCACTGGAGAAGGGAATGGCAAACCTCTTCAGTATTCTTGCCTTGCGAACCCCATGAACAGTATGAAAAGGCAAAATGATAGGATACTGAGAGAGAAACTCCCCAGGTCAATAGGTGCCCAATATGCTACTGGAGATCAGTGGAGAAATAACTCCAGAAAGAATGAAGGGATGGAGCCAAAGCAAAAACAATACCCAGCTGTGAATGTGACTGGTGATAGAAGCAAGGTCCGATGCTGTGAAGAGCAATATTGCATAGGAACCTGGAATGTCAGGTCCATGAATCAAGGCAAATTGGAAGTGGTCAAACAAGACATGGCAAGAGTGAATGTCAACATTCTAGGAATCAGCGAACTAAAATGGACAGGAATGGGTGAATTTAATTCAGATGACCATTATATCTACGACTGTGGGCAGGAATCTCTCAGAAGAAATGGAGTGGCCATCATGGTCAACAAAAGAGTCCAAAATGCAGTACTTGGATGCAATCTCAAAAATGACAGAATGATCTCTGTTCGTTTCCAAGGCAAACCATTCAATATCTTTCACCTTGGTTATTATAATACTGCTTCCCTACAATACTGTGCTCCTCAAATCCATCCTCATTCTAATTCAGATGATCTATCTAAAGTGCATATCCAACCCTGTCATTGCTTTTCTTAAAACTCCCTAAGGGCTCCCTTTACTTCTAAATTCCATATACTACTTCCCTTTTCAGCCATCTTCTGCCCTCCTATTATGCTTCAGTGACATCTAAATGTTTACATTTCCTCCTACATGCCATGGTTTTTTCTATTCTTTTTTTTTTTTTTTTTTTAATGTCTTTGCTCAAACTATCCTTTCTGCCTGACTGCTTCCTACTCATTCTTTAAGATTCAGTTTAGGAAACTTTCCCTGAACCCTCTGGCCTGGAATTTTAGGTATCCTCCCCCTACTGTTCCGTAATACCCCATGGTTTGACTCTTTCATTCTTGTTTGGTCAACAAGATTGTGTAGTATTTAAAAACTTGGGTGTGTCTTTTGTTCATCTTTGTATCCATGTGTTCATCAAATGAATTGAATGAGTGGTTGTTGAGTTTTCTTCTGCACAGATGTAGTATCAAAGTAACTGACCCCTTAACAACTTTAATTATTTATGATAGTTCTCATGTTTTGAACATTAAGGAGCATAAAGCATGGAGTTCTGGTTTTGAAATTGAGCTTGTGAAAAACTACCATTCCACATAACAATAAGGGTAAGAATGCAAATTAAGGAAGTATTTTCACCTTATACATTTTTCCACAGACTTCCTATAGCAGCTTCAAATAACTGATATTGTTCCATTGTTAATAGCACTGTTCTGAAGTGTAGGTGATCTCCTATACACATCAGAATTTACTGAGTGCATTATCTAGGAACTGAGAATAAAAGATAAGCAGGATTAATTTCCAAAGGAGCTCACACTTTGCTGGAAACTAAAGGGAAATGAGCAAATAATTGGGAAGAGTAGCTTATTTTGGCGATGGAATATGGAGGCAGAGTTGATGGATTTTTTTTTTTCCTTCTGTATGTCTGTTTAGCATCAATCTATTTCTAGTTACAGATACACCATAACAAATCAATGCATTGATCAGGAGGAAAACAGCAAGGGATTGTACATGGATAAGAAAAAACTTTAAACTGCTGCTGGGAAAACAAAAGCAAAGCAAACAAATAAAAAAAAACCCACAAAACAAAAACACAAGACAAAAATAAAAACAAATAACCAAACCCCTGAACAATCTTAGTGCTCGTCTTATAGACAAAGAATCAGAAGGACAGTTCTTGATTCATCAGTGATTGTAGTAGTAAAGAAGTAGTTGTTTTACTAATAAAGGCCCTGAATCAAACTACTATTAAAGTCAAACTAATAGTAATATTATTACTATTAGTAATAATAGTCAAACTAATATTAGAGTCTCTGGTTTGGATTTTGGGAGGCATGAGTTATTTTGCAGGGTTGAAGTAGTCATCATAAACCCTATGTGAAAGAAATACAGAAGATGGATAATTATTTACTCTCTTTTTCTAAAAGACAATTATCCAGCTCTGTCACCAGGCATCACATTGCTCTTTCAGTTAGGTCACGTCATCTCTGCAGAGCAACCAAAATACAGGTTCATTCATTTTGCCAATAAACTTGCAGAATAATTGCAGAACTTTTCATTTTCTATTCCTCTGTTTTAATTTGAAGAAAACAAAATTATTGTATAGCAGACAGTTGTTTTCTGTTAAAAAGTATTTCTTTAAACAGTATCATTTATGCAAAGTCTAGCAATCTGGCTTCATCAAACAGGCAATTTGGTTTGCTATGTGATATTATTTTATTAGGTTGAGCAACCAATTTGGACTTTTTCCTTAGTTAATTCCAAATTAAACTACCAGGATTCTTTAAAAACCTACCTCTTTTCTACATATGCAGTGCATAATGAAATTTTTATGAAAGAGTATTTTTAGGAAAAAGAAGAAAGCTTAGATCTGGTAACCACTAGCTCCCCTACCTCCTATGTGTAAAGGTTAGCATTTAAATCCCTGATTGATGCCTAAGTCCAAATACCAATAGGCGAGTGTGACATATTTTCCCCTCGCCTACCCTGCAAATTAACTGTGTCTCCTCACCACTCATCTGTGGTGATGAACTGTGCCATCATTCACAGTTCTTCAATATTTATTTATTTATTTTTGGCTGCTCTGGGTCTTCATTGCTGTATTCAGGCTTTCTCTAGTTGCAAAGAGTGGGGGCCTACTCTCTAGTTGTGGTGTGTGAGATTCTCATTTCTGTGGCTTCTTTTGTTGCAGAGCACAGGCTCTAGGTGTGCGGGCTCAGTAATTGTGGTTCACAGGCTTAGTTGCTCCCTGACATGTGGGATCTTCCCAGACCAGAGATTGAACTGGTGTTCCCTGTATTGCAAGGCAGATTCTTAGCCACTGAACTACCAGGGAAGCTCCATTCACAGTTCTTGAAGCATCACTGAATTCTCTGAATTTAGAAGTGTAACTACTAAATTCAGTTCTAGACATCACCACATGAAAGTCAACATATAATATGTATGGTGACTTGTTTATTATAGAAATAAACAGAATTGATATATAACTTGAAAGGAGGGGAAAGTATAATACAAAGCTATAGTCACAACAACTGAGGCCTGTGAAAGATAAGTGAGAATGAAGTGTTAGTTAGGGTCCTATGGGGAAAACAGAAACAATTTTAGGTGTTCATCAGGATTTAATATAGAGAAATGGCTCCAGGATGGCTCAGTGGTAAAGAATCCAGCTACCAATGAGGGAGACCTGGGTTCGAGCCCTGGGTCAAGAAGATCCCCTGGAGAAGGAAATGGCAACCCACTCCAGTATTCTTGCCTGGGAAATCCCATGGATAGAGAAGCCTGGTGTGCTACAGTCCATGGGTTGCAACTGAGCAACTGAAAAACAACAACAATAGTAACCTAGACATTGGAAGGCTGAAAGAGCATAAGGGGTTGTGCATAAGTTGAAATAACCAATCAGATAATGGTAACTCTTTTTAATTAAAATAATAGATGAAAGAAAAAAAATAAAATGGTTAATATATTCATAACAACCAATGAAGCTACTAAATTTTAACTTCTGTAACTAGTCAGAAGGTCATAGTTGAAATTTATAACTTGTTTCTTCCACTACTCTTTCCAAGTTTGCTTTACTGTCAGAAAATAAGTTGATTGGATCTTTACATGGTAAGATAATCCCTAACTTCATTCCTGAAAGGTCTGAGTCATTATTGCTGCTGCTGCTAAGTCGCTTCAGTCCTGTCCGACTCTGTGTGACCCCATAGACAGCAGCCCACCAGGCTCCCCCATTCTTGGGATTCTCCAGGCAAGAACACTGGAGTGGGTTGCCATTTCCTTCTCCAATGCATGAAAGTGAAAAGTGAAAGTGAAGTTGCTCAGTCGTGTCTGACTCTTAGCAACCCCACGGACTGCAGCCCACCAGGCTCCTCCGTCCATGAGATTTTCCAGGCAAGAGTACTGGAGTGGGATGCTATTGCCTTCTCTGGAGTTGTTATTTGTCCTTTCTTAATTGAGTTGCTTTAGTTTTCCATTAGCTTTTACTATTGGATGTGGAAATATGAAGTGGTACCACAAAGAATCCCTTGAACTATAGTCATTTTCTCTTGTTTTGTAGAAATGTCTTTAGGTAATACAGATCTCTTCAAGAAAATTAGAGATACCAAGGGAAGATTTCATGCAAAGATGAGCACAGTAAAGGACAAAAATGGTATAGACCTAACAGAAGCAGAAGAGATTAAGAAAAGGTAGGCAAGAATATACAGAGGAACTCTACAAAAAAGATCTTCATGACCCAAATAACCACGATGGTGTGATCACTCACCTAGAGCCAGACATCCTGGAATGTGAAGTCAAGTGGGCCTTAGGAAGCATCACTATGAACAAAGCTAGTGGAGGTGATAGAATTCCAGTTGAGCCACTTCAAATCCTAAAAGATGATGCTATGAAAGTCTTGCACTCAGTATGCCAGCAAATTTGGAAAGCTCAGCAGTTGCCACAGAGCTGGAAAATGTCAGTTTTCACTCCAATGCCCAAAAAAGGCAATGGCAAATAATGTTCAAACTACCACACAGTTGCATTCATCTCACACGCTAGCAAAGTAATGCTCAAAATTCTCCAAACCAGGCTTCAACAGTACATGAACTGTGAACTTCCAGATGTTCAAGCTGGATTTAGGAATGGCAGAGGAGCCAGACATCTGTTGGATCAAGATGCCAACATCTACTGGATCATAGAAAAAACAAGAGAGTTCCAGGAAAACATCTACTTCAGCTTTATTGACTATGCCACAGCCTTTGACTGTGTGGATCACAACAAACTGTGGAAAATTCTTCAAGAGATAGGAGTACCAGACCACCTGACCTGCCTCCTGAGAAATCTGTATGCAGACAAAAAGCAACAGTTAGAACCGGACATGGAACAACAGACTGGTCCCAAATCGGGAAAGGAGTACATCAAGGCTATATATTGTCACCCTGCTTATTTAACTTATATGCAGAGTACATCACGTGAAATGCCAGGCTGGATGAAGCACAAGCTGGAATGAAGATTGCCGGGAGAAACAGCAATAACCTCGGATATGCAGATGTTACCACCCTTATGGCAGAAAGCAAAGAAGCACTAAAGAGCCTGTTGATGAAAGTGAAACAGGAGAGTGAAAAAGTTGGCTTAAAACTCAACATTCCAAAAACTAAGATCATGGCATCTGGTCCCATCACTTCATGGCAAATAGACGGTGAAACAATGGAAACAGTGAGAGACCTTATTTTGGGGGTCTCCAAAATCACTGCAGATGGTGACTGCAGCCATGAAATTAAAGGACTCTTGCTCCTTGGAAGAAAAGCTATGACCAACCTAGACAATGTACTAAAAAGCAGAGACATTACTTTGCCAACAGAAGTCCGTCTAGTCAAAGCTATGCTTTTTCCAGTAGTCACGTATGGATGTGAGAGTTGGACTATAAAGAAAGCACCAAAGGATTGATGCTTTTGTACTGTGGTGTTGGAGAAGACTCTTGGGAGTCCCTTGGAATGCAAGGAGATCCAACCAGTCAATCCTAAAGGAAATCAGTTCCGAATATTCATTGGAAAGACTGATACTGAAGCTGAAACTCCTATACTTTGGCCATGTGATGCGAAGAGCTGACTCATTGGAAAAGGCCCTGATGCTGGGAAAGACTGAAGGCAGGAGGAGAAGGTGATGACAGAGCATGAGACACTTGGATGGCATTACCTACTCGATGGGCAAGAGTTTGAGTAAACATCGGGAGTTGGTGATGGACAGGGAAGCCTGGCATGCTGCAGTCCATGGGGTCACAAAAAGCTGGACACGACTGAGCAACTAAACTGAACTGAATACATGTTGATCACGCTTAGCCCTCATTTGCCTTTTGGTTCAGTCTTATGAGGAGCCACAAATGAGTAGGTGATGGTCTCAGCTTCCTATTAAATTGAAACATTGTCCTCTCAGGTAGACATTGCTGCTGCTCCTGCTGCTAAGTCGCTTCAGTCATGTCTGACTCTGTGAGACCCCGTAGATGGCAGCCCACCAGACTCCCCTGTCCCTGGGATTCTCCAGGCAAGAACACTGGAGTGGGTTGCCATTTCCTTCTCCAATGCATGAAAGTGAAAAGTGAAAGTGAAGTCGCTCAGTCGTGTCCAACTCTTAGCGACCCCATGGACTGCAGCCTACCAGGCTCCTCTGTCCATGGGATTTTCCAGGCAAGAGTACTGGAGTGGGGTGCTATCACCTTCTCCATGAGGGCAGAGATTGTACCTTTTTTCCTGTTTCCCTGGTTCCCAATAACAACATCATTCTGGTGGGGAAAGCAGACCAGGTAGACATTAGGACCCCAAATTGTATAGTTCTACTATAAAAGAAGCAGGAATCAGTCTTATTTGTCACCTCCTGTAACTTCAGGATTCCTGTATTCTGAATCTGTGGGTGAAAGAGCAACATGTATTTGTGGTTGGTTCAAAGCATATTCCACGCTCTAGAATACTATACCAATCTCACCAGATTTTTTTTAACTGCAATTTTAACTCCCAACTGCTGCTGTAGTCTTCAGTTGGCCTTTGCAGACAGGTGGACTGGAAGAAGCACAACCTGGAATCAAGATTGCCCTGAGAAATATCAATAACCTCAGATATGCAGATGACACCACCCTTATGGCAGAAAGTGAAGAGAAACTCAAAAGCCTCTTGTTGAAAGTGAAAGAGGAGAGTGAAAAAGTTGGCTTAAAGCTCAACATTCAGAAAACGAAGATCATGGCATCTGGTCCCATCACTTCATGGGAAATAGATGGGGAAACAGTGGAAACAGTGTCAGACTTTATTTTTGGGCTCCAATTTCACTGCAGATGGTGACTGCAGCCATGAAATAAAAAGACGCTTACTCCTTGGAAGGCAAGTTATGACCAACCTAGATAGCATATTCAAAAGCAGAGACATTACTTTGCCAACAAAGGTCCATCTAGTCAAGGCTATGGTTTTTCCTGTGGTCATGTATGGATGTGAGAGTTGGACTGTGAAGAAGGCTGAGCGCCGAACAATTGATGCTTTTGAACTGTGGTGTTGGAGAAGATTCTTGAGAGTCCCTTGGACTGCAAGGAGATCCAACCAGTCCATTCTGAAGGAGATCAGCCCTGGGATTTCTTTGGAAGGAATGATGCTAAAGCTGAAACTCCAGTCCTTTGGCCACCTCATGCGACAAGTTGACTCATTGGAAAAGACCCTGATGCTGGGAGGGATTGAGGAGGAGAAGGGGACGACAGAGGATGAGATGGCTGGATGGCATCACTGACTCGATGGACGTGAGTCTGAGTGAACTCCAGGATTTGGTGATGGACAGGGAGGCCTGGCGTGCTGCGATTCATGGGGTCGCAAAGAGTTGGACATGACTGAGTGACTGAACTGAACTGAAGGTGTATTAATTAGTTTGCTTTTGCTGCATAAGAAATAACTACATACTTAGTGGCTTAAAACAATACTCATCGGTTAGCTCACAGTTTTGTAAGTCAGAAAGCAGGCATGATTGTGACTGAATTCACTGCTAATAGTATCACAAGCTGAAGTCAAGGTGTTGCTGAATTGAGTTCTCATCTGGAGACTCTGGGTGAAATTCTTCTTCCAAGTCCATTCTTGCTGTTTACAGAGTTCACTTCTTCACAGCTATAGAATGGATACCTCTGTTTATTTGCTGACTATCAGTCAGAGGCTGTTTTCAGCTCCTGAAGGCCACCTGCATTCCTTGCCATGTGGTTCCCTGCATCTTTAAGTCAGTTAGGACACGTTGAATTCTTCTCATGCTTTGAACCTCTGACTGATTTCCTCTCTTGGGGCTAGTGGTAGAAAGCTCTCTGTTTTATTTATTTATTTTTTTTGCCATGCCACACAACATAGGGGATCTTAGCTCCCCAAAGAGCAATGGAACTTCTGCTCCTTGCAAGGGAAGCACGGAGTCTTAACCACTGGACTGCTGGGGAAGTCCCCAAAACCCTCTATTTTAAAGGGCTCTTGTATTTAGGTCAGGCCCACTCTGATAGTATCTTTTTCTAAAACCAAGTGTGCCATAAAACATAATCTAATCACAGGAGTAAAACTCACTATGTTCACAGTCCTGGAGATTTTACAGCGTATATATACCAGGAGTTGGAGGATATTGGGAATGTTCCTAAAATCCTACCTACCACAGAAGCAAATCCATATACAGAATGTCTATTCCTTTGAGAAAAAAATTGCTGCTGTTTTCATGATGGAAAGTGTCTCATATAATCAATCTCTTGGTGGTCCAACTGAGGAATGGTGTCATATTGGGGAGTTCCTGTTGTTCAGACTTCTGGTTGGGGTGACCTATGAATGATGTTCGAACTTCTGGTAACAATTGCCCCAGAGTTAGTGCTCAGGTGGCCTGGGGAATCTGGAAAATGTAGTTTATAGGTTCTGTGACCCACCATCACAAAAGAAAGTGTAAAAGAATAAATTTGGAACTGAAAGCCAAGAGTTAAATGACTGTCATGAATATGGATGTATCCTGTTAGTAAGGGAACAAAAGCATAGACTTTTCTCCATATTTTCCAGAGAGGGTTTATAATGCAGCATAATGCCCCTCCAGCATCACTCAACCATTTCATACCATCTACTATGTTACTTTATTTTGAAGCTTCTGCTCTTATTCTTTCTTCCTGGTTCAACTTAAATTCTCCTTAGCTGTTTTCCTCTAACTTTTCCCTAAGACTTCAACGTGGTAAACAGGTTTCACCTTTCCTTTATAAATGATCACCTTCTTCCTATAAGTTGGTGTTCATACCTAAAAGATGATGTGATTACAAATGAGTGATAGTTCCAAGTAAGTCAGTATACAAATGGGTGATGTGTGCTGTGCTTAGTTGCTCAGTCGCGCCCAACTCTTTGTGACCCCATGTACTGTAGCCCACCAGGTTCCACTGTCCATGAGGATTCTCCAGGCAAGTGTACTGGAGTGGGTTGCCATGCCCTCCTCAAGGGGATCTTCCCAAGCCAGGGGTTGAACCCAGGTCTCCCTCACTGCAGACAAATTCTTTACGGTCTGAGCCACCAGGGAAGCCCATTTCCAAATAACTCAATTTTCCCCCTAATTTCTTTTCCTCCATGGCTCTCCAAATTAAATCAGCAATATTTATATATTATCAGTAGAGGTTTTCATACAGCTAAATTAAAGTTCCAGACTGATTTATCATTCAGGATAGTCTAGACTATGCTACAGTAACAAAAAACCCCTCAAACCTCAGTGGCTTGATCCAAAATAGCTTCATTTCTTGTTCATACTAGTTGTCAAACATTGTGAACATGTGAGGAAAGGGAGTTCTGTTTATTGAAATCAGTGACCCAGGTTAATGAAGGCTCCATTTCAACACATCCTTCTATAATTAGGGCTGTTGAAATGGGATACAGTAAAATGTATACTGTACAGGTGAAAGAGGAGAGTGAAAAAGTTGGCTTAAAGCTCAAAGCTCAACATTCAGAAAACTAAGATCATGGCATCCAGTCCCATCACTTCATGGCAAATAGATGGGCAAACAGTGGAAACAGTGACAGACTTTATTTTGGGGGGCTCCAAAATCGCTGCAGATGGTGACTGCAGCTGTGAAATTAAAAGATGCTTACTCCTTGGAAGAAAAGTTATGACCAACCTAGACAGCATATTAAAAAGCAGAGACATTACTTTGTCTGGAACATACCTTTGTCCAAACATACCTTTGTTGGATAGGTCCATCTAGTCAAGGCTATGGTTTTTCCAGTAGTCATGTATAGATATGAGAGTTTGACTATAAAGAAAGCTGAGCACTGAAGAATTGATGCTTTTGAACAGTGCTGTTGGAGAAGACTCTTGAGAGTCCCCTGGACTGCAAGGAGATCCAACCAGTCCATCCTAAAAGAATTCAGTCCTGAATATTCATCGAAAGGACTGATGTTGAAGCTGAAACTCTAATACTCTGGCCACCTGATGCAAAAAACTGACTCATTGGAAAAGACCCTGATACTTTGAAAGATTGAAGGTGGGAAGAGAAGGGGACGACAGAGGATGAGATGGTTGGATGGCATCACTGACTAGATAGACATGAGTTTGAGTAAACTCCAGGAGTTGGTGATGGACAGGGAGGCCTAGCGTGCTGCAGTCCATGGGGTCGCAAGGAGTTAGACACGACTGAGCGACTGAACTGAACTGAAGTGAAAATGTACACTGGATTTTACTTCTGGCTAGAAGTGACATGTTGCTTCCTCTTGCACTTCTTTTCTTTTTTAAATTTAACATCTGTTGGAGTATAGTTGGTTTACAATATCATGTTAGTTTCTGCTATACAGCACAGAGAATCAGTTATACATATACATATATCCACATTTTACAAGATTCTATTCCCATATAGGTCATTACAGAGTATTGAGTACTATATAGTAGGTTCTTGTTAGTTATCTATTTTATATATAGTAGTGTATATATGTCAATACCAATCTCTCAATTTATCCCTTCCCACTTTCCTTCTTGGTAATCACAAGTTTGTTTCTACATCTGTGACTCTATTTCTGTTTAGAAATATGTTCATGTGTACCTTTTTTTAAGATTCTACATATAAGCATTATCATATGATATTTGTCTTTCTCTGTCTGACTTACTTCATTCAGTATGATAACCTCTGGGTCCATCCATGTAACTGCAAATGATATTATTTCCTTCTTTTTTTATGGCTGAGTAATATTTCACTGTATATATGTACCATCCTCTTGCATTTCATTGACCAAAGCAGATATCATGCTAATTCTAACTTCAAAATAAGTGGGAAAGTTCATCCTACCATATTTCTCAAAGGAAAAATGGAATTTGTGTAGAACCTTAATGATGACTTACATTTTCTTTTTTTGACTTATGGCAATAATCTTGAAAGCCAAGGCAAGTACCTGAGTTTCTTTATGGAAAAAGAATAGAGATGGAAAAAATAGAGATTGAATATCAAAAGTCTAAAAGACTGAGAACCCAGAGCATGAAACTTTTAGGATAAGAGCTGGTTACCACTGAGAGAAATTGATGTTGAGGATAAGGAGATGAAAAATAAGAGTCTTTGATGTGTACTCTTAATACATATCCTGAATGTGGGAATTCCGTATCTTGCCCTCTGTAAGTTTAAAGGATTGATAAAAACATGAGATAAGTTTGGTTGAGCCCAGAATAGACGGAACCTGAATCATGATTCTCCGGCAATTCTTCTGGAGAAGATCAGTGTCTAGCTTGATGCTGATAGGCGGTAGTATTGGCTAAGTTTGGAGGGATGAGCAGTCTTATTGAGCTGCAAGCACCCCAGTGTGGTGTAGGAAAGCTACCTAGCATTCCTCTTCACTTCAGGGTGATTGGAACACTAAATTACTGAGAGGAGTCTGAGGCTAGAATTGGCATAGAATACATGTATGGACCTGGTAGTCAAGGACTATAGCAAGCTAGCAGACATCGATAGATACCAGCCTATCTTGTAGAAAGCCAAATGACATGAGTTATAGCTCAGCAGAGGCTAAAGATGGGATGGTTTGGGAATCTGATATCCCATACCTCCCTGATATAAATACATATTCATATCTATATATGACCCTTTCTTCACCCTCTCAGAGAACTTAGATCTACCCCTTTCACCAGCTTTTCCAATCATCCTGAACCAGATGTAAGAAGATGGGGAAAGGGGAGAATAAAGAATTGACTAACGCATAGAGGTTAAGAAAGGAAAATATGAAAGTGATTGAATTAAAATTAAGTTTTATGCTATCAGTGAAACTAGAGGACCAGAAACCTAGGTTATGTTTAGTTTTGGAAAGGTAAATAAAGTTTCATGTACACCTACCTGATTTCTGTGATTGTGTACATTTCTTAGCCATTTTATACACTTTACTATGTATTACTATGTATATTATCACACATGATATTATAAAATACACAGGGTAAGTGTTATTTCCTCTGTTTTATACAATTTATAGAAAGGTCAGTCTGAGACTCAGAGTGTTTAAAAGACTATGCCATGGGCATAAAGCTATAAGTGCTGGAACCTAGATCAACTCTTAGACATTGTGATTATTAGAATTTACCCTAGTCTCCTTATTTTGGTAATTTTTGATAAAATATATCCTAAAGTTGAGAATAACTTCAAAATCTGGGCAAACTTACTTTGTTTCTCAACTTTGCCTTTCTTTGTCTTTCTCTTGAGCTCAGAGACCCAAGTTTAGGCTCTGCCTTGCTATTGAGTTACTCTACTCATCACTTTGACTGTCTGAGCATTACTGCCTTTATCACTATAATAAAATATTTAAACAGAATAATAACTGTGATCTTTTCCAGTTTTATATTTTGAGATTATAAAAAGGTCAGTCCCTTCATAGTCCTTCAATGGCTTTCTACTCCACTAACAATAAAATCGAAACCTCTTTCTATGGTCTCTAAGGCCTTGTATGATCAGCACTGCCTCCGTCTCTTACTTGCATTTCATGCTGCAATCCCGTGCTCACTATTCGCCAGCTGCATCAACTTGCTATCCCTTTAGGGAATCAGTTCAAATAGTACCTTTTCAGAAAGATTCTTCTTGGCTCATTTATTCAACTTAAGACACCTCATAGAAGTTAGTCAGGTATTATTATGTTAACATTTTATCTTCCCTCAAACTCTTTATCAAGACCAGTTATTATCTTTCTTTCTTCTTATGCCAGATTAGGATATTAGCTTCATGGGGATGGTAGCTGGTTTATTTTGTTTATCTCTGTATCTTCACTGCCAGCACAGCTCCTGGCACACAAAATACTTGTCAAATACTTACTGTTGGATAGAGACTGATGGGTTAGAAATGATATATGAACCAAGAAGCAGGGACCAAAAGAAGTCCTATGGTATATTGTGGAGTTTACAATTGTGAATGAAACCCTGTAGTCTCCTTATAACAACCACACAGCCAAACAGTCAATCTAAATTGATGTGCCAAGTAGCTCTGGTATAAGCCTTAGGAGAAATTGCAACTTTTGATGGCTTTTTCTCAGTAAGATAGCCCTGTTGAGAGGACTGAGAGTGCCTTTGTGCACTTACAGGTCCCCATTGTTCTCTAACCAGGGCTTTCTTCTTTACCCCTTCTCAAAATGGGCTCCAGAGAGGATAATGTTAGAAAATCTAAGCTAAAACGCACCTTAGAACAATTTCAGGGATGAAGGAGTCAGGGTGAGGTTTGGAAGATATAAAATATTTTATTACTTAGCTTTTGTTGTTGTTGTTGTTACAATAGTGCAAGTGTATAAGGTAGAGAAAACATACAGAAAAAAATCCAGAATTTAGGATTTAATCAAGTGTCTGAGTTAACCAAAATCCTAGAAACAGCTTAAAAACTTTTTTCCACATGTAATAAAAGCAACTTAATTCATAGAAAACATGTATATTAGGATCTCAGAAGTCCAAGTTTAGGTTTTGCTCTGCTGTTGACTCACTCTATGAGTCCTTTAAAATCTTTAGGCCTTAGTGTCCATATATATAAATAATAAAACAAATAAAATGATTACTATGGTCTCTTCTAGGTTAATGTTTTGTGATTTTATTATATGGACCAAGTAATAATATGTGAATCATGATCTTTACCTTTCAGAAATTTATCCCATGAAGCTCTGTTTTGGAATCAGAAATTGTACTGTCAGAGTCAGAATGGGACTAAGTATTCAGAAAAAAATTAGAGGCAATACTGTGTACACATTCACTGTAGTACTTAACAAGTAGCAGGAACCAAGTCTTTGGGTGCTGTAATTAGTTCAGGCTCAAGTTAAGGCTTATTTGACCATATCCAACCTATCCAGATAGAACAACTTTGGATAAGTAGATTTTCTCCCAAAAGCGTACCTAACCACATTTTTAATATGTAACTTTAATAAAAATGGCAAATCACTTCAGTATTCTTGCCTTGAGAACCCCATAAAAGGTATGGAAAGGCAAAAAGATAGGACACTGAAAGATGAGCTCCCCAGGTCAGTAGGTGTCCAGTATGCTACTGGAGAACAGTGGAGAAATAACTCCAGAAAGAATGAAGGGATGGAGCCAAAGCAAAAACAACACCCAGTTGCAGATGTGACTAGTGATGGAAGTAAAGTCCAATGCTGTAAAGAACAATATCGCACAGGAACCTGGAATGTTAGGTCCACGAATCAAGGTAAATTGGAAGTGGTCAAACACGATATGGCAAGAGTGAACATCGATATTTTAGAAATCAGTTAACTAAAATGGACTGGAATGGGTGAATTTAACTCAGATGACCATTATATCTACTATTGTGGACAAGAATCCCTTAGAAGAAATGAAATAGCCCTCATAGTCAACAAGGGTGCAAAATGCAGTACTTGGATGCAATCTCAAAAACAACAGAATGATCTCTGTTCATTTCCAAGGCAAACCATTCAGTATCACAGTAATCCAAGTCTATGCCCCAACCAGTAATGCTGAACAAGCTGAAGTTGAATGGTACTATGAAGATATTACAAGACCTTCTAGAACTAACACCCAGAAGAGATGTTCTTTTCGTTATAGGGGACCGGAATGCAAAAGAAGGAAGTGAAGAGATACCTGGAGTAACAGTCAAATTTGGCCTTGGAGTACAAAATGAAGCAGGGCAAAGGCTAACAGAGTTTTTCCAGGAGAATGCACTGGTAAAAGCAAACACCATCTTCCAACAACACAAGAAAAGACTACACATGGACATCACCAGAGGGTAAATAACGAAATCAGATTTTGCAGCCAAAGAGGGAGATGCTCTATACAGTCAGCAAAAACAAGACTGGGAGCTAACTATGGCATAGATCATGAACTCTTTATAGCAAAATTCAGACTTAAATTGAAGAAAGTAGGGAAAACCACTAGGCCATTCAGGTATGACCTAAATCAAATCCCTTACGATTATACAGTGGAAGTGACAAACAGATTCAAGGGATTAGATCTGATAGACAGAGTGCCTGAAGAACTATGGACAGAGGTTCATGATATTGTACAGAAGGCAGTGATCAAGACCATCCCCAAGAAAAAGAAATATAAAAGGGCAAAATGGTTGTCTGAGGAGGCCTTAAAATGGTTGAGAAAAGAACAGAAGCTAAAGGCAAAGGAGAAAAGGAAAGATATACCCATTTGAATGCAAAGTTCCAAAGAATAGCAAGGAGACATAAGAAAGCCTTCCTCAGTGATCAGTACAAAGAAATAGAGGAAAACAATAGAATGGGACAGACTAGAGATCTCTTCAAGAAAGGTAGAGATACCAAGGGAACACTTCATGCAAAGATGGGCACAATAAAGGACAGAAATGGTATGGACCTAACAGAAGCAGAAGATATTAAGAAGAGGTGGCAACAATACACAGAAGAACTCTACAAAAAAGATCTTCATGACGCACATAACCACAATGGTGTGATCACTCACCTAGAACCAGACATCCTGGAATGTGAAGTCAAGTGGGCCTTAGGAAGCATCACTATGAACAAAGCTAGTGGAGGTGATGGAATTCCAACTGAGCTATTTCAAATCCTAAAGGATGATGCTGTGAAAGTGCTGTATGCAATATGCCAGCAAATTTGGAAAACTTTCAGCAGTGGCCACAGGACTGTTTTCATTCCAACCCCAAAGAGAGGTAATGCCAAATAATGTTCAAACTACCACAAAATTACACTGATGTCACATGCTAGCAAAGTAATGCTCAAAATTCTCCAAGCTAGGCTTCAACAGTATGTGAACTGTGAACTTCCAGATGTTCAAGCTGGATTTAAAAACGGCAGAGGAGCCAGGGATCAAAATGCCAACATCTATTGGATCATATAAGAGCAAGAGAGTTCCAGGAAAACATCTACTTCTGCTTTACTGACTACGCCAAAGCCTTTGACTGTGTGGGTCACAATAAACTGGAAAATTCTGAAAGAGATGGGAATACCAGACCACCTGACCTGCCTCCTGAGAAATCTGTATGCAGGTCAAGAAGCAACAGTTAGAACCAGACATGGAACAACAGACTGGTTCCAAATCTGGAAAGGAGTACATCAAGGCTGTATATTGTCACCCTGCTTATTTAACTTATATGCAGAGTACATCATGAGAAATGCCAGGCTGAATGAAGCACAAGCTGGAATGAAGATTGCCGGGAGAAATAGCAATAACCTCAGATATGCAGATGACACCACCCTTATGGCAGAAAGCAAAGAAGCACTAAAGAGCCTGTTGATAAAAGTGAAAGAAGGGAGTGAAAAAGTTGGCTTAAAACTTGACATTCCAAAAACTAAGATCATGGCATCCGGTCCCATCATTTCATGGCAAATAGATGGGGAAACAATGGAAACAGTGAGAGACCTTATTTTGGGGGTCTCCAAAATCACTGCAGATGGTGACTGCAGCCATGAAATTAAAGGACTCTTGCTCCTTGGAAGAAAAGCTATGACCAACCTAGACAGTATATTAAAAAGCAGAGACATTACTTTGCCAACAAAAGTCCGTCTAGTCAAAGCTATGCTTTTTCCAGTAGTCACGTATGGATGTGATAGTATAAAGAAAGCTGAGCACCGAAGAATTAATGCTTCTGAACTGTGATGTTGAAGAAAATTCTTGAGTGTCCCTAGGACTGCAAGGAGATCCAGCCAGTCAATCCTAAAGGAAATCAGTCCTGAATATTCATTGGAAGGACTGATGTTAAAGCTAAAACTTCAGTACTTTGGCCATGTGATATGAAGAACCAACTCACTGGAAAAGACCCTGATGCTGGGAAAGATTGAAGGCAGGAGGAGAAGGTGATGACAGAGGATGAGATGGTTGGATGGCATCACTGACTCGATGGAGATGAGTTTGAGTAAACACCGGGAGTTGGTGATGGACAGGGAAGCCTGGCGTGCTGCAGTCCATGAAGTCACAAAGAGTCAGACATGACTGAGTGACTGAACTGAATGGAAGTAAAATAAGGTTAGTATCTCATTTATTGGAATGAGAACTAAACGGTCACTGGAAATGGCTGGATGGATTCCCAGAATGGAGCTCTTTTACTCTCTCCTAGATATCCAATAGGAAGTGTTTCATTTTATTATTGACTTTGTCACTATCTACGTTTATGTGGATAAATATGATTGACAGTTATGAAAATCACATCACAGCTATTTTCCTACTTTGAACAAAGTGACCTTTCTCATTCACATTCACCTGCTGTCTTCCATGTGTCACAAAGGAATCAACCACTGTGTGACAAATGAGTCATCTATCTAAGAAAATGCAGCCTGCTAAGATCCATTCTTCTTTTACTTAATTCACATTATATAGGAAGTTCAATTGTAATGACTAGGTGGGATTGTTTACTTAGGCAACATAGGCAGATGAATCTTATTATAAAGTGCTATGTAAATAACAGTCATGTGAATCAACCAGCACCACAAAATCTAAGTAGCTTTGTGTTATGCCTATGATGGATATTATACTCACCACATGCTTGTTCACAGCATGAGAAATCATGCTATAGTAGCAGTTGGAAGACAGAGGCAGCATAGTTCAAAAAATAATCCCTAGACTACAAGGAGGAAGCAATTGCTTGAGAAGAGATTCCAGATGAGCCCCAGAACTAAATCAGTCCTGATAATAGAAGATATGCAAATATGATATAGTTATACCATAATTTGTAGATTTTAAAGTTTTTTCATCTTCATTATCTCATTTGTATCTTATTAGCTGGTGAGTTAACAGGGCAGGCGTTATGGTTATTTTTAAGAGATTGAACAAGTGTCTTGCTCTTGGTAAACAGTGGTTATTAAAATCAAGTGCAGATTTCACTTGGGCATTTACTGATATGTTTACATTATACTATAATTTAAAAGATCTCTACTGATTTATTTTCTGTATGTTTGCAAATGTAGAATGATGACCAAAAGCAAATAAATTTCAACACTGAATTGCCAGGTGACATGTCATTATAAATGTAGATTCTGTTCTTTTGATATTCTAATTGACTACACATATTAGGATTTTATATTGACTATATAAAAGCTTTATTGTAAGAAAACATGATAGCTTCATGAAAGTTGTTTAATGATATATTTTATTGGTTTTCAAGCACTGATTTGACATCTATATACCTTGCTTTAAAATTTTGTTTTATTTTTTATTCATCTCATACCCAATTAAATTTAAAATGAATGCAAGCATAATATAGGGCATAAGTTATTTAAAAGTAAACCTTTTGTCATTGAAGTAAAATCAGGTCGTGGAATTTATGGTAGCTGACAGCTCAATGAAATGGTGCCTCTTATTGTATTTTTGACTCATTCCATCTCTCTTCATTTGTATCTCCATTATCCATGTGCTTCCCATGTGCGAGTTCTCTTTATATTATGCAATAAAAGGCATAGTTTTAAACTTCCTCTACTTTTAGAAGGCACACATTTCTTGCCATTCAGTTTATGAACCAAAATGATCAATACTTATTATTGTAGTGAAATCAATACAATGATTTATTTGCCCAAAGTTAACTAGGACCAGTTTTTTTGTATTTTGCTAATAAAAAATTCATTTTTTTTTAATGCCGGAGAAACATTAGCACCTTCTTTTTTTTAAAATCATTTTTAAACATCTCTCTGGCATAATAATGATATATTAAATTGGATCAAAAGCTCATAGGGTATTAAGACACATTTATCAGTATTTCTTGTATTTTAATGAAATAGTGACTGACAACCTTCCACATTTCTTTTAACTTTCATTAGGTCAGTTATGCCTTATATTGTGTGAAGAAATAATCATCATCAAAACATTGTCTCTTACTCAATATGAAAAACATTCTAATTCAAATTTAATCAGACAAAGAATGCTAAAGGAATGAGATCTCTTTTGAGAAGACAGTCAAATTTCTTTGCTGTGGCCAGGAATACTCTATTCAGAGATGGTCAAAGAGATTCAAGAGAACACTCAAGAAAACTTATGGTTTTAGCAGCTTAATGGAAGAGTAGAGCCTTTACTTGAGGAACTATAATTATAAAGACCTATAATCATTGTGCTAAATCAGGATGGGGAATTCTCAGTACCTCACAGTAATTATCTAGGGATATGAAAGAAGTAAGAACACCTGGAGGCTCTGAAAAGGTATATGACCTGAGGCAGGGTCAGCTTCATGAGAATGTGATATATGCAGTTGCACAGGGCCAAGGGCTCAGAAAGGCCCTGCACTTAGTTTAATGCTCTGCTTTTGCTTTCTTAAAATACCTAATAATTTTTGAACAATGGGCTTGTGTTTTCTTTTTGCTCTGGGCCCCACAAATATGTAGCCAGTACTAACCTGAGGCCCTCTGAGAGAGCAACTTTTGGATGAGGTAGCTGGTTAGTGAGAAAGACCCACACTAGCAGCTTTGCCAGTGGGGTACCTTGAGCAAAACTATAGAGTGGGAAATGGCCCAGACTGGGTCCTACACACAGGGGTGTATTGATTTAGAAAATAATGACTATTTTTTGAGGACTTGTGAGGAGAAAAGGCAACATAATGGAGATGGATGCTTTTTTCCTTTTGGTACATTGTATTCTACATAATTTAAAATGGATTTCCCAAATGAATTTCTAGATTAGTGTTCTCCAAACATTTCTAATCGCCCACTCCTATTATTATAAAAATGTGTAAACATGCATCTCCCAATATAGGCGTATTAGTTTGAAACTTACAGTCATATTACTATAAAACTGTATTGTATATCAACATTATCAAATAAAAATATAGTTTGAACAACAAATGAAAACCACATATATAATTTAAAATATTCTAGGAGGCAAATTATTATGGTTCCAAATTGGGAAAGGAGTACGTCAAGGCTGTATATTGTCACCCTGCTTATTTAACTTATATGCAGAGTACATCATGCGAAATCCTGGGCTGGATGAAGCACAAGCTGGAATCAATTCTTTGCCCATTGCTTCATTTGCTATTATTTTCTCCTATTCTGAAGGCTGTCTTTTCACCTTGTTTATAGTTTCCTTTGTTGGGCAGAGGCTTTTAATTTTAATAAGGTCCCATTTGTTTATTTTTGCTTTTTCCAATATTTTGGGAGGTAGGTCATAGAGGATCCTGCTGTGGTTTATGCCAGAGAGTGTTTTGCCTATGTTTTCCTCTAAGAGTTTTATAGTTTCTGGTCTTAAGGTTAGATCTTTAGTCCATTTTGAGTTTATTTTTGTGTATGGTGTTAGAAAGTGTTCTAGTTTCATTCTTTTACAAATGGTTGACCAGTTTTCCCAGCACCACTTGTTAAAGAGATTGTCTTTAATCCATTGTATATTCTTGCCTCCTTTGTCAAAGATAAGGTGTCCATAAGTGCATGGATTTATCTTTGGGCTTTCTATTTTGTTCCATTGATCTGTATTTCTGTCTTTGTGCCAGTACCATACTGTCTTGATGACTGTGGCTTTGTAGTATAGCTTAAAGTCAGGCAGGTTGATTCCTCCAGTTCCATTCTTCTTTCTCAAGATTGCTTTGGCTATTCGAGGTTTTTTGTATTTCCATACAAATTGTGAAATTATTTGTTCTAGTTCTCTGAAAAATACCTTTGGTAGCTTGATAGGGATTGCATTGAACCTATAGATTGCTTTGGGCAGTATACTCATTTTCACTATATTGTTCTTCCAATCCATGAACATGGTATATTTCTCCATCTATTTGTGTACTCTTTGATTTCTTTCACCAGTGTTTTACAAGCAATTCCTGCAGCTCAATTCCAGAAAAATAAACGACCCAATCAAAAAATGGGCCAAAGAACTAAACGGACATTTCTCCATAGAAGACATACAGATGGCTAACAAACACATGAAAAGATGCTCAACATCACTCATTATCAGAGAAATGCAAATTAAAACCACAATGAAGTACCATTTCACTGCAGTCAGAATGGCTGTGATCCAAAAGTCTACAAGCAATAATTGCTGGAGAGGGTGTGGCGAAAAGGGAATCCTCTTACACTGTTGGTAGGAATGCAAACTAGTACAGCCACTATGGAGAACAGTGTGGAGATTCCTTAAAAAACTGGAAATAGAACTGCCATATGACCCAGCAATCCCACTGCTGGGCATACACACCAAGGAAACCAGAACTGAAAGAGACACGTGTACCCCAATGTTCATCGCAGCACTGTTTATAATAGCCAGGACATGGAAGCAACCTAGATGTCCATCAGCAGATGAATGGATAAGAAAGCTGTGGTACATATACACAATGGAGTATTACTCAGCCATTAAAAAGAATACATTTGAATCAGTTCTAATGAGGTGGATGAAACTGGTGCCTATTATACAGAGTGAAGTAAGCCAGAAAGAAAAACACCAATACAGTATACTAACACATACATATGGAATTTAGAAAGATGGTAACGATAACCCTGTATGCAAGACAGCAAATGAGACACAGATGTATAGAACAGTGTTTTGGACTCTGTGGGAGAGGGCGAGGGTGGGATGATATGGGACAATGGCACTGAAACATGTAAATTATCACATGTGAAACGAATCGCCAGTCCAGGTTTGATGCATGATACAGGGTGCTAGGGACTGGTGCCCTGGGATGACCCAGAGGGATGGGATGGGGAGGGAGGTGGGAAAGGGATTCAGGATGGGGAACACATGTACACCCATGGTGGATTCATGTCAATGTATGGCAAAACCAATACAATATTGTAAAGTAAAAATAAATAAATAAATAAATAAAACTTAGATGAAAAAAAAGATGGAATCAAGATTGCTGGAAGAAATATCAATAACCTCAGATATACAGATGACACCACCCTTATGGCAGAAAGTGAAGAGGAACTAAAAAGCCTCTTGATGAACGTGAAAAAAGAGTGAAAAAGTTGCCTTAAAACTCAACATTCAAAAAGCTAAGATCATGGCATCTGGTCCCATCACTTGATGACAAATAGATGGCGAAACAATGGAAACAGTGACAGACTTCATTTTCTTCGGCTCCAAAATCACTGCAGATGGTGACTGCAGCCATGAAATAAAAAGACACTTGCTCCTTGAAAGAAAAGCTATAACCAACCTAGATAGCATATTAAAAAGCAGAGACATTACTTTGCTGACAAAGGTCCGTCTAGTCAAAGCTATGGTTTTTCCAGTAGTCATGTATAGATATGAGAATTGGACTATAAAGAAAGCTGAGCACTGAGGAATTGATGCTTTTGCACTGTGGTGTTGGAGAAGACTCTTTGTTGAAGATCCCTTACACTCCAAGGAGATCCAACCAGTCTATCCTAAAGGAAATCAGTCCTGAATATTCATTGAATGGACTGATGCTGAAGCTGAAACTTCAGTACTTTGGCCATGTGATGCGAAGAACTGACTCATTTGAAAAGACCCTGATGCTGGGAAAGATTGAAGGCAGGAGGAGAAGGTGATGACAGAGGATGAGATGGTTGGATGGCATCACTGACTCGATGGAGATGAGTTTGAGTAAACACCGGGAGTTGGTGATGGACGGGGAAGCCTGGCGTGCTGCAGTCCATGGGGTCACAAAGAGTTGGACATGACTGAGTGACTGAACTAACTTGGACGCAAACCAAAAAATATAAAGAAACAAGAAATTAATTTTAATAATATAGTTCAATTAAGTCATCATATCAAAAATATTATAATTTCAACATGACATCAATATAAAAATGTGAGATATTTTACGTTTTTAATACTAAGTCTATGAAATTTGGTGTATATTTGAAACTTTTAGTTTGTCAATTCAGGTGCCACATTTCAAGTGTTCAATAAACACATGTGGCTAGTGACTTACAGTATCTGATATTCACTTTTTGGCCTTTTGGCTAAAATCAAATACAGTATATGATAGTGTAGTTTTATATATTTTAAAACCTCAAAAGTGTAAATCAAAGAAGTATGAGAATAAAAAGGAAGTTCAGGTTCTATAATCTTTTCTCATATCTTAGTGATGGCCTTGCAAATCCCCTGGTGTGTGTGAATCCCACATTGAAAACAGATGGTCTGGAATCATGATTGGATTCACCAAGTTTCTAGGACTTTTATGTTACAGTTGGCATTGATGCAAATATTGTCATACACCCACATGGATGCATGTGTGCACACACACACACACACACACACACACATACATACACATACATTTTTTGGAAGAGAAGGGAGCATACAGCCTCTTGATGATTAGTCAACTTTCACATTTAAGAAAGTGTGTGGGATGAGATGTATTTCGGCAACTATCTTTGGAAAATACACCCTGCCACAATTCCTTCAGTTCAGTTCAATTCAGTCGCTCAGTCGTGTCCGACCCTTTGCGACCCCATGAATCGCAGCACGCCAGGCCTCCCTGTCCATCACCAACTCCCGGAGTTCACTGAGACTCACGTCCATCGAGTCAGTGATGCCATCCAGCCATCTCATCCTCTGTCGTTCCCTTCTCCTGCCCCCAATCCCTCTCAGCATCAGAGTCTTTTCCAATGAGTCAACTCTTCGCATGAGGTGGCCAAAGTACTGGAGTTTCAGCTTTAGCATCATTCCTTCCAAAGAAATCCCAGGGCTGATCTCCTTCAGAATGGACTGGTTGGATCTCCTTGCAGTCCAAGGGACTCTCAAGAGTCTTCTCCAACACCACAGTTCAAAAGCATCAATTGTTCGGTGCTCAGCCTTCTTCACAGTCCAACTCTCACATGCATACATGACCACAGGAAAAACCATAGCCTTGACTAGACGGACTTTTGTAGGCAAAGTCATGTCTCTGCTTTTCAATATGTTATCTAGGTTGGTCATAACTTTCCTTCCAAGGAGTAAGCGTCTTTTAATTTCATGGCTGCAGTCACCATCTGCAGTGATTTTGGAGCCCCAAAAAATAAAGTCTGACACTGTTTCCACTGTTTCCCCTTCTATTTCCCATGAAGTGATGGGACCAGATGCCATGATCTTAGTTTTCTGAATGTTGAGCTTTAAGCCAACTTTTTCACTCTCCTCTTTCACTTTCATCAAGAGGCTTTTGAGTTCCTCTTCACTTTCTGCCATAAGGGTGGTGTCATCTGCATATCTGAGGTTATTGATATTTCGCCTGGCAATCTTGATTCCAGCTTGTGTTTCTTCCAGTCCAGCGTTTCTCATGATGTACTCTACATATAAGTTAAATAAGCAGGGTGACAATATACAGCCTTGACGTACTGCTTTTCCTATTTGGAACCAGTCTGTTGTTCCATGTCCAGTTCTAACTGTTGCTTCCTGACCTGCATACAAATTTCTCAAGAGGCAGATCAGGTTGTCTGGTATTCCCATCTCTTTCAGAATTTTCCACAATTTCTTACCATTGTATAAAGTTGAAGCTTTAGGAAACTGCACCATACTGATCCTTCCAGCATATTGTTCCATACCTCTGGGCACATACATATTCCTCTTTGAGAAGGTCAGAAAGAAATATGAGAAACTGGAGCAATAGCTAGGATATATCAAGTCATGGAAGACTTTTTGCGTCATGCTATGGATCTTGAACTTTATCTCACTGGTGACTTTCAGCAGAGGAATAACATGGGCAGAGTTGTGTTTTTAAATAGGTTCCTCTGACTGCAGTGGGAGGATGGATTTAAGAGGCCAAGATAGGGCCTAGGGCAAGTAGAAAGCAAACTAGTATGTTACAGCAACAGTCTCAGCTTGCTCAGGAAATCTCATCAGATACACATGCTTGCTTATTAAGATGTTCTACTTGGAGCACTTGTCAAGTGAAGTTATAAAAATAGTAACAGAAAGAAGCAATTGAAAAAGCTTGTAATGAAAATGTTAAGTGTTTGAATCTTAATGACTTTAAGCCTATACTTAAGAGTGTCCACTCTGATTTCCTTCCCCACATTGCCTTTCACTTCCCCACAAATCCAAATACTTTTATCTTAAAGAGAGATTCTAAGTGAACACAACTTCAGCTGTCTGTTTGGCATCCACAAAAGAAGTCAAAGGCCTACAGAGTAGCGATAGAGATGGTTGATACTGGGGCTATATTAAGACAACTGAAAAATATTCCACAGACAAATTGATATATTTTCAAAATATCAGTTTTGTAAAAAATAAAATAGACTAAGGAATCATTTCAGATTAAAGGATATTAAAGATATATGATAACTAAATGCAATCTTGAATTGGATCCCAGATTGAAATTATTTACTATAAAGGGCATTGTTGGGATCAGCAGAGAAATTTGATTATGTATTAAACGATAGTATTGTGTTATAAGGAAGGAAAACTTTTATTTTCTTCCCCTGTAAGTTTTTTGGCTGGTCGAATAATTACATTGACATACATCAAATTAACTGGAAAAAAAACCAAATAATTTCGTATGTATGGGAGCTCATAAAAACATGAGACTCAAAGAAGTGACCAAAGCAGGAAGCTTTTATATCTTTTAGAGAAAGAAATAATAAATTTGTGAAGAATTGACAAGTTTGGGCTTGGGGTAGTATGTTAGTGAGGGACAAGGTTTGTACATACAGCCTTAAATTCCATATTTCTGGTGATATGAATACCTTCTACCCTCCTGGTACAGGAAGGACACCTTTCACATGGGAGGTTTATTTTCTGCTTTCAGGGGGGAAAGGGAGGGTCAGAGTGTCCTTCTTGTACCAGCTATTTCTTAAGTAACTTTAATTCAGAATATTTTGAGGTGGCATATTTAGCTTCCCTTCAGTATCAGTGTTACATTTCCCGAATTGATAGTTGTAATATGGTTATATAAGAGGATATCCTTATTCTTGAGAGATACATGACGAAATATTTCAAGGTGGAGGGTCATAATATCTGCAACCTAAACTTACATGTGTCACAAAAAAATTGGAATATGTGTGCATATATATTTATATACTATACAGAAAAAGATAAAGTGAACATAGCAAAAATGTTAGCAGTTGGTAATCTCTGTGAAGAAAGTAATCTTCATTTTTAAAGAAGTATGAATTTTCTTTGAGCTATTTTTATCATTTTTGAATTTTTTCAAACAGACCTGTTTTAGATATGCACAGGTAAATACTCAGAAAAATAATGATATAATATCAGATTTGCTGCAGAATAATGATGGGTGGGGACTGAGAATGGATAGAAGTATTAATTAAGTAATTATCAAGATTTATAGGTTGTTGAAGCTAGGTGATCAGTATGTGAGGGTTCATTACATTATTCTGTCTACTTTGGTGTATGTTTGAAAATTTCTATAATGAAATGTTAAAAAGAAGACAATTAGAAGTCATAAACAAAGAAGAGTATGGTATCCTGATAAAAAAGTAAAAAGAAACAATGCTAATACTAAAGAAAGGAATTCCATCTAAATTTTAACTTTGCCAATTCTGCTTTAACGCTGGGGTGGAGAGGTGCAGATATAAAATGTTACATTCTTTCATAAAGAATTTTTGTATACTGCTGTGGTATTGTTTTCCTAGCATATACAGTTGAGCTTGAACATTGCATACAGTTGTGCTTGAACAATGCAAAGGTTCGGGGTGCTAACACCTGTGCAGTGGAAAAATTCCATTATAGCTTTACAGTCAGGTCTCTATTCATGATTCTGCATCTGTGGATTCAAACAAATGTGGATTGTGTAGTACCATAGTACCTATTCACTAAAAAAAAAAAAATCCAGGTATAAGTAGACCTGCACATTTCAAATACATGTTACTTAAAGTGTCAACTGTATGTAATTTGTTTATTGGTTATTTCAGGATTGGTTGAGGTGGAAAGAGAAATGAAAATAGAGGAACTATATAAATTTAATTTGGTTGAAAAATGTATATGATTAAAATAAAAATTTCCAAAGGAAAAGAGTCTCCATTTTTTTTCAGACTCTAGACTGTACAAGTGTTGATCTTTAGAAAGCTGTGAAGTGAACTGCTAAAAGTCTAAACATGCCTATGTTTTCCCAGTGGTTTGGAGACTAAGAGGTTTATAACACAGCTGTTTTTCTTTTATGACCCCTCCTAACCCTCGCATATAAATGTTTGTATGGCAAACATTTGTCAGAGACAATTCATATAAAAATCCCAAATTCTTGATAAGATGCAAATTCTTGTTTCACACTTGTGCTGTTTTTCAGAATTCTCTGGGTGACTCTCCAGAACACAGATCTACAGCACATTGAAAATAATGCTGCTAGAAGTATGAGTTCTCTTATGAGTTCAGTTATGAGGCTCTTTTAATAGTACACCAAAACAAAGCCTACTTTGTGTTACCTAATGGATTATGAAGGAATTAACACTGGGAAAGAAATTTAATAGGGGCAAAATCTTGTGAGACCCACCACAGTGAACAAATAAGTCTTTTGTTCATTCCATTGCTTAGGAGAAGATTTACACCCACCTTCAAAAGTAAAGTATCTAGACACTAGTATACATTCTCTGTTCACATTAGAGAATTTTATGTGATATTAACAAACCAGGAACACTGCAAAGACTGTTGGTATTAGAATAAAATGCTTTTTGGGACATGCACTCAAGCCTTACCTATAATACACAAAATATCCACTAAAGTTCAAAAGCGACTTAAAAAAGCATTGATTACAATCAGTGAGAAGTTGAGTAGTTACAGTGTACATATAGATAAAGTACATAAAACCTGCTCAGCTAGGTTTACAGGTATTTTACAGATTTTCATTCAATAGTTAAAATATAGGAGCAGTTGAAATCTTTAGAGAAAAAAAGAATCTCCCCAGAAATATTCTTTTAAAATTTTAGCATAGACATATAAACATAAATGCAAAACTATCAGATAATATGATAAACTGAAATGCATTGTGAAATTTCTTCCATTATTCAAATAAACAATTAAATTTTCTTAAATTTTCTCTTATTGTTAATTGTGAATACAAAGGTAATTGCCAAAATGTAGGGAAAATATATCAACAATTTTATGTTTCATTAGAAAAGGGAAATTCTATAAGTGTATTGATAAAATCTTTATTTTTAGATGTAGAGTTGAATTAATAAATTAGGTATTATAGTATCATTCTAACCTATAAAATTGTAATAGGTGCCTATTTAGTGTGGTAAGTAGTAAAGTAAGTTAAGTTGAGCATGTAACAGTGGATTGAAATAAATAAATAATGATGTGACATCTCTATCTATCTCTCTAGAAAGCAGTTATAAATAACTGGAATGAACAATTCCAAATACTTTTATGTTAGTTTTGATAGAGATTTTTTTAAGTTATTCTACTCTTTTGGATCACTCTTGTTTTAGATATAGCAGTTTCTGTTTCCTGTCTATTCTTTTGATTCCACATAGTTATTATGACTGAATCAATTTATAGCTAAAACATACTGAGATATTTAGTGGCAGAGTATCCCAAACATTCTCAACTGAAGGATCAGCTCTTCTCAGCTGTGACTTATTTCCCAGTACTGCCTGGTCATTGTATAGATTCTTTATAATAAAATAGAAAAAAAAAACCCAGTAAGTTGAAGGCTATTTTTTTTTCTACTGAATTTCCCATTGTGCATTATTATATGGAATAGTATTCTGGGAGTTTGGCATGTATTTCAAAATACATTAATGAAATTACTCATGCTTACAGTATGAATTTTGTTGTATTACTTTTGGTCAATGAAAGCATCATTTGTGTCTATATATAAATACAAATTTTAGAGCTGTATCTGATTTTAGAATTCATGAAAAGCTTTGCAGTTGAAGGAAGTGAATCCTCAAGAAGGCCTTGGGGATGCAAGTCTGAGATGCTTTCTACATATTTCTTGGCAAGGGTCCCAGTGGATTTGAGCCCCAATTACCCACAGCACTACCTTGCTCACTAAGGCACTCTTTGTTTTTATTCCTTCCATATTTCAGCCTTTCCATAACCTCAAAATAAACCACCTGCATGTAAGCCCTTGTGTCAGACTCTGCTTTTTTTGAGGAACTCAAGCTAGAATATACAGGTTTCAGAATATCACTAATATAAATAAAGTTTGATGTATAGTATTAAGCAAAATAAATTTTAAAGGAAAAGTGCTTCCTAAAATTTTTATCATTCAATAAATAATACAGTAATTTTTACTCATATTTTAGAAGTAGTAACTCTTCATCTTTTAAAATTTACATTTTTATTATGATTTTTGTTACATGATATCTGAATCTCAGGGATTTGTCTTGATTTAATCTTATTCCTATGAAAAGAAACAATAAAGAATTCAAGTAAAATTAATTCTCCATTCTTTCCCTTAGAATTCCTTTCTCTGGAAAGCTTCTGTGGCTATATAATATAAAAATATCCCATAAATTTCTTTTTAGTCATCATGTCACTGATTTAAAGTTGTGCTGATAACCCAGCTGTTATGGTTAGAATTTTCTGGCTAAGTAGCAAAAGACTCAAATGGAAGGGATTTAAACAATAGGATGTTTACTATTCCACATAACCAGAAGTTTGAAGGTGAGATTTTTCCAGACTATAGTGGCTCAATAATGTATCTGTTTTTGATTTGATTTTCCCGAGATTATCTCTGTCATCCCTCCATGAAGACAAGATAGCTGTTGCAGTTCTGAACAACTCAATGACTTATACATATGCATCTATATAGCATACAGCATTCACTGGTGCATAAAGTGCATATAAGTAGGTACAATTTAAATATTTCACGGACTGCTTTCCATATTAGTAAATTTAGCTATCTTCATTCTTTTTTTCCCCTAAGGAGAGCTTTAGTTTCTGATCAGAGATTGGAGACATAAGAGCTTGCATTCTAGAGTACATGCTCTCCCTCATTCTTTAATAGTAATACAGTATTTCATTTCATAGTTGTTTCATAATTTATTTACTCCTTCCCATTAATGGACATTGTAATTTATCACTATTACAACGGTGCTGCAGTGTGTATTATACATGTTCTTGTGCACTTGCACAAGAGTTTTTTATAGAATGAATTTCTGAAAGTGGAATTACTGGGTCATGAGCAATACATTTATAGTTTAATAGAAAATGCTAAATTACTGCCTAAATACTTGTACCAATTATAGTCCTAATGACAGTGTCTGAGAGTGTCTGATTCTCTGTACACTTGTCATAACTGGAAATTATTACGCATTTCAGTTTTTGCTAATCTGGTAAATAAAAGAAAATTCTTACTTTCAGTTCAGTTCAGTTACTCAGTCGTGTCCAACTTTTTGTGACCCCATAGACTGCAGCACTCCAGGCTTCCCTGTCCATCACCAACTCCTGGAGCTTACTCAAACTCATGTTTCTTTATGATCCAACTCTCACATCCATATATGACTATTGGAAAAACCATAGCTTTGACTGTGTTGTGCTGTGCTTAGTCACTCAGTCATGTCTGACTCTTTGCAAACCCATGGCCTGTAGCCCACCAGGCTCCTCTATGCACAGGGATTCTCCAGGCAAGAGTACTGGAGTGGGTTGCCATGCCCTCCTCCAGGGGATCTTCCCAACCCAGGGATCGAACCCAGGATTCCCGCACTGCAGGCGGATTCTTTACCATCTGAGCCAACAGGGAAGCCCATAGCTTTGACTAGATGGACCTTTGTCGGCAAAGTAATGTCTCTGCTTTCTAATATGCTGTCTAGGTTGCTCATAGCTTTTCTTCCAAGGAGCAGTTCAGTTCAGTTCAGTGTAGTCACTTAGTTGTGTCTGACTCTTTCTGACCCCATGGACTGCAGCACATCAGGTTTCCCTGTCCATCACCAACTCCCAGAACCTACTTAAACTCATGCCAATCGTGTCGGTGATGCCATCCAACCATCTTATCCTCTGTCATCCCCTCACCTTCAATCTTTCTCAGCATCAGGGTCTTTTCCAATGAGTTGGTTCTTCACATCAGGTGGCCAAAGTATTGGAGTTTCAGCTTTAGCATCAGTCCTTCCAATGAATATTCAGGACTGATATTTTTTAGGTTTGAGTGGTTGGATCTCCTTGTATTCCAAGGGACTCCCAAGAATCTTCTCCAACACCACAGTTCAGAAGCATCAATTCTTCAGTGCTCAGCTTTCTTTATACTCTCACATCTATACATGACTACTGGAAAAACCATAGCTTTGACTAGATGGACTTTTGTTGGCAAAGTAATGTCTCTGCTTTTTAATATGCTTTCTAGGTTGGTCATAGCTTTTCTTCCAAGGAGCAAGAGTCCTTTAATTTCATGGCTGCGGTCACCATCTGCAGTGATTTTGGAGCCCCCAAAAGTAAGGTCCCTCACTGTTTCCATTGTTTCCCCATCTATTTGCCATGAAGTGATGGGACCGGATGCCATGATCTTAGTTTTTGGAATGTTGAGTTTTAAGCCAACTTTTTCACTTTCATCAAGAGGCTCTTTAGTTCTTCACTTTCTGCCATAATGGTAGTTCATCTGCGTATCTGAGGTTATTGATATTTCTCCCAGCAATCTTGATTCCAGCTTGTGCTTCATCCAGCCCAGCGTTTCTCATGATGTACTCTGCATATAAGTTAAATAAGCAAGGTGACAGTATACAGCCCTGACGTACTCCTTCCCCAATTTGGAACCAGTCTGTTGTTCCATGTCTGGTTCTAACTGTTGCTTCTTGACCTGCATACAGATTTCTCAGGAGGCAGATCAGGTGGTCTGGTATTCCCATCTCTTGAAGAATTTTCCACAGTTTGTTGTGATCCACACAGTCAAATGCTTTAGCATAGTCAATAAAGCAGAAGTAGATGTTTTTCCTGGAATTCTCTTGCTTTTTCTATGATCCATTGGATGTTGGCCATTTGATCTCTGGTTCCTCTGCCTTTTCTAAATCAAGCTTGATCATCTCGAAGTTCTTGATTCATGTACTGTTGAAGCCTGGCTTGAAGAATTTTGAGCATTACTTTACTAGCATGTGATATGAGTGCAGTTGTGCGGTAGTTTGAAATTTCTTTGATATTGCCTTTCTTTGGGTACATCTGGTATATGAGAGAAAACTCTTACTTTATTTTATTGCTTATTGTTGGTATGGTTTTATTATTCACTTCAAATTTTTCTTTATGAATTACCTGGTCTTATCTTTTGCCCAATTTATTACTGGCCATCATTCTTGTTTTCTTTTTTGAAAGTCTTTTTCTTTACACATGTTACAGATTTTTTGCTCTGTTTCTTGTTTCTCTTTTAAATCCATAATCACATTTTCAGGTAGTCACAGCATCAGTGTTTTTTAAAAGCGTTTGTGGCTTTTGTGTCAAATTAGCACCACCTCAAGATTTAAAAAGTCTTCTCCTATAATTTCTTCTACTTGTATGTTTATATTTTATATTTTACATCTAAATATTTTATTTAGATTATGTTTATTACGATGGAAGCACTGTTTTTAACATGCAGTTTCCTCTTCCACTTGGCTGGCCAGTTCTCAACTCTATTCATTGAGCAATTCATGTTTTCTCTCCAGGCTTGACATTTTTATGTGCTAAATTCTTATAGATGTTAGACTTAACAAAATTTATTTATTTTCTTTCTTGGTCTCTTCCTAAATCAGTAGCATACTACTTTAACTACCAAAGTATATATTTTACATTTTGACAGAATAAGTGCATCATTGTGTATTTTATTATTATTCTTAAATTTAGAAAATTCCTGGTTTTCTCACATATTTCTTTTCTAGATGTACTTAATAATTGTTTGAGGTTTGGTATTGAGTTTCATTAAATGCTTATATTTGTGTGGTCAGAATTGATATTTTTTATTATTGAAACTTTCTATCTAGGAAAAAGTCTTACTTTCAGAAAACTAAGATCATGGCATCTGGTCCCATCACTTTATGGCAAATAGTTGGGAAAACAGTGACAGACTTTATTTTTGGGGGCTTCAAAATCACTGCAGATGGTGACTGCAGCCATGAAGTTAAAAGACCCTTGCTCCTTGGAAGAAAAGTTATGACCAGCCTAGACAGCATATTGCAAAGCAGAGACTTTACTCTGCCAACAAAGGTCCATCTAGTCAAAGCTATGGTTTTTCCAGTGGTCATGTATAGATGTGAGAGTTGGACCATAAAGAAAGCTGAGCGCCGAAGAGTTCATGCTTTTGAACTGTGGTGTTGGAGAAGACTTTTGAGAGTCCTTTGGACTGCAAGGAGATCCAACCAGTCCATCTTTTTTTTTTTTTTTTCAACCAGTCCATCTTAAAGGAAATCAGTCCTGAATATTCATTGGAAGGACTGATGTTGAAGCTGAAACTCCAATACTTTGGCCATGTGATGAGAAGAACTGACTCCTTGGAAAAGATCCTGATGCTGGGAAAGATTGAAGGTGGGAGGGAAAGGGGATGACAGAGGATGAGATGGTTGGATGGCATCACCGACTCAATGGACATGAGGTTGAGCAAACTCCGGGAGTTGGTGATGGACAGGGAGGCCTGGTGTGCTGCAGTCCATGGGGTCACAAAGAGTCGGACACGATGGAGCGACTGAACTATGTTACTCTGCACTTTCATAGTTTTCTTATATAGATCCTGCACAGTCTTTATTAAATTTATTTCTAATTAACTCAGATTTTAAAAATATACCTTTATCATAAAACATATTATAATAAAAGAATTTGTACATTTTATATATGTCCTAAAGACATAATATAATGGACACCAATGTATTACCCTCCCAACTTAAGAAATAGTAGTACCAGTACTTAGAGCCTATCTGTACCTTATTCTGAATACAACCCCTGTTTGCCTGAATACAATCCCAGAAATAACCACTGCCAGAAATTTTGAATTTCTCACTCCTCTACTTTTCTTTATAATTTTACTATATGTATAGGACCTCCTGAAAAATATGTGTTTACTTTTACTGGTTTTGGAACTTTGAATGAGTAATAACTTACTTTGTGTCCTTTCATATTTTGCTTTTCTTCATTCAATGACATGGCTTATATTTGTATTTTCTTGAGAAGGAGCTGTTTTTCACATGTTTTTCATATTTATTCTTATGGCCAAATGTCTCTTTATGACTTTTGCCTATTTTATATTGAGTTGTTGATTTTTTAAGGGTCATTTGTATACACAGGTGTACATTGGAAATATTGCAATTTGTTTCCAGACCATTGCAATAAAGTGAATATCACAATAAAGTGAGTCACATAAATTTCTTTTGTTTCCCAGTGCATGTAAAAGATATGTTTAATATGTTTATGTTATGCTGTAGTCTATTAAGTGTGCAATAGCATTATGTCTGAAAAAGTAATATACATACCTTAATATAAAAATAAAATGCCAACCATCATCTGAGCCTTCAGGAAGTCTTAATCTTTTTTGGTAGTGGAGTGTCATGCCTTAGTGTTGATGGCTGCTGGCTGATCATAGTGGTGGTTGCTAAATGTTGGGGTGGCTGTGAAAATTTCTTAAAATAAGACAACAATGGAGTTTGCAGCATCAATTTATTCTTCCTTTCATGAACTATTTCTCAGTAGTGTGCAATGATGTTTGATAGCATTTGACCCATGGTAGAACTTCTTTTGAAATTGAAGTCTGACCTCTCAAACCCTGCCACAGCTTTATCAACTAAATTTATGTAATATTCTAAATCCTTTGTTGTCATTTCAGTAGTCTTCATAGTATCTTCACCAGAAATAGTTTTCATTTAAAGAAAGCACTTTCTTTACTCGTCCATGGGAAGCAACTGCTTAGCCATTAAAGTTTTCTCATGAGATTGCAGCAATTCAGTCACATCTTCAGGCTCTATTTCTAATTCTAGTCCTTTTGATATTTTCACCACATTTCCAGTTACTTCCTCCACTGAAGTCTTGAACTCCTCAAAGTCATTCATGAGGGCTGGAATCAACTTTTTTCAAACTCCTGTTAATGTTTTAATTTTGACCTCTTTCTGTGAATCATGAGTGTTCTTGATAGAATCTAGAATGGTGGGTCTTTTCCAAAATGTTTTCAATTACTTTGCCTGGATGCATCAGAAGAACTGCTTTCTATGGCAGCTATAACCTTATGAAATGTATTTCTTAAATAATAAGACTTGAAAGTCAAAATTGCTCCTTGTTCCATGAATGGCAGAATGAATGTTGTATTAGCAGGCATGAAAGCAACATTAAACTCACTGTACATTTCCATCAGAGCTCTTGGGTGGCAAGGTGTTGGGTTGGCCAAAAGAATTTTTTGTGTTTTCCAACGTATGGAAAACCCGAATGAACTTTTTGGCCAACCCAATACATTGTCTGTGAGCAGTCATATTTTGAAAGAAATCTTTTTCTGAGCAGTAGATCTCAACACTGGGCTTAAAATATTTAGTAAACATATATACTGTCATTCAGTATGTCATGTTGTTGTTTCATTTATAGAGCACAGGCAGAGTAGATTTAGCATAATTCTTAAGGGCCCTAGGATTTTCAGAATGGTAAATGAGCTTTAACTTCAGTTTAAAGTCACCAACTGCATTGGCCCCTAACAGAGACTCAGCCTGTCATTTGAGGCTTTGAAGCCTTATTGATCTTTCTGTAGCTATTAAAAGCCTAGATGGTATCTTCTTCCAATGTAAGACTATTTTGTCTACATTGAAAATATGTTGTTTATTGTAGTCACCTTCATGAAATATCTGTGCTAGATATTCTGGATAATTTGCTGCAGCTTCTACATCAGCACTTGCTGCTTCATTTGCACTTTTATGTTATGGAGACAGTTTCTTTCCTTAAACCTATGAACCAGCCTCTGCTAGCTATACTTTTTCTTCTACACCCACCTCACCTCTCCCAGCCTTCACAGAACTGAAGAGAGGTAGGACCTTATTCTGGATTAGGCTTTGTTTTACAAGAATGTTGTGGTTGGTTTGATCTTCCAACCAGACCACTAAAACTTTTTCCATATCAGCAATAAGGCTATTTTGCTTTCTTATGATTCATGTGTTCACTGAGGGAATACTTTTAATTTCCTTCAGGAACTTTTCGTTTGCATTTACAACTTGGCTATGTGGCTCAAGAGGCCTAGCTTTTTGGCTTATCTCAACTTTAAACTTGCCTTCCTCACTAAACTTAACCATTTCTAGCTTTTGATTTAAAGTGAGAGTTCTGCAGTTCTTTCTTTCACTTAAATGCTTAGAGTACATTGTAGCATTATTAACTGGCCTAATTTCAATATTATTGTGTCTCAAAGAACAGAGATGCCTGAAGATAGGGAGAGAGATGGGAAACAGCTGGTTCAGTGGAACAGTCAGAACACACTCAACATGTATTGATTAAGTTTGTGGTCATATATGGGCGAGGTTCACAGTGCCCCCAAACAAATAAAAGGTAACATCAAATATCACTAATCACAGATCACCTTAACAAATGCAATAGTAATGAAAAAGCTTGAAATATTGTAAGAATTAACAAAATGTAACAAAACGTGAGCAAATGCTGTTGGAAAAATTGTGTTGATAGATTTGCTTGATGCAGGATTGCCACAAATCTCAATTTGTAGAAAATTCAGTATCTTTCACACTACTATTCAACATAGTTTTGGAAGTTTTAGCCACAGCAATCAGAGAAGAAAAAGAAATAAAAGGAATCCAGATTGGAAAAGAAGTAAAATACTCACTGTTTCCAGATGACATGATCCTCTACGTAGAAAACCCTAAAGACTCCACCAGAAAATTACTAGAGCTAATCAATGAATATAGTAAAGTTGCAGGATATAAAATTAACACACAGAAATTCCTTACATTCCCATACACTAACAATGAGAAAACATAAATTAAAGAAACAATTCCATTTACCATTGCAATGAAAAGAATAAAATACTTAGGAATAAATCTACCTAAAGAAACAAAAGACCTATATATATAAAACTATAAAACACCAATTTAAGAAATCAAAGATGACACAAATAGATGGAGAAATATACCATGTTCATGGATTGGAAGAATCAACATAGTGAAAATGAGTATACTACCCAAAGCAATCAATGCAATTCCTATCAAGCTACCAACGGTATTTTTCAGAAAACTAGAACAAATAATTTTACAATTTGTATGGAAATACAAAAAAAACCTCAAATAGCCAAAGCAATCTTGAGAAAGAAAAATGGAACTGGAGGAATCAACCTGCCTGACTTCAGGCTCTACTACAAAGCAACAGTCATCAAGACAGTACGGTACTGGCACAAAGACAGAAATATGGATCAATGGAACAAAATAGAAAGCCCAGAGATAAATCCATGCACCCATGGACCCCTTATCTTTGACAAAGGAGGCAAGACTATACAATGGAGAAAAGACAATCTGTTTAACAAGTGGTGCTGGGAGAACTGGTCAACCACTTGTAAAAGAATGAAACTAGAACACTTTCTAGGAGAAGGCAATGGCACCCCACTCCAGTACTCTTGTCTGGAGAATCCCAGGGATGGCGGAGCCTGGTGGGCTGCCATCTATGGGGTCGCATAGATTTGGACACGCCTGAAGTGACTTAGAAGCAGCAGCAGCAGAACACTTTCTAACGCCATACTCAAAAATAAACTCAAAATGGATGAAAAATCTAAACATAAGACCAGGAACTCTAAAACTCCTAGAGGAAAACATAGGCAAAACACTCTCTGACATAAATCACAGCAGGATCCTCTATGACCCACCTCCCAGAATAATGGAAATAAAAACAAAAATAAATAAATGAGACCTAATTAAAAGCTTTTGCACAATGAAAAAAAAATAAGCAAGGTGAAAAGACAGCCTTCAGAATGGGAGAAAATAATAGCAAACAAAGCAACTGACAGAGAATTAATCTCAAAAATATACAAGCAGCTCATGCAGCTCAATTCCAGAAAAATAAACGACCCAATAAAAAAATGGGCTAAAGAACTAAACAGACATTTTTCCAAAGAAGACATACAGAAGGCTAACAAACACATGAAAAGATGCTCAACATCACTCATTATCAGAGAAATGCAAATCCAAACCACAATGAGGTACCATCTCACGCTGGTCAGAATGGCTGCTATCCAAAAGTCTACAAACAATAAATGCTGTAGAGAGTGTGGAGAAAAGGGAACCCTATTACACTATTGGTGGGAATGCAAACTAGTACAGCCACTATGGAGAACAGTGTGGAGATTCCTTAAAAAACTGGAAATAGAACTGCCTTATGATCCAGCAATCCCACTGCTGGGCATACACACTGAGGAAACCAGAATTGAAAGAGACACGTGTACCCCAATGTTCATCACAGCAGTGTTTATAATAGCCAGGACATGGAAGCAACCTAAATGTCCATCAGCAAATGAATGGATAAGAAAGCAGTGGTACATATACACAATGGACTATTACTCAGCCATTGAAAATAATACATTTGAATCAGTTCTAATGAGGTGGATGAAACTGGAGCCTATTATACAGAGTGAAGTAAGCCAGAAAGAAAAACACCAACACAGTATACTAACGCACATATTAGGAATTTAGAAAGATGGTAACAATAACCCTGTATACGAGACAGCAAAAGAGACACAGATGTATAAAGTCTTTTGGACTCTGTGGGAGAAGGGCAAGGATGGGATGATTTGAGAGAATAGCATTGAAACATGTATATTATCATATGTGAAACAGATCACCAGTCCAGGTTCGATGCATGAGACAGGGTGATCAGGGCTGGTGCACCGGAATGACCCTGAGGGATGGGATGGAGAGGGAGGTAGGAGGGGTGTTCAGGATGAGGAACATATGTACACCCATGGCTGATTCATTTCAATGTATGGCAAAGACCACGACAATATTGTAAAGTAATTAGCCTCCAATTAAAATAAATAATATAATTAAGAAAAAGAAAATGCACTATCTACAAAGCACAATACAGTGAAACACAATAAAATGAGATGAGACTGAATTTTTATCACCTAGTTTATTTTTTAACCTATTGAGGTATGATTGACATGTTAAGAACTGTACATATTTAATGTATATAACTCAATGAGACTATAGATAAATATAAACTTGTGAAACCATTGTCATTGTCAAGGCCATAGGCATATCTATATTTCCCCAAAGTTTCCTCCATTCCATTTATTAATAAAGAAATAGAGGAAAATAATAGAATGGGAAAGACTAGAGATCTCTTCAAGAAAATTTGAGATACCATGGGAACATTTCATGCAAAGATGGGCACAATAAAGGACAGAAATGATATGGACTTAACACAGGCAGATGAGATTAAGAAGAGGTGGCAACAATACATAGAAGAACTATACAAAAAAGACCTTCATGACCTAGATAACCATGATGGTGTGATCACTCACCTAGAGCCAGACATCCTGGAATTCAAAGTCAAGTTGGCTTTGGGAAGCATCACTATGAACAAAGCTAGTGGAGGTGATGGAATTCCAGCTGAGCTATTTCAAATCCTAAAAGATGATGCTGTGAAAGTGCTGCACTCAATATGCCAGCAAATTAGGAAAACTCAGCTGTGGCCACAGGACTGGAAAGGGTCAGTTTTCATTCTAATCCCAAAGAAAGGCAGTGTCAAAGAATGCTCAAACTACCATACAATTGCACTCATCTCACACGCTAGTAAAGTAATGCTCAAAATTCTCCAAGCCAGGCTTCAACAGTACATGAACTGTGAATTTCCAGATGTTCAAGCTGGATTTAAAAAAGGCAGAGGAACCAGACATCAAATTGCCAACATCTGTTGGATCATTGAAAAAGCAAGAGAATTCTAGAAAAGCATATACTTCTGCTTTATTGACTGCCAAAGCCTTTGACTGTGTGGATCACAACAAACTGTGGAAAATTTTTCAAGAGATGGGAATACCAAACCACCTTATCTGCATCTTGAGAAATCTGTATGCGGGTCAAGAAGCACCAGTTAGAACTGGACATGGATTGGTTCCAAATTGGGGAAGGAATACATCAAGGCTGTATATTGTCACCCTGCTTATTCAACTTCTATGCAGAGTCAGTCAGTCAGTTCAGTCGTCCATTCATGTCTGACTCTTTGCGACCCCATGACTGCTGCATGCCAGGCTTCCCTTTCCATTACCAACTCCCGGAGTTTACTCAAACTCATGTCCATAGAGTCGGTGATGCCATACAACCACCTCATCCTCTGTTATCCCCTTCTACTCTCGCCTTCAATCTTTCTCAGCATCAGGGTCTTTTCTAATGAGTCGGTTCTTCGTATCAGGTGGCCAAAGTATTGGAGTTTCAGCTTTAGCATCAGGCCTTCCAATGAATATTCAGGACTGATTTCCTTCAGGATTGACTGGTTGAATCTCCTTGCAGTCCAAGGGGCTCTCAAGATCTTCTTCAACACCAGAGTTCAGAAGCATCAATTCTTCGGTGCTCAGCTTTCTTTATGGTCTAACTCTCACATCCATACATGATACTGGAAAAACCATTGCTTTGACTAGACAGACCTTTGTTGGCAAAGTAATGTCTCTGCTTTTTAATGTGCTTTCTAGTTTGGTCATACCTTTTCTCCCAAAGGGCAAGCGTCCTTTAATTTCATGGCTGCTGTCACCATCTGCAGTGATTTTGAAAGTGAAGTCGCTCAGTCGTGTCCGACTCTTTGCGACCCCGTGGACTGTAGCCTACCAGGCTTCTCCATCCATCGGATTTTCTAGGCAAGGGCACTGGAGTGGGTTGCCATTTCCTTCTCCAGGAGATCTTCCCGACCCAGGGATCAAACCCGGGTCTCCCGCATTGTAGGCAGATGCTTTGCCGTCTGTTTTTGGACTCCCCCCCTTCAAATAAAGGCTCTCACCGTTTCCATTGTTTCTCCAGCTATTTGCCATCAAGTGATGGGACCAGATGCCATGATCTTAGTCTTCTGAACGTTGAGTTTTAAGTCAGCTTTTTCACTCGCCTCCTTCACTTTCATCAAGAGGCTCTTTAGTTGTTCTTCACTTTCTGCCATTAGGGTGGTGTCATCTGCATATCCAAGGTTATTGATATTTCTCCTGGCAATCTTGATTCCAGCTTGTGCTTCATCCAGCCCGGCATTTCTCATGATGTACTCTGCATATAAGTTAAATAAGCAGGGTGACAATATACAGCTTTGATGTACTCCTTTCCCTATTTGGAACCAGTCTGTTGTTCCACCTCCAGTTCTAACTGTTGCTTCTTAACCTTCACACAGATTTCTCAGGAGGCAGGTCAGGTGGTCTGGTATTCCCATCTCTTGAAGAATTTTCCACAGTTTGTTGTGATCCACACAATCAAATGCTTTGGCATAGTCAATAAAGTAGAAGTAGACGTTTTTCTGGAACTCTCTTGCTTTTCTGATGATCCAATGGATGTTGGCAATTTGATCTCTGGTTCCTCTTTCTTTTGTAAATCCAACTTGAACATCTGGAAGTTCACGGTTCATGTACTGTTGAAGCCTGGCTTGGAGAATTTTGAGCATTACTTTGCTAGTGTGTGAGGTGAGTTCAATTGTGCGGTAGTTTGAACATTCTTTGGCATTGCCTTTTTATGGGATTGGAATGAAAAGTAACCTTTTCCAGTGCTGTGGCCACTGCTGAGTTTTCCAAATTTGCTGGCATACTGAGTATAGCACTTTCACAGCATAATCTTTTAGGACTTGAAATAACTCAAATGAAATTCCATCACCTTCACCAGCTTTATTCATAGTGATGCTTCCTAAGGCCAACTTGACTTCAAATTCCAGGATATCTGGCGAGTGATCACACCATTGTGGTTATCTGGATCATGAAGATCTTTTTTTTAGAGTTCTTCTGTGTATTGTTGGTACCTCTTCTTAATCTCTCCTGCTTGTCTTAAGTCCATACCACTTCTTTCCTTTTGTGCCCATCTTTGGATGAAATGTTCCCTTGGTATCTCTAATTTTCTTGAAGAGATATCAGAAACCCCTTATACAACTGATACTGAGGGACAGATCTCAGGCTACTTTCACCTTTTTTATGTGTTAAGGCTGTAATTAGTTCCAAGATATATTTGGTCTGTATAATCTGTCATATACATAGTAAAATAATTTGCTTTTAAAAATAATAGAAAACATTCTTATTTTGTTATCATTTTTTTGCCCTGATTTCTAGTAAATCTATAATTCTTCTTTAAAAAAAAACTCAAATGGAAAAAGAAATTAAAGATTACTTCTTATCTAAATGATTATCATCCACTTATAGTAATGAGGCTATAATGCAAAATTAAATCTAAGAGTAATACTTTATTAAACATTACTATCATTTGTTGTAGCATTTTGTTGCTTGTTTTAGTATTACATCCCAAGAAGAAAAAAATATCCCATTTAAAATACATTATCTTTAATATTATTACTTTGATTCTCTCCTGTTTAGATCCAAAGCTTTCATAAATTGAACTTCTATAAATTTCATAAAATTTCTGTTCCAAATTTCTTGAGAGTCAAAGGGAAAATAAATGTAGGACTAGCAGTGTTTTTTTCCTATAACCTTAAGCATCATAGATTAGTAAGATCAGTAATATTCATATGGCATCTTCAATTTTAAAGGTTAATATTGTGAGTCTTAAAAAGAAACTCAGCACTGTTTTTTTTTTCATTTTTTATTCCATAAAATATACTAGGTAGCTATAAGTTATTAAAGTACACATAGACCTCTTTTTTAAAAGATATGGAGAAGCACTAAAATCTGTAAATTACAACACTATCTTTAATGAAAGTATATTTGAAATGCTGTATATTTGCTGTCTACATCCAAAAGGCTTCCCAGGTGGCACTAGTGGTAAAGAACCTGCCTACCAATGCAGGAGACGTAAGAGGTGCATGTTTGAACCCTGGGCTGGGAAGTTCACCTGGAGGAGGGCATGGCAACCCACTCCAGTATTCTTGCCTGGAGAATCCCATGGACAGAGGAGTTTGCTGGGCTACAGTCCATGAGATCGCAAAGAGTCAGACACGACTGAAGCGACTTAGCATGCACACACAGGTAAAATGTTTTAAACTAACAATGAAGTCTTTCTATAGCAGACAAATGAATTACTAGAAAGCTCATGAGTAATAAAAAGTATGTTCAACCATTTTTTCACTAAATTGCTTAGAAATAATGTTTTTGAGAGGTGACAAAAATAAATAGATTAACAATCAGGGCAATTTTTATAAACAAACACTGTGTTTGGGGGATTTAAATCAAACTGCATTTACATGTTCCACTGATGTCCTCTATTTCTCAGCATGAAATTATTCTCCAGGTTGGGTCAAATGCAAAGCCATAGAAAGTCAGTCCCCATCACAGCATTGCCAAGTGTGGCCTAAAAGTTGAAAGGCCGTGATAAAATAAATTGTGCCAGAGAAATAATCAAGCAGCTAAGGAAATACATTTTGGGTTGAACTGGCAGTTTTTGCCTTAGAAAAGTACAGCACTTGAGTACAATCACAATACTTCCTAGTAAGATAAGGGAAGTGCTTGCAGAAATTCTGGATAACTTGCAACACATCCAGAAATTAAAACAAAACAACAACAACAGAAAAGCCCTTGCCAAAGAAGTATTCTCCATGGGTGATATTTACCTGGTTTGTCTCCTCTAAGACTCAAAGAGAGTTGTTGACCCAATATAAATAGCGATCTACAATTTTGGAATTGCTTTGTAATTCAAGACTTTATGGAAATAACAAAAGAGTTGTTGAAAATGATTGAACCCCTCAGAGTTGCATGAAATTTATGTATAGTTCTTCACTATGATAAATTTCAACATAAACAATAAACTCTAACAGCTATGTGGGACTAAAAGAAGTTTTAGAATAAAATTGTAACTCCTCCTGGTTAACTGGTGAAAATTACTTGCCAGGGTTACTGGAGAATTTTGTGATTTTTGGACTGGCATAGATTCCCAGGACATAGCGCACTGTTTATTGCTTTTGAAGCTTAGCTCATGCTGTCAACTCTTTCTAGAATGCTCTCAACCCTGCCACCCTAACCAACATATGCATTTACTTGGATAATTACTTTCCATTTATTAAAATTTCCTCTTTGGTGTTGTATAAGTACTTGTGTATACTTGTCCATACTTAAAATTGTAGGTATCTGTTTAAATATCTTATTCATCTTTTGTAATTCTAATATATAGACGTAATAGTGTTCAACAGAATATACCTACTTTATTTGTAGAAAATTTCCAACTTGCTACTAGTTTACTTACCTGTTTAATCATTTCATCTTAAGGCAGAACATTTTGTCAGAAATTATTGATTATAAAGTTATTAAATAAAACCTATTTCTTGCCATTTGAAAACCACTAAGGTGGTATATGCCTTCTTTTTGCCTTTTTAATGTTTATTTGTACATTTATCTGCCCTACTCCTCATCCTCTCATCCTCACTGTTAGTTCCTTAGGATCTTGAAATCTATAGTATATTATTTTGTGTTTTATATCATCACTGAGTGTAATACTGACACATAGAAATGCTTAAGAACTATTCGTTGAATGAATGAATGCATGAATAATTTTTCATGCTTTTGTTTCTTTTTATTACACGTACAATTTTAAGTTATGTCTACTTTGTTTACATCTAGTGAATATATTAGCTAAAGGCCCAAGATGAGGTAGCCTATGCATGAACACTTTCATTTTTGGAGTCCTTTTCTTAAAGGTGAGTCATTTTCTTTTGTTTGATTTTGAAATAACTGTATATTGAAGGGATTAAATAATCTAGTAGCCAGGTCTGAGTTCTGTAGCTAGAGGCTGTTACTGACTATGTCCATATCTGATTCTTAAGTGGCTGAAACCAGGATTAGAGAAATTCCAAAGTTATTCAACAAGCCTTTCCTCATTATTGTTAAAAATCAAGCTAACATTGAAGAACCATGCATTTAAAATTCCCTCAAAAAAGAATTTCCAAAATATCACAAGAACGCCTATCTTTTTGCCACATAGTGATAGACAACATAAAGATAGTTGGTATGTAAGACTTGCAATTACTCTACTTACTACTCTGCTTTCTAGCCTCTTAGATTTCTTTTTCAGCAATATTTGATTTTTTTTTTTTTTTGCCATTGTGAAAATGCTTAGTGCTTCATCAGGATGTCTTTGAGAAAAAAATGAGCGTAGGGTTCAGGATGGGGAGCATGTGATTTTTTTTTTTTTTTTTAAATAAAATTAAAAAAAAAAAAAAATGAGCGTCATTATTACTGATGCTCAAAGGTTGTAATAACACAAACCAAAGTCACTGAAATTTAAGATGGCATAAAAGAGCACTGCTTTAATCTGTATTTTAGGCAAAAGGGCTCACAAATTCATGTTTTAGAAATTTTTTGTATCAAATTTAGGCTCTTTTTCATGCATTTACATAAAACTCCTATACTCCCTATGAAAATAGTGATGGTAATTTAAATCCAGATAGTCAATCACTGTCAACATTTATATCACTATCTGCCAAAAATACCTGTGATGTACATATTTTCTTCATTTTAAGAATAGAAGAGGGGTTTGGGACAAATTTAAACAGAAAAAATATTACTGAAGCCTTGAATATTAGTTATATTTTGCTTCCTAATAAATCACTCCAAAAATTAATGCCTTAAAACAGTATTTATTATATCACAGTTTTTATGGGTCAGAAATCCAGGCATGACTTGGTTTGGTTTTCTGGCTCCTAGCCCCTCATAAGACTGTAATCAAGGTGTTGGCAGGGGCTGCAGTCATCTCAAGGCTCGACTAGGGGAACTACCTGTTTTCCAAGTTCACTAATTTTTCCTAATTTCCTTCTCAATAGAGCATTTCACAGCATGGCAGTAGTCTTCTCTCAGAGCAAGTGAGATGAGAAAGGAAGACAGAAGCAAGAATTTTTATGAAATTTTGTCTCAAAAGTGACATCCCATTCCTTTTTCTATATTCTGGGGAGAGGATTACAGAAGCTTGCAGGCTATGAGAAGGCACGGATAATTTGGCCCATCTTAGAAGTTGCTTACCACGCTTCTTTTATGGAAAGGCTTATTCCTTTAGGCTAGCTGGTTTGGAGTAGGATGGCAACTAGTTCTAGTTTTTAGTTATTAAATATTCAGGACTTTGTTTTTAAAGCCAGAATTAGAGCTAGCAGCTGGCATTCAGCCAAGGGACCACGTCAGGCCAAAATATACTGTTAACATTTTTTAAAATTAAAATAAAGGATAAGTAAAACATGGCAACAAGTATCTGAGACTGTTAAGAATTGAGAAGGTAGATTAACTAAACAAAGATAGTCTTCCTCGTGCCTTTTCCACAGTTATGTAAAAATTTCCTTTTTAAATTTTACATGGCAAATAAGAAAAAGTAAAGGTAGAAAAGACACAAAATTAATGACATCTGCTCATTGAGAAGGGTGGGGGGAATTAGTTTCTCATCGAAAGACACAGAATTGGGAATATGGGGCCTGAGGGAGAGAAATCAAATCACAATCTTAGTTTAAAAAAAAAAAAAGACTTTGAAGATACAATATAAACCAGGGATTGTAAATACTAGCCCTCATTCCAGAAATAAAGTCTGTTAGGAAAAAACAAAAACAAAACACCTTTGCTCTTACAACTTGGTTACGGTAAAAGGGATCTCAAAGCATGCACGCTCGCTCAGTCGCTTCAGACTCTTCTCCAGGCTCTTCTGCCCATGGGATTCTCCAGATAAGAACACTGGAGTAGGTTACCATGCCCTCCTCCAGGAGATCTTCCCCACCAGGGGACTGAACCCACATCTCCTGCATCGCAGGTGAAACCCACTGAGCCACCTGGGAAGCCCATCTCAAGGCATACTCATATACTTATTGAGCTTTCCTCTGATAGGGCTTATGGCAAGTAATTGTTAAGATTATGCCTGTGGGATTGCAGTTAGGGACCTCTTCTATAGCATGAGCTGTAGGGGGTTGGTTAATAGGAAAATGCCATATTATATACTATAGCTCCTATAATTTGGTCAGAAATGTTTCCCTATAAGGATTCAAATAAGAGTCCTGGAAATTAGGTAGCAGCACTATTCCAAAAGAATTCCTGTGATGAGGCTGTCCTTGCTGCTCTAGACCCTGAGCCCCATCTAGCTGTTTGGTATTAAAGGGGCTGTGGTGGGTGCTGCCTCACTCAGATCCTCTTTACTGAACTGATGCATCCATTTGCCAGCTGCTGTGAATGTTGCCTGCTAAAGGCTCACAGCTGTACACTTCTCTAGAAGGGACTGATGTTGGCAGAGGAGAACTGCCTTGCCTGGGAGATCAGCATACCTTCCTGTGGGGTAGGGGACAGCCTGAGGGCAATGACCCACTGAAACTGAGGTATCAAAGCCTGACTGTCTTGTTATGAGGTGAAATTCAAGCCTTAGAACTGCCCAGGGGATCAAGAAGAAGTTAATCTCCTGTTGCCACCGCATCTTTGGTTAGCTTTTCCTCGCTGTTTCTTGATTCCTTCACTCCTTTACAGGACCCTTCTGAGAGCACTCCCTCTACAAATCACTTGCACAAAATCTCTGCCTCAGGCTCTGCTTCTATGAACCTGATCTGAGACATGCATCAACTGGAAATCAAATAGGGGACTGGACATTTATTTTTAACATTAGAGCATAAGATCCTAATTTCCTTTTTTGGTTTAGGGTGCTATTTATCGTTGAAATTATTCCTTTGTGTGGAACTTCTTCCTCCCATTTAAATTATTGGATTGAAAAACAGGTAAAATGGTTAACCTATAATACCCTAGCCTTCCTTCTTCCTGTGATCACACCTCCCTTCCTTCTTTCCTTTCTCTTTCCTCTCTTCCTCCCTTTTCCCTTTCCTTCCTTCCTTTTTTCCTCCCTTCCTCCTTCATTCCCTTCCTCGATTCCTCCCTTCTCTGGTTTGCTCCAGAAAAGATTTAAGGTATCTAAATTAAAACACGGATAAAAATGACATATGGTAAAAAGTGTTCTTGGAATGCCCTTCTCACAAGGCTCTCTAGGCCAATATCCCCCTTCAGTTCAGTTCAGTTGCTCAGTCGTGTCCGACTCTTTGCGACCCCATGAATCACAGCATGCCAGGCCTCCCTGTCCATCACCAACTCCCGGAGTTCACTCAAACTCATGTCCATCGAGTCGGTGATGCCATCCAGCCATCTCATCCTCTGTTGTCCCCTTCTCCTCTTGCCCCCAATCCCTCCCAGCAGCAGAGTCTTTTCCAATGAGTCAACCCTTTACATGAGGTGGCCAAAGTACTAGAGTTTCAGCTTTAGCATCATTCCTTCCAAAGAACACCCAGGGCTGATCTCCTTCAGAATGGACTGGTTGGATCTCCTTGCAGTCTAAGGGACTCTCAAGAGTCTTCTCCAACACCACAGTTCAAAAGCATCAATTCTGCAGCACTCAGCTTTCTTCACAGTCCAACTCTCGCATCCATACATGACCACTGGAAAAACCATAGCCTTGACTAGACGGACCTTTGTTGGCAAAGTAATGTCTCTGCTTTTCAATATGCTATCTAGGTTGGTCATAACTTTTCTTCCAAGGAGTAAGCGTCTTTTAATTTCATGGCTGAAGTCACCATCTGCAGTGATTTTGGAGCCCCCCCAAAATAATCCCCCTTAGTGACTAATATTAAATTCCCACTCTACATGGAACAAAGAAATGGTCTAAATTTCTTACTAGCATTCTTAGTTCAAGATGACTGAAAAACAATTAACAGAAAAACTATAGAGCTATAATTTCCATATGTTTCACAAGTTCTCTACCCTTACTTGAAATACACCTGGTAAAACTCATATCTTTGGAAAGGAAAGCAAAGGGGAGGTGGTCACTGTGGAGGACCTTCTGTTCTGGAGGCCAGAAGCTCTGTGCTACTGACAATTGAGCTACTAGGTCCTCACTCACTTTCAGTCGGTGGCATTTAAATCAATGCCTTAACAATTGTTGACCTGCTCCCCAATATAAGAGATATTCTGCAAAACTCATATTTTCATGACCTGTGGATTTTTTGTTTCTTAAAAAAGATAGTCACATTTAAACGGTGCATTTCTGACTGCCCTTTCCTTGTCACCCTTCATACTTTTCCCCATAATACTTTTCCTAGCACAGCTTCTTGTGTTGTTTTGCCAGTGTGGCCATGGTTAATATAAGTCACTTTATGTTTCACTTATAATAGAAAACTACTCAAAACCAAGCACACAAAACAAAGCTTTCTGTAAGAATCAAACAACACCCTTTAGGTGAGTTTAAAGTAACTTTAATCAGCTGACAAATACCCTTTGTCTTTAAGGATGTATCAGAGTCCTCTGTGGGAAGAACTTTTTAAGGTAGGCACTGAATCTGATGTCCCTTTCATGGTTTCCATTGGTATATCCCTGAAAACTGCTGACAGAGAGCCCCAAGGCTTTCTCGAGAGCAAGAAGCATTTACTTTGTGCCCTTGAATGACAGCAGAAAATAGACTTCTACTGCCAAAGGACATCCTCATTTCTTCTTCCAAAACAGCAGCTATGCCATTTTACTTGCCATCTCTCTTCTGAACAAACGGCTCCCTTAGGTACCTTCATAACCATATTGTAATATAATGATGAGTTATTAATTCTGCATCTCATATGTAAAAATTAGAAAGGCCAGAGTTTTCAAATGAGGCAGTTTAAATTTTAAAAAATATGCAAAGCAAAATATAGTGATATAGATGCATCCAAACAGAATTGCCAGTGCTTCTCTAAGGCAAAATTTGAAATATAGACATAGTTCATCTCCATCTTCCTTCTTTCCCTCGTTTCATGCCTCTTTTTTTGGCACTGGGATCATAGGTCCTCATGCTTTCCCTTGTCTGCCAGAGTATCTCCATTAAATTACATATCCTGTTTTGGCTTGCAGCATTTGAACTCGGCCTCAAACCTTGTTTGTCCTTCTCTTGTCAAAATTTACCTGTTTTATGTTCTATGTCTTACTTTAAATTTGACATATTAATTTATTTGAGTTTATGGACTAAAGATTATTAATAATTAAAATGATATTTTAACCCTTTGGAGTTATGTTAATAGGCACTCTATGGAAGATCAATTCTTTTAACTCAAAGGGCAAACTGGTGCAATCCAAGCCCTTTCACTAGGTTGGTGGGAGCAATGTTTTGGAAAGGGAGGCCACGGTCTTTAATGGAGAACTTGCCCACTTTGTTTAGGTATTAAGCTGGCCCTGTACATATGGCCATTATTTTGGTAAACAACAAAGGATAAACATGTTTAAGGTCTGAAAGTCCACACTATGGGCCTTTTCTGTTGAAGAGAAATACATAGTTTTGTTAAAAGAAACTTCTCTACATTATGTCCTACTTTTCATGAGTTGTTTTTTCCAATGGAAATAAAGTAAAAATCTGTTTCAGCTGTCTCACAGCCAAACTATGCATTTTTGTTATACTCAACTCTAATCATTACTTTGAAAACCTGAAATTTGTTAGTCTAGGTACACAGCTCATCCTGCTGACTCCATGAGTAGCAATGTGCAGCATTTAATGTGTCCTACAATGTACAATGTTCAATGCTATTTTAGTTGTTATGTGCAACTCATTTTTTTTTCCTTTTTGGCAGAAACTGGCTGACTGCTGTTACATCAAGGGAATGTGGTGGCAGCTTCAAGCTTTAAATATTTTGACATAATACAAGAGTGGCTCTTTTCTTTTGACTCCAAGGCTGTCTGTTCCTTAGACATGAGTTTACTCAGGGCTGTAGTTTTTTGGGTTCAGCTGAACAGGGATTAAGTCAATTATTAATGTTTTTATATATCACTGGCAAAATGCATATATTAAATACATGAACATTTTACAGTTGAATCAGAAGACAATTGTCAAAGGAGGTAAAGAACTGCTGAATAGATATATCATTTGTCATCATAATACAGCTAATACTTCTGCCTTGACTTGGCACTGAACAAGTCAGAATCTGCTGCACATTTTAAGACTGTAATATTTTCTACCTTCTGTATCTTATTACCTTTTCAAATTCCTGTACTGAATCAATATCTATAAAATAGTACAAAAAGCATTTGATGGATAAGACTTAAAATGACATGATGAACACAAAACATTTTCCACCAAAGAGACCTTGAATAAATGTTAGTTATTGATATTATTATTATTACTATTATTATTCTGAGTAGAAATCTCAGCTTCATTAGTACCATAAGATTAATAAGCAACCCAACTTCTCATAACTAGCTCTTTGTGTACTTGGTCATAACTAGCTCTTTGTGTACTTGGTAGCTACAGATTAAGGATAGATTCCATCTATTTTGGCATTTTCCCAAACATTTAAAAAACATCCTTTGACCACAGATGTTATCCATATGTACACAAATAGGAAAACAACCTGGGCATTTAATAAATACAATTGTTAAACTCATTTTTAAATAAATTAATGAATTTTTAAACAAACGAATGAATCAGTGATTAAATAAATGAATAAGACATGTATTCCATGTACGAGGTTACTTAATGTAACATTCTTTTAGAAGTGCCAGAATACCTTAAAGATCTTATAATCTAGTTCTTAATTTTGTAGATGAGGAAATACAGGTAAAATAATTTACTTGATCACAATTTTATCTGGTGGTGGTCCAAAACTCTTAATGATTTCCCTTGTTTCCATGACAAATCAGATAGGCTTTCTCCAATATACCTTAGGCCCTGAGAGGTGCATGTTGTTTAGTTGCTAAAAAGTGAAAGTGAAAGTTGCTCGGTTATGTCTGACTCTTTGTGACCCCATGGATTATACAGTCCATGGAATTCTCCAGGCCAGAATACTGGAGTGGGTACCCTTTCCCTTCTTCAGGGGATCTTCTCAACCCAGGGATCGAACTCAGGTCTCCCACATTGCAGGCGGATTCTTTACCAGCTGAGCGACCAGGGAAGCCCAAGAATACTGGAGTGGGTAGCCTATCCCTTCTCCAGCAGGTCTTCCCAACCCAGGAATCAAATCAGGGTCTCCTGCATTGCAGGAGGATTCTTTACCAACTGACCTATCAGGGAATCCTTAGTTGATGAGTCATGTCCAACTCTTTGTGACCCTATGGACTCTTCTGCCCATGGGATTTCCCAGACAAGAATACTATAGTGGGTTGCCATTTCCTTCTCCAGGGGATCTTCCTGACCCAGGGACTGAACCTGCATCTCCTGCATTGGCAGACAGATTCCTTACTGCTGAGCCACCAGGGAACCCCTATTGCTGCATAGGGCATTACAAAGAGCATGGACTTCAGAGGCAGAGAAACCCGGGTTTGCAGCTCAGTTTTTTCTGGTTGTGTGTTCCTTGGCAAGTCATTTAGCCCAAACCTTAATTTCTCATCAGTAACATACATCTGTCTCACAAGGCCGTTGTAAATGATGTGACTTGTGTAATGTACTCAGCAAAGAGTAAACATGAATTGGTAATCCCTCCTCTGCCTTTGATGTAGTATATTGTAAAATATATATATATATATATATATATATATATATGAACAGGGGGTATCAGTTCACTGAGCCTACATAATTTACTTTTAATTTAAAAGAAGCACCAGTGCTGATCTTACCATATTATTGGCTATCTGAAGGTAAAAATTTTGTTTCCCCATGATAGGAAATTTAATTTCACTGTTTTCCCATCTGTACAGTCAGGCCATTCAAGATGGCTGTTCTCTTGCTGTCTGTACATCCCCTGCTCAACTAGTCCCTGTTTCACTCTGATGACTATCCAATCCTCTCAATTATAGGGCTTAATCAGTAACTGCCTCCATGCTTGCTCCCTATCCCAGCTACTGGTTTCCCTGATAATTAATGAGTGAACTTGACATCAATTCTCCCTATAAATGGTAGCCTCTTCCCCTTCCCCAGACCCTGGACTTCCCTGGTGGCTCAGACAGTAAAGCGTCTGCCTACAATGTAGGAGATCCAGGTTCAATCCCTGGGTCGGGAAGATCTCCTGGAGAAGGAAATGGCAACCCACTTCAGTATTCTTGCCTGGAGAATCCCATGGACAGAGGAACCTGGCAGGCTTACAGTCCATGGGGTCACAGAGTCGGACATGACTGAGCGACTTCACTTTCTTTCTTTCTTTCTTTCTTTCTGTTCCCATCAGTAGCAAAGAGTGCTGTCATGTCTTGCCAGCTATGTTCCACAGTGGGATGTTGCTTCAGGACCTTTTGTTTCTGACTTTCCAGATTTCCTATCCCATAAACCACTGATGTCTTTGTCACTGTCTGTAGGGTTTTTCTTCTGTCTTGAGGCTGGGCCTACAAGGCTTGCAGGCCTTCCAGGTGCAGCCCAACACCATCTAAGAAAACATAGGTAATAGATAATGAATTGGTTATAGTATAGATTGTTATGGATAATTTGAGTTGTCTTACCTACTTGAATTCTTTCCTATTAAAATACACGAGAGGTGGCAAAGTTAACACTTTGAAACTTTCTGAGATTTTTTGGTACTCCAGTCATACCTAAGTCACACCATTGGCTTTAAACCCATTTATTCATTTGGCCCATTCTCTGGTTTGCTAAGATTCTGTAGAAAATTTTGTCATTGGGTACTGAGAGTGCTTAAAGCAAACAGCACTATCCTCTGTGCCCTAGAATGACTGACAGTCTCCTAGAAATGATATTATATCTGGAGCAGGCATTCATAGATACAAACCAGGGAAATTAAAAACAAGATAAAAGACCCAGGTCATCAACCATCTTCGCAGTATTTTTTTTTTTCTGAAGAATTGGATTAAATCATTTCTCTATGTTAGAAATAAAATGGAGTAGCAGCATGACTCTTGCTCATTTTATTTTCTTCATCTTTAAAACAAATAAAAATCAAGATAGACTGACTAAAAGAAGGATTAGTGCATGATTAATATGTACTAGGGACTTGTATATTATTATCACAATAGCCCTATGAACTAGGAAACATTCTTAGAGAGTTAAATAATTTAATGAAGATCATATAGGTAGTGACTCTAGTACTCAAACCCATGTCTGCTTTTAACCCTACTTAATGTTGCCTGAATATTAATCAGCTTATTTCTGAGGTTTTAAAACCACAGTGAGAAAAGTAAAGTATAGCCAAAATACGGATATATTTGCCATGCGGGGTTTTACCCATTGGAAGCAGGCTGATCCCTGAAAATCAATTTACCAAATGCCATTTGAGCTAAAGCTAATTTGTCAAATGACTATTTCCTCAAATGGCCAATTTGTCAATTTTACCAAATTTATAAGTTTATAAAAAATACAATTTGTATTCAAATACTAAGAATATGCATTAGAATGTACTTATATATCTATATATCCTTTATTAATATATTTACACTTGAGAATTTTAAAAATTACTCCATATTATTCACAATTTCATTATAAATATGTTGATAAAAAGGATAGATTCATAGAAGACTATGCTATTCTCTAACCCTTAGCTTTTGACCAACTGAACGTTCCTTAAAATGCTACTAATCAGTTTATATATTACTGATAAATTCCAGACTACTCCTTAAAACTTTCTTTCACAACTTGATAAATTTGGAAAATTTGGTGAAGTGGTCATGTCACTGGTTATGTGAACCTTAATGTGCATTATTTGCAAATCTGTTAAAAAGCAGATTCTGAGTTTGTAGGTTTGGCTGGGGCCTGAGAGTCTGCATTTCTAACAAACACCCAAGTGATGCCTGCATTGCTTGCTTTAGAGCACATTATGAGTATCATAGATTAACAGGGAATTAGCTTTCAGTGAGTCGATACAGGATGAACTGAAATAGAATTGTATACATCACACCTATTTCACTGTCTCAACTTCACTGACTTTTGTGCAAGACTTCCTGTATAAAGAATATTTTGTTTAGCTATTAACATGACTTATCTTTAAACTGATACAGATTTGGGTAATGAAAGAAATACACAGATGACACCACCCTTATGGCAGAAAGCAAAGAACTAAAGAACTTCCTGATGAAAGTGAAAGAGGAGAGTGAAAATGTTGGCTTAAAATATAACATTCAGAAAACTAAGATCATGGCATCCGGTCCCATCACTTCATGAAAAATAGATGGGGAAACAATGGTAACGGTGGCAGACTTTATTTTGGGGGGCTCCAAAATTACTGCAGATGGTGACTGCAGCCATGACAAAAAAAAAAAAAAAAAAGACGCTTGCTCCTTGGAAGAAAAGCTATGACCAACCTAGACAGCATATTAAAAAGCAGAGACATTACTTTGCCAACAAGGTCCATCTAGTCAAAGTTTTGGTTTTTCCAGTAGTTATGATGGACATGAGAGTTGGACTATACAAAAGCTGAGTGCTGAATTGATACTTTTGAGCTGTGGTGTTGGAGAAGACTCTTGAGAGTCCCTTGGACTGCAAGGAGATCCAACCAGTCAATCCTAAAAGAAATCAGTCCTGATTATTCATTGGAAGGACTGATGGTGAAGCTGAAACTCCAGTACTTTGCCACATGATGCAACAAGGTGACTCCTTGGGAAAGACCCTGATTTGGGAAAGATTGAAAGCAGGAGGAGGAGGGGACGACAGAGGATGAGATGGTTGGATGATGCCATCCGACTGACTCAATGGACATGAGTTTGAGCAAGCTCCGGGAGTTGGTGATGGACAGGGAAGCCTGGCATGCTGCAGTCCATGGGGTCACAAAGAGTCAGACACAACTGAGTGACTGAACTGAACTGAATGAAAGAAAAGCAAAAAATTGCTTTACTATTTTGTCAGTAATCTAAACAATTTGAGGAAAGCCATGATACCATCTGCTATCCTGTTTAATTTCTCCTAAACTCTCAACATGAAATATGTCCATAAAATTTTTAGCAGTTAGAAACATGCATACTTAGAGTTATTGCATAATAATAGAGTTTTAGCAACTCACTGACAATTTGAAGTACCTATTTTTATTGCATTTAATTAAATATGTCCATGTCAGGTATTTTGAAAACTAAGATAGAAATATGTTATACATCATAGTTCTCTGATCTGAATTATCTTGGTAAAATGGTAAAATTATCTTGGAAAAACTATCAAAAAATACTGTTGCTCAAAAGAAAATGTATATTATCATCTACAGCTGTGAAGAATATTTTATTATGCTGACAGAATTGCATTTTGCTTTGAGAAAACTATCATATAATTATTTTAAATATCTAGTAAAATATGATTGGCAACAGAGCTGAGTTGTAGGTTTTATTTAGAGCTGCGGCTGCTGCTAAGTCGCTTCAGTCGTGTCTGACTCTGTGCGACCCCATAGACGGCAGCCCACCAGGCTCCCCCATCCCTGGGATTCTCCAGGCAAGAACACTGGAGTGGGTTGCCATTCCTTCTCCAATGCATGAAAGTGAAAAGTGAAAGTGAAGTCGCTCAGTCGTGTCCAACTCTTAGCGATCCCATGGACTGCAGCCTCCCAGGCTCCTCTGTCCATGGGATTTTTCAGGCAAGAGTACTGGAGTGGGGTGCCATTGCCTTCTCCACTATTTAGAGCAGTAGGTCTCAACCTTGGCTTTATCTTAGAATCACCTGGTGAGCTTTCAAGAAATCTCAATACTCAGGTCACTCCCCAGATTAGCTAAATTTGAATCACTGTACAGAATTTTTAAACTCCCCAGGTGATCCCAATGTACATTCAGGGTAATGATGCTTTTCTCATTCTCTGTTTTACATAATTGTTTCTTTTTCTTTCTGAGCATGCCATTATCACTCTTCCATTCTTCCTGTTCGTTTGGTTATTTACATGTACAACCATCTGTTAAAATGGCATAATTCTTGCTTATAAATTGGACTAAGGCAAAAATTCCAGACAAAGACATACAAATACATGGGTAGTCTTTATAAACCCATTGTTTATTATATGACAGAACTGAGATCCTTTAGGAAATAATTATTATTTGAACCTTATGTCTTTGGCCTGAATTCATATATAATCACAGAACAGCAAGTAAGCAGAAAAACAAAGCAATTGCAATTTGACAATGAAAGCAGTTCAACTCTTTAACTGTATCTTTATGGAATATAGTTTCATGTTCAAAGTGCTGGGCTTAAACACTTATAGATACTATTTAGTCCTACATATTTTTTAAAGGTTCTACTTAGTTTCTGAAAATGTAATACCGTGGTACTAAGAACTGAAAAAAGTGTGTGAGAAACTGATGTGTTGGTGTGTGGGCTTTTAATGACATTGCTATGTGTACATATATTGTCTTCTTTCTGCTTCTGGTTAAGAAATGGAGCTGACTGATGTAACTGGAGGGTAAGCTCCTGAAAACCCAAGTGGAAATTATTAAGTTTTTCATTCCCTTCTCACCCAGTGCTTACCATGACCTAACACATAGTAATAAATTTGGCTAATGTAGAAGAACATAATTTGAGTAGAGATCTATATGGTGAATCAGATAGAGTGCTTTATTTCCAAATATATTTTCTTAATTCAGAGAATCAGAAAACTTTAACATTTAGTAAGATAGAAATAAGATCACTTCAAAGACAAAGGAAATAAATCAGATATAATGTTCAATAACAGATTAATACTCAATTGCTCAGTCGTGTCTGACTCTTTGTGACCCCATTGATGGTAGCCCATCAGGCTCCTCTGTCCATGAGAGTTTCCAGGCAAGAATACTGGAGTGGGTTGCCATTTCCTACTCCAAACAGATTAATAGAAGGAATAAAATAAGAAACCAGAAAGTCTGACTCTGTTAAACACTCATACTTTTATAGAATGAGTTCTCTATTGGTCTGTGTGCATGTAGGTGCATTTTCAGTTGTGTCCAACTCTTTGCAATGCTCTGGACTGTAGCCTGCCAGGTTCCTATGTCCATGGGATTCTCCAGGAAAGAATACTGGAGTGGGTTGCCATTTCCTTCTCTAGGGGATCTTCCTGGTCCAGGGATCAAACCCATGTGTCTTATGTCTCTTGCATTGACAGACAGTTTCTTTACCACTAGCACCACCCGGGAAGCTCCTCTCTATTGGTTTAGTTCTTGTTTTTCTGAAAGATCTTCATAACATATGATTAGGGCTAAGAAGTGAGTAAGATAATAATGGAATAGAGAAGGGAAAGCATAGAGAAAAGGAATGGGGTCAAACAGCATTTGTAAAAAACAATTTAAGAGAAAAAATGATTGACATTTAATTTGTGGTAAACTAGACATTTATCAGGGTTGCTTCACTGAATTTGATTTCACTAATTCACAGTTCTAAATTATTTATCAAGAATTAAGGAGGTGGGGGAAAAGAAACAGCAGGATGACATAGAGGGGGTTATCAAATCTATCTAGTTCAGTGTTCCCTTTTTATAACATAATTTTGTAGGTCCTCTTTATTACCATCTTTAATTTTCTTGAAGAGACCTCTAGTCTTTCCCATTCTATTGTTTTCCTCTATTTCTTTGCATTGATTACTGAAGACTTTCTTATCTCTCCTTGCTATTCTTTGAAACTCTGCATTCAAATGGGTATATCTTTCCTTTTCTCCTTTGCCTTTTGCTTCTCTTCTTTTGTCAGCTATTTGTAAGGCCTCCTCAGACAACCATTTTGCCTTTTTACATTTCTTTTTCTTGGGGATGTTCTTGATCTTTGCCTCCTGTACAATGTCACGAGCCTCCATCCATAGCTCCTCAGGCACTCTGTCTATCAGATCTAGTCCCTTGAATCTGTTTGTCACGTCTACTGTATCCTAAGGGATTTCATTTAGGTCATACCTCCATGGTCTAGCGGTTTTCCCTACTTTCTTCAATTTAAGTCTGAATTTGGCAATAAGCAGTTCATGATCTGAGCCACATTAAGCTCTCGGTCTTGTTTTTGCTGACTGTATAGAGCTTCTCCATCTTTGGCTTCAAAGAATATAATCAGTCTGATTTTGATACTGACCATCTGATGATGTCCATGTGTAGAGTCTTCTCTTGTGTTGTTGAAAGAGAGTATTTGCCATGACCAATGGATTCTCTTGGCAAAACTCATTAGCCTTTGCCCTGCTTCATTCTGTACTCCAAGGCCAAATTTGCCTGTTACTCCAGGTGTTTCTTTGCTTCCTACTTTTGCATTCCAGTCCCCTATAAGAGATACCAAGGGAACATTTCATGTCAAGATGGGCACAATAAATTACAGAAATGGCATGGACCTTACAGAAGCAGAAATATTAAAAAGAAGTGGCAACAATACACAGAAGAACTGTACAAAAAAGATCGTCATGACCCCGATAATCTTCATGACCCAGATAATCATGATCACTCACCTAGAGCCAGACATCTTGGAATGCAAAGTTAAGTGGGCCTTAGGAAGCAATACTATGAACAAAGCTAGTGGAGGTAATGGAATTCCAGTTAAGCTATTTCAAATCCTAAAAGATGATGCTGTTAAAAGTGCTGCACTCAATATGCCAGCAAATTAGGAAAACTCATTCATGGCCACAGAACTGGAAAAGGTCAGTTTTCATTCCAATCCCAAAGAAAGGCAATGTCAAAGAATGTTCAAACTACCACACAATTGCACTCATCTTACACCCTAACAAACTAATGCTCAAGATTCTCCAAGCCAGGCTTCAACAGTACATGAACTGTGAACTTCCAGATGTTCAAGCTGGATTTACAAAAGGAAGAGGAACCAGAGATCAAATTGCCATCATCTGCTGGATCATCAAAAAAGCAAGAGAGTTCCAGAAAAACATCTACTTCTGCTTTATTGACTATGCCAAAGCCTCTGACTGTGTGGATCACAACAAACTGTGGAAAATTCTTCAAGAGATGGGAATAACAGACCACCTGACCTGCCTCCTGAGAAATCTGTATGCAGATCAGGAAGCACCAGTTAGAACTGGAGATGGAACAATAGACTGGTTCCAAATCGGGAAAGGAGAACATCAAGGCTGTATATTGTCACTCTGCTTATTTAACTTATATGCATAGTACATCATGAGAAACACTGGGCTGGATGAAGCACAAGCTGGAATCAAGATTGCCCAAAGAAATATCAATAACCTCAGATATGCAGATGACACCACCTTTATGGCAGAAAGCAAAGAAGAACCTAAAGAGCCTCTTGATGAAAGTGAAAGAGGAGAGTGAAAAAGTTGGTTTAAAATGCAACATTCAGAAAGCTAATATCATGGCATCTGGTCCCATCACTTCATAGCAAATAGATGGGGAAACAACGGAAACAGTGAGAGACCTTTTTTGGGGGGTCTCCAAAATCACTGCAGATGATAACTGCAGCCTTGAAATTAAAAGATGCTTGCTCCTTGGAAGAAAAATTATGATCCACCTAGACAGCATATTAAAAGGAAGACATTACTTTACCAACAAAGGTCCCTCTTGTCAAAGCTAAGATTTTACCAGTAGTCATATATGAATGTGAACGTTGGACTGTAAAGTAAGCTGAGTGCCAAAGAATTGATGCTTTTGAGTTGTGGTGTTGGAGGAGACTCTTGAGAGTCCCTTGGACTGCAAGGAGATCCAACCAGTCCATCCTAAAGGAAATCAGTCCTGAATATTCACTGGAACAACTATTGCTGAAGCTGAATCTCCAATACTTTGGCCACCTGATGCAAAGAACTGACTCATTTGAAAAGACCCTGATGCTGGGAAATATTGAAGTTGGGAGGAGAAGGGGATGACAGAGGATGAGATGATTGGTTGGCATCACCGACTCAATGGACATGAGTTTGCATAAACTCCAGGAGGTGGTGATGGACAAGGAGGCCTGGCGTGCTGCAGTCCATGGGGTTGCGAAGAGTCGGACACAACAGAGCGACTGAACTATACTTTATTACCATGAGATGAAATTCATATATAATATAACCCACTTTTGCTGATGACTTTTTATAAGAATTAGAAGTTTATTATTAGTTATTTCAACACTAACTCAGGCAAAAGACTATAACTGAGTATCACAACTGTCAGAATCAGTTATTACAGAGAAAGAATATGATTCTCTTCATTTTTGCTTTTAGTGAAGTAGAGTTGATCTGCAATATATTAGTTTCTGGTATACAACATAGTGATTTAATATTTTTATAGATTATACTCCATTTAAAGTTATTTTAAAATATCGACTATATTCTGATTGCTGTACAATATATCCGTGGACGATTTCCAAGCCTGTGTAATCCTTCTCTTCTTCTGTATCCCCTCCTGAGGGCACAGGTCCTTGCCTGATTGCTTCTCTTCCCTTCCTACCTCATTCTGTGTGGATCTTTCCCACAGCATTTGTTCTATAAGAGTCTTCCTGTGAGTCTTCAGTTTGTTTTTGGGGAGAATTGCTCCCTATGTAAGTTTTTGTTTTGTTTTTTTAATGTGTTCATAGAGGGAGGTGAACCCTGTGTTCTCCTACTCTGTTATCTTAATCTTGTCCTCAAACAAATAAGCTTTTAGAAAGCAGTAGACATACCAATTGTAATATAAAGAGAAATGAAAGTAATTTATAACAAATGTGTTTCAATATGTGTTTTATAACATGTAATCTGTTTCAACTGTATTTTATTACATATAATACATCACACAAAAATATGTAGTTTATAATATGTTTCAGTATGTGTTTGCTGCTGCTGCTGCTGCTGCTAAGTCGCTTCAGTCGTGTCCGACTCTGTGCGACCCCATAGACGGCAGCCCACCAGGCTCCCCTGTCCTTGGGATTCTCCAGGCAAGAACACTGGAGTGGGTTGCCATTTTAGGCATCTATTATTCCATGTATTATTATAATAAGTGTGAATGCAACAGCTACAGCTGCAGACCAATCTAGGTATGTTGTGCTGGTAACTCAAATACATACACAGCATTGCCTCAGGGATATGATTTTCCTGAAAAATAAATGAAGAAAACCTGGTAAAATTCCAAAGAAAACTCATGAAACAAAATATAGTCTTCCTTTGATTTATACAGTGGCTGCATTTCTAGAAAATTCAGCAAATTAATGCTTTGCAAAAAAAATATTTTATGTGACAGGAGTTAGGTTCTAAGTGTAGATACTTATAAATGGGATTTTCATCTGTGTGACCATCTGGTAAGACATTAGAAACTCGTGTAGAGTGTAATCCAGTCATTTGTTGTATGTCTGTGTCCTGCTCATTGTAAGATATCTCTCGTCCCAGGCCCACCAAATGCCAGTGGGAAAATTAAAAATTCTCCCTCAAGCTTCCAAGATGCTCATTATTGGCAGTTCTTATTGGGGATCAGCCACATACTTCCAGAGAAGGCAATGGCACCCCACTCCAGTACTCTTGCCTGGAAAATCCATGGACGGAGGAGCCTGGTGGGCTGCAGTCCATGGGGTTGCTAAGAGTCGGACACAACTGAACGACTTCACTTTCGCTTTTCACTTTCATGCATTGGAGAAGGAAATGGCAACCCACTCCAGTGTTCTTGCCTGGAGAATCCCAGGGACGGGGGAGCCTGGTAGGCTGCCGTCTATGGGGTCGCACAGAGTCAGACACGACTGAAGTGACTTAGCAGCAGCAGCAGCAGCAGCAGCATTCTCTGCCCTTAGGCAAGTCACATCTCTTCAAATCTCAGTTAAGAGAATAGGGCAAGGAGTGGAAATAAAACTAGGGGTGCAGAAAGGCTATTTTGCATTTTAAAGTGGAGACTCCTTCTCCAACCATGTAGTTCAAGCTCTTAGCTGTAGGTGATTTGGGGGGATCCTGTCGAATAATTTTCTGGGGCTCAGACCTCACTGTTCTTAAGATAAAAGTTACCCTTGATATATTGTTCAATAGTTCAGAATTTTCTTTGCTGTTTTTGTTGACTCTTGCTTTATTAGACCACTCAGTCTTTTGAGAAAATCAAGACTAGGAAAACACTCACACTACTTGATTCACAAACTCTGCCCCAAACCTTAAGGATTCTTACTCCAAATCAGAGCCTGTTTCCCACCTTATTCCTTGTAAGCACCGTTGATGCCAGCACAGGCCCTCAGTCTAGTCAAGTAGAAATAATGTAGACATCATTGGAGTTGACAGCACATTTCCAAAACCCAGATTCTCACTCTCCAATAGGAAGGTGAAAAAGTAAAATGCCTTCAACTTATTGGAGTAGTGCTAGCTGCATGTTCTTATTTCTCTTTGTAGTAGTAAGCAGCAGAATTGATAGATGGTATTATTTGTTTACAAGTCTTTCCCTACCCGCCCTTGCCATGGATTCACCATGTATAGACTGTATCAGGTTGGCCAAAAAGTTCGTTCAGGTTTCCTGTTAGATGTTACAGAAAAATCCAGACAAACTTTTTGGCCAATCCAGTGCTCCCTCAACCCACTAATGTTTGACTTAGTCATATCATTTGCTTTAGTCAATTTAACTTGGGTAGAATTAAGAGTATGTCAGTTTTCAGTTACAGGCCTCAGAGAAACATGGAAAGTTTCTGTTAGCTGCCTTGCAAACCTATCCATTGCCATGAAAAGTATTTTTGAAAAGCTGCTGGTTCTAGAGTGAAGAAATGTATAAAATAGACATGAAGTCATTCTTAGCCAGGAGCCAGGCCATGTAAGCTCAGTCAAGTCCATTTGACCAACAGCTGACTTTACTGTAGAACTGCACTATAGAAATACATATTTGTGGTTGTAAACCACTGAGAACTGGAGAGGGGACAGGCAGGGAGAAGTCTTTGTTAAGCAGCATTAATGTAAAAAGCCTGAATAATATAGCAGTCTAGTTTCATGGTATTATGTTTTTCAGTTGTAAGTGGTGTCCAACTCCTTGTGACCCCACAAACTGCAGCATGCCAGACTTCCCCGTCCTTCACTGTCTCCCAGAGTTGGCTCAGATTCATGTTCATTGAGGTGGTGATGCTATCTAACCATCTCATAGTCTGCCTCCCCCTTCTCTTTTTGCCTTCAGTCTTTTCCAGCATCAGGGTCTTTTCCAATGAGTCGGCTATTCACATTAGGTGGCCAAACTATTAGAGCTTCACCTTCAGCAACAGTCTTTCCAATGAATATTCAGTCCTTTAGGATTGACTTGTTTGATCTCCTTGCTGTCCAAGGGAATCTCAAGTGTCTTCTCCAGCACCACAATTTGAAAGCATCAGTTCTTTGGTGCTCAGCCTTCTTTATGGTCTAACTCTCACATCCATATATGACTACTGGAAAAACCATATTTTTGACTATATGGATCTTTGTTGGTAAAGTGATATATCTGTGTTTTAATAAGCTGCCTAGGTTTATCATAGCTTTCCTTCCAAGGAGGAAGTATCTTTTAATTTCATGGCTGCAGTCACCATCTGCAGTGATTTTGGAGCCCAAGAAAATAAAATCTGTCACTGTTTCCACTTCTATTGGCCATGAAGTGATGGGATTGGATTCCATGATCTTAATTTTTTTATTTTTATTTATTTTATTTTTTAACTTTACAATATTGTATTGGTTTTGCCATATATCAACATGAATCCACCACAGGTATACACGTGTTCCCCATCTTGAACCCCTTATTTTTTATTGAAGGATAATTGCTTTATAGAATTTTGTTGTTTTCTGTCAAACCTCAACATGAATCAGCCATAGGTATACATATATCCCCTCCCTTTTGAACCTCCCTCCCATCTCCCTCCCCATCCCACCCCTCTAGATTGATACAGAGCCCCTGTTTGAGTTTCCTGAGCCATACAGAAATTCCCGTTGACTATCTATTTTACATATGGTAATGTAAATTTCCATGTTACTCTTTCCATACGTCTCACCCTCTCCTCCCCTCTCCCCATGTCCATAAGTCTATTCTCTATGTCTGTTTCTCCATTGCTGCCCTGTAGATAAATTCTTCAGCACCATTCTTCTAGATTCCATATATATTTTAGAATAAAATATTTATCTTTCTCTTTCTGATTCACTTCACTCTGTATAATAGGTTCTAGGTTCATCTACCTCATCAGAACTGACTTAAATGCATTCCTTTTTATGGCTGAGTAATTGTGTATATGTACCACAAATTCTTTATCCAGTCATCTGTCAATGGACATCTAGGTTGCTAGATATTCTAGCTATTGCAAATAGTGCTGCAATGAACAATGGACCATGATCTTAATTTTTGAATGTTGAGTTTTAAGCCAGCTTTATCACTCTCTTCTTTCATCCTCATCAAGGGGCTCTTTAATTCCTCTTCACTTTCTGCTGCTAGAGTGGTATCATTTGCATATCTAAGGTTGTTGATATTTCTCCTGGAAATCTTGATTCCAGCTTGTGATTCATCCAATGCAGCATTTCACATAATGTACTCTGCATGTAAGTGAAATAAACAGAGTGACAATATACAGCCTTGTCCTACTCCTTTCCACAAGAACCCCATCAACAGTATGAAAAGGCAAAAGTTTCACAGTAGGCACTTCACAACATCATGAAGGAAGACACCATACATTAAGTTGTGGTCAACAGCCACGTTTGCCCTTCAAAAAGCAGCTCTGATGTGAAGATTCAATAAGATATTTAAGGTTTTTGGTAGGGAGTGAGGATCAGCTAATAAGAGGAGATGAGTACTACAGATAGTTTTCCTACCCAGGATTTTCTTGAGGGACTGGACGATCTGATAAAGCAATAGTCGAGTGAAAAAAGAAAAATTTGCACTGTATCAAGGGTAGCTCTTATTTTGAGAAATGGTGATATCTGAGCCCCAGAAGCCTATTGGGCAAGATTCCCCCAAAGCATTAGAAATCTTAAAGCTGCTATGTGATTGATGTCCTCTTCAGTCTCTTCATACTTTAACATTATTTCACTCAAAGGAATGAATGAAAAAGAGGAACTTCAAAAGGAAGTGGTTTAGAATAGCAGTAAATGACACACTCCATGTGTCTGAAAAAAATTTGAGGAGAAAATTCGGAAGCAGATAGAAGCAGTTTGGTGTGAATTGTAATGGAGCCGATATTGGAGAGCTGCTTCAAAGTTAATTAGCACTTAGAGACTTGATAATGAAACCTGAACAGTTATGCTGGAATGAGGGGCATCATTTACACAGCTGAAATGAATACTTGGATTGCCAATTGAAGTTACTGTGGAGAACTTTATTAAATTAAGCCTAATGAAGGAATGGGATAAAACATCATCAAACATATTTGCATCCACATTTTAAATTTCATAGGATCATAGAATATTTTCAAGCTGGAAGGGATCTTGGGGCTTCGTCTAATGCTTTTATCTTTACCGGGAAATTGAGATGCAAAAAAATAGAGTAGTTTTGCCTAAACTCACACAGATAGATAGTAGCAAATTTGGCACTAGAGTCCAGGATCCTGAGTCTACTGCTTCTTTCTATCTTTTGTTCTTTGTCTTTTTTATTCTAAATTTTAATCATAGAATCAAATTATCCTAGGAAACAAGGAGAAATAAGAAGAAAAAAATTCTCTGAAAACTGCTGCCTAGTCTGTTTCTTGAAAGTTTGATATTATGCTGAGAGAGTATATATGTGTAATTGGTTTAGATCTTTACTTTCTACTCTGACAAGGTATTTGAAAGTATTTTCCTTTCTGCTACTATTACTTGCAAATTCTAGTACTTCAAAGCCTTATGTAAATTCACTTCATAGAGGAGGAGCTCGCAAGACAGGTGGCAACATGAGAGGTTTTTAAAGTCCTAAAGACATATCCCAACAGAAATATAGGTCTCTGTTTAAGGGAAGATAAAGAATGCCTAGATTATGTCCTGATTGCTCTCAATAAGTTCTGTGTAACCTGTTTTTAAATTGAAAACTTTTGAGATAATTGTAGATCATGTGCAGTTCTAAGACTAGCAGAGAGATCCTAATTTCCCCAAGTGGTGTGCAACTATCTGTAATTTCTTTTTCAGTAGATTTTAAATTATAGATTCAATTTCCTGAATAGGACAATTCAGATGATCTATTTCATTTTGGTTGAATTTGGTAGAAATTGGTCCATTTCTTTTAAGTTGTCATATTTATGAGCATCAGTTCAGTTCAGTTCAGTCACTCAATTGTGTCCGACTCTTTCCAATCCCATGGACTGCAGCACACCAGGCTTTCCTGTCCATCACCAATCCCGGAGCTTGCTCAAACTCATGTCCATTGAGTCGGTGATGCCATCTCATCCTCTGTCGTCCCCTTCTCCTCCCACATTCACTCTTTCCCAGCATCAGGGTCTTTTCCAAGGAGTCAGTTCTTCATATCAGGTGGCCAAAGTATTGGAGTTTCATTTTCAGCATCAGTCCTTCCAATGAATATTCAGGACTCATTTCCTTTAGGAGGGACTGGTTGGATCTCCTTGCTGTCCAAGGGACTCTCAAGAGTCTCCTCCAACACCACAGTAAAAAAGCATCAATTCTATGGCACTCAGCTTTCTTTATAGTCCAACTCTCACATCCATACATGACTACTGGAAAAACTATAGCTTTGACTAGATGGACCTTTGTTGGCATAGTAATGTCTCTGCTTTTTAAAATTTATTTTATTTTTTTTTAATGGTGAAGTTTTATTTTTAAAATATGAATTTATTTATTTTAATTGGAGGTTAATTACTTTACAATATTGTATTGGTTTTGCCATACATCAACATGAATCCACCACAGGTATACACGAGTTCCCCATCCCAAACCCCCTCCCTCCTCCCTCCTGGTACCATCCCTCTGGGTAGTTCTGCTTTTAATATGCTGTCTAGGTTGGTCATAGCTTTTCTTCCAGGGAGCAAGCGTCTTTTAATTTCATGGTTGCAGTCACCATCTGCAGTGATTTTGGAGACCCCCAAAATAAGGTCTCTCACTGTTTCCATTGTTTCCCCATATATTTGTCATGAAATGATGGGACCAGATGCCATGATATTAGTTTTCTGAATGTTGAGTTTTAAGCCAGCTTTTTCACTCTCCTCTTTCACTTTCATCAAGAGGCTCTTTATTTCTTCTTCGCTTTCTGCCATAAGGGTGGTGTCATTTGCATATCCAAGGTTATTGATATTTCTCCTGGCAATCTTGATTCCAGCTTGTGCTTCATCCAGCCCAGCATTTCTCATGATGTACTATGCATATAAGTTAAATAAGCAGAGTGACAATATACAGCCTTGATGTTCTCCTTTTCCTATTGGAACCAGTCTGTTGTTCCATCTCCAGTTCTAACTGTTGCTTCTTGACGTGCATACAGATTTCTCAGGAGGCAGGTCAGGTGGTCTGGTATTCCCATCTCTTGAAGAATTTTCCTCAGTTTGTTGTGATCCACACAGTCAGAGGCTTTGGCATAGTCAATAAAGCAGAAGTAGATGTTTTTCTGGAACTCTCTCGCTTTTTTGATGATCCAATGGGAGCTGTCTGTGTCTCAGATCATGAACTCCTTATTGCAAAGTTCAGAATTAAATTGGAGAAAGTAGGGAAAAACACTAGACCATTAAGATATGACCTAAATCAAATCCCTCACAATTTATGAGCATATAGTTGTTCATATTTGTATTTGTTTCCTAACAGCTGCCATAACAAAATCTCACAAACTGAATGACTTAGAACAATAGAAATTTATTGTCTCTTATTGGAGGCTCAAGATGTTGTCAGGGCCATGATCCCTCTGAGACCTACAGGGGAAGGATCTTTCCTTGACTCTTCCAGTTTCTAGCAGCCCCAGTTATTCCTTGGTCTGTGTCAGCATAATTCCAATCTTTGCTTCCATCTCCACATGGTTTTCTCCTTGTATCCCTTCACATAATTCTCCCTCCATACATGTCTAACACAGTGTCCAAATTTATTCTTTTGAAAATGACACCAGTGATATTGGATTAGTATGTTAGTTGTTCAGCATGTCTGACTCTTTGTGACCCCATGGACTATAGCCTGTCAGGCTCCTCTGTCCATGGGGTTCTTCAGGAAAGAAGTGGACTGGGTTGCCATTTCCTTCTCCAGGGAATCTTCCTAATCCAGGGATCTAACCTGGGCCTCCCATATTGCAATCAGAATTGAACCACCAGGAAAGTCCAAAATTAGATTAGAATCCACCTTAATCTGTCTATCTAGGATATCTACTGATATTAACATTTTACCACTTCTAATCCAAGTCTATGCCAATGAGTAATACTGAAGAAGCTGAACGGTTCTATGAAAACCTACAAGACCTTCAAGAACTAACATTCAAAAAAGATGTCCTTTTCATTAAAAGGGATTGGACTGCAAAAGAAGGAAGTCAAGAGATACCTGGAAAAACAGGCAAATTTGGCTTTGGAGTACAAAATGAGGCAGGGCAAAGGCTAACAGAGTTTTTCCAAGAGAATGCACTCATAGCAAAAATACTCTTCCAACAACACAAGAGAAGACTCTACACATGGACATCACCAGATGGTAAATAATAAGATTTTGCAGGCAAAGTTGGAGATGCTCTGTACAGTCAGCAAAAACAAGACCAGGAGCTGACTGTGGCACAAATCATGAACTCCTTATTGCAAAATTCGGACTTAAATTGAAGAAGTAGGAAAAACCACTAGACCAATCAGGTATGACCTAAATCATATCCCTTATGATTTTACAGAGGAAGTGAGAAGTTGATTCAAGGGTTTAGATCTGATAGACAGAGTGCCTGAAGAACTATGGACGGAGGTTCATGATATTGTACAGAAGACAGTGATCAAGACCATTCCCAAGAAAAAGAAATGTGAAAAGGCAAAATGGTTGTCTGAGGAGGCCTTACAAATAGCTGGGAAAAGCAGAGAAGCGATAGGCAAAGGAGAAAAGGCAATATATACCCATTTGATGCAGAGTTCCAAAGAATAGCAAGGAGAGATAAGAAAGCCTGTCTCAGTGATCAGTGCAAGAAAATAGAGGAATACAATAGAATGGGAAAGACTAGTGATCTCTTCAAGAAAATTAGAGATACCAAGGGAATATTTCATGAAAAGATGGGCACAATAAAGGACAGAAATGATATGGGCCTAACAGAAGCAGAAGATATTAAGAAGAGGTGACAACAATACACAGAAGAACTATACAAAAAAGACCTTCATGACCCAGATAACCACGATGGTGTGATCACTGACCTAGACCTAGACATCCTGGATGTGAAGTCAAGTGGGCCTTAGGAAGCATCACTACGAACAAAGCTAGTGCAGGTGATGGCATTTCAGCAGAGCTATTTCAATCCTGAAAGATGATGCTGTGAAAGTAGTGCAGCAAAATTGGAAAACTCATTTGTGGCCACACAACTGGAAAAGGTCAGTTTTCATTCCAATCCCAAAGAAAGGCAGTACCAAAGAGTGTTCAAACTACTACACAATTGCACTCATCTCACATGCTAGCAAAGTAATGCTCAAAATTCTCCAAGCCAGGCTTCAGCAGTACGTGAACCATGAACTTCCAGATGTTCAAGCTGGATTTACAAAAGGAAGAGGAACCAGAGATCAAATTGCCAACACCCATTGGATCATCAAAAAAGCAAGAGAGTTCCAGAAAAATATTTACTTCTGCTTTATTGACTATGCCAAAGCCTCTGACTGTGTGGATCACAACAAACTGAGGAAAATTCTTCAAGAGATGGGAATACCAGACCACCTGACCTGCCTCCTGAGAAATCTGTATGCACGTCAAGAAGCAACAGTTAGAACTGGGGATTGAACAGACTGGTTCCAAATCAGGAAAGGAGTACATCAAGGCTGTATATTGTCACCCTGCTTATTTAACTTATATGCAGAGTACATCATGAGAAATGCTGGGCTGGATGAAGCACAAGCTGGAATCAAGATTGCCAGGAGAAATATCAATAACCTCAGATATGCAGATGACACCACCCTAATGGCAGAAAGTGAAAAGGAACTCAAAAGCCTCTTGATGAAAGTGAAAGTGGAGAGTGAAAAAGTTGGCTTAGAGCTCAACATTCAGAAAATGAAGATCATGGCATCCGGTCCCACCACTTCATGGGAAATAGATGGGGAAACAGTGGAAACAGTGTCAGGCTTTATTTTTCTGGGCTCCAAAATCACTGCAGATGGTGACTGCAGCCTTGAAATTAAAAGACGCTTACTCCTTGGAAGGAAAGTTATGACCAACCTAGATAGCATATTAAAAAGCAGAGACATTACTTTGCCAACAAAGGTCCATCTAGTCAAGGCTATGGTTTTTCCTATGGTCATGTATGCATGTGACAGTTGGACTGTGAAGAACGCTGAGTGCCGAAGAATTGATGCTTTTGAACTGTGGTGTTGGAGAAGACTCTTGAGAGTCCCTTGGACTTCAAGGAGATCCAACCAGTCCATTCTGAAGGAGATCAGCCCTGGGATTTCTTTGGAAGGAATGATGCTAAAGCTGAAACTCCAGTACTTTGGCCACCTCATGCGAAGTGTTGACTCATTGGAAAAGACTCCGATGCTGGGAGGGATTGGGGGCAAGAGGAGAAAGGGATGACAGAGGATGAGATGGCTGGATGGCATCACTGACTTGATGGATGTGAGTCTCAGTGAACTCTGGGAGTTGGTGATGGACAGGGAGGCTTGGCGTGCTGTGATTCATGGGGTCGCAAAGAGTCAGACATGACTGAGCGACTGATCTTATTTGACTACCATTATTATTCCATTTACCATTTCATTTACACTCCCCACCTTTAAATATCATTGTCTTTAGTATCAGATAGTATTATAATTTTTGTTTTAATTATCAAGTATTGCTTGGACAATTCATGCAGATGATAATCTATTTTATATACCAATATTTTTTGTTCTTTCCATTATTCTTTCTTTCTTCCTGATGATCTGAGATTCCTTCTTTTATTATTTCATTTTCATCTGAAGATATTTCTTTAAGCAATCTTTAAGGCTGTATTTGCTAGTGAGAAATCCTTTTAGTTTTCCTTAATTTGAAAATTTTTTTATTTCCCCTTCATTATATATTGAAAGATAGTTTCACTAGATATAGAATTTGAAGTTCATAGTTCTTTTCTTTCAGTGCCTGAAAAAGTTTTCCACTTCCTTCTGGCTTTCATGGTTTCAGATATCATTTTAATAGTTGTTCCTCTGTAGGTAATTTGATGTTTCTCTTGCTGAGTTTTAAAGAAACTTTTCCTTTTTCTTTGATTTCCAGACATTTAAATCTGAGGTGTCTTCGTGTGAATATTTTTGGATTTGTCCTACTTGAGTATCAATCAGCTTCTGAAGTCTGTAGGTTTGTGTCTTGCCAAATTTCGTGATTTTTCAGCTATTATTTCTTCTTATAGTTTTCAGCCCCATTCTTTACTTCCTTTTTTTTTTTTTTAATAACTTTGATGATAGGAAACTTCAATCCTTTGCCATTCTCTCACAAGTCTTTAAGGTTCTGTTTGTTTTTCTTTTCAGTCTGTTTTTCTGTTTTCAGGTTAGGTAAATCTGTTAATATATCCTGAAGTTCTCTGCTTCTATTTCATATCATCTTAACTTTACTATTGAACCCATTCAGCAAGGTATTTTGTTAACCTCTTATTGTATTTTTAAGTTTTATATTTCCATTTGGTTCTTTTATAACTTTTGGTTCTTTGCTGAAATTTTCTATTTTTTCATTTGTTAAAAGAGAATTTGTAATTGGTTGCTGAAACATTTTCTTTTTTTATGATGGCTGCTTTAAAATCTTTCTCTGATAATTCCAACGTCTGACTTGTCCTGATGTTGGTATTGGATGATTGTTTTTTCTCAGTGAAGTTGTGATTTTCTCACTTCTTGGAATTAGGGAAGATTTTTAAATAAGGTAGCAAAATATTTTGCTATTATGTTAGGAGACTCAGAGTCTTACTTAAATCTTTTCTTTAAGTAGGCTGTCACCCATTTTAGGTTTAGCAAAAAGGCCTTAGTCTACTTTTGTGGGCTCTAGTTCCAATGGCAGTTCAATTTTCAGCGTTCTTATATTAATTTGGTCTGCTCAGTTTATCTGGTGCCACTGGAATTCCCACTGGTCTCTGCTGGTGTTGTCTGAGGATATGGAAAGAGTTTCTCCAGGTTGGGATGTCCAGTTTCTTTTGATGGGAGAAGAGAATCTGTCTCAAGCTTGTGGGGATAAATAGGCTTCTCAGATTGGACTGCTTTGTGTGGCAGCACTTCTCTTGGTACTACCTGGCTTTTTTTTTTTAAGCCAATCTTTTAAAAATTAATAAATTTATTTTAATTGGAGGATAATTACTTTATAATATTGTGATGTTTTTTGCCACACATCAATATGAATTGGCCATCAGTATACATGTGTCCCTTCCATCCTGAACCTCCCTCCCAACATCCCTCTCCACCCTATCTCTCCAGGTTGTCACAGAGCACAAGTTTTGGGTGCCCAGCATCATACATCACACAGGCTATCTGTTTTGCATATGATAATGTATACGTTTCAATGCCATTCTCTCAAATCATCCCAGTCTTTTAAAGTTACTTTATTCATCCTTTCATTTACTCATTTATTAATTTATTCACCAAAGAAATACTTATGGAGCACTTATTATAGGCTAGTTTCTGGAATTTTTGTGATTCTCTGGTTGTCGGCAGATAAGAGTTCTTAAGTATTCTTAAACATTATAATCCCACAATTGAAGTGGTTGTAGGAGTGTAAGATCTTAATTAACTTTAATCAGAGTTTAAATTTAGCTAGCTCAGAAAAAAAGGTCTTACTTTACTTTTCAGAGGTATAGCTAAGTGAGAAACATAGCAACGGGACACATTTCTCCAGGGTATTACTCAATTATATGTTTTGGACTCTGTTTTATACTGTCAATTTAAGTATTTATTTATCCTTTAAAGTGTATCATTATGGAAAATTCTACTCATCTTTCAAGACTGTATTCAACCTTTTCTGATTCTCACTCAGTTGATTACTATACATTTGATACTATTGTTGTTGTTTAATTGCTAAGTTGTGTCCTCTTTTGTGACCATGAATTTTAGCCTGCCAGGCTCCTCTTTTCGTGGGATTTCCCTTGCAAGAATACTGGAGTGGGTTGCCATTTCCTCCTCTAGGGGATCGTCCCAATCCAGGGATGAAACCCATGTTTCCTTCACTGGCAGGCAGATTCTTTACCACTGAGCCCCCAGGGAAGCCCATATTTGGTGCTATAGAGATTGCAAAAATGGCCCCAGTCCTCCGTGCCTCCCTGCATCCACTCCTTTTGCACTGATACTTTGCTGCTTCTTCTATCTGGAGATAGTGAAAGTGAAGTCACTCAGTCATGTCTGACTTTGCGACCCCATGGACTGTAGCCCACCAGGCTCCTCCATCCATGGAATTTTCAAGGCAAGAGTACTGGAGTGGATTGCCATTTCCTTCTCCAGGGGATCTTCCTGACCCAGAGATCCAACCCGGGTCTCCTGCATTGCAGGCAGACACTTTACCGTCTGAGCCAGCAGGGAATCGTAGAGCCCATATAATTACCCGATAAATCTGGGTTGGCCTTGTGACTTTACTTGACCAATAGGATAAAGTTGGAGTGACAGTGGTCCAGTTTCAAGCCTAGGACTCAGGAGCCCTTATGCACTTCTTGTCATTTTTTCCCTTCCCTTTTCCATGAGAACTATCTTGGGCTAGGCTTCTGGAGGATGAACATGCTCAGGAAGCAGAGATAAGTGGTTCCCACTAAGATTTTCGTAGACCATAAATAGTTGTGTCTATCTCTTCCAGTAGATATAAGCTCTTGGAGAGTTATAACTATTCATTTCAGTATCCTCTGAGTCTGGGAAAATGTCAAGTACATAATAAGTATTTGGCAAAATGCTAATAGAAGGGATAAATAAACAAATGATCAACATTGATGAGTTGAAGACCAAAAAGAGGCAAAACAAATGTGTTACTGCATAATAATTTATTGCCAATGTAAGATTATTTTTATTGGAAAAAAGGAATGCTAAATTATGTGATTAAACTTTGAGACTATTTAAAATAAATAGAAAATTTTCAACTAGATTGAGTTGGCATATGGTTCTTCTTTGGAGTATCTTAATTAGAATTAAGGAAAGACCATCTCTTATTTCTCCAAAGAATGTGTTATCTTCCTTAAGCAATATCTGAAAAGTAGGGAGAAAGAAAGAAAAAATATTATTTACCCCTGATTTAATGAGAAACCTTTGGAAAATTCTTTTTAACCTTTACATTATACCTTTTGGTTTATTTATTTTTTAGTATGCAGTAATTAGCTAATCTTGGCAATATCCTTGTGAATGGCAAGAGCTATTACCCACAATGCACAGCCAAGCAAGGTATTTAAACACAAATAAGAATTCTTAATAATACAAAGAAGGGAAGCCTTGATACTTGGCCATGATATCAGAAAAGATGGAAGGTAGTGTCAGTTTTCTTAGAAAATTGGCACTGGACAATTTTATTCCACTGTATTTTTGTTATGACAGGACTTAATTTCCTACTGACATTTTTTTTCAGGAAAAGTTCTGGATCATTTCAGGAACAGAGGATTATAATTTGTTGGGTGTCTGCAGAGGCCTTTTTACTACAGTGAAAGAAAAGGGTAATAGGGAGTCAGAACATATTAATAAAGGGTTTGGGAATAACCAAGAGATAGGAAAGCAAATCTCTTTTCATCATATCTCTTTTCTATGCTCTCCATGACCTCCGTATTTATTGTGTTCTCTGAAATGTAGTGCTATACTTGTAATTAAGAATGGGTTCTACATGTGCTCTTTACTTGCAAACATGTAGTTGCTACCATGGCAACAGCAAAGGAACCAACAGAAGAGACACTCTCTGATTAATGTAATTACACAGCAAGCTCTATAATACCCTTAAACACCGTTTATTTCTGCATGAAGAAGACATTAAAATGGGTATTATGTTCAGCAAGTTAACATCCCCAAATTCTTTAGGATCATGTGACTTTTTATATAATGATTAAAATAATATTTATCTTGTTCATTCAAGATCAGCATCTAGGAATAGCTGTTGTATTTCAGTTAAACTCAATTCCTCAGAATAATTGTTGACTGCCAGCTATGGTCAGGAGCTATTTAGGCCTGCAAATGTTACAACCATGTATATGATATGATCCTTGCCGAAGGATCTGTTGAAGACCTCACAGTCTAACAGACCCAGATTATTACCAAGCAAATATAATTTTTTAAAACATGGAAAGTTACAGTAGACTAGAAAAACACTATTGATCCTTATAAGCTGTTAAGACATATTGTATCAGTCAGAGTTTCTGCTGGAAACAGATGGCACACTCAAATTGAGTATTCTGAGAAGACTTTAATAAAGGTACTATTAACAAGAAGTGAGCAGGGTTCAGGGAAACCAGAGTTACAGAAGACAGTAACAGCAAGGTACCATCAACCCTGAAGGGACGAGAGAAGGAGAAACAAGGGAACCTGTAAAGAAAAATAGATTACATGATAGAAACTGTGATTTTCAGTTCAGGAGGTGGCCAGCCATAGTGACCCTACAAAGAGAATCAGGGGAATAAGGAGAGTCAGAGGAATAAATATTAGGACCTTCCTTTTTTACTGCCTTCTAATCTTCAGCTATTGCTCCTCCCATAGTCTGAACAGGAGGCCAGAGGGTGAGTAAACCTATTGACATAATTTACATAGCTCAGGCTCCCAGAATACAAAGTAGATAGAGAAGAGTGGAGAGTAGATCTGGGGAGGGATATGAGAAGGGAAATGGAGGATATTCAGTATACATATACAGATGTGTGCATACTTACCAAAAGCACACACACAGAGACATCTACACAATATACCCCAGATACATATATCTGTATAGGCAAACATTTATTTTTGCTTATAGCATCTATATCCCCTCTTCTTTTTTCTGAGAATGTCTCCAGGTACTTTTATATTTGCACAAGATCCATGAGGTCTGAGATAATTTCTGTCTCTAGCACCATATAGTTTCTGAATTAATTTTTAGATGAAGATGAAATTTCGATAAATGTGACCCTGTGCATCATTTTTGTCTCCAAGTGGCATATGGGCTAAATTACTTACAGGTGTGTGTCATCACTATTCCTAGACTATGTCCCCATGAAACTATGCTGCTATGGGAAGAGATCTGAAATGGGAGTTAGGAGACAAGCACTTATGAGCTTGTACTGAGTTTCTGAGTTTACTTCATTGACTCAGCTAAATGGAGGCACCAGCATGAGACCACAGAACAAGAAGATAGAAAAGTTGGGATATCTCTTCCCTATTTCACTCATCTCTGTGCCTTGGTTCGGGCTGTGGTCAAATCTCTCCATGAGTATAGCTTCTGCTCCGTGTCTCCTCCACGGTTTCAGCTCTCAGTAGTTTATGTGATACTATTTCCTCCCATTACCTCTTCAATCCTAGGGTTGGTAATGGCTTCCAGTTATGACTCATCCTTGGATGCCTCAACCGTCCTTGTTGTTTTCCTAAACCCCATTCACATATCTGAATGTAGTCCTTTATTAAAATCTCCTCATTGAGTCACCCAGTAGAATTCTATTTCCTGCCAGAACCCTGACTGATATACTTCTCTATTAGAAATTGCTAAAAACTATAGTGCAGTTGAAGGGTAGATATGAATTCCTTGTATAGAGATAGGAATAGTAGGACAGGAAATGAGCCTTCTTTCCTGTCCATAGTCCTGAATCTTAGTGCCAAGATAAAGAGTTTTCCCTCTTTTGTAAAATTTATAATGAAACACAAACACAGCTGACTCTCTGGTTCCTGGGGTATCAAGGATGCTGTAAGCTATTCATACACACTATAAAGACTTATACTGTGAGCAATATGTGACCAATTAATTTTGCTCCTATGTATTACTTAGTAACAAAACAAAATAATGAAAAAGAAACTGTGATACTTAATTCCAGGTAATATACTGATATTTCATAGAAGCCAAAGCCAAAACAACTCTTGGAGGGTAATTCCTCTCAAGTTGATTCTTCTTGAACATGAGATTTTGGTCAACACCAAAATCAGATTGATTATATTCTTTGCAGCCAAAGATGGAGAAACTCTATGCAGTCAGCAAAAACATGACTGGGAGCTGACTGTGGCTCAGATCATGAACTCCTTATTGCAAAATTCAGACTTAAATTGAAGAAAGTGGGGAAAACCATTAGACCATTCAGGTATGACCTAAATCAAATCCCTTATGATTATAGAGTGGAAGTGACAAATACATTTAAGGGACTAGATCTGATAGACAGAGTGCCTGATGAACTATGGACAAAGGTTTGTGACATTGTACAGGAGGCAGGAATTAAGACCATCCTCAAGAAAAAGAAATGCAAAAAAGCAAAATGGCTGTCTGAGGAGGCCTTACAAGTAGCTGTGAAAAGAAGAGAAGGGAAAAGCAAAGGAAAAAAGGAAAGATATACCCGTTTGAATGCAGAGTTCCAAAGAATAGCAAGGACACATAAGAAGACCTTCCTCAGCGATCAATGCAAAGAAATAGAGGAAAACAATAGGATGGGAAAGACTAGAGATCTCTTTAAGAAAATTAGAGATACTAAGGGAACATTTCATGAAAAGATGGGCACAATAAAGGACAGAAATGGTATGGACCTAGCAGAAGCAGAAAATATTAAGAAGAGGTGGCAAGAATACAGAGAACTGTACAAAAAAAGATCTTCATGAACCAGATAATCATGACAGTGTGATCACTGACCTAGAGCCAGACATGCTGGATGTGAAGTCAGGTGGGCCTTAGGAAGCATCACTATGAACAAAGCTAGTGGAGGTGATGGAATTCCAGTTGAGCTATTTCAAATCCTGAAAGATGATGCTGTGAAAGTGTTGCACTCAATATGCCAGCAAATTTGGAAAACTCAGCAGTGGCCACAGGACTGGAAAAGGTCAGCTTTCATTCCAATCCCAAAGAAAGGCAATGCCAAAGAATGCTCAAACTACCACACAATTGCACACATCTCACATGCTAGTAAAGTAATGCTCAAAATTGTCCAAGCCAGGCTTCAGTAATACATGAACTGTGAACTTCTGATGTTCAAGCTGGTTTTAGAAAAGGCAGAGGAACCAGAGATCAAATTGCCAACATCCGCTGGATCATAGCAAAAGCAAAAGAGTTCTAGAAAAACATCTATTTCTGCTTTATTGACTATGCCAAAGCCTTTGACTGTGTGGATCACTATAAACTGTGGAAAATTCTGAAAGAGAGGGGAATACCAGACCATCTGACTTGCCTCTTGAGAAACCTGTATGCAGGTCAGGAAGCAACAGTTAGAACTGGACATGGAACAACAGACTGGTTCCAAATAGGAAAAGGAGTATGGCAAGGCTGTATATTGTCACCCTGTTTATTTAACTTATATGCAGAGTACATCATGAGAAACACTGGGCTGGAAGAAGCACAAGCTGGAATCTAGATTGCGGGGAGAAATATCAACCTAAGATATGCAGATGACACCACCCTTATGGCAAAAAGTGAAGAGGAACTAAAAAGCCTCTTGATGAAAGTGAAAGAGGAGAGTGAAAAAGTTGGCTTAAAGCTCAACATTCAGAAAACTAAGATCATGGCATCCAGTCCCATCACTTCATGGGAAATAGATGGGGAGTGGAAACAGTGTCAGACTTTATTTTTCTGGGCTCCAAAATCACTGCAGAAGGTGATTGCAGTCATGAAATTAAAAGACACTTACTCCTTGGGAGGAAAGTTATGACCCAGACAGTATATTAAAAAGCAGAGACATTACTTTGCCAACAAAGGTCCATCTAGTCAAAGCTATGGTTTTACCAGTAGTCATGTATGGATGTGAGAGTTGGACTATAAAGAAAGCTGAGCACTGAAGAATTGATGCTTTTAGCTGTGGTGTTGGAGAAGACTCTTGAGAGTCCCTTGGACTGCAAGGAGATTCAGCCAGTCCATCCTAAAGGAGATCAGTCCTGGTGTTCATTGGAGGGACTGATGTTGAAGCTGAAACTCCAATATTTTGGCCACCTGATGTGAAGAGCTTACTCATTGGAAAAGACCCTGATGATGGGAAAGATTGAGGGCAGGAGAAGAAGGGGATGACAGAGGGTGAGATGGTTGGATGGCATCACCAACTTGATGGACATGGGTTTGGGTGAACTCTGGGAGCTCGTGATGGACAGGGAGGCCTGGTGTGCAGCGGTTCATGGGATCAGAAAGAGTCAGACATGACTGAGCGACTGAACTGAACTTCAGTGCAATGACTCTGGACTCTTAACTGCTAGTTCAGCATCCTCTTTCATACCTGGAAACTGCACAGAACCTAGAAACTTAGAACCCTAAATAATTAATTATTTTACCCTTCAGTCCTATGCCATTACTTGGTTAGCCTCTTTCATAATGCTTCTTGAAATATGCAATTCACTTCCCTATGGTGCTATCATATTTCTTCATGGCTCTCCCTTATGTTGATTCAGATCAATCTTCCTGAAGCTTTCACCCATTGATCCAAGTTCTGTCCCTTGAGGTCATGAAGAACAAATCACATCCAGCTTGCATGTGACACTTCTTTAGATACCTGAATTCAGTTATCAAAAGTGTTTCCCTTGCCCCCATATTCTTCTCCAGAGCTTAATAATCAAATTCTTTAAAATGTTTACCATGCCGTATGGCTTTGGGTATCTAAATCTCCAGTCTATTTATCTCTATCCCCAAGCTCAAAGTGTGTCTCCAAGCATTATTAATGGCTGTGTTAGCTGTGACTATGAGTAGACTTCCATTTCTGTCCTTTTCTAGGGGAGGTGCTATTTTGAGAAGAAATGGTAGATATTTTACATTGTAAAATATCATTGTAACCTCACAATGATAGAAGAAAAGGAAGTGGCACTTAATGGAGAAGATGAATGGAAAAAGGACTAAGGATCCTAGGAACAAATTTCTAATATAATATCCTTTTTCCAGTGCTGAGATAAAAAAAATACATATAGATAGCGATAAATAGATTTATGGCAGGCATCTCAACATGATAGTTTGTGGTTTCTCTGTCACCAGCCTCTTTCATGAATTATGATACTCATTAGAATGACTGTAAATATGAAACAAACAAACAGAAACCCTCAACTGAGCTCCCACAGGTGATGAGACCACAGTTTTTGAAGCTTCCTGAGCACAGTCCCATAGAGTTAATAAAACCAGGAGGGTGAAGGGGAGCGGGAGAAGAGCACAACTAGTAAAGGGCAGCAAGGTATTCAATACAAATAAAGCTATTATTTTTTTTCAGATGATAAATGGTTTTATAATAATGTCTTTTTACCCTTGATTATCTTAGACTTTTACCTTATAGTTATCTTTACTTTTGCCTGATTTTGAACTTTAAATAAATGGAGTCATGCAGCATGATGTCTTTTCCAACTTCATTCTCTGATTTTTATGTTTTAGAAATTCACCCATGTTGTGCTGTGTAACTCTAGCTGATTCATTTTACTGCTCTGTAGTATTACATTGTATACATATACTGTAATTTATTTACCCATGATTAGTGAATAACTGTAGGGTTGTTTAACTTTTTGATGATATGAGCGTGCATGTGCTGCTATAAACTTATACATGTCTCCTGATACACATGTACAAGAGTTTCTCTAGTCCCTTTATTTATTTTTATCATTTTTATTTTTTATGTTAGAATTCTTCAAAAATTGTAAGAATAAATTAATCTGTATTCATAGTTGTTATTTTTCACAGAATCATTTGGCAAGAAGTTACAGACATGATATCTCTTGACCTAAAAATACTTCAACATGTGTTTCCCAGGAATAATGCATTCTTTTAAATAACCATAATAAAATTATTCAATTTGGGACATTTATCACTGATATGATAGCATTATCTTATATAACATAATCATTCAAATTTCTTGAATTGTTTTATTTATGTCCTTTAATGCTTTTTATTTTTATCCAAGGTCACTTGTTGCATTTATTTGCCAAATTTTTTTAGTCTTCTTTAATTAAGAACAATTTTTTGGACTGAATTTTACCATTACTATGTTGATCTTTTGGAAGAATAGAGGTCAATTGGTTTGTAGTGCTTGCATGCATGCTCAGTCACTCAGCTGTGTCAGACTCTTTGCGACCCTATGGACTGTAGCCATTGGTTTGTAGATTATTCCTTTGTTTTAATTTGCCAACTATCTCATCATGATTAGATTCACGTTAACTCCTTTCTTTTTAAATTCTCTTCTTCCAAGTTTTAAATTTTATATGTGAAATGTTTCTAACAATGAGTCGTCTCAATGCCTTATTGAGTTATATAAAAATCCAAATCTGCTGTAGATGTCTAATTAAAAAAGTGTGAGTAGTTTTTGGTTACTTGAACTATTCTTGTTGACATGCTAGTTTTAGAGAATAAAGAGGAGTAACATGGATTTTTTTCTGCAAGTGTGGATCAAGTTGCTTCAATTATGTCCAACTCCTGGTGACCCTAAGGACTATAGCCTGCCAGGCTCCTCTATCCATGGGATTCTCCAGGCAAGAATACTGGAGTGGGTTGCCATTTCCTTCTCCAGGGGATCTTCCTGATCCAGGGATCAAACCCATGTCTCTTACATCTCTTGCATTGGCAGGCAGATTCTTTACCACTAGCATCACTAGGAAGCCTCCTTTTAAATTTAGATTTTAGAGTTTTATATGTGCTGAGTGATGTAATTTTCTGGTGACCCTGATTAAGAATTTATTCCTACAATATTTATAATACAAAATGATGCTAACCTAGTGGTCACCTCCCAGCAAAGGACCAGAAATGAAAGCACATATAATAATTTTCTAGTGCAAATGCCTATTTGATCTTTTATCAAGCCCAAGAGCATTTCTTCTTCATCCCTAATCATTATCCTGAGAGTTGGAATTTACTCACATTTACTAATTTGAACTGCAATTCTATTTCAGAGAGTTTATTTCAGAGAGTTTTGTTTTTAGTTTGTTATGTATTGTTGGAAAAACTATTCATCTCAGTTTAATTCAACAGATACATATTTAGTATCTAATGTGTGGCAGACAATATGTTAGGCACTAAGGCAAAGATGGTGAAAATGCAGCATTTTTCCCTTTAGGTGTTCATGTATATTGAGGTAAGCACCTTAACAGCATTACGAATGAAGTGTGGTGGGAGATCAGAATAGGAAGCAAGTAACTGTTCTTGAGGAGCATGACGGTTGACTTCTGAGCTAAGCCTTTGGATGCTTGGGGCTAGTGCACTGGGACGACCCAGAGGGATGGTATGGGGAGGGAGGAGGGAGGAGGGTTCAGGATGGGGAACACATGTATACCTGTGGCGGATTCATTTTGATATTTGGCAAAACTAATACAATTATGTAAAGTTTAAAAATAAAATAAAATTTAAAAAAAAAGAAAAGAAAAGAAAAAAAAAGATCAGTAAGGGATTCCTACACAGAAAAGACAGAGACTGCATGCTGGGCACAATTCTAGATACTTTGGGGGAAGTCTTAATCTAACAAAAGAAATAGACATAGATGTAAACTGTATTATGCAGTCCTACTGTTCTAGAAGCACAGAGTGCAATGAGAGGACTGAAATGTAGAGATATAGTCTGTCCTGGAGGAGTGCATGTAGAGGGGAGTTCATGTCTGCAAACAAAATTCCTATACAAAAATCTCTTTTTGTGTGGTTTAGAATATAATACAGGTCAGTAAATTCCCTCAAAGAAAGTTGAACAGGCAGCAAAATTCTGTGTGGATGAAAAATGCATGAGTTCTACATTTTGGTGTGAGGGGAACACTCACTGAATATGTCCCTCCATTAAGCTGGCATAGATGTCATCAATCCTAAGAATTAGATGAAGGGTCCAGCTAGGCAGTTTTATTTCCAGCCCACTAAAATAACAACATGTTATTATGTCCTTGTCAGGTTTAATATAGACAATTATAGGATTTGCTTTGCTTTGAAAATCATTCAGTCCCAATAATTACCCTCTATTTATTAAATAAATCAGATTGCTCGCTTCATGCTCACCTTTCTCATTTTTCCTCTTATAAATGCCTTATCATAATCTAATCTATGAATACATTTTAAGCTCTAAAATATTATTTTGATATGTTTTTAAGTTTCTGTCCTGAAAGTAACCTTCTTCCTAGTTAATAATGCCTTATTTCTATTAAAGTTTGGTAGTATAGGCAAATGTACCTACACATCATCCACTCATCCACTTATCTTATCAGCCCATCTATTCATATCATCATTAATCTTTGTCAATTGCACATGTACATGGAAAACTTTCCTCAGGCTGTAGCAAATCTAGGAGAACAACCTGACATTTTTGGGGGGACCCCCATTTTTTAGGATAGATCAAGGAGAGAGCCTTCCTGGTCTGTGCTAAAAATCACATTTGTTCTCATAAACAAACTACCTTCAATCCACCAGCCTTTTTTATCATCAAAGCAAACTGGGCTAAGCCAGTTTCTTCCCTTCCCTTTCATATGCATTCTTGAAATCACATGTCACCATTTTTGACATGTTATCCCCTTAATGATTTCCCTTGATGTTCATTGTAAACTGATTTGATCTGAATAAAAATGCAAGAAAATGGAGGCACAAGGCAGGGTTTACCTTCACATTTCCAGTGGGATTATCGAAAAAACAAGTGAGTTCCAGAAAAATGTCTAATTCTGCTTTACTGACTATGCCAAAGCCTTTGACTATGTGGATCACAACACACTGTGGGAAATTCTTCAAGAGATGGGATTCCCAGACCACCTAACCTGCCTCTTGAGAAATCTGTATGCAGGTGAACAAGCAACAGTTAGAACTGGATGTGGAACAACAGACGTTCCAAATAGGGAAAGGAGTATGTCAAGTATTGTCACCCTGCTTATTTAACTTATATGCAGAGTAACTTATATGCAGAGTACATCATGAGAAACACTGGACTGGAGGAAGCACAAGTTGGAATCAATATTGCCAGGAGAAATATCAATAATCTCAGATATGCAGATGACACCACCCTTATGGCAGAAAGCGAAGAAGAACTAAAGGCTCTTGATGGAAGTGAAAGAGGAGAGTGAAAATGTTGGCTTAAAGCTCAACATTCAGAAAACTAAGATCATGGCATCTGGTCCACTTCATGGCAAATAGATGGGAAACAGGGGGAACAGTGAGAGACCTTATTTTGGGGGCTTCAAAATCACTGTGGATGGTGACTGCAGCCATGAAATTAAAAGATGCTTACTCTTTGGAAGAAAAGTTATGACCAACCTAGACAGCGTATTAAAATGCAGAGACATTACTTTGCCAACAAAGGTCCATCTAGTCAAGGCTATGGTTTTCCCAGTAGTCATGTATGGATGTGAGAGTTGGACTATAAAGAAAGCTGAGTGCCAAGGAGTTGATGCTTTTGGACTGTGGTGAGGAAACGACTCTTGAGATTCCCTTGGACTGCAAGGAAATCGATCCAACCAGTCCATCCTAAAAGAAATCAGTCCTGAATATTCATTGGAAGGACTGATATTGAAGCTGAAACTCCAATATTTTGGCCCCCTGATGCGAAGAGCTAACTCATTGGAAAAGTCCCTGATGCTGGGAAAGATTAAAGGTGGGAAGAGAAAGGGACGACATCGGATGAGATGTCATAGGATGAGATGATTAGATTTCATCACCAACTCAGTGGACATGAGTTTGGTAAACTCCTGGAGTTGATGATGGACAGGGAGACCTGGCGTGCTACAGTCCATGGGGTCACGAAGAGTGGGACACAACTGAGCAACTGAACTGAACTGAACCAAATGACCTGTCCACTTCATCTATTCTTTCATGTGTGTATGCTTATTTTCTCAGTCATGTCTGACTCTTTGCAACCCCATGGACTATAGGCCACCAGGCTCCTCTGTCCATGGGATTCTCCAGGCAAGAATATTGGAGTGCGTAGTGATTCCCATTCCCTTCTCCAGGTATCTTCACACCCCAGGGACCGAATCTGGGTCTCCTGCATTGTAGGTGGATTCTTTATCATCTGAGCCACCAGGGAAGCCCATTCTTTCATAAGCATTCACAGAACATTTGGACATGTGTATACTGAAAAGAGGAGAAGGCAATGGCACCCCACTCCAGTACTCTTGCCTGGAAAATCCATGGGCAGAGGAACCTGGTAGGCTGCAGTCCATGGGTTCGCTGAGGGTCGGACATCACTGAGCGACTTCACTTTCACTTTTCACTTTCATGCATTGGAGAAGGAAATGGCAACCCACTCCAGTGTTCTTGCCTGGAGAATCCCATGAACGGAGAAGCCTGGTGGACTGCCGTCTATGGGGTCGCACAGAGTCGGACACGACTGAAGTGACTTAGCAGCAGCAGCAGCAGCAGCATACTGAAAAGAACAAGCTGGTCTCTGCTCTTAAGGACTAGAAATTCTAATAGGGGGAACCCAACGTTGACAGACTTATTCTCAGAGGATATAATGAGAGCAGAGAGAAAGAGAGCTTGTGACTGGGGAGACTAAGGTTTGCATAAAGAGCAATTGACCTGAAGGAAAAGGAGAGTACGCAAAACTTAATATCCTCCTATAAAATTCATGGTGATGCAAGAGGGCACAGGAGTTAAATCTACCAAATATGCAGGGTATGATTATATTCTGAAACATTATCCTGTGTTTCTTTCCCTATTATTTCTTGTTTCTCAAACTGATCATTCATTCAGATAATGGTAAACATAGTCCTAACAGATACTGACAGAGCAGAATTTGCAGACTGGGATTTTATGCCAGTCTCCACATTCTCTCCCTTCTTTTCTCCTCTCCCAGAAGGCAACTCTTAACCAGTTACTGATAGGATGAGAGGATAAATATTCCAACTCATGTCCCATGAGGGGGATCACTTTGGGAAGTGACCTCCACTGTCTCTGGGGATAGACTCGGATAAAGTCAAAGTTACCCTCTTATAAGACTTAGCTTAATATTACACACTTGCTTGGCCTCCTTCCTTTCTGTATTCCAATTTTATATCCCTCTACTGTCTTTTTAGGAGAACATGTCCTAATAAATTACTTACACACAAATCTTCATCTCATGATCTGCTCCTGGAGACCCAACATGAGAGAATATTCTATGCTTATTGCTTATCAGGGTAGAGTTATTTCAAAAGAAATACAAAGGGCAAAGAAAGGAGTCAGTGTTCAGCTTTTTAGGCTCAAAACAGCCCTTTGAATCTCCCCAAAGAGATGATAATGTTGAGAGTAAAAAATTTTGAGTTGAAGAGTCAGAGCCTCAAGGGTTCAGTAGACAATGTTAATGACATAAATAGAAGACATGAAAAAATACAAAATAAGTCATGTCAGTTTTCCCCACCTGTTTAAATTAGATAGGGTTCTCACAGACTGGTGTAAAGGATTACAGGGTTAGGAAACACAGTTTTTTAAAAATTCATTTTAATTGGAGGCTAATTACTTTACAATATTGTGGTGGTTTTTGCCATACATTCACATGAATCAGCCATGGGTGTACATGTGTTCCCCATCCTGACCCTCCCACCCACCTCCCTCCCCATCCCATCCCTCAGGATCATCCCAGTGCACCAGCCCTGAGCACCCTGTCTCATGCATCGCAACTTGACTGGCAATCTATTTCATATATGATAATATACATGTTTCAATGCTATTCTCTCAGATCATCCCACGCTTGCCTTCTCCCACAGAGCCCAAAAGTCTGTTCTTTACATCTGTGTCTCTTTTGCTGTCTTTCATACAGGGTCATTGTTACCATCTTTCTAAATTCCATACATATGCATTAATGTACTGTATTGGTGTTTTTCTTTCTGACTTACTTCACTCTGTATAATAGGCTCCAGTTTCATCCACCTCATTAGAACTGATTCAAATGCATTCTTTTGAATAGCTGAGTAATATTCCATTGTGGGTATGTACCACAGCTTTCTTATCCATTTGTCTGCTGATGGACATCTAGGTTGCTTCCATGTCCTGGCTATTATAAACAGTGCTGCAATGAACATTGGGGTACACGTGTGTCTTTCAATTCTGGTTTCCTCAGTGTGTATGCCCAGCAGTGGGACTGCTGGGTCGTATGGCAGTTCTATTTCCAGTTTTTAAAGGAATCTCCACACTGTTCTCCATAGTGGCTATACTAGTTTGCATCCCCACCAACAGTGTAATAGGGTTCCCTTTTCTCCACACCCTCTACAGCATTTATTGTTTGTAGACTCTTTTTCTAATATAAATTTATTTATTTTAATTGGAGGCTAATTACTTTACAGTATTGTATTGGTTTTGCCATACATCAACATGTATCTGCCATGGGTATACACATGTTCCCCATCCTGAACCCCCTTCCCACCTCCCTCCCTGTCCCATCCCTCTGGGTCATCCCAGTGCACCAGCCCCAAGCATCCTGTATCATGCATCAAACCTGGACTGGCGATTCGTCTCATATATGATATTATACATGTTTCAATGCCATTCTCCCAAATCATCCCACCCTCTCCCTCTCCCACAGAGTTCAAAAGACTGTTCTATACATCTGTGTCTCTTTTGCTATCTCGCATACAGGGTTATTGTTACCATCTTTCTAAATTCCATATATATGCATTAGTATACTGTATTGGTGTTTTTCTTTCTGGCTTACTTCACTCTATATAATACACTCCAGTTTCATCCACCTCATTAGAACTGATTCAAATGTATTATTTTCAATGGCTGAGTAATACTCTATTGTGTATATGTACCACTGCTTTCTTATCCATTCATCTGCTGATGGACATCTAGGTTGCTTCCATGTCCTGGCTATTATAAACAGTGCTGCGATGAACATTGGGGTACATGTGTCTATTTCAATTCTTGTTTCCTCAGTGTGTATGCTGAGCAATGGGATTGCTGGGTCATATGGCAGTTCTATTTCCAGTTTTTAAAGGAATCTCCACACTGTTCTCCATAGTGGCTGTACTAGTTTGCATTCCCACCAACAATGTAAGAGGATTCCCTTTTCTCCACACCCTCTCCAGCATTTATTGTTTGTAGACTTTTGGATACCAGCCATTCTGACCGGTGTGATATGGTACATCATTGTGGTTTTGATTTGCATTTCTCTACTTTGCCAACAAAGGTCTGTCTAGTCAAGGGTATGGTTTTTCCTGTGATCATGTATGGATGTGAGAGTTGGACTGTGAAGAAGGCTGAGCACTGAAGAATTGATGCTTTTGAACTGTGGTGTTGGAGAAGACTCTTGAGAGTCCCTTGGACTGCAAGGAGATCCAACCAGTCCATTCTGAAGGAGATCAGCCCTGGGATTTCTTTGGAAGGAATGATGCTAAAGCTGAAACTCCAGTACTTTGGCCACCTCATGCGAAGAGTTGACTCATTGGAAAAGACTCTGATGCTGGGAGGGATTGGGGGCAGGAGGAGAAGGGGACAACAGAGGATGAGATGGCTGGATGGCATCACTGACTCGTTGGACTTGAGTCTGGGTGAACTCCAGGAGTTGGTGATGGACAGGGAGGCCTGGCGTGCTGCAATTCATGGGGTCGCAAAGAGTCGGACACGACTGAGTGACTGAACTGAACTGAACTGATAATGAGTGATGTGGAGCATCTTTTCATCTGTTTGTTAGCCATCTGTATGTCTTCTTTGGAGAAGTGTCTGTTTAGTTCTTTGGCCCATTTTTTTGATTGGGTCGTTTGTTTTTCTGGAACTGAGCTGCAGGAGTTGTTTGTATATTTTTGAGATTAATTCTCTGTCATTTGCTTCATTTGCTATTATTTTCTCCCATTCTGAAGGCTGTCTTTTCACCTTGCTTATAGATTCCTTCATTGTGAAAAAGCTTTTAAGTTTAATTAGGTCCCATTTGTTTATTTTTGCTTTCATATCCATTATTCTGGGAGGTGGGTCATAGAGGATCCTACTATGATTTACATCAGAGAGTGTTTTGCCTATGTTTTCCTCTAGGAGTTTTATAGTTTCTGGTCTTACATTTATATCTTTAATCTATTTTGAGTTTATTTTTGTGTCTGGTGTTAGGAAGTGTTCTAGTTTCATCCTTTTACAAGTGGTTGAACAGTTTTCCCATCACCACTTGTTAAAGAGATTGTCTTTTCTCCATTGTATATTCTTGCCTCCTTTGTCAAAGATAAGGTGTCCATAGGTGTGTGGATTTATCTCTGTGCTTTCTATTTTGTTCCATTTATCTATATTTCTGTCTTTGTGCCAGTACTATACTGTCTTGATGACAGTAGCTTTGTAGTATAGTCTGAAGTCAGGCAGGGTGATTCCTCCAGTTCCATTCTTCTTTATCAAGATTGCTTTGGCTATTTGAGTTTTTTTGTATTTCCATACAAATTGTGAAATTATTTGTACTAGCTCTCTCAAAAATATTGTTGGTAGCTTGATAGGGATTGCATTGAATCTATAGATTGCTTTGGGTAGTATACTCATTTTCCCTATATTGATTCTTCCAATCCATGAACATGGTATATTTCTCCATCTATTTGTGTCATCTTTGATTTCTTTCATCAGTGTTTTATAGTTTTCTATATATAGGTCTTTTGTTTCTTTAGGTAAATTTATTCCTAAGTATTTTATTCTTTTCGTTGCAGTGGTGAATGGAATTGTTTCCTTAATTTCTCTTTCTGTTTTCTCATTGTTAGTGTATAGGAATGCAAGGGATTTCTGTGTGTTAATTTTATATCCTGAAACTTTACTATACTCATTGATTAGCTCTAGTAATTTTCTGGTGGAGTCTTTAGGGTTTTCTATGTAGAGGATCATGTCATCTGCAAACAGTGAGAGTTTACTTCTTCTTTTCCAATCTAGATTCCTTTTATTTCTTTTTCTTCTCTGATTGCTGTGGCTAAAACTTCCAAAACTATGTTGAATATTAGTGGTGAGAGTGGGCATCTTTGTCTTGTTCCTGACTTTAGGGGAAATGCTTTCAATTTTTCACCATTGAGGTTAATGTTTGCTGTTAGTTAGTGTTAGTGTTAGTTGCTCAGTCATGCCAGACTCTTTGCGACCCCTGGACTGCAGTCCACCAGGCTCCTCTGTCCATAAGATTTTCCAGGCAAGGATACTGGAGTGGGTTGCCATTTCCTTCTCCATGTTTGCTGTAGGTTTATCATATATGGCTTTTATTATGTTGAGGTACATTCCTTCTATGCCTGCTTTCTGGAGGGGTTTTTTTTTTTTTTTATCATAAGTGGATGTTGAATTTTGTCAAAGGCTTTCTCTGCATCTACTGAGATAATCATATGGTTTTTATCTTTCAATTTGTTAATATGGTGTATTGCATTGATTGATTTGTGAATACTGAAGAATCCTTGCATCCCTGGGATAAAGCCTACTCGGTCATGATGTATGATCTCTTTAATATGTTGTTGGATTCTGTTTGCTAGAATTGTGTTAAGGATTTTTGCATCCGTGTTCATCAGTGATATTGGCCTATAGTTTTCCTTTTTTGTGTGGCATCTTTGTCTGGTTTTGGTATTAGGGTGATGGTGGCCTCATAGAATGAGTTTGGAAGTCTACCTTCCTCTGCAATTTTCTGGAAGAGTTTGAGTAGGATAGGTGTTAGCTCTTCTCTAAACTTTTGGTAGAATTCAGCTGTGAAGCCATCTGGTCCTGGGCTTCTGTTTGTTGGAAGATTTCTGATTACAGTTTCAACTTCTGTGCTTGTTGTGGGTCTGTTAAGATTTTCTATTTCTCCTTGGTTCAGTTTTTGAAAGTTATACTTTTCTAAGAATTTGTCCATTTCTTCCAAGTTGTCCATTTCATTGGCATATAGTTGCTGATAGTAGTCTCTTATGATCCTTTGTATTTCTGTACTGTGTTGTGATTTCCTCATTTTCATTTCAATTTTGTTGATGTGATTCTTCTCCCTTTTCTTCTTGATGAGTCTGGCTGCTGGTTTGTCTATTTTATTTATCTTCTCAAAGAACCAGCTTTTGGCTTTGCTGATTTTGGTTATGGTCTCCTTTGTTTCTTTTGCATTTTTTTCTGCCCTAATTTTTATGATTTCTTTCCTTCTACTAACCCTGGGGTGCTTCGTTTCTTCTTTTCCTAGTTGCTTTAGGTGTAGAGTTAGGTTATTTATTGATTTCTCTCCTGTTTCTTGAGATAACCTTGTATTGCTCTGAGCCGTCCCCTTAGTACTGCTTTTACTGAATCCCATGGGTTTGGGGTTGTTGTGTTTTAATTTTTTGTTTCTATGCATATTTTGATTTCATTTTTGATTTCTCCTGTGATTTGTTGGTTATTCAGAAGGAGACACAATTATTGATATATATTTTGATGTGCGTCCCTGACAATGGGTCCTCAGGTCTCATTTCTGAAAACCACTCCTTGAGTCCCCATCCCAGACCTCTCTCTGCGAGGAAAGAAGAAGGAGCTGAGGGTAGAGATGGTAAAGGATGTATGGGGCTGTATGGTCATAGGAAGGAGGGCACAGATTTCCCTGCATTTCTTTGACAATTGGAGACTAGAAGGAAATGAGGATGCATCAGAATCTGAGCAGAGCTAGAAGATAAAGACTAGATAAATGGAGCCTTAATTGTCACAGTAGATTCCATCGTGGATAGATTCTGACATCTGGATATCAGTCACACAGTGGTCACCATGTCTTTTCTCCTGGACTGTGGTAGAACATTTTGGTGTCCCATATCACATTCTTTTGGCAATCTTCAGATTAATTGCAACTCCAGCGGATCGTTCTTGTATGCTCAGCAAAACTACCCCAAGCATGCACACAAGATTTATACTTTATTGTCTTTTTTTAATTGACATTTTCTGAAGATATAGGGGTTTTTTCAACCTGCATGCAAGGTAGTGCAGAAGTACATGGCAATTAATACCTCCAGGAAAAATTTTAAACCAATGAGGAGTGAGCATTGAAAGATAAGTGTTCAACACCCTATTTTCCAGAGGCAATTATGGGTTGCATTCTAACCACCTATTAAGGGGTCACAGTGGGATAGAACCCCAATTGCCAACAGCTCAATAAAAAAATTCTGTACTGATTTTTCTTCTTCCATGTCTCAGTCGTTTTGCTCTCTCATTGTTAGTTTCCAAAGATACACCTCATATAAACTATTGGAATCCAATTCTTCATCTCCGATGTTGCTTTTATGGCACCCAAACTAAGAAATGTGAAAAAGTGGTAAGGGAGAACTCTTTTTTGACCTAGAAAATCCTGAATTGAGTGACTTACCTTAAATTAACAAACTCTGACTTTTTGCTATCACCAGAATAAAGTTTCAAAATAGGGATTTAGTTCAGTTATAGAGAAATAAAATGTATATTTTTGCCTACCTCAATTCATAGTCTGTAACTATTTTATCCACTGTATGTGCTAGTTGTCGCAGACAAGCCCACTATCTCTCTCTCTCCTTTATTTATTTATTTTTGTATTTTTAATGACTGAAATAAAACTAAAACCACAGCTTCTGGAAGAACCATTTATTCTTGCCAGTCTTGTATCTCTCCTTGAACTTGACCTTGGCCTCTCATTGAGCCTTCCCATTTGAAAGCAGAGTCTCTGAAGACATCCCTGTTGACAACAGTTTTGTCCAAGGGGCTATTGATAGAAAACCTTTTGGGCATGAGGTGATGATACAGTTTCACAAAAGACTTGATCTTTGATCTCTTTGAGATTTTCTTCTTGCCCATGGAACTTTGTAGGGATAGCTACAATTCTAGCTACCAGAGCATGGCTGTAGGGTCAATCTGAAATGCCATCATCAATGTTCTTCACGATGATCACTTTGTGTCCAGAATAGCAACTGGCCAGGAAGAGCCTCACCAGCATCACCTGGGGTCAGAGAAACCGCAGTAAGATGGTAGGTGCTGGAGTGGCTTTGAAGAGATACCCCTTGTCCAAGGGCAAAGGAGAAGCCCCAGCAAGATGGTAGGAGGGGCGAATTCATGTTTAGAATCAAATCCCATTCCCGCCAGAGATACTCAGAGGGCTCAAACAAACCTTGTTCACACCAGGACCCAGGGACCCCACAGAGACTGAGACAGAACTGTGTTTGAGCATCTCCTGTGAAGGTATGGGTCAGCAGTGGACTGCCGCAGGGACGGTGCGCTTGGTGCAGCAGACTTGGGTATGGCATAAGCCCTCTTAGAGGAGGTCACCATTAACCCCAACATAGAGCTGCCAGAACTTACTCAGGACTGGGAAATAGACTCTTGAAGGGTACAAATAGAACCTTGTGCACCAAGACCCAGGAGAAAGGAGCCGTGGCCCCACAATAGACTGACCCAGACTTGCCTGTGAGTGTCCAGGACTCCAGCAGAGGTGTGGGTTGGTGGTGGCCTGCTGCAGGGTTGGGGGCACTAGTGCAGCAGTACATGCATGGGATCTTTTGAAGGAGGTCATGATTATCTTCATTATCTCCACCATAGTTTGGCCCCAGGTAAATAGCAGGGAGGGAACACAGCTCCACCCATCAACAGAAAATTGAATTAAAGATTTACTGAACATGCACCCCTCCCCCCCAATAAGAACAAGACTCAGTTTCCCCCTCAGTCAGTCTCTCCCATCAGGAAGCTTCCATAAGCCTCTTATCCTTCTCCATCAGAGGGTAGACAGACTGAAAACCATAATCACAGAAAACTAACCAATCTAATCACATGGACCACAGCCTTGTCTAACTCAGTGAAACTATGAGCCATGTCATGTAGGGCCACCCAAGACAGACGAGTCATGGTGGTGAGTCCTGATGAAATGTGGTCCACTAGAGAAGGGAATGGCAAACCACTTCAGTATTCTTGCCTTGAGAACCCCATGAACAGTATGAAAAGGCAAAAAGATAGGACACTGAAAGATGAACTTCCCAGGTCAGTAGGTGCCCAGTATGCTACTGGAGATCAGTGGAGAAATAACTCCAGAAAGAATGAAACGACGGACCCAAAGCAAAAACAACACCAGCTGTGGATGTGACTGGTGATGAAAGCAAGGTCCGATGCTGTAAAGAGCAGTATTACATAGGAACCTGGAATGTTAGGTCCATGAATCAAAGCAAATTGGAAGGGGTCAAACAGGAGATTGCAAGAAAGAATGTCAACATTTTAGAAATCAATGAACTAAAATGGACAGGAATGGGTGAATTTAACTCAGATGACCATTACATCTACTACTGTGGGCAAGAATCCCTTAGAAGAAATGGAGTAGCCATCATAGTCAACAAGAGAGTCTGAAATGCAGTACTTGGATTCAATCTCAAAAATGACAGAATGATCTCTGTTCGTTTCCAAGGCAAACCATTCAGTGTCACAGTAATCCAAGTCTATGCTCTGACCAGTAATGCTGAAAAGCTGAAGGCAAAGAAGAAAAGGAAAGATATACCCATCTGAATGCAGAGTTCCAAAGAATAGCAAGGAGAGATAACAAAGACTTCCTCAGTGATGAGTGCAAAGAAATAGAGGAAAACAATAGAATGGGAAAGACTAGAGATCTCTTCAAGAAAATCAGAGCTACTAGGGGAATATTTCATGCAAAGATGGGCACAATAAAGGACAGAAATGGTATGGACCTAACAGAAGCAGAAGATATTAAGAAGTGGCAACAATACGCAGAAAGTGAAAGTGAAAATGAAGTCGCTCAGTCGTGTCCGACTCTTTGCGACCCCATGGACAGTAGCCTGCACAGGCTCCTCCATCCATGGGATGTTCTAGGCAAGAATACTGGAGTGAGTTGCCATTTCCTTCTCCAGAAGAACTATACAAAAAAGATCTTCACCATCCAGATAATCACAATGGTGTGATTACTCACCTAGAGCCAGACATCCTGGAATGCAAATTCAAGTGGCCTTAGGAAGCATCACTATGAAAAAAACTAATGGAGGTGATGGAATTCCAGTTGAGCTATTTCAAATCCTGAAAGATGATGCCATGAAAGTGCTGTACTCAATATGCCAGCAAATTTGGAAAACTCAGTAGTGGCCACAGGACTATGGAAAAGTTAAGTTTTCATTCCAATCACAAAGAAAGTCAATGCCAAAGAATGCTCAAACTACTGCACAATTGCACTGATCTCACATGCTAGTAAAGTAATGCTCAAAATTCTCCAAGCCAGGCTTCAATAATATGTGAACTTCCAGATGTTCAACCTGGATTTACAAAAGGCAGAGGAACCAGAGATCAAATTGCCAACATCCGCTGGATCATCGAAAAAGCAAGAGAGTTCCAGAAAAACATCTACTTCTACATTATTGATTATGCCAAAGCCTTTGACTGTGTGGATCACAACAAACTGTGGTAAATTCTTCAAGTGATGGGAATACCAGACCACCTGACCCGCCTCCCAGGAAATTTGTATGCAGGTCAGGAAGAAACAGTTAGAACTGGACATGGAACAACAGACTGGTTCCAAATAGGAAAAGGAGTATGTCAAGGCTGTATATTGTCACCCTGCTTATTTAACTTCTATGCAGAGTACAGCATGAGAAACGCTGGACTGGAAGAAGCACAAGCTGGAATCAAGATTTCCGGGAGAAATATCAATAACCTCAGAAACACAGATGACACCACCCTTATGGCAGAAAGCGAAGAAGAACTAAAGAGCCTTTTGATGAAAGTGAAAGAGGAGAGTAAAATGTTGGCTTAAAGCTCAACATTCAGAAAACTAAGATCATGGCATCTCGTCCCATCATTTCCTGGAAAATAGATGGGAAAACAGTGGAAACATTGGCAGGCTTTAATTTGGGGGGCTCCAAAATCACTGTGGTTGGTGACTGCAGTCATGAAATTAAAAGATGCTTACTTTTTGGAAGAAAAGTTATGACCAACTTCGACAGCATATTAAAAAGGAGAGACATTACTTTGCCAGTGATAGTCCATCTAGTCAAGGCTATGGTTTTTCCAGTGGTCATGTATGAATGTGAGAGTTGGACTATAAAGAAAGCTGAGTGCCAAAGTGTTGATGCTTTTGAACTCTGGTGTTGGAGAAGACTCTTGAGAGTCCCTTTGACTGCAAGGAGATCTAACGAGTCCATCCTAAAGGAAATCAGTCCTGAATATTCACTGGAAGGACTGATGTTGAAGCTAAAAGTCCAATGCTTTGGCCACCTGATGTGAAGAGCTGACTCATTGGAAAAGACCCTGAACCTGGGAAATACTGAATGCAGGAGGAGAAGAGGAGAACATAGGATGAGATGGTTAGATGTCATCACCAACTCAATGGACATGAGTTTGAGTAAGCTCCGGGAGTTGGTGATGGACAGAGTGGCCTGGTGTACTGCAGTCCACAGGGTTGCAAAGAGTCGGACACAACTGAGTGACTGAACTGTCTGACTGAGTATCACCTTCCCAAGTTTTGTGAACTTGTCCATTTTGACAGCGACCACTCGGGCCTACAGCAGAAAGCCCATTATCTCTTTTTGAGGAGAATCGCCTAACTCAATCCTCCAGCCTGAGGAAAGGCATCTTGGTGAACATTAGCCACTTAATGGCTAGAAATGCCTCAAGAACTGACAACCCTGGTTGGCTGGCTAGTAATATATGAGGAAATTTGTGGCCCAAAACTGTGCCTAGAAAAGTAGTGACAATTAATTGTGTCAATCATCGACTGTACCTTTGGCATCTCAACAAAGTATGGAAAGTATCAAATAATTGCTAGTAGAAAGAGATGTAATACAGAAAGATAAAGATAGCATGGAGTGAAAAGAATAGTGTTAGAACACTATTGCAAAGTTCCATAGAATCTTGTTGCTTGATTCTATGGGTTGACCAAGTGTCTTGATGCCTTAGGTCCTGAGTGGCAGCTATTCCTAGTTTTGTGTGAGATTCTTTTCTGCTACAATAAAAGTTTTGCAACAACTCCAAATACCTTAGGTGGACAGAATTAGTCTCCGTTTCCTGTAATCTAAAGGGTCTAATTTTACCTGTGTCCAAGAAATTGCAAGTAGTTCAGTAAGGGACTGAAGTGAGAGATAAGAATTAAGACTGGAGACCTAGGCAGTTAGAATAACAGTCTTGAAAATAATAGGGAGGTAATGAAGAATTTTAAACAATTGAATGATTCCCTCCAAATTCCCAAGTGCTGAATTGAATGTTTGAAAGTTGCACAACTGGACGTGGAGAGGGTAGTTTGGATTTTTTTTCTATAATCAAAAGAGAAAATGAAGGCCTGATGCTGAAGTTATGCCATGTTTGGTTGGGAAAATCATGAGATCAGTTTTAGACTCTGTGAGTTTGAAGTCCTTCTGGTACTTTCAGATGAGGTGTCTAGAAGTTGTTGGATTTATGGGTCTGAAACACAGAAGAGATATTCTGATTGGTGACATAGATGTTAGTCATTTGTCATTAGTATTGGTGGAAGCCTTGGGTGAAGGTAGAACCTCCCCAAAAGATTATCCAGTGTAAAAAGAAAAGAGGACAGAATGTGAATTTGTGGCAGCAGCAAAATCAAAAAGGGAGGGGAGAGGAGGAGGTACTCGTAAGGTAGAGTGAAGAGTTGCCAGATAGGTAGAAGGAAAACCAAGAGGTACTCTCTCTATGAGTTATAGCAAATGCGTAATATGATGATTGAATAAATGTCCCCCACATATCCTTGGAAATTATCCTTTGTAATTTATAAGTATTTGCATTTATTTGGTTAAAATATATCAATTTACCTTTGTAATACTTGGTAAACCTGTTAAATGAATGCAATGCAAGACAGGAATGAAACACAAGGATTATTTTTCTACTCACACATAGCAGTAGATGTGCTATACTTTGACTCACAGCTCAAATGGTTGATTCATCATTACAGTTCATGGGCCCATTGTACTGTCTGTTGCCACATATTCACAGCATCCACTTATTCTTCCAGTATTTATTTTTTAAATAAAAACTAATTGTAAGCTTTCACATATTGATAAATTATAAAATGCTGCTTCTGTCTCCTCCGTTCTTATGTTTGCTCCCTCTTCTCTATTCATATTGGCGTGTGACATTGTTGCTCTCACCAAATGAGTCATTTGAAGTGGGAATGTGAATTTAAAAGGTTAAGCCATCTCAAAAAGAACTCCATTCCACTCTCTTATATTGATGACAAATATAACTGTAGAATCAAGTGTAAATTCACAACTCTTAGTAGTTTAGACTGGTAATACAGTTCCGCCATTATAATTTTACAAGTAGAATTTGTTGATAACACTTTGCTTTGTGTTTCTCTTGTAAGTATCATCATGTTTCAACGAGATCTATCCAGGTAGTATAACTGTCAATTGAAATGTACCTCTCAAAAGATATGAAGTGGAAGTTACTCTACTTTTCAGGATTGGTTAAATGGTTGGATGCACAGCAATATAATGAAAATTAGGTAAATTAAGGATGTATACAAACCTCATCAGGGATGGTGTTGAGGATTTTTTTCTCTTCCTATTTTCTTTTGACCTTGCTTTTAAATGTATAAACTTTTAGTTTTAAGTTAAAATCCTAATACATGTTCACTGTAGAAAACTTGGAAAATATAAAATAGCGTAAAGAAGCAAATGAAATTATCTATAATCTCACTACCCTCTTGCCATTTTCTTCATATACACACATGTAATTGAAACAACAGATATTGCAATGTATATACATACAGCTTTTATATTAAAATTAATATATTATGCACATTTCCCCTTACAATATATATTCTTAGATACTGTTTTAGTGGCCTTGTGATTTGCCATGACATTGATTTACCATCTTTTATCTTCTCAGGCTGTACTGTGCAAATGAGTATTTTAAATGACAATACAAAGTTGTTACTTAATTGTTCTAGTTGCATTACAAATGACTGACAGCACTACAGGGGATCAAATGGGGGTAATACACATGGAACACTTTGAAAAGGCATGAAAGCAATTCTGAAAATATTCTTATAATTGATTCAGGAAAGTAAACATATCAAAGGTAAGAAAGGCAAAGTGGAATAAAGCTCCAAATTAAGTGAAGTTTTAAAAAGGAATAGTTCTCTATAACATTCTGTAAGTGGAATAAACATCCACTGAGGTTTCTGAGAGGACTTTGTCTTTATATACTTTATCTTTCTGACCCCCCATTAATCATCAAATGTTCAAAATTTTCAGTATTTAAGCAATCAAACTATCTCTCAGACTGCTTTTTATATCTGGAAGCAGCACAAACACCAAAGAATCTTAACACTGGGATTAGAAAATATGATTTTCATATAGGTATGGAACACCCCAAAGTTTACTGTGCTTCTATTTTCCTTATCAGATTATAAGTCCTGTTTAACGTTAAAAAAGAATTTCTACCTATATGTATTCAAAATTTTCAGCACTGAGTATATTATTTGTGCAATTTAAAAAATGTATATTGTTGGAGACTATTTTCTAATGATGGCCATAACAATATCTCTCATTCTACATTCTCTTCTTAAAATGTACTTTGCCATTCTCTCATAGAGAGGTGGTCTATATTCCCTCCTCCTGAAACCAGGTGAATTTCTATGGCTATTTGGATCAGTAGAATATAGCAGAAGTTAAGCCATGTTACTTCCAAGATTAGGTTATAAAAGGTGGTAGAGCTTTCATCTGGCTTTTTCTCTCTGGGATGCTTGCTCTTGGAACCTAACTGCCATGCTGTGATGGAGTCTAGGCAACACAGAGGGGTCATATGTTCATGTTCTGGCAAACAATTCCAGCCAACTGAGGTCTTAGTCAACTGCCAGCACCACCGTGAGACATGGGAGTGAGGAAAACTTTGAGATGAGTCCAACTTCCTGCATGTAGCTGAACAAGACACCATGAGCAAGAAGTACCTAGGTGAATCCAGTCAACCTCAGAAATGTGAAATAATAATAGTAATAATAATAGGTGATTGTTGCTGGTTTATACCACTAAGTGTGGAGTTGTTGTTATGCAGTAATGGACAACCAGAACGTATATCAACAATTAAATTAGACAGAGGGCTATAAAACATTATCAGTTTGCTTGCATTGATGAAATGCTTGGACTAATCTAGTCCTACTATACAATGGTAGGCAATAAACACTCAAACCCCTATCAAATGGAGAACTGAAGTAACCATAAACTGAGAAAGCAAAAAAGGAACCTTTTAAAAACCACTTTTATCACAGCTATAAGAGAGGACAACATTGCTGGGCATGGCTGGGAAACACTAGCAGCTGTTGGACAGGGCTGGCAAACATCTGAAGGATGCAGGAGAGCCCAGTTAGAACAATAGCTTGAGGACAACAGTGTCTATGAGAGGCAGGGTAGAGAACCAAGTGACTCTGCATACAGTGGTCACAGCTGCAAATCAAAGAGCCATTTCACATTTGGATTTTGGCAATATAATGGTGATTTTTTTTTCAATACTCATGCATATGAGCATAAAGAGACAGATATCACTGCTTGAACCAGTACTTCGACTGTTAACATTCCATCATGCATATTTCAGTAGTAGAGTGGTTCTCTCTATAACTTTGTTGTTGTTTAGTCACTCAGTCGTGTCTGACTCTTTGCGACCCCATGGACTGTAGCCCCACAGGCTGCTCTGTCTCTGGGATTCTCCAGGCAAGAATATTTGACTGGGTTGCCATTTCCTTCTCCTCTATAACTTTATCCACACTTTATTTTTTCTTTGTAACTGATTAAACAAGAGCACAACCTAAAACAAGTCAAAACTACTCTTGAAGGATCATACAAGTATGAGGGAGATTATGAGAATTGGGTCACAAAGCATCTGTCACAGGAATACTAGTTTCCAGTGACAGTAGGCTATGAGGAGGAACTTAAGGGTCTGTGAAATCAAGGGCCACAGTTGAGAGTTGGGAAAGTAGATGGATCTGGAGAGTGAATAGGGTTGGGCCACAAACTACAGAGAGAAAACAAACAAGGGGAATTTGGAAACTACTTGAACATTTGTCCATCGCTTCATCCTCTTAAATTTGGCACTAAGTGTTTTGTAACGCTAGGGATTAAATCTTAAAGGGCAAGTCTTGCCCTCCTGGCTCTCAGAGTCATGCTAGGCTTTCTTTGAGCTCATCCAGTGCTAGATTGCACACACTTAAAAGTTTGTTTGAGGCAGAATGAATAATCAGGTTGATTCTTCTGTCCACACTTTTCCATCTCATGCTTTGTTAGTCTGGGGAACTGTCCCAGGAAATTCACTGTGTGCTTATCCTAGTTCTAGGACATTGTAGAGGACTATTTCTTTCTAAAACTTCCCTTAATTCAGAACTTTATGCCACTATGGCTTTCTTTTCTTTGATTTGTTTGCTTCCCTGATCAACTTACAAGAACATTTTCAAGTTTCTTTCATGCCTTTTCAAAGTGTTTCACATGCATTACCCCCTGCACTGAATATTATTAGCTACCTTTTTAATTGCTGGGAACCAAGTGAGAGGTGGGCTTCCATGAGGTCTGGCAACATAGAGAATGTTGAAATGCAAAGTGTGTGCATACATGTGGTGGTGATAAGCTGGACATAGTGAATAATCAGGTTGACTGCCTATGTGACTCAGAGTAACAGGTTGGGCTCACTGGGAAGCAGACTCTGAGAGAGAAATTAGCTTCCAGAAGGTTTATTGGGGAGTGCTTTACAGACCAAAACCTGGAGGAGAAGGGAAGGAAGTGTACTGGGCAGAGGGAGAACTTGGGCGTTAATAGTCTTAAAAGAGACTTTAACCAATCCCACAGGCAAAGCTGCATCCTGAAGGATTGACCCACATTACAACAAAGGGGCTATGTGTATATAATTCTCCATTATGTTCATGGGATGCAAGTTGCCCCTGGGAAAGACACATGACTTTAAGCGTAGCAGCTCTTTCTAGCTGCAGTTTTTGGAGAGGGTTGACAACTGAAGACTGCCTCTTGGTTGCATTACCAGAAGCTGAGAGAATGAAAAAGGATCTAGATGGCACAACACAGTATCTACTATACTCAGAATGGAACCAAGGACATATCTTAAAATTTGTGCCAAATCTGACTGATACATTTGGACTGTGAGCAAATGCTTGAGAGGAAAGAGGAAGCAAAGAAATTTTTGCTGCACCTGACTACATTCTCTCAAAGTGGAATCTTTAAATGCTTCTCAAGACATAGCTATAAGTTGAAAAAATATTAGAAGAACTAGTTGGAAATACCTTAGGGAAAGACTAGTGTTCAGACCATGAAATGAGTAGAGATGGTAATCAAAGTGTGGTGCCTTGTATATGAATGGTCTGTAAAAGTAATTCATTTGAAATGCAAGAGGAGAACCACTAAAGAATTATGTCACAAAAGCCAAGGTAAGAGATAGTTTTAGGAAGGAAAGAATGTTCAGCAGTATCAAATTTCAAGTAAGAACCATGCCCACCCCCCCACCCCCCGATTAAAGGGCTCAGAAAGTAGGCTGGTACTGGTCACTTTGTACAAAATCATTTCAGATGAACAACTGGAGCAAAAATCAGACTGCAATAGATTAAAGTGTGAGAGTAAAACTAGGAAGAAATATGAGAGCTAATCACTTTTTTTTTTCCCCCTGAATTGCGGAGGAAGAAACTACAAGCTCATCACTTGTATTGAGATTTTGGTCTGAGGAAAGTTTTCTTTTGAAGATGGCAACGAAGTGAACATGGGTATAGACTGAGAGGAAGGAGCTAGGGGAAAAGAAAAGTTGAAGATAAAGACAGTTAAGGATAATCCATAAGTTCTGTTCCCGAAGCTTATGGGAAGCAATGCAATCCATGGCACATATGTAGGAGTTAGGTTTTAATGGTGACCCCCTTCTTCAAAAACAAAATAAAAAAGTGAAATATAATTGTTTTAAATATTCATGAATGATACCACAATAACCTTGTATTTTTTAAGGAATAAGTAAGGATGACCTTAAGCTAATAAGGTCATCCATACATCATACATCCACATGTCAAGGATGATCTTAAGCTAATAAGAAACCAATATGGCTGCTTCATGGTTCCTTAAGCTCATTTAAGAAGTAGGTGACTTATTTAGGATTATAATACTGCATCAAGCATACACTTGTCATTGTCCACATGCTTGGCTCGGATATTAATAAAATTATACAATTTTAAAGAGGAAAGGGACTATTTTAGGCAACTATCACTTCAAGTGTAAGGTTTACTAAGGAAAATGGTCTAGGCAGTTTCAGATGCTCAGATGACCTTGTTGTGTGCCATATGCTTGGCCTCAGCTGCCTGGAATGGGGAGACCATCCAACTCTAAAGCAGCCAAACTATAGGCTATCGAGTGATTTACTGGCCTAGAGGTCCTAGTAGTTCCAGTGGCCTGTGAGAAAATTGTCTATCAGGGATGATGGTGATGGATTGAATCAATTTAATCTCCTTCAGTTAGTTGGAGTAAGAAACAAAAGGGAAGAGCAAGGAAATTGTTAGTAGCAGCAGAAGCTGAAAGAAATACAAAGAGAAGCTGGTGAGAGAGGCCCTGAGACAACTTGGACTGTGAGAAATTCATGGATGAGAGGAAGCTAGGAATGAGGAGGAACTAGAAAACATACAGAGGAGAGTGTGAAGTCAGTGTAATTTTAAATGCTTGGCCCAAGGTCACAAACTCAGTGATTAGCAACATCTGAATCAGAATTCTATTTAGCCATTTTCTTTCTGCTTCTATAACAAACAGATACCTTTGACTGTCCCACAGTGCCTTCCAAATGTGGCTGTGAATCAGAATCACTGGAATTCTGATTTTGAAAAAATACATTGCTGATCCCTAGGCATTACTTCTGGTAATTCTTCTCCACTAAGTCTGGCTGTAACATATGGGTCTGTACATTTGACAAGCTCCACAGGTGATTCTGATGTGAGAGATCAACTGACCTGAGTCTAGGAATCACTTTCCCAGGACATAGCTCTGTGCCCAAGTGCTCTTAGGTACTTATTTTAAATTCAGGTCCAGGAAGACTTCATTGTTACTATGGTGATGGAATAGGCGTTAATAGGAATATTTATATTACTAAGATAGGAAATGAAGGGAATTACATTACTGGCATAACAATTACTCTTTCTTGGACTGGCATAAAACTTAGAAGCTCCTGCTTAGAAAGCAGATCATATATTCTTTCCCCTGACTCTATAGCAAAATGACTAAGCCTGAGTTTCCACTGAAGTTTTGTGAATTTTCACATCCTTGTAAGCATACCTGTACATAGGAAAGTATTTTTAAAGAGTGCCTTCCACAGAGTAAAGTCTTAATACAATTATGCTTGAAATTTATGGCACAAACTTGGGGCACATCAGAAGAGGGCCTGTGCATATGAAATGGATATTTATAGAATGGAGCCATTTTTTATTTTAAACACTGTACTCTATATCTTTTGTATCTGCGTGCCTACACAGCACAGTCAGAAAGCAGTAACTCACTTGTTGATTGATTGATTAGGACCTCAGTTCAAAGTCACGGTAGTGTTATTTTTATCTCATTTCTGCCATTACCCTTCACTCTTCTTCCTTCTCCTCCAGATAAAATGGAAATTAAGTGAACCAGTATCCTGTAATTTTCAAGGCCTCCAAGTAGTCCTTCAATTCCTCCAAGTAAGACATGCCTTCTCAATGGAGGTGATATCACCTCCAAGGGAGCAAACTGATTCTTGGTAGAGCCAAAAATATCTTAGGTATTATAATGCTTTGTGGCCCTACATAGTACATAAACAGGTGCAAAGTGACCTGGTATTAAAAATTTCACGGTGTTGAGAAATTACTTGGGCAAATATGTCTTAAAAAGTCTCCTTAGGTGGGGAGTAATAATCAAAAAAGTTTGAGAGGAGTGAGACACCAAGGTGTTTCATGGATTCCACACACACGGGGGTCTGCTGAGGTCTCCTGTGGGGCGGTGCCCATATGCAGGTTGATTATAATTAGCCACTGGAGGACCATATCAGAGCTAGCAGTTCAGCACCAAATCAAGAAAGATAAAAGTAATCAGAAGATATGCAAACAATTAGGATGCTGAATTTCAGGGTGAAGAGAGTCCCCAGTAAGATGCAGAAGCTGTCTGCCCCTCAACCACAAACTTCACCACAGACCTGGAAGAAACCTCGGTCCTCAGAGACTTGGAAAAGGCTGTCTTAGAACCTGTGTGGAGGTTACAAAAACCATCCCTCTGGTGGTGGCCTGAGCAGATTATCTCAACCCCAATGTTGCTCTGAACATTGCATTCAAGATTTGAGAAGATTAGGAGTGCTAAGAGATCAAGCCCAGAGCCTTTGGAGTGGGAACACTGACTCCAAGACCTAGACTACCAGAGAAGTAACCTGAGGGAGTATCAAATAGTGAGAACTCACACAAGGTAACCACTTGAATACAAGACCTGGTATCACCTAACAACCAGTAGCACCCTGTGCAGGATGCCTCATCTAAACAACAAACAAAACAAAAATACAGACCCAGTCATCAGCAAACAGGATTACCACCTCACTCAGCCTTGCCCATCAGAGAAAAAACAAACAAACAAAAAACTCAGCAAAAATCTCACCCTATATGAAGCTTATACAAACCACTGGACCAACCTTAGGAGGGCAGAAATGAAAATGAAGAAAGAATTCAACCTTGAAGCCTGGGAAAAGGAGACCTCAAACACAATAAGTTAAAAAAAAATAATGAAAAGGCAGAGAAATACTACACAAATGAAGGAACAAACTAGAAACCCAGAAGTCCAAATAAATTAAGAGGAAATAGGCAAACTACCTGAAGAAGAATTCAGATAATGATAGTAAGGATACTCAAAACCCTTCAAAACAAAATGGAGAACACGCAAGAATCAATTAACAAACACCTAGAAGAATTAAAGGATAAACATACAAATACAAACAACACAATTACTGAAATTAAAAATATGCTAGAAAGAATCAGTAGCAGAATATCTGAAGCAGAGGAATGAATCAGTGAGCTGGAAGATAAAATGGTAGAAATAACTTCTGAAGAGCAGAATAAAGTAAAAAGAATGAAAAGAACTGAGGATAGTTTCAGAGACCTCTGGGACAATATCAAATGCACCAGCATTCAAATTATAAGGGTCCCAGAAGAAGAAGAGAAAAAGAAATGGTATGAGAAAAAATTTTGAAGAGGTTATAGTTGAAAATTTTCCCAACATGGAAAAGGAAATCGACAATCAAGTCCAAGAGGCACAAAGAGTCCCATACAAGATAAACCCAAGGAGAAACATGCCAAGACATATACTAATCAAACTAACAAAGACTAAACACAAAGAAATAATATTAAAAGCAGCAAGGGAAAAGCAACAGCTGATCTTTCAGCAGAAACTCTTCAGGGCAGAAGGGAATGGCAGGATATATTTAAAGTACTGAAAGGGAAAAATCTACAACCCACGTTACTGTACCCGGCAAGGATCTCATTCAAAATTGATGGAGAAATAAAAAGCTTTTCAGACAAGCGAAAGTTAAGAGAATTCAGTACCACCAAACCAGCTTTACAACAAATGTTAAAGGGACTTATGTAGTCAAGAAATACAAGAGAAGAAAAAAAGATCTACAAAATCAACTCCAAATAATTAAGAAAATGACAATAGGAACATATATATCAATAATTACTTTAAATGTAAATGGATTAAATGCTCCAACCAAAAGACACAGACTGGCTGAATGGATACAAAAACAAGACCCATATATATGCTGTCCACAAGAAACCCACTTCAGACCTAAAGACACAGATAGACTGAAAGTGAGAGGATGGAAAAATATATTGCATGCAAATGGAAAGCAAAAGAAAGCTGGAGTAGCAATCCTCATATCAGACAAAATAGACCTTAAAATAAAGAAGATTACAAGAGATAAGGACGCTACACAATGATCAAGGGATCAATCCAAGAAGAAGACATAACAATTGTAAGTATCTATGCACCCAACATAGGAGCACCTCAATACATAAGACAAACACTAACAGACATAAAAAGAGAACACAGTAATAGTAGGAGACTTCAACACTCCCACTCACAACAATGGACAGATCATCAAAACAGAAAATTAATAAGGAAACACAAGTCTTAGATGATACATTAGATGAGATGGATCTCATTGATATTTTCAGGACATTCCATCCAAATGCAGAAGAATACACCTTCTTCTCAAGTGCACATGGAACATTCTCCAGGATAGACCACATCTTGGGACACAAATCAAACCTCAGTAAATTTAAGAAAATTGAAATCATATCAAGCAACTTCTCCTAACAGATCACTATGAGACTAGATATCAATTACAAGAAAAAGCTGTAAGAAACACAAACACATGGAGATTAAACAACACATTCCTAAATAACCAACAGGTTCCAGAAGAAATCAAAAGGGAACTCAAAAAATTTCTAGAAACAAATGACAATGAAAACACAACTGAAAACCTATGGGATGAAGCAAAAGCAGTTCTAAGAGGGAAGTTTAACAATATAATCTGTAGCTAGGACTTCGAGAACTATGTTGAATAATAGTGGTGAAAGTGGACACCCTAAAGAAAGAAGAAACACATTGAATAGACAACCTAACATTACACCTAAAACAATTGGAAAGAGAAGAACCAAAAAACCCCAAAATTAGTAGAAGAAAAGGAAAAAGAAAAGAAAGTCACTCAGTTGTGTCTGACTCTTTGTGATCCCATGGACTGTAGCCTACCAGGCTCCTCCGTCCATGGGATTTTCTAGGCAAGAGTACAGGAGTGGGCTGCCATTTCCTTCTCCAGGGGATCTTCTCGACCCAGGGATCGAACCTGGGTCTCCCACACTGTGGACAGACGCTTTACCTTTTAAGCCACCAGGGAAGCCAAGAAGTAGAAGGAAAGAAATCATAAAGATCTGAACAGAAATAAATGAAAAAGAAATGAAAGAAACAATAGTAAAGATTAATGAAACTAAAAGCTGGTTCTTTGAGAAGATAGACGCAATTGATAAACCTTTAGCAAGACTCATCAAGAAAAAAAGAGAGAAGAATTAAATCAACAAAATTAGAAAGAAAAAGGAGAGGTTACAACAGACAATGCAGAAATACAAAGGGTTATAAGAGACTATTATGAACAACTATATGGCAATAAAATGGATAACCTGAAAGAAATGGACAGATTCTTAGAAAAGTTCAATCTTCCAAGACTAAACCAGGAAGAAATAGAAACTATGAACAACCCAATTACAAGCACTGAAACTGAAGCTGTGATAAAAAATTTCCCAAAAAACAAAAGCCCAGGATCAGATGGCTTCACAGGAGAATTATATCAAACATTTAGAGAAGAGCTAATGCCTATCTTTCTAAAACTCTTTCAAAAAATTGCAGAGGAAAGAACACTTCCAAACTCATTCTATGAGGCCACCATCACCCTGATACCAAAACAAGACAAAGGCAACACAGAAAAATAAAACTACAAGCCAATATCACTGATGAACATAGATGCAAAAATCCTCAACAAAATTTTAGCAAACAGAATTCAGCAAATATATTAAAAAGCTCATACACTATGATCAAGTTGGGTTTATTCCAGGGATGCAAGAATTCTTCAATATATGCAAATCAATCAATGTGATACACCACATTAACAAATTGAAAGATAAAAACCATATGATAATCTCAATAGATGATGAAAAAGCCTTTGACAAAACTCAGCACCCATTTATGATTAAAACTCTTCAAAAAATGGGCATAGAAGAAACCTACCTCAACACAGTAACGGCCTGATAAGCTCACAGCAAACATTATTCTCAATGGTGGAAAATCTGAAAGCATTCCCCCTAAGATCAGGAACAAGACAAGGGTGTCCAGTTTCACCACTATTATTCAACAAAGTTCTCAAAGTCCTGTCTACAGCAATCAGAGAAGAAAAAGAAATTAAAGGAATCCAGACTGGAAAAGAAGATGTAAAGCTTTCACTGTTTGCAGATGACATGATACTGTACACAGAAAACCCTAACAATAGTATCAGAAAATTACTACAGTTAATCAGTGAATTTAGCAAAGTTGCAGGATACAAAGTCAATACACAGAAATCACTTGTATTTCTACATACTAACAATGAAAAATCAGAAAGAGAAATTAAGGAATCAATCCCATTCACCATTGCAATAAAAAGAATTAAATATCTAGGAATAAGCTTACCTAAGGAGACAAAAGAACTGTACACAGAAAATTATAAGACACTAATGAAAGAAATCAGATGACATAAACAGATGGAGAGATATTGCATGTTCCTGGGTAGGAAGAATCAATATTGTGAAAATGACTATACTACCAAATGCAATCTACAGATTCAATGTGATCCCTATCAAATTACCAATGACATTTTTCACAGAACTAGAACAAAAACGTTCACAATTCGTATAGAAACACAAAAGACCCCGAATAGCCAAAGCAGTCTTGAGTAAGAAGAATGGAGCTGGAGGAATCAACCTTCCTGACTTCAGCCTATACTACAAAGCTACAGTCATCAAGACAGTATAGTACTGGCACAAAAACAGAAATATAGATCAATGGAACAGCATAGAAAACCCAGAAATAAACCCATGCACTTATGGGTACCTTATTTTTTGACAAAGGAGGCAAAAATATACAAAGGGTCAAAGACAGCCTCTTCAGTACATGGTGCTGGGCAAACTGGACAGCTACATGTAAAATAATGTAATTAGAACACTTCCTAACACCATATACAAAGATAAACTCAAAATGGATTAAATACCTAAATGTAAGACCAGAAACTATTAAACTCTTAGAAGAAAACATAGGCAGAACACTTGATGACATAAATCAAAGCAAGATCCTCTATGTCCCACCTCCTAGAGTAACAGAAATAAAAACAAAAGTAAACAAGTGGGACCTGATTAAACTTAAAAGTTTTGCACAGCAAAGGAAACTATAAGCAAGGTGAAAAGACAACCCTCAGAATGGGAGAAAATAATAACAAATGAAACAACTGACACAGGATTAATTTCCAAAATATACAAGCAGCTCATACAACTCAGTACTGGAAAAACAAACAACCCAATCAAAAAGTGGGAAAAGGACTTAAACAGATATTTCTCCAAAGAAGACATACAGATAGCTAACAAACACATGAAAAGATGCTCAACACCGCTCATTATTAGAGAAATGCAAATCAAAACTACAATGAGATATCACCTCATACCGGTCAGAATGGCCATCATCAAAAAGTCTACAAACAACAAATGCCAGAGAGGGTGTGGAGAAAAGGGAACACTCTTGCACTATTGATGGGAATGTAAATTGATACAGCCACTGTGGAAGACGGTATAGAGATACTTTTAAAAACTAGGAATAAAACCACCATATGACCCAGAAATCCCATTCCTAGGCATATACCCTGAGAAAACCAAAATTGAAAAAGACACATGTATTCCATTGTTTGTTGCAGCACTATTCACAATAGCTAGAAGCAACTTAGATGTCCATCGGCAGGTGAATGGATAAAGAATTTGTGGTGCATATACATAATGGAATATTCAGTTCAGTTCAGTTCAGTCGCTCAGTCGTGTCCGACTCTTTGCGACCCCATGAATCGCAGCACGCCAGGCCTCCCTGTCCATCACCAACTCCCGGAGTTCACTCAGACTCACGTCCATGGAGTCAGTGATGCCATCCAGCCATCTCATCCTCTGTCGTCCCCTTCTCCTCCTGCCCCCAATCCCTCCCAGCATCAGAGTCTTTTCCAATGAGTCAACTCTTCGCATGAGGTGGCCAAAGTACTGGAGTTTCAGCTTTAGCATCATTCCTTCCAAAGAAATCCCAGGGCTGATCTCCTTCAGAACGGACTGGTTGGATCTCCTTGCAGTCCAAGGGACTCTCAAGAGTCTTCTCCAACACTACAGTTCAAAAGCATCAATTCTTCGGTGCTCAGCTTTCTTCACAATCCAACTCTCACATGCATACATGACCACTGGAAAAACCATAGCCTTGACTAGATGGACCTTTGTTGGGAAAGTAATATCTCTGCTATTACTCAGCCATAAAAAGGAATGCATTTGAGTCAGTTCTAATGAAGTGGATGAATCTAGAACCAATTATACAGAGTGAAGTAAGTCATAAAGAGAAAGATAAACATCATATTTAATGCATATATATGGAATCTAGAAGAATGGTACTAAGGAACTTATTTACAGGACAGCAATGGAGAAAGAGACATAGAGAATAGACTTATGGACATGAGAGGGGAGGAGAGGGTGAGATGTATGGAAAGAGTAACATGGAAACTTACATTACCATATGTAAAATAGATAGCCAATGGGACTTTGCTGTATGGCCCAGGAAACTCAAACAGGGGCTCTGTATCAACCTAGAGGTTTGCGACGAGGAGGGAAATGGGAGGGAGGTTCAACAGGAAGGGGATATATGTATACCTATGGCTGATTCATGTTGAGATTTGACAGAAAACAACAAAATTCTGTAAAGCAATTATCCTTCAATAAAAAGATGAATTTAAAAGTTCAGTTGACCTACCAAAAGGGTTAAAAGAAAGTTGAGAAACACTTTTAAGGACCCTACAAAACCCTGGCCACCTAGCACCTAGGCTTTGTCTCAATACACAAACAGATTACTATGAGGAATTTCAGTGGTGGATAGGCAGAATGAGTCATTTAGGAGGGCCAGCTCCCTGCCTGGCCATTAAAGACTCCTTGAGTAGTGTCACAGTATCAGCCAAGCAGCCAAATATTCTGTTTGAGGAGTACTTGAAGAGTTAGCACTCTTTAGAGGAGCCTGAAGGATTTAATATAATGAACCGGATTTCAAGGGATGACTTAGCTTTTATAGATGGAGTCCCCTAATTCAGTTCTACGAGAGGAAATGAGAATCAACTGATACTAATGGAAGAATTACAGTAGTAGAATAGCCAACTGGTGAATGAGTTATTCAAAATATTATTCATCCAGAAATGCTTCAAGCAATGGAAGAGACAAAAGTCCAGAAGTAGATTAACCCAAACATCACGACATGGTTGAATATGTTGAGTCCAAAAGTCATTAATGCAGCAGAAATAATGTGTCTGGATAGTGTTTGGAAGCATTTCTACTCAAGACTCCAATGGAGTATTTATTTGATTATTCAAGTAACTTCATGATCTAGAGTTAAGTGCACATTTTTTGTCAAATTATTGACAGTTTGTATTCAAGACTAAACCAGTTGTGTTAACATGAACAATCCATTAAATTAAAGGCATAATTACTATATATACAGTGACATTTGGGAAAACATAAAAAGAAATGAAAGATTAAGTTACAAATATTGTAAAGTTTTTCAAAATGTGTTAATGCAGACTCAGAACTGCACATTAATCTCCTGCAACAGATTATTTCACTTCATGAAGTTCTGATATGTTATTGATAAATACCTATAATCTATTAAACCAGTATAGCTCTGGGATGCTGAATTTTCAGAAAACAGTTTATCAGTGCATCATAACTATAGGCCACCACAATTACAATACAATGTACTATTTCTTATATAGTTTACTTAAATTATTATATTTATGGTTCAGCCGTTATCTCCAACTCTCTGTGACCCTGTGGACTGTAACACTCCAAGTTCCTCTGTCCATGGAATTTTCCATGCAAGAATGCTGAAGTGGTTTGCCATTTCCTACTCCAAGGGATCTCACTGACCGAGGGATCGAACCTGCATGTCTTGAGTCTCCTGTGTTGGCAGGTGAATTCTTTACCATGGTGCCACCTGGGAAGACTACCACATTTACAATACAGTGTACTATTTATTATAACTTATTAAGCCAAATTTATTATATAGTTTATTAAATTAATATATTTATGGTACAGTACATGCTGTATTAATCTTGCCTTTCACCCTGTGACATGAAGAGGTCTTGGCATTATCATTAGAGTAACGTCCAAAAACACCCAATGATAAGGCAGGGCTTCTTGGCTGAATGTCTTACATGTGCCCTTTTATGTCCCATATCCTTGTATTACTCTGCTTGCTACTCTGTGCCCAGAGACATTGACCTCTGCAGACTGCTTCAGTAAGTTCCCTTTGCCATTTGACTTCCCATTTGGCCAATATGAGGCACCTGCAAGAAATAGGAAAGTGAAAAGAATGAAAATATTTACCCCTGGTTCCATCTCTGCCTAGTCACCAGAAGCTCACTGCTTCCCTCTTAATGAAGGTCATAACTGTCTCCTTATAGATACTCTCTCCAGCTTCTAGTAATGACACCCTCCCCTTGTTTCTTCAGGCTTCAGATTCCCACACCTTTGTAAATGGTCCAGTCCTTAAATCCTCCTCAGTTATCCGGTTGAGTGTGCCATCTCTTTCTGCAGAAACCTAGGACACTATACCATAGTAGACTATAAGATTATGTCAAATCATTGACCTTTTACTCTATTATGCTCTCTGTAAGCTAAATTGATAGAAAAGGACATTTGACTTTCTAAGCCCCAGATATCAGTAAATGAATTAGTTATAGCCCAAGTGTGAAACCTGGAGTATTATGCAAAGGTGGGCATTGCTGCAGTGTAGAATATTGTTGCATGTCATTTAAGACAAATTGAGGTGCCCATTAGTTGTGAAGAAGATCTGTTGATAATGCAAACATTTTAAAACCTTCAATTTAAAACAAGCAGAATAAACAATGGACATTTTTGAAGGTACTAGTGAAACACTGGATCCAGAGAGCTTTGCCTTTATTACCAAGAAAGGTAACAAAATTAATTTCCTGTGGAAACAGAATAATTTTCATTACTCCCCTTAAGCCAGAATCAATAATTTAGAATGGTTCAAAATAATCTTAAAAAATGCCTCAACCTTGGTGTGGACTTGTATAAAAATATTCATGTCTACCTATCAATGTGCAAGTTTTCAAATATAGGAAATACAGGTAAGAGTTTATTTGCATTTATAGGTAGCTCTAAAGCTAATAGACTAGGCAAATTCAGGTTTGCTCTTTATCCTGAAAAGAATACAGAGGACTGCCACTGACTGTGCCTGCCACTGAGAAATATTAAGCAATAAATTTCAGAGCAAAGGAAACTTAGAAAATTGTCATCATTTCACACTTGGAAATCTTGTAACTCAGTTTTGTTTCATAGAGAGCTGAGAGAACACTAGGTTATCTCTTTATGCTTTCTCTTTTGTAACCAGATTCATCTGAAACTAGTTGCCAAATACATTCTAAGTGTCAACATTATTACTCTCCATTTTGTTTTTTGCAGAGAAAAATAAATGTGCATATTTTTCTATAGTTGGAATTGTGGTTTGTTGACATCCTCTAAACATCTTATTACAGGGAGTTGTATAAAAAGGTCCTTGGCACAGGCAAAGGCAGATCTATCAGACAGATGTACCTCTTACTTGCACTGGAATTCCTCTAGGGTCATATATGTCTACATAAGGCAGATGGCTTAATAATTACTTCTGAAGAGTTCATGTAGACCAGCAATTCAAGGTCAGTGGGGGTGCTGGAAATTTCCATATTGATGAATACATTCCACACTAGTAATATGGGCAGAGAGTGTGACTGTCCTTATTTGGTCCCCTACCCCCAGCTGGGCCTAACTTACTGTGGACACTTGATGAATATTAATTAAGGTAGAAATTAATTGAAGCAATGAACTCCCAATGAGGGAGAAGGACAAAGACTGACAAAGACATGTTATCAATTGACATGTGACGGATTTTCCTTTTTCCCTCAAACCTGGAAGAAATATAGATTCAAGACCTAGTCATTTTCTCCTACTGGCAGCTCCATCTGGCATCCACGTAAAGAGGTGTATAAAGCAGCCTTGTGTTTTGTAGTGATACAAAATCCGGCACTAGATTTCCATGGGGGTTAGTCAGTGGAGAAGCCCTCCAAGTGGACTCCCGCAGCTAGAGTGGCAAAGAGCTTTTGCTAATCTTTTTCATCTCTATGGGCTTAGCCCTTAGAATTATGGGACCAGGCCATAACACGGCATGCAAAAGCCATAATAATGATGATTTCATCTCAGGTTGTTTGTAGAACTCTGACTTCCCTGTGGAGTATGAGAGTTAGGGGAAAGACAGGTTACATAATAGGGAGAAGTAAACACATATTGGCTGGCTGTTTAGTATCTGGGGTTTTCATTGGTATGAGTAGAAAAATATTTGTTCTGTGAAGGATAGCAAGAGAGCCTTTTTCATTTATGTCATTTTGGCATTTTGTGCTCGGGTCTTTTCTAACACTCAAACTATTGTACAGCCAGAGTCTTTTTCCTCCAAAGGCAAAAAGCACTGTGTACACATTCTCTCTGTGTGTCTCTCTCCCTTTCTCTCTTGAAATACTTGGGTATATTTGTGATATACAGGTTTCCATAACGTTTTTATTTTATATATTTTATTTTTTTTCTCCTGTTTTCCTATATTTCACATGATAATATTTTGGACAATCCTTAAGCATACTTTATAGCCATTTATTATTGAATTATATTATCTCAGCTGACCTTGACTGAATGTGTTAAAATATGTAGACTCACCAAACTTCCTGTTTTGTGATGGTACCAAGTGAGGCATTTATCTTGTACCAATATCACACAATTAATAATGAAACAAAGTTTGACACATAAAAGGTTCAGAAAATCTTAATTTAAGTGTTATTATATGGGTTTATTAATAATGAAGATACATACTTTATTATTTTCTTGAAGGTAAAAAAAGATGGAACTATTTAAATTTATCCAGTCACCTGGATCATTCAAGTGAAAAACCTGTCTTATAGGTGACAAGACACTCTCAGGCCCCAAGATAATCATCAAAAACACTGAAGTCTTGTTGACTTACCAAGTGAGCTTAACAACACTCAGATTTGTCTTAATGGCTGGTTTACAGACAGTGAGAAGATGGTACCTTAGAATTTGAGAGTTGATTTCATGTTGAAGCAATTTACTTTGAGAGAATCAGAACTGAAGTGAGCCTACTCTCAAAGCATCAGATACTTTAACAGCTCCTTTTCAGCTTCCTCAAGTGCATAGAGCTTATTTTTAAAAGGAGATCTCTGAAAAATAAACAAGCAAAGAATCCCACCTCTGCCAGTCCCATGATTTGAAATTAAGCACAGCCATGCCAGGATAATGCTCACAGTCTCTTTCGATTGTGGATGGCTGTGCACTGTGTAATAATTCTGTTTTGAATAGAACATATCGTTTAGCTTTCGTGGGAAATCAATTTGCTTCCTGCTTTGGAATAATATTAAGTTGTATTTTTCCCATCTGTGCCTGTGAGTACAGACCAGTGGAGGATTCAATGGAAAAGTTTTCAGAGATTTGATTCAAATAAATCTTCTGCATGTTGCATACACATTTAAAGCTTATACAAGATTTAGTGCATGTGTGCTCAGTCGTGTCCAATTCTTTGCAATCCCATGGTCTGTAGCCCACTAGGCTCCTCTGTCCATGAGATTGTCCAGGCAAGAATACTGGAGTGAGTTGCCATTTCCTCCTCCACGGTATCTTCCCAACTCAGGGATCAAACCCACATCTCCTGCATCTCCTGCTTTGGCAGGCAAATTCATTACCACTGAGCCACCCAGGAAGCTCCAGGGGAACATAATAGCCAAAGTTGTATGTCTATAATCCTTAAAGATGTGCATAGACTGATATAGTGGATATTTCCCACAGGTAGATTGGTGCAAATGTAATTGCAGTTTCAGACCTTGAATTTTAAATCATTATAACTAGGAGATCAAACCAGTCAATCTTAAAGGAAATCAACCCTGAATACACATTGGAAGGACTGATGCTGAAACTGAAACTCAAATATTTTGGCCACCTGATGTGAACAGCTGACTCATTGGCAAAGGCCCTGATGCTGGGAAAGACTGAGGGCAGAACGAGGAGAGGGCAACAGAGGATGAGATGGTTGGATGGCATCACCAATGCAATGGACATGAACTTGACCAAACTCTGGGAGATAGTGAGGGACATGAAAGCCTGGTGTACTTGAGTTCATGGGATCATGAAGAGTTGGACACAACTTGGTGACTGAACAGTAGCAACAACAACAACAAACAACTAGACTCAAATATATCTTTATTAATCAAAATAAGAACCATTGTAATTAACACATTTCTGCCAATGAGAAATAAGTTAGTTTTTTCCTGTAGCATAAAAATCTGTGCTTCGATATTTGACAAACTCTTGGAAAACATTTTCTGCATCCTGCAGGTTGTAGAAGTGTTTTCTCTGCAAAATGTTGTCAAGATGCTTGAAGAAGTGGTTGTCAGTTGGCGAGAGGTCAGGTGAATATGGCAGATGAGGCCAAACTTTGTAGCCCAATTCGTTCAACTTCTGAAGCATTGGTTGGGCAACATGCAGTTGGGTGTAGTCACGGAGAAGAATTGGGCCCTTTCTGTTGACCAGTGTAGGCTGCTGGCACTGCAGTTTTCAGTGCATCCTGTTGATTTGCTGAGCATACTCCTCAGATGTAATGGTTTCCCTGGGATTCAGAAAGCTGTAGTGAATCAGACGGGCAGCAGACCACCAAACAGTGACAGTGACCTTTTCTTGGTGCAAGTTTGGCTTTAGAAAGTAATTTGGAGCTTCTTCTAGGACCAGCCACTTTAGCTGGTCATCACCAGCTGTCATATAAAATCCGCTTTCCATCACAGGTCACAGTCCAATAGAGAAATGGTTCGTTATTGTTGCATAGAATAAGAGACAACAACACTTCAAAACGACAATTTTTTTGATTTGCATTCAGCTCATGAGGCACCCACTTATCAAGCTTTTTCACCTTTCCAATTTGCTTCAAGCACTGAATGACTGTAGAATGGTCGACGTTGAGTTCTTCAGCAACTTCTCATGCAGTTGTAAGAGGATCAGCTTCAATGATGGTTCTCAATTGTTGTCAACTTCCGATGGCTGGCCACATGCTCCTTATTGTCAAGGCCCTCATCTCCTTTGTAAAACTTATTGAACCACCACTGCTCTGTACATTCATTAGCAGTTCCTGGGCCAAATGGATTGTTGATGTTGCAAGTTGTCTCTGCTGCCTTATGACCCATTTTGAACTCAAATAAGAAAATCGCTCAAATTTGCTTTTTGTCTAGCATAATTCCCAAAGTCTAAAATATGTAAGTCATTAGCAAAAAAATAATAAATTGAGAAATGCTCATTAAAATGATGTATAACATAACCACATTTATTTAAGAATGTTTTTCTATATCAAAGGCAAATTTCAACAATGTAAAAACCGCAATTACTGTTGCACCAACCTAATAATTCATGAGCATCTCTAACTCAGTAATGTTTCAGACTGAACTCATTATCCTGCCTCTCTCCAATCAAACCTGTATTCCAGTCATCTAGTTATTTAATCTGAATTCTGGGAGTTACTCTAAGATCTGTTCTTTCCCTCAGTGATCATGTTGAGAATTCTAGATGTTTTCCAAAATCCATTTTTCATTCTTTGTGGGCATGCAGCTAGACTACATTTCTCAAACTTCAGTAAGATATGGCCATGGTACTAAGTACTAGTGAGTGGAATGTGTGTGGAAATGTTGTGAGCCATTTCTTGGCCAGTTTTTCAAATGAGGGTGTGCCCCCTTCACATTCTCCCTCCCCTTTTGCTGACTATCATGAAGATTCTAATGGATATTGGAATCAGAAGATGGAAGGAGACTGGATTCTTGAATCATCAAATGAAGGAGAGTCTCCAGCTGACAAGGAACATCTTTCTTGGAGAATAAACAAGAAATAAACTTTTATATTGTTTATACCATTGTATATATTTAGGTGTATTTTTTTACTGCAGCTTAGCCTACCTTACTAGTACAATGCTGTTCCTAAGTTCATCAGTTCTATCTTATTGATAGTTATCGAATTTTTCCCATCACCTCCAGGCCAGCTGTCCTTTTTTTATCTATGTTCTCATCCTCCTTAGGCCGAGACTGTACAATAGTCCTAAATTAGTTTTCTGGCCTGCCTTTGGTCTTACTTCTCTACAAAGCATTATCTCAAACTCTCAATAATTACCTATTAAATGGGAATACATACCCGGCTTGAAAAATGTTCAATGATCCTTATCATCTATATTAAAAATTATATGCCCTTGGCTCAGCACTGAAGGCTCTCCCCTGCCTTTTCTGGTCAAACGTCTTGCCTCATTACCACCCAGTACTCTGGTATGTATCGTCATTGATCTGCTTTCATTTCCAAGAAGATGCTCCACGTTGCTCCTTCTCTCCAGAAGGCCCTTCTTTTCTCCATTCAGTCCTTTAGTTGGAGGGGCAGTTCATAGAATATCTCACTGCTCCCGCTCTCAAGGGGGAGGAGTATTGGTATTGTCACTCGGGTCTTTTTTATTTCTCTGGCTGTGTGTTGAGCATTGTGGGATCTTAGTTCCCCAACCAGGGATTGAACCTGCACCCTCAGCAGTGAAAGAGTGGCATCCCAACCACTGGACCACCAGGGAATTCCATGTCACTCAGGTCTTTTTGGGCTCCTCCAAACTGAAACTCCATTCACTTAAAATGATTAGTGAATAGTGAAAGTTGTATCAAGGATTTCAAAGGGGACTTACAGGAGAGAAGCTTTAGTTCACAACACACAGCAGTATTGAAATGTCTCCATTCAACACTTTGATTCTTCCTCTAAATCTTTCTTCAGGCACTCCAACAGTTAGGGGCCTCATCTCCTTGATCCTTCCCCGAGGAAACTCCCAAACATGTTCTTATTTAATAGGCTGTGACCCTCTCTCATTTCTGATGAAACTTCAGCAATCTGAAAATTATTTCTACCCCATAGTGAGCTTATCAAACCCTTTTTAATAAAACTGTTCTTTCCCTACAAAAATGTTCTTATACCACCTGCTAATAAAATGAAATGTTTTCTCACATAATTCATATATGTTGTTCAAGTATGCAAACTGAGACATGTTCAGAGAATGGGACTTTAGTGAGAGTAATAGAAATGGAACACTGTTGGGACACTCTTGTTGTTCTTCCTTTCAGGAACACCAAGAGTAGTCCTATCAATTTTTCACTCTTTTTCTTTCAATACTGCACCTACATCTATGATTTCTGTTACTATCATCTCATTATTAGCAAATGACAGCATTTAATAAGCTCTCATAGGGTGCTAGGCATTTTTCTAAGATATTTACATCTTATAATTTTATTGATTTTGTTTAGTCTTTCTTTAGTCTTAACATTTATATTTGTGGGGAAATGGATAATATGGTAAATTAAACTGAAAACTCTCCTACAATGTAATAGTTAGAAAATACAGAAATAGTTAGAAAATACAACTATTATGAAAATTATTAGAGTCATAGCTGAGCTTGCAAGAAATTAGGAAACCTTTAGGCAAAAAAATGAAAGGAAAAGAAAAACTGGTGGGCAGGCACTATGAAGTATATAGTATATAACTCTACAGGATAACTTATGTGATCTCCTAGAAATTGCCAGCAGGATTCTGTCCCAGTCATCCACCGTGGTCATTTGCTCAATAATGTACTCTTCATTAGCCTACTTCTGTTTCTTGTTTCCCCTCTCTCTTCCTGGAGCTTCCTAGAGTCAGTTCTCAAATAAACTGCTGCTGCTGCTGCTGCTGCTAAGTCACTTCAGTCATGTCCGACTCTGTGTGACCCCATAAATGGCAGCCCACCAGGCTCCTCTGTCCCTGGGATTCTCCAGGCAAGAACACTGGAGTGGGTTGCCATTGCCTTCTCCGTCTCAAATAAACTACTTACACTCAAATCCTCTACTCAGGCTCTGCTTCTGAGGGAACCAAAACTAAGACTTTCACTCATCTGTTCATTTTCAGTATATTGTGTTATCTTGTACTTTAAATGTGGCTCTAATCATAATTGCTTTAAATGTGCTCTAATCATAATTTTTCCAGTGGTCATGTATGGATGTGAGAGTTGGACTATAAAGAAAGCTGAGCACTGAAGAATTGATGCTTTTGAACTGTGGTGTTGGGGAAGACTCTTGAGAGTCCCTTGGACTGCAAGGAGATCCAACCTGTCCATCCTAAAGGAGATCAGTCCTGAATATTCATTGGAAGGACTGATGCTGACGCTGAAACTCCAATACTTTGGCCATCTGATGCAAAGAGCTGACTCATTTGAAAAGAGCAGACCCTGATGCTGGGAAAGATTGAGGGCAGGAGGAGAAGGGGACAACAGAGGATGAGATGATTGGATGGCATCACCAACTCAATGGACATGGGTTTGGGTGAACTCCGGAAATTGTTGATGGACAGGGAGGCCTGGGATGCTGTGGTTCATGGGGTCACAAAGAGTCGTACATGACTGAGCGACTGAACTGAACTGAATTATAGTCAAGATGATTGACTCTTTGTCACAAAATTGACAAATAGCCTAAAAGATTTCTGTGAAGAATAACAACAACAACAACAATAATTCAAGCACAAATGAATAAAAAGAAAATTGAAGTGCTCTTTAAGAATTAAATACAGGGAGTTCCATGGTGGTCCAGAGGTTAGGACTCTATGCTTCCACTGCAGGAGTATGGGTTCAGTCCCTGGCTGGGGAACAAAGATACCGCATGCCCCGTGGTGCAGTCAAAGGAAAAAAAAAAAAGAATTGAATACAATGATAATTAGTTTCAGCCAAAGCCAACCCTTAAAATTCTTTGATAAACTATTTCAAATACAGATTTAGGTACATCCTATCTGATGATGAAGCATGACTTAGCTATATTGTGTGCCTTGAGATATTATCTAATGGTAGCTGGGAATGTATAGTGTGTATAAGGAGGTTTGGTAAGGCAAAGGTTGTTTGCAGCCATCCTGCCTGAATGCTACTTTGCTTCTGTTACTTAAAGGGGGGCTGCCATTTAATGGTGTCCTGCTGCTGCTGCTGCTGCTGCTGCTGCTGCTGCTAAGTCGCTTCAGTCGTGTCCGACTCTGTGCGACCCCATAGACGGCAGCCCACCAGGCTCCCCTGTCCCTGGGATTCTCCAGGCAAGAACACTGGAGTGGGTTGCCATTTCCTTCTCCAATGCATGAAAATGAAAAGTGAAAGTGAAGTCGCTCAGTCGTGTCGGACTCCTAGCAACCCCATGGACTGCAGCCCACCAGGCTCCTCCGTCCATGGGATTTTCCAGGCAAGAGTACTGGAGTGGGGTGCCATTGCCTTCTCCAATGGTGTCCTAGTCACAGCTAAATGTTGTTAGGTAGCTATTTGATTATTCAGAAAAGTGACTTTAGAGAACAATAAAGGGACAACTAAGGACCATCCTACATTTGAGAAAAGCCAACCAGCACAAAAGTCAATAAACAGAGCAGATAAGTCTATAGTGGAATCAGATAATTCAGAGAAGAAAAGTTTAAAAAAAATTTAATGAGTATCATCAGAGACATTTGAGCTTGTATATAAAACAAAATTAATCTGCTAAGAAAAAAGAATTATCAGAGTACAAATAAGAACAACATTATTGCCAAAATATAAACTGAATAAAAAGACATGAATAAAGTAATCAAAGAAATCTGTGACAGAAGAAAAAGATGAAGAATGTAAAAATATGAGAAGAGAGATTAAGAAGGTGGATCCATGCTAAATTCTTAAAAATAAGACAGTGGTAATTGAGTGACTGAACTGAACTGAACTGAATGAGGGGATAAAATTATGGAAAATAATATAATATTTCTAGGAACTGAAGAAAAGTTGTAATGTTCAGATTGAAAGAAACCTTTCTAATGTCCAGCAAGACAAATTAGACATATTCTTATGAAATTTCAGAATGTCAAAGATGAAGAGAAGAACATAAAGTATTTTAGAGAGGAAAAAACATCTTAGCTACAAAAGAATCACAATAAAATTGTATTAGTCAATTATCAGGAGGGAATACAACAATACTTTCATATTTCTAATGGAAAATTATTATTATTATTTTCAGCATTAAAAAATTCAAATTGTATAAAATGCACATAGCACAAAATTTACCATCTTAAAAACTTACCATTTTTAAGTGTATGAATTAGTGATGTTAAGTTCACATTGTTATCCAACAAATTTCCAGAACTTTTTCATCCTGAAGCACTGAAACTCTATACCCATTAAACAATAACTCCCCATTCCCCTACCTTAGCTCCTGGCAAAGACTACTCTACTTTCTGTCTCTATGGATCCAACTCATTTAGGCACTGAATATAAAAGGAATCATACAGTCTTGTCTTTTAAAAAAAATGTTTATTTATTTGTTTGACTGTGTGGGGTCTTAGTTGTGGCACCCGAAGTCATTGCAGCATATGGACTCTCTAGTTGTGGCATGCAGCCTTAGCCGCCCTGCAGCATGTGCAATCTCAGTTCCCCAACCAGGGATCAAACCCTCATTCCCTGCACTGCAAGGAGGATTCTTATCCACTGGACCACCAGGGAAGTCCCTAGCATTTATCTTCATGACTGACTTGTTTCACTTAATAAAATATCTTCAAGTTTCATCCACATTGAAGCCTGTATCAGAATTTCCTTCCTTTTAAAGGCTAAATAATATTCCATTGTATGTAATACATATGACATTTTGTTTACTGATTTGTCCATTGATGAACAGTTGGGTTGCTTCCACCATCTGGCTATTGTGAACAATGCTCGTACGAACATGGGTGAATAGAGAGACCTTGCTTTCAGTTCTTTTGGTGATATATCCGGAAGTGAAATTACTAGATCATGTGGCAGTTTTGTTTTTAACTTTTTGAGGAACCACCATACTGTTTTCCATGGTGGCTGCACCATTTTATTACATTCCCAACAGTGTACAAAGATTCCAATTTATCTGCATCTTCACCAACAATTGTTATTTTCTTTCTTTTTTTTATATTAGTCATTCTAACAGGTACATGGTGATTTCTCATTGTGGTTTTGATTTGCATTTCCCTAATGACTAGTGGTGTTGAATCTTTTCATATGCTTATAGACCATTTATGTATCTTCTTTGGATAAAAGTCTATTCAAGTCTTTTGTTCATCTTTTTTCCCCCATTTTGGCTTGTGGGATCTAGTTCCCTGACCAGGGATTGAGCCTGGGCCATGGCAGTGAAACTGTTGAATCCTAACCACTAGACCACTAGGAAAACTCCCTCCCTACTCATCTTTTAATTGAGTTATTTTGTTGTTGTTGAGTTGTAGGAGCTCTTTATATATTCTAGATATCAACTCTCTGTCATGTATATGATTTGAAAATATTTTCTCCTGTTCCATAGGTTGCCTTTACACTTGGCTGATTGTGTCCTTTGATGCAGAGAAGTTTTAAATTTTCAAATAGTCCTAGAAAATTATTTTCAACCAAGAATTCTACACACACCTAAAATAGCAATCATTTATGAAGGCAAAATAAAGATATTTTCAGATGTGCTAAGATTCAGATAATTTTCCATTTTGGAAATGTGAGTTCACTTTTAACTAACATGAAGTTGAGGAGAGGGTGCTTCTAAGAAGCAATAGAATAATATAGTCTTATACTAAAAAGAAGCTCCCAGGATTCAGCCAACCCAGAAAGTAGTGGTGTGACTAAGAAATTGTATGATCTTAGTGATATAGTAATAAAAGTATATATTTTCTGATCATTAGGATAAAATAAGTTCTCCAGAAAGAAAAATATATACAAGAAAGTCACAACTCAAATATGGAGGAAACTGATTTGATTTTAAGCAATTGATACAGTGTAAGAAAAACTGGAGCAGTAGCACAGATTCTTAGTGCTTAAGGTTTTGTGACATATATTTATATGTCTTTATAAGGAAAGTTATGACCAACCTAGATAGCATATTCAAAAGCAGAGACATTACTTTGCCAACAAAGGTTCGTCTAGTCAAGGCTATGGTTTTTCCTGTGGTCATGTATGGATGTGAGAGTTGGACTGTGAAGAAGGCTGAGCGCCAAAGAATTGATGTTGGAGAAGACTCTTGAGAGTCCCTTGGACTACAAGGAGATCCAACCAGTCCATTCTGAAGGAGATCAGCCCTGGGATTTCTTTGGAAGGAATGATGCTAAAGCTGAAACTCCAGTACTTTGGCCACCTCATGCGAAGAGTTGACTCATTGGAAAAGACTCTGATACTGGGAGGGATTGGGGGCAGGAGGAGAAGGGGACGACAGAGGATGAGATGGCTGGATGGCATCACTGACTCGATGGACATGAGTCTGGGTGAACTCCGGGAGTTGGTGATGGACAGGGAGGCCTGGCGTGCTGTGATTCATGGGGTCGCAAAGAGTCGACAGACTGAGCGACTGATCTGATCTGATCTGATTGTACAAAAATGCACCTTGATTCAGAAGGAAATAAGGTTTACATTAATCATATCAATATAGATATGTTTATGCCTTTTGGTTGTAGAATCATTTCATAGTAAATTTGATTATAGTAAAGGTAAAGCTGGGCTTCTCCAATAGTTCAGCAATAAAGAATTCCCCAGCAATGCAGGAGACACAGGAGACTCAGGTTTGATCCATAGGTCAGGAAGATCCCTTGGAGGAGGGCATGGCAACCCACTCCAGTATTCTTGCCTGGGAAATCCCATGGACAGAGGAGTCTTATGGGCTACAGTCCAAAGGGTCACAAAGAGTTGGACACGACTGAGTGACAGAGCACAGAGCACAAAGTTGACAGATGTCTGGGAGGTGGAGGAAGGATGAAAGGTAGATAAGTGTAAGAAAGATTAAATTTCTTACTCTATACTGTGAAAGTCAATATATACCACATAAAGTTATGAACAACCTAGACAGCATATTAAAAAGCAGAGACATTACTTTGCCAACAAAGGTCCATCTAGACAAAGCTGTGGTTTTTCCAGTAGTCATGTATGGATGTGAGAGTTGGACTATAAAGAAAGCTGAGCACCGAAGAATTGATGCTTTTGAACTGTGGCGTTGGGTAAGACTCTTGAGAGTCCCTTGGACTGCAAGGAGATCCAACCAGTCTATTCCGAAGGAGATCAGCCCTGGGATTTCTTTGGAAGGAATGATGCTAAAGCTGAAACTCCAGTACTTTGGCCACCTCATGCGAAGAACTGACTCATTTGAAAAGACTCTGATGCTGGGAAAGATTGAGGGCAGGAGGAGAAGGGGACGACATAGGATTAGATGATTGGATGGCATCACCGACTCAATGGACATGAATTTGAGTAAACTCCGGGAGTTGGTGATGGACAGGGAAGCCTGGCGTGCTGCAGTCCATGAGGTTGTAAAGAGTTGGACAAGACTGAGTGACTGAACTGAACTGAACCACATGATGTGTCAATAAGTGAAAGTTTAGTTGCATTATAAAATTAAAATGGCAATCAATAGAGAACTAAAGACTAAAATAATGTTACAAAATGTTGAAAGGGAGAGCAAATTGTGTGCTAAAATTTCCCATCTTCAATATTGAAAAGTCACTGCTAATAAGTTGTTTGGTTAAAATATAGAGATATAAATGCATAATTTATAATTTATAATAGTGTCTTTCAAAGTTCATCCCACAAACTACTTGAGTCTAAATTACCCACTGTAGTTTTAAAAAATTCAGATTCCTTGGCTATACCCCATATGTTTTTGGAGTGATGCCCAGTAATCTGCTTTCTAAGCAAGCAGCAAGCTTTTCAGGTAATTCTTATGTACACAGATATTTGAGAACCACTAATTTATAGTAATGGAAGTAACCACAAGAAAAATTAAATATAAAAACTGCCTGTTACAATTGGAAATTAAGATTAGAGGTGGAACAAAGGTGGGAAGGAGAAGCATTTTAGGCTTTCCTTTTATTTACCTCTGTATGGTTTAATTTTTATTCCCACATGTAAATATTATATTTATAATTTTAAAAAGTGAGGCAGAATGGGAGTCTTTACTGAACCCTTTCATTTCATCCTCAGATTATTAGGAGACAAGAGAACCACTTGAGGAGGACCCAATATACATTGTTTAGTACTAAATCTGAGTCATCTGTGGAATCTGGGCTCTCCCTACTATTAATGGTAACAATATTTGTAACCTCTTACTTATCTCTTAGTTATGTATGTAATGTCTGAGATGGCATCTACATAAAGTTCATTGCTTAAAAGAGAGAGGAAGGGAGAGGGATAGTTATAAAATTATCTTCAATATACACTGAGTGTAGAGGCTGGGATAAAATAATTTTGTACTGATTCCATAAAGTCCTAAGAGTCCACAGAAAGTTAACTCTGCCCTTTTTCTCCTCCCCCAAGTCCCTTCAGATTCACCCAGCCCTGTATATCTCTGGAGAAGATGTTTAATTTCCTTCTGCTGTTGAGAGAAAAACACAGGACAAACACAGTTGTTTTTTTCCCTAATATTGAACTCACCTCGTCTTGTGATTTCTGTATCTTACCTCACTAGTACAGTTTCTGCCTCTTTACTCTATTTTGCTAAAGTTACCATCCAGTTCTACACTGTAGCAATAAAAGGTGCCATGCATTGAGTGTTGAATCTATGCCAGGAACTGTTCCAGATGCTTTACAAGCATTATTGCCCTTAATCCTCACATCAGACTTATTTAGTAAAGGCATTAGTTTCATCTTATAGATGAGATAAGTGGGTTTTAGAGAGATTTAGTGACTTGCACAAAATGACACAGAGAGAAAGTGGAAGATTGATTGAAATTCAAGTTGATCTGTCAACAGAGACCAAGTTCTTAATTCAACAACTTTCTGTCTCCCTAATTAGTCCCTATCTGGCTGCCATACTTTTAGTCATCATATCTTTTATTCCAACTCAGACTTTATCTCATAGAGGTATATGTGGCTCAAGACTAGCATCGTTTTGGAACTTGAGATGCTCACATGAAGGCATTAGATTTCTTTTATTAAAGTGAAAGAGTAGGACTCCTCCTTTCTCCCTTACCCCAAATGGAGTTATAGGCTCGCACTTCAACAAATACTCCAAATTTCAAGGGATATGGTCTAGAGAGGTAGTTTGAGCATTCGTTTTGGATTCAGACACACTTCAGTTCACCATTGATTAGTTCTGTGATCCTACACAAATAACATGAGCTACCTGAGCTCCTTGCACCTCATGGAAAAGTGAGACAATACAGTTATGTTTAACTTAAGGAATTATTGTGAGGTAAATCTGTGTAAAGCTCCTAGCATGATGCTTGCCAAATGGTAGCTGTTGCTTTTGTTAGAATGATTGTCTTTCATCATCATCATCAAATTTACTGTTGCTAGTTCAGCAGCAATATTGTTTTTCTTCTATAACAGCTTTAAAAGATATAATTCACACACTGTACAATTTACCCATTCAATTTTTTTTTGTATTTTACATTATTAATACTTTTAAACTGTGGTAAAGGTATACATAACATAAAAATTTTACATTTTCATAATTTCTGAGTGTACAGATTCAGTAGTATTAGTTATGTTTATGTTTTGCAACCTTCACTACTATTTCCAAAATTTTTCATCACTCCAAAACAGAAACTTTGAAACCATTAAGCAATAACTCTCTGTTCTCACTTTCTCCCACCCCCTGTAAACCTTTAGTATACTTTCTCCTTCTATGAATTTGATAATTCTAGATAACTCAAATAAGTGGAATCATGCAATATTTGTCTTTTTGTGACTGGCTTATTTCACTTAGCATAATGTTTTAAAGGTTCATAAATGTAGTAGCATATGTCAGTACCACATTCTCTGTTTTTTTTCCATTGAAGTATAGTTGATTTACAATGTTGTGTTAATTTCTGGTATACAGCAAAGTGATTCATTTATATATATACATAGTTTGTATTATTTTTCAGATTCTTTTCCATGATAGGTTATTACAAAGTACTGAATATAGCTTTCTGTGCTATACAGTAGGATTTTGTTGTTTATCTGGTTTATGTGTAGTAGTATATATCTGTTAATTCCAAGTACTTTATTCCTTTTAAAGGCTGTATAAGAGTCCATTGTATGATTATAGTACATTTTGTTTATTCATCCATCTGTTGATACACATTTAGGTTATTTTACCTTTTGGCTATCATTGTTAATGCTGCAATGAACATTATTGTTTAAGTATCTCTTTGAGCCTCTGCTTTCAATTTCTTTGGGTAAATATACTTAGGAGTGGAATTGTTGGGTCATATGATAATCCTATGTTTAACTTTTGAGGAACCACCAAATTGCTTTCCCATAGCATCTGCACCATTTTACATTTCCACTAGCAATGCACAATGGTTCCAATTTCTCCACTTCTTTTCACACACTTGTTTCTTTATTGTTTTTTTTTTTAATTATAGCTATCACCATGGGTGTGAAGTGGTTCAGCAGTAACTTTGTCATCCAAGATTCCCCATGAATGTGATATGTGACTAAGACAATAGGTAATGAAGATGGACTACACTTTTGTATACTGTACTCAATACTTAGCTCAGAAGGGACTGTTGGTAGAATTTTGCTATAATCTCTAGACAAAAAAGACAGCCTTCCCGTGTCTACAGGATTCTTGCAGAGTAATTTCATTGCCAAGAAGTTGCATTAATTTATAAGACTTTTGGTAGGTTACATGTATTTGGAGGCAAACAATCAGACAACTAAACAAGCTTTACAGATGAGGTCCAGTGTAGTAACAAAATAAGCAATCAAATTTTAAAAGTTTACTTAAGATACTAGTTAGAGTTTTGTGGAATTGGCAACTAAAACATGATTCTTGTAGAGACAAGCATATGATAATAGTGGCTGGAAGAACAACTGAAACAACATCAAAATGATCCACTACATATTTAATAGAGTTTCAAAATCTAGCAAAAACATTTAAAGTATGTTCATGTGATATCAGGTGGAACATGAGTTTTCTCTTATTTTCTTTTACTTTAGATATTATCCTCTGTGATGCTGAGAGTACATGCTGCTCTGGGTGGATATATTGGGTTGACTTCATGTCAAATCAATGTTTATCTGCCCCTTGGCACAGAGAAAGTGGAAAAGTGTAATTCAGGGTGTACTTGAGCTGAAACAAAGGATGGGTGCCATGGCCATAAAAGTGGGACATTTTCTTGTCTGCCAGTATGGCATGAACTGAGGGCACTCTTCCCTAGTGATTTCTAGCAACACTGGCAAAATATGTGCTTTCGTGAATTTAGGTTTTGTTCTTTTTGTTGTTTTTTTTTTTTGCTACTATTAGACATGCACACAGAACTAATGTTTGCAATACTACATAAAGCCTTGTGAGTGAACTTATCTGATCCAATGCAAGGAAATGTTTGCAGCGACTTTGCATGGAGCTACTCTCTTGATTTGGGAGGTGGTACAGACTAGTTTTTTGAGCACCAACTTAGGACCTAGGAAACTTGACTTTACCACTGAGCTGTATGACTCTGAACACAACTATGGTTTTCTTTGAGTCTCAGTTTTCTGATCTGCAATACAAAAATCATGACATCTGCATCATAATATGATTGTGAGAATTTTATGAGTAAGTATCCATAATGTGGTTAATATTATGCCTCAAAGATCTCCTAAGTGCTCAATAACAATAAAATAACTAATTTTTTTGATCTCTTATTATAATGGTTCAATAAACAGTACCTATTATTATAATTTTATATGTGGGGGAAATACTTGTCAAATATCTTGTTAGTAGATACACACCGTAATAAGTATAAAACAGTAATTGCTATAATGATAAAATCTAGTTATGGCAATATTAAAATAATAATTTATTACTATGAAGGGACTGGAAAGGAAGAAATGTTTCACTCTAATATGATGATGAGCCACCCAAAGATGGAATGAATCAACCTTGGAATCCAAGTATTCTCTGGAATGCTTTTAAGTATAGGCAATGACCAGTTGGTGGGAACATTGCAGGAGATATTTAAACATAAATGACTTCTGAATTCTCTTCCAACTCTGAGAGCCAATACTTCATTCTCATTTCCACTAATCCCTTGATATCAACAATGGCTTCCCCGTCATTCATCAACAGAACAGAAGGTTCAGAAAACTTCACCCCAAACCTTCCTTTAGAATAGCTGCAGAAAGAACTAGACTCAATTTTGTTCTAATTGGTGGGGAATAGAGTCCCTTGGGCTCCCTGAATGTCAGGTATAACTTGATCTGTTTCCTTTCTATTGAAAATGGGTTGTGTTTACTTCCTTTTCTAAGCTGAGGTTTCTCAACCCTCGATAGGTGGATGAAATATAGTTCTACTGCTAAGGAAATGAAGCAAAAACACCCACACGATAATCATTCCTCTTTTTCTATCCTGGGTGAAATAAGCCAACAGACAAATAGCAAAATATCAAGCTGAAAATCTTTCAAGGATAAGCAACCTTGGGGGCTGTGTTGTCCTTCCTAATTTTGCCACAGACAGAATGGCTGATGTAATAATAATTTGCAGTTAGATTAAGAAGTGCAGAGATGCATCAAAATATTAATACAAAGCTAATTAACTTTTAGGAGCTTTATGGTTTCAGAGGAATGTATAATTTTCGTTTTCATCATAAGCAAAAAATTAGTTATTGCTTTGGCTAACTTATTCCAATATTTCTTTTTTTGCCCCTTATTAGAACAAATATTTTTAGAACATCTTAGTTTCTGCTTATTGAATTACTTTCTCTTACATGTAAATCAGTGAAATTAGAACACTCCCTCATACCATACACAAAATAAACTCCAAATGGCTTTTAAACTTAAATATAAGACATGACACCATAAAACGCCCAGAAGAAAGTATAGGTAAAACATTCTCTGACATAAATCGTAGCAATGGTTTCTTAGGCCAGTCTCCCAAGGCAATAGAAATAAAAGCAAAAATAAGCAAATAGTACCTAGTCAAACTTATAAGCTTTTGCACAGCAAAGGAAACCATAAACAAAATAAAAGGACAACCTACAGAATGGGGGAAAATATTTTCAAATGGTGCAACTGACAAGGGCTTAATTTCCAAAATATACAAACAGCTCATACAACTCAGTATAACAAAATACAAAACAAAGAAAAAATCAACCCAATCAAAAAATGGGCAGGAGACCTACATAGATGTTTCTCCAAAGAAGATATACAAATGGCCAACAGACACAGGAAAAGATGCTCAACATCACTAATTATTAGAGAAATGCAAATCAAAATTACAATGAGGTATTACCTCACACCAGTCAGAATCAGTTCAGTTCAGTTCAGTTGCTCAATCGTGTCTGACTGTTTGTGACCCCATGGACTGCAGCACGCCAGGCCTCCCTGTCCATTACCAATTCCCGGAGTTTACTCAAACTCATGTCCATTGAGTCAGTGATGCCATCCAACTATCTCCTCCTTTGTCGTCCCCTTCTCCTCCCACCTTCAATCTTTCCCAGCATCAGGATCTTTTCAAATGAGTCAGTTCTTCATATCAGGTGGCCAAAGTATTGGAGTTTCAGCTTCAGCATCAGTCCTTCCAATGAATATTCAGGACTGGCCATCATCAAAAAGTCTTATTGCTGTTGTTTAGTCACTAAATCGTGTCTGACTCTTGCAACCCCATGGACTATAGGCCGCCAGGCTCCTCTGTCCATGGGATTCCCCAGGCAAGAATACTGAAGTGAGTTGCCATTTCCTTCTCCAAGAGATCGTCCTTCTCCAGGGATCAAACCCACATCTCCTGCATTGGCAGGTGGATTCTTTACCATTGAACCACCAGGGAACCCCCTCAAGAAGTTTTCAAATAACAAATTCTGGAGAGGATGTGGAGAGAATGGAACCCTCCTACACTGTGGTTGGGAATGTAAATTCGTATAGCCACTATGGACAACAGTATACTGCTAAGTCACTTCAGTCGTGTCCGACTCTGTGTGACCCCACGGATGGCAGCCCACCAGGCTCCCCTGTCCCTGGGATTCTCCAGGCAAGAACACTGGAGTGGGTTGCCATTTCCTTCTCCAATGCATGCAAGTGAAAAGTGAAACTGAAGGCGCTCAGTCATGTCCGACCCTCAGCGACCCCATGGACTGCAGCCTTCCAGCCTCCTCCATACATGGGATTTTCCAGGCAAGAAAATCCACCCACTGGAGTGGGGTGCCATTGCCTTCTCCGGAGAACAGTATAGAGGTGCCTTAAAAAACTAAAAATAGAACTACTATATGATAGAACAGTCTCATTCCTGGCTGTGTATCCAGAGAAAACCATAAATTAAAAAAGATTCATGCATGCAGTGTTCATAGAAGCACTATTCACAATAGCCAAGACATGGAAGCAAGCTAAATGTTCATTGACAGATGAATGGATAAAGAAGATGTGGAATATATAGACAATGGAATACTACTCAGTCATAAAAAGAATGAAATAATGCCATTTGCAGAAGCATGGATGGACCTAGAGATTCTCAGAGTGAGTGAAGTCAGTCAGACAAAGACAAATATATGATATTGCTTACATGTGGAATCTAAAATATGATACAAATGAACTTATTACAAAACAGAAACAGTCTCACATCATAGAAAACAGACTTATGGTTACCAAAGGGGAAAGGGGTAGAGATGGGAATAAATTAGCAGTTTAGGGTTTACAGATATAAACTACTATATATAAAATAGATAAATAGCAATGTCCTAGTATAGAACAGAAAACTATATTCAGTATCTTGTAATAAACTATAGTGGACAAAATATGAAAAATATACATACACACACATATATATGTATGTATGTATAAGTAAATCACTTTGTTATATGCCAGAAACTAATACAACAGTGTAAATCAATATACTTCAATTAAAAAAAATTTATAAAAGAAGTAGGGCTTGAGGATTTTTCTTGGAAGGTTGGAAAATTTTGATTTAGGTGGAAAGGGAAAGGTAATGATAGAAAAATGAGTAAAAACCCATAGATATAAATGGATATAGCTATTCTTGGTAGTTGCCAGATTAGAAAAGTCAGGATGTCTTGGTAGGAAGCGATGTTAAGTCATTAATTCTAGACTTGATTCTAGAGGCTTAATTACCAAATGTTGACTACAGTTCTGACTTCACATGTTCTTTCTGTTTAAGTGTCCACCATCTCTAATTGAAATCAACATTCACAGTCTTAATTTCATTCCCAGAAGAGATTTTGACTGTGGTCAAATCATCTGTGGTCTAATCATCTGTGGCCAGGGTTTTGAGTAATGAGGCATATTAAGTTGAAGAAGTTAAGAAGTAAGGCAATGATTAGCAAAGTAGACATCATTTTGCTTATATATGTGGGTTGGGGGCTGAGGCAGGACAGCATGAGCTATGAACAATTTGCATAGAGACTTTGTCTATTCAGGGCTTCCCCGGTGGCTCAGAGGGTAAAGCGTCTGCCTACAATGTGGGAGACCTGGGTTCGATCCCTGGGTCGGGAAGATCCCTTGGAGAAGGAAATGGCAACCCACTCCAGTATTCTTGCCTGGAAAATCCCATGGACAGAGGAGTCTAGTAGGCTATAGTCCATGGGGTCGCAAAGAGTTGGACACGACTGAGCAACTTCACTTCACTTTGTCTAGTCATTGTGGTCCCAGTGTTTGGCACATAGTAGTCACCTAAACAAATGTTCACTACATTGAACATACAATCAAAAAGAAGGACTATATTTAGAAATTCTCCATCTCCTTACTCAACTTTATGACATATATGCACAGACGAGCCTCTCCATTGGTGTCACACACAAAACAATGTCACTTAAACTGCTTGAGTGAACAAGAAAGCCCAGGCCAGGTCTATGAGTGCTTTTCAATTACTTTCTTCAAAGAAGTGGTCCATATAGTTTTTAAGTTTCAACTTTCAAATTCTTTGTAAAGTGTAGTCGTAAAAATGTATCCACAGTCAAGATTTTCTATATCGTTGTATTAAGACTTAAGAAGAGTCTCATTTGCTTAAATATAAAATCATTCAGTTTAACCATTTCTTAATCTGTAAAGTTTTTACTCTTCTGACAATTTGCCTATTATGGAAATAGTTTATGTACCAGTTAAGAAAAGTCCATTTAGAAGATCAAATAGCAGATGTCAAGACATCAGACATAATGTTTTAAAAAATACAATAAATAAATATTTTTATTTATAAAAGTTTTCCCTATTTTTCTTTAATTGGAGAAGGAAATGGCAACCCACTCCAGTACTCTTGCCTGGAAAACCCCATGGACGGAGGAGCCTGGTAGGCTACAGTCCATGATGTCACAAAGACTCGTACACAACTGAGCGACTTCACTTTTCTCCCTATTTTTCTTTAATAACTCCTTCAAATATATTCTAAATTAAATGCAAGCAATTTTCAAATTTTTTTTTGTTTCTTTTTATCTTAATTCTGTGTCACTTTTTATTCTCCTTTATCTAATTATATGTCTATGATGGTGTCACCCTTCTACAATGAAGCATATTTGAAGAGGTCTTTTGAATGATGAAAATTTTGAAAATTTCAAAATTTTGAAACTTTTGAAAATTTCAAAGGTCTTCATTAAATTCAGCTAAAGGCAGGGGGAAAAACTGTGGGCCATGATCCTCAAAGCCCAACTGGTCTCATGTATTCTAAATTTAATTCACATCCCATGACTTCATCACTTTTTACTCTTTAAAAGTATCCTGTTCATAAACTCAGTAATCTTATTAAGATCTGGAAAACATTTTTCATAGTTAGCTGCACTCCTTAAACACTTTTTGTCTATAAAAACTGGCACCACCTCAGTCCTAAAAAGGAAAATTCATTTCTAAAGAAGATTTCAGTGGCAAATTCGACCACTTTAAGTATTATGTTACCAATATTTTAAACTTTTTTTTCATTTAAATTGCATTCTGAATCATTTAAGGCCCTAAATTACTAAGAATAATAACAGTATAGCATGCTTTTTTCCAGAATACATTTTGTACTTGTTGGGCCTTGTGATATTATATGTATATGGAAACCCCTAATTCACTGTTTATTAGCCAGGCTGTCATTGACAGTCTTTTGGCCGGGCTGTCATTCTCTGTCCTTGTTCCCAATGGTCTTTGGTGAGTAACTTAATTGAAAGTCTGCCCTTGTATGTACTCCGCCCTTCATGCGTACTGATAGGAGCATTCTGGAATGAACCAAATACATTATCTTGTGGCAGGTCTGCAACTTTTTTCCTCTCTCCATAGCTTTACAGAGATAAAGCAACTAATATTTTGAGTGACCTTCTGCGCTTACAGTTCCCATCTGTTGTGGACTGAAATTACCATCTAAGTTCTTGCCATGTGAGGATCAGCAGGGTGCCCCTTGATCTGTCAACCAAGCACGAGCAGTTACACAAATAGCACACAATTTCAAAGGCAGACAGGCTGGTAGAATCAGGCTCCATTTGCCCATTCTTTTACCATGTTATAAAACTAAGCTGTTCCCGTCTACTGCTCACAGACAGAGGTCTTTTTAAAATTCTAGCAAACCTGATCACAGGCACTTGCCAACAAAGTCTTAGTCTTGTTAACTGATACTGGTAATGAAGAGCATCTGAAACCAAGCTTCTTATGATCAATAGGTATCTCCACTTTCAGATCAAGTTCTTTTATTTTTCAAATTGATTTTTTTCCTGATTATAATCATGACATTTGTGTATTATGCAAAGTTTGGAAAATACATAAAAGGATAGAGAAGGAATTAGCATTACTCTAAAGCCAATACCTGCAGATAACTAGTTACTAATATTTTACCAATATTATCTTCCAAATGAGATTTTATGCTATACATAATTTTTATAACATTATATCATAAACATATTCATTTAAATGAATATTTTAAAACATTGTTTTAATGAATGCATATCAGCATATTATCTGAATACACTAATTTTTTTAGTATGCTATTTTATATATTCATTCACTCAATATCAGACATTGTACATTTAGGTTTCCAATTATTCAGAATGATAAATAATCCTGTCAAAATATTCATTGGTCTCTCTAATTAATTCCTTAAGATAGGTACTCATGTTCATCTTTTAAGTTCTTAACAGTATCTCAGATTGCTTTCCAAGAAAGCTGTAATACTCCCACCTATATGCTAATTTTATAGGTGAAAAATTGTATCTTACTATTCCATTTTCTTCTAATTAAAATTTGGCTAGTATAGACAACATTATGGATACAAATCAAGAAGAAAAGAGTAGAATAAGTAGTGACTTTGACTTTTACATTGGTCCAACTATGGACCATGATTTCCACTGCCATCTTCTCTGAGTTCTTGTTTTGTGGCCAAGGAGCTGCAAACAGAGACCTTTCTGTAAGAAGACTTCTTGTAATAAAACCACAATTCACGTTTTATTAGCATTCTTCAGCTTATTATCCCTTCACATCTATCATAGATTCTCAAAAAAACCTTCTAAGGATGATGTTCTTATGGAGATACATGCTCCTGGGTTGCGGGGTCCTCCATTTCCCTAGCCTCTCAGACCATAGAAGTATTCTAGGCTGGAAGTAATAGATTAGGGGCTTGATGGTCATCATCAAAAAGTCTACAAACAATAAAGAGTGGGGAGGGTGTGGAGAAAAGAGAACCCCCCCCCCCACACTGTTGGTGAGGATGCAAGTTGGTACAGTCACTATGGAGAACAGTATGGAGGTTCCTTAAAAAACTAAAAATAGAACTACTATATGACCCAGTAATCCCACTGCTGGGCATATATCCAGAGAAAACCATAAGTTGAAAGGATACATGCACCCCAATGTTCATTGCAGCACCACTCACAATAGCCAGAACATGGAAACAACCTCAATGTTCATCAAAAGAAGAACAGATAAAGAAGATGTGGTACATATAGAGAACGGAATATTACTCAGCCATAAAAAGGAACAAAATAATGCCATTTGCAGCAACATGGATGGACTTAGAGATTCTCATATTGAATTCAGTCAGAGAAAGACAAATATCATATAATATCACTTATATGTGGAATCTAAAATATGATATACATAAACCTATTTACAAAACATAAATAGATTCACAGACACAGAAAACAAACATACGGTTACCAAAGTGGGGTGGGAATGGGATAAATTAGAAGTTTGGGATTAACATATAAACTACTATATATAAAATATATATAAAACAAGGACTTATTGTATAGTATAGGGAACTATATTCAATATCTTGTAATAACCTATAATGGAAGAGAACTAAAAATTAATATACATATATAAAAGAATATATATATATAACTGAATATATATATAATACATATATAACTAAATCACTTTACTATATACCTGGAACTAAATAACAGCATTGCAAATCAACTATATTTTAATAAAAAAAATTTTTAAGATAATATTTGGTGTAATGTATTCTGTATCATGTGGCATGGTAACTAAATGGCATATATCTAAAAGACAAGATCCAAGACTGAAAAGCCTGGGGAGCATGTCATATAAATAATATTTGGGATTTTCCCTCGTGGCTCAGTGGTAAATAATCTACCTGCCAAACAGCAAACACAGGTTCATTTCCTGATCTGGGAAAAACCTACATGCCTCCAAGCAACAAAGCCCACATGCCACAGCTATTGAGCCTGTGCTCTAGAGCCCTGGAACGGCAACTACTGAGCCCTTGTGCCGCAACTACTGAAGCCCATGTGCCCTAGAGCCTGTGCTCTGCAACAAGAGAAGCCACCACAACGAGAAGTCCTTGCACTGCAACTGGAGAGCAGCTCCCACTCTCCACAACTAGAGAAAGTCTGTGAGGCAATGAAGACCCAACACAGTCAAAAATAAATAAATAAAATATTAGAAAAAAAGTTGAAAGTAATTGGGAGATTCAGCATGGAGAAAAGATGACAAAGGGGAAATATAGTATCTTTACATATAAGTTTTAAAATGTACAATTTATTGGTCTTCTACTCTGAGGAACTGGATCTGGGGTTCCCTGGTAGCTCAATGGTAAAGAATCTGCCTGTCAATGCCAAAGTCTCAAGTTTGATCCCTGGGTCAGGAAGATCCTCTGGAGAAGGAAATGGCAACCCACTCTAGTACTCTTGCCTGGATAATCCCGTGGATGGAGGAGCATTGTAGGCTACAGTCCATGGGGTCACAAAGAGTCGGACATGACTGAGAGACTTCACTTCCCTTCTCTTTATTGTACTTTGCAGATACTGTTTTTTTTGTTTGTTTGTTTGCTTTCTTATATATATATAAATTGAAGTTTTGTAGCAACCCTGCATCAAGTGAATCTATTGGTGCCATTTTCCCAATAGAATTATTTTTAAATTAAGCTATGTACATTTTTAGACATAATGCTATTGCACACTTAATAGACTACAGTTTAAACACAACCTTTATATGCACTTGAAAATAAAAAATTTGTGTGAATCACTTTATTATGATATTCTCTTTATTGGAAATAAACCCAGAATATGCTCTGAGGTATGCCTGTACTCATTAAACAATAACTCCTCTCATTCCTTCCTCCTCCCAACCTCTCATAACCTTACTCTACTTTCTGTCTCTATGAATTTGCCTAGTCTATGTACCTCAGATAAGTGGAATCATATAATATTTGTCCTTTTGTGACTGGGTTCTTCCACTTAGATCTTTTTTAAAGTTCATCCATGTGGTAGCATGTGTCACAACGCCATTCCTAAGCATTCTTATACACATACTTTGGTGAACACATATATTCTTCCCTATTGGGTTCCACCTAGGAATGGGATTGTTGGGTTATATGGTCCAACATTTTCCCAAGGCTAGCACAACCTGCTTCATTTCTCCCAACACTTTTTTTCTCCTTATTCTTTTTCCTTGCCTTACATCCACAATCATCGCAATACACCTTCAGTATGAAAAAAAGCTTCCCATTACTTTTTCTCTTCAATCTACTAGATCATTATTGTTGTTGCCTTTGTTGTTTATATGTATATATGTGTGTGTGTATATATATGTGATGGTGGTGGTTTAGTCACTAAGTCGTGTCTGACTCTTGTGACCCCATGGACAGAGGAGCCTGACAGGCTACAGTCCATGGGATTCTCCAGGCAAGAATACTGGAGTAGGTTGCCTTTCCTTCTCCAGGGGATCTTCCTGACCCAGGATATCCTGAACTGGGATATCCTGCATTGTAGGCAGATTCTTTACCAACGGAGCTACAATTGGAAGCCCATATATATAACAAAAAAATAACACAATGAACATTATATACCCATACCCAGCTCAAGAAATAAAATACTAGTAGTATGTTGGAGCTCCTCTCTAATCACATCCTCCCCCTTCTCCTCCTCCTAGCTCCTCCTCACAGAAATAACTACAATCCTGAATTTTGTGCTAATCATTCCCTTGCTTTTCTCTATATTTGGCCACCTATATATCCCTAAACAACATATTGTTTAGTTTTGCCTATTTATTAACGAGGCAAGGGAGCTGCGGTATTTATAGTGTTGTACTTGTCAGTCATTACTTAAGGGCTGTCCCTAAAGGACATCAATTTCCAGGCCCTGCCAGCTCTGAAAACAGGCGACAGGAAGGCTCTGGCAGCCTGGAGGCAGTCCTCAGACCAAGAGATGCAGGTGCTGGCTGTTGGGAGGGAAAGCACACTGGGGGTCAGTGTGCTTCAAATTGTAACAGAATGGAGTGGACAGAAGAGGAGTCTGCTCTGTCTGTTGACTGTGATAGCTACCTGCCTTGGTTTCTCTCCCATACAACTCATTTTCCAGTCACAGTTATTCATTAAAAAATTCAACAAATATTTATTGAATACTTACCACATGCCAGGCATGGTCCTTGCTTGGTGAATCTTACAGTTTAGCAGGGCAGAAAAATTCTAGACATATAATTAAACTGGGATGCACTGTATGAAATAGGAAGTAAGATCACGATATTATGGGATTATATGTCCAGAAAAAGCCTACCAGAATACTTCACTGGAGTCCTGAAGGAGTTGTCTAAACAAAAGAGGGAAGAGGGCAGGGTGGGAGGGTAAGGGATGAAGGTGGTGGGAGAGCATTCTAAGCAGAGGGGACTGCTGCTGCTGCTGCTGCTAAGTCGCTTCAGTTGTGTCCGACTCTGTGTGACCCCATAGACAGCAGCCCACCAGGATCCTCCGTCCCTGAGATTCTCCAGGCAAGAACACTGGAGTGGGTTGCCATTTCCTTCTCCAATGCATGAAAGTGAAAAGGGAAAATGAAGTCGCTCAGTCGTGTCCGACTCTGTGCGACCCCATGGATTGCCGCCTACCAGGTTCCTCCGTCCATGGGATTTTCCAGGCAAGAGTACTGGAGTGGGGTGCCATTGCCTTCTCCAAAGCAGAGGGGATATTTTGTGCCAAATTTCAGAACTGAAAGAGAGCATTTCAAAGAACAGAAAGTACCAAGCTCAATTCCGTGGCTGTCTGGAGGAACATATCTCAAAAATTCTGTCACAAATAAAACTTATGAACTGGTTTGTGGCTAAAATGAGGTTTGAGAAACAACTGGGAAGTTTGAGCCTTCAGATCTGGATTAGGAGAACAGAACAGATTCCTCAGCTTGAGCAATGTTTCAGAAACTGCCTTGTCTGTTGAATTAAAAAAAGCATAATCAATGGAAGTAGCACTTTGTATTTATTGGCCTGATTTTTATCTATATTTAAATCTATATATTTTAGCCAATACCTGAAATGTGACCTGCCTGAAAGCAGGAAAGGTGAATTACCAAATTAATTATTTAGGGCTCTGGTCACTATTCTAATCATTTCTCGATGTGAAGCCAAAACGTCTTCCTCTGTTAGAGTCATCATTACCTATCATTGAATGCATTTGGATTTCAACATATTTTATGTGCCAAGTCAGGGAATGGAGCCTCGTGTAAATTTTAATATACTAAATTTCATATCAAAGTCAATAGCCTTGCTTAGATTTCAAATGTGTATCTGTATGTGATCTCAGTAGCACCTCAAAATGCCTCACTCCCTTGACCTACAGCCCAGTCAATCTGGGCACTTCCCAGCTCTGGGTAAACTTTCTTATCCATTTTCTCACCTCTCAAAACTCCCAAGTATTGCTTGAGAAAGTCATGTAACCCTAATGATTAGTTACACTTGAAATGCCTTTTATACGATCTCAGGTAAAAGCTATTTAATTCCTTTGTTTGAGTCTTTTATTGCTTTCCTTATATTCACTTTTCCAATCCTACCCTTTCACTTTCTTCAAGCTCCCCCTTATTACTCTCCCATAACCTATCTCAGCTTCTCTGGAAAAAAAAAAAAAAACAAAACCTTTCCTCTTTCATTAAAGGAAAAATGTCACTTTCCTTTCCAAAAATGTTAGCTTTTCTTTCTTCTTGAATACCAGACTCCTATCTTTTCTAGGACCCCAACTCTCTCACTTTTATCTGCAGTTCTCACATCCCATGGGCCCCTTTCTTTCAGCTCACAGATGTTCTCATTTTTTTATCCTTCCAAAGCATTTTCTCAATCTACAGAACTCCTGAGTGGCTATCGACCTCCCTTCACCTCCATAGTGATTACTGTAAGAATGGTCTACATTCACTTTCTCTGTGTCCACTTCCAATTTACTTTTCAACGCACTTGAAACCTGTGTCACTCAAACCTGTTCCCCTTTGCTGTAGTGTTCCCCTATCAATGTCTCACTTCACCACTTGCTGCCTTTGTAGCCTAATTTCCTTTCATTCTTCAAATCATTTTCCCCCTCTGCTGACATAGCACATACCACAGTGGTTCTCAACCTTGGCTGCACATTGGAACTACCTGGGAAACTTTTTTAAAAGTCCTAATCCCCCAGCTGCACCTCAAACCAATTACATTGAAAACTCTGAGAGTTTGACCCAGGTATTAGCAGTTTCCATATCTCCATTTCTGTTACCATTGTGCAGCCAGAGTTGAGAACCCTTGCACTCTTATCTTTGGCTTCTGTGTCAAAATCCTTTCCTAAAACTCCTGGCAGGGAGGCAGGGTGATGTTGGAACCAGACAAATCTGGCTTTGAATCCTGGTCCCATCATTTATTATTTATGTAACTTTCAGAAAGTTATTTACATGTGTTCCCAATCCTGAACCTCCCTCCCACCTTCCTCCCCGTACCATCCCTCTGGGTCATCCCTGTGCACCAGCCCTCAGAAAGTTATTTAATTAATATTTATTCATCTCATTTTTCTCAACTGTGAAGTTCAGTTCAGTCCAGTCACTCAGTCGTATCTGACTCTTTGTGACCCCATGGACTGCAGCACACCAGGCCTCCCTGTCCATCACCAACTCCCAGAACTTGCTCAAACTCATGCCCATTGAATTGGTGATGCCATCCAACCATCTCATCCTCTGTCGTCCCCTTCCCCTCCTGCCTTCAACCTTTCCCAGCATCGGGGTCTTTTCTAAGAAGTCAGTTCTTCACATCAGGTGGCCAAAGTATTGGAGCTTCAGCTTCAGCATCGGTCCTTCCAATGAATATTCAGGACTGATCTCCTTTAGGACTGACTGGTTTGATCTCCTTGCAGTCCAAGGGACTCTCAAGAGTCTTCTCCAACACCACAGTTCAAAACCATTAATTATTTGGTGCTCAGCTTTCTTTATAGTCCAACTCTCACATCCATGGGCTTCCCTGGTGGCTCAGCTGGTAAATAATCCACCTGCAATGCAGGAGACCCCAGTTCGATTCCTAGGTTGAGAAGATCCCCTGGAGAAAGGATAGGCTACCCACTCCAGTGTTCTTGGGCTTCCCTGGTCACTCAGCTGGTAAAGAATCCGCCTGCAATGTGGGAGACCTGGGTTCAATCTCTGGACTGGGAAGATCCCTTGGAGAAGGGAAAGGCTACCTACTTCAGTATTCTAGCCTGCAGAAGTCCATGGACTGTATAGTCCAAGGAGTCACAAAGAGTCAGACATGACTGAGTGACTTTCATTTTCACTTTCACTTTCTCATATCTATACATGACTACTGGAAAAATCATAGCTTTGACTAGATGGACCTTTTTTGGCAAAGTAATGTCTCTGCTTTTAAATGTGTTGTCTAGGTTGGTCATAGCTCTTCTTCTAAGGAGAAAGTGTCTTTTAATTTCATGGCTACAGTCACCATCTGCAGTGATTTTGGAGCCCCAGGAAATAAAGTCTGTCACTGTTTCCATTGTTTCTCCGTCTCTTTGCCATGAAGTGATGGGACTGGATGACATGATCTTGGCTTTTTTTTTTTTTTAATTTATTTATTTTAATTAGAGGCTAATTACTTTACAGTGTTGTATTGGTTTTGCCATACATCAACATGAATCCACCTAGATGCCCATGATCTTAGTTTTTAAATGTTGAGTTTTAAGCCAGCTTCTTCACGCTCCTCTTTCACTTTCACCAAAAGGCTCTTTAGTTCCTGTTTGCTTTCTGCTATAAGGGTGGTGTCATCTGCATATCTGAGGTTATTGATATTTCTCCCAGCAATCTTGATTCCAGCTAGTGCTTCATTCAGCCCAGCATTTCACATGATGTACTCTGTATATGAGTTAAATAAGCAGCAGGGTGACAATATATAGCCTTGACATACTCCTTTCCCAATTTGGAACCAGTCCGTTGTTCCATATCTGGTTCTAACTGTTGCTTCTTGACCTGCACACAGATTTCTCAGGAGGCAGGTTAAGTGGTCTGATATTCCCATCTCATGAAGAATTTTCCAGTTTGTTGTGATCCACACAGTCAAAGGCTTTGGTGTAGTCAATAAAGCAGAAATAGATGTTTTTGTGGAACTCTCTTGCTTTTTCTATGATTCAACGGATGTTGGCAATTTGATCTCTGGTTCCTCTGCTTTTCTATATCCAGCTTGAACATCTGGAAGTTCATGGTTCACGTACTTTTGAAGCCCAGCTTGGAGAATTTTGAGCATTACTTTTCTAGTGTGTGAGATGAGTGCAACTGTGCAGTAGTTTGAACATTCTCTGGCATTGCGTTTCTTTGAGAGTGAAATGAAAACTAACTTTTTCCTGTCCTGTGGCCACTGCTGAGTTTTCCAAATTTGCTGGCATATTGAGTGCAGCACATTCACAGCATCATCTTTTAGGATTTGAAATAGCTCTGCTGGAATTCCATCACCTCCACTAACTTTGTTCATATAATGCTTCTTAAGGCCGACTTGACTTCTCATTCCAGGATGTGTGGCTCTAAGTAAGTGATCACACCATTGTGGTTATCTGGGTCATTAAGATCTTTTTTAGAGAAGGCAATGGCACCCCACTCCAGTACTCTTGCCTGGAAAATCCCATGGACGGAGGAGCCTGGTGGGCTGCAGTCCATGGGGTCGCTAAGAGTCGGACACGACTGAGTGACTTCACTTTCACTTTTCACTTTCATGCATTGGAGAAGGAAATGGCAACCGACTCCAGTGTTCTTGCCTGGAGAATCCCAGGGACGGGGGAGCCTGGTGGGCTGTCATCTCTGGAGTCGCACAGAGTCGGACATGACTGAAGCGACTTAGCAGCAGCAGCAGCAAGATCTTTTTTGTATAGTTCTTTTCTATATTCTCGCCATCTCTTAATATCTTCTGCTTCTGTTAGGCCCATACCATTTCTGTCCTTTATTGTGCTCATCTTTGCATGAAATGTTCCCTTGGTATCTCTGATTTTCTTGAAGAGATCTCTAGTCTTTCCCATTCTATTGTTTTCCTCTGTTTCTTTCCACTGTTCACTTAAGAAGTCTTTCTTATCTCTCCCTGCTGTTCTTTGGAACTCTGCATTCAGATGGGCTTATCTTTCCTTTTCTCCTTTGCCTATCACTTCTCTTCTTTTCTCAGCTATTTCTAAGGCCTCCTCAGACAGCCATTTTTCCTTTTTGCATTTCTTCTTATTGAGGATGGTCTTGATCGCTGCCTCCTGTACAATGTCACAAACCTCCATCCATAGTTCTTCAGGCACTCTGTCTATCAGATGTAATCCCTTGAATCTGTTTGTCACTTCCACTGTATAATCATAAGGGATTTGATTTAGGTCATACCTGAATGGTCTAGTGGTTTTCCCTACTTTCTTCAATTTAAGTCTGAATTTGGCAATAAGAAGTTCATGATCTGAGCCACAGTCAGCTCCCGGTCTTGTTTTTGCTGACTATATAGATAGGATCAGTTCAGTTCAGTTCAGTCACTGAGTCGTGTCCGACTCTTTGCAACCCCATGAATCGCAGCATGCCAGGCCTCCCTGTCCATCACCAACTCCCGGAGTTTACCCAAACTCATGTCCATCGAGTCGGTGATGCTATCCAGCCATCTCATCCTCTGTCGTCCCCTTCTCCTCCTGTCCCCAATCCCTCCCAGCATCAGGGTCTTTTCCAATGAGTCAACTCTTCGCATGAGGTGGCCAAAGTACTGGAGTTTCAGCTTTAGCATCATTCCTTCCAAAGAAATCCCAGGGCTGATCTCCTTCAGAATGAACTGGTTGGATCTCCTTGCAGTCCAAGGGCCTCTCAGGAGTCTTCTCCAAGATCACAGTTCAAAAGCATCAATTCTTTGGCACTCAGCTTTCTTCACAGTCCAACTCTCACATCCATACACGACCACTGGAAAAACCATAGCCTTGACTAGATGGACCTTTGTTGGCAAAGTAATGTCTCTGCTTTTCAATATGCTATCTAGGTTGGTCATAACTTTCCTTCCAAGGAGTAAGCGTCTTTTAATTTCATGGTTGCAGTCACCATCTGCAGTGATTTTGGAGCCCCCAAAAATAAAGTCTGACACTGTTTCCACTGTTTCCCCATCTATTTCCCATGACGTGATGGGACCAGATGCCATGATCTTTGTTTTCTGAATGTTGAGCTTTAAGCCAACTTTTTCACTCTTCTCTTTCACTTTCAACAAGAGGCTTTTGAGTTCCTCTTCACTTTCTGCCATAAGGATGGTGTCATCTGCATATCTGAGGTTATTGCTATTTCTCCTGGCAATCTTGATTCCAGCTTGTGCTTCTTCCAGCCAAGCGTTTCTCATGATGTACTCTGCATATAAGTTAATAAGCAGGATGACAATATACAGCCTTGACGTACTCCTTTTCATATTTAGCAATGCTTACTATTTGTAGAAATTAAATGAGTTAGCTTATGCAAGATACTGGGCACACGATAGGCCCACAGGACATGTGCTTTCCATGGTTCTCTGCTTCCTCCTTCCCTTCTCTACATGTGCTCTGTGTTCTTGTTCCATCCTCCTTCCATAACAATGCCATTTCCTTCCTCCCTCTTTTCTCTATCTGTATCTGTATTTTTTTTCTTAGTTTTACTTTTCAGTCCTATTCAAATAATTACCCTGTTTTGTTCTCTACGCCAACTGTCCTCTTATGCTATGTGCTCCTTTTCCAAGTCTTTGTCAGACATCTCCTGATATATGTCTTACCACTCTGGGTTCTTACTTTGCAAACCACAGAAATTGACTCTTACAGATTTAAGCCAAAAAACAACCTATTTAAAAGATATTGGCTATCTCCCAGCATCCCTGGGAAAGCTGGAAAACAAGGGTAGAAAACAGGCAAGATTGTAGAGAGGTTTCATACCTGGGACTCTGGCCAAAATCTCTCAGCAAAGCCAGAGTGGTGAAGACAGCACTGCTGAATGCTGGAGACTGCAGCTTCTAATGGACACTGGAGCTTTACATTTTTGCATCACTAGCTCAAGATTCAACCCACAAGACAGGCATGTCTGTTTAGCTAAATCTAGTCTCAGCTGTACCCTAGCAGGAAGAGGAGCGAGAAAACAAATATTTGGCTTATTAAACTGCTGTAGTAGGAAGTGAGTTTCTACCTTCTAACCAGACTTAGACAGTGGGGATATTCTCTGGTGTGGGATGAGCACTGAAAAATGGCAAATGCCTACTACAATGTCCTGTGAATACCTCAAACTTAACATACCCTACCCAGTCTGTATTTTACTCCACCCTCACTCTTCCCTCCCTCTGCTCAAACTGGGCTTGCCAGTTGGTTTTCTTATTCAGTGATATCACAACTCTGATATTTCTTGAGCAATTTTCAGACTCCTCTTCTTCAGGTTAGATCCTATTCCTTCAACCTTCTACATTTATATCTACTTACACCAAATGTGCATAATGAGACTTTCTCATTTTTCAATACTCATCTCAAAAATCACCTCCTCCATGGTTTTCTCTGATCCTTTAATCAAGATGACTTTCTCCTTCCTTTGTGTTCCCATAGCACTATAATTTGCACTTCTTTAATTGCTTTTCTGTGATTCTACCTTAATGTGCTGTTAACTCTGAAATCAGGGATATATTCTATTTATCTTTGCTTCCCCATTGCCTAAACCTAATGCCTTGTACTTAGTAAGTCACTCAAATTATGATTTGTTAGTTGAAATGTTTCATGCTAAAGCTCTTTTTGTTGTAGATAATTATGCATATTACCAAATCAAAGACAGCATTGAGTATAAACCATATTGTTATATGAGCTGAATAAAATAACTAAATTTTAAAAATTGTCAACAAATTCACAATATGATACATCATTGACTGTAAGATGCATCCTGATTTTTTAGAGGTAAAAATGTATAAAAAATTTGCACCTTAGAATTTATGAAGGAAGTAGTTATCATTGTTGTTTAATGGTTTAATAGCAATATAATTTATTCTACAAAGCCATTAGTTATGGATAATTTGCAGTATATTAAAAAACAGAAATAACTATTTTGAGTTAGACTCTCTCAAAACCCCAGAGAATGGATACTTACACTAATCCACTTATGCTTCATTTATTCTTGATGCTTATGCATTTGACAAATGTCTTCTCTGTTATCAGGAATGTTTTCTCTAAATATTATAGTATTTACCATATTATGATATTCTTTAGGTATATGGCTTGGATATAAAACTAATGAGGCTTCATTTAAATTACATGATTTGAATGTCAGGGTCCCTGCATTTGAGAAGGTGGCTTTTCACTTGTTTTTGTTTATTCTTGCTCTCTCTAATCTGAGATTCTGGGAGAGGCTTGGGAAAGAACAGGGCTCTGGACTCATGACCTGGGATAGGGAGGTGGGAAGCCACAAAGAGGGGACTTTGTACAAGTGGCTAGACACACAGAAGTTCTGGCTTGGGCAAATTTCCTAGGAGAGATCACCTCACCAAGAGATCCACAAATAGTATATAGTTTTTTATGTAAGAAGAAAACGTTGCCCAGAGTGAAATCTGTTGCTTCTAACTCAGATTGACTTAGGTTGCTCTCGATCATACCTCTGACAGCCCCAATTGCACAGATGATAAGAGCTGCAGAGACATTTCAGCTCAATTTATCAAGAGCACAGAAACAGGAAAGAGATGAATGATCGGTGATGTATTCATTAAAATGAAAAAAAATTTTTAATGTCCTACTGCTTGCTGTGTGGTTTTTGCTTCAAAAATTATGGACAAATGGAAATATTTTAAATTTAATGTTCTCCTTTTCTTCTTCCTCCTTCCCTCCCTGCCCCAAGGCCAAATCTAATGGATTCCACTTTGTGCTGTATAAATAAGACAGCCTTGTGCCCAGAGTTCCTCTCCTCCAGAGGTAGGTAAGGGAATTTATCAAACTTGTGTCCATCCCATCCCCCATCCCTCCCACGTGGATACTTAAAATAACTGTGGAGTCATTGTACCAGAGGCTTCCTCAGCCAGCAGAGTTTCGTAACAAGGCAAGTGGAGAACAGGCTCTTCTGGGTGAAAATGAAGCTTCATTGCTTATGTTTTGTTTAACCACAGCCATTTTGTCATTTTGAAAAACCCGAGGCTACTTTGAGGCTTGGTTCTCTTGAAGGTTTCTGTGAATGTTCTCAGTTGATATATTAGCAAAAGTTCATTTAGTCAAAATGCCATATACGTTTTGGGAAGCAAAGAAAGCTTTTTTTTTTTTTTTTAAGACAAACGTGTCCTTAAAATATTTCATTATTTAAATTCACCTACAAGTATCTAAACTTTCAGGCTGGTATTTATTTTGCTTGATTTCCTATTCACCAGAAACAGAAAACATTAAAGATTGCTCTGTACACTTTCAGGAGCAGCTTTCACAAGGGTAATAGCTGTTGACATCGTTTAAATTTGGGAGTAATTTGTTCCTTATGTAACAAAATATTTCAAAAAGCATCAGAGTACAGGAGAGAGTGCACTTGTCAAAAACAAGGCTTTTAGTATGGGAATAAATTATTTAAATCATGTTGCTTCTCAAAGCCCAGAGGACAAAACTAAGGAAGTGGGGGCCTGGGGATTGAATGCTATTTAAGGTCTCTAGGCTTCAGTTAGAAAACATCTTGGGTGCAATCTGTTATTTTGAAAACATTAAACTGATTTATGGTTAACGTATAAAGTCCATGTGACTTGCTATTTTCAGTTCTATTGATTGCAATGACTTCAAAGAAGTCTGTAGACCAGTTTCTCCAAGTATGGTCCCAGATCAGCAGCGTAAGTATCTTGTTAGAAATGCAAATTCTCACCCCTACCCAGAACTGATGAATCAAAACTCTGGAGATGGGGCTTGGCAGTCTGTGTCTTAACAAGGCTTCCAGGGGAGTCTCATGAATGCTAAGCTTTGAGAACTACTGGTCTAAGAAAGGTCTTAGCTAAATAATTTTCCTAAAGAATATATCTTTTTCCACCCATACTGATAATTTGAAATTGGCTTACCAGATAAGTAACCTTCTTGTCTATTCCTATCAAATGCATCTACAAACAAGTACCACTTGAGAGTATTCAAGTGCATGGAGTTTTAAGTGATCCTTATATGCAGGCATATACTGTTTTGTTATATGTTATTCTCACAATGGTCCATATCACAAATTAATTATTTGGGAAACTCAAGGCAAGCACACCCATTGCAATCTTGAGCATCCAGGTGGATAGAGGCCTTCCTAAAATGTAGCCACTCCCACACATAGTTTATCCTCTGGTGTCTATGCCTTTGCATATGCTGTTCCCCTTGCCTGGAATACCATTCTTGATTTTTAACCTGTCTTGTTCCTCCTTCTTCTGTCCTGAAGAGGCCTTTCCTCAACTCCTAAACTGGTATATTCCTTAGCTTGTCCATAACTTGTAACAACATGTGGTTTTATATATATATGTATATATATATCTTTGTCTCTCTGTGCACCAGCTTAGATACTACTTGAGTGAAGGGTTGTCTTTAATAACTGTATACCTCAGTACCTAGCACAGTACCTGGATCAGATTGGGGCATAATAACATTCTGAATAAATGAATGACTTAAAAACCACCTGTCACATATACAAATTGTCAGTGCTCAGAAAGAAATTAAAGAATTAACTATGCTCTCAAATATCACCCTTGTGGGATAATTTCTCTTCTCCTTTAGATTTTGTTCGTTAAAGATTAAAAGAGTCCAGAGATTATATTAGCAATGTATTATGTTTTATATAGAATATTCAGAAGACATGAATGAGGGGTTAATAAACTCCCAGCAGAGCTAATTTCAAAGGACTTTATTTTTTGAAGAACTGTCACACCCCATTGTTTCATTTTATGGAACTGTATTCATCTACCTCAGGCTAAGCATGCATATCAGGAATATTTCACAATTTTAAACAGTGAGAATGGTAATGAATGTTTCAAAAGCAAGTTGAAGGCAGAGGTATTGTGTCAGTTCCTAGTAAGGTGATTGAATGAATAAGGATTAATGCTAATTGTTTGGAAGCTAGATAAAATGTAGGGAAAAACTCAGTAGTCTAATAGGAGCAAAATGAATGGAATAAGCACAATTAGATTAAACAAATTAATGAAATGATATGAATGAATAGAGAGGGCCAGGTGTTACTAGGGTCTATTTGCCCACTAAATATGTTGGGGAAGCTGCTATGGTGAATATTTAGAAGAAATTTGCACCACGAGTTGCAAAATACTCACAACTTGGTACTGCATTTCCTTTTTTTTTTTTTTTTTTGTATCCTTCAGGTCTAGTGGATTAGAAGACATCTTTCTCCCCAAATGTGTGTGAACTAACTTGTAAAATGGACATTTTTTTCAGGATGTTGATAATAAATAGTAATGTGTAGGAAGGATCGACATCCCCATCTCTGAGGTCATTTTAGAAAATCTTCTCTTAAACCCGAGACCAGATGTAGAAGGATATCCATTGTCCTTCCCTGAAAGAATAGTGTTGGTTTAAAAAGATGGCATGCAAATAGAAGCATGGTGCTAACACACATAGGGAAGAAAACAATTTGATTTTACTATTTCCAGCTCTTCATTGTCAATATTCTTAGGTGACAAACCTGGGGAAGCAAATGGAGGAAGAAGTGATTGTATTAGAAGGGAAGAAGAAAGTTCTTGTTGAATGCTTAATAGTAAAGTCTAAGAATGATTCAAGTACTCTCTCTTATAGGGCATCACTCAGGGAACTTGTGATGTTTATTAAAATGCAGAATTTTCTTATCCAATACCTGCTGAAAGGCAAAATAATTTCTTAACTCCTTATACCAGAACTAGAGATAGGGACAATTTTATCAAAGATTGGTTTCTAATCTGGAAATCAGCATGTCAAATCAAGACATTTCATCAGCTAGAAATACCTCAGCCTGCTAAGGCAAATGTTGGCTTTAGCTGGATTTCATTGACAGATAAATCTCTCACTGCCACCATGTTTCTTCCCCATTATTTGTGCCCACCTACTCTTAGTAAATCAGGATACAAACCTGCTCATGGAAGTCAAATGTCACTGTGTGCTCATCAGTATCATCTCCCACACTCTTCTTCATACCCTAACCTAGACATACAGGGGATTTGGGGTTGAATTTTAGCACCAATGTTTGACCTGGGTCCTAACACAATGTTTTGAAACATAGAACCAAAGGTTTACATATGGAGTTGAGGTCCATGTATTAGTTATCAAAGAAGAAGTTGTAGAAAGGGTGGATTCATACTTCCAGGGTTAGAGAGAAGAGATTTCATTTTCATTTGATTGCCCTAAATGTGATCTCATCCAAAAAAAAAATTGCTACCAAGAACCTGTAAAATAAAAAGCCTGTTTGTAGGAGTGTGTAAAATCAGATGGGTTTATTATTTAGGATTTGATCTCACCAAAACATGAAAGCTCAATGACTTTAAGGAAATTAGAATTTGACTTATTCTGTAGTCTAACCTTCCTGATACACTATAAATGTGTTTTCTTTGATGGGTTTATTCCTTCAGCTGTTTTGAGTTTAATTGGGGTCCTCTGTATAAACCATGGACAGCTTTGGGAAATGTGGTTGTTATTTATAGAACACCACAAGCCTACACTGTACTTTCAATAAAGCTTAAATTGGACTGAATCTCTAATGCTATCAGCTCTGGGTTCTTTTTGGAGTGAGGGAAAAAACTCATTGCATTTTTTTTTCTCTGTTTGTAACATTAAAAAATGGAAAGAAGCTCTAAAATGCATTATGATTTAATGAAAGAAGTGGGAGAAAAAGAAAGGAAATAAGATAGAATATGGAGTTTTGAGCTTTTTTCCCTAAGAAAATACAGTACTACTAAATTACACAGAACAAAATTGTTACAACAGACTCCTGTGTGAGAAAACTGGAGACTAGGGAACAGCCAGACACCCAGCTGCGAGAGTGTTTCCTTTTGGAGAATTTGGAAGGCCAAGAGGAAACAATGAGTTATATGGAGTGTAAGATATGTTTCTGGATGTGGGGGATGAAAGATCTAGGAAGAACAAGGAGACAGCATTAGGCTGTGGTAACATCAGGGAAATAAGGCACAGTGGAGTCACAAGTGGGCGAAGAGAAAAAGGGAAGCATGAAGAGGAAAGCACCAAGGGAAGAGGTGGGCGAGGAGGAGGAGGTAATGATGGAACTTACCCACAGACCGCAGTTGTGACTATGAAGGCATTTGAATCATCAGTACAAGGGCACATTCTCTGCAGAGTCAGAGACAAGGTAGCATGTGCTTCAAATATACAAATAAGTCTTGAATCATGACAGGTCTCTACTTGGAAAGTCCTAGTTGGATATTTCCATGTATACCTGGATGGGACTGTCAGGCAGGGCTGGAATGAGCTGAGGATCACAAAGAAATGAGGACCACCAGGCCTGAAGCCTCAGCTGTGTTATGGCAGAATTTTCTTGATCCCCACTGAAAATTTTTGACAAGCCTCTAAAATATTGCTCCATTTTCCAAGAGTGTCTGGGAAATACTATAACAAAAGCACTGTAATCCATCTGATATGAGGCTCCAGAGAAACCTTAACAAATGTCTATTTGGGAGAGAATGAAGATTAAAAACTATGTTCAAGGCCTTAATTAAACACCATGTTAATTTTATGAATTCTAGGTTTTAAGTATGAAACCACTGGACTTGTAATGATAACTGACTTGAGGAAACACTGTACTTTACTTTCTATGAAGCAGGATGATTATCATAACCCTCTTTGCTTTATCTCCCCTGCCCCCCAAATAGGCATGCTTGTTAACATTGAGGAGACTTCTGGCATTCTGCACAGCCATATGTAGGCAGATGAATTTTCAGAGCAGGCTTCAGAAGAGGAAATTTCATGAGCTTGGGACATATATCATTACAAAAACTTGGACCTGGTGTTTATCACAATTATCTGTTAACTTTCTTCTTCTCTCCCTCCCTTGATTCCTTCCCCATACCTAGAGATTCAGAATCTCCAGTGATGCATCTCAGGCATTCGGATTTTGTAAACACTCCTGTCATCCTAATGCAGTCAACCCAGCACTGGTTTTGTGAATACCTTAGAGGTTTCCAGTGTTCCTAGAGGTTTCAAAACAGGACTTGCCTTCTGTGTAGGTAGCTGACTAATCATAGGTGATTTTAAGGGCAAAGAAAGCACACTCCTGCCTCCATATATCTCACATATCTTTGGGTTGATTTTTAAAATGCTTTTGACAGTGGAGAAGATCTTTCAATTCACATCATGATAAAGAGATTTCTTTTTTTCTTTTAACATGTCCAAGGTGTAAATGATTCATAAAAGATCAACCAGTAAGAACAGGTGAATAGGGAAGAGTAAGAAGTCACCTGATGTACAATGATGGGCAAAGGAGGCATCATCTTCCAGAGAGAATGGGCAGATTTGGTACAGTCTTCCCAAGGGTTGCTAAGGGTTGAGCTTACTCAAAACCCAATGGTTTGTTTTTAAATAGAAAAGAGATGTTATAATAAGTCCAAGGGACACATACTTGGAAAAGTTAACAGTAAGGACACTTTGCTGTTAGTTGTGTTAGTCCAACAATTTTCTAAGACCTTAACAGAAAGCCAGGAAAACAAAATTCTTAAGATTACCCTCTCCAAAATGACTATCTTGGACATGGCACAAATGCCCAGTGCACACCCGCAAGATGAATAAAAGATGAATTCATTGTAAAAGGCTTAGAGATGGATAGATGACATTTACATAATGATGTAAATTTGTACATAATGATGGAGAGTAGTTCATTTCTTTGAAAGCTGATAATGCCAGCACTTACGAAAGAAGTAGTTTCATGTTAATTTTGAGTTCTTCAAATTTGGACAGTTTTTTCAAAGGAAAAAGACATACTTTCTACTCTTAGAAAGATCACAGAATTAGACAGCAATCATGTTCCTTTTTTCCCAGGATCTGGGTGCTTTTCATCATTGCCAAACCCTAAAATTGAAAATCCCATAAAAATGAATTTTAATATTTTACTGCAAATTGCCATGCCATAGATGAATTCCAATTAGCCTTCTTTTTCTACTTTATAATTAGGAAATAGAACTGTGGGTGGGGGGAAGGGGGGTATAATTCTGGGTGGTTGCCAGGAAAAAAAAAAGTGTTCAAATTTATATTGAGCACAGATTTACATAGTTTTACCATCTGTCTTCAATGACTTAGATCTAGCCTTGCTTCAGGAAGGGGGACTATGTCAGGTAACTCTTAAAAGGTATTTCCAGAGTTTTGATTATCTCTTAATCAGGTCCTTTACATAAGTAAACATTGGAAAAAACGGAGTGAGGAAGACTTGGGGAGGACTGGAAAGCTGTCTTCAGATATGCAAAAGGCTGGCAAGTAGAAGAGGAAATACGCTGCCTTAGCTCTAGAGGACTGAGCAACAATGCAAAGTTTTCAGTTACACAAAAGAGTGGCTTTACTCAATTCAAGTAAGAAATAAGTAAAATAAATTGTTGTGCTGATATTCAGCTCTTTTTTTCTGGAATTCTATAAGCAAGATCTGATGGTTGTCTGTCAGTGATGTTGTAGAAAACTGCAATATTTGGGAGATGCAGCTGGCTGACCTTTCAGGTTACTTGTGAACTAATGCTGGGAGGGAAAGCAAGGGCATGTGGTATTAGGCTGGGTTGCACCATAAGTAGACGCTCAGGGAAGGATTTAAATCCAAGTGATTTATTGTGGAGGTGATCCCAGGAAGTATCAGTAGGATGGTAGGGACGCAAGTCTTGCTAGGGACCTCTGGAACAGATTTCAGAACTGTCCTACTCAAGGGGTAAGTGAGCAGGGGCATCTATCTTCCATCCTCATCCCTGGCTGCACACTGTTCTGTGGGACATTAAATCCCCAGTACCCGTGGTCTTTGCTGTTCAGGTGGAAAATCATGGGTCCTTGCAGTGGAATGCTGTGGGCAAGCATGGATATGACTGGAGCATGATAGAATCTGCTACAGTTGTTGAGCCCTAGCTGTGGAGTTAGGCTGATCTTAAGAGCTTTGGTGCTTACTTCTCCTTTTCAGTAGCTCTTTGACTTTAGACGATTTATGTAGCCTCTTTGCATCTATTCCTCATGAACAAGTCAGAGAGGACATAGATACCACGTAGAGTGATTGTCGAAAGTCAGTAAAATAACAAATTTAAAGCACTTAATGTTTGTGTGTGCTCAGCTGCTTCAGTCGTGTCCAACTCTTTGGAACCCCATGAAAGGTAGCCTGCCAACCTCCTCTGTCCATGGGATTTTCCATGCAAGAATATTGGAGTGGGTTGCCATTTCCTCCTCTGGGGGATCTTCCTGACCCAAGAATCAAACCCATGTCTCCTGTGGCTCCTGCGTTGCAGGCGGATTCCTTACCACTGAGCCACCAAAGGACCTAAAAAAGATAGCTTTGGTTATTATAAGAATAAATCTTGCTTCTCAGATCTAAATTGAGCTCATTCCCCAAATAGTAAGACTTTATAATCTTACATGCTGGCAAAAGATTTTACAGGTAATACAAATGCTAAAGAAAGACAATTTAAACTACTATAGAATTTAGTCAGAAATTATTTTTCTTTCTTCATATAGCAACTAACAAGTATTTAATATTTATTGACTATCAAGTAAATGTCAGGTCAGTTCAGTTCAGTTCAGTTGCTCAGTCATGTCTGACTCTTTGCAACCCCGTGAATCACAGCATGCCAGGCCTCCCAGTCCATCACCAACTCCCGGAGTTCACTCAAACTCATGTCCATCGAGTCGGTGATGCCATCCAGCCATCTCATCCTCTGTTGTCCCCTTCTCCTCCTGCCCCCAATCCTTCCCAGCATCAGAGTATTTTCCAATGAGTCAACTCTTCGCATGAGGTGGCCAAAGTACTGGAGTTTCAGCTTTAGCATCATTCCTTCCGAAGAAATCCCAGGGCTGATCTCCTTCAGAATGGACTGGTTGGATCTCCTTGCAGTCCAAGGGACTCTCAAGAGTCTTCAACACCACAATTCAAAAGCATCAATTCTTCAGTGCTCAGCTTTCTTCACAGTCCAACTCTCACATCCATACATGACTACTGGAAAAACCATAGCCTTGACTAGATGGACCTTTGTTGGCAGAGTAATGTCTTTGCTTTTTAATATGCTATCTAGGTTGTCAGGCACTACTAAATTCACAAAGAACATAAATGACTATTTATTCATCAAAACTTGGCTTAAGCAGCATTTTCTCTAGGCTACCACCTTTGTAGCTGCAAAGGATAGAATTATCTTACAGCTAGACTGGAACACTGACTGACACTGACTCTTGGCCAAGATAAGGACAGTGGGCTAACTAATGATGTGTAACATGCTGTTTGAAGTTGGAAACTGCCCTAGCAGCACCTGCTGCTCCTGCTGCTAAGTCGCTTCAGTCGTGTCCGACTCTGTGCGACCCCATAGACGGCAGCCCGGTGCTGCCGTCCCTGTTTCTCCAGGCAAGAACACTGGAATGGGTTGCCATTTTCTTCTCCAATGCATGAAAGTGAAAAGTGAAAGTGAAGTCGCTCAGTCGTGTCCGACTCTGTGCGACCCCATAGACGGCAGCCTACGAGGCTCCCCCGTCCCTGGGATTCTCCAGGCAAGAACACTGGAGTGGGTTGCCATTGCCTTCTCCTAGCAGCACCTAGGACTGGTTTATTTTAATTTTTTTTCTTCTAGCTTTATTGAGATATAATTGACATATAGCGTTGTATAAGTTTCACTTTCATGCATTGGAGAAGGAAATGGCAACCCACTCCAGTGTTCTTGCCTGGAGAATCCCAGGGACGGGGGAGCCTGGTGGGCTGCCGTCTATGGGGTCGCACAGAGTCGGACACGACTGAAGCGACTTAGCAGCAGCAGTTGTATAAGTTTAAGGTCTAAAACATAAGACTTGATATGTGTCTATATTGTGAAATGATTACAATAAGTTTAATTAAATCCACCACCTCATGTAGTTTTTTTTTTTCTTGTGATGAGAACTTTTAAGATCTATTCTCATAGAAGTTTTCAAATATGCAATACAGTATTTTTAACTATAGTCACCATGCTTTACATTACATTCCCCAGAACTTCAATTTATTTTATAACTGAAAGTATCTACTTTTGACCACCTTCACCCAGGCGTCCTTCCACCTCTGCAACTCCCTGCCTCTGGCAACCACCAATCTGTTCCCTGTTTCTATGAGATCAGTTTTAATAGATTATATGTATTAGTGAGGTCATACGGTATTTTTTTTCTATCTGACTTATTTCATTTAGCACAATGCCCTCATCCGTATTGTTGCAAATGGCAAGATTTTATTTTTTTAATGGCTGAATAATATTCATATGTGTGTGTGTGTGTGTGTGTGTGTGTGTGTGTTCACAGTTGCCTCAGTCATGTCCAGCTCTTTGTGACCCTATGGACTGTAGCCCACCAGGCTCCTCTCTCCATGGGATTCTCCAGACAAGAATACTGGAGTGGATTACCATGCCCTCCTCCATGGGATCTTCCAGACACAGCGATTGAACCCCTCTCCTGCGTCTCCTGCATTGCAGGCAGATTCTTTACCGCTGAGCCACCAGGGAAGCATATATATATATATAAACATCTTTATCAATTCATGTGGATGAGCACATAGGCATTTTCTTGTCTTCGCTATTATAAATAATGCTGCAATGAACACATGGGTGCAGATATCTTTTTGAGATAGTGATTTTATTTCCTTTGGATATATATACCCAGAAGTGGAATTGCTGGATCATAAAGTAGTCCTATTGTTATTTTTAACAGTTCCTTATTTTTTAGAGAAGTCTGTGTCTTTATTGGCCAAGCAGGCTTCTTGAAGAGGTTGAAGCTGGATAAGTGGGTGCCCCTGGTGCCTGAGCAGGGGCTTCAGGCTTCACAGGCTGGTAGGTCATTGAGAACCTGCCTGCACAGTGTCTAATCATCCCAGGCTTGATTTCCACCTGGGTGAATGTCTTGCTGTTGTAGCCACCTGCCATCTTGGATAGGATGATCATGTCCCACAGGTATGTCATCACAACCTTAGGCTTCTCTGTGGGCGGTGCCTCATTCTGGCCTTGTGCAGGCGCTTCAGCCATGGGATGCTGCTTCCTCTGCAGGCCCAATTCAGCCATGGTTGCTGCCAGGTGCTTTACATTTGCATCAGTGGCTTGTAGGACTTGTCCAGCAGCTGGTCAAGGTCCACACCTGAAGTAGGTGGACTTGGGGAAGGTCTGCTTCTTTTGCTTCACTTCTGCCACCTTGTCAGTTATTGAAAAATGTTGGTAGTCCATTTTTAATTTTTTAGGAACTTCCATACTGTTTTCCATAGTGCTGTATCAATTTAGATTACCACCAACAGTGTGCAAGGGTTCCCTTTTCTCTGCCTCCTTGCCAACATTTTTATTTCTTATCTTTTTGATAATAGCCATTGTAACGGATGTGAGGTGATGTTTCTTTGTGGTTTGGAATTGCATTTCTCTGCTAATTAGTGACATTGAGAACCTTTTCATGGGCCTTTGTATGTTTTCTTTGGCAAAATGTATATTTGGGTCCCTCACCCAATTTTTTTTTTTTTTGCATTTCTTTTTCTTGGGGAAGTCTTGATTCCTGTCTCCTGTAAATGTCATGTACCTCCATCCATAGTTCATCAGGCACTCTGTCTATCAGATCTAGTCCCTTAAATCTATTTCTCACTTCCACTGTATAGTCATAAGGGATTTGATTTAGGTCATACCTGACTGGTCTAGTGGTTTTCTCCACTTTCTTCAATTTCAGTCTAAATTTGGCAATAAGGAGTTCATGATCTGAGCCACAGTCAGCTCCCGGTCTTGTTTTTGCTGACTGTATAGAGCTTCTCCATCTTTGGCTGCAAAGAATATAATCAATCTGATTTCAGTGTTGACCATCTGGTGATGTCCATGTGTAGAATCTTCTCTTGTGTTGTTGGAAGAGGGTGTTTGCTATGACCAGTACGTTCTCTTGACAGAACTCTATTAGCCTTTGCTCTGCTTCATTCTGTACTTCAAGGCCAAATTTGCCTGTTACTCCAGGTGTTTCTTTGCTTCCTACTTTTGCATTCTAGTCCTCTGTAATGAAAAGGACATCTTTTTTTGGGTGTTAGTTGTAGAAGGTGTTGTAGGTCTTCATAGAACTGTTCAACTTCAGCTTCTTCAGCATTCCTGGTTGGAGCATAGACTTGGATTACCGTGATATTGAATGGTTTGCCTTGGAAATGAACAGAGATCATTCTGTTGTTTTTGAGATTGCATCCAAGTACTGCATTTCAGACTCTTTGGTTGACTATGATGGCTACTCCATTTCTTCTAAGGGATTCCAGCCCACAGTAGTAGATATAATGGTCATCTGAGTTAAATTCACCCGTTCCATTCCATCTTATTTCACTGATTCCTAGAATGTCAATGTTCACTCTTGTCATCTCCTATTTGACCTCTTCCAATTTGCCTTGATTCATGGACCTAACATTCCAGGTTCCTATGCAATATTGCTGTTTACAGCATTGTACCTTGCTTCCATCACCAGTCCCATTCACAGCTGGATGTTGTTTTTGCTTTGGCTCCATCCCTTCATTCTTTCTGGAGTTATGTCTCCACTGATCTGTAGTAGCATATTGGGCACCTACCAACCTGGGAAGTTCATCTTTCAGTGTCCTATCTTTTTGCCTTTTCATACTGTTCATGGGGTTCTCAAGGCAAGAATACTGAAGTGGTTTGACATTCCCTTCTCTAGTGGACCACATTCTGTCAGACCTCTCCACCATGACCTGGCCGCCCTGGGTAGCCCCACATGGCATGGCTCAGCTTCACTGAGTTAGACAAGGCTGTGGTCCATGTGATCGGATTGGCTAGTTGTCCATGGCTGTAGTTTCAGTCTGTCTGCCCTCTGATCCTCTCTCTCAGTGCCTACCATCTTACTTGGGTTTCTCTTACCTTGGACATGGGATCTCTCTTCACAGCTGCTCCAGCAAAGCACAGCCACTGCTCCTTACCTCTGATGTGGGTTAGCTCCTCTCAGCCACCGCCCCTGCCTTCTGGCACGGGGTAGCTCCTCTTGGACTATGCCAAAGCCTTTGACTGTGTGGATCACAATAAATTGTGGAAAATTCTGCAAAAGATGGGAATACCAGACCACCTGACCTGCCTCTTGAGAAATCTGTATGCAGGTCAGGAAGCAACAGTTAGAACTGGACATGGAACAACAGACTGGATCCAAATAGGAAAAGGAGTACATCAAAGCTGTATATTGTCACCCTGCTTATTTAACTTATATGCAGAGTACATCATGAGAAACGCTGGGCTGGATGAAGCACAAGCTGGAATCAAGATTGCCGGGAGAAGTATCAATAACCTCAGATATGCATATCTTATGGCAAAAAGTGAAGAAGAACTAAAGAGCCTCTTGATGAAAGTGAAAGAGGAGAGTGAAAAAGTTGGCTTAAAGCTGAACATTCGGAAAACTAAGATCATAACATCTAGTCCCATCACTTCATGGGAAGTAAATGGAGAAACAGTGGAAACAGTGGCTGACTTTATTTTTCTGGGCTCCAAGATTGCTGCAAATGGTGATTCCAGCCATGAAATTAAAAGATGCTTACTCCTTGGAAGGAAAGTTATGACCAGCCTAGAAAAAATATTAAAAGGCAGAGACATTACTTTGCCAACAAAGCTCCGTCTAGTCAAGGCTATGGTTTTTCCTGTGGTCATGTATGGATGTGAGAGTTGGACTATAAAGAAAGCTGAGTGCTGAAGAATTGATGCTTTTGAACTGTGGTGTTGAGAAGACTCTTGAGAGTCCCTTGGACTGCAAGGAGATCCAACCAGTCCATCCTAAAGGAGATCAGTCCTGGTTGTTCATTGGAAGGACTGATGCTGAAGCTGAAACTCCAATACTTGGGCACCTGATGTGAAGAGCTGACTCATTTGAAAAGACTGTGATGCTGGGAAAGATTGAGGGCAGGAGGAGAAGGAGACGACAGAGGATGAGATGGTTGGATGGCATTACTGACTCGATGGACATGGGTTTGGGTCGACTCTGAGAGTTTTTGATGGACAAGGAGGCCTGGCGTGCTGCGGTTCATGGGGTCACAAAGAGTTGGACACGACTGAGTGACTGAACTGAACTGAACCCAATTTTCAATCGAATTGTTTTGTTTTTGCTGTTTAATTATATGAGTTCCCTCTATGTTTTGGATATTAATCCCTTATCATGTGTGTGGCTTGCAAATAGTTTTTTCTCATTCTGTAAGTGGCCTTTTCATTTTGCTAATTGTTTCCTTTTTTACGCAGAAGCTTTTTAATTCGATGTGGTCCCACCTCTTTATTTCTTACTTTCCTAACTGTGCATATCTAACAAATCATTGCCAAGATCAATATTAAGGAACTTTCCCCCTGTGTTTTCTTCTAGGAGTTTTATGGTTTCTGACCTTACATTTGCCTTTAATCTATTTCCCATTCATTTTTGTGAGCACTGTAAGGTAGGGATCTAGCTTCATTCTTTTGCATGCAAATATCCAATTTCCCAGCATTATTTATTGAAGAAACTGTCTTTCCTCCATTGAGTATTGTCAGTTCCCCTGTCAAATATTGCTTATTTGCATATGCAAAAGCTTATTTCTGGGCTCTCAATTCTGTTCCATTGATACATGTCTTTTTTATGCCAGCACTATACCAATTTGCGTATTATAGCACTGTAATGTTGTTTGAAATCAGGAAATTTAATGCCTCCAGCTTTGTTCTTCTTCCTCAGGATTGCCTTGGTTATTCTGAGTCTTTTGTTGTTGATTGAATTTGCTATTTCTGTAAAAAAAAAAAAAAAGCCATTGGACTTTTGATGGGGATTGCATTCAACCTATAAGTGGTTTTGGATAGTATGAACATTTTAACAATATTAATTCTTACATTCCATGAACACAGAATATCATACCATTTATTTGTGTTTTCTTCAGTTTCTTTCATCAGTGTCTTATAGTTTTCAGTGTGGAGATCTTTCACCAATTTGGTTATATTTATTCCTAAGTATCTTATTGTTTCTGATGCAATCGTAAATGAGATAGTTCTTTGTTTCTTTATCAGATAATTTGTTATTAGTGTATAGAAGTGTATATTGTGTAGAAGCACTAATGATTTTTGAATATTGATTTTTTTTTATCCTGCAGTTTTACTCAAATTGTTGATTAGATATAATAGTATTTTGGCAGAATTTTTAGAATTTTCTATATATAAAATCATGTCATCTACCAATGGAAAAAGTTTTACTTCTTCCTTTTTGGTTATCATGCCTTTTATTTTTTTTTTCTTGTCTGATTGTTCCAGCATAAGAGTGGTAAGAGTGGGTTCAGTTCAGTCGCTCAGTCGTGTACGACTCTTTGCAACCCCATGAATCTCAGCACGCCAGGCCTCCCTGTCCAGCACCAACTCCCAGAGTTCACTCAGACTCACGTCCATCGAGTCGGTGATGCCATCCAGCCATCTCATCCTCTGTCGTCCCCTTCTCCTCCTGCCCCCAATCCCTCCCAGCATCAGAGCCTTTTCCAATGAGTCACCTCTTCGCATGAGGTGGCCAAAGTACTGCAGTTTCAGCTTTAACATCATTCCTTCCAAAGAAATCCCAGGGCTGATCTCCTTCAGAATGGACTGGTTGGATCTCCTTGCAGTCCAAGGGACTCTCAAGAGTCTTCTCCAACACCACAGTTCAAAAGCATAAATTCTTTGGCGCTCAGCCTTCTTCACAGCCCAACTCTCACATCCATACATGACTAACAGAAAAACCATAGCCTTGACGAGACGAACCTTTGTTGGCAAAGTCATGTCTCTGCTTTTGAATATGCTATCTAGGTTGGTCATAACTTTCCTTCCAAGGAGTAAGCATCTTTTAATTTCATGGCTGCAGTCACCATCTGCAGTGATTTTGGAGCCCCAAAAATAAAGTCTGACACTGTTTCCACTGTTTCCCCTTCTATTTCCCATGAAGTGATGGGACCAGATGCCATGATCTTAGTTTTCTGAATGTTGAGCTATAAGCCAACTTTTTCACTCTCCATTTTGAATTTCATCAAGAGGCTTTTTAGTTTCTCTTCACTTTCTGCCATAAGGGTGGTGTCATCTGCATATCTGAGGTTATTGATATTTCTCCTGGCAATCTTGATTCCAGCTTGTGCTTCATCCAGCCCAGCATTTCTCATGATGTACTCTGCATAGAAGTTAAATAAACAGGGTGACAATATACAGCCTTGGCATACTCCTTTTCCTATTTGGAACCAGTCTGTTGTTCCATGTCCAGTTCTAACTGTTGCTTCCTGACCTGCATACAGATTTCTCAAGAGGCAGGTCAGGTGGTCTGGTATTCCCATCTCTTTCAGAATTTTCTACAGTTTATTGTGATCCACACAGTCAAAGGCTTTGGCATAGTCAATAAAGCAGAAATAGATGTTTTTCTGGAACTCTCTTGCTTTTTCCATGATCCAGCGGATATCGGCAATTTGATCTCTGGTTCCTCTGCCTTTTCTAAAACCAGCTTGAAAATCTGGAAGTTCATGGTTCACATATTGCTAAAGCCTGGCTTGGAGAATTTTGAGCATTACTTTACTAGCGTGTGAGATGAGTGCAATTGTGCGGTAGTTTGAGCATTCTTTGGCATTGCCTTTCTTTGGGATTGGAATGAAAACTGATCTTTTCCAGTCCTGTGGCCACTGCTGAGTTTTCCAAATTTGCTGGCATATTGAGTGCAGCACTTTCACAGCATCATCTTTCAGGATTTGAAATAGCTCAACTGGAATTCCATCACCTCCACTAGCTTTGTTCATAGTGATGCTTTCTAAGGCCCACTTGACTTCACATTCCAGGATGTCTGGCTCTAGGTCAGTGATCACACCATCGCGATTATCTGGGTCGTGAAGATCTTTTTTGAATAGTTCTTCTGTGTATTCTTGCCATCTCTTCTTAATATCTTCTGCTTCTGTTAGGTCCCTACCATTTCTGTCCTTTATTGTGCCCATCTTTGCATGAAATGTCCCCTTTGTATCTCTAATTTTCTTGAAGAGATCTCTAGTCTTTCCCATTCTGTTGTTTTCCTCTATTTCTTTGCATTGATCGCTGAGGAAGGCTTTCTTATCTCTTCTTGCTATTCTTTGGAACTCTGCATTCAGATGCTTATATCTTTCCTTTGCTCCTTTGCTTTTTGCTTCTCTTCTTTTCACAGCTATTTGTAAGGCCTCCCCAGCCAGCCATTTTGCTTTTTTGCATTTCTTTTCCACGGGGATGGTCTTGATTCCTGTGTCCTGTACAATGTCACGAACCTCATTCAATAGTTCATCAGGCACTCTGTCTATCAGATCTAGGCCCTTAAATCTATTTCTCACTTCTACTCTATAATCATAAGGGATTTGATTTAGGTCATACCTGAATGGTCTAGTGGTTTTCCCTACTTTCTTCAATTTCAGTCTGAATTTGGCAATAAGGAGTTCATGATCTGAGCCACAGTCGGCTCCTGGTCTTGTTTTTGCTGACTGTATAGAGCTTCTCCATCTTTGGCTGCAAAGAATATAATCAATTTGATTTTGGTGTTGACCATCTGGTGATGTCCATGTGTAGAGTCTTCTCTTGTGTTGTTGGAAGAGGGTGTTTGTTATGATCAGTGCATTTTCTTGGCAAAACTCTATTAGTCTTTGCCCTGCTTCATTTCGTATTCCAAGGCCAAATTTGCCTGTTATTCTAGGTGTTTCTTGACTTCCTATTTTTGCATCCCCTATAATGAAAAGGACATCTTTTTTGGGTGTTGGTTCTAAAAGATCTTGTAGGTCTTCATAGAACCGTTCAACTTCAGCTTCTTCAGCGTTACTGGTTGGGGCATAGACTTGAATTACTGTGGTATTGAATGGTTTGCCTTGGAAACGAACAGAGATCATTCTGTTGTTTTTGAGATTGCATCCAAGTACTGCATTTCGGACTCTTTTGTTGACCATGATGGCTACTCCATTTCTTCTAAGGGATTACAGCCCACAGTAGTAGATATAATGGTCATTTGAGTTAAATTCGCCCATTCCTGTCCATTTTAGTTCGCTGATTCCTAGAATGTCGACATTCACTCTTGCCATCTCTTGTTTGACCACTTCCAATTTGTCTTGATTCATGGACCTAACATTCCAGGTTTCTATGCAGTATTGCTCTTTACAGCATCGTACCTTGCTTCTATCACCAGTCTCATCCACAGCTGGGTATTCTTTTTGCTTTGGCTCCATCCCTTCATTCTTTCTGGAGTTATTTCTCCACTGATCTCCAGTAGCATATTGGGCACCTACTGACCTGGGGAGTTTCTCTTTCAGTATCATATCATTTTGCCTTTTCATACTCTTCATGGGGTTCTCAAGGCAAGAATACTGAAGTGGTTTGGCATTCCCTTCTCCAGTGGACCACATTCTGTCAGATCTCTCCACCATGACCTGCCCATCTTAGTTTGCCCCACGGGCATGGCTTAGTTTCATTGAGTTAGACAAGGCTGTGGTCCTAGTGTGATTAGATTGACTAGTTTTCTGTGATTATGGTTTCAGTGTTTCTGCCCTCTGATGCCCTCTTGCAACACCTACCGTCTTACTTGGGTTTCTCTTACCTTGGGCGTGGGGTATCTCTTCACGGCTACTCCAGCAAAGCACAGCCGCTGCTCCTTACCTTGGACGAGGGGTATCTCCTCACTGCCACCCTTCCTGACCTTCAACGTGGGATAGCTCCTCTAGGCCCTCCTGCACCCACGCAGCCACGGCTCCTTGGACATGGGTTTGGTCCTCCTGGCCACGGTACCTTTGTCTTATTCCTGATCTAGGGCCAGTTTATTAAGGTTTTACAGCTGGTGTAGCTAGTTTGACAGTCTGGCTTGGTAATGTGACCAGAAGATCATGGAAAAATCTGCTGGAACCTTTTAGGCAGCTCTCCCTAAATAAAGACTCATTGCCCAAATCTTTCACATCCTTGGGTGAATAAGAAGGACCATGGAGAGCTGTGTTTGGAAGGCTCTTTGGAGTTTTGTATGTTCAATTATCTAATCCTATTGTAGTCCCTGATAGAGTACTAATCCCACCAGGTTATATTTAGCTGTCTACCTATATGTTTCCCACTAGATGTGAGAGTTTTTGACAGCAAGAACCCTGTGTGCATATTGTTTACTATTGTATCCTTAATACTGAAAGCATTGCATGAAACACCCTGAACAGGCAAAAATGTTTGTTGGATAAAATGAGTGAATGAAGTAGTAGTTGACATGGAAAAGGCAAGATGTTCATTAAATAAAGCCACAAACATTTATTTAATGCCTTTTATGAGCAAAACATTGTGACAGTTTGTTTTTCAGTATTTTCTCTTTAAAAATTCTATATAAATTTTTATAGTAACTATAGTTTATTCATAGTATGTATTTAATAATTGCAGTATATAAAGTCATTATAGGTCTATTTCCATTGTATATTGACTCTGCATGTTTTCTTTTCCCCTTGTGTGTCTTGTTGCCCATGAGTATTTGCTGTTCATTTTACCTGGAAATTACTTGTAAGAAAAACTTAAGTCATAGATTAACTTCCTTCAGAATAACTTGGATTTGTTTTTACCAGATTCCTGAAGTTACTATAAGTCTCAGTTCAGTTCAGTTCAGTCGCTCAGTTGTGTCCAACTCTTTACGATCCCATGAATCGCAGCATGCCAGGCCTCCCTGTCCATCACCAACTCCCAGGGTTCATTCAGACTCACGTCCATTGAGTCAGTGATGCCATCCAGCCATCTCATCCTCTGTCGTCCCCTTCTCCTCCTGCCCCCAATCCCTCCCAGCATCAGAGTCTTTTCCAATGAGTCAACTCTTCGCATGAGGTGGCCAAAGTACTGCAGTTTCAGCTTTAGCATCATTCCTTCCAAAGAAATCCCAGGGCTGATCTCCTTTAGAATGGACTGGTTGGATCTCCTTGCAGTCCAAGGGACTCTCAAGAGTCTTCTTCAACACTACAGTTCAAAAGCATCAATTCTTTGGCGCTCAACCTTCTTCACAGTAAAACTCTCACATGCATACATGATCACAGGAAAAACCATAGCCTTGACTAGACGAACCATTGTTGGCAAAGTCATGTCTCTGCTTTTGAATATGCTATCTAGGTTGGTCATAACTTTCCTTCCAAGGAGTAAGCATCTTTTAATTTCATGGCTGCAGTCACCATCTGCAGTGATTTTGGAGCCCCCAAAAATAAAGTCTGACACTGTTTCCACTGTTTCTCCTTCTACTTCCCATGAAGTGATGGGACCAGATGCCATGATCTTTGTTTTCTGAATGTTGAGCTTTAAACCAACTTTTTCACTCTCCATTTTGAATTTCATCAAGAGGCTTTTTAGTTCCTCTTCACTTTCTGCCATAAGGGTGGTGTCATCTGCATATCTGAGGTTATTGATATTTCTCCTGGCAATCTTGATTCCAGCTTGTGCTTCATCCAGCCCAGCGTTTCTCATGATGTGCTCTGCATAGAAGTTAAATAAGCAGGGTGACAATATACAGCCTTGATGTACTCCTTTTCCTATTTGGAACCAGTCTGTTGTTCCATGTCCAGTTCTAACTGTTGCTTCCTGACCTGCATACAGATTTCTCAAGAGGCAGGTCAGGTGGTCTGGTATTCCCATCTCTTTCAGCATTTTCCACAGTTTATTGTGATCCACACAGTCAAAGGCTTTGGCATAGTCAATAAAGCAGAAATGGATGTTTTTCTGGAACTCTCTTGCTTTTTCAATGATCCAGCGGATATCGGCAATTTGATCTCTGGTTCCTCTGCCTTTTCTAAAACCAGCTTGAAAATCTGGAAGTTCACGGTTCACATATTGCTAAAGCCTGGCTTGGAGAATTTTGAGCATTACTTTACTAGCATGTGAGATGAGTGCAGTTGTGCAGTAGATTGAACATTCTTTGGCATTGCCTTTCTTTGGGATTGGAATGAAAATTCCAGTCCTGTGGCCACTGCTGAGTTTTCCAAATTTGCTGGCATATTGAGTGCAGCACTTTCACAGCATCATCTTTCAGGATTTGAAATAGCTCAACTGGAATTCCATCACCTCCACCAGCTTTGTTCGTAGTGATGCTTTCTAAGGCCCACTTGACTTCACATTCCAGGATGTCTGGCTCTAGGTCAGTGATCACACCATTGTGATTATCTGGGTCATGAAGATCTTTTTTGTACAGTTCTTCTGTTTATTCTTGCCATCTCTTCTTAATATCTTCTGCTTCTGTTAGGTCCCTACCATTTCTGTCCTTTATTGTGCCCATCTTTGCATGAAATGTCCCCTTGGTATCTCTGATTTTCTTGAAGAGATCTCTAGTCTTTCCCATTCTGTTGTTTTCCTCTATTTATTTGCATTGATCGCTGAGGAAGGCTTTCTTATCTCCTCTTGCTATTCTTTGGAACTCTGCATTCAGATGCTTAATCTTTCCTTTTCTCCTTTGCTTTTTAGGTTCCCTTTAATCCAAGTTCACTTTTTAAGTTCCCTGAACCACAAAAATGACAGGATTCCAGGCTGAAAAACCACTTACACTTCCTTGAGAGTGTAGCCCTTTGAGGTCATAGCTTTTTGTAGTGAGAGTCTCCTAATGGACTTCCTGTCTTCTGTCGGGAAAAGTGTAATTATCTAAGATTTTGCAAATAATTGTAGTGAGTTAAAGAGGTGAACCCAAATAGCTATAAGACAGACACTACTAATCTTTGTGCCATCACCTGCAATTTTCTGTGTCTCTTATCTCACTCGAATCATTTGACTCTTATTCTTCCTCATGCATCCTTGTTATTTCTTCTGTCTGGGACCCTTTTCTCCCAAAGGTTTGTATAGCTCATGCCTGCCAATTTCTGCTGTTTTTCTTCCTTCCTGACACTATAAGAAGCTTTTTTTTTTTTTAACTATTTCACATTTATTAGCATTTCTATAACTGAGTGGGAAAAGTATAAAAGGAGATATATCTCAAATTAATTCACTTTATTGAAATTAGTAAGCCTGATGAGAAAAAGTAATAGTAGAGGAAATTAAAACTAACATTTGAAAATAAACTTAGATTTTCTATGTTGAACTGAAAACTAAGAGGCCTGAGATTTGGCCTTGTTCTTACCTCTGTTCCTTAATGTAGACTAGCTTCTTCTTTTGCAAAATAAGTGGGCTAGGTTTCTAAAGGCATTTTCAGCCCTAAAGTTGCTTGATTAAACAATTCATATTATTTCTTAGGGCTACAGGTTGGATAACATCAAGTATTTTCAATGTTTTCAGAATCTAAAAATCCATTTCTGTGAAAGCTTCTCTCAGGTATTAATGTTTTAGGATTATATAAGAATCATGAACTACTGCATTCACAGTTTTCAGGACTTATGAATGTTCTAAGTCAGAGATTTTTAAAGAAGAGTGCATATCTGAACCACCCAAGGAGTTTTTTCAAAATGCTCATGCTTGGGCTCTGCCCTTCCAGACCTACTGAAACCAGAACCACATGAGTGCCTTTTCAAGCCTCTGCTTACATCAAGTTTGTAACTATTCCTTTGATCAAAGCATGTCACATGGCCAGGCCCAAAGGCAGTGGGAGAGAACACTATAAAAGGACATGAATACAAGGAATTAAAAACTAGAACTATTATGCAATCAGTTTACCACAATCTACCATATATTTAGGCTTCCCTGGTGGCTCAGATAGTAAAGAATCTGTCTGCAATGCAAGAGACCCAGGTTCGATCCCTGTGTCGGGAAGATCCCCTGAAGAAGGGAATGGTTACCCACTCTAGTATTCTTATCTGGAGAATTCCATGGACAGAGGAGCCTGGCAGGCTACAGTCCATGGAATTGCAGAGTCAGACATGACTGGGCGACTAACACACACACACCATATATTTATTGAGAACATGTGACCCAGCACAATATTCATGCACATAGTATATATGCCACAAGAATCTATTGCTAATAGTATGGTAAACAGTTGAGAAGCATTGCCTTTTGTTGTCCCTATTATTCTCTGATTAATGGTTCACTGAAGGTACCCTTTTGGAAACCAGCTGTCACTGATAATGGTATTGGCAGAGACTATGATGACTTCTTGACAACCAGTGCTTTCCCCTCCTCCTTCCCAATGTAGACTCTGTTTTCTGTGATGTGGGCAAAGTTTTACATATCACTTTCATTTTTCAGAGAATAAATTGGACTGAGTGGAAATATTTTTAAATTTTATAGGAACTAATGAATTCAGCTGTCTTTTTACCAGGCTTCCTCTCTCCATCCCTCTCTACTTTTCATGTGTTTACTTTATATGAGTTCATACATTTTTCCCTGTGTGTATATTCATTATGGAAACACGGATTCTTAAGATAAAGTTTGTTAACAAATATACAGTTGTAGTGTCTTCAATTGTTTTGAAGTGTGTTGGTTGCATTGCAAGAAAGGCCTTTGCCAAGTGAATCAGTATTAGACAATGTTGCTAATATAATATAATGATATCTGAGTACTTGATGCTTGTTAATTTGTTGCAAATGAAGATAACTGAATGAAGACAAGGATGACATAAATTTGTTCCCTTTGGTGAATCAGAAGTGTGGAACTTCTCTGAATGGTTTAGTTTCAATTTCACATTTATAACAGTTACTGTTCTTTTCTTACATTTAAAAAAAATTGAAGTACAGTTAACTTAAAATATTATTAATATATTAGTTTCAGTAGTGCAACATAGTAATTCAATATGTTTGCAGATTATACTCCATACAAAGTTATTATAAAATATTGACTATATTCCTTGTGTTGTACAATACATACTTGTAACTTATTATTTTTTTATACCTAGTAGTTTGTGCCTCTTAATCTCCTTCACCTGTTCTGCCCCTATCCCTACCTTTCTGGTAACCTCTACTTTGTTCTCTGTAAGTCTGTTTCTGTTTGGGTATATTTGTTCATTTTATATTTTATATTCTACACTTAGTGAAATAAAGTCAGACAGAGAAAGACAGGTACTGTGTGTTTTCACTTATATCTGACAATCATATTAAAGGTAATTTCATTTATTAAGTCCTGAGATGATCATGTTGTGTTGTTCAGTCACCCAGTCACGTCTGACTCTTTGCGACCCCATGGACTGCAGCACACCCGGCTTCCTTGTCCTTCACCAGCTCCCAGAGCTTGCTCAAATTCATGTTCATTGAGGTGGTGGTGCCATCCAACCATCTCATCCTCTTCAATCCCCTTCTCCTCCTGCCTTCAATCTTTCCCAGCATCAGGGTCTTTCCCAATGTGTCTGCTCTTTGCAGCAGGTGGCCAGAGTATTGGAGTTTCAGCTTCAGCATCAGTTCTTCCAATGAGTATTCAGGGTTGATTTTCTTTAGGATTGACTGGTTTGATCTTGCTGTCCAAGGGACTCTCAAGAGTCTTCTCCAGCACCTCAGTTTGAACGCATCAATTCTTTGTTGCTCAGCCTTCTTTATGGTCCAACTCTCACATCTGTACATGACTACTGGAAAGACCATAGCCTTGACTATGGACTATGGTCATGAACAAATCACAAAAGAAAAAGAAATAACCCACAAATGATTAATATATTGATGTATGAAATGATAAAATGTATTTTAAAAGATGGTAAAGTAATGAGATAATGGTTTTGATTTTGAAATTAGGAGGCTGATCCAAGATAACACTCCAGTTAGTCACTAGTGCTCTTGGAAAGGCATGTTTATACATTGGTTATGGGAAGATATAATGGGACAATCTTTTTGTAAAACAATTTGGCAAATGTACTGAGAATCTTATACAAGTTCCTACCCTTTCGTTGAGGCATCTAACTTCTAAGAATCTATCCTAAGGAAACAATTGGATAGCCAGGCAAAGTTTTAGAGAAGAAGATTTTTCAAGATTTGTCCTTCAACAAAAGAGGCAAGAATATACAATGGAGAAAAGACAGTTTCTTCAGCAAGTGGTATTGGGAAAGCTGGACAGCTGTGTGTTAATCAGTGAAGTTAGAACACACCCTCACACCAAACACAAAAATAAACTCAAAATGTCTTAAAGATGTAAATATAAAATTAAAAGTGAAAGTGTTAGTCACTCAGTTGTGTCCAACTCTTTGGGACCCCATGAACTGTAGCCCACCAGGTTCAGTTATCCATTGAATTTTCCAGGCAAGAACCATTCCTTTCTGTAGGGGATCTTCCCAACCTAGGGAATGAACCCAGTTCTGCATTGCAGGCCGATTCTTTTACCATCTGAGCCACTAGGGAAGCCAAAATACAAGATATGACACCATAAAATTCCTAGAACAGAATACAGACAATACATTCTCTGACATAAATCATAGCAGTGTTTTCTTAGATCCCAAGGCAATAGAAATAAAGGCAAAAATAAACAATTGGGGCCTAGTCAAATTTATAAGCTTTTGTGTAGAAGGAAACCATAAACAAAACAAAATGATAACCAATGGACAGGGATTCAACATTTGAACATGATGCAACCAACAAGGGCTTAATTTCCAAAATATACAAGTAGCTCATACAACTTAATAACAACAGCAGAAAACCAAATCAAAAAATGGGCAGAAGACCTAAATAGACATTTCTTTAAAGAAGGCTACAGATGGCCAAAAGGCACATGAAAAGATATTCAACATTGCTAGTTGTTCAGTTCAGTTTAGTTAAGTCACTCAGTTGTGTCCGACTCTTTGCAACCCCATGGACTACAGCATGCCAGGCTTCCCTGTCCATCACCAACTCTTGGAGCCTACTCAAACTCATGTCCATTGAGTTGGTGATGCCATCCAACCATCTCATCCTCTGTCGTCCCCTTCTCCTCCTGCCTTCAATCATTCCCAGCATCAGGGTCTTTTCAAATGAGTCACTTCTTCGCATCAGGTGGCCAAAGTATTTGGAGTTTCAGCTTCAGCGTCAGCCCTTCCAATGAATATTCAGGACTGATTTCCTTTTGGATGGACTGGTTGGATCCCCTTGCTGTCCAAGGGACTCTCAATAGTCTTCTCCAACACCACAGTTCAAAAGCACAGTTCAACAATTAGGAATATGTGATTAACAAATGCATACTACCATATATAAAATAGATAAACAGCAAGAATTTATTGTATAGCACTGGGAACTATATTCAATATCTTGCAATGTACTATAATGGAAAAGAATTTTTTTAAAAGAATATAAATATATACATATATATGTATAATCAAATCACTTCGCTGTACACCTGAAACTAACACTATATTGTGAATCAACTATACTTCAATTTAAAGAAAGATGTAACACAATATTATTCATAATAGCAAAAATTTGGGAAATATCTTAAATACCCAAAGATGTTGAAATTGTGATACATAATGGATTATTACATAGCCATTAATAATCATGTTCCCAAACAATCCCAGTTGTGTTAATTAGAACTAATGTAAATAGAGAAAATTGTCCAGAATTTACTATATCAAAATGTTAACTTCTGGTGATTTAATTATGGGAGATTTTATTTTTTTCTTAATACTCTTCTGCTTTCAGCAAGGAACATATATTATTTTTGTCACCAAAGATGTTATTTAAATTAAACTTATGAATACTTTAAAAATCTTGTAAAATTCATTAGAACCAGTCCTGCCAGACTGAGCAGGCTTGTCAGAATCCTGCTCCATGTTTTGCCTTCCCCATCCCCTGTCTGTTTTATTCTCTTTGTGACTCTGTCCTACCCAGAACAGATTTGTTCTTTCATTGGGTAGGATACAATACTATTTTGTGGCGAGATGGTGGAATGTTAATGAATTACAATGTGGAAGATAAGGGGAACTTTCTTTCTTTTTTTTATATTTTAAATTAATTAATTTATTTTAATTGGAGGCTCATTACTTTACAATATTGTGGTGGTTTTTGTCATACGTTGACATGAATCAGCCATGGGTGTACATGTGTTCCCCATCCTGAACTCCCCTCCCACCTCCCTCCCCATCTCATCCCTCTGGGTCATCCCAGTGCACCAGCCCTGAGCACCCTGTCTCATGCATTGAACCTGGACTGGTGATATATTTCACATATGATAATATACATGTTTCAATGCTATTCTCTCAAATCATCCCATTCTCGCCTTCTCCCACAGAGTCCAAAAGTCTGTTCTTTACATCTGTGTCTCTTTTGCTGTCTCGCATATGGGGTTATCGTTACCATCTTTCTAAATTCCATATATATGTGTTAATACTATATTGGTGTTTTTCTTTCTGACTTACTTCACTCTGTATAATAGGCTCCAGTTTCATCCACCTCACTAGAACTGATTCAAATGCATTCTTTTTAATAGCTGAGTAATATTCCATTGTGTATATGTAACACAGCTTTCTTATCCATTCCTCTGCTGATGGACATCTAGGTTCCTTCCATGTCCTGGCTATTGTAAACAGTGCTGTGATGAATATTGGGGTACATGTGTCTCTTTCAATTCTGGTTTCCTCGGTTTGTATGCCCAGCAGTGGGATTGCTTGGTCGTATGGCAGTTCTATTTCCAGTTTTTAAAAGAATCTCCACACTGTTCTCCATAGTGGCTGTACTAGTTTGCATTCCCACCAACAGTGTAAGAGGGTTCCCTTTTCGCCACACCCTCTCCAGCATTTATTGTTTGTAGACTTTTGGATAGCAGCCATTCTGACTGGCGTGAGATGGTATCGCATTGTGGTTTTGATTTGCATTTCTCTGATAATGAGTGATATTGAGCATCTTTTCATGTGTTTGTTAGCCATCTGTATGTCTTCTTTGGAGAAATGTCTGTTTAGTTCTTTGGCCCATTTTTTGACTGGGTCGTTTATTTTTCTGGAATTGAGTGAATGAGCTGCTTGTATATTTTTGAGATTAATTCTCTGTCAGATGCTTCATTTGCTATTATTTTCTCTCACTCTGAAGGCTGTCTTTTCACCTTGCTTATAGTTTCCTTCATTGTGCAAAAGCTTTTAAGTTTAATTTGGTCCCATGTGGTTATTTTTGCTTTTATTTCCAATATTCTGGGAGGTGGGTCATAGAGGATCCTGCTGTGATTTATGTCTGAGTGTTTTGCCTATGTTTTCCTCTCAGAGTTTTATAGTTTCTGGTCTTACATTTAGATCTTTAATCCATTTTGAGTTTATTTCTGTGTATGGTGTTAGAAAGTGTTCTAGTTTCATTCTTTTACAAATGGTTGACCAGTTTTCCCAGCACCACTTGTGAAAGAGATTGTCTTTTCTCCATTATATATTCTTGTCTCCTTTGTCAAAGATAAGGTGTCCATAGGTGCGTGGATTTATCTCTGACCTTTCTGTTTTGTTCCATTGATCTATATTTCTGTCTTTGTTCCAGTACCATACTGTCTTGATGACTGTAGCTTTGTAGTAGAGCCTGAAGTCAGGCATATTGATTCCTCCAGTTCCATTCTTCTTTCTCAAGATTGCTTTGGCTATTCGAGGTTTTTTGTATTTCCATACAAATTGTGAAATTATTTGTTCTAGTTCTCTGAAAAATACAATTGGTAGCTTGATAGAGATTGCATTGAATCTGTAGATTGCTTTGGGTAGTATACTCATTTTCACTATATTGATTCTTCTGATCCATGAACATGGCATATTTCTCCATCTACTTGTGTTGTCTTTGATTTCTTTCATCAGTGTTTTATAGTTTTCTATATATAGGTCTTTTGTTTCCTTAGGTAGATCTATTCCTAAGTATTTTATTCTTTTCGTTGTACTCCTCCACTGGTACAGAGGAGTACCAGCAGGTTTCTCAGAATCTTTTAGACATGATTCTCTGCCAGTGAAGGCGACCAGCTTGTTTAGTTATATGAACCTAAACAAAAGTATATCCCTGGCACTTTGTAGAAGAATGAGTATTATGTGGAAATCTACTAAGTAGTCTCACCTTCCAGTGGTGTGTCTTGATTTTTACTCTAATTCTTCTCACCATACTGTTATGATAGATCTACTTAGAGGCTGGATGTTGCCCCCAAATCAGTGTTGAATTCAAGAAAATAGGCTGGACTCAGACATGCCAAATGTAGGATTCTAGGGAAAGCAGAAGCAGCAAGTATGATAACTATAACAACAACAAGAGTTTATATTTATTGAGAGCTCACTCTTAGGCCAGGTACTATGCTAACAGATTTACATAGGTTGTCTCAGTTGCAATGGTGAATGGAATTGTTTCTTTAATTTCTCTTTCTGTTTCTTATTGTTAGTGTATAGGAATGCAACGGATTTCTGTGTGTTAATTTTATATCGTGCAAGGAACTTTCTTTCTTAAACACAGATCTTGTGATGAGGTCCTTTGATATTTACACTCAAAATAATATTTCAGTCAGGCTATGGAAGCACATGAAAACCTTGTCATTTGCCTCAGTTCAGATGACTGAAGTCCCTAAAGTCCTGTATACTCCCAAATACTGTATTCTGTTTCCAGAAGTCCCAAGGAAAATAGTCCAACTTTTCATGTTAGCCACTCTATTCCATTTCCAAATGGGTCTCCATTGCCAGTACTTGTTGATCAAGAATTTGTCAGTTTGTTGTTTCAGTTTTCTGTAGCAAAGAGTACCAGTATGTTAGCCTCCAGAGCACTAGCAACTGAACGATATACAACTTAAATGTGGGGAAAGGCTTGCTGGGGTGGTAGCTTCTGCTTCTCCTTGGGGAACTCATTAAAAGCCTGAAAATGGCTGGCAGTCTCTTAGAGTCTTGGTGTGCTAGCACTTCAACAGTACTGAAATTTGTTCTCCCAAGGGCACTTTGTAGATGACTATTATGTGGAAATCTCCTACTAAGTAGTCTCACCTTTCCAGTGGTGTGTCTTGATTTTTACTCTAATTCTTCTCACCAAACTGTTATGATAGATCTACTTAGAGGCTGGATGTTGCCCCCAAATCAGTGTTGAGTTTAAGAAAATAGGCTGGACTCAGACATGCCAAATGTAGGATTTTAGGGAAAGCAGAAGCAGCACATATGATAACTATAACAACAACAAGAGCTTATATTTATTGAGAGCTCACTCTTAGGCCAGGTACTGTACTAACAGATTTACATAGGTTATCTCAGTGAATTCTCCTGAACATCTTTAGAGAGAGGAGCTATAAAAATCCCTATTTTACAAATGATGAATTTTGAACCCTAGTGATTTGATGCTTGAGCCTCTGCTCTTAAACAAGAGATGAAAATGAAATACATTTGAGAATGTAGAATCTGTGCTTGCCAATCCGAGTTCAATAACTTCTGGTTCCAGTCTTCAAAGAGTTTTTGGGAGCATTACATTTTAGGTTCATAGACCTAAACAAGCTGGTCACCTTCACTGGCAGAGAATCATGTCTAAAAGATTCTGAGAGACCTGCTGGTACTCCTCTGTACCAGCGGAGGAGTCATAGCCAGCTGATCAACTTTTTGTCTAACCTGAATGTATCTTCCCAGCAGGGAAGTGGAAGACTCAGAGAGACACAAAGGAAAATCCTTTCCCCACCAACCAAGCTTTCCAATACAGAATAGACCTAACCATTTTTCTTTTGATTTATCTAAAATGATCCAAATAAGTAAATAAAATGATCCCTAACATTTCTTGGATATCTTTAAAATCAAATGAGTGTATGAACAATCTTGCACTGGAGTTCTCTGCCCTTGGGAGTTTGAAATTCCATGTTTCAAAAGCCTGGAGATTGTTTTGAGAGTAGTCATAGTCACAATTGATAAAGCAGTCGGTAGTTGCCTAGCGCACACATCAATAAGTACTATACATAGTTTCACATTTAATCTTCACAACAACCCTATGCAATAGATGTGGTTATCCCACATTTTACACATGAGGGACCTAAGATCAAGAGATATTAAGTATTGCCCAAGGTCCCACAGCTAGAAAATTGGAACTTGGGTGTCTTTGATTCCAAAGCCCCAATTTGAGACATCAATACCTACTTCAAGGCTCTTCGAACTTTAATGTGTGTAGAAATCACCAGAGAATCTTGTTTAAATGCAGATTTTGCTTTAGCACAACTGGAGTGGGGCTTGAAATTCTGGGTTCCTAACAAGCTCCCTGCTATGGTTGATGCTTCTTGACCACTGTTTGAATACAAAGGCTTCACAGCTTCCCCATTAAGGGGGAGACCAGACCTTTGGTAATTTAATACTTCGGGTTAAAGGTGAAGAGGGGAACTTTTCCTAATTTGTCCTTATGTATAAAGATAAATATTAATATAAAAATAGCAGTAATGGAACAAGCCAAATATGTTCCAAGCACTTTAAATGTCATATCTTATTTAATCCCTCAACAACCCTCAGTTCAGTTCAGTTGCTCAGTTGTTTCTGACTCTGTGACCCCATGGACTGCAGCATGCCAGGCTTCCCTGTCCATCACCAACTCCCGGAGCTTGCTCAAACTCATGTCCATTGAGTCAGTGATGCCATCCAACCATCTCATCCTCTGTCGTCCCATTCTCCTCCTGCCTTCAATCTTTCCCAGCATCAGGGTCTTTTCCAATGAGTCAGTTCATCACACTAGAGAAGGGAATGGCAAGCTACTTCAATATTCTTGCCTTGAGAACCCCATGAACAGTATGAAAAGGCAACAACCCTCAGAGGTAGATAATATTACTGTCCCCTTTTACAGATGGGGAAAATGGAGTACAGAGTAATCAGTGGATAAATTTTGTTCTCCAGCCTTTTCTTTCTCTTCCCCATTCACATATTTTCTCAATTTCTAAAACTCCTTAAAGATTCATTCCCTTGTTTCTATTGAAAAAGCAATCCCCTAGATGAAGGTAATACACTGCTTTATCATTTATTTATACCTTAGTCTCTTTTTTTATAATGAAAGAAGGAATAGGGAGGACACAATGTACAAAACATATTAGGACCTTGGGTTCTTAAAGAAGGGAAAAGAAGAAATGGAAAGAGAGACAGAGTCTTTAATGAAGCTTGGCACTACCTGCTTTACAAGTTACACCATGAGTCCTATGGGTTTCACCCACACATATTCCAAAGCTGAAGCCATTGGTAATTTCAAGATAAGAAATAAAATTAAGTTGTAGATTTATTAGCTATGCACAGATCACCATGGAGACAACCAAAAGAACTCTCACCATGGAGATCTCTCCTTACCCCTCTCTGCCTAAAATGATCAGTACATCATATAAACAGACACAGAAATACATTTGAGAGGGAAGATTACAAAGCAAGCAGATTTGAGTCCTTGAAGGATTGGTGATAGGGTGAATGAATAATCCAGAAAAATTTCTAAAGTTGGTCTTCAAAAATCACATGTTTCTGGGTGCTATGTAGTTTCTTCAGGGAAGAAGAGAAATATCCAGAGCTTAGTTCATGTCAGCATGGGGTAGATCATGCCAGCATGGGGTGATTAGAAGAAGGTCAACTTAGAAACTAGTACTGACTCTAACCCTGTAGTACAAGGAAAGAACCTCAAACGAGGCTCTTTCTACTATAAGGGAATCACCATGTCAGTAAGACTCCTGGTCCACTCACCTGTGTCATCAACATAATGATTAAATCAAAACAAATTTAGGAACAATAACCTTGGCAATGTGGATTTATGTCAACCAACTTTGACACAGAGCAAGTGTCCTTCAGAGAGCAGACTCCATAAAATGATGCAGCAATTTGTCTTCAGTGAATACTTTTTCTGTATTATGTTTAAAGAGCTCATGGAAATAATATTATCATAGGTTGAGCTCCCTAGGAAACAGACTTTAAGATGAAGTTTGACTTGCAAAATATTTATTAGAGAGTACCCTTGGGGTACTGGGGAAAGGAAGCAAGGCTTGGAAAGAGGGAGAATTTGAGCTACAAGGTAGGCCCAACAACAGCCATGGCCTACCTTACAGAGAGCTCTGTAACTAGAATGGCTCTTCAGAGTTGTTCTAAGTTGGGTCAGGATGGCCATTATCTTTTTCTCTTGCACTGACTGTTCATTGGATGTGGGTCATCGGTTAAGGGGAGAGATACTGGGCCAGATGGCTCTTTGCAGCTGAGGCAACCATGAAGAAGCCGACAGCTGAAGGCTGCCTGCCAACAGCACTGCAAGCAGCTGAGGCAACAAACTCTTCTCTGAAGGGGAATCAGGATTGCACATCACAGTGTCTACCACAAATAGTGGTGGTTTCAAAGTACCAAGAGCTCCAAAGTCAGAAAAGTGAGATTTGATTTTTACTTTTAAATTAGGAAAAGCTTTCTGATTCATAAATCATTTCCTGGGGCAAATATTTAAGCAATTCTGCTAAGTATGAAAAGTCATTTCACTGGTCTTAGTATTCAGAAAATTAATAAAAAGAAATGCATTTTTTTATCCCTTACTCTGAATAAAAACCAAACAGATTACTCATTCCAGTTTTACAGTGTACATATGTGTTTAAATGTCAATGTGTATTTTTCCATTCTCTTAGTGAGTCAGGAAATGGTGCAAAAAGGTTTAAATAATGATTCCCCATATGGATAATATACTAATTCATTCATTTAGCAAATATTTATTGAGCATCCATTACATATCACAGCACTGCACTAGCCATTGGGTCTGTAGAATTAGTAATAACATAGACTGAATAATTATGCCAAACAAACTCTGAAATAATAAGAGTAGTAGGAAGAATAGGGCAGGTAGAAAACACAGGTGGAAATAAGTGTTTGATTCTTTCAATTGTCCTTTTCTACCTGCCTTTTTAACCTATTTGGTAAAGAAGAGGTGGCATGAGCAGTCTCAGCAGATAAGGGTAAAGGAGAAAAGCAACCGTTACCAAATTAACGGTTGGACCGTTATGGACCCTGCCTCTGTTTGGGTTCTAATAGGCAAATTGGAGAAGGCAATGGCACCCCACTCCAGTACTCTTGCCTGGAAAATCCCATGGACGGAGAGGCCTGGTAGGCTGCAGTCCATGGGGTCGCTAAGAGTCGGGAACGACTGAGCGACTTCCCTTTCACTTTTCACTTTCATGCATTGGAGAAGAAAATGGCAACCCACTCCAGTGTTCTTGCCTGGAGAGTCCCAGGGACGGAGGAGCCTGATGGGCTGCCGTCTATGGGGTTGCACAGAGTCGGACACGACTGAAGCGACTTAGCAGCAGCAGCAGCAGCAGGCAAATAATGAACCAAAGCTGAGATTTGGTACAGCACTTCACTCAGTGGCCCAAGAACGGAGGAGGGGAACTAAGTTCACAGATCATCTTCTTGCCCACCTCACGAAAAGGATTTAATTTTAAATAGTAAAGATAAAGGGAGGGAGTACCAGGGAAGGGGCAGGACTCTTTCTGAGGGAGTGGGGTGCCACCTCCTTTTTATCCTTTCGGTCCTTAATATCTGGTCATGGCTCCTGTTAGCTGTGTCATTTAAAATGCTAATGTAGTTAAATCAGCAAATAATGAGATTCAAGGTCTGTTGGAGATCTGATTCATCGCTGTCTTGGTCCCAACTGGTTCCATTTGGTTTTTTGTCTGTTTAGCTTCCTTTCTTATCTCTGAACACTTTAAGTTAAAGATTTATGTTGCTGCTGCTGCTGCTGCTGCTGCAAAATCGCTTCAGTTGTGTCCGACTCTGTGCGACCCCATAGACGGCAGCCCACCAGGCTCCCCCGTCCCTGGGATTCTCCAGGCAAGAACACTGGAGTCAGTTGCCATTTCCTTCTCCAATGCATGAAAGTGAAAAGTGAAAGTGAAGTCGCTCAGTCATGTCCGACTCTCAGCGACCCCATGGACTGCAGCCCACCAGGCTCCTCCATCCATGGGATTTTCCAGGCAGGAGTACTGGAGTGGGCTGTCATTTCCTTCTCCAAAAGATTTATGTTAACTCCTGCTAAAGGTTCCAGGGCTTGGCAGGTTTTCAGAACACTCCTGTTAAATGGTGGGGTGGTGGTGGTGGTTGTGATGGGTTTTGAGCAAAGCCCTAGAGAAGCTCTGGTAACACAACCATTAACTTCATTTTTTATCAATTCTTTATTGTGTTCCTGCTGTCTTTTTAGTTACTTTTTTTTTAATGTGGCTCTCCTTTCTTTGGGGCTAATAGACTTCAAGAGTTTATTCCATTTGTGGAATGCACTTCCATAACAAATTTAAATCTGCCTATAAAATGACTCATGGTTAGTAATGCAGGGGATGACTGTGAAAATGGGCATCTAAAGGCATGATTATGTCATGACATTAGACAAAAGTATATCCCTTCTTTCAGCGTGGATGTAACAACTTGGAAAGACTAAGTACTCTCATCTTTAGCAACCTGAGAATTTTGCTGAAACAGATTCCTAAATCAGGAGACAGGTCAGACAGCTTCTTGGATTAAAGAGATTAAGGACACCATTGTCTGTTTATGTTTACACTTGAGCAAGCAACTAAATTCAACAATACATCTAGTGTGGAGGATATTTCTTAGTATCCTAGAGAGAAGATTTCACCCAGAGGTTGTACCAACCAAAACAGAATAGGTCTTTGCAAAATGTCCATGAGTATTTTATTTACTCCACTTCTGTATGCTGTTACAGAATAGATTTGTTTTCTTTCTTTAATTGAATCTTATGTATCTTTGACCCATGCTTACCAGGACATCTTTCTACTTGGTGTTTACCCCACTTCATTTTAATTGAATTTAAAAAGTCATTTTAAAGTAAATCTCCTTACCTTTGTAAAGAATTGTGTAAAACTGGTTCAACTGGTTCTCTCTGCAAGATCTACTGAGATACAGGTGGAAGCTGAGAGTTGATGTAAGCTTTAAAATTTTGGACCAGCAGCATCAGCATCATCTGTGAACTTGTTAGAAATGCAGACTCTTAGGCCCTTTAGAAATCTTGAGTCATAATCTGCATTTTAACAAGGTCCTAAGGTGAATCTTACGCACTTTAAAGTCTACGAGGCACTGATTTATAGCATTTGTGGAAAAATCCTTCCTCTTTGGTTTAGTTAAAAACACAGAACAGTGAGATATGTAATTTTCTTTCCCAAGTCTCTGTTCTTGGGCTAATAACATTGTAACTAGTTTGGAATACAGAAATATTATCAGACAAAAGACGTTTCATAAGTACAGCTCATAGAGATCCAAGGGGCCATCTGAAATGGAGTCAAACTTTTGGAAAAGCTGACATAGAACTTTTCATTCATTTCTCTTTCAAATGGTTTAATTGGGGGAAATATCTAATAAATATATTACAGATGCAAGAAAACTTTAAAACAGAACTGAGTAAAACATTTTGGAAATGGTTTTAAAATGACTCTGATAAAAATGTAAGAAACTTAAACTGTTTCCCCATGAAAAGAATGCAGCTGGATGCAACATTTACAGCTGGCAGGAAAGAATTTTAGCTAGTCAGGGTGAACTTGCCCAATTTTACATCTATTATTATTACATTATGTTCATTTAGAAAAATGTTAAATGTTCCTCTTTGTAACTTTTCTTTGCCATCTCTTTAGATATGAAAAGATATTTAGTATACCTACTAGAACATGAAATCATGCACATGAAATATAATCTCCAAGTTGGTCATCAGCAGCTGGCCTAATAAGTCCTGCTGAAACATTTGAATTTCTTGCCTCCTCCCTGAACTCAAGCAGGTGGCAGGTCGGCAGCAGCGATGACAACTGGCTACTGAAAGGGGCATAAGTCCAAAATGAAAAACATTGATCTCATTCCTTGCTCTGGAGGAGCAGAGGTCTATTGTGCTTTTCCAACATGATCACAAACAGGCAGTTTTTTGGATACTGCAGGCAGGTGGAATGAAGGACTCTTAGATGAACCATCACTAACAACAAAAATTCAGATTGCATGTAGAAGGAATAATAAACAATGCAAGTAAAGCCGAAATGAAGCAATAGGTTCCAAAATAGAGCATTCTATTGAAAATAGAGCATTCATGATCCAAAGGATCATGTTCCCTAACTCATGAATATTTTTTCTTCTGTTTTGCTCCTTAGTAAATTGGACAGAGGGGCTTCCCAGGTGGCTCGGTAGTAAAGAATCTGTCTGTAAATGCAGGAGCCACAGGTGATGGGGGTTTGATCCCTGGTTCGGAAAGATGCCCTGGAGGAAGAAATGGCAATCCACTCCAGTATTCTTGTCTGGAAAATTCCGTGGATAGAGGACCTGACAGGCTACAGTCCAAGGGGTCGCAAAGAGTCGGACATGACCTAGTGACTGAGCACGCACACACACACACACAAATTGGACAGGATTATTATTTTATGGATGAGAGAAGAGAGGTTAAATGATTTACCCACATTCGTACAGTTTATCTACAGAAAAGAAAATTGAATTTGAGCTTTTTGACTGCCTGTCCAATGGACTGATGTGCTTTATCATGCACAGTAATACATTTGATGCAACTTGATCACATTTTATGGTAGCAGTTAATGATCTCTTTGATATTGTTTACCAGTTGTTTCAAATGTATTGTTGTTTCACAAGCACTTTCCTTAGCTAGATATCAAGTATCTTGTGGATAGGCCTGGGCATATTTTATGTGTTCATTGAATGCTGATTGAATTATTACCAGGGAAAGATGAAATATTTGAAAAAGAAGGGGGAAAGGATTGAAACATAATGGAACTGGGGAGAAATATACAGTTCTCGAAAGTTGCATCCTCATCATTTAAATTTAGGACATAATATAGAATATTATATTTGGAAGGGTCCCAAGAGATGATCTTACCTAACTATCTACCTGTTAAAGAATAACTTCTTTTAGTTTCTTCCAGTTTTATTGAGATATAATTGTCATACGGCACTATATAAGTTTGATATGCAGCATAATGATTTGACTTATAGGCATCATGAAACTATTACCACAATAGGTTTAGTGAACATCCATCATCTCTTATAGTTACAGGAATAGAAAAAATGTTTTCCTTGTGATGAGAACTCTCAGTGTTTATTCTCTTAACTTTTGTATATAACATATGCTGTGCTGTGCTTAGTCACTCAGTCGTGTCCAATTCTTTGTGACCCCATGGACTGTAGCCTGCCAGGCTCCTCTGTCTATGGGGATTCTCCAGGCAAGAATACCGGAGTGGGCTGCCACACCCTCCAGGGTATCTTCCCAACCCAGGGATCGAACCCAGGTTTCCCGCATTTCAGGCCGTTTCTTTACCATCTGAGCCACCAGTGAAGCCCAAGAATACTGGAGTGGGTAGCCTAACCCTTCTCCAGGGGTATTTCCTGACCCAGGAATCAACCTGGGGTCTCCAGCATTGCAGGCAGATTCTTTACCAGCTGAGCTACCAGGGAAGCCCCTATATATAGCATATACTGGTGTTAATTATATTTAACTATTGAACATTCCATCCCCAATACTTATAACTGGCGAAGTTTTTACCTTTTGACTGCCCTCATCCTATTCCCTCTATCCCAACCGCCGGAATACCTTCTATAGAACCTTTCATTGGCATCCCTGTAGTTTTGCTTAAATATCTCCACCGTTGTGGAGCTTATTTTCAAACAGGTCTGCTGTTAGGCTAAATCATTCCTTAAGTTTTTCTCTGTCAGTTAAGCATGCATTTATTGAGCAGCTGTGTCTCAGATGGCATACTGGCTGTCAGAAATACCAAGAAGAAGAATAGGTCAACTTCTCTCATGTAAAGCCCAAATGGGTGTTGCTGTTCAGTGGGCAGCTCTCTTCCAAGTTTTGTTTTATGGATTCAAGTCTCCTTCCATCTTAAGGCTCTGTTGTGTTCAACTTAATACTGCCAAGTTTCCCATGCTCATTTGCTGCCAGCCAGAAGTGAAAGGGCATGAAGGAAGTGTGTGGGAGTTGTTAGGAGTCAAGCCTGGAAGTGATGCACATCAATTCTGCTCATATTCCTTCACTAGATCTCAGTCACAGATCCACATTTAACACCCACTGTTGCCTAACTGTAGGCCCAGGAAGACAAAACAAAGGTTTGGTCATTGGCTAGCACTTTCAGCCACAGTGCTCTCACTATGCACAATTTTTGGATGAGGTGACAATGGCATGCTACACAGATTATGCAGGTAGAAATAGTGAGCCAGGATTCAGACTTGGGTGATCATGCACTAGAGCTCTCCCGTGCTTCTCTCCCAGACCAGCAGCATCAGCATCACCTGAGAAGTTATTAGAAATGCACATTAATTGACCTCACCCCAGACTTATCAAATCAGAAACTCTGAGGCGAGACCCAATAATGTGTTTTAATCATGCCCTTTATGACCGATTCATTGTCACGTCTGAGAACCATTGCACCTTACTGTACTACATTTCATTTGAGAGCTTCCAGAGTACTTTTCTAGCTGTCCATCAGTATTATCTGTCATCTAGAGGGATGTCTGACAGTATCAGTAGCCAACTTGGAAACTAAACATTTAAAATTATTTTTACTCAAATACAAAAACATTATTTGTTCTGCTTTAATTTTAAATAATAGTATTTCTATTATAGCATTGCCTTGTTTTAAGTGTTATTTATGCAATTGTCTATTTTCTCATACTAATTTCTAAGCATCCAAAATGTTCTTGTATCTCCCACAGTCACGAGTAATTTGCTTTCCAAATAGTAGGCATTCAATAACTGTTGGTGTAATTGAATGAGAAAAAATGTTGTATGAAAATGCTTCTCATTAAATCAAAGATATATGGAGAGCAGCTTTAGATGGTAAAACTTTTCAGTCATATTTTCCATGACTATTAAAAATTTCACAGAAAGGACCATTTAATATCTTCATTGTCAGTCAATAGTAAGACTTTTAAACTGTTGCTATCAGATGTGAAAATTTACAGTGAGATGTTTAAAAATTATTAGTTACTTAAAAATCCACAATGTTCTATTTTTCTTCCTGAAATAACTTTATCAATTAGCTAATTTATAATGCACGTACTAAAAGACATTAAACTACAACTCTCATTACTGGATATTTCACAGGCTCTAATGGAACTATAGAGTAAGTCTAAAATAATTTTTAGCGCTTCAAGTAATTATTGACTCATCATAGGACTATTTATCATGCAGGAGACTGCCTTCAAGACCAATGTTTTCAGAATGTTGTTTACATGGCGGTGTCTCATGTAAATTTTGACTGTTATCTTGTATACTTCACCATCTCCCTTCTTCTCTTCCTCCCGTAAATCAGAATATTGGAAAGATAATCAGAACACACTTTACCAGGCATGTATGTGACAGCAAATAATATTATCAGGTTTTTTTCCATATCTCTGTCTTCAAGTTGAAAATCAAATCGGAGCATTTATCTATATAGTGTGAATTTCAGTCGTGCAGCTAAGCATTTCTTTGTAGCTGAATCAAATATAATTTGGTATTAAATGAGATGAGATGACTCATAAGCTATTGACCAAGTTCTAATGGTTAATTAGCAGCAGTGCATTATAACCCTCACCCACGCACAGTCACTATTGTGGCTAAAGGAATTTTAATTAGCTGTGAAAGACATTAGTCAAATATCACCTGAAAGCTTATTGCACTCTTATTTTTCAAATCTCTCCTCCTAGGTTCTTGCTTTGGAGTTTCTGTTATCCAAAGGTAGTGATTATGGGTTCCTTGGGCTTTTACCACCTTCTTTTCTCTTGCTTCCATTTCTCTACCTACATTACCCTTTGCAAATCCTGAAACTGATCATAAGCAATCTGATAACGGGACCAAAGGCTTTCTGTTTTTGCATGATAACCCAAACATGCCAACCTGGCCCCATGTGAACAGCTTGGGTTTCTCCACTGATTTGGCCATCATTTCCAGTGGTATTGTTAGAAAGGGCCATTTTGGATGTTGACTTGGCTTTCCAATCAGTGTGCTAGTCTGATCCTCTATGTGGCTTAGAACAAAGTATTTGAAATGACCTGGGGAGGATTGGAATAGGAGTCAGAAGACCTTTTCCTTCAGCTTATATTTCTGACTATTCAAAAATATACCTGAGCTGGGATGGATACATTTGTGGATGAATAATAAAATTAAAACATTAAAAATAGAATGAGGTCTGGCTTGAGCTTAAGGTAAGTGAGTGAATCATGTGCCCGATTAAATTAGCATTGCACAGAAGTGGAACCAGAAGGGGGTAGGGGTAACAGCTCTCTTCCCTCTGGGGTGACTTTCCATCTGTGCACTGCAGGCCTGCTACCAGATAATGAATGGTGAGAGATCCCAAATGACAGGTGGCAGAAGAATGCAAAAGACTGTTATTAGCCAACTCCTACAATATATATTCTGGGCACTGCTACTTGAGCAATTTTTTCCCATAAAGAGTACCTGTGAGCAGAAATTAAATATAGAAATAATATTCTTTACCCCATGACCTACATATAGGGGGAGGGATGCATTGGAAATACTCAAGGGTATAAAGAAGAGAGGGTACAGATGTTATATTTTGGTGGCTGGGCATCTATTCATCCTATCTGTACAGATATCTGAGGATTTACTTGTCTCCTTTTTATAGGCTGTGAATTTGAGTGGGATACTAGGATGAAATATATGGCCAAGAGTAAGCCTCTATGGTCTGAATGTTTGTGTCCCCTCAAAATTCATGTGTTAAAATGCTAATGGCCAGTATGATGTTATGAGGAGGTGAGACCTTTGGAAGGTCCTTAGGTCATGAGGGTGGAGGCCTCCTGTATGAGATTAGTGTTCTTAAAGAGAGACCCCATAGAGATCCCTTGTGCCTTCCACTATGTAAGCACACTGTGAGAGGGCACTAGCTGTGAACCAGGAAGAACCCCCTCCTTCCACCCCTGCCAGAACTGGACCATGCTGGTATCTTGACCTTGGACTTTCTAGCCTCCAAAACTGTGAGAAATAAATACCTTTTGTTTATATACTACCGAGTCTGTGGCATTTTGTTATAGCAGCCCGAGCTGACTAAGACACAAGCCCATCAGTTCAGTTCAGTCACTTAGTCGTGTCCAACTCTTTGCAACCCCATGAACTGCAGCACGCCAGGCCTCCCTGTCCAACACCAACTCCCGGAGTCCACCAAAACTCATGTCCATAGAGTCGGTGATGCCATCCAACCATCTCATCCTCCATCATCCCCTTCTCCTCCTGCTCTCAATCTTTCCCAGCATCGGGGCCTTTTCAAATGAGTCAACCCTTCGCATGAGGTTGCCAAAGTATTGGAGTTTTAGCTTCAACATCAGTCCTTCCAATGAACACCCAGGACTGATCTCCTTTAGGATGGACTGGTTGGATCTCCTTGCAGTCCAAGGGACTCTCAAGAGTCTTCTCCAACACCACAGTTCAAAAGCATCAATTCTTCAGCGCTCAGCTTTCTTCACAGTCCAACTCTCACATCCATACATGACCACTGGGAAAACCATAGCCTTGACTACACGAACCTTTGTTGGCAAAGTAATATCTCTGCTTTTTAATATGCTATCTAGGTTGGTCATAACTTTCCTTCCAAGGAGCAAGGGCCTTTTAATTTCATGGCTACAGTCATCATCTGCAGTGATTTTTGAGCCCAAAAAATAAAAGTCTGCCACTGTTTCCCCATCTATTTGCCATGAAGTGATGGGACCAGATGCCATGATCTTAGTTTTCTGAATGTTGAGCTTTAAGCCAACTTTTTCACTCTCCTCTTTCACTTTCATTAAGAGGCTCTTTAGTTCTTCTTCACTTTCTGCCATAAGGGTGGTGTCATCTGCATATCTGAGGTTATTGATAATTTCCCTGGCAATCTTGATTCCAGCTTGTTCTTCATCCAGCCCAGCGTTTCTCATGCTGTACTCTGCATAGAAGTTAAATAAGCAGGGTGACAATATACAGCCTTGACGTACTCCTTTTCCTATTTGGAACCAGTCTGTTGTTCCAAGTCCAGTTCTAACTGTTGCTTCCTGACCTGCATACAAATTTCTCAAGAGGCAGGTCAGGTGGTCTGGTATTCCCATCTCTTTCAGAATTTTCCACAGTTTATTGTGATCCACACAGTCAAAGGCCTTGGCATAGTCAATAAAGCAGAAATAGATATTTTTCTGGAACTCTCTTGGTTTTTCGATGATCCAGCTTATGTTGGCAATTTGATCTCTGTTTCCTCTGCCTTTTCTAAAACCAGCTTGAACATCTGGAAGTTCACGGTTCACATATTGCTGAAGCCTCGCTTGGAGAATTTTGAGCATTAATTTACTAGCATGTGAGATGACAGCCTATCAGCATATTGCATTTCCCAGGGTACAATAGTTGGTTCAGTGATGGTCCCATTATCCTTCAAGTGTCTATGAACACTCAGGCTTTTCCAGAGCTTCTGGGGAAATGATTCTTCTTTCCTGCTCTACTTGAACATGAAGGACTATAAAGCCTGTATTTCTGCTCTCATACTGCTACAAGGTGGAGCCTGAGACTGAAGAAAATAAAATAGGGGGTCAGAAATAGTCAGAAGGAGAGAAAAAAAGTGCTTTTATTCCTTCTAGTTTTATTGAGATATAATTGACATACAGCACTCTATAAATTTAAGGCATATAGCATGATGATTTGACTTACATACATCATGAAATGATGACCACAGTAAGTTTAGTGAACATCCATCATCTCATATAGGTACAAAATTAAAGAAATAGAAAAAAAAATGTTTTCCCCTACAATAAGAACACTTATGATTCACTCTCTTAACAACCTTCAGGTAAAACATGAAAGTGAAAGTGAAGTCCCTCAGTCGTGTCTGACTCTTTGCCACCCCATGGACCGTAGCCCACCAGGCTCCTCCATCCGTGGGATTCTCCAGGCAAGAATACTGGAGTGGGTTGCCATTTCCTTCTCCAGGAGATTTTTCCAACCCAGGGATCGAACCCAGGTCTCCTGCATTGCAGACAGACGCTTTACCATCTGAGCCACCAGGGAAGCACAGGTATAACATACAGCAGTGTTAATTTATCATGATGCACATTACATCCCTAGTACTTATTTATCTTACTAACAGGAAATTTGTACCTTTTCACTGCCTTTGTCTAATTCCCTCTCATCCTCACCTCTGGTAACCACAAATCTGATTTCTTCTTCTTTTTTTAATGAGTGTGTGTGTTTTTTGAAGTATAATTGACCTACAGTCCTATGTTAGTTCCTTGTATTGTTGTTGTTCAGTTGCTAAGTCATGTCTGACTCTTTGTGATCCCGTGGATTGCAGCACACCAGGCGTCCCTGTCCTCCACTATCTCCCAGAATTTGCTCAAATTCATGTCCATTGAGTCAGTGATGCTAAGTTCTTTATATGCAACACAGTAATTAAATATTTCTAGGCTTCCCATATGGCTCAACTGGTAAAGAATCCACCTGCAATGCAGGAGACCTGGGTTCGATGCCTGGGTTGGGAAGATCTCCTGGAGAAGGGAAAGGCTACCCACTCCAGTATTCTGGCCTAGAGAATTCCATGGACTGTACAGTCCATGGGGTCTCAAAGAGTTGGACACAACTGAGCAACTTTGACTTTCATACAGTTCAAAATTGTCATCATGATAAGTCTATTTACCATCTGTCTCCAAAGATATTACATAATTATTGATTACTTTCCCCACACTGTGCATTTCATACCTAAGACTCATTTTGTAGCTGAAATTTTGTACCTCTTTATCTCCCTCACCTATTCTATTCCCCCACCCCTCTCCCCTCTGGTAGCCACCTAGTTTTTCTTTATATCTGTGACTCTGTTTGGGCTTCCCTGGTGGCTCAGTGGTAAAGAATCTGCCTGCCATTGCAGGAGATGCAGGTTCTATCCTTGGGTCAGGAAGATCCCCTTTAAAAGGAAGTGGCAACCCACTCCAAGATTCTTGCCTGGGAAATCCCATGGACAGAGGAGCCTGCCGGGCTCAGACATGACTTAGCAACTAAACAACATGACTTTGTTTGTATTTAGTTATGTTTGTTCATGTTTTGTTTTTTAGATTCCACATATAAGTGAAATCATACATCATTTGTCTTTGTCAGAGTTATTTTACTGAGCATAATACTCTCTAGGTCTATCCACATTGTCTCAGATAATAAGATTTCATTTTTTATTATACTGTGTAATATTCCATTGTGTATATATGTGTCCTTCTATTAGTGGACACTTAGATTGCTTCCATGTCATGGCTATTACAAATTATACTGCAATGAACATAGGAGTGCATGTATCTTTTCAAAGTAGTGTTTTGTTTTTCTTCAGATAAATACCCAGAAGTGAAATTCTTGAATCATATGGTAGTTATATTTTTAATTTTTTGAGGAATCTCTGTTTTCTACAGTGGTGCACCAATCAACGTTCCCACCAACAATGCACGAGGGTTCACTTTTTTCCATATTGTCACCAATGCATATTATTTGTTGTCTTTTTAATAATAACCATTCTGACAGGTGTGAAATAATATCTCATTGTGGTTTTGATTTGCATTTCCTTAATGGTTAGTGATGTTGAGAATTTTTTTCATGTGCCTGTTGACCACCTGTGTGTATTTTCTTTGGGAAAATGTCTATTCAGGTCCTTTGCCCATTTTTTAATCAGATTGTGTGGGCTTTTTTGATATTAAGTTGTGTGAGTTCTTTGTATATTTTGGATATTAACTCCTTATCAAATATATTGTTTGCAAATATATTCTCCCATTGAGTAGGTGGCCTTTTTGTTGACAGTTTTCTTTGCTGTACAAAACATTTTAGTTAGATTAGTCTCATTTGTTTATTTTTGCTTTCTTTTCCTTGCCTGAGGAGACATATACAAAAAAAATTGCTAAGACCAATGTCAAAGAGTGTACTGTCTGTGTTTTCTTCTGGAAGTTTTATGCTTTTAGGTCTTACCTTTAAGTTTTTAATCCATTTTGAGTTTATTTCTGCCTATCATGAGAAACTAGTCCAGTTTGATTCTTTTGTGCATAGCTGTCCAGTTTTCCCAGCATCATTTATTGAAGAAGCTGTTTTTTCCCTCATTATATATTGTTGCCTTCTTTGATTAACTGCCCATATAAATGTGGGTCCATTTCTAGCAAAATGAGTCTGATGACACATTTGAGCATTGACTCCAACAGTGCCTGTCATCCAGCCCTGCCTCTGGATCAGGCAGTCTTTGAATTTCATTTATGTAAATCAATAAATTGCTTTCATTCTTTTTTTTGGCCTGAGCTAGTTTGGTTTGGGTATTCTGTTTGCAACCAAATTTTCCCTGACTTGCACAGATGTGAATACTACTCAAGCATCTCCACAGTTGAAGATTGATCCATTATTACACAGGATGTTTACTTATCTTCTCCAAACCTTAGATTCCTGATATATAAGATGGGTCTAAAAATGTTACTCTCACCTAAGTTTTTCTCATTGTAATAATATTTGTCATTTTTAAAGTATTTCTCTGCACTATGTGCTATACTACACATAACACACATGTGCGTGTGCACACAAACACACACCCTATGCCCTTAAAACTCTATGAGATAGATATTTTAATTCCCATTTTATAGATGTAAAGACTGAGGCTCAGATAACTTATACATCTCACTCAGGGTCACATGGCTTGTGTGTGGTCAGTCTTTGAGCAAAAGTCTGTCTGATTCCATAGACAATGATCCTAATCTACAAAACTAAACAACCTCTATGTGTTCCAATAAGAAAGACAGTAACTTTGAACCTATACTTTGACCTACATCACAATTAATTCATAGTGTGGGGAGTGCTTGCTAATTTGACTTGTTCCTTGGCAAGTTCAACAGTGTATAAAAAAAGAACTTTGTGTAGAAACCATAAATCACATACTGGCTTTGAGATATAACTGAGATAGATCGTGTAGCTGTGAAACTGGAGGAGAAACAGATTAGCTTGTGGTGTCTAAAGGCAGAACTATGAGCTAACAGGTACTGTAAGATGTGGCCACAGTCAGTCAACAGATGACAGAACAAATCTCTATTCACTGTGGAAAAATCAAAGTCAGAAAACACACCAAAATTCATTGTGATATTAGAATCCTCTTCAACCTGGAACATCAACATTAACTGATTTTGGCAGATAATATCAAACTGGAACTCATGGACTCTCATAAGCCATAACATTCTGTTCATATAACAAATCTTAATGCTGGTGCAAGGCTGTGCTGGCTTTACTGGTTCTAGGATTTTAGAAGTGCAAATATCTAGGTGAGTCCTAAGCTAGTGTCAAATACCAGGAATAAGACTAGAATTTAGGATAGGAAAGAATTCTATAATTTCTGGCAATGGGCTGTACTTTTTCAGCCAGATATTCTTCGAATTTATTTGTTCTTTGTTAACCTTGAGCTTCAAATGAAATATGATTTAAAGAGCTTATTTAATAATTTTTTTAAATCCATATTTACCTAGAGTGTTAAAGTGAGAGCAGCTTGTGTGATTGTCTCAGTGAAAGTTTCCTAACTCTCTGAAGGAAAGTGGACCAAGGATAATAATGGTCAAAACTTCAAGGGACAGTTTTTTCTTCCTATATGGAGATGTTCTATAAATATAAACCATACTTTCTTTTTACCAGTCATGTCCTAATTATTAAACTAATAACATATTTTTCAAATCTAATTTGAATCCTATTAACTGTTTGATCCTAATCAATTATTTTTATTTCCTTTTTTTAAGCTTATTTGTATTTATTTGTTTTTTTTAAATTTATTTAATTGGAGGCTAATTACTTTACAATGTTGTAATGGTTTTTGCCATACATTGACATGAATCAGCCATGGGTGTACACGTGTTCCCCATCCTGAACCCCCCTCCCACCTCCGTCCCCATCCCATCCCTCAGGGTCATCCCAGTACACCAGCCCTGAGCACCCTGTCTCATGCATTGAACCTGGACTAGCGATCTGTTTCACATATGATAATACACATGATTCAATGCTATTCTCTCAAATCTTAAAATGCTCTCCTTGATTGAATTCTTTCTTAAAAGATTTCTGCCAAGTCATTTTCTGGTTCCTTTCTGCACTCCTCTTCTTCTACCGAATGTTTAAATGCTGGTTTTCTGTCAAGGTTCTACATACCCTGACTACTTCCCTTTTGATTGTATTCATACATATTATCCATTATACATATCATCTCTAAGTGATTCCATTGCTACCATCTTAATCACTTAAGTACTCAAAAGCTACATATTACCATGAGAAAGACCCCCAACATTGGACTTTTACATAATGGCCCTGTTGTTGTCATTACAAGAGAGGTGAAATGGAATCCCCTCAAAACTGGTTTGGATATTGAAACTGATGAGGCCACGTATGCATCAAGAGGGTAGGAATAATATTTATTTTCACATAATGAGACTTTCTGAAGAGAGAAGTTTGGGTTCCCAAGTAGGTCCAAAAATGGATTTAGAGAGCAAGGAGGGGCACGTGGCTTTGGATTTTATTGTGGCTAGGTTGTGGGGCTGGGGCGAGAGTTCCCTTGTATGGGCTGGGACTTCCATAGCTTGAATTTTTCTCTAGCACCAAAGTGGTGAGCATCTAGGCCTTCTTATCAGCTTGCCCAGATATACAGAAAGACAGAGTGGTAGAGCCTGAAAGCTATCAGCAGTCAAAAATAAAAAATGGAGTTAGACTCTTTATTACAAACTCCATCATAGTTGTCATAGTTAATTTAGAATTGACCACTACAAAATCCACAACTTCAATCCATTAGTCTGTTCTGAATTGTAGAATTGCCAAATTGATCTTTCTACTCGGACATCTGACAGAGCCCTCGAGCTCAACATGTTCAGAACTAGGCCCTTTTTACAATGTAAGTTAATGACCTCTCAATCCACATAGTTTTCCAAATTAGAAAGATGACAGATATCCTACATGTTTCTCTCTTCTTATCAACCCCCTGGTCTTTTTTATTGGTCATAGGCTCCTACTGATTCTGCCTTTGATCACCTTGCTGATACTGCCCTCCTCTTGTAGATCCCCATTGACTACCTCAGCTCAGTCCCTTGTAGTTTCTTGACTAGATTACCACAATAGCCAGATTTTAATGGCTGCTCTGTTTCTGGTGTCATCCTCCCTGATAATCCACACACACATTTACCAACTTGACCCCAAATGAAAATATGACCATGTCACTCTCCTACTTAAAACTGGAGTAGGAAATGGCAACCCACTCCAGTATTCCTGCCTGGAAAAATCCCATGGACAGAGGAGATTGGCAGGCTATAGCAAATGGTTAGTCTTGACCAGCTACAAGTTAAAGTATGAATATCTTCTACTGGCATACAAAAGCTTTTATTTTTGCCTTCAGCCTATTCCTTTGGCCTCATCTACCTACTCCTTTGACCTGACTCCTGTTCTTTCAGATTCACCCTGGGTTTCAGTTATACTATCAACATACTTTCAGGTCCTCAAATGATATGAAGTCATTTTCTTTGTCCCCATACATTTTTGCATGTTGTTCCTTTTGCCCAGAAGATCCTTCATGTCTCTGCCCTCTAGGAAGCCCTACTTACTCTTCTAGTCTGAATGCAGATAGTGTCTCTTCTATGAGGTTTTTCTTGACTGTCTCAAGTCATGTTCTGAGCATAGTACCCTGTGTATAATGAGTATAGTAACCATTTATTCTGTGCCTCACACTGTGCTAAATCCTTTATGTAAATTATTTTAGGCACTCTGTCTAGTAATTTTTAGGAACTAAGTGTGGATATCCCTGTCTTAAACATAATGATTTTAAGTATAGAAGGTTGCAATTATTTACCCAAGACCACACTACTATCAAGTAGTGGATCTCAAGTTTGAACCCAAGCTTTATGTCTTATCTAGACCAATGCTCATCATCATGATGTTGCTCAGGAATGATAGGTGACCTATCTCTTCGTATGAGTCAAACAAACAGTAGTACCTACTGTGTATATTATATGTTGAAGACACCAGGACTGAGCAAATGCCAAAGAACAATATAGTATAGCCATTACATCCATGTGTGTGTGTGTGTGTGCGCACATGTGTGCTCAGTCATGTCCAACTCTTTGCAACCCATGGACTATAGCCTGCCAGTCTCCTCTGTCCGTGGGATTTTCCAGGCAGGAATACTGGAGTGGGTTGCCATTTCCTACTCCAGGCGCTCTTCCCAACCCAAGGATCTAATTTGCATCTCTTATATCTCCTGCATTGGCAGGAAAATTCTTTACCACTGAGTCACCTGGGAAGTCCTTTATTAAATCCATAGTAAAAAGTTAAATCATGCCATCATATTTAAAATCTGTAGAAGTTGACTAGGAAAAGACTGAGAATTGATGGTCATTTCTGTTAAATCTAAATGAGGAAAATGGCTAAGTACTTCTTGAAAACCATCAAATGATTGAAGTAAGGACAGTGTAAAAGGTCTGTAACAGTCATATGTCATAGCATCTATGTCCCTCACTTACATCTTGAATGGTCCATAAAGAGAAATGACTTTGACTTCTGCCATCTGTTCCCTCCATCAAGAATAAGTACCATGGAAGGGACTGAGAATGCATTTTATGCAAGAACTGTCACACAAAGAGCAGACATTAAGACTGAAATTGCAGCTCTCAGACTGAGGAGCTGAACAATAGTCAAAGATGGGAGAAATCCTAACAGCTGGCAAGTCAGGGAAAGGAAGGTGGGGGAAATGAGTCTCATTGTTTACCTAACTTCTAAAGATGAAGTCATAAAAACCATACAACCTAATTTCAGCTCTATTGTCATTCCAGGAATGTCTTTTTGCACCACTCAAATCAAACCATCTGGGTTCCATTCTTCCCTGTTGATCTTTCTCATCCTTTATGATATAGTTCAAATGTTACTTCTTTGTGACATATCCCCTACTCTCCCACTTAGCATTGATAGCTCCAACCTTTTGCTCACAAAGAACCCTATTTATACCTCCATTTATTAGTTCTTAGCTAGATTCAAGACCAAGTTTGAGCTTCTTAAAAGCAGAGAACGATTCTTTCTTGTATGCTTATGCCAACTGCCTAGCACAGGGCTGAGGTCAAACTAGGCTTTCAGTGAAGGCTTGTCGAATTGAAATAAATCTGTTAATGTTAAGGAATTACTAAACTATATATCTTTCTTGACCAAATGTCTTGTTCCTCTAAGGACACATTTTAAAGAATCAGGAAGCCTCAAATAGTCTTTTTGGTGTTCTGTTTGCACATGATTTTTTTTTTTTACTGAAATTTTAGCCTCTGAAATGCACACTTTATTAGTACAAAAGATTTTCTCAGAGAGAGAACTCAGATGTTACATATAACCTTGGCTGAGTTATGCTTTAATGTTCCTTCAACATTCCCAATAGTAGACCTCGATTCTTTGTTAGATTTCCTGGAAAGCATCTGCAACAGCAGCTCCTGCCACTACCACTACTCATGTTGGCCAGCCTATGTTTGCTACAACTATCAGGGGTCTAGACAAATCAGTCTCTGACTGAAGAGAAAGCTCTGATTGCTAAAGCAGCCAGGAGAGTAGACCTAAAATCCTGTAGTGTATGAGAAATGGAAAAGGAGACATTTAGGTAGAGAAAATGAATAATAAAACTTATGATGAAAGAGAGAGCCCTCTACCTTAAAAGCCTTTGTTTTATTTATTCGTTGGATTATCCATTTTAAGCCCAAACTTAGAGATTTTCCTAAGGCTATTTTGTAAAATGGAAGAAAACTAGGACTATTAAGATTAATTTTCTGTATGATAGCTTCCTTCATGGTTGTAAAATGGCTGCAGTAGCTCTATCATCACATTTTTGTACACTTAAATTCAGAGGCAGAAAAAAAAAAAAGTACTTGCATGTTTCCTGTTAAGAAATGTTTCCCAGCTATATCCTTTACAACTGACTATAAGACAAGATTTCCTTTCACATCTCACTGGCCAGTCAGTAACTGGTCAGGATGAGTTGGTGATGGAATCTCAATGATTGGCTTGATCAAATTAAGTCACCCACTGAGGCTAGGGATGGAGCCAGATTTCCTGAAGTGCAACATGGAGGACCATGTAGTCCTATACTGTCTGAAATGAAGAAGTGGACAAGTCTCTGGGGAGACAACCCAAGCTGATTTCAGCAAGTTCATACACAAGTTATTGCCATTTAAGACAGTTCTGAACATGAGTAACATGGTTACTCATTGCCAGAGAAGAGAATATTCCAAGATAATGGTGGGACATGAGAAAGTATTTGGTCCTGGAAGGTGTAAGAGAGAGAAATTGATGTAAAAGATTACCAGGGGAAATGCAACAAGAAGCACAGGTAAAGAGATGCGTGATTTATATAGGATTTTTGTCATAATCCCATAGTAGAACAAAGGTGATATATTCTGAACTCAAAATGAAGTGTTGAGCACACTTACCAGTGATAACCAAATAACTTATCCTTTTAAGACACACTTTATAAATTTTTTATTGAAGTATAGTTGATTTAGAGTCTGCCTGCAATGAAGGAGACCCGGGTTCAATCCCTGGGTCAGGAAGATCCCCTGAAGAAGGAAATGGCAATCCACTCCAGTATTGATTTTTTTTAATTTATTTATTTTAATCAGAGGCTAATTACTTTACAATATTGTGGTGGTTTTTGCCATACATTGACATGAATCCAGTATTCTTGCCTGGAAAATCCCATGGATGGAGGAGCCTGGTAGACTACAGGGGTCTCAAAGAGTTGGACACCACTGAGTGACTAACACACACATAGCTGATTTATAATATTGTGCCGATCTCTGCTGTGCAGCAAAGTGATTCAGTTATATATGATAGACATTCTTTTTTAAATATTCTTTTCCGTTATGGTTTATCACAGGATACTGATCACAGTATCACAGGATATCACAGGATACTTCCTTTCCCTCTCCTCCTCCCCTTGGCAACTACAAATCTGTTCTCTTTGTGAATCTGTTTCTGTTTTGTAGATAGGTTCATTTGTGCTGTGTTATATAAGTGATATCATATGGTACGTGTCTTTCTCTTTCTGACTTCTTTCACTTAGTGTGATAAGGTCTAAGTCCCTCCATATTGCTGCAAATGGCATTATTTCATTCTTTTTTATGCCTGAGTAGTATTCCACTGTCTGTATGTACCACATTTTTTTTTAATCCATTCATCTGTTGATGGACATTTAGGTTGTTTCCATGGCTTGCCTATTGTGAATAGTGCTGCTATAAACATGGGGGATGCATGTATCTTTTCAAATTAGAGTTTCGTCTGGATATATGCCTAGGAATTGGATTGCTGGATATGGTAGTTCTATTTTTATTTTTCTGAGGCACCTCCACACAGTCCATTGCGACCCCATGGACTGTAGCCTACCAGGCTCCTCTGTCCATGGGATTTTCCAGGCAATAGTACTGGAGTGGATTGCCATTTCCTTCTCCAGCAGATCTTCCCGACCCAGGGATTGAACCCAAGTCTCCCGCATTGTAGACAGACACTTTACCGTCTGAGCCACCAGGGAAGTCATCATATGGTACATGTCTTTCTCTTTCTGACTTCTTTCACTTAGTGTGATAAGGTCTAAGTCCCTCCATATTGCTGCAAATGGCATTATTTCATTCTTTTTTATGCCTGAGTAGTATTCCACTGTCTGTATGTACCACATTTTTTTTTTAATCCATTCATCTGTTGATGGACATTTAGGTTGTTTCCATGGCTTGCCTATTGTGAATAGTGCTGCTATGAACATGGGGGTGCATGTATCTTTTCAAATTAGAGTTTTGTCTGGATATGTGCCCAGGAATTGGATTGCTGGATATGGTAGTTCTATTTTTATTTTTCTGAGGCACCTCCACACTGTTTTCCATAGTGGCTGTAGCAACTTACAATCCTGCCAACAGTGTAGAAGAGTGCCCTTTTCTCCACGCCCTCTCTAACATGTCTTCTTTGTAGACATTTTATTGATGGCCATTCTGAACAGTGTGAGATGATAGCTTATTTAGTTTTTATTTACATTGATTTAACAGTTAGTGATGTTGAGCATGTCATCTTGAATCTACAGCAAGCACCTACTCTGTGCCAACTACCATACTAGTCATGCATACATTCTTATATACAAGGCCCCTGTTCTCCTGGGTTATGTGTTAAAGACACATTTTTGTTGTTGTTGTTCCAACATCTCAAAGAATATGAACTACACCACTCCTCACAATATCATCTCCCTTTAACATTAGATATAAAAAAAAAATTCAAAGCAGTGAGTGTGTCCATCCCCATTGGATGTTTTTTCTAAGAAAATTGTTTTCCAGCCTAGATGGGGTTCTATTGAAAGTATGGAAGGTAGTCCAGTTGAATCTGAAGACATAGATTTCCACATAGACTGATTGTAAAGGACTGGCCTTTTACACCATACTTAAAATCCCACCATTCCACCCTCATTTCTTTTAACTTTCCTGAGGGGAGTTACATTGTAAGTGATTTCCAATGTTAGCCTCATACTCCTTTTCCTCATCTCTACATACAAAAAACCCAGTGCTATTTTGAGGGGAAGGATACATTGGAACATTACTTCACAACCTTTGTCTCAGAATTTTCCCAGGTGGAATGGCATTGTTTTCAACAGACACCGCTCAACATTATCACCATTATATCCAGGTGAGAGGAAGAAGAGGCACAAGCAGTAATCAAAAAATATATTAGTTTCTATAGAACTAAGGGCTAATTCTAGCATTCTCTTTCTTCTAGTAACTTCTGCTTCAGGTGGAGAGAGTAAAGGGCAGGAATAATTCTACCTACTGAACTGTTTTATTGACTGCCTCTTGTCATTTCTCTCCTACCAGAGATGTTATGTTGTGGATAACTTTGAGCGGATAATTTCACTGTTTATATGACAGTTAAGAGAGAACTGAAAACATCTTTATATAATACTTAGAACACAGTACAGGGTTTCTTGTGAACAATATGCTATTTTGTTTTATAAGAATACGTATTTTTTTAAGCATTGAAACCTATACATTACCGTATGCAAGATAGATAGCCAGTGGGAATTTGCTGTATGATACAGGGAACTCAAACCTGGTGGGGTGGGATGGGGTGGGAGGTGAGAGGGAATTTTAAGAGGGAGGGGACATATGTATGCCTATGACTGACTCATGTTGTTGTATGGCAGAAACCAATACAATATTGTAAAGCAATTATCCTCCAATTAAAAATAAATTTTAAAAATGGTGAAATTAGTAAATTTTAAGTGGTATCATTCATTAAAATAAAAAAGTCATTGGATTAAAATTTTGATTTGTAATTCCTATAACTTCATATTCCCAAATTCCTCAGCCCTGGGAGAGTACTCTCAATTTAATACTTAAAGTAGCTTGAGTCCACATCTCACATTGTGGGAGACTTAGCATTTCCTAACATCTCTAAGAATTCTTGGGGAAGCATACTTTTCTCCTAGTCATCTCTTGTCCTATTAATAATACTTATGTTCTTCTTCATTCTTTATTCAACACTGTCCATTATAGGACTTCCCTGGTGGTCCAGTAGTTAAGACTCAGCACTTTAACTGCCATAAGCCTGAGTCCAGTCCCTCATTGAAGAACAAAGATCCCAGAAGCCACTCAGCATGGCCCCCCAAAATAAGAAATATAATAAAAGCCATATATAGAATTTTAATTTTTTGTAGCTGCATTAGGAAAAGCAAAATGAGACAAATGACATTAATTTTAGCATTATATCTTTTAAAACCCAACATGCCCAATTGTTATCATTTCAACATGTGGCATCAGCTATGATTTAAATGTTCAATATCCACATGTGGCTAGTAGCTACTGTATTGGTCAGCATGTCTCTGTATCCTCATATCTCATTTCCAGTGACAGGTCTTCCCTTTTTTGCCAGTCCTAACATGGAACATTGACCATTTCCCTGATTCCACAAAGCAATCACTAAAAAAGGCTTTTGCTTGTACCACATTTTGAGGCTTGGGAATAGTGGATGGTTACATTATTACACAACCTCCCCAACCACTGGACTACTGAAAATCCTGTCTTAATGTCCTTCTGCCATTTTTGTCATAAAGAATTTCTCTCTGAACATTTCTTTCCAAACTTCAGCCTCCCACCAGGCTTCTAAGTACAGTATTAATGAAGAATCATGGGCATGAAAGAAATGCATTTCAGAACCTTTGTTAAACAAAAAGAAATGTCAGAAAAAAAGAGAAATGTCAAGATCTATCATCCTGCCCATCTCAAGATCACATCTCAGAGAAAGCTTTTCCTGACTTTACTAAATAAATACAAATCCTTATGGAAACTTGCCTGAACTTTTAAGACAGTCAACATATTTTGCCTTATAGCAGCATAGTTATTAACTTAGACCTCTCCTTGTCCCCATAGAATTTGAGGCCTGCTTTGTTTTTAAGGAATGAATCTCCTCTTCCTTAATCATGTCTTCTTGCCTATTTATGATAGCTCCTGATCATCTCTGACATGTGCCAGCATAGAAGCTCTGATCACTCCCATCCAAATTCCCTCTCTTGATTTGAAAGCTCATGCCACTCTCCACCTTGGCTTGTCTAGCCAAATTGTAGTCACTACCTGGTCCAGATTAGACTGTTATGGGGAGTGTGTACATGTAACTAGTTTGTCAGCCCCATGTCTGCACCTGCCCTTGATTTCATCCATCTTCTAAGGCATTTCGTGGAACCCAAGTCAGCTTAGTTTGAGCCAAGATACAATACAATTTGGCATATTTTTGATCAAAATTATAACTGATATAGGTTTGAGAATAAACTCTGACTTAAATGACAAAAATCTCAAATAAACTGAAGGTGAGATACGGGCTAATGAGAAGTAAACTACAAATAAAAGGAAATACTTTGGATGGCTACAAAGCTTGACCGTTAATAGCTCTGGAGATCTAACTCTTCCTAGTGCAATGTGCTAAGCCACATACTTGCCCCACAGAGCATGATGAGCCTTTATAACCATTGCTTTGGTGGTAACTTTAATTATGACACATTGGAATATTTTAATAATAACTTACATCCATGGTTATTAAAAAATTTAAAGAACAGATACAAATGAAGTCATGGTAGGAGGCTTAATAGTGTGTTTGTGGCAGGGGTGGAAGAGATATTTATTATTCTTACAGAGTTTGAGAATTGCCAAAACTCCTGACTTGCCAATATTAGTATATAACCCAAACAATATAAATATGTTAAAAGTTTTTATAATAATCAAAATAAACTGCCAAATTTCATTGAAAAGGCATCTCTTGATGGTGAGAATGGGGCTTTTTTCCATTTACTTATGTGTTTAAGGATGACAATAACTTATTGCTAGAATGAGAGAGGGGTCAGCATCAATTCTTTTCCAGTTTTACATGTTATGTAAGCACTGAGCAAGCTTGCACACATACAGAAGTGGATGAGAGGGAAGGAGCTTAGTTATAGCAGTGTCACTCAGGTCTTTGAATATCTTCTGAGTTTTATGCCAAAAATCACACATGCTTTATCAAAAACTACTTTTAATGATCTGTCAACCAGTAATTTGATTAAGTACTAATTTCAATTTTGCTGAAAGCACAGAATTGCAAACTGTGACTTGGCAAAGGGTTTGCTATCTTCTCATCAGAACCATTAGCTTTTACAACACTGAAATCAATATTTTGATTTGTCCCCTTGTTTAGCACTGGGGAAGTTTCCACACTTGAGGGCAATGCTCTGGAGTAAGGTTCAGGATGATTGAGAAATAAGCTTTTCTTTTCGTAAAGTGGGTGATATATTATTCTAATAGCAAAAGTGGGAAAGGAGAAGCAAAATGATGGCAAGATTGGTCTTGGTCAGGCCAATTTTAGGAAGAATACACAGGAGAGTTAAAGATTTAGAAATTGATTGCTTTAAAACCATCCATGCTCACATTCCCTTTGGATAATTTTTGTGTACCTGAAGGAATCCATGATGTCCCCCAGTCTAAAACCCTTTGCAGTACTACACACAAGAATCACCCCATACTTGAAGTTCCTTTGGTATTACTGAATGATATTCAACAGATTAATGATTATATACCACATTGGGGATTTTCTTATATTTAAAAAAATTTTAAAGTTTATTTATTGAAGTATAGTTAATTTACAATGATGTGTTAGTTTCAAGTGTACAGCAAAGTGACCTTTTATCTATATATAGACCTTTGCAGATTATTTTCCATTATAGGTTATTACAAGATATTGAGTATAGTTCCCTGTATTATAGAGTAGGGCCTTGTTGTTTATCTATTTTGTATACAGTAGTGTGTATATGTGAATCCTAAACTCCTCATTTATGTCCACCCCCCACCTGCTATCCCCTTTGGTAACCATAAGTTTCTTTTTTATGTCTGTGAATCTGTTTCTGTATTGTAAACAAATTCACTTGTATCATGTTTTTTAGATTCAATATGTAAGTGATATATATTTTGTCATAGTTTTTATTTAGAGTTTTATGTATGTAATGCGGGAACTAGTTTTTCTCCCAAATATTTAATTAACATTTTCCTAATTAGATTATACATTGTTTGAACATCAGGGGTAGATATTATTTATTTTCTCACCGATCACAATTCCATTCACAAAGCTGAAGTGTGTTTGATTGATTATTGGCACCTGTTAATTGCAAGGAGATCATACCAGTCAATCCTAAAGAGAATCAATCCTGAATATTCATTGAAAGGACTGATGCTGAAGCTCCAATATTTTGGCCACCTAATGTGAAGAGCCGATTCATTAGAAAGACCCTGATACTGGGAAAGATTGAAGGCAGGAGGAGAAGGGGATGACAGAGGATGAGATGGTTGGATGGCATAACCAACTCAATGGACATGAGTTTGAGCAGGCTCCAGGAGTTGGTGATGGACACGGAAGCCTGGCATGCTGCAGTCCATGGGGTTGCAAAGAGTCGGACATGAATAAGTGACTGAACAACAACTCTGGTCTTAGCTTCGTTAAGCAAGTTCCTCCCTCCATTCTACCTTCCACCGCTTCAAAACACACTCCTATAAGGATTGCATATGCCTAAACGTGGTCTCTACAAAAGAAGTGGTTCAGGTCCCAGTGGTTTTATTTGTCTGGCTCCTCATTTAGATCCTAGTTAATCCTAGACATGGCCATCAAAAGGAAACTCAGGAATCCTGAGGAGAGTATGGCATTAATTTGGTGGATATTTGAACTATTTATCATGAATTATAGGTGGTCCACTACTATATTTTGAGGGTAATTTATTAAACATGTACAAAATTTTAATTGTATATTCCTGAAACATTGAATCTTTTATCTATATGTGTCAACATAATGCCTATAATAACCTTCTCTTTTCATTTTATGGACCATCAGAATTAAAATTGCTTTGTAAAAACCCTGTTTAGATGATGAAAAGATGAGTTACAGGCTGGGAGAAAATATTTGCAAACCACATATCCAATGAAGTACTCATCTCTAGAACACATAGTTCAGTTCAGTTCAGTTGCTCAGTCATGTCCAACTTTTTGCAACCCCATAAACTGCAGCATGCCCAGCCTCCCTGTCCATCACCAACCCCCGGAGTCCACCCAAACTCATGTCCATTGAGTCGGTGATGCCATCCAACGATCTTGTCCTCTGTCATCCCCTTCTCCCCTTGCCCTCAATCTTTCCAAGCATCAGGGTTTTTTCAAATGAGTCAGCTCTTCACATTAGGTGACCAAAGTATTGGAGTTTCAGCTTCAACATCATACCTACCAATGAACACCCAGGACTGATCTTCTTTAGGATGGACTCGTTGGATCTCCTTTCAGTCCAAGGGACTCTCAAGAGTCTTCTCCAACACCACAGTTCAAAAGCATCAATTCTTTGGCACTCAGCTTTCTTCACAGTCCAACTCTCACATCCATACATGACCACTGGAAAAACCATAGCCTTGACTAGATGGACCTTTGCTGGCAAAGTAATATCTCTGCTTCTGAATATGCTATCTAGGTTGGTCATAACTTTCCTTCCAAGGAGTAAGCATCTTTTAATTTCATGGCTGCCATCACCATCTGCAGTGATTTTGGAGCCCAGAAAAATTAAGTCAGCCAATGTTTCCACTGTTTCCCCATCTATTTGCCATGAAGTGATGGGACCAGATGCTATGATCTTCGTTTTCTGAATGTTGAGCTTTAAGCCAACTTTTTTCACTCTCCTCTTTCACTTTCACCAAGAGGCTCCTTAGTTCCTCTTCACTTTCTGCCATAAGGGTGGTGTCAACTGCATATCTGAGGTTATTGATATTTCTCCCGGTTGAAGAAGCTAAAGTTGAACAGTTCTATGAAGCCTACAAGACCTTCTAGAACTAATACCCAGAAAAGATGTCCTTTTCCTTATAGGGGACTGGAATGCAAACGTAGGAAGCAAAGAAACACCTGGAGTAACAGGCAAATTTGGCCTTGGAGTACAGAATGAAGCAGGGAAAAGGCTAATAGAGTTCTGCCAAGAGAATGCACTGGTCATAGCAAACACCCTCTTCCAACAACACAAGAGAAGACTCTACACATGGACATCACCAGATGGTCAACACTGAAATCAGATTGATTATATTCTTTGCAGCCAAAGATGGAAAAGCTCTATACAGTCAACAAAAACAAGACCAGGAGCTGACTGTGGCTCAGATCATGAACTCCTTATTGCCAAATTCAGACTGAAATTGAAGAAAGTGGAGGAAACCACTAGACCAGTCAGGTATGACCTAAATCAAATCCCTTATGATTATACAGTGGAAGTGAGAAATAGATTTAAGGGACTGGATCTGATTGATAGACAGAGTGCCTGATGAACTATGGATGGAGGTTCAATGACATTGTACAGGAAACAGGAATCAGGACCATCCCCAAGAAAAAGAAATGCAAAAAAGCAAAATGGCTGTATGGGGAGGCCTTACAAATAGCTGTGAAAAGAAGGGAAGCGAAAAGCAAAGGAGAAAAGGAAGGATGTACCCATTTGAATGCAAAGTTGCAAAGAATAGCAAGGAAAGACAAGAAAGCCTTCCTCAGTGATCAATGCAAAGAATAGAGGAAAACAATAGAATGGGAAAGACTAGAGATCTCTTCAAGAAAATTAGATACCAAGGGAACATTTCATGCAAAGATGGGCTCAATAAAGGACAGAAATGGTAGGGACCTAACAGAAGCAGAAGATATTAAGAAGAGGTGGCAAGAATACACAGAAGAACTGTACAAAAAAGATCTTTATGACCCAGATAATCATGATGGTGTGATCACTCACCTAGAGCCAGACATCCTGGAATGTGAAGTCACATGGGCCTCAGAAAGCATCACTATGAACAAAGCTAGTGGAGGTGATGGAATTCCAGTTGAGCTATTTCAAATCCTGAAAGATGATGTTGTGAAGGTGCTGAACTTAATATGCCAACAAATTTGGAAAACTCGGCAGTGGCCACAGGACTGGAAAAGGTCAGTTTTCATTCCAATCCCAAAGAAAGGCAATGCCAAAGAATGCTCAAATTACTGCACAATTGCACTCATCTCACATGCTAGTAAAGTAATGCTCAAAATTCTCCAAGCCAGGCTTCAACAATATGTGAACTGTGAACTTCTGATGTTCAAGCTGGTTTTAGAAAAGGCAGAGGAACCAGAGATCAAATTGCCAACATCTGCTGGATCATCGAAAAAGCAAGAGAGTTCCAGAAAAACATCTATTTCTGCTTTATTGACTATGCCAAGGCCTTTGACTGTGTGGATCACAATAAACTGTGGGAAATTCTGAAAGAGATGGGAATACCAGACCACCTTGAGAGAGTCATTTCCTAGGCAGGTTGATAGGGAGTCTAGGGGTCCCCAAAGAGAGAGGGGTCTGGAATTCTCAAGGAGGAAGAAAGGACAAACTTTTTTTCTTTCTCCACATTCCTTAGGATTATATACCAATGATGTATCCTGCCTAAGGACAGTCTTTGGATTCAACCTTCTGTTATCTTAAAATGTTAATTATGGGAGTAGACCTGGTCTTTACAAGGATGTATCTTGCCTGAGGACAGTGTTATCTTAAAATGTTAATTATGGGAGTAGACCTGGTCTTTACAAGGATGTATCTTGCCTGAGGACAGTGTTATCTTAAAATGTAAATTATGGGAGTAGGTCTGATGAGGTCTTTACAACCTCCAGACATTCTTTGGATTCACTGGAGAGTATATAACTTCATTGTTAACACTAGCAAGCGGGTACTCTTTCTGCCCTCTTCTGATGCCTATGTCAGAAGCTTTCTCTATCTCCTTTATACTTTAATAAAACTTTATTACACAAAAGCTCTGAGCGATCAAGCCTCGTCTCTGGCCCCGGATTGAATTCTTCTCCTCCGGGGGCCAAGAATCCCGGTGTATTCGCGTGATTCAACAACAACCTTTCAACCTGACCTGCCTCTTGAGAAACCTGTATGCAGGTCAGGAAGCAACAGTTAGAACTGGACATGGAACAACAGACTGGTTCCAAATAGGAAAAGGAGTACGTCAAGGCTGTATATTGTCACCCTGCTTATTTAACTTCTATGCAGAGTACAGCATGAGAAATGCTGGGCTGGATGAAGCACAAGCTGGAATCAAGATTTCCGGGAGAAATATCAATGAAACACATAAAGAACTCTCAAAACTCAGTAATAAATAAATCAAATGATTCAATTAGAATGAGAAAAGACATAAGGGACATTTCACTGAGAAGGCTATACAGATGTCAAATAAGCATGTGAAAATATGTTCAACGTCACTAGTCATTAGAAAATAAGACCACAATGAGATATTCCTACATACTTATTAGAACAGCTAAGAGAAAAAATAGTGAAAATATCAAGTGCTGGTGAGAAGATGGAGAAAATAGGGGTATGTAAAATGATTTAGACATTCTGGAAAATAATTTGGTAGTTTCTTAAAAAAGTAAACATACATTTACCATATGACCCACTCCTGGGTATTTATCCTAGAAAAATGAAAACTTGTACACACACACACACACACACACACACACACACAACCTTTACATGATTGTTCATGGCAGTTTATTTGCAATTGTAAAAGACTAGAAACTACCAAATTGTCCTACAGTCTTTGGGTGGTACATCTATGAATACTACAGAGCAATAAGAAGGAATATGTGATTGATGTACACAACAACTTGGATGGATCTCAAGGGCATTATGCTGAGTGAAAAAAAGCCAAACTCAAAAGGTTACATATTGTATGATTCCATTTTTATGACTCTTTCAAAATGACGACACTGCATTATAGAGAAGAATAGATAAGTGGTTTCCACGGTTTAGAGATGGTGGAAGTTTAGGGGATGGATATGACCATAAAGGCAAGTCTTTGGGATGATATCCTGATTGCCATGGTGGTTTCAGAATCTATTTGATAGAGTGACATAGTACAATATACATACTTTATACCGATGTCAATTTCCTGATTTTGACATTACATTATAGTTATGTAAGATAGAACCAATGGGTAAATTTGAATGAAGATTACATGGGAACTCTCAGTACTACATTTACAACTTCCTGTGACTCTATTGTTATTTAAAATTTAAAATTACTGTATTATATTTTTCCTTTCTAGAAATTCTAGTTGGCTATTTTCATATCTGCTTTCACCTTGTTCTTTTATTTCTATAAACATAATTATTTTCTATTCTGCACCTGACAATTCTCAAGTTTTTTGTGTCTGTTTCTATTGCCTAGTCATCTTTCTGGTTTTTACTCTTGGTGGTTTGTTTCTGATGTATTTTGTGATTTTTAACTGAGATTTTTTTTTTTTCCTTACAATTTAATTTTAGGTAACTTTTCAAAGTCTAGATTAAAATTGAGTTCTTCCAGAACAAATTTCTGTTTCTGGGAAACAGTAAAACCAAACCTAAACTATATTAAATTTAAGTTTCCATTTGAAATGTTTGGATCATATAAATACTGTGAGTTTGAACTGTAAACTCTAGAGAGGGCTTTCTTATGATTTTGGATTCTCAGGGAATATTTCATGCTGTTTTCATCTAGTAGCAAGGCAAGATACAGTTTTCCTTCTGTCTCTTGTGGAATTTGATTTTCCATTCACTGTTATCTCATGGGTGTGGTGGGTGTGGTCCTTTGGAGCCCCATATATACGCTGAGGATGATTTACTGCTAACTCCACTTGGAATGGCCCTAGTCCTATCCTCTGCACCTTGCACAGTTGTCAGTTGTGAAAGGAAGAAGCTCAAAATCTCCAAGGTTTGACAAAACCCCAAGATTAAAAGCTGCCTTTGTCTTCCCTTCCTACCTGACCCCACATCCCGCTCCTCCAGATTCTTGGTTTAACTTTTAAAAACTTCTGACTCCATTGATTCTCTACTTTTATTTGAGCTCAACAGTGATGATGCCCTTTCTATTTTATCCAGCATTTTAGTGTTTCAGTTGAGAGAGTAATAATTCATGCTATATAATCTGACATACAGCCTGAAATTGAAGTCAGCCAAATTTTTTCTTACATGTGTTTTTAAACTCCCTGTTTTATAATCTCGAGGCTTCCAGAAAATGCCACACCTATAACACCCGCCTCACCCCTAACACACACAACACCATGAGTCACAAAGTAGTGCTTTTGTTCTATTCAGTTTTGTTTTAAATACTAACTACTCCTTGTTCAAATTTTGTGCCCCTAAAAACTTAAACTAGATGATATCATTTGAAGATGAAATGGATATTCATGAGTAACATGTAAAACATCACAGTGACAATTCTAAAAAAAAAATTTTTAAGAGGTTGATATGAGCATAAACAGATTTCGTAACAGGCAAATCTGAATAGAAAAACCTTTGCTAGCTTTCAAGGTTCTGAACCTGATTGTACAACCAACAGAATGAGGCAACAAGGAATCTCTGGCTTCACCGTGCCTAGAAAGGTAAATGAGAACCAAAGTGCCATCATTTATCTCTCTCTGGGAGAATTCCACCTGCGAGTTCTCCAGGAGACTAATGTGGAATAAAATTTCTTGCCGGGAGAATCCAGCAAATTTGTTTGCTTCCCTGAATTACTATCTAGGATAAGTCTCTGGCCTGCAGTGAACTCTGATATTGGATTTAATTGAAGGCAAAATGAATTCCCATTAAGCTCTTCAAGAGGGGAGAAAACAGCTTCTTAAGAAGCTCAAGTTCTTGGATTCTGTAGATCTTTCTTTTCCTAAAGGAGTTAGTGGGAGTTTGATTAATGTCATGATGAAAATGGTCTCCCTTTGTTGTAAGAAAAAAACCAGGAGTCTATTCATGTTTCAGAAAACAAAACGAAGATTGGACTACCCTCCTTTTGCTTTCTCCCTTTTGCCTCAGGTATATGGCTTCCTTTTGCTACCTGCTAGGTATTTGCTTGATTAATGCTAAATATTCTCTTTTCTCTGAGTTTTTGAAGGTCCTGGAAGGCTTGATTAGGTTTATTTTATTGGAAAATACATATTGACATTACATAGGCCTTTCAATTACATCACTTCTAATCCAAATCTGCTCTTGTCTTGAATTTTCTCTTTCTCCTGGCACAGGTGTCTGATAGTATATATTAGAGGACACTTTCTGGTAATAAGTCTATTTCTTCTCCCTCTGACAAAATGAATACTTGTTCAATAACAGGCAATGATAAAATAGCAAGGTTTTAAAATAATAGTACATAAAGCAGAAAGGGAAGGCATGCATAGACTCTGGAAGAATAAATATATGGTGATGAAAATGTTATTTAAAACTGGAATAGAAGACTAAACTGAAAGATACTAATAAAAGAATACATTACATGATTGGCAACCTGGTAATAAACCAAAAAAACAATTATTCAAATACAAAAGCTATGAATTAAGGCTGGATGATATAGTAATAATGATGATGATGATGATAAACAAAGAATTCACTACACATCTTAATTTTTTCAGGTGCCCAACAACTTAATGTACCTGAGATAATTACTTAGGAAAAAAAAATAAAAATGCAAGAAGTAAGGATGGTAAGCGTAGTAAGTTAAAGGATATTAAGAAATTGTGTCCTCTATCTAAACTAGAACCAGTCAGGTCATTTCAGGGCAAAAATTCCTGTAGGTCCTCTGTTGCCAACCGGGTTAAGTTCAAAGTTTTTGGTGAGGCACATAAAGGTATGTAATCTGTTTTCAGCTTAATATTTTAATCTCACCTCTAAACATTTCTCAAGAACTTAGCATCCAGTTACCCAACTGCTCTACCAATTGATCCTAGAATAGGTTACAATTTTTTCCATTTTCTTTGTTGCTATTTTTAAATTATCAATATTAAAAAGAAGTCCTGTGAAAATTCATATTGTATAGAAGAAATATATAATATGAATGTATACATTCCATTCCTCTCCAACATCCTCACCCAACCTAGTTACCCAGAAATTATTATTTCTGGCTACAACAGTTTATAGGATGTTTTTTAAAGGTATTTTCTATGCATATAAAATAAATATGATGAATAAAATGTACTATAGTAACCCTAATTCCATATAATACATAATGTAATATATAATATAGTATATAATCTATATTTCACACATAATATCCATTTTGTACATGTGAATTACACATTATATGAAATACATATAGTATGTAAAATATATATGTATCCTACCAATAAAACAAGGCTTTCCTACTACTACCTTAAACTGATCTCATCAAAATGTCACATTCAAAAGAGTCCTAATTTAACTTTCTAAAACATTTAACTCTAATGTATGCTTTTCCTAAAAACTCTTGAACTGAGAATGTGGAGCAGGAAATAATATCCCAGTAAACACACATACAAAAAGCAAAATTTCCAAAAATTTCTCTTTAAACCGTTCTCTCACTCAAGATCACCATGTCTGTCTGTCTGTCTGTCTGTCTCTTTTTTTCCCTCTCTCCAACAAACTACAGCCCACCTATTTCTTCCCCCCACCCCCAGGGAGCTCTTATACTCTGCTTATTGTGAATCAAATTAGAGTCTCTAAGCTTCTCTAAGTTAGTATTGCCACCTATTACCTCTAAACAGCACTACAAAGACTCAGGATCTGAGATACAGAAAAAAAATAAAAATACTCTTTAGAAGAAGGGGAAAGGATTGCTATAGGGATGTAGGAATGGATTATATATTTACATATATATGTATGTATACATGTTCATGAGTGTGTATGTATATATTATTAAGATTATTCTATATTCTGTAATTTGATATTTGATGTTTTGCTTAACAGCCTTTCCAAATTATTACAGCTACATTGGCCTTATTTTCTCAAAGTGTTTCATACTTGATATATTACCATATGTAGAGGCACCATAATTATTTAACTTTTTCCTTATTGGTGGGTATTTAGGTTGTTTTCATTTTTTCAGAGTTATAAACAGTGCTACTTCATTGCACATGTATTTTGGCTCTTTCTTCTTTTGGAACACCATCCAGTTTGTCCTCCCACTATTTTTGTATGACAGAATCTCTGGAATAGGAGATTGAAAAATATTTCTGTTGTTTGAATTTCTATTAAAGTCTGCAAACTGAGGACAGTAGGTGTTAAATATACCACATTCTGACATTAGAGCCAAGATATTGCCAGGACCCTCTTAGGGTTTAACAAGAGGTGGGTAGATTCTCACCCAGGCTTCCCAGGTGGCTCAGTAGTAAACAATCCACCTGCCAATGCAGGAGATGCGGGTTCGACCCCTTAGTCGGGAAGATCCCTTGGAGAAGGAAATGGCAACCTCCTCCAGTATTTTTGCCTGGGAAATCCCATGGGCAGAGGAGCCTGGCAGGCTACAGTCCACAGGGTCACGAAGAGTCAGACGTGATTGATAATGCATGCATACCCTCACTCACGTGACCCCAACCAAGCCATAGAGGGTATGCATGCATGATAAGTTGTGTCTGACTCTTTGTGATCCCATGGACTGTGACCCATCAGGCTCCTAAACAGTGGTAGTAACTAAGCCAAGTAAGGTGAAGTCATACTAGACTAAATTTCATCCTAAGAACTGTGAAGCACTTCAAACTCCTTTATGGAAAAAAAGCAAACCATATGGACATATGGTTAAATTGGATTCTGATGAGGCTTCATTCCCAGTTTGATTCACTTGGTCTGCACTGGGGCCTCAGCATCATTTTTTTAAAGCTCACCCACCCTGGGTTCTAATTTGCAACTAGGGTTGAGATCTAGGATATATAGATATCATAGATAAAGATATCTCACTTTGGAATTACAGAAAAGAACAAATGGCAAATATACAAACTTTGTGTACTTTTACATTCTGTTTCCTAGAGTTAATTATTTACCTACTTTAAATAACATTTCTTATTGGTAAAAAACTTAATGTTTGTATTTAGAAAGTATTATTCTCTTGCATGAGTCCTTCTCATTAGGGAGCTTTTTTTTTTTTTTTTTTTTTGCTTTTAGATAATTCATGGGGAAGTATAAACAAACACATTCAAGAGAAACCGGTCATTGTTCTTCCCTCCTGTGAGTATTTATCATCATCTTTGGCTTTGACGTGCATTTCATTGATACTTCATTGATCAACTTCATTGATACTTCTGCAATGCCTTGCCTTCTGTTGGCATTGCCACTTTAGTACCCTTTACTGTTATATATTTGGGGGGCATAATTGTTTGTGGAAATTCCCAGCCTCACTTTCACTATTACAAATTTAACTGGATATGGCCACTGATTTACTGAGCTTCAGCCTGGCCTGAGCTGAGGTATTTTTCCCCTAATAGCTGCTCTGCTGAGATATTTCCTCACCCGATCTGCATGTTTTCCTAGTGTGTAGACCATGAATGTAGCCCTTTGCTCTATAACACCTCGGTGTTACCCTTTGTTCTATTCTTCACCTTCAGCCTTTCCAAGTTTCTCAGAGTGAATTGACTAATGTCCCTCAACTTTCATGATCACTACATTAGCACATTTTAGTTACACTAGTGTCAATCACAGCATCAAGTGAAGAAGTAGTAGTCATAGTAATGACAAGGCTTGGATTAAAGCTATCTAGTAAGCCAGAACTGAAAGAGAAAAGAGAACTGGGCTTCCACATTGTTTCACAAGGATCCTGGCCCTCAGGTAAGCCTGAAATGTGGTTCTCTCTGAAAGAACTAATGTGTGGCTCCCAAAGCGGGCTGGGACTTCAGTCACAGAAAGATGCTGAGAGAAGAGTAGGACCAAAGCTGAACCAAATGACTTATGTGTAAACGTGGTCCCCAGTAGAGCCTGACAATCTAAATGACAGTAGCCCTTACCATGGAGCTGGGCACAATTTTTTATACTATGTCAGGTCTTCCTGGTTGCTCTGCCACACACAGCCTTTACCTCTATCTCTAATATCAATCTCCTCCCATGTCCTGACTTTTGCCCACCTTTTATATCGCCTAGGAGAAGGCAGTGGCACGCCACTCCAGTACTCTTGCCTGAAAAATCCCATGGGCAGATGAGCCTGGTGGGCTGCAGTCCATGGGGTCACGAAGAGTCAGACATGACCGAGCGACTTCACTTTCACTTTTCACTTTCATGCATTGGAGAAGGAAATGGCAACCCACTCCAGTGTTCTTGCCTGGAGAATCCCAGGGACGGGGGAGCCTGGTGGGCTGCCATCTTTGGGATCACACAGAGTCGGACACAACTGAAGTGACTTAGCAGTATATCTTCTAAGATAGCATGCCATAAGCCAAACAGCCTGTCCAACAGAAGGAAAACCAAGATCCTACAACTTGCCTCAGTTTAGGATCTCCAGGTCTAACTCAGAAAGAGCAGGGAATTTTGTTCTCCATCAAAATGGAACACCCTCTTCCTGGTGTCTTCTCTTTTATATTTCTACAGTGGCTGTAGAGCACAGAGATTTGCCTTCTCTGACTGTTGGACCAATAGAAAAGTTCCAGTGGAATTCAGTTCTTGAGCTCAGAAAACTGATTGCTATGCAATTATAATCATAATCAATAAACATAACCTTTTGATTCATTTCAAATGAAGCATGTAATTAGAAGATGAATACATGTTCTATGAAATAACCAAGTATGTTCACCAAACTTAGTAATCACATCAAAACTCAAAATTTTATTGTATCAAAAATAGCATTTTATCTCTCCAAATCCTCATGTTCCTGTAGTTTTATTGTAGGTACTCTTTTCCCCAATATCTATCCTGATCACTTATTATTTACCTCATTAAGATGGAGATTTTGGGAACTTCCCTGGCGGCCCAGAGAGATTTAACTCTCACAGTTGAGGCATAAAATTGGTTTTATATTTTTTTAATTGTAACAGTTTTGAGATGATATACTTTAGGAATATTTTCATTTGTCTGTGATAAAAAAAATAGTATTATTAACTCCTAGATTTCTTAAAGTAGAAAAAGGAAACCAACATATCTAGAGATATTTAGAAAATAATTGCATTTTAATATGATTGTGTGTGTACATAATGTAAAAACCTTATTTACAAATGAACCATTAAACAGAGCACTATCATTAAGCAGTGTTAGAGATCTTGCTTAGGTGTTTTAACAAGGAACTCCACAAAATCATTTTGGAAAGCTCTACTAAAGCTAAAGACACACCTCCCCTATGACCTTGTAATTCCACTCTTTAGCATACCATGGAAAAATGAGTGCATATGCCCACAAGAAGACGTATGTAAGAATATTCATAATAGCCAAAGCTGGAAACAAGCCAAATGTTTGTTTCAATAGGAAAGTGAATAAATAATTGGTAGTATATTCATACAATGGAAAACTACACAGCAATAAAAAGAACAAGCTACTGGTGTACTTAACAACATGGATATACCCCTCATGTATTATGTTGAGTGATAAAAGCCAGACACAAAGGAGTCTGTATGTACGATTCCATTTATATCAAATTTTAAAAGAGGAAAACTAGGTGAGGAAGATAACAGATTAAATACTGGTTACCTGAGGGTAGGTGTGGACTAGAGTGTAGAATGGAAAGAGGAAGGAGGGAGCTTTTGGAAGGTACTGGAAATATTCTATATCTCGATGTGAATGATGGTTACAGGAAAGAGAGAAGGAAGGTTAAGGGGAGGGTGTACTTATGTAGTAAAATTTACCAAGCTGCATCCTTAAGATTTGTACATTTACATAGTTTACACTGTATATATTCTATCTCAAAGAAAATTTGAGATATACACTGTTACAAAAAGATAGAAGCAATTTTCTGTAAGCCATTTACATTCAAATGGCTAAGGCCAGATGTTTCAATGTTCAACACATGTGTGTGCCTGAAATAATCACCCTTCAGCATACCCGATCGGTTGTCATAACAAAACTGGCTTGTGATTATACAGTCATTCTTTTGTTCAGGTAGATCAAAGGCTTTATGAGTTGATCTCACAATGTGGGCATTATGAACACAGTAAGTCTAATTCATAAGGGCACTTATCTTGCATCCCAGGAGGGTTAGTTTTATTTAAAAAATGTAATTTAATGCTTAAAATCGGAATATAGACTCCTATTTTTGTTTGTTATATTACTCTACACGGTTAGAAGTGCAATGAAGATTATCAAAGGCCATAATGAAATCTTGGGAGGCAGTACAGTCTGGTGATTCACAGACTCTTCCATTTCCTTGAAGTATGACCTTGGGCAATGGCTTTCCTCTGGGAATGATAGTTATGAGGATTAAATAAATCAATATGTTTATAGGGCTTACTGTAATGCCTGGCACATGCTAATAAATGCTAGCTGCTTTATTATTTAAAAGAGATCAGATGGTAAGTATGGAAGAAATTCAGCTAGCATAATGTTTCCTTTCCAATACAGAGCACTCTTAACTTTAGTGACTTTCCTTTGTAAATAAGGATATATTTTTCCAAAACAGCAATATTCTCCTATGTCAAAATCCCTTTAAAAACAGAAACTATGGGTATAATAATATTAGACATACATGTCAGGCTAAGAAGTGAGCAGAGCTACTTGGGTTGACCTACAAACCTGGGAGTAGGAGAAGAAATGCTTCTTGTTGTATACCACTGAGTTTGGGAGTGGTTTGCTATATAGCATTATGTGTCAATAACTACTTGTAGCTGATAGTGTAGAGTAGAGGTTGGCAAACTGTGGCCAGTAAGCCAGTTCTGTTCCATGGCCTATTTTTGTGTGGCTCATGAGCTAAGAATGATTTTTATATTTTTAAAAGGTAGTTAAAAAAAATAAGAAGAATATACAGCAAAGACCTTATAGGGCCTGCAAAGCCTAGCATATGTACTATCCAGCCCTTTTCAGAAAAAAAGTTTGCCTATTCCTAGTCTAGAGTAAAAGGGAATGAAGAGAAAAGAGAAATTCTCATCATAGCCATGGCAAAGGAAAAGATATTTTAATGCCCATTAAAACCCTGCCTAGATGGCTGTCCCCAACTGGCCTCTATGTTTTTGAGTGAGTAGAAGACCATAGAACTTACCGGGGAGACTGTGTTTGTAGAGGGACAGGAGATTGTAGGGGTGAATACCTCCAGGCCTGTGTTTCTATAGACCAGTGACTGGACAACTGTTGGCCAAGAGGAGGCAGCAATGTTCACAAGGTTAACTCGGGAAAACTGGCAAAAACCTTAACCAGAAATAATTTCTTCAGGTACAACAGCAATTCACAGCCTCTCATTTCACTACAGTTAGTTAAGAATGATTCCAAAGCCCTTTCCTACTTCTTTTTCTCCTGTTGAACTACTTACCCATTTGGTTTTCCTTGATTTACATTAGTAGTACAGACTATCATTGGACAGTAGGCTCCTGGGAAAACAGGATGAAAAAAGTGCTCTATAGTGGACTAGGTATGTGCTAGTATGTGTAATCCAAATCTATGCCCCAACCACTATTTCTGAAGAAGCTGAAGTTGAACAGTTCTATAATGACCTACAAGAACTTCGAGAACTAACACCAAAAAAAGATGAAAAGGCCCCTTTTCATTATAGGTGACTGGAATGCAAAATAAGAAGTCAAGAGATACCTGGAGTAACAGGCAGTTTGGCTTTGGAGTACAAAATGATGCAGGGTAAAGGCTGACAGAGTTTTGCCAACAGAACACACTGGTCATAGCAAACACTCTCTACATAGCAAACATACAAGAGATGGCTCTACATGTGGACATCACCAGATGGTCAATACCAAAATCAGATTGATTATATTATTTGCAGGTGAAGATGGAGAAGCTCTATACAGTCAGCAAAAACAAGACCAGGAGCTGACTGTGGCTCAAATCATGAACTCCTTATTGCAAAATTCAGACTTAAATTCAAGAAAGTAGGGAAAACCACTAGACCATTCAGGTATGACATAAATCAAATCCCTTACAATTATGCAGTGGAACTGACAAATAGATTCAAGGGATTAGATTTAATAGGTAGAATGCCTGAGGAACTATGGACAGAGGTTTGTGACATTGTACAAGAGGCAGTGATCAAGACCATCTCCAAGAAGAAGAAATGCAAAAAGGAAAAATGGTTGTCTGATGAGGCCTTACAAAGAGCTGAGAAACGAAGAGAGCTAAAGGCAAAGGAGAAAAGGAAAGATAAGCCCATCTGAATGCAGAGTTCCAAAGAATAGCAAGGAGAGATAAGAAAGCCTACCTCAGTGATCAGTGCAAAGAAATAGAGGAAAACAATAGAATGGGAAAGACTAGAGATCTCTTCAAGAAAATTAGAGATATCAAGGGAGTATTTCATGCAAAGATGGGCTCGATAAAGGACAGAAATGGTATGTACTGAACAGAAAGAAAGTTTAGAAAGTTTAGTCGATCAGTCGTGTCCGACTCTTTGCGACCCCATGTACTGTAGCCTACCAGGCTCCTCTGTCCATGGGATTTTCCAGGCAAGAGTACTGGAATGGGTTGCCATTTCTGTCTCCAGAGGATCTTCCTGACCCAGGGATCAAACCCAGGTCTCCCACATTGTAGTGAAAGTGAAAGTGAAGCCACTCAGTCGTGTCCAACTCTTTGCGGCCCCATGGACGGTAACCTACCAGGTTCCACCGTCCATGGGATTTTCCAGGCAAGAATACTGGAGTGGGTTGCCATTTCCTTCTCCAGGAGATCTTCCTGACCCAGGGATTGAACCCAGGTCTCCCGCATTGTAAGCAGACGCTTTACCGTCTGAGCCACATTATAGGCAGACGCTTTACCATCTGAGCCACCAGGGAAGTCATTGGACATAACAGAAGCAGAAGATATTAAAAAGAGGTGACAAGAACACACAGAAGAGTTATACAAAAAAGATCTTCATGACCCAGAAAAACACAATGGTGTGATCACTCACCTAGAGCCAGACATCCTGGAATGCAAAGTCAAGTGGGCCTTAGAATGCATTGTTATGAACAAAGCTAGTGGAGGTGATGGAATTCCAGCTGAGCTATTTCAAGTCCTAAAAGATGATGCTATGAAAGTGCTGCACTCAATACGCCAGCAAATTTGGAAAACCCATCAGTGGCCACAGAACTGGAAAAGGTCAGTTTTCATCCCAATCCCAAAGAAAGGCAATGCCAAAGAATGTTCAAACTACTGCACAATTGTACTCATCTCATATGCCAGCAAAGTAATGCTCAAAATTCTCCAAGCCAGGCTTCAACAGTACATGAACCATGAACTTCCAGATGTTCAAGCTGGATTTAGAAAAGGCAGGGGAAGCAGAGCTCAAATTGCCAACATCTGTTGAATCATTGAAAAAGCAAGAAGGTTCCAGAAAAATATCTACTTCTGCTTTATTGACTATGCCAAAGCCTTTGACTGTGTGGATCACAACAAACTGTGGAAAATTCTTTAAGAGATGGGAATACCAGACCACCTTACCTGCCTCCTGAGAAATCTGTATGCAGGTCAAGAAGCAATAGTTAGAACTGGATATGGAACAACGGACTGGTTCCTAAATGGAAAGGGAGTATGTCAAGGCTGTATATTGTCACTCTGCTTATTTAACTTATATGCAGAATACATCATGTGAAATGGATGGATGAAGCACAAGCTGGAATCAAGATTGCCAGGAGAAATATCAATAACCTCAAATATACAGATGACACCACTCTTATGGCAGAAAGTGAAGAGGAACTGAAGAGCCTACTGATGAAAGTGAAAGAGGAGAGTGAAAAAGCTGGCTTAAAGCTCAACATTCAGAAAACGAAGATGATGGCATCTGGTCCCATGACTTCATGGCAAATGGATGGAGAAACAATGGAAACAGTGACAGACTTTATTTTGGGGAGCTCCAAAATCACTGCAGGTGGTGACTGCAGCCATGAAATTAAAAGACACTCCTTGGAAGAAAAGTTATGACCAACCTAGACAGCATATTTAAAAGCAGAGACATTATTTTACCAACAAAGGTCCATCTAGTCAAAGCTATGGTTTTTCCAGTAATCATGTATGGATATGAGAGTTGGACCATAAAGAAAGCTGAGCACCAAAGAATTGATGTTTTTGATGTTTTTAAACTGTGGTGTTGGAGAAGATTCTTGGGAGTCCCTTGGACTGCAAGGAGATCCAACCAGTCCATCCTAAAGGAGATCAGTCCTAAATATTCATTGGACGGACTGACGCTGAAGCTGAAGCTCCGATACTTTTGCCATCTGATGTGAAGAACTGACTTATTGGAAAAGACCAAGATGCAGGGAAAGGTTGAAGGTAGGAGGAGAAGGGGACGACAGAGGATGAGATGGTTGGATGGCATCACTGACCCGATGGACCTGAGTTTGAGCAGGCTCTGGGAGTTGGTGATGGACAGGGAAGCCTGGCGTGCTCCAGTCCATGGGGTCGCAAAGAGTTGGACATGACTGAGGGACTGAACTGACTGACTGTGCAGCTCTTGCCATTTTTAGGGAGTCAGCTCTGTCAGACTGCTGAATCTGCAGGTAGAGGCAGTAAGAAGTGAAACAGATATATGTAATAAGCAGCACCACATAACACAGCCACACAACAGCTGGCTATGAAAAGAAGCCATTGCCTATATATCCAGATGTCCATATTAGGTAGTGAGATAGTTCTGTCTTTATAGCCACTCTGTTGGTGGAGAAAGATCCTGGACAGACACACACTATTTTTTTTTAATTTAATTTTATTTTTTAACTTTACAATATTGTATTGGTTTTGCCATATATCAACATGAATCCGCCACAGGTATACACGTGTTCCCCATCAGGATGGGGACACACACTATTAATTTGCAGTACTTATGCAATAAAGATCAGCATTGTTTTTGTAGACAAAAATTTGGATTCTAAGCTACTTTCAGTACTTCCTTTTACCATAATATCATGTACTAGGTGCAAGTGAGTGTTACAACACTAGGTTGTTTCTTTATTAGACATGTAATTTGGTAACATTTTATAATATATTTTGTTTACATGGAATTTGAAAAGAGCTTTAAAATAAAATTCTTAATTGGGAAAGATATTCAGCATTGGGCATTACCTATCTACTATATATTGTGCCTAAGAAATCAATGGAGAAGGCAATGGCATCCCACTCCAGTACTCTTGCCTGGAAAATCCCATGGATGGAGGAGCCTGGTAGGCTGCAGTCCATGGGGTTGCTAAGAGTCGGACACGACTGAGCAACTTCACTTTCACTTTTCACTTTCATGCATTGGAGAAGGAAATGGCAACCCACTCCAGTGTTCTTGCCTGGAGAATCCTAGGGATGGGGGAGCCTGGTGGGCTGCCGTCTATGGGGTTGCACAGAGTTGGACACGACTAAAGTGACTTAGCAGTAGCAGCAAGAAATCAATGTCCCTTACAGAAAAGCTGGAGAGCAAAGTTTGTCTGGGTCATAAATATAGCTGTTTGCCCCTCTGTCTGTAGGAGATTATCCACTACTGTTATTTTACACCTTATTCTAGCCTTTGCTGATACTTTAAGGTTGACAGTATAACATTTGAGCCTTAAATTAGTTCTGAAGGTTTTTTTTCATCTAGAGCTATATAGATGCTATTTGGAATTGCATTGTACTTATTTTGTAAGAACAGAAGGAAATTGAAAAATAGTTACTGACCTGAAAACAATATATATTTTTAAAAACTCTGAGAGACTATGTGGGTATAATAATGTTAGAGCAAAATTGTGTGTTTTTTCAGGTCAAGGCTGGTGGCATTTACAAAGTGCTTTGAATCTTATTCTGGGATTGTCTCTGTAGCTCTTGTTACCTCAAATAAGTCAGTTCATCTGTATTATTCTTGTGAGCTCTCCCTCAGACCTTTGTGGGGTGATATGAAGGATACCAAGAAAAGCTTCATTTACCCCAAATATCTGATCAATATGGTTTTGAAGGAAAGATAGTATTTGAGATAAGAAAAGAAGAAACTTTTTTTGGAGGAATGGAGATACTCCAAAGATAAGATTTTTCAGTTTCTCAATTTTGCTTAGAGTTAATTTCAAGGATTGTGAGGAAAGGACATAAAAACTGGCCTTTAAACTTATTTGGAGAGTAATGAATTGTTTATGAGGTGACTTGAGTTCTCAGGCAAGAAAGCACATAAGAGCAGGAAGAATATTCTCAATACCCAAACACCTTTGATGTCAGGATGGAGAGATTTTTGTCTTGGAAGGACAGGGTACAGGTGTTCCCAGTGTCAGGAACTGGGCTTGGTGAACCTCAAGTGGCCATTCTGCTTCTGCAACCTCTGGATGAATGCTCATGAAGACATGATATTTGGGCTCCTAAAGGCCTCTGTGAAATCAGTTTTCAATGACTATGTGATGACATTGCTGTAGTAAAACATTCAATATATGCTTGATTGACTTCCAGGCTCTTTGTGTTTTAATCCCACTTCCCATCCCCAGTCTTCATGTCATTTCATGCCATCCCATCCCATCCTATCATATTCTGTTCCTTTTGATTCCATCCAGTCCCATTTCATTCTGCTACTTTCCACAACCAATGAATATCCAACAAAGAATAGTTGGGTGCTCGGAGACGGAAAGTGAATTAGGTTTTGTAACAACACAGAATCCCATTGGAGAGACCAGCTCATACATATGAAACAAAAATAACATAAAACCACATGCAACCAAGTGGCCTATTGTGAACACACATTCAGTATTTAAGAGAAGGGAAATGGAGGTTTAGGTGATCAGACATGTCTTCAGGGAAAAGATAGCCTTGAACTCAGCCTTGAGGAATGAAGAGGTTTTTTAAAAACAGGGGGCAAGAAGTTTCCTTGGGTGAGGGTAATGTAGGTGAGGGTAATGTGTAAGGAAATGTACAGTTGAAGGAAGAAAATTCTCTCTCTCTCTTCACATGCTTGCCTCAGCCTGTAGAATGAAAACATCTACTCTGGTGGGAGTATTAAAGAGAAAGTTTTTATTTTTCCTTACTCCTGTCACACAGTGTTCTCTGTGGGAACAGAAATTATTTATCTGAGTGGTGGAATGATTAGACTGTGGCACCCTTAAGACCATTCTAATCTACACAATTACACTGGTGGACTAGAGACTACTGATATTTTTCTCCTGGCCCATCTGTGCTTGCTAAGGTGTGAGGAAGGCCAAGTTCCCTGGAGTGTCTAGTTAAGAATCTATTCTGCAGATCTAGTTTCCCTTGTGTGGGTTTCCAGGTCTGGACTTGTGCTAAGGAAATAGGAATTTCATTCTGGCTTCAGACCTGAACTACATTCTCCAAGGCAGCTTTAGTAGAAATGAAGCTGGGATTTTGACCCCCATTACAGTCCTATATCCATTCATCAATTGGTTCAAAATTCAGAAGGATAGAGTATGAATAATTATCAATTGTGGACCATAGTATCAGACAGTAATAAACATAGCACGTTCAAGGTGGGTAGAAGTGAAGGAGACAGTGAAAAGACTGGCTAGTCAGAGGGCTTATGGCAGAAAAAAGTAAGTGATGAGCTGGGATAAGATGAAGGGATAGACTGCAGAAGGCCTTGGTTGCCAATATATGGATGGGAATGTTCACAGCCTGGCTGCTCTAAGAGAGGTGTAAAATCAGTTTCAATGCAATGAGCTAAATTCTATTATAAAGATGCTTTCAAAGAATGAAAGAAGCTAATTCTGCTGGAGAATTATGTGAGAAGACACAGGAGGAGGGGAAGAGGATGATAACGGAAGGTTTTACAGAGGCGGTACATTCCAAAAGCTGAGAGTGGTCCGGTATGTCAATAGCATTTCCCCAGCCCACTCTCCAGTGCAACAGCTGCTTGGGGGGCAGCAAGAGATGAGACTGAAAGAGTAGGTAGAAGAGAATGCTAAGGGCTTTGCATTAAGTGCTGGAGGTAGGAAGGTGGCCCTGGAGTTGGTTTTATTGTACACATTTATATACTGCAGCACAGTAGGTTTATGAACCATGAGAATGTGTCCCCCAGGGCCAGAAACAAACATGCTATTTGAACCCTGACATGACCTTAGCTGGCAAAGTTCTTTGGAGAGAAAGAGAAGCTGCTTTGCTATAGGTCCTACACGTGGTAAAGGATTGCTCCACTAAGGCTTTCCTAGGAGGTGCTTGCTCATTATTTTCTCAGTGGGCGCCTGCTGCTGGTGCCAGGAGAAGCTCTGGAATGAGTGCCATACCCGAGGGAGGCTGCAGTGAAGATGCACTTTTAGCTGCATAGGATGGTGGTAGGGATTGTGGAGGGGGGTTGCTCCCTATTCTCATGACTCCAGCCACACTCGGCTTCCCTTTTCCCTTTTCTAGTGTTGCCTAGCTCTCTTCATCTCATAGCTTAATTAGTGGGAAACATTGCTGAGAGTCCTTGAGTGTTAACAAAAACCTCTTCTGGAATGTTGGATCTGGAATTGATTTCACAAACCTTCAAACTTGGTCATTATCTTAAAGCGTATTTAAAGGGAGACTGGAGGATAAAACAAGACCCTTGAGCTCTGCTCACATGTTACTATTCCAGTGACCATTTTATTTAGCAGGATACTCCCCAGACTCCTTGTCTCACTCTCTTCCAATAGACTCTACAATTTATTTATGTTGTTTACTGTTTCTCTCTCACCTGAATATAAATTACCTGAGGGTAGGTATTTTCCTGTTTTATTCACAATTGTATCCTCAGTGCCTATAACACTGTCTTGAACATAGGGAAATTCAATTAATATTTGTTGTATTTCTTTCCTTTTGTATGGAAATCCAGGTAGGAGGTACAGCAGACACTGTCCACATCTCCCATCCCCTTGGCCCCCACCCCTCCTAGCACATCAGACTGACCTCCACCTACCAGCGCTTGCATCATCTCTTTACCAAAGGGATTTCTTTGGTCATAAGAACCTGTTCTGCTCTGAAGCAAATGATAGGCCAGATAGGCAGAGAATTAGTGGTGTCTAAGAGGAGCCCTCAACTACTGGCTGATTGACAGAGTTGTTAAATCAAAACCTCAGCATGCTCCCCACTCAGCTGTTATAACTCTAAGATACATGTTCTATACTAACTCCCAGAGTTTTTCAGTGCAATTAAGCTCTAGTTGGCCACAGTGCCACTTGCTTGAGGCACACATCTTATATTAGTTATCTTCCCTTCCATAGCTCACTTTCTATCCCTCACTTCCCTATTAGTGTTTCCTGACAGCACCTCCCAAATATACCATTTGCACTGAAATTCTTGTCTCAAGGGCTATTCCTGCTGCTGCTGCTGAGTCACTTCAGTCGTGTCCGACTCTGTGCGACCCCATAGACAGCAGCCCACCAGGCTCCCCCGTCCCTGGGATTCTCCAGGCAAGAACACTGGAGTGGGTTGCCATTTCCTTCTCCAATGCATGAAAGTGAAAAGTGAAAGTGAAGTCGCTCAGTCGTGCCCAACTCTTAGCGACCCCATGGACTGCAGCCTACCAGGCTCCTCCACCCATGGGATTTTCCAGGCAAGAGTACTGGAATGGGGTGCCATTGCCTTCTCCGAAGGGCTATTCCTAGGGGAACCCAAACTAAGATAGGAGGTGTTCAATAAACATTCAAATTAATTAATGATTATATTCTTATACTACCTTTCATGCCTATTGGAGTAGGCAGCAAACTAATTGGCTGTGGATAAATTTTGGCTGAAGATGTGTTTTGCTGGGTGATGATATTTGAATAACTTCATATATGTGGCATGTACTTAACATCCACCTGCTGTAGACATTTACAGTGAAATTTAGAGTTTGGAGATTGTATTCTGAGAGGCAGCACACAGAATCGAAAAGTAGTTAAAAAGATTTTAATGTTATGTTCATACATTGGAATATTATTCAGCAGTAAAATGAAATGAAGTACAAATACTGCTACAACTTAGATACACCTTATGCTAAGTGAAATAAGCTAGTCACAGCAGATTACATATGATTTTATTTATATGAAATATCCAGAATAAGGAAATCTGTACAGATAGAAAGTTAGTTGTTTGTTGCCTAGGGCTTTGGTTGTTGCCTAGGTTAGTTGTTGCCTAGGTCTTTAGAGGGGATAGGGTGATCTAGGGGTTGGTGACTATGGGGAGTGAGATTTCTTTGGGGGGGTAATGAAAATGTTCTAAAGACCGTGGCAATGGATGGACAAATCTATCAGTTCAGTTCAGTTGCTCAGTCATGTCTGACTCTTTGTGACCCCATGAACTGCAGCACCCCAGCCTCCCTGTCCAACACCAACTCCCAGAGCCCACTCAAAATCATGTCCATTGAGTCAGTGATGCCATCCAGCCATCTCATCCTCTGTCGTCCCCTTCTCCTCCTGCCCTCAATCTTTCCCAGCATCAGGGTCTTTTCAAATGAGTTAGCTCTTTGCATCAGGTGGCCAAAGTATTGGAGTTTCAGCTTCAACATCAGACCTTCGAATGAACACCCAGGACCGATGTCCTTTAGAATGGACTGGTTGGATCTCCTTGCAGTCCAAGGGACTCTCAAGACTCTTCTCCAACACCACAGTTCAAAAGCATCAATTGTTCTGTTCTCAGCTTCTTTATAGTCCAACTCTCACATCCATACATGGCAACTGGAAAAACCATAGCCTTGACTAGACAGACCTTTGTCGGCAAAGTACTGTCTCTGCTTTTTAATATGCTGCCTAGGTTGGTCATAACCTTTATTCCAAGGAGTAAACGTCTTTTAATTTCATGGCTGCAATCACCATCTGCAGTGATTTTGGAGCCCCCCAAAATAAAGTCTTTCACTGTTTTCACTGTTTCCCAATCTATTTGCCATAAAGTGATGGGACCAGATGCCATGATCTTCGTTTTCTGAATGTTGAGCTTTAAGCCAACTTTTTCACTCTCCTCTTTTAGTTTCATCAAGAAGCTCTTTAGTTCCTCTTCACCTTCTGCCATAAGGGTGGTGTCATCTGCATATCTGAGGTTATTGATATTTCTCCCGGCAATCTTGATTCCAGCCTGTGCTTCCTCCAGCCCAGCGTTTCTCATGATGTATTCTGCATATAAGTTAAATAAGCAGGGTGACAATATACAGCCTTGACATATACAGACAACTCTATGGATATGCTAAAATCTGTTGACCTGCATGCTTTAAATGAATGAATTATGTGGCATGTGAATTATTTATCATTAAAACTGTTTAAAACATATCAGGCAAATTTGAAATTGAGTCCTTAACTATACAATATACTTATCATATATGAGCCAAATGAGCTGTACAGGTAAATGCAAAGGTGGGAACAAGAAAGAAGAATTCCCCTGTGTCTGGTTTCTCAGTAAAAGACAAATGGGCTTCAGATGAGGAGACAGAAGAAGGGGTGAGGGGTATTTCAATCTAGGGGGCAGAAGAAACAAAGTACAGCAGTGAATAATAGTAAAATCTTTCTTCATTGAATGCCTGCTATGTGCCAGGTCTTGTGCTAATCATTTTGTCTTCATTATCTTTTATTCTACAACTTTCATTATAGTTATTATTCTCTCTTATTTTGAGAAAGAAGAAACCAAGGCTCAGAATATTGATCACCTATGATCACCAAGCTAGTTAGTCCAGACACAGAATCCAAGATTCAGGTCTCTCTTCGTCCAAGGATTGCACATTTTCCATTAGTATTTATATAGTTATAATAGTAAATAATTCAATAGGGCTTGCTGTGTGTTAGGTACAGTTCTAAGTTCTGTGCATAGGCTAGCTTATTTAAATTACACTGAGAGAATGCTGGCTGAAAAAAATTGTGTTAGGGCTAGATTAATAAAGGGATATTTGAAGGCAGATTTTTTAAAATAGTTCTCTGAGTTTCTTAAAATTGGAAAATCAGATAATGCCATTACCTGTATGTGAATTAGAATTTTCTTTTGCAGAATGTTATCAGAGTTATTTTCCTTTTGAAAGGTAGCTGGTATGGCTATGGAGAATTAAAATAATAGGCTGCCAGTAAATGACTGAGGTTAGCCCAGGAACCATTTTGCAATGTTTGAACTTTAGCTTATAGCTAAAGGGTAATATCAATGTTTACAGCAAAGGCCATAGTAATGTTTAGGTTTTAGATGGTACATATGCTTTGGCTCAAAAATGTGTTATGCATCATAGATAATTTTGATCCATGCTTAGTTTGAAAACTATGTTTTGATTTCTTAAATGTAGCCTCCAAGTAAGATAGAGTAGGCGGTTTAGATCCCTTCTTCCCACATTTCTCTTACTGGATCTTAGGATAAACTGAGCCAAGAGAGTTGAATCTTCTTAGTTTTCAATAGCTTTGTGGAAAAGGCACCAGGGAAAAGTTAGCTTGGCGCTAAAGAATAGGGTTTGGGCAGTTCTGTGCACTTTAAGAAATTTGAGTCCTTATCATAAGCTGGAGTGCAATAATGAGTTTTGTAGCCTTTCACTTAGGCTTATGCTTTGAGTCTTAAAACTCTGACCTCTGGCTTTCCATAAGATGAGAAAGATGGGGACATATGTATTATTATCACCTTGATAGTTACAAGCCACATCCATCCCCAAGAGAAACAATACTCTTCTTAATTAAGTGAATCTTCAACCCTGGAACCAAGGCTCTGGGATTTGGTGCCATTTCTCCTTTTCTATCTGTTTTACACATTCAATATATCGTCATCCTTCCTTCTTTTAAGTACGTGGTATCAAAAAGAACAGCTGGCATGGCTAGGGAGAATTAAAATATGATACTATCTGTAAATTACTGTAAATTATATGTCCAAGATATGCATGCTGCAGTCCATGGGGTTGCAAAGAGTCCGACATGACTTAGTGACAGAACAACAAATATGTCCAGGAAGCTATTTGCAATATTTTAAACTTCATCTTATATCCAAGGGGCAATCACTGAAGTTTTATAAATATGGGTCTGCCATGATAGGTTCTAGAAATGTAAATCTCTGTTCTGTGGGAGTAATGAACTGGAAGTGAGACAAGAGAATAAATGTAGGAATACCCCTTTGTTGTTGTTTAGTTGCTACCACTGCTGAAGTATTATTACAATGTTCCCAACTTGATAGTGAACATGGAAAAGAAAGGCAGGACATAAGAGATAATATGAAGAAATAACTAGTTAAAGGACTTGTTGGGGAGAGTCTGATGAAAGGAGAGTATCAAAGATGACTTTGAAGTTTGAAGCCTGGGGAACCATTTTTCCATTTTCTTCCTAAAACAACCCAGAGGAGTAACAGCTTAACAGGTTAACTTAGTGTTTTGATGTTTCCTTGTGGGTGGAGGAATTGACAAGTAAACTTAATTCTTCTGAATTCTAACATTAAAGTAAGCAACCTTTGGAAGCATGTACAATGCCCTGGTCTGCAGCCATGAGTGACTGGTGCTCTAGTTTTTCTATTCAGGACATTCTTACAAAATACTTTGAATGGTTAGAACATTCAGAAAATGATAGATTGATTTCAGGAGCTAAGTTCCTTGGTGTCCAAATATAATCCATTTGATGACACTTTCTGAAAGTGTGATGAGATGAATGCACATTGTGAAATTTCTAGAACCATGTCTCCTTCCACTTCTTATAAAGAGGAGGAATTAGTTTATCTTTGCCAATTCTCTGACTTTCTAGGGACACAGAGGAAAAGAGAAGAAACAGATACTTTAATTTGTCTTTGTTTAAAACTAGATGAGTTTGAGTTTGCCTAGTTACATTTGACTACTCGCTCTGTCCTAGACCCTTTTTAGAAGTGATATGCTATCTATTTTTCTTCTCCTTTAGAATTTGTCACAAGCCCTAGGTTCTATTGCTTCTTCCTATCTTTCTAAGAAACAAATTATTTTCTCCTTTTCTTTCTTAGCTGTCAACTATAATGGAAGAGAGAGTATTAATTTCAACATAATCTCCCTGAATGGTTGATATCCTTGCTTTTTTTTTTACTTTAAAAAATGCAGTTTCCTCCTTTTTAAATGTAATTTTTGTGATATTTGTAATTTTATGATGTTTAATTGGGTACTATGTCATGTAAACTGCAAATCTTGCAGAAAGGAGGAAATGAGATCTCACTTAGGAATTTACAATTAGATGAAAGGGAAAGCCTGTACAAGAAAAGAATGAGAAAAATGTGTACATGAAAAGAATTACTTTCAGAAGTAGAGGAATAGAGAGAGTAAATCTTTTAGATGGGAAAAGAAGAAATAAAATAACTGTTTTATGCCACCCAAAATATTTGATCTCCAAGATGCCCAGTATAAAGGATCCTCCTCGGGTGTAAACACCTATCCACTTCTATGATGTAAGTTGAAGAGTAGCAAAATGCTAAAGAAGGCTACTACTCCCTCCCATACCAAGACTACACAATGGAGGAAAAGATAGTTTGTTCAGGGGACTTCCCTGGTGGTATAGTGGATAAGAATCTGCTTGCTGTAGGGGATATGGGTTTGATCCCTGGTCTGGGAAAATTCCACATGCCACAGAGCAACTAAGGCCGTACTTCACAACTACTGAGCCCGTGTGCCTGGAGCCTGTACTCCACAACAAGAGGAGCCACTGCAATGAGAAGCCCATGCACCACAACGAAGAGTAGCCCCCACAACTAGAGAAAGGCTGCACTCAGCAATGAATAACCAGTGCAACCAAAAATAAAAATAAATATATTATTAAAGAAAGAAAGAAGCAATAGTTGGTTCAACAAATGGTGTTGGAGGAACTGGATGTCCACATGAATGAAATTGGACCCATATCTTATACCATACATGAAAATCAACTCAAACTGGATCAGACTTAAATCTAAGACCTGATACTGAAACTATAAAATCTATAGAAGAAAACATAGGTGATTAGCTTCATAAAATTGGTATTGGCAATGATTTCTTGAATATAATACCAAAAGCACAGGCAACAAAAGCAAAAACAGGCCAGTGGGACTACATCAAACTAAAAAACTTCTTTGCAGCAAAGGAGATAATCAACAAAGTGAAAAGACAACCTGTGGAATGGAAGAAAATAATGTAAGCCAAAATATATATGATAGAGGATTAATATCCAAAAATATAAGGAACTCCTACAACTCAGTAGCAAAAAATACCAAATAACCTAGTTAAAAATGAGCAAAGGACTTCATTAGACATTTCTGCAAAGAAGACATAGTAATGGCTAACAGGTATATGTAAAGATGTTCAACATCACTAATCAACAGAGGAAATGCAAATCAAAATCACAATGAGGTATCACTTCATACCTTTCAGGATAAACATTATCTGAAACAAACCAAAATAAAATAATAACCAAAAGTAAGAAGTGTTATTGAGGATGTGGGAACCCTCCTACACTGTTGGTAGGAATGTAAAACTGGTGCAGCCACTATAGAAAACTGTTTGGAGGTCCCTTGAAAAATTAAAAATGGAAATACCATATGATCCAGTTACCTCATTTCTGGGTATTTATCCAAATGAATTGAAAACAGAATTTCAAAAAAACGATTTGGACTCCTATGTTCATTGCACCATTATTCATAATAGCCATAATATACAAACAACCTAGATGTCCATCATCAGATGAATGGGTGATGTGATGTATACATACAACGAAATATTATTCAGGCTTTAAAAAGAAGGAAATCTTGTCATATGTGACAAGATGGATGGACCTTGAAGACATTGTGTTAAGTGTCCAATCACAGAAGGGCAAACACTACACAATTCTACTTATAAGAGGTATCAAAATAGTCCAGGTATGAAAGGCCGGTTCAATGTCTGAAAGTCAATCAATGCAGTCCACCATATCAAAGGGCTAATGAACAAAAATATCATCATATCAATTGATGTAGAAAAATCATTTGAAAGAAATCTAATACCCATACATGGAAAAAGAAATCTTTCAGAAAATTAGGAATACAGGAGAACTACCTTAAATTGATAATGAGAATCCTTAAAAAGTCTACAGCTAACTTCATACCTTATGGTGAGTGAATGACTGCTTTTCCCTCTAAGATCAGAATTGTGGTAAATATGTCTACTCTCACCATTCTTGTTTAACATAATATCGGATGTTCTGGCCACTGCAATTAGACAAAAAGAAAAAAAAATCATACAGATTAGGCAGAAAGAAATACAGCTATCTATTTGCAGATGATTGTCTATGTGAAACTGAAGTGAAAGTGAAAGTTGCTCAGTCATGTCCGACTCTGCAACCCCATGGACTATACAGCCCATGGAATTCTCCAGGCTAGAATACTGGAGTGGGTAGCCTTTCCCTTCTTCAGGGGATCTTCCCAACCCAGGGATCGAACCCAGGTCTCCCACATTGCAGGCAGATTTTTTACCATTTAAAGCACAAGGGAAGCCCATAGACAATCATTTGCAGATGATTATCTATGTAGGATATCCCAACTAATCTACAAAAACACTCCGAGAACTAGTAAGTTAATTCAATATTTTTGTAAGATGCAAGAATCAACCACATTTCTATAGATTAAGAATAAACTTGTGAAAATCAAATTAAAAACAAAATGCCATTTATAATTTCTCAATGAAAATGAAATACTTAGGTATAAACTGATCAACAGACATAAAGGATCTTTATTCTGAAAATGACACAATTTTATGAAAGAAATCAAAGACCTAAATAAATGGAGAGACATACTGTGTTCATTTATCAAAATATTCAATATGTAACTGTCAGCTCTCCTTAAATTGGTATATAGATTTAATGCAATTCTTAGGAAAATCCCAGTGAGGATCTTTGTAGAAATAAACAAGCATATTTTAAAATTTATATGAAAAACGTAACTTCTAGAATAGCTAAAACATTCTTGAAAAAGAAGAATTAAGTGGGAGGAATCACTCTACCTAATTCAAGGTTGGTTATATAGCTAGAGTAATAAAGAAGTGTGGTCTTAGTGAAGGGATAAACACATAGGTCAGTAGAATAGAATACAGATCCCAGAAATAGACCCCCACTGATATATGACAAAGGTTCAAAAGCAATTCAAAGTAGGAAGAATGGCCTTTTCAACAAACAGTGCTGTAACATTTAGACATCCATAGGGGGAAAAAAAAAAGAACCTTGACCCAAACTTCACACTTTACACAGAAATTAACTCCAAATGGATCACAGACTTCTTAAATGTTAAAATCTTACACAGAATTTAACTCCAAATGGATCACAGGTTTCTTAAATGTTAAAATGTAAAGCTAGATATATTTTAGAAATAAACAGAAAAAATCTTTGGGAACTAAGAATAGGCAAAGACTTCTTAGACTTGACATAGAAAATATGATCCATAAAAGGAAAAATTGATAAATTGAACCGAATCAAAATAAAAAGCTTTTCTCTGTGAAAGACCATGTGAAAAGGATGAAAAGATATGCTAAGGAGTGGGAGAAAAAAGTTTAAAGCCACACATTTGAAAAAGGACTTGTATCCAGAATATATAATGAACTATCAAAACACAATAGTAGAAAACCATCCAATTAGAAAATGAACAAACTAGGAGAATAGACATTTCACCAGAGAAGATATATAGATAGCATATAAACATATGAAAGATGTTCAACTTTATTGGCCACTAGAGAAATTTAAATTAAAACCACATTGAAATATTACTACATAGAATGGCTTAAAAAAAAAAAAAAAGGATAACACGAAATGGTGGCAAGTAAGAGTAGAAACTGGATCAGTCATAAATTGCTGGTGGAAATATAAAATGGTTCAGCCAATCTGGAAAACAGTTCAGCAGTTCCATAAAATAATAATAATAATAATAAAACTAAACATACATATAGCATACAACCCAGCAATTGTATTTCGGGGCATTTATCCCAGCAAAATGGAAATTTGCTTGTATACAAAAACCTGTGCAGAAATGTTCACAATAGCCTTATTTGTAATAGCCCCAAACTGGAAACAACCTTGATGTTCTTCAGTGGGTGAATGGTTAAACCAACTATGGTATACCCATACTATGGGCTATTATTCAACAATAAAAAAGAATGGACTACTGATATGTCTTGGATGGATTTCTAGACAGTTCTGCTGAGTGAAGAAAAGCCAGTCTGAAGAAATTGCATGTATACTGCAGCATTCCATTCCATTATGTAACAAACATTCTTGATATGACAATTAAAGGAATAGAGAACAGATTAGAAGTTGCCAGTGGTTAAGAGACTGGGGCAGAGAATGGGAGAGAAGTAGGTACAATTATAAAAGTGTAACATAAATACAGTATACTAACACATATATATGGAATTTAGAAAGATGGTAACAATAACCCGGTGTACGAGACAGCAAAAGAGACACTGATGTATAGAACAGTCTTATGGACTCTGTGGGAGAGGCAGAGGGTGGGAAGATTTGGGAGAATGGCATTGAAACATGTAAAATATCATGTAAGAAACGAGTTGCCAGTCCAGGTTCGATGCACAATACTGGATGCTTGGGGCTAGTGCACTGGGAAGACCCAGAGGGATGGTATGGGGAGGGAGGAGGGAGGAGGGTACAGGATGGGGAACACATGTATACCTGTGGTGGATTCATTTTGATATTTGGCAAAACTAATACAATTATGTAAAGTTTAAAAATAAAATAAAATTAGGAAAAAAAAAAAAGTGTATCCTTGTTGTGATCAAACTGTTATGTAGTATGTTGACTGTGGTGATGGACCCATGAATCTACACATGTGATAAAATTGCATAGAGGTAAATATGTACATGGGCTTCACAGGTCAGCAGTAAAGAATCTGCCTGCCAATGCAGGAGACACAAGAGACATGGGTTTGATCCCTTGGTGGGGAAGATCCCCTGGAGTAGGAAATGACAACCCACTCCAGTATTCTTGTCGGGAAAATTTCATGGACAGAGGAGCCTGGTGGGCTACAGTTCATGGGGTTGCAAAGAGTCAAACATGACTCAGCAACTGATCACGCATAAATATGTATATATAGATATTGATATACTCACAAATGGGTTCATGTAAAACTATAAAATCTAAATAAAATAGAGAGATTGTACGAAAATCAAGATCCCTGTTGCAATATGGCACTATAGTTATGCAAGATGTTACTACTGGGGGAAACTGGGGGAAGAGTTTATGGAATCTTTCTATATTATTTCTTATAACTTTATTTGAATAAAATGTTTAAACTTGAAGAAGAGATTGGGTAAATTAAACAATGTTAGAAACAAAAATGGGACAAAACATCATAGATCGAATATATCAGAGATTAAAAATGGTGAGACATTTTATGGTAAACTTTTTACTCATGTACTTGAAAACTTAGATAAAACAGATAATTCCCCCAAAAATATAACATTAAAACTGACTAAACAGAAAACTAGAATAAACACAATCATTAAGGAATCTGAGTCAGTAGCTAAAGAGTCCCTCCCACACAAGCACAAAGTACTCGGCCTAAGTGATTTTATGGATGAATTCTACCAGACATTCAAGAAACATAGGATTCCAATCTTCTGTAGCCTCTCAGTCAATAGAAAATGAGGGAATACTCAATTATTTTATTGAGGCTAGTATAATCTTCATATAAAAAACAGACATGGGCATTTTAAGAAAGGAAAATTGCTGGCCAATCTCACCAATTAATACAAATGCAAACATCCTAAGTGAAACATTATCAATACTATTTCAATAATTATAAAATATTATCAAGAATAGTTTAAGATGTTTGCATTTTAATGTCTTAAAATATGCAACAAAACTAGGTTGAATTTAACTCAGGCATAAAAGTGTAGCTAGGAATAAGTAGGACTCATGGGGTTATCGTCAGAAAATAACTTTGATTTCCCTGTTTCCAACTTAAGTCCACTCTATGGAATTACATCTTTTCTCTTGAATCAAAAGTAAGACAGTTGCTTGACCCTTGTGTATTTGGTCATGTCTTATCACAGAAAGAGTCTCAGCTTAATTATAATATCAGTAATAATTAAAACTTTAGTATTTCTTTAAAGCTGCATCTTCTTCCATCTCTCACCTTGGCCTACTGTGGGCTGTGTAGTTGAAATGAGAAAGGAGATGTTGTCAGTATCTTCTTAGTTTCTCCATAGAATGCTTCTAATCCTTCACTGCCATATTGCTTATGTGGGTTTGTGATCCTTCTAGAATTGCACCATAGAAGGAAATAGGTGAGAATAGGAAGTTCTTTCTTGATTAATTCTTTCATGAACCAGCACCAACATTATTTGAGCTTTGTTGTTGTTCAGTCACTAACTCATGTCTGAATCTGTGACCCCCTGGACTGCAGCACACCAGGCTTCCCTGTCCTTCACTATCTCCTGGACTTTGCTCAAACTCGTGTCCACTGTGTCATGATGCCATCCAACCATCTCATCCTCTGCCACCCCCTTCTCCTTTTGCCTTCAGTCTTTCCTAGCATCAGGGTCTTTTCCAATGAGTTGGCTCTTTGCATCAGGTGGCCAAAGTGTTGGAGCTTCAGCTTCAGCATCAGTGCTTCCAATGAATATTCAGGGTTGATTTCCTTTAGGGTTGACTGGTTTGATTTCCTTGCTGTCCAAAGGATTCACAAGAGTCTTCTCTAGCACCACAATTCAAAAGCATCAATTCATTGGTGCTCAGCCTTTGGTGTGGTCCAACTTTCACATCCATACATGACTATTGGAAAAACCATAGCTTTGACTATATGGACCTTTGTTGGCAAAATAATGTTTCTGGTTTTTAATACACTGTCTAGGTTTGCCATAGCTTTCCTTCCAAGGAGCAAGTGTCTTTTGAGCTATTTGAGCCTAGCTCGTGTTTAAAACCAATTTGTATTCTTTTTAATGGCTGAATAATACTCCATTGTGTATATGTACCACAGCTTTCTTATCCATTCATCTGCTGATGGGCATCTAGGTTGCATTCATTTCGATATTTGGCAAAACTAATGCAATATTGTAAAGTTTAAAAATAAAATAAAATAAAACCAATTTGTTTTCTTATGGAGTATTCCTGTGGGCTTATATCCTTCATATTTCTCAAGTGGAGTTGATAACTGGTGTACTTCTGTGTCTTCTGAGATCTGGGTGACACATATCAAATCTTCAAGTAGTTCCATTGAAGTTCCTTTCCCTAGCACAAGGTGAATGTGAACCCTGCTTCCACACCCTTTCACTGGGAGAAAGTTAGATGCATAGAATGCCTACAGCTTTCTTCCAATTCCTCTGCTAATTTCCAAGCCCTTTCTTGGCCTTTCCACCTTCTTTTAGATGTGGGGATTGGTGATCAGCTGCTGCTGCTGCTAAGTCACTTCAGTCGTGTCCAACTCTGTGCGACCCCATAGATGGCAGCCCACCAGGCTTCCCCATCCCTGGGATTCTCCAGGCAAGAACACTGGAGTGGGTTGCCATTTCCTTCTCCAATGCATGAAAGTGAAAAGTGAAAGTGAAGTCGCTCAGTTGTGTCTGACCCTCAGCGACCCCATGGACTGCAGCCCACCAGGCTCCTCCATCCATGGGATTTTCCAGGCAAGAGTACTGAAGTGGGGTGCCATTGTTCAGTTTGCAACTACCTCTTTTACAAGACCTGCATGGTGGACATTGGAATGTTTTGTTTAATGTTGAGGCTTCAGCCAAAACTGAGACTGAAATAGTTTCTTTTTAAAATCCAGTTTCACAAGATTGGTTTACCATTAAGAAAACCCATTAATGTAATTCAACACAATAAATGAATAAAGGAAAAATATTGTTATCTCAATAGAACCAGAAGAATCATTTGATTGAATTCAGTATTTATGACTTAGAAATCTCTTACAGACTGACAATACAGAAGAATTTTCTTTACCTGATTAAGAGTATGTATTAAGAACTTCCATAATAAACATCATATTCAATAGTTTAATGCTAGCAGCCTTATTTTTAAAATAAGGATCAAGAAAAGGGTACCATTATCTTTGCTTCATTTCAGCATTTCACTGGAGATTCTAGTCCAGCATGGTAAGACAAGAATTATTTTTAAAAGAGAATAAAATTTATAAGAATAGGAAAGTAAGGAATAAAACTACCACTGTTGAATATGCAATTGTCTATACTGATTATACAAGAAAACTGCTAGAAAAATTATTAGAATTGATAAGAAAGTTAAGCAAATTCACTAAAGAGAAGATCAATATGTGATGATCAATTGTATTTCTATCCATCAGTAATAAAATTAGACCAAAGTGTAATTTTTAAAAGGTGCCATTTTCAGCAGCAGTTTAAAAAGGAAAACAATAGATCCAACAAAGGATGTACATGACCTTTATAAAGAAAAAATACAAGCTGTTATTATAAGACTTAAAGGGAAACCTGAGGAAATGGTAAGAAGCACCATGTTTTTAAACAGCAACAACAGCAAGCCATGTTTATGGAGAAGACTCCATAATTATAAATATGTTAATTGTCCCAACATCAACCTAAGAATTCAGTATAATGCCAGTCAAAACGTATTTATGGGAATATAATAAACCCAAATTTAAGGGTGGGGGGAATGTGAGAAAAGACATTGTTTATAGGTATTCGTTATGTTCTTTTCTCATTTTTATTTATTTTTTGTATTTTCAAAATATTAAATTAAGAAAAAGGGTGCTGAGTACACAACTTTGGCATTGTTTTGGTGTCTATAGGCCAGGCTCACAAAGCAACTGGTATTTTGGTATGTATTCACATCTATGTGTGTTTACACACTGGATTCTCTATACTTTACTCCTCTGTGACTTGAAGTAGACAATTGTTACTCCTAAACTCTCAGTTTCCACTTCTATGAAATGTGGTTTTCTTTAAATTTAAATTTATTTATTTTAATTGGAGGCTAATTACTTTACATTATTGTATTGGTTTTCCCATACATCAACATGAATCCGCCACGGGTGTACACGTGTTCCCCATCCTGAGCCCTCCTCCTACCTCCCTCCCCGTACCATCCCTCTGAGTCATCCCAGTGCAAATGTGGTTGTCATAAACCATTTAAAAATTTTTAAAAGTTTAAAGTAAGAAGGTAAATTATGCTCTCAGTAAATGTTAGTTTGCTTCTCTATAAGAGGAAATTGTTAATTTGGTTCAGATAGTGAAGTATTGGGGAATTATAGTGCTCTTTGGGAAAAAACACAAAATCCTGACATGCATAACTCAGTCTTGTGAACTAGGAGAAGTTTTCCTTAAAGTAAACATGGCATACATTTGCAGTATATGACCACAACCACACATGCAAATAAAGTTTCTAAATTACTACACTAGTCTGCATTTCCTGCCACTTCAATAATTTTGTCTACTACTAGTACTGCTAGCACCCATTATAAGGAAAACTTATGGATAGAATTTTAAGACTGAAAAATTCCCATCTATTAGTCTAATGTTTTTCCCACAGGGATGCAATTCACAGTGTCCCTGTGAATTGTGGAAAGAGCACCAGTATTAGAGTTTAGTTGAAAAAAACCGTCATTTATCCTTGTGGGAAAAAAGTCCCTGGGATGCAAAGCAAACAGAACATTGAAGAAGAAGTCCTGACAGCTCCACCCAGCCAAATGAAAACGTCTTCAAAGACTATCAGTTTAATCAGCATGACAAATCTTTTTTATTTTGTTTTTTTTTTTTAATTTAAATTTATTTATTTTAATTAGAGGCTAATTACTTTATAATATTGTATTGGTTTTGCCATACATCAACATGAATCCGCCACAGGTGTACACGTGTTCCCCATCCTGAACCCCCCTCCCACCTCCCTCCCTGTACCACCCCTCTGGGTCATCCCAGTGCACCAGCCCGAAGCATTCTGTATCCTGCATCAAACCCAGGTTTCTGGCTTATTAGTCTTTTAGGTACTACTTCAGACATTTCTTCATTTAAAGATAGAAGTACTGTTTTAAACATTCAAATCAGAAACTGTTTGAAATACTTAAATCCTCTGACCTGAGTTTGAAATGATGTATTCACCAAGTACATTCAAATAGTGATTTGTGTCAAGTGGGAATCAGAAGAACTGCTCCTTAAAGTGGGACTGCCCAGGTATTCTAGATTTTTTTTGTGTATATATTTTAATTAATTTACAAAGATCATTGTAAAGGAAGCCTTGGTGGTGCCTAGACTTTCCCATTAGGACTTGAGATGAAGCTTCTACTCAAAGGAAATAGGTGTTCCCATCCATCCTTCCTCCAGGGACTGACCAGACCCTATTAAGACAGACATAGTCTTCTTTCACAAGGTTTTTCAGATTAATTAATACAACAGTATTTAGTGAAATGCTATTAGGTAAAATAGTCATTCTAGTGAACAAAATAAAATTGTGTAGTTTAATGTTAGTTAGTGGTAAGTTTTATGAAGAAGAAATTAATAAATACATGAGAATGAATTATGGGTGATGCCACTTAAGACAGTAACATTTGAGCAGAGACCTGAATGAAGTGAGAGAGTGAGTCATGTGAAGATACTGAGGAAGACAGTCTCTGAGAGGGGAGAAAGTCAAGGCCCTCAGGTGGGAACATGTTTGTTGTGATTGAAGAAGAGCAGGAGGCCCATGTCTGGTTTGAGCTTAGTGAAAAATAGAGCTAGTGGCAGAAAATGAGGACAGAGAAATATTAAGAGGCCATGAAGTGACAGATTTTGTAGGCTACAATAGAGACTTTAGATTTTTTCTAAGTGTTTTAGAAAACCACTAGAAGGTTTTGAACATGGGAAAGATATACACAGACATATATTTTTTAAAGGGTCATCCTGGAAACTATAGAACAATGAAATGTAGTGAGATAGGAGTACAAGGCAGAATACTATTGCAGTAATCCAGATGAGTGGTCATGGTTGCTGAGACCTGGACTATACTGGTGGGAGTGGTGAGATGAGTGGTGGTAGAAGCTACAGGATTTGCTAACGGGATTAGATGTAGTGTGTAAGAGAGTAAAAGATGACTACAACTTTTGTGACTTGAGCAAATGATGAATAATGGTGCCTGTCTCAGTCTGTTTGGGCTGCTGTAACAGAATACCATAGACTGGTGGTTTATAAACAACAAAATTTTATTTCTCACATTTCTGGAGGCTGGAAAGTGCAAGATGCAAGTGTTGGCAGATTCAGTGTCTGGTGAGGGCCCACTTCTTGGTTCATAGACAGCTGTCTTCTTGCTGTGTCCTCACATGACAGAAGGGGTGAGTGACCTCTCTGAGGTCTCTTATACAAGAGACCCATTCTAATGGGTCTTCTTAGTATGGAGACGCATACTAATAACATTTATAAAAGGTCCACTCTCATGACCTAATCACCTCCCAAAGGCCCCAGCTCCTAATACCATAGTATTAGGGCTTAGAATTTCAATATGTAAATTTTGGGGGAGACACAAATATTCCGCCTAGAGCACTGCCATTTACTGTCATGGAAAACATTTGCTGAGATGGGGAACACTGAATAAGGAGCAGGTTTGGGAGAGGGGAAGCTAGGGTTAATTTTTCAACATGCTAATTTTGAGGTGTCCATTAGAAATTCAAGAGCAGGCAATAGATATGAAACTGGAATTCAGGGGATGCTTGGAGCTGGAAACATTTGGGAGGTATCAGTTTATAATTTTTATTTAAAGCAATGAAATCATTTAGAGAGAGCATGTAGATAGAAGATGTATGAGGATTGACTCAGGGGCATTATGATATATAGAAATATGGAACAAGAAAATAACAAAGGAGACTCAGAAGAGGCAGCCATCATGGAAACAATATCAGTCCTGGAAGCCAAGTAAAGAAAGTTTCATGAAGGAGAGAATGATCAACTTTGACAAATGATGCGAAGAGCTCAAGGAACATAACAACTGAGGATTGACATTGGATCTGGCAATTTAGAAGGGACTTGGGAAGAGGCAAATTTCATTGAAATGTTGATAACAAAAACCATGTTGTACTAGGCTCAAGGAGCATTTGGAAGGAAAGAAGTGAAGGCTGTATGGGCAACATTTTCAAAGACTTTAGCTGTAAAGTGGAATAATGAAATGGTGAGGGAATGTTGAAACAGTGAAGCTTTAAAAAGCAATTTTATTGATGTATAGTCGACTTACAATGTTGTGTTTAGTTTCTGCCATACACCAAATGACTCAGGTATGTTGTTATTGTTGTTCAGTCACTAAGTTGTGTCTGATTCTTTGCAATCCCATGGACTGCAGCACGCCAGGCTCCTCTGTGCTCTACTGCCTCCCTGAAGTGAAATGAAAGTCTCTCAGTCGTGTCTGACTCTTTGCAATCCCACGGACTATGCAGTCTATGAAATTCTCCAGGCCAGAATACTGGAGTGGGTACCCTTTCCCTTCTCCAGGGGATATTCCCAACCCAGGGATCGAACCCAGGTCTCCCGTATTGCAGGCAGATCCTTTACCAGCTGAGCCACCAGGGAAGCCCAAGCATGCTGGAGTGGGTAGCCTGTCCCTTCTCCAGTGGATCTTCCTGACCCAGGAATTGAATCGGGGTCTCCTGCATTGCAGGCAGATTCTTGACCAACTGAGCTACTAGGGAAGCCTCAGTTTGCTCAAATTCATGTCTATTGAGTTGGTAATGATATCTAACCATCTCATCCTCTGCCCACTCCTCCTTTTGCCTTCAGTCTTTCCCAGCCTCAGGGTCTTTTCCAGTGAGTCAGCTCTTCACATCACATGTCCAAACAATTAGAGCTTCAGCTTCAGCAGCAGTCCTTCCAATGAATACTCAGGGTTGATCTCCTTTAGGATTGACTGGTTTGATCTCCTTGCAGTCCAAGGGGTTCTCAAGAGTCTTCTCCAACACCACAGTTAAAAAGCATCTTTTCTTTGGTGCTCAGCCTTCTTTATGGACCAACTCTTACATCTATACATGACTACTGGAAAAAACATACCTTTGACTATACAGACCTTTGTTGGCAAAGTGATGTCTCTGCTTTTTAATATTCTAAGTTTGTCATAGCTTTCCTTCCAAGGAGCAAGCCTCTTTTATTTTATTTATTTATTTTTTTTACCATATATTTATTTTTTAACTTAAATTTATTTATTTTAATTGGAGGCTAATTACTTTACAATATTGTATTGGTTTTGCCATACATCAACATGAATCCGCCACAGGTGTACACGTGTTCCCAATCCTGAACCCCCCTCCCACCTCCCTCCCCATACCATCCCTCTGGGTCATCCCAGTGCACTAGCCCAAGCTTCCGTATCCTGCATCGAACCTGGACTGGTGATTCGTTTCTTATATGATATTATACATGTTTCAATGCCATTCTCCCAAATCATCTCACCCTCTCCCTCTCCCACAGAGTCCAAAAGACTCTTCTATACATCTGTGTCTCTTTTGCTGTCTCGCATACAGGGTTATCATTACCATTTTTCTAAATTCCATATATATGCATTAGTATACTGTTTTGGTGTTTTTCTTTCTGGCTTACTTCACTCTGTATAATAGGCTCCAGTTTCATCCACCTCATTAGAACTGATTCAAATGTATTCTTTTTAATGGCTGAGTAATACTCCATTGTGTATATGTACCACAGCTTTCTTATCCATTCATCTGCTGATGGACATCTAGGTTGCTTCCATGTCCTGGCTATTATAAACAGTGCTATGATGAACATTGGGATACACATGTCTCTTTCAATTCTGGTTTCCTCGGTGTGTATGCCCAGCAGTGGGATTGCTGGGTCATATGGCAGTTCTATTTCCAGTTTTTTAAGGAATCTCCACACTGTTCTCCATAAAGCAACTGACAAAGAATTAATCTCAAAAATATACAAGCAACTCCTGCAGCTCAATTCCGGAAAAATAAAAGACCCAGTCAAAAAATGGGCCAAAGAACTAAATAGACATTTCTCCAAAGAAGACATACAGATGGCTAACAAACACAAGAAAAGATGCTCAACATCACTCATTATCAGAGAAATGCAAATCAAAACCACAATGAGGTACCATTTCACGCCAGTCAGAATGGCTGTGATCCAAAAGTCTACAAGCAACGAATGCTGGAGAGGATGTGGAGAAAAGGGAACCCTCTTACACTGTTGGTGGGAAAGTATCTTTTAATTTCATGGCTGTAGTCACTGTTCACAATGATTGTGGAGCCCAAGAAAATAAAATCTGTCATCTGAGTTTTCTCACCACCTCTTCTTAATCTCTTCACAGAGATTCAGTTATACATATATACATATATATATATATTCTTTTTCATATTCTTTTCCATTATGCTTTGTCAGAAGGTACTGAATATAGCTCCTTGTGCTATACAGTAGGAATTTGTTGTTTATGCATCCTATATATGATAGTTTCTGTCTGCTAATCCCAAACTCCCTATCCTTTCCTCTCTCACCTCCCCTACCCCTCAGCATCCACATTCTGTTCTCTGTGTCTAGGAGTCTGTATCTGCTGTAGATATGTTCATTTGTGTCATATTTTAGATTCCACAAACAGGTGATATCATATGGTATTTATCTTTCTCTTCCAGACTTATTTTGCTTAGTATGATAATCTCTAGGTCCATCCATGTTGCTGCAAATGGCATTATTTCATTCTTTTTAATGGTGGAGCAATAGTCCATTGTATATATTTACTGCATCTTTTTTATCCATTCCTCTGTTGATGGACATTTAGGTTGTTTCCATGTCTTGGCTATTGTAAAGAGTGCTGCTATGAACATAGTGCTGCATATATCTTTTTGATTTATACTTTTGTCGAGGGATATGCCCAAGAGTTGGAAAAAGCAAGAGAGTTCCAGAAAAACATCTATTTCTGCTTTATTGACTATGCCAAAGCCTTTGGCTGTGTGGATCACAATAAACTGTGCAAAATTCTGAAAGAGATGGGAATACCGACCACCTGATCTGCCTCTTGAGAAATTTGTATGCAGGTCAGGAAGCAACAGTTAGAACTGGACTTGGAACAACAGACTGGTTCCAAATAGGAAAAGGAGCACATCAAGGCTGTATATTGTCACCCTGCTTATTTAACTTCTATGCAGAGTACATTATGAGAAACGCTGGACTGGAAGAAACACAAGCTGGAATCAAGATTGCCGGGAGAAATAGCAATAACCTCAGATATGCAGATGACACCACCCTTATGGCAGAAAGTGAAGAGGAACTAAAAAGCCTCCTGATGAAAGTGAAAGAGGGGAGTGAAAAAGTTGGCTTAAAGCTCAACATTCAGAAAACGAAGATCATGGCATCCGGTCCCATCACTTCATGGGAAACAGATGGGGAAACAGTGGAAACAGTGTCAGACTATTTTTGGCGGCTCCAAAATCACTGCAGATGGTGACTGCAGCCATGAAATTAAAAGACGCTTACTCCTTGGAAGGAAAGTTATGACTAACCTAGATAGCATATTCAAAAACAGAGACATGACTTTGCCAACAAAGGTTCGTCTAGTCAAGGCTATGGTTTTTCCAGTGGTCATGTATGGATGTGAGAGTTGGACTGTGAAGAAAGGTGAGCACCGAAGAACTGATGCTTTTGAACTGTGGTGTTGGAGAAGACTCTTGAGAGTCCCTTGGACTGCAAGGAGATCCAACTAGTCCATTCTGAAGGAGATCAGCCCTGGGATTTCTTTGGAAGGAATGATGCTAAAGCTGAAACTCCAGTCCTTTGGCCACCTCATGCGAAGAGTTGACTCATTGGAAAAGACTCTGATGCTGGGAGGGATTGGGGGCAGGAGGAGAAGGGGATGACAGAGGATGAGATGGCTGGATGGCATCACTGACTGGATGGACGTGAGTCTGAGTGAACTCCGGGAGTTGGTGATGGGGAAGGAGGCCTGGCGTGCTGCGATTCATGGGGTCGCAAAGAGTCGGACAGGACTGAGTGACTGAACTGAACTGAACTGAACTGATGGCAACTCTATTTTTAGTTTCCCGAGGACCCTCCCTACTCTTCTCTTTAGTGGCTGTACCAATTACACTCTCACTAAAAGTGTAGGAGGGTTCCCTTTTCTCCATATCCTCTCTAGCATTTAAAAGTAGACTTTTTAATGATGGCTATTCTGACTGGTGTGAGGTGGTGCCTAATTATGAAACAATGTAGATTTTTATAATTGGACTTATTAAAGCTGGTAAAAATGATAGAAGAGTAGATGCTGCAGGAGAAAAGAGGGACAGTTATAGAGCTATTATCCCTGAAGTAGTGAGAAGGGTATGGGTGACAATACATCAACATAGCAGCTAGACAGTTTATCTTTTATAACTGAAAAGAAGGCAGAATATATGGGTGTAGATGCAATTGTGACCCAAAACCTGAGTTCGCCTCTTGGTGGGTATTGAGACAAAAGAAAGAACCAAGCCAAAGAGTGGGAAGAGAAAGGATTTATTACTTGCAGCAAGTAAGGGGAACACTGGAGATCTTCCCCCAAAGTAAAATCTCCTAAACAGCAAAGCTGTTAAAACTGGGGAAGTTTTAAACTAAGGGTACATGCATATTCTTGAAGGGGCTTGAGCAGTCCACAGAGTCCAAGCTTTCATTGACTGAAGTCACGAGGGTCAGAAAAGGTCAATACCATCATCCCTTAGGTTCCCATTGATCTGGTGGTTGACCTGGTGGTTCAATCTTTACCATTGAAATACAACAGGGAGTCTTTACAACTGATAAATTATCTTTGCTTTTGTTACTTCTCTTACCTAATAACAGTCATTTGTTTCTGCATTATTTTGTCCCCTTAAGATAATTAATTCAGTTCAGTTCAGTCGTTCAGTCATGTCCAACTCTTTGCGACTCCATGAATCGCAGCACACCAGGCATCCCTGTCCATCACCAACTCCCGGAGTTTACCCAAACTCATGTCCATTGAGTTGCTGATGCCATCCAAACATCTCATCCTCTGTCATCCCCTTCTCCTCCTGTCCTCAATCTTTCCCAGCATCAGGGTCTTTTCCAATGAGTCAGCTCTTCATATCAAGTGGCCAAAGTATTGGAGTTTCAGCCTCAACATCAGTCCTTCCAATGAACACCCAGGACTAATCTCCCTTAGGATGGATTGGTTGGATCTCCTTGCAGTCCAAGGGACTCTCAAGAGTCTTCTCCAACACCACAGTTCAAAAGCATCAATTCTTCTGTGCTCAGCTTTCTTTATAGTTCAACTCTCACATCCATACATGACTAATGCAAAAACCATAGCCTTGACTAGATGGACCTTTGTTGGCAAAGTAATGTCTCTGCTTTTTAATATGCTGTCCAGGTGGGTCATAACTTTCCTTCCAAGGAGTAGAGGTCTTTTAATTTCATGGCTGCAATCACCATCTGCAGTGATTTTGATTAATTATTGAGACCATTTTAAGGGCAAGCATTGTGGCCAGGCTTAGATCCCAAAATGGCTTAGGCCAAAAATGTGTCTTTCCTGTCAAGAAAGCCATACCTGATTCTCTTTCTCTCAGGACCCCTTACCCTCCCTGCTTACACAATGAAATTGAAAGATGTGGTACTGAAGCATGTGCAAGTGAGAACTCTTTGTGACCTATTTTTCAATGAAACAGGAAATAAAGTCATGAGCTAAAAGTTAGGAGTAGGGAAAAGGTGTTGAAGTTGTGAGGCAGGAGGCAATAGCATGACATAGCATCTTAAATAATGGGAGAATGATTTGACCTTTGGTAAGTATAATAGGGGGACTTCCCTGGTGGCTCAGTGGTAAAGAATCTGCCTGCAATGCAGGTGACCCGGATTCAATCCCTCGGTTGGGAAGATCCCCTGGAAGAGGGCATGGCAACCCACTCTAGTACTCTTGCTTAGAGAAACCCATGGACAGAGGAGCCTGGCAGGCTGCAGTTCATAGGGTCACAAAGGGTTGGATGTGACTGAAGCGACTAAGCAGCAGCAGCAGTGAGTATAATAGGACTGCCAGGCAGCACTGAATATCTGCACGTGGCTTATAGTCCTAAATCTAAAATGAGCTCACCTGCATACCTTTTTCCAATCATGTTTAGGCACCCTGTAGGTGGCAAGATGGATTTAAACCAAGGTTAGGGTTTTGTCTATGACTACAAGCTATCCTGATCAAATTCATGTTACTTCTTTTGAGGCCACATAAGAAGCAAGAGTATAGTGCAGTAGGTAAGCTCAGAGATTTGGGAAAGAGTGGCTAGAGATAAAGCTGGGGAGAAAAGGGAGGATATCTCCAAGGAAGATACAACATTTTATTCATTACTCAGACTTTTTCACATGGGAGTTTCCTTTGATAACCCCCAATTTTTGTGATGGATCTTGATTGCTGTTATTTCCAACTGCTTCATTGGCTCAGAGGTTAAAGCGTCTGCCTCCAATGCAGGGAAACCTGGGTTCGATCCCTGGGCTGGGAAGATCCCCTGGAGAAGGAAATGGCAACCCACTCCAGTATTCTTGCCTGAAGAATCCCATGGACAGAGGAGCTTGGTAGGCTACGGTCCAAGGGGTCGCAAAGAGTTGGACACGACTGAGTGACTTCACTTTCACTTTCATCATTCAACAAATTTGTTGTTGTTGTTTAGTTGGTAAGTTGTGTCCAACTCTTTGCAACTGTGGCCTGCCAGGCTCCTCTGTCCACGGGATTTCCCAGGCAAGAATACCAGAGTGGATAGCCAGTCCCTTCTCCAGGGGATTGTTCCAACCCAGGATTGAGCCCATGTCTCCTGCACTGACAGTCAGATTCTTTACCTCTGAGCCACTAGGGAAGCCCTCAGTAAATTATCCCCACCCATAGTTCCAAGAGCAAGAAGTGGCTATGGGCTTAACTATGTGAGAAGAGGAAACCAATGGTAGGAGAAAGCATTATCACCCAGTAACCCATGATGTTTTGGGGTGTTCTCTGGGACACCTCTCCTCTTCCTTTTCAGATGGGGCATACTTTCATATAGTAAGAAAATCAAGGTTCAGCAAGGAAACATATCATCCAAATGGGTGCTAACAGAGTTTTATGGGTGTGGAGAGTGGCAATTGTAGAATTTATATCTTGTTATTTATTTTTCAAGACATTAGTTTGGGGACATTTTCTAAGACAGTCTTTAAACAAAAATCAATTCAAAAGAAAGCCTCTCTGTGTGAAAACATAAAGCAGACTTCTGTTTCTCTCTTTCTATGTGTGAGAGAGAGAGAGAGAGAGAGAGAGAGAAGGGGAGGAGGAGGGAGAGAGAGAGCAGGCATAGATTCCAGCAGAGGCAGCTGTTGGCAATAGCTTGTGGCATACAACTCTGCAGACTGCCCTACACACCCCAGCACAGCTCTCTGTGAATTCTCCAGAAAACACTCTATGTGTGATAGGCTCCCTTTGTCAGACTGCACATTGGCAGCTGTTTTGCACACTGGCAGCTGCTTTGTTTGAGTTTTGTAATTATACAAATGATGGTAGCAGCCTAAACAGCTTCCCATGTTTTCCAGTTCTTCCTTAAGGAAAACAGGCGAACATTTCCCATTACATAGAATCATAAACAGAATCTAGGCTCTTAGTGGAGATTTTCAGGGTCTGTATTGTAAGCAACATGTTATGATGGACCTTAGAAACCAAATTAATGAACCTGGATCTTATCATAAAAGTAACTCTAAGAGGGCAACTAAGGGAAGTCTTTTTTAATTTTTGGATTAAAACATCAGTGTGTTATTTCTCATGATTCTGTGGGTCAATTGAGCTGTTCTGTTGAACTTATTTCTCAAGTGGCATTCTGTTGTAAGGTTGGCTGGATAGGAATGTCTGAGATGGCCTCAGTCATATGCCTGGTAGTTGGTGCTGGCCTGTTACCCTCCATGCAGGCTCTCATCCTTTAAACTGGTTTCCTTAGGTAGCCTCAGGGCAGTGTTCAAGATGGGGAAGGTACAAGTTACATGGCTTCTTAAAGCCAAGGCTTTGGAACTCATGAAAAAAATCACTTCTGCCACATTCCATTGGTCAAAGCAAGTCAAGTCCAGCCCATATTTAAAGGGGTGGATAAATAGAATCTCTGGGTGGGAGAAAGGGCAGAGTCATATCACAAAGGTGCAGGCATACTGCAATGGGAGGATTTTGTGATCATTAATAAAAAACTGACAACACCAAAAAGCACTACTGGAATCCTTGGAAACCCACTTTGGGAAATGTCATTCTAGGCTGAGCAATGGTTCCCCCCTAAAAGCTTTTGCTCCAAATAGAGTACATACATGTGATTGTTTAATTTTATTTTATAATCATGTTGTGGTCCTAAGTCATGTTCACTGGAATTGCAATTGTTCTTTAGTTACCTTACTTTACTAATTGTCAGTGTTTTTCTGGGATAACTCCAATAATCCCTTGCTTATTTTTGTAAGCTTAGAACAAAATTATTAAACTGAAATAAAAAATTTTGCACTTATTTTCTTTTCCAAAGTATTAGCAGCAGAGGAGGAACTATGCTGGTTACATACAGCATCACTGAGGCAGACATCTTCATGCAGAGTAATTACCAGCTCCATCTCCTATGCTACACAGACCTACCAGAGTGCATAGCCCAGATCCAGGTCCTGAAATTGTCTCCCTGTTAGTATGTGTACTAAGGTATTTTTCTGTAGGCTCCTTTCTAGCATCAGGAAAGGAGGCAGAGACTACATTATTTAAAAAGATTGCATTTGTGAAGATCTTTATGTTTGATATCTTTAAGAAGATGATTTTTGTGTGACTTCTTTTGAGGCTTGCAGTCAACTCCTTTCATTCCATTTATGGACTCTTTCATTAATTATAAGCCTCAATCTATAGTTGTACTTCTCCCAGACTTTGCAGGTGCCAAAGAAAGGCCATCACCAACTGCTTGAGCTTGATGGCATACTGTAGCAGATGCTCAGGAGTGGCTCACTATTCTATTCCAACCTTTTTCTACTAGAAAGTGCCTTTTTGTACTGCAAAGACTGTAAAACCCCCTTGTAGCTAGGATTCTGAATGTGATTTGTGGTCCACCAATTAAACATTCTCATGTGAAACCTGAATTGGGAAATGAATACGCTGGGAAGAGAGGCAACAGGTAAGGCATCCCGTGGATTGTGACATAGGCTATAGGATTCTGGAACTGACAGCTGTGATTCCCTGGTTCTGCAGCAGCTCCCTTGTTAGCTCAGTCCTGTAGGGCTTTGGGGAACTGTCCCTTGAATCTCAATCTAGAATTTTTCCTCAGTGTTGATGTCTTCCATAGAGTTGTGGGTTTTACTACATGAGAAGAGAGAAGACACCAGCGAGAGAAGGCAGAATGGCCCCAAACCCAAGAGGTCTTCAGCTGTTCTCCAGGGCATTGCTTCAGTTTGTGTTACCTTGGGGTATAGAGCTGGGTGGAAAAGGGGTAAAAGGGATTCGGAGAGGCAAATGGAAGGTACTAGCACAATAATTAGGTCAAATGATGCAGCAATCCTTGGATTTTAGCGGTTTTATACCTGCTCTCACTAGCATTCAGTGTAGGAGGTTTGCTCTGGAATATTCTTTGTAAAACATGCTGGATAGTATGCTGCAACATTCACATACCTGTTTCAGTTAAGTAAATCATTAAGGTAACTTTATAAATGAGTATACAGATGAGAAAATTGATACCCTGAGAGGATTTGGAATTGATGGGATTTGAACTTAGGTTTGTGTGGTTTTAAAACCTAAGGTTTTCTAGAAAGTCATGTTACCTGGGAGAGAGAGAGAGAGTATGTGAAATGGCACCAGGCAACACCTTTGTCCTAACAAACAGATTGCCCAAGGTATTGCCTCTGTTTCCTTGGTATCACCCATGGGGAATAACGTAGACAGCTACCATTTTACCTGTTTCAGACTCTGAATCACTTCAAAGAATGTGTCAAGGCATATTTCCTGAGGATTTTGAAGTAGCTGCACACTGTTTTGTTTTTGTTTTTTTGAACTGAATAATGATTCCCTTGGATTAGGGCAATTTTCTACATTTCACATCAACTTTTCCAATGTAGTTTATATGAAACAATTTTATTTCAGTTCAGAAAGACATTTCAATTGGTCTTTAGGTAAAGCTGGGTTTTAGGTGAAAAGGGGGTACTCCCTTGTCATAATACAATAAAAATTAAAATTTATTATGCCAATTGACTTTAATGTTTATGCCTTAACATAACAATTTAAGTTATAGGCATATAAACCAAGAAAATAACCTGAACTAAAGAAAAGCTCTTTGTTTATATACATTTATTATAATGTTATTTGTAATGGTAAAAAAGTAGAAACAACCTATGTAGCTATACTAGAAAGATGATTCAATCAGCCATTAACATTATGCTTATGAGATTATGAAAGAATTGAAAATTACTTGTTATAATATTAAAAGGACATATAAAAGTCATATATGTAGTCTAATCAAATAATTTTTAAAGAAAAATACACAAAAATCTATACACAGGGAAAACATCTGACAATATACTACAGTAATGTCTCCCAACTTTTCATGTACTAGAACCTTTGAGGGCTTCCGTGGTTGCTCCAACAGTAAAGAATCCACCTGCAATGCAGGAAACCTTGGTTCGATCCCTGAGTTGGGAAGATCCCCTGGAGAAGGGAATGGCTGCTCACTCCAGTATTCTTGCCTGGAGAATTCCAAGGACAGAGGAACCTGGCAGGCTACAGTCCATGGGGTCACAAAGAATCAAACATGACTGAGTGACTAACACTTCACTTCATCAAAAACTTATTATAGATTTGTGGTTCCAGTCAAGATGGGATAGTCCCATTCCTCCCAGGTCCTCTCTGTTATGCCTAAAAATCCCTGGATGTAACATAACAAACAAACATAGGAAGACTAAAAGGTGGAAAAAAGAAGGCATATTGCCTAAGGACTTAGGGCTGAAATAAAGACAGTGGTGAAGTTCCCTGGGCTTTCTTATTGTCTCCCATATATCTCAGATGATATAGAAGCCTTTAACCTGAACCACCAACAGGCACAGACAAAAAAGCTCCAAGAAAAGCCTATTACAGTTTCCCAAAGGATTGAGAAAAGGGGCAACCTAGCAACAGAAAACCTTTTTAGCAGTAACCTCCCTACTCCAGTTAAACACCAATGGAGAAATCATACCACTCCAACTGAGTTTCACTGGAGTCCAGCTGGGAGGTGAGCTATTGTTCTCATCCTACAACAACAAATCATTGTAAATCATCCCTTGGCTTCCCCTCTCCCTAGTGACAGTAAGGTTGGGGGAAGCTGCAATTACACCTCCACTCAAAAGCAACAAGGCAGTAAGAGTTGGTGTTCCATTTTTGCTAGGAAAGTGTCAGCAGGGTCAAGGGGGCAACTGAACTTCCACTTCAACCATTTATGACAAGGCAGAGTAAGTCCATACTTCTAAGTAATCCATGAATTAAAAAGAAGTCTCAAAGAAATTTTTAAAAATACATAGAACTTGTTGCAAATGAAAACATAAAAAACCAAAAATATGTATGCCATAGTTAAAGTGGTGATGAGAGAGAAATTTATACCACTGAATGGTTCTATTAATATTAGAAAAGAGGACAAGTCTCAAATCAGTAATCTTCTTTCCTACCTCAGGAGCTACTAAAAAAGAGCAAAATAAACCCAAAGCAAGAAGAAGGAAGTAAATAATAATTATAAGACTAGAAATCAATGAAATGGAAAACAGGAAAACAATAGAGAAAATTAATGAAACAAAGAGCTGGTTTTTAGGGGAAAAAATCAGTAAAATTGATAAACCTCTAGCAAGACTTATAATGATTGAAAGAGAGAAGACAAAAATCACCAATATCAGGAATGAAACAGGGGATATCACTGTAGATCCAGCAGAGAATACTACATAGAAGTTTGTACACATAAACAAATTCTAAAACTTAGGGAAAAATAGACCAATTCTTACAGAAACTAGAAATTACCAAATCAAAGCAAGATTAAATAATCTTATTAGTCCTATAGTCATTAAAGAAATGAATTCATCATTTAAAATCTCCTATAAAAGACATCTCCAGGCCCAGATGGTTTCGTTGGAGAATTCTACCAAATACTTAAAGAAGAATTAGCACCAGTTTATATAAACTTTTCTAAAAATAAAGAAGAAAGGAATTCTTTACATTTCATTTTATGAGGCTGGCATTACTCTCACATCAAAACCAGACGAAAGTAATTTTAAAAAAAAAGAAAGAATGGATGGATGTGTGGAAGCAAGTAAAGAAAGAAAAGAAAGGAAGGAGAAAGGAAAAAAAAGAAAAAGAAGACTATATGCAAATGTCTTCCATGAATTTGGTTGCAAAAATCTTAAAGATAACATCAACAAATCAAATCCAGAAATGTATTTTTAAAAAGGATTTCTTTCAAAGGAGGCAGGAATACACAATGGTACTGGGAAAGCTAGACAGCCACAGTGAAAAAAAGTGGCTTAAAATTCAACATTCAAAAAATGAAGATCATGGCATTCAGTCCCATCACTCCATGGCAAATATGGGGAAAAAATGGAAACAGTGGCAGATTTTATTTTCTTGGGCTCCAAAATTACTGCAGACAGTGACTGCAGCCACGAGATTAAAAGATGCTTGCTCCTTGGAAGCAAAGCTATGACAAACCCAGACAGCATATTAAAAAGCAGAGACATCACTTTGCTGACAAAGGTCCATATAGTCAAAGCTATGGTTTTTCCATTAGTCATGTACAGATGTGAGAGTTGGACCATAAAGAAGCCTGAGCACTAAAGAATTGATGCTTTTGGACTGTGGTGCTGGAGAAGACTCCTGAAAGTCCCTTGGACAGCAAGGAGATCAAACCTGTCAATTCTAAAGGAAATCAACCTTGAAGGTTCATTGGAAGAACTGTTGCTGAAACTTAAGCTCTAATACTTTGGCCACCTGATATGAAGAGCCAGCTCATTGGAAAAGACCCTGATGCTGGGGGAAATTTAGGGCAGGAGGAAAAGGGAGCAACAAAGAATGAGATAGTTGGATGGCATCACCAATTCAAGGGACATGAGTTTGAGCAACCTCCAGGAGATAGTGAAGGACAGGGAACGCTGGGGTGCTTCTGTGCATAGGGTTGCAAGGAGTCAAAAATGATTTAGTGAATGAACAGCAACAATGTGCAAATGAGTCAAACTAGACTACTTTCTCACACCATATACAAAAATAAACTCAAAATTGATTCAAGACTTAAACGTGAGACCTGAAAGCATAAAAACCCTAGAGGACAACAGGCAATATGCTCTTTGACTTTGGTCATAGTGGTATTTTCTTTGGGTATGTCTCCTCAGTCAAAAGCAACAAAAGCAAAAATAAATACATGGGGCTATGTCAAACCGAAAGGCTTTGTACAGTAAAGGAAACTATCAACAAAATAAAGAGGCTCTCTACTGATGGGAGAAGATATTTGCAAATGATATATCTGATAAGGGGTAATATCCAAAATATATAAAGAACTCAAACAACTCAGTATTTTTAAAAATGTGATTAAAAAAGTTGGAGAGGACATGCATAGGCATTTTTCCATAGAAGATATACACATGGCCCACTGGCACATGAAAAGATTTCAGCATCACTAACCATCAGGGAAACGCAAATCAAAACCACAATGAAATATTGCCTCACACCTGTCAGAATGGCTATTACCAAAAAGACAACAAATAACGTGTTGGCGAGGTGTGAAGTAAAGGGATCCCTCATGTACTGTACTGTTAGTGGGAATGTAAATTGGTACAGCTACTATTGAAAACAGTATGAGGCTTACATGGTGGTTCAGTGATTAAGAATCTACCTTGCAATGTGGGGGACACTCATTCAGTCCCTGCTCTGGGAAGATCCCACATGCTGTGGGGCAAATGAGCCCGTGCACCACAACTACTGAGCCTGTGCTCTGGAGCCCATGAGCCACAACTCCTGAGCCCACATGCAGCAACTACCAAAGCCGTGTACCCTAAAGCCCATGCTCTACAACAAGAGAAGCCACTGCAATGAGAAGCCCACCCACCTTAATTAGAGAGTAGCCCCCACTCTCTGTAACTAGAGAAAATCCCCATGCAGCAATGAAGACCCAATGCAGCCAAAAATAAATATTTTTAGAAAGAAAACAATATGGAGGTTCCTCAAAAAGTGAAAAATAGAACTACTGTACAATCCAGCAATTCCACCTCTGAGTGTATATCTGAAGAAAAATTAGTTTAAAAAGATATGTGCATCCCAGTGTTCACTGCAATTTTATTTATAGTAGCCAAGATACAGAAGTAACCTAAGTGTTTATAGAGAGATGATAAAATCACACACACACACACAGGAATATTACTCAGCCATGAAAATGAATGAGATCTTATGATTTGTAACAACATGAATAGACTTAGAGGGTATTATGCTAAGTAAAATAAGTCAGACCAAGAAAGACAAATATTGTATCATTTTACTTATATGTGGAATCTAAAAAACAAATGAACAAACATAGCAAAACAGAAATAGAGTCATAGATAAAGAGAACAAACTATAGCTATATGTACCAACCCAGATGAATTTCCTGGGAATTAGGCTGAGTAGAAAAAGCCAATCCCAAAATGCTAACACTATATGATGCCATTTATATAGCATTCTTTAAATGACAAAATTATAGAATTCAGGGATGTTTGATTCTCTTTAGGTTACTGTGTATCTCATACATAAAAAGTGTATGTATTAGAATTAAATTACCAAAGAACCCTCCAACAATTAGAAGTATCCAACAACAATAACAGTAACATTGCACTGAACACAGTTTATTTTAGATTCAGCATCTTGTAGCTTCTCAGGACATCTTCAAAAAAGTATTTCTTATTGTGAAATGAACAACTGCCAATTTATATACATTTCTTGTATGCAGGAATCTGGATCAAAGGAAAACTTTTTTTTAGCAATTCATGGAAAATTATACTAACTAGAACATTAAATCATTTATGAACATTAAATACAAGATTAATGTTGAGAGATTTCTAAAAACTTGAAGTATTTAAATTGCCATTTGATATATTCGTTTTTCAAAATACTTCTTTGGTTAAACCCAGAGGAATACTTTTTATAAGCTAATATCTCAACTAGTCTGTGTTTATAAAAGTTGGTATAGAGCAGATTCAGGCTTTCTTCACATCTAGACCAGCTAATACATCTTTACCTGGGATCTGCACCCAGTCAGGCCTCAGCTCTCTCCTGGCCCACTGACTCTGCTAATTTATACTGACTTCTCTGCTTCCACAACCCAACATTTTGTCAGTCCTTGTTAAGAGAGCCAAGCTAATTTCAGGTTAAATTTTAGAAAGAAACAGATTTTTTTTTTCTCAACACTAAGCTATTTGTGGGACATAAAACAACAAAATAACAATAAAACTAATTTTTAGGTTCTGCATGTTTCAAATGGTAAATAAAACCTGTTTGCAGGGCAAGTATTTTTCCAAGGCACTACTTGAGTAGGTTTTGCTTCCTATTGGCCTGCAGGCTTATACATCTATGTGTTACCTCTGCCTGTCAGTCTCCAACCCCTCAGAGTGAATTTTTATAATCATAGGGATCAAACATGGACATGTATGACCCTTAAAAATAAGTGCAAGGGTCCAGATTAGAAGCAGAGCGAAAGATAAGATTCATTCCTAAAGCATTTTGTGTCAGAACTAAATGTGGAAGCAAAAAGTAGAAAATCAAGAGTTGGGTAGAGCTATGGGTGGGCATGTTGGAGAGCAAGCATTGTACATGATTACTCTGTGGATTTTGCTGTTTTCCTGCAGTAACTTTCCAAGTACTTTTTATATTTTTAAAAAATATTCCCAGGGTTAGTTTTGATGACCTGGAAGGCCAACAGCTACCTATGTGGTATGACTTACTCCCAAATACCTCCCTCATGCAAAGGCCAGAAATTTCCACATTGGAAGTGCATTCCTTTGAGCCTCTGGAGTTCCTGATCTATGAAATACTGCATCTTAAGTCCTCTTTCTGGAGTCAGCAGGCTATAAACTATAAATAAAGAAAGAAGAGAATGTTAAGAAACAAATACCTCTGGGACTCATAACAGTGTAGCCCTTTAGCCTTGATTTGCTAAGTTCAAGGCCCTGAGCATTTCACCTCAAGTAGGGCTGAGTTTGAGGCCTTAAAAAACTGGAAGGAGAGATGGGAGAGGCCAAAAGAAAGGCCCTTCTTCCTTCCATTGTTACTGGGAACAGCAGCAGCTGTTGCTGTTGTTGCATACTGCCCCAGCTCCCCCCATCTGGAGGATGATGTTCAAGTAAATGAGCTCATTTTAGCAGTTTGTGGCTCTAAATAGCTCCGGTAACAAGAAGGAAACTTCTAGGCTTTTCTACCAAAAACCAATTTCTATCTACCCTTAAACAAAGTAAAGCTCTTGGGTGAAAGAGCCTCTTTATTAGATAAAATCTGAAGGGACAAAAAAACTAAATTTTGATTTCTTATTGATATGTATGTATATATTTGATTTAATCAAATTGGCTTTTTGTTTAAAATTATATTACTTAAAATTATAAAAATCATAAATGTCTAATTAAAAGTTAATAAGTGTTATTAGAAAGAAATTTGGGGCGAGGAAAAAAGTGTTTTAAAGGAACTCCAATTCTACCATCTAACACTATCAACTGCTGATATTTAAAACAGAAACTATGAACTTTAATTTTAATTGATTATAACCAGAAGAAAATCAACTACAGTGCAACTGGAAGAATTAAACAGGCAATGTATTTTTTTTTTTACTGGAGTAGAGTTAAATTACAATGTTTTGTTACTTTCTGCTATACAGCACAGTGAATCAGTTATATACATATGTGTCTATGTGTGTGTGTAAAAACCACTCTTTTTAAACTCTTTCCTCATATAGGTCATTATAGACTATTGAGTAGAGTTCCCTATACTCTACAATAGGTCCTTATTAGTTATCTATTTTATATATAGTAATGTGTATGTATCAATCCTAATCTCCCAATTTTTCCTTCTCCACTTTCTGCCCCTGGTAACCATAAGATTGTTTTCTACACCTGTAACTCTATTTCACAACAAACTGTGGAAAATTCTGAAAGAGATGGGAATACCAGACCACTTGACCTGTCTCTTGAGAAATGTGTATGCAGGTCAGGAAGCAACAGTTAGAACTAGACATGGAACAACAGACTGGTTCCAAATAGGAAAAGGAGTACGTCAAGGCTGTATATTGTCACCCTGCTTATTTAACTTCTATGCAGAGTACATCATGAGAAACTCTGGGCTGGATGAAGCAGAAGATGGACTCTAGATTGCTGGGAGAAATATCAATAACCTCAGATATGCAGATGACAAAACCCTTATGGCAGAAAGTGAAGAACTAAAGAGCCTCTTGATGAAAGTGAAAGAAGAGAGTGAAAAAGTTGGCTTAAAGCTCAACATTCAGAAAACTAAGATCATGGCATCTGGTTCCATCAGTTCATGGCAAATAGGTGGGGAAACAGTGGAAACAGTGTCAGACTTTATTTTTGGGTGCTCCAAAATCCCTGCAGATGGGCACTGCAGCCATGAAATTAAAAGACGCTTACTCCTTGGAAGGAAAGTTATGACCAACCTAGACAGCATATTAAAAAGCAGAGACATTACTTTGCCGACAAAGGTCCATCTAGTCAAGGCTATGGTTTTTCCGTTAGTCATGTATGAATGTGAGAGTTGGACTATAAAGAAAGCTGAGTGCAGAAGAATTGATGCTTTTGAACTGTGGTGTTGGAGAAAACTCTTGCAAGTCCCTTGGGTTGCAAGGAGATCCAACCAGTCCATCCTAAAGGAGATCAGTCCTGAGTGTTCATTGGAAGGACTGATGTTGAAGCTGAAGCTCCAATACTTTGGCTACCTGATGCGAAGAACTGACTCATTTGAAGAGACCCTGATGCTGGGAAAGATTGAGGGCAGGAGGAGAAGGGGACAACAGAGGATGAGATGGTTGGATGGCATCATCGACTCAATGGACATGAGTTTGGGTAAACTCTGGGAGTTGGTGAAGGACAGGGAGGCTTGGTGTGCTGCAGTCCATGGGGTTGCAAAGAGTCGGACACAACTGAGCAACTGAACTGAACTGAACTCTATTTCTCTTTTGTAAGTATGTTCATTTGTACCATTTTTTTAGATTCCACATATAAGCAATATCATTCAATATTTGTCTTTGTCTCCCTGACTTGCTTCACTCAGTATGACAATCTCTGGGTCCATCTGTATTACTGTAAGTGACAATTATTTTATTCCTTTTATGGCTGAGTAATATTCCATCATATATATATACCACATTGTCTTTATCCATCCAGTCCTCTGTTGGACATTTAGGTTTCTTCCATGTCCTGGCTATTATAAATAGTGTTGCAGTGAACATTGGGGTGCATGTATCTTTTCAAATTATGGTTTTCTCTGGATATATGCCCAGGAGCAGAGTTGCTGGATAATACGGTAACTCTATTTTTAGTTTTTTAAGGAACCTTCATACCATTCTCCATAGTGGCTGCACCAATTTTCTTTCCCATCAACAGTCTAGAAAGGTTCTCTTTTCTCCACACCCTCTAAAGCATTTATTGTTTGTAGATTTTTTTTTTTTTTTTGGCTATGCCAGTTCTTCCTTGTTGCATGTAGGCTTTCTCTAGTTGGAGCAAGTGAGGGCTACTCTTTGTTGCAGTGCATGGGCTTCTCATTGTGGTGGTTTCTCTTGTTGCAGAATATAGCTCTAGGCACACAGACTCAGTAGTTGTGGCTCACAGGCTCTAGTGTACGGGCTCTGTTATTGTGGTATATGGGCTTAGTTGCTGCACTGCATGTGGGTTCTTCCTAAACCAAGGATCAAACCCACATCCCCTGCATTGGCAGGTGAATTCTTAACCACTGGACAACCAAGGAAGTCCCGTTTCTAGGTTTTCGGATGATGGCCATTCTGACCAGTGTGAGGTAGTCAGAATGGCCATCATCAAAAAACTCACTGTGGTTTTGATTTTTGATTTGTATTTCTCTAATAATTAGTGATGCTGAGCATCTTTTCATGCGTTTTTTGTCCATTTGTATATCTTCTTTGGAGAAATGTCTGTTTAGATCTTCTATCAAATTTTTGATTTTTTTTTGTTGTTGTTATTACTGAGCTGTATGAGCTGTTTGTATGTTTTGGAGATGAATCCCTTGTCAGTCACTTTGTTTGCAGATATTTTCTCCCATTCTGTTGGTTGTCTTTTCATTTAGTTTATGGTTTCCTTTGCTGTGCAAAAGCTTTTAAGTTTAATTAGCTCCTGTTTGTTTTTGTTTTTATTTTTACTACTCTAGGTGGTGGGTCACAAAAGATCTTGCTGTAGTTTATGTCAGCAAGTGTTCTGCCTATTTTCCTCTAAGAGTTTTATAGTATCTGGCATTACATTTAGGTCTTTAATCCATTTTGAATTTATTTTTGTCTATGATGTTGGAGACTGTTCTAATTTCACTCTTACATATTGCTGGGAGAAATATCAATAACCTCAGATATGCAGATGACACCACCCTTATAGCAGAAAGTGAAGAGGAACTCAAAAGCCTCTTGATGAAAGTGAAAGTGGAGAGTGAAAAAGTTGGCTTAAAGCTCAACATTCAGAAAACAAAGATCATGGCATCCCATCACTTCATGGGAAATAGATGGGGAAACAGTGGAAACAGTGTCAGACTTTATTTTTCTGGGCTCCAAAATCACTGCAGATGGCGACTGCAGCCATGAAATTAAAAGACGCTTACTCCTTGGAAGGAAAGTTATGACCAACCTAGATAGCATATTCAAAAGCAGAGACATGACTTTGCCAACAACGGTTCGTCTAGTCAAGGCTATGGTTTTTCCGTTAGTCATGTATGGATGTGAGAGTTGGACTGTGAAGAAGGCTGAGCGCCGAAGAATTGATGCTTTTGAACTGTGGTGTTGGAGAAGACTCTTGAGAGTCCCTTGGACTGCAAGGAGATCCAACCAGTCCATTCTGAAGGAGATCAGCCCTGGGTGTTCTTTGGAAGGAATGATGCTAAAGCTGAAACTGCAGCACTTTGGCCACCTCATGCGAAGAGCTGACTCATTGGAAAAGACTCTGATGCTGGGAGGGATTGGGGGCAGGAGGAGAAGGGGACGACAGAGGATGAGATGGCTGGATGGCATCACTGACTCCATGGACGTGAGTCTGAGTGAACTCCAGGAGTTGGTGATGGGGAAGGAGGCCTGGCATGCTGCGACTCATGGGGTCGCAAAGAGTCAGACACGACTAAGCGACTGATCTGATCTGATCTGATATAGCTGTTCAGTTTTTCCACCAGCACTTATTGAAGAGGCTATCTTTGCTCCATTGTATATTCTGGCCTCCTTTATCATAGATCAGGTGATCATAAGTGTGTGGATTTATCTCTGGGTTTTCTATCCTGTTCCATTGATCTATTAGTCTGCTTTTGTGCCAATACCATACTGTTCTGATGACTGTAGCTTTTTAGTATAACCTGAAGTCAGGGAGCCTGATTCCTCCAGCTCTGTTTTTCTTTCTCAAGGTAGCAATACAGTATTCTTGTCTGGGAAATCCCATGGACAGAGGAGCCTGGTGGGCTCACAAAGAGTCAGACACAACTTAGTGACCAAACAACAACAATGGTATACATACTATGTGTCAGGACCTCTTGTAAGTACCTAAGGTATGAACACAGAGTTGGGAAAAGAAGTGCACAATTGGCTTTTTTTTTCTTTTTTTTTTTTTTTTAACATAAAAAGGATTTTATTTGCAGGAGTGGGACTCTAGTCAAACAAGCCAAACCCCGTGTCGTCATCTGACTACTCTGACTCTTCCTTCTTCTCCTCCTTCTTCTCCTCTGCTGTGGCTGGAGCAGAACCTGCAGCAGGTGCTGCAGATCCTGGGGTATCAGAGACAGCCACAGCCCCACCAGCAGGCACACTGGCCAGCTTGCCAATATCCTGGGTAATGACTCCTCAATGTTCTTTCTGTTCAGCTCACTGATGACCTTATTGAGCTGGTCATTGTCTGCCTCAGTGCCGATGCCATTCAGGATCTTTTTGATTTCCTTGGCCCTGAGAGAGGAATTGCCCCCGAGGGCGGCCAACAAATAGAAGCTGACTTAACGCATCTCAGCAGCGGCACGGCAGCCTAGCGCATGTGGCCTCGGCGGCTTCAGGGATGGAAAGGAAGGCCATAATTGGCTCGTATATGTTAGTTGAAACAGGCTCCAGGGACCACTGTGTATAAGAGAAAAAGAAGAATGAAGGATGAATCCAGGTTTTTATTATGAGCAACAGAGGGGACGGTGTGGTCATCAAATAAGATGGGGTGTATTATGGGTGGGTCAAGTTTGGGGGCATTGCATATCAGGAGTTCAACTTTCCACATACTAGTTAGGCATGTTTCTTAAACATCCAAATGCAGACATCAAGTAGGTAGCAGGCTATATGATTCTGAAGTTCTGAAAAGACATTTGGGATGAATATATGATTACTGCTGCTGCTAAGTCACTTCAGTCCTGTCCGACTCTATGTGACCCCATATGATTACTATGACTATGAAAATCAAGAGTGTGTAAATGGTATTTAAAGCAACATAACTGAATGAAGCACCAAACAAGTGACTAAATATAGAAGAGATATAGTCCAAGGACTGAGCTCTGGGAAATCTGATTAGAGATACATGAGGTGAATAGAAATAAAGGCAGACAGAGAAAGAACAGCCAGAGTTAGGAGAAAAACTACATGAGTTTGATGTTCTGGAAGCAAAGTACCCAAAAGGTATCAGGTAGAAATGATGAAGTGTCAAATGCTACTTCTAGGTCAGAAAAGATGAGGATTGAGAATTGATCAGCAAAACTCCACAAAGCCTGGAGCTTAGAACACTATTTTAAAACTACAGAACTAAAATTCAATGACTCTTTTCTGAGTCTCTTCAGGGAATCCACCTCCATGTGACTCATCATGAGGATTTTTTTCACTGCCATGGCATTGCCTTTCATCTTTGTTACTCTCTTGGCTGCCCTTCTATCCTACAATATATCACCTGTTACTGTACTCTTCCCTAAGGCATTTATCTGCAACAATTAACTTCTGTATGTCATCTGTGTCTGTATTCCATATGACCCTTAAACCTGGGCAATCTGAGGGTCTCCCCCAGGCCCCCTAGGCCCAGGCTACACAATGGGCCTAGTGCTTTAGAATACTTTTCTTGAATATTTCCAAGAGGCCCTCTGGGGCCAGCAGTCTCTTCTGGGAAGACCTCTCTTGGACCAGACCAAGGACAAATATTCTTTCTGCTCTTCTCACTCTTCTCAAGTGTCCCTTGCCTAACCTTCTTATTGGTGGTGGTGTGTGGTAAGAACAGGTATAGTCAGGATTGAGAAGATCATATTCTAGAAACGCAGTGATTATGGAATAATGTATTCAAGAAAAGATGCAACTGAAATATTTACTCTATAAAATTCTGAAATGTAAGTTTATTAGGACCAGAAAATTAATTATTATTTTTAAAAGATGTTTATTCTTACTGACATATAGTTGCTTATAGTTTATTAGTTTCAGGTGTACAACACAATGATTTAATATTTCAGAAAATGAATTATTGTTCACATTTTCCTGCATATTCTGGGTAAGATTTGCATATGTGTTCATCACCAATGAAGCACAGTAATGATCTTTAAGAGAGTCACTGGAAGTCTATATTCATAGGCAGCATCATAGAGATCATGAGATGAAGAATCATGAGTAATGATGCAAGGTATTAGGATGTTACAATGGCAAGAAGATCTACATTATTTCAGTACAAAGAGGTTCTGAAGAGTCATGGTGTTGTGAATGATAACAGTGTTAGTACCTTTTTCTCCTGTCAGGATATATAAAATTATCTAGGAGTTGCATATTTGAAAATAATAACATGAAGATATGGGTCCAGGATCTGAACAAGAAAAGGTGGTACCTAGATACCACTAAGAATCCTCATGTGCTTTGATTGAAAAATAAAGAGATATCTAAGTGCCTCTTCTCGATCCATAACTCTAAATGTTAAAAATTACAGAAATCCAAGTAGAGTTGACAGTTACTTAAGACCGATCTCTTGTGTCATAAACATCGAGGAGCTTGTACAAGGAAAAATAAACCAAACAGTTAGTGTCATAAAAAAAAATTAATTCAAATGAGCCCATAAATTTTGTCATACATTTAAAAATCAAATTATTTATATAGACAAAAATCTGCAATATATATTTTCTTGAGGATCTTACACAACCTAGGGAAGACCATAATGGTGTTTCTCATCAGCCAGAGCCCCACCCCCATCCCATGAGGCATATTGGCTTTCCAGTTCCTGTAGCTGCCAATGCCAAGTAAGCTTGGAACATTCACTCTGATAGTCTGTCTTAGATTGGAAAATGTTATTGCTCACAATATGAATTTATAGTTTTGGATGCATTCAGCTTTCTTGGACTTCTATGGTAGGAACATCTGCCTGCTTCCCCATCTCTTTCTAAGGTTATCTATCACCAATTAAGGCAGTCTTAGCTCTTAAAATGACATTATTTCCAAATCAAAGTACCTTTACTAAGTGCTCACATGTTTAATATAAATTCTCTTTTGGAATCTAGGTGGTATAATGCAATATATAATTACTTCTAGAAGACCTGATAAATACATATATTAATCACAGTCTAAGAATGGAAGCAACCTAAATGTGTAACTGTAGGTGAAATGGTTACACTTGCTGTATTTACTAGATAGAATATTATGCCATCATTTTATAAAATATATCAGCAAGTTGTTTGATGCTCCTGCCATAAAAAGGTGAAGTCTAATTTCCCACCTCTTGAATATGGTCTTGTCTTAGTGACTCATTTCTAATGAACAGAAAATGATGAAAGTCATGCTTTGTGACTTCTGAAGCTATATCGTGAAAGATAATACCACTTCCACCTAACTCAAGTTTCACAGGAATTCACCCTTAGAATCCAGCTACCACATTTTGAGGAAGTTCAAGCAACATGGAGAAGTCACAAGTGGTATTTCTATTGACAGCCCAAACTAAAGGTCCCTGGCAACAGTCAGCATCTACTGAGAAACACGCAAGAGGACTAGTCATATGATTTCAGCACCCAGTCTTTCAAATTCCCCAGTTAATGCTGAGACCAAAGTGGAGCTGTCCTGATCAAATTGCAGATTCTTGATCCAAATTAGTCTTATTTTAAGCCACTATGTTTTAGGATGATTTTTTATGCAGCAATAGATAATCAGAGCAGACTATATAAAAACAAGGAAAATAGAGCTTAGGGGTCATGAATCACTATAATTATGCCTATCTAAATGGTTCTATGCATGACCCAGAGACTGGAAGAAAATACCTAAATGTTAACAGGGTTTGTGTTAGGGTGGTGATATCTACAAGTGTGTTTTTCCCCTTTATATTATCCAAGTTTTCACTTACATATATAGAAAGAAAAACTGCAAAGCACATTTGTTACATTTTTCTGGGTTTTCCTGGTTTAACGTAAGTATTTAAGGAACCATTAAAATAGTGAGCCTCCTTCCTGTGGGCTGACTCAATCTCTCATTGTTTGCCAAAACATCCACAGCAGTTTTTATTGTTGATCAACCAAGCATACACTGAATGCAAGGCAGACTTGATTGAAATGTATTAATTTATCATAAATTAAACATCTTAATTGGAAATAGACACCCAATGCAGACAACTCCCATCTGTTGTTGGTAATGTTGACATTAAAAATGTCAGTAGAGTGAAACTCATTAATTGTATATTCTGGGGACCACAAAACCATTAACTTCTATCTGAAAGGATTGAGACAATCGACCCTCACATTCTGACTGCAGGACAAAAGGATCCTACACATGCCTACAGATGACACCTGCAATTTTGTAAAAAAAAGAAATAGTAAGCAACCAGGAAGAATTTTCAAAAGCTCCTTCACTTCCTCTTATCAACAGATCTCAAGGAACGTTCATTTAAAACTGACCAAATTTAGAGCAAGGGACAAATTCAGAGCTCTCTTGAATAAGTCCTCTGTACTATAAAACTTCTGAACCTACATGTTCTGGCCATGAAAACAGAACAATTTTTAGCAATGATTAAGTGTGAAAGTCTATCCTTACTCTGGAATCCCTCTAGAGCTTTAGATGAGGCCCTCTCAAAGTGTGATCCCTTAACCAGCAGTACCAGCATCACCCAGAAGTTGCAAAAATGCAGCATCTCAGCACCACTTCAGACCTACTGCATTCTGATCTCTGTGGTGGGTCCCAGGCATCTACATGTTTACTAGCTCTGCACATTACTCTGATGTTCACTAACGTTTGAGAAACGTTAATCTAGGTCACCTTCACATCAAAATATATCCCTAAATTTTGGATCTCAAGAAACTCCCTGTGTTAACACCTTTGTCCCTCTTCACTGCCCTTCCCTCCTGCACCCCCACCAGAATGGTACCCTTAGCCACAGACAAGTAGGGTGATGATACCGAAATAGCATTGTTTGTCTGCAGGCAAAATTCTAATGTGGGTCAACACGCCTTCATTTTCATGTACTCCTATTTCCCTCTCCCTTTACTGGTCCTCCTTCTACCTCTCTAACTCTTCTAGATGAATTTCTCCAGACATCAGGAGTTTATTTTTTGTTTTGTTTTTGGTCTCAGGCTCCTTTAGGATCCAACAATTCAAGATGATACTCAGTTCTGTCTGAACCCCAGACAAAGTACAACTGTGCTCAGTCTTTTTTCTGAATGCCGTACTTACTAAAGATATAGAACATTTTCATCACCTTAGGAAGTTCCCTCATGCCCTTTTGCAGTCATTCCTCCCCTGGCTCCAGGCAACCACTGATCTGCTTTCTATTATAGATTCCCCTTTTCTAGAATTTCATATAAATGGAAAATACAGGGTACAGCCTTTTGTGTCTGGCTTCTTTCACTTATTGTATATTTTTGAGATTCATTCATGCTGTTCCTTTCTATTGTAGTATAGTATTTCATTGTAAGTATATGCCATGGTTTGTTTATCCACTTACCTGTTGATGAGCATTTGGATTGAGTACAGTTTTTTTGGCTATCATGAATACAGCTAAAAACATTCACATACAGAATGACTGGGATTTTCAGGTGTGGATTAAAATATACCTAGACTGACATCTGAATAATACACCATATTTTCCAGTGGTAAATGATACAAAATAATGATAAAAGGGCAGGACATTTAGACTCAAACATGGGAATGAAGGGTGGAATTTGGGACATAAAAAGATCACTGCTGTTTATGACAACACATTTCATTTGTCTCTCTGTTGTATATTTAAAAAGGACACAGATATATCTAGTCTTCTCAGCATTATCCTGCTGATTTATTTAGACAGAGTGGAAGACAGTTCTAATATCTTGTCTTTTCACTGCCTTTATGCACCTGTGTTTTGCTAGTGTGATGTTCAAATATTAGTGTAGCCCCAGTGGCAAGCATATAGAAGTCCAAATGAAATGCCAAAGGTTGCTAATGACTTTTGAACAAACTCGGCTCAAGTGGGCCTGTTTCATTTATTAAAAAAAAAAAAAGTCCCCCCCCAAGCTGTTCAATAGTTTATTTTGTGGATGTACACAGTTGGCCTGCAGGGTATCCTTTCATTTGTCAACACTGAGCCATAAAAATTGTCATTATGTAGAGTCTTTGAGAATGTTAGTGCAAAATTATCCATTTTTTAAATTATGTGCCTAATTTTTGACATCAATATTGTACACTGCCGGCCATGAGAGTTTGTTTTCAAGCACTAGATACTTTGAGAAGAGAGGAAGGAGGTCTATCAAATGAGATATTTCTCATTTTTATTTTGTAGAAGACAGCAGAGCTTACAGCCTCTAACAGTCCTAGGAGAGATGCATCAAACTCAAGGATTTGTGGATTTATAGAATGATCAATTTAAGTTAATTACTAGGTTCATTTCTTCATTGGCTTAATCCAGAGAGATTATTTTAGTTTGGTATCCTTCCTGAAGTAGACCCTGCATCAAGGGCTCAAATGCAAATTAATTGTTTGGAAGGTGATCTTGGGACACTCTCGTAAGAAAACGGAATTGAAACAGGGAAGGGAAGTAAGCCCATGCAGAGCGCTTTAACAAACATGCTGTCACTGTGAACTCCTGGAACTCAGTGCACTCAATAGCTGTGGGAGACAATGTAGGACAAGATACAGGGGCATTTATTTTTCATCCAATGCCCTCAAAATGCTCTGGAACAGTGTGTGCCAAGGAGATATGGTTTGAACACCAACAGAATCTACTATGAGCTCAATTTTCTGCTGCCCAAGTTCTTTTTCATTTCAAGTCATCTCAAGCAATCATGTAAAAGAGTCCATCACCCTATGCATTTTATGATACATAGTTGTTCTCAGGAATCACCTATCCTCTGTTGTATTCACCTTGCTAAATAGGCATATAATAATTTTTGGTTTTGAGTGCTATTTATTTCTAAAGGATTTACTTCAAGCTCTGAATTTCACAATACAAAACAAGTATCCCCCAAATAACTGAACATTTCATATATCGTATTTCCCCCTGTGGAGAAACTATATAGTATCATTTAAGAAAATTATTCAGGGGAAGGCGCCAAGATGGCGGAGGAGTAGGATGGGGAAAACACTTTCTCCCCCACAAATTCATCAAAAGAGCATTTAAACGTCGAGTAAATTCCACAAAACAACTTCTGAATGCCGGCAGAGGACATCAGGCACCCAGAAAAGCAACCCAACTCCTCGAAAGGAGGTAGGAAAAAATATTAAAGACAATAAAAGAGACAAAAGAGGGAGGGACGGAGTTCCGTCCCGGGAAGGGAGTCTTAAAAAGAGAGAAGTTTCCAAACACCAGGAAACTTTCTCACTGCCGAATCCGTGCCGAGCTTTGGAAGCACAGAGGACAACATAACAGGGAGAAAAAATAAATAAACAATTAAAACTCGCAGATTGCGAGCCCTATGGTAACTCCTCCAGCGGAGAAGCAGCGCAGACGCCTGCATCCGCCATTAGCAAGCGGGGGTTGGGCAGGGAGGCGCAGCGCGGGCTGCATCGCTGAGAGTAAGAATCTGGCCTGAATACCTTGAGCACTATCTGAGCGAAATAATTTGGGCTAGCAAACCAGACTGTGGGATATCTACCATGCGAAAAGCCAGCCCTAACCTAAGACACCGCCAGCCCGCGCACGGAACAAAGGACTAAACAGAGGTAGCCGGCTGCAAACCTTCCCCCTCCGGTGACAGGCAGCCAGAGCCGGAAGTGGGCAATCGCAGCCCCAGAGAGACATTATCTATAAAACTGGCTTCTTTGCTAACTAAAACTTATTGGGGGTCTGGACGGTTAACATCTGCCTGAGAAGGTGCGCCGGTTTTACACCCAGATAACCAAGTGGCGGGGAGGCGATAAGTCGCAGCATTGGCGCTCGCCAAACACCTCATCACCTGAGCTGCTCGGACCTGGGAAGAGCACAAAACGCAGCCCCAACTGAGTCTGCGCCTCTGAGGACTACCTGAGTGCCTGAACCTGAGCGGCTTGGACCTGGGAGGTGCATGCAACCCAGGGCCAGCCTCGGATTGTTCCCGGCGGAACAACCTAGAGCCTGAGCAGTGTGGGCAGGGAGGCTACACGCGCCGTGAGCGGGGGCAGACCCAGTGTGGCTGAGGCACTGCGAGCGCACGCCAGTGTCATTTGTTTGCAGCATCCCTCCCTCCCTCCCCATAGCGCGACTGAACAAAGAGAAGAAATACAGCTCCACCCACCAGAACACCGACACAAGCTTCCCTAACCAGGAAACCTTGACAAGCCACCTCTACATACCCACACACAGCGAGGAAACGCCACAGTAAAGAGAACTCCACAAACTGCCAGAATACAGAAAGGACTCCCAAACTCAGCAATTTAAACAAGATGAAGAGACAGAGGAATACCCAGCAGATAAAGGAACAGGATAAATGCCCACCAAACCAAACAAAAGAGGAAGAGATAGGGAATCTACCTGATAAAGAATTCCAAATAATGATAGTGAAATTGATCCAAAATCTTGAAATTAAAATGGAATCACAGATAAATAGCCTGGAGACAAGGATTGAGAAGATGCAAGAAAAGTTTAACAAGGACCTAGAAGAAATAAAAAAGAGTCAATATATAATGAATAATGCAATAAATGAAATTAAAAACACTCTGGAGCCAACAAATAGTAGAATAACAGAGGCAGAAGATAGGATTAGTGAATTAGAAGATAGAATGGTAGAAATAAATGAATCAGAGAGGATAAAAGAAAAACGAATTAAAAGAAATGAGGACAATCTCAGAGACCTCCAGGACAATATTAAACGCTACAACATTCGAATCATAGGGGTCCCAGAAGAAGAAGACAAAAAGATAGACCATGAGAAAATACTTGAGGAGATAATAGTTGAAAACTTCCCTAAAGTGGGGAAGGAAATAATCACCCAAGTCCAAGAAACCCAGAGAGTCCCAAACAGGATAAACCCAAGGAGAAACACCCCAAGACACATATTAATCAAATTAACAAAGATCAAACACAAAGAACAAATATTAAAAGCAGCAAGGGAAAAACAACAAATAACACACAAGGGAATTCCCATAAGGATAACAGCTGATCTTTCAATAGAAACTCTTCAAGCCAGGAGGGAATGGCAAGACATACTTAAAATGATGAAAGAAAATAACCTACAGCCCAGATTATTGTACCCAGCAAGGATTTCATTCAAGTATGAAGGAGAAATCAAAAGCTTTTCAGATAAGCAAAAGCTGAGAGAATTTTGCACCACCAAACCAGCTCTCCAACAAATACTAAAGGATATTCTCTAGACAGGAAACACAAAAATGGTGTATAAACTCGAATCCAGAACAATAAAGTAAATGGCAACGGGATCATACTTATTAGTAATTACCTTAAACGTAAATGGGTTGAATGCCCCAACCAAAAGACAAAGACTGGCTGAATGGATACAAAAACAAGACCCCTACATATGTTGTCTACAAGAGACCCACCTCAAAACAGGGGACACATACAGACTGAAAGTGAAGGGCTGGAAAAAGATTTTCCATGCAAATTGGGACCAAAAGAAAGCAGGAGTCACAATACTCGTATCAGATAAATTAGACTTTAAAACAAAGGCTGTGAAAAGAGACAAAGAAGGTCACTACATAATGATCAAAGGATCAATCCAAGTAGAAGATATAACAATTATAAATATATATCCACCCAACATGGGAGCACCGCAGTATGTAAGACAAATCCTAACAAGTATGAAAGGAGAAATTAACAATAACACAATAATAGTGGGAGACTTTAATACCCCACTCACACTTATGGATAGATCAACTAAACAGAAAATTAACAAGGAAAAAAAAAAAAAACAACATGTATCTATAAAGCTCACTAAAGCAAAGCACAGTAAAATGAGGTATGGCAATAAAAAAAAAAAAATCACCACTGAAATCCCATATTGAGCAGGTGATATGCAGGGCAATTTCACATACTTTGTCTTATTTAATCCTAATGGTAGCCCTGTGATAGACATAAAAAAAAAAAAAATGAAAATAAGAGAGGAGAAACTCTATGGGTACCATTTCCCGAACTTTTACTTTCAGCTTGAGGACCCAGTGTGGGAGGAATAGGGCATGGAATTGTTGCAAAGAACCCTTAAATCCTTAGACATGTTGTGCATTTTCTGAGAATGGAAATAAGCATGGTTTTCCACTTCTAGACATACTATTGGATTTATTGTTGATGCAACCAATAAAGTGTGAGCTCATCTAAAAAAAAAAAAAAAAAGGAAACCACTTGATTACAAGACCCAGCATCACCCAATCATTAGTAGCACCCTGTGCAGGACACCTCATCTAAACAACAAACAAACCAAAACTACAAACCCAGTCATCAGCAGACAGGATTACCATCTCACTCAGCCTTGCCCATCAGAGGAAAAACAAACAAATAAAAACTCAGCAACAATCTCACCCTATACAAAGCTTACACAAACCACTGCACCGACTTTAGGAGGGCAGAAACCAAAAGGAAGAAAGAATTCAACTTTGAAGCCTGGGAAAAGAAGACCTCAAACACAATAAGTTAAAAAAAAAATTTTTGTATGGTAATTCTCTGAAACAGCAGAGAATTACCATACAAATGAAGGAACAAACTAGAAACACAGAAGTCCAAATAAATGAAGAGGAAATAGGCAAACTACCTGAAAAAAAATTCAAAATAATGATAGTAAAGATGATCAGAAGCCTTGAAAACAAAATGGAGAAAATGCAAGAATCAAATAACAAAGACCTAGAAGAATTAAAGAATATACAGAGACAAACAACACAATTACTGAAATTAAAAATACTCTAGAAGGATTCAATCACAGAATATCTGAAACAGAAGAATGAATCAGTGAGCTGAAAGGTAAAATGGTGGAAATAACTTCTGAAGAGCAGAATAAAGTAAAAAGAATGAAAAGAACTGAGGATAGTCTCAGAGACCTCTGGGGCAATATCAAATGCACCAACATTCAATTATAGGGGTCCCAGAAGAAAAAAAAAAAAAAAGAAAATTATTCAAGCATTAATTCTGAACTGCTTCATAGCTGACTAATCAGTCCTATTTGAGATTTTGTTTTCAAGCAAGAGTATAAATCACTATATTTTTAAACAAAAGGATACTTTGTAAAGTCTAGGATCAACATCAGAAATGCAATTTGAAAATATGCAGTAAGATTTGAAGGAACAATTAAATACCATAGTTACATAAATGCATTGAGACAATAATAAATATGTTACTTCATACACAATTTAACATGAAGCTTTCAGGAGAAAACCACCACCAGGAAACAATGCTCAATCTCAAAGTTTCTATTTTTACCACTCATAGTGCCAACTATTTAAGGGCAGGGTTTTATGAAAGAGATATTTGTGGGAATGAATGAGAAAGGGGGAGGCTAGCAATTTGCAGTATATCTATGCTTTCAACATACACTATACTCTGGGAATCTAAATATCTGGGAGCAAAAAATTGGCAAATAATATAAAAATGCATTGCAGCATCATCCTGCACTTATCTGTCAACTTTAGCATAAGGTCCCGTGGAACCAAGAATGAATGTTGGAATTTCTGACAAAACTATTTTGCTGGAGGCTATTTCTCTTTAATCCTGGCCTATGAGTTTTCTTTTTAATAATCACTTTTGTGTCTGTATGAATCATTTTTCCCCTTAATGTTTTCACTTTTGTTTGCTTTGTATTAACTGCATATAAATGTTAGCATGCCTTCAACACAAATTATTTACTGCTCTGTCAGCAGTTCACAAATAGATCTGGAAATCTTTGTGTGTTAACATAAGAACATACATGGCATTGTTCAATGCCTGCAGAAATGTCTGGATATAAAATGTTTTTGTCTTTTTTTCTTGTTGCAATTTAGGTAAATACAGTGTTAGATTGCTGTTGATGAAGGGAAGGATTTACATCAAGGTTTTTTAGATGTTACTCTAGCAGCCAACCTTCAAAAGTAATATTCAGACAAGCGTGCATGCACTAAATCATTAGACTAAGGTTGTTTCGTGACACATCTCCATGTCAGGGCTGTGCTAGGAGTAGTATAGTGAATGAGTGAGGCAAGTGAGGTACTTACCAAAATCTCAGCAGTCAAAATAAATAATATTTTAATGCAGTACCTTATAATTAATGCAAAAATTCATCATGAACAAAATAAACATTTTTTAGCAAAGACAGGATTAGCATTACTGATTTTTTTTTTGCTTTAGGCTTCAATATGGTTCTTCAAGTCACTGTTATTTATCCCATCTTTATTCCAAATGTTGTTATTTTGTTCTGTAATCATTAGTATTTTTTGGTATTATTTAGATGTCTTGAATCTTGCTGGTCTTCTGATCCAGCACCCTCCTCATTTATCCTCTAGCTAACTCAGGGATGATTTGACCATATACACTTATGTCTTAATGGTTCTTTTCATCAAGTTAATAACCAGTACAGCACACATTGGCCAACCAGAGCAGATGCTGGCTACTTGACCATACCGATGCCTACTAGATGAATGTCAGCCATAGTCGTATCACCAAATACATTCCAGGTATCATAAAAATTTTGTGGAGAGCCAAGATATAAATTTAATATAATTTTACAGAAGCTGTCCCTTCTCAAATTGGAGATCTTAGGTTTTGCTTATCACTTTCACTTTATTAATGCATTCAATAGCTTTATTGTTTTTCTGATACATGAAGCATATGTATTGTTTAAAAGTAATCAAATGAAAAAAAGTGAACTATCAAAACTCAGACTTAAAATATTTGTTTTGGTGGAAGATATTTCCAAATATTTTCCATACAGTTATGAATATGTATACTATTTTGTATACTTGAGATCATTCTGTATATGATGTTTAATAAAGTTTTTAATATGCCACTCTATGTTACTAGCATTTTCTATGTCTAAAAATCTAGATATACAAAATTATTGTCTAACATTCCATTTTATAAAGTGTACCTGTTACTGTCAGTGGACTATTCTAATCCCTTTAGGTCCCTATAATTTACTCTATGTGCCCATCTTCCAGTTTCTGTAGGCCTTGCTTCCAGTGACTTGCACCTATGATCTGTAAGAGAGCATCCCTTGCACTACTGGAACTGCTTCAATGCAATGGAAAGCCAAAAATGCCTGAGTGTTTACATACCCTCAGAGTGGCTCCACAGCCAAGGACTGACTAATGTAAGGGTATGAAAACCAAGCTCTCTTGCCTCAAGGTGGGACAAACTCTGACATGTAATTCATGCTCCAGAGCTCCTTGCAGGATCAGGCTGAGACTGAGGTTTCATCTGAATTACACCCTTGTTCAGCTTCCTCTGATTCCCTATCCTGCTTTTCCTGCTCCTTTATCAGTTTCTCCTATAGTCACTTCATTAATAAATTACTTGCATATAAGTTCATCTAAAGATCTGCTTCTAGACTAGTACTATCTAGTATAGTACTATAGACTAGTACTATACTAGAAGTATAATGCAAATCACAAGTGTGAATCATATATGTCATTTAAAATTATTTTAGTAACCACATTAAAAAGTAAAAAGAAACAGATGAAATTAATTTTAATGCTTTATGTTACCTAATATGTAAAAATTATCATTTCAACAGAAAATAAAAGTAAAAATTATTAATGAAATATTTTATATCTTTTTGTTGTATTGTATCTTTGAAATCAGGTATGTGTAGCTAGCCACATGTCCAGTGTTCATTAGTTACATATGGCTAGTGGCTAACATTTTAGATAGCACAAATCTGGAGAAACCAAACTAAGACATAGACAACCATATTTTACTTGACTGATACCCTATTGATAAATATTGACTTTATTTCCTTCCCCTTCCAATTTTTTATGTTTTGAGGAATATCCTTGGGACAATTATACCTATGGGATCACATCCTTAAGATAATATCCTAAAAATTTTTTTGCCATATCAAACTGTCTTCTGGAAGAACAGCTGTCCATTTCCTCTCACCCTTGGCCACACTGGGTCTTGTTAATCTTCTTCACATTCGTAAACTGATGATGTGAGTTTAGACTTTAAATGTTTCTTCACCTTTTGGTAAACCTAGAGACCATTTTCCTTTCACTTTTTCTTCCTCATTAACCTTGAAGACAGTGGGTTAATAGGGAAGTCTTACTGATTTCCTTATCTCAGGGATGGAAGAGTCCTCACACATATATATTTAATATTACAGCACACAAAATAAAATTCTATACTGGACCCTCAGCCTCTATTAAATTAAATTATGAAATAATCTAAAAGTGGTCTTGTGGAACTTTTTATGTGGTTCTTCTAACCCAGCACACCTGTCAATGTCTGGTTGTCAAAGAGGAGAATAAGGAAACTAAAGGCACTTAAAATTTAACAAAAATTGAGGCACAACAAAATATTCTGTGTAATACTAAAGTACCTACAGACATTCCAATTTCATGGACTGCTTGCTGATTTAACCTGTTCTGAAAGGGAATTTATCTAAAGATCCATATGGATATTGATTTTTAAGTAAGGAAGATAGCCAAATATATTTAATATAGCTTGCAGAACAATCTCTTCGGCTCTAAATTGTTTATGAGTCATTTTGCAGTGAGAGTGAAGTCATTTATCATGACTCAGAATTGATGGTTTCTAAGGCCCAATGATGAATAGGAACACCCCATTCCTGATATAAAGGATGTAGTTTTCCCAGATGCTTGAGAAAACTGACTTTGGGGCTATCCAAATATTTAACTCTTCTGTTTCAAACAATTACAGCCACCGGATCAGTGTGTCTTGTTACCAATATTTGGGAAACATTTTGTAACTATCTTATCTTTCCAGAACCACATATAAGACACAATTCTTTTTTTTTTTTTTCAATGCTATTTTCCCAAATCTCCCCACCCTCTCCCTCTCCCACAGAGTCCATAAGACTGATCTATACATTGGTGTCTCTTTTGCTGTCTTGTACACAGGGTTATTGTTTCCATCTTTCTAAATTCCATATATATGCGTTAGTATACTGTATTGGTGTTTTTCTTTCTGGCTTACTTCACTCTGTATAATAGGTTCCAGTTTCATCCATCTCATTAGAACTGATTCAAATGCATTCTTTTTAATGGCTGAGTAATACTCCATTGTGTATATGTACCACAGCTTTCTTATCCATTCATCTGCTGATGGACATCTAGGTTGCTTCCATGTCCTGGCTATTATAAACAGTGCTGCGATGAACATTGGGGTACACGTGTCTCTTTCCCTTCTGGTTTCCTCAGTGTGTATGCCCAGCAGTGGGATTGCTGGATCATAAGGCAGTTCTATTTCCAGTTTTTTAAGGAATCTCCACACTGTTCTCCATAGTGGCTGTACTAGTTTGCATTCCCACCAACAGTGTAAGAGAGTTCCCTTTTCTCCACACCCTCTCCAGCATTTATTGCTTGTAGACTTATGGATCGCAGCCATTCTGACTGGCGTGAAATGGTACCTCATAGTGGTTTTGATTTGCATTTCTCTGATAATGAGTGATACTGAGCATCTTTTCATGTGTTTGTTAGCCATCTGTATGTCTTCTTTGGAGAAGTGTCTATTTAGTTCTTTGGCCCATTTTTTGATTGGGTCATTTATTTTTCTGGAATTGAGCTGTAGGAGTTGCTTGTATATTTTTGAGATTAGTTGTTTGTCGGTTGCTTCATTTGCTATTATTTTCTCCCATTCTGAAGGCTGCCTTTTCACCTTGCTAATAGTTTCCTTTGTTGTGCAGAAGCTTTTAAGTTTAATTAGGTCCCATTTGTTTATTTTTGCTTTTATTTCCAATATTCTGGGAGGTGGGTCATAGAGGATCCTGCTGTGATGTATGTCGGAGAGTGTTTTGCCTATGTTCTCCTCTAGGAGTTTTATAGTTTCTGGTCTTACATTGAGATCTTTAATCCATTTTGAGTTTATTTTTGTGTATGGTGTTAGAAAGTGGTCTAGTTTCATTCTTTTACAAGTGGTTGACCAGTTTTCCCAGCACCACTTGTTAAAGAGGTTGTCTTTAATCCATTGTATATTCTTGCCTCCTTTGTCAAAGATAAGGTGTCCATATGTGCGTGGATTTATCTCTGGGCTTTCTATTTTGTTCCATTGATCAATATTTCGTCTTTGTGCCAGTACCATACTGTCTTGATAACTGTGGCTTTGTAATAGAGCCTGAAGTCAGGCAGGTTGATTCCTCCAGTTCCATTCTTCTTTCTCAAGATAGCTTTGGCTATTCGAGGTTTTTTGTATTTCCATACAAATTGTGAAATTATTTGTTCTAGCTCTTTGAAGAATACCATTGGTAGCTTGATAGGGATTGCATTGAATCTATAAATTGCTTTGGGTAGTATACTCATTTTCACTATATTGATTCTTCCAATCCATGAACATGGTATATTTCTCCATCTATTAGTGTCCTCTTTGATTTCTTTTATAGTTTTCTATATATAGGTCTTCGGTTTCTTTAGGTAGATATATTCCTAAGTATTTTATTCTTTCCGTTGCAATGGTGAACGGAATTGTTTCCTTAATTTCTCTTTCAGTTTTCTCATTATTAGTGTATAGGAATGCAAGGGATTTCTGTGTGTTGATTTTATATCCTGCAACTTTACTATAATCATTGATTAGTTCTAGTAATTTTCTGGTGGAGTCTTTAGGGTTTTCTATGTAAAGGATCATGTCATCTGCAAACAGTGAGAGTTTTACTTCTTCTTTTCCAATTTGGATTCCTTTTATTTCTTTTTCTGCTCTGATTGCTGTGGCCAAAACTTCCAAAACTATGTTGAATAGTAATGGTGAAAGAGGGCACCCTTGTCTTGTTCCTGACTTTAGAGGAAATGCTTTCAATTTTTCACCATTGAGGATAATGTTTGCTGTGGGTTTGTCATATATAGCTTTTATTATGTTGAGGTATGTTCCTTCTATTCCTGCTTTCTGGAGAGTTCTTATCATAAATGGATGTTGAATTTTGTCAAAGGCTTTCTCTGCATCTATTGAGATAATCATATGGTTTTTGTTTTTCAATTTGTTAATGTGGTGTATTACATTGATTGATTTGCGGATATTGAAGAATCCTTGCATCCCTGGGATAAAGCCCACTTGGTCATGGTGTATGATCTTTTTAATGTGTTGTTGGATTCTGATTGCTAGAATTTTGTTAAGGATTTCTGCATCTATATTCATCAGTTATATTGGCCTGTAGTTTTCTTTTTTTGTGGGATCTTTGTCAGGTTTTGGTATTAGGGTGATGGTGGCCTCATAGAATGAGTTTGGAAGTTTACCTTCCTCTGCAATTTTCTGGAAGAGTTTGAGCAGGATAGGTGTTAGCTCTTCTCTAAATTTTTGGTAGTATTCAGCTGTGAAGCCATCTGGACCTGGGCTTTTGTTTGCTGGAAGATTTTTGATTACAGTTTCAATTTCCATGCTTGTGATGGGTCTGTTAAGATTTTCTATTTCTTCCTGGTCCAGTTTTGGAAAGTTGTACTTTTCTAATAATTTGTCCATTTCTTCCACGTTGTCCATTTTATTGGCATATAATTGTTGATAGTAGTCTCTTATGCTCCTTTGTATTTCTGTGTTGTCTGTTGTGATCTCTCCATTTTCATTTCTAATTTTATTGATTTGATTTTTCTCCCTTTGTTTCTTGATGAGTCTGGCTAATGGTTTGTCAATTTTATTTATCCTTTCAAAGAACCAGCTTTTGGCTTTGTGGATTTTTGCTATGGTCTCTTTTGTTTCTTCTGCATTTATTTCTGCCCTAATTTTTATGATTTCTTTCCTTCTACTAACCCTGGGGTTCTTCATTTCTTCCTTTTCTAGTTGCTTTAGGTGTAGGGTTAGGTTATTTATTTGAGTTTTTTCTTGTTTCTTTAGGTATGCCTGTATTGCTATGAACTTTCCCCTTAGGACTGCTTTTAAAGTGTCCCACAGGTTTTGAGTTGTTGTGTTTTCATTTTCAGTAGTTTCTGTGTAAATTTTGATTTCTTCTGTGATTTGTTGGTTATTCAGCAGCGTGTTGTTCATCCTCCATATGTTGGAATTTTTAATAGTTTTTCTCCTGTAATTGAAATCTAATCTTACTGCATTGTGGTCAGAAAAGATGCTTGGAATGATTTCTATTTTTTTGAATTTACCAAGGCTAGATTTATGGCCCAGGATGTGATCTATCCTGGAGAAGGTTCCATGTGTGCTTGAGAAAAAGGTGAAATTCACTGTTTTGGGATGAAATGTCCTATAGATATCAATTAGGTCTAACTGGTCTATTGTATCGTTTAACGTTTGTGTTTCCTTGTTAATTTTCTGTTTAGTTAATCTATCCATAGATATGAGTGGGGTATTAAAGTCTCCCACTATTATTGTGTTATTGTTAATTTCTCCTTTCATACTTGTTAGCATTTGTCTCACATATTGCGGTGCTCCTGTGTTGGGTGCATATATATTTATAATTGTTATATCTTCTTCTTGGATTGATCCTTTGATCATTATGTAGTGACCATCTTTGTCTCTTTTCACAGCCTTTGTTTTAAAGTCTATTTTATCTGATATAAGTATTGCTACTCCTGCTTTCTTTTGGTCCCTATTTGCATGGAAAATCTTTTTCCAGCCCTTCACTTTCAGTCTGTATGTGTCCCCTGTTTTGAGGTGGGTCTCTTGTAGACAACATATGTAGGGGTCTTGTTTTTGTGTCCATTCAGCCAGTCTTTGTCTTTTGGTTGGGGCATTCAACCCATTTACATTTAAGGTAATTACTGATAAGTATGATCCCTTTGCCATTTACTTTATTGTTTTGGGTTCGAGTTTATACACTATTTTTGTGTTTTCTGTCTAGAGAAAATCCTTTAGTATTTGTTGGAGAGCTGGTTTTGTGGTGCTGAATTCTCTCAGCTTTTGCTTGTCTGAGAAGCTTTTGATTTCTCCTTCATACTTGAATGAGATCCTTGCTGGGTACAATAATCTGGGCTGTAGGTTATTTTCTTTCATCACTTTAAGTATGTCTTGCCATTCCCTCCTGGCTTGAAGAGTTTCTATTGAAAGATCAGCTGTTATCCTACTGGGAATTCCCTTGTGTGTTATTTGTTGTTTTTCCCTTGCTGCTTTTAATATTTGTTCTTTGTGTTTGATCTTTGTTAATTTGATTAATATGTGTCTTGGGGTGTTTCGCCTTGGGTTCATCCTGTTTGGGACTCTCTGGGTTTCTTGGACTTGGGTGATTATTTCCTTCCCCGTTTTAGGGAAGTTTTCAACTATTATCTCCTCAAGTATTTTCTCATGGTCTTTCTTTTTGTCTTCTTCTTCTGGGACCCCTATGATTCGAATGTTGTAGCGTTTAATATTGTCCTGGAGGTCTCTGAGATTGTCCTCATTTCTTTTAATTCGTTTTTCTTTTATCCTCTCTGATTCATTTATTTCTAGCATTCTATCTTCTAATTCACTAATCCTATCTTCTGCCTCTGTTATTCTACTATTTGTTGCCTCCAGAGTGTTTTTAATTTCATTTATTGCATTATTCATTTTATATTGACTCTCTTTTATTTCTTCTAGGTCCTTGTTAAACCTTTCTTGCATCTTCTCAATCTTTGTCTCCAAGCTATTTATCTGTGATTCCATTTTGATTTCAAGATTTTGGATCAATTTCACTATCATTATTCGGAATTCTTTATCAGGTAGATTCCCTATCTCTTGGGCATTTATCCTGTTCCTTTATCTGCTGGGTATTCCTCTGTCTCTTCATCTTGTTTAAATTGCTGAGTTTGGGGTGTCCTTTCTGTATTCTGGCAGTTTGTGGGGTTCTATTTATTGTGGCGTTTCCTCGCTCTGTGTGGGTTTGTACAGGTGGCTTGTCAAGGTTTCTTGGTTAGGGAAGCTTGTGTCGGTGTTCTGGTGAGTGGAGCTGTATTTCTTCTCTCTGGAGTGCAATAAAATGTCCAGTAATGAGTTATGGGATGTCTATGGTTTTGGGGTGACTTTGGGCTGCCTGTATCTTGGAGCTCAGGGCTGTGTTCCTTGCTGCTGGAGAATTTGCTTGGTATGTCTTGCCCTGAAACTTATTTCGCCCAGAGAGGTTTACAGCATTATATGTAGAAGAGAAGAGTGAGGAGAGAGTTAGAGGTGACCCGAATGAGATGAGGTGGAATCAATAGAGGAGAGAGTGGGCTATTCAGTAATCTCTTCCTTATGTGCACTCCACAACTCGACTGCTCAGAGTTGTTCACAGAGTTATACAGAGAAGAGAAGAAGGAAGAAAATGGCAGAGGTGGCCAGGAGGATAAATGGGGGGAATGAAAAGGAGGGAGACAGATCCAGCCAATAATCAGTTCCCTAAGTGTTCTCCACCATCTGGAACACACAGAAATTCACAGAGTTGGGTAGAGTAGAGAGGGGTTAAGGAGGAGACACAGGCGACCTAGTGGGGAAAAAGGAGAGTCCAAAGGGAGAGAGAGCAGTTAAGCCAGTAATCTCGCTCCCTAGTGAAAAATGAGTACTGAAGATTGGGTTCTTAAGGTACAGAATTGGTAACAAATACATAAAAACAAAATTTTAAAATCTAGAGTAGAATTTGGAATTTCAAAAATACGATGTTAAAGAAAAGAAGAAGGAAAAGAAAGAGAGAAAAAACAAACAAACAAAAACAAACAAGGTCGCAAAAATTATAAAGAAAATATAGGTACAAAATTGATAACTAATACCAAAAAGCAAAAGTTAAAAATCTAGAGTAGAGTTTGGAATTTAAAAAATACAATGTTAAAAAAAAAAAGAAGAAGAAGAAAAAGAAAGAGAGAGGAAAAAAAAAAAAAACAAACAAGAACAAACAAGGTCGCATAAATTATAAAAAAAAAAAAAAAGAATACAGGTACAAAATTGATAACAAATACCAAAAAGCATAAATTAAATATCTAGAATAGAGTTTGGAATTTCAAAAGTAGTTGTTCCATAGCATTTAGATGGAGAATCTTATTTTCACTCTACATTCCCGTCCTTATAAAGTATGTGTTAAAAAGATTCCTTCAATACTATATAATTCCAAAATTCGGGGTTTCAAACAAGGACTTTCATGATTCTGTAGTGTATGTTTTTCCTACTCCTCTGCACTTCTGCAACTCATGCTTCTGATGTAGAGGACTGGTCTTCTGTACGAGTGGGAATAGAGATAAACCCTTCAAAATCAAGCCCTTAAATGTTCTTAAGAGAATAACAATTTGTCCTTCCCCATGTCATCATCTGTTCCCTAAAGTATCCAGCTGCAAAGTTAAAAAAGAAAAAGCAAGCAGCTGTGAATTGTTTTAGTGCAGCACAAGCTAAAGGTTCATTTAAAACATCTAACACAAGATATCTATAGCAGTGTGTCTCATCATAAAATGCCTGATCTATATTATTTCAACTGGCAATAAATATTCAGTTCAGCCACTCAGTCGTGTCTGACTCTTTGTGAACCCCTGGACTGCAGCACACCAGGCCTCCCTGTCCATCACCAACTCCTGGAATTTACTCAAACTCATGTCCATTGAGTCGGTGATGCCATCCAACCATCTCATCCTCTGCCGTCCCCTTCTCCTCTCCCGCCTTCAATCTTTCCCAGCATCAGGGTCTTTTCAAATAACCACATCAAGTGGTCAAAGTATTGGAGTTTCAGCTTCAGCATAAATTACAAATGAGGTCATGGTCTACTAGGATCATGGCTTACTAATATCCCATTTTTCACACCAAGGAAGTCATAATTGTGTTTAACCCCAAATAGTTTGATTCTGAGAGTTAGTTTTGTGGGACTACCCTTATGCCAAGAATTGTATGAGACAGAGAACTGTCAGAAGATGGAAACCATGCTAGATGTTTCAAATGGGAGGAATTTACTATAGGAAGTTTGTTACAGAGATGTTTAAAGATCTAAGGAATCAAACATGAGACAGAGAGCTATCCTAGAAATTAGGAACAGCATAATACCACTACCAACCCAAGGTTTGGAGAGAGAACAGAGGAGACAGTACTCCCAGAGTCCAGGAATCATGGAAACCCAGTGGAAACTAATCAAGGCATGCCTAATCAGGGGCAAGTGGGACCAGGAAGAGAGAGGCTGTCAAGAATTAGAGCCACAGAAGAGATACGGCCAGTGCTGGAGACACACCAAAACAGAGAAAGAGAGGGACATTCTCTTGCTTCTCCCCTCCTTTTACTATATAGTTCTCCACCAGTGCCTCTGACTGGTTTATTATGCCTGGAAGCCAGTTAGCAAAGGAGTCTGGGATATGTGGGTTCTTTGACCTACAGTCCATGTGTGCATGCCCAGTTGCTCATTTGTGTCGAATTCTTTGCGACACCATGCACTTTAGCCCGCCAGGCTCCCCTGTCCATGGAATTCTCCAGGCAAGAATACTGGAGTGAGTTGCCATTTCCTTCTCCAAGAGATCCTCCCAACCCAGGGATCGAACCTGTGTCTCTGGCGTTTCCTGTATTGGCAGGCATCCAACACACAAACACATATGCACTCTCATGCACACAGGTGCCTACACACAGGCCTGGTCTACTAGGCACCTGCATGCATAAACGTGCCTATGTGTTTGTGTGTTGGTTGCTATGACAGTTATTTGCCTGTTTACTCTCACATCCATTTCCTGCTCTTTTCTGCCTTGCTCTATAGGTCAAGGAAAAACTTCCCAGGTGACACAGTGGTAAAGAACCTGCCTGCCAATACAGGGAATATAGTCATAGGCCTGTTCCAACTCAAAGGGAGAGGAATTAATCCCAGGTGGTGCTAGTGGTTAAAAAAAACCTGCCTGCCAGTGCAGGAAACATAGAGACGGGGTTCTGTCCCTGGGTCGGGAAGATCCCATGGAGGAGGGCATGACAACCACTCCAATATTCTTGCCTGGAAAACCCCATGGACAGAGGAGCCTGATCAGCTACAGTCCAAAGGGTCACAAAGAGTCAGACACAGCTGAGGTGTCTTAGCACACATGCACTTGATGCGGAATTCACAAAGTCACGTCATAGAGAACTATGTTGGATAAGATGTTATTACAACCATCTTTCAAGAATATAATCTACTCTACCATGAACTCTTCAGTTCAGTTGCTCAGTCATGTCCGACTCTTTGCGACCCCATGAATAGCAGCACGCCAGGCCTCCCTGTCCATCACCAACTCCCGGAGTTCACTCAGACTCACATCCATTGAGTCAGTGATGTCATCCAGCCATCTCATCCTTTGTCATCCCCTTCTCCTCCTTCCCCCAATCCCTCCTAGCATCAGAGTCTTTTCCAATGAGTCAACTCTTCGCATGAGGTGGTCAAAGTACTGCAGTTTCAGCTTTAGCATCATTCCTTCCAAAGAAATCCCAGGGCTGATCTCCTTTAGAATGGACTGGTTGGATCTCCTTGCAGTCCAAGGGACTCTCAAGAGTCTTCTCCAACACCACAGTTCAAAAGCATCAATTCTTCGGCGCTCAGCTTTCTTCACAGTCCAACTCTCACATCCATACATGACCACTGGAAAAACCATAGCCTTGACTAGACGAACCTTTGTTGGCAAAGTAATGTCTCTGCTTTTCAATATGCTATCTAGGTTGGTCATAACTTTCTTTCCAAGGAGTAAGCGTCTTTTAATTTCATGGCTGCAGTCACCATCTGCACTATGAACTCTTACAGAGTTACAATTACTGGAGAATTCATTTATTAATAAAATCACACAAATGAGTGGACTGAGTGTAAAAGAAGGAGGAGGATGTGATTATAAAAATACAGTAACAAGAATCTGACGTGAAATAAGGATTGTGTAGTTTCCCTGAGCAACCAGCTCTTGAATGATTATCTAAATGATGAGTAGGAATTAACCAGGAAAGGTGTTTAGAGATAGAATGGAGCAGAAAGCATTTCAAATGATGATAACAACATATGCAAAGGTTCTGTGGCAGAAGAGGCTGTGGCTTGTACAATGACTTGAAAGGAAATCTCAGTTATCTGAAGAACAAAAGAGAGAATATAAGAAGAGCTAAGGCTAGAGAAAGAAGTAGGAAAAGATCAAATATATAGGGCTTTGCAGGACATGTAAAGGACTTTGGTCTTTATCCTAAAGTCAGTGATGACAAACTGAAAGATTTTAGTAAAGGGAGAGACAAGGTCAGATTTAGCTTTCAGAAAGATCCAATATTCTTTAAATATGGAAAATGGATTAAAAGGGGGTGAGGGTTCAGAAAAGAAACAGAGGGACCAGTTAGAAAACTGTTGCCAAGATCCAGGTAAGAGATGACAGCAGTTTGGACTAGGTTGGTTGCAGGGTAAATGGAGAGAAGTGAAATCATTCAAGAAATATTAAAAAGTCAAATTCATAGAACATGAGAGTAAGGGTGAATTTAAGTAAGGAAATAGACGATGTCTGGAGGAACACCTAGTTTTGAGGAGTGCACAGACAGAAGGATACTGATGCCACTCATTGAGATAAGGAACACAGCAGGAAACTGTTTCATTGTGGGAGATAAAGATTTTGGTCTTGGGCATGTTGAGTTTAAAGAGGCTTTGGAACATCATACAGTTGGAGGGAGATTTTAAGCAGGCAACTGGATACTTAGAGGAGGCATATCACTTGGAGATACAAATTGAGAAGTTTTCTGCTTAGAGAGGGTTACTGAAGTTGTGGGCATGAGGTACATCAGACCCATCATCTGGTTAAAATGTATTGCTTGAAACTTGAAATTTTTGACTACTTGAAACATGAAAGGGAATCTTTCTTCCTTCCCCCTCCCTTTCCTCTTCCAAATGACTGACTTGGATACATGGAATTCTGTAGGCCAGCAGAGCCCAGTTGGAAAATCTGATTTAGTGCAATCTTTCCATTTCTCAGATAGACAAACAGATTTAGAGACAGAAAACACTGAGAAGATACTGGAGCCTGAGATTCCTGACTGCTACCTCACCCAGTTATTGCTCAGTATACCTGGAGAGTGACTGAAAGCTTGTATCTTTAGTTATCCTGTACTAGAAAAAAAGTTTAGTTACCTTGTCTATCTGAAACCCCACTTAAAGAAATATACATTCTCTACAATTTTACTGCAATAATTGTAGAAATTGTATTTACAAGATCAACTTAGAAAGACAAATCTTTTATAATACATTGACACAGAACAATGGTTGGAAAATTAACTTTTATAGATATGAAACACTAAAAGAAGTCATTTGCTCCCTTGGTAATATCAAGGACTTCTCTTCCTAGTCATTGTATCCCAGATAGCCTGAATACACTTCTGAATGTTTTAATTTCAATTACATCTCAACCAATGTTGTCAATCTGAGACACCAGTGTCTCCCAAGATTATTTATTTTGGAGAATCCTAATACTAACTGGATACAATCGGCTTCCATACCCAACTTCATCAATACTGATTTGAAATGTTCCATGATGCTTTTGAGCTGTGGTGTTGGAGAAGACTCTTGAGAGTCCCTTGGACTGCAAGGAGATCCAACCAGTCCATCCTAAAGGAGATTGGTCCTGGGTGTTCATTGGAAGGACTGATGTTGAAGCTGAAACTCCAATACTTTGGACATGTCATGCGAAGAGTTGACTCATTGGAAAAGACCCTGATGCTGGGAAGTATTGAGGGCAGGAGGAGAAGGGGACGACAGAGGATGAGATGGTTGGATGGCATTACCGACTCAAGGGACATGGGTTTGGGTGGACTCCGGGAGTTGGTGATGGACCAGGGAGGCTTGGCGTGCTGTGTTTCATGGGGTCGCAAAGAGTCGAACACAACTGAGTGACTGAACTGAACTGATTGAGGAATGATGCTTTACTAAATGGCTTTGCATCTTTACTACTACTACTACTAAGTCACTTCAGTTGTGTCCAACTCTGTGCGACCCCATAGACGGCAGCCCACCAGGCTCCCCTGTCCCTGGGATTCTCCAGGCAAGAACACTGGAGTGAATTGCCATTTCCTTCTCCAATGCATGAAAGGGAAAAGTGAAAGTGAAGTCGCTCAGTCGTGTCTGACCCTCAGAGACCCCATGGACTGCAGCCTTCCAGGCTCCTCCACCCATGGGATTTTCCAGGCAAGAGTACTGGAGTGGGGTGCCATTGCCTTCTCCATGCATCTTTACTAAATATACCATAGTTGGATTCATGACCAAGTTATATTCAGCCTTAGAATGTGTTCTGATAATGCATCAAAGAGTGGATTGATTTAGAGGTACCCAAATTTGGTATCGGAGAAGGCAATGGCACCCCACTCCAGTACTCTTGCCTGGAAAATCCCATGACTGAGCAGCAGCAAATTTGGTATGAGGATCACTGGTGATCCATAAGATAGGCTAGATAAGATAGGATCCCTTAGAGTCCAGTAGTATGAATGTTCTATAAATTAACAATGCTGCTGCTGCTGCTAAGTTGCTTCAGTCGTGTCCGACTCAGTGCAACCCCATAGACGGCAGCCCACCAGACTCTCCCATCCCTGGGATTCTCCAAGCAAGAACACTGGAGTGGGTTGCCATTTCCTTCTCCAATGCATGAAAGTGAAAAGTGAAAGTGAAGTCTCTCGGTCGTGTCCGACTCTTAGCGACCCCGTAGACTGCAGCCTACCAGGCTCCTCCATCCAAGGGATTTTCCAGGCAAGAGTACTGGAGTGGGGTGCCATTGCCTTCTCCAAAATTAACAATGACCATGTTTTTATTTGCTTCGAAAATCATTGGTCTATTTAAGGAACAGTCATGTGCCAGCTACCACCCCTTACTCCTTGTACATACACAACAGGCATGGCTAATTTAACAATCACTGGACAACTGAACTTAGGGAAATAAGTATAAATTGATAAGTGTCATATGTCCAGGTGACCATATGTCCCAGTTTGCCCAGAACAGTACCTATTGTTTTGCCTTAATTATTAACAGTGCCTCTTTTGTTCTCATATAAGTGTTCTGGATTAGATGGTGCCTAACTGTGCATCACTAATCTATTGTAAATAACTCTGCTCAAAGATTAAGTATGTTAGATTTTCACTCTCCACCATTTGAATTGAAAGATGAAATTAGATTCCTATGATTAATAGTGAAGCCTGAAACTGAAAATTCATGAAGTAGAGAGAAATGGGAGGGTCATGATAGGGCATGAGTGAGTCAACATTATGAGTAATTCAAATTTATGAATAAGTAAGAGCTCTGAAGTTGAGAAAAGATCTGCAGAATAAAGAGTGAGAAATTAGTTTGGAGGTAAGAGGAGAAGAGACTGACAAAGAAACCCAGCATGTTCTATGTAATAATGATGGAAGCTTATAGTGAATACTCATGGGTTCCCAATGCCAAACCCGTTTGCCATGAGACTGAGTCTCATTCCAGAGCCAGTTCTTGGATTTCTATGGGATCATTTCTTCCATACTGATTCAGTTCAGTTCAGTTCAGTTCAGTCACTCAGTCATGTCCGACTCTTTGCGACCCCATGAACTGCAGCACGCCAGGCCTCCCTGTCCATCACCAACTCCCAGAGTCCACCCAAACCCATGTCCATCGAGTCAGTGATGCCATCCAACCATCTCATCCTCTGTCGTCCCCTTCTCCTCCTGCTGTCAACCTTTCCCAGCATCAAGGTCTTTTCAAATGAGTTAGCTCTTCGCATCAGGTGGCCAAAGTACTGGACTTTCAGCTTCAACATCAGTCCTACCAATGAATGTCCAGGACTGATCTCCTTTAGGATGGACTGGTTGGATGTCCTTGCAGTCCAAGGGACTCTAAAGAGTCTTCTCCAACACCACAGTTCAAAAGCATCAATTCTTCGGCACTCAGCCTTTCAACTCTCACAACCATAGATGACCACTGGAAAAACCATAACCTTGACTGGACAGACCTTTGTTGACAAAGTAATGTCTCTGCTTTTCAATATGCTGTCTAGTTTGGTCATAACTTTCCTTCCAAGGAGTAACCGTCTTTTAATTTCATGGCGGCAATCACCATCTGCAGTGATTTTGGAGCCCAGAAAAATAAAGTCAGCCACTGTTTCCACTGTTTCTTCATCTATTTGCAATGAAGTGATGGGACCATACTGATTATCTTTGTTTAAGTTTCCCTGGAAGCAGACCTTAGGACAAGAATTTCAGTGCAAGTAATTTATTTAGTAAGTGGTTCAATGAAACACTGGTAGTGGGTGGGGATTTGAGACAGAGAAGGGAAGAAAGCCGATATAGGTATTTTCACGAGCATATTACTACTATAGGCAACTGGGGCTTATTCACGCTGGGAGCTCCCGGAAGACAGCATAAAGGGCAATTTGGTTGTCTACTCAAGGGACAACAAAGCAGAGATATTTATTTACCACACTCAATTATCATTGGTGGATGGTTACTTCTAGGACTCGGAATTCCTTGGCACTTCTGATGTGCTCCTTGCTTGGGCTGGGCATGATTTTATGGCCAGAGAAAACTCGTAGATAATCCTGTGTGCTTGGAAAAAGAACCATTAGATGGTACTCAAGAACCATCTCTTGAGTACCAATGTTTCAGGTAGTCTGAATGTGTTTCTCTTTATCACTACAGAAATTACCCAAGACAGTGTTGTTTCTGTTGTTTAGTTGCTAAATCACGTCTGACTCTTTGCAATCCCATGGACTGTAGCCCGCCAGGCTCCTCTGTCCATGGGATTTCCCAGGAAAGAATATGGAATTGGGTAGCCATTTCCTTCTCCAGGGGATCCTCCCAACCCAGGAATCAAACCCGTGTCTCCTGCACTGGCAGGCGGATTCTTTACTGCTGGGCCACCAGGGAAGCCCAAGTCCAACCAATCATTTATTTTCCTACCAAAAGAGTCCCTTTTCTCTTCTTTATTGCCAATACCTGTTATCTCTTCATTTTTTTTTATAAAAGCCATCTAATAGGTACGAGGTGATAATTCATTGTGATTTCAATTTGCATTTTCCTGATGATGAGTGACATTGAACAATTTTTTGTGTATCTGTGAGCCATTTGTATGTCTTCTTTGGAAAAATGTCTATCCAAATTCTCTGCCTGTTTTTTAATCAGATTGTTTGTTTTTTGCTATGGAGTTCCTTATATATTTTGGATATTAGCCTCTTATTAGATAGATGGTTTGCAAATATTTTCTCCCATTCCATAGTTTGCTTTATCATTTTGATGATTTTTTTCACTATAAAGAAGCTTTTTATGATGTAGTCCCACTTACTGATTTTTTGCTCTTGTTGCTTGTACTTTTGGTATCATATAGAAAAAACTCATTGCCAATAAATGTCAAGGAGCTTTTCCCCTGTGCTTTCTTCTAGTGCCTTTACAGCTTCCGATCTTACATTTAATGCTTTAATACATTTCAAGTTAATTTTTGTGAGTGGTGTAAGACAGAGGTCACTGTATTCTTCAACTCCAGGGTTTCTGTTTGATTTGCTTTAAGATTTCTATTTCTTTGTTGTACTTCCCATTTTGTTCATGCATTGTTTTCCAATTTCATTTAGCTATTTATCTGTGTATTTTGTAGTTCTCTGAATTTCTTTAAAAGGATTATTCTGAATTCTTCACCAGATAGTTCATAGATTTTCAGTTTTTTAGGGTTAGTCATTGGAGTTTATTAGTTTCCTTTGGTGATGTCCTGTTTCCTTGGTTATTCATGATCATTGATGCCTTGCATTAGTGTTCACACATTTGAAGTAATACTCCTGCCAATCTTTATAGACTAGCTTCAGCAGGTAAGCCTTTCACCAATCAGCCAGTCCAAGATTCTGTATGGGCAGTCTGGTGGTGTCCATGGGCAGGCTTGCTGCTGGAGTCCTTGAGTGGGTAGATCTGATACCTAGATCAGCAGGTGGAAAGACCTGGTGGTTAGATACATAGAGACCATCCTAGTACCTGGGTCAGTGGATGAGGGGCCTGGAGCTGGGTTCACGGGTGTAGGCCTGTCACTTGAGTCTCTGATGAATGAGCCTGGGTCCTGGGTTTATGTGGGTAAACCTGGATCCTGGTTTCACAGGGGCCATCCAGACACTGAGGACCCTGGGGAAGGCCAAGAGTGTTGGTCCCTGAGGGTCAGTTTGTTACAGAAGTCATCTCAGAGCCTGGTTTCACAGTAGCTGGCCTGGAGGTTGAGACCACAGGAGCCAGCTGGAAACCTAGGTCCACAGGAGACAGTCTGGATGCTAGGTATGTGGGGGCTAGCCTGATACTGGAGTTGGATGAAAGCCTGGATCTGTGGTAGTCAACCTGAGGCTGAGCCTAGCTGGGAGACTGAGTGTGTGGGTGTCCACCTAGAGCCTGTGTTTATGGGGTGCTGATTGGAAGTCTGGGGCCACAGGAGCCACCCTGGGCCTTGAGAGCCAGCTGGCCCTGCTGCTGCTACTGCTGCTGCTAAGTTGCTTCAGTCGTGTCCGACTCTGTGTGACACCATAGACGGCAGCCCACCAGGCTCCCCCGTCCCTGGGATTCTCAGGCAAGAACACTGGAGTGGGTTGCCATTTCCTTCTCCAATACATGAAAGTGAAACATGAAAGTGAAGTCACTCAGTCATGTCCTACTCTTTGAGACCCCATGGACTGCAGCCTACCAAGCTCCTCCATCCATGGGATTTTTCAGGCAAGAGTACTGGAGTGGGGTGCCATTGCCTTCTCCCAGCTGGCCTTGGGATGTGCCCAGACCTAGGTTCATAGGAACTTTTTGGGAACCTGGTACCATAAGAGATGGGTGGTGCTAGGGTGTACTGGGAGCCTGGGTTTGTGGAAGCCCTCTAGGAGTCTGGTATCACAGGAGCTACCTGGGTATGCTGGAGCCAGCAGGTATCTGGGTGGGCCAAAGACCTAAGTTCCTGGAAATTCACAAGGATCCACCTAGCATCATGGGCACTGGCCTGTTGCTGGGGTGGGCTGGTGCTGGCATCTGTGGTAAAATTGGGCATTCACTTGATTTTCCTTCTCTCATGAAGAGGGTATCTCTCTCCATGCTAGACTGCCTGGGCTTGGAGGAGGGGTGATGGGGTAGTGTGAATATATCTCTCCTTTCTTCTTTGGTGCATCTTTTCTTATTTCTAGCTTTACCCATGTGCTGCAAACACTCAGCTGGCATCCTTAGCTCTTGTGAAGATATTTTCCTATGTGGATGTTTTCAAATTGTTATTTCTAGGAGGGGATATGCACCAGAAATTCATCACTCCCTCTCTCTCTTAAAGTCATTTTCAAAAATTCAGTATATCACAGCATCATGGAGTTGAAAAAGCTCTTATCAATTATCTGTTGCAGCCTCTGCCTAGTGCAAAAATTTATTTTACATCAATAGATGAATATCCCTTTTTGGCTTTGAGTAGCTAGAAAATATTTCAGTGGAGTATTCTTTTCTGAGCAGGAGATAAGTTGGAATTTATTTCAAGTGATATACTTTGGCTAGGGATGAGGTTTTTCATAAACTCCCAGTCAAGCTATTAAAATACATTAATATGTTCATCCAATTTTGATCATTTTTTGGCCCCAACATAGTTTATTATTTTCACCTAATTCAGAAAATAACATGAATGTGGACATAAATAAGATTTTAAAAAGTAGACACTTATCTTCTGAATAGGATGATTGAAATCTATTATTAAAATAATAGAACTTTAGGAATAATTAACCATTTAAAATCAAAGCTTTCTTTAGAATTAATTTTGCTACATGATGAACTAACAGCTACAACCATTTAAGATCAGTTCAGTTCAGTCGCTCAGTCATGTCCAACTCTTTGTGACCCCATGGACTGCAGCACGCCAGGCCTCCCTGTCCATCACCAACTCCTGGAGTTTACTCAAACTCATGTCCATTGAGTTGGTGATGCCATCCAACCATCTCATCCTGTCATCCCCTTCTCCTCCCGCCTTCAATCTTTCCCACCGTTTAAGAAACACAAAGCCATTTTACCAATATAACACAATAAAATATGTTTGCAGTAGGTGTTTATAAGGTAAAGCAGTTCCAGTTAGTGATTAAGGCTTTTCAAGTTGTTTTAAAAAAAACTTTTTTCCTAAACTCCAGCTGTTGGGTTTTCTTCCCACAGGTGTTCAATGAAAATATGCTTCTTCTTTTTTAAAATTATGGTAACATATATGTAAAATTTACCATTTTACCATTTTTATGTGTATACTTCAGTGACATTAAGTACATTTATACTGTTTTGCAGCCATCAGCATCATCCATTGGAAGAATTCTTTCCATTCTGCCAAACAGAAACTCTGTTCCCCTTAAACAGTAACTGCCCATCCCCCTTCCCACCCCCCTCAGCTCCTGGCAACTACCATTCTCCTGTCTTTATGAGCATGATTATTCTAGGTATCTCACATCTGTTGTTGTTCAGTTGCTAAGTTTTGTCCGACTCCTTGCAACCCTATGGACTGCACCAATGCCAAGCTTCCCTCTCCTTCACTGTCTCTCAGGGTTTGCTCAGATTCATGTCCACTGAGTCAGTGATGATATCTAACTATCTCATCCTCTGTCACCCTCGTCTCCTTTTGCCTTCAATCCTTTGCTTCAATATAAGTGGAATCCTACAGTATTTGTCCTTTTGCGACTGGCTTATTTGAAAATGTGCCTCTTTTCCTTCCAAATTCAGAAAAATTGGTACAGGATGTCAGGTGCTGCTGCTTTCCACTGGTGAAAGTGCATGTATATCTAATGCATAGAAGGTTCACTGATGATTACAAAACAATACCATGTATCTTACCTCTGGGCAAAAAAAAAAGTGATTTCATTGTCCTTGCAAGAAGATTCACAGAAGGCCTATCCAGGTGCTTTCTATTAAAATAACAGTTCCCTCCAGCTACCTAACCTAGATTTTAAATTATGTAAAATTAGTTGGAAGAAAAAACCTGAATAAACACGTTCTAGGGTGTGGCAATGTAGTTACCCTATTTTATTTTTCAGGAGTATGTCCATTCCACAAAAATATTCATGAGCAAACTTTGATTGTTTTCTGCAAATCAAGGCCATCCCATTCCCCTGCCAGTGACTGGTTTGGAGGGAGATGTGAGCCCCATTTCTGGCCAGTGACTGAAGGGAGGTCAGCCAGAGGTCACCCTTTCTGGGAAAGGGTGTCTTGGTCTTAAAAAAGATTCACCTGGAAAATATCAGTCCTTTCCCTTTTGCTGCCTCCATGTGATCCATTTTGTTAGTGTGAGGAATGCAAGGCTGAGGTACAAAGCTACCATGCTGAGGATGGCAGAGGAGAAAGACAGAAACTTAGGGGACTGGATAGTTTTAGTGAGCCACTGGATTAATGAACCCTGGAGCAATCCCACCTCTGGACTTCAAGTAACATGAGAAAGCAGTGTTTTCTTATTGTTTAAGCCAGTTGAGATGGAGTTGTCTATTTCTTGCAGACACTTAATTGATAAGATAGATCACATGATACCACAGAGTGGTTTCCCTTGGAAGCAGATTTTGACATAGAGTTTACTTTGCAGGAGATTTCATAAGCAGTGTTTTGTGGAAGGGAGTGGGGAAAAAAAAAAACTAGGCAAACAAAGTGAAGCTGTGAGGTAGGCAATGATGACCATGGGTGACCTCATCAAGAGGTTCTATTTGGGTTTATATATCCAGGCCTTATCTCTCTATCTTCATTAGTCATTGGAATGCATCTGTCCTTAGAACACTGTGACCTGGGACCTAGCAGCTCTCAGGAGCTAAGGCAATCCCTGAGGGGGTAGTTGAAGGTGGATGGCACTCCCAGAATCTGTGACAACATATTCTTCATTGAAGAGGAATCTGCATGGTTGATGACAGTGCCCACCACTGAGGATTCCTGCTGCTGCTGCTAAGTCGCTTCAGTTGTGTCCAACTCTGTGCAACCCCATAGACGGCAGCCCACCAGGCTCCCCGTCCCTGGGATTCTCCAGGCAAGAACACTGGAGTGGATTGCCATTTCCTTCTCCAGTGCATGAAAGTGAAAAGTGAAAGTGAAGTCGCTCAGTCATGTCTGACTCGTAGTGACCCCATGGACTGCAGCCTACCAGGCTCCTCTGTCCATGGGATTTTCCAGACAAGAGTACTGGATTGGGTTGCCATTGCCTTCTCCCCACTGAGGATTAACTTGAGACCATTCAAAGAACAGATACCTCTCCTAGGACTAGAAAAGCATATGCTCCTGAGACTCACTTGACCTGCCTAACTTTCGGTAGACTGTGGCTTATGCTGTGATGGCAGTCAGGTATTTTTGCTGTGTTAGCCTTCTTTTAACTTCCTTTTGTTTGATTGTCGAGGTTAAGAATTGAATTTTCCTTAAACATTTGTAAATTTTGACTAAACTATTGTCCATTTGGGTTTAACGTGACCACAATGGTTTGGTGTTTTACTGAATGACCAGCTTAGCTAACCTTGCTTACTTCCTTGCCAGACAGTCTCCCTCTTGTAACTCCTCTCTTGGTTTGCTGTATAACTCTGTCTCAGTCCCTATGTAATCCTTTTTTAAAAAAATTGAAGTATAGTTGATTTGCAATGTTCCAGGAATACAGCAAAGTGATTCAGTTATACATAATATATAACATATATGTCTATTCTTTTTCACAGTATCTTATTATAAGATATTGAATATAGTTCCCTGTGCTATACAGTAAGTCCTTGTTATTAATCTGTTTTATATATAGTACTGTGTATCTGTTAGTCCCAAGTTTCTAATTTATTCCTCTCTTTTCCCTTTGATAACTATGTTTGTTTTTGGTATTCTTGTGAGTCAGTTCCTGTTTTGTAAATAAGTTCATTTGTATCATTTTTTTTAGATTCCACATATAAGTGATATCATGTAATATTTGTCTTTCTCTGACTTATTTTACTTAGTATGATAATCTCTAAGTGCATCCATGTTCCTGCAAATGGCATTATTTCATTCATTTTTCTTGGCTGAGTAATATTCATATATACATATATACACACACACACACACACACACACATACATATATACCACCTCTTCTTTATCCATTCATCTGTTGATGGATGTTTAGGTTGCTTCTGTGTCTTTGCTATTGTAAATAGTGCTACAGTGAAAATTGGGGTACATGTATCTTTTTTAATTAGAGTTTTCATCTTTTCTAGATATACACCCAGGAGTGGGATTACTAGATATGTGTTAGCTCTATTTTTAGTTTTTCAAGGAACCTCATACTGTTTTCCATAGTGGGTGCACCAATTTACGTTCTCACCAACAGTGTAGGAGGGTTCCTTTTTCTCTACACCCTCTCCAACATTTCTTATCTGTAGATGTTTTAATGATGGTCATTCTGACCAGTGTGTGGTGGTACCTTATTGTAGTTTTGATTTGCATTTATCTAATAATTAGCAATGTTGAGCATTTTTTATGTTCCTGCTGGCCACCTGTATGTTTTCTTTGGAGAAATGGCTTTATAGATCTGCCCACTTTTTGATTGGGTTGTTTGTTTTCTTGATATTGAGCTGTATGAGCTGTTTATATGTTTTGGAGATTAATTCCTCACCAGTTTCATCCTTTGCAAGTATTTTCTCCTATTTCATTTTGTATATGGTTTCATATGCTGTGCAAAATCTTGTAAGTTTGATTAGGTCCCATTTATTTTTACTTTTGTTTCCATTACTCTAGGAGATGAATCCAAAAAGATGTTGCTGCGATTTATGTCAAAGACTGCTCTGCTTATGTTTTCCTCTAGGAGTTTTATAGTATCTGGTCTTACATATTAGTCTTTAATGCACTTTATTTTTATATATGATATTAGAGAATGCTTTAACTCCATTCTTTTATATGTAGTTGTCCAGTTTTGCTAGCACCACTTATTGAAGAGGCTGTCTTTTCCTCATTGTATATATAGTCTTGCCTCCTTTGTCATAGATTAATTGACCGTAAGTGTGTATGTTTATTTCTAGGATTTCTGTTCCACTGATATATATGTTTGTTTTGGTGCCAGTGCTATACTGTTTTGACTACTGTAGATTTGTAGTATAGTCTAAAGTCAGGGAGCATGATTGCTCCACACCCATTTTTCTTTCTCAAAATTGTTTTGGAAATTCTGGATGTTTCCATACAAATTAATTTTTTCGTTCTAGTTCTGTGGAAAATGCCATTGGTAATGTGATAAGGATTGCATTGAATCTGTAGATTACCTTGGATAGGATAGTTATTTCAAGAAAATTGGTTTTCCAACCCAAGAACACAGTATATCTCTTTATCTGTTTGTGTCATCTTCACTTTCTTTCATCAGTATCTCCCAGTTTTTGAGTACAGGTCTTTTGCCTCCTTAGGTAGGTTTATTCCTACTATGTCATCTTTTTCCCCTTGATCTCTAGTCACAATATTCTCTGAGGCATCATTCTTGGCACCAACTTCATTCTTTCATCAATATTTTACTTACTGAATATGCCCTCCTGCTGACTCATTCTCTTTCAAGCCTTCCAGATTTTCAGATGAGTTCCAGCCCTGATCTTTAGACCAAACACCAGCCCTTTATCTTCACAGATCTTCTAGCTATCTTTACAGATCCTAACCACTTCTAACTTCATGCAATCTGGAGATAACTCATTTTTTCATCATAAAACATGCTCATCTTCCCAGCTTCCTGGGTCTATAAATTCTATCATTTCTGAGTTACCTTCATTCAAAATCTTAGAGTCATATTTAGATGCTGGATGTGGGACACAGGGGAGAGATAATTTACCTAATTTGACTGATTAGCCTTTAAAATCACTTTTGCTTTTTGCTCTCTTTTTCTGGTCACTTGCTTTTATTTTGGTAATACTGTATTACCTCTGTGATAATACCTAGCAAATTACATTCTAATTGCTATATTTATATTTTACTTTCTTTTTCTAATATACTGGAAGTTCTCTGAAAGCAGAAACTTTATCAGTCTTTGAATTCCCAGGGTTTACAATATGCTTACCATTATTGACATAAAGGAAACTGCATAATATTAGAGTTGTAAGTTTAAGTTTTACTTAGGGGCCTGAGTACTATAGTCTGGGAGACAGCCTCTTAGAAGCTTTGAGGGAAACTCCTCCAAAGAAGTAGGGGTGAAACCTGCTTATAAATGATATTTGTCCAGAGAATATGTGTAGTGGGGCATTATTTGTCACTTGTGCATGCTCAGTCATGTCCAACCCTTTGTGACCCCATGGGCTGCAGTTTGTCAGGCTCCTCTGCCCATGGGATTTTCCAAGCAAGAATACTGGAGTGGGTTGCCATTTCCTCCTCCAGGGGATCTTCCCAACCCAGGGAACAAATGGATAACTTCATCATTTCTGCATTAGCGGCCTATTTGTACTCTGTAGATATTTTAGGTGTCCCACATCACATCCCCTCCATTCTCTTCTTATTTCAGCTGCAGCTGTTCTAGACAGTTAGTGTAGGGTCAGATGACTGCTGACACATCCCTCCACAGGTACCCTAAACTTCTTGAACCCTGACTATCTCCAGCTTTCTCTGAAGCTTTTGGAAACTGCTCATCCCAAGGAGGTATACATTGCAGATGTGTAAGGGACTTAAGACCTTTGTAGGGGTAGAAGAAAAATACCCTCTTAGTTTAGGGTCTGGGACCTGCAAACTAAATTGACAAAATACAAATCAAAGGGAAAAAAGACAGATAAGTTTTATTTGATGCTAATATTTTTACATAGTATGGAAGTCTCACAGAAAAGGAAGTAAAACGTCAAAGAGACACTCAGTCCTGGAAGCTTATATACCATTTTAACAAAAGGAAATATATTTTGGAAAAAGTGACATGATCAAAAAATTGGAGGGAGGTGTTGAGCTCTTAGGGGTAGTAAATTATGGAAATGTAAATATATGGGGGAAACTAATGGAAGGTAAGGGTTATTTAGTAAGGTTTATTATACATATTCTTCTTGGTGCAACTTGATTCTTCTAAATCAAGCAACTCTATTGATTGAGGGGGGCTTCCCTGGTAGCTCAGCTGGTAAAAAATCCACCTGCAATGCTGAAGACCCCAGTTCGATTCCTGGGTCGGGAAGTTCCCCTGGAGAAGGAGTAGGCTACCGACTCCAGTGTCCTTGGGCTTCCCTGTTTCTGAGATAATAAGAGTCTAGAGTCATTTCTATTCGTTTCCAAGGCAAACCATTCAATATCACAGTAATCCAAGTCTATGCCCCAACCAGTAATGCTGAAGAAGCTGAAGTTGAATGGTTTTATGAAGACCTACAAGATCTTTTAGAACTAACACCCAAAAAAGATATCCTTTTCATTATAGGGGACTGGAATGCAAAAGTAGGAAGTCAAGAAACACCAGGAGTAATGGCAAATTTGGCCTTGGAATACAGAATGAAGCAGGGCAAAGACTAATAGAGTTTTGCCAAGAAAATGCACTGGTCATAACAAACACCCTATTCCAACAACACAAGAGAAGACTCTACACATGGACATCACCAGATGGTCAACACCGAAATCAGATTGATTATATTCTTTGCAGCCAAAGATGGAGAAGCTCTATACGGTCAACAAAAACAAGACCAGGAGCTGGCTGTGGCTCAGATCATGAATTCCTTATTGCCAAATTCAGACTGAAATTGAAGAAAGTAGGGAAAACCACTAGACCATTCAGGTACTACCTAAATCAAATCCCTTATGATTATACAGTGGAAGTGAGAAATAGATTTAAGGGCCTAGATCTGATAGATAGAGTGCCTGATGAACTATGGACTGAGGTTCGTGACATTGTACAGGAGACAGGGATCAAGACCATCCCCAAGAAAAAGAAATGCAAAAAAGCAAAATGGCTGTCTGGGGAGGCCTTACAAATAGCTGTGAAAAGAAGAGAAGTGAAAAGCAAAGGAGAAAAGAAAAGATATAAGCATCTGAATGCAGAGTTCCAAAGAATAGCAAGAAGAGATAAGAAATCCTTCCTCAGCGATCAATGCAAAGAAATAGAGGAAAATAACAGAATAGGAAAGACTAGAGATCTCTTCAGGAAAATTAGAGATACCAAGGGAACATTTCATGCAAAGATGGGCACGATAAAGGAGAGAAATGGTATGGACCTAACAGAAGCAGAAGATATTAAGAAGAGGTGGCAAGAATACACAGAAGAACTATACAGAAAAGATCTTCACGACCAAGATAATCACGATGGTGTGATCACTGACCTAGAGCCAGACATCCTGGAATGTGAAGTCAAGTGGGCCTTAGAAAGCATCACTATGAACAAAGCTAGTGGAGGTGATGGAATTCCAGTTGAGCTATTTCAAATCCTGAAAGGTGATGCTTTGAAAGTGCTACACTCAATATGCCAGCAAATTTGGAAAACTCAGCAGTGGCCACAGGACTGGAAAAGATCAGTTTTCATTCCAATCCCAAAGAAAGGCAATGCCAAAGAATGCTCAAACTACCGCACAATTGCACTCATCTCACACACTAGTAAAGTAATGCTCCAAATTCTCCAAGCCAGGCTTCAGCAATATGTGAACCGTGAACTTCCTGATGTTCAAGCTGGTTTTAGAAAAGGCAGAGGAACCAGAGATCAAATTGCCGATATCTGCTGGATCATGGAAAAAGCAAGAGAGTTCCAGAAAAACATCTATTTCTGCTTGATTGACTATGCCAAAGCCTTTGACTGTGTGGATCACAATAAACTGTGGAAAATTCTGAAAGAGATGGGAATACCAGACCACCTGACCTGCCTCTTGAAAAATTTGTATGCAGGTCAGGAAGCAACAGTTAGAACTGGACATGGAACAACAGACTGGTTCCAAATAGGGAAAGGAGTACGTCAAGGCTGTATATTGTCACCCTGCTTATTTAACTTCTATGCAGAGTACATCATGAGAAACGCTGGACTGAAGGAAACACAAGCTGGAATCCAGATTGCTGGGAGAAATATCAATAGCCTCAGATATGCGGATGACACCACCCTTATGGCAGAAAGTGAAGAGGAACTAAAAAGCCTCTTGATGAAAGTGAAAGTGGAGAGTGAAAAAGTTGGCTTAAAGCTCAACATTCAGAAAACGAAGATCATGGCATCCGGTCCCATCACTTCATGGGAAATAGATGGGGAAACAGTGGAAACAGTGTCAGATTTTATTTTTTTGGGCTCCAAAATCACTGCAGATGGTGACTGCAGCCATGAAATTAAAAGACGCTTACTCCTTGGAAGGAAAATTATGACCAACCTAGATAGCATATTCAAAAGCAGAGACATGAGTTTGCCAACAAAGATTCGTCTAGTCAAGGCTGTAGTTTTTCCTGTGGTCATGTATGGATGTGAGAGTTGGACTGTGAAGAAGGCTGAGCACCGAAGAATTGATGCTTTTGAACTGTGGTGTTGGAGAAGACTCTTGAGAGTCCCTTGGACTGCAAGGATATCCAACCAGTCCATTCTAAAGGAGATCAGCCCTGGGATTTCTTTGGAAGGAATGATGCTAAAGCTGAAACTCCAGTACTTTGGCCACCTCATGCGAAGAGTTGACTCATTGGAAAAGACTCTGATGCTGGGAGGGATTGGGGGCAGGAGGAGAAGGGGATGACAGAGGATGAGATGGCTGGATGGCATCACTGACTCGATGGACATGAGTCTGAGTGAACTCTGGGAGTTGTTGATGGACAGGGAGGCCTGGCATGCTGCGATTCATGGGGTCACAAAGAGTCGGACACGACTGAGCAACTGAACTGAACTGAGAGTCATCTCCAGTGATGAAGAGTAATTCTGGCCCTCTTGTTATGAAAGAATGGAGGGAGAACACATTCACAAGGGGAGATTTATGCCCTGCTTTTATGCAAATAGGTTAAGGTACAGAGTTTTTTTTCTGTGTCTGCTGATTTTCAATTACCTTCACTCAAAATAATCCATATGCCAAAGTAGAACATTTTGAGGTGCTTTATTCTGATCTCTTTCACTCTCCATGGGAAACCCTTAATCAATAGGGTTTTGGGAGGTGGTGAATGAATACCTTAGCTTTCCTCCTAGGAGGTAATTTATAGATTTTCATTGAAACCAGTGAAATCTATATCCCACTGCTTACAAGAAGGACTCATATAATGCACCCTTAAGAATGGTTCTCACTTTCCTCTATTCCTTATCATTTTTCTGAGCAGCAGCAGCACCTCCCATATAAATGACTGCCCTTAAATCTTTTTTAGGCTGTCTTTTTAAGGGAACCCAAACCAGTGTGGTCTCCTTACTTCCACTTCTTCCTAATACCCATGTACCCACAGTAGTCTTGAACCATTACTTTCAGACATCACTTGCTACCCTGCACAGAAATCCCTCAATCATTGTGCTTAGTTGCTCAGTTGTATCTGACTCTTTGCAACTCCATGGACTGCATCCCACCAGGTTCCTCGGTCCATGGGGATTCTCCAGGCAAGAATACTGGAGTGGGTTGCCATGTCCTCTTTTCCAGGGGAATCTTCCCAACCCAAGAATCAAACCCAGGTCTCCCTCATTGCAGGCAGATTCTTTACTGTCTGAGCCACCAAGGAAGCCCAAGGATACTGGAGTGGGTAGCCTATCCCTTCTCCAGGGGAACTTCCTGACCCAGGAATTGAACATTGCAGGCATATTCTTTACCAGCTGAGCTACCAAGGAAGCCCACCCCCCCCAATCATTACAGTAAAAAATAAAATAAAATTTAAATTTCACATAAAAACAATAGATAATTTATTAGTTTAAATGTGTCTTGTGCAATATTTGGGACATATTTACACTAACAAATTATCTGTTGTTTATCTGAAATTCAAATTTGACCAGACGTCCTATATTTTATTTGGCAATTCTACCAGTTGTACTGTTTTTAAAAAGCCATCTAAACTCACATCTTGTCATTTATGAATCTCTATAATTTGGCCCCCATTCTACCAAAGAACTCACTTTTTCCAAATGCAAGCTCTCCCTTCCAACTAGAATTTGAGAGCAAGAGGATTTAATCATCATCAGTATTATTGTATTTCCTTTGCTCCTCTGAAGTGCTTCACTGTTTTCAAAGTACTTACCTATACGTTATCATTTCAGTTTTTTTCAACACCTCTGTGATATAGCTTGGACAGGAATTTTAATTTTAGTTTTAGAAGTTGTGAAAACTGAACAAGAGCTATGAACTTGCCTGAGATCAATGGGTGGGTAGTGAAGAAGGAAGCTCAAATCCAGGCTGTCATCTCCAAGTGAAGTGCCTCTTCTGAGATATCAACTTGCTTCCTATTTCTTTATTTCACAGAGTAGGAAGCAGGCATCTGGAAGTTAAAAGAATGAAGCAGGGGACAGTCCTAGTTCTCCAATATTTGATGATTGGCAAGTCACTTACTATGAAATGAAACTTCGTGTGCTCATCTATAATATGATGCTCTCAGAGTTGAAAATTTTGCATTCTGTAGTATCTGACTCTAGAGTTTGTCCAGGTTCAGGCAGCTAAACAATTTAGAACTGAAAATAGAGCATAGCCCACTGAGAGCTTGTCAAAAACAGTCTCTTCGACATCTCTGCTCTTCTTTACATATTTTTCCTATCACATCTTGGACTAGTCCAATCTTCATAAAGAACTAAAGTATTTAATACAATTTGTTCTTATGAAAAAATGTTCTGTTCTCTGCACTTGAATTTAAATGTGGGCAATTTGATTGTTTTATACTCTAATGGAAGCCACACTAAATTAAGTTGCTGTTGGTTCTTGATTAACTTGGCATTTTTCACCCCTTCTCTGGAAAAAACATTGATTCTCTATCCAGGGTTAAGCAAAGAAAAATTATCTCAAAGTCAAATATTCATTATAAATTGTGTTTATCGATCTTATTTTTAAATAAATTAAACAAATTACCAACGAACAGGACCTCTTTCCCTTTCCTGTGGCTAAATTAGAGAATGCTTACTTAGAACATTAGGGAAAAAAGTTTTTGTAATAGCAAAGGGAAGGAAATCCTGTAACATAGTTTGGTTTCCACCATTAATTTGGCTATCACCATAAACTTTCCTACATTTTCCTAACTTCCTGTCTGACGAGTCATGAGAAAGTATGTGACAAAGGTTAGGTTTGGATCCAGACAGATATAGGCTCAACTGTAGTACCACCACCTACCTGTGTGGCCTTGAGCAAGTTACTAAATCCCTAGGAACTTTAATTTCATCTTCCTCATGAGGTTATATTAAGGGTCAAATGATGTGGTATAACTCTTCATGGTAAAAGGAGAGAACTTGTGTGCTCTGCCCACTAGATACCTCATTTGTATGAACTCATTCATAGGTTTTGATAACTACTCAGATTTCAATTATGGAGTAAGGCTTCTAGAGCAGAGGTAAGTGACTGGTTATTTTAGAGGTCGGTCATCCGTCTCTTGGCGTTGAGTGCCTCCTATCCCTGCACATGGGAAAGAATGGACTTCACGGGGCTCCATACTTGCAGCCAGATTTGACACATTGTAAAGAATATATCATATACAAAAGTGCAATTCAGAAGACAATCTTTTTCCATCTTCATGGTCTCTCAGTTCTTTTGGTTATCACCCTTTTCTGGATGCAGCGCTTGGAGCTTCCTTAGGCCTGGACAGACTCTCTGCTCACTGACATAAGTACTGCCGGGCTGCCTCTTAGACAGATCCTTGTTATGATTTTTCCAGGCCTTGGAGGTACTCTTCCCCAGCAAAGTTTCCATTCTTCCACAGGGTATCATCATTTTCCTTTCCTCTCTCCCTGGAAGATCAGTGAAAATAACCAGGAAAAAATATATATGCACTTCACTGTGAACAAACATTCTCCCAGGAACATAAAATTATATCCTTGTCTCCCTTGGAGTGTATTTTCTCAGTTTCATTTTATGACCATGCATCTCACATGGTCCCCCCTCAAGCCATGTGGCAACTTTCTACTCTAGATAAAGATCCGTTCCTCTACGTAAGAGCCAGAGTCATTCTTGACAAATAGAGATATCCAATCATCACTGTGAGCTAAATGCCATACTTGCCTCTGGATCCAGATCTACATGTCACAATAATCTCTTTGCTAAGTGATTTATTCAACCCCTAATGAACATTTCTTTTTCCCTTCTCTGGTTACTCATAAAAGATATTTGCTTGATGTTGATAGCTGTTTGGTGAGTTGGCTGAACTAAGATGTTGTCCAAGGGCAGCTTCCTCCTCTACCAAGTAACTTGCACTGTTCTTTGTTCCACAGTATTTCAGTCTGTGATACCTGGAGAATACTATCCCTGTGACCCCCTTACACACAGGAACCTCTTGGTCTGTGTGTGAGTATGCATGCATATGCAAGCATACTAACAAACAAAAGTGAACCTCCAAGAACACCTTGAGTAAAACAAGAAATCTTTGGGAAAACATCTTGATACTTTTTTATATATAAATATATTCAAAAAAACACCTTGGGGAGTAAAATTGAATAGAAACTTAACTCTGTTTAGGCTTACAACTGGTTATACCTAATAGAAAAATATATGAGGCTATAAATCCTCTTGGTGGTTAAAAAATGAGAAAAAAAAAAGGGTGAACAAACCCTTCTTTGAAAGTCTTTCCTATTGCCTCTGATTGAGAAAATTATCCTTTTGGAAGAAAGTGAAAGTGAATATATTTTGTTTGGCCAAGGGCCATCACACATCAAATGATCATCTTCTTGAAACCTAATTCATTATTTGTGAGGAAGTAAGCAGCAGTGGCCCAGACACCTTCTTTCACATTCTGATGAATTGACCTCACATGCCTATGAATAATCCATTTCTGCCAGAGCATTTCTGAATTTGTAATTAAGACAATATAGTTAAAGATGTACAATGATTTTTTAAATTAATCATTCTTCAATTGTGGGATAAATTACATGTAAATGTCAATTAGTTATAAAAGGACAGAGGCTATTGCTGAGATGGTGTCAGAGGGACACTGGAGAAAGCAGACCCTAGCACAACGGTTTTTGAACTTTTTTATAAAGCCAAGAGATAGAATGTAAAATCTCAGTACTTAAAACAGTTAAGAGTATCTGCTGGAGCTGTATTCGGGCTGCCAGGGGTTGCGTGAGCGGGGAGCAAAGGGGCGGGTAGAGAGTGTGGGAGGGGGTTATGAGTGGGATAGATAAGACATGGACAGGGATGGGGTGACCTTGTGGCCTCTCTCTCCTCTCTTTCTCCACCCCTTTCTCAAGCCCCTCAATAGTCTTGGTCATCTTGAGAGGATAGTTAAATTTCTTGGAACATAATTTGAAAATTAATGGCAGAGTATAAAACACATGGACTGAAGCAATTGATGAAGTCTTATTCTAATCCTGGCCCCCAAATATAAGCTGTATGAATCAGTGCAAATCATCAGAACTCTCTGAACTTTTTTTTGCATCTGTGGAATAGAGATGATGCTAGAACTGGAGTAAATGAGGTATCACTTATAAAGAGGTAAGTAGGTATGCCTGGCATATAATAGTTGCTCAGAAAATGGCAGCTACTGTTATTGTCTAGGGGAAACACTTAAGTTTGTACTGTTGCTCTAAAGAAGCTCTGTGCTGGGGGTTTCTGAAGAATTTTGTTGTTCAAAAACTGTGGTTTACTTTGGGCATTGTGATGGCCAAGGAGACAACCTTTCTATCTTTTATGACTTCTATCAGGTGCTTTAAGGATCCCAGTTTTGACAACCCAACACATGAGAGTATTTGGGGGGCTTTTTCCTCTGCTAATTTGGGAATGTACCTTAAAATGGAGGAAGAGTAAAAAGTTTGAGGAAAAATGTGGATGGAGATTAGAAGACACTTTTGCTGCCAAGAAGTATCTCTCGCCCCAGGGGGCCAGTGTTTTTTGGGGCTAACGGTGAGAATCCCCAGAAACAGCAGCTCTGACAACTTCTGTGCTTGGAAGGGATTTAGAAATCAGTTTGACTCATGCAAGACTTGGAGACTCAACAACAACAACAACCCCATCTTATTGGGCAGTAAACAGAGAGTGGCAGGAGGGGAGGAGGAAGAGTGCGAAGGTAGTTTCTGAAACGTACATTCCTCTGAGTAGGCAGACCTGTTGGGATGATTCCCCGGTGGCTCAGTGGTAAAGAATCCACCTACAATGCAGGAGACATATGGGGTCGCAAACAATCAGCAGGACTGTGCAAGGGAGCACACAAAGGCAGACCTGTTAAGTCCTTAACCCCTTATTGTGAACTACTCTGGTGTTTGCGGTGTAGGGTAGGGGAAGGATCCTACAGTCTGGCTTGGACCAAGGTGCTGCCAAGGTGGGCAAGGAAGGATCTTGACAGTGAGGCCCAGCTTCAGGCCTTCAGGCTGAGGGAGCTGAAAATGAAAAGCTGGGCAAAGGAGTCATTATAAAGTGATTTTTGCCATCTCTGTATCCTCAGTGAAGCTGACTGTGCTGAGCATGCTGAGGGCCTCAGCAGACTCAGTGAGGGATTGATTGAAGCTCCTGCCTTCACTTGTCTCTTTCCCCTGCTTCTGTCTAAGCACTGCCTCTAGCCCTAAAGGGAAAGAAGGTAGCTGGAACTCACCAAAGCAACACTTCTATCATCTACTGAGGATGGAGGAATTGGGTATTGGTGGTAAAAGGAGGGGAGGAAAGTTAAAAGTTAAACAAGTTTTAGAAAGTTCAGGATATGTCTCCAAAATGCCAAACATCACCCCTCTCTTCTTCATGCTCTTCCCTGCACCCTCATTCCCCAAAAAGGCCAAGGCTGAGATGGGCCAAGAGTCTGGCATGTGGAATCTCACTCTTCTGTTACAGACTGGTGGTGGTGGTGCAATTTAGGAGCCGAGTAGACTGTCACTCCAAAAAGCGTTTGTCTGCTCCCTGAGAGTTTGGTCTGGAGTTGGGACTGAAGCCTACCTTAAGAAGGAAGGACCTTCCAAGTTGGGAAGCCCCCAGCAAAATTAAAAGCTGAGTTGAGGTCCAAACCAAACTTACAGTGCTGTCCAACAGAAAAGTTCTCTTCTGTGTTGTCCAAAACCATAGCTGAATGTGGCTCTTAAATACTTGAACTATGACTAGTAGGAATGAGGAAAAAAGTTTTAAATTTTATTTACTTTTAATGAATGTAAACTTTAAAATGTCTACATGTGGCTAGTAGCTACTGAGTTGGGCAACACAATTTAGGCACCTTTCCACCCCTCTCCCAATCTCTGTCATCCTGTGTTTTCAGTGGTCACCACTCAAGCCTTTATTACCTATCAAAACCATATGATTGATTTTGATGATATCAAATTAAGACATCTTGAAAAATTCTTTCCAGGAAGTTAGAATTGCTAAAGAAAAGCTTATTCATCTTTAGAAATGGATGGTATTACACACATCACTTATAATTAATTTAAAAAGTTTAAGTTCAGAATTAGTAAGATACTGATGTGCTAGGTTTGGGTCTAGGCATTTAACCTCCCTGGACCTTTGATTCGTCAACTGTAAAATAAGGTGATTGTACTAAATGAACCTGAAGCCCTTTCCTAGCTCTAAAAAAAATGTGATTTGAAATAGCTGCTATGATGGTGAAAAAATCATATGTGTTCAAAGAAATAAAGTTATGGAGATGGCTAACATTTTGGATAAGACTATTACAAATTTAGTAATAAATATGAATTCAATATAATTACAAGGAACACTAGTAAGACATAATAGTAAAGTATAAGATAAATCTGAAGAGTCTTGCTTTGATGCAGAAAGTCTGAGAAAGAGAATTTTCTTAGACTGCACACTGTTCTCACTGTCCATTATTAAAAAAAAATTCCACTTATTGATTCTAGTGGAGCCCATAAGTTTAATCTACAATTTGCTGTAAACACTAAAAGATGTATTACTTTGAATTTGTTCACATAGCCCTTTAACAACTTTTACTAAGCCACTGAAAAGCAAGAGTTGATCATCAAAGGAATCATTTCCTAGCTCTCATGAGTCAGTTTCTTTGATCTCAGCCCTGGCGAAGACACACTGGCTGCACTATCAAGAGCACAGTTTTCACATCAGTGCATGTCACCCATCATCAACCAGACACCTTATGACCCCACATCAAAAGACAACCGGAGCTCAACCTCTTTAGGGAGAAAAGGCTGTTTTTACAAAAGGCCACCAAAAGTGATTAAATGAAATGTTTCTAGCATCAAACATGCAAGTACACCAAAGACCAACTGCAAACATTGGCCACACCAGCCCTAGGAAAGAGCAAATCAGTAGTTAATATATTGCTTATGGAGAGAATTCTACAATATGTTGTTCTCAGACAACATCCTGAGAAAAGTCTTTCCATACCCTGGGATTCACCAGAAACCCAGGAATTCTAAATGGTAGCAATAAAAAGCTAATGATTATACAGCACTTCCTATGGGCCAGATACTGATCTTGGTGTCTGGTGGTCGAATGAGCCTGAGTCATCATAAATTACATGAAAGTTTGGCCCATTCACACTAAGCACAGACTACTTGGCCAATGGTGCCATCAAAGCACTGCCTATCAAAATGCTTTAAACTTCTGAAGAGATGGAATGCTATATACAAAACAATTTGCTTAAATGATTTTGTAAACTATACTGGAAATTACTTAGGGATCAAAAAGTTACCAACATGAATGTGGCATTTTCCTTCTCTTATCTGGAGAAAATAGGCTCAGACAATTGGGGAAAGTATGGCAGTGTCTGTCATAGGGACCGTGGTGCAGGCAAATAAAGGAGACAGCAGTCTTTGAAGCATTTCAGACTCGTGAGCCCCTCCCACTGGGACTTTACACCTCAGTACCCCTTAGTGATGTCTTAGAATAGATTGGCTTGTTCACTGTTCTGACTTCCCTTTTTTCAATTGCTAGTTCTTTCTGACTAACCTTAGAGAATGTCATGAAAAAGAAACTTGTCACCAGTAACCTGCATCTTTTAACAGGCCCTCTTCTGGAAGACAGTCCTTTAAATTCTCATCTTGCTTTCTCCTTTCACTTTTGCCTTGCTTATTAGTATCTTTTCATCTGTAACCAAAACCACATTTTTTGGTTTATATTTTTAAAAAGTTACCCTCTTAAAATCCATTGTATAAGCTTCCTCAGAATTAAGAAATTAAGGTTTATAGTCTGGCAAATCAGGATTTGAACTTACTATTGGATAGCCTTAGTACTTAATACTTTATATATTACTATTCCCTATTCTCAATGAAATCAGGTAGTAAAATCAACTTCACATACACTGGTGCCCTTGGTTCACAAAGACTGCTGAATGTTCAAGAATTTTGTATGTTGGTTATTAAACAGTGTCATTGTTAAAAAATTAAATTATATAAATTTATGCTTAAAATGCTTAAGACAAAAATAATGAATGCTCAAAACTCATCAGTTCCTAATTATCTTGCTACATTTTATCATCATCTATGATTCTGAAGTTAAGTTTAGTAGAAAGTGAAAGTGCAAGTCTCTCAGTCATGTCCGACTCTTTGCAACCCCATGGACTATACAGCCCATGGAATTCTCCAGGCAAGAATACTGGAGTGGGTAGCCTTTCCCTTCTCCAGGGGATCTTCCCAACCCAGGGATTGAACCCAGGTCTCTCACATTACAGGTGGATTCTTCACCAGTTGAGCCACAAGGGAAGCTCAACAATACTGTAGTGTATCGCCAATCCCTTCTCCAGTGGATCTTTCCAACCCAGGAATTGAACTGGGGTCTGCTGCATTGCAGGCAGATTCTTTACCAACTGAGCTACCAGGGAAGCCGAGTATAGTGGAAGTAATACATAAATGGTGTGCTTATATATAGTACTGCACATCTCTTCCCGTGCCAGCCCATGTTTAGTTGGAAATCAACCAGAGTGGAAATATTTACACCATGGAAATTAGCAAACACTACAAATCAAGGCTTTTGGTCCCTTGGCATAGTTGCTTATAACTGTTTGCCTGCACACCACTGCTCATGTATGTGATATAAGAATTAATATGAAATAATGTATAAAAGGTGCTTAAGTATATAGCTCATAATAGGTACTTAATAAATGATGGTTCTCATTAGTACTGTTATCAATCAGTGAATCAGTTGTTTATTATCTAATTCAATGCGCTGAAAGATTTCTTAGAGGATAAAAAAATTCAGTACTGTCATCTGTTTCCATAATGATATAGATCTCAACTTAATTAACGTAATAGCCTTATCTACAGCTTGTCCTAATTTTGATAAGTGATATACCTTTTACAGAAATTTTTAAAAGGTTTGTGAGTTTTAGTATAATCCATTGATTTGTCAGAGAAAGAAAGAGAGTTCCAAAAGCCTAGTATTTTGCCCAAGATTCCACAGGCCTCTAGTAGTAAAATGGTAGTAATATATGTTATCAATGTATCTTATAAAGTCTTTTGACACCTTTCATAAGTGGATGAATCATTTATTAAGGGTATGAACCAGATGGTTTATATTTTCGATATTTATGATGTCCTTGTGGAAACTAGAGACAACACATATACTAGAAGTTGAAACATAAAAGTACCATTGTAAGTAAAGAATGGCCAAGTGTTAGGAATATTACATAGTTCAACCTAATACTTTTAACATAACAAAGTGAATATTCAAATTGATATGATCTTTACTTTTCTTTCCCACTCCTGTCTTACAAACATAATCTAATTAAGATAAATTCAGTCACATACCTGTGAGCTACAGATGTTTAAATTAGGATTTGTGGAATGATTTGGCTATGAGAATTTTATGGTTTCTTTGCTAAAAAATGATACTATGCTACCATTGTACTGTTAAACATTGTGAAACAAATATCCCTAAGCTTTAAGATGAAGAAGGAAGACAAATAGTTGATACAAGTTTGTGTGGAATTTGTGTCATTTTCTGGTTTGGGTTTAAGACCAAAGAATGGCTAAATTATATGTATTAGCCTAGGCTTTAAAAAAACACTCGCCACATAAGCATTAGCTTAGAAAACCCTAAATTGCTTTAAAAAATGGTCAAGCCAAAATAGAAGAAAATCCGTGGTTTTGTGCCCAATATACAATTACACAATTACAGAATTTATATGCTTGCAGTTGGATTTACAAAACCTCCTTAATGTACTAAAGTGTGGTCTAATTGCTTACTAATAAAAGGGGGGAAACACTCTCTAATTAGATAAATACCTTTTATAGCAATCTAAGTAAACACAGTCTGTTTGCCAGAGGGTAGCAAGGAGTTGGGAATGTGTGCTCAGTGCTTCTTTTCACCCTGCTGTTCCTGGTCGGCACGGTCAGTCTGGAATGCAGGGTCCTTGCCCGGAGCTGCTCAGCATTCCTGACTAACAGCTCTAATCAGCAACTCCTTTAGTCAACAGCATTCAAGAGATGAAAGGAGGCAATAGTTTTAAATTTTTTTCCCAGATAATTGGAGTCAAAATAGTCATTGACTCTTGTTTGTTTTTCCAATATGCCCTCTGGAAATAACCTCAGGGTCAAAGTAGTTCTCAGAGTCCCTACTTGTTCCCCAAAACAGAAACTAGAGTGTTTCTGTTTTCATTAGTTTCTGCAGATCCTACTTTGTTTTTGTTGCTGCTTTTGTTTGTTTTGTTTTTTGTTTTGCTTTGGGTTATGGGCTCTTATTCTGAAAATCTTGAGAAAGCAGCTGTCCTCTTGTTAGTAAGCTGAGTTGTAGAACACTGGAAAGCGTGGTCATGGTAGTCATAAAGCCTGAGTTCTAGTCCTGGGTTATGTTACTAATTTGTTATGAAACCTTGATCACATCACTTGAATTCAGAGTACATCAGCATTCCCATCTGTAAAATAAGAAACGCTTGTATTAGCTAGAAGGCTGTGATTCTAAGGGAGAAAATGTTGAGGCTTCCTGCATCCATTTATACAGAGAAGCCTTTCTGATACCTTCAGAAAGAGAGCACTAATCTCTTCCTTTTAATTTGGTTGTCTTGTGCACACCCTTATTTTTCTATTTATCATGCACAGCTCTCTTAGCAGGGATATGAGACCCTTCAAATCAGGAACTGTAATTTAGTCAACCCTGCTGGGGATATAGACCAAGCATAAAACCACAGCCTTTATGGAAGAAAGGATGAGGCTGGTGTACTCTGAATTGCTGTGAGGCAAGAGTAACAAGGGTGTGAGCACAAGAGGAATGAGGAAGGGAACACAAATAAGTACTCTACTCTTTTGGGTGTGCTGGGCTGTATTTAGGAAATAAATTGTGGAAACACGGTAGCAAGAGAGAAGTGACTCAGAAGTCAGAGAATTCCAAGACCAGAAACTTGTTTCTTAAGAGAGTAGTGATAGTTTCCTTAAGACAATAGCAACAAAACTTAACAAAAATCAAAATAAAACAAAACCTGCAATTTTTCTTATTGTAAAAATAATCCACACTTACTGTAGAAAATTTTGGAGGTAAAATGAGGACACTATCAACCACAATCATCAACTATTTCTTTTCAGTATTTTTTTCTAAACATCTTTTTTTGTATACATACTATTATACTGATTAAGCAAATTTATACCTTGACTTTTCACTTAAAATGACTTGATTTAAATTCTACTTTATGAATGTACCATAATTTACTTAACAATTCTCCTACTTTTCCCTATTTATGGTTTAGTCATTAAGTCGTGTCTGACTCTTGCAACCCTATGGACTGTAGCATGCCAAGCTCCTCTGTTAATGGGATTTCCCAGGCAAGAATACTGGAGTGGGTTGCCATTTCCTTATCCAGGGAATCTTCCCAAACCAGGAATTGAACCTGGGCCTCCTGCATTGCAGGTGGATTGTTTACTGACTGAGCTATGAGGGAAGCTCTCCCTATTTATAGTTTTTCTCTAAGAGTATTTCTGTGATGAATGTTATTATTTATTTATTTTATTGAAGTATAGTTGTATTAGTTTTAGATGTACAGCATAGGATTTGATATTTTTATAGCTTATACCCCATTTAAAGTTATTATAAAATATTGACTATATTCCCTGTGCTGTACATTATATTCTTGTATCTTATTTTATACCTAGTAGTTTGTACCTCTTAATCCCTTTCCCGTCTTGCCTCTCCATCCCACCCCTCTCCCCACTGGTGACCACTAGCTTGTTCTCTATCTGAGTCTATTCTATTTCTGTTTTGTTATGTTCATTTGCTTATTTTTTTTGTTTTACATATAAGTGAAAGCATACAGTATTTGTCTTTCTCTGTCTCACATGCTTCACTTAGCATAATACCCTCCAGATCCATGTTGTTGCAAATGGCAAAATTTCATTCTTTTTTAGTGGCTGAGTAATATTCCATTGTATGTATATGTGTGTGTGTGTAAATATATGTGTGTGTGTGTGTGTGTGTGTATCTCACATCTTCTTTATCCATTCAACCATGATGAACATTATTATGTGATAAATTTTCTCCAGATTTTTGGACAATTTTCTGAGAAGAGATTTCTGAAAGAGACATTGCTAGGAATAAAGATATACAAATTTTAGGAATAAAAATATAAATAAAAACACACATAAACACATGTGTTCCCAAATTATTTCCTAAGAAAGTATTATCAATTTTCACTTTCACCAGAAGGGACCATATGTATACATTACAAATAAGAGCTGTATGAAAAAAAAAAAAAAAGAGCTGTCTGAGGTTGAAATGCTCTATCACATTTAACTGAATTATTTTGGCCCCTATTGTAGAGGAGTTTCCTATGAGGGGAAGTGGGACTGAATGACCCAAAAGGTACCTGCCATCTACAAGAGTCACTGACTAAAATCAATTGAACTACTACCAAGAGAACTGGCTATCCAGTTCTATTGGCTCCCCAAGAAGTTAGAATCTCAGCTCGCTTAAGTCACAATGCTCGCTGCCAAGGATACGGTCCCTGTCCTTGAAGAGCTACCTGTCTAGTGGAGTGCAGGTGTTAAATAATTAATTTCAATATAATGGTATCTGATAATACCTGAGACATTTTCAAGGTATTATAGGGTCTCAGAAGAGGCCCTTAAGCAAAGAAAGGTGGGGAAAACATTGTAGACAAAAAGAAACAACATTATCAAATGTATGAAGGGGAAAACATGGCTTGTATGTTCTATGTGTGTGTCTACAAGTCATTAAGTTTTCTTTAAGGATAAAGTATTAAATGGAAAATGGTGTAAGCTTGTAGGATAGTCAGAGGCTAAGTCATGGAGGGCTTTATATGCCATACTGAGAAGCTTAAACTTTCTTTTATAAGCAGTGGAGAAATATTTGAGGTTTTAGAGAGAGTGATGCAGTCAGATGTCATGATAGATAATGTTTCTGACTGTGGTGGAAGAATGAATACATTTTTAATGAGGCAAGACCAGAAGCAAGGAGATCTGTTAGGAGACTTTTGTAATATCCTACTGAGGAAATGTAAAAGCTTAAATCAGGGCAATGGCAGTATGGAGGAATGGAGGGGAAGGAAAGGCTCAAAATTATGCTGGATGTCAATTGGGCAGGAGTTGATAATTGATTGAATGTGAGGGCTAATGGAAAGAAAATACTGCATAAAAATCAAGATAATAAGAATATCAAAGAATCAATGCTCAATAGGTTAACCGTAGAAGAGAGGTCCAGCCAGAAACATTACTGGCTGAAATATGCAGAATGAGTAGAAGGGGTAAGACCTAAGGGAGAACAATATGGAGGCTGCTGGAGTAATCCTTGTAATGGATGGCAGTGACTGGATTAATGCATTGCCTGTGAGGTGGAGAGAAGTAGATGGATATGAAGGATTTTAAGGAAGTGAGAATTGACAGAGCTTTTTGATGGATGGGATGTGGAGATGAAGGAGAGAGAAAATTAAAGGATGATTCCCAAGGTTTCTAACTTAGGCAACAGAGAGGATGGTGACACAATTTATTTGAGACAAGAAACTCCAGGAGAGGAGTGTGTTTGGGCTCTATTGATGAGTTTAATTATGAAAAAATTGAGCTTCAGTTCCTGTGAGACATAGCACACTAATTCATTTATTCCTTCACTCAACAAATATTTACTGAGTACCTACTATATGCCAGGTACTATGCTATATTCTGGGACTAGAGCAATGAAGACAGTCTAGTTTAAATTCAAGTAGACATGTTGATGAGCTTCCCAGGTGGCGCTACTGGTAAAGAACCTGCCTGCCAATGCAGGAGACAAAAGAGACATGGGTTCGATCCCTGGGTCGGGAAGATCCCCTGGAGGATGGCATGGCAACCCACTCCAGTATTCTTACGTAAAGAATCTCCTGGACAGAGGAGCCTGGTGGGCTACAGTCCATGGGGTCACAAAATGTAGGACAAGACTGAAGCAACTTAGCATGCATGCACAGACATGTTGGTATTTGAATGAAGCTAAGGATGAGTTTAAAGCTAAGTTATAGGTTTGGGACTCACTAGTGCATGAAATCATTCAGAGAGTCTCTAGAAAATGTTAATATGTGGGGCAGGGTTGAGGAAGAGGTACCAAAAAGAAAACTGAGAGGTAGTGGCCAGAGATAGGAGGGAAATCAGGAAATGTGGTATCACAGAAGCCAAGAGATAAGTCATTCAAAGATGGAGTGATGAATATTTCTGACAGATCAGAGGAGAAAGTCACTGTCCATTGGATTTAGTGACAAGGTGCTCATTGGTGAGGTATGTGGGAATATCATCAGAATGATATGGGCAGAAACCAGTTGCTGTGGGTTTAGGAATGAATAGGAAAGGAAATGGAGATGGACTTTGTAGATAATATTTTCCCCAAAATTTTAGCTATATAGAAAGCCCCTGAGCCAAGGCAAGAGCGTGCACAGCCTTCTGGAGCCCAAGCCTGGCAGCCATGGTGGTGGAAGGAGGAATGAAATGTGTCAAGGCCTTGCTCTATGTTCTTCTGCTGACCTGTTGCATCTGTGCAGTGGGACTGATTGCTGTGGGCTTAGGGGCCAAGCTCGACCTGAATCAGACCACTAACTGGGAGGCCACCCCTGAATCCCTGGTGCCCGTGGTCATCATCGCAATGAGTATATGCCTCTTCCTAGTGGCCTTTGTGGGCTGCTATGGGGCCTGGAAGGAAGACTACTGTCTTATGATCATGCTTGCCATCTGCTTGTCCCTAATCATGCTGGCGGAGGTGGCTGCAGTCGTTGCTGGCTATATGCTTGAAGATAAGGTGATGTCAGAATCTAATAAGGACTTCCAGCAGCAGATACAGAATTATCAAAAAAACAATCACATGTCACCGATTATGGACAGGATGCAGGAACATTTTAAGTGCTGCAGGGCAGCTAACTACACAGACTGGGAATACATCCTGCTCACGACCAAGCGAGTCCCTGGCTCCTACTGTGTCAGCATCACTAAAGGCTGTGGGATTAATTTCAGCATAAAGGAGATGCATGCTGAAAGCTGTGTGGCGAAGACGGGGGGCTGGCTGAGGAGCAAAGTGGTGATTGCAACGGGCTTGAGCATTGCCTTTATGGAGGTCCTGGTTATTGTCTTTGCCTGCTGCCTTGTGAAGGGCATCCGACGTGGCTATGATGATGTCAGGGGTCTGGTCTCTTCAGCCCGCTTAACCAGGGCAGTGGGGTAGTATACTCCAGGTTTTTCAATTAAATGGATAATTTTTTCAGACCAAAAACCGTGTTTCGACTCTAAAAGGGGAAAGTAACATCAATAATAGCTGGAAAAGGAATGTGGTGCCCCGAGTTACACAAACTGCAATGTTGAGGACACAGTCCTTTAGACTACCAAGTCTGTCTAAGATTTCTCATCCCAACTATTAATACAAGGAGTTGGGGTTCAACTACAAAGTTAGAAGAGTCCACACAAAATCACCCTCACTTCTGACACCAACTGTAACTTTGAGAGTTCCCCAAACACCTGTAAGCTTCAATAATTTATCAGAAAGATTCACAGAGCTCATTGAAACTTATTATACTCATAGTTTATTACAGGGAAAGGATACAAATTAGAACCAGCTAAATAAAGTAAATGATATGTAGGACAGAGTTTGGGAGGGTCATAGGTGAAGCCTCCATTGTTCTTAGGATGTATTACCTCCCCAGTATTAATGTGTGAAAATATGCACAGAGTACTGCCAACCTGTGAAGCTCACCCAGCTGTGCTATCAGAATTTTTATTGGAGCTTCAGTATGTAGATATGATTGATTGATTGGTCATCCATGTGGTTGAACTCTGTCTGCAGCTGTCCACTCCCAGGATATTGGGCTGATTTCACATGGTACTAGGGGCCTGCTTTGAATGACAAGGACAGTCTTATCACTTGGGAAATTCCAAGAGCTCAGAGTTTACTTCCCAGGAGCCAGGGATGTACATACTTCTTTTTGAGAAGGTCAAAGTCTTTATTATACAATGGAATCACGTGAAGATTTTTGGTTTTATAGTTATTTAGTCTTGCTTGAATGAATTAGGCTTGAGCATGTTTAAATGCTGATTAGTAATTGAGAACTTCAAGATTAAAGATAGTGGGCAGAGTTAAGATGGCAAGATTCTTGAGAAGGTAGGAAGGGATGGATTCATACAACGAGGGAACAGAGGCATTAGCCTTCTCCTACATAACAGCAGGGAAAGATGAAAGGCTGAGGACTGACTTAACAAGGCATAAAAAAAGTCTTGACTAATGGCCTCTAATTTCTCTGTGAAGTAGGAGGCAAAATCATTTGTTGAGAATGATGGCCCAGGAGAAAGTCAGGAGTATGAGCAGCTGGAAATAGTTGCCATGGAGCAGGAAAACCCAGCAAGCTGGAAGACCTGAGCTAAGGGTCTCTTTGATACGTTAATATTGATGACCAGAAATTTATAGTGGCACCAATCTGCATGGTTTCAAAATAAGTACAGTGGTGCAGTTCAGGCTTAAAGGAGTCTGAGGAAGAGACTCAGAAATCAAATTTTGCAATCTTCCCAGTTTTAGGACAAGAAGAGTGAAGTCTCTAATAAAGCAAGGAGGTAGAGAGAATATCTGGAAACAAGTTAGAGGTTAACCTAAGCATGACCTAAGCACCTCCCAAAGACCCTTCCTCCAAATATCATTACCTACAGGGTTAGGGTGTCAACATGTGGATTTGGGGGACATCAATATTCAGACCATAGCAGGTATGATTATTCTCATTTTAGAGGTGAAGAAATTAAGGCTCAATATGCTTTGGTAACTTCACCCAGGTAAAAGATTCAGCAGCAGATATAGGATTTGAACCCATGTCTTAACAGGATTAATCCATAGCACCACAGAGACAGAAGGTCACTATTTACATAAGATTTCAGTTCAGAAAAACTCTTCACTGCTTTTATTTCCTATATTTAGAAATGAGTATTTTAGTTTTGTATTACTATTATTTGGGAAACAGTTGTTTCTATTTTGTTTCCCTAGCTTTTAGTAAACTTCCCTTTGAAAATATTAGTCTGTCTCTTCTTTGCTGAAGTAGAAGAAAAGATGTTTTCATTTTATTCCAATTACAGGGAGAAGTGAGTGCTCAGTCACTAGCATAGCTGTCCCACTCAGCTCAGCCATCATTATTCTGAAGCTCATTATTGCTCAGACCTTGTAAGGTTTGGTTTTACTGAGGAATCCCATTCATTATTTAGGGCATGTAGCAAAAATAGATTCTGATGAGTTAAATATAGAAAGTCCAGGCCATCATCTAGATGTCAGAGTCATAAAGAAAATGACAATGATTCATAGAGTGTCAGAATAGGAAGAAATTTCAAAAACCATCCTGTTCACTTCATTTTACAGACACAAGACCTGAGACCCAGAGTGGTTAAGTAATGTTCCAGAGGTCTCACTCAGGTAGTATGGAATAGACAGAGCCAAATCACCTGATTAAACTTCTTTTTTCTATCCTTAACATCACAGTGGCCAAAATTTGGTTTTGTCAGATTCCTACTCTCTGACTCAAGTCCAAAGTTCTTTTAATGTCTCTAACTTCCAAGTGGGCCACACAAATATCAGTCTCTTCTTTTGTTCTGTTGCTAGATTCAGTTCAGTTCAGTTCAATTACTCAGTCGTGTCTGACTCTTTGAGGCCCCATGGACTGCAACACCCCAGGCCTCCCTGTCCAGCACCAACTCCAGCAGCTTGCTCAAACTCATGTCCATCGAGTTGGTGATGCCATCCAACCATCTCACCCTCTGTCATCCCCTTCTCCTCCCACCTTCAATCTTTCCCAGCATCAGGGTCTTTTCCAATGAGTCAGTTCTTTGCATCAGATGGCCAAAGTATTGGAGCTTCAGCATCAGTCCTTTCAATGAACACCCAGGATTGATCTCCTTTAGGATGGACTGGTTTGATCTCCTTGCAGTGCAAGGGACTCTCAAGAGTCTTCTCCAACACCACAGTTCAAAAGCATCAATTCTTCAGGGCTCAGCTTTCTTTATAGTCCAACTCTCACATACATACATGACTACTGGAAAAACCATAACTTTGACTAGACGGACCTTTGTCAGCAAAGTAATGTCTCTGCTTTTTAAAATGCTGTCTAGGTTGCTCATCGCTTTTCTTCCAAGAAGCAAGCATGTTTTAATTTTATGGCTGCAGTCACCATCTGCAGTGATTTTAGAACCCAAGAAAATAAAGTTTCTAACTCTTTCCATTGTTTCCCCATCTATTTGCCATGAAGTGATGGGACCAGATACCGTGACTTTCATTTTTTGAATGTTGAGTTTTAAGCCAGCTTTTTCACTCTCGTCTTTTCCTTTCATCAAGAGGCTCTTCAGTTCCTCTTTGCTTTCTGCCATTAGGGTGGTGTCATCTGAATATCTGAGGTTGCTAGATTAGAAACCAGGAAACTTTGAAGAAGAAGGGCAGAAGATGGGTGATAGCTCTCATGTACCTTTTCTGCCTTTTCCCTTACTCCTTTCTTTTCATTATTTTACCCCCAAAGATGTTTTCCAATGCTGGTAGAAGGGTTTATGCTTGGAGGTGTCTATCAGATATATATTGTGACAGTTTTAGAACATGGTCCCGAAATTCTTATATACTCCTCAAGAAGCAAAGTCTATATCCTGTATCCTTTAATAAGGGTTCTGTGAATGCTTGATTGCTAGAGTGTGGCAAAGGTGAGAGTGGCTCAGTTTCTGGGCCTGGGCCTTAAGAAACGGGCATGTTTTATTTTCTGTCTCTTGAGATGGTCATTCTTGAAACACAGCTACCATGTGTGAGAAAGCCAGCAACCCAAGGAGAAGCCTCAGTGAGCTATAGCTGGCGGCCATCACCACCTTGCCAGTCAGATGAGTGAGCCTCTTGTCTTCCTTGCAGAGCTCTACCCAAACTGCTGATCTGTGGATAAATAAATGGTTATTGCTGCTGCAAGCCACTAAATTTTGTTTTGTTTTGGTAGTGGTAAGGGGATTAAGTGGCAGAAAATAACTGGAACAGGTATTTCTACAAAAATGCTATATAACAAACCACCCCCTAACTCATTGGCTTTAAATAGCAGTCATTTATTCTCACAGATCTTCAGGTCACCTAGGGCAGCTCTACTCTGTGTGTGCTCATCTGGGAGGCCAGTCTGAGGGGCTATACTCTCTAGCACAAGCTCTTCTCATGAGATGGCAGGAGTCCAAGAGGAGAGTGAAAGACACAAGGCCCAAGCTCAGAACTTGCCACTGTAGCTTCTGCCAGCATACCACTGGCCAAAGCAAGTCACATGGCCAAGCCCAAAGGCAGGTGGTGAAGAAATATACTTTCTCCCTGTAATCAGAGGAGCTGTGAAGTGACACAGCAAAGAGGGGAAACAAGAAGGAGTGAAAAATTGGGAGCAATTGTGTGATCTACCATAGTGAATAGAACTCAGCAACTTTGGGCTGAAATATCTCTGTTAATTTTAAAGCATTAATAGATTCTCTGAGATCTACTACCAGGATGTTTTACTGATTTTAGAAAATTTAAGAATAAAATTAAAGGAAATTCAAGAAGAAGAAAAAAAGAATTCATATGCACATTTTTAACCTTGAGTGGGCTGAGAAAAATACTTAACTAAGAAAAAACAGCTACTAGAAAAATGCAATTGCCTTGTTTCCTGCCTAAACTGCACTGTGCAATATAATCTGGAGATAAAGACTCTTTTGCCTTTGTAAATCAGATTCTCTCAAGGGAAGTGTTTACTGCATTCCCAGTAAAATCATGGGTTTCCCATGAGAATAAAAATACTATCTTTAGGGAATAGCATAAAGACATATTATTTTTCTTTGCCTTTCTATAGCTACTGAAAATTAAATTGGGAAGCTAACTTATAGTCTTTGAATGTTTCTTTTTTAATTTAATTCTTATTTTATATTGGAGTATAGTTGATTTACCATGTTGTATTTGTTTCAGGTGTACAGCAAAGTGAATCAGTTACACATATATGTATATCCATTCTTTTTCAGATTCTTTTCCCATATAGGTTATTACAGAGTACTGACTAGAGTCCCCTGTGCTATACAGTGGACCCTTGTTGATTATCTATTTTATATATAGTAGTATATTACTAATCCCAAACTCCTAATTTATCCCTCCCCCTACCTTTCCCCTTTGATAACCAAAAGTTTGTTTTTTAAGTCTACGAATCTGTTTCTGTTTTATAAATAAGTTCATTTATATAATTTTTTTTGGTTCCACGTGTAAGTGATATCATATATTTGACTTTGACTTAACTTCACTCAGTATGATAATCTTTAGGTCTATCCATGTTGCTGCAGATGGCATTATTTCATTCTTTTTATGGCTGAGTAATATTCTATTGTATATATATATATATATACACCACATTTTCTTTATTCACTCATGTGTTGATGGTCACTTAGGTTGCTACCATGTCTTGGCTATTGTAAATAGGGCTACAGTGAATATTGGGGTGCATGTATCTTTTCAAATTATGACTTCCTCCAGAAAGTGTCCAGGAGTGGGTTTGCTGGGTTATATGCTAGCTCTGTCTTTAGTTTTTGAGGAACCCTCATACTGTTCTCCATAGTGGCTGCACCAATTTACAGTGCCACCAACAGTGTAGGAAGGTTCCCTTTTCTTCACACCCTCTGGAGCATTTACTGTTTGTAGAGTTTTAATGATGTCCATTTTGACTGATATGATGTGAATGTTTCCTTTTAGAGAATCTGATTTTGGCTAACAAGGAACCACATTTCCCAGAATTCCCTTCTCTGCATAGTTTTTTGTTAATATGGATCACTAGAGACATTTTGTGGCTCCCCAGGTGGTGCAGGGGTAAAGAATCCGCCTGCCAATACAGGAGACACGGGCTTAACCCCTGGGTCAGGAAGATACCCTAGAGAAGGATGTGGCAACCCACTCTAGTATTCTTGCCTGGAAAATTCTATGGATAGAGGAGCCTGGCAGGCTACAGTCCATGGGGTCACAAAGAGTCGGACATGACTGAGCACACACAGAGACATTTTGGGTAAGATTTGAATGGTGGAAATAAAGCAACATACATATTCTTTTTTATACTTGGAAAGACAGTGCATGGTCACAGTGCTCTTGCAATGCCCACATGGTGTTGCTGATCTGATAGCTCACCTTCTTGGTGTGGGGCAGCAGATGGGTTCACAGCTCCTCCAGGTGCTGCCAGACACTCTACAGCTTCTTCAGTCCTAAGACAGTATATGCAGCTTCTGGGACAACAGTAAGGTCTGCTCCTTCTACCTACCTCTTCAGCTTCTCTGATACCTGCATCAAGTCTGTGTACAGCTTTGTGATAAAGGGTGTCAGGTTCTCCTTCATGTCAATCCATCACTGACTAGAGGCTTGAGGGCCGTTAAGAGACTGATACAAGTTCTAGTTAGTCCTCAACTTCCAGCTTTCCTTCTGGGCTGCCTGTTTTGAATTTAGACCCAGTGCCTGGTGCAGAAGCAACAGCCAAACAAAAACTAATCAGCTTCCTTGATTATATAAGGTCAAATTCCTGTAATAACTTTCTTATTTAACATAATTGCTTACGGTTTTGCTTCTCTGATCAAACACTGACAAATACAAGTTGTTGTTGTTGTTTAATCGCTCAGTCATGTCTGACTCTGTGGCCCCATAGACCACAGCATGCCAGGCTTCCCTGTCCTTCAGCATCTCCCGGAGCTTGCTCAAACTTATGTCCATTGTGTCAGTGATACCATCCAACCATCTTGTCTTCTGTCGTCCCCTTCTCCTCCTGCCTTCAATCTTTCCCAGCATCAGGGTCTTTTCTAGTGAGTTGGCTCTTTGCATCAGGTGGCCAAAGTATTGGAACTTCAGCTTCAGCATCAGCCCAATGAATATTCAGGGTTTATTTCCTCTAAGATTAACTGGTTTGATCTCCTTGCTGTCCAAGTAACTCTCAAAAGTCTTCTCCAACACCACAGTTCAAAAGTATCAATTCTCCTGCACTCAGCCTTCTTTATGATCCAACTTTCACATCCATACACAACTACTGGAAAAACCATAGCTTTGACTATATAGACCTTTGTTGGCAAAGTAGTGTCTCAGCTTTTTAATATGCTGTCTAGGTTTGTCATAACTTTTCTTCCAATGAGCAAGCATCTTTTAATTTCCTGGCTGCAGTCACCATCTGCAGTCATTTTGGAGCCCAAGAAAATAAAGTCTGTCACTGGTTTCTATTGTTTCCCCATCTATTTGCCATGAAGTGATGGGACCGGATGCCATGATCTTTTTTTTTTAGAATGTTGAGTTTTAAGCCAGATTTTTTACTTTCTTCTTTCACCTTCATCGAGAGACTCCTTAGTTCCTCTTGGCTTTCTGCCATAAAGGTGTTGTCATCTGCATATCTGAGGTTATTGATATTTCTCCTGGCAACCTTGATTCCAGCCTGTGCTTCATCCATCACAGCATTTCTCATAATGTACTCTACATATAAGTTAAATAAGCAGGGTGACAATATACAGCCTTGATGTACTCCTTTCCCAATTTTGAACCAGCTCTTTGTTCCATGTCCAGTTCTAACTGTTGCTTCTTGACCTGCATACAGGTTTGGCAAACAAATGCAAGAACCTTATGTGAAACTCAATATGATTTATCTTTTCTAATATTTTTTCCCAAATACCCAAGTCTTTTAGCCTATAGTAAATACTTACTAGATGCCAAGTACTTTGGTAGGCACTAAAGGAAACAAAATGAATAAGATAGTTGATTCCTGCCCTGTTAAGCTCAGTTGGGTCCCCATATATATTGCAGAGTTATGTAAAGGAACCAGTAGAACTGTTAAATACAGAGAATATTATTATCCAACTCCTAGAACAAACCTTGGTGCTCTAGTGATTTCTCTGTAACCTGTGATATGTATCTAGGTACAGTGGAATTGCCTGATGACATGTGTATGACACTAGGGAAAAGGATAACATGGTACTTAGTTGTTGTGACATCCCAGTGATGTCACTCAGTTGTGTCTGACTCTTTGCGACCCCATGGACTGTAGCCTACCAGGCTCCTCCATCCATGGGATTTTCCAAGCAAGAATACTGGAGTGAGTTGCCATATCCTTCTCCAGGAGATCTTCCCAACGCAGGATTTGAACCTGGGTCTCCGGCATTATATGCAGACGCTTCACCATCTGAGCCACCAGGGAAGTCAACGTCACAGTCTTAAGTGGCCTGGAAATGTAAAACCAATCTTTCCCATGCCCAGAGGATAATAATAGAAACTATATAAAAATAGTATTGCTAATAAAATAATATAGGTTGAGAGGGTAGAAATTCAGCTTTCTCACTGGAGCAAAGAAGATGATCCCCCTGTATCTGACATCTGGTAGCAGAGAGGTGAGGGGCTGTGCATGCTGCAGGCTACAGGGAAGTTCATCACCAAACTTAGTGCCCCTGGGAGGAGGCGCAGATACCCACATGACTTACCTTAATAGAGGAGGAGGAAGCTGTGATGATGCTGTTCCCTGTAGCAATGACTTCTGTACACATATTTCTAAAGATAAAAATGGTCTCATAATTGATTAAATATACGATCGTATGTCCATGCCATGTAATACTGTGCAGCCGTTAAAAAAAGAGTGAGGTAGTTGTATGTGGACTGGTGATGGGAAAAACAAGACATGTTAGTCAGTCAAACAAGGGGCCAGCTGTGAATAGTGTGCTACCATTTGTATTTATAAAGGAATAAAAAATAGGCTATATACATATTTACTTGTATAAGTACAGAAAATCTTTGTTGTTGTTTAGTTGCTTCAGTCATGTCCAACTCTTTTCAACCCCATGGACTGTAGCCCGCCAGGCTCCTCTGTCCATGGGCTTTCCCAGGCAAGAGTACTGGAATGAGTTGCCATTTCCTACTCCAGGGATCTTCTGCATTGGTAGGCAGATTCTTTACCACTGAGCCACCTGGGAAGCCCTACGGAATATCTTTGGAAGTATTCTAAAAACCAGTAACGTTGGTTGCCTCTGGAGGGGAGGACAGGTAGGATAGGGGACAGGAGTAAGAGCAAGACTTTGTACCTAATACTCTTACAACTTTTTCATTTTGTGCCATGTGAATTTAATACTCATTCAAAAAATAAAGGAAATAAAATGTAAAATTAGAAAGAAAATGGCCTAGTAAATGTAAAGACATTTGGAAGATAACTCACCCCTCTTGCAAGCCCCACAGAAAACTGGTACTAGAGAGGGTGAGAAAGCATCCGCTGGCCCTGCTACTTACAGCGGCAGTAGCAGTTGCCAGGTTTGACCAGTTGCCAGGTTTCCAAGTACAGGGAAATGAGGGCTTGCAAAAGAAGTAGCTTGCAAACAATATGGCATTGATCCTATTTGGGGTGAAGAGGTCAAGGGGAATTATTCACAGTGAAAGCCATTACAAAAGACCACTGCAACTTATTTGGTAGAGCTAATGGCTCCTCTTTTGACTAGTTCCCCAACATAATGAGGAATCTGGAAGCTTGGGAGATCTTTTTTGAAGACCACCCCATCCATTTGCCACATAAACTATCAAAAACAAAACAAAATGCAACTGTGAATCTGAACATCCTCTAGAGAGGCTAAGGTGTGTGTTAGTACTGGAACAACTGAAAACTCCTGCCAGCTAAGAGCTAAGAGCAGAGTTACTTGTTAACCACCTCAGGAACACACTCAGTCAGCAGAATGGAGCCTTGTATGACAGAGCCTCAGGGCTTAAAAAAGTTATTGAAGGGGAGAATCCCATTAGAACCTTCTGGGGACTAGTTCACACACTCTCACATCACACCGCATACCTCAGAGAGCACAATTCCCATCTTTTAGGAGAAATCAGCCTCTCATTTGCTTTCTCAATCACATATATTTCCACCTTCATGTCTGTCAAACTACCAACACAGAAATTCCAAATGCAGCCACCTTTTCATCTGGAAGAGAAAAAGGCAGCCAAAGTGCTCAGTCTCTTGTCACAAAATACCCCAGGTCCCAGAGTCAAGAAAGCACATATTTTCAGCAGAAAATGTTCAGCCCAGCCCTGTCAGGATTGCAGTCCTGGTATTTGCTATTATGCGTATTTGAAATGTTGAGAAGGAAAGGGGAGATGAAAGAACTTGGGACCCTCAGGCACATCGGAAGTCATCCCACCTCAATTAGTTTTTCCTCCACCCTGTCACCTGGTTTAAGGGGGACATGAAAGGAAACTGCAGCTGCAGGATGCCCCTTTGCCCATCCCCCGTCCAGTCCAACCTACTTTCATCTCTTGCCCTAAAAAATAAATAGGACAGTGTGAGAATAGAGGAGTAAAAGAGACACTGGGTCACAAACCTCATTTTCTACCTCAACTCTTGCTCTTTTGTTTTAAGATTTTACCTGGACCTTACTCCCCTGCATTCTTGATCCTTCTTTTAAGAAATCCTGAGTTTATTTTCCCAAGTCAGAATAAAATACTCAAGGCAGAAAATGCTCTGTAATGCAAAACACATCAACCTTCTTTTCAGGGCATGGTTTTACGCAACTAGAGTATGTTTGAGCTGCAGGAGAACTTAGACATCATTTTTCAAATCTCTTATTTGGGGGCAACTGAAACCCAGAAAAGTTAGTCAACTTGTCCAAGCTAGCTGCTGAACCAATAGTAGGAAGGAGGTTGTCTGACTCCTATCAAGGAGGTCTATAAATAGACTTCAAAGTGAGAATTATATTTTTTATTCTTTTTTTATGCTGCATACTTTGTTGAATTTTGAACATACCAAAATAATACTCCGTATTGAAAGTCATTTATCTAATGATATTAACTACTCACAGCACACAGTTAAGAATCAGAAAGCAACTTAAAAAGATTAGATACTCCAAATAAATGTATTTGAGCTTATGTACTAAGTTTCTTTACTCTGAATATAAGAAATGTCCTCAAACTTTCCCTTGGAGTCTATTTACTCTAACTTTGCGCACAGTTCTACCTAGCTTAGGTATTTGATTTTCTTCATTCACTTGTTTAATCATCCATTAAACCCTTGCCCCAGACCAGGCACTGTACTTGGAGATTGCAGGTTTAAAGACAAATAAGGCACAGCCTTGGAGCTTACATTCTGGAATTGTAAACCTAAAATTCCAAGGCAATATGCTTGTATGGGGGTCAGTGCAGGTACTGTGAGGCCACACAGTCCAGCCTGGGAGAGTCAGAGGAGACCTCACAGAGCAGGTGAAATCTGTGCTGGGGCTGGGAGGGCAAGCAGGTGTTTACATTCTAGGCAAATGAACAGTATGGAAAAGGTAAGGGACCCAGAGGAGTGTCATGTCTTCCAGTAAATACAGGTATATTTTATGACTAGAGAATAGGATAAGTTCAAGAATTGGTGGGCTTGTATACCACTCCCAGGAGTTTAGATTTTGTCCTGAAGGCGATACAGAATCAAACAAGACTGAAAATTAAATTTGCCTGTTTGAAAGAAAACTTTAGGAGCTTGTGGCGAATGGGTTGAATACATAGGAGCCTGTGGTACTGACCTCAGAGGATTTCTTCAGAAAGTTTGTTTCATAGTCCTTGTGAGAGATGGGACCTGAGTAAACTTGAGAGCATTTTAGGGGACAGAGTTATGAGAAATATTGGTCTTGAAGGCAGAAGGTGAGGAAAATGCAGGAGATGAGAATGACTCCCATATTTCTAGCTAGTTTCCCCACATTACATTATGCCCTTCTTTCCTAGTAATAGAAGCTTTGAATTTTAATGGAAATGGAAGAAGCCCTTATTTCCCAGTCTCCTTTGCAGCCAAGTAACTCAATTCTGGCCAGTGGCTGTACATGAAAGTGGTATGTGAATGTCCCAAGATGAGTCCTTAATGGGAAGGAGCATGCCCTTCTCTTCCTTTTTGATGACTGGAATTCAGCCATAATTACGGGAGGTAGAGCAGCCATTTTGGAAGATAAGGAGGAAACTGCATATAGAGGAAGGCAGAGGGCAGAGGGTCTCTTATGATTACAGAGCTGCCAAATCAGCCCTGAAGTACTCTCATTTACATGCAAGAAAAAATAAATTTCTTTTTTGTCTAAGCCACTGTTCTTTTGGGTTTCTGTGGCTCACAGCCACAATGAATCTTAAAACAGATAAGCAAACAGATGGTGAAACGATGGATTGAGAAGGTGAATGAAAGGAAGAATAAATTTGGGAGAGAGGAAGAATATAAATTTGGATAGGTCAATGCTGAATTGTGTACTGAACTTCCAGATAGAAATATCAAGCCAGCAGTCACCTCTCAGTTCAGTTCAGTTCAGTTGCTCAGTGTCCAACTCTTTGCAACCCCATGGACTGCAGCAAGCCAGGCTTCCTTGTCCTTCACCATCTCCCAGAGCTTGCTCAAACTCATGTCCATTGAGTTGGTGATGCCATCCAACCATCTTGTCTTCTGTCGTCCTCTTCTCCTCCTGCCTTCAATCTTTACCAGCATCGGGGTCTTTTCCAATGAGTCAGTTCTTCACATTAGGTAGCCAAAGCATTGGAGTTTCAGCTTCAGCATCAGTCCTTCCAATGAATATTCAGAACTGATTTCCTTTAGGATTGACTGGTTTGATCTTACAGTCCAGGGGACTCTCAAGAGTCTTCTCCAACACCACAGTTATATAGGTCTGAAACCAAGAGAGAGGTTTTGGATGTAGACCCAGACTTTAGAATGGCCAAAGTGGAGGTGGCAGTAATAGCTGTGGGTGCAATTATGAGTGAAAAGTGTATGGCCAAGAAAGGAGTCACAACTAGGGGTCAGGGAAGTCAATTAATGTAGAAAGAAGGGAGAACATATATACTTTGAACAAAGAGGCAAAGCAGAAATCATGGGCTCAGGCCGAGATGGAACAAACAGATGGACATGAAATCAGTGAACTGCATTGATTGTCCAAAGCCAGAGTGGAACACAGAGGAGGCAGAGGCTGATGCTCACTCTACAGGCTTCCATGCTGTTGATGTAGGAGCAGTTAAAAGTGTGATCTGAGTACTTTGGGGAGCACAGTGACTGACTAACAGATCATCTCACACAGAGGAATGGTCATTAGATGAAGGTATGACATTAAGAGAACCTGCATCATGAGTAGCTTCATACAACACCATGACCAGGGAAGTTTGACTCCTAGCATGGGAGCTATCAATTCTCTGCCTCGGTTGTAAATATCTTCATGGGAGAGGCAACTATGTGCTAGAAGGCTAGTGCATCTTTTCAAAGCAGGGCAGTTCCCTATAGAAGCCAGTAGTTAACAATGTTTTGATTCTCCTCGAATTCTACTTGGTTCAGCAACTAGTTTTTGTTCTGTGATAGAAGAAAAGAGACAGGAAAGTAAGATAGAGTGAAGAGAAAGAGGATGAGAGAGTGACAGAGAGAACATTGACTTGAAACACTCCATTGTCATGTTATCTAAATTGCCTTTTCTCTCTCTGTTACCAAAATATTTCCATATTTCCATTCTTTCAAGATCCATCTCATATTTTATCACCCCACAAAGATTTTCCAAATTACCCTGTCCCACATTGAGCTCACATTCATAAAAACTCAAATAGCATTTCTACCTCATGTGTACTACAGAAACAATCATTTAATTATATATTGATTTTGAATTATAATCTATGTGGAATCTTGTCTTTCTGAATAAATTACATACTCCCTGAACACAGAGATTACATTGTACATGGCATCTGTAATCCCTTACATGTCATGTTTATAGTAAGTATTAAACAGATGATTGGTGATGAAATGGAACCAAAGGAGCATGTGAGTTGTGTAAATGTCATGACACACATGCTAGTAACAGCATCTCCTGGTGACTCTTCAAGCAGAACTAAGAACATACCATATTCCCTGTTCTTCTCTTTTGACATATGCACTAGAAAATATTTAAGTAATCACTCAGGAGTGTTAAGGTGAGCCACCACCCCATACCACACATAAGGGGACAGTTACTTGCCCAATGGATAGTTTAGCCTATAGTGTTGACCCTTAGGCTTCTCAAACTTTTTCATTTTTTATTAAAGTAATTTACCTTAATTGGTTGAAATGGCTCAAGAGTTTATATATATATATACATATATATATGTATATATATATATATTTTTTTTTTTTTTTAAGGAGCAGGGAATGGGGGAAAGGCTCACATTTCTCTGTAATGACTGTCAGACATAGTTTGAATTCTCCTGTGAAGAATGGGGCTGAGACTTGGGGTCTCCAAATTTACGTATAAATTTAGAAGCATCTAGTGGATACTCTGACCAGTATGATGAAGATTATGGTGGCCAGGGTGAACTGACTTTCCAGGGCCTGCAGCAGTAAGCTCTGATTAACTGTAGAGATAGATCAAAAGACAGAGTATATTCAACTAAAAGCCCCTCCCTAATGATTCCAAATCCTGGATGGAATATAAGAAAAAGAGAACTCTAATAACACAACAAAGACAAAAAAAATGAGTTCCAGATTCAATAGCTATTAATCTTCAGATTGGGAGCAGGAACTACCTGATCTTACAGAGATGCAAACTGTTGGAAATGACAATGGCTGCTTTTATTGATCTGTAATGCCAGACACTATGCTTTGTTTGTTAAGTACATTATCTGTAATCCACAGCAATCTTACAAAAGTATCATTATCTCCATTATATGGGTTTGAAAACACAGTCAAAAGGATGCTAAGTAAACTGCTTAAGGTTGCAATGTTATTAATTGGATGGAAGTGAGAGAGATGGTATGGGGAGGGAGATGGGAGGGGGGTTCAGGATGGGGAACACATGTACACCCATGGCAGATTCATGTTGATGTATGGCAAAACCAATACAATATTGTAAAGTAATTAGCCTCCAATTAAAATAAATAAATTTATATTTAAAAAAAAGAAACCCAAGTCTGTCTGAAGCTAAATCTTATGCTTTTTTCAACACTGCTGTATGATTGCTGAATTTATATACAGTTGATTTAATTTATAAAGAACTTCCATGTATTTCATCTGATCATTATGTATGACAGCTTATTGTTCTATCCATTTTGCAAATAAGGAAAAACAGGAGTAAGTCACTGAATATAGATAAGCTTCAGTTTCCTCTGCTATAAAATGGGATAATAATGTCTACCTCGAGTTGTTACTGGGGGCTAGACATATTTACTACGTCCAATTACCAGTCCACAGTCAGTGCACAATAAATGCTTCCTCTCATATTGTTACTATCATTGGCAAGGTTGTGAAATGTCCAAAGTCATACAGCTTAAAGGTGACATATACATGACTCATGTGCAAGTTTTCTGAGCCTATTCCAGTGATTCACCTCCGGTGGCTGAGTCCAGTGAATCCTCAGGAGGATATCTCTATAGGTCTGCATTTAAGATAGACCAGAAGCACAAGGCAATGGCACCCCACTCCAGTACTCTTGCCTGGAAAATCCATGGACAGAGGAGCCTGGTAGGCTGCAGTCCATGGGGTCGCTAAGAGTTGGGAACGACTGAGTGATTTCACTTTCACTTTTCACTTTCATGCATTGGAGAAGGAAATGGCAACCCACTCCAGTGTCCTTGACTGGAGAATCCCAGGGACGGGGAAGCCTGGTGGGCTGCCGTCTCTGGGGTCGCACAGAGTCGGACACAACTGAAGCGACTTAGCAGCAGCAGCAGAAGCACAAGGTGTAGGCAGAAGTCAGGCATCCAAAAATCCTTCTGCAATTATTTATTGACCTTGGTATGCATTAGAATTAATGGTGAATTTTAAGAAATACTGAAGCCTAGGCCAAATCCCAGACCAATGACAACAGAGTCACTGGTGGTAGGGCTCAGGTATTAGTATGTTTTAGAGTTTCCCAATATGCGGCTAGGGTTAAGAACCATTGATGCAGAGAAAAGCAAGGCCAAACATTTGTCCATCTTGAGTTGTTTCTGACTCCCAGTGGCCTTGTCATCCACAGACAGCTTCCTGTTATAACATCTTAGTTTTATATGATGCGCTGCAGCTGGCAAAGTACTTTCTCCTTCCTCATTTGGCCATCAAAACACAGAGAAGCAGGCCAAGCAAAGACCATCCTGTTTTTTTTTATGAGGAAAATTATACCCACAGACTTAATTTGGATTATCCAATGTTGTGACTAATTAGTGGTACAGGTGACTTTGAAAAACTTTCAACCAAGTACTCAATTTTATGCCTATGCTCGTTTTAGTATTTCTTTCTTTCTTTGGGTTATCAAGAAGGAAGAGAACTTGGTGGTCCCCATATTAATTCCTTGAATTCTTTTAAAGAATCCCCACTTCACCAGCTGAAAATTTCTTTAATTGCCATTTTAACAAACATGAATTTGATGGCAAGAGAATATTCAAAATCAGCCACTTCTGATCTTAATGGTAAGTGGCATTTATAAGAATAGATGTTAAAAATGTTATTCCAGTGCAACATGATTATTAGATTATATTTATATCTGATTCTAGTAAACTCTTGAAATTGAGAAAATTTCTGAATTCTATACAAATAAGACAGTGATGGTTCTTGGGAAGGAATTTGATCAAACCCTCTTTGTTACTTCACTAAACTCTGACTCCTATATACCAAAAATTATTTAGAATATAATAAAACTGCTTACTTCTCTATAGTTAGGAAAAATGACCTAGTCATTGTTTTGAATTTCAGTTGATTGATGTCCTCTTGTACATCACATTTATAGCTGATAAGGTTACAACTGTGATAACTACTAATCACTGAAATGTAGACAAGGTCAAGGTTTGCCTTTTTAGGCAAAATCCTACAAACCAGCCAAGGCTCCTTTATTTGAGATATAAAGAAAATGAAGGCAAAAGTATGTTTTCCAGTGAAGAGTGAAAACAAACAGGCCTGGAGGCACTATTAGGGGAAAGTCAGTATGGATTTAGCATCAGCTGAAAGGCTAGTGGCCTGGTCGCTAATTCTAACCATCCTTGACTTTCCATTAGCCCAATATTTAGACTGTGTATTTTCTAAAGTTAAGAACCATTCATTTCTCAATAGACATTGCATTTGCAAAGCAAACAAAAATAAAACAGACACTACCACCACCCCAAACTGGATCAAAAGAGGTAATGGGCTAAGATATTAATATATGACATGTCACAAAGACAGAACAGGCATCCCCAATCACTGTATAAAGTATTCCCAGTTCCCAATTATAAGAGAGCTTTAGAGAAGGCCTATGCTTTTATTGCTGGATTTTCTTCAATCCATAGTAATTTCAGTTGTATCTTTCTCCATCTTATTCTTTAAATGGGTGTTAGCACCTTTTTCTCTTGGGTTGGAAGCTGTTGGATCTAAAGTATAGACTTTTGTCAGTTGCCATTAAATCATTTTATTTACTCAGGAGTCATGCTGCTCATTTAATTATTAAATGTCCTGAAATATCAGGTGTGCAATTTGCAGTGGAAATATAACAATAGACCATCTTTTCTAATGGGATTTCAACAAGAATGAAACTAGAGGGATAAATCTGGCTCTGTAATCATTAAGAATATAGGGCATTCCATTTCTAAAGAAGTTCCTAATGAAGAGGATTATGTAGCAAAGAAATAAAAAATAGAAGGTAATCAATTATCATAACTATTTACTCCAGAGAAACATACAAGTTATAGATTTCAATGAAGAATGTATTTTCCATTCTTGGTAAATAAATCATTATCTTGTTCACTTGTGTTTAAGAAGAGACATTTCCCTCTAGAGGAACCAAAATATGTTTGCTTTGTAGTTTATTGGAAAAAGCCATCCAGGCCATTTGTTGAAAATAAGCATACAAAATTTCTAAACATTGCAAATGCCTACTTTTCTTTTTCAGAATTATTGGTGATGGGGATGGGTTTTTGTGTATAGAGAGAGATGTCATCTTTACTAGAAGAGAGATGGAATCCTAGGGCAGAACAAGAAACAAACTGAAGCTTTACTGAACACATAAATCATGCTTGGCCCAGGGCATCTGACAATTTGTAAGGCTAACCTATAATTCTTTTCATTCTTGGAATTTCTTCTAAGTCTAGTTTTATATAACCATCCAAAGCCAGACTTTTTCCTTTCTGTTGTGATTTTCTATTTCCATTCATTAACAATTATCACAAGCAAAACTAGAAAGAAAGTGAATGGGTAATGCTGGGTGCACTCATTTTTATAGAGTAGGGAAATCCTAAATCAGTGCCTGAAGGAAAATAATTCACTTGCCTTAATGAGAATATGAGTCGTTCCACTATACATCTGTTTGCTCTTCAACAAGATACTCTTAGTCCTGTTTAGAGAGCTGTGTTGTTGTTGTTCAGTCGCTCAGTCATTTCTGACTCTTTACAACCCTATGGACTGAGCACACCAGGCTTCCTTGTCCTTCATCATCTGCCAGAGCTTGCTCAAACTCATGTCCATTGAGTTGGCGATGCCATCTAACCATCTTGTCCTCTATCGTCCACTTCTCCTCCTGCCTACAATCTTTCCCAGCATCAGGGTCTTTTCCAATGAGTCAGTTCTTTGCATCAGGTGGCCAAAGTATTGGAGTTTCAGCTTCAGCATCAGTCCTTCCAATGAATATTCAGGACTGATTTCCTTTAGGATAGACTGGTTGGATCTCCTTGCAGTCCAAGGGACTCTCAAGAGTCTTCTCCAACACCACAGTACAAAAGCATCAGTTCTTCGGTGTTCAGCCTTCTTTATGGTCAGCTGTCACATCCATACATGACCACTGGAAAAACCATAGCTTTGACTATACAGACCTTTGTCGGCAATGTAATGTCTCTGCTTTTTAATATGCTGTCTAAGTTTGCCATAGCTTTTCTTCCAAAAGAAAGAGAGCCAGTTTTAACTATCAAGAAACCATCTCCCTCTTCACTTGTTCCATTCCCCCATTACTTTGGAGCAAATTTCATAGGAAGACAGATTGTGGTAAAAATATAAGACTGTACCATAATCCAAGAGAACATAAAGGGCCAGCTTTGTTAGAGACCAGTTTGATGTCACTGAACTGAGAAACCATACTTTTACCTATGTTTCTTGTAGTTTTTTAAGGTAGTTCATGGAGTGAAAAATGCTTCTTAGGGCTCCAGTTGAAATTCCAGCTATCAAGATTCTCACTCCAGAAGGCTTTGAGGTAGTTCCCTACTTATTCATTGGGAACATGAACTCTACAGAGTGAGGGTTCTCTTCTGAAGATGGGACATCAACTGCTCCTAGAAGAATAAGGAGTTCTTCACTGAGAAAACATGATCTGTGTTAACAAGTATTGTAGATTTGTTCAGTATTGATTTAGCTAATCTGGAACTACATCTCTCCAGAGTTCCCTTCCCTGCACAGTTTTGGGTTAGAGTGAGCCGCAAGAGATGTTGTGTATCAGATTATGAAGACACAAACGAAGTAGGGCCATCTTCTTACTTCTGAAAAATCACTGCAGGGCACAAGGTGCTGTTGCAGCTCACATAGGTTCTTTCTTATCTCCTGCCTCACCATGGCTTTTCCAACTTCTGGGACAATTAGGTGTTAAGCTCTGAGGCAAAGGGTGCCAACTTATGTAGGAGACCCTCATCGTCAAAGCTGGAGTCTTAAATAAAGCTCATGATGTGCAATCAACAGGGTTTCACTTTATTGTTGTGAGTCCCAGCTCGGCCTTGCTGGTTCCAGTTTACATTCATTTCCTTTACTTCATGTTTGTCTTTCCTTTTAAAATGCCAGCCCTGAGAGTTTGGGCTCCAGTGCCAGACTCAGAAGCAACAATTTCACATTGGTTATTTTATCAGCTTCCAAAATTGATTATGGTAAAATTCATATAGTAAATTCCTTAATATACCTGTCTATTGATATAGATATTAATAAATAGATGTAGCTTGAGATAGAGCTGGTAACACAGAAAGAGCTGGTGATAGAGGTAGGGACATATATCTCCTAATGATTCTGCTTTTTTTCCCTTTGGTCACACGACATGGCTTGTGGGATCTCAATTCCTGGACCAGGGATCGAACCTGGGTCATGGCAGTGAAAGTCTGGAATCCTAACCACTAGGCTACCAGGGAAGTCCCTGATTCTGCTTTTAGGATCAAACCCTAACTGATACCGGAAGCATGAACTCTGTAAGAACTTGGAGGACCACCTCACGGGGAAGGAGTCAAACTGATAGTGACTAAGGAACCCAGCTTACACTGAACATCAGTTCTCTTGCTGCTGTCTCAAGGTCTGACTCCACTGCTGACTTCTAGCCTTTGTTCAACCCACAAACCGTCTTATTTTTTGATCCTGCCCCTTATGTCATCTCAGTCTGTTCTACTGACTATTGTTGCCTTGACTCCTTTTTGTGGCCAGTTTTCCTTGACCTTATTCCTGAATCTTCCATCTATGTGTGTGACTGCATTTCTCACTGAAGTCCTCCTACATCCCTGCTGCCTGTGATAATGCATTTACAGCCACCTCTCCTGCCCCTGCTATCCCCTCATAGTCTGCCACTGTCTTTGCAAAAGCAATGCCTTAACCCTCTAATATGCTGACTTCTATGCTAAGAAGAATATCATCACACAGAGAGCTTGAGGTGGGAGATGGGTAGTTGAGAGTGAGGGATTCAGGATTCCATCAGTAAAGGCAAGCCTAGATAGGAGACCTTCTTAGTGGCCTTGGTTACAAGGAATATCAGGAAAGCTGGCATGCCTTCAGAGGACTTTGGGGAGTTGTTGTTGAAGCTCCAAACAAAGTGGAGTTGAGGAGCCCAACACAGACCTTACCTGTTTCCTGAGTCTGAACAGAAGCTGCTTGCAAACATAGTAATTGGTAGTGACACTCTTAGCAACTAGGACACTGTGCCAAGTCTTTTAGATGTGATGGGACACTACATAGCCTGAGCAGTCCTCTGCAGTGGGTAAGCTAAAATTGATATTTTTCTTATGTTTGTAACAATTTTTGTCCTCCAGAGTTTCAGCCTGCAATCTTTTGTGAAACTTTCAATTAAAAACAAAGGCCTCTATATGAAAATAATTAGTTTTACTGTAGCATTAAAGATAATAAAATAATTAGTAATAAAATTAGCAAAAGTAGTACAAAACATATACTCTGAAAAACCACAAAACATTGCTGAGAGGAATTAAAAAAGACCCAAATAAATGGAAAGACATTTCATGCACATGGATTGGAAAACCTAATATTGGTAAGATGGAAGTACTTCACAAATTGATCTACAGATCCAAAGCAATCCCTGTAAGAATACCAGCTGACTTCTTTGCCACATTTGACAAGCTCATCCTAAAATTCAAGTGGAAATGAAATGGACCTAAAATAGCCAAAACAATCTTGAAAAAGAAAAGCAAAGTTAGATGACTCACATATCACAGTCTCAAACTTTACTACAAAACAACAATAACCAACAAAGTCTGGAACTGGCACAAGGATAGACATATAGATAAACGGAATACAGTTGAGAGTCCAGAAATAAACCCTCACATTTACAGTTAACTGATTTTCAACAAGGGTGCCAAGAGAAAGAATAGTCTGTTTCAACAAATAGTGCTGAGACAACTGAATATGTACATGCAAAATAATGATGTTGAACTACTTCATGCCATACATAAAGGTTAACTCAAAATGGATAAAAGGCTCAATTGTAAAAGTTAAAACTATAATATTCTTAGAACAAGCATTAATATTTGTTATTTTGAATTAGATTAAGTAAGATATGACATCAAAAGCAAGCAGCAAAAGAAACACATAGGTCACCTAGACATCATCAAATTTCAAATAACTTGTGCTTTAAAGGACACTATTAAGAAAGTGAAAGAGCAACTTGAAGGATGGGAGAAAAATTTTGCAAATCAGAGATCTGATTAGAACAAACATCTCAAATATATCAAGAACTCTTACAACTTAATAGTAAAAGACAAACAACCCAATCTAAAAATAGGAAAAGAATTTGAATAGAAGTTTCTCCAAAGAAGATAAACAAATGGCTGATTTAAAAAGAAAAAAAAAAAAACATGAAAAGAGGCTCAACAACACTAATCATCAGAGAAATACAAATCAAGACCACATTGAGATATCACTTCACAGCCACTGGATTGGCTATAATCCAAAAGACAGATAATAACAAGTGTTGTCAAGGATCTAGAGAAATTGGACCTCTCATATATTGTTAGTTGGAATGTAAAATGTTTCAGTCACTTTGGAAAACAGTCTAGAAGTTCCTCAAATAGTTAAACTTAGAGTTTGCATATGACTTAGTAATTCTAGTCCTAAGTGTATACCCAAGAGAAATGAAAACATATGTTCACACAAAAACTTGTACCTGAATGTTCACAGTAGTATTATTCATAAAAAACAAAAAGTGGAATCATACCAAATGTCCATCAACTGATGAAGAGATAAGTAAAATGTGGTATATCCACACACTGGAATATTATTAAGCAATAAAAAGAAACGAAGTACTGGCACATGTTACAGCATGGATAAACCTTAAAAACATTATGCTAAGTGAAATAAGCCAGTCCCAAAAGACCACACATTGTGTGATTCCATGTATATGAAATGTCAAGAGTAGGCAAATCCTTAAAAATATAGAATAGATTAGTGGTTAATGGTTGCCTAGGTATGGGAGGGATAAGGGAATTGGAGGTGACATCTAAGGGGGGCAAGATTTCTTTTGAGAGTGATAAAAATATTCAAAATTTATTGTGGTAATTGATGTACAACTTTCTGAATATACTTAAAACCATTAAAAATTGGAGTATAGTTGATTTACAGTATTGTGCTTCTGGTATACAGCAAAGTGATTCAGTTATATATTTATATGTACACATATATATTGCTTTCTGTGTCTGTGAGTCTGTTTGTTTTGTAAATAAGTTTATTTCTATCATATTTGAGAGTCCACATACAAGTGATATCATATAGTATTTCTCTCTCTCTGTCTGACATACTTCATGTGGTATGATAATCTCTAGGTCCATCCATGCTGCTGCATACAGCTTTATTTCATTCTTTCTTATGGCTGGGTAGTATTCCATTATATATATGTACCACATCTTCTTTATCCATTCATCTGTCAGTGAGTCTTAATTCTGTGCCTTGGCTATTATAAATAGTGCTGCAATAAACACTGGGGTGCATGCATCCTTTTGAATGATGATTTTCTCTGGATATATGCCCAGGGGTGGGATTGCTAGATCATATGGTGATTCTGTTTTCAGTTTTCTGAGAAACCTCCATGCTATTTTCCTTAGTGGCTGCACCAACTTACATTCCACCAACAGTGTAGCAGGATTCCTTTTTCTCTACACACCGTCTAGAATTTGTTATTTGTAGGCTTTGAAATGATGGTCATCCTCACTGGTGTGAGGTATACCTTAGTGTCGTTTTAATTTGTACTTCTCTAATAATTTGTGATGTGGAGCATCTTTTCTTGTGCCTATTGGCCACCTGTATGTATTCGTTGGCAAAATATCTATTTAGGTTTTCTGCCCATTTTTTGGATTGGTTTATGTGTTTTTTGTTAATTGAGTTGTATGAGCTTGTATATTTTGGAAATTAAGCCCTTGTTGGGTGCATCATTTGCAAATATTTTCTGCTAGCCTGTAGGTTGCTTTTCATTTTGTTGATGGTTTCCTCTGCTGTGCAAAAGCTTGTAAGTTTGACTAGGTCCCATTTGTTTATTTTTACTTTTATTTCTATTGCCTTGGAAGACTCACCTAGGAAAACATTGGTATGCCTTATGTCAGAAAGTGTTTTGTCTATGTTCTCTTCTAGGAGTTTTATGGTGGCATTATATAAAGGCTTACATTTAAGCCTTTAAACCACTTTGAGTTTATTTTTGTGTATGGTGTGAGGGAGTGTTCTAAGGTGTGATAGCAGCATTCACTGACATGTCCAGCTTTCACAATACCACTTGCTGAAAAGATTGTCTTTTCTCCATTGTATTCTTGCCTCTTTTGTCAAAGATTAATTGACAATAAGTGTATGGGTTACTAAAAGCCATTTATTGTACACTTTAAATGGGTGAACTGTGTGGTATGTGAATTATATCTCAGTAAAGCTGTTTAAAAAGTAGACTAATAAAGCCTTGCTTAGAGAAAAAAGTCCTTCATCATCAGACACCTCTGAATCATTGGGAGGAAAGAAGAGGCCACAAGTTAGTAGAAAGAGTATTGAAGATACTAGTGAGTGAATTGCTTGTTCACAGGAATAGGTAATGAGAATCTTTGGCAGATTTGCTCTTCAGGGGGTAAATTAATAGCTGGAATTAACCCAAGTTCAAAAAGGGTGATCTTAGCTAATTAAGACTAAAAATCTGTCAGGTTTAGTAGCATAGTGAATAAACGTTTTCAGAGTAAGCTTAACTATAACATTATTACAAAAAGTGAACTTTTGTAAATTAAAAAAATAAGAGTTTTAAGTGTTCTTTCTGAATTTATGCATATTACCATTAAAAAAAAAGAGAAAGAAAGAAATCCCCCAGACACTTCTAACTAGTTTCTAAACTTCATCCTTTATGTACAGTGAAGTAAAGTGAAAGTCGCTCAGTTGTGTCCAACTTTTGAGACCCCATGGACTATACAGTCCATGGAATTCTCCAGGCCAGAATACTGGAGTGGGTAGCCTTTCCCTTTTCCAGGGGATCTTCCCAACCCAGGGATCAAACCCAAGTCTCCCGCATTACAGGTGGATTCTTTACCAGCTGAGTCATAAGGGAAGCCCAAGAATACTGGAGTGGGTAACCTATCCCTTCTCCAGGGAATCTCCCTGACCCAGGAATCAAACTGGAGTCTCCTGCATTGCAGGCAGATTCTTTACCAACTAAGCTATGTTTCTAAACTGAGCTATGAAGTTTCTAAACTTCATCCTTAATGTAAAGAGTTATAGCTAATTCTATTAATTCTGTTTCTTGTGTATTTTTTGCAAGAGGATTAAAAATGCCTTCTATCTGAAGCCATTCTCTATACTCTGAAGGTTCAAAAAGTTGTTTCTTTTGCTCAAACTTGGCATAAGGATGGGAGGGTCTTATTTAAAAGCCAGTTAATGGCTTTTGTATTAGTCCAGAAAATAATTCTGACCTAACTTGGAGAACTCATTAATGCCAGTCTTGTTAAAGAGCTGATCATGCCCCTTAAATAATGCCATTCTGATAGAGGTGAGGTTGCTCTACTCATTGTTCAAATCTCAACTCTTCCAGCCAGTTATTTCTGACTAAGAGGTCTATTTGCCACCATCCAGTCCTCAATTCCCTCTGATGGAGAAGGATAAGAGGCTTATGAGAGTTTCCTGATAGGAGAGACTGGCTGAGGGGGAAACCGGGTCTTGTTCTGATAGGTGGGGCCATGCTCAATAAATCTTTAATCCAATTTTCTGTTGATGGGTGGGGCTGTGTTCCCTCCCTGTTATTTATCTGGAGCCAAACTATGGTGGGGGGCTTCCCTGGTGACTCAGATGGTAAAGCGTCTGCCTGCAATGCAGGAGACCCGGGTTCGATTCCTGGGTCGGGAAGATCCCCTGGAGAAGGAAATGGCAATCCACTCCAGCACTCTTGCCTGGAAAATCCCATGGACGGAGGAGCCTGATAGGCTACAGTCCCTGGGGTCGCAAAGAGTCAGACACGACTGAGCGATTTCACTTTCACTTTCAAACTATGGTGGAGGTAATGAAGATAATGGTGACCTCCTTCAAAAGGTCCTATGCACACACTGCTCCAACCCTGCAGCAGGCCACTGCCGACCCATGACTCTGCCGGAGACTCCTGGACACTCATGGGCAAGGCTGGATCAGTCTCTTGTGGGGTTACTGCTCCTTTCTCCTGGGTCCTGGCGCCCACAAGTTTCTGTTTGTGCCCTCCAAGAGTCTGTTTCCCCAGTCCTGTGTAAGTTATGATGGCTCTATTGTAGGATTAATGGCGACCTCCTCTAAGAGGGCTTATGCCGTACCCCGGTCTGCTGTACCCAGAGCCCCTGTCCCTGTGGCAGTCCACTGATGACCCGTACCTCCACAGGAGACACTCAGACACAGTTCTGTCTCAGTCTCTGTGGGGTTTCTGGGTCCTGGTGAGCACAAGGTTTGTTTGAGCCCTCTGAGTGTCTCTGGTAGGTATGGGGTTTGATTCTAAATACGATTTCACCCTTCCTACCATCTTGCTGGGGCTTCTCCTTTGCCCTTGGATGTGGGGTATCTCCTCAAAGTCATTCCACCACCACACAGCCGAGCACCTACTGTCTTGCTGGGGCTTCTCTGCCTTTGGATATGGGTTATCTCCTCACAGCTGCTCCAGTGCCGTGCAGCCACTGCTTTCTCACCCCAGTGAAATTCTCTTTTCCACCTGAGAAATCTCACCCTTGGCTTCCTGCCGCCTTCACCTACCTTTCCAAGAATTAGCCATTTAAAATTACAGCTAATGTGGTGCAGATCAAACTTTGAGACATGAATCGAGTAGGGTCACCCAAGACGGACGGGTCATGGTGGAGAGTTCTGACAAAACACAGTCCACTGGAGAAGGGAATGGCAAACCACTTCAGTATTCTTGCCTTGAGAACCCCATGAACAGCCTGAAAAGGTAAAAAGATAGGACACTGAAAGATGAACTCCTCGGGTCGGTAGGTGCCCAATATGCTACTAGAGATCAGTGGAGAAATAACTCCTGAAAGAATGAATAGACAGAGCCAAAGCAAAAACAACACCCAGTTGTGGATGTGACTGGTGATGGAAGTAAAGTCTGATGCTGTAAAGAGCAATATTGCATAGGAACCTGGAATGTTAGGTCCATGAATCAAGGCAAATTGGAAGTGGTCAAACGGGAGATGGCAAGAGTAAACATCAACATTTTAGGAATCAGTGGACTGGAATGGGTGAATTTAACTCAGATGACCATTATATCTACTACTGTGGGCAAGAATCCCTTAGAAGAAATGGAGTAGCCATCATGGTCAACTAAAGAGTCCAAAATGCAGTATTTGGATGCAATCTCAAAACGACAGAATGATCTCTGTTTGTTTCCAAGGCAAACCATTCAATATCACACTAATCCAAGTCTATGCCCTGACCAATAATGCTGAAGAAGCTGAAGTTGACTGGTTCTGTGAATACCTACAGACCTTCTAGAACTAACACCCCCAAAAGATGTCTTTTTCATTATAGGGGACTGGAATGCAAAAGCAGGAAGTCAAGAGATACCTGGATTAACAGGCAAATTTGGCCTTGGAGTACAGAATGAAGCAGGACAAAAGCTAATAGAGTTTTCCCAAGAGAATGCACTGGTCATAGCAAACACCCTCTTCCAACAACACAAGAGAAGACTCTACACATGGACATCACCAGATGGTCAACACTGAAATCAGACTGATTTTATTCTTTGCAGCCAAAGATGGAGAAGCTCTATACAGTCAGCAAAAACAAGACCGGGAGCTGACTGTGGCTCAGATCATGAACTCCTTATTGCCAAATTCAGACTGAAATTGAAGAAAGTAGGGAAAACCACTAGGACATTCAGGTATGACCTAAATCAAATCCCTTATGATTATAGAGTAGAAGTGAGAAATAGATTCAAGGGATTAGATATAATAGACAGAGTGCCTGAAGAACTATGGACAGAGATTTGTGACATTGTGCAGGAGGCAGGGATCAAGACCATCCCCAAGAAAAAGAAATGCAAAAAGGCAAAATGGTTGTCTGAGGAGGCCTTGCAAATAGCTATGAAAAGAAGAGAAGTGAAAGGCAAAGGAGAAAAGCAAAGATATACCCATCTGAATGCAAAGTTCCAAAGAACAGCAAGGAGAGATAAGAAAGCCTTCGTCAGTAATCAATGCAAAGAAATAGAGGAAAACAATAGAATGGGAAACACTAGCGATCTCTTCAAGAAAATTAGAGATACCAAGGGAACATTTCATGCAATGATGGGGACAATAAAAGAAATGGTATGGACCTAACAGAATCAGAAGATATTAAGAAGAGGTGGCAAGAATACACAGAAGAACTATACAAAAAAGATCTTCATGACCCAGATAATCATGATGGAGTGATCACTGACTGAGAACCAGACATCCTGGAATGTGAAGTCAAGTGAGCCTTAGGAAGCATCACTACAAACAAAGCTAATGGAGGTAATGGAATTCCAGTTGAGCTATTTCAAATCCCCAAAGATGATGCTGTGAAAGTGATGCACTCAATACCCCAGCAAATTTGGAAAACTCAACAGTGGCCACAGGACTGGAAAAGGTCAGTTTTCATTCCAATCCCAAAGAAAAGAAAGAAAGAAGAAAGTGAAGTCACTCAGTCACGTCCAACTCCTTGCGACCCCATGGACTGTAGCCCACCAGGCTCCTCCATCCGTGGAATTTTTCAGGCAAGAGTACTAGAGTGGATTGCCATTTCCTTCTCCAGGGGATCTTCCTGATCCAGAGATAGAACCTGGGTCTCCTGCATTGCAGGCAGACATTTTACCATCTGAGCCACCAGGGAAGCCCAAAGGAAGGCAATGCCAAAGAATGCTCAAACTACTGCACAGTTGTACTCATCTCACACACTAGTAAAGTAATGCTCAAAAGTCTCCAAGCCAGGCTTCAGTGGTACATGAATGGTGTATTTCCAGATGTTCAAGCTGGATTTAGAAAAGGCAGAGGAACCAGAAATCAAATTGCCAATATCTGCTGGATCATCAAAAAAGCAAGAGAGTTCCAGAAAAACATCTACTTCTCCTTTATTGACTATGCTAAAGCCTTTGACTGTGTGGATCATAACAAACTGTGGAAAATTCTGAAAGAGATGGGAATACCAGACCACCTGACCTGCCTCTTGAGAAACCTGTATACAGGTCAGGAAGCACCAGTTAGAACTGGACATGTAACAGCAGACTGGTTCCAAATAGGGAAAGGAGTACATCAAGGCTGTATACTGTCACCGTGCTTATTTAACTTATATGCAGAGTACATCATGAGAAACACTGGGCTGGATGAAATACAAACTGGAATCAAGATTGCCAGGGGAAATATCAGTAATCTCAGATATGGAGATGGAGAAGGCAATGGCACCCCACTCCAGTACTCTTGCCTGGAAAATCCCATGGACGGAGGAGCCTGGTAGGCTGCAGACCATGGGGTCGCGAAGAGTTGGACACAACTGAGCGACTTCACTTTCACTTTTCCCTTTCATGCATTGGAGAAGGAAATGGCAACCCACTCCAGTGTTCTTGCCTGGAGAATCCCAGGGATGGGGGAACCTGGTGGGCCGCCATCTATGGGGTTGCACAGAATCGGACACGACTGAAGCGACTTAGCAGATATGGAGATGACATCACCTTTATGGCAGAAAGCGAAGAAGAACTAAAGAGACTCTTGATAAAGAAACTCTTGATGAAAGTGAAAGAGGAGAGTGAAAAAGTTGGCTTAAAGCTCAACATTAAGAAAACTAAGATCATGGCATCTGGTCCCATCACTTCATGGCAAATAGATGGGGAAACAGTGGAAACAGTGACAGACTTTATTTGGGGGGGGGGGGGTTCCAAATCACTGAAGATGGTGACTGCAGCCATGAAACTAAAAGATACTTGCCCCCTGGAAGAAAAGTTATAACCAACCTAGACAGCATATTAAAATGCAGAAACATTACTTTGCCAACAAAGGTCCATCTAGTCAAAGCTATATTTTTTCCAGTGGTCATATATGGATGTGAGAGTTGGACTATAAAGAAAGCTGAGTGTTGAAGAATTGATGGTTTTGAACTGTGGTGTTTGTTGGAGAAGACCCTTGAGAGTCCCTTGGACTGCAAGGAGATGCAACTAGTCCATCCTAAAGGAAATAAGTTCTGAATATTCATTGGAAGGACTGATGTTGAAGCTGAAGCTCCAATACTTTGGCCACCTGATGCGAAGAACTGATTCATTTGAAAAAGGTGGGAAGAGAAGGGGACGAGAGAGGATGAGATGGTTGGATGGCATCACCAACTCAATGGACATGAGTTTGAGCAAACTCTGGGAGTTGGTGAAGAAAAGGGAGGCCTGGTGTGCTGCAGTCCATGGGGTTGCAAAGGGTCGGACGTGACTGAGCAACTGAACTGAACTGATCTGCGTCCTCAATTCTGCAATAGTGACACTTCATGGGCCGGTTGCATGGTGTAATTTGGAGCTGGTATGTTTTAAGTGTACACTGTCTCTCCAGATAAACTAAGAAAAATACCAATAGTATAATTGAGCCATTTTTGTGTATGCTTCACGTATGTAATTTTTTCTCCACACAGCAAGCTAGCAATGCAGTTACGTTAGTTATATTCCCATTTTATCAGTGAGTAAACAGAAGTTTAGTGAGATTAATCAGGTCTCCCAAAGAACCAGTGTAGTTAGATTAGGCTAGTTTGAAAACTGCTTCCGTATCATATACACACTGATTACAAAGCTAATGCTCTTAACTATTATGTTGCTTCCCTGGTGGCTCAGACAGTAAAGCATCTGCCTACAGTGTGGGAGACCCGGGTTCAATCCCTGGGTCGGGAAGATCTCCTGGAGAAGGAAATGGCAACCCACTCCAGTATTCTTGCCTGGAAAACCCCATGGGCAGAGGAGCCTGGTAGGCTGCAGTCCATGGGGTCACAAAGAGTCAGACACGACTAATTGACTTCACTTTCACTTTCATTATGTTGCTAAAGTGTGGCCCATTGGAAAAGTGTCCTTATGTCCCTCTTTGACCAGAGCATTTCTCATTTGTATTTGCTGACCTAGTAAAATTACTGAGAATGTGCCCATTCACTCTTATGGTGGCTATGAGAATATACCATTCGTATCTTCAACTGCAGAGAGTATAATTGACCAATGGCTTCTTCCATCACTCAGCTCTAGCACCAGACAAAGAAAGAACATAGCCATGGGGAGATTTAGGGTTCAAGCCAGAATACATCACTTCTGCTTACCTTTCATTGGTCATAATTCAATGGAAAGGGAAATGTAGTTAATTCATGTGATAAGGGGGAATAAAGTATTGATATTGGTGATCAAATAGCCAGTGCCTTCTATAACCTATAGTACTTTTGTTATGCTTCTTATGTCTGGTACCTTATTCAGGAATAATCACTGGGAAAAAAAAAAAACTATTTATTTTATGTTCAGACATGCACAGAGACCAAGAGGTGTAAATGTTCACTTAGTTTGAATTATCTTTTAGTATATATAGAATTTGCCTGAGAGACATCTTGGAGAATTTGTCTTCTCTTTCTCTGTCCCCTCAATCTTTGTCTCTATTTCCCATGGTCATTTTGGTACTTTCTACATCTCTGTTCTTTCCCGGCATTCTACCTCTACCCTAAAGAAGCATGTCTACTTGAGGTTCTGAGAATCCTCTCCTGTTGCCATAAAAAGAAAGGGGAGGTCATTTTTTGAATGATATGAGGCAGACCTTAAACCTTTGGATGCCTCAAAATATGGGAAATGTATAGTTCAAACTAAGCTGATTCTAGCTAATATTGACCACAACTCATGGCATAAATTCAACTTGCTTTACATCATAACAAGTAATAATTTCATACTCTTTCATCCAGCAATTTTATTTCAAGAAAGGATTTCAAAATAGATTTCAAAATCCTATTTCCTAATCTTAAGGAACTAATTAGACAAGTTAGCAAAGACACATACATGAATATATTTATGGATGCATTGTTTACAAATAATGAAGAAACAGAAACAATCTAAATATCTGAATATCTTACAATAGGAAATTGTTCCAATACATTTCAGTACATACATATAAAGCATGAATACCATACTGCCATCAAAAATGATGACATATCCATGTTTACTTAATGGAAAAATATTTTTTATATAGAAGTGAAAAAAATTATATTACAAATAGTAATTATAATATGATTCTAATTTTTGCATTCATGTATTTTCACTTGGAAATATTAGAAAGATCACACCAAAGGGTTATCATTGATTATCCTGAGGTCACAGAATTTCATGCTGTTTTAATATTGCTTGATTTGATTATCTACATTTCTAAAAAGGTTCTCCACATTTAGTACTTACATAATAAGAGAGAGAAGAAATAAAATAGGGAATTGGAGAGTGGGAGATGAAGACAAGTCTCAGAAGGTGGTTTGGTTTAAAAGAAAAGTACTGACATTTTCCTTAGTCTTTATGAAAGCACTGGGTTCCCAATGTTCCCCATTCAGTCTCTCTCCTGTCTCCTTCACTTTAGGAACTGTTGGAGACAAATTCTCATTTGATAATTTTACTTAAATCGAAATCCAACAGCATAGAATAAAGATATATTAAATAACTACCCCAAAGGCACACAAATTAAATTTCTGAAACAGTGGTTCTTTTGTCCTTTTTAAAGTCAGTTCCTTTGATTTTAATGTGTTATGAATAAAAAAATTATATTTTTATAACAATTAAAAAAACAAATATAATATAGCAATTATATTTTCTTCTCTCAAAAAAAGAAAAACCAACCAACAAACCCATGATGCTTGGAAGAACAGGGCTGGTATGTCATTTTTGTAACAGCAGGAAAGTTTAACAAAACTTTCAATGATTTCAAAGGTGTTAGGCTATTAACATTGTGTGATGGCCATGAGAATGCTCTTGGATCTCCTACTCTGGGGAGCCCAGATGTTGCACTATGAGGTCCATCTGCATTCTGCTCCAAAGCCATAACTCCCAGGCAGTGACAGCTTTGCAGGGCTGCTCCCAGCTACTGACTGAGTGTAGCATCGGTACTAAAGCAAAAATGTTCCAGGAAGATGCAGGGCTCCTTTGATGAACAGCTTAGGCTCAAGGACTCCCCTCCAGTATTTCCGGATTCTCTTATAACTGCATTGTAGACAAAGATGCTTCCACCAAACATACTTCCTTCTCTCTGCCCCCTTCACTTGGATTCAGACCTGCTTTGCAGTTTAATGGCTCTTTCAGCCTCTCACAGCTGCCACTCCATTTTTCTCTCACAGGCATGTCACCTAATAAATTTCTTGATCACTTAATATTATCTTGGCATGTATTTCTCAAAAGACCCAAACTAACAAAAATAGTTCATAATGTGTCCAAGAGATTAAATGTTAAGTGATACATGTATAACCACACTTACCACAATTCAGATGTAGACCTGGAAGCAGAAGAAAGCATTTTCCCAATGGCTATCCTTTAAGGAAACCTAAACTAAAATTCTATTAAAGTTTATTTCACTTTAAAAGGAGTTCCTATGGAAGTCTTCTAATCACCCAATAATCGGAAATACTAATTGCTTTGGCAGAGTCAGAACTTGGAACCCACAATCACAACCATCATCCAACAACATCACTGATCTTTAAAATTAATCTGTCTGTCTTGGAATATTTAATACTGATTCATTATTGGCTTTGGACATGGCCTTTAAATTCTGTGGGACTCTGTTTTCTTCATTTTGAATCTTTTGCTATATGGGAATCTCCTTGGTTTTAAGCACACTGGCTCTTAAATATTGCAGAGTTTGAATCCCGGCTCCAATTCTTATTAACTGTATGACCTTGGGTAAGATACTTAATATATCTTAACCTCAGTTTCTTTTTCTACAAAGTGAGTTTAACAATAATCTCCTAGGATTACTGTGAGGAGACTAGTATTTCGTGCACAGTACATTTTTATAAATATTGGCTTTTGTGGTTAGTATTGATTTATTGACCACTGCCTAGGTGCTCTAGGGAGAACTACAAATATAAAACAATGTGGTTGATGAACCCAAAGAACAAAAAAAGGCTGGACATATTTAATTCTGCAGCTGTGGGCTAAGGACTATACCAAAGGAAAATAGAAGGTACGGGGGTTCTATAAAAATAGGGTAACGTGAGTTCCGGGAAGGCTTCCCAAGAGATATTAGTTACCCTTGAACTGAGTTCTGAAGGGTATAGAACTTGATTAATCAGAGCAAGGCTTGCCTGCAAAGAGGATGGCTCATGTGGAGGCATGTGGATGTAGAACAGCATGGGGCATTCCTGTCAGGTGCAGGAGATTTTACTTAATCCAACTGAAGAAAGTGAGAGGAGAAACATTTAGAGGCATATCTTCAGAGGTTGGCCTGGACTTCCATGCAGTGGAATGTGGATTTTATTCCTAGAGAGTGGAGGGTCATCAGTAAAATGGCTAGAACAGGCTAGGAGCATCACCAATGATGTGTTTTAGAGTGCTTTTTCTGGCAGCTTTATGAACTACAAACCAGGTATGAGAAGGACTCAAGACGGACAGGAAGACCAGTAGGGAACCCCTTTGATAAAGTCAGAAAAGAAGGCTGGAAAAACCAGGATATAGAATATAAGACGGAGAAGGCAATGACATACCACTCCAGTACTCTTGCCTGGAAAATCCCACGGATGGAAGAGCCTGGTAGGCTGCAGTCCATGGGGTCGCTAAGAGTCGGACACGACTGAGCGACTTCACTTTCACTTTTCACTTCATGCATTGGAGAAGGAAATGGCAACCCACTCCAGTGTTCTTGCCTGGAGAGTCCCAGGGACGGGGGAGCCTGGTGGGCTGCCATCTCTGGGGTCACACACAGTCAGACATGACTGAAGTGACTTAGCAGTAGCAGAATATAAGAAGGGGAACAAATTTGCAGGAAAAGAATAGTTCTTCTATTATGTATGCTCTGCTTAATTCCACAAAGAACTTGACGTGGCTTGCAGAAAATATACAGGATAGTGAAATAAATAAAAAGTAAAGCACTAGGACCGGAGGAAATATAAATTAGATAAGGAAATATGAGCTAGAATAGAAATAAGACATAACTAAGCCAATGGTTTGGGGCTTGAGCAGCTGCTATTTTGACAGCCAAGAAAAAAAAAATTGATTTGGTATAGTGTTCATCAACTGTACTATAGGTGAGTTTTCCCATCATTACCCTCAAAAGCATCAGTTAATGAGACCATTTGGAATGTTGTGTTTAGGTATCTGTGAAACGTCTAACTAGAAATGTTAATAACATTTCCATGTGTGAGTCTGGGACTCCAATACGGGGCCTGAGCTGGAGAAATACATTAGTGATGCCTCATTGTCCATGTGGCCATCAGAACTATGATGTAGATTAAACTCATCCAGGGAGACTGTGTTGGCTAACTCCTTGGCCAGATGAACCACTGGCATAGGACAAGACATTCTCTATGATCCTTTTAGCTCTAGCATCACATTCTACTGGATAACTAGGGGATCTTATCTCACCACCTGTCTGCTGCCCTGGAAACACCTGGAAATCTGGATCTGAAGAAATACTTAAGATTCTCTCTACAACAGAGTTGGTTCCAGTCAGGATCTTACAAGTAATCCATCTAAGAAGATGGAATTATCTGATCCTAGACTAACCAGACCTTCTAGGCTGCTTCAAGTTCAGTTGGATCCAACTTAGTTTAGCCTGATTCCCTCAAATCTGGAGCAAGGTCTGTTGAATTCACAGAGGCAGGTAACTCCTTACCATCATTGCTTGTGTTCTAGATCACAAATGAATCAGATGTCTGGATTATATGAGATGATTAATTCTTGAACTTCATAACCAAACCACCTTACTCAACATTTCCTACTCTATCAAAGACAAAAAATGCCTTTATTGAATATCTTGTCCACTTGGCTGAAGTAGTACACATAGGCATAATGTGTTTGGGTTCTCTTCTCTTACCTCCATGTGCATTGACTAAGTTTTATTTTTGCTTATATTTCCTCAGATTCCAATTTTTCGCTTCTGGAAGATTGGAAGGGATACTGTATTTCTATGCTTTTTGTGATTACTCTGGGATTTTTCACACACACTTATCAAATCTAAAGTAAATCAATAATGGTGTCTTCTCAAATAATACAAGGACCATACAAGGACCTTAAAACATAAATGCTAATCACTCCTTACTCACAACTCCTATGATTTTATTGACCATGCTAAGTCACTTCAGTCGTGTGTGACCCCATAGATGGCAGCCCACCAGGCTCCCCCATCCCTGGGATTCTCCAGGCAAGAACACCGGAGTCGGTTGCCATTTCCTTCTCCAATGCATGAAAGTGAAAAGTGAAAGTGTAGTCGCTCAGTTGTGTCCGACTCCTAGCGACCCCATGGACTGCAGCCTACCAGGCTCCTCTGTCCATGGGATTTTCTAGGCAAGAGTACTGGAGCGGGGTGCCATTGCCTTCTCCGTTATTGACCATACACCCACATAAATTCTATTTTTAGTGTTAACCTTGAAAATTATGCTATTAATTTCAATATGTACTTAATTTTACCTACATGTTGACCATTGCATATGCTCAGCTTTCTTTCTTTCATCTCATACGTTCCTTTTGTGTTCTTTTTCCTGGAGATACATCCAATATAAGTTCCTTTAATGATGTCATTGGTAATTAGACCATTAAAACACAGTAGCAATAATAACAATAGTGATGATAATAAAAGTAATAACTGCAAATCATTGCAGGTTTACCATGTGTCAGGAACTGTGCTAAATGCTTTAAATGGATTATCTTTTAATCCTCACCAAAACCCTTCAGATATCATTATCATCTCTATTTTACAGATAGAAAAACTAAGTCTTAGATTAACTAACATGTGCAAGGACACTTAACCAGACAAGAAACCATTTCTAACCCAATGTCCATGCTCCTAACCATTCTTCTTACATCCATACAACTGTGGACATATTTCAAAATTTCTTCTATAGCCTCTTCTGTCTTACTTGTCACTAGATTTACAGATTCAATTTGTGAAAAGAATGTTTAGCACCAACTGGAGGCTATTCACAAATTGAATCTGTAAGTCTGATGACAAGCAAGACAGAAGAGGCCTGAGAGGTTTTTCAGATATGAAGCTATCATTATAATCAGAGTCCATCATTTGTGGCTGCACATCAGTAAGTATATAAATTGCAGGCATACTATATTGCAATGCTACATCATTAGTCATGCTGCAGTGAATCTGACTTCAAACTACTTAGCGTAAGCAGAAGGAAACCACTCTCAAGTTTGTGATCTAAGACCAGAAACATTGTTTTCCATTATTCAAAGCATGCATACATATTGAAACTTTTCTTTTCTGGGACCTTTTGAAGTCACCTTCCTAAGCATCAATCTCTACCTCAAATCATGATAATAGTTGTTTGTTCAAAATAACCAAGAATAAGTAGAGCTCTTCCGTGGCCCTTCATTTTGTGGTGCTGAATCTCACCATAAGCTATGTTATTCATAAATATTTGCTTTGAGTATTAATTAGAAGATTATGGGGTTTCCCAGGTGGCACTACTGGTAAAGTATCCACCTGCCTACCAATGCACGAGACGCAAGGGATGTAGATCAAACCTACGTCCCTTGGAGTAGAAAATGGCACCCTACTCCAGCATTCTTGCCTGGAAAATTCCAGGGCCAGAGGAACCTAGTGGGCTACAGTCCATGGGACCACAAAGAGCCAGACACGACTGAGCAACTGAGCACACATAAGAAGATAATATTATGGAAAGGAAACATCATTCAAGTACCATCAGGTAAATACCTCTAGTCTTAAGAGTCTTAAGGCTCTGCAGAGCCTGAGACAGACACTGCCTAGAAAGCTCATTCTCATGTTGAAGAAAGAAGATTCCGTGGTGTTCCAAAGACCTGACTAGTATCTTATCAAATAAGACCTAGGTGTAGCCGTATTGCTCTTAGACAAAGTAGATTTCTTCAGGACAAAGTAGAAGTATTACCAGGGATGAAAAGAAAATTGTATAAAAGTCTATACATTGAGAAGACTTAATAATCCCAAATGTGTATCCATCTAATAACAGAGCTTCACTATACATAAAATAAAAACTTATAGAACTAAAGGAAAAAACAGAAAAAACAATAATCAGAATTGGAAATTTTAGCATGCCTCTCAATAGATGTCAGAATAAGTAGCCCTTCTCCTAAATCAACAGGAATACAAAAGATGTTGATCTCTCTGATATTTTTATTTTTTTTATTTATTTTAATTGGAGGCTAATTAGTTTAAATTATTGTGGTGGTTTTTGGCATACATTCACAGAAATCAGCCAGACACTCCATCCTGTTCCCCATCCTGACACTCCACCCCACCTCCCTCCCCATCCCATCCCTCAGGGTCATGCCAGTGCACCAGCCCTGAGCACCCTGTTTCATGCATCGCACCTAGACTGGCAATCTGTTTCACATATGATAATATACATCTTTCAACGCTATTCTCTCAAATCATCCCACCCTCGCCTTCTCCCACAGAGTCTGAAGTCTGTTTACATATGTGTCTCTTTTGCTGTCTTGCATACAGGGTCATTGTTGCCATCTTTCTAAATTCCATACATATGCATTAATATACAGTATTGGTGTTTTTCTTTCTGACTTACTTCACTCTGTGTAATAGGTTTAATCCAGTTTAATCCACCTCATTAAAACTAATTCAAAAGCATTCTTTTTAATAGTTGAGTGATATTCCATTGTGTATATGTACCACTGTTTTCTTATCCATTCATCTGCTGATGGACATCTAGGTTGCTTCCATGTCCTGGCTATTGTAAACAGTGCTATGATGAACATTGGGGTACACATGTCTCTTTCAGTTCTGGTTTCCTTGGTGTGTATGCCCAGCAGTGGGATTGCTGGGTTGTACGGCAGTTCTATTTCCAGTTATTTAGGAATCTCCACACTGTTCTCCATAGTGGCTGTACTAGTTTGCATTCCCACCAACAGTGTAACAGGGTTCCTTTTTCTCAGCACCCTCTCCAGCATTTATTGTTTGTAGACATTTGGATAGCAGCCATTCTGACCAGTGTGAGATGGTACCTTATTGTTGTTTTGATTTGCATTTCTCTGATAATGAGTGATGTTGAACATCTTTTCATGTGTTTGTTAGCCATCTGTATATCTTCGTTGGAGAGATGTTTGTTTAGTTCTTTGGCCCAGTTTTTTTATTGGGTTGCTTATTTTTCTGGTATTGAGCTGCAGGAGTTGCTTGTATATTTTTGAGACTAATTCTTTGTCAGTTTCTTCATTTGCCATTATTTTCTCCCATTCTGAAGGCCGTCTTTTCACCTTGTTTATAGTTTCCTTCATTGTTCAAAAGCTTTTAAGTTTAATTAGGTCCCATTTGTTTATTTTTGCCTTTATTTCCATTATTCTTGGAGGTGGGTCATAGAGGATCCTGCTATGATTTATGTCAAAGAGTGTTTTGCCTATGTTTTCCTCTAGGAGTTTTATAGTTTCTGGTCTTACATTTAGATCTTTAATCCATTTTGACTTTATTTTTGTGTATGGTGTTAGAAAGTGTTCTAGTTTCATTCTTTTACAAGTGGTTGACCAGTTTTCCCAGTACCACTTGTTAGAGATTGTCTTTTCTCCATTGTATATCCTTGCCTCCTTTGTCAAAGATAAGGTGTCCATAGGTGCATGGATTTATCTCTGGGCTTTCTAGGTGTTCCATTGATCTATGTTTCTATCTTTATGCCAGTACCATACTGTCTTGATGACTTTTGCTTTGTAGTATAGCCTGAAGTCAGGCAGGGTGGTTCTTCCAGTTCCATTCTTCTTTCTCAAGATTGCTTTGGCTATTTGAGGTTTTTTGTATTTCCATACAAATTGTGAAAATATTTGTTCTAGTTCTCTGAAAAATACCGTTGGTAGCTTGATAGGGATTGCTTTGAATCTATAGATTGCTTTGGGTAGTATACACATTTTCACTATATTGATTCTTCTGATCCATGAACATGGCATATTTCTCCATCTATTTGTGTCATCTTTTATTTCTTTCATCAGTGTTTTATAGTTTTCTATATACAGATCTTTTGATTCTTTAGGTGGCTTTATTCCAGAGTATTTTATTCTTTTCATTGCAATGGTGAATGGAATTGTTTCCTTAATTTCTCTTTCTGTTTTCTCATTGTTACTGTATAGGAATGCAAGGGATTTCTGTGTGTTGATTTTATATCCTGCAGCTTTACTATATTCATTGATTAGCTCTAGTAATTTTCTGGTGGCATATTTAGGGTTTTCTATGTAGAGGACCATGTCATCTGCAAACAGTGACAGTTTTACTTCTTCTTTTCCAATCTGGGTTTCTTTTATTTCTTTTTCTTCTCTGATTGCTGTGACTAAAACTTCCAAAACTATGTTGAATAGTAGTGGTGAGAGTGGGCATCCTTGCCTTGTTCCTGTCTTTAGGGGAAATGCTTTCAATTTTTCACCATTAAGGATAATGTTTGCTGTGGGTTTATCATATATGGCTTTTATTATGTTGAGTTATGTTCCTTCTATGCCTGCTTTGTGGAGGGTTTTTATCATAAATGGATGTTGAATTTTTGTCAAAGGCTTTCTCTGCATCTACTGAGATAATAACATGGCTTTTAATCTTTCAATTTGTTAATGTGATGTATCACATTGATTGATTTGTGAATACTGAAGAATCCTTGCATCCCTGGGATAAAGCCCACTTAGTCATGATGTATGATCTTTTTAATATGTTGTTGAGTTCTGTTTGTTAGAATTGTGTTAAGGATTTTTGCATCTGTGTTCATCAGCGATATTGGCCTGTAGTTTTTTTTTTTTTTTTTTTTGGTGGCATCTTTGTCAGGTTTTGGTACTAGGGTGATAGTGGCCTCATAGAATGAGTCTGGAAGTTTACCTTCTTCTGAAATTTTCTGGAAGAGTTTGAGTAGGATAGGTGTTAGCTCTTCTTTAAATTTTTGGTAGAATTCAGCTGTGAAGCCATCTGGTCCTGGGCTTTTGTTTGTTGGAAGATTTCTGATTACAGTTTCAATTTCTGTGCTTGTGATGGGTCTGTTAAGATTTTCTATTTCTCCCTGGTTCAGTTTTGGAAATTTATACTTTTCTAAGAATTTGTCCATTTCTTCCAAGTTGTCCATTTTATTGGCATATAGTTGCTAATAGTAGTCTCTTATGATCCTTTGTATTTCTGTGTTGTCTGTTCTGATTTCTCAATTTTCATTTCTAATTTTGTTGATTTGATTCTTCTCCCTTTGTTTCTTGATGAGTCTGGTTAGTAGTTTGTCTATTTTATTTATCTTCTCAAAGAACCAGCTTTTGGCTTTGTTGATATTGGCTACGGTCTCCTTTGTTTCTTTTGCATTTATTTCTGCCCTAATTTTTATGATTTCTTTCCTTCTACTAACCATGGGGTGCTTCATTTCTTCTTTTTCTAGTTGTTTTAGGTGTATAGTTAGGTTATTTATTTGATTTCTCTCCTGTTTCTTGAGGTAGGCTTGTTTTGCTACGAACCTTCCCCTTAGCACTATTTTTACTGAATCCCATAGGTTTTGGGTTGTTGTGTTTTCATTTTCATTCATTTCTATGCCCGTTTTGATTTCTTTTTTGATTTCTCTGTGATTTGTTGGTTATTCAGAAGTGTGTTGTTTAGTCTCCATGTGTTTGTATTTTTAATAGTTTTTCCCTGTAGTCGACATCTAATCTTACCACACTGTGATCAGAAAAGATGCTTGAGATGATTTCAATTTTTTTTTCATTTGCCAAGGCTAGATTTATGGCCCAGGATGTGATCTATTCTGGAGAAGGTTCCATGTGCACTTGAGAAAAAGATGAAATTCACTGTTTTGGGGTGAAATGTCCTATAGATATCAATCAGGTCTAACTGGTCCATTGTGTCATTTAAAGTTTGTGTTTCCTTGCTAATTTTCTGTTTAGTTGATCTATCCATAGGTGTGAGTGGGGTATTAAAGTCTGCCACTATTATTGTGTTACTGTTAGTTTCCCCTTTCATAGTTGTTGGCATTCGCCTTACATATTGAGATTCTCCTATGTTGGGTGCATATATATTTATAATTGTTATATCTTCTGTTTGGATTGATCCTTTGATCATTATGTAGTGTCCTTCTTTGTCTCTTTTCATGGCCTTTATTTCAAAGTCTATTTTATCTGATATGAGTATTGCTACTCCTGCTTTCTCTTGGTCTCCATTTGCGTGAAATATCTTTTTCCAGCCCTTCACTTTCAGTCTGTATGTGTCCCTTGTTTTGAGGTGGGTCTCTTGTAGACAGCATATACAGGGGTCTTGTTTTTGTATTCATTCAGCTAGACTTTGTCTTTTGGTTGGGGCATTCAACCCATTTACATTTAAGGTAATTGTTGATAAGTATGATCCCATTGCCATTTACTTTGTTGTTTTGTGTTCAAGTTTACACACCTTTTCTGTGTTTCCTGTCTAGAGAAGGTCCTTTAGCATTTGTTGGAGAGCTGGTTTGGTGATGCTGAATTCTCTGAGCTTTTGCTTGTCTGTAAAGCTTCTGATTTCTCCTTCATATTTGAATGAGATCCTTGCTGGGTACAGTAATCTGGGATGTAGGTTTTTCTCTTTCATCACTTTAAGTATGTCCTGCCATTCCCTTCTGGCTTGAAGTTTCTATTGAAAGATCAGCTGTTATCCTTATGGGGATCCCTTTGTGGGTTATTTGTTGTTTTTCCCTTGCTGCTTTTAATATTTGTTCTTTGTGTTTGATCTTTGTTAATTTGATTAATATGTGTCTTGGGGTGTTTCACCTTGGGTTTATCCTGTTTGGGACTCTCTGGGTTTCTTGGACTTGGGTGGCTATTTCCTTCCCCATTTTAGGGAAGTTTTCAACTATTATCACCTCAAGTATTTTCTCATGGCCTTTTTCTGTGTCTTCTTCTTCTGGGACTCCTATGATTCAAATATTGGGGCATCTGAGATTGTCCCAGAGGTCTCTGAGGTTGTCCTCATTTCTTTTATTTTTTTTTCTTTTTTCCTCTCTGCTTCATTTATTTCCACCATTCTATCTTCCACCTCCCTTATCCTATCTTCTGCCTCAGTTATTCTACTGTTGGCTCCCTCCAGAGTGCTTTTGATCTCAGTTATTGCATTATTCATTATTGATTGACTCTTTTTTATTTCTTCTAGGAATTAAACATTTCTTGCATCTTCTCAATCCTTGTCTCCAGACTATTTATCTGTAACTCCATTTTGTTTTCAAGTTTTTGGATCATTTTAGTATCATTATTCTGAATTCTTTCTCAGGTAGACTCCCTATCTCCTCCTCTTTTGTTTGGTTGGTGGGCTTTTATCATGTTCCTTTACCTGCTGAATATTTCTCTGCCTTTTCATCTTGTTTAGGTTGCTGTGTTTGGGGTGGCCTTTCTATATGCTGGAAGTTTGTGGTTCCTTTTTATTGTGGAGGTTCCTCCCTGTGGGTCGGGTTGGACAAGTGGCTTGTCAAAGTTTCCTGGTTAGGGAAGTTTGCATCAGTGTTCTGGTGGGTGGAGCTGGATCTCTGCTTTCTGGAGTGCAATGAAGTGTCCAGTAGTGAGTTTTGAGGTGTCTATGGGTTTGGTGTGACTTTTGGCTGCCTGTATTTTAATGCTCAGGGTTATGTTCCTGCATTGTTGGAGAATTAACTTGGTATGTCTTGCTACGAAACTTGTTGGCCCTCAGTGGAGCTTGGTTTTAGTGTTGGTATGCAGGCTTTTGGATGAGGTTTTGTCGATTAATGTTCCCTGGAGTCAGGAGTTTTCTGGTGTTCTCCAGATTTGGATTTAAGCTTCCTGCCTCTGGCTTTCAGTCTTATCCTTACAATAGCCTCAAGGCTTCTCCATCCATATGGCACCAATGTTAAAACATCTAAGTTAAAGGTGAAAAGATTCCCCACAGTGGGGGACACCCAGAGAGGTTCACAGAGTTACATGGAGAAGAGAAGAGGGAGGAGGGAGATAGAAGTGACCAGGATGAGAAGAGGGGGAATCAAAAGTGGGGGAGAGCAATCTAGCCAGTAATCAATTCCCTATTTGCTCTCCACAGTCTGGAACACTCAGAGAGCTTCACAGAGTTCCATAGAGAAGAGGGAGGAAGGAGATAGAGGTGATCAGCAGGAGAGGAGGGGGAGTCAAAAGGAGGGAGACCAATCTAGCCTGTGATCAGTTCCCTAAGTGTTCTCCACAGCCCGGAACACCCAAAGAGAGTCACAGAGTTAAGTAGAGAAGAGAAGGGGGAGGGAGGAGATAGAGATGACCTAGGGGAGAAAAAGGAGAGTCAAAAGGGGAGAGAGCAATCAAGCCAATAATCACACTCCTAAGTAAAAATGGGTACTGAAGATTGGATTCTTAAAGGTACAGAATTGATAACAAATACCAAAAAGCAAAGATTAAAAATCTAGAGTAGAGGTTAGACTCTCAAAAATACAATATTTAAAAAAAAAAATCACAAAAGTTATTTAAAAATATGAAATTTGCTTTAAAAATAGGGTCTTTTTTTTGCAAGGTAATAGGTTTTAAAAAATGAAAATTAAAGGAGTAATAAAGAACTTAAAAATAAAAAAATTAAAAATGATAATAAAATATATCTAGGAATTTCTCTGTAGCTGTTGAGGGCAGTGTGGGGTCAGTTCAGTTTCAGATAGTTCCTTGTTCCAGCTTATACTTCTTCTCAAGGTCTATAGATCCCTTCCAATGTAGCCAATGCTAACTACAAGGTTTTAATCTGTTGCACCTATCACTTTCAAAGCAGTTCCCTCTTCTTTGTTTTTTTGGCTTCCTCTGTTTGCAAGTCTCTTCAGTATCTCACTTTTGCCCTGACACAAGGGGGCAAAGGTGGTCATTTATTTAGGCTGACTTGTTCAATTGTGCTGTGAGGAGGGAGGAACACTACAAACAAATATCACTGGTGTGTCTCACTGATATTTTTAGAGCATTACATCTAATAGTTTTTATTTTCTTGGGCTCCAAAATCACTGTGGATGGTGACTGCAGCCATGAAATTAAAAGATGCTTGCTCCTTGGAAGGAAAGCTATGAGAAACCTAGACAGTGTATTGATAATCAGAGACATCACTCTGCCAACAAAGTTCTGTTCAGTTAAAGCTATGGTTTTTCCAGTAGTCATGTACAGATGAGAGTTGGACCATAAAGAAAGCTGAGCACCAAAGAATTGATGCTTTCAAATTGTGTTGCTGGAGAAGACTCTTGAGAGTCCCTTGGCCAGCAAGGAGATCAAACCAATCAATCCTAAAGGAAATCAGTCATAAATATACATTGAAAGGACTGATGCTGAAACTGAAGCTCTAATACTTTGGCCACCTGATGGGTAGAGCTGACTCAGTGGGAAAGACCCTGATGCTGGGGAAGATTGCACACAAAAGTGATCCTTTCACTGTCATAATTTGAGTTCTAGTCTGGTTGCAGAGGATGAGATGGTTAGATAGCATCAGTGACTCAGTGGACATGAATCTGAGCAAACTCTGGGAGATGGTGAAGGACAGGAGAGCCTGGCATGCTGCAGTCCATAGGGTCACAAAGAGTCAGACATGATTGAGGGACTGAACAACAACAACAAAAATCTAACAGCAGCAACATACACACAATTTGAAAAATGTAAGCAATTGAATTAGTACAAAAAATTACCTACAAATTTAAAAGCCCAAGCCCAGATGGTTTCACAGGTGAATTAGACCAAATATATATTTTAAATGAATACCAATTCTTCTCAAATTCCTCCAAAGAACAGACAAGCAGGACACACTTCCCAGTTCACTCTGTGAGGTCATTATTACCCTGATACTAAAAGCAGGCAAAGATATCATAAAGAAAGTTACAGACCAATATCTCTTATGCATATAAGCACAAAAATCCTCAACAGAATACTGGCAAACCAAATTTAACCACATGTAAAAAGAATTGTACACCATGACCAAGTGGGTTTTGTCTCAGTAATGCAAGCTCAGTTTAACATCCAAAAATGTATTACACCATATCAATAGAATTTAAAAAAAGAAAAGAAAAACCACATGATCATTTCAATAGATGTAGAAAAAGAATTTGATAAGATCCAAGACCTTTCATGATAAAACACTCAACAAACGAGGGATAGAAAGAAAATTCCTCAATCTGATACAGCACATCTACAAAAATCTATAGCTAACAAAATATATAATGATGAATGTTTTTATATTTTCCTCCTAAGATCAGGAATAAGACAAGAATATCTACTCAGGCCACTTCTATTCAACATTGTACTGGAGGTTCCAGATAGGAAAATTAGACAAGAAAAGGAAATAAAAGATATCTATGTTGGAAGGGAAGAAGTAAAACTATTTCTATTCACAGATGACATGATCTTATGTATAGTAGTTTCTGAAGAATCACTAAAAAGCTATTAGAACTAATAAATGGGTTCAGCACGTTTGCAGGATACAAGATTAATACACAAAAATCAATTGTATTTTTATACATTTTCAGTGAACAAGCCAAAATTAAATCAAGAAGGCAATTTCATTTATAATAGCAACAAAAAGAGTAAAATGGGAATAAATTTAATAAAGTAAGTGTAAAGCTACAAGACCTTATTGAAAGAAATTAAAGAATATTAAAACAAATAGAAGGACTTCTGTGTTCATGGATCATAAAACTTAATATTGTTAAGATGGTAATGCTCTCCAAATTTATCTACAGATTCAACACGGTCTCTACTAGAATCCCATCAGGCTTCTTTGTAGAAACTGGTAAGCTTAACCAAAAGTCCATATGGAAATGTAAGGGACCAAAAATAGCCAAAACAATCTCAAAAAAGAATAAAGTTGGATGACTCACACTTCCATATTTCAAAACTTACTACAAAGCAACAGTAATCAAGAAGACATATACTAGCATGAGGGTAGACATAAATTAATGGAAGAGAATTGAAAATTCAGAAATAAACTCTCACATTTATGGTCAAATGATTTTCAACAAGGGTGCCATTATTTAATAGGAAAAAAGAATAGTCTTTTCATCAAATGATGCTGGAACAATTGGATATCTACATGCAAAAGAATGAAGTTGGTCTCTTACCTCATATCATACATAAAAATTAACTCAAAATAGATCAAAGGCCTAAATGTAATACCCCAAACTATAAAACTCTTAGAAGAAAACACAGAGGGTAAATGTTTATAGTTTTGGGTTAGGAAATAGATATGAAAACGCATAAGCTAGAAAAGAAAAAGAATAGATAAAACAGACTTTATAAAAATAAAAAGTTTCATGCTTCAAAGGAAGCTATCAGGAAAGTGAAAAGACACCTATAGAATGTGAAAAAAAATTTTTCAAATTTATGTCTAATTAAAATCTAGTATCAAGAATATATAAAGAATACTTTCAACTCAAAAATAAAAGACAGCCCAATTAAAAACTGGGAAAAAGACCAAGACAAACCATTGTCTAGGGCATAAAATAGGTTTCAATGCATTTCATAAGACTGAAATCATACAGATTTCTATTTGTTCTCTGATCACAATAGAATTAAATTAGACATAAGTAATAATAAGATATGTTGAAATACTTCAGCTGTCTCACAGATTATTTTCTAAATAACCTATGGACCAAAGAAGAATTCACAAAAGAAATTAGAAAATATTTTGAAATGAATGATAATGAAAATACAACATATCACAATGTGTGGGATGTAACTAAAGCAGTGCTTAGGAAGACATGTATGCTTTCTGTACAATATAAAGATGTGTATTTTTTAAAAACTCATTGAATTATACACTTGAGATTTGTACATTTTACTGTATGTAAATTTACCTTTAATTAAAAAATAGCACCAGGCTGTCAGATAAAGCAGAAATCATGGAATTAAAAAAAAAGGTATTAAATAAATGAAGATTGGAGAAGCTCTGGTTAAAGCGTGTTTTCTAAATGGTAGCAGACTCCTTTTTTTAATGTATAATTAACATAGAGTAAAATGTACAAATCTTGATCACTCACATCAAGATGAAGAATATTCTGTCAACATAGAAAATTTCCTCCTGCTCCAGTTCATTCAGTACCCCTTCTTCAACCTCTAAAGTTATCCTAGTAGGTTTTAATAATGGTAGTTCTGAAAGTGAAACAGTTCAATAGAGTCAACTTTGGCAGAGGTCAAGTAGAGTAAAGATTAGGAGGACACTGTAGATGGTAAAAATGGGGAAAGATTCCAAATTGGAGTTAATCTTGAAATGAATGGGAAGTGAAAAAGAAACAGAAACTTTTAAAAAGCCTGATACTGCTACTATACTCGACAGTGAAAAGGGTGGGGGGGAGGGACAATTATCTTTCTAATACTTGAGACATTTTCAATATATTTTGGTAGATAAAACACTTTGAAATGCTTTTCATCAATAGGCTAAACAATGATTGGTAGACAAATAATAGTTTAACATATACATCTAATTTAGTCACTTTTCCTATGTGACTGAACAAAACTTGAGTCTGCCACCCACATTCAGTAAGGCCAGTCTGTTGCAGGAAGGGAGACTCCTTCCAGGGCCTGAGGGTAGGCTCTTGTCTAACAATAGGAAATGAACTGTCTGAGGAGACAAAGCAAGAGACTTTATTGGGAAGGGGCACCTGGGGGGAGAGCAGCAGGGTAAGGAAACCCAGGAGAACTACTGTGCCACACAGGCTTGCAGTCTCTGGTTTTATGGTGACAGGATTGGTTTCAGGTTGTTTCTGGTCAATCACTCTGACTCAAGGTCCTTCCTGGTGGCACGTGCATCATTCAGTCGAGATGGATTACAGTGAGAAGGATTCTGGAAAGTTAATATGACATAGGATTGGCATCCCCTCTCTCTTTTTGACTTTTTCTGACTTCTTCTGGTTAGTGGTAGCTTATCATTCCAAGTTCCTTACCAGGACCTCCCGTTGTAACTACTCATGCAAGTGATTACTATCATACCTGGCCAGATCCCACTAATAAATCTACAGACATGGATTGTGGTGAAAGAAAGTGCAGCTTTATTGTAAGACACCAATACTAGGAGAAGGAGAGCCTCACTTTCAAAAACCCTGAACTCCTCAAAGCATTTTTAAAGGCAAGGTGAGGGAGTGATATTCCAAAATATGTGATCAGCTCATCCATAATTTTCTGGTTGGTTGATGCCAGAAGGTCTGTGGGCTAAGTGCTCCTGATCATCAAGTAGTTAATTCCATCCCTTTTGTGGTGGTTTTAGCATGCATCAGATGCTTTTATCTAGGTACTTCAGAGAGGAGCTAAAGCAGAGGATATGGGGGAATGGGTCTGTCCTGGGAAGGTCCCATAGGGTCCTGCTGCATTGCAATGTTAAATATACATATATATATAATATCCAAGTCTTTATTGTTTTAAATAATAACACAATTGACCCTTGAACAACACTGTTTAAATTACCTGGGTCCACATATATGCAGATACCTAGATAGCATATTCAAAAGCAGAGACATTACTTTGCCAACAAAGGTTCGTGTAGTCAAGGCTATGGTTTTTCCTGTGGTCATGTATGGATGTGAGAGTTGGAGTGTGAAGAAGGCTGAGCGCTGTAGAATTGATGCTTTTGAACTGAGATGTTGGAGAAGACTCTTGAGAGTCCCTTGGACTGCAAGGAGATCCAACCAGTCCATTCTGAAGGAGATCAGCCCTGAGATTTCCTTGGAAGGAATGATGCTAAAGCTGAAACTCCAGTACTTTGGCCACCTCATGCGAAGAGTTGACTCACTGGAAAAGACTCTGATGCTGGGAGGGATTGGGGGCAGAAGGAGAAGGGGACGACAGAGGATGAGATGGCTGGGTGGCATCAGTGACTCGATGGACGTGAGTCTGAGTGAACTCCGGGAGTTGGTGATGGACAGGGAGGCCTGGCATGCTGCGATTCATGGGGTCGCAAAGAGTCGGACACGACTGAGCGACTGATCTGATCTGATCTGATAGTAGTACATCCCGTGGAGAAGGGCATGACAACCCAATCCAGTATTCTTGCTTGCAGAATTCCATGGACAGAGGAGCCTGGCAGGCTTAGCATGCACATAGTACTACACAATCTGTTGTTTGTTGTTTAGTCACTATGTCAAGTCCAACTCTTTGCGACCCCAGGACTGCAGCACGCCAGGTTTCCCTGTCTTTTACCATCCCCTGGAGTTTGCTCAGATTCATGTTTATTGAGTCAGTAATGCCGTCCAACCATCTCATCCTCTGTTGACCCCTTCCCATGCCCTCAACCTTTCCCAGCATCAGGGTCTTTTCCAATGAGTCGGTTCTTCGCACCAGGTGGCCAAAGTAGTGAAGCTTCAGTTTCAGCATCAGTCTTTCCAATGTATGTTCAGGGTTGATTTCCTCTAGGTTGACTGGTTTGATATTCTTGATGGCCAAGGGACTCTCAAGAGTCTTTTCCAGCACCACAATTTGAAAGCATCAATTCTTTGGTGCTCAACCTTCTTTATGGTCCAACTCTCACATCTGTACATGACTAATGGAAAAATCATGGTTTTGATTATACAGAGCTTTGTCGGCAATGTGATGTCTCTGCTTTTTAATATGCTATCTAGGTTTGTTATAGTTTTTCTTTCAAGGAGTAAGTGTCTTTTAATTTCATGGCTGCAGTCACCATCTGCAGTGATTTTAGAGCCCCCCAAAATAAAATCTGTCACTGTTTCCACTTTTCCCCCAATCTATTTGCCATGAAGTCATGGAACCAGATGCCATGATCATAGTTTTTTGAATGTTGAGTTTTAAGCCAGCCCTTTCACTTTCCTCTTTCATTCTCATCAAGAAACTCTTTAGTTCCTCTTCACTTTCTACCATTAGAGTGGTATCATCTGCCTATCTGAGGTTGTTGATATTTCTCCTGTCAATCTTGATTCCAGCTTGTGATTCATCCAGTCTGCCTTTTCACATGATATACTCTGCATATAAGTTAAATAAGCAGGGTGACAATAAACAGCCTTGAGGTACTCCTTTCCCAATTTTGAACCAGTCCATTGTTCCATGTCTGGTTCTAATTGTTGCTTCTTTTCCTGCATACAGGTTTCTCAGGAGAGAGGTGAGGTGGTCTGATATTTCCATCTCTTTAAGAGTTTTTCAGTTTGTTGTGATCCACACAGTCAAAGGCTTTAGTGTTGTCAATGAAGCAGATGTTTCTCTGGAATTCCCTTGCTTTTTTCTATGATCCAACAGATTTTAGCAATTTGATCTCTGGTTCCTCTGCCTTTCTAAATCCAGCTTTTCATCTGGAACCACACAATCTGTAGTTGGTTAAATCTGAGGATGTGAACCTTTAAAGCTTATATGTGGATTTCCCCATCTTGTTCAAGGGTTAACTGTATAATTAATAATCTCATACATAAATTTTTGTTTGTTGCCCTGATGAATTCAAATGCTCAACAAATAATTTTGAGTACCTACTGGATTTCAGGGCTTCCCTGGTAGCTCCCAGGTGGTGCTAGTGGTAAAGAACCCGCCTGCCAATGCAGGAGACATAAGAGATATGGGTTCGATCCCTGGGTCAGGAAGATCCCCTGGAGGAAGGCACAGCAACCCACCCCAATATTTTTGCTGGAAAAGATTGAAGGCAGGAGGAGAAGGGCACAACAGAGGATGAGATGGCTGTATGGCATCACCGACTTGATGGACATGAGTTTGAGCAAGCTCTGTGAGTTGGTGATGGACAAGGAAGCCTGATGTGCTGCAGTCCCTGGGGTCACAAAGACTCGGACACGACTGAACGACTGAACTGAACTGAACTGGTATCTCAGCTGGTAAAGAATCCACCTGCAATGCAGGAGACTCCAGTTCAATTCCTGGGTCAAGAAGATCCCCTGGAGAAGGGATAAGCTACCCATTCCAGTATTCTTGGGCTTCCCAGGTGGCTCAGACGGTAAAGAGTCCACCCACAATGTAGGAGACCTGGGTTCGATCCCTGGGTTGGAAAGATCCCCTGGAGAAGGGAACGGCTACCCACTCCAGTATTCTGGCCTAGAGAATTCCATGGACAGGGGAGCCTGGCAGGCTATAGTCCATGGGGTCACAAAGAGTTGGGCATGACTGAGCGACTTTCATACACCCTGGATTTCAGGCATTTGGCTAGATGCTGAGGACTTGATCAGTGGACAAGACAGAATCATATTGGAGGAAGAAACTTTTTCCTCTATGTAGCTTCTTAGGTTCAGTCTGGCCCCTATAAATTAAATTGACAAAAGACAGATTAACAGAAGCGAAAAAAAAAAAAGATTTAATTATATATGTATGTATGGAAGTTCACAAAGAAATGTGGCTCGAGGAGGTGGTTAGAATTTGAGGCTTATATACCACCTTTGGCTAGACAAAGGAAAAATGGTTAGAGCGATACCTGGAAGAGGGGATGGTAAGTTAATGGGACGGTCAGGAGAAGAAATGTATGATTGATAAGGGTTGTTTAGTCAGGTTTGTTATGCAGATAAAAATCATTTTAGGAGTTAAGAGTTGTTTCTAGGAGTGCTTTTCTTCCTGGTACAGAGAGGGAGACACCTTTACAATGGAAATTTATGTTCTGCTTCTAGAAAGGAGGAGAGCAAAGAGCTCTTTGCCTTCTGCTCAAAAGAACACTTATGCTGAAGTGGCATATTTGAGGGTGGCATATTCTAGTCGCCCTCAGACATAATAGCTGTCTCAAAGGCGTTTATAGTCTAGCAAAGATGAGAAACATTGACTAGTTGTGGCTGATCTTAACTAAGCAGAACTAGGAGTTCTGAACTAGGGGGTGTAACAGAGTCTGGTGGTGGTTTAATCACTAAGTGTGTCTGACTCTTTGTGACCCCATGGACTACAGCACACCAGGCTCCTCTGTCCATAGGATTCTCCAGGCAAGAATACTAGAGTGGGTTGCCATTTCCTTCTCCAGGGGATCTTCCCAACACGGATTGAACAGGCATCTCCTGTGTCTCCTTTGTTGGCACACAAATTTTTTTTACCACTGAGCTACCTGGGAAGCCCACCTTGTAGACTACGCTAAGTACTTCATTCATTTTCTTCAGGGCAGTAGTAAGCTATTGAATTCTAATCAGGAAAGTAACAAGATCATTGATGCAAATAGCAGTTGAGTTCCTCACTAAGCTTCACTTCTTCTGCATGTTGGGAAGGGAGGAGGACTTGGCTGATTTGGCTCCTGCGCTGTCTACAGAAAAGTTTCCTCAGTGTTGTAAATTGCTGCCCTCCTCTCCATGATGCCTCCCTCCTTGTCACTTCACTGCAGTTGTAGCTTAGACATTAAGCAGAGTTCCCTAATGGGCTGCAGCACCTCTGTATGGCCCCAGTGAAGGAGAAATGAAGCAGAACACATTTTCTTCTTTTGTTCTATTAATTTATTCCAATAGTTCCACCCTTTAAAGCCCTATGGCTATTAGAATTCCTTACATAGTTAAAAATTACACTGGAACAGGGAATTAAAAAAAAAATATCTAAGAGGACATACCAAATATGTTTACCCCTTTAAGTTAAAGGAAAAGGACCCAGTATGTATGTAGGGAAGGGTGCCAAATTTCACACTCATGTTCTCAGATCCACTTCCTCTCCAAGACAACCATCTTCTAATATCTGTCTCACAAATCTTTACCAGCCTTTCAGGACATCTTTCCAGTGTGGATAGGTCTTGTACAGCGGGACAATCTGCAGTAATCTTTGACATTCTACATCACATAGAAACCTCCAGGTGCTCCTTGGCACCACTCTCATGTTTTAATTCTGAGCTCCTCCCACCAGCATGACTTGTACAAAAGTCTCTGTTTTTCTGATTACCCAGCTGTTAACTGTTGGAACACATACTTATGTGTACCCACATACCCTCACCCATAGTCTTCAGAGGACAAACATTATTTGGCAGAGACAGTACAAACAAGTCTCACAAGGAAAAGGCGATAATTCCCTAAGTTTCCATAATTTACAAGGTCACCTCTTTCACCATGGAGTTAGTACAGTACATAATTATGCAAAGCAGTGTTAGTTCCTTTCTATTATCCCCTTCTCTCAAATTTTACCTCCTTTGAGCTTGCCAAGAATAAGAAATGGCCCATTACTAAGCCATATACCTCTTAATGACCACTCAGTTAGCTGCACAAAGACTTGGTTAAAGGTAGAAATTACCTCTTGAAATTTTCCAATTAGCTATTAGACAAAGGCCATCCGTCTCCCCAGCCTCTGTCTTCAGAAGAAGACTTTGGTGCTTGGAAAGTAAGGGAAGTGAGTATAATCAGATTTGCATTTTTATCAGAATATCCTGAGTGGTAAGCAGAAAGTGGCTGAGGGGAGGACTGCAAGATTACTTGCTGGAGAGCCAGGAGGAGAAAAAAGACTCGTACATTGTGGTCTTAATTTGCAGTCAAACAACTCACAAAAAGGGAATTCAAGAAAAGGAGCTTTGTCAAGTAAGACAGGTTCTAGTTTATACTATTGAAATTACTCTGAGATGGTGGTGCTGTCTTAGAAAATTTATAGGGTTTCATGAACATGGAATATCACTGTTTTTTTTTTTTTTGACTGTGCTGGGTCTTTGTTGCTGTGCCCAGGCTTTTCTCTAGTTGCAGTGAGTAGAGGCTACTCTCTAGTTGTTGCATGGGTCTCTCATTGCCGTGGCTTCTCCTGTTGCAGAGCATAGGCTCCAGGGCTCATGGGCTCAGTAGTTCTGGCTTCCAGGCTCCAGAGCACAGGCTCAACAGTTGTGGTGCACGGGCTTAGCTCTCTGCAGCATGTGGGATCTTCCCAGACCAGGGATAGAACCCTAGTCTTCTGCATGGGCAGACTGATTTTTTACTACTGAGCCATCCAGGAAGCCCTATCACTATTTTATAAATAGGAGGGAAAATGTAATAAGATGGAATGGCACTCCCCCCACTCCACGCAAAATAACCAGTGTTAGAATCTGTGATCTGCACAAACAAGTATAATCATTTCCTCATCATTTTCCAAAGGGAGAGTCTCAATAACAACAACAAAAATCCAGAAACTTTGTGTGTGATGGTGACCACTTTATAAGCATTTGGATGAATGTGATACAACTAGGATAACTATGTGGCTTTTGTTCTAAAATTAAACAAGTGATAATTCAGAAAGTACTTCCCCACCTCAGATACTCTTCCTCAGAAATGAGATTTCGACTTTCCTGACACTAAATTTGGGCAGAGGTGTCAAATCATTATAATAACTGCAAGTTGGCCCCAGCTAAAATAGCATTTCAGCAGCCTGCCACTGGCATATAATCAACTGCACACCCACTGCTGGACTTGATACACAATTGTGGCACCAAAAATGATTAGAATGTTCCTCTCAGTGCCAAGTATTGCAGTACAGCAAATTAACCTTTGACCAGAATAATTATTCTCCCACTTTCTGAATGTCTATGTTAGTTAAGCATTTTCAGATCAATGCAGTCATATGGCTACCTGCAACATGAGAAATTATTCCTTGTTTGCTGAATAACCCTCTATCTCACAGAGGACATACTATGTCTTTCAACTCAGAAGGGTAGACAACTGGCTATTTCAAAATATTTGATGCACTAAACAGTCCAGAAGTGCTTACCTAAATGCATCATATTAGTATATCATATTTTAAAGACTGCCACATAAAGCTGACCCAAACAAATAGTTCTCTACAAAATAGTTCAGTGCTTTAATTTTCTCTGGAGTGTCAAGATCAATATCTTTCTCTGCACCACATATCTTTGTGGCAGTAATTAGCTTTGTATTAATAGAATTGCTATTAGAGAAAAGTAGGTTTTCCCTGCAGAAGAGGGAAAATCTACAAGTTGTTATGTATAGAAAGGCAATTTCAGGAGGAAAATGGTATAGAGTGGGTAGCTGCCGCCTAGATATACTTTTTACTTAAGTCTCCATGTTGCTTATTTTTATATTTTTGGGCTTTTAGCTAAAGTACAACACTAGGATTATTGAATTGTTAATTATAGTAATCTTCTGTAGAAACTTAATTATAACTAAGGTTGCAATGTTTGGGATTATAAATATTCCTGGGGTTTTTTTTTTTTTTTTGCAGCTTACTTCTTCCATAAAATCTCAATGGAAACCTTACTTCAGAGGAGCCCGTCAAAAATTTTGGGTCATTTTCTACCAAGTACATGTAATACAAAAGAGCTCTTCTTAAAGGAAACCCCATGGGACCAAAACAAGTCACAAACAAAAATCAAAATAATAATAAAAATCTTCAGTCACAGTACTTTAGTGCAGATAAATATACTTTTTTAATGTGAACTCTGAATAAAAGTTTAATTGTTGAACTATCCAGGATTGTTAAGCACCTCAAAAGAAAATTCTTTTTAGGAGGAATATTTAATGCTTGTGGGCTTTAAATTGCCATTTGACTTTGAGTAGAAGCAAAAACAGGAGTTGACCTTAAGGACTAGAGGACATATTCGCTGCATCTCCCTCTTCTTCTGGACAGATCCAAAAGTAGGAATGTTTTGGCATAGTGTGTAATTTTGTTTTCTAAACAAGAAAAACAGTTTTATAGAACAGAGTCATAGGGCATAATGAAAGGGGCACATGTTTTAGAATTAGAAATATGCAACTTTAGATAGTGTTTCTACAACAATAGTATATTGCAGTTGGAGGCTCTGTTTTCTCAAATGTAGAAGGAGGATAGAGCCAAGTGAAAGAGATTGGTATAAGAATTAAGTGAAATGCTTATATTAATAAAAGCACCTGGCTCAGACTAAGTGCTCAATCCTCTCTGGTGCTTTCACCATTAGTGATATGATTTTCATTGGATTTAAGTGGGTTTATAAGATGCTGAAAGCTGTTTTCCTAAGGAATATATCAATTTGACAGCAAATAGAGAAGAAAAACAGGAATGCATCAATTTCTATTGTAATATTTCAGAAGGTCATACAGACCATTATACAGAGAGATGCCATCAACATTAAAAAAAAACCCATAAATGCATTCTCATACCTGTCAAATCCATTGATTATAAAGATCAGTAAATGTATACTGTCAGTTTTGATCTTTTTCTTGTTTGCTTTAGAATGATAAAATATATATATATAGAATATAGAATATATAATATAGAATTCTATATATATAGAATATATATAGAATATAGAACATAGAATTCTATATGATTGATACCTAATGAAGATGATTAAAAATATGGAAAATACACAATCTGAAGCATGCAAACCTCACTGTATTTTTTATGTTAGGGGAGGAAAAGATGAATGGCTAATTTTAGAGTTTGGATATCATAAAAGTATTCATTTTAGAATTCTTATATACAATATATACTTCCCTGCTGTAAAAAGCTGACCTGTTGACTTAGAAGTTCAATCATTTGGTACCCTGCAAAATTATTTTTCTCCTAATATACGTGGCATTAATATTCTAAAATTCTTCCATTGAGGTATGTGCCCTAATAAGAGTTTCCTGGGCATCCCCAAAGGCTCTGAAGAACTCATAGGGAGAGGAGCATTTTCCCGAGAGCAGCATGTCACCTCCTCCTCACCACATAAGCCTCTTTGTTTAGTTTCCTTCTGTCTCACTAACATCTTGGCATTTCTCTTTATCTTACCACTATTCCTACATCATTTTAAGAGTTCCTATTTCTCTCTCTTCTAACTGTCTGATTTTCTTTTCCATATTTGGTGTACCAGCTTTGGAGTAAGGGCTTGAAGACAGTGCCTGCCAGCATGCACAAGCTTCACTGAGGTCGGCAGAAACAGCTGAAGAGTCAGCTCTCCATCTGATAGAGAGTTGAGAAAGCTGCATTGCCCCTGGGGCGTTAGTGTATAGGGGAAGGAAGGCTTTTTCCAGGGGGCTTTGAGCCAAGGTTGTGATTTAGAAGGGAACTGCCATGGTTCTGAGCCATCCTACAGAGGATGTAGAGAATAATAAAGGCCCATGAGCAGCGCTTTGAGGAGGAGATAGAGGTAATGGAAGCAACCTTCCTCAGGCCACAACTCCAGTCTGACCACACTTCTTCTCTGTTAGTGTTATTCTTCTCTTGTTTCCTTTGCCCTCATATGGAGAACCTATGAAATCAGGACACTGGCTGAAGAAACCCCATGACTTCACTTCCTGGAGGCCAGTATCCCACAGCAGCCATCACGTCATGGATGCTGGAAGGAAGGACTTGATACAGAGACCCAGCCCCTATTTCAGAAATAATTTTTAGGATGGATCTAGTTATCCTTTGCCTTAATGCTTTGAAAGGATTTAAAATCTCGAAAAATGACCCTGAGGGCAAAATGTACAAAGAGGCAATATTGTTTGTTAGATCTTTGACCTTTCACAGAATTTGTGACCATTTAAGGATTGGGAAAAACCCCAAGCATCTTTTTTTATGTAAACTTCTGTTTTCTTCTGCTGCTTTGAAGCACGTGTGTTTGACAGGAATTTTAAAATTCATGTCTTGGATTTATGTCTCTGATTACACATAATTCATCAAGATCTTGCTCTTCATGAGCTATTTAATATTCAGGAAGTCACTTAAGTCATTTTAGAATCTTCCTAAAATCCAACAGGAAGTTGTGTTTACAAAAGACACATAAACCTGAAATATTTGCATATTTCATTTGCATCCAAATGCAGAAGCCATAAGTAGTTTGGAATGGGAGAGAGATTCAGACTCTCTCTTCTGTGACAGTAAGAAAGGTCTGACACAACATCATTCAAAAATGCTTCCTGATAATCCCACGTGGACATGATGTGTGGAATCTTATGTTATACACATCATTCATTGTCTGTAGTCTCATGTTATAGTCATTTGTGTATGTATGTCTCCAGTCTTTAATGGAGATGTCTGATATAAGAGGAGGAAAACTAGATGTAAGCTTAGGTGAGCAAAGTTCAAGTCTTGATTTTCACAGCTGTGTGACCTTGGACAAATCAGTGAGTGTTACTGAGCCCCATCTATTGTACATACTTCATGAATTTTGAACACATCAAAAGTTATAATGAATGTAAACATTCTTGCTTGCTTGCTAAGTCACTTCAGTCTTGTCTGACTCTGTGCGACCCCATAGACGGCAGCCCACCAGGCTCCCCCGTCCCTGGGATTCTCCAGGCAAGGACACTGGAATGGGTTGCCATTTCCTTCTCCAATGTATGAAAGTGAAAAGTGAAAGTGAAGTCGCTCAGTCGTGTCTGACTCTGTGAGACCCCATGGACTGCAGCCCACCAGGCTCCTCCATCCATGGGATTGTCCAGGCAAGAGTACTGGAGTGGGGTGCCATCGCCTTCTCCGATGTAAACATATTGTCAACCCCTAAATGATAATTGCCATCCACTATTAAATCCATCCAATTTTTCCTTGTTTTCACTTAGAAAATTCTAAATTCTTGTTTCAACAAGAATTGTTCAAGATCAACAACAGAAACATTGTGGGAAAGAGGACAGAAATATGGAAAAAGAGTGGAGAAGTTTTATTTTCAACACACATTTCTTCTTATACCAAAGTGGAATGTCTTTATCATAACAATCATGTGCTGTTTCGCACCTTGTTGTGGTCATTTCTAAATAGAGGAAGAGGAAATTTACGATGTCCTGGAAAGCTAATTTTTATCAATGCCTCCAGATTAGACATTTTATCATATTTTATGGTGAATTGGTTCAAAATATTGTATCTTTCAAAAACTGTACTATTGAGGCTTACTTTTTTTTCTGATTCTTATTGTGCTTTTATTTTATTTTTTTAATTTAAATTTATTTATTTTAGTTAGAGGCTAATTACTTTACAATATTGTATTGGTTTTGCCATACATTACTTTTAACTTAAAGAAATGCACAATACTGGATGCTTGGGGCTAGTGCACTGGGACGACCCAGAGTGATGGTATGGGGAGGGAGGAGGGAGGAGGGTTCAGGATGGGGAGCACATGTATACCTGTGATGGATTCATTTTGATATTTGGCAAAACTAATACAATTATGTAAAGTTTAAAAATAAAATAAAATAAAAAGAATATATTTAGTTCAGTTCAGTTCTACAATATGTAATTATAAAAGAGACATTTCAAATATAATCTTGATTTAAGCAAAGTTTACATTTATTTAATAAAATTTCGCTTAAAATTCTAGGTGCCAACATATTTTAGAAATACGAAATCACTTGCATTTTTCTGCTTCTCACAAAAGGAGAAGTAAATGTGTTTACCACCACATGTGATGCCCCAGGAGGGTGCATTTTATTCTGTATGTCATATTTTAAGTGGAGAAATAACAGGGTGCAGACAAACTGAGAACACTCTCTCAGTAGCGGATGTTTTTCCCTCCAGTGGGTGATGAAAATCAAATCCCTAAACTGCTCTTTCTGGGCTTTTTACTAATTAACTTGACATCTGTGGTGAAGCGGAACATAGACTAACCTTGTTCATTCCCAGTCCCACAATTAAACTGCTGGTAGTTCAGGTCAAAAGCTTATCTCTGGAAATTTGAGAGTAAAATAATTGCAAATTGACAGAAAGTATAAAACAACTTCTTTAGTATTTTTACCAAAGACATTCAGGAAAAGGAGGGGCTTTCAGGTAGAGTAAAAATTGTACTCACCAACCCACCATGATTTCCTACTCAGCTACTGTATCTTTCTTCAAACTATTGATGAAAGAATCAAAGGATCCATGAAAGTAGGACCATTCATGTAAAATAGTTCTTACAGAGCAAAGAGGAGTGGAGTAATGCTGTGATTGTGATGTGATGCAAATAGAGATGGGGGTGGGAAAATGAAGTGGGCAGAAAATTTCTTGGAAGATCTAGGGAGAAAAAAATGATTCCATAGGAAAAAAAAATTAAAGCATAATATAGCAAAAAATGTTTACTGCAAAGAGAAAGTGTTAAATTTCCCTCATTCCTGCTACTATCAGCAAGTATCTGGTGACCTACATGTGTTCGTAGCATAGAGTCAATGAGCCAAAACTAGGATGACCTGTGGCTTACCAGATGAAAGGAAGTAAAGAGGTTATGATGCGAAAAACTAGAGGCAGACTACACTTGTGTACAAATGAGAAAAAAGATGAAATAGAAGCATGGATGGGCGAAAGGACATGATGGCTAGGATTTTCTTTAAAATACTACAGCAAAAAAAAATATTTAAGTACAGGATTGAAATAAGTTACTTATACAAACCACATGGATAAATCTCAAAAACATTGTGTTTTACAAAAGAACATTTACTGTATGACCCCATTTATATTAAGCTCTAAAAAAGGCAAAACTAATTTAAGGTGAAAAATGTCAGAAAAAATATCTTTTGGAGTCATAGTAGAGGCATGAATTGACTGGGAAGGGACATGAGGGATTTTCCTAGGGTAACAGATATGTTCTATGTCTTAAAAGGAGTTTGGGCTTCACAAGTGTATGTGTATGTCAAAACTCAGCAAATGGTACATTTAAACATTTCACTATATATAAAATTTACTTCAAAATAAGGGACTATAAACAAATGCTTGAAGTCTGTTACTAATATGCTACTTGAAATTTTTTAAGGGGAAATACACTGATGTCTGCTTACTTAGAAATACATAAAAGTTTAAGAGTTTGGTGAATGGATAAATCCAGGCGAGAGTACTGGAGTGGGTTGCCATCTCCTTCTCCGGGGGATCTTCCCAAACCAGGGATCGAACCCCAGTCTCCCACATTGTAGGCAGATGCTTTACCCTCTGAGCCACCAGGGAAGCCCTAAAAACAAGTATCAGAAAAGATTAATTGTTGAGTCTAGATAGTGGACATATGAAGATTCATTTTACAACTTTATATTTGAATTTTTTTATAATAAAATGGAAAAAGTGGGAAGTGGGAGAGATGAAATAAGATTGGCAAAAAATGTGACTAAATAGTGCAGCACAGGGACTGTTCATGGATTCATTATACCCTTCTCTCCACTTTCTATATGTTTGAAATTTTCCATGACAAAAAGTTAGAAAGGAATTCATTTTGTTGGGGAGGAAAATTTTTTTCTATACCCTTCTAAGTACTACTGGCTGATCTAAGAATTAAATTACATATCCATAAGAATATGAAGCCCCAGGCACTCAAGTGGTTCCACAGACAGGTCATCCAGAGCTAAAGAGAAGTGGGTATTGGTCTAGGACATCAAAGGGGAGGAAAACAATTCACAAGGAGGGGAGATGGAAGGGCAAATGTTTGGTAAACAAATGTTTGCCCTGCCAAGTAAAGAAGTCTTTCTGATGTAAAAAGAAATTGTCTTTGGTAATAGGTCTCTTCCGGGTACAGTCTTCCTATTTAAATTCTTTTAGGTGTTTTAGGGGGAGATAAAAAGAAAAACTACATGAGTCTTCTGTTCCTCAAAGATAACTACCCCAAAACAATCCTCAAGCCAAAGAGACACATTTTGGGGTGGCTAATTTTGCTCCCCTACAGTATGATGGGATTATCCAACTTGAATACAGAATTGTGTTTAAAGTAGTGATCCCCAACCTTTTTGGCACCATGGACCGTTTTGGTGGAAGATTATTTTTCCATGGACCAGGGATGAAGGAGACGGTTTGGGAATGATTCAAGCTCATTACATTTATTGTGCACTTTATTTCTAATCTAATGCTGCTGCTGATCTGACAGGAGGTACTGGTCCATGGCCCCGGAGGTTGGGGACCCCTGATTTAAGTCATGTAATTATGAAATTTTATTTTCTCTCGTTTCTCTATATCTAGTAACAGTATTTAATTTAGTCATAAAATAAGGGGGAAATGGAGAGAAATGGATTCAGATAGGATTCTAGGGAAATTAGAAGAGAGGGTCCTGAACTAAAACTTCCATCTTTATCAAAATATAATCATTTTTACAAGTTTCTTCTCATCACCTAAGTTCAGTTCAACTCTGTATCTTGATCCCTCCCTTGAAAAGGGGAACCTACCTCTACAGTGTGAGGAGGAGAAAAGGTAGTCATTAAGAATGCAGACTTGAAAGAACGTGTAGGAACATGGTGGATTCTGAAGCCAAAATGTAAGCCTCCTACAGTTTTCTCAAATTCTCCCCACTCCCAGCTTGGCTTCATCTCTCTTTCTATAATGTTCTGATAACTTGTAAATGTGCTGGTGAATTGACTGATTTCACAAACCCTAATTCTACTCACTAGCTACTTGTAGATCCTTCTTTGCTATAGATTCTCATTCTGAATTTTCCCTTATTTCAATATTGCCTTCTCAACTGTTTCCTCAATAAATGCCTTCACAAAGCTACTATTAAGATTACACTTTGGTTTAAAAAATATTGAACCAATATAAAAATGGGCATATGAAGAAGGTCTCTGTAGTTGTTATAAAATTGCTTTGAAGATACTGTTCATTGTATTGTTCAGTCCTCATATGTTCAGTTTCTCCCAGAGTTTATGAGCTATGGGTGGTGTCTCCTGATGATCTGTGAATCTCCCTTTGTTTGATAGTTGTGTAACCCTCATATTTCCCTTTTTACCATGGGCTCCAGGAAGTTTATAGCTACTTGATTCCTTAAAAACTAGCCTTCCTTGGCTCCATTTTCTGTTCTAATTATTCCATTCTTGCCTTTCCCATATCCATCCCAATCATTGTTCCCATTACTTGGTACTTCCCCTCTAATAATTATAGATTTGATGGATTCATAGTATTTAAGCTTTTGTAAACTGGTCTAGGTTTGGAAGTAGGTAGGGAATACAAAATAATTTCTAAAAAGACCTCCAATTCTGTTAATAAGTTATGTTACTCTAGCTCACAGTTTATTGCAGTGATAATTTAGCATATTGCAATAAAAGATAGGTTTAGCTGATACCGTTTTTTGGCCAAGCCACATGGCTTGCAGGATTTTAGTTCCCCGACCAGGGGTTGAACCTGTGCTCTCATCAAAGCACAGAGTCCTAACCACTGGACAGCCAGGGAATTCCCTAGCTGATTTCTTTAGAAAATAAAGTTCTTTGTTATATCAGAAAGTCATCAGGAAGCAATTAAGAAGAGGAAAATTTGCACAATTTAGAGTGATTTTATTAAAACAAAAAACACTGAGGCCTACTTCCAATATGCTGTATTGTCCATCCATTCTCTTGAATATATGTGTGTTCCCAACTTCTCATCACAATGGTCAGGCTGATCACTGGTGTGGAAACAGATCTCATTCCTCTCAACTGGCTTTTGTTAAACAGAGAATGAATCTAGGTCATCTCTCTTGGAGATAGTGCTGTATCTCTGTGGATTAGAGAGAAAAAGCCCAACAGTATGACAGAAAAAATTCAACTGTCAAAGTTAAACTAAGTATCTTTTAACTTCATTATAATTTCATAAGTGTATATTCCCTAAAAGATAAGAAAGATTCCTCTACTACAGTTCACCTGGGATAATTCATTCCTCCCAAACACATAATCACTAGAAGCTATGACTGACCCACTGATTAAATATTTAGAAGCTGAAAAAAAAAATTTAAATTGCATACAAGCACAGAGGAAATGGCTGTATAATTATCTGATCTTAGAGTAAAGAAAAATATTCTAAACTGTAAAGTGACATAATAATTGCAATAGATATGTCTACATAACAGTGTAAGACTTCTGCCTATCAAAATTAGAAACCAAACCATAGCTGGGACTAGTGTATGCAAGATATGCAAGACAAAGATTAAAATCCTTCATCTACAAAGAGCTCAAGAAAATTAAAATGCTTTCAATAAATGAAGGAAACAACGTGATCAGAAAATTCTTCCAACGTCAAAAATAAAAATTAATAATAAATACCTGAAAAACTAGTCAACACTACTGGCAATAAAAATACAAAATTAAGCCATAAATAAGATTTTTTTATGTGTTTCAAAATAGCTCAGATTTTTAAACAAGCATATATTTTCATACTGGTAAAATGCATATAGAAAGAATCTCTCACTCACTGTAGCCAATAGAGCCAGATGCCACCTTTTGGATAGGACAATTTGATATGTTTCAAGAGCCTTAAAAATATTAATTCCTTTTTTCCTGATAATTTTAATTCTAGGCATATATCCAAATAAAATAACCAGAAACATGAATATATGTATAGAGATATATGCATAATAATGTTCATCAACATAGTATTTATATCAGTTTGCAATGGAAGAGAACCTAAATTATACATCATTTTATTGAATTATAAAGTTAATAAGAATTTTGCAGAGAATAGAATATTACATAGCCATTTAAATTATTTTGCAGAAAAAAATTTTGATGGGAAAAAGTTTAAAGTATATTTTTATGGAAAAAAGAACATTATACATTATAAAAGATTTTAAAACTATGCCAATTATATCTAAAACATGGAAAGAAATGTGCTAAAATGTTAACTATTTCTGGAAAACAGGCTTATAAATGACCATTATGCTGTTCTTTATATTTTTCTAGGAATACAATAATTTCATTATCTGCAAAGAGCTACTAAAAACCTTAGAAGAACCCCTCTTTTTTCTATCTTTAACTCTTCTTCACATCATAAGAAAAAGTGTATTTTTCTTTGAGCTAGGACTTGCTGCTTTAACAGAAATAATCAAACATTTCTCATATTTCTACCTCCCTCTTTATACTGTGATTTACACTAGGAAAAAGGTCCTCTTAATCCCTGTCTCTTGAATATGAATTTCCAATTTAGGGAACTAAATTGGATTCTGAGAGGGTAGGAAAAGCACTATAATAAAACTAATTAAAATTGCTCTAGAAATTCATGGAAGAATAGAATGCTACCAGAAATAATATATTGATAATGAAACATCCCAAATGGAAAAATGACATTTTTGCTTTGTAAATTTGAGTTCTGAAGCTAAACAGGCTCTTTATTTTCACTTAGCTACATGGCTTATAATTATAATATGGTGGTATTTTAGCAAATCGTTTTGTTATTGCTGTGTAACAAACCACCACAAAAGAAGATGACTTAGAAAAACCACCATTTATTTAATTCACCATTGGCAAACTGGGCTGAGCAATGCTTCCAGTCTCACCTGGGCTTACTCATGTGTCTGTAGTCAGCTACCCTGTAGCCAGAGGAAGGCTGCTCTAGGATGGCCTGAGCTGGTGTGGCCTCTGTTCCATGTAGTCCCTCATCCTCTAGCAGGGCCCAGGTTTGTTCTTATGTTGAAGGCTCAAGTCCAAGAGGGAGAGCAGAAACAAGACCATCTGTGGCCCAGGCTGGAATGGGGCAGAAGCTGGTGCCAGAATTCAGGGAGTGGAACCACCTGGCAGAGAGAACACCTTCTTTGAAATCATTCTGCCCTGCAGGCTCTTGCACTATGGGCCTGTGGAGAGAGGGGTAACTGTTGTGGTTTAGTCGCTAAATAGTCCGACTCTTTGCTACCCATGAACTGCAGCATGCCAGGCTCCTCTGTCTTCCACTATCTCCTGGAGAGATAAAATCTCCTCTCTAAAATGCCCTGGGGATCACCCTTCTGGGTTTTTTTTTGGACAGTAAGTCCAGGCTTCATTTAGACAGCCAATCAATCTCCCCATTGTCTTGATGAATAGCTCCTCTCTTCCACTGAAATGGTCAACCCCTACCAATTTCTTCATCAAATTCAGGACACTTTTTGTGTACTCTTTGAACAAGATTTCTTTCTTATTTCAATATGGATAGATTGAGAATTTTCCAAATTGTCAACCAGTCTACTTCCTTTCTGATGAACAATTCTACCTTCATATCATTTCTCTCCTCACATTTTACTACAAGCATTCAAGAGAAACTAGGCCATTCCTTCAATATTTTGCTTAGAAATTTCTTCAAATTTCCATTTTCATCGTTCTCAAGTTCTGCCTCCCACAAAATACTAGGAAACAAATAATTCAGCCAAAGTCTTTGACACTTTATAACAAAAATTGCATTTCCTCCAATTTCCAATAACATGTTCCTCATTTCCATCTGATACTTCATCAGAATGATCTTTACTGTCAGAATTTCTACCAACATTTGTTTATGACCACTTAGGTTTTCTCTAAGAAGACTGAAGATTTCTCTACAGCATTCCTCCTCTCCTGAGCCCTTTGGAGAATTACTCTTAATGTCCATTAACAATAAAGTAGGCTTTTTCTAGCCTGAATCTCAAAATTCTTCATACCTCTGCCCAATACCCATTTCCAAAGCCTCTTCCATGTTTTTAAGAATTTGTTACAGCATCACCCCCACTTTTTGGTACCAATTTTCTTTCCTAGTTCATTCCAACTGCTATATGAAAATACTACAGACTGGGTAGCTTATTAACAACAGAAAATAATTTCTCACAGTTCTGGAGGCTGAGAAGTCCAAGATCAAGGTATTAGCATGGTCCAATTCTGATGAGGGCCCTCTTTCTGGTTCATACCTGGGGCCTTCTCACTATATCCTCACATGGTGGAAAGGTTAAATTGCTGTTTTAGCTGAAACTTTGGCTAGATATTCTGACACCTGACAATAGCACCATAACATGAGAAAAACTCTCCTTTAAAACAAAAATGTTGGAGGTTTGGAATTATAAGACATGGACAGGAGAGCTGGCAAATCAGAGGCCAGATGAGGCACTGTATCTTTTTGTTGCCGTGCGTTACTGTACCCTCCATGGTAATCACAGACATGGGTTTAGACTTATAGGCAAGAAAACTGATTATAAATCTGGTATCCAAAAATTAAAAATTAGATGCTTTTAATGGTGAAGAATGGCAGTATCCTGTTCGATATCTATATAAACTGTTTATATTAATTATTTTAATACATGAATTAATATTACCATATGTAGCTATTCAAAATTTTTCTTTGAAACCAAATTGGAATGATAATGAAGGTTGCATAGGTAAAGAAAAACATTTTGAAGTGAGGAAAACTTGCTAAATCTATGAATCTTTCATGATTTATAAGAAATAAAACTCTGGGTTTCTTTTAAATTGGAAAATATCACACCAAATCAGATAATTATTATGGACTCCATAATATAAATACTCTTGCTTTCTGGATAGACTATTTAAACTTGATCTTTTCAGACTTAACATAAGTAAAACACTTGAGTTAGATAAAGCATTATTTTAATATTGAAAAATATGGGTGAGATAATCACATTGGTGAAATAACCTATCTCAGGAGACACAAAAGGTAATCTATTCTGGAATTTTATGGCATAACTGAATAATGTGATCATTACAACTTCAAAAATTACCTCATTCTCCAATTTGCTTAAAGACTCATTCATGTCTCCCTGGAACACAAAAAATTAGGCATTTTCTCTTCTTCCTGACCCTATTTAAACATGCAACATCTATTGCACTATTTTCATTCCTCAGATTCATCGTTATTGAACACATCAGAATTATCAGAACTCATTTTCCAGACTAGAAATCAGAGTTTCTATATTCTAGAAGTTTCTGATATTTTTAGTGAATACTGTTACATGGATCAAAATACCTAAGTAGTAAACAAAAAATGCATTAAATATTATCTTACAAATGTTTATGTATGATTCAGAGAAATAACAATTGCATTGACAAAGGGGTATAAAGATGTGAAAGATGATGGCACATTGAGGAACAGCAAGTGCTTGGAGAGTGGCTGAGGATCCAGAATGAGGCAGAAGGTGAGGCTGCGAACTTAAATAGGGACAGAGCAAAAAAATTTTTCAACTCATATAAAAAGTTTGAGATTTATCTGGTAGTGTTCAAGGGATCTATTGGATTAGGTTAAGCTGGATAGTAACACAATCAGATTTGCTTTTTAGAAAGATTGTTCCAGTCTGGTAGCATTGCATTCGATGAATTAGAGGTAAGAAGGAATGGAGGCAGGAAAGCCAACTAGAAAGTGGTAGCAATAGGCCGCATGAGAGCTGATGATGACCTAAGCTAAGACAAAAGGTAGATTTGAAGAGAAGAGTGGTTTGGATAAACACTATAGAATTTTAAATGATAGAGCATGGTGAGGTCAGCAGTTTATATTAGATACCATATATGATTCAGTACATCCTATTTGTGTGTTCATTTTCTGTCATTATCAATTCTTATTCCTCTCCTCCATCCCTCACTCCAGCCAGGTGCACCTGTTTTATTTTCCCTCTGTGGTTCAAACTTCCTCTAATCCTATTTCAGCATTGGCTGCACATTTAGTCATCTGGGAGCTTTTAAAAAACTACTGCTATCTGAAATTCTGATCTAAGTTATCTAGGATGTGACCTGAGCATTGGGATAAAAAAAAAATCCTAATAATTTAAAGTGCAGTCGGGGCTGCTGAACCCTGATACAAGTTATTGGTTGTGATTGAAGCTAAGGACTTTTAAGACTTCTGCCATTGATTGTTGGGTTCTTTGAGCTCACCCATCACTTGCTAGAGGTTTTAACATCTCATATTTCTTTTATTTACAATAATCTCACTTTACCTGATCACTGACTTTGATTTTTCCTTCAATTTTTAGTCTAGCCCTCTGATATAGCTACAAGAATGAAAATGAATTTTAATTGAGCCATCAAGGAATTTAAAGGATATTGGAATTTCCCATGAGTACTAGAGAACCAAGTTTGGAGTCAAGATCAATGCTCAGAATAAAACACCAGAACTGGCCCTGTGAAAATAGTTATTACTGTGACTAGTAACAGACACATGGGTTGCATAGCCCACACCACCAATGCTGAACACAACACTACTGCTTGGAGCTATGGCCACAGCTACTCCTGGAAAATAGATACAGCATTGTCTGCTCAGAAATGAATTCCCTATTGGCCTAACCTTTCTGTCCATTAGTTTCAGAATCTAGAGGCAGTACAAATGGTTGGAAAGCATATGGCCACACTCCAGCAGCAAAGGAGGCTTGGGAAATGAGTGTCTGGCATTTTGGGCTTCTGTATGTTTGTGTGTGTGCTCAGTCGTGTCCAACTCTTTGCAACCTGATGGACTGTAGCCCACAAGGCTCCTCTGTCCATGGAATTCTCCAGGCAAGAATACTGGAGTGGATAACCATTCTGTTCTCAGGGAATCTTCCTGACCCAGGGATTGAATCTGCATCTCTGGCATCTCCTGCATTGGCAGGCAGATTCTTTACCTGGGCTTCTATAGCTGTGGGAAACTCAGTGGTAGGCCTCATATGCAAGGAGTTCCCATATATAGCAAGGAATTCAAGTTCTTTCTGAAAAGGTGAGAAGATGATAGTTATTATAATTATTTCCCCCCTATTGCCTAGATATTCTTGCTTGTCTGATTCCTGTGTGTTTTCTCAAAATCTAGCATCATGAAAGGCTTTCTTTCCTTCATTCACTTAATACTTTGTTGTTGTTCAGTCTGTAAGTCATGTCAGACTCTTTGAAACCCCACAAACTGTAGCACATCAGGCTTCCCTGTCCTTCACTATCTCCTGAAATTTGCTCAAATTCATGTCCATTCAGTCGGTGATGCCAACAATCTTATCTTCTGCCACCCCTTTCTCCTTTTGCCCTTAATCTTTTTGAGCATCAGGGTCTTTTCCAATGAGTTGGCTCTTCACATCAGGTGACCAGTACTTACTTGGTACCTATTACATGTGCCTACCACTTCCTCTTTTGTGTTCCTACAAGTAGGTTATGATTACAGTCTCAGATAACTCTTCATTGGATTTGTTTATATTGGTGGAGGGGGCTTTGTTTCAGGCTACATATTCTCAGCTCTAGTACAATGCTTGTTGAATGATCAATTAATCAACGTATTAGGCTTTGGTTTAGACACAGATTCTTCAGTGAATGAGGCTTAGACTCTTTTCTCAAGGATTTCAGTTTAGGTTGATTGCCATTATTACCTTGATACTTCACCCTTCCCTGTATCCAGTTTCTTTGTCATGTGATGTTGCATTAAAAGAATAGGTTATATTTCCCTTTCCCACTTGACTTTGGACTCAACCATGTGACTTGATTTGATGTAATGGAGAAGACATCAAGTGCCAGTTCTGAGCTTCAGCCTCAGTCACACATATTTCCACTTTATTTCTTAAACCTATACTATTGCTATAAGAAGTACTTATCCCCAACTAGCCCACTGGTCCAGAGAGGATGAGAAACAATTAGAGTAGAGCCACCTCCATTGATTGTGGATCTCTGAGTTTCAGGATGGTTTGTTATGCAACACTGTTGTAGCTGTAGCTGACTGACACTTTTGATAGTGATGAACTAATAGGGAACTTTGAGATAGAGATACAACTTTTCTTATACCCTTTCAGAAGTACAAAGTGATGTGCAGTGCTAGCATATTAAAGCATTAGTCAATCAGTTCAGTTCAGTTCAGTCGCTCAGTTGTGTCCGACTCTTTGCGACCCCATGGATCGCGGCACGCCAGGCCTCCCTGTCCATCATCAACTCCCGGAGTTCACCCAGACTCACGTCCATCAAGTCAGTGATGCCATCCAGCCATCTCATCCTCTGTCGTCCCCTTCTCCTCCTGCCCCCAATCCCTCCCAGCATCAGTCTTTTCCAATGAGTCAACTCTTCGCATGAGGTGGCCAAAGTACTGCAGTTTCAGCTTTAGCATCATTCCTTCCAAAGAAATCCCAGGGCTGATCTCCTTCAGAATGGACTGGTTGGATCTCCTTGCAGTCCGAGGGACTCTCAAGAGTCTTCTCCAACACCACAGTTCAAAAGCATCAATTCTTCAGCGCTCAGCCTTCTTCACACTCCAACTCTCACATCCATACATGACCACAGGAAAAACCATAGCCTTGACTAGACGGACCTTTGTTGGCAAAGTAATGTCTCTGCTTTTGAATATGCTGTCTAGGTTGGTCATAACTTTCCTTCCAAGGAGTAAGCGTCTTTTAATTTCATGGCTGCAGTAGTCAATAGGAGGTCTTTAGGTGCATATTTTGGGCCTCAAATATTGCTATTATATGATTTTGAATATAGTTAAGAAAACTGATCCAAGAAATAGTACTGAGAGTAGAAAAATACAGAAAAAGGCCCCCAGTTGTGACAGATTATTATCAGAATCATCAGCATCAGAACTTCCCTGGTGGTCCAGTGGTTAAGACTTTGCCTTCCAATACAATGGGTGTGGGTTCAATCCCTGGTCAGGGAACTAAGATCCTACATGTCTCATGGCCAAAAAAACCAAAATATATTTTTAAAAAAACCAATATTGTAAAATAAATTCAATGATGTGTGGCAGAACCAATACAATATTATAAAGTAATTAGCCTCCAATTAAAATAAATAAATTTAAATAAAAAAATAAATCCAAAAAATGAAAAAAAATACTTTTAAAATGGTTCACATCAAAAACATCTTAAAAAAAAAATCACCAACATCACCATGAACATCATTGATATCCTCTTCTATGAAGCACATTTTGTGTTCAGAGAATGACATTGTCATCTCTATTTTCCAGATGAGAAAACTGAGGCTAAGGGACATTAAATAATTTTACCAAATCATTTGGAAAAATCAAGATTTTTGTCCAAGCCTGTCAGATCCCATAGTCATATTCTAAATATGTACTTGATACCTCATCGAGGGAAGAATGCCAATAATAATACAAATAATACATATTAATATGTGTATGTTACTTTATGAAGTATTTGCACAGATATTATCTCATTTGGTCTATATAATATCTTTGTAAAATGAAAACTATTATGTATATGGTCATATAAAGGGCAAATGCCAAAGTTCTGAGAAGTTATAGGATTCTAGCCCAAGATCAAATTAATGGTAAGTCCTAGCACTTGTTACAAACTCAGAGAAGATGGGAAATGTATGTCCCACTGCCAACTAAAACACTTGAGAAAGCCTTTGGTGTACACAATTGAGAACATAGTTCGCATGAGTGAAAATCTCTGGGTACTTGGTTAAAATATATGAAGAAAATAATCTAATGTACACAGCTAAGCCAAACACCTGAGTCATTCATTTCTACTGAAGATTCTAATTCACTTTCTCTATTCCACTGATGTGTAAAAAGAACAACCCTAAATGCATTCCGTTGATACTCTCAGGATACATTCTAAATTAGTTATTTCTTCTCACATTCGGTTTCTAATTATTCATCTCTGGCTCAATTTCAATTTTATTTAATAAAGTTTTTTTTGTACTCATTATATTACTCTGTAAATTATTGTGGGCCACCACTGTGAGTTTCATTCTGCCTTTGTTTCCCCTTTCACAAATATTGTTGTACAATATCATTTATACAGACAAGCTGTTAACATTAGGTTACATCAGTAACAAGTGCATTTCTCTTCCTGAGTATTACAAGAGTAATACTTGTAATACTCAAGTATTGATACTATTGCTACTTAAGTATTAATAATATTAATATTCAAGTATTAATATTAATATAAAGTAATTAAATATTTGTAATAAGCAAGAGTTCTATTTTTTTTAAAGATTCATTGTTTGATGACTATTTTATTTTGAATTTGTCTCTTTCATCTTTTCTAAAGTAGAAATAAAATTATCTATCAAAACAACAATATTGGGGGTGAATTCTATGCAAAGCATTTGCAAAGATAGAAACATTCACAAAAGGAAACAAAAAGGAAAGACTGTCCTTATATATTTAAAATTAATAATCACTAGTGACATTATCTGTTCTTTGAAATCTGGGCATGATTATGTTGGTTGTTTCATAAATCTCTCCTTACATAACGCCATCTGGAAATAAAAATCCAGATGTCCTTTTTTTGCCATGAATATAACTTAGTGAGGGAAGAACTGCCCAAGAACCAAAAGAAGAGACCTGAGTTTAAGGTTAGACATGGAACCCTAACCATTAATGGGAATTTGCGCAAGCCTTTTCAATTGTCAGAATAAATGGTTCTTAAACTTTTGATATGAAAACACATTTTTGAGCACATAAATCACTTTTGCAAACTTTCAAATAAGCAGTCCCCACTGTGGGAAATGATCTCAATCCCCTGAAGAATTCTGCAGGTTGGTAAAAGAATATGCTTCAGAGTTATGCCAGTTGAAGTGCAGGGAAGTTGGGATATTAATCTACTTAACTCCCTGTCCATGCACAGTGGAAGGAATGCTGCTGGGCATACACTTTATGGCACTTCTGGTTGCTATTGGACAGGCCAAGTGGTCTATGACCAGACCAACAGTTCTTATGTAGAGCCATGAATTTTGCAGTAAAGCTGCCTTTGACAACACATGAAGGTGAGAGCTGAAGGCATGAGTGAGGCACCATAATGTGTGCTGTATCTTCCAACCAATATTTTTATCCTAATTGTAGAGTGAACATTAGTCTTTTTTTCTCTTTCTCTGTCTATCTAGGTTCTAGACCACCTTCCTATGTTTAAGGAAATCTTTGACCCAAGAGTTTTGGGAAAGAACAGAGCCTGTTTTCTAGCATGGAAGCTGAAAAGGAAGATATGTGTTTTCTAAGCTCATTTGCAGGTAGGACTCTATTGATTAGTTGCTATTGCTTGAGATATTGACTATGGAGCAAGTGACACAGTGAATCTGGGGGCAATGGAACACTAAATCTTGTGACACTGGATGGCAGTGGTGGCAGCAGCCCATCTCCAGAGCATCTGTGGCCAGAGGGAGGGGTCCGTGGTGGTGCCTGATGTGTAGAATTCCCAGTAGCAGTGGTGCAGGCTCTTGAGTACATTGTCTGGCAGTGGCCAGAGTAGTGTCCTCATCAGATACCTCCTTAGCCTCCCTTGGCAATGCTTGTTTTCTGTGCCTTATTATTCTGTCTTCTGGTGATTCTGTGAGCTACTGTTGACTTACCAATGCATTTGATATTTGCTTAAATCATCCAGGGTCAATTGCTATTGCTTGCAGCTCGAAATCTTAACTAATACAACAGGTTGAGGTTGTAGCTCCCCAAACTTATGTTTTTAACAGCCTTTCAAAATGATTCTAATGCAGACTTCGAGAACCACTGCTCTGAGTTCTATTTCCTCAAAAGGAAAATAAGTATAACAACATATGCTCAGTGGAGCACTTGTGATGTTCAAATAAACTAATTACCATAGAGGAGCTTCAAAAGCATGAGTAAGATGATTTCACAATTGAAGGCATCAACTAAACGATGACTTTAAAGTAATTTTCCACTCAGAATGAATGGATTGTGTTAAAGCATTTCAGCTATGTTGTGAAGCAATCTATTTAAATACTGATGTCTTATGGAGAACTACCTGGCCCTGCCTGTCTCCAGATCCCTCCAGCCCTCATATTCGGGATCAATGAACCTGTGGTAGATAGATTACAAAAATGGCCATGTTTCTTCACCCCTCCTTATATCCAGTTCCATTACAATAATCTTGAGTTAAGTCAATCAGATGATTGTTGTTTTAAGCCATTGCACTTTGGGTGGTTTGTTATACAGGAATAGATAACTGATACAGTCCCCCAAATATTTTCTGAGTTCTATCTGAGGTCACTTGGGCCCGTGGGAGGATTGACTAAGGAACTTCTTATCAGATACTCAACACTGTGTAGCACATACATGTAGTAGTTTTGCTGGTATCTCCCTCTGGCTTGCATCTCAGTTTTCAGTGATTTGGTCCTTGGCTTATCACTCTGTTGCAGTGACTAAGTTCTCTGCCCAATAGCTTACTATATCCTCATGATTTTGGCTTTTGTCAGAGGAAACTAAATAAACATCTTGCAAAATGTCAAATGTCCTAATTCTAAAATCAATAATTATTTGAAGCTGAAAATCACCATCATAGAATTACTTTCTGGGATAGATGTTAGCTATTATAATTATGCAATCTTATCATTAAAAATATAATTTCAAGGAGTTTATTGTCTGTTTTCTTCAAGGAATTTTATGGTTTCAGTTGTTATGTTCAAGTTTTTAATACACTTTGAGTTAATTTTTGTGTATGGTGTAAAATAGTGGTCAAGTTTCATTCTTTTGTATGTGGCTGTCCAGTTCCCCCAACACCATTTATTGAAAAGTCTGTCCTTTCCCCATTGTGTATCCTTGATTCCTTTGTTGTAAATTAATTTACATATATTCATGGGCTTATTTCTGGGCTCGCAATTCTGTTTTATTTACCTATGTGTCTGTTTTTATGCCAGTATTATTTCTATTACTATAGCTTTGTTATATAACTTGAAATCAGGGAGCATGATGCCTTGTGGTTTCACACAAATTTTAGGATTATTTGTTCTATTTCTTTGAAAAATACCATTGGAATTTCGATAGGGATTGCATTGAATCTGTAGATTGCTTTAGGTGGTATGGACATTTTAACACTATTAATTCTTCCAATCTATGTACATAGAATATCTCTTCATTTATTTGTGTCTCCTTCAATTTCTTTCATTAATGTCTTGTAGTTTTTAGGAGTGGAGAGTGAAGGGGTTTGGAGAAATGGGAAAATGGACCAAAAGGTAAAAAGGAAAACAAAACAAAAAACAGATTAATACTGAAGCTATCGGTTAAATGTTAGTTCAAGTGTATTAAGTTTCTGTATGTTTATGATAAGAACTAAAGGGGAAAGATTATCTCATATACTTGGTATTACACTGAGTGTAGCAAGATATATGTATATACAGATAATTTATAAACTTCCATTTTTGGTGATGCCTTGAGAAGGGTAAAAATTAGAACAGCTTTAACTCTATCTCAAATATATGACATGAATCATATATTTCCATCTTTGATGATACTTTAATGATATATACCCCTCTGTCACACAAAAAATTAAATACTAATAAATATCTTTAATACTTTACTAGAAAAAGTTAAACCACAGAGAAAGGGGAATATTTTATGACAATAAAAGTTTCACTTCATAAGATGTGTAACCAAATATCACAAGAGCCAGATATATAAAACAAGATATCTCAGAATTACAAGTTCTTTATAAGAAACACAGTAATAATGGAAGGCTTTAAAATTCTTTCAAATTTTGACAAACTTGTCAAAAAATAAAGACATAGCATTTGCATAATATAAGGAACTTAAAAGTAAAGTCACCATTCACTTCTTATGTAATAGAACACTTACAAATCAATTATTTGTTGTCCATTGAGAAATCCTTAATAAATTTCCTAAAGTAGATTTTAGGCTACACTTTTTTTATCATAATCAAATAACATTAAATAAAATCATAAAATTACAGAAAAACCTACTTAGAAATCAAGATCTCTTCCTAAATGACTCCCAGATCAAAGAGAAAATTACAAATGATCTAGGAAGTAATGAAAGTTATACTTTATATAGGACCTGTATTCAGGAAATTTATAGTCTTAAATATTTTTAAAAATGATTAAAAATACATGAACTACATGATTCGGTTTAGGAAATCAACAATAAAAAGCCAAGAGAAAGTAGGAAGAGGAATTTAATATAGAAGAAGATTAAAAAAACAATGGGAAGGATAATGAGTTTTCTTTGAAAAAATAGAATAGGCCAACATCTGGCAAGTCCAATTCAGAAAAGAGAAACCAAAAGTGCCATTATTGGGAATGGAATGGATATTATAACTACAAAAATGGATAAGACTGAAAGAACTTAGAGATGGTATGCAAGTCCATGGCAGCAAAATTGAAAATCTGAAGGAAATGAATGACTTCCTAGTAAATTTTGGACTTTCACCAAATCTATCCTGATGCCATAAATAGAGTCCAAACATTTCAATCCTATAAAATGCAAGGTTGCATTACTGCAAAATTGATAAAAACCAATTTAAAATAAAAATTTCCCAAGGACTTGGATCAACCTCATGCATCCAGGACCCAAAGGCGACACTGCCCCAACAGGGTTCCTCGGCAAGAAGCTGTTTGACTTTCTGGAGTCAAGGAGGAAGGGAGGGAGGGAAATCTGTGGAGTAAGATGCTCAGAACCAACTGCAAGGCAGGAGTGGGAGGAAAGGGAGAGGAGCCAGGCTCTGTACAGGAGTTGGACCCTAGAACAGACTGATGTTGATGTGGTGGCTGTCTCCTTCTGGTGGAAAGTTTTACATTGCTCCTTTTTTTTTTTTTTGAGTTCTTGCAAAATAAAAAAATCCTGTCATCAAACTGAGCAAGTACTAAGTGGTTACTTTCAAATCCCCTTCCACTCCTATACCCCACATTTGATAATAAAGACTAAGCAGGGAACTGGCACTGAGCAACAGCTGGATTATATCCAATGGTAGGCATCTCATAAGAAATAAATAAATGAAATAAACACAAGATTATAAATGGTGGTTGTCTCTGGGTGGGAGGATGGACATAAGCTTTCAAATACTGTGTAAAATCTTATTTTTTACAATGTTTCACTACCATAGTTAGGAAAAGCAATCCACTTGTGATGGTGCCATTCTAGGCAGACATCTGTAAATGATACTGCCTCTTCAAATTAGGACAAAAATTTAGTGTTAGATTTTAAATGCTTGATAACATAATGCAAGAATGATAATGTACTAAGTACTGGTTTGTTCCCATGATGCTAAATAGTCTCTTGCTTTCAAATGAAGTGGTTGAGGAACAAGGTCATCTCTGGCTAGTTTTGCCAACGTATGATACTGATGGGGATGTTGCCACCACATTATGCTGTCCTTCTTTAGTTTTTTAAAAGTATTTATTTATTTATTTATATTTGGCTATGCTAGGTCTTCATTGCTGCCTGAGTTTTTGTCTAGTTGTGGTGAGCAGGGGCCACTCTCTAATTGCAGTGCATGAGCTTCTCATTGAGGTGGCATTTCTTGTTGCAGAACACGGGCTCTGAGGTGGTCAGGCTTCAGTTGTTGTAGCACACGGGTTCAGTAGTTGCAGCTCTCAGGCTCTAGAGCGTGGGCTCAGTAGTTGTGGCACATGGGCTGAGTTGCTCCGCAGCATGTAGGATTTTCCAAGATCAGTGATCAACTGCCTATAGTGCATTGGCAGGTGGATTCTTTACCACTGATTCACCAGGGAAGCCCCTATGCTAATGGCTCTGGTAAAGATGTATCTTCTTTTTAACTCCTAGTCATGATGATTGGCTGATTGACTGATTGGTGATGATGCTAATGCATTAAAGCTGTCCCACAAATGAAACTGTTCTACACTACTCAAAGAAGCTTTCTAAATACTTTCAGAAGTAAAGATATAATTGATGTCCCTATTATACTGTTTATTTCTAATAGTTTTCATACATTTGCTATTTGAAACAATAAGTTGAAGAAAAAAATTCTAAACCTTTTTTTCTGAAATGGGGCAAAATAATTGACTTTTGAACTATGCAACTTTCAAGGTAAAATCTTCCCTGAATTTCCATCTGCATTTCAGCTTTCATTGCCTGGATACCACTCCCAGCATTCTGACTAGAGAGGAATGATAGAAGTGTCTTTTCATCAGCTGTTGTATAAGAAACACTTTCATTCTCAAAGGCACAGATTTCAGCAACAATGACTTTGCCTATAAGCAGCCTACAGTTGTTAAATATTGCTATATTACTATTATTTATAAAGTAAGATATTAAAGCTTTCTTATATTCAGGTTGCCTTTTAAGACACATAATAGTGTTCCTTCCATCATGTTTGGACATCTTGTAAAACAAGTGACAAAGCACATCCAAAATAGCTTGCATCTCTGTATAACATACCATCCCCAAATCTCTTATATGACTAGAAATCTTTCCCTTGCTTAAGAATGATGAAAATGTTTCACTATTTTTCTGATGTCCTATAATTTCTTTTTGAACACACAAGTAAGCAAAGTGGACAAAACATTGTAGGATTGTGGATCCTGAATTATGTATAACTCTTCATATTTATTGAAGTCTCAAAGACAATTACATGGTAATTCTATTCACCAATTTTCTATCCTATAAATAGTTTTTTTAATCAAATGGTCTATGTTTATTGTGTAAAACCTAGAAATCCCTCGAAGCAATAAAGCAGAAGTACAGTTGAAATCATTATTGATTCACCAAGTTGCTAAACTTAAAAGAGGCTTCTGCTGATTTCTGAACTACCAATTGTCTGATGTACAAGATACAGAGATTGCATATTCAATAATACCACTAAACTTGTTGATAGCAAAATATAATTCAGGAAATTTTTCTCTCAGTAATATATTTTCTAGATGAAACTTTGTACCTGGGATTTTTTAAATTTCCCAATTTGAAAAACTACAAAATCCTTTCTCTTCAACTCATAAAAATGATTGGCATTCTATATAATTTACGTAAGCTTTTTATTTAAAATTTTTAAGTTCTGAACACTTAAATCTATATGGGATTGTCTTCTTAAATGCATTCTTTTAAAGTCTATCATTTTAAAGTTTGATGATAAGAACAAAATAGGCTTGGACTACCTCATTTTTCTCTAACATTTTCTTTCTCTGTATTCTTTATATTCTTTATTTTATCAGAGTCAAAAGTTATTTATTAAGTAGACTTTTAGTTTATTTTTTTAGTTTTTTTCTGCTTGTGATAATTTGGGGTGGCAAAATTGACATTCAGGTTTTAAATCATCCACCCAAGATCCAGTGAATTCTCAATAGGGCTTTTTTCCTTGAAATACTCTACTTAGATGGAAGTAAATAACTACATTTTAAATTAAGTTATTAAAAGGTTGTTATATTTGATGTTATAATTGTTAACAAAATAATTCTACAGAAATTAGAATTAATATGTAATCTAAGCAGTTATTCAGTCAGTTATTATTATTCAAATTGTATAAATAATTATTGAAAAAAGGAAAAACTCATTCTTTCTAAAGTTATTTTCCTCATGTGCTTTCATAATATTTACAATAATTGTCAATCTTTTCCCTTATTCATGTAGCTCTTTGAAAGTTTTTAATAACTTTTATATATAAAAATTAATGACTTTCACTATCATTAATTATTATAGAATTTTATTTCTGCAATAAAAATTTACATTTATATTACAATTGACTGTTATAATTTCAACAAATAAAATACTCAAGGAAATTTTAACTCTATATTATACCCAGAATGCATATCTATATTTGAAAGTGAATATACAGAAGTTAATAATAAATTCTGAGGATCTAGCTTACTGTCATTACATTATTGTCATTACATTATTACATTACATTATTATTATTTTACTGTTGTTATTACACTAAGTATATATAATGGCAACCAATAATCTTTCAAATAATGTTAAAATATACAGAAGGCTATTTAGCTTCTCAAAGGCTGCAGCCAAAATCCAAGTTGAAAACAAGACATAGGCTGAATTCCAAGTTCAAAATCAAACTTTCATGCCTCCAGCTTTGTGTATTTAAAGCTTCCATCTCAAAAAAATAATTTCAGACATATTATAAGATTTCCATAAAAGCATTTATGTACGTGTAACAGATCTGTTTCTATCCGGAAGCAAGATGTTAGGTTATGTGTTCACAGATTTTGAAAATCTGAACTTGAAAACTGAAAATCTGAAGTTCTTCCTTGTTGGATACATGCTAAGGAAGGTATTTAGATAGCCTCCAAATATGGTTGCCCCAAGGGCTCCCCAACCTATATACACATGCTGCTCCCATTCCTCCTATGAAGAGGTAGAATCTATTTTCTTCCCTTGAATACAGGCTGACTGGTGACTTTGCCACTTCTAGGCCTAGCCCTTCAGAGGCAGGGTTCACCTTTGCTTCCTTGGAACCTAGCTGTTGTGTTATAAGGAAGTCTGGGCTATCCTGCTGGATAAAGAGGACATGTGGAGAGGCTTTACAGGCTGAGGAGGATGGGCTTCCATATAGAAAGACCAGAATTGCTATGGGCCAGTGACTGTGTTTGGAGAAGGCAATGGCACCGCGCTCCAGTACTCTTGCCTGGAAAATCCCATGGACGGAGGAGCCTGGTAGGCTGCAGTCCATGGGGTCGCCAAGAGTCGGACATGACTGAGCGACTTCACTTTCACTTTTCACTTTCATGCATTGGAAAAGGAAATGGCAACCCACTCCAGTGTTCTTACCTGGAGAATCCCAGGGACGGCAGAGCCTGGTGGGCTGCCATCTCTGGGGTCGCACAGAGTCCGACAGGACTGAAGCGACTTAGCAGCAGCAGCAGTGACTGTGTTATACCCTTCACCCCCTCCTGTTTGAATGGACTTGTTAACTGATTTTCCTAGTTTTGTCTCACTTTTGTATGATGAGTATATGAGGGACACATAACTTGTATTTTTAATTCACAGTTTTCTTCTTTGAGGGGAAATATGCTTAAGCAGCAGCACCAAACAAAAACAAAAAACAAACAAAAACCCCACAGCAAACCTCAAAATTGCACCCAAGGATCTGCATCTGAACTTATTTTAGATGACAAGATCCTGGACTTTGAGCTGATGCAACAATGGTATGACATTGTTGAGGATTATGTTGAGTGCATTTTGCATATGTAAGGGATGTGAATTGTCAAAGAGTGAATTATGGTAGCTGGTCTGTAAATATGTTTGTGAAAATATATCCTTTCTCTATGCTTGCATGCTATTTGTCTCATAGAGAGGAAGCCTCTAGTTTCCCTTCTCTTGAATTTGGGCTGATCTGTGACTTTCTTTAACCAATAGAATACAGCAGAAGTGCCACTGTGTCAAGGGGCAGCTTGCACTTTTGTTTCATTGGAACCCATTTGCCATAGTGGAGACAGAAGACATGTGGCAAGGTCCTAGAAGATGAGCTGCCATGTGGAGAAAGAGTCCACATGGAGTAAAACTGAAGCACCCCAAGTGACAATTAATATCAAGGCCCAGATATGAGAGTGAAACCTTCATGGGCCTTGCAGATCAAACCAGGCACCAACTCAATGCAGTCATGTGACTGAGCCCAGCTAACAATGCATAGAAGAAAAGAATTGTCCAATCAACACAGTCATCATAAATAATAGATTGTTGTTGTTTCATGCCACTAGGTTTTGGGGTGGTTTGTTACATAGCCAAAGATAACTGAAGAAACTAGAAATGCACATCTTTTTATGTGGTAGAAGAAAAAATGTTATCTATAAAAAAAGCATTATAAATTACCCTGCTGTTTATGGAATTAATTTGTTAAAATGTGCTCCTTTAAGAAGAGATATATATTCCTTTTGGTAAAATGGATTTGTGCCACTTAAAAAACCTTTGGAGAATATGAAACAGTCGTTGAGAAAATCTGAGTCAAAAATGTAATATATTCTTAATTAAAAAAAATAAATTCTAGCAGAAACTCTTTGTAATATGAAAAGTATCATTATTCATTATTTCTGGCACAAATTTAAAGATCTGTATCAATTCTACTCCTTGGAGAAATAATCATCTGATATTTTTCAAATCACAATGACCTGACATATCAAGAAAATCTTACATTGCAAAGCAAACTATATTAATTGGTCATAATATTTAATATACTCATGTTAGTTTTGTCTGCACATCAATAGTATACACTCTTTAAGATCAGAGGCTATGTATTCAGTTTATTTTCTTCTTTTCTTTTTAATATTATTCTAGAAACATAGGTAATTGATAAGATTATTCATCATTCAATAGAATAGTCACTTATTGAGAACCTACTGTGTGTCTTGCAATGTGAGATGCAAAGACCAGGCACAGTCTCTGCCTCAAAGGCTTGTAACTTGGGGAAAATATGAAAGCAAAAATCTGTTCCCCCTGGAGTAAGAGGAGAAAGTTATCTTGGTTGGGTTTAAGATCCAATAGCAACTAGAGATTGGCTGCTACTGAGGAAGGACCAGGAAATTCCCATCCAAGATCAGCCAATATCAACAAAGAATTCTTTCAATGGTCTCATCAATAGACTGGACATATTTGAGGGTAGACTCCGTGAACTTGAAGACAGATTAATATAAATGTCATTTACTAGGGAGGTCCATTAGAGACTCAGTACCCTGGGTTTTTATTGGAGGCTGGTCAAATAGGCACCCTTTGCCTAGAGCATATTAAAATTCCAGACTCTCTGAAGTAAACTGTGTGTTCCATATGTCATGTTGTTTGTACAAACAGTTTAGGTGCAGTGACACACTCTTATAAGTTAGAGTGGTGGCAACATTCCCAAAATCCAAGTTCCCTGATGCTAGCCAAAGGCCAACCTTGAGAACAGGCCATTTAAGGTATAACAGCTGCACCCTGGAAGTTGTGCTGACATAGTCTCACTGCTACCAGAAGCTTGTCAACATCAAACTTATCCTGTAGTGGGTATGTTCATCTTCTACAAGTATTTAATCAAGCCAAGGAGCAAACAAACCCAAAGAAACCAACCTGTGATGTCAAAAAATAATAATAAATTAAATTAAATTAAGTAAAAATTTAGAGCAGTCACAGGCCTGCCATATTAAATCTTTTCTGCAAAGTAATTAATTAAAATTTAATTGACTCCAACTTCTTCAAGGTCTGGGGCAGAGGAGAAACTGTTTCCACAGGAGAAACTACTGTTTGTTGTCTCTGAATAGTTTTTTCTTTATAAATTAGATTCATTGTGATTCCAAGAGTAAATCACCACAGTGGACTTCAACATAAAGAAACAGATATATGGATTATGTTGGAAGCAGGATCAATGCAATGCATTTCTGGTAGTGTGAAATTAAACATGTTAGTAAGAAATTAAAGTTTTATTTTTGAATGTACCTTACATTAATTTTCAATCACAGTGTTAATAAGCATTAGATAAAAATGAGATATCAAGCACCTAACAAATAAAGTGAGTGGTATTCAGAGCCTTTGAAACCAAAAACAAAAAAGAGGTAGCAAGCTAAGGTAACGTCATTTAACAGAGGAGCTCCTCATGGCATGCTGCAAAATGTCAATGTAGAATCAAAATTGACCCCCTCTTCAGACAGAGGCATTCAAACAAGGAAGTGGCTATTTTTGAATGATGAAGTTATAGAACCCCGAAGGAGCATCAACTGTCTCTAGAGATAATCCTTGCTTAAGGGAAGATTTGCTGTTGGAAGCATTGTTATTTTCAGCATTACCTATTGATGTCATGATATTTTTTCTTTTTTTTTGTTTTGTTTTTCTTAAGTACTTTTCTTGATCCTTTTTATTTTTTTATATTTTATTTTATTTTTTAACTTTACAATATTGTATTGGTTTTGCCATATATCAAAATGAATCCGCCATAGGTATACATGTGTTCCCTATCCTGAACCCTCCTCCCTCCCCGTACCATCCCTCAGTGGGATGATTTGGGAGAATGGCATTGAAACATGTATAATATTGTATATGAAACGAGTCACCAGTCCAGGTTCGATGCAGGATACTGGATGCTTGGGGCTGGTGCACTGTCATGATATTTTTTCAATGGCTTACTTCCAAACATCCTCAAATGAAGAAGAAAAGTCTCTCCACTGCTGGACAACTGAAAAGTACATAGATGTTACACAGTACATAGTACATAGGTATTAGCAGGAGACAAACCTATTAATAGATTCAAATATTAATGGCACCAAATAACCACCATGTGGTTCTGGTCAAGGTTCTTGATTTCTCTGAGCCTCAGTTTCCTCCTCTATAAAAGGCTCATAATAACAACAAGTTTGGAGAATTCTTACAAAACTTACTCTAGCTGTAAAGTTCCTAGTCAAGTGAATATTACAGTAGTGAGAGAGTCAATTCCTAGGCAGGTTGATAAGAAGTTCGGGGTCCCCGAGGAGGAGAAAGGGGTCTGGGGTTCTCAAAGCAGAGATAGGGGTCTGGAATTCTCAAGGAGGAGGAAAGGACAAACATCTTTTTTTTTCCCCTGTATATTCCTTAGTCTTAGTCACATAAAACGTTTTTTTCTTTAATCCCAGAACTGATGATTATACAACAAACAACTCAGTTTAAACTCTGTACTAAGGATTATATAACAACAATGTATCCTGCTTGAGGACAGTTTCTCCTTCCTGAAAACCTTCTGGCTAATCCTGATGCGAAGAACTGACTCATTTGAAAAGGCCCTGATGCTGGGAAAGATTGAAGGCAGGAGGAGAAGGGGACGACAGAGGATGAGATGGTTGGATAGCATCACCAACTCGATGGACATGAGTTTGAGTAGACTCCAGGAGTTGGTGATGGACAAGGAGGCCTGGCATGCTGCAGTTCATGGGGTCGCAAAGTGTTGGCCATGACTGAGCAACTGAACTGAACTGAATCCTGTTATCTTAAAATGTAAATTTGGGGACTGGGTCTAATAAGATCATTACAACCTTGAGACATTGTTCTGATTTATTGTAATAACCAATTTAAAAAGTATATAACTCCCTTGCTGCTGCTGCTGCTAAGTCACTTCAGTCGTGTCCGACTCTGTGTGACCCCATAGACGTCAGCCCACGAGGCTCCCCCATCCCTGGGATTCTCCAGGCAAGAACACTGGAGTGGGTTGCCATTTCCTTCTCCAATGCAGGAAAGTGAAAAGTGAGAGTGAAGTCACTCAGTCATGTCCGACTCTTAGCGACCCCATGGACTGCAGCCTACCAGGCTCCTTCATCCATGGGATTTTCCAGGCAAGAGTACTGGAGTGGGTTGCCATTGCCTTCTCCAACTCCCTTGCTAACACTAGCAAAGCGGGGCACTCTCCGCCCCGCTTCTGATGTCTATGTCAGAAGCTTTCTCTGTCCCTTTTTATACTTTAATAAAACTCTGCTATGCAAAAGCTCTTGAGTGATCAAACCTGGTCCCTGGTCCCAAAGTTAAATCTTCTTTGGAGATCATGAATCTGACACTGTTCGCCATAAGCTGTCAGTAGAAGAGTGTTGAAAAGTGGATATCTTTACCTTTTACAGCTTAATGGTTAAGATGTTGCATCATAGTTCATACTAGACTCTGCCTGAGCCATTCTTTCAAGGTGAGTAAAGTAAGAAGAAGAAGCTGCTGCAATATAACTAAAAGAAAACTTCCTCTGGGCATCTGCACTTATACAACCACCTGAGGAATGTAGAGGGATTATTTTGAGAAATAGACTTTGTGCAGTACAAATTTTTCTTAAACATAAAATCCAGGAAACCTCAGATTCTGTTTTTTCTTGTTTAATATGGAACTGTGAAGTAAGAGATCTTTCAAGAAAATTGTAATAAACAAGTAAAGGTAGAGAACACCAATTCCACTGCTCATTTACATTCCCCAATTTCTGATTGAATCCCTCACCAGGAGTCCCATAAATCTCCTGCAATGGGAGCTTCCTGTAGAGCGTACTGTATGACAAAATTAGAGGGGATGGTTGCACAGTCACATTAAAACAACATGAAGTATAGATCTTCAACTCAACCAGGAAAAGGGGATATTTGAGAGGTTTGTTTTTTTTTTTTTTTTTTTTTTTTTTGAGGCACTGAGCCTGTTTGTGGGTATTAAAATGATTTCACAGCAGCTGTTAAAAATCTACTTCTGATTTGGTGGGATGTGAATTACAAAATTAAAGGGATTCAAAAATGAGTAAGCATATTCTTTATTGCCCCCAGCCCCATTGCCCAGGATGAGGAGAGGGAGAGAAACATAATCATGTAATCATTTCTATATCTAATATAAATAAGAATAATGAGAATAAGATGCTATAAAAATGGGGAAGATTCCATATCAAACTCAGCTAAAGGACAAGTACTAACACCTCACACTGCACATCTGTTTGATATGGTTCTATTTTTGCACAGTACTAAAAGATCCTCAGTGGCACAGGATGCTGCTCAGTTTTCCTGTGTGCCCTACACCTGTGAGACACAGGGAAAGGGACAAAAGGTGCAGTGAAGACTGTTACAATTTCAATTTACTCAGGTGATGGTCATTTTGCCCATCAAGACTTAGATAAAAGAAGCCATTTTTCTTGCATGTGGCAATGTCATAGCATAAATATGCTCTCATACAAACATCACATAGGCGGTTTACGCAGGGCAATGGATGGAAGTCTCACTGTTATTCTCCAGGCCAATGATAACATTCTTTCATGACTCCAATAAGTAAGATGACAGCCTTTCTATGCCCCATGAGGGGCTTCTCTAATTTTCTACTGTTGCTTTCAGGAAGAAAGTCTTTATGCCTGCTTTTAACATTTGTATATATAAAATATTTCTATTTTCATTTTGGCCTTTAAATAGGTTTTGGTTGAGTTGTATTAGGTTGGTATAAAAGTAATTGTGGTTTCAGACCATGAATTTTAAATCATTGTAACTAGGCTCAAACACATCTTTATTAATCAAAATAGGAGTCATTACAATCAACACATTTTTGCCAATGAGAAATAAGTTACTTTATTCCTATAGTGTAAAAATCCATGCTTCAGGATTTGATGAATTCTTGGAAAGCATTTTGTGCTTGTTGTGGAAGCATTTTCTCTGCAAAAAGTTGTTGAGATACTTGAAGTGATACTCGGTTGGTGAGAGGGCAGGTGAATATGGTGGATGAGGCAAAACTTCGTAGCTCAATTTGTTCAACTTTTGAAGCATTGGTTGTACAATATGCTGTCGAGCTTGGTTGTAGAGAAGAATTGGGCCCTTTCTGTTGACCAATGTTGGCTGCAGGCATTGCAGTTTTTGGTGCATCTCATCTATTTGCTGAGCATAATTCTCAGATGTAATGGTTTCACTAAGATTCAGAAAGCTATAGTGGATCAGATTCATGGTGTAGTGGATCACAGTAATCCAAGTCTATGCCCCAACCACTGATGCTGAAGAAGTTGAAGTTTACTGATTCTATGAATATCTACAAGACCTTCTAGAAATAACACCAAACAACAATGTCCTTTTCATCATAGGGGATTGGAATGCAAAAGTAGGAAGTCAAGAGATACCTGGAGTAACAGGCAAGTTTGGCCTTGGAGGACAAAATGAAGCAGGACAAAGGCTAACAGAGTTTTGTCAAGAAAACACACTGGTCATAGCAAACAGCCTTTTCCAGCAACACAAGAGAGGGCTCTACACATGGACATCAACAGATGGTCAATCCCAAAATCAGATTGATTGTATTCTTTGCAGCCGAAGATAGAGAAGCTCTATATAGTCAGCAAAAACAAGACCAGGAGCTGGCTGTGGCTCAGATCATGAGCTCCTTATTGCAAAATTCAGGCTTAAATTGAAGAAAGTAGGGAAAACCACTAGACCATTCAGGTATGATCTAAATCAAATCCCTTGTGATTATACAATGGAGGTGACAGATTCAAGGGGTTAAATCTGGTATACAGAGTATCAGGAGAACTACAGACAGAGGTTCATAACACTGTACAGGAGTCAGTGACCAAAACCATCCCAAAGAAAAGGAAATGGAATAAGGCAAAGTGGTTTATCGGAGGCTTTACAAATAACTGAGGAGAGAAGAGAAGCAAAAGGCAAGGGAGAAAGGGAAAGATATACCCAATTGAATTCAGAGTTCCAGAGAATAGCAAGGAGAGATAAGAAGGCCTTTTTAAATGAACAATGCAAAGAAGTAGAGGAAAACAATAGAATGGGAGAGACTAGAGATCTCTTCAAGAAAATTAGAGATACCAAGGGAACATTTCATGCAAAGATGGGCACGATAAAGGACAGCAATGACAAGGACCTAACAGAGGCAGAAGAGATTAAGAAGAGGTCGCAAGAATACACAGAAGAACTATACAAAAAGGTCTTAATCACCCAGATAACCATGATGGTGTGGTCACTCACATAGAGCCTGATATCCTGGAGTGTGAAGTCAACTGAGACTCAGGAAGCATAACTACAAACAAAGCTAGTGGAGGTGATGGAATTCTAGTTGAGGTATTTAAAATCCTAAAAGTTGATGCTGTGAAAGTGCTGCACTCAATATGTCAGCAAATTTGGAAAACTTGGAAGTGGCCACAGGACTGGAAAAAGTCAGCATTCATTCCAATACCAAAGAAGGGCAGTGCCAAAGAATGTTCAAACTACTGTATAATTGTGGTAATTTCACATTCTAGTGAGGTTACACTCAAAATCCTTCAAGCTAGGCTTCAGCAGTACATGAACCAAGAACTTCCAGATGTACAAGCTGGGTTTAGAAAAGGCAGAGGAACCAGAGATCAAATTGCCAACATTCACTGGGTTATAGAGAAAGCAAGGAAATTCCAGAAAAACATCCACTTCTGCTTCAGTGACTATGCTAAAGCCTTTAACTGTGGATCACAACAAACTGTGAACAATTCTTAGAGAGATAGGAATACCAGACCACCTTACCTGACTTCTGAGAAACTTGTATGTGGGTCACAAAGCAACAGTTAGAACCTTACATGGAAAAACTGACTGGTTCCAAATTGGGAAAGGAGTACATCAAGGCTGTATATTGTCACCCTGCTTATTCAACTTCTATGCAGAGTACATCATGAGAAATGTAGAGCTGAATGACTCATAAGCTGGAATCAAGACTGCAGGAAGAAATATCAACAACCTCAGATATGCAGATGATACCTCTTTAATGGTAGTAAGTGAAGAGGAACTAAAGAGCCTCTTGATGAGGGTGAAAGAGGAGAGTGAAAAAGCTGGCTTAAAACTTAACATTCAAAAAATGAAGATCATGGCATCTGGTCCCATCACTTTATAGCAAATAGATGGGGGAAAAGTGGAAACAGTGACAGATTTCATCTTCTTGGGCTCCAAAATCACTGCAGATGGTGACTACAGCCATGAAATTAAAAAGCATTTGCTCCTTGGAAGGAAATCTATGACAAACCTGGATAGCATATTAAAAAGCAGAATCATCATTCTGCCAACAAAAGTCTGTATAGTCAAAGCTATGGTTTTTCCAGTAGTCATACATGGATGTGAGAGTTGAACCATAAAGAAGGCTGAGCACCAAAGAATTGATGCTTTCAAACTGTGGTGCTGGAGAAGATTCTTGAGTGTACCTTGGACAGTACACCAGTCCACCCTTAAGGAAATCAGTCCTGATGCTGAAGCTAAAGCTCCAATCCTTTGACCACCTGATGCAACGAGCTGACTCATTGGAAAGACCCTGATGCTAGGAAAGATTAAAGGCAAAAGCAGAAGGAGGCGGTAGAGGGTGAGATGGTTAGATGACATCACTGATTCAAAGGACTTGAATTTCAGCTAACTCCTGGAGATAGTGAAGGACAGGGAAGCCTGGCATGCTGCAGTTGCAAAGTGTTGAACATGACTTAGCAGCTGAAAAACAAAAGAAAACATGGAGAGTGGTGAAAACTATGGCATCTAGGGAATAATTGCTCAGTTTCAAGGGGCAGAAACTATTTAGATCTTGCCATCATTGCCTGGGAAAGGAGACCTCGGATAGCTGATTTTATGCAAAGTCTCCCAATTTTAAAATATTGTTTTCTTGAAAACTTACAAATACTGTACAACAACCAATGTTTAGATCAGATAGTATGTATGTGTGAGTCTCATTTGATTCCAGATCTTCCATCTTGCATTCAGTTAATATTATTATTAATGGCAGCTATCATCATTGGGCTCTTAATCTTTGTCAGATACTGTATCCATTAGTTTTTGCTGTTTAAAACCTCCCCAGTGGCTTAAGGCAGCTATTTTAAATTTATCTCAAAATTTGGGTTGGCAACAGAGACTGGACTCAGCTGAGCATTTCTGGTCTTGGCTGGCTTCCTGATATGTCTACAGTCAACTTTCATTTGGTTAAATCCTTACACTCGGTGGGGTTGGCTGGCTGTCCTCTCACATGTTCAGGGCAACTAGGCCACATGCTTGTCATCCTATAGGAGGCTAGCTGGAGCTTGTTTACATGGCAGCAACAGTGTTCCAAGAGTGCAAGAGGGCCTCTTGAAGCCTAGTTTTGGGACACTTACGTTGCATTCCATTGTCCCAGAGCAAGTCACAGGGCCAGTCCAGACTCATGGAGTGAAGAGAGAGACTTCATCACTTAGTATAAAGAGCTGTGCTCAGTCGCTTCAGTCATATTCGACTCTTTGGAACCCCATGGACTGTAGCCCACCAGGCTCCTCTGTCCATGGAATTCTCCAGGCAAAAATACTGGAATGAGTTGCCATTTCCTCCTGCAGAGCATCTTCCTGACCCAGAGATTGAACTTGCATCTCTCGTGTTTCCTGAGTTGGCAGGCGGATTCTTTACCACTAGCGCCACCTGGGCTACAAAGTCACATTTACAGTGGGGTGTGGGCACAGAGAAAGGGATGACGGAGGCCATTTTTTGCATAAAATCTACCACATTTAATCACTTATATTGATAATGTCATTTAATCTTTATCACCCTCTTGAGAGGCAAGTATTTCTTCACCCAGTTTAAAGACGAGAAAACGGAGGCTTAAAATGTTGTTTCTCAAGTACTCATAGCTGTGTCTTGAATTGAGATCAAGATATGCTAATAATGATTTTTAAAGGGTCCCTGTTCAATTCACTGGAGGCTTAGAGTACCCTACTGTACTCCTCTACTCCACTGCCTCCTTAACCGTCTCAGACCCCATCCCATTCTCAGGGAGTGGAGTGGGGGTCACCCAGGAAGTTGACCCAATAGTGACTGCTGGCCTGCCTGGATGTCAGAAGGTTGTTAGCACTAGATTCCTTTTTGCTGTGTGTCAGAAGTCCGTCAACCCCTTTGCTTCCTCCACAGTTCCCATATCAGGCAGGGACTACCACCCACTGTCTTTTAGTCACCCTCTGATTCCTGGAGTTCGCATGTCAGTGTCCTTGCTTCTGGAATCCTGACCACTCCAATGCATCGATCTAGCTCTAGCCTCTGTCCCAAACCCTCACCATGCTCCTCCCCTCTGTAGTTAACCAGTAAGTATGCAACTCTATCTGCAACACAGTCATTTTGAGCTCTCATGGGAGACTTTGGAGTACATGGCTAGTAAATACCTCTAAAAGAGGCCTCTTTCTGCTGCTTAGAGATTTGGGAAAATATAAAATTCCTACAAATCCTTTTTAATAAGCACTATGAAAGCCCTATTCCATCCTCATTCAGAGGCTGGAAATTCTGAATGTCCTCAGAGGGTTACAATATGTTTGATAGATGCCTAGGGAACTAGTTTTCTGAGTCCTGGATTGGTGAATGCTAGCCCTGCATATGTTGGAAAAACATGACTGGCTTGCAAACTGTTGAGGACAAATGCCTTGTTTTTCTTCTGGCTTGGTTTTAAATAGAGAGTAGGAGGTTGGGCGGGAACCGAGGGGGAGTAGAGAGAGAACAGGCATTGTTGTGTAGGGTTTTGGATGCCCCTGCACGAAGTCTGAAACAAAAACCAGAGCCCCATTCGGCAAACAGCCTTTAGGATGAGTCACGGTGAGGGAAGTGAGGCTGGGTGTCCACTCTTTGTACTTACTGCCTGCGATCATGGCAAATACTTAAATGATTGGGAAAGCAGTGTGAGTGGGAAACGAGAGAGAGAGAGAGAGAGAGAGGAGTTACAGGCGTCACTAACTTTAAAGGAAGACAAAAAAGGAGATCTTTTTTATTCAACATTATTCATTTTAACTAGAGAAACAAATGGCCTTTTTAAAATTTAGAAGGCCCTTAGAGACCCAGGAGTTTGGAAATTACAAGAAGCCTAAGTTGGACCCCCCAACACAGTAGTTCTCAGACTTTGATATATATTAGAATCATCTGAGAATAAAACCCCTACCATACTCAGGTTGCTCTCTGGACCAACTACATCAGAATCTGTAGTATCAGTTGTTGTTTAGTCACGAAGTTGTGTCCAACCCTTTTGCAATCTCATGGACTGAAGCCTGCCAGCCTCCACTGTCCATGGGATTTCTCAGGCAAGAATACTGGAGTGGGTTGCCATTTCCTCCTCCGGGAGATCTTCCCAACCCAGGGACTGAACCCTCATCTCCTGCATTGGCAGGCGGATTCTTGACCACTGAGCCTCCAGGGAAGCCCCTGTAGTATCAGTAGGTATCGGTAGATTCTAAAGCATCCCAGGTGATTCCAATGTTGCATCTAGGTTTAAGAACTACTGCTCAAAGTGAAACTTGACAAACGGTTGCTATGTGATAAGACTCATACAAGGTATAAAAAGCACAAAGGGTGACATGTAGTCAGAATCTTAATGAAAAAGAAAATAAAACCACAAAATGCAACCTGCTCTCTTTCTGACAGTTTGTTCAATTTGATTTAATATTTCAGGCAATTTTCAAATTAAAAACGATGAGACTGTTTTGTGTTCACATTACTCCAGGCATTTAATAAAGATGCAGTCGCTTCCTTGTTTTGTACTTCTAGACCTTAGCTTTTCAGTTTCTTTTTTCAGTATTTAGTCCATTAAAAGAAAAGAAGAAAAGCAAACAAAAGTTCCCAATCAGCTTCCTAATTTGTTAGTAGGTCTTATCAGAAAATATACAGATTTTTGATGGAATTTGCATTAAAAACACATGGAACATTCCCTTCCAAAATTTTTCTTCACAATTCTGAAATTTGAGTTCGAACTAAAATAATTTGATGAGTTGTTCTGGAAATAACTCCACTATTCAATAGGATTTTGTTGTACAATAACATCTAATGATAAATAATAACAACAAAAATCTTTGATTTCCTTCAAAAGAAGGATGCATGTATGGGGCATGATTCATCTGATGTCGATTTTTTATCCAAATGTACTCTAACCTTAGTAGGGTCTAGGTTAAGCCTATGGCTTAATTCAGGGGTATTTTTACTATTATTCATATTATACAAACTTAGCTAAAATCTCTTATTCTTCCTTTGAAGAAAATTTAGAGCAAACATCACAACTCATTGCTATTATTATCGTCAAAAATGATGGTAATGATCCATTCAGCCTGCTCTTGTCCCAGCTGAAAAGGAAATTTTTAAATTAACTGGTCAGTAAAAAATTGGAGTATGATTCAAACATTAGTATTATAGTAGAATCCCTAACTTTGTGATAGCAGTGCTTCTATATCTGTTGTATCTATCAGTATATCTATCTCATTTCCACTGATATCTCTCTATATTTTTCATGTATATTATATGTGTGCATTTTATAAATTTAATTTTTCTACTCTACTGGCTTGGAAATTATAATCTTTTTTTCCATTCCTCAAAATTTTAACATGCATTATTAACAAAGACTAAATTTAATATCTCCTTCTGTAGAATGAACATTTTAAATTCCTTGCAACTCCTCTCTTTTTACACGTTACTTTCTCCAGTATTTTAGTTATGTCTTGTTTTTAATTTGCAAGTTAGACATTAATTGGTTTTGTACCATTAAATTTTAATTTTTTTCATTTGTTATCAACATTTTCAATGGAGATGGCTGCCAAGAAATCCATAAGGCTTTTAGGGGAATATAGCTGTGCTCTGCTATATCCTTCCCCCTCACTTTCTGCACCTCAAAGAGGACTACTTTAATGCTGCTAGATCATTCTTTTAGTTTCACCTCCATGTGCATGCATTCACCTCCATACTTCTTGATAAATATTTCTAAATACCGCTACTTTATTTTTAAAGATTTTTAAACTTTTTATTTTGTATTGAGACATAGCTGATTAACAATGTTGTGATGGTTTCAGATGAACAGCAAAGGGACTCAGCTATACATATATATGTATTCTTTCTCCCCCAAACTTCCCTCCCATCCAGGCTGCCACATAACATTGAGCAGAGTTCTATATGCTATACGGTAGATCCTTGTTGGTTATCCATTTAATTTTTTTTCTTTTTTTTAATTTTAATTGGAGGTTAATTACTTTACAATATTGTATTGGTTTTGCCATACATCAACATGGTTATCCATTTTAAATATAACAGTAAATATCACTGCTTCTTAATTCTTTAGTTTTAGAGATTGCCTATTGTCTTTCCAGTACAAGAGACAGGATGTTATACCAATATTCAACATTTATGTTGCTATGACTACACAAATGCTAATCTATCTGACTGCCAGATTGTATGCCATGATCACACTTCCTTTCCTGAAAAAGGTTTTGTTTTCTCTGAAGTTAATAATTTTGTTTCTTTGTTTTGCATTTTGTTTTGCTTAGTTTTCAAAATACTTAACACAAATTAAAGCCCAAACTTTTCCTTTGTTATATAAACCTCATCTTGATATGCTTAAACTCATTCTAAGATAATGTGGCTGAGCCATTTCCTTGAAGAGTCCTTATATCCTTATCTTTGGGACTTTTCTTTCAGGCTTGTCAGATTACATCAGAAAGAAACTTCCAGTAGGAGGCTGCTTGTCAGTATTCTGGGTGCTGGATTAGAGAAGAAAACTGAAGGTCTTAACATTGCTTATGTAAACTTGGACTTAATATTACTTTTTCATACAGTACCCTTGTTTTCAAGTCCAGAAACTCTGGGTTTTTCTCTCATCAAAATGAAAACGACTTGCATTCAGAAGGGCAGTTGCCTGGCTATGTGATAGAAGGGAGAAGATGTAAGATTTTGTTTTTTAAATAGACTTTCAATAGATCTTCTTATTTTGAACTCTACATGCCCATCTGCTTTGAGAGGTAACTCTCACCTCCAACTCAGGGTTCTGTGAAAACAATCAGATTGCTCTAGTCTTTAGATTCAGCTCTCTCAGTCCTGCTAAATTAGTTAATTTAGCTTTCCATCTTCCATAATTGCTATCTTTCTTTTTTGTTTGCATTGTCCTTATGAATTCATGCCTTAAAATTCTTTTATATTTGTTTCAGGGGAGTTTCAAGCACCTGTAGAAGTCAATGAGAGTGTTGAATTTAGGCAAGTTCAAGTTGAGGATGCGTTCAAGTTAAGGTTACCAATAATGATTCAGTGATTACTTTTTAGACCCATATGTCTTCCTGTTTCTTTGCTCACTATTCTTTCTTGCATTCAGTCCTTTCTTTGGGAACATTTTCCTTCTTTTTAAAACATATACTTTAGAAGTTCTTTTAATAAAGGTTTGCCGGTAAACTCAGTTCTTGTCTGAAAAAAAAGTACTTATTTCACCTTCATTCTTAAAGCATATTGTTTCATATACTGCAATTCTAGACTGACAGTTATTTTCTCTCAGCATACAGAAGATATTAATCCATTGTTGTTATTGAGAAATATGTTAGATTTTATTCTGTTCTCTTTAAGCAACTCTGTGCTGAAATCATGATTTTTCATCTCTCTCTTTTCAGCTGAATCTGTTCTTTTGTTAAACCATCTATTATTGTATTTTGTTTACTTCTGTGACTATATTTTTATTTCTGGAAGTTCTATTTATATTTGTAAAAATTTGTCTGGGAATATTTTGTAGTGGGTCATGTTATTACTTCAATTTTCTTATTCTTTAATCACTTTAAGTATACTTATTTTGTGGCATATAGCCAGTAATTATATCATCTGAATTTTTTGATAATCAGATTCTCTAATTCCTGGTAGGTTTTCTCCTCCATGTGTTTTCTAATATTGGATATTGAACTTCTTTTTGATTGGTTTTTATTTAAGGAAGTCCTGTGAGGAATGGAATATGACCTTCTGAAGAGATATGAATTTGCTTCTGCTAAGCAAACTCAGGACCACCTTATACATTTCTTACTTTGATTTGCGGCCTCCTAAAATATGTAAGTTATGAACTGCAAATGGGCAAAAACAAACCTATGATTTTAAGTTCTCAGGAAAGAAGATTTTAAAATTTATTTTGTTTTTGTATCCAAAGCCCTGGTCAGTTTGTTACTGTAAACAAATTTTATTTGTCATCTTCTTTTGCTAGTAGATTCTTTTTTCTATTTCATGCTTTCTTTGAATCTGTACCCTATAAGGAATTACTGAGGAATCAGATCCCAAATCTTTCCCTCAAATGGCCAGAGACAGTCCTCCGCCCCATGTTTTCAAGTCTCATTGTATTTTGTCCCCTGTGGTTTTCCTTACTTTCTTGTGGGCTCAACTATGAATTTAGTGATTTTTCTCCAGCCTGTCGATATGTTTTATATTGGAGGGCTGTTCTTCCCCCCAAGATAGCTGCTCTGCTGCATCTCCAGAAACAGAAGTTGCGATATATCTGTAAGACAAGAGAAGACAGGAGAAATGAGGACAAAGATGCGAAGATGTTGAAGTTAGTAGATTGGATGAGATCCAAATTATAGGTTGTTTTGGAAGGAAGAAAATGATGGATGCTTAGAAAACATAAGACAAATCCAAATTGAGATATTTCCTACAAAATAGCTAGCCTATACCCTTTCAAAATATTCAGGTCAAGAGACAAAGATTGAAGAACTATACCAGAATAAAGAAACTGAGAGACATGATGGCTAAATGGAAGGAATGACACTAGATTGGGATTCTATACTGGAAAAAAACAGCTATAAAGGACATTGTTGAAACAATTGATGACATTTAGATATGGACATGGTTTAAGTAATACTGTCATATTAATATTGAATGTCTTACCTTTGATAACTATGGTGTGGTTACATAAGAGAAGGTACTTGTCCTTAAAAGACACACGTTGAAGTTTGTAGGGATCAAGGGGCACAACTATTAAGTGGTTCAGAAAATAATATGCACACACATAACTATATATTTTTATATATGGAGAGAGATTTATAAAGCAAATTAAGCAAAGTTAAACAATTGTGAATTTAGAAAAAGGGTGTATGGAAATTCCTTGTACTATTCTTGCAACATTTCTCTAAGTTTGAAATTATATCAAAATTTTTAAGTGGGGAAGTGCTGAGAAACCACTTTAGGAAATAATTTTAGGAAAAGAGAGAAGGAAAATAAGGAGATGAAGGAGAGCAAATTAGAACATGTTATTGATATAGGAAGATAACTAACTAAGCATAGATGACCAAAGTCGAGGATATTTCGCTTTGTTCAGGACATCTCCTCCTTATGTTACCCACACTTGAGTTCACAGAGACATCAGAAAATATTTCAGAACCACTGGATTCTTCATGTTCTTGCAAACAAATCATGCAGTCACTTTGTAAATTACCTAAACTAAGTGGTGTTATGATTCATTGATTCATTCAGCAAATATAACATCCTCACATTTTAAAATAACTTTTGCTTTTACCATATTAAATTAATATCTTTGGAGTAGCTATAGTCTGAAAAGCAAGATCTGACATTTCTTCTTTCGAAAGCATTGAATAGAACTATGCTTTTCACTGGGAATAGTTTGTGATTATTGTGGAAATTTTATAATTACATTCTATTAATGAGAATTATCCTTTCCCTTATAAGATTTGGGGTTTTCAAATTTAAGACATAGTTTCCATATCAAACTTTAGGTTGAGTTTTGCTAAATTTGTGAAATATATAATTTAATTTGATGATATCATGCACCAGCTATTTTATATCACATTGTAGCTATTACTTTAGTATTCTTGTTGAAAAGGCAATGATTTTCCTGAACAATTGGGGGAGAAATGATTGTGCTTTCTTTCTTTAGTACTATAATTAAGATGTTTAAATAACCAGTACTCCCTGCTGCTTTAGAGATGGTAGAAAAAGTTGGGGGAGGGAGGACTTGATTGAATTCTGCCTTTGAAGGAAAACACTCACTTTGATTTTTAAAAATCTTCACAAATAGCTTTAAGAATTTAAAGATATAATTAACTATCATGGTTATATAAGTGTTATATGTCAATTGCAACATGTAAAATGATCATATATATTTAAAGTCAGTTAATTCTTTAGCTTGTTGCTGCTGCTGCTAAGTCACTTCAGTCATGTCCGACTCTGTGCGACCCCACAGACAGCAACCCACCAGGCTCCCCCGTCCCTGGGATTCTCCAGGCAAGAACACTGGAGTGGGTTTACATTGCCTTCTCTGACTCTTTAGCTTAGGTGTTGGCAAACTTTTTGTGTAAAGTCATATAGTAAATATTTTTGGCTTTGCAAGCCGTGAAATAGTTTTTGCGACTAGTCAGTTCTGCTTTTGTAGTGTATGCAAGTGAGTCGGAGTGGCCATATTCCAAACAACTTTATTTACAAAACAGGCAGTGGGCTAGATTTGTCCCTTGAGCCATAGCTTGCCATTCCCTGCTTTAATTTACAGTTATTTCATGTTGGAATGTGCCAGCCTTATCTTAAGGGAAATTCAAATAATGAAAGGGAATAATTTTTCATTTTAGAGAAAATTTCACTGGTTACTCATGTTCTCCCAGTACTGTGTGTCAAGGGTAGAAATCAGGAGAACCAACTGTCAAAACTCAAGCAATAAAAACCAACATATCTGTGTATCTGTGATAATTAAGAAAACCAAGACAAAATAAACTCCAAAATAAAGGAAAACCAAAAATCTAGTTTCTGTTAAAAAACAAAAGAAAATGGTTTCATTTTGCTGTATCTTCCAACTGCCCTCCAGTTTCCATTCTTTTCCTTTACCTGTTGTTAGGGATGAAGAATTAAGTCAGTCAGTCCTTGGACTCCAAATTATTTTTGAATTCAGAAGGTTTGTTATTGAATGAAGTGCAAAGAAATAGAGGAAAACAATAGAATGGGAAAGACTAGAGATCTCTTCAAGAAAATTAGAGATACCAAGGGAATATTTCATGCAAAGATGAGCACAATAACAGACAGAAATGGTATGGACCTAACAGAAGCAGAAGATATTAAGAAGAGGTGGCAAGAATACACAGAAGAACTCTACAAAAAAGATCTTCACAACCCAGATAACCATGATGGTGTGCTCACTCACCTAAAGCCAGACATCCTGGAATGCAATGTCAAGTGGGCCTTAAAAAGCATCACTATCAACAAAGCTAGTGGAGATGATGGAATTCCAGTTGAGCTATTTCAAATCCTGAAAGATGATACTGTGAAAGTGCTGTACTCAGTATGCCAGAAAATTTGAAAAACTCAGCAGTGGCTACAGGACTGAAACAGATCAGTTTTCATTTCAGTTCCAATGAAGGGCAATGCCAAAGAATGTTCAAACTACCACACAATTGCACTCATCTCATACACTAGCAAAGTAATGCTGAAAATTATCCAAGCCAGGCTTCAACCATATGTGAACTGAGAACTTCCAGATGTTCAAGCTGGATTTAGAAAAGGCAGAGGAACCAGAGATCAAATTGCCAACATCTGTTGGATCATCAAAAAAGCAAGAGAGTTCCAGGAAAACATCTACTTCTGCTTTATTGATTACGCCAAAGCCTTTGACTGTGTGGATCACAACAAACTGTGGAAAATTCTTCAAGAGATGGGAATACCAGACCAACTTACCTGCCCCCTGACAAGCCTGTATGCAGATCAAGAAGCAACAGTTAGAACTGGACATGGGACTAGTTCCAACTGGACTAGTTCCAACTGGTTCCAATTGGACTGGTTCCAAATTGGGAAAGGAGTATGTCAAGGCTCTATATTGTAACCCTACTTATCTAACTTGTATGCAGAGTACATCATGTAAAATGCTGGACTGGATGAAGCACAAGCTGGAATCAAGCTTGCTGGGAGAAATATCAATAACCTCAGATATGCAGATGATACCACCCTTATAGCAGAAAGTGAAGAGGGACTAAAGAGTCTCTTGATGAAAGTGAAAGAGGAGAGTGGAAAAAGTTGGCTTAAAGCTCAACATTCAAAAAATGAAGACTATGACATCCAGTCCACCCCTTCATGGCAAATAGGTGGGGAAACAATGGAAATGGTGACAGACTTTATTTTCTTAGGCTCCAAAATCACTGCAGATGGTGACTGCAGCCATGAAATTAAAAGATGCTTGTTCCTTGGAAGAAAAGCTATGACCAACCTAGACAGCATATTAAAAAGCAGAGACATTACTTGCCAACAAAGGTCCGTCTAGTCAAAGCTATGTTTTTTTCCAGGAGTCATGTATGGATGTGAGAGTTGGGCCATAAAGAAAGCCCTGAGCCAAAGAATTGATCCTTTTGAACTGTGGTGTTGAAGAAGACTCTTGAGACTCCCTTGGACTGCAAAGAGATCAAGCCAGTCAATCCTAAAGGAAATCAGTCCTGAATATTCATTGGAAGGACTGATGCTGAAGCTGAAGGTCCAATCCTTTGACCACCTAATGTGAAGAACTGACTCATTTGAAAAGACCCTGATACTGGGAACGATTGAAGGCAGAAGGAGAAGGGGACAACAGAGGATGAGATGGTTGGATGGCATCACCAATTCGATGGACATGAGTTTGAGCAATCTATGGGAGTTGATGATGGACAGAGAAGCCTGGCATGCTGCAGTCATGGGGTCTCAGATTTGGACATGACTGAATGACTGAACTGAACTGTTATTGAATGAATGAATGAATATATTTGGTAGTACGTCTTCCAACTTAAAAGTTCCTTTCACAGGAGTTCGTCATGGAGCATTATTAGCTCTCCTTGAATAAAATGCCTTCAGCCAAATTATACATAAGCGTTTTCATTTGGAAAATGTCTTTAAATAGCAATTAGGTCCAACTTGTTTTGTAAAGGAGGACCACTGTGTTAACATCATTCCCCACATTATACTCTTACCGAGTGGCAGCCTTTGATGAGTTTTAGGTATATTTCAATTATCCCAGCAATAGTTTGAAGTTCAAGTTAATGAAGTTATAAATGCATTCTTTTAGAGTTTAATCTAAAAGTTCACCTGAAAGTATGGTTTGTCATAAGAAATTTGTTGACTTACTATTAAGATCATTTCGAAGCAAAGTACATTTATATCCTTTTGTCATTCATGAAGTACTTTTCATGTAATTATCTCAATTGATTTCAGTAACAACTTTGTTAGATATGCCACTTTAAAGTATTTTTATGTTTTTGAACAAGTGTTGGAAAAAAATACATGCTTACATTTCTATATTCATCATGTTTAGGAAATTAAACTGTAAGCTCTGTTTAGGTGGAACAATGTCTTATTCACTGTTGTATCCACAGCAGCTAGTACTACTGCCATATAATAGGCATTCTGTACATATTGTTGCATCAATAAATTAGTAGGTGTGAAGTAAGACATATATCAAAGTTCCTACTATAGAGAGGAGAAAACAAAAATTCAGAGATTTTCAATGATGTACTTAAGTGTGAATGGCTGGTAAGTAGAAATAGAACTGGAGTACAGAAAATATTAATCAAATAATGCATATAAATTGCTTAGCACAATGCCTAAGGCATAACAGATGATCAGTGTGTACTTATTTTGCATCATATGCATGCATACCTGTGTACCTGTGTGCTCAGTCACTTCAGTCATGTCCGACCCCATGGACTGAAGCCTGCCAGGCTCCTTCATACATGGGATTTCCCAGGCAAGAATACTGGAGTGTGTTGCCCTTTCCTTCTCCAGGGGATCTTCCCAACCCAGGGGTGAAACCCATGTCTCCTGCATTGCAGGTGCATTCTTTACCCTCTGAGCAACCTGGGAAGTCCATATTCTATGCATGTATTCACTTAATTTAGTGATCTTTCTACTATACTGCACCATAGTAACAGTACATATGATAGAAAATAATCCAGTATTTTAAATAGCATCTACTAAAATGTAAATATATCCTCAAAGACTAATTAATTTCTCTCTTCTTCATTTTCACATATTATCTTAAGTTTATTTAAAACCCAAAGACAATTAAATTGAATTTTATGCAAGAGCATAAAAATAAAGCTATCTTCTATTCATCATACACCAATTTGCCTGTGTCAAAGAGGAAAACTTCCATTTAGCCCCCTGAAATGTATACAAGCTGTTGTTCCCCTTTGCAAATAAAGAGCCATTTACTTTGTAAATTACCATTAATTACAAACAAAAGCCCAGAAATAGGTCTGTGCAGATTCACGCCAGTTAGGCAGCTCTTAAATAGTGAGCTTTGCCTGAGTCCTATTTTAAATACCTTCATTATTAACAATGTCATGTTATCCTTAGAACTGAATACCGTGCAGTAAACCCCTAAAATAAAATTTTGAACATTTCAAAACAGTCAAGGCAGCCTTTACAGAAAGTATTTTGCCACATACCTACTAAACCAAGCCATCTATTGATACAAACATACATTTTTCTTTCATAAGTCTGCTTTTTGGAGGGTGTCTCATTTTGGTAAGGGCAGAGAACTGTCAGTTTTTCAAGTAAGGCTCATATTTATTTATTTAAACACAGATGAACTTTTCTTATTTTAACTTCCTTAAAGACTTCATAGGGGAAGTCTTTAGAAGTGTTCATATTTTATCACTGATGATTGTTTTAGTAAAATACTTTCAAAGAGTGATGTCTAGGTTCACAGAATGAGCTTTTCTGACATCCTCATTATTCTAAAGTCTTTCCTCCAGAATTTTATTTTTGCCACAAACATCAATGCCATACTTGAAAAGGCAACTTTAATTTGCCTGCTTTAAGTAGGAGACTGATATTTTAGAGAGTAGTTTGAGAAAGACATTTATGATCCCAAAGGTCACTTGATCCAAATTTGAATTCATGTTCCTCTGCCTCCAGTGCCTGTGCTCTATTCACTATAGCAGGCTGGGAAAAATTAAAAATTTGCCTTTCCAAAAATCCAAGAAGAAAGAATAGGAGCTAATGGAGACCATTAAAAAAATCCCAAAATGTGTATATCTACATCCTTAAAGAATGGGCAGTTCTAAAGTCCAATAAACCTTCTTGAATAAAATATGCATTATAACCAATAAATGTGAAAAATATGTGCAACTAAAAGGTGAGGAAATACAAAAAGCTACAGAAACTTACTTTTTTTCCTCATCTGATTTACAAAAAGATTACATATACAAATAATTAAAGATGAACTGGAGTCATTGTCATTTGGAGAGAGTTTTGAAAAGTAAGCTTAGCATTCTAAGTTTTCTAGGCTTCTGGAATTATCCCTTTCTTGACTATCTGAGTAAGATTTTTTCCTGAAATCTATTTCTCTTCCAATCGGTTCTGAGGACTTCCTAAAAGACAGCAGTACTTACTGGTTGTTACTTGTCAGCTGTTTCTTAGAATACAGCTGCAACTTTGTCTTCAATCATGTGTAGACAGTTTGATGACATTTCCCCAAATGTTTCTGTCTTCTTTTAACAGAGAGAGAGAGAATTTCTTACAAGGACACTATTCTATCAGGGTCCTATCCTTATGAACTCATTTAAACTTCCTTCCTTAAAGGTCCTTTCTTCAAATACAGTTAGAGGTTAGGGGTTAGGGCTTCAGCATATACATTTTGGGTGAAGAGAGCATTAAGTCCATAACAACATTAGACTGTGGTTTTAGATGGATGGATGGATGGAGAGAGAGAGAAGGATGGATGGATGGAGAGAGAGAGAAAAGTATCTAAACCAGCTAATGAAAGGCTATACAAAGAGATACACTAAAAACATAATAGATAGGAACAAATGGACTTTTTAAAATATTCAAATAATCCACAGAAGAGCAGCAAAAAGAAAACAGAAATTTAAAATAAGAACAAACAAACAAAAACTAAATATTATAAAATAGCAGATTTGGGCTCTAACATAGGCTTCCCTGATGGCTCATTGAGTAAAGAATCTGCCTACAATGCAGGAGACACAGGAAACACAGGTTTGATCTGTAAGTGATTTAAATATATCAATTAAAAAACAGAGACTGACATGGTAGTTTAAAAAAAAGATGACCCAATAATATGCCATCTACAGGAAACTCACTTCCAATAAAATGATATAGGTAGGTTGAAAGTAAAATGATGAAAAAATATAAAATGAAAATAATAATAAAGAAAAAGGACAACTGGTTGTTAATATCAGTTAATTAGACTTCAGAGCAGAAAAGTGTTACTAGGGACAAAAAAGTATATTGCATAATGATAGTGAGTCAATCCACCAAAACATAATAATCCTAAATGTAAATATGCAAATAACAGAACATCAAAATTTGTGAAGCAAATACTTACAGAATTGAAAGGAGGAATAGACAAATTTATAATGGTAATTGAATAGTTTTAACACTTCTCTCTCAAAAACTGATAAAAACAACTAGAGAGAAAAATCAAGGTGGTTCTAGAAGAACACAACACCATTAACCAACAGAATCTCACTGGCATTTACGGAGCACTCCATCCAACTGAATGCATATTCTTTTCTAGAGCTATGAAATATACACCAAGATGTCATATATCCAGGCATAAAATAAACCTCGAAACATTTAAAATAATTTAACCATACAGAGTGCATCTTTGAACACAATAGAAGCAAACTAGAAATCAGAAAGAAGAGGAAATCTCCAAATATCTGCAAACAAAATAGCACACTTCTAAATAAGCCAAGAATAAAAAAAAAATCTCAAGGGAAAAAATTTTTAAATACATTGAAGTAAGGGAAAATAAAAATACATATCAAAATTTGTGAAATACAACTATAGTAATATTGACAGGAAAATTTATATTGCTAAATATTTGAATTATAAAAGAGGAAATGTCTAAAATCAATAATTTAAGTTACTACCTCAAGAAACTAGAAAAAGCAAGTCGAAGGAAAGAGTTAATAAACAGTAGGAATTAATGAAATTAGAAACATAAAAATAATAAAGAAATATAATGAAACAAAAAACTAGTTATTTGAAAAGTTCAATAAAATTGACAAACCTCTAGAGAAGCTGACAAGAAAAGAAAATACAAGTTAATAATATCAGAAATATATTATGACAGGAACTATTATGTAAAGCACTATCCATATAAATTTGACAATTTAGGTAAACTGGACCAATGCTTTGAACAATTCAAACTATCACAATTCACCCCTTATGAAACAGATTTTTTTATTAAAATTATTGAGTAAATGAAATTCATAGTTGAAAATTCCCCAAGAAGAAATCTCCAGAGGACAATTCTAAATTTATTTCATTAATCCAGTAATAACTAGATGCTAAAATCAGAAAAAAGACAGTGCTCTGCCCCCCACCCCAAACTACTACAAACCAATATCTCTCATGAATATAGATGCAAATATTCTTGACAAACTATTAAGATGTAGTATTTATCAACACATGAAAATAATTATATACCATGACCAAGAAGAGTTTGTCCCAAGGAAGCAAGGCTGATTCAGTAGTCAAAAACACATCAGTGGAATTCACCATACCAACGGGCTAGTGAAGGGAAAAAATTTACATGATCATTGTAACTGCAGAAAAGGCATTTGATGAAGTTCAACACCCCTTTGGAATAAAACCTCTCAGGAAACTAGTTATAGAAGAGAATTTTCTCAACTTGATAAAGAACATCTAAAACAAAATGAAAACAAATAACTCACAGCTAACATTATACTTAATTTTGTTCTAAGATAAGGAATAAGGCAACTATGCCTTTTCTCACCACTGCTATTTAACATGGTCTTAGAAGTTCTAGCCAGCACAATAAAGCAAGAAAAGGAAAGAAATGTCATAAAGCTCTGAAAGAAAGAAATAAAACTGTACCTATTTATAGTTGACATGATAGTCTGCATAGAAAATCCCAAGGAATCTACAGATAAACACCCTTTTCACAGGATATAAGATCAGTGTATGTTAATTGTGTTTCTGTAGACTAGGAATGAGCTGTGAAAACCAAAATAAAAACCACAACACTGTTTATAATTTCTCTAAAGGAAGGGAAACAATGTGGATAAAGATCTAACAAAATATGTACCGAACTTGTATGCTGAACTATAAAATGCTGACAAAAGAAATGAAATGTGTAAATAAATGGAGAAGCATATCATTTTCATGATTTGAAAGACTCATAATAGAAAGAAAAAAGATCAGTTCATCCCAGATCTATGTACAGATGTATCACATTATCAAAATCTCAGCATGACATTTGTTGTAGATACAGGCAAGAATATTCCAAAATTCATATGGAAAGACTAAGGGACTAGACTAGCCAATTTTTTGGAAAAAGAAGAATGAAGTGCAAGGAGTCAGTCTATCCTATTCCAAGAATTATAACCTGATAACAGTCATCAAGACTCTGTTGGTACTGGTGAAGGGATAGACACATTGATCAATGAAACAGAATATTAAAACCAGAAATAGTGCCACACAATTACAGAAAATTTATTTTTTGCAAAGTTGTAAAAAAATTCAATGGAGGAAGGATAGTCTTGTTACTGAAAGGTGCTGAAATAATTGAGAAGGCAATGGAAACCCGCTCCAGTACTCTTGCCTGGAAAATCCCATGGACGGAGGAGCCTGGTGGGCTGCAGTCCATGGGGTCGCTAAGAGTCGGACACGAATGAGCGACTTCACTTTCACTTTTCACTTTCATGCATTGGAGAAGGAAATGGCAACCCACTCCAGTGTTCTTGCCTGGAGAATCCCAGGGACAGGGGAACCTGGTGGGCTACTGTCTATGGGGTCACACAGAGTTGGACACGACTCAAGTGACTCAGCAGCAGCAGAAATAATTGAATATTTGTAGGCAAAAAAAGTGAACCTCAATCTAAACCTCATGCTGCTGCTGCTGCTGCTGCTGCTAAGTCAGTTCAGTCATGTCCGACTCTGTGCGACCCCATATAAAAATTAACTCAAAATGTCCCATAGATTTAAATATAAAGCCTAAAGTTATAAAACTTCAAATGTAACATAGGAGAAAAATCTTTGAGACTTGAACTTTTGTGAAAAGTTTTCAGACATGACACAAAAGCATAATTCATAAAAGAAAAAAATCAAAATTAGACTTAATAATTTAAAACTTTTGTTCTGTGAAAGACCTTGTTAAGAGAGTAACAAGATGGACTACAGACTGGAAAAAAATTTGCAAAGCACATGTCCTTTATTAGTAAAGGACTCATGTAGAGTATATAAAGAACTCTCAAAAGTCAACAGTAAAAATCAAGCAAGTAAATTAGAAAATGGGCAAAAGACATGAGAGATAGTTTACCATCGGGGATAAAAAGACAGCAAATAAATGTAAAAATATATTCAACATCAATAGCCATTAAGGAAATGCAAATTAAGATCATTATCAGCTATTGCTGTACACCTGTAAGAATGGCAAAAATTTTAAAAAATGATACCAATTGTTTGCAAGGATACAGAGAAACTAGATCTCTTGTAGATTGCTTGTTAGAGTGTAAAATGGTTCATCAACACTGGAAAATAGTTTTACAATTTCTTTAAAAATCTAAATATGCATTTACCACATAACCCAGGAATTGAACTCTTAGGCATTCATGCCCCCAAAAATGAAAATTTATGTCCACATAGCTTTATTTTGGACTTCCCAGGTGGCACTAGTGGTAAAGAACCTGCGTCCCAATGCAGGAGACACAAGAGATGTGGGTTTGATCCCTGGGTTGGGAAGACCCCCTGGAGGAGGGCCTGGCAACCCAATCCAGTATTCTTGCCTGGAGAATCCCATGGACAGAGGAGCCTAGTGGGCTACAGTCCATAAGGTTGCAAAGAGTCAGACATGACTGAAGCAACTGATCATGCATGCACAGTTTTATTTTCAATAGTCAAAAACTAGTAACAACCTAACTATCCCTCAGTGGGTAAGTGGTTAAATAAACTGTGGTACACATGTAAGATGGTATGTTACTCAGCAATAAAAAGGAGCAAACTATTGATATACACGGGAACTTGATGGATCTCAAGGAAATTGTCCTGAATGAGAAAATAAAGCCAGTCTCTAAAGGTTATACACTATATGATCTATTTATATAACATTCTTGAAATGTCAGAACTATAGAGATAGAAAATAGATTAGTGGTCAGGAGTTAGAGATGAGGGGAGAAGGTAGAGAGGTGTATATGACTATAAAGGAATAGCATGAGAGAGATCTTTATGATGATGGAATAATTCTTTATCTTGTTGTAGGTGGTTGTTACATCAAAATATATATATATATTGTACCTTTAAATGGAGAAGGAAATGGCCACTTGCTCCAGTAATACTTGCTTGGAAAATTCCATGGACAGAGGAGCCTGGTGGGCTACAGTCCATGGGGTCGCAAAGAGTCAGACACAACTGAGGATGCACGTACACATGTACCTCTAAGAAAGAAAAATAATTTTAAAGGACTTAAACTATCTGAGACTTATTTTAAAGTGACAGTAATTAAGACAGTGTGGTATTGATATAAAAGTAGACAAATTAATGAAACCACATAGATTTGGAATGAAATCATGCTTATACAGTCAACTGATTTTCAACAAAAGTGTAATGGTAATTCGGAGGTAGAGAGAGTCATTTAAATAAATGTTTCTGGTTCAATCGAATGTCTCTATATAAAAAATGAAAATTGGCTCATATCTCACACCATATACAAATGTTAATGTAAAATGGATCCTAGATCTAAAGCTAAAACTATGAAAGTTCTGGAAGAAAGCATAAGAGAATTTTTGTGACTTTGTTAAAGATTTCTTAGGAATGATATCAAAAGCATGATCTATATAAGAAAAAAAAAAGTTGAACTCCATCAGAACTAGGAACTGCTCTTCAAAATTCTGTTAAAAGGGTGCAAAAACAAGCAACAGACTGGAAGAAATATTTGCAATTCGCCTATCTGATGAACTTGTATCCACAGTGTATAAAGAACTCTCAATATTCAATAGTAAGAAATTACACATTCCACTAAAAATAGGATATATACTTGAAGATATTTCACCAACAAAGGTACATACATGGCTAATAATCACATGAAAAGATGTCCAAAATCATAATTAGGGAAATACAAATGAAAACCACAATGAGATAACCCCGCCCCGTTGTTGCTGTTGTTCAGTCGCTAAGTCATGTCCAACTCTTTGCAACCCCATGGACTGCAGCATGCCAGGCACCTCTGTCCTCCACTATCTCCTGGAGTTTGCTGAAATTCATGTCCATTGAGTTGGTGATACCATTCAACCCTCTCATCCTTTGCTGCCACCTTCTCCTGCTGCCTTCAGTCTTTCCCAGCATCAGGGTCTTTTCCAATGAGTCAGCTCTTCACATCAGCTGGCCAAAGTATTGGAGCTTCAGCTTCAGCAACAGTCCTTCCAATGAATATTCAAAGCTGATTTCCTTTAGGATTGACTGGTTTGATCTCCTTGCAGTCCAAGTGACTCTCAAGTTTCAGGAGTCTTCTGCAGCACCACATACCTATTATATACCCCTACATACCTATTAGAATGGCAGAAATTAAGTCTAGCCATATTAAGTGCTACCAAGGATGTGAAACAAATGGAACTCTCATATACTGAGGGTGGGAATGTAAAATTGTACAATCATTTTGGAAAAAAGTTGAGGAGTTCCTTCAAAAGTTAAACATATGCCAGTATATTATCCAGCCATTCCCATCCCTACATATTTACCTAGGAGAAATGAAAACATATATCCCTACAGAGGCTTGTACCAAACATCCATAGCAGCTTTACTTGATATAGCCTCAAACTGAAAATAGCTCAACCATTAATATGTGAATAGATAAGCAAATGGTGGTATATCCATATGATGGACTACTACTCAGCAATGAAAACAAATGTACTTTTAATACATGTGACAGCATGAATGAATCTCAAGATAATTATTGTGACTGAAAGGAGTCGAACGAAAATAAGAGTACATACTGTATGATTCCATTTATAGAAAATTCTAGAAATTGAAAACTAGTATATAGTAATAGAAAGCAAAAACTACTGGACTCTAAGACCTGTAAAAACTGAGATTGTGTAAGTATGGTCCATTCTTGTATCTCTAGTGGCACATCATTTATTCATTCACTGAAGAGATTTTAATTGAGTGCCCACATTGTGACAGGCACTGTTCTGGGAATGAGTATACCAGTCTCAAAAGGATACTGTCCCTGTGAAGCTTATATTCCAGAGAAGAGAGAACATAATGAAGGAAGATAGGAAGGAAGGATATAATAAATAAATATTTGCTTGTAAGCAAGAAGGAAGGGAGAGGTGGAGACAGAAAGAGACCACTAGCTACTTACTCCATGTTAAAGTTTTCAATGCCTTTTCTTTAAGGAAATTTACTCTAATACCTATTCTTCCATTTCTTAATGTCCAAATAAAGCCTTTCCAGGGTCAGCCTCACACAGTAGATAACCACTTATGTAGTTTGAGTTTAGAATCCCCAGAAAAAATTTCCTAATAAAAATGTTTGAAATACTCCCCCTTCATATGTTACTTGATACTAAAATATCTTTCTAATGTAAAAAATATCTTTCAATGTACACTTAGACATGATGCTTCAAACATAATATTTTGATGTCATAATTATGAGTGAATAAAGAATAAATAAGAAAGTACTGAACCAGGGGATTCTTTTCAGGGTTGCCACCTATCATATGATGGGTTAAGGACAACTTTCACATATAAAAAAAACACTGAGTTAAGGAGTAGGTATCAATGAGGAAAAAAAATACTCACAAGGTTAAAGTCAGCTATCAGAGATGACCATGATTCTCTGACCTGTCCATCATCCACTGGGGAGCATTTTCTGGACCTGACTTGAGTTTGACTCCCAGGGAGAGAGCATTTTACTCTTGAGTTTCTCTTCTTGTAGAGCAAGTGTGAGATCACCATTTCACCTTGTTGAGTGAAATAAAGATGCTATTGATGGAACCAGGAAACTGGATTTAGGATGCTAACTACCTCAGTACCTGGGGCTTGTGGAGCCCTTTAGATGTTATAATTCTCTGTGAGGTGGATGGGTGTGGACAGAAAGTGTTGTTGGAAGCTGAGCTTGAGCACTGTCTTCCATTCATGGAAAAGATGGACTCTTCCAGATTCCAGCCAGTTTATTGTCTAGGCAGCCTAATGAAGGTGTGTCATGTTTAGATGGCCAGGTTTTGTAATATGAATACTTTCCTTTAAGTTGTTGTGTTTTTTGGGGGGCGGGTGGGAAGCAGTGTGAGGAAGGAAGGGCTGGAATGAGAAGAAAGAAATTAGATAAAGCTCAACAACATATATTCATAGGATGAAGAAAAAATCATGAAAGAAATGAGGATCTGGGGATACCAACTACAAATTTCATTGTTTTCCATTTTGTCTAGGAAATCCATGCAAAATATTAATGGGGAATTGATAAATCCACAAGAGAGAATATATGTCAATATTACCTTCTGATTGTAAAATCTATAAAGCACAATATCATATTGTCTGCCCTCAACAAATGCTGCCTGTCCCTGCTTCTAATAGTGATCCCAAATAGCCAATCTGTTCATCTTCTTGAAACAGCATTCCTTCCATTGCTTTAATTTATGTAGACACATTTTTCATATAACACATTACATGATCATCACCAACTTACAGTTGAGAACCCAGTGCATTGGGAACAACTGTTTTGGAAATTTAACCTTGAAGCATTTCTGTTTTAGAATCACATAGACAAAAAAAAAAAAGAATCACATAGACTAGCTTCCAAATCCTTTCAGTTCAGTTCAGTTCAGTCACTCAGTTGTGTCCAATTCTTTGTGACCCCATAAACCGCAGCACACCAGGCCTCCCTGTCCATCACCAACTCCCGGAGTTCACCCAAACCCATGTCTATTGAGTCGGTGATGCCATCCAACCACTTCACCCTCTGTCATCCCCTTCTCCTCCACCCTCAATCTTTCCCAGCATCAGGGTTTTTTCCAGTGAGTCAGCTCTTCACATCAGGTGGCCAAAGTATTGGAGTTTCAGCTTCAACATCAGTTCTACCAATGAACACCCAGGACTGATCTGTTTTAGGATGGACTGCTTGGATCTCCTTGCAGTCCAAGGGACTCTCAAGAGTCTTCTCCAACATCACAGTTCAGAAGCATCAATTCTTTGGTGCTCAGCTTTCTTTATAGTCCAACTCTCACATCCATACATGGCCACTGGAAAAGCCATAGCCTTGACTAGACTGACCTTTGTTGGCAAACTAATGTCTCTGCTTTTGAATATGCTATCTAGGTTGGTCATAACTTCCCTTCCAAGGAGTAAGCATCTTTTAACTTCATGGCTGCAATCACCATCTGCAATGATTTAGGAGCCCCCCAAAATAAAGTCTGACACTGTTTCCCCATCTGTTTGCCATGAAGTAATGGGACCGGATGCCATGATCTTCGTTTTCTGAATGTTGAGCTTTAAGCCAACTTTTTCACTCTCCTCTTTCACTTTCATCAAGAGGCTCTTTAGTTCTTCTTCACTCTCTGCCATAAGGGTGGTGTCATCTGCATATCTGAGGTTATTGATATTTCTCCCGGCCATCTTGATTCCAGCTTGTGCTTCTTCCAGCCCAGCATTTCTCATGATGTACTCTGCATATAAGTTAAATAAGCAGGATGACAATATATAGCCTTGATGTACTCCTTTTCCTATTTGGAACCAGTCTGTTCCATGTCCAGTTCTAACCGTTGCTTCCTGACCTACATACAGACCTAAGAGGTCTGTATGGTCTGGTATTCCCATCTCTTTCAGAACTTTCCACAGTTTATTGTGATCCACACAATCAAAGGCTTTGGCATAGTCAATAAAGCAGAAATAGATGTTTTTCTGGAACTCTCTTGCTTTTTCCATGATCCAGCGGATGTTGGCAATTTGATCTCTGGTTCCTCTGCCTTTTCTAAAACCAGCTTGAACATCTGGAAGTTGCTAAAGCCTGGCTTGGAGAATTTTGAACATTAATAGCATGTGAGATGAGTGCAATTGTGTGGTAGTTTGAGCATTCTTTGGCATTGCCTTTCTTTGGGATTGGAATGAAAACTGACCTTTTCCAGTCCTGTGGCCACTGCTGAGTTTTCCAAATTTGCTGGCATATTGAGTGCAGCACTTTCACAGCATCATCTTTTAGGATTTGAAATAGCTCAACTGGAATTCCATCACCTCCACTAGCTTTGTTCATAGTGATGCTTCCTAAGGCCCACTTGACTTCACATTCTAGGATGTCTGGCTCTAGGTGAGTGATCACCTAGAGCCAGATAATCATCGTGATTATCTGGGTCATGAAGATCTTTTTTGTACAGTTCTTCTGTGTATTCTTGCCACTTGTTCTTAATGTCTTCTGCTTCTGTTAGGTCCATACCATTTCTGTCCTTTATCGAGCCCATCTTTGCATGAAATGTTCCCTTGGTATCTCTAATTTTCTTGACGAGATCTCTAGTCTTTCCCATTCTGTTGTTTTCCTCTATTTCTTTGCACTGATCACTAAGGAAGGCTTTCTTATAGCAAATATTTATAGTTCCCAAAACAACTTCAGAAGTCACATATATATATATTATATATAATATATATATATTTATATATATATAAATATATATAAATACATGAAACTTTATATATTTGGGGGAAAGGAAAAATGCTTCTGAAGTAATTGAGCACCACTTCGTATTCCATGTGTTTAGCATTCTGTATTTTATCTTTTAAAGTTCTCTTATTTTACACATCAGAAAATTTTACATGAGTATGATTGTCTTGTAGATCAATCTTGGCATTTGCATTTAACACTAATGTTTCTTGGCTTAACAGATGCTGGCTTTATTTTCAGAGCTGGATTTTTAGGCCATCTAAGGAGATGCTTTGACTAGCATATGGTGTTTCTTACAAGGAATTTAAACATTAATTTACAAGGTGATTGAAAAATGTGTCTTCATAAACAACTGCTTTTAATTTGAATACATGTCAGTGAGCATCTCTTTACCAGAAATCTTGACTGTTCTTCATTCAGTGGGTGCTTGGGCTCATGTTTCCTGTTTATAACTGTATCACTCAAGGGAAAGCTACTGGAAATAAGACTTGGTTTATCTCTTTACTGTAATACGAAAGAGAGAATAGTATTTTTTTTTGTTTTTTTGTTTTTTTTTTTTGAAATATACTTGATTTACAATGTCATGTTGGTTTCAGGTGTATAGCACAGTGTTTCAGATATATATATATATATATGTGTGTGTGTGTGTGTGTGTGTGTATAATTGCATGCACACACACATATATATAATTTGCAGATTCTTTTCCCTTATAGGTTATTACAAAGTAATGAGTATAGTTCCTTTTGCTATACAGTGAGTCCTTGGTAATCTATTTTATATGTAGTTGTGTGTATATATTAATCCCATCGTCTTAATTTATCCCTCTCCCCCTTCCCCTTTGGTAACCATAAATTTGTTTTCTATGTCTGTGGGTCTATTTGTGCTTTGTAAATAAATTCATTTGTATCATTTTTTTCAAATTCCACATTTAAGCAATATCATATATTTGTCTTTCTCTGTCTGGCTTACTTCCCTTAGTATGATAATCTCTAGGTCCACCCATGTTGCTGCAAATGGCATTATTTTATTCTTTCTTTTGCTGAGTAATATTCCATTATATATATATATATATATATATATATATATATCTATATATATATATATCTTCTTTATCCAGTCATCTGTTGATGGACATTTAAGTTGCTTCCATGTCTTGGCTGTTGTAAACTGTGCTGCGATGAACATTGGGGTGCATGTATCTTTTCAAATTAGTTTTCATCTTTTCTGGATATACACCCAGGAGTACAATTGCGGGATCATATTGTAGCCCTATTTTTAATTTTTTAAGGAACCTCTATACTGTTGTCCACAGTCTGTGTACCAATTTACATTCCCACCAACAGTGTAAGAGAGTTCCTTTTTCTCCACACCCTCTCCAGCATTTGTTATTTGTAGACTTTTTGATGAAGGCCATTCTGACTGGTGTGAGATAATACCTCATTATAGCTTTGATTTGCATTTGCCTAACAATTAGTGATGACCCTAAAAACTTCCTCTTGTCTGTGCTAGAAGAGTGAACACTATCTCAATTAGCTTTGCATGGTTTATTCTTGGAAATTAAGGGACAACATTAATTGATTCGAAGACAAAAGGCCCATAGCTCTTCTTAATGAATATTGCCCAAATATGGAAATACAGATTTAATAATACAGTTCTAAAAAGTAGCTTTATTTAAACAGAAAATATCCTTCATATCCTCAATGTGGAGACAGGCCACTAAAACTCAGATATAGTCCAAACCAAAAGCGTTAAAATATTAGGCCCTCTGAGAAGATGGATTGCAGATCTGCCTTTGAGAATGCAATCTAATCCTCCTTATTTTCCCTCAAAGAAATGTAGTCAAAATGTTTTCCCTTTCCATGTGCTGTGCCAGGCACATGCTGTGTAGATGCTGTCAAAAGTGGATGTTACTGTAGCTAAACTCATTTCCTGCCTAAATCAGTCCTAAGTTCCCAGTACCTTTCTTCCTAATGTTTACCTTTCCTGCCAAGGCTTTGTAGTGACCTCACCCTTCATCTTTCAGAGAAAAGAAAACACTCCATCCCATTTATCAATTATTAAGTAGTAACCAATGCTGCCAGCCATTGTTTGCCCTCCTGTGACCATCCATTCACTATTTTGGTGACATAGTCATACCTCATTTGCCTTGGACTGCACATCAGGGGCCTTCAGAAGGTGATTAATCATTACTCTGAAGCAACAGACTATGTACAGCAGCCTGAAGAAGTGAAGACAGAAGGGTTCAAGATGAAATTCAGTTTCATAAGGCCAGCTCCACATAACTAAATTGATGACTGAGTTCTCCCGCCTTCTCCTTTGTCTGCAAGTTGTCTCAGATTTAAAGTTAATGTCTATTGAGACCTAGGTGAATAACAGCTACTGCTGATAGCCCAGAACTTTGGGAAAAAGTGCTGATAGGAGCTCTCTGATTTAGAGAAATAAACTACTAGAATATGTCAAAACACACAAATACTCATAGTGGATCATCAACAGTGGAATATCAAGAACTGTTAATATCCTTGGTAAAAATACGTTGAATTTCTATAGATAATCAATTTGTATTTACTCCTGGTTGTTTATGCAGTCAGTTGGCAAGGATTTATTGAGTGTCTGTGTGTCTGGTATGTCAGCAGTTTCAGCAAGAGGGAAAGCAAAAGTAACTCTAGTATTATAGCAAGTCAACAAGCCACATGAAAATTCAAAGTGTCTTTTGAAGGAGATTTCAAATAGAATTCTAAGCCAAAGAGTAATTTTTCATTAAGTTATAGTTTATATAGGTAATAATGATAATAATAACTAACACAATTGACAAAAATTAAAGCATTTGGAGGTTGAATAAATTGCTTAAAGTCACAAAATGAGCATAACAAAGGAAAAAAAAACAGTTTAGGGGTTTTAAAGGACTAGAATATTTGCTTTCTCTGAAATCTGGATAAAAAGTTTCCAGGAAATTGGGTTTCCTGCCTTTGTTTCTTCATATGTGAAACAGAACTAAATGAGAAAATGTATAAGTAGTGCTTATAGCATAAATACCACACAGTAAGCTCAGATGGTAAAGAATCTACCTGCAATGCAGGAGACCCAGGTTCATTCCCTGGGTCGGGAAGATCCCCTGGAGAAGGGAATAGCTACCCACTCCAGTATTGTTGCCTGGAGAATTCCATGGACAGAGAAACCTGGCAGGCTACAGTCCATAGGGTCACAAAGAGTCAGACACTACTGAGCAACTAACACACTTCACATATATAAGCCTGTGTAAGTAGATGGTCTCTACCACAGATGAACAGTTTGCTACAAACATAGAATAGCTCCTGTACTCTTAGTAAGAGAGAATGATCACACATTACAGGTTAAATTGAGCAAATCAGAGCTTCCGGCTTTAAAAATGTAAAAACTGTGCTGAGGAATAGCCTGATTGGTATAGATAAGTCAGTGGTTCTCAGATAGGGACAATATTGCCCGCCAAGGCATTTAGAGACATTTTTGGTTGTCACAACTTGGGGGAGATGATGCTGGCATCTAATGGGTGGAGGCCTAGGATGCTGCTGCACATTCTATAAGGCATAGGTCAGCCCTCACAGCACAGTATTATTTGGCTTAAAACGTATGTAGCACTGAGGCTGAGAAAGCCTAGTCTAAGCTGATGGACATAAATTAGGACATCAATTCTGTGTATGCTATAATAGAAGCATTGAAGGTGTTAGATGTAGAAGTGGATTTTCCCTAACATAGATTTGTTTGATAGAAAAAGAAAAATGGAGCGGAATAACATAGCATGTCTCTATGATGCAGAATCTCCTTAGAAATTTAAAGAAACATCAAAAACTAGGAGTGATTTTAGAGCAACAGCTTAAAGGGGGATAAAAATGGAAGGATTTTATCAAACAGAGAATGAGGACTCCATAATGTAACATTAAATTTTTTTCTAATCCTGAATGCAAGACTATGGAGTCATACTAGGATTGGCACTTTTAAGAGGACTAAATTTAAAAGGTATTTCCACAGAAGTATCTCTTGGTCATTTAAAATTTAAGAGACAAGAAAAAATTGACTTAAAAATCAATGCATTTGACTAGACTGAGATTTTAATTAAAGGACAAAAGCAACAAAAAATGGCTTTAATTAGGGAATCGTGGCTCTTTTGCATTGTGAAGTTTTACTTATTTATAGAGGTGCACACATACAAAGAGACTAAATACAGGAGAGAAGTGTTGTGACCCAAAGAGTAAATATGGCAACTTCAGTGTTTTAATTAAAGATGACATTTAGGGACATCAGACTGGTGGTGAAAACTAGAGTAAACTAATAGTCATGTATGGACAAACAAAGATTTTGTTAATTTTACCATTTGAACAACAACAATAAAAGAGAAAAAATAAAAAGAGAATTGTAATATGCTTTTGCAAATGTTTTATGATATACAAAGTACTCTGATGTTATCTCATTTATTTATAGAGTAATATGGGGAAAACTATTGTTTTTCATAATGACTCTTTACTCCCAGGTGTCCAAAACACTTGGCTTCCAGTAATAAAGTCCCAGTGAGCTACTGAGTGAATGTGTGGATTCCAAGAGCTCAAACGGCAGTAATGATAATCTAAAAACATCTAACTCACTAAGGGTAGTAAGAAGTAGATGGAAGACATAGCCTACATCTGAAGACAGCCTATCATACCACCAACTTAATGCACTGGAAAATAAAAAATGGATAACTCTAGATGCTGAAATTCACAAGGAGCCATATAAACCCAATAAATCACTGATAGAGGCTGTAAACTTGCCAGCAAATCAATTAAAATATCTTTGTAATCCCTTTCTATTTGTGAATAAAATAACACAAGGGATTTCAAAAATAAGCCATCATTGTTTGCTTAAAATCAGTTCTTGAGGTGGTAAAAGACACCCCAGTCACCATTCATTACCAAGGCCTTTATTATATCATTTGTTAAATGGGAAAAAGGATTCTTTACATGTAAATATGATAATGCTAATCCATTATCAGTATTTTGAGCTGTCTTTCTAGTAGTTAAGATAAGTTCATATTAAGTAAGGTATATACTCTTGTCTAACTTCTAGATACAATAAGTCTGAAGACATTATTTATGCTACATGTTATCTTTTGATCACACATAAAATTAATACATACAGGGATAAAACTCTGCCAAATCACTTGATTTCCTTTTAGCAACTATGATGTATTTAGGACAAATTAGGAAGGACTCCAATTGTCAGGTATGTAATAATTTTTAGGGTGATAGAATCTTCAGTTCAGTTCAGTTCAGTCTCTCAGTTGTGTCTGACTCTTTGCGACCCCATGAACCACAGCACACCAGGCCTCCCTGTCCATCACCAACTCCTGGAGTTCACCCAAACCCATGTCCATCTAGTCGGTGATGCCATCCAACCACCTCATCTTCTTTCATCCCCTTCTCCTCCCACCCTCAACCTTTCCCAGCATCAGGGTCTTTTCAAATGAGTCAGCTCTTCGCATCAGGTGGCCAAAGTATTGGAGTTTCAGCTTCAACATCAGTCCTTCCAATGAACACCCAGGACTGATCTCCTTTAGGATGGACTGGTTGGATCTCCTTGCAGTCCAAGGGACTCTCAAGAGTCTTCTCCAACATCACAGTTCAGAAGCATCAATTCTTTGGTGCTCAGCTTTCTTTATAGTCCAACTCTCACATCCATACATGACCACTGGAAAAGCCATAGCCTTGACTAGACTGACCTTTGTTGGCAAACTAATGTCTCTGCTTTTGAATATGCTATCTAGGTTGGTCATAACTTTCCTTCCAAGGAGTAAGCATCTTTTAATTTCATGGCTGCAATCACCATCTGCAGTGATTTTGGAGCCCCCCAAAATAAAGTCTGATACTGTTTCCACTGTTTCCCCATCTATTAGCCATGAAGTGACGGGACCAGATGCCATGATCTTCGTTTTCTGAATGTTGAGGTTTAAGCCAACTTTTTCACTCTCCTCTTTCACTTTCATCAAGAGGCTTTTTAGTTCCTCTTCACTTTCTGCCATAAGGGTGGTGTCATCTGCATATCTGAGGCTATTAATATCTCTTCCTGGCAATCTTGATTCCAGCTTGTGCTTCCTCCAGCCCAGTGTTTCTCATGATGTATTCTGCATATATGTTAAATAAGTAAGGTGACAATATACAGCCTTGACGTACTCCTTTTCCTATTTGGAACCAGTCTGTTGTTCCACATCCAGTTCTAACTGTTGCTTCCTGACCTACATACAGATTTCTCAAGAGGCATGTCTCTTAGAGCTAGGCAAAAACCTTAAGGGTATCTAATACCAGTCTATATTTGAAAATGAGGAAGTTAAGATTCAAGGAGGTTAAGAGACTCACCTAAGTATATGTAGCTAATGTTGTGGCTTATCAGGGTCTAGAATTCAGAGTTCCAAGCTACCAGTTCAGTGATCTTTCCATATCACAGTCCTGAGGTCACACTTGGTTCTACCACTATCTTTGTAACACAAAAATATTTCATGCCAAGCCACCAAGAGCATTAATACAGAGGTGTTCTGTGAACTTTTTGAATCAGCCTGCAAGAGGTACGACTTCAGGTTCATGTCAACTGCTTACACCAGCTCAGAATTATCAGTTCTTTCATCACCACTCAATGAAAGAATGCATAGGGAGCCCCATCATTTAGATTTTTACATCCTCTACAGTGTCTTGGACTTGTTCACATTCTCAAACCTGATTCAGAGGTGCAGGCTTGGGCAAGAAGACCACCTACTGATCAAATAGCACTCAAGTAATTTTTAAAATTCAGATCTAGAATATCTTTTAATAATCACTTATCTTTAGTGATTATATTTCTACAAGCTGCTTTCTAGTCCTAAAACAAATTTATATGATTAAGAAAAAGCTTTGACTGTATTTTGGCATTTTGCAATATAGAACAAAGATGTGAACGTGACTATGAGGTGAACAAACTGATCGTGTCCAACTCTTTGTGACCTCAAGGACTGCAGCACGCCAGGCTTCCCTGTCCATCACTAACTCCCAGAACTTTCTCAGACTCATGTCCATCAAGTCGGTGATGCCATCCAACCGTCTCATCTTCTGTCGTTCCCTTCTCCTCCCGCCTTCAATCTTTCCCAGCATCAGGGTCTTTCCCAGTGAGTCAGTTCTTCCCATCAGGTGGCCAAAGGATTGGACCTTCAGCTTCAGCATGAGTCCTTCCAAATGAATATTCAGGACTGATTTCCTTTAGGATGGATTGGTTTGATTTCCTTTCAGTCCAAGGGACTCTCAAGTGTCTTCCCCAACATCACAATTCAAAAGCATCAATTCTTTGGTGCTCAGCTTTCTTTATGGTCCAACTCTCACATCTGTACATGACCTCTGGAAAAACCATAGCTTTGACTAGATGGACCTTCGTCAGCAAAGTAATGCCTCTGCTTTTTAATATGTTGTCTAGATTGGTCATAGCTTTTCTTCCAAGGAGCAAGCGTCTTTTAATTTCATGGCTGCAGTCAGCATCTGCAGTTATTTTGGAGCCAAAACAATAAAGTCTCTCACTTTTTCCATTGTTTCCCCATCTATTTGCCATGAAGTGATGGGACCAGATGCCATGATCTTAGTTTTTTGAATGTTGAGATTTAAGCCAGCTTTTTCACTCTCCTCTTTCACTTTTATCAAGAGGCTCTTCAATTCCTCTTTGCTTTCTGCCATAAGGGTGCTGTCATCTGCATATCTGAGGTTATTAAAGTCACCTTTAACAACGTCCAAAAGGCATGGCAAACTGAAGTGGGGTTTGGGCAGATAATGTGGATGCAGTCCAAGAGAAATAAGACAGCAGAAATGGTGAGGTGGGGGAGATGAGAAGTGCAGAAGATTGTATCAGTGACCTCAGTTCTCCACTTCTACTTGTATCCATATCTTCTGTCATATACCTTTGCAGTCCTTTCCAACAGAGCTGGGACACAATCCCTTACCCTGGCTTTATTTACAGTGACATGCTTTGACCAATGGGATTAGCAAATATGACAGAGTTGTGAAAAATACTTGCCGGATTTCTCTTCCTCGTTCTTGCGCTTATGCCTTCTCCATGAGAAGGACACACCTAACTTTGATCCTCCCGGGGTAGGATGAAAGACATGTGAATCAGAACTGCTGCAACCAAGGTATTCTAGATTGTCCAGCCTAGAGCAAAGCTCATCCAACACAAGGATGTTTTTGTGTGACTAAATGAATGAATGAATCAGTGCAGGAAACTGAAATCTAAAACAAGATCAGACTAATGGCTAGTCTAAAGAAAAAACTGGAGCTGAAACTGTGAAAGCCAAGATATGAGTGTATGTTGGAGGGGAGCGGGTAGAGGACATGAAATTCGGGCAGCCTCTAGCAAGAGTAGGCACAAACCAGATGAAGGGTACATATCTGCAAGGAAACACTGTGGGTGACGCTTGTGTGGTAGAGTGGTATGAGGGAACGTTTGAGACCTTTTTCTTATATAGAGATTGTAGAATAAAGTAGACATAGCTGAGATCAAACCTTATTTAGAACAAAGACAAATTTTCCTGGACTGGATTTGGAAATGGCTTATTTTTTGGCTCAAAGATTCCATGCTACCTGCATTTTCTGTAAAGAGAAAAACCAGGGTTACTGAGAGGAAAGAGAGCAGTTCTCTTGGAGGTATGCCTAGGGTCCATCTGCCCTTGGAAATATGATTACAAACTGTGAGCACTGTTCATGTATTCCTGTGTTTCTCCTGTATTCCTACTAGGAGATTATCCCTTCACCTCACCTTCCTGAGGAAAACAGGAGAGATTCACTCTTGGTTACTCCTTCATTATTGAGAAAACTAACCAATATTTCCTCTATTTCTTTGTATTGATCACTGAGGAAGGCTTTCTTATCTCTCCTTGCTATTCTTTGGAACTCTGAATTCAGATGCTTATATCTTTCCTTTTCTCCTTTGCTTTTCGCTTCTCTTCCTTTCACAGTTATTTGTAAGTCCTCCCCAGACAGCCATTTTGCTTTTTTGCATTTCTTTTCCATGGGGATGGTCTTAATCCCCATCTCCTGTACAATGTCACGAACCTCCATCCATAGTTCATCAGGCACTCTATCTATCAGATCTAGTCCCTTAAATCTATTTCTCATTTCCACTGTATAATCATAAGGAATTTGATTTAGATCATACCTGAATGATCTAGTGGTTTTCCCTACTTTCTTCAATTTAAGTCTGAATTTGGCAATAAGAAATTCATGATCTGAGCCACAGTCAGCTCCCGGTCTTGTTTTTGCTGACTGTATAGAGCTTCTCCATCTTTGGCTGCAAAGAATATAATCAATCTGATTTCGGTGTTGACCATCTGGTGATGTCCATGTGTAGAGTCTTCCCTTGTGTTGTTGGAAGAGGATGTTTGCTATGACCAGTGCGTTCTCTTGGCAAAACTCTATTAGCCTTTGCCTATTCCAAGGCCAAATTTGCCTATTACCCCAAGTGTTTCTTGACTTCCTACTTTTGCATTCCAGCCCCCTATAATGAAAAGGAAGTCTTTTTTGGGTGTTAGTTCTAAAAGGTCTTGTAGGTATTCATAGAACCGTTCAACTTCAGCTTCTTCAGCGTTACTGGTTGGGGCATGCAAAAAAAGAGAGGAAAACAACAGAATGGGAAAGACTAGAGATCTCTTCAAGAAAATTAGAGATACCAAGGGAATATTTCATGCAAAGATGGGCTTGATAAAGGACAGAAATGGTATGGACCTAACAGAAGCAAAAGATATTAAGAAGAGGTGGCAAGAATACACAGAAGAACTGTACAAAAAAGATCTTCACGACCAAGATAATCATGATGGTGTGATCACTCACCTAGAGCCAGACATCCTGGAATGTGAAATCAAGTGGGCCTTAGAAAGCATCACTACGAACAAAGTTAGTGGAGGTGATGGAATTCCAGTTGTGCTATTCCAAATCCTGAAAGATGATGCTGTGAAAGTGTTGTACTCAATATGTCAGCAAATTTGGAAAACTCAGCAGTGGCCACAGGATTGGAAAAGGTCAGTTTTCATTCCAATCCCAAAGAAAGGCAATGCCAAAACATGTTCAAACTATCGCACAACTGCACTCATCTCACACTCTAGTAAAGTAATGCTCAAAATTCTCCAAGCCAGGCTTCAGCAATACGTGAACCATGAACTTCCAGATGTTCAAGCTGGTTTTAGGAAAGGCAGAGGAACCAGAGATCAAATTGCCAACATCCGCTGGATCATGGAAAAAGCAAGAGAGTTCTAGAAAAACATCTATTTCTGCTTTATTGACTAAGCCAAAGCCTTTGACTGTGTGGATCACAATAAACTGTGGAAAATTCTGAAAGAGATGGGAATACCAGACCACCTGACCTGCCTCTTGAGAAACCTATATGCAGGTCAGGAAGCAACAGTTAGAACTGGACATGGAACGACAGACTGGTTCCAAATAGGAAAAGGAGTACGTCAAGGCTGTATATTGTCACCCTGCTTATTTGACTTCTATGCAGAGTACATCATGAGAAACGTTGGGCTGGAAGAAGCACAAGCTGGAATCAAGATTGCCAGGAGAAATATCAATAACCTCAGATATGCAGATGACACCACCCTTATGGCAGAAAGTGAAGAGAAACTAAAAACCTCTTGATGAAAGTGAAAGAGGAGAGTGGAAAAAGTTGGCTTAAAGCTCAACATTCAGAAAACTAAGATCATGGCATCTGGTCCCATCACTTCATGGGAAATAGATTTGGGAAACAGTGGAAACAGTGTCAGACTTTATTTTTGGGGGGGCTCCAAAAATCACTGTAGATGGTGATTGCAGCCATGAAGTTAAAAGATGCTTACTCCTTGGAAGGAAAGTTATGACCAACCTAGATAGCATATTCAAAAGCAGAGACATTACTTTGCCAACAAAGGTCCATCTAATCCAGGCTATGGCTTTTCCAGTGGTCATGTATGGATGTGAGATTTGGACTGTGAAGAAAGCTGAGCACTGAAGAATTGATGCTTCTGAACTGTGATGTTGGAGAAGACTCTTGAGAGTCCCTTGGACTGCAAGGAGACCCAACCAGTCCATTCTGAAGGAGATCAGCCCTGGGTGTTCATTGGAAGGACTGATGCTAAAGCTGAAACTCCAATACTTTGGCCACCTCATGCAAAGAGTTGACTCATTGGAAAAGACTCTGATGCTGGGAGGGATTGGGGGCAGAAGGAGAAGGGGACGACAGAGGATGAGATGGCTGGATGGCATCACCGACTTGATGGATGCGATTTAGAGTGAACTCCAGGAGTTGGTGATGGACAGGGAGGCCTGGCGTGCTGCAGTTCATGGGGTCGCAAAGAGTCGGACATGACCGAGCGAGTGAACCGAACTGAACTGAACTGAATCAATATTTGGGTAGGTCTATAAGGAGGAGCTTTATCTTTATCATTTGTCACATTGTTCTGCTTCCTAAAGGTACTGAGCAGAGGTGAGACATGTAAGAGACAGTGTCTCTTGAAAAATGTCTGACCATTCAAGTTCCCAGTTTTTACTTTCTGAAGCATATGGAAAGATGGATCCCTTCTTTTCCAACAGGTCTCAGAGAAAGGCTGCAGAATGGCTAGGATACTGCTCACTTGGACCATGGGTGCTCACAGGGAAGTGGTAAATGTGGATGTGATGTAAGACTTCAGCTGTGAGTCAGATAGGAGCTGTGCTAAGTCTTCAAAGAGAGCTGGTTGGAGGTGATTCCTTCATCAGCAGGGCTGTTGGGATCACCACGTGTCCACATCAAGTCTTTTGACAGTAGGATGAGTGCTCAGTGAACAACTACACAATGAGCTCAACCAACTTGCTGTTGATAGTCATATAAAGGAATGACTTTTCTCTTTCACTGCTCCTTGTCTCAACACTGGAGGAGGTGTAACATGCTGAGAATACAAAAGTTGGCTCAAACAGACCATAGAAGTTGCCCCTTCTTCAAGCCTGCAAAACAGGGGCTCTAAACTCTATCAGATTTGATGGCCTTCTACCCAGGTTTGTGTTTGTGTGTGTGTGTGTGTGTGTGTGTGTGTGTGTGGTATAATACACTTTACAAAAAATGTACTATCTCAACCATTTTTAAGCACAGAGTTCAGTAATGTTAACATTCACGTTGTTGTGCAGCCTATTTACAGGATTCTGGCAAAACTGAAATTCTATACCCACTAAATAATAACTCCCCATTCCTCCTCTTCCAAAATCCTGGCAACCATCATTTTACCTTCCATCACCCTAAAAGATATACCATATACATTGGCAGTCATTCCCTATTTCCCCATAATTTCCCCTCTTCCCATGCCCCTGGAAGCAACTGATTTACTTTCTGTCTATAAATTGGCCTGTTCTCAACATTTCATATAAATCAGTATCAGTCAATATAAGTTCAGTCGCTAAGTTGTGTCTGATTCTTTGTGACCCCATGGACTGCAGCATGCCAGACCTCCCTGTCCATCATTAAATCCCAGAGCTTGCTCAAACTCATGTCCATTGAGTCAATGATGCCATCCAACCACCTCATCCTCTGTCGTCCCCTTCTCCTCCCACCTTCAATCTTTCCCAGCATCAAGGTCTTTTCCAATGAGTCAGTTCTTTGCATCAGGTGGCCAAAGTATTGGAGTTTCAGCTTCAGCATCAGTCCTTCCAATGAATATTCAGTACTGATTCCCTTTAGGATTGATTGGTTTGATCTTCTTGCAGTCCAAGGGACTCTCCAACACCACAGTCCAAAAGCATCAGTTCTTTGGTGCTCAGCTTTCTTTATGGTCCAATGCTCACATCTTTACATGACTACTGAAAAAACCATAGCTTTGACTAGATGGACCTTTGTCAGCAAAGTAATGCCTCTGCTTTTTAATATGCTGTCTAGATTGGTCATATTCCAAGGAACAAGTGTCTTTTAATTTCATGGCTGCAGTCACCATCTACAGTGACTTTGGAACCCAAGAAAATAAAGTCTCTCACTGTTTCCATTGTTTCTCCATCTATTTGCCATGAAGTGATGGGACTGGATGCCATGATCTTAGTTTTCTGAATGTTGAGCTTTAAGCCAACTTTTTCACTCTGCTCTCTCACTTTCATCAACAGGCTCTTCAATTCCTCTTCACTTTCTGCCATAAGAGTGCTGTCATCTGCATATCTGAGGTTACTGATATTTCTCCCTGCAAGCTTGATTTCAGCTTGTGCTTCATCCAGCCCAGCATTTCTCCTGATGTACTCTGCATATAAGTTAAATACGTATGGTGACAATATACAGCCTTGATGTACTCCTTTCCCAATTTAGAACCAGTCCGTTGTTCCATGTCCGGTTCTAAGTGTTGCTTCTTGACCTGCATAGAGATTTCTCAGGAGACAGTTCAGGTGGTCTGGTACTCCCATCTCTTGAAGAATTTTCCAGTTTGTTGTGACCGCACAAAGGCTTTGGCATAGTCAGTGAATCTGAAGTAGATGTTTTTTTTTTTTTTCCTGGAATTCTCTTGTTTTTTCAATGATCGAATGCATGTTGAGAATTTGATCTCTGGTTCCTCTGCCTTTTCTAAATCCAGCTTGAACATCTGGAATTTCTTGTTTCATGTACCATTGAGCATCTTTTCATGTGCTTATTAGCCATCTGTAGGTCTTCTTTGGAGAAATGTCTGTTTAGTTCTTTGGCCCATTTTTTTATTGGGTCATTTATTTTTCTGGTATTGAGCTGCAGGAGCTGCTTGTATATTTTTGAGATTAATTCTTTGCCATTGTTTTCTTCTGTTCTCAAGCCTGCCTTTTCACCTTGCTTATAGTTTCCTTCATTCCTTCATTAAAAAAATTTTTAAGTTTAATTAGGTCCCATTTGTTTATTTTTGCTTTTATTTCCGTTACTTTGGGAGGTGGGTCATAGAGGATCCTGCTGTGATTTATGTCAGAGAGTGTTTTGCCTATGTTTTCCTCTAGGAGTTTTATAGTTTCTGGCCTTACATTTAGATCTTTAATCCATTTTGAGTTTATTTTTTTGTATGGTGTTAGAAAGTGTTCTAGTTTCATTCTTTTACAAGTGGCTGACCAGTTTTCCCAGCACCACTTGTTTAAGAGATTATCTTTTCTCCATTGTATATTCTTGCCTCCTTTGTCAAAGATATGGTGCCCATAGGTGCGTGGATTTATCTCTGGGCTTTCTAGTTTGTTCCATTGATTTATGTTTCTGTCTTTGTGTCAGTACCATACTGTCTTGATGATTGTTGGTTTGTAGTATAGCCTGAAGTCAGGCAGGGTGATTCCTCCAGTTCCATTCTTCTTTCTCAAGATTGCTTTGGCTATTCGAGGTTTTTTGTATTTCCATACAAATTGTGAAATTATTTGTTCTAGTTCTTTGAAAAATGCCGTTGGTAGTTTGATAGGGATTGCTTTGAATCTATAGATTGCTTTGGGTAGTATACTCCTTTTCACTGTATTGATTCTTCTGATCCATGAACATGGCATATTTCTCCATCTATTTGTGTCATCGTTGATTTCTTTCATCAGTGTTTCATTGTTTTCTATATATAGATCTTTTGTTTCTTTAGGTAGATTTATTCCTAAGTATTTTATTCTTTTCATTGCAATGGTGAATGGAATTGTTTCCTTAGTTTCTCTTTCTGTTTTCTCATTGTTACTGTATAGGAATGCAAGGGATTTCTGTGTTGATTTTATATCCTGCAACTTTACTATATTCATTGATTAGCTCTAATAATTTTCTGGTGGAGTCTTTAGGGTTTTCTATGTAGAGGATCATGTCATCCGCAAACAGTGAGAGTTTTACTTCTACTTTTCCAATCTATACTCTTTTTTTCTCTGACTGCTGTGGCTAAAACTTCCAAAACTATGTTGAATAGTAGTGGTAAGAATGGGCAACCTTGCCTTGTTCCTGACTTTAGGGGAAATGCTTTCAATTTTTCACCATTGAGGATAATGTTTGCTGTGAGTTTATCATATATGGCTTTTATTATGTTGAGGTACTCTGGGAGTTGGTGATGGACAGGGAGGCCTGGCATGCTGCGATTCATGAGGTCACAAAGAGTCGGACACGACTGAGCAACTGAACTGAACTGACCGATGTTCCTTCTATGCCTGCTTTCTGGAGGGTTTTTTAAATCATAAATGAATGTTGAATTTTGTCAAAGGCTTTCTCTGCATCTACTGAGATAATAACATGGCTTTTAATCTTTCAGTTTGTTAATGTGATGTATCACATTGATTGATTTGTGAATACTGAAGAATCCTTGCATCCCTGGGATAAAGCCCACTTAGTCATGATGTATGATCTTTTTAATACATTGTTGGATTCTGTTTGCTAGAATTTTGTTAAGGATTTTTGCATGTGTTCATCAGTGATATTGGCCTGTAGTTTTTTTTTTTTTTTTTCTTCTTCTTTTTTTTTGTGGCATCTTTGTCTGGTTTTGGTATTAGGGTGATGGTGGCCTCATAGAATGAGTTTGGAAGTACACCTTCTTCTGCAATTTTCTGGAAGAGTTTGAATATGATAGATCTTAGCTCTTCTCTAAATTTTTGGTAGAATTCAGCTGTGAAGCTGTCTAGTCCTGGGCTTTTGTTTGTTGGAAGATTTCTGATTACAATTTCAATTTCTGTGCTTGTGATGTGTCTGTTAAGATTTTCTGTTTCTTTCTGGTTCAGTTTCGGAAAGTTATACTTTTCTAAGAATTTGTCCATTTCTTCAAAGTTGTCCATTTTGGGGGCATATAGTTGCTGATAGTAGTCTCTTACGATCCTTTGTATTTCTGTGTTGTCTGTTGTGATTTCTCCTTTTCATTTCTAATTTTGTTGATTTGATTCTTCCTTTTTTTCTTGATGTGTCTGGCTAATGGTTTGTCTATTTTATTTATCTTCTCAAAGAACCAGCTTTTAGCCTTGTTGATTTTTGTTATGGTCTCCTTTGTTTCTTTTGCATTTATTTCTGCCCTAATTTTTATGATTTCTTTCCTTCTACTAAACCTGAAGTTCTTTATTTCTTCTTTTTCTAGTTGCTTTACGTGTAGATTTAGGTTATTTATTTGATTTTTCTCTTGTTTCTTGAGGTAACCTTGTATTTAAAAAAAAAATTTTTTTTTAACCTTGTATTGCTATGAACCTTTTCCTTAGCACTGCTTTAACTGAGTCCCATAGGTTTTGGGTTGTTGTGTTCTCATTTTCATTCATTTCTATGCATATTTTGATTTCCTTTTTGATTTCATCTGTGATTTGTTGGTTATTCAGAACCATGTTGTTTAGCCTCCATATGTTTGTAGTTTTAATATTTTTTTTCCTATAGTTGATATCTAATCTTACCATATTGTGATCAGAAAAGATGCCTGGAATGATTTCAATTTTTTTTAATTTACCAAGGCTATATTTATGGCCCAGGATGTGATCTATCCTGGAGAAGGTTCTGTGTGCACTAGAGAAAAAGGTGAAATTCATTGTTTTGGAGTGAAATGTCCTATAGATATCAATCAGGTCCAACTGGTCCATTGTATCATTTAAAGTTTGTGTTTCCTTGCTAATTTTCTGTTTAGTTGATCAATCCATAAGTGTGAGTGGGGTATTTAAGTCTCCCACTATTATTGTGTTACTGTTAATTTCCCCTTTCATACTTGTTAGCATTTGCCTTACATATTGCAGTGCTCCTATGTTGGGTGCATATATATTTATAATTGTTATATCTTCTTCTTGGATTGATCCTTTGGTCATTATGTAGTGTCCTTCTTTGTCTCTTTTCATGGCCTTTATTTCAAAGTCTATTTTATCTGATATGAGTATTGCTACTCCTGCTTTCTCTTGGTCTCCATTTGCATGAAATATCTTTTTCCAGCCCTTCACTTTCAGTCTGTGTGTGTCCCTTGCTTAGAGGTGGGTCTCTTGTAGACAGCATATATAGGGGTCTTGTTTTTGTATCCATTCAGCCAGTCTTTGTCTTGATTGGGGCATTCATCCTATTTACATTTAAGGTAATTATTGACAAGTATGATCCCATTGCCATTTACTTTGTTGTTTTGGGTTTGAATTTACACACTTTTTCTGTTTCCTGTCTAGAGAAGATCCTTTAGCATTTGTTGAAGAGCTGGTTTGGTGGTACTGAATTCTCTGAGCTTTTGCTTGTCTGTAAAGCTTCTGATTTCTCCTTCATATTTGAATGAGATCCTTGCTGGGTACAGTAATCTGAGTTGTAGGTTCTTCTCTTTCATCACTTTAAGTATGTCCTCCCATTCCCTTCTGGCCTGAAGTGTTTCTGTGGAAAGATCAGCCGTTATCTTATGGGAATCCCCTTGTGTGTTATTTGTTGTTTTTCCCTTGCTGCTTTTAGTATTTGTTCTTTGTGTTTGATCTTTGTTAATTTGATTAATATGTGTCTTGGGGTGTTTCACCTTGGGTTTATTCTATTTGGTACTCTCTGGGTTTCTTGGTCTTGGCTGGCTATTTCCTTCCCCATTTTAGGGAAGTTTTCAACTATTATCTCCTCAAGTATTTTCTCGTGGTCTTTTTTTGTGTCTTCTTCTTCTGGGACTCCTATGATTCGAATGATGGGGCATTTGAGATTGTCCCAGAGATCTCTGAAGTTGTCTTCATTTCTTTTAGTTCTTTTTTCTTTTTTCCTCTCTGCTTCATTTATTTCTACATTCTATCTTCTTCCTTACCTATCCTATCTTCTGCCTCAATTATTCTACTGTTGGTTCCCTCCAGAATGCTTTTGATCTCAGTTATTGCATTATTCATTATTGATTGACTCGTTTTTATTTCTTCTAGATCCTTGTTAAACTTTTCTTGCATCTTTTCAATCCTTGTCTCCAGACTGTCTGTAACTCCATTTTGTTTTCAAGATTTTGGATCATTTTTGCACTCATTATTCTGAATTCTTTTTCAGGTAGACTCCCTATCTCCTCCTCTTTTGTTTGGTTTGGTGGGCATTTGTCATGTTCCTTTACCTGCTGAATATTTCTCTGCCTTTTCATCTTGTTTAGATTGCTACGCTTGGGGTGGCCTTTCTTTATGCTGGAAGTTTGTGGTTCCTCTTTATTGTGGTGGTTTCTCCCTGTGAGTGGGGTTGGATGAGTGGTTTGTCAGTTTCCTGATTAGGGAAGCTTGCGTCGGTGTTCTGGTGGGTGGAACTGGATATCCTCTCTCTGGAATGCAATGAAGTGTCCAGTAGTGAGTTTTGAGGTGTGTGTGGGTTTGGTGTGACTTTTGGCTGCCTGTATTTTAATGCTCAGGTTTATGTTCCTGCCTTGTTGGAGAATTAGCTTGGTATGTCTTGCTCTGAAACTTGTTGGCTCTTTGGTGGAGCTTGGTTTCAGTGTATGTATGGAGGCTTTTGGATGAGCTCTTGTCGATCAATGTTCCCTGGAGTCAGGAGTTCTCTGGTGTTTTCAAGTTTTGGGTTTAAGTCTCCTGCCTTTGGCTTTCAGTCTTATTTTACAGTAGCCTCAAGACTTCTCCATCCATACAGCACAAATGATAAAACATCTAGGTTAATGGTGAAAAGACTATCCACAGTGAGAGACACCCAGTGAGGTTCACTGAGTTACATGGAGAAGAGAAGAGGGAGTAGGGAGATAGAGGTGACCAGGAGGAGAAGAGGGGGAATCAAAAGGGAGAGAGTAATCTAGTGAGTAATCAATTCCCTATGTGCTCTCCACAGTCTGGAACACTCAGAGAATTTCACGGAGTTACATAGAGAAGAGAAGAGGGAGGAAGGAGGTAGAGGCGACCAGGAAGAGAAGAGAGGGAGTCAAAAGGAAAGAGACAGATCTAGCCAGTAATCACTTCCCTAAGTGTTCTCCACAGCCCAGAACACCTAAATAGATTCCCAGATTTGGGTAGAGAAGAGAAGGGGGAGAGAGAAGATAGAGGTGACCTGGGGGAGAAAAAGGAGAGTCAAAAAGGGGAGAGAGCAATCAAACCAATAATCAGATTCTTAAGTAAAAATGGGTACTGAAGATTGGATTCTTAAAGGTACCAAATTGATAACACAAACCAAAAAGCAAAGATTAAAAATATAGAGGTTAGACTCTCAAAAATACAATATTAAAGAAACAAAAGAAAATCACAAAAATTATAAAATATATATATGTGAAATTTGCTTTTAAAATAGGGTCCTTTTTGCAAGGTAATTGTAGGTTATAAAAATGAAAATTAAAGGAGTAATAGCAAACTTAAAGATAAAAAAATTAAAAAATAATAATAGTAAAGTATATCTAGGTATTTTCTGGAGCTGTTGAGGGCAGTGTGGGGTCATTTCAGTTTCAGATAGTTCCTTGTTCCAGCTTATACTTCTTCCCAAGGTCTATAGGCCCCTTCCAATGTAGTCAGTGCTAACTACAGGGTTTTAATCTGTTGCACCTGTCACTTCCAAAGCAGTTCCCTCTTCTTTGTTTATTTTGGCTTCCTCTGTTTGCAAGTCTCTTCAGTGTCTAATTTCTGCCCTGACACAAGGGTGCAAAGGTGGTCACTTATTTAGGCTCACTTGTTCAATTGTGCTGTGGGAGGGAGGAACACTGCAAACAAATGTCACTGGCGTTTGTGGGATGTGCTTGCAGTGTCTGGGCCATACTGGGTTTGCCCCAACTCGTGGCATGTGTGCTTTCCTGGTCTACACTGCTCAGGCTTCCAGTTGCTTTCTAGGGGCTCTGTCTAAAGCAGGCTAAAGCAGGCCCTAGGTTGCATGCACTTCCCAGGTCTAAGCTGCTCAGGTTCAGGTTCTTGGGTACTCCACAAAGGCACAGACTTGGTTGGGTCTGCGTTTTGTGCCCTTCCCAGATCTGAGCAGCTCGGGCGACCAGGGGCTTGGTGAGCACACTCTTCCAGCTGGGTGGTGCATATTATCACCTCCCTGGTCCCAGCTGCTCAGTTCCTGGGTTTACAGTGAGAGCACTGTCTCAGGTGTGGCATGTGTCTTCTCTGGGGAGCTGATCTCTGACTGTGACTCTCCTGGTGGATGTCAACCATCCAGAATCCCAGGAAGACTTGGATAGTAACTGGGAGCCTGCTCACAGTTTGGTGGAGGATGCCATCTCTGTGGCCGAGATTGCCCCTTGCCTTCCAGCTCTGGCTGTCGCCTTCCTGCCTCTCTGCCTCCAGCAGAGGGAGGGGCCGGTCCACTGCCGGCTAGCTCTCCTCAGTTGTTCGCTCAATCCATTTTTCTGTGAGCGGACCAGGCTGTGCCTTAGAGCTTTTTGCGGCAAAGTTCTCTCTCTCTTTCTCTCTCTCTCTCTCTTTTTTTTTTTCTCTCTGGCTATCCCACAGTTTGGGTTGCTATCTCACGTTAGCTCCCTCAGATTGTCCTCAGGGCATTCAGGCCTGGTCCTTACACTAAGCATGCAGTCCATGCCTCCCTGTTCAGCCCCCGCTCGCTGCTGGTGGACGCAAGCATCTGGGCTACTTCTCCATTGGAAGTTGAGGTTAGGCGCATAATTTTTGTTTTTGTTTTCTTCCCAGTTATGTTGCCCTCTCAGATTTCAAAACTCCCCACAAACCCACTGGTGAGAGGGTTTCCTGGTGTTTGGAAACTTCTCCTCCTTCACGACTCCCTCCCTGGGATGGCTCTCCATCCCTAATTCTTTTGTCTCTCTTTTTATCTTTTTTATTTTGTTCTACCTCCTTTAGAAGAGAATGGGCTGCCTTTCTGAGTGCCTGGTATCCTCCACCAGCGTTCAGAAGTTGTTTCGTGGAATTTTCTCAGCGTTCAAATGATCTTTCAATGAATTTGTGGGGGAGAAAGTAATCTCCCGTCCTATTCCTCCACCATCTTAGGACCACCCCTTGCCACCTTTTTTTTATATCTTCTGCTTCTGTTAGCTCCATACCATTTCTGTCCTTTACTGTGCCCATTTTTGCATGAAATGTTCCCTTGGTATCTCTAATTTTCTTGAAGAGATCTCTAGTCTTCCCCATTGTATTATTTTCCTCTATTTCTTTGTATCGATCACTGAGGAAGGCTTTCTTATCTCTCCTTGCTATTCTTTGAAACTCTGTGTTCGGATGGATATATCTTTCGTTTTCTCTTTTCCCTTTAGCTTCTCTTCTTTTTCTCAGCTATTTGTAAGGCCTCCTCAGACAACCATTTTGCCTTTCTGCATTTCTTTTTCTTGGGGATGGTTTTGATCATAGCCTCCTGTACAATGTTAAGATCATCTGTCCATAGTTCTTCAGGCCCTGTCTAACAGATCTAATACCCTGAATCTATTTGTCACTTCCATTGTATAATCCTAAGTGATTTGATTTAGGTCATACCTGAATATAACTGAAAGTTTTTCTCTTTTGACCAACATCTCGTTTCTTCCAACCCTAAACGCCTGTCAACTACCACTCTAATCTGGGTCTTTGAGATCAACTTTTTTAGATTCTACATCAAATTGTATACCTTAACCAAAAAAATGTTCTACAACCTAAACATACACAGTACCCTAAACGCCTGTCAACTACCACTCTAATCTGGGTCTTTGAGATCAACTTTTTTAGATTCTACATCAAATTGTATACCTTAACCAAAAAAATGTTCTACAACCTAAACATACACAGTTTTTATTTATCAATCATATCTCAATAAAGCTGGAAAATGTTTTAAATAAAATGGAAAAATTAAAAAAGAAGGAGAAATATTTTATATCATCCTCTGTGCTCCACTGAGATGAAGTTCAAGGGTAATATAACCTAACTACTTAGTAATTTTTTAAAATCTATATAATATCCTAAGATCTAAAGGAGAAATAAAAGGAAGGTAATTTATAATATAAAATATATTTTAAGTAAATGTTTGGGCACAATCATATCACAGTGAGTCAGATGCTTACTTCTACTTATAATAAATGAATTTGGATTTAAAAAAATAAGAGATTTTAAATGCATATTGCTAAGTGAAACAAGACTATTTGAAATGGCTATGTTCAGTATGTGTTTGTTAAGGGTTCTAATTCCAACTGTATGACATTCTGGAAAAGGCAAAACCATGGAGACTGTAAAAAGATCAGTGATTGCCAGAGGTTAGAAGGGAGAGAGGGATGAATAGGTGGAAAGAAGGATTTTTAGGGCAGCGAAACTTTTCTGTATGATACTGTAATTGTGGATACATGTCATTATACATTTGTCAAAATCCATAGAATGATGTGTGTCACCATGAATCCTAATATAAATCAAGCATTTAGAGTGATAATGATGTGTCAATGTAGGTTCATCAATTATAACAAATGTACCATTCTAATGTTGGGTTTTGATAGTAGGGAGGAGGAGGTATATGAGAATTCTCTGCATTTTCTGCTCAGCTTTACTGTGAACCTAAAACTGGTCTAAAAAACAATGTTGATAGTTAGCAACAACAATAATATCCAAGAGCCCAAACCAGATAATTTTCAATTAAAATAAAGAAATTGGACAATATGCAATTGAATGTTGTTGAAACTTTTAAATTTTCTGATATTTTAAAATAAAGGCAAAATAGTTATATTTGTGTATATAACTAGGATCTCAATAGTGGGTACAGGTTCATGATGCAGACTGATTTAGATGTGTTGGTCACTCAAATATGAGTGACATTGCCATTGATGGCATGATTTTCCAGATTGGTAAACACTTTATGATAGAATTAAAAAGAAAAGAGTAAATTCACTCTTTCTTCAGTGTTTATGGTAGAAACATTTACATTCCTGGAAGATAGTTATTATTAAAATTGTGTAAATTATTTTTAAATAAAAAATGGAATTATGCTGTACATTTAATAATTATCAACAGGTTTCTGCCATGATGAATGTCCAGAGGGACATTTAAAATAGTATAGGAAGAAAGACAATTTTTCATGATTTAGGTGTATCCCACACACTATCAATTCTGACCTCTTCCTACTACATGTCAATAATGCTGCCCCCAAAACACTGGGACCGTACACCCACAAATTTCCTTAAAAATAACAGCTGTCTGAAGTGATGTCATTTATGAATAGTCAAACTAAAAGTTCTTTTAAAACATGATACTTAGATAAAACATTTCCATTATTAATGTTCCTCAAAATGGGACACATTAAATTAAGCTAAAAAACCAAACCAAAAATTCCCACACAACAATAGTAAGGAATATTTGCAGTATCCACTGAGTAAGTATGTAAGTTTGATCTCTGAAACTGACACCAATGAATCGTATTTCAAATCCAACAGATTTTAGATCAATTTTGCATAATTTAAAACAGGTAATAACTTTCGCAGTTCTTTGACACTGCTAAGAATTTTTTGTTAATGGTAATAATTTCATTGCATACGCGATGAAAGCAAGACGAGACAAGACTTTTGAGACTACTGATGCTTAATGCCAAGTATAGAGAATATCTTTTTAAAGCTTTTAAAAACATCTTTTTAAAAAACTTTCTATTTGGAAATAACTTCAGCTTACATAAGAGGTTGCAACCTTGCAACCTTGCATAAATAATATGAAAAAATAACTTTCTTTCTCATGTACTCTTTATCTAGATTTATTAGTTGTTAATATTCTTCTCCACTTATTTTATCATTCTCTCTGCCTCTGGTTGGATTGATGGAAGGATAGATAGATGTTGATATATTTTTTCTGAATTATTTCAGAGTCAGTTGCAGAAATAATGCCTCTTTACTCCTAGATATATAAATCTATATTCCCGAAGAGCAAGAATATTATCTTACATAATTACATTACCAAAATCAGGAAATTTTGCATGGATACAGTACTACTATTTAATCTCTAATCCACATTTCAATCTTGCCAGTTGAATAATGCCCTTTATAGCAATTCTTTTAAAATTTAGGATTCTGTCCAAGGTCTCATATTACATTTAATCATCTTATTGCTTTATTCTCCTTTAATCCAAAACAGTTCTGTTGCCTTTCTTTGTCTTTTATAACACTGACATTTTCAAAGAATTATTGAATGACCCGTTGTTTGGATTTGTCTGGTTTTCTAATGATCATGTTCAGATTATGTGTTTTTGACAGTAATACCCAAAAGGTAGTGTTGTATTCTTCTCAGAACATCCCATCAGGAAGTGTATGTTGTTATTTTGTCTAATTTTAAAGTGATTAGAGAGTATGTTCACTAGAAAAAAGATTTAGTAAAAGGAAGTTTATTTACCAATAAAATATGCTGCTCAATTTGGTGCTTTTTCATATGTAAGCAAAAAAGCAAGCTGATCTAACCTAAACGTAGTATTTTCTTTGAAAAACAAAAGTCAGTCCCTTGTCAACATAACTTATTTACCACCTTTATTGACATGAGCTGAGAGTTTTGAATTCAGATTTAAATTTTGGTGGCAGTTAATATGTGGCTTCCCTGACAGCTCAGTTGGTAAAGAATCCGCCTGCAACCCAGGAGATCCTGGTTCAATTCCTGGGTCAGGAAGATCTGCTGGAGAAGGTATTCTTGGGCTTTCCTTGTGACTCAGCTGATAAAGAATCCACCTGCAGTGTGGGAGATCTGGGTTCAATTCCTGGGTTGGGAAGATCCCCTAGAGAAGGGAAAGGCTACCCACTCCAGTATTCTGGCTTAGAGAATTCCATGGACTGTATAGTCCATGGGGTCACAAAGAGTCGGACACGACTGAGTGACTTTCACTTTCACTAATATGCACGATGATATGTCCTGTCAAAAGCCTAAATGGAACTTGGCTGTTTGTCAGAGGATATTGCTTTACAGGATATTACGTGCATCAGAGGGAAAGGAAATCACCTCATGGGACTACGTATTGGGTCTTTGTGAAGGGTTAGCTGCAAAGTGCTTTCTGCAGCTCAATGAAATGAAAAGGATGAGAATCATTTTTCTCTTATTTTGCTTCCATCTGATTCTGTTCTGCTAGCAAAGTACTTGAAGGAAAGCATCTATTAATCTTGGAACAACCACTGAATTTAATTACCATGTCTAATGTTAGCTTGTACAAAGTGTTATAGGGATATGTTTTCTTCCATAAGAAGTACAGTACAATATGTTCTTCTATTTCAAATCCATTTCACTTAATTCCAGTGCTCTGACAGGAAAAAACAACACTGCTGCCGACCTTCATATTCAGGCTGCTCTCGCTCACTGAAGTACACACCTGAGAAAAATCACATCCCATTTGCCTTCATCTCAACATACTGCTATATAGCACTATTTCCATTTGTTCCCCTCCTTCCCCAAAAAAATCAGAATGAGGAGAGCATGAATAATCATTGAATTGCAAGAGGCCATGATGAATTTTATTAGTGTACAAAGCATATTGCATGAATTTACCAGGGGTCTTTATTCTGAGCTCACATATGTTCTACAAAGCTGTTATTTTAAACTGCTCATAGAGTGGTACTGAGTGGCTCATTCCACTTCCTTGTATGGTTATTTGCTTTTGCGGCTGGGGTGGTGGGTGGATATTAAACTCCACATGCTGTGATGAGAATCTATACAAAATTTATACTTTTCTGCACATTTTTAGGAGATGAAAGTGGAAATGAAAACAGAAAGCCATATTGATTCTCTTTGGGAGTCTCTCGAATTAAGAAGCTATTTAAAACTGGAAGGTTATTTGATGGTATGTTTGGTATTTGGGTACGGGGTCAACATGTATATTGAAAACAAGAATATTGACAGTTGTGAAATGGTGACCTTCCATCTTCCAGAGGAGTGAAGGAAAGAAAGTTAACTATAATCACAATGCTGTGCATTATATCTTCAGAACTTATTCATCTTCTAATTGCATGTTTGTACCCTTTGACCAACATCTTTGTACCCACTGGCCTGAGCCAACTCCACCTCATGCTGGCCCACCAAAAGCACCCAGCACAGTCTATAGAGGGGACATTCCTACACAAGGCCACCCCTTCAAGACTGGGAAACGTAGCTGCTTCACCTAATTTATAAAAACTAACACAGAAAGTCAAAAAATAAGAGACAGAGGAATATGCTCCAAATGAAAAAACAAGATAAAACCCAGAAAAATCCTAAATAAGTTATTTATCTATTAACATTTCAAAGTAATGACAATAAAGATGCTTACTAAACTCAGGAGAAGAATGGAAGGACACAGTGAAAACTTCAACAAAAAGTTAGAAAATATAAGAAAGAACCAATCAAAGCTGAGGAATATAATAACTGAAATGAAAAATACACTAAAGGGAATCAGTAGTAGATTAGAAGATATGGAAGACTGGATTAGCTGTCTGTGGTGGTTTAGTCGCTAAGTCGTGTCCGACTCTTATGACCCCAATGGACTGTAGCCCGCCATGCTCCACTGTCGGTGGAATTCACCAAGCAAGAATACTGGAGTGGGTTGCCATCTCCTACTGCAGGGAATCTTCCCAACCCAGTGATTGAACCTGGGTCTCCTCTATTGCAGGTGGACTCTTTACCTACTGAGCCACTACAGAAGGCTCAGATTAGCCATCTGGAAGACAGAATAATGGAAATATACAAAAAGAAGTCATACAACAAATGAATAAACATAACAGAATTGTCACCTACTCATAGACATATAGAACAAGCTGATGGTTGCCACAGAGGAGGGAGGGGATCAGTGATATAGGTTAAGGATTTTTAGAGGTACCGATTTCCAGTTATAAAATAGAGTTGTCTTTTCGTCTCCACAGGAAATTGGTTCTGGGAACCCCTGCAGATACCAAAATTGGTGGAAGTTCAAGTCCTGTATATAAAATAATATAGTGCAGTTGTCTCTCCATATTCACAGGCTCATCATCCAAGGGTTGAACCAATGGCAGATTTCAGTTTGTGGTTGGTTGGGTCATTGGTTGTGGGATCCACAGATCACAGCCTACAGATCTGGAGGGCTAACTGTAAATAAGTCACAGGGATGTAATGTACAACATAAGGAATATAGTTGATAATATTATAACTTTTTATGATTACAGATGGTAACTAGACTTATGCTGATCATTTCATAATGTATAAAAATATCTAATTATCATGTCATATACCTGAAACTAATATAGTATTGTAAGTCAATTATACTCCAATAAAAATAGTGCCTACTTCATAGGGTTGAATAGATAAATTATAATCCTCATAAGCAGATACTACCTCTACCCAAAGTGATCTACAGATTTAATGCAATCCATATCAAAATGCAATAATGTTTTTTGCAAAAATAGAAAAGTCCATTCTAAAATTCATATGAAATTTCAAGGAAACCAAAAAGCCAAACCAATTTTGAAAAAGAACAACAAAGTTGGAAGTCTCATGCTTTTTGGTTTCCAACCTTACTATAAAAGCTGCAGTAATCATAATAGTGTGGTACTGGCATAATGACAAACATATAGTCTAATGGAATAAAATAGAGAGCTCAGGAATAAACTCTCAAGTGCAAATTCAAATGATTTTTGACAAGAGTGTGTAAGATTATTCAATGGAGAGAGGATACTCTTTTCAAGAAATGGAGCTGAGAAAACAAAATCTACAGGTAAAAAAATATAAAGTCCAACACATTATCTTACACCACATGGAAAAATTAACTTAAGATGGATCAATGACCTAAATATGAGAGCTAAAACTATTCAGTTCAATTCAGTATAGAACACTTAAATTATAATATAGGAACAGTAAAGCAATTAACAGAGAAGGCAATGGCACCCCACTCCAGTACTTTTGCCTGGAAAATCCCATGGACGGAGGAGCCTGGTGGAGTTGCTAAGAGTCAGACACAACTGAGCGACTTCACTTTTGCTTTTCACTTTCATGCATTGGAGAAAGAAATGGCAACCCACTCCAGTGTTCTTGCCTGGAGAATCCCAGGGACGGGGAAGCCTGGTGGGCTGCCGTCTATGGGGTCACACAGAGTTGGACACGACTGAAGCGACTTAGCAGAGTAGCAGAGCAGAAAGCAATTAATGTCCAGCTAAAAATTAAAAAAAAACTTTTAAATGATAACTTAGGGGAAATCTTTGTAATGTTAGATTTGGCAATGATCTTTTAGATATGACAATGAAAGTAAAAATAGACAAATAGGAATACATCAAAATTAAAAACTTTTGTGTATCACAGGGCACAATCAACAGAATAAAATGGCAACACACAGAATTGGAAAATTATATATCTGATAAGAGGTTAATATCCAAAATATACAAAGAACTCTTACAACTTAGGAAAAAACAAACAACTAAATTTTAAAATGGGTAAAAGACTAAAATAGACATTTCTCCAAAGAAGATACACAATTGCAAATAAATTGCACATTAAAGGATGTGCAACATCATTGTTTGTGAAATACAAATCAAAATCACAATGCTATATCAAGCAACACCAAAATAAAAAAGAAAACCCTGCAGCATTTTTCAATCAAAAATGAGTACTTTGCCTTCTGGGTCAATTTCATAGCATAAATACAATCTTTATTTGGATTGTTAGTTTCCTTTTTCTCTGAAGTTTAATTGGTTTTAATATACAGTAATATGACATGGTTTTAATATTGAAAGGTACTTTGTCATTATATTCTTGTATGATCAAGAAGAAAAATTGTTAATATGGTACATATTATTAAGATACTCTATGCTTTTGAGATAAAAAGCAAAAAAAAAAAAAAAAAAACATTATCAATCATTTATTTCTAAACTGGGATGACCCAGAGGGATGGTAGGGGGAGGGAAGTGGGAGGGGGGTTCAGGATTGGGAACACGTGTACACCCGTGGCAGATTCATGTTGATGTATGGCAAAATCAATACAATATTGTAAAGTAATTAGCCTCTAATTAAAATAAATAAATTTAAATTAAAAAATAAAAAAACAAAAAAATTTCTATTTAATATTTTCAGATGGTGGGTAAGTGAAAAGCATGGAAGAGAAACCATGAATGAGGGGTGAATACCATAATTTAGTAGTATATGATAGCTCTTTTGCCACTAGAATAATAAACAGTAAATGTCCTGTGGGCAGGTATAGTGTCTTACTCTTCTATCTCCTGAATCATTCAATGTAATAATACCTTTTACTTAGTATGTACTCAGCATGTGCTTAGTGTGTAAGTGCATGAGTGAATGAAGAATGGATGAATAAACAAACAAAGGAATAAAGAAATTAGTTGGAGAGATTAAAGAACAGGATATCAGTGATACAGTCAACCTGGAAATTGTAACTCAAGAAATTATGCCATTCCACTATTTTATTAGAAGAGGATTTTGATATTTGGTCAGCATGACTAATATTGTTATAATTAATTAAGCTCAGACTTGTCAGTGATCCAAAAATAAAAACTGATGACTTTTTTGGTAAAGTCTTTCTTTCCCTACACATACAGGGAAAGAGATTATGACTATTTAAGAAAAGATAAGAAATAGAAACAAGCAAAACCTCTAACACCAAGGACTTCCAAGAGATTTTATCTGATGCCATACCTGAAATGTATAACTGAATTATATAACTACCATTTCCCCAAATAGGAGTTGAATATGTAGGTTTTCTTTTATTAGCTGCAAATGGTAGTGGGAAATGTGGAGGGAATGAGGCATGAAGATTTTCCTGTAGAGAAAGTACTTCTTCCTCCTTAACAAATTTGTCTGTGTTCAAAGTCACGTTACCAGTCTTCCTACCCTTCATGGTTGCTCAGTCATTTGAAAACATATGAGCAATCTTGCCCTACTTCACTGTTAAAAATCAAGTCTCCCAAGGTATTTATTAACTACAAAGGGAATGATGGCACCTTTAAAGTGGAGAAATCCAACAGACCCCATTTTAACTAAGTGGTCAAAATTAACATCACCAGTAATGGGACGTACTGACACCATGGACCCTTTGATATAAAACAAAGAAGAACACAACATCACTCTGTGGCATTGTTGCCAAAAATGCTAACCTCAATCTTACGAGGAGAAAACACCAGACAAACACAAATTGAGAGACATTCTAGAAAATTACTGATCAGTCCTCTTCAAAAGTGTCAAGGTCATGAAAGGGAAGGAAGACTGAGGACTGTCACAGATTAAGGGAGACCAAGGAGACATAACAATTTAATGATATTTGTGATCTTGGATTGAATCCTAGGCCATAAAAAGGACTTTAATGGAAAATTTGGTGAAATCCGAATGAAGTCTGCAGTTTAAAGTTATTGTACCAGTGTTAATTTCCTGGTTTTGATAATTGTACCATGGTTAGGGAGGATGTTAACACTAAGAAAAGCTGGGTAAGTGTTATATGAAAACACACTGTATTAGTTTTGCTAGTAAATTCAAAATTAGTTTTTCTGAAAGTCTAAAATTAGCTCAAAATAAGCTAAAAAAATCAGATGCCCCCTCAATATGAATGGATATCTTTCAGAGATAAGTAAGTAGAGACACATTGTCAAGTGGCCAAAATAGAAGTCAAGACAATGTGACTTACACTGGAATCACCTCTAATTTCCCTTTATCCACTCTTAACTAATGGAATCTATCATTAGTATTACTTCATTACCTCTCCAATCAGTCTGCTAGGTGCTATAGTGCTCATTATCATTATACCATCTGATTTTAGTTGTTTTAATTGGTTACATTACGCAAGTTTGAAAAAGGCAAAGAAAAAGCTCAAAAAGTTTTGAAAGCACTGCCATCTGCTCCTAAGAGTGCTATATTTCCCTTTTTTCCCTGATTTTCACTGTCTACCAGACCAAAAATATGTTTGCCATCATCATGTCATTCTAACTTCAGTGGTAAGGAAGCTTACCACTTATTTTTAAAATGCTCCAATATTTTTGGTATTTTCAGTGTGAGATATCAGTTGATCTGGCTCCATATACAAACAAACAAAAAATATACCTCCTAACAACCCTTCCCCCAATTTTTCTTATCTCCATTCTCTGGCATTAGAATTTTTAGAAACAGTCTTCACCACAATATGGAAAATACTTCTGGTTTCCAATTATCAGTTGCCAGAGAGTTGAGGACTTATTCTGTATGAACTGTCTCAGTTTTTACAAAAGCAATTAGGACTTTTCCAGCTTGAAAATAACCCTCTTCAGATTGATTCAGATGCCAAAGCTGAAGTGAAATTCACCCTAGACAAGAAGTTATTTTTATCTGGAATACTGCTAAATGGAGTTAAATAATAAAATGTATATGAAAATTCACAACTGTTTAAAACTAAAATCTGGTTTTAGTTTTATACATATTTATATACTACATATACAACCAACTATTGTGTGTATATATATATGTATATACACAACAGTGCATAGAGAGTATATACTATATACATATATAGTATACAGTGAATATAGTATAGAATATATATAATATATACAATATATATTATATACCATGTATATAAATAGTATATAGATAGTATTGTTGTTCTTGTTTAGTCACTCAGTCGTGTCTGACTCTTTGTGACCCCATGGACTGCAGCCTGCAAGGCTCCTCTGTCCATGGGATTCTCCAGGCAAGAATACTGGAGTGGGTATATATATATACACACACTGTATATACTATCTATAAACATATTTATATACTATATATACAACCAATTATTTTGTATATATGTATGTATATACACAAGAGTATATATAAAGTACATACAATATATATTGTATATACTAAATATAGTATATATAATATATACAATATATACTATATACAGCATATATAAATAGTATATAGATAATATACAATATATATATCTATACACTATATATAATACATACACACACACAATAGTTAGTTGCAGTTATAAGGAGACAAACATCAACTTGTCTTGGGCAATGTTAGTCTCTATTTTTTAGTAGGGAATTATACTGCCTTAGTTATGAATCTGTTCACTTTGGTTGCCTTTGGTATGTCAGAATTCCTTGACTGGAGCCTAATATATAAGTTGGGAAGTGAACGATAGGGAAGAAATAAAGTTATGAAACTGGAGCCTATTATACAGAGTGAAGTAAGCCAGAAGGAAAAACATAAATACAGTATATTAACGCATATATATGGAATTTAGAAAGATGGTAACAATAACCCGGTGTACGAGACAGCAAAAGAGACACTGATGTATAGAACAGTCTTATGGACTCTATGGGAGAGGGAGACGGTGGGAAGATTTGGGAGAATGACATTGAAACATGTAAAATATCATGTAAGAAACGAGTTGCCAGTCCAGGTTCGATGCACGATACTGGATGCTTGGGGCTAGTGCACTGGGACGACCCAGAGGGATGGTATGGGGAGGGAGGAGGGAGGAGGGTTCAGGATGGGGAACACATGTATACCTGTGGCGGATTCATTTTGATATTTGGCAAAACTAATACAATTATGTAAAGTTTAAAAATAAAATTAAAAAAAAATAAAGTTATGAGATATGGAATAGCTTTCAAGAGACTTACTAAATAGACATGGCAGAGAGAAAGACTAATAGTTCTGGAATGAGGAACTAACTGATGAATATGGAGGAGCCTTGAGGGGAGATAGAGGGATACACATGGAAAGTAAGCCTTCACTCCCTTAGCAAAGAGGCACAAACCTTCTGTCTCCAAAGTGGAAGGGAGCGAAGAAGTTGAAGGAGGCTAATGATGCAGAGGAAATGTGAGATGAAATGGAGGGAAGCTGAAGAAGCTGGCAATGTATGATTTCTGTTCTTTCCTAACAAAGTCAGAGAAGAGTGAATGTGTTGGGGAGACAGGTGAAGCAAAGAAGGAGTTCAGGACTCTAGAAGAATGAACTCAGCATCATGGAGACTGGCACTGATACCAGTGAAAGGCTTGCTGGAAAAAAAAAAACCAAAACAATTGCAGCCCACATTTATATATAACAGAATCATTATCTAAACTTTGAAATTCTCTCTAGCCACTCTGCTATTATTTATGGTTTTCCTACAATTCACTTATTTCTTTTCAAATGAATTTTAAGCAAGTTTAGATTACTCTAAGAAATAACCCTTGGCATTTCCTCAGCAAAGTCTAACTGCATTTGTTCCAGTCCAGTTTGCAACCTTCCCTATCTTTGTGCTTACTCTAGTTTCACAGCTGTTGGCTATACCTCTCAATCTCTTCCCTACCAAGAAGTGTATTAATGCACTTTTCAGCCTTGTTCTATTCATTCATGAAAACAGCAAAGTTCTCTTCTTCCCTATAAATAGCTTATAGACTATCCTATAATTTTAAAGGCTGTGTTTAAGTGTGAATTTTTGTTCATTGAAAACCTGGAAATGTAACCTGGAAATGAGTGTTGAAGGTGGGGTAGGCTAGGGCAGGGGTTTAGATGAATAGTCAGCTATGAAGAAATTCAATTTGATTTGGTCTTTCATTTCACTTCACTGTATTTCTTCTCTGGTCATTTGCTTTACACTCTCCTCATTGAGGTCACCATCCTTGTTGATGATTCTCCTATTTTAGACTGGCCTCTGTTATACTGATTTCCTAAAGCCCAATGACCTCCAATTCCATTGCATTTTAGTCACTCATTATGCTTCTGAAATTTTCATTTCTCTCAAATTCCTCCTCTGGCTCTACAATCCCTTCTCCAACATCCTCACACATAATGAGCCAGAGCTTTAATCTTCTCATGACTACTTCCTGGTCTTCTATGCTTTTCAATTCTTTTACTTTGTCACCCTAATTTTTAGTTAACAACTTTAACTGAGTACATCTTAGGTGAAAAAACCCCAAGTGTATAATGCCTTTCCTCTTTAATATCTGTATTTTCTACTTTTCCCACTCCATTGACTGTATTGCTAAAATCTCAACACTTTCCCAGTTGGGTCCACCACAATTCATGACATCTAGTTTAAGATAAACCTCAACTGCTGTCTACAAGCTCTTTTATATTCTGTTCATATGAGAGGTTGTAAAGGGCCTCCACAAAGCTTCTGTCCTACCCTACTTCCACTCATACTAGGAATCATACTGTGAGACTACAAAGGCCAATACCTTTGAGCACAGCATCCCAACTTCACCTCCCCCCACTTAAGGCTTTCTCAACTTCCTTTTTTTCTTTTTTCTGAGGAAGAAACATCTCGGCTTGCTACCACTCTCACCATCCTCCAGTCCATCATGGAAAAAGATAATCTGCCGACAGGACAACACTAATCCACTGACTTTGAAGTAGGGTCCAAACATATTAACCTGCCACTGAAGGTCTTCTACAAGATGATCCAAATTTACCATTCCGTAATAGTGTCCTATCAGCTCCTTACATAATGTTTCCTAAACTGCCCTCAAACTGAACTAATTGTTCTTCCGCAAAGGTGCCTTGCATTCCATGCCTACATGCCAGGTAGAGTCAAGGTCAGGTCAGTTCAGGTCAGTTCAGTCGCTCAGTTGTGTCCGACTCTTTGCGACCCCATGAATCGCAGCACACCAGGCCTCCCTGTCCATCACCAACTCCCGGAGTTCACTCAGACTCACGTCCATCAAGTCAGTGATGCCATCCAGCCATCTCATCCTCTGTCGTCCCCTTCTCCTCCTGCCCCCAATCCCTCCCAGCATCAGAGTCTTTTCCAATGAGTCAACTCTTCGCATGAGGTGATAAAAGTGTTGGCGTTTCCGCTTTAGCATCAGTCCTTCCAATGAACACCCAGGACTGGTCTCCTTTAGAATGGACTGGTTGGATCTCCTTGCAGTCGGAGGGACTCTCAAGAGTCTTCTCCAACACCACAGTTCAAAAGCATCAATTCTTCAGTGCTCAGCTTTCTTTATAGTCCAACTCTCACATCCATACATGACCACTGGAAAAACCATACCCTTGACTAGATGGACCTTTGTTGACAAAGTAATGTCTGCTTTTGAATTGTTATCTAGGTTGGTCATAACTTTCCTCCCAAGGAGTAAGCGTCTTTTAATTTCATGGCTGCAATCACCATCTGCAGTGATTTTGGAGCCCCCCAAAATAAAGTCTGACAGTGTTTCCACTGTTTCCCCATCTATTTCCCATGAAGTGATGGGACCAGATGCCATGATCGTAAGCCAACTTTTTCACTCTCCTCTTTCACTTTCATCAAGAGGTTTTTGAGTTCCTCTTCACTTTCTGCCATAAGGGTGCTGTCATCTGCATATCTGAGGTTATTGACATTTCTCCCAGCAATCTTGATTCCAGCTTATGCTTCTTCCAGCCCAACATTTCTCATGATGTACTCTGCATATAAGTTAAATAAGCAGGGTGACAATATACAGCCTTGACGTACTCCTTTTCCTATTTGGAACCAGTCTGTTGTTCCATGTCCAGTTCTAACTGTTGCTTCCTGCATATAGGTTTCTCAAGAGGCAGGTCAGGTGCTCTGGTATTCCCATCTCTTTCAGAATTTTCCACAGTTTATTGTGATCCACACAGTCAAAGGCTTTGGCATAGTCAATAAAGCAGAAATAGATGTTTTTCTGGAACTCTCTTGCTTTTTCCATGATCCAGCGGATGTTAGCAATTTGATCTCTGGTTCCTCTGCCTTTCCTAAAACCAGCTTGAACATCTGGAAGTTCACGGTTCATGTATTCCTGAAGCCTGGCTTGGAGAATTTTGAGCATTACTTTACTAGAGTGTGAGATGAGTGCAATTGTGCGGTAGTTTGAGCATTCTTTGGCATTGCCTTTCTTTGGGATTGGAATGAAAACGGACCTTTTCCAGTCCTGTGGCCACTGCTGAGTTTTCCAAATTTGCTGGCATATTGAGTGCAGCACTTTCACAGCATCATCTTTCAGAATTTGAAATAGCTCAACTGGAATTCCATCACCTCCACTAGCTTTGTTCGTAGTGATGCTTTCTAAGGCCCACTTGATTTCACATTCCAGGATGTCTAGCTCTAGGTGAGTGATCACACCACCGTGATTATCTTGGTTGTGAATATCTTTTTTGTACAGTTCTTCTGTGTATTCTTGCCACCTCTTTTTAATATCTTCTGCTTCTGTTAGGTCCATACAATTTCTGTCCTTTATCAAGCCCATCTTTTCATGAAATGTTCCCCTGGGATCTCTGGTTTTCTTGAAGAGATCTCTAGTCTTTCCCGTATTATCTTCTATTTATGTAATCTGAGTTTAAATTCTAACTTAGCCTCTTGCCAGCTGGTTGACCTTAGTCAGGGATGTAGAATCAGTGATCCTCGGTTTCTTCCCTAGCTATTATACTTGTGAGAATCAAATAAAACAGCAATTATTACAGTGCTTGAAAAACTGCATAATGCTATTAAAATGTAAAGTATTCTTTCATTCAATAAATATTCATTTAGCACCCACTACTTGCCAGGCATTAGTACTGCTGCCACTGACTTCCCAAATGAACATTATATACTTAAGGACACAGAACCACTCTGCATCCACTGATCAGCATAAACAAAACAACCAGCAGAATCAAGACATAAAGAAAATCCACATAAACTTGAGGTTTGGCTAATACTGTCTTTGAGAAACATTATTTGTGGACGGGTTGATAGCCAGTTTAATTTTCCTTTAGATTTTACATCTTTGTTGCTGCTTTTCTGAACACCAAAATCAATTCAAATCAATAACCTAAATAAAGGAATTGTGAAAGCTTAATAGAAGCAGGAGTAGAATCTATTCCTTTTATTTCTCAGAATGTGAATCTCTGATTTTAAAAACTATATATTGCTTTAAGTAAGCCCATGTCTTGAATCTCTTCCTTCCATGCCAGATGGAATGTTCAGGAGCAGATTGTACAAGCAAGCTTGCAAGGGAACATGGTCTTGTAAATATAGCTTCTCTTGGTGATGGCTGTGACTCTACTTGGTAAAGAGAAGACCTTACTGAAAGGGTGTTTTTCACTAAGGTCACCAACACAAAAAGCACACACCAAAAAGTACATTCTCTCCAGTACTGATGGACTTGTACTAGTGCCAGTAAAATGATTGCTGATTTCTAGAGTTAGGGGGTTGGGGAAGCGGGTGGACAGAAAGCTATCCAGTGAACAAGCTGTTTCTCTTTCTCACTCCTCACTCCTCCTTTTTAAAAAATCCAAAATAGAAATTTCAAAGCTTGAAAAACTTCAAGGCAATTTAATTTAAGTTGCTTCCATGACTTTAAACACTGAATGTTCACACCTACGTCAGTACTACATTGAGAACCTCCCACTCAGATACTGTATTTAGGAAAGAAAGGATGCTGTGGTCTGAGATGAGGCCTAGATTTGAGTGATCTTGAGTTCTTAGATGAGTTCTTCAGCAAGACTCCAGAGTTTAGCAGATTTAATTCTTACTCCTCAGTGAGGTTGGGTCAGTTTTCAGGAAGTTTTCCTTTAGTGGTAACTACTAGAGATAAAAATATTTATTATAAGATAAATAAAATCCCTATATGACCTGTTTCATCATTTGCATATATCATGCTTCACACAATAAGCTTTTTTTCCTAAGAATCTGGATACATATTGAGTTTTAGCCTTAGGATTCTCCTGATATAATCCTGAGTGGGCAGGCATTGCTACTTCTCCCCACACTTAGGTAGTGACAACAACCCATGCTCCACTTTCTTTAACAGTGTTTGCACCTTTATTAGTTTTCAATATATAGTATGGATTCACTGATCATCCCTTTTTTGGGGAAGTAAAATTTGGCTTTAGTGTTTAAGCCAACTTGCATATCTGGCACATTATTTTACACCCCACCATTTTCATGTTTTTTTAGCTTAAGGCAAGCCAGGTGAGTAGGCGTCATCCAAGATAAAATCTTGCTGACTTTTTTTCCCTAAAGAAAAGCTAGCGAACAGGAGGTGATAAACGCTATGCTTCCTACTCAGACTCTGTCACATAAGATGTCATTTTTTATTTTAATTATATTCTTTGCCAACTCAAAGAGGCAAGTAATTTTACTGCATATTATCCTACCTTTGTTAGAGTTCCTCGCAAGCATCAGTGGAAGGTCTTTCATTTGTTGTGCCAGAGCTGTTTTTAAATAGCCAATTCCAAACCAATCTCTTGGCATCTTGGAGAAAGAAACAGATTATTTGTTGTCAAAAAAGCAGAGCAGACAATTGCTAAAATGTAAGCCAAGTATGAAAAATGAAACATTTTTCTGAAACAATATAGCAGTTGGACAGAGTTTTTATTTTCTTTTTAAGAACAAAAGCCATATACTTCATTCCTCTCAAGTAGTAGCATTGACCAAAAGGGCCGACGTATACAGACATTCAAAATGCTGAAAACAAAGGATAAATCAAAAGCTCATATCTTAGTTGGATTTCCAAGAATCAGAGCCTGCCACGAGGATTCTATTGCCAGTTGTGTACTGGGAGTCAAAGGACCACTAATAGAGTGAAAGGAATATGGGAAAAGAAAGGCAGCCCTTTCAAGGAAAAAGTCTATTTATTATTAAGTCAACTATCACAGTGGGTATCCTGAGAGAAGACTCAGGAAATGCTATAAAATGTATGCTTCAGAATTATCATACCCAGGGACCAAGGGAGCTGGGGCTTTTATACCCCAACTTCTGGCAATCGTTGGTTGAAGGCTACTGAGGTAGTCGAGAGACAGTAACTATTTCAACAATGTCTCTGATTTGCCTTTCCAGTTTCAGAAAAAGCCCCCAGGCCTAGAGACGCAGACACTGGTAGCTGGAAGGGGGCTGGAGCATGCTAGCCAGTTAGGTCCAAAGGAGAGAGCAGCAGACCGACAGCATCTGCAATAGTTTCCCTTTGTGCTGAACCATGACAGAGCAGACAGAGCATGTTGTATTGGTCTCTGTTATGGGACCTCCAGCTAGGGTCCCCAGATTGAGCCAATAAAAATACGGTATGCCTAGTTTAATTTAATTTCAGATAAACAACAAATCACTCGTTAGTATACATTTTGTATTCTTTTATGAGATGGTTGGTCAGGTGTGGCTATAAGAGAGGACAGGAGGCATTTATTATATTCACAGATTCTAGAGACAGGAGACATGGTACACTGGTCAAGGCCACATAGGAAAGATATCAGAGTGGTCAGGAGGCAGAAGTCAGGAGCAAAGGAAAGGTTTAGGTCACAGCCTTTATTGGGGTTTCCACAGGAAAGGCAAAGCGGGGCAGAGTGAACAGTTTAGGATTGGCTAGACTGAAAATTTTTGTTGGGCTTTGAGCTATAGAAGTAGTACTTAGTTGCCTAGCATCTGGCCTGGGATGATTAAGGCAGAGGAATATGGTCCTGTGGTGTGTACAGGCAAGATATGGGAGCGATGGCTCTGAATTGCTTAGTTTATACATCAAAAACATGCTCTGCCTAGGTCCTTGGCAATGTCTAAGAAACAGCTAGCTCGGAAAGGGGCAACCTCTTCCCAGCCAGAAAGATTTCTTATTAAGATGTCAAAACATCATAATATACATAAAATTAAAAATACTTACCATACAGTATAAGTATGTCCATGACAACAAATGATTTGTTGTTTATTAAAATTCAAATTGAACTCATGTTACTGTATTTTATCTGTCAACTCCATCTACAGAAAGACATGACAGAGGCAACAAACTCAGCATGTCTAGGAGGAGCAGTGGTCCATTCACACTCCCCTCTCCCCTCCTTTCCTGTATTTCCCACTTGTCATTGACTCAGGTGAAACACCTTTGCCTTCTATGTGAAAAATGGAGGTGGTAAGAATCTGTTGAATTGAACAGTGGAGAGATGAGGGACAGATATTTGGTCCTAGAAGCAAACAGATGTCTTTTTCATGATGATAAAGACATCTACATACAAAGCTTATGCTGCTGTTGCCGCGTAGTTGCTCAGTCGTGTCTAACTCTGTGACTCTATGGACTGTAGCCCACCAGGCTCCTCTGTCCATGGGATTCTCTAGGCAAGAGTACTAGAGTGGGTTGCCATGCCCTCCTCCAAGGGGTCTTCCCGACCCAGGGATCGAACCCGGTTCTCCTGCATTGCAGGTGGATTCTTTACCACTGAGCCACCAGGTAAGCCCATAAAGGCTATGGGCACCAGTAAATAATAAAAGATGCTCACACTTATTGAAACTTCTTTTTCATGTGCGGCACTATTCTACATGATTTGCACGTATTGTTCAATTAATTTCAGAACAACATTATGAGGTAGGTACTGTTAAATTATCCTTGATTTTCAGATAAGAACATAAGACAGAAAAATTAAGTAGCCTGCCTAAAGCTATATAGCTAGATACTATATCTCCAGAAACCATACTCTTTTTTTTTTTTTTTTGGTATAGCCTTACACCAGAAACCATACTCTTAACCACCATGCTAGAGAGAGAAAGAGGAGATAGTTGATGGGAAACGGGATAAGAGATTCACCAAGGAAATGAATGTGAGAAATATTGTAAGGAAAACCAGGAGACCCTGGTTGGATTCCTGGGTGGGGAAGATCCACTGGAGAAGGGATAGGCTACCCACTCCAGTATTCTCGGGCTTCCCTGGTGGCTCAGCTGGTAAAGAATCCACCTGCAATGCAGGAGACCTGGGTTTGATCCCTGGGTTGGGAAGATTGCCTGGAGAAGGGAAAGGCTACCCACTTCAGTATTCTGGTCTGGAGAATTCCATGAACTGTACAGTCCATGGGGTCACAAAGAGTCGGGCAGGACTGAGTGACTTTCACTCTCACCTTTTTTTGGTAATGAATTTTCAAATGCACACAAGATGTCTACCAAAAAAAACAAAAACAAAAGCAAGATAAGGTGAAGCTGGAAAAGATGTGGTTTTATAAGAGAATCCTTGAGAATAATAAAGTTCTATCTTGTCTGTGAACAGAAAACAATTCTGGCTAGACACTAATGAAAGTCCCACACCTTTCAAATGCCAAATTATGCCCTTAAAATATGATGTTCTCTTAACAACTAGGGATATGGCACAGAGAGATGGCACAGGGTGTTATTTGGTATCCAGCCCTAGCCTGGATGTGAAATGGGGGCAAATAATAGCATCTGAAAAAGTCAGCCTGAAAACAGTCATTTAAGTCTTCTCTGGAATCCAAGGTGGGTGTCAGAAAATCTGGAAGAGGTAGAGGTTAGATTGCAGAAAGCAGCATCTTCCAATGGCTAACCGAGAGGAGAGCTCACAAAGGACACAGAATGGGAGACACAGCTGTAAACTCAATGCTTTTGGCTCTCCATCAGAGTAATGAAAATGGAAATATCAAAATCAGTTCATTATTTAAAAAAAAACAAACTCTTTTCTGGCTCTGTCCAGTGGAGGAGTCTGGAGATAATGACACCACACAGAGTGGCATTGACCTTATCTGATATTCAAATTTGATATCTAAATGTCATTTTTCTCTGAAAGGAAACAGGGTTCTTTACAGAAAAGGCTGGTTATAGGTCTGAGGCAAGAAGAGTATGGGAGTGAACCTGAAATATTTTCTGTGCCATAAAGCAAGAAAACACTCAAAGAGTATTGTAAGGACGTAAGAGCCAATTTGAAGGAGCTCCTACTGGGTAAATTTGAGACAATTTGAGCATCAAAAAGAATAATGGCCATAAATTATTATAATGCTAAATAAATAAAAATCAATGTGCCTAAGTGATGCTCAGGGAAAAGAAAGAGGGAAGGAAATGCTCTTTTCTGCTGAAAGATGTAAGCTAATAAATACAGAATGACTGACAAAAAGAGAAAATCACCCTTATGCAGCCATAATGTGATAATTGGTTTATATAAGAATGATAAAGTCATTGGATAAAGGATTATTGGGAAACAGGATGTTTGCATGGTGTAAAAATGTGATCCTTGGATTACTCAGTAATTGCAGAGAAAGATTTTCTTTATTTATTGGAGTATAATTGCTTTACAATGTTGTGTTAGTTTCTGCTGTACATAGTTTTCCTTTCTATTGGAGAAATCTGGTGGACTCAAGGAAGCACTTGTCTATAAAATGGACATGATAATAGTAACTACTTCCGAGAGTGGTTGTAGAGAGTAAATAAACCAATCCATGCAAAACACATACTACTGAGCCGCAGAGTTAGGGCACAGAAGCTAACACTACTATAACAGCAATAATTCTTATTCATACTATTTTATTTAAGTGAAGTGAAAGTCACTCAGTCATGTCCGATTCTTTGCAACCCCATGGACTATACAGTTCATGGAATTCTCCAGGCCAGAATACTGGAGTGGGTAGCCTTTCCCTTCTCCAGAGGATCTTCTGAACCCAAGGATCAAACCCAGGTCTCCCGCATTACAGGTGGATTCTTTACCAGCTGAGCCACAGGGAAGCCCATTTTATCTAAGCTAAAGGCCAACCCAAGGCCTAGAGTCAAAGCTGGTCAAATGGTTTACTTTTCTTTATTTTCCACAAAGACACTAGCCAAATCACAAACCTTAGTAACTGGATGGCTAGTATCAAAAAGTGGCAAACTCAAAAGCATAGATCCAGAAGCAAATTGTCCCAGTGTCTAGAAAAAGATGTGTAGACAGTTTACTTCAGACCTTTCCAGAGTGGGGATACTCTTCAGCTTTTTTCTAGAGTGAGATACAAACTTTTCACCTTCCTCTCTTGCCCACAGGCAGGAAAGAGTAAAGAGATTTAAAGAGAGAAAAAGATGGCTGAGACTTTCCCCAAGTGGCAGCATCCTTAGTACCCATGACCACTCTTCCTCTAAGGAAGAAAATGCTTTTGAAGGGCTGATATAGGTACCCAAAAAGAATATGATGGTTGAGATTTTCCCTAAGAGAAATACAGCCCCAATTCACTTGTGCCGAGATACCTGTAAGATGATTATTTTAAAACATGATGGACATATTATTCCAATGCCAGCTAATTTATTTCCCTCCTTCTAAGGCTTCACCCCCTAGAAAAATGTGTCTGGCTGAGAAATTGTGCCTCTTGAAGTTCACCAGTCCTCAGCACACTCCTTTACTTTGAGGAAAGTTGAGGTGATAATGATGGAGACAGTAGGAATTTGCTGTGAGCTTCTCTTGGCTAAAGCCTCTCTAGATTAGCAGGTATTGTTGGGCCTTACACTTTTAGTGCAGTCCTCCCTGAATGAATTCTATTACCAGCATCTGCATCTCTTTGCCAGAGAGCTTTCTCTAGCAACTTGGGCCAGTTCTGCCTACTGCCCAGCAGGTCAGAAGTGCTAGAGAATTAATACCCTTGAAACAGTCCTCAGTCCATGACAAACAGGACTTGGAGGATTTAGTCCCCAGATCTCTAAACTCTTGTGTGAGATAACTCTAAGGTATGCATCCTGCACTGGTTTCCAGAGTTCTCCAATGGGATGAAGCACTAGTTTTGCACAATAGTGTCCTCTTAATAAAACACACCTTACTGGTTGCCTTTCCTTCCTTGTCTCTCCTCCCTACTCCTTTATTGTTGTCCTCTCAGACCACCCCCCTAATAAAGTATTTGTGCCAGAATTCTTGTTCTTAGGAGGAACACCAGTTATGATGCCTGACTAAACCAAAATTAGCACTTCTAGAGTCACAAATGCACTATGTGATCAAATCAATAATGGAGACTAGTATAAAAAGCTACATTGAAAGTGATCATCTGTAATCTGAGAGCATTGGGATGGGGAAACTTGTGAGAAATCTCCTGGAGCTTCTTCTTGCTATATATGTTTGCCTGAGTGGCTAAGGGTGGTTTATAGTCTATCTTGAGCAATGTTAATATCCTTATATGGGACAATACTCAAAACGTGTGCAAACTATAATCACATAAACCCTGGAGTAGGGTCCTGAAAGATGTCAGAAACGGTGGGACCAGAACAGTTGTAGAAGGAGCAACTGACCAGAGTTGGTTTCTGAGCCATGGTCATTTGCTATCCAGTAGTAGTAATATTTCACTATTTTAGCAATCAGCACAGCCATACTAGTGAATACTGATTGAATATCAGTCCTATGCTAAGGTACTGAGTTTTTATGACATTGGTTAAATGATAGATTCCCAAGGTTTAAAAAAATAAGTTCCTTATCAGATCCTCAAGAATAACTACAAATGATAATGCCGTACAATCTCTGGCTAGAGTGTGATTTGAGACTTCCCAGATGGTGCAGGCAGGAGAATCTGCCTGCCAATGCAGGGGGCATGGGTTTGATCCCTGGTCAGAGATGAGCAACTAAGTCTGTGCACCACAACACTGAGCCCCGTACTCTAACCCCACGAGCTGAAACTACTGAAGCCCACATGCCTAGAGCCTGTGCTCTGCAGCAAGAGAAGCCACTGTAATGAGAAGCCTGCGTACTGCAACAAAGTGTAGCTCTGCTAACTGTAACTAGAGAAAGCCCGCGCAAAGCAATGACAAATACCCAGCACAGCCAGAAAAAAAACGTTTTTAATTGAAAAAAAAAGGAGTTTTGGAATAATAATCATTTCATGGGGCAATAAATTTTAAAAGAATTATTCTATAACAAAATACACAGAGTACTAAAAGCAAAATAATGTGTTTTGATTTTTTTTTTCTTCAAAATGACCTCAGGGTCATTATTACAAATACCAATTTTCACTGTTTTGTAGATATGTTGGAAAAAGAACACACGACAACATACTATACACCCCAGTTTTTGCAAACTAATTATAATGAAACATTCATATTACTTGGAAAGACATTTTTGAATACATTTCCTTTCCTTAGAATAGTTGCAACAATAAGGGAATTTTTTTTTTCAAATTTGAAAAAGATATTTTAAAGACATCTCTTACAGGGTTACCAATAAATATATAAATTCAATTAGAGATGCTATTTCTGTTATAGGGAAATGTCAGAGTGCAGGATATAGGATAAACCTGGTCTAGGCTATATGAGAGATTATTTTATGAATTCTTGCTCTGTATGGAAGAAGCCTCAAAAAGCATACCTACAGCTTCAGGTAACAATTGGGTCCTAACGAATCTTTTTAAAGTAAACCAGATTTCAAAAAAAATAATAAGGTTAAAATGTAAAGGCTTATCTTCCAACCCTTTCCTTTCAAATTGAATGATGAGTATTCAGGGCAAAAATACCAATAAACATCAAATTACTATAATAAGGAAGAAAAGTTATGACCAACCTGCTGCTAAGTCACGTCAGTCGTGTCTGACTCTGTGCGACCCCATAGATGGCAGCCCACCAGGCTCCTCCATTCGTCCCTGAGATTCTCCAGGCAAGAACACTGGAGTGGGTTGCCATTTCCTTCTCCAATGCATGAAAATGAAAAGTGAAAGGGAAGTCACTCAGTTGTGTCCCACTCCTAGTGACCCCATGGACTGCAGCCTACCAGGCTCCTCCGTCCATGGGATTTTCCAGGCAAGAGTACCAGATTGGGGTGCCATTGTCTTCTCTGATGACCAACCTAGACAGTTTATTAAAAAGCAGAGACATTACTTTGACAACAAAAGTCCATCTAGTCAAAGCTATGATTTTTCCAGTAGTCATGTATGGATGTAAGAGTTGGATTATAAAGAAAGCTGAGCGCTGAAGACCTGATGCTTTTGAACTGCAGTGTTGGAGAAGACTCTTGAAAGTCCCCTGCGCTGCAAGGAGCTCCAACCAGTCCATCCTAAAGGAAATAAGTCCTGAATATTCACTGGAAGGACTGATGCTGAAGCTGAAACTCCAATACTTTGATCACCTGATGCGAAGAACTGACTCGTTTGAAAGGACTCTGATGCCGAGAGGGACTGGGGGCAGGAGGAGAAGGGGACGACAGAGGGTGAGATGGTTGGATGGCATCACTGACTCGATGGACATGAGTTTGAGTAAACTCCAGGAGTTGGTGATGGACAGGAAGGCCTGGCATGCTGCAGTCCATAGGGTCACAAAGAGTTGGACACAACTGAGTGACTGAACTGAACTGAATAATTATATAACTATACAAACATTCTAGAGATACTGTGAGATTAACAAATATTTTTTCAAAAGAATAAAGTTGCATCAGAGATTTTCACCAAAAGCAAGCTCTGCTTCCAGAAAAGATGGTGACATGAGCCTTAATGTCTAATCCTTCTTTTTGTTTCCTGTATATTCCATATAAATTATGTTTTTCTCTCCTTCTTACCTTTTTTAATATTGGGTATTTTTATTTTTTTTTATTGTTTTTCAGCAGCATTAGCATTTTCTCAACTCTATTAGTGTTTATCCTAGAGGTTACAACATAAATCCTTGAATTATTACAGTCTAACGAAAAGTGGTACCACTTCCCAGAAAATAAGACCATGAAACTGTTTTACTCCATTTACCCCTTTCCCAGCTTTTGTGTTGTTATATATTTTAATTCTAATTATATTTTCAATCACATCAAACATTATGTTTTCATAGACTTTGGTTTTCAACAGGTTTACTATTATATGCCTCAGAATGATTTCTTTGTACTTTTGGACTTCTAGAATTTCTTGAATATACAACCTGATGCCTTTTATCCATTTTCAAAAATTATCTTCTCTAAAGTCACTTCTGCTCTGTCTTCTCTCTCATCTCCCTCTGGAACTTCAATCATATTTATTGATTGAAAATGAAATCAATGAAAAGTCAGATTATTTCATTGTGTTCCGTATATCTCTTATGCTCTTGTCTATTTTCCATCCTTCTGTTCTATGTGCTTCAGCTTAGGTATTTTCTTTTCTATCTTGCAGTTTATTATTCTGTTTTCAGCTGTGTCTAATATGCTACTAAATCCATATCTTAATTTCAGATATTTCATTTTCAGTTTCCTATATTTTCATTTGATGATATTTTATATTTTCCAGTACCCTATTAAAATTCATGTTGCCATTTAAATCCTTGAAAATATTAATCACAACTATTTTTTTTATTTTAAAATTAATTTATTTATTTTACTTTACAATATTGTATTGGTTTTGCCATACATCAACATAATCACAACTATTTTAATGTCCATGCTTGATAACTACTTTTTTTCAATTTTCATATACATTTATGTTTCTATTATTCTTTGGTAAATTTATGTTGGGTGCATAACTGATTATTTTTTCATTGAATGCTGCTGCTGCTGCTGCTGCTGCTGCTGCTGCTGCTAAGTCACTTCAGTCGTGTCCGACTCTGTGCGACCCCATAGACGGCAGCCCACCAGGCTCTCCCGACCCTGGGATTCTCCAGCCAAGAACACTGGAGTGGGTTGCCATTTCCTTCTCCAATGCATGAAAGTGAAAAAATAAAGTGAAGTCGCTCAGTCATGTCCGACTCCTAGCGACCCCATGGACTGCAACCCACCATGCCCCTCCGTCCATGAGATTTTCCAGGCAAGAGTACTGGAGTGGGGTGCCATTGCCTTCTCCACATTGAATGCTAGGCATTATGTATAAAACATTTAGAGATAATTTGATGCTTTAGATGAGGTTATATTTATCCAGAGAGAATTTAGTCTTGCTTCTGGTAATCTAAAAAGACCACTTTAATCCAATCCAAGATTTATTCAATATCTGATTCATAGCTGAACTTTTGACTTTGTAAGAGCTGCTCTATGTCTGACATACCCTAACTCTTAGGTAGTCATTTGTGGTCAGAACATAAGGTCAAACTGTTTACCTGGGCTATACCTCCATTGGATTTCTTTTTTTTTATTTTTATTTTATTTTTAAACTTTACAAATTGTATTAGTTTTGCCAAATATCGAAATGAATCCGCCACAGGTATACATGTGTTCCCCATCCTGAACCCTCCTCCCTCCTCCCTCCCCATACCATCCCTCTGGGTCGTCCCAGTGCACTAGCCCCAAGCATCCAGTATCGTGCATCGAACCTGGACTGGCAACTCATTTCATACATGATATTATACATGTTTCAATGTCATTCTCCCAAATCTTCCCACCCTCTCCCTCTGCAACAGAGTCCATAAGACTGTTCTATACATCAGTGTCTCTTTTGCTGTCTCATACACAGGGTTATTGTTAGCATCTTTCTAAATTCCATATATATGCGTTAGTATACTGTATTGGTGTTTTTCTTTCTGGCTTACTTCACTCTGTATAATAGGCTCCAGTTTCATCCACCTCATTAGAACTGATTCAAATGTATTCTTTTTAATAGCTTGTCCATCGAACTACCACAATCTCTATTTTCCCTCTCTGGGCCTATTTTCTCTCTTGTATATTAGCTCTGTATCTTCTTTCTGTCTTGGTGACTCAGATGCCTTAAAAAAATGTTTCTCTCATGTTTCATCCAATTTTGCTAGATCTTCTCTTCAGGTTGATTGTTCTAAAACAAACTAGTAAATTATTTCTAGGAACAGAACTCCTGTCAAGTGGCTTTTTGGTCTCCCCTCTGGAAAATGAATTAACAATAAAAAATATAGCCAGTTCTGAAAAGAATTTGAATTTGAAAATAAAAATATAAGTTGTACATCTTAAATATATACAATTTAAATTTATCAATTATACTTCAATAAGGCTGAAAAGATGTGCTAAGGAAGTTTAATATCCACATGGAAAAATACTAAAATTGGATCTCCTGTTCATAGTCCGTTCCAGATAGCTTAAGAATTTAAAATTGAAAAGCCCAACTTTTACAGGAAAAAATAAAAGAATATTTAGAGAAAAAATAAATTAGAATTTAAATATGGGAGAGAGAGACCAAAACCAAAGAGAAAAAATGCAACCCCCAAAACCATACACTATGTAAATAGAATTTCAATAAACTGTTATAATATCCTAGAAAAGTAAGAGCAGATTGCATACTCGTGAAATAAGAAAAAAATGATACATGAAATAAGAAAGAATGATACAAAAATTATTTATAAAAATCAATTATAAAATATCATTTATAAAAATAATTATAATTATATATAAAGTGTCAATTTGCAGAATGAGAAGATTTTAAAAGCAAGTAAAATGAAGTAAAGGAAGTAAATTCACTTGCAGTAATTTTTCAAATCAAGATTTTGGAAACCTTCAAAAATGCTTTAGTCATGTATAGATGAGAGAGTTGGACCATAAAGGAGGCTATTTTCAAACTGTGGTGCTGGAAAAGACTCTTGAGTCCCTTGGACAGCAAGGAGACCAAACCAGTCAGTCCTAAAGGAAATCAACTCTGTATATTCATTGGAAGGACTGATGCTGAAGCTAAAGTTCCAATAATTTGGCCACCTGATGTGAAGAACTGACTTATTGGAAAAGATCTTGATGCTGGAAAAGATTGAGTGCATGAGGAGAAGGAGGTGGCAGAGGATTAGATGGTTAGATGGCATCACCAACTCAATGGACATGAGTTTGAGCAAACTCCAGGGGACAGTGAAGGACAGGGAAGCCTGGTGTGATGCAGTCCATGGGTTGCAAAGAGTCAGACATGACTTAGTGACTGAACAACAACAAAAAAAGCAAAGTCAAATGCATTTATATGTCTGGAAATCATCTAACTCAAAGAAAATGTTCACCTTGTATTGATTTTTATAGCCTTTTGAGGGAGAGTTAGGATAAAAACTAAGCAATAGATTTTAGGGACTAACGATTAATGATTAAGATATCAAAGCTTATTCAGATATAAATTTATGATAATCAAGTACTTTAGTAAATATTAAACCTTGTTATATGGATTTTAGAAACTATATTTTTATAAAAGGCACAAATATGTAAAGTATATGATCTAATATAGCAATCTAGTTATCCAGGTGACTGAAAATCTGACCCTTTGAATACTGCTATGATGAAAATGAAAGTGGAGAGTGAAAAAGTTGGCTTAAAGCTCAGCATTCAGAAAACAAAGATCATGGCATCCGGTCCCATCACTTCACGGGAAATAGATGGGGAAACAGTGGAAACAGTGTCAGACTTTATTTTTTTGGGCTCCAAAATCAGTGCAGATGGTGACTGCAGCCATGAAATTAAAAGATGCTTACTCCTTGGAAGGAAAGTTATGACCAACCTACACAGCATATTCAAAAGCAGAGACATTACGTTGCCAACAAAGGTTCGTCTAGTCAAGGCTTATGGTTTTTCCTGTGGTCATGTATGGATGTGAGAGTTGGACTGTGAAGAAGGCTGAGCGCTGAAGAATTGATGCTTTTGAACTGTGGTGTTGGAACAGACTCTTGAGAGTCCCTTGGACTGCAAGGAGATCCAACCAGTCCATTCTGAAGGAGATCAGCCCTGGGATTTCTTTGGAAGGAATGATGCTAAAGCTGAAACTCCAGTACTTTAGCCACCTCATGCGAAGAGTTGACTCATTGGAAAAGACTCTGATGCTGGGAGGGATTGGGGGCAGGAGGAGAAGGGGGCGACAGAGGATGAGATGGCTGGATAGCATCACCGACTCGATGGACGAGGAGTTGGTGATGGACAGGGAGGCCTGGCGTGCTGTGATTCATGGGGTCGCAAAGAGTTGGACACAACTGAGCGACTGAACTGAACTGAACTGAGGGGGACATTACTTCTTATGACAACTTATCCAAATTTTGCTCATTCTGGTGTCTAAGAAAATATTACAGCAGCATAAATAGTAACCTTTAGAGCCCTATCCTATAAAATAAAGACAAATTCCAGAAACTGTACTAATGATTTGTATTCAGAGAGTTTTTAATCTAATACTGTTTTGATCACAGGCAAACAAAATGCAAGCTGTTATTCTCAAAATCTCTTAAGAGACTTTAAGACCAATATTTTCCTTTTTCATTTCAGCTTTGACTATTAATCACAGACCCTGTAGTGCTAAAAAACAATGTGAGGAAACTACTATCTGAAACATATCCTTAACATATAACATTGTGAAACCATGACATAATATGATAACTAGTAAATGTATTGGAGAAGGCAATGGCACCCCACTCCAGTACTCTTGCCTGGCAAATCCCATGGATGGAGGAGCCTGGTGGGCTGCAGTCCATGGGGTCGCTAAGAGTCAGACACGACTGAGCAACTTCACTTTCACTTTTTACTTTCATGCATTGGAGAAGGAAATGGCAACCCACTCCAGTGTTCTTGCCTGGAGAATCCCAGGGACAGGGGAGCCTGGTGGGCTGCCGTCTGTGGGGTCACATAGAGTCAGACACAACTGAAGCGACTTAGCAGCAGCAGCAGCAGCAGTAAATGTATATTCTGAGTTCTTTGGCAAATCTATGCTCAGGGATTACATTATTTCAAATTTATGTGACATGTCATATTGTAATATGTTCCTTTTCTTACAAATGCAAAAGGGCAGAGGAATTTTGTTATCATGTTTGGTACTGCCACACTCCACAGCCTGTAATCAGCCTGTAATCAGGAGGAGACTCCCCTCCTCCTTCACTACATAACAATGACTCACCTAGAGCTAACATAACACTCACTTCCCAGGAATCCCTCATTTTCTCCTTAATCTCAAAAGTGCTTACTGCTTAAAGCAAAAAAGTTTTAAAGAAATATTCAAAACACAGCAAAAAGAAGGGGGAATTCAGTTGTTCAAAGGAACAAATCAGTTCTCTATGTACTAATGTGAAATGATCTCTAAGAACAGTGTTTTTAGTATACTCCAATTTTTGATTTTTTTTCAAAAAAAAATAAAGACTTTTACTAATTTTTTTGCATAAAATATCTCTAGAATGAAACATACAAAAAAAATCTGGTGATAGCTGTTGCTTCTTGAGAAGGGAACTAAGCAGGAAAACATGGGTTTAGAGAGACTTCCTTTTCATTTTTACCATTTTGAACATTAAAAAAAAAACTTTTTTTTTACTCCACCATGTGGCATGTGGGATTAGTTCCCCAACCAAGGATCAAACCTGTGTGGCCTGAATTGGAAACATAGAGTCTTAACTACTGGACCACCAGGAAGTCCCCTCTTTTGAACTTTGAAAATATCATTCATATGTATGTATTACCTATTCAAAATTACAAAAACAAATAAGATGAATGCTTTTCATGATATTTAGCAAAAAGGAGATAGCAAATAACCTTAGTACTGGCTGCTTCAGAGACATGGTAGGTATAGTAACCATTTTGTAATGGACTAAAGAGTAACACTGAAGTGAATGGAGACATTCTAGTGAGAGTAACTTTGAAAACTCTTTGGTCCTGGATGAGAGAAGGGTAATAGAACAGTAGCCATAGGTGGACTTACGGTGATGAAATGAGGGGCTAAATATCCACATGGATATTAAGGTAACTCAACAGAGTAGAATACAGTGGGTAACATGTAAATAGTCTCTAACTTTTATGCGTCTCCATTTAAATAAGGGCTAATGGCATACCTAGTGCTTCGTAAGATCCAGGAATCATTGTTATAGATTCTTTACTGGAATCTGACAAACTGTCTTCTATCTCTGCTAAGCTGTGTAAGCCTAGGGAATTATTTCATTTCCTTGTACCTCATTTCCTCGTGTGCCCATTTCAAACAGATCCTGTGAGGATTAAATGAGCTCAGTTCAGTTCAGTCCCTCAGTCGTGCCCGACTCTTTGCGACCCCATGGACTGCAGCACGCCAGGCCTCCCTGTCCATCACTAACTCCCAGAGCTTACTCAAACTCATATCCATCAAGCAGGTGATGCCATCCAACCATCTCATCCGCTGTTGTCCCCTTCTCCTCCTGCCTTCAATCTTGCCCAGTATCAAGGTCTTTTCAAATGAGTCAGTTCTTCGCATCAAGTGGCCAAAGTATTGGAGTTTCAGCTTCAGCATCAGTCCTTCTAATGAATATTCAAGACTGATTTCCTTTAGGACTGACTGGTTGGATCTCCTTGCAGTCCAAGGGACTCTCAAGAGTCTTCTCCAACACGATAGTTCAAAAGCATCAATTCTTCGGCATTCAGCTTTCTTTATAGTCCAACTCTTAATAGAGATAAATCACTTGGAACCATGTCTGGTACCTAGTAAATATTGTGTATACAAAACACCAAACACTGTGTGGCTTAAATGACAGAATATATTTTCTCACAGTCCTGGAAGCTACAAGTCTGAAATCAAGGGGTAAGCAGGATGGGTTCTGCTGAGCTTTTACTCCTTGGCTCGTAAATAGCCGTCTTCTCCCTGTGTCTTCACATGATTTTCTATGTGTGTCTATGTCCTAATCTCCTCTTCTTATAAAGATACCATATTGGCTTAGGGCCCACCATAATGACCTCATTTAATCTTAATTACCTTTTTAAAGACCCTGTTTCCACATACAGTCACATTGTGAGGTACTGGGGGTTAAGACTTTAACATGAATTTTGGGTGAAGACAATTCAGCCTGTTAACACCTCTTGTTTGTGGCTGAGGTACTATTCAGGATAATGGCAGATACTTGGGTACATAGGAAATCAGCTATAATTGTATTAATATCTGAAAAGGATTAAAAGGAGGACCAGGGGTAGTCTGGAAATTAAAGGAGTAATTATTACATTAACTTGATTCAGCCTGTATAATAAAATTATACATGGGCTTAAAGTTCTTAATGGAGAACTGTAAGTAAAAACAACTGTGGACTCAAGTAGTGTGTGCAGACGATTCACTAGGTTAGCCATTAGTTTTTATTTAGACAAAAGGTTGGGGAAGAGTTACATACCAACTAGCATAAGTGAAGTGAAAGTCGCTCTGCTGCTGCTGCTGCTAAGTCGCTTCAGTCATGTCCGACTCTTAGCGACCCCATGGACTTCCATGGGATTTTCCAGGCAAGAGTACTGGAGTGGGTAGCCTTTCCCTTCTCCAGGGGATCTTCCCAACCCAGGGATTAAACCCAGGTCTCCCACACTGCAGGCAGATTCTTTACCAGTGGAGCCACAAGGGAAGCTAGCATAAAATTTGAGTCAAATCAATACTTATGCAATATATTCTCATCATGAAGTTAAATTTCTGTCTAGTTCTAATTACTAAAAATGACAGAGAAGTTTCCTATAACACTGAGAGATTTTTTAAAAAGTAGTTCTAAGAACTGTTGACTTGTAACCTTGAGACAAAGTTTATTATCAAAAACTACATTTGTTAAGATGTTTGCATAGAAAGCAGGATTTGTTCACTCAAAGTTGTGAACTCTGGAGTTCATTGCTGTGAACTATGGAGGCTGCTTTAACATTGAATAACCACTGGAGGCTGAATTTACTCATCATCCTTGGAATAATTAACGTGCTAACTATGACTGTACTGATCTAGCTTTACTTACTTAGCCAGTATAAGAGTCTATGCAGATTCTCTTAAGTTAGCGACATGTCTAAAGAGTCCTTGTGTAGAAGTTATTTTCTATGTAAAATTGATGACTATACAGGATAACTGAAAACAAGGCTGAATTTCCTTCAATATTGCATAACAAGCCAATGGCATAAACATCAGTGGGTTGTTTTTCTCCAAGAAGATGGAAGAACAATGTCCTGAAAGCAGCAGGGGAAACTGAAGAGGTGTAGGGAAAAGAGTAACCCTCACTTAAGAGGGTTTTTGGTGAAGCTGAGCCTTGTAGGGGATCTCTTGCTTTCAGTTTCAAAAGGAGATGAAACTCCTCCTCCTCTTCAAGAAGAGGAGGTGAATATGGAAAGGTTGTAACTGAGAACTTTGTTTACTTATCGGTAAACAAAGATGTCACAGTCTACAGCTGTGAGCCCGGAGGGAAAGCAGGAAAGAAATAAAGAATCCCTGCAATCTAGCAGCCATCAGACTGTCACACCCCATGGTGAACTCTGAGGGAACTCAGGATGAGAAAATGCAAGATACTGGCCCCAGATAGCTGAAAGGAAAAAGGAAAGCGAAGTCGCTCAGTTGTGTCCGACTCTTCACGACCCTATGGACTGTAGCCTACCAGGCTCCTCCGTCCATGGGATTTTCCAGCCAAGAGTACTGGAGTGGGTTTCCATTTCCTTCTCCAGCTGTTCTTCCTAGCCCTTGGCTTTTCTTCTTTCCTTATTTCTCATTCACTGGAGCCTCTCCCCTGGTTTTATCTTAAAGTTAGCTGTTCTGTATGTTCTGTCTGTTGGATGCTGCTTCAACCCAGAGTTGTGGGGAGAGGGACTACCTGAAAGCCTCAGGAAGCTCAGGAACACATTCAGCCATTGCCACCAAGAATGCCACTTTAAGGACTCACTACCACCACCTGCTGCCAAAACTGTCTATTGAAAGAGAAGCAGGAAGGTTTTTATGTAGGTTTTTTATCTGATAATCAAATGACTAGTAGTATATTACTAAAATACAAGAATTGCAGGAATACTACCTGCTACTGAACATTCTGCAACTCAGTTTCAAGCTCCCAAGGTGGGTTAAATATGCCACTTTTACTGCCCTGTATTGTGGTCTCTACGACATTCCTTCAAGCCAAAGGTGGCTCCTGACAAGGTGTTGAAAATTGGCACCAATTAGTTAATTATCAAACCTACCCTCCTTTGTCCCTCTTGTATGTTAGCAGTGATAAATAGCATGTAAGACTGTAGGACTAAGACAGGAGGGCACTTCGGGGTTTATGAAAGTGAGCTGGTCATATTTTTAGCATTTAGAAGCTTTACACACTTTTTCTGAACGCTCAAGCTTGGTACAAGCTCAGTTCCGAGTTCCCAGGTGTTGCACTACCTTTAGCACTTTTCTTCCCTCCTACTCTGCTTATTTTCTCAGGCCACCTAATCTTCATCTCTAGCTCTGATTCCAGTGCTGATCACTCTCCTGTGTTCCAAATGCATACCTCCAAGTGCTGGTTTAAAACTCAGTATAGATTCCCTGCAGGCAGCTTCACCTCATCTGTAACTGAACCAGTTTCTTGGCCCCTTGACTCTTCATTCACTTTGCCCAATAAAAAACACTCATGGTCTTTACCTTGGCAAATGGCAACCATCTTCAACTCTTCCTTATCTCTCTCCAACCCCACCACACATTTCCATTTCTCCAATCTGTCTTCTACATATTTGTGAAAAATATGTTCCTTAAAAAATAAATATATTCAGTCCCTGGTTAAAAGTGTCTGTTGAAGGTCTGTTGCATGCAAAATAAAGTCTAAAGTCATTAACCTGGCTTGCAAGATTGATCATTATCTGGCCCTAAAATAATTTTCCCTTAGAGATTTTTTTTAATTAGGGTAAAATTTACATACAGTTAGATGCACAGATATTAAGGGTACAATTTAATTAGTTTTGACAAATGTACACACCCATGTAACTAATGCCTCAATCAAAATATAAAACACTTCTACCACTTTAGAAAATTCCCTAATGCCCCCTTTCAATCAATTTCTACATTCCCATAGACAAGCACTGTTCTAATTTTGATCATTCTTGATTAATTTTATCTGTTATCAACATAAAGAATGTATTCTTTTTTCACTCAATATAATGATTTTGATATTCATTCACACTGTTTTATTGCTGAGGAATATTGTATGATGATGCCACCAATTGGAAGTGTTTTCAGTTTGAGGCCATGTTAAATAAAGCATCTATAAACATTCTTGTACAAATGGTTTTTGTGAAGTTATATTTTCCTTTCTGTCAGTTATGAGTGGGAGTGGGATTGCTGGATCACACAGTAGATATATAGTATGAAAGATTATGTCATTTTCCACTTTATCAGCAATATATGAGTTGCTCCATATCCTCAGCAAAATTTGGTGTTGGCAGTCATTTTAATTTTAGTCATTCTAGTGGTTGAATTGCGATCTTAATTGCTCATTGTGATTTTAGTTTCTATTTCCATGAGAATTAATACATTTGAGCCCTTTCCTCTGTGCTTATTGGGCATTTATATGTCTTCCTTTCTTAGGTGTCTCTTCAAGTATTTTCACCATTTTTAATTGAGTTGATTGCCTTTATATTGTTGCATTGAATGCATTCCTTGTATACCTTTCCTGTAAAGCCTTTATCAGATATCTATATTGTGAATATTTTCTGTTAGTCTCTGGCTTGCCTTTGCATTTTCTCACCTGTCTACTTTAATAAGCAAAAGTTGTAAATTTTGATGAAGTTATCAAATTTTTTTATGTTTATTGATTTCTGTGCTCTATTTTAAAAATCTTTGCCTGCTCTTAGATAACAAAGATATTCTCTAGGAGCATTTTTCTAGACATTTTATTGTTTTAGCTTTTATGCTCACATCTGTGACACAACTTGAGTTACTGTTTGCATATGGCCTAATTATTGATGAGACTTGGATGAGCCTAACATCTTGCTGTTTTTTTTTTTTTTTAGTTGTTCATTCTGCTTTTTGTTTCCCTATTCCTCCCTTCCTGACTTCTTTTGGATTAACAAATATTTTTTATAATTCCATTTTAATTTCTATATAATACCTCTTTGTATCTTTCTTAGTGCTTGTCTTAGAGCAGGATTTCTGAGCCTCAGCACTACTGACATTTTGGGTCAAATAATTTTCTGCTGTGGAGGCTGTCCTGTGCATTGTAAGATGTTTAGCAGCATCCCTGGCCTGTACTTACTGTATGCCTGAGGAGGTTTTGTTTGTGGGGGTGGGGATGGAGGTTGTGTGCTATTAATAAATATTGTAAATGATAAATTGTAGAGTCTAGATTACATCATCTTATTTTAAAGAACAACATTGAGTGTTGTTCCAAAAAATTTCTTGAATTACTAATGAAATCTCTAGGTCCTGTTGGACTTAGTTTTATTCTGTTAGAGTGGATCTTAACTTTCTGTCCCTTATCTAGGACATGGTCCTTTCTCCTGAGGTGTGGGCTTCTCAACCGAATGGCTGAGGTCCTCGGTGGGATCTCTCCTCTGCAGCCAGAATGCCAGTCTTTTACAGTGCATAACCTCTGGTGTCTCCATTTAGCAATCAACCCAATAATATACAATCTCTGGTAAGCCTAGTAGAGACAATTCCTGCCTATGTGCAGCCCAGCCCTGAACCTCCAACCATGTCAACTTCTTCAAAGCTCCATTTTCTCCGGTATTCAGGTCCACACATTTCAGTCTCTTCAACAGCCCAGAACCCCATTTTCTGGCTTTTTAAGGAAGATGTTCTACTTGGGCTCCATCTCCCAGTATGAGACAAAGAAGTACTCTTAGGCAAAAAGCTGGTATGATTGTGGGGTTCATTTTGTATATTTTCATTTCCTCAAGGATTATTACAGTACTGCACAGCCTATTGCTCATTGCCTGAGAATAGTTGCCACATAATATTTTGTCTAATTTTTACTTGTTACTGACAGGAGACTAAGTCAAGGGTCAGTTACTTTGTAATGGCTTGAAGTGGAAGGGTTTTTTTTTTTTCTTTTTCTTTACTGTTTAATTAAAATTGAAAACATATCATTTCTCTCTTGACATTAGCAGCTGAACTAAAGTCATTATATTGGGGGAAATGGAGAGGGTGGTATGATTTTGAAATTATGTTAAGACGTTTAATAGATAAAATTAATTCTAAACCTGAAGATTCTAGCTCCAAATTTGTAGTTATTTAGAATTTAATAGATAAGACACAGCAATTATCAGAGAGGGATCTCCTTGTCTATCTCATGCCTCTGATCTCTTCTTACCTATTATCATTTGCACCTTAAAACCGCAAATGGTTCTTTGAGGCTCTTTGAACAAATATAAACATCAGGTAATTGCATCCAGCCTGCCCCCATGGAATTGCCTCATTAGCTGACTGCTCTTTGCTGCAATAAAGTCTTCTTTCTTTCTGCTCCTGGCCTCTGGTTCTCCCCTTTTTCTGAACTTCTGCACAAGATGTCAGTATATGAAGCAGGATCTTTCTTTTATGTCTGCCATGTTATATTTGAGGGCTCAGATTGTCCAGAAATTTTTTCCTAACAGGTTCCCAAAAAGCCTATTTATGTCTTCTTCTCAGCCTCAGTTGCTGAAAAGTCTAACACGCAAATAATAAAGGCTTTTGTTTCATTCTTTTCCTCCTCTTAGATTACAGGGACCCCAATTCTATCTGCTTTATTGACTATGCCAAAGCCTTTGACAGTGTGGATCACAATAAACTGTGGAAAATTCTGAAAGAGATGGGGATACCAGACCACCTGACCTGCCTCTTGAGAAACCTATATGCAGGTCAGGAAGCAACAGTTAGAACTGGACATGGAACAACAGACTTGTTCCAAGTAGGAAAAGGAGTACGTCAAGGCTGTATATTGTCACCCTGCTTATTTAACTTCTATGCAGAGTACATCATGAGAAATGCTGGGAGAAGCACAAGCTGGAATCAAGATTACCGGGAGAAATATCAATAACCTCAGATATGCAGATGACACCACCCTTATGGCAGAAAGTGAAGAGGACCTAAAAAGCCTCTTGATGAAAGTGAAAGAGGAGAGTGAAAAAGTTGGCTTAAAGCTCAACATTCAGAAAACAAAGATTATGGCATCTGGTCCCATCACTTCATGGGAAATAGATGGGAAAACAGTGGAAACAGTGGCAGACTTTATTTTTGGGGCTCCAAAATCACTGCAGATGGTGACTGCAGCCATGAAATTAAAAGACGCTTACTCCTTGGAAAAAAGTTATGACCAACATAGATAGCATATTGAAAAGCAGAGACATTACTTTTACAATAAAGGTCCGTCTAGTCAAGGCTATGGTTTTTCCTGTGGTCATGTATGGATGTGAGAGTTGGACTGTGAAGAAGGCTGAGTGCCGAAGAATTGATGCTTTTGAACTGTGGTGTTGGAGAAGACTCTTGAGAGTCCCTTGGACTGCAAGGAGATCCAACCAGTCCATTCTAAAGGAGATCAGCCCTGGGTGTTCTTTGGAAGGAATGATGCTGAAGCTGAAACTCCAGTACTTTGGCCACCTCATGTGAAGAGTTGACTCATTGGAAAAGACTCTGATGCTGGGAGGGATTGGGGGCAGGAGGAGAAGGGGGCAACAGACGATGAGATGGCTGGATGGCATCACCAACTCGATGGACGTGAGTTTGAGTGAACTCCGGGAGTTGGTGATGGACAGGGAGGCCTGGTGTGCTGCAATTCACGGGGTCACAAAGAGTTGGACATGACTGAGCGACTTAACTGAACTGAACTAAATTCTATCAGGCTTACCTATTTGACCCTTTTTACAAGTCACACATACCTCCTCCATAGCTGTTTCTTCTGGGATGACTATTTTAGGATGCACTCCAGGCCACTGCCCTTGGGGTTTATTACTGGTCTCTAAAAAAACACCCCGAGTTTAAGTCACAGTTTGATTTTTGCAGTGTCTTCTTTTGAGGAAATTAAAGACTGCATGGTTCAATGTTGAGGAAGCTTTCAGTAACGGCCCCATGCATGCATGCTCAGTCGCTTCAGTCATGTCTGACTCTGCGAACCCTATGGACTGTAGCCTGCCAGGCCCTTCTGTCCATGGGATTCTCCAGGCAAGAATATTGGACTAGGTAGCTGTGCCCTCCTCCAGGGGATCTTCCCAACCCAGGGATCAAACCCACGTCTCCTGTTTGGTAGGCGGACTCATTACCACTAGCGCTGGCCCTTCTTAGGAAGAAACCGGAGTTAAGTCCCTAAGCAGCAAATGCCTGAGCACATTTCTTAGATAATCCCAAGAGTCTCTCTGCAGGAACAACATGTCAATTATTGCCTCCTGGGGAATTTCTTGATCTAAATATATGCTGGGTTTGTGTAGAGATATGGCTAACAAAACCCCTTTGTGACTTTAATGCTCATGTAAATTGTGCCCCTATGTTATATCTCAAGAAGCCCTGGATTCCACAAAGTAAAGATATAAACTGGACTAAAAATGATCCTAGGTTATGTGTTTAAATCTGTATTCCTGTGTTTTTATGTATGTACTTTGAAAATAATCTGTCTACTATCTTGCAATTTCCTTGAGGACAATGATTGAATTTACTCTTTAACAGATTTCTGTCCTCCCTGTCAGCCTACTAGGTCCCTGATGTAAAGTTATACACCTGAGGCAATGTAACTTGCTCAGCTCTGCATGATTTCTCTATGATTACTGTAAACCATTAGAAAAGCAACACAGTCATTCAAATTGGCTTTCTAGACCAAAAATGGTTTTTAAAATGAAACCATGGCCTGCAGAACTATATTCTTTAGGATTACATCCATCATTATAAAAAGAAACCTAAAGTTCCCTCTAAGAAATGCAGATGCCAGGAGAAAAAAGGTTTCTGGTGATTAACTGACAGTGGCATAGAAATGGGCATTCAAGCACAAGGGTAGGGTTTAACTATTCCCATGTAGGTTTGAATCCCAGGTTTATGTCTTATTAGCTAGGTGTCATTGGGAATGATAAGAATGTCTAGAACCTCTCCATTTCCCCATTCTCAAATTGAGGATAATAATACCTAATTTTCAGGTTTGTTTTGAGGATTAAATAAAATGTGCCTCAAATATTGTACATAATCTTCAGATTATAAGCCTCTAATAGAGTATGTCACCTACAATCAACAGATTCAGGTAGTTGACATTAGAAAATGTTAACTAGAAAAAAAAAAGAAAACGTGAACTAGAGGCAGAAAAGTGGAGAGGATGCTATGATTTTGATATTATGTCTACAAGACTGGTTTAATAGGTAAAATAAATTCTGAACCTGAAGATTCTAGGTATTGGACATACTTTTGATTTAAAAATCATTCACAAGTTCTAGTTTTTAAATTAGGAAAAAAAGGATTAATAGAATAATTGAATGAATTTCAAATGTAATTTTGGAAAACTGCTTCACCAAGGTTTGTAAAGGTAAATTCCTTTTTTCAAAAAATTCTGATTTCAAGGTTCAGAGCTCACATTTACCTTCCTTATCAATTAGTGTTAGCAAGAACAATTCTCTCTTCTTGCCAAAGATAATGGAAATGAATCCAGCAATCATGAAGAGTTAGCATTGCAGAGGCATTGTGTGAACTAATTCAGATTTCTAGGCTAAAACCAACTGCAAAACATCAGACAGGGAAGATAAACCTCTGAAGTCTTGATAAAGAACATAGTAATTTGTAAATGTGTTTATGACTATACATTTTATTATTCCACTCAAGGAAAGCTGCATTAACACAATTACCTCCAATGTTCAAAAGACGGAAAATTAACACTCAGAGGTTTCACTCTAAAATAGGATTCTTTCAGTTGAACTAAAACAATAAAAGTTATTTTATCCTCTGTGTATATTAGCATTTCTGAGCTGGAAGGAATATATAAAATTCAACAAATTCTAAACCTATTGTGTAAATCCCATCTACTGAGTTCTTAATTTCAGTGTTTATATTTTTCAGTTTTAAAATTTCTGGTTGATTCTTACAGCTTCCAGTTTTCTGCTGAAATTTCTCTTCTTGTCAATTAATCTTGTCAATTAATATGTTTATCAAACATATTAATCAGTTTTTTAAAACCTATGCTCAATATCTGGGTCTCTAGTATGTCTGTTTCTATTTCCTGATTTTTTTCCCTTTTTAAGTATTAATAAATTATTGTATTTTGTCATACTTACTGGGGGCTTTCCCAATGGCTCTAGCAGTAAAGAATCTGCCTGCAATGCAGGAGATGCGGGTTCAATTCCTGGGCCAGGAAGATCCCTTGGAGGAGGAATTGGTAACCGCTTCCAATATCCTTGCCTGGAAAATCCCATGAACAGAAGAGCCTGGTGTGCTACAGTCCATAGGGCCACAAGGGTTGAACACGACTGAGCATGGGATGAATGGTCGGATGGTCATACTTAGTTGCAGTTTTACTTATTGAACACTGAGCATTGTATTTTTAAAATGGTAGAAGATACTTTGAGGCTTTAAAATGTTATCTTCCTTCATAGATGATCTCCTTTTGCTTCTGACAGGAAGTTAGGATAGGGGCAGATTGTCTTACTTTTGTCTGGGATTAAGCTGATTTGAAGCTTTGTTTAAATTGTAGTGAGAGCTGGTGCTTTAACTGTTTACCCTTTTTTTATTGTGGCAAAAGACATGTAATATAAAACTCACTATATTAAATGTTTTAAAATATATGGTCCAGTGGTATTACATGCATTCATACTGTCATGCCACCATCCTCACCAGCCATCTCTAGTACTCTTTGCATCTTTCAAAAATGAAACTCTATACCAAATAAGTAATAACTCCCCATGACACTTTTCCCCCAGCTAATGGCAATCACCATTTTACTTCTACTTTCTTTTTTCTTTTTAAAAAATCTGTTTTCCCACATGTGCCATCCTCTGGTAACCACTATTCTACTGTCCATACTATAAGTTTTTAAAAATTCCATGCAACATTTGTCTTTCTATGTCTGCCATATTTCACATATCATAATATCCTACATGCATATCATGCGTATTATGTGTATTATGTGTATCATGCATATTATCACAAATGGCAGGATGGATGTGTGTATATGTGTATGCATGTGTGTATCACATTTCTTTTATCCATTCATTTGCTGACAGACATTTAGGTTGTTTCCATGTCTTGCCTATTTGTGAATAATGCTACAATGAGCATAGGAGTTCAAGTATCCCTTCAAGATAGGGATTTTATTTGAACACATTCTCACCAGCACTTGTTATCTTTTGACTTTTTGAGAATAGGCAACTTAACAGGAATGGGGTGATATCTCTTTGTGGTTTGGATTTTCATATCCCTGATGATTAGTGATGTTTAGCAACTTTTCATGTACCTATTGGCCATTTGTATGTCTTTGCAAAAATGTCAATTCAGGTCTGCTGTCCATTTTTTAATTAGATTCTTTGAGCTGTATGAGTATTTTGTACATTATGGATATTAAGCCCCTTATCAGATAGATGGTTTGCAAATATTTTTTCCGATTCTGTATGTTGCTTTTTCATGTTTAAAATTCTATCTTTTGTGGTCCAGAAGCTTTATAGTTTGATGTGCTCCTACTTATGTACTTCTGTTTTGCTTTTCTCATTTGTGCTTTTGGTATGATGGTCAAAAAATAATTGCCAAGATCAATGTCAAGGAAATTACCTTTTTTTCCTAAAAGTTTTACAGTTTCAGGTCTTACGTTTAAGTCTTTATTTTATTTGAAGTTAATTTTTTGAGAGGTGCAAGACAGGAATCCAGTTTCACTCTTCTACATGTGATTACCAGTTTCCCCAGAACCATTTATTGAAAAAAAATGTCTTTTCCACATTGAGGATTATTGGTTCTGTTGTGAAATATTAGTTGACTGTATATTCATGGGTTCATTTCTGGGCTCCTGATTCTATTCCATTGGTCTTATATCTGTTTTATGCCAATACCATAATGTTTTGCTTACTATAGCTTTGCAATATAATTTGAAACAAGAAAGTCTGATGCCTCCAGCTCTACTCTTCTTGTTAATAATGATTGCTTTAGCTATTTGGGGCCTTTTGTGGTTCCATATGAATTTTAGGATTTTTTTTCTATTTCTGTGAAAAATTACATTGGAATTTTGTTAAGAATCACATTGAATCTAGAGATCACTTTGGGTAGTATGACCATTTTAATATTAATTCCTCCAATTCATGAACTCAGAATATATTTCCATTTATTTATATATTCTTTAATTTCTTTCATCAACATTTTATAGTTTTTAATGTCCAGATCTTTCATCTCCTAAATTTAATCCTAACCATTTTATTCTTTTTGATACTATTGAAAATGGGGTTCTTTTTCTTAATTTTTTTTATAGTTTATCATTAGTGTTTACAAACACAATTGATTTATGTATGTTGATTTTATATCCTGTAACTTACTGAATTCATTTATCAGTTCTAACAATATCTTAGTAGAGTCTTCAGCATCTCCTTATATAAGATTATGTCATCTGCAAAAAAATACAATTTTAGTTGTTCCTTTTGGTTGTGCCTTTCATTTTTTTTTCTTGTCTAATTGTTCTGGCTAATAATTCCAGTACTCTGTTGAATGATAGTGGTGATAATGTGCATCCTTGTCTTATTCCTGATCTTAGATGAAAAGCTTTCTGCTTTCCACCGCTGAATATTATGTCTGCTGTGGGCTTGTCATATTGATATACATTCCTTCTGTATCTAATTTGTTGGAAGTTTTTATAATGAAAGGATGGTGAGTTTTGTCAAATGCTTTTTCTGTATCTATATGATCATATAATTTTTATTCTTCATTTTGTTAATGTATATATCACACTGATTTTTGTATGTTGAATTATCCATGCTTTCCAGGGGTTAATCCCACTTGATCATGGTGTGCAGTTTAATGTGCTGTTGAATTTGATTTGCTAATATTTTGTTGAGGAATGTTGTATCTATGTTCATCATTAATATTAGCCTGTAGTTTTCTTATAGAGTCCTTTTTGTTTGGCTTTGATACCAAGGTAATGCTGACCTAATAAAATGAGTTTGGAAAAATTCCTTTCTCTTCCATTCTTTGGGAGAGTTTGAGAAAAATTGATATTAGATCTTCTTCAAATGTTTGGTATATTTTACCAAGGAAGCCATCTAATCCTGAACTTCTGTTTGTTGGGAAATTTTTAAACTACCAATTCAATATTACTCATAATTGGTGTGTTTGGATTTTGTATTTCTTCAGGATTCAGCCTTGGTAGGTTGTATGTTTCCAAAAACTTATCCATTTCTTCTAAGTTATCAAATATATTGGCATATAATTGTTCATAATATTCTTTTATGATCCCTTGTATGTCTGTGGTATCAGTTGTTTTTCTAGTTCCTTGAGGTATAAAGTTAGATTGTTTATTTGAGATCATTCTTTTTTCATAATGTAGGCTTTCATCACCATAAAATTCTCTTTTAGCATTGCTTTTGGTATTCTGTTGTGTGTTGTGTTGGTGTATGTTGTGTTTTCATTTTCATTTGTCTCAAGATATTTTTTATTTCCCTTTTGCTTTCTTCTTTCACTCATTGGTTGTTCAGGAGTTTGTAGTTTAATTTCCACATATTCTTCAATTTTCCAGCTTTTCTCCTCTTGTTGATTTCTAGTTTCATACTATAATGGGCAGACAAGATTATTGACATGACTTCAATGTTAAATTTGTTAAGACTTGATTTTTGGTCTAATATATGATTTATCCTGGAGAATGTTTTGTATGCACTTGAGAAGAACATGTATTCTGCTGCCATTGGATGAAATTTTTCCATATATGCCTGTTAGGGTCATTTGATTTAAAGTGTAGTTCATATCCTACATTTTCTTATTGATTTCTCTGTCTGGATGATCTATCCATTGTTGAAAATGGAGTCCTGAAGTTCCTTATTGTTGTTTTGCTGTCTATTTCTCCTTTCAGATATATTTTATTTGCTTTATATATTTAAGTGCACCAATGTTGGGTGCATAAATGTTTACAATTGCTATATCCTTTTGAATTGACCCCTCTATCATTTTATAGTGACCCTCTTTGTCTCTTGTAATAGTTTTTGACTTAAAGTTTATTTTGTCAGATATATGTATAGATACCCTTGCTCTCCACTGGTTTGCATTTGCATGAAAGATCTTTTTCATGTCTTTATTTTCAATTTATATGTGTCCTTAAAGCTAAAGTGAGTCTCTTGTAGGCAGCATATAGTTGTGTTTTACTTTTTGCTTTTAATTCCTTGACTTTCTATTTTGGTTTCTGTACAGTAGATAAAAGTCACCTCTCCCAGTCTTAGCAGACTGGTCTTGTGTAGGAGACGAACTTTGCCAATCAACACAACCCAAAATTCTGAGTGCCTGTCAAACCCTTCTGATTGTCAAACCTATACCACTATCTTTGTTTTTAGTGCTTCCATGAGATTAGTGGGTGCCAGGTCTCATCCAGTCCCATCACTTCATTGCAAATAGATGGGGAAATGATGGAAACAGTGACAGACTATTTTCTTGGGCTCCAAAATCGCTGCAGATGGTGACTGCAGCCATGATATTAAAAGACGCTTGTTCCTTGGAAGAAAAGCTATGACCAACCTAGACAGCATATTAAAAAGCAGAGACATTGCTGACAAAGGTCCGTCTAGTCAAAGCTATGGTTTTTCCAGTAGTCATGTATGGATGTGAGAGTTGGACCATAACAAAAGCTGAGCACCAAAGAATTGATGCTTTCGAATTGTGGTGTTGGAGAAGACTCTTGAGAGCCCCTCAGACTGCAAGGAGATCAAACCAGTCAATCCTAAAGGAAATCAATCCTGAATATTCATTGGAAAGACTGATGCTTAAGCTAAAGTTCCAATACTTTGGCCACCTGATGAGAAGAACTGACTCATTTGAAAAGACCCTGATGCTGGGAAAGATTGAAGGCAGGAGAAGAAGGGGACGACAGGGATGAGATGGTTGGATGGCATCACCGACTCAATGGACATGAGTTTGAGCAAGCTCCAGGAGTTGGTGATGGACAAGGATGCCTGGTGTGCTTCAGTCCATGGGGTCGCAAAGAGTCAGACACGACTGAGCGACTGAACTGAACCGAAGTCTGACCAGTTCCCTCAAAGTTAGGTCAGTGCCCACATGCCTGTTCAGGCTCCTGAAGAACAGTTAATTGCTTGCCTTGTCAGCTCCCAGATGTATGCTAGTTGAAAGCTGGATCCTCAGGAAGCTGCTGAGAAGGGATATTAGGAATGCAGTCTTGCCCATATCAAGGAGATAAGGGGAGAGAAGGAGCAGAGTGGTCTTACCTACTCAGTCCGTACTGATCCAAGGGAAATAACTGCTGGAAGTACTTGTTGTTGTTGTTGTTTAGTCATTAACTCGTGTCCAATTCTTTGCGACCCCATGGGCTGTAACCCACCAGGTTCCCCTGTCCATGGGATTTCCCAGGCATTAATACTGGAGTGGGTTGCCACTTCCTCCTCCAGGGGATCTTCCCAATCCAGAGATTGAACCCTCATCTCCGCATTGGAAGGCAGATTTTTTGCCATTGAGCCACCTGGGAAGCTATATAAAACTTGTTCTCTGTAGTCCCGGGGGAATCAGAAATGCTGAGGCTGTCAGCTCCCAGAGCTAGGTAATTTAGGAGACAGTCTTCAGGTAAAATTTGTAAATTTGGGGTACTAGATGTACAGACAAGTTCCTTCCAGGGAAAACTAGAGACTTGGTTTTATTGTTGGAGTGACGAGGATAAGGTAGAAGATGTATCCCAAAGCCCTTTCAGACTCCAGGTGGAGTCTATCCAGCTCCCAGATGCAAGCTGTTTAGAGGCCTGACCCTCAGCCAGCAGATGGGGAAAATACGCAGTCAAACCCTTTCTAGGGAGAAACTGAAGCTGGCATTTTTGCCTGCTCCCTCTGCACTGAGCCCAGGGGAATAGCTGTCGAAAGTGCCTGTGCACCCATTTAAAAACTGCTTCTTTCTTTTCTGTGCTCCTGGGGGACATGTGAATGGCAAGCCCTTTTGGATCTCTGAGTTAGGTGTTTTAGGAGCCTGTCCCTTGGGTTGAAGCTGTAAAAGTTAGAGTATTAGATATGTAGAGAAGTTCCTCCCAGGCAGAAGCTGGAAAGGTGGTTTTATTGTTGTAGCAAGCTAGGGAGAGAAGACAAGGGAAGTGCCCACAAGCCCTTTCAAGATCCAGAAAGAGCACAGTCAGCTCTCAGATGCAAACTAATTAGAAGTCTGAATCTTGGACAGAAGCTGGAAAAGTATGCGGTCAAATCCCTTCTAGGGAAAAACAGAGCTAGGCTTTTTGCCTGTTCCCTTTGTGCTGACTTCCCTGTAGCTCAAATGGTAAAGAATCTGCCTGCAATGCCGGAGACCAGGGTTTGATCCCTGGGTCAGGAAGATCCTCTGGAGATAGGGGTCCACTCCAGTATTCTTGCCTGGAGAATCCCATGGACAGAGAAGCCTAGTGAGCTACAGTCCAGGGGGTCACAGAGTCAGACATGACTGAGCAACACACACACACATGCACTCTGTGCTAAGCCCAGAGGATACCTGTGAGAAATGCCCATGCACCCATTTAAAAACCACTTGTTTTCTGTCATGATGGGGGACTTGTGAATGCCAAGCCTTTTGGCTCTTCAAGCTAGGTTATTTGGGAGCCAGTCCCTCCAGTGGCAACTATAAATGTTGGAATGCCAGATGTATAGTCAAAACCTTTCCTGAGGGAGAATCTGGGAGTTGGAGGTTCCCTCCCAACTGTAAGGCACTGTCTCAAGACTGGGGTTTATGGCGTCAGTGTCTCAGTTCTTCCTACTTGTTTTGTTGTGGGTATTTTTTCAGTCCTCTGATGGGTAGGAGTTATTTAGTTTCTGGATTTCTCTCAGAGAGAATTGATCTATCTGTAGCTATATATGTTCAGTGAATCCATGGGAGGAGGGAAACTTAGGAGCCTCCTCATCCACCATCTTGCTGATATACCAGTTCACTCTTTTCCCTAAGGTACAATCTTTCAAGAGTTTCAACTGAAACTCATCAGTATCTACAAGGATTCCTCCTCATTGTAGAGCTCTGAACTCAAGTTTTTAACCTCCAAATGCATTCCTAAAACTTCTGTTCAGTTTCTCAGCCTCTCAACTCTTGCCTTCAAATTGGCAAATGCTTTAGGGGCTCTTGATGAACCACAGTTCCTTACCTATAAAATGGGACTAATACCACAGACCTTGCAATGTTGTTGGAACACTTGCATGAAACAACTTTTGTAAAACAAATAACGCAATGCTTTGTACTTAATAACTGCTCAATCCATGTCATTTTTCTCTCACTTTTTTGTGGATCTAACCCTTCCTTGCAAAATGTTCAAGGAAAAACTACAATGACAGCCATATGGCAGTTTTTCTAGACAAGATTTGAAGGGAGGGAAAGCACTATTTCAACTGTCTTTTCACAGCATCTGAAGCACAAGTACCTTATGTCTATCTTGTATGTGGAATCCAGCATCACTGTTTATCTTTTTTTCAAAATAAGCCATAAAAAAGCACAAGTTATTTAGAGTGAAGTACCTAATTCAGAATGCAATATTTATGAGCTAATTTGAATTTCATATGAGGAAGAACTCTAATATTTTGCTTACCCTTGGAAAAATAAAAATTTGTAGCATATGCATAAATATTATTAGAGGTCAAAGGACACACATGGGCTTAGTGACACTTGTAAATCAGTTCCTCTCCCCCATGAGCGCAGGAAAAGGTATAAAAATACAGACATGGATCACATCACAGAAAATGGCTTTTTTGTTTTCTTGTTTACTTTGGGAGATAAACCTTCCCGCCCCTTCAGAAGCTGGAGACTTCTCTGCAGCAGGTATCTGAAAAGAAATGTCATAATGCAAAAAACTTCCCTTCTTAACTCAGTAAAATTGGCAACCTCAGCCTGCATGAGGGTAACAGTGGCCCTGGCACAGTTTACCATCATCATGGATTGGGATATGAGATCAATGCTGGGCTCTTGGAGATACTTCTTTAAAAACAGCTCTATTGAGTCTATTCACATGCAATAAACCACACCCATTTAAAGTATACATTTCCATGGATTTTTATATACGTGTAAAGATACCACCATAATGAAGATATAGAACATTTCCACTTCCCCACCCAGAGATTCCTGTGACCATCTGTAGTCCATCTCTCCTTTTACCCTCAGTCCTAGGTACCCACTGATATGCTGTCTCAATAGATCAGTTTGCATTCCTATATTATTTTGTATTTTCTAGAATTTTATATAAATGTAATCATACAGTGTAAGTCTTTTTTTGTCTAGCTTCTCTCACTTATCGTAATGTATTTGAGGTTCATCATACTATTGCATATATCAGCAATTCATTCCTATGTATTACTGAGTAGTATTCCATCGTATAAGTACACTACAATTTGTTTTATGTTTTCACTTATTGATGACATTTGTATTATTTCCAACTTTCACTATTACAAACAAAAGTGCTGTTGACATTCACATATAAGTCATTTTGTGGATATGTGTTTTCATTTCTCTTGAGTAAATACCTGGAGTGGAATGGCTAGATAATATGGTAGGTTTGTGTTTAACTTTATTAGAAATTGACAAATCATTTTCTAGCATGATTGTACTACCTTATATCCCCACCAGCAATGTGTGAGAGTTCTAGTTTTGGGGATACTACTTAACGTGCATTATACTTATTTAAAGAAATTAACTCAGGACAACTAGCCTATAGTAGGTATATAGTAAGGCTTGGCATTGAGTTCTTTATTTATCCTCTACAAGTCTCTTTCTGCATCTGAAAAAATAAAATAATAATAGAATCTACCTACTAGATTGTTTTGATGCTCACATGAGATATAAAGATCTTAACACATGGTAAGTTATCAATAAATGCTATCTATTATTATTATCATCAGCTATGCATTATTAAGGCTATGTGCCAAGGACTTACTAAGAGTTATATATTTATCATCTTATTTACTCTTCCCAAGATCTTGAAATATAGATATTCATTATATATACTTTGCAGAGAAAGAAACTGTAATTCAGAAAAGTTAAATGACTTGCTAAAAAATCTCATGACAAATGAGTGACTATCTGAAATTCAAACCCAGACAATGTAATTAGAAAGCTCAAGCATTTAAGCATTATGTTGGCTGGGCTTGCATTCTAACAGGATTAAGAGTGAATATGGGTGCATTGCTATCATCCTTCCATGCAGGTTGTCATAATATATATGTTATTACTTGCTCTTTGGTAAACCACTCAACAGATAGAGTACTCGGTGTTTCAGCAGCTTATGTCCCATTCTGATTTGTAAATTCATGGCACCTAAGTACAAATCATGGAGAGAAATAACCCTCTGACATACAGATGGCTAACAAACACATGAAAAGATGCTCAACATCACTCATTATCAGAGAAATGCAAATCAAAACCACTATGAGGTACCATTTCACACCAGTCAGAATGGCTGCGATCCAAAAGTCTACAAATAATAAATGCTGGAGAAGTTGTGGAGAAAAGGGAACCCTCTTACACTGTTGGTGGGAATGCAAACTAGTACAGCCACTATGGAGAACAGTGTGGAGATTCCTTTAAAAACTGGAAATAGACCTGCCTTATGATCCAGCAATCCCGCTGCTGGGCATACACACTGAGGAAACCAGAAGGGAAAGAGACACGTGTACCCCAATGTTCATCGCAGCACTGTTTATAATAGCCAGGACATGGAAGCAACCTAGATGTCCATCAGCAGATGAATGGATAAGCAAGCTATGGTACATATACACAATGGAGTATTACTCAGCCATTAAAAAGAATACATTTGAATCAATTCTAATGAGGTGGATGAAACTGGAGCCTTTTATACAGAGTGAAGTAAGCCAGAAGGAAAAACACCAATACAGTATACACATATATATGGAATTTAGAAAGATGGTAACAATAACCCTGTGTACGAGACAGCAAAAGAGACACTGATGTATAGAACAGTCTTATGGACTCTGTGGGAGAGGGAGAGGGTGGGAAGATTTGGGAGAATGGCACTGAAACATGTAAAATATCATGCATGAAACGAGATGCCAGTCCAGGTTCGATGCACGATACTGGTTGCTTGGGGCTGGTGCACTGGGACGACCCAGAGGGATGGTATGGGGAGGGAGGAGGGAGGAGGGTTCAGGATGGGGAACACGTGTATACCTGTGGTGGATTCATTTTGATATTTGGCAAAACTAATACAATTATGTAAAGTTTAAAAATAAAATAAAATTAATTAAGAGGTTAAAAAAAAAAAGAAAAGAAATAACCCTCTATATCCCATATCTCGTTTGTCCCCTCTGTTCCATGAAATTACTCTGTCCAAGTGTCTAAGCCTTCTCCAGAACAGCCTTTACCTGAAATGCTGCTTGAAAAGATAGGTAACTACCAAATTGGAAAAGTGCCTGAGAGTGCCTCCTACTCAAGCTCCACATATGCCTGTCCCATCAGCCAGCAATTCCACTCCTAGATGCTTAAAAGAAATGAATATATATATTCACCAAAGGAAGCATGTTAGGATATTCATAGCAGCACTACTTGTAATAGCCCCAAATGGGAGAAAAACCCAAAAGACCATCAACAGTATAGAAGTACATTATGTGGAAGAATTGATGCTTTTGAACTGGTGTTGGAGAAGACTCTTGAGAGTCCCTTGAACTGCAAGGAGATCAAACCAGTCCATCCTAAAGAAAATCAGTCCTGAATATTCATTGGAAGAACTGATGCTGAAGCTGAAATTCCAGTACTTTGACCACCTGATGCAAAGAACCAACTCATTGGAAAAGCCCCTGATGCTGGGAAAGATTGAAGGTGGGAAGAGAAGGGGACAACAGAGATTGGATGGCATCACCAACGCGATGGACACGAGTTTGAGTAGGCTCCAGTGATGGACAGGGATGCCTGGTGTGCTGCAGTCCATGGGGTCAGAAAGAGTCAGACACAACTGAGTGACTGAACTGAACTGACACAAAACATAATTCACAGCAATGAAAATCAATACATTATAACTATATGCAAAAGTAGATGCCACATATGTATAAAAATACACATAAACATAATACTGAGTGAAAGAAACCAGACCTAGAAGAATACATGCAATATGATTCCATTTATATAAAGTTTTAAAATAGGCAAAAATAGTCTATGGTATTTAAAGTCAGATAAATGGTTATCCTTCTTGGTGAGCATAGTGGGGGTGTGGTCTGATATAAGTGACTAGAAGGGAACATAAGGAAGGCCTCTGAGAGTACTGGTAATGTTCTGTTAATATGGGTGTTGGTTAAATTATTAGTGTTTAATTTGTGAAAATTCTTTAAGCTGAATACTTTTTTTGTACCTTCATAAGTCATATTTCAATTTCAAAATTCAAAAGCAATTAATCCCTTACTCTGTCTCACCCCTTCACCTCCAACTCCAAAACCATTTTACAAAGCTGTTGATAGCACCATTTTCTTTCATTGACTGTGCTCTCAAGCATCTACTTAAAGATTACTTCAAGAGAAACTGGGATAAAACCAGTTTTTTCAACAATAAGACTTTAACAAAATTCCCTCTCCCACAACCAAATGTGTATCTTCCTTCCCCCCTGTTCCTCCATATGAAGACAGAAAAACAAAAATTGAAAATATGAATGAGAGGCTTGAATTCCATAAAGTCTTTAGGTAGAAATGAGTATGTCCAGCAAATGAATCCTAAGGGACAGTCTTGGACAATGAACCAATCAACGAGTCATGCAGTCAGCATAAAACAAAGAAGCAAGCAATGTGGATATTAAAAGAATTTTTGTTTTATACTTCAGTTTGCTAAGGAAAAAAATCATTGATCTTGGCCTGCCTCCACTAGGAAGTAGGGCTCTCCATATTGAACTACAGCTTTCAAAAACCAGCAGCCACCACAGCTATCAGAACTGCCCATAAATTTAGACACAGTGAAACTAGAGACCAGCTGCTTAAAATAGTTTGAAATGTGTTGGTCTTTTAATACATGTTCATACTTATTAATTAAGCATCTTAAATCATAGGAGAAGAGAACAGCCAGCTGAAGTTTTCCTCTTTGGATGCTTTCTGCCATTGATTTCTGTGCTTTAGATGGCAAAGTTGTCCCTTGTAGGATTGTAACCCACCCATCATTTTTTATCATTCAGTTTTATTATTGGCTGAATTTCCTGTGTACAGCAAAAGCTGCAGAAATCTGTGAAATTCCTTTGGTTATGCTTATCAGAAGAAATACATCTATTGTTTTTGTCTCCTTTAGATATATTTGAATTCTGCCTCTAAAGTGAGCTATCTAATCTCAGAGCAGAGAGTAAATAGATATTAACAGAGGAAGTACTTCTTGTTGTTTAGTAGCTTAGTTGTGTCTGACTCTTTTACAACCCCATGGACTGTAGCCCTGGAGAAGGCAATGGCACCCCACTCTGGTACTCTTGTCTGGAAAATCCCACGGACAGAGGAGCCTGGTAGGCTGCAGTCCATGGGGTCGCTGGGAGTCGGACACGACTGAGTGACTTCACTTTCACTTTTCACTTTCATGCATTGGAGAAGGAAATGGCAACCCACTCCAGTGTTCTTGCCTGGAGAATCCCAGGGACGGGGGAGCCTGGTGGGCTGCAGTCTATGGGGTCGCACAGAGTCGGACACGACTGAAGCGACTTAGCAGCAGCAGCAGCAGGACTTGTAGCCCTCCAGGCTTCTCTGTCCGTGGGATTTCCCAGGACAGAGTGGGTAGCCATTCCCCTCTCTGGGGGATATTCCCGACCCAGGGATTGAACCCACGTCTCCTGCATTGCAGGCAGATTCTTTACTGCTGAGCCACCAGGGAAGTACTTAGCCACCTGAGGAAGTACTTAGTGCCTGACTCACAAAAGTATGATTCTTGGATAGCAAAGTTGGCATTGCCCAAGAGATTGTTAGAAATGCAGACTCTCAGGCCCCAAAATCTGCATTTTAATCAAGTTCCCACATGATGCCTATACATGTTCATGTTTGATAAGCCCTGCTGCGGGGTATACAGAAAACACTGAATAGTAGATATATTTTTTCCCATTTTGTATTAAACATAGCATGTTTTTTCTTATAGCATGTAAAATAAGTACCAATTTTTAGATTGTGGCCCAATTCTCATAATATAAGTAGAAAAAGCCTATTAAAATTCTCTATGAGGCTGGGAGCCTTATCTGTTTATATCTGTGTTTATGTCAAAAGGACAAAATGAATTGCTTAGAGGGAAACCAGGAGTGCTGGGACTCGTGGATACGGATGGTCAGTATAGACAACCCATAAGCCCAGGGCAGAAGATGATGCCAAAAGTGCACATGATGCTGACCACCTGTCTGTCTGTGGAAGACCGGTACTTTGTGGGCAGGGGAAGCACTGTAATGCTGCAGGGAATCACACCGTTCTTCCTCATGGCAAAGACTACTTATCATCCTCCAGGATCCATTATCCCTTTTCTCCTTTTCACAATAACCTCCCTCCACACATATGAAGTTTTATCAGGGCATATCTAGCTAGAGACTACATTTATCATCCTGCCTTGCAGGTAAGTTTGGCCACGATACTAAATTATCCCAATAGAATGTGAGCAAGAAGATGTATATACCTGTCATCCTTAAAAGGAAACTATTTGGCCCACCCTCCTTTTTTCTCTCTTTCCCAGCACATGTGGTGCTGGGAAAACAGCTTTGACCATTAAGGGCAATACCCAAGTGCAGAAAGCTGCAACTAAATATATAGAGAGATGTCAACAAAAAAAAACCTAATTTACCCTATATAACCCCAGAAAGGCTGAGAAATAGGAGGCACAAATACCTCAGAAGGTAGAGTGAAATATAGGAAAACTGACTGAAACCATATTAAGGAAAGTTAGACCCCCAGTTCCTCTCTGTAACCAATCCCAGCCAGCCACCACCACTTTACAACCCAGCATAGCCAGGAGATCTCATCTCTGGAACAATTCAGCCTGAGAGGCTCCGTCTGGCACAGTAAAAGGTATGGGAGAGAAGCAGGCAGACTTTTAAAACTTTCTTTCCTTTTTTTTACTTTTAGAACCCACAGTCAGGGTTCTAATCCTCCAGGTAGAATTTTGGAAGTGTCTTTTCTGAAGAAACAATCCCAAGAGAAAAAGCCTTATCAATGCTCAAATTTGAGGAGTCCCTAGCAAAATGGCTGGGCCACACTCAATCATACAGAGCTTTTAGTTAGTTTTCCATTGTTTTATATTGTACTTGGCATTTGGTGAGTTCTTGCACTCTAACTCATTTCCTTAATTTCTGGGAAATGTTCTGTTATTACCTCTTTTATAATTTCTTAACCTCCTTTTAACTTTTTTTGAAAACAAGAGGTACGCATCAATAAAATGCAACATTTTAAGTGCCAGGATAACAGGAATAAACAGGAAACCCCTAAAAACTCCCAAAGGAGAAATAAAGTTTGCTCACAAAGAATTAGGAATCAATTTGTAATCATATTTCCCAGTTCAATTCAGTCTCTCATTCGTGTCCAACTCTTTGTGACCCCATGAACCGCAGCACACCAGGCCTCCCTGTCCATCACTAACTCCCAGAGTCCACCCAAACCCATGTCCATTGAGTCAGTGATGCCATCCAACCATCTCATCTTCTGTAGTCCCCTGCTCCTCCTGCCCTCAATCCCTCCCAGCATCAGAGTCTTTTCCAATGAGTCAACTCTTCCCATGAGGTGGCCAAACTACTGGAGTTTCAGCTTTAGCATCATTCCTTCCAAAGAAATCCCAGGGGTGATCTCCTTCAGAATGGACTGGTTGGATCTCCTTGCAGTCCAAGGGACTCTCAAGAGTCTGTTCCAACACCACAGTTCAAAAGCATCAATTCTTCGGTGCTCAGCTTTCTTTAGAGCCCAACTCTCAGTAGTAACACTGAAAGCTGGAGCAGTGCTCGCAACATTCTGACTAAAGATTATTTTCATTCTGGAATTCTATATCCAGACAAACTAACATTTAAGAGTGAACATTTTCAGGCATGAAAAGATTCTGAAATGTATTTCCAGAGAGCTACTCCAGGATGTACTTCACTATCACAAAGGAATAAACCTACAAAGTGGAAGACTTAGGATACAGGGAACAGGGAATTCAACACAGAGAAGAGAAAGGAGAATTTATTAACAGAGGAAATTGTGACAGAACAGCTATGTAGCTGATCTAAAGAACAACAAGTACAGAATGAATCAGAACAGGAGACTCTAGGACAGATGTCTTATGGGCGAGAGGAGAGGAGATGAAACTGATAGACTACTGGATGTGTTTGATAGTATTGAGAAGCACCTGTAACTATGGAGGAGTTGGGAAAGAATTAGCAGATGATATATATAAACCTAAGCAAAGAAAGAAAAGGCAATTATTACCTACAGAAAAAAATGCACAGTAAAGAAATGGAATTATTGTATGCTATATGCCTCAACTGTGAACAATTTTACATGATCATAGTCATTTTAACACAGGGTATTCATTTAACCAAAAGTTATGATACGACTTATTAGAAAGATGAGGAGAGGGACAATATGCAGTGTGTAGGGGTACTAAATTTTGATGTTTTACTATAGGAGGTAAATAGACAATGTACAAAATCGATAAATAAGAAATAATACTATAAATATGAAACTTTGTGTATGTAGATAAATAGAAGAAATAGCTAAGACAGTAGACAGTAGTTTTCTCTGAGGAGTGATTCTCAGGCCTAGGGAGGAGTTGAGCAGTAGCTATATTTTCTTACAAGCTTTTTAGTGCTAATTGTGTTTTTAAAAATTAAGTACAATGGCACACCACTCCAGTAATCTTGCTTGGAAAATCCCATGGACAGAGGAGCCTGGTAGGCTGCAGTCCGTGGGGTCGCACAGAGTCGGACACGACTGAAGTGACTTAGCAGCATTAATTTGGTAAAAATAAAAATACAGGTAAGTCAATAACAAACTACTTCTCTGGAAAGTATTCTGTGGTAATTTGAATTTTCTCTCTGTCTCTCTCTCTCTAACTGTAGCATGGAATGATGTATTTCTTGTTAAGAAGTGTCAGGTGTCAGGAAGCAAGTGAGCACTATATGTTTGTGGTGATCCCAGAATCCCTGAGATCACATCAGAGCGTTCTGCTCATATGAGGACTGGCCCTAGTGGGCCATTAGTGTGTGCATCTGGTAACACTGCAACAGTAATTTCTAAATAAGGTCAGCATTCTTGCGCAAACAGATATGACAGCATGATTAAATGATGAAAATCAAGCCCAAGGGCATTTTAACAGGAGTTATAGTCCTGAAAGTAAAATGAGGATCAGAAGGCCTGGACAAAGGAGTGTCAGATATGAACTTAGGCCTCAGTGTCCTGAGCATTCAGGAATCTTGCTTTCTTAGCCAAGAATCATCATCAGTTTCATCTGACATGAGAGTCAGTCTTCCTCTAGGCAATGCCAGATAGATGACGCAGAATGGCACAGATCCAGAGCAGAGCCACGCAGGGCCAACAGCCGCCTGGGCATAAGGGAAGTCAGGCCTAAAAGAGACCTTCAGTTTTTATTACTCATTATCCTGACTTAGTGCCTCTTCAGCCATCTTTGTGACAGCCAGGAGCAGTGACCAGTGGAGCATTCAGTCAACAAATGTTATCATCACTGCAATAATAATCATGTCATCACCCATCATAATGGTGTTTGTTCTGAGAGAAGACACAGAAGGCTTAGGGTTTCCATTTGGGAAAAGCCAAGAAGGAAAAAGGCGATATAAGTAGGACAGGTTTGCCAACAGGGGTGGAATGGAAGAGGGCATGTGGAATTGAGAATGAAATAAAGGGATAAAAGACAAGTGGCAGTGAGGAAAGTGGCACCATAAGAGCTACACGACAACAGCTAGAAATAAACTGGTTTCACAATAGTGTTGAGAGCAAGAGACGGGTAATTTTCTGCCACAGTCACATTATATCCACCATACAGTGTGTTCACTAGTCAGATATACCATTGGTAATATTTTCAGTTACGTAGGAGATGCTGTCAGTGCTCCTCCCACATCCTCTCTGATCTCCTACCATGCCCATCTTACCAGCCTGACCTCCAGTGGCTGGTGCATACGTCTTTGCCAGAAGGCTGACTTGGGGCTGCTGGAACCAACTTCTCCCCCACAAACAACAGTGCCTGGGAACCAACTCTGAACAGATATCTGATGAGTGTGGAGGTAAACATACCTCAGATATCTGGCTCCTTCGGTGGATTATGCTGAGATGTCTGTTTTCTGTTTCCAGGGTTGCTCACTGTGGTAGCTGGTCTTTTTAAAGCACCTTTTATTGACTGTCTCCCCTGCCCTATATCCCCTCCACATTCCCAACCAGTGTTCCTGTACCTCCCTAAAATACTTTGTATGTTCTTTTTTTTTTTTTTTTTTTAATTGACTGTGCCCTGCAGCTTGCTGGATCTTAGTTCCCCTACCAGGGATTGAACCTGTGTCCCTAGCACTGAAAGCACATTGGTCCTAATCACTGAACCACCAGGTACTTCTGTACATTCAATTCTTACCTAACATTCTGCCTCTGAAGAAAACCCGACCAGGACAAACATAAGCAGCATTGAAAGTAGATCTATAGAGAGTTATGCCTGCTACTGCAGTATGGTCAAGGGCATCCCAGAGAACAAAGGCTGACTAGTAACTACAGCTCCTTCCCCGGCTGCACCTCTGCCATGAAAAGAATCCTTTTTCTGTCTAATGGGGACAATCAGCCTAAGGGTAAACTATGGAAACAATTCAGTCCAAAGAAGAGGATTTTTAAATATAATATCTCCAAGGCAGACTGTGTATTTATAAGAGTCTTAGGCTGGTTGAAAGAAAGTGAAAGTGAAAGTTGCTCAGTCATGTCCAACTTTTTGGGATCCCATGGACTATAGCCTGCCAGGCTCCTCTGTCCATGGAATTCTTCAGGCCAGAATACTGGAGTGGGTACCTGGTCCCTTCTCCAAAGGATCTTCCCAACCCAGGGCTCAAACCCAGGTCTCTCATATTACAGGCAGATTCTTTACTGTCTGAGCCACCACAGAAGCCCAAGAATACTGAAGTGGGTAGCCTGTCCCTTCTCCAGGGTATCTTCCCCACCCAGGAATCGAACCCCAGTCTCCTGCATTATAGGTGGATTCTTTACCAGCTGAGCTACCAGGGAAACTCTAGGTAGGCTAGCAGGGGCAATGTCAATTCATTTTAAATTCTAAGATTATATTCCTCTCACACAGTTCAAAGCAATGTACTGCCTGCCAACCAGGATATGGTTTTTGTCACATTATATGTGAGAACAATCATAGGAATAACATTGGCCCTACTCTATAGAAGATTAACATTATAATTTGTATTAAGAAGACCTATAATACAGATTTATCTGTGATACATAGTTAATATAGTTCTGTGACATATAATCACTCTCATGTAGGTAGTTGCATTAAATGTCTGAAGTTGCAGCAGAGAGGGCTACTTGCAAGTAAGCTCTTGAAGATCTTGATGGCAGGGCAATGGTTGGAAAGTAGAAACTGGTAGACAGTTCCCCCACCCCACCCCTGCAAGGGTGCCAGAGATTAAGAACAATCCCAAAGCCCCCAGATTGCAGGTTTTCCAGAAGGAAAATGATCTCACCTTGATGAGAGAGAGTTCAGGTATATCTTTGGCCTAGGAACAGTGGTTGTAGCCAAATGGAAAGAGAGGTTGGGTATCCCCTAGCCAACTAACCCTCAGAATACTTTCTAGATTGGCTCTGCCACTGGGGACCAGACTAGTATTCCATGCAAATGACACTTCAAACAGTTGTGAATAAAACAGGAGAGTTGATTCTCTGATGTGATTCTAAAACTCTCAGAGAACAATGCAGAGCTCTCTTAAGACATAATAAAAATATAGCCTAGGTGAGGGAGAGTACTTGTTCCCACTGCAGCTTAATGAGTGAATAAATGCAAAAGGGACTGTAGCCACACCAGACAAACAGCAGGGAGTTTAGTCCCTCAAATAATTCAATAAATATTTATTGAACATGTATACATGGCAGCATGATATTGTGCTAAATATCAAAGAGGTAGTGTTTCTTTTAAAGATACAGTGTTCAATAATAAGAAGGATGACTTATCGTGGTGCTTACAATGTGCCAGGCACTATTCTACTTTATAAGGTTTGTAAGATATAGCTACAAGATCCTTTCATCCCCCACTTTTACACATGGGGACAGAGATTAAGTTATTTGCTCATAGTCATGCAAATGGTTAGTGCTAGATCTGGGATTAGAGTGTGCTGCCCCCAGGTAGTCCTAGCCTCCATTGCTCCATTGCCTTGGAATTTACATGCTGGTGAACAAAAAGATCTTATATAAGATATTAATCATATTTGCAATCATTTAATTTCAATCTTAATCTAGACTTTGTAGGAGGTGTTATGTACAGAGTGCCCTGAGCATGTTCACCAGCTTATTCACTCCATAAATACATACTGATTGCCTACTCTGTGCCAGGTTCTGTGGGAGATACTGGGAATTTAATGAGAGCAAAACAGATACCTCCTCTGCTGTCCTGTGCAGGGAGGAGGGTGTGAGACATTATTTGAATAATGACATACACTTATATGTGATTGCAAAGGTGGTTAATGCTTTGAAGGGAACTACTGAGATTATTAAGAACATATAATATGAGGACTTGACATTTAAAACGAGATCAAATGAGATCTGAAGAATGAGTAACAGTTACCGTGGTAAGGAGAAGAGGAAAATACATTTCAGGGAAGTGTGTACCAAAGCTCCAAGGTAAGAAAATCTAAGGCACTGAGAGAAAACCAATGAGGTTGTATTCCCATGAGTGAGAGGGAGAGTAGAATGCAAGGCTGGTGGGGAGGGGTCACATGACTTATCAGTCAATTAGGTTACTTTTGAAAGCAGAAGGCCCTCTTTTTTTTTTCCACTGTGCTGTCCTGGCCTGTGGGATCTTAGTTCCCTGACCAGAGATGGAACCTGCGCCCCCTGTATTTGAAGCCCAGAGTCTTAACCACTGGACCGCCAGGGAAGTCCCCTTGAAAGTGAAAGGGATGCTGATAATAATTAAACCAGGACAACAGGCATAAACAGGTTTCGAATTGGGTAGATTGGGACAGATGGTGACTCTAATTTAGGCCTTGTAAAGGTTTTATTCTCTATCCTAAGAATAATAAGAAGCCGTTGCATGATTTTAAATGAGAGGTGGGGGACATGTATAATTATATTTTATTATGATTATTTTTAAGAACGCTCTAGCTGTAATGTGGAGAAGGCAATGGCACCCCACTCCAGTACTTTTGCCTGGAAAATCCCATGGACGGAGGAGCCTGGTAGGCTGCAGTCCATGGGGTCTCTAGAGTCGGACACAACTGAGCGACTTCACTTTTACTTTTCACTTTCATGCATTGGAGAAGGAAATGGCAACCCACTCCAGTGTTCTTGCCTGGAGAATCCCAGGGATGGGGGAGCCTGGTGGGCTGCCGTCTATGGGGTCGCACAGAGTCGGACACGACTGAAGCGACTTAGCAGCAGCAGCAGCAGCAGCTGTAATGTGGAGAATAGATAACACAGTGATAGCAAATGCAGAAAGACAAATAAGGACATTATAATAAGAATCCAAGTGAGAAATGATGGTGCTTTGGACCAGAGTGAAAGTAATGGAGATGGAAAGAAGGAGATGGAACATAGTGATCATGACTAGTAAAATCAGTACAACTTGAAGACTGATTGGGTTTGAGGAATAGAGAGGGTGATACAGGAGCAACCTGGAAACTGATTAATGATATCAGGAGAAGCAAGAAAGAAATGGCCAAATAAAGAATGAAGAATGAAAGAAATGGTCAAACAAATGTCTGAATGGCCATTTACTCCCCATGAGGGATCTGAAGAGTCTAAGAAACTGGCATCCCGGCATTAGGGATTACTTCTCATAGCCCCATTGTTTCCCACCTTGGCTCTTAGATACAAACCATTTCTTGTGGTATAAACACATATGCACAATTAAAGAATGCAGGTTTATCTGAGGGACCTAGAACTAAGCGAGTGGCAGAAGCAAAAGATGGTGTTCAAGGATGGCAATATGATTTCAGAAAGGAAATGCATGTTGAAAAGATTTGGAAGAGAAGGAAGGACCTGTCTTGTAAAAGAAATAGGCATTCCAGATAGAAGGAAAGGCATATGAACAAATCCTACTAGGTTGTATGTTGAGTATGTTAGTGACTTTCCAGGGCTTCCCTGGTAGCTCAGTTGGTAAAGAATCCACCTGCAATGCAGGAGACCCCAGTTTGATTCCTGGGTTAGGAAGATCCGTGGAGAAGGGGGTAGGCAACCACTCCAGTATTCATGGGTTTCCCTGGTGGCTCATATGGTAAAGAATCCACCTGCAATGTGGGAGACCTGGATTCGATCCCTATATTGGGAAGATCCCTTGGAGGAGGGCATGGCAACCCACTCCAATATTCTGGCCTGGAGAATCCCCATGGACAGAGGAGCCTGGCAGGCTATAGTCCGTAGGGTTACAAAGAGTCAGACACAACCGAGCAACTAAGCACAGCCCAGTACAGAGACTTTCCAAAGGTATCATTTAATGTTAAAGGGGTCTTTCTTTCTTTTTAAAATAGAAGTAGAAAATAAGGAACAAGCCCCAAATAGTTTCCCTTCCAAAGGAATCACTTTCCCTTTTCTGGACCACTGTCAGATGTCATCTGATTCTGTCCCAATTGAAACAACCAAATTGGGAGGAAAAATCCCTTCAAGGGAATTATACAAAGCACACTGATTTACCTCGTGGATAAGTGAAGTCAGAATATAAGTTCTCTTAGCTAGCATATCTTTTGGGTTGTTGTTTTTAATTTACTTATGTCTGAGGTTGATCAAAGTAAACTATGTTTAAAACAGCTCAAAGTTCCTCTTACTGATTTTAATCAAAATGGAAATAATGTGTACTTTGTCGTCCCCTTCTCCTCCTGCCCTCAATCTTTCCCAGCATCAAGGTCTTTACAAATGAGTCAGTTTTTCACATTAGGGGACTAAAGTATTGGAATTTCAGCTTCAACATCAGTCCTTCCAGTGAACACCCAGGACTGATCTGTTTTAGGATGGACTGGTTGGATCTCCTTGCAGTCCAAGGGACTCTCAAGAGTCTTCTCCAACACCACAGTTCAAAAGCATCAATTCTTTGGCACTCAGCTTTCTTTATAGCCCAACTCTCACATCCATACATGACCACTGGAAAAACCATAGCCTTGACTAGATGGACCTTTGTTGACAAAGTAATGACTCTGCTTTTTAATATGCTGTCTAGGTTGCTCATAACTTTTCTTCCAAGGAGCAAGTGTCTTTTAATTTCATGGCTGCAGTCACCATCTACAGTGATTTTGGAGCCCCCAGAAATAAAGTCTGTCACTGTTTCCACTGTTTCCCACCTATTTTCAATGAAGTGATGGAACTAGACGCCATGATCTTAGTTTTCCGAATGTTGAGCTTTAAGCCAACTTTTCCACTCTCCTCTTTCACTTTCATCAAGAGGCTTTTTAGGTCCTCTTCACTTTCTTCCATAAGGGTGGTGTCATTTGCATATCTGAGGTTACTGATATTTCTCCCGGGCAATCTTGTTCCAGCTTGTGCTTCCTCCAGCCCAGCGTTTCTCATGATGTACTCTGCATATAAGTTAAATAAATCAGATCAGATTAGATCAGATCAGTCGCTCAGTTGTGTCCGACTCTTTGCGACCCCATGAATCGCAGCACGCCAGGCCTCCCTGTCCATCACCAACTCCCGGAGTTCACTCAGACTCACGTCCATCGAGTCAGTGATGCCATCCAGCCATCTCATCCTCTGTCGCCCCCTTCTCCTCCTGCCCCCAATCCCTCCCAGCATCAGAGTCTTTTCCAATGAGTCAACTCTTCGCATGAGGTGGCCAAAGGACTGGAGTTTCAGCTTTAGCATCATTCCTTCCAAAGAAATCCCAGGGCTGATCTCCTTCAGAATGGACTGGTTGGATCTCCTTGCAGTCCAAGGGACTCTCAAGAGTCTTCTCCAACACTACATTTCAAAAGCATCAATTCCTCGGCACTCAGCTTTCTTCACAGTCCAACTCTCACATCCATACATGACCACAGGAAAAACCATAGCCTTGACTAGAAGAACCTTTGTTGGCAAAATAATGTCTCTGCTTTTGAATATGCTATCTAGGTTGGTCATAACTTTCCTTCCAAGGAGTAAGTGTCTTTTAATTTCATGGCTGCAGTTTATATAGCCTTGATGTATTCTTTTTCCTATTTGGAACCAGTCTGTTGTTCCATGTCCAGTTCTAACTGTTGCTTTCTGACCTACATACAGATTTCTCAAGAGTTAGGTCAGGTGGTCTGGTATTCCCATCTCTTGAAGAATTTTCCACAGTTTGTTGTGATCTACACAGTCAAAGGCTTTGGCATAGTCAATAAAGCAGAAATAGATGTTTTTCTGGAACTCTCTTGCTTTTTCCATGATCCAGCAGATGTTGGCAATTTGATCCTCAGTTCCTCTGCCTTTTCTAAAACCAGCTTGAACATCTGGAAGTTCACAGTTCATGTATTGTTGAAGCTTGGCTTGGAGAATTTTGAGCATTACTTTGCTAGCGTGTGAGATGAGTACAATTGTGTGGTAGTTTGAGCATTCTTTGGCATTGCCTTTCTTTGGGAATGGAATGAAAACTGACCTTTTCCAGTCCCATGGCCACTGCTGAGTTTTCCAAATTTGTTGGCATATTGAGTGCTGCACTTTCACAGCATCATCTTTTAGCATTTGAAAGAGCTCAACTGGAATTCCATCACCTCCACTAGTCTTGTTCGTAGTGATGCTTCCTAAGGCCCACTTGACTTCACATTCCAGGATGTCTGGCTTATGTCCTGGTCCTACTCTTTCTGCCACATTCCATAATCCTAAAGCTTTGTTGGGCTTCAAGCCTCATGGAGTTCCTGACAAGCTCATAGTGTAAGAATAAATAATGATTTATTTAATTAGTATTTTGCAGAAGGAAAATGTTCATCTCTTTTAACATCAGTATTCAATTTCTTTTGAAATGAATGTTCAGTCAGTGTTCTTCTCTCTTAACATGAAGCCAACCAGAACTTCTTTTGGCAATTATATTGTACTGAAAAGGACTTTTCTGTGGTAGAATAGAGCTAATTTGATGAAAACCTCACAAATTCAATTTTGGGTTGCATTCTCATTTAACCTTCTCTCAGATTTAAATCAGAGGAATCATCTTTCCCTGAAGCAGTAGAAAATAATAAACAGTGTTTATTTGAGGCTTTTTCCAAGTATAAAGACAACTAAAGAAATGGAAAGATTAATTTGTACTTGATTTTGTTTAAAGCTTTTGAAGGGAAATTACATTTGTTGTGTTTGTTCAAATGAATATCTTTCTGGCACCTCAGTCCATTGCTGAAAAACAGATACAGAGTTCTGTGAAAGTTAGTAGATGGAAATGTTCTAATTCAAGACTTATTTCACGTAGGAAATAAACAATAACCACATCTGATTTAAAATGTTATGATACTTGTATTTTAAAAGAAACAACACACAAGTTATTAGAAATACGAATTACTTCATCTTGAGATTCATCAGTTCCCTTTATCCTTTGGTTATCAGATAAGTTAAAGTTTTCAATTATATAATTGGCTAATATTTACAAAACATGATTTTAAGTGTCCTAAAAAATTTTTCAGCTATTTTATTACAACCTTGAGTTACCATCTTGAGTTACCATCCTGTCTCATTTATTTTTGAACTTCAGACATCTCAAAAGAGTATCCTCTTCCCTTGGCTTCCACCTGTTTACCAGTCAATTTTTAACCCTAACCTCCATTGAAACTGCAGTCTTAAACGTCACTCATGAATGGCTGGCCTTCCTCTGCTGGTAACAAAATCTTTGGGTCTTTTTTTAGTCATCATTCTTACTGGCATTTACCTGCAACATTTGACATTGTTGAAGTTGATATGGTCCTTTATCAGCTATTAAAATGCTAAACTATCCTGGTTTCTTCATCCTATTGCATCAGGGTATGCAGTCATGGCAACCTCTCATTTGAGAGGAGAAAGCATCATTGTTAAAGAGAAAATAAGATAAAGCAATACATTTAGGGGGGAAAGTATTTTGGTGACTGAGTTGTTGAGGACAGACAGACAAACCAAAGAAAACAAAAACAGTGGAAGTTTAACCAAGTAGAGCTAAGGTCCCAGTGGAAGCTGAAACTGTACATGTACCAACCCCAGATGCCTTGGCATTAGAACCACCTCCCCTTTTAGTGGTGCCATTGTGCTGATTTTTTTTTAATGCAAGTAACATAAAAATTAGGGATAAATCCATCAGTGGTCTGGAAGGAGTTTGGCAAGGGTTTATGCCTCAGACACAAAAGATGAGATCACAAGGGGAAAACTATGTGGGTTAAGTGCATAAAAATTTCCTTGGATTTTCACATTTGATACCTTCTGGGGCCAGCATATACCTGCTGTTTCTCCCTTTATATTGGTAAAGTCAGTGTTGGTGAAGTATCACCTGGTTGCATATTCATCTGTTCTGTTCATTGGCCTAGCTGCCTGTAAGGAATCTCAGTCTGGACAAAAATACAGAAGAGCACTTTCCCAGTTTGAGATTAGAGCATCTGAAAGACCTGATCCTCAGATTGCTTCCTCTGCCCTGCGAACCATCCAGTGGACTGGCTCAGCCAAAGTTGGGAGTGGGGGAAGAAGAGGCATTCAACACTTTCTCTCCTTCCTCTTCTCTTTCTCCTGCCTTCCTTCCATTCTTCAATAAACATGTACTGAGAACCTAACAAATACCAATTACTCTGTTAGATGCCAAGAGCACAAAAATTAATAAGACTGGCCCTCAAACTGAAGTAGCTTATGGTCTTAAGGGGAAATGTATAGCCTACAAGCACCTTAAAGTCAACATTAAAAAAAAATCATGGATTCTAATCCTTACAGTGCTCCCAACTCCATCCTCATCCTACCCCCTCTTCCTAATTTCTCTATTTCTATTACAGGTAATCAAAGGTTAGTCAAGCTTAAAACTCTATATTTATCACTCAGTTTCTAAAATAAGTACCCCTCCTTTCCTTTTCTACTGCTATGTCCTTGGTTTTGGTACTTATTAATTTTCTACTGGACTGATGTGCTTGCTAAGTTTCTTGCTTCTAGTTTCTCCCCAGTTCAATTCATCCTACTCAAGGCCACCAAATTAAATTTCTTCAAACATGACACTCAGTGTATCAATAGCCTAGATAAAGTTATCATGGGCTTCCCTGGTGGCTCAGACTGTAAAGTGTCTGCCTGCAATGCAGGGGACCCGGGTTCAATTCCTGGGTCAGGAAGATCTCCTGGAGAAGAAAATGGCAATCCACTCCAGCACTCTTGCCTGGAAAATCCCATGGATGGAGGAGCCTGATAGGCTATAGTCCATGGGGTCACAAAGAGTTGGACACGACTGAGTGACTTCATTTTCACTCACTTTCGAAGTTATCATGGACTCTACAAAATATGTATTCAAAGTACCTAGCAGCTGACTTCAGCTTATCTTTCCAGCATAGTTTCCACCATTACAAATGCATACTTTATTCTCTAATTATATTAGTGTGGTAGGCTGAATAGTGGCTCCCAAAGATGTCTACATCCTAATCCCCAGAGCCTGTGACTATGTCACCTTACATAGTAAAAGGGACGTTGCAGATATGACTAAGTTAAGGATTTTGACATGGGAAGATTATCATAAGTTATCCACATGTGTCCAGTGTAATCACAAGGGTTCTTATAAGAGCAAAACAGAAGGGGGGTCAGGGACAGGAGAAGGCAATGTGACAATGAGAGATTAGAGAGATACAGTCATGAATTAGGGAATGTCGACAGTCTCTAGGAGGTAGAAGAGACAAGGGACAGATTTTTCCCTAGAGCCTCCAGAAGGAACCAGCCCTGCTGAATCTTGATGTTAGCTTCATAAGCTAACATTGTGGCATTTGTTATAGCAGTAATAGGAAATCTAACACAATTCATTAGCTATTGCTCTGTAAATGACAACTACAGAATCTCAGTTGCATAGGAATATAAGCATTTACTTCTGACTCACAGGTCTATAGGTTGGCTGGGCTTTGCTGATATTGGATGGGTTTTGTTGGCTTCCCACTCTTGCTTCAGTTCATCTCTACTCTGTGTGTTTCTCTTTTTTTTGTAAATAGCAAGTTGCATAGGAAATACCCTTCTCTAACTCAGCAAGTACATCTCAAGCATTTGCTCATATCATATCTGCTGACATTCCTTTGATCAAGGGAGCTTGCTTGGACAAACCCAAGATCAATGGGACAGTAAAATATCTTCTTGTGTCTAGTTGGGGGAACTTCAAGGCCTTGGGGGAAAGGGCATATAATTAGAGAGGGTTGGAGAAATAGAAGGGCTTCCCAGGTGGCTCAGTGGTGAAAGAATCCACCTGTCAATGTAGGAGACATGGTTCAATCCCTGGGTCGGGAAGATTCCCCTGGAGGAGGGCATGGCAACCCACTCCAGTATTCTTGCCTGGGAAATACCATGGAGAGAGGAGCCTGGTGGGCTACCATCCATGGGGTTGCAAACAGTCGGATATGACTGAGCACAAAGGCAGAGTCAAAAGTAATAGGAATAATAATGCAATATGTTCACTGGTATGCTGGTAGACCAGTTTGAAGAAACAAACAAAAAAGCAAATAAAAAATTTTATAGACTTTGTAAATAGTCCCACTATGGTTGATTTCAAACTACCAACATGATGTCACTGAATAGAAAGTGGGAAGAGATGCGCACGATGGGCTCTCATTCCAGCGTAGCATTGGATCTACAAATCAGTCTAACCAGCCTCATGCCATTCTCTCCTAACTGAAATCCCTCCACCTTTCAAATGCCACCTTTTACACAAAGTTTCTCTGTTTTCCTAACTAGAAGTGAATACTCCCTACTTGGCATTTTCAAAGCACTTTCTTGTGGATATTTTTCATTCCTTTTTCTGGAATACTTATTGTGCATATGGACATATGTGCACTGGTTTTCAAGGTGCTAGAAGGTAGCAACTGTATCTAATCTCTCTTGAGATCTTGCAGCACTTTGCACACAGTAGGTGTTTGTAACTATCTATTAGATGAATAAATGGATGAATGAGACACATAAAAGGATAAAAATGTTAATTAATTACATTATTTGGACAAGTGTTATTCTGGCAGAACAGTCATCCAAAAGAAATAAGCCAACTAAGAATTCCAAGGAACCAGTAACCTAATCCCAGAGAACACAAGAGTTCTGACCATGTGCAGTGGGTGAGAAGTTTTGTCTTCCTAAACTATTCAAAGCTGAGAATTTGAAAACCCCCACAAAAGTTAATTCTGATAAAACAAAACATTCTATTCTCCACTACTAGAAAACAGAAGCTCTAACACCCACAGAGAATTTGGAAGCCCTCAATGACTAAAGCAGTGGAAAATGAGTCTGCTTCATAATCCATAGCAGTTTTGCAGAAATCCTCCATTTTTATTGTCAGGAGGAAGCCAGAGCTCTTACAACCCGTCAGCTGTCGAGACCTGGGATTCAAATTGGTAGAACCAGACTGGTTTCCTATGGAAATACCTTTTTCAATCCTATCATCAAACTCATCCCTGTGAATGAGGTGTTCTTCCAACCTCAGTGCAAAGCACAGAGATGGAGTCTGTTTGGAATTGAGATTGTTACTGAGGCAATTTTTAGGGTTTTTGATTCAAGCACATTCCTTGGTAGAGTAAGAAAGTGTACAGACATCGTGGCTGTTCCCTGTTGCATTTATGAAATGAAAAATAAGACTTTCTTTTGCTTATATTACTTTTGGTCTTTTTAAAACCCTTGCATACTTAGGAGAAAGGGGTTTTTTTAAACATTGAAATGCAGATAAAGTTCTTTTCCTTTCAAACAAAGCATCTTTGGTAAAGATAGCAAAGCCTTGGTGCATAAAATACGCACAAGGGCCATCTTCCCTTCATTACAAATCAGGGATAACTTTATACGTTTAAGGAGAAAACTTATAGATCTAGACAATATTCTTTCTGAAGTGAGGCAAATATATCTCATGGAAAAATCTACCCCTCCTTTGGTCTGCCATGTCAACAGTCTCCCTTCCTGCATAAGATGTCTAAAGTTACAGTGGCCTTCTCTGGGTTAAATAATAAGCTAAACATTGACTCAAATGGCTCCAATTAAAACATAGTCATTTGTTCAATTAACCATTTACTGTATATCTAGTATGTCCCTGACACAGAGTTTGACATTAAGGATTCCAAGATTAATTGTTAAAAATGAAACAAGAAAAAAAGAGAATCCCTAGCTTTAAGGAGATAAGAGTCAAATAAGGAGAAGAGACACAAATAGTTGGAGCTTAGGTGTCCTCATGTCTAATAAGACACATAGATTGAAAATCTATTATTAAAGAATGAAGCCAGTGTTCAAAGAGAGTCATATTAACGTGGCACAGATTACATTAGATCTTACTCCCACATACTCTTTGAAAACCTCAGACTTCTTTAAGTTATGCCTTGAAGATCTCTGTTAGTTGCCATGGACTACTTCACATATACTCATAAAGATATGCACTCTGACCAAGAACCTTTGTGTCCTGGTCCAAAGGACTGCAGTTCTCACAGGAGGTGATCAGTAGTACATCCCTTCAGGAGAGCATTCAGTTGGGTAGGGGCTTGGGTCCTCCAATATCTTACAAATACTTAATGATTCTATTTTTTATTATACTTTAACTGGAATATGGTTGCTCTACAATGTTGTGTTGGTTTCTGCTGTGCAGTAAAGTGAATAAGCTATGTGCTAAGTTGCTTCAGCCATGTCCGACTCTTCGTGACCCTATGGACTGTAGCCCGCCAACTCCTCTGTCAGTGGGATTCTCCAGGCAAGAATATTGGAGTGGGTTTCCATGCCCTCCTCCAGGGGATCTTCCCTATAATGAAATTACTCTTTTACTTAGTAGAAACATTTTAAATTAATTTATAACTTTGGCCTGCTATATAATGGCTTAGATTCTTGGAGAAAAAGAAAACCATATTAGTTAGAGAAACAGTGAAAGATTTTTCATTTCTGTGATGGAAATTGTGTTAGAAAAGTTAGAAAATTTAAAAAAAAAGAAAGAAAAGTTAGAAAATTATAAAATAAATATTTAAAATATTTTATGAAAAAAAGATTCTCAATTATGCCACCAAACAATTACATGTGGAATACAAGAGCTAATAATTTCAAAGATCAATTGACTCAAAATTTGAAAATTTGCATGTGGTTTTCTCTAGCTTTAGATGAGTCATGCAATGTAAGTGACATTGCCCAATAATACTCTGGGTACATTTTGTCTCAAAGGACTTACAAATTTATAAAGAAATGATGTCAATTAAGGGCCTAAAAATCAAATTCATGGTGTAGATATTTTTTTGATCTTTTAAATATGTCAAAGAAGAATTTCAGCTAGATATGAAAAAATTCATTTCTTTAATAACAGATGATGCTACAGCTATATTAGTTTCAAAAATATGAATTTATTGAATTGTTTTAAAAAAAGACTGATGTTTCTCTTATTGCTTTGTTCCACTGTATAATGCATATTGAAAATATTTGTGCTCAGTTTTCTGAAGCAAACCTAAGAAAAATGTCATGGATACAGTTATTAAAATTGTTCAGTACACATGCAAATGCTATGAATCATTGCCAGTTTATGGAACTGTTGACAGAAATAGAAGACAATGATTGTCTGTTCTTTGCCAAAGCTTATTGGCTGACTTGTAGAGGAGCTTTGCAAAGATTTAGTGTACAGTACTTTTTAAATAAAATTCAAGATTTTCTTAAAGCAAAAGGAATACCTGCCAAGTAGTCAATAACCAAAGACAAAAATGGAAGTGGGATTTACATTTTTCACTGATATCAGATTGCACATGAATAAAATAAACATTTTTACCAGCTTTATTGAAATATGATTCACATACTATACAAACCAATGAGTTTTTAGCATATTCACATAACTGTGTAGCCATCACCACAATCTAATTTTAGAACATTTTCCATCACCCTAAAAGATATACCATACTCATTAGCAATCATTCCCTGTTTCCCCCTAGTTTCCCCTCTTCCCATGCCTCTGGAAGCCACCAACTTATTTTCTGTCTATAGATTCACCTATTGTAGCCATTTCATTTATATCAGTAGCAGTCAGTATCAGTTCATTGGTCAGTTGTGGTTGACTCTTTGTGACCCCATGGACTGCAGCACGCCAGGCTTCCCAGTCCACCACCAATTCCAGCAGCTTGCTCAAACTCATGTCCATCAAGTCGGTGATGCCATCCAACTATCTCATCCTCTGTCGTCCCCTTCTCCTCCTGCCTTCAATCTTTCCCTGCATCAGGGTCTTTTCTAACGAGTCAGTCCACATCAGGTGGCCAAAGAATTGAAGCTTCAGCCTCAGCATCAGTCCTTCCAATGAATATTCAGGACTGATTTCCTTTAGGATGGACTGGTTGGATCTCCTTGCAGTCCAAGGGGCTCTCAAGAGTCTTCCCCAACACCACAGTTCAAAAGCATCAATTCTTCGGTGCTCAGCTTTCTTTATAGTCCAACTCCATATCCATACATGACTACTGGAAAAACCATAGCTTTGGCTAGATGGATCTTTGTTGGCAAAGTAATGTCTCTGCTTTTTAATATGCTGTCTAGGTTGCTCATAACTTTCCTTCCAAGGAGCAAGCGTCTTTTAATTTCATGGCTGCAGTCACCATCTGCAGTGATTTTGGAGCCCCAAAAAATAATAGTCTGTCACTATTTCCATTGTTTCCCCATCTATTTACCATGAAGTGATGGAAACAGATGCCATGATCTTAGTTTTTCAAATGTTGAGTTTTAAGCCATATTTTTCACTCTCCTCTTTCACTTTTATCAAGAGGCTCTTTAGTTCCTCTTTGCTTTCTGCCATAAGGGTGGTGTCATCTGCATATCTGAGGTTATTGATATTTCTCCTGACAATCTAATTCCAGCTGGTGCTTCATCCAGCCCAGCATTTCACAGGATGTACTCTGCATAGAAGTTAAATAAGCAGGGTGACAATATACAGCCTTGACGTACTCCTTTCCCAGTTTGGAACCAGTCTGTTGTTCCATATATGGTTCTAACTTTTGCTTCTTGACCTGCATACATTTTCTCAGCAGGCAGGTCAGGTGGTCTGGTATCCTCATCTCTTTCACAATTTTCCATAGTTTGTTGTGATACACACAGTCAAAGCCTTTAGCATAGTCAATAAAACAGAAGTAGATGTTTTTCTGGAACTCTCCTGCTTTTTCGATGATCCAGTGGATGTTGACAGTTTGATCTCCAGTTCCTCTGCCTTTTCTAAAAGCAGTTTGAACATCTGGAAGTTCACAGTTCACGTACTATTGAAACCTGGCTTGCAGAATTTTGAGCATTACTTTGCTAGCGTGTGAGATGAGTGCAATTGTGCGGTAGTTTGAACATTCTTTGGCATTGCCTTTCTTTGGGAATGGAATGAAAACTGACCTTTTCCAGTCCTGTGGCCACTGCTGAGTCTTCCTAATTTGCTGGCATATTGAGTGCAGCACTTTGACAGCATCATCTTTTAGGATTTCAAATAACTCAACTGGAATTCTATCATCTCAACTAGCTTTGTTCATAGTGATGCTTCCTAAGGCCCACTTGACTTTGCACTCCAGGATGTCTGGCTCTAGGTGAGTGATCACACTATCGTGGTTATCTGGGTCATTAACATCTTTTTTGTATAGTTCTTTTCTGTGTTCTTGCCGCCTCTTCTTAAAATCTTCTGCTTCTGTTAGGTCCATATTGTTTCTGTCCTTTATTGTGCATGAAATCTTCCCTTGGTATCTCTAATTTTCTTGAAGAAATCTGTAGTCTTTCCCATTCTATTGTTTTTCTTTATTTCTTTGCATTGATCACTGAGGAAGGCTTTCTTAACTCTCCCTGCTATTCTTCAGAATTCTCCATTCAGATGAGTATAGCTTTCCTTTTTACCTTTGCCTTTAGCTTCTCTTCTTTTCTCAGCTATTTGTTAGGCCTCCTCAGACAACCATTTTGCCTTTCTGCATTCCTTTTTCTTGGGGATGGTCTTGATCACTGCCTCCTGTACAATGTCACAAACCTCCATCCATAGTTCTTCAGGCATGTGGTCTTTTCTGACAGGCTTCTTTCAACTATCACAGTGATTTCAAGGTTCATTCATGTTGTACCAGGTATCAATACTTCACTTTTTTATTGTTGAATAATATTTCATCATATTAATATATTTTATTTATCTATTTTATTTATCCATTTATGAACATTTTATTTATCTATTCATCAGTTGATGACATTTATATTTTCTCCACATTTTGACTATTATAAATAATGCTGCTATGGACATTTGTGTACCAGTTTTTGTGTAGATGTATGTTTTCATTTCTTTTGCAAATATACCTCATAGAATTGCTAGGTTCATATGGTAACTTTATGTTTAACTTTGAGAGGAACTGCAAAACTGCCTTCCAGAGTGGCTGCACCATTTTTAATTCTCTCCAGCAGAATATGAGGGGGTCTAATTTTTCTACATCCTTGCCAGCATTGCTATTAACTGTCTTTTTGATTATAGCCATCCTAGTGAATGTGAAGTGGTATCTCATTGTGGTTTTGATTTGCATTTCCCTTATGCTTAATGATGCTGAGGAATTAGCTCATTTTGAAAGTCCAAGGAAAGGAAAAGCTTATTTGTGAACTAGACATATATGAGAATTTATGTTGATATTGAAAGTTTTCATAATATAAATCACTAATAATGATTTTCACATTTTTCTAACATGAAGCAATACGCAGAGGATTTAAATTGTAATTGACAGCATTATGTAAATTGGCTGCAAAAAACTACAAGAAAAATTCAAGAATTGTTTTTTCAATAAATTGAGTTGTTTTTCATTTACACTATATCCCTTTGAATTTATTCATCATTCTGAGTTGACACAAGGTTTAATGAAGTTAACTTGGACAGATGTAAATTGAAACTGATATGGTTTTTATTCAAATTCAAATCATTATTCTAAAAGCAATAAACCAATTTGTCAATGTGGATACAAATAATAAAGGAAGATGATTTTTTGTTACTTGCTGGATTTCAGCTATTGGGAAACTTTAAAGTATGCTTGGAAAAATTTAGGTATGTGAATCTACTTGTTTAACTGAAAATTATATGAAATCTGAATTCAGTTGAAGTATTCCCAATGAAAATTCACATGCAAATTGAGATATACTATAAGTATAAAACACATGCCAATTTTCAGAGACTCAATATGAAACAAACCTCAACAATATATTTTTCATTTTGATTATATTGGAAATTATATTTGCATATATTGGGTTTCCCTGGTGACTCAGACGGCAAAGCATCTGCCTGCAATGCAGAAGACCCAAGTTCAATTGCTGGGTCAGGCAGATCCCCTGGAGAAGGAAATGGCAACCCACTCCAGTACTCTTGCTTGGAAAATTCCATGGATGGAGGAGCCTGGTAAGCTATAGTCCATGGGGTCACAAAGAGTTGGACATGACGGAGCAACTTAACTTATATTGGGTTTAGTAAATTGTGTCATTTACATTAACATCATCTGTTTCCTTTTCCTCTTTGTAATAATTAATTCCAAATTTTGATCTATATTGTTAAGGGGGATACTGGGAGTAAAATTCTGTGTATAAAGAGCAACAGTGAGCTGAAGGAAGAAGAAGGCATGTTATTATGAAGCTAAGTTGCCATAGTTGGAACTTACTTACCAAATCACTATTTGCATAGGCCCAGTGCATCCCCCAATTGAGAAATCTTCATGAAGATTAGAAGTAGGTAGAATCTTGAACAGTGGGAGAGGATTTAAGACCAACTGAAGTTATGATGCTTTGGTACATTTGAAAATTCTCATCTATGTACATATTTCTTGATTCTCTGTGATAGCAGATCGTGGCTGGGATATACAGACAATTATTGATGCAAATCTATATAAGCAGCTAAGGAATACACATGAACAGTATGTAGGATTATTTTCACTTTGCAGCCAGTTGGATGTAACCAGGAGGGCTAAGTAGGAATAACACTCACTACAGACAACAATTTAGAAATTTCAGTATAGAAGTGAGCAAACTGTTAAATAGAATATTAGAAAAGAAGCAGCAAAAACTTATTTTTATAGTACACATATGCTGCATTTAAGTGTGTGTGTGTATATATATATACACATTATATATATTTACATATATATTAAATATTTATTTGTTTGGCTGCACCAGGTCTTGGTTGCGGCCTGTTGAGATCTTTTAGTTGTGACACATGAACTCTTAGCTATGGCATGTGGAATCTATTTTCCTCACCAGGGGTTGAACCTGAGTCCCATGCATTGGGAGCATGTAGTTTTAGCCACTGGGACACCAGGATATCTCTAAAGTATATATTTTAAAGTATGCATATATATGTAAAAATGTACATATATATGCATATGGAATGATATATAACACAAGATTCTCAATATTGGCATTGGTTGTCTCTGGGAAGCAGAATTATAAATGATTTTTGTTTCTTTCTTTTTGCTTGACTGTGTTTTATAAATTATCTACAATGAACATGTATCCCTTTATAGTAAGAAAAAAGTCTTTAAAAAGGTAATCTGAAAACATCCTACCTATGTAATTGAAAGCTGCAGTCTTCTGAGCAAAGCATAACCAGAAATGGAAGAAATTACAAAGACTAAACAATCATCGCCTCCCCTCAACACACAGCATAAAGATGAAAAGGCCTTCCAACAAATTAAGTCTCGGTGAAATTCTCCAACAGCCATTTTTGGCTCAGCAGAACAGCACACACTGTTTCTTTGTTGCTTGGCTTAACATGTCTGGTCAGAAGCTCATTGGAGCAAGGTGATACCAGTAGACTCTCCCAAGCTCACCCAGGCACGGTTATCTTCACAATGCAGTGTAACAGGTAAAGCTAAGCTTTGTGAGACAGCCCACAGTGACTCTGCTCCCCAGAACAAATTCTTAGTTTCCTACTGGCTGCTGATTTTGTATATTGCTCTCATTCTCTTGAAACACAAAGATGATGGATTTCTTTGGGGGAGTAAAGTGAACAGAAAATGCTTTAAGGTCATGGGGTAAGAGATGGGATTCAGTATGAGCATCTGGTAAGTTTAGATTTCCGTGGTCAATTGCACACTAGAGAATTTTCCCAAGTGACTCTCTTGGTTATAATGCTTTTCCTTCTCAGTTCCAAATCTACCTTGCCTTGCTTTGTTTTTTTTTTCTCTGAGGCAGGGGCTGGGACTCTGCCAGCTACTTTTCCCCTCAGCCACCTGCTTCGTGTTGGACTCTGCCAACAGAGGGCATGTGAGGGAGTGTGTGAGAATGGAGGAGGCAGAAGGGACTTGCTCATCCCCATTTGCTCACTGTTTCTGTCAGCATTACCCCAGTAAGATTTCTTTATCCAGGCAGTGACACTGCTCCCTCAGAGATATCAACACCAGCTGAGCAACAACCCCTCCTCTGAGTTACTAAGTTTTTTTTATATTTATTTATTTGGCTGTGCCAGGTCTTAGTTGTGACATGCAGGATCTTATATCTTTGTTGGGGCATGTGGGATCTTTAGTTGTGGCATGCAAACTCTTAGGTTGTGGCATACGGCATCTAGTTCCCTGACCACGGATCAAACCCGGCCCCCCTGCATTGAGAGCAGGGAGTCTTAGCCACTGGACTACCAGGGAAGTCCCTGAGTTACTAAATTTTAACAGTCCTGACCTCTGCCTTGTGCTTTCCAGTCCTAGAGGTAGGAGCAGCTTTCTGCAGTTACAATCTTGCAATATCGGTGTTCCCCTTTTGCTTTTCCAGATCTACAATACCTGGTTAACAATTTTTTATATTAAATTCTTTCTGTTAAAACAGCTAATGTGGTTTCTATTACCTAATTATACTTGTCAGATACAATCAGAGAATTCAGTCTCATAAAAGGTGAAAGGCATATTATTACTAATAGAACATACTAGGCAACTGTTCTAACAGTTGAGCTTGTAACTGATAAACAAATAAATGAAAATGTGTGTATTTATAATACATTCCTATTACATATGGCAGCTACACATTTTAATAATTAGGACCAGCTATGACTGGAATAATCCAAACCATGTAGTTGGTTCAACAAAACTTCAAAAAAGAAATTAATTTTAGGGATGAGTGATACAATCTCTCAGAGAAGAGAAGGAAGGTCATTCTGGTGTGGGCAATGGCATGTGCATAGGCTCAAATGGGAAAACAAATAAGTCACATGTATAAGGAAACTAGGACAGTTCTTCATCATCAACCTCCTTCCCAGCATTTAGCGTGGAGCCTGAAACATTGGAGATGATCGATAAATATTTGCTTAATTATTGAATGCAATGATTGAGTTGGTTTGTTTTGTTGATATGGAGAGGTTGGGTCGTCTTGTCCTCAGAAGTCACTTGTGCATGGCAATTCAGAATCATAACAGGTTTATAAGAATAGAACCCAGGATTCTGGAAGAAGATATCTTAGAAGTACAGTAGGAAAATGGGAAGTTTGGAGACAGACAGAACTTATTGCCTGACTAGAAAAACAACTTCTGGACTTCAGCACTGATGACAGAAATTGTAAGGAAATGGAGGAAGCGGAAACAGAAGGAAAAATCTTCAGTACCTGGAGATCAATGTAAGGATAAAGGAGAAGAGAAAGAGCCATTGCAGTGTTATGAATCTGAGAAAATCAGAAGACTTGCATAGGATCTGGGGAGCTAATATAACTGTCTGAGCTAAGTGTCTAAATTAACATGTTCATGGACTATCCAAATGGAGATTGGCTGTGGGCAGAAGGAGAAAATGATACTAAAAGAAAGGAGAAATTTTCAGACCTGGAAATGAAGAGGTACAACCGATATATGGACTTCCCAGGTGGCTCAGTGGTAAAGAATTCACTGGCCAATGTGGAGACGAAAGAGACATGGATTCTATCCCTGGGTCATGAGGATCCCCTGGAGAAGGAAATGGCAACCCACTCCAGTATTCTTGCCTGGAAAATCGCATGCACAGAGGAACTCGGCGGGCTATAGTTCATGGGATCGCAAAGAGTTGGATAAGATTTAGTAAGTGGATTGTGACTGAGCAGTTATCTAGTAGTGTAAAACGAGAAGGGGCTCCAAAAGCAGAAGAAGCAAATTATGTACCTGGAGGATTTTTATGCAATTTACAATGACCAGTTTTTCTGCTTGTAGACTAGGAACAAGCAAACAAAAAATGGGTTTAAACTAGAGCTTGAAGGATTTAGATTAAATTCAGTATTTCCTGACAGTGAGAGAGGTTACAATATCATATTCTCTAGACATTAAAAAAAATAAAATTGATTATTATTTGTCTGGCATGGTGTGACTATGGACCTGCATAAACTTAGTGGAATAAAATTTATTGCTTGATTTCCCTTCTGTTCTTATGATTTCCTAGAAGGACTTTAAGTGGTTGGTTAATTCACACTCAAGGTCATGTACAGCGAAAACCAAATATAAATCAATTTGCCAAGTCAAAAGTAGGATTTCATCTCAGATGGTTGTGTCATATCTATCGTCTTCAAAGAAATAATGAACAGAAAGAGTGCTCGTCATTATTTCAGAATATTTAAGTCAAATCATTATCTTTTACACCTTAAGCTGATAAAGTTCTGTGTCAATTATACCTCAGTAAAACTGGGAAAAAGAAATACAACCATCAGCGTTTCTTTTGAGCATGATCCCCGTTAGGGTAGCTTCAACTGGAATCGGGGGGTTGTGGTAGATTACATTAGCAACTCTATTCTTCACCCTTTTCTGTATCCGTGTCTTTTGCCCTGCACATTTCCTGTTCCTCCCATGTAAGAGTCAATTTCCCCACAATTTGAATTTGACCTCAGCCCTTTAACTTGCTTTGGCTAATATGATAAGATAGGAGTGATTTTACCCCAGTTCTGAGCAAAGGCCTCAGGAGGCTTTGTGTGTTTCTGGTAGCTCTCTTGCACCTCTGCTATCACTGGGAGAAAGACATACTCACAGGCCATCTCATAATATCAGGAGGAGGATGAGAGACGTGTAGAGCAAGCTGCTCACTAAGGTGCTCAGCCTAGTGCAGCATATCACAAAGCTCCCAGATGACCTTTAGACATCCAAACTAAGCCACCAACTTGCAGATGTAGATTCATGCGCAAGTCAAGGTTAGATAACCCTGGGAAACCCATTATCATGTGAGTTGTAATAATAAATAAATGTTATTGTAAGCCACTCAGTTGATTCAATCTAACAGACTTTTTTGGTGGAGTCTTTAGGGTTTTCTTTCCCGGGTGGCTTAGACAGTAAACAATCTGCCTGCAATGCAGGAGACCCTGGTTTGATCCCTGGGTCAGGACCATCCTCTGGAGAAGGGAATGGCAACCCACTCCAGCACTCATGCCTGGAGAATTCCATGGATGAAGGAGCCTGGCAGGTTACAGTTCATGGGTCTTAGAGTTGGATATTACTGAGTGACTAATGGACATCACCATATGGTCAAAATCGAAATCAGATTGATTATATTCTTTGCAGCTAAAGATGGAGAAGCTCTATACAGTCAAAAAAACAAGACCGGGAGCTGACTGTGGCTCAGATCATGAACTCCTTATTGCCAAATTCAGACTTAAATTGAAGAAAGTAGGGAAAACCACTAGACCATTCAGGTATGACCTAAATCAAATCCCTTATGATTATACAGTGGAAGTGAGAAATAGATTTAAGGGACTAGATCTGATAGATAGAGTGCCTGATGAACTATGGACGGAGGTTCGTGACATTGTACAGGAGACAGGGATCAAGACCATCCCCATGGAAAAGAAATGCAAAAAAGCAAAATGGCTGTCTGGGAGGCCTTACAAATAGCTGTGAAAAGAAAAGAAATGAAAAGCAAAGGAGAAAAGGAAAGAAATAAGCATCTGAATGCAGAGTTCCAAAGAACAGCAAGAAGAGATAAGAAAGCCTTCCTCAGTGATCAATGCAAAGAAATAGAGGAAAACAACAGAATGGGAAAGACTAGAGATCTCTTCAAGAAAATTAGAGATACCAAGGGAACATTGCATGCAAAGATGGGCTCGATAAAGGACAGAAATGGTATGGACCTAACAGAAGCAGAAGATATTAAGAAGAGGTGGCAAGAATACACAGAAGAACTGTACAAAAAAGATACACGACACAGATAATTAACGACCCAGATAATCATGATGGTGTGATCACTCACCTAGAGCCAGACATCCTGGAATGTGAAATCAAGTGGGCCTTAGAAAGCATCACTACGAACAAAGCTAGTGGAGGTGATGGAATTCCAGTTGAGCTATTCCAAATCCTGAAAGATGATGCTATGAAAGTGCTGCACTCAGTATGCCAGCAAATTTGGAAAACTCAGCAGTGGCCACAGGACTGGAAAAGGTCAGTTTTCATTCCAATCCCAAAGAAAGGCAATGCAAAAGAATGCTCAAACTACCGCACAATTGCACTCATCTCACACACTAGTAAAGTAATGCTCAAAATTATCCAAGCCAGTCTTCAGCAATACGTGAGCCGTGAACTTCCAGATGTTCAAGCTGGTTTTAGAAAAGCAAGAGGAACCAGAGACCAAATGGCCAACATCTGCTGGATCATTGAAAAAGCAAGAGAGTTCCAGAAAAACATCTGTTTCTGCTTTATTGACTATGCCAAAGCCTTTGACTGTATGGATCACAATAAACTGTGGAAAATTCTGAAAGAGATGGGAATACCAGACCACCTGACCTGTCTCTTGAGAAACCTATATCCAGGTCAGGAAGCAACAGTTAGAACTGGACATGGAACAACAGACTGGTTCCAAATAGGAAAAGGAGTTCGTCAAGGCTGTATATTGTCACCCTGCTTATTTACCTTATATGCAGAGTACATCATGAGAAACACTGGGCTGGAAGAAGCACAAGCTGGAATCAAGATTGCCAGGAGAAATATCAATAACCTCAGATATGCAGATGACACCACCTTTATGGCAGAAAGTGAAGAGGAACTAAAAAGCCTCTTGATGAATGTGAAAGAGGAGAGTGAAAAAGTTGGCTTAAAACTCAACATTCAGAAAACGAAGATCATGGCATCTGGTCCCATCACTTCATGGGAAATAGATGGGGAAACAGTGGAAACACTGTCACACTTTATTTGGGGGGGCTCCAGAATCACTGCAGATGGTGACTGCAGCCATGAAATTAAAAGACACTTACTCCTTGGAAGAAAAGTTATGACCAACCTACACAGCATATTCAAAAGTAGAGACATTACTTTGCCAACAAATGTTCATCTAGTCAAGGCTATGGTTTTTCCTGTGGTCATGTATGGATGTGAGAGTTGGACTGCAAAGAAGGCTGAGCACCAAAGAATTGATGCTTTTGAACTGTGGTGTTGGAGAAGACTCTTGAGAGTCCCTTGGACTGCAAGGAGATCCAACCAGTCCATTCTGAAGGAGATCAGCCCTGGGATTTCTTTGGAAGGAATGATGCTAAAGCTGAAACTCCAGTCCTTTGGCCACCTCATGCGAAGAGTTGACTCATTGGAAAAGACTCTGATGCTGGGAGAGATTGGGGGCAGGAGGAGAAGGGGATGACAGAGGATGAGATGGCTGGATGGCATCACTGACTCGATGGACGTGAGTCTGAGTGAACTCCGGGAGGTGCTGATGGACAGGGAGGCCTGGAGTGCTGTGATTCATGGGGTAGCAAAGAGTCAGACATGACTGAGCGACTGAACTGAACTGAACTGAACTGAGTGACTAATACTTAGGGTTTTCTATGTATAAAATCATATCATTTACAAATAGAGACCATTTTACTTCTTCCTTTCCAGTTCTCATGCCTTTTACTTCTTTTTCTGGTCTGATTGTTCTGTCTAGAACTTCCAGTACTATGTTGAATAGAAGCGATGAGAGTGGGCACCCTTGTCTGTTCCTAATCTTAGAGAAAAAACTTTCAGGCTTTCATCACTGAGCATGAGGTTGGCTGTAAGCTTGTCATATAAGGCCTCTATTATGTTGAGGTACATTCCTTCACTACCTGATTTTTAAGAGCTTTATTACAAATGGATGTTAACTTTCGTTAAAGGCTTTTTCTGCATCTATTGAGATGATCATATGATTTTTCTCTTTCATTTTATGAATACAACATGTCACATTTATTGATTTGCAGATGCTGAACCATCCTTGCATCCCAGGGATAAATCTCTCTTGATCATGATTAATGATATTTTTAATATGCTGCTGAATTCAGTTTGTTAGTTTTCATTGAAAATTTTTGCATCTTGATTCATCAGGGTTGTTGGCCTATAGTTTTCTTTTCTTGTAGTGTCCTTTTCTGGTTTTGTTATTTGAGTAATGCTGACCTCATAAAATGAGTTTGGGAGTGTTCCTTCCTCTTCGAGTTTTTGGAAGAGTTTGAGAAGGATAGGTATTAATTCTTCTTCCAATGTTTAATAAAATTCACTAGTAAAGCCAGTCAAGGCTATGGTTTTTCCAGTAGTCATGTATGGATATGAGAGTTGGACTATAAAGAAAGCTGAGCACGGAAGAATTTATCCTTTTGAACTGTGGTGTTGGAGAAGACTCCTGAGAGTCCCTTGGACTGCAAGGAGACCAACCAGTCCATCCTAAAGGAGATCAGTCCTGAATATTCATTGGAAGGAGTGATGTTGAAGCTGAAACTCCAATATTTTGGCCACCTGATGTGAAGAACTGACACATTTGAAAAGACCCTGATGCTGGGAAAAATTGAAGGCGGAAGGAGAAGGGGACAACAGAGGATGAAATGCTTGGATGGCATCACTGACTCAGTGGACATGAGTTTGAGTAGACTCCGGCAGTTAGTGATGGACAGGAAGGCCTGGCATGCTGCAGTCCATGGGGTTGCAAATAGTCGGACATGACTGAGTGAATGAACTGAACTGAACTGAACTAGTAAAGCCATCTGGTCCTGGTCATTTCCTTGTTCAGTGATTGTTGATTATTCATTCACTCTCCTTACTAGTAATTGACCTGTTCAAATTTTTTTATTTCCTCCAGATTCAGTCTTTATAGGTTATATGTTTCTAAGAATTTTTACATTTCTTCTAGGTTGTCCAGTTTGTTGGTGTCTAGTTTTTTATAGTAGCCCTTATGATCCCTGGGCTGGGAAGATCCCCTGGAGAAGGAAATGGCAACCCACTCCAGTATTCTTGCCTGGAAAATCCCATGGACAGAGGAGCTTAGTAGGCTACAGTCCATGGGGTCGCAAAGAGTCGGACACGACTGAGCAACTTCACTTTCTTTCTTTCTTATGATCCTTAGTATTTCTGTGGCATCAATTGTAATGTCTACTTTTCCTTTTATAGTTTTGTTGGTTTGGATCCTCTCTCTTTACTTTGTCAACGTGATTTATCTTTTAAAAGTACCAACTCTAGGTTTGTTAATCTTTTCTATTGTTTTTCCGTTCTCTATTTCATTTGTTTCTGCTCTGATCTTTTTAATGTCATTCCTTATGCAAACTTCGGGCTCAGATGGTTCTTCTTTTTCTATTTCCTTAAGGCATAGTGCTAGGTTCTTTATTTGAGACCTCTCTTGCTTTCTTAATGTAGGCATTTATTAAATTTCCTCTTAGAATTGCATTTGCTGTATCCCATACCTTTTGGTACATTATATTTCCATTTTCATCTGTAAAAATAATTTTGTACTTCTCTTTAATTTCTTCTTTGATCATTAGTTGTTCAGGAGAGTGTTATTTAATTTCCATGTATTTGTGAATCTTCCAATTTTCCTACTGTTATTGATTTCTAGTTTCATACCATTGTAGTCAGATACTTGGTATGATTTCACCCTTCTTGAATTTACTTAGACTCATTTTGTGTTCTAACACATGGTTTATCCTACAAAATGTTCCATGTGCCCTTGAGAACAGTGTGTATCCTCCTGTTATTGGACAGAATGTCATGTATGTGCCTGTTAGATCCATTTGACATATAGTGTTGTTCCAATTGGACTTCCCTGGTGGCTCAGACGGTAAAGCGTCTGTCTACGATGTGGGAGACCCAGGTTCGATCCCTGGGTTGGGAAGATCTCTTGGAGAAGGAATGGCAATCCACTCCAGTACTATTGCCTGGAAAATCCCATGGACAGAGGAGCCTGGTAGGCTACAGTCCATGGGGTCGCAAAGAGTCGTACACGACTGAGCGACTTCACGTTCACATTCACGTTGTTCCAATTCATTGTTTTCTCATTGATTCTGTGTCTGGATAACTTATCCATTGTTGAGAGTAGAGTATTAAAATTCTCAACTATAATTGTATTGCATTTATTTATCCTTTTAGCTCTGTAATTTTTTGCTCTAAGTGCTCTGATGTTGGATGCATAAATATTTACAATAGCTGTATTTCCTTGACGTACCCCTTTATTACTATATAATGACCTTGGCTTCTTTTTGCCATTTTTAGTTTAAAGCTTATTCTGTCTGATATAAGTATAGTTACCCCTATTTTGTTGTTATTGTTGTCATTGGCTTGAAATATATTTTTGGTGGTTAGATTTATGATGAGAATGAGTAAATTGACTTCTAGTTGCTCCCAATATGCAGTCTCAACAGTAGACATGCAAACAGAAAAACAACATTGACTGCTAGGGAGTCAAAGCTGCCTGTCTATTGGCAAGCATTAGTGATTCCTGCTAATATAAAAGATTGTGCAAATGATGTTGTTGGCTCAGTTCAAATTAGAAAAGAACATTTGAGATGTCGTCTTACTTTTAAGCCATTCCCAGTTTAAATGTGAAACTGTTAGTCAGTCATGTCCAACTCTTTGTGACCCCATGGATTTAAGGGAACATCATTTTTCCATGGGACCAAAGTTTCCATAAGCAAATATCATTATTGGGAAGTAGAGGTGGGACGGTGTGATGGTTAATTTTATGTATCAATTTGACTGGGCCATGAGGTACACCTAGACATTTGATCCAACATTCTGGGTGTGTTTGTGAGGGTGTTTCTGGGTGAGATTAACATTCGAATCAGTCAATTTAGTAATTACAGATTGCTCTCCCTAAAGTGGGTAGGCCTCATCCAATTGATTGACGACCTGAATAGAACAAAAAGGTAGAGTAAGAGGGAATTCCACCTGCTTGTTTACTGGAGCTGGAACATTGTTTTATTTTCTTGCCTTTGATCTCAAACTGAAAAATTGGCTTTTCTTGGGTCTTGAGCCTGCCAGCTTTTGGACTGGAATTTAACATCAACAGTTTTCCTGGATCTCTTGCTTGCCAACAGCAGATCTTGGATCTTCTCAGCCTCCATAATCACGTGAGCCAATTCATTATTTTATATATATAAAATATGTATCAGATCAGATCAGTCACTCAGTCGTGTCCAACTCTTTGCAACCCCATGAATCACAGCACGCCAGGCCTCCCTGTCCATCACCACCTCCCAGAGTTCACTCAGACTCACGTCCATCGAGTCAGTGATGCCATCCAGCCATCTCATCCTCTGTCGTCCCCTTCTCCTCCTGCCCCCAATCCCTCCCAGCATCAGAGTCTTTTCCAATGAGTCAACTCTTCACATGAGGTGGCCAAAGTACTGGAGTTTCAGCTTTAGCATCATTCCTTCCAAAGAAATCCCAGGGCTGATCTCCTTCAGAATGGACTGGTTGGATCTCCTTGCAGTCCAAGGGACTCTCAAGAGTCTTCTCCAACACTACAGTTCAAAAGCATCAATTCTTCAGCGCTCAGCCTTCTTCACAGTCCAACTCTCACATCCATACATGACCAAAGGAAAAACCATAGCCTTGAATAGACGAAACTTTGTTGGCACAGTAATGTCTCTGCTTTTCAATATGCTATCTAGGTTGGTCATAACTTTTCTTCCAAGGAGTAAGCGTCTTTTAATTTCATGGCTGCAGTCACCATCTGTAGTGATTTTGAAGCCCAGAAAAATAAAATCTGATGCTGTTTCCACTGTTTCCCCATCTATTTCCCATGAAGTGATGGGACCAGATGCCATGATCTTCGTTTTCTGAATGTTGAGCTTTAAGCCAACTTTTTCACTCTCCTCTTTCACTTTCATCAAGAGGCTTTTTAGTTCCTCTTCACTTTCTGCCATAAGGGTGGTGTCATCTGCATATCTGAGGTTATTGATATTTCTCCTGGCAATCTTGATTCCAGCTTGTGCTTCTTCCAGTCCAGCATTTCTCATGATGTATTCTGCATATGAGATAAATAAGCAGGGTGACAGTATACAGCCTTGACGAACTCCTTTTCCTATTTGGAACCAGTCTGTTGTTCCATGTCCAGTTCTAACTGTTGCTTTCTGACCTGCATACAAATTTCTCAAGAGGCAGATCAGGTGGTCTGGCATTCCCATCTCTTTCAGAATTTTCCACAGTTTATTATGATCCACACAGTCAAGGCTTTGGCATAGTCAATAAAGCAGAAATAGATGCTTTTCTGGAACTCTCTTGCTTTTCCCATGATCCAGCGGATGTTGGCAATTTGATCTCTGGTTCCTCTGCCTTTTCTAAAACCAGCTTGAACATCTGGAAGTTCACGGTTCACATATTGCTGAAGCCTGGCTTGGAGAATTTGGAGCATTACTTTACTAGCATGTGAGATGAGTGCAATTGTGCGGTAGTTTGAGCATTCTTTGGCATTGCCTTTCTTTGGGATTGGAATGAAAACTGACCTTTTCCAGTCCTGTGGCCACTGCTGAGTTTTCCAAATTTGCTGGCATATTGAGTGCAGCACTTTCACAGCATCATCTTTCAGGATTTGAAATAGCTCAACTGGAATTCCATCACCTCCACTAGCTTTGTTCGTAGTGATGCTTTCTAAGGCCCACTTGACTTCACATTTCAGTATGTCTGGCTCTAGGTCAGTGATCACACCATCGTGATTATCTGGGTCATGAGGATCTTTTTTGTACAGTTCTTCTGTGTATTCTTGCCATCTCTTCTTAATATCTTTTGCTTCTGTTAGGTCCATACCATTTCTGTCCTTTATCTAGCCCATCTTTGCATGAAATGTTTCTTTGGTATCTCTGATTTTCTTGAAGAGATCCCTAGTCTTTCCCATTTTGTTGTTTTCCTCTATTTGTTTGCATTGATCACTGAAGAAGGCTTTCTTATCTCTTCTTGCTCTTCTTTGGAACTCTGCATTCAGATATTTATATCTTTCCTTTTCTCCTTTGCTTTTCCCTTCTCTTCTTTTCACAGCTATTTGTAAGGCTAGTCAATCTAATCACACTAGGACCACAGCTTTGTCTCACTCAATGAAACAAAGCCATGCCTGTGGGGCAACCCAAGACAGGCGGGTCATGGAGGGAGAGATCTGACACAGTGTGGTCCACTGGAGAAGGGAATGGCAAACCACTTCAGTATTCTTGCCTTTAGAACCCCATGAACAGTATGAAAAGGCAAAATGATACGATACTGAAAGAGAAGCTCCCCAGGTCAGTAGGTGCCCAATATGCTACTGGAGATCAGTGGAGAAATAACTCCAGAAAGAATGAAGGGATGGAGCCAAAGCAAAAAGAATACCCAGCTGTGGATATGACTGGTGATAGAAGCAAGGTCCAATGCTGTAAAGAGCAATATTGCATAGGAACCTGGAATGTCAGGTCGATGAATCAAGGCAAATTTGAAGTGGTCAAACAAGAGATGGCAAGAGTGAATGTCGACATTCTAGGAATCAGCGAACTGAAATGGACCAGAATGGGTGAATTTAACTCAGATGGCCATTATATCTACTACTGGGGCAGGAATCCCTTAGAAGAAATGGAGTGGCCATCATGGTCAACAAAAGAGTCCAAAATGCAGTACTTAGATGCAATCTCAAAAACGACAGAATGATCTCTGTTCGTTTCCAAGGCAAACCATTCAATATCACAGTAATCCAAGTCTATGCCCCAACCAGTAATGCTGAAGAAGCTGAAGTTGAACGGTTCTATGAAGACCTACAAGACCTTTTAGAACTAACACCCAAAAAAGATGTCCTTTTCATTATAGGGGACTGGAATGCAAAAGTAGGAAGTCAAGAAACACCTGGAGTAACCGGCAAATTTGGCCTTGGAATATGGAACAAAGCAGGGCAAAGACTAATAGAGTTTTGCCAAGAAAATGCACTGGTCATAACAAACACCCTCTTCCAACAACACAAGAGAAGACTCTATACATGGACATCACCAGATGGTGAACAGCTAAATCAGATTGATTACATTCTTTGCAGCCAAAGATGGAGAAGCTCTATACAGTCAGCAAAAACAAGACCAGGAGCTGACTGGCTCAGACCATGAACTCCTTATTGTCAAATTCAGATTTAAATTGAAGAAAGTAGGGAAAAACCACTAGACCATTCAGGTATGACCTAAATCAAATCCCTTATGATTATACAGTGGAAGTGAGAAATAGATTTAAGGGCCTAGATCTGATAGAGTGCCTGATGAACTATGGAATGAGGTTCGTGACATTGTACAGGAGACAGGGATCAAGACCATCCCCATGGAAAATATCTGTAGATATATAGATAAAAATATACTGTTGGTTCTAAAAAACCCTGACTGATAGAGGCAGCAAGGGGTAAAGTTCAGTTGGAAGTTTAGCAGCCTCTGAAAGGCACTCGGAAAATCTAAAAATGCCTATGAAAAATAAAGCCCCAGTTTGTTTTTCCCACTTGTCTAGTTCCAAAATGCCAGTGGCTATTAACATTGATCTGTTCAGACTGCATTTATAAAGATCTGTAAGCTGATCAGAGGGGAAATTAAATTAGACTGTAATTCTGCAGCACTCTGAAGAACATTAGCTTGCAAGAACACTCAGGAGGGCCAATTAGAACCATCATGGTCTATCTGGCCATGGAATACAAACATGTTCTCTCTCCTTCCATAAGACCTGAAGTGTTACTTCAGTAGTGCCTGTCTCATTTGGAGCGTTAGCGCTGCATGTGTCTAGAGGTACTGATCACACATCAAGATTAGGAAATGCCTAAAGTAATCCTGTTAGCAGAACTGGACCAAGGAATAAAGCCAGTTCAGTGATGCAGCTAAGATTAATGTCAGAGAACTAGTAATATGAGCTCCAGTGGGGAAAGAGAGCTAAGCTCTGCCAATGGCCACTGGGAGAAGGAAAATAAGCAAGACCCATACAGCAGGGCCAGTAACTCTCAAAGAAAGGAGACCTCCCCCATCTTAGTAGATTAAATTCAGGGCTGGATTTTAAAACCCCAGATGGAAAAGGAAAGGGACATTAACCTATCCTGTGTCTAACCTATGCCAAATTCTTGCACACATGGTTTTATTTCATCTTTGCAACATCTCTCCATAGTTTACAGATAAGTAAACTGATGCTCAGAGAGATGAGGGTAATTGCTTAAGATCACATCAGTAGAAAGTGAGACTCCTGGGATTCTTATCCAGATCTATCTGAATCCAAAGTTCATGCTCTTTCCACTACATCCAATCTATGTAAATGAATAAGGTAAAAGGAAAGCAGGAAATGCTTAGGGAGGTGAGATCTCTTGAGGTCTCATCAAGGAAAGTGAAAGTGAAGTCGTTCAGTCGTGTCCGACTCTTTGCGACCCTATGGGCTGTAGCCTACCAGGCTCTTCCGTCCATGGGATTTTCCAGGCAAGAATACTGGAGTGGGTTGCCATTTCCTTCTCCAGGAGATCTTCTCGACCCAGGGGATTGAACCCGGGTCTCCCACATTGTAGGCAGACGCTTTACCATCTGAGCCATCAGGGAAGTGAAGCATCAACGAAAAACATTCTTAATTAAAGGTAAGGGTGGTTGTCCTCAAAACCTAAAGTAAAGTATGTGAAAAAGAAAAGGAGCTTGCACATGGTATTTTTAAAAAAAGAAGCAGCCCAGAAAGCACTGGCAAATGCCCCATCTGAGCCACGTCCTGGGGAGCAAAGGGTCAGAGACAGGCATCAATCAGGCACATGAAGAAACACCTTGAATTTGGAGGAACTCACAAAGATTAGTGATCCTGTGCCTACTTCCCCAGAGAAGGCAGTGGCACCCCACTCCAATACTCTTGCCTGGAAAATCCCATGGACGGAGGAGCCTGGTAGGCTGCAGTCCATGGGGTCGCTAAGAGTCAGGCACGACTGAGCAACTTCACTTTCACTTTTCACTTTCATGCACTGGAGAAGGAAATGGCAACCCACTCCAGTGTTCTTGCCTGGAGAATCCCAGGGACAGAGGAGCCTGGTGGGCTGCCATCTATGGGGTCACACAGAGTCGGACACAACTGAAGTGACTTAGCAGCAGCAGCAGCAGCAGCAGCAGCAGCAGCAGCCTACTTCCCACCCTGGCAGAGAGAGCTATAGAATGTGATGTGGTGAGCTCGGTGTTGACATGATGGGGCTGATGGTCTGGGCTGGCCTCTAAAAAGACTTAACTTTTACTCCAGTATCCCAAGAACAAATTGCCACAAATGTGCTCAGTATCTAGACCCAGATTCTGAGTTTTCAAGAATTATCTCCGTCTTTTGGGAATGTAATCAAAACTCTTTTACCTCATGCTTTAGTCAGATAGGACTATCTGTTGTTGCTCAAAATGTCAAGCATTCTCTTTCAGGCCTTTAGACATATTGCCCTCTCTACCACAAATCCTATTCTCCTTTCTTCACTCCCAGCTATAGCTCCAACACTGACTTAAAACACAGCCCAACTTATTTCCTGGGGTGAACTCAATGATATACACCCGGAGCCCCCCTCAAAGAAGCACTTGTTGCCCCAGTTTCTGGGAGTGCTGTTGCACCAGCCTTCAGCCAGCAGTCCCTTCAGGGAACACTCCACCCCAAAAGAGCCTCCCTGCCCAAGTTCATGCTCCTTCGTGCAGTGCGCTATATCCCATAGTTGAGCAGCACCAGAATATTAAGGTTCTGGCCATCTTTGCCCAAACAGGGACAAAATGAAGGGTCCTATATTCTCCAGACCTCTTCCTGGAGCTGGATACACCTACCTTTGGGCCTGCATTGAAGATGACTTCTCCTTTCCTCACTTCTGCTTCCATTCTCTCCTTTCCATAAGAGTTTATCCCATAGGAATGCTTTAATAGACATCTTTCACATTAAACTCAGTCTCAGGGTCTGCTTCTTCAGGAACCCGATCTGGGACACTTCCAGCCCAACAAAAGAGGGAAGAAGTGATAAATTGGGGGAAAAGATGAAAGATACTACCAATGAGGCTCATCAAAGCATTTAAATATCTCTTCTAATAGAGATCCAATAAACTCAAGAACTCCTGTGCCAGTCTGGGTTTAGTCAGGAAAACAGAGGCACTACATTTATTACAAGAATAGCGAATTTAACATGGAAATCAAGACATACGAACATGAGAGGAGTTGAGGGAGTGAAGATGTGAATGGTGCTGCAGCCAAAGGATTGAAGACCTAGGGTCCCCAACCTCTGGGATGTAGTGCCTGATGTTCTGAGATGGAGCTGATGTAATAATTATAGAAATAAAGTGCACAATAAGTGTAATGCACTTGAATCATCCCAAAACCATTTCCTGCCTCCCAGTCTATGGAAAAATTGTATTCCATGAAACCAGTCTCTGGTGTTGAAAAGGTTGGGAACCATTGGTCTAGGGACTTTATTTAAAACACTGAAGTAGGTGAAGTGGGCTGAGAAAAAGGAAGTGAGGAAATCCAATAAGCCACCATTCTGGTAATCTGTGAAGCTGTCAAATCAACAAAATCCACTGCATTCCACAAAACTGCTATATGTAACACAACATCCCAAGAGGTATAGCTTTCATTTCCACCTTTCAGATTTCATAGGAGTATCCCTTCTTAGCAAACTCGAACCCAAAATCATATAGGAAAAAATATTCTGAGCACAGTTACCTGCCTTAGAAAGGAGTGCTGGTGGAGCCAGTTGACACAGACAATCCAGAACTTCCCAGCAGAATAATTAAGCTCATTTGCCCAATTCGTGAGTCATAGTTTGTTCTTGTTAATCTCCCCCCACTCTGGTTGGCTTCAATGCCCTTCTGTTCTGTACATGTCATTGTTTCTGAGAAGGGCTTCTTGGAAAAAATAAGCACGCTTGTCCTCTCCATGTACAATGAATGTGGTTCAAGCCACTGTGATGAATGTTTACGGAAAAGAGACGAAAACCAGCCAATGGGCTTAGAAGTGGAAAAACTTAGAAAAAATTTATAATAATATGTACCATATGGGCAGTTTTCCTCTCTTCAGTCTTAATTACCCAGAATAATGAACACCTATTAACCCAGACACAGCCTACAAAAGTCACAGCCATGATGGAGACTTTAGAATCAGAGTCAGAAAGCAAAGTGGCTTGTATGAAGTAGGAGTCTTCATCCACATAAACCTTGACCTACTTGGAAGAAGCCAAAGTCTGAGCCTTTTCTTTCTTTTTTTCTTGTTTTTGCCTCATTCCCATTTCTGAGGCTTTACAGATGGGTAATATGGAGACTACAAAACACAATTTGCTAAATTATAATCTTAATAACTCAGTTTGCTCATTCCAGCTGGGGAACATATTAGCAGATGGTCCACTGAGTGGCTTTTAACTTCATATATTAATAGTTTCCTGAGAACATCTTTTCTTAAATTCTCTCTTCTGGGAAACAAGAAGATCAGCAGTCCCTGGGATATTAAATAAAGTGGTAGCAGCCTGCTTTGGATTTCTTTCTTTCTAAACCTCAAATCCAATATTTAGGTTCTTTTTGTATTTGTTTTCATTGTGTTGTGTTTCCATTTTTATTTATTTATTTCTAATTGGAATATAATTGCTTTACAATGGTGTGTTAGTTTCTGCTGTACAACAACATGAATCAGCTATATGTACACACATATCCCCTCCTTCTAAACTGTGCCCTTGGACCACAGCTACTCCAACTGTGCTTTTGGGCCAGCAATATCAGTGTCACCTAGGAGCATGTAGATGTGCAGAATCTCAAGTCCCAGGTGAGAACTGCTGGATCAGAATCTGCATTTAACATGATGACCAGGTGATCTATATATGCTTTAAAGTGAAATTGACTGCAGTAAGTGAAGGTGCTAGATTTTCATATACCTGATGGCTTTCTAATGGAGGCTATTCTACATGGTCTCCTTGCTCTAAGCCAAGGGCTTTTACTCCATGGGAGAACAGGTGAATCCTTTGCTTTAAAACTTAAGCTTAATCATCTTGGGCACTCTTGTAATCCCCTGGCTTCAGTTGAAGGGACCCAGTTTCATAACTAAAAGAAACGTGACAACTTTCTCATATTCAGAATGCCTTCATTGAACTCTGCCATCCCTTCTACTTTCTGCTCCAGGTCGAGTCTGAGCTGTTTGGTTTTGCAGGAGTGGCCTAGGAGTGCTCCCTGGAAGATCCAAATGATCGAGTCCTGGAGAAAAGTTCCATGTCTAGACTTAGACAATAATCATTATAGCACATGTTGACGGTGCTATGCCTACACCATTTTCATGCATACCTGCTCCTGGTGGGTGTGAGTTCCCTACAAACAACCAGAACCCGTGCGTCTTCGTTGGCTGCCTGCCCTCCGGTTGTCAGAACTTGCTTTGCCTTGTATGCATAGAAAGCCTAAAGTGCATGAGGATTTATGTCTTGCTTCCACAGCCCCTATCCTATGCCTGATTGGTGGAGAGGACAAATACTCTGGCTTCTTTGGAACTGGAGTTGATTGGACAAGTGTGGAATGTGACTGTGTACTACTTTCACAACTTTCCCTGTTTCACTTTCCAGTGTTTCTATACACTTGCTTGACCTCCTTCTCTTCCTAGTCCCACTTCCCTGGTGGTTTCTCCTAGAAACAGTTCCTGCTAAATCACTGTCACACAAATTCTTGTCTCCAGCTCTTGTTCTGGGGAACTCAACCTAAGCCTCCCCCTCTTGTATACTAATGTTTGTAATTTGATTAGGAACTTATTACTTATACATATTTATTGAACACCCTCTCTGTATCAACCACTGAACTAGGGGTGGAAATAGAGTAGTGATCAGAGGGGTATAGTCCCTGACTTCAGGGAGCTTATACCTTAGCAGAGAAATAGACTTTAAAGTCCAATGAAGGTTATAAAAAGCTTCCCAGGTAGCTCAAATGGTAAAGAATCTGCCTGCAAGGCAGGATACCCAGGTTCAATCCTTAGGTGGGGAAGATATTCTGGAGAAGGGAACGGCTACCACTCCAGTATTCTTGCCTGGAAAATTCCATGGACAGAGGAGTCTGGCAGGCTATACAGTCCATCGTGTCATAAAGAGTTGGACACAACTAAGTGAGTAATGCTGTCACTTTTTTTCCCATTACCAATAAACTAAGACAAATCTATTTCACAGAAGTAGCTCACCTTAGCCTTCTATTAAGATCTGAATTAAATGGCTTCCCAGGGGCCTCAAAGAGGATACAAGGTATACATACAGTTTAAAAATTTGATCCATACTTTTAGTCATTAATCCAACAAAAGTTTCTTGAGTGCCTACCTTAAGGCACTGTGGAAATAAAATGAATAAGACATAATCCTTTGCATTAAGGAGCTTACTCACTAACAGAGGAGAGTCAAATCCGTAAAGAAATCAGTATGAAACAATGTGTTGAATATAATTGTCAAAATCTGTTCAGTGTGTTCAAGGAATGTAGAGAATTGGTGACTTCTCTGAGCGTGTCAGAGAGGGATAGTAATGCCTCGGTGAATCTGCAAAAGTAGGAGTTTGCTAGGCAAAGGCACTGCAGACAGAAAGGACAAAGGAAACGCCAGCTGAGTGAAACTGCCCTGAGATCCGAGCGTGGAGTGGGAAGAAATGAGGGTACTGCTGCTGCTGCTGCTGCTAAGTCACTTCAGTCGTGTCCGACTCTGTGCGACCCCATAGATGGCAGCCCACCAGGCTCCCCCGTCCCTGGGATTCTCCAGGCAAGAACACTGGAGTGGGTTGCCATTTCCTTCTCCAGTGCATGAAAGTGAAAAGTGAAAGTGAAGTCGCTGAGTCGTGTCCGACTCTTAGCGACCCCATGGACTGCAGCCTACCAGGCTCCTCCGTCCATGGGGTTTTCCAGGCAAGAATACTGGAGTGGGGTGCCATTGCCTTCTTTGACAGATGTAGACAAAGGGAGATAATAATACAAGACCTTGAGTGCCTTGTTCAAATTTATGGACATCATCGGTGGTGATCTGTTAAAGGGTTACTTTTAAGGACAGACTGGAAAAACAAGAGAGACAGATTTTCATTTCAATCTAACCACCCTCCCAATAGCATACATGACTGGATGTAAGAGACTGGTAATAATCTAGATTTGAGACCACCAGGAGGAAGGGATGAATTCAAAACTGCTAAGAGTTAAATGTTCTCACCACTCAAAAAAGAAATGGTTATTATGTGACATGATAGACGCATTAGCTAAAGCTATAGTGGTAATCATATTGCAGTATATAAATGTATGAAACCAACATGTTGTACACCTTAAACCTACACATGTTATGTTAATTATACCTCAATTTAAAAAGAAATATTTAGAAAGAAAATAAATACATACGAAAACTAGTACGTTGTGCCTCAAAACACGTGATATACAGAAAACATAAGCCCTTTTTGTACTTGAATTCTCATCCTGAATGATAAAAGGCACATATGGAATTTTTCAAGACTTAGGAGATTTGCAAGATGTGTGTTGGCAGATGAACCTAAAAGCACAGAACTTAGAAGGCAGGTCTTAGAAAATAAGAAACATTCAGGACTGGATTTGTAAGCAGGCTTCTACTCCCCTAACAAAAGAAAAGAAGCCTGGCATGAGTCACATCAAACAAGAAGTAAGGTCAAGGCTGCTGAAATAATATGAAGTGAACAAGCATCAAGAAAATTGGAAAATGACCTGTTGAAGTGAAAGATAACTTCCCCCTCAAATTACTACTGATTCATTAGCACTATGAATGACCTAATTTAAAATGAAGATTTTTTAAAGCTGTTGGAGTGCCCTATAACTAGAAGACATCATCAAGAGACATCATCACCTACCCCTCTGTCCTTAGAAGGTGGTACCTATCAATACTTCTGTAGGGGATTGAAAATGATTTGTTTCCCACCTTTAGTCATTAGTGCTAATACTTTCCCACTGTATCGTAATGTCAAACTACATTTGACAGGACCAGAGAAGTTAGAGCAGTGATTATCGACCTTCACTGTGTAGTAGAATCACCTGAGTGCTACAAAAAAAACTGGTGCTGATAGTACAATCCCAGAGACCCAGACTTAATTGATCTGGGGCTTTGGACATCAGGACTATTTTTTTTAACTCCTGGGTGATTCTGATATGTGGGTAGGGTTGAGAATCACTGCATGAGACACTGGCCCCAAAATGACCCTCGGTGGATGAAAGCAATAAATACTCTCCTTTCCATTTCCCAGGAGCAATAAATACCCTAAGTGGAAGGTAACACCCATCTTTTTGCATAGGCAAGCAGCAAGAAGACTGGAAATATCACTTCAGTTAATTCAAATGACCCCACCCCACCCCCGGCCAGCACCTTGGGTGTCCTAGGTGTAAATTAAAGAGACAGACACATATCATGTGTAATTTTGTTTGATAAGGAAGGGGTCTGTCAGTGAAATGAATACATTTCCAAACACCAGAAGGGATCTCAATGCCTTTCTTACTGCACACAAAATAAGTCTAATGGAGTGAGTTGCTTTATCATGAATAAATTACCTCATTGACTTATGGAAGGAAAAAAAGACACTGGAGATAAAACATAATAATAACACCACAAAGAAATGTAAAATACCTAGGATTAAATAAGGAAATATTAAATACATTCTGGCAGAGTGAGAAAGTTGCAGCTAAATATGGCCGGTATCAGGGGCTTCCCTGGTGGATCAGATGGTAAAGAATCCGCCTGCAATACAGGAGACCCAGGTTCGATCCCTGGGTTGGGAAGATTCCCTGGAGAAGGGAATGGCAAACCACTCCAGTATTGTTGCCTGGAGAATTCCATGGACAGAGGAACCTAGGGGGCTACAGTTCATGGGGTCACAAAGAGTCAGACACAACTGAGCAACTAACACTAATTAATAGCCTGTATCAGTGAGGATGGCAAAATTGAGGGATGATGTTTATGATCATGTGATACTAATGAAAATGCCTTTCAAATGATTGCATACTCAGGTATCAATGAGAAGAATCTCTTTCAAGACAAAAGGGATAAAAGAGCTTAGGAATTCTAAGTTTAGAGTGACTGCAAGCCAAAATATAATGGCTAAATTTTGTAGAGGGCTATGTGTGCAAAGTGCTGTGCAAAACATTTTATTCCCACAGTGAATTAGGAAGTTGATATTACTAATTCCATGTTGAAGATAAGGAAACTGGGATCCAGTGACTTTAAGTAAAGGGATCAAAACTTGATGACCCAGAGGGATGGTATGGGGAGGGAGGTGGGAGGAGGGTTCAGGATTGGGAACACGTGTACACCCGTGGCAGATTCATGTTGATGTATGGTAAAACCAATACAATATTGTAAAGTAATTAGCCCCTAATTAAAATAAATAAATTAAAAAAAAGAGATAGTACAGCATGGTAGTTATAAGCAGGGACCACCATTGAGAGCTCAAATACCCAAGTTCACAGTGTGTTTTTCCGTTATGTGCTTTCTCCTTACCTATCTCAGTTTCAGTTCAGCTCAGTTCAGTCGCTCAGTCGTGTCCGACTCTCTGCGACCCCATGAATTGCAGCACGCCAGGCCTCCCTGTCCATCACCAACTCCCAGAGTTCACTCAAACTCACATCCATCGAGTCGGTGATGCCATCCAACCATCTCATCCTCTGTCGTCCCCTTCTCCTCCTGCCCTCAATCCCTCCCAGCATCAGAGTCTTTTCCAGTAAGTCAACATTTCACATGAGGTGGCCAAAGTACTGGAGTTTCAGCTTTAGCATCATTCCTTCCAAAGAACACCCAGGGCTGATCTCCTTCAGAATGGACTGGTTGGATCTCCTTGCAGTCCAAGGGACTCTCAAGAGTCTTCTCCAACACCACAGTTCAAAAGCATCAGTTCTTTGGCGCTCAGCTTTACTTATCTATAAAATAGGGATAATAATCATTTCACCCTTATAGAGTTTTATGAGGATTAAATTGGTTAATATGTGTAAAGCACTTAGAAAGCAAAACATGCTAAGGCTTAGAAGGGTGAGCAGCATAATGTGTTAGGTTCAATTACTGTAGCCCATTATTCTGAAGATAATAGGAAAAGGAATATTTCTCAAGGAGGAAGGCATAGCTATGCTCTAAGCAAGAAAAGAAACAAGAACCAACCAGAAACGTTGAGGAAATGTTAGAAAATTGAAATGAGTTAACCCAAGTCAACAGAGAAAACTGTGCAGGAGGAGCCATAGCCCAAAGCATCAGAAGTGAGCAACTGTTTTCAAGAGTGACCCAGAGGAACTCAAAGCCAGAGGGGACACCCACAAAGATCAGGTGTGGAGTTGGAAGGATAAACATAGCTTATCAGTGACAGTGACACAGGGGAAAGACATCAGCAACTTCTAGCGCCCAGCCAACACAGAGAACTGAATGTTAAAAGAATCCTCATCTCTGTCCTGGGCCCCTTATTACAGGGGCCTAAGAGAAAAGCAAAATAGAATGTAAGGAAAATCTAGATTCCACAAACGGACAAGGAGACAATAAAACCAACAAAGGTATTTGCTCCCAGAACTAACTAAATCCCTCTACTGCCCAAGTAAATCCCCCCTCATTTGGCAAGTTGGAGAACTCCCCACAGGCCAGGCTACCTGACCAGTGCCCCCCAGTGTATGTGAAAACTGGATGTAAGAAATGGTTTAAAAATAATATAATTTACCCCAAAATCACACCAGAAGTTATAGAGAAATCTAAGTAGAAGAAATGGAAAATTTTGTCAACTAAGCACTAGGCTTAGTTGATTTTACAAAGGAATAAAGATCTAAAGAACAGATGATTCGAGTGCTGTTTAAACATCCCACTGCATAGAAAAACAAAGAAATTTCCCATTTTCTTTTTATAAACCAAGCCAAGTGATATAAAAACCCAACAAAGATTACACAAAAAAGGAAACTAGAGACTAATCTCAATTATGATTTAGTAATGAAAATAACCAACTGCAAAACATTTATGAATAACAATACACTGTAGTACATTGGCTAGGTAGTAAAGTAATGTATACAAATAATCATCCCATTTACAAACCACAGCAGTTGGATGAAATAGAGGGAAATATCTCAATTTACAGTATTTATACACACATGCAAAATACCTAGGGAAAATCATATCTAGAGATCTAACTGAAAACTTTCAAGTGCCACTGGAAAATGTAAAAAGGTGAAGAGTGGAATGACAGACCATATTCTATGATTAATAGAATATGGTTTGTTGTAATAAAATGTAAATTCTCCCTAAGTAATGTGATTTCATTAAGAATAATAACAGAAATTTAATTTGCAACTCTAAACTTCTTTTGAAAAAATAAGGATTGTATAAGAAAACTCAAAAAATAGACACCAATAGAAGGAGCTAGCATTATCAGACATTAGAATAGAAAGATAAAAGATTTTAAAAGATCAGTGGAGCACAATAGAAGGAGATGAACTACACATGGGAATTTCCTGCTGATACAAGTGATAGTTTACATCTATGGGGAAGAAGTGGATTATTCTGAATTTTATTTATACAATTGGGTAGCCATCTAAAAACTAAAATAAAATTTGATCCCTATGCAATATCTTATATCAAAGTAAATTCATGTTGAAAAGATATTTTTATTTTTAAATTAAATAAAACTGAAAATAAATGGGAGAATACTTTCATAGTCTTGGGAGAAGTTGCCTTTTTAAAGTTTAAAAGTCCTGAAGCTATAAAAGAAAATACTGAGAAAAATCTATAACCTAAAACCAAAAGAGAAGCAACAACTTAGAAAATATTTGTAATTCATACCATAGAGTACTAATTTCCCTAATATGTAAGAAGTTCCTGCTAATCAAGAAATGAAATTACCAATTCAGTTAGAAAAGGAGGAAAGACTTTGTAGGTGTAGTTCACAGAAAAGAAAATGCAAATTGTTCTTAAACATATTTTAAAGGCTCAGTTTTGCTCATAATAAAAGAAGATTCTTAAACATATTTTAAAGGCTTGATTTCACTCATAATTAAAGAAAAGTAATGCAGAATTGTGCAGATAGATAATAATTCTTCTATCAGATTGGTGATATTGAAAAGTTTGATAACATGCTCTGTTGTGTTGAGAGGTAAGAAGCTCTCTCATATGTTGCTGCTGAGAGTAGGAACATTCATGGAGGTAACCTAGCAATATTCATCAAAATTACAAATTTTTATATCTACTAAACCAACAGCATGACCTTGGGGAATTTATATACAGACATTTGTACATGCTTATTTATTGTGGCATTGTTTATGATTAGGCTTCCCAGGTGATGCCAGTGGTAAAGAACCTGCCTACCAATCCTGGAGACGTAAGGGATGTGAGTTTGATCCCTGGGTTGGGGTTCCTGGAGGAGGGCATGGCAACCCACTCCAGTATTCTTGCCTGGAGAATCCCATGGACAGGGGAGCCTAGCAGGCTGTGGTCCATGGGGTCACAAAGACTGAAGCAACTTAGCATAGCATGTTTATGATAACAAAAGATTGGAAACACTCGATATGTTCAAAGAGGCACTGGTTAAATAAGGCACATCCAAATAAAACATATTATACAGCTGTTCAAAAAATATATAGAAGACTTTCAGGTAATGATCTGGACAGATTGTCAAGATATAATATAAATGAGAAAATAGTACAGTACCATTTGTATAAAAAGAAGAGGGATACAGAAGGTATTATTTGCTAATGTATGTATGTTTAGTAGTATGTTCAAAAACTAACTCTGAGAGGATGACGCATGAGAGGGGCAACAATTACCTGTGGAGAGAAATTGGGTGGCAGGAACTCTGGTATGAGAGGCAAGTTATCATAATTTCAGAACTCCAAGGGTAAAAAAAGAAATTAAAATAAACTTGAGAAAAAGTGGAATGATGCTTTTAGAACTCTGAGGGAAAATGATTAGGAACATATAATTTATGCCTAGCTATACTACAAGTATAAGAATAAAATACATTTTCAGACATGCAAAAATGCAGATAATTTGCCACCTACACATCTGTATGAAAAATGCCTTACAAAAGTTATTTTAGCCAAAAAAAAAGCACTATTATACGTGAACACGAAATAGAAGAAGCAAATATAGTTGACTAAGATCTAAAAAAAGCACTGGAATTTGATGCTTTTAAAACCCTCTCTCAAATTCGGTGACATGAATGTTTCCATAAGAGGAGTCTCCTATAGTGAATAATATTTACATAAATCTAATACTGCAATACTATTTTATTTGCTTTAATATTTTCAAATTAATCTGAAGGCAAACGCCAAGACAATTGCAGTTACAAAATAAAATTGTATAAACCTAGATTATGTGAAAATAATAATATAACAAAATCAGGTAATAGCTGGTGGTATAAGTGAGCCAAATTTCTCTTTTTTTAAAGTGGGACATTAAGAGATTATAGATAAGGTTAGTAAAGCAAGGAATACCAGTATGTGCTTATTATTTAAATAATAATATTAAATATCAGAAAAATACGCTAAAAAAGAATTTGGTTCAAAGTATCTACCTCTGGGATAAAGTGCTGAGGGAAGGGAAGCTTTTATTTTTCATTTTATGACCTTTTATATAATTTAATTTTTAACCATGCACTGTTAACTTTTAAAACAACATACAAAGGAAGTGAGGAGAGGGAGTAACTTGCTCAAGATCACATATATAAAGTGATGGACCCTCATCCTAACCCAGATTCATCTAAGTGTAAATCTGGTTCTCAAACTTGAATGTGCATCAGAATCCCCTAGAGGGCTGGTTAAAACACAGCTTGTTTGACCCCATCCCTGGAGTTTCTGACTCAGTAAATCCAGGAAGACGCCTGAGAACTTGCATTTCTAATCAATTCCCAGGTGATGGTAATGCTGCTGATCCAGGAATTACACTGTGAGAACCACACACTACATCATAAGCCCCATTTTTTAGGTCAACAATTTGGGGAAATACTTATTTTTTAATAATGTCACGAGTTTTGACCACAGTGTTTGGCTCTTGCCTTTTGGTGGGGGTTTGGGCGGGAAGATGACTGAAAGAGGCATGTGGATTTGGTCTTTCCACTTTTGCTTCCACAGTCGCTAGAGAATAGGAAATCCTTTGAGTCAACCTACTATTTAAGTGATTTCGCCACCAGGAAAGCTGGCTCTGTCACCAATTATCTTCAGTTTCTGGATTTCCACTTATGAAGTTCATGTAATAGCCAGGCTCAGAAGTGAGACCTGACCCTACAGACTGAGAGAAAAAAAAAAGAAAGGAATTATTTCAGGATTAACATGTGGTCACATAAATTCAGTGACTGGCAAGTAGTGTTTACCATGTCACTATGGAAATCTCTGGGCAATCTTAACAACACACAGAAGAGTTCAGAGTCTAAGGTGTTGTGTTGACAACTTAATTTAAATGATGTAAAACCTCAGTGTTATCATCTCAGCTCTGCACAAAGCAGATGCTAGGAAACATCACGATCTTACAAATATAGTATCCATCTTAGCCCTTATCCTCTCTATTATGTCCCCTCATTTCTCTTTAAATAATGAGACGTTTGGTCACTGACTTTTTGTTATATATGTCATCACTTTCTTGTGGAAAATACTACCCTTCACAAAACAACTCACATCAGAAAAGTGAATGTTTTCAACTATTGTAAAACATGCTGTAAATTACTGAATTTAGAGGCCTTATATCTAAAAGGAGGGCATGTAAAATGTCATTGGCAGTTTAGTAAAGATTAGTTCAGCACATTTACTCTGATTAGCACCAAGGGCTTCACAAACATTCAGACATGAAATGCCAATAAAACAATTTCTTTATAGAAGCAAATCACTTTAGAAGGTGCATTAACTTCCTTGAACCACTAGGCTGCCAATTAGTAATGGATTGCCTCTTTGTGCTTATTGGCGACAAACTGCAGATAATGCCACCCCAAAGTGTTTAATACATTCCCAGGGCAGGATTCAATAAATCATCATTTGTTATTTGTTAGATTTATAAAGTTGCCCATTTCCTAGCCTTCTGCATCAGGGAGCTAGTACAAAACTCAAAGCATTTGCAAATAAATAAATTGGAATTACAAAAAGTTATCGGTGGATTTTTTCGTAGTCTATTAGTTAAGGTAATGCTATATGCTGGTAACAACAGAAAGTATAATGTAATGGCTCAAATACTATAGAAGTTATTTCTCTAAAACCTATGTTCTAAAAGAATTATCCCTGACCAGCAGGTGATCTCTGTCGAGGTTAGTTTTTTTTAATTGAAGTATAGTTGATTTACAATATTATAAAATATTAGTTTCCAGTGTACAACATGGTGTTTCAATGTTTTTACAGATTATACTCCATTTAAAGTTATTATAAAATATTAGCTGTAGTCCCCGGAGAAGGCAATGGTACCCCACTCCAGTACTCTTGCCTGGAAAATCCTATGGATGGAGGAGCCTGGTAGGCTGCAGTCCATGCGGTCGCTAAGAGTCGGACACGACTCAGCGACTTCACTTTCACTTTTAACTTTCATGAATTGGAGAAGGAAATGGCAACCCATTCCAGTGCTCTTTCCTGGAGAATCCCAGGGATGGGGGAGCCTGGTGGGCTGCCGTCTATGGGGTCACACAGAGTCAGACATGACTGAAGTGACTTAGCAGCAGCAGCGGCTGTATTCCCTATGCTGTTCAATATATCCTTGTAGCTTATTTATTTTATATATAGTAGTTTGTGTCTGGCACTTCCCTACTCCCATCTTGCCCCTATCCTCTTCCCTCTCCCCACTGGTAACAATAATTTGTTCTCTATACCTGTATGTCTGTTTCTGTTTTGTTCTATACATTCATTTGTTTATTTTTTAGATTCCACACATATGTGAAAAAAAACAGTATTTGTCTTTATCTGCATGACTTATTTCACTCAGCACAATACCCTCTAGGTCCATCCATGTTTTTGCAAATGGCAGAATTTCATTCTTTTTTATGGCTGAGTAATATTCCATTGTACACACACAACATCTTTAACCGTTCATCTGTTGATCAACCCTTAGGTTGCTTCCATATCTTGTCCATTGTAAATAATGCTTTTAGGAACATTGAGGTGCATGTGTCTTTTCAAATTAGTGTTTTTGTTTTCTTCAGATATATACTCAGGAGTGGAATTATTGAATCATATTTTAGTTCTATTTTTAGCTTTTTGAGGAATTTCTATACTATTTTCCATAGTGGCTGCACCAACTTACATTCCTACCAGCAATTTAGGAGGGTTCCCATATCCTCGCTAGTATTTGTTACATGTGTTCTTTTTGATGACAGCTGTTCTGACAGGTGTGAGGTGATATTGTGATTTTTACTTGCATTTCTCTGATGATTACTGATGCAGAGCATCTTTTCATGTGCCCATTGACCATATGTACATCTTCTTTGGAAAAATGTCTATTTGGGTATTTTTCCCATTTTTAATTGATTTCTTTTTTATATTGAGTTGTATGTTATGTTTATATGTTTTGGATATTAACCTCTTATTGGTCATATCCTTTGCAAATATTTTCTCCCTTTCAATAGGTTGCCTTTTCATTTTATCGATGGTTTCCTTTGTTATGTAAAAGCTTTTAAGTTTAATTAGGTCCCATTTGTTTATTTTTGCTTTTGTTTCCTTTGCCTTAGGAGACAGATCCAAAAAATATATATTGCTACAATTTGTGTCAAAAGAGTGTTTTGCCTTTATTTTCTTCTAGGAGTTTTATGGTTTCCAGTCTTATATCTAGGTCTTTAATCTATTTTGAGTTTATTTTTCATATTATGTGAGAAAAATGTTCTAATTTCATTCTTTTACATGTAGCTGTGCAGTTTTCTGAACACTGCTTATTAAAGAGACTGTCTTTTCTCCATTGTATATCCTTGCCTCCTTTGTCAAATTAATTGACCGTAAGTGTGTAGGTTCATTTCTGGGTTCTCTATTCTCTTCCATTGATCTATGTGTATGGTTTTGTGCCACTGCCATGTCATTTTGATTATTATAGCCTTGTAGGGCTTCCCTGGTGGCTCAGTGGTAAAGAATCTGCCTGCAGATTTGATTCCTGGGTCGGGAAGATACCCTGGAAAAAGAAATGACAATCCACTCCAGTATTCTTGCCTGGGAAATCCCATGCACTGAAGAGCCTGGTGGGCTAGAGTCCAGAGTATTGCAAGAGTCAGACATGACTTAGCAACTAAACAACAGCAACAGAGCCTTGTAGTACAGTCTGGAGATAGGGAACATAATACCTCCAGCATTGTTCTTTTTTCTTAAGATTGCTTTGGCAATTCAGGGTCTTTTGTGGTTCCATATAAATTTTAGGATTATTTATTCTAGTTCTGTGGAAAATGTCTTTGGTATTTTGATAGGGGTTGCATTAAATCTGTAGATTGCTTTGGGTAGTATGTTCTTAAGATTGCTTTGGCAATTCAGGGTCTTTTGTGGTTCCATATAAATTTTAGGATTATTTATTCTAGTTCTGTGGAAAATGTCTTTGGTATTTTGATAGGGGTTGCATTAAATCTGTAGATTGCTTTGGGTAGTATGGACACTAACAATAGTAATTCTTCCATTCCATGAACATGGGGTATCTTTCCATTTACTTGTGTCCTCTTCAATTTCTTTCACCAATGTCTTACAGTTTTCAGAGTATTGGTCTTTCACTTCCTTTGTTAAATTTATTCCCAGGTATTTTTCTGTGAAGGTTAATTTTACATCAACTTAGCTGGGCCACAATACTCATATATTTGGTCAAACACTAGTCTGGAAACTGCTGTAAAAAGTATTCCTTAGAAGTGTTTAACATTTAAATCAGTAGACTTGGAGTAAATCAGATTACCCTTCATCATGAAGGGTATATTAAATTTTCAAGGGAGTACCTGAGACATCTGTTGTACACCATATGAACTACCAGCTTGAGATAGTTCAGTTTCATCATTAGATCACCCCATTCCTTTTAATGACAACATATTTCGCTAAGCTAAGATGTTTAATATTGCTATAAAAAATGAGTGTACTGCATGAAAATCAATGTGAAGTAAAAATCAAGCATTGCAGTGTTCAATGTGACTGTAAAGGTTGAGAAGCTATTTAGTGCCCAACAGGTGCTAAGTTGTTAGAATATAATTACTTATTAAGTTGTTTGGACCTAACTCCTTAACAAATGGAACTGTTAGATATCTGTGTTGCCCTACATGTCCTGTGAAAAAATTACTGAGACTCTAAGGGTGGTGTGAACTGAGAAAGTTAGGGGACCTTTGCGGACATCATTATTTCTGAGAAAAGGCAATAAAGTGTGGGTGTCCTGGCATGAGCTGACTCCTGCTGTTCCTTTTGATAATTGCTTTAGCTCAGAAGCAGCGGTCCTGTGGACCCAACCTACATATGCCAGAAACTAAAGCAGTGGCCTGCTCTATGGGCTCTGTGCTTTCCTAACATCCACTTATATCAGAAGGATTTCTAAAGACTATCTGAGCTGATGTCTATTTGCTGCAAATAAATACAAATAATAAAATTAATGAATTTCCCAGAAGGTCCATATACGTTATTTCTGATCAAAACTGACCATCCGCTTTCCTGTTACCTTTCCAACAATGTTCAAGCAGAAGTATGCTCAGTGACTTTGTTAATTGGCCTTCATTCCCTTTCTACAGTGTTTTTCTCCCGGGAGTTACATTCCATGCCTTAGAGCACTGAGGCCCACGTTTTCTGATTCTTTCAGCTTTCATAGTTGAAATATATTGGACCAAGTGTTCAAACCAATACTTGGGTAAAACTTAAAACCAGTCATCATAGAAACAACTTCTAGAGCACAAGAATTAAATTTTAAATGTTTCTAATAAAATGTAATTATGATAGTAAAGATGAAGTCCTTCCAGCAGGTAAATATCCACATTTGTTTTCTTGTGGCTACTTTTGTTAGGAGAATTGTTGAAGTTTTGGGATAGGGCAGAATTGGGAAAAGACTGGATAAAATTTTAAAATTTTAATAAATTTATTTATTAATTTAATAAATTTATTTTATTAAATTTATTATTATAAATAATTATAAATAAATAATTTAATAAAATAAATTTAATAAATTTATTTATTAATAAAATTAATAAAATAAAATTTTCCTGTAACATTCACTTTCTGGGGCAGTTGAAGACCTGGAAGTAATTGACACCAATGGCTATGATTTGACCTGGAAAATCTTCCAAGTTTTACTCAATTCAAATGGTTTTTTAACTGCTTGCAATTCCTCTGGCACTCTGACACCTAGCTACTGGGGAAATGGGTCCTGATACTAGCAATGTCATCCACTAATCAAATGTTTACAAAGTTATTTGCATACAATTGACTGTATACACTGAAAATTTTAACTTTTATGTATTAATTTATTCAGTGATAATGTTTTTCATACTTGCACTTCTAACCATTTCTCTTTTCTAATTTTCTTCATTCTTATTTTCTTTCACTTTTTTTCCTCAATTATATTTACCAAGGATTTGTCTGGGTTTTGTTACATTTTTGTTCAGTACTTTTGATTTATTGTTGTTGTGTTTACTTTCTATCTCTGAAAAGAGTATAATTAAAAATCTTATAAATTTAAATAAGTATTATTAGTTGCTCAGTCATGTCAACTCTGCAACCCCATGGACTGTAGCCTGCCAGACTCCTCCATCCACGAGATTTTCCAGGCAAGAATACTGGTGTGGGTTGCCATTTCACTTTTAATTATTTTCTAATAGCCTATAACATTATTTTGAGGTCACCTTTGTTCCAAAACTGTTTAGCAGAGGTCATTAATCTCTCTTTGGTCTTGTCTTTCCTTTATACTTTTATTAATTTAAAGAAAATTTTTATGGGATCATGCTCAGAGAATGTCACCTGTGCAGTTTCTAATTTGTGCAATTTTTATAAAAATTTATTTTGTTGACAAGAATTTAGTCAGTTTTTTTTAAATGCCTTGTGGATATTTAATGAGGAGGAGAACATCTTTACAGATGATATCTGTTATCATTGTAGGTTACAATATTAAAAACTCTAATAATTCCTTTTTTTAAATTATATTATTCAAATTTTATACTCTTATTTATTAGACTACTTTGCCAAATATTGATAATAGTGTCAATTGAGGCATTCCTGTCAAATTATCTTGACATCTACAAGTGTTTTTATTTCTATACATTAATACCACATTATTCATTAGATAAAGGTTCATGACTTCATTATGGATTATACTCTTTATCAAAATTTTGTCATCCTATTTCTTTCACTTAAAGTATCAGAACTATTCTCTGTCTCTAAAAATAATTAGTCTCTCTTTCTTTCTCTCTATCTCTCTCTCACACACACACGCACACACACACTCACACACACACACACACACACACACACACACCTGTCCTGCTATAGTACCCTGTTTGTTGTTGTTTTAGTCGCTAAGTCATGTTGGACTCTTTGCAACCCCATAGACTGTAGCCTGCCAGGCTCCTCTGTTCATGGGATTTTCCAGGCAAGAATACTGGAGTGGTGTGCCGTTTCCTTCTCCAGGGGATCTTCCTGACCCAAGGATCGAACCCATGTCTTCTGCTTTGTCAGGCAGATTCTTTAGCTCTGAGCCACCAGGGAAGCCCAGTACCCTGTTTACTCTTAATAAAATTTAGATCAATTACAAAAAAAATGTGGTTATTGGGGAGAAGGCACAAGAAGAGATCTGAAGCAGACCTGAAAAGATCTGAAGACTAGGACTTCAGGGGCTGTAGGAGCTGTTCCTATGGGGAGCCATATAATCAGAGCAATGTCTAAAAAGGCCATTCAGGCAAGTTAAAGTTTAGAATTTAGGAACATGCAGTCTTAAGTGTTGAATTAACTGGAAGAAGTACTACATGAAGAAAACCAGGCTGTGAGCTATGCAGGGACTAATGCAGACATCTGGGGAGCCGAATGACTGGTTCATAGGAGGCATCAAACAAATATTTGTAAAATGGCTAAATGAGTGAATAATATATGAACCTGTTCATAGGTGGCAGGAATTCAGCAGTTGAATCAGGGTGAGATTGAGGACTTCAATAAAGCAACCATATTCTCCAGAGTTTAGGGCATAGATCAAGAAAGGGTGCTTGGCCCTAGAGCAGAGTACCTTAAACTTCTTAATGAAAAGTAATTAGGATACATATTCTTGGCTTAATTTCAAAGAGTCTAGGATAGGGGTCCAAGAATCATCATTTTTAGTATACATTCCAGGTGCTGCTGATTCAGGATGTTACAAATTTCACATTTGATGAACACTAGCCTAAAAGTAGGATAGATCTCTAAACAGGTTGTTGGGTTAGGACCAGAGAGGCAACAACTGATGTACCATAACACCAATCAGGCAGGTGAACAGATGCAACCCTCTGATAGTGCTGTACTCCACATGGTTAAAGATGCCAACCAAGAAACTTAGAGAGGAAAGGAAAACAAGCCACAGTGCAGATATTATTCTTTTACTCAAACTTTCACTGCTTGCTCCAGACCGTGTGACCTATCACTCTATAGTGGCAAGAAGAATGAGTTTTTATCCAAGCTCTGTCACTGCCATGCTCTAGGGTGCTGTACAAGCCACTAGTCCAGGTCTCAGCTGCTTCATGTATTTTTTTTAAAAAAGGAGCTAAGATTGTGATTTTCATGTTCTTCTGGGACAGCAAGAAGCCTGCAAATTTCAAAATCCAAAACACCTGAGTTCAAATTCCAGTTCAGCCCTTTACTGACACTATAACCTTGTGCAAGTTACTAAATTTCTCTGAAGTCCACTTTTCTGGGGAAGAGATAATTTTTCTGGGGAAGATAATAACTACCTTACTAATGTTGTTGTTCAGTCACTTGTGTCCGACTCTGTGCGACCCCATGGACTAAAGCATACCAGGCTTCCCTGTCCTTCACTTTCTCCCTGAGTTCACTCAAATTCATGTCCATTGAGTCAGTGATGCCATCCAACCATCTCATCCTCTGTTGCCCCCTTCTCCTCTTGTCCTCAACCTTTCCCAGCATCAGAGTTTTTTCCAATGAGTTGGCTCTCCACATCAGGTGGCCAAAATGTTGGAGCTTCAGCTTCAACATCAGTCCTTCCAATGAATATTCAGGATTGATTTTCTTTAGGATTGACTAACCTTACTACATGATAGGTACTCAGTTCTTGAATTGCCTCTCCAAGATTCAATATTTTGAAAAACTGTATAACTTATTTTATATAACAATGATTTGAACTAATTTTGACAGTCTACTGTTATCAGTACTATTGTTTAATTAGTATTTTGTTTCTGAAATTTTCAGTGCATATATATCATCTCTCCTAGTGGGTAATTTTACTTGAGAATAGGATTTTATGATGCATTTTTACTTTATTTAGGGTAACCAGTCATCTCAGTGTGCTTGGGAAAGAGGAGAGTCCTAGATATGGGACTAAAACCAGGAAATTTCCCAGGTAAACTGATGAGTTGTTAACCTTCATATTTAGTTAAATACCTAGTACACATAAAGATAATGAAGATATTTCCCTACCTCAATTTTAATCACTGCTTTCATTTTAGTTTGTGTGTGTGTCAAGTTGCTTCAGTCATGTCTGACTCTGTGTGACCCTATGGACTGTAGCCTGCCAGGCTCCTCTGTTCATAGGATTCTCCAGACAAGAATACTGGAGTGGGTTGCCGTGTCCTCCCCTGGGGGGTCTTCCCCACCCAGGGATCAGACTCAGAGATCAAACCTGCATCTCTTGCATCTCCTGCATTGGCAGGCGATTCTTTACCACTAGTGCCATCTGGGAAGCCCAATCATTACTTAAATAGGATGACAAATCATACAGAAGTGTAATTAATTACAATAATACGTTATATTTTCTACTAAAGGAAGATTCCGTTTTTTGTTTATATTTACTTTACCTTACTAAAAGGGTTTTTAACAAAAGATTGTTAATACAAAGTGGTATTCTCAATAATACAGCCCAAATGGTGGTTGCTCCTAAAATTCAGGGATTTTGTTGCTGCCAACTATATAAAACATTTTCTAAAAATAAAGCCCCAAAGCAACATAAGAATGAATTTTTAAAAAGAAGTTAGAATTATTATGATTTTTTGCATTAAATAATGTAGACTTCTGAATAACTCCTCTCTTAAGTACTTTTTTTCCTCTAAGAATGCAATTCTTAAAATTTTAAAACTGGTTAGGCAATTTGGGATTCTTCTGGGATTTTGATGCCAAAGCCTCCACTGACATTTTGAGGACTTAATGGTTATAATTACTTTGCCTGTAGCAATATCACTGCCTTGAAAATAAAAGCCTCAGGAATTTTTTTCTAATGTATTAGATTACATTCTATTCAAAAGGGCAGAATTTATTACACAGAAAAACATACTGAGTACCCTAATCTTTCTTCCAAAACTCTATTTTTCTAACATGAATCCTAAAACTATTATCATACATTTGTGGAAAGTTTTATTCCTCTAATCCTTCATTTTTAAAAATCAAAGATTCTTTGGTATGTAAACCTTTAATTTTTATTTCCCTTTTTCAACGAATCACTATTTGTGGCACAGAATCCTTACTCCTTTGGCAGGGTCAGGGTAGAAATGCCCAGATCCTACTGAGATAAGACTTGTAACACTGAGGGGATTGCCATAAGGATAACAGCTGATCTTTCAATAGAAACTCTTCAGGCCAGAAGGGAATGGCAGGACATACTTAAAGTGATGAAAGAGAAAAACCTACAACTCAGATTACTGTACCCAGCAAGGATCTCATTAAAATATGAAGGAGAAATCAGAAGCTTTACAAACAAGCAAAAGCTCAGAGAATTCAGCACCACCAAACCAGCTCTTCAACAAATACTAAAGGATCTTCTCTAGACAGGAAGCACAGAAAAGGTGTATAAACTCAAACCCAAAACAACAAAGTAAATGGCAATGGGATCATGCTGCTGCTGCTGCTGTTAAGTCACTTCAGTCGTGTCTGACTCTGTGCGACCCCATAGATGGCAGCCCACCTGGCTCCGCCATCCCTGGGATTCTCCAGGCAAGAACACTGGAGTGGGTTGCCATTTCCTTCTCCAATGCATGAAAGTGAAAAGTGAAAGTGAAGTCGCTCAGTCGTGTCCAACTCCTAGTGACCCCATGGACTGCAGCCTACCAGGCTCCTCCGTCCATGGGATTTTCCAGGCAAGAGTACTGGAGTGGGATGCCATTGCCTTCTCTGAATGGGATCATACTTATCAATAATTACCTTAAATGTAAATGGATTGAATGCCCCAACCAAAAGACAAAGACTGGCTGAATGGATACTAAAAAATGGATACCCCTATATATGCTGTCTACAAGAGACCCACCTCAAAACAAGGGACACATGCAGACTGAAAGTGAAGGGCTGGAAAAAGATATTTCATGCAAATAGAGACCAAAAGAAAGCAGAAGTAGAAATACTCATATCACATAAAATAGACTTTGAAATAAAGGCAATGAAAAGAGACAAAGAAGGACACTACATAATGATCAAAGGATCAGTCCAAGAAGAAGATATAACAATTATAAACATATATGCACCCAACATAGGAGAACCTCAATATGTAAGGCAAATGCCAACAACTATGAAAGGGGAAATTAACAGTAACACAATAAAAGTGGCAGACTTTAATACCCCACTCACACCTATGGATAGATCAACTAAACAGAAAATTAGCAAGGAAACACAAACTTTAAATGATACAATGAACCAGTAAGACCTAATTGATATCTATAGGACATTTCACCCCAAAGCAATGAATTTAACCTTTTTCTCTAGTGCACACAGAACCTTCTCCAGAATAGATCACATCCTGGGCCATAAATCTAGCCTTGCTAAATTGATTTGGGAGAATGGCATTGAAACATGTAAAATATCATGTATGAAACGAAAAAAAAAAAAAAAAACCTGAAATCGTTCCAAGCATCTTTTCTGATCACAATGCAGTAAGATTAGATGTCAACTACAGGAAAAAGACTATTAAAAATTCCAACATATGGAGGCTAAACAACATGCTTCTCAATAACCAACAAATCACAGAAGAAATCAAAAAATAAATCAAAATGTGCACAGAAATGAATGAAAATGAAAACACAACAACCCAAAACCTATAGGACTCAGTAAAAGCAGTGCTAAGGGGAAGGTTCATAGCAATACAAGGTTACCAAAAGAAACAAGAAAAACGTCAAATAAATAACCTAACTCTACACCTAAAGCAACTAGAAAAGGAAGAAATTAAGAACCCCAGGGTTAGTAGAAGGAAAGAAATCATAAAAATCAGGGCAGAAATGAATGCAAAAGAAACAAAAAAGACCATAGCAAAAATCAACAAAGCCAAAAGCTACTTCTTTGAGAAGATAAATAAAATAGACAAACCATTAGCCAGACTCATCAAGAAACAAAGGGAGAAGAATCAAATCAACAAAATTAGAAATGAAAATAGAGAGATCACAACAGTCAACACAGAAATACAAAGTATCATAAGAGACTACTATCAGCAATTATATGCCAATAAAATGGACAACTTGGAATAAATGGACAAATTCTTAGAAAAGTATAACTTTCCAAAACTGAACCAAGAAGAAATAGAAAATCTTAACAGACTCATCACAAGCATGGAAATCAAAATTGTAATCAGAAATCTTCCAGCAAACAAAAAGCCCAGGATCAGATGGCTTCACAGCTGAATTCTACCAAAAACTTAGAAAAGAGCTAACACCTATCCTACTCAAACTCTTCCAGAAAATTGCAGCGGAAGATAAACTTCCAAACTCATTCTATGAGCCACCATCACCCTAATACCAAAACCAGACAAAGATGCCACAAAAAAAGAAAACTACAAGCCAATATCCTGATGAACATAGATTCAAAAATCCTTAACAAAATTCTAGCAAACAGAATCCAACAACATATTAAAAAGATCATACATCATGACCAATGAGCTTTATCCCAGGGATGCAAGGATTCTTCAGTATTCACAAATCAATCAATGTGATACACCACATTAACAAATTGAAAGATAAAAACCATATGATTATCTCAATAGATGCAGATATATCCTTTGATAAAATTCAATATCCATTTATGATAAAAACCCTCCAGAAACCAGGAATAGAAGGAACATACCTCAACATAATAAAAGCTATATATGACAAACCCACAGCAAACATTAACCTCAATGGTGAAAAATTGAAAGCATTTCCCCTAAAGTTAGGAACAAGGCAAGGATGCCCACTTTCACCACTACTATTCAACATAGTTTTGGAAGTTTTAGCCACAGAAATCAGAGAAGGAAAAGAAATAAAAGGAATCCAGATTTGAAAAGTAGAAGTAAAACTCTCACTGTTTGCAGGTGACATGATCCTCTACAAAGAAAACCCTAAAGATGCCACCAGAAAATTACTAGAGCTAATCAATGAATATAGTAAAGTTGCAGGATATAAAATTAACACAGAAATCCCTTGCATTCCTATACACTAACAATGAGAAAACAGAAAGAGAAATTAAGGAAACAATTCCATTCACCATTGCAATGAAAAGAATAAAATACTTAGGAATAAAGCCACCTAAAGAAAAAAAAGACCTATATATAGAAAACTATAAAACACTGATGAAAGAAATCAAAGAGGACACAAATAGATGGAGAAATATGCCATGTTCATGGATCAGAAGAATCAATACAGTGAAAAGGAGTATACTACCCAAAGCAATCTATAGATTCAAAGCAATCTCTATCAAGCTACCAACGGTATTTTTCAGAGAACTAGAACAAATAATTTCACAATTTGTATGGAAATACAAAAAACCTCGAATAGCCAAAGCAATCTTGAGAAAGAAGAATGGAACTGGAGGAATCACCCTGCCTGACTTCAGGATATACTACAAAGCAACAGTCTGGTACTGACACAAAGACAGAAATATAGATCAATGGAACAAACTAGAAAGCCCAGAGATAAATCCATGCACCTATGGACACCTTATCTTTGACAAAGGAGGCAAGAATATACAATGGAGAAAAGATAATCTCTTAAACAAGTGGTGCTGGGAAAACTGGTCAACCACTTGTAAAAGAATGAAACTAGAACACTTTCTAACACCATACACAAAAATAAACTCAAAATGGATTAAAGATCTAAATGTAAGACCAGAAGCTATAAAACTCCTAGAGGAAAACATAGGCAAAGCACTCTCCACCATAAATCACAGCAAGATCCTCTATGACCCACCTCCCAGAGTAATGGAAATAAAAGCAAAAATAAACAAATGGGACCTAATTAAACTTCAAAGCTTTTGCACAATGAAGGAAACTATAAGCAAGGTGAAAACACAGCCTTCAGAATGGGAGAAAATAATAGCAAATGAAGCAACTGACAAAGAATTAATCTCAAAAATATACAAGCAGCTCATGCAATTCAATTCCAGAAAAATAAACGACCCAATCAAAAAATGGGCCAAAGAACTAAACAGACATTTCTCCAAAAAAGACATACAGATGGCTAACAAACACATGAAAAGATGCTCAACATCACTCATTATCAGAGAAATGCAAATTAAAACCACAATGAGGTACCGTCTCACGCCGGTCAGAATGGCTGCTATCAAAAAGTCTATAAACAATAAATGCTGGAGAGGGTGTGGAGAAAAGGGAGCCCTCTTACACTGTTGGTGGGAATGCAAACTAGTATAGCCACTATGGAGGACAGTGTGGAGATTCCTTAAAAAACTGGAAATAGAACTGCCATATGACCCAGCAATCCTACTGCTGGGCATACACACCAAGGAAACCAGAACTGAGACACATGTACCCCAGTGTTCATCGCAGCACTGTTTATAATAGCCAGGACATGGAAGCAACCTAGATGTCCATCAGCAGATGCATGGATAAGAAAGCAGTGGTACATATACACAATGGAATATTACTCAGCTATTAAAAAGAATACATTTGAATCAGTTCTAATGAGGTGGATGAAACTGGAGCCTTTTATACAGAGTGAAGTAAGTCAAAAAGAAAAACACCAATACAGTATACTAACGCATATGTATGGAATTTAGAAAGATGGTAACAATGACCCTATATGTGAAACAGCAAAAGAGACACAGATGTAAAGAACAGACTTTTGGGCTCTGTGGGAGACAGCGAGGGTGGGATGATTTGAGAGAATAGCATTGAAACATATATTATCATATGCGAAATAGATCACCAGTCCAGGTTCGATGCATGAGGCAGGGTGCTCGGGGCTGGTGCACTGGGATGACCCTGAGGGATGGGATGGGGAGAAAGGTGGGAGCGGGGTTCAAGATGGGGACCACATTTACACCCATGGCTGATTCATGTCATTGTATGGCAAAACCCACTACAATATTGTAAAGTAATTAACCTCCAATTAAAAGAAATAAAATTTTTTAAAAAGAGCTGGACATGAAAAAAAAAAAAGACTTGTAGCACTCAGTCACGGCTGATGACTAATAGCAGAAAGACCAAGTGCTCCCTCACAGTGGCCCACAGGCTTGTAGAGTAGCCACCATGGCTGCTTCTCAGGAGAGAGACCAAAGACTGTGGTAACTGGGGCACTTAGGATCAAGCTGCCCACACAGAAGGAAGAAGAACATGGTGCCTGGAAAGGGGAAATCTTGAATAAAAATGGCACATCCTGAAAGTATTTAGGTACTTAAACAGAGTTGGTGTTGGGAATGGGTTGAATAAGTGGCTGACATATAGGATGATGTGAAATGCTCCAGAAGGAACAGAGATAGGACATAAGTGAAGGGGAAAGAGGTTTTGTAAGCTATACATCATCATGTGAAAGGAAAATATTAAAGTAAAATGAGGGAAACAACTCAGATATCCACCAGACTGGTACATGGATAAACAAGTTGTGGTACATCTATACAATGTGATGCTGTTGTTAAGCAATAAAAAGGAACAAACTGCTGAAAACTGCAGATGAATCACAAATTCATGAAAGAATCCTAAGTGAAAGAATCCAGACTCAAGAGGCGAGATCTTGTAGGATATCATTTATATGACATTCTGGAAAAAGCAAAACTGTCAAGACAGAAAACAGATCGTGGTTGCCAGGGATAGGAAAAAGAGAAAGGGGCTGACTACAAGGGGCTTGAGGGAACTTTCTGGAGTAACAGAAATATTCTTTATCTTGCTCATGGTCGTCTTATGTTCATCAAAATACAGGATTATACACATGAAAAAGAGTGAATTTTGCCACAATAATCCTGATTTAAAAAAAAAAAGTAAAAGGGAATTACCAGATACTTAATTCTAACTAGTTATAAAATTCTCATTTGATTACTTGGGGAGCCATTTGGATCATAATAAAGAAGATGCTTTTGTTCCTTCAGAACAAATGTTTGCTCTGAATTAGAGAACATCCCCGTGGTCATGAATGATTAATATGGCCTGCTCCAAGATCTCTGCAGATCCTATGCTTAGAGTCTGATCCCCAGTCAGCTTCTTTTTAAAGCAATCTCCATTTGGCAAGGGTTGTACCTTTACTTGACGCTGTGAAAGTGTTCCAAGCTGAACCACTTTCAAAATGCAGGATATAGCCAGCCAGCCAGCTCCTCCTGGCATCTTGTAATATGGGGAGACCCGACCTTGTTATCTCCCAAAGAGAATATCCAAGAGCTCAGCCATAATTACCCAACTCTGGAGTCTGGCTTGCCCTTTCTTAATGCTAAGCAGGCTGCTGCTGAATCAGAGAAAGCCTATAGAGGCTTTTCTATTTGAAATGGCAAAATTTTCCAGGATAAGCATTCAACTGACATTAGCAGGGTTTCTCATCTCAAAATCAATTTGCAACATTTCAGTTTTGAAAGGTAAAGGCCAAAGGGATAAGAGCTTGGTTTTTTGACAACAGAACTACATTACCTCTCTGATCTAAAGTAGATTTTTCAAAAATAACACACAGACATTCTGATTGAAAATTTCCATTTTTGTTTTAACTTGGGGAAAACTATTTCAATTCTTTTTTACAAAGCTTTCAAATATGCATTTTTGAAAGCCTTGATAATGGCTATAATTGAAGTTATATATTTGAAATCCCTAACCGTCAAACCTTCTTAAATGAAACAGTTGGCATTTTACTTAGATGTCTAACCTGTACCTTTTTTAAGTGCAGCAAATAAATGAGGCAGTTAGATTGTAAAATATTTATAAGAAAAGCCCCAATCTTACACAAACCTTTTGAGACATCTGATTAGCAAACTGTGACAATCTTGAAATTGAAGACGATAAAATTCCTTTTTTTTTGTAATCCTTTTAAAATTCTTAAAAATTCACAAGATCTGCATTTGACCAGTTTGTTGAAGGAGTACCATTCTTTTCAGTAGAGAGAATTCCCTTTCATTCCTGTGGTTTTTGTTAATTCTCCAAGCCACATTCCACGCAATTGGCAATCTCAAAATGTAAAGCTTCCCTTGGAGTTCTTTGCCAGGCACACAGATAGCTTTAAGACTCAACCAAGCATTGAGACAGTGTTCCCACTCTGGAGAAATGACTGATTGGATAGAATAAATCTGCTTCTGAAGTGATTTCCAAATGGCTATAAAAAAACGGAGTCTAATTAAATATAGTCATTGAAGAGCAGTACTTAGCTCAACGAGCTCCTGTATTATACATTCTTCTCAAAGAAGCCATGTGCTCTAGAATTTTCTACAAAAGGGACAAATGAAAAAGAGCATAAATGTCCAGTGAAAAAGCAAAGGTTTAGCAAACTATGGGACATGGGCCAAAAAGAATACAGTGTAGTCATTTAAAATAATCATTAGGAAGACTTTGTAACTCTATGGGGACCTTCTTATAACACATTAAAGGAAAGAGCAGACTGTTAGGTGGTATGCAGATTGCAATTATAATAAAAAAATATATGCTTGTGCATAATTGCAAATATACAGAAATTTTAATCCCTCTATTTAAATGAGCAGTATATGAGTCCTGTTTTTTTCAATTTTCTTTAATGCTGTGATTATACCTTTTTTAAAATTTAAAGGATGGTTTTTATCTGCACTCTTTTTACTGGAGATAGGAATATGAATCGTGAATTTATGTGATGCATTCTGATCACCATGAATTCAGTTCAAGCTGCAGTGTTGCCTAGCAACAGGATAACTTTTCTGCAGTGAAATTCCCCAGTAACAGCAACCTATGAAGTATCCCACAAGGAATTCCCTACCGTAAGTGCACCTCATACCCTTATTATTCTGTTCTCGTATTCCACTGCTCTGGGGGAATTTCATAATCTGATCATGTCAAGACATAAAAATTTGGAGGGCTGCATTTAAAAATCTGGGGCTTCCCAGATGGTGTTAGTGGTAAAGAACCTACCTGCCAATGCAGGAAACGCAAGAGTCACAGGTTCCATCCCTGGGTCTGAAAGATCCCCTGGAGGAGGGCATGGCGACCCACTCCAGTATTCTTGCAGGGAGAACCCCATGGACAGAGGAGCCTGGTGGGCTACAGTCCGTGGGGTCGCAGAGAGTCGAAAACAATTGAAGCGACTTAGCATGCATGCTTGCATTTTAAAATCTACATCCCTAGATATTTTTCTCTCTGCCTGGAAGAAGAGAATGGAGTAAGGGACTTCTAGATTTCTTCCAGTCTCTTATATTCCCCAGGTAAGAAGAACAAGGAAGGAAAATGATGAGAGCTTTGATTTCTAATCTTTATGGATGGTGGCTTGGCATGGGCCCAATCAGATAGTAATGTTTCTTTTTTTATTAGGTAAGAGATTTTTGAGATATAATGATATAACTTATTATAAAACTCATCCTTTCACAGTGGTTTTTAGTATATCCACAGAGATGAACATTTTCATCACCTCAAAAAGAAACCCTATAACCATTGGCAGTCTTTCCCCATTTCTCTCCAACCCTTCTCCCCAGCCCCAGGCAACCACCAATCTACTTTCTTGCTATATGGAATTGCCTAGTCTGGACATTTTATATAAATGGAATCATACAATATGTGGTCTTTCGTGTCTGGCTTCTTTCATTTAGCTTAATATTTTCAAGAGTCATCCATGGTGTACTCTGTATCATGATTTCATCCCTTTTTATTGTCAAATAATATTCCTTTGTGCAGATAAACCACTTATCTGTTTATTCATTCATCCATTTATGGGCATTTGGTCTAGCTCCACTTTTGACTATTATAAATATTGCTATGAACATTTGTGCACAAGTTTTTATGTGGACATATTTCCTCATTCTTGGAAATATACCAAGGAGTGAAATTTCTGGGTCATGGTAATTTTATGTTCAACTTTTTGAGGAAATGTCAAATTGTTTTCCAAAGTGGCTTTGCATTTTACGTCTCTTCCAGCAGTGCATCAGGATTACAGTTTTTTCACAACCTCTCCAACACTTATCATTGTATGTCTTCTGATTATATCCATTCTAGTGGGTATGAGCTGGTATCTCATTGTGGCTTTAATTTGCATTTCCTTGATGACTAATAATGTTGAGTATCTTGTCTAATGCTCATTGGCCATTTGTTTATTTTCTTTGGAGAAACATCTATTCAAATTCTTTGCCTATTTTTAATTGTTATTTATCTTTTTTATTGTTGAGTTGCTTTTTCTTTTTTTTACCTTTTACTACTTAGATTCTTTGTGAAGATATGTTGATGTCAAGACCTTTGCAAACCTCCAAACATTCAGACCAAAACAGTTACCACCAGTTAAGGAGGAGAACAGAGGGCAGTCACCATACATCAGTGTCAGAGAATAGAGACACAGCAGGCCCCAGGGAATGAGCCCAGTGAACATGCTCTTATCTGTCTGGTGTCCTTACATCACCCCTGAAATCAAAATCTTGCTGTCAGCCTCTACAGAGCACAATGCCTGCTCTTGCTCTCAAACAGCCCTGGGGGAAGGGGAATTCCCTGCTGTGAAAAGAAAAGAATGGCCATAGTCACCACATTTTGTGGTCAGGTTCTATGCCTTCTATATTCCCTACTAAATACCTAGATCCTGGCACACAGTTGACAAACAAATGAATGTGAAAACCTCCTTTTAGAATTTAAGTAACAGTGAGTTGTTGCTCTTGCTTGCAAATTTCCTATGTGCACCAATTTTGTGTTTAACATATATTTAACACTTGTCGCTCTAAGCATTTTGCAAATAATTTTAACTAATTATTTACAAATACTTTTAGCACTGAACAAATAATTTGAAACCAATTTAATCTTCATAACAATTCTGTGAAGTTGGTATGCTGTTATCTCCATTTTATGGATGAGGAAACTAGGCTGTGAGGTAATACATTTCTTCTTCATTTAAGTGAAGTATAGTTGGAGAAGGCAATGGCTCCCCACTCCAGTACTCTTGCCTGGAAAATCCGATGGACGGAGGAGCCTGGTAGGCTGCAGTCCATGGGGTCCCGAAGAGTCAGACGCAACTGGGCGACTTCCCTTTCACTTTTATGCATTGGAGAAGGAAACGGCAACCCACTCCAGTGTTCTTGCCTGGAGAATCCCAGGGACGGGAGCCTGGTGGGCTGCCGTCCATGGGGTCACACAGAGTCGGACACGACTGAAGCGATTTAGCAGCAGCAGCATAGTTGATTTACAATGTTGTGTTAGTTTCCGGGGTACTGAAAGTGATTCAGCTATATATACATATTTTTTTTCAGATTCTTTTCCTTTATAGGTTATTACAAAGTATTGAGTATAGTTCCCTGTGCTATACAATAGGTCTTCATTTGTTATCTATTTTATATACAGTAATATATATACGTTAATCCCAAACTCTTTAATTTACCCCTCCCCACACCTTTCCCCGTTGGTAAACACAAGTGCATTCTCTAAGTCTGTGAGTCTGTTTCTGTTTTGTAAACAAGTTCATTTGTATCATTGTTTTTAGATTCCACCTACAACTGATATCATATGATATTTATCTTTCTCTGTTTGGCTTATTTTCCTTAGTATGATAATCTCTAGGTTCATCCATGTTTTTGCCAATGGTGTTATTTCAGTATTTTTTATTGCTGAGTAATATTCCATTGTATGTATATACCACATTTTCTTTATCCATTTATCTGTTGATGGACATTTAGGTTGCTTCCAGTACATTTCTTCTTATATAAGGAATGCATTTCCTTTCATATGAGACAATAAGCTTCTTTTTCTTTACCCAGATTAGAGAATTTTCTGTATTTACATCCAATACATTCTAAAAAGGTAGTGAGTTTGCAAAGAGTAAAAGTCAGGGTGGTAGTCAAAGGAGTGAGGACAGGATAGAGCAAGGTTCAAAACTAAGGAATGTGGTGCAATAATCCCTTATTGTGTGATAGCTTAAAGGAATTGCAGGCTATTAATCTTGAGTGTTATATGCCTCAGCTTTTCCCTTATCAACTATTTAGACTAATCAGCACTTGACCTTCCATTGCATCTACTTTATACAATCTTAACTTTAGATAAATCCCCCAGTTATTTCTCCATCCCAGCTCTTAGACTGCCAAGAACAGCTAGAGGGGAAAATGTATCCTTGTACCAATAACTTCTACTACAAATCCAGACTTCCCAAGCTTTAAAAGAATATGTTCCTCTTAGAACCATAAATTTTGTATATCTCTATGGAGACCCCTGGTGGCTCAAATGGTAAGGTGTCTGCCTACAGTGCGGGAGACCTGGGTTCAATCTCTAGGTCAGGAGGATCCCCTGGAGAAGGAAATGGCAACCCACTCCAGTACTCTTGCCTGGAAAATCCCATGGACAGAGGATCCTGGTAGGCTACAGTCCATGGGGTCACAAAGAGTCAGACACGACTGAGTGACTTCACTTTCACTTTCATGGAGACCTCATTATCTAAAAATATTTTGTGTTGTAATTATTATTTTCATCTGAAAAATTAATATTTGCTTCTTATAAAATAAAAAAGTCAACAAAAATGAAAGGTTAAAATAAAATGTGAAGATTAGTGAGTTTCTGCCAATGGCATTATTTGGCATGGTTATGCCAGTGGCATTATTTCTTTTGTTTTTATAGCTGAGTAATATTCCATTGTATTAATATATCTGTACCACATCTTCTTTATCCATTCCTCTGTCAATGGACATTTAGATTGCTTCCATGTCCTGGCTATTGTAAATAGTGCTGCAGTGAACTTTGGGGTGCATGCATCTTTTCAAATTGTGGTTTTCTCTGGATATATTGGAGAAGGAAATGGCAACCCACTCCAGTGTTATTGCCTGGAGAATCCCAGGGACGGGGGAGCCTGGTAGGCTGCCATCTCTGGGGTCGCACAGAATCGGACACGACTGAAGTGACTTAGCAGCAGTAGCAGGACTGCTGGATCATATGATAGTTCCATTTTTAGTTTTTTAAGGAACCTCCACACTGGTCTCCATAATGATTCTATCAATTTACATTCCCATCAACAGTGCAAGAGGGTTCCCTTTCCTCCACACCCTCTCCAGCATTTATTGTTTGTAGATTTTTCAATGATGGCCATTCTGACCAGTGTGAGATGATACCTTATTGTTGTTTTGATTTATATTTTCTGATGATTAGTGATGCTGAGCAACTTTTCATGTGCTTTTTGACCATCTCCCTCAAGACTTTTTTGTGATACATATATGTATGCATGTGCAAATACACACACAAACACATACACATATATTCACACCCAGAGGTTTTGGTTTGGTTTGGTTTTGATGGAAAACATAAAGATACTCTCTCCTGGAAGAAAATCATTAGTATCTTTTCAGATATATCCTACACATATAGAAATCTTTAACATTACAAACATGCATATATAAGTATACTTGGTTTTGTTATGTGATATTTTCAAGATCTCATCATGGGGATGTATTGTAAGTTTTTCAACCAATTGCTTATTGAATAGATATTTATGTTATTTCTGATTTAGTGTCTGTTTAAGTAATTCTTCAATGAACCTTCTCACACATTAATTTCTGTGGAATAATTCTGTGAAATTCTTTCTGCACAACAAGTTCCAAACTTTTAATAGTTTCCTCAAGTCTCCAACCAGTCCTCTTACTCTCAACACACAGCCTTTTACTTCCCTGAGGAAACCAGGCTCACCCAACAAGCTCTGTTTTATAAATTCATTTCTTTTCATCTCCATCCATCTTCGGCTTGTCACACCAATTATAAATGGAGCCACATCTTGTCGTTTGCCAATACTAATGCTTTCACCAGTGCTGGCAAACCTCTCAGTCTTCTCTTCTGGATCATTAAAAGTGCCTCTGAACTGGGTTCTCTTACCCGATTCTATCCCATCTAATCCAGCCATCATATGGTCAGGACCTGATGAAACGATGTTTATCTCCTGCTCAAAATCCTTTCTTGGCTTCCTAATGCCTATAAAAAGCATACAAACAATCCTCTTTTTCTCTCTGTGTCTTTGGTCATTTTGTTTCCTTTATCTGTAAGGTACTTCTTCCTGCTTCACCAGTCGAAACTTTCTCAGGTTTAAAGGCCTAGTTCAAGAGCCTGTCCTCCCTGAAGATTCCCGAAAATTTTCCAGGTGAAACTAGCCCATTCTTAAGTTCTCAAATCCACACATTTGTGCTTTATTTTGGCCCTTGTCCCATTATATTGCTAATAATAGTTATCTGTGCACATACATCTTTATCTCCATGGCTCTAAGATATATTCTTTTTAGATCAGAACTGTTAAGTTCTGTATACCATAGCACTTGGCACAGTGAGAGTACATAAAAAGCCCTCAAAAATTGTTTAATATGTTTATTAGTACCATAAAAATAAAAAGAACACTGACATTTGTTCAAAATCAGATAACCAGATGGTGTATTATATAAATAAAACCTATTTGATAAAATCACAAAGAAACATTTAAATAAGGAATTATCTTTGTAAAAAATTATAAAACAAAAGTGAAAGTGTTTGTCGCTCAGTCATGTCTGACTCTTTCTGACCCCATGCACTGTAGGCCCCCAGGGTCCTCTCTCCATGGGATTTTCCAGGCAAGAATACCAGAATGGTTTGCCATTCCCTTCTCCAAGGGATCTTCCTGACCCATGGATCAAACCCAGGTCTCCAGCACTGCAGGCAAATTCTTTACCATCTGAGCCACCAGAGAAGTCCCCTCCCCCGACCCCCACCAAATGATCTCATGTGATTTTAACACTACAACTTATAAAACATGACCCATCTCCTCTCAAATCACTTTGACACCCTATTTGCTTCCATATCTCAAGAATGGGATACTCATACACACATTACTATATATAAAATAGGTAACAAATGGAGGTGGTGGTTTAGTTGCTAAGTCATGTCCGACTCTTGCGAACCTCATAGTCTGTAGCCTGCCAGGCTCCTCTGTCCATGGGATTTGCCAGGCAAGAATACTGGAGTGGGTTGCTATTTCCTTCTCTAGGGGATCTTCCCAATCCAGGGATTGAACTCACATCTCCTGCACTGCAGGTGGATTCTTTACTGCTGAGCCACCAAGGAAGCCCAGGTAACTAATAAAAACCTACTGTATAGCATAGAAAACTCTACTCAATAGTCTATAATTGCCTATGTGGGAAAATAATCTAATAAAGAGTAGATATATGTATATGTATAACTGATTCACTTTACTGTACAACAGAACCTAACACAACATTGTAAATTAACTATACTCCAATAAAAATTAATTTCAAAAACCCCACATACATTCACACATAATGGTTTAGCCTTATGAACAAGAACTAGAATCTTGATAACACAGTACACCCTCTTTCTCTTTCTGTACCTTGTTCTCATTGCACTTCCAATTAGGATTAAAGAAACGATAATTGAGATGATTTTGAGTTTTTCCTTTTACTCAGAAACCAAAAGTATTCTCCTGGTCAGGTCCTCTATGAGTATGAAAAAGTATGAGCCCTCACCTCATTTCTTTGAAAGTAAATATAATTACTATATCTAAACCTATTAATTGTTGAACCCACTAATCCAAATCTGAAATGGCTAATACATATAAAATTATAAAGAATGTATTCATAATGACAAATGTAATGAAAAGCAGTAAACAGTAATATTTACCATTTTTTGAGCACTTCGTACAGGCCAGACACATTGTGCCAATGCTTTACACAATACGCTTTCATTTAATCCTCAACAAGTGCAGTAGATATAATCATACCCATATAGCATATTAGTAAAGTCAGGGTTAGAAAGACTAAGTTATTTGCTCAAGAACCCATAAGCACTACGTGTCAGGATGGAAACACAGATATGTCTCAGACCCCAGCCCACGCTCTTCACCACCATTCTATACCACCAGCCACCATGAAGGAAACACACCTTTCTGTAAAACACTCTACAGAGCAATTTCCAAAAGTACATATAGGTCTCCCTTTTTAAAATGTATTTGTATTTATTTATTTGGCTGTGCTGGTGTGGGATCTAGTTCCCTGACCAGAGATTGAACCCAGGCCCCCTGCATTGGGAGCGTAGAGTCCTAGACACTGGACTACCAGGGAAATCCCAGGTCTCCCTTTTTTGACCAGGAATTCTAACAAATTAGAAATTCCTTCTAAGGAAGTAGTCTTTCTTCCCTCTCCGACACCCCTGCTGTTGAAGACTCTGTTCAGTTCAGTTCAGTCCCTCACTCGTGTCCAACTCTTTGTGACACCATGGACTTGCAGCATGCCAGGCTTCCCTGTCCATCACCACCTCCTGGAGCTTGCTCAAACTCATGTCCATCAAGTCGCTGATGCCATCCAACCATCTCATCCTCTGTCATCCACTTCTTCTCCTGCCTTCAATCTTTCCCAGCATCAGGGTCTTTTCCAATGAAGACTCTGTAATATTCTCCAAATACTCCATTTTCTCCATTCTATTTCTCAGTCCCTTTGCAGACTAGTTCTGGTCAACAAGTTGTGAGCAGAGGGACATGTGTCCCTTCCAGGCAGAGTCAGTGAAGGGCTTATTCAGAATTTTCCAATACCTCTTCTTTGCCATGATAATTGAGCTAGATGCATATTCCAGATGACAGCTACAATAGTGTGAAATCTCCATCAAATTGGGCCCCTGAGAACTGTGTGCCCCTCCTCCCACTGACATGTGATGAACACCTAACATGAGTGAGAAATAAGTCATTATTGTATTAATAACGGTACTACTGGTATTTGGGGGTCAATTTGTTACTGAAACATCCTGACTAATAACTAATAATATCCTAAGCCTATCCTGACTAATACAGCTGCCAAATAACAAATAATATAGAATATGAAAAAGTTATGCACTAGAGTTTTTATTGCAACATTGAAAATGTTTAAGATCAATGTCTAACAAATAGTCAAATAAGCCATCATACAAGTTACCAGGTAGACTGCCACTTGTAACTGTGACACTTAAGTTATAGTATTACACAGAGAAAGCAGATTACAAACTATATCTTCTTTAACCCAAATTCTAAAACAAAGTGTCCATATATATATATATATATATATATATACACACACACATATGAGTATAAAGAGACCTGAAAAAAATAAAACCAGTGTGTTGATAAATAATTAAATGAGAAGGTAGGCGAGAATATTATTTTTGATGCTTATAAAAGAATTTATTAAATTGATCATTTCCCCCTACACATCACATCTAATACTTTCCTCTAAAGGATAACATTTCTGAGCTTCCCTGGTGGCTCAAACCGTAAGGAATCTGCCTGCAGTGCGGGAGACTTGGGTTTGATCCCAGAGTCGGGAAGATCCCCTGGAGAAAGAAATGGCAACCCACTCCAGTATTCTTGCCTGGAGAATTCCCTGGACAGAGGAGCCTGGCAGGCTACAATCCATGCTTTTCTTTAAAGGATACATTTCTTAAGGCAAAACATTAGAAAACCAAGATAGAACAATTGAAGTAAAGGAGAGTTTTAAGTTAATATTTGCTTTTCATATTTATGATTAATACAAAGAAAATCAGACACTGATCAATTGAATATTCATTTCTCTTTATATTGGCCAGTTGACTTATTTCTCCAGGTCAGCTCCCTCCTTAGTGTCATGACCCTGCTGAGAGAGCCCTAAATCCTTTAGTATTCTATTCTTTACACCCCTCCTCAGTGCAATAATCACCTGGTCTAGTCAGGAAGGATCAACTATAAATGACACAATAAACATCCTGAGGAGAAATTTAAATAAATGCAGAAAATTTTCTAGCTCTTCTTATCACTGAAAAAATTCCCCACCTAGCTTGTGATTATAGAAATGATTTTAGGATAGAAGCATTGTCTGTGTTCCCCTCTCTAAAATGCTGTCTAACTAGTTTTTGGCTTTTGAAACAAGATTTTAATTCTCACTTGTTAGAATCTTCTTTGTTAATCCACCAAAATAGAATGACAAATCCAAGAGGTGCCATAGAAGAAATGCTAAGCACAAGACTTGTTTCTTATGTGTTTCAATAGAACCCATGAGGCATGACTCACTTGCAAGTAAAATTACTAGAGAGAGTGTCACCTGTTTAATTATAAACAGCTGCTATTTCCAAGCTTCACCATAAGACAAATTCCTTAACAGTGAATCTTATCCCAAATAAAACATACGACAGCATAGCACTGGCTTCTTATACCTAATATCCCAGTTCTGCTTGAGCCATTTGAAATCAGAGGCAAGCTGTGGAATTCAGAGGTAGTTTTGGAATATAGCTCTAGATTTGGCTTTACTGAGTCAATAAGAAAAATAATCAAAGAAAAACAAAGTCTACATAGACTAGGCCATGGGGAAACTTAAGTGTCACTGGGATTTAGTTACTCACAGATGAACTTGTGAAAAGAAAGAAGAAATCTCTTTTTAGAAATAAATTTCAAGGGTCATCGTCAAAGAAACAAATCACAACTGGCAAACACCCTTTGGAGAAAATCAAGAAAATGCATCCTATTTTCCTAATCATTTCATCAGTGACACTGTTTTACTTTCCAAGAAGCTGAGTAAAGAAATTCATCTGTCCATCCAAAATTAGAACCTCGATTGAAATGTCAATAAAAATTACTCTTGGAGACACTGAAGTACCACCTATAATATACAGATGGTCCCTGGCTTATGATGGCTCGACTTATGATTTTTTTTGACTTTATGATGCAAAAGTGATATACAGTCAGTAGAAATTGTACCACGGATTTTGAATTTTGATCTTTTCCCAGGCTAGCAATATGTGATACAATACTCTTATGATGCTGGGCAGTAGCAGCAGCCCCATCTCCTTGTCAGTCACACACTTGTGAGGATAAACAACTGAGGCACTGACAACCATTCTGCACCCATGCAGCCATTCTGTTTTTCGCTCTCAGTACAGTAGTCAATAAATCATGAGATATTCAACACTGCATTATAAAACAGCCCTTGTTTTAGATGATTTTGCCCAACAGTAGGCTAATGTAAGTGTTCTGAACATGTTTAAAGTAGGCTAAGCTAAGCTATGATGTTTGGTAAGTTAGACGTATTAAACACATTTTCAACTTACGATGGGTTTATTGGGACATAACCCCACTGTAAGTGAAGGAGGATCTGCATTTTAATAATACTAAAAATATAATGCTAACAGTTTGAGAGGGCTTGATATTGTTGTCCATGTTTAAGACCACATCCTAGAAAAAAATATTTCTGCTGCTGCTGCTAAGTCGCTTCAGTCGTGTCCGACTCTGTGCGACCCATAGACAGCAGCCCACCAGGCTACCCAGTCCCTGGGATTCTCCAGGCAAGAACACTGGAGTGGGTTGCCATTTCCTTCTCCACTGCATGAAAGTGAAAAGTGAAAGTGAAGTCGCTCAGTCATGTCCGACCCTCAGCGACCCCATGGACTGCAGCCTACCAGGCTCCTCTGCCCATGGGATTTTCTAGGCAAGAGGACGGGAGTGGGGTGCCATTGCCTTCTCCGAATATTTATGCTACCTGATGATATTTAGTCATTTGAAATTAGAGGTTTGTGGCAAACACTATTAATTGCCTACCCAACAAACATTTCCTCTTTCACTTTTGCTAAGAAAACCTTGGTTGGGTTCCTTTAGCTTTATGCTGTTAAAAATTATTATCCAGAACTTGGAAATAAGGTAAAACAATGACCACGTGACTTTCAGCATCTAATAGACTAAACCAAAGAGTATATTAATTCTCTAGGGAAATTTACATTTATTTGGCATACAATTTATTCTTGACTCTGTAAAGATATATATTAATTTGTAGAACATTAACAACGTGTGAAGAATTTCTGTCTGGTAAAAAAGATATCCCCTAAGGTTATAGTTTTATAGTCTTGTAGGATATTAATATATTTCATAACTAATTTAGCAATTGCATTTTAGTGTTCTTTATTTCCTTGAACCTATCTATCACTTTCTCCTAGTCAACTTTGAACCAGTTTTACTATTTTGCTGGCTCCATCATTAAGGAGTTACCTTTGACATGTGTTCACTCTATGCTTATATGTCATGATTTTAACCATTTGAAATTTAGAATTTGACAGTGTCTTGCCCAAGGGAATGAATTGTGATTAATCTCAGATGATTGTGGCATTCCCACACCCCCGTTTCAGTAATTGTTCTAGGACTGTTTTTATGGACCCATTCTGATTAATCACACATAAAGAGAAGTCTGCTGGGCCTTCTAGGAAAGAAAACTTGTTTTCTCTGACAGAGAGATGATGAAGAGAAAGTCTCTTTTTCTACCATTTTCATGTTTCTTGCATAAGATAGTGTCATACAAAGTGAGGCAGCCATCCTGCAAGTATGAGAGGAGACATCCCTAAGTACACTGAAGATAAAGAGTAGATGAATCCAGGGATGACCTCAGTCCTTGACAACATCACTAAGTTGCATGTTTGATCTTGGACCACCTAGTTCTGGCTTCTAGTTGAATAAACAGAAGTCTTCATGCCATTAGATACTATTAGATGAATATTCTGTCACTTGCATATAAAATCATTCATAACTGATATAGAAAGTAGTAGAAAAACATGAAATATAAGGATATATTATTTGAGCTCTTAGTTGCTACAGTGAAAATAATTTCTAGAATTACTTGTTTTTAACTTTATGCTGCCCCAGAGTACAATCAGAAAACCCAGAGGAACACCTCAATCTACTGCACTATGGCAGGGGGCTGGGAGCTGGAAAATTTTCTTGGCCCATTTCAGAAAGTATATTTCTGAACTGTGTCTTGAAATATGAATATTTACTTGGTTGGCTACTTTTCCATCCTCAGTTGTCTAGCTCACACTGTCAATAGCAGCTCTACAACTCTCTGCTCTGACACACAGACCTTCAGTTCAGTCGCTCAGTCGTGTCCGACTCTTTGCGACCCCATGAATCGCAGCACGCCAAGCCTCCCTGTCCATCACCAACTCCCGGAGTTCACTCAGACTCACGTCCATCGAGTCACTGATGCCATCCAGCCATCTCATCCTCTGTTGTCTCCTTCTCCTCCTGCCCACAATCCCTCCCAGCATCAGAGTCTTTTCCAATGAGTCAACTCTTTGCATGAGGTGGCCAAAGTACTGGAATTTCAGCTTTAGCATCATTCCTTCCAAAGAAATCCCAGGGCTGATCTCCTTCAGAATGGACTGGTTGGATCTCCTTGTAGTCCAAGGGACTCTCAAGAGTCTTCTCCAACACCACAGTTCAAAAGCATCAAGTCTTCGGTGCTCAGCCTTCTTCACAGTCCAACTCTCACATCCATACATGACCACGGGAAAAACCATAGCCTTGACTAGACAGACCTTTGTTGGCAAAGTAATGTCTCTGCTTTTGAATATGCTATCTAGGTTGGTCATACCTTTTCTTCCAAGGAGTAAGTATCTTTTAATTTCATGGCTGCAGTCACCATCTGCAGCCACAGATGGTTACAGACCCTTACAGACCTACCCTACACAGACCTTACAGACCCTCATTTATATCACTGCTGTTTTAACAAAAGTGCCTTTGCTGGTATTTTATGAACATTGACATCCCATTACTTTAGTTAGTTCAGAGTTTGCAGATGTAAATTATATTGTACTCTCTGTAATAAACTTAATTGCAGAAGCTTCTGATGACTGTGATTTACTTCTCAAGGGTGACAGAATTCTTTGAATTTCCCAGCAACGGACACACATTCTGATTAAACAATGAATATACTCTATATTTTTGAACATTGTGAACCTACAAGTATCATTTTAAAAATATCAAATAATTTTGATTTATGCTCAAGTGAGAAATATATACAGAGATAGATAGAGTGTCTTTGAGAGATCATCCACTCCTACACTCAGTTTCCAGATAAGGAAACTGAGACCCAGGGGAATTTTACCATGGATCATTAAAAAATGCAAGTGCTTCTGTGTTTTCTAAACCAATAGAGAAAGAGAGTAACTTTAAGAGATGGTATTCCTTATCCCAAGCCTCCAACACCCTCTCCCATATACCCCAGGAGGACAGAGGTGTGTTGCAGAAGGAGTTGGGTAATAATATGAGCTTTAGTATATGCTGTTGGTACCCCAATGATGTCTTCTGCCACATGAGCCCTTGGTACCTAAAGTGTGATCCCTGGACCAGCAGCACTGTCATCACCTGGGAGTTTGTCATTAAAATGCATAATTTTGGGTTGCCCCAGACCTGCTAAATCAATCTTTAACAAGATCCCCCAGGTGACATACATTAAAGATTGAGGAGCACTTGTGCAGTCAACTTCCTTTATTTTTACACATGAGGTCATTGAGATCCAAAAAGAGGAAATGATTTGTTCACCTCTTAGACTTCATACATTTTCCAAAGAACTCCAGAAAGAAAAGTGACCCCATTAAGGTAAAGAAGAAGTGATACATAGCAGGAAGTTTCCACAAAATTAAATATTAATGGAAGTAGCAGAAAAATAAAAGGACTCTAATTTTAAATTATTTTAAAATATCAACCATGTCATTCTTTGTTCATTGGACTGCTTTTATTTTCAGTTGTTATTTTGAATCATGATCAATTGTAATGAGGGTTTGTCTTAAAATACAGCTTTTTCTCCTTAGTTCTATAGTGCACATATTGTATAGATGTAGCAAGTTTGAGGATCTCTGACCAGAAACTCAAGCATGCAAGAAATGGAACTTTATTCTTCCATATAATTCAACTTAATTTCCATCTTGACACCCCCCTAATCACCAAGCACTTAACCTTAAATAATTTGGTATCCTTTTTCTCCTAGGTCATGTCAAAGTTTTGACAGCATATCCAGCATGCCAGTGGGTCTGAGGCAGAGGGACTGGCAATCTGGTTGCCAAAGTCATCTGTCCACATGGGATCCTCAGAGACATCCATCATGCCACCTGGCTCTTGGTTACAATCCATATGGGTCATATCTAAGTGTCAAGGTAAGACCATATTACAACCTGTCTACCCTCTTTCTCCATCAACTTGGGCACTGCCTGTGGGTGCCAGATTAATTGTGATGTTTATATGTCCTTTCAGGCTGTCTAAGATCTTGTCTTACAAGAGTAGAGGTCACACAAATATCCCCAAGCTCCAGGAAGGCACATGATGATTGAAGTAGACTGCTGCAAAATAAAGAATTCAGATGCCATATAAAGAGGGAGGTTGCTCCTTACTGCTCCACCTGCCTGCTTGTTTCAGTCCCAGTATGTCAACATTTAGGATTATTACTAACCAACAGGTCTCCCTTTCTGGTCTGTGTATTCCCTTAATGCAGGAAAGCCTGCTTCAGTCATCTTCATAGCCTGGTGTAGTGCCTCATGTTCATTCATTTGTATTCATTTATTCAACAAATATGGACTGAGGACCCACCATAGACTAGGCATGTGTTGGTCATTAAAAATATATTTACAAAGTCTCTGCCATCATAGAGCTTATATTCCCAAGTGGAGAAAACTGACATTAACAAAGTAACAAATTAATGAATAAGGTACTTACATCTACTGGGTAAAATGAAGAGCCATATCATTGCAGGTTTGATGAAAAGTTTGGGGTAAACCTATGTAGCCAGACTGCCAGGAGTTCCAGGAGTTCAGCTGTGTGATCTAAATTCAGACCATGTTTTGGCATCTCCTAATTTCACTGTCCGCTAAATAGCTCATGAGAGTGAGCCTGGTCCTTTTGAGTATGTAGAACTGCAGCACAGACTAGCATTTTGTCAGACCAATATGAAGAAACAGGCCAGGAGAATACAGGAAACTCTGGCACCTACACTCCACATCAGGGCAGCCTGCCAGTTGTCACCAGTCCTCGCCCTTCCCTCCATAACAACATCCACTTACCCACATTCTAAAGAGGAAAAGAAGTTGAGGTCATCACTAGGTGAGAAACAGACTGGAAGGAGGAGGAGTGCCAGTCATTCATTCAAATTCAAGTAATTATAGATCTAGGTGTCATGAAGTTTACTGTATTTTGTTCCCAGTAATTTTCAGTAGTTCTTAGTAGTCCTATGGCTTGCCCTTTGCCCATTTAATCATTGTCAGTCATGCCCCAAAAGTATGGTAAGACCAACTTAGAACCAATAGCCACTATTCAACTTTAATTATGAATTAGAAACTTTAAAGTCCTTAGCAAAGAAAATGGCCTAAAAGCCAAAGTGCTTTTGATTTGCAAGAGCAAGTCTCTGGAGGAAAAGAACTTGGCTTTCAGTGTCAGGATCCAAAGCCTAACAGGGGAAGACTAGAGTTTCTATCCGAATCATAAGTTGAACACCCTAATGATAGGAGCATTTTCCAGCCACATAAAGAAGAAATAAGGCCTTAGAGAATGAACTTCGGTAAGTTTAGGGGGAAAGGGCAAGAAAGTTTAGAGCCAAGGTGAGATTTTGTTCTCCAGTTTCTTCCTACTCTCCTCTGCTTCCCTCCTCCCACCATGAAAAAATCTATAGGAAAAGGATGATAAAAACCCCCAGATCAGTTTGGAGAAATGAGTGAAGAAAAAGGTTTATGTCTCACTTCACCTCTTGTTGAGATATCATTTTTTGTAAAGCTCCCTGGACCAGCATGCGGCAGACCCAGAGGGTTGAAATGATGGTATACTGTGTCTAAGCAGAGAGAGCCAACATGGCTACATACACCTTGTTCCCTTGCTCCTCTTCCCACTGACAGAAAACTTTAGTCTCCCTTTCTTTCCAGCCAAGGAGTATGAAAGGTGATCCATAAATGTTACACTGTCACGAGAGCCATCTGAGAAGAGCCATCCAGGCCTTACAGGGTGTCACTGTGGTATGAATTGAGAAGAATTAAAAAAAAGTGGGGAGAGAGGTTATCTAGGGGATGGCCTAAGCTAGAGATAGGATGGAGGTGGCAAGTGAGCTTGTAAGAGCCATAGGACCACCTCTAGCCAATAAAAAAGGAACAGAAATTGGGTGGGTCACTTCTGGACTGAGGCACTGAAAATGCCCATGCTCAGTTCCCTCATCTTTGCTTTTATGGCATCCACCAAAATGTCCATGCATTCCAGATGGTACAATTGTAAGAAGATGGTATGTGTGTGTGTGTGTGTGTGTGTGTGTATGTATGTATGTATAGGTTCTTCATTGGGGCACATGGGATCTTTAGTTGCAGCATGCTAACTCTTGTTGCTGCATTCTAATTTTTAGCTGTGGCATGTGGAATCTAGTTCCCTGATGCCCCCTGCATTGGGAGTGTGGAGTCTTAGCCACTGGACCACCAGGGAAGTCCCAAGAAGGTGGTACTTCTATCAGCCTGGATACCGGAGTGACTGAGTGAAGCAAAGCCCCCTGCAAACCTGTATTGGAACATGCAGCATGAGCAAGAAATATATTTTTATTTTATTAAGCCGTTGAGATTTAGGGAGAATGTTTTTTGCTACAGCATAACCTTATCTAGGTGATGCTGGGAAAGACTGAGGGCAGGAGGAGAAGAGGACCACAGAGGATGAGATGGTTGGATGGCATCACCAACTCAATGTATATGAGATTGAGCAAGCTCTGGGAGATGGTGAGGGACAGGGAGGCCTGGCGTGCTGCAGTCCATGGGTCACAAAGAGTTGGACATGACTGAGCGGCTAAAGAACAACAACTTTATCTATCCTTATAAATACAAGCTAATTTTCCTAGTTAGAAATAAAGAGAGTTATAGCTTTATCTCTGAATTTTATAATCTCTAAATTTTAATTACTGCCACAAATATTAGGGTGAACCATATGAAAGTTCCATTTTACTAGCTCAAAGTGAGTTGAACATCAGCAATAGTTCAACCATAGTATTCCTAGGAATGAACTTTCAGAATTGAGATATATGCTTTACTATGACTTGATATTTAAGTTTATTTTGTTTGATGATAATCTAGGGCATGATTTTCATTGCTAAAGCAAAACAAAAACCAAATTCTTCCATTTTGTTTTCAGATAACTTGAAAAATGTTGGGATTGGCTTCTCTTCAACAATTGACATTACATTTATGTTATTCAAGCGGAAGATAAGTACATTTAGGAAAGAGAGGCAGAGGAAAGGAGTTTTACTCACATATAAAATTCTGGTTTGAGCAAGTGTCCAGGGATGGCTCTAGACAAAATAATAAATTGAGTTAAGATTTTCCTTTGAGATATTCCCATATCACCTATCAGGTTCTCTTCCCCTATTTTTTCTCTCTTCTCTCTTTCCCCCAAAGACTTGGAGTCAAGCCATATATCTCAGTTCTGGGAATCTCAGCTAAGATTTATACAAATTGCCAAGAAGGGGATGAGTTGGCCACAATTAGAGGCACTAAACATTCCAAAGAGAGCCTCACAAAAGCTCCAAAATCCCACAAAACTCAATATCATGGGTAATAATAATAATAACGCTCATTGTGTCAACAAATATTTATTGTACAGCTAAATTATGCCAAGTACTGAACCACAGTGAACAAAGTCCCTGCTTTCACGAAATTTACATTTTAATAGAACAAAAGGCTGTAAACAAATAATATACTGTTAGGTATCCATAAGTCTTGTGTGTAAAATCAGGTAAGGGGATTAGAGACTAGTGGATGGAAGGTAGGAGCCATTTTGCCTACAGTGGCCAAGGAAGGCCTTTTTTAGGAGAAGATGTTTGAGGGGAATTCTGAATAAACTGTAGGAATAAGTCACGGGCAATGTGAATATGTAGGAATGAGGAGCATTTCAATGAAGAAGATCAGCATATAAAAAGTCCTTGGGGCAAAACATACTTGCATGGCTGAGGAACCACAAGAAAATCAGGACTGGTTGGGAGAGAAGGATAAAGGAAATAATTAAGAGAGGAGATCAGAGAAGTAGGTCAAGGCCAAATCACATGGAGCCCTGAAGGCCTTAGGGAGGACTTTGGACTTTGTTCAAAGTGTGATGGGAAGTCAACTTAGGGCTTTGAGTAAGGGAGTGGACAAAACTTGATTTATGTTTAGAAAATTCTTCAGGCTGCTGTGTAGAGAATAGACTGTAGGCAAGAGTGCAAGCAGGAACACCAGTTGGGAGGCCATGGCAGTCATTCTGGGAATAGGTGATGGTGGCTCGGACTAGAAAGGTTGACATTGTTTGGTTTGTGATATAATCATAGTTGGCATTTATTGACCATTCATTAGCCAAAGGCTTTTTAAACATTATTCTCATAACTCTCTATGGAGTGAGTATCATTTGCTCCTATGGAGAAAACTGACCCAGTCTAAAGAGGATAACTTGCCCCATTCCTGTCAGCTAGCCCTGATTTACCAAGGAGGACTCTGAAATTTGTGAAGTAACATAGCCAAGGTCACATAAGTAACATGTGCACTGAGCTCATAGAAATTTGTGTAACTCAAGACCAAGCCATTTTTGCCTCCAAAGAAACAGTATGGGCCACAATTACTGGTGTTGGGCTAATGATATTTGGTGCAAATCATTATATTCAGGGTAAGGAACAAACCCTATCATATGTTATCATGGACAAGGGAATACTAGAAAGGACTTGGACTAATGTTAAAATTAGGGCTGGGCAATCTTTTTTTTTTGGAATGGGCTACTTAACAGAGATTCTTGGATTCACACAAAATAAGACTTTTGAAGGCCTTTAGAGGTCAAGAAATGCATTAAAATGAATATAACTGTTAGACTGTACTCCCTTTTGTACACAAAGTATGTTTGTGCAGTTTGAGTCATCTGATTTTGAAAAGATTGCTCTGTGAACCGTCTAAGTCCTTATGAGAAGAGAAGGTGGGACACATTGAAACATACCTCCTTGATGGGTTGGCTTGAGGCCTAAGTAAGAATTGACTCTGGGAAAACCACCATCTGACAGGGCTGTTCCCCACCAAGTGAGAGTTTAATAAACAAAATCACAATTCACCCCAGCTTGGCTTCAGCATTTTTGAAAATGACATCCAAGATGGCATCATCACCAAGGAGAAAATCACAGCCTGCTTTGCAGTTGGAAATTGCTAGCTTGGTGGCAGCTGCTGTTCACTCTGGGTTGAACTGCTCTGTCATTAGATCTCAGAATAGGGTAGCAAAAAGGGAAGTGATGATGTCATTGTCTTCCTAGGCTAGTGAGCAAATAAGGACTTGGGAAAATCTTATTTACATTCAACCGAGCTCTTGGTGCATGTGGTCAGCACTGTGTTAAATGCCATATAAACTGTGGCAGGGAGCAGGCAAGCGGGGAGAAGTATGACATTGCCCTTGCCCTCAAGGGGCTTACCATATTGCTAACATTTTAGAGAAATTATAAATACAAAGGTGTACTAATTGTTAATGTATTGCATCTCAACTCCAAATCCACCCTTATTTTCTCTGCTATGTGATACTGGAGACTGACCTTATAAACATTTCTCCTTTGCCAGATGGTACATTGTTAGGATTTGTTCATAGAGGGTGCTAGACACATGTGGCAGAGTGAAGGGATGCCTCTTCCTAATGTGCTTGTTTCTTGCTTGCTTCTGCAGCACACAGTGGTCAGTGGCAGGCAAACACCCAGAGGTGCTCGGTCTTCAGTGAGTTTCCAAGCACTCCCACAGGTGGCTTTCTAGCCAGTTTCAGTGGCATTCTCACAGGCAGCTTTCCAGCAGATTCCACTAGTAACTTAGAAGGCCACTTCTCAGAGTGTTTTTGTAGCACCCCTGGGCAATCGTCTATGAGTCTCATCAGCACCCCATCATGTAGGTTCCTAGTGAGTTTAGCTGGCATCCAGCCAGGGATTTCCTATTTGCCAGCCTGTCTGAACTTCAGCCTCAGTGAAGTTCTCCACTATCCACCACACCATGCCAACACCCTCCCACTGAGGTCTGAATCGCTCAGCCTTAGTGGGGGCCTTCACTTTCACTTTCACTTTTCACTTTCATGTACTGGAGAAGGCAATGGCACCCCACTCCAGTACTCTTGCCTGGAAAATCCCATGGACAGAGGAGCCTGGTAGGCTTCAGTCCATGGGGTCGCGAAGAGTCGGACACGACTGAGCGACTTCACTTTCACTTTTCAGTTTCACGCATTAGAGAAGGAAATGGCAACCCACTCCAGTGTTCTTGCCTGGAGAATCCCAGGGACCGGGGAGCCTGGTGGGGTGCCATCTATGGGATCACACAGAGTCGGACATGACTGAAGCAACTTAGCAGCAGCAGCAGCAGCAGCAGGGAGCTTTTCCAGTGTGTCACTTAGGTACTCACTAGGCCTCAGTCCTAGAGATAGTGGCTGCCTCCTCTATCTGCCTTCCCTATATTCTTTAGAATTATCCTTTACCCCTCAGTAGTTAGTCTCTTTTTATTAGTTAACAATTCTTTATGTTAAACTCCCCATGTTCTAATTACTGTGCATTTTCTGCTTCCTGAGGGAAAACTGGTTGATACAAAAATTAAGAACACATAAGTGCAAAACCGGGGGATAAACATGAGATGCTTTAGCAGTTCAGAAAATGTGGAGTTCAGTGTGAACGGTTGAGTCAAGGGAAGACTTCATGGAAAGCTATAACTTGAAACTGGACCCAGTCTGATAGAGGGAGAGAATTCTAAATTCAGAGGGGGTGTGTATCAGGGGTGTGTGTATGTGTCTATCTGTGTCTGTGTGTCTGTGTGTGTGTTTGAGAGGGAGGGAGGGAAGGAAATAGAAAGGGAGGGAGGAAAAACAGGATCAGGGGCCAGGTTGGACGATTTATTTTAAATGGTAGGAAGTAATTTCAGAGGGTAAAAATAGATTGAGGATTAACTAACCAATTAATTCAGCAAAATCAGGATCTAAGTGCACATTTATAGCAGTGACCAAAATAGATGAAGATATTTGCCCTTGTGGGGTTTACAGCATAGAGGCAGAGGGTAAGGCAGGAGAGAGAATAATAAACAATAGACAAGATAAACACATTGTCTAGTACAATAGAGGTTGGTATGTGATATGAAAAAAGGAAAAAAAGGAGACTGGGGGTATGTTAGTTTCCCCACAAATAATGGTTTAAAACATAAATTTGTTATCTTATGGCTTAGAGGCCAGTAGTTCTAAATGAAGGTATTAGCAGGACTGCATTTCTTCTGGAAGCTCTAAGGGAGATTCATTTCCTTGCCTTTTCCAGCCTCTTGGGGACACCTGCAGTTCCTTGACTCAGATCTCTTTTCGCATCTTTGAACCTAGCAGGGTATCATCTTTAAATCTCTCTCCTTTATTACTTTTGTTTCTGTGTCACATCTTCTCTGACTCTGACTCTCCTGTCTCCCACCCAAATAATCTAGGATAATGTTCTCATCTCAAGATCTTTAACTTAATCACACTGCACAGTCCCCTTTGCCATGTCAGGTAACATACTCACAGGTTCTGGGGATTAGGATGTGAACATCGTTGGGGATCTTTTATTCGCCTACCACAAGGGATTCACAGCTTTAAATCGGTGGTTATGCTAGGCCTCATTAAAAAGGTAAGATCTGAGCACAAACTTAAAATGATGGAGTTACCTATGAAGTTACACATGTAGAGAATGTTATAGAAAGAGATACAGCCAGTGCAAAGGGCCTGAGGCTGGAGGGTTCCTACTGTTGAAGAGACAGAGTCTAGCATAGCTGGCAGAGAATGAGGCAGGGAAGTACCAAGAGATAAAGTCAGACAGAGTGAGAGAGACAGACTATTTGGGGTGAACTATTGGGATGAGGACATTGATCACAAAAGGGCAGTGTATGAATGCTGAAGAAGAATGCTGATACCAAATTCACTGTAGGCATGCAAGGAACAAAAATATAACTGGGGTCTTGGGTCCAGTGTTTTCCACTCCTGTGGTAGATATGGGGTTCTTGGAATGTTAGACCAAGGAAGCATGTTTCATGTATTTTATAGAGAATTATAAAAAAAATATTTTAGGCAGAGCAGAGATATGTTAATATGTGTCTAAAAATTTTCATTGAGGCAGCAAGAAGAAAAGCTGTCTCACTGAACTAAAATGCAAATGTGCATATTTCTCATATTCTTGATACCTCTTGTGATGTATTTGGTAGAACCAGAAATGTCTAACATGTGCAGGACTTGTGATAATGGCTTCTTGGCTGTGCAGTTTTATTTTTAATTGCAAACACCTGACAGTTCAGATGGTCCCTTTCCTCAATCAACCTGACACTATTTAAATCTACAGATATGATAATTGTGGTAAAGCGAGAAGCTTTCATCTGGTCTCAAGCTGATCCTTATAAGGGAGCTGCCTCTCACTGGGGAAGGGGGAGGTCCCTAAGGCTCGATTTCTCCTCTGCAGCTCTGCAAACCTGAAAAACCATCTGTAGCAAACACTCAAGATGATCAGTCCTGCAGAACCAAGACAGGAATGGTACACCCAAGTGCTAATTAACTGACTTGAAGTGTGAGGTTTAAGATGGTCAGTTATCTGCAGAGAAAACTTACTCCTGATAGTAACCACTTGAAAGGCTAAATTACAGACCACAGAAAATCATATTTTAAGAAGTTTAAGTTTGTATATTTCTTCATGCCAGGCATTGTTCTAGGCACATTTTCTTCATTTACTCAACAAATAATTTTTGAGTACCTGCTTTATGCCAGACATTGTCTTGGGCACTTGGAAAACATCAGTTTTTAAAAAGGTCTGTGCTTTATATATTTTGAAGGTAAAAACCAACAGGATTTCCTGATGGATTGCATATAAAGAATGATATAAAGAGATGTCAAGGATGAAGCCAAGTTTTAGGGAAGGAAAGATAATCAAGAGGAATTCTTCATGAAGAGGGTGCTCCTGTTCTAAGCAATACCCTGGGCTCTCTTGGTCGTCTCCAAATCTTCAACCAATGTCTACTGTACCCAACAGCCTTATGTTAGTGATTCATGGAGGGAACAAAGGTGAAACAGAGGTATCAGTTCAAGGGACAAGTTGCAGGAAGCAAGATCATGGCCCAGGAAATCTGAATCAAAAATTTGGACAGAGTAGGAATTCAGAAAGAAAAATGCCCAGGAATTGTAAGTCTCCCCACCTCCAGCAATCATTAAAAATGCTACAACAGACCCTGGGCATCTCACAACATAGAGATGAGAGCTTGAGAAACTTGAGAAAGTTTACATAAGTAAAGGCTTTATAAAGAAGGGCTTGAGAAAGTTTGAAAACTTGAAAGTATTGGGGCATTCAGAATGCATTACCTTTTATTAAATAATTATCTATCTAATTATTATGAGTTAGTAACTAAGATCAACATATTAACCCTCGTTACAACTTTAGAATATAGGTACTTAAATTATTCTCTTTCAACAAAAGAGAAAATTGGGACCCTGAGAGGGAGGGAAAGCAAATTACTTGCCCATTCATATCCAGTAAGAGAGAGGGACTTTAACCCTCAAAGGTGGGTCTTTTCAACCTCATGAAATGTACTCTCCTTGGACTGACAGTTAACAAGGAATATGCCTCTGTATGTGGAGAAGGAAATGGCAACCCACTTCAATATTCTTGCCTGGGAAATCCCATGTACAGAAGAGCCTGGTGGGCTATGGTCCAGGGGTTGCAGAGTTGGACACGACTTAGTGACTAAACAACAACAGCAGCAAATGCCTCTGAATGGTATCCTTTTTATGTGTATACGTGTGTAGGTTAACCATTGGACACACTTGTGGATATTTTGGCCATTGTGATATTTTGATGATTCTCAGCAGAGTTTTTCTTTGCTTATAAAACTAAATTAAATAAGCCCTTTAACTGTGGTATATTAGTCATCATCAACATGGTATAAGCACCAAGGGGCAGAGATTTTATCTGCTCTATTCATTGTCTTCTCAACACCTGGAACAGGTCCTGGCACACTGTACATGCTTAATGAGTGTTTGTTGAGTGGAAAAGTTGGCAGATCAATTCAGCCATCTGGCTTAGTACGAATGACCACAAAATCTGATCCCTGACTGGGATGGCAAATCAAATGGTAACAAGAAGGGGGAAGTGCTTGAGAGGATGCCAAGATAAACAAAAAGGAGTTTCAGAGGATATACTATTTGGGAGACTAATGTTTTCTGGGTAGTTAACAATTCCACCTTCTAAATGAGTATTGGGTCCCAGTACTAAATGAGTATTGGATCCTACCCAAGAGCCTGGGTAGGATCTCTGACACTTTTTGAATCAGAAAGAAGAAATCCACCCATACTTGCTCATCTGCTCAGATTTATGTTAATTCCTGCTGAAATCCTCTTAGCAGTGTCCTGTGATCCAGTTATGCTTGACTCCTGGGTTGGCTTCCTGTTTCAACTGGCTTTGAGTTCTAGCATCCTGATTCACTATTCCCCTCTCCACTATTAGTTATCATCCCCATCTCACCTCGAGCCTCTCAAACTTTCCTCTAGAAACTCTGGCTCTTGGCCTTATCAAGCCATTAAAATGTCCCCTCTCTCCGTTTCTAGTGACATTATCCTACCCTGGCCCTCACCAGGGCTTTGCCATCATGACACCAGGTAGCTGGACTACCTTCACAAACTACATGTTTGGTTTTTTGATTGTTACTTTTTGTTGAAACACACATCAAGAAAAATGTACTGATAACAAGTACATAGCATGATAAATTTTCACAAACCAAACACGCCCAGGAAAAGAACCCACAGCAAATAGATAATTAAAGCCCTATGAATAGTTAACATGCCAAAACTTGAGCATATTCAGCCCAGATTTCTGTTATTTCAGAAAAGTTTCAATAAGCTTTAGCCACACCCCTATCCTATCTAAAGATGAGCATGTGTCTTGCTTGCAACCACTCAATAGCAACAAGTATAATTTCTCTCTTAACCAGATTTTATACTGGTTTTATGACAGATGTCTGCAGACATCTCTGTCTCCTCACCCACAACTCCCTCAAAGTCTGAGTTTGCATATTGAAAGATAAATGACATTTAAGACATATATATCTCTAGAGGTTTCTGAGATTACCTTTGAGGGAATTTTATTTGGCTACCAGAGCTTAGAGCTTCTGAGAACTTTTATGGCAGGAAGACTTAATTAAATACAATGCATCCTGGGGCTTGAGTGCTGAAAGCATAATGAGATCCAATGTTTCATGAGAGACTACTTAAATTGAAACAGTGGCAGAATTATCTAGAAGCTTCTGATGAACTTTCAAGCTTGATATGTTCCTCATTTCATTTTTTGGTCTGATACAACACACAGCCCATTGCAATGTCCATTTCTGCATTTATGGATGCCAGAATCTCCTCAGTTCACTTCAGGAAGGCAATTTGAGATGAGATTTATTTTGACGGCATTTTAGATGTTGTTGTGTCTAATAATGACACATTGGTGTATGATGGTATATGAATATGATGGTATATGAAAGTTGGCACAATAGATGTGCATGAGCTACTGGAAAGAGAGAGGGCCAAAATTTCATAAGAAAATGCTCATTATCTTTCACCAGCAGGAGATAAAGTTCAAATTTATTTCTCCTGGTGGCTTGCAGCCCAAAACACTCGACCATTTCCAAGGCACACAGAATACAGTACTTTGGAAATCACCCAATATGGAAGGGCAAAGGAATGTCTTTGTTTTCTGGCTAGAAAGGCAGAGTTCTCTATCTGCCTCAGGTTTTACAGCTATAGCAAGCTCTCTGGGATCTATGTAGTTTCAGAAGGTAGCATGAGTAAAAGGCAAGGGAGACTTACTGGGAGCTATAGGGGAGAAAGTGACGGCGAAGGTAGATTTGGCCATCGATTATGTAGGGAAGATCCTCTGGAGAAGGAAATAGCAGCCCACTCCAGTATTCTTGCCTGGAAAATCCCATGGACCATGGACCTGGTAGGCTACCGTCCTTGGGGTCGCAAAGAGTCGGACACGACTGAGCGACTTCACTTTCACTTTATGAATATGCAGCTCATAGAGCTTTGTATCATTTGCACACCCCATCCTTTAGCCCCCTTGCAAGAGAATGAGATACCCACTCTTTTCTCCTTTCCTGGGATTGGGACAGGGTTAAAAATGAAGGCAATGAAAATCAGAAGCAGGCATCTGTTGATGGCTCAAATGGCTCCTAGACCTGTAAAGGCAGTGCCCATTCTGTTGCTCACACTGGGGTTTTTGATGGACCCACAATTTTCAGTATCCTGGTCTACAGATCAGTTCAGATCAGATCAGTCGCTCAATCGTGTCTAACTCTTTGCAACCCCATGAATCACAGCACACCAGGCCTCCCTGTCCATCACCAACTCCCGGAGTTCACTGAGACTCACGTCCATCAAGTCAGTGATACCATCCAGCCATCTCATCCTCTGTCGTCCCCTTCTCCTCCTGCCCCCAATCCCTCCCAGCATCAGAGTCTTTTCCAATGAGTCAACTCTTTGCATGAGGTGGCCAAAGTACTGGAGTTTCAGTTTTAGCATCATTCCTTCCAAAGAAATCCCAGGGCTGATCTCCTTCACAATGGACTGGTTGGATCTCCTTGCAGTCCAAGGGACTCTCAAGAGTCTTCTCCAACACCACAGCTCAAAAGCATCAATTCTTCAGCGCTCAGCCTTCTTCACAGTCCAACTCTCACATCCATACATGACCACAGGAAAAACCATAGCCTTGACTAGACGAACCTTTGTTGGCAAAGTAATGTCTCTGCTTTTCAATATGCTATCTAGGTTGGTCATAACTTTCCTTCCAAGGAGTAAGCGTCTTTTAATTTCATGGCTGCAGTCACCATTTGCAGTGATTTTGAAGCCCAGAAAAATAAAGTCTGACACTGTTTCCACTGTTTCCCCATCTATTTCCCATGAAGTGATGGGACCGGATGCCATGATTTCATTTTCTGAATGTTGAGCTTTAAGCCAACTTTTTCACTCTCCACTTTCACTTTCATCAAGAGGCTTTTGAGTTCCTCTTCACTTTCTGCCATAAGGGTGGTGTCATCTGCATATCTGAGGTTATTGATATTTCTCCCGGCAATCTTGATTCCAGCTTGTGTTTCTTCCAGTCCAGCATTTCTCATGATGTACTCTGCATTTAAGTTAAATAAACAGGGTGACAGTATACAGCCTTGACGAACTCCTTTTCCTATTTGGAACCAGTCTGTTGTTCCATGTCCAGTTCTAACTGTTGCTTCCTGACCTGCATACAAATTTCTCAAGAGGCAGATCAGGTGGTCTGGTATTCCCATCTCTTGAAGAATTTTCCACAGTTTATTGTGATCCACACAGTCAAATGCTTTGGCATAGTCAATAAAGCAGAAATAGATGTTTTTCTGGAACTCTCTTGCTTTTTCCATGATCCAGCAGATGTTGGCACTTTGATCTCTGGTTCCTCTGCCTTTTCTAAAACCAGCTTGAACATCAGGAAGTTCACAATTCACATGTTGCTGAAGCCTGGCTTGGAGAATTTGGAGCATTACTTTACTAGCATGTGAGATGAGTGCAATTGTGCAGTAGTTTGAGCATTCTTTGGCATTGCCTTTCTTTGGGATTGGAGTGAAAACTGATCTTTTCCAGTCCTGTGGCCACTGCTGAGTTTTCCAAATTTGCTGGCATATTGAGTGCAGCACTTTCACAGCATCGTCTTTCAGAATTTGGAATAGATCAACTGGAATTCTATCACCTCCACTAGCTTTGTTCGTAGTGATGCTTTCTAAGGCCCACTTGACTTCACATTCCAGGATGTCTGGCTCTAGGTCAGTGATCACACCATCATGATTATCTGGGTCGTGAAGATCTTTTTTGTACAGTTCTTCTGTGTATTCTTGCCATCTCTTCTTAATATCTTCTGCTTCTGTTAGGTCCATACCATTTCTGTCCTTTTTCGAGCCCATCTTTGCATGAAATGTTCCTTTGGTATCTCTGATTTTCTTGAAGAGATCCCTAGTCATTCCCATTCTGTTGTTTTCCTCTATTTCTTTGCATTGATAGCTGAAGAAGGCTTTCTTATCTCTTCTTGCTATTCTTTGGAACTCTGCATTCAGATGTTTATATCTTTCCTTTTCTCCTTTGCTTTTCGCTTCTCTTCTTTTCACAGCTATTTGTAAGGCCTCCCCAGACAGCCATTTTGCTTTTTTGCACTTCTTTTCCATGGGGATGCTCTTGATCCCTGTCTCCTGTACAATGTCACGAACCTCATTCCATAGTTCATCAGGCACTCTATCTATCAGATCTAGGCCCTTAAATCTATTTCTCACTTCCACTGTATAATCATAAAGGATTTGATTTAGGTCGTACCTGAATGGTCTAGTGGTTTTCCCTACTTTCTTCAATTTCAGTCTGAATTTGGCAAAAGGAGTTCATGGTCTGAGACACAGTCAGCTCCTGGTCTTGTTTTTGCTGACTGTATAGAGCTTCTCCATCTTTGGCTGCAAAGAATATAATCAATCTGATTTCGCTGTTCACCATCTGGTGATGTCCATGTATAGAGTCTTCTCTTGTGTTGTTGGAAGAGGGTGTTTATTATGACCAGTGCACTTTCTTGGCAAAACTCTATTAGTCTTTGCCCTGCTTCGTTCCATATTCCAAGGCAAAATTTGCCTATTACTCCAGGTGTTTCTTGACTTCCTACTTTTGCATTCCAGTCCCCTATAATGAAAAGGACATCTTTTTTGGGTGTTAGTTCTAAAAGGTCTTGTAGGTCTTCATAGAACCGTTCAACTTCAGCTTCTTCAGCATTACTGGTTGGGGCATAGACTTGGATTACTGTGATATTGAATGGTTTGCCTTGGAAATGAACAGAGATCATTTTGTCGTTTTTGAGATTGCATCCAAGTACTGCATTTCAGACTCTTTTGTTGACCATGATGGCCACTCCATTTCTTCTGAGGGATTCCTGCACGCAGTAGTAGATATAATGGTCATCTGAGTTAAATTCACCCATTCCAGTCCATTTCAGTTCGCTGATTCTTAGAATGTTGACATTCACTCTTGCCATCTCTTGTTTGATCACTTCCAGTTTGCCTTGATTTGTGGACCTGACATTCCAGGTTCCTATGCAATATTGCTCTTTACAGCATTGGACCTTGCTTCTATCACCAGTCACATCCACAGCTGGGTATCGTTTTTGCTTTGGCTCCATCCCTTCATTCTTTCTCTAGTTATTTCTCCACTGATCTCCAGTAGCATATGGGGCACCTACTGACCTGGGAAGTTTCTCTTTCAGTATCCTATCATTTTGCCTTTTCATACTGTTCATGGGGTTCTCAAGGCAAGAATACTGAAGTGGTTTGCCATTCCCTTCTCCAGTGGACCACATTCTGTCAGACCTCTCCACCATGACCCGCCCATCTTGGGTTGCCCCACGGGCATGGCTTAGTTTCATTGAGTTAGACAAGGCTGTGGTCCTAGTGTGATTAGATTGACCAGTTTTCTGTGAGTATGGTTTCAGTGTGTCTGCCCTCTGATGCCCTCTTGCAATTGAAGCGATGTGCCCTTTTCTCCAATTTGGTTGTAACTTCTCTTTCATTTTCAGCCTCTGACAGTCAACTAAGTGTGTAGGAGATTAGTTATCATATCTAGATGCATGCAAATAAATACACACTGTAGGTCAGAAACAGAGAATGCCATAGCTGGATTGCAAGTGTGGTTCTCTTGTCTGCAAGCTATAATACAAAGATGGCAGAACATACTTTGTTACCTTTTCAGAGGGTTGATACTCTTCATTCATAACTTTTAAATTGCAAATATGACACAAATCATTAACCATAACATCAGCTTAATGAAAAGATCATATCTTATAAAATCAGATCATTTGAGAATCTATAAATAAGCTCAATGGTATGTAAATTACTTAATGGAAGGGGAAATCACTTTCTCATTGATTAAAAATGCTTCACCCTATCACCTTTAGCCTATTAATAGGTCCAATACTGAATTAAAAGCTGAACTGCATACCATATGTGCCAGGGACAGAGAGAACATTCTAGCACTTCTCAAATTTTCATGTCCATATATTGAGTTGGCCCAAAAGTTCATTCTGTGTTTTCATACAATGTTGGGGAAAAACATAAACAAACCCAAATGAACTTTTTTTGCCAACCCAATATATTATGCAGAGATTTTGTTAAAATCCAGGTTCTGACTTGGCAGGTCCAGAGTAGGGCCAAGGTTTCACCATTCTAACAAGCTCTGGGTGATGCTACTGGCCTGTGTACCACACTTTGAGCATGGAGGACATAGGGAACCCTCTGCCCTCTAAGGAGACTTCATTTAGCATCAAAATACTTCCAGAAATGTGCCCAGCCTTTTGAAACACATAAAAGTTTTTGGTTGCTGTTATGATTCACTCTCATGACTTTTTTTTCACAATTGCATGGAACAAAGTAAACATATTTGAAATATCAACTGATGGAGTTTTTATCCATTCATTCACCTTTTCCTTCCACCACCTCCCACCATTCAAACAATAACTGACCCTGTGCCATCTTGTATGTAAGAGGGTGAGGGAAGGAAAGAAAGTAAATGGTTTCTTTCTAGACTTGAGTGCTTCGGGGATCCAAGGCCATCTGTGACACCCTGTCACCTTATCACTCTCTATTTTCCCTCAGTCACTGAAGCCAGTTGTTGGTTTGCAATTGTTACTGTACTCGCTCTGTTGCACTTGTAATAGAGGAAGGATCAGTAAATAATTCTTGTATCCACTCTCTCTAGACAGATTAAGAGGGTAGCCTCTTTTAAGATAAATGAGAGAGTGTATATTTCACTGGTATTTTGCAAAGAAAGTATACCTATGTTAACAGTATGCAACTGAAGACACCATTATGAAACAGACTGTAGTAAGAACTGTCAATAGTATACAACAGGGGTTCTTAACCTTGGCATTGATGACATTTGCAGCCAAATAATTCTTCACTGTGGGACTGTCCTGTTCATCCTAGAATGTTTAGCAGCATCCCTGACCTCTACCCATTAGGTTCCACTGGCACCCCTGCACGCCTACACACACACACATGCACACACAAACAAAACTATCTGAAAACATTGTGAAATGTCCCTGAAGGGCAAACTCACCTCAATTGAGAATCTCTGGCATATGACAATAATAGCATATAGTTACAGAGTGCATATCATGCAGCTGTCAGAATTTTAGGTATTTACATGCATTCACACATTTAATACTCAGTACAACTTTATGAGATAGGTACTAGTACTGATGAGGAAGCTGGAACACAGGTTGACTAACTTATCCAAAGTCACAGAGCCAGTAGGTAGAAGAGTTGGGGTTTCCGTCTAACCTTTCTAGTTTAAGACCTGTACTCTGAACCAACATACTTTGTGATGAAACTAGACTAGAAAATAGACTAGAAAAGGAGTGCAATTTCAGTACGATTTATCTTGAATGTAAATAAAGTCAGCAATGCTGCTGTGAAATACAGTTACATATTAATTTAATTGCCTGACACCAAACCATTTACATTTGGGGGTTTTTTTTAATGTTTTAAATATAGGAGGCTCTGGGCCTTAGGACTGCCTTACTGGGAATTTTCTAGATTCCCTTCACACTGGTACTGGCCGACGCAGCAGGGCTTCCCAGGCAATATGCACTTTGCCCAATCACCGATTGTCATTTGTCCCTTGCAGTTGTTTTTTGAGTCACTATCCAACCCCTTTGCATGAGGTCAACAAGATGCCCCAAACAGCTCTGGAAATCAAATCTGTGGACTGGTCTTGAGGTCCCAGTTCCAGAAGAGCAGCCTGATAAGGAGAGTGCTCCCATAGACAGGCAGCATAGTATTTCTACCATGAAAGTGCACAAGATTGGTGCTGATTCCCCGATTTGGAGTGGGTCTCACTCATATCACACAAGTATCTCTACTCTACCAAGGATCCATCACCAACTCTTTGGCAATGCTGCTTCCAGTGTGTAGCACCTGAGGGTGAATGGGTTGACAGCAGGCACCCATTACCATGTGGTCCCCCTACTGGCACACAAGGTGACCCCCTACCTCTGTAGCCTCCAAAGGTGTTGGTGGCCCTCAAAGGAAGGCCATGCCTGTGGCCTTAAGGGCTTCTGAGACCTTCACTCCACAATGCCAACAGTATATCTGTGTCCTCTCTTCCCTCTAATCAATGTGGTAACTCTGTGTTACCTCCTAGTTTGGAACACATGGGTCTAGGGACAGACATTCCTTGTGCAAATGGGACTCTTCTTGTCACTTAGCCCTTGATTATCCTGCACTCTCCTTCCAGCTGTTGGCTGTGATTGTACTGCAGGGGCATCCTCAAATTGAGAGAGGTTGAATTCTAGGAGTGTGGTGGATATGGCCTGAAGGGTTCAAGAGAAGACATGGTTAGTTGATACGCTATTCTGCCTTTGCACTATAAAATTCTGGGTGGTAAATTTAACATGACCAGGAAATGACTTGTTCACATTTTCCTGCACTCTCTGAGTATGACTTGCATTTATGATCATCACCAACAGAGCACAGTTACAGCATCTGAAAGAGTCATGGACAGCAGGACAGATGATGCATCATTAGTATGTAATAATGTCACCAACACCACATCATGTGAATGTTATAAGGGGACTGTGGGGGCAAGAAGTTTAGTATTGCTCCAATAGTTTCCTAGTTTCCTGAGATTTTTTAAAAATCATAAATGGGTGTTGAATTATTTGTTTAAATGATGATATCATGTTACCCAAGGGAAAATGCCTATCTCAACTTAGCAGCAAAAGTTGGATCAAAGACTTGACATTATGACCTTTCTAAATATTTTGAATATTTCTGATCAAGAACATTATCAAATGGAGTAATTTGTTTTGTTCATTAACCCCAAGAAATGAATATTTAGGAGTTGCATTTGTCAGAGAAAAATCTCACCTACTTGCCTTTATTAAAAGAAATGACAGCCATAGCCAGAGTAACATTCCCAAAAGTATGAAATTAAATCCCAAATTCCAAATATATTTTCTTAAACTGAAACTTTATGAAAATAAGCTAGCTTTGTTCAGTTCATCTTCCCCAGCTAGCATTGATAGTGTGAACTGGGAGCTCCAAATAGAAGTTATTGAACTGCAGAGCAATATTATACTAAAAGTGAAGTAATGACATTTATTTATCCTAAACGTAAAAACACTGTGCAAGGATTCTATCCACGTTCAAATGAACTATCACTTTACGAAGAGCTTCTTTCTGTTATGAGGCTGAATTTAATTAAGAATCAAAATTAGTTAGAGGATTCAAGGCTTAATTTTACCCTGCACCTCACAATGTGAAATATAAGACCTGACACTTCATGTTTTCATGGAATTTAAGGTGCCTGCTTTCCAGTTCCAAATCAAAAGGGTAATGAAACATGAAAGAAAACAATGAATAGTTATCTATCTCTATTTTCAATTTGCATTCCCCCTGTATATAGTAAAATATGATCACCATTAGCATATCTGTGTTTATTATGTTATCTCTTTACACTATATTTCAGTAAAAACAAAGAAAGCTTGATTACATTTCTGGTAATTGGTTTTCCATACCTGGCTTGCTTTGCTAATTTATCTGCTTGGTCTGTAGACACACTTGAGTTCATGACTCATTCAGCAAGTATCTGACAAATGATGGTTGAAGTGAATGCATTGCAAACACTCCTGACATTATAGTTTGTTCATTGAATTTTCTTTTGCTTTTTATGTTACCTCAATCAATAAATAGAGTAATAGCAAAAAATTAGGCCCAAAGCTAGCACTCAGTAGAGACATACAACAGAATTGCAAATGTTAGTACAGAACAATAAAATAATACCAAATCCAGAGGTGATATTCAGAATATTTAGAATGCTAACTCTCAGAAGGCTAATAAAATTATTGTCAATTGATTTAAATAAAATAAGTAAAAATACCTAAAACTCCATGAAAAATCCAAATATTTCTCAAGCAATTAAACAAAACTAGTCTACTTGAATCATGGCTTAATCTGTAAGAGCACAAATAAGTTGACTTCCATTATTGTCCTTCTGCAATTGAAATACTCATATGGCACTTTTTCAATTCCAAAAAAGCTTCCTATTGCAACCTTCTCTTCTTTCACATTTTAATGTAATGACTGGTGGCAATATTTACTTCACTTTTTAGAACCTTATTTTTGCCTTACCCCAATTTACTAGTTTTCTGTGATTGTTAGTATACTCTACCACAAATCTTTTTCTAGAATAAAGTAGGATGTAAATATACACATTCTTTCTTAGGATTCTTTAGGTAAGAGAAAGCTTATGCTCTAATAGGGGTTGAGGTAACTTGACTAATGCTAGTACGGTCTTATGTAAGCAATTTTTATAAAGTTTTATTTTTGTAAATATATTTCTAGTGGAGACTTTAAAAATAACTTAATTTGGCATGTAGAAAACACAAAGCTATTGTGTAGCCTCGGATTAATAAAGAAGCACCAGTAAAACCATATAAAACAGAAACTAAAACAAAAATCAAAGACCAGAGAGATTCTGCAGCTCAAATGTAGTATTTGTCCAAAAGTTTAATGGATACATCAAAAGTCTTTCAAAATCAAATGCCTGCCAATGGATAAAGAGCCACCAGTTGTAGAAAACTTCCCCCAAAGACAGGAGACTGGAAATGCATTTTCTCCTCAGAATGAAATGAAAAAGATGGATTGTGAGTGAAATTGGAAAACAAGCAGGTGAATTCAATCACTCGTTTAATAAGTATGGAGCAGCTTCCTGGGTCAGTCTCTGATCAAGGAGCTAAAGACACAGTGAAGTCATTGGTCTGAGTCCTTGTCCTCATAGAACATTTATGCCCATGAATGAGACACTGATAGAAAACTGAAAATAAGTAAATGCATACATATATATAATACAGGGTTGGATGTGTCTGTGAAGAAAGTAAGAGAAAATAAGGAGATAGTGCCTTTGAGAGGGTACTCTTTCAGACAGGGTAGTCAGGGAAGGCTCTATAAGAAAAGAACATTTGAGAAGAGACCTGAAAGAAGAAGTAAGGTATGCAAATGTTCATCAACAGATGAATGGATAAATAAAATGTGATATATATAAAATATATAAATACGTACAAATATATATCTATATAAAATATTGTTTGACCATGAAAAGAATGAAATTCTGATACATGCTACAACATGGGTGAACTGTTTGGAAGGGTTTTCTGTAAAGAGTAATAGAGAAGTGGGGCAGAAGAGGGATGGTAGGATTAGGGAGGGCTTTTTCGTAATGAGCCTGTTTGCCATTGGGAAGTAAATGTCAGTTGAACCAGATGTGACTTAATGTCAGATAAAGACCTAATTTCCATAACAAATAAAAGGCTGAGCAGTGCACACTAGAAAGCAACAAAACATTGAAATCATGACTGGTAAGAACTGTGAACTAATCCTTCCAATTAACCACAAGATGTAACCCCTTTCCAGAAGAGGGGTTCCATTGCCACACTTCATAGTTAAACAAACACACGGAAATTTTGGAAATGACCCAGGGAAGATCACGAATCTGAGAAGTTTTAATAAACAAGAAATAGAGAAGTGAAAGGAAAAGGAAAGAAGAGAAAATAAAGAAATGATTACTAATTCTTGTCATGTGACTATAGAGCTTTTTCACAAAGACTCTGTGAATATTCTTTACCACACACTCTGAGGAATAATTTAAAAAAGAAACAAACAGTAGTAAATGACATAGTCAACCTTGGGATTGGCAAAACAGATATAATACACATTATATACATATTACATATTATAGCATAAAATTTGAAACATTGGAATGAGTTTCTGGTTATAAAACCTCTTTGCTATTGCTTGCAAAACCAGACCAATTCTATCTAATATTGTTTTGGAATCTCTGGCCAATACAATAAGATGTTAAAATTACAAAAAGACTTGGCAGGCAGAAGAAAGAATTTTTATTATTTTTTTATTATTTGCAGACATTAAAATTGCACACCAGTTAAAGCAAGAGAATCAATAGGAAAACTATTAGAATTAATAAAAACATTCAAAAATGGCTGGACGCAGGATAATTATAAAGAAATCAATACTTTATGTAATAAGCAGAAATATAATGAAAATGCAATAACCCAGCCTAAAAACATACCCTAGAAGTAATAAGAAATGTTTGGTATATATATACATATATATATATATATATATATATACACACACACATGTATGTATATATATATATATATATTCTCTTATTAAGAGAAAAAAAGACTTGGATACCATGTCCCTGATTGGGCAGACTTAATCTTATAAAAATCACCATTCTTCCCAAAGGAGGGGTAATGCAGTCCTGATCATAATCTCAGGAAGATAGATTTAAATTTGACAGTATATTTCTGAAATTTTTCTGGAAGAATAAACGGGTGAAAAATATAATACAGGTGAAATAATACAAAAACAGGTGAAAAATACAGGTGAAAACAAGAAAACTTTTGAAGAGAAATGACAGTTGGCTTGCTCTTCTAGATATTAAAGCTATTTTTATATCTCAAATAGTTAAAATAATGAGTTATTGGGAAAATATTTATAGAGAGAGCAATAAAACAGAAATACAGCAAATAAACAGAACAAAACTCTGGAACCCATGAGTATTTACTATAGGGCTGAGCAGATATTACAAATCAGTTGGGAAAGGATGAATTTTTCCATAAGAAGTATAGAGTAGAAATTGACAGCTATAAAAGAAAAGCATATTAAACTATTACCATATATACCAAAATGAACTTTAATAGATTAAACAATTGAACATGATGAAACTGCATAAAAGCTAGAAAAATAGGTATCTGACTTTTTAGTGGTTTCTTAAATTTAAAAGTATTTTTTTAATGACAAAGAAAAATATATACACAACATGAGAAGTAAATCAACAAATTGAGAAATATATCTGCAAACATGATAAACTAAAATTAATATCCATAATATGTGAGTTCTTGAAAATTGGTAAAATAATCCTAAAACATGATATAAAAATGGCCAAAAGACAATGTAAAAAAGAAATGCAAATAGCTAGAAAACAACCTCATTCACAATTGAAAATAATCAAATTGAATAACATGATAAAGAATGATAGTAATGGCCCTCCAGTGAATCACACCTCTCTGAGTCTATGCTCCTTTGCAGTGTGACTTTGATACTCCTTTCATAAAGAAATGCAGTCTATTGCTCTACCCCTTGAAGCTGGGATAGCATTATAACCTACTTTGACCAAAAGAATGGGGTAGAAATTACTTGGATGAAGGAGCCTGGTGGGCTACAGTCCATGGGGTCGCTAAGAGTCGGACACGACTGAGCGACTTCATTTTCACTTTTCACTTTCATGCCTTGGAGAAGGAAATGGCAACCCACTCCAGTGTTCTTGCCTGGAGAATCCCAGGGACGGGGAAGCCTGGTGGGCTGCCATCTATGGGGTCGCACAGAGTCGGACACTACTGAAGTGACTTAGCAGCAGCAGCAGCAGTATTATATACAGCTTTCCAGGTGGCGCTAGTGGTAAAGAGCCTGCCTGCGAATGCAGGAGACATAAGAGATGTGGGTTTGATCCTTGGGTTGGGAAGATCCCCTGGAGAAGAAAATGGCAACCCACTCTAGTACTCTTGCCTGGGAAATCCCATGGACAGAGGAGCCTGGCAGGCTACAGTCCATGGGCTCGCAAAGAGTCAGACACCACTGAAACGACTTAGCACATATATTATGTACAAACTACTGTGTCAAATGTTGAAGTGGGCTTATTGAAAGGGTGTTGAACCACAAGCCTGTAACAAATAAGCCTCCAAAACATGACCAACTATTCCTACCATTAGTTTACAGATTCTATTACATCCATCAAAGCAACCAGGAAAATCTGTGACAGCAATTATAATCAGAAGGTAACTTACAGACAAGTTTCACCCATCTGAGAAGATTCAACGCCCCAGTTGAAAAGCTGCCTATGATCTAGGGGGATTGGCATGACCCTGTAATGACCCTGAGGTAGCCTTTGACCCGCAAGTTCCTTTTTTCTGCCTATTAGTATGCTGGAATTTCCCAGTACTGGAATTGAAGCATGTTTTCTCTTAAATGTCTTCAGCCATCAGCCAGAGTTCAAGCTATATTCAGATGGACCAATCCAACTGGAGTATTGAAGGGGCTAGATCCAGGGATTGACCGGAGGCTAGGAATTGGGGGAAGATCCCACACATTCTAACATGATGATTCAGTCTCTGTTCATCAAAAGTAGAAGATTCTAGATGATACAGATTGGGAACAATTTCAGTGAACTGTCGTTTGTTTCAGTCCTGGATACATCGTAATCAAGTAGCCACCACCAAAGATCCATGTAGTGAAGTCATTGTGACAAACATTTGGGTTTGTCACCCGTTGTGGTAACCACATCCATTGGTGTCTGGGCTATTATCACTCAGCCTCTGCCTCAATCACTCTATTTCAATCATTACATTTCCTGTCTTTGTCCCCTGTCACCAATAGAGTGCTTTTCAAAGATCCTGATTTATCTTCACCAATTTTTTCCTTATTGCCATTATGAAGGTAATATTTTCTAGGCCCTCTCAGAGGACATGGTTGTGGGTGGGACAAGCCAGTTGCACGTGATGAATCCATGTCCACATTCTCCTTTCTCTAATGTCAGATGTCAGAGAGAAAAATATATTGGTCATAATAATGAGGTAGAGGCCAAATTGACACCCACAGGAAATACTCTTTATGTAAAACATAAGACTTCCTTGACATGAATGTCATTTTAAAAATTAGATCAATTAGACTTGAAAAAAATCTTACCTTGAAAAGTGTCAGAAAAAAAGTTCAATATTAGGTATATAAGAATTTAATAATTTAAGCATACAACTTAAAATTTACTTTTTAAAATATTTCTCTATTGTCCAAGTTCTACAACATCATTATAAATTAAACAGGTAATATAGATAAGCAAAAAGAAAACATTTTTTAAAATCACAGAGTAACATCACCCAGAGAGAATACTATTATTATTTTATTATTTTTTCTATGCAGGTATTACATGCAAGCACATGGTGCTATATTCCACAGTACCTGGAAATCTGTGAGTTGTATCTTCTTTTTCATTTATACATATATAAAATATATTCTTTTTCATATTTTTTCCTCTATGGTTTATGACAGGATATTGAATATAGTTCCCTGTGCTATACAGTAGGAACTTCTTATTTATTCATCCTGTATATGTTTGCCTCTGCTAATTCCAAATTCCCAATCCTTCCTTGCCCTACCCCAACCTTGGCAACTACAAATCTGTTCTCTATATCCATGAGTCTGTTTTTGTTTAACTGATAAATTGATTTGTGTCATATTTTAGATTCCACAGATAAGTGACATCATATGATATTTGTCTTTCTCTTTCTGAATTATGTCACTTAGTTTGATAATCTCTCAGTTCATCCATGTTGCTGCAAATGGCATTATTTTGTTCTTTTTGATGGCTGAATAATATTCCATTGTATATATGTACCACATCTTCTTTATCCACTAATCTGTTGATGTATATTTAGGTTGCTTCTATGTCTTGGCTATTGTCAGTAGTGCTGCTATGAACATAGGTGTGTTAGTTGCTCAGTTGGATCCGACTCTTTATGACCGCATGGACTGTAGTCCACCAGGTTCCTCTGTCCATGGGATTCTCCAGGCAAGAATACTAGAGTGGGTTATCATTCCCTTCTCCAAGGGATCTCCAGGAATTGAACCCAGGTCTCCTGCATTGTAGGCAGATTCTTTACCACATGAGCCACCAAGGAAGCCCATGAATGTAGGGATGCATGTTTATATTTGAATTATAGTTTTGTCTGGGTATATGCACAGGAGTGCCATTGCTGGATCATATGGCAACTCTATTTTTAGTTTTTTGAGAAACCTCCATATGGTTCTCCACAGTGGCTGCTTCAATTTACATTCCCACCAACAGTGTAGGAGGGTTCCCTTTTCTCTACACCCTCTCCAACATTTGTTATCTGTAGACATTTTAATAATGGTCATTCTAGAAGACTGGTGTGAGGTGGTATCTTACTGTAGTTTTCATTTGCATTTCTCTAATAATTAGCAATGTTGAGAAGCTTTTCATGTACCTATTGGTCATCTGTATGTCTTCTTTGGAGAAATGTTTATTTAGGTCTTCTGCCCATTTTTTTTATTGGGTTGTTTAATTATTTGTTATTAAGTTGTATGAGCTATTTGTATACTTTGGAAATTAAGCCCTTATCAGTTGCATGATTGGCAAATATTTTCTCCTAGTCTGTAGGCTGCTGCTGCTGCTGCTGTTGCTGCTAAGTTGCTTCAGTCATGTCAGACTCTGTGCGACCCCATAGTGTGAGTTGTATCTTCCACACATGATTTATAGAGAAATGTTTTCACATTGATAGGCAGCTTTATTGTTATTATTAATTGCTGCATTCTATTCCATTTTAGGCACACTTTTCTTTAAGCCATCTCTTATTGTTAGACATTAGATTATTCCCTATTTTTTTTCATAAACAGCATAAAAAGAAACATTCTTATCTACCCATCTTTACATGTACATGGAGTCATTGTCTTGGGTTAAATGATTAGAAGTGGACTTTTTGAGCTAAATAATATATATATACATGGATATGATGTATATTGCCAAATTTCTCAGCAGAATAAGTCTATCAGTAAAAACCAGCAATATTTTAAAAAGTTACTGCTTTCCAACATCTTAGACAAGACTATGTGTCTGCAGTCTTTTTATCCTTGCTAATCTGACAAAGGATATCTTATTATTATTTTAATTTGCATTGATTTTTCACATTTTTAATGTTTCATGTGTCTCTTCATTAGTAAGTTTACTATTCACAAACAATCCAGTTTTTATTTGTTTTTATTATTTAATAGATTTATAATGACTTTTTAAATGCTAGGGGTATTAATCTTTGCTCTGTCATGAATATTACAAATATATTTTTCCAGTTTTACATCTGTCTTTATGGTGCTTTTTCCACATAGAAACTCTAAACCTCTTTATGGTCAAAAATTTCAGTCTTTTTCTTTCTGATTTCTCCTACCAAAGTATGCTTAGAAAATCCTTCCCAGCCTAAGACATGTATCTATGGTTTCTCCAACAATATTTTTTATTTCAAATGCTCAAATATATAATGTATCTAGATTTAAATAGAGCTCCAAATAAAATTTTTTCCACATCATTAACCAAGTGTCTTAGCATCATTTGTTAAATTATTTCTTCTTTCACCACAAATTTAAGATGCTGCTTTTCTCATATAGTACTCCAATTCCTGCATACAAAGCAGTCTGTTTCTTGACTCTTCTTTCTTTTTCCCCTGTGTTGTCCGATTCTTTCTGCAACAAGACCCTTGTGTTTTTCTGGGCTGGTCATCTACCAGCATTGAGCCTCCCCTTACTGAGCAGTCTCAGCATTGGCTGCAGTCCCCAATGACACTTCCAGTCTTCCCTGGGGTGAGGCAAGGGATGGCTTCTCTCCCTGTGATTTTTGCTCTGTTACATGGCAGTCACAGACAGGTCAGGGCTTTCCACATGGCGCAGTGGTAAAGAATCCACCTACCAATACAGGAGACACCAGAGATGTAGGTTTGATCCCTGGATTGGGAAGACTTCCTGGAGGAGGAAATGGCTACCCACTCCAATATTCTTGCCTGGGAATCCCATGGACAGATGAGCCTGGTGGGCTACAGTCCATGGGGTCGCAGAGAGTTGGACACAACTGAATACGCACACACAGGTTACTTGAGCCCCAACAACTTACATAGCTTGGAGACTGTTTTTGTTTTGGCTAATAATCATAGTGCCTTATTCTTCCTAGCGTAGTCTTCATTCATTCAACAGAAGATGACAAGTATACCTGGATCAGGACCACCATGCCATCTATATGTGAAACCACTGCTCCTCATCCAGACTTCAGCCCTTCTTGCTGAGCGTGGCTCTCCATGTCTTCCACTGTGGAAGGCAGCATTCGTACAATGCCCTAAAAGGCCCTTTGTGATCTGACCCACCTTTCTTTTCTTGTCTTCAGTCTCATATCCCACAACTCCCTTGACAACCTCCACTTCAGCTGCACTGACATCCTCACTATTTCTTGGACATTCCTGTCAGGGCAGGCAGGTTCACCTCAGGACATTTGTACTCACTGTTTCTTCTTCCTGGAATATTCTTCCCTCAGATAGCCACATGGATAACTTGCTCACTTCCTTCACGGTTTTTGCATCTTTTAAAAGATGCCTACCCAAAACACCTGTTATGGACAGAATTGTACCCCCTAAATTCATATATTGAAGCCCTAATCAACCCCAAAGTGACTATTTGGAAGTAAGGCCTATAAGGAGGCAATAAAGGTTTAATGAGGCCATAATCCTGGGCTTTTAATGTGGTAGGGCCATTGTTCTCATAAGAACAGGAAGAGACATCAGAACTTGCTCTCACCACACGGTGCACAGAGGAAAGGTCATATGAGGTCATAGCAAGAAACAGCCATCAACAAGTCAGGACGAGGGCTTTCACCAGAAACCAAATTTTCCAGCAGCTTGATCATGGACTTTTGGCTTCCAGAACTGTGAGAAAATTACTGTCTGTTGCTTAAGCCACCCAGTCTGTGGTATTTTGTTATGGCAGCCCAGGCAGACTAAGACACCATCCACTCATGTTAACTCCAAAGCCCTTTTCCCTGTCCTGCCAATCTCCCTTATTTACTCTACCCTAGCCATTAACTTCTTCAAAATTAATCTGAAATTTACTTCTTTGTATTTTAATTGTTTATTCTCTATCTTCTTTCACTGGAATATAAACTCATGAATACAAGTATTTCTCATGCTTTCATTGGTTGATGGATCCCTAGCATATAGAACTGTACCTGGAACATGCATGCTTCATGCTGAGTCACTTCAGTCATGTCCAACTCTTTGCAACCCCATGGACTGTAGCTCACCAGGCTCCTCTGTCTATGGAATTCTCTAGGCAAGAATACTGGAATGGGCTGCCATCCCTCCTCCAGGAGATCTTCCCAACCCAGTGACTGAACCTGCATCTCTTAGGTCTCCTGCATTGGCAGGAGGGTTCTTTACCACTAGCATTACCTGAGAAGCCCATACCTGGAACATAGTAAACTCTCAATAACTGTCTTTTGAATAAATGAATGAATTGCAGCAGACTCCTTTTCCCTTTAAGGTGAATTCTCTCTCAGAAGCCCTAATCCTTACCTTAGTCCATCAGGAAGTGTCTTTGTAAGTCCGTACCACCTTGAGGACACTATTCAGGAGGGTCCTCAGCTCCCATGACAATTAGTACAAGCAACAGATACCAGAGTTGGAATCAGGGGACTCCTTCCCTGGGACATATCTGAATTTCAGGTCCAACTCAGCCAGGACTCTTGATGTATTAATTTGGGCTTCCCTTAAAGCAGAGTATGAAACAAAGATGTGGATGCAGGTGACTCACTTGGAAGGTGATCTCAGGGATCAGGAAGGAAGGAGCAGGGAGGGTGAGGCAGAGAAGGAAGGAAGCCAGGGAAGGCTATGTTAATGAACCGATTACTGCTGTGGGCAACTGGGGCTCATTCCTGCCCACACCCCACTGGGAAACAGTGTAGAATGTACCTTGGAATTCTTCCTTCATCACACAGGAAACTTTTCTTGCCCACACCTGTCCCCCTCTGTGCCATACTCTCAGGCTGCCATGTGTACCAGCTAAGCGAAATGCAGCAGTAACTCACGAGAACCCTCTAGAACCCATAGGAAATGGCACCACAACTAACACTGAAATCACAGAGGAGCAAAGGGAATGGGGTTTGGGGCACAAGAGCACCAACTGCATATGATTATAATACTACATTTTCATTTCAGTTCAGTTCAGTCCCTCGGTCTTGGCCAACTCTCTGTGACCCCATGGGCTGCAGCACACCAGGCTTCCCTGTCCATCACCAACTCTTACAGCCTACTCAAACTCATGTCCATCGAGTTGGTGATGCCATCCAACCATCTCATCCTCTGTCATCCCCTTCTCCTCCCACCTTCAATCTTTCCCAACATTAGGGTCTTTTCAAACGAGTCAGTTCGTCCCATCAGGTGGCCAAAATATTGGAGTTTCAGCTTCAGCTTCAGCTCTTCCAATGATTATTCAGGACTTATTTCCTTTAGGATGGACTGGTTGGATCTCTTTGCTGTCCAAGGGACTCTCAAGAGTCTTCGCCAACACCACAGTTCCAAAGGATCAATTCTTCGGTGCTCAGCTTTCGTTATAATCCAACTCCACTACCATACATGACCACTGGAAAAACCATAGCTTTGAGTAGACAGACCTTTGTTGGCAAAGTAATGTCTCCGCTTTTTAATATGCTGTCTAGATTGGTCATAACTTTCCTTCCAAGGACCAAGTGTCTTTTAATTTCATGGCTGCAGTCACCATCTGCAGTGATTTTGGAACCCCCAAAAATAAAGTCTGTCACTGTTTCCATTGTTTCCCCATCTATTTGCCATGACGTGATGGGACCAGATGCCATGATCTTAGTTTTCTGAATGTTGAGTTTTAAGCCAACTTTTTCACTCTCCTCTTTCACTTTCATCAAGAGGCTTTTTAGTTCTTCACTTTCTGCCATAAGGGTGGTGTCATCTGCATATCTGAGGTTATTGATGTTTCTTTTGCAATCTTGATTCCAGCTTGTGCTTCATCCAGCCCAGCATTTCATGTGATGTACTCTGCATATAAGTTAAATAAGCAGGGTGACAATATATAGCCTTGACGTACACCTTTCCTGATTTGGAACCAGTCTGTTGTTCCATCTCCAGTTCTAACTGTTGCTTCTTGACCTGCATACAGATTTCTCAGGAGGCAGGTCAGGTGGTCTGGTATTCCCATCTCTTTAAGAATTTTCTAGTTTGTTGTGATCCACACAGTCAAAGGCTTTGGCATAGTCAATAAAGCAGAAATAGATGTTTCTCTGGAATTCTCTTGCTTTTTCCATGATCTAACAGATGCTGGCAATTTGATCTCTAGTTCCTCTGCCTCTTCTAAATCCAGCTTGAACATCTGAAAGTTCACAGTTCACATACTTTTGAAGCCTGGCTTGGAGAATTTTGAGCATTACTTTGCTAGTGTGTGAGATGAATGCAATTGTGTGGTAATTTGAGCATCCTTTGGCATTGCCTTTCTTTGGGATTGGAATGAAAACTGACCTTTTACAGTGCTGTGGCCACTGCTGAGTTTTCTAAGAACTACTTTAGTATCTCATGATCAAAATATTCTATTTCTATACATTCTGTTACTAAGTTTTCTTTTTTCGTGTATGTAAATGAATTTTGCTAGAAGGATGTGATCTACAATATGGCACACTGAGCCCATAGACTGAAAAGAACACAACCACCCCATGGACAGAAAGCTGGCTTGCAATTTCTTTATTGGCTTCAGCAATGTTGCTTGTTGAATCCTGAGAATTTTCCTTCATCCACTGTAGCTCTTCCTCCCAGTAATCTTTAGTATAGAAGTCAAGATATTACCCATAATCTGTGCTCCTCCTGGAGCAAAGAGTGTGTGGTATTGCAGCACAAACTGCTATCTGTCATATCAGACTCTCCTGACAGCCTCCTCAGATGGCTCATCCGTTTCATGGGTTAATTGAAACTGTTCCACCATGTCACCGGAATGATACAGTCTCCAGGAACCACTGTTCTTTGCTCAGAGATAAACATCTTCAAGAAAGGACTTCATCTAAGCACAGTTTCTCATTTTTCCAGAGAATTACAACTTAAGAATGCAAGAAGCTTAATAGATGCAAGAATGGAAAAATAAAATACCTGCAAAAGCTACAGAAAGAAAAGTTCAAGTATGCCAAAAAAATTTCTAAAGTTCACTTATGGACAGTATTTATGGTTGGAGGAAGGAGAAGATGCTCAGAAAATATCTGTGTCCATAACTGCCTGAAATATCATGTCTTGTATTTTTGGATGCAAGTCTAACCCTTGTATGAGGAATGTCCCTGGCCAGGAGGACATGCCTAGAATGTAGTAGGTATTTAATTGATGTGTATTTATCAAAAGCACAATAAATCTTTCAGCTTAATCTCTGATTCCTCACCTGAGAAAAATAGCCCTGACTTTAGGCATGGTATTCCCGGAGCATTCTTCAGATTTAGGCTCAAACAATAGTGAAGACATTTTGTTCTAGAGATTTCTTTAACTTTATCTCATTTAGTCCCTACCCAAACTGACAAGATGGCACCTATTGTTTGGGAGATGAGAAAAGCAGAGGTCAGAGCCTTGGCTCTCCAGGAACACTTGCATCATCCAGGGGACTTGGGACTTTCTCTCTCAGAACCCAGCCATCACACTGTGAGGAGCCCAAGCCACATGGAGAGGCCACATGTAGGTCCTCTGGTCAGCAGTTCTGCTGTGCCCAGTCACTGAGTCATTCCAGCCCAGACCCCAGCCATGTGAGGGAAGAAGCCTCCGGATGATTCCAGCCCCCAGCCACTCGAATCTCCTCAAAACCAGCTGTGGATCCACATAGCACGGGTCAGAAATGAGCCATCCCCTCTGTGCCTTGTCTGAATTCTTGACCCCAGAAGCTGTGAGCATAGGCAAATACTGGCTGTGATTTACACAACCAATTTGGGATGGTTTGTTAGGCTGTGAGACAACCATAACAGGGAGCTTTCCCCAAGCTTTTAATAGTCTGTGCACTTATGATGATATGTAGTCCCATGAAGTCCTGCAGGCTCTTGGAGACCTCATGAGTACCACTTAGATCCCTCAAAGTTACAGGGGAGCAGGAAGTAGGGACTGTGGCCCAAACTCTGACCTGGGCTTGGTTTCTAGAACTCTGGCCTCATATACAAGCAACTCCTGCAGCTCAATTCCAGAAAAAAAAATGACCCAATCAAAAAATGGGCCAAAGAACTAAACAGACTTTTCTCCAAAGAAGACATACAAATGGCTAACAAACACATGAAAAGATGCTCAACATCACTCATTATCAGAGAAATGCAAATTAAAACCACTATGAGGTACCATTTCATGCCAGTCAGAATGGCCGCGATCCAAAAGTCTACAAGCAATAAATGCTGGAGAGGGTGTGGAGAAAAGGGAACCCTCTTACACTGTTGGTGGGAATGCAAACTAGTACAGCCACTATGGAGAACAGTGTGGAGATTCCTTAAAAAACTGGAAATAGAACTGCCATATGTCCCAGCAATCCCATTGCTGGGCATACACACCAAGGAAACCAGAATTGAAAGAGACACATGTACCCCAGTGTTCATCATAGCACTGTTTACAATAGCCAGGACATGGAAGCAACCTAGATGTCCATCAGCAGATGAATGGATAAGAAAGCTGTGGTACATATACACAATGGAGTATTACTCAGCCATTAGAAAGAATACATTTGAATCAGTTCTAATGAGGTGGATGAAACTGGAGCCTATTATACAGAGTGAAGTAAGCCAGAAAGAAAAACACCAATACAGTATACTAATGCATATATATGTAATTTAGAAAGATGATAATGATAACCCTGTATGCGAGACAGCAAAAGAGACACAGATGTATAGAACAGTCTTTTGGACTCTGTGGGAGAGGGAGAGGGTGGGATGATTTGGGAGAATGGCATTGAAACATGTATAATATCATATGTGAAACGAATTGCCAGTCCAGGTTTGATGCATGATACAGGATGCTTGGGGCTGGTGCACTGGGATGACCCAGAGGGATGGTATGGGGAGGGAGGTGGGAGGAGGGTTCAGGATGGGGAACACGTGTATATCCATGGCGGATTCATGTTGATGTATGACAAAACCAATACAATATTATAAATTAATTAGCCTCCAATTAAAATAAATAAATGTATAAAAAAATTAAAAATAAATAAAATAGAACTCTGGCCTCAACAGTTCCTTACTCTTTCCTTTTAGACCTTTCTAGTAACTTTTTCTGCCTGGTGCCTTATTTTGGTCACACAAAGCATCCTTGGCCTCTCTGACACTGCCAAGCCCCTCTGACCTTTCCTGTCACTAAGATTTCTATCTTCATTCTTCACAGCTCTCCCTCTGGTTCCTAAAGCAGGGAAAAGTCTCCTTTCCCTTGCTGTCAGTCTCAAGACCTGATCACCAAACCTATTTCAGTTGAAGTCACTATTTTCCGTAGCTATACAAGCCCACTCACCTCAGAAGCCTGCCTCCCATTCTCTTTCACACTCAACTTTAGAAGCAGAAGGCATCCATTCCTCTCTCTTCTAGGCTGCTCTCCCCTAGAGAGAGTGTAAATGCCGGATCAAGGGCCTGTCCAGACAGGAAAAGCAGAGCATCCTCAATAGTCATCAAGGTCTAGTAAGAATTTGATTTTATTATGCCCTTACCTTAAACACGTCATTTCAAAAATAAAGCATGTATAGATTGCATTACAGTCTCACTCAGATCAAAATGATTAACTGATCATATAAAACACATTTCAAGATAACTGTTCTAATACCTTCCCACAATAAAAACAGGAATTTGGGAAGATCTTTCTGTTTTAGAGACTGGTTAGGAACATCACTCCCCAAAGCACAGCTGAGGCTGAGCCAGGGGGACCTAAGTCTCACACTGGAGTCTGTGGTTTCTTCTTCTAAGCACGCTCCAATTTACACTCAGAGCAGGCATGTCTTCTGCAGAGGAAGAGCTGAAAGGTAATAGGAATTTCTCATCCCTAAACACAAAGTCTAAGTACACAGTAGCAAATAAATAAATAAGTACACAGTAGCTAAGGCTTGGGAGAAGGCAATGGCACCCCACTCCAGTACTTTTGCCTAGAAAATCCCATAGATGGAGGAGCCTGTAGGCTGCAGTCCATGGGGTCGCTAGAGTCGGACATGACTGAGCGACTTCACTTTCACTTTTCACTTTCATTCATTGGAGAAGGAAATGGCAACCCACTCCAGTGTTCTTGCCTGGAGAATCCCAGGGACGGGAAGCCTGGTGGGCTGCCGTCTATGAGTCGCACAGAGTCAGACACGACTGAAGCGACTTAGCAGCAGCAGCAGCAGCAGCAGCTTAGGCTTGAAATTCTACTGTTCAAGGTTTATTCCTTTGGCTGAAGGCTTTATTCCCCTTTTATTTTATTTATTTTATTTTTTTATTCCCCTTTTAAATCCAAATATCTTTATGAGTGTCTTATTACCTTACTGACAGTGGCTGGTCTTGCTGACTATCTACCTGATATCCATTCCTCTTCCCTTGTTTTCTGGTTACAGAACTCCAATTTGGGAACTGGAGTAGCAATGTGTCCAGATTCTATTTCAGCTAGGGGTGGTCATGCCACCCAGCTCTGGCTTCTGAGATATAAGTGGAAACCATTGAAAGGGACTACCTGAAAATCTTGCTTACAAAGGCATACTTCTCTTTTCCATTCTCCCTTCATCGAAGATAACACGTGGAGGCACAGCAGCCATATTGCGAACCTAAGGACATGAGTTACACATCACAAATGGCACAGCTTAATTTGTTGATAGCATCATGGACTCATTGCACTAATGCCACAGTCAGCCTAACCCATCACAGGTTGAGGGGCACTGTGAGTTGAGGCTGGAGAGAGAGGTTTCCATCTCTAATGGATGCAATGTTACAGAGGTTTGGGAAATCATCCAGGAAGTGAGCTCTGAAACAAGCAAGCAGGTGCAGAAATGTTAAAGGCTTTAAGAACTCCTGAAGGAGAAAACTGTGGAAGTGGGGCCTGAAAGTCAGCTTATCACGAACAACTTGACTTTGGTTTTACCTTGCATTCTAACCTAACTAAATGGAAGAATAATTCTACAAATTTCCATAAATGGGAGAAAGAAATCATTTCTTTACAGCATCTTTATGAAACAATAACTTGAATGTTCAACATGAAAATGCTTAAGGATGATTTTTCTGGGACAAATCTAGGTGAATCACAATTCTACTCAAGAGGTTTTCATAAGCTACATTTAGAAGGCCTAAGGTTTCCCTGAGTGATGGCTCCACAGGAACTGGCCAAGGGGTATGAGCTCACTGATTAAAATGAACACTGAATTGCCATTTTTGTTCTCCTGAAATAGAATTGTTACTGGCTGGACTCAGCAGTGCATAAGTTGGTACAAACGTTACCTAGGACCATTTGAATATTTTACCAAGAACTTTGTTATTTAAGAGCTGAGATGTCAAATCACTCTAAAGAGAAAAATATGGTCCAATTTTAACCTTTAATCTAAAATATTCATGCAAACCTTGATTTCTTTCATGAGGACTTCATGCATAAAATCAAAGACAAGCTAAGGTTCAAACTGTTGGAGAGTTTCCTTTAACTTGGAATTAGCTGTACTAGTTACCACTTCTCATTTAGGAAAATGTCACCATAAGTTGTAGGTACATTTTGTGAAATCCCACTAACAGTTCAGTAGGTGGGAATCAAGTAAGTTTCAATGTTTTTAGCTTAACCCCACAAAGAATTTCACCATTGTATAGCACTGGGCTGGAACAGTGCCTCTTGAACTGTAAAGTGCAGGACCACTCATCCAGGGATCTTGTTGAAATACAGGCTCTGATTCAGTAGGTCTAGGGCGAGGCCTGAAACTCTGCATTTCTCACAAGCTCCCAGGTGATACTGATGCTGGTCCATGAACCACACTTTGAGTAGCCAGAGAGTAGAGCATGGGCTAAACTGGCTGCTCTCCAGGATCGTTTAAGGATCTTGTTTTTTAAAACAAAACAAAAGACAACCAAGTCTTGGGCCATATCCCAGCTCTACAGCAACAGAATCTCTGGGAATGAAGTGCAAGAGTTTGTATTATTAACCATCTCCCCAGGTGATTCCTATTCAGCAGTGAGCTGCACCTGGTCTGCAATGAGGCGAGCAGCAGGTCTCCAAGAGTAGCCGTGCACCCCTAGATCAAAATCGCTGGAGGAGCTTGCAGACTGTGCAGATCCCTCTCTGCAGATACCTCCCTTCTGCTGCCTGGGAAGGAGGCAAAGGGTGGAGGGAGCAGAGAAAATCAGGAGGCACTATAAAAAGAGAGATTGACGTCACTTCAACTCCCACCTGGCAGGAGTGGAGAGGGCCAATTCTCCTGGAAGTGACAGCATGCGACGCTTCTCCCGCTGCCTGACCACCTGCACCTCCTTCCTTCTCTTCCTCTTCTTGGCACGTGCTGCAGCCAAGGCTGCCCCTCAGGGACTGCTGGGAGCCCTGGTTAGAAAGGAGGGAAAGGAAAGAAGGGGAGCGCTAGAAAAATAAGGCAAAGGTATAAGGACTATAAATAGCCTTAGGCTTCTGTTCATATGGCAGTTCAATCCAGTGCAAATAAATAAATACCTATTTCAATATCTGTACTTGCTGAAATGGTAACATCCAGTTGCATAAAATTGTGTCTATGTGTAGAAAAGGGTCCAGAAGATCATGAACCATATTAATCTCCAAGTGGTAAAATGTAAGGTATTATTTTCCTGACTTCAGTATACTTATCTGTATTGTTTGAATGCTTGACACTAACCATGGGTTATTTTTATAATGAGAAATAAATGAAAAAGCCATTTTCATTTGGGGAAACAAAAACAAGGGTCACAGTGCTAATGTACTGTAGGACACAGATTAACGAAGAGGATCCAGGCCCTTCAAGGAGCTCACAGACTCAGCAGTCAGAATCATGGATGCTGAGTTGAAGAGATAGGCGGTTAGGTGGCCCCACAACAGATGTCAGGGTTGGACTGTCCTGCAGGGAGTGGCATTTGGCCCAAAAGTCCAAGATGGAATCCAAATGTATGTTATTGAATACAGATCTGAATAGGAGTTTAGTGTATTAAAGAAGAGAAGGTTATCAAGGTTAATTAGTATGAATAAAGCAGCTCAGGAGGAAAATGGATGGGTCAAGGGATCTAGAAAAAGCCACTGTGATGCTTCAGAAAGATGACATTCTTGTGACTGTAACATGAGATGAGCTAAGGGCTCAGCTAGAGATTAAGCAAAACTGAGACCTCATCAAACATAGAACCGCTCCTGCTTGCCCTGGGACTTACTCCCCATGGTACTGGTATAATAGAATTGCCACATACGAATGAATTAAATAGCAACTACGTGTGGAACGATGATCTCAGTAGAAATTTTGGAAGGCTTTGTACATCAGATAAAAGAAGAGCTCATGAAGGGAGGAAACTGGACTAAAAGAGGTCTGCTTACTTGAAAATCTCTTGGGTACTCAGACCTGTGGTATCTCCTACTGACGTTAACTCTGGTCATGGAAAATCATAAACTAAATGTTTTTAGGTCCATGTTGCCTCAATCTCCTGCTTATATCATGAGGGAAAAAAGAAAAGCAGATAAAGCACCCTGGAAGGAGGGGAGAAGGTCAACAAGTGAAATCACCCCTAGGATTTTGAAAGCTGGATCAGCCAAACTCCCTGAAACTCCTGATTTTTGAACTTGTACTGCCATATACAAGTTGAAGAGATTTTTTCTCTTTTAATTTCCTATATCTATTGCTTTCTATTAGCTTAAGCTTCAGGAGGGAGGACTAGATCCTTAAAAGGTAAATATGAACCTTAAATATGGAGACACAAATATTTAAGGGAGTATGACACACCTTCTGACAGTGACAGATGAGCCAAGAAAGAGGGCTGCGTGAGTCATTTTGCCTCAGACAATCTCCGGCACCTTCATCATCACAATCTCAGCCTGGCTTCATCAGCACACATTCGGTGAGTTAGTTTCCAGCCACTGTGCTATCTGCAAGGGTTAAGAAGATAAAACAAATGTTTCTGGGAGATAGGGATGGGATGAAGAAAGGGGGAGGAGGGAGATGGACGGAGACAACTGATGATGACACACATCATGACCAGTGGGCCCTGCGGCCAGCTCTGGCCCCTAGCCTGCCTTCTCCAGACACTTCCGTTGCCTTCCCCTAGATATGGCATCCAACAGAGTGGCAAAGGCAGTTATGCCAAAGGCTAATTTTATTGCTAGGAAAAGGTAGGATTTAAGTTCTCCGTGGTGACTAAAAATATCTGTGATCCAGCATCAATAGCCAAAATCAAAAGAAGTATCTCAAAGGGGAAAATGAGTGATCAAAAACAGGAGATGAGAAATAGTCACTGACTTGTTTGCCACCAATGTTAATTACACATGAATGTGTTCACAGTTTGAAAGCATGCTGCATTCAGGAAGGTTTGACTGGTGCTGATCATTTCTGTGCCTCGCAGGGTCTCAGATCTACGACACCTGAACACACCCCCTGAGGAAGCTGTTCAGCTCTAACTCTTCAGGCCACATCAACCTAAAATGTCCCCGCACACAGAAATGGTTCTGGAGCAGCATTCAAATCTTCATTTCTCTTTTCCAGACCCATCAGAGGAGATCGCTGGGAAGATGCATGAGGAAAGTTGCCAGTTGGCCACTTTTGTAGTTGGCCTACGGCAGGTCCAGAGTTCTACCAGAGTCCTTCCAAAGTAAGATACATTTAGCACACGTGTCTGTGGAAAATGCTGGATCTTAAATGCAACCTCCATTAACCCAATTATTGTTCATTAATCGTAGCTGAAAAGTCTGGAACCAAGAGAAACGTAAAGCTTTGCACTGAGGCAGTATGGTAGCCAAAGAGGATTATCTGAGGGGGTGATTATTGCAAGTTGAACTGAGATTATTGCCACTGAGATCCTGGATCCTCAAAGTGGGGTTCATGGACCAATGGCAGCAGCAGTATCTGAGGGCAGGTTGGAAATGCAGAATTTCAGGGCCCGCCCAAGACTGTGGAATCAGAATCAGATCACCTGGGGGTATTTTAACAAGACCCCCAGGTGATTTGTGTGGGTTTTCAAGTTTGAAAAGCCCTGCTGGAGATTCTCTTGAGGTGGTTATTTTCATTCATCTGGTTCTATTCTTAAAAGGAAACTATGTGAGAAGTAAAAATTTGCTCAGTAGGGCTAAAAATGTTAACCCAGAAAATGTGAAATTGTTAGTCAATATTGAAAAGTGAATGTGAAGTTGCTCAGTCGTGTCCGACTCTTTGTGACCCCATGGACTGTAGCCTACCAGGCTTCTTCGTCCATGAGATTTTCCAGGCAAGGGTACCGGAGTGGGTTGCCATTTAAATGAGCCAGCAAAAGACAGATTGTAAAAGCAAGTATACCCTCTTCTGAGGTCAAAAGGTAGGTGCTACGAGAAGAATGGCTCTAATTATGAAGATGGGTATTTCAACACAGCCAACCACTGAATCCTACACCCTTCCACTTAATGCTCTCAGTTTTACACGAAAATGCCACATGGCTCTTTTGGCAGAGTTAGCTCCCAGATTTGCAGTGGGAATTAGACAAGAACATCTTCTCCTTCCTTTCCTCTGAAATGTGGGGAAGGGGGCTAGAGCAGCCACTTTTGAGGCCAAGAGGGAGCAAAACAGAAATGGGGTGCTAAGATCCAAGTGCCAGAGGAAGCACAAGGCACAAAACCACAAGAGGGGAGAGGAGAGTGATGCCTTGCCAGGCAGCTGGGACCAGTTGGCAGGACGAGGTGGAGACTTGACAAGGTAGGAAGGATGGGAGTAGGGGATTGTCTTGGGGTGGGGTGGGTGGCTGCTCTAGACTAAAGCCACTATTTTAATTTTTATTAACCATTGCCTGCCATGAGAGCTACCGCGTGCTTTGCCATGTTTTCAGAGGATGGCCGCCCTCAGTCTGAGTCCCAGAGTGTGGATGTTGACAGTGTGGAGCAGAATCCCCAGTCAACCATGAAGCCTGAGCGATAAATACACCTCTGTCATTTGAAGTCACTAAGTCTCAAGTGTTGCTGGTTTCCAAAGTATTGCCTGCCTATCCTGAGTGATACCAGCTCTCACACAGTCCAGGATATTCTGACAGGACCCTGTAGTCTTGGCTGATGCTTCTTACCCAATCCTGAAAGTGACTCTAAAATCTATATCTAAATTCTCAAGTTCATGTCTCTTCCTTGATGGGTGGTCCCAGCTAAAGAACTAGGGGAGGATGAGATAGATTCAACATGGCAGTGCAATGATGAAAGAGGTTGAAAAAAACATATGAAGATAAATTAATCCAGCGTCTCTGGGCAGGTCAGTGGATTTGAAAAGTGTAGAGGGATGTGATCTTTAAGAGCATAAGCCAGGGTGGATGTTAACACATAGAACCAGACCTCATCAAAAGAGTGAAATCGATATTTTGTTGCCAGGATCCTCCCTCTGCTGCTGTTGCTAAGTCACTTCAGTCTGTCGGACTCTGTGTGACCCCATAGACAGCAGCCCACCAGGCTCCCCCATCCCTGGGATTCTCCAGGCAAGAACACTGGAGTGGGTTGCCATTTCCTTCTTGCTCTGCTCTTGCCTTTCTTCATGTTTTCCTGATCCCTCCTCCAACCCACATTGAAACTCCTGGTTTAATGTGTCCACCAATTCCTTTAAGCCTGTGTATGTCAACCAAAAGATTTTTCCCCCTTAAAAGGGTTGAATTTGTATACTCTTTAAAGACCTAACCATTTTTCAGACCTTTAACAATGATGACCCCTGAAATCCCTCAAATCCATGTCAACAGGCTCCATCTATCCCAAACTCCGACTTGTGTACATGACATTCTGAAGGGATAAAAGAGAGGAATTCTATATCTAGTTAGTGTGGCTAAAAGAGACAGATGACTCAAAATTTCAACCCTGAGTTCTTCAGCCATAGATACAGCTGCTAATTAGACTGGGAGCAAGAAAGAGAATGGATTTAACTAAATGGAGGGTTGTTATTTTAACAAAATTCTTTATCAATATTGTAATTCTTTTTAGATCTAATCTCAGATTTTCTTTCATACTTTTTAGCCTTTTCTTGTTAGGATATTTATAATTTTCCGCAGATAATTATCATAACTCCTTTCATTCTTGAATTTCATACCACTCAAATGCCCACCAATTTTCCCGGTTGGTTCAGATGCCTTGAATTCCAAGAGAATAGAATTGGCAAAAAACAAACATCCCAATGTTTGAGAGCAGAGCGTGAATGATTTTTTAAACAGTGGTAATGTGAGTTCAGTCGTCCTCAAGGATCATGCAGTTTAAGCAATGACATTGAAGTATTAATTTGAGGGGGGAGGCGAAAGAAATACTACCCTCATTATTTTCCTAATATCTGTCATTTTCATAAGGTATTCTTTGGCACACACAGATGACCCTGGGGCAGATCAAAACTGAACTCTACAGCATGTATTGGCCAAATGGTGCAGTTTCCATTTCGTGTGTGCCTTCTACATTACTTGTCAAATTAGACATGCTAGCGATATCTGTAACTACATGTTGCAAGCAGCCTCACTGCAGTTTGAAGCACACCTAGATGCTTATCAGACTTCAGGGAATCCCTGTGAACAATGCATTCAAATCTCTTCTAATCTTGGACTTGGAGGCTTGGGGTAGGTTCTTTTATAATGCTAATATAATTTCTAATTGTCTCTGATAATTTACAATGCTTTTTCAAAAGGAAAAATAGTGGAAAGCTAATCCCTAGGGGCCCGGGAGAACCAATTTCCAATTTTACCAAGTTTCTTTTGTGCTAATGGTATCTTCGCAAGCTGTACCAAGCATGGGGCCAGTGGGGGTCAAACAAAGCTTTAGATCTAGGCTATCTAGGCTGTTGTCAGAGTCTTGTGCCTCAGCTTCCCTTCCAGCCTTTTTTAGACTATCCTGCACCCATGCTCCTTCCCCAACCCCGAATATTTCCACTGTGTTGCCGTCAGTCTCCTTCCCTGTGCTTTAAATATATACGCATTTATTGAACACCTGTTATGTGTCTGGACTGTACTGCAAAGACAAAAGATTCCCAAGGTGGTCACAGTAAAATGAGGAACACTGATACATGAAGACATGATTCTAAAACCTGGGGTGACTGCATTGTTGGTGATAGAGCCAGTGTACTATAGAAGTACTGATGAAGGAACCCAAACCAGCCTGAGGGGGTTGTGTACACATGCACATAGATACCTGTGTGTTTTGAAGACCAGGGGATTTGACAGGCACCGCCAGTGCCCCACCCTTAACTCCTGGAACCCTTTTGCCATTCCTTCAGCTTCAGGCTGCTTTCACTCCCAGCAGCCAATGCTGTCTCTTTGTTGGAAGACAGCTTTCTGGCTGCAGGAGCCCACTTTGTGCACATATACAGAGAACTGAAGTCTGGGAATTTACTTCCCCATAGGCAGCCCTATGACTGACAGCTGTGGGGACCCAGGTGCCTCAGCCCCTTTGCCCCCGATCAAGAGGAATCTGATGTGTCTCCTCCTCTGCCTCCTGAATTCCCCAGGGAGATGGAGCCCACGTGGCTGCCATGACAGCAATGCGTCCTTGCTTGTTCTCCTTCCCTTCCTCATCCCTCTGCCGCACTTCCCTGTTCCTTTTTCCTGGGAACACCTACTAATAAATGCACATGAACTGCATCTCGGGGCCGGCTCCCAGGCTACTCAAATGAAGACAGGGAGAGTGAAAAAGAGACATCTTCCTTGAGGATCCATCTAAGCCAGGTCCTGAAGGAATGGAAGAATTTCTCAAGATGAAGAAGATGAGCGTTTCATGCCAAGAGAGGATGAAAAGGGAGCGCTGTGGAAAGCAATTCAGATGGCATGAATGAAAAACAGCCTGGAGCACACAGAGAGCTAAGACCACATCCTAGAGCAGACAGTCTGAGGACAGGGTTGGCCAAGGATCAGCTGGCAGGCACCACATCATCAAAAGCCTGATGCATTTGGTGTGCTGGAGCAGCTAGCAGCCACTTGTTAAATATTCAAAAATGGTGAGATCTGGCTGTTAAACTGCTGTAGCTTGAAATGGGCCATGGTGGGAGTAGTTACACTATGGGAATTTGCAAACACTACAAGCTAAGGCTTTATTTTCATACAACTGGTTTACCAGCATGCTACTTTGCCCTGCAGGGGAGCTTGCTTTTTACTTTATAGGCAGCAATGGGGGAGGACACTGACTTTTTAGCAGTGGAACGATAGAGTCAGATTTGTATTTTTTTATCTAACAATTGGATACTCATGTAGAGTTTAGAGAAAGAAAGGGGCCTAAACCAAGGCAGCGGTAGCAGACATGGAGGATGGGGGATAGATAGAATGAGAAATGTCTGATTGAATGTGACAGTTGGACAGTCTGGGCAAATGGCTGAACTAGCCATCAGCAGAGCTGGAGAGTACAGGAAGAAAAGTGAATTGGGGTGACAAGTTTATTTGTGGAAACATTGAATTTCAGAATTATAGTTCTCTCTCTCAGGCATTTAAGCTAAGACTCCTAAGGTGTCACATAGACTGTTTTTTATGTGACCCCATCTTGTATCCCAGTGGGCTTCCGAGGTAGTGCTAGTGGCAAAGAACTCACCTACCAGTGCAGGAGATGTAAGAGATGTGAGTTCAATCCCTGGATCAGGAAGATCCCCTGGAGAAGGAAATGGCAACCTACTCCAGTATTCTTGCCTGGGAAATCCCATGGAGAGAGGAGCCTGGGGGGCTACAGTCCATGGGGTCACAAAGAGTCGGACACGACTGAAGAGACTTAGCACACACAGCACACCTTGTATCCCTAGTTAATGGCCCTCCTTCTCCACATGTGACCTTGGATCACAAAGTCACACATCTATCCATTAACTCTTCCCTCCTTTGGGTGACTTCCAAGCTTTCCAGAAAGTTGGTCTGACAGACAGAAGACAATCTTAGCTTCCCTTCCTTGAATGAGGTGATAATGCCAAGATCTGGAGAATTAACCTCCAGCTCCAAAATACTCATCCTGTTTCCTATCAAGGACCTAGGGAATCTAAGAAACATGGTATTCTTAGAGGCCAATCATGGCCTTTGTTTCCTGAGGAAGCTTTGACCTTCACTACACTCCATTTCACAACATAGATTATGAACCTTTGCTTGCAGATGCAGATTTCACTCAAATTCCATAGGTATTTCTAAGTAATTTTTAAATGAAATGATGTAATAGACACGCTTAATTCCCATCAGCTCTGTCACCTCCAGGCCCCTACCTCAACAGAACTGGAAACGACAAACCAAACAGAGGCATTTTGAGAGTGAACTCTAAACGCAAGCTTCAGTACCTGCTTACTGTAAATATATTCATCAAAGGAACTCTGGAACTTGCCATAAGTTTATGCCATTATACCTATGTATGAAATAGATCAATTTCCCTAAACTAATACAGTCCAGTCATATTATCATTTGTTAGACACAATAAAAAAATTTGAGCTTGCAAAGTATGTAGCTGACCAAACAGATAACTTCAGTAGTGGCTTCATTGTAAACTTTGAATTTTATCCTTAATGCTCCTTTTCAGCATAGTACTGACATTAGTCACCCTAAGAAAAGCATTGAGGGAAAAATACTCTAAGAAATGCTTTGTAATCTAGAAGGCTTTCATTTTAAAATCCAAAATCCCTGCACTAAGCAAATTTATAGAGAGAATTTTTCCATTTGAATTTTTACATTGTTTTTAAACACCTTGGGAAAATATTTAGAAAAAAACCAACACCTAGCTAGCTTTCAAAATGTAAATACTAGTTACTTTCATCTCCATACTTAGCTCAAAAATAACTGGATTATCTTTTGCCAGCATTCCTCAATATTCTTACACGGGAGCTAAGATAAATCATGGCACATTTAATATCAAAGAGTTCTTTTGGTGTTTACGAGTAGAGAAGATATTTATTTATGAAACATTAGCAACATAAATGGAGATTGCTCTTAGGACATAATCATCTACTTTATATAAATAAGATGTGGCGACATGGCAACAAAAACACAGGATTCATTTAGATAAACATGAATACTTTGACATATTTGAATTTTTCTATTTAAATACATATCCTGTTAATTTCCAGACTTTTTAACATAAGAAGGTAACTTGGATTGGAATGATTCTGAAAAATATAAGCATTGAATATTTGAATTTGAATTAAGAGAATTTACTGATCACCTACATACTGCTTTTGGCTTTAGCTTAATGTTTATAGTAAGCAAAGAACAAATTGTTATTTCATAGTTGCATTATATATGTGTGTCTGTGTGTGTGTGTGTGTGTGTGTATCAACTTAATGAAGACATATGCTTTCTCTTATTTCAAAGTAAAATGAAAAGACACAGTCCAATCTAATACCTAGAAGGAATCATTGCACATTGGGCAAATTGTATCCCATTTCTTCATATGTAGAGAATCTCAAGAAAAGAGATTGCTGTGGCATAGTGAAAAGATCACTGGCTTCAGAGTCAACACAGCTAGGCTTGAGGGCTGGCACAATTCACTTTCTGAATAAATGGAAAATTAATATTAAATATTAAAACCATGAAAACAATGCTGTGAATATTAATATTTATGTTATATATTTAAAGTCCTGGGGATTATGCCTAATGCTGAATGAATAGTACCTACTCTACTTTTAAAAACCAATGGCAGGCTTCCCTGGTGGCTCAGTGGTAAAGAATCCACCTACCAATGCAGGAGACACATGTTCAGTCTCTGACCCAGAAAAATCCCAGAAGCCGTGGAGCAACTAAACCCATGTGCCACAACTATTGAGCCTGTTCTCTAGAGCCTGGGAGCTGCAAATACTGAGCTCACTTTCCTAGAGCCCATGCTCCTCAGAAGAGAAGCCACGCACCGCAACTAGAGTGTAGCTTCCCCTTACCACAACTAGAGAAAAGGCCATGCAGCAATGAAGACCCAATACAGCCATAAATAGATAAAACTATTTTTAAAATGGCTTCCCATTGCACTCACATTAATTAGTATGGTTCCAAAGATCCTTCAGGATCCGGTGCCCCTGACTTCTGATGGCCTCCTCTTATGTCCCTCTTGTCCCCTCCACTGATGGTCTCCAAAGTGATGTATGTGCACACCAGGAGAAGGATAGCAGCCACTTTTTGTGCCCTGGCTCTATCCTGCAGGACTTAAAACTTCAGCATACATCAACCAATTCTAAATGGCAATGTTTACATCTCTTTGTCTCCGAGCTTTCTCCAAAGTTGCAGAAAGTCACTCAGCCTGTTCAGGCAGAAAGCTGAAAGTGTTGGAGGTTTGACATCTCCTGGGAACAGCCTTCAGCTAAGGACTGAGGACTGTTAAATACCCCAGTTTCATCATCCCTCAGGAGGGATCAATCTGAGATATCTTTCAAGGATTGTGAAGCGTCTGAGATTCTCCCCTGCCTGTAAGCCAGCAGGTCAGCCTGCCACAGTTTCATGGATGCTGGCAGAAGACATGAGTCCCCTGGGTCAGAGACAAAGATCGTTATTACGCAGCACAGCAGGAAGCATGAGCTTCATGCGTCCACTGGTTTCCCGTAACACTCAATCCCGTGGGGGTGCTGTGGGGTAGCCCTAGTGGATGCTGTGCACACAGAGGGTCTGTGTCATAGCTGAAGGGCCCCAAGCTTAGAAATCCCAATCTTACAAGGGGCTGTTAGCAAACTTGCCCAAATTTTGTCCCAGAGAAAAGCACTTTTATTACATGATCGGGAAAAAAATCTGCCCTCTCCCCCTAGATGGAGACACTATCTTCCAAAGATGCTTTCATAGCAAACACAGAACAGTACAAAAGCTATCACAGATGGATCTGTTTTCTGTTCAGTCGCTCAGTCGTGTACGACTTTTTGTGACCCCATGGACTGCAGCATGCCAGGCTTCCCTGTCCTTACCCATCTCCCAGAGTTTGTTCAAACTCATGTCTATTGAGTCAGTGATGCCATCCAACCATCTCATCCTCTGTCTTTTCCTTCTCCTCCTGCCCTCAATCTTTCCCAGCATCAGAGTCTTTTCCAACAAGTTGGCTCTTTGCATCAGGTGGCCAAAGTATTGGAGCTTCAGCTTCAGCATCAGTCCTTTCAGTGAATATTCAGGGTTGATTTCCTTTAGGATTGACTGGTTTGATCTCCTTGCAGTCCAAGGGACTCTCAAGAGTCTTCTCCAGCACCACAGCTTGGAAGATTCAATTTTTTGGCACTCAGCCTTCTTTATGGTCCAACTTTCACATCCATACATGATTATTGGAAAAAACATAGCTTTGACTATACGGATCTTTGTAGGCAAAGTAATGTCTGCTTTTTAATACACTGTCTAGGTTTGTCATTGCTTTTCTTCCAAGAAGCAAGAGTCTTTTAATTTCATGGCTGCAGTCACCATCTGCAGTGATTTTGGAGCCCAATAAAATAAAGTTTGTCACTGTTTCCATTATTTCCCCATCTATTTGCCATGAAGTGATGGGACTGGATGCCATGATCTTTGTTTTTTTAATGTTAAGTCACAGATGGATAGAAAGCCTATTGAGAATTGTCTGCCAGCAATGTGCCCTATACTATCATCACACTGCCCCAGGAGCACTGAGCACCATAGTGGTAACTCACTTTATAACGTTCCTTCCCTTCTCTGTCTCTTTCTCTACTCTCTAACTGTGTTTCCTGAGATCACCTCCCAGATAAATGACTTGGAGATACATGAACAAAATTACAGTGTTATTAGGAAGGAAGAAAAGAGAAAATGAATGGTGGATCAGTCACTAACAAAGTCTACTACACTTTAAATTTCTCCTGCAGGAGTTAGAAACATTTACTTTAAGTATTGTGGTTAAGCTAACCTAAGAAAGTAAACAGAACTTACGTTAATTCAAAATACATAGTTTTCATTGAAATGCTTCTGGCAGTGTTACCTGAGCAACTGATTGAATTACCTCATGGGCACAGTTCAACTGCTAAGAAATTCACTGGTCCCAATCATTATCCAACAAAATAACTCTATCGGGCAACAAAATGGACTTTATGACATAGTCTGATTTATATGTTCTGAATAGAATTTAGTGACCCTATTATTACTCATGAGAAAACAAGATTTATTTCCTCATTTCAAAAAGTAGGATGTCCTTTATTTTTAAGCCACATGTGTTTAAGTGATAATATTCACTTTAATTGCTTACATTTGAAATCTAGAAATACCATCTTTTTAGTGTATGGCTATAGTTCTACCCACAAACAAAAATAAAGATGTTTTCTGTTTGTTTCCCCTGATGGCATCTAGCTTTCTTGACTTCCAATTTTCATCCCTTTTACATCCTTCGGTTTTAGTCATGATGTGCTAAATGGCAAGATCTGTTCTCGGAAGAGTTGTGCTATGTTGCTTATGAAACCACTTGAGGAGAATGTTCTTCTAGTCCATTCTTTCTCAAAATGTGGTCTCTGGACCAGCAGCATCAGCGTCACCTGGAGTGGAAAATCTTAGGCCCCATCCCAGACCTACTGAATCAGAAGCTTTGGGGGTGGGGCTCAGCCTTTCCTTAATAGATGTTCCAGATAATTCTGACAGATATTCATATGTGAGGATCACTGCTATTAGAGTCTACCCCAAAGTCCTAATTCCAGTAAGGAATTCCTCGTTGCTTCTAAGTCAAGGAAACCAGTTATCAGCAGCCTGATCATACAGATTGAGGTAGTTTCCAAACCAAACTTTGATTGTGCTGAGGGCAAATTACCTCAGAGACTATATCCCAATGTTTGTGAACTAGAACATGAACATTGAATCATCCAGTTTTAACCTCCTCCCTTTAATGAGCACTTTGAATTGTTTTGGTTTTAGTTTTGGTGTTTGGGGCTTTTCTGTTTGTTTTAGAAAGGTGACATTCTCCTCATTTCAGAAAGTGACATTCACATCTTCAGAAAGGTCTTTCCTGATTAACCCCATATTCCTTTGATGTGGCATTTCACTCTGTGATTCGATGTCCTATTACCATTTGCATATTCACTTTCCATGTTGTTAATCTGCATTCAAACCATTGGCTTTGCAAATGCTCCTGAGTAGGTTACATCCATCTGTCAGACTGGAGCTCATCATGGGCAGAGACGAGGATTTTTTCTCATCTCCTCAGAATCTGTTTGGCCTCCAAGCCTATGGTGGTCAAATGCTATGCCAACCAAACAGTGATGTGTGTGTGTGTGTGTGTGTGTGTGTTGTGTGTGTGTGTGTTGGCACAAGTCTTTTTAAAAAAAAAGAAAAAGAGGAAGAATGAAGATAAACTATTCAAATTATCTTTATGCTATGCATTCAGGATCAGATTTTTCTAAATTTCCCACCATCTTGACAATGCCTGGCTCTCACCATCAATGTGAATGAAATACACATAAGAACTCAACAAGGCTAATTTTCTTCCAACTGACTGGCCAGAAGAAAAAGCCAATTCCTCTGTGGTAGCCACAGCTCTAGGTCCCCACCACAGAGGTGAGGCTAGGGTGGCCAAACAGTCCCAGTTTGCCTTGGACTAGGAAGTTTCCCAGAGTGCATGACTTTAAGTGCTAAAACCAGGAGAGTTCTGGGAGAACTGGGATGGCTGGTCACCCCCACTGAGGCATCTAATTCAGAGAACAATTAAAAACCATTATTAGGCTCAGCTTTCAGCCCACTACTCAGGCCAACTAGCCAACAAGATAGTACAATGATCAGAACCTCCCAAGTGCTTCAATGCTGGCACTCCCCAAGATAGTCCTCAGCAAAGCTGTACAGTATATAAAATATTTGGCTCCCCTGCCTTCCCCATTTTACAGCCTTCTTCACATCCCTGTCCTTGGCGTGGCCCCCAGTTTTCTGGGTCTTCCACCTTTTGCCTCTCTTCCCTGCCCCAACCCAATCTTGCCCACAGGAGATTTCATCCATAAAGGCTACTTAGAGCGGTGATGCTCAAACCTCAACACCCTTTAAAAAACATTCAGGTTGCTTTTGCAAAGCACTAATGCCTAAACCCCACAAGCTAAGATTTAGATTTATTTGATTTGGGGCAAATATAGGCATTGGTATTTTTTTAAAAAGCTCCTTTAATGGTTCTAATCAGCAGCTAGGGTGGAAAACCACTGGTTTGAAGCATTTCTTCTCAAATGTGGCTGCACACTGTAATCAACTATGAAGCTTTACTGATGTCTGGGGCCCACCCCAGGGAGTCTCACTTAATTGATCAGGGGCACAGTTTGGACTTCTGGATTGGTAACTACTCCTCAGGAGAATCTAATGTGTGGCTACATTTGAGAACCACTGATCGAAGAAGGCAATGGCACCCCACTCCAGTACTCTTGCCTGGAAAATCCCATGGATGGAGGAGCCTGGTGGGCTGCAGTCCATGGGTCGCTAAGAGTCGGGCACGACTGAGTGACTTCACTTTCACTTTTCACTCTCATGCATTGGAGAAGGAAATGGCATCCCACTCCAGTGTTCTTGCCTGGAGAATCCCAGGGACAGAGGAGCCTAGTGGGCTGCCGTCTATGGGGTCGCACAGAGTCGGACACGACTGACGCGACTTAGCAGTAGCAGCAGCAGCAGATCTGATTTTGCCACTCGAAGTGTGATCCACCCACCAGCAACTTCAGCCTCACCAGGAAGCTTATTAGAATATAGACTCATGGACCCCACCCTACACCTACTGAAACCAAATCTACAGTCTAAAAAGATCCCCCAAGTGATTCTTATGCATGTTCAAGTTTGAGAAGCTCTGGTTTAGAGTGTTATCCACCTCCCAGAGCATGTAACAAGAACTAGAACCTTAACCAAAAGAAGAGAGCTCTCTTGCAAGAATTTTAGGCGTCAGACAGAAGGGAGGAAAGCAGTTTGGTAAAAGGAGGGTTTCCCCAGTCCTCTGAGTCATGTCCCCAGAAGCAGTCACCTACTCCTCCTACTCATAAGAACATTCTGGTGTTATTAAATGTCAGCTGCAGATATACATCTGGCTATGAATCAGACAAGGGGAAAATAGACACTGTGGAGGGTTAGAGCTTGTGTATGGGCTTCCTGGAAATGGCTAGCAGAGCTCAGAAACTGGAACTGGTATCAGAGTTATCCACAGCATTGTTATTTTAAAAAGAAAGATAGGTTTGAGCAAAGTGGTCTTTGTCCCACATTGAAAACGAAGAGTATATGTTGGGGGTGGGGGGATGACAAAAGAATAGCATTATAGAGACTGAAATTAACCCAAGTTAAAATTGTGCATATAAAGCAATTTTCCTCCAATTAAAAAAAAAAGAAATTATATGTATATCAGCAGGCAAGTTAGCAAATGTGTCTATGTCTAATATATTGAATCTACAAAAGATGCTAAAGTGAGAACCTAGGCAGAAAATGGTAATGATCTTTACTTACTTTAACAATGATTAAATGCTATTTATTTTAATTCCTTTGTTTTATTCTGAGCAGTCGAGTTGAAGGGCTCCTGAATGTCTGAGCTGCACCTTCGTTATAAGGAGTTCTATTCATCCCTTCTCTGTTTAGACTTATTCAAATTACACTTTATTTCCCAAATAGACTGGTGAGGGATAAAAATGCAAAACGCTGTTGTGAATCACCCCCCAATGGCTTTATTCTAAAAGATCCCACAGTGTAACCAAAGTTCTCTGTGGAACCAGTAACAGGGAAAGAGATGTCTACTGAAGTGAAATGGCCCCTAGTTTGGTCTTGGGGAGCAGCCTCCTGCTGGGTTCTATATGCTAACTGTTATACCATAGATTCCAACCCCAGGATAGTTATCATAGTGCCTTCCAGGATCTTCAGTAGCTCAGTGGTATCCAAGAGGAAAAGACTGACCCTGAGACAATCAGTCAAATGAGAGGCTGGCATGCTGAACCCCAGGAGTGTGTGCAGTCCCACATGGATTTTTCAGGGAGCAAAAGCACAATCAGCTCCACATATATAAGAACCCAAGGAACTATGCACACCACACTGGAGCTACCAGTGATAAGTTGAAGGCAGAAAGCTTTAAAAATTCAGTTTAGGGGCTACAAGGGAGGGAGTTTGAATTCATCAGTTTGAATATATCTAAGAAACCAATGTTTTTGACTACACTCGTCACCTAGGCACTCAGCAATTACTATGAATTCAGACAACTTTGATAGTAATGCAATCATGCAATCTCTTTCTATTAGCATGAACATCTCTAGGGAACTTATTGGCAATGCAGACTCGAGGTCCCACCCGAGAATCTGCATTTTACCAAAGTCCCCAGGTGGTCCATATGCTCATGGATATTTCAGAAACACTGATACAGAACAGTGGTTGTTCAGTTGCCCAGCCATGTCCGACTCTTCATGACCCCATGGACCGCAGTACGCCAGGCCTCCCTGTCCCTCACCATCTACTGGAGTTTGTCCAAGTTCATGTCTATTGCATCAGTGATGCCATCCAGCCATCTCATCCTCATCCTTCTATGAACAGTGATTACCAATCCTAGATGTGCATTTGAATGACTTAGGGAGGCTCTCAAAACTGTGTCTATCCAGGCCCCAGCTTAAATTAATGAAAGCAGTCTTTGGGAGGGGGACTTAGTCACCCCTGTGTTTTAAAAGCTCCCCAGGTATCTCTGATGAGCAGCTAGTTTTGAAAGCTGCTGCCAAGATATGTAAAATAAGGAGCAGGGCTGTTTTTCAGGGTATCATTCTCTCTCTCTCAGTCTCTCTCTCTCTCCATGAAATATTGGCATCACAAGTATGCTAATTAAACTCACAATTAAAATTTAAAGTCCTTTTCCATAGGCAGCCACATGGGCATGACATGGACCCATGTCCCTGTCCATCACCTCTTCAGCCCTCTTCAATAGATAGAGCCAAAAAAAACTATTGTCTCTACCCAGAATGCTCTGTGTGACCTTGAATGAGTCACCCTGTCTGAGCCTTAGCTTAGTTTTCTTTCAAGTGAATATAATCTTATAGAGTCTTTTTGCCTCTCAAGATGACTATATGATAAAAGGGAATAAGATGAGCAACTGGCCTGGTTCAGCACTCATATCCCAGAATACCTCTCAGTCACGGATGAAAGAGGGTGGTTGGTCACCGAGGGGGAACCAACGTGAATCACTAAGACAGACCCAGAGAGCATTGCCAATGTAAGATTGGACCTGGCTATCAAGACAGGACTTGCTAAGGAAAAATTAAAATTGTCAAGCTGATCTGAGGTGCAAAGAGTGCAAATGGGGAACCTAGCAATTGCTCTTGAACCAGGAGAGCCCCTAAGAAAGAGGAAACTATATTTGCGAGTCTTGTTAAAATCTGATAAGCCATGTCAGTTGTTATAGACTCAAATCCAGCCTACACAGCAAAGACCAGGAATTAAAGGGTATAAGCTCCTGGCTGATAGGAATGTTAATGATAGAAAGCATCCCCTGTAGCCTGAAGCACCATTAGTAGGAAACTGTAAAGCATTTAGAAAAAGCAGACTTTCCTGGTGATCCAGTGGTTAAGACTCTGCACTCCCAATTCAGGGGGCACTGGTTTGACCCCTGGTCAGGTAACTAAGATCCTGCATGCAGCAAGGCACAGCCAGAAAAAAGAAAAGCATTAAGAAAAACCCATAGAAAAAAATTTTCCAGTCTTGCAGAAAAAGAAGTCATAAGCTTCACATTTGTTTCAAGCATGCCTTCAAGGATCATGATCTGAAAATTACAGCCTACTCCCTGAGCTGCTAGGGGTGGTGGTGGTGATGGAGCGTGTGCCTACCAGAGGTGGTGGATCCTCACAACTCCAAAGAAACGGTGTCTTTAGGTGAATCATTATTACAATGAACCACTTTATGGGTTTCCACCAAGACCTACTGAAGAAATCTCTCACGGCCAGCTCTACAAAGAATTCTCATGACCCAATGGCACTGCTAGGAGCATAGTTTTTCATTGTATCCCTGAGAATAAATCAGGCCTTGACTTGTAAAGCAGAAATCCTGGCCTTGCTATGACTATTGCAGTAGCCTCCCAGCTCATCTCCTGAGTTTACTCCTGCCTCCCTTTATTCTCTGATCTTTGAGTCCAGGTGACACATCACCACTCTGCTGCCAGAAACTCTTCAGTGGCCACACATTGCCCTCAAGACAAAGACCAAAACTCCAAACAAGGCCCACAGGGCTCTGTGTGAACTGGTCTTTATCTTCCTTCCCAGCCATGTCTCTTACCTTCCTCTCCCATGTACTTGCCATGGTTGCTCAGACACAGAAATCAGTCAGCTCCCTCTTCAACTGTTCAGGGAAGCTCCCATTGCCTGCCTAACCCCACCAAAGCTCGATCTCTAATACATATTATTACAACACTGTTCCTTCCCTTCTGGGATGTCACAGTTGATAATTACACATTGTATGTGAAGATTCGATTAATGTTTCTCTTTCTATGGACAATGGGCTATAGTAGCACAGAATTGGTGTTTTCTCTCCCTTTTGAACTGTGGTGTTGGAGAAGACTCTTGAGCGTCCCTTGGACTGCAAGAAGATCCAGCCAGTCCATTCTGAAGGAGATCAGCCCTGGGATTTCTTGGGAGGGAATGATGCTGAAGCTGAAACGCCAGTACTTTGGCCACCTCATGCGAAGAGCTGACTCATTGGAAAAGACTCTGATGCTAGGAGGGATTGGGGGCAGGAGGAGAAGGGGATGACAGAGGATGAGATGGCTGGATGGCATCACTGACTCGATGGATGTGAGTCTGAGTGAACTCCGGGAGTTTGTGATGGACAGGGAGGCCTGGCATGCTGCGATTCATGGGGTTTCAAAGAGTCGGACACGACTGAGTGACTGAACTGAGCTGAACTGAACTCCCTCTTGTATGCCAGATCTGTAGCAACATAATGGCACATAGTAAGCACTCCAGAAACATTTGTCAAAGTAAGGGAGGAAAATAAGAAAGGGGAGAAGGAGGGGCAGAGGGAGAAAGTTAGGGGTGTTGATATTTTTATCTTTTGTAGGGAAAATGTACTTTAATAAAAAATAAAAAAAAAAAAAACTATGCATTGTCTAGAGCAGGGATGGGCAAACTATTCCCATAAAGGCCAAATAGTAAATATCTTCAGCTTTGCTGGCCATGGAGTCTCTGTGACAACTACTTAACTCTGCCATTGAAGTATGAAGGCAGCCATGGGCAATCCATAAATGAATGTGCTATGTACTAATAAAACTTTGTGGACGCTGAACTCTCGATTATCTAGAGATAGACACAGAGGAGAAATACAAGCAGTTCAAACGTTTTGCCCATTTTTGTTGGGTTATCTTATTTTTGAGTTTTAGGCTTCTTTATATGTCCTGGATACAAGTCCCTCATCATATATATGACTTGCAAATATTTTTCCCCATTCTGTGGCTTGTCTTTTCATTCTCTAATAGTGTCTTTCAAAGAACAGAAGTTTTTAATTCTGATTAAGTGCTGCTGTTGCTGCTAAGTCACTTCCGTCGTGTCTGACTCTGTGCGACCCAAGAGACGGCAGCCCACCAGGCTCCCCCGTCCCTGGGATTCTCCAGGCAAGAACACTGGATTGGGTTGCCATTTCCTTCTCCAATGCATGAAAGTGAAAAGTGAAACTGAAGTCACTCCGTCGTGTCCGACTCTTCGCGACCCCATGGACTGCAGCCCACCAGGCTCCTCTGTCCATGGGATTTCCCAGGCAAGAGTACTGGAGTGGGGTGCCACTGCCTTCTCCGGATTGAGTGCAAGACTTAGTATAAATACACAGTAATCATGATACTGATACTGGTATCAACATAAATAGATTAATAGAACAAAACAGAGTCCATAAATAGACTCACACGTGTACGGACAACTGCTTTTAACAAAGGTGCCAAGGGTATTCTTCTGCTGAAATAATCATATATCCATATGCAAACACTGAACTTCAACCCATAATATGCTCCATATGCAAAAATTAACTGAAAATAGATCATAGACCTAAATGTAAAACCTGAAATTCTAAAACTTCTAAAAAAAAACAGAACAAAATATTTGTGTCCTTAGGTAAGGCAGATTTTCTACAGACAACACCAAAAGTACAAGCCACACAAAAAAAAGATAAATTAGTTTCCAATCTTTAATATTACAAAAAAAAACCACTGCAGTGCACAACCTTGAATATATGCCACTCTACATATGCGCAATAATATCTAAGGGAGAAATTGCAAGAATTCCAACCAGGCTGAAGTCAAGTATTGAATGACAGCAAGCTAGAGACTGTTCTTCCAGATGAGCTCTTGATGTTGGGGTATCCTATGTGTTGGTTGAATATAAAACAATATGGTTTAACAATCAGCCAAGTCGATCATAGGGATTCATAATTTTTTATGAACATTAATTAATGTGACTAGAAGGCCAAGGGACCACCCAAAAGCAGGGCCAACATTCTTCTTGAGGAATAATATTGGGTCACCACTAGCTCACAGAGAGTAGACAGAAAGGTCCCAAATTCTAGACTACGATAAATTAATCCTGAAAAAGTTTAAAGCATGTAACCAAACACTTACTTGGCTTTAACAAAAGTTCTGAACTATTTAATATGAATGTTTAAGATTGAGCAGCATCATTTCCTACAATAACTTTCAAAATAAATTGGTTTTGAAATGTATGCCCAGAGATCTGAGTAAGCTGATATGCAACATAGGCTTGCTACCTACAAATTATTAAAATATTGGTTAAAATGCTACCCTAAATGATCATTTTGTTTTAAAAGAGTCACCTGTAGTTCTTTGGCTTATTGATAATTAGACAGTATGGCTAAGAATTTATCAAAGCCACTTTATGATACTAAATCCAGGGGAATACTTTTCTTTTTCTTTTTTCCTGTCATGGTCCATGATAGTTAAGAATAAGAAAAAGAGATGTATCTTTTATTTTTTAAGTTTATTGGTTAGTGGATTTTTGTGTAAGATTTTCATGTGAATTGCAGAAAATTTTCTAAATAAGAATAAGAAAAAATTGAAAAGGAAAATGGAAATGAAAAGAAAGCTGGGGTAGTGATATTCATATTCAACAAAATAGTCTTTCAAAGACTATAACAAAAGACAAGGGCATTTCATTATAATAAAGGGGTCAATCCAAGAAGAGGCTATAACATTCATAAATATTTATGTACCCAACATAGGAACACCTAAATATATAAAGCAAATAGGAGCAGACATAAAAAATTCACTGTAATACAATAATAATACAGGACTCTTAATACCTTACTTACATCAATGGACAAATCATCCAGACAGAAAATCAATAAGGAAAAATTGGCCCTTAACAACACATTAGGCCAAATGGACTTAATAATATGAAGAACAATTTACAATAAGCATATCTTACTTTAATAATCAGAAATCTCATTTCAAACATTAAGGTTATCTTTTCACAAAGGACAGAGAGGCAAAGATGGAAGGCAAGAAGAGAAACAGATACAAAACTACCCCGGAAGTGATAATAGCAACTGTTGGCTAGACCTGGACTGTCATCTTTCTCTTGTTAAAATTAAAATATTCATAAATATCCAAAGGACTTGTACCAACAACTCATGTTTTTAGTTGAATTAACATTGAATAAAAGTTCATTCCCACTTCCCAAAATAATTTTAAAAAACATTAAACCATTGATTGTTTTCACAATTCCAAAACATAAAATCTATATATAGAGTTGTTTAAAAGAATACTAGAAGCACAATAGGGCATGTTTTAGGAACTACTCCTCAGTTCTGCCTGTGTGACTTCTCTGTCTTGTGCTGAAATCACCAGGAAGACTCTTATGTCAACTCAGGACCCAGGACCTATTAGGTTTTTAATTTTAAAACACCTGTATGGAAAAAATAAAATAAAATAAAATTCAAGCACCTTAATTAAGGTTACATTTTCAAAACTCCCTTGTTGGTTTTCCATTTAAGGACCTTGTGAAATTATTTTGAGTCATGTACAAAATGAAAGGAACTAGGAGGCTAATTAGCATAAAATTCCACTTTCTCTCTAGGGTGAATACAAGGTGACTTGTTTTAAAGTAACTCGAAAGAAGGCCATCCAGTGTTAAACCGCCTATCTTTATGAGATCATTTTATTTCAGAAAGATGTTTTATAAAATAATCATAAAAAGATGGTACCTAGGGAAATGATATTGTATCTGTGTTATTTTTTTTTTTAATTTGAAAATGAGCAAACTCATTTCAATTACTTTGGAGTAGAAATGCATTGAAATTATATTCATGTAAGTTTGACTTTAAAACCATGCAAATATTCTGTAAAGCAAAATTAAATCTAAAAGCAATTCCTAAAATATTCAAAAGTAAAATTACACAAGTCAACATAACCATATATTTGCTGCTGCTAAGTCGCTTCAGTCGTGTTCGACTCTGTGCGACCCCACAGACGGCAGCCCACGAGGCTCCCCCGTCCCTGGGATTCTCCAGGCAAGAACACTAGAGTGGGTTGCCATTTACTTCTCCAATGCATGAAAGTGAAAAGTGAAAGTGAAGTTGCTCAGTCGTGTCCGACCCTCAGCGACCCCATGGACTGCAGCCTACCAGGCTCCTCCGTCCATAGGATTTTCCAGGCAAGAGTACTATCTAGCTGTGTCATAACTAGGCAAAGAGAAACTATTCCAAGTGATTTTAAAACAACAGTTTGACTCCCTCATCCTTGGTGAGATATGGCCTAATGACAAAAAAAAAAGTTAAATTTGAATTTCAGGTAAGCAACGAAGCATTTTCTTAGTAGAAGTAAATTCCAAATATTGGAAGGTACATACTCAAACTACTACGAGTACTTATTTTTTAAAAGCATTCATTGTTCCTTTAGTTTCTGATTCAACTGGGTGGTGGTGGTGGTGGTGTTTTCAATTTGGAAACCTTCCATGGGGGAAAACTAGATAAAGAATAAAAGAAACTTCACTCTTTCATTTTTTCAACCTTCTATGAATCTATAATGATTTCAAAATGATTTCTTTAATTGAGAGAATAGAGTTTGAAGAGTAGACGTTTCACGAAATGGGACTCTCAATCATCTCAAACTACCTATAGCTGAAGAAGAAAAATGATACCTAGCATATTTTTGTAATAGTAAATGCAAAGAGTCAGTAGTCCTGAGGTAAGACCTGACATGAAATGATTTAATATAAGGGCGAGATGAACTTAACAAACTGTTCTTTACAAATGAAATGCTAGAAAGTGGGAAGAGAAATGGACAGGAAGACGTTTCTCTGTCCATGGTACTGGACTGACAATGAAGAGATTCTATTTCAATCCAATACAGATGTGTCTTAATTTAAATCACAGCTTGGATCATTGTAAAAAGCATGACTTGATCATTTTTTCCTTTAAAAATCCTTCTGCAGACCTGGAGTTGCATAAAAGGCAATAACAGCAGAAAGAATTTTAAAATGAGAGTTGGGAATGTAAGAAAATCTCTTCCAGAAAAACAAACATTGTTTCTTATCATTGATATAATTTTTTTCTTCAATTGAGGAATTGTTTTTACAGAATATCAAGCTGTTTACTCTGAGTCATTTCAACACCAATCTGAAGTGGGGAAATAAAAATAGCAGTGCCCTCCTTCCTAATCTCAGCCACATTTTCAATTAGGGGGAAAAATTGAAGAATCAACTTTCTTTTTCCCAGCTTTGGGGGAGGGAAGTAAGGTAAGGAGAGAGTACTATGAGAGTGGACAAAAATATCACAGCACCAGAACACATGGTGAGTGGGTAGAGTGGGAGAACACTACAGAAATGGATATGCATGACCTCACCATGAGCATCCCTAAAATATCCTGTAAAGATGGAAGGATTAACAGCTTATTCAACACTGTGTGTACAGATGCACAGAGCAGACCAAGAGCTCAATAATCATTCCTTGCCTGACAGATTTTTCATTGAAAACTGGTGCTTAAAACTCAAAATAGTTTTGCTCAGATAATTAAATGTTTTAAAAGTATATTTTCCACTTAGCAACATGCTTTAAGCAAGTTTCTCCTCTTAAAACCAGTGTAACTAAATCCTCTACCCAATATACGGGTATTACTTTTCAGAGAATCACCAGAAAGGGGAAGTCAAAGGTTTTCGTGGTTAACATTGAACAAAAATTTCAACCATAAAAGATTATCTACTGCCTGCTTTCTGCTTAGCACTGAGATAGATAGTAGGAATTTATAAAGATGAAATAATACACAAACTCACCTACAACAAGCTTATATCCAATTTGGAAAGAAGACAAAAATCATGCAAAGGTGAAAACTTACTTCATTTAAGAACTTTAAGGATTTGAAAGTTGACATCTTAATAAATATTTGCTTCACACTTCCTAGCTTACAGAGTACTTCCACATATTCTACCATCTGATATGCACAATAGCCCTGTGAGGTAAGAGGTTTTGTTAAGCCCCTGAAATCTACAGGAATTCAGCTTTGGAGAAGAAGCCAAAATATTCCTAAATAATTCTTCAAGTGGTATTAATTGATCTGATCTAGGGACTCACAGAGCCATGGAAAGTAATTGACCTCCTTGGAGGCATATTCATATCTCCAACAATACACTGCCCAATCTCTGATACCAAGTTGACGCTCAATAAATGCCACTGAAGACAAGCTGCATTAATAATAAATGTCACATTTGAGAAAATTATGAGAACAGCATATTCCTCAGTATGGTATCTATCTGTGCTTGACTCAGTGAGCAGTTTATATTGAATTAAGTTAAACTGGTAGGAGACTGACCCTAATAATAGAGTGCTTACCACATGCCAGATACTGTTCTAAGTCTTCTGTACGTATTATCTCATCTTAACCTCATGACAATATTTTTAGTTATAAGCTGCTATTACGCCTATTTTTCAGAAAAAGTAAAGTGACCTCAGGCAAGTTAAGTAACTTATCCAAAGCAATACAGGTATTAAGAGCTTGTGATCATTTCATTATTCACCTAGTAGACCATAAAGCTAATAATCACTTTAGAAATTTGGTGAGAGATATTGCCTCAGGATGAGATGGTCAGAATACATACTATGCCAGAAAAAAAAATAGAAAACAGGCCATCAAATTAGCTGTCAAATTTGATAAAGTGAGAAACAGGCCCTCCAGGACAGTAAAGAAGAATGATCAAATTCACAGATAGAACAATCAAGCAAGGGAAGTGTATTTGTTAAGGTCAGTAACATCAGCAACTGTTAACAACCAGACCCCAAAACCTCAATGGCTTAGTAAGTTTATTTCTTGTTCATGTGAAGCCTGAAGAGTATATTCCTAGGTGTAAAATTGCCTTCCATATGGTCTTCTGATACCCAGAGTCCTTCCATCTTGTGGCTTTACCAGCTTCAAAATCTTGGTGTTTACTGCGGGGTCCTCTGCACCTTGCTGGGAGGCAAGGGAAGAGAAAGCATGGAGAGGCATTCTAGAAATGTATATACAGAAAGCCTGGAAGTTGCTCACTTCACTTCTACATTTATTCCACTGGCCTAAACTCAATGCTATGGCCACATATAACTGCAAGTGAAGCTTAGAAATGTAATCTAGCAGTGTACCTGGAAAGAAGAGAAAGCATGGTAATCTAAACTAAAGGGTGCAAAATGGGCCTTCTTCCACGTTCCATAGAAAGCTCTTATTCTTCTCTTACTGTTCTGGTCTAGTCTTAGGTGTCATTTATCACTGACCATAATGGTGAGAGTTGACTGAAAGGGTAGTAATCAAACATAATACCTACCCTACAGTTAGCAACCACCTACAGTCTGTTCCCTGAATATCTATTTTCCTCCAAAATTGTGTTCTCATTTGGGAAAATGTGACTTCTTTCTGCAACATAATGGACATACAAATGTTACCTAGTCAAGGGAACTCTGCCCAAAACCCAAGAGGAAAAAAGCTGGAAGAGGAAAGGTTATGAGTACATGGAAACTAACCACATGAAAGAGAATTTCATTTAAATTAATGAAGTGAAAGTGTTAGTCCCTCAGTCATATCCAACTCTTTCCAACCTCACGGACTGTAGCCTGCCAGGCTCTTCTGTCCATGGGATTTTTCAGGCAAGAATACTGGAGTGGGTTGCCATTTCCTAATCCAGGGGATCTTCCTGACCCAGGGATCGAATGCATGTCTCCTGCATTGTAGGCAGATTCTTTACTGTCTGAGCCACCAGGGAAGCCCAAAATTAATTGAAGAACTAAAAGACAATCAAGAATGTTTGTAATAGGTATAGCGTGAGTGCGTGCTGAGTCACTTAAGTCGTGTCTGACTCTTTGCAACCATATGGACTGTAGCCCACCAGGCTCCTCTGTCCATAGGATTCTCGAGGCAAGAAACTGGAGTGGGTTGCCATGCCCTCCTCCAGATGTTCTTCCCAACCCAGGGATCAAACCCACATCTCTTAGTCTCCCGCTGTGGGACACAGGTTCTTTACCATTAGCGCCACCTGGGAAACCCCAGTCTGTGCCAAATGTGTACATAGCACATACAGAGTGCTGTTCACATACAGAGAACATACCAAAATATTTTATTCAATGGATAAGTGGGGAAAATTTGCAAAGAGAGAGAGGACAGAGAGTTAAAGATTCACCTGTCACCCTAAAAATAAGGTAATGAGAGATTCTAATACAAATATGATTGACCAAGACACTGGATTTAGTATTATATGACAAATATAGCTCGAGTGGGGAATATAAATTCTTCCCCTTTACCATATCATTACCCATTCCCAAGGATTGCTCAAGGTATCACAACAAACTTCGAAAAGATCACAACACTAAGTCTGGGAAAGCCAAAACTGGTGTCTTAATTTGTTTACCTCATTTCTTCCCATCTCATTCACTCTTTCACAATGTGGCTTCTCTACTCACCACATCATGGAAGCCACTTCATTCAGTTCACAAGTGAACTCCATCTTGCCAGATCCAGTGGTCACCTCTCTATCCTCAAGCTTAGTATCTTCTGAGTGACAACACAACTGATCACTTCCTTCTTGTTGAACTAACTTCCTTTCTCAGTTTCAGGGACATCACACTTACCCTGATTGGTCCCTCCGTTGCCAACTCATCTCCAAATGTTTATAAGCCCCAGATACCTCTTCTCTGTCTTACCTTGATGGACTCATGCAGTCTCATAGCTTTAAATACCATTGATATTCAATATGCCCAAACTGTATTTTCTGCTGCTATGACATCTTCCCTGGGAAGTCAGGCAGACTGCTCTAGAAATTCCTCTGAATTAGTGACTTAGACCAAAGACTCATAGACCCCCTCCCTTCACAAAATCCATTTCTGTATCTGACTTTCTCATTTTGGTAGATGGCACTAGCAATCACCTAATTGGTCAGGCCCAACCCTGGGATCACCCAAGTTTCCTTTTTCTTCTTCAACCCCCACAACAAATCTGACAGCTCGTCCTTCCAACTCTACCTCTAAAACACCCCAAATCTGTCCTCTGACACAGTTTTCCCCTGGTTCATGCCACCAGCACCCTCACCACCAACATCTCCTAGCAGATCTCCCTGCTCTTGCCCCTTTCTAATTTCCACTCAGAAGGCAGAGTGATCTTTAAACCGTAAATCAGATAATGTTATTACCCCCATTTAAAAGCCCCTCATGACTTCCCATTGTTCTTAAAATCCAAGCTCCTAAGCATCACTGAAAAGAGCATCTACCTTCCTAAACTCATCTCATGAAACTTTTCCCCACCTCACTGTGTTCCGACCACGCTAGCCTTCCTTATATTCCTCAGCCAGATCAATTCTCCAAACTAGCCACGTTTTCCAAACTAGCTCCTATTGCATTCTGTCTCGTTACCCTGCTTATTTCAGTGCTTCAACAACCTGAACTGTCTAATGTACATGTTGGTTTCCTTGTTTATTATTTGTCTCCTTCACTATAAGAGCAGAAGCTATAGAGTTACTGCTATAACTTTAGTATCCAGCCCTGATAGCTTATTGAAGTGATCCTCAGTAAGAAGCTGTTAAATGAATGATTCAAAATAAGTAGCAATTTGAACACAATGAGAATGGAAGAAATGTAGGTCTCCTTGGCCACCTGAATCTTCCACCAGTACTGTCTTTTGACCAAAGTTTGAAATCTGCTGAAATCTCATGAGGGAGAGAACTCTGAACTGCTGTCAGGAAGTGGTGATCCAAATAAAAGTTTAAATTGAGCTATTCTGGTGTGGAGGAGGGTCATCAGAGAAAAGAGTATGGAGTCAGGAAATTGTTGATATGTGCCACTGGGGCTCAGAGAAGCCAGAGCGGGTGAGGCATGGAAATCACAAAGTAAAAGTTTTAGAACCACCACTCTTGGCTTTCACTTCCCAGCCCACAATAACCACCAAAGTGCAGTCTTTCTATTTCCAGGGTTCTATTTCTAGGCTATAAGAATGGAGCAAATTTTAGAGTATTACAGACTTTCACAGGAAAAAGAAAAGATTACCTAAAAATATTTTCACCTTTGCCAAGAACTGCTTCCAAACACAAACCTTAGCTTGTCACACCTGCCCCATTTCCCCCCTTTTCCCTTCTTCACTACTACCTCTTCCCTCATTGCACCAGGCACATCTGGTACCACAAGAATTAGCTAACATGTCCCAAGTAATTTGAGCTCTTCAAGCGGAAACTGTTCCAGAAATAAAAATAAAGTGCTAAACAGTTACAAGTCGTTTCTACCAGAATTATTGTTGAGATTTTCTATTTTTCTATTTTTAAGTTGTCACCCTTATGTTTTATGGAAGAGAATGCCAAAGCATGTGATATTTCACCATATGATTCGTTCTCAAATAAGAGACAAAAAGCTAGTATTACCTGGAGCCACATTTTCTATTTTCTCTTGAAAATATGCACCAACCTAAAAGAAGAACAAAAACTTCTTCTCTGTCCAAAGAGTCTTACAAGTTAGATTCAAACTCTCTTTGGCATACAGGTTTTAGGTATTACATTTCCACTTCCATTCAGCTAACGTGTACTAAGTACCTACTGTGTGCCGGGTTCAATGTTAAATGCCTTTACACTCACTTTATTAAATCTTCATAGCCATCCTCTGAGTGGGATATTATCGCTCCATTTCAGAGGTGGAAAATTTGAAAATTAAACTGTAAGTAATGACCATGTTTATAAAGGCCATGGAAGGTAGGTAGATAGATATAGATAGATAGACAAGACAGGCTCTGGCAACTGTGTGCTTACAATATGTAGTGGGCAGAATAATTGCCCTCCCCCAAATGTCCTCATGTTAATCCCCCAAATTCTGAAAGTGGTGCCTCAGTAGTAAAAGAGATTTTGCATACTTGACTAATAAAAGATAGCCTGTATCAAGCAGGTGATCCCAATGTATTCATAATAGTCCTCATATAAAAGTGAGGTAGGTGAGTTTATCGAGGAGTTGTGATGATAGAAGCAGAGATGGTGGTGATAGAATTGCTGAAGGGAGCCACAAACCAAGGAATGCAGAAAGCCTCTAGAAGCTGGAAAAGGCAAGAAACAGATTAAACCTCCAGAAGGAATGCAACCATGCGAACATCTAGATTTTATCACTTGAGACTCATTCTAGACTTCTGACATCCAGAAATCTAAGGGTATAATTATGTGTTTGAAGCCACCAAGTTTTAGGTTATTTGTTGCAGCAGCAATAAGAAAAGGATACACTGTACATTCTTTCAATATCTAACACATGTTCTTAGATGTTTAACTATGGGACTGTAGGCTTCATGTGTCCTGACCATTTCCACATCTTCAGTATCTCTCACAGTACCATCTGCCTGTTCTTTGTGCTGGTGGTGATTCCTAATGATAATTCAGACCCTACAGAAAACCCAACAGCAATCCAAACCATACCTGGCATCATTCATTTTCACAGCAAGGGAAGGAAATTATGATTTAAATCAAATTAGTTGCTTTCTTTAATCACCTGTGTAAATATTTCTACTCCTTTTTCCAAAAATGGATGTCTAAAACATCAGATTATTTAACTGGAATTAGAAACTGATAGAGAGATGTCAGTAGGCCTTCCTCAAGGCTCGTCCGGATCCCTCCTCGGGTTAAGCTACATCATGAGAAGGCTACTTGCTTGGCCTACCGTCCCCTCACTCTACAACTGTCTTTATAGAATATTTTAACAGTAAACACAGGCTTTCAATGAGGGCTAAGGAAGAGATAAATTTTTTAAATACTATTTTTAAAATAAAATGTTTAAACAAATCTTCTAATGATACTAAAAACACTTTAACACAAAGAACCCAGTGATAAATTTCTCTCAGGTGTCCTCATAAAGATATTGGTAGTTTCTATGGAGAAGCTGAATTAGTTCTAACTAGAGAAAATGCAAGTTTGAAAGTCTGTTGGGTTTCTGTCTCTCTTTTTTTTCTCCCCTAGCCACCAGGAGACATAGAGCTAAATTTGGTATACAGAATCTATAGGTTCTTATAGCAAGGAGTTCTTGTTAGAGTTCTTCTCCTTTTCTTATTTTGAAAATTCTCTTTTTATCTTGTCATCATTTTGTAATATTACCTAGCCTGTATCAAACCAGTTTTTGAAGGTTGGCAGAATATAAATGAGTCAATATAAATATATTATACCACATTCTAACATTAATATTTATTACTGTCTTTAATGAACATGCCAGTTATTTGAAAGCCATGTTGCTCACATGCCATGAAAGAATGAACTAACAAATCCTCAGACACATCCAGGCTGGAGAGATATAGAGGGGACACATTTAACAAGATCCTAGGGTAAGCACAGAGTAAATGACTTCTACACAGTAGGAAAGACTTTGTGAGGTAACACTCAACATAGAAGATGTCCATTATCTAATGAAAACACTGATGGGCTAAAAGTATTTCTGGAGAACTGTGAAGATCCAATAAAAACAAATGGCTTGAAACAGAAATTATGTACTCTTTACTTTAAGTTGTGAACTTTGAACAATTCCAACAGGAGCTGAGAGGTCACTAGAGTTAATACCAGGCCTAGTATAAGGTACTGACCAGTCTGTGATATCATCAGACACAATAGACAAGAAAAAGAGTAATTAACCAGTTCTGTAAGAGAAGACCATCAACCAGGCAGGAAGAAGCCTGAGACATTGCAATTGGTCATCTCTATGTAAAGCTTTTACCAACTCCTGAGACAGGACAGACTGGGAGGTAACCTCAGAACCAAATCAAATTTAGATTTGAATTTGGCACCCAATTCATTTCAGTCCAAGAAATATTCATTTGATACCTCTTTAGTGCTAAATACTGCACCAGGCACTTAAAATAAAACGATGAATCATATGTGGCCTGGGCCGAAAGAAAACAAAACTCACGTTCTAGTGAGGAAGACAGACATATGAACAAATGGAAGGCTGCATGAGAGTTACAGCTAGAATATGTGTGTGTGCATGTTCAGCCACTCAATCATGTCTGACTCTTTGAGACTCCGTGGAATGTATCCCACCAGTCTCCCCTGTCCATAGGATTTTCCCAACAAGAATACTGGAGTGGGTTGCCAGTTCCTCCTCCAGGGATCTTCCCAACCCAGGGATTGAACCCATGTCTCCTGTGCCTCCTGTATTAGCAGGCGGACTCTTTACCACTGAGCCACCTGGGAAGCCCCTATAGCATGAATAGTATGTATGAAATAAGAGGCTAAACAGAGAAGGGAGTCTGAGGAAGGATACAAAATAGAACATGGGTTGTGAAAAAAGAGACCGTTTTTTCAGGCAGCGAAGGGACAGAAGAGAACGCCAGGGAGAGGACAAAATATCAGAAAAGCCATAGAAGTGTAAAATAGCATGTCTGCTTTAGAAAAAAAATGCAAAAATAAAGGTGGGAATGGGTAGAATTAGGACATATTAAAGGTTTCTGAGGAGAGCAGGCATGATTAGATTTTTACTTTTAAAAGTTTCCTCTGGAGCAATAGCTGCCTAGTTGTTTCAAACCAACAACCCTGCTGACAACAATTAGAAAAGCTTGAACAAATGATTAAAAAAAAAAAAAAAAACCTTAGCTTGAATGAATCAAAGAACTACCAAGGCAGTGAGAATTTTCAGAATCAAATTTCAGAAGAAGATGGAAACCAAGACTCTCGAGACAGACATTTCAGAATACTTTTCCCATCGGGATGACTGCCAATTACAAAAGTGAAAGCAGCAGCTGAGAGGCTGAAAAGCTAAGCATAACAGAGCATAAAGGGACACAAATTGGAGCTCAGACTGCTTAAGAGAAGGCAACCTGGTAAATATCTCAAGCCATCAAGACCACAAAGGGCTATGTTCTAGGAGGAAGGATGAACTGGAAATAAAACAGTCCTCAGAAGGATTAAAGCACAGCTTTAAGTCGTCTCAGTTTCAGACTGGTAAAAGGTAATCATCCCCAAACCTAGTTACCTAACAAATGAACAAATAAATCTGCTCTGGAGAAAGTTTGTATCATAGAGCATCAAAACAGCTATCAAATTTTGAGTGAAAATATCTGGCACTCAGTCAAAAATAATCAGACATTTAAGGAGATGAGATGTAACCAAAAACCAGAATTTTTAAAAAGACATAGAAAAAGACCCACAGGAAATCTACAGAATGGAGTTATAAAACCCAGACTTTAAATGGCCCTGATAATATGTTCAAAAAATTAAATTACAAGTGGAAAATTTTATCAAAGAACTGGAAACCAGAGATAAGACACTGTACAACACTATTCATAAATTGGACTGACTACATTATAGTTAAGAGCTTCTACATCATCAAAAGAGTGAAAAGAAATCCACATGCCAGGAGAAAATACTGTTCAACACATAGAAATGATAAAGGATTTATACCCACAGCATATGTTTTAAAGAAGAAGAAACAAGGAAGAAAAAGGGTGAGGTGGGGCAGGGGTGTTAGAGAAAGAGGGAGAGAAAGAAAGACTACCTCTTTTTAAATTTAATTATTTATCTTAATTGGAGGATAATTACTTTACAATATTGTGATGGTTTTGCCATACATCACCGTGAATCGGCCATAGGTATACACGTGTCCCCACCATCCTGTACTCCCCTCCCATCTCCGTTCCCACTGTGTCCCTCTAGGGTGTCCCAGAGCACCGGCTTTGGGTTTCCTGTGTCATACATCAGATTCCTGCTGGCTATCTATTTTACATATGGTAATGTATATGTCTCTCCTGGCATATCAATAACCTCAGATATGCAGATGACACCACCCTTATAGCAGAAAGCGAAGAAGAACTAAAGAACCTCTTTATGAAAGTGAAAGAGGAGAGTGGGAAAAGTTGGCTTAAAACTCAACATTCAGAAAAGTAAGATCGTGGCATCCAGTCCCAACACTTCACGGCAAATAAATGGGGAAACAGTGACTTTATTGTTTTGGGCTCCAAAATCACTGCAGATGGTGACTGCAGCCATGAAGTTAAAAGACGCTTGCTCCTTGGAAGAAAAGCTATGACCAACAGCATATTAAAAAGCAGAGACATTACTTTGCCAACAAAGGTCCATCTAGTCAAAGCTATGGTTTTTCCAGTAGTCATGTATGGACATGAGAGTTGGACTATAAAGAAAGCGGAGTGCCAAAGAATTGATGCTTTTGAACTGTGGTGTTGGAGAAGACTCTTGAGAGTCCCTTGAACTGCAAGGAGATCCAACCAGTCCATCCTAAAGGAAATCAGTCCTGAATATTCACTGGAAGGCCGGATGCTGAAGCTGAAACTCCAATACTTTGGCCACCTGATGCAAAGAACTGACTCATTTGAAAAGACCCTGATGCTGGGAAAGATTGAAGGTGGGAAGAGAAGGGGACGACAGAGGATGAGATGGTTGGATGTCATCACCAACTTAATGGACATGAGTTTGAGCAAGCTCTGGGAGTTGGTGGTGGACAGGGAGGCCTGGTGTGCTGCGGTCCATGGGGTCACAAAAAGTTGGACGTGACTGAGCAACTGAACTGAATGTATATGTTTCAATGCTATTTTCTCTCAAATCATCCCACCCTCTCCTCCCACTGAGTCCAAAAGTCTGTTCTTTATGTCTGTGTCTTATTTGCTGCCCTGCCTGTAGGATCGTCAGTATTGTCTTTCTAAATTCCATGTATATGTGTTAATATACTGTATTTGTCTTTCTCTTTCTGACTTACCTCACTCTATAATAGGCTCTAGTTTCATCCACCTCATTAGAACTGACTCAAATGAGTTCCTTTTTATAGCTGAGTAATATTCCATTGTGTATATGTACCACAACTTCCTTATCCATTCATCTACCAATGTACATCTAGGTTGCTTCCATGTCCCAGCTATTGTAAATAGTGCTGTAATGAACATTGGGCTACATGTGTCTCTTTCAATTCTAGTTTCTTCAGGGCATATGCCCAGCAGTGGGATTGCTGGATCTTATGGCAGTTCTATTCCAAGTTTTTTAAGGAATTTCCACACTGTTCTCCACAGTGGCTGTACCAGTTTGCATTCCCACCAACAGTGTAAGAGAGTTCCCTTTTCTCCACACCCTCTCCAGCATTTATTGTTTGTAGACATTTTGATGATGGCCATTCTGACCAGTGTGAGATGATGCCTTATTGTGGTTTTGATTTGCATTTCTCTAGTAATGAGTGATATTGAGCATCTTTTCATGTGTTTATTAGCCATCTATATGTCTTCTTTGGAGACATGTCTGTTTAGTTCTTTTGCCCACTTTTTGACTGAGTTGTTCATTTTTCTAGTATTGAGCTACATGAGCTGCTTATATATTTTGGAGAGAAAGACTACTACAAATCCATTTTAAAAAGACAATCCAATGGAATATTGGCCATAAAATTTAAATGCACATTTCCAAGAGTGGATATCCAAATAATTAAGAGACATAAAAATGTACTGTATCATATTGATCACCAGGAAAATGCAAATTAAAACCACAATGGGATATGACTCCATGCCTCATAAAAGGGCTAAAATTTGACAGACTAATAATATCAAGTATTGGCAAGGATGTGAGTAACTGAAACTCTCGTGCAATGCTGGTGAGAGTGTAAATTGGGACAAGCACTTTGGGAAAGTGGTATCTGCAGTTGCTGAACGTACGTATCCCCTACAACTCAGAACTTTCACTTTTAGGTACATAACCCAAAAAAAGTGAGCATATATGTGCATGAAGAAACATCTCAAGAACATTTACAGCAGCACTGTTTTTAATAATCCCAAGCTGAAAACAATCCAAGTATTCAATGTGAGAAGGATAAATGAATTGTGGCTTACTCATGCAGTGGAATACTGTATAGCAACAGAAAAGTAATCATCTACATCTTACTTCTACACACACTGACATGGATGAATCTCACATGCATATGTTGAGTGAAAGAAACCAGACAAAATATGCATTCTTCAGTTCCATTTTTTTAAAGTTGAAAAACAGGCAAAGCAAATATATGGTTTTAAAAGTTAGGATGTGAGCTACCTTGACTGGCAATTTGCATGAAAGGCCCTTTTAGGCTGTGGGTAAAGTCTATTTTGGGATATAGTTGGTGATTACACATGGTTCTGTTTATTCTGAAAATTCATCAAGCTGTATACTTATGATTTGTGCACTTTTTAAAATGCTATATTTTAATTTTAAAAGTTAATTTCAAGAAGTACATTTCCAAGCACAGTAGCAATAAGATTAAAATAATCAACAAGTTTAGGACATTCTTGGAATTTAAAGAAGTATAAGAGGTGTCAATATTAGCATTTAATGCATAAATAAATCACTGCTTTTATGCATTTTTGCTTTCTTTTCTTTATTGATTTATGAATTTAATTTCACTTCAAGTGCTAAAGCAATTTTAAGATAGCTCCATGTTCTCAAATTTGCACCCAGGATGTTGAGCGTGAGGGCATATTAAAAACCCACAAAGAGTAGATCTGTCTAAACTTGTTGGAATTCTGAGTTTAAAGCAATTTTCTCAGAAGCCAAGCTTAAAATACTTAAGAAAGCTATTTCAACAACCCTAGGTTTGAAATTTAGATTAGGAGTGTTGAAGCACAAAATTAAAAAGTAAATAATAAATCTTTTAGACTTCTGATTCGAGATAATTGAGTGAACACAGATATTTTACCTCTCCTTCTTACAAAAACCACTGAAGAAGAAATATAAAAATAATCGTTCCACAGTCTATTGGGAGTCTGTGATGGGTGTCAGCAATAAATCAGAAAAGAAAGAAATACCTGGCAGTTATAAATTCAATTGGATCAGACTGACAGTCACACCCAAAAAGCTGGGAAGCAGAGGAAATCCTAACCTTTTACAGTACAGGCAAAAGGGAAGATTTTTCAAGGAGACTTTTCCCAGTAAAAGCTCAGTATAACAGCAAAGTTAGAGGCAGTGGGCCCAAGAGCAGTTGGCAGTGGGCATTCAGCTAAGGATAATGGCTAGGGGGAGATTGAGTTCATTTTATTCCTCTGTATCTGGCATCGTTGGTCCATGCAAGGTCCAGCTCTAGTATTTTTTTTTTTTATTCATTTGTTTGCTTATTTGGCCACACTGTGCAGCTTGTGGGATCTTAGTTCCCCAACCAGGGATTGAACTCCAGGCCCATGGCAATGAAAGCACGGAGTCTTAACAACTGGACCGCCAAGGAATTCTTTATTATATTTATTTACCTTCATTCCTTACTCTCATTTACATACCCTGCTTAATTTTTACCCATTCAGCACTATGTTTTAAAGATATCCATGTGACTGTGTACAAGTGGTCAGATGCTTCCAATTATGGCACAGAATGCCATGAGTTGCACCCTTGACATTTTCTTAACTCATTTCTTCAGTGGTCAGTCAGTTCAGTCGCTCAGTCATGTCCGACTCTTTGCAACCCCATGGACTGCAGCACGCAAGGCCTTCCCATCCATCACCAACTCCCAGAGCTTGCTCAAACTCATGTCCATCGAGTCGGTGATTCCATCCAACCATCTGGATTGGAATGAAAACTGACCTTTTCCAGTCCTGTGACCACTGCTGAGTTTCCAGATTTGCTGGCATATTGAGTGCCAGAGGTACACATCTGGATTGCCCCCTACTCCCCACTACCACACATAACGTGTGATGTGTGTGTGTGTGCTCAGTCGCTCAGTCGTGTCTGCCTCTTTGTGACCCCATGGACTGCAGCCCACCAACTCCTCTATCCATGGAATTTCCCAGGCAAGAATACTGAAGTGGTTTGCCATTTCCTCCTCCGGGGCATCTTCCCCACCCAGGGATCATACTCACATCTCCTGTATTGGCAGGTGGTTTCTTTAACACTGAGCCACCTGGGAAGCCATAATATGTGATGAGCATCTTTGAATATGGCCACCTAGACCTCTAGGAGAATTCTCTGAGATATATAACCAAAAGTGAAATTTCTGGGTTATAATGTATACAGATGTTTTTAATTTGGCTAAAATATGCCATATTGCTCTCTAGAATGGTTGCAATAGTCTCCACCCCCACAATCCCTCCAGCAATGTATGATAATTCCTTTTTCCCCACAGGCTTAGTTAGTGTTCCTACCCTTCAGATGTTTGCCAACCTGATAAGAGCAAAATGATATCCCTTGTTTTATTTTGCATTTCTCTGATTACTAAAGGTTTAGAACATATCTTCATATACTTGATGTAGTCATTTGCTTTCTTCTTCTATGAATTGCTACCTCTTTTTCTTTTCCTCATTTTTCTACTAGAGTATCGTCTTCTTGTTTATTTGATGGAGTTTCTTGTTAGTTGGACATTGGAAGTATTTTCTCCCAGTCTATCATCTAACTGCTTTCTTTGTTCATATTTTCTTTATTGGAGAGGACTTATTCATCTTCCCAGGTGGCTCAGTTGTTAAAGAATCTGCCTGCAATGCAGGAGACCCAGGTTCAATACCTGGATTGGGAAGATCCCCTGAAGAAGGAAATGGCAACCCACTCCAGCCTGAGAAATCCCATAGACATACCAGCCTGGTGGGCTATAGTCCAGGGGATCATAAGAGTTGGACACAATTTAGCAACTAAATTACCACCACCCTTAATTTTTACATAGTCAAGTTCCTCTTTTTCTTTTTTCTCTTCTTTCTTTTCTTTCTTTATTTTTGCTTTTTGCTTTGGAGCTCTAAGAGTCTCATTCCCTTTGGCCACAAGCAAATATCCAGCATTATCTTCTATTAATTTTATAACTTCATCTTTCACATTTAATTCTTTCATGCATCTGGAAACCACTTTTGAACATGGTTATTAAGTAGAATCCCAGTTTTCTTTTTCTCCGTAAAGTGAGTTAGTTTACTCAATACCATCTGCTAAACAATCCATCCTTTTCCATTGATTTCTAGTGCTACTTTGATCACATATTAAATTCTCATATATACAAGGTCTGTCTCTGAGTTCTCTGTTCCATTCCATTGATCTGTTTGTTCTTACACCAGTACCACATGTTTTTCTTGTTGTGGCTTTGTGCTGAATCTTAATATCTGAATAGATAAATCCCCTCTTAGTTCTTCCTTTTGAAAATTGATTTAGGTATTTGCAGAAGGTTATTCTTCCATCAGATCAGATCAGTCACTCAGTGGTGTCCGACACTTTGCGACCCCATGAATCGCAGCACGCCAGGCCTCCCTGTCCATAACCAAGTCCCGGAGTTCACCCAGACTCATGTCCATCGAGTCAGTGATGCCATCCAGCCATCCCATCCTCTGTTGTCCCCTTCTCCTCTTGCCCCCAATCCCTCCCAGCATCAGAGTCTTTTCCAATGAGTCAACTCTTTGCATGAGGTGGCCAAACTACTGGAGTTTCAGCTTTAGCATCATTCCTTCCAAAGAAATCCCAGGGCTGATCTCCTTTAGAATGGACTGGTTGGATCTCCTTGCAGTCCAAGGGACTCTCAAGAGTCTTCTCCAACACCACAGTTCAAAAGCATCAATTCTTCAGCGCTCAGCCTTCTTCACAGTCCAACTCTCACATCCATACATGATTACTGGAAAAACCATAGACTTGACTAGATGGACCTTTGTTGGCAAAGTTAAGTCTCTGCTTTTGAATATGCTATCTAGTTTGGTCATAACTTTCCTTCCAAGGAGTAAGCGTCTTTTAATTTCATGGCTGCAGTCACCATCTGCAGTGATTTTGGAGGCCAGAAAAATAAAGTCTGACACTGTTTCCACTGTTTCCCCATCTATTTGCCATGAAGTGGTGGGACCAGATGCCATGATCTTAGTTTTCTGAATGTTGAGCTTTAAGCCAACTTTTTCACTCTCTTATTTCACTTTCATCAAGAGGCTTTTTAGTTCCTCTTCACTTTCTGCCATAAGGGTGGTGTCATCTGCATATCTGAGGTTACTGATATTTCTCCCGGCAATCTTGATTCCAGCTTGTGTTTCTTCCAGTCCAGCGTTTCTCATGGTGTACTCTGCATATAAGTTAAATAAACAGGGTGACAATATACAGCCTTGACGTACTCCTTTTCCTATTTGGAACCAGTCTGTTGTTCCATGTCCAGTTCTAACTGTTAAAAAAGTTCTTGAGTGCCTCAAAAATCTAGATTAATTCTGGATTTGAGTTACATCTAGTAATAATGAACATAAACAATCATTTCACATCAATTAAAAAATTGATTTCAATTAACTTGGAGGTGACAGAATATTTTAATAAAATCTAGTCATTCAATCTAAGATCATGGAATGTCTCCTCATTTATTCTGATCTTCTTTTCTATCCTTTAATAGAACTTTAAAACTTTTTCCCACATAGGTGTTGTATATTTGAGGTTATGTTCGTTCCTGTATGCATTAGAGCAGAAATCAGAAATTTTTTTTTTTTTCTGTAAAGGGCCAGATTGTAAATATTTTAGGCTTTGCAGGTCATACAGTCTCTGTTCAAACTCAGCTCTGTCATTGTTTCATGAAAGCAGACATAGACTGTTGTATCTGTGCTTCAAAAAAAAATTTATTTACAAAAACAGGTTGTTGGCTGGATTATCCTAAAGGTCATAATTTGTCAACAGAAACTTTGCAGGTATTTATTTTTTGGTTGGTTGGTTGCATATTTTTTGTATTTTATTTTTGAGTTTTGTTTTTGCTTTCTTTCTTTCTTCTTTCTTTGCTATTATAGGGCTTCCCTGGTGGCTCAGATGGTGAAGAATCTCCCTGCAATGCAGGAGACTTGGGTTCAATCCCTGGGTTGGGAAGATCCCCCTGGAAAAGGGGATGCACCGCACTCCAGTATTCTGGCCTGGAGAATTCCATGGACTATATAGTCCATGGGGTCACAAAGAGTCAGACACGACTGAGTCACTTTCACTTTCACTTTGCTATTATAAGTGTTATCTTTTTAAAAACCATCATTTCTAAGCCCTTGTTGCTAGTGTACACAAATGCTATTAATTTCATAAGTTGATCTTGTGTTTGCCCAGCTTGTTCCTTGATTTTATTAGTTTTTCTGGGTAGATTTGATATCATCTACAGATAATGATAGCTTTATTGCTTGCCTTCCAATTTATATAAACTTAGTTTGTTTTTCTTTCTTATAACTTTGTATGTCCCAGTACTATATTCAACAGTAGTCATGATAGAGGTATTCTTGCCTCATTCCTGATAATAAACATTTCTCCAAGATTTCTCAATTAAATGTAATATTTTCTCTAGAAATTTGATGTATAATCTTTCCCATAATAAAGAAAATTCTTTTATTCCCTATTTGTGAAGATTTAATCATAAAAAGGTCTTGATTCATTAAATCCATTTTCTGCATCAATTGAGAGAGTAATATTCTTTTCCTCCATTACAATTTTGGCATCTACATTCATACATGAGAGATCTATGAATAATATTTCTTTTTCTATATTGTCCATGTCCAGTTTTGAAAACCAGAGTTCATTAGTCTAACAACATAAAATAGACTTATTTTCTATCTTCCAGAACAACTTATCTAAGGTGAAAATTAACTATTCATTTAAGATTTGGTAGAAATTACCTGTAAAAACATATGGTCCTGGAAAGTAAAAAGGAGTTTTTAATTGTCGTGAATTTTTTTTGATACTTCCTGTCCTTTTTCATCAACTTCTTAGGTATATTTTAGCATTAAAAAATTTTTTTTTCCAGAAAAGAATCTAGTCATCAAGGTTTTTAAATTTAATTACTTAGAGTTATTCATTATGCTCATTTATTATTTTTAATCTCTATTTTATTCATAGTTTTAAAACTCCTTGACTTGAAAGGAGCTCATTTTAACATTTCTTGTTTCTTGATAAATGTATTAAAAGTTATAAATTTCCCTCTATACGAGGACATTGCTCTGTGTCCCACAAAACTTGACAAGTAGTGTTTTTATTGTAATTCACTTGAATTTCATTTTAATACTTTACTTCTTAATCAAAGGGGGTTTTAGTAGACTACTCAGTTTCTAATCTCACAGGAATTTTTAGCAATTCTTTAATTTTATGTTCTCATTGTATTATATTACTGTAGGAGACCATAGGTTTTTAATATTGATACTTTGGAATTTATTGAGGCTTCCTTTGTGGCCTATTGCATCATCAATTTTTGAAAATACACTCAAAAAGAATGTGTTGATTTGGATTTAATTAATATCTAATGGCTGCTGCTGCTGCTAAGTCGCTTCAGTCATGTCCGACTCTGTGCGACCCCATAGACGGCAGCCCACCAGGCTCCCCCGTCCCTGGGATTCTCCAGGCAAGAATACTGGAGTGGGTTGCCATTTCCTTCTCCAATGCATGAAAGTGAAAAGTGAAAGTGAAGTCTCTCAGTCGTGTCCAACTCTTAGCGATCCTATGGACTGCAGCCTCCCAGGCTCCTCCGTCCATGGGATTTTCCAGGCAAGAGTACTGGAGTGGGTTGCCATTGCCTTCTCCAATCTAATGGCTAAAGATTATTAATTTGTATATTTAGACCTCCCATGTCTCAGTTTGTTTTTTATTTCTTGATCTGTCAGTCTTAGAAAGAGGTGGATTTAAACATTTAAATAAGTTATTGTTGAATAATTAATTTTCCCCATATTATGAATAATTGCTTTATATATTTTGAAGTTACATTGTTAGATACATACATATTCATGATTCCTTTTTCCTTCTGATTCTACTATACTTTTACTTGTATACAAAGACCTGTTTATCCCTTGTATTTTTGGTTTAATTCTATGTTATCAGATATTAAGATGCTATCCCAGATTCTGTCGGCCTGTATCTGTTCGTTACATCTTTTCATTCTTTTTGTTTTCCATCTTTCTGTATCCTTTTGTTTCATTTGTTGTAGGTAGATTGTATATTGTTTAATCTTATTTTTAAACTCAATTTAATGTTCTCTGGCTTTTAACAGTGAGTTTAGAATGCTTAAATTTATTACTCATATTAATACTGCTCATATTTTATGTTAGCCATTTATTGTCTTTCTTTTCTTTTTTCCTGTTTTCCCCTTTCCTGCTTACCAATGTAAGTCAGTGTAACTGTCACACAACCCTTAATTATTTGGCCAAGCAAGTCTTAAGATGAATATAAAAGATAACTTCATGGAGTTTTTGATTCTTGACAAGGTGGAGAACTAACAGAGGTTGCTAACTCCCCTCTCTCAAAATCAACCATGGAGAAACTTCACAAGTGAGAGGAAAAGAGGGAACCAAGGAATTAACAACAATGAATAAAAAACTCTTCAGACTTTTGGGAACCCATAGGAAGTCATGAATTTGTGCCTCTAGGGATAGTGGCAGTCTGGGGCAATGGACAGACAAATACAGCAGGAATTAGATAGATGAAGGGAGAGCCTTTAAGTTCTCCTCTTACCCTTTCCCCACATTCTCTCAACATGATCATGTCCTTCACATAGAAAAGGGAGAGAGAGCCCAGAATGCCAGTGTTAGCAAGGTTCTCTCAAGGTAGCATGAAAGCATCAGCAGAAGGAGTTGATAAAGAGGTATAGTTTGTCCTCAGCCACACAGGCAGTCACTTCTCCCCTCTTACTGTCTGAATTCCCAGAGCTGATAGATTACAATTTAAGGAGACCACCACCTCACAATATGGCTTCTTCAAGTATTTATAGAAATGATTTAGAAGGATTAGAAGAGTTGCCTGTGGCATAGCAGCATGTGAAGGTGGTTCTATGGTTTGTGAGGTATTCCAGACTTGGATTAATCTACTTGTCTCTCCTTAAAAATCATCATGCAGGATATAAACAACTACAGCCTGAAATTCATCCATTCCAAAATTACATTACTAGAGAGAGTAGCTGGTACCCAAGGAACAGGACCATGCTAGCCAAAAGAATTTTATCTTTGAGTAATACAACATCTACCAAAAAAGCAAATTAAATAATGCATACCACATGAAACAGAGTTACTGAAACAGATGGCATATTAAATACCCTCAAAGAGATAAGGAAGGTTATTTGAATCACGAAGCAGTAAAAGGAAGATTTTAAAAGAACCAAGTGAAAATGTTAAGTATCAACAATATAATCATAGCAATAAAGATCTTAATAGCTAGGATACGTATGTAGCAGAATGGACCCAGCCAAAGACCACATGACTATGCTAGAAATCTGATTGGAGTGCTTTGCCATAAAACAATAGGAAAGGATAAAAAAAACAAACTGTAAAATAAAAGCCAAGTGATACAGAGGTTTAAAGTGACAAATTATTGACAATAGGAGTCTCACAATGAAAGGGATAATGTATGTGAAAGCAGCAACTGCAGCCTGCAGGACAAATCCAGCCAGTATTTTGTCAAGTTTTACTGGAATACAACCATACCTATTAAAATTCTCTATGGCTGCTTTCATGCTACCGTGGCCAATTGAGTTGTTGCTGCAGAGAACATAAGGCCCACAAAGCCTGACATATTTACTATCTGGCCCTTAACAGAAAAGTTGGCTGATCCCTGCTATAACATGTGTGGAAATAGGTGGAATGAGACAGGGTAACCATAATAGGCATTCCCATTCAGAATGAGGTAGAGTAACAAATATGTGACATTCACTGGTCCATAGCAGTCCTAAAACCCCCTGGGACCATGTGGATTGCCTGCTTCAGACAAATTCATGGTAGGGAATGGATTTCAGTCTCATCTAAATCTTAAAGGTAGCATCAACAACTCATATAATGTAGTAGTTTTTTTAAGAGACATCTCTGTGGCATCTGACTTCATAATCAAGGAAACTAGATGGTCAAATTATCTAAGTGGTTCTGAAGCTGCTACATGCTTGAATACTCAATAAGGATGATGGGTGTGAGGCAGATAAGCTTGAAAAGAGACAAGGACTAGGAAGGAGGGGGCCCTAGAAGAAAAGTATGGTAGGAAACAAAAACAGAGGCAGAATATGCAAGGGAACTAGAGGTGACTAGTTTCCTTCTCATGATATGGGGGAGGAAGTTGAAAGCAGACATGGTACCAGTAGGTTCTGGACTGTTCCATACAGGCTTTCATGAAATGTGCAGTAGATATCATGTGGCTCTCAGAGATTATCAGGGTAAATTATCAGGGTAAATTATCCTTTATCCTGATAATTACAGGAGCCCTCTGTCCCACACCCCACCACCTCAAGAGCTCTTGGACATAAAGAAAAACTCGCCACCACCTCCACACTAAAACGTATGCTCTCATCTCCGTTTTTCACCTACACTATTGTTGTTAGTGGCTAAGTCATGCCCAACTCTTTGCAACCCCATGAACAGCAGCACACCAGGCTTCCCTGTCCTTCACTATCTCCCAGAGTTTGCTCAAACTCATGTCCATTGAGTTGGTGGTGCCATCCAACCATCTCAACCTCTGTCATCACCTTCTCCTCCTGCCCTCAATCTTTCCCAACCTCAGGGTCTTTCCCAATGAGTTGGCTCTTTGCATCAGGTGGCTACAGTATTGGAGCTTCAGCTTCAGCATCAGTCCTTCCAATGAATATTCAGAGTTGATTTCCTTTAGGATTGACTGGTTTGATCTCCTTGCAGTCCAAGGGACTCTCAAACATCTTCTACAGAACCACAATTCGAAAGCATCAGTTCTTTGGTGTTCAGCCTTCTTTATGGTCCAATTCTCACATCTGTACATGAGATCACCTGCATTGAGACCAACAAAACCAGAAATTCATTACTAACTCCCGAATATTCAGTCCTAGATGTCTAAACTGGTGAATTTGTCTTCTTTTTGCTTTATCTATACAATGCTCTTTAAATAACTACTCTTCATTGAATTATTTATTCAACTATTCAGAACACACAACCGCCCCATTCATAAGCATTTGAGACTACAGAGATGACAATAAGCCATCTTGAAAGATGGCTTTCAAAATTCTAGCTCCTTAAATATGTGATTCAGACTAACAATAAAATACAAAGCTCTACATTTGAGCACAAGTCTGGTAAGCTTTGGAAGTTTCAGGAAAGAGTCAAGAAACAATGAAGAACTCTCATACTTTCCTGAAAAAGAAAAAATCAATGTAAGATCAGAAGCATTTCCAAATCAGCTGAAATTTCCCTTTATTCTGATTGAAGGACCAGTTACCTTCAATCAACTTTGATGCCTTGGCCCTTTCTGGGTGTGAAAAAGAGAAAGGCAATGAAAAGACAATGTCAATTAACTGCTCACACTTGCAGATGAGCTCTCACTACACTTGTAAGTCTTCTCTGTTTTCTTCTAATGGCTTCCAGAATTATTCAGACTCCTACAAGTGTGTTCAAGACTTTGGCTCTCTACAAATTATTCTCAGATCCCAAATAAAGGAAGTCCAACTTCCACAGGATTCTTGCTGAGATTAATTCTGCCTTCAAGGGGGTGCATATGTGTGCTTTCAAGAAAGGGAAAGGGAATAGTAAATTGTGAGGGAAGTTCTGAACTCCCAAAAGCAATGTACATGAAACTAAGAAATCAATGTAGCATCCTACAGAAACTCTGGGGGTACCATTCTTTTTCTTTCTGCTGCTCTTATAAGCTGACTACAAAAGCAACCAGAATTAACTCTGAGTTTCCAAGTGGAAAAATAGTATACTGGAGAATCACAATAGCATCCCAAATTGGAATCAGTTAAATTATGGGTTTCAGAAAAACATGTTTTTGTCTGCATTTTTTTTTTCAGTGTAAGTGTTTAGTAACCTAGGGTCTGAAAGGATTCTTCCACATGTCATTTTAAAAAGAATCAACCATTTTATTTTCAGAGCCAAGTCAAAAAAAAAAGGGGGTGAGGAGGAAAAAAAAAAGATTTCAAACAATCCTTACCTATAGGTCCCCACAGTTTTGAAGTATTACTATGTGCATTATTTATGATGTAAAATTTTCCACCAAGGGCTGATTTACTTTAAGGAGGAAGATGAGTGCTTGCTCTCAGTTTAGGGTGGATTTTCGCTGCAGTTACAGCTAATGTGTGGAGATTTTGTCCTCTGGCTGAGCTGACATGCTGACTCATTTCACTAACAGTGTCTTAAGCCAGCACCATTTCCCGCTGTGACTGAGGCCCTGGAGTTGCTGTGTGTTCTCTCTCTGTGCTTCTTCCTCTCTCTCTCCAGACCCTGAAGAGCCAGAGAGAATTCACCCATGGCACAGTAAGTTAACGAGATAGTCAAGCAAAGTTCAAAGCAAGTTTTCCCACCCACAGTTGGCAGTCAGCCACTCCATTTTCTGCCAGCACTCAAAGTTGGCTTCTCAGAAAATCTATTCCAAAGCTGGCACTTTATCTCAGGAGATTTTAGTCAAAGCATTTGGCACATCAGATTGTCTAAAACACAAGGTTAAGAGCTCAAAATAGCCACTCTATTCTAAGACTGTCTTAAATTAGTGAACATAATTATTAAAAGATTCTGCTACAATTGGACATGAAAACCATACCCTTCCACGAGGTAGCGAGGCAAGACTGCTTTTCCTCCTGATAAATGAACAAGTATTTAATGAGCATGCACACTGTTTGTCCGCTGTGGGAATACAAAGAAAAATAAGACACAGGCATCCCCGTCAAAGAGCTTAAAATTTAATTAGAGAAACAAGACATAAACACATGAAAACAAAAACAGTTTACAAAATTAGAACACAAGGTTTGGATTGCAGCAACATTAATAACTCCAGATGCTCAGTGCCCAGTTTGCAGAATGTGAAAACATTACCATTAAGACATTTGTTGAAATCTAATATATACACAGAAAAGTGTGCATACCGTAATTATATAGCTCCAAGAATTTGTATCAATTGAACACACCAGGTAACCAACACCCAGATCAAGAAGAAGAGCATTACCAGCATCCTGGAAGCCCCTCCTTGGCCCCTAGTCTTCTCCAAGGGTAATCTTATCTTGACTCATATCACCATAGATTTGTTTTGCCTGTCTTGATATAAATGGAATTATGCACTTCATATTCTTTTGTGTCCGGCTTCTTTCGCTCAACATTGTTTGAAAGAGTTACACATATGTCGTGCAGAGTTGCAGTTCATTCTCATTGCTGTAGAGTATTCCCTTTGGTATATATTACAAAATGTATTTCCCAGTTGATGGGCATCTGGATATGATGAGTGGTATTATGAACATTTAAGTTCATGACTTCTGGTGAACACATGTATACCTTTCTGTTGGGACTATACCCATGTGTGGGGTTGCTGACTTATAGGGTGGGCATATGCTCAGCTTTAGCAGATATCGCCCAACCGATTTCCAAAGCAATTGTGCCATTGACCCTACCTCCTACAGTTTACGAATGTTTGGCCACCCCACATCCTTCCCAACATATTTTCCACAGGACAAGCTATTGACAACACACCAATAGGATAGAGCATGGCTTTGAGCAGAAGCTAACGTGGATTTAAGATACAGTCTCCAGATGTGAAAGTCGCTCAGTTGTGTCCGACTCATTGTGACCTCGAGGACTATACAGTCCATGGAATTCTCCAGGCCAGAATACTGGAGTGGGTAGCCTTTCCCTTCTCCAGGGGATCTTCCCAACCCAGGAATCGAACCCAGGTCTCCTGCATTGCAGGCAGATTCTTTACCAGCTGAGCCAAGGGAAGCCCGATAGCTGAAAGATCTCTTCCTTCAAAGAGAACACCCTAGAGCTGTGAGGACTCAAGTCTGACCCCAGAAGCACAGTTCCCCTCCTTACCCCCATACCCAATCTTGTGTTGTCATGAGACACATGCACATACTCAATCTTCTCCATTACAAAATAAGTTGCCTTAGTTTTCCTAAAGCAAATAAACAAATGTACATATCCTTTAACATAGAGATCAGATTGAAGTATAAATTCTTTCTGGAAACACATCTCAACCAGTCTAATGTTTTCCTTCTTGTTTTCCTGTTAATATACCAGAGAGAAAATTCTGCTCCCCATCAAAATTGGAGCCAGTGTAAATAATAAACTTGTAGAGCCATAGATTAAGTAGTCAAATGTCTACATATAATATTGTACTTTTTAATCAATATTTTTATTGATTGAATAAAATAAGTTAGTGTTGTGTTAATTTCTGCTGTATAGCAAAATGATTCAGTTACATATATATTCAGTTATACATATAATATACATGTATATTATATGTATATGTACTTTCTTTTTTTAAGGGGCTTCCCTCATAGCTTAGTTGGTAAAGAATCCTCCTGCAATGCAGGAGAACCCGGTTCAATTCCTGGGTCGGGAAGATCCACTGCAGAAGAGATAGGCTACCCACTCCAGTATTCTTGGGCTTCCCTTGTGGTTCAGCTGGTAAAGAATCCACCTGCAATGTAGGAGACCTGGGTTCAATCCCTGGATTGGGAAGATCCCCAGGAGAAGGGAAAGGGTACCCACTCCAGTATTCTGGCCTGCAGAATTCCATGGACTGTATAGTCCTTGGGGTCACAAAGAGTCAGACACAACTGAGTGACTTTCACATCTGAAAGCTGTGCCTCAAATCTCTGTCCATGGGGTCGCAAAGAGTCAGGCTTTGTTAAAAATTTTTCTTTTCTGTTATGGTTTATCATAGGATATTAAATATAGCTCTCTGGGCTATGTAGTAGAACCTTATTGTTTATCCGTTCCATACATAAAAGCTTACATCTGCTAACCTCAACCTCCCACTCCATCCCTCCCTCAACCCCCTTCCCCTTGGCAACCACAGTCTGTCCTCTGTGTCCATGATTCTGTTTCATAGGTAAGTTCACTTGTATCTTGTTTCAGATTCCACATCAAGGTCATATCATATGGTATTTGTCTTTCTTTTCCTGACTTACTGTCTTTAGGTCCATCCATGGAGAAGGCAATGGCACCTCACTCCAGTACTCTTGCCTGGAAAATCCCATGGATGGAGGAGCCTGGTGGGCTACAATCCATGGGGTCGCTAAGAGCCGGACACGACTGAGCGACTTCACTTTCACTTTTCACTTTCATGCATTGGAGAAGGAAATGGCAAGCCACTCCAGTGTTCTTGCCTGGAGAATCCCAGGGACAGAGGAGCCTGGTGGGCTGCCGTCTATGGGGTCGCACAGGGTCGGACACAACTGAAGCGATTTAGCAGCAGTAGCATGTTGCTGCAACTGGGATTATTTTGCTCTTTTTTGTGATAGAGTAGTATTCCATTGTAAATGTGTACCACATCTTCTTTATCCATGCACCCATCAGTGGACATTTAAATTGTTTCCATGTCTTGGCTGTTATGAATAGTGTTGCTATGAACATAGGGGTGCATGCATATTTTCAAATTATACTTTTGTCTGGGTATATGCCCATAAGTGGGATTGCTGGATCATATGGTAATTGTATTTGTAGTTTCCTGAGGAACATCCATACTGTTTTCAACTGTGACTGCACTAACTTACTATAATATTGTACTTTTAAATTTTCACATATGTGTATAATATCACAAATTAAATAAAGCCATGTATTGTTAAAATAGTGCTTTTTTCCAAAGTCATGGGTCAGGAAACATTTTTTTTTTATTCATTTTGGACAGGTTTCTATAGCTATGCCTCAATATCTTCATGGTCACTATAGTTATTTTTAACAGCATCAGTTTCAATTCATTCTGAGCTCTTGACATACAGCATCTTTTGATTTCATATATGATGAGAGTGTTGGGAATTCTATCTGAAATTAAAGCATTCCTTTGCACATTTAAAGAAAATTTATGTTATGAGTATTATAATCACCATCCTCTTCAATGGAGCATCTTAATATATTGCTCTATAAAGCAATGCCTAAAAGATTTGTTTACAATATCAAATAATACAGTGGAGTCATGATCCCAGTTATAATTACTAAATCTATTATATTCCTTTTTTTTTCATTTTACCTAATCTGTAAAGTTACCTGTATAAACTTTCCAAATTAATATTGATTCAGGTTGTTTTAATGTTCCTCCCCAAATGGTACTTTTCATTCAAACAAAATTAATCAGACTTTACAAAGACTCAAATGGATGGCAATTCCCACTTTCCTGGAGAGAACTTCACCTCTGAGTTTGCTCTCCCTGGCTAAATCAGAATCCACGATGTTACTGAACCACACTTTTTTAAAAAAATTAACTTTTCACTTAAATTTGTCTTTACCCTCTCTACTGCCCCAAACTCTCCCCCATCTCTAGAACTAACATCTGTATATTTGGCTCTTTGCACAGACACCCTTCTCAACCTTAAAGTCATTGTCTAGATACCAAAGAAATAACAAAAATAATAGTAGAGATTCACACTTACACCCACATGTTAGGCATCATGCCATACCCTGTAATCCTTGCAAAAGTAATGCACTAAATTACTATCTCCATTTTATTTAACTTCAGAAAAATTAAGTAATTTGTCCAAGGCCATAGGCCTATTACATTGTATGTATTAACTAGATCTGTCTGATTCCAAAGCTTATATTCTAAACCCTATCATCTTCTGCAGTTGCATTTTTAGACAAGATACTGTGATGATAACACATTAAATTCATTCTATAAGCCAAAGTGTGCAGAATACATCACAGATTGAAGTGCAGATTATGGGAGACAGTTTTCCACAAAGGAAGTACTCTATGTCTTGCTAATTCTGTACTCAGTGAGATACAGACAGATTTCCAGAGCCTGGACACTGTGAGCAGGCCAAACTTATGTTTCCCCTGAGCAGTGAGCCTATCATGGCCCCAAGATAATTTTGGAAAATCCACATCTAAAGTGTGAGCTATGTGTGCACAATGGCTAAGCACTTATACAGAACTTCTGGAGGCTTCTGTTCAAAGAGCCAGAGTTCCTAATGAAACAGCATTTGAAGAACTTAAGAAAAGCAGAAAGTTAGAAAAAGGATGCCCTTCTAAATCTGTTGCGTCTCCTCATCAGAACTCCTAAAATCTAGAAAGGAAAGGCTAAGAGGCATATGGGGTTGAAGTGAAGAGCAAAGGCTTTAGAGTTAGAAACTTGACCCTGCCACTGACTGCCCAGCACTGTACACAACACTTATCTTCTTTTTCAAGTCTGTAAGATGTAAAATAACAACTATAATATAATAATACATTCATATAGGAGTCACGAGGGGCAAATTCACCTATGCCTGTAAAATACAGGAATTTTATTTTTATGTGCATGTGGGAAATCATTTAAAAAATGATGAGATGATGATGATGATTTCAATTCTATTTTATAAACATCCTCAACCCAAGCTTAAGTGACTGGAGTATCCCTTCTCACTGCATTTAAAGTATCTAGTGTTCGCCCAGGAAAATGGGGGGAGGGGGGAAGAAACTTAGGGAATGTGAGGGCAGAGCATCCCCATTTTTTCACCATACTCCTTGTTTCTGAGTTTGTTTTGCCACACAGTAACACTCCTCTCAGCCCACTCAATGCCAAGACTCACATCACCATCTGAAGTAACATCTTCAAGATGAAAGGAAAAACAGATAAAAGGATGCCAGTGATGTCTCAATTCAAGCCATGGGAAATATAGCTAAATTTGTCATTCTTCCCATCCCATGTGAACAAAACTGCCTTGTACCTGCCACACAGTAGCTCTATAACTAGTACACGGGTTGGGAAAAAGAACATCTGATTTTAATTCTTAATCATCTTGAATGATGCTAGACCTATTTTTGCCAGCTTTTTAGAACTTTCTATTATGGAAATTTTAAAATCAACAAAGTTAAAAGGGACTCCCCTTGTACCCATAACCCAGTTGAGAAAGTTATCAATTCATGGCCAAGTGTATTTCTTACATGCTCCTATCCACTTCCCCCCTCCTTTTACTTTATTTTGAAACGAATCCTAGATCTCAAATCATTTTAACCTTAGGTATTTCAGCAGGTGACTCTAAATAGTGATTCTTTTCTAAGGCATAACCATATTATTATCATTCCCACCAAAAAGTTAATAATTACTCCTTAATAACATTAAATATCCAATAAGTGTTCAAATTCCCCTAATCTCATACTCTTTACACTTTGTGTTAGAATCAAAATAAGGTCCAAATTTTGCAATTAGTAAATTAGTAGATGTCTCTTAAGACTCTCTCAATTTTACATTTGAAAGCACTCTCTCTCATTCTCTCTCATTTTCCAATGCAGTTTGGCCATTGAGAAAAGCTTGTTCCTTGCCCTTAAAGCCTGACAGTCTAGATTTTGCTAATTGCATCCCTATGGTATCATTTAATATGATCCTCTGTTCCCTATAATTGATAGCTTAGTCTAGACGCTTGATCAGATTCTAGTTTGGTATTTTAACAAGAAAAACTTTATATACGGTATTTTGCACTTTCCCAAGGAGGCATATAGTATCTAGTTGCATCTCTTTTTAATGTGGTATCCATTGATGATCATTGTCCAGATTCAGTTTCTTTTTAAAATAAGCTTTAACTATAGTTTATTCCAATATTTTTTATAAACTAGATTTGACTTGATTAGGTGCTAGTCATCTGGGCAGAGATCTAGCCATTTTAGAAAAGAGATTTATCTCATTCTTCTTTATGCCCTCAGTGGTGAGAGCATGATGCCTGTGACATCACAGGCACTCCAAAACTGTTAACCAAATTAAATTGGAAAACCAATATTTCCTCTAAAATATAATTTATGCAAAGAGGTGCATGCTTTTTCCCTCTCATCTTATAGAGTCAAGTTCTTATAGAGTCAAGGACCTCACCACTACCCTAACACCTAGGCTGCCTATTCCTTCTAATTTAGTCATCAAATTCTCCTCACACACATAAAGAAGAAATTGCTATGCCTGGAATTGAGTGGCTGCAAAGGCTAACATTAGTTTTAATTCTTCCATCACATCTGCTTAAATTTCCTCATTAAGACTTCAGGTACAATTTTCTCTATAGCATTACCTGGGCTGTGTATGCAAATTATATCCCTGCTTACACAATTGAGCATTTAGAGCATGAATATATTTTCTTCCCTGCTGTGATAAGGAACAAAAGGAAATTTGGTTCGCACAAAGTAGGAAACACCTTTCAATTGTCTGATTCTACTTTTTAAACGATTCATTGTAACAGTACCTGGCAGGACTCGTGGCCCTGGGGGTTAATGATCCACCTTTGCCACACCCCAGGCTCTCTCTTGATCTTTTGACAGACTTAGAAAATAGGACCAAAGCAGCATTAAGCAGAGGTCTCCATAGAAGCTTGTTCGACATATAGAAATGATCCTCATGCATAGTTTCTAGTTTTGGTTCAGCTGTGGCCCTTCACTGTCAGAAGTCTTTGGAGAAGCTGTTTACCTACAGTCTGTCCCCTTCTCCCATTTCACAGCCTCTTCAGCCTCCTGCAATCCCATTTTTATACCTACCTCTCTCTAGCAACTGTTTTTGGTGGCCAACATAGCAAACCAAATCAACTTTCCTCAGTTCTCATCTCACATGATGGTTTTGTGGGTTTCATGTTGTTGAGCAGATCTTCCTTTTGAAACACCTCTCTCAACATCTGTCTACACACTGATTCCCCTTCTACTTCTCACACTTCTCTTCATTCTCACTTGCTGTTTTCTCTTCCCTTATTAACCTTTAAAATACTGAATTTTCCTATTGCTTTTACTGACGACAAATTCTTTTCTTATCCTTTTCCAATATTTCATTAGGTAGTCTTCTTCCAAAACTTGATCTGTCCTTGTCTGGAAGTTCATGTTAGCACAAGTCTGTGTACTCGATGTACAATGAGGCCAAACAAATGGAAACATCAGAGTTGGGAGCAAAGAAAGTTTATAGCAGGGCCATGCAAAGAGACAGGTGGTTCATGCTCTAAAACACTCTGAGCTCCCTGAAGGGTTTAGTCAAAACATTTTTTTTAATTTTATTTATATTTGATTTACAATGTTGTGTTAGTTTCTGCTGTACAGCAAATTGAATCAGTTATACATATACATGTGCCCCCTCTGTTTTGGGTTTCCTTCCCATTTAGGTCACCACAGAGCATTGAATAGACTTCCCTGCGCAGCAGGTTCTCATTAGTTATCTATTTTATACATGGTACTGTATGTATGCCAATCCCAGTCTCCCAATTCATCCCTCCCTTACTTCCTCCCCTCATTATCCATGTTTGTTCTTAATACCTGTATCTCTATTTCTGCTTTGCAAATAAGTTCAATTGTACCATTTTTCTAGATTCCACATATAAGCAATATTATATGATCATTTGTTTCTTCTCTTTCTGACTTACTTCACTCTATCTAACAGTCTCTAGGTCTATCCATGTCTCTGCAAATGGCACTATTTCATTCCCTTTTATGGCAGAATAATATTTCATTGTATACGTTCACCACATCTTCTTTATTCCTCTGTTAATAGACATCTAGGTTGCTTCCGTGTCTTGGCTACTGTAAATAATGCTGCAATGAACATTGGGGTACATGCATCTTTTTGAATTACGGTTTTCTCCAGGTATATCCCCAGGAGTGGAACTGCTGGGTCGTATGGTAGCTCTACGTTTAGTTTTTTGAGGAACCTTCATCCTGTTATTCTTAGTGTCTGCACCAATTTACGTTCCCACCAACAGTGTAGGAGGGTTCCCTTTTTTCCTTATCCTTTCCAGCATTTATTGTTTGTAGATTCTTTGATGAGGGCCATTCTGAAAGGTGTGAGGTGATACCTCATTGTAGTTTTGATTTGCATTTCTCTAATAATGTGTGATGTTGAGCATCTTTTCATGTGTTTGTTGGCCATCTGTTTGTCTTCTTTGCAGAAATGTCAGCAAAGTATTTTTAAAACCCAGGTGACAGAGCAGGGTTGCAGGGTACATGATCAACTTGTGCACAATTCACTGATTAGCTGATGGTGAGGTAGGAGGGTGATGTCACAGGGGTTAGCATTACCAATCCTTAGGCTCCAGGAGGCCTGGGGCTATGTGCTCATGGTCATCAACTAGTTAACATCTTCCATTTGATGGGGAATTTTCACATTTGCAAAACAACTCAGAAAATTTGCATCAAATATCGTCATCTAGGTACTTCAGAGAGGAACTGAAGCAGAGGATGTCGGGGAAGGGCCTGTTCCCGGAAGGCCCATAGGGTCCTGCTGGGTTACATTCAAACTCACATCTCTGGTTGCACACTGGCAGAGCTGCAAAGGAATGTGCAATTGGCACGTATCCAAATAAAGTTCTTAGCTCTTCCGCATCTATTTCTTGCCCTCTATCACTGCCTTTCACAAATCTGTAGAAACTTCAACCCCTCCATAGTATCCTTTACTCTGTCTTCTTCCCATTCTCCACATCTAACTGGTCAGCGGATTTTTTTTTTTTTACTTAGTACACCAGAGGTCTACTACAAAAGCGTCATCCCTTCTGCCCTTTGGCTCTACTTTGCCTAGTTTATATCCCAACCTCCTTGCACCTAAGCCTTCACAGTGGCCTTCTAAATGTGTGCCAGTCTGTGCCTCTCTGCAGCCGTCATTCACACCACTGCCACATTTATTCATACCTTCCTGAGAGGCACATTGGCTTCCACTGGCTGCCAATGCCCTTCATGACATGGACCCAATTTCTCTTTCTAGCCCTGTAAGTCAAAGAGTCTCTGGGGCTTCCAGAAGCAGAGGAAATTTGCAGAAAGCTAGAACTCCTATCAGAGGAAAGCAAGCAGAAGGGCATGCTTGAGTGGGGAAGCAACGCAAACCAAAGCACTGACATTGAAAACATTGTTTTATTAAAGGGAAGCCAAAGGAGAGATAAGCTAATTGGCAAGGAAGGCTGCTGTCATGTAGAGAGAGATATGGTCCAATCAATAGGATGGAGAAAAATCATTAGCAAGAGTCTTATAATCAGACATGAATTTAATAACAAAGTTATGTTCATTGCCATGTATATTACCTATCGCTACATACAACTAACTGCTCCAAACCTAATATTCTACAGCAGACCCAATAAAATACTCACAAGTTTGTTAAGTGTTCTTATTTCTATTGTAGGCTGTCAATCCCAATTGTTAACAACTCCATTAAATATAAAACTTCCTTTCCAAGCTACTTGCAAACATGTTACATAAATGCTGCATATTTCCCCCTTACCTCTTTCCAGCTTCTCCAGCTTCTAAAAATAACACCTCAGATGCTGCTTTGTTCACTGTTCTAGCTCCCACTTGCACACCTATCATGTTCAGAGCCCAACTGGGACACATCGCTCTCATTGGCATTTCTTTTTTGTGTCTCCATTCTTCCTGCTCATATAGCATTTTTTTAAAATTTTTTTGAAATTCATTTTTTTTAAAAATGAAGTTTAATGCTACTGAGGAAATTATGCTCTGCCATGGGAATGAAAAAGCTACAAGTCATTTTTCTCTTCTGATTGCCCTAGCAGCCCCAGAAGATATCCTTTGTGGCCAATATAAGAGGTCTCTTATGTACATTAGGAAAGTAATAAGGACAATAATAGTCAATGACTGACAATATTTATTTAAAAGCTTAGACTATGAGCCAGACACTGTGCCAGGCACTTCATATGTATAATCATTCAATCATCACATCACTCCAATAACTAGGTTTATTACACCTTTTTCAGATAAGCAAATCAAAACTGGGAGGATTTAAAAAACTTGACCCAAGGTCACAAATCTCTGTGGCAGGACCCACTTTCAGACCTAAATCCACATGGTACCATAAGTCATGTTCTGCATGCAGATAATCACATATAAATTTTGAAATAGAAGCCTGTGTCCAGTATCTTAGGTTGGGTTCTCCCAAAGCAGGCCCAGAAACAAGGATTAGAGTTCCAGTCCTCTACACACACCAGGAGACGAGGGAAGAAGTGATACAGGGGAGGGAAGAAAGCCAATAAAGAACGTGCATCCTCTGAGGAACTCTGGAAGCCAGCATACAGCACTAGAGCATGCCTCAGAATCCATCCAACCAGTAGACAAGGAAACTGAGAAAGTTCTCCAGCAACTCCTACGTCTGTTATTGGTTGAGAGCTATGTTGGAGGCAGTAGAAGCTTGCTCTGAGCACAGACTGAGCACACTCCCCAATCAGAAAAAGACCTCAGACACAGAATCCCAGACATTCAATAGAAAGCAGCCTGCAGCAAGTCGAGTTGAGCTCTGAGGGGTGCAGCCAGGGCACCAGGAGTATCTGCTCTATACACAGATGGCCTGGGAACTCAAAAAGGAAAGACAGAAAACCCCAGTCCCTGGGCACACACACACTGCTTCACACACCAGCCTCTGGACTCAGCTTAGCAGCTGGGATTTCTCAGCACTCTCTTTCACCTTCTTTCTTTAATAATGCTCTCTTTGCTATCTCTAGCTGAGCAATATGAACTGTCAAGGAGTCACAGGAATGACTGTGAGGCTGCTACCATGGAAAACAGCAGGGACCCCAACCTACCCTTCCACCACTGCACACCAGGACTGTCTTCTCTCCAGCATTCCCCTCCATTGTGGAAATCAGTACCTTCCATGATAAAAGATTTCTCACATGTCTCCTTAGGCTGCAAAGACTGAATACTCTAATAGCCCCCAAAGTCCAACTTTTGGAGACCAAGATGAGGTCATTTTGAAAGACAGGATCCCATTTCTGAAAAAAAAAAAAAAAAAAGACCTGCCTTAAATTTATTTTTTTAATGTATCTTATTGAAGTGTAGTTGATTTTCAATGTCTTAGGTTCTGGTGTACAGCAAAGTGAATCACTCATACATATATATAATAGTTTGCATTTGCTAAATCCCAAATTGCCAATCCAGCCCTTCCTTGCTCCCCCTTGTGAAAGTCACTCAGTCGTGTCCAACTCTTTGCAACCCCACTGTAGCTCACCAGGCTCCTCTGTCCATGGGGAATTCTCCAGGCAAGAATACTGGAGTAGGTTGCAATGCCCTCCTCCAGGGGATCTTCCCAACCCAGGGATGGAACCCAGGTCTCCCACATTGCAAGCGAATTCTTTACCATCTGAGCCACCAGGGAAGCCTGTTGGCCTTCCTTAAATTTCTTCATTCAAGATTATATAATTCTAAAGTTTATAAGTTTAAACCTAACCAAGAGAGCTATATATTGCATAGTTCTTTGGGGTTAAATAACTCTCTAAATAATTTTATCAGTTGGGCATTTTAGTAGTAATGACAATATTAATACAGTTGATGGTTCTTTATGTGCCCAGCCATCTGGTTAACCCATTATTTCCAATTATAACCATAAGAGATTCTTGCAGTTTAAAAATCAAAAACCTGTGGGTGTGTTCACAGGCACTTCCAGAGCACCCATTCCTATGTGCCCCAAGCTTTATAGGCTTTAGATACCAAACACACAGAGGAATGAAAAGTGGCTCAGTTAGATTATAATAGTGAGGTCTGGGAGAGAGGGCTCTAGGCTGGCCCAAGCAGGTAGGGGAGATTAAAATCCATCTTATTCTCTTTCTTGCATGTCCCAAATTAGTGTAACATCCACTTGCATAATTTTCCTCAAACTTTCCTTCCAACATTTTTCATCCTCTCATCACTTTGCTCCCTTCCCAGAAAAAGAAGAAAAAGATCAGAGTCCAGCTGGTTAAACAACTTGTTCAAGGGCACATGACAAAGGCAGATTCAGGGTCCAAATCAAAGTTTTTTTTTCCTTGCCGTCACAGTGCTTTTGTAGCATTCCCCAGGGTCGATCGCCATTAAAACACTAAAGAAATGATTGCTAAGAAATGAGCTATTTTCATAAATAAGAAATATAGAGTACTTCAGAAAGCTTGAAATATTATAATATCCTGCAAAATGCTGGATTTATTCATGAATGCTGCTATATTCTCCATGAGGACTCAAATTAACAATGTCATCTACGTTTGTTCTTGGAAGAAGAAAAACTTGTTAGAATGCAAAGAATTCTGAGATCATCTAATCATGGGCTCCCAGACCTAAGGCCCAGAGAAGTTAAGTAACTAAAAGAGGCTCAGCTAGCTAGTTAGCCCTCTGCTCCGGTTAGATCCAGGGTTTCCCAACTTCAAGTCTGTAGCTTTGCCATCCACCCCACCAAACTGCTTCTTTTCATTCAAACTGCCCCCTTGGACAATTGTAGATGGTCACAGTTTTTAGCACTGATGCAAATTTTGATCAATTCCACTGCCTCACATTTCTAACCATTCTCAGAAACGTTTATCCCACAGGCATCTAAGATAGTGCTGTAATAACAGGATTTTTTAAAATGTCTTTTCTCAGAAAGAAATAACCAGCCAGAGCTCCAGGCTTCTGCTTCATCGTTATATAATACTTGTCTGGGACTGCAAATCACTTGCAAAAGGACAAGGCCTGGAGGAGGCGAGGGTGGGTGTGAATCTTTTGTGGTTTCTTGAGTAACGTGAGACGATCTGTCATTCGAGAGAGGCCGGAGCCTGTGCTCTCACATCCCTGCGCGATCAGGCTCTTTTCTGTCATCTTTGGAAACAGTTTCTGAGGCTGTCACCGAATTGGGGTGGAATACAACAGTTGCAGACAGAGCTGCTTTTCTCTCTTCCCTTCCACCCAAGTAAGAGAACAGGCTAATAATAAACCAAAGTTCTAGAACTTGCTTTTGAACTGAAAATACCTCCGAAGAAAACCTGTTTCTTCCATCCTGCAAATGGAAGGAGACGCGATCAGAGCAGGGAACTGGCGTATTTTCTGTGAAAGTCCGCCCTCTAGTGATGTGTTTCGGTAACGACTGGCTCTCGGGAGAAGTAAACAAAATTACCATACCAAAAAGAATTTTTTATGGGGGAGGGAGACCTATAGCGAACTCATTAATGTTCAACTTTACAGTCCTAAGTTAGCAGTTATGGAGGATCCACTGAGAGATTTGCACAAGGGAAATTCAAAACACTTCTGTTACTTGGGGAGCTCTCCAAATACCTTGTTGCCGGGCGTATTTATAGAGAAGTGAAAATACAGCAACTCCGTAGGGGCAACGGTGGAAAGATTTTGGTTATTTGCATTAAACCCTCAGCAAAATAGTCGGAAGCAGTGTGAGGTCGCTTCAGATGGGCAGATGGACAAGAATACCAGAGCAAGTAGAAATACTTTTTACAAAATGTTTTGACTAAAAACGAATGAAGTTTGTTTTGTTTTTTTTTTTTTAACACAGTACAATAAGCTGTGCCTTCAGTGGAAAACCCTCCACTGATGACTCTTGTCTTTCTACTCTTTTGCCTCCTTGTAAAAGCCCAGCAAGCTGCTGCTTATCTTTACTTCAGTATTTAGATTGAAAGGGCAGTGAGAGAAAGCCTTTATTAAGCATTCCACTCAGCCATATTCCATTCCGTGGTTCCTGCTTACATTTGATAAGGAACGAATTCCAATGATCTACGGTTAGCTGCTAGTAGCGAGAGAATTTTTCCCTCATAATTCCCTTCCCTGCTTCTCCTTTTTCACTCTGCTCACCCTCCCACACCTAATTCAGACCCCCTAAACTGCCTCCATTATTCATCCCAATCATTCCTCACCAAGCCATGCACAGTCATCCACGTTTATTTCCTTAAAGATTCTCAGTTTAACCTCTTGGTGCCTGAGTCTAGCACTCACTGGGACTGAGCACAAGTTTTCCAGTACCCACTCTTGAGCCGATTGAACGGGAGCCCATCAACAAACAGACTACGTTACATAAGCCAAGATCCAGGCTAGCTATGATCACACCGCCACAGCTTCACCCACGTGCTTGGAGAATCTCCACCAGCCCCTGGTGAGAAGCAAACCCAGACGTCTGTAGCTGTGTGTACATTTTGTGCCAGGCAGCAAGCACTGGGGTATAGAATAGACTCTCTGCATTTGTGTATTCTGAAATGGAAATACTTAGCAGAATTCATGTTGCCCCAAGGGGAATACAGAAACATGCTTTCCTTTTAAATTCCTTCAGCTCTTTATTAAGAATAGCAGTGTGCTGGGGGCGGCTTTAGCTCATTTGCTTTACTACCTGGTCAGCATGGGTTTGGTGACTAGGGTGAACAGAGCAGCCGTGATTCCTTCTTCCTGCTCCTTGCCTGAGCTTTCTCAGTTGGCTGCTCTGTAAGAAGAAAAGAGGGCATCACGAGAAATTGAATACCCTCTGTGATAACCTGAATCATAGCTGCTCAGGTTCCAAACCCCATTTAAAGAAGTCTAAATCTGAGACGGAGATTCGCTTTGAGAAACGAGCAGGCAAGTAAAACCTCTCTCCACTTGGACAGAGATTGTCATTAGAAAAAGGAGACTGGAATTGTAGTCATTTTTCATACTGCGTGATTTCAGTTGATTCTAAGTAGGTCGTTGCACTTCGCCTCTGCTCCTCTGTTCAGCTGATGCTCATTCAGATATGGGCAGATGACAGCAATGATTGAGCATTGCTTATAAGTGGAAATAATATTTTCCTACCAAGATACCATACACACATTTAGTATGCAAGAAAACTCCCTTCTAACATTTTTGAGATCAAATTTATATTATATGGATATTCTCTCATTGTTATAGGTTTAACATTACATTGTAGAAGGGAGATCATTAGAATTCTAAAAGGGAGAGCAAAGAAGGAGGAGATGGAGAATAGAAAATGGAAAGGGGGAGAAAAGAAAAGAGAGGAAAAAAGAAAAGAAGAAAGTGAAAGGGTCCCGGAATATTTAAAGGTATGAAAGAGAGCAAGTCTCACTCTAAGAGTGACGATCAGTTCATTGTTGCTAATTCGAGAAAACTAATGGCTTCTGAAAGCTCATCAGACTCTAAGGTTAGAGGTATCCCAGCTATACACAGCCCCCTCCCCAATGAGAATCATTACTGACAATAATGCAATAATAATACTGAGAGTGATATAGTGGGAAACGTCACTGATATGAGAAGTTATACATGAGAATCACATGGAGGGAGAAAGAATAGGCTGAGGACCCTGGAAATAAGCAAGGGAGAAAGAAATGAATTCCTTCACTGCAAATGAAAGACACCAAAAACACATTTGAAGGTAAGCTATAGAAACTCTCAAAGAGGAAAGTAAACCCAGAAATTAAGTCATTGAATACCTACAATACCCCCATTCCAAACAATATAGGAAAACAACAACTCCTTGTTAATAAGTGAAGAGGAGTGTGTCATTCTCAGGGACAATTGGTCACTATGTGGCAGTCACTCTGCAGAGAGCTGGAGTCTACATTTTTCCCATGACTGTCAGAGATTATTGTTATGTAAATGTGGGTGGGTGACAACTAGTTTTGGGTTCAGTGAGGATATTTTAAGCATTTTTGGATTAATAATTTCTAAATTCTTCAACAAAGGCTTTCCAAAACCTAAAGTCTGAATTGTCTTCAATTACAAAGTTCTGAACTTCTTTATGAGTTGCCTTTCTTCTAGCTTTTGTTGTTGATGATGGTGGTGGTGGTACAGGTGGTATTTTGTTGTGACAACGATGAAGTTGTACAAATAAGACGATGAGGTTGTACAAATAAAGGAGACAAAAGGGATAGGTCTTTTACACTGCAGCAGTTTCTGGTAAGAATCGATTCTTATGAAGGGTTTTGCTGCCATCTAGTGGCTATTATGTAGAACTGCCTTATTCTGACGTAAAATTCATTGAACTAGATTTTTTAATGCACCTACACTATGCCGAAAGTTAGTCATTTAAAACACTAATACTACATGGGAAAATTATTTGGAAAAGAATGAATATATGTACTTGTATAGCTGAACCACTTTGCTGTACACATGAAACTAACACAACATTGTAAATCAACTGTACCTCAATATAAAATAAAAAATAATAAAAAACAAAAGCAGTTTTAATAAAAGTAGATTTAAAAAAATACTCATACTACTGTTTTTAAAATACTGCTAATGATGATTTATCCTGCCACTGATATGTCCCTAGTATACTGGAAGAATCAGCTAGTTTGATGTAAACTAAACCAAGAATAATAGAGAGTCGGACACAACTGAGCAACTGGGCACACTCACACACACGATGCTGACTACATGTCAGACAGCCACCTAAGTGCTTTACATGTTTTAACTCACCTAATAGTCTCAATAACCCTTTAAGGTACTATTTTTAGCCTCATTTAAAGAGGGAGCTAAGGCTCAGAAGGATTATATAATTCCCCTAGAGTCACACAGAGTAAATGCTGGACCCAGGCTGTGAACCAGGCCAACTGGCTGGAGTTCTACTATGGTAGAGTCGTATGACAAGTATAATCAAAGGAATATATAGTAATTTTAGGAAATAAGTCATGGCAAGAATTTGGAGTAGGGGAGAGATCTAAAATATATTTAGGGGATAGATTTAATAGGACTTGGTGGACAATTGGATGAGGAGCAAAGGAGGAAGGAAGTTGTTAGTTTCTGGGTAAGCAAAATGGGAGATGGTAATCAATCAAGAAAGTACATTTTGAAGTAAGCATAAATGGGAGGAGAATGGGTGAAGGTCAGACTCTCATTTCTTGTGTAAAGGCTTAGAAGTGATGAGAAGTAAACTATTTCAATGAAAACTTTTAACATTAGGAAAAGATCTCTGCATGATTAGGCAAACTATTCCTTAATATTGTGAATCATTGACTTGAGGAAGGCATATAAGATTATACTAATCTAATAGGACTTTGTAACACCTTTGATACTTCTGAAATGGAAAATGTTTACCATGAGGTATACCTATATCTAAATGTTCAAATGTTTTACTATAGAGTATACCAAAAGTGTGTAATGTGGGGTCCCCTATATGTTCTCATGAAATTTTTCACAGTTCTATTAAAGCTGGAGAGGCCTTGGAGTTCATGTATTCCAACCCCCTCATTTTGCAAATATAGAAAGCTATGTCAAGGGAAATTAATATTTTTGAGCACCTACATTATAATAAGGAACTGAAGGAGTCATTCTGTGGGATTAAAAGAAGTGTAATACAGAGATCTTATTCTCAAGTTTATGCGTTAGTTGGAGAGATGACAATATAGTGTACAAAACAGTTGTTCTTCTGATCTGCTCAGAATCCATTCCCTTCTTTTGGTCACAGCACCATATATTTCTTTGGGGAAGCCACTCCTCCACTCTCAGTGATTTATCTGGAGCGGACATCACCCCTGGTTCCAAGTGATACAACCTAGCCAATAAAACTAGTAGCCTGTTTCCATGGTGATTAGTTGATCCAGGGATGGGCTCATTGCATAGCCCAGTCAATAAAAGAAAATGAATGATTTTTAACACTTTTTCGAAAAAATGCGCTCTTTCCACTCACTGAGGTTGCCAAACTGAAAGGAAGTCAGTCTAGAACTGCTGGAGGCAACCATGTGAAGAGTATCCTGAGAACAAGGCTGCCAGTGGAAAGAAGACCAAGAGAAAAAAAGACTTTGAAAGTTGCTGGCCATGTCTCATTCTCTAAATCAAATGACCCTAGAACTTTCCAGATTCAGCGTCCTCTTTACCATGAGTTCTCCATTCCTGAGGTCTTTATTTTAATCATCCACATGCTTAACAGAATTCTCTTTCTGAGAAGTTACATTCCTTGATTCTCATGTCTCCCTGTTGCCTTTTTAATTGAACGATTGGTTAGCTGGGTATAATACTCTTGAGTCCCATTTTCTTTCCCACCTGAATTTGCAGATATTACTCCATTGCTTTCTGACATTAAATGTGGCTTAGGACTGCCAGATAAAATACAGGATGCCCAGTGAATTTTAAATTTCAGATGAATGATGAATGTTTTTAGTATAGGGCTGTTCCAAATGTTGCATCTAAATTTTAAAATTTAACTGGGGAGCCTATATTTTTGTTTGCTGCACTGAGAAACCTTAATAATGCTTTGGAAAAGTTACAGGAAAGTCTAATTACTCTTCCACCTCCTTACCCTGTAGATGACTTGCTTTTCTATTTTCTAATTACCTGCACACCAAAATTTCTTTTTTAAAGTTGAAGGTCAATAATGAATATAATTTGTTTTCTTTCTTTTTTCCATGGTACAAAGGATACATTTTTGATATTAATATTTCCTTTTACCTTCATTTCAGTAACACAGTTGTCTACTATGTTGGATTACCTATTTTCCATTTCATCTTTCCTATTTACCTTTTTGCCTCCACATATATGTACATATATGTACTAAGACTATCTCAAATATTTTCCTATGCCTATTTTCAACCTTAAAATAGTCTTCTCCTTGCTGTCTCAAATTAATTTTTTGAAGTGCAATGGTAAACAAATTTCTTAACCTCTGAAGTCTCCCTTTTCTCACTTTGTTGTTTTATCATCTGTCTACTACTACTTGTTTTATTGAATTTATATTCTTACAAAGTCTTTTGTAATTTGTATTACACAAATTATGTGTATAAGGATAAATCTTATTCTTCCGATTCTAGAAAAAGGCCTTCTGTCTTTTGTTTATTTATTCATTTATTACTGTTCATTTGCTTAAACCTACCATTCTATTATTGATTGATCTGCTATTATTCTTCTATTATTGATTTATCTGTCTGTCTCTCTAGCCATTATTTACCTGTGATACATTTCCGTTCCCTGACATTTTATTTCATCTTGCTAATGCTGAATGTGAGCAGCTTTGTGCAAATCTGTCTGCTCAGAAATTGCATGGGTAAATTTTAATTGATACTTTTCACACTTTATACAGGGTAAGTCTGTCCTTCTCCCTGTTGGAGAGCTGGATATTACATTCTTTTGTGTAGGTGGAAGCCATGTAAAGAAGGCAAGGGAGATAATTCCCTGGGAACTGAGATCACCCCTTGCTAGGGAATCTGAAATCCGCTTTTTCCTCTGAGGCCTTATTAAATTTCCAAGCTGGAATCCATTTTACCATCATGTTTGAAAGGAATTTAGAGGTAACAAAGCCTTCTATACTTTGGGGAATTAATATAAGGAGATAACATAAAGCCCTTTTTTTTGCAAAAGAAAAAAAAAGTGTTATAAACTGCTTAGCACCAGTCTAATACTGGCACAACTACAAGTTTCATGGAATTTGTTTCTCTTTCATTCAGATTTCAACCTGAAATCTTTTGAAATATACCTCTGTGTGGATGGAGGGAAGACAAGGGGCAGAGTGACTTCAAGACCCCTCCATTTTAAGTAGGTGCGTGCTCACTGGAAGGAGGCTGGTCAAGCTGGAGTGTTGTGTGTCAAAAGGACCATAATATCAGTATAACAGACATTATGTGTCTGCTTTGTTTTAAAACCATGTTTATTTTACGTGATTTTTACTGCATTTCATATGTGGCTTTAGGGATAGGCCCTAACATTCATAATCAGCCTTTATGTCTCTACTTCTCTACACAAGCTCTCCATTTCAGCCAAAGTGACCAACTCATTATGACCTAGTTTTTAATTTAGTCTCTGAAATTTGGCTTCTGTAATGCTACTCCTCTGAAATACCTTCTTTCACCCATTCTTACACAACCTTTAAGATTCAGTTAAAAGTCCTCCTCCTTCACAATGCTTCCTCTGATTGTGCCAGTCTAAAGTGATTGCTCCCACACCCCCAGAATGTGTTACTCTCTGAGTAAATTCTTCAGCTCTATCTTCCATTTCAGTAGTTCACTCTTTAGCTCTGTCTAATCTATGATTTATCTACTGACTTTGTGTTTTAATGGCTATTTTTTTTTTCATTTCAAAGAAAATCAGTTCGTTCTTTTTCAAGCCTGCTTGGTCTTTTTGGTGGTACTTTGGTATTTATCATACTGTGTCATGTGTGTGTGCTTAGTCTCTCAGTCACGTCAGTCATACTTCCTAGCACAAGCACATATTTAACAATCTCATCATCTAAAAGACTTGAGGGCCTGATCTAACTGTTGGTTGTGTTGGCTACCAGTGTATCTTAAAAAGAATGGTTTTTTCAGATGGTAAGCTCATGTTTAGTGAGGCTTTATCTGCAGGAATCTTTTGTGGTCTGGGTTGAGGGTGTGACTGACACTCCAGACAAGATTGGTGTTTACTTCTACCAGGGGAATCACTGGATGGAGACTACTTTTTCTGTTCATTTCATGGATTGGAGTATACTGGATTGTAAAGGGAGTAGATATATGAACAGAAATACAACCAAGTGCAAGATTTAGGTTCCAACTTTTCGAGTGAAGGACCTGGGGAACAGGGTGGTTGTCTTGCTGGCAGTAGGTAGATTTTGCTTCTGTTCCACCCTTTCACTGTGGCATAGCTTATGACCTAATCCCCTTGGTTACAGAAATGAGCAAAAGCCACCATTCCCAAACCCTGAGCAGCAAGAGCTCGAACTTCCCCCTCTTACAACTCTCCTCTTCCAGTTTTCCTCTCCATTTTTGGTTTTTGAGGGGAATTCCTTTAGTTTCCTCTTATCTCAGCTTTGTATAAAAAGGATGTTTATTATGTTTCATTAATTATTTCTTGGTGTTTTGTGTTGGAATGATTAATATTACCTAATACACTACTTTAGAAGAAATGAAAAGTTACAATTGGTTCAATAATTAATCACAGAGAGCCTTGTGACAGATCCCCTATTGTTGTCTTGATCTATTATTTAAATCTTAAGGAATTTCTCACACATTCTCTGCTCAAATAAATTACCAAAAAAAAAAAAAAGAAACCAGAAATTGTATCTCACAGCCCTTTTGGTTTATGATAGTGTTTTGCCTAGCATGGATCCAGGTTGATTAATAGAAAATAAATTGTTTGAGAATGCTTAGTTGAACACAACTAGTCAGAGATACAAATCTGAATATTCCAAGTTTTTTTTCAAATATTGATACACCATTAATACAGAACTATTTATAGAAAATGGAGATAGAATGTTGAGCAAGCAGATGTGGTATCTTCCCTTATAGAGATTCCAGCACAGGGTAGATTTACGGTCCTTTAATTGTTTTAAAGCATATGTATCCATTTCTTCTCCAGAAGTTTGTGTCTTCTCACACACACACTAATTTTTTTGTTTTTTATTTATAATTCATTCTTGTCCACTTATTCCAGCTATGCCAGTTTGCAAATGCTTTAATAAATTGTTACATCTGCCTCTAGCTCTAAATGAATCATCTATAAGCAAATTAGTATAAGAATTAACATTTACAATATTCAGTTCATGTATTTATAATTTCTGTGCAACCTAGAATAATTGCACAAATTTTAAACACAGTCATAAAAGTTAATTTTGTCTACCTTCTCATTAACCTTTTCATCCTTTTAATTTTCAAGCATCACCATTAACCTAATTTATTTAACATGTTTTTACTCTCTTTGCATAAACACTTATTTTTTAAGTATTCCTAGCTGAATTTGGTGTTTCGTGGTCAGCATTCGTACAGTGTCTGCTGTCAGGATTGAAGCTGTAATGCAAAGCATGTGCAACCACAATGTGAATGCAAGGACAAGCTTAAGGTTGCTTACGCTGCTGGCCTGAAGGCAGATCGATCTGATGTTTGCCTTGCTGCTAGACAGGAGACAGAAATCTCTTTCTGGATTTTAAGAAAGAAAAACTGTATCTAAACATTGATCTTTATATGGTTTTCATGGGCTTAGGGCCATCATTAATCAATGCAGCTAGTTATAGTTTGAGGTCAATGACAAATAAACCTCAATTTTCTCTGATGGAAGGCCACTTTTCCAGCTGACAGCTGATACCTCTACACACAGGCTCTCAAAGAATTAGAAATTTAAAAAATGAATAGAGTGAAAATTACCCTAATTCTAAAGAAATGAACAAAAAATTTTAAAGGCACAGGAAAAGGTTGCAAAAATCATCCCAGATTACTCAAAAATGTTCAGTAAGTGAAAATCAATTATTGGGAATAATTATTTCAACAATTTGTGTTCAAAAAATCATCTGGGACTCCCTAATAACAGTTAGCATTTATGAGCTGCCCATCCCACATACTCTTTTTATGACAGGCCTTAGACACTCCTCTCATAGAAAGGCAGGGAATCCATGTCCCCTTCCTTTGAATCTGGGCAGGCTTAGTATTATGGTAGAAGTGATGCTGTGTGACCACTGAGGCTAAGTAATGAACAGTGATGCAGCTTCTACCTGATTCTCTTGAGTTGCTCGTGCTGTGAGGAGACCCAGACTAGCTTACTCAGAGAGACCACCTGCAGAAGCCAAGTGTAGATGTTCTAGCTGATCACCTGGATGAGGTCCCGCCAAAGCCAGCAGGAACCACCAAACACTATAAAGGAAGATGCCCCGAAGTGATTCCAGACCCTAGCTGTGGAATCAATCCCAACCTTTGAGTGTTCCAGCTGAGGTCCCAGATATTGTGGTACCATCTCTGCTGTGCCCTATCTGAATTCCCGACCACCGAATCCATGAACATCATAAAACGGTTGTTTTAGACCACTATGTTTGAGGTGGTTTGTTATGCATTGGTAGATAACCAGAACATAGCCTTCGTCAATATGGTCCAAAAGGATGGTGAAGAAGAGAAATCCTCTCACAAGAGAATATCAAGCAGTTCATCTCTCTACCTACTTTGTGTGGAAAGGGAGATGGCCTGAGGTCAGAATCTACACAAATGCCTTGGCACTGAGTAAAGACCTGAATAACTAACTGCACATGACTTAAGTGTTAAGTCTCTCAGTTGTGTCCAGCTCTTTGCGACCCCATGGACTGGAGCCTTCCAGGCTCCTCTGTGCATGGAATTCTCCAGGCAAGAATACTGGTGTGGGTTGCCATTCCCTTCTCCAGGGAATCCTCCTGACCCAGGGATTGAACCGGGGTCTTCCACACTGCAGGCAGATTCTTCACCATCTGAGCCACCAGGGAAGTCCTAAAGGACCTAAAAGACATGACCCAAAGGAAACACAATTGGAAGATTGGTGACAAGGATTGGGAAAAGGCTGTGTGGGTGAATTTCTATGAGTGGACTAGGAGACTGAGAATATTTCTATCCAGTGTGAATGGCCACCAGAAAGCCCCACAGCCTTGTTTATCCAATGTCGTCAGCTAGACTTTATTCCCAGCCCAGAGCTTGCTCAGAGGACTCAGGTTGGTCAGGATGAAGCCTATGCCTGGGGAAGAGAACAAGCCTGTTCTCGCTTTAACAAGGCTAAATGCTCTATTTTCCAGAAATCTTCTTGTTTTGAAGCCCACAAGTCTTGCTTCTTTTTTAAGGAATTGATTGTTCCCTGAAGAAAAGAAACTCTGCCAATTATATTTAGTTTGAACCAACTGAAATTGCTATTTTTCTAAGTCAAAATGGTTGAATGTTAGCAATGTCATTGGCTCAAACTAATATTCCAGAGATTATTTTGTTGAGGGTGGATAAGTAGACTATCTGATTTTTTTTAAAAGGCAATTTATTGGTCTTTATGCATACTGCCCAAGATCAGTTCAAGAGCTGTATCAGTGGAGAAGTTATCTTGTGTCTTTATTCTGTGATATAATCTTCTTAGTTATATAAAAATGCTGACTGTAATGTCAGTCAAACAATGCTTCGTGAAAGCTTAGTAATGTAGGAGGATTGAGAAAAATGAAGGGAGAAGGAGGATGAAATGACTGGTAGAATTAAAAGGGAATCAGCTTCTGCCATCATAAAAGACACACCTGACTGCTTTACTAAATTTGAAGACGATGAAGTACAGAAGAAGCACTTACCTGTCTGAGTCATGGGTAAGACGGAAGACAGTAATTGCACTGTTCTTTACTTCTTTCCTGAAATTTGCCTCTGAAGATAATGGGAAGTTTATTAGAAGCAGATAACGTTTCTTCCAGAAGAAGTCATCTGGAAATAAAGGAAAACATGAAATGTCTCAAGCACAACATGCTTTGCTGTGTCTTGCCCAAGAAAAGCCTTAAGAACGTGCCAAGCAGTATCTCACTTCGTTATGCCAGGCACCCAGCAAAATGCACTTGGAGAAAATACACTCAGAGGAGGACGCACAGTCACACCACATCATCTTTATTTCTCTTTCTCATTCACCCACAACATTCAAATTCAAATAGTATTTGTTGGCAGCTGTCCTAGACTCTTTGGGGGGCATCAGTGAACACAGCACACAAAATGGGAGCTCCTCGGGAACGGGCTTTGCAGAATTAGGGGTGGGGAGAGCGAGCTAGAGAACAAAATCATGACTAGAATACAGAAGTAAATTTATAACATGGGTTAAAAGGTCATCTGAGCTATGCAGGAAAAAAAAAAAAAAGAACAGAAGAGCAAGAGAGGGTTCAGGAACACACAGACCTGAGTGCAGAGGGCAGGTTGCAATTTTAAATCAGGTGGCCACAGTGGAGCTCATTGAAAAGGTGAGATGTGAGCAAAGATGTGAAAAAGGTGAGCATTAGCCAAGTGGATCTGGGGCAAGGCTGTTCCAGGGAAAAGGAATAGCTGGTGCACAGGCCCTGAGACAAGAGGGCCTTTCTTGTGTGGGCTGTGAATAGTAGGGAGTCCCGTAGGGCTGGAGTGGAGAGAGCAAGACGAATAGGACAGGTAATCAGAGGAAATGGGAAGCCTTACTACTCAGAGCAGGGATCCAAAGACCAGCAGCACCCAGCTTCTCCTGGGAGTTGGTTAGAAATGCAGAGTCTCAGGCCCCACCCAGACCTACTGTGTCAGAGTCTGCATTTTAATAAGATCCCTGGGTAACTCGTATCATACGAAAACTTGAGAAGCGGCGATGTCAAGTCTGAAAGGCCCTTGTTCGCACTTGAATTTTGACTGTGAGAGAGATGGGAGTCATTGCAGAGTTGTGAGCACAGGAGCCCCAAGCTCTACCTTCCGTTTCAAAGGATCACTGTGGCCCGTCCCATTGGGAAGAGCTTCTAGGATCAAAGCAGAGGGAACAATCAGGAGGAGATCACCATGATCCAGGGGGAAGATGTGGAGTGGGGTCCAGAGCCCCAAGCAGATTGCCTGATCCTGCTCCCTCTCCAACCCATCTCCTTCTCTCCAGCTCCCCTTCCTCAGCTTTGATTCAGACACACAGGTCAGTTAGACATGGAAGGGTTAGAAGATGCTTTGGAAGAAAGTCACCTTTCCAATCCACTCCCTTAAAGAGGGCCCTGGGTGCTCTGGGAGCAAACACGGGTGGCCTAACCAAGTCCCATCATAGCCAGAAGAGTCTTCACAAGTAGATGCTTGGGCTGAGCTTAGGAGAAGTGAGAATTAAACTAGAAGGTGTGGGGAGAGGAGGGAAATAACATCCCGGGAAGAAACAGCAACGTATGTGAAGACACAGATGTGAGGAACTGTCTGACACACCTTGCCTGAGCAGAGTAGGGGGCTGCGGGGACTGGTGGGAAATAAGACTAGAGGACTAATCAGATCCCAAAGTGCCTCGTGCACTGCAGTGAGAAGTTTGAAATATCTAGAAAGCTCTGAAGACATAATGTCAGATTTCAAGGCGGGAGTACGTTGTACATTTTAGAAAGAGCATTTAGGAAGCAATGCAGAGGACAGATAAACTGGGGATGAGCCTAGAAGCAGGAATAATAGTGTTCAGTCGATAAAGGATGAGCATCATTCATCCCAGGACACAAAGCCCAGGATTAGGGATCTGAAACGCCTGAGCCAGACCCGGCTGCCAGCTCCAAACTTTATAATCTCGGCAAGTTCCCGAACTTCTCAAACTTCAGTTTTTCTTCCATGAGATTAGGTATCCCTCATTTCCATGATGATATCTCAGGCTACTGTTGGATCAAATGAGATACTATATATAAAGCCCTTGGCATGCAGTAAATACTAAACAAGTTGCCTTATAAAAGCAGTCCAAGAGATCCTAATTTGCAGCCAAGGACAAACCACCAGTGGAGTCCAGCTACTTCATTTCTGTGTGAAAACACAAAAGCACACGGAAGAGAAATTATTTGTTCAAGGACACACTTGTAGCCAGGAAAATGTCAGGAGTTGAGTCCAGCATATTTTGACATTGGTGTCGTCTCTCTCAGCCACATCTCTAAGATGTGGATAATGACAACAGGCTCTACCTCATAGGGTTGTCGAAAGGATGAAATTGATTCAGGCACACAGAACACTCAGCACAGTTCCAGGCACCATCTGAAGCATTAGTTAAATGTTGGCTATTGTTATTAGTTATGTTCCAACTTATGGACCAGCATTCTTTCCAAATCTCTCCCACTTTGTATAGGCCTCTCATGAATTTTAATTGTTGTTTGTCTCATCCCTCATGGCTGCACTCACGGGAATAGATTTTTAGATATTGAACTGAAAGAAAAAATTAACAAGCTGACTAGTTCTAATTCTTCCTGCCGGCTGATGATACCCAGAGTTTTAATCAAATGAACCAAATATAACTGTGTACCAAACATCCGTGCTCATGCACAGGCCTGGCCAGGTGCTGTTTGTGCTGTCACTGGGTTTTTTATGTCACCATTTCCTGTGTGTAATCAGTAATCGACACCAAAGCTCTAACAAAATGACCGGTTTTAGAGTGCCATTAGCTGTCTCCCTGGGTTTGGCTGTAAATGTAACATAAGTAGGATCTTTAATACATCAATTTCTTATTGCAGGCATGTGTATCTTCCTGAAGTAAAACGCTCTGGGAGGAGCTGAGTGGGTGAGTATTTTGGCTTGTTTTTCAGCTACAAGATGACTTTGATGTTCTTCTACTATTACCTGAAATGTGTGTGCTGTTGCAGAAAGCATCCTTCTCAAGGGAAGGACATGGGTATTGCTGGAGCTCAAGGACTGTTTTTGTTATGTGTACAAATGAGGCAAGAGGTTTGTAAATGTGCTTCTTACAGAAAGCTGCCCTGGTAGTACATCTAAATATCCTAACCCTTAATTAACCACTATAGACCATCTTTTGCCTCTTTCGTGTAGAGCACAGAGCTTTCAGATTTGAGCAATTAGAGAAAATGTTTTCTTTGGCATATATAAAAGTTATAATTGCCACTAGAAGCAAGGTAGCTCTATAATTGCCAGAGCCAAGACAACAAGATGTTTCCAAAGGTGCTTTAATTAGAGTTTTTTCCATGTTCCATCTTATCATGAAATTGAAAATACCAACCATGAAAACTCTGTGGATAAGCTTACTTTTTATTTTGTTACATACTTCTGTAGAGATTCTTGTGTTTTTTTTAGAATTGTATATTCAATAGAATTGTAGATTCAAGAAATGTAAACTTGTTAATTTGGATGACCATGAGGAAAAGTGACTTAATTAAGGAACAAATCAATAAAAACATTTCAAGGGTTATCATGGGTTTCTGATTAAACAAATTTTGAAGTCTATAAAAAAAGTCACTATAGATAATTTATCAGTTGGAACTTGTACAAGGTTTGGGATTTCAAGCTTAACCCGTCTCTCTGGACAAGTAAGCTAATTTTGTGTTTCCTAGTACATGGGGTGAGATGGGAGGGAATGCAGTGCAAAACCAGTACTTCATTGCTCTTTTACAAGACACATTTACTTGAACATGGAAATTTTTAGTTTCAACCATTGTGACCCTCCTGAAAAGTAGGAAGAACTTAGAATAAGCATCTGGAAGAAATGAGTACCTTGCAGCTGATGTCATCCAAAACTCATTCTTAATTTTAACATCATGAAAGTATGCCTTACAAATTTCCCATGTTCTCAGAAATTGTAAATGTGATAAAGTGCCTTGTTGGCTCTAATTTCTCATCCCTACCTGTATCATACCTTTTGTCATGTAACTTTGGAGATCCTTCTTAAAGGCAGAGTTTTTATTGCTACCCTTTGTCTTTGAGCTAGGCCATGTGATATCCTTTGGTCAAGCGAATGTGGGTACAAGGGTAGAATGACCATCAAAGCCTTGGCCTTAGAGGTTTGCATGTTTCTGCTTACTCTCTTGTGGCTCTGCCATCACATTAGAAGATCATGCCTGAGGATCAGAGACATGTGGACTTGAGCCTCCCACCCAGAGCCCAGCCTAGGCCAGCCAGTCCTAGGCAACCACATACTTGCGAGCAATTAGAAATAAGTGCTGTTTAAACTACCAACATTTGGGGTGGCTTGTGATGCAGGAGTAGTTAACTCACATGATCCCATAACCAGTGACTGACTTGAGCTTCTCTAGGTTGTGACCTCTAAATACATATACTGGTTGAGTTTCTATAGTAGAGAAGTTATTATCCAACTCTAATCTCCAGGAAAGATTATTTCTCTATGATATGAATACATCAAAAAATAAGTTGTCATCGATCAATTCTGGGCTCTGTGCTCTGCTGGGTTCTGATACACAGGATCAGTTCAGTTCAGTTCAGTCACTCAGTTGTGTCCAACTCTTTGCGACCCCATGAACTGCAGCACACCAGGCTTCCCTGTCCATCACCAATTCCCAGAGCTTGCTCAAACTCATGATATACAGGATGGAATACACAAAAGTGGTTCCCAAAGTCTCAGACATAGGTATATGCTTTCTAGTAACTGAAAAACTGGAACCATAACTGCAAAGGTCATTCAGACTGGAGGCTGTAAAACCTTCTTTTTTCAGGGTTCCATTTCCTATAGCCAGGTATTGTAATATCGTGGCCTGTGTTTGAACACTGAAACCAGTGTGGCAAGCACTGTCTCTTGCCTGATTCAGTAAAGGTTCAAGAGTGCCTCTTGTCCTGATTTTCTGGAATTTCCCAGGCAAGAATACTGGAGCGAGTTGCCATTTCCTCCTCCAGGGGATCTTCCCCACCCAGCGATCACACCCATCTCTCTTGCATCTCCTGCACTGGCAGGAGGATTATTTACCAACTGCGTCACCTGGGAAGTCTGATTTTCTGTAGCGATGACTAGTTAAGTTAGGTGTGTGACCCATGGAGGAATGGGAAATTCTCACAGGCCACAAGCCTTTCAGTATACACAGATGTGTAAGAGAGGCTGGCCTAATGTGTGGTCGGACAGTGGGCAGGAAGTAGAACTTGGATTTACTCACCATTAGAATAGAAAGACGATCCCTGAGAACAGGGCCACTGGGCAGAGGTAGGAGGGCTGGACTGTGATAAAGAGGAGAGCAAGGGGGAAGGAAGAAGATGGGTAGAACGCCGAGCTAGAATCTGACACCACTCTTTCCCAAAGGACCTGATGTTAGTTATTTTTGCTTGTTTGGATGTGTTTTAGCACCGCATGGGATACAGAACCTTGGGGGACTTTCAGTTTTGTGGTCTTGGGTGTTCTTTGTTCTGCGCTTCCTTTTCTCTGACATCAAGAACGAGGACCATTTGGGGACAAGATTGGTCCTCTAGTTTGGAAGTGATATCTTTCTCTGCCCATGAAGCCTCCACATTTGTCAAAGGACTCATGCATCCTTTGGGCATGTGGAAGCAATTGTCTCATTCAGGAGACAATTGGAAGCTGAGTTCTCTGAGAGCAAGGACGTTGCTTGTTGAGTCCTTCTCTTGGATCTTGGCCCCTAGGTTCTGCTATGCCACACCAAAGGAAGCTCTTGGACTCTCTGCCTCCCTCCTCTCAACCCACGCAGGGCATTCTGACCCATCTAGATATCAGCAGGGGATGACTCATCAGTGGGTTGCCTCTGAGTCATGGCTTGGGCCTGATGTGGAAAGGCAGAGTGAATGCAGCACTTGAAAATTAATGTGAATTGGTATTCATTTGGGATTTGTACTTAATATTAATGTAAATTGACTCAATGTTAGTCCTCCTTTTAGTTTAATAAGAATAATGATGGCAAGATATTCAAAGTCGTTCTGATGACTTCATTCCTGATTCAGAATCAGGCTGAATATCCATCATTTTTGATATTGAACCCTAATATCAAAGTAACTGCTGATATCAAATGATGACTGAGTTGATGAGACTCCATAATTATTTTTTATTAAAGTATAGTTGATTTGTAGTGCTGTTAATTTCAGGTGTACAGCAAAGTGATTCAGTTTTATATATATATTCTTTTCAGCTTCTTTTCCATTATAGATAATCACAAGATATTGAATATAGTTCCCTGTGCTATACAGTAGGTCCTTGCTGTTAATTTTATATATAGTAGTGTGTATATGTTAAACCCTAACTCCTATTAATAATTTAGCCTTCCCCCCTTTGCCCCTTTGCTAACCATGAGTTTGTTTTCTATATCTATGAATCTATTTCTGTTTTATAAATTAGTTGATTTGTATCATTATTTTTAGATTCCACATATAGGTGATATCCTATGGTATTAGTATTTCTCTTTCTGACTTACTTCACTTAGTATGATATTCTCAATTCCATCTATGTTCCTGCAAATGACATTATTTCATTCTTTTTATGGCTGAATAATATTCCATTGTGTATATATACCACATCTTCTTTATACATTCATCTGTTGGTAGATATTTATGTTGCTTCCATGTCCTGGCTATTGTCAATAATGCTGTTATGAACATTGGGATGCATATATCATTTCAAATTAGTGTTTCCTCTGAATATATACCCAGGAAGGGGATTGCTGGATCATATTGCAACTCTATTTTTAGTTTTTAGAGGAACCGCTCTACTGTTCTCCATAGGTGAGTCCATAATTCTTGATACAAAATAACTTCAAAATCAGTGCAATTGACCATTTTCCTTTGGAGAGAGGAGCAGATTTTCCCATGCGATCAGCATCTTGAACTGTTGCTGTTGTTGTTCACTCACTCAGTCGTGCCCAACTCTTTGTGACCCCACGGACTGCAACATGCCAGGCTTCCCTGTCCTTCACCGTGTCCCAGAGCTTTCTCAAACTCATGTCCATTGAGTTGGTGAAGCCATCCAACCATCTCATCCTCTGTTATGAACATCCTCAACCTTCTCCTCCTGCCTTCAATCTTTCTCAGCATCAGGGTCTCTTCCAATGAGTTGGCTCTTCGCATCAGGTGGCCAAAGTATTGGAGCTTCAGCCTCACCATCAGTCCTTCCAATGAATATTCAGGATTTATTTTCTTTAGGACTGACTGGTTTGACCTCCTTGCAGTCCAAGGAACTCTCAAGAGTCTTCTCCAACATTGCAACTCAAAAGCATCAATTATTTGGCATTTAGCCTATTGATGGTCCAACTCTCACATCCATACATGACTACTGGAAAAACCATAGCTTTGACTACACATGGTGTGATCACTCACCTAGAGCCAGATATCTTGGAGTGTAAAGTCAAGTGGGCCTTAGGAAGCATCACTATGAACAAAGCTAGTGGAGGTGATGGAATTCCAGCTGAGCTATTTCAAATCCTAAAAGATGATGCTGTTAAAGTGCTGCACTCAGAACTGTTGCTAGTTTTGTTCTATTGATAATTCTGATTAATCTCTGTCATTCTGCTTATTTGTCAGCTACTCTCCTATTCCACAACATGGACCATAAACCATTTAAGATGACAAAATAATAATTTTGTCCTATGAACAGCTAAGTAGCCAACTCTTTAAGTTGTTATATTTCTTTCCTTTCTGGATTATATCCCTTCTTGAAGCTCTGAAGTCACTTTATCTAAGTTATTAATTTTCTTTAATTCTCTCAACAACCCCCTCTTGCCATCCCTCTTTCTCACATAAGGAATTTGAGTCAACTTTTCAGAGAGAGCCAGTAAGTGGACAGCAGTGATACAGTTATAAAGTCATGGAGCCAGACTTTGAACCCAGGCAGAATGACTCAAAAGTCCTATCTCTTAGCCTTTATGTTACTAACCTCACCAGATGCCTGAGTCTAAATTATCTATTCCCATATCCTAGCCAACATTTGCAAATGACACTTAATAGAGATATAGTTTAGAGATACAGATTTTCTTTCAGATACATTCTAGGAGACTATTTTTAAAACACCCTTGAGTCATCTTGGTGCCCCCAATATTGATCCTTAATGTCAACATTTAATACAACTCACATTGTACTTGAGGTAAGTACAACTTTTATCCTAGTGACTTGAGGTTCTTGTGTTAATACTACATTTATTTGGTAAACTGAGGTTCCTATATTAATACTACAGTTTAAAAAGCAGCATTTTCCTATTTTTTATAAACAAGCTTCGACTGTTCCTTCCTCATCTGTCTGCCTTGTGGCTATATCTAGTAACCATCAATTAACAGTAATGTCAATAAAACAAGCTTAGCAAAGTGGGGCTAGGAAAAACAGAGTAAAGAGCATTATGCCAGGAAATACTTTAATGCAGGTGGACCTCTGCCAACTTATTATTATAAGAAAACAAAGCATCTTTATTAACCCAACAGACATTATACTTTGGCTTTTATTTTTATTTTGTTTTATGGTTGAGCATGCAGTAGAATTCTTTGTGTTTGGATTTTCCTTATTGTCTGCTACTTGCTTCGGATAAAAGGAAGCTTATTTTAGTGCAAGATACGTATGTCTTTCCATTTGTATTCATTCATTCATTCTCAAATATCTACAAAATTCTCTTATCTGTGGTGTTTGAGAAGCAAAACTGCTACTGAAGCAGAACCAATCCAGCACCTTGCTTCCTTTGGCTAGAGCAGAATTTGTTGCAGAAGAAATTATGTTTGCTTCTGAGCTGCCCCAGGAGCAACTAAATCCCCTGAAAGGATTATAAATAATGACAATTTTATGCATAAATTTGCTCCATTACTAGTATCTATTACCAGAAAAATCCAAAACAAAATAAAAAGGATGCTCCAAGCAGTAACAGACTTTGTCATTGAGGTTGCAGACAATAGGAACTCGGGCCTATTGGGGCCCCTCCACTCCCTCCAAACCCTCTTCATCCCCTCCCTTTGCAGATGCTCACTGGCAGATTGATGGAATTTGATAGCTATCTGAATATCTAAAGAGGAAAAAAAATACAGCCAGTAAATATATGCAGCTTTCTCTTCAATTTTTCTCTGCACGAAAGAACAAAATGTAGAAACATAAATCTTCATATTTCCATGCTTTAAACATACCCTTGAAACCTTCATTGCTATGTTGTCATATGGCAGAAACCAACACAACACTATTAAGCATTTATCCTCCAATTAAAAATGTTTTTAATTAAAAAAAAAAAAAACCTTCATTTGCTGTAAATTCAGATTTTGTGTGCTTCTCTCTTTAATGAAAAACCACAAACCAGGTCTCATCTAAGAAAAAAATAAAAGATTGGTTACTCTGTTTTAACATTTTATTATAGAAATTTTCCATTGTTCACACAATTAAGAGAATAGTACATTTAGGGACCCCCCTCACACATATCTGTCACCCTGCTTCAATTATCAAAATTTTGATCATCTTGTTTCATCTATTCCCCCTGTACTTTTTTCTTACCTTCCACCTCACTGCACAGGTCTCCAATGCAGTCTGTTTAAAATAATTCCTAGACATATCATTTCATCAAGAAATAGTGTGTATCTGTAACTAGTAATTGTTTGTTTACATAACTGCTATGGCACCATCACACCTCATAAAATTAGCAATAATCCCTTAATGGTTTTTAATGTTTACTTCATATTCGGAATTTCTCCTTTCTCTCAAAGGAGAATTGATTTGGTCCAGTGAGGATGTGTATCCGTCACGAAAGAGCACTCTCAGGTCAGGATCATTCAAGGAGGGTTTAGTTATAAAAGCACTGTGAGGTGTGGAGGAATCACAGAGGCTAGTGCTGTCATCTCTGGCTAGCAGCAGAGCTGTTACCACCACTAGGTGTGAAGGAGTAAGGAGAACAATGTCAAGGTTACTGAACCTGCAAGGAAAGGGTCTGTAGAGAAGACCTTCTTAAGAGGAACAGTGTCCTTCCAGTCCAGGTGACCTCACAGAAAGGAAGTCAGGGGAATAAATCCCCTGGCTGCCCTCTCTTACCCTTCTGATCTCCTACTGGGTCATACAGAGTCTGACACAACTGAAGCGACTTAGCACACATGCACACAAGTGGAAATTTAAATAGTCACAATGCCAAGGCCACACCCAGAGTCATTTAAATCAGAATCATTGATGGTGTGACATGGGTATTTGCATTTTTTAACCCCCTAAGTGATTCCAACACACATGCAAAGTTGATAACCTCAGGCCTAATGATTTTAGTATCCACTGATTATCATGTTTTCTAGATCTGTTATTTCACTTGAATTAGAAAATTGGTAATCGTCTATTCTATTCTGTTGATAACTTCCATCATTCTTTCTGTATTTATTATCTGTCAAATAGTACCAAGCATAGGCTTGCACTCAGTAAAGAAGTATCTGTTGATCTGATCTGTAGTACATGAGTATGACTATTTTTCATCAAGTTTTACGGAATTTCTCTATTAAAGAGATTTTGGTGTGTGCTAAGTCACTTCAGTCATGTCTGACTCTTTGCGACTGTATGGACCGTAGCCTGCCAGGCTCCTCTGTCCATGGGATTCTCCAGGTAAGAATACTGGAGTGGGTTGCCATGCCCTCCTTCAGGGGATCTTCCCAACCCAGGGTCTCCTGCATTCGCAGGTAGATTCTTTATCACTAGTGCCACCTGGGAAGCCCATGAAAGAGATTTAAGCATTTATAAATGAATTTAAGTAGGATTTTATTATTTTTATCAGATTGATATTTATTTTTACAGATGAAAGCTCTCTGGATCATGTCTACAATTAAAATTTCCCTCAAAAAATTCTCCCTCTAAAATCTCAGCTATATGTGTTGCTTATTTGTTATTCATGATATGTTAGATTTTTCAGTCCCGTGCATACTAGGATCATATGATGTAAATACATACTTTTTTTAAGGAAAACTTACACCAGAGAAGTAGAGAATGCACACATCCCCAAAACTCTCATTATCCCATTAAAGAGGTGTACTTAGGCTGACCAGGCTAGGCTGGACAGACAGGGTTCCAGAATAGAGATCCCATCTCCCATTGTACCCTATATATTTATTTTTAAAATGGGGAGTAGGGCATCTTCAGGAACCATATAACAATAGAAGGTTGATGTTTGAGGAAGTGGCCTAGTTAGAAAAGGGAAGCCTCTGGAACTTAGCAACTGGCATTTGTTGAGTTAACTTAGACCTGCTGGGCTACCTCTTTGCCAAACCACCAAAGGAGTGCAGTGCCTTCCAGATTTGCCTCTTTTCAATATCATGCATATATAAAATAAATATCATAAATATAAAAGATTGCTATATATAAATATATAAGATTACACCCATTGAGCATTTACTAGGTGCCAGTTGATTCAATCAATGATGTTATTTTCCCCAAACACACTTGTAAACCCTCTATCCTTCTTTGATTTCTTTGTCCTCCAAGAGCTATTTGGTGGTTCATCTCTCATAATGCTTACGCATTTGATGTGTACTTATCTATTCATTTTATTCACAGGTTACTTCATTTACTCAATTATTCGGGAACATTTACGTAATAGACCTTTTTTTGAGGCATGATATAGGTTCCAGTTATGACCAAGGCATAGTCCAAGTAGCTTATAATCTAGAAGATGAAATAAGGCAAACCTAATAGAGGGCGGCAGAGGATGAGATGGTTGGATAGCATCACCGATTCAATGGACGTGACCTTGGGCGAATTCTGGGAGATGCTAAGGGACAGGGAGGCATGGTGTGCGGCAGTGCGTGGGGTGGCAAAGAATTGGACACAACTGAGCGACTGAACAATAATAATATCCAAAATATAAAAGGTCCCTTCTCTGTCCTTTCCCTCCATCCTACCCATCCTAGTCCAAGCTTGATTCTCCTCCTCCTTTGGCTAGCCCTCCTGCTTTCGTTTTATTTTCCAAACCATACCGCACACCTTTTTCAAGTTACTTTCTCCAAAATACTACATTTCACTCTGTTCACAAACTAAACGACTCCTTTTTTGCCTACTACATGAAATACAAGCTTTTCAATTTAGTTTTGCATTCAAACCCCTTCCAGACCAGTTTATTACCAACTTCTACCTTTCTCTTAAGTTTCTCTCTTTGAACCCTTCTCCCCAGTGAGCTTTTCTGCCAAGTCATCCAAACACTCCAAATCTATGAAGCCTTCCATACCCTACCGATCCTCCTTTGAACAGCTAAAGTAATTATTCATTGTACCTCTCATCATCGTGTCCTAGCTTATATTTTTAATAACCTTTTCATACGTTGATGTCTCACTTCCCTTCCTAGAGTATAATCTCTTTAAGATCAGAAATTGTGTCTTAGAATTCTTTTCATCTCAGTACTGAACAATGCTTTGCAGACAGTAGGTGCTCAATAAAAAGGTGTTGATGAGAATATTGGGAAACTCTTGGGATATGGGGGTATTTAAAGCATTATATCAAGAGTGATATGGTTTTTCAGCCATGTTTCAATGGATTCTTTTTCTCTTAGCTTTAGAGTATATCCCAGTCTCTCCATCTTAAAGATGGAAATTAAAGATTTCCTATGTGCAGGTAGGTGATTGCCTCTCTCTTTCTCTCCCTCCCTCCCTTCTTCCCTCCCTCTCTCTTTCCCTTCACAGCCAGACTTCCTAAATGAATAGCCTACACTTGCTGCCTCTGCTTTTTCACCTCCCATTCACTTCCTCAACCCACTGCCATCTGTCTTCCTCCACCACTATACCAAAAATCTCCTGGCAGAGGTCACCTAGCACCTCAAGATGCCAACTCAGATGGACAGTTTCCAGTTCTTTTTGCATCTCATCTCCATAGCATTTGATGCTGTTTCCTCCTACCTCATTTGGGAAACTCTCCTTTACTTTGGGTTTTCAGACCACGCTACACAACATCGTTTTCTGCTACCTCTCTCTGTTTCTTCTCTAGTTCCGTCATGGGCTTCTTTTTCCCCAGTCATCCCTTGAATGTTATTGTAAACCAAGTTCCATCCTTGCCTGTCTTAATTTTGGTTCTCCTAGAAGCAGACCCTGAGACAAGGATTTACATGAGCATCATTTCTTGGGGAGATGATCCCAGGAGAGGAATGGGAAAGTGAGGCAGGTAAGGGAAGGAAGCCATAAAGCATGTGATACCAAGCCAGTCACCACTCTGGGCAACTGGAGCATAATCCCACTGTAGAACACATGCCTCCAAATTATCCTGCTTGTGGAGCCACCAGTTCTCTGAGTTATTGGTTGAGAGCAACATTAATTCCCTACACTTCTCACCTTCCCTCAGGCAAAGAGTTGTGGGTGCCCTGGTTGGAAGTCAGATTGCTATATGCAGAATGTTAAAGGCTGAGGGATATGGTCGGGGCACCAGCAACATTAGTCATCTTCTTTCCTAACCTTAACCATTATTCTCATCAGTGATAGTAAAATTAACAATGATAATAGCTAACATTTATGTACTAGGTTGAATGTTTACCTATGTTAGCTCATTTAATCCTTACAGCAGTTCTATGAGGTACCTTTATCACCCTCATTTTATTGAGGAGGAAACTGAAAACCAAATGGGCTAAATTGTCCAAGGTTCTGTGTCTCTGCACTTATTTACAATCCATATTGCTGCAAGCTCTAACTATTATTTCCATTTGCCAACTGGATATCCTCACCAGGTTCTACTGACATCCCAAATGCAACACATTCCAAATGAACTTATCAGAAAGTCTGAAGAAACCATGGTACATTATGAGCCTTCTTATCTTTTCCCTTTTGACAGCTTTTTATCACTTAAGAATAATTTTTATCTTAAAATATTTTTTCTGAAAATAAGAGATATACATTCTCATTATAGGGATTTGGGAATATATGTGGAAATATAAAGATTGCAATACCATTCTCCACAGATGCACCACACAATTGACAGTGTGGTCATCTCCTTTTGCCCAATTGTCTATGTATTTTTTAATTAATTTATTTATTTTTAATTGGAGGATAGTTGCTTTGCAATGTTGTGCTGGTCTCTGCCATACATCAACATGAATTAGCCATAGGTTATACACATGTCCCCTCCCTCTTGAGCCTCCCTCCCACCTCGACCCCGCCCCACCCCTCTAGGTTGTCATAGAGCACTGGATTTGAGATCCCTGCATCATACAGCAAATTCCCACTACCTATTTTGCATATGGAAATGTATATGTTTCCATGCCACTCTCTCAATTCATCCCACCCTCTCCTTCACCTGCTGTGTCCACAAGTGAGTTCACTATGTCTGCATCTCCACTGCTGCCCTGCAAATAGGTTCATCATACCATTTTCTAGATTCCATATATGTGTGTTAATATAGAATGTTTGTTTTTCTCTTTCTGACTTATTTCACTCTATACAACAAGCTCTAGATTCATCCACCTCACTAGAACTGACTCAAATTTGTTCCTTTTAAGGCTGAGTAATATTCCATTGTATATATGTACCACAACTTCTTTATCCATTCATCTGTTGATGGACACCTTGGTATCTATATATTTTTAAGATATCTGAGAATATTCTTGATATGTATAAATTTGCTTATTGCTTTTTTGCATTATTAGCATTTCCTCATGGCATTAAAAAAATCCTTATAAACACATTTTAAAGGCTATATTATGTTCCTGACATAGAGGTGTATGAGATTTGCTTTACTCTTCGCTTGTTATTGAACATTTGTGTTGCTTCTTTTCTTCACTCCTATTACAGATACTGAAATTAACAGTTCTATACTTAAGTTTATAGTTGCATTTTGGATTATTTCCAGAAGAGGAGTCAATTTTAAGGGCAATAGCATTTTTAGGCTTTTAATGTATTCTGCTTTCCAAAAAGGCTGTCCCAATTCACACCAATACCAAGAGAATGCAAGAGTGTCTTCTACCACACCCTTGCATGTAATGAGTATTTTCATCCCTTTATAAACATATTAAGTCCATAAGAGAAAACTGTACTTATTGGTTCCATGTTTATTATCTGCATCTGATGAGGTTAGATTTTTTTTCACCTGTTTCCTTTTTGTAAACATCATTGTCCAATTTTTCTAGTGGTCATTGTGGTATTTCTTATCACTTTTACAATTTGGTGATAAGTCTTTATTATATTTATGGAAAATTTTCCATCTCACCATTTGTCAATTTTTTACATAAAAAATTTAAATGACATAGCAGAGTAGCTCACTTGCTGCAATCTTTTGAAAATCAGTCTTCAACAGGAGGGTTTCTTAAAAAGACACATACAAAAAAGATTTTAACTGTTTTCTGAAATCAAATATAACATTTCTCTTTGAGATTATTCCTATTACATTTGAACTCTGACAGTCTTTTCCCATCCAGAAATTAGGTAAATATTCACCGATATTTTCTTCTAGTGTCTTATGGTTTGTATTTCTGCATTACATTTCTTTTAAATCCAATAAACTATTACATAAAACTGATTTCCCCACTCCCCCAAATGCTGTACCTGCTAGCCAACTTTTTGTTTATTAAATTCTTATCCTTGTTGTTATAGGATATCTCCTTTCCAATGTATAACAATGTTTTGATTATTAAAGCTTTGCAATAGGTTTTAATATCTGTCATGGGAGGAATACTATAATCCTTGCCCCTCCAGTACTTTCTCAGCTATTCTCATCTATTTATTATTCCATTTGAAATTAAGAATCATTCTATTACATTACAAAAAATTCCAATATGTATTTACACCAAATTTAAATATTAATTAGAGAAGAATCAATCTAGTAATATTTAAAATATTTAGTGTTTCCATCCATTAAGATGATGAATGGTCTCTCAATTTATTAATATCTTCTCTTACATGTCACACAAGCTCCTAAACTTTTCTTATTGAATTTATCCTAGTGTTTATGTTTTTTTTCCTATTTCAAGTGGTTTCTTTTGTGTTATACTCTCTTCTGACTGGTTATGTTTGTTATAGAGTAGATCTATTTATTTCTGTAATTTGTTTATCCAACCAGTATGATGAAATCTCATTAATTACAGTAATTTTTACTTGATTCATTTGGGTTTCTTCCTTTGTTTCATGTCTACTTCTACTACTTTTCTTTTTGCTGTTTGGGGTTTTTGCTTTTGTTTTGGTTTTCCAGAACTTCTAAAACAATGTTAAATAATAATTCCCTTCAATTCAGTTCAGTTGCTCAGTCGTGTTCAACTCTTTGTGACCCCATGGACTGCTGCACACCAGGCTCCCCTGTCCATCACAAACTCCCAGAGCTTACTCAAACTCATGTCCATCGAGTCGGTGATGCCATCCAACCATCTCATCCTCTGTCGTCCCCTTCTCCTCCTGTCTTCACTCTTTCCCAGCATCAGGGTCTTTTCCAATGAGTCAGTTCTTCGCATCAGGTGGCCAAAGTATTGGAGTTTCAACTTCAGCATCAGTCCTTCCAATGAATGTTCAGGACTGATTTCCTTTAGGATTGACTGGTTGGATCTCCTTGCAGTCCAAGGGACTCTCAAGAGTCTTCTCCAACACCACAGTTCAAAAGCATCAATTCTTCTGTGCTCAGCTTTCTTTATAGTCCAACTCTCACATCCATACATGACTACTGGAAAAACCATAGCCTTGACTAGATGGACCTTTGTTGGCAAAGTAATGTTTCTGCTTTTTAATACGCTGTCTAGGTTGGTAATAGCTTTTCTTCCAAGAAATGAGCGCCTTTTAATTTCATGGTGGCAGTCACCATCTGCAGTGATTTTGGAGCCCAAGAAAACAACGTCTGTCACTGTTTCCATTGTTTCCCCATCTATTTACCATGAAGTGATGGGACTGGATGCTATGATCTTAGTTTTCTTTTCTTTTTTTTTTTTTCTTTTTATTTATTTTTTTTTGCCTTTATTTTTTTTCCATTTTATATTTTATTTTTTTAAAATTTTATTTTATTTTTAAACTTTACATAATTGTATTAGTTTTGCCAAATATCAAAATGAATCCGCCACAGGTATACATGTGTCAATTGTTGAGTTTTAAGCCAATTTTTTCACTCTTCTCTTTCACTTTCAACAAGAGGTTCTTTAGTTCTTCTTTGCTTTCTGCCATAAGGGTGGTGTCATCTGCATATCTGAGGTTATTGATATTTCTCCTGGCAATCTTGATTCCAGCTTGTGCTTCATCCAGCCAAGCATTTCACATAATGTACTCTGCATATAAGTTAAATAAGCAGGGTGACAACATACAGCCTTGACATACTCCTTTTCCTATTTGGAACCAGTCTGTTATTCCATGTCCAGTTCTAACTGTTGCTTCTTGACCTGCATACAGATTTCTCAAGAAGCACATCAGGTGGTCTGGTATTCCCATCTCTTGAAGAATTTTCCACAGTTTGTTGTGATCCACACAAAGGCTCTGGCATAGTCAATAAAGCAGAAATAGATGTTTTTTGGAACTCTCTTGCTTTTTTGATGATCCAACAGATACTGGCAATTTGATCTCTGGTTCCTCTGCCTTTTCTAATCCAGCTTGAACAGCTGGAATTTCACAGTTCACATACTGTTGAAGCCTGGCTTGAAGAATTTTGAGTAATTTTGAATAATTCCCTTGATGTATCACAATTAATTAGATATTTACTGCTATACTGAGATTAATATTTTACTAATGCTATGCTAGTTATTTTTTCTTTCTAAGCTATTTTTAAAATCAGAGGTAGCTATTGAGTTATCAGCACCCTTTTCAATATTTGTTAAAGTAATCGTGTGATTTTTCTTGTTTGTCATCCTGATATGATGCATTATATTAATATATTTGGTAATATTATATTATGCTTATATCCTTAGGATAGTATTACTTGGTGAGTTATTCTTTTAATATGCTTTAGACTTGATTTGCTGCTATATTATTTTATTGTGTTACATTCATACTGAGATTAGACTACAATTTTTGTTTTTTGAATTTTTTGTCAAGTTTTAGTTTTAGTTTAATGCCAATGTCATAAAATAAGTTTGATAATAAAAATGGATGGGAAAGGTTTTTGTCCTTTTGTTCTGTTCATAAACAGTTTATATAATATTAAAAGTATGTTTCTTGCTGGGTAGAAAGAATTCACCAGTAAAGCCATATGGCAAGGATAAATTTTTCTTATAATTATGAATAGAGATAACCTGTGTTGACAGGCAAAGTGGGAAGAAATTAATTATTAATCGTTAATAGTACAACATTGATGTTGTGCTTTATCCATTTCTAAATTGCTCTTACATCTGCTACCTCATTAATTCACCCATTCAAAAAAACCTGTATCGAATGCCTTCATGTGCTAGATAGATTAGCTGATGCTGCAGATAAAAGATGAATTGGCTGTGGTCCTTGATTTGGGGAATTCTTTAGCTAATTGAGATAAACCAATAAGTCTAATACAATATGACAACTATTTTAATAGATGCATGTTTACTCACATTATCCCTGAACTACTTATACTAGCATCATTATGACCTTTATACAGGTGAGGCAACATTCCAGGTATTTGAATACCTCCAGTGACGAATAATTCAATATCTCTTGAGGAAAACACATTTATCTTTGGACCATCCTAATAGCTGGAGTGTAATTCCATATGTCTTCTAGTAGCTTCCCCTAAACCATGATTTTGGCTCTTAGAGCCACATGATGAATCTGATTCCTTTAACACAGGATAGTTCTTCAGATTTTTAAACACTGTTATAACCATAGCCTCCCCCATTATAAGCCTTTATAACCAAGACAATTCTTTCAACCTGTCTTTATATAACACAATCCTGACTAATCACCATCTTGGCCCTTTTCCTCTGAATGTACCTCAATTTGTGTTGTTTCAGAATTCTACCCAATAATCTACATGTGCTCTGACAAAAACAGAGTACAGAAGAAATACTACTTTTTTCATTCAGATTTTACATTTATGAATGTAGTCCCAGATCAACTTGGTTTATTTGGTGGTAAGACTGTCAGCTGGCACTGAATCTACTAGCCACTGAAAACTTGAAGTTTTTTATACATATTCTCCTAAGTCATATTTCCTTTATCCTGAACTTGGACAGTTGTTTCTTGGTGCTCATACCTGATACCTCTCACTTTTCCCTGTCAAATTTGATTTTAGTTGTTTAAAATCATTGCTTAATCATTAGAAGATTTTTTCTGGGCCCAGAATCTGCTATTGATTAGCTAATTTTTCTAGCTTCACAAATATATAAATATAATGGTCCTGATCCCACAAGTCATGATAAAAATACCAGATACAAGAACATTAAGGACAGAGTCAGTCCTGTAACATGGCATAAACCTCTTGTCATGTTGGCATTGATCTATTAATTAACACCTACTAAGTATAGTCACTGACATAGTTACTTTACTATGTGACGCGTATCATACACACACACACACATTTCTTGTACTTGGCTCACATGTCTTCATCTTGTTCACAGTTGCATTTAACATCTGTCAAATGTCTCTGGCATTGAGATCATTGCTTACTAGAAGAAATTAAAGCATACATCCATACAAAATTTGTACATGACTGTTCATAGTAGCTTTATTAATACCTCAAAATGCAATACAACCCCAAATGTCTATCAAATTGTTTGTGAATAAGCAAAATGTAGTATGGCTACATAATGAAATATGACTTTCAATAAAAGTAACATCCAACAGCATGGATAAATTTCAAAAGCAACACAGTGAATGCTAGAAGCCTGACACAAAAATTTACATACTATATGTTTATATGCATAAGAAATTCTAGAAAACTGGAACATCTATAGAAACAAAGAACAAGCAGATTAAGTATTTGCCTGGCACCGGAAATTAGAAGGGGTTTGACTGCAAAGGAACACAAAAGAAACTTTGGGGGTAATGGAATGTTCTATGTCTTGATTATTGTGATGGCTGCATGGGTGCACACATTTGTAATGCGGGCGGTTTATTTTATGTAAATCACACCTCAATAAACATGATCCCAGAAATTCCCTAGCAGTCCAGTGGTTAGGATTCCATGCTCTCACTGCCAAGGGCCTGTGTTCAATCCCTGGTTGGGGAACTAAGATCCCACAAGCCATGCAGCATGGCCAAAAGAAAAAAAAAAAAGATGATCCTTTAAAAATAATATTGTTTATTGCATTCTCTGGATTATTATAATCATCTAATAATTTGATTAAAGAAAAACTTAAATTAGTCTCATTCTTCATGAACCCCTGCTGAGTGCTAGAGACTGCTACATCATTTTCTAAGTACATGTAAATTATTCTCTTAATAATATGTTCTAGAACATTTCTGAAAATCGATATCAAATTCACCCAGCCATATTATGTGAGAGCTATCTTCTCCCACCCTTTGGAAATGGGAATTCTACTTGCCTGTCTCAGTTTTCTGTGACTTTTTATATTGCCAATTCCCATAAAGAAGTAATGATTCCGTCACCTGATTTGCATGCTCTCTTAGTTCCCTGGGATGTAATTCACCCAAATCAGGCGATTTAAAATTTGTTTGGAAATATTTAGTGCTCTTTCATCTCAGGCTTCCTTTACAAGGGGCCTTTTGAGTTGGAGATATTGTGGGAGAATTTAGGCTGCAATTTAAGGAGCCGCTCGCCGCTTATGAGCCATTATGTTAGCCTCTGTCAGGATGTCTGGCTCCAAGTCTGGTGCGGCTGATGTCTGAGGAGCTTTCTGTGTGAGAGCACCACAATTTCCTTCCTGAGAGTTCAGTATTGATCTGACTCAAACCACTAAAGGATTTTTACTCTCCTTCACTTCTTTGGTGGCAGGAGACAAGGTTACTTATGCCTTTTATACGGTGCTGATTTCATATATTCACATGCCATAAATGCATGTGTAATACATGTTGTGCTTGGCATTCTATATTACTGTTACTGAGAATATGTTTCCTCTCTGTTTCTGCAAAAACATTTAGAGCCTGGAGGAGAAGAGTGAGGCAACAGTCTGCATTCTGAGCTGACAGCTTCTAGCCTCTATTTCATCCAGCTCATTGTAGGTCAAGTTATAAATCTGAAGACAATGCCAGTATATCTGTGACAGGGAGCTATAGGCCAAGGGGTAGGATATGGAAACTCTAGTGGGTGAGGTGCCCCCTGCCCTCCCTCTTCAGAGCACAGGATAGCCAATAGAAAAATGAACAGTGGAGGGAAGAAATCCTCTGTCCTTTGATCAGCATGCCTTTGGAACTGTGGCTTTGACCTTGATGCTGATGGATAAAGAGAAGTACTTACCAAAAACTCACCAAAACAGAATAGCCCTTCTTAAAGGGATCTGGGTACTTCTGTAAGAGAGCTTATTTATACCGCTAGAATCCAATAGCCCTAACAATAATCCCGCTAAAATGCTCAAAGCCTAAAGGACACTAAAAACAAAGGACGATCCCTGTGGCTCCTATGTCAGATTTGGAGATATTTTCTTTCTGAATTTGGAAAGTTGGAATCACCAAGCACTGTGAGTGTTAGAATTAACTCAGGGTTGAGAGATGTTTGGGTTACTCTAGTCTATCCTCCCACCTAATGCAGTATCTCTGACAGATGATCACCATGCCCCTGGATAGATATTTGATGCACAGGAACTCAATTCTTACCAAGTCGCTCATTTCCTTGCTGAAACAGTTGTTTCTCACTCTGAACTGAGTGCTCTCCTTGAGTAACTTGTATTCAGCACTCTTATTTCTGACCTTTAAAGCTGTATAGAATAAGACCATATTCTTTAAAGTCTGAGAGTCATTTAAATATCTGAAGACAGAGATCATGTTTCGCATTAGTTTCTGCTCCCCTAGCTTAGACATCCCTAGTTCCTTCAATCATTGCTCCTTAATACAGTGTTCAGCTCCTGCCCTGGATGCATTCAAAATAAGCAATACAACCCTTAGAGTATGATCCAACCCTTAAATACAGTGTAATTTATTGGTGTGACAGAATACACACAGAACACACACTGTACAACACTTCTATTAGAGCAGCTTAACAGTGTTTAGCTTATAGCTGACAGCAAATAGCTGCTCTGGCATAACTGTTCTTTACTGTGGAAGGGTTGTGGAGCTCATGACCCAGAAACCCAACTCCTTAGGCATGGGCGCTCTTGCCAAGAATATACAAAATTATAAATCTGTTTTAATCTTTTAACAACAATATCATCAAAGATTGTTTGATCCTTAAAATGTATAACAAACCATCTTCTGAACTGAGATATAGAATAAGACTACTCTAATTGAAATATAAAAATATAAGGAACTTAGAAATAGTGAAATTATATCTACCTAAGCAGAGCCTGGTGGGCTACAGTCCATGGGGTCACAAAGAGTCAGACAGAACTTAGTGACTAAAACAACAACAACAAGACTAAGTAAAGTTCCCCATATTTGAGTAGAGAGCATGTTACTGAGGATCCAAGCCGTGGGGGGCATTTCAGATTTCATGCTAACTTTTTTGTTTCCGTGGACAATGTTCCTCTGTCCATTCGTTGTGATTCTAAAAAACTACACAGAAGCTGTTAGGAGGTGTTTGTCCTGCTGAGTGCAGCGCAATATTATGTCATAATGTTTGTTGGGGGTAGTTTTGTTAGAAATGAAGATCTATATGATTTGCTGAAAGTTCCAGACTTTGGAGTAGCTGAGCACATTTGGAGTTCAGCTCATTTCTCATCTTTAGCTAAACGTGTACTGCATAGCATCACAACACAGAGCCCATGCGCTGTGGGGTAGATGCCGTGGTCCTTTGGTTGTCTCATGTAATCGACTTCACACTACCTGAGAATGTGACCTAAGGGGTGAGTTACTTTGCTTTATCTAAGTCTTCTCTTGTTCATGGGCTGCTGATCATGAGAGTGCCTGCTGGGTCTGTGTGCTGGGATTTCTAATGTAGGGGAATGGAAGAAAGGGCTCTTTGAAAATATGATTTTATTTAATCCTCAAGTAGCTCTCTCATGAAGACATGAGACATGTAGTCATGACAAACAAAAGCAAAATGATCTATTCAAAGTCATAATTGATAACAGGTAAAGCTAACTTTCAAATAAATACACATGTTCCAGGGCATTCCCCGACAGTCCAGTGGTTAGGATTCTGGGTTTTCACTGCCAGGGGCCAGGGTTTGATCCCTGGTCAGAGAACTAAGATCCCACGAGCTGCATGCACTGTGCAGCAAAATAAATAAATAAATAAATTGCTCCAGAATCTAAAGCCTTAATTCTAGATGCTGTGCATTATGCTGCTCTGCGTGTAGAGGATGAGTCCAAGTGCTCTTTTGACCCTCTACATCTGTGGACATAAAGACAGATATGTCTTAACTTTTTCACAGGCTACTGATGGCCCTCCATCCATTCTCCCTGCTTATTCTAGTGATGCTGATAGCTACCAACCCATATTCATGATTTCTACTGATAGGAGCCTGGTATCTTTCAAAGCTGCACTGTTTCCCTGGACACTCTTACAGCTTGTGTCCATGTGACCCATTTTTGTCCTTTGAAATGTGAGCAGGTGTCAAATGGGTGAGGCTTCCCAAGAGCAATTGCTCTCATGATAGAAAGGGGCACACTAGAAAGGGGCAAACTCAGGATCTTTCCCTTAACTCTTTGCCTTCTTCCTCTCTGGGATGTGGACATGATGTGCTGGGGGAGCAGCTATCTTACAGTCTTTGAGATGACAGCCACAGGATGGCAGAATAGAAAGATGAAAGTAACCTGTGTGCCAGCTGGCATCTTGTATGCTGCTGCTAGAATTGTGATTTTTGGTACATTAGGAAAAGTTACTATTACATACAGTCCAATGCCATCCTTACTGATATAATGGTTTTCTCCTTCCCTTCGATTTGTCACATGCTCCAGACCATAGTTAAGAAGAGAGTATTTGAAGCCTTAATTTGGAAATTCATATCAGAGTTGTTCATGTTCGTGTTAGTCACTTAGTCGTGTCTGACACTTTGCAACCCCTTGGACTGTATCCCACCAGGCTCCTCTGTCCATGGAATTCTCCAGACAAGAATACTGGAGTGGGTAGCCATTCCCTTCTCTAGGGATCTTCCCCACCCAGGGATCGAACCCTGGTCTCCTACACTGCAGGCAGATTCTTTTTTTTTTTTTTTCAGTTTTTTTTTTAATTTTATTTTATTTTTAAACTTTACAATATTGTATTAGTTTTGCCAAATATCGAAATGGATCCGCCACAGGTATACATGTGTTCCCTATCCTGAACCCTCCTCCCTCCTCCCTCCCCATACCATCCCTCTGGGTCGTCTCAGTGCACCAGCCCCAAGCATCCAGTATCTTGCATTGAACCTGGACTGGCAACTCATTTCATACATGATATTATACATGTTTCAATGCCATTCTCCCAAATCTTCCCAACCTCTCCCTCTCCAACAGAGTCCATAAGACTGTTCTATACATCAGTGTCTCTTTTGCTGTCTCGTACACCGGGTTATTGTTACCATCTTTCTAAATTCCATATATATGCGTTAGTATACTGTATTGGTGTTTTTCCTTCTGGCTTACTTCACTCTGTATAATAGGCTCCAGTTTCATCCACCTCATTAGAACTGATTCAAATGTATTCTTTTTAATGGCTGAGTAATACTCCATTGTGTATATGTACCACAGCTTTCTTATCCATTCATCTGCTGATGGACATCTAGGTTGCTTCCATGTCTTGGCTATTATAAACAGTGCTGCGATGAACATTGGGGTACCCGTATCTCTTTCCCTTCTGGTTTCCTCAGTGTGTATGCCCAGCAGTGGGATTGCTGGATCATAAGGCAGTTCTATTTCCAGTTTTTTAAGGAATCTCCACACTGTTCTCCATAGTGGCTGTACTAGTTTGCGTTCCCACCAACAGTGTAAGAGGGTTCCCTTTTCTCCACACCCTCTCCAGCATTTATTATTTGTAGACTTTTGGATGGCAGCCATTCTGACTGGAGTGAAATGGTACCTCATAGTGGTTTTGATTTGCATTTCTCTGATAATGAGTGATGTTGAGCATCTTTTCATGTGTTTGTTAGCCATCCGTATGTCTTCTCTGGTCAACCACTTGTAAAAGAATGAAACTAGAACACTTTCTAACACCATACACAAAAATAAACTCAAAATGGATTAAAGATCTAAACCTAAGACCAGAAACTCTAAAAGTCCCAGAGGAGAACATAGGCAAAATACTCTCTGACACACATCACAGAAGGATCCTCTATGACCCACCTCCCAGAATATTGGAAATAAAAGCAAAAATAAACAAATGGGACCTAAGTAAACTTAAAAGCTTCTTCACATCAAAGGAAACTATTAGCAAGGTGAAAAGGCAGCCTTCAGAATGGGAGAAAATAATAGCAAATGAAGCAACTGACAAACAACTAATCTCAAAAATATACATGCAACTCCTACAGCTCAACTCCAGAAAAATAAATGACCCAATCAAAAAATGGTCCAAAGAACTAAATAGACATTTCTCCAAAGAAGACATGCAGGCAGATTCTTTACCACCTGAGCCATGAGAGAAGCCCACAGTTGTTAATAGGATACTATAAATTCAGATGCTTCTCTTCTACTCCTCAAACCAAAATCTGATTGTAACTCCCACCACCCCAGTGCTGTGGGTGACCAGGTGTCTGAACTGGGGAAAAGCAAAATGGGATGAGAGAAGAAGAGAGAGAGGTGGTTTCCTGTACTCCTAATTATCAAGCAAGGGTGGTGTTTCCAGAGTCCAGGGTTGAATGCCCAGTCTTCTATATTTCATCAGTACTGAATTTAGAAGAAAAAGGTATGTAATGTGATTTGCTTCAAAATTTCGTTTCTATGGTGCTATCCCTGGATATCTTGGTGCATTTTTTTTTTCAGGTGGAACTATTTAAGTCAAATTTATTTTAGTGTCCCTCAAATCTAGGAAGAATAAGCATATCCTATTTTAAAGCACAGGGGAATTGTCACATTAAAATGAATGTAGAATATGTAGAATAAACCCATAAAAATAGATCAGAATAAAGATTTCTGGGTACCTCTTATCCAGTATGACCCTTCTGTGAAAGGGAATATTTATTCAGCATATTTGTATACCCAGAGGGAATATTTACATGCCTTGTAAACAAGAAAATGCTATAAAAGATGAGTAATTGTTACAGTAGCATCTGAAAGTAAAGAGTTATTCATTGTGATCTTTTAAAATATTTTCTCACAGTAGGGCTAAAGGTGAGCAAATGAAACACAGAAGCATGTCTTCTTTGCAAGTTAAGATCAAGATTACTACATTATGCTTGGCTGCCTTTTTACACAATGATAAAGGAAGTTAATGAAATATTCTGTGTGAAGATGGAGAAAAGGAAACTATAGAAAGTGGGCCTGTTTTGTGTGGGGTTTTTAAAATTTGCTTTTTGAGTTTCAGTTTAGAAGACAACGGGGGTAATGAACAGCTCAGTGGCAAAAAGTTGGTCTGCCACGTATCATTTGCACATGATGTGGATAAATGAACTCACCCATGAGCTTGAATGTCAAGGGAGAGGGACAGAGAAGAGAGATGGAGAGGATACATACCAGAAGTATTAGCCATCCATGCTTCAGTCCATTTGGAGAATCCATTTGCAGGGCCCCAATCAGGAAGGCTCTCTTTTCTCCAACAGGAATGAAATAAAATACCCCCTCTCTTCTCTGCCATTCGAGCAGAGCATATGCTGAATACACAGTAGCCCGAAACTCTGGGAGAGTGCAGCAAGGTGGCCTAGGGGATTCGGTCTCCTCTCTTGTCTCCCATTACTTCCTGTCATCATTTTAACTTGCTCAACTCTCTCCCACTCTTAAATTAATAAACAGATCCATTCCCATGACTTTGTGTTAATCCCCAGCTGCCCCTTGTCTCTTTGCTCCCCTTAGCAATAAAACAATTTTTCCTTTATTATAGAAGTTAATACAAAAAGAAGGAAATCCTCCCATTTGCAACAACATGGTTGGACCTTGAGGGTATTATGCTAAGTGAAATAAGCCAGAAAGAGAAAGACAGATACTGCATAGCATCACTTATATGTGGAATCTTTAAAAAAAAAAAAAAGTCCAACTCATAGAAACAGAGAGTAGAAAAGCAGTTGCCAGGGGCTGGAGGGTGGGAGAAATAGGGAGAAGTTGGTAAAAAGGCACAAACTTTCAGCTGTAAGATGAATAAAGTCTAAGGATCTAACTAAAACATGGTGACTGTAGCTGATAACACTATTTTCTAATTGAAATTCACTAAGAGAATAGAACTTAAATATTTTCACTAAAAAAAGAAAAAAAATAGGTGAAGTGATGGATATGTTAATTAACTAGACGTAGGGAGCCCTTCCAAAATGTATACATACATCAAATCACCACAATGTACACTTAAATATCTCACAATGTTCTATGTCAATTATACCCCAAGGAAGCTGATGTTTTTTAAAAACAGCTTTTAAAAAAAAGCAAAAACCACCATACTGTAGTTTTGTAAGATGATACCACTGGGGGAACTAAGTGAAGGGCATAGGGGAAATCTCTATCATTTCTTACAATGCATGTGAATTTACATTTCTCTCAAAATAATGTTTAATTTTTAAAAAGAAGGCACATGCTTGATGTAAAAAAATTTAAACACTATCTAGTTCTAGAGTGTGTACAGTCCCACCACCACTGGCATGGTTTACCCACACTGAAGAATAACTCAGAAATATTTAATTCTTTTGTATGCAAGTTGTTTCCTTGTACATGAGGGAATCCATTGGTGGACTGAATTAAAAAGTCAAAAGCAGGATTTCTAACAGGCTGGAGACAGGGGAAGGGGAAACCTGCAGATGTTCCTTTGCACATTTATGGGTGAACCTGATTGGCTGGCAGCTAACACAGCAGTCACTCTGGGCACCTGGCCTTGGTAAGGGCTTCAAAGAAAACAATTTGACTCGCTTATGGATTCTCCCTGGTGGCTCAGACGGTAAAGCGTCTGTCTACAATGCGGGAGACCCGGGTTCGATCCCTGGATCGGGAAGATCCCCTGGAGAAGGAAATGGCAATCCACTCCAGTACTATTGCCTGGAAAATCCCATGGACAGAGGAGCCTGGTAGGCTACAGTCCATTGGGTCGCAAAGAGTTGGACACGACTGAGCGACTTCATTCATTCATTCATTCATGGATTCTCCATCACATTCTGAGAGTTTAGCCATTCTGAGAGTTTAGCTAGGGAGCACTCAAACCAAGTTCTCTAGCTCTAGCCATGGCCTTTCACCAGTCCCTGCACCAAAGTTAGGCCCATTCTGCACCACTGTCCACATCGGAGTCTCTCCCCAGCGTGGAAGAGCCAGTCAGGGCTGGTTCTGGAATCAGCAGTAAGACTTGGATTGCAGCCTGACTCCACTGGCCGGTCATGCAGAGGCTTGGCCGAATCGAGCTCTCCAAGGCTATATTTCTCCACCTCTTAAAGAAGCCGCGTGCTCTTGGGAGAGTTGAACCATAGCATAATAACGAGTCAGGTCCTCTACCGGTGCTGCGTACTTCTGCTGTTGTCAGTGCATTCGGTATGAGAGATATAAAAACACATGGGCTCAAGCTCTGCTTGTTCTTCCCACAAGGAAATTGTAAAGTTAACGTAACTCTTACCTCTTTAATGTAGGCCCCGTAATTAGATCTATATTATTGATTACATAGAGCTTTCAGTGGCTGTTTTAAACCCCGGCTGAAGAGGATATTGCTTTGACTTTTTTTTTTTTTTTTTTTTTTGCTGAAGCACCATGCATCATTTTTTAAAAAAAGAATAGGAAAAAAATCCTGACTCTTCACGCCTCAAGACCTTTGACTCTGCGGCTAGAGCTACCATCAGAGGCCCCAGGTGGGTCCCTGGGTTCTGTTAGCACAGCTGACAAAATGTTAGTGCCCGCCATTTCTTCTGGGAGCTCTTAAGAGCTGATTGAGCGGATAGCTCAGTCTTTTCCAGAAGCAGTTCTCCCCTACTGCTTTATTGATCCCTGCCAGGTACCTCATTTTTGATCCTTTAGCTTGATGTGGCCAATTCGCCATTGAGTTACTGTGGAGAACTATGGTATTAAATTGTCCAGCTGGAAACAGTCCCAGTCCCACTCCCATTCACCTCCCCGTTTTGTTTTGAGCTGGCTCTGTAACGGCTCTCAAAAATGAAGTATTGTCTGTGTCCTATAGATAACACTTCTTTAATTCCTGGTGTCTCAAGATTAAATTAGCTCTTCTGATGGGCTCATATTCTGAGAACACTGTGTTTTTGAAAACTAACTTTTATCAGCTGGGAGGAGTCATTTGAAAGCTTTGAGTGAATCTTTGCCAGACCTAAGTATTGATCTTTGTGGCAAGGGCAGGAGGTAGAGAAAGAAATGTAGCAGACAGGACAAACGAATAGGAATCAAGAGGTTAGAGAACACCATTGAGTTCCTCTACATGAGGAAAGCATTGTTATGAGGAGCAAAATGAGCCAGGGGAGGGATACAGGAACATCCCGGGCTTCAATGATTTTCTTAAAAGCAGCCCTAATGATTCTCAGTGACCACCGTAAGAGGAACCTTATACACAACAGAAAAAAGTCTCCTTACCATCCTCAATTGACAGTAATTTCCACTCTGAACTAAGCTTTTTGTCTTCAAAGGTTAATTTAGTTTAGGGTCATCAGCTCATTTGACACTCTGGTCAGTAATGTCACAACCTGCACTGTGTTGATATCACTGTGGCATCTTAATAATAATCCCCTCAGTAAGAGTTACAGGTGATAGTCTAGACTGAGGGCCAGCAAACAATGGCCCACCACCTGTTTTTGTACAGTGCCATGAAATCCACTTTCAAATGGTTGGGGAAAATATCAAAAGAAGAAGAATATCTTTTGTGACATGAGAAAATGATATGAAATTAAAATTCCAACCTTTATAAAGTATTATTGGGACACAGCCACGCTTGTTCACTTACATGCAGTCTGTGGTGACTTTCGCACCACAGTAACAGAGTTCAGTAGTTATTTCAGAAGTCACATGGCCCACAAAGTTGAAAATATTTACTATCTGGCTTCTCACAGACAAATATTTCCTGCCCTTGCTCCATACCAGTGCTGCCCAACAAAATTTTCTACAAGGACGGAAGAGTTCCATAACTTTTACTGTCTAATCCAGTAGTCACTAGCCACATGTGGTCATTTCAATTTAAACTAATTAAAATTCAGTGAAATCTAAAATTGATTTCCCCAGTTGCTCTAGCCATATTTTAGTGCTTGATGGCCACATGTGACTAATGGATACCATGTTGAATAGCACAAGTCTAAGATAATGAATATTCTCTATCAAGGAGCTCTATTGTTTGTTCTGTGGAATATATAGGCCTCTTTCATTGCTTCTGCCTTCTTTTACTAACTTCTTAGGGGTTGTTTCTCTGCTTCGCTTTACAGTCAGAGGACAGTAGCTTTCTTAGCTTGGTTACTTCTGTTCAGCAGATTTAAGGCAAGGATTTGGGTGTGGGTGGTTTACATGGAAGGTGATCCCAGGAAGCATCAGTAGGGATATGGGGAAGTGAGATAGAGAGGGGAGGAATGCCAATTAATGATCTGTTACCAAACCAGTCACCACATGGGCAACCAGGAAACAGCAGTAATACCGAGGAGATACAGGCAGGGCACAGATAGCATCTGCTCCAGGAAGGCATAGAAGGGTATTGACACAGGAAACTCAAAGTGTGGCTTTGCTCCTTTGTACTAGCTTTGGTAAAAGGCTCATGATAGTTGTTGGATAAAGTTTTTGACTGAAATTGAGACTTGGGGTTATCTATAAGTGACTAGTGTCCTTTACACCAAAATGTACCTATAGTAGCACCACCTGACCATGCTCTTTGAGCTCATGGTAACCAGCATTGCTGCCACATGTCCTGCTGTGGCCTCGTAGAAATATCCCTACCAGCCAGCCCATGTTCTGGCTTTGGCAACTGAACATTGGTTGACAGTTGAGCATTGTTTTAGGATCATGCCAGAGGTCAGTACAGTATTAGATGTACATACAGTATTAGATGACTGACCCAAGAAGGCTAGGTGAGAAGGGGGAATTGAGAAATAAAATTTAAAAGTGGTCAAGAAACACCAGGAAATCCATGAGGATGGATCAACCAATCTAGGTGGCCTGGAGAAGTTCCAAAGATCCTGCAGATGCCTTGGGTAGCTACTTACGCACTTTTTACAGGCTGGCTTCAACATGCTGGCACCCTGAAGCGGGATAGATGAATGATTCTGAATTTGACAATTCAAAGCAGCAGTACTCAGCTTATAATTGATGACAGGAAAACAGAGAAATATACCATATACCAAAAGTCTCTGTGAATTCAATACAAAACCTCAGTGCTAAATATTGGCCTAATTTTGAGGGAAGATCAGTTAGGTCATATGTTTCTAATTATGTAGGGCTTTAAAAACTTTTTTAAAAAGTATGTTTTTGAAACTTTCAAAATATAGGCTGTTTCAATTGGGAATCAATCATCTTTTTTAAAAATGTAAGGGGTTAACCACCCTTTCTTCCTTCATGTCTGTAATTGGGAGAAATGAGTTCACCTTTTGTCTTTCTGGCATATTTCTGTGTTCAGAGAAACTCTGTCCATTCTTCAGGTGCTTCGTCTTTGGTCTTAGCTTGTGTCTGAAATCCCTTCCTTCTGCGAAGTCCTAAGTCTTTAAAACTTTGTTATCACAGTGGAAAACTAGGGAAAAAAATCTAAACAGGTCTTCAAGTAGATGTGAATAATAATTTTGAGAGCAATATAAAAATGTTTCTTCTATTAGGTTGAATTACATACTACTTAAGTTAAAGCTAGCTGTTATATGAGATAAACCCTATAATCTTGGTGGTTTAACAAAACAGAATTTTATTTTTTGATCATAAAAAGTACAGTTTGGGGGCTAGGGGCCTCTGTTCTCTCAGTATTTGGGAACTCAGGCAGAATAAGACTCTAAAATCTTTAAAACATAGCTTCCACAATTTCTCCAAGCATCAGTCCAGTCAGCAGATAGTAGGGAGGGGTGAGACAGAGTGAGAGAGACTAAGAGAGATTGCTTGCACAGGAGGAATTAAGGAATTAAGCAGCCCAAGCCTGTAAGTGGCATATGTGACTTTTCTACCCATTGGCCAGAACTCAGGCATGTGGCATGACCTAATCGCAGAGGAGGCTGGGAAATGTAGTCCGATAAGGGGCCAGGTCGAAAAGAAGAGGGTTTGTTGAACAGCCAGTCAATTTCTGCCATGCAAGGCCATTTGTGGTCTATCTCTCTTCTTCTTCCCCGCCGACCTTTCTCTACTACAACTGAGGTATGGTAAAGCCCTATGACTCTCCTGGTTGGGGCAGTGTGTCCCCTGTGGATCTCTTTAAGCACATGTGCTCAGTCTCTCAGTTGTGTCCTACTCTTTGCAACCCATGGACTGTAGCCCGCCAGGCTCCTCTGTCCATGGGATTCTCCAGGCAAGGATACTGGAGTGGATTGCCATTTCCTCCTCCAGGGGGATCCCTTTAAGACCCAAGTTCTAACCTTTTTGCCTTTTCTCTTGCTTTTTAAATCCTGCTAATCTCTCTAGTTTCTGAGAAGAGCCTAAGGACAGGCCAGTGGTGAGGGGTGGAAGGTAAAACCCATGAATTTTAACTATGGCAGTCTCACTAGAGCCATTGCTGGATCCCTGGCTTTGTACCCATAGGTGCAGATTCTTGTAGGCCTAAGACATCAAGCCTGTAGTCATGTGTACTTCCTGCTCCCAACAACGTGCTTGAAAGGACTGGAGGTTTTGTCTGAAATGACCTGCTCCATTGATAATGCACCTCATCTTCCAGGGATGGGAAAAGAATTCATTCTTCAGAGGGCACAAACAGCACATTCTTTTTTCATCTCCTATGAAACAGAGTAGGAGTGCTGTAAATGCCAAGCAGTATGGATTTTTAGAATGATGAGTCACTGCTTCTGGTTTTTTCAAGGCAATTATTCATCCAGTCTGAATCTCCTTAAGATGAGCCTCTAAGTCTGTTATATAGGCAAAGAGAATGGCTGAGATCCCCAAAAGCCAAAAGATTGATTTAGGTCAAATAGTAAAGCTGGGGCAAATAACTTTTATAAATAGTGCATCTATTTTGAAATAAGAGTTGAAATTCAGAACTCAAAGGCTGACACTGCTTACCAGTGTAACCTTTGGCTTCGACAATCCTCTGGCACCAAAGGTCTGGATTACTTTTGTGGAAGAAAGGGTCCAGCTTATGCTTCACTTTCTCCAGAAAGGTACCCAGCTCCTAGAAAATGCCTCCTCAGCTCAAAGCTAGAGAGAGAATTAATTAACAAACAACAATATTATACACATTAAATCTGCAAGTCGTCTAAGGAAACAGATCCCTTCTCCCCCAAGTCTTGTAAACACCTCCACTGCCTACAGTTTCCCCATATGCAATGTACTCTCCACCACCCCCCTCCCACCTCCACCCTCCTTTTTTCCCTGTTTTCTTCTGCCCTGAACCACCATCTTTTGGCTCCAAAGTTATGATTCCAGCCTAAGCTGTTCCCTCAGCCTTCTTTAAGTGTCCACAAAATCACTGCCTGTTGTCCCTTGCATGCCCTTCATCCTGGTGGGAAAAAGTCCTCCCTGTTACTTATAAAAACTGGGATGGCATCCATTTTTCCAACTCTATTTGTTAAAATGGGATGATAAACTATGGCTTGCTGCCAGAAGAAGAGAACAAAACGTCCCCACCCTAACTCCTCCCAAAGCAGGCCTGTTCCTTAGCTGATGCATAGGTACCTGCCAAGCCAACTAGCAGACAATAAAGAGATCACTGCCTTGTATGGATCTGTGAAACCAGGAGCCTGAACTTATTTTATGAAGAATTGCTGTGTTGACTTGAGTGATGAGAAGTCTGGGACACTTCCTATTTTGTATGTGTGTGTATGCAACCTATGCGCCATGTGGTACAATCCTGCCTTCTAGTCCCTGGTCATATTATAGAATACATCATTATTCTGCTTAGAGAGTTTGGGGCTTCCCTAATAGCTCAGTTGATAAACAATCTGCCTGCAATGCAGGAGACCCCAGTTCGATTCCTGGGCTGGGAAGATCCGCTAGAGAAGGGATAAGCTATCCATTCCAATATCCTCGGGCTTCCCTCGTGGCTCAGCTAGTAAAGAATCCGTCATCAATGTGGGAGATCTGGGTTCAGTCCCTGGTTTGGGAAAATCTCCTGGAGAAGGAAAAGGCTACCCATTTCAATATTCTGGCCTGGAGAATTTCATGGACTATACAGTCCATGGGGTCACAATGAGTCAGACGTGACTTTCACTTTACTTAGAGAGTTTGGGTCATTGGTATCTTTACTTTTTTTAAATTATTTATTTATTTATGTATTTGGCTGTGCCAGGTCTTAGCTGTGGCACTCTGGATCTTTGATCTTCATTGTTTCATGCAGGATCTTTAGTTGAGGCATGGAGAATCTTTAGTTGCAGCACGTGAACTCTTGTGTTGAGGCATGTGATTCAACAAAACCTGACCAGGGATTGGACCCAGGCATCCAGCATTGGGAGCACGGAGTCTTAGCCTCTGGACCACCAGGGAAGTCCCAATACCTTTACTTGTTAATGATCAATAAGAAAATGTGTTGCAACTAAGAGATTGTAGAATATTTCAAGTTTAAATCTTCAGCATCATCTCTGAAGATTTCAAAATATTAAATGTTATTCCATTTTGCAAGGATTAACTAATTCAGAAAATGAATTTGGGAAAGACAAGCAATGGCACAGATGTTGAAATTCTAGTTACATAGTTAACACTTTGCAAATGGGACTGTACCAATTTAAGTTCTGGCTCCTAGTTTGACCTGATACATCCACAATGGGCACACATACTGCAAGGAAGGAAGTGGGAAAAGGTGACATCCTAACGTCATGTCATCAAGGATTTGTCACCCTCCAGTTCACTGGGTGAAGTTTTAACCCACCAAGCCTGGGCTGTGAATCCAGGAGACTTGTACTCAGTCTAATTCTTTGCACCAACAGTACTTTGCAAGTTGTTATCTGTCAATAAATATCTAGCTCTAAAATTCCACACTGTGCATCTGCTTTTCTAAGTCATGGACTTTTTTCTTCATTCTTCATACTAAACATTGACTCCATTCAAAGCTTGGTTTAAAATGACTTCACGGGGTATCTTCTTAACCAAAAGACATTGATTCATGCCACACTTCTCCATGCAGAATTAGCTTTTTGATATACTAAAAGCGGGCAGACGTTCTTAGTCTATAAAGCATATGGAGTGTCGGGGTTTGGGAGGAACAAAGCATCTCAGAAGGGCTATATTTTTCCTACTTTAACACCTAGAGAATGTCTCTTTCCCCTCTAATTTTTAAGCAAACTTATTTGTCGGCAGAACTAAGCAAAAGAATTCAAGTCAAAACATCATTTGCCTTGAGTTTCAAAACCATAATCTCTGTTTTGTTTCATTGTGTCTAGCTGAGAACCTGTGGGTTAGACTTTGTTTCACTGTAAACAAAAATAAATAACCTTTGATAAATGTGATGACGAGAGCACCCAACTGTAAACTCTAGCCTAGACTTTGCTTCAAAAATTCTTTCCTATCCTGCTGCTCCTCTCGTATTTAAAGCAAGAATCATCTTCACCTAGATATTCATTAACAGATAACGTCTTGCTTGAGTACTGTTGAAACAAAGAATTAGACGGAGTTCAAGGCTTCTAGACTCGCAACCCGGGTTTAGTGTGGTAACACTTTACCCACCGAACTGAAGGGTATGCAACTACTTGATAATAGGCTTCTGCTGATTCCCGAGGTGGGTGAAGCATCTCTTTACTAAATCACAGGTTCATGGGCAAAATCTGGAAATGACTAAAACGATCCACAGTTCTGATGGTCAGGATTTTTGGATGCATCTATGGGAGAATTGTGCAATGAAAGTTCCCATGGATATATTTGAGCAAATGATTATGGGTTAAGGCAAAGCAAAAGGACTGTTGCAACACTGTGGTATTGAGTGTCCACCAGTGGGCTTATTTGGATTGCTAATATTTGTGATAAGGACCTAGAGCTGTGTTTTCCTATCATAGAAGATGGTAAGTAATAGTTTTCAATCTTTCCCTGTCTCACCGTACCACCCTGTCACATCCCAGATCTTGTGTTTTTATTCTTGTCTGGATGTTCAGTGTTATTATTGTTGTATCTGTCCAGGTTCACCCAGCCACCTACAAGAACCCATCAGGTTCCAACAGTAGCCAGAATGACCATTTAAAAATATCAATAGAAAACTGAAGAGGATGGAACACTTCCAAACTCATTTTACCAGGTCAGCATTACCCCAATACAAAAGCTGGACAAGGACATCACAATAAAAGAAAACTACAGGTCAATATTTTTGATGAACATTGATGTAAAAATCCTCAACAAAACATTAGCAGACTGAATTCCACAGTACATAAAAAGGATCATACATTATAATCAAGTGAGATTTATTCCTGGGGTTCAAGATGGTTCAACACGTACAAGTTAATACATGTGATACACCACATGAACAAAATGCAGGACAGAAATCATATGAATGTCTCAATAGATGCAGAGAAAGCATTTGACAAAATTCAACATGCTTTTGTGATAAAAACTCTCAACAAATTAGGTGTAGATGGAATATGTTGCATGCTCAGTCATGTCCGACTCTTCACAACCCCATGGACCGTAGCCTACCAGGCTCCTCTGTCCATGGGATTTCCCAGGCAAGTATCCTGGAGTGGGTTGCCATTCCCTTTTCCAGAGGATTTTCCTGACCCAGGGATTGAACCCAGGTCTCCTGTGTCTCCTGCATTGGCAGGTGGATCCTTTACCACTGAGCCACCAGGGAAGCCCATAGATGGAATGTACCTTACCATAATAAATTCCATAGAGTTCTCCCCCAGTATCCACAGGGAGTTGGTTCCAGGACCCACCACTGTGTGTGTGTTAGTCTCTCAGTCGTGTCCAACTCTTTGCAACCCCATGGACTGTAGCCTGCCAGGCTCCTCCATCCATGGAATTCTCCAGGCAAGAATACTGGAGTGGATTGCCATTTCCTTCTCCAGGGGATCTTCCCAACCCAGGGATTGAACCCAGGTCTCCTGCATTGCAGTCAGGCTCTTTATTGTCTGAGCCACCAGGGACAACCACAGATACCAAAATCTGAGGATGCTCAAGTCTCATCATCAGCTCTCCATATCCACAGTTCTGCATCTGCAGATTCAACCAACCACAACCACACATCATGTAGTACCTTATTTACTATTCAAAAAAACCCATGTATTAGTGGACCCACCCAGTTCAAACCTGTGTTGTTCAAGGGTCGACTGTATATAACCCACAGCTAACATCATATTCAACAATGAAAAACTGAAAGCTTTCCTTTTAAGATCAGGAATAAGACAGTGATGCCCTCTTTTGCCACTTTTATTCAACATAGTAGTGGAAGTCCTAACAGAGCAGTTAGACAAGAAAAAGAAATAAAAGTCACCTGAATCAGAAATGAAGAAATAAAATTGTCTGTGTTTGTAGATGACATGATCTTATATATAAAAATCCTAAGTACTCCACCAAAAATGGTTAGAATAAATGAATTTAGTAAAGTTGCAGAAAACAAAATAAACATAGGAAAAATATCTAAAAATAAATCTACTGTGTTTCTGTATACCAAAAATGAAGTATCAGTAAGAGAATTTTTTAAATAATCCAATGTATAATAGCATCTAAAAGAACAAAATACTTAGGAATAAGTATATATAGTAACATATATTACTTGAGTTATATATATATATATAACTTGAGTTAGAGTAACCTATAACTCAAGAAATAGAACAGTATCAACTACCCAGAACACCCTCATCATGCCCCCTTTCCGGTATTACTGCCCCCAAATAAACACTATCTTGACACTATAGTTTAGTATTGCCTGTTCTTTACTTTAAATGAATGGAAGCGTACAATATGTACTCTTTTGTCTGGTTCCTTTCACTCAACATTTTGTTTATGAGCCCCAGCACAACTATACTGCGTCTGTTTGTAAATTGTGCATTCTCGTTTCTGTATAGTATCCACTGTGTAAATATACCACAGTGGATTTATCCAACTATCATCAGGCAGTATTTGGATAGTTTCCAATTTGGGGCTTTTCCAAAGTGCTGTGATCCATATTCAGGTTTTACAGTTCTTCTGTTAGTCACATATTTATTTTGTTGGTAAAATTACTTTTCCCGAGAAATGCCTTCAGTGACGTCCTTAATTCCAAACTAATCTGCACATTCTTTTACTTGTTGAGTTAATTAGAGCTGGATCAGTGAGGTCAAAAATGACAGATCAATTATCAAAGAGTTGGTGAGTAAAGTCAACCTCCTAGGACAAACACAATTTACCAGCTTAAGCAAACAAGCACAAATTTCTACCCCAAGCATTCTAACATGCAGTTTCCTGCCATAAACATTCATAGTCTCAGGGTTACAAGTCAACAGTCTTTAGAGTTACTAAAACAAACCTTGCAAGATCATAGAAATGTTCTTTGCTCCTTTTCAGTAAACAGCCTTAGAAATTCAACTATATAATGACAATATATAGAAGCAAAGATTGAGCTTAAATGTTGTGAAAACTTGTAGGTAAATATTTGCTAAACTTCGCCTTTATCTGTCTAAGCAAAGGGTAATGGTTAATCCAGTGTTTTCATTTGTCAAAAATGCTTGTGTCTGTCATGTCTTAAACATTCTCTTTGTGTTTTCTATTTGAAACTTGTAGCCTCTGATTTCAGTGTTTATCTCAATTGAGCCTGAATTGTAGATACTCAGGACTTGTTTTATTATTTTCCATAATGATGTATGTATAACTTTATCTGGTAATTACTAAGAGTTTTGCTGAATTGAACTGAATTAAATAATGTTTTAGAAAATAGTTAAGAAGTAAAGATGCCCACTGGGTGTTCTGATGGTTTTATTGTATTTCCTCTTTGCAGAGATGTAAACTAGGAAAAGTGTGGTTAATAATGATTAAATTAAGGTGAACTTAAACACGACCTTGAGATATCTTTCATGCATGCTCAGTCATGTCCGACTTTTTGCGACCCCATGGACTGTAGCCCGCCAGTCTCCTCTGTCCATGGGATTTCCCAGTCAAGAATACTGGAGTGGGTTGCCATTTCCTCCTTCAGGGGACCTTCCCAATCCAGGGATCGAACCCATGTCTCTTGAATTAGCAGGCAGGTTCTTTACCACTGAGCCACCTGGGAATCCCTGAGCTATCTTGAGCAGGAATCTAGTATAGAAGAAAGGTTTGGAAAATAAGAGGGGAAAATACAAGTGCTTCTTTAACATGTTGAGTTAGGATGGCTAGACAAGCCATCAGTCATAAGCAAAGTGGGAAAATGAGCAGATCTAATAAACAGAAAGGATCCCAAGTTAAAACAGGGAAGAGGAGAAAGATCTCTAAGGATTGGAACATATTAAAAGCAAATAAGTAAACATTCCTGTAATGTATGTGTGTGGAGGGGAGACCAGAATCTGTGAAAAGATTTTCTCTTGAAAAACTTCTGGTAAATCAGTGGAGAGCTAAAGGCCCACACAGAGCTTCTTGTAGGTTGAGTTGCCACATGTAAATCAGGGGATGAGAATTCACATGGAAGTGACTTATTAGTAGGCATTCCCAAGGAGGGGAGTGGGAAGGGGGCATGGCGAAGGAGGAGGCCAAGCTAGGGTGCTGCAGCCAGCAAACCCATGGAGGGTAACGTGGGCTCCATCTTGAGGGAGCTCTGCAGGCGGTGGCGGTCACACCCCAGAGTTGTCCCCCACTGGGAGCACAGGGACTGGAGTTGCTCTCCTGGACTGTCAGTCATTGGTCAGAAGCTACCCTGGGGGCACCTACAGCTCTCTCTTCACCCAGGCCAAGTGGGTGCCAGCAGCCGGGGTGGTCCTCCAGGAAGGAGGTGAAGGTGCTGCGGTTGAGAGAGCATGCAGGGGGAGCAGGAGTGCACAGAGATGCTGAAGGGATCCAGGAGGTAACAGGCTGAGCTCCAACAGCATCTGCTACAGAGCTCTAAAGCCTCACGATTAAAAGTGGGGTAACAGCTCCAAAATCCCTAGAGCAAGCAGGATTGGAGAGGGAAACATGAGATGCTCTGTGGCTTTTTCCAGGCTGCTCTGGACATCTGTGGGAGACAGGCCAATCTGAATACTTCCCCAGGGCTCTGCAACCTGGAGCTGAGAGAGAGAAACCATTAGTCCTCAGCTGTAGACTTGGATTGGGTAAACTGGAGCTTCGTTGAAGTCACCAGGATGCGGCTCACTGAGATCATGAAGGGACACCAGACAGGGTGGCAGCCCAGCCTATTGGTCAAAGGGAGCCCAGAGGGCATTCATGCCCTTAGTTCTATTATTTATCCCTTTTGCCATGGATTGGATTCAGAAATTAATTCTCCTCTTCGCTTTATTCTTCAAATATTTACTGAGCACCTATTATATACCAAGCACTGCTCTAGTGCTGAGACTGTGGCAGTGAACAGAAAAGATAAAGCCTTCTATCCTATGCTTACAGCCTAGTGGAGAGAGAAGCAATTATCTGTGTGAATTGTGAGCTAGTTCTTTTCCCACTAGACTATAAGCTCCATTTTATATATGTGCATATGACAATGTCCCATAGAGACAACTGCTACGAAGAAAAACAGCCAGTCAGAGCAAGTGGATGGAGTGAAGAGTGAGGAGGTTATTTGGCATAGGGCTGCCAAGGGAGGCCTTTCTGCCAAGGGACATTTGAGCAGAGACTTGAATACAATGAGGGTACAAGCACGCAGGCAGGAGGCAAATATCTGTCAGTTGCAACCAAAAGTCTGATTTTGAAACATCATGGCTTGCGGGATTGTATGTGAGTCGACCTACCGTGGTTCCTTGGGCTGAGGGGGTGTGTGTTCTGGGTTAGTTGAGGGCCTTTGCTTGGTGCTTTTGGCTCCCTGTTCAGGGCTGAATGGGCTTCCCTTGTGGCTCAGCTGGTAATGAATCTGCCTGCAATGTGGGAGACCTGGGTTCGATCCCTGGTTTGGGAAGATCCCCTGGAGAAGGGAAAGGCTACCCACTCCAGTATTCTGGCCTGGAGAATTCCATGGTCTGTATAGTCCATGGTCACAGAGTCGGACACGACTGAGCGACTTTCACTTTCAGGGCTGAGTGTGCACAGGGCTATGCCTGACATGACCTACTGAGAGGTGACGGTCTAGATTTTTCTTTATGGTCATTTGGATTACAACATTGGAACTTTTCTTTCCTAGTTCAGTTGTAAAATTAGGTTTTAAAATCTGCTTATATGCTATCAAAGGTTCGTCTAGTCAAGGCTATGGTTTTTCCTGTGGTCATGTATGGATGTGAGAGTTGGACTGTAAAGAAGGCTGAGCACTGAAGAATTGATGCTTTTGAACTGTGGTGTTGGAGAAGACTCTTGAGAGTCCCTTGGACTGCAAGGAGATCCAACCAGTGCATTCTGAAGGAGATCAGCCCTGGGATTTCTTTGGAAGGAATGATGCTGAAGCCGAAACTCCAATACTTTGGCCACCTCATGTGAAGAGTTGACTCATTGGAAAAGACTCCGATGCTGGGAGGGATTGGAGGCAGGAGGAGAAGGGGGCGACAGAGGATGAGATGGCTGGATGGCATCACTGACTTGATGGACGTTAGTCTGGATGAACTCCAGGAGTTGATGATGGACAGGGAGGCCTGGCGTGCTGCGATTCATGGGGTCGCAAAGAGTCGGACACGACTGAGCGACTGAACTGAACTATATGCCCTCTTACTTCCTGGTTCAAGGATGTGATCTTTTTTTCATTTTGGTTTGGTTTAAATCAGGTTTATTAAGATATCATTGGTATTCAGCAAAAAGTCACCCTTTTTAGGTGTACAGTTATCTGAATTTTGACAAATACACAGAGTTGTGTTATCTCTACCACAAGCATGACACAGAACATTTACACTGAAGCCTCTGTACCCCGACACCAGATTAAATTTAAGAGACAAGAGTTTTGGGTGAAGTGGAAAAGGATAACTTTAATGCTTTTCTAGGCAAAAGGGAGCCACAGTGGGCTAACGCTCCTGAAACTAGGTATCCCAACCTGGAGAGGGTAGTGAGGAGTTTTGGCATAATGCTTCAAAGAGCACATGATCAGCTTGTGGACATTCTTCTGATTGGTTGGTGGTGAGGTACGTGGGCGTCAGCATCATCATCCTGGTTCCAACAGGTGTGGGGTCTACTGTGCTTGTGGGCAGCAGACCATCATTAAATTTAACTTCTCCCACCCGGTGGGGGTTTCAGTATCTGCAAACAGCTCAAAGATATTGTTCTGTATACCGAGAGAGGGGACCAGCTCTCTACCCCAAGGCTGCACTACTGTTCCTCCTGACTGCTCATCCTTTGTCTTTGCATCCCCTCCCTTCCCTGACTGGCATCTGTTTGAACCTGCTCCTTGGAACTCAGGGAAAGTCTGGAGGCTGAATGAAGCCTACTTCCTGTAATCAAGAAATAATAAGGGGCCACGGAAAGGCTTTTGTGCTGAGCAGCCCCACAGGGTCCTGCTTGCTATCACCATCACCCCAAGAACATGTCCTTGAGAAACCTTAGGACCTTTTTTTTCTCTCTGCTGACAAGTTGGGGATACAAAGATACACAAGCATGGAAAATAAAGTTAATACTTGAAAACTGAAATGGAATCTTTGCCTGGGAGTTTAAACCACAACGGATAAACTATTATAAAGATAAATATAAAATAATTACATAAATATAAAAATAAAAATATATTACAAAAAGATACCTTTACTAAACGTATTTTTTAATATAAATTGAGCTGTTTCTTCTAGATTCATAAACAAAATAGTTAATATGTGAAAACTGTAATCTTCACCTGGACAATTTGAATTTTAGAGGATTGACTTTCTTTTTTTCTGTCTGCTTGGAGTTTATTGTCCACTTGCTGCAAGGAAAAATTATGGGGTGTCGGGAAGGCTCTCGTGTGACTTGGGTAGCAAAGAGTAGGGTTCTCTCAATTTCCTTTTTGGTGTTTTGATATTAAAAAACCAACTGCTTTTTCTGGCTGCACCCTGCTTAGTCTCGAGGAGGTGAAGGAGCAGAAGGGGGCTCTGGAGGCCTGGGGAGATCGAGGTTGCTCTGGGGACTCCAACACTGTGGCCATAATCAGGAGAGTGGATTTCCCAAAAAAGAAGCTACCCCACCAGTGTCCGGGCTGGGCTTTGGGGACACCGGGATGGTGGGGGATGGCTTCCCCCGGGTACAGAGCACAGGAGCCGTTACTGGAACTGGAGCCCAGGTGGCCCCGGTAGTAGTCATTGGTGGCTGCCATGCTCTTTCCTGGGGGCTGAGGGAAGCCTCGGTGGCGACCCCTCAAGGGCCTGGGCTCGTGATCACAGGCGGCAGGGACCAGAGCACTAGGCATGGAGTCCATCTGGGCAGGAGACAACGGGCAGCTGCCCCAACCAACAAATTTTATCAAATAATAATGTGAACAGGTATGTTTTAAGACTAATTGAGCTGTTTCTTCTCGGTAAGCAACTACTATTTAGTTGAGGTTGGGTATTCCTTCAGGAATCATCTTGGTTCTAGCGTGTTCAGGACATTTGCGTTGAGATGAGATGTGGATGACCTGGTTCCTTCCATTGTCCCCCTCCCTCCTGCATCCTCCATCAATGACCTTCCCTCTCCAGGGATATCTTTCTTTTTTCAACATGCCAGTTCTCCTCTATCTGTGGGGAAAAGCAGTTAATTCTTCTCTTAAATCCAGCTGGGTTCCCAGAAGCTAACATTTGTTCGGTACCAGCAAATTGCTAATTGCTTTTGGTCGTCATCCCACTTCATTCTCCCAGACCTTGGATGCAGGTGGTTCTTTACAGAAGAAAAATATGATGGCCCTGTGCCTAGATTATCAGTGTTATGAGATCCCAGCACATCATCCTCTTTGATTCTCACAGCAAATCCTGTGTTTATCAGTGAGGAAACTGAGGCTTAGAAGGGGCAGGAGAATGTGTGATATTTCAGGCTCTTGGGAAATCGGTTTCATGTTCCCCTTGCAGCTTCATTGCTTTGACTTTGCCCTCAGCTCTGCAGCCTGGCTGTGTTTCTCCTTCATTCCCTGTGCCTGAGTCTCCCGGCCTTTACTCAAGGTGTTTGGGGCTGGGGGTGGGGGTAGGGGAGAAATTGCAGAAATTCTTTCAAAGTGGCTTAAATTTTAAAGGGGGGCTTCCCTTGTGGCCCAACTGGTAAAGAATCCGCATGAAATGCAGGAGACCTGGGTTCGATCCCTGGGTTGGGAAGATCCCCTGGAGAAGGGAATGGCTACCCACTCCAGTATTCTGGCCTTGAGAGTTCCATGGACTATATAGTCCATGGGGTCGCAATGAGTTGGACACGACTGAGCGACTTTCACTTCACACACCTCACACAAATATGTTATAGAGGGTTATCTCACAGTACATATGGTAGAAAGTACTGGTAGGCTTCTGATAGGACTGGCACCAGGAATTAGACAGCAGTCAGGAACCAGGGCAACATCTTCTTATTTATTTGAACGTGAAATCCTTTTACATGGGATATCCTTAACACCAAGTAACTAATGTTTCTTAGAACCTTGTTAGACCAAGCATGATTCATGGACCATCAGCATGAGCTAAGAGCTTGTTAAAATACAAAGTCAGGCAGCACCCTGGCCACAGCATCAGATTTTATATTTTAACAAGATCCCTGGGTGACCTGAGTGTGCATAAAAGCCTGAGAAGCACTAACACTGGTGTAGAGCACAATTAGGGGAAACACTAATCTCTCAGGCCTCCATCAAATCGGGAGATTGAGCAAATGCCTTTATAGTTTTTAACCCCCTGAAGACAAACACTGGCAAACTTGTTTGCTGTGTTCATCAAGAGGCCTCCACGAGATAGTCCATTAGAATATGAGCTCCATGAAGCTAGAACTTTGTTTTGTTATAGGTCTTCCCCTTGCAGTTAGAATAAGGCCTGACATATGGTAGGCACTCAAATGATACTTGTTGAAAATTTTTAAAAAGCACCACAGGACAAAGGAATGTAATAGAGATAGTCCCCTCACTCCCTCAACATTCTATGGTGCTTGACTTTGCTTCAGTAGAAGACACTGTGATGATTGGCTGCATGGGACTTACACTGCTTGGCATGGACTAACTACTGGACCAAATAGACCCAAAACCGTACAATGGCTCAAATACAGTAGAACTTGATTTCTTGCTCACTTACTAGTAAACAGATCAACAGGGTACTCTCCTCCATGCAGTCACTCAGGACCCAGGCTGATAGAGTAGCTACTACCTTTAACACGTGTGTCCCCAGTTGTCCTGAGAGTGTTTCATTTCAGTCATCTGAAAAGGGAAAGGCGCTTGAAGCAGCATGTGGGAATTCTTTCTTCCTTTGGTAGCCAGCCTTTGAGATAGCCCCTGCCTCCTGGTCTTGATCATGTTGAGCCCCTCCCATACTGGATGGGATTGACCTGTGGAACAAATACAATATTGCAGAAATGACAGTGTGTGACTTCCAAGGCTGAGTTTTACTCTTGAATCACTGAGGGAAGCTGGCTGCCATATTATGAAGACATTCAAGCTTCCCACAGATGGCCCAGAGGCATCCCACCAACAGACATGTGAGTGAGCCAGCTTGAAAGTGGATCCTCCAGCCCAAAGCAAGCCTTCAGATGACTGTAGCCCCAATTTGACTGCAGCCTCATAAGAGGTGCTGAACCAGACCACCTTATTAATAGACTCCGAAATGCCTGATCCTCAGGAACTAGGAGATAACAAATGTCTATTGTTTTAAGTGGCTTAGCTGCAGGGTGATTTGTTATGTGACAGTAGATGATTAATACATTTCCACTCATTTCATTGGCTAGAAATCAGCCACGTGGCCATACATAACTGAGAAACATAGCCTGGCCCAGAAATAAGAGGGTTTTACTAAGCAGTGGGCAGTCTTCCACAGGAATAGATAGAATAATCCAAAGATAAAATAAACAAAATTAAGGACGTGGGTTCAAACCACAGAGCTAGTGGACACACTTTGCCTTTCTCTCCATCTCTGCAGAGTCTACCTGCTCTTGGAGGGTCATCTCCCATTCTTGCCTCTTCTTGAAACTGTCTCTGTGAACTTCAAATCACATTCCTCCCTCTCCCCTCTGAACTCCTTTAGGTTTTCTTGGCTTGGTCTCTTCTGTATAAAGCAATATACGTCACTGGTTCAGAGACAGGAGGCATCATTTGACATTCAATCATGCATTTCCTTGTTATAGCTCTTATATCACTGTCTAGGATGATTAACTTTTCATGTCTGTATATCTTGTCTTCCCAATTGTGTTTAATATCCTAGAGGGCAGACACCAGTGGAGGTAGATGATATATGATTTGTGATCACATTAGCCCAATAATCTGTAAAGAGATTTATTGAAACCACCAAATCTAATCTTGATTAGAGTTGAATTTTAATAGAAATTCAGTCCTTTCTCTAGATCACTAAACATATGATCACAACCATGTATTTAAAATTCTGTTTGCTAAGCATTAGGTCATAGCCTCAGTGGTACCTAGCACAAGGGCAGTCAATGAGTATTATTTGAATATAATTGTAACAGTAACTAGCACATCAGAAACTTGATCAAATTTTGGATAGACTGTATAATGATATTTAGAAAAATGCAATGAAAATAGCTATTAATCTAGATTTATTTTGATACCACTCGCTCACCTGTGGTTTAACAGATCCTAATCAACTTTAAATTTCAACTATTTCTTGGTTTTATAAGAGTGACCATCATGTTGCCAGCAAATGTTATTTCATTTGCTCTCATTAGCCCCTCCTTGTGATATATATTAGTCATTTGAAATAATTGCAGAGGCTTTATGTTCACCTTCCATTTGAATCTTAGCTTGATGCCAAAAGTAATGACTCAAGGACTGACAAATAGATATTGCCTTATAATAAATTTATGAAGAGTTTATCAAGCATGTGCACTGTTCTTTGTCAAGAATCTTGTAGCTAAACATAGCAAGCAGACCATTTAAAGTAACAACGTTCACAGTAGAAGCTTTTAAGAATGATCACAGAATACAGCTTCTTGAAAAGGCCAAGTTAAAAAAAAAAAAAAAAAGCACCCTGTGATCAATTACTTCAGCTAATAATACTTTGGTGACAATTTTGTTATTTTCTAGACTGAAAAAAAGTTTTATTTTCATATCACTGATTTTTTTTAAAGACCCATAGAATAGTAGAATAAGGAACACTGGTTGAACTCTTGGAATATGTAGTCTAACTGGCTCTATAAATACTTGAAATTAATTATTTATACTATATGTAAGGATTGTTCATAGAAACTGAGGAATTTAGATTTTAAAATACTGGACCTTTTAATGTGAAAGGAAAAAAATATGACTATGAGTTTTTCCCCAAAGATAAATGTTCTAATCTGACTTGAATCACTACATGTCAAACACACATTTTTTTCTGCTGAATTAAATTAGGGAATTGATTTGTTTTACAGATTCCGTAGAAATTACAATGGCTTTGAGCACCAGGCAAACTCACTGAGAGTACAAAAATCATTGGTTAAAAGAAAAGGTTCTTTGTGTTATGTCTTCATGTGTTCAGACCCCAGAGTCCCTGAAGCAATATCAGCTAAGTACGCCACACTGTGATCTTGTAAATAAAACATGACAATCTGAAGGTCAGAAACTGTTTTACCAGGGTGCTCTCTGACTGCTAAAAGTAGGACCCATGATTGACACACGTCTTCTGTACAATTGTGTCCTTTACTCTGAGTCACCAGAGTTCAGTGTATAACCACATTTCATGTGCTCCCTTACAGAAAATTTTTAAAAATATGTCAATTGACTCTTAGCTGTCATAACTGTTTCTAAAATACTACAAGTACCACAGTATTTGTTAACTTGTTCATATGCTGTAAGTTTAGCATGATTTCATCATTAAAATATTAATAGAGACTATAAAGCTGGTTAGAAAGGCATGCTATAAAAACATACACCGTGCAAAATGAAGTGAAGTTAAAATATACTGTTATCACTCACAAGAAACAATATAATGGACTGTTTTTGGAAAAAATATATTTTCACTGATCAAAATGATTCAGTGTCAGTTGAATGCCAAATTATTTTTATTTAGAGAACACACAAATCAAAGGCACTAATAGAAGGATTATACAGAAGAAGGGATCCTTCCAGACCAGAAGAGGACAAATACTGGGCAGGGTTTAAGAAGGTGTGGGTGTACCTTCTGGGTAGTACCCCTGCATTGGGGTCTGGGCAAGAAAGACCCTTGAAGTGAAGAGAAACTGACTGCTTGCTATCAATGATAACAATATGGAAGGCTGAGGAGCCCCCTTTCACCCCTCCCACCAGTTTGGGAGAGACCCCTCCAGAAGGAGCTAGTTTTATGAAAGAAAAGAAGGCCTTAAGAAAAAGAGTGACGCCTCATATCCCTTAAAAGTGGCCCAGAGGGAGTTCCCTGGTGGCCTAGCAGTTGGGATTAAGGGCTTTCACTGCCAGTGGCCTGGGTTCAATCCCTGGTCAGGGAATTGAGATCCCACAAGCCAGGATCAAAAGTGGCCCAGAGGTAGAACTAGTGGTTGACCCATGACCTTGCTGGGCCTCTTTGTAACTGGAGAAGAACCACCACAGAGCTTGCTATGACCCATTGGCCTCTGGTTGAGCCATCTTCCTCTGCCCCAGCCCCAGCCCTGGATCAGCCCTCTTTCTTGCTGCTTCAACAGCACAGGAGCTGAGAGCTCCAGAATTTTATGGGAAGAGAAATGGTTGATGCTAGGCCCTTCAATGGTGCAGACATATTTTAGAATAACTTCTGAGATTTTAAACATCATTAGGGACAGCTTGGCTATGGGTTGAAATAATCATTTGGAATTACAAAACTCTGTTATAGCTGAGCAGCAAAGGACTTTACTTATGAATACTGGAAGCTTTCATTGGTATATGAGAAATTAGAGAAGTAAATATAAAGTATGTACTCTCAGCAGACTCAAGATAAAAATAAAACTCCCTTTAAAAACTCAAGGCAAACACAATAACACATTCAAGGCATTTAACAAAGAGCTGTTTAAGAGTCAGAATATTCAAGTGTTATATTTTTTAAATTAAGGCTATCATGATTATATTTGTTAGAATATGCACTGAGCTGTTATTTCTCTATTCTGAAATACACTGAGCCTCCCATAGAGAACCAATATACCCGTCATCTTTGCCTGTGGTATGCCAGCACGACTGTACTTTGTATTATCACATCTGAGACTAAGTCAGTCAACAAAAGTAGATTTAATATGTGACTATGTGACTAACAGCACTCATTTTTCTTTAAAGAATAAAATAAAAAAAGTAAAATAAAGAATCAGTGACAGAAGCCATACATCTTCATATGGCTTAATATGCACCAGGATAGACCTTAATTAACATCATAATTCACATCACCTAGGTCAGTGTTTCTCAAGCTATTGTCACAGACCAATAATTTTATAAATTACAATGAAAATAAATTATTAGGAAAGTATTAAAAAACATATAAAACGCAAGCCCACTGATCACATAGTGTTACAGTAATGTCAACTTTTTGTAGAAGTTTCTACATGCTTATTCCCAATCCCTGTGCTTACCACAGACTAGTAACAGTTTGTGGACTAACAGTTTGCTGGTCCAGGACCAGTTGGTGTTAGTTACATTCACTCCAAGTTTCATAGGTCAAAATAATTTTTTATTTAAACTTTGTCAAATGTCCCTTGAAATAAGAGAGCCATTGACAGTGACTTGGACATCATCACCCCCTTTACAGTAACCTTCACAATATCACTTAATGTGTGTTCAAAATATGACATATAATTCTGTACTGAATAACTTTTCTAAAGTGAAAGCTGCCTTCTCTCATTTTCCTGGGTATTTATTTATACCACCAGCCCCCAATCTTGTTCCTTAAATAATTTAAGAAAGGAGGATTAAATGTGGTGTATACTCAGGTACTTGTTGTTTCAACCTTATTTGCAGAAGATGCATGCAAATTCAGTTCTGCAGATTTGTTCAGTTTAACCTCAAAGGTGTTTTTAAAACATTAGACTTTCAATGTCTCTAAGTGAGGCATTGGCACTTACCCGGCTCCACATATGAGTTACATGGCTCTCAGTCTTTGGTTTCTTAACCAGAACCTCCTGCTGTTGTGGAAAAGAATGTGCTAGAGGCTGAATCCATTTGGGCTAAAATTTTAGACCTGTGACAGATGATGGAGACATTTCTTGTGCAACCTACACAAGTTGTTTAAATGCTCTTAGATTCATTTCCTTATTCTGTAAAATGGAGATAATACTTAGACTGCAGGATTCTTGGGAAGATTAAACAAGGCAAAGTAAGTGTAATGCCCGGCATGCATAGTTGAGAACACAATAATATTATTTCCTGTCCGAATCTACCTCCCTATGTCCCATTTCCCCTCACCCCCACTCTGCCTGCCCCTGCTCTTTGCACCATTGGTATTTGCCTCTGGTGAGTGTACTGCTTTGCTCTGCTAAAGAGAGGGATAAATGAACCCACCAAAAATATACCTTTTCTAAGTACAGAGGAAATACCATACTAATACTTGCAGCTTTGCCATCCTTAGAAAAAAAGATGACTCAAAGATGGTACTAAATGAAAAGGAAAGCTCTGAAGGAAAAAGCTGTGGAAACACCGCTTTCCCAAAAGCAGGAACTGCTCATCCATCTGATGGAGTCTTCTTGCCGTCCACCGTCCCCATTTCACTGATGAGCACCATGGCCTGAACAGCACTACACTTTAGGAGAGTGTTTGATCTCTGTTAGCTCTAATTCTTCACTGGAAAAGTACTTGCTTGTCTGTTAAATATAAATATTTCCATGATTTTAGGAAATGTCTTTACTAATGGAATTAGCAGAATTGTATGCTTTTATGGGCTTTTTGCTTCCTGTGAAAACTGGTATCTTAGATAATAGCTTACTTAGTACCAAATGATTCCATTCATGATCATTTAATTTAAATGTGTTTGAGAGAATACATTTAAGAAATCAAATTGTGTGCACTCCTAATGCTTTATTGGCCCTTGTAAGACACTATTTATACTTTCTGGTCAATTGCCTAATACAGTGCAATGATTCTATCCCACATTTGTTTTGATGTGTCCACAAGTTAATGTATATTTTTCATTCAGTTTAATTATATATAATTACTAAGTGTTTAATTAACTTCAGTTATAAAATTAATGAATATCACTAGTAAAAGTCTCAATTTAGAAGTAAATGAAATTAAAAAGGTGTCTGCTCCTTGGTGTTTACCCAAGGGAGTTGGAAACTCAGGTCCCCAACACAGTCACACACATATATTTATAGCAGCTTTATTTATTTATAATTGCCAAAACTTAGAAGCCAAACCAACATGTGACTGGATAGATAAATAATGGTACATTTAGCTATATTATTCAACACTAAATGGAAATGATGAAGATATGGAGTAATCTTAAGTGTATACTACTAAATGAAAGAAGCCAATCTGAAAAGGCTACATATTCTGTGTACAACTATATGACATTCTGGAAAAGGCAAAACTATGGAGATAGTAAAAAAAAAATACAAAATACAACAATCAGTGGTTGCCAGGGTTTGCAGGAATTGGCAGGGTAGGGGAGGGATGAACAGGAAGAGCACAAAAGATTTTTATGGCAGTGAAAATACTCTGCATGATACCATAATGATGGATACATGTCACTAAATATTTGTCTAAACCTGTAGAATATACACCACCAGGAGTGAGCCCTAGTGTAAACTGTGAAGTCTGGGTGATAATGGTGTATTGATAGAGGTTCATCAAGTAGCACAAATACACTGTTCTGGTAGGGGATGTTGATAATGGGGGAGACTATGCATATGTGAGGCAGAGGTCTTATAGGAAATCTCTATACCTTCCCTTCAACTTTGCTGTTTTCGACTGAAAAAATGCACACCCTAAAAGTTCAGAGTTATGTTTTATTCAGCAGACATTCTTACATCTTCAAGCCTAACAGCATCTCAAATAACCCTGAGAAAACTGCTCCAAGGAGGTGAGGGGGGAGCTGGGCTATATAAGAGTGTTCTAATAAAAGGCAGATAGTCTTAATATCAGAAGATTATTGTTAATTAAAGAAAACCAAATATCTCAAGTTAAGGAATTTAGTACTTTTCTACATATGGGAAGATGCAAGAGTCTGGGCTCACTGACATCATTCCTTTGATGTGCACCTCAGCTAACTGGGGCTTGTATCCTGTTTTCCTATCCTGAGTTTCCCATGACATCGTTTGCTTACTGATAAGCAGAAAATGTTTTATTTCTCACTGTAAACCTGAAACTGCTCTTAATAAGTAAAGTCTTAAAAAAAAAACTAAAGCTACTCCTACCATAAACCACTACCCCACTCACACCCCCCAGTCAACACCCTTCCCATCCCCACTAAAGGTCTTTCAGCCCTAAGAACCTGCACATTTCTGCCTTATTACTCAACTCACTCTGAAACTTTAGGTATAACCCATTCTTCAGCCATTCTGCTTTTCTCCATGAAACATCTTTCTTCTCTTTTTTACTTCTAATCCTCTACCCCTTCAGATACTAGAATCCACTTGACTAAAATTCCAACTCGACAGTAACAAAAAATGAATTACTAATTTTATAGAGATATACCTCAGACAGTAAAGAATCTGCCTGTGATGCAGAAGACCCATGTTTTATCCCTGGGTCAGGAAGATCCAATGGAGAAGGGAATGGCAATGCACTCTAGTATTCTTGCCTGGAGAATTCCATGGACAGAGGAGCCTGGCAGGCTAACAGTCCATGGGGTGACAAAGAGTTAGACATGACTGAGTGACAAAGTATGGATAACAGACATATAACATTATATTAGTTTCAGTGTACAACATAATTCAACATTTGTATTCAACAAAATAGATCTAACATCCATCACTATTCATAGTTACATATTTTTTGCCTTGTGATGATAAGTTTTAAGATCTATTTGCAGCAATTTTCAAATATTCAATACAGTATTATTAACAATAGTCACCATGCTGTACATTGCATCCCCAAGACTTACTTATTTTATAACTAGAGGTTTGTAATTTTGACTCCATTCACTCATTTCACCCACCCCTCCAGCCTCTGGGCCTAAGAACCACCAGTGTGTTTATTAAGCTTGATTTTGGTTTTTAGATTCCACATACAGGTGAGATCATACAGAACTTGTTTTTCTCTGTTTGATTTCTTTCACTTAGCATAATGCACTCAAGGTCCGTCTATATTGTAACAAGTGACAAGATCTCCTTCTCTTTTAGTGACTGAATAATATTTGTGTGTGCTTGTGCCATTTTCTTTACCCATTTGTTCACTGATGGACACTTACTTTTTTCCATATCTTGGCTATTATAAGTAGTGCTACAGTGAACGTGGGGATATATGTATCTTTTTACATTGGTGTTTTTACTTACTTTGCATAAATACCCAGAAGTGAAACTGCTAGGGCATATTGTGCTCCTCTTTCTAGTTTTCTTTCAATAACGTCCATACTGTTTTCCATAGAGGTTGCACCCATTTACATTCCCTCCAATAGTGCACAAAAGTTTTCTTTTCTCCACATCCTCACCAACACTTATTATTTTTTGTCTTCTTCATAACAGTCATTGTGACAGTTGTGAGGTGATATATCATTTATGGTTTTGATTTGCATTTCCCTGATGATTTGTGGTGTTCAGCATCTTTTCATGTGGGTGTTGGTTATCTGTTTGTTTTCTTGGGTAAAATGTTTAATTATATCTTCCTAGTTCTAATCAGATTGCTTGTGTTTTTGCTATTAAGTTATGTGAGGTCTTTACATATTTTGGATATTACTTTCTTGTCACATATATAATTTACAAATATATTCTCCCATTCCATAGGTTGTCTTTTCATTTTATTGATGGCTTCCTTTGCTGTGCAGAGCTTTTTTTTCCCCTAGATTTAAAAAAAATTGGAAGGAACAAAATGGCGGAGGAGTAGGTGGACATAGAGTATATCTCTCTCCACAGATACATCAGGAATACACCTTCAGACACAGAAGTGCATGCAGAACACCAGCTGAGAGTGGACAGGACCAGAGGAAAAGAATATACAGAATATACAGAACCACGCAAAACTCGGTAGGACGAAAGAACTAGGGGGAAAAGTAGGAGTGTTAGTAGGACTGGACCTGCCCTCAGCCAGTGGGTGAACTGAAGCAGGGGTCTGATCCCCACATCAAAGCAATCGTCTGAGTCAGAAGAGAACCACTTAAGGCTGAGAGTGTGGCACCCTAAATGGAATAAGAATCAGACAGTCCTTGCCAAAGCCATACATACCCCAGACAGGGATGCAGGTCCCCTAGAAGGCAAAGTGGCTGGGAGCTGGAGTTTAGGGATTGTGGAGCTATCCCAGGGCAAGGGCTGCTGTTGACTGTGGAGAGACAGATCAAGGGAATATAAGGGAGGAGACTGTGGTGGGAAATGCCTGTGGAGGAAAGCAGGGCAGCCAAGGAAGCAAGGCGATACTGCTGAGTCACACATAGCGGGTAGAGCCATCACCATAGCTTCTCTCTCCCCACACACCAGCATGGGCAGCTGAACAATAGAGAGGCTGGGCCATCAAATGCCTGACGCACTGAACTGCAGAGTAGGACCCCACCCAGGGTGCCCCTTTAAGTACTTGATGTGCCGATGTACAGAGTAGGACCCCAGCCGGGGGTGGGGGGGCCTTTATGTGCCTGATGCACTGAACAACAGAGAAGGACCCCAGGCAAGGGAGCCTTCTAAGTGCCTGAAGGGGCGGAGCTATGGAGAAAGACTGGCCAAAGAGGCCAGTCTTGAGCTACAAGATGCTCAAAAAAAGACTGATAGGGCCATAACTTTTGTGACTGAGGCAGTCCGTGTCCCTGCACACTTGGCACCGCCAGGGTCCCCATATGCCAAGCAGCTGTGCCACCTTCACGCTCAACTCTCACTGGGGCAGAGTTGCCACAGGCAAAAAAGTCTTGCATCTATGCATGCAGGGTCGCTTTGGTCATGTCTGACTCTTTGCGACCCTGAAGACTGTGGCCTGCCAGGCTTCTCTGTTAGGGAGGGGGCTTCTCCAGGCAAGAATACTGGAGTGTATTGGCCAATACTGGTTGCCATACCCTTCTAGAGCACTATATTTCCTGCTGCCCTAGCCGCCAACTCCCCTGAGTACCTGATGCTGCCAGAACCTCTGCAACCCAAGCAGCTACACCACCTCCACACCTGGCCCTCATAGGGGCAAACCCAAGTCCTCCAGGGCAGCCTCAGGAACAAATCCCAGTGGACGACCCACATGCAGAGGTGGAAATAAAACCACAATTGAAACCCAGGTGCAGTGTGACTAAGGAAGAATATCCAAAACCTTCCCACAAGCTGTACAAACTGCAGATTAAATCCACACAATCAATAAGGCAGACCCTGTGTCTTGCAGTTCAGTTCAGTTCAGTCGCTCAGTTGTGTCTGACTCTTTGTTACCCCATGAACTGCAGCACACCAGGCCACCCTGTCCATCACCAACTCCCAGAGTTCACCCAAACTCATGTCCATTGAGTCGGTGATGCCAACCAACCATCTCATCCTCTGTCATCCCCTTCTCCTCCTGCCCTCAATCTTTCCCAGTATCAGGGGCTTTTCAAATGAGTCAGCGCTTCACATCAGGTGGTCAAAGTATTGGAGTTTCAGCTTCAACATCAGTCCTTCCGAGGAACACTCAGGACTGATCTCCTTTAGGATGGACTGGTTGGATCTCCTTGCAGTCCAAGGGTCTCTCAAAAGTCTTCTCCAACACCACAGTTCAACAGCATCAATTCTTCAGGACTCAGCTTTCTTTATAGTCCAACTCTCACATCCATACATGACTACTGGAAAAATCTTAGCCTTGACTAAATGGACCTTTGTTGAGAAAGTAATCTCTCTGCTTTTTAATCTGTTGTCTAGATTGGTCATAACTTTCCTTCCAAGAAGTAAGCGTCCTTTAATTTCATGGCTGCAATCACCATCTGCAGTGATTTTGGAGCCCCCCCAAAAAACAAAGTCATCCACTGTTTCCCAATCTATTTGCCATGAAGTGATGGGACTGGATGCCATTATCTTAGTTTTCTGAATGTTGAGTTTTAAGCCAACTTTTTCACTCTCTTCTTTCATTTTCATCAAGAGACTCTTTAGTTCTTCTTCACTTTCTGCCATAAGGGTGGTATCATCTGCATATCTGAGGTTATTGGTATTTCTCCCAGCAATCTTGATTCCAACTTGTGCTTCTTCCAGCCCAGCATTTCTCATGATGTAGTCTGCATATAAGTTAAATAAGCAGGGTGACAATATACAGCCTTGACATACTCCTTTTCTGTGTCTATGGAATATATAAAAGGTCACTGAGAGTGCCCACAAAAGAAAACACGCTAGTTCTGGTAGCTGTGGACATTGGAGGCAAGAACACACAGGAGTAGGACTAGATTAGAATCTGAGCTGCCCCCACAGCAGGTCCAGGATCAGTGTTGGAGGGCATCCTAGAGAGGTGAGGTGGACTGTGACTCCCAGCGAGGGAAAGGACTCTCACAGCAGTGACTCAAGAAAAACATTTGTTATTCTTATGTTTTGACTTGTTCTATAGATTCTTTTGGAATTTTTTCTTCTTTTTTTCTCCTTTTCCCCCTCTCTGTTGTAGTTGTTGATTTTATTGGCACTATGAAATCTAATTAAGCTTTTGAGCTTTTTTTTTCCTCAGTCACATTTTTTATTGTTGTTATAAACCTCTGCCTCTACATTCGGCTTTTGCAGTTCTGTGGAGTTTTCCATTTTATGTTTCTCTTTTTAAAATTTTAATTGTTAATTTTTTAAGCCTATTATTATTTTTTCTACATTTATTCCTTTGTTTGCTTTTCCTACTGTTCTTGTCCCCTTGTAGTTAATCTTTAATGTATACAAATCTTTATCTACCTTATTTAACTCTGCATATCTATTCTTTCTTTCCTTTCCTCTTAACATATGTTAGTTTTATTTTCATTGCTTTATTCTCCAATTGGCACCTTGCCTTAGTTTTGTTTTCCAGTTTGTGCTTTAGTTAGTTTTGTTCTGTTGGATATAATTTTTGGTTTCCTATGTTCACCAGATCAATCTATTGTACTTTATTTTTGTTGGACTTTTTGATTTTGCTTATGCGTGTATATGTATATGTGTATATTCAGTCACACTTTTTATTGTCATTATAAACCTCTGCCTCTACTTTGGGCTTTTGCAATTCTGTCGAGTTTTCCTTTTTTTCTCTCTCTCTCTTTTTCCCTTCTTCTTCCATTTTCTTCTTCTTTTGTCTTTTTTTTATTTTTAATTTTTAAAATCTATTATATTTTTTCTACACGTATCCATTTGTTTGCCTTTCCTACTGTTCTTTTCCCCTTGGAGTTAATCTTTAATATATATAAATCTTCTTCATCTACCTCTATTTAACTTTGCATATCTACTTTTTCTTTTCTTTCCTTTCCTCTCAACATATTTGTTAGTTTTGTTTTCATTGCTTTATTCCCCACTTGGCACCTTGCTTTAGTTTTGTTTTCCAGTTTGTGCTTTAGTTAGTTTTGTTCTTAACTGGCAAGTATACTTTTTTTATTTCTTTTGTTTGCTGGGTCAATCTACTGTACTTTATTTTTGTTAGACTATTCTGACATTGCTTATGGGTGTATATGTATATGTGTATATTCCGTTATCTTAATTATTATTTGCCTGATTTTATAACTGCCATTTGTCTGGGGTTCATCTTTGGTTTCTCATTTTTGGATATTTGTTTTAATCTCACTTAATACCATAACAAACCACTTGTGGAATCTTCGTTCCTGACCAGAGATCAAACCTTGAGCTTTTGGAGTGGGAGCACCGACTCCAAGACCCTAGACTACCAGAGAACTAACCCTAGGGAGTACCAAATAGTGAGAACTCAAACAAAGGAAACCACTTGAATACAAGACCCAGCATCACCAAACACCAGTAACACCCTGTACAGGATGCCTCATCTAAACAAACAAAACAAATATACAAACCCAATTGTCAGGAGACAGGATTAGCACCTCACTCAGCCTTGCCCATCAGAGGAAAAACTAACAACAAACAAAAACTCAGCACAAATCTCACCATATACTAAGCTTGCACAAACCACTGGACCAACCTTAAGAGGGAAGAAACAAAAAGGAAGAAAGAATTCAGCCTTGAAGCCTGGGAAGAGAAGACCTCAAATACAATAAGTTTAAAACAAAATGAAAAGGCAGAAAAATACTATACAAATGAAGGAACAAACTAGAAACACAGAAGTCCAAATCAATGAAGAGGAAATAGGCAAACTACCTGAAAAAAATTCAGAATAATGATAGTAATGATGATCAAAAACCTTGAAAACAAAATGAAGAAAATGCAAGAATTAATTAACAAAGACCTAGAAGAATTAAAGAATAAACACACAGAGACAGACAACACAATTACTGAAATTAAAAATACTCTACAATGAATCAGTAGCAGAATATCTGAAGCAGAAGAATGAATCAGTGAGCTGGAAAATAAAATGGTGGAAATAACTTCTGAAGAGCAGAATAAAGTAAAAAGAATGAAAAGAACTGAGGATAGTCTCAGAGACCTCTGGGACAATATCAAATGCACCAACATTCCAAAATAAGGGTCCCAGAAGAAGAAGAGAAAAAGAAAGGGTATGAGAAAATTTTTGAAGAGATTATAGTTGAAAATCTCCCCAAAATGGAAAACGAGATAGTCAATCAAGTCCAAGAGGCACAAAGAGTTTCATACAGGATAAATCCAAGGAGAAACACACCAAGACACATACTAATCAAACTGCTGCTCCTGCTAAGTCGCTTCAGTTGTGTCCGACTCTGTGCGACCCCATAGATGGCAGCCCACCAGGCTCCCCTGTCCCTGGGATTCTCCAGGCAAGAACACTGGAGTGGGTTGCCATTTCCTTCTCCAATGCATGAAAGTGAAAAGTGAAAAGGAAGTTGCTCAGTCGTGTCTGACTCAGCGACCCCATGGACTGCAGCCTACCAGGCTCCTCCATCCTTGGGATTTTCCAGGCAATCAAACTAACAAAGACTAAACACAAAGAAAGAATATTAAAAGCAGCAAGGGAGAAGCAACAAGTAACATACAAGGGAAACCCCATATGTTTAACAGTTGATCTTTCAGCAGAAACTCTGCAGGCCAGAAAGGAATTGCAGGATATATTTAAAGTACTGAAAAGGAAAAACCTACAACCAAGATTATTGTACCTGGCAAGGATCTCATTCAAAATTGATGGAGAAATAAAAAGCTTTTCAGACAAGCAAAAGTTAAGAGAATTCAGTACCTCCAAACCAACTTTACAGCAAATGTTCAAGGGACTTATATAGTCAAGAAATACAAGAGAAGAAAAAAGATCTACAAAGTCAACCCCAAACAATTAAGAAAATGGCAATAGGAGCATATATATCAATAATTACTTTAAATGTAGATGGATTAAATGCCCCAACTCAAAGACAGACTGGCTGAATGGATCCAAAAACAGGACCTATTCTGCACATCAAAGGAAACTATTAGCAAGGTGAAAAGACAGCCTTCAGAATGGGAGAAAATAATAGCAAATGAAGCAACTGACAAACAACTAATCTCAAAAATATACAAGCAACTCCTACAGCTCAACTCCAGAAAAATAAATGACCCAATCAAAAAATGGGCCAAAGAACTAAATAGACATTTCTCCAAAGAAGACATACAGATGGCTAACAAACACATGAAAAGATGCTCAACATCACTCATTATCAGAGAAATGCAAATCAAAACCACTATGAGGTACCATTTCACACCAGTCAGAATGGCTGCCATCCAAAAGTCTACAAATAATAAATGCTGGAGAGGGTGTGGAGAAAAGGGAACCCTCTTACATTGTTGGTGGGAATGCAAACTAGTACAGCCACTATGGAGAACAGTGTGGAGATTCCTTAAAAAACTGGAAATAGAACTGCCTTATGATCCAGCAATCCCACTGCTGGGCATACACACTGAGGAAACCAGAAGGGAAAGAGACACGTGTACCCCAATGTTCATCGCAGCACTGTTTATAATAGCCAGGACATGGAAGCAACCTAGATGTCCATCAGCAGATGAATGGATAAGAAAGCTGTGGTACATATACACAATGGAGTATTACTCAGCCATTAAAAAGAATACATTTGAATCAGTTCTAATGAGGTGGATGAAACTGGAGCCTATTATACAGAGTGAAGTAAGCCAGAAGGAAAAACATAAATACAGTATACTAACGCACATATATGGAATTTAGAAAGATGGTAACAATAACCCGGTGTACGAGACAGCAAAAGAGATACTGATGTATAGAACAGTCTTATGGACTCTGTGGGAGAGGGAGAGGGTGGGAAGATTTGGGAGAATGACATTGAAACATGTAAAATATCATGTATGAAACGAGTTGTCAGTCCAGGTTCGATGCACGATACTGGATGCTTGGCGCTAGTGCACTGGGACGACCCAGAGGGATGGTATGGGGAGGGAGGAGGGAGGAGGGTTCAGGATGGGGAACACATGTATACCTGTGGCGGATTCATTTTGATATTTGGCAAAACTAATACAATTATGTAAAGTTTAAAAATAAAATAAAATTTTAAAAAAATCAAAGAACCATGACTAAATTAAAATTAAATAAAGAAGCAAAAAAAGATCACAAGGAAACAAAAATCCTGTACTTTAAAGGTTATTTTAAAATAGCTCCACATTCCAAACCTGAAACACAGAAAACCATGATTGTCAACCAACATTTATTGAGTGCTATAGTAGGTATATTGAACTTTGAGTAATTGAATCGCACATTTAAAAAATAATCTGTCTTTTATGACAGAAATCAGGCAGTTCCTGGTGTAATTTGACAGCAACGTCCTGTCTTTTCTCTGTCAGCATGGTATGAAGCAATGCAATTAAAATCTGTGATTTGTTTTGAAAAAAAACAAAAAAACAAAACAAAAACAGGACCTATATATATGCTGTCTACAAGAAACCCACTTAAGACCTAAAGACACAGATAGACTGAAAGTGAGAGGATGGAAAAATATATTCCATGCAAATGGAAAGCAAAAAAAAGCTGGAGTAACTCATATCAGGCAAAATAGACCTTAAAATAAAGAAGATTACAAGGGATAAGGAAGGACACTGCATAATGATCAAGGGATCAATCCCAGAGGAAGACATAACAATTGTAAACATCTATGCACCTAACATAGGAGCACCTCAATACATAAGACAAACACTAACAGACATAAAAGGAGAAATTGATAGTAACACAATAACAGTAGGAGACTTCAACACCCCACTTACACCAATGGGCAGATCATCAAAACAGAAAATTAATAAGGAAACACAAGTCTTAAATGATACATTAGATGAGATGTATCTCATTGATATCTTCAGGACATTTGATCCAAATGCAGAAGAATGCACCTTCTTCTCAAGTGCACATGGAACATTCTCCAGGATAGACCACATCTTGGGTCACAAATCAAACCTCAGTAAATTTAAGAAAATTGAAATTGTATCAAGCATCTTCTCCAACCACAATGCTGTGAGACTAGATATCAATTACAAGGAAAAAAAAAACTGTAAGAAATACAAACACATGGAGATTAAACAACATATTTCTAAATAACCAACAGGCTACTGAAGAAATCAAAAGGGAAATCAAAAAATTTCTAGAAACAAGTGACAATGAAAACACGACCACTCAAAACCTATGGGATGTAGCAAAAGAAGTTCTAAGAGGGAAGTTTATAGCAATACAGTCCTACCTCAACAAACAAGAAAAACATCAAATAGACAACCTCAGTTTACACCTAAAACAACTGGAAAAAGAAGAACAAAAACCCCCAAAATTAGTAGAAGGAAAGAAATCATAAAGATCTGAGCAGAAATAAATGAAAAAGAAATGAAAAAAAAACAATAGTAAAGATTAATAAAATTAAAAGCTGGTTCTTTTAGAAGATAAAATAGACAAACCTTTAGACAGACTCATCAAGAAAAAAAGAGAGAAGAATCAAGTCAACAAAATTAGAAATGAGAAAGGAGAGGTTACAACAGACAATGCAGAAATAGAAAGGATCATAAGAGACTATTATGAACAACTATATGGCAACAAAATGGAACCTGGAAGAAATGGACAGATTCTTAAAACATTCAATCTTCCAAGACTGAACCAGGAAGAAATAGAAATTACGAACAACCCAATTACAAGCACTGAAGTTGAAGCTGTGATCAAAAATCTTGCAAAAGACAAAAGCCCAGGACCTGATGGCTTCACAGGAGAATTATATCAAACATTTAGAGAAGAGCTAATGCCTATCCTTCTAAAACTCTTTCAAAAAATTACAGAGGGAGGAGCACTTCCAAACTCATTCTATGAGGCCACCATCACCCTGATACCAAAACCAGACAAAGACAACACAGAAAAAGAAAGCTACCTGCCAATATCACTGATGAACACAGATGCAAACATCCTCAACAAAATTTTAGCAAACAGAATTCAGCAACATGTCAATAAGCGCATACACCATGATCAAGTTGGGTTTATTCCAGGAATGCAAGGATTCTTCAATATATGCAAATCAATCAATGTGATATACCATATTAACAAATTGAAAGATAAAAATCATATGGCAATCTCAATAAATGCAGAAAAAGCCTTTGACAAAACTCAGCACCCATTTATGATTAAAACTCTTCAGAAAATGGGAATAGAAGGAATCTACCTCAACATAGTAAAGGCCATATATGATAAGCCTACAGCAAACATTATTCTCAATGGTGAAAAACTGAAAGCATTTCCCCTAAGATCAGGAACAAGACAAGGGTGTCCACTTTCACCACTATTATTCAACATAGTTCTGGAAGGCCTAGCTACAGCAATCAGAGAATAAAAAGAAATAAAAGGAATCCAGATCAGAAAAGAAGAAACAAAGCTCTCACTGTTTGCAGATGACATGATACTGTACGTAGAAATCCTTTAAAGATAGTGTCAGAGAATTACTATAGCTAATCAGTGAATTTAGCAATGTTAGAGGATACAAAATCAATACACAGAAATCACTTGCATTTCTATGCACTACCAATAAAAAATCAGAAAGAGAAATTAAGGAATCAATCCCATTCACCATTGCAACAAAAAGAATTAAATATCTAGGAATAAACTTACCCACGGAGACAAAAGAACTGTACACAGAAAATTATAAGACACTAATGAAAGAAATTAAAGATAACATAAACAAATGGAGAGATATCCCATGTTTCTGGGTAGGAAGAATCAATATTGTGAAAATGACTATACTACCAAATGCAATCTACAGATTCAATGCGATCCCTATCAAATTACCAATGGCATTTTTCACAGAACTAGAACAAAAAATTTCACAATTCATGTGGAAACACAAAAGACCCCAAATAGCCAAAGCAGTCTTGAGAAAGAATGGAGCTGGAAAAATCAAACTTCCTGACTTCTGATTATACTACAAAGCTACAATCATCAAGACAGTATGGTGCTGGCACAAAAACAGAAATATAGACCAATGGAACAAGATAGAAAGCCCAGAAATAAACCCATGCACCTATGGGTACCTTATTTTTCACAAAGGAGGCAAAAATATACAATGGGGCAAAGACAGCCTCTTCAACAAATGATGCTGGGAAAACTGGACAGCTACATGTGAAAGTGAATTTGCTCAGTCATGTCCAACTCTTTGCAATCCCATGGACTGCAGTCTACCAGGCTTCTCTGTCCATGGGATTTTCCAGGCAAGAATACTGGAGTGGGTTGCCATTTCCTAACACCATAAACAAAGATAAACTCAAAATGAATTAAAGACCTAACTGTAAGACCAGAAACTATAAAACTCTTAGAGGAAACATAGGCAGAACACTCGATGACATAAATCAAAGCAAGGTCCTCTATGACCCACCTCCTAGAGTAATGGAAGTAAAAACAAAAGCAAACAAGTGGGACCTGATTAAACTTAAAAGCTTTTGCACAGCAAAGGAAACTATAAGCAAAGTGAAAAGACAACCCTCAAAATGGGAGAAAATAATAGCAAATGAAGCAACTGACAAAGGATTAATTTCCAAAATATACAAGTAGCTTATACAACTCAATGCCAGAAAAACAAACAACCTAGTCAAAAAGTGGGGAAAAGACCTAAGCAGACATTTCTCCAAAGAAGACATACAGATGGCTAACAAACACATGAAAAGATGCTCAACATCGCTCATTATTAGAGAAATGCAAATCAAAGCTACAATGAGATATCACCTCACACCAGTCAGAATGGCCAATCATCAATAAGTCTTCAAACAATAAATGCCAGAGAGGGTGTGGAGAAAAGGAACACCCTTGCACTGTTGGTAGGAATGTAAATTGATACAGCCACTATGGAAGATGGTATGGAGACTCCTTAAAAAACTAGGAATAAATCCGCCATATGACCCAGCATTCTCACTCCTAGGCATATACCCTGAGAAAACCAAAATTGAAAAAGACACATGTATCCCATTGTTCATTGCAGCACTATTTACAATAGCTAGAACATGGAAGCAACCTAGATGTCCATTGACAGATGAATGGATAAAGAAGTTGTGGTACATATACACAATGGAATATTACTCAGCTATAAAAAGGAATACATTTGAGTCATGTCTGATGAGGTGGATGAACCTAGATCCTATTATACAGAGTGAAGTGAGTCAGAAAGAGAAAGATAAAATATCATATTCTAACACATATATATGGAATCTAGAAGAATGGTACTGAAGAACTTATTTACAGGGCAGCAATGGAGAAATAGGACTTCCCTGGTGGCTCAGATGGTAAAGCGTCTGCCTACAATGTGGGAGACCCGGGTTTGATCTCCAGGTCAGGAAGATTCCCTGGAGAAGGAAATGGCAACCCACTCCAGTACTCTTGCCTGGAAAATCCCATGGACGGAGGAGCCTGGTAGGCTACAGCCCATGGGGTCACAAAGAGTCGAACACGACTGAGTGACTTCACTCACTCACTCAATGGAGAAACAGATATAAAGAATAGTTTTATGGACATAGAGAGAGGGGAAGAGAGGGTGAGATGTATGGAAAGAGTAACATGGAAACTTACATTACCATATGTGAAATAGATAGCCAACGGGAATTTGTTGTATGGCTCAGGAAACTCAAACAGGGGCTCTGTATCAACCTAGAGGGTTGGGATGGGGAGAGAGGTTCAGAAGGGAGGGGATATATATATACCTATGGTTGATTCATGTTGAGGTTCGACAGAAAACAACAAAATTCTGTAAAGCAATGATCCTTCAATAAAAAAATAAATTTAAAAAATTATTTATTTATTTCTTGACTGCACAAGGTCTTCATTGCTGTGTGCAGGCTTTCTGTAGTTACAGCAAATGGGGACTACATTATGGAGATGCAGAGGCTTCTCATTGCAGTGGCTTCTCTTGTTGCAGAGCACGGGCCCTAGGCACCCTGGCTCAGTAGTTGCAGCTCACGTGCTCTAGAGCACAGGCTCAGTAGTTGTGGCACCTGGCCTTACTTCCTCTGTAGCATGTGGAACCTTCCCAGATCAGGGATTGAAACTTCCCTTACATTGGTGGAGAGATTCTTAATTCTTTATTCTTCTTTCTCCAGATTGCTTTGGCTATTTGGGGTCTTTTGTGGTTCCATGCAAATTTTAGGATTGTTTGTCCTATTTCTGTGATTTACCACCAGGGAAATCCAGAGCTTTTTAATTTGACATAGTCCCAATGTTTGGTTCCTTTGTGGCCTTTGCTTTTAGAGTCAGATACAAAAACTCATTGCCAAGAGGGATGTCAAGGAGCTCATTGCCTGTGACTTTTTATAAGAGTTTTAGGTTTCAGTTCTTGCATTCAAGTCTATAATCCATTTTGAGTCAATTTTTGTATATGGTATAAGATGGTGGGCCAGTTTTATTCTTTTGTGTGTGACTATTCAGGTTTTCTAATATTGCTTATTGAAAAGACTGTCCTTTTGCCATTGTATATTCTTGCCTCCTTTTTCATGAATTAATTGACAATATGTGCATGGGTTTGTTTCTGCACTCTGTATTCTATGCCATTGGTCTATGTACCTGTTTTTATGCTAATACCATACTGTTCTGATTATGATAGCTTGAAGCCAGGAAATGTGACGCCTCCAGCTTTATTCTTCTTTCTCCAGATTGCTTTGGCTATTTGGGGTCTTTTGTGGTTCTATGCAAATTTTAGGATTGTTTGTTCTATTTCTGTGAAAAATGTCACTGAAGTTTTGAAAGGGATTGTACTGAATCTGTAGATTGCTTTGGGTAGTATGGGCATTTTGACAATATTAATTATTCCACTCCATGTACACAGATATTCTTTCCATTTATTTGTGTCTTCTTCAGTTTCTTAGTGTCTTAGTAATGTTTTAAAACATGTAAAATTGTATTATGCATGCTTTATGTTGTATTCAAGCATGAAGGCGCAACAGTTTGCCTGAAGTGTAGGTAGAAGTCTCCTTACAAGACTTCCACTAAATTAACTAACTGACCATATATTCTCTCTGCAAAACAAGACAGTCAAAGCCCATGACACTTGGAATGCCCCACATTTCACTTCACCCATGCAGTTCAGCTCCCATTTTTTAAGTTGTATGCTTAAAAAAAGATCAGTTGGAGTTTTGTTCTCAAGTTTGTTTATTCCAGTTGTAATTGTAGGTATATTGTTTAGTTTTAAATACTATGAAAACTAATTAAAAGTGAGTGCTAGTGAGGAGAGGGAAGCAGAATTTTACAGAGGGAGAAACTGCGTGGCAACTGCGTGGCAACGTGATGATCCCAGGGGCACTACTTCATAAACATCTTGCCCACTAAACTCCGTTTCAGGATCTGCTTCCCGGGAAACCCAATCTACAACAGTGTTGCTATGCATCAGAGCACTTAGCCTGGGGAAATAAAAATGTTTATGTCCATTCAGCTTAAATATAATTTCATCCAAGTATAGTCAGACCTTAGACCAGAGGAGATTTAATTCAAGGTATCCCCTAGCCAAGAAAAGCACCACATCCATTATGGATATAAGCATCTCTTCTCCTGAGCTATGCTGGCTGATAACCATAAAAGATGGGAAAAGTGTGATTTTTAAAACATACATGCTATTGATCAAAAAAAATCTTATAGGAAAAGAAGTTAAATGTAGTAAATATATTTAGGTTCAGAAAATCTAGACACTCCCACTTAATATTAATATTAGAAGTCCTGAGTAGATTAGAAACTGTGAGACTTCAAAAAAAGAAAAGGACAGAAAACACCAGGAATTCAACATTGCAACAGAAATCTCTAGATCCTTTTCTAAGATGATAAATTTAGGCAAGGGAATGATTGCTCCTCATTACTGATGAAAAAAGAAATATGCTTGACAATAGTTGTGGGTGGACTTGCTACTTGGTCCCCAAAGCAGTCAAGATTAAAAAAGAAAAAATAGTCATTGTCTGAAATTTTTCATCGTGGTGACAGCTATTACAGTGTGCTCTCTTTTGACCTAACAATCTAATCTATCTGATTTGCTGCAGGAATGTTTCACTAGTGACTAAAATGTTTATTTATCTAATAAAATTATTCACTGTCATTAGATAGAATGATAGAATATTTTAATGCAAATAATGAGAAGAAAAGTGTCATCAACTGTTTCATTTGCAAGAATAGGCTAGCAAAGAAAATAGAAAGGAAATAAAAACATTGTAATGCATCACTTCAAGAATTATTGAATCCCTTTACTTTTTTTCATATGCATAGGGACTTCAGATATATTCACTTCCCATATTCTATCAGGGTGAAAAATTACATCTTTCCTATCTATAAATAGAAAATTTTATGACCTGCTAAAATTATACTATATACCCAAATCCTACATGGAATTATAAGTAGAAGGAAACTTAGGAATTGACACAGTTGCACTGAGAAATTTTCATCATCAAGAATAAAGAGGTTAACCTGTCTCCCCTCCACTCTCCACCACCTATCCTTCTTTTATCGGTATCATCCGACTATAAGTTCTGATTATCTGCCTCCAGTAGGTCTAGGAACTTGCACCACCTTTGATCTCTTATCAGCAACATTTTGATCAACCATCCCTAAATCTTTTCTAACGTGTGTGTTTTTAACTGAATTCCGATGAAAATTTGGAAAGGTATTGCATCTAAAAAGAAGTGCAATTTTCTAATGGGAAAGGGCAGATGTGGCAAAAGCAACCATTGGTATGCTTCATATTCATAGGGCTTCTTGGGGAGAAGAGGATGTACCAGATAACAGTGATTCTGTGTAACAACCAACCACAAAATCTCAGTGGCAAACAGTAATAAACATTTATGTAACCCACGCACAACCTAGTTGACAGGAGTTCAGCTGATCTAGGCTGGGCTTTAGCTGAGTGACTCTCCTGATCCCTGCTGGGCTTACTTATGCATCTGTAGGGTTGACCGAATATCAGTAGATCTCTCCGGGCTTGGCTTGAATGACTTGGCTCTGCTCTACATGTCTTTAATCCTCTTTCTGGGACCAGCAGGCTAGCCTGGGCATGTGCTTCTCAAGGTGTTGGCAGAGAGGTAAGAAGGCAAGCCTAATCATGTAATGTCAACTTCTACTTTGGGGTCATCTCACATTTGCTAACATTCCATTGGCCAAAGCTCATCACAGAGCCAAACTCAACATCAGGTATCAGAGAAATATCATCCACCTGTTTAGTGGGAAGAACTGTAGAGTCATATCACAAAGAATGTGGACACAAGAAGTTAAAAAAAGAGCCATTAATTCAATCTACTATAGGAAAGGAGGAAAAGCAGTTGCTTTGATATCAGAAGGGACACTTATTGATGTGCAGGCATATCCTGCACAACAGCATCTGATGAAAGGGGAGGGAGGGGCTGGAATCCAGCCCACACTCCACTTCCCAAAGCCATGCACCCTGGCATGGGGCTGTGTCTTTAACAAAAGCACTACATAGGTTGGTGGATCCCTGTTGGAAATTTACCATTGAAGATATCAAAAGCTACTGTTGTATCACTGTCTACCCACTGGACAATTGTAAACTTTCTCATCAGGTTTTTCAATTCCATGCTCTTCTACTTCATTACCCCCTTCTACTCCCAAACCACCCCCTCCAGATATTATTTCCAACACATGCAGTACATATCAATCACAATGCACAAACCTACACTGTCAAGGAATTTAACTTAACTTTCTATGTGTGTACGCGTGCTAAGTCACTTCAGTCATGTCCAACTCTTTGTGACTCTGTGGACTGTAACCCACCAGGCTTTTCTGTCTGTGGGATTCTCCAGGCAAGAATACTGGAGTGGGTTGCCATGCCCTCCTCCGGGGGATCTTCCTGACCCAGGGATTGAACCCATGTCTCACGTTTCCTGCGTTGGCAGTCTGGTTCTTTACCACTAGCACTACCAAACTCAATCCTCTTTAGTCCCCCATTTCAGTCAGTGGTAGAAAATTAATCCCAGCCAATTGAGCATTACCCCTTCTCCACAGTTGTGCAAAATGCATGGGGGGCTTACATACTGTCATGCAGTCAGTGGAAGATCTGGCATATGATCGTCACGTAGTCAGTGAAATGTGAGGCTGATGTGCACCCATAAAATCCTCTCACATGTGATCCTCCATGTTCCTTCCCAAAGCTGAGACCTTAGAAACCATGCATCAAAGATGGTAAGGCCACAAGAGGGTAAGAGCCTTGGATCCCTGAATTGTCACCTAGACTAGAGCCACCTGCCCATCAGGAACACTCTTTGAGGATTTACATAAAAAGAAAGAAAGAAACTTTTATTACATTAAGCCACTGATGTTGGGAGTCTATATTTTCAGCAGGTAGAATAACACAAATAGAGAAAATTAAGACAGGAAGTTGACTGGGAAATGCAGGATGACCAGGCTGTACCTAGAACTCATATGACTTTGATCACTAATTCAAAGTGCAAATCATTAGCACAGTTATGGGTTTTTCTCCAACCATATTAAGCTTCTCAGTGCAGATGTTGAGTAAGCAAGAGTCCCATTTTGAACCTCAGGCCTCTTGGCCTCATCCTCAATGATTTTAACACCCAGATAACTATCTTTCTTGACAACATTACTCCTGTCATAATTCTTGGAAATGTCAGTATCCACACAGATGGTCCTTCCAGTTCCCTGTCCTTGACAGCTCACTTAGTAAGAGGCATATCTTTCTCCAAAGGTTGGTTTTTCCAGAAGCAGATTCTGAAATGGAGATTTTTGTATAAGGGATTGATTGAAGAAGTACTCTCAAGAGTAAAGCAGGGTAGGAGAGAATAAGCCATGAAAGATATAGTTTCAGCTCTAACCTCTGCTTGATCCCAGAAGAAGCTCTGGCACTTGAACCAGCACCATGGAGTTGTCCTATCTGGAGACAAGAGTGGATAGGATTTTGTACCCTCCCCCTAAAGCAGGCAGTCATTGGCTGTGGGAAACCCTCATGGGAAAGGCATGATGCCCCATGCAATTCCAAGGAAAGCAGCTCCAACTGACCAAGGATACTTCTCCAAGGACTAGTACAACTATCAGTCATAAACAGCCAACTCTCACAGGAAAGAGCATCTGAGTGAAACACCAACAGCTTACGACCACATGTGACCAAGAGTTGTCCTCCAGTAAGAAAAATCAGCTTTTCTCTGTGTGGCCTTCTTCAGAAGGAAGCTAACCAGACCACTTCTCTCTGGCCAGTTGCCTGGCAGAGCTACCTGGTGAGCCTCGCTGCCAATCCAAGGTCATATCAGATGGATGTCTGCATCCTAGTAGCCACTTGGAAAGGGGTAATGCTAAAAGCTAAATTTCCACCTAGAGTAAAAAGCAATAACAGGCAGGTATTGGCTTGAGTTATTATGTCTCCCACCTTGTTTCAGCTGAAATAACTTGATGTAGCCCTTAGCTGCTGCTGCTAAGTCGCTTCAGTCATGTCCGACTCTGTGTGACCCCATAGACGGCAGCCCACCAGGCTCCCCATCCCTGGGATTCTCCAGGCAAGAACACTAGAGTGGGTTGCCATTTCCTTCTCCCAATGCATGAAAGTGAAAAGTGAAAGTGAAGTCGCTCAGTCGTGTCCGACTCTTAGCGACTTCATGGACTGCAGCCTACCAGGCTCCTCCTTCCATGGGATTTTCCAGGCAAGAGTACTGGAGTGGGTTGCCATTGCCTCCTCCGGTAGCCCTTAGCAATCTTGTCTTATTAGGAATTTTGTGAACTTGATATGCAAAATAAAACTAAAGGGAGGATGATCTGTGCTGTTAACCTCACTGCGGTTCACAATTTTTGTGCAACATTTCCCATGTAACTAGCTTTTCCATTACTTTCCAGAGTGGTTTCAAATTATGGCGACAGAATTATTCTTGCAATTTAAAAAGCCATTTCATGAAGAAATTTTGGCTCAAGACATGCTCAGAGAGCTCTTGAAATTGAATTAACCAAGTGAATGGGGGCCCTTGTCTTTCCAAATTAATCAAAGACCTACTTCTCCTCCATAATAACAAAACACTCTAAAACTCCCTTTTTTCCTTGCTGATGATTTATCAGCCCCATTAAAAAAATCCACCTGCCCAGTCTATAAAACTCGAGGAAAGAGTTCTGCTTTCATTCAGTCCTACCACCTACCAATTTCTCAAATATATATATTACACACACACACACACACATATATATACACATACATGTATAAACACATGCAAAAACTAAAATATTGGCCAAAGTTATCATTATATGTCAACTATCTTATTCAATGTGACAAATATTTATTTAGCATAACTGTGCCAGACACTGTGCTAAATGCTAAGCTTGCAAAAGAGAATGAGGCATGTGTCCCATCTTCAAGTTGCTGCCAGATCATTCATTGGGAGAGATGGACTTGAATTCAAATAAATTACAGTAGAACTGTGGCATGTGGATGAAACAATTTTTCATAGGTTAGTTTGCAAAAGCTTCATGGAGATGGTGGCAATTTTTTTGAAGTTTAGAGGATGAGTATGCATCATCTAGTAATTGTAACAGTTAATTAATATCCTAATTTATAGAATAATCAATGAATCTACATTTCAAAATTCAGAAGAGTCACTTTTTTCCAAGATATACTAGTGAAGCTTCCAATATAAAATGCTCCATCCAAAAAACATAGATAATAAACATTTCTGGCATCTAAAACCAAAGGAAAGAAGAGGGCTTGATACAGTGTAAATAGTGAATTTTAAAAAAGGAAGAAAATCATAATTATACAGACCTTATTGTTTGCTACCAAATTATGTTTCTTCTTTCCACTCGTTCAGCTCAACAAACATTTACTGAATACTTTCCAGAAGCCACACCTGGCAATATTTAAGATGATGAAGAATAGTTGTGTGTGCAAAATCAAAATTTCAGAACTTTAGAGCAAAACCTCTGGCAAATGATATTCATAGAATTGTTTGATGCATTGCTCATATTTTTCTTTACCAAAGACTTCTCTTGCAAAAAATTAAATAATTAATTCTCTAAAACACGAAAACCAGAAGCACCCCAAGGATGGCAGGTACATTCGGAAATGTAAGGAGCTCTCCCACCTCAAGAGAGTCTGCCGCTTGAGTAGTTCCAGACTATGGAAGATGGATTAGCCATTGCTGACAACCATGAAATTGATGTAGCTAGAGAATGATTCAAGCATAAGAGTCACAGTCATAGTCATGGGATTTAGAGATGGAAGGAAATCCACTCATCAGGAGCAGACGGTTGTTTGTCAAACACTCATCCAATTTAAATAGCTCTTCCTGTACTGAAACCAAAGGTCAAGATTAAAGCATTGGGGAAAAAATTGGCGTGGCAACCCACAAGCACAAGGTGGGCAAGGAGAGGCCACCCATTTGGGCTGCAGTGATTTCAGGGCTCCCAACCTTTAACATGCCCAGCATGTGCACAAGCACACACATGCTCACACACATGCTCATTCACACACACACACACACACACACACACACACACTCTTACTCTGTACCTCAAAAGCACAGCCGTAAGTCTCACACTTTCAGAGTCATTACAGTTCAGATGTTGAATTCATTCCTGGACCCAGTTAGAGTAAAATTCCTCTGGAAAATAGAAAAACTTGTTTACTGTGTGATCCAACAATGCCATCCCTAGAGAGGAAACTTACATTCCTACAAAGACTTGTACAAGAATGTTTATAGCAGCTCTACTCATAATTGCCCAAAGCTACAAGCAAATGTCCTCCAACAGGTGATAAACTCTCTGCAGTACATCTACAGTCTGGAATACTACCCAGCAAGAAGGAGTGACTAAGAATGCAAGACAGCGACATGCATGGATCTTATAGGCATTATGCTGAGTGAAAGAAGCCGCTCTCAAAGGTCACCGTCACAGTGAGATTCTCTTTACATGATATGGAGAAGGATGGAGAACAGATTTGCAGTTGCCAGGGTTCAGGTGTGGGAAGCAGGGTTTTGTAAAGTGACAGCCCAAGGTTTTGGGTTTTTTTTGAAGTGATTGAACTATTCTGCATCCTGATTGTGGCGGAGGTGACACAAGCCTACCTGGTGTTAAAACTCATAGACCTCTATATTAAAACAATTGCAAAATATGTCAATTTTTTTTTAATTTAAGACAATGCATGCCAATCTCAAAAAGAAAAGAGAGATGTATGTTTAGCTACAATGTGGAAGGATAATCAGATTCTCCTTCTCTCCAAAAATCTGATTTATATAAAGTGAAAGGGAAGAAAGATGATGAAAGCGTTTGGGGCTCCTGGAGGTGGATGTGCAGGGGATGTAATGTGTGGGGAAAGAAACGGCATGAGTGAGGGAGGATAAAGAGCAAAGAAAATGAAGTCTGGGAAGCCAGGGTGTTTTCTGACTCCTCCATTTTGCCCAAGGAGCAAGTCTGAGACTCGGAACCATAACAGCACCAATTCCAAAAATTGAGCAGATAAGATGATGCTCTTTAGAACCAATTACACAGCCCCCAATTTTTGTTCTTCAAGAAATGGAGGTTGAGAAGAAGAGAGCTGAATAAAATGGGAGGAGCAGGGGCAGATCAGAAAACTAAGAGAGGTGTTCCCTAAGTGCTTTCACAGCGAATATTGCTTTTCACCTTGTGTGTAAGTGCAGAGGTGAGTCAGCAGCTCTCCATCAATGGTAGCATTGAAATCACCTGCCTTTGCTGAATGAACCACCTCTTGTCCATTCCCAGCCCTTGAAAGAAAATGATCCAATTACTTACTTTCCACGTTGACAAGAGGCTGGTTTTTACAAAGACTAGGAATCATCATGGAGAAGGCAATGGCACCCCACTCCAGTACTCTTGCCTGGAAAATCCATGGACGGAAGAGCCTGGTAGGCTGCAGTCCATGGGGTCACGAAGAGTCAGACACGACTGAGCGACTTCACTTCCACTTTTCTCTTTCATGCATTGGAGAAGGAAATGGCAACCCACTCCAGTATTCTTGCCTGGAGAATCTCAGGGACGGCGGAGCCTGGTGGGCTGCCTTCTATGGGCTTGCACAGAGTCGGACACGACTGCGGCGACTTAGCAGCAGCAGCAGGAATCATCATCAGTTAAACAAGCCTTGCAAACTTTAAGCCTCTCAGATGAGTCATGTGCATTTGGGAGCGTATGTTTATTACATATCTACTTCTAACCCAGTGGTTCTCAACTGGGGACGGTTATGCCCTTCAGGGGATACTTGGCAGTGTCAGGAGACATTGTGGGTTGTTACAGCTTGGGAGAGAATGCTACTGTGTGTCTCAGGTGGGGGCCAGGGAGGCTGCTGAACATCCCTACAATGCACAGGAGCTGCCCCACAACAGACAACTACCCAGCCCCAAATATCAGTAGTGCCAGGATTTAAAAAAACCTGTTCTAAGTGTTCTACTGGTACTTGAAATATTTCCATTACCTAACTTACATGCTACCTTTTCCTGAAATAACTTTTACTCATAGGGGTTTTTCTAACACATGTGGTGTGGCTGGAGATCTGGTTGGGTTTCTTGACTTCACAACTAAAGCTGCTGATCACCACAGGAAGCTGCAAACTAAATACAGTTGCTTTGACTTAAAAACCCAGGCTGCACGCTCATCCCCATATGCTAAGTGCATTTTCCACATTTGGTATTTTTTATGGGGCAAATAAAACCCACACTGCTTTCTCAAGTTCATAAGAAGATCAATCAGTGTTCTCCATGGAAACATCACCCAGCTCAGGGCAGAGCAAAGAAATGTGCCCTCTCTGTGAAGGGACAGTCCTTCTTGTTTCACAGGCTCATGACAGGTAAGATGATACATATGTTCATGCTTCCTCAACGTTTAAAAAGCATGAATTGTTTTCAGTGTAATAGCCAGAACACCCTGTTGAAATCACCAAGCTCCCTGTGTACCCCCTTTCCTGTCCTCATCACCCTTCTCTCTTAAAGCTGCAGCTGTCCTCAGCTGGGCGATGATGAATTCCTTCTAACCTGAAATGTAGACTAGCGAATCCTCTGCATCCTCTAAGACACAAGGAAGAGAAGGCAAAGTAAACCCAAGTCACATCTCTTTCAGTGAAGGTTTAATAGAAACATTAAGTTGCCATTCATGCACGAATGAATTCTGTACGTGCTGAACTTTCTTTTCCTGCATCACAGACACTTGGGTTTTTCATACATTTGTCTCCTGTCTCTCTTTCACCTCCTGTCCCATCCAGGCTCAAAGAATCAGCACAAAGGTACATTATGCTGCTGTCTTGGTTCTTTATTCAGTGTCTTGTTAAAAAAAAAAAAAAAAAGACAGCGATGAATGGTGTTGAGCGTAAATGGAAGCAGGTGTGGCACACCTTGCCTTCCATCTCGTGTCTGACATTTTCAAACACATAATAGGAAAATTGTGCTCTAACAGGGCCCAATTTGTTGCCATTTCTAAAATGCCTAAAGCGCTAGAGGATGACTAACAGCTCTAGCTCATTTCTTCCATCTACGCATTATTATGAGAGCAATACATTCACTACAGATGAAAAGGACATTTATTCAAAGACCACCTGCCCCCAAAGGCCTGATTTTCTATGTAGAGACTCCTTCCTATAAGAAGAGTAACATTTCAGCCTGCACTTAATAGCCCCCTTACTATGATGGGCTCCATAAGCTGCTAGTATTTATGGCATAGTGAAGCTACATCCAAAGAGAATGATCACCTAAAGCACAGCTCTGGCTAGAAATTTCGGTTACTGAGGATTTGGGGATGTAGGACAGGGGCTGTGAAATACGTGTGTTTAATCAACAAACAGTAGGTGTAGCATTCCAGGTTCTATGACAGGTTTAAAATGACCTGCCTGCAAGGAGTTTAAGATATAACTGAAAACATAAGACAGATATACTTACAGCAAAAGGAAAAAATCCACTAAAACTAAACAAGGGCACTACAGATGTACATGTTTCACTTATTGCAAGCTCTATATGATGGTGGTTAACCCTCAAATAAAAAAAAAGCCAAACTTCCTTTTGGGAGATTCAAAGAATATGATATCATATGATAGCCAGATGACATCAAATGCAAATCAAATGTGGGTTTTCTGAAGACATCAAGGTATGGCAGCCATATGTGAATGATTTCTAAAGTAGTCCCAATTTCAAGTATTTTATCATCTTGCCAGATTTGGTGCCAATTTTCAGTTCAGAAAATATGGTCACAATACGTGAAGGGCTGGCTTCTCATCAGTGGGGTCTCTACACACCGCCATAGGAGGAAGTTCCTAGAGAAAGACTTCTCAGGATAAGGAATCCCACCGTGAGTGGACAATTGTCTCAAAGAAAGAAGGTAGCACTTGGTCTTTCTGCCCTCACACTTTAAGAGGTGATTCTCACTTTTGAACTTTTGGGCCCCTAAAAATCAACTATGTTTCCTATCATCATGCTGAGGAGTCCGAAAGCAGAGAAACAAGCGATGTACTTTTGCAAGCAGTGTACTTAATCAAAGAGCAACAAATCTCTGACACAATAAAGACATTGTTTTTTGTTGTTGTTGTTTAAAGCAAGGGATATTTTTATCCTGGTCAGGCTGTGACATTTATGTGGGAATACATAAAATGAATTCTTATTCTCCAATTAGCCGCAAAGCTCTTGACCCGAGGTTATGCTTATAAAGGAAGCGAAGAGAATCAGAATTCAGAGAGAAGATGCCTCAAGCCCAGTATATCCACTGAAAACCATCAAATCCATCAAATGCAACATGAAAGAGCTTCTGTATTGTCTCCACGAACAATTTCTTTTTCCCATCTCCCTATTTTTCTCTTGCTGAGTGAAGAATTTTCAAAAGAACCATTGGGTCAATGACAAATTGATGGAAAATGCTTCAAGCCACTTGTTCTGTCAGCATGTATAGACTCCTTTAATTCTCAAATGACTGTCTTTGGTAGCCTTCCTGTTGTTATGAGTTAGGAGTATTGATGTGTGATGAATAAATTGCACCCATTGGTTATTGTCAGAACAGAGTTAAATTACATGTTGAAACTGGCATTCCTTTCTTAAACCTTATTGGTAAATGAAGCACGAGTGATATGACTGTGAAAGTCCTTCCTGACTCAGAGTAGAGTAAAATAAAAAACAATTTTTAGATGACTGACTCCTTATAGGATAGGAAGAAAAATCCTAAATACCCTCGAAATATCCAAAGGCCTTCTGGAGATCCTCTTACGGCTGTGTCTCTTTCCTTCTCCTGTATCACACAAAAGCTAATAGTTCTATGTAAGACCAATGATGAAATGCTTGAGCTCCATTTGTTCACTGTTGTTCAGTCCCTAAGTTGTGTCTGACTCTTTTGTGACCCCACAGACTGTAGCCTGCCAGACTCCTCTGTCCATGGGATTTCCCAGGCAAGAATACTGGAGTGGGTTGCCATTTCCTTCTCCAGGGGATCTTCCCAACCCAGGGATTGAACCCGAGTCTCCTGCATTGGCAGGCAGATTCTTTACCATTGAGCCACCAGGAAAGCCCCATGCTCCATTAGAGAGGAGAATTAAGATAAGAATCCACTCATTTGTGAAGTTAGAAGTAGTTAACTGAAACCTAAGCAGGCAGGTCATCACTGTTGATATCTCATGCTTTCATGTAGCAAACCCTGCTCTAGTCTTTCACGGCCTCCTATGATTCCTTACTCTCTTCCTTGTGAGTTTTATTTTTTATATTTATTTATTTTATTTATTTGGCTGTGTCAGGTCTTAGTTGTAGCACGTGGGATCTTTTTAGTTGCAGCACATGAAGTCTTAGCTGCAGGATGTGCAGTCTAGTTCCCTGACCAGGGATTGAACTTGGGCCCGCTTCATTGGAAGCACTGTGTCTTAGGCACTGGACCACGAGGGAAGTCCCCCTTATGACTTTTAATGGCAATGGAAAAGAAGAAAAATGTTCCAATTCACAATCCTATTAATGAAGATTCAGTCCAAATTCAGGACTCTGTATAAATTATTATACACTAAGTACATCTTAAATTACATCAATATACTTGAAATGGGAAATGAAAACAGGTTTATGGATTTTTTTTTTTGGCCACACCACACGGCTTGAAGTATCTTAAGTCCGGGACCACCGCCACAACCCCACCCTCCCCATTGAAAGTGCAGAGTCTCAACCACTGTACAGCCAGGGAATTAGATTTATGGATTTTAAATAGCTACTGATTGCTTGCCAAATGAACTTGCCTTTGTAAAATCCACTTGATAACTCACCCATATCCCCAACACATTATTGTTCTGTTGTATGGAATATTTAGTCATTGAAATTATTTATTCAACAAACTATTCATTCAAGTAACACTTACGGAGTTTCCAATATCTAACTAAGACAGTTCTTAATCTTAAGGAGCTCAGTCTAAGGGGGAAATTTTATCTAAGGTCATAAAAGAAAATTTAAAGTCATCAAAAAATCATAAAGAAAATTTAAACCATTCAGTAATGTTATTGTTATATCTAACTGTGATAGTCTTATTCAGAAGCTATTTTTTATTCTTGTAAGATAAAACAATTATATTAAGAATCAAAAATTTTCAGAGAAAATAATTACAAAATGAAAAAAAATTTAAGTGATACTAAAGTTAATTGGATGTATCAGTATGAAGTCATTTGTAAAATATACATATAATTAAAATGCATTAAAATGTCCTAAAAGCAGTCACCCCCAATCATCGAACTTAACCTTGAAACTTTTTCTTTCTAATACTTGTTCCTCACTCAAAGGAACTATGTCTCTTTAAAGAAATGGCTGATACCAGGCCTGGGGCCGAGAAGGTACAATTATAGGTCTGAAGTTACAATTATAGTTTCTTTTAGGCAAGAAAGAAAGGGAGCTTTTGAAGATGAATTGAGGCATGTCAAAAGGACACAGGAGCCAGACTGAAAGTGCCCCACCTACTGGCCAAAGTTGTTACAAATGAGCTTCAAAAAGAACAATGTAGTCATTTGAAATGTATTGAATGTATGAAAATCCATAAATCAAAAAAGAGAAAGCCAGGAAAAATCCATTTGGCACCATTAAGGGCAGCTCTAAAACCAACTCCTTCCTTTGAAAGTTGGTGATTAAATGAAAAGAATTAAGCATTTATCTTGGAAAGGTAGCCAAATAGCTGTAATTGATAAAAGACAACTCTTCATTCCATAAAGATGCCAGTTAATACATGCAAAAGGAATGCTGCTGCTGCTGCTAAGTCGCTTCAGTCGTGTCCGACTCTGTGTGACCCCATAGACAGCAGCCCACCAGGCTCCCCCGTCCCTGGGATTCTCCAGGGAAGAACACTGGAGTGGGTTGCCATTTCCTTCTCCAAAAAGGAATGCTAGAATTATACAATTATTATTTTGCAGTCCTCAGAGAAATTATTGATTCGGGCAAGGATTATCAATCGGTGTTTAAAAAGAAAACTTTTAAGGGAATGGTTGATTCGAGGAACGAGGCATTCATATGCTGCCAAGAAAAACCAAACTAAATCTTCGAACTCTGGTCTTGAAGAGTAAAACTTAAGTGTATGGCAAAGAGATCAAGCTATCATCACTTTAATCCAGGGTTAAGTCTCTGCAGCACCAATGGTAGAACAAGCAGATATCACATGTCACCAGATATGACGCACTATAACGTACTCATCATCTATGATGAATTCTTGCAGCAAATATTTAGCATGTACCTATCAAGCTTTCAGAGCCAACTTCTACTTTACAGGAAATACAGCCAAATACAGCAAAGTGACACCACAAGGAATCAACCACACAAATCCAGACAGTGAAATATTTTTATGGGCAACTTGCCCATCAGTAAGTCAAGGTCATGAAAAAGAGACTGTTTTGGAATAAAAGAGACTTAAAGGAAATCACCATATGTGATGGGTGGTCCTATGCTGAACTCTGATTGATTAAAGGGCATTTTGGAAGCAGTTGGGAAAATTTGAATATTGACTGCATATTAGCTTTAGGGAACATAATTTTAGCTTCAAGCATGATAGTTATTTTGCCCAAGATGATTTTTAAAGATGCATATTCAGTAGCTTATTTAGAGTGGTATGCAACACAAGCCAAGCCTAGAGCTAAGTGTGATCCATGAACCAGCAACACAAGCCTCGTCTGGGAGCTTGTTAGAAATACAGGCACTCAGTCTTCACCCCAGACCTACTAAATCAAGAGTCTGCAGCTCAACAAGATCCCCTGGGGATTCCTCTGCACATTGCAGATTAAGAAGCATAGTTGTAGAGTGTGTATCTTGCTACATGGGAAACCACAGAAGAATGTTGTGACAGGATGTCAATTGCTTCTGCCTCCAGTTCCCAGTGGACTGATGTGCCCCATTCCATCCAGAATGGATTGGGGGGATTCCCTGGCAGTCCAGTGGTTAGGACTTGGTGCTTTAACTGCCAAGTGTGCGAATTCAATCCCTGGTCAGGGAACTAAGATCCACAAGCCAAGGGGCATGGCCAAAAAGAAAAAAAGCAAACCAAAGTTGGATTGGGACCTAGCCTCTTAGTCCACAAGACTCAGCCTTTAGTTTTTCTGTCTGCCTTCTTCACTTTCTTCCTGTCTTATAACTGCTCCTGTGGATGTGTGTGTGTTTGCTCAGTCGTGTCTGACTCTTTGCGACTCCATGGACTGTAGCCTGCCAGGCTCCTCTGTCCATGGGATTTCCCAGGCAAGAATACTGGAGTGGGTAGCCATTCCCTTCTCCAGGGGATCTTCCCGACCCAGGGGTGAAACTCGCATCTCCTGCACTGGCAGGAGGATTCTTTACCACTGCGCCACCTGGGAATCCATAACTGCTCCTAGTGGTTCCCAGTTTCCAGCTCCAGGTTAAGGAGAGTCTGGTCAGGAGATGTGCTATTGTATTCAGTGGACTGAAGCAGTCATCCAGTGAATATGGAAAACCCTTCTTTTGGGGGGCGGGGAGAGACTTGTTTCCATCCCATCCCTTCCCTTCTTGCCCAGGTTCTGCTTAGTTCAGAGTGAGCTCTGCAGGTTTCCTCTTAATCTTTTCCAGGACTTAGTACTGTCCCATACTGGTATGCTGTTTTAAATAGTGCCCCCACTAAAACTCATGTCCACCTAGAAACTCAGAATGTGACTTTATTTGGAGATAGAGTCATTGGAGTTGCAATCAAGTTAAAATGAAGTCATACTGAAGTAGGTTGAGCCCTAAATCTATATGACTATTTCAGGAAATTTGGACACACACACAGGGAGAATGCCACGTGGCAATGGAGGCAGAGATTGGAATGATGTGTCTACAAGCGAAGGAACACCAAGGACTGCCAGCAAACAACAGAAGTTAGGAAGAGGCAAGGCAGGATCCTCTCCTAGAGCCTTCAGAGCCTTGCCAACACCTTGGTTTCAGACTTCTAGCCTCCAGTACTGTGAAAGAATAAATTTCTGTTGTTTTAAGCCATCAAATTTATGGTGCTTTGTTTCAACAGTCCTTGGAAACTAATACACCGGGCAGTCCTCCCATCCTAAATTCAAAAGGAAGAATATGAATATTAGTTAACATTAATCAAGTGTTTATTGTAAGCAAGACACCAGACTAAGTACTTTATATGCAATTATCTAATTTAATTTTAAAATCATCCTATCAATTAGATAAATTTATCCTCCATTCTACAGATTAGAAAACTGAAGCTGAGGGAAATCAATGACCTTGTATGAATCTACAAAGTTAATGAATAGCTGGGTGGGATTTAATGCATCTGTCTGACCACAGCCCATGCACTTAATCACCATGCTGCGAAAGTCAAGATGAAAATAGAATCATATTTTGACCAGGATTTTTCAATATGCATGTCCCATGATCATTTTGATTATGGACTTGTATCATTTCCCAGTCAGAAGGCAGCAAAAGCCAAGGCCCTGAAAAACTAGGGACCCAGGGTCACTCAGAAGGCTACCAGTCCTGGTCTTTTGGTTATCTGATCTATCAAAGTGGCTTTTTTATTCTCACTTACTGATGTCTCCGTTGTTTCTGAATACAGTTCACGTCACAACTGAACCTAAAATAGCTTTCAGTCAGCTCTATCCTATTAGATACTTGAAATAATCAGTCTTTTATTCTTGTTAGGACAGAGATAAAGCCAAAAAGTGTGATCTGTACCATACATTACCATTGACTAGGTGAAAAATGCTGGACTTAAATAATCATTAGCTTCCTGCACTAGCTAAAAGCCAGAAAGCTCTATTTAAAATACACCAGTATTTTTACTCAATTGCCTCTCTGTCTTTCCTGCAAAACCCAGAGACAAATCCTCCTCATTATCAAGAGTGACATCTGGGGAAAAAGGCTGCTTAGGAACGGGTCAAAGTTTCCTTTCAATGATTAACAGCTTAGATGTGAATTTAGTGTTCCAGTAGTCTCAATATTTTATGAGAATTCTCGGCTTTTGAATTATTACTACTTAAGTGTCTAAATAACTCTTAAACATAATTATGAGAATCCTAAAATGATTAAAGTGGCTTGGAGGGGTAGGGATAGGGAGGCTGTTATTGATTTCAGTGCTAGAGCCCAGTAAGGTAAGAGGATTCGTCACAACTCAGAGCCAGAAATATTTGGGTTTTCCTTTCTTTAACTGATTTTTAAAAACTATTTATTTACTTATTTATCTGGCTGTGCCGGGTCTTAGTTGTAGCACGTGGGATCTTCAATCTTCTTTATGGTCTCGAACTTTCAGTTGCAGCATGTGAACTGTTAGTTACGACATGTGGGATCGAGTTCCCTGACCAGGGATCCAACCCAGGCCCCTGCATTGGGAACACAGAGTCTTAGCCACTGGACCACCAGGGAAGTCCCTGACTGATTTTTAAAACCATTTAAACAAATATCTTATTGATCTCCAGCTCTTGAGGCTGCTTTATTTTGTTTTCAGCTCCTGTTTTATGTCTCATGTAGCCTATCAAATTAGCTCAGGGCTGAGAGGGTATGATGGGGAGAGGGATCTATATTACATTGTCTTTATTTCTTTCCACTTACATAGAGCTTTAGAATTTCAAATCTATTATCGTATTTGATGTTCACAATACTTATAAGAGGGAGGAAGAAAAGACATTACTCTGGTGGCCCCTTGTGAAAAGAGAGTTTGCTTTGATAGTCCAACAAGTGAGTTTTGGGACTTAGATACTCTTGACCAAAGGGCAGGAAGACTCCCATAGGCTTTGGGAGGGGTTAACATAAGGAAGAAAGGGACGCCTACTTAGCTGGTCGGATCAATGGAGACAATCCTGGCAACCAGTTCAGTAACAGATGCTCCAGCCAGATGGCCCTTTCATTCATTTTACACATGAGGAAACTGAGGCCCATTCATGCAACAGATTCATTGGACAAATATTTACTGAACACTGGGCTTGGGATACAGCATCCAGAGTTGCATTCTAACCAGGGGAGTGGACATTAGCTGAATGGATAACTGCTCTGAAGATAAAGCATGGTGAGGGGACAGAGAGGGATGGGAGTGCTGTTTTAGATAAGACACCATTAAAGCGGATCCCTGAAGGTAGTGGGGGAGTTAGCTAATGGATATCCAGGGCAAGGTTATACCACTTAGAGGGAATGGCAAGTGCAAAGGCTCTGAGGCAGGAACATACTTGGAGAGTTCAGCAGCTGGGAGGCCAGTGTGACTGAGCAGAGAGAAGGAAGGGAAGAGTGAAAGAAGAGGTCAGTCTCATGCTGGAGGTGGGTTGAAGGCAGGGGATATTATATAGGGCTCATGTGATGTTAATCTCCATTTCTTTCTAAATGCAGTTGGAAACCATTGTGGGTTTTTCACGGGGCAGTGATGTGATCTGACTGGCACTTTTAAAGGATTACTCCACCTGCTGTGTTGAGAACAGATTGTAAAGTGGACAAGAGTGGAAGAAGGGATGCTGGTCCAGGCAAGAGATGATGGTGGAAAAAAAGAGAAATGATGGTGGTCATGAGAGACAGCAGAATCAGAATATTTTTCTAAGAGAGAGCTGGGAGGATTACTGAAGAACTGGGATGGAAGTATGAGAGAGAGGAATCAGGAGTGACTCCACTTTGGGGCCTGAATAATTGAGTGAACTATAATCTCACTACTTTAGATCAGGGGTCAGCAAACTTTTTCTGTAAAGTGCCAGATGGTAAATATCTTCAGCTTTACAGACCAGACAATCTCTTTTGCAACTAGTCAACTCTACCGTGAAATGTGAAAACAGCCATAGATAACAAGTAATGAATGGACATGGCTGTGTTCCCATAAAACTTTATAAAACAGATTTACTCATGATTGCGTAGCTGATATGGAGCCAGGATGAGAAGTCTGATCTACCAGTCCCCACTCTGCTGTTCTTTCTGCTGTTTGGCCTCTCCTAATAAGATTGCTCCTACCACCGGCAGTATGTGAGCATCACAGTGTACAAAGCCAGCAGTATTTTAAAAACCACCAGGCACTTGGTTAGTACCATCCAGTGGGCATCTACAAGTGGCAGAGAAGTTCAGCAGCCCACATGCCCAAGAGAGGGCAAACAGTCTCCCCTCACACCTCTGTTCTAAGGGATATGTTCGCACGGGCATTGTTGAAGGTGTTCGATCTTGTCCTACTCTCAGTAAGGTCACTGCAATGAACTTGGGGCATGCTGTTCTTTGTCAGAGTAAACTTGCACAATATTGCCAAGCAAGAAAAATGAAAGATATCCTACTGCATCATCTCAGTAGCTCTAACAAGATGAACCTAAAATTGAGGTTTCTTTTTTTCCTTTTTGGCTTCTGCCAAGAAATAAAAGAGACATTCTGGCTGTATCTCCTGTAATAAACTGTAATTACTGCAGTGATTAACAGTCACCTCTTCTGTTTCCTCAAGCCTTTTCTGTTATGTCTCTGACTGCAGGTCACAGAGGTGAGCAGTCTCAGGGCTTCAGCAGGAGGTGTCTGATTCTCAGTTATTATTGGCTTTGGCCCTCACTAATGCCCTCCAAGTTTGCATCTACAGCTTATTTCTGTGTGCCCATCAGTAATCAATTACACAAAACTCTTCATGGGTTCCTCACCCTGACCTCAAGGCCCCTTGAGCTCTTCCAGCTCCTGTTCAACCACTTCTATTATGCTCTCAGGGTACAGGAAAATCTGAATCTTCTCTTCTACCACTAGGGAGGGCCAAGAGATGTGAGAGTTGATCGTATGCCCTGGCCACCTGGACCCTCCTAAATGGGCCCCCATTTCCACTCTAGATGACACATTCTGGGGAATCCTTAGGCTCTTTGATGTCTTTTCTGGTTCAAGCCTAGAAATAGAGTACGAGATTCTCTGCCCGCAGATTCCCAAACTTGGGTGAAGGATTTCTCATGGTCATACCCAGTGGCATGCCTGAGCCAGCTCCTACAGATTCGCTAGAGCCAATTGTGTGTATTTCTTTCCAACTCCAGTCAATGATGTTGTCTTGGTAACTTGAAATTGGCCATGCATGGTGGGAGTATTTATACAAGAGAAAGTGGAAAACACTATAATTGAGGCTTCTTTTCTTTGTTTTTCCATCTGTTAAACATTTACCAGCACATGACTACCCATACCCACTTCATGGTCTGATGGGGATGTGGGAGATGGGGGTCAAAAATGTCCTTCTCAAGGACATTATTAATGTCTAAGCTACTGTCTCTCTCTATTTCACCTCTCCTCTCACTTGTTAACCTGTGGAAACTTCTAAGTGTAAAGTAGTAGAACTTTCACCAGGATTTCTTCCTAAATCTACTGTTTAAGGCACCTAGGTGCCCACTCCACACATTCCAGTTTCATTGGTACAGGTACAACCTTGGCGTTGATGATTTTAGCCCCCTGAGGTGATTCTAACATGCACCAAAGTTTGGGAACAACAGTTTTAAGGCATTGGTTCTCCACCCTGCTTGCATGTTAGCATTACCTGGGGAATTTATAAATATATATATGAATGCCCACCAAAAATCAATTACACTTGAATCTTTTCAGTTAAAATACAGGTACTGGTAAATTTTAAAGCACTTTCTGCTGATGCCGATGCTAGGAGAAGCCTGAGAACTGCTGTTTCTAGCATACAATTTTGCTCCATTACTGTTTTAAAAAAACATTCTGTTAAAGTTCAATGCCTTTTCTCTGAATCTATCTAGAAATTCAAAAGCTGTAAAATGTCATGGCTTTCTCTCTATTTTCCTGCTACAACCAGCCTACCTTGTGGGGAATTTGTTTAAAAAGGTTTCACTCTGCCTGAATGGTGCAAGAAAGACATAGGTAAATGGGAATTCCTGTAGTCAAAAAAAAAAAAAAAAACACGAATGTTATTATAAATATTATAAGACTTTAAAAAATAGTCTTTAAAATAAAGCTTAAAAACCAATTCAATCGTTTTCTTCAAGAAAAAAGAAAAAATGGCACAATCTCTAGGTATCTGAAACTGTTTGGGCCTTTACAACAGAATATCATAGACTAGGTGAGTCAAAAATAAGAAAAACGTATTTCTCACAGTTCTGGAAGCTGGAAGTCTAAGATCAAGGCACTGGCAGCTTCTGTGTCTGGTAAGGGCCCACTTCCTAGTTCATACGTCAGGGTCCTCTTACCATGCCCTCACACGGAGTGAGGGAACTCTCCCAGTCTATTTCATAAGGGCACAAATCCCGTTCATGGGGGCTCCATCCTCACAACTAATCACCCTCTCAAAAGCCTCCACCTCCTAATTCCATGGCACTGAGGGTTAGGTTTCAGCATATGAATTTTGAGGGGACACAAACATTCAGCCCATAGCATTTGGCTTCTGTGGTCATGTTGGTTTGTTTGCTTTTTAGAGTTTAGGTTGTTTTTCATTCTGCTTTCAGTTTTCAGAAGCTCAGATCACATCCAGAAGCTCACATCAGATCACATTTCAGAAGCTCAGATCCAGTGTTCTTGCCTGGAGAATCCCAGGGACGGGGGAGCCTGGTGGGCTGCCGTCTATGGGGTCGCACAGAGTTGGACACAACTGAAGTGACTTAGCAGATCACATTAATGATCTTGTGGCAATGAGTCTTTACATGCAATAAGTCTCTACAGGGAGATTAGTATAATTACTTTGTTACATTCTGGAAAGTGCTTGTTCCTCTACCATGCTCAATTAAATCCTGTCCTCTGCTTTTTCCACTAAAAATCCAGTTAGATACTTAATAACTCTTATTATTTTTATAATCTCACACCCCAGTGAAGCTTCAAATCTGTTATCCCTACAAGATACCTCCCCTTTCCACTGAGATTTATCCAAGAGTGTTCAATCTGGTTTTAGAAAAGGCAGAGGAACCAGAGATCAAATTGCCAACATCCACTGGATCCTTGAAAAAGCAAGAGTTCCAGAAAAACATCTATTTCTGCTTTATTGACTATGCCAAAGCCTTTGACTGTGTGGATCACAATAAACTGTGGAAAATTCTTCAAGAGATGGGAATATCAGACCACCTGACCTGCCTCTTGAGAAACCTATATGCAGGTCAGGAAGCAACAGTTAGAACTGGACATGGAACAACAGACTGGTTCCAAATAGGAAAAGGAGTACGTCAAGGCTGTATATTGTCACCCTGCTTATTTAATTTATATACAGAGTACATCATGAGAAACACTGGGCTGGAAGAAGCACAAGCTGGAATCAAGATTGCCGTGAGAAATATCAATAACCTCAGATATGCAGATGACACCACCCTTATGGCAGAAAGTGAAGAGGAACTAAAGAGCCTCTTGATGAAAGTGAAAGAGGAGAGTGAAAAAGTTGGCTTAAAGCTCAACATTCAGAAAACAAAGATCATGGCATCTGGTCCCATCACTTCATGGGAAATAGATGGGGAAGCAGTGGAAACAGTGTCAGACTTTGTTTTTTGGGGCTCCAAAATCACTGCAGATGGTGACTGCAGCCATGAAATTAAAAGACGCTTACTCCTTGGAAGGAAAGTTATGACCAACCTAGATAGCATATTCAAAAGCAGAGACATTACTTTGCCAACAAAGGTCCGTCTAGTCAAGGCTATGGTTTTTCCAGTGGTCATGTATGGATGTGAGATTTGGACTGTGAAGAAAGCTGAGCACCGAAGAATTGATACTTTTGAACTGTGGTGTTGGAGAAGACTCTTGAGAGTCCCTTGGACTACAAGGAAATCCAACCAGTCCATCCTAAAGGAGATCAGTCCTGGGTGTTCTTTGGAAGGAATGATGCTAAAGCTGAAACTCCAATACTCTGGCCACCTCATGTGAAGAGTTGACTCATTGGAAAAGACTCTGATGCTGGGAGGGATTGGGGGCAGGAGGAGAAGGGGACGCCAGAGGATGAGATGGCTGGATGGCATCACCAACTCGATGGACTTGAGTCTGAGTGAACTGCAGGAGCTGGTGATGGACAGGGAGGCCTGGCATGCTGCAGTTCATGGGGTCGCAAGGAGTCAGACATGACTGAGCGATTGAACTGAACTGAACCTAGCCAGCAGGTCTATTCATTCAGTGATGGTGGTATGGTAATGATGTTGGTAAAACCATATTTTAGTAACTAAAAAAATTAGTTACTAGCTTCATTGTTTCAGTGTGACATTGCAATGTGTCCCATAAACACATCAACATCACTACCTCAATATAGTCCTTTGGCAGATATAACAAGCTCAAATGCAAAATGGGAAGCAACACTCTCAAGTCAGAGTGACATGGATTTGAATCCCATCTCTGCCACCAAATAGACATGTGGATTTGGCAAGTTATTTTTCCTCTAGGCCTTGGTTTTTTCATCCATTAACTAGAGATAATAATGCTTTTCTTAGAGATGTGTTACAAGAATCACAGTTAATGCATTTAGACTGAGAAATTTGATACATTAAGTGGGTCTTTTTAATTACTATTTTCAGGTCTAGGCTTAGCCATACGACAGTAGCCACATACTTATATTAAAGTGCTTTCTCACAAGCAGAGAGAAACAGTAAGCTTTCATTTGCCCTTTTAATTTTAATATATTAGCAACCACCAACCTATACCTAGCATTCAGTGTACCATGTGTGCGCCAGAGGTTGTAGTAAAGAAAGGGAAAGGAGGCAAGAAAAAGAAAAGAGTGGGAAGTATGCTGCACAAATTATCAGATTTCATTTTCAAACCCCCAAAATCACCAGTAAAGATTAAAATGCAAAGGGAAACTTGTTCCAGCAGAAAACTATTCAAATACCACCCTTTCTTATTTCCAGAGTTCACCAGTTTGTCAGCGCTCGTCTAATTCTTCTGATGACACAGAGAGCTTCTATTGGATATAAGTGTTATTTTCGCTTCCTGTGTGTTCCTCCAGCAGCACTTTGTTTTTACCTCTACCTAACACTTTGCATGTTTTAAAATTTCCCTTTACAGATTTGTCTCTTCCCCCTTCCCTAGTGTTTCTCTACCTCAGCTGCACTTTGAAATCACCTGGGGAACTTTAAAAAATATGAAAGTCTGAGTTCCCCCAAATTCTTATTTTATTGTGCAACTTAAAGTTCTCCAGGTGACTATAATCTGCAACCAAACTTTTGACGCTCCCCTAGCCAACACCCTCCCCAGACTACGTGAGCACCATGGAGACAGTGGCTGTGCCACACTCAACCTTGCGTGCCTGGTGCATAGCACAGCGGCTGGAGCAAGAGGTGCTCAACAAATGCAGGTGATACTTAAGATCTTGTCATTTGTCATTCTCTCCCAAACAAAGAAGGAAATGATCAGGATATTTGTAATAGTCTGATCCTAGAATCTTGGGTCCAACAATCCCAGGGGCTCTTGTAATTAGGTTTTCATGTTCACCAGTTGGCTCAGGCCCTGGATGATGATGGTACTAGTGGTGACCCCCCAAGCCTTCTTTCATATATTAAATAGAGACAGAATAATTTCATGTCATTTGGAAACCTGAGAGAGAGGGCTCACCAATCCTTTTTGCAAAGGCAAAATGAGAATTTCCTTCCTGGAAATACTTAATAGAAGCATAAAGAATACTGCAGCAAAATCTCCTTCTCAGTGGGTAGCTCCATCCAAGTTAAGGCATGTCAGGCTATCAATAAATATGGCAACGTGTGACCTTATTTCATAATCTTCACTGCAACTCCTTATGCCTAATCATGTGTTTCATCTAGGGCACGTTTACTGAATGGATATTTTGTGCAAGGTTCTGAAATATGTGTTATGAGAAATACAAGGAAGATCCAATATGATTTAAAAAAATACATCAAAATTGCAGAGTACTTTACATTTACACAGTACATGACACTTTGTTTTTCTTTATTTTTTTAACTTTATAATATTGTATTGGTTTTGCCATATATCAACATGAATCCTCCACAGGTATACACGTGTTCCCCATCCTGAACCCTCCTCCCTCCTCCCTCCCCATACCATCCCTCTGGGTCGTCCCAGTGCACCAGCCCCAAGCATCCAATGTCGTGCATCGAACCTGGACATGACACTTTCTAAACTTTATACTTCAAAAGAGTCTTGTTCAACCCAGTCATCTGCCATAAATTCACAAAATTGTCCTGTCCCTCCTTCCATCTCTTTGCCATAGTTACAACAAATTCTAATACTTTAGTTTCCACATCTAAAGCCAGCCTCACAGAAAAATAAGTTATTACTTGCCTGGGCATAATTTAAGAAGTTCTAGAAAGATCTCACAGCCAAAAACACCTACCTTCCTCGCCCACAAGTGAAATTCCAACATTTGAGATTCTTCTCTTCTTGGTATCCTATTGGGAGGAGTAGGAGAAAACTCTTACAACTTAAGGAATTTATCAGCTGCTTCCTTATCCCAGGGAGCATGGGAGAAGGAGAGCAGGATCAGTGAAAGTTTGGAGGAGAATGAATAAAGAGATGGTGGAGAGCATGGAAAACAAATTTCTCCATCTCCATACTACACTTAAGGTCAGGGCTGAGCACTGCCCCATTTCTGCTTTGGGTAAAGTGATCACACGCTCAAAATGTCCAAAAACAGACTTCACTCCTTCTGTCTCAGTAAGCTCCCTAAGTCTGCTTTCACTTGCTTGACATATTTTGTTTATGTTCTTAAACCTTCTGAATAAGAATTGCATATAAACGGCTCAGTATCCCCTGAGGAGGGAAAAAATATTTCTCATCTGGGCCCTATTGGCATTTTGAATGGGACAAAATTTGTGCTAGACATTTTCCCTCCCTCCTCGACCTCAGCAACTGGAAGTAGCACACCCCCCAGTCATTGTGACAATCAAAAATGCTCCCACACTCCTCCAAATGCTCACGGGAAGGGTGGTTCTGGCGTGGGTTCAGAATCGCTCATTTTGCATCCTGAGCAAGCAAGACACAAAAGGCTCACAGCCGTTTTGTAGAGGCATTTTGCCTGCAGAACTTTGAGGATGAAGTTGTCGTCTTATCCTACCACCTTCGGTAACAAGGCAAAAATTAGAAACTATCCAATCACGTGACACCCTTTCTACAAGAAATAAACCGGAAAGGAGTCTTCCCTCCCTCTTGCGAGAGCTTAAACATCACATATATCCCTCTTAAGCCTTCCCTGAATTGAATGGTTCTCAATAAAACTCCAAAACATTCTAAATTTATTTTGAAAGCTTTGAAGAGAGTTACTGAAGGAGTGAAGTCTGAGACATTATTCAACATAACTTAATAAACTTGACCTCAGTCAGACAAGTTATGTCTACAGGAGGAACATTTCAGTGTCCCCCAGGGGGCGCCATAACCCCTTCACAAGTATACCAGCCCGGTGTTCTGTGGTTAGGCTGGTCTCCAGCCCACCTCCATTATCAGCGGGTTGGTAGCAAAGAATAACTCTCAGCAATAAGATTGCCTGGAGACCATCCAGCCCAATTCTGGTAACCCCGTGGCACTTGGGCTGCACTGAGCTCTCATAATCCATCCTGCTTGGATCTCTTCCAACAATGCAACATAACTCTGTTTGGCCTTGGGTGATCTCAAGGTGAACCAAGCTATCCTGTTTCTAAATGATGAAACCCAAATTAATCCAATTTCCAAGGTACTAAGCATTCTGTTGCAAGGACTTCTGAGCACTTCCATCCATTCAGACATTCAGCACCCGTATTCATCTCACCAAGAAAGAATCTGAACTATATCTCCAAATTCCCAAGCAATAATTTGAGATATTCCAAGTCTAAATGCTAAAACATTGTCTTCAGGCAGTACAAGGTTTTGTTCTCACTTTGCCAGGAACAAACAATACATAATCACTTTTTATGTACCCTTCCAGTTGGTATCAATTTTAATTTTATGTGTGTATGTTTTGTAAATTTTAAAGAGACCCAGCACTACTGGTCTTGGGTGTGTATCCTTAAGAAATAGGTACCCAAGCAGCTGTGTTCTGTACACTATCCAAAAAAATATTCCTACAAGAATGTTTAAATCAGCTTGTCTCATAGTAGACCAAAACCCCAGAAAAATTCACCAGCAAGAAACTAGGTAAACTGTGGTACATTCATACAACTGGATACTACCTAGAAATAAAAAGGAATGAACTACTGATGTATACCACAGCAATCTCAAATGTGTTATGTGAGGCAAATGAAGCCAGATTTTCAAGTACATCCATTTAGATGAATTTCAAGAACAGGTGAAACTAATCTGCAGTGTTAGCGGTCAGAAGAGTGGTTACCTCTGGGAGAGGGTGTTACTTGGGAAGGAGCACAGGGAACTTCCCAGGTGGTAGAATTGTTCTGTACCTTTAGGTGGTGGTTATATAAGTGTATGGGCTTCCCAAGTGGCTCGATGAGAAAGAACCTGCCTGCCAATGCAGGAGATGCAGGAGACGCGTGTTTGATCCCTGGATGGGGAGGATCCCCTGGAGGAGGAAATGGCAACCCACTCCAGTATTCTTGCCTGGGAAATGCCATGGCCAGAGGAGCCTGGTGGGCTACAGGACATGGGGTTGCAAAGAGTTGGACGCAACTGAGCACAGCACAGTATGAGTGTATAGATAAAAATTAAGAAAACTACATACTTAAGATGTGTGCATTTTACTGTAGGTCAATTATTCCTCAAAAAAATTCCAGGGCAAGTGAAAAATAATAAAAACAGAAGCCTCAGTGAAGCTTTTCTCTTGTATGCAGTAATTACATGTGATGCCCAGTGTTTATACTAATATTTCTGTCACCTATGTCATGTGTTGTGAAATCATATTTTTATGCTTTCCTCTAAATTATGTAATTGAACAGGGCTGTCTGAGCTGGGGCAGCATCCAGAAGAGGAAGCAAACTTCCCCAAATCAATGAGTGGTCTCAGTTTAAAATGGGATTTGCTAAAGAGGCACTTCCTTATCCTCCAAACCTTGCCAGGAATCTTCGAGACAGGCCTCCTTTTATGAGGCCTGCTGAACTCTACAATGACTGTTGGAGCAATAATTGCCCTATGCCCCAAGTTTCTTCCTTTTTAAATTCAGTCTTTGCTCCTGTGAATAATTTATGACAAATCTGGTTTAGAAGACAAACACACAGGCTCTACCTGATTGAATGCCCCTTTCAGCTTTTCAAAATGCAGTAAAGCAATTCGGTGATCTAAAATTGTTTTTCCAAGCAAGCATTTAATTACTGCACAATTACCTAGACCCTGCATCTGAACTGGCACTTGCTAACTCTATCGCAAGAATAATTAGAAAATAAAGAAAGTCTTTAGAAAATCATATTCCAGTTGTATACAGCAACACGGTGCACTTCTTGCCTGCTTATCACATTTTTTTTAATCACAGTAAAACAAATTAGAATTTCAAAGAAAGTTATTGCAGCATTGCTTACAGGGTTTTTGTTTCTCAGCAAGCTAAGAACTTGATGAAAGCTTGATTTATTATTACATGTCAGAGTTCAAGGCCACTAGCTGAGCTCAACAGAGGTAGACCCACCAATGAGCGAGGCTCAGTAAAGGACACTCCAGTAATCCTTCATATTTTATCAAAACATGAATGCATTGACCACATAAGTTGCCACTGCAAAACCTGAAGAACTTTCATTCACACTTGTTTACAGATTATAAGAATGTATAAATTGAAGGATAAAATTGGGAAGCAATGCCTTCTTAAGAAGGAATTAAAACCAGAAAATCAAGATCTGCCAGTAGATCCTCAGGGTCAGTCTAAGATACCTACACACCCATTGCTGACCCCAAGACTTGCTTCTTGGGTTTGTCAAAGTTCTGTTCTTACATGGGGTCCTCTAGCAGCAGACCCTCAGGCTCGGGTGTATAGGTACACAGTTTATCAACGAAGAGCTCCCAGGAGAAACCAGTAAGGCTAAGAGGGAAGCAGGATGGGGAAAGGGAAGAAGTCTAAGTAGGGTGTTATCTCAGGTATCTGGGGCTCTCAGCTAATGCGGATCCCATGGAGAGCTCTGGAATGTAAATCCTAGCTTGAGGCAAGAGAGCTCCAGCAGTAGTCATGCCCTAATGGATCTGCGGTGGAGGTAGGAAGAGATACACTCCCATTAATTCTCCTAGTGTCTGAAAGTGGGCTCCAGTAGCCCAAGGCTAGGTCCCTAAAGAAAGATGAAGGCAGTTACGTATTGGTGGAGAAGGCAATGGCACCCCACTCCAATACTCTTGCCTGGAAAATCCCATGCATGGAGGAGCCTGGTGGGCTGCAGTCCATGGGGTCACTAAGAGTCGGACATGACTGAGCGACTTCACTTTCACTTTTCACTTTCATGCATTGGAGAAGGAAATGGCAACCCAATCCAGTGTTCTTGCCTGGAGAATCCCAGGGACGGGGGAGCCTGGTGTGCTGCCGTCTATGGGGTCGCACAGAGTCGGACACGACTGAAGCGACTTAGCAGCTTAGCAGCATGTATTGGTAAATACTTAACGGGCTTCCCTGGTGGCTTCAGTGGTAAAGAATCCACCTGCTAAGCAGGAGATGTGAGTTCAGTCCCTGGGTAGGAAAGATCCCTTGAAGAAGGAAATGGCAACCCGCTCCAGTATTCTTAACTGAGGAATCCCATGGACAGAGGAGCCTGGGGGGCGACAGTCCATGGGGTCACAAAGAGTCGGACACAACTTAGCAATTAAACAACAACAAAAAATACTTAACAACTGTCTGGGGGCTAGGGAGCAAGAGCTTTGATTTGTAGCATTTGCCAATTTCTGTAGTGTAAATACTCCCACTGTGGCCAGTGTCAAACTACCAGCCTGTTATCACCGGACATGGGGACTCAGAAACAGATGCACAGCAGGCCCTTCCATTGTGTAGTATTTCTACTACACAAACACACAAAATACACATAAATCACCTCAAGAGCTTAGACCATAGCAATAGGTAGCAAAGTCATTAGGAAGTGAAACATTTTGAGTATTTATTACCTTTTGTGTACAGTCACTTCTCATTATTCATGATATTTATGTTCTGTAAAGTTGATGCAAACACTGAATTAGCAAATATTAAATCATTGCTTCTAGAGGAAGTGGAGGGTAGGTTCCTCCAAGCCACTGGGTCAAAACATTTTGTCAACTGATTGATGTGTAGCCTTGTTTTACGTGTGTTTCTGTTTAAAGACATCTTATTTAATATATCTTGCTGATTCATGAACAGCGAACTCATGGCCAGCAGACTGACTCAGGCCTGAACAGAGCTCCTCTAACACACATGTGAGTTCTCCATAAGGCATCTCACAGCCTTTCTGTGTTCAGGAACATTAGACAGCACTTCAGCACTACCCTTAGCCATTTTAAACAGTGAAATCACTCACCAAAGGCATAAAAATGTATGAAAACCTGGCACTAAATATACCACAAAAAAGACACTTGTTTACAGTATGAGAGCTGGAATAAGAAAGCTTTGTTTGATCTCAGCTGGGAACATGCATGTCAGGCAACCCAGGTTTTTCACAACTCTGCATGAGTTTTTCACAACTCTGCAAATGACCACAAAAGTGCCCCAAGTATTGATTTGGGACTTACAAATACATTTTAGTAAGCCAGTGAATGCACAGATAGAATACGTGAATAATAGCTGTCAACTATATCTTAATTTTTAATAATAGCTGTATTTAACAACTCATGTGCAGAATTCCTGAAAATTTAGCAGCTCTTGGGAGCCTGAGTGAGCCAGCTCCAGCACAGCATTGAGTGAACTAGACATTATCTTGACCATCATGTCCACTGACCTGTAAACTTCTACAGTGCAGAAACCAGGTCTTGTTTATTTTGTTTATTTTGTTATTCCACCACTTAGCCCAGTGCCAAGCTCATGGCAGGTAATCAGAAACTGTTAATAGATGGATGAATGAGTGGTCTGTTTCCCTCTTTTTATTATCATGGAAAATTAATAATCTCACATTGGAAGAGCAATTTCACATTTACAAAGTACCTTCCCATTAAAATTCTGTGGCCAGCTTCTACAATTTTGCAGATACGAAAATGAGGCTCTGAGATTTGGGTGACTTCCCGAAGGTGACAGTCAATCAGGAAGAGAATCAGGACTCAAAATATTCATGCTTTAAATCCCGTGTGCTTGCATCATACCAGGATTAGCTATATCCCTTCCATTAATGAACATCAACAGCAAACATAGACAAGCTATGCCTGTGTAGGGTCCCCACATTTGCTTCAAAGGTTTCAACTGAACAAGTCACTTTGTGGTTGTTCAGTTGCTAAGTTGTGTCCAACTCTTTGTGACCCCATGAACTGCAGCACACCAGGCCTCCCTGTCCTACAAGTCACTAATCTACTCAACAAATAACAACAACAAAAACCACCTCCTATAGTAGCAGTTCTTTAGTCATTCATGGTACAAAACTTAGCATTCTAGATTTTTAAAGGCTTCAGATAACTTCAACACAAATTCTTTAACCATAATTGTTTCTGTAGAAACAGTTTTTAATAAAATGTGTCTAAAATGTATTCTATGCAGAAGATAATTTCTAACTTCTCAAGCAACAGAGATGTTTGTGCAAGCTCCTGGCTATCTCCTAAATCATATTTCCTTTAAGAGTAGCTTATTTCCTGTGCATGTCCACACACCACAAGTTATCTGCTTTTTCAACTTTTACTACTGTTTTCTCTTTCACTTACAGCTATGTCTAACAAAGAAACACTTTTAACTGTCTTTGTACCTTATGTGAGTAGAGAATGCAAGAGCCATGTTGAGGTTCAGAGGTTAAATAGTTGGCTAAACTTAACAGTTAAATGATACAGTTCTGTAACCCAGCCTCACAAAGCCTAAAATTCTAGTCACGTACACACAAAATCTGAAACTGCTTCCTCAACTGTAATGCCATGTTCAGAAATGAAACACATCCTTAGAGATTCCAGATCATAATCATAAGCTGCAGGGCCTGAAACAGTGCCTGGTTCATGGTAGGTACTCATCAACCGGCTCAGTCACTAACCAGAGTCTATGTTCCCTTTCTAAATCATCAGGAACAAGAAAAAGTGCATAATCATTGAATGCAAGATCTTTCTCAGCTCTCGTCCTGACCAATGAGCCACCTACCAGCTCAGCTACATTCAGGAAGAAGTTTGCTAATTATATGGGAAATAAGTCAGGACAGCTGGGTACCAACAGCCTTAGAATGTGTTAGTGTACAGTTCTCAGCCTTATTTCCTTTATGTAGAGAGCTTGTATAATGGCAAGAAATGAGACTCAGCTCATCAGTGAGAGGAGATGAGTCCCTTCCAAGAATAATGTCTAAAGGAAGACTTGAGACAGTTGACAGCAGTTCAACTAGGAAATGTCAAAAGTCTCTGTAACAGATAAATCATTTGCCCTGGCAATTTCGTATCTGGGAATTTAACTGTAGGCAATAACAAGGGATTGATAAATCAGGAGCTCCCACAAATTTCTTCTTGAAATATTTATTTGGCAGCACTGGGTTTTAGTTTCAGCACACAGGATCTTCTGTCTTCATTGTAGCATGCAGGATGTTTAGCTGTGGCATGTGGGATCTAGTTCCCTGACCAAGGATCAAGCCTGGGCCTACTGCACTGGGGCTGTGAAGTCTTAGCCACTGGACCACCAGGGAATTCCTTCCCACAAATATTTAGCAAAGTTATAAGGAATGTGACTTTAACAGAACGTGTTTCAAGAAAGAAGTATAAATAACCAATTATTACAGGAAAGAAGTACTATACAATGGTGAGGTATCATTTTCATCCATCAGTCAGCCTGGAAGAATTACAAACATGAGTAATAGCCAATGTTGTCAAGGGTGTGGAAAAATGCGTGGGAGAAATATAATTTGGTTCTCCAATGTTAAGAGTCAACTGTCTACCAAGGGTCCCCAACCTCCGTGATCTACTGCCTGATGATCTGAGGTGGAGCTGATGTAATATTTAATAATAATAGAACTGAAGTGCACAATAAATGTAATGCATTTGAATCATCCCCCTCTCCTAAGTCCATGGAAAAATTGTCTTCCACGAAACCAGTTCCCGGTGCCAAAAAGGTTGGGGACTGCTGGTATACTATTGAAATTGCAAATGCCCATACTCTCTGACTCAACTACTGTTACACCTCCAGGCAACTATCTTAAAAATACCTGCACACGTACAAAAAGGTATATATGCAAGAATACTTATTTCAGCTACCACTTTTTGTCATTGAAACAACAATCACAACTAAAAGTCCACTACCCAGGAAGTCATTGCATAAATTACGCCGTGTCACTTCAATGGAATAACATAAAGCAACTTAACAAAACAGTGGGTAGATATATGAATATGGAACAACCATCATGCTATATTATTAGACAGAAAAAGCAGTTTGCAGAATGGTACAGACTGTAGGATCTCGTTTAAGGGAGAATAACTCTATGAGCATATATACACACTCTTGAATATATGTATATAGAGAAAGTATAAAGGGAGCCACAATAAACCATTTGTAGTTGTTACTTCTGGAAAATTGAGTAGATGAAGGGTCAAAGTAAAAAAATGTTTTTACATTTTACTGTGGAGGCTACAGTACTGTCATAACTTTGCAAGTGAATATATATTTATATAGTGCTTAAATTCTTTTTAGAAAACAACAAAATATATATGAAAGCAAAATGGAAGTTTCAAAAAATGAAAATAAAAAGAGTGAGTGACTCTGTACAGCTGAAGGTTCAAAGACCACATGCTGACTCTCTACCCCCAAAGTTAAAAATTGGCCACTGAGAGGAAGAGACAAGGAATCACAGGGAGTTCTATTGACTGTTCAGGCTTGACTTAATCTGATAAGAACCGGGGAAGAACATGAATAAATATTTTTCTTTCCACTTTTCTCTCTGTAATAGATTAAAGAGGGCCACAGATTCTTTGCTCCCGCATCAAGAGATGAAGTCTATTTCCCTTCCCCTTGAATCTAGACATGCCCTGTGACTTGCTTTGAACCAGTAGAACATGGCGGAAATGACAATATGCTTGTTCTGGGCCAAGCCTTTGAGAGGCCTGGCAGCTTCCACTATCTCAGAGGGAGCCAGCTCTCAGTTAAGAAGTTTGACTCTTCTGAGGTCAGTATGGGGTGGCCTAGCTAGCCATGTGGAGCAGTCACATGGCAGAGAACAGACAGCCCAGGCATATGACCCCAGCTGAGCCATCTCATCCACTTCCCAGTTGTTCAAGCCACCTAGCTGAGGACCCAGACATTGGCCAGGGGAGACAAGCCATCCCCACTGTGCCCACAAAATCACAAGCAAGTAAAATAGCTATTGCTTTAAACCACTAAGTTCTAGGGTACTTAGTTACTTAGCAATCAGTAACGAAAACTCCGTGCTGTTCTTCTTCTCTCCTCTCAACCATAAGAAGACGTTACAGAATTTACAGTCTGGCACAGTTGACATTTATTACAAATCTTGTAGTCATGATGCTGACCATGTAAACTGACTAACATTCTGACCAAAAAGATGCACCACGCCAGATATTCAGAAAGCTCTCTTCCTAAACACTTCCAACTAAAAAGTATTGTCAGAGAGCCAATAATGCATGGGTGTTTTCGAGCTGGAAATAATCAGGTCATGATTGAGTTTGGAAAACCAAATTGCCAGCTCCTAATGTCATGAAAGATTTGCTCTTCTCTGGGACCTGCTCTGCGCAAGTTTATCCAGGGGCTGGACCCTCTGGGGGCATACACTGGCTCGTCCACCTGGTCCTTCTACATGCCGGGCTGGGCCCTGAGCAGCACGCATGGGGCGCACCTGGGAGTCATCAAGCATCTGAGGGAAGCGGCAAGTGAGAGAGGTCACAGATGTGGGTGGGAGCAAAGCCACAGATGTGGCCTTCAGAGATCAACTGGGTGGGCCCTGACACTGAGCCTCCAACAGGGTTGAGACCCAGGAAAATCTGGCCATTTGAGTACTGGAAGCAGGAAGTGGGCAGTCCCTGTCACACTTGGGCTGAAGCTTCTCCAAAGGCAGTGCTTCTGGCACACTGAGACAGGAAGTTGCTTGGTTTCCCTAAACCTTGAAGTCAGTCTGTCCCTCAGAATCATGGCTTCTGACATGCACATGGGCCAGTATTCACCACAGTCCAGGAGCTAGCAAACACTATCCATCCAGATGAATGTACGCAGATGTTTCAGACTTCACTCTCACATGAAAAGTCACTGAATTGCTCTTTCTCATTCTGGAGTACTCTGACTTAATTTACTGGGACTTCATCTGGCTAACTAACAATTGAAGTATTTTTCTGAGGGTTTTCTTATTTTTATTTTTTTAATTGAATGAAAGATTTTTTAAATTCTATAGTGCTTTAGAGTTTTCAAAAGTTTCACATACATGAATTCATACAATCCCAGGATAACCATTTTTTTCACCCACCCCTATATTTCCCTCCTCCACCTGCCCCCTCCACCACCGGTAACCACTGGTTTGTTCTCTAGATCTGTGAGTCTGCTTCTTGTCTGTTTCGTTCACTTGCTTATCGTAGTTTCAGATTCCACATATAAGCGACATCGCACAGTGTTTGTCTTTTTCTGTGTGACTTCTTTTACTTAACATAATGGCCTCTAAGTCCATCTGTGCTTGCGTGCTCAGTTATGTCCGACTCTTTATGACCCCATGGACTGTAACCCACCAGACTCCTCTGTCCATAGGATTTCCCAGGCAAGAATACTGGAGTGAGTTGCCATGTCTTTCTCCAGGGGATCTTCCTGACCCAGGGATCATACCCATGTCTCCTGCATTGGCAGGCAGCTTCCTTATCACTGAGCCACCAGGGAAGCTATATATATATATATATATATACACACACACACATATATACACACACACACACATATATATATATGTATATATATATATGGAATATGACTCAGCCATAAGAACGAAATGTTGCCATTTGCAGCAACATGAATGGACTTGGGAGCTTCTCCAGTACTCTTGCTTAGGAAATCCCATAGACAGAAGAGCCTGGTGGGCTACAATCCATGGGGTCGCAGAGAGTCAGACATGACTTAGCAAGTAAACACAACAACATATATATGCCACAGCTTGGCTGTTCATCTCTTGATAGGTTGCTTCTATATCTTAGCAATTGTAAATAATGCTGTTATGAAAATTGGGGTATTATAGTTGAAGTTTTGAAACCTCCCAAACATGGTAATGTTCAGTTGTTTGGCATAAATATATGTGACCACCATCTAGTCTAGGTCTGGAAGCCTACCATTTTGGGAACCAGCAGCATCAGCATCACCTTGGAGCTTGTTAGACCTGGAGAGTCGCAGGCTCTGAAGATCTACTGAATCAGAATTTGCTTTTAAACAAGCTCCTTGGGGGATTTGTGTGCTTACTGACATTTGAGAAGTGCTGGTCTGGGGGAACCACATCCTTTGACTGTGGCTCCAGAAGCATCCAGGTCCTCTTCCTCCACCCCCCACCCCTAAGTTTCTTACAGGCAGAATCAGTTTTTGAGAAACATGAAAAGTGGCTTTGAAGAAGAAAATCCGGCCAAATAGGCCAGCACGTTGCCTCATAGAGCGGGAACTCGATTAGGTAGGAGTAGGACTTTGGCCTTGATGAGTTCTAGCTCTGGTGACGATGTCACAGAAACAAGTTTTCCCACAAGAAGAAGAGAACAAAAGTACTTAAAGTTACCTAGAACACCATGCACCACCCTGTTTTAAGCCCGGTAGGAATAAGAAGAAAGTGAAAGATAGCACAAACGGCCTTCAGAACGTAACTTCCTCGTCAGGGATTCAGCAAGCAAACTGGCTAGATTGCTCAGGAGGGTGCTACAGGAAACAGCTCTCTTCTGCTCTCTGCTCTGTCTCTCTTGCCATAACAAGAACTCTTGGCTGGTTTCGGCGTGTCCTGTTTAGTGCCACATGGAGCCTTCTATGGTTCTTCAGCAACACCACTGATGCACTGTAACTCTGAACCTCAGGCTGAGAGGGGAAATCCTGCCCAGCGCCCTTTCTCAAGATACCGAATGTATGCTATTTATTTTGTCTTATCCCTCCCTGTGGTTTACCAAGCATTTCAAAAGATCTTAGAGCCAAAATGAACCTCAGTAAACATCTGGTCCAACTGTCTTACACATGATGAAATAGAGGTCCAGAAAGGTCAGATGTTGGGCAGCAAAGCCAACATTGAAAAAAAAAAAAAAAACTCAGGCTGTCCAACTCGCAGGCTCTGCTAGTTTCATGGCCACAGTAAATAGACTGGCCCTTGACCATTTTTCATCTGAGGCAAGCTTTAGGAGACCACAACAACAACTTGAGCGCAGCCTTTGAAGTTGAACAGATCTGTTTGAGTTCTAAATCTTCCACCTACATGTTGGATGACCCTGAGCAATTTAACCTCTTGGTTTCCTCATCCCATACAGCAAGGATAAGGCCACCTACTCAGAGATGGCTGTGATGACCGATGAGAGAACACAGGGGAAGTTCTGTGTCAGTTGGGGTGATTTCAGCTCACGGTGTCTTCAATTTCATCCCTACATACACTCCCCAGCCACCTCTACCCCTTAACATCTTTCTCTTCCAAGATCCTGGGTGTTAGCTTCAGCTTCAGGCAAGCAACAAGATGGCTGCAGTAGTTTCAGGCATCTCCTCTGGGCACAGCAACTCCAAAGAAGAAGAAATTTTTGTGGCCCTCTCTTGGGAGTAAGGAAACTTTTTCCAGAAGACTCCCGGTAGGCTTTTCTTTGTTTCACTGGCCAGATGAGGTCGCATATCCATTTAAGCAAAATGGGAATAATGTTAAACCAACTAGGCTATCCCTGAATATGTGGACAGGATTAGTTTCTCTTGGGGACACATGGTTGAAAAAATGTAAGGTTCTGTTAAAAAAGAGGGCAGAATGGATGCTGGGCAGACAAGAAGCAGTGACAATTACAATAGATTATTTCCATGAACTTATTGTGAATGAAGAAGATACTTCTGAAGTATCTTAGATGACCTTTCTGATAAGGTTTTATATATATATACATACACACACACACACACACATATATATACATATATGTATTTGTCTGTGCCAGATCTTAGTTGCAGTATGTAAACTCTTAGAATCTAATTCCCTGACCAGGGATTGAATCTGGACCCCCTGCATTGGGAGCTCAGAGTCTTAGCCACTGGACCACCAGGGAAGTCCCTGATAAGGTTTTAATGATAGTCATTGATGAATTCCTTTCCCCTATCCATGCCAGTTCTATGGCGTCTCCCTACCCCTCTGGGAAATATGTGGGCTGCACCCTCGGGATTGTGTTGGAAATGAATATCTTTAGGATATAAGCCATCTATGTGAATAGTACTTTCAAGTTTACAAAGATCTTCAGCCCTATTATCCCATATGAGCCTCTACATCTTAGAAGAAGGAGGAACATGGAGAGGTGAGGCAAGTTACCTAAAGTCATAAACTAAGAAGTTGTGGTGTGGTCTAGAACGAAACCACAAACACAGCGTGCTTTCTGCCCCTCTACTTTGCCACAGAGAATTTCATGTCAAAACTTGGTGTACGTGGCAGCCAGGAACAGAAAAAGGTTATTGGTGCCAACTGCACTGTGGAGTCTGCAGTCTGAACCCCATTATATCTGTCCTTTAGAGATTCATCCATTTTCCTCGAAGCACAAATAAAACCTTCCTTAGTTCAAAGTAGAGCTTCTCATTTATTTGTCAAACATTTATATAGCACTTGCTGTGTGCCAGGCATTATGCAATGTGCTTTACAAATATTAACTCAATTAATCCCACTTAGCTCTATCTGCTTAGCGAAGGCCAGCATCCCGAGGTCACACACGTTTCACAAAGCCTTGTATAATTTATTCCATTGGAAATCCACTGAAGGACGAAGTCCCAAAAGGGTCCAGAATTCAGGAACAGATCAAACTTTGGGGCAAAACATTTCCAGAACTAATTATCCTTTGTCCCATTCTTTTATTAGTAACAACCTGTGCCTAAATTACCCAGTCAGGGCAAACACATGTAAACAAATCACGCTGCAGTCTGCAATTGCTTGAGGAAAATTCTGGATTGTCCTAAACTTATTATAGAATGTAATCCTTTTGTAACCCTTTTTTCTATTTTGGCAGATTATAATCTTCCTTAAAAGGCGAGGGAGCTTTCTGGTTCAAGTTTAGGAGGGCCAGAGGGCATTGGTTGGTGCCGTTTTTGTGTCAACACATTCTTAATCTTCCTGTTGGTATTTTAAAATAACAGATCACCCATGGAAATTATAAACTGTACAGTGTCAAAGTCTCTGTGAAGTGCTGCCATTTGCAAGAAGGGCTTTCTGACAGCCCAAGAAGTCACAATATGTCTCCCTGCTTTTCATGTGACAGTAATTAGTATCTAAGCTCTGAAGTGTTTACTCCTGCAGCTGAGAAGACGACATTTATAACAGCTTCCAGCCACAAACCATTACTGTTTGCAATATATAATCCCCATTTTCAATAAGGAGGGAGAAAGCCTTTAAGCATAAAAAGAGAGAACCTAAGATATTTTCTCCAATTTAACAGTTTGGGGAACCCTTTTAAGGAGGATACAGTCAATAGCCTCACATTCTTGCAAAAACAAGTCACAGTTTTATAGACTTGATTAACAAAGTACCCAGAGGTGCTGGGGTATTTATTTTCTCTTATACATTTTTTTCTCTTTTTCTTTTTTAAATTAAAATTTCCCACAGATAAACTAATAAAAATTCCTGCTTCTTATACCTTGGGGAACTAGAGAAAATTCTGTCAGATTCTAAGAAATTTGCTTAAGTTGCCCTTGATTAAATAGGTATCACAAATAGGCACTCCTCTATAAAATGTCAAATGTAGAAAATTAAGATTTCTTCCTTAAAACTGTCTATACCAGTGCTTCTCAGACCTTAGCAGCTTGTCAAAAGGCAGATTCCTACCCACTCTCAGAAAATCTGATTCATCAGGCTTGGGGTGGAGCCCAAAATGTGGCAGCTCTAACAAGTCCCCAGTTAATATTGATGCTGCTGGCCTGGGAATCAGCCTGTGAATAGCACTAGTCTATAGCAGTAGCCTATTCAGTGAAGGCTGAAATTCCACCTTTGGAGATTCCTTTCCTGGAGTAAAGAAATGTGCAAATCAGATATACTAACCCATGTTATCAACTAAACTTGTATTATGAATTTGAGTTCAGCTCAATTCAGCAAGCTCACTCTGCTGCCTTGCACTGTGCCAGCTGGACACATCAGTTTACGTTTTAGAAGATTCTGATCTATACACGTACATAAATAACAAGGCAAATTGTAATGATACTGCGAAATGAGAAATACCAAAAATAAGATACAAAGTCTTATGAGATTATAGCATGCAGAGATTATCAAAATGGAGATGAATAGTATAAATGAGTATATATGACATATACATTATATATATATATATATATATATGCTTTACACATATTTTATCGGTGAGAAAATGAATGCTGAGAGAACTAAAAGTAATTTTCTAAAGGTGTGTTTAAAACAAATAAGTCAGATTTTAAGTCGTGGAGCTAGGATGATGGGCATCCTCAGATGAAGAAGCAGGAGGAGGAGAAAAAGAAAATTATAAGGTTCTAAGAGTAATAAAAATAGTAATAGTAGATTGCCAACATTTCTTGACCACTTAACAAAGCAGGCACAGTCCTATGAACTTAATAGACTCTACCTCCTGTCATCCTAGAAAACAATCCCATAAAATAAGTATATGATTATCCCCTTTTACAAAGGAGAAAAACAAGCACAGAGAGGTTGAGTAATATGTCCAAGGTCACATAGCTAACAAATGGCTCTGCCAGAATCTGAATCCAGTTCTTTTACAGTTTCAATAAAGAACAAGGGAGGGACCATTGACTAGAGCTTTGTTGCTGGAGGTGAAGGGCAGATGAGGTTAGAAAAGGGTCTTAATTGTTGGAGTTGATGTCAGTGGATTTGAAGTCAAAAGGAAGTCAGTGCAAGTTTTATTTAACGAATGGGAATGAAAAGATCAGAAATCTGTTTTAGAATGATGTTTGTAGCAACAGTATCTAGGATGGTTCAGTGGGAGCAGAGAAGAGAGGCAGGTGAATCAGTTACTGCTGTCAGGAGTCCCCTGAGAGCTGGAACCAGAAGCGTGTGATAAGCCCCAGGTAAGTGCTGCGTCAGGAAGGTGAAGAAAGGGCTGCAGAGTGAAGACTCTGTCCAAGAGGGGCTGCCACAGAGAGGCATCTGGGCCTCTCTGAGCAGCCTTATGGGTTGAGACCTCAAGTAGACCTTAGAGAAGCCTGGAGTCCTTATGTTTGTGTGGTGCCTTATACTTTACCATAGAGTTTCCATGTAGCCTCCCTTGGTCTCCAGAATAAGCCTGTGAAGTAGATATTATCTACCCCATTTTGTAGATGAAGAGATGAAGGCTCAGAGGGTGAAAAATAATTTGCCAGAGTTACAAAGCAAGAGAGCTGGAGCCAAGGAATAAAGTTCAAAGCTAACATTATGCTTCCCTGAAAGAAAATTTGGACACATCACAACTTGGCTGAGACAGCCCTCTCTGATGGTGATTCCCCATGGCAGCAGGTCACAGGGCCCTGCCAGCTGTTAGTGGGAAGAGGCTTCCAGGATCAAATAAGAGGAGGTTAAACGGGGTTGTCTCCTGCAGAACTTCTCAAAGCCTTCAATATAGGTGTGCAATCCAAAGCTGTAAAAAAGGGGCTATAGGACAGGGTAATACTGTTAACAATACTGTGCTGTGTACTTGAGAGTTGCTAAGCAAGTCAATCTTAAAATTGTTCACCACAGAAAAAGGTAACTATGTGAGATGATGGATATGGACATGTTCATTAACCTTATTGTGACAGTTATTTCACAGTATAGTTGACCCTTGAACAAAGCAGGTTTGAAATGCACAGGTCTACTTATAAGTGAATATTTTTCAATAGTAATGCTACAATACTACAAGGTCCATGGTTGGTTGAATACACAGAAGTGGAACCTTGAATACAGAAGGCCAACTGTAAGTTATATGTGGATTAACCCCAGTTGTTCAAGGGTCTGTAGATACGTGTAGCAAATCATCATGTTGTCCACCTTATAGTTATACAATGTTATGTCAGTTATATCTCAAGAAAGTTGGGGGAGGGGAGAATTGATGCAAATGCAAAAAAAAAAAAAAAAATGGAGGAGAGACTGTAGTACACATCATATACCAAAAAGAAAATATTGGCCCATGGAAAATTTGCCTTTTGCAAAATACATATTTATTTAACTTTTTATTTTATAATGGAGTATAGCTGATTAACCAGAATACATATTAACTGTATAGCAGAGAGTACAAAATCATTCCCTAAGGAAACTATTTTCAGTTCAGGTCAGTTCAGTTCAGTCTCTCAGTCGTGTCCAACTCTTTTCGACCCCATGAATTGCAGCACGCCAGGCCTCCCTGTCCATCACCAACTCCCAGAGTTCACTCAGACTCAGGCCCATCGAGTCAGTGTTGCCATCCAGCCATCTCATCCTCTGGTGTCCCCTTCTCCTCCTGCCCCCAATCCCTCCCAGCATCAGAGTCTTTTCCAATGAGTCAACTCTTCGCATGAGGTGGCCAAAGTACTGGAGTTTCAGCTTTAGCATCATTCCTTCCAAAGAAATCCCAGGGCTGATCTCCTTCAGAATGGACTGGTTGGATCTCCTTGCAGTCCAAGGGACTCTCAAGAGTCTTCTCCAACACCACAGTTCAAAAGCATCAATTCTTCGGCACTCAGCTTTCTTCACAGTCCAACTCTCACATCCATACATGACCACTGGAAAAACCATAGCCTTGACTAGACGGACCTTTGTTGGCAAAGTAATATCTGCTTTTCAATATGCTATCTGCTGCTGCTGCTGCTAAGTCGCTTCATGTCTGACTCTTAGCGACCCCATGGACTGCAGCCCACCAGGTCCCTCCGTTCATGGGATTTTCCAGGCAAGAGTACTGGAGTGGGTTGCCACTGCCTTCTCCAATATGCTATCTAGGTTGGTCATAACTTTCCTTCCAAGGAGTAAGCGTCTTTTAATTTCATGGCTGCAGTCACCATCTGCAGTGATTTTGGAGCCCCCCAAAATAAAGTCTGACACTGTTTCCACTGTTTCTCCATTTATTTCCCATGAAGTGATGGGACCAGATGCCATGATCTTCGTTTTCTGAATGTTGAGCTTTAAGCCAACTTTTTCACTCTCCTCTTTCACTGTCATCAAGAGGCTTTTTAGTTCCTCTTCACTTTCTGCCATAAGGGTGGTGTCAATGGGGCCATAATATGACTGCTTGCTGGACCTAGAAATGAACCCATTGGATGACTTTGGTACTTCCCTGACTTTTTGTGTGAGGCTGGAACATTTAACAAAGGTTGGTCACTTTTAAAAAAAAGAGGAAGATATCACTCACTATCTGAACTTGGCTAAACTCTCACTGTCTGAAGGCAGAAGCTAAATTGAGTTGAGAAGCAAGGAATATTTGTATTTATCCCTGTCAAATGAGATACATATTCTTTACCATCCTTAGGGAAGAAATAAAAAAAATAAGCCTTCATGGAAACAGATTAATAATAACATAACTGGCCATAACTGTTCAATTGCCTAATTCCATCATTCCCACTCTTCTTCACTCATCTCTTTATTGGCAGGGACAGGAAACTTGCAAACTACATTTCCCAGACTCCCTTGCCTGTTGGCATCTGTTTGGGTTCTGCCAGTGGGAGAGAATGACAGGAGACTGGAAGGTGAAAGAAAAGAAGAAGTTCTTTTTCTCCTGCTTCTGGGAGTATTCCTGGCACAACGGGTGGCCTTCCGTTTTTCCAGCAGCTGTGCTGGTGGACAGTTGTTGGTGACTGCCAGCAACTAAGGACTACAGTGAAAGTAGCAGATCTGACATCAGGGGTAGCTACAGGCTCTAGGGGCCTTTGGTGTTTTCAGGAGGGAGCAGGATTCTGAAAGCATCAGCAGTGTTTAAAGAGTTTCACTGATGAGCGTCCCCCTCTGGTAGTACCACCTCTTCCCTTTTGCTGCTCCATTCCTAACAATGATTCCTCCAGTCTTCGGAGGTAGCTTCCTGCAATTACTACTCTCAGGCTTTCCTCATCTTTTCTATGAGCTCTTTGTGCCTTGCCAACACTGTGTAAACCATTTCCTGTACTAAATTCCCCCTGAAAGACCTAGAATGAACTCTGTCTTCCTGACAGACCACTGACTGATACACCCATACAACTAAGTTTTCCCTTACTATTGCAATATTTCTCAAACTTTCCTATAGAAATCCTTCTGAAGTAGAGAAGGCTGAAGGTGATTGCTTTGTTCCCCATACCTGGCATCTGATGATTTAACCCAAAGTAGTTTCCAAAAGCAGGAAATATATTTTCAATCTCTTTGCTTCACATTAAAACTTTTCTTTTTATACACATATGCATCATGAATAAGACTTGACATTGAAGATACATCAAGTTTATTATGTGGTTCTGCTTACCCTGGCATGTCACCATGTAGGTCATGTGGTACAAATATCTCAGTTTGAAAAGCTAGAATGCAGGGGCTCTCTGAAGCTATCTTAGCCATGAGTCATCAATGGACTAGCCCTTTTCCTTAGAAAGCAAACTCTGGTAGGCAGCTTGGCAAAGTAGAAAACCTGTGGTTTTGGAAGCAAGACAGGTTGTGTCCCAATCCTGAGAGATATTTGCTAGCTGTGTGACTTAGGTCCAGTTTCTTAACCTCTCTGAATCTTGCTTTCCCTGTTTATAAGTTGAGCCTAGGAATCTCTCCCATACCAGGTTGTTAGGAAAATGTGCTATAATATGGAAGATCCCCTGGAGAAGGGAATGGCAACTCACTCCAGTATTCTTGCCCAAAGAATTCCATGGACAGACCATGGGGTTGCGAAGAGTCAGACATGACTGAGTAACTAGCACTTTCTACTTTCTAAATTCTTAATAAATGGTAAATTGCTGGTTGCTTTCCAAGCTCTTCCTCTCTGCAGATCTTGGGAATGAAGACAAGGCTAACAGCCCACTCCCATATCTATCAGCCAAAAAGACCTCACAGAAGTTGATAGTTGCTTCTCATCAAGAGGAGGATAGGACCCCTTGACCCAGTGACTTTTACTTTTAGTCAGCTTTAACCTCATCTGACTGAGACCTGCTTTATGAAAGGGGTCAATGACACCTCTAGGGAATTCCCTGGTGGTTCAGTGGTTAAGAGTCCATGCTTTCACTGCAGGGAACATGAGTTCGATCCTTGGTCAGGGAACTGAGGTCCCACATGACTCATGGTGAGGCAAAAAAGAAAAAAAGACACCTCTACTACTTATGATGCCTCTCTTGTTGTTCTCTTAAATTCCAGAGAGTCAGGTAATGTCTGAAAATCTAGGCACAGCTTAGAGAATAAAAACACTTTTCTTTAATTGTAGGATGTATAAATTCAATATTGAAACCACTCTGACTGTGCCACATTTAACTTAAGGCCAAAACTTTAATAAAATGGACAGCCTGGGCTTCAAGTTTTTGTGATGGGAGTGTATTTTGGGGTTGTTGAGTGTTTTTTACATTTGTTCCTAAGTAAAACTTCCAAGTATTACTATAAGCTCTAATAATCATAATAAACAACAACACTGCCCAGAAACGTATAACTCTGCAATGCTATTTTTAAAAAACACTTGCTTTGAGGTATTTATATTTATAGTGTGGTTTCTCGCTGTTAGTGTTGCCTCCTGTCACTCCTTTTCTCCTATTATCCCCATGGTTACCGCTTTGTCACTAAGTGCTATCTGGGCTAGTGTAAATAGACCCTATTTAAAATGTTAAATGAATAATAATAAACCAGAAAGAATTAGATTTTAAAGCTTGACTTTACAAGATTGTGAAATAGGTGGTCAGTTGGTTTGAAAAGAGAGTTCGGTACATTTACAAAATAGCAGGGACTGACTTTACGGACGGAGAAGGCAATGGCACCCCACTCCAGTACTCTTGCCTGGAAAACCCCATGGACGGAGGAGCCTGGTAGGCTGCAGTCCATGAGGTCACTAAGAGTCGGACACGACTGAGCGACTTCACTTTCACTTTTCACTTTCATGCATTGGAGAAGGAAATGGCAACCCACTCCAGTATTCTTGCCTGGAGAATCCCAGGGACAGGGGAGCTTGGTGGGCTGCCGTCTATGGGGTTGCACAGAGTCGGACATGACTGAAGCGACTTAGCAGCAGCAGCAGCAGACTTTACGGAACAATAGAATTTTTATAGAAATGAGTTCACCATACTTTAAAATGTGATCAGCATATCTATATTAGTGTTTTGGTAGTCTAACACATCCACCTAACTGATTAATATTGGAGACCAAACAAGACCCATTTATTCATTCAAAGAGCAAATATTTATTGAGTATCTACTATGTGTCAGACATTGCAATAGGCAAAGACAAATAATCTCTGTCTTTGCAAAACTTAGAGTCTAGTGGGGGTGGCCCACAAAAGATGTTCTACCTGGAACTTTGAGTATTACCTTATTTGGAAAAAAAGGTATATATAAATGCATATGTAAAAGGTAGATATAATTAAGGTAAGATTCTTGAGATAAAATCATCCTGAATGGGAGGGGGGACGTGGCAGTGGCTAAATCTAATCAGTGTCCTAAGAGACAGAACAGGATGACTCTGAGACACAGGGGAGGTCATATGAAGCAGGAGACAGAGATTGGAGTGGTGCAGCCATAAGCCAAGGAATGCCAGGAGCCACCAGACCTGGAGGAGGTGAGGAAGGAGTCTCCCTAGAGCATTCAGAGTTACTGTGGCCCCATTTGCACCTTGCTTTGAGACTTCTGGGATTCAGAACTGTGAGAAAACATATTTCTAGTTTTTTTAAGCCACCAAAATTGTAGCAATTTGTCTCAGCAGCCCTAGAAAACTAATTCAGCAGATACTAGTCAAGTAGCCACAAAATAAATATAAAATTGCAGCGGTGCTGAAAGTTATGATGAAGAGTTAAGTGATGTAAGCCAATACCACAGGGCTCTGACCTCCTTGGGAAGATCAGAAAATGATCTGAGGGATGAAGAGGGAAGGGGTGAGTGAATCCTCTGGGCAGAGGGAAAGGCACAAGGAAAGTCCCTGGGAAAGAAGGCAGCACTGGCTAGTACCAGGTCTCAAGATGACTTTGCAGTTCCAGTTCATCCAGACCAGACCTTACCAACCATTTTAAGGATCTCTGATGTATAATCTAAGGTAAACAGAGAAGAATTCAAATATATGAAGTTCAAGGAATGCTGTGTAATCCATACAGAAGATTAAGCAGTTGGTTGAAAAGGCTCCATAAAATAAGAATCATTTAAAATGACACATGTATACCTTTCACATTTTATTTGAAACATATATTCATTCATCAGTCACTCCATGAAGACCCAAGACTTTCAGTGTGGTTTCGATGAATGTCTTTCCTTGGTCTCTGTCTTATCCATATAATGTGCTGACTGCAGTTTTCCAATTCAGTTGCTTTTAAAAAAGAACTGATATACATGTGCAAAGAATTCAGAGAGCAGAATTATTCTAGAGTTTTATTTTATTAGATCTTTTCTATATTTCTCACTTATACTTAAGTGAATACTTTTCTTTATAGCAATTCATCTTTATTGAGTCTTCCCAAAGTATCCAACCTAGTTTTCAGAGGGAAAAAGCAAAGCCCTCTGAAATATGAATGTGTTCATGTTTCATCTGCTTACATAATACATTAAATTTGGTATTTATTTCAAAAACAGACAAAAACAGGTTAGAGACTCTTAGTAAACATAGAGCCCAATTGGTAGGAGCAGAAGTATATGTGCATCCTGGAGAGCAGTCTACTAGCAGTGAGTAAGCAGTGTTCTGTGGGCACGGACTGTGTTTACAAAGGGTATCATTGGACGGCAGGCTTCCCAGGTGGCTCAGTGGTAAAGAACTCACCTGCCAATGCAGGAGATGTGAATTTGATCCCTGAGTCTGGAAGATCCCCTGGAGGAGGAAATGGCAACCCACTCCAGTATTCTTGCCTGGAGAATTCCATGGACAGAGGAACCTGGTGAGCTACAGTCCATGGGGTCACAAAGAGTTTGACATGGCTTAGCGACTGAGCACAAGCACAATCATTGAAGAGTACTGTTAAATTGAGCCGGGTGATTAAGTGTGATGTCAGTTATAAGAATAAAACTGAAAAAAAAAAAGAATAAAACTGAATCTTGGTTTTAAGAAGAACAGATTTCATGGAGAAAAAGAATAAATGGTTGCAAGCCAAATAGGAGGCTAACATAGTTCATGTGAAATATTTGTAGCTTGGGTTACAAGAGTTCTCCATAATGATAAAGGAAAGATAGGCCCACATTTGAGAGAAACATAGGACATAACATTGGCAAGATAGTGGGTTAGATGAAGTGAGAAACAGAAAGGGTCAAACGTGACTCCAGGTTTCTGGTCAGTGATGTTCTCACTAAGTCAAGTTATGCTGGAGTTGAACTAAGTTTGAGATGAGTTTGGGATACATTGAGTTCGAGTTACCTTTAATATCCAAAAGGGGTCTACAGCTCAGAGGAGATATGTGGGCTAAAGTTTAATGTTTAAATATAATCAATCTCATCTACCAATACATTGATAGTTATGGCAGGTTTCAATCAGCAGTAATTGTGCTTTGATTAGAACCTCATTAACTATGCAATCACCTCTACACAAAAATTGCCATGGCAGTTTTGCATGTGTGTATACATTATACAGCTATACATTGCCAATATTTAACAACCTGGCAGACACACATACACACACATACGGACACCCACACAGACACAGTTCTGTAGGTGACAACCTTTTGAAAGAAAATCTGATTCATTATGGTTTTTCTCTATTCCTCATTAATACTGATAGTAAAATATTGAGTGCTTTCTACAGGCATTCTCCTAAGTGCTCATACGTATTTCAGTTCATTCAATCTTTGAAAAGATACTTGAAGGTAGATACTGATGTCATCATGTCCATTTTACAGATGGAAAAGGTGAGCCACAGTCGGACTAACTGTTCTCATATTGCCCACCCAGCAAGTGGCAGAGCTGGGAGTCAAGTCAAGGGTATCTGTGTCCATAACTACTGCACATCACCACTCCCAGCAAAAGGAGGTATCACCACCCACAGAGCTTCTGGACACAGAATATTCCAGCACTTGAAAGTGGAGGAGTACAAAACAGTGCAGCCATGATAAATGTCCTATTTGATTAGGCTCACTGTCCATAGTCATGCACTTTCCCAGCTCCTAGGATCCTGTGTTTTTAGAAAAACATATTCTCTAAAGTAGCAACTCAAACTGCTTCTTCAAAAGTTTTGAAGTCTTTGTGCTGCTGGCTCAGATAGTATTCTTGCTGGCATTGGAAAGCAGTAAAGCCGATAAGGAAACTACAAACGAAAGCTTCTTTAAAGAAGTCTGAAATCATCTTTCAGACTATGGAGAAGGAGGATATGTTTGCAAAACAACAAGAACTGTCTCCAAAGCCTTCTCAAAGCTTTAGCAATACCAGGTACTTGATATCTACAAAAAACCTCTTTAATCTCTAAAAGAGTAAAGACGTCATAGAATCAGTGCATTAATAACAAGGGCCTTGTTTTGCTGTCAGGCAACTAAAACATATTTCTCTCCTAGGAAATATTTTCTAGATTTCATCATTCCTGGTCATAAATTAGGCATTTCTAAATTGTTGTTAGCCAACTGCTAGAGTCGGCTGGACAATTCTTTTTACAGAGGCCTAACTTGACAGTGATTTGATATCACGAACTTCATTGGGCCTGCCCTGATTAAGTTTGTCAGAAAATAAAATTATTTGAAGAAAGTGAATTCATCTCACATGGAAAAACTATAATAAAATTCCACTGGCTTTCACACAGCCCTGGATAAGCTTCAGAATTCACTTTTCTTTTATCTTACTGATCTCAAAAAAATTGAAGTTGTTTTAACAGCTATTCTTTCTTTTTCTTGCTTTCTTTTCATCTCTTGTCTCTTTTCATTGACATCCTCCAGCTATCTCTTATTCCTTCTTCTCACTCAACTCCCAGACTTCCCTGGTGGTCTAGTGGCTAAGAGTGCATACTCTCAATGCAGAGGGCATGAGTTCGATCCCCAGTCAGGGAGATAAAATCCCATGTGCTGCCTTGTCCAAAAAAAAAAAAAAATCCCACTCAAAAAAACCCCTGTGATTCACCCAGTGCTCTTTTTGTCACCTGTGTCTGCCCTGCATCTCCAATCTTTCTTTTTATCTCAGATTCTTTCCTGTTCTTGTAAGAATTAAACCAGGTACATAGTTCACAGTACCTATCTTGGCCATTGATATAAAGCAGGAGTCGGCAAACTACAGCCTTCTGGCCAAATCCAGCCCTCTGCCTGTTTTCATAAATAAAGTTTTGTTGGAAGACAGCCAAACGTATTTGTTTATACACCATCTACGGCTGCTTTCATGCCCCAACAGCAGAGATGAGTAGTTGCAACTGAGACCATATGGCCCACAAAGCCAAAAATATTTGCTGTTGAACACTTTAAAGAACAAGTTTGCTGACCCCTGGTATAAAGCAATGGGCTCCAGACTTGAGCAGCCATATTTCCAGGGTCTTCAGAGCACTTCTCTCTCTAGCCAGGGGCCTAGATCACTATTCTGCCAACTTGGAATCTCTTTGCCCAGTTCTCTCACTTGTAGAATCAGTCCACAAAAAGTCATTCTGCTCCTATTTCAGAATGCTGTGGTGATCATACATAAAATAATAGTCCTGATATTAATACACGAATGGGGAAGGGTATGGGGGCACTATAAGTTCAGATGCCAGGAGGAAAGTTTTGCTATGGACACCATCATGGAAAGTATAAATGACCTAGGCAAGGAATATCTTCCTTTTTGCACCTTGACATATCTGAATCATAGTATTTATTTCTAACAGCCTGCTCACCTTTGCATCCACTCTCTTGTGAGAGCTCTCTTATGATAAGGAAGTATAAGGCCAGCTTCAAATACCCACTGCAGAGGGAACTGGGGAGCTAGGTCCAGCTACGGAGCTACTGAGATCCCATAGCAAGCTGCCAAGAACGGACGTTGGCCATGGCTGCTTTGAGTTCATTCTTTGGCTGCTGTTTCTTCAAGATGTTCCCAGATTTCCACTTTGGGGCTGTGGCCACCACCCTGTTTATTATACCTTCAATTTACAAAGTGTGGTCTTATAATTCAAACTGTTTGGGGACAATCTACTTTCTCCTCACACCAATTTGGTAAGATGATCCCATTAGGAAAAGATGGATATAGTACGGAGAGCCTGTGTGGAAATCATGGGTGAGTTTGGGATTCTTCATCACCTCTGTAACATCACCTCTTTAACATCACATCTACTCTGTAGACACCCTGTCGAGTTATCACAAAGTGGTGGTCATCAATAAAACATTGTCTCCAGGTACGTAGGATGAACCATCTGAGATCAGCCCGGATGAGCCCCTTCCTGCTTTCCTATTTGACTGATGGCATGAAATGGCTCAAGTTAAAACATTAATAGCATTTGGGAGAGGCCAGGCTTTCACCCTGGAACTCTCTGAATCCCCATCAGCCAGTGAAGTCCTGACAGATTTGATGCAGAAGCAAGAAACGAGAAAGCCCTAGAGTAAGGAAGGTGGGAAAGGAGGGCACACCACATGCCTGCCCCAAAGGTGGCACGAAGACACAACTGACCAGCGAGAAGTCCTGTAAGGGGCTTCTCTCCATGCCGAACAGGAAGGCACAAGCACCAAATTCTTCAAGACCTCCTAGGATCTCGCCGCTCAAATGTGAGCATCCCTGGGAGCTTGTCAGAGATGCAGAAGCTTAGGCCTGGGGGACTTGTATGCACCTTAAAGTTGAGATGCATTGTCCTGGGATGCACTCAATTGTCAGAAAGGACTTGTGCCAGTTGTTAAGTTGTCCATTTTTTCACGTGTTCTCTCAGTCCCAAGCCCACCCTTCCATGCTCTGTCCTGTGACACTGGTACTGGGACTCTGCAAACTACATTTCTATTTTGCTGGTTGCTCATGGTTTGGCTTGGCCAGCAACCCACCCCCTCTGTGGGGGTCAGTGCCTGGGCCCTTTTCTTGGAGATGTCAGCACCAGTGGCCTCCTCAGAGATCCGAGTTTCAGCAACATGTGCACCTTCCCCAAATTTCTGTGTGCATGCTCAGTTGCTCAGTTGTGTCAGACTCTCTTGCAACCCCGTGGACTGTAGCCCACCGGGCTCTTCTCTGCATGGGATTTCCCTGGGGCAAGAACGCTGGAGTGGGTTGCCATTTCCTTCTCCAGGGGATCTTTCCGACCTAGGGATCTGGCACTGGCAGGCGGGTTCTTTACCACTGAGCCACTGGGAATCCCACCTCCCTCCATGCCAAGTCTCTAGCCTTTGCTCTCTCAGCCTCAGGAGTCAGAGTCGCTTCCTACAGTTGCTACCTTAGTGACATCTTAGAATTCTCCTTTCACCTTTTTGGTTACCTAGTTAACAATTGTATACATAGTTCAGTTCAGTTCAGTTCAGTCGCTCAGTCGTGTCCAACTCTTTGCGACCCCATGAATCGCAGCACGCCAGGCCTCCCTGCGTTGGTCATCACCAACTCCCAGAGTTCACTCAGACTCATGTCCATCGAGTCGGTGATGCCATCCAGCCATCTCATCCTCTGTCGTCCCCTTCTCCTCCTGCCCATAGTTAGTGATGTCTTAATAGGAAAACCTTATTGTTCAATAAGGTTCAAATAACTGATGTAGCTTCTATCCCCTGACTGGACCCTGCCTGACCCCAGACCCTAAGCTGCTACAACAGAACTGGTCCCAGGACTGACTGCTCCATGGGACCACCCTACGACTTTGTCTTCCATACTCAGAGCCACAGAGAAAACCTAAAAAGAGCAACACACCCCACAGCCCCCAGGGAAAAGCCCTTTCTCCCTCAGAGGATAGGCTAGTTCTGCTTAAATACCAAAGCCAGAGCCAAACAAGAAGCCAGGGCAGAGAAGAGGGCCAAAGAGGGAAGCTTCTGGGTTGTCAGCCTATGAGGGCCCGGTGCCCTCAGAAGGCCTTCTGGTGATCACTGTTGAACTTCCTCCCCCAGCACCTCTGCACCACCAAGCTGGTTCTACTCTGAGAGACAGGGCCTTGTATTCAGCAAGAGGAGTAGCTTCTTTCTTGGGTCAGAGTCCGGGTGTTCTGAGCCCCCTGCCACAGCCACAGGCATTTCAAACAAGGAGCTGAGGAGTGCGCTGTCAGCTGTGCTAGAGCAAAGATGGGTGTGGAGGAGAATGGGACTTGGAATTTAAACACCTAAAATTCCACCCCACCACACACAAGAAATAGAAAGATGGCATTGGTTTTAGCAGTGGGTCACCTCAGCACAAGGTCATATTCCTGCCTATGGTAGAGGCACACCCAAAATGATGGATTCTGATTGATCCTGTCAGCTGTTCAGAAGCAAGAAGTTGTCAGGAATATCTAATTAAAAGAAGAGCCCAAAAAACCCCAAACCAAACAAAAACAAAAAGGAACCAGTATGTTTAAGCAGCAACATCCATTTGCAAAAGAGGGTACAGCAACAATAAAGAAAAAATAAAGATTGACGATAAACACCAAATGGAGCAAGAATTGTGTAACTTGATGTAAACTGGCATAATGAAGAGAAATGGAATAAAACAAAAGAAAATACAGATTTTCAAGGAAATCAGAACAAAATTTAGAATACTTCATTTCCTTGTAAGTTCTGAAACTACTTAAAAGTATTATGAGTGCATATCATCTCTCTACCCATGATTTAAATGGAGGAAAAGAAGAGAGACCACATCACATTGTCGGTCCCACTATTGCCAGGGACTGAGTTCAGTGCTGCACATGGAGGACATCAGAGAATTTTCTCTTCTCTGCCAAATAAACCTGTAGCTATTATTATCCCCATTTTAGGAGAAAAATGGAGCTCAGAAGTCCTGAGTCTTACTGAAATTTTGGCACATGTTGAAATAGAATTAGGCCACAGATTCCATGTCCTGTTTTCCATCCCATGCAGCTGCCTCCCAACAATCTACTTGTGGGTTATTGACATCTCGCATTGTCTCACACCATTTGGGTTGCTATCACAAAGTACTTCACACCAGGTGGCTTACAAACAACAGAAATGTATTTCTCACGGTTGTGGATTCTGGGAAGTCCAAAATCAAGGCACCGGAAGATTCAGTGTCTAGTGAGAGCCCACTTCCTGGTTCAGTAGACCATTGGCAGTGCCTTCTAGGTGTAACTTCTCTCAGCAAAGAGAGCAAGGGAGTTTTCCTGGTCTCTTTTATAGGAGCACTACCCTCTCTAACACTCTTGCCTGGAAAATCCCATGGATGGAGGAGCCTGGTGGGCTGCAGTCCATGGGGTCGCTAGGAGTCGGACACGACTGAGCGACTTCACTTTCACTTTTCACTTTTGTGCATTGGAGAAGGAAATGGCAACCCACTCCAGTGTTTTTGCCTGGAGAATCCCAGGGACGGAGGAGCCTGGTGGGCTGCCATCTATGGGGTCACACAGAGTCGGACATGACTGAAGCGACTTAGCAGTAGCAGCAGCAGCAGTCATGGGCTCTGCCTTCATGCCCTGAACACCTTCCAAAAGCTCCACTTCCTGATACCATCACCTTGGGGGTTAGGTTTCAACATATAAATGTGGGATGGACACAAAAAATCAAACTGTAACACCCTTCTGTAGTCTGTCCTCATTTATTATTTCCTGGGATTTGAGTAAAACATTCAGCTTTGCATGACTTGATTATTTAAGTAGTTCATTATATCATCCTGTTATGATTCTACTACTTAGAGAAGGAATTTCTAGCCACTGGGAACCTACGGTTCTTTCCTCACCACACAGGAAACTTCATTCAGGATCTCTTTGCTTTATCTGTACAATGGAGCTTACCACCTGATAAATTCCCTGTTATCTCAAGATGGAACCACTGAAGTGGATTATACTTAAATCATTAGACAGTCCCCCATTCATCTTTAAAAGCCCGCTAGTTCATGAGCAGGGCAGACTAGAGATAACCCAACTTGTGGGTTCTTATAAATAGACTACATGTTGTATTGAAGCATCCCTTTGAATGGCAGCTAATTTGTCCTCTATCACAGTGGTTCTCACACTCCCCCAAATTCCCTGGGGAGCCTGTTCACACAGATCAGCAGGCTCTACCTCGGAGTTTCTGAGTCAGCAGCTCTGTGGTGGGACTCAAACATTTGCCTTGGTAACCAGTTCCCAGATGTTGCCGATGCTGACGGTCTGGAGTCCAGACCTGAGACTCAGCATTCTATAGAAAGGTTATGGAAAATGAACTAGCCATTGCCTCTTCCTTCTTTACTAATACAACTGATTTTTTAGAGACTTTTTAAAATTTTTATTTTATATTGGCATATAAGTTGACTGGGGTTTCCCAGGTGGTTCAGTGGTAAAGAATCCACCTGTGATGCAGGAGACGCAGGTTCAATCCCTGGGTCAGGAAGATCCCCTGGAGGAGGAAATGGCAACCCACTCCAGGATTCATGCCTGGAGAATCTCCTGGACAGAGAAGCCTGGTGGGCTACAGTCCATGGGGTCACAAAGAGCTGGACGTGACTGAGTGGCTAAGCAATAATAAATAGTTAATAGACAATGTTATGTTTGTTTCAGGTATACAGCAGTTATGCATATACATGTGTCTATCCTTTTTCAAATTCTTTTTCCATTTAGGTTATTACAGAGTACTGAGCAGAGTTCTCTGTGCTGTACACTAGGTCCTTGTTGGTTATCTATTTTAGACATAGCGTGTGTGCTGGTCACTCCCAAACTCCCAATCCTTTCGCCCCCCTCCCTTCCACCCTGGAACCATAGGTTTGTTCTTTAAGTCTGTGAGTCTCTTTTCATTTTGTAAATAAGTTTGATGAAACAGATTTTAAATCAGGGTGGAAATGCATCTAACCAAAAGATTCTATTTCTTAGCCTCTCTTGCAATTTGATGTGGCCCCATGACTAAGTTCTAGCCTGTGAGCTAGAAGGAGAAGTGTTGGGTGGAAACTCCAGAAAGGTTGCTTGCAGGAAGCTGGGTCACTGAGAAGAGCCTGTGGGAGGCAGCCTCTAAGATGGCCCAGTGACACCCATCTCCTGGTGTTCAGGCCCTGCTGACACCATGTGAACGGGCTGGAAGCAGATCCCCTGAACGGAGCCTTGGGGTGACTGCAGCCCAGCTGATGCCTTACTTGCAGCCTGGGAGACACTGAGCCACGAACCCACAGCTAAGCTGCTCCCAGTGGTGAGAAACTATGAGATAATAATATCTAGGAGATAATATGGAAACTGAGATAATGAAGGTTTCTTATTTCCAGCTCCTAAGTTTTAGGATGACTTGTTAAGCAGTGAAATGTAACTGATGCAGAGCCCGTTTCTTGTGCTCCTGCCTGGATACCTGGATACGAGAGTCAAAATTGCAGAAGCCATCCTAGCCCTTGAGAACAGAGTCTACATGATGAGGATGGCAATGAAGGACAGGCGTCTGGGTCCTGATGATACCAACATCGGGGCTGCATTCCCCACTTTCTTTATATGTGAGAGAAAGAGGCTGCTCTCTTATTATTTTTTTAACTGGAGTATAATCGCTTTACAATGTTGTGTTGCTTTCTGCTGCACAACATAGTGAATCAGCCATATGTATACATATATACCCTGCCTCTGGAGCCCCCCTCCACCCTATCCCACCTAGAGGGTCATCACAGAGCACTGAGCTGAGCTCCCTCTGCTACACAGCAGCTTCCCACTAGCTCTCTATCTTACACATGGCAGTGTAATACGTCAATGACTGTTCTCTTATTAAAGCTTAAAAATATTTATGTATGCCTGCCTTTCCTCCTTTCACCAAGTCTATAAAATAACAATATTACCATTTTTTCAGACATTTAGCTCTTGCTATAGGCCAGATACTGTCTAAATACAAATATTTACCCATGAAATTGGCATTACAACCCTATTGTTGGTCCCGTTTTGCAGATGGGGAAACCTGGGACACAGCGAGGTTAAATGATTTGCTGAAGGTCACACAGCTAGTGAGGGTTACAAACCCGGAAGTCTGGCTGAAGAATCTGTGCTTTTAATCGCTAAGCCTTGTTGTGCTAACATTTCCTAAGTACTTCCCAAGTGCTGGCCATCATACTAAGTGCTTTACACATTTCACGGGAGAGGAAACTGAAGCTCAGGGAGGGTTAAGTAACTTCCTGAAAACCACAGGGCTGAAACTGGCAAGTTGAGATTCAAATCCATGTTTCCTGGCTTCCAAGGCCAGGGCTTTCACTTCTTGTGAATTGATCCTTCTGTTCTGGACCTAGTTTGTCTTCAGGGATTCCCAGTAACTGCATCATTGAACCCTGAAGCCCCCCAATCTTGGCTGTGCATACAAATCAGCTGGGAGGCTTGGTAAATGCAGATTCTGACTCAGAAGTTCTATTCTGGGGCCCGAGAGTCTGTATTTCTCACAGGTGCCCAGATGACAGTGATGCTGCTGGTCTGGGGACCACACTTTGTGCAGTGAGGGTCCAGACAGCAGGACATGGACTTTCTCCTTAGCGGGGCTTGGCCCTAAGTGGCTGTGGCTACCTGTTTCCTTTTCCGTAAAACAAGAGGGAGCTAGAGGAGATAGAGGTTCAATGAGGTTCTTCCTTCTGGCTCTCAAAGTTCTTGATTCTGCACAGAATATAATTTTCTGCCACTCTCCACACCTTTGTACTTATCTGACAAAAGAATCATGCATCATTAAATGCGTCTACTTTGATATCAGGGAGAAGATCAATTTGTTCAAACCCCTCACTTTACAAATGAGAAAACAGAAGTGAAGCGACTTGCCCAGGTCACAGGGCTGGGGCGCGGGAGAGCTTGTGATCCGATGCTGTTGCTTCTCAGACTTGCCTGTGCCTCCAGGGATCTGGGTACAAGGCAGAGTCTAGTTCTGGGGCTTGTGCTTTGTGACCCAGCTCTCAGGTGAGGCCAACACGGGGCACAGATCCAGTGCTTCTCACAGTATCGCTCTCCTCTCCAGCCGCATGACTGGGGGCGCAAGACGGCTCAGCTGGGGCTGGAAATGGAGACCAGGTCTCTAAGCCCTTGCAGTCACAAGAGACAGGAAGTGCACGGTGAGACAGGAAGGAATGAGCCAAGTGACCCGAATTTAGGAGGACCACCACTGCAGGAGGGCTGAGGTTCGGGGAGGGTCTGAAGTTCAGGGGAAGTGGTTAGAGTCCCAGCGAGGGCTGAGAACACAGCAAGAGCAGAGCCACTTCCGGCTCTGCAGCACGGCTTTCCTGGCGTTTCTCTAACACAGGGGCCAACCCCTTGGAGGTGGTCCCGGTCTGTAGCTGGGCACAGACCTGGGTGGTAGCACTGGGGCAGTGTGCAGTGTTCAGGGGTAGCCCTCAGGCAACAGCCTGACCTGAGGCCCTGGGGTTCATCCCATGCATCTATGAGAACGCTGACCTCCATTAATTAGTCTTTAGTAAATGTCCCCTGTGTGCGTAGTGCTGTGCTAGGTGGTCTGGCAGAGAAAATGAAGTATACAATATGGTTTCCACCCTCAAGCGGTTTGTCATCTAACTAGGGGAATCAACAGAAAAGTCAAGAATTCAAGAGTTCCAGAGAATCCTCAACTCTGCAGTGAGGACTGGATATGCAGTGGAGAATCTCAGAAGGAAAAAGAAAAAATGGGTGTGAGTCTGAGGGAGTCAGAAAAGGCTTCTTGAAGAAGTGATACCTAAGCTGGGGCCTTAGTGTAAGTGGTGTTGGTAGTGTTCATTTGCTCAGTCGTGTCCGACTCTTTGCAACCCCATGGACTGCAGCACACCAGGCTTCCCTGTCCTTCACCATCTCCTGGAATTTGCTCAAACTCATGTCCATTGAGTCAGTGATGCTATCCAGAGGTGTGACCTACTATCAAATGGCCCCAATTCTTCCCCCTTCCTGTATCCTCAGCTTTTGTTATGTAACTTTGTAGCTCTCCCCACTTCCCTGACCATTTGCAAGTCAGCCATGTGACTTGCATTGGACAGGGGGGTGTTAGAAAACTCGACGAAACAGGGGTCTGAAAATTGGCTTTCATAATTCTGCTTGCCTTTTACACCCTCAGGCATCACCAGGCAGATATGTCCAGGCTGGCCTGCTGGAGACTGAGAGACCAGCAGGGCAAAGCCATTGCACCCCAGTGGTCCCAGCTAAGAAGCAGGCAGACCCCAGTCTTAGGAGCCAGCTGAGTCAAGGTCAGCAGAGCCACCTAGTCAACCACCCCAGTTGTGCAAGCACTAAGAGCTTCTTGTTACCTGACACTGAAGTTCTGTGACTGTTTCCATGCTGCATTATTATGAAAATGGGTAAATGATGTAATAGGCAGAGGTTGGAAGAATGGAGTACTCAAAGTGGCTCCTGTGGAAACTCCTTTAGAAAACTAGCTTGGTGTGATGATAATAGTTGCGACTTAGAACAAGGCTCCCTTGGTTAAACATGTTTGGGAAACACTGAGTAACCTAAAATAACAGGTTTCTTAATATAGGACTTCCTGGGACCTTGACTATGAAATTGTACATTGTAAATCTCCAGCAGCAACATTTTTTGAACATTATGTGAAATGCCTCATGGGACAGATGTGCCCTGGACACATTTTGGGACATGCCGGTCTCAGCAAATCATGTGCCATTCCATCACTAGCGGGGATAGCATCTTTCTGTTTCAGTGCTGTATCTCTGGGGACTAGACCAGTGCTTACCAGGTCATGGGCACTCAGTAGATAGAGAGAAGGGGAGGGGAGGAGGGCAGGAAGAAGTGGGGTTTCTTACCCCTGCTCTCCCTTTTGTGCTGTGCCTCTACTTTGTCTACCTGGTGAGCCCCAACTGTGCATCAAAGCTCAGGGTACAAGTCCTCGATTCCCTGAGGATTTGTCTGAGGCCCTCAAGCAAAGTTGGGTGATTCATTCACCATTATAAGCACTTAAGTATGGCTGCTATGTCCCTCTCCCCCATGATGCTGGAAGCTGGGCGGCTAACTTCATCCTGCCCCCTACACTGAGTCAGTCACACTGTAGATGCCTAATGAGTAGGTGCTGGGAGGAAGCAAGGGGGAGAAGGAGGGAGGGAAGGAGGGAGAAAGGAAAGAGGGATTGAACAGCAGGAAAAAGAGAGGGAGGGAGTAAGAGAGAGAGGGAATAAGAGAGGGAGAGAAGGAGGTAGAAATTAATATCCTGGGGTAATTTCGTAACAGCAAATGGTTAGAGATGAGAAGATTGGAGAGATTTCCTGCGGGCAGGTGGTGGAGAGACATGAATATCAGTAAACGAGTTCAGTCTTTATCCTCTAAGTTGTGAGGCACCACTGATTAATATTTTAAGCAAGAAAGTAGCATTAGATAAGCTTTCTCAAGAAATTGGTTTTTTTCCAAAAGGTAAAACACTATTAGACCATGTATTCCAAGGTAACCCAAATATGATTTAAGTCATTTGCTTAATAGAGAAAAGACTGTAGCCAAAGAGAAAAAGAAATTTTATTCAAGTCCCTCAACCTTTGTAAACTAATACAGAGACCGCTACTGAATGGAGATGCTGCACTCGGCTGGGGTCTGGTGACCAGCAGTCATCACCCATGAGGCTGAGCCATGTGTTTACACATTAAATATTGATTCAAATCTGCCCTGTGTTGATAAAGGAAGGCAGGAGTCCCAAGAAGAGTCACCTGCACTCAGAGTGGAATTAAATATTTTCCTCTTCTGAAAGCCAAGAACAGCACAAATAAGCATTTAATCAAGATTTGTTTATCATCAACCCTCATGCATGGAACATAAAGAGCTTGTCAAATTTATGGGTTCCATTTTCTACCCTTTAAACTCTCAAGCGCATTCTGGCAGTTTCTTCATGGCTAACATGCCTGCCAAAGTTGAAGGAATGCCTTGTATTTTTCTGAAAGCTATCCAGAATCACAGGTATGTTAAATGCTCTATACTAAGGAGGAGAAAATCAGAACATAACCACTGTGCCTGCTTCGTACACTTGTCGCTGCTGCTGCTGCTGCTAAGTCGCTTCAGTCGTGTCCAACTCTGTGCGACCCCATAGACAGCAGCCCACCAGGCTTCCCATCCCTGGGATTCTCCAGACAAGAACACTGGAGTGGGCTGCCATTTCCTTCTCCAATGCATGAAAGTGAAAAGAGAAAAGTGAAAGTGATGTCCCTCAGTTGTGTCCGACTCTTAGCGACCCCATGGACAGCAGCCCACCAGGCTCCTCCATCCATGGGATTTTCCAGGCAAGAGTACTGGAGTGGGGTGCCATTGCCTTCTCTGTCATACACTTGTAGTCCTTACTAATTCAAAGCTGACTGAGATCCTTAAACAAGCTAAATCTTATTTGTATTGACATTTAATAAGAGGTGAAAACTCAATTCTGCCCAAATCTAAACAAGCCAAAAGAATTACAGAAGTTGGAGAATTGTCCAGAAGTTTCCAAAAATTTAAGAAACAGTGTGTGTGTGCATGCGTGCATGCATGCACACGCACACTCATATTAGAGTAGGGAGGCAGAGAAGAAAATGATGGATAGGAAGAATCTCTGTTGCAGTCAATATATGGAGGTGTGACATTTAAGCATATCCAGGAGGGGATGAGGTTAGGTAATGGATGTGATTAGCATTCACAAATGGAGAGGGCAATGGCATCCCACTCCAGTACTCCTGCCTGGAAAATCCCATGGATGGAGGAGCCTAGTAGGCTGCAGTCCATGGGGTCGCTAGAGTTGGACACAACTGAGTGACTTCACTTTCACTTTTCACTTTCATGCATTGGAGAAGGAAATGGCAACCCACTCCAGTGTTTTTGCCTGGAGAATCCCAGGGATGGGGCAGCCTGGTGGGCTGCCGTCTATGGGGTCACACAGAGTCGGACACGACTGAGGTGATGCAGCAGCAGCAGCATTCACAAAAATAATCTATATAGACCCTATGAAATTGTGACTGAAAATATTTGAGGATACATCCATCCCACCAAAATATTTTGAGAAGGATCTCAAGGAAAATGACTAGAACTTTTAAAAGCTGATTGGATTGCTCTTGAGTCACCCCCGCACAGCCTTCTTGCGGCGAGTGAGCCCGAGGCAGCCATTGCCCACTTGGTGTTCTATAGTACCTGTGATTCTTATCCTTGAAGATGCCTGAGGATGTGCACCATGGAGAGGAGGAGGTGGAGACATTTGCCTTCCAGGCAGAAATTGCCCAACTCATGTCTCTTATTATCAACACCTTCTATTCAAACAAGGAAATTTTTCTTCTGGAGTTGATCTGTAATGCTTCTGATGCCTTGGACAAGATTCGCTATGAGAGCGTGACAGACCCTTCCAAATTGGACAGTGGTAAAGAGCTGAAAATTGACATCATCCCGAAGCCCCAGGAGCGTACTCTGACTCTGATAGACACAGGCATTGGCATGACCAAAGCTGATCTTGTAAATAATTTGGGAACCATTGCCAAGTCTGGCACTAAAGCATTTATGGAGGCTCTTCAGGTTGGTGCAGACATCTCCGTGACTGGGTAATTTGGTGTGGGCTTCTACTCTGCCTACCTAGTGGCAGAGAAAGTGGTTGTGATCACAAAGCATAATGATGATGAACAGTATGCTTAGGAGTCTTCTGCTGGAGGTTCCTTCACTGTCCGTGCTGACCATGGTGAGCCTATTGGCTGCGGTACCAAAGTGATTCTCCACCTGAAGGAAGACCAGACAGAGTACTTGGAAAAGAGGCGGGTCAAAGAAGTGGTGAAGAATCACTCTCAGTTCATAGGCTATCCCATCACACTTTATCTGGAGAAAGAACGTGAGAAGGAAATTAGTGATGATGAGGCTGAAGAAGAGAAAGGTGAGAAAGAAGAGGAAGATAAAGATGATGAAGAGAAGCCTAAATTTGAAGATGTGGGCTCAGACGAGGAGGATGATGAAGAGAAGCCTAAATTTGAAGATGTGGGCTCAGACGAGGAGGATGATAGTGGCAAAGATAAGAAAAAGAAGACAAAGAAGATAAAGGAGACGTACATTGATCAGGAAGAACTGAACAAGACCAAGCCCATTTGGACCAGGAACCCTGATGACATCACCCAGGAGAAATATGGAGAGTTCTACAAGAGTCTTACCAATGACTGGGAAGATCACTTGGCAGTGAAGCACTTCTCTGTAGAAGGTCAACTGGAATTCAGAGCACTGCTGTTCATCCCCCGTCAGGCTCCTTTTGACCTCTTCGAGAACAAAAAGAAAAAGAACAACATCAAACTGTATGTCCGCCGTGTGTTCATCATAGACAGCTGTGATGAGTTGATTCTGGAATATCTCAACTTCATCTGTGGGGTGGTTGACTCTGAAGACCTTCCTCTGAACATCTCCCGAGACATGCTCCAGCAGAGCAAAATTTTGAAGGTTATTCGTAAGAACATTGTTAAGAAGTGCCTTGAGTTCTTCTCTGAGCTAGCAAAAGACAAGGAGAACTATAAGAAATTCTACGAGGCATTCTCTAAAAACCTGAAGCTTGGAATCCATGAGGACTCCACTAACCGACAATGCCTTTCTGAGCTGCTGCGCTATCACACGTCCCAGTCTGGAGACGAGATGACTTCTCTCTCAGAATACGTGTCTCGCTTGAAGGAGACCCAGAAGTCCATCTATTACATCACTGGTGAGAGCAAAGAGCAGGTTGCCAACTCTGCATTTGTGAAGCGTGTGCGGAAGCGAGGCTTTGAGGTGGTGTACATGATGGAGCCCATCGATGAGTACTGTGTACAGCAGCTCAAGGAGTTTGATGGGAAGAGTCTGGTCTCTGTGACCAAGGAGGGCCTGGAGCTGCCTGAGGACGAGGAGGAGAAGAAGAAGATGGAGGAGAGCAAGGCAAAGTTTGAGAACCTCTGCAAACTCATGAAGGAGATCTTGGATAAGAAGGTGGAGAAGGTGACGATCTCCAATAGGCTCGTGTTGTCACCCTGCTGCATTGTGACCAGCACCTACGGCTGGACCGCCAACATGGAGCGCATCATGAAAGCCCAGACGCTTCAGGACAACTCGACCATGGGCTACATGATGGCCAAAAAGCACCTGGAGATCAACCCTGACCACCCCATCGTGGAGACCCTGCGGCAGAAGGCAGAGGCAGACAAAAACGACAAGGCTGTCAAGGACCTGGTGGTGCTGCTGTTCAAAACTGCACTGCTCTCCTCTGGCTTCTCGCTTGAGGATCCCTAGACACACTCCAATTGCATCTACCGCATGATAAAGCTTGGCCTGGGCACTGATGAAGATGAGGTGATGCAGAGGAGCCCAGCACTGCTGTTCCTGATGAGATTCCCCACCTTGAGGGTGACGAGGACGCCTCTTGCATGGAAGAAGTAGATTAGGAGTTTCTACCTGCAGACTGCTCCCTCTGTATAGCGTCCCCATGGCTCCTGCAGCAGCAGCAGACCCGGTGGCCCTAGCCCATGCGGTTCCCTCTGCTGATGTCTAGTGGTTTTATTTCTGTCCTTCTAAGGCAGAATACATGGGCCTCAAGCCCTATCCCTCTCCATGTTTGACTTGGGGGTTGAATGTTGTGTGTGGTGTTTTTTTTTGTTTGTTTGTTTATTTTGTTCTGAAATTAAAGTATTAAAAATAAAGAAGATGCAGGTTTTTTACACAGTTTAAAAAAAAGTTGATTGGATTAAATTCTGATTTTTTTTAAAAAAAAGATTTTAACAACCTCTCCCCCCAAAAAAGGATGCTCTGATTAAAAGCTAGAAAACAAAGACTTGGAAAGTGAGAATTCGTCAGCATCTCAACAACCATCCAAGAGTAAGGAACTCTGAACAGCCAAAATGGGCATCCACCCTACTCAACAAAGACATAATCTTTTTGGTCAGCTCAGCTGTTAGGTTTCCTATTGTGAATTTACTTTGCATTTATGCACTAGTCTCTGTGAGAATGACTAGCAGAAGCCAACCCCCCCCCCCCCACAACTTCCACCCCACCAAAGTTGGTTAGCTTCAGTCATTCTAACACAATCAGTTTTCTGGACCTGCAATGTTGAGGTCTCAGTGTATAGGTTCCTGAGGTTCTCGCCATCCTACTGAATCCTGGCCTGGGTGGCCAGCTATCTTTTCTTGATGACATCTCCATCTCCTCTGTCAAAATGTAGCAGTGGCCTGAATTGGGTGAACTCATTTAAGGTACCTGTGGAAAGGTGGAGCCTTTTTTCCAAAAGATATAAGAATATCATGAAAATAGACACTTGATGAACTCGTCAAGTATCAGTCAGTTGCAAGTGAAGTAACCCCAACTCAGATTAGCTTAGGTAACAAAGAGAAACTCAGAATGGCTTAAAAACTTAAATATAAGATGTGATACCATAAAACTCCTAGAAGAAAACAGGTAAAACATTCTGACATAAATCATAACAGTATTTTCTTAAATCAGGCTCCCAAGGCAAAAGAAATAAAAAATAATAATAAAGAAATGGGGCCTATTCAAATGTATAAGCTTTTGTACCACAAAGGAAATGATAAACCCAATGAAAACACAACCTACAGAATGGGAGGAAATATTTGCAAACTATGAGACAGACAAAGGCTTAATAAACTAAATATACAAACAGCTCATACAGCTCAATACCAAAGGAAAAAAAACAACAGCAACCCAATCAAAAAGGAGTAGAAGACCTAAATAGATATTTCTCCAAAGAAGACAATCCAACTCCTGGGCATATATCTGGAGAAAACCATGGTTGGAAAAGACACGTGCACCTCAATGTTCATAGCAGCACTATTTACAATAGCCACAACATGGAAACAGCCTAAATGTCCATCAACAGATGAACCGATAAAGATGCCGTGCATATATACAATGGAATATTACTCAACCATAAAAAGAATGAAATATTGCAGCAACGTAGATAGACCTAGAGATGATCATACTAAGTGAAGTAAGTCAGAAAGAGGAAGACAAACACCATATGATCTCACTTATATATTGAAGCTAAAAATAATACAAATGAATCTATATACAAAACAGAAAGAGGCTCACAAACAGAAAATAAATTTATGATTAGGGGAGGGAGGTTAGAGGGGAAAGGGAGGGATAAAGTAGGAGTTTGGGATTAACAGATATACACTGCTATATACTAATTAGATAAACAACAAAGACCTACCATATAGCACAGGGAACTATATTCAATATATCTTATAATAACCTATAATGGAAAAGAATCTGCAGAAGAATATGTGTGTGTGTATATCTGAATCACTTTGCTGTATGCCTGAAATGAACACAACATTGTAAATCAACTATACTTCAATTAAAAAATAGCTTAGATAGACAAACCAAAAAATTATTTACTCTCATATCTGAGGTTCAGAAGGAAAGCTTCAGCTTCAGGCATACCTGGATCCAGGAGCCCAGTAATGTAACCAGAAATTCATCCCTTTCTATCCATCTCTCAGTTCTGTCTTCCTTTTATTGACTTTCAGTCTCAGGTATGCTTTTATTGCTGGGTGGCAGATATATCCATTAGAAGTTCAAAACTTACTTACCCTTCTATCTAGCAATCACTGCAAAAAGCAGTTGCCTCTTTACAAGTTGTCTTAGCAAAAATTCCTGGGAAAGCTCTAGTTGGTCCATCAAGAGTTACAGATCCTCCTTTGAACAGTCACTACTAGGAAGTTTTGTGCTAAATTGTCAATGTGACAATTCTCAAAATGTTTCAGTATGAACAGTGTGAAATATGTGTTTAAATCAAGTTGAATCTCCACCCAAGGGGTGGTTAGTATTTGAAATCTTCTAATCAGGAATCAACACCCCAGGAGTGATTAGCTAGAAGTGCACTCTAATCAGTAATCAACACCTTTCTAAAGTCCCAATAGTAAAAAGATAGCCCACTCAAATTAAGATAATTCAAGCAGGGTTTAATAAGCATATGGTTTACAAAGGTGTAGATAGGGTGTCAAGAAATCTCAAAGGATAGTACAGTACTTAGGAGCTAGTAACAGTGAGGCTATTACCACCCTAGGCCCAAAGAGATGAAAGGAAGGAGCAGTTTTGAGAACCTAAAGGAGACAGTCATGTAGAGGTTGCCCCACTGAAGGAATTGTGGCCTTCAAGATGCATCACAGACAACTTAAGGAGACCCTGCGGAGATAGAGTTGGGGGAATTAATACAGTAACCACTCTCTTCCCTCTCGCCAATCACCTGCTGGCCTCACCTTTGGCCAAACTCAGTTGGAAGCCAGAAAGTATGTATGGGAGCCCATTGATACAGTTCATGTAGGCCAGACAGCAGAGAGAGGAAGGGTGGAGAGTACGATCTGGACAGGCCAATAGAAAATATTCAGCAAAAGATGTGATGATACAGCACTCAAAACCTAAACATGGGATGTTTCTTAATGAGCAGAAAGAATGTTAGAGAAATGTTATTGATGAGATGTATAATAATCAAAGTAGCATATGGTTTGAAAAGCTATAGCGGTTGCACCGCTATTGTGTGAGAATCTGGTAGGACCGGCAGCCTAATGCCATAGGCGACCCTTGGGTGTAGAACCTCACCTCTCTGTGCTGCTCCCTTCAAGAACGCTATCACGAGCCCACATACATGGCTGACCTGTCCTGCTGTCAGAGCACTGTGTCATCCACAAAGGGCTCCCATGCAAGGTGCTGTTCTCAGTGTCTAGGAAAGAATGGAACCTCCCTGAACTACAGAGCAGACAATGGTATGCTTGGGGCTGCTCACCAAAAAATGTGCATTCTATAGTACTTAGTCTAAGACTTGGTTTCATTGGATAGTTAGGTTAAGGAGGAAGGGCACCAATTGCTTCCTTTCACCAATTGCTAACCACCACAGGCTCCCAAAACTTCCCAAGGAGTCCAACATCTGCTGACCAGCAAGACTGGATCATGTGCCCAACCCTTAGCAAGGAGGAGGGGTCATTTCCACAAAGTTTATCCAGGATGTATTTTCCATAAGCAAAATAAATTCTGCTACAAGAAGAAGGTTAGGGAAGGAAGGACAGTTTATTAGGTGGACAGTTAACTATAACTACCCCAGCTTGCTACACTTTCCACTTGTGGATTTAACATTTATGGTTCCTGAGTCATGTTTTTTTTTTTTTAATATTTATTTATTTACTTATTTGGCTGCTTCAGGTCTTAGTTGCAGCACATGAGGTCTTCATTGTGGCATGTGGGGTCCTTTAGTTCTGACAATCAGGCTTAGTTGCCTCCTTGTGGCATGTGGGATCTTAGTTCCCTGACCAGGGATCAAACTCCCATCCCCCACATTGGAAGGCAGATCCTCAACCACTGGCCCACCAGGGAAGTCCCATTGAGTCATCTTGAATACCATAACATTCATAAAAATTGAATTGCCCATGTATTAATACAAAGCCAGGGAAATGGTGCTTAGCTAGTGCATGAGCCTAGCTGACCACGTGTCAACCACATCTCAGAATGGTTTTGTTCTCTCCTACATCTACACAGCTTTAATAAGAGGCAAACTTTGTTCCTTGGGGAAAACGTCCCTCAGGTGATGGCAACGATTGATGTTGACTCTGAAGTAAAGAAGTGACTGAATCTTTTCTAAAAACTAGAACCACATTATATTCAAAAATCATCATAAGCCTGAAGGGACTACTCAGATATTTTCATCTTAGCTGATTGCATGTTATGAGTTTAAATGTCATAAAGTCTTCAAGAGCACCTGAGACACACACTATATGAATGATGTGGATTTACTATACAAAAAAAGTCTGCATAACCCTTTCAGTTATCTATTCTTACATAACAAACTACCCCAAAACTCAGTGTCTCAAAGCAACACACACTTTATTTATTGACAGTTCCACAATCTGGGTTGGAGTCAGCTAGGCCGTTCTGCTAGTCTTACCAGCACTCACTCATGAGCCTGGATTCACCTGGTGTGTTGGCCAAAAGCTAGGCTCAGCTAGGACATTAGAATGCTTGGATCTCCCTCTCTCCATAAAATTCTCAAGTCCTCTCTCTCTCTATGTATTCTCTTCAGTTCAGAGAACTTCCCATATGGCAGGCAGACTTCCTGTATGGCAGCTCAGAGCTCCCAAGAGTACAAATGCAGGAACTACCATGTCTTCCTATGGCTTAGGCACCGAACACACTCTGTTAATTAAAGTGAGTCACAGTGCCAGCCCAGATTCAAGGGACAGGAACTCCACAAGGGCAGGAATATAGGGAAACACGGTTCATGGGGGCTGTGGTTATAACAGACCACCACAGCTCCCCTATACTCCAGTTGTAGGTGCATTAGTCTAGTCTTTCACTGAATAAATCCAGATGCATCCTCATTTTGTAGATAATGAAGTGAGGCTTGTAGAGATTAAGAAACTATCCCAAAGTTGCCCTGTTAGATTTGAATCCAAAGACAGTGCTCAATCCACTAACCATAGGATGTCATACTAGCTTTGGAACATACAATTAAGTTCAGTTCCTGGAAATGTATTCATTGGGTGTTTCCGTCGGGTGTTTCCTGGTAGATTTCAAAACAAAGACACCCTTTCATCTTCCATTCTCTCCTGTTTAACCTCAACCCCAATATTATCATCCCCTACTCCAGGACTTCCGGCCACTCAGATTCCAGAGCTCATTTCTCTATCTGCTTTTCTCCAGGCACAAAATTAATCACTCACTGTCACACGCAAAACAGCACCCACTCAACAGTTAAGTGTGTGTGTTAGTCACTCAGTCGTGTCAGACTCTCTGTGACTCCAATAGCCTGCCAGGTTCCTCGGTCCATGGGATTTCCCAGGCAAGAATACTGGAGTGGGTTGCCACGCCCTTCTCCAGGAAATCTTCCTGACCCAGGGATCAAACCCGGGTCTCCGGCATTACAGGCAGATTCTTTACTGTCTAAGCCACCTGGGAAGGCCAAGACTGAACTCAAATGCAAGTACACTGAAGTTTCCCTTGTCCCTGATTCCCCACCCCTCCATCCTCCATAGCCTAAGGTAAAGGCTCTCCATACTATTCAAAAGTGCTGTCATGCTGCCAACCCCTCCCGCTCCTATCAGCTTTCAGCCAAGGTGGTATCATTAAGGAGGTTTTGAGGCTGTGGACTCTGGGCCAATGAGCTGAGGTTGATAAGCCTAGACTGGTGGTCTCAGAAGGAGGAGAGGGTATCTCAGGGTATAGTCAAGGACCCATGAGTAAGAGAGCCACCAGGGCAGGACTACTTTATTATTATTATTAATTGATATTTTCAAAGATGCAGAGACAGTTTATTGATAAATAACTGTTAAAGCATATTGACATGAAAATTTGACTCTGACAGCTTTTCATAACAGCCTGCTGCCAAGCAAGTGCACTGAATATCCAATTTCATGTTTTCCCCACCATGGTCTCCACAATGGTGATTTGGAGAAGAGACTGAACCAAGAGTAAGAAGGAGAAGAGAAGGCCTACATGAGTCACCCTTGAGCCCACTGTTCCCCAGATTTCAGGTTCTCCCCTCTTGCAGTAATCTCTCCTGTACCCCAGGAGTTTACTTTCCTCCTTATGACAGTACCCTGGTGGCTCAGATAGTAAAGAATCCACCTGAAATGCAGAAGACCTGGGTTCTATCTCTGGGTTGGGAAGATCCCCTGGAGAAGGAAATGGCTACCCACTCCAGTATTCTTGCCTGGAAAATCCTATGGACAGAGGAGCCTGGTGGGCTACCATCCATGGGGTCACAGAGTCGGACATGACTGAGTGATTAACATTTTCACTATGACAGTACCACACTCCCTGGGTTTATGCTACAACCCAGGCTGGTACAGGGACCCAAGGTGGGAAGGGGAAACATAGAGGCCTTGCCCTTGCCGCTAGAGGGTTGACGAATGAGGGACAATGAAACCCCCTATGTTTATATGTCTGAGCCCAGCCTCAGCTTTAAGTGGGTGCCATTTTGTGTGTACATGCAAAACAGTTTAAAGATGTGAAGAAATTGTCAGCCTGAATTTTCCAAGATGTATAATCTGTATTAGCGTGAGAAGAGAAAAGCACAGAAATTGATTTAACTCTGTAAATATAATACTAATTATATCCTTTATGTGATCTATTTACTGTTTAAGCTAAATCACCACTTGGCACAATAGCAATTATGGGCATATCATTAAAATGTGTCCTGTTGGTATGATTTCAAGTTATATTTGATTCTGATAATAATCCATGAGACTTATTTTATGAGCAATATATGAAAATTAATCTTTTTACTTTACAATTATATCATGAATTTTCCATCTTTGTAATTTGCTGCTCAGAAAATGTGGTCATGGCTGAAACAACTGAAGAAAATGTTAACTGTTACTCAAATCACATATTGCTTTTTCTCCATTTAATTGTTTCTAAAAATTCTATGATTTTCCATTTAAAGAAGTCAGCGATCCTTGGCTGTGGCACCATGAAATGTCTGTTCCTTCTTTCAGACATTTAATAGGCAGTGTTTCTTTTCTGTTATGCTTAGTACATCTAACATCTTGTATTTCTTAGACCAGGGCCATAAAAGGAAAATGTAGTAGCATATTCTACCTTTACCTTTTATCTATATATACTTTTTAAAATTTATCTGAGCTTTAGTGCTGAACACTGAGGAGGCAATATATGAGAACAAGTTACCAAGGTGTCAGAGTTCCAGCTCCACAGTGATGATTTTTTTTCTCAGCTCTGCTGGACAGGGGCTATATGTTACAAGATGCTAAGGGCCACGAGATGATAGGGTGATTGGGTGAGATCTCCGTGACAAGCAGGCAAGCATATCCAAATTGGGACAGAGATTGAGTAAGTAGATTTACCCTCCCATTTGCTTCTGCTAAGGCACCCCCTGAAAATTGATCTGAGGAAATTGTTGAGTCACAAGTTTTCAGGGTTTGGAGACCGATAGGAGTTAGAAGTAGATGAGGGCGATAGTTCTTCTCTCCAACAATCTCACTATCAGGTGCTGCTGCTGCTGCTAAGTCGCTTCAGTCGTGTCCAACTCTGTGCGACCCCATAAATGGCAGCCCACCAGGCTCCCCGTCCCTGGGATTCTCCAGGCAAGAACACTGGAGTGGGTTGCCATTTCCTTATCCAATGCATGAAAGTGAAAAGTGAAAGTGAAGTCGCTCAGTCGCGTCCGACTCTTTCGCGACCCCACGGACTGCAGCCCACCAGGCTCCTCCGTCCATGGGATTTTCTAGGCAAGAGTACTAGAGTAGGGTGCCATTACCTTAAACCAAGTGTCAGCTCAAATTCAGGCACTCATACAAGCGTTCATAGCAAGGAGACAGCTTAACCGCCACACAATCTGTACTGAAAGTGCAATGATGTCCCATCCTGGTGACCCTTTGGCCGCTCCTACTGCACCTTGCATTGGAAGCTTCACATGAGATCTATGTGCAATACTAGGACTGTTGAATTTACCAAAACCTCTAGCCAGAATCAGGTAACCAAATCCCCCCCAAAATGGGGAAACAAGGGACCAGTCTAGAATCCTAATCCTCAAGTGCCATTCTAAAAGGATGTGGGCTATTGGCATCACCACATTCTTATGCCCCTAGCATGCAAAACTAGGACTTTCTGAACAATATTTCTAGCTACTGCACACTGCTTAAATACCTTTTATTTCATCAATGAGAAATTATTTCTAACATCCCATTAGGCTAATTAACAAAGCCTGTGATATTGATCTGAGATAAAGATATTCAAGGGCTTATAGCAGTTGCTTTGGGAATGTTGATTTCTGATTAGAGTCTTTCAAGGGAGAATAATCCCTAGAATGAATATCTTCAATTAGAGGACTTCAAATGTGAACAACTGCCCCTAGGGTATAGATTAAAATTAAGAGGCATAAATATCTATCACATTGTCTTTCCTGACATTTAATAAAGTAAATTACACCACAGCAACCATATGCTATAAGATATGATGTTATTATGGCAATGATTATAATAAAAGATGAATTTCAATATTTTGTTTGCTTTACATGTATAAGCTTTTGTCCAAATGAATACCTTTGAGCTAAGCTTAAAAATCACTTTTGCTAGAATGGCCATATGATCCAGCAGTTCACCTTCAAGGTATAAACTCAAAAGAATTGAAAGTGGAAAGCAGAGTCTCAGAGATATTTGTAGACCCGTGTTCATAGCAGCATTATTTACAACAGCTAAAACGTGGAAGCAACCCAAGTGTCCATGGAGAGATGAATGGATAAAGAAAATATGGTATATACATACAACGAAGTATTATTCAGACTTTAAAAAAAAAAAAAGGAGATCAGTCCTGGGTGTTCTTTGGAAGGAATGATGCTAAAGCTGAAACTCCAGTACTTTGGCCACCTCATGCGAAGAGTTGACTCATTGGAAAAGACTCTGATGCTGGGAGGGATTGGGGGCAGGAGGAGAAGGGGACGACAGAGGATGAGATGGCTAGATGGCATCACCAACTCGATAGACGTGAGTCTGAGTGAACTCCGGGAGTTGGTATGGACAGGGAGGCCTGGCGTGCTGCGATTCACAGGGTCTCAAAGAGTCAGACACGACTGAGCGACTGAACTGAACTGAACTGAACTGGAAAAAAATGGAATTCTGACATGTGCTATAATGTACATGAATCTTGAGGACATTAAGCTAAGCAAAATAAGCCAGTCACAAAAAGACAAATACTGTATGGTTCCACTTATATGAGGTACCTGTGCTAAGTCGCTTCAGTCGTGTCCGACTCTGTGACCCCATGGACTGTAATCCACCAGGCTCCTCTGTCCATGGGATTCTCCAGGCAAAAATACTGGAATGGGTTGCCATTTCCTGCTCTAATATGAGGTGCCTAGAGTAGTCAAAATCATGAAGACAGAAAGTAGAATCGTAGTTGCCAGGGGTTAAGGGATTGGGAAAAGGGGCACTGGTGTTTTGTTTTGTTTTTTAATTGAAATGTAGCTGATTTACAGTGTTGTCTTAGTTTTAGGTATACAGCAAAGTGATTCTGTTATATATATATATATATATATATATATATACATACACACACATATGTGTGTGTGTGTGTGTGTGTGTGTGTGTGTGTGTGTGGGCTTCCTCAGTGGCTCACTGGTAAAGAATCTGCCTGCAATGCAGGAACTACAGGAGACATAGGTTCAATCCCTGGGTTAGGAAGATCCCCTTGAGGAGCACATGGCAACCCACTACAGTATTCTTGCCTGGAGAATCGCATGGACAGAAAGAGGAACCTGATGGGCTCCAGTCCATAGGATGACAAAGAGTCAGACATGACTGAAGCAACTTAGCATGCATGCATATATATATAATACATACTGATATATATATATGTAAATAAATGTGCTTTCTCAGGTTCTTTTCCCATATGGGTTATTAAAAATATTGAGTATAGTTCCCTCTGCTATACAGTAGGTCCTTTGGTTATCTATTTTATATATAGTAGTGTATATGTGTTAATCCCAAACTCCCCACCCTTTCCCCTTTTGTAACCATAAGTTCGTTTTCTATGTCTGTGGGACTATTCTGTTTTGTATGTAAGTTCATTTGTTTCCACTTTTTCTATATTTCACATATAAGTGATGTCATAAGATATTTGTCTTTGACTGCTTCACTTGATATAACAATCCTTGGGCCCATCCATGTTGCTATAGATGGCATTCCTGCTTTCTTTTTAATATCTGAGTAACATTCCATTGTATATATGTACCACATCTTCTTTATCCATTCCTCTGACCATGGAAATTTAGGTTGCTTACTTGTCCTGGCTATTGTAAATAGTGCTACTAGGAATACTGGAGTGCGTGTATCTTTTCAAATCATGGTATTCTCTGGATATATGCCCAGAAGTGGGATTGTAGGATCATGTGTGGTGGCTCTATTTTTAGTTTTTTTAAAGAACCTCCATACTGTTCTCCATAGTGATTCTACCAATTTACATTCCCACTGACAGTATAGGAAGGTTCCTTTTTCTCCACACCCTCTCCAACATTTATTATTTGTAGACTTTTTAATGATGGCTATTCTGACCCGATGGGTCAGATGGTCAAGAATCTGCCTGGAAGATGGAAGACCAAGATTGGATCCCTGGGTCAGGAATATCGCCTGTAGAAAGAAATGGCAACCCACTCCAATATTCCTACCTGGGAAATTCCCATGGACAGAGGAGCCTGATGGGCTACAATCCATGGGGTTGCAAAGAGTTGGACATGACTGAGCATGACTAACACACAACACACACATTCTGACCACTGTGAGATGATACTTCATTGTGTTTTGCTTTGCATTTCTCTAATAATTAGTGCCATTGAGCATCTTTTCATGTGCTGGTTGATTACCTGTTTATCGTCTTTGGAGAAATGTCTATTGAGGTCTTCTGCCCATTTTTTAAAATTGGGTTGTTTGTTTTTTGGTATTGAGCTGTATGAGCTGTTTGTATATTTCGGAGATTAATAATCCCTTGTCAGTCACACTGTTTGCAAATATTTTCTCCCCTTCTGTAGTTTTGTCTTTTTGTTTTGTTTATGGTTGCCTTTGTTGTGTAAACGCCTTTAAGTTTAATTATTTCCCATTTCTTTATTTTTCATTTTATTTCATTTAATCGAGAAGGTAGAGACAAAAAAGATATTGCTGTGATTTATGTCAGAGAGTGTCCTGCCTACGTTTTCCTCTAGGAGTTTTATAGTATCCATTTTACATTTAGGTCTTTAATCCATTTTGAGCTTATTTTTGTGTATAGTGTTAGAGAATGTTCTGATTTCATTCATTTACATGTAGCTCTCCAGTTTCCCAGCACTTAAAAGACACTGCTCTTTCTCTGTTGTATATTCTTAGCTCCTTTGTCATAGATTAATTGACCACAGGTGCTTGGGTTTATTTCTGGGCTTTCTATCTTATTGCATTGATCTATGTTTCTCCATTTTGTTTCTCAAGATTGCTTTGGCTCTTCGGGTTCTTTTGTGTTTCCATACAAATTGTAAAATTTTTATTATTCTAATTCTGTGAAAAATGCCATTGGTAGTTTGCTAGGGCCTGTTATGACCAACCTAAATAGCACATTGAAAAGCAGAGACATTACTTTGCCAACAAAGGTCCATCTAGTCAAGGCTATGGTTTTTCCAGTGGTCATGTATGGATGTGAGAGTTGGACTGTGAAGAAGGCTGAGCGCCGAAGAATTGATGCTTTTGAACTGTGGTGTTGGAGAAGACTCTTGAGAGTCCCTTGGACTACAAGGAGATCCAACCAGTCAATTCTAAAGGAGATCAGCCCTGGGGTTTCTTTGGAAGGAATGATGCTAAAGCTGAGACTCCAGTACTTTGGCCATCTCATGCGAAGAGTTGACTCATTGGAAAAGACTGATGCTGGGAGGGATTGGGGGTAGGACGAAAAGGGGGCGACAGAGAATGATATGGCTGGATGGCATCAGTAACTCAATGGACGTGAGTTTGAGTGAACTCCGGGAGATGGTGATGGACAGGGAGACTGCGATTCATGGGGTCACAAAGAGTCGGACACGACTGAGCGACTGAACTGAACTGACTGAACTGAGAGATTGCATTGACTCTGTAGATTGCTTTGGGTAGTATGGTCATTTTTACAATATTGATTCCTCCAATTCAAGAACACTAAATATCTTTCTGTTTATGTCATCTTCAGTTTGTTTCTCATCAACATCTTATAGATTTCAGAGTTCAGATATTTTGCCTCCTTAGGTAGGTTTATGATCTTAGTTTTGCAAGACAAAGAGTTCTGGAGCTGGATAGTGGTGATGATTGCACAACAGTATGAAAGTATTTAATGTCACTGAACTGTGTATTAATGGTAAATTTTATATTAGGTGTATTTTATCACTATAAATTTTTTAAAATCACATTTCCTGCTTTCTTGATATTTGGGTTCATCATGAGAAAAATATTTTCTGGGTTTCTGTCCCTCTATCATTACCCTGAAGCCTCAGGAAGAATCCACTTCCTGCTACAACAGGTATTATTCTAGCAACAATAAGAGTAAGGTGAGTTCAGAGGTGTATACGCAGCCCACTATGTTAAAATGAGAACTTGAGTGGCAAGGAGATGAGATGAGATCTGAGAGAGTAACAGGGGCCTGCACAAAGGCAAAACTACTTGGCTGGGGCAAGTAAGCTACCTAGGGAGTAAAATTTAAGGTGGTATTCACACTCAAATGCTAACTCTACATTTCCACAATCCTTGAGAGTGGGTGCCTTCTTAAATTTTGCACCCAAGTGCCTTTATTGCCTCCTCCTACTTCCAGTCCTGCACCTTGGGCCTTGTTTGCAAAGTAAGAATCTTAGATTACATCCTGATGGCTCGAAAGGAAACTTTGCCTTTTTTTTTTTTAAATGAGAATTTATTTATTTATTTATTTTTAAATTTTAATTGGAGGCTAGTTACTTTACAATATTGTGGTGGTTTTTGCCATACATTCACATGAATCAGCTATGAGTGTAAATGTGGTCCCCATCCTGAACCCCTCTCCCACCTCCCTCCCCATCCCATCCCTCAGGGTAATCCCAGTGCACCAGCACTAAGCACCCTGCCTCATGCATCGAACTTGGACTGGCGATCTATTTCACATATGATAATATACATGTTTCAATGCTATTCTCTCAAATCATCCCACCCTCGCCTTCTCCCACAGAGTCCAACAGTCTGTTCTTTACATCTGTGTCTCTTTTGCTGTCTCGCATATAAGGTCATCGTTACCATTTTTCTAAATTCCATATATATGCATTAATATACTGTATTGGTGTTTTTCTTTCTGACTTACTTCACTCTGTATAATAGGCTCCAGTTTCATTCACCTCATTAGGACTGATTCAAATGCATTCTTTTTAATAGCTGAGGAATATTCCATTGTGTATATGTACCACTGCTTTCTTATCCATTCGTCTGCTGATGGACATCTAGGTTGCTTCCATGTCCTGGCTATTGTAAACAGTGCTGTGATTAACATTGGGGTACACGTCTCTTTCCCTTCTGGTTTCCTCAGTGTATATGCCCAGCAGTGGGATTGCTGGGTCATATGGCAGTTCTATTTCCAGTTTTTTAAGGAATCTCCACACTGTTCTCCACAGTGGCTGTACTAGTTTGCATTCCCACCAACAGTGTAAGAGGGTTCCTTTCTCTCCGCACTCTCTCCAGCATTTATCGTTTATAGACTTTTTGATAGCAGCCATTCTGACCAGTGTGAGATGGTACCTCATTGTGGTTTTGATTTGCATTTCTCTGATAATGAGTGATGCTGAGCATCTTTTCATGTGTTTGTTAGCCATTCGTTTGTCTTCTTTGGAGAAATGTCTGTTTAGTTCTTTGGCCCACTTTTTGATTGGGTTGCTTATTTTTCTGGAATTGAGCTGCAGGAGTTGCTTGTATATTTTTGAGAGTAATTCTTTGTCAGTTGCTTCGTTTGCTATTATTTTATCCCATTCTGAAGTCTGTCTTTTCACCTTGCTTATAGTTTCCTTCATTGTGCAAAAGCTTTGAAGTTTAATTAGGTCCCATTTGTTTATTTTTGCTTTTATTTCCATTACTCTGGGAGGCGGGTCGTAGAGAAGACTGCTGTGATTTATGTCAAAGAGTGTTTTGCCTATGTTTTCCTCTAGGAGTTTTATAGTTTCTGGTCTTACATTTAGATCTTTAATCCATTTTGAGTTTATTTTTGTGTATGGTGTTAGAAAGTGTTCTAGTTTTATTCTTCTACAAGTAGTTGGCCAGTTTTCCCAGCACCACTTGTTAAAGAGATTGTCTTTTCTCCACTGCATATTCTTGCCTCCTTTGTCAAAGATAAGGTGTCCATAGGTGTGTGGATTTATCTCTGGGCTTTCTATTTTGTTCCACTGATCTATGTTTCTGTCTTTGTGCCAGTACCATATTGTCTTGATGACTGTTGCTTTGTAGTATAGCCTAAAATCAAGCAGGTTGATTTTTCCAGTTCCATTCTTCTTTCTCAAGATAAACTTTGAAATAACCTAAATAAAGGATTCAGGTTTTTGAAAGATAATACTTGCCATTGTGTAGAGAATTGATTGGAAGATTGTAAGACCCCTGGAGGCAGGGAGGTTAATCCAGACAAAAAAAATTATAAAGGCCTTATTTTGAGTCTTAGGGCTGGAGGACAATGGATGCAGAAAGAGCTATTAAGGAAGCAGGATTGAAAGCCTGGTGACTAATTCAGTATGGTGGTGATAAAAGACAGGAATGGTCAAAGATGACTCCTTTGCTCACTTGGACAACTTGATAACATGGCAGTACCATGCACTGAAAAGAGATAAAGGAGGTGAATAAATCGAGAGTGTACAGAGAGAGAAAATAGGATGCATGTGTCTGCATGCATGCTAAGTTGCTTTAGTCATGTCTGACTCTGCGATCCTTTGGACCGTACCCCTCCAGGCTCCTCTCTCCGTGGGATTCTCAGCAAGAATACTGGAGTGTGTTGCCATGCCCTCCACCAGGGGATCTTCCTGACCCATGGATCAAACCCATGTCTCTTACATCTCCTGCATTGGCAGGTGGGTTATTTACCACTAGCACCACCTGGGAAGCCCTAGCTGAGAATCAGTGCTTTATATATTAATGGAGAGGAGGGATGGAGAGGGAGTTCACCTGCTGGCTCACCCCGTCTCCTTTTCCAGTAGATCAAAGTTCAGTGCATGTGGCATTAACTTACCTGTTCTTCCCCGTTGCATTAACTGCCTGGGTAAACTAGACCCTACACCCACCAGTTGTACTTGAGTTAGGGAAGAATGAGAAAAGCCAGAGTCTAGGCCTCAGACTCCAGAAAGGGAACCACTTGGGCCCACACAGAGACTATTGCCATAACAACACAAGTCGCAGAGAGTCCAGGAGACAAGTGAGGTTGCGAAAGTCTGAGGAGGAGGTGGAGATGGGTCTGATGCACAATGAACTTGACCAAAAACCAGAGGGGAGTGGGGAGTGCATTCCCATCCTTAAGACCGTAGCATTTCCATCATGATTTCCTAGAAAACTCACGCTGGAAGGTATTCTAGCTATGCTGAAAGAAACACAACCTCTGGAGTGGGCACAATATATTAGTTGCCTACCCTAAATTCCTTCCACTGATGAGTGGTTTATATAATTAGGGAACAGGCCTCCTTACCTCCCCTCCTACACCCTCCCACCTCAGAATGGACGTCTGAAACTGTCTCTGTGATGACTTTGGCTACAGCTGGAAAGACTCAGTAAATCTTTGCCATTCTATATAAACAGGAAGCCAGGAAGGGAGAGGAGCACTGTAGAAACTTTCACAGAGAATTATGTGAAACAGTCCTGCCAGAACAATACAGCTGGGCAACATCTTGCCTTTCTTTTTCTTATGGAAACTCTGTTCAAAGCACAGAAACACACACACACACAAATCACAACCACAAATGCAATAGTGTGAGTGCGTGCGTGCACACACACACAACAAAATTTGCCAGTCTCGCTAGCAGGGGTAGTTCTGAAATATTGTTTTAAATTTATTTACTTTCGCTTCCCTGGTGGCTTAGCTGGTAAAGAATCCGCCTGCAATGTGGAAGACCTGGGTTCAATCCTTGGGTTGGGAAGATCCCCTGGAGAAGAGAAAGGTTACCCACTCCAGTATCCTGGTCTAGAGAATTCCGTGGACCGTATAGTCCACGGGGCTGCAAAGAGTCGGACACAACTGAACGACTTTCACTTCACTTCATTTACTTTTGATTACACTGGATTGTCCTTGCTGCATGCAAGATGTCTCTAACAGAGAAGAGAGGGGTCTACTCTTCATTGCAGTGCTCAGGCTTCTCATTGTGGTGGCTTCTCTTGCAGATCATGGGCTATTGGGCAGGCTTCAAAAGTTGCAGCTCCCAGGTTCTAGAGCTTGGGCTCAGTAATTGTAACTCACAGGCTTAGTTGCTCCATGGCATGTAGAATCTTCCTAGACCAGGGATTGAACCTGTGTTTCCTACATTGGCAGGCAGATTCTTATCCACCATACCACCAGGGAAGTCCTTGAAATCAAGTATAAACCCTAGCCGTACAAGCATCTTCTGTGCCACACTGGAGGAACTTGGGGTAACTGAAAAAAAAATGGCCAAAATATTCCTCAGAATGCAAACTAGGGTTTCTCTTGCCCAGCTGAGAAGAATCCCAGGAAGTGAGTTTGAGAAAGGGAAATTTGAGAGGTTATTTTTCAAGGGTGAAAACACAGTAGTTTCTCTTAAATATTCAACTGCAAATATTTCTTGAGATCCTTCTATAGTCAATAGTTCTGATAGACACCGGAAGACGGGTATCATGAAGTGTAGAAAGCAGTCCTCACCTCTGGGACAGAAAAAGCCCTTTTATTTACTTCTCCTTGGCCCTTAAATATAAAGTTCTCTTTATACTTTTATGTCCTCAGGGACGTGGTAGACAGGAGGTTTCACCCTTCACTCCTTTCCTGGTAAGACACGAAGAGAGACAAAAATCTAACATCCATTGATCTTCCATCAAGTGGTAGAAATGTCACTGACAAAAGTGGCATGTGACTTTCTGGAGACATCCTACCCATGGGAGGGGGGTAGGTTTCCTAGGGCTTGCTGTCTCTTCCCCATTATAAGCACACTGGGGTGGTGCAGAGGAATCTTCCTTGCTGTGCTGGAGAATCCTTCAGTTTTCTGCTTGCTCCCTCTTTGTTTGGGCAATTAATGGTGGAAATCGTAGAAAGATTGATGTAGGTCTTAGTACTAATGGGAGGACCCCTTTCTTGTTTCTGTTATCACCAAGTGAAAAACAGGCCATGACTAAGCCAATAATTCAAGGAGAGTGAGATTCATGTAGAACAGACATGACCTCAACCTACAGTTGGAGCTGCCCAGCTGAGCCCAGCTGATACTGGCAAACCTGTGCCAGCCAACCTGCAGACATGTGGAACCTAAATGCTGATTATTATTTGCCACTAAGATTTTGTAGCTAATTGGTACAGAAACTGGTGGTTCTAAGTAATTAAACAACCAGAGTCTGGTTCTAATTGAATCAATCCAAAAGCCGATAAAATTCAGACAAGTTATACTTCCCTTTTTTGTGTCTGCATATCCATCAAATGGGTATAACACTATTTCATGTCCCTTAGTAGGTTGTTGTGAAAATTCAATTTCTTAATGCATTCAGAGTTGTTATTCAGTAGCTCAGTCGTGTCCGACTCTTTATGACCCCAAGAACTGCAGCACACCAGGCTTCTCTGTCCTTCGACAATTCCCAGAGTTTGCTCAAACTCATGTCTGTTGAGTCAGTGATGCCTTCCAACCATCTCATCCTCTGTCATCCCCTTCTACTGCCTTCAATCTTTCCCAGCATCAGGGTCTTTTCCAATGAGTCAGTTCTTCACATCAGGTGGCCAAAATATTGGAGCTTCAACTTCAGCATCAGTCCTTCCAATGAATGTTCAGGATTGATTTCCTTTAGGACTGGCTGCATTCAGAGTGCATGAAGCAATACCTGGAACACGGTAAGCATTCAATAAATGTTTACCAGCATCATTTTATCTAGCAGTAAAGCTGGTGTTATATTTTTGAACAGGAATGCAAATGTTAGAGTCAACTTGCAAACTTCTATCAAAAACTCCTGCAGGGATTTTGATTAGTATTGCATTGAATCTATAGATCAAGTCAGAGAGAATTGCATTTTAGCTCTGAATTTTCCAGTCCATAAATATGACATATATCTCCATTTATTAGGTCTTTTAAAATTTCTTTCAGCAATGAAATCTTGTACATAGTCTGTTAGATTTATAATGAATATGTCCAATTTTTATATTTTAAATGGCATTTTTACTTCAATTTCCAGTTGTTGATAGCTAGTATATTGCACTGTATCTTGTAAACTTGCTAAATGCACTTTTAGTTTTAGTAACTTTTTGATAGATTGTTTTGAATTTTCTATGTAGATGAACATTTCATCCGTTCATAAAGCAGTTTTATTTCTTCCTATTCAATCTTTATACCTTTTTTTTCTTGACCTCTTACACTAGCCAGAACCTCCAGTACAATGTTGAGTAGAAATGATCAGAGAAAATACACTTGCATTATTCTTGTTCTGAGGAAGAGACAGAGCATTCAGTCTTTCACCATTAAGTTTAGCTACAGAGGGAAGTCTCTTCAAAAAAACCTTTGTATGATAATGTTCTTCTTTTTAAAATATGTTAATATGGTAAATTACATTGATTGCATTGACAGATACAGCTTTGCATTCCTGGGGTAAACCCCATTTCTTCATTGTGCAATATCATTTTCATATGTTGTTGGATTAGGTGTGCTAATATCTCGTTAAAATTTTGCATCTATGTGAGGGATATTGGTCTGTAGCTTTCTTTTCTTATTATGTCTGTGTGTGGTTTTGGTACCAGGATAACACAAGCCTTATAAAATTAGTTGAGAAAATTTTGCTGCTCTTCTATTTGATTGAAGAGTTTGTATGGCAGTAGTAGTATTTTTTCTCTTGGTAGTGCTTGGTAGAATTCACCAGTAAAGTTTTTTTGGGGGGAATACATTTCACTATGAAAGAAATTAATAGCTATAAAGTTATCCTGAGTGTATCTTCTTGAATGAACTTTTGGTCATTTGTGCTTTTCAAGATTTTTTGATCTACTTTGTCAAATTTATTGGCATAAAGCTGTCCACAGTATTTCCTTATTTTCTGTTTAATATCTGTATGATTTTTAATGATGTCTCCTCTTTCATTCCTGGTGTTGGTAATTTGTATCTTCTCTTTTTCCTGATCAGTCTGGTCAAAGGTTTAGAAATTATACTGATATTTTCATAGAATCTACTTATAGTTTGATTTTTCTCTTTTTTTCTGTTTTCTGTTTTGTTGAGCTCTGCTCTTAATTTTGTTATTTTCTTCCTTCCACTTGGTTTGGATTTAATTTGCTCTTCTTTTACTAGATTCTTACAGTAGAAACATGGCTCATTGATTTGAAAATCTTTTTTATTTCCAATACAACCATTTAATGCTATAAATTTTTATTTAAGCACTGTTATCGACATTCCACAATGTTTGATATATTCAGTTCCAAGTATTTTCTAATTTCCTTTGTGCTCTCTTCTTTAACCAGTGATGTTGTTGTTGTTCAGTTGCTAAGTCGTGTCCGACTCTGAACCCCATAGACTGTAGCTTGCCAGACTTCCCTGTCCTTCACTATCTCCTGAAGCTTGCTCAAATTCATGTCCATTGAGTTGATGATGCCATCCAACCATCTCCTCCTCTGTCATCCCCTTCTCCTCCTGCCCTCAATCTTTCCCAGCATCAGGGTCTTTTCCAATGAGTCAGCTCTTCACATCAGGTGGCCAAAGTATTGGAGCTTCAGTTTCAGCATCAGTCCTTCCAGTGAATATTCAGGGTTGATTTCCTTTAGGATTAGCCAATGATGCTATTCTTTAATTCATACATGGATCCTGCATCTATCTCTCAGTTGGTTCAGAATACATATGACAAAGGGCTGTGTTTTATTCATATCACCCACCGAGTTAACAACCAGGATCAAGCTGTGAGGTCAGACATAAAGCAACAGCACCTAAGTGCCGAAGACCAGTGTATCCTATAGACATCATACACCAGAATCACCGAAGTAGCTTTGTTTTTGTTCCTCAGAGACTCTACTTCAGTATATTTGACCTGTAGATATAGAGATCTATATTTTAAAATCTGCATTTAAAAAATAACACAAGAATAACTCTGTAGGTAACTATGATGTTCAGCTAGATTGGATAACTCGTGTTTGGATGTAGAGAGAACGTGCTTTCTACAAAGCCTGGACTACAGCCAAGGAAGAGAAGCACCTAGGGCACCACATTTAAGGAGGAACTCATTCTCAAGGTTTCAGGTGTGCTTACACACATCTGTGAGGGAATGCCACCTTACATTTTGTGCACCTGGTAGGTTTCTTGCCTCACCCTAGTCCTTGTTTTCAGCGTTCAGAAAAAAAAAAAAAAATGCAAGTAGGCAAGAGTCCCTGCTCTGCCTGATGCCCTGTCTCCCCCCACTCCCAGGCTTCTCTCCAAACTACCCCAGTTTAACGCCAGGCCATTTGCTTGCCAACCTGGAAGCAACTCTGCTGTCAGTCCTGCATCCCTAGCCATTCCCAACAGCTACATTCCTATTTTAGGCTCCTTGGTGACCATCTCTCACTCTTGCATCACCATCTCCTAAAAACTCAGCACATACTGCTTTATTTCCAGCTCCTTTCCCTAACTTGAGAATGAGTTTCTTTCAACTCTGTTTATAAGTCAGTTGTTTGAGGTTTGAAGGATTTCAGTTTAATTCTAAGGCTAACGGAAGGTCACTGGAAAATCATTGAAGAGTTTTCAGCAAGCATCTTAAATGCCACGTGTTTGTTTAGTTCCTCTCTTGTTTCGAAGAAATAGATCTCTATGTTTTTCTGTTTGCATGCTTTGTTTGCAATGATTTTCTTTTTCTGACATCTTCAAATGTGAACATTCTTTGAATGCTTTAATTAAAGATTTCCAAATGGCTTTGAGAAAACAATGAAATAAAATTTAGAGGACTCACAACAGTGTTCAAAGCCAATGTAGAACACTTAGTTTGATTTACAAAGTAATTCTTCAAAGCCTCAGAGACTTCTAAAATCCACTTGATGATTGCCAGGAAAGAGAAAGCACATACTATCATGTTAAGTATTTTAATTCAGCATCAGCTTTATCATAAAAATGTTGTATTTCAGTTATTCTAATGTTGTATAGATAGAAACATTTGTAAATTCTGAAAACTGCATCTTCTATTTTGATTGGTAGAATATTGCAGCTTGTTTGTATACAATTAATTATAAATTATGTTGGCACCTTGACAAATTCCAAGTACACTTAAGATTTCTTAATTTTAGTAAGAACGTTGTTCTTGCCATCATGTTCTGCTGCACCAATATTTGTATTTTAACCATTACTCAAAACAATTTTATCTTCAAATGTTAAACTTCTAAAATGAATTTACTATGAAATTACTAACAAATGATGGCAGATGTTTCACCTTTGTTAAAACGAATCTCCAAAAGTTTTTTTTGAGTCCATGAATTGGATGAAAATATTAAATTATAATCAAAATAAATTAATTTTTTATTCAAAACATCTGATGACACTAATATAAAATGTATCACATAACTCTTTGTGAACTTCATCTTCTGATGGAACCAACATGTTGACAACTCTTGTTTCACTTTTGTACATGCACAAGAAAACTTAGAATGCAGTCTAGCAGTTTATGAAACTATATGCTCCACAAAGTGATATGTAAATATTCTCAGATGTAGACAGGAAGGACCCCTGCCCTCGGACATGAACTTTAGGTGGCCTGGCCCATCACAAACACAGACAAAATACGTATGTTAAAAAACTTGTGGACAGCCCTGTCACTCATGATCCAAAACTCAGTACCAAAACCCTAAATGTCCACACTCAAAACTAATACCTTTTGAAGCTCTAGGCTCTCTTTTCCACAACTCATCCCTACTGTTCTAGAAACAAAAAGCAACTGCATGCAAATACCATTGCTGAAATCAAAGACAGAAACAGTTTTAGACTGCAAGCAGGAGGTAAGAAGTACAGGCACTTACATAAGAGGAAAAGCGAAATAATTGATCTTTCAAATGTTTCCCTGCAGATAGCAAGAATGCTGGAGATTTACGCACAACCATATTATTTCCAATTAGTCCTGAGCATCCGTTGCCTTGCTTTTCTTTTTGCTCCCCTTCTTGGTTCCAAAGGTACTAATGATTTAGTATGTGTTAGTAATGTTTTACAAGAGTAAACAATTCATAATATTCTTAAATGGGTGTGTGTACATATATCCATACATATAAATATATTTAGTTCATGTTAGGTAATGATGTGTAAGAATATATAAATCTAGCAATAACATGGGTGAGGTGTGATGCAGGTTCTTTTTTAATTTGACCACTCCACGATGATTGCAGGTCTTAGGATGTTTCCTGACCAGGAGTTGCAGATTGTTTTAATTTGTGACTGGATAGGCAATGAACCCTAGAATTGTGAGTAGTTCTATTTTGATAAGATTCCTTAATACAGCTGGATTTTCAATTTCAAACTTAAATTGAAATGTTCACCTTTCTTAATTTTGATTGTGAAATTTGTTGATATACATGAATCATAACTGGTATTTCCCTTTTAACTGGTAATTGATCATTTAATTGATAATTTTGAATATTTTAGAAGAAAAACCCCATTTTTGAAAACCTGAAAAGTACTTATTTTTTTATATTTTTAAATTCACTTTACATATTTCAATGAACATGTGTTCAAGTGCTATACATTTAATATAATTACATTTTATTTTTTAATCCTTTAGATTTTAACTATGAATAGAAACCAAATTATGTGACGATCTTAAATACAAATATGGAACTAGTGATTTTGCTGAAATGAAAGAATAAACAATTTCATAGAACAAATATAATTCCTATATTACATATTACTTTACTTGTATTACTCATCTAAACTTTGACAGCCCATCAAGAGAAAAATTCAGACATGTTCAATATTTAAGTTTAATCGTCTTTGAGTCTTTGCCAACTCCATATAAATACTGTAGCTTTGCATATTTTGGAGGGGTCATAATGAAGGTATTTTGTCAAGGTAGGAGCATAGAACATATTTTATTGAACAGTTTGCTAGCTTGATTTATCACTTGTAAATATTTAAACCTAATGGAATGCGGGCTTTCATTTGTCCTCTTGCCCGGGGCCCACAAATGTCAGGAACAACCAGAACACACGTCTGCAGCTGCATGTGGTAAATCACCATCTCCAGGCAGTCTCCCCACGGTGCTGATTACCTCCTGAAGCAGATGATAATGCTTCTTCAGCAGCTTTGGCTTTTCTACTTCCCACGTGGTCAGTGACATCTCTATGGCCTCCATGGCAGGTGATAAATATGCACCCACACTTGGTGCAGGTCACAGACTCAACATCAACATTCCCTTAAGCTTGATGTCAAAAGGGTTTACTGCAAAAACAAACCACCAAAAAAACTAGCAAATGATACAATAAATGAGGAAAGAGACCTAGGTTAGCACAATACAATAAACAACAAAACCCCTGTAGCAAAAGCATTGCGACTGCTCTTTCCACACTCCACAGAAGCACAGATCAGCTTCTATTTCCTGCACATACTTCACATACATCTAACCTATGATGTCCCCATTTCCCACTGATGCTGCCAAGAGGTGGCCTCTCCGTGTGTCACAGCAACTGGCTGGCACACAAAGAGGCTGGTGAGGACAGTAGTTTCAAATATCACCACCCAAGACTGGAAGGGCTTCAATTGCTGGGGCTGCTATAATCTGAACCCACTTGGTTTTATCAGGGAGCAGCCTGCATGTTCCTCTTCATTGAAAGGCAGGCGTTAGCTCCCTTGCATCTGGAAAGGGCCAGGAAAAGAGAGGCAGGCTATCGCTGGTCTTGTTCCAGGTTTAACTACATGATAAAGTGAGACCTCTGGTCAGTGAATATGCCTCTCACTACTAGACAGGACCATGACAGAAGCTGGAAGCACACAGTGGAAGTCTACCAAACTCACCTAGACTTAATTGAATGCTTTGTAATTATAATACTTAATTTAAAAATGAAAAACCAAGGATAAACGCTCTAAACTGGGCAGAATCCCAGGACAACAGGTGTAGATCGAAACTGCCTCAAGCCAACTGGCACTTTCATCACTCAGAATATTCCCCCCTGATTGATTCTCCAGAATGCGGCCAGAGTGGCCTTGCTAAAGCATAACCTTGATCAGGTCAATCCTGTTTACAACTCTTCAATTACTTTCCAGTACCCTAGGGTTAAAATGCAACCCCCATGATGAAATAGACTATCTGGACTCTGCCCAGCTCAGCTTTGACTCCCTCCCCCTACATTCCTCTTCTGGACCCGAACTGAGTCTCACCTGATCTTCCTTCTAATGATATCCTTCCTCCCCTGTAACCTTTCTTTGGCTAACTGACATGTATCCATCCATCAAGATAGTTCAGCCCTCCTCTTTTCTGGTAAGATTCCCTGGCTTCTCTCTTCCAGTCAGGCTGTCCATCCCCTCTTTCCCCATGGTGCACTTTGAATGTTTCCCACATGAGGTCTATACCACAGATTGCAATCTTCAATTTATCCTTTCTACCTCCTCTGTGAGCACCTTGAAGACAGAGACCTTGTCACCTCTATATCCTCAGCACTTAAACATTGCTCTAGTCTACATGGAGTTGGGTTGGATTGGATACAACATGAAAATAAATATTTAGAGCCAAAATATGCAGAAATGTTAATGCCTGGTTAATGAAATTATGCTTTGCTAGATGGCTGATAATAATAAATGGGGAGATTCTCAGCTGAAGAAGGCATGTTGACAGTATTATTTTAGGAGAGTCAGTCTGGAGGTGTACGGAAGCAAATTTCCACTCACTCTCATACGCTCCCCACCAATAATGTTCCCGGTAAACACCCTCACATTCCCTCTCCAACCACTCCATCTGGGCCTATCAAAGTCACTAGCACATGAGAATATGGAAGGCATTTCTAACTCAACATTTTTCATTTTTAGTGAGTAAATGTTAATATCTTTACAGTATAAAGCGGAAACTTATAAATAAACATGAAAAATACTAACATCAATTGGACCAAAGAGAAAGGATATAAATAGGAATGTCACAAAAGAAGAAGTTGGGCCAAGTAAGCAAAGAAACTGCAGACTAAATTAATAGTGAGATACCAATTTTGCCTATCAAATTGTCAGAAATTATAAAACGAATAATAGCGTAGGCAAGGCTGTAGGAAAATGGCACTCTTATATGTTAGATGTAGGAGTGGAAATTAGGTTTCTGGAATGGAAAAAGAATTCAGAGATGAAGATAACAATATAGTGTACTAGACATTCAGAACATTTATATTCACTCAGAAATTTGCAAAGAACGGAGTGGCCAAAAATAAGGGAATAATTAAATTATGATAGTCTAATGACTATTTCATACAGTTATTCAAAACCTTAAAAGAATATTAGATACTTAAGGAATTTCATATTTATAATATAATATTTAGTTTAGAAAACAGAATATGGACATCTATACACAGAGTCATACCAAATGCATGCTTTGGCTGAATATAACATGACTGAGTGTTAAAATTGATATGTGGCTGAAACCAAATCTCACCATCACAGAGCGAACTTCTGAGATACTAGAGTAAATTAGAACTTTTATCCAAAATTTAATTCAAATTACAATTTCATTATAAAAATATTAGTAGTTAAAAATTCAATGTTGCCATTATAGTATTAGGACAATAATTTAAGGTATTCAATAAATGTTTTTTTAACCTAAGGCTGGTGGAATAACAAGATATTTTCATGTAGTTCCTTTTTAAACATAATCTTCCGTAATCTTCATGTTCTTTATATTCTTCATGATGGAGGAATGGAGGATGGTATTTCATGAATGTTGCTATGTGTGATTTTAAATTTCTTCTTCTATTGTTATTACATTTTTATAAACATTTGTTGACTTGAAAAGGATGTAATGAAGTCTCTAAAATTACTAAGCTAACACACTCTCTTAATGTTCCTATTATCTGTGCATTTATTTATTTAGCTGTTTTAGAATAATCATTTTCATACTTAAAATTAACAGATCTTACAGTCTTATAATAATAAACATACATCCATACTTCACCTGATTAGTAAAATTTCAGTACATAACACACTTAAGATATTCACTTCATTTATACCTAGTATCTTAACTACATTTGAAGGAAAATAACCAAGTAAACAATAAAAAAATCATACTAATACAGCTAACTTGCCTTCTTCATGATATAGTTTGGCCTTGCTTTTTTATCTAAGCTGATTATTTCTCTCTTTCAATTGGGGTATTTAGATCGTTTACATCTAATCTTATTGTTGATACAGTTGGATTTAAATCTACCATCTTGCTATTTATTTTCTGTTTGTCCCATCTGTTCTGTGTTCCTTTATTCCCCTTTTTCTGCCGTTTTTTTGGATTGAGTTTTCTTATGATTCCATTCTCTTTTTTGTGTGATCATTAGCTAAAACTCTTTGCTTTGTTATTCTAATGTTTGTTTTAGGATTTATAGTACAAGTCTTTAACTTATGACAGTCCACCTTCAAGTAATATACTACTTCATGTTAGTATAAGAACCTTACAACAATGACTTCCACTTCCCCACTCTCATGCACCCAGAGAGAAGGCTTATAACTTTTCAATTCAAGAGTCCACTAGAGAGTCGCTCTCTGGATTCTTCTGTTTCAGATGATGACCTGATCACACCAGCCCAGCTTCTGATTGGTTGTCCCAAATCAGGTGTCCACTCCCAGCCTAATCGACTGAGGCCAAAGGTGATACAATACAAATATGGCTGCCTAAGTCCTCCCCTTCCTCAAGGACAATTTCAAAGAGGGGTGAGTTCCACGGACATCCTAAAATGGGCCTGACACATATGTGTAAATAAATACAGTATGAAAGGCCAAAACTGTGAACCCTGTTTCTCTTTGGATAATTTTTCAACAGGTGACTGAGTCCCAGAGGCTTGGGAAAAGATTAACATTTGTACAGCACCTCTTAGAAGTCAAGGAAATTGGGGCAATAATGAGCAACTCTTAACCATAATTACTCATCTTAACTGACCTATAAAGCAGCTTGAAGTGAGAGTATTAAAGAGTGTGGGGCAAAAAGAGAAAGTGGAATATAAACAGAAAAGAATATAAAAGGGAAAGGAATGACTGTTTATTGAACACCTATTGTGTGCTATACAATGTTATGGGCACTTCCCACAGGTTTTCTGGTGTGTTTGTTTGACAAGGGGAAGAGAAGGAAGAACTTAGGAAAGAATTAAAAAGTTTGAAAATGTACTCTCTCCACCACTGGTAAATGCCACTGCCTGTTTTCCCACAGGGTGGATTTATTTTAAGAAAACTTTGTTTTTTATGTTATCTGTAGAGCAAATCTCAGTTATCAGAAAACTTCAGGTGATGGGCAAGTTCTTCTAGTTTTAGGTGTAAAATATTTTTAAAAATTTTAATCAGCTCGTATAAGTGAATCTCAAGCATTATGCCAAGTGAAAGAAGCCAGATTTGAAGGGCTACATAGTGTAGTTACACAACTGTGTACACTTCTGAGCACACATGGCACTATCCATACCTAAACAGGATGAATTTAATAGTATGTAGATTACACCTCAGTAAACTTGTCTAAATTTTTTTCTTAAATTCAGACTGAAATATTTTGAAATCTTATTACCTACTGTCTTATGTGTTCTGCCTCTAAACATAAGCTGATCTTTCTTTATTGATTTAGGATTTGAAAACAATGGGAAATTCTAATGAGTGTTCTCTTCTGTATAAAATTGATACCTTCAGAATCTATTTTACCCAAGACTGAATGGTCCCAGATCGCTGTGCCTTTTCAATCCTTAGGACTGTTTTATAATTTTTCTTCACCCCACCCTTGCTATGTTATCAGCAGTGACATACACCCACCCCCACTCTCCTCCCACCGCTACCCTGGAAGTATACTTTCCCAAAACAGCAATTCTAGGGTGCTGCTTCTAATTTGTTGTGAACTATGAGGAGTAGGAGTGAGGGCAGATAATTGTGTGGATAAGAATTGTGTGTTCAGTACAAATAAATAAGTGCTGAATAAGGGTCTAGGAAGGTTTCCTACAATAAAACGCACCAGCTTGTGTGCACAGATTGAGTAATTAGTTTAGCCACTCAGAGGCCCATTTTACTTATTTATTAGTTCTTGCCCAAGTTCCTGAAAGGTCAGGTTGCTACATCCTTGCATTCATTTGAGGTGAGGTGTTATCACAGTATTTTATTCGTACAAACACTCATACATACATATTTACACACAACAAACCACTTACTTAAACAACAGGAGAGAGGAGGGAGCCAAAAAAAACATTCCATTCTGGATAATTCAGAAGGTACAGCATAGAACAGAGTTAAGGGTGGGGGGGATTACACACACGTACATACATATATATTTTATATATATAGACACACATATTATGTTATATAAAAATTATATGTAATATATATTATGATGTAATATACACATATATGGCTTCCCAGGTGGCTCAGTGGGTAAAGAGTCCACCTGCAATGCAGGAAATTCAGGAGATGTGGGTTCGATCCCTGGTTTGGGAAGATCCCCTGGAGGAGGGCACGGCAACCCACTCCAGTATTCTTGCCTGGAGAATCCCCATGGACAGAGGAGCCTGGCGGGCTACAGTCCATGGGTCACAAAGAGTCAGACACGACTGAAGCTACCAAGCATGCACTCACATGTACATATATACTACATACATATATATGTGCATATATGCATGTTTCTTGAGTTAGAAAAGATTTTATTCACTGACCACATGAGGATAAGGTCACATTTTGAGTCAACCAACTGGTAACAGCAGGAAAGCATTTTAAAGAAGCATGAACATTAGCAGCTGTTTTCTCTTTCTCAAACAGGGCATTTGATTAAACTTTTTGCAAGATAAGAGAATCAGTGATGTACATAGCCTGTTGCATGTGTATCTATACACGATGACACCATTTAAAATCTATAAAAATCAGGTGATTTCTACACTCACAAGTCTAGACAGAATTTTGTTAATTCATTCTCAGAGGACATAGTAATTAGTGCAATATTTAAAACGACAGGAAATACTAATGAAGCTTTGGAGTTCTGCTGTGAAAAGGCATAATGACTAGAATATAGAAATTCAATTCTTGGCTTCTCTTCCCTGCGCTAAAACCTCAACAATTGAATTTGTAGGTGAATTTAGTCACTTTAGTCAGACATCCTCGGTTTGCTTCCCTATCTGTTCTGTAATTGCTACCAACTTCAGAACAGCTTCATAAAAATTAAGGCATTCATTTCAGATTTATCTTCTCCTAATATTTTTACACTTCTCTTTTGTCTCAGGCACTGTGCAGGTACTTTTAATCCTCAAAGGATAGGTACTAATATTTTCTCCATTTTATAGCTGAACTAACTAATGCTCAAAAAAAGAAATTTCAATAGACTTCCCAGTGACACATAGCTAGTAGCGGGGAGCTGGAGTCTGAAGCAAGGACTCTGTGCTAATGTCCTCGAAGTCATTGACGTCACTTTGACTCAATAAAAGGTAGAGGCCTTGTTTCCTTTTGTTGTTGCAGCAGAGAGTCTCCACTAAATCTCTATCTTTGTGTATTTTAAAAATTAATTCTACCTCCAGTGCCTCCACTCATGTGAATTATTCTCTCATCATTTTGTTTGGGCCAACAGCGCATTTTTTGTAAACATGAGCCACAGTTTGCTATCTCCAGGAATTTTTCATTTTCTCTATTATGTACCAAGGTCTTCAGAATCCTCTTTTCATTGTGAAAATGTCCATTTTACCCTTTCCAAGTATAAAGATGGCTATCTCAAGGCTCAACTTTATAACCCTCCCCTGAATAAAATGGACTGAATCTTCATTTTCCACAAGGTTGAGCAGTCCTCCCTTCCCACTTCAGTTCATATGATCATCAAATCTTAGTAAGAAAAGAATTGGACCGTCTCAACAGTTTCATAGGATTTTTAAAAAAGGAATAGGAACGTCTAATTCAATCCCTTTGCTTCATCTTTTATGCTTTTACACAATTTATTTAAAAACGTATGTCTTCACCAATGCTATGCCTCTCTTTCCAAGGGACTCTCTAGAGAAATACAGAGGTTAGGAGAACCTTTACAGGGAAAAAGATGAGGCCCAGAGAGCCCAGAGAGATGTTAGAGTCCCTCCCTCTGACCCCCTCTCTCCTTCTCGGCCTGGGGTTTGCCTCCTTCCCACTGGTTTTCTCCTGATACCTGGCTCTCTTCAGTCTCCCTGTCAGTCTGCTCACAGAGAAGGCTATGTCTGTGCTTTCTAGCAAAAACAACTTCTGAATAGGTACCCATTTGTTTTCCTTGATGACTAAAGCATAACCCTGCTGGTGTTAACTTTCCAAATCATCAGATAACAAATTAAGTCCCCTCTGTGTTCCAAGCGGCTAGGCCATCCACTTGTGCTGACTGATGAGAAATGCCATGAAGGGCAGGGAAGCGATTCTGGGGCAACAAGTCAGAGGAGCAGGGATAGATTCTTTGGTACAATCGTGCTTGTTAGGTCAAGATAACCCACCCCTTTGCAAAAACCTGAATGGGAAAAGAGAAATGAGAAGTCCTTCTAGCTCTCACCAGTTTTGTTTTAATTTACACATCTTGTAAAAATGAGAAACTGAAATGAAAGAGGGAATGAGAGCGAGGAGAGAGAACGATTACTCTAGGGTACAAGAGAAAGTTCAAAGCAGAACAGCAAGCCCAGATTTTTGTCCCTCCCCTCAAGAGCTGGCCTTCTTCCTTTCTGGAAGCAGGCAGGCTGCTCCACGCAGTTGGCCACCTGTGAAATATTGCCCCATGCTGGGTTTTCATCAGGAAAAACAAACACCAGCCAAGTTTCCTCATGTGTAAAATGCAAAACACAACCTGTACCTCAGAGTGCTGTGAGAATGGCATGATATGACTAATGTGAATGTGCCCCAGCACAGGCCTGACACAGAGAACGTGCTTCTCGAATGGTAAAGCACGTGGTAGACCCAGAACCCCTTCTGGGAAAGGCTGGTGGGCCCCCTGCCAGAGGTGCTGTTGGCCTCTCCAGAGACCGCCTCAGCTGGGGCGCCCCCTTGGCGGAGGCATACCCTGTCCGGGGTGGCCCACACCCTGGAAAGGCAGGAATATAAAGGCCTAACCTTTTGGGTCCAACTTAGGACAACTTCGATGGGCTGTTTAGTCAAACTGCTCCCTGTAGGGTTGGCCTAAGGGGTCACAGCTTCTCCCCCTGTCCGCTCTTGCTTCCTCCCTCTCTCCTCCACAGTTTTGACTCCCAGGGCACCATAATAAACATCCTGCCCACTCAACCCTGTCTCAGAGCCTGCTTCCCAGGCAGCCCCGCCTACAATAGGAGAGTATGGAATTCGGGATTTAAAATGGTGTGTAGCTCTGGCTTGCCCAAACCTATTAGTATAAGATTTGTAAAGCACCAGAAAAATACCCCTAAAATGCATAATGACTTTCAAAAACTAACTCAAGTTAATATTACTTGGCAAATGGGACTAGGAAATTAGCCAGTGGGAAAATTGACTCCTAGGGAAAACATTTTTAGATATAGGCTTCACTTCCTATATCTACCAATTCATTTTCAGATATATTTCAGAGTTAAATGCATTTTCTTAAAAAATAGGAAAATGTATGGGTGACTGACTATTTAACTGATTTCTGCCTTTTATGAAATTTTTAAAGTAATTTACACATCATTGTTAAATTTTAATTTTTTTCTATTTTTGAGAAACTGAAAAGTTATAAAAATAGAAAGAAAAATATAACAAACTCCTATAGCCCCATCACCCAAAACTGATAACTGTTGATATTTTCTAATGTTTGCTTCCAGTCATTTGTTTAAAATTCACATGCATGGTATTTTTTTTGTTAGTTTGAGTATTTGAAATCAGGGGCTTCCCTGGTGGCTCAGTGGTAAAGAATCCACCTGCAGTGCAAGAGAAGCAGGTTTGATCCCTGGGTCGGGATGATCCCCTGAAGGAGGAAATGGCAACCCACTCCAGTGTTCTTGCCTGGGAAATCCCATGGACAGAGGAGCCTGGGGAGCTACAGTCCACGGGGTCACAAAGAGTCAGACATGACTTAGCAACTAAACAACAAAATTTTGAATTCAGGTAAGCAGAAGAAGGATACACTGGTTATTGGGTCCTTAAAGCATAGAAACAAAGTCTGGAGATGGCCCCTTAAGACAGGCAAGTGCAAGGGCTACTGGACAGTAGGCAGCACAACCAAGCTATGGCAGAGGAATAGTCTTATTTGGAGCCATTGCTGATCCTACCACTGCCTGCATTAGACACCTCTATCTCTGGACTCTCAATGTGGCTGTTTCAACCCTGAGTAATTTTTCAACTCTTCCTTAATCTTAGCATCACTCTCTCAAGATTCAAAGTACATTCAAATGCTCTAGCTGTCGAGGTTGGGGAGAGGGTATATCTGACCCACTTGGCAGAGACAAAACTTCCTCTCACTGACTCACAAAATTTGGAGTATCAGTTATTAAGCTACTTTTTCTCAGCTTCAAACCCTATTTCCTGTATACCACTTGGTGATGCTGAGACTGAGTTTCTGTAAACCACATTTCTCCTTTGCCAGCTGCTCCCTATATTGACTGCCAATGGAGGATTCTAGAAGAGAACTTGAAGTCTGGGGAAGAAAGAAAAGTTAATGCTCCTTCCTATTTACTTCCTGTGCCTGTCAGCATTAATCCAGTAATGCTTCTTCACCCCAGCAGTGGTAGAAGATTCCAGACTGCAATTTTTCCAATGCTCCCAAAGTGAGGTCCTCATGCTCCCTTGAGCTCAAGGACACCAGGGCCAGCTAGTCAGCTCCCACCTCCTCACAGGTCTAAGTCCAAGCCCCATGTGGTCCCTGCTCTAAACCTGTAAGGTTTAAACATTCTAACGTTTTGCCTCTCCTCTTTCATTCCTGGGGGTGGAAGTCCTTAGTGTCTCCTCTTCTGTGAATTTGCCTGGCCATATTTTGCATTCATTACTATAGTGTTATTTGTCCTTCACATATTGATTTAGAAGACTGCTTTGTATATTCCGGATACCCATCATTTTTGAGTGTCTTCTGTTGTTCATAATATGGCTTTTAACATTTTTGTGATATCATGTGCCAAGCAGATATTTTATAGTTTGATACACAAATTCATTGATTTTCTCCTTTATGGTTTGTACGTTTTATGTCTTGTTGAAAGAAAGGAAGATGAAGGGAGGGAGGGAGGGAGGGTGGATGGAGGGAGGGAGGGAGGGAGGAAGGGTGGATGGAGGGAGGAAGAGAAAGAAGAGAGGGATTGAGCAAGATCATCCAAGCCAAGATCATCCACTCATTCATTCACTGAACAAATTTTTATTGAGTTTCTGCATTGGTCTTTCTTCTGCTGTTACTTACAGCAATAAATAAGACAAGTAAGGCCTGCCCTTGTGGTGTGCTTGTGCTTAGTCACTCAGTCATGTCTGATTCTTTGCGGCCCCATGGACTGTAGCCCACCAGTCCCCTCTGTCCATGGGATTTTTCAGGCAGGAATACTGAAAATTTGGGTTGAGTGGGTTGCCATTTCCTGACAACCAATGGACAGAGGAGCCTGGCAAGCTATAGTCAATGGAGTCTCAAAGAGTCAGACAGAACTGAGCAACTAACATGCCCTGCAGAATTGATGTAAATATAGAATGGACTGTGGAAAATGAAGGTACTGGGAAGGAAAGTGGGCATGGGTAAGTGTATAGACAGGGACAAGAGAGCTACCTCGCCGAGGGTTGTCTGGGGATGCCACTCTGAATAGAGACCTGGATGGAGTGAGGGAGTATGCAGTGCACGTATCAGGGACTGGAGCCTTCCAGACAGAGGGGAAAACCACAGGAGTGGCCCTGAGATGGTGCAAATGTTTGAGGTGTTGGAGGAGCCATCAGCAAGGAAGCCAGTGGAGTTGGAATCCAGTGAGCAGGGGCAAGTGGTAAGATATGAAGAGAGAGAGGTCAGCAGGGCAGGGGCCACCTGGGGTCACTGTGCAGAGCCAAGAAAGAGAGCTTATCTTACAATTTCAAAGAGTCACTGTGTTCTCCCATGCCAAGAACAGGTGAGGGGAGGCATGCGAGAAACCAGAGAGACTAGCTGGAAAGGACCACAGTGTCCAGGCAAGAGATAATAACTGCATGAACTAGGTCATCACCATCTTCTTACATTTCTCACATTTTCTTCTCTTTTAGAACATTGTTTTGTTGTTGTTGTTGCTGCTGCTGTTTTAACCTTTAGGACTTTTATGTAGCAGAATTTATTTGGAGACATGATGTAGGGATATAATTTTAACTTTTTTCCATACGGAGAGCCAATTGTCCCAACTCCGTTTATTGAATATAATTGATCTTTCCTCAATTGATTTGTGAAATGAGCCAATGGACGAGGTCTCTTTTCTGTTCATGGATTAGTTTGTCTATTTCTATGCCAATACCATTCTATTCAAATTGTTAAAAATTTTTATTGTGTCTTGATATCTAAATATCAATCAAATAACCATTATATCTACTACTGTGGGCAAGAATCCCTTAGAAGAAATGGAGTAGCCATCGTAGTCAACAAAAGGGTCTGAAGTGCAGTACTTGGATGCAATCTCAAAAACAACAGAATGATCTCTGTTAGTTTCCAAGGCAAACCACTCAATATCACAGTAATCCAAGTCTATGCCCTGACCAATAACGCTGAAGAAGCTGAAGTTGAACGGTTCTGTGAAGACCTACAAGACCTTCTAGTACTAACACCCAAAAAAGATGTCTTTTTCATTATAGAGAACTGGAATGCAAAAGTAACAGGCAAATTTGGCCTTGGAGTACAGAACGAAGCAAGGCAAATGCTAATAGAGTTTTGCCAAGAGAATGCACTGGTCATAGCAAACACCCTCTTCCAACAACACAAGATAAGACTCTACACATGGACATCACCAGATGGTCAATACCGAAATCAGACTGATTATATTGTTTGGAGCCAAAGATGGAGAAGCACTATATAGTCAGAAAAAACAAGACCAGGAGCTGACTGTGGCTCAGATCATGAACTCCTTATTGCCAAATTCAGACTTAAATTGAAGAAAGCAGGGAAAACCACTAAACCATTCAGGTATGACCTAAATCAAATCTCTTACAATTATATAGTGGAAATGAGAAATAGATTCAAGGAATTAGGTCTGATAGATAGAGTGCCTGAAGAACTGTGGACGGAGGTTCATGACATTGTACAGGAGGTGGGGATCAAGACCATCCCCAAGAAAAAGAAATGCAAAAAGGTAAAATGGTTGTCTGAGGAGGCCTTAAAAATAGCTGTGAATAGAAGAAAAGTGAAAGGCAAAGTAGAAAAGGAAAAAAATACCCATTTGAATGCAGAGTTCCAAAGAATAGCAAGGAGAGATAAGGAAGCCTTCGTCAGAGATCAATGCAAAGAAATAGAGGAAATCAATAGAATCGGAAAGTCTAGAGATCCCTTCAAGAAAATTAGAGATACCAAAGGAACATTTCATGCAAAGATGGGCTCGATAAAGGACAGAAATGGTATGGACCTAACAGAGGCAAAAAATATTAAGAAGAGGTGACAAGAATACACAGAAGAACTGTACAAAACAGATCTTCACAACCCAGATAATCACAATAGTGTGATCATCAACCTAGAGCCAGACATTCTGGAATATGAAGTCAAGTGGGCCTTAGGAAGCATCACTACGAACAAAGCTAGTGGAGGTGATGGAATTCCAGTTGTGCTATTTCAAATCCTAAAAGATGATGATGTGAAAGTGCTGCACTCAATATGCCAGCAAATTTGGAAAACTCAGCAGTGGCCACAGGACTGGAAAAGGTCAGTTTTCATTCCAATCCCAAAGAAAGGCAATGCCAAAGAATGCCCAACTACCACACAATTCCACTCATCTCACATGCTAGTAAAGTAATGCTCAATATCCTCCAAGCCAGGCTTCAACAGTACGTGAACCGTGAACTTCCAGATGTTGAAGCTGGATTTAGAAAAGGCAGAGGAGCCAGAGATCAAATTGCCAACATCTGTTGGATCATGGAAAAAGCAAGAGAGTTCCAGAAAAATATCTATTTCTGCTTTATTGACTATGCCAAAGGCTTTGATTGTGTGGACTGCAACAAACTCTGGAAAATTCTTAAAAGGATGGGAATACCAGATCACCTGACCTACCTCCTGAGAAATCTGTATGCAGGTCAGGAAGCAACAGTTTGAACTGAGCATGGAACAACAGACTGGTTCCAAATCGGGAAAGGAGTACATCAAGGCTGTATATTGTCACCCTGCTTATTTAACTCATATGCAAAGTACATCATGAGAAACACTGGGCTGGATGAAGCACAAGCTATAATCAATTTCTGGGAGAAATATCAATAACCTCAGACATGCAGATGACACCACCCTTATGGAAGAAAGCAAAGAAGAACTAAAGAGCCTCTTGATAAAAGTGAAAGAGGAGAGTGAAAAAGTTGGCTTAAAGTTCAACATTCAGAAAACTAAGATCATGGCATCTGGTCCCATCACTTCATGGCAAATAGGTGGGGAAACAGTGAGAGACTTTATTTTCTTGGGCTCCAAAATCACTGCAGATGGTGACTGCAGCCATGAAATTAAGAGATGCTTACTCCTTGGAAGAAAAGTTATGACCAACTCAGACAGCATATTAAAAAGCAGAGACATTACTTTGCCAACAAAGGTCCATCTAGTCAAAGCTATGGTTTTTCCACTAGTCATGTATGGATGTGAGAGTTGGACTATAAAGAAAGTTGAGCACTGAAGAATTGATGCTTTTGAACTGTGGTGCTGGAGAAGACTCTTGAGAGTCCCTTAGACTGCAAAGAGATCCAACTAGTCCATCCTAAAGGAAATCATTCCTGAATATTCATTGCAAGGACTGATGCTGAAGCTGAAACTCCAATACTTTGGCCACCTGATGTGAAGAAACCCTGATGCTGAGAAAGTTGATGGTAGGAGAGAAGGGGACGACAGAGGATGAGATGGTTGGATGGCATCACCGACTCATTGGATATGAGTTTGAGCATACTCTGGGAGTTGGCGATGGACAGGGAGGGCTGGCGTGCTGCAGTCCATGGGGTCACAAAGAGTTGGATGCGACTGACTGAACTGAACTGAACTGATATCTAAAAGGATGAGTTTCTCCCTTCTCCCCACTGTATTTTGTTCTTTTTCAAAAGTATTTAAGATTGTGGTGTACTTTCATTGTTTCATGCTAAATTTAGAATCAGTTGTTGTTGGGTTCCCCACCACAACCAGAAAAATACTCTAAGGTTTGTGGTTTTAATTACACTAAATACATAGCTTAACCTAGGGAGAATTCACATCTATAAAGTCTTCCTAAGTATAAATGTAGCAAGCTCGCTGGTGGCTCAGATGGTAAAGAATCTGCCTGCAATATGAGAGACCTGGGTTCAATTCCTGAGCCAGGAAAATCCCCTGGAAAAGGGAATGGCAACCCACTCCAGTATTCTTGCCTGGAGAATTCCATGGACAGAGGAGCCTTGTGGGTTGCAGTCCATGGGGTCGCAAAGAGCCGGACACTATTGAGCGAATAACATTTCAACCCTTTTTCCATATATTCAGATCCTTCAATAAAGTTTACAATTTTTCTCCATAGAATCCTTCCAAGAACTCTAAAGTTTTTATTGCTATTATGAGTCTCTGTTTTCTGTTGGTTACTCCTGGTAATGAAGGACTCCACTCTTAGTGTCAATAAAAACGCTTATCAAATATTAAAAAAGGCAAATAAACAACCAAAAACAGTAGGCAAAGGACAATGAACAGACAGCATTTTCAGGAGAAAGAGAAATAACCTATTAACATATTGAAGTTATTCAGCCCACAGAGCAAAGAAATACAAATTCAAACAACCCTGAGATAATCATTTTACACCTGCCAAAGTGGAAAGGTTGATTTTCAAATTCTGTGCTTACTCTATTTTGAATATACTAACAGGCACTCTTATACTTTGCTAGTGAGAATGTGTTTGAGGTAAAAGAATGTAGCACAAGGTTTCAAAAAATTTTTAAAGTGTATATTTGCAATCCTAGGGATTCTAACCAGAAGGAAAATTCAAAGATTATTGGGGGGAAAATGCTCATCAAACAGCCATTTCCAATACCAAAAACTGAAAGAATCTAAATCTCTGATACCAGAGGGATAGATAAATAAAGTATATTATGGCCACATGATAAAATAATGCATCTCTTATCATAACCATGTTTGAAAAAATTTTAATGGCTGAGAAAAAGGCTCATGATGAAATGTTAAATGAAAAAGGAAGATACAAAACTGTAATCTCTGTTCCTTTGTGTGTGTGTGTGTGTGTGTGTGTATATATATATACACACACACATATATATGGGTTTCCCAGGTGGTGCTAGTGATAAAGAACCCGCCTGCCAATGCAGGAGACATAAGAGATGAGGGTTCAATTCTTGGGTCGGGAAGATCCCCAGAAGGATGGCATGACAACCCACTCCAGTATTCTTGCCTGGAGAATCCCATGGACAGAGGAGCCTGGCAGGCTATAGTCCATAGGGTCACAGAGTCGGACATGACTGAAGTGACTTAGTATATATATATCACAAATCAGATTAGAGAAAATATATCAAAATATAACAGTGTTTATCTCCTAATAGTGGAATACCAGTGATTTTTATTTTTGTTGCAGCTATTTATATTTCCTAAATTTTCTATGGTGGGCATGTGTTATTTTTTAGATGCAGGACATGAAAATGTTAAGTAAATAATAAATTCTCAGAAATGCTACAAGAAACTAGAAGTGTGAAAGGACCCACCTTGAATTCTCAGTTCACTTTTTAATGTTTGGTTTATTATATGTAATAACAGACACTGCCTGTGGACAGATTGGTCTCTGCTTACAAGTGCAAAATGTTGGTTGTAACATTTGAGCTCCTAATGAGAAGGGGTCCACTTCATAGTCTTAAGATCCTTAATGAAAGCAAATGCAGCAATGAGATCTGAGAGCTATATAGTGTTAGGAATAGGGACTTTGTCCATGTGTCTTATACTGGCAACTCATCATAGTTCTAAAGTATCTTTATTGCCCACCTATCCACTCGATAAATATTTTCATGCATATTTGGTTCTAGACTTTAGTATAATGTTGGCATTCTAAGAAAGATGAGTTTGTTGTGATTTTAGCAAAAACAAATGCATTTTTTCCTAAGGTTTATGTTGTGACTTGGTCTGGTGTCCAAGCCCAGCATATCCGCAAATATAATCCCACCCACAGCCTTTCTGGGGAATGTAATTCACTCCTCCTCGCCCTTGGAGCCAGGAAAGATTTCAGAGTATCCTTTTACACTTACGTGGAACTGCCTCCCAAGATATTTTTATCGTATCCTCAAAACCACTCATCTCCTTTTCATTTGCCTTTTATACTTACAATAACTTTGACTCTTTCCTCTTTCTGAAAACAAGGAAGTTCCCTTGATATTTGTGTATTTATTTTGCTAGGAAACAAATTGGAGTTAAGCCCATATTTCTATTCAGTGTCAATAGAGCTCATAAAGAGACCAGTTTCCCCCTCTGTTTAGGCCTCTTGGTCAAATTTACTCAGCTTCCCAGTCAGCAGTCCATCCCACTCACAAATGCTGGGCACCTCCAGAGAATAAATAACCTAGGCCGGGAGCTCGGTGACTAATCGTGTTTGCCCAACCCTCACCATTCCCTCATTAAACAGCTTTTAAAATTCAACTTCCTCTGTCTACCAGCGAGTAACCAAAATACAGGGACCCTCCATCGCCAGCTCCAGTCTAAAATGGCAGCTCCTCCTGGCTGGGTCCTCATGGGCGGGCAGGCACGTAGTTGATGTGTTGTGTGTCCTCGCTCAGAGTTTGCCCAACTGGACAGACGCCCTTCTGCCTGTCCCCATCAGTAGTGTCTCCATTCAAATACGAGCCCTCAGCCAGCAAGTCCAGAGCCAAGGGAAGGATTTTTATGCTCCCCAAAATGATGAGGCCACTTAGCTGAGTCACCTGGAGCCGGAAAGGAGAATGGTGGTTGCCAGGGGCCAGAGGCGAGGGCAGTTGGGAGTTAGGGTTTAAGCGGGGGACATAGTTCCAGTTTGAGAAAATGAAAAAGTTCCAGAGATGGATGGTGGTGATGGATGTACTTCATGCCACAGAGCTGTGCACTTAAAAATAATTAAAATGGTCAATGTGTGTGATGTGTATCTTATAATATTTTTTTGGTAAATCAAGTTGATAGAAGGTAAAAGAGAAAAGATACACAGAAGGGGAAGGAAAAAGCCCCCTTGTTTCTCTCCTGTAATTCAAACCCTCTTATCTAGATGCTGCCTCTTAACATTCCAGATGGGTGAGCTCTTAGATTTTCAGAGTTCCACACCAGGTCAACTGGTAAAAGGGACTGTGAAGAAGGGGAGAGAAGGGAGAGTTAAGAGGCACGCACCCACCCAGGAGAGCCCACAAGGAAACTGCGCAGAAAGTGCACTTGGCTCCACAGCTCCTGCAGACTCCCTTTCCTGCCACAGGCTTCCTAAGCCCTTATTAGGCAGAGGGCCTTGTTTCTATACTTCGTCTTTTTTGGAGGTGAATGCCTCTCTCACCAGCTCCAACGGAATTGATCCTATTTGCCCACCAGCTTTGCAGACTGCAGCCTTGGGTGAAGCACTGAGTTTCCCGCTTCCCACCCCACCTAGCCCCTTAGGATCACACCCTAGCTGTGCCCTCCCCAAATAGCAGGGGAGATGGATGGGACAGGTCAGTAGCGTGGGCATTTGACTCTGCATTTTGCTGAGCATTTGCCCCAATTCCTAAGTAAAATTCCTAAAGTAAAAATGGAATTTTTGCTGGAAGAGTTTTTAAGTCAAGCAAATCTGCCACATTCCTTAAACGACAGCTGCGGTAAGTACAGCTACTGTGTTGTTATGCAACATTCAGCCAATATTGGCACAACCGAGCACATGGATAAAACATGAAACGCTTTCCCTGTTTTCCATGTTTTGCCACAAAATTCTGTTGAGAAAAGTCTGTGACTCTTCACTGTCTGTCATTTCTGTGGGCTCATCCGGAAATTTAGAAAGTGCCCTTTCAGTTAAAACTCCTCCGCAGTGTAATGAAAGTCTTTGTTCTCACCTTGGGTAACACATTCTTACCTGAACTCATGTTTACCTGTGTATGCTTAAGCGGCAACAACTCCTGTTTTTATTTTGCACTTTCAAGGCTTAATATATAGGATCCCACTTTCCCAGGTAACTGAGCTAGCAAAGACCCACTCATCTAGTAGAAAGCCGAAATTCCCCCATTCAGTTAACATTCTACAGCTTCCCTGCTCTTTGGAAACAGTATTGCTAACACTTCTCTGTATTTGCAATCTGTTTAGGTGTAACATTGTTGGAATTAACTGTAAGGTGTTACTTTAAGTGAACTAAAACAACAACTTTTGAACCTGAAATTTTAATGTATGCCAGGTAAAACTAATATGTCCAAAAAGGGAGAAAATGCTCAGGAAACTACTTGGAATATCACAAGAGTGTTTAGTCCCTCAGTCCCGTCCGACTTTTTGAGATCCCCCATAGCCTGTATGTAGCCCACCAGGCTCCTCTGCACATGAATACTTCTAACTTAATTAGGCTTCCCTCACAAATTGGAAAAATGTGTTTATTTGTTCCTAAGAAATCAATTTTTTAAATATTTTGAATGCCTCTTTCCTTCTGGGAGAAAACTTTAATCATTCTTTTAGTTATAGGATTATAAAAATGAAAGAAAAAACTGGTAAAGAAAGTTGAAAAGATTTTTCAGATTAAAAACAAAATATCTACAATGCCAAGCCAAAATATTTTCCAAAGCCAGGTTCTAAAAAATGAACTACATCTTTCAGGATCCCCAAGGATCATTCCAGATTGAATTTCATAAAAATAAGTACCATTTTGGCAAAAAAAAAAAAAAAAGTTTATTCAACAATAGGATTGCCAAAACCCTAACCAGTACCCATTCACTATAACAAAATTTCAACACACTAGTATTAATGTTTAAATGGACCTTACAAATTCCAATGGAGTGTGTGATAAATACAAAACAATATAGGAGTAGCTTGCCTTATATAATACACTAGATGTGTTCCTGCAATGATAACAGTAACTTTTGTTAGATTAACTCATATTTTTAAGACTTAACAATTCTCCATCAAAAGAACTCTGACAAAGCTCTTATTAAAAGAAGCATTTTTCAAAGAAAATCATCACCTCTTAATTTATGTGCTTTTTTAACATGTCATTTCAGATATTAGGTTTTTGTAAAGGGGAGCTTTCCCCACAATACAACCCTAAACCTTTAGGATAGACCCCTACCCCCAAACAAAGAGTTACCATTCCTCTTGAACTCTTGACTATTAAATATGTAGGGCAGCCATATCTTGGAGAATCATACTTACATAGGCAACTTTGTGTGGTCCAGTAGTTTTCAAAGATCGGACTGAAGCAAAAGATTGAAAAAAACCTAAATGGCTGTGTGTAGGGGTGCCCTAATAGCTCAGCTGGTAAAGAATCCATCTGCAATGCAAGAGACCCCAGTTTGATTCCTGGGTCGGGAAGATCTGCCAGAGAAGGGATAGGCTACCCACTCTAGTATTCTTGGGCTTCCCTGGTGGCTCAGCTGGTAAAGAATCCACCTGCAATGCGGGAGACCTGGGTTTGATCCCTGGGTTGGGAAGATCTATAAAAACTGAATAAAGAAGCTCTCTGTGTACATGTATTGAAGTCCTCCAAAATATAGTGTAAAGGGGAAAAAGCAAGATATAGATACTGGGTATAGAAGGTTATACTTTGTGTAAAAGGGATGAGGAAGAAAATAGAAATCTGTATTTGTTTGTATATGTACTTTTTGAATCCGTGGAATAATTCAGAAGCAATTAGAAGCTGCAGTGACCTGTGAAAGAAAGTGAATGGGCAGACAGGGAACAGGTTGTGAGAAGAGACCTTTCGCCACATATCATTTTATACATTTCAATTTTTGAAGCATATAAAGGTATTACTCTTTGAAATAATATTTTTTTTAACTCAAGGTCAGATTGAGTGATCCTAAGCCACGTGCATGCATGTGTGCTGAGTCCCTTCAGTTAAGTCTGCGTCTTTACGACCTAGCCCACCAGACTCCTCTGTCCATGGGATCCTCCAGGGAAGAATACTGGAGTGGCTTGCCATGCCCTGCTCCAGGGGATCTTTCTGACCCAGGGATCGAACCCACATCTCCTACATCTCATGCATTGCAGGCGGATTCTTTACTGCTGAGCCACCAGGGAAGCCCCCTAAGTCATATATTCTCTACATATTCATTCCCATCTTGGAAGCCTTCTTCAAGCCTCCCATCTGCTCTGCCTGCAAGCAGAGCCTGAGACAGGCATCCAGATGCTCATGATGGAGTGGAGGACTGCTCTCTGAAAGCCTGTTATGGAGGAGGGGAGGCACAGTAGGGTGGGGAAAGAGCCAGGCAAGGATGTGGTCTCAGGTAAGATCCAGAGCATAAATTGCATCACACATTGTCCCTACTTGAGACTAAAGAGCCTGCTTTTGTACCTTGATGTCAGACTCTGGGCCTTGGGGGCATGGGCAGGGGACTGTAAACTCTCAGGCCATGTGGCTCCTGTTCAGCCAAAGGCAAGTCTCCAGAGATTGCGATGGGCCAGCTGGGAGCAGCCAGCAACCAATATTCCTGGCAGCTGGTGGGTGAGCACACGGCCTGGGGAGGGGTGAAGATGGGGCACCAGCCACTTCCCCTGTTCCAGGGATTCTCCACCTTCAATGCCCATCAGAGGCCCATGGAGGGCTTCTCAAAACAAATGACTGACCCCCAGCCCCAGAGTTTCTGATTCAGTAAGTGGGGGAAAATGGAGGGAGAAGAGAAGGCCTTGCTAATTCTAGGAAGTTTCCAGGTGATGCTTTGCTGCTGGTCCAGAAACCACGTTTGGAGAACCACTGCCCTACAGCATTGTTGCCTGTCCTTTTCCTCCATAGCCAATCTCAGGACCCTCTTATCTCCCTTTGAATCTTCTGCAAGGTATTTCCTCTCCATTCTCATGGCTGATATTCCAGGGCAGATCCTTATTTTATCAAGACCTAGACTAAGGGTATTTATTCCATAGACAAAAAAGGGCAGGGCCTATTGTGAATTACCTTTACTGGCTACCCTGATTAAAACCACAGAGTAATTATCTCACTCTGCTGCTGCTGCTGCTAAGTCACTTCAGTCGTGTCCAACTCTGTGCGACCCCGTAGACGGCAGCTCACCAAGCTCCCCGGTCCCTGGGATTCTCCAGGCAAGAACACTGGAGTGGGTTGCCATTTCCTTCTCCAATGCATGAAAGTGAAAAGTGAAAGTGAAGTTGCTCAGTCGCTCTTTGCGACCCCATGGACTGCAGCCCATCAGGCTCCTCCATCCATGGGATTTTCCAGGCAAGAGTATCTCACTCTAGTTGTCCGTTAAGCACCACAGGGAGGGCCTGCTGCTGCTGCTGCTAAGTCGCTTCAGTCGTGTCCGACTCTGTGCAACCCCATGGACTGCAGCCCACCAGGCTCTTCCATCCATGGGATTTTCCAGGCAAGAGTACTGGAGTGGGGTGCCATCGCCTTCTCCGAGGGAGGGCTTGACATGGGTTCAAACAGTGAAAGAACTGCTGCAGTTCCTTACCAGTGATCCATGTGCTAACTGTTTTTTCTAGGGAAATGTATACAGATCATCAAGTTCAGTAGTTTTTGTGGGGTGGTGGCACTGTGGTGCAAAGGAACAGCTCTCAGAACTGGGGTTGGGGGGTAGGTCACTGATCTCCAAGCCTTGCATTTTAGAGATGAGGAACCCAAGGCCCTGCTCACAGTCACGTGCCTTAGAGTAGCACACAGCTCTTTGTCCTGGGAGAATCCCAGCTCTGGCATCTAAGATGAGGACCCCAAGTTTGGGCCGTTTACAGCCCAAGAACTTCAGCAGCTGTCAGCTCACCAACTCCAAATCCACCTTCCTGCTTTTCAGGCTCCTCATCCCTAAGAAACAATGTAACTAACACAGGGGCCCTAGTGTGTTTGAGACAACATACCAGAGTCATCATGTATATCACCTCTTTATCTCCCTTACACATCTCTCCAAGACCAATGCCAGGACTAGCGTGAGACAAGAGGAGTATGCAGTCCAAAGCCTGACCAGGACCACCACCTTCAGGGTGGGTACAGCCACCCTCTGGGGATGCCCTGCTTCTGGCATCCCTGACAAAGTCAAATCCTCTCAAGTGACATTGTGCCCGTGATCATGGCAGAAGAGTGCTCCTTAAGAAGTGATGGTGTTGTGCAAAATACTGGTCAATGAGAAGTTACCCTTAGGTTCTCAGAATCACGAACTCCTTTGTAAAAAAGCAGTGGTGTCAGCCACCCAGAAAAGCCATCTGTAGCCTCATTTTTATGTCCTCAACTCTGTCCTTAAAGGTCACTTGGGAATGGAGGCTTCTTTTGATATGAGATATCTCTTTCAAAAGGTAATGGCATCTCTTTCCAATGGGAAGATTTCTTGTTCTTTTGATGGAGTGAATGGCTACCTCCAGGCAGTTCTTTTGTCTATAACTGTGCCATCCAATATGATAGTCATCAGCCACATGTGGCTATTTCAGACTAAATTTAAATCAATTAAACAATGCAATTAACAATTCCATTTTCAGTCTCACTAGCTGCAGTGCAAGTGCTCATTAGCCACTTGCACCCAGTGGCTACAGTATTTGACAGCACAGATAGGAACATTTCCATCATTGCTGAGAGTTCTGTTGGACAGTGCAGGTATAGTGGCTTTCCCTATCCTTGATTTTTTCAAAAATTTTATTTCTCAGAGTCACCTAGAAAGAAAAAAAGTTTTCCTCCTTAATTATACAGAAACTGTTTTTGCCTTTAGTGTCATCCTTTAGTTTCTCTATGACTTTTAACTGCCTGAATTCACTTTAAAAATAAGTTCGTCTATGTCAGTCACTCTCAAAGTAGAGCCCAGAGATCCCCGAGGGCTCCCACAAGCCTTTCAGGGGGTCTGCAAGATCAAGCTATGTTCATAGTAATAAAATAAGTAAGACATATCTTTTTCATTTTCATTCCTTCCAAATGTACAATGGAGTTCTCCTGAAGCTACATGACTTGTGATATCACAGAAGCAGATAAGATAATCCATGAATCTTCTATTAAGCCAGGCAAATCCATGAATCTTCTATTAAACCAGGCATTAAAAGAGATTTGCTAAAAGGTAAAAGCAGCACTACTGGCAAGGACAATAAACTAGGAGTTTGGGATTAATAGATACACACTACTATCCATAAAAATGATAAACAGCAAGGGCCTACTATATAGCACAGGAAACCATGCTCAGTGTCTTGTAATAACCTAGAATGGAAAAGAATCTGAAAAAGAATAGATATATATATTTGTGCATATGACTGAATCACTTTGCTATACACTTGAAACTAACACAGCATTGTATATCAACTATACTTCAATGTTAAAAAAGATTACATTATATCAGAATAAACAGTGCTACTTTCTCACTAATTTTTTTTTGTTTTGGAAAAGAGCTATTTTTATTTCTTTTAATGTCATGTTAACATGTAATGGCTTATTAATGTTATCTTAAATGAATTGATGAATCATTTTAAGTATGTTTTCATATCTTATCTGGTAAATATTGATAGTTAAAGCCTATGTGAACAATAGCTCTTTGGGGGCCTCAATTATGTTTGGGAGTGTAAAAGGGACTACATTTTTACACTGCCAAGCTATGTTATTGCACATTTTTGTTTTCATCCTGGCTTTTGACACATACCCATCACTAGATAGGACTGGTCCCATCCCAGATTCTCCCACTGTTCCCAGCTTGTTTGCTGTAACATTAAGGAAGCAATCATCTCTAATCCCTTGTAGAATGAAACTGATGTGAACAGGAGAACAAGGGCTCTGTTGTCTCCCACATAGATGAGCAAAATGAACATCTTCTCAGGAAGTGGAGCAGCAGGCAATGAGAATGTGCTACACAAATGTCTTTCCCACCCACTAGCCCTTTTCTCTCCCAACCCACCCCTGCCCTCTTAACCTAAGAGAGCTGCTGGAGAAAAATCCAAAGCTTGAGGAAGAAAAAAAGTCAAACTCAAAGGTTGTGATGCCCAGGGAACACTGGGGTGAACAAGGTTGCCATTCAAATCAGTGGCTGCTAATAAGATTGGTATTAAACTATTAAGAAATAAAGAGTAGGGAAATATACACCTGTGTATTTTAGGAGTCAATTTTTAAAAAAAGAAATTCTAAAGATGCAGCAGTTTCACATTGTTTAAGCTTTGTGGGATTTTTTTGTTTTGCTAAAGCATTGAACGCATACAGGAGGAAGCCATGTGTAAACGTAGCTAAACCACTCTGTCCCTGTGAGTGAAGGGAGGCAGGGACAGAGGAGAGGTGAGGGCTCCCTGGAAAAAAATAACATCTAAACAAATGCTAAAACTGAAGAGCATAACAAAGTTATGAATCTTAATGACATAAAAAAGAGAAACCCAGAGCCTGGACCCTAGGATGCTGATCTGAGGGAAATTGTCCAAAGATTCAATAAAGTTATATTCTTTTCTCCTGGTTTTTCTCTTTCGAGTGGGAGTAAGAAAAAGAATAAAGGAAGTTGGAAGGTGGGAGGGATATCGTCCCCAGTAAACAAGGTTCTCTGAACCCTGCCATGCCTCTTCCTCCTCCTCCTTCCTCCCTTCACCCACTTTCACCACCTCAGACGATAACAACAGTAACAAAAGTAGCTTCTGTGTATTGAGTCCTTGACTGTGCCGGGTACTGTTCTAAACACTTTCCACGTTTTTCCATGTGCAACTCACTTAGTCCCACAAGCCTACGAGGTGGGTACTCATGCCAACCCTCGCTTTATAGATGAGGATCCCAAGGCACACAGAGGTACCAGTAATTGTCCAAGGGCTTTGCACTTCTGAGTCAAGAATTCTAAGAGGAAAAATAAAAAGCATTGGTTTTGATTGAATGGATAATGCTTAAAGTTTACAATAAGAAAAATGTGCTGTTCGCACCTAAGATGTTATTCTTCTTTGAAGATTACTCTTTCAGTTCAGTTCAGTCGCTCATTCGTGTCCGACTCTTTGCGACCCCATGAATCGCAGCACGTCAGGCGTCCCTGTCCATCACCAACTCCCAGAGTCTACCCAAACCCATGTCCATCGAGTCGGTGATGCCATCCAGCCATCTCATCCTCTGTCGTCCCCTTCTCCTCCTGCCCCCAATCCCTCCCAGCATCAGGGTCTTTTCCAATGAGTCAACTCTGCATAAGGTGGCCAAAGTATTGGAGTTTCAGCTTCAGCATCAGTCCTTCCAATGAACATCCAGGACTGATCTCTTTTAGGATGCACTGGTTGGACCTCCTTGCAGACCAAGGAACTCTCAAGAGTCTTCTCCAACACCACAGTTCAAAAGCATCAATTCTTCGGCACTCAGCTTTCTTCACAGTCCAACTCTCACATCCATACATGACCACTGGAAAAACCATAGCCTTGACTCGACGGACCTTTTTTGGCAAAGTAATGTCTCTGCTTTTGAATATGCTATCTAGGTTGGTCATAACTTTCCTTCCAAGGAGTAAGCATCTTTTAATTTCATGGCTGCAGTCACCATCTGCAGTGATTTTGGAGCCCCCAAAAATAAAGTCTGCCACTGTTTCCACTGTTTCCCCATCTATTTCCCATGAAGTGATGGGACCAGATGCCATGATCTTCGTTTTCTGAATGTTGAGCTTTAAGCCAACTTTTTCACTCTCCTCTTTCACTTTCATCAAGAGGCTTTTTAATTCCTCTTCACTTTCTTCCATAAGGGTGATGTCATCTGCATATCTGAGGTTATTGATATTTCTCCCAGCAATCTTGATTCCAGCTTGTGCTTCTTCCAGCCCGGTGCTTCTCATGATGTACTTTGAATATAAGTTAAATAAGCAGGGTGACAATATACAGCCTTGACGTACTCCTTTTCCTATTTGGAACCAGTCTGTTGTTCCATGTCCAGTTCTAACTGTTGCTTCCTGACCTGCATATAGGTTTCTCAAGAGGCAGGTCAGGTGGTCTGGTATTCCCATCTCTTTCAGAAAATTACTCTTTAGCATATTTCTAAAAATAATTATTGGAAAATCATTTGCATGCTTATACCATTTAATGTTTTAATAGAAAAGACCTACATAAAAAGGAAAGAGAATGATATTTGTATTTATCTTTACTGTCCACATTTGAGAATCTAATTGCTGATACTCAGTTGCTTGTTCTGTAAAACGGGGATAAGACACCAGCTTCTTAAAGTTGCTAGAAGGATTCAATGCCAAAAGTACAAACAGATTCTAATGTCTCCTAATACACATTAGGTGATAAGTGGCAGCTGTAACAATGGTTCTGCCATCCTCTGCCCCAGTTTCTGTACTTTACTTTCTCCTCTGTGTTGATTTCATCCCAAGGCAGACAAGGTCACGTCTTGTGGTGACAAGATGGCTGCCAGCAGGTTCTCCTCAGCAACTTCAGCAGGAAACAAGGATTGTGACCAGTGTCAAGATCTATGCAGGCTCTTAGATTTTACCCTCTTTGCAAGCTAACAACTTATCCTGCCACAGTTTCATGGATGCTGGGAGAAGACACAAGACTCCTAGGTCAGAGATAAGGGAAAGTTTATTACTCATAGCTGTAGTAGTAGCTAGAGTACCAACAATTTTTGTGCTGGTTCCCCAGACCCAGTTCTCACAGGGCAATACTAACAGGGCCCAGTGACACCTGTACACAAGGTAATTGTGTTATGGGAGAGGAGCCTTGAGCTTGATGAACCTGAATCTTTTATAACTGTCTGGAGAGAACTATTATCTTTATTATGTGGGACTGTAAGCCTGCACATCCTTGCTTTGGAGGGAGACAGTATTTCAATCTTCCAAGTAATGAGAATCACTGTGCTGCTCACCCCAATACCAAGGTCTATTTATTTAATACTCTCTTTGAATTTGCCAAGGTAGCCATCAAGCAAAGCCTGGATGGCCATATGTCTGGCAAGGATGTTATGAATGGGGTAGGAGGCTATGATAGATGTGTTTCCCAAAGTATATGGAACCTTTGATTATCTCATTAGATAAACATATTTTTGTAAAAAAAATCAAACAAAAAACAAATTCCATGACCAAATTTAAGAAATATGCTACAAAGCTGAACAGGTTTCTTTAATGCAGGATTTTTCAGTGCCTTTAAAATAGTAACATGCACTATGAATCTCCACAAGAGAAATAGAGAACTGCAGAATCACCCATACTTCTTTGACCTCAGAAGAAGCAATTTTTTTTCCACAGAAAACCTAATCATAATTCAGTGAAGCACTGTGAAAGATGAACACTAACAATTCTTACCAAATCAGAGGTTTCATAACTCTGTTACTTTATCCTCCACTGAAGACCTAATAGAAATGTGACCAGTGATTTTTACATTTTTATATAATTGACAGTGTCTATAGGACTAAAATTTCCTCCATAGATTATGTAATTCTTCAACAAATTATGGAAATTTTAGTTCGGCTCCAAATTCTTTTACTGTGACAGAGCACTTAGGGTTTCAAGATATCTAACTAAATGTGTCAAAATTAAACATGATTATTACAGACCAAGAGAGACAAAATAAAGTCAAAACTATCTGAACACTGGCATTTTCTTCAGGCTAAAATACACTTTTTACAGAGTGCGCAGCCATAAAACTAGCATTTATGTCAAGCCAGGATTAGTATTATCATATTGTAGATACACTGAGGTACTTTTAGCAATTTTGAAAGACAGTTTCATATTCCCAACTGTAATAGAGTGCCTGAGAAATCATACCCATCTTGCTAAAACTAGTGTAATTATAAGAGTGAAAACAACTAAATAGCTTTGACACAGCCCTTTGGCTGTCTTGTAATACTGAGACATTAAGTTAATGCAGTCTGCCTCTCTGAAGAAATGTAGAATCTGCCCTTCCATTTGAGTTTGAAACAAAAATTGGTAGCATAAAATTGAGAAGTAAATGAACCAAGAAAGATGTCCATATTTTTTGTGATAGCCTTGCCCTAGAGAATAAATCCCCCACTGAAGAAGTAGTTAGCAGTAGAGAATGAGCAGATCAGAGAGTCTCAGAGGCAAAAAGGACCTTAGACATCATCTGGTATTATGTAGACCAAGTTGTGCAATTTATTTCTTGGAAGTAATAAGTATGGCCATAGGAAAAAGATGCCTCAGGGTGGATAATGTCTTATTCCATTTGCTATTTCATGTTATCTGCCCATGTGAGACTGTGCCAACAATTGCACACACTCTTCCCAGACTTGCAGTTGGGAGCTAGCAAAACCAGGAAGCAGGGACAATGGAGAATCCATGTTGGTGGTGGTGGCAACAGCATTGGCCACGGTGGCAGGCGTATCTGGATTCCAGGGGTGGCAGCATCCAGTGCCACTGGTGCAGCGACACAGCTACAACATTTGCAGGAAGAACGTCACATTGAGGTGTGACTTTTGGCAGTTTGGGGGGCATTACCCAATGTCTGAGCTAGGGTTCAGCTGTCCTGAAGATACTTTGTGAGCTACCCAAAATCTTTTCATTAAACCTTTTGCCATTGAAGTCATCCAGTGTTTGGTTTCTTCTTCCAGAGAAAGGGAGTCTGGGAGATAGTTTTTTAGGTGGCCTCATCAAGGTGGGCTAGCCTGAGATATTTATCCATGGTAGGCATCCCATCTTGATACCAGTCTTCTGATCAGATCTCAGCACAGCCTTGTATTTCTAGTTTTACAAACATCACCCAATCCTAGGAGTGCCATGATGCATCTTCATATACTGACTGTAGGAGAGAAACCTAGAAAGGTTTTTGAGACCAAGTCCCAAAAAGAGGGCTATGAATGTCAGGCATGAATTTCAAAAGTTTCTGAGCAGAGGGCTAGTATTGGGTTGGCCAAAAATTCTTCTGGGCTTCTCCATAAGATGTTACAGAAAAACTCAAATGAACTTCTTGGCCAACCCAACGTGACTACAGCTGCACTATTATTAGTTAATGATGTATAGAATTGAGAGGAAGAATCCCAAAAGGCCAGCTGGGACGCCATCACAACAATACATGTAAAGTACTACCTCTGGAATAGCCTTCCCACCCTCAGCTGAACAACTAGACTTTATCCTCCAGTCTCAGCTCATATGCCAAATCACCAAGGAAGCCATCTCTGAACACCCAGCCAGGCCGTGTACCTATTCTCTCTGCTGTCAGACATTCACGTGCATTCCTCTACATCAGTTCTTAACACATTATCTTGAAAGTAGCAATTTACTTGATAGTTTCTTCCAAAAACCTTACTGTTTCTGTTTGCATTCTAAACACCTAGAAGCTCATGGCATGGCCAGCAAGGACGCCCAAATCTTCTTTCCCAAATCTGCTCTAATTCCAAATATTTGCACTTTGGCAAATGACTCCTGGCTCAGGCAAAAACCTGGGAATCACCCAGGACTGACACCTCTGTCACCTTACCACCAACTGCCTCCAATCTCCTTTCCAATCCACTTTATCACCAAGTCATACCTGGTCTACATTCAAGACGTACCTGGAAAGAATTCACAGTCCCTAGCAGGCAGAAATATTCAACCACCAAGAAGCCAAGAGAAGGTAGAGTCCTTTTTATGCTCCTTGCCACGGCCCTCCGCCCGCCTCAGATTCTCACTTCAGCCATGTGGACAGTACCACGTGACCTTCCACATCTCTATGCCTTTTTGCTTCCGGACTATTTCTTTTCTTTTTTTTTTTAAACTTTACAATATTGTATTAGTTTTGCCAAATATCGAAATGGATCCGCCACAGGTATACCCGTGTTCCCCATCCTGAACCCTCCACCCTCCTCCCTCCCCTACCCTCCCTCTGGGTCGTCCCAGTGCACCAGCCCCAAGCATCCACTACTGTGCATCGAACCTGGACTTGTGACTCGTTTCATACATGATATTATACATGTTTCAATGCCATTCTCCCAAATCTCCCCACCTTCTCCCTCTCCCTCTCCCACAGAGTCCATAAGACTGATCTATACATCGGTGTCTCTTTTGCTGTCTCGTACACAGGGTTTTTGTTTCCATCTTTCTAAATTCCATATACATGTGTTAGTATACTGTATTGGTGTTTTTCTTTCTGGCTTACTTCACTCTGTATAATAGGTTCCAGTTTCATCCATCTCATTAGAACTGATTCAAATGTATTCTTTTTAATGGCTGAGTAATACTCCATTGTGTATATGTACCACTGCTTTCTTATCCATTCATCTGCTGATGGGCATCTAGGTTGCTTCCATGTCCTGGCTATTATAAACAGTGCTGCGATGAACATTGGGGTACATGTGTCTCTTTCCCTTCTGGTTTCCTCAGTGTGTATGCCCAGCAGTGGGATTGCTGGATCATAAGGCAGTTCTATTTCCAGTTTTTTAAGGAATCTCCACACTGTTCTCCATAGTGGCTGTACTAGTTTGCATTCCCACCAACAGTGTAAGAGAGTTCCCTTTTCTCCACACCCTCTCCAGCATTTATTGCTTGTAGACTTATGGATTGCAGCCATTCTGACTGGCGTGAAATGGTACCTCATAGTGGTTTTGATTTGCATTTCTCTGATAATGAGTGATGTTGAGCATCTTTTCATGTGTTTGTTAGCCATCTGTATGTCTTCTTTGGAGAAATGTCTATTTAGTTCTTTGGCCCATTTTTTGATTGGGTCATTTATTTTTCTGGAGTTGAGCTGTAGGAGTTGCTTGTATATTTTTGAGATTAGTTGTTTGTCCATTGCTTCATTTGCTATTATTTTCTCCCATTCTGAAGGCTGCCTTTTCACCTTGCTAATAGTTTCCTTTGTTGTGCAGAAGCTTTTAAGTTTAATTGGGTCCCATTTGTTTATCTAAAGCTTTTCCTAAGGCTGTTTCTTCCAGGGCAGTCCAGAAGCACAGTTCGAATAGGAAGACGCTGTTACTGTTCCAGAGAAAGCCCTCAACCAGGAGGGAACAAGGGTGGATAAATGCTCCAGCGTTCAACACTGGGAAGACATTTCTGAGGTGTATTCTGCACAGTTCCTCAAAAAGTCCCCAAAGGCGTTGAGCACAGTGGCTGACAGAGATAACCAGCTCAATAACGCCCATGTCATTGGTTCTTGGTGCTTCCTGCAACTATCTCCCAAATAAGCTACCTGTACCCAAGGCTGTTTTCAGGATCTGCTTTCAAGGGAACCCAAACTAAGACAGTAGTGGACAAATGTTCTTCCTAGCATCTTTTAAACAACTAGCATTACCTTAAATATACAGATGGGTTCAATTGGCTGCAATAGAACTGAAACAGAGACTATGGCAAATTCAGGACACTGAAGATAGTTCAGTAAGCTGGAGAAGACAGAGTCAAAAAAAAATGTGTGGCAGCGGATCAGGCTGGAGAGGAAGGCAGAGGTCAGGTCAAGTGACAAGACCTCACAGAGTTTGCTTTAGTAACTGTAAACTCCACCAAGGTCAACCTCCAGAGAGTGCAGCAGGACAGAACAGGACATGCACGAAATATACACGTGTCCATAGTGATCATTTTCTCCCAAGCTACTCAGTATACTTCTTGACCAAATAGATTAATAAGAGAATCTCAGAGCAGTTGATGTAACTTCAGAGAGAAGCCCCAGAAACAAACAATGGGTAAGGGATGAACACCTTTAGAGTAAAGATACATTATTTAATGTGAGGAAAATGAAAACGAGAAGGACTTGTCTGTGGTCTTATGAGGCAATGACTAAGCTAACAGATACAAAGGGATGCCATGGGTTCCTTCCACAGATTTATGGAGGGGCCAGGAGGAGAGGCTCTAAGTGGGTCTGCTAAACCCTGACGCTCCTATAGGTACCCAGCTGAGTAGAGGAGAGAAGGACTCAAAATAACCTAGAATTGGTGGATGGTAACTAAGATGAGTGTGTTACTCACTCAGTCATGTCCAACTCTTTGGATTAGGGCCCACCAGACTCCTCTGTCCATGGGATTTCCCAGGAAAGAATACTGGAGTGGGTTTCCATTCCCTTCTCCAGGGGATCTTCCTGACCCAGGGATTGAACCCAGGTCTCCTGCATTGCAGGCATACTCTTTACCATCTGAGCCACCAGGGAAGACTGGGAACTAAGGAGATCAGTGTAAATCAACACAGATGATTTCTCTGTGCTCTGGGGAATGGAAAGGCTGTGCTAAAGAACTGAGCAGACTGATATTCAGTGAAATAAAGGCATGTTGTCTGGGTCCTCTTACCTCTTACAACCCAGCAATAGATGCCTGGACTTCTGACTTTTGATTGCAGTGAGTTGCAGTGCATCATCATTTGGCAAAATCCAGTACCTTCTTTTGCTTGTTTGAAAATAAGCCAAATGTCCATGGTAATTTACCGGTCAGAAATGAAAGGGGGAACTAGTAAATGATGGGGAAATAATGGGCAAATAGATAGTGAGGGATAAAAGTCTCTTCCATAAGATGGGAGAGGAAAGTGGGATGAGAAAGTGGGGGAAATTCTATTTAAAGACATTATTGGTAAAATACTAGTTACATTCTTCTTATTCTCGGAATTAGGGGCTTCCCAGATAAACCCACGATGGTATTTTGATCTTACTTGACTCTAATCAAACTGTGGTCATGCCTCCTCTCTGTTATCACAGGCACCACTCTCCCTCCTTAGTTCATTCACTGGTTTTCTTTGCAGCACTATTGCGCCACACTTGGAAAATCCCAGTGTACCAGCTGCACCAGCAAGTCAAGCCTTTCTATTTTGCAAAACCTTCACAAAATGCTTTCTATTAAATAGTGTTCACTGGAAATAATACCATTATCATGATCCCTTGAGGAAAGAGACATTAGACATCCTGGTGAAAGTGGCAGCCATCCCCAAGATGCTGTGACAACCCTGTTATCTTCTCTTTGTGACACTTCACACTTGCACCAGAAACAGTTATTCTCAGCAAGAGCCAGTGCAAGGATTGCTTCAGCAGGTCTGCCTTTTATGTAGAGCTGTGACTGGTTAGTTCTATCCTCGTATCTCCTCTGACAATAAAAGGTTGACCTTTACTTCAGGAGAAAGTTCATATCTAGTTGATGCTTTGTTTAAGAAGTCTAATTAGGATGATTGGTTCGAAGAGTTGAAGTGAAAAGTATGTATTTGAATTACATTCACTCCTTTTAAGTTTCAGGTCCTCACTTTTAAAAATCTGAAGTCCTCAGCTCCCACTTCACCCGAACACATCCAGGTGTCACCTGTCAGTGTCGTATGCATTGGCCCTTCCTGGTCTCAGAGGTAGTACTTACAGTCAGTTCCTTGCTGCCAGAAGCAACTTCTACCTCCTGACCACATACTCCCTGCCCAAGCGAGACGTTTGTAATTCAGTGTTCAAGTTTGATTTGCCTTCAGAGAAGATCTCTTTGAAGCGCCTTAGTTGCAAGCAAAAAAAAAAATCATTTTAGAATTAAATTTCTTCCTAATTTGTTTCTCACCCTCTCCTTCCTCCTGACAATTTTATGGCACTGCACAGGTTTCTGAGAGGTTCCTATAAGTTATTTCACTTGTTCTTCACTATCGTCTGTAAGCAGGTATGGCAGATTTACTTGTGAGGAAACTGAGATATTCAGGGGTCCAGTAAATTGGCCAGGGGCTCCCAGATGGCAGATGATAGAGAAATGACTCAGTGCCAGAGTTCCTGTTGCCTAACCCAGGGCTCTGACAGTTATTCCCTTCATTCCTTGGCTGTGATCTTCCACAAAGAACCACCCTTGTGGCTCCTGATCATTTGCATGAACTTTCTTGGGACTGCTGTCTTTGAGATTGGTGTCCCCTTCTTTCCACCTGTCTCATCTCTGACCACCCTTGACAAATAGTGTGCAGCAGATGGAATCAGAGCCTTACCTCTGTGTAGGTAGCTAATGCCCTTCTCCCCACCACATACCCAGAAACAGCCCTCCACCCATGGCTGATGGAAGTGCGTACATAAATTCTCAGCTCCTTTACCTCACTGGTAGAATAGGAAGAATATTCTACATTTTGTCGCGTTGTTTCTCAGTTCAGTTCAGTTGCTCAGTCGTGTCCAACTCTTTGTGACCCTATGAATCGCAGCACGCCAGGCCTCCCTGTCCATCACCAACTCCCGGAGTCCACCCAAACCCACGTCCATTGAGTCAGTGATGCCATCCAACCATCTCATCCTCTGTCGTCCCCTTCTCCTCCTGCCCTCAATTTTTCCCAGCATCATGGTCTTTTCAAATGAGTCAGCTCTTCGCATGAGGTGGCCAAAGTATTGGAGTTTCAGCTTCAGCATCAGTCCTTCCAATGAACACCCAGAACTGGTCTCCTTTAGGATGGACTGGTTGGATCTCCTTGCAGTCCAAGGGACTCTCAAGAGTCTTCTCCAACACCACAGTTCAAAAGCATCAATTCTTCGGTGCTCAGCTTGTTTCTCAGGTGCTTTGATTAGTATGCCGCTCAGTAATACTCCCTCTACTGGCTTCTTTTCCTTCACTGTCTCACTTAGTATTTCCACACCAGTGTTTCCCGGGATCACCTACCACACAAACTAGTTGTATTCAAATTCTGTCTCACAGTCTGCTTCTGAGAGAACCCAAACTAAGAAATGCATGCCCCCTCATCGCAACCTGCCTTCCTGGCTGGGATTTCCAGCCTTCGGTATGAAGAAGGAGTTCTGCTCAAAAAAATTCCCTTGGCCTTAAGGAACTACTTCTGCTTTAACTACCAACTTCCAGATTGGTCCTAAGTCTGACCATTACCATGCCATCCTCATAGCTTGTGTATAGGTGTTCTAAACACATCTCCTCTCCCTGCACCGTCATACCTCCACCTCCAATACCATAGCCCCATCAATTCTTGGTGTTCAGCTGGATGGATGGATGGTATGGCACAAATTGATGAGGGTATATTCTAGCGGGAACAGCAGGAACAGAAGACAGAATGCATGTGTACATGTGGAACTAACAGGAGTTTCTATATGTCTGGAGAGTTCTGTATGTCTAAGGAGGAAGGAGAAGAGAAAGCTGGTGACAACCACTGGGGGAGCAGAGATTATGTCCAGAAGAACTGAGCATGCTCTGCAAAGTTTGCATTTTATCCTGAGGTCAGCCAGTCAGCTCCCAAAGATTTCAAGCAAGAGAGTACTAAGTTTAGATTCGTATTAAGAAAAGTTATGGGGATTCCCCTGTGGTCCAGTGGTGGCCCAGTTTCACTGCCCAGGACACGGGTCAAGGAACTAAGATCTCACAAGCCGAGAGGTGCAGCCAATTAAAAAAAAAAATTTAACCCAAAGGTTCTGTGGAGGGTAGTTTGGAGTATACTATTATCTAAAATCAGATGATGGATGTGAAAGCACAATGTAAACTGGGAAGATGATTCCAGGTGCAATATTTGGAGTCCTGAGGTAAATTACCCTAGGAGTCCTCATTTACATGGCATAGTGCCTGCCTCTATTCACTCCTCCAGCCCAAATCTGGGACTCCCAGTGGCAGGAGGCAGCAGTGGAGGTATTCCATCAAGATTGATTCAGCATCTTCAGGAGCCTGACGGGTGACAACCCATGGGGTAGCAAACAGTCGGACACGACTGAGCACACACAGTCTTCCAGGCATTGGGATTGTGTTGGGGTCACTTAATGCCCGACCCTATCCTTAGTTGATTTCACTGTGCAACTTGCAGAACCGGCAGCCTCTGGACCCACCCACATGTCCCTCCACAGGCCTAATTGCAAGATTCTGTAGTAGCTTCAAGTAGTAGTTTCAAGGCTCCACTGTAGTTTCAAGGCTCTGATTATACTGCACCCAGTGATGGAAACTGATGGGAGACTAAGAGGGGGCAGAAGCTGAGGACAGTACTGGGTGGGGAGAATATACATGTTTCCTAATAAATTGTTGGAAAGTGGACATATACAAATAATTTCGGCATGCTTTTTACATTAACAGCACTTGAGGATTTTGCATTTAAAAATGAAATGTTTTCTGTGCTTGTGACTCTCCTTTTCTGCTAAAAGAAAACATAATGCAGCTGAACCTAAATGAGATGTATTTAAAAATTCAGTGACATTTTAGCAACAGTGTGAATAAAAACTAAATGGTGCTTTGCCTTGAATGAAACAAGAGCATTTGCTAACTTTGATAATATAAAAAAACAAGTTATTTTTTCCTTGTATAATATTAATTCCCTAAATAAACACTATGGTTTTGCATTATAATATTCTGGATAATAGCTACTTTATAGCTAATATTAATCCTCTAAATATGACAGCACACAATAGATTCGCATTTCAATATTTTTGGTAATGGTTGGTTTATGTCAGAGGGAATAAAGGTTCTTATTTGATATAATCTCTGCATTATCTTTTCACATACTATTTTTGATTAAATGTTCCCTTCCAATATCAGAACTGACCTTTTACAGAAATCTCTACACCAGAGCAGAAATTGATCTCATAAGGCAAAGGGATATTAAATAACAGAGCTTGGCAAGGATGTATAATATTATCGTATCCTGGTCTAGCATTTTGCTGCTTGTGCATGCTGCTGCCTTCTTAAAGTTACAATTAACATTCATAAGTAAGCTCATTAAGGCCACTAAGAGGAAACACAAATCAGCGAGGGTGATGAAAACCAAGACGTATATCAATAATCATCTTGGCACACTACTCAAAAATCATGTCCAAGAAAAAAAAGTTTTAAAATAAACAAGACAGAGCTTCTTTTAAAAAAAAATTCATTTATTTATTTGGCTGCACCGGGTCTTATCTGCAGCATGTGAACTCTTCGTTGCAGCATATGGGATCTAGTTCCCAACCAAGGATTGAACCCTGGCCCCTGCATTGGGACCATGGAATCTTAGCTACTGGACCAACACGGAAGTCCCCAGAGAGCCTCTAACTTAATCTTTGCTTTTGCATTCTAAATTCCCCCTCTGATGGTCTCCCAAAAATGGGTTCGCTTTCAAAATAATGTAGAAATGGAGAATGGACTTGCACTGGGTGTGTCTGCATTTTTCTCCTCTGTCAGTCTTCGCAAGCCTTCATTTCCGGTGTGCTTCTCCAGGCTTTAGAATGTTTACATGGCCCATTCCATTTTTTTGCTCTAGGGCAGTAGAAAGGGAGCATGGCTAATTTTAGAAGGAATAAGAAGACAGTTGTGCAAGATGTAGAAAATGAGAATATTTATAACTTTTCTGGAGAAAAAAAATCCGAAAAACCAAATTTAGATCTTGTAAAAATTTTTAGCTAAAAAGCCTTAATATTTTCCATAACCTCCAGCGCTACAAAGAGGAAAGGACTGCCTTGACAAAAATGTTCTCTCTTTTTAAAGATAGTAATGGGGGGAAAGGAGCTATAGATTCTATAATAAGTATACAATTAACCTTTGAACAACATGGGTTTATTCAGCATGAGCCCACTCATACATGGATTTTTAAAATAAATATACTAGATTGAGATGAGTTGATGATGTCAGCCAAGTTTTCCTCATCACTGACTTGTTACGTGAGCAGTGAATCTCTACCATACTTGGAATTAAGCCTTATGTTGGCCATCTATGTAACAGTGATGCTTGATTTTCCAAATGAGCCCAGTCATCTTTGAATCCTCCAATGACTGAAGTCAGAAGGTCTGTCAAGTCTTACTCTGAATTCCTTTCCCAAAAACCATCTTATATTTTACAGTGCTTTCTACAACCTGGTAACTAACACTTAATGTTCTTAAATAAGAGACAATTTACAGGTTACTAAGCATTTTTGACCTACTGATAAGTTCCAGGCTCTGAAGGGTGATGTGGAAACTCTCCTCCATACACAGACCACAGGTACCAGCATCCTCTGGGAGGTCATTAGAAATGCAGAGTTTGGAGCCCTTCCTCAGGCCTAATGAATCCAAATTTGCAATTTGACAAGATCTGCAGGAGTCCCACACACACAACTGTCTGAGAAGTTCTGATATAAATGACTGAGGAAAACTAGTTCCCACACAGGCACCAATGTGATGGGACCTTTCTGGAGGAAATTCAGGGAAGAGGGGGATACTCAGAAAGAGGCCCCCAAATCTACCCATTTGCAGACACATATCTTAAATAGAGGTCATAGCATTTCACGCCACAATCAGAGATAAGTTTTAAGAAAGGATAGCTTCTGGGAGGATACTGACTACATCCTCATACATACCTGCTTGTCCTGACTCCACAGCTCTGGTTTTTCCTACCACCTTGGCATATCTGCCCAAGGAAAGCCTGTGCTGAGCAGATAGGGACCAATTACAGTGCCTGAGCATTAGGTTCCAGGGGTTGGGCCTGAGGTGGCACTCGCACCCCACTCATATCCCAATACCTTTTAAATCATATGCCCCCAAACAGCGACCTAGTGCACAAAAAATAAAATACTACTTCCTGAAGCCAGAAGTTTTATTCCTGAAATCTATCCTCCAACATCTACACACATTGTCAACAGGATGGAGGTTGCTTGCTGAGAAGCCGGCCTCTGAGTTTGGGTGCCAGCCCGTCACTTACTGTGTGGCCTTAGACAAATGATTTAATGGCTCTGATCCTCACTTTCCACATCTGTACACCCAGCCATAATAATAGCTCCCATCTCCTGGAGTAATTGTGAGGGCTCAATAGGTTAATACAAATAAAGCATTTTTAGCACCACCTAACACAGAGTAAAAACTCAGTAAGCAACAGCTACTGTTACTATCATCATTACTATAATTGTTATTATTATTACTGATTACTGGAGACCCGCTTCTGACTGAACATGAATGAGCTCTCTCTGGGTAGAGTTGTTCAATCAGTTCCATAGGCACACCATCCCCAGCTGTTTTTCATCCAGTTCATAATTCTCAAGGAAATGAATTTTTGTAAATTACTGTGACAAACAGGACTAAAATCTGATCGTGGAGTCTCATCACTGGAACACAGCCCTAATCTGCCAGAGCACTAATGATCAGAGCTTGAGTTAGTGACTCAGGCTTGAGTTACTGACTCAGGGTTGTTTGCTGGCCAACCCCTCTTCCCTGCGTAAGTACCCGTAAGCCACTCAATTTAATCATTCATTCTAGAGTTCTGAGCAAACTCAGTTTCCAGTCTGAGGTGGGAACTCTGGAGAAATTCAGACATCTTCCCCTTTTCCAGTCTTTGAGCTCTCTTCTTGCCTACAGTTCCTCAGAATGACCAGCCACGGCTCAGCAATTTCATCTGCATTTGTCTGATTTCTCTCGGATTGTCATTTTTCTGTGTCAGAAGACATCAATCCATTTATAGCAGCTTGTGGCTCTCTGCTGATCTTCTCACTTATCTCTGCCTTCAATTCCCCTTAACCAGACATGTTCTGACCTTTCTGAATTCTCTCTGCTGCCCACTGACATGACCCCATCAGACCCAAGCAGTCAGGCTAATCCCATTTTATTCTTTGTGAGCCAGGATAAATTGAAAAATCTACCCCCAAAAGAGTTAGCTTTGATTCATTTGGGGTTGAAATAGTCATGATAATAGTTTTACAGGCTTGTGTTTGTTCTTTTATAAATCAGGGAATGTCGGATGGGACTTTGAACCTAAAGTTGAGGACAGAGAAGTAATAAGTAGCTCCACATTCTAAAGATGAGAGGATGTTGGGAGTTTGGAGATTTATGTGAGCATGGAAACTGGAGCCTGCTTCTAGCCTGGAGGTGTAGAACAGGTGGATCAAGGTGGATGCTGAACAGCCCACCCTAGAAGGCTGGTGAAGAAGGTTGGCAGTGTGCTTGCATGGCATAGGCTGGCAAGACAAGAATGAGTACATTTCCTGCAGGCCAAGGAGACACTGAAGAAGAAGGTACCTGGACTTAAGCAATGGTACCTCATCCCACTCAAGAGGGCTGCCCGCTAGACCAAGGGACCCTCAGTAGTGAAAGGCTTGGGGAAGGCACCCAGTGATGGTAGCTGATGGAGAGGGAGGAAAAAGAGGCTGAGACAGACCTCCGCAATCAGAGACCTATATCTTAGGGAGGCCCTCCAGGGTCTTCTAAAAGAGTACATGTACCCCCATGGATCATCTGGGCATGTTAAAATGCCAGTTCTCATGCAGTGAGTCTGGGATGGAACTCTGCATTTCCAACAAGATCCCAGGTGATCCAGATTCTGTTGGTCCATGAACTAACTTGGAATATCCAAGCCCTAAATCACCAGTTCTCAAACTCTGGTCTTGGGATCCTTTTGCAACCTTAAAGATTATTGAGGTCACAAGAAAATTTTATGTGCCTTATAATGATTGATATTGACTGAATTCAAGCTTAAAACTGAGAAATTTTAATATTTATTGAACAATTCATTAAATAATACATTAAAACCCATTACGAGTTATCATAAAGAACCTATCTTTATGAAAAGATAACTATATTTTCCAAGGGAAAAGAAAATATTGAATGGCATTGCTTTACATTTTTGCAAATTTCTGACTTAGAAGACAGCTGGATTCTCACACATCTGCATCTGCATTCAGTCTGTTACCTCATGCAGATAGGTAGTTGGAAAAGAAAGGAATGTTTTAATGGCCTTTTCAGGTAATTATAAGTACTCTTCTTTGATATCACACTAAAAGTCTATAAGATATTTTCTTAAAGATTAGTTAGAATGTGAAATCTGAAACCACAACAATGAACTTTTCATGCTCTGTTACATTAAAATCCATCTGTGTAGCACTTTGAATGGACCCACACATGATTTTGTAACATCATGTATCCATAATTTCAATATATTGGCTCACTGAACTGTGCAGATGTTCCCAATGTTTACATATTTCATTATATAATTTCAAAAAGTCACATTCGTTAATCTTACCAGTGATCTCACCATCAGCTCACCAGAAATTTAAGAACTAGGAAGCTTTCATGCTCAAAATGGTGGATACAAGTTTTACAAAATTTTACTTTTGCTTGAAATCTAAAATTTTATCATTGACAACAAACGGTATCTGTTGTTTTTCTTGAAGTGGCAGGTTTCCTTCAATTGTTTACAGGAAAATGACTGCCAAATACCTGAGTCTAACAACCAGAGCTTGTCTGTTAGGAGTTTTTCCCAGTCAAAATTATTTTCCAGGAAGATAAGTGGCTAGTTCAGTTCACAAATCAACCCACCATACACATAATTTTTCTCAAGATAACCATCATGCCTCAGTATACAGCCAGAGTGCTTTCTGCACGCTTCCCATTTTATCACACAGAGTATTAAGAAGACATATACTCAAAGGTCAGTATTTAACACAATTAATAATTTTTACTGCTTTGTCAAGGACATTCTTAATTGAAACTGGATTCTGTTTTGTTTTGTTACCAAGAGTGACAGCAATGAAGAACACCATAACTATTAGTAGAGCTTATTGTCACTGCTTTGATTTGGGCGAAGGGACAGTCAACCTTATCCCCAACTGCTTTTGCACTATCATTGCAAATGCCAACACAGCGAAAAAGACAAATAACATCTCAGCGTCAGTAAGCAAATAGTTTTGATCTCACAGACCAAAGAAAGGGTCTCTGAGAACCACCGCCCTAAGGAACTCACCATGTGCCCCCTAATAAAGTCAGCATTTGGAAAGCTGCCAACAGAGGGTGCAGAGGCCTGGCGGTGTGTGCCCTCAAAGCCACAACCACTGAGAGAGCAACAATAGCATCCCAATAAGTAAAGATGTATTTTGCATTACGTGAAGGATACATTTAGAGCTGGATCAGACCATTTCAACACAGCTCAAACTTAGGCTTGGGCAAGGAGAGGAAATGAGAGATTGAGGTCAAAGTTGAGATTGAAACTTTAAGCTGGACTGGACTTCTCATAATTAAAAGTGACCAGAAAGTTATGGAATCTGCCCAAGATGTTATTAAGAAAACGGGAAGGGTAATAAGACAGAGCACAGTGGGAAACAGAGATTAAAGGGAATAAAACACTTTCATGTCTCTATCCCCACTGAGTTGAAACTCTTCATTAGAAAGTTATGTCTAGTCCCCCTTCCATTTATAACACATACATATTTGGGCTAATTGAAAAGCTCCCTATGTGACATGCCATATTCCTTTTTCCCTTGTTAACATCATATCATTCATCTATTCAACAAAATTCGACTGAATGCCTACTGTGTCAGGCACTGTTCAAAAGGCTTGGGAAACACTAATAAAAAAACAGATGGATATTGTTGGTAGAGCTTACATTTGTAACTGTTACTTTTTAAAGCTTTTGTCCGGTTAGCCATGGAGGCTCAGGTGCAAAGCATGCTGGAATTTTGGAGCCACATAGCAGGGTTCAGTAGAGCTTGGCAAAACATTCTGAGTAGTCCATAAAGCCAGGCCCAAGGAACAAGGTCAGTAATCTATATCACAGTGTTCCAGGGCCTGCTGGCTCCAACAGTCAAGGTTATCTGATAATCTGGTGGGCAGATGCCCAAGAGCAAAAGGCTCTGGGCAAGATTCATAAGAGTGACAGCATCTTGATTTCAGTGGGATGGAAGAGGAACCTAATCCCAGCCAGTATCTGGAGGCACAAAGGACAGGGGCAACTCTTTTGAGGAGGGGGACCTGGCGAGGGGTTGGCCAGGGAAGGGTCTTTGACAAATGAACTGGTCTTCGTCAAATGAACTGGTCTTCTTCTGGGAACGTGAGTAGTAGGAACAGAAACCAGCTTACAGGCTGGAAAGGACACTCTGGACCGGATTCAGAACAAAGAGCAGTTCAGGGGGTATGTGGTTGCCTCCTGCTGAGCTCTTTAATGGGTGTGTTCCACGTCCAGTGAAAGACCAGTAAAGGTGCCACACTCTGAAAAGACATATAATATCAAACAAAAACAACTTTAAACCAGAAAATAAGTACAAGGAAGTCCAACAAAGTTCTACTTTTGCTCATGATGTCGTCTTCAAAGTAGTCTCAGTATCCACTTCCTTCAAATGGGCATTTGTGTGGGGAAGTGCGGGGTTCCTGCACTGTAGCATGTGTGTGTGCCGTGCTGTCTCAGGGGTCATCTGTGCTGCTCTGTCCCTAGCCCAACAGGGAACGTAAAGGACATACGATAGGAAACTTCAGAGTGAACCACTAGCACTCATGTGATCAAGCCTGAGCAGGCCCTTTTTTTTTAAACAATTTTATTGGAGTATAGATGATTTATAATGTTGTATTAGCCTCAGGTATGTGGCAAAGTAAATCAATTATACACATACATGTATCTACCCTCTTAGAGTCTTTGCCCATATAGATCATTACAGACTATTGAGTAGAGCTCTGTGTGCTATACAGCAGGTTTTTATTAGTTATCTATTCTATATATGGTACTGGGCATATGTCAATCTCAGTCTCCCAATTTATCTCCCCACCCCCTGCAACTTATCCCCTGGTAACCATAAGCCTGTCTTCCACATCCATGACTCTACTTCTATTTTTTAGAGGAGTCAAGGTGTTTGAGCACCAACTTCCCTCAGTCATTGATTGAAGCTGCATCTGGCTGGTATGAATTCCCTGATACTTCTGGCCTCCAAAATCATAGCCTTCTGGTAAAAAGATGAAGGTGCTAGGAAATGGCAATCGGGTTGAGTGCTCTGAAATTGTAAGGGTTAAGGAAATATAGTCAGGGACTCACCGTCATTTGCTACACCAGCTAAATCAACCTGCCTGTGTGTGGGACTAGAATCTACATTTTGAACAAGTTCCTCAACTTATACAAGTAGTACAAGTGAGATTGAATTTCTAATTTCCTAATGACCCCTGTAAAGAAAAAGATACTTCTATTCTGTCATCCCTCCCCACTAGGAAAAAAATCAAGTTTTAGTAAGCCCTCCTTTTCTTCTAACAAAAGCATAGAACTTGAGTCTACCACTCACCATTATTATCCCTAGGCTGACTTTCCATTTTGTACCAGGGGAGCTATTTTAGACAAACCCTGTGAACTTAAATAGGGAAAGTGATTCATTGGCATGTAAGGTCCGTTTCATGTTGATGTCAGGATGGAGAAATCAGATGGTGCTAAATGTTCTCTCAGGTCAATATTTGATGACTTCATAGCTTTCACCAGCGTTTTTAATGGTTCAACATTTAGCACTCAAGTCTAGGAGCTTTTTGTCAGCTCTTTGTGTGGGGGGAGGCAGCGGGGGGAGATGCTATTGAAAGGTTTTTTCAAAAGGTTAGTTAATGCACTAAGGCATGGATTTCATTACATGATCGCATAACACTGAGTGGCAGAACATATAGTGGGCAATCTAAAAATAATTACTGCTCAGATGTCGATTAACCAAGGGTTGGCCATGAGCCGGACTTTTGGAAATGTGAAGCTGGAGTCTGAGAGAGCAGGTTCCTGGGACCCCCATAAGGCTACAGGTTGGAAGCAACTTAAATCAAATTCCTGCTATTGCAGGTCTCACTCACCTTCCATAATCATAAGCTAGTCCATGCCCACAGGAACTGCAAAGGGCTAATGCAGCAATATCTTAGTCTTTCTTTGCTACAGTCAGGAGCCACCTTATGAATACATATTAAGCATCAGTCTAGATTGTCTGTCGTGAGTGTCCTGCTCTTTCTGTAGTTTTGCCCTACCTATGAAAGTGTGGTAATTGACTGGATACTAAGGGAAGCCAGAGAAACTAGCCCAGAGTGGAGCTGAAGGTTCTCCTATGAAAACACTCAGGAGAGATAGGGAAGTGAATTCAGGTAACTGAGACTGACATTCTGAACTTCCACCCTCTGCCAAAGCACTCATCGTGTTGTCATGTCTTTGTCTCTTTCCTCGTCTCTCTCCTCCCTTCTGCCACCCTCACTGATGGCTCCTTGAAGGCAGAGCTAAGTCCTGTTCATTCGTGGTAGGTTCCAGCGTTTTTTGTCAATGGTTGTTCAGCAGTTAGTTGTGATTTTGATGTTTTTTTAAGAAGGGGGTGAGCTCATGTCCTCTACTCTGCCATCTTGAGCTAATCCAAGCCCTGTTCATTCTCAAATCTTCTCTGCCTAGTATCCAGTAAGCTCACACTGTATTTTGGTTGAGTAAACAAATGAGTAATGATTATTTTTCAAAAGAGACTTGTAATGCCAGAAAATAAGGAAGTGCTGAAAGAAAGAAAGAGGAGGAAAGGAGGGAGGGAAGAAGAAAGGAAGAAAGAAAATACAAGAGCCAACTGAAAGACTTCTCAGTAGTCAAAGTTGGAACAGTTGGACTAACAAAATAAAGTAGTATTGGATTATAACTCAAAGTATAAAATAAATATAGAGTCCATACTGATATAAACAAATTATTGAATAAATTAATAAATGAGAAGAAACAAATTTTCCATGCAGAACAACTGAAAATAAATTTTGTAGATACTCCACCCTACAGAAAGGAGACCCTAACTTCCCACTCCTTAAAAGTGGGCTGTGCAGAGTGACTCCCCTGCAAAGAGGACTGCATGGAAAGGGGGAAAAGAGGAGTAACCTTGCTGTAAAGAGACCTGTATTAGCCGAATGACCAGTATTAATGTCAAAAGTCATCGATCATGTATAATAGATGGTATGTACCCCTGATATGCTGTGAAAGTGCTGCACTCAATATGCCAGCAGTATGCCAGCAAATTTGGAAAACTCAGCAGTGGCCACAGGACTGGAAAAGGTCAGTTTTCATTCCAATCCCAAAGAAAAGCAATGCCAAAGAATGCTCAAACTACTGCACAACTGCACTCATCTCACATGCTAGTAAAGTAATGCTCAAAATTCTCCAAGCCAGGCTTCAGCAAAACGTGAACCATGAACTTCCAGATGTTCAAGCTGGTTTTAGAAAAGGCAGAGGAACCAGAGATCAAACTGCCAACATCCGCTGGATCATGGAAAAAGCAAGAGAGTTCCAGAAAAATATCTACTTCTGCTTTATTGACTATGCCAAAGCCTTTGAGTGTGTGGATCACAATAAACTGTGGAAAATTCTGAAAGAGATAGGAATACCAGACCACCTGACCTGCCTCTTGAGAAACCTATATGCAGGTCAGGAAGCAACAGTTAGAACTGGACATGGAACAACAGACTGGTTCCAGATAGGAAAAGGAGTATGTCAAGGCTGTATACTGTCACTCTGCTTATTTAACTTATATGCAGAGTACATCATGAGAAACACTGGGCTGGAAGAAGCACAAGCTGGAATCAAGATTGCTGGGAGAAATATCAATAACCTCAGATATGCAGATGACACCACCCTTATGGCAGAAAGTGAAGAGGACCTAAAAAGCCTCTTGATGAAGGTGGAAGAGGAGAGTGAAAAAGTTGGCTTAAAGCTCAACATTCAGAAAACTAAGATCATGGCGTCTGGTCCCACCACTTCATGGGAATTAGATGGGGAAACAGTGGAGACAGTGGCAGACTTTATTTTTTGGGGCTCCAAAATCACTGCAGATGGTGATTGCAGCCATTATATTAAAAGACGCTTACCCCTTGGAAGAAAAGCTATGACCAACCTAGACAGCCTATTAAAAAGCAGAGACATTAATTACTTTGCCAACAAAGGTCCATCTAGTCAAAGCTGTGGTTTTTCCAGTGGTCATGTATGGATGTGAGAGTTGGACTATAAAGAAAGCTGAGTGCCGAAGAATTGATGCTTTTGAACTGTGGTGTTGGAGAAGACTCTTGAGAGTCCCTTGGAGTGCAAGGAGATCCAGCCAGTCCATCCTAAAGGAGATCAGTCCTGGGTGTTCATTGGAAGGACTGATGCTGAAGCTGAAACTCCAATACTTTGGCCACCTCATGCGAAGAGTTGACTCATTGGAAAAGACCCTGATGCTGGGAGGGATTGGGGGCAGTAGGAGAAGGGGATGACAGAGGATGAGATGGCTGGATAGCATCACCGACTCGATGGACATGAGTTTGAGTGAACTCCGGGAGTTGGTGATGGACAGGGAGGCCTGGCGTGCTGCAATTCATGGGGTCGCAAAGAGTCGGATGCGACTGAGCGACTGAACTGAACTGAACTGAACCCATGATATGATGTGATGACAACAACACTTTACCTTCATGATCTTACTCCCCCAAACCCATCACCCCAGTTCAACCAGAAGAAAAAAATCAGAAAAATCTCAATAGTGGAGCATGCTGAATAGTACCTGACCAGCCTCCCTCAAAACTGTCAGGGCCATCAAAAACTAGGAAACTCTGAGAAATTGTCACAGCCAAGAGGAACCTTAAAAGACATGACAACTAGACATAATATGGTATCCTGGACGAGAGCCTGAGAAAAGGACATGAGAGAAAAACTAAGGACATCTGAATAGACTATGGGCTTTCGGTTAATAATATATCAATTAGAGTTCATGAATTGTAACACATGTATCTTGCTAACAAGTTAGTTTGGGAGGAAACTGTACGCGAGGTAGTAGGAGAGGTGAGGAATGTGGGAACTCCCTGTAGGATCTTATCTATTTTTCTGTAAATATAAAACTGTTCTAAAAATCAAAGTATTTTTTAAAAAGAGAGAAAGAAGGTGAGAAGGAAGGGAGGAAGGGAAAGAGTGGAAGAGAAAGAAGAAGACAGAGGGTTTAGATCTGTGCTCTAGGCCATGGCCAGGTCTGCTTACAGAAAACTTGTAAGTAACCATAAATGGGAAACTCCTAGGACCCACAGTGTAGGCATGGATCTGAGGCCTCTGTGATGTTCCAGCAAGAATTCAGGCCTGAGCGAGGGGCTTGCCAGACTACTGCCTGACCTGATTATACAAGTTGTTTCTAGATGGTGACATGGATGGGGTTTAAAAGGCAGTGGGCCCACAGCTTTGGGTTCCTCTGACTTAGGAAACGTCTCAATGTCTTCAGACAGCAAGATCACTAAGAAAAGCAAGAGAAGAGATGGGGAGCTGCATCAGCCTCGTTGCATCCTCATCTCTCTCATTTGCATGGTTTTTTGTTTTCACTTCTTTTGGGAGAAAGTGGAAGTGAAAGCCTCCTTGAGGTGAGCTTAGGTCAATCCCACCCATCCTTGCCAGCCGACCAGAACCTGGCCTAATCCCTCTGTAATTGTGGACTAGGTGGGATGTGAGAGTATCTCACCCGGTGAATACTGCTGACTTCTTCCACTGTGAATACTGTGTCTGGCCTGCCCAGTGAGCTACGTCTATTGAGAGCTTTCTGGGTGCTGGGTGCTTTATTTCTTTGGAATAATTTTTGGCATCTTTCTGTGTTGTTGCAGTACTGTTCCCATTTATGTGGAGGGGGTACTCCTTCCCCACCTGGAAATGGAAACTTGACATTTTCAGAGGGCCTATGGTGGAATCACAAAGTCTGCAGTCCAAATTCTATTTCTTTCTGGTCCATCAGTGAAGCTGCTCAGTCGTGTCCGACTCTTTGTGACCCTATGGACTGAAGCCTACCAGGCTCCCCCGTTCATGGGATTTTCCAGGCAAGAGTACTGGAGTGGGTTGCCATTTACTTCTCCAGGGGACCTTCCCGACCCAGGGAAGATAATCCCGGGTAAATCCCGGGTCAGTTAGATAGCCTTATATGGGGATTAGCATAACCATGGCCAAGAGTCAGAGACCCTGGGTTTTATTTCAGTTCTGACACTGACTAGTTGGAACATGCCTCAGTACTGATATTGACAGACACTCTGTGGTGGTAACAGCACAAAATATGCTGAGGATTTGGTCACATCTCTTTATTCCTTTCATTTTTATAATAAACATTTATGTTTGAGTTTCCAGTGTTCACACAGACCCTATCTCACTTGCTTTTCAAAAGAATTCTCTGAGATAACTAGAAGAGTGGTTTTTGTCTCTGTTTTGAAGAAGAGTAAGCCAGAGCTCAAAGAAATTAAGCAACTGGTAACAAACTAATGTGGCAACAAAGACAGCCAGGGTGTGGGCAACTCAGCAAATGGCTCCTCCTGAAACCTACAGTCAGGAGCCATCTTATGTCTGTTAAATATCAGTTTAATGGTATTTCCTGGGCTGCCCTTCCTACTCTTCTTTTAAGTTCCATTGATTGGATTTTTTTTTAATCTCAAACTCTCATAAGTCTCCAAGTTGGGCTTGTTGTTAAAAATGAAGAAACAGGTTCAAAGTTACTTGCCCAGTACCATACATCTCAGCAGTGTGAATCCAGACCTAATAAGACAACAGAACTCCTGTCCTTCCCTCTCAGGCATGGTTCTTTCCTCAAGCTACACCCTTCCTGAGTGACATCCCTCACTCCTGTGACATGTTAACCATCAGATCTGTCTCTAGCCCAGACTTCTCCTGAGCTCCAGGCCCATTTATGCAACAGCCTGCTGGCCATCTCCCCTTGTGTGGCCCATACACATGTCCAGGCCAACACATCCTAAACTGAGCTCATACACTTCCCAAACCTGCTCCTCCTTGGGGGCTTCCATCTACAGCTAGTAGTGCCGCCGTCCAGTCCACTGCACAAATCTGAAACGTGGAAGTCCTGTGACAGCCCTTCCTCTTTCCCCACCCCACCCTCAACTGGTGTGCCTTCTCAGTCCTTTCTCCTAAACCTGTCTCTGACCACTCTGCTGCTTCATCTCTCCTGTGCCTCTCAATCCTTTATCTTCTGCAGTAGATCTCTTGGCCTCAAGTCTCACCCCACCCCTCAAACTCTTCTTGACCTGGCAAAGCAGCCCCCATAGATCTGGCTGTACCTGACTACTGTTGCAGCCTCACCACCCTCACTTAACCTCAAGCACATTGCGTTCAAATCCAAGGTGCATGCAATCCACAAAGAGCCATGCACCTTCTGCCTGGAACACCCTGTCTGCATCTACAAGGCTCAGTTCAGCAGCCACTGTCACATACTTCCTCTAAGAGGCATGTGACTCCCCCAGGAAAGTTGCTTACTGTCTCCTTTGTGATGCTCCTGTACCTTGAGCTTGCCCCTGCTGTGGCCCTTCTAACAATTCTTTGCCGACATGCCCATCTGCCACCACGCTGGGGGATCCTTGAGAACAGAGACGAACCCACTATTCATTCTAGCCCAGTGCCCAAAACATAGTAGGCACGCCATAGACATGCACTGAATGTGTGCTGGAATTCATCATCGCTGACTTTTAGAATCACTGAAGGAAACTTAGAGCAAGTCGTCATTCCAAGCCCTCATTTTACAGATAATGATATCAGGACTGAGAGAGGATATGACTTGCTGAGCTATATAACTACTTGGCAGTGATGGTAATAAATAGATTCAAATCTCCTGAACAGATTCACTCCTTTATCAGCTCTCTTTCCATGATTCCTCATTGCCTCTCAGACTCAAAGTAGAAAAGCCATTACGCCTGTCAGTGTCTCTGTTTCCACTCATAGACAACGGAAATTACTAATGCCTTCCCTTTCTACAGCATAGGGATTTTATTTAATGATGGCTGAATGCTGTCTGTAAAAATACTTTGACTTCAGAGATGAGATACACCACAGCCAAGACTTAGCGGCCTACCACTTTGATTTCAACTTCTCAGTTTACTCTCTCACTTCCTATATTGACTTTTCCTCCCATGCAGCCTGCAGCCCAGTAGAAGCTGCAGGAGAAGGAGATTTGTGATTTCCTCTTCCACTCTAAATAAGGAGAAAGGCATTGTAAATAAAATAAGGCCAAGGTTCCTGCATAGCAGCATTAAAAATGTTGCCATTGATGTTAAGTTCAGAATGAGAATAAAAGGAGATTCAAATTTGGAGTCTTACACTGGGAGTGATTACATTACTCAGAAAATTCACATCCATCCATATGTATATAAAATAGTCTGCCAACCTAGGAGGTTTTTTTTTTTAATTCTGACATTCTTTAAAGGGGAGAGGTGTGTTAACTTGAAAACTAACCGTGTCATAAAAGATGTGGAAGTGTTCCACCTTAAAGGAGGTGAAAGAAGCACAACTAGGTGCTCTATCTTGACCCTACACTGGATCCAGTATTGGAGGAAAACATGCCATAAAAACATTATTAGGTTGCTTGAGCAAATTGGAATGAGAGCACATTATTGATACAAATGTTATATCAGTATTTAATTGATGGAAATTGATCACTCTCTTATGATTAGGGAAGAGATTAGCCTATTTTTTAAAATATATTGTTTTTTTAATTAGAAGATAATTACTTTCAATACTGTGATGGTTTTTGCCAAACATTGATATGAATTGGCATTAGGTATGCATATGTCCCCTCCCTCTTGAACTCCCCTCCCACCACCCACCCAACCCCACCCCACCCCTTTAGATTGTCACAGAGCACTGGCTTTGGGTTCCCTGCATCATACATTGAACCCCCACTGGCTAAGATTAGCCTACTCTTAGGAAATATACACTGAAGTATTTAAGGGTAAGGCCTCATGATGTATATAATTTATCCTCAAATGATTCAGGAAAAACACTCTGAGTGTGTGTGTGTAGATAATATGATAGAAAGATAGATAGATAAATGATAGAGATATTGAAATACAAAGGAAATGAAGTAAGATATTTACAGTAAGTGAATAAGTGAATCTGGGTAAGGCATTTACAGGTTTTATTTATATTATTTTTATTCCTGTAGCTTTTCTGTTAATTTAGAATTATTTCCAAATAATTTTTTAAAAATCATGTGTGAAAAAGACTTTGCATTTGTGATCTTTAAGAAGTTCAATTTGCTATACCTCTATCTTCAGTATTCATGTCCCTGACTATGTATTAAAAACCATAGGGGTTCAGAAGAAAAATAGGCACAATATTTTCTTTAAATAATTCATTTCTAGATCAGAAGAGAGGACATAAACACATAAAAAAAGGAAATAATAATAATAAGCAGCAAATACTGAAATCCAATTGAGTCATGGCAACAAAACGGAAGGCAAAATGGGATTTCAGAGCCTTAGAGAGGAGACAGAATTAGAGTCAGGCCGGTGAGTGGGAGTGAATCCAGAAAGGAGCAGAAGGGAGGAAAGGACACTGTAAGTGGAGAGTAGAGTGGAGCTGAGGTGTGGAGCTGGGAGATCATGGTCTGGCAAAAGAACGATTCGAGAGGTTTCATGGGGGACCAGGGCAAAGATCAGGGTAGAAGGGTAGGTTGGAAACCATCAGAGATGCCTGAAAATGCCAGGTTCAGGAGTTTGGGCTTTATTCCAGAGGCCAGAGGTCAGCAATCTCTTAGAAGTGGCTGGCCCGTCTTTCTTGCGGGCAATACAGATAAAGCTGGGAGCGGGCTGTGCTTATTATCATGTGAAGACAATGAGGAGGCTCAGATACTTCAAGAACATCTTTTTCATAGATCTTACCGGATGTTCTATAAAACTCCTAGAGGAAAACATTGGCAAAACACTCCCTGACATAAATCACAGCAGGATCCTCTATGACCTACCTCCCAGAGTAATGGAAATAAAAGCAAAAATAAACAAATGGGACCTAATTAAACGTCAAAGCTTTTGCACAACGAAGGAAACTATAAACAAGGTGAAGACAGCCTTCAGAATGGGAGAAAATAATAGCAAACGAAGCAACTGACAAAGAATTACTCTCAAAAATATACAAGCAACTCCTGCAGCTCAATTCCAAAAAAATAAACGACTCAATCAAAAAATGGGCCAAAAAACTAAACAGACATGTCTCCAAAGAAGACATACAAATGGCTAACAAACACATGAAATGATGCTCAGCCTCACTCATTATCAGAGAAATGCAAATCAAAACCACAATGAGGTACCATCTCACGCCAGTCAGAATGGCTGCTATCCAAAAGTCTACAAACAATAAATGCTGGAGAGGGTGTGGAGAAAAGGGAAGCCTCTTACACTATTGGTGGGAATGCAAACTAGTACAGCTACTATGGAGAACAGTGTGGAGATTCTTTAAAAAACTGGAAATAGAACTGCCATATGACCCAGCAATCCCATTGCTGGGCATACACACTGAGGAAACCAGAATTGAAACAGACACGTGTACCCCAATGTTCATTGCAGCACTGATTATAATAGCCAGGACATGGAAGGAACCCAGATGTCCATCAGCAGATGAATGGATAAGAAAGCAGTGGTACATATACACAATGGAGTATTACTCAGCCATTAAAAAGAATACATTTGAATCAGTTCTGATGAGGTGGATGAAACTGGAGCCTAGTATACAGAGTGAAGTAAGTCAAAGAAAAACACCAATACAGTATACTGCGTTTAGAAAGATGGTAACGATAACGCTATATGCAAGACAGCAAAAGAGACACAGATGTATAGAACAGTCTTTTGGACTCTGTGGGAGAAGGCGAGGGTGGGATGATTTGAGAGAATAGCATTGAAACATGTATATTATCATATGTGAAACAGATCGCCAGTCCAGGTTCAATGCATGAGGCAGGGTGCTCAGGGCTGGTGCACTGGGATGACCCAGAGGGATGGGATGGGGAGGGAGCTTGGAGGGGGGTTCAGGATAGGGAACACATGTACACCCATGACTGATTCATGTCAATGTATGGCAAAACCCACTACAATATTGTAAAGTAATTAGCCTCCAATTAAAATAAATAAATTTTTTAAAAAAGAAATCCATTTGCAAACAGAACTATCTTTGTGTAGCTAATTCAGTACTTCTTGTTCACAGTTGAGTGTACTTCAGTAGGTAATCATGTCATGCTTTTAACACATGGCCATTTTCAGCTATGTTATTAGCCATTTTGAGGGAATGGGGGAAAATACTTTTGGGGGCTGTGTCACATGGCATGTGGGACCTTCGTTCCCTGACCAGGGATTGAGCCCACGCCCCCTGCATTGGAAGCCTGAAGTCTTAACCACTGGACCACAGGAAAGTCACCAACATTTTTAAAGGATGGAGAGAAGTCATTTTTGAGAATTGAGTGAGAGCAGGAGCATTAATCAGGATAGTTGATGCTGCTGCTAAGTCACTTCAGTTGTGTCCCACTCTGTGCAACCCCATAGACGGCAGCCCACCAGGCCCCACCGTCCCTGGGATTCTCCAGGCAAGAACACTGGAGTGGGTTGCCATTTCTTTCTCCAATGTATGAAAGTGAAAAGTGAAAGTGAAGTTGCTCAGTCATATCCGACTCCTAGCGACCCCATGGACTGCAGCCCACCAGGCTCCTCCATCCATAGGATTTTCCAGGCAAGAGTACTGGAGTGGGGTGCCATTGCCTTCTCCGATAGTTGATGCTACCTGCTGTAATAAAATTAAAAAAAAATCAGTGATTAATGTAGTAGTTATTCTTATTCATTTGTGTCGCAAGCTGGTGCAAGTGGGACAGCTCTCGTCAGTAGGTGCCCCCCAGTCGGTGACTCAGGAATCCAGGCAACTTCTATCTTGTGATACTGCTGTCTTAAAACGTGGCCTCTGGAGTCATCATGGAGAGGAAAGATTGAGAGGGATGAACACACCAGAAATTTTGTGGCCAGGCCTTGAAGTGATGTATATCACTTTGGCCCATGTGTCAGAGCCTAGTCACCTGGCTCAAGCAGACTGCAAGAGCCACTGGAATATGTCGCTGTCCTATGTGCCCAGGAAAATGAAATGAGATGGTGAGTTTGGGGTCCCCCTAAGACCAACTCTGAGACCAGGATATAGGTACTGATCATTTAGGCAAGAAGTGATCTTAGGACCCAAAAAGGAGAGTAGAAGTGAGGCAGAAGCCAATACAGATTATGGTGATGAACGTATTCTGGTCACCTTCAGCTCAGACCTACTGGGGACTACTAGGAGACCACATAAAATTAGCCCCAAGTTATTCCAGCTGAGTGGTGAGCCCGTTGAGCTGTTTATCCATCAGCTTCTGTCCTACTTGGTTGAAGGCTGCTCCCTAGGAAATTAACTCTCTGGCATTTCTGGCAAGCAGGCCAGCATGCTCCAGTTACCAGAGAAAGTCCTCAGGCAGAGAGTACATGTGCTCGCACATGACGCCAGCAGTGTGTACTGAACGGTGAGTGCTGAAGGCATGTGAGAGGGACATCAACAGCATCTGCTACGGGGAGCACCCACCCGTAGCTTCTGAGCTCTCTTTGCCACTCAGATCATTCTGATAGAAGAGCTCCTGGGAGGCCAGAATACACCCTGAGGCTATGGCTCTGGGGTGAGTCCTAGAAATGCATCTTTAATGAGCTCTCCAGGGGGGATCAAGGCTGCCCATTTATAGGTGAGCATCTGGGGCTATCTCCCAGTCTCTTCTCCACCTTCCTGCATCACTTCTCTAGCGAACCACTAGTGAGACTACCCTCCATGGTCACCACTGGCCTGTCCCTTCAAATCTCATTGTCTCCTCCAGTCCTCAACTTAGTCATTTGATAAATCTTTTTATTTCCTTCTTTAAACACTCTTCTTCCTTCTGGGACCACCCCTCCCCACTCTTCTAGTACCTCCCCTGCTTTCGTGGGTGCTTTCTCTGGCCCTGATACCCAGAGCAGCTGACTCCCACAATTGTTCCTGATCACCACACCCAGATTTTGAAAAGAAACCAGAAATGGTAAGTGAATTTGTTGGCAGTGGCTCTCTGAAGCCACATGTTGCAAAGTATTTTGAGGTTCTATGTTCAATTAACTATGACTGCCATGGGTATTGACATAGGGAGCAGCAGCCGGAGTTCAGCTCTGCTGTGGATCTTTCTCAAGCTTCTATTTTACATGATCTGCCTTAACAATCTCCTCTACTCCCAAGGCATATAACCATCATCTCTCTATGTTGGGTGGGCCAAAAAGTTTGTTTGGGTTTCTCTGTAGGATCATATGGAAAAACCTGAAGGAACTTTTTGGGCAATCCAATACATACCACCTAAATATGTATTTCTATTCATGACCTCTCTCAGGAGTTCCAAAGCCATATTTCAAACTCTTTGGAGGACATACATACTTGATATTTATTTTCTAGTTACAACATCTTTCATCTGCATTCTCCATGTCACATGATGGCTTTACTGTCTTTCAAGACACCTCGGCTTAAAACGTTAGCAGCGTCTTTACTCTTTTAATATTTCTTCATCACTTTTCCCTATCATTTACTAGGGTGTGCAACAGATTGTATTAGAATTAGTTGTTTACTCTCTGTCTACCCCAACACACTGTGGGTTAATTGAACAAAATAATCAGTTCCCTGCTGGTCTAGAGGTTAGGACTCAATGCTTCCACTGCTGGGACCTGGGACCATTGATCTTGCTAAGATTCTGAAATCTGCACGGAGTGGCCAAAAAAAAAAAAGAACCAGATTTGCACCTTCAGCTTCCAAAGCTGTTTCTTATACAAAGTAGAGTTTAAGTTCCTGAGAATGTATTACGCATTTACATATATATAATACATGTATATATATTTAATGTATTAACTATGAATATGTGCGTGTGTTGCTCCTTCTCTTTACCCCTTCCACCCTTCCCACCCAATGTCTCTAGTCAGTCACCAAGCTCTAGCCAGTGGATCACTCCACAGAGACATCTACGTATGCCAGCTCCGTTTCTAGACTAAATGTTGGGCTGACCAAAAAGTTTGTTCGAGTTTTTCCGTAACATCCCACTGAAAAAACCCGAATGAACTTTTGGCCAACCCAGCGTCTGCCATGTTCGTGGTCCCCTGGAAAATGGACACTGAGGAAGAGCTACCAATGCAGGAAGTTTATTAGGAACAACACCTGGGGAGGAGCGAGGTTAGCAGAATTGGGGAGAGGGAGGACTTGGGCTGAAATACAGTCATAATAAAAGCCTCAGCTTTTAGGAAGCTCGAGAGCCAGGATGGCCCGTATAAATCACCCCTCCACACACACACACACACACACCATAGATTAATCATTGGATGTAGGCTGTCATAAAGAACAAGTATGATTTGGGGCAGGGAGCTCTCCTCGTGTGAGTGCAAGGCCCCAAAAGAGAATTGACTGAGATCCATCAGCACCAGCACTTCCTGCTGCTGGGCTGACATGTGCCCAAGTCCTGAAGTGGGAGTCTCAGAAGTGCACCCCAACATTCATGCAACTGCTGTGCCTCATTTGTACCCACATATCTTCTTGTGCCCCTCACTACAGGCATTGCTAAGCCATGTCACTGCCCCCAACCTCTTTTTCCAATCCATCATTGCCCTGCCACCCAGGCTAATTTTTCACAAGCCAATCTGATATGGTCAAGAATCAAGAGATATATATGTTCAAGAGTCAACACAGCTTACTTCGCAGTATGTACAAATCCCTCTGTGTAGCTGGCGGGGGGGGAAGTATATATGTAGGTAGTATGTGTTTTACACATGTATACACACAAAAAAATCTCTCTGGGAAAATCCATAGAGACAGAAGGTAGATTAGTGGTTGCTAGGGGTTGGGGAGGAGAAATGGGGAGTGATTGCTCATGAGTATGGAAGTTTCTTTGGGGGTTGGGGGGAGTGATGAAAATGTTCTGGAATTAGTGGTGATATTTGTACAACCTTGTGAATATCCTAAAATGCACTGAATTGTACACTGTAAAATGGTAAATTTTATAGTATGTGAATTCTATCTCATTTTGTAAAAAAGTATTTCAGAGTTGACATATTAAAGTGATAGCAGTGATTATATTTGGTTTGTGTCTTTCATGTTGGACTGGCTTTTCAGATTTTTCTGTAAGTGAACATATTTTTAAATATTAATTTAGGGAGGATAACAATTCTCACTTCAAAGTTATTCCAGTGCTTTAAGACCTTTGAAACTTCATCCTTCTGGGTGGAGTGAAGGCCAAACTCCTTGCAAAGTAGTCCAGGCCCTTACAGAGCTGTCCCGAACCTGCTTTGACAAATGCTCATCTTCCCTTCCCCCAAGACTTTCCACCCCTGTCTTCAGCCACTCTCTTCATTTCCCGAATGTGCCCTGGGCTTCCTGTCCCAGAGTCTTTGTTCCCTGCCACTCACCACCCACCCCCTTCTTCGTCTCCTTTCCCACCCAGCCCTACCTGCAGAAATACTTTCAGGGCCAGATCAAATCTCACTTCCCCCAAAGCTGCAATTGAAATGACTCTCTCTTTCTCGCTCTGCTACCACTTTGTTTGGCATCTGTTTCTCTAGCATTTATCACAGGCAGCCATTTTATGTAGTCGTGTATTTTTCGTTAAGCTGACTTACCTTTGATTCCTCTCCTATATATATATATATATATCTCTCCTATATATATATCTCCTATATATATATCTCATATATATATATATATATATATATATCTCACATGGAATAGACAGTAAAACTCTACTTAATTTGGGGGTTAGCATTTTTAAATGCAAATCCACATCTATTCACTTGCTCAGTAAGTAAGGAGTGCTTACTGATAGCATCCTGTGTGTCAGACGGTAGTACCCAAGTCACAAAATGTCCTTGCTCTCATGGAACTTACTTTTTTATTTTTTTAATGTATGACATATATAGAATGTGCATGAATCTTAAGTATACACCTTAATGACCTTTTACATATGTACATATCCATGTACTCACCACCCACATCAAGATATAGAATATTTCCAGTACCTCAGGCTCCCTCCCAGGCAGTATCCTCCTGCCCAAAGGTAATCATTATTCCCACTCCTACTATGATAGATTGGTTGTGCCTGTTCATGAAAGTCATAGAAATGGAATCATATGATATGTTCTTTTCTGTGCCTTGCTTTGTTTTTTATCCCAGTTTCTAGGAAATCCATCCACGCGCTATGTATAGCAGCAGTTCGTTCTTCACATTGCTGTGTAGTATTCCACTGTAGAATATTCTATTAAATATTTCACAATTTACTTATCTATTCTCCTATTGATGGACATTGGGTTTGATCCCAGTTTGGGGCTACTATGAATAAAACTGTGATAAACATTCTTGTATGTGGCTTTTCATGGACATTAGCATTCATTCCTCTTGGAATTACCCCTAGGAATGCAATTGTTGGGGCTTAGGTGGCTTTGGTACATACTACCCAACAGCCTTCCCAAAAGGGTTGTGCCAACTTGCACTCTCACAAAAAACATAGGAAAACCAACATAGAAGGAAAACATCTGAGAGTGAAAGAAGTGACTGACATTGAGAGTTAAGATCAGATGATGAAGCTGCATTAGATTTGGTAGCAGGCAAGGCATCTCTGACAAGGTGAAATTTAGCCTGAGACCTAAGTGACAAGAAGTCTGTCATCTGCATGTCAGGGAAAGAGCAGTACAGGCCTAGAGAGAGCAAAAGGCCCTTAGGCAGGAAGAGGAGTGGAGAGGAAACCAATGGCCTTGGAGTGAGTCGGGAAGTGAGACACGGAAGGGAAGGAAAGGAAAGGCTGCAGATGAAGGGTATGTTGTTAAGCCAGCTGCCACAATAGATGACTAGAGCTTAATTCTATGGGCAAGCTATGGGAAAGGTATAAAATACACACTTCCAGATTACCCCACCCTAGAGCTGAGAGAACTCAGGTATTTATGTTGCAGCTGCCGTAGTCATTGGTTGCAGATTGCTGCTGGGATGTTGAGCATGGAGGTAGATGTTCACTTCCCAGTGCTCTGACCTGGAAATTGACCTTCCGCGATTCTGGAAGAAAGCCCTTGGGTACAGGTTGCAGATACCAGCAGACAGAACCCACTAAACTGGACAGTGTCAGGGCAGGAGTGTACTGACAGTTTTGCTATGTTTTCTTTTTTTTTTTAAGATTTTTTAAAATTTTATTTTATTTAACTTTACAACATTGTATTGGTTTTGTCATATATCAAAATGAATCTGCCACAGGTATATGTATAATATCATATATGAAATGAGTTGCCAGTCCAGGTTCGATGCACAATACTGGATGCTATGTTTTCTTATGTTAATTTTACCTGTCTTCTATTTTAACACTTAGTCACACAGACACATATCTAATAGAGGTTATTTCCTTCCATAACTGAGAGTCAACGTCTTCCTCTTTGTCTAGGCTTTTAACTTCATCCTTTTGTCACTGTTCTCCTTGACCCTCGACTCCACAGCCGGCTCCTTGATTTCACCCTTCTCCATCACTCTAAACATCCTCAGTCATTTGACCAACTTTTTTCCTGTGGCTAGCCTTTCTAACGGAGAAGGCAATGGCACCCCACTCCAGTACTCTTGCCTGGAAAATCCCATGGACGGAGGAGCCTGGTAGGCAGCAGTCCATGGGGTCATGAAGAGTCAGACACGACTGAGTGACTTCACTTTCACTTTTCACTTTCATGCATTGGAGAAGGAGATGGCAACCCACTCCAGTGTTCTTGCCTGGAGAATCCCAGGGACGGCAGAACCTGGTGGGCTGCCATCTATGGGATTGCACAGAGTCGGACATGACTGAAGTGACTTAGCGGCGGTAGCCTCTCTAAATCATGTCTATCATTTACTTTTGCTTTTGTGGGTTCCCATTCCTTAGGTATTCCTCATAGCATAGTGTCTTACCAATAATAGACTCAGTATATGCATGCAGAATGACTGTTGGAGTGGTATACATAACTGTGCTGATTTGCAAAGACTTCAGATTTGTGTTAGATCTCAGTTTGATTCTTGCTACTCCCTGCAATCCTCCCAAGCCTTAAGTACTTCCTGGATGTTCCTCTAACAACTAAAGTCTCACTTTCTGTATCAGTTATCTGTTGCTGCATAATGCTGTGCAACGAAATACCCTGAATCAAAGTCTTTAAACAGTAAGTATTTATGGAGTTCATAGATATGTCAGTTTACAATTTAGACTTGACAGTGCTTCTGGTCACAACTGGACCCACTCAGCGGTCTTGCAGTCAGCTGCCACTCAGGTGATCTAGGATAACCTAGTCAGTTGCAATGACTAGGGCAACTCAGCTCTGTTCTTCATGTCACATTTTCCAGCAGCATAATTGGGGCATATTCTCATGGCAAACAGAAGAAGAGGAAGCAAATGAAAACACTGAAGGTCTCTTGAGACCTAAATTTGGAACTGGTATAGCATCACATCCACCACATTTTATTGGCTAAAAGCTACAAGATCAACCTAGATTCCAGGGAGAGAAAACAGACTCTCACTCTTTAGTGACAGAAACTCCATGGTCACATGGTAAAGGAGGTGGCTATAGAAAGAAGTGAAGAATCAAGGTCATTAATGAAATCTGACGTATTTTACTATGTGCTTTTTTTTTTTTACTATGTGCCTTTTGACTTAGAAGGTTGAGTGTATATTCCCTTCCCTTTTCAGTTCAAAGTTTCTGTGTATTAAAACCTCCCAATAAATAGAGCCAGCAGTACTTTTTTGGTTCGAATGATTCAATATTGCTTCAGTTCTCCATTTTTATATGTGTAGACATCAAACAAAGAACTATGGAAAGTGTGATTTGGGTCATGACTATCCTGACAGATTTTAACAGGATTTCTAGTCACCAACTAAAAGCCGAGCTGGAAAAGAAGTTAGATAAAAATCACCCACAATCTTAGAGTTAATTTTCTAATGGAGAGAGAGATGCTTTTCCTACATCTGATGTCCTCATTGAAAGAGAGGCAGTGCAGGAAAGTGCTTAAATTATGTGTCGTTTATGAAAGGGAACAAAGGAGCTGCCACTATCACAGCTGTTGCCATGGCCTTATCATATTAAATCAGGGTAGAGGAGGATACTGCATCGGCTTTTCAAATGGGGTGTCTCCTCATAAGACATCTCTGCCAGTGACATCAGCAGGAGCACCAAGTACAGAGTGTCCAGTGGAGAATGTGTACAAAATATCCAAGACAGCGGTGATGCTGTGAATCAAACAGTCCTGCTGTGCCCCGCTCAACACTATTTCTGTCCTGTGTGAGGTGTGTGTCTTGAATTTGATTTACTATCTTTACCGCCATTCACCCACTGTGTAGCATGTGGCTGCAGTAAAGGACTCCAGCTAAGACCAAGACCTGGAAATCCACTGCAGTGCAATGAAAGCATGACAATTAGAAACAGATAAAAACTGTAGAGAGGGAGAAGGAGGTGAAGACAACCCATTCCTGATTTCCTGCTTAGAGAGAAGGAACAATGCAGAATGGTGATTAAGAAGCTAGGTTTCCGAGACAGTCTCAGATTTGAGTCCAGGCTCTGCCCTTGTTCACTGCGTTACTTCAGGCAAGTCTCTTATCCTCTTGATGCCTCCATTTCTTTCCCTGCACAATGGGGCTGCTGTGGTTTCAAAGTCTCGAAGGTTTAATGGAGGGGAAAGATCCAGAGATAAAGCACTTCACAAGGTGCCTGGCACAAAGTAAGCACTCCATAAATGGGATCTAGCCATGTTTTAACTGCTAGGTACTTGGAATATTATCCAATCCAATCCCCTTATTCAGAAGATGAAAAACAGAGTCACGGAGATGCTAAAGAATCTTCTTGGAATGGGGTAGGAGGTGGGAGGGAGGTTCAAAAGGGAGGGGACATATTTATACTTATGGCTGATTCGTGTTGTTGTATGGCAGAAACCAACACAATACTGTAAAGTAATTATCATCCAATTAAAAAACAAAGAATCTTCCTTGGTTACAGAACACAGTCAAGGCTGAAACCCCAGAATGTGCTGATTCCCATGCCCCCCTTACCTTCCACTAGCACACCCAGCTGGGGCCTTCCTACCCTTTTCCACAAAGTGGGGCTTCAATAAATAGCTGCGAGTTTTCCCCTTTCCCCTGATAGCCGCATCTCAGGCACAGGAAACTCTGAATGGTATGGAATTTTCTAACGTGGCACTCACCGCCTGCTCACTTTAATCTGCTGCAAGTGTCTCTGGGAAATAAAATATTGGCAGGTTTGTCCAACAGCTGCTCAGCCTAGAGACCACAGCTTATTTTGGTCCATTTATGTTAACTCATCTGTCTTAAGCTCTTTGTTAGTGACTCACCGCATACTGCTACCAAAAATATACACCAAAATCCAAGAATCATTCATATGAAGGGCAAACCTCTTCCTTAAAATACCACATTTCTACCGTCTTGTCTTTATGAAGTTTTTCCTTCCTCCCACCTCCACATCACATTTTCTTTTTTCTTGCTTCTCCATCTTTGATTGCTTTCAGTGACATGGAAGCTGCAGGCTGTGGTCAGAATTCTAGAATGGACATCCGAGGGCTTGGTTCTGGTACTGGCATTCTTTAGCTGCAAAAACCTAGCAAGTCACAATCAGTATGAGACTCCGTTTCCTTATCTGTAGTACAGGAGAGTTACATCAGCTTTACAGCTCCCATCGGCACAATTGCCAAAAACTTCCTTATTATTTTTTCCTTCAAAGATTCTAGGCTTTGAACGATTTTCATCTGCTTTGTAAATTGCCTTTTAAAATAACATTAATATTCCCCATTTTCCATTAATTGCAGGTATAAACAACCAAAGAAATATATATTAGAATCAACAAACAACAATAAATAGGAAGTAAAACATCTTGGATTAAATTGAGCCTATTAAGATGACTGCTGCTTCAGGTACCATTGCCAGACTTATCACAGGAAAATAAGCCATCTTTGTTAGACTTAGTGAAATATTGAAAATAGTTCATATATTATGTCATATACTTAAAAATAGACAGATGTGGGAAGATACACCCCAACTTCAAGATGATGCTAATTCCAAGGAGGAGGAAGGGGAAGGAGATGGGAAGAGAGTCTTCAAGTGCATCTATAACATTTCATTTATCAGGATCAGAAGCAAATACAGAAAATTTTTGATGTGTTAAATCTGAATAGTATATAAAGACTGTCAGCTAATATTCATTTTTTTATCTTTGAAATGCTTCAAAATTAAATATATTAAATAAGTTTATCAATGGAAACTCTTATGCATGACTGGTGGAAATATTAACTGATGTAACCACCTTGGAAAAGCTTGGCAGTTTCTTAGAAAGTGAAGTCTACACTTACCATATGACCCAGTAATTCCCCTCCTGTGTCTAGACCCAAGATGAATGAATACATACATTGACCAAAAGACAGGCACAAGAATGTTTTTAACAACTTTATTCATTATAGCCAAAAATAGGAAGCAGCCCAAATAACCATCAATAAATAAGTGGATAAATGATAGCATGGTCATACAATGGAATGCTTAACAATAATAACAAGAGAACTTCTTTCATCCCATAATGTGGATAAGTCTTAAAAAAAAATACATATTGAACAAAAGAAGTCAGACAAAAAGAATTCAGACTGCTCGATTCAATTTACATGAAGTTCTAAACCAGGCAAAATGAACCCATAGTGATAGAAATAAGAAGGTTGGTTGCTGATTGTGGGAGGAGAGTGCCTAGAAAGAGGCATAGGGAAATTTCTGGGATGAGGGGCATATCTTATGGAAATATCTGGGTTTGAGGAAATATCTTGATTGAAATGGTGCTTATATGGGTCTTTGCATCTGCAAAACAAAATTCTTCAAATTGTACGTGTAAGATCTGTACATTTTGCTGTATATGAATTTTACCTCAAAAAAAAATGAATTTTACCTCAGCGTGAAAAAGAAATACCTAAAGATTATAGTCATTATCTTCATGGGTTCCCAGGAGCTCTAGGGACCTCAGAAGAGGAACCAGTCTCAGCTGAGGGACTCCTGCAGCCATTTCCCTCTCTGAACAGTATAGGATTTTGCCTTCTTTACTGCTGTTTCCTTTCCTTCCAAACGAAGTCTGTCTCTGAGGTTGGCTTTCAAAGGCGATGTGGTGTTGTGGAAAGAATATGGACTTTAGAAATAGCTGGAACCCTGGGTTTGAGCCTCTGCCCCATGATTCACTGGCTGTGTGACTCTGGGCAAGGAAGTGACCTCCCTGTTTTTGTTTTTGTTTTGTTTTTTTCCTTAACTGTATGCAGAAGAGTATGAAGCCTACTCCCCAGGGTTATTTGGAAGATTACATTAGATCACACCAGCCAAAGTGTATTTCACACAGCCAGGCTCAGCACAGATGCTCCATACACTCTGATTTTCTTTTCTTCCTTCCTTTACTTTTTATAGACCCTCCACAGAACGGAAGTTTCATATCTCCTCCATCATCACACTTCAAATCCTAAGGATACAGGGAGTCGCCTCCTTGTTGCTTGTCAGGCACGGTGAACAAAAGTGCCACCCTAATGTCCTGCAAATGGGCCACTGCCCTGGCCTCTGTGATTTCAAGGGTCTTGCTCTGACCCTCCCCCAGCCACACCCGCTCCTAGAGGGCAGAGTCAGTGGGGTCCAGGGGCTGTCCCCATCAAGAGCCTGTGCCCCATCTAGATCATATTCTGGGTATCAAGGACCCCAGGTTATGCTGCCCAAGTGGCCAAGAGCTGGCTTCCAGTGCCAGAATGGGCCCCTGATCTGGTTCATCTTCCCACGAGCAGACTGTCATGAGTGTGCACATCTCTAGTTCCAAGGAGCCGTCAGAGGGCAGCTGGTTAGGGGGGTCTGTGGACAGAACTTGGCCATACAATCAGGGATGTCCGCTCACAGGGTGCAAGAGCCCACATGGCGATGGGAGGATCCCAGGATGGGAAGATAAAGGGGATTGACCTCTGGCTAGTATCAGATGCCAGAGGCTGGCTCACCCCGTACCACCAGATTCCTGTGTAGAACCCTGAGGAGTCCAGGAATGCTAAATCTAGACCTGTCCTTCCTGGCCAATATTGACATATATTGGTCAAGTTTGGATAATAGGATATGTTTTATAACTTTTAATGTTGAGACATACATTTCATGGGCCTCGACTTGCACTCTTGCCCTGGGCTTCACAAATTTTAGGGACAGTCCTGCCAAGCATGTTCACCTCTCCAAGCCTTCTGTTCTTATGCCTGGAACATCCTTCTCCCAGATATCTGCTTGGCTTCTTCCCTCATTTCCTTCACGTTCTCCCTCCCATTCTCGCCTGCCTTCCCTTTTCTGACCATCATGTTTAAAATAGCTTCCCCACTCTCATGACTCTATACCCTTGCTATGATTTTTTGTGTTACAATTTCATATTTGAGGGTCTAACTCCTCCATTAGAGAAAATATAAGCTCCAAGCCATCAGAAATTTTTCTGTCTTGTACACTACTATATTCACAGTCCCTAGAACAGCACCTGGCACCTAGGAAGGGGTTAGCAAGGTATTCGTTGAAATAATGCAGGAGTGAGTTGGTGAATGAATTTCAGTTTATGCCTTACTCTCTGTTCTAGCCCTAATATTTTACAACATAAAAACCAAAACAAAACCAAAAAAAAAACTTTTTAAAATAGGCCAACTTACTTGCTTTTCAGATTTATTTCAGTTTTAATAAAACATGCTGAGCACAAACCCCCGTTCTTCCAGTGCTCTTGCTCTATTTTTACCATTACGTCTGCTCTTAGTACAGAAACCTCTGTCGCCTTGACCTCTCCTACTTTGTTTTCATCTATCAGCCCTCAACTGTCTCCATTTCCTTCCTTCTGTCTACAACTCGTGGCACATCACTTCAACCATTCTTTTGCCAGTACCCTCAAGAATCTTGCCCTTTTGTCTGGCAAAACCCTAACTCTGGATCAAATCAAGGACCTTCTTCATCTCTACACTTTAGCTACATCAGAGGACAATATATTAACAGGGATAGGGAAATGATCTAAAAATATAGGCATTTCTTTCCTGGCCCAAACTCTTGCCTACCATCTATTGCACATTCTTTACATGGCTAAAATTAAATATGCAAACCTTCCATGGCATTTAATTAGCAATCTGTCAGAAAGCAAATGCTGCTCTACTTTCATTCACAAATTTTAGTTTAATTACATTCCATACCCTTTTCCAACCCAAGATGGTTGGGTTCAAATCTATGGTTAAAAAAAAAAAATCTAAGGTAAATGTTACATCACTTTTGAAAAGCTCCAAACTCACACAATCAACACATGTTCCTTCCTTTTTTTTCAGCTAGAGTGACGTAGCTTCCTTAGTCCTATTTTCTGTCTTCATAGAAATTCCAGATTTCTTTTCAAAAGAGAGTTGGCAATAAAAAAGCAGAATATAATATTGTATATATACTGTGATTGCTACTATGTTTAAAAATATAAATGTGTATGGGCAAAGAGTAGAAGGCAACAAATAGAAATGATAATAGTAGTATATGGAATTATGTTTCTGAATGCTCTTAGGTACCATAATACTGTTTTTGCAATTGGAAGTGCAGATAGGGTAGGGAGGAGGGATAGAAAGTCAATTTTACTGAAGAGAAGGTATGATGTCATTACAATATTCAAATTTATTTTGAATTTCTAATCAGCATGGATTCCACTGACACCTAGAAGTGGCCATCTCTCTGACCTTTGATAAATGTCCTAAACAAATCAAAGTGTTTGCAGTAGGACACTTATAATCCTGTGGTTTGATTGTCACATGCATCGTACTTATTACAAATGTCTTACCAGCCTTTTTTTTAAGTCCCAGAATACAGAAAGTTTTTTTACATGATCCTAGAGTCTGGATCAAGTTGCAAGAGAAAATCACTATAAACCCTCATGAAAAGACAACGATATTTTAAAGATTATGAATAATAAATGTAATACTAAAATTACCTCACAACATATACATATAGCTTTTCCAAGGCCAAAAGTAAAAGCTCAGAGCCCAGAGACTCAATTCTTGCAGAAGGAGGAGTGGGGGGAATACATTTAAAACTGGATTATTCTCTAAACCCAAAGAAAAATGAGGAAAGGGCCCTATCATTCCCTTCAAGTCCAGATTCACCCCTCAAAACTCAGTGTTTTAGTAAATAAATGAGGTGAATAATCCACTTATGATAGCACTAATTTCACAAGGTTACTTTCTAATCAGGACAAAAGTAAACCCTAGACATCAATGGATCTTGCTACTGGCTTCTCCATAAATAACATTATTACGTTCATTTCCTTAGGAGTATGTGAATTATTATTCAACATTCTTGCATAGAAAATGTGAGTAAAAACATAGAAAATTAAACAGAAACCATTCCAGTATCCCAGTACGTTCACTTTGGTTATGTCTTTCTTAGTAATTCTATTTCTGTTATTCAAAAATTTTTCCCCAAAATACCTGCTTGTTTATCTTAAGGAATCCTTCTAGAGCTGGGAAGACTAAATTGGTACAGTTTAATATCACTGTATTTTTTAATCAGGAATGATGGTAAACTATAAACATTTTAAATTATCAGTAGAAACATGCCTGGTGGGCTGCAGTCCATGGGGTCGCTAAGAGTCGGACATGACTGAAGCAACTTAGCAGCAGCAGCAGCAGCAATATCGTTGTATTTTTTAATCAAGGATGATGGTAAACTATAAACATTTTAAATTATCAGTAGAAACATGCCTCTACTAGCATTCAATTTACTCCAAGAGCGAGTTGTTTATGATTTCACTTACTTATTGTGTTTCTGCATTTGCTATAAAAATTTGTTTATAGAAATAATGAAGGAAGATTGAAATAAGCAATTAAGTGCATAGATCATTGAGCAATATTTGTAGAAATAGCAGCAGCAGCAACTGAATGTGCCACCTTTTTAACATGATACTGTAATCTCACTCAGAGCCATGTAAAGCAGTGTTATTAAGTAATAAAGTGTAAGCGGGGTGAAGGATAATGGAATAATTCCCACTTACCACTTTGTGCAGTGTGAACTCAAGTCAAGGGACATTTCCGCTTCTAAGTGAGTTTTATTAAGCAACAATAAAGAGTCCTGGGAGATTCTTTTGTAATTCTCATTTTTAAATAAGAGCCAAAGACAAAGAACCATTTCTAGCACCACAGCACTAGCACTTTTTAAAAAAAAATTTACATATATTTCAAGTAAAAGGTAAAGTGCACTCAGGGGAACAAAGCTAGATCTAAGGAAATCCTGATGGTGAGTCCTTGATGATCTGTGGTGCGTTCCTAGGGCACTGGGGTTTGGTGTGGGCCAGAGTCTTGCTTTGGAGTTCTTGCTACTTTTAGGGGGCGTTCCTGTATTTGGAAGGTAAAGAAAGAATAACATAGAGTGCTTTTGTCAGAGTTCATCTGAGTTGTTAAAGAAAATATGTAGAACCTCACTGATGAGTTAGGGGAAGAAAAAAGTTTGAGGATCACTAGTTTAAGTTTTAAACGCAGTGTGAGCAAGTCTCTTAAGCCTGTGTTTCTTAATTTACCAGCAAAGTTCCTTTAAAGGCAAAGGAGTATAAACTCTTAACTAATGAGAGCCTACTGTATAGCACAGGAAACTCTACTCAGTGCTCTGTGGTGACCTAAATGGGAAACAAATCCGGAAAAGAGGGGATATATGTAAATATATAGCTGATTCACTTTGCTGTACAGTAGACATTAACACAACATTGTAAAGCAACTATACTCCAATAAAAATTAATTTAAAAAAAACCTAACCATCACCCTACCCACCCTAGAGGCTGGAGACAGTTCAAACTAGACTCAGCATCTTGCCCAAGTTGCCCAAGAAGCAGACCTAAAGACTAGGATTTGAGTGGTTTATTTGGGAGATAATCCCAAGAAGCCATTTCAGGGTACACTAACGAGCAGGTTACCTCTGTGGGCAGAGAGCTCAATCCCACAGAGGACCTTTGGGAAACAGTATAGAACATAAGTCACAACTTCCTCTCCCACCCCCTTCCCCACCCAAAGTCAAGGAAGCAAGGGTATTGAAAGTTCAATTCCCATTCATCATTGGCTTAAGACGGATCTCGGGTTTGTTAACTGCTTCTCTGGCCAAGAGAAAGCCTTCAGTCAAAATTGCACCTGTTAGTAGTAAGACATCAACTGGCTTATACAGGAACCATGAGTGTCAAAGGGACATGGGTATGACCCAACTAGCTGGTTGCACTCTACAAGTCTCATAATGTATTATAAAAATTCACACTAACTATGCATCTCATTCCATTATAAGCTCAATGTTAAAGTGATGCTCTATAAATACGAATCCTATTTATACTGTGGCTTCAAGTACCTGTCTGTAACATGCCTTTGAGAACCTAGTATTAGCACACCCCAGTTTTGAGGGAACCAGGGAGAGATAATCAGCTTCTGACTACACCCATTTGGGCAAAGAAGGAGACTAGGTCATCTTGGCAAAAGTTCTCTGCACAGGCTTCTCTAGGAAGTATATTAAGTCAATGCCTTCCACTTTGATTTTCCATAACCCATAGAATTTCCCAGTTTTTCATGGATTCCCATGGAACCTCAGTTTTTGCTGGCCTCCCTCTCCCAGTTGACCCCTCCTCTTGATTATGCACACAGGCTTGGACAACTGATTCTATCTCATTCTTCAGGAGTTCTGGTACTTCAATTCAAGTACCTGAGAATCCATCAGTCTTGGACCCAGACTCCAGTTGTGGCAGTCGTCTCATTTCTAAGACTCTGCTCATCATGTGGCCCCACTCTGACATCCAAGTTGTGTCTCGGTCTCTGTCTGAATTGCTGTTTTGGTCATCCCCAATCCCTTCTCACACTAGGGCTCATCTTGTGCTCTTCAGTCTTTGTTACAGGTTAAATTGTGTCCCTCCTCCCCCATCAAAATCATGTTGAAGTCCTGACTGGTGTACCTCAGAATGTGACCTTATTTGGGACCTAGCATCTTTACAATCAAGTTAAAATAAGGTCACTGGGGCAGGCTCTAATTAAGTATGACCAGTGTCCTTATGAAATGGAGAGATTTGAACAAAGAGACATGCATAGAGGGAAAATAATGGAAAGAAACACAGGGAGATGACATCCATCCACAAGCTTCAGAGAGGCATGGAACAGACCCTTTCCCCCACAGCCCTCAGGAAGCACTCTGCCAACACCTTGATCTTGGACTTCTAGACTCCAGAGCTATGAGACAATAAGTTTATGTTGTTTGAGTCACCCAGTCTGTAGTGCTTTGTTTTGATAGCCCTGACACACCAGTATAGTCCTATTTCTAAGCTCCAGCAGGCAGCCCTTACTACCTGTTTACTTTAACTGCCTGTCTACCTGGATTCATCCATTTCTCCTCTCCCAGATTCCTTCTAAAGGCATTCAGTGTTCACTGGAACTCCCAAGTATCTCCTCAAACTCCTAATGCTGGTTGCTTGCTTGAAATTATGACATGATTTTACCACTCCCTTTGGATGTTGTATCTTTTCTGCTAAACTCAAACATCTCTCTCCCCAACACCTACTGCCCTGCCCCTAGCAGGTGGACCAAATCACAGGTCCTAACCTTTCTTAATCTTTCACTACATAGTGTCAACTGACAGGCTCTGCCATAGTCTATCATAGAGCATCTTCCTCCATGCAACACTGAATAACTAGCATAGAATATTGGCTCTCTAGGCTTATAGATATTATTCCCTACTCTCAGGACTTTATATCTCTAAAATAAAGTTATTCATGTTCATATCTTGATAAATTATAGGTTTCTTTTACCTTCCCTTCATTTTGGTGATCCTCTCCTTTTTCATTGTTCATATGAATTAATCTAGGAGGCCTAAATCAATGTTGTTCTAAAATTAAGACATACTCTGGGTAGCAAGTTCCATCACCAAAAAAAAAAAAAAACTACCTTGTAGATATTATTTTTCCTCTCCAATCATGAGAGAGAGAATGAATTTGTAAAAATGCTCCAAGAACACTTAATACACACAAAAATAAGAAAAAAAAAAGTCAAACTTGAACTTTTGTCACCACTTTCTTAGCATACCCCAGGAATACTACTATGTTTTTTTTTATAACCATTCATATAAACTTAGGAGTGACCTTGAGATAGTGACTCTCTCTGCTGAGTAGGAAGGGGTGCAAAAGGCTATCATGTACAATGGTTCCATCTTTGTATTTTTTTCCATTCTTACTAGTGTTTTTCTTCTGATTTCTGTGTGATACTACAAGAAGTAGGATGGAGATTATTCAATGGTTTTCAGCTATCAGTTCAGTTCAGTTGCTCAGTCGTGTCAAGCTCTTTGCAACCCCATGAATTGCAGCACGCCAGGCCTCCCTGTCCATCACCAACTCCCGGAGTTCACTCAAACTCACGTCCATTGAGTCGGTGATGCCATCCAGCCATCTCATCCTCTGTCATCCCCTTCTCCTCCTGCCCCCAATCCCTCCCAGCATCAGAGTCTTTTCCAATGAGTCAACTCTTCGCATGAGGTGGCCAAAGTACTGGAGTTTCAGCTTTAGCATCATTCCTTCCAAAGAAATCCCAGGGCTGATCTCCTTCACAATGGGCTGGTTGGATCTCCTTGTAGTCCAAGGGACTCTCAACAGTCTTCTCCAACACCACAGTTCAAAAGCATCAATTCTTCGGCGCTCAGCCTTCTTCACAGTCCAACTCTCACATCCATACATGACCACTGGAAAAACCACAGCTTTGACTAGACATACAAAAAAACTGAAACCTGCTTTTGAGCACCTCTACCTAAAGTATGGAGAAAGCAATGGCACCCCACTCCAGTACTCTTGCCTGGAAAATCCCATGGATGGAGGAGCCTGGTGTGCTTCAGTCCATGGGGTCGCTAAGAGTCCGACACGACTGAGCAACTTCACTTTCACTTTTCGCTTTCATACATTGGAGGAAATGGCAACCCACTCCAGTGTTCTTGCCCGGAGAATCCCAGGGACGGGGGAGCCTGGTGGGCTGCTGTCTATGGGGTTGCACAGAGTCGGACACGACTGAAGCGACTTAGCAGCAGCAGCAGCAGCAGCACCTGAAGTATTCTATCGTTATTACCTAATGAAAACGTTTTTTTAATAACATTAAAAATTATCCCCTGCTTTTGACCACTTCTTCCTAAAATACTCTATTGTCATTACCTAATTAAAACATTCCCTAAGGATATAATGCTTTGAACTTCATGTTCATTGAATATGGAGGTTTATTGTGTTTCAGTGGCCTGCTGAATTCTATGGTGAGGTGTCTAAGGGGAAAATTAGAAGTTATTTGCATTCATAATTAGATTCTTGTTCTGAATGTTCTGAACAATTTTTCTAACTCAGCTTTACAGTTTTTATCAAGTCATTTTAAGATTTCTGTTTGGGTGAAATAATAGCATCTCACATTGTAGAACTGAGTGGAAGCTTTGGCCTTTAGTCCTACACTCTACTTCTATGGAGAATGAAACAAGCTCAGACAGAATAAATTATTTACCCAAAATGCCAGAAATAAAGAGTAGCAGAGATCTAGAACCCAGGTATTCTAACTCCTAGACTTATTATTTTTGGTCTACATGTGGAGTACCAATTTAAGGCAAAATTAAAAGATGCTTACTCCTTGGAAGGAAAGTTATGACCAACCTAGATAGCATATTCAAGAGCAGAGATATTACTTTGCCAACAAAGGTCCATCTACTCAAGGCTATGGTTTTTCCAGTGGTCATGTACGGATGTGAGAGTTGGACTGTGAAGAAAACTGAGCGCTGAAGAATTGATGCTTTTGAGCTGTGGTGTTGGAGAAGACTCTTGAGAGTCCCTTGGACTGCAAGGAGATCCAACCAGTCCATTCTAAAGGAGATCAGTCCTGGGTGTTCTTTGGAAGGAATAATGCTAAAGCTGAAACTCCAATACTTTGGCCACCTCATGCAAAGAGTTGACTCATTGGAAAAGACTCTGATGCTGGGAGGGATTGGGGGCAGGAGGAGAAGGGGACGACAGAGGATGAGATGGCTGGATGGCATCACCGACTCAATGGACGTGAGTTTGAGTGAACTCCGGAAGTTGGTGATGGACAGGGAGGCCTGGCGTGCTGCGATTCATGGGGTCACAAAGAGTCAGACACGACTGAGCAACTGAACTGAACTGAGTTACATTCCTGAGATACAGCTTCTGAATCTTATACTGTATTTCCCAAGTTTTTCCTTCCTCCTTGAGGAAACTTAAATTTTTCACTCCCTTTTCTCCTTCCCAACTGCTCTCAGAGTTTGTCTTGAGTCTTAAACTCAGGAGTTTCTCTTCTGCATGTTGAGTGCCAGGTAACTAATTTAAGTCACATGATGATATCCTATGGCTTCATGCTAAGGGGTTCAAATATACTAATGGATACACGTAAGTATAAGGCCAAGTACATGGGATCATTGAAGCCTTGGATTAAATATTTTGACTCATCTTCACCTATCATCAAATTATCTGAAGAAATTGGTTGTGGAAAAGAGTGCTGAAATCTTTGCCCCTTCAGATACGTGTTCTATCCCTCACTACCCAATTCTGTGCTCCTAGAAGCTGACCTGTAGAGACTACATCAATGGGCTCTCTTGTCTTTTGGTTTCTGATTGGGCCTGAAGAATAGGGAGCATCAACAGAAGATTAGAAGATATTGATTCCCTCAGCTCTGTCTCCACAGGATCTCTAGAGGTTGGCTCCATCTCTCTGCTGAAGGCTGGCTACTGTCAGACAGCCCACTTAGTACAGCTGAGTCCCCACAGCTGCTCCTCCAGTCCAAGCAGTAGTAACAGCTTCTCAGTATTACTACTTCCAGGGTGATGCACCATCCCTTCCTGTTTTCCACACCAATGCTTTTGTAAGTAGTCCCTCTCTCACACCCTCTTCAGCTACCCGGTTTTAATGTGCCATCTGTTTCCAGGCAGGAGCCTAACTGATAGTCAAACAGGACATTAAATAATTTGACTAAGTAATTTAAATATTTTTATATTATCACAAACTTACATATATTAAAGAGGAAAATACAAAGTATGAATTTGTTGTCCTCTGCTAAAGGACATCTCTATGGAAAATTTCAGGACACACTGGCAAATATAATTCTCTTTCCTTAGGGAAAATTTATGAGAATCAGAACTCAATTAGAACTTTTGCATTACTTTTTTTTTCTGGCCTTTGGCTTGTAGTGAAAGAGGAAAAGGAAAAGACAAAAATAAAAAGAATTTCATGGCAAGAATTCACCTTTATAAAAATGTTTTCAAATAATGCCCTGAGCTCAGAACATTTTTTTTGAAATTCAGTATTCACATTTTAAAAACTTGCTCTTTTATGTTTCTACTCACAAATATAATTTTATAAAAATCCATAAATCAGATCATATCATATACATTTGAATTTTTGGTGCAGTCTTTTTTTCTTCTTTGCCCATTCAACTTGGCTTCCCTCTCTCTCTTTCTTGCCTGCCTCTCTGGCAAATATCCCCCTTCCAAATAATCCATAATAGCAAATTAGTCTCTATCTGTATGTATTTTCTCCAAGTGCATATTTTACTTACTTACCTACACAGACACATAAACACCTGCACATACATTTGAGGGTTTTTTTTTTTTTTTGGTCATTATTTTATAAAGAAAGATTTATATTATAGTGTGTTTCTGCATCTTGGTTTTCTCATTCAAAAACACCATTTGGAAATGTCCAAGTAAAATGGTATACCTCTCATTCATTTTTAAAATAACCAGTTGTACAGTATTCCAATGGATGGTATACTATAATTTATTCACCATTTCCTATTTTGCTTTTACTTTGATAATTTTCTGCTGGTATAAGCAGTGCGTGTGTGTGTGTGTTTGTGTGTGTGTGTGTGTTTACAATTGTTGCTTTTAATTCCTAAGAGCTGGATACGCTGAAAAGGGATGACTAGGTCAAATGCCTTAGATATTTTTAGTCTTAATAGATGCTGCCAGATTATCTTGCAAAAAGCTGTAGCAGGTCAGATTTCCTCCAACAATGAATGACAGTGTCTTTTCCCCTGAATCCAACCAACAATAAGAGTTATAGATACTTTTAAATTTTGTACCTGTTCCTTGAGCAGTGTGTCTTTGTTACCTTCATTTGCATTTTCCTTTGCTAAGAGCATCTTTTCATGTGCTGTTGACCATCTGGATTTGCACTTTGGCCTGTTTTTTCTATAGGCAGAGAAATTGTATGTATAAAATAGAAATGCAGAAAGCTTAGGTCCCAAAACCGCACTTTTTTTGGATACTCATCTTCAAATTGCCTATTCTACAAAAAAAAAAAATCTAGTTGAAGTATATAAAGTTAAGTTGATCTAGACTTTTTAAATGCTCTTCAGTTCTATAAAAATGTGTATTCCTTCAAGAACTTAGCTCAAATAATTATTTTCAAGAAAGTTTTGAAATAATTGCCTTTTTAAATCTTTTGCCCATTTTTACATTGAGTTTATAAGTTTTTTTATTAAATATATATTATTATGTCTGTCTGATGTCAAACTACTGTGTCAAACTACTTTGCTATTTTTTCCCAAATATATTGTTAGTCCATTAAAGTTGACATTTTTACAATTTTACAAAGTCAAATATATCTGAGCTCAGTTTTACTTAAGAAAAGGTTTTACTTAACCCACCCCAACTGTGTAGTTGCCTAGACTTTCTCACAAGATGTTTATTATTTTATTTTTATCATTTGTGCTTAATCCATCTTAAATTTGTTAGTGTATACAACGTATACAAATTTTACAAAGTCAAATATATCTGAGCTCAGTTTTACTTAACAGTTTTACTTAACCCACCCCAACTGTGTAGCTGCCTAGACTTTCTCACAAGATGTTTATTATTTTATTTTTATCACTTGTGCTTAATCCATCTTAAATTTGTTAGTGTGTACAATGTATAAGGTCTTGTTTTATTTTCTTCTAGATGCACAGGCTAGTTATGCCTACCCCATGTCTTGAAAATAGTCCGTCCTTCTCCCATATGTCACCCTTCTCTTCCTAAAATTCTCCATTCTCTCCCACATTTCCTGTCTCTCCCCAAATCCTTTAGTTTCTCCACAATTCTCTGATTTCTCCCACAGTTTCTTGTCTCTCCCACAGTTCCTTATATCTCCCAATATTCTTCATTCTCTCCCAATTTCCTGTCTCTTTCATATTTCTCCATTTTCCACCAAGATTCTCTGGTTTCACGAACACTTCCTTTTGTCTCCCACAGTTCTTTCTCTCTCCACAATTCTCCTGCAATTCCTTATCTCCCCCACCATTGTTCATTCCCTCCCACAATTCCCTGTATCTCACACGTTCTTGATTTTCTCCCAGGATTCTCTGATTTCACCCACAATTCTTTGTCTCTCCCACAATTCCTTTTGTCTCCCACAATTTTCCATTCTCTCCCACAATTCCTTATTCCTCCCACATTTTTTCATTTACTTCCACAGTTCTGCCTCTTCCACAATTCCTCATTCTGTCCTATAGTTTCCTATCCTCTCCCACAAACCCCTGACTCTCTCAAATTTCCCCATTATCTCACATAATTCTCTGGTTTCTCCCACACTTCTTTGTCTCTTTCAAAATTCCTTACATCTATCACAGCTTTTGTCACTCCCACAATTCTCCCACAATTTCTTGTCTCTCCACAATTCTCAGTTCTCAAAATTCCCTCTTACACAATTCCATGTTTCTCATACAATTGTCTGTTCTCTCCCACAACTCTCCATTCTTTCCCAGAATTACTTGTCATTGCTAAATTCCTAAATGTGTTGGAATTTTTTCTGGACTATTTTTTTTCCTTTGAAGCATTTGTTTATTCTTATTCAATTACCGTATTGATTGGGCCTTATAATATGTTCTTTCATCTGGCAAAATGTTTCCCCTTTATTGTAATATATCCCAAAAAATGCCTTGACTCTTCTCAGACATTTATTCTTCCACCCAAGAAAAAAAGGATATTTTATTCAGTTAAAAAATGTATGAAAGTTCAACTATTGACTTTCTAACTATAACTAATCAAATTAATATTATTAATTAGATAAAATTGAGTTTTTTATATTGTCTCCTCCAAGATTTAAGGTGTCTTTCCATTTGATCAGATCTTTTTTTATGAACCTTCAGTTTGAATTTATTAGCCTTTTTGTGCCAGTTCTGAAGCTTTCTTGTTAGCTTTCTGTTCTGAATCTCATGTGGGTTTTTTTAGTACTATGAATAGAATAGATTTTTTTTTCAATTTCCTGTTTTAGGTACTTATTGCTAGAAAAGAGAAAAACTATTGATTTTTGAAATGTGTGTCTTCTTACTTGCACATAGTGAATTGAGGCAGTGAATTATGTAGAAAGTTGGGGACGTAGAATCCAAGCAGAAGAAACAGTAAGAATACAGATTCTGAGCAGAGGACATGCTTAATGAGTCAATAAATACTGAAAAGATCACCATTGCTAGAGCCAGTGGGCAATGGGAACAGAGATATAAGGTGCAGTCAGAGAAGTAGCTTTGGGCGAGATTACCTGTCCAATTTCTATTGCTGCATAACAAATTACCTCAACTTTAGCAATTTGAAGCAACAATAAGCATTTATTATCTCACAATCTCTGTTGGCCAGGGATTTGTCAGTCATTTAGCTGGGAGATTCTGGCTCCTGGTTTCTCTTGAGATTGCCATCAAGATATCACCCTGGGCTGCAGTCATCTGAAGGTTTGACTGAGGCCGAAAGATTGACTTCTAAGATGGTTTACTCACAAAAACCCTGTTTCAGACATTTAAAAAATTTTTTCAATCAATTCCTACTTAATGCCTAAAGTGAAACCCTGAAGTATATGTAGTGTCACTTTTCTCTATTTTTCCTTGACTCCTATGTTAATTTTGAAAGACATGTTTTGAGAATGAACCCATCTAAATGTCAGACCCCAGCTACAAATGTCACAACCCATGTACATTTCTAAAGCCTATAAATGCTTTCTTTTGAAAACACAAGAGCATTTATGCAAGCAAGAGGATAGTAAGAAAAGAAGTATGAATATTTTAAAGCAGGAAATATGGGGATCCTCAAGATTTTGACAGACTCTCTTTGATGAAATACTGTGTGTAGCTCCTACTCTACTGCAAACAAAAGGCAATATCTCTTAGCATGGAGATTCTCTCACATCTACCTATTTATAGGAGGGGAGGCCTTATGTAAATGAAATGGGAGCAGACTTGACTATAGAGAATTATTCCATCCTCCAAGAGCTTAGTCTCTCCTTTCAGAATTAGGTTACAAGTTTATTCTCAGGCTGTGACCTTAGAATTTGCATAAGTGGTTCCATGTTTTTTCTTTTAGTTTCACTAAGTTCTAATTACAGGAATTGGAGTTGCTTTCAATATTCAGCTTTCTGTGGACCTTCTCCTGGTCCAATCTGCTGGACCTGGCAAGTAATAAAGAGTTCCAGACCCAGGAGGTAAAGACAAAAGCCAGGAATGACATGAACAGTGCATCAGTCAAAAATCCAAGAGATGGCAACGTCTCTGATGAAAATTAATACAACTCAAGAAGGTAGCTGGGTGGGATCCATCCAGCGGAATAGATGCCACCAAAAAAAATTGTCAGTGCAAAGAGAAGGATATCTAGAACTTTTCCAGAGACTACTATTCTGTTTTTGAGAAGATTAGTTCATTAGGATATAACAAAGCCTGGATTTCTTATCATCTTGATTATTGATTGATGTCTTACTGATTTCTTCCCTCTGTAATTCCATCCGCATCAGCATGAACTTCCAATAAATAAGATAGTTCCTCACTATACTAGGAAGGGAGTATCTTGGAGAGAAGACTGTGATGTGGTTCAAATCACTAGAAAATTGTGTGTGTGTGTGTGTGTGTGCACGCTCAGTCACTGAGTTGTGTCCAACTCTTTGCAACCCCATGGACAGCAGTCTGCCAGGCTCATCTGTCCATGGACTTTCCCAGGCAAGAATACTTGAGTAGGTTGCCATTTCCTTCTCCAGGGGATCTTCCCCATCAGGGATCAAACCCACGTCCCTTGCATTCCCTGCATTGGCAAGTGGATTCTTTAACACTGCACCACCTATTAGTGTTAGTTGGTCAGTTGTGTCCAACTTTTTGCAACCCCATGGACTGTAGCCCACTAGGCCCCTCTGTCCATGGAATCCTCCAGGCAAGAATACTGAAGTGGGTTGCCATTCCCTTCTCCAGAGGATCTTCCTGACCCATGGATCGAATCCAAGTCACCTACGTTGGCAGTCAGATTGTTTACCATCTGAGCCACCAGAGAAGCACCGCCTGTACCTCTCTATAAATTAATAAAATTTTCATTTTGGTTCATAAACCAGACTCTTATAAATTTTATTTTATGGTTTGCTGCGACCTGATTGCTTCCTAGAGCAGGAGGAAATAAAGTGACATCTATTGTTTCTTTTCTCTCTCATTTTATATTCAAAAGGGAAATCAATACACTAATGTTAAAAGCACTTAAAACTTTAAAAAAATCTTGATAAATACAGATGGAGAAGTATGAAATAGGAGAAAGCTGAATTGTAGGATACTGCTAATGAAATACATATATGATCACATAATCTGCCAGCAGACTTCTGTAAGTATGAGACATGTTGAATTTATTGATAATTCATTTAATAGATGATTCATATCTAATTAGCAAAATCCATTTGGTCACAAGTAGTTACACTAATATGTGGAGTCCTTAAGCACTGGTTAATCCCGATACTGAGGGGACAGTTTCACATGTACCCTGTGTCATAAGTAGCACTGTCTCTGTTGCAGATTGTTGTTGTTATTCAGTTGCTGCAGCACACCAGGCTCCCCTGTCCTTCACCATCTCCCGGAGCTTGCTTAAACTCATGTCCATTGAGTCAGTGATGCCATTTAACATCTCACTCTCTGCCGCCCTCTTCTCCTTTTGCCTTCAGTCTTTCCCAGCATCAGGGTCTTTTCCAATGAGTTAGCTCTTCGCATCAGATGGCCAAAGTTTTGGAGCTTCAGCTTCAGCATCAGTCCTTCCAATGAATATTCAGGGTTGATTTCCTTTAGGATTGACTGGTTTGATCTTGCAGTCCAAGGGACTCTCAAGAGTCTTCTCCAGCCCCAAAATTCAAAAACATCAATTCTTTGGTGCTCAGCCTTCTTTATGGTCCAACTCTCACATCCATATATAACTACTGGAAAAACCATAGCTTTGACTATACAGACCTTTGTCGGCGAAGTAATGTCTCTGCTTTTTAACACACTGTCTAGGTTTGTCATAGGTTTCCTTCCAAGAAGCAGTTGTCTTTTAATTTCATGGCTGCAGTCACCATCCACAGAGATTTTAAAGCCCAAGAAAATAAAATCTGTCACTGCTTCTACTTTTTTCCCTTCTATTTGCCATAAAGTGATGGAACTGGATGCCATGATCTTAGTTTTTTGAATGTTGTTTTAAGCCAGCTTTTTCACTCTCTTCTTTCACCCTCATTAGGAGGTCCTTTAGTTCTTCTTCACTTTCTGCCATTAGAGTGGTATCACCTGCATATCTGAGGTTGTTGATATTTCTTCTGGCAATCTTGAATCCAGCTTGTGATTCATCCAGCCTGGAATTTCACATGATGTACTCTGCATAGAAGTTAAATAAGCAGGGTGATAATATGCAACCTTGTCATGCTCCTTTCCCAATTTTGAACCAGTCCATTGTTCCATGTCTGGTTCCAACTGTTGTTTCTTGACCTGCATACAGGTCCCTCAGGAGACAGGTAAGGTGGTCTGGTATTCCCATTTCTTTAAGAATTTTCCACAATTTGTTGTGATCCACACAGTCAAAGGCTTTATCATAGTCAATGAAGCAGAAATAGATGTTTTTCTGGAATTCCCTTGCTTTCTCTATGATGCAACAAATGTTAGCAATTTGATTTCTGGTTCCTCTGCTTTTTCCTAAACCCAGCTTGTACCTCTGGAAGTTCAAAAATACTCAAACTAAAGTTGTTCAAGCAGAAAGAGGAAATTGGGATAAAGATTTCTCACAGAATTCAAAGTCAAAAATGTGATTGATGCTGCCTTAAAAACGACTAAAATAAAAGATACATTTGGTGAATTCTATCATACTTCTCTCTGCTCGTTGGCTTTATTCTTCTCCCTTGCTGCAAAGTGACATTCTCCATGTGAAGAAAAGCATTGCTAATAACTCCTTCAGAACTTTACAGCTTACTTTTTCCAGTATCTAAATAGAAATTGATCTTCTTTCTCCTTTCCTGTTCTAAAAAGTCCTGAGCTCACACTGTAATTGACTTGATTTGGGTCAAGTGAAAATCCACACCAATCAGATGCAGCCAGGGATGAGCTCATATTGTACCAGCATTGGGACTCCTATGATAACCTAGTGGATGGAAAAGGAGTTTCCAGAAGAAAGGTGCAAAGGAGATAATTCCAATATATGTCTGCTACCTTGAATATATTTTCTTGGGATAGATCCATAAATTTCATCAAATTCTCAAGGGATCCTAACCTCAAAATGTTGATGAACTACTGTGTAGTTCAGTACAGCTCATGTCTTTTAACATTCTCCCACACCAGAGAAGATAAAGATATATGTGCTCCTATCTATATTTCTATACTACGTTATTACTTAAAGTTAAGGTTGTACAAGGTAAATACAATGAAATTCCCACAAATTCTAAATTATTAGAATCAAACAAGGTTATCATGCCAAACAGACAGATTCCATAGTCAGTCTCTTGGAAATATTTTTATTGTTTTTTTCTAGTTATATATTGTTATTAACTGTGATGGGAGGCACCAATCACATCTTTGGTTAGAGAAAAATTATCATTATGTATGATCTTTGATTGATATCTGACAATGATAGTTTGAGAGATTTATACTAATAAGAAGTGGGGCATGAACTATTTGACTAATAACCAGAGCTCAGCTAGAGAAGTCTATGTCTCTGTTCTTGATTACTCTTTATATATTGTTATAGCTAATGATTTCTCATAGTACTTGAGCTTGTTTGCAAGGTAATAATTTCTGGAAACTGCGTCATGACCTCCTTGTTCAGCTTTTATTATACAGTCCACAAAAAAAGTATCTTATTGGTAAACATGACATACAGACTTGATAAATTTTTCTATATCATCCTAGAATAATATCTAAAGATTTTCAAGTTAGGGTAGATGATATTGTATGTGACTATACCAGTTGTAAAGCATTATCTTATAATCCAGCTGTATTAGCCCAGTTTAATATCCTCATAAACAGATTTTCAAGCATGTAGCTAAGGGATCAGTAGGTACCAAAGAAACATTTCCTTTTTCACCAAATATTCAAGTTGGTTCACTAAAAGATGATTTATTTGTGACTGTTAATACCTGCAATTTTGTAACTAAAATCAATGGAAAAATAAGAATCAGGTTACAAATGATTTTGCTAGCTGTGAATCATTAAATAGGCAACATGAAGTAGGAAAACAAGATCTAAAGTCAACAGGATTTCACACCTGACTTCACCTTCATTCTGCTTTTGTGATCTGGGTATATGACTTAACCACTTTGAACATCAGCTGTCAAATAAGAGTAGTGAATTCCCACTGAGTCATCTTCCAGCTATAATATCTTAAAATCTTATTTCTATCTATCAATTAAATTAGATTTGGTAGCAAGTAACAAAGACTCAAAGTAACTGTGGTTTAAACAAGGTTAAAATTTATTTCTCTCTCACATAAAAATTAAGAAGTCCTCCATCCAGGACTGCTATAGCAGTGCTGCTTCACCAAGTCCTCAAGAACACAAGTCCTTATAACTGTAGGATGTGACCCTCATCCCTGTGGTCTAAAATAGTGACTAGGGGAACTTCCCTGGTGGTCCAATGGTTAAGAATCTGCCTACCAATGCAGGGAGTGCAAGTTCAATCCCTGGTAAGGGAACTAATATCCCACATGCCACGGGCCTACCAAGCCCGCATGCCACAGTGAAAAATCCCATGTTCTGCAACTAAAACCCAATGTAGTCAAATAAATAAATTTTGAGCAAAAAATAATAAAATAGTAACTAGAGTGCCAGTCATCATACCTGTGCTTTGGGCAGCAAGATGAAGAAAGGGAAAATAAGATAAGAAGCAAAGATCATACACTGGCCATCTTTTAAGGAAGATTCTTGGAAACTGCCACACCTCATTTCTGCTAGTGTCCCATTGGTCACACTGAATTACAAAGGAAACCAGGAAATGTAGTCGTCATTTGGAGTGGCCATGTTCCCAACTAAAGATGAAGAGAATGGTTACTCGGAAATACCTTGCAGTGTGAGCTTCATTCATCATCTAAAAAGTCATCATTTCTGATAGGGTACCAGGAAATATCATTCAATATTTAGTGGTGGAGTTATCCACACCCATAGGAGTTAAGACCCTTGCTATTTCAATTCACTGTCTCCCTTTGCTTGCCACTGTGCCAGGCTCTGGGGACACAAAAGTAAATAAGGCAAGCTTAGTCCTTCGTCTCATGGGCCTTACATTGGAATGTGGAAGATCTTAAATACATAATTATAAACATGGTGATTATTACATAAGAGAACAGGCTGCTTTTATATTTGTGATAATTTATCCACCAACTCCTCTAGACTCTCTAGGGAAGAACATGACATTATCCTTATTTGTCACAAAGACCAAAAAGGAGTTTTCTATGACGTTAACTTGTTTCTTACTCACCTACCTTCTTTCCTGCTCCTTCCGTCAATGCCAGGAAGTGGTCTGAGTTCACCAATTTTCCATGGAACCTTAATGAATTACTTGTCAGTTTTTACCCTGAGAGCCCATCATGTTAAAATCTGTGTTCATTCTAATATCTAAGGGTAGAGCAATAATAGTGCCAGAGATATTTAAGAATTGGTTTCCTTCAGATCGCCAGTCTGGTTTCAATGCATGAGACAGGGTGCTCAGGGCTGGTGCACTGGGATGACCCTGAGGGATGGGATGGGGAGTGAGGTTCAGGATGTACACCCATGGCTGATTCATGTCAATGTATGGCAAAAACCACTACAATATTGTGAAATAATTAGCCTCCAATTAAAATAAATAAATTAATTTTTAAAAAAGAATTGGTTTCCTTGAGTTTATGTTTATGGAGGGAAAAAGCCTTGCAGAAGATTGCATCAAGAACTTTACAACCGATTGAACACACTTGGGGAAATTATATTGCATTGTTAAATATTATCAAATCAGGATTTGCTTTTTCTATTTTTCTTTCTTTTAAAATAATTTCCTTGAAACCTTTTCAAATGTATATTTGTCATTAAAATGGCACCCCACTCCAGTACTCTTGCCTGGAAAATCCCATGGATGGAGGAGCCTGGTGGGCTGCAGTCCATGGGGTCGCTAAGAGTCGGACACGACTGAGCGATTTCACTTTCACTTTTCACTTTCCTGCATTGGAGAAGGAAATGGCAACCCACTCCAGTGTTCTTGCCTGGAGAATCCCAGGGATGGGGCAGCCTGGTGGGCTGCCGTCTATGGGGTCACACAGAGTCAGACACTACTGAAGCGACTTAGCAGCAGCAGCATCACTGTAAAGCAAGCTGCCTGCTACCTACAGTATTCATGTCATCTCACACATCCATGAACATTAAACAAAGAGCAGCATAGCACTTATAATGTATTCAAAGAATAGGAAAGGAGTCCTTCAAAAATAAAATAGTAGGTTTAACAGAGTTGTATGTAGAGGAATGTGTTAAATACTTATGTATGAGAGTGTAATTTTTTAATAATGAAGGAAGTTCATTAAAATGTTCTTCATATTACTTCCCTTAAGACAGCCTACTGACTTTCCCTGAGAAAAATTCTTTATTTCACATTACATTGTCAAAGTTCAAATGAGTCTAGAAAGCATTTAACCACTATACTGGATTGAATGGCACCCACCCCCAAGTTTATGTCCATCCAGGCCCTCAGAATGTGACTTTACATGAAAACAGGGTCTTTGGAGATGTAATTAGTTAACAGGAGGTCATACTGGATTAGGAAGGCCATAAGTCCAATAACTGGTGTCCTTATAGGAGGGCCATATGAGGACACACAGACATACAAGCAAGAGCTCCATGTGAAGACAGGGCATGTATTGGAGAGATGCATCTACAAGCCTGTAACGCTAGAGTTGCTGGCAACCAGCAAAAACTAGGAGGAAAGCATGAAATAGTCTCCCTCAAAAGCTCCAGAAGGAGCCAACCCTGCCAAAAACTGACTTTGGACTTCTCGCCAACAGAGCTATGAGAACATAAATTTCTGTTGCCTGCATATGACAGCTGGAACTGTTGTGACCATCTTACATCCATGATGGGACAAGCTTGAGGAGCAAACCAACTCTCTGAGAATGGTAAAGCAAAAATATAGAAAGAGCCTGGGCTTTTAGTAACATTGTCAGTCACTGAATTAGTTAACCTTGCAATCCCTCTGCCTTTATTTCTCTTCTTATATAAAATAACAAATTTCCTTGTTCCTTAAGCTTCTTTTAGTTGGGTCTTCAGCTCTTTGCAGTCAAAAGCATCCTGACTGATAAGCCTCCTCTGGTACAAAGACAAAAGAGCAGTACTTTAAAAAAATTTTATTTTGTTTTGGGATACAGACGATTAACAAACAATGTTGTGATGGTTTCAGGTGAACATCGAAGGGACTCAGCCATACATATACATGTATCCATTCTTCCCCAAACTCCCCTCACATCTAGGCTGCCACACAACATTGAGCAGAGTAAAAGAGCGATGCTTTGGCTTCACTTCATGTTACCTAGACTTTTGTGCACTACTCTGAAAGCTTTACCATCCGAGTCATCAGGGTTAAACACTGGGATTAAAAAATGAGTAGAATAGAACCTTTGTATGAGAAGGGGAAAATTCTCATACAAAAAACTTGAAGAGAGAAAAGATTATTCATCATCTGCATGATGTTTTTGCGCAGATAACAATGACATCAATGGTCTTGAATTATTTAATACTTTGTTCCACAATGTCATTTATGAGCAATGTCTTCTGCAGTTCAAGATTAGCAGCATCTTAACTTTGCAATTCATCTACCTTGGTCCCTTAGTTTTTAGTCACATATTTTTCTGTGTTGGCTTTGCTTCAGTGTCTCTTTTCAATTTACTAAAACTCTTCTTTGTTGAACCTGAGCAAAATACAACAGAATATGTACAGTATATAAAAGTAGAGAAAATGGAAACAGGTAAAAAGTCATCCCCAAATAAATAATCCACAGTAAAAACATTGGTCTCACTTCTATAAAAAGTTAATAAAGCAAGTAAAAAGTGCTAAAAATGACCAGCAAACTATGGCAATAAAACTTATGAACAGTTGTATGAGATGAAAAAAAAACATAAAAATGTATTTGTCTCTGAGGTGAAGCTGTTATGACATTAATGAGCTTGGTGAAGGAGTTTAGATGCTGAGTAGAAGCTTGAAACAGTACCAGGGAAAATAATAGTTCAGCAGCAAGGGCTGGGAAACTAGAAAGAATAAGTAAAATTGAGCCAAGGAGAAAGATGAGATCATGAAAAGCAGTCTATTTAAGGTTCAGATCTGAGATTTGTATAATTAAAGTGAAAACTTTTCCATTTCAGGACCTGGAATTATGTCAAAATGGATTTTGATAAAACTTACCATTCAAACTTTATGAGTATGACTGCATAATTGCTACCTATCCATTATATAGAATGTACCCACGAAATTCTGCTAGCTGAATTAGTCATGACTCATTGGTATGTTTTTAGAACATTTAGATATATTGGTTGCATGAACATTTTAGGCAGTTTGTTCAAATGCATCTCAATCACAATACTTCAGTAGTTTCCACCATTTCTAATGAAGCACTAAAACCCTACAAACCACTTAAAACGTTTCATAAAATAGACATTAGTAAATTGTGTTTTGTTAATTCCAAAGGAATTTAGCAACAGCCTAACCGAGACAGTTGTTGGAACTGTTTTTAGTGTTAATGATACTCCCTTTCAATAGAAATAAATATTGATGTGGTTATTTATTCATTTTGCTCAACATTTATCAACATGGCTCTGTGCAAAGCCTTATAGTAGGCCATGTGGGGAATATTCAGATGAATCAGGCAGGGATTCTGCCCATTCTGATATCACAGTTAGTTTGGAAAGATAAAACACATACACAAATGACTATAACATGAGATGGGAAGTGGTAAATGTTAAAAGAGATGTGGACACAAAATTCAAGGAGAATGAGAGCATATTGCCTTCCGAGAAGTACAGGGAAGGCTTTGTGGAGACAGTGCATTGATGTTGAATTCATTCCTTTTTCCAAGAAAAACTTATTGGAAAAGTCCCAGCCCTCGCAGAAAGGACAGTCCAACAGGGAAGACAGACAACGAGTAAATTTTTTTTTTTTTTTTTTAAGAGTGGTGAAATCAAGAAATAGAAGTAGGGCTAATGTGGGCAGAGTGTAATGAGAAAAGGAGAGTGATAGGGGATGAAGTCAAAGGGGTAGGCAGGGATCAAATCACATAAGACCATGTAGGCCATAGGAAGGAGTTTGGACTTTAAGTGCTTTGGCAAGGCATGAGTGGTTGAGCAAGAGGGTAACATTATCTGGTTTGCTTTTTTAAAAGTTCACCATGGCTGCAAGGTGGAAAAGGGATTATAAGGAGGTGGCTCAGAGGGTAAAGCGTCTGCCTGCAATGCAGGAGACCTGGGTTTGATCCCTGGGTCAGGAAGATCCCTTGGAGAAGGAAATGGCAACAGTCCAGTACTCTTGCCTGGAAAATCCCATGGACAGAGAAGCCTGGTAGACTACAGTCCATGGGATCACAAAAAGTCAGACACAACTGAGCGACTTCACTTTCACTTTCAAGAGTGGGAGCAGGAACACCTCTCAGGGCACCTGGAAGAGTCCAGGTGAGAGATCATGTTGACTTAAATTCCAATGACAGCAGCAACGAAGACCCAGCACAACCAAAAAATAAATTAATTAAATACATAATTTTAAAAAAAATTCCAATGATAGCCAGAGGGCTAGAGAGAAATGAACAGATTCAAGATCTATTGTGAAGATAGAGCCAAAGTACTTCCTGATGGATTGTAGGTGGAGTTTAAGGGGACTGGAGGAATTGGAGATGATTCCTAGCCTTGTGGTTTATGAATGGTGTTGACATTTATTGAAATTGAGAAGGCCTGCGAAGGCAATGGCACCCCACTCCAGTACTCTTGCCTGGAAAATCCCATGGAAGGAGGAGCCTGGGAGGCTGCAGTCCATGGGGTCGCTAAGAGTCGGACACGACTGAGCGACTTCACTTTCACTTTTCACTTTCATGCATTGGAGAAGGAAATGGCAACCAACTCCAGTGTTCTTGCCTGGAGAATCCCAGGGATGGGGGAGCATGGTGGGCTGCCGTCTCTGGGGTTGCACAGAATCGGACACGACTGAAGCGACTTAGCAGCAGAGGGAATGGAGCTGAGGAGAAAGATAAACAAGAATTCTAATTTGACCATGTTAAGTCTCAGATACCTACTGGACATTCAAGTGGAGATATCAAGTAGACAGTTACACACACAAATCTGGAGCTCAGTGGAGGCATTAAAGGCTGAGGTTACAGATTTGTGAACCATTAGCATATAGATGGTATTTAAATCCATGAATCTAGATAAGATCAATCTGGAGAAAGTGTTGATCAAGTAGAATAGAATAGAATGCCTGATAGGCATTTTGATAGGCAGAGATGAGAAGGGCATTTAATAGAAAGGAACAGAGTGAACAAAGTTCAGAGAAAGGAAAGTGCTTAGCAGGAGTCGGGAAGCACAGGTGATCCTTTTAGAGGGAACCTATGCTGCTGCTGCTGCTGCTAAGTCGTTTCAGTCATGTCTGACTCTGTGCGCTCCCCCGTCCCTGGGATTCTCCAGGCAAGAACACTGGAGTGGGTTGCCATTTTCTTCTCCAATGCATGAAAGTGAAAAGTGAAAGTGAAGTCGCTCAGTCGTGTCCGACTCTTAGCGACCCCATGGTCTGCAGCCTCCCAGGCTCCTCCGTCCATGGGATTCTCCAGGCAAGGGTAGTGGAGTGGGGTGCCATTGCCTTCTCCGGAGAGAACCTATAATAGATATCCTACAATAGATACCAAATCCTAGATTTGGTCCACAGATTTCCATGGAGAATCATGGAAGTTTTTAAATCTGTGGGGTGCTTCTGTTCCTGATAATGTGAGAGTAGCTCCTTTGTGACCACCCTTCTCTAGATAACAACTCTAAATCCTGGACAAGATTTTTTTTTTAAATCTTACCTGAAGACACTGGAAAGCAAACAAGCAGGAAGGTACTAGAGGGAGGTCATCCCTTGAAGGACAGCATCAACTCCTTGTGAGTTTGCCATATTCATTTTACAGCTTTTTGCCTGAAGGCAAGTTCCAGTCTACACCAAGGAGGGCTGCTAAACCTGCAGTTTTATTGGACTAAAGAATCAGAGGACAGAATTTGGAGATGGGTTGGGGGGAGGAATCTGTGAATGGGGAGGGACAGAAAGGAAGTAATTTAAGTTCTGTATTGAAATGTTGCCTAAATCTCTGCACACATATACAGTGAAGACTCCAAGAAACCCAGGTAAGGTTAAAAAAAAAAAAAAAAAAAACACTGAACTTTGATTTTAGCTGCTGCCCACCATGAGGGAGACAGTTTGGAATTTGAGCTCAACCAAGTTAACTGCCTGCAAAAAACAAACAAAATTTTCCTTTGGAAGAGCAGGACAGAATCCAGAGTCTCTAGAACATGTCACTTACAATATCTAGGATACAAAGCCAAATTATTAGATGTAGGAAGAAACAGGAAAACCTGATCCACACTCAAGAGAAAAAAAAATGATCAGTGGAATGAATCAGTGGAGATGACCCAGATGTTCAAATCAGTAGAAATAGGAAAACAGGTGGCTCAGTGAAGAACCTGTTTGCCAATGCAGGAGACAAAGGAGATGCGTGTTTGATCCTTGGGTGGGAAGATCCCCTGGAGGAGGACATGGCAACCCACTCCAGTATTCTTGCCTGGAGAATCCCATGGGCAGAGGAGCCTGACAGGCTGCAGTCCATGGGGTCGCAAAGAGTCGGACACGACTGAGCACACACATCCAAGGAAAACATGCTGGTAATGAATAAACCTGTGAAGTGAACTCATCACTCTGTATCTTAGAAGAATGAATCCAAAATTAGTGTATGAGAACCAGAATCTGCATTGTTAACAGATTCCCAAGATTCCACATACATGGTAAAGTTTAAGAAGTACTGTGTTCATGTGACTTTCACCTTCACTCCTTCCCCAAACAAATCACCCTTATCCAAAGTTCTTTCCCTTATTTAGCAGCAAAGTGCATGTAAAGGAAACAAGTTATTTCAAAAATAAATAAAATCAGTGTATCAGATCAATCTGAGGATGCAGAGGCCAGAGATGAGAGAATAATGAGGAAGTTTTGATGAGTGAGTAGTTCTATAAAGTGAGGAAATATGGTAAAAAATAACTTTGAAAACTGTCATCTGACTGACTAAGGGAAGAAATGAGAGGAATCAGAGATAGCACTGAGGTGTCACTGGTTAACTGAAAGAATGTTAGTACCACCAACAGAAATAAAAGCATCAATAGAGGATATAAGGCTTAAATATTGGATGACAAATCCAGCTTTCCAAATAGTAAGTTTAGAGTATTACACATGATATCCAGATGGAGTATTAAATATGGAATTCCAAATTCAAGATAGAGCTGAGCAAAGCTGGGAAGAGTGAGTTGGAGTCATTCAGTATGGTAGTGATCATTGAAGTCCCTATGCAATTGGATTCAATCTCCGAGGAAGAATGCATATAGTTGAAGGAGAAGTAATGTGTATTAGTTATTAATTGCTGCACAGCTAATCAAAAATGCTTAAGACAACAACCATTTGTCTAGCTCATAGTTCTGTGGGTTAGCAATTTGGGCTGGGTTCAGCTGGACATTTATATTAGTCTCTTGTGGGCTCACTCAGTATCTGCCAGTATGGCTGCCAAGTCAACTCTGCTGACAATGGTTGGAATCATGTCAAAACGGATTTTGATAAAACTTACCATTCGAACTGTATGACTCCTTAATTGCTACCTATCCATTATGTAGAATGTGCATCTTTCACGCCTCATATGTGATGGCTCATCTCTGCTCCATATGCTCTCTCATTCTCTAATAGTCTAACCTAGGCTTGTTCACATGGGTTCCAAAAGAGCAAACAGATGTCCAAAAAAGACCTCTTAAGGCTCAGACTTGGAAGCAGTACCATATTGCTTCTATCTTATGCTATTGCAAAGCTAGTCATCAGGCTGTTTCAAATTCAAGTTGTAAGGAAATAAACTTGACTCTTGGTAAGAGAAAATACAAACACATCAAAAAGGGTCATGGATACAGGAAAGGGAATAACATATGGCCATTTTGCAATCTACCATATCGACAAAGAACTTTGGATCTGCACACTCACGTTCATAATAGGATTATTCAGAAATAGCCCTCAGTGTCCATTGACAGAAGAATGGATAAACAAATTGTATATACATGCAGTGGAATATTATTTGACCTTATAAAGGAAGGAAATTTACAGATGCTACATATGGATGAGCCTTGAGGACATTATGCTAAATGAAATAAGCCAATCATAAAAAAGACAAATAATATTTGATTCCACTTACGAAAAGTGAAAGTGATAGTCACTCAGTCATGTCCGACTCTTTGCAACCCCATGGACTATACAGTCCATGGAATTCTCCAGGCCAGAATACTGGAGTGGGTAGCCCTTCCTTTCTCCAGGGGATCTTCCCAACCCAGGGATCGAACCCAGGTCTCCTGCATTGCAGGCTGATTCTTTACCAACTGAGCTATCAGGGAAGCCCGATTCTACTTATAAGAGGATCCAAAGTAGTAAAATTCCCAGAAGCAGAAAGTAGAAATGGTGGTGGACATAGAGGAGAGGGGGAAATGAGAGCAGTTGTTGAAAAGGTCCAGAGTTTAAGTTTTGCGTGATGAAAAAGTTCTGGAGATGGGTTGTGAAAGTTGCTCAGTCATGTCCCACTCTTTGCAACCCCATGGACTCTATAGTCCACGGAATTCTCCAGACTAGAATACTGGAGTGGGTAGTAGTGTTAGTCGCTTCATTCATGTCCAACCCTTTGTGATCCCAAGAAGGACTGCAGCCCACCAGGCTCCTCCATCCATGGGATTCTCCAGGCAATTCCCTTCCCTTCCATTCATGGGATTCCCTTCTCCAGAGGATCTTCCCAACCCAGTGATTGAACCCGGGTCTCTCGCATTGCAGGTGTGGCCACCAGGGAAGCCACAAGGGAAATGGGTTAGTTGCACAATAATGTGTATATACATAACATTACTGAAATATACACTTTAAAAGGGGCTTCCCCGGTGGCCCAGTGGTAAAGAATCTGCCTACAATGCAGGAGACACGGGTTCAATCCCTGGGTTAGAAAGGCTCCCTAGAAAAGGAAATGGAAACCCACTCCAGTATTCTTGCCTGGAGAATCCCATGAACAGAGGAGCCTGGTGGGCTACACAGTTCTTGGGGTTGCAAAATGGTTAAGATGGTAAATTTTATGTGTTTGTTATCATAATTAAAAAATAAAATATTTTGTAGAAGATAGGACCTAAGACACGACCCATATTTTGGGGAGAGAAAGTAAAAGAGAACCAAAGAAAACAAATTTTGCCCAGTCCAGAACTAATAGAAACCAATCTAGCAAGTGGGATTTGAAAATGGTTCTCTTCTCTTCTGTCTATATGGACCACTGTCAGATAAAGGTTCTAGAATTTAGCCTTTCCACAGTGGAGAAAAGATGAAACCAATCTGCTCATCTGAACCTCTTCTCTCCAGCATTCTGGAGTTCACATGGTTTTCCAGTTACCCGAGTTTGGAAGATCATGGTGGAAATTCCAACCCCAGATTCACCTTCTTTTCTCATTCATGCCAGCCCTATCTCCTGATCCTGGACCCCAATTGTGGTCTCTTAGCTTCACATCAAATTGATTACTCCCTATTAATAACACAATCTGCATCCAATCCTTCTCAGAAACAGCCTGCCTTGCTCCTAAAGAGCAGGCATCCATACTTGGAGTAGTTCTGAAGGTTGGTTGCACTCATAGATTTGTTTGCTCTGGGTGGTCCATTTGCCACCAGGGAAGAGACAACTGTTCTGCCATCCTGGATGTTCTCATGTGCCTGGTTCTGCCTCGTGCCCTGCTTCCTCTCTCATTACACTCAGGTTGTCTTGTGGGCCAACCTAGAGTCCTTCTCACTTGAAGCTGCTGCAGATGTTAAAGTCAGGCAGGGAAATGGGCATCCCAAAGAGCTGAATGGGCTATCAAAGTTCAGTAAAATTTGAAAACCACCAAATTCCATCCATAGTCACATTTTCATGATTATCTCCAAAATGTATTCACAATTGGTTTGTTCAAATCAGGTTCCAAACAAGGCCCACACATTACATTTGGTTGTCTCTCTTAATATAAAACATTGCTCTCTCCCCATTTTTATTCATTCCATTAGAATTATTGTAGAACCCAAACTACCTAAACCTGAAGAATATATCATATTCTTCATACTAGTCTACTTACTTGCTTCTAGTGTCATTTAATTTCTTTCTTTAACCCCCTTTTTTCCAAAAACAGAATTTAGCTCTGAATCAGTTCTGTCCAATAGAACTCTCTGCCCCAGTGGAAACATTCTATAATGTGCACTGATACCATAGCCACTAACCACAGGTGAAAACTAACAAATGAAATGTGGTTAGTGGGACTTAAAAACTGAATTTAAGAATTTTATTTTCCTTAATTTAAACGTAAATAGCCAAATGTGACAAGTGGCTACCATATTGGACAGCACACCTCTACAGGCTTAATTTAATCCCATTTCAGGTTTTTGGAAAGAATACCTCATAGGTGGTCTTATATACTTCCTATTGTGTGACAGAAGAGGCTGACAGTGCTTGGTTGTCCCACCTTTTTTGATGCTAAGATGGATCATTGTGTTTAGGTGGTGATAGCTGATCCTTCCAATTTCAAGTTCTCCATCCACCTTTCATCTAATGGCTTGATTCATTTACAGTTGTTGCCTGAATCAGTTCCTTCATTATGGTTTTCAAAATCTATCATTTTCTAAGTCTATCATTCCTTCTACAGAATAATCCTGTAAAGAACTTTCATCATTTAATATTACATGGTTGGGTTGGCCTGAAATACAGTTTATATAAGAAAAGCCATGATAAATCCTTAATTATTCCTTCTTAATTGCCATTAAGTCTTCCCTGGTGGCTCAGACGGTAAATAATCAGCCTGCAATGTGAGAGACCTGGGTTCGATCCCTGGGTTGGGAAGATCCCCTGGAGAAGGGAATGGCTACCCACTCTGGCCTGGAGAATTCCATGGACAGAGGAGCCTGGCAGGCTACAGTCCATGGGGTCGCAGAGAGTCGAACATGGCTGAGCAACTTTCACTTTCAATTGCCATTAATGACTAGAGAAAAAGGCAGGAGTCTTGCATCTATGCAAAGGTGCTGGAACTTTATCCTGAGGTAAGGAAGGCCACCATGGGTTTTAAGCAGGGGATAAACAAGATGAGATTTTCATTTTAGGAAGCAACTTTTGGCCATGGTGTGAAGAACAAGTGAAAGTCAGGTAGGTTCTAAAGTGTGTATGCATCTAAGTCACTTCAGTCTTGTCTGACTCTTTGCGACCCCATGGACTGCAGCCTGCCAGGATCCTCTGCCCATGGAATTCTCCAGGCAAGAATGCTGGAGTGGGTTGCCATTACCTCCTCCAGGGGATCTTCCCCACCCAGGGACTGAACCCACATTTCTGGAGGCTCCTGCATTGCAGATATGTTCTTTACCACTGAGCCACCAGAAAAGCCCAAGTTCTAAAGGGAGCTGTCATAATATAGGCTGGATCTGGCAAACTCTGGTAGGGGTGCTAGAGTAGAAGAGTTTGACAGAAGTCAGATAGATGAGAAAGCAGAGTCAACAAAATCTAGCTGTCAGATAATGCAGGGGATGGAGGCAAGAGGGAGTGTGGTAGGATGACAGGATAAAACCTTGATTTCTAATTTGGAGAACTAAGCAGATGATAATGCCATAAACCACCTTGAGAAATATAGGGAGAGAAGTAGAGGCAAGTTACTTTCTAAATGAAAAACTAAATCGGCCCAAATACTGACCCCTCAGAGAGAAGGAAAGATTTAGGATGCTATAGCATATTTTTTTTTCACTTCAGTCTAATAAATAAATAAACTGCATGGTGGGGGTGAGATTACTCATATAGAATAATCTGGATTCCAGAGATCTATAAGTAAAAATCAGGGATTATTTTTGTTAGCAGTAAGTGTTTAACCTGAAGGAATTAAATTCTAACTGCTAGTCCTAGTCCATTTTTAAACATAGTTCAAGTTCTTATCTATCACTATTTTTTGCACCATTCATTACAGAGGTGCACCAACTATTTTCAGAATTCCTTAATAGTAGATGCAGTGTTTTCAGAAGTGAAAATGCTATGCAAGTGTATAAGTGAAAATCTTTTCTATGTTGGATTAGTTTGCCGGGACTGCCGTATGAAACACAGCAAACTGTTATCTTAAAATAACAGAGAGTTATTGCTCACAATTTTAGGGGCTCGAAGTTCAAAATCAAAGTGGCAGCAGGGCCATGCTCCCTCTGAAACCTGTGGGAGAATCCTTGCCCCTTCCTAGCTTCCGCTGGTTTGCCAGCAACCTTTGGCTTGTTGATGCAATATTCCAATCCTCTGTCTTTACATGGCCTTCTTATAAGGTAAACAGTCACATTGGATTAGGGGTCCACTCTACTAAAGTATGACCTTATCTTAACTGATTATATCTACAATGGCCTCGTTTCCAAATAAGGTCACTTTCTGAGGCACTGTGTGTTAGGATTTCAACATATGATGTGGGACTGGGGGGTGGGGTGGACAGAATTCAACCTGAAACAGCGGTCTACAGACCCATGATGAATTATGGAAGGAAAAGTTTTCATTTGAAAATTATCTCCTTTAGCATCCTTTCAAAAGCCTTACATTGATCTTTGGAGAAACTAAAATTTATTTTCATTTTTTTTCAAAATGATAGTCATAGAAGCTTGCTGTCTCCAGAAAGCAACATGACATGCAGATATATTTAACAAGGATACTTTTAACTACTTATTTGACTATATCTTATGGTACATTTCCCCCAAGCAATGTCCTGAAATTTTTTGAAAGAATTAATTATAGTGGAAAACATTCATTCTTTATGAGAATACAACACTAACTTTTGCTAACAATATTTCTTGTTAGAATGAAACACAGTAACATATGTAAACCATTTAACAATTTGCAAGTACTCAGGAGCTGTTAGCTGCTATTAATATATATTTAGTATTTTTTAGGATTGCAATGAAGATTAAAGGAGTTAATACACATGAAACACTTACCATAGCACCTGACATATAGTACCTATGAAATAAATGTCTGTCTGTTGCTGTAAAGTGTCCAAAACTGCCGATGCAACTTCTAATTGGTTTATTAATTGGCTTACACACACACTCAACATTTGCATATTGTTTCATTCAATGGGGTTTCTTTAAATTTCATTTAATCTACAGAATTCATCCCTCAGTTAGTAGACAGTTGTAAGTTATTTAAATTCAATTTTTTAAGAAATTTCTTAATATTTATACTTCCCCAAAGCATTTATTTTATTTACTACTTACCTGAAACATAACTTGAAAACAAACTACTGAAATCATAAGCAATGTGTTGTTTGATTAAAACATACTTTGTTTACAAATACACCTTATTATCTGCAACAGAACTGATTTGACACTGCCCCCATTCACATAATTTTTGACACATCTTTGGGATTAAAGCTGCAGATTTCCCAAACATGGAGATCCCAGGTTCAGTTGGTGGTCGAGGAATAGAGCTCTATTTGCTGCAATAGCTTTACCCAAATTTCATTCCCCCAGTTGAAGTCTGATCATAGACTGATCTTAAATGTACGTCACTAAAAAAGTTAGGATTTTTTTAAAGTATCTTTTCAGGTTGCAGATGCAAATCTATATTCAAAAGCACAAATATAAACTTTAAAAATAAAACCCCCCACAACAATAGCCACGTTCTAAAACAACAGTTCCATGAAGTTTTTTTTTGTTGTTTTTCCATAGTGGTGAGTAGGAACTAGTGGTTCTTGGGTTTTTGTTTCAGAATGGTTTGTGGACTGAAAAAAGATTTGAGAAGCACTGCTCTAACCAACAAACTAAATTGATAGTTATAAAATGGGAATGTTTATTCTCTGAAGGAGTACTTTATACTGCAATTTTTGGTTAATGTTAAAGCAGTTGTTTTTAATATCAGTTTGAAAATGAAATTTTAATGTATTATCTCCCTCTTATGAATTAGTGTTTATAAACAAGAACATTTAGTGGGTCTTTTCTGTGCTAGTAAAATGAAAACTGAAGGAAAACAGTAGCTTATGAAAGCTCCAGGAATGGCTCTTCTCAATTCCTTGTCAAGTTTCAAAGCCCCATAATTCTTCCCCTTCAAACAACCCTAAAACAAAGTGACACCTATAAGGATTAAACATTTTGGAAACCAATAAAGGAAAACATTAAAGCATGTGTGACACAGACCTCTCCTCCATACTTCCCTGTTCCTTGTGTCCTCACTGTGTAAGTATGAGTCAGGTAATGTTAACTTTGAATCATACATTTGTAGTTTCTTTTGAGCATTACATAAACAAAGTTTTGATCATAGCCTATGAGGCAACTGACCTGTAATCATTTGCATTTCAACATATGTGGCTTGAAAACCAGAACAGTAAGTTACCCTACATGCTCTTTTATTTGAATTCCACAGAAAGTTACAGTATCATTTTGTGTGTGTGTGTCTCATATCACTATGAGAGTGCCCTCAAGAAATAGATTATACCCTAATGAAATGATCACACAACAAATGGAAAGAAGTAACTTAGGAGTAAAGTCTTTGAATTATATTATGTATGCAGGAATACTCCCTTTCTGAAGTTGGTAACAATAGCTCCATTTATTGAATGTTTCCTATGTGGCAGGCACTGTGCTTAATGCATCCCAGACATTATTTCTATTTAATCTTCCTCAAAATTTACAAGGGGGGCATTGTTATCCTCTTTTCAGATGAGGAAAACATCTTATTTTGCCATTGTTTATTGAGCAACTATTACATGCCAGACCCTGTTCTAGGCCTTTAAGTTGAAGCTTAGAGATGTAAAGGAACCTGGAGTTTAGACACAGGCCTAGCTCTGCTCTTGTCCTGATCCTGTACTGCCTTACCATGAAGAATGTTAAATGTTTCAAGTATTTGTATCATAGATCATCTTCCCCTTAGTTCCTTATAGATTTTATGAGCATCTTGCACCACATGCAATTCCAGAATCATTGAACTTTAATATCTATAGGAGAATCTAGAGAAGATCTTACATTTTCTGAAACTTGAATTCTTTCAAATAAAATGTCCAGATAGGTTTAGAAATATCTGTTGTCTCTTAAGATGTGTGTCAATCAGGAAACGATTAATTTTTACTTGGGAAATTTCAAAGAAAAGATGAAATTCATACACATGAAAAAAATATGTCACCATGTATTTTTGTTTAATTATTGTCTTATGCAAGATAAAATTCGAGCCCAAGTTTTATCTTTCTTTCTTACTGCAAAGAAATAGTTAAATAGTCTCGAGTGATTACTTTTTTGTATGGAAAGTAAACATGTTTCAGATAATGTAGAGGGATAACACCTGTTTCAGAGAGGTACTGATGAGTACATTTTATGGGTTTTCTATAGGGACAAACCTATAACTGGGAGTACTGGATGTATGAGGTGGAGATTGTGCCATGAGCCATAGTTTAGTCATCTTGTAACTTTTCCAGACTGATGTAACTCCATTTTTTTTTGAACAAATGTTATTTTGTTAAGTAAATGCCCATTTAAACTTGTATACAAAGGTTATAATTATAGCAGGAAATTGTTGGGGACAGAGGAGGTTAAATCTGGTTGTCCTGTCATACATCAGGAATGATTTCTTGGAAATCTAGTCCAGATTTTTGACTGAGGTTTGCTGTTTCCCTTTGCTGTAGTTTCAAGTAATAACTTTCCAAAATCTTGGTTCTGACTAAGAGGTGTGTGTGTGTGTTGGGGGAAGGGGTGTAGAATCAGTAGGTAACTAAATCAACCCTTTCTGCAGATTTTGTACCGAGGAGCCCCAAAAGACAATGGAATATGAGGGCATCACTTAACATTACAGGACTTTAGGAATACATAAAAGGCTCAGTGTTAAAGGAAAAAGCTAACGCAGAACTGTCCTGTACAGCTATAATGCCAGTCTTGACAAGTAAGCCACATATGTAAGTATACATTTTATAGGAGCCACATTAAAGAAGTAAAAAGAAACAGGAAATTAATTTTAACAAAATATTTTAACTCAGTATATTGAAAATATCAACTCGTCATTATTACTGAGGTCTTTACATTCTTTTTTGGTACTAAGTCTTTGAAATCTGGTACGATCTCAATAGCAACCAGCCAACCTTGTTTTAAGTTTTCAAGAGCCACGGTGTGGCTAGTGGCTACCATATTACCCTGCACAGATGCTCTCTAGAGGCAGCTATTCTTTGAATACCTGAGAGTTTTCCTTTCTTAAAGGGGAGGGGGGAGTAATCCTGCTCAGGGCAATATCACCTTCTATGTTCAAATAACTCCTTTTGTTGCCACCTGCAAGACAAATCCCCCAGCCTTATTTGATTTTCCCCAATTCTCCCAGCAAGAGTGAGTGGTTGCACCACTCTTGGATTTAATAAATGAAAGAAGCCAAAAGTTTATTGTTAACCAAAAGAAAAAAATCGCTTTCTTTTCTTTTGGGGCAAAAGGAAGGAGAATAGTGTTTTCCCAAATCATTTCACATACTTATCAACTTGAGCCTATTTGCAGGACAGCTGTGCTACTGGTACTTTAGCCCATTATTAAGTTCATTTAATGCTTAACTCCTGCAATGTGACCACTGTTCACACTACTTTTTCAGATGAATTCGCTATTTTAAAAGTTATTCCTCTGAATCAACTCCCTACTGAAATCAACTTTTCAGTATGCAAACAACTAGATTTATTTTTAAAAGGTTGGCTCACCCTTTGGGTGGAGTATTTAGCGTTGGACAGTGTTAGACACATAACTCTTTTCAACTGTATGTTTTTACTAAAGAAAGAATGTTAATTGGAATAATTGATCACCGTTGGGGGCGGGGGACTAATTTACCTTAAACTAACCAAACTGACCGACTTCTTTTCGCTGTAAGGAATGGTAACGTGCTTTGCAATATAAATGAAAGATAAATCTGGCACTTTGTGCATAAATGCAAAACGATATACAATTCCTTATCTTCAAACTACTGCAGGCTGGTTTTACTGTCAGGAGTTACAGAGACGGTGGCTGCCAAATTAGCTGAGGTTTGGGTCCAGATTGGATTTGCAGCACTTGAATCAGCATGCTGGGGGAGGTGACAAAATCACGAGCTCCGTCCTCCCCACCCCCACCCCACAGACCACGCTGAGCCTGCCCAGATGTTGCTCAACCCTGAGCTGTCCCCCTGAGTCCAAGCCTGCAGGAGAGGGCGCGCAGCGAGGATTTCCGGCCGCCTCCTCAGGCTCCCTGAACAGATGGAGCCTCTTCAGGTGGCCACGGGGCTCCCGGGCCTCGAGCCTGTGCCCAGGGGCGCGCCAGCGAAAGCAGCAGAAAAAACTATCACCTGCCTCTCTCGGCCCAGAGAGAAACCTTGCACCGCCCGCACAGACCTGGCTAGGAGGCTAGGTGTGGGGCTCTAATCTCATCCTCACACCTGCGTTAGGGAGGAAGGCCAGGGCTCTCCAGGTGTGTGGGTCCCTGGAGGATGAAAGGAGCTGTTAAGAGGCGTGCACAGGAGCGCAGCGGGGGACGCGCTGTGGTCGCCGAGCGTGGGAGGACCCAGACGCCTGGGCAGAGGCCTGAGGGGATGGAAGCACTGACTGGCTTGGAGATTGGAGATTTCCCTTTACTTTTTTCCTTTTCCTTGTAGGGCGGTTAGCCAATGGCTGCGGTAGCTTTCCACTCAGCCCGGCGACTTTTACACAATTCTGCCCGGGCGCACTGAGCTCGCCGGGCACCTGGCGCCGGGAACATGGGGTCGAAACCGCTGCCCGCACCCACTCCAGACGTCCAGGCCTCTCCCTTCACGCTCTCCCGGTCTTCTGGCGCTGCCTCGCCGTCTGGGGCTTGGGATTCCTTAACCTAGGGCTTCCCTGTCTTGGGCAGGAGTTAGAAGCCCTCCCTCTCTCCCCTCCTCCACTCACCGCCAGCCTGATTTTTAATCTAATCTTTTATTTAAAGTCAACAGAAAAGCAGGAATCCCGGGCTCCTGCCACCAAGATATTTTAAAATAATTCCCCAACCTCCGCTGAGACTGGCAGCCTTAAAGAACCTCCTTGTTTTCTCCTTCGTGAAGATTTAGGCTGCGGAGAACCGGGGAGGGATGGGAGGGGGCGAGCTTGGAGGGTCGTGCCTGAAGCCCGAGGGCTCTGCGGACTTGGAGGGGGGGGGGTCGACTCATGCAAGACGAAGTAATTCCAGATATTAAAAATAATATAACACAGAAGCGTCAGTTTGGAGAGCCTTGACTCAAACCGAGAGCCGAAGCCCCAAGCGGTTCCAGGACACGAAGCCTTCTGTGTCCCCATCGTGGGGGGTGGAGGGGCAGGTGAATGCCCATCATATGACCCTGGGAGAGGGTGGGTCCTGGGCCATTACGAGACGTGCCCATAGACTCGGCGCGCCCACATGCACCCATGGAAGAATCGGGCCGAAAAGACCCCACGACCCCTCCCCGGATCCTTGGTACCGTACCGCACCCCCTATGCCTCGCCGGTCTCTCCCTAGATGGGTGGGGACCACTATTCTCTACATCCCTGAGGAGCCTTCAACCTGCTCGGACCCGTGGCTCTTAGAAACTCTCAGCCTTTCGCACCTCCTCCTTTCCCGCTCTTTCCCCCACCTCGCGCCGACGCCCCCAGATTTCTCCGCTTGCCCTTCCTGAAAGAAGGCGAGGCCCAGAAGCTGAAGCTGGGGCGAGGAAGGAGGGACGAGCGGAGCGCCGCGGCCAGGGGCGTGTCTTCCCAGGCCCCGCCCCCGGGTGCGCGCGGCGGTGGCGGCGGCGGCCGAGCCTCGCTCTGAGAGACAGGTATCGCTTAGGCGCCATGTTGTGAGCGGAAGTGGGGGAGCGCGCGGGGGCCGCTGTTCTGCTGGGAGCGGGCGCGGGAACCGGCGGGGAGGGGGGGGGCGGAGCTGTAGTCCCGGCGGCGGAAGGAGGAGAGGAAGAAAGGGGCGAGACCCGGTGCCGGGCAGCAGCGCGAGGCTCTTGCTCAGCGCGCGGGCGTCTCCAGCCGGGCGCGCGGCGTTCGAGGGTCGGTGTCGGCGCCGAGCCCTCTCTCGGGCAGCCGCCGTTGCTGCTGCAGCTGCTGCCGCCGCTTCTGCCGTGGGGCTCGGGCGGCGACGGAACGGGGCCGGCCGCGGGGCGGGCGGGGAGGGAGGAGGCGGTGAAGGCGGCGGGCCGGGGGGGAAGATGCCGCTGGCGCAGCTGGCGGACCCGTGGCAGAAGATGGCTGTGGAGAGCCCATCCGACAGCGCTGAGGTGAGTGCAGCCGGGCGGCTGGGGCCGGCGCGCCCCCTCCCCGCGCCCCCGCCGGTTTGCTCTCTTCCCAGGAGCCGGCCACTCGGCCCCTTCCTCTGCTGCTCGCTTCTCCCCTCGGTTCGGGATTCCGGTTTGGGTAGTTGGGGTTGATCTGTTTGTCCTTCTCTTCCTCCCACCCGCACCCCCTCTCCCTTCCCTCGCTAGAGGGGCTGTGGTGTGGTGGCGCGTGGGGTTTGGAGTGGGCGCCAGGGCTTTGCAAGAAGCCGATTTTCATCAACTTTGCGTGGGGGGAGCAGGACGCGGAGCGGGGGCCGGCGAGGAGTTGGGAAGTTTGGCCCTGCCTGGTCGGGGGCTTCCCTGGACCCTGGTGACTTTGGGGGATGCAAGAGGGGTGTGGATTGGGTTCACTGGAGAGCGGGGACTCTCGAGTCCGGCCAGGGGACAGGGTTACCCTGGGGAACCGGGGGCGCGTGGGCAGGAACGGCCCGGGGCAGGGGTAGCGACCTGTGGAGGGGTTTCGGATAAGGGGTGCAGGACAGTCGAGGGTTTTTGGCCCCCCTCCCATCTGCCGCAGTAGTTTTTGCTGCTGCAAAGGAAAAAGTGGAAGCCTGAGGTTCTCCATCCTATTTCCCCCACCCCCCCGCCCCGTTTCTGAGGTCGCTGAGCTTGAGGACCCCGTCTCTTGGAGTTTAACTTGAGTTTCCTGTCCGCAGAGATGATACAGGAATATTCAAGGAGATCAGCGGCCGCAGTAAAGGGCTTTCTGGTTTACCTCGCCCGGGATCCGGTGACCGTCCCTGAGATACCCACCCTGGTGACCCAAACCCAAACGATATGACCAAACAGGGCCAGACAGAATTCCCCCGGCTCTTCGCAGCCGCTTCTGTCCCAGAACCAACTCGGGGGCTGTGAAAATAATCCAGACAAGACCCATTCCAAGGCATCAGCGCTCCTCTCCGGAGCGGAAAATCAATTCCTGATGGTGGCGCGTCTGTGATTCTTCCTTCTTGACTTTTTGCTGTCTTCTATCCCCACAGCGGACTTTGGGGGATTACAGGATGATAGGCTGCGTGTGTGTGATAGTTACTGAGTGAGTGACCCCATTTCTGGAAAGCATGACTGAAGCGCGGGGGCGGAATGGGGCAGGCTCTGATGAGTGGTGTACTTGGCGGCAGCCGCTGCCCTGCCGGCCTCCGCAGTGTGAGAGGTGGATAGGGTTACTGGTTACGTCAGTAAGACCGAGGCTCAGTTTTGATCTGAGATGCGGGACACTTGCATTCTTGGGTAGAATGGAGGGGGAGGGGGACGGGGATCAGTTCAAATCACTTTGCACTTTTTGCCTGGTCACCTCCGCTGCTGAATAAAGTAAAATGTTTACTTGCTGTCCTTATCACAAGCAGAATTGTAATAGTGCTTACGGTTGGTGCTTTGCATTTTGCGACTTGGATCATATTTTTAAAACCTAAACGAAACGCTGTTCTTCCATGGAAAACACATTGATAGATGTTTCCTAAAAATATATTTTTTAAAGGAAATAAGGTTTTTAAGTCTGGCGAAATTAAGAGAATTTCATTTAAAATTGCTAGCCAGTCGAATATTGTAAATTTTTTTGTAAGGAAATCAAATTTAGAATGTTTAATCATCTTTTGAATGGATGGTGTGAAAAAACAATGCGTCCGGGACTCTTTTCATTCATTTTTTTTTCTTCAGAAAAAATTTTTGCTTTAAGTACCATAGGTAAAAGGTTAATAAAGTATATTCTCAAACTGCCTACCTTGTGGAAAGAAACTGAATTTGCTTTGAGCCTCATTTGTAGATGCAAACGTTAACATTTGCTACTCTTAATCAGTCCACATTTCTGCTTGCATTTATCAATGTGTTAAAAAAAAAAGTCATTTAAGATTCCACCTGATCCTTTTTCTATGCAGCATGCATTTAGCTAAAGAAAACACAAAACTGATGTTTATTTAGCACTTACTATATGCCAGATACTGTGCTCATGCTATTTCATTTTATCCTTCCAATCCCCTGAACAGAGTAGGATCTTGGTCTCCGTTGTTACAGATTAACAAACTGATTTCAGAAGTTAAGGGCACAAAGATTATAAATAGTAAATGGCAGAGCCATAATTCAAAGCCGGGTGAATATAATTCATGTGCTTTACTTTATACTAGGGTAGATGTTTCATATCTTTTGTGGAAAAAAATCAGTACAAACAAATAAGCCAGTAGTTAGAGGCCATGTATTTTTCAGAAACAATTATGGTATTATAAGATGTCTCATTTGTTAAAGCCTACTTATTTCAGTTACTGTCATGGTTTCCAGACCCTGGCAGATAGGTTTCCGCAACTTGCCATTTTCAAGTAATTTTCTTGAAATTCTGGCATAAGGTATTTCAATCAGAGCCAGTGTTGCCTAGATTTATTAAAATTAGATTCTAACAAATTGCCTTTAGATATTTTATTGCTTTTGCTTATTCAGCTGTTTCAAGTAAATTACTTCTGACACAAATTTGAAAATATTGAAACCAGTAAGAAGAAGGTTGAAAATTTTCATTTGGATGTCTAATATTGGACTTAATATTATGCCATCTTCTCCCCAGTAAGTTCTTATCAGTGAATAATTGTATTTTACTAGAGTAAAATCATTTTTAAAAAGTCATTGAGTAAAAACACCAAAATGTTTCTCATCAGGCTAAAAGATTTCAGGGTCCTTCTCTATAGAGATTTACATTTATAGTCTCTTCCTTAGGAGACTGAATTCTTCAAAGCTGAGACTTTTTTTTTCTTCTCTATATCCTTAGCACTTGACACAGTGCCTGGCATATACATAATATAGGCCCCCTAGATGACCAGTGAGTTAATTATGAAGGTCAGGAATAGGGTAATTGTCAGTCTTATTTCTATTATTACCATTTTAATCTTAAATTGAAATATGAGCAATCTTAAAAGAACTGAGTACCTCACCAAAAGTACAGGCAGTTTGTTGATTCCTTTATGTATCTTCTTGACCTCATATGGGTCTCATAGTGCTCAAAACAAAAAAACCCTTGTGGTTGAACTCAAACATGGGTCAGAACATGATAGGCTAGAACTATGCCAAATGTTTAAAGAAGCAAATTTAGACTAATAAAGGAAGTACTATGTAAGCAAAGTCAAGGTTGGTACAAGATTAAAAACAAAATACCTTCCTAAATGCTCCAGGTTAATTCAAAACTCTAATGAATTATTTAAGATGGTAGTGTGTTTTTGAATATTTGACGGTTTAGGAGATGGATATCAAGGGATTGTGGCTAATCAGTTCTACAAACTCCAGCCTCTGCTCTTAGGGACATTTACTGAATCTTAAGCCTAACTTAAAGTGACACTTTCTCAGTTTTAGTAAAGATAAATTATAGTAAACCTAAATATGAATAATTTTCAAAAAGAATAAAATTAAGGAGATTCTCTTTGCTTTATAGAAATGTGCTATGTAAAAATATAATAGCTACTTTGAATTCCTTTAAATAAAATGTACCCATAATGCATTGAAAAATATTAACTATATAAATATTTACAAAAAAACAAGACCCTTGTTTTGGAAACCATCTTCACTGGATGTGCAACCATTTGTGATCTCATAGATGATATTGGATTCTATAGTATTTCCACTATATCAATATTAAATTTCTTATATTTCATCTGTAGGGAAAAACATTCTATTAAAGTGTGATCTTTGATTTTGAAAAAAATGTTTTATTAAGTTTCTTTTCCTTTTCCTGTTTCATTTTTACCACTTTTCAGGTTTTTTTCTTTCCCCCAAGTGAAGATCTGAGGAGAGGACAGGTATTGTTACATGTCAACTGTCGAGTAACTGTGACACATTATTGAACACTTTGCTGTTTTCAGTGGTTATAATATTAAATATCAGTTTTTTAAAACTAAATTTAGGAAACTTTGCTTTATTTTGGCAGCTTGATCCTATACTAATGGGGTTAATCCAAAATGAGAAACTTCTTTGATACACTTAAATTTTAAGATAAAGAGAGAAGCCTATCCAATTAAACAGGTATAGGCAGACTGCCTTTTCATCATTGTTTCTGGAAATCACAATGAGTATATCTTATTTTTATATGAAAAGAGTGGCATAATTGGGATGTGCACCCTTGACCAAGGACATGACATTTGGTAAATTATAGAATGATCAAAAATATAGCAGATCATTTATCAGAAGTCTGAATTGCAAAAGAGTTGTTGTAAAGATTTTTTTTTAATTTATCATCCATTAAAAAATGTATGCCATTGTGATCATTGACAAGAATTCACTCTAGAGTTCCATACTCGGGGACATGTGGTCTGTTGGGCTGTGGACGATGGGTGGCCTCGCGTGGCCCAGCTTGTCCAGTGCAGACTGAGTGTCTTAGACCCAGTGCTTTCAGGTTACAGTGTACAACAGTGACATCTTGGTGGTCTCTTGGTAATGCTTGAGTGTAATAGTGCTCAGTTGTTTATGTTTTTTGGTGGATAACAAGTTTTAAAGCATTGGAATGCAAGTGAGTAAATGTAATATTTTATACATCCCACTCCCTATTTCACGTAATAGGAAGAGAAAAAACAAGTAATTGCATTTTAATACTTGACATTAGAGTTACACCGGCACCACATCCCCTGCCACCTTAGGAGTTGGTAACAGTTTCCTGTGTCATTAATCTGGAACAATTATCGAATCTCAGTTACTCTAGTTTTTCAATTTTATACCAAATAGCAAGATAACTAAATCTTAATTGTTAAGTAAAGTGTGTCAGTTAACAAAACAAACACAAATATATATGTTATATAAAACAGTATAAATGTATCCATATAAAACATAACTATCATTCAGTGCATTTGGCTATTTCAAGCAAATAAGTTAGTTACTAGCAATTAAATATTTCAATTTTACTTATTCCACTTTGTGGGATAATTTGAATGTATGGCAAAGTGTTAAAGAACAGACTTTGGAGCCATGAAGATCTGGGTTTGAGCCCTGCCTCTACCACTTAATATCTTTGTAATCTTATGCAAGTTATTTAAAATCTCTATGCTTTAACATTCTAATCTGTAAAATAGGCATAAAAATAATACCTACTTTATTGGGTTGTGATGGGAATTAAATGATAATTTAATTAATTATTGTGATAATATATGTATTATCACAATATTAATGTGATAATATATGTAAAGCATTTGGTTCAGTACATGGTTTAAGTGTTTAATAGTTATAATGAATCATCTCTCAAACAGAACTATTTTAGTAAATTCTGTATTTTTTTCCTGGGGTAATTTTTCCAGAATCAAACAGAACAATTAAAAATGGTTTATTTGGTTGACCTGTTTTAAAAGAACCTTTGTAATATCGGAATATAATTATAAGGGTAAAGTGAACAGAAATCTCTTGAATCTTACCCTTTTTTGTATTGTTCCCCTCTTCGATAGTGTCTTTAAAGGGGGAAACAGATAAAGAACATTTTGAGGAGTTTGTGTGGAAGGAAGAAAAGAAAGTATGTTCATATTTCAGTAATGCTTAAATTGGAAGCCCTCTCACAATCCATGGCATGTCGTTTAGTTAGTAGTTTTTTTCCCTTAGTGATATATAAAATAATAGTGTATCTTAACACATGATGGTATCTAGTAATTGATGAAATATGATATACTGTATATGTCAGCCTCTTGAAGGAGGTGTGTCTGTGAAGAAATAAACTTAATACGTAGTATCAATAGGTAGAACTTTAACTCTAAAAAGTAACAAAGCAAAATGTGTGCGTCTTTTTATATTTTAGGGTCACTTCTGTTAGTTTCCTTTTTTAGGGACAGAAATTAATACTGCACACCTCCCTCCCCATTACTATAACCATGTTTGTTTTGGTTATTTGATTATGCCATGAGTAGCTGGGTTTTCCTGTCTAGAAATACAATCCTTTGGATTTTATTCTGTTATGTGATACTGGTACATAAGCAACTTTCAATAGTGCATATGGTATTTTCAACTGAGAAGTCTCTGAAAATTTGCAAAATGTGTCTGTGTCCCAACAACCATCTTCTCCCTCCAACACACACACACACACACACACACACACACACACACACAGCATCATGACATAATCAAGTAAATTTGAGGGTTGTGGAGTTAAATGAGATGTGACCAATGTCTTTACTGCCCAACATCTTAGAAATTTAAGATGATGATGTACATGATGAATCTGCAAAAAGGAAATATCTCAAAGCATTTGAGACTTGATGTCAGCACCCTTTTTTCGTGAACCATCTATTGAAGTCTCAAAGGACATAAGTGCTTTGCAGAACACAATTTTGGAAAGTCTGATAACTGTAGTAATAGGATCCAGTATTGCCTGGAAACAGGCTGTTATGTTTAATTGACTGTATCAAAGCTTTTTTTTCTGTAACTGTCAAAAGTTTTTGTTTCATTTTGAAGTCTTTCTAAATTAATTTGTGTAACAATTTTCCATCTTAACAGTGGACTAAAATTTAAATACAATAGTTTAAATTAAAGTTTTAAATAATTTAAACTTTTAAAAGCCAATGTTCTACAATTAGTGGTCATATTCTATCTAAATATCAAGCTAATTGCCCCTACTAAATGGCCCTCTTATTGACTTGCTGTGTAACTTATTTTTAATATTCAGAGTTTTTAAAAAATTTATCACTTGCTACTTAATGCTGCTGTCTGTCTACCTGTTCCATTCTTTTTAAATTAATTGCTTCAAACTTACAGTTATTAGAAAATAACTAGGATTAATAATATTTTGATGCAGCTGTTTTTAACTTGGGAATATTGTTACTTCATCTTTTAAAAAATTTACACTTACAGCTTACTAAATAATGTAAGGGCTTCCCTGGTGACTCAGATGGTAAAGAATCAGCCTGCAATGCAGGAGACCCAGATTTGATCCCTGGGTTGGGAAGATGCCCTGGAGAAGGGAATGGCAACCCACTCCAGTATTTTTGCCTGGAGAATTCCATGGACAGAGGAGCCTGGAGGGCTACAGTCCATGAGATTGCAAAGAGTTGGACACAACTGAGTGACTAAAACTTTCACAAATAATGTAAAATGACTTTCTTAGCCTTTTTCTGATCTCTGACCATCATGTACACATACCTCTGGAATCAGGGATGTTTGATGGACATATTACCTACTAACAAGTTGATTTTGTTTCAACCTACCATAGCGGAATAACTCAATTACTGGCATTACCTACTCTGAATCTTTACCTTCTTCTCCTGAAGGTGTCAGCTAGAAAGAAATGTGAATGAACTAAAGATCAGCCGGCTGCAAGACTGAAAGCTAGCCTGCTGTCCCACCTGGAGTCAGCTCTCCACATTGTCTTTTGGAGGGTATTTGTGTGTGTGTGTGTGTGTGTGTGTGTGTGTGTGTTCCCCATGAAACAGTGCTAGTTCCCTGAATATTACATAACCATACATTTATGTGTAAATCCAAAAGCATTTTTATGCTTCCTATTATTCTTTTCCTCTATTAGTATAAATAGAATTATAGCAGTAGCATAACTTAAGTCAGATTTGCCTGTCTTAACTAATATTCTATCCATGGTCTCTTACATACCTTAAAAACTAATTATGTTTTATCCACCGTGTGAATTGATTTTTATAATCTTACATGTGATGATGATCTCATCTTCATTTCTGACCTGGTCATCTAGATTTCTGTGAGCTTACCTCTAATCCTTTGGGCCACAAAACTTGTTATAGGAAACTTGGTTTAGTCATTTGATATGAGTTAGAAGCAGATGTCAAATGATAACCTGAAACAAAAGTTCATTTTGACATTAAGAGATTGAAGTACATCTCAAGTGCAGTGTTTGTGGAGATATCGTCACTCCAGAAATCTTGTAGAATCTATACTAAAAACCTCAGTTATGCAGGATCTTATTTTGCTTCTTCACATTTAGGAGCAGAGGAGTGTATCTGAAAACAATATAAAATGATAGAGATTCACTTAAACAACTTCTAGACAGGCACTGTTTGGTCGCCACTAGCCACATGTGGCTATTGAGCACTTGAAATGTGGCTAGTATGAGGAACTGAATTTTTTAAATTAACTTTAATTAAAATTTTAATAGTAACCTGTGGCTATTGGCTACCACATACAACAGTACAATTCTAGATATAGAATACAAGTTGAATCCTTTTTTCTACACCAGTGTTTTTCAACCCTACCTTCTATTGCTTGTATTTTAAACTTAATAGGCTTAATGCTTTTTCTAAATGAAAAGTATATTGAATATGCTTTTTCAAATTATGTTTAATCAGCTTTGTCTTGTCTGTCTTCTACCCTGAAGATTTCGATAAGTGATACATGTACCTCAAATAACCATTCTGCAATTTATACAGCTCTACTAATTTTACAGTGACATTCTCATTCAAGTGGTAACATCGAAGCATTGGGGAAATTTGGCAATCCGAAATGGTGCCTTTTGTTCACTATACTGTACTAATAAATACTGGGAAAGTAGATTGATACGTCTTAGAAATTAACATTTACTGAATGCCTTTTCTTTGACTGGGGTTTCCCTGGTGGCTCACATGGTAAAGAGTCTGCCTACAATGCAAGAGACCTGGGTTTGGTCCTTGGGTCAGGAAGATCCCCTGGAGGAGGAAATGGCAACCTACTCCAGTGTTCTTGCCTGGAAAATCCCATGGATGGAGGAGCCTGGTGGGCTATCATCCACAGGGTCGCAAAGAGTCGGACGTGACTGAGCGACTAACAACTCTGTCTGTTCTTTGACTAGACACTTTGTGTGTATCAACTTGAATGAGATAGATGTAATTAACCTCAACTTACAGATGAGGAAACTGAAGCCTAGAGAGGTTAAGTAACTTGCTCATGATTGCACAGCTATTAAGTGGAGGAGGCAGAGTTCAAACACCAAGTCTCACAGATTGAAAATTCCATTGATTTTCCGCTAGACTGCCCGGCTTTGGTTGAGAACAGCATATAGGTGAGTGACTGAGTCAAAATGACATCTCCTCCTAAGGGAGAAAGGGTCCATATGGTTTGTACTGAGCACATGTTTTTCTGGGAATGTATAGGTAGACTTAGAAAAGCAAAATGGATATTACTCTTCAAATAGAGCTTGGATAAAATAACCTGTGAGCTGGCTTGAGAAACAGCATTTTTGACATTGTATGGGAAATTTTTACAATTTTTAAGCTGTCTTACAAGTGAGAATTTGAAACAAAAACTACTGTACTTGAAAAAGGAGGTTTGCCCAGATGTAACTTAACCCCTCTCCATACAGAAGCCCCTAGGTGTGTGCTTGAATAACTGCTGTTTTTTAATTGCAGCTTATTAAATCATTACCTCTTTATATTTGCATCTTCTTTTCAGAAAAAAATCTATTTAACTTTCCCTCAGAGTGCCAGAAAACAGGGTCTGACTGAGCCTGAAAAAGTTGCCAATTATCTTGCTACAGTGAAAGAAAAGGAAATTTAAAGAAACGTTACACAGTCATTGGTGGCTTTTTTTTCACCCTTTGGGTTTTTTTAACTGTTAGGTTAAAGAGCCCCAGTTAATCTTTTTAAAAAATTGAGATATGATTTATATGCCACAACATTTCACTCTTATGAAGTATGTAATTCAGTAGTCTTTAGTATATTCAAAAAGTTGTGCAACCATCATCACTATCTGATTTCATAACTTTTTCATCACCCCCAAAATCCCATACTTGTTAGCCAGTTACTCCCTATTCACTCCTTCCCCCAGCCCCTGGTGACTAATAATCTAATTTCTGTCTCTGTAGATTAGTCTCTTATGGACATTTCATATTAATGGAATTATATGATATGTGGCCTTTGTGTCTGGCATCATTCATTTAACAATGTTTTCAGGGTTCATCAGTGCTGTAGCATATGTATCAGTGCTTCACTTTTATGGCTGAGTAATATTCTGTTGCATGGTTATAGCAATTTTGTTTAACCATTTATCTGTTGATGGGCATTTGAATTGTTTCCACTTTGGGCTATTATAAATGCTGTGAACATTTGTCTACAAGTTTTTATGTGAATATGTTTTCAGTTCTCTTGGGTATATGCCTAGGAGTGGAATTGCTGTGTCATATGGTAAGTCTGTATTTAATTTTTTGAAAAACTGGCAAATTGTTTTCCAACTGGTTTGTACCATTGAAAGGACTGATGCTGAAGCTGAAACGCCAATATTTTGGCCATCTGATTAGAAGAACTGACTCATTTGAAAAGACCCTGATTCTGGGAAATATTGAAGGCGGGAGGAGAAGGGGACGACAGAGGATGAGTTGAATGGCATCACCGACTCAATGGACATGAGTTTGAGTAAACTCTGGGAGTTGGTGATGGACAGGGAGGCCTGGCATGCTGCAGTCCATGGGGTCACAAAGAATCAGACACGACTGAGGGAGTAGACTGAACTGAACTTGTACCGTTTTACATTCCCATCAGCAGTGTATGAGAGTTTCAGTTTCTCCACATCCTCACCAACACTTGTTATTGTTTTTTCATTATAACTACCCTGTTTGTGTGAAAGTGGTATCTCATTGTGGTTTTGATTTACATTTCTCTAATGAATTGAGGATGTGAAGGATTTTTCATGTGTTCATTGTCTGCTTGTATCCATAATTCTTGCGCATGTTTTGTTGCTGATTAGGGAACTTAAATGGAGTTTTACTCTAATGTTAATATAGAAGATGCTTACCTATGTCATGCTATATACATTGTTCTCAGAAAACTTAGTTTCAGTTTGTACTTTTAAAAGATTTGCTTCATTTTTAGATGTGATAAAAAGCTTTTTCTAAATAGCTTTCCAACTGAGTGAATAGAGACCTACATTCTGTGGAAATATCTTAGGCTACCTCATCACCTGGGCCCACCTCCCAGCTAGAGCAGAGTTTCTAAAGAAACACATCTAGGAGTAAAAGATTAATTTTAAAAAATTATAGAAAAAAAGCAAAAATTGAGGTGATATTTTTCCTTACAGTCCCTTCAGCCTTCAGTCTTGTTATACTATAGTTTCTTACTTAAAGCAAGACTATAGCAATAAATCGAAGACCAATCAAAACAAAAAGTCTACAATCTCTGAAATTAAATATAAATAAATGAATTTTCAAGAGTCCATCTCTTAATGTGAGATATACAGATGTTTCATTTAAAGAAGTAAAAATGCAAAGCAAAACCCCTGTTTGCCTTCTTTCCTTCAAGTTCCTGTTGGCTCTTCGTATAATTCAAGAAGAATAGCTATCAAAATGGATGTTGGTAGCAGTAAGGGGAGTTACTTAGAGGTGTCACTGGCAAGTTAAAAATAAAATTTGCTTTAGATTATTAAAAAGAAGAGCTCAAAATGAGTTTTAAAGTGATCTTTCCCCCCTGGCTGTTCTGAGTTTGTGTAGCATATTTCTAGGTGATAATGAATAGAGTTCTTTCCTTTGGAATATTACAATGTGAAATTATTGAGGTGGACAGACAGTTGAATAACATGAAGCGAGCTAAGTTTGCTAGGAACAATATAAACATAATTGGATCTTTAGAGGGAAATTATGATTTATGATGTTGTAGCAGTTTTCCATAGTGCATTTTTAACCATAATGTGGAAACTTAGAAAATAAATGTTATTACCCCAGACACCCAATAAAGTTTCTTTTAACATGTATACACACACACACACACACACACACACGTTATTTCAACATAAAAAGTAGTCATTTGGAAGAGACTTCTGTTTATGCCAAGATGGAGGAGTCTTTTTTTTTTTTCCCCTTAGGTCTTCCTTTACAACTAAAACACCTAACAAACAAGCACAGAAACACTCTGAAATGTGGAAATAAGAAGGCAGACTGCCTGCAGACTTTGAGACTAAAGGAATGACACAAATAGTAAGTTTTCTGGGTGTTCTTATCACCTCCCATATATCCTGGAGGGTGTTGTAAAAGCCTCAAACCTGGAACCAACAACAGGCACAGACAAAACGGACTCCAAGAAAAGCCAATTCTCTTTAACCAGACTGTGGGGGGGAAGGGTAGGCTAACAACAGTAAACCTTTTTGGCAGCACCCACCCTACTATAGCCAAACACCAACAGAAAAACCCCACCCTACTTCCTAAGCAGCAAGTGGCAGTACTTGGATTCCTCCACCCCATGGTGTTGGCTGGGCAGCTGAGGGACCTCATCTTCCCTTCCTGCCTAGCAAAAGCAGACAGCACTTTGATTCCCCCTGCTGGGTGGTTTTGGCAGGTTGTGCAGGGACCTAATATTCTCTCACCGCCACCCCTGTCCCACTCCATACAGAAGGAGGTGGTGTTCTCACTAGAGTAGTGTCTGTGGGTCCAGCAACCACTGAGCCTCCACCCCAACCTGAAAGAAGTGAGATATAACAAGGTGGTGTGAGGCGAGGCTAGTCCTGGCTAAACCTCCCCACTGCCCTGTGTTAGTGAAGTGTTGAGCCTTCACCCTCACCCAGCATCAACAAGGTAGAGCAAGATGGTTGGAGGTGGCCTAGTCAACACTGCTTCCCCCTCCCCTGATGCAGTAAGGCCCAGGTGCCACCCCCATCTGGCAGCTACAAGGCAAAACAGTGTTGGATGACAGGGCTGATTGGCACTCCACTCCCCCCTCTCCCCTCTCCTGTTGTCAGCTGGGTCTTTAAGGGAGCTGAACTTTCCTCTCTGTCTTGCAGGAATGAAGCAGTGTGAGTCAACCCTCCACTTCCCCTCTCCCTACTGTCAGTGGGATCTGTCAGGGAGCTGAGCTTACACCCCTACTCTGTGGCAATGGGGTGGTGCGGGTTGGTGCCCCACTTTCACTAGGAACAAGAGTGAAGCTGAACTTCCATCCCACCCATCTGCAAAAAGGCAGTGTGAGTCATTGCTCTACTTTTGCCAGGGTGGTGTTGGCGGAGCCCAGCAGGAAGCTGAACATACACACTCACCCTGCCCTCACACTACACCTCAGCTGGTAGACTGCCTGCTAAAAAAGAGTAAATAGGATCTAGAGTCTTAAATTCTCCAAAATGTCCATTATTGCAGTTGAAGTTTGCTTAAGAACTAGGAAAATCATACCATGAATGAGAAAAAAAGGCACCAGATACCAATAGTCAGATGCTTTAGATGTTGGTTGTCTAACAAGGATTTTAAAACAGCCAGTATAAAAATTTGAAACAAATGAATTAGTCTCAGAAAAGAAATAAAGCAGAAAATTGACATTTTGGAACCAAAAAGTACAATAACCAAAATAAACTTACTGCATGGGCTCAACAGAGGAACAGAGGGACTTCCCTGGCAGTCCAGTGGTTAAGAATCTGGGCTTCCACTGCAAGGGGCATAGGTTTGATCCCTGGTCAGGGAACTAAGATCCCACATGTGGCACACCCAAACAAAAAAGAATGGAGATGACTGGAAAAGAATCAATAAAACTGAAGATAGAGTGGTAGAAATTGCTCAATCTGAATATCAGAGTAAAAATAAACCATAAATTAAATGAGTATCTCAGGGGTCTGGGGAACATTAACAGGAGATTTAATATTCATATCACCACAATCTTAGAGCTAGAGAAAAAAGGTGGACTTGAAGAAATAATGCCTGAAATTTCCCCAATTTGGCAAAAGATGCAAACCTACAGATTCAAGAAGCTGATTGAACCCCACATAAGGTAAACCTAAGTAATCCACACCTAGACACATCAAAATCAAACCTTTGGAAATGTGAAATTATTTAATGGCTATAGAGTTTAAATTTTGCAAGATGAAAAAATTCTCAAGATTGGTTGCACAACAATGTGGATATGCTTAACATACTGAACTGTACACTAAAAAATAGTTAAGATGTTAAATTTTATGTTACATGTATTTTACAATTAAATTTTTAAAAAAATCAAACTAAATGACAAAGAATCTTAAAGCAGTTGGAAATGAACTGTTACTTACAGGGGAACAATGATGGAAGCCAGATAGAAATGGCACACTGTATTTTAAGTACTGAAAGAAAAGAACTGGCAACTCCAAATTCTATACTTAGTGAAAATATCCTTCTATCATGAAAGTGCGACCAAAGCAGTCTCAGATGAAGGGAAGCTGTGAGAATGTGTCTGTAGTAAGACTGTGAAAGAATGACTGCAGGTAGTTCTTCAAGCAGAAAGGAAGTGATAAAAGAACGATCTGGAACATCAAGAATAACATGAATTCTACATATTTTCTTCCAGAAAATAGATGGGGAAACATCACAAGTCATCTTTTGAGGCCAGTGTTACCCTGATACCAAAACATAAAGACAGTACAGAAAAGAAAACTACACATCAGTACCCTTAGAAATATAGACACAGAATCCTCAACAAAATATTAGTAATATAAAAAGAACTATACACCATGACCCAAGTGGGTTGTATTCCAAGGATGTAAAACTGATTCAGTATTCAAAAATCAGTTGATGTAGTCCACTGTGTTAAACAGTTGAAGAAACATATTTAAAATGTGCAAAACACATGATTAAAGACAAACAGATTGGAAAGGAAGAAATTAAAAAATAGTCTCTATTAGCAAGTGACATGCAAGATGAAAAAATTCATCAACCTAAACCTTAATCTTTATACAAAAACTAATCAAAAGTATATCATGGATTTAACTATAAAACTCTCTAAAACATTTAGAATTTAGATATGAGAAAATCTTCAGGACCGTGGGCTGAGGGAAGGGTTCATAGACCAGATTCCAAAAGCACAACCTATAAAAGAAAATAAATTGGACTTCATCAAAATTTATAATGTTTGCTCTATGAAGAAGATCCTGTTACAGAGATGAAAAGACAGGTTACAGATGGTGTGAAAAAGTATTTGTACACGTATTTCTGAGACAGGACTTGTATCTAGAATATATACAAGAACTTTCAAAATCTAACAATAACAAAGGAAAATAGTCCAATTAGAAATGTCCAGACATTTCATCAAAGAGGATATATGGAAAACAAATAAGCATATGAAAACATGTCAACATGGTTAGCTATCAGAGAAATGAAAATTAAAACCACAGTGAGGGATATCTACATGCCTTTTAGAATACTGTTTTGCTGAAAGTTTTCACTTTGGTCTCAGGTTCAAAGGATTTGTTAACAAAACAAGCCACTCATTATATACAAATAAATAATACAAATAGTAGAGAATTATCTAGCTTAACTTTCAATAAACTAATATTAAAAGAGAAATAGCAAGAGCAGAGAATACATCACCAAATTGGGTTTTGACCAATATCCAGACTTAAACAATGCTGGGAAGTCCCATGTCAGCACATCTGGAGTCCCAGTTGGGAAAGGGTCCCAGGCAGGGCGTCTGGTCCATGGGTGAGACCAAAGATTGCAGTTCAGGATTCAGGATTCCCATTTATAATCCCAGGGTGCAAACTGATTTCATCATCAATGTGTGACGAAATTGCAGCTCTGGTTTTATGTTAAAGCTGTTGGTTTTGTCATGTAAAAATTGAATGTTGCTAAGCCTGGGGCTTGGTTGCCCAGGCCCCCTCCAGGGGCACAATAATCTCAAGATTCCTCCCCCATCTTATATATGGTGCTGCAAGTCTTGCACTCACAGCAGGCAGTTATTCACAGTCAGCTCACCATATGGGCAGTGTCCAGGCAGGTTAGAAGTAAGGTCAGAGGCCTACTCTGCTTTGTCTCTGAAGCCTAATCAAGACTATTTATTTAATTTCCCTAACAAATAGCCAAAATGAAAAATACTAACACTACTTAGTGTTGGTGAGGATGTGGACAGACTGGCTCTCTCATGTTGTTGATGGGGCAGTAAAATGATACAGCCTTTCTGGAAAACTTTGGCCATCTCTTCAAAAACTAAACATACACTTACTATACAACCCAGCAGTCGCATTCCTGGACATATGTCCCAGAGAACTGAAAATGCTTGTCCACACAGAAGTCTGTACATACTTGTTCACAGCAGCTTGATTTGTGATATCCGAAAGTTGGCAAATGTCCTTCAATGGGTGGATGGTTAAACAAGCTGTGGTATGTTCCCACTGTGGTATACTGGAATACTACTAAACTAAAAGGAATGAATTATTGATACACACTCAAGGGAATTCATGCTGAGTGGGGAAAAGGTACATACCATATGATTCTATTTATATAAAATTCTTGAAATGACAAATTTGTAGAAATGGAGACTAGATTAGTGGTTGCCAGGGTTAGGAAGAAGGGTGAGGGAGAGGTGAATGGTTATAAAAGGGCAACACACAGGATCCTGGTGGTAAAGAACTGGTATCTTTACTCTGGTGGTAGATACAAGAATCTATACATGTGATAAAATGTGTAACATGAGTGCACAGACACACACGTGAGAACCTGTAAAACCAGTGATATCTGAGTAAGGTCTGGGCATTGTACCAGTATAAATTTCCTGGTCTTTGACAGGAAGTTGTGTAAGATGTAACCATTGGGTTAAGGGTATATGGGACCTCTGTATTGTTTTTGCAACTTCCTGTGAATATATAATCATTTCTAATTAAAAAGTTAGGGGAAAAGTTGAGAAAGCATTAGACAAAATTCACTATCTATTATCCATTTAAAACAGTGAAATAGAAATAAAAGAGTGTGTCATTAATGTTATTAAAAAATAGTCTAAAACCAGTAACCAGCATCATGCTTGATAGAGACATATTAGGGGCAATCTCATTAAAAGTATGCCTACTGTTTTCACCTCTATTTTACATTCTAGAAGAGTTTGCTAATGAAGTTAGACAAAATCAAAGAATATTCAAAGAAGGATAAAACAAAACTATTCATAGGTGATATAATCATCTACTTAGGTAATCTAAGGAAACCACTAAAAAGGTTTGTTAAAACCAATGATAGTCTAATAAGGTGGTATTAAACAGTATATATTTTTAAGTTGATGAATAGTTTTCTTTGTTAGAAATGATAATGGGAAAAGATTTAATTCAAAATAGCAGTAAAAATATTAAGTATATGGAAATAAGCAAAGGACCAGAACTAAATGAAAGAAAATAGTTGCACTAAAGAATAAGTTGAGAGAAAAGCTATGATTCTTTAAATTACTTTCAACAGGATTTGGTGTTTGTTATTTTCTTGTTTATTTTTTTAAAAATTGAGGGTAACTTTTTCTCTGTCTTGAATGAATATTCCCAGAGTTTTATTATTTTTTTTCTGATTTGTTTAGGTTTCTTTCAGTTTGTAGCTTATCTGGACAGTTAATATAACAATTTTAGTCGAATACTCTTATTAATAGTGTTTATGCTTAATACATGGACAGAGGAGCCTGGTGGGCTACAGTCCATGGGGTCACAAAGAGTTGACACGACTGACTAACACATGCTTAATATATATACAGCTAGGATTCATTATCTAGCTGTAATTATAAACTATATTTCTCATTTTTCATATGTAAACCTTGCTGCCATGCCAGGTTGTGTGTAGACGTATGATAATTTTAAATATATGTATCTGTGTACATATATGCATGCATAGTTAATGAGTGAGTAGTTTAGATTGTTTTTTCCTAAGTAATTTCAGTTCTAAACTTGTCTAATACACTTCGTGTTAAGGTACAGTTGATATTGCTTGGGTGTTAAGTTCTTTTTTATTGTGTATTTGAGAAAGTCCTACATCTTGTTTCTTTTGCAAGCTATTATTGCTGTCTTTTTGTTCGTAAGGGTGTTTGTAAGACTGTGTGTAAGTTTAATTATTTTAATTAACAATTATGTTATCAGTAACATTTTGGGTTCAGTTCAGCAAACATTTAAGCACCACTTGTTTTACCGATGAGGAAACAGTAATTGGTAATTTTGCTAATTTAAAGTAAATTTTGCTATTTATTATAGCAAATAAAAGCTTGGGCTTTGAAGCTCAGCATAATGGTGTATCTTTTTTAGATAGGAGGGCTTCATTAATAAGCCTCCAGAAACCAGAAGAAATTATTAGACTTTTCCCTAAGACCTAAATTAGCCAAACCAAGTAATGCATTAGCAAATTATCTACTACTCAGATTTTTAGCCCTAGAAATGGAAGTGGACCCATTAGGGTAAGGAGCTCATCAGAATATTCTTAAGTATTTGCATTTGTCACCCCCTTTGGCAAGATAAGCAGGAGGAGAGAGAGGTTAACATTCACTGAGCAGCCAGAATGGCTAAGCACACTAAACTTGATTACAACCTCCAGCATAGCTAGTATTCAAATCTTGTAGTTTAGAAAACTGAGACTCATGTTAAGTAGCTTGCCCAAAGTTACACCTATAATAAAGGGCAGAGCCAGGTTCTGAAACTGGATATGTCAGGCTCCAAAGCCCATGATCTTTTCTCTACACTGTGATTTCCCAGACTTATCTAATCACAGGAGTCATCTCAGGTGCCTGTTTAAAAAAATGAAATACCGAGCCATGGGGCTTCTAGAACTTCTAATTCAGTTTTGGTTTGGGGTAAGGCCAGGTAATGAGTATATTATTAACAGGAGTCTTAGGTGATTCTGATAATCATACATGTTTATGAAATACTGTCAACTCCATGAAGTACCAAGAGGTGGGATTCAAGGTGTTAGGAAGGCAAAAGTCACATTGGGAGTACACAGAGGAGATTAAAAAATAAGTTGACACTTTACTAGTAAAATGAGAATAGTAAGATTGGATTGTGGAAATTATAAAACTGTTTTAGGTTGCTTAATCTGCACAGAAAAACAATGTTTCATTTATTTTATTTTTATTAGTACTTCTCTTTCAAGTGGGGCTTCCCTGGTAGCTCAGTGCTTCCCTGGTAGCTCAGCTTGTAAAGAATCCGCTTGCAATGCAGGAGACCCTGTTTTGATTCCTGGGTCGGGAAGATCCCCTGGAGGAGGGATAGGCTACACACTCCAGTATTCTTGCCTGGAGAATCCCCATGAACAGAGGAGCCTGGTGGGCTACAGTCCATGGGGTCACAAAGAGTCGGACACAACTGAGTGACAAAGCACAGCACTCTTTCAAATGACAGCATTTGTACATTCCATTCTTTGACGTTATCCTTGTTTACACTGGAATACAAAGCACCCCTAAAGGATACAGATAAAACTGTATTTTGGATGCAGAAAAGAAAGAAGAAACTAGAGTTAGAAATAATGTGCAGAACAGCTTTAAAAACAGAATTAGTAATGTCCTGAGGTGTAAAAAAGCCCACAAAATTTTAAATACTTTTAATCCTTAAAGTCATAGGATTATAATATTTTCAAGCTGGAAGAGCTCTTAGATATCCATATATTTTATGCATGAAGAAACCACAAATCAGAGAGGCTTAAGGGCTTGACTACAGTTCTGTGCTTAGTGGCTTAGTCGTGTCCGACTCTTTGTGACCCCATGCCACCAGGCACCTCTGTCTGTGCGGATTCTTTAGGCAAGAATACTGGAGTGGATTGCCGTTTCCTTCTCCAGGGGATCTTCCTGACCCAGGGATCAAACCAGGGTCTCCTGCACTGCAGGCAGCTTCTTTACCATCTGATCTATGAGGGAAGCCTACACCTAGTGGCAGACAAACTGCACACTGGCCAAGATTCCATGAAACTCTTATGGATTGCAGATAAATACCAGAAAATAGTGACTTTTTCGGAATAAATTTAGTAGCAAATCATGTTTACCTTATATTCCCTACTTTATCTGATTTTATGGTTTCTTCCTTTTTAATTGCCCTCGAGAATATGAATGTTTTCAAAGGAATCTTTTTTAGGAGATTATGCAGTTTGAAATATAAACAGACATTTTCAGAACATGTGTTGAGGAAGAATTCTAGTCTTCTCCACTTTTTATTACAAAATTTTATAGAGAAAAATGAGCACAGGTAGTTGCCTATACTTGAACAGTAATAGGGCATTTCTGTGTAGTGTGAGCTTTGGATTCAGATGTGGGTTCAGTTGTCTTATCTGCAAACTGAATACCTCTATGACCTTGGACAGGTTATTCTCAACTTTTTTCTTCTCTATATAATAACATGACTTGTGGTTTATTAATGATTAATTGGGATTAAATGAGAGAATATATGTAACACAGCTAACACTGTACTTTGAACAAAATAATTGCAGAGATAATAGCTATTATTATTTCCTTGAGCCAGTAGTTACTTAGAATAATATAAATTTCTGAATGAGTAATTTATTTCCTTATTCAGTATTTTTTTTATCATAATCAGAAAATACTGATATAATTCCTGCTTTTAAGAATTTTGCATTTACTTCATGGCCTGGAACATAGTTCATCTTTATAACTTTATAGACAGTTGAACCCATATTCTTTTCACAGTATAAAATTCAGTATCTACCTATTCTAGTGTAAGTTACATCAAATGCTTCATCCTTTTCTATTCATTATGCTAGTTTATGTTAGTGTGCTAAAATTTCCCCTTCTACTTGTTTCCCTTTATTTCATGTCAGTATTTGTGTTTTGTGATTAGGTTAGTGATTAACTTTTTAGTACTGTTTTGCATTATATTATTTTTAATGACTTGTTTGAAAAAAACACAGGCTAATTGTAGAAAATCTGAAAAAGAGAAATATGCACAAAAGGAAATAAAAGAAAAAATAGAATATCTTTACTCTTACTATGAAATATCATTAGGAAAAGATTTAAACGTGATTGAGTAGGGGTTTTAGAATCAGATTTAGGTTTGAATTTAGGCTTTGCTTATTTGCCGTAGGCAGGATATTAGACTTTTTTACTTATTCAACGAATATTTATTGAGCACCTACTGTATGCCAGCCAGGCATTTTGTTAGGGGCTGAGGATACATGTGTGTCAGTGCTTTCAAAGATTGACATACCCGTCTTAACTTCCCATTTGTAAATTAGTGATAATGCCTCACAGAGTTGTTAGAAGCATCAAAGATGGACTTGCCTAGTATGTGATAATTGCTCAGTAAATGATAGCAATTATTATTACTATATGCATTAAGTACTAATTATATTTTTAGTCCAGATCAAATCACCTTTTTAATCAGTTTAAGGTTTTTGCTTCACACTTTATTTTTGGCCTTATTATTGCAAACACTTGCTTTCTTGTTTTTCTTTGTGCTTTTTTATGCTTATCTGTTTTTGTTTGGGTTTCCCTTTAAAGCAGTAAATAATTATGTGAATTTTTTAAGCTTTATAAAAATGCACTAAAGACCATTAAATTTTTATTATCAAGCATTTTGAACACATACCAGAGTAGAGAGAATAGAATAGTGAACCACCATATTTCGATAGCCCAGCCTCAAAGATTATCAACTCATGGCCACTCTTGTTTCATCTGTACTCCGCATCACACACACACTACTCTCTCTCTTCCCCTCCCTGGCTCTAGTGGATTATTTTGAAGCTGATATATCATTTCAGACATAAATATTTACATGTGTATTTCTTAAAAGATAAAGAATTTTTTAAACATCTAATTAACATACCATCATCACTCATAAAAACATCAATAATTCTGTAATAGCGTCAAATATCCTTTAAGATACTCAGTTTTAAGTAGATACTTTACAGTTCTTAGTGTAAATAGGTGTAAAATAGGAATTATTTCCATCATCTTATTTTAACTTTTTTATTCTTGTGGCTTGGTTTCTTTATGCTGCTTTATGGATTCTTTTGTTTGAGGAGGTTATGAAAACTTGAAGAATTACAGAGCTGGAAAGACTTGGGTTTGAGTCTTGCTTCTGCCATTCACTAATTAACTTTGCTGAACCTTGGTTTCCTCATCTGTAAAATAGGGGTAATTATACCTACCTCATGTGCCTGGGGTTGAATGGGATGCCTACGTAAGGTACTAGTCACAGTCTTTGCCAGTTATTATATTCTCCACTGATTTGGACTGCAATAAATAATTATAATTCTCAGTTGTTTCATGGTTTTTCAAAGCATTCCAAAGTTTATTAGCTAATTACTAAAAGCAGTGGTTTTTAAATGTCTTTTTAGGAAAGACAGAATTTAGAATCTTAGTTTTTCCTTTCTTCCACTACCTCTTTTATTTTCAGTCCACTTTATTTTATCAAAACTTGCTAAAGTTTTATATTGTTTATATACTTGTATCAGTTATTTATTCTTCATTAGTGACCCTTTCTCCTTTATTGGGGTTATTATTTTATTCAGTTATTTCTAGATACTAAGTTGGTGTCAATATACTTTACCAATTCTTTCCTACCTCAGTATTTTTGAATTCTTATTTTGATTCTCTTTCAATGGTCTAAGACATACCTTTGAACAGTTCATGAAAAAAGGTACTACTAAGGTGGTGAAATTTTATAAGACTTTGCAGAACTAAGAATAATTTCCTGTAACTTTTGGATGTGAAGAACTGGGACAAGGTATAAAATTCTTAGATCCTAACTTTTCCCTTTTAACTCTGTGTAAGTCATTACTTCATTGTCTTCTGGCATTTTATTGTTGCAGAGGAGAAATCTGAGGTCAATATGATTTTAGTTCCTTTGAAAATAACCTATTTTTTTCTGCTTGTATGCTTGTAGGATTATATCTTTATCCTTGACATTTAAAAACATTTGCCAGGACATGTCTTGGTGTTGATGATCTCTGTTGAACCTTCTCAGTCTCCAGTCTCAGGTATTTTTTTTTCAGAACTGGAAAGTTTTCTTATACTTTTGATTGATTAAACTGCTGGTTTTTCTTTAGGAGCATCTGTTATTCATAGATTATTTCTACGTCTGTCCTCCATAGTTTTTTAATCTTTTCTCTCCTTTTTTTTTTCATTTACTCAAGTTTGTCCTCCGTGGCATGGATTCTGTTTTCTGCAGTGTCAGTTCTGATACTTGCTATTCATAATGCAGATTTAATTTTGGCTACCATGTTTTCATTTCTTTATTCTTATCTCAACATACTCTTGTTTCATAAGCAGAATTCCCCTTAGGGGTACACTCCAAAAAAAATGAGATGGATTCAGGCCTAAAGACTTATTTTCTGAGGCCACAACCACAGGAAACCATCAGAGAGGAAAAAAAAAAAGCTTCTGAAAGATTCTTCTAAAACTTAATAATGTAAATATAACCAGTGGTCATTCCTACCCTAGTCTAGAAAATAGAATAGTCTTGAGTACTAGCAGACCTTTAGTTGCTAGAGGAATAGCAAAGCCCATGTAATGGCACCTTAGCTAGAAATAAATGGATTTTTCTGATTACATTGATTGTTTTTTCTCTTTATAAAATAATATATAATAAATGCATATAATTTTGAAAATACAGTACAAAGAAGAAAATCCTATGACCCAGGTAACTACTGATAAGATTTTATATGTTTTCCAGTTACATGCACACATGTTGGGAGGGGGGTGTGCAAAATTGGGATCATACGATTTAGTTTTGTATCCTTTTTAACTTAATATATTGCAGTCATATTTTTGCATCATTAATTTTTATTTGAGGCCCTTATTTTAACCATTGCATAGTATTACTACATATGAATAGATGTGTTATGCTGTATTTAACCAGTCCCCTGTTGGTCATTTAGATTGTTTTCTATTTTTCAGTATAATGAGTATGATGAATATCACTGTACATAGTCTTTATGCACATCTCTGATATTTCCTTAGGATAAATGAGGAGCTGATTCTTAATCCTGTCACATTGGTAAGGATTATATACATTCCTTATTAAGAATATAAAATGCTTGTTTCTTATTGTTTCAATGTGATTGCATAGAAGATTCTTTGGATTCTGAACAATTTGATGCTATCTTAACTGAAGTTTTAGAGAGGTTTCTCATGCTTCATCATCAGCACCTTCATGGAAATCCTCTGCCATATGCTTTGGGCAGGAAAACCGCTGCTGATATCAGGGAGTTTGGAAGGCAGATATACTTGTGGAAACTTGAGGATGGTTAAAAAAAAAAAGGCATGGTTCTTGTTTATATCTACAACCTGGATCTCCAGATCAGTACACTAAGGCTCTGGCCCCGTTCTTTTCCTCCTCCCTTCCTGTTGTTTTAGGCTGTTCTCTATGAGGAATTCTTTTCTCCCAATGTTCATATGTATATTTCATTTCTAGGTGGTAGGATGTCACGAGATGATATGTCCTGCTAAGTTCAAGGTAGCATTTATGAGTCACAAATCATTTTTGTAGTCCTAGTGTATTTGTGCAAGATGGTCTTCTGCTAGACTCAGTGTATTTTTTAAAACTTATTTTATATTTAGTGATAGCAAACTACCAAGCAGCCTAGAAATGTGCATGGTAGTAACACACCATTACAGCAAAACAATCTGTTTAATAGGGTTGCTTAAAATTAAAAAAATTTTAATTAGAGAAATATTCTTGATTTTAACATTTTTAAAATTTTCCTTAAAATACTTTGCAATATTCTAGAAGTCCTGAAACCTTGGTTCAGAATTACTGATTTGAACTGAGGCTAACAGTCTCCTTTGTCTGATTTGTTCTGGTGAGACCCATATTGTATATTATTCTAATTTTTGACTTTTACACATTCAGACTACCAGAGTAAAGCATGATTAGCATTTCCTAACCTTTTCCAGTATTTCACATAATATTTGCATATGTACAGTCTGCCAAGCTCTGTGATTTTTTGGCTGGAAGGCATTATGGTGGGATGAGAGAGGATAAATACGTTTGCCTCGCATTTAAACTATTCTTTTTCACTCGTACTCATTCTTTAGCCACATTGTATAAAAATATATCACACATATGAATGATCTCTTCCACCCTGCTTGGCAGGAAATTGGCTGTGTAAGTGGTGAAACAGGTATCTCAATACTCTCCTGTACTTCTTCATTGCATTATGACTTTTGGAAGCTAACTGTAGAAATAGAAATATTACACAGTCAATTGAAGGCAAAGAGGGGACAGGAAGTAGCATTTACTGAGCATCTACTGTCCCTTGGTGAGTCCTTTTAATTACAGCAGCCCTGTGAAGTAGATATTATATGCATCTTACAAATGAAAAAACTGAGGCTCAAAATGTTAAGTAACTTAGCTAGTTAACTACAGCAGTAAGTGACAGGACTGGGGTTTAAACCTGCTACTAGCCAGACTCAGAGCACATGTTTTTTTCTATTTGTTTCTTAAAATTAGAGAAATTTTCTTGTTTAATTGGTAGTATTTCTTGAACTTTTGAAACTATAAGTATTACAATAGTGAGTCACATTAGTGGTCCATGTAACCTAATCTCTAGCGAAGTCAAGAGTCCTTTTTCAGAAGGGAAAATTCTTAGCCACAGAGGTAATTATCCTCATTTCTAAATAGTTAGCATTTGAATCCTTGTTTTGCTGAAGTGATACAAAAGGTTTATTGAAGTAAAGTTGCCTTTTGGGGTTGATTTTGGTAACGCTACACTGGTATGTAGGATAAAATTAGCTTTTATATTTCCCTGCTTTAAAAATTAAATTGTTCAAAGTTCTAAATCTTTCTAAATCTTACTCAGAAAGGAAGTAGATGTTTTTATTCTCCAATTAAAAATAATTATATAAAAAAAGGCTGAAACATTAGTAGTTTGAAAAAATGTAGAACATAAAATACCTTTAGATTATATTTTACTTAACTTTTTTCTTAGACCGCTTTGTTAGTATATTGTATGTATCAACCGGGTGGAAAATTCAGAAAAGAGAATGCATTGTACAATTTATGGATTACATAAAGCTGAAAATAGTGAAGAAGCTGATTGACAGAGTTGGAATCTAATCTACAGAGGTTGTAGCAATGAATCAGAACTGGAAAAAGATGAATAAAAAAATTTAAGACTCTAAGACTAAGTAACAAGTACAAGATAGAGGATAGGGGGCTTAGTTGCAGTGTAAGTGAAGAAAACAAGAATTTAACCAACAGAAAACAAGAAAGAAATAGTATGACTCAGCAATGTGTTGTGGACATTCCAAAAATAATGCATTTGTGAACTGCATTAATATAAGTGTATTATGTAGAACAAGGGAGGTGATATGCCCTTTACTCTGCATTGGTTATATCAAGGTTACAGTTAATTGTGCACAATTCTCTATACCACCATTTAAGATGAATTGGTTGCATGCTCAGAAAAGAAAGTGGTCTGATCTTCTAAATGGAGTGTTTGAAGGAACTTGAATTATCTAGAAAAGAACAGACTTGAGGTGTTCTTTGAGTTTATGGTCACAGCTGTAGATTTACTTCCATGACTTTGTAGATAGAGTACAGACAAGTTAGTCATCATGTATTAGTAATCCTCTTAAAAAGAATTTGCATTTGAGGAAAGTTACTATATGAAGAAGAGCATTATCTAGCAGTCAGTGCTTTTCCTGAAATAGTATAGTAAGCTGCCCAGTGAGGTATAGTACTTTCTTGTCCTGATACTGTTCATAGGTGAGAAGGGGATAGAAAGAATTTAAGCATATAGTAATATGAGTATGTTTGTGTATTTGGAACAGAAAACTAAGATCAAAATGACTTTATGCAGTATTATTTTATCCTCTTGAACCTACCTTACCTTAATAATAGTAATTTGTGTTGGTACAGCTTCTTACAGTTTATAATGTATTTTCTTATGAGTTATCTCATTTTCGAGCTTAACGACAACCCTTTGAGTAGACAGGGCAGGTACCCCCATTTTGAACAGATATAAAGTAATGAATCAGGAGACTCTCTGAATTGCCCCAAATCATAAAGCTTTTTAAGTGTCAGATCTAGGACTCTACCCCTGGTCTACCAATTCAGATTTTAGTGCTGTTTGTCCTATACATAAAAGTAAGTTACAAGCTGTGATTCTTTGCATTGAAAATTGCAAGGAACAGATGATTCTCAAATTATATTCGCATGGAAAGTATAAATGTAGCTCAAGTTAAACCAAGGGTTCTAAAAGCCAAATAATGGGGAGCCATTGAGTAGATCTGTGTTAATAGGAGGAGAGCACTATGTACAATTAGTGAGAAAATCTACTTTGGGCTCCTAGATTAATGATGATACCATTCACTGAGACAGTAAATGCTGGAGAAGTAGCAAATTGGTGGGCTGCAGAGGGAGTGATTGAATTTTGACAATAATTAAAATAGCTAACTTTGATTGTTTACTGACAGGTCTTACATCATTATCTTATTTAGTCTTCAAAGCTCTCTGAAGATAAGACTTTTTAATCTCCACTTTCCATATGAAGAAAGAGCTTAGATAGTTTAAATAACTTGTCCAAGGCTTCATAATCAGTGTAAGAGCAGGACTTTGAATCTAGGTGTCTGACTCCAAAACCAGTGTTCTTAAGAGCTCCTTAAAGGTTTTTCTGGGATATTTGGATAAAAATGATCAGTGTTCAGTTGAATAAATGGTTGTGGCTTATAAGAGAAAGATGTATCCTGGTGTTATTTGAGTCCTTACCGTAGGAGTGGACAATACATAGCCTCTGAAAGTGTCTTCAGAAAATAAAGATTTTATACCTGCTTCCTCCTTTTCTGTATTTTGGCACCATTTCTGTGCTTTGTAATCTTGTGTGGGCATTTCCTAACCCTGGCACATACTCTATGAGTGTTTGAAAATGGAAGTTGCCCTTTTTATGGGTCAGTAAACCTATGAGATGCTGTAGGATGGATCTTTAGGATGAGGGTATGTTTCATTAAGTTTTCATCTCCAGTTTGGTGCCTAGAACATAGCATGAATGAAATGAAACGGATGGATGAATGGATGGATGAATAAATAGAGATAGGGAGAGTACAAAGAGGAGTTCAAATTCAGACCAGATGTCTCTTGTGGGATATGGGGTAGTGGATGCCTACCTTTTATTTCCTAGTTGATAATTCTCTAAAGATGGTTAGCTTAGATCCTTGTACTTTGTTGAATTAACAAGTGGCCAGGGGCATTACTCCTTTTTCCAGTGAGGGAGTTAGAGAAGACATTACGTATACCTGACTTTTGCTTTTGTTTTTAATTACGCAAATAATACATATTCATTGTAGACATTGTAGACACATTAGAAAATCCAAATAAGCAAGACAATTTAAATTGTCTAAAATTCTACCACTCAGAGATAGTCACTGTTAACATTTTGGTGTATATCCTTCCAGAGTTTTTCCCATACAAATATATACATTAAAACATGTATATATTTATTTACAATGGGATCATTACAATCCATACTGTTTTGTAAACTGCTTTTTCACTTATTACATGTGAGTGTCTTTCCATGTCAATAAATTTACATCTTTATCATCATTTTTAGTGACTGCATAGTATTCCATTATATGGATGTACCATAATATATTTAACTAGTTCTCTATTGTTAGGAATTTAGGTTTCCAATTTGGAGTTCTTTTTGGAAAAAGTTATGGTGAGCATTCTTATATGTATATCTTTGCACACATGTCTATTTTTTTAAAAAGTTGAAATGATGAGACATTTCAAAGTTTTATGTGTCTTTTTTGTTTTTTAAATACAGGCTTAGATTGCCTTCTTGAAAGGTTGTGCTGGTTTACACTTGCTACAGCAGTATATCCAGAGTGTTCTTATCCCCATACCTGTATTAGCACTGGGTGTTATTTTTTTCTGTAAATCATTACCAATTTGAAAGTCAAAAGTATCTTTCAGTTAAATACATTTCTTTGATTAGTACTAAGGCTGAACTGTTTTTTTCCCTTATTGCTCATTTCTGTTGAAGTTCAGTGTTTTTTCTTACAGGTTTGTAAAACGAAGTTCTTTATGTATTGAGGATACCAACCCTTTGTCATATGTTGCTTTTATTTTTTTTTTTTTGTAATCAATTTGTCTTTATCTTTTTTATGTCTGACAGAGACATTTTAAACTTTTATGGATTCAAATGTCATTTTTTCCTTTATGATTTCTACCCTTCTTACCTTATAAGTAGTACTCACCTGTGTTTTCTTCTAATGCTTATATAATTTTACTTTTTGACACTTAAATGTTTAATCCATCTGGAATCTCTATTGATGTAGAGATTTAGCTTAATTTTCCCCCCAATAATTAATCATTTGTCCTGATTGTTTATCAATGGAGTTGGAATTCAGAATGTGTTTTGCCATAGAAACTATTGTAAATGATGTTTGGTGAGGTTTAAATAAGACCATTGTAATGCATTTAACTATTAAAATAAACTCAAGGGCTTGCCAGGGATTACCTGGAAAGGTAACCATCAGTTATTACATCATTTCCATGGAAAAATATTTTTATAATTTTAAACATCAATTTATACATTAACTTTTGAAGCACAACCTGTTGCAAATTGGCAACTGCATACTTAAATGGTGGTTCTTTATTTCGTTAGAACCCTTTAGGAGTGAAAATATTCCTATATGATTTTTTTTGTCTGCCTTCGTTTGACTCGAACTGATGTGAAATCTGTTTTGGTAACTTTCTACTTGCTATGCTTTTCACAGAATGGACAGCAAATTATGGATGAACCTATGGGAGAGGAAGAGATTAATCCACAAACTGTAAGTAAAATATTGTATCATAGGGATATAGATAAATCAGATATCATAAAACTTAAACATTCTTATTTTTAAACTGGGCAAAGTAATGATTTTACAACATTGGAAACTTATTGATGCTTTCACATTAACTTTACCAAAATACATTCTTGAATATGCCAGTGATATTTTTAAAAGCTGTTTGACAAGCCTGATTTTAAGACAGATTATAAAGACAGACTTTATATTGTTGAAAGTTTTTCGTTAGTAACTTAAATCTTGCTTTAAAAAAAAAGAACCTAACCATAGATTTATTGGTGAAATAAATAAATGGTCATGCTTTTTAGAGATGTTTAATGTTGAAAATCATTGTTCACCGTTTCCTCATCTTGCTTTTTTAATTCAGTCCTGAATCCCAGCACCTAGACCAATGCCTGGTACATAATAGGCACTCTGTAAATATTAAAGAAACAAATAAATAAATAGTCTCCTCTTACAAGATAACCATCGCTAGCAGCTTAGTTATTATCATCATTTTGTTCTGTATATAAGACAATTATTTTTACTGTTTTACATTATTTATTATTATTCCTGGTTTTACATCCATATATCCACCATCCAGTACCCAGTAGATGTTCCATCAGTGCTTGTTAATTAAAGGAACGCATGAATTAAGTCTTGGCTAACATGTAGAGCCTAGTGCCTGAGGCTGCCTTCAGATTTGGTCTAGATTTCTGCACCTCCCAGATTATTTGGATGATTTTACTTCATTGGTCTATAGTATATCTTTATTAGCATGTAAGCAAATATAAAAACAAGTATTAATATTGATTTTTCTGCCATCAGCCACCTTGTTTTTCTTGCACAACAATTCCTTTGGAAGGAAAACCTTCAAATTTTTTATTCTCTGTAGTATAAAATCAAATCATTTTCCATTGTGATATTCTACATACATGGCTCATACTTTCCCTCTGAGTACTCCAAGCATTAGCGACATTTACATCTGAAAGAAGATTGCATTCTAGAGATAGATAGGTTGAAAAAGTGCAGGACTAAGAAACTACCAGCAATGTGGGTTAAGTTGTTGAGATCATTCCCCATTACAGGAATCGGGTATAAGATGAAAGCCTAATATTTAATATTTACTTAATGATATTAAATCCAGAAGACTATCAAATATTTCTTAACCTTATCCTTTTAAATTGTATTTGCCTATAATGTACAATTACATGTTTTTGTCAGTTACTGTTAAATAGTGAAAGTTGAGATGTTGTAGTAGTTATTTTCGGAGAAGGCAATGGCACCCCACCCCAGTACTCTTGCCTGGAAAATCCCAAGGACAGAGGAGCCTGGTAGGCTGCAGTCCATGGGGTTGCTAAGAGTTGGACACGACTGAGCAACTTCACTTTCACTTTTCACTTTCATGCATTGGAGAAGGAAATGGCATCCCACTCCAGTGTTCTTGCCTGGAGAATCCCAGGGACGGGGGAGCCTGGTGGGCTGCCGTCTATGGGGTTGCACAGAGTTGGACACGACTGAAGTGACTTAGCAGCAGCAACAGTAATTTTATATGTAACAAATTACCCTAAACTTAGTAGCTTAAGCCAACATACATTTTTTAACTCACAGTTCCTGTGGGCCAGGAATATGGGCATGGCTTAACTGCGTCCTTTTGTTCAGGGTCTCTCATGGACTACAGTCAGGGAGTTTGCTAGGGCTAAAGTCTCATTTGAACCTTGACTGGAGAAGGGTCTGCTTCCAAGCTCACATGTTGGGCGGCCTGGATTCCTGGCCCCTAGAAACTGTGAGATAGTAACTATGTATGGGACTGGTAGACTTTCTTGTAGGTTGGTTGACCCCTTTTTGAACCCCCCCTTCTATGGGCTGGAATGCAGAGTGTGATGATTAGCCAGTTTTGGCCACAACAAAACTATAGAATGGATATAGAATAACAAGAAAGAAGAAACTTGGATCCTTAATGACCTAAGGACCTAGCGACACTTCTTCACTCTAACCTAGCCTTGTACCTGTGAAATGCTCTGTGAGAGAAAAATAGGCACTTCTCTTGTTTGAGCCTTTGCATTTGGGGTCTTTTTGTTAGAGCAGCTGAGTCTGTACTCTGACTATATCTAGTCATTCATTAATGAAGTATTTAATGAAGGTCTGTTTGGTGCCAAGAACTCTGCTAACTTGTTAGAGACACAAAAATATATAAGGGAAACTTGTAGTTTTAAAATGGCAAAATAAAGCTGTTTTTGTCCTCTTCTCTGAGATATTATCACTCTAAACAACAAGGAGAATAAAAAACAGAAAAGTGGTCTTTGAAATTAGAAGACTTCAGTTATTTGAACCACAATATTTAAATATGGAAAGCAGATAAAAGAATCATAAAAAGATGGAGTTATAGGACCTACATGCTGGTAAGGGGTATATCAGCATGAAGGAAACCTTGTTCAGGGCTCCAGAGCCCCAGAAGAGCTCAAAAATGAGGTCATCTAGTACTATGGAAAGTGGAGGTATGGCCCAGGCTGAAAATAGTGATTGGTTGAATGTCGACATAAAAAGCCTTCACTGTATCCCCTCTCCTACCCCTGGAAGAGACAGAAAGTATTTCATAGAGAAAAATTAACCAGAGAGGCTCCAGACATGGGGAAGCCCAAGCATAGTAGTAAGTGGGATGAGACACTGGGCTGGAAACAGGGAGATCAAGTGAAAGGCTACTCCTCAATGGCACTGTGATCCCCTACCGCTACCCATTTCACCAGCCAAGACCATATCCTCCATACAGGAGAGTGGAGTCACCTTTCCTGAAGAAACAATGATCCCTGATAAAAGACCTTCAGATAATTGCCGTTTGGGAGATCTTATTGTAAAGGCTGGCTGCTTGGCCAGATAACCTACAAGAAAGCCTACCAGTTGACAAGCTCCAGAATATTTGGTCCACTTCTTAGTGCCTCACTCTTAAATATGAGTTAAAAGCCAAATATCACCAGATACTTAAGAAAGGCTTCCAACGTGAAAGAATAAGATCTTAAGGGAAAGAGACAATGCAGGAAAAAGAAAAATTAATATCCTTTGAATGCTAAGAGGTGAAATTGATTTTCTAAATCAGAAGTAGAATGCTATTTTTTTAGTTAGAAAAAGAAACTCTTAGAAATTAAAAATGTGATAATATTTTATATTTCAGTAGAATATTTAGAAGCTAAAATTGAGGAAACTTCAAAAAATAGAATAAGACAAAGAGAAAATAGGAGAGAAAATGAAAGAGAAGCAGTCTAACATTTACCTAATAGGAATTCCAGAAAGAGACAGTGGGGAAATGGAGGGGAAGAAATTAGGAAAGAAGTAGCATGAGAGACATATTTTCCCCTGTATCTTAATAATCTTTGAAATCAGAATGTTTGTTATGATTGAAGGTGTGACACATTTTAATTGGCATCACTTTCTCTTTCTTGTTATAGTGATAATCATGCTCTTAGATTAGATAGAATACTAAAATAACAGAAAAAGTTTTTTTCCTTCAACATGAGGACCATGAGTCTCTGGATTAAAATGGCTTACTGAAAGCCTGTTAATAATAATAATAATTAAAATAAACCAGAAAGACCACCCTACTCTAAAGAAGGGTCCTTATAAAATATCAAAACTCCAGGGATAAAGAGAAGTTTTGCTGTGGGCTAAATGTGTTTCCTCAAAATTCATATGTTGAAGCCAATGTGATGATATTTAGAGGTGGGGCCTTTGGGAGGTGGTTAGGTCACAAGGGCAGAGCCCTCATGAATGGTATTAGGACCCTTATAAAATACACCCTAGAAAACTCCCTCACCCCTTCTGCTGTGTAACGAGAAGACACAGCAAGAAGATGGCTATCTGTGAATCAGGAAACAGGTCCGTACCAGACACCATATCTGCTGGCAACTTGGGCTTGAACTTCCTGGTGTATAGTACTGTGAGAAATAAATTTCTGTTGTTTATTATAAGCCACCCACTGTATGGTATTCTGTTAGAGTGGCCCAAACAGACTAAGATAAGCTTTTAGAGATTTTTTTTTTTATACCATATATAAAGGAGTGGGTATAAGAACAGTATCAGACATTTCAGCATTGAAAGTTGAAAATCAAGGAGCAATGCCTTTGAAATGCTTAGTGAAAATGATTTTCAAGGAAGATATTTTCAGACATGTACCTATTCTTTGGAAGTTCCTAGAAAATGGGCTCTGCCAACAGTAGAAGACTGTTAACTAAAGCAAAGAAATTCAGGCAACAGAAGACCCAACATTTGCAAAAGCACAATGAAGAAAGTTCCTTCCCATTATGATGAATAAAGGATGCCTTAGAAGATTAATTCATTCAGTCCACTTAGACAGTCCTCAGTCCAGATTGAAGCAGAAAGATGATTCCAGGAGGGCTGTCTTCGGGGGAGAAGATGTTAGAAGTTATGAATTATCCAATAGGTTTTGAGTATTGAAAATTCACTTGAGATACAAAGAGAAGAATTTGAGATAGGTACAAAGAAAAGAAAGCAAGTTCTAAAGCAAAACAACTATTAACTAAAAAAAAAATGTGTACGAGAAATTTAACTATAGTATATTCCTTCAAGTAGTGAACAGTGTTTGCATAGTCATAATATTTATAAAGACTAAATATTGATTTAACCAAAGCTTGTGTTATGAGTTATCATCTATAATAGGATGTCTAAAGGTAATAACTGAAATTGGTGAGTCAGAAGAAAATAGTATAAAGTTATTAGCTGTCATATAAATACCAGAGGGAACAATGAATAGAGCTGAAAGGGTATTGGAAACACTAGGTACTGCTACTTTTTGGTTATATAAGCCTTGCATTATTTGACCTTTTAACCTTCACTCAGACCTTCTTGACATGGAGCTGCCCCTGTGATGTCTCTTAAACATGTCCCCTGATTTCTGTTTGTTGGGAGAGTTGTTTCATCCTGGCTGAATTTTTTTTTTTTTACTTCTTCACACCTCATCTCTTCTGCTCTTCCTTCTGTTCTTTGCGCTGCAGTCTGCCTCCTTCCCATATCTTAATCCACCTTTCTTCCATCTTCTAGAATTTATTGCTGTTTTCCTTTCTTCTGCCTTTCTGAAGGTTCAACCCTTTCTTGTCTATATGTACTTGAAGTACAATTATGTCTTTCATGTGTCTAATAAAATATTAGAAAATTTATCTAATTAAATTGATCCGTACCAGAATAAACAGGTAGTTATCACCTTCCTCCATCTCCTTGCCCCAGGAATGTTTGCATGTTCAGTTCAGTCACTCAGTCATGTCCGACTCTTTGTGACCTCAATGGACAGCAGTACGCCGGGCTTCCCTATCCATCACCAACTCCCGGAGCTTGCTCAAACTCATGTCCGTCGAGTCAGTGATACCATCCAACCATCTCATCGTCTGTCATCCCCTTCCCCTCCTGCCTTCAGTCTTTCCCAGCATCAGGGTCTTTTCCAGTGAGTCAGTTCTTCACATCAGGTGACCAAAGTATTGAAGTTTCAACTTCAGCATCAGTCCTTCCAATGAATATTCAGGACTGATTTTCTTTAGGATTGACTGGTTTGATCTCCTTGCTGTCCAAGAGACTCTCAAGAGTCTTCTCCAACACCACAGTTCAAAAGCATCAATTCTTTCGGACTCAGCTTTCTTTATAGTCCAACTCTCATATCCATCCATGACTACTGGAAAAACCATAGCTTTGACAAGATGGACCTTTGTCAGCAAAGTAATGTGTCTACTTTTTAATAAGCCATCTAGGTTGGTCCTCCTTTTCTTCCAAGGAGCAAGCGCCTTTTAATTTCATGGCTGCAGTCACCATCTGCAGTGAATTTGGAGCCCCCCAAAATAAAGTCTCTCACTGTTTCCATTGTTTCCCCATCTATTTGCCATGAAGTGAGGGGACCGGATGCTATGAGCTTAGTTTTCTGAATGTTGAGCTTTAAGCCAACTTTTTCACTCTCCTCTTTTACTTTCATCAAGAGGCTCTTTAGTTCTTCTTTGCTTTCTGCCATAAGGGTGGTGTCATCTGCATATCTGAGGTTATTGATATTTCTCCTGGCAGTCTTGATTCCAGCTTGTGCTTCATCCAGCCCACCATTTCTCATGATGTAATCTGCATATAAGTACAGGGTGACAATATACAGCCTTGATGTACTCCTTTCCCAATTCAGAACCAGTCTGTTGTTCCATCTCCAGTTCTAACTGTTGCTTCTTGACCTGCATCCAGATTTCTCAGGAGGCAGGTAAGATGGTCCGGTATTTCCATTTCTTTAAGAATTTTCCACAGTTTGTTGTGATCCACAGAGTCAAAGGCTTTGACATAGTCAGTAAAGCAGAAGTAGATGTTTTTCTGGAACTCTTGCTTTTTCAATGATCCAGCAGATGTTGGCAATTTGATCTCTGGTACCTCTGCCTTTTTTGCATGGTTCAGTTCAGTTCAGTTCAGTCGCTCAGTCATGTCCATCTCTTTGCGACCCCATGAATTGTAGCACGCCAGGCCTCCCTGTCCATCACCAACTCCCGGAGTTCACCCAAACTCATGTCCATTGAGTCCGTGATGCCATCCAGCCATCTCATCCTCTGTCGTCCCCTTCTCCTCCTGCCCCCAATCCCTCCCAGCATCAGAGTCTTTTCCAATGAGTCAACTCTTCGCATGAGGTGGCCAAAGTACTAGAGTTTCAGCTTTAGCATCAGTCCTTCCGAAGAACACCCAGGACTGATCTCCTTTAGAATGGACTGGTTGGATCTCCTTGCAGTCCAAAGGACTCTCAAGAGTCTTCTCCAACACCACAGTTCAAAAGCATCAATTATTCGGTGCTCAGCTTTCTTCACAGTCCAACTCTCACATCCATACATGACCACTGGAAAAACCATAGCCTTGACTAGATGGACCTTTGTTGGCAAAGTAATGTCTCTGCTTTTGAATATGCTATCTAGGTTGGTCATAACTTTCCCTCCAAGGAGTAAGCATCTTTTAATTTCATGGCTGCAGTCACCATCTACAGTGATTTTGGAGCCCAAAAAAATAAAGTCTGACACTGTTTCCACTGTTTCCCCATCTATTTCCCACGAAGTTTAATGAAGTTTTGCATGTTTAATAGCCATCTTTGCATGTTAATTCATATTTATGTATAATTAATTGAATTTATCACCAGTTAACTTGCTCTAGCCAGTGTATTTTGTTCTTCTCCCTTACCTGTTAGACTTTATTTTTATCCTTTATTCTGCTAAGGCTGGGAGAGAGAGATTGCCTTCATAGTAGAAGATAAGTTACTATATAGCTCCTCAAGTGAGGATACCTTCCTGGACTCCAAAATTTTCTATCTTTTCTCATCTGGTCAGAGGACTCCATGCTCTGATGATCCATGCTGAGGAAATAGGGCGTCTGAGCTGTTCGAGTCTCCATAATCATCCAGGAATCTCTAAAGCAGTTTCTTGTTTAGTGGGGAAATAATTCTCTTGATGGTTCTTACAGTGGCAGGCAAAGGTTCTTCTGAGGCTTGAGAATTAAAGGAGATAAATAAATACCTTGCACAAAGGAAGAGCCCAATAAGTGTTAATTTTCCTGTCCTCTTCCTCCCAGAGACTGATCCTGCTCTCTCAGACTATTCACCAGGGAGAAAGTATGCCTTTTAGAAACAAGGGTGGTATCCAGTAATTTTGTGGCTGACAGTAGACCTGGCTTCAGACAAAATTGAGAAATGACTTTCTCTTAATTTGGTCCTTTGGCCCTTCCGTTCCTTTTATTGTATATTTCTAATGGCCATGTGTATGTGAATTGCTCATAACATTAACTTTGTATTATATTACTACAGTCCTAAGTACTATATATCAACTCAGTCTTTTGTAGCTCTTGTATCAGAGTCACATGCATGATTGTCAAGAATTAGAAAAAGCTTGTTAAAAGTAGCAGTGGTAAAAATGGTTTTAAAAGATACAATGGAGATGGGTCATAGATGACCTTAGATGCCAAGTTAAAGAGCAGCACCCTGTGAAGGACACAGGTAGAGGTACATAGGCAGTGTCCTGTTCTTCTCACGTCTCCTGATGGGACATAGTTTTTTCCAATGTCTACACATGCCTAAGGCAGCAGTGATGTGTTTGATGGCCTTCACAGCATCAAGGGAATTTCACCAGTTCCCTGTTGATTTCCTCCATGTCCTTCAAGGTTCCCTCAAACTCTTTTAAAACTTGGATTTGAACATCCAGAAATGACACTCATAGCCATAAGTCCAGCACACACTTGTGTAGCTTTTGAAGTTATGGGTTAAATACAAACTACAGAAAGAGAAGCCCTAGAAGAGTAGATAATAGTCAGTGAATAACCCACTCAACACAGGAAAGTACAATAGAGTGCTCATTGGCAGTGAGCATTTGTGGAGTGATACATTGATGACACTTACTGACTGTGTAGAGTATTGTCTGTGGTTCTAACTCTCATAGGCTGAGAGTATATTTTAGCACTTAGAGCATGGGGAAAATATGCTCTAGTAGATTTAAGTATATGCCACTTAGAAAAATATTTCTGAGATTAAGTAGTATTATAATTAGCACTGCATGGTGGCATTAAATGGAGTATATGTATAATAGACAAAATTTCCGAGCATGTAAGATTTCCTATACTACATTTTTCACCCTCTTTCAGGGCTATTTTTAATTTCTAGTGTCCCTTCTCTCCTCCCCTAAGAGCTTTTAAAAATCACACATGCACACTCCCTTTCAAAAAAAAAATCATAACTTGCCTAACTCATATAATCCCCCTGATCCAAATTTGCTTCTCCTCTGCTCTAGTCTGCTTATCACAATACTCATTTTTCAGAGTTTGAGTGATCCAAACCATAATTGGAAAGAAAGAATATTCATTTGATTAAGTTCTTTTGAAATGGGAATGGTTTATTTAGTTAACCTGAAATACTGGTGTATTGAAAGTTGTAACCTCTGTACTTGAGTGGATCTCTTAATTTACCCATTTTAGATGAAAATGACTAAGTGAAAAGAACTCCAGGCTAAGCAGGAAAAAATGAATAAGGAGACCAGCAATACTGCCTAGGGTATATTGCTGCCTACTGCAAGATGCCAGTCTGGGACTCTGGTGCTGCCCCGTTGCTCTTACATCATGCTCAGGGGAGATGTTGTGAGTGAAATACAGTGTGCTTTCCATTGAGACAGGGCCTTAGAAGCAACCCCTCTCCATTTTCAAGGAAGCCACTACCATTTGGTTCAGGTTGATGGTCATGAAACTTATTTCCCATTTCTGATTTAAAACCTTACAACCTTAACATTTTATAACATTTTTTACTAATGGATGTGTGCTACAGAATTCTTCCCCTATACTTAAATATCTGAAAATTTGATTCATACAAAAAAAACACAAAAAAACAAAAAACACCCTGTATCTGAAGGAATTGGTTAAGAACATGTTAAGTTTTTATTATAGCAGTTGATTTTTCTCCAGCAGAGTTCAGCTCTCATAGAGTCATGAAGATGGTTGATAATTGACCAGAGTTCAGGTTTTGCCAGACAAATATAATGTGTAGTGTAGAAAAAGTGTTCAGAAACTCTGCTGTGGACCCTCTACTGAGCTGTATTCCTTCAGGGTCATATCAAAAGGTTTAGCACCTCCTGGTGTCTGGCCTACGTCAGCCACTGGCCATACATATACACACTCTTTCCCCAGATATAATTGCCTGCCTGTGCTCCTACCAACAACATCGCAGCCATTCCCACTTCTGAACTTGGGCAGCAGGTTCCTTAACTTCTCTCTAACCTTTTGTTTCTTCATCTGTAGTGTGGATAACAGTACTTATCTCATTGCGGTGAGAAGTAACTGAAATAATTTCATGTGAAACATGGTTCTTAGCATATAGTAGTATCTTAAATAATATTGTTAGAATTATACTTGAAAAAAGTTTATTAATGAGAATTCAAATAAAGGAATTGAGAATTCAGTGAATGAACTGGAAAAAGAACTACACAGTAAACCTATAAAAAGCCAGAGAAGAATTTAAATTCCAAAATTGATGAATTAGAAAACAGGAAAAATAAGAAACAAAAGGAAATGCACAACATTAGGAAAGCAAAATAGGATATAACCACAGATAGGAAGGAGATTAAAACATTATAACAACTGAAATATTTACAGATGAAATATTATAATGTCTGGGATTTACTTCAAAATAATTAGTTATGAGAGTGGGGGGAAGTGAGTATTTCAAGCAGAATTGGCCATGAGTTGATAATCGTTATAGTTGAGTGCTGGATTCATCAGGGTTTGTTATACTATTCTATTATGTAAGCTTGAAGTTTTCCTTAAATTTGATTAAAAAAAAAACATAATAGTGTACTAAGTATGGGCTTCCCTGGTGACTCAGTAAAGAATCTGCCTGCAGTGCAGGAGACCCGGGTTCAATCCCTGGGTCAGGAAGATGCCCTGGAGAAGAGAATGGCAATCCACTCCAGTATTCTTGCCAGGGAAATCCCATGGACAGAGGAGCCTGGTGAGCTACAGTGCAGGGGGTCACAAAGAGTTGGATACGAATGAGTGACTGACACTTTTTTCACTTTCATATGAAGTATATCTCTATGCCAATATGAAAGTCTTGCTGAAATATGTGTTTTTTAAGAAAACCTGAATGATTTCATCTAGGAAAATATGGAAAAACTATGACTTTACCCATAGGAAGGGAGAACTTTAAGTTATTAAAGAATATGTGTTGCTCCTGCTGCTAAGTCGCTTCAGTCGTGTCCGACTCTGTGCGACCCCAGAGACGGCAGCCCACCAGGCTCCCCCGTCCCTGGGATTCTCCAGGCAAGAACATGGGAGTGGGTTGCCATTTCCTTCTCCAATGCATGAAAGTGAAAAGTGAAAGTGAAGTCGCTCAGTCATGTCCAACTCTTGGCGACCCCATGGACTGCAGCCTACCAGGCTCCTCCATCCATGGGATTTTCCAGGCAAGAGTACTGGAGTGGGGTGCCATTGCCTTCTCCTAATATGTACTGCCATTGTCCTAAAACATATGAAAAATTTGTATCACCTTCTAGACTGTTTTATAAAGTTAGCAGAGCCCTGAAAATGAAAGAACACAGAAAAGGAAATTGTGCCAATTTAATTTATGAATACAGATGCAAAAGTCCTTCTAAAAATTTACAAATCAAATACAGATTTATAGTAAAGCAATGGAATTTTCCCAGAAATGCAAGCATATTAGGACATCTGTTGATCTAAGTTATCAAATCAGTGAGTCAAAGGAGAAAAACTAAGTTTATTATATTAATAGATAATAAAAAGACACTTTACAAAATTCAATATTCATTCTTCTTTTAGTAAAGAGGAAGTTGTCTCATATTATCATGATTAAAATATGTCTAAACCCAAATATTGATAACTGTATTTGAATGATTTTCTGAGTGTATTCCCAAGTTAGGATCAAGGTAGCATTTATTAATGTTTGCTTTATGCTCCATAGACTATGAGAAATTTGAGTTTTAGTCTGGAATTCGAAGCCATTGAAGCATGTTAGATAGGGGTATGACCCAGCCTGATTTCTGTTTTAAAATTATTCTGGCTGCTGTGAATAAAAAGGATTATATAGGAGAAATTTGGAAAAAGGAAAATCAGTTAGATGGCACTAGATGATAATGGCTTGTACTGACAGTGTCAGAGGAAATAGAAACAGACAGATTTGAGGTATATTTCAGAGATAAAATATGTAGAATTTATTGATGGATTAAATATGAAGGGGAAGGAAATTAGATTAGAAAGGAAAAAGCCAAAAAGGGCTTACAGATTTTGGGAATCAGTATTGATGCTGCTGCCTAAAATGAGGCAGTTTAGCTTCCCATTACACTGGAAATCAAATCCAAACTTCTTAATAGTCTGTAAAACCCTGCTTGATGTGGCCCAAACCTACCTCCCCATTTCCTTCTCTTTCCTTGGTGTTCACACATTCTAGCCACCAAGGTCTTTCCTTTGTGTTTTGAGTTCATTAAGCTGATTTCCTAATCTCAGGGCTTTTGCATTTGCTGCTCATTCTGTTGGAAGACTCAAGACCATGAGTCAGCAAACTGTGTCTATAAAGGGCTGGGTAGTGAGTATTTTAGGCTTTGTGGCACGTGGGCTTTGTGGCAACCACTCATGTCAGCGGTAGCCATTATGTAGGGCAAAACCAGCAGGAGCTGTTAGGTAAATAGTGATGGGCATGACCAGATTTAGCCCTTGACTGCCCCTGCTTGGCTGTAGTTTACCCTTGCCTGAGGTCTTGGTATGGTTCTCTCATTATTATTTACATTCTTCCTGGAGGACAACTTGCCAAATAAGTTAGGATCAAGAAACTTTAAAATGCTGTATACTCCTTTAGAAGGTTCCATCCCTGGTGGCTCAATCGATAAAGAATCTGCCCACAACATGGGATCCCCAGGTTCTATCCCTGGGTTGGGAAGATCCCCTGGAGGAGGAAATGGCAACCCACTCTAGTATTCTTGCCTGGAGAATCCCATGGACAGAGGAGCCTGGTGGGCTACATTCCATAGGGTTGCAAAGATTCAGACATGACTGAAGCAACTTCGAATGCACTACCTCTAGAAATACAGTGCCATTTATAGAAATTATTTCTGATAAACTGTGAATGTACACAAAACATGGAGACATTCCAGTGATATAGATCAAATACCCACCACCCCAGGGAATTTATATAGTAGAATCCTCTGCAGTCATTAGTGACACATTGAGGCTGATTTAATAATAGAAAACAAGAGTCAGCAAACTATACCTGAGACCTGCCCCCTATTTTTGTTAATGAAGTTTTATTGGAACACAACGTCACCCATTCTTCTTCCTGCTGCAGTGGCGGTGTTGACACCAGTATGACTTGCAAAGCTGTATTTTCTGACCCTCTACAGAAAAAAAAATGATAATATTCTGTAGTATGGTTCAAGTGTGTGCATGTATACCTGTGGCGGATTCACTTTGATATTTGGCAAAACTAATACAATTTGTAAAGTTTAAAAATAAAATAAAATTTTTAAAAAAAGAGAAAAAAAATTAAAAAAAAAAAGAAAAAAACTAGAAAGCATTGACATAGTGAATTTTTTCCCCTCTTTTGTTTTTCTCCTTTTTGTTTATCTTTATTATTTAAGCTTTCTATCCTGGACATGCATAATTTTTATAATGAAAGTTACTTTAATAAGGTGAATGATAAAACCAATAAGACATAAAAATAAAAAACTAGCTGAAAATTTTAAAAGATAAATTTAAAGATAGTTAAAAGTTAGAGGCAGGAGAATATTAACAATAGTATCTAGTTTCATGGGTACAACCACAAGTAGTGTCCATTTCAGACTTCAGTATATGATACTTAATTGGGCAGCCGTTATTTGAGTTTCTCCTATGTGGTGTTTGCTATAAGGATACAAGCAAGTATGGTGCCTGTTCCAAAGATTAATCTGGTAGGGACAATGGGATATGCTTAAACACTGATAAATGCCATAAACAATGTCCTGAAGGACTTTAAGAGCTTTTGTTCTGGTTAGGAGATAACTAACACCCAAGTAAAGCAATTGTTCAATGATATATATTGAGCTACTCTTCTAACTTTGTTTATGGTGCCTTTTGATGTAAAGGAGTTTTTAAATTTTATAACCAAATTTGTATCAATGTTTTCCTTTATGCTTGCATTTTCTAAACAGGTAGCCAAATACCACCACATCTCCCTCAGAGGTAAAGCGTCCCATTCTTTTCTGTCGCTATGCTTATCTTTTATACAGCAGTACCATGCTGTTTTAATTAAGGTATCATTTCAACTGAGGAAGACTTAGTTCAGATTTTGGTGTCTGAAATATTGCTTTATATTTTAGGGGTAATATTAAAAAGCATAACTCACAGTAAAATGTGAATTGTTAACCTGAGCATCACTAGTCATTAAAGCCAATTTAGACCAACCCTTTAAATTCAAAAAAGGTTATTTGGTTGCTCCTGTTCTTAAATGTTACAAGAGTAGAGTTGGTGACTGCTCTGTATGGGGACACTCCTGTTTTGTTTTGTGCACCTTAGTTGGTTGTAGAATAACCATGACGTTTGCCTCTTCTTGACAGTCTTAAGAAGCACCTCATGTTGAGAGACTGGTTCAGTGTTGGGTGATTGTCCTGGCCTTGCTGCCCTTTTGCAGTATTGTAAGGAGCCTTAAGTAATTGATTTTGGGAGATGGGAGGGTTTATGTTCTGATGGAAAACTTTTTTTTTTTTTTTGATGGAAAACTTTTTAAGTGCTTTCCTTGCTGAAAAACTAAGATATGCATTTTTAATCAAGAGACATGCAGTTTCCCAGGCACAGTTGAAAATTTTATCTTGGCTATTTGTTTGAGTCCCAGGTGATTCTAATATGTTTGGTTACATAGAATAATTTTTCTAATGGAGTAATTTTTTTTTAATTCTTCAACTGTATTAGGTCATTTATAGAACATGGCCATAAAAATTTGATCTAGCAGAAAGAGCCGTGGCCTTTCACATGGTATCTGTAACACCTAATACTGCTACTGCTAAGTCGCTTCAGTCATGTCTGACTCTGTGCAACCCCATAGATGGCAGCCCACCAGGCTCCCCTGTCCCTGGGATTCTCCAGGCAAGAACACTGGAGTGGGTTGCCATTTCCTTCTCCAATGCATGAAAGTCAAAAGTGAAAGTGAAGTCGCTCAGTCGTGTCCGACTCCTAGCGACCCCATGGACTGCAGCCTACCAGGCTCCTCCGTCCATGGGATTTTCCAGGCAAGAGTACTGGAGTGGGGTGCCATTGCCTTCTCCAAACACCTAATAGGCCCTCTAATGTTTGCTCAATACAGGACAGCAGCACTGAGCTCTCATGGTAGGTAGCTCTGTCATCAAATATGTGCCTCCCTTCACCGTAGTTCCTTCATGCTTGGAGCAAACCTGCTGATTTCTAAATGCTCTTCAGTTCTTGAAAATTCGGTGATTTTTATGAAATCGGTACAGGTTATGTAGATTAACATTTGAGGTTTTTATTGGTTCCACATAGATTGTGTACGTTAAATAGAGTATTTCCCCACAGATCTTGATGCTTCTGTCGTTTGGTTTTGTTTAAATGACACTGTCTCAGTGATCATGTCTGAATACTGGCATACTTTAAAAAATATTTCTCAAAGCAAAAATACCTTAGAAGAACTTCTGGAAGCTATTTGAGGATGAAATGGAGTAGGGGGTTGTACAGTAGTTTCAACCTTCTTTCTTTTCCAGATTTACTTCAGTAAATGTTCCTTTTGCTCACTAATAACCCAGGGAGTGGACTTTTTTTTTTTAATTTAGATTTTATCAGCTAGGAATGTGAATTTTAACTGTGGGCCTTGAAGTCTTTAACCTGGTTGATAATTGATGTTAGGAAACCAATAAGAATTTAAATGTAATTTACTTTCATTTAAGATAGGAAGAATCTGTCCTTACATCACAATCAAAAAGTTTCTTGCATGTGGTCATTTTCTTCCCATAGTTCGGAAACTCTTCCTCGTTGACAGGGAACACCCATTACATGTCTACATGTGACCTTAAAGTAGTCTTGAAACTGTCTTTTGGAGTGTGTGTATAAACATTACACAGGGTAAAATTTCACATGTGAATGGATGACTTATTATTTTAGCAGTGCTGACTAGTTTCCGTTGCTTTTAAAGTGTCATATAGTTAAGAAATACCTTAAGAAATACCAACCTATCTCAGGATTCTGAAATAAAAGAATGTTCATTTTACTGGTTGTGAAAGTCATCCAGATTTCTGGGAACCAGGCGTATGAACATTTCAACAGGATTTTGCTATCAGCAAATCTGTTTTGGTTTCCTGTTCTGGCCTCCCTACCTATCAGCTACATTAGTGCCCTCGCCATTACGGTTCTCCTTTCTTTTACCACAGGAAAATTGTCAGGCCTCTTTCTCTAGCATTTCGGGACCCGCCTGACAGGAAATTTTCTAATTGCCGGAACAGCTGGTAGGGAAAAACTTTGCAGGGGCTTGGCCTTCCCTTTCTAACTTAAGTTTTACCGTCAGAAATTCTTTTATCACCATCATGGTTTCGTAGCCATGTTTAAATTTCTGTCTTTTCGTGTTCGCTCTATACAGGTAAGCTTTGTTCAACTTCTTTAAAGACTAAAATGTTTCGGTTGGAGCTAAGTATAATTACACTAATTAAACAATTATTTTACTTTATATGTTCTTTTAAGTAGCTTTTCAGAATTCAAAACCAGTTCTTAAGGAACATTTAAAGGATGCTATTTCTGTTTGCTTAAAGTAAACCAGCTATTTATATTATACATTTCAACTCTGTGTATTTTCTACAGTTATTTTACATTGGCTTTTTAGTGCTAAAGTAATTTTTATCTTGTTAGTGTGTATAATTTTGTATTATAAAACAGATGACTGTAACTCTCAGTATTAAACTAGGCCTGAACAAAATTGGAAACGTACTAATATTTACAAGATTACCATGTAATAATAATGAAAGCAACATTGTAGGAGAATGTCTTATTTTAAAGTCAAGAACTTAAAAGCAGAGTTTTGTTGAAATTAGTTCTTTCAAAAATTTGAAGTTTTTAATCAATTATATTTTAAGCAGGTAATTTTATCTTGGAGTAGGCACAGTTTTTAAAGCATAACTTTGTTAAAATGTGTTTGTGAATGATAATTTGCATTGTATTTAATCTAAAAGCATGCCAAAATCAACTTGATATTTTCCCATGAGAATTGTGCTGTCCTCCTGCTTTTTAAAGAGAATTAAATTTGTTGATCAGGATTCCCGACTGGGAGAAAACTTAGTGCTCTTTGCAGCAGTTATTGAGAATATTAGTCTGGGAAACTAGCAATGCTCTTTTTTCAAGCATAGATTCAAGAAACTGGTTGGAATACTCTCTTAAAGAATTTGATTAAATGAGAAATGTTGAGCATATTTATTATTCATTAGCAAATCAAGTAAATTGGATTTGGTCAAATTGTAATCTAGAATAAATTAAAATGTAGTTTCTCACCACAACTTGAATAAGCAGCCTAATTATGTGTCACAGCCAAAAAATTAGCATATCTTTTTAAAATTAAAAAAATGTGTATTATAGAACTATAAGTATCTATATAGAAAGCAGTGTTTAATTTTGGATTATATATAATCTTATAATTTCATTTGTCAGAGTTTTTTTTTTTATGATAGGCCACAAAATGATTACATATCCATGAGTAGAAAATACTTATGTATTGACTTTTACTAAGGAATATTTAAATGTTTTATTTCCAGCTTCAACAATGTTTTCTGATATTAAAAACAATTTTAAAAATACAAATGCCTTAAGAACACACTTCCTGATTCAAGGGAGGGGAGGAAAAAGGAAATCATGTATACAAGGCAGGGCATAATGCCAAATGTTGAATCACTCTTTAAAATCAGTTAATGTCACCCAGTTTGGTTTTTTGATGTTTGGATGATAAAATATTATGTTTTCTATAACTCAGGTAGGCAGCATCAATTTCAGTTCCTTTTCTTTAATCCTTTTAAAAAAACATTTTAAGAACAAAATTCTATTTTTTCCCTTTCAACTTGAAAGGAAACATTGAGTTAATTTTTCCCTATTAAGGGAAAGACCTCAAAGACCATTTAAGACAAAACCTATGGACCTTTTCTTGGTCCTGGGAAACAAATGAAGTGACCTTTCTCTGTGACGGAAGGAGCACCAAAAGATCCATCTGTCCATGAATTTTCTTCTGCCATTTTTCTATAATGTCTAAAATGATACTCTTTACAAATTCCAAAAATTACAAATTTTTTTTAACTGAACAGACTTTGTTTTATCTATCAGGGTCATATCTCAACAAGTGTTTACCCAGTAGTACGTTTTTGAAACCCTGGGTAAATTCCTGAAGAGCAGTTACTTTTCAGTATCTTAGTATTGCTAATACCTAGCACCATGCTGCTGCTGCTAAATCACTTCAGTCATGTCTGACTCTGTGCGACCCCATAGATGGCAGCCCACCAGCCTCCCTCGTCCCTGGGATTCTTCAGACAAGAACACTGGAGTGGGTTGCCATTTCCTTCTCCAGTGCATGAAAGTGGAAAGTGAAAGTGAAGTCACTTAGTCGTGTCTGACTCCTAGCGACCCCATGGACTGCAGCCCACCAGGCTCCTCCGTCTATGGGATTTTCTAGGCAAGAGTGCTGGAGTGGGTTGCCATTGCCGGGCCCATAATCTGAATTGCCTTCTAACAAAAAGGAAGGACCCTAAGAGAATATGTCATAGATCAGAAACACTTCCATCAGGACCAGGCAGTCACGAAGGAAAAGTACAAGAGCTGCCTGAGTTTTAGTCCCCTCTTGAACCTTTCCTTTTCTTCCTCTCCTTCTCACTCTCTGATCCGAACACTAGTTTCCCTGTGTGCGCCACACTGGCCTTCACACTGGTTTGTCCATTTGCCTGGAATGCTCTTCCCCCAGATGGTTGACTCCCTCAACTCCTTCAGGAAATAGCGTCTTTTCAGTAAAGCCTGCCCTGGTGTTTTTATTTCAGATTGCAAGGCCTTCTTTCCATCCATGCACTTCTGATCCCTCTTATCCAACTTAATATCTTTTTTCCACAGTATGTATCATGTTCTAAGATGAACTTACTATAACTACTATTACTAGTAGTAATACTACTACTACTTATTATTATTAGGTCTCTCCCAGAACAGCAAAGATTTTGTTCTGTTTCATTTATCATATGTCTCAGACAATTAGAAGAGTGCCTGGCATGTATTAGGTGTTCAATAAATAAATGTTTAAATGGATGAATGAATTAATTCCCATTCATAAGTTGAGAGGATTGAACACCTAGGCTGGAGTGCCAAGTGTCTGAAAGTGCGGGGAATGTAGATGAAGGATACAGGATTGTGATGTAGACCAGCTGCCAGCCTCACAATTTTACCTACAAGTACACCTTTATCAAATAAATGTGGACTTTGTAAAAATAAAAATATGAAATTTGTTACAACTTTTTTTAAATACGCAAGCTAAGTTTTTGTGATAATGAATGGGCAGCTACTGCTGCTGCTAAGTCGCTTCAGTCATGTCCGACTCTGTGTGACCCCATAGGCGGCAGCCCACCAGGCTCCCCAGTCCCTGGGATTCTCCAGGCAAGAACACTGGAGTGGGTTGCCATTTGCTTCTCCAATGCATGAAAGTGAAGTCGTTTAGTCGTGTCCAACTCTTGCTATCCCATGGACTGCAGCCTACCAGGCTCCTCTGCCCATGGGATTTTCCAGGCAAGAGTACTGGAGTGGGGTGCCATTGCCTTCTCCAATGAATGGGCAGATATCCATATATCAGTTAAAGTGCAGTTGTGCTAGAAAATGTAAAAATGTGAGCCTCACAGAAAAATTATAATGGTTATAATGTATAGTTCTCCTCTACCTCATTGACAAAATTCTTTTCCCATAAAATTATAGTTGCTTCACTGTATACTTAAAGGCAAAAACACAATTTTACAAACTATCAAGCTGTAATTCTATGTTTTCCTATGACAGATTGATTTCAGTAACAGTTGATTTAGTGACATAAAGATAGGTTTGTCACATGTGAATGTCAGTCTGTCCTTGGTTATCTATATCTTCAGAAATTTGATATTCTTCCCTGCATCTATCTCATTGGATTCCAAATATGAGCTGGAAGAGCACGCTGTTGCTTTCCTGTTATCCAAGATTGCCCAAGCATTAGTATAACGTCCTAATTGAACCTCAAGTTCATTTCTGAAATATTGATGGTCCAATAACTTGGAAAGACTCTAACATAAAGCACAATTTGGGAATCAAGATACCAACCAAGGATATCATGCCTATTATGCTACTGTGACTTCACTTATACGTAAAAGTAGATAGAAAATGGTTTACTGATATGATTAGTAAAAATTTCAACTGGGAAGGAAAAGAAAAATGTGTTGGGAATAGAACAGTGGCAAGGTTTTGGAACTTGAGCCATAGACATTGATCTTTTCTCTCTACCCCCAAGGACGATTTTTATATTCTCTGCACTCCCAATTTAGAAAAAAATTTTTAAAAGTCTAATATCCTCAAAATGATTGCATCCATTTTGGAGAGGATGTGGTAGGGGAGTGGAGGAAAGTGCTGTTTAAAAAAAGAAGCTGAGAAAAGAAGGATTTGAAGATTTATTTTAAAACAAGATTTACCATAATAGAAACTTTGGTATGAAGGTGGGAAAATAAAGTCAAGGATGTCTCTCAGAAAAGAGACAGAAACCAGGAGAAAAAAAGATGAGAATTAAATTCCAGATATACAATGTCCAATTGATAGAGTTGTTGTAAAAAGAGAAACCCTGAAGAGTAGTTGGAAGGAATTTATCAAAGAAATGTTAGAATTCCACCAGAGTTAAAAAATTCAAGTCTTTAGATTATAAAGGTTTACCAAGCATCTAGCATTCTGAAGGAGAGGAGACCATTTTTATCTCACTTAGTGTGGAATTTCAGAAATACAAAAACAAAGAAAATTCTTAAAACTTCCAGAAAGAAAAAGCAGGTCACGTACTAAAAAGTGTGTATCAGACTAGCATCAGCAGCAGCGCTGACTGCTAGAAGGTAGTGGACGAATGGCGCCAACATTCTTGGGCAAGGTTGTTTTTATTCTAAAATTTGGTAGGAAGCCAAACTATACAAATGTGAAGACAAAATAAAGACATTTTCAGATGTGCGAGATCCAGAAAGTTTTCTTCCACATCACTTTTCTTAGGAAGTTAGAAGGGAGTGATCTAAGAAAGAGAGAAACGTGGGAAACTGAAAATAGTAAATTCAACCAGGAAAGCACTGACGATACATCCCGAGATAATACCTATGCAGCAAGGTCTAGAGAACGACCCTTCCTGAGGGAAGGTAAGAAAGGCTCTCAGAAGAATAGAAAGTATGATTAAAAGCTAAGATTTCAAGTCCCCTTGAATTGTCCCAGAAGTCACTGTTAGGGACCGTATGAAAGGAAATTTAATAAACCTCCTAGCCTTCGTTTGAACAATGTATTGTCATGAAAATGCTGCTGCTTGTATAGGCATTCAGCTTTTAGAATCAGGCTTTGGGGAGAGCAAGAAGAATTTGGTAGTGGTTACAAGAGAGGATGTTAATTTTCTTAATATTAAATTAAATATTAATACAGCCTTAAATATTAATACAAAGAAGCTATCAGCAGGTGGGGGGTAATTTGAGGAAAAGAATGTATGGGCACTATTACCCTCCTACAAAGTGAAGAGTTAGGATCCTGTCTAAAACTTATCAAAAAAACGAGAGGGTTTTGTGAAAATAATTATCAGATAGTAGGGAAGAAGATGATGGATGGCAGGGGCATATAAGTAAGTCCTTCATCTTATTTTTAAATCAGTAGGCATTGTCATAAAGTTAATAAACTAAAAAATTATCAAAGTTAGTGCAGAAAGAATTAGATTTTTTTTTTAAAGCTTAGGTATGGCAGTGAGAAGAGACTTGCTTTTCATCTTAAACTATTCTGCCACTATTTGATTTGTTACCCATGTGTAAGTATTACTTAGATTTTAAAGACAAAAAATTTAGGAAACAGGAAATAACCCAGCTTGACAAAAGACTTTATAAGGGAATGTTGGGAAATAATGCCAGAAAAAGCAGTTGAGACCATGTTGCAGAGGACCTCCAGTGCCAAGGTGAAGCACGGCATTTAATTTGGGAAAACTTGGAGAAGTTTTTGAGCAGTTGGTCATGTAACTGGAGCATCTACTTTCAGAAAATGAATTTGTCAGGAGGATGAATTGGAGTGGCAGTGGCAAAAAGGGGCATGATGAGTGACCAAGCTAGTTTCAGTTTCCTACAGGAAAGGTAATGACGGATTATATCTAGACAGCGTTACTAGAAATAGAATGAAAGGTATTCCCAGTACTGTGCTTAATACATAGTAGGTGCTTAGTGCGGTTATTCAAAGGAAAGGAAGGGTAGTCATCAAAAATGAAATCTTTCTTGAATAGTAACTGCTGTTTATTGTGAGATCTATGGCCTGATTGTAGCTCACACTGTGGAATGAGGCTTGATTCTGAATGCCTGTGACAATGCAGAACGGTTATAATCAGTAATCCTTCCCTGCCTGTGTTGCATTTTTATTTGTGACAGATAATTGTAGTGGGTATTTGCTATGAAATATAAGATGAAAAAATGTTGCAGCCTAATAAATTACATCCCACTTAACCCAAGGAAAAAAGTGCTAAAATATACAGCGTATGATAATAGTCTGTGACAAGCTTATGTTTCTCGTTTTGTTGGGTTTTGTTTTATTGTAGTTTTGGGCTGATTTTTATGTGTCTTGATTAAATAAGGTGTATTTAATCTTCTGATCTCAGGGTAAATAAATAATTGAAATTATATGTATACTTATATGTACTTTCAGCCTTTCTCTTCTGACACCTTCTCTCAAATATAGTAAAACCACTACCATCTTTAACTATCCTTTTCTTAACTCTAAGATGAAGAGTTCCATCTACTGTTCCATCGTGCTGGAAAGACACTTTTTTTTCTGTCTAATCCTCCATCCAAATGTTAAATATTTTTTGATGTTGTGTTTTAGAGATATCCCTTTCTCCCCTCTCAGATCTCAGGCTGTCCTAGAAACAGGAAGTAACTTAGATATTTCAAACACAATAAATTTCAGCATGCTAATTCAGATGGCCTTGCTGAGGGTAGACATTTCCACATTTACTTTGGAATATGTTTCAACCCCTCTCCCCAATAATCAGGTTTTTTTGTGTATAGTATTGATTCTACCTGATACAGCCACATATCAGAGCATAGCAGATTAGTCTGATCTGTTTTCAGATTTCTTTACACCCTATGCCCTCAGCCAATGAAACTAATTATTCTGATTATTTCCATTAGGAAGCATGAAGACTTGAAAATATTCAGTGCTAATGTTATGTAGAGGTTTAACTGGCCTGTGTGGTTGGCTGGTATTATTCTGTCTCTGACATTTAACTTAAAGTATATTTGCTTGGCATGTGTTCTCTTTTTACTTGATGGGTCAGTAAAGGCAGTTTATGTATGTTAACTTGAGGATTTCTAATATGAATACACTAAATTTATATTGTTTGATTTATAGCCAGAGGAAGTAGCTCTAACTCTGTTTTATCCCCTTATATTTGCATCAACAGGAAGAAGGCAGTATCAAAGAAATTGCAATCACACATCATGTAAAGGAAGGACATGAAAAGGCAGATCCTTCCCAATTTGAACTTTTAAAAGTATTAGGGCAGGGATCATTTGGAAAGGTAAGTCATGAATATGTACTTTTTAAAAAGTTGTTTTTTGAAATTAATGTGTATTTCATACAAATGGGGAATGGAAATATTTTATTGAAATACTACTGATCTCCCTACAAAGTGGTATTTTCTGTGTTTTTATAATTCTCACTGTCAATAAGTGTGAGAAAGTGAATAAAGCCATTCAAAAGTACATTAGAAAGTTTTGTAAACTGGCAGTATTCAGTTCATTTTATCTTCACGGCGTTCCGTTCATTTTATCTTCACAGTATTCAGTTCAGTTCAGTCGCTTAGTTGTGTCTGACTCTGCGACCCCATGGACTGCAGCACACCAGGCTTCCCTGTCCATCACCAACTTCCGGAGTTTACTCAAACTCATGTCCACTGAGTCGGTGTTGCCATCCAACCATCTCATCCTCTGTCATCCCCTCTTGCTTCTGCCTTCAATCTTTCCCAGCATCAGGCTCTTTTCAGATGAGTCAGTTCTTCACATCAGGTGGCCGAAGTATTGAAGCTTCAGCTTCAGCATCAGTCATTCCAGTGAATATTCAGGACTGATTTCCTTTAGGATTGACTGGTTTGAGCTTGCAGTCCAAGGGACTCTCCAGAGTCTTCTCCAACACCACAGTTCAAAATCATCAATTCTTCAGCACTCAGCTTTCTTTATAGTCTAATTCTCACATCCATCCATGACTACTGGAAAAACCATAGCTTTGACTAAACCGACCTTTGTCAGCAACCTCTCTAATTGCACTTCTCAAATGATTAAAAAACCACAAAATGTTCCTGTGATACACTGGTCTCTTTTTGAGGCTTCGTGTAGAATTGGAAGGTGATCCTGCGTTACATTCTAACACTGCGTATCAGTCTTTCCTCTGGAATATCCCTAATTCCAGCAGAAAGTGAATAGGTACATCCAAGGAAATAGGGTTGGGGGTTAGCACTACAGATATGAAATTGGGGGACTTCTAGCTTGTCTTTAAAATGAATGCAAAGGTTGCATTCTAATCAGTGATATCTGTGTCTGTTTTAATATCTAAAAATATTTCCCAAATCTACTAGCTGAAATTGCAACATCTTTATCATTTTTCCCCCTGTTGCATACCTCAGGAGCACTTCCTGTACTCCATTTTGGGAAATATAGCTTTATAATCACTACTACTTGACCTGTTTATCTAGTACATTTCTCAGCAAGAGGAACTTTCTGAGAGTGCATTCAACTTTAACCATGCAATACTTCTTTGCCACCTCGCTGAGGAAGCATTTGAAGATAACATGTTTTGCAAGTTTCAAAACAACACCAGTTTTTCTCTCTTGTGTATTTTAATGGGACTATTTAGCAATTCTTGGCTAACATAGGTAATCTGTTACAGCTGTTAACTTCTTCCAAACCCAGAATGATATTTTTAATCCAAATACAGATTAAGTAGCCAAAAGAAGATAATCGTTGCAAGTTTGTGCTCTAGGTCAGCCAGAGGTAGATTCTCTTTCTTTTTTTCCTACATACTTGCTATTTGTGCTTGAGCAAGTTACTGAACCTCTTAGAGCACCATTTCCCTCTTCTAGGCAGTCATCAGGTATTAAAGTTCTCAATGTTCCATTCTAGGCTCCCTTCTCCTCACTCTCTACCTGCTCCTAATTACTTTCTCTATGTCCACTATCTTAATAAAACCCTTGTACAGCTGACCTAAGAGATTTGCACCTTCAGTCTAGATTGTGCCTCCAAGCTCTGAACTCTATGTATAGCTACTTGTTTTTTTTTTCTTTTTGCATACCTTAAAGTCAATTTAAATTCAATGTGTATAGACCAAACTCATGATTTTCCCCTAACCCCCAAACCTTTCCTGTTTTATTTTTCTCCATCACTATGAATGGCATCCATTCTTAACATATCCTTCTAGTCCCCACCCTTCCCTCTCCCCTCACCTCTACCAATATGATTTGTCCACAAGTTTTGTTGATCTAGTAAAGATTTCTCAAATCATGCCTGTTTTCTCTTTTTCCCTGCCACTTCTTCAGTCTATGCCACCACCATTTCTCCCTGACCTAATGAAGAAGGCTCCTACCTTGGGCTTCCCAAATTTATTCTTGCCTCAAGCCATTATTTACAGGGCAGCCAAGAGGAGCTAGTCTTGTACTCCATCCCCTTAACCCTTTGGTAGCCTCCCTTTGCTTTCAGGAGAAAGACGAATTCTTTAAGATGGTAGAGGAGCCCCTGAGTCTGCCCCCTAACTACCTCATCAACATCGCTTTATATACTTTTCGCTACCTGTGTTCTGGCCACATGGGCCTCCTTTTCAGCCTGTAAGCAAAAGCCTTTTGCACGTGCTGTTCCCTCTGCCTGAAACACTGTGTCCCACCCCACCTCTTCCTCCTCTGGTTAGCTCCTGTCATGCTTATGAGCTCAAAGAAGTCTTCCCAGCCATCCTGGCTAGATCATATTTGTCTCTTTTACCCTTGCAGAACATTACATACCTCATCTTCACAGCACTCACCACAATTGCAGTCTTTTGTTTGAGTAGTTATTCATTAATTGGCTATCTCCCACACTAGACTATATGTTCTATGAGTTCAGGGGCCATGCACGCCTTGTACCATGTCTCAGTGTTGATCCTGTAGCACGGTACCTAGCATATAGTTCTGGAAAGAATTAATGAGTAAATAATGTCCTACCCTCATAAAGTAGTAGTGAGAATTAAATCATGTAAGCTCAAGCTCATAATATCTGCTATGAGATTGTATTATCATGTAATTTATTACAGATAAACCAAAATAGATGGACTTATTTCAGTATATTATATTTTCAGGGAACATAATATTGAAGTTTCCAGGAGTTAGCATGCTTCTCCCTTTATTTCTTTAAGAGTAACTTAAATACCTTACTAAAAATAGCAAACATTAAATATAGGGCGTCTCCTTTCTTACTCATCCTCAAAAGCCAATCTAAGCCAAGGAAACAGGGATGACCTGTCACAGCCTAGAATAGCTTCATGGGGGAGTTAGAAAGGTCAGAAATGCTGGTGGGAGAAGATCCAATGGCATCTTGGACTGCTGCTGCTACTGCTATGCTTGACTGGTGACCTGCCAGAGGCAGCGGAATAAGAGGGCCCTGAGCAGAAGCACAGAACTGAGTTCAGTTCAGTCGCTCAGTCGTATCTGACTCTTTGCGACCCCATGAATCGCAGCACGCCAGGCCTCCCTGTCCATCACCAACTCCCAGAGTTCACTCAAACTCATGTCCATCAAGTCGGTGGTGCCATCCAGTCATCTCATCCTCTGTCGTCCCCTTCTCCTCCTGCCCCCAATCCCTCCCAGTTTCAGAGTCTTTTCCAATGAGTCAGCTCTTCGCATGAGGTGGCCAAAGTATTGGAGTTTCAGCTTTAGCATCAGTCCTTCCGAAGAACAACCAGTCCTTTCGAATGGACTGGTTGGGTCTCCTTGCAGTCCAAGGGACTCTCAAGAGTCTTCTCCAACACCACAGCTCAAAAGCATCAATTCTTCGGTGCTCAGCTTTCTTCACAGTCCAACTCTCACATCCATACATGACCACTGGAAAAACCATAGCCTTGACTAAATGGACCTTTGTTGGCAAAGTAATGTCTCTGCTTTTGAATATGCTATCTAGGTTGGTCATAACTTTCCTTCCAAGGAGTAAACGTCTTTTAATTTCATGGCTGCAGTCACCATCTGCAGTGATTTTGGAGCCCAGAAAAATAAAGTCTGACACTGTTTCCACTGTTTCCCCATCTATTTCCCATGAAGTGATGGGACCAGATGCCATGATCTTCGTTTTCTGAATGTTGAACTTTAAGCCAACTTTTTCGCTGAAACTGGGTAGCTGGCCCAATTCTTATCCTGATGTCACCACTGTGACTAAGTGAACTGTTTCATCTCTCAAAGCCCTAGCTTGGGCAGCTATAAAATAGACATTGCTTAGTAGGCCTGCTTCCCAAAATTATCATGAATGATGCATTACAAATCCTTGTGAAAGTCATTTGCAAAAACTAAGATGTGCTGAAAGGTATCAAGAGGGTGCTTTCAAAGAAGGGTGAAGAAAGCTTGCAACCCATGAAGACAATATTTCTTGTAGAATGGCCCAAAGAAACTTGATTAGGGACTCTTAAGAATAAATATAAATATCATATAAATCCTCACTATCCCTACCTAATTAGAATTTATTTCAGATCAGAAATACTCATAATCTCTGACTGCCTTTAATATTTGAACATCATTCCTTCTTAGGAACCACCCTGACTGAGAATACACTTTTTCTCCCCAAGTTGGCTCACTGCTAGCTGGCTGAAAGAAAGTTTCACCAGTGAAGGGGGACAAGGGGAAAGATTTAGGCAGAGAAGCATACCCTGCATCAGGGTTTCTGTGTACACTGTGGCACTTTTCAGTGAGGTCATTGCCCATTGTCTTTGGAAAAATTTCTCAAAGTGAGGAACTCTGCCTTGCACCAGAATCAGTTGAATGAATCAGTTTTTGATTTTGTGCTAATAGTCTACTGTGCTGATGCAGATAATTGAGAGCTGACCCTAGAATTATTCCTTGATTATAGTTGTGTCTCTTCTTAGCATCTGTGGCAGCTCAATAGCACTGCTAGGAAAGAATGGGTAGGAGAAAAAAGAAGTCTGTTAAAAGAATGGGTAGGAGAAAAAAGAAGTCTGTTAAAAGTCTGTTTAAACAGACTTTAGCAAGTCTGTTTAGGAGAAAAAAGAAGTCTGTTAAAAGAATGGGTAGGAGAAAAAAGAAGTCTGTTAAAAGTCTGTTTAAACAGACTTTAGCAAGTCTGTTTAAAAGTTTGATGGAAAAGATCATGAAACTCATGGTCAAAATGAGTAGAGGGGATATATATAGTTTTGTATTAGCCATGTTATAGTATGACCGTGTGGAGAAGGCAGTGGCACCCCACTCCATTACTCTTGCCTGGAGAATCCCATGGACGAAGGAGCCTGGTAGGCTGCAGTCCATGGGGTTGCTAAGAGTCGGACACGACTGAGCGACTTCACTTTCACTTTTCACTTTCATGCATTGGAGAAGGAAATAGCAACCCACTCCAGTGTTCTTGCCTGGAGAATCCCAGGGACAGAAGAGCTTAGTGGGCTGCCATCTATGGGGTCGCACAGAGTTGGACACGACTGAAGCGACTTAGCAGCAGCAGCAGCAGCAGCAGCAGTATGACTGTGAGTTATTTAGAGCAGGCTTTATTCATTTTGCATAAATCTCACACTGAATTTTGGAAATATTTGGAAAATCAAGAAGCTCAGTTACATACCTGGGAATTGTATTCTTAATATTTAGGTTATATGTGTATATTTTATTTTTAAAAGATGGGGAAGCAGGGTTCTGACTTAGCTTACATTAAGTATTTATGAGTAGGCTTCTTCAGTATAAGTGTTTTAAATTGTTCTGCCCAAGTCAAAACTGCAGTGAGATATCACCTCACACCAGTCAGAATGGCCATCAATAAAAAGTCTACAAATTGTAAATGCTGGACAGGGTGTGGAAAAAAGGTAACCCTCCTACACTGTTGGTGGCAGTGTAAATTGGTACAGCCACTATGGATGTTCCCTAAAAAACTAAAAATAGAGTTGCCATATGATCCAGCAATCTCACTCCTGGACATACATCCAGAGAAAACTGATTCGAAAAGATACATGTACCCCAGTGTTCATAGCAGCATTATTTACATAGCCAAGACATGGAAGCAACCTAAATGTCCATCAGTAGATGAACGGATAAAGAAGATGTAGTGTGTATACACAATGTAATATTACTTGGCCATACAGAAGAATAAAACGAATGCCATTTGCAGCAACATGGATGGATTTAAAGATTATCATACTAAGTGAAGTAAGTCAGAAAGAGAAAGGCAAATATCCTATGATGTCACGTACATGTGGAATCTAAAATATGATACAAATGACCTTATTTACAAAACAGAAACAGACTCACAGGCATAGAAAACAAAGTTATGTTTACCAAAGAGGAAAGAGGATAAGGGAGGGATAGAATAGAAGTTTGGGATTAGCAGATAGAAACTACTATATATAAAATAGATAAACAACAAAGTCCTACTATATAGCATAGGGAACTATATCCAATATCCTGTTGTAAACCAAAATGAAAAAGAATGAATATATAAATGGAATCACTTTGCTGTACACCAGAAACTAACACATTGTAAATCAAGTATACTTCAATTTAAAAATAAAAATAAATTGCTCTGCCCAGTAAATGAGAAATTGCGGCAGTTTTTATATAGAAAAGACTATTCAACAGAATTGAATCAGCAGAAAATTATGGTTAACGGGAACTCCTGTATAACAATTTTTATGGAATCAGAATTTTTGTTCTGTTAAAAGCAGAGTAGTTACCACCTGTGTTATACTTTAAACATGTTAGACTGATTGCTACATGTTTTAAAGATTTTTCCTTGTCTTACATGTTATTTGATCTTCAGGGAATTGGCAAATAACAATAAGAAATGTGTTCACTTATATTGACACCTAAAGTTATAAGCACTGTTTACAATTCATTGTGTTTATAATTGATAGAGTTTGAGGAAAATAGTTAATGTACCAGAATCTTTCTAATAAGCTGTATTACAATAGGAGTCTTATTTTAGCAACAGCATAGTTTGTGATACTTTGTAAAACTTACTTTCTCTTATTTAAATACAGGTTTTCTTAGTCAAAAAAATCTCAGGCTCTGATGCTAGACAGCTTTACGCCATGAAAGTACTGAAGAAGGCCACACTGAAAGGTAAGTGTAGTGTTCGTGTAGTATGAACAGACGAAAAATCTCAATTGATCTCATATGATTTCTCAGCCAGTTACTTAAATTCTGAATCTGTTCCTATTACTATCTTTAAATTTAGACTTTGTTTTAGTGGATTTTTTCCTACAAGACTAGGACTCATATGACTAGTGATAATGGGAGTTGCCATGTTTTGAAAGAAGTATGACAAATTTTTCTTGGGTTTTAGGCAAATAGAAGTTTAGAATATTAAAACTAGGTTTGATACGTTTACCAGTTCATATTAGTATTTTAATATTTTAAAAATGTACTAATTAATTTATGACACACAATAGCTTTTATTCTAAGGACTTTAACATTTTGACTTCTGGTCTGCAAATTGGTTCTTGTAGGTAAACAGTCTCTTAGAAAAAATTGTACCTAGATTTCAAAATACTTAAATCTTCCTTTTTAAAAGTAGTATTGGGTGTTTTTTTTTACCACATAACCTCTAATTGTTTTATGTGTTGATTCCTAACATCTCTTTTTCCTCTTCAAGTTTATCTGTATTTTCTAAAGGTTTTAAAATATTCTGGAAGGAATATTTATGATGATCAATTACTATTTCTGATGTTATTCTTCCCAATTAGTAACTCACACTGGATTTTGCCATCATTTCAAGAAATTTCATCTTCTTCTAAAAATACCATCCATTGCTTCTGTTCTTTTGCTCTTTCCTGAATGTATTTTTTCTTTCCTATCTAGTGTCCACTTCCTGACCTACTACTTAGTTGATTCTTGCTGGGACCAGGGCATTAAAATTATATCCTTAGTGTCCTACTCTGTGTCACTATTTTTTATAACTTCATACTCAGGAATCCCATGTTATACAGCTACATCTGTTGTTTGGTCATCCAGTTGTTGCTGACTCTTTGTGACCCCATGGACTGCAGCATGCCAGCTTCCTTGTTACTCACCATCTCCCGAAGTTTGCTTCGGGGTTGATTTCCTTTAAGATTGGCTTGTTTGACTTCCTTGCTGTCCAGGGGACTCTCAGAAGTCTTCTCCAGCTTATTTAAGAGAGTTCATTTACAGAAGCAACAGAAGTAGTTTGTTTTCATGTATATAACAGCACTTGTGTTGTGCATAATATATATAAAGGAAACAATGAAACTCTGAGAAACCTAAAAGATATTAGGAAAGGAAAAACATGCCCAATTTCTTTTAGAGAAGGCTAATAAGATTCTCAGTATTCCACTAGTCATCTAGTTAGCTCCATATCCTCAAGATTCCTGTTGCGTTTTCCTTGAAATATTCAAAATTTCACTTGAAAACATATGCCTCAAAGAGTATTCTAAAAGAGAAGAAGAAAGGAACAAGCTTTATCAGGCTTAAAGCTTATTAAAGCAGTAATGCTGCTAAGTCACTTCAGTTGTGTCCGATTCTGCGCGACCCCATAGATGGAAGCCCACCAGGCTCCGCCATCCCTGGGATTCTCTAGGCAAGAACACTGGAGTGGGTTGCCATTTCCTTCTCCAGTGCATGAAAGTGAAAAGTGAAAGTGAAGTCGCTCAGTTGTGTCCGACTCTTCGAGACCCCATGGACTGCAGCCCACCAGGCTCCTCCGTCCATGGGATTTTCCAGGCAAGGGTACTGGAGTGGGGTGCCATTGCCTTCTCCGAAAGCAGTAATAATTCAATGTATTTTGAGGGGGAAATAATATAGGTATATAAACCAGTGGGACAAAATAGTACAGAAGTATTATATATTAAAGTTTAATGTATTTGTTACAAAAATATTAATTGCTGTGCTGTATGACAAAGCATATGTCCAGAAAATGAGAAGTTTAATACTGATTTTATAAATTTTGCTTGAAATCCTTCTGAACAACCTGGAAAAAAGTTAGTCTTCTCTTAAACCATATACCATAGTAAACAACAATCTAACTGAATTTTACAATTTAACACATCCTAGAAAACTTGTGAAGAAATGTTGAGCAAATCACAAATTATAAGCAGATTGACAATACAAAAATTATTGGCCCTTCATATAATGAAAAGTAGTATAAATAGGAAATCAGGAGATAATTTGCCTTAGATATCACAAAATAGTAATATATAAGGAATTTACTAAAAGACTCCTACTGGCCAAATCTAGGACAGTTTAAACATTGCAGTAATTAATGATAGTGATCGATTACAACCCACTGAATAAAGAATCCATGGGTTAATCCATAAAATAATTCATGGAGAACAACAGAAAGCTCTTTCTTACAGTAGAATTCCAACTAATAAATGTAAAAGGAATGATTGGTTTAGGAGTTCCTAAGAAATAACACTACAACCTCCACCTACAGGGTCTTAGAATACATTTTATATAAGGGGACAAAATAAACCATATTTGGAAAGATGTCTCAGTTTTCTGATAAATGCATGTAAAATAATGAGTTTTTTCATATGATGGCAACATAAATTAGAAAGCTGTTTTGCATTAAGTATAGCAAGCCATTATTGCTGCTAAAGTAACCTGAGGAAATAATCTTAAAGGAAGATTTTGTGTACTTGTCATTTTTTCATTGCAACAGTATTTACAATATCAAGAATTTAAAATCTTATAAATATTGAAAAATAGAGGCCCGCCGGAGCCTGTTCAGGTCGACTGACCAGAGTCCGCGAATTCGACACTCCGAGCCCGTCTGGATGGCCCTGATCCCAGCTTTCTATCCTTTGAAAACACTAAGAATAATGTCCCTGCATCAGTTTTACTGGAAATAGAACTGCCTTATGATCCAGCAATCCCACTGCTGGGCATACACACTGAGGAAACCAGAAGGGAAAGAGACACGTGTACCCCAATGTTCATCGCAGCACTGTTTATAATAGCCAGGACATGGAAGCAACCTAGATGTCCATCAGCAGATGAATGGATAAGAAAGCTGTGGTACATATACACAATGGAGTATTACTCAGCCATTAAAAAGAATACATTTGAATCAGTTCTAATGAGAAGGATGAAACTGGAGCCTATTATACAGAATGAAGTAAGCCAGAAAGAAAAACACCAATACAGTATACTAACACATATATATGGAATTTAGAAAGATGGTAACAATAACCCTGTATACAAGACAGCAAAAGAGACACTGATGTATAGAACAGTCTTATGGACTCTGTGGGAGAGGGAGAGGGTGGGAAGATTTGGGAGAATGGCATTGTAACATTTATACTATCATGTATGAAACAAGTCACCAGTCCAGGTTCAATGCACGATACTGGATGCTTGGGGCTGGTGCACTGGGATGACCCAGAGGGAGGGTATGGGGAGGGAGGAGGGTTCAGGATGGGGAACACAGGTATACCTGTGGCGGATTCATTTCGATATTTGGCAAAACCAACACAATATTGTAAAGTTTAAAAATAAAATAAAATAAAAAATTAAAAAAAGAGCAAAAGGGGGAGGAGCCAAGATGGCGGAGGAGTAGGACGGGGAGAACACTTCCTCCCCCACAAATTCATCAAAAGAGCATTTAAACGTCGAGTAAATTCCACAAAACAACTTCTGAATGCCGGCAGAGGACATCAGGCACCCAGAAAAGCAACCCAACTCTTCGAAAGGAGGTAGGAAAAAATATTAAAGACAAAAAAAAAGAGACAAAAGAGGGAGGGGCGGAGTTCCGTCCTGGGAAGGGAATCTTAAAAAGAGAGAAGTTTCCAAACACCAGGAAACCTTGTCACTGCCGAATCTGTTCTGAGCTTTGGAAGCACAGAGGGCAACATAACAGGGAGAAAAAATAAACAAACAATTAAAACGCGCAGATTGCGAGCCCTAGGGTAACTCCCCCAGCGGAGAAGCAGCGCAGACGCCTGCATCTGCCATTAGCAAGCGGGGGCTGGGCAGGGAGGCGCGGCGCGGGCTGCATCGCTGAGAGTAAGAATCTGGCCTGAATACCCTGAGCGCTATCTGAGCGAAATAATTTGGGCTAGCAAACCAGACTGTGGGATATCTACCACGCGAAAAGCCAGCCCTAACCTAAGACCGCCAGGCCCGCGCACGGAACAAAGGACTGAACAGAGATGGCCAGCTGCAGACCTTCCCCCTCCGGTGACAGGCAGCCAGAGCCGGAAGGGGGCAATCGCAGCCCCAGAGAGACATTATCTATAAAACTGTAAGCAGGCTTCTTTGCTAACTAAAACTTCTTGGGGGTCTGGACGGTCAACATCTGCCTGAGAAGGTGCGCCGGTTTTACACCCAGATAACCGAGTGGCGGGGAGGCGATAAGTCACAGCATTGGCGCTCACCAAACACCTCATCACCTGAGCTGCTCGGACCTGGGAAGAGCACAAAACGCAGGCCCAACTGAGTCTGCGCCTCTGAGGACTACCCGAGTGCCTGACCCTGAGCGACTTGGACCTGGGAGGTGCATGCAACCCAGGGCCGGCCTCGGATTGTTCCCGGCGGAACAACCTAGAGCCCGAGCAGTGTGGGCAGGGTGGCTACACGCGCCGTGAGCGGGGGCAGACCCAGGGTGGCTGAGGCACTGCGAGCCCACGCCAGTGTTATTTGTTTGCAGCATCCCTCCCTCCCCACAGCGCGACTGAACAAGTAAGCCTAAAAAAAAAAAAAAAGTGTCCTCTACCGTCCCCTTTGTGTCAGGGTGGAAACCAGATACTGAAGAGACTAGCAAACAGAAGAAGATATAACAGAGGGAAACGCCTTGGAAGCTACTGGCAATAGATCAAAACCCTGTGGTTACTACGGACTACATAGGAAGGGGCCTATAGATCTTGAGAAATATAAGTCTGACCAAGGAACTAGCCAAAAATGAACTGAACCCACAACACCCACAACAAAACCAAGAAAGTCCTAGATGTATTTTTATTATTTTTACGATCATTCTTTTTTTTTAATTAAAAAAAAATTTAAGTCCTCTATTGTTCCTTTAATTTTCACTTCTATAACCTATTACTTTGCAAAAAAAAAAGACCCTATTTTTTTCTTCAGCAAACTTCATATGTATATATTTTATAATTTTTTGACCTGTTTTTTTCCTTCTTTTCTTTAACATTGTATTTTTGAAATTCCAAACGCTACTCTAGATTTTTAATTTTCACTTTTTGGTATATGTTATCAATTTTGTACCTATAGTTTTTTTTATATAATTTCTGTGACTTTTTTTTTTATTCTTCTCTGTTTCTTTCTCTTCTTCTTTTATATAACATTGTATATCTGAAATTCCAAACTCTACTCTAGATTTTTAATTTATGCTTTTTGGTATTTGGTATCAATTTTGTACCTGTATTTTCTTTATAATTTTTGTGACATTGTTTTTGTTTGTTTGTTTTCTCTTTATTTTTCTTCTTTTTTTTTTTTAACATTGTATTTTTGAAATTCCAAACTCTACTCTAGATTTTTAATTTTTGCTTTTTGGTATTAGTTATCAATTTTGTACCTGTACTTTCTTTATAATTTTCGCAACCTTTGTTCATTTTTTTCTCTTTCTTTTCCTTCTTCTTTTCTTTAACATCGTATTTTTGAAATTCCAAACTCTACTCTAGATTTTTAATTTTTGCTTTTATGTATTTGTTACCAATTTTGTACCTTTAAGAACCCAATCTTCAGGACCCATTTTTCACTAGGGAGCAAGATTACTGGCTTGACTGCTCTCTCTCCCTTTGGACTCTCCTTTTTCTCCACCAGGTCGCCTGTGTCTCCTCCCTAACCCCTCTCTACTCTACCCAACTCTGTGAATTTCTGTGTGTTCCAGACGGTGGAGAACACTTAGGGAACTGATTACTGGCTGGATCTGTCTCCCTCCTTTTCATTCCCCCCTTTTATCCTTCTGGCCACCTCTGTCACCTTCCTCCTCCTTCTCTTCTCTGTATAACTCCGTGAACATCTCTGAGTGGTCCAGTTGTGGAGTGCACATAAGGAAGTGACTACTGGCTTGCCCACTCTCTCCACTATTGATTCACCTCATCTCATTTGGGTCACCTCTAACTCCCTCCTCCCTCTTCTCTTCTCCATGTAACCCTGTGAACCTCTCTGAGTGACCCTCACAATAGAGAAACTTTTCATCTTTAATGTAGATGTTTTATCAATGGTGCTCTATAGAAGGAGAAGTTTTGAAACTACTGTAAAAATAAGACCGATAACCAGAAGCAGGAGACTTAAGTCCAAACCCTGACTCCAGGGAACTCCTGACTCCAAGGAACATTCATTGACAGGAGCTCATCAAATGCCTCCATACCGACACTGAAACCAAGCACCACACAAGGGCCAATAAGTTCCAGGGCAAGACATACCAAGCAAATTCTCCAGCAACAAAGGAACACAGCCCTGAGCTTCAAGATACAGGCTGCCCAAAGTCACCCCAAAACTATAGACATTTCATAACTCATTACTGGACATTTCATTGCACTCCAGAGAGAAGAAATACAGCTCCACCCACCAGAACACCGACACAAGCTTCCCTAACCAGGAAACCTTGACAAGCCACCTGTACAAACCCACACACAGTGAGGAAACGCCACAATAAGGAGAACTCCACAAACTGCCAGAATACAGAAAGGACACCCCAAACTCAGCAATTTAAACAAGATGAAGAGACAGAGGAATACTCAGCAGATAAAGGAACAGGATAAATGCCCACCAAACCAAACAAAAGAGGAAGAGATAGGGAATCTACCTGATAAAGAATTCCGAATAATGATAGTGAAATTGATCCAAAATCTTGAAACTAAAATGGAATCACAGATAAATAGCCTGGAGACAAGGATTGAGAAGATGCAAGAAAGGTTTAACAAGGACCTAGAAGAAATAAAAAAGAGTCAATATATAATGAATAATGCAATAAATGAAATTAAAAACACTCTGGAGGCAACAAATAGTAGAATAACAGAGGCAGAAGATAAGATTAGTGAATTAGAAGATAGAATGGTAGAAATAAATGAATCAGAGAGGATAAAAGAAAAACGAATTAAAAGAAATGAGGACAATCTCAGAGACCTCCAGGACAATATTAAACACTACAACATTCGAATCATAGGGGTTCCAGAAGAAGAAGACAAAAAGAAAGACCATGAGAAAATACTTGAGGAGATAATAGTGGAAAACTTCCCTAAAATGGGGAAGGAAATAATCACCCAAGTCCAAGAAACCCAGAGAGTCCCAAACAGGATAAACCCAAGGAGAAACACCCCAAGACACATATTAATCAAATTAACAAAGATCAAACACAAAGAACAAATATTAAAAGCAGCAAGGGAAAAACAACAAATAACACACAAGGGAATTCCCATAAGGATAACAGCTGATCTTTCAATAGAAACTCTTCAAGCCAGGAGGGAATGGCAAGACATACTTAAAATGATGAAAGAAAATAACCTACAGCCCAGATTATTGTACCCAGCAAGGATCTCATTCAAGTATGAAGGAGAAATCAAAAGCTTTTCAGACAAGCAAAAGCTGAGAGATTTCTGCACCACCAAACCAGCTCTCCAACAAATACTAAAGGATATTCTCTAGACAGGAAACACAAAAACAGTGTATAAACTCGAACCCAAAACAATAAAGTAAATGGCAATGGGATCATACTTATCAGTAATTACCTTAAACGTAAATGGGTTGAATGCCCCAACCGAAAGACAAAGACTGGCTGAATGGATACAAAAACAAGACCCCTACATATGTTGTCTACAAGAGACCCACCTCAAAACAGGGGACACATACAGACTGAAAGTGAAGGGCTGGAAAAAGATTTTCCATGCAAATAGGGACCAAAAGAAAGCAGGAGTAGCAATACTCATATCAGATAAAATAGACTTTAAAACAAAGGCTGTGAAAAGAGACAAAGAAGGTCACTACATAATGATCAAAGGATCAATCCAAGAAGAAGATATAACAATTATAAATATATATGCACCCAACACGGGAGCACCACAGTACGTAAGACAAATGCTAACAACTATGAAAGGAGAAATTAACAATAACACATTAATAGTGGGAGATTTTAATACCCCACTTACACCTATGGATAGATCAACTAAACAGAAAATTAACAAGGAAACACAAACTTTAAATGATACAATAGACCAGTTAGACCTAATTGATATCTATAGGACATTTCATCCCAAAACAATGAATTTCACCTTTTTCTCAAGTGCACATGGAACCTTCTCCAGGATAGATCACATCCTGGGTCATAAAGCTAGCCTTGGTAAATTCAAAAAAATAGAAATCATTCCAAGCATTTTTTCTGACCACAATGCAGTAAGATTAGATCTCAATTACAGGAAAAAAACTACTAAAAATTCCAACATATGGAGGCTGAACAACACGCTGCTGAATAACCAACAAATCACAGAAGAAATCAAAAAAGAAATCAAAATTTGCATAGAAACGAATGAAAATGAAAACACAACAACCCAAAACCTGTGGGACACAGTAAAAGCAGTCCTAAGGGGAAAGTTATACAATAGGAATACAGGCACACCTCAAGAAACAAGAAAAAAGTCAAATAAATAACCTAACTCTGCACCTAAAGCAACTAGAAAAGGAAGAAATGAAGAACCCCAGGGTTAGTAGAAGGAAAGAAATCTTAAAAATTAGGGCAGAAATAAATGCAAAAGAAACAAAAGAGACCATAGCAAAAATCAACAAAGCCAAAAGCTGGTTCTTTGAAAGGATAAATAAAATTGACAAACCATTAGCCAGACTCATCAAGAAACAAAGGGAGAAAAATCAACAAAATTAGAAACGAAAATGGAGAGATCACAACAGACAGCACAGAAATACAAAGGATCATAAGAGACTACTATCAACAATTATATGCCAATAAAATGGACAACGTGGAAGAAATGGACAAATTCTTAGAAAAGTACAACTTTCCAAAACTCGACCAGGAAGAAATAGAAAATCTTAACAGACCCATCACAAGCACGGAAATTGAAACTGTAATCAAAAATCTTCCAGCAAACAAAAGCCCCTGTCCAGACGGCTTCACAGCTGAATTCTACCAAAAATTTAGAGGAGAGCTAACACCTATCCTGCTCAAACTCTTCCAGAAAATTGCAGAGGAAGGTAAACTTCCAAACTCATTCTATGAGGCCACCATCACCCTAATACCAAAACCTGACAAAGATCCCACAAAAAAAGAAAACTACAGGCCAATATCACTGATGAACATAGATGCAAAAATCCTTAACAAAATTCTAGCAATCAGAATCCAACAACACATTAAAAAGATCATACACCATGACCAAGTGGGCTTTATCCCAGGGATGCAAGGATTCTTCAATATCCGCAAATCAATCAATGTTATACACCACATTAACAAATTGAAAAATAAAAACCATATGATTATCTCAACAGATGCAGAGAAAGCCTTTGACAAAATTCAACATCCATTTATGATAAAAACTCTCCAGAAAGCAGGAATAGAAGGAACATACCTCAACATAATAAAAGCTATATATGACAAACCCACAGCAAACATTATCCTCAATGGTGAAAAATTGAAAGCATTTCCTCTAAAGTCAGGAACAAGACAAGGGTGCCCACTTTCACCATTACTATTCAACATAGTTTTGGAAGTTTTGGCCACAGCAATCAGAGCAGAAAAAGAAATAAAAGGGATCCAAATTGGAAAAGAAGAAGTAAAACTCTCACTATTTGCAGATGACATGATCCTCTACATAGAAAACCCTAAAGATTCCACCAGAAAATTACTAGAAATAATCAATGACTATAGTAAAGTTGCAGGATATAAAATCAACACACAGAAATCCCTTGCATTCCTATACACTAATAATGAGAAAACAGAAAGAGAAATTAAGGAAATAATTCCATTCACCATTGCAACGGAAAGAATAAAATACTTAGGAATATATCTACCTAAAGAAACTAAAGACCTATATATAGAAAACTATAAAACACTGGTGAAAGAAATCAAAGAGGACACTAATAGATGGAGAAATATACCATGTTCATGGAGTGGAAGAATCAATATAGTGAAAATGAGTATACTACCCAAAGCAATTTATAGATTCAACGCAATCCCTATCAAGCTACCAACAGTATTCTTCACAGAGCTAGAACAAATAATTTCACAATTTGTATGGAAATACAAAAAACCTCGAATAGCCAAAGCGATCTTGAGAAAGAAGAATGGAACTGGAGGAATCAAGCTACCTGACTTCAGGCTCTACTACAAAGCCACAGTTATCAAGACAGTATGGTACTGGCACAAAGACAGAAATATAGATCAATGGAACAAAATAGAAAGCCCAGAGATAAATCCACGCACATATGGACACCTTATCTTTGACAAAGGAGGCAAGAATATACAGTGGATTAAAGACAATCTCTTTAACAAGTGGTGCTGGGAAATCTGGTCAACCACTTGTAAAAGAATGAAACTAGACCACTTTCTAACACCATACACAAAAATAAACTCAAAATGGATTAAAGATCTCAACGTAAGAGCAGAAACTATAAAACTCCTAGAGGAGAACATAGGCAAAACACTCTCTGACATACATCACAGCAGGATCCTCTATGACCCACCTCCCAGAATATTGGAAATAAAATCAAAAATAAACAAATGGGACCTAATTAACCTTAAAAGCTTCTGCACATCAAAGGAAACTATTAGCAAGGTGAAAAGACAGCCTTCAGAATGGGAGAAAATAATAGCAAATGAAGCAACTGACAAACAACTAATCTCAAAAATATACAAGCAACTCCTACAGCTCAACTCCAGAAAAATAAACGACCCAATCAAAAAATGGGCCAAAGAACTAAATAGACATTTCTCCAAAGAAGACATACAGATGGCTAACAAACACATGAAAAGATGCTCAACATCACTCATTATCAGAGAAATACAAATCAAAACCACTATGAGGTACCATTTCACACCAGTCAGAATGGCTGCCATCCAAAAGTCTACAAATAATAAATGCTGGAGAGGGTGTGGAGAAAAGGGAACTCTCTTACACTGTTGGTGGGAATGCAAACTAGTACAGCCACTATGGAGAACAGTGTGGAGATTCCTTAAAAAACTGGAAATAGAACTGCCTTATGATCCAGCAATCCCACTGCTGGGCATACACACTGAGGAAACCAGAAGGGAAAGAGACACGTGTACCCCAATGTTCATCGCAGCACTGTTTATAATAGCCAGGACATGGAAGCAACCTAGATGTCCATCAGCAGATGAATGGATAAGAAAGCTGTGGTACATATACACAATGGAGTATTACTCAGCCATTAAAAAGAATACATTTGAATCAGTTCTAATGAGGTGGATGAAACTGGAGCCTATTATACAGAGTGAAGTAAGCCAGAAGGAAAAACATAAATACAGTATACTAACGCATATATATGGAATTTAGAAAGATGGTAACAATAACCCGGTGTACGAGACAGCAAAAGAGACACTGATGTATAGAACAGTCTTATGGACTCTGTGGGAGAGGGAGAGGGTTGGAAGATTTGGGAGAATGACATTGAAACATGTAAAATATCATGTAAGAAACGAGTTGCCAGTCCAGGTTCGATGCACGATACTGGATGCTTGGGGCTAGTGCACTGGGACGACCCAGAGGGATGGTATGGGGAGGGAGGAGGGAGGAGGGTTCAGGATGGGGAACACATGTATACCTGTGGTGGATTCATTTCGATATTTGGCAAAACTAATACAATTATGTAAAGTTTAAAAATAAAATTAAATTTAAAAAAATAAAAAATAAAGCAAAAAAAAAATGTAGTTTGGCAAGGAAAAAAAAGAAAAATAGAGAACTATTTATAAAATTATGGTATACCACTTAATAGAATATTATTTAAATGAACTATTTCAAATGTGAGCATAAAGATGAATGTAATAAAAATTTGCAAGTGAACATTATAACAAATTTGTCTACCTAAAGTATAAAGATATAAGCTATAGAAGAGACCATAGAAAAGTGAAGATACTTGACATATTGGAATTGTAGGTTGCTGGTGTGTTCTTAAATTTAATTTTTATTTTTCTCAAAGTAATCTGCATATAGAGTCTTATAAAATATCAGTGCTTTTCCTATCCTCCTCCCTATCCCAATTCTTGACCCTCAGAGACAATGACTTCAATCTCTTTAGCCACTACTTATGCCTTTTACCTCTACATTCAGTATTCTTTTTTTTTTCTTTGCCCAATTTTGTTTTATTTTTTTGTGTGATGATGTGTATTTTATTTTTTTAATTTAAATTTATTTATTTTGGAGGCTAATTACTTTACAGTGGGGAACATGTGTACGCCTGTGGTGGATTTATGTTGATGTGTGGCAGAACCAATACGATATTGTAAAGTACATTCGGTATTCTTGTAATTCTTTGCCCATTTTCATTAGGGGACATAGTCTTTTGACTTCCTACCATGGAAGTTTTGGATTTAGTTCTTTTATACTACCATCTACACACAAGTTGCCTTTTCATGTCCTCCTAGTAATATTTCCATGATGCTTTATAAAAGCTGTTCCTTACTGAGCCAGATAGTATACTGAAGTCACATATCCTTCACATCTTTGCTGATTAGATCTCCTTTCCTAAATTCTGTGTCTACCTTTTTCTGAGTTTGCTTTATAGTTTTGGTGGAATACATCTTCTAGGAGGTACTTCAGAAAGGTTGGACAGTAAATTTTTTTACAACTTTACATGTCTGACAATGCCTTTATTTTACCCCCTCACAATTTATAATTTGACTAGATATAAAAAATTCTAGATCAAAAATAATTTTCCCTCAGAAATTTGGAGACATTGTTTCTATTGTCTTCCAGTTTCCTATGTTGCAGTTATGAAATTTATTGCCATTCTGGTTCCCAGTCTGTGTGTAAGCTGCTTTTCTTCTTTAGAAGTCTTTACAATCAATCTACTCTTTATCCCTGGTGTTCTTGTATTTCTTTAGTGTGAGTTTTTAAAATTCATTGTACCAGAAATGGGGTGGTCTCTTTCAATCCAGAAACTCATTTCTTCAGTTCTGGGAAAGTATTTTGTCAAATTTCTTCTCCATTTTACAACTTCTACTCTTTGGATATGTTGAACCTCTGGGTTTGTTGATTAATTTTTATTTTTTTCCTGTTTTCTAGGAAATGTTATCAACTATCTTCCAACCCTCTATTGACTTTTTGTTTCTACCATTTTTTTTAACTTCCTAGATTTTTCCTTGTTCTCTAATTATTTCATTTTTAAAAACTTTTTATTATGGAGAGTGTCAAACATCTACAGAAAGAAACAGAAAAATATAGAGAACCCCCATATACTCTTCTTTTTCCTTCAGTATTTCTCAACTCATGATCAATCTTTTTTATCTGTGTTCTTCCCCTTCCCTTGTTTTGATATTTGAAGCGGTTTTCAGACATTGTATAATTTCTTGCATAAATGTTTTGGTGTGTATCTCCAGAAGATCAAGACTCTTTAAAGAAGTAATATAATTCTGTGATTATATCTGAAAAAACCTTACTGTACAGATGTCTGATAACTGTTCAGATTTCCAGTTGTCCCTATTGTTAGAATTCATTTTTCTTTCTACAGTTTGTTTGAATCAGGATCTATACTTTTCTGTTTATTTTGGTAGCTATTTTTCATGTTTAGAGTCTTTTCTTAAATTCTTGGGAATTCTTTGCTTTCTTTTGTCAAATTTGTCAAAGTGAAGTACCAAAAAGCTAATTGGAAGGGATTTTGTGGCAAGAATTTTCTGAATTCTCATTGGCTTCTTTTCCTTAAGCTTAGATTTTAGCTTTCTCTGATCTGCTGTGTGAGTTACCACTTAGTCAGTTTCTGCTACTGTGTCTTCTCTTTTTTGTCCTTGTGAGTTTATGTGTAATTTTCCCCTTATTGTAATTTCATTAGGATTTTTGAAAGAAAGTAGAAAGTAAAACATTAATGTTTAATTAGAAGTCTCTTTCCATTTTGAAGTTTCTATTAATACAATGAATGGGGTCAAAAAGAAGTCAATAGTATTAGGTTGAGTTTATAGGGACTCTTGTCCTAATAATCTGTGGGCCTAAAAGGTTTTGTAAACTATTTCTTAAAGCATTTGTTTAATATGTAATTCTAGACACACAAACAGCATTTCTTCTTATTCGTTCTCATGTTCAAGTCAAGTCGAGTTTAAAATCTAATAACTAGTATGTAATACAAATTATTCCTGAGGAATGTAGTTGCTTTGCCAACATGAGTCAGTATTAACAACTTCTATTTCAGGATTTAGAGTTTAACTAATATAAAATTAGTGGTTCTTCTGAACCACTAATATCCTAATCAAAATTCTTGATGGTAAGATGATTTATATTTGTCACTAGGTCTTTATATACATAAAAGAAACCAGATTGGAACTATTGTACAGACCTGTCTCCAACAAAAGGAAGGAATTCTTTAGTGAGTGAATCTTACTGTTCATTTTGAACTAAACAAGGTCTCATCAATGTTGCTTATAAGGAAACTATCTGACAAGATAATCATATTAAAAAGAAAACTATCTGGTTCCAGCCTCTTATTTTATACAGAAGGAGGTAGAAAGTCCCTGAACAAAGGATTTTACCAGGGTAACTCATCTAGTTATTAGCATGGCCACTAAACTATAGCTCTTAACTCCCAAGTAATTTTTTTATAGCAGTAGAATAACAGAAGAGTGATATACAGTAAATATAATGATAGGTATTTTTGCTGCTTACTGAGCAGAGGAGTGATTTTTAAATAATAAGCTTTGTATAATTACTGAAAGAGATAGAAATTTGGAATCTAGCTTTAAAGTAACCAGAATATAATCCAAGATTCTATGAGTAGTAATGGAAAAAAGGGCAGTTTTGGGCTAGAGTAGAATAGAATTGTCAGCAGACCTAGGTGATTCACATAAATAGTAGAAAGGGCCTGTTGGACATGAGGCACCAGAGTAGCAGTGATAGGACAAAATAACAAAATCAGAGATTGATAACTGAATTTGATATATCAACAAAGCAAGTCAGGTAAAAAACTGTATTGATATCAAAGCAATTGATTCCTTTTCTAGTTTTGCATATTTTCAGTCACTGGCACCAAAATCTCCCATTTGGAGGTAGAAAACTGGTACAATGGCAAATGTAGGATTTTTTTTTAAGCTTTGTTTATTTTTTCCAGAGGGCTTATATCTGAGTTTTAAATATCAGTAGTCACCTTTAATTGACAAGGAAACCAACACTCTGTTCCCAGCCCTGTGCCCCCAAAAGACTCTTCCATTCTTTCTATTTAATCTTTGGCATAACCATGCAGTCTCTTTGGCCTGAAAAATAGAAGTTATGTGTGATTTGTCCTTATTACACAAAAGAAAAAAAAACTTTAATGAATGATTATTTTCAACTCTTAAATCCCTTCAGCTACCAACAGAGTAGTTATCAGATGATTAATCATCAGTTTACTTGTCTCATTCCCACCAGATTATGAGCTTCTTGGAGATTATTTTATTTGTATCTCACAGTGCCTGGCACACAGAAGTTTGCTCAGGAAATGTTTTGTTGGTAAAAGAGACCTTTGCCCACATACAGGGTCAAATGTAAATTCATCCTGGCATTCCAAATTGTCAGGAATCTGAATCCTCCCTACTTCACATCCTCCCCCACATTCCCCTTCCTTCCCCCTACCTCACCCCCACCTACCCCACCTACCCCGAAACAGTTTCAACACTGATTAGATTCCTTCTTGTGCATCATGCATGCCTCCATGTCCTTGCTTGCACTGGTACTCTATACCTGGACTTTTCTTCTCTGTGTCCAATCCTTCTTGCCCATCTAAATTCTACTGTGAGAGTCCTAAACACCTCTTCACTCTAGCCTTCCTGTGCAAGTAAAACTCATCTTTCTCTTTTCTGAATTCTTGTACTTATTCCTGGTGGTAATGCATCATTTATTGCTTTATCATATTCATGGTACTATAACTTTATCATATATACATGGTGCTATAATTGAATATCTCTTATATCAGGCTCTGGGATGTACAAACCTTATCTCAAATGGTCACACAGCCCCCAAAGATACAGTGGTGTTAGCCCCATTTTATAGATGAAAGGTAATAGAGGCACAGAGAGTTTAAGTAACTTGCTCTAGATTACACAGATCGGTATCCAGATTTTTCTAATTCCAAAAATCTTTACTCTTTTAGCTGCACCACAGTATCTCGTCTCAGTATCTCTATTCTCCTGCCTCCCTCAAAATAGACTTTTTGGGGTGTATCTGTCCTTCACTTTGTCTGCCACATATTTTAGATGCTTAATGAATGTTTGTTGAATTGAGTTGATATGGTTGGTAGGGAGGGGTGTTTAAACCTATTTCATATTTTTGTGTTTTAATATTTCATTAACATGCCATTTTTTTAAAGTTGCTTCTTTTTTGGCCAATTTTCATAACTTTGATCAAAATACTTAGATTCTGATGTTAAAGCCACATCTAATATGTTCTCTATTTTTTTAATGTAGAACACAGGTTTTATAAATATATCCAATTTTTTCTGGTAATATAATTTAGTTAAAAAAATTAGTTAATGTTGAAAATTTAAGAGTAATAAATAGTTTTATTTATAATAATTTTATTTCTATGTGAATTCATACTTTTATACGTATAAGCAAAATTTTATTTAATGTAGTCACCAAAGAGATTTTATTTCAAAGATTGTCTCTGGAAGCTATTGCAGTATAGCCATATGTACAATATTTTATAGTTCGAGACCGTGTTCGGACAAAAATGGAGCGTGATATCTTGGTAGAAGTTAACCATCCTTTTATCGTCAAGTTGCATTATGGTAAGTTATGAACAACCTCCTACTTCATCCTTTAACCTCATTCTCCCACTGCCTGATTACATGCAGATATACAAATGTATCTAAATATTTACTTGTATATATTCATATATGTCTCGTAGATACATCTAGTAAGTCATGGAAATGGAACCATTACTTCTTAGATAAATTTTAAAAGCTTTTGTTGCATTTAGCTTCATGTTTCTTTTAAACATTATAGTTTCTGAGTAATAGCCATAGGAATGGGTAATAATAATCATTTTAAAGTTAAATGTGCCAATATTTTAGCCTAACTTAAAAGCAAGAAAAATCCCTAATATAGACATCCTGATGTTCTTATGTGTAATTAAAGCTAACCAGTCCACATTTTTTTTGTAGTTAAGTGACATGGTTTTTGTATTTTGTTTCATGGTTAAGTAAGTCTTTTCTGTTAGGAATTTTTCTTACTGACCACATGTTTTAGAACTATTGTATTCTTGAAAGACTATTGCCTGAATAAAATCTAACAAATGTTCTAGTGGTTCCATAATAAGAAACACTGCATTTAACATTTCTACATGAAAACGAAGAGGAATTGGTGATTAACTTGTAAATAAAAATTAGTTTAGATATATGATATAGTCATTAATTGCTAAAATAGTATTTATTTGTGAATGAGTTGACCTAATGTAAGCCCCCAAAATTAAACTGTGAATTAAATGGAAATTTTTATTTCTTCTTTCAGCTTTTCAAACTGAAGGGAAGTTGTATCTTATATTGGACTTTCTCAGGGGAGGAGATTTGTTTACACGCTTATCCAAAGAGGTATATAATTAATCTCTATTTTAAATCTATTTATATGCATCCTGTTTTAAGTAAAGCTTTGTTATGTTTCAATATTATGCTTATCATATTTTCTCAAGTGGCACACGATTCTTACATTGAAGAATCAGAACCAAAAAGAGTTATTTTACTAACTTTTGAATTTATTCTGAAGGTAGATTTTTAAATTGATAAACTGTCTTTTGTCCTGCTTCTTTTAGTTTTAGGTTTTTCAGAAGCAATAATATATCAACAAATATCCTTGAACAATCAGTAGTGGAAATTCAGCATGCATTGTAAAAATCATTTTTCATTTCTGAAGATTTTATTATGGTGGGGCAACAGTGGCACAATCTGAATATAGTTGTTATTTAACAAAATGTAAAATTATTTCCCACACAGTACATATTTAGCATTTAGTAAGTCATTAATTGGCTGATGTAATCATCTTTGCAAATATCTTCCATAAGTGAATTGTACAGGAAACATCTAATAGCATATTTATACCTTTTAATATTTAAACTGTAGAGTGGAACTTTAAATAAAAATAGCAAACACCGAAAGAAAATAAAGACAGAAAAATTATTATTTTATTTTAGGTGATGTTCACAGAAGAAGATGTCAAATTCTACTTGGCTGAACTTGCACTTGCTTTAGACCATCTACACAGCCTGGGAATAATCTATAGAGACTTAAAACCAGAAAAGTAAGGAATCATGCTGCTAAGTTTAATACAATGTAATGTAATTATTTAAGCGGTAAAACAAAGAAATGTTTGAACTACCACAAACATTGAGTTAGAGTGCCTGTGCTTCACATTTCTGCTAACCCTCTGTATTCTCATACTTTTGCATTTCTGTTAATCAAAATATCTGTTCACGTTATCTTGTTTTCATTTACATTCAAATCTATGCTCATAGATTTATTGGCAATTTGTCTTTTTCTGTGATTTTTCTGTTCATTGCCTTTGCTAGTTTTTCTTTTGGAGCATTATTTTTTTCTCATTGATTTGTAAGAGACCATTCTTTATAAGCTAAGATTTTACCATTTGACATTATTATAGATATGCTTTTCTAGTTTATTTAAAATTTTTATATTATTTTAACCTGCATAAGTATTTTTTTCTCAGGTCTACTAATCTTTTGAGATCTCTTCTATGGCTTCTATTCTTAGGAGACATAATTCTCTAACCTGGCTAAATTCATGATCAGATTTTTTTTTTCTTCTAATTTCATGGTTTCTTTTTTTTTTTTTTTTACTTTAACTCCATCTAGAAAATTTTTGGTATGAGGGATGTCATGGAGCTAATTGTTTCCTCCAAATACCATTTATTGAAAATTTTCTTCTCGACATGATTTCAAATTTTTAGTGTGAGTTGAGCAAATTTTGCATTACTTTTATAGTAGTGGTTACCAAGAAACTAATATTTAAAAATTGCACACAGTTCTGTGCTTTAATTTGTCAGTGTTCACTGTCTACCACTTTGAGCAAGAGAGGGTTTTTTTCATCCTTTTTTTTAAAAGGATATAAACAAGAACCTTGTTCTATCAAGAATTTTTAAAAATAGTTTTATTGAGATGTAGTCCACATACTCCAGTGTACATGGCAGCATTATTTACACTTGCCAAGATATGGAAGAAACCTAACCGTCCACCAATAGATGAATGGATAAAAAAGATGTGTGTATTTCTCAGCCATAAAAAAACAAAATTTTGCCGTTTGCAGCAGTGTGGATGGACTTGGAGGCAAGTCCCTATGATGAAAAGGACATCTTTTTAGAGTGTTACTTCTAGAAGGTCTTGCAAGTCTTCATAGAACCATTAGGTTGAGGCACAGACTTGTATTACTGTGTTGTTGAAAGGTTTGCCTTGAAAACGAACCAAGATCACTCTGTCATTTTTGAAATTGCACCCAAGTACTACATTTCAGACTTTTATTGACTGACTATGAGGGCTACTCCATTTCTGCTAAGGGATTCTTGCCCACAGTAGTAGGTATTAATGGTCATCTGAATTAAAATCACCCACTGCCATCCATTTTAGCTCACTGATTCCTAATATGTCAGTGTTCACTCTTGCCATCTCCTGCTTGACCACATCCAATTTACCTTGATTCTTGGACCTAACATTCCAGTTTTCTATGCAGTATTGTTCTTTACAGCATCAGACTACTTTTACCACCTGACACATCACGACTGAGCATTGTTTCCACTTTGCTCCAACCTCTTCATTCTTTCTGGAGCTATTTTTCCGCTTCCTCCGTAGCGTGTTGGACACCTACTGACCTGGGCACTGACCTTTCAGTGTCATATTATATTGCCTTTTCATACTGTCCATGATTCTTGAGGCAAGAATACTGGAGTGGTTTGCCATTCCCTTCTCCAGTGGACCACATTTTGTCAGAACTCTCTACCATGACCTGTCTGTCCTGAGTGGCCCTTCATGGCATGGCTCATAACTTCATTGAGATCCATGTGATTTTTTTGGTTAGCTTTCTGTTCTTTATCATAACCCATACCTAAGAGCACAATAAATATTCTTTATTTTTCCTTCTAAATTGTTTTCTAAAATCACAGATTTGATTATCTCTGCCTTCCTTGCTTGTAAATCTTTTATGATCTCCATTGCCCTTGAGAAGAACTCCAAAGTCTTTGGCATGCTGTATTGGCCCTTTACAGACTGGTCTCATTCATGCAATGTACATTTCTTATCTGTGCTCTGCCAGACACTGAACTACAAGATGAATAAGGTCAAAGTCTCAAGGAGCTCTCAGTTTACTGAAAAAGAAAACACTGGGTAATACCAATATACACAATAAAAGGATGAATCAAAGAAAAGCAAGGAGTGTGAGGAAGGTGTGTTGAAGAGAAGAGGATTGTGTAAGTTGTGTCAGAAAATAAACTAGGAAGGAATGACTAAGTCAGATGCCTTTTAAAAGACCAAGAAAGTGACAGCTCTAACACATTTGGCTTAAATTTCTAGACCCTTTGTCTGTTGTTCAAGCACTAGGGAGTTTAGTTAGGCTACCTGTGTAGAAAGGCACTAGAAAGAGCAACTTACAGGAATAGGTTTTAGTTCCTTTCCTCATAGTTCTCAAGTGTCCCTGTCTCTTTAATACAAGTTTATATCACTTTGCCTTTGGGATTTGTTATATGTGTGTGTCCAGAAGAATAGTTTTTCTCCTCTTTTACCTTTGCCTTCTTATTCACATTCTAAAGCAATGTTTTGGAATGACTGTAGTGGTCTGATGCTTAACAAAGTAATTTCAGTTTTAGCTTCTAAAAATCTCTCTTTAGTGGTTTGAAAAGATTTTCTGACTTTGTTGTCTTTCAGCATTCTTCTTGATGAAGAAGGTCATATCAAGTTAACAGGTAAAAATCCTCATTTTGTTAAAATAGTCTCTCCTGCTCTATATAATTTCCTTTAAGGTTGATCATGATATAAATATTAAGTAACATATTGTGTTAAAAACTTGAATTAGAATTTTTAAGTAATTAATGTAAATATTAGAACTATTAATGTAAACTTTGGAAGTCAACGTTTGAACTTTGTATGTACAAATTATTGTAGGGTATTTATGAAATTGGTATTTATTTTCTCAGACTTTGGCCTAAGTAAAGAGTCTATTGACCATGAAAAGAAAGCATATTCTTTTTGTGGAACTGTGGAATACATGGCTCCAGAAGTAGTTAATCGTCGAGGTCATACTCAGAGTGCAGACTGGTGGTCTTTTGGTGTGTTGATGGTAAGGTTTGAGGTTTTTTTGTATTTTTTTGAAAAGTTCAGTAGTGACTATAGTAAAAATATGTCACTTATTTTATTCTATAGCAATTTTAGAAGATTTGATTGTCATTAAAACGATGCTTTTTGTCTTTTTGATAAAATTTTATACTTACTAATACCTCTTATTTTTCTTTGTAGTTTGAGATGCTCACTGGTACACTACCTTTCCAAGGAAAAGATCGAAAAGAAACAATGACTATGATTCTTAAGTAAGTATGCCTTGATTGCGTGTGTTTTGATGAGATTTAAAAATCAGTGCTTCACACTAAAAAATGAGATTTTAGAGTGTTAGATATAGTATAATAAATAAGAAATTCCTTGATATGATATTCATATTATGTGGTTGAAATATGAACAAACCCATATAATTATCTTCATGCTAATACTGAAAGCTTTACCTTTGAGATTTGGAATATGACAAATATGCCCATTATTCTACTTCTGTTCACATTGTTCTGAAGGTACTAGCAAGTACAGTAAGGCAACCAAAAGAAGTGCAGTTTAAGATTTAGAAAGAAGAAATAAAATTGTCATTGAGAATTCCCTGCCTGTCTAGTGGTTAGAACTTCAGACTTCCACTGCCAGGGGCCCAGGTTTGATCCCTGGTCAGGGAACTAAGATTCTACAAGCCATATAACATGGCATGGCCAAAAAAAAGAAAAAATGTCCTTTAGTTAAAATGATTGTGTCCATAGAAAATGCAAATCTTGATATAAATCCTTGGTATTAATAAGAGCTTGATAGAGTTGCTGGATAAAGGGTCAATAAATAAAATCTATTTCATGATTGAATACTAGCAACAGAAAATGTAATTTTTAAAAAAAGATTCTGTTTATGATAGTATAAAAAAATCAAACCTAGAAATAAATCTAGAAATTATGTAAGAACTCAGTGCAGAGAACTTGAAAAACGTATCAAGGTACTTCTTGCACATTGAGAAACCAGTACTCAGATAGTCATAGCAACATTACTTATAATAACCAAAAGTTAGAAATTAGATTGTTAACAGAAGAATGGACTAATAAATTATGGTAAATTCATACAATGGACTACAACAGGGATTGACTATAAATATTTTAGACTTTGTAGGCCACACACAGTCTCTATCAGATATTTGTATTGTTTATTCTTTCTTTCTAACACTTTTAAAATGTAAAAACCATTTGTAGTTCAAAAGCCATACAAAAATAGGCTGAAGTCTTTTGCCCATGGGTGTAGTGTGCCATACAGGAAAGAAAATTAACAAACCACGGTTATATACAACTTGGGTAACCTCACAAGAATGTTGAGCAAAAGCAATTCAGATACAAAAAATGAATACTACATAGGTGGTTCTATTTATAAAGTTTTAAAAGCAGACAAACTAAAACATAGTTCTTAGGGTCCATATTTAGATGGCAAAAGCCTGTGGCAGAATAAGGAAAGTAGTTACATTGGATGAGTGGTTCTGGAAATCTTATATTTCTTGGTCAGATGACTGTTCACTTTGTGGTCAGTCATTGAGCTGTGTACTTTGGTTTGGGGTTTTTGTTTTGTTTTGTTTTTTTGCACTTTTATGTTATCCTTCATAATAAAAAAAATGTTAAAAAGTATTTGCTATGTAAACAAATGTTCACTGAACCTTCATCACTCTTATCTACTCTGGCCCCTCCTTTCAATTAATACTCACACTCTAGTGTTGAAAAAATCAAACCATTTCTTTGACTTGGCCTTTTTTTCAAGGTTCTACTGCATCTTCCTGCATTCTTTTGATACTATGGCTCTTTAAAGAATAGTCTGTGCTTTTTGTTACCTTTTTGGCTGCTTTTATCATAACCATAGCCTGTTTGTTGCTCACTTCTACCACCCTGTTGAAACGTCTCTCACTGTAGTCACTGGTAATTTCTTGGTTGCTCAAATTAGTGACAGATTGTTTGAAAGGTGACTCTGTATCATTTGTCCCCACAGCTCATTCAACAGATGATTGAGGTCTTGCTATATGTATGTACTTAGGATGCAGTGTGAACAAGACTGACAGAATCTTCTGTCGTCTCACAGAGTTTGTGTTCTAGTGGGGGAAACTAAGGAATTACTCTAAACAAACAAATACAATAATTCACTATAGTAATAGGAGCAGTGGGGATAGTAAGCCAGGGTATTCTTGAAGTTGAGGGCAGGAGTCGTTTTAGGTGGGACAGTTAAGGAAGGCCTTTTTGAGGAATATTTGACCCTGCTGGCCTCCTCCTCCCCACTTAATTTTTCCTACTTTTTATCTGTTGCTCCCACCTCTCTAACCATTCCTGTTTTAGTCTCTTTTACTTGACTATTCCTTCTCTGTCTGCCTTTCTCTTTATAAAATCTCTTATGAAAAATTTCCAGCGTAAGTTTGCAAAAATAGATTACAGTGAACATAGATATACCAATCAAGAGTCATCAAGATTTTGCTGCATTTGCTTTGTCTAGTCTTTTCTTTTTTTTCTTCTTTCCTAAGATATTTCAAGCATTCCAGGCATGTCATTTCTTAGCTGCTTCAATTTGCATGGTAATAGTCATCTAATATCAATCCTTAACCAGATCTTTCAGGTTTTCTCCAAAACTGTGTCCCAGATCAAGTTTGACATTTCCTTTGGTTATATTTCTTAAGCTTCTGTTTATTTAGAACAGTGTACTCCTGTTTTTCCCCTGCCATTTACTTGTAGAAATTAAGTCACTTTTATATCATTTCACTTTCTAAATTTATCTTGTGAAAAGATAAGACCACTTTTCAGTATCTGAAACAAAAAGTATAAAGGTGGTTCTGTTGCTTACGATAGTAAGGGAAAGCGATGGTGGTTCAGCCACATCTCTCCAAGCATAGTAGACCACTGTTCTTGTATAGGGTTTGGAGGAAAGGTGGAGTTCAAGAACTGGCAGGTTTTCAGGGCCTTAAGTGAGTTGACATCATCTGTAAGAGTGTAGTTACTTGGGTGGGACTGTTGGTACTCAGGTCCGGTTATTGGAGTTAGTTCATTCTTGTTTGGCTAATTTTCACAGATGAACAGCAGTTATTGAATGGTCGGTTTGCAAGAACAAAAAGGAAAGGCTGTTCACCTAGGCAGATCGTCTTTGATCAATTGACTGGTTCTGGTGACTTGTTACCATGGTTATATAACAATTAGTCTTTTCCCAGGAATGTAGATGTTTCTTAAATTCTCCTTGTGGTATTTTTTCACTTATTCCTTTATCCCATTTTTGGTTAAACTTTTTTGCAAGATTATTTCCATAGCTTGTGCTTTTGCACCCTGTTACATCACATCAGGAGACTTACAACACTGTGTTGCACCACTATATGTGATGAATTCTTGTGATTATAGCTGATCCCTCCATTGTTAAGTTCCCTGTCAGGCTTTCATCTAATAGTTCCATCCATTGATAATCATTACTTGAAACAGTTTTTTATTAGGGACTTTAAATGGTGTATTTTCTGTTATTTTTTCATTTATTAGCTGGTGTTTTCCAAAATGATAAACTTTTCTTCATCAGCTGGGTTTATTTAGTTATCTTGAAATTAGACTCAAACAAATGCAAAATAAATATTTGATTCTTTTCTTAATTATTTCCAGTTGTCAGAGCCCTAGTTACTTCCACTGGGAGTGATGTCCAATGTGAGTTGGGTTTTTATGTTACTTTTGACTTTTTAAATTTTTCTTTTTTTGAAAAAAACTATAACAAGCTCATGGGATTTAATAATCTGTTTGATTCAGCCAGTTGCAGTCATTACTTTTAATGCCCAAATTGTTCTTTTCCTGACCACCTTTTAAATGTTCTCATTCCCCAGGGTTCCATCTCTGATGTGCTTTTCTTCCCCCCTGTACTCACTTTCCTGAATATCAATCTTTCCAATAACTATTAAATATTTTAATTACTCCCAAGTCACTCTTTCTTAATTTACCAGACACCAAACCTATATTTCCATTTACTCACCTGCATGTCTCACCCAAAACAAACAACATGCATGACTTAACACTTTTAAGCTAAATTTATCTTTGTTTGCTGTTCTTTTCCTATTCTTGTATTCCCAATTAGCAGCATTTCCATGCACCCTATTTCCCAAGCCAGAAACCTAGAAATCATTCTTAATTTCTTCCTGTTGCATTCACAGGTATTCACTAAATTCACTCTCAGAAATATTTCACTTTCCCAGCCTTTCCTCTGTATTGTACTGCTTATAGCTCTCAGATCTCCTACCCATGGTGATCTCCTACCCACACTATAGGGTCAAGCTTCTAAGTAGAAAGCCCACTGCCCACCACCTTTTACCACTCAAGATCATTCTGTACTTCCCTTGGCATTGCCTTCTTGAAAATAAGTATGGTCTGTTAGTCCACTGTTTAAAGATCTCTACTATATTCATGTTATCCAGTACGGTGGTGTTTCCCCTTGTTTCTGTTGTTTAACATAACCCTAATTATAGAAGATGTTAATAGGTATTGTCTGAAAAAGAGATGCTAAAAACGTTTAGAAAAATACTGATTTCTTAACTCAAGTTTATCAACCTTTAATATACAACATATTTTTATTTTATGTCTCCATCATGGGGTATAATAGATGAGATTCCACAAGCTCATTGGATCATGAAATATTTTGTTGTTATTGCTTAGTGTCTAGGGAAATTAATGTTATTTGGTAAAGTATTGAAGGAATACTGACCAAATGAATAGATTCTCAACCTTTAATTGCACTTAAGGCCTCTTATAATCTCCCATATTAAAATAAATATCCCCTATGGTTCCCTTGAGCTTCCCTGGTGGCTTAGTGGTAAAGAATCCACCTACCAAACAGGAGACATGGGTTCGATACTTGAGTCGGGAAGATCCTCTGGAGAAAGAAATGGCAACCCACTCTTCCCAGGCAACCCATGCCTGGGAAGTCCTAGTGGAGCCTGGCGGGCTACAGTCCGTGGGTCACAGAAGGGTTGGACATAACTGAGAGACTGAGCATGCACACATGTTCCCTTAGTGCTCTTCACATATGCCCTTCTGGATTTGTCTCTTAATGTATAAGAGTTACCTATACCCATCTTCATCACTCACCATTGGGGGCTGTCTTTATGTGTATGCTCAGCTCTAAGCAGTGTCTAGCACATAGTAGCTTCAATAACAACTCACTGAATAATAAATGGATCTATTCCTGAAATAGAAATTTCTCTACTAGCCATTTTGTCCATCTCTGTTATTATTTTCATACTTACAGGATCATTGGTTTCCTTAATTTGTAGGTTGAGAAAAAGAATAAAATTATATATTAGAGCTGAAACAGACCTTCAAGCTTATCCAAGCCAGTGGTTTTCAGACTGTACCACAGACATCTTAGATGTTCCACAGACCCCTTTGCCACCAGCTCCTCTTCCTTTCAGGGCTGTTAAAGGGAATGGAAGGAAAAAATAGGTATATGGAAACACATGTTCTCTTAACAGTTTTAAATGTTGGATTTCTTAAATTCCTTTTGAGAAAGGGTTCCAAGTCTACCATTTGGCAGCCATTAATCTAACATCCATATCCCCTTGCTTATAAAGAAGTGGTAACAGGCTCAGGGGGATTGGCTTTCCCAAAGTCACAGAGATCTTAGTAATAGATCCAGATGCCCTTACTTTTACAGTAGTGCTTCTTTAAAAAATTCTGAAAAATGAAAAAATTCATTACAAGACTTTGGGCTAACATTCTATTATGTGTTCACACAAAAACCTTGACCAAAATGTTCATAGCAGCTTTATTCATGATACCCCAAACTGGACACAATCTAGGATGTCCTTTAACAGGTAAATAGACAAACTGTGGCATGTCCTTGTCATGGAATACTGCTTGGCAATAAAAAGGAATGAACTATTAATACAACAGCTTGGATGAATCTCAAGGAAATTATGCTGCATGAAAAAAGTTACATACTATATGGTTCCATTTTACATGGCATTCTTTTTTTTTTAACTTTCTTAAAATGATGAATTTGTAGAAATGGAGGATACATTATGGTTTCCAGAGTTTAGGAATCAGGGAAGGAGGGAGGTGGGTAGTATTATAAAGGAGCCACTTGAAGGATCCTGGTTGTTCAGTACCTTTGCTCTGGTGGTGGCTATAGGAGCTTAGAAATGTGATAAAATGGTATAGAACTTCAACTCACACCTGTAAGAATGGCTGTCATCAAAAAGCCTGCAGATAACACATACTGGATGGGACTTCTCTGGTGGCCCAGTGGTTAAGACTTCACACTTTCATTCCCGGGGGCCCAAGTTCAATCCCTGGTCAGGGAACTAAGATTTCACAAGCCACGCAAAGCAACCAAATAAAAATGTGTTGGAGAGTATGTTGAGAAAGAGGAACCCTTATACACTCTTAGTAGGAACATAAATAAATTAGTGCAGCCACTATGGAAACAGTAGGAAGGTTCTCCAAAAAACTAAAATTAGAACTACCATATGATCCAGAAGTTCCACTCCTTGGCATATATCTGGAAAAAATGAAAACAATAATTCAAAAAGATATATGCACTCCAATGTTCATAGCAGCACTGTTTACAATAGCCAAGACATGGAAGCAACCCAGATCCCCAGATGATTGGATTAAGGAGATTTGGTGCGCGTGTGCATGCGCACACACAAACACAAACACACACACAAAATGGTTAGCCATAAAATAGAATGTTTCTGCCATTTACAGCAACATGGATATACCTTGAGGGCGTTGTGCTAAGTGAGACAGAGAGAGAGGCAAATACTGTATGATGTCATTTATATGTGGAATCAAAAAATAATGCAAATGAATGTATATGTAAAACAGAAACAGGTTCACAGACATAGAAAACACACAGTTACCAAAGAGATGAAGCAGGAGGGACAAATTAGGGGTATGGGATTAACAGATACAAACCAGTATGTATAAAATAGATAAGCAACAAGGATGTACTATATAGCACAGGAAATTATGGCCATTATCTCATAATAACTGAAAGTGGAATATAGTCTGCAGAAATACTGAATCACTATGCTGTACACCTAAAAATAATATAAGGTAAATCAATTCCAGTTTTTAAAATGACATAGAACTAAACACACAGACAAATAAGTGCAATAGAAATTGGAGACATCTGAATCAGATCAGTGGATTCTATCGATATCAATATTCTGGTTGAGATACCGCAGTATAGTTTTATAAGATGCTACTATTGGGGGAAATTGGGTAAATGATACATAGGATCTCTCCGTATTATATCTTACAACAGAGAATCCACAATTATCTTACAATTAAAAGTTCATTTTAAAAATAAAATACAGATACCTGCAAAAAATAAAATGTTATTGTATGGATTTATTATTTAGAGCCAAACTTGGGATGCCACAGTTTTTGAGCCCAGAAGCCCAGAGTCTTTTACGAATGCTTTTCAAACGAAATCCTGCAAACAGATTAGGTAAAGTTCTTAATTTGTTTCTTTTTTGTGTTTGGTGATATTTGTTTTCTGGGGGGTGGATGGATATTTGTGTTGTGGAATTATGAAGTACTAGGGCAGGTGTTAAAAGTGAAGACTAAATAAGCATTGTATATCTATCCTTGAAATAAAATTGCCATTTAATCAAAGCTAATTAATTTTTGATAGGTGCAGGACCAGATGGAGTTGAAGAAATTAAAAGACATTCATTTTTCTCAACTATAGACTGGAATGTAAGTATCGAATGAAAACTTGCTTGAAATATTTTTTTTAATAATTAACACATGACTAAGGCTCTCTTTTTCCCTACCAGAAACTGTATAGAAGAGAAATTCATCCACCTTTTAAACCTGCAACTGGCAGGCCTGAAGATACTTTCTATTTTGATCCTGAGTTTACTGCAAAAACTCCCAAAGGTAAGGAGAAAATGTGAAAACCCAAATATAAGACAGTCTGTATATTTTTTCTTGTTCAATCAGAAAAGCTTATCTAATATAAATCTTTATGCTGTCCTCATTTCTCCGCTTCATACAATATCCCTGCTGCAATAAGTAGATCATTAGTAAATCCTTTATAGCATGTTATAGAAATTAAGGTCCTTGTTAAATCTTTTAGCAAATTATGTTGTGCCTTAAACTGATTTGAAAACATTATTTGGTTGTGCATTTATTTACTTGTGGCTATGTTCACATGAAGTACTCCAGCATAAATAGTGTTTGTGGAAATACTTCTAAAGTTCAAATCCCAAACATAGCTTAAACTTTATGTGAGATGTGATAACTTCAAAATGATTCATATCCTGTATTAGGATATCCTAAAATTACTGTTGTAACTGTTACAGAGAAGTGATCTTTTAAATGGTAAGCTATATTTCATTAATTTATATGTGCATTATACATAATGGTGTATTTTGCACTTTAATATTCTCTTATTTAGGTGTATCAAATCCCAGGTTTATCACTGACAAGTAAATAAATAGAAAATGTACTTGTGTGTATCATTTAAATCTGGATATAAAGCTTTACAGCCAAAAAGCCTGACAGCCTATAATATTAGCATTGAAGGGTGTTTATTTTTATAAGGCAGTCTTAGAAATTTGGATTAATACACGAATAGAATTTTATCAAATGCATAGGCAATGATATGCATAGAATTGATGATACATGGAAGTATTTTACTTTGCTTTCTTAATACAAGTTATTTTGATAGGGGGAAAATCTTAGAATAGAGCAGTTCTATCTTATGTTCTGCCCAGATAGGTTTTCTTAGCAGATGTCTTCGGTATAATGGAGCTTCCCTGGTAGCTCAGTTGGTAAAGAATCTGCCTACAATGCAGGAGACCCCAGTTCGATTCCTCGGTTGGGAAGATCCCCTGGAGAAGGGATAGGCTACCCACTCCAGTATTCTTGGGCTTCCCTGGTGGTTTAGCTGGTAAAGAATCCTCCTACAATGCAGGAGACCTGGGTTTGATGCCTGGGTTGGGAAAATCCCCTGGAGAAGGGAAAGGCTATCCACTCCAGTATTCTGGCCTGGAGAATTCCATGGACTGTATAGTCCATGGCGTCACAAAGAGTTGGACACAACTGAGCGACTTTCACTTTCAGTATAATACTGCCACGTTAATGTAAAATTCACTAAATATATAGTGCTGAGGATATCAAGCTAATATTAAAAAGAATTATATGTGGAGTTGATGTTTAAGTAGATTTATTTGTTTTTTGCTTGCCTATAGCCTTTAGAGTATGTTTATAAATATTAGTATGCCTAGTTGGGTTTTTATATTTATGAATAACACATTTATTATGCTTTTATTATTTCTTTTTATAGTGAACATTAGCTGTATTGTGAAAGTATTTTTCTGTTTTGTTAATGCCAATAGATTCCACAGAGACAGTTTGAATAAGTATACATGTAAATGTTGTAAAATATATTTTAAGGACTGCATACCATGATTGTCCTAGGAGATATATATATATAATTTATATATATATACATTTGATATTTTATATATTTAGTAACTTTAACTGGAGTTTAGATTTCTAGATTCTGCCTTTATGTCTTGAGACTACTGAACTAAATTTGTTTCTCCTAAATTATCTGTAGATGAACCTTGTATCTCCCTCTAACCAGTAGCCATAGCATTGTTAGGTTATTATTTAGAGTTGGACTGTCCAATATGGGCTTCCCTGATGGCTCAGAGTGTAAAGCATCTGCCTGCAATGCAGGAGACCTGGGTTCGATCCCTGGATGGGGAAGATCCCCTGGAGAAGGAAATGGCAATCCACTCCAGTTTTCTTGCCTGGACAATCCCACTGACAGAGGAGCCTGGTAGGCTACAGTCCACGGGGTTGCAAAGAGTTGGACATGACTGAGCGAGTGACTTGACTTCACTCACTGTCACTCACTCATCTAATATGGTAGCCAGTAGCAATATGTGGCTATTTAAATTGATTAAAATTAAAAACTTTGCTTCTTAGTCACACTAACCACATCTCGAATTCTCAGTAGCTCCATGTGGCTAGAGGCTACCATATTGGGCAGCACAGATAAAGAAAATTTTCATCACTGCAGGAAATTCTTTGGGACAGTGCTAATATAGAATAACCGTAACCCAGTAATTCATTCATTTAGTATATTCTTCAAATGAATTAGCTATTTTCTGGGCTCTAAGGGACTAGGATGTCCGAGTTGTGATGGCAGTAAGCCATCAGGACAGTTCTGATACAGTGCCTCACTGAGTTATCCTGAAAGCACTGAATACCTGAGAAGTAGAATTCCAGAATAAGTGAGAAAGGTCATAATGTGGACAGTTCTTCCCTTAATTACCTTTCAAAGCAGTTGCCTTCATAGTAATTTATTATTATTTTCAGATTCACCTGGCATTCCACCTAGTGCTAATGCACATCAGCTTTTTCGAGGGTTTAGTTTTGTTGCTATTACCTCAGATGATGAAAGCCAAGCTATGCAGACAGTTGGTGTGCATTCAATTGTTCAGGTGAGTGAATGTCTAAGTAATTTTAAATTTGAAATGTTGTAAGATATAGTTCATTGTGTGAATAATTATGTTAGATTTGATCTGCTGACTTTAAGTGAGCAGCTTAAAATGCATTATATATCATTGACCCTTAGAAATTTCTTTCGTATGCCTTTGAAAAGGTTGCATGTGCCAAAATCCTGGATACCTATATGACTTGAAAGTGGAATTCTAAGAGAGTTTAGATCAATATTACCCTCTTGTCTCTCTTGTCTCCTGTGCCTCAGAATGTTTATCAGGCCTAGTTTGTTTCATCTTCTGTCTCTATTAGATCAGATATGATGAGCTGAGGTCTCCTGTTTCACTGATGTTTTATAACAGGGGTCAGCAGACTTTTTCTGTAAGGAATAGATGATAAATGTTTGAGGATTTGTAGGCTATATGGATCTCTATTGCAACTACTTAACTCTGCCATTGTAGCACAAAAGCAGCCATAGGCATAAATGAATCAACATGGCTGTGTGCCAATAAAACTATATTTAGAAAAACTGGCATTAAACCAGATTTAGGCCAGAGGCCATAGTTTGCCAGCCTCTGGCATAGAAATAGATAAGAAATAAAAATGAACTTAAATTTTAAGTTTTCCAGGTTTATGTCTTTATGCTTTTGGAGCCTGCATTGTCATTAGGAAAAAATGCCTGTGGATACTGCCTTAGGGTGCCCCCTACTTCCCTTTTCCCCTCTGTTGATCAGTGCAGGAGAAAAAGAAGTTACAGAAGCAGGTTTCTGAGTGACTCTGTGTGTGTGTGTGTGTGTGTGTGTGTGTGTGTGTGTGTAACAGGAAACTGCACTACTAAATTAAATATTATTAGAGGAACACAAGTAGTACAAACCATTAGATTTTATTTCTTCCCATCCTAGTATCATTGAGAGATAAATTTAATTCATCTTCCTAATCATAGAGGGAACTAGATACATCTTTTGAAACATTGAGCTGTTTTTAGGGTATAAATAGTGCTTCAATTTGCCTGATGATTAAATTGCTTTTGCACTTAAGTTTTTTTTTTACAAGTCAGTCCTCTTGCTTTCCACTTTCTAGAAAATCAATTTAAACACTGGGTGTTTTTTTTTTTTTTTAACAAAGTTCATGTTTAAATAGTCTGTCCCTTTTACTATGACAGGCATGTGATGTATGGCAAGTTTCTAAGTCAAAACTTCTGTACCTAACAGAAATCATAAACATTTTTTCTGTAGAATTCAAGTTTTAACCTATAGGCATGCTGAGGGGTGTCTTCGATACTATAGGCAAGAGCAGAACAACTCCCCTCAGTCTGTTTGTAGAACTAGTAATTTGCCGTTCATCATCCTACACCTTGTTACTAGTCCTCAAGCCATTAGCAGCTTCTCTAAACAGAGTTGTAATGAAGCTATGACTTGAGGGTAGAGAAAGGAGGGCATGGCTAGTGATAGTCCAAAGTGACAATAAAATAGGTATCACCTTCAGATACATTATTTTCTATAATCCTTACCTTCTGAGAATACACAAGTTCAAGGGTACATGGCCTACAAGTGGTGCATCTAAGACAAGAATCCAGATGTTCTAATTCTGAATCTTTCTAATCTTTTCTTCTATACCAGAGGTTTCAAACATCTCCCCATTTGCTTCAAAGGCTTGTAGCCGTTTGGATAGTAGAATGGGGAATGATCACAGGCAAGGCTGTCAAAAACCACGTAGCTCCATGTTTTTTGTTCTGCATATTCAGTTTTCTCTTTTTAACATAAGCTTTTTAAAAAGGAGTATTTCTTGCTGTGCATTTTATCATAGACACTTCTGAAATACAAAGTTGTAGAAGAATGAGTGCAGTTAAGATTCACTCTTAATTTTACTAAATTCATTTACAGTACATGCTGATGTTTCCGTATTACATAATGTACCAAAGTCATTACAGAGCTCTTTATCAACTTATAATTGTGTTTGTAGCAGTTGCACAGGAACAGTATCCAGTTTACTGATGGGTATGAAGTAAAAGAAGATATTGGAGTTGGCTCCTACTCTGTTTGCAAGAGATGTATACATAAAGCCACAAACATGGAGTTTGCAGTGAAGGTAAGTGTTTTTAGATTTAAAATGCAATTCTAATACTTAAAAGTAAGAAAAAGATCTGAAGGGATGTACATTAAGGTATGAATAGTGGTAGAAATGTGATGTTTTTATTTTATTTTGCTTTCTGTGCTTTTAAATTTTCCACAATGCACATGTATTGCTTCTGTAATAATAGTGTTATTTAAGAAATAAAAAATAAATAAAATGCAACTCTAACAGTTCTTATTCATACATGCTAGTACCAGTTAAAAATTACACTCTCCTTTGCTAAGTGTGTCCTCTTGTTATAAAAAAGTAAGGTAATTTAAATGTCTAACTAATGATCTTCAGGATCTTAATCTGGAACCATAAGATTCCCCTGTAAGCTCGAAAGATAAGGCAGCATACATACAGTTTGAGGAAGGCGGTACCAGTTTTCACCTGACCTGGTTTTTAGTATCATGCCTTTTATTCTCAGAAGTCCCCATTTATAGTCAAGCCTTCAGGGAGTTCCTCGAAATTTTATGCTGGATTTTGTATGTGTACATTTTTATGGCAAAAATATTAATACATCCTTCACATTTAAAAGGATCTGTGAACCAATAAAAGAATAAGAACAAGTGTCATAAAATATATCATCATTAGCTGTTTTAATTTAGTTAAGTGTCCTAAGACAATAAGGAATTTCTTAGCCAAAAAATAAGACACATGCCTCTATGAGAAAGTTTGAATCCAAACCGGACTTCCCCAGTGGTCCAGTGGTTAAGATTCTGCCCTTCCACTACCAAGGGCACAGGTTCAATCTCTGGTCAGGGAACTAAGATTCTGCAAGCTGCATGGTGTGATCAAATGAATAAATAAAGTAAATTTTAAAAATTAAAAAATAAAGCCTCCCAATGTGTTCTGGTTTTCACAAGACTAGTGCAAAATCATTTCCTTTGAGTTAGCATGTCTTTTCCCTGTATCTTTCCTCTTTATCATCCATTTGCCTGATTTCAGACTATCATTTGCAGTCGCTCACAGTGGACACTTGCATGTTTGTCTTCCCCATTCTCCAAATAAAGAACTGTTTTCACAACTGAGTCCATTTCAGATAGCGGGTTTAGCTATATTGAGAGTTACAAGCTCTTTCCTAGGATGATGGAGCATTTGGGTATTTATTACATATATTAATTACTAAGCTATTTTAAAACAAAAAGTATGAAGATCACAAAATTTGTTTTAGACTACCTTTTGGATGAAATAAAAGCAAAACTTGTTGCCTTTTAAAAAATAGAATATTCCTTTAACAGATTAAAACATTTAGAGGAATATTCTTAAGAAGCAGCTGACATAAAAGGGTTGGAAAGCTAAATTAGTATTTTAAAGGGCTTTATTATAATAATTAAAGTTAATTCTAGCTAAGTAGAATTTCTAGGTATGGTATTCTGCTTAGCTCTCTGCCTAGCTTCAAAAATAAGCTTGTTCTACTTAACTGTTAATTAATTTTTTATAAGTAGCTTACAGCTAATGGGATATTCCATTGAATCATTTTATATAAAAAAGTAAAGGTAATCCATTAACTGTATTGAATTACAATAAACATACTCTGGTGGTGGTTTTAAAGATACATCTTGCTCTTCTTAATTATCTATATTGATAGAGGTTAGAAGTTAACTCAGTTTCCAAAGGTCTTAAGACATTTAAAAACGGAAGAAAGTTATGTTAACTGTGTTCTTGGTACCTTTTCTTGAGGCTTTTGAGCTTTTGTTAAATCCTAAACTTGTTACAAACTTAAACTAGACAGACCTGATGTGAATGTGACTCAGGGCATAGAGTTTATGGCCTTACCATCTATATCAAGACTGGCATTCAAATTTTGACTAGACAATCTGGCCAGGTACTTGAGTAAAAATCGTTGGTAAGTGGCTTATAAATACAATGTTTACACAAAATAACACCTAAGTCTGTAGCTGTAAATACTTAAAGTTTATACTGTATAGTTCATGAAATTTTATGATAAATATTTGCCTTTTAGATTATTGATAAAAGCAAGAGAGACCCTACAGAAGAAATTGAAATTCTTCTTCGTTATGGACAGCATCCAAACATTATTACTCTAAAGGATGTAAGTAGATTGTTTAACATAGATCATTTGAATCAGTTGTCTGACTCACATTTGGAATCATGTGTTAGACAAAGGACTCAATATAGTGAGCAAAAAAAATAGAGGACAACATACATAATTCAAGTTACAGAAAAAAATCATGTATATAGTTAATTTTTCTGCCTTTAAGAAGAAAAGTACTAATGATATTATTGCTCTTAATATCAGTATTTATTGGAACACTTAGGTATTAATTATATTCAGGTTGAACTAGGTCAGGTTCCGGTTGTGTGTGTGTGTGTGTGTGTGTGTGTGTGTGTGTGTGTGTGTTAGTCACTTGGTCTTGTCTGACTCTTTGCGACCCCATGGACTACAGCTTGCCGGGCTCCCCTGTCCATGGAATTCTCCAGGCAAGATTACTGGAGTGAGTTGCCATTTCCTTCTCCAGAAGATCTTCCCAACCCAGAGATCAAACCCAGGTCTTCCTCATTGTGGGCAGATTTTTTACCATCTGAGCCATAGGGGAGGCTCCATAGGCTCCCCAAACTGTCTTCCATAGTAGTGACAGAGGGAGCTACCACTTCTATGGAAGTAACCACGTTACTTTCCTGCCTGTAGTTCAGGCTGCCCATCACCTCTGGTCCCTGCCTTCCTCCGTCTGTAGTTTTCACACTTCCTCACATACCCTGTGCTCCAGCCATGCTCAAGTATGTACATTTTTGTGTGTGTGTTTTCTTCTACTGCTCTTTCTTTTATGGGATTCCCTCTGTTGGGAATACCGTTTCCCTTCTTTGCCTGGCTAATTACCACAATCTAAGACTTAGCTAAGGCATTACGTCCTTCAGGCTTCATATTCTGCCCACCACCACCCCCAAAACAAGTGAAGTTTCCCTTCCTGCTACCATTGGCTTTTGTCATAACAGAGATGTTGACAAAGGGTGCAAACTCCCCCAGGCAGCATTAAGTCCTGTCTTGTTGATCGTGCTCATATGGGCTTAGAGGCCATGTCTGGGTGTTATAGACCAGAAATGTCATGTAGCCAACTCAGCCAGAGGACTCCTAAGGTACCTTTCACCTCTGAGGTTTTGTGAATTCCAGCGTTTATCCTTCCTAACTGAAACTCCAGTTTCCTCAGAATAATGTATCACTGTTCCTTGTTAGAGGAGGTTAATATAATCCATTAAAATGTGAAGCTGTTTCACTTAAGTGACTCTTTAATTAATATAACCTCCAAGAATCCAACCAATACATTAAAAAGGAAATGTAGAAAATATTGAATAGTTAATCTCAGTCTTGCCTGGGGAATTCCCTAAGCTATTGCTATTTTTTATATCTTTGCTCCTTCATGTCAAATTCCAAAGTCTCTAAAATGATCCCCTTTTGTTACAGCATCGCCAACATTTTTTAAAACTCATTTCTATGTCTGTTTCTCCTTACTAGAATAAAAACTTTGAGGGCAGGTACCTTGTTTTCTCCATATTCGGGGCCCCAGTACATGGTATCTTTTAGGGAGCTAAACAGAGCTGTGCAGTAACTCTATGAGAAGAGGGGAATAAAAAGGCCTGAAGTTTAAGGAGAGGGTTATTTCAGTTTGGGCTTGCCTAGAGTATAAATCCAAAATTACATTGAGCTTGCTTTTTCTACATTAGAAGTGAATTGGTATGCTTCTGTATGGTTGAATGGAATTTCTCTTTGCTACTTAATCTTCCTACTTAATTCTTGCCACAGCTTGTCCTTCAATTTAATCAAAATCAGAATAATTCACTATACTGTGCAAATAAATATAGAAGTTCTGCAGTTGTAGAAGTTCCAGGAAAGTCTCAATCACATGTTTTTGTAGCAGTCCCTCTCATCATTAGTAGGTAGAAAGATCAAGAGGAACACACCCTAAGAGCAGAAGTTCAGTGCCCCTTCACATTCCACACCCATAGCTATTTTGATAGCCTTGAGTTAAGTTTTACGGAAGGAAATCAGAGGGTTTTATTTCTGACATTGTCTCATCAATTCCTATTTTAAAGTTTTTATGTGTATAAAATTGTTTACAAATTTTATATCCTTCATTGGTTATGATAAGTAAAATTTTCCTTGAATATAAATTGAGTTTTAATTTCTCTTTACTATGTTAAACTTCATGCTGGGCACATTTAAAGCTTCACATAACTTTTTGCATTTTTGGTGTTGAATTTTACAGGTATATGATGATGGAAAATATGTGTATGTAGTGACAGAACTTATGAAAGGGGGTGAGTTGCTGGATAAAATTCTTAGGCAGAAATTTTTCTCTGAGCGAGAGGCCAGTGCTGTCCTGTTTACTATTACCAAAACTGTTGAATATCTTCATGCACAAGGGGTAAGTATTTTTAACATTTTATTAACTTAATGTATATAAAACACCTTATGAAATTTGGTATAAAATACAAATTCCTTTCTTCTTTTTCACTCTTAGTATTTAAGCTGAAATTACAAAGCTAGAAGTTAGTTTATGCATGTAAAGAAAAATAACTATATTACGTTAATTATGCTGCTGTTTTTCCACTATGCAGATTTCTCCCATTGAGCCTGAAGTTCTTCTTTGAAATTTTAGCTTGTTTATAAACATTAAATTCTTACACTTCCCAAGAAGTACGTGAGATTTTGTGACCTAGAAAACAGCACCACTTTTGCTAGGCCACTGCATACTCTTGAGAATTGGGCCCATTTAGAGTTTAGACAAGAACCAGAGTTGTATTCACTTATAAAAGGAAATCCTTCAAACAGACTAGGCCAAAGAGCCACCTGCATTCTGACTGGTGGGTGCTTTCCTCCTTTATTCCTGCCTACAGATTTTTAGTAAATGGACCAAAAAAGAAAACCATTTTTTTTTAAGAAGTGAGTCTGGGAGGGAAGAGGAACAAGAGAGAGGTGGGGAGCAGGGAGAGGAAGGAAAGAAGAATAGCAGAGGAGCAAAGAGGAATGGGAGGCAAGAAAAGAATAACAGACCTCTTCCTAAGGAGTTTATTTTCAGTACATTATTCTTGTTTTCTTTGTCTTTGCCCCTAGAAGCTAACAAGTGAAAAGTGTTCATTTAATTCTAGAGCTTCTTCACTTGTAGCTGCTCAAGATTTGCCTATTACTGTGACTGGAAACTAATAGAACTCAGTTTTCACTGAAGAATTTGTGACTTTACAGTCATCTAACTTTTCTATGTTCTTTTCTTAGTGCCTCAGCAGTAATTAGTTATTAAAATAATAACTGGTCTGGAGAAGTAAAGTTCTGGATGTTAGGATGTGAAACTGAGGTTACTGATTAGAACATAAACTAAGAATTGAGTGATGGAAGAAACACATAGGTCTAATAAGTAATAAGGGGCATCAGAGAGACTTAAGATAAAAGAAGTATCCCAGTAGGTGATTAAAGGGAGAAAGTAATTCAGAACTCTAAAGGAATGGTATCTTTCTGTGTGTGTGCCATTGTTGCTTGGATATCACATAGGCAGGACTTAGGTAAATCTGGGTTTTTGTTTCCTTTTTACACTTAAACCCCATGCCTGTTCCGTTGAGCCTGTCCACACATTTATTATATTTATCCACTGTACACACCATTCCCTCTACTTAGAATGACTACCCCCACTTCTCTGGCTTCTACATTCAGTTCTTCAGATCTTAAGTCAGTTGTTACCTCCTCTAGAGACCCTTCCTGACCCTCCCGAGTTGTGCCCCGTCACTCACCTATTTATTCTCTGCCTCCCTTATTACTGGGTAAGCTCCTGGCATGTAAAGGCAAGGATCTTACAGGTCTTGTTCATCAGAGTTATCTGCAACTCCTTGTATAATACCCTGGTACATGATAGATATTCAGTTAATATTTGTTGAACAGTGAATAACTTGGAGACAGATATTACTGCTATTTGCATTTTTCATTAATCCACTTAATTGGACAAAGTGAGGGGGGAGATAAATACTGTTCTTACCTCCTCCTTTCCTTGCCACAGTTCTGTGTGAGAGAGTTATACTTACACTACCAGTATTTTATACTGTTGGAATAATGTGAAGGTCACTACCAATCATCTTGTTAAGTTTGTGATAAATAATTTTCCATAATGGAGACATATTGTTAATGCAGCTCTTTAATTTGTATTTCAATTAGGTGGTTCACAGAGACTTGAAACCTAGCAACATTCTTTATGTGGATGAATCTGGCAATCCAGAATCTATTCGCATTTGTGATTTTGGCTTTGCTAAACAACTAAGAGCAGAAAATGGTCTTCTCATGACTCCTTGTTATACGGCAAATTTTGTTGCACCAGAGGTAATTGTGAAAGAGTTTGCTTGCAATATTTCAGTATATTTAAAGACTCATTTGCTTTGTTTTGCCCATCTTCCCTGGTAGCTCAGATGATAAAGAGTCTGCCTGCAATACAGGAGACCTGAGTTTGATCCCTGAGTCGGGAAGATCCCCTGGAGAAGGAGATGGCATCCCACTCCAGTATTCTTGCCTGGAAAATTCTTTCCTGATACTCTTCGAATTTCCTGATTTTTGTCACCATCTTCCTATATTTCTAAAGCTAAAACATCATGGTCTTTTCTTGTCTTTAGCTTTGTAGCCAGTTAGCATCTCTGTTATCCCCTACAACCAGTTTGGGCTTCTTCTGTTCACAGACCTGCCTTCCTAGCCCCTGCTTCCTTCACTAGCCCCAGGTGACTGCCACAGCCTAGGTGCATGGTGTTCCCTTTTGTCATTGTCTGATCAGTCCACAAAGATGTTGCAAAGCTGCTGAAGTCTTCCTCAAGCGCTGCTTTGATCAGGTTTCTTCTTTTCCTAAGAAATTGCAGTTCCCCATTATAGCATCTCTAAAATCCAATGCTTTGTCCTCAAAATTTCTTGCCTTTGGATTATCACTATGTAAAAAAATTATAACTAGAAGCAAGATAATAAAAAACAATAGTTAATCCTAATATAAGGCTTGCATGTCAGGCACGTATGTTAACAGATTTCATCCTCTCAGCTTTAATTTGGGTATAATAATTTGTTCTCATTATAAATATGTGAGGTGAGTATTTTTATTTGCATTTTACAGGAAACAAGGTGCACAGTGAGGGGTGATGCCATTTGCCTGAGGTCAGATCTAGATTTGAGCCCAAGCAACCCAGCTACAAAGTTTGTGCTTTACCATGTGCTAGATTTTTCACAAAAATGATAATAGTTGATAACGTTAGACTAGTTGTATTATAGATTTGGATTCCCCTCTCTGTTTTCCAAACTTTACTTTTTAGACAGAAAAAAAAAATTTATAAGATTATTTGATTCAGTTCTCCCAGTGATACTAGAACTGATGAGGGACAGGTTTTTTCCTTTTTTGTTGACATTTCCACAGCCTCTGACTACACACTGGTGTCCAAGCATGTCCCCCTAATCCAGCCATCTCATTTTTCCTCATGATTATTTCCTACTTCATATAAGCAGTCTGCTTCTTGGAATCACCATGTAGCTTTTATGTCTTGGCACATTGGAATGTTTTTTTTTTTTGCTTCAGATCCTGCCTCTAAATTCACCTTCAGGAAATCTTCTATGATCAAACTGTCCTTAGACCTCTTAACTCTTCGCAAAATCCTCCTCCTGTATTATTTCTCCACATTCAGTGGATCACCAGATCCTTTCCTTTCTGATTCCTAAATATTTTAGACCTTTTTTCCCTTACCCTACCCTGTACATCCAATCTTTACTGCGTCCTTCCCATTTTATCTTTATGTCTTTTCCTCTTTATGTCCTATTTTAGTACAGATCCTCACAGCCTTTCACTTAGTTTGCTACAAATTGCCTCCAATGAGTGGCCTTGTGTCCATTCTCTCTTCTTGCCAGCATTTTCTCTATGCCTTGAGTTATCTTTCTGGTGTACACATCCACTCATTTTATTTTCCTCTTTAATGCTTCAATGACATCTGATTGCCTGCATGGGAAAAAAAACACCTAGATTCCTTAACATGATATTTATAAAAAGCTCTTCAGGGAATTTCCTGGTGGTCCAGTAGTTAGGACTTGGTGTTCTCACTGTTGGGGCCCAGGTTCGATCCCTGGTTGGGGCACTAAGATCCCAGAAGCCACATGGTGTGGCCAAATAAACAATTTAAAAACCTTTAAAAGAAGTCTTCAGTCTCTCTATAGAATCCCCTGTGTGGAAATCTGGCCACACTGAACTTACATGTCACTAAGCAGGCTCAGCTCTCTTGCCCTGCTCTCTCCCACCTCTTGATTTTGCCTCCTGAATTCTTCCTTATCGGCCCAATACAACAGGCTGCCTCCGAGCCTTCCCTCCCTCCCCTGTCAAGAGTGAATTGCTTCTTCATCTTTATACCTATATCCTTGAAACATAGTTTTGTTAGAAAACTTATCATGTTGAATTAACTACATATATGTTTATTTCCTTTGCAAGATTCTGATTTTCTTACAGAAAACAGTTTGTTTTGTATTTGTCACAGTTTATGCCTGATAATAGTGATGATTAAATCTTGAGTATACATATAAAAGTACAATTTTGCCCTATACCATTTATACTGTTATATTTTCTTTGTTTTGTTAATTATTTCTGCATCCCCTTACAAAATATAAATACATTTAAATAAGAAATTTACCTTCAGTTTATTTTTATAGTCCTCTGTGTGCCACAGCAGCATTTGATAAATTAATCTGAATATAAAATTTTAAATTTATATATATTAAGTATTAGTAGAAGTTTCTAGAAATAGTATTACTATATTGCCTTGTTTGTTAATCATGCTCTGTTTTTCTTGTATGCATTGATTTAGGAGACATAATTTAGTTCACAGCCTATCCAAATCTGTATAATAAACAATAGTGTGTTTATACTAATTTTTACTTTTTCTAGGTTTTAAAACGACAAGGCTATGATGCTGCTTGTGACATATGGAGTCTTGGTGTCCTCCTCTACACAATGCTTACTGGGTGAGTGTGTACCGTATGTTGTAAGCATTTATTCATCAATATTTTGGTTACATTATCTAGATTTATCTTTTAATCTCTTATAATACTTTCTTTCCATAGTTTCTCTTGTTGTTTAATAATACAATTCTATGTGTATGTGTGTGTATCACTATTATACCTGTATTATTGTTTTCTGTAATGTACTATTATTAAGTTCTTCAGGTTATGAGTTGATTTTTTTTCATATCTTTTTTGTACTCTGTGTCATAAACATATACTGTTTTAAATATTTTATTCTATAGTATGTCATGTCTTAATTATATTATTGTATATTAAATATAAATTAATATTTCATAACCTATACCTTGACCTGGTACTTTATGAAGCTTCATATTGTTGTTAATTTTTACTTAAGTAGATTTTAATGAGGTGTAACATTAAATGAACTACTTAGAGTACTTTTGGATATTGCAAATAAATATGAAAATTGCCAATGAAAAAAGAAACTTTATTCATTAGCATTTTATTCTGTTATAAATTAGTTACACTCCATTTGCAAATGGCCCTGATGATACACCAGAGGAAATACTGGCTCGAATAGGCAGTGGAAAATTCTCACTCAGTGGTGGCTACTGGAATTCTGTTTCAGACACAGCAAAGGTAAGTATGGCTTCCTATTAAAGCTTTTGAGAAAATAATTTTTCATAATCTCTAGTGAGAAAAAATATCAGTTAGAAACTTGATAAAGCAGTATTGAAATGATGTCACCAGATACCTCAGACTCAAAAATTGACCACTTATGTTGTTTCTTTCCCAGAATAGATTGGTTTGGCCTTACTATCTGTATATTTCATACTACTGCTCAGTAATGAACATGATGAATAATACTTGTGGTCCTCATGATTTGTGTGTTTCCTCTGTGCCTCACACTGCACTTTACCTAAATTATCCCCTTTAATCCTCTTAACAACTCTGTAGAATAGCTAGTAGTGTCACCATTTCACAGTAGGAAACCAAAGCCCGGAATTTTAGTGTGAACTTCTCCACAGTTACACACCAGGCATGAGTAGGTGCTTCAAAAGAAACAGCCAATTCCAAAGTCCTTGTTCCCTAGAGTAACTGTACCATGTTCTATTTTTGGTCCATATTATGAAGAAAGGGGTCTATCTTTTTCACAATAAATAGTAGTTTAGCTTTATAGTGTCTAATTGAAATCCATTTGAAAAGCCTTTCTTGCTAGCAAACCTGCCATCCCCTGAATAGCATTGATTTGCCTTCTAACTCTGCTCTAGTTTCACTTTCAGTTCATTTGAAGAAAATTCTGTTTGAAAGGAAGAGCAAAGTTTTCCATTTCAAAATAAGAAAAACATAGAGGAGATGAGGAAGATACATATTGGTAAAAAGTGCTCACTCCTTTTTCTTAGAGGTGGATGCTTGACTTGAAATAATTGCATTAGTAAATAGGATATGTCAGAAATTTCTATAGATAATTTTGGCATCGATATGAAGCCTCAGTTGACTAGTTTAATATCTGTGTTGATAATATTTAGCATTGTAACTGTATTTTAAATGATATGTTAGCTTTTCCCTTTGTTTAACAATAAAATTTCTTAAACCAGGTAATTCATTTTTCTTGGTACTTTTTACTTTTTTAAAATTCATGTATTGAGCACCTGCAATGTGCTTAATAAGTGAAGGTGGCAGGGATAAAAGATGGGACTCAGATGGAATTCCTGATCTCAGAGAGCTCTCAGTCTAGTTGTAAGATGGCCAGAAATATACAGTTCAGTGTCACATGTGCTTTTACAATGCTCTGCTTACTGTGCTAAAGAAGTTCACAGATGATGTTTGATCAGAAAGATTTCATGGAAGGCTTTCCAGAAGCATTGAAGGGATTTGCCAGGCAGCTTTGGGAAGCAGAAGGATGTAGTCCATCCCAGGCTGAGGGAGCAGCCCACGCATGGTCATGATGGCATGGGAATGGCACAGTACCTCCAGGGTGGTGCACGGAGTTTGATGTGACTAGTACAAGGTACATGTAAGAGGGTCACTGATGAACCGCAATTATGAAAGGTTTTGTCAGTCATGCTCAGGATTTGGAATTTTCTCTAATTGCTGGGGAGCTGCTGAAAAATACTAAGCATTGTACTGATCAGATTTTCCTTTTTCAAGGTCACTGTGGAGTAGTAATTTTTAACCATTGGGATCCACTGCAAACTTTGTCACAATTGGTTGTCAGGCATATCAAGTAATGTTACCATAGAAAGTACCATAGTTTATACATTGCCTGGTTTTTTAATAAGTTAAAGCAAGTCTAGCTTATCTCTATGATTTTTATAATTTGGTTCTCATTCACTTGCATTTTATGATTTTTTTTGAGTGAAAGGCAGGTGAGGATGAGATACAAATAATGCAAAAAAATTGCATCCAATGCACAGCCTATTTTATGAATGCCACATGATTACTAATAAGTTTTGCTAATTTGTCCAGTTAATACTTGTGATTATAATGTAATATGCTGAATACCCACAAAATTGAGAAGTAGAAAAAAATAAAAATAACTCTGTAATCTTTGGAGGGAGCATTTAGAACACTCCAATTAATTCCTGTTATTAGACAGTTATATCCTACTTTTCAGTTTTACCAGTAGTACAAAAAAAATCTTCAGTAGCTGAAAGTTACTTAGAAATAAACCAACGAAAATGTAGAGAAAATCAGAATATCTGAGGGAAAAAAGAGCCAAAATCCTTAAAGATACATAAAATATGGTAAATTCACCCTTTGCAATGCACCAGAATTATTGTTAACTCAGGAGAAAACAAAGACTTAAGTTTTTACTTTTTTTTTTAAACATTGTCATATTGACCAAATTGCTTTGTACCCAAAGGTCTGCTCCTCAGAAAGAATAGTGTCATGGAAGCCAAGGAAGAATACTACACAGTATCAGGTGCTATAGGAAAACAAATAACAGGTTTAAGCTTTTTTTATTCTTTTTCCCACTACAGGACCTGGTGTCAAAGATGCTTCATGTGGACCCTCACCAGAGACTGACCGCTGCCCTTGTGCTCAGACATCCTTGGATTGTCCACTGGGACCAACTGCCGCAATACCAACTCAACAGACAGGATGCACCACATCTGGTCAAGGTGAGCAGCCCACTGGGGCATGCATGCCACATGCCCTCCAGGGGAGACTGTGAGATGCCGTCTCTCTGCCACAGCACCTTGCCCTTTCACTGCCTCTCAACACGCATCCACTTCTCAGGTGAGATTCTCATACAGTGGGTGATTTAGAAAAGAAAAAGCCAAGGCATGCCAAAATACCATCCTGAAGCTAGTTTAGGAATGATTTCTGAGTTTATTAATCAGATAAGCTTTGTGGACTTCCTGACTTTTCTTTGTACTTTTCTTTCTTACACACAACCCAAAGCAGACTCTTTGAGGTTGTCAGCAGTGGTAAAACACAAGTTCCAAACCAGCATTCCTTGCTGACTCTCATGGTAAAGGATTGCAGAGGTAAAAAACAATTGAATAGTCCAGAGAAAAGTAAGGACTGGTTGTTATGAGCCCACCCCTGTCCTCTCTCATCCATAATTTCAACCTCCCTCATTGCCCTCTTCAATTTTAGTTAGATCAGAGAATTTGACTAGTGTGGTTATTTTCATTATGAGCCTAATAAAATCTATATAAATTTGTATGTGAAGAAATTATCTGGGGAAAATTCATTTCATATTCTGTGTATAAATGACTACCCACTGTCATTATTTGTGACCTTTCTTTCCTGTTTTCAGGGTGCCATGGCAGCTACATACTCTGCTTTAAACCGTAATCAGTCACCAGTTTTGGAACCAGTAGGCCGCTCTACTCTTGCTCAGCGGAGAGGTATTAAAAAAATCACCTCTACAGCCCTGTGAAGTGACCTCAGTGAGATATTTGGTACCATGGTGTAAGTTGATAGCACAAGTTCTGGTGACAGGTAGCACATATCTGAGAGGCACCTGCAAGCACACACTGTCCCAGCTGGTACCCATAATGCTGCTGCTCCTGCTGCTGCTCCCGCTTTTGTCTCTTCTCGCTTTAAATGATTGTTAGCAAGTTAGATTTTCCTGGAGCTTCGGATGAAATGAAAATGGAAACATGATGAAGATATATTCACTGAATCAACAAGAATAATAATGAACACATGAATACCACCTAAAAATACACTGAATAAAGTACTCTACACCACATAGCATTATTTTTATAGGAAATATTTCATGTCCCTTAAATATTCTTCGTTAGATATAGGGATGGACAGTTTATGTTAAGCACTTAGCTTAAACAATCCGTTTCTATTAGCACTGTATCCCTTGTGCCATCCAACATTTTGTATGTTTTTGTAAACAGTTCATATACAGTACATTTCTGTACTGCTTTCTTTAACGTATACATGCCTTGTTTAACTTGGAATCTATTATTAATCAATTGACTATTAAATCTGGTTAAATAGTTCACCTGGATTAACAGTATTGTTGGACAGCCCTCAAAATGGCCAGATTGTAGAACAGCCTTTGAATGTAATACTTCCAAAATGTACATATCTTTCCCCATGTCTGTTTCACTGGTTCATTTGTTTGTTTGTTTGTTTGTTTGTTTGTTTCTTAAAGTCAGGTGCTCTGTCAGGCTAACCTAGAGAGCTTTTGTGATAGAGAAAGTTACTGTGTGTGTGTGTGTGTGTGTGTGTGTGTGGTATGACAGACATCAAGAGTACACCTATGAAGTTAGTCCATATACTTTGCAAATCCTTAGGGTCTTTTTTCCTTAATTAAGGAAGTAGTTCTTACATTTTTTATCTTAAATCGTCTCCATACTTAGAATTTGGCATACATTTGGGATTTTTCCCAATATACATCAAAGACCTTTAAAAGGCATGGTGAAGAGATGGCAAAGGAAAATTTAGCAACAGGTCATTGAAATCCTATTAGATCTTTTGTGTCTAAATAGATCAAATTGCAGAATTTAGCATATGAATAACAGGATACTGTTCTTATATACCTGCAGGAAAAGTATGCTTTTTTGGGGGGGGGAAGAAAAAGATAAATCATAATGAATTATATCCCATTAAGATGCTCTACAGTAAACACTAATTTGAATGTAATAAAGGCCATGGGCCTCTCTATGAAATTTGGACTTAAACTTTCTTATTCTAGGGAATAAAACATTCTGGATCAAATATTATCTGTTCTAACCTTAAATCATAGCTGAAGTAGACTAAGTGAATGTTTAGCATTGAGTGTTTTCTGAATTCCTCCTAATGATTTATAGCCATATAATGCTTTCTTTTCTTTTTTAAAAAATTTTTATTGGAGTATAGTTGATTTACAATATTGTGTTAGTTTCATATAATGCTGTCTTTAATTTCAGAAATGATCAGTTTTCATAATGGGCACTGTATCTGCTTATTCATTATCTACATCAAATTTGGTAGTTTCCACAATTTCATTAAAGAAATGTCTGCATCCATTATTACCTGTATCTTTGCCAAGCTACCTAGCATACATCAGTATGTAATACAAAAAACATACGAGCAAGGAAAAGGTGTTTTAACTTATCTCGTCGAGAATGTGCCCGAACAGATCTTTCCTAGTCATGTACTAAGCCATTTACATCAGAAATCTCTTTTCCTGCCAGAAGCTTTAAATCTTCCCCCTGAGAGTACAAAGCCAAGAAAGTATGGTTTATCTAAATGTCTTGGAAGCCACTTGTTATTCCTTAACTTCTCCTCTGTGTAATTCAAGAGAAAGAGAAAAGTGATCATGCCATTTGCCCAGATGACACAAAATGATTATTGCCTAGAAATCAAATATAAATTTATCTTCTAAATAAAAAAATACATAAGAGGAAGGATTTCAGAAAATCTAGATGGACAAAGTTTTAAAATATTCTTGAGTATATGGATGCTAACAATTAACACCTGCTTTCCATTGCCTGGAAATAAAGGTTTTTTTTTTTTTTTTTTCCTCTTCTATTAAGTGTTTCAAACCAGAAAAGTGAAGTCGCTCAGTCATGTCCGACTCTTTGTGACCCCATGGACTGTAGCCCACCAGGCTCCTCAGTCCATGGAATTTTCCAGGCAAGAGTACTGGAGTGGGTTGCCATTTCCAGTCATCCCAAATTCTTGTCACTTATGTAATTCTAGGCAGAAAATGGATCTTTTCAGATTTTTGACACTGATGCTATTTCATAAGTGCTTAGGTGTATTGTTAATCATAGTCTTTTAAAACCAGAAGTAAATGTGTAAATCCTTATAAATTGTCTAGTCCAACTTTCTCATATTGCATGTAAAGAACCTGAGACCCAGAGCAAAGACTAGAATCCTTAACTTCCCATTCAGTTTCTTTCCCTCATAACACCGTGCTGCCTTCCCCTCATATTATCACATGACCATGTGCTGAGTTGTTCAAAAACTATAGTTCTTGGAGCAGTCCTCTGCTGGTACATGAATGCCTTCTTTGCCTTCTCTGCCTAGAAGAGCTGCCAGTTTTATTGGAGATAACTGGTTATATGTTCACAAAACTGAAGGCCTTCTGCCTAAAAAGCAGTTCATACTTTATTTCATCTGTGATTCTGGTGTTCCTATTGCCTTTGACTTAGAGCAGACAAACTTGGCCAACAATGTGCTCTAAATGTAGTGCCTCTGCTGGGATAACCTTTCCATTAATTTCTTCAAGTCCAGTTTCTCTTGGGCCCTACAATTGGAGTGAGGCCCTTTCCCATTAGTGCTGCTGGTTACTTCCCAGGAGGTTTTAGTTCAGTCTGAAGGATATTTCAGTATGAAAGAAGGAACTAAACTAACAGGCCACTTTCACAAACCTCCTCTTAGCTTATAATCCAAAATAATCCAGAATGGTAGGTTGAATTTAACATTACCAAGCACATACTGGAAAATCTGGATTACACTGTACCATGTGTTTTCTATCTTCCCTTTCAAGCGATGATGCTAAATTAAGGTAAGTTTTTTGTCCTCTGAACTTTTTGTATAAGTAATTTCAGTTCCTAATTCATAGACATGTCTTCTAAGTACAATAGACTCTTCACTTTAGCAGAATTGATATAGATTCATTTATTTGCAAGCAACCCCAAAAGTCCAAAAATATAATAATTTTGACAAGGCACAAAGTTGGGATGCTGTGAGGCTGGAGACTGACATGTGGGAAAAGTCACTTGGTGAGTGTCTGGAGAGGGTGTGGTGTGTATGCAGTAGAGATTCCGCATTTCACACACAGTGGGCTACAAGGAGCTGGTTTGGGTCAACCTTTTCCCAACTATTTTTAAGAAATGGTTACTGTTGGGACAAGAGAACATCATGGGAAGTGGGGCTAGTCTGTTAGCTGTACCTTGTACCCTCAGCTCAGGAAAGGCTTCATGATTGGGCACAATGGGTTGGGTAGGAAAAGCACTAGGGTACATCCAGCCTCAGGTGACAGCAGAAAAGCATTCACGATTTGGGGGCTTAGTACAAATGTGCATCACCACAAAAGCCAGCAGTACACACTTCAACATGGCTGTAATTTTTCTCAACTTCCTGGCCTTTATACATGAGCTGAAAATTTTCAGGTTGCTTGACTATATTTTATAGAGAAAATTCTCTCTTATGGTAGTATCGAGCATTTGAAATTTACAAAGGCATTAGGACAGATATCTCAGGAATGTAAATGGTCAGAAAAGGTCTGCTTTCTGTGATTAACAAATACGATGAGTTCCATAGCTGACCTTGGTGCTTAAACCAGGGGGTTCCAACTAGTGCTAGAGCTCTGTCTTCTGAAAGGTCCACTTCCATGTGACTAACAAACTGGATGTATACTTTGAGCCTTATTTAATTCACAGATAAGTTGACTTAACTCAGCATTTTTATTTCACTTAATGAAAACAGCCCTCTCTTCACCTCCAGATTGCTTACATTTTGCTGGTCTCCCCAAGTGACCATTAGTGGAGACCAATTAATGAAGGAATGAAATTTGCTGGTTTTTTTGTTTTTTTTTTTTAATTTGTTTTCTTGGGACTGTGGTGTTCTGCAGAGCCATGCTTAACCACTTTTTCTAGTGAAGAGTCTACAGAATGATAATAACTAAATATGGATGGCCAAGAAGATTTTGTATCTACAGTGCGCTTTATATATTTTTGACACTGCTGTATTCTGTGTGATCGAATGACCTGTAACTGGTTCCAATGTGACTGAGTGTTCTCAATGAATTCTAGTAGCAAAGTCAACTTAATTTTCTTAAGCCTTGTATTACTATCTGTCTCACATTTACCACTTTGATTCCAGTCTTTTAACTGTTCATAACAGGGCATACCAAGGGTTGGGATGAGAGCCTACTTCCTACCTCTAAAGGCACTTTCCTCATTATTTTGCCATATAACCTTGAAGTGCATGATAAGCTGTTTAAATGTCCATGACTTCTCCCAGAGCAACTAGCAAAGTATATGACATTGAATAGAGATTAGTGGAAAGGAAAATTTTTAGAGACTAAACAGAGGTGTAAACCTCAAGAAAACCTCTTTAGAGCACATACCATTGGAGTACAATGTATGTAAATGTATGTGAGAAGAGAGTTGCTGTAATAGTCCTCTCTAAGTAGATTAGTTCAATATCTAATGGAAGTGAAAATCTTTACTCCTATTATCACTATAGTACTGAGTGAACTGTATACTGAGTTTTTCAAACAAGTACTTAAAGTAGAACTTTAAAATATAAAGCAAGGGCATAAGGACAAAGGTTTTGGTTTGCGTTTCTCTAAGTGTAGTTTACCATCTAAGGCTTTCTTTTTTAATTAAAAAAAAAAAAGCTTCAAGGTATTGCCATTCCTTAGCATCCTTAATAATTATGGGTGATGAGTTTTTAACTCTTAAGATTATATACCTGTATTACGTTTATCTTAACTCTTACCCTAAGCAAAAGGGAAGGTATACACCTAAGGGATGTAATTATTTTGCATTTTTGGCCATGGGTGGGAAAGGGGTGGGTATCTACTTAAACAGTTTTTAAAAAAGAAAAAAGTCACAAATATTTTTATACTCTTATATATGATTTTACTTTATACTAGTTTCTCTCTAGTAAGGCATGCCAGAAGCCCATGACACCATATCATGAGTTTATATGTATTGTACCTTTTATTGGTGGTTAAATCTCATCAGATGCTTGGCACTGCTGCCATGATTATGAAATGCTTGTAAAGGATTAAATATCACTGAGTATTTTAAATTGTTTTACTTAAGAGTCTAATCTGGGAAGTTTTCAAATCATACTATTAATGTATAATCTAAGCTCTTTCAGATGTATCCACGAATAATCCTGGAACAATATTGCTTGTATTCCTGTCACAGAACAGGTTTTGTAATCTTTAAAAGAAATGAAAATTTATATAATAAAGTTTCAAATAAATGCATGTATGTCCTTTTATGAGATTATTTTGCTTAGATTTGTCTGTTAGATGCCAGCAGCACGGCCCTCCTTCCCCAGTTGTGACAACCAAAAGTATCTCCAGACACTGTCAACCATTCCTGGTAGAGAACCACTGTTTGACAATTGTACTTTATTTCTCTGTCACTTAGGAATGTCCACTTCCTTAGAAAATGTTGAAATGCTAACATTTTCAGAAAAGTGATTTAAAATAAGCTTACTTAAAAGTGAAGCTCTTCCTCCTACATAGTCAGCTGTATTAGTTTGCTGAAGCTACCAATAAAGTACCACAGACTGGGTGGCTTAAAAACAAATTTATTTTCTTACCATTCTGGAGGCTACCAATCTGAGACCAGGGTGTTAGCAGTATTGGTTTCCTTTGAGGTCTCTCCCCTGGGCTTGTAGATAGCTACCTTCCTGCTCATGCGGTGTTCCTTTCTGTGCTGTGTCCTAATCTCTGTTTATAAAGACACCTAGTCATATTGGATCAGGGCCTACCTTAATGATTGCATTTCAATTTAATTACGTCTTTAAAGACCCTGTCTCCAAAGTCACATCCTGAGGTATTGGGGGTTATTCTCCAAAGTCACATCCTGAGGTATTGGGGGTTATGAGTTAAATATGCAAATTTTCAGTTCAGTTCAGTTGCTCAGTCGTGTACGACTCTTTGCGACCCCATGAATTGCAGCACGCCAGGCAGCCTCCCTATCCATCACCAACTCCCGGAGTTCACCTGAACTCATGTCCATCGAGTCGGTGATGCATCTCATCCTCTGTCGTCCCCTTCTCCTCCTGCCCCCAATCCCTCCCAGCATCAGAGTCTTTTCCAGATTTTGGGAGGATACAATTAAGCCCCTAATGCTGAGTTTGTCTTCTTCCCTCCCTTCCTGTGTGTACTGAGCAACTACTGTGTGCCAGACATTCTGCTAAACGCTGGTAATAGTAAGCAACTGATTTGGTCTCCGCCAAATTAGGTTTACAGTGAGGTAGGAAACACTTACAAAGTAATAACAAGTGTCACGTAAATATTACTCTTTGGGACAAGTAATAAAACTGAACTGTGAGATTAATGAACCCGCAGCTCAAACCTGAAGACGTCAGTTTGCCACAAAGCAGTAGAAGTCCGGGAGTTGGTGATGGACAGGGAGGCCTGGCGCGCTGCAGTCCATGGGGTCGCAGAGTCGGGCACGACTGAGCGACTGAACTGAACTGAGTAGAAGTCTGGCGCCAGGCAGCAGGGGGCGCTACCTGAGTACGCCTGTACCGCGGGGCCTGGGCCCCCCCCACTGCCTCCAAGACTCCGTCTGCTCCCAGGCTCACGGCCCTGCCCCCGGGCTCACGGCCCCGCCCCTACTCGCGGGCTCGCGGCCCCGCCCCCGGGCTCATGGCCCCGCCCCTGCTCTCGTGCACACGTGCCCCGCTCTCGGGCTCACGGCCCCGCCCCTACTCGCGGGCTCGCGGCCCCGCCCCCGGGCTCATGGCCCCGCCCCTGCTCTCGTGCACACGTGCCCCGCTCTCGGGCTCACGTGCCCCGCTCTCGGGCTCACGTGCCCCGCCCCCGGCCTCCCGCGGGGCTCCACCAACGGCCGTTAACGGTCTGAGAGCGCGTCTGCCTATCTAACAATAGGAGTCATCCAGCCACGCATGCGCCGTAGGTAGAAGGGGGCGTGGCCTGCTGACGTTGGGAGGTGGAGATAACGGACGCAAGCAGGCGCGACGCCATTTGCTGCGGCCGAGCGTCGGGGAAGGCGGATCTCGGAAGACGTCCGTCGCCCGACTCCCGCAGACGCGACCTGGTCTCTCGCAGCCAGTTCGTGTCACCCTATCTCACGCGTCTCCCTTCAGAGGAGTCGCCGCCACCACTCGGAGAGAAGTCGGGGACGCCTCAAGTGCGTCGTCACCGCCATGCCTAAGAATAAAGGTAATGCCGCTTGTACCTCAGGACCACGACTCCCCTCTGCCCGGTCTCCCTTACTCTGTCCGCGGCCTCCGCATGGCCTAGGCCGCAATAACTTTCCTCTCCGGCCTGCCTTCACACAGCTAGACTATCCGGACGCGATTCTGGTCTCGGGGGAGGAGCTGAGAAGTTACTTCAGGCTTCCAGTTTGGTCACATTGGGGTGGAGCCGACGCCATTTTTGAAGGGCCTCCTGTGGGAGAACGTGTGCTTCTGCTCGTAATTCGCGCCAGACAGACCCCGGCGCTATAGGGACCTGTGGGTAGACCTCCGTGCGGCCTGGGCTTCCCGCATGGGCGCCTGTGGCCTTACCGGCAGTTGTTAACTTTCACAGGGTGATGGCTGCTTTAAGTGGCCATCAGTACTCCCGCGTGGGATTCTGTATGGGCAGTTGCTTGATAGCTTCTTTTTATTAATAAATAGTACACATTATATGGAAATACCAGTTTATCCGTTTACCTACTGAAGGACATCTTGGTGGTTTTCAAGTTCAGGCAGCTAGGACCTTGCTTTTTTACTGGCTTGATGTATTCTACAGATCCAGTGTAAACTCTCAGAGTTGCCACAACTTTGTCTCCCTCTACTACTGCAAAAATCAGTGTGTTCCATTACAGTAGTGAGAACTCTGCCGGGCCCACCTCCGGCCCATTTATCTTTTTGCACACAGATCTTTCATTTGGGAGAGCAGGTACAGAGAGACCTTATTTTATAAAATTAGTCATGAATGTTTTATAAGCCTTAGTTTCTTTTTCTACTGTTTTTCAGATAATGTCTTTTTCTTTAAAAACTATTAGGTAAAGGAGGTAAAAACAGACGCAGAGGCAAGAATGAGAATGAATCTGAAAAGAGAGAGCTGGTGTTCAAAGAAGATGGGCAAGGTAAGAATTTAATAAGTTAGGTTTCTTTCAGTAATAGTTCTCTTTTGTAAATAAAGATATTCAATTTCTAAACATAAAAGATACTGTTCATAATCTGGAGCAAAAAATGCAGTGTCCCTTCTTGCTCTTCTCGCTTTCTCATCCCCCACACTTCTCCAGAGCATTTCTTTGTAGTTATTTCGTGTATACTCAGCCTTTGTTGAGGGTTGATGGCATTTCTGTAAATACGTATGTTTCACTATTTTATGTGAACACCCTCAGAACTAAGAATGAATTGAACTGTTCAGAGGGAACTAAACTTCAAAAGCTATATTGTTGACAATTCCATGACTTAGTTGGCTTTTTTTTGATAGTGAATGGTGCTACATAGTGTGTTCAATAGACCATGGTTATTAGAGGAATGAATCCAAAGCCTTTCCCTTACTTCTCCAGTTGTACTGGCATTTATCAATAATTTCTAAAATACAGTGAAATGAAACTGAACCATTGACTTGACCTTTTCAAACCAATTAAGACTTTTAAGTAATAACACTAGTTTCCCATGTTTTTATTTTGAGTAATTTCAAACTTTCAGAAAAGTTGGAGTTTAAGTACCATGAATTCCCTTAAACACTTCACATGTGCACGTGTGTGTTTGTATGTGTCTCCATCCATCTTGAACCATTTGGAAGTTGATTGCAGACATCATGGTACTATGGTACTTTTCCCTGACTATGAGTGCTTCATCATGTGTCTCCTAAGAACAAGTCTATTCTCAGATAACTAAGGTTATCAGTTCAGTCGCTCAGTTGTGTCCGACTTTTTGCAACCCCATGAACTGCAGCGTGCCAGGCTTCCCTGTCCATCACCAACTCACTCTCAGGTATTTTAACGTGAATATGTTATCTGTCCAGTATATAATCATATTTAAATTTTTATATTTATCTCAGTAATTTCCAGCAGTTTTTAACAAATAACTTTTTCTAATTGTCTCTTTTATAGAACTTGATGAATTTGTTCATACCATGAATATGTATAAGCCACTGAAAATGAAACACAGTATCTGGCTGAAAGACCTTTTTATTTCTTAGCCTTGGTCATTTTTACCTCCTTTAGCAATTGACTTTATTTTGACTACCATTAGTTCTTTTTCATGTTTCCCCCTCCCTCTTTGGAAGAGAGGCTACCTTTTAATTGACCAGCAATATTGAGGTGGTAAGTGGGTGCTAGATTCACTGCAGTCTGAGTAACACTGCCACTTTGCAATCCCACAGGTGAACCTTTGAAAGTTAGGTTTCATTATATTTACACACTGGTGGATAGCCTCTTCTTAAACACAACTTGAGTAAGCGAAAAGTTCTGGAGTGACCCCATCCCCCACCTCCAATCTTCTGGGCCACAAGAGATGACCCTTGTGCAAGCCAGGGTATAATCTCAGTTTTTCAAATGGCAGCAAAACAGGGTGGCTTCCTCAGTACCATTTTGGAAAGATTTTGATTTAAAAGTTTGGCATTTGCCTGGGAACATCTTTCCAGCTTTACAAAAACCAAAATAATCACAAAGACATGAATAACGTTCAAGCTGCTTTTATTTGCTAGTGTACCAAAAATTGTGTTGTGACCAGTCTCTAAAGGCTAACCTTCCTCTGAGGGAAAGGAGATCCATAACTGGGTGAGGATCCAAAGTGAGCGATTGATGAGGAACATTTTAGTGTATATTTTGGGACAAGCCACTTTGATCTCCAGAAGTAGAGCATACAGTGATGAAGACCATGGTCAGTCTACTTAACTCACAGTGAGTTAGTAGGTAATTAAAATATTTCTGGTAGAGACAGCTTGTCATGGACATGGCATTCCACAGCTTTGATTCTGGCTCTGCTGTATACTAGGTGTTTATCACGCCCTTGTATTTAACTTTACTGCGAATACTTACTCCTAACCAACACACCTATGTGTTCTAATGAACTTATGTGGACTTTAAGTTGCCTTTATCAGAAATTGAGCAATGTCCTATACCCTTTTCTTTTCCCTCATCCAGAGTATGCCCAAGTAATCAAAATGTTGGGAAACGGAAGATTGGAAGCGATGTGTTTCGATGGTGTTAAGAGATTGTGCCACATCAGAGGGAAACTGAGAAAGAAGGTAGCTGTGGAGACTTGTTTTACTTTAATATAAAATTATGGTTAAAGGGGGAGAAATGGCAGTAAGGTTTTTATGGGCCAGGGACCTTTTTTTAGCATCGTTTATGTTGTATTCCTGCCCAAGGTGGTTAACCTGAATCTAATCGTGAGAAAATAATTAACAAGCCCAAATTGAGGGGCACATTGTAAAACAAATCATCTGACTGTGAATATTGGGTTGGCCGTAACAACTTAAGGAAAAACACGAGCCAGCTTTTTGGCCAATCCAATACATGCAATGTTACTGTCATGAAAGAAAAAAAAATGCTGGAAGGTCTATTTCAATGTAAAGAAGATTAAAGAGACTCATTGGTTATGTGCAATAAGTGGTCCTTATTTGGGTTCTGACTTGGGGTTGGGGAAAATAGTTGTAAGGAGTGTTAAGAAATTTGAATATGAACTAATGGTAAATAAGTGTTGTATTAATGTTAAATTTCCTGAATTGAAATCATGAATGGACAGCCTTGGAAAGAAATGATTAATTTCCCATCAGTGTAGCTGATCAGACAGATTTATTTATTCATGAGGTTGGTTAGAAGTCCCTCTAATCTTGACTTTATGATTAAAAAAATAATTGGGTCATTAATGCTTCTGTTACCAAACTAAAGGGATTTTGTTTCCTGTGTGTATTTGAGTACATGGGGGGAAGGTAAAACCACATTTCTAATTTTACTATTCTCGTATGTAATGGGTAACCAACCACTTGGAGTGGTTCAGTATTAGAAATCCCTTAATTGCTAAACTAATCGTTGGTCCTCTGGAATTATTAAACTGTCAAGTAGTTAAATAACATTGTTATTTTTCTAATATCCCAAATAATAGAAACTTTAAAATGGCTCAGCTGCTCATTGTAGTTTTTTTCCCCTAAATGTAGATACTCTACCCATAGTTGAGTGAATAGTATGTATGTGTTGTGGGAAGACTGACTCAACATTGCTCTTGGTTGAATATTTTTATTTTAAATGTAACCTGTTCTGGCTTTTATAGGTCTGGATAAATACCTCAGACATTATATTGGTTGGTCTACGGGACTACCAGGTAAAAATATTATTAAATTTTTCATTGTTTACTTGCTTGAATTTGGTGAGCAACTGATGTTTAGAACATAAGTCATAACCAAATTTGACTAGTTTCCAGACAAGTAGGCTGCTCAGTATTGTGTCAGTAAACATTTCTTAAGGGCCAGTTCTGTCATAGGCATTGTGCTGGGTACCCCAGGGATCATGGTTCCCCAGTGCCAGTCTATGGAGTCTGCATTTTCACTATAGAAGAATCACAGTGTGAATTTTTCATGAAGCTAAATGCTCCTTTTTCTCTTTTGGATATTTAGAAGTTCCCTTTTTGGAATGAAGGATACTATACTGTAGTTTTGTTAGTGTTCTTAGTTGGCAGGATAAAAATGTAATTTTATGTTGGATTGCCTGCCTGCCCCAATTTTTTAAATTTATACATATTGAAATAAAAATATGAAAACCATTACTCTAGGGGATACAACTGAGTGAGTCAGGCTGCCATCTACAAAATGCTTATGGCCTGACAGTGGAGAGAATAAGAGGCACACAAGTAATTACAAGACAAATCATGATAAAAGTGTGTGTGTTCAGTCACTCAGTCATATCCAACTCTTGTGCTCTAAATTTAGATGGGAACTTAGGGAAGAAAATGGTAGTTGCCCTTCAGTGATCTCTACCTGGAGACTCTACCCATTGTGAGTCTGTGAAATCTATTTGGTTTCCACCTATTGGAACTCATCACCATGTATATATTTACATTTTGAGTGATAGTGTTTCTATTTTTATAACTCTGATCATACTCTGATTTTTTAAATGTATGTTCCAGAATAAAGAATTAAAATTACTACTTTAAATCAATGGTTCTCCACTGTGGGTGACTTTCCTCCAGGAGACATTTGGCAGTGTCTGGAGACATGACTGGTTTGTACACATGGGGGTAAAGGGCAGTGCTGTTGGCATCTAATTGATAGAAACCAGGGGTGATGCTGAACATCCTAAAAGACACAGATTTGTCCCTACAGCAAAGAATTATATGGCTGAAAACATAAACAGTGCTGACATTGAGATAGAGTGCTCTAAACTCATTATTTTAAATGTCCACTTTCTTCTTTTGATCTTAAAGAGAACCTCAGAAGTAGAATTAATTCCCTGTTTGACAGATACAGAAGTCAAGGTTCTGAAAGATGTAACATTCATGCATGCGTGCTAGCGTGCTGAGTTGCTTCAGTTGTGCCTGACTGTGACCCCAGGGACTGTAACCCACCAGGATCCTTTGTCCATAAGCTTCTCCAGGCAGGAATACTGGAGTGGGTTGCCATGCCCTCCTCCAGGGATCAAACCTGAGTGTCTTAAATCTCCTGCATTGGCAGGTGGGTCCTTTATCGCTAGTGCCACCTGAGTAGCATTCATATTGATACTCTAAAATGACAGCTAAAATAAATGTTCTGATTCTTAATTTCTCATGATCCTTCTTTTATGCCCCTGCCACGGAGAGGGTGGTACAGGGGCCAGTAGTATCACTAGCTTTCAGTTACTTGTTAGAAATGCAGATTCTTGGACCCCACCCCAGGCCGCCTCAATCAGAATGTGTGTTTTAACCAGAATCTCCTTGGGCTTCTGTGCATAATGCTTTTTGAGAAGTGCTGGTCCTGAATCATACCATTCTTGGGTCACTGTGATCACTTTCCTGCCTTTCTTTGGACCTTCTTTCAGGTCCAAAAATTTTTTTGAACTTGTGACAATTGGCTTCAACCCGTTTTTCTTCCTTAATTAAGTCAGATTCTTTTCAAATGGGAAAGTGTGAATGTTATGAAGCATTCATTTTCAGTGGGACACTTGCATCAGAAATAGCCATGTATTTTACAAATACACTCTCATGGTCTTCATTCCACAACTCCTAATTTATCAGGAGATATAAAAGCTCCACCCAGGTAGCATTACTGGTTAAGAATCTGCTTGCCAAGACATGGGTTAGATCCCTGGATTGGGAAGATGACCTGGAGGAGGAAATGGCAACCGACTCCAGTATTCTTGTCTAGAGAATTCGATGGACAGGGGAGCCTGGTGGGCTACAGTCCATGGGATCACAAAGAGTCAGAAATGACTAAGCATAGACATAAAAAAGCTCCACAAGAGATTCTGATGGATTTGTACCCTAAGAACCACTGATTATGGAAAAGTATAATAATTCCCTTAGGTCATTATCCCTGTCTCAATTTTTGAATTAGTGTTTAATCACCTATAAATTATGGTCCCAGTGAATTTTTATTTTTCAAAAGACTTCTAATCCCAGGGTAACTAAAAAATTGGGTCTGCACAGTTCTGCTTCTTTTGAAGTGAAATCTATATAAATGTCTTCCCTAAGCTTGTTGATCATTATTTGCTTACATATGCAAGATTCTTCAGACTGACTTAAACCGAAGAATGTTTTTCAGAGCGTAGGAGAAAACTTTAAAATTTAAGAAAAGAAGAGTTTAATAGCACAACAGTGAAATTTAATTTTTTATCCAGTTTGAAACTAATTTATGAAATTAATGGATAGTATTTTGGCATAATTATTTTTAAACATTATGTGTCTCTTTTTAAGGATAATAAAGCTGATGTAATCTTAAAATACAATGCAGATGAGGCTAGAAGTCTGAAGGCATATGGCGAGCTTCCAGAACATGGTAATGTCTGAGTTATTAACCTATTAATATGCTGTTAATCCTTGATTTAGATGAAGGAATTTTGATAGAATTTTTTGGATTTTGCATATTTAGTTTTGTCTTTACGTGATTCAGTCCAAGTATGCCTACCTTCACTTCATATTACTAGACACCTTAAGAAGAAAGTAATTGAGATTCTGTTTCTAATAACTATATTTTTGGTGAGGATTTATCGTTTATGAGCCCTGGACTATATTTTGGTTATTGCATATTACCAAGAAAACTGTTATTTTACTTGGGTGTGAAAATCCTGCTGTAATTATTTACTTCACATTTCCAGTCTAGGAAATACTAATATATCTGGGAATAGGACTAGCAGTTCCTGGTTCATTTCTGTTAATTAAGGGATAAGCATGATATAACCAAATTTTTCTGATTGATGTGTATGATAATTTCTGGGTCGTTAACATGTACTACCTTTTTTGAAGTGTAGCTGGAAGTTGTAATAGTTCAGAGTTTGTTTAATTGGAGCCAGCCTCACTAAAAATACCTTTGTGAACAAAAGAAAGCTATTTCTATCTTGACTTAGAGATGTTGTTGTGTAAAATAGTGTTCTATATACTAGGGTTGTTAGGTAGACAGTACAAGGATATTTTTGATAATGAAACAGATTAAATTAAAAGTTTGACTTGTATAGTTCAGTGTTTGATACCCAACTACTGCTTTCAGTGGGCACTTTAATTCATTTTTGTTAACATCTTGGCTATATTATATGACTATATTTGTTATTGTTTCTTAAGCTAAAATCAATGAAACTGATACATTTGGTCCTGGAGATGATGATGAAATCCAGTTTGATGACATCGGAGATGATGATGAAGACATTGATGATGTAAGTTGATGCACCTTGTGTTTCTCAACTTTCGTTTGTGCTAGTCAAATTGTTTGTGCTTATGAGAATTTTATGATCTTTTTCAATATTTCTTCCTGAAAAGATCAGTATTTGCTAGAGTATCTAGAGAAAGAGCTGTTAAGAAATTGTGAGAAATAAGATTTTATCCAAGAAACAGGCCTTTTCTTTTATTAATTGAGATATAGTTGATGTAGAATATTATGTAAGTTAACAAATGTACAATATATGGATTCACAATTTTGAATATAGTGTGTTTATCGGAGAAGGCAATGGCACCCCACTCCAGTACTCTTGCCTGGAAAATCCCATGGATGGAGGAGCCTGGTAGGCTGCAGTCCATGGGGTCGCTAAGAGTCGGACACGACTGAGCAACTTCGCTTTTACTTTTCACTTTCATGCATTGGAGAAGGAAATGGCAACCCACTCCAGTGTTCTTGCCTGGAGAATCCCAGGGATGGGGGAGCCTGGTGGCTGCCGTCTATGGGGTCACACAGAGTCGGACACAACTGAAGTGACTTAGCATAGCATAGCATAGGGTGTTTATAGTTATTATTAATATAAATGGCTATATTCCCTGTGTGGTACAAACATGCCTTCTCTTAATTGAAACTAGTATATTAGAAGAATAATCTTGTTTGAACCAGTTTGGTATGAAGCATTGGAATTACAACATAACATTAAAAGCCCTGTTAAAGGGACTCCCTGGATTGCCAGTGGTTAGGACTCTGTGCTTTCACTGCTGACAGCTTGAGTTTGATCCCTGGTCAGGGAACCAAGATCCCACAAGCTTTGTGGCACAGCTCCCCCGCAAAAAAGCAAAAACTGGTCTTGAGGAACACTGAGTAAGTGATACCTACCACCAAGATTTTATAATTAACATATTTCTAAACTTGGTGTATCATATTTCTATCTATACTTGTATTCATCTGTCAGTCCATCTTACATATTTTGATGTATCTCCAAACCATTTAGAATACACCATGACTTAGAGAAAATTTGAGCACAAAACCTACAGTACTGTAATTTAAAGCATACCCTAAAATAGAAAATTAATAAGGGTTAAGAAATAAATCCATCATTCTATTTTTAATGTTACCTCCGTTTGGAGACCCCTTAGCCAGAGGATTCCTGTGACTAAACTGTTAATGATACTTGGACAGTAGATTTATCGATAATATTCTGTGACAGTAACCTGACATGGAGCTGTTGTATTATAGATCAAGGAGTGATCCCAAGATTCTGACAGATGGGGTAGAAGACCTTTTTTAGGAACTTAAGAACCTAGTCAGAGAACATGCCTGAGTCTGAAGTCACATACACAGAGGTGATAGATAGGGTGAGGATCTAGATAGGGTAAAGCTTTTCTAAGAAGAATACTTTTAAATTTGTGCCAGTGCTTCCTCAGAACTGGGATAATAAAGACAGTAGTTATTAAAGTAATTTGAGTTGGCTTGTACGTTTTGTAAGTATTGTTTTATCACCTGAGAACACTACTTCTTCCCCAAGGTGTTTCTCCAAATGGTTTCTGTGTGTTCTTGCCTTCACCTCTATAACCAGGTTGACTGGTAGGAGAATTTGGTATCACACTTGGCCCTTTCTTGAGGAAGTAACACTCCTTGTGTCTGCTCCCACCCCTGAGATAAATTTCTAGTCACTAGCATGAAAGGACAGACACTAATCTTTATAGATAATATTCTGCATAACGTATAGCATTCTGAAGGAATTTGTAAAGATTCACTGGCAGCAGACCAGAATTGAGAAAATCCTACTGTACAGAATTTCCTCTTCAAACTGAATTTGTTTCCCAGATAGTCTAAAGATAAAGAGGGTGCATGTGCCCCTTACATGAGGTAGACTGTTGGAGTATAAAAATTCTTTTGATTGATCTGATTTTTTTTCTTCCAGATCTAAAGTGAACTCAGCCTCGCACATTCCAGTTTTCTCTGAAGATTGTTCAACAGTTTGGATGTTAACTGTGACTCGTTAAAATAAAAGTTTCATTAGCAGCAAAATTTGCTAAAGCAGAGTGATTTTGTTTCTAAGGTATTTCTTTAAAAACTGGTAATGCTGAATTCACTTAAGTGAAATGTTAGGCCACTTTGTTCTTTTGGTATAATGGAGCTTGGATAAAAGACATCTGCTCTTTCAAAAAAGGAAAAAAATGGATTACTGCCTTTCCTACTTTGACCACTTCCAGTAATAAGTAAATGGATGTTTTGAATAAACCACTTGCCATACACTCATTATAAATTATAATTAAGCCCTAGTTTTGACTTACCTGTTGACTGTACAATGAATTTTTATATATCCAGTTACCTAGTTCCCTTAAGATTTTGGTACAATTTAAGGGAAGCAGAAATCTTCATATGAAGTCAAAAATGATCTGTTTTTCATATTTAAGTGGCATTTGGTTATTTTTATACTAACTTTGATATCATATACTTTTTTTTTCATGATCTTATTTTGCCACTGTCACGAAAAAGGCATTTCCAAAGTGCAGTTTTTAGAACCTGGGTTTTAATAGCAATTTTGAATTTGTAGAGTTAGTAGTTGCAGAAGTCAAACACTAGGTGGCACCCAGTTCTCTTAACATCGGAGACATTGATATACTTATCAACTTTTTTTTTCTAACTTACTGTTCACGGATGATTTCCCAAACAACAAAAGACTGATCACATGCTATGTAGAATATTTTTGCAAAACAAAAAGATTATGTTCAAAAAGTTTTATTTTCAGAAGTCATATGTATGTAAACTGGGATTTTGAGTGCTTTATAAACACTTATGTGTAAATGAAAATTTAATTTCATAACTTCTTGTACAAATTAAGCCTTTTGGAAAGTATCTCTAAGCTGGGAAAAGAGGAAGGCATAACAATGAAATGAAAAGATGGTCTACAGTTTCTGAATGGAAGAGCTGCATACAAGGGAGAAACATAAAAGTCAGTATTGTGCTGTAGAGAATATTAAACCCTTATTTTGTGTTTAGGATGTATTTTATTACGTGTACAGGTGTTTTTGCTTGTATTTTATTGGCAATTTAGATTTACTCTGTGTTACTTAGTTTTCTATTATCACTTCTAGTAAGATGAAATTAAGGGCAGGACCTAGACCTACATAGAAATCATATGAAAGAAGTCCTTGTAGCTTTTAACACTTTTAAGGAAACAGCTTTGAAAAATTTGGCTTTGTGATCGTCGTCATCACAAAGTAATGACGTAAGGAGTAATCTAAACCTCCTAAGATATTTAGGCTTCTGTACATAAAAGTGCTTTGCTAAATGTGTGCCCTATGTAGATCTTTCCTCCACATTATTTTACCAAGAATGTTTTGACCCTGCATCTGTGCTACAGTTCATGGTAGGGGTGGTACAACTCCAACATTGGTTTTTCTACTTCCCTTAACAAATGGTTTGTCTAAAGATTCTTTTCAAATTACAAATATGACACTAATTCTTATGTTTGCAAGTGACTTTTTTCTTGTTGAGGTAGTAACAGTCCCATCTGGTGCTGTTGCACTCTAGAAGATCTGAAATCACGATGATTAAAATAGTTGGGGTAAACTTGTAGTTCATATGCAACACTACTTGGAGGAATTATTTTACTTGCTTGTCTTTAATGTAAAAATTAATTTGATTATATTTCACATGAATTTGGAATGGAAGTGGTCGTTAAGAAAAAATTGTTACGCTGTTTGATTCCTATAATACAGTGCTATAAGGTGTGCCCTGAAAGAAAATAAAGTGTTTGAAATCTAAGAATAATGATTCTTACTGCAAAGAGGGTGTAATAGTTACCACTATTGAGTTTGACAGGCTTGTGTTTTTATACAATGTTTATTCCAGTTAGAGTATAAGTTGTATTACTAAGGTGGTTAAATAACCAAACCAAATGTTTGTGTAAAAAAAGAGATTTGCCAAGAATTAATTGTTTGACTGTTGAATCTTTCTTGAACATCCAGCTTCTCAAAGAGACCACCTCTTAAGGAGCCTGTAAACTATGCATGATGAAAATTCTTGTATTTTATTAAGGAAGTGGCCATTGGTTTACTCACCACATCCATGGAATTGTGGCTATAAACATGAAAGTGAAGTCACTCAGTCGTGTCCGACTCCTTGCGACCCAGTGGACTGTAGCCTACCAAGCTCCTCCATCCATGGGATTCTTCAGGCAAGAATACTGGAGTGGGTTGCCATTTCCTTCTCCAGGGGATCTTCCCAACCCAGGGATCGAACTCGGGTTTCCCGCATTGGAGGCAGACGCTTTAACCTCTGAGCCACCAGGGAAGCCCATAAACATAGTTGTTGCTTATAAAACTCATAATGACTTAGTTTAACTTAATCTCTTGTGTAAATATATAGGATGTTGCATAACAACTTTAATAAATGCAAACTGTTGTCAATACTGACTTCAGAGCAAGTGAGTAATCAAATAGATAAAAGCATGTTTCAAATAAAATACCTAGCTGGATTTATACTTTATTGCATACAGATTTAACAACATCCAGTGTTGTGTGGCTTGACAGTGAAATAAAAAGTAAGTTCTTTATGTTCCCTGACAATCATAAAGATTAAAAAGATTTGTTCCGGTATGAGATGTTTAGATCTCTCTCCTGCTTATTACTAAGGGGAAGTTTCGTTTATACAGTTTGGACTCCCATGAACTTTTGCATACAACTTTGTATTTATTTGCCTTAAAGTAGCATTTTTGCATTTTTCAGAAAATTTAGAAAAGAAAATCTGAATTACGTCTTACTAGTAAGTGTGATAAAACACTCTTAGGAATTTGGAGAGTGTGTTGGACTGTATCTTCTCTTCCTCCACAGCCGCGTTGTGCTTAGGAGGCCTTGTGATAAGTGAAGAGCTTGGACTCGGGTCAGGCAGCCTGTGCCCCAGCCCCCACTCTGCCCTTTACCTGCCCGTGACCACGCACACTTTCTCCACCTTGTCTGAGCTTCAGGGCCCTCCCCCTGTAAGATGAGAGAGAACAGTACCTGCAGAATCAGCATTATTGGGAGGATTAATAATACGTATTCATATGTGATGCACTTAGAGCAGTGTCCACTACTATTCACTTGATACCTAGGACTGTATAAGATACAATATGCATGCCTTTTATATTCTCAATTTATCATTTTTTTCACTTGCAGTCTTTGGTTCCTATAATAAAAAGTGTGTGGAATATGTTTGTATATTTATGTCAATACCGTATTTAATTGCTACCACCCTCATTTAATTCAGCATAAGACTAACAGATGGGATTTTCTAAATTGCCTAAAGATATTTTGCAAAATACTAACTTGCTCTATATTTTTTTTTAAAATTTTATTTTATTTTTAAACTTTACATAATTGTATTAGTTTTGCCAAATATCAAAATGAATCCGCCACAGGTATACATGTGTTCCCCATCTGTATTTCTTTAGAGAAAGTTTAGTAATGTTGATAGCTCTGGTCATATTTCATTCTTAAGTCTTAAATCAGTCTTAGTGTAGATTCATGACAGGTAATTAGTACTGATTTGGAGGTTTCTTTTCCCATTGTTTGGAATTATGATTCCCATTATCTGGAGTCAGATGCAAACTATTGCAATTAGAAATAAAATATGAAATAACTTTCAACATCGTATGAAATTGTTTTTAAACTATGATGTTTCAAACTAAACTATTCATGATCATTCTTAAAATTTTGATTTAAAAAAAATTGTGATGTATGAGGGAAATCTATACATTATCTTTTTTTTTTTCTGTGTTTGATTTGAATGAATCTATTTGGTCAGACTCCAGATACAGGATTTTCTGGGCAATTTGTTACAAACCTCTACTGAAGACATTTTCTAACATTAGGTCAGTTGTCCAGAAGGATCTCAAATTCCCAGAATCCCATTCACTGGACCTTATTTTATACTGTGCAGAGACATAGGAGAAATATTTATTCTTCGGTCAACTTTCTCACTTTTTTTTTTTAAATTTTATTTTATTTTTAAACTTTACAATATTGTATTAGTTTTGCCAAATATCGAAATGAATCCGCCACAGGTATACCCGCGTTCCCCATCCTGAACCCTCCTCCCTCCCCTACCCTCCCTCTGGGTCGTCCCAGTGCACCAGCCCCAAGCATCCAGTACCGTGCATCGAACCTGGACTGGCGACTCGTTTCATACATGATATACATGTTTCAATGCTATTCTCCCAAATCTCCCCACCCTCTCCCTCTCCCACAGAGTCCATAAGACTGATCTAGCTAGTCTTTTATATTGCAATCCAAGCTTTATTTGGTTCACAACCTGATAATGGAAGATCAAAAAATGACAAAATCTGAGTAAGGTCTCATTGCTGATTTGATCCACCAGACTGTCAGGTATAGAATTAGTTGGCTTTTTGCAAATTCGATAACAATTTCTTTTAAAAAGCAAGTTTTACAGTGTCTGTGACATGCAGTAAAATGATTAATCTTGTTAACAAATCTATACAGGGATTTGTTTCTTTAAAATGTATCTCAAGCATCTTTTAAAGTGCGAGCTACAAGTATGCTATATTCTTAAAGAAAAAAGCTTCCAAAGGAAGTATGAGACAGCTACACGACACTGTCAAGAGTGGTTATATAACCGAAGAATCTAACTCTTTTAGTGTGGCAGTCTTCTACACATCTCTTCAACACAGTTGTCTCAGGGAAAAACAGTGTGATTATTGAGTTGCAAACTGAACCAGCCATGATTTTTCATGGAATACCATTTTTACTTGAACAACTAACAAACTGATTATTGAAACTTGGGTTTGTGGTCAGCATTTTCTCGAAAATGAAAGAAATGACCCTGTCACTCCAAGGAAAACACAGCATTTTTTGCAGGTGATAAAATTTGAGTTTTAAGTGAAAGAGTTGGGGAAAATTGATAACTGCCACCATTAGCTTGACAGCTTCACAGTGAAGAGGTCGGTGGTGGTAGTAATGGATGTGACTTTAATACCATAGACTGACATGTGTTGACATTTGAAGATTGTAGCAGAGTCAAGCAGTATTTTCTAAATGATTGTTGCATTTTAGTGTGCTAGTATGAAAAGATCACTGATTCTGAAAGGTTGAATCACGCGAAGACACCGGGATTCTTGGCCCCCGGAGGAGAAGAATTCAATCCGGGGCCAGAGATGAGGCTTGATCGCTCAGAGCTTTTGTGTAATAAAGTTTTATTAAAGTATAAAGGAGATAGAGAAAGCTTCTGACATAGGCATCAGAAGGGGGCAGAAAGAGTACCCGCTTGCTAGTGTTAGCAATGAAGTTATATAATCCAAAGAATGTCTCGAGGAGTAGGTCCTCAGACCTACTCCCATAATTTACGTTTTACGATAACACTGTCCTCAGGCAGGATGTTGCTACTGTTAAGTCACTTCAGTCGTGTCCGACTCTGACCCCATAGACGGCAGCCCACCAGGCTCCCCCGTCCCTGAGATTCTCCAGGCAAGAACACTGGAATGGGTTGCCATCTCCTCCTCCAATGCGTAAAAGTGAAGTCGCTCAGTCATGTCCTACCCTCAGCGACCCCATGGATTGCAGCCTACCAGGCTCCTCCATCCATGGGATTTTTCCAGGCAGGAGTACTGGAGTGGGGTGCCGGATACATCCTTGTAAAGACCAGGTCTACTCCCATAATTTACATTTTAAGATAACAGAAGGTTTAATCCAAAGACTGTCCTTAGGCAGGATACATTATTGTTATATAATCCTAAGGAATGTGGAGAAAGAAAAATAAATTTTGTCCTTTCTTCCTCCTTGAGAATTCCAGACCCCTCTCTCCTTGAGGACCCCTAGACTCCTTATCAACCTGCCTAAGAAATGACTCAATTCAGTGTCAGATTGTACATTGCAACTAACTTGAAGTTACCATTTGTCAAGATTGGATGTAGTATCAAGAACATACTTAACCTGGAAAGCATTAAACTATTTCTCTCTTTTCCAAGGGCGTAGAGGCTAGATTTTCTTCATGTGTTTTAACAACCTACTGTAATACATTGAATACAAAAGCAGATATGAGACTCAATTTTCAGTTAAGCTGGACAATAAAGATGTTATTTATGTTAAAATTTAGGTTTATTGTTAAAAGGAACAAATCTAAAAATTTTCTAACATAAATATCCCCCCAAGTGAACTTACTACTTCAAAGAAAACTGAGTGTTGCAATATTAACACGGGCGCGTTCAGGTAAAAAGTTTTGGAAAATATCTACCAGCATCAGCAGATAGTGAAGTTCTTTGGGATTCTTAATTTTAGGTGTAAAGTAGGAATTAGGTTTTACTGAAGGACCAAAATATTTTTAAGTTTTGTAGGCTCTATGATCTGTGTTACAACTAAGCAGCTCTGTGGGTGTTTCACAAAAGCAGCCTGAGATAAGATGTAAACAAATGACAGTGGCTATATTCCAGTAAAACTTTATTAAAAGTAAAAGTGGGCTACATTTGGCCCATGGGCTGTAGTTTGCCAACCCCTGATGTAAAGGGGCTCAGGCAAAAAAAAAAAAAAAAACAGAACTGCTGCATTAGACTAACATACTAGGTGGTTTAACAGATTTCAAGATGTTCAAGGAATTCCCTGGTGGTCCAATGGTTAAGACTCTTTGCTTCCACTGTAAGAAGAAAAAAAAAAACAGCTCCGGTGCCCTAATTGTTTTAATCTTATTGGGTTAGGAACACTTTTCATTACAGCCAAGGGACCAGCCCCAGCTTGCCCATTTTCCTCCCCATTTGTGTCTAAACTCCTGGCTATCTCACCATAGTTGCACCCTACACCCAGCACACCTACACCCAGCACACCTTTGGGAGTGTCAGGAAAATATTCATCACATTTTTGTGCCAACAAAGGGACTCTTTCTAAGCTTTTCACTAAGAACCCAGCTATAAGTTACTGAGGGCTTCAACTTGTCAGGGTTGTGTGTGTGTGTTTTGTATAATTTACACACCATAAAGTTCACCCATTTAAAATGTACAGTGTTTTTTTTGTACATTTAAGAGTCAACCATCACCATAATGTTATTGTAGAACGTTTCCATCATCATCACATACCCCCCCCATTCCACCCACGCCCCAACCCGCATTCAGCTCTGTTCCTCTTTTTTAAATCTTTCATTTTTCCCTGAGGGGTGTAAGTTAAAACCTGGGGGCTGGTCACCATCCAGCAGAGAACGCTGCAGCAGAGATGTTCTCCTTAGAGAGATTCCTCTAGTAGTGGTAGTTTTTCTTAGTTGCTCAGTCGTGTCCAACTCTGCGACCCCACAGACTACTGTAGCCCGCCAGGCTCCTCTGTCCTTGGGATTCTCCAGGCAAGAATACTGGAGTGGGTTGCCATTCCCTACTCCAGAGGATCTTCCCAAGGATCGAACCTGGGTCCTCCTGCATTGCAGGCAGACACTGTAGGTACCTGTGTGCATTATTTGTGCTCCAGTAAGGAAGGAACCATTGAGTAGTCCTCAAGTGGAGTCAGCCAGGGAGCAGGGGCACAGTTGGAAGGCAGACTACATACCCCTGCTCTTGCTTGAAGGTTCACCCAGCTGGCGTCCCGGAGTCTGCTCTGGGTGGATGCATGTCTGACTGCAGTGAGGGAGGACCTAGCTCCTGCCGCCCCTGCGCGCCTGTGCTTGGACCAGGGAGACGTCTGCACACATGGCACGGGCCCAAGCGGCGCCTGCCCGAGGCCCTACTAGGACCTGTTGCCAGAGCTGCAGCTCTAAGTATGTGGTTGCCTAGTGTGTGTGAACTTAATGCGAGCCATGTGAGGATTTGAATGCACGGTGTGTGAGAACGTGTGCATGCTGGGTGGGCAGGTGTGTGTGCACTGTGTTTGCAAGCTGAGTAAGGATGTGAGTGCATGCTGCGAGAAACTGCATTCCCTGTGTATGACACTGAGTGTATGCACTGCGTGAGGATGTGTGTTTACACTGGGATGTGTTCACTGCCTGCTGTGTGTAAGCACTGTATGGGGAACGGTGTCCATGCAGTGTGTTCTTTCGCGCTGTGAAGACCAGTGTACTCCTCGAACGTGCACGCGGTGTGTGGGAGCTCTGTGAGAACTAGTGTGCACATTGCATGTGCATGCCGTGTAGGCGTGATGCGTGAGAGTGGGTGTGCATATTGCTAAGTGCATGAGGTACGCGCCTGCTGCGTGAGGACCCGTGTGCACCTCGCGTGTGGACGCGGTACGCATGCGCAGCTTGAGAACCGGTGCGCACATCACACGTGCACGTCGTGGGGGGGACGCGCGCGGGTTCCACAGCGCGGCGGCAGGGGCAGTGCGCCTGTGCAGCCCCGGCATCCCGATGGAGCACGGTGTCGGCTACGCGGCGACAGCCGGGACGGAGGGGGCTACGCGGGCCCCTCCGCTTCCTGGGAAGATGGCCGAACCGGGCGCGGTGAGGACCTCACCGCCCAACCACCGGCCTTCAGGTAGGGGGCTCTCGGGCTGAGGCGAGCGCGTGGGCGCCTCAGGCCCCTGAGGGGGGCGGGGCGGGCCGCGCCGGGTGTGGGAGGCGGGGCACGGAGCGGGGCTAACATCCTCACCTGTGCCGGGAGTCGTCTAGGCGCGGGGTCCCAGGGCCGCGCCCCTCACGGCGCCGGTGACAGGGGGACACTCCCTCTCGGGTGACCTGAGTGAGTGGGTGCCAATGGGGGGTGGCTCAGGGCGGGTGGCAGGTGTGCTTGGTGTGAGGGGTGGAGGCAGAGGCCATGCTTGATGCCCTAGGGGCCCCGAGTGTCTGGCCCAGTCTCCTGGAGCAGCCGGCATGGGGGGCACCGGGGTTGGCCGAGCCGGCGCCGGGGGTCGCCGGAGCCTGCGCGCCCGCCCACTCTGCGTCTCGGGCGTCGAGCGCGAGCGGCAGCCCAGCTCTGTGCTTCGCGGCGTCCCCGGGGGGCCGAACCCGCGCGTCGCCCACTGGCGGAGCGGCCAGGTGCGAGCCCCTAGCCGGGTTCCCCTGCCGCCCGCTCGTGCCCGCGGAGGCCGCGGGTACACTGCCCCGGGGTCTGGCGGGGCCGCGCGGCGGATGAGCCCCTGGCCCTCGGGGCTGCAGCTGCTGGGAGCTGAGGAGGCACGGTCCCCGATTTTGGCTGCCCACAAACGAGCGAAGCGGGCAGAGATTTTGAGGACATTTGACGAAATTTCGATAAGCTAGTCTCAGGTCTTTTAACGTTCTGTAAAGTGGTTGCAGGTAGTGCGGGGGTGTAAGCAACGTGGAAACCGATTTCGTGTTTTTCCTGACAACACCTTTTTTTTTTTTTTTTTAAGTTAATGGGAGCTATTTTTAAGACATGTTTTTACCGCAGTATAGCATGCTTCCCACAAAAACGCACAGATCTTAAGTAGAGGATTTGGAGATTTATCACATCGTGAGGATCTGCGTATTTTATGTAAGGTATACCAAGGAAGGGAAGGAAATCAAGGGAAATGTTCTTGAATCACTTAAAACAAGATTTTCATGGGAGAAGTGGTATTTTTTTTTTTAATTGGGCCTTCATTTGTATCGTTTAGAAAAGGAGGGGATGGCTTAAATTTTTTCCCGGTTTGCGTTTTTCATCATGCATATTTTGAAAGGCAGAATTTAACAATTATCACAGGACTGTGATATAAATACTATAAACACATACTTCTGTTTTCGTCTTTTTTGCTTGAGAAACTCGGTCGCATCTGCTAGGGAAGAACCCAAAACCTACCCAGCCGTTAGAACCAGGTTGGGGGAGGGGAACCTAATAGAACAAAACATTGGGAAAGGAAGGTTGTTAAAATTCATCTTTTAATTCGGTCGAGAGTTTAAATAAGTAGGTAGTTTTGATGTTGTAGAGTCAAGGTGGAGCTGTATGGTTGGGCCTGAAATTCATCTGTGGTATTTTATTTTATTTGAAGGCACTTAATAAGAGAAAGCCCATGGACAGAGGAGCCTGGCGGGCTACAGTCCATGGGGTCGCAAAGATTCGGACACGACCTCGCGACTAAACAACAACCGCAAATAAGGGTACTAGTCTTATTAAGTTCTAGTTGAAAACTTTTATTGTAAAAAATAGCTTAAAGCTGTATTCCTTCATTTGACATCGGAAATACTGAAAGACATGTTCTGTGAAGGTTTAAAATATTTCAGGGACTTCCCAGGCAGTCCAGAGGGGAGTCCTTCCATTGCAGAGGGGAGGAGTTTGATCCCTGGTCAGGGAACTAAGATCCTGCAAGCCACCTGGTGCGACCCCAAACAAAAGATTTTTTAAAAGATAAAATATTTAATAAACTTCCATGTACATTAGGGTTGGTGTGGAAAAATTGAAGTATTCAATTTAGGTGTCAGGTAGTACAAGGGTTTGCTCTTTTAAAGCAGGTTTTGTGAGGCTAGGTGCTTTGAAAAATAATGTCATCCTCAGAGAAGTCTTGATGATTGAGGTTTTATGATTATCCATCCTGATAGTGATTATTCTTGGCCATCCAAGACTTTATCATTTGGGACCTGTTCCTGATGAGATTCAACCTGCATTTCTTGAGGATCAACCATTGTTCCTAAGTTTGTGCTGAGTGCTTTGAGGGCCAGAAAAGACAAATTCCGGAGATGTTTAGGCTCTCAGACAATTTCATAGTGGGGGGATATGGGCCGGCAAGTGGTTTTCCTGGGAGCTGGTGTAGAAGGTCTCATGGGAAAACCTTTCTGGTTGTTTCCTCTAGCAACAGGTTCTTCTGATATTGAAATCCTGTGCATTTTTCCCTATTATCCCTCAGTGATGCTTTCTTTCTTTCCCTTTACCTACACCCCAGGATGGAAATGACCAGAGTACTGTTCTCTTTAGTGCTTTTGTTATGTGCATGGTATAAGGAATGAGGTGCAAGCACCTGTTGCTTGAGTCTGCTTAGTACCTTTAGAAGGCAGGGAGAGGCAGCAGACTGTCACCGGAGTCTGTCAGACTGCCTTGGTGTCACACAGGTCCTCTGCTCCCCTCAGTCTGAAATGCGCCCTTCTTCACTTTTCCCATTGGCATTCACTTCCTCTAGGCCCCTCTCAGTCTGAATTAAGGAACTTCATCTTTTTGTGCCTGTAGCACCTGGAGGAAAGCACTCTTCTTGTTCCGCCCATGTGATGACATTAACCTTCCAGCTCCTATTGGCAGATGTTCGTTGGGTGCCCACTGTAAACAGAGGCCTGACTGCCTGGGTGTGAATGCCATATCTCCTCTTCCTGCTTTCTTACCTGCAGAGACATTGTTGAGCTTCAGTTTTCTCACCTTTAAAATGGGTGTAAGAACACCATGGTGGGGGGAAGGAATAGAAGCACTGCTTTGAAGATGAAGGAATTAGTAGCTGTAAAGCAATGCTTGACACAGTAAATGCTCGAGCTGGTCATTCAGTGTCCATTCAATTAGATGATCAGCTTGAGAGTAAGGCCTGGGTCCAGGTTACAGGTGCCTCTCACAGTGCCACCTGGTGCAGAGAGTGGCTGGATGGTCATCCTACTCATCCTCAAAGTTTTTGCACACAGTAGGTCTGTAGCTGATGTTCGACGCTCCACTGGGTTGAGTAAATACTCACAAGTTGGATTAAAGAAGTGTGTCGGTGGAGGAGATTGAAATAATGGAATTACAGAACATGTTGAACTTTACAGTGCTTTCTGCAGGTAAATACTGTTTCCTAAGTTGAATTCATTTGCCCGTGGTTCCCTGGTCAGGAGGGAATTGCTTTGAGGTGAGAGTCCCTTGGACATCAAGGAGATCCAACCAGTCCATACTAAAGGAAATTAGTCCTGAATATTCATTGGAAGGACTGATGTTGAAGCTGAAACTCCAATACTTTGGCCACCTGATGTGAAGAACCGACTCACTAGAAAAGACTCCGAGGCTGGGAAAGATTGAAGGCAGGAGGAGAAGGGGATGACAGAGGATGAGATGGTTGGTTGGCATCACTGACTCAGTGGACGAGTTTGAGTAAGCTCCGGGAGGTGGTGATGGACAGGGAAGCCTGGTGTGCTGCAGTCCATGGGGTTGCAAAGAGTTGGACACAACTGAGCGACTGAACTGAACTGTCCCTGCTCACCTCCCACCCAGATTAGGCGAATGGAAGGGTGCAAACTGGAAGTTCAGGAGAGACTCCCCTGGGGACCACAGTAGGGTGGGACCAAGTTGGAAAGGTTGAGAGTCCGGCCCCAAGAAATTCAGAGTTCTTCATCCTCTCTCAAAGTTGCATATGAAACTTTTTTTTTTTAATTGTCCAGCCGCGTAGCTTGTGGGATCTTAGTTCCCCAGCCAGGGATTGAACCCCTCAGTAATGAAATCACAGAGCCCTAACCACTGGACCCACAGGGAATTCCCTACAACCATTCTTGACCACTCTAATACTAAAATTGTTTGAACCTAAGAAGAACGAGTTGAGCTTGTGCACGTGTTCTAACATCATGAGTCCCTTTGGCCTCGAGAAAGACATTCCCACTCCTCTAGGTCAGGAGACAGAGAGACAAAGTTGCATTTGGTCTGGGGCTTCTGTTCTGGCTTTGTTGAGTGATGGCACTGATGGACTTGGACTTGGCAGAACCTTCAGGGCAAACTCCTGAAAGCCTGTCTGACTATTAACTGTTTATTTTTTGATATCCTGAGCCTGGTGACACAACTGGTCAAAGTCTGTCATTTCTGTCTCTAACCCTCTTTCCTCTCCAAAATTAAAGAATGTTTTCTTCTCATCCAAATGCCCCATCTTCTAAAGTGGTTCATTTTTTGAAAGAACATTTTATCTTCTTTTTGAAAAATTATTTATTTTTAATTGAAGGATAATTCCTTTACAACATTGTGTTCATTTCTCCCATATATCAACATGAATCAGCCATAGGTATACATATGTCTCCTCCCTCTGGAACCTCCCTCCCACCCCTCTAGGTTGTCACAGAGTACCAGGTTGAGCTCCCTACATCATACAGCAAATTCCTATTGGCTATCTATTTTATATATGTTAATATATATGTTTCCATGCTACTCTCTCAATTCGCCCACTCTCTCCTTCCCCCACTGTGCTACAAGTCTGTTCACTGCGTCTGCATCTCCATTGCTGCCCATATAGGTTCATCAGCACCATCTTTCTAGATTCCATATATATGCGTTAATATACAATATTTATTTTCCTTTTTATGATGCCACTCTGTATAACAAGCTCTAGGTTCATCCACCTCATTAGAACTGATTCAAATGCATTCTTTTTATGGCTGAGTAATATTCCATTGTGTATATGTACCACAGCTTCTTTATCCGTTCATCTGTCGATGGACATCTAGGTTGCTTTCATGTCCTGGCTATTGTAAATAGTGCTGCAGTGAACATTGGGGTACATGTGTCTCTTTCAGTTACGGTTTCCTCAGGGTGTATGCCCAGCAATAGGATTGTTGGGTCATATGGTAGTTTTGGGCTTCCCTGGTAGCTCAGCAAGAATTCATTCCTAGTTTTTTAAGGACTCTCCATACTCTTCTCCACAGTGACATTTTGCCTTCTGTATTAGCTGTACTAATTGACTTACACAACAGAAGGATTTTCAGGGCTGAATCAGGTAGATGAGAGATGGAGTTTTCTGGTGGATGCTGGTCAGTAGTCTGGTGGGCTTTGTTGGGAGGATTTAATAGGATAGAACTCATAATGTGCTCAGCACAGTAAGCACTCACAGGGCAGGTGGTATGATTTGGCAGCTGTGTTTCAAGAGTGGGGAACCACAAGTTGCCAGTTTTCTTATGGCGCAGATTTGAAAGTCCTAGAATGCCCTTTCTGCTGCATTTGGTGGTCAAAGCAAGTCACAGAGCCAGCCCAGATTCAAGGGGAGGGGAAATATACTCCACCTCTTGAGGTGATGTGTGATAAGCACCTACTGGAAGAGGAGGAATCTCCCTTTCTAGAGGTTCTCTACTGTAACACGTGAGTACCTTGAAATTGAGATGTTAAGTAAGGGAATTCCTTGACTTGGTGCATTCACTGCCAGGGCCTGGGCTTGATCCCTAGTCATGGAACTAAGATCCTGCAAGCCACGAGGCTCAGCAAAAAAAAAAAAAAGGTTTAAATAAGTTGGTCAAGGTCACACATTAAGTGGCAAGCCAGGGCTCAAACTCAAATGTGTTTGACTCTAGAGTTAAGTATTTTTAATCTCCATGCCTCTGTTCTATTCCAGATAGATTATAACAAACTCCTTTTGTGCATGGGCTATGCCTCCCACATTTTCTGTACCCTACTCAAGATGTAGCTTAGTACTGTTGATACACATTTTATGAAGATTTTGTGTGCCTTTTTTATAGTACACAGTTACTTTTCTGTATAAAGTTGATGATCTTCATTTCTTAGAACTACAGCAAAAATTGTATCAACAAAAATGCTTAGAGGGAGAGAAGTTTCATTTAACAGAATTTCTTGTTTGCCAGATTCCAGGATATCAATGGGTATCAGATTGCTTTGTCAAATAGCTACAAATGTTTCTAAATATGTGCTCTCAATTTATATCATTACTCTGTACAATAATGAACCATAAGGAGTCTGGCATCTGTCCACAGGCCACACTCTGAGTAGTTTTGCCCTGGACTAGCATTTCCCACAGAGAAGGCAATGGCACCCCACTCCAGTACTCTTACCTGGAAAATCCCATGGACGGAGGAGCCTGGTGGGCTGCAGTCCATGGGGTCACTAAGAGTTGGACACGACTGAGAGACTACACTTTCACTTTTCACTTTCGTGCATTGGAGAAGGAAATGGCAACCCACTCCAGTGTTCTTGCCTGGAGAATCCCAGGGACGGGGGAGCCTGGTGGGCTGCCGTCTCTGGGGTCGCACAGAGTCAGACACGACTGAAGCGACTTAGCAGCAGCAGCAGCATTTCCCAAAGGGTGTGATACACAAGATGATTTAGATTACATGTGGACAAACTTATCTTCTCAGTTTTAGATTAATAGTTCTGTGGATTCTTTCCTTGTGTTGTAAAAGTACAACTAATACATCAAACTAATTTCATGAATATTTTCAGCATCAAGTAAAATATGAAAAAAATATTCAATTTAAAGAAAACTACTGAGTATAAGTTGGTGCTAGCTAATACAAATAGAATGCTAGCTTTAACTAACTCAGTATATCCAAAATATTGTCATTTCAACATGTAATCAATATAAAGAATTATTAATGAAATATCTCACATTTTGTCCTTTGCACCAAGTGTTCCAAAACCAGTGGAAGACTTGACACTTCCAGCTCATCTCTACGTGGACTAGTCAACAGTTCAGGTGCTCAGTAGTCACTGTGGCTAGTGGCTCACATATTGGACATGGTGATCTAAAACATTTTCCTCATGGCAGAAAGTTTTGTTGGTCACATAGGGCACCATGGCATTGAGTGTCGCGTGTAGAACAGGATGTATGCTGCAGTATTCTGCCTATCGTAGCTCTCTTGTGTGGAAATGAAAAGATGCTTTGATAAAATGTCCTCCCCTGCAATAAGGCAAAACCTGCCTGGACCCTCAGGCTCCCAAGGGGAGAGGCTGCTTTTGCTTTCCCCATTGTGGGCAGGTGCCAAGGTCCTGATACGGATTATTGTCTTGGATTATTCACAACGTGTGGAAAGGGAGTAGGCTTGGCTTCCTGGTAAATGTTGGGCTGTCATCATGGAAAAGCATGGTATAATATTGATGGAACAGTGGGAGGAGAGTGGTATTAGCGCGCACACTACGCATTCAGTGTCAGGTCCAGTGGGGAGCCCCCTCTTCAGGGTGGGCTCTGTGAGGCCAGGTCTGGCCGTTCCCCCAAGGCTAACATTGTGCCTTCCTAGCTCCTGTTCACAGAAGCCACTCTCTGATTATGATCACCAAGTTCTTGTTGACTGACAGGACACACCCCCTAACTGTGGAGACCACGTAAGTGAACAGTTTCAGGGAATGCAAGGGCCAAGCCACCTCCTGTATCCCAGGTTTGATGATGTGAGGAAGCTGGCACTAGCTCTAGGGGAACATACTGGGCAGGGCCAGGTAACCCACACTCGCTTTCAGGGCCTGCAGGACAAGTCCCTGCCCAGACCAAGTTGTCCCCATCCTGAGCAATTGATCTGTCTTTGCCTTTGGTACCGAGTTAACTGTTGGTTTAGCAGGTCAGCCAGTGTGCAACACCAACTTCTATGGTAGATCTATTAAATGCATTTTCTTATCCCTGCCCTTGTTTTTTTCTCTTTCTCTCCCACTTTTCATATGCATTTTTGCTATATTTTGTATAAGCAGAAGGAAGGAGAGAGGAGGACATAAAGGAATACCTGAAATTAATAAATACAGAGCAGGAAATGCCCCTATAGCTTGAATTTTTCACCAGACACCAAAAGTCCTTTATTAAGTAGTACTATGTGTCTTTGTTTCAAAACAACACTTTAATACGTACCCATAACTGGAAATAACCATCTGAATCATAAACTGCGTGAAACAGGATTCTCCTGCTGTGCTTATTTTTAAAAACACCTCCCACTACACACACACACACACACACAAGATTGTGCTATATTCTCTTCCCTTAGCACCTAGGCCTGTGCTTTCAGTATTCCACTGACTAGAGAGGCAAATGTCCTTGTGCAGGGGGGCAGTGTCTCCTCTTATGAGAGTTTGCACTTCTCTACCTTGTTAATTGTGTGTTCGGTTCTCTTGAGCACCAGTCAGGGGTGACAGTTTGTGGTGAAATATTATAACAGCCTTCAGTGGAAGCTTTCTTTGCACGCGGGTAATTTTTGCTCATGTAGATATCTGTTATGAACAAAACTTTGTTCATTTTCTTTAGTTAGGTAACCAATATTATTGAAGTAGATTTAGTTATATCCTCAGACAAAAAGCCCTCTTTAAAATATTTCTGATTCTAATTGCAGTTTTCTTACTGCGAAACATGTTCCTGCTCTTTTTTTCCCCCCTCCTCAGTTCAGTTCAGTTCAGTCGCTTAGTCATGTCCGACTCTTAGTGACCCCATGAATTGCAGCACGCCAGGCCTCCCTGTCCGTCACCAACTCCTGGAGTTCACTCAAACTCATGTCCATCAAGTTGGTGATGCCATCCAGCCATCTCATCCTCTGTCATCCCCTTCTCCTCCTGCCCCCAATCCCTCCCAGCATCAGAGTCTTTTCCAATGAGTCAGCTCTTCGCATGAGGTGGCCAAAGTACTGGAGTTTCGGCTTTAGCATCATTCCTTCCAAAGAACACCCAGGACTGATCTCCTTCAGAATGGACTGGTTGGATCTCCTTGCAGTCCAAGGGACTCTCAAGAGTCTTCTCCAACACCACAGTTCAAAAGCATCAATTCTTCAGCACTCAGCTTTCTTCACAGTCCAACTGTCACATCCATACATGACCACTGGAAAAACCATAGCCTTGACTAGATGGACCTTTGTTGGCAAAGTAATGTCTCTGCTTTTGAATATGCCATCTAGGTTGGTCATAACTTTTCTTCCAAGGAGTAAGCATCTTTTAATTTCATGGCTGCAGTCACCATCTGCAGTGATTTTGGAGCCCAGAAAAATAAAGTCTGACACTGTTTCCACTGTTTCCCCATCTATTTGCCAGGCGGGAAGTGATGGGACCAGATGCCATGATCTTCATTTTCTGAATGTTGAGCTTTAAGCCAACTTTTTCACTCTCCTCTTTCACTTTCATCAAGAGGCTTTTTAGTTCCTCTTCACTTTCTGCCATAAGGGTGGTGTCATCTGCATATCTGAGGTTATTGATATTTCTCCCGGCCATCTTGATTCCAGCTTGTGCTTCATCCAGCCCAGCATTTCTCATGATGTACTCTGCATATAAGTTAAATAAGCAGGGTGACATACTCCTTTTCCTATTTGGAACCAGTCTGTTGTTCCATGTCCAGTTCTAACTGTTGCTTCCTGACCTGCATATAGGTTCTCAAGAGGCAGTTTCCACTTCACTTGATTTTGTTTTAGGCAGTCATGAATTATTTCTAAAGAATAATTGCTTCTTATTAATGGTCCATTAATTTCTGCATATGGAGGAGGGCATGGCAACCCACTCCAATTTTCTTGCCTGGAGAATCCCATGGACAGAGGAGCCTGGCGGGCTATAGTCCATGCAGTCACAGAGTCGGACGGACACGATTGAGCTACTAACCGCAATTTCTGTGTATCCTTAATCTTCTGGGGTGAGAGTAACTCTTTTTACCGCAAAACAGTCAAGGGAGTGAAATGAACTGTTTCACTCTACCCTAATCAGCTTATATTTCTTTTTTTCCCCCAGCTTCCATTTTTCTTACTTGTCTTTTACTTTCTCTCAGTTTTGGTTGAGAGACCCAAGAAGACCCAGTACCTTTCTACTAAAGAGTGTTGAATGTCCTGTGTGGTACATAATTTTACTTTTATTAGCTAAAAATGAAAAGGATTCTTGCCCCCTTTTTAAAGGTGTATAAAGATGCCCTGTAGTGGTGCATAAAGATTTCAGAGTTAGTATCTCTTATGATCAGGCCAATTCAAGCAGGAGATACTATACACAGTGCTGTCCAGTAGAACTTTCTGTTCTCCAGGTGTTCCAAATGGTAGCCACTTGCTACTTGTGGCTATTGAGCAGTGAGGAACTGACTTTTTGTTTGTATCTGATTTAAAATAATGTTAATAGCCATATGTGGTAACAGCTCCTGAATTGGACTCTGCAGTTAACTAGATGTTTACTGACCTTGCCAGGTTGGATCAGAAATGAGGAGTGTGTTTTGGGCTCAAACAAATTCCTTCAAACCCATCTATTCTTTTTTTTCTTTAATTTAATTTTTATTTTATTTTATTTTTATTTTATTTTGGAGTATGGTTAATTTAGTTTCAGGTGTACAGTAAAGTGATTCAGTTACACCTATACATATATCCATTCTTTTTCAGATTCTTTTCCCATATAGATTATTGCAGAATGTGAATAGAGTTCCGTGTGCTATACAGTAGGTCCTTGCTGATTATCTATTTTATATATAGTATTATGTGTATGTTAATGCCAAACTCCTAATTTGTCCCATCTCTTACTGGTTTCTTCTCTACAAGCTCTGGTATTTAGTACTTGTTATTCAGGTCCTCTCAGATGTGCACAGGCCACCAAGACCAGAACTGGCATTTAAGCTCTTGTGGTTCACATCTTGTCTGCAGTGCCATGATAGATCTACCAGGCAAGACTTATTTCTGGCTCCTGGGAGCCCTGGGTTGCCCTCTTTGTCCCTGCTTCAGTTTTGGTTACACAGCTTGGTTGGAGGAGAAGCCAGATTGACTTCTAAGGCATCATCAGATCATGAGATGAAATATTGAGCTTTGCAGAATATGAATGGGCTATGGGGAGAACTTTTCCAGGAGGATGTTGGCAGGGACTGAGATCACAGGAGAAGCCCATTGTGGAAGGTGAGGGTGGTGAGGGGAGCCATGAGGAAGGAATCAGTTCTCCCTTCTCTAGGACATGCTCACTAAAGTAGGCGAGCCTCAGCGCTCTCATCCAGCTTGCTCCTCACAACTGTGGCATCATGTGCTGGCCTGGGAGAAGAACTTGGTTACTTGTGAGTGCACTGGTACTTTAGGTCATCTGACTAATGCTTTCCAACTCTGACATGCTGTGGTCCTCCACTGCCAGCCTAGAAGGCTGGGGAAAAGGTAGTCTGGTCTTGCCCACTCTGATTAGCAGGATCACCAGCCATGTGGGCTTATTAACCAGCAGACTTACCAGGCTTCCCTTCTCCTCCCATTACAACCAAGGCAGGGGGTTCTGTGTCCATCTCTCATGACCCCATCCCTATTGCCAATGCCTAGGTAAGACCCTGTCATTTAGGGCACAGCCATTATCACAGGAACCTCAGGGGTCTCTGTTCACATCACCCTCCTGCCGTGGATCCATCGTGTTGCACTTTTGTGTGACCTTCTGTGACATCAGCCTAGCCTAAGCACAGTCTAAACTTCTGCTGGGGTTTCCCAGGTTAGTTGGTGGCTTCCCAGGTTGGTTGTGTTGGAACAGGGCTCCTGCTTACCGCTCCAGCATCCTTCTCTGGTCAGTGATTGCCCCCAGCTGGTTGTCTCCAGCACTCTCTGCACCCACATGTGCCTCACTGCCCATGCTCACGCTTGGCTCACATCTCACCTCATCCCTGAAGCCTTTCCCGACCACACACACTTTGGGTGGGTTTTTCTTTTCTCTTCCATTTCTGTTATGGTGTTGATAACACTGATTCAGGTAAATAAGATCACGTGGAAATAAACTTGGGGTTGGCATTTGGAAAGTAAAGTGCACAGATCTTAAGCACACAGTCTGATGAATGTTTACATGTACATCCATGTAACCAACACCCAGATCAAGAAACTAAATATTTCAAGTACCCAGATGGCTCCCCTGGGCCTCCTGCTAGACAGAACTCCCTAAAGGTGGCCATTGTTCTCACCTCTTTTCACTATAGGTTAGTTTTACTTGTTTTTGAGGTTTATATAAATAGATTCTTATAGTATGTACATTAATATTACAGCAAAATATACATCACATAAAATTTATCATTTTAGCCATTTTTAATGTACAATTAAGTAGCAGCAAGTACATTCACATTATTGTACAACCATCACCACCATCCATCTCCAGAACTTCTTAATCAAGTATTTAGTTTTTTTATGTGCCTGTTTTTTTCCTTTCAGAATTATGTCTATAAGAGTCACCCATGATGTTGCAGATATCAGTGGTTCATTTCTTTTTATTTCTGGGTAGTATTAGATTATCTGACTATACATACTACAATTTGTTTTATCCATTCTCTTGCTGATAGACAGTTATTTCCAGTTTTCTATTGTGAATAAAACTGCTATGAGCATGCTTGCACATATCTCTTGGTGCCCATACATGTGCATTTCTGTTGTGTGCATTACTAGGAGTTGAATTACTGGGTCAGAAGGTAAGCATATGTTCAGCTTTTGCTGATAGCGCCAAACTGTTTTCCAAACAGTTGGAAGTAGTTCCCTATTGCTGTTATAACCAGTTACCACAAATTTAGTGGCTTATAGCAATGTGAATTTATTATCTTATAATTCTGGACATCAGAAGTGCTAAAGTCAAGGTGTCAGCAAAGTCTTTCTGGAGGCTCTAGGGGGAGAATCCATTTCCTTGCCCTCTCCAGCTGCTGGAGGCTGCCTGCACCCCTTGGGTTGTGCCCCTTCCTCCATCGCCAGGGCTAATAGCATAGCATCTTCCAGTCTCCTTTTCTCTCCAATTTCTGCTACCATTGTGATGTGTCCTCTCTCTCACTCCTACCTCCCTTGTGATTACGTGGGGCCCAGCTGGAAAATCCTGCATAGTCTCCCCATCTCAAGATCCTTACCTTAATCACATCTGCAGAGGCTTTTTTGTCACAGAAGGTGACATTTTCATGGGTCCAGGGCTTGGAACGTGGGCTCCTCTAGGGGGCTGTTACTCTGCCTGCCGTTCTGTATCCCCACCAGGAGGGCGTGAGAGCCCCAGTTCTTGTCCATCTTTGTCAGTGCCTGCTCTTGCCGGTCTTTTTCGTTGCAGTCATTTGGAGCGGACGTTGGGGCACATACACAGCTGCCTCCCCCAGGCAGTGTGTCCTCCTTTGCTTTGATACAAATTTATTGAGCTGATCATTATTACATTATAAATATGTGTTTACATGCCTCTGTCTTGGCCAAACTGTACACTTTTTCGTGAGACAAATCTCAGAGTAGCCAGTACAATAAGTGCTCCTTGGAGAGTAAGAAATTACTAAGGGCAGTTTTCAGCAGAGAACTGAGCAAAGCTAAAGGTGTAGATGAGAGCCTATGCTTACAATCCCATCTCTGGCTCAAGGTGGGTTTTCTCCCAAACAAAAATAGGACCAGAGCAGAGAGCCTTGTTTCTAACTTCTGCACACTCTTCTCTCCCAAGGTAGTTACTCTTTAAGTGAGCAGTGCCCTAGAAGGGGATATGGGCCTCAACTCCTGAGGGCCTTGGTTGGAAATGACTTCAGCGTGTATGTAAATGAGAGAGGGCCGTACAGTCCCACAGGCCGCCTTATGGGGAGGGTGAACTTGGACCTTGCACAGAGACTTGGGTTTTCCTTCTCCCTGGACTTGGCTCGTGTAGCAGCACGCTGCAGCTTCTTGCCTGCGGGAGGAAGACCTTTCAAGGTAAGCCGGGCATCCTTGACCCCAGGGAATGTCACGTGTGTAGACTGAAACCTGCCGTGGAAACTTCAGGCTGGGATTGCTGAGGATGGCGGAGGCAGAGTGAAAGTGATTTTGCGATGCCCCTGGACATGGCAGGGTGGGCACAGCAGTCCTGGGGCTGGCGAGCCTGATCTGGAAGGTGGGACAAGTGTGAGACAAAGGCAGACAGGGTTGTGGCTCCTTCGGGAGCATCTGGACATGAGGGGCCACTTCCTATGCTTGTTTGTGATGCTCTCCTTGGCTGGGCATGCACCTGGCTGCAGGAAGGTGCTCAGGTTTCAAGGCCTCAGGCTTCTGTTTCCAGGCGCTGGGGTGTTTGTAGCGGGCCTGGCTGCCATGACTTTGACCATCGGGTGTGGCGTGTGCATGAGGAGCTTGCCAGCCACATGGCAGAGGACTTTCCCGGCCCTTGTGGGAAAACCTGTGTCACTGACTGAGCCTTGGCTGGTCAGCACTCAGATCCTGAGGGAGTCGGTCTTCTGAGAAAACTACTGTCTCAGGGTAAATGCTCCTGGGACAGGCTGAGCAGGGCTGGTGCTGGGGACCCCCTGGCCTTCAACTGCTCTGCCTGCTGTATTCAAATTGCAGAGAAACTCAGGTGCCTGCATTCCTGCTGAGCCCTGTCCCTCTAGGACTTAAACCTTGCTCCCTCTTTGTTCCTTGTCATCTTGGACCAAGGAGGTTAAGAGCCTGATCGCTTGGAGTCCCCTCCTCAGAATCCAGATCTGGGCACCTGCAGAGACAACACCTTGAGAACATTATGATAAGTGAAATAAACCAGTTACAGAAAGACAAATACTGCATGTTTCCACCTCATGAGGGTACCCAGAAGAGTCAAATTCATAGCATCAAAGAATGTAATAGTGGTTGCCAGGGGCTGAGGGGAAATGGAGAGTTACTCATCAGTGGGTATAAAGTTTCAGTTAAATAAAATTAATAAGTTCTAGAGATTTGCTGTTCAACCGTATTGTACACATTGAACTTTTTTAAGAGTGTAAGTATCATGTTAAGTATTCCTACCACAATAAAATTTTTAAAAAATTTTGATGAGTTTATCACTTACCTTCTTCTGATCAGGTACTAGTGTGGCCACTAACTTGCTGTGGGGCTGTGGGTTAGTTTCATGGTCTCTTCCAGACACAACTTCTTATGAATATAGTAGCAAATTCCTCACAGAGTTGACAGGAGGATTATATGAGGTAATGAATGCAAAGTGCTTAGTGTGGTGTCTTGCATGTAGCTATGCTCCTTGAGGTCACGGGTATCATTGTCATCATCTGTGCATTGAGTACAACATGTCTATGAACATAAAAATTATATGTTTGTATATAATATATGTTGTATATTATGCAACATATATATATTGTGTATATATATATACACACAACATATATACATTGTATACAACATGTATATATACGTTGTATACAGCATATATATTGTGTATATATACCTTGTATATATACGTTGTATTTATTTTATATATTATTATATAAAATATAAAATTATATATAAAAATATATATTTATTATTATATATATACACACAATGTATTTTGTGTGTGTGTGTATATATAATGTTGTATATAATATAAGTATATTGATAATGATAAATACTGGTATTGCCTTTCAAGGACCTAGTGACCTACTGAGCTGTGCTTTCTCTAATTTACTTATAATCCAAGTTTAGCACTGAAAACTAGTAGAACACTTTCAAACACCATACACAAAAATAAACTCAAAATGGATTAAGGATCTAAACGTAAGACCAGAAACTATAAAACTCTTAGAGGAGAACATAGGCAAAACACTCTCCGACATAAATCACAGCAGGATCCTCTATGACCCATCTCCCAGAATATTGGAAATAAAAGCAAAAATAAACAAATGGGACCTAATTAAAATTAAAAGCTTCTGCACAACAAAGGAAACTATGAGTAAGGTGAAAAGACAGCCTTCAGAATGGGAGAAAATAATAGCAAAGGAAGCAACTGACAAAGAACTAATCTCAAAAATATACAAGCAACTCTTGCAGCTCAATTCCAGAAAAATAAACAACCCAATCAAAAAATGGGCCAAAGAACTAAATAGACATTTCTCCAAGGAAGACATACAGATGGCTAACAAACACATGAAAAGATGCTCAACATCACTCATTATCAGAGAAATGCAAATCAAAACTACAATGAGGTACCATTTCACGCCAGTCAGAATGGCTGTGATCCAAAAGTCTACAAGCAATAAATGCTGGAGAGGGTGTGGAGAAAAGGGAACCCTCTTACACTCTTGGTGGGAATGCAAACTAGTACAGCCACTGTGGAGAACAGTGTGGAGATTCCTTAAAAAACTGGAAATAGAACTGCCTTATGACCCGGCAATCCCATTGCTGGGCATACACACCGAGGAAACCAGAATTGAAAGAGACACATGTACCCCAGTGTTCATTGCAGCACTGTTTATAATACCCAGGACATGGAAGCAACCTAGATGTCCATCAGCAGATGAATGGATAAGAAAGCTGTGGTACGTATACACAATGGAGTATTACTCAGCCATTAAAAAGAATACATTTGAATCAGTTCTGATGAGGTGGATGAAACTGGAGCCTGTTATACAGAGTGAAGTAAGCCAGAAAGAAAAACACCAATACAGTATACTAACGCATATGTATGGAATTTATAAAGATGGTAATGATAACCCTGTATGCAAGACAGCAAAAGAGACACAGATGTATAGAATAGTCTTTTGGACTCTGTGGGAGAGGGAGAGAGTGGGATGATTTGGGGGAATATCATGGAAACGTGTATAATATCATATAAGAAATGAATCACCAGCCCAGGTTCGATGCAGGATACAGGATGCTTGGGGCTGGTACACTGGGATGACCCAGAGGGATGGTACGGGGAGGGAGGTGGGAGGGGGTTCAGGATGGGGAACACGTGTACACCCGTGGCGGATTCATGTTGATGTGTGGCAGAACCAATACAATATTGTAAAGCAATTAGCCTCCAATTAAAATAAATAAATTTAAATTTAAAAAAAAAAGTATAAAACTGGACCGTGAAGCTATAAATGAGCAAACAATTACAGCTAGAGGACTGGAGACAGTCTCTGTGTGCATGGGAATGACTACCACTGTCACTTGCACTTAGGTGCCCATGGCCAGCAGGACAGCACTGCCAGGCACTCGGCAAATAGTCCCTGGGGGCCCCTCTTAGCTGTGCTGTCCAGCTTCTGCACAGGAATGTTACTGCTGTTTGTGCCACTCAGAGCTTAATTTACACACTGAAATTCTTAAAGTATACAGTTGTGTATTCAGGAGCCAATACAGCTAATGACATTCCTTTTCCCCTTCCTGTATGTCAGACTCTCATCCTTGGTCCTATTTTTCATTGTTCTTGCTGAGTTCTCTCTGCCCACTTTGTGCAGTTATCATCTTTCCAAAGAGGACATGGGAGAAGAGAGGGACACTCTTATTTTTTGCCATGTACCCCTCTTTGACACCCTTTGCTAGATGCTTCACTCCACAAATTGGCCCAGAGCTCAGGAGAAGGTCATCTGACTTTCTGGAACTATGGAAACTGCATTTGGCTTTTGGCAAGACAGGAGAGTTGGGTGGTGTGCTGTATGTTTTTAAGTTTGGGATTTTAGACTCTGTGCTGACCAATTATGGTAGCCAGTTGCTATGTGTGAATATGTAAATTAGTTACAATTCAGTAAAATAAATAATTCAACTCCCCAGTTGCACTAGCAGCTAGTAACTCCAGTATTGGACAGCACAGATACTGAACATTCCTGCCACTGCAGAAAACTCCATAAGACAATGCTGGTCGTGAGGGATCTTACAGTTGCAGGCTGTTTAATAGAGTGGAAAGCAGAGATATTTATCTGTGCTGTTCTGTTTTTGATTCTTCTTCCAAATGACAAGGTTAAATGTATAAGCATTAAATCTTAACTACCTAATGGGTTGAAACCTGACTAATGCAATTAAAATGTTTCAGCCTCAAATTTGTAATATAAAAAGGGTGTTTGCTCTCTGAAGTCCTTTTTGTAGTGCCTTATTACCTTGAAGCAGATATCAAGTATGAATTCTTAGATGTGAAGGCCCTGATTTTTTAATTGGTTTTTATTGTAGTAAAATATACATAACATAAACTTTGGCATTTTAACCATTTTAAGTGTACAATTCAGTGACATTAAATGCATTCACAGTATTGTGTAACCATCACCATTATCTATTTCTAGAACTTTTCATCATCTCAGGCAGAAATTCTGTATCATTAAGTAACTCCCCATTATCCCCTCCCCCATGTCCCTGGTAACTAATATTCTACTTTCTGTCTCTGTACTTTTGCCTATTCTAGATACCTCCTCATATAAGTAGAATCATACAATATTTATCCCTTAGTGATTGGCTTATTTCACTTAGCATGATGTCCCCAAGGTTCATCCATTGTTGTATCGTGTATCTGAATTTCATTCTTTTTAAGAGCTGAATAATATTCTGCTATATGTATAAACCACATTCTGTTTATCTATTCATCTGTCAATGGATACTTGGGTTGCTACCACCTTTTGACTGCTGTGAATAATAGTGCTGTGAAATGGGTGTGCAGGTATTTTTCTGAGACCCTGCTTTTATTTATTTATTTTAATATTTATTTTTATTTTTTTATTTGGCCGTTCCAGGTCTTAGTTGTGGCACGTAGGATCTTCTGTCTTTGTTGCAGCATGTAAACTCTTAGTTGTGGCATATGAGATCTAGTTTCCCAACTAGGGATTGAACCTGGGCCCCCTGTATTGGGAGCACAGAGTCTTAGCCACTGGATCACCATGGAAGAAGTCCTGAGACCCTGCTTTTCATTCTTTGGGGTATATACCCAGAAGTGAAATTGCTGGGTCCTGTGGTAATTCTGTGTTTGTCTCTAATTTTTTAAACAGTTTAAAAATTATTTTGAGGTATTGTCCATATAACATAAATCTCAACCCTGTGAAGTGTATACAGTTCAATGGTTTTTAATATATTCACAAGGTTGTGCAATCATCTCCACTAGTCACTGATTTTTATGACCTCTGAGGAACTAGAGTGGGAGAGAAAATCTTGAAGGTGGCTTGGGTGTAAGGAAGGGCGCTTTCAGGATTAGTATGAAACTTTTAAAAAGAAGTATCTTTGCACCAGATCCTTAAAATGCCACCCAGGCTTTAGGAGGAATACTCTGCCCACTGTAGGGCTTTAGGACCAAAAATCAGAAAGGCTCCCCTGCCACCTGACATATTTTCAGCTACTTATGAGGCCTTGTTTTATGGAACAGGATATTGAACAACCTCACAAATGGGTCACCTCCTCAAGAATACTCTGAAAGCCTGCTTCTGTAGGATTGGGCCGGCTTTTATGTGGCTTTTTGCTGCTTTGTAGCACCTCCTGTGTTTGTTTTGTCAGATGTCCTTGCCTGGCTTGGAACTGGTTCTCTTCCTTCTCTGGTTCTGATCCCATATTCTGCAACTACTTTGTTTTCAAACATGAAACAGATTGTTTACCAAAAAATGCCTTATATATTTAATTTTTAGATTTTAGATTGCTCTGCTTTGAAGCAAACAATAAAACTCATCCACTTTTGTTATAACCTACCATTCATACATACCAGGGTGCTCTGATTTTCACTGGTTCTGCTTATGTACTTGTGGTTTGTAACATTTGTTACTTTAGAGATGGTTTTGTTGTGATTTTCTGATAGTTGGCCAGCTTTGTTTCTTTCTTTCTTTTTTGGTATACCATACAGTTTTTCCCAGGCTTCCCTTGTGGCTCAGAAGGTAAAGAAACCTCCTGCAATGCAGGAGACCCAGGTTCAATCCTTGGGTCAGGAAGATCCCCTGGAGAAGGGAATGGCTACCCACTCCAGTATTTTTGCTTGGAGAACTCCATGGACAGAGGAGCCTGGCAGGCTACAATCCATGGGGTCGCAGGGTTGGACACAACTAAGTAACTAACGTACACACACACACACACACACACACAGAGTTTTCCCTTCAAAGTGTACAATTCATTGGTTTTTTAGCACATTCACAGAATTGTGCAATGTACAACCAACACCATCATCAATTCTAAGATATTTTTATCACCTGCAAAAGAAATCCCATACCTATTGCCAGTCACTCCCTGTTTCCTCCCATCTCCCAGTCCTAGGCAACTCAGCCACTGATGTACTCTGTCTCTACAGATTTGGGGCCAGCTTTCTTAGATCCTTGTCTACCAGTGATTTTTTCCCCCCGAAATTATAGTATAAGCCACCCACTCTGCTTTCTTTCCCTGTTGCTTTCTTGTCATCTCCCTTCCTCCTCCCTTCCTCTTCTTACATTAGCAGGTTAGCTGTAAATCCTCCTTAAATAGCTCTCAAAGTAAATGAGTTGATAGATGGGGCACAACCACAGGAATTCATCTGATAGATGGATAGACAGCCATTGTTGCACCCTGGGACGCCCTTCTAAGTTACCTGCCTTCATTCTGTCACTGTGAGGCTGAATTTCTTTATTTTCCCCAGTTTTATTGAGAATTGATTGATATACATCACTTCATGATGGTTTGATGTACATATATGATGAAATGATTATTGTTGTTCAGTCTCTCAGTCGTTTCTAACTCTTTGCAACCTCATGGACTGCAGCACATCAGGCTTCCCTGTCCTTCACCATCTCCCATAGCTTGCTCAAATTCATGTCCATTGAGTCGGTGATGCCATCCAACCATCTCATCTTCTGTCGTCCCCCTCTTCCTGCCTTCAATCTTTCCCAGCATCAGGGTCTTTTCTAATGAGTTAGTTCTGTGCATCAGGTGGCCAAAGTATTGGAGCTTCAGCTTCAGCATCAGTCCTTCCAATGAATATTCAGGGTTGATTTCCTTTAGGATTGACTGATTGGATCTCCTTGCAGTCCAAGGGACTCTCAAGAGTCTTCTCCAACACCACGGTTCAAAAGCATCAATTCTTCAGCGCTCAGCTTTCTTTATAGTCCAGTTCTCATGTCCATACATGACTACTGGGAAAACCACAGATGGATCTTTGACTAGACGGATCTTTGTTGCCAAAGTAATGTTTCTCCTTTTTAATACATTGTCAGGTTTGTCATAGCTTTTCTTCCAAGGAACAAGAGTTCTTTAATTTCATGGCTGCAGTCACCATCTGCAGTGATTTTGGAGCCCAAGAAAATAAAGTCTGTCACTGTTTCCATTGTTTCCCCATCTATTTGCCATGAAGTGATGAGACTGGATGCCATGATCCTTGTTTTTTGAATGTTGAGCTTTAAGCCAGCTTTTTCACTCTCCTCTTTCACCTTCATCAAGAGGCTTTTTAGTTCCTCTTCACTTTCTGCCATAAGGGTGGTATCATCTGCATATCTGAGGTTATTGATATGTCTCCCGGCAGTCTTAATTCCAGCTTGTGCTTCATCCAGCCTGGCATTTCACATGATGTACTCTGCGTATAAGTTAAATAAGCAGGATGACAGTATACAGCCTTGACATATTCCTTTCCCAATTTGGAATCAGTCTGTTGTTGCATGTCCGGTTCTAAATGTTGCTTCTTGACCTGCATACAGGTTTCTTGACCTGCATACAGATTTCTTGTCATATAGATACAATAAAAAGAAAAAAAGGAAAAAAAAAATGTTCTCCTTGTGATGGCAGCTCATAGGATTTACTGTCCTAACAACTTTCCTATATATTATATAGCAGTGCTAGTTATAGCCATTGTGTTGTATATTACATTCCCAGCATGTATTTATCTTATTGTTGGAAGTTTGTACCTTTTGACCACCTTCCGTCAATTTTCCCTCCCAGGTTGGCTTTCTTTTGTCTCTCTGGGCTGCAGGGTTCTTGAAAACTAGGCCATTCAGAACCACAGGGCCAGAAGCTGCTCTGGGTTGGACCGGCTTTGCAGTGTGAGCAAGTTCTAGGACTGAAATCAAGTGTGCAGTTTCTAGATGTGTAAATTCAGTCACGTCTTCTCTAGCAGAAATTATATTTAATAGTCACTAATGGTAGATCTTCAAATACTGTTGACCCTTGAACAAGGCAGGGGTTAGGGGTGCCCACCATCCCCACAGTTGAAAATCCGAGTATAACTTAGAGTCAACCCTCTATATACATATATTAAAAAGCAGAGACATTACTTCACCAACAAAGGTCTGTCTGGTCAGAGCTATGGTTTTTTTCCAGTGGTCATGTATGGATGTGAGAGTTGGACTATAAAGAAAGCTGAGCACCGAAGAATTGATGTTTTTGAACTGTGGTGTTGGAGAAGACTCTTGAGAGTCCCTTGGACTGCAAGGAGATCCAACCAGTATATTCTGAAGGAGATCAGCCCTGGGATTTCTTTGGAAGGAATGATGCTAAAGCTGAAACTCCAGTACTTTGGCCACCTGATGCACAGAACTGACTCATTAGAAAAGACCCTGGTGCTGGGAAAGACTGAATGCAGGAGGAGAAGGGGACAACAGAGGATGAGATGGTTGGATGGCATCACTGACTTTATGGACGTGAGTTTGAGCAAGCTCTGAGAGTTGGTGATGGATAGGGTAAGCTGGTGTGCTGCAATCCATGAGGTCGCAGAGTTGGACACAACTGAGTGACTGAACTAAACTGAACTATATACATGGTTCCTCCTTATAGGCGGTTCCTCTGTACATGCAATTCCACATCCATGAATTCAACCAACTTTGAATCATGTAGTACTATAGTATTTAATAATGAAAAAAGTCCGTGTGTAAGTGGACCCACACAGTTCAAACTTGAGTGGCCCAGTGTCAACTGTATCAGTGTGTAGCATGCTAATCACTGTTACTGCTGCTGAGAAAATAACTGGCTGCACTTGCATTCAGCATAGCTTTTTGCTTGCTTTTGTAGCCAGATGCCCTGGGTTTGAATCCTGGTTCTGCTCCCTTTATTATCTAGATGAACATGTCAGTTCACTCTCAAAGGGGAAAGTAAAATATCCAACTGCATAGCTTGTTGAGAGATTTAAACAAGAGAATGTGGGCAAAGCAATTAATACAATGCCTAGCAGAGAGTGAGAGCTCCATAAATTACCATTTACGGAGTTAATGTATGCCCTGGTATTAAGACAGCATACTTTATTGTGTGCTTGCTGTATACAAGGTACCAGGTTAGGTTTTGCAGGGAATAAGCCAAAGCCTTGTGAATGGAATCTGAGCCCCATTGATGTTACAGTTGTGCCCAGCTGGGCACTTAACACTGGGGAAGCAGAGACTGGGTGGCATGCACATTTTACTCATTTTTTTAGACTATAAATCTTATTAACTAATTTTCATAAAACATTGTGTTGATTATAAACATCAATGCAGGAAAGATTTGGCTAAGCTTAGTTTCTTACTGGGAGTTACAGATATTTTCATTTCTTTTGGGCAAATTTAAACATTTTATCATTTACTGTTGGCCACTGGTAGCTTTAATCAGGGCAAACCATCTTGCTCAAAACAAATAACCTTGACAGAAAAGGGTAGTCAGAGCCCTACTTCATGAATCTATTAATTGTGTTTGGTGCTGCGGAGCCAGCAGCAGTGTGTGTTTGCAGGCTAGCGGCGTCTGTCTCCCGTCCCTTCTATCTGTTGCTCCTGCAGTGGAGCGAGGACTAGCAGGCCCTCTCCGTGGAATTTCTGAGCCACGCGAGAGAGCGCGTGGCGTACTCTTAGAACAAGCTCTGTCCTCTCTTTCCTTGTATACTTTGGTTGAGAGAAATAGTATAAGCTCCTGTTTGAGGAGGAATTTGGGGGTTTTGCTTATTTCTTAAAGCAGAAATTGGTGAACATTCTGATGGCAGAGGTTTTGTATCACTTTTAGTCTGGAAGACCACTTTTATTTTTAAATTATTTATTTATTTGGCTGAGCTGGGTCGTAGTCACAGCATGTGAGATCTTCAGTCTTCATTGTGACATGTGGGATCTAGTTCCCTGATCAGGGATTGAACCTGGGCCCCCTGCATTGGGAGTGCAGAGTCTTAGCCACTGGACCACCAGGGAAGTCCCTGGGAGACCACTTTTGACCTAGCTCTAGATGTCAGTCAGCTAGTGTCTGTGTAGGCTCGGCCTTCAGACCCCTAGGAGGACAGGGCCCCAGGAGCCAGGTGTTAGAGCGCCTCCCAGAGGCATCTTTACACATAGCCTCAACCCCTTGTGTTGTCTTGGGAAAAAACCTTTCAAGCCCTCAGTTTCTTGTCAGTAAAATGATATGGATGACACCTGCTTCTTGAGTTTGTATTAAGAATTAGAAAATAAAGCACATCACACACTGCCTTTCATGGGTCAGAGCTGTTGAGGAGCCATTCTAGGCCTACGAAAGACTGTTGAGTTTGGTTTGTGACCCCTTCAAATGACCACAAAGGCCAGGCCAATCAATTTCTTTTTCTTTCTTTTTCTCCTCAGCTCTGCCATGTGGCATGTGAAATCTTTGTTCCCTGAGCAGCGATTGAACCCTCACCCCCTGCAGTGGAAGTGCAGGGGGTGACACTGACAAGAAACTGAGTCTTAACCACTGGACCCTTAGGGAAGTCCCAGTCAACATCTTTTGTTCAAAATAACATCCCTGAGTTATTTCATCCAGGGAAAGGAAAACCATGTGACATGTATGCTGACACTCCTCGATCCTACCTGCTGCACGCCAGACTCAGTACGCCACCTGGAAGTGGCCGCAGCATTGTCCTGATCCCATGCTCCAGTTAGCTGGTCAAGGTCGGTAGGAGAGACACAGTCGAGTTGCCACCTCTACATCCTGTCGTGCACGCCCTCCTCCGTGGCAGTGTCTTTTGAATGTCCTGTCTAAACCCAAGCCTGCCTGAACCACAACCTGGTAACACTCTTTGCTCTATTTTTACAGCAGCTAGTCTTTTCTCCTTGTCATCTGTGTTAGTCCTTGTTTCCTTCTAGCTTCTATTTCAGCAGCGTCTCTTTTGGTGTAAAAATCCCCAGAAGGTGTTTCTAGAAACAGCCTTGACAGAATCTAAGGACAGGTGCTTAAAAGTGGCTCTTGGCACACTCTGCAGACATTTATGAGTACCTGACGTGTGCTGACCTGTGATGTGTGACACAGTCAACACAGCCCTAGTTTTTCAGAGTTCAGTCTAAAAAGACAAAAAGTGGACAGCCTGTTCTTTTATTTAGTTCTTCCCATCTGGTGCTGGTGCTGCTGCTAAGTCTCTTCAGTCGTGTCCAACTCTGTGTGACCCCACAGATGGCAGCCCACCAGGCTCCACTGTCCCTGGGATTCTCCAGGCAGGAACACTGGAGTGGGTTGCCATGTCCTTCTCCAATGCATGAAAGTGAAAAGTAAAAGTGAAGTTGCTCAGTTGTGTCCGACTCTTCGTGACTGCATGGACTGCAGCCTACTGGGCTCCTCCGTCCATGGGATTTTCCAGGCAATAGTACTGGGGTGGCTTGCCATTGCCTTCTCCGAGTTCTTCCCTCTACCTTGCGGCAAAGGCAGAAGTAATCTCAATTTACAAGGAGAAAGGAGAGAGAGAGCGATTTAAGTTTATTCAGCAGCTGGTACCTGGGACCAGATCTGTTTTCAGCAGCATGCTGATCCAGGCTTTGTTTGGGGACATCCGTCCCCTCACTGGCTGGCGGTGGGGCATCCACACAGGAGGATGAACAGCAGAGCAGCCATTCCTTCCTTCTTCGGAGCTGGGGTGTTGGGATAGTCAGCACCAGGGCCAAACCTTGAGTCACTTCAAGCCTAAGTTGTTCTTGATGGTTCCATTCCCCTTTGCCATGTATCCACTCTCCTGGCCTCCCTTGCAGCCATGTAATCCAGTACCAGCCAAGGAGCCTTAAGGGGAAGACCACTGCGGAATCTTTCTGGCATCCAAGAGAAATGAGCTTGAGGAGAGAGCTCCTTCCTCCCTATTTTGGGTCCTCCCTTCTTCATCCCAGCTCTGCCTGCTCTCCTGTGAGAAGATGATGCTGCTGCCATGGCAGCATCTTGTGATCCGAAGGGGAGACACAGTTCGAATGACTGAACAGGAAAGCAGAAGGATCTCAGGTCCTTCATCTTCCAGCCACTGAGGTATTCTAAACAAGACTTTTCGTAAATACCTTTTCAGAAAATGTCTTTGTGGTTAAAGCTGTGACCCATGAAAGATAGCATGCTACGTGCTTCAGATGTATTTTCTAATCCCTAATACAACCCCAAGAAGCAGATAGCATGTAACCCATTTTGCTGACAAGAAGCTGAGGGCCTGCAAGATTTTTTTCCAAGACAACACAGGGGGCTGAGGCTATGTGTAAAGATGCCTCTGGAAGGCAAGCTCTGGGCTTCTCAGAGGGTGACATCATCACCACCTGGGAGCTTGTCTGAAATGCAAATTCCTGAGCCCCACCCCAACCCTACCCAGCCCAGAATTCCATGGACACAGGAGCCTGGTGGGCTACAGCTCATGGGGTCACGATGAGTCTGACACAACTGAGCGACTAGCACATCCCAGCCCTAGTGAATCAGAGGCCCAGAGGTTTTGTTTTCGCAAGCCCTCAAGGTGATTCTGATGCAAAGTCAAGTTTGAGAGCCACTGGTTTAAGCCCTTGTTGCTTTCCTAAAATGGATCCTGGTGGGGTGAATAACAGATGAGCTATTGTTACCAGTCAGTTCTCCGTAGACCATTGAGGACCAGGCTTGTCTCCATCGCAGCCAGTGGCTGTGACACAGATCTGTTGGCTCAGTGGGTTTGATGATACCTTTTCCAGGGGGGCCCAGTCAGACCTGCCTGGTTCTGGGGTGTCAGTGTCTGGGTCTCCAGGCACCTGTCTGAGCTCAGCCAGGCCCCCACACCCTGCCACTCCCTGAAGAGCACAGGAAGTATTTTGCCCTCAGAACCAAATGTGCCAGATGTAGGTACTTAATTGTTTTCCCTGAGTGAAAGAATTCTTTTATTCAAAGAGTAGAGGGTGATGGAGAAGACCAGACTTAAGGGTCTCACAGATAACATGAATGGAATGGTATTTGAAGTGTTCAGACAACAAATACTTCCCTGGAGCCTTCTCTGGACTGACTAGTGGGAAAACAGTGGTAAAGAAAATAAAAGGGTATGTGAAGTGGGAGTATCACAACTGCACAAATGAAGATGGATGGGCTGCGGAGGCACACAGAATTTTCCCTTCTGGGATACCCGGGTAGATCTTGGAAGACTTCCTGGAGGAAGTAGCTACTCATCAGTCAATACTAAGCGTATGTGTGCTGGGTTGGGGGAGAGGGTATTCCAATCTGGGGACAGAGCTTTGCAAAGACCTGGAGGGGAGGGAGACCCTGGCTCCTGCCAACAAAAGATGGGAGCTTGGTGTGGCAGGAGGGCGGAGTCCCCTAGGAAATGGTCCTGTTCAAGCTCGCAGACCCAGGAACACATCTGAGGAGCAGGTTGAGATGTGGACAGAAAGATATTGAAATGATTTATTAATGTGAACTGGCCTCTTACTGTCTTAAATGGAAATAATTTATTTACTGCTTTTTATTATGGCCCATTAAATGCTGCTTGGACACAGCAGGCCAGGTCACGAACACTGCTCTCATCTCCCCTCCCTATCCTGCCCTGTTCCCTCTTTGTTTTACTATTAGGGAAATATTGATATATATTCATTCCTATGAACAGAGAGACTCGTTAACCACTTATGTGGGGCCTTCATGAAGCTGCTTCATGTCATTAGGCCTCCTTTTCTGTGTTACAAATTCAGGTTCTCTGCCTCCTCCTGGGAGATGCCACTTCACCAGGTCTGAGGAGGAGTCTGGGAATCTGCTTTAAATTAGTTTTATTGAGTATATATGTTTGTTGTACATAGATTTGCATACATAATTGATATACAGAGAAAATGCACTCATTTTAAGTATACTAATACAGGTGTTTCAACGAATGTATTCATTTATGACCATCACAGCCCCTTGCAGACATGCTTCACCCTCAGCCCCAGGCATCCTCTGATCTACTTTCTGTTACTATAGATTAGTTTCGCCACTTTTAACATTTCATGTCCATGGAATCATGTAGGGTGTACTCTTTTCTTTCTGGCTTCTTTCACTCAGTATGTTTCTGAGATTCATTCATGTTGTGTGTATATATAAGTAATTCATTGCTTTATTGCTGCAGAGTACTTCTCTCACTGAGAATGCACTCGTGTTTTTGCTGCATTGCCATTTTAGCCATTCTCTTGCTGATGGACATTTGTTTCTAGTTTTTGGCAGTTATGGACAAAGATACTGTGAGCATTCAGGTGCAAACTGCTTTGTAAACTCGTTTGCATTTGTCTTGGGTCAATCCATAGGAGTGGGCTTGCTGGGTCATATGATGCATGGATGCTCTAACTGGGAAAGGAGCTGCCAAACTCTTTTCCTAGGTGCTTGTAGCAGTTTACATTCTGACCTGCAGTGTAGGAGAGGGCTACTTGCTTTACATCCATGCAAGCACTTAGTATGGTTAGTTTTTCGTTAGATTTAAATTATTATTATTATTTTTTTTTGCCATACCAGTGGTTGTATAATGATTTGTCACTGTGGTTTTACTTTGCATTTTTTTAATGATTGAAGATTGAGCAGCTTTTCATGTGCTTCTTGGCATGTGAAATGCCTGTTCACATTTTTTGCCCATTTTTTTAATAGTTCACTTATTTAACTGTAAGAATTTTTTATTTGCTTGTATTTTATTTTAAAACTATACATCTTTATTCATAAGTAAGATTGGTCAATGGTTTTTATGTTAAATTCAGGCATTTTAAAAAATAATTTTTGTTATATTCTGGATTGAAGTTCTTTGTCACACATGTGTATTGTGAATATGTTCTCATTGTCTGATTTGCCATTTCATTTTCTTTATTGTGTCTTGAAGAGCAGAAGATTTAAATTTTGATGAAATTTGATATGTCATTTTTTTCTTTTATAGTTTGAGATTTTTGTGTGTTCTAAGAAATCCTTTGTACTCCTAGGTATTAGTAGAAGTTTTATAGATCCAGTTTGAGTTTTTGTATATGGTATAAGGTATGGATCAAGGTTAATTTTTCACATATGGATATCTGCTTGCTCCAGCACCATTTGTTACAAAGACGGTTCTTTTCCCACTACATTACCTTGACACCTGTGTTAACTATTCAGCTGCTTGTGTATTTGTTGATCTGTTTCTGGACTTTGTTGTGTCATTTTGATCTTTGTGTCTGTCCTTATGCCAATGCCAGTGCCACACTGTCTTGATTATAGGAATCTGTATTTTTAGGAAGAACCCCTAGACGGTTCTCATGATCATGGCCATTTGGGAAACATGTATTAAATTTTTCTAAGGATCCTTCTGGTGATGACAATCTTAAGTCTGAGTATTCCTGCAAGCTCATCCTCCATTTATACCCCAGCTCCTTGCTACTCAGAGTGGAGTCTACAGACCAGCAGTGTCAACATGACTCAGGAGCTTGCTCAAAATGCAGACTCCGGCCTTGCCCCAGACCTACTGAGTAGAACCTGCAGTGTAATGAGATCCCCAGGGGATTCCCATCAAGGTTGCACAGCACTTCTAGATGTCATTACCCTAAAGCAGGGCCTTACTGATTTTTGGATCATGGATAACTCCACAGTTAGAAACACATATTACAGTGTGCATATTGATGTAGCTGAAACAGGTCTTTACAAAACAGTGCTTACTTTTCCTACTTGGTGCTTACTTTTCTGTTCCTTTCCTCTCTGACCCTATTCCTCCCCCGCTCCATTTCTTCCTGTTATAGCTTTCTTGAGGTGCAATTTATGTACTGTCAACATCACCCATTCTCTGTGAACAGTTTGCATTTAATGGTTGTGCAGCTCTCTCCGCAATAAAGTTTTAGAACACTTTCATCATCCCCAAAGATTCCATTTTGCTTCTTCTTAGTCAGTTCTGCACTATTTAAAATACTGGTAGCTACCTACAGTTTACAAAGAGTCCCAGACTTGAGTTGAACCAGCCGTGCAGCAGCACTGCTCAGACTTGGCTGAAAGTGGCTTCCTTTTGGGTCAAGGACACTGAGACATGACTTCCAAATGGGACTATTTTTTACACAGAATGTTATTTTTACTATATTTTTGTCAAATAATAATGCATCATATATGTACACAAGCTTTAATGTGTAGACATTAGTTGCTGAACCCATAAGTTAAAAGATTCTTGACCTTAAACCCTTGAGTTGATTTGTTCTATGTATTTTTGAGGCTGGACTGGCTGGTTATGAGTTAGACCGGGATGGTTAGCAGAGAAATGAAAAGATTCCTCAGGTATGTTGCTCAGCAGTAGTTAGTCATGTGTCTGAAATACTATAAATTCTGAAAATACAGGGGACTAGCTTTGTGGATTTCTTATCTGTTCAGTTCAGTTCAGTCGCTCAGTCATGTCCGACTCTTTGTGACCCCATGAATTGCAGCACGCCAGGCCTCACTGTCCATCACCAACTCCCGGAGTTCACTCAGACTCACGTCCATTGAGTCAGTGATGCCATCCAGCCATCTCATCCTCTGTCGTCCCCTTCTCCTCCTGCCCCCAATCCCTCCCAGCATCAGAGTCTTTTCCAATGAGTCAACTCTTCGCATGAGGTGGCCAAAGTACTGGAGCTTCAGCTTCAACATCATTCTTTCCAAAGAACACCCAGGACTGATCTCCTTTAGAATGGACTGGTTGGATCTCCTTGCAGTCCAAGGGACTCTCAAGAGTCTTCTCCAACACCACAGTTCAAAAGCATCAATTCTTTGGCGCTCAGCTTTCTTCACAGTCCAACTCTCACATCCATACATGACTATTGGAAAAACCATAGCCTTGACTAGATGGACCTTTGTTGGCAAAGTAATGTCTCTGCTTTTGAATATGCTGTCTAGGTTGGTCATAACTTTCCTTCCAAGGAGTAAGCATCTTTTAATTTCATGGCTGCAATCACCATCTGCAGTGATTTTGGAGCCCCCAAAAATAAAGTCAGCCACTGTTTGCACTGTTTCCCCATCTATTTGCCAGATGGGAAGTGATGGAACCAGATGCCATGATCTTAGTTTTCTGAATGTTGAGCTTTAAGCCAACTTTTTCACTCTCCTCTTTCACTTTCATCAAGAGGCTTTTTAGGTCCTCTTCACTTTCTGCCTTTCACTTTCACCTTATGGGTGGTGTCATCTGCATATCTGAGGTTATTGATATTTTTCCCGGCAATCTTGATTCCAGCTTGTGCTTCTTCCAGCCCAGCATGTCTCATGATGTACTCTGCATATAAGTTAAATAAGCAGGGTGACAATATACAGCCTTGACATACTCCTTTTCCTATTTGGAACCAGTCTGTTGTTCCATGTCCAGTTCTAACTGTTGCTTCCTGACCTGCGTATAGGTTTCTCAAGAGGCAGGTCAGCTGGTCTAGTATTCCCAACTCTCAAAATTTTCCAGTTTATTGTGATCCACACAGTCAAAGGCTTTGCCATAGTCAATAAAGCAGAAATAGATGTTTTTCTGGAACTCTCTTGCTTTTTCGATGATCCAGCAGATGTTGGCAATTTGATCTCTGGTTCCTCTGCCTTTTCTAAAACCAGCTTGAACATCTGGAAGTTCATGGTTCACATATTGCTGAAGCCTGGCTTGAAGAATTTTGAGCATTACTTTACTAGCATGTGAGATGAGTGCAATTGTGCAGTAGTTTGAGCATTCTTTGGCATTGCCTTTCTTTGGGATTGGAATGAAAACTGACCTTTTCCAGTCCTGTGGCCACTGCTGAGTTTTCCAAATTTGCTGGTATATTGAGTGCAGCACTTTCACAGCATCATCTTTCGGAATTTGAAATAGCTCAACTGGAATTCCCAGAGAAGGCAATAGCACCCCACTCCAGTACTCTTGCCTGGAAAATCCCATGGACAGAGGAGCCTGGTAGGCTGTAGTCCATGGGGTCGCTAAGAGTCGGACTTCACTGAGTGACTTCCCTTTCACTTTTCACTTTCATGCATTAGAGAAGGAAATGGTAACCCACTCCAGTGCTCTTGCCTGGAGAATCCCAGGGACGGAGAAGCCTGGTGGGCTGCTGTCTATGGGATCGTACAGAGTCGGACATGACTGAAGCAACTTAGCAGCAGCAGCAGCAGCAACTGGAATTCCATCACTTACACTAGCTTTGTTCGTAGTGATGCTTTCTAAGACCCACTTGACTTCACATTCCAGGATGTCTGGCTCTAGGTGGGTGATCACACCATCATGATTATCTTGGTCATGAAGATCTTTTTTGTACAGTTTTTCTGTGTATTCTTGCCACCTCTTCTTAATAGCTTCTGCTTCTGTTAGGTCCATACCATTTCTGTCCTTCATCGAGCCCATCTTTGCATGAAATGTTCCCTTGGTATCTCTAATTTTCTTGAAGAGATCTCTAATCTTTCCATTCTGTTGTTTTCCTCTATTTCTTTGCATTGATCTCTGAGGAAGGCTTTCTTATCTCTTCTTGCTATTCTTTGGAACTCTGCATTCAGATGCTTATATCTTTCCTTTTCTCCTTTGCTTTTTGCCTCTCTTCTTTTCACAGCTATTTGTAAGACCTCCCCAGACAGCCATTTTGCTTTTTTGCATTTCTTTTCCATGGGGATGGTCTTGATCCCTGTCTCCTGTTGTGAACCTTCGTCCATAGTTCATCAAGCACTCTATCTATCAGATCTAGTCCCTTAAATCTATTTCTCACTTCCACTGTATAATCATAAGGGATTTGATTTAGGTCATACCTGAATGGTTTAGTGGTTTTCCCTACTTTCTTCAATTTAAGTCTGAATTTGCCAATAAGGAGTTCATGATCTGAGCCACAGTCAGCTCCCAGTCTTGTTTTTGCTGACTGTATAGAGCTTCTCCATCTTTGGCTGCAAAGAATATAATCAATCTGATTTTGGTGTTGACCATCTGGTGATGTCCACGTATAGAGTCTTCTCTTGTGTTATTGGAAGAGGCTGTTTGCTATGACCAGTGCGTTCTCTTGGCAAAACTCTATTAGCCTTTGCCCTGCTTCATTCTGTATTCCAAGGCCAAATTTGCCTGTTACTCCAGGTGTTTCTTGACTTCCTACTTTTGTATTTTGCTGCTGCTGCTGCTGCTGAGTCACTTCAGTCGTGTCCAACTCTGTGCGACCCCATAGACAGCAGCCCAGCAGGCTCCCCTGTCCCTGGGATTCTCCAAGCAAGAACACTGGAGTGGGTTGCCATTTCCTTCTCCAATGCACAAAAGTGAAAAGTGAAAGTGAAGTCGCTCAGTCGTGTCCAACTCTTCACGACCCCATGGACTGCAGCCTACCAGGCTCCTCCATCCATGGGATTTTCCAGGCAAGAGTACTGGAGTGGGTTGCCATTGCCTTCTCTATTTGCATTCTAGTCCCCTATAATGAAAAGGACATCTTTTTTGGGTGTTAGTTCTAAAAGGTCTTGTAGGTCTTCATAGAACCGTTCACCTTCAGCTTCTTCAGCATTACTGGTTGGGGCATAGACTTGGATTACTGTGATATTGAATGGTTTGCATTGGAAACAAACAGAGGTCATTCTGTCATTTTTGAGATTGCATCCAAATACTGCGTTTCAGACTCTTTTGTTGGTCATGATGGCTACTCCATTTCTTCTAAGGGATTCCTGCCCACAGTAGTAGATATAATGGTCATCTGAGTTAAATTCACCCATTCCACAGACACCCATTCTTGTCTGTGGCAGGTGTTAAACATCCTTAGGTGAGTTAGAAGCCCAAAGTTGAGTACCTCTTGTAGGTTTCTGTTGTGAATGTGGAATATATTTTCTTCTGCACTCAGTGCCTTTAAGGCAAGGCTTGCCTTTCACCTCTAGGCAGCATCCAAGCCCCTAGTCTCTAGAAGGCCCCAAGCCTTCTAGACTCGGACAGCATGAGTTTGCATCTTGCCTTTGCCATTCACCAGTTTGTGACCCCAGAAAAGAGTTTAACCTCTCAGTTCCCCCTCCTGGAAAACAGGGTCATAATAGTACTTGATAAGTGAAAGTCGCTCAGTTGTGTCCGATTCTTCGCAACCCCATGGACTGTAGCCCGCCAGGCTACTCTGTCCATGGAATTATCCAGGCAAGAATACTTGAGTGGGTAGCCTGTCCCTTCTCCAGAGGATCTTCCTGACTCAGGAATTGAACTGGATTCTCCTGCATTGTGGGCGGATTCTTTACCAGCTGAGCTACCAGGGAAACCTTGTAATAGTGCTTACCTCTTCACGATCCAGATAATCACGATGGTGTGATCACTCACCTAGAGCCAGACATCCTGGAATGTGAAGTCAAGTGGGTCTTAGAAAGCATCACTACGAACCAAGCTAGTGGAGGTGATGGAATTCCAGTTGAGCTATTTCAAATCCTAAAACATGATGTTGTGAAAGTGCTACACTCAATATACCAGCAAATTTGGAAAACTCAGCAGTGGCCACAGGACTGGAAAAGGTTACTTTTCATTCCAATCCCAAAGAAAGGCAATGCCAAAGAATGCTCAAACTACCGCACAATTGTACTCATCTCACATGCTAGTAAAGTAATGCTCAAAATTCTTCAAGCCAGGCTTCAGCAATATGTGAACCATAAACTTTCAAATGTTCAAGTTGGTTTTAGAAAAGGCAGAGGAACCAGAGATCCAATTGCCAACATCTGCTGGATCATCGAAAAAGCAAGAGAGTTCCAGAAAAACATCTATTTCTGCTTTATTGACTATGGCAAAGCCTTTGACTGTGTGGATCACAATAAACTGGAAAATTCTGAGAGTTGGGAATACCAGACCAGCTGACCTGCCTCTTGAGAAACCTATATGCAGGTCAGGAAGCAACAGTTAGAACTGGACATGGAACAACAGACTGGTTCCAAATAGGAAAAGGAGTATGTCAAGGCTGTATATTGTCACCCTGCTTATTTAACTTATATGCAGAGTACATCATGAGACACGCTGGGCTGGAAGAATCACAAGCTGGAATCAAGATTGCTGGGAGAAATATCAATAACCTCAGATATGCAGATGACACCACCCATAAGGTGAAAGTGAAAGGCAGAAAGTGAAGAGGAACTAAAAAGCCTCTTGATGAAAGTGAAAGAGGAGAGTGAAAAAGTTGGCTTAAAGCTCAACATTCAGAAAACTAAGATCATGGCATCTGGTCCCATCACTTCATGGCAAATAGATGGGGAAACAGGGGAAACAATGTCAGACTTTATTTTTTTGGGCTCCAAAATCTCTGCAGATGGTGATTGCAGCCATGAAATTAAAAGACACTCCTTGGAAGGAAAGTTATGACCAAGCTAGATAGCATATTCAAAATCAGAGATATTACCTTGCCAACAAAGGTCCATCTGGTCAAGGCTATGGTTTTTCCAGTAGTCATGTATGGATGTGAGAGTTGGACTGTGAAGAAAGCTGAGTGCCGAAGAATTGATGCTTTTGAACTGTGGTGTTGGAGAAGACTCTTGAGAGTCCCTTGGACTGCAAGGAGATCCAACCAGTCCATCCTAAAGGAGATCAGTCCTGGGTGTTCTTTGGAAAGAATGATGTTGAAGCTGAAGCTCCAGTACTTTGGCCACCTCATGCGAAGAGTTGACTCATTGGAAAAGACTCTGATGCTGGGAGGGATTGGGGGCAGGAGGAGAAGGGGATGACAGGATGAGATGGCTGCATGGCATCACTGACTTGATTGTCATGAGTTTGAGTGAACTCCGGGAGTTGGTGATGGACAGGGAGGCCTGGCATGCTGCAATTCATGCGGTCGCAAGGAGTTGGATATGACTGAGCAACTGAACTGAACTTACATTTGCTGGGAAATTAAATGAGCTTAGAGTGTAACATATTTAGCACTGGGCGTGGCATGAGTGATGTTGCGTATCCTCGTCATCACCAGCATTAGTTCTCTAAACTGGCTGTTTTTGAAGTCTTCAGTTTAGCTACTTTCCAAGCTCCCCAAATTTACCACTTTGTTGACTACCAAACTTACCACTTTCTGTTGCTATTGCAAATGCCTTTTTGTGTAGCATCTACTTCTCTGGGCTAGAATGCATTTTTCCCTTTCCATTCCATTCCTGTCATATCCCCATGAACACTCATCTGGATTATTAAATCACTGTGTAGCTCACAGAGGCATACAGGTTTTCTGTGGCTCAGGCCCTGGGCCTGTTACTGAAAGGAGTGCACGGGGGATCCAACTGCTTGCTGCTCAAAAGCCAGTAAAGAGGCCAGGTTGGTGGAAAGGAAAGTTTGCTTTATTTCAGATGCCAGCAACTGGTGGGGAGGGTAGCGGACATCTGTCCAAAGGCCAACTCCCCCACTCCCCGACAAGACGCAGGAGGTGAGAGCATTTATAGACAGAGTGGTGTGGGGGCACTCCATGTGGAAAGAGTACAGTCATCTCTAACAGTCATCTTCAGATTGGTCATTGGTGGTCTGACCAGCATCATCTTGGTTGTTGTAGGTACAGTTAATCTTCAGTTCCGGTGTGCGCTTGTTCCCATTTCTTTGTGGTCAGTTCTTGGAATTGTGGCAGCTCAAGTCCTGGGTACAGTCTGGTCATCATGTAGTTAACTTCTCTGCCTGGGGTTTTAGTATCTATAAGACAGCTCACAGGATATGACTCTGAGTATTATCTACAGCCCTTGAGAAAGGACTAAAGGTCCTTGACTATGCTTAATGACTACATTGTTATTATTTAGTCTCCTTAGACTGTTTTCCTTTGTTTCAGCATTTCGCATTTCTCTGATTAAACTTATTCTTTGATGAAAGTTTTCCACAGGCCAAAGGCAGGCAGAGAACAAGGTGGAGGGGGGAGGCAAGGAACATACCGTCCTGCTCCATTTCAGGCCCACCTGTGTGGGCTGGGAGGAGAGGCTTGGGTACAGGATGGCCTTAGCCGTGTGAAGGGCAGAGCAAAAGGGCAGTGGGGACAGGGCTCTGAGAAGGACCAGGCTGCCCCACAGGACTCCCCTACCCTTGAACTGCTTTTAGGTCTTACATGTTCCCAGTGGACATCTCTCTGCAAAGAGCAAATGTCTGAGAGCCAGTTGGACCAAATGCCTTGTTATCCACTTGAATGAGCACCTGGAGAAAAACTTCAGAAAGTATTTTACCTGATAATACCTGCTCTTTATCCTTGGTTCTTATGTTTGATGCACAACTCAGATATGGTGTCAGGGAGGGGGGCCCTCATGCCCTGTCTTAGGCAGAGAACTCCCAATTTTGAAACCTCATAAGATCAATACTGTGCTTCATGAAAGTACTTGGTGCCATGTTGATGAGTGAAACCTCGGGTTGCCTTGGGAACAGAAATATCCTTCCTGTTACTATAAAAAGGGACACAGTGTCTGCAGTCGTGAAGCATCCTACATTTTGCTGATTCTTTATGGGGAAAAAAAGTGCCCAAAAGGAAATACTGTGTTTAAAAAAAAAAAAACTTTGATCAAATATATAAGATTTCCTTTCAGTGCTGATCAAATCAAGTAAACCCACTTTTCAAATGCTTGTTGGATTTTATAGGTTCAGAGCTGCTCCGTCCATCTCTCTTCCCCCCTTCCCCAGTTCCCCCTGTGAGTGCAGAAAGTTTGTTGTGATTTTATTGCCTTTGCCTCCATTTCAGATTCGCACTGTGGTTTCACTGTGCTGCCATCCAGGAAGGCGGCACTGGGGCAGTTTGTTCCAAGATGCTTGTTACAAAACCCTTATCACTTACTCTTAGTAATTTTAGCCACCATGGTCCTGCCTAGGGGAACAAATTGTCCCTGCTGATGCTGTCAAACACCTTTAACATACTTATTATCTATTTTTGAAGAAAAATTTTAAAAATACAATGGATATTACTATCAGTTGCTACCATTTTAAACTAAATTGTCCAAATGGGAATCATGTTTATTCTATATCATTTTCTAGATTTTTTCATGCTATTGTGCATTGATGTGGGAAGAACCAAGCTGTATTCAGTGAGGAGGAGGTTTTTCCACTTTTCTCCTGTAGTGCAACTTATTAGAGCAGGGTTTCTCAAACTTGACACTGCTGACATTTTCGGCTGGGTCATTCTTTAGTGTGTCTGTCAGGGCAGGCTGTGCTGTCCTGGGCGCTGTAGGATGGTCAGCAACATCACAGGCCTCAACCCACTAGATGCCAGCAGCACGCCTCCCCCATGTCATGTGACCCAAAATGTCTCTGAACACCACCAAGTGTTTCTTGGAAGACACAATCACCTCTGGTTGAGAACCACTGTACTAGAGTCTGAGAATTGTTTAGTGTGCTGTTTTTAAAGGCAGTGGTAACATAAGCACTGGTCTGGGGTCAGCTATAATAGAAATGTATGTAGTGATCTTTAAGTGTGACAGTCTGGCTAATTTAAAATAATATGAATCCAAAGCTGAGTTGCTGTGATGGGCTGGCATATTGTTTTTCTTTGGTGATAGTATTTGCAAGATTTGAAAATACACGTATTATCAGTTTTTATATTCTTGTGATAAGAAAGAAGGCGATAAACAGTGACAGCCACAACCGGCAAGGTGGCTGTGCTCAGACCCAGCTGTGGTGCACAAACGGGCATTTGTCACGCATTGTTTTGAATGGCAGGAGCCTTTCCCATGGAACAACCCAAAGAGAAGCCTGCACAGAGCCATGAACCTTCAGACTTCACTTCTGAAGGCCTTGTGGTTTTACTCTGTAAAAATCATTCTCAGAAATGAGGAGTCAGATTCACAATTTGCCTTTTCTCTTGTCAATCTGTAATCTTAATCTTTTCTCTTACAATCTGTAATCTTACTGTTTTCAAAATAAACTTTTGCCCACCAAGGCCCCCTCCCTGAGGACAGCCCCTCCTTCCCAGGCTGCCTGCTTCTCCTCAGTCACCTCAGTAGGCTTCAGACCTACTGAATAACTAGAACTTTAAGATTTATGTGGATTTTGTTTTTCCAAAGAGGTATTTAGATGAGGTGAAGTGGGGTAAATTTAATTAGCAAGCTGAAGATCTCTGCAAGGCTGTGTAGAAAGGCATGCCAGACTGCCCTGGATGACATGGAGTGGGGGCACACATTTTGCTCTGTCCTCGAAATTTAAAAACAGCCTATTTGAGTCAGGAAGCTGTTTCCGTCTCGAGGCCTTGAAGTGCCCTTGAAGACCGTCCTTGTTTAAGGATGCCAGATGCAGGGCCTGTGTTTTGGGGCAGGGCCGAGCAATCCTGCTGGGCATGCTTTTCTGGGAGAAAAGGAGATGATTACAGCTTTCAGATTTCCTGATATGTCTTCACATTGTTTGCAATGCAAAGAGTGATTGTTTTTCTAACGTCTTTATTTACCCTTTGCATTTTGTTTTAAAACACGTCTTTTTGGAGCCGCACGCCCAAGCACCACACTGAGGCCTTCAGTTCAGTCCTGCTGGCCTGTCACTGGCCCCTCAATGCACTGGTGTAACTGGGGCCATCTCTGAGGTGGGGCTCAGCCGCCCAGGGCAGAGACTGGGAATAGATGGGTCTACAGCAGGAGAGTTCACCTTAGATGCTTGAGTTGCTCAGCAGTGGTCAAGGTGCAGGTCTGAAGCCTACTGAGGTGACTATAGGGAAGCAGGCAGCCTGGGAACAAAGGGTTGTCCTTAGGGAGGGGGCCCTAAAGGCTCTTGCCAACCCTGTTAACAGGGAGGGTGGACAGACTGCCATCACCCGACACGTGTCGCTGTGGGAGGCAGGAAACAAGGAAGGACAGAATGAGGGAGTTTTCTGGTGCCTCACTCATGCTCAAGGACACAGCTCTTCCCACCATAGGAATCTGGGATCTGATGGGGACCTGGGTCATGAGTGGCATGAAGATGGGCCAGCAGGGTCTCCAGTGCCCCTTTGGGATCCTTTGCACACCTTTTATGGTCATCATCATGAAACATACACACCACCCTGAAGAGAAAATCAAATGGCAGTACTAATAATGAGAGTGCTGCAGTTTATTTCTCGTTACCAGCTTTTACCTGCTGGGTTCTGTCCACATCTTCAAAGAGACATTTTTCAGTGTCTTGTACTTCGTTGCTGAAAAAAGCAAATAAGAAGAGTTATTTTTTCCCCCTGTGTCTGGCACTCTTTGCAGATATCCAAGGCCTTTCTGAGTCCACACTGAACAACCACGTCCCCTGTGGTGTGCAACCCTAGAACCCACCTCTGCCCAACCACTGAAGGACACCCCTGGGCTAGGCTCAGAAACAGTGACGCCTGACCTTTACTGAGCACAGCAGGCAGTGTTCTGAGCAGCGTGCATATGTGTGGATGTGTGTGTGTGTGTCTCTTTCTCCTGCCCCCTCCCTTTCCCCCCTTCCCTCCTCTCCCCCTCTGTTACCCTCTCCCCTGATGCTCCAAGATCTCTGTGAGAGTGGAACCTGTGCTCAGCTGGCTCCAGAGCGCTCACTGGCTCCCAGCTTCTTCTCCATCCTTGCTGGGGGACAGGAGGGCTTTTCAAAGGTCATTCTGTCTTCACATTGAGCCTTACCCGTTGATTGGAACAGGCCAGCCTTGGATGCTCATGCCAAAGACCCCTGTGTCAGAGCTTCTCCATCTCTAAAGGACCCTGAGGGCAACCTCGGTCCCCTGGCCCCGTGCGCCCCATCTGTGACAGAAGTGTCTAGGTGTGCTCTGCTGTCCCATGTTCGCTCTTCTTAAGCACCAGCTCCTACTTCCCTCTTTCTTGCTCATCACTCTGGAAAGGACAGGTGGATCCACAGGCCTGTAGCTGTAGATAGCTGTGTGAGGCACACAGAGCAGGGGAGCCTGGAGGTAGGGAAGGTTGGGAGGATGGGCGTCAGTGCAGAGCCTCCCAGCTGCCTTGGCGAGCCTTGAGCTTGGCTGGCAAAGGGGGTAGAATACACTACTCAAAATATGAAATACGCCTCTTCGGCATAGGATTATTTTGAGAAACTACAGACGCCTGAGAAGCTCTGAAAATGGTCCTTTTGTAAGGGAAATCTGTATTTATAAAGGAAATTTACATTAGGAAGAGGGGGCCTATACTAGGAAGATGGCTTTTACCGTGGATGCGGATGACTTTAAACCTGGAAGACTTATCTACATTGCAGGGGAGCCTGTGTTTACCAAACATTTCCTCCTCTCACCTTCCATGAATTCCACCTCTCACTCACATCTTTCTTTGGTCTTTAGCTGCAGGTGGTATTTGAGGTAGTGGTTTGGGCCATCCTGGAGAGTGTAATTGGTTTCCTGAGAATCTCCTATATGTACATGATGTATATATTTAATAAACTTCTGCCTAGGGCATGCCTGGTGGCCTAGTGTTTAAGAATCAGCTTGCTAATGCAGGGGACGTGAGTTTGATCCTGGGTTCTGAAAGATCCCACATGCCAAGGGGCAACTAAGCCTGTGCACCACAAATACTGAACCAGTGCTCTAGAGAGCCCTTGAGCCGCAACTACTGAAGCCTGCGTGCCCTGGAGCCTGTGTTCCACAAGAAAAGCCACCGCAATGAGAAGTGCATGCACAAAGACCCAGCACAACCAAAAATAAATAAATCTTAAAAAAAGTGCCATCTGTATTACAGGAGGTCCCAGCCAAGAACTCAGAAGGGTAGAGGGGAAATTATGCAGGTTTCATTTAGCTAGCAAGTCATATTGCAAACAGTGGGTCCTTTTGAAATGACACAAATGTGTATTAAATTTATTGTAGAAACACAGGAGTCCAGGTGCCTCCCAGATGAGGAGCCAGCGTAGGAGGGAAGCTTCTGCACTGCAGTGCTCAGTAGATCATTAATCGAGTTGAATTTTTCTAGCTGCTCGTTGTCTTCTTTTAGCTACCTTTGACTTTGTCCACCTCACCTTTCAAATGAATTGTTGGCTCAGCAGAGGAGAGGAAATCTTAGAATGTAAACTGGGACCTTGTGGAAAGTTGCGGCAGGTCTCTTGGGGCAATTTTGTGGGGTTCATGGGGAGACGGAAGTGCGCAGAGCTTCAGATTCCATGGTCTGGGGCCTGGACCCAGTGCATGACTGCCACGACTTGTTTGGTCTGTGTTCTCGTATATCATCAGGGGAAGGGAGCCAACTGTGGCTCCTCCTGCTGCCAAGCATTTTCACAGCACCCCCACCCCCAACACACACTGTAACCTTGGGAAGTAGGTAGCAATGATCCTGATTTATATAGAAGAGGAGCCCGAAGCTCTGAGAGGTGAAGGGATTACTCAGGGTCCCTTGGCTGGGGCACTATTGGAAGGGCCACTAGCTGGAACCTGGAAGAAGCCCCCAGGACTGAGCTCCATATGAATGGGGAAGTGATACAAATGGCAATAGCTCCTCTGACGGCTGTAGAAGAGCCAGGCCTTTTGGACAATGAGTAGCTGAGATCTGGTGTAGGGTGGAGACAGTTAAAGGCGTGAAAAAGGCAGGTAACAAGACCCTGGAAGAGAAGGTGTCAAGGCAGAGTCTTGAACTGGCTGAATCACCACGTGCTCTTTAAGAGCCCTGCAGCTTGAGCCAGTCCCTGGGCCTTTGCTGGTGTCTTCAGTTCCACACCAGCCCTGCTGAGGCTCACCTCCTGTCTCCCACACTGCCCTTGGAGCTCCCTCACCGCTTCATGGAGCCACACTGAGAATGCAGTTGCCTGGGAGATCCAGGCCTGTTCTTTGCAGCCTTGAGCACTACTGATATATGGCAGGTCAGCCAGCACTGAATTTTGTCTTTTCTATGTGTTGTTGCAGTTGTTGTAGTGTTAGGAATAGGTGTCTTACACTAAAGTGCACACCTTTAAAGTGTACCATCAGGTAAATTTTAACCAGTGCATACATTTTCTTGCCCCAGTCCCCTCTCCCCCTCAATTAGCACAGTAGTCCTCCAACAGTCAAGGGCTCAGCCTGCCAGGGAGGCCGTGGGGGCAAGCTGCAGACACCGTAGATTTGAAAGAAGGGTTTAAAGATCAAGGGAATCGGGGACTTGTTCTGGACTGTATAGTAGTAGCCTTGCCACCTCCTTTGTGAATCCTGGTAGGAACAGCTACTCAGTTTCTGCACACCTAGATCCCTAGGTCAGTGCTCTTTCCTCCAGGTGGCCTTCCCTCTCACTATTGAGTTGATGCCCATCAGCTTGGGACTCAGCCAGATTGGCCTCAAATCCAAGGTCTGCCACTTAGCAGCTGTGACTTTGGACAGAAGTCTTAACCCCTGGGGAGAGTCTCACTTTCTCCATCTTGGAGCACACGGTGCCAGGCAGGAGATACGTGCTTAATAAATGGTACCTTTAGAAGAAGCCAGGCTAGCCTGTGAACCTGTGTACAGTTGGTCACACTGGGTGCAGTTGAACTTTATAACTTGGTGTGGTGTGTTTTCCTGTGGTTATGGGAGCCTGAGTTGCTGTGGCAGGAGTTCTAGGCTGGCTGCTTACATGTGTGTGAGTATAACTAGGCAATCTACTGTTGAGATGGTGAAGAACAGCATCATCACATACCACCTTCACAATTAGTGTTTGTGAAATGTCATCTGTGTATTCTTTTTTTAGTAGGAAGTTACTTGTCCTACTAGGGATAAGATCTAATTTCTGCTGAGTTACCAGAAGGAGAATGCCAGCATGTGTAGACACAAGTAATGGTTGGTGACTGAGATATCAAAGGCATGTATACATGTTCCCAGTATAATTTTTATAGGAAAGGAACGCTCACTGTGGTTTTAGACTGGCAGCATAGTACATACTCTGTCTCATCAGCTCTGTTAGGAAAGGTAGTATGGTTGGTCCTGTGGGCAGGAGTCCTCATTAACGGAAGAGGGAGAGCTGTAACTAGGAACAGGCAGGCTAGCGTGGGCAACACAGACTAGCTGAATTTGCTGTGCTCCCGCTGTGTCCTGGGTATGGTTAGTCAGCGCTTGTGAGCTGTCATTGCATCCTCATTGTAAGAGAGGCGCTACTGTTTCCCCATCTTACAGAAGAGGAAACTTAGGGCAGTTGCTGTAGGACTTGGCTGTTGTGCCTTCCTTCTTCCAGTAAGCCTAGCAGATCGGTGTGGATTGGTGACGATTCTGTACCAGATTCCTGGTTCCAGGGCAAGAATGATGTGATCTGAGATCCATTATTGTTTGACCTTTATGTCAAAGTGCTATACTCTTTGTGATTGCTTGGACTTGACCCAATTCTACACTTTAAAAAGCAAAAAAACTGGCCCTTCTCTTAGCTGTGCAGTTGTGATTTAAGAAATTCATTTAGGAAGCATTTAAGTCATTTAGTAATACTCTTACAACATTTACATTTTGGGGGAAAATTTAATTTAGTTGTTTTAAAGGAAACTGCTAGAAATTTAGCATATTTTATAAAAACATAATAGCAGTGTAAATTTGTATATATTCTTATTTCTTATATTCTCTATTTCCCCACTTTTCAAGGACTTTTTGGTATCTCTATACATTTTTTAAAAATGTGTTTTGATACCTGGATATGTATACCTCCATGCTATAGTAGTCAATAGCTATTGAACATAAATGCTAGTTCCAGGCCTGCCTCTTTTTGAAGTATTAATATAAATTATGACATCATCCTTGAAAGAGTCACATTGGAAGTAACAAATTCGGTGGCAACAGTGTAATACAGACTTTTTCACTGCAGTGAAAAGAGAATTTAAGCCAATTCAGAAGGTTATAGCTGGTAAGGAATAGAGTAGATCAGTGGTTCTAAAAGGAGACCTGATCACCTGGAAATTGTTAGCAATTGTGGGGGAAGCTGCCTTCCTTTCTTTACCTTTGAATTTCCTGAACAGATCCAGCAAAATAATGGCTACAAAGATATTTTAAAATGTTCCTCGTTTTTATAGACACTTCTGATACTTGGTTTAATGCTCTACAAATGGGGAGGTTTCCATCAAAGGGACATAATATTCACGGCCCCTTATTTAGGAACTATTTGAGTACCATGTGCAAGGTCTTGGGGCTTAGAGGGCAAGGGCAGATGCACAGGCACAGAGAGTAGCGTGGGGGCAGTAACAGCCATGGCAGACTCTGTGCAGGAGGGTGCAGGCAGACGGCCGATTGTTCCTTCTGCAGACATGATTGGGGACCCACTCTTTGAGCCCCACACTTAGCTGGGCTCTGGACATCCAGAGAGGAGCTGGAGGCAGGGCCTTGCCCTGTAGAATCAGCCTAGTCTAGTAGAACAGCAGCTCTTAAGGTGTGGGCCTTGGACACCCTTCTCTGGTGGGCCCTAGGCCCACTCCATGAAACTCTGGGAGTGCCGTCCAGCACTCTGGGTTCACAAGCCCTCCAGGTGGTTCCAACCCGCGCTGCAGTGGGAAGAGCAGCAGGCTAGGAGCAGTGTCAGTCCTTCTGAACAGAAGCATCACACGGGAGCTCTTAGAGCACCAGCACCCTGGCCACACCTGAGCCGACAGGGCCAGTCTCTGGGAGGGAGGCACAGGCACCCATAATTGTTAGAGCTCCCCAGGTGATGGCCTGTGTGACCACAGGTGAGGACCAGTGGTCTCCATGACCTGAGACAGATCATCACCGAGTTGTTGGTGCGTCCCTGCCTGCCAGTCCACAGAGGGGTGGGCGCCCCACAGGAGGGGCTGGCAGACACGGGGCTTCCTATTTGATGAGCTCTTCATTCCTGAGTCCCGTCCTTTTGTCTGGTCATTGTAATTGCACAGACGTGAGCTGTGATTAGGAAGATTACTTTAAAATTCATTTAATGCAGTCAATTTTTAAAAGTCGAACACAGCTGGCTTCACTTAAAAACTTTGCATTTCGATAATGGTTATTACATACCATGAATAATTGACTAATATCAGCTCATTGATATTCTAGGGAGAGAGTGCCTGAGGCTAATAAAATACATTTTTAAATTAGTTTTTTAAAATGTCTTGCCACAGCCCAAGGATAATGGGAAGTTACTTTAAGCAAGAACAGGTCAGTGAAGTATGAAATTTTATGCCCTTCTGTTCACATAAAATAGTCGTTTGTCTGCTCAGGATCCCTGTTTGATTCTTATTTCCTCTAGGGGTGAATTACCCAGGAAAACGCCTCAGTTTCACGGACACACTACCTGAGTGTCCTCACCCCAGGAAGCATTACTGCATTGAGAATGAGGCAGAGGTGACTCTGGCAGGGCTGCCCCTTGTCCTTCTGGGAAGGTGTCATCTGCTCCCTCTTTGTCTTTGGGTCCCTCCCAGGGTTTTACACTTCAGCAAATGGTCTACAGTCCACGGGGTCACAAAGAGTCAGACACAACTGAGCGGCTAAACTACATTTTAGAAAGCTTTGTACTTTGAGGTTATTGCAGATTCACATGCAGCTGTAGCAGTACTGCAGAGAGGTCCCATGGACCCACCACTCAGTTTCCCCTGTGGCACTAACGCTGAACAGCAGGGAGAGACGAGAAAGCCTTCCTCAGCGATCAGTGCAAAGAAACAGAGGAAAACAACAGAATGCGAAAGACCAGAGATGGCTTCAAGAAAATTAGAGATACCAAGGGAACATTTCATGCAAAGATGGGCTCAATAAAGGACAGAAATGGTATGGACCTAACAGAAGCAGAAGATATTAAGAAGAGGTGGCAAGAATACACAGGAGAACTGTACAAAAATGATCTTAATGACCCAGATAACCACGATGGTATGATCACTCACCTAATCCGGACATCCTAGAGTGTGAAATCAAGTGGGCCTTAGGAACCATCACTATGAACAAAGCTAGTGGAGGTGATGGAATTCCAGTTGAGCTATTTCAAATCCTGGAAGATGATGCTGTGAAAGTGCTGCACTCAATATGCCAGCAAACTTGGAAAACTCAGCAGTGGCGACAGGACTGGAAAAGGTTACTTTTCATTCCAATCCCAAAGAAAGGCAATGCCAAAGAATGCTCAAACTACTGCACAATTGCACTCATCTCACACGCTAGTAAAGTAATGCTCAAAATGCTCCAAGCCAGGCTTCAACAGTACATGAATCGTGAACTTCCAGACGTTCAAGCTGGTTTTAGAAAAGGCAGAGGAACCAGAGATCAAATTGCCAGCACATCTGCTGGATCATTGAAAAAGCAAGAGAGTTTCAGAAGAATATCTACTTCTGCTTTATTGACTATGCCAAAGCCTTTGACTGTGTGGATCACAACAAACTGGAAGATTCTTAAAGATATGGGAATACCAGACCACATTACCTACCTCCTGAGAAATCTGTATGCAGGTCAAGAAGCAACATTTAGAACCGGACATGGAAAAACAGACTGGTTCCAAATTGGGAAAGGAGTACGCCAGGGCTTTATATTGTCATCCTGCTTATTTAACTTATACGCAGAGTACATCATGTGAAATGCCAGGCTGGATGAAGCACAAGCTGGAATCAAGATTGCAGGGAGAAATATCAACAACCTCAGATATGCAAATGCTGCTGCTGCTGCTGCTAAGTCGCCTTAGTCGTGTCCAACTCTGTGTGACCCCATAGACGGCAGCCCACCAGGCTCTCCCGTCCCTGGGATTCCCCAGGCAAGAACACTGGAGTGGGTTGCCATGTCCTTCTCCAGTGCATGAAAGTGAAAAGTGAAAGTGAAGTCGCTCAGTGGTGTGCGACTCTTAGCGACCCCATGGACTGCAGCCTACCAGGCTCCTCTGTCCGTGGGATTTTCCAGGCAAGAGTACTGGAGTGGGGTGCCATTGCCTTCTCCAACATGCAGATGCCAACACCCTTATGACAGAAAGCAAAGAGGAACTAAAGAGCCTCCTGATGAAAATGAAAGAGGAGAGTGAAAAAACTGGCTGAAAATTCAACATTCAAAAAACAAAGATCATGGCATCCCGTCCCACCACTTCATGGGGTGTCCCATCACTTCCAAATAGATGGGGAAACAATGGAATCAGTGACAGACTTATTTTCTTGGGCTCCAAAATCACTGCAGATGGTGACTGCAGCCATGAAATTAAGACACTTGCTCCTTGGAAGAAAAGCTGTGACCAACCTAGACAGCATATTAAAAAGCAGAGACATTACTTTGCCAACAAAGGTCCGTCTAGTCACAGCTATGCTTTTTTCAGTAGTCATGTGTGGATGTGAGAGTTGGACCATAAAGAAAGCTGAGCTCTGAAAATTTGATGCTTTTAAACTATGGTGTTGGAGAAGACTCTTGAGAGTCCCTTGGACTGCAGGGAGATCCAGCCAGTCCATCCTAAAGGAAATCAGTCCTGAATATTCATTGGAAGACTGATGGTGAAGCTGAAACTCCAATACTTTGGCCACCTGATGCGAAGAACTGACTCATTGGAAAAAACCCTGATGCTGGGAAAGATTGAAGGTGGGAGAAGGGGACAACAGAAGATGAGATGGTTGGATGGCATCACCAACTCAATGGACATGAGTTTGAGCAAGCTCCAGGAGTTAGTGATGGACAGGGAAGCCTGGCGTGCTGCAGTCCATGAGGTCACAAAGAGTCAGACACAACTGAGCAACTGAACTGAACTAACTCTCAGTGCAATAGTAGCTCTCAAAGCTAGGGTTGCTAACCCTGGCTCAAGTCATCACTGCCAATGCAGGAGACTCAGCTTTGGTCCCTGGGTTGGGAAGATCCTCTGGAGAAGGGAGTGGCAACCCACTCCAGTATTCTTGCCTGGGAAAGCCCAGGAACAGAGGAGCCTGGCGGACTTCAGTCCATGAGTTCACAAGGAGTTGCACACAACTAAGCAACTGAACACACACACACACACACACACACCCCCACACACACACCCCCACCCACCCACCCATACCCATGTCTTTAGTGGAAGTCTCCTGGTGGTGTTAGCATTCATATATTAAGGTCACTTGCTCTGGGCCTGTGAATCATAGTCTACCTCGACTTCTCAGGCTGTGTTGCTGCAGCGATGCTAACTGGTCAGGTCCACGCCCCCAGACACATAGGGGCTGTCTGCTTTGTGCTGTACCCCTTCATCCTTCGGGTAGAACCTCTTGGCAGAGGTCCCCAGAGGTTCATCAGGGATCATGAGGTGGAAATGGAGATATAATTATTTGGCTTCTCCTCAAATGGATATTCTAGAAATGATTGCTTGACAGTTCTTTTAATCAGGAGAGGCAGATGCTATGTAGAAGAATATGCCTTACCACAGTCTTACTCACCTAGCAAAACTCAACCTTGATTGGACGCTGAATTCTTCTTCATTTGTGTGTGTCCCAGGGCAGTTACGTGTGAATCACGAGAGTGAGCCTTGAGGTTCCTGGTTCACTGTTTTTCAGTATGGTGGCTGACAGCCTCATGTGGCTAGTGAGTGCCTGAAACAGGCCCAGTGTGATGGAGGAACAGAATTGTTCATTGCATTTAATCTTTATTATCTTAAACAGAGAAGAATGGCTTGTCACTGCCATGTGAGAGCGCATAGAGATTCTAGGTTACCCACCTTGGACTGAGTCATTTCCTCCCCCTCAGTGGGGCCCAAGCAAAATTCCGTGGCACGGCTGCCCCCGGGGTCATCAGGCTATCCCCTTTCCCCACGCAGCATCCAAACATTTCCAAACCATCAGTTTGAAGAGGAAGCAAATACTTAGCACATCTGTTCACAGCTGGCCAGTGCCCAGCTCACAGTAGTACTTAATCAGTACTTCTCTAATGAGTTGGTCTTGCACTTCTCTCCGAATTTGCATACGCATTCTTGGGACAAGGATGGAACTTGTTCCTTGTGTATGATAGAGTCTCAGAAAGCCACGAAGCATTCGTTCATCAGTGCTGAGATCGAGCTATTACGTTTCCTCTTTTGCCACATGAGAAAGCAGTGATTAAGAGTGTGAGTCCTGGAGTCAGGTTCTTAGGTTGGAATCTGCATCTCCACTTTCTGATGGTGTAACCTTGAACAAGTTAACCTCTGTGTACCTTTTTTGTACCTGTAAGATGAGGGTCATAATAGTACGTCTGTCATCATGGGGTGATTGGGCCAAGTAAATTCAAGCAGTGGACTTGTTTCGTACATTGTAGCCTCCTGTTATGACGAAGCAGGTCATGACTATGAGCCTGATAATGAAGATTTTCTGAAAAATAATTTGAGGGTGTGACTCTTACAAGTGCCCACAAGGGGGCAGCCTAAACTCATGCATATCTCTGCAACAGCCATCCTTCTGTTGGTAAAGCCTTAAGGTATCATGGCCAATTTCAAATGTGCTTGGCCTTTTCCCCTCAGTTTTTCCTCTTTTTCTTCTGTTCAAAGAACACTTTCAGTGGTTCTCAGTCTGCATCTTAGATCTGGAGGGTGACAGGTCATGCCTGAGCTGTTAAATAGAAGTGGTGCTGTTGCCAGCATCTGTCCAGGGGTTGTTGGCTTCTCTTTGTAGCTTTTCACACAGAACAAATCCTTATTAATCAAGTGCTTAAGGTAGAGACTAGAGCTTGAATGTTTAAAGGATCATCATGGAGAAATCTGGCTTTCTCTGCCCTCTACCCTACCACTGACCACATTCCTGTCTTTGAGTGTTGTGTGTGCACCTTGAGGCTTGTGGGGGTAGGATGTGGCCCAAGCGGGTTGACCCAGAGATGCAGATCTGCCCTTGGCTCAGTAGGCCCTCACTCCCTGCAGGGAGACAGTGCCCTACAGCTAAGCAGAATGAAATTAGGGTTCTGCAAGCAATGTGAGAGCACAGAGCTTCACGGATCTGGGAAACTGTGGGCTCTTGAAGGTGGGTGGAGTTCATACAAGTTCAGGGGATGTAAGGGAAAGGGGTCAGACTGGGAGAGCAGCACTGATGAGCTGAGAAGTTGGGCGTTTAAATTCTTGATGCTGTTCGTGTCATTGGTACCATCATAGTTCAGTTCAGTTTCTCGGTTGTGTCTGACTCTTTAACAACCCCATGGACCGCAGCACGCCAGGCTTCCCTGTCCTTTACCAACTCCCGGAGCTTGCTCAAACTCATGTCTATCAAGTCGGTGATGCCATTAATCATTAATCGTAATGATTAAGAGTTGACAAAAACCAAATGAACTTATTTACAAAACAGAAATAAACTCCAGACATAGAAAACAAACTTATCATTACTAAAAGAGGAAAGGGGGATAGAGATAAAATAGGAGTTTGTGATTAACATACATGCACTACTATATATAAAATAGATAATCAGCAAGGACCTACTGTATAGCACAAGGAACTATATTCAGTATCTTGTAATAACCTATAGTAGAAAAGAATATGAAGCAATATATATATGTGTGTATGTACGTGTATAACTGAACCACTTTGCTGTACACCTGAAAGTGACACACAACACTGGAAGGTAACTATACTTCAATTTTTTTTTTTTAATGGGAAGTGGCACTTGAGTTGATTTTCCAAGACTTCTCTCTTGAACTTTAATATCCCTGCTGCATAATCCAGGCTGCAGAATTAGATGGTTGTGGGGAATTGTGACAACCCAGAGCTTATCACATCCATCCTTATCTGCATTCCTGCTGCTGCTCTGCACTCCAAGCCTCCAGGCCCCTCTCCTGGGCAGTAGAAGGCACACCCCTGAAAGGCGCATGCTGTGAAGTCAGCTGTGATATTACCACAGAAGAGACCCAGGCACTGGGCACATCAGTCCGGTTATAGCAGCACTAAAGCCAGTTTCTCCAGAATGTGGTCCTTGACCACTGTGTAAGTAATACTAATAAATGATCAGTAATGATCAGAGCAAGCGCAGTAAATTACTTTTAATCCTAAAACAACCGGGAAGATCATTTCATCTTTGCTTCAGAAAGCCCTTTAGGGTCCTGTACAAGATGAGTGGAGATGTGGAGCTCCTGGGATGTTTCCCGGACATTTTAGGGGGGAATTGCCATTTGTTCCATTTTATTTCTTGTACTGATAATAAAACAAAATGAAATAACAAGTAAACAGAAGTGCATTATATTCCTTCTTTGTGATTCTAAAATGCTAAGATTGACATGTGAGCAAACTTAGTAGAACCAAAATCAAACTTGAGTGTTACTTTTTTCCAGCTCACTCATACATGCCCCTCAGCAGTTGTCTTCTTCCAGAAAGTTGAATGTTCACTAATAATAATAAAAGTAAAAAAGCGAAGTCACTCAGTCGTGTCTGACTCTTTGTGGCCCTGTGGACTGTTAGCCCACCAGGCTCCTCAATCCACGGAATTTTCCAGGCAAGAATATTGGAGTGGGTTGCCATTTCCTTCTCCAGGGATCTTCCCAACCCAGGGATCGAACCTGGGTCTCCCGCATTGCAGGCAAATGCTTTACTGTCTGAGCCACCAGGGAAGCCCTAATAATAACAATAATTTGTGTAATAATCGTGTCTTCTTTTATGCATCTGCCTTCCCCTGTGAGCCGGACCAGGGGAAGCCTGGTAGGCTTTTCTGCATGTTGCCAGGCCTGTCCCTTATTGAGTTTTCTGACTCCTCTGGGACCAGGCCTGGAGCCAGAGAACTAGGAGGAAGGTTAGTTCTCCAGGGCTGGCCTGGGGCCACTTGAGCCCAGTTTGGCGGGTGAGCATGACAGCCACAGCTACCGCTCCTCAACTCTCAGGTCTGGGCCATCCTCCCCTGTGGTAGGGAGTGATGGATCACTTCACTCTGCAGGTGAAGTGATGTTGATGCTGATGTGTGCATGTGTCCAGACCCAGGGTGTGGCCCCAGCGCCCCCTGGCACTCAGAAGATGGGAAGAGTGAAGTCTTTGATCGTGTTTTCTCTCTTGTAGGCATGGAAGGATTTTTAAAATCCGATGAGAGACAACGACTAGCTAAAGAAAGACGAGAAGAAAGAGAAAAATGTCTTGGTAAGTTGTGCACTTTGGCTGTTTAAGTCCAAGGGAGTAGAGATGTGATGGTGTCTTTTCTCAGGACTCTTAGAAATTTGTGACTAAATGAGAAAAGAACTGGGACAGTTGCTAGGTCAATGTGGAAAACTGGGAGCAAACCATCACTACCACTGGTCTGTTCACAGATATTACATAATTCTCAGGGCGGTTGATTTACTCACTGAGCATGTGTTGAAGCTCTGTTACTGGCACTGCACTACGGCTGTGGCTAGGGTGCTGAAGAACAAGAGACATTCTCTGCACACCACCCCCCTCTTCAGGTGACCTCTGCCCAGGGCAGCTGAAGGGCCATCCTTGGAGGAACAGAGGAAATCGACACAGAAGGCCATTTCTATGTTAGGACAGGGAACCAATTGGGAAAGGCTGTCCTATTGGGAAAGGCTGTCCTACCTTGCAGGCTGTGGACAGAAGCATCAGGGCTGTTCCCCACAGGGTGCCTCAGGTAGGTAGAGAGTGGCTTCCCTAGGGCACTGAGACGGAAGAGGAGCTTGTGAATCCTTCTCCTTGACTGCCTCCTCCTGGTCACTTCAGATATTGCATACTCCAGGGAACCTTGGAGAAGGCAATGGCACCCCACTCCAGTACTCTTGCCTGGAAAATCCCATGGACGGAGGAGCCTGGTGGGCTGCCGTCCATGGGGTTGCTAAGATTCGGACACAACTGAGTGACTTCACTTTCACTTTTCACTTTCATGCATTGGAGAAGGAAATGGCAACCTGCTCCAGTGTTCTTGCCTGGAGAATCCCAGGGATGGGGGAGCCTGGTGGGCTGCCGTCTCTGGGGTCGCACAGAGTCGGACACAACTGAAGCGACTTAGCAGCAGCAGCAGCAGGGAACCCTTGCCTGCTTGGCCAGGTGGAGTTAAGGCCCCTTAGTACATGTCTCAAGAAGGAAGGCAGTCCTGTTCATCCTCTTCTGTTTACTCTCACTCAGTTCAGCATCTGGTGTGTGGTGTATATACAGCTAATGTGTCCTGAATGAAGATACCCTGATAGCTCTCATTTCTCAATCCCTGACGTGGCATAGCCATTGGGACAAGTCTGACTTGATGGTGATGACAGACAGAGCTCCCACGTGTAGGGGCAGTGACTCTCTACTTTCCCTGCATTGTCTCATTCGGTCTCCACAACGCTGTGATGTTGTGCATCCCCACCTCACAGAGGAGGAAACTGAGGCAGACAGAAGATGTGGCTAATAGGCCTGGGGTCACCCAGCTAGTGGTAGAGGTGCCAGAACCCTTCCTCTCAGTTACTGCAGCCTACAGTCCCTCTGGGCTCCTTTTTGGGGTTCAGTCTCACTTCTGCATTGTTGGTATTAAGCCAAACGGCATGGGGTGCTCCGGTAATGACACATTTTTTCTGCCTTCCTTCCCCCAGCTGCCCGGGAGCAGCAAATTCTGGAGAAACAGAAGAGAGCCAAGCTCCAGTATGAAAAGCAAATTGAGGAGCGATGGAAGAAGCTGGAAGAGCAGCGGCAGCGAGAGGAGCAGAAGAGGGCGGCTGTGGAGGAGAAGAGGAAGCAGAAGCTCCGGGAGGAGGAGGTGAGGGCTGGCCGGAACAGGAGCAAAGAGACAGATCCATTCAACTTAGCAGTTTATTGCTGTGTGACCTCAGATAAGCTGGTTGGCCTCTCTGGGCCTTAATTTCTTTGTTTCTGAAGTGCAGGGGGTGGACTTGGTGGACTCCAAGACCTCTTTCAGATGTCTTCTCTGATGATAAGACTCAGAGGGGATTATGGGTGGGGACTGAGTGACATCCATCTGGGGGTTACTTGAGGCATCCATGCTTCTGGGGCAGACACGAGGCTGGAGGAAGGGCTGTGAGTGTAGAGGGTAATGTGATCTTGTAGTCACTGCTGGAAAATCAAATAGCCTACCTTCCAATACAAACATGCTAGTCTATTTATATTTTAATGCAGGTCTTGCTTTAATCATCCTTTCTCTCTAGTTATGTTTTAAAAAAGAAATGGAATGTAATTACCTGACAGAGTCCTTTATTACTAAACTCTGAAAGTATATTTAGAAAGCATATTTGGGGTATAGATTTTCTTAACAAGTATATTTTAAGAGTATAATCACAGCCTTGTATCAGGTGATGATCATTTTTTATTCATAAGGTATAGTGACTCATCATTTAGTATGAACAATATAGAGGTTTGTTAATTGCCAGCACTGTAAGATAGAGTGAAAAGTGGAAGTGTTAGTTGCTCAGTCGTGTCTGACTCTTAGCGACCCCGTGGACTGTAGCCCACCAGGCTCTTCTGTCCATGGGATTCTCCAGGCAAAAATACTGGAGTGGGTAGCCATTCCCTTCTCCAGGAGATCTTCCTGACTCAGGGATCAAACCCAGGTCTCCTGCATTGCAGGCAGATTCTTTACCATCTGAGCCACCAGGGAAGCCCATAAGATACAGAGATGTTGGTATAAATTCAGTATTTCTTTTAAATCTCTGAATTATCACTGTCTTTAGCCTTTGGTCTTTTTTTTTTTTTTTAACTTAAAAAACCCCCACAATCATGCACACATACACACAGTTAGAACCATCTTTGGCCACAGCAGACAGGCTTAAGTGGCAACTTCTTTGTTCCTCTTAGCAGATGGAGGCCTGAGGAAAGGTCTTAGTCACAGTTCACTGTTGCTGTCTCAGCCAGATCCCTATGTGCCTTTGTGAGCTCCTGGTGCAAACCCCAGCTCTCCCACTTAAGCAGCCGGCAGCCAAGGCCAAGTCCCACAGCCCCTCTAAGAACTCATTCTTCTCAGCCCAGAACAGAGAGGTGGTCACAGGAGTTAAAGAAGGTGACTTTTGTAAAAGTGCCGGCAAAGCACTAGTGCAGAATAACTGCTCCCTTCACTGACTTCAGCTGACCTTGGCTGAAGCACAGTCAGGAGAGAGCTACCCAGAAAAGATGGTGGCACAGGGTGTGGAGACCAAGAGAAAAGCCACAGTGAGCTGGGCTGTTTCAGTGACCAGGACGGACCTCTCCTTTCCCAGCCTGGGCATTTGTCGTGAGTTGCTGGACTCGCTCGCCCCTTTCTTCCTATACTCCCATCCTTGGCTCACAGCTCCCTGCTCCCTCCACTTCCACTCCTGACCCCTGCAGGACTGCTGATTGCAGGGAATGCTTGTCACTGCTATTTCCAGGACAGGGTGCCTCAGAGACACAGGAGACACTTCCTTAGCCTGCACCACACCTGACAGCACCATACAGGCCCGCCTCTGAGGCATTCTGTACTCTTTTATTTTAATTGAACAACAGTGCCAGAGGCATTTTAAGTCAATCATTTTACATCGGACTCCAGTCTCTTGCAGATGAGGGAATGTCATGCCAGCTGGTTAGTCCTGATGCAGCTGACTTGGTAGTGCTTGTGCTTGGGCTAATTTCCTATTTGCTTTGTCTGCTCCCATTCACCCCTTATGTGATGATGGTAGGCACTGGGGCAGCCTGCCTGCCTGTGGCTGGCAAACACATGCCAAGCTTGCATCCCCTTCTCCTCAGACGCAGCAGCGCAAGACTGAGAGCTGGGCCTCCCATGGGTGCAGAGCAACCTGAGGAAGCAGTAGGCTCCCTGCCCCACCTGCTCCTGTCCTTAGAGCCCCAGGAGACCTCAGTGGAGATCACGGACTCTGCAAATACAGCCTGGTCATCACTGCTCTGCTGGGGCTGAGGTCTGACTGGCATTCTCGTGAGGGATCTTTGGAGGGGATGGATAGCTCTCTGCTGCGGGAGCCTTTCCGAAGGAAAGCCTTTGCATTTACCTCCATGGTTCGCTGGAGATCTTTTGCGAGGGCTGCTCTCTGCTTGGCACGTGGCTGTGGAGACACTCCACAATGCCAGGATTATCTCAGTCCTTTCTGTCAGGGCCCATCTCTGTCAACCAGGGAGAAGTCTCTATAGGAAGATGGTTCACTCCATTTTGCTCCTCTAGTTTGCTAGAAAGTGTGTTCCCCACCAACTCCTGCCTCTCCAGTCTGATGTTAGAAGCTCAGAAAAGGCCTGTTGACTCCTCACCTCCCCACCAGCTCTGCCCTGGCTCCAGGTTCCTAGGGTTGTTGGTCTTGCTATCACTCTTGGTAACACCTCACATCTGTGCAGGTGAGCCCCAGACTTGGCGTGGATACCTCCTCTCTGACACCACAGAAGCTCCCAGAGGTGTCAAAGGCTAGAAGGTAGGCAGGCCTGTCCTAGGGAAGGGGGAGTCTAGTGTCCACTTGGCAGCCTGACCTTGAGCTCATTCTCTTGCTGCAGGCTGCCTTCTCCTCAAGGTGGGTTCTTGAAACCCTTACATGCCACATAGCTCCCAAGCATCAAGCTTCTGGAACGAGAACCTTAACCTCCCTGGGTTAAGGGTGACAGCACAGTATACTCACCTTTCTCCACTCAGGGAAGTATAGTTTCATGACTCGGAACCAACTCCTTGTTCCTCCTGCTAAACAGATAACCAGGAAAGGCCTCTTTCAAAGAGTACCTTCATCTCTGTAAGTTACTTTAACACATCACAACTTCTCATCTTCTTCTTGCTTGATACCTAACAAAACCCACCAGGGTGATTGTAAAAACAAGACCTTTCTGAACTCAACTAAATGAAAACTTCTTAAGATGAGAGCTGGCTGCTCTTAGAGGGCATTGGCTGGCATAGGGCCATGGTGATTACATAGCTTTCCAGCCAGATGTGCATGTCTGTTTCCAGAGAAAAATGCCCTCCACGGAGCCCTGCTTAGGACCATTTGGGGGCTTGTCCCCACTCTATCACTTCCAGAATGCGTGGAGTAAGGGCAACGGGGAAGGCATGTCAGCCCTCTACTCCTGCCTGAGACAGCTGTCTGGGTAACAGTGGCCAGGCCGAGCTCTGCCACAGGCTTTTTATACTGCTTGGCCAACTCAGAGCATCACCCTGGTCGTGGTTCTCCTGTTAAGTTCATCCAGGCATATCTAGGGCCAGACCTCAAGGGGTCAAGGGTAAGTTGCCCTCATTCCTTCCTTCTGCTAAGCCCCACCCGGGAGAGAACATTCTAGGGACAAGAGTCTACGTTGCCCTTTCACCATCCTCTGTTGATGATCAGATGATACTCAGGAGAGCTAGAACTTGGCAGGATTTGCAGTATGCAGCTCTGATATTTATTAATACTGTTCTTCTGATGTGATTGAAGTTTCTCAACATGCTCCCTTGTGCTCAAGCTTTCTTCTAACCAGTGGTTCTCAGTACCATCCCAAGACCACCAGTATCAACATCTCCTGGAAATTTGTCAGAAATGTATTCTCAGGATGTTCACCTTGGACCTGCTGACTCAAACTCTGGCTGTGGGGCACAGCAACTGTGTTTTAACAAGCCCTCCAGGGGATTCTGATGCAAGCTCACTTACGTTTGAGAACCACTGCTCAAAATTGCCATGTTAATAATCCTCCTCATCAAATTTGGATCCAGTTAGCATTGGACTTATTATGCTTGCTATTATCTTATAAATTTGAATGACCTGTAATATAGGTAATATCATCCCCATTTTATAGACAAGGGAACTAATGCCCAAGGATGGCATCAAATGATTTACTCAGAATCATGGGGCTAAAAGATAGCAGGCAGAAGTGGAATTTGAATTCATATCTTCTGACTCTAAATCTAGTATTCTTTACAGTCTTATCACAGGAAGGTTCGAACAGAAAGATCCACACACATACTATGTAATACAGGACCAAATAGGACTAACCTCTAATAAGAGTGAAGTTTTGGTTTGACATGTTTGGAAAAAGCATCATCCCATTCTGACAACTTTGGGTTTTATAAGCCCACTCACCATAGAGCTTGGTTTGTTGTTGTTCAGTTGCTAAGTCACATCTGACTGTGTGACCCCATGGACTGGAGCCTGCCAGGCTCCTCTGTCCATGGGATTTCCCAAGCAAGGATACTGGAGTGGGTTGCCATTTCCTTCTCCAGGGGATCTTCCCAGATCAGGGATCAAACGCACATCTCCCACATTGGCAGTCGAATTTACCACTGAGCCACCAGAGACCTTGGTTATCGCCTATTTTTCATCATCTCCCCCAAAGTGGAAGACACAAAGTGATTGTGTCTTCTCTCAGGGATAATGTCATTTTCATAAGCCTGCTTATGGTTCAAAGGAATTAATCTCTCATGGTAGAGTTTGGAGCAGCTCAGTGGATTGGGGATGGATGACAGATATTTTTTCTAAAGGTAACTTATTGACTCAGGAGTAGGTCTGACTGCGTATGGCATTCCCTTATGGTTATGCCCCTAGATAGCTGTTCAGTGATGTGGCTGGCTGATCAGTCTTGGTGTTCTTAGTTCTCATTAGTGTCCAAATAGATGAGCAACTATCTTGTGAGGTCCTTCTGGCATGTAGGCAGTCTCCCATAACCCACTCAACACTAAATTCACTCTGAGGTGAAAGATTTCAACACTTAGATTAGGTCATTAGTTAAATCAGTTCAGTTCAGTCACTCAGTTGTGTCCCACTCTTTGCGACCCCATGGACTGCAGCACGCCAGGCTTCCCTGTCCATCACCAACTCCCAGAGCTTACTCAAACTCATGTCTATTGAGTTGGTAATGCCATCCAACCATCTCATCCTCTCTGGTCCCCTTCTCCTGCCTTCAGTCTTTCCAAGCATCAGGGTCTTTTCTAATGAGTCAGTTCTTCCCATCAGGTGGCCAAAGTATTGGAGTTTCAGCATCAGTCCTTCCAATAAATATTCAGGACTGATTTCATTTAGAAAAGTTAAATACTTGATGTTAAATCTACATAATGAAATACCATTGAGCTCCAATCTTGAGTGACCAGACTTCAGTCCTCAAATAGTTAAGAAGTTCTAGTTCCTCCAAGCGCCTATCTTTTCTTGTACAAACTGCTGGGACTGACTATGAGAATTTAATGGGCCAGGGTCGTGAGGATAGGATTCTGCCAGGAAATGCACACTCATGATTGTAGAGTCTCAGCCAGAAACTAGTGCACTGTTAATAGCAAATACAAATCTGAGATTTACTGGAGGAAAGAAATACCCTTTCTGCTCATAGGTCCCTGAAGAGGCCATCTTTTAGTGCAGTGCTCTTTGGAGGAAGAATTATGCAGCAGAGTCTGCGATGTGGAGAATGCTCATCTCATTCCTCTGGTATGGACAGAAAGGCAGATCCACGTGCCTCCTAAGGAGCCTTTCCCCACTTCTTAAGTCATAGTCACTCCTTTGGTGCTGCTCTAAATTAATTTTGCTCACTTCTTTATTTAAGCCATGAGAAAATAATATCTTTTGGGTTTGAAGTTCTACTAGATTAGCCCAGCACCTCAGGGTTAGTTTTATGAGGGTGAAAAGGTGTCCACGTAACCGCTTACCCTGCGGACTTTCTCCAGTGGAGGCAGGGAGTGGATTTGGGATTTGCAGTGTCATTGAGGTTGTGGGGAGCACATAATTAGGACAGCTTCACTCTAGTGCCGAGGAGAGATTTGCCAGCAATCAGGCCCAACTTTATGAAAAGAACAGTTGGGTTAGTACAGGGGCATGCTTTTAATAAATGCTCTGTTAGGAGAGAAACCTGGTTGTTGTTTTTATCTTCTGGCTAAAAACTGTTTAGTTCTTCCCCCCTTCCCCCCATCTACATGTGAGAATACATAAATGCTTAATTTTGTAGTCACAAGTTTCCCTATTCTTGTGTCTTTTTAAAGTTTGAAATCTGCAGTATTATCCCCTGAATACTATGTATCATGAGCAGAAAAGTGTTACAATGGAGAACACAGTTAATTCCCCTTTAAGAAGTTCTAAGATGAAAATGGGACCTTGTAAAATAGACTTCAAAGTCATGGTGTATCACCCCAAAAAGTTATGCTTACGGCTACTAAAATTCAAATTATATCTTAATTTCAGTTTGCTCAAATCATAGTGCTGTATGCTTTTCAACTCGAGAGGATACATTTGGTTCTAGAGCACAATTCCAGTTCTGCTGGATGGGATTGGTGTCAAGGAGTTAACTCTGGCCTGGCACTATTCTTAACCAAATCAAAGCCTGGCTGCTGCAGCAGCCGCCTCTCTCCAGGGAAGGGAGAGGTGTTGACGCTGGGAGCCCGCAGTAGCCGCAGCGTTTACTCTCCGCCCACTAAGAAAGCGCTGGTGTGGTGGGGCGAGCACGCGTGCCTGGGTTTTGGATGCAGAGCAGAGAGCCCTGTCTGGTGACTCACGCCCACGCAGAGGCACAGCAGTGCGGTGGGGCTGGGTGCTTAATGCTGCTCTCTCTTGCATGAACTGGACAGGAGCGGCTGGAGGCGATGATGCGCAGGTCTCTGGAGCGCTCGCAGCAGCTGGAGCTGAAGAAGAAGTGCTCGTCGGGAGGAGCATCACTGGCTGCCGGGCCTGGAGGACGTGATGGTGAGTGAAAGACTGTCCTTGCATCGCAGGGCCCAGTGGGGAGATCTCGGGGCAGGAAGGGGAGACCATGGGCAGACCAGCACCTACAGGATCTAAGGGTGCTTTATACCGGTCTGCAGGTACCTTTTTCAGATGTGATGTTTAAAGCTGCCAAGCTTTCTGTGTATGCATTTCTTGTGAAGGAGATCTGTTCATTCTTCTTGCTTGCAAACAGCAGTTGATACGGTAACTGGGCTTTGAGGTAAAGCAAAAGAAAAAGCAAAGAAAATGAATGTAGAGTCTGGTTAATTGGATCCGCCTAGCAAGCCCAGACGTAACCTGATTTCAGGGAAGGTCAGTGGCTGTGGACTAAGTCATGGCTACAGCTTGACTGGGAAAGGCTGAGCAGCAGTAACCCCTAAAGGGGGCTGGGGTTCTTCACTCCACATCATTTATTTCTGTTGCTCTTTCAGTTTTGTTTCAAGGTGACTTATTTATTTCATTATCCAGTTCATACTCATCTTTAAATTTTCAGATGTTTAATTTAATGTATGGATTGTTACTAGTCCCTGGGTGGCTTTGCTATCTTTTTAGTGTCTTCTTTTCTGTGTCTGCCATTATGTTATACAGGAGTTGTATACCAACTCTTTCCTAGAGCAAATGGGTTTACATGTGTGGTACAGTTTCATGACTTTATTATATTGTTCTTACGACTGAAGCGACTTAGCATACACAACCTTTTGTCAATGAATATACTTTTCTGTTTTAATCTGGAGAAGTTAACAACCCATCCCAGTTACTTTTTCTAATTTCCTAATACAAGCTAGAGTCAACCAGAAATTGGAACTTTTTTCTTTTACCTCTTTTTGGTCTGATTTTTTTTTTTTGCTGTGTAGGTGAATCAGGAAATACCCCACCCCCTCCTCTAGGTTTAGCAGCCAGCACCCTCCCTCTGGACCCAGGGACCACTGCCGCTGCTGCTGAGTCAACCAACGGTATATTTGAGCATCACTGTGCCATGGCGTTTTGTGATGACTGTCCTGGTCACCCTCCTCCATCACTGTGTCTGTCTGGAACACTTTTGCAATTGATTTCTTAGAACTTTTTTTCTAGAGATACAAATGACGTGCCCATATTTCTTTATTTGTCATCGTGGAACATGCATGCCTTACATCCTAGCACCCTGGAGACATTTCATCTTTAGCTCACTAACTTCTGCCTTGAAAATGTTGTCGGTGTTTGACTTGTGTGCACTTAGATCTTTAACACTGTCATGTATCACTGGTTTTAGGCATTAAGTAGTAATGTATTTCAGTCATTTCTGGTCACCAAAACCTATGATTATACAGTGTTAGGTATGTATTGGAGAAGGAAATGGCAACCCACTCCAGTGTTCTTGCCTAGAGAATCCCAGGGACAGCGGAGCTTGGTGGGCTGCCGTCTATGGGGTTACACAGAGTCGGACACGACTGAAGTGACTTAGCAGCAGCAGCAGCAGGTATGAATGTTATGGATTCCTATAGAGGCATTTGAGTTTATCAGTACTAACACTGTGAATCCAGACAAGGAGATAAATTGGCTTGGTTCTTGATTTCCTGTCTCTAATAGGCTCTCTGTTTTGTATACAGGCCTGGGAAATTCTTAGGGTCTAGATCAAGAATAGAACTAGCAAAACCTTGCTCCCATTTAATGATGACTTCAGAAATTCAACCCATCTTTGGGTGGCAAAGAAAAAACAAGATGTAAAGGACCCAATGTTTACCACCTACCCAGAAGGTCAAATTATAGCAGTAGGAATAAATATCCTTGATTTCCAGCATTTCTTTGACAAAGAATAATTTTTATTGGTGCTGCTGAATAGCAGAGTCTTTGCTGCCTGGACCACATTTATTGTCATGTGGGCACTGGCCTTCCACCCACAGAGAGGGGCAGGTAGAATTGGCAGTTACTCCTTGGAAATCATACCCAGAGCCCCGGGCCAGGGTGAGGTGTGTTATGTGACCAGAGCCCTCATTTTAAGGGAACACCCAAAATCTCAGTAATCAAGATAAAAGAATATTTTAATCAAAATCACTGCAGAACAATCCATGATGAACAAGCTATTGAATTTCTAAAGACTAGTACCATGCTGAGCCATATGGGAGCCTGAGGCAGAAGGGGAAATATGTATCCCTAGAGACATGATTTTATGTGATTTCTAATGGTTATTTTTTTCAGAACATTGAAATACTTGAAAAAATTACTGAAACACTGAAAAGTATATTAAAACTCATAACATTTTAAGTTTAAATATTTTATTTATACCCAAAGAACATCGTTTTACTGCAGTCTAAGTTATTTAAAAATTATTTAGGATCATCAGTTGGTCAGGAGAAATTGTCACGCATGGCACTTCTTTCATTTATAAACAAGATGAATAGAAGAGCAGATTTTGAAAATATTATTGATGAGTTTGCTTCCTTGAGAGCCGGGGCCACACATCTTTCCTTTTGCCTAAAGCTCCGACACAGCTTGGCTGGTACTGTTAGCACCTCTCCATTTGTTGTGATGGTTTCCTTTACAAGCCTGTCTAAAATAATGGCTGCAAGTAAGAGCATCAAACGCAGGACTGCATGTTGAAATCCTATCATAAACAGTCAGAGCCTTTTGAGAAAGGGCCATTGTGACCCCGTTTCTTGATAAGAGCAAGAAACCAACTGCTAACGGTTGTTCTGCTTTAAATACAGCTCTTTGCTTTACAAATTACTCCTGTCTGCAACCTGAGCTCTAGATAACCTCAGAAAAAGTCCGGTTTCAGCTCACACAGTCTCAGTCAGATCATAGAACATTTGGCAGTGGTGACTGGTCTCTCAGTCCAGGTTGGTTTTGTTTTCGTGTGGTCTGAATATACTTAAAAGTCCCTGGACACAAGGAAATGGTTGGCTGGTGGGATTAGCATGGCTTTAGTTGAACAGTTGAGTGAGGTTGAACATTTGAAATCAAAGAGAAGCACAAAGTTGAGCAGTGAAAGAGAAGAACTTGCTTCAAATAGGTGGTTGCTGTGGCCCGGGCCTTCTCAGACTTGCTCAGTAGAGAGCAGGGAGCTGGACGCAGCGTGCTGTGCCGTAGTGGTTTCAGAGGCGTGTGGATGAGGACAGGAAGAACACTTTGGAAAATGTGTTTCTTGGTTGAGAGTGGTGTGAATACCAATGTCTTTAATGCATTTCTCTGCAGCATGTGACAAACTTTCAACATCAACCATGAATTTGCCAAAGCAGACGGAGCCTCCCATGAGTAAGCGCCTGTCTTCATCCACTGCGGCAATATCCTATTCCCCAGACCGAGGCAAGTGAACGTGTAGACCTGGTCTCTCCAGTTTTCTTCTTTCTAGTGTGAGCATTGGTGTTAATGTCAGTCTTTGTGAGAGCCCCTCTTTTGAGCCTTCTTCAAATACCCGCAATCTCCTAGCCTTGTGGTCTGTGTGTGGGAGCCCCCGGGCCTCACTAATGGGACTTTGGAAAGTGGCATTGCTCTTTAGAGCAAGGTCATTGTTGGAAAGGGACAGGAGTTAATGCTAGTCTCCCAGTCTGAAAGAGACTTCCATTTTCCACAGTGCACATAGACGTTATCATGGCCTGGAGTTAATTGACCAGTGGACAGATGTGACTGTTAAAAAAGCAACTGCCCAGTTATTGGTGTGCTATTGTTGGTTAGCCAGATACAGCGGGATTGATGAGGCAGAGGTACGTGGGAGACTCAGATATGTGAAAAAATGGGGCTCTGCTCTTGTCTGTGATCTGTAAGCCTGCTCATTTCTGTTTGGAAAATAGAAGTTCAGAACTAATATGAAATCTTTAAAAGCGTGAAAGGATGGGTGGCATTTTCTGTTTTGAGGTGGGAGATGATGGATATAGGACAGTGCCAGTTTCAGAAACTGAATAGATTCAGCTGTGTTCTGATGGAGGCTCAGAGAAGGCACTGTAAGTCTGCATTGATACCTTTTAGAATGTGTAGGTTAAGGAAGGGAGGGAAGCTCTCTATGCATTAAATGCGTATCTTAGCATCAATGAAGAAGTGTCCGATGCCAGTGGAATATTTAACGTGTTGAGTCATCACCAGGGGGTGAGCAGGATGATGTTTGTGACTTTGAGGATGCCAGTGACTTTGAAGATGCCAGTGTGCCTTCCTGGTTTTTTTCCTCTGGCTTTAACTTTGCACCTCCAGCACAGAGGTCTGTCCTGTGTGTCAGAGAACCCGTGAGTGTCAGTGTTGATGATTTCTGATGCAGTTCATGGGTAAGTGCTAGAAACCTTGAATTAACTAAGAGCTGGATGAGAAAACATCTACATGCTTTTAACTCTATGTATCTGTTCTATTTGTATGTCCTGTATGTTTTCATTCATTCATTCATATGGTAACAAATTGATGTTAAATTCATATTTGCATTGATTAATGTATAAAGATAATCAGTATGATATTTATATATTGCTGGCCACTCAATTATCTGCTTGTGGATTATTAATTGAAACTTTGAAATTCCCAAACCATTTTTTTGGCTAGTGGATATCCAAAAAATACAAAGTAATTGAAAAGTTAATCCATTATCATACAGTATGTTCCAAACCATCAAAATGACATTTCAGTCACTAAATTTTAGAGTATGAATACTGCTACTTAATTTCCATTAAAGCTGATAATTAGTTGGCTATTTTTATTTTTATGTTTCTTATTTAATCTTTGCCCTTGTTTATATGGGAAAAATATGAAAGGATGCACATTTCTACATTAACAAAATCAGTGTGTTATAAAATATTTCCTAACAGAGGACCTAAAACAAGTGTTTTGTAGGAGTAATCTTTTTTTCAGTGTTAGAGCTACTTTGGTGAGTAAATGGTTTCTTGAGTCCATATTATATCTTGAAAAATGGGCTAAGTCTCTTCTGGTGATACAGTAATTCTGTAGTAGCATATTGAATGAATTCTGGCACCCCAAGAGAAGTAACGCACTCTCCCAAGCTCTAAATGACACATCGTCCATTTTCTTTTACTGTGACAAGCTCCAAAGCCATCCTTTGCTACAGTATTTTTATTTTCCACATTCATTCTGCCACTCCACAATTGATTTTCATCAGGCACTGTGTTGTTTTAGGCATTTTATTTTGTTTTGATTTTGCTTTTTAAAATTTTCATTTGATTCCACCCCTCAGCTCATCGCATGCACCTTAGTCCCATGGAAACATTTCTTGTTATGCGACTGTTGACACCCACACAGGCTTCTTTAGCCAGAAGCAGAAGTACACTTATGCTCTCTGAGCAGGCCAGTGACTCAGGTAAAAGAGGCCAAGCTGGTGATACTGAGGAAGGCACCCCAAGTGGTATTGGTCAGCCTATGAGTTATTCCTGAATTTTTGTATCTTGCTTCCCGTTCCCTGGCTTCATGAAATGTCTTCAATGGTTAATAACATTTTCTATCCACCTGTGTTTTACTGTTGCTATGTTTCTTGTCTTTCAAGTGTCACAGAGGTGAGTAAGTTATTTTATGATTGAGGGCATGTGGATTAGGAAAAGAAATCCATTTCATGAGCTATGGAGGCTAGTAGACTTTTTTAACCAGACAGTTTGGTAAAAATAGCCTATACACTGCAATCTCAGAAATCCCATAACTAGCCCTACCACTTACTAGCTCTTACCACTTTGGGTAAGTTAATTAACCTCTCTAAGCCTCTGTTTCCTCATCTATAAAGTGGAGTTACTTTAAATTGGCATGAGGGTTAAATGAAATAGCACAGTGCTGGGCATAGTAAGCACAAATATCTAGAGCCTCACTACTCAGGCTCCACCAGATCTGTACCCTGAAGTCCAGGAAACGCTGGGCCACATCTTTAAAGCCTTTCCTTGACCAAAGCAGATCAAACTGTCATGGCATGGTGAATGGGGACTAGCATTCTCTGTTTGCAAATAACACCGTGCCCACATTAGGCATGTCAGGTCTCCATCTCAGTTCCCAAGATATAGTGTATTCAGTGAGATAAGGTATAAATGACATATTGTCCTCTGCCTTGTTCTGTCTGTTTACAGGTAGTTGTGTAGAAACAGCACAGCAGAGAATATATAAAATGGCCAGTAAGCACATGACAGGATGCTCAACATTCTTAGTCATTAGAGAAATGCAAATCAAAATCGTAATACCATTTCATACTTACTAGGATGACTAAAATTCAAAGAAAAAAGATAATACAGTTGACTCTTGAACAATTTGGCAGGTACCAGCTGCCTCAGTCAAAAATCTGCATATAACTTTATAATCAGCCTTCTGTCTTGGTTCCCCATACAGACTCAACCAACCACAGATAGTACTATAGTATTTACTATTGAATAAAATCTGAGTGTAAGTGGACCCATGTGCTTCAAATCTGTATTATTCAAGAGTCAGCCTTAATATGTATTGGCAAGAATGAGGAGAAATTACAGCCTTCATACATGGTTGGTGAGAATGTAAAATGTTGCAGGCGCTCTGGAAAACAGTCTGGCGTGTTTTTCAAAATGTTAGAGTTACCACATGAACCAGCAGTTCTACTCTTTGATGTAGAGTCAAGGAAACTGAAAACATACACAAAGTATACAAGTCTTAGCATTATTCATATTAGCTGCAAAGTGGAAACAACCCAGATGTCCAACCACAGATGAATTTATTGAAAAAATGTTTTTATTTATAAAGTAGAATATTATTCAGCTGTGAAAAGGAATGGATTACTGACACATGCTACATGATGAACCTTGAAAACATTATGCTCAGTGAAAGAAGCCAGGCAGAAAATGCCACAAGTGATATGATTCTATTTATATAAAATGTCTGGAATAGACAAATCCAGAGTGACAGCAAGCAGGTGGTTGCTAGAGAGGAAGGGGAGTGGGTGCTTAATGGGCACAGAGTTTCTTTTGCAGATATTGAGAATATTCTGGAATTAGACCATAGTTATGGTTGCACAACCTTCTGAATATACTAAAAGCCACTAAATTATATACCTTTAAAGGGGTGACTTTATGATATATGAATTACGTCTCAAACAAATAAACAAAAAATTCCTGGGAAGTAGGAAGTATCCCCATTTTGAGAACAAAGAATGCATCAGGAGGACCACTCCTAGGATCGATGATTCTCTAGGAGGTCTCAGAGCTATGATTTATTGCAGCAAATGGCTACAGAGCAAAACAGGTAAAGGGAGAAACTGCATGGAACAAAGTCCAGGGAAGAGCAGGCGCAGGCGCCCAGCATCCTCTCCCGGTGTAGTCACACAGGCCACATTCCCCCAGCAATGAGTTAGGACACGTGTGAAGTGTTGCCAACCACAGAAGCTCATTAGACACTCAGTGCCCAGAGTTTTTATTGGGGGCTGGTCACATGGGCACCCTCTGCCAGGTCCATGCTCAAATTCCAGACTCAGAAGAAAAGCACGTGTTCAGCATAAATCATAATGTTGGTACAAACAGCTTAGGCACAGTGACCTACTCATCAGTTAATGGTGAGAACCCTTCTGAAATCCAAGTTTCCAGATGCTTACAAGGGTCAACCTTATAAACAGGGCCTTCCAAGGACAGCAGTCAGGTCTGCTATGTTAATTCTCTCTTGTACAAGGGAATTGACATTTAGAGAGATTAAGTAACCTACCCAAGGTGAACCAGCTATTAGGTGATGGTGCTAGGTCCACCTGGCTCCAAAGCCCAGATTTTGAATTCCTGAAATGACCTAGACTCTTGAGCATTGAGCATGGGAGTCTTTTAAGATAACATCTATTCTGTGTATACTAGAAAAAGTATGGCAGTGTTTTGAGAATGTGAATTGCTCGTCTCACGTTTTAACTGAAATGTGGTATTCTTCCCAACTCTCTGCTCTCCTTCAACTTTTCCGTCTGTTCTCCCTGTGTCTCTGGCTTTTAAACTGTAACTCTAGTATCCCATGCCTGTCCCCATGTAGCTCCTGCTGGCTCCCTTAAATCTTCCTACAAGTCTTCTCCCACTCGAAATGTCGAGAGGAAGAAGATCGCATCTACATCTGGTGGAGGAGATGCTGGGAAAGGCGCCCCTGCCGGAGTGGAGGCCTCTCCAGTAGGTTTCTACCCATTCACCCCTCGGGACTGGGTTATCTGACACTGTGATTATTTCCTGCACTTGACCTGGGGTCTGTTTCCATCAGTCTTCAGGGACTGCTCAAGGAAAAGATTTGGTTTTAAATGCACCCAACCTTTGAAAATCCTGTAACTTTTTGCACCCTCCTAAATCTTACTGCCTTGAAATAGATTTTCAAAGCCCTCAGAAGGAGGTTGGGGGTCAGAAAGAATGTTCCGAGTGCCCTTTCTCTGCTTCTTTAAGAATTCTGCTTCTGGGCCAGTCTTGCTTCTACAGGCAACTAGAACTGAGGTTCTGGGTCAATCTTCATCCACAGTAGTGGCCTTTGAAAATTTTTGTTGTCCTGATAACACCATCAGTAAGGCAGATGTTGAGCAGTATCCCCAATTGTGTCTGTTTGGTTAGAAATTACATATGCCATATTACTTTCACTAGTTACCACTTGCTGTGTAACAAATCACCCCAAACCTTAGCAGCTTAAAGCAAATATGTATTACCTCACTGGTTCTTTGGGTCGGAAATTGAGGACATCATAGCTGAGTGGTTGTGGTTCAGGGTCTCTCATGAGGGTGTGGTCAGGACTGCAGGCAGCTAGGACTGCAGTCGTTAGAAAACTTGGCAGGGGTTTTCCAGGATGGCTCGTTCATGTGGCTCTTGGCAGGAGGCCCCCATTCCTTACTGCATGGACTTCTCCTTAGAGCTGCTTGAGAGTCCAAACAACATGGCAGCTGGCTTCCTCCAGAGCAAAAGATCGAAGAGAGAGAGAGAGACCAACTCATGCTTGAGGAGAAGTGAACTAAGCTCCACCTGTAAAAGGGAGGAGTATCATATGACATGTGGATTTATTTTAAATACCACATTACCATTGGGCATCTATTTTGTAATACCATATTTATTTTTTTTAATCCAATATGATCCTGAGGTTCTCACAGGAGAAGTGAATGTTTCAGATGCTAGAGTTTTACTGTTGGATGGATTACTGTGGAAGGGGGCTAATGAATGTGGGCCCCATGAGGATTTGCTACAAAAAGTTACAATAGGGAGAGAAGAGAACCATTGTCATGGAGCATCTGCTCTGGACCAGGCCTAGGGCCAATGTGGGGCAGGCCATGGAGATGTTGAGGGATGGAGAGGTTACAGTCCCTGTTAAACCAGGTACACTGTCAAGGTCCCCAGCTCACTGTCTCGCACCCATCTATAGCTATTTTATAGTGATTGTATATCTTTGTAGTCATTCCAAATTCTGTGTGTCCAGGACCATAATCTGGTTCCATTGTTAGCTTTTTGTAAGATAACAAGGAAAAGGAGGTCTTTATGTTTTAAGACTGAAATTTTTTTCCCTAACTGAATGACCTAAATGGGATGATCCCCTGGTGCTTTTCTGCAAAGATTCCCATGGTGGGAAGCAGTATAGCTTTGTTTGGTTCCTTCTGAAAAAAAGCTGTGCATCACTTCCATCTGGGGTATTTTTAAAAATTATGGAAGTCATAGCAGTGATGGGCCATGGCTGTCCTATTCTGTGTCTCCTACAGACAGAGAAGATGAAGAGGGGGCCAAGAGCAACTGCTTCTGTTCCCAGCGTGGGCCTCATGTCTCCTCTGAGAAGCATTTCTAAGAGGTCGTCTTCTCCTGTGACATCCAAGTAAGCCTCTTTTTCTTTTGCCACAGTCACATGTTTAAAGCAATTTTGGGGGAGGCTCTGTGTGGGGTGGCGTGTGCCTCCAGCTCCCCCACAAGGCGTGGCCAGCAGTCTGAGGTGTGTTATATGTTTCTGGATAAACAATGGGGTCTTGAGGGCTTTGTTGCCTGATGATATTGGACCCTGATTTATGGAGATGATCCACTTGGCCTGTTCTCTTTCAGCACATCAGTCCCCCTTCTACTTTTCTGGCCTTCTCCAGCTGCATCTGGAGTGAAGGGATTGCATTGTACTTGAGCTCTGAAGCCCATGTGCTCCATGCTTGTTCTCATGCCCTCTCATCTTACCTGTATCTTTAACAGAGAGGCAATAATAATTTCTGAGTCACCATCAGCAGTGTGTTTTTTTTTTTTTATAATGAAGCCATTATATTCTTTTGTTAAGAATTGAGTGAACTCACCAATGAAAACCTGTGTGACTGAAAAACAAATGTACACTGTGTGACCACTGACTTAAGTCTTTTAAATATTTTACTAAATATTTTACTGACAAGAATAACTCAATAAATAACTCAATCCAGCAGTAGAATGGAAACATCTTCAAAAGTACTGAGGAAGAAAGAGAAATATGATTTTAATTTGGAAAAAAGAAGCTATATATAGAAAGAGAATCGCATAATGCTTCTATAGTACAACAGTTTGGTTCAGAGAACATAGGAAGAAACAGATTTTTAATGAACACTTGGGAATTAAAAAAAATATTTCAAAGTGATGTCAGCTCTTATTTCTGATTTGTTGCTCTCCGAGACTGTTCCACTAATATTGTTTTGCTCAGACATTGCTGTGGTTTTGATAAACTGCTAATACTGGTTATATCGTATCTGCCTTCCATAGAGAAAATCTTTCCATAGCATATTACTGAATTCATAGTGTTGTTTTTTTTTTCCTGAAGTCCATTGCATTCTTTCTGTGCCTGTATGCCTGTCTTTGGTTTGGTATTGCTTTTTTGCAAACTCTAAATCCATTAGGTGAGCTTTGAGGTCTCTGTCTTATTTCTGAGCCTTCCATTTACATATCACTGTTCTGGTATCAGTTTGGGACATTGACATTAACAGAGAGAAAAACCTGTTTCTACTGGGGTTTTTCCATATTCCACCCTGTCTTTGCTGGATATTGACTCTTTGTCCCTGCATGGATAGTAGCTGGCAAATTTCATTACCATCATTGTACATTTCACAGAGGTGAACTGGGCAGTGGGGTTGGGGGAGTAGAGGGCGTTCCCTCTATAGAGATACGAATTCAGTTTTTGGAAGCAGGCTTGTAGTGGGCTCTGTGCTATTTCTTTGAAGTTGAAAATCTTGAAGGTTGTGTTTCAGGAAATACTTTATATTTTAAAGGACATAACACTTGAATTTTGTAAAATCTTTCTCTGACTAAAGAGACTCAAACACAATCCCAGACTTTTTATAATGTAGTTCAATTTAGAGAAATATTTGAAATTTCTACTCTGTCCAGTATTGGGCACCTAGTAGATGGTTTCTAAGTATTTGTGGAATGAATGAGGGCAGGCCACTGTGCTAGATGCTCTGGAGAATCCCCAAGCAAATAAAAGTAGTCTCCACTTGGTCAGGCCCCCGGCAACGGAGGAGGTAGATGTGGACCCAAATAAGGACAGTTCTAGGCCTGCTCCAAAGAGAGAGCCGCTCACCTTGAGCTACTTGTCCCTCAGAACTTAGCTCAGCTGGCATCCTCTCCAGAACCAGCCAGATTGGAATTTGCCCCCTTCGCTGTGCTCACAGAACATACCTGTGTCAGTCCTTCCTTCATCAAACACCCGTAGAGCACCTACTCTGTGTCCACTGCTCTTATCAGTCCTCGTGGAGCTTGCCTGACAGTAAACAGCAAATGTAATATCAGGTGGTGATAAATTCTGTGAAGAAAAATGAGCCTTGGTCAGATGGCTGAGAATGGCAGAGGGGAGTAGTCAGGAAAGACTGCTCCAAGGAGGTGACATTGGAGCAGAGCACCCTGCATGAGGTGAGGGAGCAGGATGAACTGACATGTGCCTCAGTGCACTTGATTTCCTGCTTGGCTGCCAAGAGGGCAGGGGCTGACTCAGTTTATTGTTGCACAATCTGGGCTCAATATGAGTCTGTGGATGCTTAGCTGGCAGCAGGGGGAGGTGGATCTGGAGGGCAGAGTGGTCTGAGTAGGTATGGGCAGTGCTGGGGCCAGACCTACCCAAGGACTCAGACCTTTTGGATCCTCAATCCTTCTGGAACATTCATCAGTTTATTCTCTCACTGAGCAGTTTCTTAAACATTCTGTTTTCTGGGCTGCATGCCTCACTTGGGGAATTTTAAAAGGATGAGGGATAATGGTTTCTGTACCATGCTGCACAAGATTCCTACCACTTTCAACAAATTGATAGACTAGCTTTAATTTTCAGAGCCCTATACATGTCATCTCTTGCACAGGCAGGAGAAATAGCACACACTACCGCAGCTGGACTTCCTGTGCAGAAGGTGCCCTGGTGATAAAGATTGCTCAGGCACCTCCAAATCAGAACTACCAAGTCAAGACATCTAAGGAATAGCAAACATTTCTTGATTTTAAAATGTTCAGAAAGAAAGTTGTTTCTGCCGGGGATGAAAAGTAGTGAGTGAACTACAGTGGGTATGGGCTAGGTCTGAGACATATGGAAAGCCAAGTAGACTCCAAGTAAATTCTGAAAATCCAACCAAACTACAGCAATGAAGAAGAGTGGATTTCAGCTGCCCACAAGCAGTGGGTAGATTTCAGGTATACAGTGTTGAGCAGAAGAAGGAAGTTGTAGAAGAATGTCAGCAGTGATTCCATGTATCCTGAGTTCCCCGATGTTCACAACCAGTGTGTTTTTAGGAATATAAATGTGGTAAAATTATTTTTAGAAAAACTAAGAAAATGGCAAACATGAAATGCAGAGTGATGATGACCTTTGAGGAGGAAGTGGAGGTGGGGTCAGGAAGGGACATGTGGCAGATCCTGGCCTATTATGGCTTCTTCTTGCACTAGTTGGTGTGTGTGTGAACGTTTGTTATATCATTCTTAATACGTTTTTTATTTTATAAATAATCTTCTGTATACTCAGTACTGAAGAAAGATGAAAAAGAAACACTTGATTTTTTAAAATGGTATCACACAAAATAAACCCCAACCACATGGGCATTTTCAGCTTTCCCTTTGTGTAGACCAAGCGTATGCTCTTTAAAGCACACCGGAAGTATATGGCTTTGAATAGGATGGGATAGGGGCTAGTCAATCACCATGAACACTCATCCAGAAATGCAGAAGGGACTTGTGATGAATGGCTCTGTCAGTGCATTGTTCTCCTCCCAGATCTGTTGTTGTTGTTCAGTTGCTAAGTCGTTTCCGACTCCTTGCAACCCCATGGACTGCAGCATGCCAGGCTCCCCTGCCCTTCACTGTCTCCCCGAGTTTGCTCAAACTCATGTCCATTGAATTGGTGATGCCATTGAACCATCTCATTCTCTGTTGCCCCCTTCTTCTCTTGCCCTCAATCTTTCCCAGCATCAGGATCTTTTCCAATGAGTCGGCTCTTCGCAGCAGATGGCCAAAATATTGGAGCTTCAGCATCAGTCCTTCCAATGAATATTCAGGGTTGATTTCCTTTAGGATTGACTGGTTGGATCTTCTTGCTGTCCAAGGGACTCTTAAGCACCACAATTCGAAACCATCAGTTCTTCAGCATTCAACCTTCTTTATGGTACAACTCTCACATCCTTTCATGACTACTGGAAAAACCATAGCTTTGACTATACAGATCTTTAGACAAAGTGTTGTCTCTGCTTTTTAATACACTGTCTAAGTTTGTCATAGCTTTCCTTCCAAGGAACAAGTGTCTCTTAATTTCATGGCTGCAGTCACCGTCCACAGTGATTTTGGAGCCCAAGAAAATAAAGTCTGTCACTGTTTCTACTTTTTTGCCCATCTATTTGCCATGAAGTGATGGGACTGGATGCCATGATATTAGTTTTCTTTACGTTGAGTTTTAAGCCAACTTTTTCACTCTCTTCTTTCACTCTCATCAAGAGACTCTTTCGTTCCTCTTCACTTTCTGCCGTTAGAGTGGTATCATCTGCATATCTGATGTTGTTGATATTTCTCTGAACAATCTTAATTCCACCTTTGGATTCATCCCAGATCTGAACAGTTAAATCACTGTAGGGTAGCTGTGCATATTAATAGCATTGCTCTTTTAAGTGTTCAAGTTTATTTTCATTGTTGATTGGCATTGTCGGGTACTTGTATGGTTTTAGAAAACTAGCTTCAGCAACACTCTTAAAGATGTGGATGGAGCATAGATTGCCTCTTATAACCTAGAGAAAGGAAATTGAGTGTGACCAAGTGGATTTACCCAGTCTGTCTTGCCTCTGCCTCTGCTGGTTGGTGCTGTTTGTACTCCTAGTTCTTCTTTGTGAAATATTCTCTAATGGTTTCAGATTCTTAGAAATGTATTCCAAATTGGTTTGGTCATTGTGATGGGAAACGTATCCATTATCCCTTGCTGCTGTGACAAACTCTCTAAAACCTAGTGGCATAAAACAATAATTTGTTATTAATTCTCACAGCTCTGTGACTTGGGCTTACCGGGAGGGTCTTAGGGTCTTTTATGTGGTTGTTCTGTGGATTAACATGGGCTCACTGGAAAGTTCTCACCCTGGGGGTCTTCTGTGCAATTATGGTTCACTGTCAACTGATGCTACAGTTACAACCTAAGGTCCAAGATAGCCTATTAAGGATTTTGGCCCATAAACCCCAGTTAAGGCCTGTGCCTCGAATTGGCACAGCATTCCTTCTCTGCTGTGTTTTCTTGGTCAAAGCAGTGGAAACACCTCAGATTCAATGGAATGGAAAAATAAACTTGAAAAGATCATGTGAGGTGGAAGAAGATATTATTGGGGCCGTCTTTGGAAAATTTAATCTGCCAAAGATAATGACTTTCAGAGATAGCTTGCCTGAGATCAATTTTGTATCAGGAACCTAAGTTAATTTCATTTTATCATGCATTAGAAACAAAACGAGAGTCCATATGAGGGAAGGAATTAAGGCAAGTTGTCTGATGGCACAAAATAAGCACCTCCCTTTAGAATCACAGGCTCCTGGAGCCAACCTGTCTATGTCTTTCATGGTTGAGGGCATCTAATTAGTCACTGCCGAGCGCCATTCGCATAGGCTTCTTTGGTAGATGTGTGGCAGCGTTGCCCTGCCCAAGTGAGTATCTACAGTGGACCAGGGCTCCCTGCAGTGATGGTTTAACTATTGTGTGTGTTACCACCGTCCTTCTCAGATACACTTACATTCTTTCCTGAAATTTTTCTTGAAAAGGATAATTGAAAATATTAAGTTATACCTCCTCCTCACAGCCATAATTATATACTCACCCAGTCCTAGTCCTGTATTTGTCAGTCTTAGTAGAGAATAATTTGAGTTTAGACCAATTTTAAAAACCTTTTTATTTTGAAATCACTTCAATCTTATAGAAGAATTGCAAGAATAGAATAAAGAACTCCTGTATACCTTTCATCCTGTTCGCTTGTAGCTGCACAGATTTTATCATTCCCATCCCCTACTCACTCTCATGTAGTCTCCATAGATACACATTTTCTGAGAACCATTTGAGAGTCATTTGCAGACATCCTGACCCTTTATCCCTAAGAATGAAGATATTCTCTTGTGTGACCACAATATAGTTGTGAAAAGTTAGGAAAGTTAACATTTGACATGATGTTGTTAATTTCCAGACTGTAATCTTTGCCTGCTGTCCCAGTGAGATCCTCTACAACATCTTTTTCCTGGTCCAGAATCCAACCCAGGGTCCCACGTTGCATTTAGTTGTCTTGCCACCTCAGTCTCCATTAACTTGCAATAGTTCTTCAGCCTTTCTTAATGACCCTGACATTTGTAAAGAGCACAGACCAGTGGGTTTTTTTTTTAGCACTGTCCTTCATTTTGAATTGGTTTGCTGTTTCCTCGTGGTTAGACTCAGATTATACATTGGGGGCAGGAGTCTTGTGGAAGGGATATTGGTTCCTTCTCAGTGCATCGTGTCAAGAGGCTATGATGTCAGGAGGCCATGTTTCATTACTGGTGATGATAGCTGTGATCACTGAGTTGAGGTGGTATACACAGGTTTCTCTGGTATAAAATCGCTCATATTCCCTCTAGAAAGTAGTAAAATGTGATTGACAAATAGACTTGTCAGCATGTTGATCAAGTTGTACTGATGAGGCAACAGACCCCTCCCATCCTGTGGGTGGTCTGTGTTTACTTGGCCTGGAGTCAAGTGGCTTAGGAGAAAAATAGAACTAGATTCCAAGATGTGGAGGATAAAAAGCCCTTTGGGTTTATGCTTTGCAGTAAACTCACGTTCAGAAGCGTGACAACCCTCTCCTGAGAGTCTTCTTGCTGCTCTGCTTACAGAGGTGTTTGTTTATATTTCCTACCAGTCACGGAACCTCAAAAGGTTATATAATCCTGCCTTGTGCATCAGAGAGGCCTATCTCTGTTAATCCAACAAAATTTGTGAATTCCTTTTGTTAAGTTTTTAATCACTGGAGATATTGAGTTTTTAAAAATTGAACTGGATGCTTGGGGCTGGTGCACTGGGACGGCCCAGAGGGATGGTATGGGGAGGGAGGAGGGAGGAGGGTTCGGGATGGGGAACACATGTATACCTGTGGCGGATTCATTTTGATATTTGGCAAAACTAATACAATTATGTAAAGTTTAAAAATAAAATAAAATTAGAAAAAAAAATAAAAATTGAAGTGGAAAAACTATTTTAGAAAGCAAGATGAAAAATCTAGTGATTTGGCTCTCTCATCTCTTTATACCTCTTGGGAAAGGTCATTTAAGCATTTAGGATTGGGGTTTTTTTAATCTAAAATATGGTTAATAGTAATTTCCTATGTACCTCACTGGGTTATTGTGGTAATCAAATAGACCCTTATGAAACAGATGAGAAGGTACTTTAGAATAAAACTATGAAAGCACAGTGAGTTCCCTGATTAATTTGTGTTTAATTTCTTTCATCAGCCAAGATATCTATTTCTAGGAAACTGGGAAAACAAGAGCTTTGCTACACTTGGTTTGGCTTGCAGTAAGTGGTGTGAGCAGGGGGCCAGAGAGCCTCGGGGCCTGGCAGACCAGCATCACCTGGTGTAAGATGCCCACGTTCAGCAGCTCTTGCAGGGCTGGCAGGGTACTGCATCCATGTAGGAAGTAGTGAGGCAGGATGAGCAGGAAACTCTACAGATTTGGAAATAAAATAGGGAACTTCTAAGATTGTATTCTGTAGTTTGGTCATTTGGTATTTTTAAAAAAGGCAATGACTTACTTACTCTTCTCTTATTTGAAGCTCATGTTTGTATGTGTACACAAGTGTGTGTGTGTGTGTGTGTGTTCTAAGTTACTATATTTTTTTATTGGGCAAGGGCTGGGTTAGGGGAATGTAATTAGATTCCTTAATATATTAAGTTTTATCCCAAATAATTCACCCTTACTTCTCAGGTAGCAATTATTTTTAGATGTGTGCTCATGGACAATTGGCCCACTTTTATTTATAATAGAGCCTTAGAGTCTGTGGTGTGAACAGAACATACGTGTGACTGTTCTCTTAAAGCAAGTTGAAGCAAGGCTGCTCAGAGCTGAGTAGGTCTGAGGCTGTCAGAACCTCTCCTACCCAGGGGAGGCCAGCCTTTCCCCTTGATATTATAGTCCTGCCCTGCATGTCCCTTTTACAGGCTCTGAGCACACTGACTGAGGGGAGGGCATGACTTCAATGGGCTCCCTTCCCTTCTGAGTGTGAGCCATTTAGACCAGGCCATGGGGTCATGTTGGGATCCAGATGCTGGCTTTCTGCTGCTAAGGTGGGACTATAGAATGAATTGGGCCTGTAGCCATTTCAAGCCTGTTACCCACTCCTCCCTGAGTCTAGCCCTGGAGACCCTCCTGGTGGAAGTGGGGTCTGCAGAAGAGCTCCTCACATGTCTGCACATGTGCGACAGGTACTTGCACCAGGACCCCAGGGAGCCCATGTCTCAGGCACCCCTGAGGGAAGTACAGACGTGTGCTTTCTGCAAGCAGGTCCCTTAGACAATTATAATGGACTGGGCGGTGGGTACCCGGTACCTTTGCTCTGTCTCATCCAGCAGAGAGGTCATGCTTCACTCCTGGGGGAGGAGGATGAGGGCCAGGAAAAAGAGCAGATGGCTTTTGGCCAATCCTTTCAGTAGCAGACATTCCTAATTGATGAGTCAAGTTAGGAATGCTTGTGGGAGGAGGACATGTTTCTGTCTACGTCATCTGCCATAAAACAGCAGCCTTCCTATGGCTGGCCTCTCCAAATCCCACATCCAGGAGTAACTCTTTATACTGTTGACTGCCCAGCAGTGGTTGCACCAGAGCTGCACAGAACATGCGCTTTACATTCCAGGGAGTAAGTGGCCTGTTTTGATCTTCTCAGTGTATAGGACCAGCTCCCTCAAGACCCCCTCCTGGTGGTTATAGGATCATTGCATCCCTAGATGACAGTATGGAAGGAGGGCATTGTTGAGCACATCTCCTGCCATAAGGTTATACAGGCTGTTTGAGTCTAAACATAGGTTTTAGCAGCTAATTGGAAAATGATGCTTAATGGAACATTGTCATCATGAGGTAGCAGGGCCTGTGGTTTCCCTCATTATGCTTCCTCCTGCTTTTGGTTTGTTCTCATCTGTAAGTATAACTCAGATTTTATTTTATCATATATTAACACCAATATCTGATAGCTATTGTGTGCTTACTCTGTGCCCCTTCTAAAATGAACATCTGGGGATCATGGTGACCCCAAACTCCAGCTTAGCCATACTGCAAACAGGGAATGGGGCCAAGTTGAAAGAAGTGGAGTCAGGAAGTCGAAGGTTCAGATCACAGTTCAATGGCTTATTTAACCTCTCTAAGCCCAGTTTCCTCCTCCTTAAAATGACCATAATAATAGTACCTGTGTCATAACTGGTTATTGAGAACTAAAAGACACACATATATACACATACATATACAAATACACTTAGCTCAGGGGCTGGTGTGCAGACAGCACTCAGGAAGCATGAACAGAGTTTTGGAAGGTGTTAGAGGAAGCCTGAGTTCCACATTATTGGAGGGGTGGTCCAGGTACAACTCTGTCTGAACACCGGAGGCACTAAGAATTCCCTCTCCAGCCAAGGCCCTTTAGGAAGCTCATTGGTGGGCCTTGGAGGTGTGGGGATTAGGACACCACCCCTCCAACCAGAGCAGCACCACTTTCATCTGCCTTATACACATAGAAGGTATGTGGGGGGTGCTGTATGTATGTCTTACCTCAGTGGTTCTTTGCTGGGGGTGATCTTACTCCTGAGGGGACATTTGATGATGTCTGCAGACATTTTTGATTGTCACAACCTCTGGAGGGGGAGTGGTGTAGATTGCTGCTGACGTCTAGTGAGTTGAGGCCAGGGATGCTGCTAAACAGTGCTCAGAATAGCCCCACAGAAAGAAAGATCTAGCCCAAATGTCATGGCAGGGTTGAGAAACCCTGGTACATATGCATATGTATATGGAGGGGGCAAGAGGATTGTTTACCTGGCTTTTATTTGGTTGATGTCTAGGAACAGAATTAGAAAATCAGGGGTATCTAGAGCATGTGGAAAGAAACACCTGGTTGTCAAGAGATGCCCTGGAAATGGTGGGGCCTGAGTCAGCTGAGCCCCAGGACTGAGGCAGGACAGTCTGCAGAGGGGAAGCGCCAACCACACATGGCAAGGTGTCAGGGGGTTCTGGGCAGCTCCACACCTAACAGGATGGTGGCGCAAGGGAAGTTGGTGTGGCTAGTATGAAGTGATCCTTCCTGGTCTCACATTGGTCCAGCTAGGGAGCGGACTGCCGGAGAGGGGTGTACAGTTCACCATGGAAGTGGGATCTGGATGGATTCCATATCTGTAAAATGGTTGATGCTGAAACATCTGAATTTTAAAAATCCAGGTCACTTTTAAGTCACATTCTTTGGGTCACTGTGTGGCCCTCAGCCTGGCACGAACTGAGAAAAAGTGTTCTCTTCAACAGCCAGAGTTTGCCTTTTACCATGAGAGCATCAATTGAAAACTGGCCTGCATCTTTTCCAGTGCACATACCACTTGAGGATTATTTTCCAGCTCAAGACCAAGTTTAATACTAATCCGATCTTGTTTTTTCCTTACCACCAGTATCTGATTAGGTAACTCTTTATGTCTCTGGTGAGAAATTGGCCTTTAATATTATGTTGACTTGCCATTTTTATAGGTCACAATGGTTGACTGTTAGCAGTTTCATATTGTTCAACCTGCTGCAGGATTGAGAGTGACAATTTGTAATTTGTCAGCTGGGTACTTTATGTTCTTCCTAAAAGTACTCTGTACAAATGTCACCCCAGTATGTGTGAACTTCTGGGTATACTCAGCAACTGAATCTAGGCTGTTACCCATGTCATCAGCAACCAGAGCTCACCAGGAGCCAGACTCAGCTAGGACACATGTAATGGACCTATTTCCAACAGATGTAAGGCAAGGTCCTATATTTTAGCAAAACTGTATTTCCCTGGATGGACATGGGCTTGTTCTCACATTTTGCATCTTCCCAGTAACTGGAGAGAATCTTTTAAACCTTGAGAACCTTGAAAAAAAGACACCCCGTCTCCCCACCTCTTCACTGACTTTGTTCCTCAGAACTTGAAAATGAACTAGATGTCAGTTATACCTCAGCAAAGGTGATTTTTTTTTTTTCACTGTATGATTCCGCTTATGTGAGGTATATGGAATAGTCAAATCCTTTGAGACAGAAAGTGTAAAGTGGTTTCCCAGGGGCTGGAGAGAGGTAAGAATGTGGAGTTAGTGTTTAAAAAGTACAACGTTCTGGAGGTAAACAGTGGAGGGATGGTTGCACTATAGTGTGAATTGACTTAATACCACTGAACTGTACACTTTAAAGTGGTTAAGATGGTACAGTTCATGTTGTGTGTATTTTGCCATAATTAGAAAAAAATAAGACTGGGCTCATTCATTGCCATATGCTGAAGCCAGATCCAACCTTGGTGTTCATCTAAAAAAAGGAGGTGGGGAAATGCCTAACACTTTACTCTCATGTTGTCGTCAAACTTAAGTGAAATCAGGTCATGATGTCATCAGCTGAGCTTCCTAAAACATTGTCCCTTCTGTAGGGGATGTCTTATAAGTACCATACATTCCTGTTAGGGTGATAGTACTTCAGGGACTGCTGAGTGTGTGCTCCTCCTTACATTTGTCCCTCTTGAAGGATGAAATTGTTCAGCTTTTTGGAGCCAGATGTCTTCGGAACAGAGGGTTCTGTGGTCAGGCCCAGTAATCATCTTATGGCGTGGTTTTGGTTTTCCAGGGCAACTTCAAAAGCATATCCGCAGTCTCCAAAGAACACAAAGCCGCCATACCCAGGATCTCCGGTAAAGTACCGCCTCTCCAGCTTTTCTGGCCAGGAGACACCCAAGAAGAAAGCAGACAAAGAGAAGAGCAACAAGGAGAAGGAAGGCACCCTGCCTCAGCAGGCAGCCAGCTCACCCAAGGAGGAGGTCCCAGAGAAGCACGTGGCAGACAGGCAGGCCACCGAGAAGCACGAGAAGCATGAGGCCACGGCAGGGAAGGCCAAGGGTGGCAGAGGTAGGCCCTCCTTGCCCATCTGGTTCTGCCACTGAGTCCATCCCCACAGGAGCCTCGGGTTTGGGGGAAAGACGGGGATTTTCCCCAGAGACGACTCCATGCTCTGGTGCTGCTTTCTCAGCTGGCACGTTGCCCAGTCCTTCCCCTTGCTCTCCTGAGTGTCTCCTGGCAGAGGAGACCGAGGGACTGGCACTGCTTTTGGCTGTGGAAGCCCCAGGGGGTGCTGAGCTATGTTCGGTCAGGGTATGCCCTTCCCACAGAGAGGGGCTTCCTGTAGTCCTCTAAGCTTCTATGACAGCCATGGTGAGTTTACCCAGACAGGTGCAGTGGTGGAGGCTGCCATGGGGCTTGCTGGTGACCCGTCTCTCCTCCTCGCCTTTCCACTGCCCTCCACAGTGGAATGCATCCAGGGTCCCAGCCAGCCCATGGCAGCCTCTGCTCGGTGGCTGATTGTGCTGGTCCCGGCAGCATTTCCCGTCACCCACTGGGTTGGCTTTTTCAATTCCAAGTGGCAGCTGCCCATGTGAGTGCAGTCATGATTTCATGTCCCTTGATCTTTTCCTCCGACGCAGCCTCAGGGAAGCCCACAGCGGGCACCACTGATGCAGGAGAGGCCACAAAGATCCTGTCTGAAAAGAGACGACAGGCCCGGCTGCAGAAGGAACAGGAGGAGCAGGAACGTCTGGAGAAGGAAAAACAAGACAAGTATGGGTGGTGCTCAGACCTTTTCAGACCGCTGTAAATGCCCAGCTCCTAAATCTCAATGTTACAGACAGCCCCTGTTCTCAGCCTGGACTCTAGCACCAGCCAGGCCTCGCAGAACCATCAGTAGAGTTTGAGTTTTGTTTATAGAATGAGATTCTCTTTGAAAAGACTGGAGATGCCAAGATGTAAACATCTTGATTTTGCTTCCTAAATCATGTCCCCCCCGACCCCCAGTTATCCTAACTCTCATCCCCAGGTAAGAGAGAGGAGGGTTGAGCAGACACCCGTTGATGGGGCAGAAGCCACCTTCATAGTCCATGAGACACAGGTTACAGGGACTCCATCCTGGAGCAGGACAGAAGATGTCATGGCAGTGGTCCCTAAACTTTGGAAGGTATCACAATCTGTTAAGAGTTATGATAAAAATCCACAGGCCAGGCTGTGTCTTGCCTCAGTATTTCACCAGAGTTTGAGAACCACTGCATTTATCCCCGGAGCACTTGGTCAAAATACAGACAGTTCTGCCTTTTCTAGCCTTAGTATTCAGAGAGAAATGCATGTTGAAGGACAAGGTAAATTTATCATTAAGTTGATATAGGAAGCTTTTAGGATAATCACAGAGTGTAGTCCACTACTATTGAGAGAATTAACATAACAGGAAGCCCACCATGCTGTAGTACTTCACGATTGGCTCTGAGTTTAGACTGATAGAATACTCTTGATCTGTAAGTGACCTTGACAAGTCTTTCATGGTCTCATTATGCTTTTACTGATTTATTTTTTTTAAGGGTGGTGGGGAAAGATCTGACTGGTCCCTTCTTCAAATTCTGGACTTTTCTGATGATTTTCCCACCTCAAACTTTTTGGGCAACAGCAGCAGGTCTTTTTGTTGAGTGGTATGCTTGGGCTGGGTTGCGTGGACCACAGGGTATGTGAAGGGAAGTCCCAGGAGAGGAAGCTGAATTGCAGGACCTCCAGTGATAGGCCAGGGCCTGTGCAGGCCCTGAGCAGATGAGTTGCATGCCTGTAGCTTGTTCTGGGGCAGGTGCAGCCATCTGCCTTCCAGCCAGCACCCTCCTGCATTTCCTTATACAGAAGACCCTCCCCAGCGGCTGGGGATAAGGGATGCATCCACTAAATGGTGACTGCAATGCAGAGCTTTCTGGTACTTGCTACCTGGTGAGGAAGTGGGATGGGTTTGGCATGGGTGACAGGAACAAGGATGGGAGAGGGTGACAGAACTACATGTGGGTCTGGTGAACTCTGGAGGAAACCCGTAATGCTGGCAAGAGTGGCAGGGTGGGGCTGCCTGTAGCGGAGGGGTGCTGGAAAAATGACCACAGCCGTGTTCTCTCTGGGTTGTTAAACAGGGAGAGAAAGAATGTTTATTCTTGCAGAGGATTTTGAGATTCTTGGTTTCACACAGGAGAAGCTGGTTTTTCTCTACTTTGGGGGAAACAGAGTGTGGTTAAATGGAGGGAATTTTAGGGGCTTATGGGCCTCTGGGGAGGAATTTGTGTTCTGAGTGATGAGGATTATGGAGACCTAGGGGCTAAGAGAATGTGTTATTTACTCATGGGTATTGCATCCAGCACCTTGGAAGTCCTCATGGTGAAATGGAAGAAACAGTGACTTTTCAGATCCAGAGGATGAAGAGAAAGATGAAGTAGCTTGTGTGTTAATTTATATACAACATATCCTTTGTGTATTAACTTCTCTGAGACAGTCACAACTAGCTCTTTAGAAGAGAGAGAAGAACTGAAATAGTGCTCTGATTAACCTTGGGAGAGATTTTGTTATGGATACATCTGGTTTTTATAATCCTGTGTTGGGCATCCTAGTCTTTCATTGCAGAATCTAAGAACTGGTGAGTTTCTTTCTGAGTAGGCCCCATAATGCTCTTCTCCAAAGTTCTCTAGAATATTTGTTAATAATTTCAATTGTTCCAGCTTTTGCACACTGCAGTTTTTGCGATTTCTAAACCCAACCATTAGGATACAAGAATGTCTTGATCTTTTATAGTAACATACCAACACCCCAGTAAGTCAGTGCTGCATGCTTCCAAAGAGAGGTTATTTCTAAAAAACATACAGATTATAGAAATTATCTTTATTTGGAAGCAGGTATCACTGGTAAGTTGCTATTCCCATTGTTTTGAATGGGCATCATAAATGTTGAGTGGTTTTCCAAGGAAGGGTCACACAGCAGGTGGTTCAGTCAGAATGCAGTCTTGGTCTTGCCATGTGGCACGTTGCCAGTCAGTAGTTGACTGCAAAATGAGTATAGTTACCTACAGTTTTTCATAGATGAGGAAATGACACGTGAGCAGGAAGAACATTAGAAATGTAAAAATAAGCACTTAAGACTGTACAGAATTTTCCCTCACTGCTTAGATCTCTTTATTGTTACATCACCAACCATTCACCTGTGGATTAAAAATGCCTAAATGTCATTTAATTTTCATTTAGCAAAGAATAAAAGCTAAAAAATGTTTTTAAGAATGACAAAATAAATGGAAAATAGATGCTTTAATTTCTGTATTAAATGTCAGGTTTCTGTTGAGCATTTCCTTCCATTTGCTACTTCAGAAGTCACATTCTAATTAGAATCAAAGTGAACTTTTTGAGCTCCTAGTCACTGTTCTTAAATTGCTGTCTGGCACAGATGTAGCCATTGAGACATTTCTAGTTTTTTTTCTAGCTTAGGTTGGTTTTAAATATTTATTCTCAGTTTTTAAACAATTGTCATTGAATAAGAATGATGGGGCTGTGATCATTTGTAAATTGACTAGGGAACATCTGTCTCTTCATTACAGTCTTTCACAAATCAATACATTAGTACTCTCGATATCACAGAATTTGAAGTCAATCCTGGTTAATATTTTTTTGGTAACTGTGTGGACTGGAGTGGCTTTCTGGGAAGGATGAGTCATTTTCTTAAGTGGGTGCTAATTCACATGCATGTGTCTATGACTGTGTCACACATACATTATGCTCTACTGTTAGCACAGAGTTCTTGGTGGTTTGTCTTTTGGGCATGTCATCACTGTCTTGTAACAATAGTTTTGTTCTCAAAAGACTGGAGAGAGAGGAATTGAAAAGAAAGGCAGAGGAAGAAAGACTTCGCCTAGAGGAAGCCCGTAAACAAGAAGAGGAAAAGAAGCACCTAGAGGAGGAAGAGAAAAGGAAGGTGGCAGAGGAGGCAAAGCGCAAGGCCAAGGAGGCGCTGCTGTTGAAAGAAGAGCAAGAAAAGGAAAAACAAGAAAAAGAAAAGCAGGAAAAAGCCATGATTGTAAAGCAGGTACTGTGCAACTCTTTATATAGACTTCCTTAAGGGCCTTAGTATTAGGTAAAATTAGTTAAATTTGAATGACTTACAATGTTTCCTTGAAGCATTTTCTTTAACTGAACTAGTTCATATATTTGAGTTACTTTGGGCAACACAAGTGAAGTGGCAATGTTTGTTATATGTCAGTTTTGATTCTCCCAAAGGCAGACCCTGGATAAGAATTTGAGTGTCAGCAGTTTATTTGGAAGATGATCCTAGGAAGCTGATAGGGGAGTGAGAAGAAAGCCAGTGTAAGCACACTGATGAGTGGGTTACTGTGGGCATCTGGAACTTGTTCCCTGTGGAACTCTAGGAGACTATGGAATATGCCTTAGAATTACCCCTTGGAGGGATGAGGAAACCAGGTTATTTATCTTCCAACTCCTGCCCCTTGTGGTTGAAAGTAACTTTGAGGAATTAACTTCCTGAAACTCCTAGCCACATGCATACTTCATGGTCAGAGACTGCCCTCAGACACAAAAAGACCTTGACCTTGTATGCAAAGTGTCTGCAGGTGATTTGCATGGTAGACTGAGGTCGTATGAGTGAGACCCAACCATGTCTGCTGTGTCATAGGGCAGGCTGTAAAAATCCACATTGAATATTGGAGCAGCATCCACTTTGGGTAAATGATGAGATGGAGGAACAAGTGCAAATCCCAGAGAATTAACTAGTGTTTTCTTAAGCTTAGTAACACCTATACCTTGGTTTCTATGTTTCTACCAGAAGGAAGCAGCAGAAGCAAAGGCCCAGGAGGCAGCTAAACAAATGCGTCTGAAAAGAGAACAGATCATGCTACAGATGGAGCAGGAGCGACTGGAGAGGAAGAAGGTGAGGGCTAAGGGATTAGGCGTACTTAGGATGAGGCAGGGACAGGAAGGGAGTCTGGTTATATTCTGCAGTTGTTGAGTACAATGCTCTTAGAATTGTTATTTAGGTTGAGTTCATTGATCATACTATTCAAATCTTCTGTATCTTTATGAGTTTTCTGTCATCTTCTTTTATTTACTGAGAGATGGGTACTGAAAATGTCATCTGTGATTATGGATTTGTGCATTACTCCTTCCAGTTCTACACATTTTTGTTTTCATATATTTTGAAGCTCTACTGTTAGGTGAATTTATATTTCAAGTTATTAAGTTTTCCTGTTGAATTGACCCTTATATCATTATGAAATATTCCTTCTTTATGTCTAGTAATACTTTTTGTCTTAAATTCTACTTTGTCAGTCTTTTTATGATTAGCACCTGCATGATGAATTTTTTTACTTTAAACCTACTTGTGTTCTTATAAATGTTTCCCTTATAAACAGCACTGGAGAAGGCAATGACAACCAATTGCAGTATTCTTGCCTGGAAAATTCCATGGATGGAAGAGCCTGGTGGGCTACAGTCCTTGGGGTTGCAGAGTTGAACATGACTGGGCACGCACACCTATAAACAGCATAGAGTCAGGATTTGTTATTTAAATCAAGTTTGACAGTTTCTGTTTTTTAATTGGTATGTTTAGACCATTTACATTTAATGTAATTATGGGTGAAGTTGGTGTCCAGTTTGTGGTCTCCTCTTCTGCTCTTCAGCTAGGGTTTCTGTTGGGTGGTCCTCTTGAATGACAGGTAGTGATTTGTTGAATTCTAGCTAATCTAAAGAGAGGAAGGAGAAAGATGGGATATAAACGATTGATTCTAGATACTTACTAGTTCACTTAAGCATTTGACCTTGTTCATATGGCAGAGGTATATATCTGTAAAACCAATGCAGGCACTTTCTATACACATTATCGTCTGCTAAGATTTCTCTTTTATGAGTTCTCTGAGAAATGTGAAATTGCATACAGACCAAGATACTTGTATCTATTTTTGGTCTTATAGTCCTCTTTGTTGTTGTTGTTCAGTCACTTAGTCACGTCTGACTCTTTGCAACCTCGTGGACTGCAGCATACCAGGCTTCCCTGTCCTTTACCATCTCCTGGAGCTTGAGCAAACTCGTCCATTGAGTTGGTGATGCCATCTAACCATCTCATCCTCTGTCATGCCCTTCTCCTCCTGCCTTCAGTCTTTCCTAGCATCAGGGTCTTTTCTAATGAGTCGGCTCTTCTCATCAGGTGGCCAAGATACTGGAGCTTCAGGACTGATTTCCTTTAGGATTGACTGGTTGGATCTCCTTGTAGTCCAAGGGACTCTCAAGAGTCTTCTCCAACACTGCAGTTCAAAAGCATCAATTCTTTGGTGCTCAGCCTTGTTTATATGGTCCAACTCTCACATCCATACATGACTACTGGAAAAACTATAGCTTTGACTATATGGACCTTTAAACAAAGTTATGTCTCTGCTTTTTAATACACTAAGTTTGTCATAGTTTTCCTTCCAAGGAGCAAGTATCTCTTAATTTCATGGCTGCAATCACTGTCCACAGTGATTTTGGTGCCCAAGAAAATAAAGTCTGTCACTGTTTCCATTGTTTCCCATCTATTTACCATGAAGTGGTGGGACCTGATGCCATGATCTTAGTTTTTTGAATGTTGAGTTTTCAGCCAGCTTTTTCACTATCCTCTTTCACTTTCATCAAGAGGCTCTTCAGTTCCTCTTCACTTTCTGCCATGATGGTGTTACCGTCTGCATATCTGAGGTTATTGATATTTCTGTCGGCAATCTTGATTCCAGCTTGTGCTTTATCCAGCCTGGCATTTCTCATGATGTACTCTGCACATAAGTTAAATAAGCAGGGTGACAATATACAGCCTTGAGGTACTCTGTTCCCAATTTTGAACCAGCCGGTTTTGTTCCATGTCCGGTTCTAACTGTTGGTTCTTAACCTGCATACAGGTTTCACAGGAGGAAGGTAAGGTGATCTGGTATTCGCATCTCTTTAAGAATTTTCCACAGTTTGTTGTGATCCACACAGTCAAAGACTTTGGCATAATCAATAAAGCAGAAGTAGATGTTTTTCTGGAATTCTCTTATTTTTTCTATGATCCAATGGATGTTGGAAATTTTGTCTCTGGTTCCTCTGCCTTTTCTAAATCCAGCTTGAATGTCTGCAAGTTCTCAGTTCACATACTCTTGAAGCCTAGCTTGGAGAATTTTGAGCATTACTTTGCTAGCATGTGAAATGAGTGCATTTGTGCAGTAGTTTGAACATTCTTTGGCATTGCCCTTCTTTGGGATTGGAATGAAAACTGACCTTTTTCGTTTAGTGGCCACTGAATGAGTATTCCAGTCCTGTGGCCACTGCTGAGTTTTCCAAATTTGCTGGCATATTGAGTGCTGCACATTCATACCATCATCTTTTAGGATTTGAAATAGCTCAGCTGAAATTCCATCACCTCCACTAGCTTTGTTCATAGTGATGCTTCCAAAGGCCCACTTGACTTCACATTCCAGGATGTCTGGCGCTAGGTCAGTGATCACACCATCGTGGTTATCTGGGTCATTAAGATCTTTGTTGTACAGTTCTGTGTATTCTTGCCACCTCTCCTTAATATCTTCTGCTTCTGTTACATCCATACCATTTCTGTCCTTTATTGTGCCCATCTTTGCATGAAATGTTCCCTTGGTATCTCTAATTTTCTTGAAGAGATCTCTAGTCTTTCCCATTCTATTGTTTTCCTCTATTTCTTTGCATTGGTCACTGAGGAAGGCTTTCTTATCTGTCCTTGCTAATCTTTGGAACTCTGCATTCAGGTGGGTTTATCTTTCCTTTTCTCCTTTGCCTTTCCCTTCTCTTCTTTTCTCAGCTATATGTAAGGCCTCCTCAGACAACTATTTTGCCATTTTGCATTTCTTTTTCTTGAAGATGGTCTTGATCACTGCCTCCTGTACAATGTCATGAACCTCTGTCCATAGTTCTCCATACACTCTATCAGATCTAATCCCTTGTATCTATTTGTCACTTCCACTGTATAATCATAAGGGATTTGATTTAGGTTATACCAGAAGGGCCTAGTGGTTTTCCCTACTTTCTTCAATTTAAGTCTGAATTTTATAATAAGGAGTTCATGATCTGAGCCACAGTCAGCTCCCAGTCTTCTTTTTGCTAACTGTATAGAGCTTCTCCATCTTCAGTGCAAAGAATATAATCAATCTGATTTTGGTATTGACTATCTGGTGGTGTCCATGTGTAGAGTCGTCTCTTGTGTTGTTGGAAGAGGGTGTTTGCTATGACGAATGCATTCTCTTGGCAAAACTCTGTTAGCCTTTGCCCTGCTTCATTTTGTATTACAAGGCCAAACTTATTTGTTATTCCAGGTATCTCTTGACTTCCTACTTTTGCATTCCAGTCCCCTCTGATGAAAAGGACATCTTTTTTGGTGTAGTCCTCTTACCTGTTTCTTTTTGGTTTCCAGAGAATAGATGAAATTATGAAGAGAACAAGAAAGAGTGATGTGTCTTTGGAAGTGAAGGTAGGCATTCAGAGTGCCATTTTCATAATTCATGTACTGAGAAGAACATAATGGTAGAATATATTCAGTGATGTTGTAGGTCTCAGAGAGCATTAGCCAGGAAAAAAAAAAAAAAAAAAGGGTTCTTCCTGCTTTGTTCCTGGCTAGATTAAGAAGACTGTTGGTGTCTAAAAGGAAAGAGGAGTCTAAGAAAGGAGTTTCCAGGATGGAGTGGTAATAAAAATTTCCTCAGAGAAGTGGAGGTAGGGATGCAGGGAGAAGCACTGTAGTCCATAGATAAAAAAAGAGAATGGTGGCATATTACTATGGGAAACACAGCTGATTTATAATACACTCAGAAAATTCAAAGAATTACCATGGAATGGACAGATGGCTCAGCATGATTCCAAATATCCCCTGATGCTTTTCAAAAGCACTTGTCTTGGTACATAAAGCCTACCTTCCCTCTGTTTGTTTTCAGAAAGAAGACCCAAAAGTGGAGCTTCAGTCTGCTCTCTGTGTGGAAAATAAGACAGAACCCATGGTCCCTAACAAAATAGGTGAGTGTGAGATCTGATTCTCGGGTTCTTCGTTTCAGAAAGTGAGGGCTCATGGTGTTTCCTGTAGGGAACTAGCACCTATCGGTCTGAAGAGCATTATCACTGCACAAAGCCCATGTACTTTTCCCCATCACCATCTCTACAGGTCCACTTGAAAACCAGTAGGTCCCTCAGTTACTCTAATAACCCCAGCACCAGAGCCAGGCCATCTGCTGGCTAGGCTGCTTTCCAGAGGGCTTAATTGCTGGTCACGTTCTGTTAAGAACTGACTCTCTTGTTCTACAGCAGTTTCTCCTGCCTTCGGGACTTCTGGATAGTCCAGCTCTTTTCTGTCATGGATTCTTAAAGCTCCTCAGGTTTCATGGCAGCCAGAGTCAGAAAACATATATCCATCTCAAAGTCACTCTTCACGTTTCTCTTTTGCCTTGTGGCTCAAGAGCCTGGGGACCTGTACAGGATATGACATCAAGTTTCTTGGGTGAGTCATGTTGTTGTTCAGTCACTAAGTTGTGTCCGATGTTGCAACCCCACGGACTGTAACAGGCCAAACTCCTCTGTCTTCCACTATCTCCTGGAGTTTGCTCAAATTCATGCCCATTGAGTCAATGATATTATCTAATCATTTCATCTTCTGCCACCCTCTTCTCCTTTTGCCTTCAATCTTTCCCATCATCAGGGTCCTTTCCAGTGAGTCAGCTCTTCACATCAGGTGGCCAAAGTATTGGAGATTCAGCTTCAGCATCAGTCCTTCCAATGAATATTCAGGGATGATTTCCTTTAGGATTGACAGGTTTTACACTCCAAGGAACTCTCAAGAGTCTTCTCTAGCTTCACAATTCAAAAGCATCAAATCTTTGGTGCTCAGCTGTTTTTAGGGTCCAACTCTCACTTCCATCCATGACTACTGGAAAAACCATAGCTTTGACTAGACAGACCTTTGTTGGCAAAGTGATGTCTCTTCTTTTTAACATGCTGTCTAGGTTTGTCATAGCTTTCTTTCCAACAAGCAAGGATCTTTTAATTTCATGGCTGCAGTCAGCATCCACAGTGGTTTTAGAGCCCAAGAAAATAAAATCTGTCACTGCTTCCACTTTTCCCCTTCTGTTTTCCATGAAGTAATGGGACCTGATGCCATGACCTCAGTTTTTTTTTTTTTTTAATGTTTCAAGCCAGCTTTTTCACCCTCCTCTTTGATCCTCACCAAGAAGCTCTTTGGTTCCTCTTCACTTTCTCCCATTAAAGTGGCATCATCTGCATATCTGAGGTTGTTGTATTTTTTCCCAGCAATCTTGATTCCAACTTGTGATTTATCTAGCCCAGCATTTCACATTATGTACTCTGCATATAAGTTAAATAAGCAGGGTGACAGTATACGGCCTTGTCCTACTGCTTTCCCAATTTTCAACCAATCTGTTGTTCCATGTCGGGTTCTAACTGTTGCTTCTTGACCTCCATACAGGTTACTCAGGAGACAGGTGAAGTGGTCTGATATTCCCATCTCTTTAAGAATTTTCCACAGTTGGTTGTGATCCACACAGTCAAAGGCTTTAGCATAGTCAGTGAAGCAGAAGTAGATGTTGTTCTGGCACTCCCTTGCCTTTTCCATGATCGAATGAATGTTGGCATTTTGATCTTTGGTTCCTCTGCCTCTTCAAAACCCAGCTTGTACATCTGGAATTTCTCAGTTCACCTACTGCTAAAGCCTAATTTGAAGGATTTTGAGCATAATCTTCCGAGCATGTGAAACAAGTGCAACTGTATAGTAGTTTGACCATTCTTTAGCATTGCCCTTCTTTGAGGAATGAAAACTCCCCTTTTCCAGTCTTGTGGCCACTGCTGAGTTTTCCAAATTTGCTGACATATTGAGTGCAGCACTTTAACAGCATCATCTTTTAGGATTTGAAATAGCTCATTGAAATTACATCACCTCCACTAGCTTTGTTCATAGTAATGTTTCCTAAGGCCCACCTGACTTTACACTCCAGGATGTCCGGCTCTAGATGAGTGACTGTACTGTCGTGGTTATCTGGGTCATTAAGACCTTTCTTATGTAGTCTGTCTATTCTTCTGTCTATTCTTGCCACTTCTGAATCTCTTCTGCTTCTGTTAGGTCCTTACTGTTTTTGCCTTTTATCATGCACATCCTTGCATGAAATATTCCCTTTATATCTCCAGTTTTCTTAAAGATATCTCTAGTTTCTCCCATTCTGTTGTTTTCCTCTCCTTCTTTGTATTGCTCATTTAAGAAGACCTTCTTATGTCTCCTTGCTATTCCCTGAAACTCTGCATTCATTTAGGTGTATCTTTCCTTTTCTCCCTTGCCTTTCCTTCTCTTCTTTCCTCAGCTATTTGTAAAGCCTCCTCAGACAACCAGTTGACCTTTCTTGTATTACTTTTTGGGGGGGATGGTTTTGGTCACCACCTCCTGTACAACATTATGAACCTCTATCCATAGTTCTTCAGGCACTCTGTCTACCAGATCTAATCCTTTGAATCTATTCGTCACCTCCACTGTGTAATCATAAGGGATTTGACTTAGGTCAAATACCTAAATGGCCTAGTGGTTTCCCCTACTTTGTTCACTTTGAGCCTGAATTTTATAATAAGGAGCCCATGATCTGAGCCACAGTCAACTCCAGGTCTTGTTTTTGCTGCTTGTATAGAGCTTCTCCATCTTCAGCATCTGCAAAGAACATAGTCAATCCAATTTCGGTATTGACATCTGGAGATGTCCATGTGTATAGAGTTGGGTTGTTGGAAGAGTGTGTTTGCTATGACCAGTGTGTTCTCATGACAAAACTCTGTTAGCTTTTGCCCTGCTTCATTTTGTACTCTTTAAGACCAAACTTACCTGTTATTCTGGGTATCTCTTGACTTCCTACTTTTGCCTCCCCATCCCCTATAATGAAAAGGAAATATTTTTTTTGGTGTTAGTTCTGGAATGTATTGTAGATCTTCATAGAACTGGTCAACTTAAAGTTGTTCAGCACCAGTGATTGGAGCATAAACTCGGATTACTGTGATGTTGAATTGTTTGCCATGGAAACAAAACTAGCTTATTCTGTCATTTTTGAGATTGCACCCAAGTACTGCATTTAGGACTGCATTGTTGACTCTTTCATTTGGTATTCTTGCCCACAGTAGTAAATATAATGAATTAAATTTGCCATTCCCGTCCATTTAGTTCCCTGATTCCTAAGATGTTGATGTTCAGCCTTGCCATCTCCTGCTTGAGCACATCCAATTTACCTTGATTCATGGACCTAACATTCCAGGTTCCTATGCAATATTGTTCTTTAAAGCATCGGACTTAACTTGCACCACCAGACACATCCACAACTGAGCATTGTTCCTGCTTTGGCCCAGTTGCTCCATTCTTTCTGGAACTGTTAGTAATTGCCCTCCACTTTTCCCCAGTAGCATATTGGACACCTTCTGACCTGGGGGACTCATCTTCTGGTGTCATATCTTTTTGCCTTTTCATACTGTCCATGTGGTTCTCAAGGCAGAATAGTGGAGTGAGTTGCCATTTCCTCCTTCAGTGGACCATGTTTTGTCAGAACTCCCCACTATGACCTGTCCTTCTTGGGTGGCCCTACATGGCATAGCTCATGGTTTCACTGAGTTATGCAAGCCCCTTCACCACAACAGAGCTGTGATGCATGAAGTGGGGAGAGTGGGCCATGAGCCCTGCACAAACACAGATGATGTCATTTGTCTTCTCTTCCTGGTATGAAGGTGACTGCCTGGGGTTCTTTTTACAAAAGATGTTGCGTCGTTGGTAAAGCAGAGGATTAATTGCCTACATAGATATTCCCCATGTTATTTCATTGGTGTATTTTATGATTGATGGAATGACTTTGTGTTCTCTATCAGAAATCAGTGTATTGAACACCTTCCAAGAAGTAAATGTTGTGGAACATGCTGCCCTAGAAACTTTCCCTCAAGATGTTTTCACTGATGAACTTAAACCAGTTGAGGGACTTGTTCATCTGGACACCCTTGATGGGAAATCAAACAGTCTAGATGATTCAACTGAAGAAGTTCAGTCTATGGATATGAGGTAAGTACATTGCTTTTGAATTTGAGCCTCATCTCTTCCCCAGATACCTCCACCATCCCTTAGCTGATTTCATCTTTTCCACCCCCAAATCTTTGTACACACCTAAAATAGGTGCAGTTGCTATTCAGGAAAACTAACCATGGTATAAGTAATATCTGTATTTTGGGTTGAGTTCCCTAGAAGCAGAACCTGGAACAGGGATTCTGGGGCATGGATTTTAGTGGAGGAGAGCTCTCAGGAGAAGGGAGTGGGAGGGAAGCAGGATTGGGCAGGGGAAGTCACTCAGCAATGGATGCGGTCTCAGCTGGTCTCATGGAGCTCTGCAGGATGGTCTTCCACCAGAGAGGGCTCTGACTGTGATAAAGATGGGGCCTTCACGGCACTGTGTTCATCAGCTGTTGACTGTGGAGAATCTGGGGTGGGGACGCTTCCATCAGCCAAGGCAGTCATCCAGAGGAAGCGTGTCAGCTGTGAGTCCATAGCACCTGGAGGATGGGCACAACCGCAGGTAAAGAGGATCTGGGTAGGGCACCAGAAGGGCCCACCCACTGTGTCCAGTGTCTCATGTTTAAATAGACTTGTCATTGGAGACTTGATAAGGAACTAATTTGCTTTCAGATCCTAACAACTTAAGGAATTCTTAACTGGTGTGTTTTGGATAACATCACCTGGCAAATTATTCCCCGACAAAAGTAATGCTCAGTCAGCCTGGGCTTGGGGCAGAGATGAGTGGGGGTCTTCTCTGTGTTCAGGAGGGAATGCCAGGATTTTGCACAAGCTCTGCCAGAGCTCCAGCCTGCTGCAGCTTACCCTTCTCTCTTTCCTGTGAATTCCCAGCCTCGGCCTAGGGTGAGGGGTTGGGAAGCAGGGCCTTTCCCAGGGCACACTGATTATAAATATCACAGCTGGCCTTAAGCCACATAATGTGAAAACACGGAGTCCAGCCGCCCTGTCCCCAGTAGAGCGAGTCCTGAGCAGTCTGATAACAGGACCTCCTCAGCCCTTGCCACCACCCGCCACTGTCCTGGCAGACTTCCCCTGATTGGCACCACTCTGTCCCCTCCAGTAGGTGGGAACTGCTGAGGCATCGTAAAGGATAACGCAGTACCTATCCACCCACCCACCCCATGCCACGTTGAGGCAGTTGTGCGTATTTTTTCTGCCTCTGGGTGAGGGAACTGGACGAGACCTGGCACTGGCCAAGGTTAAAGGAAATGAAGGAGCTTTGTTTATGTGCTGCATTCTTACTGTGGCTGCCTCTGCATTTGGAGAAGGGTGACTCCTGGGGGCAGCGCCCAAGCTTATGGCACCATTCTGTCCTCCCCATGCTCTGAGCAGCTGATAAAATCCTGGGAATGGAGGTGGTCACAGTGGAAATGGGGCAGACGTTCCCAGTAATGAAACAGTTTGCCTAGGCTCCAGCCACCGGAAGTGGTGCTAGTTCAGCTGCTTCGCTTTAACTATGTTCAGTGTGAGAGAGACAGATCATCTGAGCTTCTGCAGTTCAGCTAGTTTTTCTAGATTCTTCTCCGGGCTCTTATGGAGGAGGAAAAAAAAAAAAAAAACAACAGACAAACCTGACAGCAGCCCTACTCTGGCTGTTCAGAGAGACTCCTGGTGAGGGGACTTCACATCCCAGCCCGCTGCTCATCTGAGCTAGGCCCTATGGTTGACACACAGTGGAACTTCTCTAAACTGTCATGGCATCTTCGCGTGTGTCATTTATCGTATACAAATGTATTACAGTGAGCATATAATGAGGCCCAAGGTCTAGTGGATGTTCAGTCTTCCACCATCTTGGGCCTAATCGGTTCTAACTAGTTTTTGTCGTATCCTCAAGGGTTATGTCATTCTTTTAAAGGTTGTGCGCTGCCCCTGCTCTCCTGTCTCAAATCCACTTCCCTGTTCTCATTCATGGGGGCCTCATTTCTGTCAGTGTCTCAGACTTGAATTAACCTGTATCTTTTATAATGTGTTACACACAAACTCTGGCTCTAAATCCATCTTCTGTAGGAAAGAAGAGTAGTATAACAAAATATGACAAGTAGAATTAATAGTTGTGTCTGTCTCTCTATCTCTCCATCTCTCTCTCCTTCCCTCTCTCCCTCCGCCCTCCAGTCCTGTTTCAAAAGAAGAGCTTATCTCTATCCCAGAATTTTCACCAGTGAGTGAAATGATTCCTGGGGTATCTCTGGACCAAAATGGAACTGGTAATGCCCGAGCACTTCAAGATCTCTTAGATTTCACTGGGCCCCCCATTTTCCCCAAGAGATCCAGTGAAAATCTCAGCCTGGATGACTGTAACAAAAACCTGATCGAAGGATTTAACAGTCCTGGTCAAGAAAATACTCTGAACACCTTCTGTTGACAAATACAACATCTCTTTAATTAAAGGTACAGTCTTTTGATGACAGTCTAAATCTGTAACTCTTCAACCTAGGTTTGTGAAGATAAGATAAACATCACTCAGCCTCCTGGATGGTCAATTTTATTTAAAAAGCACAAATATAAATGTGAATTCATGGTATATACTGCAGCACACACAAGAATTGAGACAGACTTCAAATGAATCCTTTAGACAAGAGCCTTCAGCACCACACCCCTTGTGCTCACCCCTGCTGTTTGGGGCAGTGTGTGTAGAAGCACTGGCTAAAAGTTTGACCAGCCATCTGTCTCAAGTAGCAACTTTTTAGAGACAAGAGAATTCCCCCCCCACCCCCGCTAGTTTTAGTCAGTGATATCCTACATTCTATCTAGAATCACTCATATACATTGGTGAGTTGTTGGGCCAAGTGATTTGCTGTTCTGTTGACTTCTTCTGGATTCTTTCAAAGCAAACATCTGTTCTTGGATCATACCTGAGGCAAGGGGGGAAGAACTGAAGTTTGTGCCCTGAAGCTTTTGTTCCCTTCCTTTGGCCTTTTTTTCTTCCCAAAGTGTTTCTAGAAGCTTCTTCTTTGAGTAAGTTAAATTTATGGGTTATAAACACTCTGAATTTGTGTGTAGTTATAATCACCTCCTGTTGGCTTTACTTCAGATTTTGGGGCTTAGTTTTGAATGATGAAAACAGAATCTATCATCAGATCCTTTCATAACTAATTGTTCCTCCCATTTTAGACTGTTAGAAAAATTTTCTGTTCTCAACATCCTGTCAGTCACCTTGTTTTATGATATTCCACTCCTATAACAGTACTTTGATAACTGATGTGATTTAGTCCAACCTTTCTATTTCTCAAACAAGGAAACAAGTTGGGGAGGCCATGTGGCTGAGGTCACCATGTCTCAAATGCTTATTTCTACATGACCTCAGCTACTGGCTGTAGACGGTACATTTTAGAGTTTGGTTCTTCTCTTGGCTCTTGGGGAAGCAGTTGTCCTTTTCACATATGAGAGGGAATGCGTGACAGGTAGTTTTTAAAATAAACCGTATCCCTGGTTGGAAGAGTAGCTACTTTTTGGACACTTTAACAAATTCACCTGAGTGTTCTATTTCCCTGACAGTTACATGGATTAATATTTAGTGAGAGGTTTCTTTTGTTGTTAGCATACATTGCGCCCTTTGGTTCACCTACCTCAGTATCAGATAAGGACCAGAAAATGCACAAAACCTAGAAGAGTGTTCATGGCTCTTCAAATCTATTTCCTACCTCTCTAACTAAAAAAAGTCCAAAATCCCTGTCCAAAAAAAAAAATCTTGGCTAAATAATTTATTTACATTCCTTGTATATTTTCATTTGTCATATAGTCTAGTTAGCAAATTCTTCTCAGCCAGAGGTGGCACCACCCCCACTGGAAATGTGTTGGAGCGGGTTATTGTCACAATGGTTGGAGGCAGCACTGACATTTGGAAAGCAAAACTTGTGACATTAATCATCCTGCAGGTTTTAGGATAGTCCCACATGAAGAAAATTTGATCCCCCCACCACCCCAAATAATAGTCCTACACAAAATGCTGTAACACTTCCATTGAGAGGTACTGTAAGCCAAGGAAATGTAGTTACTAAGAAGGTAAAGTCCCACACTGCATGACCATTTTAGCGATAGAGAATAGATGCTACAAATTGCAAAAGATTGTCTCTACATTGGTTTCACCTGGTTTTGGTTTTGAATTGACACAGGTGGTGTTTGGAGAAGCCGTGAAGCTGCTGGTAGTCAAATCTGAGCTGCCGGCCCTCTGAAGAAACTTCAGTTGTCTTTAACTGCTGAATTCTAAACTACTAAATTGAAATGTAACTGCATTCCTAGTTAGTACATCAAACGCTGGCCACTCTCAGTAGAAGCTTGAGACAGTGGCCTTTTCGGGCTTTAGCAGAGTTCTATGTTATGGTTCTATTTATGAGCTTTAGCTGCTGATAAAGCGCTTCCTGTACTCCTCTATTATCATAGTGATCTTCTGAATAACCCGTGTGATTTTGACTTGAAAAGTCACCTTATAACCATTCTTATCTCCAAACTTGGAGCATATAAACATTTAGATGTCTTTTCTAAATATTCTAGACATTTGCCCAGACTCTATTTAAACATATACTGAACTTGGGCTGCATATCTCCCTGGCTCTGTTTAGAAGGAGAACAAATTCTGGAGGGTTTCCCTCATCTCTGAGGTTTCTTTGCTGGAAGTTTATATCAAGAAGCCACATTTAATATTATTAAGCTTAGCCACGTGCAAAATGTGTTGCTTCTCATTGCTCCTTGGGCGGCCAGCAGAGTGACTCTGGCTGAGTTAAGGAAGCCATTGAACAGCATGGAAGACTGTCTGCTCTCTTAGGCATATTCCTCCAGACTTGGGCACCTGAATCTTGCAAGGGCCTTTTCATGTTGCACCTTTAAATCCTCCAAGCTATAGTCACTCCAAACCTTCAGGTGGCTTCTGGATTGAATAATTTGTGCATCTCCTGCACAGGTGGTTGCTTTTCATGTTGCTGTTTCTTCTTGGCTCTTGGGCCTTTTGTTTGTTTGTTCAACTCTAATAAAAGCAGGCACAAATGAAAAGCATTGTGCTCTGAGACAAGGGGCCCTGAACTGGCTCCAAAATGGCACTATAATAGACTTGAACATAAAAACATCTGGACGGGAGAAAATGACGGTAGAATGTATGTATACTCCACACGTTTTTTTTGCCATATAATAGTATGTTTTCTATTGGAGAGTGAAATAGCAACCCACTCTAGTATTCTTGCCTGGAGAATCCCAGGGACAGAGGAGCCTGGTGGGCTGCCGTCTATGGGGTCGCACAGAATCGGACACGACTGAAGCGACTTAGCAGCAGCAGCAGCAGCAGTATGTTTTCTTCATTTCTTGTGGTGAAATGTGACTTTCAGATTAAAGTAACCTTTTCTTCTTTGAAAATTTTTTTTATCTTGTACAATAAAGAGTTTGGAAAGATCCATAATTCTGACTGAAGTTTGCAACCAGAATGTACAAAGAAGTCTCGGTAGTAATCTTGTTCATGTGCTCTTAAAACCAGCTACAGTGTAAGACTATTAGTTATGGAAACTGTGTATGTTTGTGTATGGTGTATATACTAAATAAAATACATGCCTCCAATAATACAGTGCCATGGATCTTGATGACTATATGGGGAAAATCCCTTTTATGACAAGCACACAGAAAATGGTAGCATGGTCTGACTTTCAAAAACTGTCTCACCATCTTTTTTACAGCCCTGTTTTGCTAAATGTCTGTTTTCTTGCACTCTGGTGTACCTCACAGCACCATTGTGATCATGGTGATGCCTCATTTGCATGACGTGTACATTGTGTTTACTGTGAAATACATTTTCATTAAAGAGTCTGATGGTGTGTAGTGCTTTGTTTGTTTCTGTAGGCTCAATGAAAAAAAATGTGCTGAGACCAAACCAGATACCAGGTTTCTAAAAAACTTATTGGAAAAAAATTTTAAATCCCGTGTGGGTGTCCTTTCCCTGTCTAACTCATGAATCCTCTATTACCAGTTCCAACTGAAGCCAACTGTGGAAATAAGCTTAAGTGATGAGCTGTGCCAAGACAGGAGGAACTTGTAAGTACAGTAAAGTTGCTCTACTTTCATACCAGTGATGTGAGGGATTTCTAGCTGGCTAAGGTGCAGTTAACCTTAGTGTAATCTCCAAAAACATTCCACAGAGCAATCTGGCATTTAAACAAAATTATAATGGAAATGATGACCCCTTTTTTCTAGTAAGCTGAAACCCACACCAACTTTTTTGCATCTAAATCACGACTTCTTTACATCCTGGAAGGCAGTTCCAACCAAGACCAGGAGCCGAAGGGCCAGGACTGAAATAGGGATGTCGGATCTTTGTGGTAACTTCTGGGCTGCCATCTCTGAAGCTAAAGGCTCAGTCAGTGAAACTCTCCTTAGTTCTGATGACAGAGCCTCTAGTGAGGGTACAGGAGTGGACATCCTATTTTTTTTTCCATGTGCTGGCCTTAGACTGTGACATTATAAAGTAGCTTCTGTCATCATGAGCTCTGACCCCAGAGGGTTGTAGTGGTGGCTAGTCATTCCTAAGAGCAATTTCTGTTTTGTGACATTCTAAATCTTTCTTAGTAACTACAGGTTTTCTCTTAGTCAAACGCTTTCATAATTTTTTTTTAATTTGGAAAGCAAATGTAAAGAAATAACTTGTTTCTAGAGTTATACCCCCACTCCAGTACTGCGGAGGAGCCTGGTAGGCTGCAGTCCATGGGGTCGTGAAGAGTCGGATATGACTGAGGGACTTCACTTTCACTTTTCACTTTCATGCATTGGAGAAGGAAATGGCAACCCGCTCCAGTGTTCTTGCCTGGAGAATCCCAGGGACAGTGGAGCCTGATGGGCTGCTGTCTATGGGGTTGCACAGAGTCGGATACGACTGAAGCAACTTACAGCAGTAGAGTTATACCCATTACATTGGGGCACAACGCTGAGTGACATCCATCCCCACTCTTTAGTGTTACTCAGGAAGCACAGTTATGTAAGAAAATGGAGCAAGAACTCTTAAGAACATTAGAAAAGAGAAGCCTTTATAGGTAGTCTTTTTGCGGGAGCCCAAATGAAATAACTAGGAAACTCAGGATAGTTGCACAGGGGAGCTGACCACTAAGAGATGAAAAATTGATTGTTTTCTTATACATTAAAAACAGACAGGAAAATAATCCTAACAAAGCTTATAAAATTTCTAGAAAGAACAAACTTTGTCTAAAACTTGGCCAGAGAACATTAGAATAGATGTAAATAGAAAGACATGCCATATTCCTGAAAGGGAAAGCCTACATACCTGATAAAGACAAGTAGGTGACTCACCCTCACATTCATGTAAATTCAATGAAGTTCTACTCCATGAGATTTCTGTTTTGCAACTTAAAATATAGTGGCACAGGGAACCCCTGGAAGTCCAGTGATTAGACTCAGTGCCTTCTCTGTCAAGAGCTTGAGTTCAATTACTGGTCAGGAAACTAAGATCCCATAAGCCATGTGGGATCTTAGAAAAAGAAAATATAATTTGTACATTTCATGTAAGAAAATGAACACAAAGCTAAGAAATTTATAAAATAAGTCTTTAAAACAGAGACTCCCCCCCACACACAATAAACAGTAAAATATATGGTAAAACTTCCATAACTAAAATAGTGTAATCTAATAGAGAAATATCAATAACCTCAGATATGCAGATGACACCACCCTTATGGCAGAAAGTGAAGAGGAACTAAAAAGCCTCTTGAAAGTGAAAGAGGAGAGTGAAAAAGTTGGCTTAAAGCTCAACATTCAGAAAACGAAGATCATGGCATCTGGTCCCATCACTTCATGGGAAATAGATGGGGAAACAGTAGAAACAGTGTCAGACTTTATTTTGGGGGGCTCCAAAATCACTGCAGATGGTGACTGCAGCCATGAAATTAAAAGACGCTTACTCCTTGGAAGAAAAGTTATGACCAACCTAGATAGCATATTGAAAAGCAGAGACATTACTTTGCCAACAAAGGTCCATCTAGTCAAGTCTATTTTTTTTCCAGTGGTCATGTATGGATGTGAGAGTTGGACTATGAAGAAAGCTGAGCACCGAAGAATTGATGCTTTTAAACTCTGGTGTTGGAGTAGACTCCTGAGAGTCCCTTGGACTGCAAGGAGATCCAACCAGTCCATCCTAAAGGAGATCAGCCCTGGGTGTTCTTTGGAAGGAATGATGCTAAAGCTGAAACTCCAGTATTTTGGCCACCTCATGCAAAGAGTTGACTCATTGGAAAAGACTCTGATGCTGGGAGGGATTGGGGGCAGGAGGAGAAGGGGACGACAGAGGATGAGATGGCTGGATGGCATCACTGACTAGATGGACATGAGTTTGAGTGAACTCCAGGAGTTGGTGATGGACAGGGAGGCCTGGCGTACTGCGATTCATGGGGTCGCTAAGAGTCGGGTGCGACTGAGCAACTGAACTGAACTGAACAGAAAAATAGAATTTGAAATAGAAATCAGCAATCACACCCAAGAGACATGAGAATTTAATGCATCATGGGACCAGGGTGGGTGGATCATTTGTTTCTGGAGAGAGAGAACATGTGACTTAGTGTCTCCTGAAGGTCAACCAAGTTTAGGATCTCTGATGGGGTGGGGATAAGGACCCAGAAGTGAAGAAATGATCAGGTCAGGAGTGGGGTCCAAGGTGTGGGTGTCAGTTATGGTTCAAGGTTTAAGTCAGGGGAAAATGGAGACACGAGGCTTGGTACCAACCTCCGTAGACCCAAACTGATGCTTCCCCCAATTTGGGATATGCCATGATTTCAGGAGGTGGGAAGCAGTGGCCTCCATTTACCGTGGCTTAAGCTTCTCCTACAGGAATGGACCAGAACAGTCAGCATATCCCTGCTGTATGAGAGGTGGTCCCAAGACTTGTCAAGGATGTGAGGTAGGTAGGAGAAGGTAGGTGAGGTAGGTAGCTGTGTCCTTTCCCAAGGACACAGCTGGAACTTTGCAGAGCTGGGATTGACCCTGAGTCCGCTGCTTTGGTGCCCCCAGGGGAGTTGGCGGGCTCTCTGACCCAGAGAGCAGCAGAAATGCTTTGCTAGAGCAGGTGCTTATAGCGGAGAAGGGGCAGAAGCCCCATGGAGAGTCATAGTTCTGATTCTTTTTATTAAAAAAACTATTGTGATATCATTCACATACCATAAAAATTCCTTCCTTTTAAAGGATTTCTTCACAGTCACACAACCATCACCACTATCTAATTCTAGAACCTTTTCATCTGAGTATGCTATTCAAGGGTTACTTATCCATCTGTCTACTCACAGTAGCAGAGTTTATCACCAGTTCAAGTTCCTATTGTACCTGGAAGCAAGACCATGAGATTTGAAAATAATATTCCCTAAACCAGTCGTTCCCCCTTTCCCCATAATTTCCAACAGGCCAAATTAGGGTTGTGTCTATGTAAGTCAATTCATGTTGGCTGTTTTGTTTCACATTCTCTGTGCATAAATATTGCATCAGATGCCAAACGTGGGCTTTCTATCAGATGCCCAGCATGGGCCCTTTAGGCTGATGGGAGACATGGAATGGTGAGCCTGCCTTTAGCTCTGTGGTAAATAAGCAAGAAGCTTCTGTGCAACAGTTAGGAAATGCCAAGTTTGATTCTTCCCATTGGCCCTGAGAGATGATTGATGTTAGGGGAAAGATTTGAAGTGGCCAGCCTTCTGGACTTCCAAGAAAGTATGAAGGCAGGCTTCCCCCATCTCATGAGATGCAAAAGGTAAGGAATATAGCCCCAAGGAATTAAACTTTTGCTTAAGGGAACTTCCTTTTTCGAATCAGCCCACAGCTCTCTGTCGGCTGTACTTGTCTTTGAATCACATTTTCCTAGTAGTTTGCGCAGGCTCATCTTTGAGAGCCAGAACATTGTCACCGTAGAGATGATAGCTAGGGAGGCGATAGGTTCTGCACTGTAGATGTTGAAAGAGCTTTTGGGGTTGAATGCAGCCCCTGTGGCTGGTCTTCCTGGTTTTAGAACAAATGGGATCCCACTGGCATCACTGAGAGGAAAGAAGCAATTCCATTTGCACAGTAGACCTGGCCTTCTGAAGACTTCTCAGGGGCCACCCCTGTACAGTGACAGCTCCAATGGCTGGTATGAGTTGTTCAATGTTCACTGCTAGTGAGAAATGATGCAGAACGTGGAAATAGGCTGAAAGATAACTGCCCTTACAGAGTCCTGCAAGAGTATGGTTTCAACAAGGCAGCCCAAGGGGCTGCTGAGTCTTGGGGCATGTGACTTTGCATGACTGCCTGTGTGCTGTGTACTAGGACCTCATCTTGGAGTTACTCACTTGTAGCCAGGAAGTTGTAATGACTTTTGTACCATAGAAAAGCTAATTCCAAAGCTTATGCCTGTTTGTCCCTGTAGGACACCAAGCAGTTTTGTATCTAACTTTACAGTTTTATCCAGCATTCTTTGTCCACTAAATATATGTATGTTACTGTGTGTACACTTAAATCCAAGGGCATGTCACAATCAGTTCCGTATCTTCCCTGATCAAGTTTCATTATCCTGCTCCTTAATGAGTTAAACACTGTCAGGAGGGAAGAAAACTTACCGTACCCTTTTTGGTTCTTCTGGCTCATCTAAGAAATCAACGTTGAGACAGACTAACAGGAGATAATCAACTTTAATTTCATACAATGGGAACTCTACATACATGAGAGGGTCAGAGACCCCATGTTTATAAGAGGGTTGGAGACAGGTAAAATGAGGTCTCTGCTGTCTGAGCTGAGGAATGGAATAGGGGCCAGGGGCTTCCAAGGACAAGGGTGTCACCCAAAGGACGATAAGAAGAAGAGCAGATGTTTGGTAATTGGATGTTTGTCCTGCCATGTAGATCGGGCCACATAGATAAAATTCATTTCTGCTAGTGAGTCTTCTCTGGTTTTAAAAAAAATTCAGTTCTTCTAGATAATCAAAGGAGGGCAGTAGTTTCTCTTGAATATGCAGAGTCTCAAAATAATCCTCATGAGAATGTGGCACGTTTGGGGGTGGCTCATTCTGAACCCTTACAACACAGGTGTAACACATGCTCACTGAACATTTACATCACAATTACGTTTGTAACCTTTGGGAACTTACACTTTGACAATGAGGACACTAAGCCCTCAGCAGCCTGTGGGAAAGTTTAAGCAGAGGCTCTAATGGCTTTGAAGGTCACATTGGATGCTAGTGTCGTGGATGTTGTGGTGCACCATCTGGATGGACTCCCCTTTAGGACCAAGGTGTTTGTCCTTCCAGATGTCTCCTTCCAGATGCTGGAGGTAAGTTGCTGAGGCTTGTTGGTGGAGTTCTTTTCCAAGAATTACCCTTGACGGAAGGAGGCTGCCTCACCAACGTTAAATCCTCTCACTTGGGCAGCCTGAGAGGCTGGATCCTGACTGAATTATTTGGGCCTGTGAAGACCCTTGCCTCAAGGTAGGACAACTCAGAAGGGCTGTCCCAGCTTCGGAGCTCCTTGGGAGGAGCATCTGAGGCCTTTGTTGAAAATGTATTGCAGCCCAAATTCTGGCTCCTCCTTCCTTCACTCCCCCTTCCCACCCACCCACCCCCAGCACTCCCTGAGCCCTTCCTCTGTGCTAACTGGTCTCAGAGACTGTTCCTGGAAGAACCCCACCAGAGCCAGCTAGGCATGGTGCTATTTAAGAAGCAGCTATGAGGTGCCTAACAAATACAGAGTTAAACAAAGCAAATTGATCATGCAAATGAAAATTCTGAGAGCTTAATGACTGGTGTCTGGGTTGTGTCAGGACACCAGACCTGCTTGTGATAGGAAAAGATAGGTGAACTCAGTTTATCAAGGGTTTGGGGGAAAAAGGCTGCCTTGGTGGTCCACGGGTTAAGACTCAGCCCTTCCACTGCAGAGGGGATGGTTTCAATCCCTGGTCGGGGAAGCTAAGATCCTGCATGCCATGAGGTGTGGCCAAAAAAAAAAAAAAAATGTTTTTAAGTATTTAGGGGAAGAGCTTCAGGGAGAACTGTAAAGATATAAATAAGGTGTGTAATGAATTTTTAAACAATTATTTTGCAGTGAAATTAAGTTTTAAACCTAACTTCACCATTACTTTTTGCCTTGCATCAATGTAGGTAGTTCACATCAATAAAAAAATTTTTTTTTCACAATAATTGCTGACTTTTGACACATTGTTTGAAAACCACACATATTGTATTGCTTTCAGAACCAGGGCCAAGCTGCTTCACATATTGCATTACAAAGGAAATGATTTATGGAACCAGAGAGCTGGTAGCGGCTACCAAATCTTGTTTAGGAATTTGTCCTCCATCTCAGTAGGAAAACAGCCATAAAGTCAGTGACTAGAATGAGCAAAAAGAAATCTGCAGCATAAGCCTGTCTAAAATCATTTTCTTCCAAATGTTATAAATCATTTCTGTTTGTACTCTACTGTTGATGATGCCCTTTAAAAAGTAAAGGTAAAGGACAGTGTCCACCAAAAACTGCCTATATCATGGAATGGAAGAAAAAGAGGAGGGATCAGGGCCAGCTAAGCATTCTACATTCAATTTCACTGACAGTGTTAAGGAACGTAACCAAAGCCAGATGGTTAAGGAAAGAGAAAACTTACCTGGTTCTGTCAGTCCTGGGTTATAAGGACCAGAGTAGACTAAAACTGAGAAAAATCTGGGCCAACAGCATTGTCAAGGGATGAGAGAGTGATTTGTCCTACTTCTTCCTAATTACCTTATTCTCACATTAGCATTTAAAAAAGAAAGCTATCCAGAAGGATGGCTGGAGGTACACATCAGGGCAGCTGACAGGTTTGCCCCGAAGCAGTGTTCCTCCAAAAAATGACAATGACGGTTGACACTTGGTCTATGTCAAGAGCCTTGATTCTCTCTCTTTTGAATTTGACTTTTTTTTTTCTGGTTTAAGAATCAGTTTAAAAACTAGTGTGAATTTTATCAAGCCTCTGTGTTTATCTGCTGGTTTACAGAAAATACAAGCAACAGAGAAGTAGTTCTTGGGCTTGAGCATGGTTTAGAATCCCATGGAGGGCTTGTTGAAACTGTGCTGGGTCCCACCCCTAGAATTTCTGATTCGGGTTTAAAGCAGAAGCCTTAAGATCCAATGCACGGTCCCACTCATGGTGCTTTTCTTTGGATTTGACACCAGTAATGTCTCATATGTGTGTGCTAAGTTGTTTTAGTCGTGTCCGACTCTTTGTGACCCCATGAACCTGATGTAACCCATCAGGTCTCAGATAGAACCAAAGCTGACCTGTGGTGGACTTGAAATATAAGTGAAAAATAAGCGTTTGTTGCTATAGGCCACTGAGATCTGGAGATTGTTATCACAGCATAATTTATTCTCACTAATATAGAACTCTTATATTAAGCATACTTGGCATTCTGCAGTAGATTTGGCTTGCCTGAAAACCAAAGAAAAACAATATAAATGGAAAGGCAAATAACATTTCACTTCTCTTAGGCTGGTTCTATATATGTGTTCTAGTCATAGACACACCAAGAGCTCTGAGACTTTATGCAAAGTACTTCTTTGTCCACACAAGCAGCATTAAGGGCAAGGGCCATCTACTTGTGCTTATTATTAATCAGTAATAAGTCTGAACAAAAATCACTTTGTTCAAAGATGAATCAAAAGAAATATATATATATTAATTTTGTATACTTCATTATATATATACACACATATGTATTTGTGAAGCACACAAAACCTAATCGTGGAAAAGAAAGAGCATACTTATGAAAATGACTCACTACTGTGTGCCAGACATTCTGCTAAATGCTGGTAATAGTAAGCAACAGATTTGGTCTCTGCCAAATTAGGTTTACAGTGAGGTAGGGAACGGAGAAGGAAATGGCAACCCATTCCAGTATTCTTGCCTAGGGAATCCCGTGGACAGAGGAGCCTGGTGGGCTGCTGTCCATAGGGTCGCACAGAGTCGGACACGACTGGAGCGACTTAGCATGCATGCATGCACTGGAGAAGGAAATGGCAACCCACTCCAGTATTCTTGCCTGGAGAATCCCAGGGACAGAGGAGCCTGGTGGGCTGCTGTCTATGGGGTTACACAGAGTCAGACATGACTGAAGTGATTTAGCAGTAGCAGTAGCAGTAGGGAACACAGATATTTAAAAGTAATAACAAGTGTCATGCAAACATTCTAACATCAAACCACCACCTTGAAACACTCCAGTTATCTGCATTTTCCATTCCTACACCTATGTTTCCAAGCATTGACCAAAAGAGGAGAGCAACTAGAGAGGTAAGTATGAACCACATAATGCAAGGTCTTATACACTCTGCCAGGAAATTCTCTGCAAAACAGGAAACAAAACTCATGTATGAAGAGAGGAAAATGATCATTGATATGGGGCTTAAAGAGAGTGGTAAGGATTAGGAACAGCTATTATGGAAATGAGAGAGGTAACATAAAAGGATTCCTGAGAGGCACCAAGGAGGTCTCCATATTAATATTATAGTTGTGTGGCTTTTTCCTCCCAAGCAGTGCTTGGAAACCTACGTGTAGGAATGAAAAATGCAGATAACTAGAGTGTTTCAAGTTAGCGATCTAATGTTAGAGTGTATCAGAGAGTGATTCAAGTGTTCTGCTTACAAGGGTGGTTGAAGTCAAAGGCCATGGGCCTGCCAGGGGATGTGAGGGCTCTGTGGATTTTGAAGAACAAGTATATTGGGACTAAGGGAGACACAGGACTTCAAGAATGAGGATTGAGTCCAAATAAATGGGGTTTGTAAACTTAAGGTTTTAGCTACAACACAGTATGAAGTGATGGATATCTAGATTTTATAGAATGGGTACCTGGGAATGGATGGATTAAGTAGAATAGAGGTCAAGTCATCTGGACTGAGGAAGTTAAGGAAGCATGCCTTAGGCATGGGTGTTGGATTCATCAGGTTGATGGCAGTAATTCAGGTGGAGAGGGAAACTTATGCAGGAAGTAGATGATGGTGGCAAAGCAAGATAAAATGTCCACCTGATGGAGTGGACCCTGAAAGAGAAATCTTGCAAGAGGTAAAAAGAACATCAAAGTGTCAAGTGAGAAAGCTTCAAGAGTGAGGACATACTATCTTTGGGGTGCTGGATGGAGTGTGGGAGGAGGGAAATCAAGAGAGCTGGCAAAAATGAGTCAATATTTTTAATTGCATGGTGGAGATAATGGTATCATTAACCTGTTTGGAAGGTCTAGAGGGGAGGTTTTGTTTTTTGGGTAGAAGCTTTAAGGCCATGGGGAATGGTTAGAAATTGAGTAGGCAGGAAAGAGGCCACAGCCATTGCAGGTTCGGGTGGGCTGAAATCCAAGGGACCAAGCTCCTGCTTGTGACTGAGGGGTGAGCTCCTACCCCTGACCTTTAACCTCCAGGATCCGCGAACCATTGCACCCATTGTGGTCCTTCCTTCCCGGAGGGAGAGCGGCAGACGGCGCATGCGCCCTGGACAGAGCTGCAGAGGTGGGAACGGCCGGCAGAGGGCGCAGGAGCTCAGGCCGGAGCCACTCAGGCGGGGCATCCGTCACCGGGAAAGCGTTGAGAGCAGAGGTCGGTGGGAGAGCGCGCTCAGCGCGAGGTACCGGGCAGTGGGCGTGGCCAGGGCGGGGGCGGGGCGAGGCGGTTCCGGAAGGAAGTGGTTCCGGGTCCCGCGGCCCGGCTGAGGTAACCGTGTTGCCGTTTCTGTGGGAGGCGGCGGCCGTGTGAGGGGCGAGGCCCGAGGGGCCGGCGGCGGCGGCGGCGGCGGCGGCTGCGATAGCGGGAACTTCTCGGTCCGGTGAGCGGCCCTGGGGGGCGGGCGAGTCGAGGAGGCTCCGGGCCGAGGGGAGGGCGTGTCCGTCGCCTTAGAGAACGGTTCTTGGGGTAGCGGGTGAGACGGTTGAGGCGGTTGGGAGGACGCGGCGGCCCAGCTTGGGATCCCGGGGGACTGCTCCCTTATCTCTGGACACTAGATCGGTGCCTTATTTTAGACGCGGCGACCCGGGCACCTGCTGCCGGGGCCCTGACCCTCGCCCGTTGTCGGGCAGGCTTCGGCCCCCAGCGGTCATGATCGTCTGTCTTGGGGACGGGCGGGGGGAGGGGGCGGTGCCCAGGGACAGAGCCCTTTTCCCAGAGGCGGCTGCCGACGCGTCGCCGGAGGGACCCTAGCCGAGGAGCCCCCGCTTTGTCCTTCTCGGGAGGCTCTCCTGCCGGGAAGCGGCGTCTTCCTCTGCTAACGTCCAGAGTGAGTAGTGAAGGCTGCTCTTTATCCTGCATTGTAAAGTAAAACTTGTCTTTTTAGAAACATATTGAAAATTGAATCTTCTGTGGTTCTCTGAGGTGTATTTAGGAAACTGGGCCGGCTACTGTCAGGTTTGCCCTGTCCGTAGGTCGGGAGGGAAAGAAATCTGAGAGAAACTTATCCTGTCACATATTTTCCTGCCGAGGTGCTTTTCGAGCTGCCTCTTAGGTGATTGCTTTTCTTTTCTGAAACAAACTAAAAACCACAGGTAGAAATCAAGAAGGTCTCTCAGACTTCTGGCCAGGCAACCTTCTTAACGTTTTCCTGAATTTGAAAATAAAAGATTTTGATGTAGATTCATGATGAGTGCTTTATTTTTCGATGGTGTTTTAATGCTAACGGTGTAGAATGCTTTATTTTTTCACGTGGTATTTTTAAAATGGCTACTAAAGTGTTCTTTTGAAAGCCCTGCTCTTTCACACCCTCCCCAGAAGCCTTTAAAACATTTGATTAGAAATATTTATATAGCGAAATATTTAATAATATATTTATATATACAATTTCTAAAATATACGGAACCACGGTGAGGAAGATAACTCTTCTTTCACCGTTCAAATAACCATTGTGAGTGTTTACGCTGGGGATACACTTTCCATCTTTTTTTTTTTTTTTAGAGATGAATATATGAATTATGAAGTAGATTCTCTTGAATAACCAGTTTTTTTGTTTCCTGACTACATAGCATGCCGTTATTTGGCTGCAGTAATTTACTTGGTTATTCCCAGTTTGTCACTACTTAAACACTTGGTTGGAGAAATGTAAAATCTGCACATCCATGATTACTGTTTTAGTGTACATTCCTAAGTGATAGAATTGTTGGTTTTTTTTTTAATGTGAATTTCCCTCTGGAAAGGATGTGCTATTTTGCACTCCCACCAACAATCTGTGAATGTCCTTTTCCCCACCCTAACAAAAGGCAACAGTTAAAGGATTTTTATAGGACCCCTTCAGGGCCATTTATGTTCTTCTGCAATCAAGTACAGGTATCCTCCTCTAGAAGTCCTCTTCTTCCCACCCCGCCCCGCCCCGCCCACATCCCCCATGCCTCTTATTTGTTGATGACATTCTTCGTGCCCGCCCCCCACGCTGCTTATTGGTTGATGGCAATTCTGTTTCTCATCTTCTAGTCTTCCTTCACTAGTTTCCTAAAGAAGGGTTATCTTGGTGAGGCAAAGGCATTATAAAGTGAACAGATTTGAAGTCAGGACTTCCTCGAATTCCAGTATATCTGATTATCTTGAACATGGACAGTTTGCTCAACTCTGAATTGGAGGTTATAGTGCCTTTACCTTGCATTTCTTGCAGGGTGATTTTAAGGGTCAAATGAAAGTACATTTAAATATACTTTGTCTCGTTGCTAATTTTTACCGTATTGTAAAAATGTCAGAGCACATGAGCATATTGATTTTCTAATGTTAATTTCTGAATTCAGAAAGCTGTTCTGTGATACCCTTTGCCCCCACTCTTTCACCTTTAAATTTGAAGTTTTACACAGATGCCCTAGATTATATTGATAATGATATCAGAGTTATGAAATTGAATGAATGAATCTGCTAATGTTGAAGGAGAAAATAATTAAAAGCACTATATATAAAGCTGAGGGGGACAGATAAAAAGCTAAATAAAACACAGTCCTTGAGATCATGATGAATAAAACATAGTCTTTGTGCCCTACAGGCTACAGAATATCCAGGCAGCTAGAGGACATAAAAGCTGCTTTCCAAATTTAGAAGGAAATTTTAGATGTGATGCAGGATGTCAACTATTCTCAAGTGTGCTAAAGTCCAATTCTGCTGACCAGGCAGTCACTTCAGAGTCCTCTTTCTGAAGGTAGGAGTTGCAAGGCGGGGAAGTGTTAATGTTGGAATCCCTGGATTCTGGTTTTTCATCTTTCTCTTGGGGCAGGTTGGTTAACTTTTCTGAGGCTTGGTTTCTTCATCTGTGAAATGGAGGTAATTCTGGCTTCCTCAAAGGCTTATGAGGATTAAATGAGATAGTGTTTGCAAAACAACTTAGTGAACTACAAAGTACTGGTACCTTGGTGATCCTTCTTATCCTGTGAAGACTGAGCTTCTGCAGTAAAGAAACTGGGTCTCTTCTGACTTTGTATGATTTGCCCCTAGCAGGTGCTAGCAGTGAGTAATGTTTGCCAAATTAACATAAAATGTGACTGCTGATAAAAATTCAGTCTGGACATTTGAAGAAGGTAATATATAAATGTGAAATATTGAGAGAAATTGACTACATTATTTGGAGTTGATAGTAAGGAATCAAAGGAAACACTGAACTAATTGGACCTAGACAGATTTCTACTATGACTGTCATTCTCCATTATGTCCCCAGTGCCATGCACATAATTTTTCCTTATCAATAATAAACCTGCTCAAATTGCTCCCATTTCAAAACCTCCTGCCTAGACCCCTATCCCTCAACTGCAACCCAGCTTCTCTCCTCCCGTGCCAGACAGACTGTTAGAAAATGTTGTTAATAATTGGCTTTCTCAGCCTCCTTACCTTCCTCAAGCCATGTATTCACACTTTTCATTCCTTTTATTGGGTCTTTATATAGCTTTTGCTATGAAAGTCTCTTTTATTGAAACATCCTTCTATGCTCCAGGGTTCCCACCTTCCTTAGAGGATGTTCGTTCTCAGTCTTGGCTGGTTCATCTCCTCAAAAGGTTAATGTTCCTGTAGGCTTGATCCTTATCCCCATATACCAGCTCTGGAATAATTTATAGAGCATTGAGGCAATCTGATGTTTGAAAGTTTGGTAGAATTCCCCTGTGAAACACTCTGGGCCTGCTGCTTTTTCATGTAATGTTTTCTTAATAACTTTCTCTGTTTATTCTATGGAAACTGGTCTGTTCAAGCTTTTTATGGAAACTGGTCTGTTCAAGCTTTTTAATGTGGTCATTTTAGTAATAATCAGTTTTTCTAGAAAATAATCCATTTCATCAGGGCTTTCAAATTTATTGGATAGAAGGCTATAAAATAATCTCATGATTTAAAATGTTTCTTCTATTTCATTGGTTATTTCCCCTTTGCTCTTTTTTATTTTTTCTAGTCAAGTTATATTATTTTTCCTAGTCAAGTTATATTATTTAGTGGTTTATCCATTTTAATTTTTCCCAAAACTACAGAATTCTGATTTATTACTTAGATCTACTTTTCTCTTCCTCTACTTTTATCTTTATTTCCTTCCTTGTGCTTTCTTTTGGTTTACTTTGCTGCTTTTTAGTTCCTTTTTTTTTATCTTGGAAGTAAATGTATTTAATTCTTTCATTTTTATTGATAAATAAGTTTAGTGCAATGAATTTTTCTTTGATGACTACTTTAAATGCATCCCATAGAATCTGATATGTAGAGCTTTTATTGTCATTATTTCTTTAAAGATCTATGTTAGAGTATCCAGGAGTTGTTTAATAAGAGGTTTTAAAATTTCTAGGTGAAATTTGTTTTTTGTTTTTGTTAGTAAACTAGTTTTATTGCGTTATGATCAGAAAGTTTTGTTTGTAATGTTTCTATTATGTGCAGCTAACTGATGTGTTCTTTGTGACCTAATGTATTTTTGGTGAATGTGATGTGGAAACTTCAGAAGAATATTGTCAAATAGTATCAAAATGTAGAGTTTGATAAATATACTTAAGATTTACCCTGTTGATTTTGCTGTTTAGATCTTCTATCTCATTTTTGTCTTAATACCACTAAGCATGTTATATGAAAGTCTCCTATTGTTAGTGTTTCTATGTCTGCTTGCATCTATTGTAGTTTTTGTTTCATGAAGGTGGTTGCAGTGTTGTTGTAAATATGTGTATTTTTATTTGTTCTGTCTTCATCGAGGACTGTGACTTTTAACATTGAAGTGTCTTTCTTTGACATGATGAATGCTTTGGGACTTGAATTCTGCTTTGCCTGATTCCAGGTTTCCCACCCCTGCTCTCTTATTTTAATTTGCCTTGTATAATTTGGCCATCCTTTTATTTTTAACCTTTCACGATTACTTTGTTTTAGATGTGTATTTTATACAAATACGTGTTTTGCGAGCCAAATTGAACCTGTTTATTTTAGTAGGTGAGTTAAGCTCATCACATTTACTATTAGGACTGATATGTTTGGTCTATCATAATATTTTATAATCATGTGTATTTTGTTATACTTGCTATTTCTTTATGCTGTGATGTGTAGTTTTTGCTCTTCTGTATTAAAAAGAGGAAGGTTTTTATTTTTGTCTAATGGTTAACCTTTGTACTTATGCCTTTGCTCCCCATTTGTGTGCTAAGTTGCTTCAGTCGTATTTGACTCTCTGCAACCCCATGGACCGTAGCCCTCCATGCTCCTCTATCCATGGGATTCTCCAGGCAGGAATACTGGAGTAGGTTACCATGCCCTCCTCCAGGGGATCTTCCCGACCCAGGATTGAACCCACGTCTCTTATGTCTCCTGCATTGGCAAGTGTGTTCTTTACTACTAGCGCCATCTGAGAAACCCACTCCCCTATTTATTTAACCTTTTTTGTGTGTGAGAGAAATATAACTGTGTCCATGGAATCAGAGTAGAATAATAATAGGCAATGCTGAGGTTCTATATCCACTTCCAGCTCCTCGTTACTGTGAACTGGTGACAGCACCCAACCACTGTGGCTAGGAGAATAGACTGTGACTTGTTCTCTTGAGGTCTGACTTCTCTGATCTGCTGATTGCCCTCTTGTTCTGTGGGTTCTGAGTTGACCTGGTTCTTTGCTGGCAGTGTGGCGTCTTTGTTACAAAGGCTTTCCTGGTCAGTTTTTTTGCATTTGTAAATGCTGAGTTCACATTTAGTATGGAATCTCTGTCAGTTGTTGTTGTTTTTTTGTAACAGCTTTACCGAGTTATAATTAATATACCACACAATTCACCCATTTAAAAGTCTACAATTCAGTGTTTTTTTAATACATTCACGGAGTTGTGTAACCATCATCAGTCTAGTTTTAAAACATATTCATCACACCAAAAAGAGACCCTGTGCCCATTTCCCCCAGTGCCTCCCCTCCCCCTACCACACCCAGGCAACTGCCAGTCTACTTTCTGTTTCTATGGATTTGCCTATTCTGGACCTTTCATATAAATGAATCTCGTAATATGTGGTCTTTTGTGACTGGCTTCTTTCCCTTAGCATAATGATTTCAAGATTCATCCCTGTCTGACTGTGTGTCAGTACCTCGTTCCTTTTTATGGCCAGATAATATTCCACTGTATGGGGGTACCACATTTTGTTTATGCATTCATCTCTCAATGAACATTTGAGTTGTTTCTGCATTTTGGCTATTGTGAATAATGCTGTTATGAGCATTTGTGTATAAATTTTTATGTGGATGCATGGTTTTATTTATTTTGGGTATATACCTAGGATTAGAATTGCTGGGTCATATGGTAACTACTATGTTTAATTTTTTAAGAAACTGCCAGACTGTTTGCCAAAGTGACTGAATCATTTCATTTATTTCCCCTGGGGCACCTGGTAATTTATTCTTCCCTTCTGAGATAATTTTTGGACTTCCCTTGTGGCTTAGTTGGTAAAGAATCCACCTACAATGCAGGACACCTGGGTTCCATCCCTGGGTTGGGAAGATCCCGTGGAGACGGGAACGGCTACCCACTCCAGTATTCTGGCCTGGAGAACTTCATGGACTGTATAGTCCATGGAGTTGCAAAGAGTCAGACATGACTGAGCGACTTTCACTTCTGAGATAATTCAGCCATTTTCTCCCATTCTTTCCGTTTAGTTCAGTTAATTTTTTTCAGTCATATCACTCTGTTTTTTGATATGTTTCTGTTCTTAGTTTTTAAATTTCTGATTCAAGGTGAGTTTTTAAAATATATATTCCTAAATGCTTTGGGATATATTCTGTTTGGTGTATAAAGTTAGAGTTTGCTTCTGCTTCATGTTTTTTGGAGGACAAATTTTCCTCAGTTGAGAAATTGTCTTTTCCTGCTTTCTTGTAAACATATGGGGGTCGTCAGATTAAAAGTTTTTCAGATCTAATGAGTATGAAATGGTACTCCGTTGTTTTAATTTTATCTTCCTGAGTAGGTAGTGTTGGGTATCTTTTTGTATGTTTATTGGACAGTTATGTTTCCTCTTTGTTGAAAACTCTTAAGGATGGAGTTGCCATTTATTGAGGTGGGGCAAACCTTGAGCAGATTTTGGAAGAAGGTATGGAGTTTGCTCTTGGACATGTTTACAGCGTCCAGCAGTCTGTTGGATGTGGAAGGCTGAAACAGAGAGGATAGGTGAGGGCTGGAGATGTCAACTTGGGGTTGTTAGTATATAGAGAGTATTTAAAGCCATGAGATTGAAGAAAAGTGCAGACTGGGAAGAGAGTGTAGACAATGAAAAGTTAAAGACTGAAGTCACTATTTAGAGGAAGACTGGCTTCACTATTTAAGGATCAGGATGGTGAGATAAGGAAAAACCAGTAAAGGAGACAGAAAGCATTGTTAGAGGTATGAGGAAAACCAAGCAAGTGTAGTATTCTGGAATCCAGGTGCAGAAAATGTTTCTGGGAGGAAGGTATGATTAACCATCTGGTGCTGCAGGTAGATCCAGGAAAAAGAGGGAAAAGAACCATTGGATTTAGCGTGGATTTTGTTAGTGATCTTGACTGGAGCAGTTTGGTGGAGTGGAAAGGTAGATTGGTGAGGGGACAAGTAGAATGGAAGGAGAAGAATGTGAGAATGATTGTGGTATACAGGCAGCCCTTTGAGGATTTTGTTTGTAAACGGAGAGAGAGGTTGTATAGTGATGGAAGGGACCTAATGGGGAAGGGAAGTGATGCTGTGGAAGGAGAGAACTGCTGGAGCCGGGCCTTTCAGGCAGGTGAGGGGGTGTGTCCAGTTCTGTCCTGGTAGGAATGGCTTTGTTTGGCACCAGCATCCCCTTCAGCATCCTCCTGGGAGTGGATACCCCTGTTGTCCAGTCATCTTTCTAAGTTCAAGGGCACACAGATTCATTCACTGCCCTTAAACAGTTCACTCTGAAGGAACAGTATAAATGAATTTCTCTTTTGTTATTGATACCTCCTTCTCCCCAGGCACAAACCCTGCTGGTGTTTCTTTTTCTTTTTTTCCTCTCCAGTTCTGTCCTTTGCTAGTCACAAGTGTTTTGTTTAGTCACTAAATTGTGTCCAACTCTTTGCGACCTCTGTCTTTGAGGTTTCCCTGGCAAGAATACTGGAGTACATGGGGGAGGGATGGACTGGGAATTTGGGACCAGCACATGCAAACTATCCTGTACAGAATGGATAAACAAGAAAGTCCTACTGTATAGCACAGGGAACCATATTCAATAACCTGTGATAAACTATACAGGAAAAATGTGAAAAAGAATATATATGTATGTATAACTGAGTCATTTTTCTGTACAGCAGAATTTAAACACAACATTGTAAATCAAGTATACTTCAGGAAAATAATTTTTAAAAAAGATTTCTTCATGTCTTTTCATGACTTGATTTAAAAAAAAATACTAGAGTGGATTGCCATTTCCTTCTCCAGGGGATATTCCCAACCCAGGAATCAAACCCACGTCTCCTGCATTGGCAGGTGGATTCTTTACCTCTGAGCCACTTGGGAAGCTCAGCAGACCATGCAAGGACCTGCTGCCCTACCCAGTTTCATTCAGGGGATTGGCAGTCTTTTTTTGTAAAGGACCAGATTCTTGCCTGGAGAATTCCCATGGACAGAGGAGCCTGGTGGGCTACAGTCCATGGGGTCGCAAAGAGTCAGACACAACTGAGCAGTTAAGCTCAGCAGCAAATAGTAAATATTTTAGACTGTGGGCCACATACAGTCTCTGTTGCATATTCTTCTTCTTTCTAAACAATGCTTTAAAAATGTAAAAACCGTCTTAGCTCTAGAGTTTAAATGAACTCTCTTCTCTTATGCACTAAGTCCCTGAGCCACTACTAATTATTACTAGCTGATGAACCCAAAAAAGCAAATGCAAACAAAGTTACCTTAAAAAAAACCTTTATTGAGATATATTTTACAGGTTTAAAATGTACAGTTCATGATTTTTGATAGTATAGTTAGCAGTATTGTGCAATCATCTCCATAATATCTGGTCTAATCTTACAGCACTTTCATCACCCCAAAGCTTTTTTTTTTTTCTTTTGCAGCTTTGAGGTATAACTTATATGCAGTAAAATTCACTAATTTTAAGTGAATAGTTTGAATTTTAATAAAGCTAATTTTCATATTGGCAGAGGAAAATATTCTAAGTAATACTTCTTTTTGTCACATAACCAGTAAATCTCACTTGTAAACATTTCTCCCGAGTGACCTATACCTTAACATTTAAGCCAGTAGTTTTTCTTTTTTAATTAATGAATTTAATTGGAGGATAATTTCTTTACAATATTGTGGTGGTTTTTGCCATACATTGACATGAATCAGCCACAGGTGCACATGTGTCCCCCCATCCGGAACCCTCCTCCCACCTCACTCCCCACCCCATCCCTCTGGGTTGTCCTAGAGCACCAGCTTTGAGTGCCCTGCTTCATGCATCAAACTTGCACTGGTCATCTATTTTGCATATGGTGATATACATGTTTCAGTGCTATTCTCTCAAATCATCCCACCTTCACCTTCTCCCACATATTCCAAAAGTCTGTTCTTTACATCTGTGTCTCTTTTTCTGCCTTGCATATAGGATTATTGTTACTCTCTTTCTAAATTCCACATGTATGCATTAATATACTGTATTGGTGGTTCTCTTTCTGATTTACTTCACTCTTTCGTCCACCTCATTAGAACTGACTCAAATGTGTTCTTTTTATAGCTGAGTAATATTCCATTGTGTGTATATACCACAACTTCCTTATCCATTCATCTGCTGATGAATATCTAGGTTGCTTCCATGTCCTAGCTATTGTAAACCATGCTGCAGTGAACATTGGGGTACATGTGTCTCTTTCAGTTTTGGTTTCCTTGGTGTGTATGCCCAGCAGTGGGATTACTGGGTCATATGGCAGTTCTGTTTCCAGTGTTTTAAGGACTCTCCACACTGTCCTCCATAGTGGCTGTACCAGTTTGCATTCCCACCAGCAGTATAAGAGGGTTCCCTTTTCTCCACACCCTCTCCAGCATTTATTGTTTGTAGACTTTGTGATGGTGGCCATTCTGACCAGTGTGAGATGGTACCTCATTGTGGTTTTTTTTTTTTTTTCTAATTTTATTTTATTTTTAAACTTTACATAATTGTATTAGTTTTGCCAAATATCAAAATGAATCCGCCACAGGTATACATGTGTTCCTCATTGTGGTTTTGATTTGTATTTCTCTGATAATGAGTGATGTTGAGCATCTTTTCATGTGTTTGTTAGCCATCTGTATGTCTTCTTTGGAGAAATGTCTGTTTAGTTCTTTGGCCCACTTTTTGACTGGGTCGTTTATTTTTCTGGTATTGAGCTGCATGAATTGCTTGTATATTTTGGAGATTAATTCTTTGTCAGTTGCTTCATTTGCTATTATTTTCTTCCGTTCTGAAGGCTGCCTTTTCACCTTGCTTATAATTTCCTTTGTTGTGAAAAAGCTTTGAAGTTTAATTAGGTCCCATTTGTTTATTTTTGTTTTTGTTTCCATTACTCTGGGGGGTTGGAGAAGGCAATGGCAATCCACTCCAGTACTCTTGCCTGGAAAATCCCATGGACGGAGGAGTGCATGGGGTCACAAAGAGTCGGACACGACTGAACGACTTCACTTTCACTTTTCACTTTCATGCACTGGAGAAAGAAATGGCAACCCACTCCAGTGTTCTCGCCTGGAGAATCCCAGGGATGGGGGAGCCTGGTGGGCTGCCATCTATGGGGTCGCACAGAGTCGGACACGACTGAAGCGACTTAGCAGCAGCAGCACTCTGCGAGGGGGTGGGTCATAGAAGATTTTGCTGTGATTTATGTCAGAGAGTGTTCTACCTATGTTTTCCTGTAAGAGTTTTATAGTTTCTGGTCTTACATTTAGATCTTTAATCCATTTTGAGTAAACCAGTAGTTTTATATTCCCCGGACCAGCAGAATCTCCATCACCTGGGAACTTGCTAGAAATAGGGCCCATCCCAGAGGAGGGCTCAGCATTCTGTGTTGTAACTAGCCTTGCAGGTAACTCTTCCTCGAACTAAAGTTGGAGAACCACTGTTCTAAGCTCTATCCCTGAGTGAAATTGCTAGTTCATGGAATATGAGCATTTTGAAGTTTAACGGGTACTGCCAGCCACTTCCAAACTGGTTATAAGCAGGTTATATACCTGCTTAGCTGTGTACAACAGTCTCTATCATTCCACAGCCTCACCAACACTGTGAAATATGCAACTTCCATTTTTTTGTGGTCATTCTGACAGATGTGGAATGGTTATGATCTGAATTGGTATTTACTCAGTTACTATTGAGGTTGAACATCTCAGATGTCCATAGGTCATTTGAGTTTTGTGTTCTGTGATGTGCTATTTGGACTCTTTTGCCTATTGAGATAAATAGTTATATTAAATAATCACAATGTATTGACAGAATTGTAGAATAAACTCAGAATTCCCAAAAAGAAAGGAACTCAGGGGGAAAAAAAGAAAGTCAGGGAAAGAATTTCAGGGAGATGATGGTCAAAGAGTCCTGAAAGAATAGGGATTTGTCAGGCAGAGTGAGTGAAAGCCATCTATGTGGTATGAACAGAATGGCCTGATCAGGGAAAAGCAAGTCATTTGCTCTGGTGAACTAATAAGATATGTGAAGGAAAAGACATACAAGGCTAGGAGAAAGGTAGGGAGTGACTAGATGTATGTATTTTAAGTTTGTTTAATCTTTTATTGACTGTTGGGCATTTGCATTATAATTAGTTTGAGTGGATTTTTTTCTTTCCTATTTTAAATTAAGCTGATATAAACATCTTAGTATATATAGCTGCTTTTTTCTTTTAAATTATTATCCTAGAATAACACATTTAGACAAATTATTAGATTAAAGGAAAGTAGGCATGATTAGTTTAATAATTTCTTACATATTTTGAAGTTACCCATCATTAGGGAAATGCAAATCAAAACCACAGTGAGGTACCATTTCACCCTCACTAGGATGACTATAGTGGAACAGACAGACCATAACAAATGTCGATGATGATGTGGAAAAATTGGAACCTTCATACGTTGCTGGTGGGAATGTAAAATGATGTAACTGCTTTGGAAAACTTTGGCAGTTTCCCAAGAAGTTAAACATTGAGTGATTGTATAACCCAGGAGTTCCACTCCTAGGTCTATGCCCAAGAGAATTGAAAAACTGTGTCTACACAAAACTTGTATGCAAATATTCATGGTAGCATTATTCATAATAGCCCCCAAAATAGAAACAACCCAAATATTCATTGAGAGATAAATGAATCACAAGATGTGGTATACCCGTAAAGTAAAGTGGGATATTATTCAACTGTGAAAGAATGAAGTACTGATAATAGTAAAACCCTTGAAAACATTATGCTAAAGGAAAGACACCAATCATGAAGAATCACATATTCTAAAATTAGATTGTGGTGGTGGTTACAGATCCCTGTGAATATACTGAAAAACACTGAACTGTACACTTTAAATAGGTGAGTTGTATGATATGTGAGTTGTATCTCAATAAATGTTTTACAAAAAATAAAATGAATTAAAAAATTACCCTCTGGGAAAATTATACTTTTTCATCACAATCAACTGTGTTTGGTGTCTCCCGTACAACCTTTAGGCTTTATTATTTTTGTTCAGTTTAATAGGTATGTACTCAAAACTTCTTTAATTAAATTGTAAGTTCCCTCAGTAGAATGTAAGCTCCAAGAGGGCAGGAACTTTCTTCTGTTTGTCTTCACTGCTCTCTCCCTTGAACAGTGCCTGGCAAATCATATGTACTCAGTGACATTTGTTAAATGAATACATTTTTATATATATATTTCTTTTGTTAAACTTTTTATTTTGTATTGGGTTATAGCTGATTAGGGCCTTCCCTGGTGGCTCAGTGGTAAAGAATCCGCTTACAATGCAGGAGACACAGAAGACACGGGTCCAATCCCTGAGTTGGGAAGACCTCCTGGAGGAGGACATGGCAACCCACTCCAGTATTCTTGCCAGGAAAATCCCATGGACAGAGGAGCCCAGTGGGCTACAGTCCATAGGGTCTCAAAGAGTTGGACATGACTAAAGCGACTAAGCACTCATGCATAGCTGATTAACAAACAATGTTGTGATGGTTTCAGGTGAACAGTGAAGGGACTCAGCCATACATATTTATGTATCTATTCTCCCCTAAACTCCCCTCCCATCCAGGCTGCCACATAACATTGAGCAGAGTTTCATGTACTATATCGTAGGTCCTTGTTGGTTATCCATTTTATTTATTTATTTATTGTTTTTTTGGTTATCCATTTTAAATATAAGCTTTGTGTGCATGTCCATCCCAAACTCCTTAACTATCCCTTCCCCCATCCCCCCCCCCCATTTTTATATTTTTAGTTACTAGGAAAACACTGGGCTTCCCTGGTGGCTCAGATGGTAAAGCGTCTGCCTGCAATGTGGGAGACCTGGGTTCGATCCCTGGGTTGGGAAGATGCCCTGGAGAAGGAAATGACAACCCACTCCAGTACCCTTGCCTGGAAAATCCCATGGACAGAGGAGCCTGGTAGGCTACAGTCCATGGGGCTGCAAAGAGTCGGACATGACTGAGAAACTTCACTTTCAGAAGAAAACACTTTCTGCTTTAGTGTCTTAATTTCATAGTACATCTGAACTAATTTTTCCCAGCCTCAATTTTTGTTTTGAAAAGAACCAGTGTATAACTGAATTGAATTGAATGTGATTCTGGTGAGTGATCTGGTTCAAGACCTTTGACCTTACACTTTCTTCTGAAATTTATTATAGCAATAGTTTGCAAATGTTTGACTATGAGAACTCCATTTGCAAACCTGTGTTCACATAGTTAACGGTTGTACTTTTTATATTAGTCAGTGATAAAACTTCGTAGTGACAAGAAGTCATTTATATTTTAACAGTGGCTGTAGTATCTTCAGAAATTTGCGAAATAGAGGTTCTAATATGTGAGACATACCCTTATTCATTCTGTAGTCCGTTTTTGGTAGCTGTGTGTATTATTCATGGACCCATGGCAATAATTTTGAAAGCCATCAGGGAGTTGGGTCCAGTTAATTGGGCACTACTTAACTACAGTATCAGAACTGAGGAAGATTACTGAAATGAAGAAGGGAACGGCTTCCAGTATTCTGGCCTGGAGAATCCCATGGACTATATAGTCCATGGGGTCGCAAAGAGTCGGACACGACTGAGTGACTTGTACTAAAAACAACTTATAAAAGATTATACCCAAATGTGTTTTTTATAAAAATTCAGTTCCTAAATCTACCAGTTTCTTTTAAAGACTGAAATGTATTTTTAAAACCTAGTTTATATGTTTTCTAAAATTAACTTATATGACATTATTTGTTTTAGAAAACAGAAGCAAACTAAATGTCTAATCATGCTTAAGTTTTGGTGTATTTATCTGGTGGAAGTTAGGTGATAATTGAGTATGATAATTAGGCATTGTAATTCTTATTATCTAGCAATTTTAAAAGTGGGATATATCATCAAGTATTCCTAAATATTTTTATTGTGATTGTATGAACGTAACTGCAGTTATATGTACGTAACCAGTGGTGAAAGGTGGGGAGGAGGAGTAGTGGTTGTGCTCAGAGGAATTCTGGGGGAGTGTTCCCTCTTTTTGAAACACTTATTTAGCAGTTGCTGTGTGCCAGGCAGTATTCTGAGCTTTTTTCATGACTTAATTCAGGGATCATCAAACTACAATGCATTTGGCCTTTGGGGCCTATTTTTGCGTGGTCCTTGAGCTACAAATGATTTTTATATTTTTTAAAAAAATTTTTTTGAAGAAGATAATATGATGAAGACCTTATATGAACTGCAAAATCTGAAATAGTTATGCTCTGGCCTTTTACAGAAAAAACTGTCTTATCTTTGATGTAATTGATTTTATGTTTACAACATTCCAATAAGGTGGGTCCTATAAGGAAATTGAGGCACAGAGGGCTTAAGTTACTTTTTGTCAGTGGCATTCACTGTTTTTGGAGCAGGTTACAGGCCCTTTCTACAAACTTGCTAATCCTGTGTTTCTTTGCAGTGTAAAAAGAGGATAGTGGCTCACGTGTCAAAGGATGGCACGGTCACGCTCTAGATCCCCCAGGTGGAGGCACAGGTGAGCAGTCCTTAGTTAAGCAGAGTAAGCATGGGTTTGGAACGTGCTTCAACAGTTTTCATTTTGTCACTTTCAAGACCAAATTATAATGTGGAAGAGCTTCAGAAAGAAAAGGGAATGCAAAGAAGTAAATGGTTTGAACATGGAGGGCCTCACAGAGGTCATTTGTTTCACCCTTTTGTGGTAGGCTCTGGTGAGGTAGCACAAAAGACCCTGCCAAGCTTAGTGCCTGATTTCTGGGTGCCTTCTCAGAACTCTTTGTCACCAACTCTAAAGGGTCTGCTATCATTCCCAGCTTGCAAGCTAACAGATTAACGTGTCACAAGGCACTCTTGGATCAGAGACAAAAGCCTTTATTACTCATGTTCAGCAGGCGGCTGAGCTTCATGTTCCTGTGTTCCCGTTACCTCTGGCTTTCAGACAGTAAACAGTCTGCCTGCAGTGTAGGAGACCCGGGTTTGATCCCTGTGTTGGGAAGATCCCCTGGAGAAGGGAATGGCAGCCCACTCCAGTACTCTTAGCTGGGAAATTCCATGGATGGAGGAGCCAGGTGGGCCCCAGTCTATGGGGTTGCAACCATGTAGTCACTCACAACTGAGCAACTAACACACACATACATTACCTCTAGTCCTCTGAGGGTGGGAGCTGCTGACACAGCTGAGGAACCCAAGCCCCATTAAGGACAGTAGGGAATCCTGCCCGGCCTTTGCCTTGGAGGAGACATTATCTCGTTATCCTGGACAGCAAACACATTGGCTCTCTGCCCCTTAGGGAGGCCCTGTCCCTATCTTTCCTGGGAGTTTGCCTTGAAACAGAAGCTCAGGAGGCATGCAGAGCACTAAAGACCTATGGAGTCTCCCAACAGACTCCTTGGGTCTCTTTTGTCTCTTTAGGAGAACTGTAAATGATAGCCACTATTTCAGCAGTCTCCTTCAGAAGAAAGGGGCTCTGTGCAATAGAACCCTGATATGAGGTATAATACCAAAGCAGTACTCACTGTGAGGTAAGGATTAAAGTAAGAGATTGAATATTTCATCAGTCTGGAAGACCTCAGCCTCTGGCTGGCAGCTTTTCTCCTTAGCAGTAGAAAAGATGGAGTGTTCCAGGAAGCCCTCAGGGTCTTCAGTTGCTTCTTCCTGTGAAGAGTTGCAGCCAGCTGGATGACAGAGTCTCTGCTTCAGCTGAATAATGCACTTGCCAGTGCATCTAGCTTGGTGACTCTAGAGGGAGAAATTGTCAAATCCAGTGTATAAGTCCTGGTATGTACGTGAGGAAGATAAATCAGCCTCCTTTCTTGTAGGGAGAACCCAGACATGTCACCAAATGGAAAGAGTTTTACTTGTGGTTGTTTCAACTCCGTGGCAGCTGCTGCAGAGGGAGGGCTGATAACAAAAACTGCAAAGGTAGCTGCTGCATTGGTTAGAAGACATTAAACTCTCAGGGAGGAAGTTGGGAGATTGGACAAGTCAGATGGGAGGAAAGGTCCCCAGGTGCAAATTTGAAGCAGATGGTAGTACTTCTCTTCTCTCAGACTGGTTTCCTCAGATACAGAAGGCTTCCTCCTCAGTTGGAATGAAAGGTTCCATGTTGGCAGTGCTCAGGTGTTAAAGAAGGTAGTTACAGAAAGGACATGCTGTCCCTGGAGATCATTAAAGCTGCACTAAAGCACATATTCACAGAATTAAAAGCTCTGATTCAACAGCACTTCCTTCATTTTATATATAAGGGGACAGGTCTGGGAAATAAAACTTATTTATGTCAATAGTAATACTGGAAGGACTAAGCATGAGGTCCACTTCTTAAGGTCCTCTTCCTCCTACCACCTCCACATGCTGTTTAAAGATGTAATTTTTGCTACTTGATATAACCTTAGTAGAGAGAATAGACAATCAGTTAGGGAAACTGTGGGATCAGTTTGGGGTCTGAGTTTGGATTTGATATGCAACATAAACTCTTAGAATCCATTTTGATTTCAGAGATTATGTTCGGTTTTCCAGAGACTCTCCTGCACACTTAATTGTGTGACTCTAACCCTCTTTCTCCTTATTTCTTACTTGACCATGGAACCTGACGTAAGCTTTGTTGACGGGCCCTTTTGCCAGAACTTTGCTGTCAGCAATCTTCCAAAATGGATCCTGCTGAGTACCTAAGCTGGTCCTCCTCTAGAAGGATGGTTGTGCTCAGCCCATTTTGATATGTACATGGGGTATATTAGTTTAGGTGAAAAGAGTATGCGTGTTGAATTGGGCAGAAGCATAGTCAGGCTCCCAAGTGAACAATTTAGAATACAGATATCAAATACTGATGAATCTGAGTGGAAGAGGCAGGGGAAAGCAAACTTTTTATTTGGATAAGTCACTGTAATACCAACTTAGTGTATTATCTTTGAATGGACTAAACGTTTCTGTATTTGTTTACATAGGTCTTTATCACCAGTGCCTAGAAGTTCTGAACACTACAAGCAAAGATTTGAGCATTATGGCTACGACTATAGGAAGGATCCCAAAAGACCCATCACTTGGAGAATGGACGATGAGAAATATGGACAGAGTAAACCAAGGATTTCTTCTCATGAAAATATACATTACCGATCTTACGAGCATAGATCACCTTCTCCAAACATAAGAGGAAACTCTTCAGAAAAGTTTTATACTTATAAGCCTCCCCAAGTATATTTACCAGAAAGAGGAGATGATAGTAACAGAAGAGCTCAATATGTGCCCAGACACTCAGAAGGTATGTTCTACAGAGAGCACCAGAGGAGTTGTTATCCCCAGAAAGCACAAGGAAGATATATTCCTGATGACCGCAGAAATAGAAGAAGTGAAAAAGGAGGGACACCACCTGTGAGATCAACAACAGATTCTTTTAGATTCGAAGGACATTGGCATGAAGCTGAACCGAGGTACCAGAGGATACAAGATGAAAAATACTCTCAGTCACTTAGAAGAGGCTCTGAAGATTTTGAGAAAAGGATCTCTTTTCAGAAGAGGTATAGAAAAATATTAAACTAGCATAATTTGATATAAAGCCTCAAATGAAAAAGTCTGTTTACTTTATGGTTGAAGATAACCTTGAAAAGCTTTTGTCTAAAAGATTAAAAGCATTGCAATGTAGTTTTGGTCTACTGATAGTAGTGAAGTGTTTATTTTTAGAGTAAATCATGTAGATGGCTAGAATATATTTTTTTAAAAGATGCTATTTTCTGTAAGTAACCTTGTGCATCTATGAGCTGGCTTAAGGGATTATAGGTTAACTTTCCACTACATTTTGCATTTAAAGCCATGCTGCCCAACTTTCGACACATATAAATTCTCACTTTCTTCTCTCTAGTGCAAATGTAAATTGTTTTATGTCAACACAGGTATCCTGAGGATCATGATTTCAGAAAATACGGACACACATCAAAAAGACCTCACGATGTGGAGAGGTATGAAAACAGAGAGCCTGCCAGGAGCCCGCAGTGGAAATCCAGGCATTTTTCTGCTCCTTACCAAGAGAAGAAAGATCAGCGGAACCTTGAAACCCAAACTTATCGATATGCTCCAAGGGAGTTCCCAGAGACCAGTTCAGCAGCCAAAGTATCCTGTGATTCTCGCCACAAATATCGGAAGACCTCAGATGGCGACAAGGACTTTTATGATGAAAGAGCTCAGAAGTACCCTAAGGAGGAAGAAAGAAAATTGGGTTCTCAAAAAGGCCCTGTGAACAGAGAGTCCAGTTGTTCTCATGCTGGAAGAGGGAGAGAGACTGAAGGTGGGCAAGTCAAAGAATCTTCTAAGCCATCTAAGAAAGACTGTGCTGCCTTAACCCACTCAGATAAAAGCGATGTTGATTTGAGATCCTGTAAGGACACACGGAAGGACAAAATAAAGAAAGAAAGGGCTGGCAGTAAAGAGAGCAGCTCTTCCTCTAACCAACTTGATAATAGTGATTCCGACTTGAAGCCTTCATCTGTCTTTCTTAAGAAGAAGTCACTCACAGTTAAAGTAGATGTGAAGCAAGGACAGAATAAATCTAGGTATTATCTTCATTTTTTCTTAATGATGTGTAATAATTGTTTCTGCCACCTTTTTTTTAGCTTTGAAAATAGAGTTCGTAGTATGTTTAGAGTTCATCAAGTGAGGGGGTGGGAATTGCCAGATTTTTCAAAAAAGCCCTGTAATGGGGATTAATCCCGTGATTTAGTAATACAGGATGATGTCATGTTTGTTTCCGTGTTTGTATCTGAAGATGCTTTTGGGGTGCAGGGCATTCTATGGAGTTGGTCCTCTTCATGAATTTACGTGTTTTTATGTTTCCACATTTTCTATACCCACAAATAGGTCAGGTAGTGTTCAAGGAGACCTATTCCTTGCTCAATTTCTCAAAGCCTGTTTTCCCTATTGCATGAAATTCAGAGAATTTTTGGCCTGGAAGGGACCTTTCAGCAGGCCCTGATATTATAGAGAAAGACCATGAGGCCTTGAGAGATGAAGTGACTTAGATCTGAGTCCGTGCCTGGGGATCAAATCTATATGTCCCCTTGTGTCTCAAGGAGGTGGATGACTTAACGTGGTTCTTGCTACCATCTCAAAAGGAGTGGAGCTCAACCAACTAGCTTCTCCTAGGTAGAGGAATTAGGCTAGAGTCTATAAAGAGGCCAATTTGTAAGACATTTGGTTTAGCGCTTAATGAGACTTTAACAAAAAAGGCTACTTTCGTAATAGGTTTTATTCCTCTAAAGTGGATTGCATGCTTTATTCTATTACCTCTGTTTATGGATTCTGAGAATAATAAGGCACTGACACTTGGATGCATCAGCTAGTTTGTTTGTTATCTTAATACACTACCAGCATGTGAGTTAAAAAGTGATGGACCATGTTGATTTGGTGATTTATGTTCACAGTTGACTCGTATCTGTATTTGAATAAAAAACTAGAGGGAACAAAATCCAAGGTTAGAATGTAAAAGTGAGGGTGGTAAACCCCATAGTCTTTTTTTAAAAAAACAAAAAACAAAATACATTTGTTTCTTTCTTTAAAGTTAGATTTAACTGTCCCTTTTCCTGATTTTTTTTTATGTTCATTATACTTGCAAAAATACCTTAGAATATACATATGTATATTTATATGTACACAGAAAGAATTTATATATGTGGTTATATTAGAAGAAGTTGGACAAATAGAAGGGAGGGGGAAATCACCCATAATCCTACTACCCTAGGACCATTTTATTAATATTTTGATACAGCTTTTTGGGGCTACTTTTCTATATGGTTGTCATAACTGTATATAACTATATATATGGTTGTCATAACCCACTCCAGTAATCTTGCCTGGGAAATGCCACGGACAAAGGAGCCTGGTGGGCTACAGTCCATGGGGTCGCAAAAGAGTCAGACATGACTTAGTGACTAAACGGCAACATTCTATTTCATATAATATGTCTTAAGTCACTTTGTGCTATATTTCCTACTCGTTCTTAATCTTAAGAGTATAAAGGCTCTGCTGCTGCTGTTGCTAAGTCGCTTCAGTCATGTCCGACTCTGTGCGACCCCAAAGATGGCAGCCCACCAGGCTCCCCTGTACCTGGGATTCTCCAGGCAAGAATACTGGAGTGGGTTGCCATTTCCTCCTCCAATGCATGAAAGTGAAAAGTGAAAGTGAAGTTGCTCAGTTGTGTCCGACTCTTCGCGACCCCATGGACTGCAGCCCACCAGGCTTCTTCGTCCATGGGATTTTCCAGGCAAGAGTACTGGAGTGGGATGCCATTGCCTTCTCCGTAAAGGCTCTACTAGTTCTTAATCTTAAGAGTATAAAGGTTGCTCTAAGCATCAAGTTTAAGGATCTTACCTTAAGATTTTTCTCTTTCTAACCTTATATTATGAAAATGTTCAAACATACAGAAAAGTTGAAACATAATTGAAATATAATTGAAAGTTGAAATAAAACATACAGAACTGTACACTTGACACCTATATACCCACCACCTAGAGTCTACAATTAACATTTTACTCTACTTCTGTAATCACATCTGTTCATCTATCATTCCATCTTAATTTTTCACTGCATTTCAAAGTGAAGATACAATTATACTCACCTTTACATATTTCAGTATTTAATATTTGTTTACAGTTTTTTTCTTTTGAGGTAAAATTACATGCAATCAAATCACAAAAATCTTGAATTTTTACATAAAAGTAAAATCACAAAAACTTTGAATTTTAAAATGATAGTAAAAGTAATTTAAAAATAAAATCTTGAATTTTTAAATATTTAATAAATGTTTTATACTTAAATTAGAATTAATAAATTGCTGTAACATTTTCAAAGAATGCTAAAAGTAATGATTTTGAAGTATTTTATTTTAGTAGACCTTATTAGAGATAAGGTCCTAAGATAAAAATCTTAAGGTAAGATCCTTAAACTTGATGCTTACACTGTTAATTTTATAACTTCACATTGAGAAATAGAAGCTCGATCTTCATCATGTGTCACAAAAATGAGCTTCCTAAAATTGAGGCTGCTGTACCTTTCGTTTTGAATTTATAAACTGTCTTGTGAATTTCATGGCCCATTAGCGGGACCTGTCAGTACATGTTTGAATTACCTGACAAGGACCTACAGAATGGTTTGTGTAATAAAGAGCTTCACTGTAAGTTCTTTCTAAAGACTTGAAGAATCTTGACTCTTCATTTTATACATTTGTTTAAAATGTATAAATGGTGGTTCATTTTATACATTCATTTCCTTTCTTAGCTTGGGTCAGGTTTTAATACATGTTCTTTGAGTTATCAGTGCAGTTGAAAACATACAGTTGTCACCTAGTGATTTTTCTTGGTAAATATATGCATCTTTTCAGTATGGCACTGCATCATAATCAACAAAAATCTTTCTCTCTGATTATAATTATTAACTGATGAATGAATGTGGAAGAATTTTGTGGGGTTGAATTTAGTTATGTGTGGACTGATGAAGTGTCCATAAAACAAAGGTATTAATAGTTAATACCCTCAACAGAGCCATGTTCTCAACTCCCAACATAAATTAGATTTTCTTCTGCTTAATAAAACTGAAATAATCATAGAGTGCAGAGAGGTTATTTGTTGGTTAAAATTTAGAGTATCCACTTTTTTTGGAGAAACTAATAAGGCAGTTCATTTTATACATTCATTTACTTTCTTAGCTTGGGTCCGGTTTTGATACATTGTCTTCCAGTTATCAGTGCAATTGAAACCTAGTGATTTTTCTAGGTATTAGTTTGTATCTAGAATAGCAGTAGGTGACACTTCCTTGAATGTTCAGTGCATAGTTAATACTTCTGTCAACAAAGTCAATAGAAGTAACAATTTTGAAGGATTTTATTTTAGTAGACCTCATTAGAGATGCTGAACACTTAATTTTATAATTTGATGTTGAGAAATAGAAGCCTAGTTGACTTAGTGACCTTCTAGTGACCTACTTTGTCAGAAACTGCATTATCAGAGGTAGAAGTTACATATGAGTCATAACTATGTTTCAGAATGAAGTTAAGAGCATCACAATATGAAAATCTGTACTAAGGTTGTTATGAACTCCAAACACTCACTGTTGTAGACATCTGAAAGTCATGGGGCAGATGAAGGGAGTTTGGGTTTACTATTGGACAGAATAGGTGAGAGACTGAACCTTGGTCAGGCTAGGAAGATGGTGAGAGGAGGGAAGGAGGGCATGCCAGTCTCCAGAGAAGAGTAAGCTGGGGCAGGTGGACCTGCACTGAGGCTCCTTTGACTTCCCAGGTGCTGGCACTAGGCATCTAGAATGAGAAGGTTGGCTAGTGAAGGCAGCATTGGACTGACTGCCTCAGCCATATTTGCATTTAATCCTTTTATTTCCCAGTGAAGAGATACAGAGAGGGCATCCCTGACCCTACCCATTTTTCCCCATTCTAAAAGGGGAATGAGGTAGATGATGAGCCCCAGAAGACACTGGAGCCCTGATGCTCTGGGCAAACAGGTGCTGCTTAGGCTGGGAAAGAGTGAAAAACCACAGCTAGGATAGAAGGAAGGTAACCTAATCACACAAGCTTACCTGTGATGGGCACTGTTCAGCTGGAGGCAAAATAAGCTGGATGGAGATGTTTTTGTGATACACAAACCTGCTAACTTGCTGCTAGGTATCACAAAAATCTACGAGTGTTTTCCTTCTAATATTTCTCATATATATTTTCTAAACTAAAAAATTAATTGAGAAAAGATTCCCTTTCATTCCTGTGTTTCACTCAGTCTTGGGGGTCCTGGTATAGGGAGGTAAACTTTCTGTTTGATGTTGGGATGTATAGGTCTTTGTCTTCCAGTAGGTCACTGCGCAGTTTCATAACATTGGGCAGGTCACCTGGCTATGCCTTTTGGGGCCCAAATTAACTGGGTGTTCCTCTTGGATCTGTGAGTCTGCTTCAGTTGGTCATGTGTTGGTAACTATTGAAGCTGACTTACAGGCTCATCATAGGATTCTCTGAACTTTTGAATATATTTGAGATTTTCTCTTATAAAAAATGAAAAAATTTAAATTTATCTAAATTAAGTTAAAAAAAATTTTGAAGTAAGCCAAGAAAGTTAAAAAACAAAAATTGATCTCAGAATTTTGAAATCTGTCATCTTTTAAAGTGAAACTTACATTTCATATTGTGCCAGTCATTTTCCATTTTATCATTTTTTTATTCAGCAGATATTTTTTGAGGACCTACCCTGTGAGACAGTCTGTTAAGGTGCCCTGGGACTATGGACCCACATAGGATTAGGTTTCTTCTCCCCTGGTCTTAGAGGCAAGAAGATGATGTTGGTAATACTATGGCTCAGTGGAGTGATGTGTGAGGTGGTGTGTGATGTGTGATTCACATGATCCCAAGCTGGGGGATTCAGGGAAGGCTTCTTTCAGGAGTTGACATGTGAGCTAGGCTTTGAAGATTGGTGTGTTTTAGACATGTGGAGATGAGATGAAAGACCTTTTACATTTGTAGGTTAACAAGACAGAAAACACACCCAGGAACTTTGAGCTGTGCCATTCTGAGCAATCTAGGGAAATGAAATAGAAGGGCAGGAGGTGTGAAGGTAAGACTGCCACACTGCCAGCCTGATGTAACAGGATTAGCTGCTGGGAGAGGGCTCAGTTTTGGCCACCTTCTATCAGGTGTCTTGAAAGGGCACTGAGGTTGACAAGGCCAGTTACTGGACTTTTGTGAAAAAGTAATAATGAGATGTTGAATTAAGGGAGTAGCAGTCTCCCTAATCCATTTCCCTCAACTCCAAAAATTCTAAATGTGTTCTTAGGAAGACAAGAACAAACTTATGATTTGGAAAGTGCTTTGTGATAGTTATTAGCTAGAAAAAAACTGAGAAAGGAAAACTTTACATGTGTCATATGAATTTTGTTACCTATTGTAAACTTCCAGAGAGCAGGAGATTATCCATTGATTTTGGTGGTTCGGTTTTTGTTACTGTTGTTTTGCCAGGCAGTTGGTTTTTTAACTGTGGAGAAGAGGAAATTAAGTTTTAATGTAGTTTTTTAAAACGTTTTGTTAGTTGTTATGTATGACACTCAGATGAACATCAGGGGAAATATCCTTAAATAGAGAAGGAAAACCGGGGTGAAGTGGGGGGAGGGAACAGAGAACCCAGAAGATTTAATAGAATACAGGTGATGGCTATATTTTAATTTTTAAAAGTGTCTAAAATGCATCTCAAATGAGAACATTTGGTCTTTCCAGTTTAACTATTTGTTTTGGGGGTATTTTGTGAAATTGTAAACTTGTTGATCAGTAATGTCATAGGAAATACTAAAATATAAACGAAGAGGTGATTAAATTTGCAAATGAAACTACCTAGAACATTTTGCATTTTGAAGTCTCTAGAAGTTTTTGCTTATAGCAACAGTATAGTTATTTTTAAAAAACAAAATTTCAGGTTATATTCTTTTCATGTATATTTTCTAGAAAGATGATCACTTTTATATTTTTTATTAAAAATCTTGTGGGGTATCTCTAGAGAAAAATTTTAAACTGGTAAATATCAAGAATTATGTATAGCTTCAAAGTATACCACAGCATTCCTATGAATTGAGAGTTGAACTTGGAGTGGGGAGATAAGAGTTATGACAGTAATCATAAATTACAAGTAAATTTTAATAATTATCTGGTGAAAAACTGGAAGCCTTTATCAGCTGGTTTTGTCTTGGGGGAAACTGAGACTGCAATGAAAACCATTATCAACTGATTTCCCCTTATAGATCATTTTTATTATTCTATTTAAACATCTTATTTTTCTCCTGTAAAAAAAAAAAATGTAAAGCTGTTATGGGGGTATGGAAGAGCTTTTTGTACCATTAAACCCCTTTGAAAAGAAAGCATATGTAATTCTTTTTTTTAATTTATTTTTTATTTAAATTTATTTATTTTAATTGGAGGCTAATTACTTTGTTAGTAGAGGTTGTTACAGGTCCATTCTAGCTTCTAACATTTATCACTAAATGTCTTTTACTAGTTACCAGATGTAGAATGAGAAGCTTGGAACAAATTAGGAGGAGAAATGGGCCCTCTAAAGAAAGTCTTTCTGATTAGTCAAGGAAACCACGGCAGTGGCATCAGCCTGTGGCGTAGTCACTCATCCATGTTTCTGCCGTGGCAGGGAGTCAACAGGGCTGATTTAAGAGGGAGCATGAAAAATCAGATGGAAGGTTTTCCTCTGAGAAGTTAAAAATAAGCACTTAAAACCATCTTGCTAGAAGAGTTAAAATTTTCAGTTATGAATATCTTTAAGCCCTTCATAACCTTGGAGCAGTTTTAGATATATGGCTGTTAAGTGACGTCAGTAAATAAATACGTGCATGTGTACACCCACAGCCCCAAATGTATCCATCCGATTGATTTTTGTTGCATGAAGAGATATTTTTTTCTAGTGGTGCTGCTATTATTTAAAATATATTTCAGGGCTCTCTTTTGGATTTATCTTCGGATTCTGAAACATAATCATAAAAAACCCTAGCAGTTGTAAATCTTAATTCTTTGGATAATGAACTTATTTTTTAGGAAGAGCCAGAAGCTATTCAGAGTTAAATGCAGAGGAGTGAGATGGGTATAAGCTGGTTAGTGCCGTTTTGGGTCCAAAATGAGGAATAAATATAAATAATGAGGCATTTTCTTTTCTGACGCATAAACTGCCTCCAGATGAAGAATTTGAGTGGTTTTAAGCGGGAGTAGCATTCTTAGAATAAAGTATACTTTCCCACTATGACATTTGGAAGGATTACATGCAAATGAATGCTTAACCTCGGGGATGAAAAGCAAAACAAATGACATCTATTGTCTCAGTATCATGACACCTTCTGCATAGAGGTATTGCAAAAATTAATATTTGTAAGCTCTGAGCCCCTTTGTTTGGCATGAATAATTGTTATATGTCATAATCATAAAATTATAATGGTACTTGAAGGTCAGGAAAGTGCTTAATGAAAGTTATTAAGATTCAGAAAGTATTAAAATGGTAAGATGGTTGGGGTTATATTATAAATGGTAGTATATCCTTAAGGATATATTTAGGGTGAACAGTATCATTGCTTCTCATGATCATAACTTTGCTAACAACTAAGGCTATTTTCTGAGAGTTCAGTGAGACTTTGTAAGTGATTAAGCTAAACAGAATTTGATTTCAAAATACTAGTCTCAGCTCATTACTGACATAGAGGTTTAAGGATTTTTATGAAGTCAGAAACATTATTATGTTTGATATCAGCTTGTAAAGAATGGTAGTATTTCAAGATAGTGTCAGCTTGCTGGCTTTATAGTTTTATGGACATTTTGGAGTAGAAAATAATCTGATTATATTTTGCATATTGAGTGTCTTCAATGCCATGCTGTATTTTTTGAAGTAAAAATTGTTTAGCTTAGAATTTTGAAGATTTTATTATTAAAGTGGAAAATATTTGATGATCTCTGATTTGAAAAGGAGAACTCAAGACTGTGTGCCTATAGCTATTTTCTCCTACTCATTATTGTACATGTTTATGGCATACAATTTAGTGCCTTAATTATAAGAAAAAAATAAACATATTTTTAGTTTTATAGTTATCTTGATTAATTTTAATAAGTTATTTTCTCAGTGAATAGTCTCAAATTTAGTTAAACATTTACAAATTATTCTAGGGTTGCTTCTAGCTATTCCACAGAGAGACAGATGTCACATGATTTGGTTGCTGTTGGCAGGAAAAGTGAAAAGTTTCATCCAGTGTTTGAACATCTTGACTCAACTCAGAATACTGAAAACAAACCTACAGGAGAATTTGCTCAGCAAATCATAACTATAATCCATCAAGTTAAAGGTTGGTATATTTCGCACATACATTAGGGATAACGCAAAAATAATGTACTGACTTTTCACGAGATATAGGTAAATATCTGATATTGTAATAGTAATTAATATTTCATTATAAGTTAAATCATTAATTAGGAAATCTGTTGAAGAAAGTAGCACATATTAATTCAAGCCAGTTGTTCTTTTTATGTAGTTCCAATAATCTGGTGCTTCAACTCATAATAGATTACAAACTGAAAATTATGAGGTTAGCTGCTGCAAAGGACAGGTGTACTGAGAGCAGAAAGAAACAATACCGATAACCCAGTATAAAGGAGGAAATAACAAAAGCCAGATATGAAACTCAAGAAGCTCGAGAAATCTGGAAGTGTAGGTCATTTGGTCATATTCCTAAAGCCCCCAAGGGTGTTCCTGGGACTTTGTGCCATAAGGGTGATGCTAAGTGATCAGTAAAAGACTCCAGTATTATTTGTTATACTTTATGATGTCAGGGAATTGCATAATTAATATTTTAAAGGTTTTCATTGAGTTGTGTTTTGCTTTTGCTTCTGGCCAGTTTCCATTAATTGGAAAATTTAGTCATGTAGAATAACTTTCTTTTTGATGCTGTGTAATTAAGGCAGTTTTGCGTATTATAAGCTAGGATCTTTCATGAATTTCAAAATTTTAATTTTATATTTCTTACTAGATGATTGTGTTGATCTTTCTTACTTTCTTAAAACATTTTGCAAATGAATTATTTTCTCTGCAGCCCTCAAACTATGGCATATATTTACTTTAAAGAATGAAGTTTGAAACAGTTCACCTTCTCAATTCCAGCCCCTCTCACCCAAAGGAAGTGTGGTCCTTGGCAAAAAGGAAGCTGGTATTGCAGAAAAACCCAGGAGATTGTCCCAGAACAGGAACAGTACGTTAGGGAAAAGGATTGCTAAAGTAGCTTTCTCATGGGTCAAGTGTATTATCTTACTCTCTATTCTGTTCAAAGCTTGTAGCATAGGCACTTTGAGAATGTCTTCATGAACTTCCGTTAACACTAAGAAAAAGGGAGTTAGGAAGCCTTCTGTGATATGTAACCATAGCATTTAGCATTTGTTCAGAATTTTTTTGATGTTTTAGGGTTGTTTTTGAAATTATTTTTGCTCTAAGTGAACTGTAGAGCTCTATGCCAGCTTTACTTCCCACATATAGTAACAGTGAGGAAGCTCTTACCTTGGAGAAGAAAGGTCCTCTCTCTGAAAAAGCCAATATTTTTTTTTTCACCTCTGGCAAGTAAGCAGGAATGCCAAATAGGAACAGAATCTTTGCATTCATAAATCCATTTACTGTTGCTTGAGCTTGGAAAAAACATGTGAGCACTACACATTAGTCTGTGAAATAAATTTAGGTCCCATATTTTTAAGAGAAAGCAGTTTGGATGTTTTTTTTAATAGTCCCTTAGTCCTGTGCTTATTGTATATATAACCTTTTAAGTGGAATCAGTTTTACACTGAGATAAAACTTTTTGTTTCCTTTTGCAGCAAATTATTTTCCACCATCTGAAATAACTCTGCATGAGCGTTTCTCAAAAATTCAAGTTAAAAAAGCTGCAGATGCAAATGAAACTAAGTTGAGCTCGGATCCAGAAATTCACAGGTAATGACTGATTATTGTATGCCCATATAACTCATGGGAATAAGCCTCAGAAAAGATGTGGGAACATGCTGCCTGCCTCTTGGGTTTACTGTAGACTCTAGAACAGCATTTCCTGCCTAAAACAGGACTGACCCAAGTAGGTACTAGGCCAGTGCACGTTGATAGACTAGGTTGTATTAAAGCCATGACTGCTGCTGCTAAGTTGCGAAGCCATGACTAGCATTGTTTAAATGTGCAGGACTTTGAAAATATTTACCTATCTAACTTTGATTCTGCTGTGTCTATAGTAATTGCCTACTGAAGTTATCACTGGAAGAATGAAAGACAGTTGTCGAGCCATTGAAATCATGGGTTGCTTCATGTCCTCAGAAATGACTGTTCTGAGGGCAGCCGGATGAAAACATATGTCTTCTTCTGCTGGCACCTGTCCAAGCAGGTGGTGCGCCCTGTCTTGTGAGCTGAGTTGAATCAATGTTAGAATGCAGTAGATCACCGGAGCCAAGTTTAAGGTTACACAGACTAGTGATTTGAGAACTACTAAGGCTTCACTGTGATGTTGTTTACAGGATATGTGTGTCCTGGGAGACTGCCACATAGATGAAAAACCACCTGATAGCAGATTACTTTTTCTTCCTTCAAGACACACCAGCTTTATTTCAAATTCCATTCTGTATTAATGGAATCGAGGTATCAGTGTATAACATAATTATTTAATTGTAATATGCCTTTATTATTTTAGGAGAATAGATATGTCTTTGGCCGAGCTTCAGAGTAAACAAACTATGGTATATGACTCAAAACAGGTAAGTGAATATGGTTTTTGATGGGGGATTATCTTGTTGTTGACAAACTAATGGGAAAGGGAACTGGTCATTGGGAGTAAAAAAGGTAAAGTGGGTGAGGAAGGATGATTGAGACCCAGGAATCTGAAATTTACAAAGCTCTCCAAGTGATTCTAGTTTTCAGCCAGGTTGCAAAGAGAACACTGGCAAAAGACAAAAATATTCCCTAAGAGAGACAGTCCCTAAGGATTTTACAGCTTTGTAAAATTGACATAAAATTATAGTGTTTAATATTCATCCCAAAACATCACAGTATAAATCTTGCAGAAAGTATGTTTGATACCTTTTTTCCCCAAAGCAGTCGTGTGAGATATATTTTTAAGTTGTATGTGGAATGCATGCAAAAGAACTTAGTTTCATTTGATATTGCCCTTCTTTTTACTGAAGATTATATGAAAGATTCTATGGAGTATGAACTAACAAAATAATGAAAATAATACTTTTTTTTATTGTTCCCACCCCTGCCACCTCTGCCTACCCTCATTTCATTGCTATTAGAAAAACTATCTTAACTAGCCAAGGGGGAAGAAAACTGGCTCTTGTTTTAGAAGAAGTATATCAAGTTCTAAAAAACCTGCTAATTATTCATTGAGAGTGAAGAGTTTTTTAGAGATTTTAATAAATACATTTATGATAAAATATATAAATAATTTTTTTCACATGTATGGTTACAATTTTACTGAATTTATAGAGATAGGTTAGTTTATTGAATCAATGATATTTTCAGGAAATTTCTGTTAATCAAAATACTATAATAAACTTATAGGAAATTTGAGGATTTTTTAAAATTACCTTTAATTCACTTAACACAAAGTATTATTTGATTGTCTTTCCTTGCAGTCTTATGTCTGAAATTTTAACATGGTCACTGTCACAGTACATACAATTTTGGATGCTTTTTCTTTTTACATAAGCTATAATAACATTCCTTTTATGTAAAGTCTCTCAACTCCCAATGACCTTTTTATAATTGAGACTTTGCAAGTTTTAGTAAACTTTTCAGTGTTTTTCCATGTTTACTTCCACATAGTCTATATCATCATAATTTAAGTGGTTGTACTTTATTCCTATGACAAATTTGCCATAAATTTTTCTTCCCTTCTCCTTTAAAATTTTTTCACACTCAAATTACTTTCATTTTTTTGTTATTTTTTAAATAAAACATTTTGAATATACTTGGATAGATAGACTTTTCTTTGGTATAGAGGCCCAGAATTCGGATTCCTGGTTCAGTGTTATGAACTCTGCTGACTGTGTTTTGTCAATTGTGTCTCAAAATACTTCTATCTGTTTATACTACTATTAACAAGATGAGTACAAGATAACTTATTTAGGACTTTAACTTAAGGTTCTTGTTCAATACGGTCTTTGTGCAACTAACAGTAATGTGAATGGTTTGTCTTCTGTCAAAATTCCTCAGACTCTGGTCAAAATAATAGATCCAAGTGACCTACGACATGACATTGAAAGAAGGAGAAAAGAACGGTTACAGAATGAAGATGAGCACATTTTTCACATAGCTAGTGCTGCAGAGAGGTAATCAGTAGATGAAAAACATCCTCTTATCAGAGAGCTTTTGGTTTTAGCATATTTTCCAATTTTGTGTGTGTGATGGTAATTTTCACTTTAGTGTAGGAATTTAATCCTTCAAATCCATGTCATATGTTTATTAAAATGTTTCAGAGTTATTCAGTGGTCATCATGTGCTATTTCACTGAAACAATAAAAATTATGGGGTAGGTGAGTATTTGAGGTCTTTGTGATCTAGAGAGAAGTGTAATAGCTTTTTTAATATCAGCAGGAGCAAATACCAGCAAATATATGGACTATTTGGCTCAAGCCGATTGAAACTCTGACACATTCTGCCTTTTAGATTCTGGTATTCTTTGAATATTGCAAGATTTCCTGAGGTTATTGCTATCCTCTTTCAGAACTCTTCATGGATGTCTGTCCATGAAGCAGAGGCAGGTGTAGTAGATAATGCAGAGGAGACCTGGGTTTGAATCCTACCTCTGCCAGTTTATAAACTGTTTGCTCTTGGGCAAACTCGCTTAGTTTTTGGAGCCTGTTCCTCTATAAAGTGAGAATAACCAATTTATGTTGGACAGGTTAGAAATATCACATGAACTAACACATGTGATGTACTTAATGCCATGAGTGGCACATTGACTGTCAGTAGATCCTTGTTTTTCGTTCCCCACCCTGTACCTCTTTTTAGGGCTTCTGAGTGTTCTAGAGTGGTCGCAGTTAATCTCTAGTTCTGAAAACTATGTAGAACTCATGGCAACTCTGGGACCCCATATGATTATGTGGTGTAATTGAACAGGACAAAATTTCCAGTTCACTCAAGGGTCCTTAAGTTATTTGGATCTCCCAGAAAGTGGGAATGTGTGAATAGAAAAGGCTGGTGCTAATTCTATTTCCACAGTCCTTAGTTTCAAAAATTAATATATTTGACTAGACTTTTAAGTCATGTCTATGGGTAACTAGGTCAAGATACTAGAGCTTGTTTAAAACTGGAATTGATACTGACAGTAAGTTTGGGATTAATTAAAAGATAGCAAAACTGCATGTTGAGGCATATGAAATAATTGAAAATAAAATAGTTAAAATCTTGTCTCTTGGTGGGTGATCTCCCGTTTCCTATATGACATGGCATGACTGCTCTTTAGTGACACAAGCTCTGTCATGCTATTCTTGACTCAGCAAGTGCAAGAAACTCAGGGTACCAAGAAAAAAGGGTTTTAAAACAGATTTTAGATAATCAACGTACTATAAAGACCATGTGAGGCTTTAGAATATATCTTTATCCTTTGAGGTGATGAAGAACTTGAGCAATGGAGTTTTACCTGAGTTCAATACCTGGCTCTGTAGATAACCTAGCTGTGTGACTCACCTTGGACAAGTTACTTAATCTCTGTTTTCTTAAGCTGTAAAATAGAGATAAGAATTATACTTACCTCATGGTGGTGGTGAAGATGAAGTAAAGTGATGCATGTAAGCTGCAGAGTAGTTAGCATTAAGTATTATTAATGTTAGCTTTGAGGATAGCATTGTGTGCAAAAATGTCTTCTGGCAAGTTGTCTTTTGCTGGATCTGTTGAGCTGTTTTATTTGTATTAGATGGCTAGTGTGTCTTGGTGGAGCCATGAGAATTTTTTTTTAGATATTACTTACCATAAAAGTCACCCTTTCAAAGTGAACAATTCAGTACTTTTTAGTATAATCACAGAGTTGTGCAACTGTCACCACTATCTAATTTCAAAACATTTTCATCACCCCCAGAAGAAACCCTGTACAATTAGTTGTCACTCCCTATTTCTTTGTCCTTCCAGCCCCTGACAGCCACTAATCTACTTTCTGTGTGTATGGATTTGCCTATTCTTGACATAATTGCAGTTAATATAATATGTGTCCTTTTGTGACTGGCTTCTTTCATGTAGTACAATGTTTTTTATGTTTCTCCATGTTGAGCGTGGACTTCCCTGGTGACTCAGTGGTAAAGAATCCACCTGCAGTGCAGGAGCCGCAGGTTTGATCCCTGGGTTGGAAAAATCCCCTGGAGGAGGGCATGGTAACCCACTCCAGTATTCTTGCCTGGAGAATTCCATGGACAGAGGAGCCTGGCAGGCTATCGTCCATAGGGTCACAAAAGAGTCGGACACAACTGAAGTGACTGAACACACACACACACACACACACACATTGAGCATAAATAATCCTTTTCTGGCTGAGTAATGTTCCATTGTATGTATTCACCACATGTTTATCCATTCACTGGTTGATGATTACTTGGATTGTTTCCGCTTTCTGACTTTTGTAAATTACGGTGCTGGAACATTTGTATGCAAGTTTTAGTGTGGACATAGGTTTTCACTTCTGTATATACCTAGGATTGGATTTGCTGGTTCATATCATTACTATGTTTAACTTTTTGATGAACTGCCAGTCTATTTCCATAGTGGGTGCACCATTTTACATTCTCACTATCAAGGTGTGAGGGTTCCATTTTCAATACATCCTCACCAACAGCTGTTATTGTTCATCTTTTAAATAAGATAATATAGAACCTTTAATCTCTCATTTTATCCTAATTCAATTTCCTTGTTAACATAAGAAAAACTTTTTATTTTATCCTTTTATAGAAATTCAGTTTATTGAAATTGACCTCACTAATATTTTTCTATAAACCTTTTTAATCAAGTCAGTGTATAGGTTTCCATAGAAATTTAGAAGAAATGAAATATTACAAAATTATAAGTCATAGGATATAACTGTTTCTCTCCTATGCAGTTTTTTTTTCCCTTAAAAGTTGTATGTAGGCTCTGTGTCTGTGTTTGCTCACCACTGTATCCCCACTGCCCTGGGCTCAGTTCATATTTGTTGAATGAAAGATTTTCCAAAGGTGTAGACAGGACAGAGACACTGAAATCATAACGCATTTAGATCTGGGATCACTTTTTATTCCCTGATACCTTAAAGTCTTTCCCAAGCAAGCCTCACATCAGGGCATTCTGTCTCATCTCTAAGACCCTGGTGTTCTCTGTCTTTTCCTACTTCCAACTGGCTTCTTACCCTAAAGTCTCTATGTCTCCTTCTGACACACTATTTCTCCCACTTGTCACCAGCATTAATAAGTTCCCTACAGTGTCACTGAGGTGCTGTGTTAGAGGGGCGTGGTATGTGTGTGATAATGCAGCTTCTAAATATTATCAGTAGACTTCAAGAGAACATCAAACTGCCTAGATTTTCTTTTTATCTAGGCGGGTTTTAGAAAACATCAGTTTTTATTTTTGCTATTGTAACAGTCTGTATCTACTGAACTAGAGTTAACTTTGTAAAGATCTTTTATGCATATATTCAACAAATATTTATATATTAATGTCTATGTTCTAGTCACTGTTCTGAGCACTGACTTAGAACACTGAATTTTGACTGTTTTAAGTATAAGATTCATTGGAATTAAGTACATTCACAGTGTTGTGCAGCCAACACCTCCAGAACTTTTTAATCTTCTCCAACAGAAACTCAATACAAATTAAACAGTGACACCCTATCCCCCCAACTCCTAGCCCCTCATGCCTGTATTGACATCGCTATGAATGTGCCTATTTTGAATACTTCATACATATATAAATAGAATCATGCAATAATTTTACCTTTCAGTCTGACTTATTTCACATGGCATAATGTTTTCATCCATGTTGTATCATGTGCCAGTATTTCATTAAAATAATTTATTCCTTTATAAGGCTGGATAATATTCCATTGTATGGATATGCCACATTTTATTTTTTGATGAACATGTGTCTGTCTTTTGGCTATTGTAAACCATGCTGCTGTGAAGATTGGTATTATCATATTTTTGATTATAGCCATCCTAGTGGGTTTTAGGTAGTTACTTGTGGTTTCGACTTGCATTTCCCTGATGACTAATGTTGTCAAACATTTTTTTCACGTGCTTTTGTGTGTGTCTTCTTTGAAGAAATATCTATTCAAATCCTTTGCCCATCTCTAACGGAGAAGGCAGTGGCACCCCACTCCAGTACTCTTGCCTGGAAAATCCCATGGACAGAGGAGCCTGGTAGGCTGCAGTCCATGGGGTCACTGAGGGTCGGACACGACTGAGCGACTTCACTTTCACTTTTCACTTTCATGCATTGGAGAAGGAAATGGCAACCCACTCCAGTGTTCTTGCCTGGAGAATCCCAGGGATGGGGGAGCCTGGTGGGCTGCCGTCTATGGGGTCACACAGAGTCAGACACGACTGAAGTGACTTAGCAGCAGCAGCCCATCTCTAAACTGGATTATCGTATTTTTATTATTGAGGAGTAAATTCTTTTTATATTCTGGGTAATACCCCTTTATCACATACATGCTTTGTAAAGAGGATTTTTTAAAGTCCATTGTTTTGTTTAAAGTAGTAGTAGTAGTACAGGTATGATTACTGTTAATATTTAGTACATTTCCTGTCATTTTTTTCCGGGCATATACATGTGTATTTTAAATAAGTGAAATTATCCTCAGTATTTTACTTCGCCCCTTGCTCTTGACTTACTATCATATCATGAGCATTTTGACAGAATATAAGGTTTCTTGACATTTTCAAAAATCCTATGTGGCTATTTCATGTCAGGTTCCAGGATCAGAGCTGGGACTATAAAACAAGCTATTGGCAGTGTCTCCTCTGAAGAAATTGTACCTTGCTTGGTGAGAAGGCACATCAGTAGTTACAAACACAAATGATACTTGTGAAGACCCCAAAGTGCTGTATGTGCACAGAGCAGGGACCCCTAGTCCACTGCAGAGGGGACTGGGAAAGCCTTCTTGGAACAGGTTCAAGTGGGGCTCACTCTTGAGTTTGATCTGAGTTGGAAGGAAATTGCAGCAGAGGAACCGGATGGGCCAGCGTGTAGAGGCAGACGATTTTGTGGTGTGTTCCAGGGGCCGCGTGGAGCTGATGTTCCCACAGTTTGGTGTGGGTGTTGGGGAGGTTAGGATGAAGCAGCTGGCCGAGGCAGCAAGGGTGTGACCGGAAGGGCCTTGGTGGTCAGTGAGGGAGAGTGTGGATTTTGTCCTTGTGTCAGTGGGGTCCTGTAGCAGAGCTGCAGTGAGGCCGAGGCTGTGAGCTCTCTGTTTGCCACAGAGCAGGAAGGGTCTGAGGAGCACTGTGGGAGAGGCAGGATGTGACAGAAAGAGAACCCCTTGAAGGCTCTGGGAATGAGGCAGGGTCAGAGGAGAAGCCAGGGAAGGACCTCCCTCCTGGGTAGAGCTGGTCAGGAATAACCCTTGGGAGCCTCCAGAACTCACTTCAAAAGGAGAGGGGAGCCAGAGTACAGAGGCCGCAGCTCTACCAGTGAGAAGGCCCAAATTGCTCACCCGCCTCTTCTCTGGAACTTTAGCCACTGAGTCTGTTGGCCCAGGGGGGGCTGTCCACTGCTGCCAAAGGCTCAAGAGCCGTGACTATCTTCCCTCAGAAAACATACAGTCTGTGTATGATTTCAAGAGTTCCAGCCCTAGGAAGCCTGTCCTTGGATTCCAAATTAAGAACCCTGGTCCTCAGAATACTATTTTCCCCTGTTGCTAACTTCCAACTTGGCTAAATAATGTTCATAGAAAAATGAAGAAATGAGGGGTTTAGCCCTCGTAACTATTATTTGTAATTTTAGTAGTGATAAATAATTGAGGTTTTTTTGTTGTTGTTGTTGTTTTTTACTGTCGTGCTGGTTTGTTTCCGAAGGGTGTAATTTGATTTCTCTTGTTTATTTGTTGGATAAACATAAACTAATAAAAGATTCTTATTTTCTCTTTCATTTTATTAGGAGTGATCAGCATTCCAGTTTTTCAAGGTCGAAGGATACTCATGTTGATGAATTCCAAAAACCTACATCTTTTGAAAAATCAAATTTTAGAAAATTTATTCAGAAACCTTGCTCAGTAAGATTGTATCCCCAACTTTTTTATTTTTGTATGTTCCATTTTCCTTCTCACATGTATCTTTAGGTACATGGACCACCAATGTTTTTCATGTTTGTAATTGTTTATTAATAAGTGTTATGATTCTGTTGTTCAGTGTTAAGATTCTGTTAAGGCTTATAGTTATTATGACCAAAGAAATGATCATCTCATTTGATTTAGCAGGATTTTACTGCATATATTATAGAACTAGGTTTCTTAAATTTTTTGTAACAATTTTATTAAGGCTTATTTTACATACCATTAAATTCACCCAGGGAAGGTATACAATTTAATGATCTTTTATTAATTTACCAATATGTGTGCCATCACCATAATCCAGTTTTAGAACATTTTCATCACCCTTATTAGATCCCTCAAGCCTGTTTATTTATTCCTTGTTCCCACCCCCAGCTAACAACTAATCTACTTTCTGTTTTTAAAGATATGCTTTTTCAAAGGGCACCTCACAGAATGGCAGCTGCCTTCCATAAGAGCAAGCAGGTGACAGCTAGAAAGATGGAAGCAGTGTCTATTTGTAACCTAATCTCAGAAGTGATATCCCATCACTTCGACCATACTCCATTTGTAAGAAGCAAGTCACTAGACAGAGCCCATATTCAAAGGCAGTAGCATAGGGGCCTGGATACTGGACTGTGGGGATGATTTAGAGCCTCATCAGAAGCCGCCTGATACAGTCTTCCCACTGGTCCCTTCATGTACAGAATACGCCTCCTCCCTCTCAAGGTCCCCCACAGTCTCATCTCATTACATGTGTCTTTTTGCACTTATTCAAATATATAGACTTAGTATAAACTCAAGATGACTACTAGGAAAAGGATTTTATATGACTTTTCTTGAACTGGGGAGAGAAATAAAGATGTGAAAGAGGAAAATTTGTGAAAAGTAGACTCCATAGCAAATGGAATAAATAGAAGGTTATAAGGTATTGATTTTGGAAAAAGAAATCCATCTTCAGAATGGGCCCATCTTCTATGTTACCATCAAAGGCTTCAGGTTCTTTGTAGTTACAGTCTTAATACTCTGCCTTCTGGAGAGGGAAATGGCAACCACTCTAGTATTCTTGCCTGGGAAATCCCATGGACAGAGGAATCTGGTAGGCTACAGTCCATGGTGTTGCAAAAGAGTCAGACACAACTCAGTGACTAAACAACAACAACTATAAACATTAAAGCAACTCCTAAAATAAAACAAAAAATGTATTGATAATAAGTGGAAAAATAGAGAATATAAAAATCACACACACACACACACACACACACACACTCTGCTTTCTGATACTTTCTTAGTCATGGCAGGAGCATCTACTTAAAGCAGGAGCCTGAGTCAGCAACACCTGCCTCATACAACATTGAGAATTTATGTTCTTGGTCAGTGGGAACTTTAGCAATTCCTGAGTTCGTTTCTCTTCTGGGTGCCTTGAGTAAATACTAGATTTACAGTCCCCTTTTCTAAAAGTCACAGACTTTGTTAATGCAAAAGTGTGTATTTTGTTAACGATTCTCACATTCATGAATTAAACTAGTCCTTCACAAACTAGCATAGGTTACATGAAGGAAGATGTGTGTATGTTCATACAGCTAAGCTACATGTTCTGTGTTTTTAATCCCATGCATTTAAAAATGTATATTTTGGGGGCCTTCCTGGCTGTCCAGTGATTAAGACTGCACTTCCAGTGTAGGGGGGTGCGGGTTCGATCCCTGGTCAGGGAACTAAGATCTCACATGCCATGGGGCACAGCCAAAAAAAAAATTGTGTATTTTTTGAATGTTGAACTTTTAAAAATAAAATTTAAAATATATTAACCCATACTAATAACTTTTTTCATGCAGAGTGATACTGTGCAGAGAAAAGATGTCATTACTCACAGACCATTTGTTGAGGAAAACAATCAAAATACAAGAGGCTTTAGAAGACCTTTTAAGGTAGAGTGCTATTTTCCATCTAATTCCTGCTTTAGGTTTTTGCTTTAGAACATAATGTTCTAAGTGTTAGTAAATTAAAAGCTCTTTATGTGATTTTTGAAGTAATAGCTTTAGTATTTCTGGATTATAGTTAACTGTAATCAGTTTAATGATGACCCCTTTCCTCAGAATTTGATTTTCAAATATATTTTACCAGTGGAACCCTTTTTCAAATATTATATGGAAACTCAAATACATAAAACAGATCTAGATGGAGTGGCTCTAGGTGGAGAGGCAGACAAGATCCTGCCCCTTTACCTCTAAGATGTAATCGCGTAGTTATAGAACCTTCTCCAGGATTCACCGATTAAGAAACCTTGCCCTTAGACATACAACCCTCACAGGTCTTCCAGATCATCAGAGAAAGTCTCTGGTCCCACATGCTTTGTTAAAACATATTTCATCACATTACAATTACTTGTACAGCTATGTCTGATGTCAGTGTTACTTTTAATCAACTGACATGTTTGTTTTTCTAGAACAATTCATGCCTCAAACATGGAATAAGAATTACAGTGCAAAGTATTATATTTCTCTCTCCTTGCTTTCAGAAGTTGGGGTGCTTTTAAAATCCATTTTGACTGAATTTTGATAAATCCTTTTTTCATATTTTTTCCACTCAACAGTGTCTCTTTCCCCTCCCCTGAAAAAGAAAAGAACCTGAGGTTTTTTTGGTGAAAGTAGCAGGCAGTTTGGCTAGAGTAGTTAGCTCACTAGGAGGAAGTTAGTATGACCAGAAAGGTAATATAAATGATCTCCAGACCATAGACTAGGAGTGTACTTGAGTGATCTTCTGTTAATACCTTGGCTTCCTAAGTCAAAATTTCTAGATGTCAAAAAATTTTTTTCAGTGGGAGTAACACAATTTGTAGCCATTGCCTAGATAAAATTTTTAACTAATGGTTCATGTACCTAAAAGCATGTGTGACATTAGGTTTTCAAAAATAAAAAATAGGGGACTTCACTGGTGGCCTAGTGGCTAAGACTCCATGCTCCCAATGCAGGGGACCCGAGTTCAATCCCTGGTCAGGGACCTAGATCCCACATGCTGCAACTAAGAGTTCTCATGCCACAACTAAAGATTCCGCATGCTGCAACTAAAAAGATCCCACATGCCATAATTAAAAGAACCTGCTTGCCAGCAACAAAGAGTGAAGATCCCGTATGCTGCGACTGAGACCCAGCACAGCCAAATAAATAAATATTAAAAGATAATAGCTAGGACCATAGAATATATAAACATGTTTCATACCATCTTTTAATCTGTTGAGCAATGAGGTATAAAACTAAAAATGTAATGTCTGCATAACTCAGAGACAGTGTAGGAAGACTTTCAGATTTAAGTGTTTCCTACATGTTGCACTTCTCATTGGTAATATGTACTTGATTGTAGTAATTCTTCTAAGACTTGTAAGATCTATTTCCTGTTATCCATTCTCCTTAAGGGAAAATTCTTTAACATTAAAAGGAGATGAAATAATCCTTCCTAAGAAAAGGAGCTATTTCATTAAAATTTACTTTTTACATAAATTGGACTAATTCAGAGTCAGATAGTTATTACCTTATTAGATATGTAAAAATGGGAATGTAAATCACAAGATTAGCTCTGATGTATCAAGTTATAATTCTGTTTCACCTGAAATTGTTTGTAGCCTTAAAAAAATAATAGGCCTGGCATAAATACTTTTTAATAAACTATTCTTCATTATGCATAATGTACCCATTTGTGAAATCATCACAGAAAGAGGAATCTACTTAGTTTTAAAAATTACTCCTTTGTAAGATACCAGTTGTATATTTCCCACATGAGACATACAAATACTCATTGTCCTCTATGTCTGTTGTAATACTGGACAGTATACAGGCCAGGAAATGTCTTGTTAAGTATAGCTCTTATCTTGGAAATATGTGCAGTAGTGGGATTTTTATGGTAAAGAAAGATTGACTCAAAATTACTGACAAGGATAAAGTTAAGAAGAGTTTTTGATTCTCAAATAGATGTTGATACTTCCTCCACCCATTTGGGATTTGATATATTTCACTATGAATCAGAACAATAATTCTGAAGTTTTTAAAGTTGTGTTTTTCTTAGTATGATAAATTTCAAGAATTTAAAAATTTAACTTAGTAGTTTAAAATATTCATTTTATATAAAATATTTTTAAAATTATTACTACAAAATGAACTAAGAAGCTAATTTGAGGAAAACATACTTTATTACTATCATTAACCTTTTCCCTTTAAATACCTGTAATACCTAGAATTAAGGGCAGCCAAAGTTCCAGACCTTTTGCCCTTTCTTATACTAACAAAGTAGATTTGGAAGCTGTAGTTTTAACATTTTAATTATTTTTTTCCTTTACAGACCAACTTTAGAGGTGGCAGATTTCATTTCCAACATAAATCAGACCTAGTACAGAAGAGCTTGTACATTCAGGCTAAATATCAGCGTTTACGGTTCGCTGGTCCAAGGGGATTTGTCACTAATAAATTCAGAGAAAGATTACTGAGGGGAAAAAAGGTTAGTTGGATTATTATCATTTAAAAATGTTGAGTGACTTTAGAACTCCTAAAGTATCTATGTTTAATAGATAAATTCAGGTTTTTAAATTAAATTTTGACCTAAGAAGCAGCCTACATATCAAAGTTTTTATTGCATGATAGTTGAAGAAAAACTTAAAGGAATAATGGTAAAAGATTTGTGAGACCACTTAATTTTAAAATGCCTTGGCTGTTATACCTCAAATACTTTAAATATGCCAGCTGTTTGAACAGTTTAGAATTTCTGTCCTATGGTTAATCTTTGAAATGGAAATTTGGGTAAAGACTTAGTGTCTGAATCATTTTAGCCTAATACAATGTAAATTTTCTAAGTACCAAAAAATATTGAATTGACTACATAAAAATGGCACATAATTACAAAATACACTAACTTTTCTTTTTTCCCCATTCATTTGTTTTTTGTGATAAAATACATATAACAAAATTTGCCATTTTAACCATTTTTATACAATTCAGTGGCACTACTTATATTCACAGCACTGTGCAACCATCATTACTATATGCTAACTCTTACTATTAATAAAAAGTTTCACTACTTGATAATTTGGATTGTGTACTCTTTAGTTGTGGATTGATTTTATTTAAACTTGCCATGTTGGCATTTGAAAATGCAGCATGCTGCTGCTGCTAAGTCGCTTCAGTCGTGTCCGACTCTGTGTGACCCCATAGACGGCAGCCCGCCAGGCTCCCCCGTCCCTGGGATTCTCCAGGCAAGAACACTGGAGTGGGTTGCCATTTCCTTCTCCAATGCATGAAAGTGAAAAGTGAAAGTGAAGTCGCTAAGTCTTGTCCAACTCTTCACGACCCCATGGACTGCAGCCTACCAGGCTCCTCTGTCCATGGGATTTTCCAGGCAAGAGTACTGGAGTGGGGTGCCCAATATAAAAATAACTTTTGCAAATATTTGAAATGAGAACAATAGCATTTTACTGTTATGTGAGGCATGTTTGTCAATTTTTGACTCATTTTTGTTAATTATTTGGGGCTAATATTTTCTTTTGAGAAGTAGATGTATATCTAATGTTACTATCAAATAATCTAGTTGTAGCTTTATAAATTTTCTAACCTTCAGTGTTCCCATAAATATTCATGCTGGTAAAGCCTTTACACTGAGCTTACTTAGTGATTTTAGTAAAACTTATTTTTCAAAATAAGTAGACCAGTAGAATGGAGTTAACAATTGTTTTTTTATTGAAGTTTTCGAGTTGAATAGAATATCTTCTGTAACTTCTCCCACCCTTCAATTTTAACTGACAACCTTAAAAGAAGTTTTTAATTTCACTGTGTCTGTCACTCTTAGTGTTATGAAAGCTGTCTCTTGTTTAAAAATGTGAGAGTGACTGAAGTCATTTTCCCCTTTCATACACTTCCCATATGTTGGATCAAGGTGCTGCTTCTCTTCCTGTCTCATGTGACAAGTTTCTTTGCAGCAGATCTTCTAGGCATGCATCCCCAGTCAAAGGTGGCAGCCTGGCTGTTCTCAGGGAAGCTGGTCATTGATCCCCACTCGAGAAGGAAGGCTGAGGCAAGCCTTTTCCTCAATTGCAAGGTTGGGTTTCATGTACATAGCATGTGTTTGTCTTTTGTTAGCTCTGTGCAGAACTTTGAGTGTTAGCTTCAATTAGCTCCATTTTTACCTGTGTTTTTAAGACGATTTTGGGCTCCTGAGTGCTCACTTGACTGTTTGCCTCAGCCTGCAGTGTCTGTATGCTCAGTGAACTTGCCCCATTTCCTCATCCTTTTCTTTGCCTCAGCTTGTTTCACTCCTGCTGGCCACCCTGTTCTTCCAGACCACATTGCCTGCCAGCTTTACTTAATAGCCTGTAGAAACCAGATATCAAGCCTTCATCTTAGGACATAACAAGTTTGTCCTGGAAAGAGCCACAACCTGCTATGGGTCTCCAATCTCTAGGTCTTAGGCTTTTTGTATTATCTAGGATATAGCGGTTGTAGTTAGGGTCTCAGGCAGATCGTGGCTTTACCTTCTTCTTGCATTTCACTGCCAACTGAGTGCTTTAGAAGTTGTCCCCATACACTAGATTTTTTAATAAAACAGTGTCTACTACTCTTTTTCTCGGGCCTACCATTCTGGGTACTACTTCAAAGATGTTTGTTTAGTAGCTACTTTGACATGAGCTTTTCTAGCCTGGCTACTGTCAATGCCTGCAAGTCATAGCCAGACTTTGTATCGATTTTTGTTTGAACTTACATCCACCTCTCTGAGCATGGCATGAAATCAAGCACCCTACTATTAGCATCCTTCTTGACAGTTGGGCTCCACACTCTCCTGAACTTTAGGGAAAGGAATGAGGCATCACAAACTGCTCTGTTTCTGTCAGGGTCTGAACTAAGGTACTTAAGACTAACTTCGCCTTAGGGATGTCCCAGTAGTATAGTGCTACTCTAGAATCCCACTCCATAGTACCAACTGGTAGTTTAGACCTAGTCTTCTATTTTACCTTGACTTTCATGCCCTACAGAAAAAAAGTGAAGTCCTGGAGTCTTTGGTTTCTTCCAGTGTTGCTTCATCCCAAGCTTTAGCATTGGGGGTGAGGGGGGCGGACTTTGAAGCTCCTGCCCTGGAGAGAAACCTTAGTCCAGGCAGCATCTGTACCGTGCTTTGGCTTTTTTGACCTACTAAGCAGTTCATTATTTTCATTATTAGACCACCAGCTAGGTTTAGGATGCTTGGTTAATTAATTAATCTAGGTGTCCTGGAGCTTCTTGATTCTGAAATTAGATATGATCCAATGTGTTCACATATGCCTCAAAGTCCACCAGGAAGGTTTACAGTGATCTTTTCTGGATTTCTCACTTTCCGACCATGTTGAATTGTCGAGGCTGATCATTCATAGCTTGACGTTCTTATCATGTTCATCTGTAGTACAGTCTGGTTACTGTGCCATCAGACATGTGCTTCTTGTGTCCAGTACCAAACGGTTTCAGGGAGGAGTAGGGGAGATCCTTGATGTGCTCCTAATATATTTTGTCCATTTACCAGAACTGTCATGGCTTCCCTAAACTACTTTAGCTTCCTAGCTGCCTACAAAGTAGTAAGATTCCAAGGCAGTGTTAGGAACATGCAAAACTAAAATGCTTCCTCCTCATTCATCATGCACTTGTCATATTAACCCAATTCTGGCACCCAAATTCCATTTTATTATGTTTCCTTCGTCTTGGATTCTGTGCTTAGGCTAGAAGATGAGGAGATAGGAGAAGTGTCTGTTACCCCCTGGAAAGAGACTTTTATCCACTGTCATTCATAAGTGCCCCCATGAAATATTCTCTGCTCATCATAGAAAGTTTCCAGAAACTCTTGAGGGTCTGTCTGACTATGTACCAGACTAGGACGGAGAAGCTATTCAGAATTCATGAAGCCCCCTCTGGGAACATTGCCTCTGAAAAACTGCATTTGGTCAGGAAAACATGCAGCTCCTCAGCGTCCTAGACTCCAGGAGTCCCCAGGTACCTGTCAGCTCAGTGCCTACCAGAGCTCTTCTGAAAGTGGATAGGAAGAGGGGAAGGAGAGAGCAGAAAGAAACACTGTGGGGAGGAAGCTAGAGACTGGGATTCATGGCTTTTGGGGTTGGAAAAAAACACAGGGGTCATGAGGTACAAAGAGCAGGAACCAAGATCAGATGAATCAACAAGAACCTATTATGCTCCTGCTGTATCCCTCGAGTTGAAGGATGCTGGGGCACAAAAGAAGTAATGATTGTGATGGTTGCACAACTCTGTGAATACACTAAAAACCATTGATTGTATTTTTAAATGGGTGAACTATATGGTATGTGAATTATATCTCAAGATGTTAAAAGTAAAATCACACTTGCTCTTCTCCCCAGACCACTGATTTCTCCTCAGGGTCCGTAGCTCTCACAGCTAGCCAGCCAGGCTAGAAACTTGTCCTCCTCACCCTCCTAATTCTTTGATTACAATTGTCCCAGGTATTCCTATTTAACTCATCTATTGTTCCAATTCACTGCATGTCACTCCACTCTGTGGATGTCTTATTTATTTCAGTGTTTTTCAAACTTCTTTTGCTTACATACCCTAAAAGTACAAAAAATTATCTACCTCCCTGTACATTTTTAGGTTGGTATCTAATACGTTTTTATCATAATTTTAATTTGTTATATAGGATATAATTTATGGCATATTATAAATAGAGAATCTTAAGTAAAATTGTTACATCATCATTTTAAATCTCTTTGGTGAACCTGCACACCACAGGAATTCGATAACTAGCATCCATTTTTTAAAATACGCAGACTTTTTTTTACCTTGAATTTGGATCCCATTTGCCCCATAGACTTTTAACTTTGAAAGTCTTTTAGTGCTCAGCAAATAAAATTTGACAGATAATATTAATAGATTTCTATGACTATTAGTTTGGATTGAATTAATAATATAGTTGATCACAATATTATAAATATATTACAGATTTTGTTAAGTAGTGATTAAACAAAAGTTTTATTGGAAATGCATTTCTCTTTTCAATTAGTTTGTGTGTTCATAGATAAATATTACTTATTACTAGTAGAGTGTATAGGATAATATTGTTCCATTATCGATTCTAATGTATTTTTTCTTTTTGTAGATGTAAGTCCTGAGAAACCTTGTTTATAGGATTGTATAGATGGAAATGAAAGGACTTTTATTATAGCAGTGCCACTCAGTTCTTTGGACTCACTCTCAATTATAGGCCAGAAAATCACTTAGTGATCTGTCATCAAAAAGTATTTGAATATTCTTTTACTGACAGGTTGATTTTGTCCTCCTACAATTAAAATAAGGCAAAAAAAATGGAAAGCATCTGACTTGCAGAAGTATGATCTTTATTACTAGCTACTAGGGTTGATTCTGGAGAAGGCAATGGCAACCCACTCCAGTACTCTTGCCTGGAAAATCCCATGGGCAGAGGAGCCTGGTAGACTGCAGTCCATGGGGTCGCGAAGAGTCGGACACAACTGAGTGACTTCACTTTCACTTTTCACTTTCATGCATTGGAGGAGGAAATGGCAACTCACTCCAGTGTTCTTGCCTGGAGAATCCCAGGGACGGGGGAGCCTGGTGGGCTGTCGTCTATGGGGTCGCACAGAGTTGGACACAACTGAAGTGACTTAGCAGCAGCAGCAGGGTTGATTCACTTTCTTGACACCATCACCAGTATTTCCAGGTGCCCCTTTTTTGGGGGAGGGGCCCCAGGTAATGCAAAGTACTAAGATTCAGGATAAGAAGGTGTATCTTTCTAGTATAAAAGTATATCTTTCTAGTATAAAAAGGAAGGGAATCAGCCTTAACCCATTGTACAGGCAGATTAATTATGGAAAGCAAGCATTGAGCATTTGAAGGTCTGGAAATTAATCCCCTCTAAACTGTCTATATGCACATACACCCTGGAAAATCATCATATACCCCTAAGAGTATGTGTTACCCCAGTTTGATGATTGCTGACTTACTTAACCATGCCTCTGTTGATGACTTAAAAAAGTCAAAGTCACTCAGTCATGTCCCACTCTTTGTGACCCCATGGACTATATACAGTCACATGGAATTCTCCAGGCAAAAATACCGGAATGGGTATAGCTGTTTTCTCCTCCAGGGAATCTTCCCCACCTAGGAATTGAACCCAGGTCTCCTGCATTGCAGGCGCAGGATGCATTGTTGCTGTTGATGGCTTAGGGATAGTTTACAGGTTTTTTTTTCTGTAAAGCAACTGAGCACATTGACATTTTGGTATCTTGCCATGGCTTCATTTTTCCTCATTTTTGTTTTCCCCAGAAGCACATGAAAAGGCCTGTTTACCTATGCCTAGCTAGCACGCCACATTATTAATCTCTATTACCCGTTGTCAGTCTAATAGCAGAAAATAGTTCTCATATGCCTTTCTTCAGTTACTAATGATGTGAACATATTTTTTATGTGTTACTGGTCATTTGTATTTCTTCCCTCAGTTTCCTTATTTCTATGCTCTACCAGTGTTTCTGTTGAGGGTTGGTACTTTTTCTTACTGCTTTGTGGGAGCTTTTGATTTACTGAGGGCCTTAACCTGTCACGCATTTTGCTGCTATTTATATTTGTCAGCTTGTGTGTGTGTGTGTGAAATTTTTTTTTTCTTTTTTATTGTATTTTCTTTTTTAACTTTACAATATTGTATTGGTTTTGCCATATATCAACATGAATTAGCTTTTATGGTGGCTTTTACATTACCGACCTGGTAAATTTTCATGAATCTATCAGGTTAATCCTGTATCTTTTAGATTTCATATCATGTTTGTGCTTATAAAAAAAATACCTTACTGTGTTTCCTTTAAGTAGTTTTATGGTTAATTTTTTCAATATATAAATACTTGTTCCTTTTAGAATTTGTCTTTATGAAACAATATAAGGTCAGGATCTAATTTTTTTCCCAATGGATGGTCAGTTTTTCTAACACTGCTTATTGAGTAGTTTGTCCTCCCCTCCCCAACTAGAAATGCCACCTTTGCTGTGTGTTGCATTCTTAGGTATTCCAGGGCTTTTCGGGGAATCTTTAGAGCCTCCAACTTGCTCTCTCACCTCCTGTGATTTGTTTATTCTGTCCCTTTGCTAGTAACACAGTTAATTGTCCCAAAACACAGCCTGAGTCATATCACTCTTGTGCAAACATCTTCCAAGGATTCTGTTGCCTATTAAAAAAAAGAGACCAGACTTGTTAGCCAGGTCCAGCTCTAAGCTGCCTTTCTAACCACATTTTCCCATGTGCCCTCTGTTTTTTGGAGCATAATATGTTTCATGTATTTTTATCTTTATTCATGCCGTTCTCTTGACTAGAAATTGCCTCCAGATCCCCATTCTTTTCTTATTAAACCCCTCTTTCCTTTTAAGATCCACTGTAAAGTCTTATGAAAGCCCCCTCTTTAGCTCTTGCTTCATTTGGTCTCTAACTGTTGCTTCTTACCTTTCTATTTCCCCAAATAGTTGATCAACTCCTTGAGGATAGAGGGAACCTCATTAGTGTCATGTCTCCCCCTACTACCTTTCATAGTAGTCTGTCTTTTAAAATGCTTGTTGAATGGAATCTAATCACAACACACAGAAACACATACACATACACCTCTATAGCTCTAAAAAGTTAGTGCACAGCAGCAGTTGTGTCAGGGGTCCCGAGAACCACCCCAGGTTCAGTGATTCACTAGGAGGAATCAGAGGATGCAGCCCGTGGTGACACTGGTAGCTGTGATGTTCAGCGGAATGCTGCACGGCACAGTCAGCACAGAGAGGTGCACGGACGAAGTTCAGAGGACAGTGGGTACAGGTTTTCAAGAGTCCCATCCCAGTGGAGTCACATAGGATGTGCCTGAGACCCCAAACAGTGAGCTGTTTGGGGGCACGCGTGAAATGTTGTCAAGCAGGGAATCTCGGTAGAGACTCAGGGCCCAATGGTGGTCATGTAGGTAGCCCCTGCCAGGCACATACCACATTCCAGACTCTGAGCTAGAAAGCAGATGTTCAGCATAGACCATGTTGTTTGCACAATTTATGCACTCATCGATGGTGAGAACTTCCCGAAATCTAAGTTCTTAGATGCCAGCCAAAGGCCAGCTTTATAAGCAGGCCTTTCAGAGGATAGCAGTCAGGTATGCTATGTTCACTCTTTTCTGCACAGCCACATTTTTGAAGAGCTTGTTTCCACAGGTGGAAGTGCCTGAAGAGAGGTGGAAAAGATCAGGATGTTAGAAATGGTCAGGGAGTATATGCTAAGTATTGTGATTTCTACTGTCTTTACCGAGGAGGGAAGTTGTAAGCTGAGCCTTGGAGAGCAGGACTTAGAAGCAGTACAGCCAAAGATCCATTTTTGTCAGTAGAATGTAGAGTTGGATAGAGACAGGGGTATGCAAATTATAGAGGACCTGGAAATCTGGGTAGAAAAGAGAGGACATGAGGTGGTGGCAGTAGAACGTCTTCCTAGACTGAGAAGGAGAAAACTGTCTGAGGCTGAGGGCTTGGTGGGCAGGTTCCAGGAGGAGGCAAAATGGAGGAAGACCAACAAGGAAATACTTGCAGTGACACAAGTGTCAGGTTATGAACACCTCGACGAGGGTGGTTCATCTAGGTCTAACTAACTCCTATGTCTAGTTCAGCATTCTACTTAACACAGGTTTTCAAATAATTGGAAGAATGTAGGGATCAATCTGAGAGTGGGTGTAGAAGAAGCCATGTCAGGGGTGAAGGTGATGCAGAATAATTACACATTTTTACAAACAAAATGTTTAAGTTGAAGTTTTTCAGAATTATTACAGTTAATGTTTATTTTTAAAGTTGTTAATAGGCAACAGATATTTTATTTGAAGATCAATGTAAATGCTATTTATATTATATAGTGAGTAAAGAAATAGGATACAATGAACTCTGGCTCTATTTAAAGGAATGATGTTGACAAAAATATATATGTATGTATTTTGAACATTTCATTAATCAAAATAGAAGAATTTCCTATCAGTACTGTTTTTGTTTGGAATTAGACGTTTCCATACAAATATAAGTGCCAAAAAATAAATAAACTTTTAAATTTTTTTCAGTTTTAGTAATATAAGATCCTAGTTAAAAGGTAAGGCTATATGTATTAATAAGTTTTTTAATGTCCCAGAAAAACATGCCATTCTACTGTTTTTGCTCTTTTATTAATTGCATGGTCCTGTGTCCAGTTTGTGGTTGGTAATTTAGTATTTTGCATAGCATCACAGTATAGAATTCACATTTGTTAAGTCATAGTCTTATTGTTATTGTGAATTCCTTTTCCTGTGTTTATTGAACCATACATCTTCGTACAATGTAGGTAACCATCCAAAAGCAAGAAAGCTTTAACCCCTCTAATGGCTTTCTCTGCTGTTATCAGTTAAGCTAGAAGAGTCCATTTAGTTTTAGAATTAGATACCATATGATGGCAAAGATAAAGGTTGTGTGCGTGTCACATTGGGGTCTGTTTTTGAGAGACTAAGGTTTAAGAGTCTTGATTTTTCTGTCAGGGATGTCCCCAGTGAAACTCACCTAAGTAGCAAAATGCTGTTTTCATTAACTTACTAATACTAGCCTATTGAGTGCCATATATTCTTTGTCCTACTGACACCATTTGATAGCTGCTTTGATGTGTTTTGTTGTTACTTTCTGTCTTTGGGTATATATATATGTATATATGTATATGTGTGTGTGTATATATATATATATATATATATATATAGCTTTGTGGGGATCTTGAGTACAAGTGGTAATATATTAATTAAAATATTTTGAAAATTGGAGTGTAAACAGAATTCTAGCTCAGATGTTTGAACCGACAATTCTTTTGAAGACCGTATTTCTCCTGTTTTCTCTCAATAGGAATATACAAACATTGACCCAGCAATCTAATCGGAAATTGTTATAAATGGAAACGACACTACAGGACGATATTTGGGAGCATCTTTTTATCAAGAGTTAGAATTGGCACTAAAGCACTAATACTGTAACTTTCTTGATAAAATAATTTTATTTTTCTGTAGTGGAATGCTGCAACTTTTTTACACTTAACAATTGCTTTTAAATTACAGTATTCAATTTAAAAGTTGTATTAACTACAGCTTCTTTTGCAAAAAGTCTCAAAGGGGCATTATTTGTTGATGCATTTTTCTCTGAGCATGGTTTCATAGAGAATTGAGTTATATCCAGACATTTCTATGTTGAAAGTTTTGCTTATGAAATAAAACAAAGTATAAATTGTATAGTGTCTGTACATGAAAGAACTTTAAACAGTGGCCTTACATAGCAATTTTTATATCAGATTTTTCTTTTTCTGATGACATTTTGGCTTACAACTTGAAGTTTTCTTAAGCTTCTGAAGATCGAGGTCTATATACTTCATACATTTCATATTATGACATAAGAAAGCGCAAAAAAGGTGCTTCAAATTTTCCATCAGGTAGTTATGAGTGCACTGAATTTTTAGTAATTGGTTCATTCAATTTTTTTTCCACAACTATTTGTTCTTTTCCAGTTTCAAAATGCTATTGTGAAAAATACATAAAGGTTTTATAATCTATATATTCCATCTTACTTTCCCTCAGGGTAAGCTTGTGCGTATCATATTTTTAAAGGCTTTTAAAAAATTGACAGACAAAAATCTCATATTTGGAAATTGTACTTTACTACAGCATTACACATTTTGCAAGCACATATTATAAAGTTTTCAGTTCAGTTGTACTGAGTACCTACAATGTGTAAGATAACATCGATGGGACTTTCAATGATATTTTAAGTCTCAATACCTTGTTTCTTTGTTTTCTGTGTTCTGCTTAATAATAATATACATTCCCACTTACATTTTTGTCAAATGTTTAATTGTAATGAAATAAAATACTATTGCTCCTTCTGCTTGAAGCAATTACTTGCCAGTTTATGAGAACATTAATTTCATATGAGAATTACAGCCCTAGGTATGACCTGTTGATGTTTAAACCACTTCTCTGTACTTAACAAAGACCAAACATAATATACTAAAGGTTGAGAGAGAAATTGGCATTCCTGGTTGAGCATCTCCTGGTCACATTTCTTTCTTACTGGTTTCACAGACCTCAAGAGGCACTATTCTGTTGGTGGTTTTGCTGCTTTTAAAATCTGATGGGTTGGCGAAATCTGGGTAAAGCGTACATAGGATCTCTGGATTATTTCTTATGTCTACATGTAAAGTCAATATAAATTTCAGTTTTTAAAAGATCAGCCATCATACTTGTTAGCATTTGTCTTACATATTGTGGTGCTCCCGCGTTTAGAAAACTACTATAAATATTTTGGAGGATATATTTTTTCAATTAGAAAAACTATTATGTAGATACATAATACGGACCATATTTTATCCAATAAACCCTACATTTTTCAGTGGTTTTTAGAAAAAGGTTGGGGATAGTTTCAGGTGGAAGGAAGGAGGAAAAAGTAAAGCAGGATCAGAAACTCTCCTTTTCTATTATCTAGCAAACTCAGTAACTGGCAACCACAGATTCTCCAGCAGCAACCAAGCAAGGAAACGGGGAGGATGTCAGTGCAACAGGGCGTGGTGTGACTTGCAGCTCCCCCCACCCCTTGAGTAGTACTGAGCAAAGAAACTGGAGTGATAGGGAGCCCCAGTATGGATGGAGGGACTGATGCGGCAACCAGGTCATGTGGAGGAGACTCAAGGAAAATCCTTGGGAAGGTGAGGGATTTGCTACTGTCTCAGGACCTCAGGGAAAGGGGAAAGATTCACCAGGACAAGGCACTCTCCAGGTTGCAAAGTAGCCTGGGGAAACCAAAGCCCACAGAGTATGATACACCTTTGGGTCCAGTGAGCACCAGTTCTGGACACTTAATGGGAACCCAGACAAGAGAGGATACCAGGTTCCCCAACAAAGTCTTGCCTAAAGGAATGGTTATTATTACTAGCTCTGAATCCAATAAAATACACAACTAAGATTTTAAAACCGAGGAATCAGAGTTGTAGAATAGAATGTTAATGTTATAAATCTTGACAGAAATGAAAGTACATCAATCAGTTGGGACATGGTGGGGGTGGGGTGAGGTGGTGTGGGGGGAAAATGGGATGAAGACTAAGAACCAACCACCTCATCTTTCATGGGCAGGTGTCATGTCAAGTTATGGTATCTAAGATTGTGATATAAAATAGAAAAAAATCTTGTTTTTCAGTCTTTTTCTTGACCTAATGCAGTGGTTCTCAAAGCATCATTCCCCACCAACAACATCAGCATCACCCATGAACTTGTTAGAAATGCAGATTCCTGGCTGCACTGCCAACCTGCTGGATCAGAAACCTTGGGGATGGCCCAGCAGTCTGAATAACGCCTCTAGGGGCTTTGGATGCTCGCTCAAGTTTGAGAATCACTGACTTAGTGCTTTTAGGAACATAGCAGCCCTTGTATTTATCAGAAGTTCATCAATACCTTCAGTTTCATTTCTAATTTTTTTTCTGTAGCATTCAAATAACTGAAACTTTTAAAAATAGCAATTTTCACCATCAGTCCTGTCTGTGCATGGATAGAGAGAGGTCAGGACACATGGCCACCCACTGTTAACTCAGATGATTTTTGTAAGTGGTGGGATTATGAGTGACTCTGTGCTTTTCTGTATTCTGGTTGAATATAATGAATGTATCATTTTTATAAAAGGAAGCCATTTTTTTAAGTAGTAATATTTCATCCTATCCATTTTATATCTGTTACTAAAAATTTATGGAAACAGGTTTTACCTCCAAGGGCTACACTACTTCTCCTTAGTCCAGAGGGGTTTGCTCCCTGTGTCCCTCCCACATCATCAAATGTGGATAAACATATTTATGTGTTACATTAGCTTTTAATAAATTGATTTATAATATTTGATATAATTATATATAATAATTCATTTAGAATAGTATATAAAAGGAAGAAAAATTCATTCAACAGTCACACTGCTCATATATATGTAGTGTAAACTAACTTTTGCTATTTTTTATTAGTTTTTTTCTGAGCTTTATCATTTTGGTAGTTGAAATAATACTTTATGTATATTCAGCCTTTGTAGATAGTCACACACATGTTTAAAATGTGTTTGCAGTTTGTATGACATTCAACTTAGAGGACAAGGAGAATCCTGTTCCCAGAAAGCAAAAAATGTTTTCTAAAACCCTGAATTATTAACATTAAGAGAGCATGTTTGTTTTGCTGTACATATCATTTATGATATTAAAAGCTAGATTAAATTTTGCAGGTAATTTTCTCAAGCAAATTCTTACCTCAAATTCTAATCCCTTCTAATGATACTTAACATAATATTTCGTAAAGAAGAAATTGACTCCAATGTTGTGAAGTTCTTGCTGATGAGAATTTTCTGCAAAGGACTGCAGAGAATACAGTGTGACTTACTTAATGGTCTCTTAAGGACTATGGTGAAAAATGCCCAGAAGTTCCTCAATAAGCTAGGCATGGAATTACCATAGGACGTAGCAGTTTCGCTCTTAGGTATGTATATACCCACGGAAACTGAAAGCAGATACTGAAAAACTTCTACTCACTGGCATTTTTCGCAAAAGCCAAAGGTGGAAACAACCCAAGTATCCATCGACAGATGACTAGATAAACAAAATCTGGTCTATCCAGACCATGGAATCTTATTATACAGCCATAAGAAGGAATAAAGTGTTGATACATGCTACCTCATGCTTGAGTCTTGTCAACATTATGCTTAGTGAATAAGCCACAAAAGAAAAATATATGATTCTATTTATATGACATATAGAATAGATAGGAAATAATTTTGCTTTCTATTTTAAAAAATTTCTCCATTGCTTTGGCTCCTACTCCCGCATATGTGAATATTTCTAACCTCCAGGAAATTTAGATTTTTGCCTTTTTTCTCTGTTATTATGAAAGTTATCAATGATGGGTCTTTTCTATGGCTCCTTGTTTATCTGAGCTCCTGCTGAGCTCCTTCTGCCTGGAGACTTAGGTCTTTCCATTCTGTGGTAATTTTCACCTTCCACCATCTCTCTCTTTTGAAGCTCTGTCCTTACCTCTGAACCCTCAGGGCAGCACCTGGCAGCATTCTTATTCATTTGGTTTTTTGAATAGGCACAATATTAACATACTTCCACAAATCAAAACTATTAAAAAAAGATACACTAAGTGTCACTGTCTTCCATATTCCTGCAACACTATTCCCTCCCACTCCTTGTAGATAACCAACTTCTGGCTTCTGCCTGTATTTTTGATAAAGACAAGCAGATACATGTCTGTTTTCTTATTTCCTCTTATGCAGAAGGAAGTATCTTCTATGTCCTCTTTTGCACTTTTGCTCTTTTCACTTAAGAAATCCTAGAAGTCACTCCATGTCATTTTGTGAGGTTGTCTTCCTCCTCCTGTACAGATACACATCCTCCACTTGTCCCTGTGCTCTTATGTTCAGACATTTGGGTAGTTTCTGATATTTGGCAATTACAAATAATGCTGTAATCAATAACCTTGTGCATATTTAGTTTCATTTTGTTGGAGGTGAATCTTCAGGGTAGATTCTAAGAAGTGAGATTGTTGGGCAGAAGGGTAAACTGTATGTGCAGTATTCCTAGATACTGCCGGCTCTTCTCCATAGGAGTTGTACCAGTTGGAATTTCCTCCAGCAGTGCTGGAGACAGCCTCTTTTCCCACTGGCCTGTGGCATGTATTGACAAGGTTTTGAACTTTTGCCAATATGACCCATGGAAAATGCTATATCGGTGTTGTTTTAATTTGCATTTCAACCAGAGATATTTTAATTAATTAGAAATACAGTTGATTTACAATATTAGTTTCAAGTGTGTAGCCTAGTTATTCAATGTTTTTTATAGATTATACTACATTTAAAGTTATTACAAAATAATAGCTTTGTTTCCCTGTGTTGTACAATACATCCTTGTTGCCCATTTATTTTATACATAGTAGTTTGTATGTATCTCAATCCTCTCCCCATATCTCCCTACTTCCTCTCTCCACTGGTAACCACACTAGTTTGTTCTGTTTTTCAGCCTATTTCTGTTTTGTTTTGGGGCAGATTTGATCATCAGGTACCAAAACACATTTGACAGATTCTCAATTTGGTATTCTGCAAACCACTTCAGTATACGTGCCTTGAGAACACCATGAACTGTATGAAAAGGCAAAAAGATAGGGTACTGAAAGAGGAACTCCCCAGGTCAGTAGGTGCCCAATATGGTACTGGAGATCAGTGGAGAAATAACTCCAGAAAGAATGAAGGGGTGGAGCCAAAATAAAAACAACACCTAGTTGTGGATGTGACTGGTGATAGAAGCAAGGTCCGATGCGGTAAAGAGCAATATTGCATAGAAACCTGGAATGTTAGGTCCATGAATCAAGGCAAATTGAAAGTGGTCAAACAGGAGATGGAAAGAGTGAACGTTGGCATTCTAGGAATCAGCGAACTAAAATGGACTGGAATGGGTGAATTTAACTCAGATGACCATTATATCTACTACTGCAGGCAGGAATCCCTTAGAAGAAATGGAATCACCGTCATAGTCCTAAATGCAGTACTTGGATGCAATCTCTGAAACGACAGAATGATCTCTGTTCGTTTCCAAGGCAAACCATTCAATATCACGGTAATCCAAGTCTATGCCCTGGCCAATAATGCTGAAGAGCTGAAGTTGAATGGTTCCTAGAAGATCTACAAGACCTTCTAGAACTAACACCCAAAAAAGATGTCCTTTTCATGATAGGGGACTGGAATGCAAAAGTAGGAAGTCAAGAAACACCTGGAGTAACAGGCAAATTTGGCCTTGGAAAACGGAATGAAGCAGGGCAAAGACTAATAGAGTTTTGCCAAGAGAATGCACTGGTCATAGCAAACACCCTCTTCCAACAACACAAGAGAAGACTCTACACATGGACATCACCAGATAGCCAACACTGAAATCAGATTGATTATATTCTTTGCAGCCAAAGATAGAGAAGCTCTATACAGTCAGCAAAAACAAGACTGGGAGCTGACTGTGGCTCAGATCATGAACTCCTTATTACCAAATTCAGACTTAAATTGAAGAAAGTGGGGAAAACCACTAGACCATTCAGGTATGACCTAAATCAAATCCCTTATGATTATACAGTGGAAGTGAGAAATAGATTTAAGGGACTAGATCTGATAGAGTGCCTGATGGACTATGGATGGAGGTTCATGACATTGTACAGGAGACAGGGGTCAAGACCATCCCCAAGAAAAAGAAATGCAAAAAGGCAAAATGGCTGTCTGGGGAGGCCTTACAAATAGCTGTGAAAAGAAGACAAGCGAAAAGCAAAGGAGAAAAGGAAAGATACAAGCACTTGAATGCAGAGTTCCAAAGAGCAGCAAGGAGAGATAAGAAAGCCTTCCTCAGTGACCAATGCAAAGAAATAGAGGAAAACAATAGAATGGGAAAGACTAGAGATCTGTTCAAGAAAATTAGAGATACCAAGGGAACATTTCATGCAAAGATGGACACAATAAAGGACAGAAATGGTATGGATGTAACAAGCAGAAGATATTAAGAAGAGGTGGCAAGAATACACAGAACAACTGTACATAAAAGATCTTCATGACACAGATAACCACGATGGTATGATCACTCACCTAGCGCCAGACATCCTGGAATGTGAAGTCAAGTGGGGCTTAGAAAGCTACGAACTACGAACAAAGCTAGTGGAGGTGATGGAATGTCAGCTGAGCTATTTCAAATCCTGAAAGATGATGCTGTGAAAGTGCTGCACTCAATATACCAACAAATTTGGAAAACTCAGCAGTGGCCACAGGACTGGAAAAGGTCAGTTTTCATTCCACTCCCAAAGAAAGGCAATGCCAAAGAATGCTCAAACTACTGCACAATCGCACTCATCTCACATGCTAGTAAAGTAACACTCAAAATTCTCCAAGCCAGGCTTCAGCAATATGTGAACTGTGAACTTCCAGATGTTCAAGCTGGTTTTAGAAAAGGCAGAGGAACTAGAGATCAAATTGTCAACATCTGCTGGATCATCAAAAAAAGCAAGAGAGTTCCAGAAAAACATCTATTTTGCTTTATTGACTATGCCAAAGCCTTTGACTGTGTGGATCACAATAAACTGGAAAATTCTGAAAGAGATGGGAATACCAGACCACCTGACCTGCCTCTTGAGAAGCCTGTATGCAGGTCAGGAAGCAATGGTTAGAACCGGACATGGAACAACAGACTGGTTCCAAACAGGAAAAGGAGTACGTCAAGGCTGTATATTGTCACCCTGCTTATTTAACTTATATGCAGAGTACATCATGAGAAACACTGGGCTGGAAGAAGCACAAGCTGGAATCAAGATTGCTGGGAGAAATATCACTAACCTCAGATATGCAGATGATACCACCCTTATGGCAGAAAGTGAAGAGGAACTAAAAAGTCTCTTGATGAAAGTGAATGAGGAGAATGAAAAAGCTGGGTTAAAGCTCAACATTCAGAAAACTAAGATGATGGCATCTGGTCCCATCACTTCATGGCAAGTAGATAGGGAAACAGTGGCAACAGTGGCTGACTATTTTTCTGGGCTCCAAAATCACTGCAGATGGTGATTGCAGCCATGAAATTAAAAGATGCTTACTCCTTGGAAGGAAAGTTATGACCAACCTAGACAGCGTATTAAAAAGCAGAGACATTATTTTGCCAACAAAGGTCCGTCTAGTCAAGGCTGTGGTTTTTCTAGTGGTCATGTGAGAGTTGGACTATAAAGCAAGCGGAGCACGAAGAATTGATGCTTTTAAACTGTGATGTTGGAGAAGACTCTTGAGAGTCCCTTGGACTGCAAGGAGATCTAACCAGTCCATTCTAAAGGAGATCAGTCCTGGGTGTTCACTGGAAGGACTGATGTTGAAGCTGAAACTCCAATACTTTAGCCACCTGATGCGAAGAGCTGATTCATTTGAAAAGACCCTGATGCTGGGAAAGATTGAGGGTGGGAGGAGAAGGGGATGACAGAGGATGAGATGGTTGGATGGCATCACCTACTCAATGGACATGAGTTTGGGTAAACTGCTGGAGTTGGTGATGGACAGCGAGGCCTGGCATGCTGCAGTTCATGGGGTCGCAAAGAGTTGGACAAGACTCAGCGACTGAACTCAGAAAACTCTGGGGAAATAGTTTTCATCCTTGAAAAATATTAGCACACATGCTACCCAAATGGACAGAAATGACCTCGAGCCTTTCTAGTTTTTTTTTTTTTTTCATGCAATTTGGTCTCTTTCTGCTCATGTTTTAGCTAGCAGGAACTATTCTAAAGCTTTCTTGCCCCACCTAATGGGCAAGGAAGGAAGTTGAGCTGCCTTTTTTTGATTGCTGCCTAGAAACCAATTGAGATTCAGCGCCTCCTATGATGTCCTAGCCTAGCAGTAGTAATGCATGAGTTTTCAGTTGTGTCTGACTGACCCCATGGACTGTAGCCCGCAGGTTCTTCTGTCCATGGAATTTCCCAGGCAAGAACTCTGGAGTGGGTTGCTGTTTCCTTCTCCAGGGGAGTAGACCTTAGCACAAAATAAGATTTGAAAGAGAACAAGATACGGAGATTTATAGTCATGGCTTCAACATACTCCTAGAGCATGGATAGCTGCTGCTGCTGCTAAGTCACTTCAGCCGTGTCCGACTCTGTGCAACCCCATAGACGGCAGCCCACCAGGCTCCCCCGTCCCTGAGATTCTCCAGGCAAGAACACTGGAGTGGGTTGCCATTTCCTTCTCCAATGCATGAAAGTGAAAAGTGAAAGTGAAGTCGCTCCTAGAGAGTGTTAATTAATAAGGGTTGTTGACATTTTTTCTTAGCCATGCTATTGCTACTTGTGTTATCTTTGGTCACTATAGCTGTTGCTATAGTTAGCCTCTGAAGCCTCAGATGCTCATTTTAAAAAGTAATTTATGCAAAATGAAAATAACATTTTTACTGGTTATAAGAGTAATACACACTTGAGGGGAGGAAATATCCTAGAAAGTAGGAGAAAACATAAAGAGAAAAATTAAAATTGCATTCCCACCACTCAGTCGTAACCAGAGTTAACAGTTTGGTCTCAATCCTGTGGGCCTTAGGCACATATATACCCACCAAGTATGCACATACACGCTCACACATTCACATTTTCCCACTCTCTCTCTCCCTATATAAACTCACACACACATATATGTACACATATATATACATAACAAAAATTTTTTGTACACATAATACACTCACACTTTTTAAAAATTCGATAGTTGTGAACTTACCATTTTGTATTTTTTTGCTCACTACAGTCAACATCTTTTTGTATTCATCATAAAGCTCTATAGCATGATAGTTAACTGCTACATAGTAGTCTTTTTATATATGTGTGCATGCTAAGCCACTTCAGTGGTGGTAAACTCTTTGTGGCCCTATGGACTGTAGCCTGCCAGGCTCCACTGTCCATGGGATTCTTCAGGCAAGAATACGGGAGTGGGTTGCTATGCCCTTCTCAAAATATTGTTCTGGTAAGGAGCCCACCAGGCTCCTGCTGCTGCTGCTGCTGCTGCTGCTAAGTCACTTCAGTCGTATCCGACTCTGTACGACCCCATGGACTGCAGCCTATCAGGCTCCTAAGTCCATGGAATTCTCCAGGCAGGAATACTGGAGTGGGTAGCCATTCCCTTCTCCTGGGAATTTTCCTGACTCAGGATCTAACCCAGGCCTACTGTGTTGCAGGTGGATTCTTTACTGTTCGGTTCGGTTCAGTTCAGTTCAGTCGCTCAGTCATGCCCAACTCTTTGTGATCCCATGGACTGCAGCACTCTAAGCTTCCCTGTGCGTCCGGCACATCTTTACCATTGCTGTACCTTAAATCTTTTTATCATGAAAGTGTATTTTTTATAATTTTTTAGCGTAATGAACAATGTCTGTGAACATAAATTTTTATACACATGACTTTTCCACTAGCATTAATTTCTAGGAGGAGAATTGTTGGGTCAAAGAGTGCATGTTTTAAAAAATATTTTTATTAAAGTAACACAGGCACATTGGGGTAACCCGAATAAAGCCATGCCACTAAAGACATCCACATCCTCATCCCTGGAACTAGGACTGTGTTCCTTTCCCTTCCCTGGCCAAAGAAATTTTGCAGGTGTGATGAGTGAAGTTGATGCTCTTGCACTAGAGAGAGTGTTCTGGATTGCCTAGGTGGGCCCAGCATAATCAAAAAGGTTGTAGCAAAATGGGGAGAGAAGATAGTCCCAGAAGGAGCTGAGATGTTGGGAGCAGAATTCAGAGAGATGTAACTGCAGACGGGAAAAGGGCCACAAACTCCCAAACACCCACAGCATCGAGTCTCTAGAACTGGAAAAGTCAGGGAAATGGATTCTCATGTAGAGCCTCTGGAGGGAGTTCAGCCCAGTGACATCCATTTTGGACTTCTAACCTCCAGAATGGTAAGATGATTAGTTGGTGTTGCTTTACGCCCCTCCACTCATGGTACTTTGTTACAGGATGACGGGAAAGTGGTACACATAAACAAGTGTCCTAAATAAAATAAGGCTTCTCTTGCCTTATTTTGAGAGCTGGGGCAGTGGTCCCCCACTCTCCTCCCTCGTATTCCTGAGTTCCACTCCCCGGGGGGGGTTCACTTTCAAACTCAACTCTTTCTTCTGGATTTCCCTCCCTATATCTACATAACATGCCTATAGTGCTATGTCTTGACTTACTAGTTTTAGGCATTACCTCTGGAGCTCCTCTTAGAATCACTTCTGTTATTCTCCCAAACTTCTCTCCCAAAGTCTTCCAGTATATCATATTTTTTTGTTAATATTTATTGCTTTACAGTAAATGACCACTTAAATATTGTTCCAGGTAGTTTATACTATAGATTGTTTTTTCTTCATACAATTTATTGTTTTTCCTGATGTTAATAGGTGTCTTGATTTTCTTACTTGCTTAGTTCTGAGGCACTCATTCAAATCTTCCTTATTTCCTATTGCTGCTATCATAAGACCAGAAGTCCAAAATATGTCTCACTGGGCTAATATCAAGGAGTTGGCAGGACCATATTCCTTCTGGAAGCTCTAGGAGAAAAGTTATCCCCTTGTTTTTCCAATTTTTAGAGGTTGCCTGCATTCTCTGGCCACTTCCATCTTCCAAGTTTGAAACAGCTGGTCCCATCTTTCTCTTCTTTCTCTTTCTTGTGCTGCAGCACTCTCTTTTTTTCCTTTTTTTTTTTTTTTGCTGCCTCCCTGCTGCATATTTCCCATTCCAGTACTCTTGCCTGGAAAATCCCATGGATGGAGGAGCCTGGTGGGCTGCCGTCCATGGGGTCGCTAGGAGTCGGACACGACTGAGCGACTTCACTTTCACTTTCATGAGTTGGAGAAGGAAATGGCAACCCACTCCAGTGTTCTTGCCTGGAGAATCCCAGGGATGGGGGAGCCTGGTGGGCTGCCGTCTATGGGGTCGCACAGAGTCAGACACGACTGAAGCGACTTAGCAGCAGCAGCAGCAGCAGCTGCATATTTAAGGAACTTTGGGATTACACTGGGTTTACATGGATAATCCAGCCTCCTTGCCGCTTCCCAAGGTTGGCTGCAACCTTAATTTCTCTTTTCCATCTAACCTAACATATTCAGAGGTTCCAGGGATTAGGACGTGGGCATCTTTGGGGGGGCATTATTTTGTCCACCATGTCCTCCACCAGATTTGCTCATGATTATCAATAAGATGTTGCACAAACTCCCTCCTCAAGCTCTCCATGCTGTTTCAGCTAAACTGGTTGCCCTGTGGTCTCGTCACACAGCGTCATCCAGGAACCATCCTGTTGCTGGTGTCTTCAGTGGCACCCCTGGTTTCCTAGGTCTTGTGTCTTCTGTGTTCTTAGTGTACTCCTTTCTCTGCTGGGGCACATCCTGTCGATGCTTCTGAAGGACGAGTACACAGGAGGCATGCATTTGGAGTCCTCACATGTCTGCAAATGTCATTCTCCACATTCATACTTGATAGATGGTTTGGTTGAGTGTAGAATTCTAGGTTGAGGGTCAATAACTCAGAATTTGGAAGGTATTGTTCCATTATCTTCCAGCTTCTGGAAACCTTATTGAGATGTCTCATACTGTCCTGATCCCCAATCCCTTTGTTAGACAACTTGCTGCTTCTCTGTGGAAGCTTTTAGGATTATCCCTGCTGTTCTGAATTTCATGAGGCTATATCTTTTTGTGAATCTTTTTTTTATTCATTGTCCTGGATACTTGGTGGGCCCTTTCCATGCAGAGACAATTGTCCTTCATTTTAGGGACATTTTCTTGTATTATTAATAATTGCAGTTCTTCCATTTATTTGCTTATTTTCCTGGACTGCTTATAAGTTGGATACTTGACCTTCTGGAATGATCCTCTATATTTCACATTCTTCCTGTTCTGTTTTCCACTTCACTGTCTTTTATTTTACCTCCTGGGAGATATCCTTGACTTTATACAACAGCTCTTTTATTTAGTTTTTAAAATTTTGGCTATCCTATTCTGTATTTCCAAGATCTCTCTCATTCTTTGATTGCAACAACTTTGCTTCCTCTTCTACCCACTTCTTCTCACTCTCTCTTATCTCCCTCTTTGTCTCTGTTTTTATTTGTGACCTGGATGCATAGTCTCTTCACATTCTGAAAATTTTTTAGTGTTTGGGTTTTTTTGGTCCTTGTATAGTGTTTATTTTATTTTATTAAAATTCTTAAAATTGAGCTGACAACACTTTATAGCATTACATAAGCCTCATTCGTACAGCTTATGTTTTGACTTGTGTCTGACCCTACAGCACGCTCCGTGGGCCACCATACAGTTGACCCCTTTACCTATTTCACCCTCCCTCCTCCCACTCTGGTGATCACTCTTCTGTCTTCTGTATCTAAGCGGCTCTTTTGGTTTGGTTTGTTGATTTTTTTTTGTTGTTTTTCTGTTTGTTTTTTAGATTCCACATATGAGTGAAATCATACTGTATTTGTTTTTCTCTGTCTGATTTATTTCACGTAGCATAATACCCTCAAGGTCCCATCCATGTTGTCACAAAGGGCAAGATTTCATTCTTTATGTGGCTGAATAGTATTCCATTGTGTATATATAACATATCTTCTTTATCCATTCATTTGTTAATGGATACTTAGGTTCTTTCAACGTTTTAGTGTTTGGTTTTTGATGAAGTCTTCTTTTGTTCCCTATATGCTTATCTTTTCCCCTTAGTTTCTTTCTTTTTTTGGTATGTTTTTGTTACTTCCTTCACAATGGAAATATTTCTCAAATGTCTGGTGATCTTTGATGGTTGGTACTGAACACCGAGGCACCTACAAGCCTTTTGGCCATCCTGTGAGCCTGGTAGGGGCTTTGGTGAGCAGTGACGGAGAGGGGTGTCAGTTGGGGCATGGCAGGAAACATGCTACACTTCAATTGGGCCTTCTAGAGGGTTCAATAAGGGATCATTTATGAAGATGTGGGCAGGGTGCAGGGGAAACAGCAAAGATTATATCAGTATGCTGGGGCCCAAAGGGCAGAAAAAGGAAGTCATATTTGGTACTCCATGAGGGTCTCCACACAGGAAGGGCAGGGGTGGGAGCTGAGGTCTTCAGCACAAGGACATAGCCAGTTGGTGACATGGAAGGGAGAGAGTGAAGGGACTTAATCCCCTAACTTCTCTCTCCTCCTGCCATTCACCCCTGCTAGTGCTGTCCGCTGGGTGAACCTGACATGAAGCTGTGCGTGCTTCCAGTGCCCAGAGTGGGCTCGAGGAGAACTGAGGGTGGCAAAAGACGGCCTCCTGCACAGCCTGTCCCAGGCTGGGTCCATCAGAACAGAAGCCGTTCCGCATGTTTCAGGGATAAAAGGTCAAATGTAGAATTAGGGTCTTGGTTGTGGGTAGGAGCAGGCTGGAGGGAGTGATGAGGTCAGGCTTGCTGCCGAAAAGGTCAGAAGAGCTGATAGTTAAATGCCTTGGTCCAGAGCTCCAGAACCGGATGCTGTGGCAATTCTCAAGAATCTCCAAGAAGATTCTCCCACAAGTCACCCCAGTTTATAGTGGCAAAGTGTTCTCAAAGGCTTCATGGGCAACGGCTGTGAATCCCATCTGCCCATGTGTCTTGTTCCGAGGGAACTGGTATTTGGTTTCAGTTTCCTCTCAGCCTCTTTGGTTTTCTAGAGAAGGAGACTTCTAGCCCCCACCCATGGCAGGGAGGATGGCCAGGCTTGGTCACTAGGGTTCTGGGAACTGGATCCTCTCGGGGTTAGTGTCTGACAGAGCAGGGTCAGGAGAGGACCAAGGATCCAGCCACTCAGTATGCAGACAGCAACACTGTTCCCCTGATCACAGCCCTGAGCCTCGCCTGAATTTCACTCAGCCAAGGTGCTCGCTTCCTGGGGTTTGCTGCAGACCCCTATTTGCTGGCCTCCTTCTAAACCTGAGGGCTTCCCTGGTAGCTCAGCTGGTAAAGAATCCACCTGCAATGCAGAAGATCCTGGTTAGATTCCTTGGTCAGGAAGATCTGCTGAAGAAGTGATAGGCTACCCACTCCAGTATTCTCAGGCTTCCCTGGTGGCTCAGATGGTAAAGAATCCGCCTGCAATATGGGAGACCTGGGTTCGAACCCTGGGTTGGGAAGATCCCCTGGAAAAGGGAAAGGCTACCCACTGCAGTATTCTGGCCTGGTGAATTCCATGGATAGAGGAGCTTGAGGGGCTACAGTTCATGGGGTTGCAAAGAGTCAGACACGACTGAGTGACTTTCATTTAACTTTGCTAAGCCTGATACCCTCACCAGGCTGCTATTTGAACCCCAACAGTGCCTTGAAATGCCTGCTGCTGCTGCTGCTAAGTCGCTGCAGTCATGTCCAACTCTGTGCGACCCCATAGATGGCAGCCCCTTGAAATGCCTAGCCCTGTGCTATTTCCTCTCCTGTTCTCCTTGTCCTTGTGGGTGGTGAGTGCATGCTAAGTCCCTTCAGTCATGTCGGACTCTTTGTGACCCTATGGACTGTAGCCCGCCAGGCTCCTCTGTCCATGGGATTCTCCAGGCAAGAATGGTGAAGTGGATTGCCATGCCCTCCTCCAGGGCATCTTCCTGACCCAGGGATCGAACCTGCATCTCTTACGTCTCCAGCACTGGCAGGCAGGCTCTACACTGGTGCCAATTGTGGGTGGAATTCCTCTTTATTCCTTTATCATCATTTTCTTGGGATTTGAGAGGGAAAGATGGTGACACATGTTAGTGTGCTAGGATGGACAGAAGCATGTGTTTAAGACAGTGGCAAATTGTCCAAGTAGATGCTCACTTTACAGTCCTGTGATAATTTTTAAATGTTTGTTTGCTCAGTTATTTGTTGTTGTTCAGTCGCTAAGTTGTGTCCAACTCTTTGTGACCCCATGGACTGCAGCACACCAGGCTTCCCTGTCCCTCACTACCTCCCGGAGTTTGCCCAGATTCATGTCCATTGAGTCGGTGATGATATCTAACCACCTCATCCTCTCCTGCCCTCTAATCCTTTTGCCTTCCATCTTTCTCAGCATCAGGGTCTTTCCCAGTGAGTTTGCTCTTCACATCAGGCTGCATCTATATGACTAAATGGCTGTAATTACTCAATTATAGTCACTGTTTATTCTAAGGTATTCAATAAGGAAAACATCATCAAGGTATAACAACCTTCAAAAGCAATCTTTTTCATTACTAAAATTATACTCATTCTAGAAAATCTGGAACAGTGTCAGACACTGGGCTAAGCACTTGGCAAGCATTAGCCCATTATAGTCTCAGGCCAACCCATTTTCCAGATGAGGAACCTGAGGCATAGAGAGGTTCAGAAAGCTCCCAGTACTGCGAGCCAGTTAGTCCCCGGTGAAGCCTGAATCATTCATTCCCAGGCCAGTGGCTGCAGCCCCATCCTCTTCTGGCTCAGAAAATAGAAGGGAAAAGGACCAAATACTGCCATGTGATTCCTAAATGACCTCTTAATCTTTTGGACTATTTACTGCCAGAGTTTTAATGTATTTTCTAAGTTAAAAGGCAATTATAAGTAGAGGACATGTGAAGATATGGATGTATTCTGTGTTTTGTCACTTGCTGTTATGTCATAAGCATTTTGTATATATACAAATTTCATACCAAGCAAAGCACTCTCAAGAATCTATTTACATTTTATATGAAGGCCATTGCATAGGAATTTTAAACTATGAAAAAAATTGGATCGTTTCATTCAATTTCAGACAACTCTAGTTTTTAATGAAATCAGAAGCTGTCTTTACATTGCCAGACCTCCCTGCTAAGGGACATGAGGCATTTAGCTTCTCTGAACTTGAGTCTCCTCACCTGTAAAGCGGGATAGTAATATCTTACACTGTTGTCCTAAGAATGTAAAAGAGGATAAAAGAGTATCAGCTGCTGCTGCGTGCATGGTTAGTCGTGTCCAGCTCTTTGTGACCCCATGGACTGTAGCCTGCCAGGCTCCTCTGTCCATGGGCTTCTCCAGACAAGGATACTGGGGTCGGTTGCCATTTCTTACTCAAGGGGATCTTCCTGACCCAGGGATTGAACCTGCATCTCCTGCATTGGCAGGCAGATTCTTTACCACTGAGTCACCTTGGAAGAGTATCAGAGCTCCCTGCTTCTGCATAAAAGGTAGTGATTATCTTAAGCTAGGTATTCAAGAGGTAGGTAGCACACTGTGTTTTTGTGTAAGGTTGAATCTTTTTTTAAAATTTATTTATTTTAATTGGAGGCTAATTACAATATTGTGGTGGTTTTTGCAAGGTTGAACCTTTTTAATCCTTTATTTGGGTGCTGAGAAAGGTCTAGTGTCTATATGATAGGCTACTGGTGGTGTTTACAGTTAGGAGAGACCGAGGCATATATAAAACTTTTCTGAAAATTTAATTATGAACACAAGGAGAAGTTTCAAGATTCCCCTTTTTTCAGGACATTTTCTGGGAAACAACTGGTTAGATAGATGATCATCATTAGATTTTGTGGTGGTGGTGGTTGGAGGGAGAATGTCAAGCTAAAGATTACTAGACTTCTGACCTGAGGTCAGTGGAGAGGGTGGGAGGGCAAGGAGGTAGCTAGTTTCCCCGAAAAGAGCTTTGCTCATTGAAGAGAATCAGAGAATTCCTTAAGCATTTTCATCAGGAATTCTAACTTATTCCCAGAAGGTTATGAAATATGTTCTCAAAAAGTTCTGTTCCAGACAGGTTTAATATTTCACAATCAAATTTATAAGAAAAATAAAAGGTGTTTTGGGACTCATCCAAGAAAAAAGTCCTCCCTTCCCAAGGTTCTCAGTTTCTATCATTAGAGCACTAGAGAGTTACCAACTCAAAAAAAAACAGTTATAGTTTGGGAATTTTCATATATCTTAGTATCATTACATGTTTAGAAAATGCCAAAAGGAACATTCCATCAGAAGGTAAGTGATGATCAATTATCTCCATAATAACCAAAAACTGTGAACTTATGGAAGATTTTCACCTTCTATACTATATATTTATCACAAAAAAATTAAAAAAAAATGAACAGGCATTACTCTCATAATGATAAGAAGCACCACATCTCTTTTCCTGGCTCAGAGGTGTGTGTCACTGGTAGCTCCCTTGAGCCCCCTCTCATCTCTAAGAATCACGGGTCATCTGGGCTCCAGGATGCTGAGGTCCAGTGAGGTTCTCAGATTTGAGCTGCATCAAAATTCCCTGGAGGACTGGTTCAAACTCAGATCACCGGGGCCCCTTGGAGTTCCTGATTTGGGAGATCCGGGGAGGTGTCCACACTGTGCATGGTTAGCTTCCCATGCACCACCACAGCGCTGCGCTGGGAACCACACCTTAAGATGTATATAGACTTATTGGACATATTTTGTTAGATTCCACATAGAAGTAATACAATATCTGTCTTTGACATATATATATATATATATGTACATATATTTAAAATCTCACATCTTATAGCAATTGTCTGTTGATGAGCATTTGGGTTGTTTCCATATTCTGGCTAGTGTAACTAGTGCTGCTATGAACATTGGGCTGCATATATCTTTTCAAATTAGAGTTTTCCTTTCCAGATATATACTATATACCCAGAAGTTGGATTGCTGGATCTTACGGTAGCTCTATCTTTAGTCTTTTAAGGAACCTCCATACTGTTTTCCTTAGTGACTGCATCAATCCACATTCCCACCAACAGTGTGGCACCTCTACACCCTCTCTAGCATGTATTATTTGTAGACTTTTTGATGATAGCCATCCTGACCCATGTGAAGTGGCACCTCATTGTGGTTTTGATTTGCATTTCTCTAATAATTAGTGATGTTGGAGCATCTTTTTATGTGGGGTCTGTATGTCTTCTTTGGAGAAATGTGTGTTTAGTTCTTCTGCCCATTTTTTTTGATTCAGTTGTTTTGTTGATATTGAGTTGTATGAGCTGTTTATGTATTTTGGAAGTTTGCATTGTTTACAAATATTTTCTCCCACTCCACTGGTTGTATTTTTGTTTTCTTGATGGTTTTCTTTGCTGTGCCAAAGTTAAGTTTGGTTAGGTCCCATTTGTTTATTTTTGTTTTTATCTCTTCTGCCTTGGGAGGCTGATCTAAGAAATTATTGCTATGATGGAGAATGTTTGCCTATATTGTCTTCTAGGAGTTTTATGGTGTCATGTCTTATATTTAGGTCTTTAAACCATTTTGAGTTTATTTTTGTATGTGGTGCAAGGGGAGTGTTTTAATATCATTGATTTACATGAAGCTGCCTGGCTTTCCCAACATCACTTACAGAAATATACTCACAGATACAGAAAACAAATTTATGGTTACCAAAGGGGAAGGGGAGGTGGGAGGAAGGATAAATTAGAGTAGTATGGGATTAGTAAACTATTGTACTATACATAACATACATAAACAACAGGGTCTACCACAGAGCCCAGAGAATTGTATTCAATATCTTGTAATAACCTGTAATAGAAAATAATCTGAAAAAATACATGTAACTGACTCACTTTGCTGTAAACCCAAAAGTAACACAACACTGTAAATCAAGTATACTTCAATAAAAAAGTGAAAAAAAGAAAAACAGACAAAAAGCCAAACAAAGATGAACTTGATATACTTCCCACTTTTGCCTCTGGCTGGCCTATAATTATTTTTGAGGAGAGGAACTTGATTTGATGGGCTCTGTATAACAAGAAGTTGTGCCAGAAAAGGGTTTCATGCTACCTTATTACAGGCAGACCTCAGAGATATTGCCAGTTGGGTTCCAGACCATAGCAGTAAAGTGAATAGTGTAATCAAATGAGTTACACACATTTTTTTGGTTTCCCAGTGCATATAAAATTATATTTACACTATCCTAAAGTCTATTAAGTGTGCAATAGCATTATGTCTAAAAAAGTACATAACTTAACTTAAAAATACTTTATTTCTAAAAAATGCTAAACATCATCGAGCTTCCAGCAAGTCCTAGTAACATCAAAGATCACCATAATAAATATAACAATAATGAAAAAGTTTCAGTTATTGTAATGATTTCACAGATGTGACTGCTGCTGCTAAGTTACGTCAGTCGTGTCTGACTCTGAGACCCCATGGACTGCAGCCTACCAGGCTCCTCTGTCCATGGGAGTCTCCAGGCAAGAGTACTGGAGTGGGTCGCCAGTGCCTTCTCCAACAGATGTGACACAGAGACATAAAGTGACCAAATGCTGTTGGGAAAATGGGGCCAATAGAGTTGGTTGAGGCAGGGTTGCCACAAACTGTCACTTTGTAAGAAACACAGTATCTGTGAAGCATAGTAAAGTGCAATAAAGTGAAGTATACCTGTAACTGGGGGCCTAGTTCAGAGACTTTTCCACTAAGTCTTATGGTGTCTGGGGCTTGAGGACCCATCTGGGTTGGCTGTGTGCGCTGGGGGCTTGACAACCTGGTGGGTGGCTATGGCTCATCACCCTCAGCTCAGGCTGCTGGATGTGGTTTCTCTGAAGCCTGAAGAAGTGATGCTGAGGGTAATGGGGTAGCAGTTATTGCAGTATTGATGTTCTGTTTGGGAAGCAATGTGGAGTTGTTAATGGACAGGACAAAACACAGGGGGAACCATCCCTATCAGGCTCTACAAATGCAGTAACACTTTCTTTTCTTATTGTGGTAAAATATACATGAAATTTACCATTGTAACCCTCTTTAAGTGGACAGTTCAGATGAACAATGTGAATGCACAGCACCTTCACATTGTTCCCTCCATCTCTGGAACTTTTTTCTGTTCCCAAACGGAAACTCTGCCCCCATTATCACTCTTTTATATATATAAAACAGTCTTTGTTGAGATATAGTTTATGTACTATCAGTTCACCCATTTTAAAGTATATAATCCAACAGTTTTCTATTATCTTTGTAGAGTTTAGTGCAATAATTATAGATGTTGTTTTTGAGTCACTAAGTCGTGACTGACTCTTTGCGACCCCATGGACTACAGCATAGCAGGCTTCATGTCCATCACCATCTCCCTGAGTTTGCTCAAACTCATGTCCATTGAGTCGGTGATGCCATCCAACCATCTCATCCTCTGTTTCCCCCTTCTCTTCTTGCCCTCAATCTTTCCCAGCATGAGTCTTTTCCAATGAGAAGGCTCTTCTCAGGAGAGTATTGGCGCTTTAGCTTCAGCACCAGTCCTTCCAATGAGTATTCAGGATTCATTTCCCTTAGGATTGACTGGTTTGATCTCCTTGCTGTCCAAGAGACTCTCAAGAGTCTTCTCCAAAACCACAGTTCAAAAGCATCCATTCTTTGGTGCTCAGCCGGCTTTATGGTCCAACTCTCACACCCATACATGACTACTAGAAAAACCGTAGCTTTGACTAGACGGACCTTTGTCGGTAGTGTCTCTGCTTTTTAATATTCTGTCTAGGTTGGTCATAGCTTTTCTTCCAAGGAGTAAGCGTCTTTTAATTTCAGGGCTGCAGTTGCCATCTGCAGTGATTTTGGAGCCCAGAAAAATAAAGTCTGTCACTGTATCCATTGTTTCCCCTTCTGTTTGCCATGAAGTGATGGGACTGGATGCCATGATCTTAGTCTTTTGAATGTTGAGTTTCAAACCAGCTTTTTCGCTCTCCTCTTTCACCATCATCAAGAGGCTCTTCACTTTCTGGTTCACATCACATCACATCTTCACATCAAGGTTCCTCTTCACTTTCTGCCATTAGGGTGGTATCATCTGCATATCTGAGCTTGTTGATATTTCTCCTGGCAATCTTGATTCCAGCTTCTGATTCATCCAACCTGACATTTCATATGATGTACTCTGCATATAAGCTAAATAAGCAGGGTGACAATATACAGCTTTGTCATACTCCTTTCCCAGCTTTGAACTAGTCTGTTGTTCCATGTACAGTTCTAACTGTTGCTTGTTCTGCATACAGGTTTCTCAGGAGGCAGGTAATGTGGTTTGGTATTCCCATCTAAGTCCAACTATGACCACAATCAATTTCAAAACATTTTTGTCACTTCCAAAGGAAACTCTGTACCCATTAGTAGTCACTCCCCAATTCCTCCAGCCCCTCATCATCTTTCTGTCTCTTTAGACTTGTTTGTTCTGGACATTTCTTGTAAATGGAATCACATGATTGTATGTCCTTTTACATCTGACTTCTTTCACTTAGCATGATGTTTTCAAGGATCACCTATGCTGTAGCGTGGGTGACTGCTTCATTCCCTTTTGTATTCCAATTTGAACTCAGAATCTTCTCCTCATCCCCAATGACTTCCTCCTGCACTTGGTTCATCTTTTCATCTACTCCAAACCAGCTAACAAAATCTTTCTTTCATATCCTCATCTGTGTTCCCTATATGTGTGTGTGCTCAGTTGCTCAGTCATGTCTTGACTCTTTTGCGACCCAGTGGACTGTAGCCTGCCAGGCTCCTCTGTCCATGGAGTTTCCCAGGCAAGAATATTGGAGTGGGTTGCCATTTCCTCCTCCAGGCGATCTTCACAACCCAGGGATTGAACCTGTGCCTCTTGTGCCTCCTGCATTGGCAGGGGGGTTCTTTACCACTGAGCCACTGGGGAAGCCCCTATTGTTGATTAGCTCCCATTATAAAAAATTGCCCTGTCAGGATGATTTATTCTGATGTCAAACTCCAATTACTCTATTTAAAGTTGTATATATTTATTACAATGTATATTTCACACACATGATCTTAAATTAATGCCAAGTGCCTTTGGAACTTTTTGGGGAATGTCACTTGATTTACTTTTTAATTGTGAAAATGCCCTTCTTTACACAGAACCCCTTGTAATCTTGGGGGAAAGGGGGCCAGGTAGAGTAGGAAGAAAATAGTGGAAACCATATTGTGTGTTAATCTCCTAGGACTGTCTTCCCAATTTGCTATTTTCTTAGACAAAGTGATGCTGTGAAAGGGATGGAAAATGTTCTTGGCAAATTAGTCTACAATGGGGCTCCTCTTGTGTGTTTCAGATACAAGTTCCTCTCACTGATCAACTTTGAAGTCAGTTAAGCAGGCATTCTTTGGATCTGTTAACAAGGACACCTATTCCTGTTATAGCCTGATGGGACAGCACATTTCATCTCCTACTTACTTCCTTTGTGTTTCCCTTTACTTTCTTGTGTATTCTTTGACAAAGCAAGCCTTTCCTACAAACTTTGTAAAAAATAATCATAGTTTAGTTTTTGTTAAAAAATATTTATTTGGCTATGTCGTGTCTTAGTTGTGGTACGCAGGATCTTTAGTTGCAGCATTGCGAATTCTTAGTTGAGGCATGTGGGATCTAGGTCTCTGACCAGAGATTGAACCCAGGCCCCCTGCATTGGGAGCGTGGAGTCTTAGCCAGCGGACCCCAAGGGAAGTTCCAATCATGGTTCAGTTTTATAAATGATCTGCTTCTCTGAGTAGTTTTTATCTTTGTAGAGCTGATAAAACCAATTTTGTTAGATTTGTTGCAAATAATTCAATGAAAAAGATAAAATGGGCAATGAATGGGTCAATCTATGCGTGGTTATCAAGTGGAGTCAGCCACATAGAGAGAGAAGTTATTTCTGTGACTTGATCTGGGCAGGTGACCTTTAACCCAGCGTGCATGATGCAAAGGAAGGCGGGAAAAGCCTACCTCAAAAATGTGAGTGTAGGGAAAAAAAAAGAAAAAAATAACAAAAAAAAAAAAAAAGAAAAAAAAATGTGAGCACAGAACTCTGACTGCTTGCTTACCATGCTATCTACAGGGTTCTTTCTTAAACCTGTACCTGCTCTTTTGAGAATTTGAGGGGTGTTGTGTTCACTGTAAATGTTAATGTGGTGTTCTCAATGGTGATTTTCTCTTTCCCGCATTTCTTTCCGTTTATTAATTGGAATTCCTCAGTAAGGAAGATTTGGCCACTCTCTCTGACATATTTACTTATTTTGTCTGTTATTTATATCCTTAGGGACTTAAAGATAAGACTTTTATTCTTTGGGTCATAATCCAATAAAATTGTTATTTCTTTTGTTACTTGGACTGTTCCAGCTTTGGCCTTTGGGAGCTCTTTTGGAGCCCTTTTGACTTGCCCCATCATTTTTATTGACCACTTCCTATTTTCTGGCACCATGAAGTTTTTATATCTCTCCATAAACCTCATCAGAAGCACAGGATAATGACTGTCTTTTGTAAAGCACTCTGCATGTAAGTTATATTTAATGTAAAGTTGATATTAAAGGTTATCAAAGCAAAGTATCATTCATCACATGCAAATTACAGATGTCAAGTCCAAGAGTGTGAGCAGGACAGGCTGTGAGCACTCCATGGGCAGAGGCTCAATGCCTTCTACTGCACCCAAAATGTTACCACCACCGAGCGACACAATGGGGCCTTTTCAGTCTATGTGTGACAGTTCAGCTACTCCCCATTCCCCCAAATGCATCATCTATCCTGGTAGAAATGGGAGTTCAGTGGGACAAAGATGTGGTATGAAATCTGATTGTATTTCTCTAGTCATCTTCATGGGATGAACTGACATAATTTGAAATAGTGCACTAACTATTCTGTTAAAAAATACTCTTGTAAGAGGGAGGCAGGATGAGAAATTACATATCTACTCTTGTCAGCAGCTGGATTCAAATCTTGATTTTAACTTCCCTTATGCTAGTCAACAAAAGTTTCTCAAAGGAGAAATAAAAGGACAATAGGGACAATTTAGAAGAACCAAACAATAGGTGTGTTTGAAAGGGAAAGTATGTCCATCTTTGTAATTTAGAGCAATTCAAAATGGAAAAAGTCTATAGTGTTATGGATAGAACTGATACAACTTAGTTTACTTAAGGCATTAAAATTAGAGCACAGGTCAGGAATTTTCAAAAACGTTGTCTTGCTATCAGTTTTTCTTCTGTGATAAAATGACAAATTTGTTCATGCAGGAAACATACCTAGACCAAGGAGTCTGTCTTGACGTACCTAGAACACAGGACTCTGGTTCAAGAAGGCAAACATGTCTTGAAATAGACCAGAACCAAAACAAGCCACAAAAGTTCAGGTCATCTGTCTTTGCCTGTGTGAACCTGGGAGAAGTAAAGACTGTCTTCTCTAAGTAGGACAGAAGTGAATAAAATTAAGCAGGGCATAAGACACACTGCTGTGTTTTTTTTTTTTTTTTCAGCCCTACAGAGTTCAACCACCAGTTTGCTGTTTAAGGGTAGGGTTCAAGAAAATTCCCAGTAACTGAGTTTTAGCCAGGCTTTATGAGTTTCAGTGTTTTGTCAACTCTAAGATCATATCAAAAGGTCTCATCGCCCTGATATGCCAAGGCATGCAATGAGTGAGATGCCATGGTGCCTGGAGCAGGTCTAATTGAACATTCATCTGTGCCTTCAACACTTCAGATTCTTAACTTCCATGTTCTTTAATCCCTTTCATAGGAGTCTGTCACTGATGTCACTACCACTTCTAAGCAGCTGTGTTGGATGGGTCTTCTCCTTGATTAGTCTCTTGTCTAGATTGCTCTGATATACACAGAAAGTATTAGAAAGATGAAGCTACTGATTTCTTGTCGGTAAGACCCTGACTTGGAAGGGTTTTTTGGTTTGTTTTAAGCGAATGAAATGGTTCTAAGTACATCTTTCTGTAGAAATCCCGGGATGTAACCGATTTACCAGAGCAGCCCCAGCATTACTGCTGAGCATGAAGACAAGCCTGTATTTGGTAAGGGGTCTGTTTCTGTCACTTGTGGATCCACTAACCCTCGGTCTCCTCCATTTTTCAGTGGTCAATTATTTAGTTTCTTTGAATGTAGTTTCTTTATTGTCTTTATTTTCTCTCTTCCTGAATGTCTCCCATCTATTTCACTATCTCTTCCTACCACCAGATGGTGGAAAGGGAAAAGGAAATAACGAGTTGGTAAATGAATGTGGTGGATGTCAGAGTATGGTGAAAGGTGTGGTAGTGAAAGGACTCCAGAAGGAGCTTGTGAGTTACCTGTGAACTCACATAAATTCACTGTTTTCATTTTAGTGCCCACTCAAGGGTAGGCTGCCCTGATCTGGGGATCAGCTCAGTATGGCACAACGTTGCCTGTTGGTGGGGAATTGGCTCAGTGGATTCCTGGGAACATGAAAACCTGGGAACATTGCTGAGCAGTGAATCCCACCTGACTCAGGCAGGGGGGTGCTGGGTTAGGAGTCCGTATGAGGGTCGGTGTGTGGCGATGCAGCCCTCTGGCTTCACTTCTCTTTCTGCATCTCCATCCCACCACCTCCTACAAGCCGAACTCGCGCCTGGCCTGCCGTTCCCACGCTGCACTGAAGGGAAACAGCGTTTCTCTCCCTCCGTAGAATAAACCCCTTCTCCTTCCTAACAGCCCCCTCTGTGAAGCCTTCTGGGTTGCCGCGACACCCCAGGATTACCTGTCATCACCCTCAGCAGGTGTTCAGCCCCTCACCTGCCCACGGTCTCCCCTCCCCCAACCTGTCCTCCACCTCACGTCGCACCTTTGGGATCGGCTTTTTCCATCTCCTTTCCACGTGCCCCTCCACCTGGACGCCCCCTCCCCTCAGACCCTTCCTCCCCTCCTCTGGTCTCGAGGAGTCTCGCGGCATTTCCCGGGGCGTTAGCGGAGCCGCCAAGGGTGGGGGGCAGCCTCGCAGAGCTGGGTCCCTCCCCAGCAGGCGGTGAGGGGGGCGCCGGAGCGCAGCAGTCACAGAGACGCCCCGGGCGCCAGCCTGGTCCCTCGAAGGCTCCGCCCCACTGGCCCCGCCCCTCCAGCCCCGCCCCCGCCCTGGCGGCCGCGCGTCCCCGGCAGGCGGAGCCGCAGGAGCGGCGGCGGCGGCGGTGGTGAGGAGGAGGGGAGAGCGGGCTGCGCGGCCGCGACTGCTGGGCGCTGGGCTGGGTGGCGCTTTTTTTTTTTTTTCGCAATTTCCACTAGCGGGGAGCAGGAAACCCGGCGCAGCCGGGCGCAGCGGGTCGCGATGCAGCAGCAGCAGGAGTCGCCCCGGGGCAGCAGCAGCAGCAGCAGCAGAGGCAGCAGCGGGCGGCTTTGAGCCGCCGCGGCCGCCGCTACAGAGGAAAAAGCCAACCCAGCCGCCCGACCCCCGCGCCCATATACCAGCGCCCCGAATCCCGCGCCCAGGTCCCGGCGCCTTGACCCCCGCGTCCGCCTCCGCTAACTTTCACGCTGCCTCGGCGGCCCGGCCCGGCTCGACGCCAATGGGTGAGTGGGGGGCGAACGGGTGCTCACCGCAGCCTGGGGCGGCGCGCCTGTCCCGGGACTGTGGAGCTGAGGAGGGCGCCCTAGGGGCAGGGCCCCGGCGAGTGACACCGGGGTGGGCACCCTGCCTGCCTCGCGCGCTCCTGTTCACTCCCACTCGCGCCCGCGTCCCTGCCGAGCCCGCCGGGCGCCCACTGGAACCCCGCGGGGGCCTGGGTGGAGGAGCGCGGGGGCCGGCCCGGGGCGGCTGGCGTGGAGGGATGCAGGGGGTGTGGTTGGCTTTTCGGGTGGGCGGGGAGAGTTTTGTCTTGGCCATTTTCTCGCCCCCAGCGCGCCTTCCTTGCGCTGAGGGCGGGGGTACAAGGAGCTGGTGGGCTCCGGCCCTGCGCGCCGCTTGCGGTTCCCGCCTGGCCCCGCTGCAGAGGCGGCGGGGGCCCGGGTGCCTTTGCCGGGGGCTGACGTGGTGGTGGGGGGTGGCGGGAAACGCCCCATTACCCGGGCTGGCGTGCAGTCCTAGGGTCTGTAGCGCCTTGACCCGCCTCCCTTGACGTCCCTCTTCCTCCCAGCCCTGACCCCTCTCTGCCAGCCTGCCTCCCTCCAGTCTGGCAAGCTCTCTGCTTGGTGATGCTCAAAGGCCACTTCCCACACCCTCTAAGTCTGCAGGGTTGGGGAACTGGAAAGGGTGATATAGTCCTTGATTTACTGGTCAAAGATCAGTTCTAAGTAGCCAACAAACTGTTAGGTCCCCTGGGTCCCATCTGGTATAGACCCCAGAGTATTGAAGCCACGTTGCCCAGACGAACTGGCACTTTATTGGGCAATGGACTTGAGATTGCCAGGGCTATTAAACGTTTGGGCCACCCAGGTAATATTCTTGGTGGTAGGCAGTCTGTTTTTCATGCCTCTGGCACATTACTTTGAGGTGTTTCTAGGCCAAGTATAGGAAGACTGTAGATTTTAATAAATCATAATGAAGTGAGACCTTTCTGGGTTCAGGTCATAGTATTTAGGTAGGTGAGTCAGACAGTGAATGGCCAGTAGTTAGTGGTGAAGACAGATGCACTGGAAAAGGAGAGGTTTAACCCGGGCAGTTGCTGAGAGTTCAAATCCCATTTGTGGTCATTTTCCAGAAATGGGTTTCCTTTTCCAGAAGTGATGACGATCTGATGGCTTCTCAACTTCAATGTCACTTTTTTCTTAGTGCCCTTCTCTGATCCCTGCACCACTCCTAGTTTAATTTAGTTCCTTTCTGTTACCCTTTCTCCTATAGCACTTTTAAAAAAATAGCACTATTACGTATTTATTTGAGTTTAACATTCTGTCCCCTACAGTAAGCTCCATGAACATGGGGACGTTGCTGTGTTGTGCTGTTTTCTTCAGCACTGTTTTCTTTGGTGCCTGGCACAGCGTAGTCCCTAAATAAATATTTAATGAATGAATGAATGAATGAGGGTGTAGTGGAAGGCAAAACACTTAGCTTGGCACTCTTGTTTTGCTTTGGCACCTAATAAGATAATTTAGTTCGTTAACAAAGTATATACTTGAAACATCACCCATTACTTTCACAACAGATTGGTTTCTCCTGAGGTAACCCCAAATGCTATTTTGATCATCTGTCCTTTTGGGTGGGTCACCTAAAGGATTGCACACATACACACACAAAGATGTTTGATCCAAGCATCTTCTTTCATGGCTGGACTGTGTTTTCTGTATCTCAGTGGGAAGAGGACTGAGTTCTTTTTAAGAAACAGACCTGTAATTTATCTTTCAAGTCTGAACTATTTTCATTATCCAGAACCTCCTAAGAAAATAGAAAGTGCTTCTGCAGTTTATAGCCCTTTAAGGTTTAATCTTTTTTACTGTAATCATTACAAAAGGGAGAGGGGGCGCTGAAAGTGATTTTCAGTTATTTCAGGTGTTAATACTTAGCAGTGCTAAAAGTAAAATGGACACTGTCATTTAATTCATTAAAATGTTTAGAGTGAGATTTGAGATGCTGAAAGTACTTTGGGGGTAAAGATCACATGCTGTTTTCTAAGTTTTTTCAGCAGTGTATTTGTGATGAAGCAGAGTTATTTAACAATTGATGCTGTATGTCTTCTGACGGAGCCACCTAACAATGTTGTTTCTGAAGCAGGTGTGTGTACACACAGGCACACCCCCCTTTCCAGTTCCCCATATCACTTCGGTTTTCAGAAGATTTGTCCAGTTTATTAATTTGATACACTTCCGTTCTTATCGAGTCTGATAATGATTTTTCCCATGATGGATAACACAATAAAGCTGTATTACATAGTCTTTGATCTGAAAAACAACTGCAAAGCATCAAATCCCAAACCCTGAAATGAAGCCAGTTAGTTGTGAAATAGCCTCTTAAAAAGTGCACTCAGAATGTGCCATCTGAGTTTGCAGGAAGATGCCTTCAGTAAATGCAGGGAAAGGCTCTTGTAATTACAACTGCACAAATATTATTACAGCCCAAATCTGTGAGTTGTGGAGGATCTGCAAGCCCCATGAAGGATTTCTGTTTAAAGAATCCCAGAGTAACAACAAAGTGTGGACTGTCGTTAGTGTATTGTATTAGTGTTGGTAGACTGCTTTACGGAGAAGGCAATGGCACCCCACTCCAGTACTCTTGCCTGGAAAATCCCGTGGACAGAGGAGCCTGGTATGCTGCAGTCCATGGGGTCGCACAGAGTCGGACACCACCGAGCGACTTCACTTTCACTTTTCACTTTCATGCATTGGAGAAGGAAATGGCAACTCACTCCAGTGTTCTTGCCTGGAGTATCCCAGGGACGGGGGAGCCTGGTGGGCTGCCGTCTATGGGGTCACACGGAGTCGGACACGACTGACGCGACTTAGCAGCAGCAGCAGCAGACTGCTTTATGTTAAATCAACTAAAGCTGAAATGAATACAATATGTTCAATAAATAGGCTCGAGTTAGAGATGGAAGGCTCCACTTCTTATCTATAATGACCTTTACTTTATCCTCTTCTAGCCATCACAGCTACCTCCTGGTTGCACAGATCTTGCTTGTTTCTTCTCTGACAGCTCTAGTTCTTACTGTGTTATTGATATTCTCTGGTCACCATTTGTATTTGTAATTGTTTTAAAGCCAGTTGCACACAGTGGTCAGTATTTGTCTATTTATCCATCTATCCCTCCGATATTTATTGACCTCCTGCTTTGTGCCCAGCATTGTGCTAGGAACAGACACACAGCACACAGACCTGCAAGCTTGGGTTTCTCATTCTAGTGGGAGAGGTAGGCTAGAGTCCAATACTTACAACAATATGTAATTATAAACCCTGGTAGGTCTTGTGAAAGGAGATTAGAGAGGTGGGATCTGAATTAGGTTGTGGAGGGTTAAGGACAGCATCTTTGAGGAGATTGAGTTGAAATCTGAAAGTTGGATAGGAACCATCACTGCCCTCCTCTCCTTCACCCCCAGGACCACCTGCAGTGGAACAGCCCTGCACTGTGGGCATGCCAGGGGTATCGCAGTGAGAGAGGTTTCCTCTGGATTAGGAGCTGTTAGGAAGCAGGAGTGAGTCCTGATTGGGTGCCTTAGTAACCTTACTTAGAAGCGGGGAAAACCAGAGTAAGGCTGGGATTGGTGAAGAAGCCAGAGTTGGTCCTAGAAGCCAGGACCCAGGGACATTGGGTGACTTTGGTGGTTTGGACAAGTTCCTGCTTCATCTGTGTTCTCACTTGATACTGAGTGGTCTTGTCAACTACGTGATGAGTGGGGGCGGAGAGTAGGACTTGGTGGTGGGGAGATAAGAGCCATCTAGGTATATTTGGGGGTGACTTCCTTAATATCAGCCCATCTAGGGGCTGTTGTTTAGCCTTTACAGAGTGAACAACTTGCACACTCCACCTGGAATCATTCCGGAGGGATAGAGTAAGCTGCTGAAAACCAAGAAGCAGCACAGCTGTTAATGGGAGAGATGGAATGCAGGAAAGTACTGGAATCCTTTCAATGTGAGAGGAGGAGGATCTCTCATACAATGGTACTCAGAGTGTGGTCCCCCAGTCAGCAGCTTCAGCCTCCTGGGATCCTGTTTGAAATACCAGTTCTCTGGCCCTCACTGAGTCAGGAAGGCGAGAGCATTAATGCATTAATGAGCCCTCCAGGGGTTTTGATGCATGGTCAAGGTCAAGTGTAGAACCTCATTGCCTTGCAGATGAGAAGGCTGAGGTCCAGAGTACATGGGTTTGTGGGCGCTCTGGTCATAAAATAATATGGCATTATAACTGATACAGGACCTCAGAGAAGGAGGAGAATGTGCTCCTAGTTTGGAACAAACCTCTCCTGGAGTTATGACTCAGTATTGAGAAATGAAATCATTCCCCTGCTTTTTCCAGCTTCTAAAGACAGCCTGCATTCCTTGGCTTGTGGCCGCATCACTCTCACCTCTGCTTCTGTCCTCATGTTTCCTCCTCTCTTTCTCTGACCCTCCTGCCTTCATTTTATAAGTACTGTTGTATTATACTGTGCCCACCTAGATAATTGAGGATACCCTACCCATCTCAAGATCCTTAACTTAATCACATCTGCCAAGCCCCTTTGCCATGGAAGGTAGCATACTCATGGGTTCTGGGGATTAGGATGTGGACCTCTTTGGTGGAGTATTATTCAGCCTACCACCCTTTTATTCCTCTTTTGAGGCCTGCTCCAAAGGTTGTTTTACAACACTTCATCTTGTGTTAAGTCTGTTCATCTCTAGCTGGGTGTCCCCAACTGCATCATCCTGGCTCATTGCCTGGCATAGGGTAAGTGCCATATGTTAGTGAACGAATGAATAAATGAATAACCCTCTCACCCAAGTGCAGCTACTACTTGAAATTCTCTGAGGCTATTGGCTGCCAGGAGTATGTGTGCAGTTCTATAAAATCCCTCAGGCACAGGGTGCTGACAAGGTCTATTTGCTGACAGTTCCCAGTGGCCTGCACAGCAGCGGGTGAAGAACAGTAATGCCGCATGTGTCACATGGCTTCAACAAAGAGCTACAAGTTTAAGATAGCAAGTTCTCTCTGGCAGTGGTTCTCAACCAGGGGCAATTCTGCCCCCAACCCGTGGGGGGACATTTGGCAGTGTCTGGGGGTGGCAGCTGGTGGGGGAAGCCAGCCTGCTGGCATCTGGTGGGCAGAGGCCAGAGATGCTGCTTCACCTCCTGCAGCGCACCACAGTCTCCTCCACACTTATTCGGCCCCAAGTGCTGGGGAGGCCAGCTCTGGGTGTTACACAGATGGTCAAACACTGTTCCCTTCCTTCATCCTAGCCGCTCTGGAACCTAAGATTTTCCTCTCTGGCCACAGCCTTTGTTTTATGAATGGACCAAGAAGTCGATGGAGAGCAGGACTTTGGCACTTCGTCACTGTTTTGTCCTTTGAGTGGAAAGTGTCTTCACACAGCTTACCCTGCTTCTATCCTTACCTGGATTGTGAAGTTGTTGAACTTCCCTCTCCCATGTGTGGCTCCTCTGATGTTTTGCCTTCCTGCTGGGATGTTCTTAGATGCCAGGTGACAGATAATGGTCCTGCTGCTGCCCACCTATTGGTGCCTGGTTCTGGAGTGCTGGTGGGGCCTTTGGCAGCCATCGACCACACCATCAGATGTGGAACTGAGGCTCCAAGAGGCAATGTGACCTGGGCCCCCAGGTGCAGAACCCAGCTCTCTTTCACTGAGAGAGAACCAGCCACCTGTATCGGTGCTCAGTAAATATCAGGCTACTGATCTCCCCTCCCCCCAGCCCTGCTGCCCCCCCCAGCAATGTGAGGAGCTTTCTACAGCCTGTTTCCTTGAGAAGTTTTTTAAAAACAGCCTTATTGAGATATTATTCACATATCATATAGGTCACCCATCTAAAGCATGCAATTCAGTGTCTGTATATCATGTTATTTGTGAAATTATGGTGTAACATATTTAACAGAATTTGCCATTTTAACCATTTGTGAGTGCACAGCTTCGTGGCATGAAGTGCATTCACGGCGTTGTGCAACCAGTGCTGCTGTCTGTTTCGAAAACTCTTCATCACTCCTCCCTGTAAGTTTGTGACTGGAAGGTTAGAGTCCATGCCCCATCCCCTGGAGGGGTGTTCTTGGACCACGCAGCTGTTTCAGTGGAACACTTGGTAGAAGCCCAAGGATCCCAGCTAAGATTCCAAAGAAATACAGGAAAAGAGAAAGTATGGTTTTGTTGTTTTTTATAATGGTTTTTGCTGATATTTTCTTTGGGGGGTGGGGTACTTCAGTTTTGCTTTGTCCCTCCAGGCAGCTCCCTTGGATCCATCTCTTTCATCCTGTGGGAGAATTGCGACTTACCTTCTGTATCCTGAAGCACTTGTGAGTCAGTGGCTTGGGCAACTTCCTTTGCAATTACTGGGGTCCATTAAGAGTATTTCAGTCATGGGAGAATACACTGTGGTTCCAGACTGGTCTCTGGAATCCACACGTGGGGGTTTGATGGAATGCCACATTTCTTTGCTTATGTCTCTTCAGCTGGCAAAGGTACACTGGCAACTGGTTGGTGATAAGCGCTTGTTTTTCAACTCGATCATTATTTTATGGATAAATACCTTACAGGCAGTCCTGTAGTTCACATTAGGGGGCACTTAAGCAAAGCAAAATGCAGCTTGTGGGCCTTACCTCACTGGTAAACTATGCTTATAGTTAGGCTCAGGAGGAAAAAACACTGATAACAAAAAAATCCTGGGATATTTGTCCTCCCTGAGCAGTATTCACTTGGCAAGAAAAGCTCTGTAAAGGCCTTCGCTTATTTCCTTACAGCGGCCAGGGAAGTGGTGGGGCCACTGCAGGAGGCTGGTCTGTGCCTAGACGCAGGGGATAGAGAGCAAGATGAGTGCTGTTCAGTTCACACTGCTGTTTCTTCCTTAGTGTCTTGGATGAAAGACTATAAATATTTCAGTGCTGATTAATTACTCATTTTGCATAACAAATCTAAGCCCTTAAGCACCCAAGTGTAGCATATATAGACAGTTGAAAATACTGGGTCTTTAAACTTCCACTTCTTAACAGTTAGTGCTCAAACATCAGCCCTGGTGTTTTTGCTGGATTTTTCTGGACTCCTCTAGACTTAGAAAACTTGGGGCCCAGTTCTAGGTCTGGTCCTCTGGGGCTGCACCAGTTTTATCCATCGCATACCCACTCCCCAGGTGAAAAGTCTTTAATTAGCTTAGTGTCCTCTCTAATTATTCCAGCTAGTTCTCCTTTTTGTGCCTGGGGCTAGAAGGAGGTGCTTGAACCTTGTTTTGGGTGAGCGCTAGGAAGGTCTGCTCTGGCTTGCTTTCCCCACCCCGTAGCCAGCCTCTCTGTGGATCTGCATCTTCTATGGCAGGCCCTTCTGGATGCTGCCTTCTTCTGCTTGGGTAGTTTACGTGCTCGCCCAGTTAAATCCCAATTCCGGGTTCCCATATGGTGACTCTGAGTCCCCTGGAGTTGGTGTCACCCTGGAGACACACGAGTGCGTGGTGTGTGCCCACATCTGTGAGGGGAGGGAGTGCCTGGTTCCAGTCCCGTGTGAGTTCTTAAGGAGGGCCTCCTTGGTGCCAGGTGAATGCTGGGTGCTGGGACAGTCCTGACTGGGGTGTAGCCCTGCCCCTGGGATGGGGTGCCTGGGGGCCACTCTTGGGGCAGGTACTATAAATGCAGATGCGCGAAGGTGCCCCATTGCCCGCACTTCCTGGCTGTCTTGACCAAGGGATGATGGGTGTGAGGTGTGGTGCTAGAGCTGTCAAAGATGAGCCCGCCCCCCCCCCACCCCCCTGAGGGACAGCTCCTGGCTTTGCTGGGCACCCTTATGCTTCTGAGTGAGTCACGGCTATTTTTACCTTTTGAGACCCAGAGTTGTCTAACTGAACTTGGTTTCTCCTTTTGAGTTGGCACCACTTAAAAAGCGTGGATGTGACTGGGGGCACTTGGAGGGGTTGATGATAGCGCGCCGTGGGGGCAGGGTGCAGTTGTGACATTGTCTGGGTCTTTTAGGGAACCTGTGGGTTTTTAAATGGAGGAAGAAATGAAGACATTGTGAAAATCAGCCACCGCCTGGCCGGACGAGTTAACCGCCGGAGCCAAGTGATGTCGGGGAAGGGGCAGGGGACTGTGGCTGCTATGTGCTTGGGCTCCCTCTCTCCACCCTCCCACCCTTTCTCTTCTCTTCCTCTCCTCTCTTGCTCTCCCCCTCACTGGGTCGCCTTTCCTTCTCTCCCCCAGCCCTCCCCACACCTTCTCTGTACCCCACTCTCATCTCTCCCCAGCCTTTCTCTTCCCTCGGCCCTCTCTCTCCCCTCACTGCCCACCCACCCATTCGAGACTCACCTCCTGCTCATTCCCCGTTTCCCTTCAGGCCTCTTTTGTTGCCCCCTCCACTTCTTTCCTTCTCTCTTCCCCACAGCCTCCCCCACTCTGCCCCCCCACCTCGTCTCTCCCATCCCTGTCCCATTCTCCTCCAGGTCCCTCTGTCCACACCTTCTCTCCTCCTAAGGGGACCTCCCCTTACCCTCTGTTTGTGCTTCGCCTTCTTACCCCGCTTCCTTCCTCCTTCTGCTCCCTTTCTTCCCACTCTTCGTCCTCCCCGTCCCCTAACTCTCCCCCAACTTTCTCCCCTTCAAACCCTCTCTCCCCTCCCCCCCCTCCCCCCCGTTCTCTCCCGCCACTCTGTGGTCTCCTCCCCGCTAGGCCCACATTCTCTCCCGCAAGCCCCTTTCTCTCCTGAAATCCGGCATGTCTCACAGCCCTCCCAGTTCTTCCCATAAACCTTCCCCATAGGGTACTGCCCCTGCCTCAGCATCTTCAGCTGAGAGCAACACCTCCTTCGTGGATGAAGCCATTGTGTATTAGTGTCCTCTAAGGTCAAGATGGCCACGTGAGGATGTGTAGAAATGGCTCCCGCTCCACCGCAGACACTGGGCAACCGGTTCGCTGCCAGTGAGGACAGTCGTCTTAAAGGATAACCTCTTCTCCAACAGTGGTGCAGGGGGCTCCATCCCTGACTGAGGGGAGAGGCAGATTCTAGGATGGATATGTCTTCTTCTAGTTCCAGCATTCTGTAACCCTGAAAAGTTTTTTTGTTATAAATAGTAACTCTATAATAGAGTTCAGAAAATAGGAAGCAGGACAATTTAAATTGAGTGCTCATACAGTACTCCAATACAAGCACTTTCATTGTATCTTTGTGTGTGTCTTTTTAGGGGCTTCCCTAGTGGCTCAGTGGTAAAGCATCCATCTGCCAATGCGGGAGATGTGACTTTGATCCCTAGGTCCGGAAGATGCCCTGGAGAGGGAAATGGCAACCCACTCCAGTATTCTTGCTTGAGAAATCCTGTCAACAGAGGAGCCTGGTGGGCTACAGTCCATGGGGTTGCAAAGAGTCAGACACAACTTAGCTACTAAACAACACCAACATATATATCTTATATATCTTTAAACTTTTTACTATATACTTGTAGATAATATTAATATATGTAGTATATATAATTGTACATCCTGTTTTTTTTTTCTATGCCATAATCATCTCCAAAGCTGGTGTTTGTAGTAGCTGAATATGTGAGTTCCTGAATCCTAGCTTATGGAACCATTTCCCTACCATTTGAGCATTAGGTTGCTTCCATAATCTTGATATTATAAATAAAGATGGGATGGACACCGTTTTCCTTTTTATCATTTAAGGAAACCAGATTGCAGGCAGGGTGACATTCCACATCGGTTCTTTGTTTCCATAGCCTCCATGTGACTGGAATGGCCCATGCTGATGATAATGACGATACGTCCATGAGGGTCAATTACTGCATGTGCACTGGCAAGGTGCGTGCCATCCCTGTGTTTGCTTTCAATTTTAGTTCAAGAAACTGCTCACATGGCTTGTCATCCCTTCTGTGCCATATGTGCTGTGTGTGTCTGTAAGTGACACAGGGACGGGGAGAGAGGGAGATGTCTCTGAAGGAGACTGCCGGTGGGACTTTGCTGTTCCACAGCGTGTACCTGTTGCACTGTGCCATTTGGAGATGATGAATCCTGGTTCAGTGCTCAGGCATGAGAGAACGGGATATACACAGGGAAAGGTAAAACCCTCGGAGACTTGCTTCCTTCTCTACTGTCTCTTTCTTTCCATCCTTCCTCTTGCCCTCCTTCCACTTTACGCCCTGACTGACTTTTTAAAGGGTTTTAGTGTCCCAGAACTGCAGGGGAAATGGTGTCCTGAAGGTGCTGGGTCATCAATGGGCCTTCTCTTTTGGCTGGGCTGTGGGTCCAGGTCTCATGCTGACAAGGGAAAGGTTGTGACTGTAACCTGCTGTGACTTCCTAGCTTAGCTTTATGTCATTGTCATATGCTCTCTTGAAAAAATTGGACTTTTAGCTTCAAAGGACATCAGATAAGAGTGGCTAGAACCCCAGGATCCAGGCTGGATGAACCATCTTGAACTCTGCGTTCTTGACGCATCAGTATGAGTGAATGGACAGCACTGTGTAAAGCATTTGCTCCCCAGCCACCCAAGTGCACGTCAGATGCTAGCTCGTGGGCGGCCAAAAAGAAGCTGAACATTTATGATGCCTTTTCAAGGCCAAGTGTCCAGTGTCTGTGAAAGTTCTAAACTTCATGATAGTGTATTAGGAAGCCTTGATCACTAATGGGTACCAAATCCTTTTTCACTTTGTTTCATTTTTAAGTTATGAACATAACCAGACTGTACTGCAGGACAGACAAGACAGTTGATTCATTACTGCCATTTATATTGGAATTTGATTAGGTTCTACAAGTCTTTATTAGGTGTGAGAGCTGATATAACCAGAGGGACACGGATGTCTAAAGTTTCCCTCAATGACACATTTTGGTTAATTCTCATTTCCCTAATTACTTGGGAGATTGTGATGTGATCATTTCATGAACCACACAATGAAATAAGCAGTTAAACTGGACAGTGTTAGTTTGAACAAGTTTTGTTTCTCCCCAAAGAAGGAAAGATGTCCATATGAGGAACACACATCAAGTTAGAAGACAACTCTCTGAGATAACAGTTGTTAGTTGGTCTCTGAAACTCCCTCCTTGCTGGAGGCTAAGAGAAACCAAATAGAACAGGGTTTCTCAGATGAGTAAGGCTGGAGTTCCTTTCAGGGAGGTATTTCAAGACTCCCTCTTTGCCTTGAACTTTAAAAAATGTTTATTTATTTATTTGGAGTAAAATATACATGACAGAAAATTTACCATCAATTTTTTTTTTTATCGTGGTGACATACACGGAATGTGAAACGTACCATCCTAACTGCTTCTAAGTGGACAGTTCAGTGGCATAAAGTACATTTACCTTGTTGTACAAGTGTCACCACCAGCCATCCACAGAACACTTTCTATCTTATAAAACAGAGACTCCACACCCCTTCAACAGCCACCCCCATTTCCTGCTCCCCAGCCCCTGGCAACCAGTGTTCTCCTTTCTGTCTCTGTTTGCTTGACTACTCCAGGGACCTCATTTAAATGGAATCGTACAGCGTTTGTGCTTTTGTATCTGGCTGATTTCAGCTAGTGTGGTGTCTTCAGGGTTCACTCATGTTATAGCATGTGTCAGAATTTCATTCTTTTTTAATTGCCTAAAACTTTGTAATAATGATGCGGCTTGAAAAATAGGCACTTAACTAGATATATGCTCCTTTTGCTTTTAGCTCATTTGGAAATATAAACCTGCAGTATCAACCTGAAGCTCATTTGGAAGTATAAACTGATTCACAAATGAAGGATGAATTAACCCAATAAAGCTCAATCAACACTAATAGGAGACACAATGACATGTTTCAGAGATGCCATTGTTGCTTGCAAGGCGGCTGGGTGCACACACTTGATGTGGGGTGCAATCTTTTGACTTTACTTGGTCATCTCATCTCTTCCCTCTTCAAACCAATGTGAGAATCCTTCCTTCACACAGTGCTCTCTGAGGCCTTTTCATGGCATGCTGTGCATGAGAACCGATTCTGAAAGTTGAGAGGATATTTGATCCACATAGACCACGTGTGGGTGTGGACAGTGTCAAGCATTGGTAGAAAATAAGTCCTCATAAGCCCACCCCTCAATGTGCACTGTGGCTCTGTCCTGTCCCCCTGCCTTCTTGAGAGGAGATGAACATCAGGAGCCTTTTAAAAAATCATATTTCCCTTCTTTTTAAGAACTAGTTTGATCATTTCCATATGAATCTCCTAAAAACATTTTGTCTGGTTTTGCTTGGTTTTAATTTTATGTAACCAGCATGCAGACCACACAGAGACCTGTGACCGGCTGTTTCTCGTTTTGTACTTCATCTCTTTTCCCTGTCTGATCTTCCATTGTTTGAATGTGCCATTGCGGCTTTTGTGTTTCACTTGTGATGGACTTTTGCATTGCTTCCAGTTTTTGCTACTGTGAATGCGTGTCCTGTCACCATTCTGATCATTGTCTCCAGGTGCCCGTGTGAAATACGTCCTTGAAAGGTGTATGACGAGGAGTGATTTTGCTGGGTTGCAAGTTGGTGGATTTCCAAAGTGGTTGTACCAGCATGTTCCCAACAAAGGACTGAACAAACTAATAATGAAGGAGAGAACACCGTATTCATTGAAGAGAGGATGTGAGCTTTAGAAGAGAATGCCTAATTGGTTTTCACAATGTGTGTTCCCAGAGTATAAACATTTCTGCAGCTCCCATGTTGCTCAACATTTGGCCACCTCTGTGTCTATCATCACATCTCCTTCTCTATCTCTTGAGCCTCCCTCTTCCATCCTTTAAAGACCCTTGTGATGATGCTGGTCTCCTCCAGATCATCCAGGATAATCCCCTCATCTCAAGATCCCCTCATCTCAAGCTTAATCACATCTGCACAGTCCCTTTTGCTAGGTTAGATCACATACTCACAGGTTCTGGGAATTGGGGAGGGCGTTATGATGTCTACCATGGACGGAGGGAAGGGCTCCATTTCTAAAGGAGGAAAGGGATGCTTGGAGATGATAGTCTCTACTGTATCACATGACTGCATTTTTTCCCATTTCGTGCCCATGGATATTTAAAAGTATTAAATTGTCAGAGCTGGTGAACTTGCTGAAGATGGGACTTTGTTTTCTTGTACTTTGTGGTTCTGGGGGTTTGCATATCTAAATAATCACAAAAGAAAACTTTTTGAGGTCTACGTCTTCTCTCACGAGTGAGCGTCCTCCGTCCATCTTCTGTTGGCCGAGTTCCTTTCCCGAAGGCCACTTCCCTGTTGTTATGCTTGTAGTTTCCTCAGAAAAGCTAACAGCGCCACTAGCATCACTAGGATTAAATGCGTGGTGAATGTTTTTATTGGCACAGAGTAGAGGCTCAGATGAGTTACAAATAGACAACAATAAAAGGCCACACTGGCACACTGCCACAGCCCGCTTGTGTGTGAAGACCCCCTCATCATATATTTTGTGCCCACAGTAGGTGCACTGATCAAATACCTTCCTGGTATCTTTTGCCCCTCACAGATTTTTTGGGCATGTGCTACGAACTGAATGTTGAATGTTTTTGTTACTACAAAATTTGTATGTTGAAACCCTTGATCCCAAATGTGATGGAATTTGGTGGCGGGGCTTTTGGAAGGTTATTAGATCATGGGAGTGGAACCTTCATGGGAAGGCAATGGCACCCCACTCCAGTACTCTTGCCTGGAAAATCCCATGGACGGAGGAGCCTGGTAGGCTGCAGTCCATGAGGTTGCTAAGAGTCGGACACGACTGAGCGACTTCACTTTGACTTTTCACTTTCATGCATTGGAGAAGGAAATGGCAACCCACTCCAGTATTCTTGCCTGGAGAATCCCAGGGACGGGGGAGCCTGGTGGGCTGCCGTCTATGGGGTCGCACAGAGTCGGACACGACTGAAGCGACTTAGCAGCAGCAGTAGCAAGAAGAGAGAGAGAGCTTGCTTCCTCTCTCTGTCCCCAACCCCACTCCACCATATGAGGAAACCAGGAAGAGGCTTCTCACCAGAACCTGACATGCTGGCACCGTAATCTTGAACTGTAGCCCTCCAGAACCTTCGGGAATACATGTTTGTTTAAGTAACTTAGTTTATGGTATTCTTCTTCTAGCACCCCAGACTAAGACAGCATCGAGAGGAGGAGGGACCATGAGAACTATGGTGGGATCTATTTACCAGTCCTTGAGTTTGTCTCTCTGGTGGAAAACTGCAAATATTTATATCAGTGTTAAGAGATACACAGACATTTTGGAAAATAACCCAGTTTGAATCATCTGAAATGATAAAATTTATCTTCTGTCAGAATGTGGAAATAACATAAATCAATACTTATCTCTCCAGTGAATTCAGAGCATCTTAAAATGGAGCACTGGACTCAGTCGTGTGGACCAAAAGCAGGGGCTGAGAACACTGGGCTAATGAGTAAGAAGGTTGTGGGAAGGATCCTTGCTGTGGGGGGTGTCCTGGAAATTCAGTGTAGAAAATAATCTCAGGATCTTTGGAGCTGTGAGAGTCATACCAGCTGTCTCAAAGTGCCCTGAGGTGTTTTACAAATCTGGAACCACTCATGTCATGTTTGAGACTCAGATTGAGTTTTCTCATGACATTTTAGATCCCCAGCTGCTCTGAAATGCTGGGTCTTGGGGAAACCTTGGGCTGCTGTTCTTGTTTTGCTGCAGTCGTGGTACGTCTGTTCAGATGGGCCAGCATGGGGGTTCAGTTTGTCGTGTTCCCTACCATGCCCTGTTGCCTCCCAGACACAAGCGGGACTGACAGTCTGTTGCTAATCAGGCTTGTGTCTTTGTTCTCATGCTCTTGGGTAGCCTGTCTCCACCCCAGGAGACCACTGAGTGGGCCTTCAAACACCCCCAACCTCAAGAGTTTGAATTCTCTCCTGAAATTACAACCAGATTGTCTCTGCTTGATGGGGCAGAAGTACTTTTACAGACAAAGTTGCTAAAACTTTGCAGGTCACCAGTTCCTCTAGATGGAACTGCTCTTTAATGATGGACTCCAGGTCACTCTCCTTTGGATGTCCCAGTTACACCCCGCAGGATTGATATGTTGGTTTTCATCTGATAACCTTGGGCCCATCGTGTGTTTGCCTGGCCCTCGAGTGAGAAATCCAATAGTTTCCAATATCCCAGGCTCTCCCTACTCATCTGAGATTTCATTTGAGCACCTAACACCACCAGTGTCTGCTGCACTTTCTTTAGACCATTGTTGACCTTGGCTGCTGACACGTGTGTGTTGGCTCTTGACTGGATGTACCGTGGGAGTCGCTGTTTTAAAATCAGTGGTCCTGTCAAGAGCACCAGGTGGTGGAACTTCCGTAGCAGGAAAAGATATTTAAAGGTGCAGCATGACTGGAGAGTTCTGAGTCAACCCTTTTAGGGGTGGGATATAGAGAAGTAAAACCAGGGCCAGTGTGGGGAGTGCTGTGGAAAAGCGAATGTCCTTGCTCCTTGACAAGGTGGGTGAGTGGGGTGCGGGGGGAGGGGCAGGGGGAAGGGTAGGGCCTCGTCTGATTTCTGTGTTAGCTCAGGTCCCTGTCTAAAAGTTTTAGGAATCTTCTTTGTTTTCTCTCCTGCCATCAAATGCTTCCTTCTGATAATGGGAGGGGAGTTGCTAAGTCGATAATATGTCAAATTTCTGTGCACCAATTTTGCTATGTGAGGTAGGGAAGACTTTGTGTGGTGCTGACTGAGGAGCCTGCCAGTCTCATGGCCCCATGAGACTCAGTCTGCTGGCTCCCACAGCACCATTGTGGGCACCTTCCTATCGCCGCCCTGCCCTCCTTGGTCTCTGCTAGGTCTTTGGTCTCTTCTGTCTGTATTGTCCCAGGCATGGTCCTGGGGAATCTTGGCTCTCAGCCTGGAGCTGATGAGTTCTTGCTTAGGAGGTGAAAGGGAAGAGCACGCTGGGCTGGACTAATCCACGCATGTGCCAGTCAGGAGATCACTTCCCTGGGTTTATAGTTATGAACAGGAAGAAGCTGCCAGTTGGGCATGAGTAATTTATTTTTGAGGAGAGATCATGAGACATCTTATTTATCTTTGCTTTACTTGATCTGCTGGAAAACACAAGGACATCCGATTTGTTGTAGCTAGACATCACCCTCCTTCCCCTTCCTCCCTCCTCCCCACCCCTGACTCGAATATGAATGCTTCTGGATGCGCAGGAGAAGGGTCACCATTTGAGGAGAGGGCACTGGGCATGTGCTGGCTCAGGAGGCCCCACCAGGGACCACAGGGACCCCATAAATCTTGCTCCGTGGACTGTCATTCCTTTAGTGCCAAGTTGAAGACCATGGCTGTCTCCTCCATGCTGGTATCCCTGCACCTGGCTGTTGTCTCAGCCAGAATGAGCAGTAAAAGAAAAATATCTATCAAATGACTATAAACAAGGGATGATGTATGACTCTCAGGCCAGAGTCTCGTTTCCCCAAACTGGGCCAGAAATTGATCTTTAACGGCATCGCTTATTCCTGTCTCCTCCGCACATTGCATGTGATCAAGTGCCAGGGAGAGAGTCAGTGCTGCTTAAGAGTCTTCTCTGCCATTGGCCTATTGTTTTGTAAGGTGTATTCATGTTTTTGAAAGCATTTCTCTTTTGAAAGACCTCAAAAAATGGATAATGATGATCTGTGACGTGGTCTCCGTAGAATCTAGCCAGCATGACAGCCCTTGGGCCCAGACCCCTTCAACTGCACACACAGCATGCATCTTCCTGGGGTTCTAGATCAGCCATTAGTAGACACTTGTGTCACAATGAACTTGTCAAGAGAAGACCAGTGGTGGCTCCTGGTGCGGGGCGTGCTCTGTCCTTGGGGCAGCTAGCAGGCTGGCTTGCTCTACTGCTCCTCCGAGGTTCCTTGCCCTGGGTCCACCCCAGCAATTTTCTCCTTGATCTTTCTCAGTTGTGGTCTGCATTCAGGCTTGCCACACTTCCGTCCGGGGACATAATGAAGTGCGTGCAGGTGCCCTGGGCTGTGCAGAGTGGAGCTGCGATAAGGGAGCCTGCAGGCGCATTTCTGCAGGGCTCTCATCCTGCATTTTAGGGAAGTGTCACTGGTCCCCTGTACGCCCTGAGCCACACAGTGTTTTTCTTCTCTTTTCGTCTTGCTGGACTTTATTGTTAGCCCGACCCCAGTCTCTGACTTTTTGCTTCTGGATGCTTTTCTTCCTCCCTAGGGAGTAATTGCTTAGAAAATGCCCTCTTGTCAAAAACATAATATCTCCAATATCATAAATTGGTGGTGAAAACTCCCCTCTCACTTGGCTTGATAGTTTCACCATGGCTAGTGGAGAAGAGATAGCAGCATGATTTCCAGTCCCTGTGGAAGCCGAAGGGGTCAAGCGTGAGAACACTCATTGGGGGCCCAACCCACTTTCCTCAGGCACTTTAATCTTTTAATGTGTTCATGCTTTGGAGAATTATAGGGGCCATATGCAGCTTCCCAGGTAACCAAGACTTGCTAAAAATAGAGCTTAAATGGCCTCACTTTTCTGGCATTGGAAATCATGGCTTTTTATTTTTAGGCCAGCTGGTGTTAGTCCTAACTATTGTCAAGCCTGGGGAAGAGGAATCACTGAGCAAGACCATTGCCAGTTGGATGCTGTTAGAGTTTGAGCCCTCACTCCCAGCCAGTTGGAAGGAGGATCCAAATCTATGGAAAGATAGAGACTGACTGCCATGTGGCTTCCCTTCCTTACCCCACCCTCTATTCGGGAGAATTCTGCTTGCATTTAGGGTATTTGTTACAAGAAAAATAGGTTGAAAAGAGTGAATTCTGGCACTCGGTAAGTTTATAGCACTGGTTAAACCAAAAACTGGCACAGATGGGAATGCAACAGTTTTGAGGCCATTGGGAAGCCACACTGAGACTCCCACCCTCGCACTGTGGCATTGGGGTGGTCGCAAATGGAAATTGTTATCACCATACTTAGTTGTGAATTGATGAATTCAGTTATAGGTAAGAATAGGTTTAACTTCCATTGCTCATTTCTTAAGTAATCTCATTTTACTATCCCCATTCTTGCCCACCTTCAGTTACAGAAATAACTCTGAGTGGGTTTTCTTTTTAGAGATCTGTGTCAAGCAGATACCTCATAAAAATGGCACAGGCGAACTGTTCCGTTTAGAATGGCCCTGTGACACAGGACCATGTGTGTTTGCCATCCCTGGGCACTGGTTTCTTTGGAGGAAAGGTCTAAGAGAATGGAGGCCAGTGGCAGCCAGGGCACGGAGCCAGGCCTTCCAGAGAGGCAACTGGAAAGTGCTGTGGACTTTGCATGGACAGTTTACTTAAGTTTGATAGCCACTTGTATTTATTTCCTATCACTGCCATAATAAATTTCCACAAAATTAGTGGCTTAAAGCAACCCAAATTTATCATCTTACTGTTCTGTAGGTCAAAAGTCTGATGTGGCTCTCACTGGACTAAAATCAGTGTGTTCCCAGTTCCTTTCTGGGAACTCTAGGGGAAATTCCCTTCCCTTGCCTTTTCCAGGATTTAGAGACCACTCATCTTCTTGGCTCATGGCCCCCTTTCTCCATCTTTAAAGCCTGCAACAGTGGGTCCTGTTCTCCTCATGTTGTGTCACTGCCACCTTCTCTTTGCCCCCAGTTTAGACTTCTAAGGAGCCTCAGGATTATATTCGGTCCACTGGTTAATCTGGGCTACTCTCTGTATTTTAAGGTTAGCTGATTAGGAACCTTAATTCCATCTGCAACTTGAAGGTCCCTCTCATGTGTTCTCAGGTTCCAGGGATAACAGTGTGAGCATCCAGGGGGGAGGGTGGGCACTGCTCTGCTGACCACACTGGGTGCATTGTTTTTCCTGATTTCCACATCTGGTCAGGCCAAAGGGCAGTCATTTTGGTGGCAGCCTGTGTGGGAGATGGCTTCCATCTTTGCAGAGTTTGAGGAAGTTGAGAAGGAGATTTCTCTTAGCCTGGCAGACGGTGAAGATTCTCAGATACCTTGTTTCTTTGTAGGCCTGCCCTGGAGTCTTGATGATCCAGCTAGGACTGTCACTTAGGGCTACCCTCCCAAGGGTGCGGGGGTCAAGGGTGGCCTTGAAGGCAAGCAGGGAGTCGGGATGGCTGGGAACAGCTGGGTTGAGCGAGAAGAGAGTAATGAGGAAGCAGGGGGACGAGGACAGGAAATGACAGACGAGTTTGCCCCTTGGGAGGAAGAAAATAGAAGATGGGGTTGATTACATCTGGCCCGAAAGAAAATAAAAGCTTGGGCTTTTTTGTCATGTATTTTGTGTTGATTTCACTGTTGAGTCAGCTTGGAGACCTGGGTCACGTTTTGGGCATCCAGTACACTCCAGCCCTGAAACCCCCTAGGGGTTCACTGTGGACACTTGGTGGCCCAGGGGAGGGTTGTCACTGCCCAAAGGGCTCTCTCTGGAGAGCAGAGTGGCTCAGCTCGAGACCCCATCCCAGCGGTGCTCCGCCCTGGGGAGTGTAGACGACCCGGCGCATGTGCAAGGGACCGCAGATGTGTTCTCAGCAATCCTAAGAAATGATCTTAGTTGTAAACTGACCTAGACTGGTTTGGCGTTTGAAGACTTGTCAGATTATTTTGGGAAACAGTTTATGGGAACCTTGTGTGTTCTTTCCCACAGTCACATGACTGGGAGGTATGTTACAAGGAGAGCAAGTCTCAGACCGAATGGGGCCGCTCATGTGGCCACTTGTCAGCAGGCAGGCTCATGGAAAGCCCACCTGTCCCTTAGGCTCAAGCTCGCTGGTCAGGCGAGAGACAGTCAAGGCAGATGTTGTGGTCTCCACTGGGAGGACTCCCCCAGTGCACTGGGAGGGGACAGGTCCTTCTTTCATGGGCAACATGAACCCTGATGGAGTCCTGGCCTCCCTTCCCTCAGTGGGTGGACTGCTGGTCTTCCTCAATTCTTATTTGTGGTTCTTGCTAAGGTTCATGTGCCAGCACATTTTCACTCCATCCAGAGAACAGGGAGCTAGTAGTGTTCAGTTCACTTATGTTAATTGGCTAACTCTCAGGTAGATGGAAAATCCCGTGGACGGAGGAGCCTGGTAGGCTGCAGTCCATGGGGTTGCACAGAGTCGGACACGACTGAGCGACTTCACTTTCACTTTTCACTTTCATGCACTGGAGAAGGAAATGGCAACCCACTCCAGTGTTCTTGCCTGGAGAATCCCAGGGACGGGGGAGCCTGGTGGACTGCCGTTTATGGGGTCGCAGAGTCGGACACGACTGAAGCGACTTAGCAGCAGCAGCAGGTAGATGGACTCTGCTAAGTTTTTCAGGTGCTACCCACCCGTCCCCCACCCCACCATCATCCCTGGAGTGTTCTTTTCTCTCTTTTTTTGGTCAGATTTATTGCTGATCTGCAGCTCTGGTTTATTTTTTATATAATTTTATTTTTGCCTGTGCTGGTCTTTGTTGTTGTGTGGGCTTTTCTCTAGCAAGTGAGGGCTGCTTTCTAGTTGCAGTGCATGGACTCTCATTGTGGTGGCTTCTCCTGTTGTGGAGCGTGGGCATGGGCATGTACGCTTCCGTGGTGGCGGCTCCTGGGCTCTAGAGCACAGGCTCAGTAGTTATGGTGCACGGGCTTAGTTGCCCCGTGGCCTGTGGAATCTTCCTGGACCAGGGATTGAACCCATGCCCCCTCCATTGGCAGGCGGACTTTAATCCACTATACTACCAGGTAAGTCCCGAAGTATTCTTTTCTGATTTGGGTTCTTCACATAGGAACTGACCACCTTCAGGGTAAGAATTTGTGTCCACACATCTGTATGTTACACTTTTTTTTTTTAATGAGGTATTGATTAAGCAGATTATTTTTAACTTCTAATTTCCTTTTAGACTTAAGGAAAGGATACAAAAATAATATGGTTTCCATATACCTCCCACTCAGCTTTCCCTAATGTTAACACCTTGTATGATACAGTATTGTTATCAGAACCAGGAAATCAACATTGGTGTAATACTGTTAATATTTACTAAGAGTTTTATTTAATTTCACCAGTTTCCACTGATGTCCTTTTTTTGGGTTCTAGAATCCCATTCAGGGTCCTATCTTGCCCTGAGTTGTTACTTCTCCTTTGTTTCCTGCAATCTGTTGGCAATTCCTTGGTCTTCCCTCATCTCTCATGACCTTGACAGTTTTGAAGAGTATTGATCAGTATTTTGTTGAACATCCCTCATAGTGAATTTTCTTGTGGTTGGACTGAGGTCATTCTTTTTATGGTGGCAAAATATCAATAACATAATGATGGCCGTTTTAGCTATTTTAAATATAGAAATCAGTGGCATCAAGTACATCCACAGTGTTTTGCCACCATCCCCATTCTCTATTTCCGTTGTTCTCCAGTACCTATCCCTCCAACCCCTGATAATGCTTATTCTACTTTCTGTCTCTATGATTCTGCCTGTTCTAGCTCCCTCATCTCAGTAGAATCGTATAATAATTGTCCTTTTGTGATTGCCGTCCTTCATTCACCTAATGTCCGCAAGGGGCATCCATGTTTAGCACATGCCAGAACTTCATTCCTCTGTATAGAGAGACTGCACTTTGCTCATCCATTCACCAGCTGACCGACGCTTGCTTCCACCTTTGGGTGTTGTGAATAGCAGTGCTAGAAACATGGGTATTTAAGTCATTGGTTCACATTTTCAAAAGGAATATGGCGAAACTGGAAAAGATACAGCTGGAGCTGGCAGGAGAAGGTACTCTTCTGTTTCTCCTGTGCCCTGTGGGATGAAGGCTTCCACAGGAGAGAGATTGGGATGGGGCTGGGCAGTGAAAGGGCAGGGGACTCAGAGGCAGGTGCTAGAAGGTTGAGAGGCCAGCAAGAGAGAGGAAGCCAAGCTGTCATACTTGGCCAGAGGTGCCACCACTGAGGGATGGCCTAGAAGGTTCCAAGCAGGAGCATTGGACAGAGTCAAAGGCCAAGGGGAAGAGGGGGTAGTTCATTCCTTACCACCTGGAGCCAGGCAGGAGGGAACAGGCACAGGCCAGGCTGGAAATTTAGTTCACTTAGTATTTCTTTTGTTCTTTTTCAGATTTTAAAAAATATTTATTTATTTGACTGTCCTGGGTCTTAGTTGCAGCATGTAGGATCTCTGATCTTTGTTGCAGCAGGCAGGATCTTTAGCTCCTGCATGTGAACTCTTAGTTGCGGCATGTGGGATCTAGTTCCCTGACCAGGACTCAAACCCGGGCTCCCTGCATTGAGAGCTTGGAGTCTTAGCCACTGCACCACCAGGGAAGTTCCTCTTTTTCAGATTTTTGTGACCTTATCTCCCAGTAAGGAATATGTTTTACATTGCAACCTGGTGCACACACTCATCCTTAGTACAATTGAAATACTCATTTCACTGAAAACATTTACTACATGCAATGTTTTCTGATATTTTTTTCAACACTGTTGCATTTAAAAAAAAAAAAGGCTTATTATGACCTGGTTTGCCCTTGGCTTGAAAACACAGTGCTGTATGAAGCCCCACATGCAAAGTTCTTTGTGCCAGTTAGTTTTTCTTTGGGTCCTGCCACCACTTCTGTGAATACTGTAAACTATATAGTTTGATCGTGTTTCCCTTTTTGATTTGGCTCTTAGAAAACTAAAAGCCAATTGGCTTGACCAAGTGGTTGGTCTCTATATGATAATCATATACCATACCTACTGATACCTTAACTTTTCCTGGCTCTTTACCTTTTAACTGTATTTTTTCTGATCCTAATTATTCAATATATTTTAATTTTACTACATGAATTCTTGAGAGCTGCTCCAACCTATGTGGAATGCATTAAGATATGATGATGGAATACCTAGGAAATCATTGAGAACTTTGAGAAAAGCTTTGGAGGCATCTTCCTCTTTAGAGACTTTTTCAAAGCAAGGTCTGAACTTATTTTCCTTTAGCTCTATGACTATCTGATTTGTTTTTCAGGCCTTTGATTCTTTGTTTCAGATTATCTAGAAAGCATTTCCACCCCCCTCTCTTTTTTCTTTAAAGAAATTTACTACAGTTACAGAAGTAGAATTCAGAAAGTTTAGTATTGATGTGGAGAAAAGGTGTCATTTTTTTCTTTAAAATAGGAATATTTTTACTTACACTCACATTTCTTAGAATGGTGTGTGTTTATGTAGACGTTTTTATTATAGATTTTAGCCTCCTCTTTAAATCAGTAAAGTATTATGAACATTTGGTTTCCATTCTTTAAAATACATTGAAGCATAATTGATTTACAATGCTGTGCTAGTTTCAGGTGTACAGTGCAGTGATTCAGCTGTGTATTACATATATGCGTGTGTGTGTGTGTGCTTAGTCATGTCCAACTCTAATGACCTTATGGACTGCAGCCTGCAGGCTTCTCTGTCCATGGAATTTTCCAGGGCAGAATTCTGGGGTGGGTTGCCATTTCCTTTTCCAGGGGGTTTTCCTGACCCAGAGATTGAACCTGCATCTCCTGAATTGGCAGCTGGATTCTTTACCACTGTGCCACCTGGGAAGCCCATATATATGTGTGTGTGTGTGTGTGTGTGTGTGTTTCTTTTTCAGATTATTTTCCCTTATAGGTTATTACAAAATATCAAGGTCCTTGTTTGTACTTTTTTTTTAATCCCAGAAATGTCTCAATCAAGCACCCTATTCCTGTAGAGATTCCCCTGCCTCCTCTCTGCTCTTTATCCCCCTTCTTGCTTGGCCATCTAACTGGTTTGTCTGCCACCTACAAATTCTGTCCATGGATCCCGCTCCTGCCACAGGTGTCTTCCGAGAACCTTTGTGTGTGGTTGTATCTCCCTTCTGCTCCCAAATCTCTGGTCCCTCCTTGGGCTTGCAGATCCCACAGTCTATTGAGCTTGTATCAAGGCTGGAACCCACCTTACCCCATGAGTAGCAGCATCACTTTCACTGCGGTCCCCTCCACACCCCCAGATCAGAAGGCTTTGAAGGAGGATGAAGCGAGCAGCCCATCTGATGCACCTGGACCTCTCAAGAGGCCGTGAAAGCAGAGGAGGACGAGTTTGGAGAAAAGTCGGTTCCTGGATGAACTTTTCACTAACCAGATGAGGGCTGCCCATGCTGAGCTGCTCTTGCCTTTGTTTGAAGTGGTGAAAGGAAGTAAGAACTGTCTTGGCGTGGAAGGTCACTACTGCCAAGAAGAGAGGTCTCAGGCTTTCTGAGACTTGTTTATCATTTCATTCTGAAAAAACATCATTACTTTTTTGCTCTATATATGGAATCTACCTTAACATAATCAAAAGCAGGGTTTTTTTTGAGGGGGGGTGATATAGTTGATTGAGTATTTGAAATTCCTCAGAAGATGTCTCCTTTCTTTTCTTTCTTTTGGCAGTTATTGATTTAGAAGTGAGCTAGAAGCATCTGACAGGAACTGTCACTAACCCACAGTGAAGTTAATTTTATTTTGGTTACATGTAATTATTTCATGTTTGCTTCTGTGCAGAACAGTGGCAATAGATTTCATCTCCTTCCCCCTCCTCCTCCCGCCCCCGAAAGCTTTCCTTTTAGCTGCGCAAATCTTTCTCTCTCTGTGTTCCTGTGCTATGATGAGGGAAACTCTGAATGCTTAAGTGGGCATCTACAGAGAACCTGCCTAAATCCTGCTGCTGCTGCTAAGTCGCTTCAGTCGTGTCCGACTCTGTGCGACCCCATAGACGGCAGCCCACCAGGCTCCCCTGTCCCTGGGATTCTCCAGGCAAGAACACTGGAGTGGGTTGCTATTTCCTTCTCCAGGGCATGAAGGTGAAAAGTGAAAGTGAAGTCGCTCAGTCGTGTCCGACTCTTAGCGACGCCATGGACTGCAGCCTATCAGGCTGCTCTGTCCATGGGATTTTCCAGGCAAGAGTACTGGAGTGGGGTGCCATTGCCTTCTCCACTAAATCCTGCTACTGATGTCAAATAGCTCATGCAGTGTGCTAGTCTGATTAAGTCACTGGTAGAATGAGGGTATTAAGTCATCTGTAGAAATGACTAGAAGAAGAAAAAAATCTAGCAAAAGAGCAGACTGGGAAAATTAGAAAAAATACTTTCTGGCACATAATTCAGTTAAGTTACTCCTTAGAAATTTATGTTTGGACCATCAGTGTACATGCTTAAATGCCAGACAGAGTCCAGGTGTGATGTGTAGTCCATCGTTCAACATATACTCAAAGGCTTTTTTAGAAAATGTGTCTGTTCCTTCCGTGTGTAGCACTGTGCCAGATAGGGACTAAGAGTAAATGAAAATATTTATGCTGGTTCCCTTCCTTATAGGAACTTAAATTTGATTTGAGGTGGCAGGACATACAGTTTAAGAGCTAAATTAAAATAACAATCCAAGACAGGGGATGGCAAACTGACCTACAGTCCCAATCTGGCCTGCTGATTCTTCTTGTAAGTAGCTTTATTGGAACATGCTGTGCCCATTCATTTATGTGTTGTTCAAGACCGCTTTCTTGCTGTATTTCAGTTGAGTAGTTGGAACAGCATATATGGCTCACAAAGCCTAAAGTATTTACTGTCTCACTCTTTAAGAAAGAGCTTACCAACCCCCAGTTGAAGACAATATTTCAGAAGATGTTAAAGGCAGTGTCTGATAGACGTGATTTAGACGGTTAATGTTGCAATTAGTGAGAATATATTGGTGTGTATCTCAAGATGGGGCTTGAAGTTGACCTCAGGCCATGAAGATGGAGGATGTTTTGTGGTGTGGAGAATAAGAAACAGGGTTCATGGGTGAGACTATAGATCATGCCCTCTGGGGAAGAGTGTGTGAGTGATGGCAACCAGGACTGTCCACTTGCGCTTGGGGCTAGGGGTTGGGTATAAATGCATCTGAGCTTGTTAATGTAAAACCTGTGCTACATAGTGGTGGCCTTTGAGTTCTAGAATCAAGGATGGGAGCCTTCCCAGACATCTGCTTTCTTTCAAAGGCAACATTCACTTTCACGATTGATGTTGATTTCAGACCTATGACGTAGTTGGCTCCAAGGGTGTGTTCACATTCATGGAGGCACTGTCCCCTCATGGACTGGTAAATTCAGCTTATTTGTTTTGTGTAGTGCTAGTTCTTGGTGTGTTTGGAGAAATAGCTGTCATTTCCAAGAGAGGTTTAACCTTGGGGTCCTCTGAAGGCCACTAGCACTAGGAGACTTGTATGGATAGACAGTCTCCCATTCCATGGTGACAGTGTTCTGGAGAGTCTTTTGAGAAGGGAATTCTGGAAAGAAATGTTGTGTAGATGAGAGACGTTGGGAGGGGAGAAGTAAGGAGGAGGAGCCCCCATCCTTGGTTACTTCCTTGTCTCTTTCCTTTCGCGCTTCAGCACTGTCTGCCATCTTGCCTGGCTCTGCAGCGCTCCCGCAGTGTGTCCTCACAGGCGGTGCACTTTCAGCTTCTGGATCCCCAGCCTTGTGTAGCTGCTCAGCCATCATCATCTTTCCACCCGCTGCCATGTCCCCTATTCCATGACCCCCACTCCCAGCCTGGATCCTGCCATCTTGGCTCCTGGTACACACTGAACACCCTCCCCGCCTCCCTCACACACACTTTGCCTCGATTAGTTACTGGAGGCCACTCAGCTCACCTCTGATCCCTTTTCTCGTCCTGGGGCAAGCCCTGGGATGCCCATGCCACGCTTGCCTCTGGCCCTGCCATTGGCTCTGGAGCCACCCAGCCGATGCTTCCACTGGCCTCTCCCACTCCTTTGTTTTCTTCTGTGAATTAACACACACACACACACACACACACACACACAGTGCAAAAGAAAATCCCATGTGCATTTTGCACTCAACTCATCCTAGATTGTTTTCTCAAGCTCCTCAGATTCCCTCCTCACTTGACCATCACCAACAGATGACCTTAATTCCTGTGTTTCCCACCTTTGAACAGGATATCTGACCTCTCTGGGAACCAGATTCTTCATAAATTTGGTACCACGATAGACACTGCATAGAGTGTGTGTCAGTTACTACTGCTGGGTAACAAACTCTTCCAAACTTGGCACCTCCAGACAGCCATTTTATTATGCTCATGGATTTTTGTGGGTCAAGAATTGGGACAAGGCATGGTAGGGATGGCTTATCTCAGCTCCACAGAGTCTGGGGCCTCAGCTGGAAAGACTGGAACACGGGATGATGACACTGGAAAAGCTGGAATCATCTGAAGCCTCTGACAGGTCCATGTTGGCCTGGGCTCGGCTGAGTCAGCATGGTGAATGCCTACATGTAACATGTATGCCTAGGCTTCCTTATAACTTGACCATCAGTGGCTTGGAAATTGCATATTAGCCTTTTGTCACTCAGCCTTAGAAGTCACACAGCATCATTTTCCTGCACTCGCCTGGTCAAAGTGTTCACAAGCCTGCCCAAATTCAGAGGCCCAGCAATTGAGGTTAGATTTCCCCTGTTGTTGCCTGGGGTCACATTCTGGAAGAGCATGAGGGATGGGAAAGTTTGCTGTAGCCGTCTTGGAAAGTATAATCTGCCACAGAGTGGTTGTTATAGTTAGATGATGTGATGAGGACAAAAACAACTGGCACCAAGAGATTGAGTATATTTTCATCCAGCAATTGTTTGTTCTGTTCCTACTATATGCCAGGGGTTAGGCCAGCACTGGATCTCTAGGGGCAGACACAGCCAACGTGCTCTCTGCCCTCCTGTGGCTCGCACTGCAGTAGGGGACACAGGCTGAAATCCAGTGTGATTAGATCTGTGACAGGGACTCGGGATTCCAGCCCCTTTCAGGGAGAGGGACTAGTTGAGCATCTGGATTTGTTTCATTTGACATGAGGATGAAGTGAATTTCCCCTCATGAATGCTGAGGAAGGGCAATCTGCCTGGCATTAATGATCCTGCTCACTCCTATCGTGCTAGTGGCACTTCTGTGGACCTATAGGCTCGTAGCCCTCAAAGGTACCTCAGAAATCATCAGGCCCAGGGTCTGCCAGCACCCCCTAACCCCACTGTTCAATGTAGACTTATGTTCTGCCTTCCTAAAAGGGGTGTTGAGGAGAGTGGTGGTGTGGAGTCACCTGGGGGACCATCTTCAAACTAGACGTGCCCCCCTGCCCCCAATTCTTATGTGGCCAGGCTGGGAAGAGAGGCAGGGGGAGGTTGCATGGGTGATTCTGACCCCCGGGTGAGGATTCCATGTGGTTTTAAACCAGCACTTCTCAAATGACACTGAGTGTGTCAGTACCCTGGGAATCTCATTACACTGAAGCTTCTGGTTCAGTAGGGCTGGACAAGGCCAGACCTGGCAAGGCTGTGGGCAGTACCAGCAAGGGACAGACAGAGATGCCTATCGAGGCTTTTCCATACCAGGTGAGGGCCAGCTCACAGAGAGAGTGAAACCTCAAGGGCTAGGCAGGTGACCTACCACATTCTGCCATGTTTCAGCACACATTTCTTAAAGATGAGGACTTTATCAAAAACCGTAATCATGTTATCAGTTTTACACCTAAACAACCAAAACCACAGCCTTCTTTATACAAAACCCATCTCAAGAAACCCAAATTCAGAATGTAAATTGGTATAACCACTATTGGAAACACTGTGGAGGGGTCCTCAAAAGATTAAAAATAGAATTATCATGTAATCCAGCAGTTCCACCCCTGGATATGTATCAGAAGGAAATTAAATCCTTATCTCATAGAGATATTTGCACCCCAGTATTCATTGCAGCATTATTCACAGTAGCCAAGGGACTAGCTTAGGTGTCTGTTGGCAGGTGAATGAATAAAGGAAATGTAATAGATGTATACAGTGGAATACGATTCAGCCATGAAAGGGAAATCCCGTCATTTGCTACACCATACGTAAACCTCAAGGGCATGTGCTAAATGAAATAAGTTAGACAGTTCAGTTCAGTCGCTCAGTCGTTTCCGATTCTTTGCGACCCCATGAACTTCAGCACACCGGCCTCCCTGTCCATCACCAACTCCCGGAGTTCACTCAAACTCATGTCCACTGAGTTGGTGATGCCATCCAACCATCTCATCCTCTGTCATCCGCTTCTCCTCCTGCCTTCAATCTTTCCCAGCATCAGGGTCTTTTCAAATGAGTCAGCTCTTCACATCAGGTGGCCAAAGTATTGGAGTTTCAGCTTTAACATCAGTCCTTCCAATGAACACCCAGGACTGATCTCCTTTAGGATGGACTGGTTGGATCTCCTTGCAGTCCAAGGGACTCTCAAGAGTCTTCTCCAACCCCACAGTTCAAAAGCATCAATTCTTCGGTGCTCACACAGAGAAAGATAAATACTGTATCATATCACGTTGTGGAATCTGAAAAAGCTTTAGTCAGAAAAAGGAAATAGAATGGTGGTCATCAGGGGCTGGGAATGAGGTGGAGGAAATGAGACGTTGGTCAAAGAGGACAAATTCCCTATAATAAGATAAATAAGTTCTGGAATATCTGGATGACTGTAGTTATGAATACTGAATTATGTACTTGAAAATTGCTAAGAGAGTAGGTCTTAAATGTTCTCCCCACTACCTTACCACCACAAAATGTAATTATGTGAGGAGACAAATATGTTAACTAACCTTACTGTGGGACTCATAATATAGAAGTATATCAAATCATTACGTTAAACTTATACAGTGTTGTTATGTCAGTTACGTTTCACTGAAGCTAAAAAAAGACATGACACATGACAGATAAAAATACTTATACCCTTACTCTTCATATGCATCCACATACAAAGCAACCAAAAAAAAAAAAAAGGGTTCAAATTAAGAAAATGTTCCCAGAGGTTGCCTTGAAGCTTTTTCCGGAGGTCCATGCTTGTAGATGTGTGGTATAGAACAAGCATACATTTGATTGTGCTTGTTGCTTATTGTAGTTTTAAAGTAGCTGACAGTGTACCTTAACAAAGCAATTAGGATTAAGCATTGTATGTACACCCTCCAAGGTAAACAGTTTACATCCAAGCTGCCTTGAGATTTCTCTTATAAAGCATGTCTTACAGAGAGATAATCACCAGTTTGGTTATAAATTATTCACAGAGAATAAAGTATAGCACCAAAAAAAGAAAATACTTTTGGTTTAATTGTTTATTTAAAAATATTTGTAGGTACTTAGTGCCCTTCATGGCTTCCCAGATGGCTCAGTGGTAAATAACCCAGCTACCAATGCAGGAGACTCAGGTTTGATCCCTGGGTGGGGAAGATCTCCTGGAGGAGGAAATGGCACCCCACTCCAGTAGTCTTGCCTGGAGAATCCCGTGGACAGAGGAGCCTGGTGGGCTGCAGTCCATGGGTCGCAGAGAGTCAGGCGTGACTGAGCACAGCACATACAGTGCCATTGATGACAACCTTAGGCACACACACACACTTTTAGTGACTTGCTGCCTTTGTGACGCTCATCTGCCTTTTCAGGTGCCTTGCTGTGTAGAACACAGTTAGCTGAATCACTTGTGAAACAACTGATTACACCAGCGTAGATTACGCCATCATTTAAGATTTTTATCTTAGGTTTTTCTCTTAGGTTCAGTGTAGAATTCTGTTCTTCTCCATGCATATTTAGAGCATTTTAACAATCCGGAAGTGTTTCAGCATGTATTTCTATAAGATAATGATTCTTTTCAAAACCATAATCATAATATCATTTTTACACCTACAATAACTAACAGTGTTTTCTTATCATCAGGCATCCAGTCCAAATGGCCAGTTATTACACATAGTTAAACTATTTCAAAAGGCATTTGTTTGACTTTGAAAGGTCTGAACTTTCTAATTGGTTGTTTGTCCCTGAGTCTCTTTTAATCTCTCTGTCTCTGTTTAGTCACTAAGTCATGTCCAGCTGTTGCTACCTCATGGACTGTAGCCTGCCAGGCTCCTTTGTCCATGGAATTCTCCAGACAAGAATACTGGACTGGGTTGCCATTTTCTTCTCCAGGATCTCTTAATCTAGGCTCTCCCATATCTTTTCTTTTTTCCTTTACAATTTTGTTGTTGTTGTTGAAGAATTTGCTTGTGGAGTTTCCTACAGTCTGGGTTTTGTTGACTGTACTTTCGGGAGCCATTGACCATCCTCCGGTCCTCCCTATCAACTGACAGTAAATCCAGACGCTGATTTGACTTAGGTTCGTTCCCCTCATTGGCAAGCGTGCTTCATGGGACTATGCATACTTCCATCATGAGGCTCTCAAAGCCTGGTTGTCTCCCTTTTTGTAACATTAGCAGCCGTTAGTGAGCATTGCCCGTGTCCCTGATTACATTACATGTTGCAAAATGTCGATTGTCTAATTCTCTCATTCGTTCTTCATTTATTAGTTAGAATATGCCTGTAAAGAGAAATTTCTCCTCATCAACAATTTAGTTATCCTGAATTCATATGGGCAAAGCAGAATATATGTTTGGTTCTTTCCCTGAATTTACCACTTTTCAGAATAGGAGTTGATTCCCTAGCTTTGATTAAAAAAAAAAAATCACTCTGAAACATAGATTCACATAACATATATCAGTTTGAGGCATCGAACCTGTTTGATGTGTTTCAGTCCACTGCAGTTCTTACTGATAGTCATGTTGTCTCATTTGTGTCCTTTTCTCATTCAGTTCTGAATCCTTTTGACACGACTTTATTAATCTCTGATGGCTTCCTTGGTTTGACAAGATGTTTGTCTGATAAGATGTTTTAGGCTTGTCATCTTTCCTGCCCCAGACCTGAAATCAGCCATTTCTCCAAGGTTACCTGGCTTTTTTTTTTAAAAAAAATGATGTCTAATGACTAAATGTAATTATTTCTGAAAAAAATTTACACATTGGTCTATTCAAGTCATCCTAGAAGTCTGTTGATATGGGGCTGTTGATCCTTTTAGTTTTTTAATTTTTATGAACCTCATGTTTTGGTTTTGGAAAAGGTTTCCATAGTTTTAAACCTCAGTCCAGTTTATTTAGGTATTATTTTGTTTGTCCAGCTTTAATTTATAACCTTCAAAGGAAAGAGAAATGTTGGGTTTTAGCTCTACTTCCGTTTTTTGTTAATCTGTCTAGATGCATACTTACCAAGTGGTTTTCTGATACTGTGACAAAGTATAATTTAGTTGATTAAGAATATTCGCGAATTGGATACTTGACTAGCAACTTTAAATTCAAATTGTTGCCCTGCTATTAAACATGCCAATCAAAAAGATTTGAAAACTGTTGGTAGTTACTGTTGATAGACTCAGAATTACTGTATAACATCATGTATGAAACCATGAGATGCAACAGCCCAAGTAACCTACATGTTATGGTGTTACAAATGCTCTAGGTTTTATATCCCGTTTGGCTGTTGGGGAGTTCAAAGTAGTTATGCTTCTGACAGTTTGAAACTCTCGATTGCTTTGAAGAGCTGCTGTTGTGCTGTTATTTTCTGCTGTCAGCCCTGTGCATTTGTCTCAGATCCCATGTTCTTGGATTCTCAGCTTCTTGACAAAATCATCCTGGTAAATTTCTCCCCTCAACAACAAGCATTTCTTGAGTGCCTGGCATGGCCAAGCAGTCAGCTCAGTGCTTGAGGCAGGAAGATGCATTGGGCAGTGTGACTTTTCTTTTAAAAGTCCCACAGCTTCAGCTTTACACTTCTCTTCTGCCTTTTAGGGGCTCTTAGCAGGATTATGATACCTGGGATAATAAAGGCCTGAAAAGGGGCACTAAATCTGCTGGGAAGGGAAGCAAAAAGACTGTCTGTGGTTTCCTGTCACCTCTCTACTTTCTCCCTTCCCAGACAGGGCACTTCTTGTTAACAGAGGGCCAGGCAGTGACTCAGTCCTTGTATCCACTCTCCCCACCCCCACCCCCCGACCACACTGACCATGTTTTTCTCTGGAATCTTCTTCACTTCCCTCCTTTTGACCTTGTTCTCCACTCTTCTAAACATTCTTGCCTCTTAAAGCTGATTCAGCTTAGCTACACTGACATCAGCGGAAAGGCTTCTGCCTTTCTTCTTTCACACGTGTCCAACTTTAAAGCCAGTTTCCCGTCTGCTCCATCGTGTATTCTTTTACAGTCCTTACAGAGAATCTTTCACAACAGGGTTCTATGAATTCATTTTTAATAAAAAAGTTTTAAGCAAACCTTTTAGATACCTTATCCATAATGGTGTTTCAACCATCTATGTAGTATCTGTTGAGTAAAATTGGTTCCTGAAATGACTGGGTGTTGGGGGAAAAGCAATATTTTCTAATTATTTTATTTTACAGAATCTCTAATTAAATTAATACGTAGTAGAAGCAGACATCTGACCGTTTGTTCTCTTTTACATTTTGATTGGCCTCAAACTTTTTGGATTTTTTTTCACTGAGAAGCATAGGGGATCACTTTCTAATCAGGCACCTAGCTTCGAGTCTCCTTTGAGTCCGAGAACCAGGCTGTCATTATAAAGTCCAGGGAAAAATACCATCTCTACTTATCCTCAAGCCATTTTATTACTTAAAACTTTATAAATATTTATGTAGAGCAATATTCGTGTGCTTTCTCTCTTTTACTTAAAAAAAGATTCTGTTTTAGGTGACTAAGTCATTTTGACTTAGCTGACTTTTTAGTAAATTGGTGCTCTAAAATGCAGTTTATTTTCCCCTCCATAATTGTTACACAGAATCCTTCTTTGTTCAGGCTTATCTAACTCTGATCAATTGTATTTAGTCTCCTTTTTTTTTTTTTAACCTGCCAAACCATCTGCATACTTTCTCTCTGTTTCCTTTTTCCTTTAAAGAGGCTTTTTCTGTCTAAGGTATTCTTATCCCATCTGTCAAATGCATGTTCTTAAGAGAGCTGTGCATGAGGTTTGCAAGGGTTAATTTTAGTCGGGAAGTGTTTAATAACTCATTGTTCTTAGCTTCTTGGTTGAGGCCCTGGCGAGGTGAAGGCTTCCTAGTGCAGGCTGCAAGGCTTTGTGAAGCACTTCCCCATTGAGGGAACGGCCCTGTACCCCATTCTCAGCTTGAATTCAGCGCCCCTCCACTGTCAGGGGCAGTGGTCCTGTCATGGCAGGGGAGAGCATGGAGTCGAGGTTGATCCCAGTGCACTCGAGAGGCTCAGCCCAGGGCACCGTTCCTGTTCCTGTGACTGTCCAGTCATCCTGATCTTTGACTTTTTCCAGCCTTCTGGCCTAACAACTAGGCTCCCAGTGGCAACTGCATTTCATTGTGCTGAGTGATAAGCTCTGGTTTAGGGGTGACACTTCCTCCAGACGTACTCAATCGTCAACATTTGTTGAGCACATAACGTGTGCCAGACACCAGATAAGGGGAGGGAATGGTCAGATCTGTCCTTTAAGGGCTCCCATTCCAGGGGGCAGACCGGTAAGATGGGCCCAGGAAACCCTCACAGCATCAGGGCCCATAAAACTAGTGGCTGTCGTTCATGGAGCAGCTTCTGTGTACAGGAGTTCACAGGCATCGTCCCCCTGCCTCACAATGATGTGGTGGAGAGATCGTCTCCCAATTTTAAGCACAAAGGAAATGAACTCAAGCAAGGTATCTGGCCTCAAGTCACACAGCTACTGAATGTCCAAGCTGGAATTCACCCCTGGGCATCCCAGGCTCCAAATCCTGTGCTTTTTCTCCTCTTCCTCACATCCTCTGTAAAGATGCTTAGGCAGAGGTGACAAGAGCAGGGAGATGGGCTGGGAGGCTGGGGTTCCTCGGACCATCTTAGAAAGCTGCGTGACAGGTGTTGTCAAGGCTGTCTGAGGAAGCCAGTGGTGGCCGTTCGTTTATCTCTCCCACCTGGGTTTCTTCTTTCTCATCTTGTCTTTACCACTCATCTCATCTCTTTACCACTTCCCTGCTGATGCCCAGTTCTGGGAGTTGCTACTGGCTGCTGTAGACAATGGTTCACTGCCCACTACCTGGGGAGAGAGTTCAAGCCCAGTGGCTCTTGGTTCACTGAGATCTGTGTTCTGAGCATCTCTTCCTTGGGGGAGCTAGTGTGCAATTTGTAAGTTTCAAGGCTTAGGCATGACCCCCTTGTTGGCCTGGTGCCCCTTAGTGGTGTGTTTGTGAAGATACCGAAGGAAAACGTGGCTGGTGTCAAGGTCAACTTTGTTGGACTTGAAAGTCCCTGCGCTGCCTGAGGTCCTCACCTGGGAAGTGCGGGTCCCCAAACCGTCAGCCCAAATGCTGCCAAGAAAGCATGAGCTGATGAGAACTGAGCCTCATGCATACTTGTGTTGGGAAGAGTCTGTTTATTAAAAACTTGATGCTTGGACTTCCCTGGTGTTCCAGTGGTTAAGACTCCACGCCTCCACTGCAGGGGGCACAGGTTTGATCTCAGCTCAAACACAATCCCACATGCTGCTTGGGGCAGCAAAAAAGTTTTTTAAAAAGTTGATGCTTGAGTGTACCCATTAGGGTTCTCTGGCTGAAAGCAACAGAAACCAATTCTTCTTTCATTAAAATAGGGAAGAAGATTTACTGGAAGGCCATGGGATTGGTTTATAGGGTGGAAGAAAAAACTGGAGGCACAAGTCTGGGAAAGATGGCAACCAGTCAGCCCTGGAGTCCCCGCCTCATCTAGGGGCCCTGCTGGGGGATCTGCTGCAGCCCGTTCCAGCCTTTGTCACAGCTGCTGTGCGAGGTAGTTGAGTCCTGTGCTGGCAGAGGGCAAGGCCAGCCTGTGGGCGGATGGTCCCATCTAATGGTATCTCCTTGGGGAGGGGAAAGTTCCCCAAATGGCTTCTCCTTCCTGGGTGGGCAGTGGTTTCTCCTTGGGACACACACAGGCAACCACCTTGATGAGCAAATTTCTGCCACTGTAAATTCCAAAACTCACAGACTGTCTTTTTAAAAACTATGTTGAGGTATTAAATTCTACCCTTTTAAAGTTTACAATTCAGTGATTTTAATACATTTATAGCATTGTGAAGCTCTCATGAGAATTTAATTTTAGAACATATCTGTCCCCCACTAAAGATGTCTCCTAGCCATTTGCAGTCAGGCCCTGTTCCCACTCCAGCCCTTAGGCAACCACTCATCTGTTTTCTGTATCTGTAGATTTGAACATAGGTTCTCATATGTTCCTGGCTGGTGAAATTTTTTCTGGGTATCCTGTTAACTATGCTTTAGGTGAAAGAAAGAAAGAAAGACAAAAGGCCAGTGCTGTGGAAGTGTGTACATTACTGGTCTGTTTTCCCCTCCCTTTTTTTACTTTCGATTTTCCCTTCTCTCACCTGGAGATTAAGGCAGGAGAGCTTAATCCTAGTCTTGATGATGCTGCCATTATTTAGCTCTGTAAGCCTTGGTCACGGAACATTCCGGGCCTCAGTTCCTCATCTGTAAAGTTAAGAAAAGGGTGTGACAAGATGATAACGCGTGTTCTTTCTATCTCTAATGTCTGGCAGTTGTGATCTTTTTTGGTGAAAACTTTCTTGGTGAAAAAGTACTTCTTGATTTTTATCTGTTCTCTTCAGTCAGAGGGCTGGAACACAAGTTGATGCTGGGCAAGTGGGGTGGAGTCCTGAGAAGGAGCAGGGCTTTTCCCAGAGGGAACTCGCTGTCTGATTGGCGCCAGCCGCTCTCGAATGCTGGCAGGGCGTGGTTAGCACCCACATCGAGTTCAGTGCAGAGGTGGGGAGGGGCCGGCCACAGAGCGGGGCCTCCGAAACCCCACCGCCACCGTGAGAAGTTGGTCGCTGTGAGAAGCTGCTTGGCAGCTGGCTTAGCCAACCGACAGTTAAAAACCACCCATTTCATCTTTGGGGGGAGGAGACATCCCAGCAGGTTTGAAGGCGGAGATGGGGAGGTTTTGCCTTTCGAAGCAGATCTCTTATCTCCTCTGGCTCTGCTTCTGTCTTTCTGTGCACTCAGGTTAACTGTAGATTTGGCTTTTGCAGCAATGGTAGCTTTAGCAGACGTGTGGAGGCTGGCTTTTGGCACCACAGGCAGCTGGAGAGTGGTGTTTTCTGACAGGGAGACGTCCTTAAGTTTTATAATTTATGGTGTCTTTAAATACAGGATTTTGTTTACTGTTGGCCTAATTATAGCTCTGATATATTTTATTTAGCTTAATGTTTTAATTTTGTGCTCATGCTCAGAGGTAGTTTCCCAAAGGGTACTGTTTAAAAAAAACAAAAAACAAAAAACTTAGGTTTTCTCCTATGGCAGCTTCCTGAAGACAAGGAAATGGGTTTTAGGGCCACAGACTTTCTCATGGGCTTCTGTGCATATTTTGACTGTGTTTGTGCTCTGTGAGATCTAGAGATCCTGTCTGCCGAGTATTATCCTACACTGTCTCTCTAAAATAGAAATATAATACTGGCTGCATATGTGATTTTAAATATTCCAGTGGCCACATTCAGAAAAGGGAAAGAAACAAGTGAATTTTATTTGAAAAATACTTGAAATGAAATTGAATAATTTTACCTAGCACATCTAAAATGGTATCATCTCAACATATAATCAATATAAAAATCAGTGAGATATTTTGCATTCTTTTTTTTTTAATAAGTTTTTGCCACTTGCTGTGTATTTTATGACACATCTCAATTTGGACGAACCACATTTCAAGTATTCAATAGCTACATGTGGCAAGCGACACTTTAGTGGACAGCAAAAGTTCTAAACCTTTCAAAGGCTTTACAAGGGACATTGAAAGAGCCCTTAAAAGGGGTAGGAGAGACATAACCACATGTTTTGTGAGCTCTTAACAAAGCCATACATAGGTTTCCTCCTCTTAGAGAAACTTGATATGTAAAAATTCTTCTTGACAGGAAAGGTAAAGCAGGAAGTGATTATTCATGTTACAAAAGAATTAACCACAGGATCCTTTAAATAGCAAGCTCCCTTCGTGCACCGAAGATCTGACTCAATTTGCAAAAATGTGATTGACACTTGGCATTTTAGTAGCATCTTTGTTGGGCAGAGAACTATCTGCCATTATAAAATGCAAATGCAAGCTGAGCCGTTGGTTTCTCACAGCTTGGTTGAGTACCTACCTACTGTATGTTATGGGTGCTCATAGGGACCACGACAGAACTAAGGGACATCTGTACCCAGAAGGTATTTAGAGGCTTACTGGGAGGATAAGACACACATGCAGACACCACAGCATGGAATTGCCTCAGTGCCAGAGCCCAGGGAGGCTCGGGGGGCCACATGAACCAGAAAGGGGGCAGCCAGAGTCCGGTTGGGCCCAGAAGGAAGGCAGAGTGCATGAGATTAAGTGTCTGGGAGTTTAAAGGAAGGGTAACTCAGGAAAGACCAGCTCAATAGGATGTTGGGAAGACTTAAAACTTACTCAGTTATGCTTTATAGATCCCTGAGCCCCCAGTCCGTCATTCTCAGCCTTATTCCTAGCAGCCGTTGGTAAAGCTGTGTTCTTCTTGGGCTCCTCATAAGAAGGAGATGGAAGGAAAACCAGGCTATGCTTCTCTCCAGTTTTCAACAGCAGGCAGCAGCTGTTTATTTCTTTGGACTCATCTTCCTGAAGCAGATCCCTTTGTCCTCTTCCAGCTTTACCTTGATAAAGCCAGTGTAGAGAAGGCAGAAAATGAGACTTGCTGTTTAGGAAAGAAGAAGCACAGTTGTGTTCTTGAAGTTGATGGGGTTCTGAGTTCCCCAAAGAACACACCAATTCAATTTAGCATCAAGATGGACCCTTGAGCAGCTTCCTTCCCCCTCTCCGTCAGGCAGGTCCCATGCGTTGCTTCCCCCCAGCTCCACTTTGGGCGATACTCTGTCCCCATCAGAAAAGCTATGAGTGGGAACTTCCCTGGTGGTCCAGTGGTTAAGACTTTGCTTTCCACTGCAGAGGGTGAGGATTTGATCCCTGGTCAGGGAGCTAAGAACTCACATGCCTCACAGCCAACAACCCCAAAACATAAAACAGAAGCAATATTGTAATAAATTTAATAAAGACTTTAAAAATGATCTGCATCAAAAAATTAAAGGAAAAAAAACTATGAGTTTTAATCTGTAAGTACTGCAGTAGAATCAGCCTTGTGGAGCCTAGGTCAGTGTTCTAATCCTGTTCTTGTGAAATAATAATACCTGTTATTTTAAAAATTACTATCTCAATATATGTATTTATTTATAGATTATATATAAATATATTGGTGTACTTGTTGATTAAGACAACCCCAAAAGAGCTTCTAAACATTTATTATTAGGTTTAATGAACTTTTGGAAAACATAAGATTGACTATTGTATGATTTTAGACATTGGTAAAAAGTGAAGATATTTGTCTTCATGGCTCAGGTACATCATTTTAAATAACTTGAGTTATTAACTATTAATAAATAGTTATTAACTATTTATCCCCAATAGTTCCATATTATAATTAGGTAACTTAAACCTGTATCAAGAGTAGGAGAAAACCCGAATTACAAATTGTCATGATAACTTGGAGCGTGTTGTGGTGATTGGCTTGTCCTTGTCTTCGCCTCCTAACATGGCTGACAAAGAGCTCCCACCTAGGGACTGAAGTGTCAACACCTCCACATTTGTTTGTTGACTTGGTCGTGTGTCAAATATTATCTCCATCCCCTATTTTCTTACAAACTCTTCTCAAGCCTCTCATCCATTTAGTGAGGGTGATTTTAGTTAAAAGGGGTAATAGTCATACAGAGGCTCTACCAAGAGGCCTCTCAGAACTGTGGGGTGCCCGTGAAGCTGAAAGCTGGTGCTGACTCTGGCAGCCGCTCTTGTCAAGGGACACAGCTGTCCTGCAGGCTGCTCTGTGCCCTTGGAGCATCCCTGACTGCCTGACCTAGAGGCTGGATGAAGGAGCCAGTGTCATTCTGCAAATGGAATGTTAGAGATGTTGAATTTTTCTCTTTCTAAAATTAAAAAATGAATGAACTCATTTTCTTTTTCATCTTGTCAACTAATTCCTCAAGTAGTGAGTGCATCTCAGTTTGGAGAGCACTGGCTCAGAAAATAAGCTTAACTACTTTGCTAAGCTTCAGGTTCTTTAATTGGGAAGATGGGCATCAGAGGATTAAGTGAGGTAATGCAGGAAAAGTGTCTGGGACATAAACAGTGGTTACTGTACTCTCAGTTCTGATAGCACAGCTTCAATAGATCCTTGTCTAGGTAATTTGAAGAAAGCTGCTTTTTGATCGACCTGGTTCTGATTGTTATGATGGCTCATTTTAACTGCTGGTGTGAGCATACGATACAAGAAAATTGGAGTGTTTCTGCCTTTGTATTTGTCAGGAACCAGGAGAAATCTGAAAAGGTTGCCTTGTTTATGCTCTTACACTTTTCCTTTCTGTTGATAAGTGATGAAAATGGTTCACAGCTCAACTTCAACCTGGGCAGATTTATGACAGCACAGTCAGCCAGCTAATTTTGGAATGAAAAAATAATCTAGGAAAGGAAATTCTGCTTTGAGTTGCTTATGAACTGTCTGGCTTAGCTGATATTACAAGTGGATGAGATGAGGCACACCAGTCTGGGTGGATGGGCTTGTTTCATCTGCAAACACTTTAGGAATTTATCCCCAGTGGATGTATATGCAAAATGTATTTGACAAGGAGCCCATTCACCTACCAGCCTTTTTCTTGGAAAACCTACCGCTGTATATTAAACTTGTAAAAGTCATTTGAGCTTTTTTTGGTATTCTATTGAAGAAATCTTTGCCAAACCCAAGATCACTAAGATTTTCTCCTGTGCTTTCTTATAAAAATATTATGGTTTTAGTTCTTACATTTAGACAAATGATCCATTTCGAGTTCATTTTTATATATGGGTTCCTTACAGAGCTCATTTAACTTTTCCATTCTTTTTTTTTCTTTTTAAAAAATTTATTTATTTTTTAATTGAAGGGTAATTGCTTTACAGAATTTTGTTGTTTTCTGTCAAACATCAACATGAATCAGCCATAGGTGTACATATGTTCCACTCTTTTTTTTAAAAAAAAATTATTTTTATTTATTTATTTGGCTATGCTGGGTCTTAGTTGCAGCATGCAGGCTCTAGTTCCCTGACCAGGGCTAGAGTCTAGGCCCCCTGCATTGGGAGTATAGAGTCTCAGCCAGTGAACCACCAAAGTCCCTCTTCTATTCTTTTACTGTAATTTCTAAGTTGCTAATTCACCCGCTTGTGATTTCCCCTAATTTTTACTACCCTTGTATTTATTCATTCACCCTTTGTTCATCTGTCTATCCATCCATTTATTCATTCATTCAGATCAAGCTGCAAGTAAAAAAGGCAAAGGACAGGAGATTGAGGTGGGCATGAGGTGAACCCTGAAGAGCAGATGAATTGTTTAATCAGTGTGTGGATAAATTAGTCAACCTCTGGGTTGATTGGCTCTGTTAATTTGCATGGGTACCAGAAGACCTCTCTGCCTCATTTTTTGCCTGCACTTATTACTGTGTGTACAAATCACTGTGGGCTGGGAGAACAGTTGCAAATGGTATTGCTGCCTAAGCGGCCATCTTCTTATCGGTGAGAGGCAGGCATTATCTCTGTAGCATGGGAATGATCATCACCCACATTTTGCACAGCTCAGGCTGGGAGGTTAGCCTCACCTAGTCTTGATGAGAGAGGGGGCACCCGAGAGCCAGACTTGCAGCTGCCGTGGCCCGCAGTCTCTGCGCCTGGGGAAATGGTGCTGGGCTGCGTCTGGGGGCAGGGTGGTGCACCAGGGTTGTCTTCCTTCTGTCATTGTGTGTTTCCCCTCTGAAGCCCCCGCTGGTCCTGAGACCTGTAGGTCACTCTGCTGGTGCCTGACCACGGACCAGCACTTTGTGGCTTCTGTGCTACAGGCCTCGGGTTAACCAAAGTCGGGCTGCTGTGGGTGGCCCTGTTATTTTAAGTATCGGTAGAGGGGAAGCCCCTTTAATAGGACTTCCCTGACTGTCCAGTGCTGCCGGCTTCGGATTTCTCCAACATCCGATCTAAAGTGCTCTTCTTCTTTTTTGGTCCCTGTTCCTTCCAGTGGAGGCCATAGTGGAGTTTGACTACCAGGCCCAGCACGACGATGAGCTGACGATCACCGTGGGTGAGATCATCACCAACATCAGGAAGGAGGATGGAGGCTGGTGGGAGGGACAGATCAATGGCAGGAGAGGTTTGTTCCCTGACAACTTTGTAAGAGTGAGTACAAAGCGAAAACCCCTTTTCCTGTCTCCTATGTGGGTTCTACTGGCCAAAGGTGTGGGGGCACTTGAGGAGGAATTTCCTGGGACCCTCCCAGGGGAGGAGTTGACAGCTTGACATCTCATGTGCTGTTGAGAAGAGCACATAGAGTTTGGCCCTTGATATCGGGGGATACATGTTTTGAATTCACCTTCTTTAAGGCCCAGGATGTTCACTTTCCAAACTGTGTATCACTTAGACAAGCTAGAAAAATGTAAAGTTTGTCCACTTGCTTTACTTGTTTTACTTTTAATTGTGTGTGTGCTCTGATAGTTTCAGACTCTTGCCCTTTTCTGTCCCGTCCGAAATGAAGGTGAAACTCAGTTTTGACCACTTAAATCAAGTAGCAAACTAAACGCAGAATTCCAGTTGTGCCACGTTTCCATCTTTACATCATATTGCTGTTTTGATAGGAACAATGTTATTTTCCTTTCCCCCTTTGTGGTCATGAAGCATTGAGTAAAATCTTTTTTTTTTTTTTTTTTTTTCCAGTAAGGTTTTGAAAATGATGGCCTTTGCTGAAGGGTTAATTACAAAAAATGTATTGTATAACTCAGTCATGTTGAGAAAGTTCATACCATGCAGTTGTAAATAATAGTTGGAATTAGCTTTAAAAATGGATCACCTGCGGGCTGATCCCAGTGGGAAATACCATGTCGGTCTAAAAAGTCCTTGGACCGTAACCTTCCCGCCCAGTGCCGGGCTAGACAGGCCTGTTCTTGGTAGGGAGGGTGGCGTGCAGGAGTCCCCAGGGCCCCTGCTGTAGTTCCGGTGGCACCAGACCATGCCTGAGACCTGGGGCCATCGGGAGGCAGGTGGTGTGGGGGATGCTGAGCCCAGAGAAGCAGGTGCCCCCATCAAAGAGCCACGTGAGCAACGTGGGAGGAGTTGTTGAGGAAGCACAGTGAGGTGCTCCAGGCTTCACCGCCTGGGCCCTCTATCAGTAACCCCCGCCCCCACCCCCCCACCCCAGTGTAGAACAAATGGAAACCCAGGTTCATCTTTGTTCAAGATCTTGCCTCAGAGGATCCTACTAACCTCTCTCGTGCTCTTTCTCCTTGGTGTGCAGAAAGTTGGGGAGAGCTTGGAGGGTTCCAGGCTGATAAGCCTTGCTTGCTCTGAACAGTGTGGGAGGATAGACTTTTTTTCTTGGACTATGGTAGGACCTGGCAGCCCTGTCTCTCCCATTTTAAGATGAGAACAGCTTCACATCTGGGCCCCAGGGGTTGAGTCTACTGATGAGTGAAAGAGGGTGAATTCTTTTGCCCTTCCCAGCTAAACCCCAATTTTGGGGCAAGGACCATCCTTAGCATTGAGCCAAATTCTGAGTTGAAAGGGGAACTTTTTTGGATAAAAGAGACAAATTTTGGCGTGAAGATGGAGGAGGAAGGAGTGACAGAGGAGAACCATGGGAAGGAGGGGAGGACCAGGGGAAGGGGGGAGGATCAGGGGAAGGAGGGGAGGACCAGAGGAAGGAGGGGAGGACCAGGGGAAGGAGGGGAGGACCATGGGAAGAAGGGACTCCAGGTCTAGTTTAGAAGATGGGCCCTGTTTTGAGAGCCTTTACTGTGTTCTTTCTTTCTTTCAGTTGCTCAATCATGTCCAACTCTTTGTGACCCTATGAACTGTAGCCCGCCAGGCTTGACTGTCCATGGGATTCTCCAGACAAAAATACTGGAGTGGGTAGCCATTCCCTTTTCCAGGGGATCTTCCCAACCCAGGGATCAACCTGGGTCTTCTGGGTCATTGTAGGCAATTCTTTACCATCTGAGCTACCAGGGAAGCCCCTTACTGTGTCCTTGGCATATTCCAAACCACTAATCTACAGACTCAGAAACTTTGAACTTAGCCTTTGCTCAGGGATAGTGGGGCATCATAAGTGTTTGTGGAAGCTAGTAGGCACCAGGGCAAGGAGGGCATGCTTGAGAAGAGCCCCAGGGGTGCTGGGGAGCAGGAGCTCGTCACTGAGATCCTGCTCCCCTGCCAGGGCCTCTGTCTGCCCCTCTGCACCTGCTGGGCCTCGGGCCAGGCCAGCATGGCCCATGGGCTCTGTCTCAAGGGGAGGCTTGTGGAAGATGTCTGAGCCAGAGGGGAGGCCAGCGACATCAGGGCTTATCCTGCTGGCTCCCCGCCCCAGGCTGGCCTGTGTTTGGCTGTGTCCCTCTGCAAGATGGTGGCTGCTCCCACCAAATCATTTTTCTACATTCCTTTCCCTGCATCATCTCAGCAGACCTGGGGCTCCTTTGTTCTAGCCCTCAGCTCCTGCCTTGGAGTGTCTCTCTCCTTCACCTACTTTGTAAAAGTCTCTTTATGCCTCCCATCACAGATTACCTAATCCGAGTGTGCCATCTGTTTTTCCCTCCCTCCTGAGCCTGGCCACCTCGTCAGGGCCCTCTGAGGATTCATGGAGACCATGCGCCAAAGTCACTTAGCATGTGGCCGGCCACCTACCAACACCTACTGCTGTCCCTGCTGCTGGTGGAGGAAGGGACTGTCTCCCCTGGCCTTGGCCTGAAAGCCCCTGCCCTTGCCTGACACTTGTCTCACCTTAGCTTGAGCACCTCCAGGGAGGGGAAGCCGCATGCTTGGGAGGCGCTTGGTCCACCTTTGCCGGAGAGGATGTGGCAGGAGCGGCTGGGGCCGCACCACTTGTGGCTGTTACATTTGGCAGAAAAAGAAACTTCGCTTCTTTCAGATGGCTGATTCTATTTTCAAGTCTTCACCCACTGGGAATGTTTTAGGCCTATTATTGAAAATCCAGTGGGTGGATGCAGCAGAGCTGAACAATAAAGAACACTGCCATAGAGAGTTCTGGAAGCTGAAAATACATCTTTAGGTAGTAATAATCATATTGGCATAAGTTCAAAGTTTTGAAAGTAGGTTTACACATGCCTTATTTAGCTTAAGAATCATTTTTCCCCACAGAGAATTGAGTAATCTTGTGGTATCCCGTTGTTTAGTTGTGTGCCTTATGCCAGTGTGACCATCATTGGAGAGCTTATCTTAAGCGTTTTCTTGATTCATTTATCAGATCCTTAATCAGTGTCCCAGTTGAACCTGCTCCCCTAAAGTGTGGGGATTCAGTATCCACCCTCAACTCTGTATTGTCTCAATTTCTTCAAGGAAAAATACCCGGCAGTCTGCCCACTCCAGCATTAAGAAGATGCCTGGTTTGCAATGATAAAATCAAAACAAAACAAAACACAAAGTTATCTGGGCTTCCCCAGCTCTTGGGCTATTTCTTGGTGCCCATCAGTGTACCCAACCAGGCCCCATGGCCTTTTGGGTTTGTTCCTCTTTTGCTTTTATTTAGTTAGTTCTTATTTAGTTGATTTACTCTGCATGTGGAAGAAGAATCTTTTAGAATCCCTCTTCCCTTTCTTCTCCCCACCTCTCTCCTCACCCACTTCTTTCAGAGTACATTTTTCTTGATCCCTTCTCTTTAAAAAAATTTTATTCATTTTTCAAGATGCAGTTTACATAGACTAAAATGCTGTCCTAATTGTACAGTTTGATTTTTTTTTATATAAGTGCATGGCTCTGTAACCATCATCCAGATGACTTTTATTTCTATCTCTCTAGAAAGTTCCATCATGCCATTTCCCAGTCATTCCTCTTCTCATAAGTAATCTGTCATCATAGATTAGTTTTGCCTATACTTGAATTTCATGTAAATAGAGTCATGCAGTATGTACTCCTGTATATATGGCTACTTTCACACAACAAAATCAGCTGTTCTTGCTGTATGGTATCCCATTTTATGAGTATGCTGTAATTTGTTTATCCATTCTCTTATACATGCACATTGGGTTGTTTCCAGTTTGAGTGTTTTGTGGAGACAGGCACTCATTTCTCTTATGTATATACATGTAGGAGTGGAATTGCTGCCCTCCCTCACTTTCAACATATTTGTTTTTCTGTTTAAATCTGTGGCCTCTATGAAGGGGGGATCTGGGGCCTCATTTGTGCCTGAGTCTGGTGGTCTTCATGTAGTTGACCTTTGAGTTTGACTGCTGAAGGGTCCTTAAGCACAGAGCTCAATCTCCCAGGGACGATTTGATTGTTGGGTCCATGAACTATCAAAGACTCATTCTTAGATTGTCAAAAACATGCCAGTAGAGAGCATGTGTCAAACTTTTATTGAACTCATTTAACGAAAGAACCAGCAGAATAACAAAACTGACTCTGTGAGGGTGTGGGGAACTGATGAAAAAGTCCATGAGAAAAGGAATATTCAAAGAAAATCAAAGCAAAAACAACATTATAAATCAACTATACTTCAATAAAGTTAAAAAAAGAAGATCAAAATGGGTTCATGCGTTTTTTGTTGTTCAGTCACACAGTTGTATCTGACTCCTGTGACCCTATGGACTGGAGCCTGTCAAGCTCCTCTGCCCATGGCATTTCCCGGGCAAGAATACTGGAGTAGGTTGCCAAGTCCTCTGCCAGGGGATCTTCCTGACCCAAGGATCGAATCCACGACTTCTGCATTGGGAGGCTTCTTTATTGCTGAGCCACCAGGGAAGCCCATGTCTTAGAGGACAATAAAATCTTTTTCTGTTTGTTTGTTTTAACGTTTTTATTTTGTATTGGGGTATAGCCAATTAACAATGTTGTGATGGTTTCAGGTGAACAGTGAAGGGACTCAGCTGTACATACACATGTGTCCATTCTTCCCCAAACTCCCCTTCCATCCAGGCTGCCACATAACATTGGGCATAGTTCCATATGCTATACAGTAGGTCCTTGCTGGTTATTCATGTTAAATAGAGCAGTGTATACCTGAAGAGAACAATAAAATCTTAACCTCTGGGGTTATCATCTCTATCAGAAAAGAAAAAAAGAAAATGGCGTATCTTACTGTTTTTCTATGTTACCCCAGGAATTTTATAGAATTGTAAAGTACCCTAATAAAGTGTGAGTTAAATTAGGATATATTTTCAGAGAGAAAAAGATAACCCCTTCGGCAGGGTCACACTTATTAGAAAATACATCAGCATGACATTAAAAGTTCACACAATGATCATTTTTGGTTTCATTTCCAAGTTTTGGATATTTTGTCTTCACAGACCAAAATAGACTGTAATATGAGATATAATAGTAGGAGACACGGATGAAATCCTCATAGTTATTTATTTTTTAAAAATACGGCTGCCCTCCTGAGACCTGAAATGGGAGAGAAATATAGCCACCCATGAGAGGCAGATGTGGGCTCTTTCGTAGGGTTCATTTCCCCCATGTTGGATTTACTGACCAGTGTCCCCCTTTTTGGAACCTTACATCAGAGCCAGACAACAGTGGATTTGAGTCCAGCAAAAATCTTCTTAGCAGCCTTTTCCTGAATTCTCCTGACATGTATCCACAGACAGACATTTTTTCACAACTGGCCAAAGGACTCTCAAAAGGCAGAGGCCTTGAACCCATGGCTTGGGTCGCCAAGCAGGGTTGGCTTGTTTTAGGGGGTGACCTTAGGTGAAGGGCAGTGGGACCCAGGCTCTCAAGTAGAAAGCAGGAAGCTGCAGCAGGGGTTAAAAGAACGTGATTGTTGATCTTTAAGTCACTGTGTGTGTGTGTGTGTGTGTGTGTGAGGAAGTGTGCACTCTCCCTGCCTGTCGGTGGATGTGTGAGCTAGAAGCACACGCTGCCGCAGCCGCAGGCCCCCCTGTCGAAGGCTGAGGTGTGTTTACTTGTAGCTGTAGGTCTTATGCTGAGTGTAACAGTTTTCAGCTTGGTTTCCCGTTGCCCCAGCTTTCATCTGCTAGGTGTTTCCTCTCTCTCTGGTGTATCCAGAGTCTTTTTTGTACTTGGGTGAAGTGGTTGGTGAACATGGTTATTATTTTTTTTTTCATCGATGAGGTGGAAGGTGAGGCTTTTGCATGTTTGCACCAGTCTGAGGCAAAGCTCATATTTACTCTGCTTGTCTTGATTTCAGAAAACACACACATTTACTTCAACAAGTGGCATAAAGGAGAGATTTCCAAGTTGCTATTCTGTATCAGAAACCCTGAAGTAGATCTCTTTGATCACATTTTTCTTTTTCACCCCAAGGGCCATTGATTTTGTGAGGTCTCTAGAATATTGTTTTCAAGGTACTCACCTCTCTTAGAAAGGTGGCAGGAATTTTCCAGGTGTGTTTCCTAGCGTGCACAGCCTCCTCTTGCTCACAGTGCATCATGGTGATGTCCTTGGGTGTGGGCAATCTGCCATACTCCTCAAGGACCCTTTACTGGCAATCTGCAATGGGCCGGGACCAGAGACTGTGAGCACAAAGGAGACACGTGAAATGAAACAATGTATTACTAGGAAGCTTCTTCCTCAGGAGGACAGTGTTAGCTCCTGTTACCTGGCCTTTGGTCATTCTGTACTCCGGAGAGCATATGTTAGACATTGTTCTGAAAAGATGGGCCTGATTAAAATGCCACTTGAGAAGGTTTTGACTAGACTCATCAGGCGGCTCTGTTGCAACATGCTAAATGAACCTACAGTTATCTTTTGGCCCTGATTGCTGGGTTACTTTATGGAATAATGATGACTGTCTTCTCTTTCAGGCTCGCTGGCTGCCTAGGTCTGTGTATATAATCTTGCCCATGTCTATCTGCATGCAAGGACTAAAATTTGTTGAACACTTACACCAAGCAGGAAGGAGGCTAAGCCCTTTACATGCTTTTTTTTAATTTTAATTATTTTAAATTATGAAAGTATGTTGAAACATTTACAGGAGATTTGGAAAACACAGAACAGGGTTACATATAGTTCTACTATATATTGCAATTAGTTTTTTAGGTAGATGAATGAAGATTTTCAGTTGGAGTTTCAATATCAAACTCTTAAAAATTAACAGAATGAATATACAGAGAAGTAGGATATAGTAGGCAATGGCACCCCACTCCAGTACTCTTGCCTGGAAAATCCCATGGATGAAGGAGCCTGGTAGGCTGCAGTCCATGGGGTCACTAAGAGTCGGACACGACTGAGCGACTTCACTTTCACTTTTCACTTTCCTGCCTTGGAGAAGGAAATGGCAACTCACTCCAGTGTTCTTGCCTGGAGAATCCCAGGGATGGGGGAGCCTGATGGGCTGCCATCTATGGGGTCGCACAGAGTCGGACATGACTGAAGTGACTTAGCAGCAGCAGCAGCAGAATATAGTAGACCTGAAAAGCAATCTGAACCAATTCAACATAATTAAGATTTATACAATTTTCACACAATAGTAGGATACAGATTCTATTCAAGTTCCCATAGACTGTAAACTAGGAGACATTGAACATATCCAAAGACGTAGAACAAGGTACAAAAATGTAATGGTCTAAAGGTATTGAAATCATACAAAGACTGTTCTCTTACCACTGTCGAATTATGTTAGAAATCAATATCGAAAGATATTTTCAAATGCACTGTGACATTTACCAAGAGAGATCTTTGACTTAGCCATTGAAAGCCTCAGTAAAATTAGAAGACTGAAAAAACAAAGAGGGTGATTGCAGAGAAGCAAGCCTTTAAATGAGAAATTAGTATCAAAGTGAGAAATTAATATTAAAGATACTTTAAACAAAATCCCAGCCCTTTACATGCTTTATATATCATTAAATTCTTAACACCTCCATATGACATAGGTACCAGTTTTTTTTTAATCATGCCCATTTTTTAGAAGAGATAACTGAGGCATCTTAAGGTTAAAAGAGTTCCAAGCTAGTGAGGAATAGAGAACTTTGGAACCTGAACTCAGGCAGGCAGCCTTATCTGGGTGTCCGAGTTATCCTGGTGGCATTAAACCCCTCACCATTATTAGCCACTGCATCCTGCCTTCCCCAAGTGTCCAGGGAAGTGCACATTTGTACCACTCTGAGAGAAACCTCTCAGTTACTCTGCCATTCTTGAGTTAAAAAAATTACAAAGTTACTTTACAACAAGTGACATCAAGTAGAGATTTCCAGGTTGCTATTCTATATTCAGAATTGTGGCTGTGAACTTGCTTTCTGCATTTTAAATGATTCTCTTAAGAAATCAGCTACTTCAGCTCAAAAGAACAACCTTTGCCTGGATTTCTGGGCTGGTATTCTCTTTTCCTATGAATTCTGAAAGTAAGGCAATTCAGGAAAATATTTCATTTTACTCATTTGTAAAGAAGCTTGTTATTTTGCGGTGTTCAGGATATGCTGTTCAGAAGGAGCTTTGTGGTCTTTTCTAAGAATGGTAAATAACCCAGATGTGTGACTGTCTAGTTGTTCCCCATCCATGGAGGCCTTGCACACAACCAGTTCCAACTCAGATTTTTGTTGAAACTTTCAACATGTAGTTTTCTTTTATAGAACAAAATCTTAAAACTGACAACTGGAGCCTGTTAGATGCTGTTACGAGAAATGGTACTCCAGGAAGGGTCTGGAGTAATTGAAGACAAATGTGTTACCAGTAAAAGCCACACCAGTTGGCACATTCCTCAGCCTTTGTCACTGTTGCAGCACAGGAAGTGTGTGTGTGAAGCGATGTCTTGTGACTCAGGGAGAGCAGTCCCCTGACCCAGTTGATCTTGGTGATTATGTATAATGGAGTCTTATTTTCTTAATGACAGGATTATCGAATTTGAGGTTGGAAAGGGACTTTGAAATCATGTGTTTCAACCCCTAGCTTTCTAACCGATCAGAACCTAAACCATGTTAGATATTGCTGTGGTCATTACCGGACACTTAAACTTGGGAACTGGGGGAGTCCCATACAGGACCGTAAACCAGTCAGTCTCCAGTCTGGCACTGCTCCGGGCACACTGTATCGTCAGGAGTTTGGAGCGGGCCGCAGTTGGTATAGGAGCCTTGGAATATTTTTTAAAGTTCAGGTGATTTGCTGCCTGAAAAAGCCTGGGCACTCCTTTTGTACAGTGGAACTGATTGTATCGTTCTCTTCGGTATCTTTTCTCAAGCCCATGGCTTGGTAGCCTGTGAGCTGAAGTTCTACATTTGAAAATACTGTTATTTCTAAAGTACCTTTATGAATACGTAAAGAAACATAATCGTGCTGGAAATTGTTTTTTTTTTAAAAAGTGTACTACAAATACAAAAACAACATAGAAATATGCAAACAATGCTCTGTGTGAGCCCATTAGAATTAATACGTTCTAATTGCAAGAACTCTGGACTACTGAACCCTGAAGTAAACACTGTCTTCTACCCAGTGGTAGTAAGGTGGGCAGAATTTCTAGGAATGATCCCCAAATTCCACTCTGGAATCTCCAGAACCCATGAATGTGATGAGCTGTCATCTCAGTAGTGAAAGACAGGGAAGTCTGGTGTACTGCAGTTCATGGGGTCACAAAGGCTCGGGCACGACATAGCGACTGAACAACAACAATCGTTCTAGTAGTTGTGTTATGTTATATGGTGCCATTGACTTTCCGAAAGAGAGGGATCCAAGTGGGCCTAACTGTAGCATTTGAGCCATTAGAAGCAGAGAGATTTCTCTGTCAAGTGAAAGAAGAGGCAGAAAGATGGAAAACTTGAGAAGTTGTGACTTTGAAGGTGGAGTGGTCACATGAAAAGGAATATAGGCCACTTTACTGGAGCAGAGAGCAAACCTTGGCTGGCAGCCAGCAAGGAAATGGAGACCTCAGACCCACTGCTGCAAAAAATGGATTCTGCCAACAACCTGAATGAGCTTGGAAGTGGATTGTCCTCCCAAGTCTCTAGATAAGAGTCCAACCTGGTTGGATTCTTGCTATTAGCCTTGTGAGACCCTGAGCAGAGAATCTAATTGAGCTGACCTGGACTTCTGACTTAAGAGAAGTGAGAGGTAATAAATGGAGGTTGTTGAGCCATTAAGTGTGTGGCTTAAAATACAGATAGCAAATTGTTTCTGGGGCATTTGGCTCCTTCCCTAGTGGCATGTTGTCAGTGGATACCAGATGGAAAGTCTGGACTGTTACCCCTGCCCTGGGCTCAGCAGTGGTAGGTGACACCTCTCACCCTCTCCACTAAATAGTGGGGAGGATCTTGAAGAAGAGAGAGCTAGAGAAAGGGATTCATATAGGAGATCTTGAGCAAAATCCTGACCAATACATACATGAATCTGACTAGAATTAATGTTCCAGAAAGTTTGAAAAAATAAACTACAGTATGAAATGCTACCTAGATATTCAGAGTGACCTCTAGGTAACACAAATGAAGACCAGACTAGCACTGCATGGGCTCTGGATACTTAACTGTCACTAGCATCGTATAGCCCACAAAAATTAGCTCAGGATCTGCATGCTTAATCTAAATTGGGTTAGTGCCTGCTAAATGTAAATAGGATACAGTCTTATAATACCTCAAATGCCTCAGATACAACAAAAAGTGACTTGTCATGCCAAGAACCAGGAAAATTAGAACTTCAATGAAAAAATCAACAGACACCGACACTGGGAAGACTGAAATGTTGGAATTACTTGCCAAAGATTTTGAAGCAGCCATCAGAAAAATGCTTTAATAAACAGTTGCAAACACTCCTGAAACAAATAAAAAATTAGAAAATCTCAGCAAAAAAATAGATATAAAAAAATGAAAATTATAGAACTTAAAAATAAATCACCATATTAAGTGCACTGGATGAGCTTAATAATGGAAATAACAGAGGGAAGAATCAATGAAGTTGAAGAGAGATCAATAAAACTTAGGGTACCCTATCTGTCTGTTGTCCAGCCAACAGATGGAAGCTAGTCTTGAAAAAAAAAAAAAACAAAACAGAGCCTCACAGACCTTTGGTACAACAACATTAGGTCTAACATTTGTATCATTGGGGTAACAGAAGGAGAAGAGAAGACTATAGAAATAAAAAATATTTGAAGAAATAATGGTTGAAAACTTCCCCAAATTGGGCAAAGGGATAAGCCATTAGAATCAAGAAGCTGAGCAATACTCAAACAGGATAAACTCAAAGAAATCTATCCCAAGACACATCATAACCAAACTTCTAAAAACTTTTGTCTTTAGACAAAAAGCAGTGAGTGAGAAGCAACATATTACCCATAGCGGAAGAATGATTTGAAAGACAGTGGATTTCTAATATGAAATCATAGAGTTCAGAAGGAAGTGCACAGCATTTTCAAGTGCTGAACAAAAAGGACTATTCAAGTTCTACATCTAGTGAAAATATCCTTCAGGAATAAAAAGAAAATAAAAACATTCTCAGATGAAGGAAAAGAAAGAAAATTTGTCATCCTTAAATAAGTTATGGCTAAAGAAAATTCTCTAAACAGAAAAGTAAATGATAATAGGGAGGAGGCCTGGGACTACAGAAAGAGGGAAAAAAACAGAAAACAGTGGATGGGTAAAAACAAGAGTATGTTTAATAGACTGTCTTTATCCTTAATTAACTTTTTAAAGATTTATTAGAGTATAGTTGATTTACAGTGTTGTGTTAGGTATTAGTTTCAGGTGTACAGAAATGTGTCTTATTTATGCTATGCTATGCTAAGTCACTTCAATCATGTCCTACTCTGTGTGACCCCATAGACGGCAGCCCACCAGGCTCCCCCGTCCCTGGGATTCTCCAGGCAAGAACACTGGAGTGGGTTGCCATTTCCTTCTCCAATGCATGAAGTGAAAAGTGAAAGTGAAGTCGCTCAGTCGTGTCCGACTCTTAGCGACCCCATGGACTACAGCCTACCAGGCTCTTCCATCCATGGGATTTTCCAGGCAAGAGTACTGGAGTGGGGTGCCATTGCCTTCTCCGTCTTATTTATACATACATATGTATATATGTCTGTGTGTGTGTGTATCCACTCTTTTTTATATTCTTTCACCATGTAGGCCATTACAGAGTATTTAGTAGAGTTCCCTGTGCTATATAGTAGGTCCTTATTATCTATAAAGTATTGTGTATATGTCAATTGCAATCTCCCGATTTACCCTCTGCTCCCCATATTACCTACCTCCTGGTAACCATAAGTTTTTGTTTTTACATCTGCAGTTCTATTTCTGTTTTGTAGGTAAGTTCATTTGTAGCCTTTTATTTTTCCATGTATAAGTGATATATGATATTTATCTTTTGGTGTCTGACTTACTTCACTCAGTGTGACAATCACTAGGTCTGTCCATGTTGCTGCAAATGCCATTATTTTATTCTTTTTTTATGGCTGAGTATTATTTCATTGTATATATGTCCCACATCTTCTTTATCCATTCCTCTGTCCATGAGCATTTAGATTGCTTACATGTCCTGGCTATTGTAAATAGTGCTACAATGAATGCTGTGTGCGTATATCTTTTTGAAGTATGGTTTTCTCCAAACGTAGAGGAATTAGGCCTCCTGACTTCAGACTTCACTACAAAGCTACCAAAGGTACTGGCCCCAAAACAGAAATATAGATAAATGGAATAGGATAGAAAGCCCAGAGATAAATCCACACACATGTGGCTACCTTATCTTTGCCAAGGAGGCAAGAATATACATTGGAGAAAAGACAGCCTCTTCAACAAGTGGTGCTGGCAAAACTGGACAGCTGTGTGCAAAAGAATGAAATTAGAACACTCCCTAACACTATACACAAAAATAAATTCAAAATGGATCAAAGATCTAAATGTAAGGCCAGACACTATAAAACTTTTAGAGGAAAACATAGAACACTTTTTGACATAAATCACAGCAAGATCTTTTTTGATCCACCTCCTAAAGAGGATAAAAATAAAATAAACAAATGGAATCTAATTAAATTTAAAAGCTTTTGCAAGCAAAAGAACACTTCTCTTGAAATGGGAAAACGTTGATACCAGTAGTCATTGATAAGTTCCATATGTATGTTGTAATAGCTAAAAAAAAGCAAACCCAAATCACTAAAAAACTAAAAAGTAATAAAAAAAACTATACAATGATATATACTCAAAAAGTCTATAAATAAATGTACAAGTAACTTACGGGAAGGTAGGAAAAAGGAAAAAGAATGATAAACAGGAAATAAAGAGGAATTTGATGACAAACATAATATCAATAATTATTTAATTGAAAATGGTCTAAATATACCAATTGATAGAGATAACAGAGTGGATAAAAAATGTGACTCAACTGTGTGCTATCATCTACAAGAAACTCACTTCAAATGTATTGATATAGATGCATTAAAAGTAAAAGGATAGAAAAAGATAAACCATGCAGACATTAACTTTGAATAAAGCAGGAACAGCTATATATAATACCAGATAAAGTAGATGAGAGAGTGAAGAAAATTACCTGAGATAGAGACATTACGCAATGACAAAAATGTCATTATACCAAGAAAGCATAACAATCTCAAATATTAGTGAACCAAACAACAGAGCTGCAAAGTACATGAAGCAAAAACTGATAGAACTTAAAGGTAAACACATCCACAGTAGTAATACTTGGGAGCTACGGCATCTCTCTCAGAATTGAAAGAATTACTAAATTAGATATCAGGAAGGATATAGAAGAACTGAACAGCATTATCAGCCAAGCAGTTCTAATTAATATTTATAGGACACTTTACTCAAAAACAGCTTAAAACATGTCTTTTTCAAGTACTCATGAAACATTCACCAAGTTAGACCGTACCCTGGGTCATAAAACTAATCTCAGTGTATTTAAAGGAGTGGAAATAATACAGTGTATGTTCTCTGACCATAATACAATCAAACTAGAAATCAATAACAGATAACAGGAAGATCTCCAAACCCTTCAAAATCACATAACACACTTCTGAATAATTCATGAGCCAAAGAGGAAGTCTCAGAGGAAATTTTAAAAATACATCAAGCTGAATGAAAATGAAAATACTACATATTAAAAAGTTTATGGGACATAGCTAAAGTAGTGCTGAGAGGGAAGTTTGTAGCACTAAATTCTTAATTCAAAATGGAGGAAAGATCTGAAATCAATAATCTAAGCTCCCACCTCAAGAAACTAGAAAAGGACAAGACCCTCCCCCCACTAAAACAAGCAGAATAAAGAAAGTAGTGAAGAGCAGGAATCACTGAACACAGAAAACAACAGAGAAAATCCATGAAAAACCAGTTCTTTAAAAAGATCAGCAAAATGGATAAATCTTTAAGATGACTGAAAATTATTTTTTAAAAAAGAAGACACAAATTTCAATATTAGGGAATCAAACAGGGGCTATCCCTACAGATCCTGCAGCTATTTAAAAAATAGTAAGAGAATATGGCAAACAGTTCTGTACACATACATTTTGATAATTTAGATGAAATGGACCGTTGCCTTGAATATCACAAACTACCAAAACTGACCCAAGATGACATAGATAGTCTTGGCAGTCCTATAACTGTTGAAGAAATTAATTGATAATTTAAAAGCTTCTAAGAAAGAAATCTTTAGGACTAGAAGGTTTCACTGGAGATTTCCATTAAACAATTAAAGAACAGGCACCAATTCTACGTAATCTCCTCCAGAAAATAGAAGAGGAGAGAATGCCTTCTTATTCATTTTATGAGGTCATTGCAACTTGATTACCAAAACTAGACAGACAGTACCAAAAACCTACAGACCAGTATCGCTCAAGAGCATAGACAGAAAAATCCTCAACAAAGTACTAACAAAACAAACCCAGCAGCATATAAAAAGAATTATGTACTGTGACCAAGTGGGGTTTATTCTAGATATGGAAGTCTGCTTCATTGTTTAAAAATCACTTAATGTAATCTGCCATATCAACAGATTACAGGAGTAAAAAATCAGATAATCATATCAGTTGGTACAGGAAAATCACTTGACAAAATTCAACAAAGATTCATGATGAAAACTCTAAGTAAAGTAGGAATATAGGGGAATTTCCCCAGCTTGATAAGGAGCATCTACAGTTAACATCATACTGAATGGTGAAAGAGTGAATGCTTTCCCCCCTGAGAATAGGAACAAGGCAAAGATCTCTGCTGTCACTAGTCTTATTCAGCACAGTACTGGATATCCTAGTCAGTGCCATTCTGAGAAAAGAAATAAAAGACATACAAATAGGAAAGGAAGAATAAAAACTGTCCCTGTTTGTGGATGACATGATTCTCTGTGTAGGAAATCCCCAAAATCAAAAAATAACTCCTGGAATTAATAAGTAAATTCAGCAAGATCACAGGATACAAGATCAATGCACAAAAATTATCTCTGTGTCCTAGAAATGAACATACGGAAACCCAAATTAAGAGCACAATACCATTTATAATCTATCCTAAAAAATTAAAATACTTAGGTATAAATCTAAGAAAACATGGACATGATGTGTGTGTTGGAAAATCAAAGGAATTAGAATAGGTAAAATAATTTAGAGAAAGAAGAACAAAGTAGAAGGCATCTATTCTATTTTATGACGTACTTTAATAACTAAAGTAATTAAGACTATGCGGAATTGGTGGAGATACATAGGTCAATTGAACAGAATAAAGAACCCAGAAATAGACCCACACAGATATGCCCAACTGATCTTTGACAAAGGTACAGAAGCAGTTCAACAAAGGAAAGAGCCTTTTCATCTCATGGTGCTGGATCAGTTGCACAGCCAGAGGCAAAAAATAAACCTCTACCTAAACCTTACACCTTGTAACAATTATCTCAAAATGGATCATAGATCTAAATGTAAAACATAAAACTATAAAAGTTATAGAATTAAACTCAAGAGAAAATCTTTAGGATCTAGGCCTTGGTGAAGAGTTTTTAGACATCACACCAACAGAACATTAAAGATAAAAAATCAATCAATTAGATTTCTTCAGAGTTAAAAAAACTTTTGTGAAAAACTCTGTGAAGAGGATGAAAAGACAGGTTACAGACTGAGTGAAAATATTTGCTAACCATATGTCAGACAAAGGACTTATATTTAGAATGAATGAAGAACTCTCAAAATGCAATACTAAGTCCAAAAGTCCAATTAAAAATGGGTAAGAGATGTGAACATACATTTCACTGAAGAGGATATACAGATGGAAAGTAAGCACATGAAAAGGTGTTCAGCATCATTAGCCATTAGAGAAAGGAAAATTAAAAGGACAATGAGACTGTATCTATTGATCTATGTATCACTGATACTAGTACTATTTATCTATTAGAATAAGCATTAGAAGGGCTGCAACAAAAAAACAGTAGTAATGCCAAATGCTGGCGAGGGTGTACAGAAAGTTCTCTCATACACTGCTGCTGGGACTGTAAAAGGTTTCAGCCAGTCTGGGAAACAGTTTGGAAGTTTCTTATAAAACTGACTTTGCACTTGCCACATGACAAGTGGCAACCAGTACAACCAGTGATTGTACTCTTGGACAGTCATCTCAGATAAATAAAAATTGTATGTCCACACAAAAACCTGTACAAGAATGTTCATGGCAGCACAGCTTTATTTATAGTAGTTCTGAATTATAAATAACTTAAATGTCCTTCAATGGATGGATGGTTAAACACAGTCTAGTCCGTTCATATGATGGAATAGTACTCAGCAGTAAAAAGAAATGAATACAGGCAACAACTTGGATGGGTCACAAGAGCATTGTGCTTTGGGAATAAAGCCAGTCTCAAATGTTATATATTGTATGATTATATTACATTGCAAAAAGACAAAATTATAGAGTTGAAGAACAGATGATTAACTGCTAAAGGACAGTGACAGGGTGGGGAGAGGACTGGTAGAACTATGAAATGATAGCACAAGGGGGTTACTTCGTGGAGGTGGAACACTTCTGTATCTTGATTGTGATGGTGATTACTCAAATCTGTATGCTGGATCAAACTGTGTAGAGTTATACACTGCTGCTACTGCTGCTAAGTCGTTTCAGTCGTGTCCGACTCTGTGCGACCCCATAGACGACAGCCCACCAGGCTCCTCTGTCCATGGGATTCTCCAGGCAAGAACACTGGAGTGGGTTGCCATTTCCTCCTCCAATGCATGAAAGTGAAAAGTCAAAGTGAAGTCACTCAGTCGTGTCCGACTCTTAGCCACCTCATGGACTGCAGCCTACCAGGCTCCTCCGTCCATGGGATTTTCCAGGCAAGAGTACTGGAGTGGGGTGCCATTGCCTTCTCCAGAGTTATACACACATACACACAAATCAGTACATGCAAAAACTGTGAGAGGTGAATGAGATCTGTAGTGTAGTTATCAGTATCGTACCCACATCAGTTTCTTTGTTTTGATATTGTACTGTAGTCATGTGAGATGCCATCACTGGAGGAAGCTGGGTGGAGGGTTCATGGCACTCTGCACCATTTTGTAAGTTTCTGTGAGTACATAATTCAGGTCATTTCAGTTCTGTCGCTCAGTTGTGTCCAACTCTTTGTGACCCCATGGACTGCAGCACACCAGGCCTCCATCACCAACTCCTGGAGTTTACTTAAACTCATGTCCATTGAGTTGGTGATGCCATCCAACCATCTCATCCTCTGCCGTCCCCTTGTCCTCCCACCTTCAATCTTTCCCAGCATCAGGGTCTTTTCAAATGAGTCAGTTCTTTGCATCAGGTGGCCAAGGTGTTGGAGTTTCAGCTTCAGCATCAGTCCTTCCAATGAATATTCAGGACTGATATCCTTTAGGATGGACTGGTTGGATCTCCTTGCAGTCCAAGGGACTCTCAAGAGTCTTCTCCAACACCACAGTTCAAAAGCATCAATTCTTCAGCACTCGGCTTTCTTTATAGTCCAATTCTCACATCCATACATGACTACTGGAAAAACCATAGCCTTGACTAGATGGAACCTCTGTTGGCAAAGTAATGTGTCTGCTTTTTAATATGCTGTCTAGGTTGGTCATAACTTTTCTTCCAAGGAGTAAGCGTCTTTTAATTTCATTGCTGCAGTCACCATCTGCAGTGATTTTTGGAGCCCCCACAAAATAAAGTCTGCCACTGTTTCCGTTGTTTCCCCATCTATTTGTGATGAAGTGATGGGACCAGATGCCATGATCTTAGTTTTCTGAATATTGAGCTTTAAGCCAGCTTTTTCACTCTCCTCTTTCACTTTCATCAAGAGGCTCTTTAGTTCTTCTTCGCTTTCTTCCATAAGTGTGGTGTCATCTGCATATCTGAGGTTATTGATATTTCTCCTGGCAATCTTGATTCTAGCTTGTGCTTCTTCCAGCCCAGCATTTCTCATGATGTACTCTGCATATAACTTAAATAAGCAGGGTGCCAATATACAGCCTTGACGTACTCCTTTTCCTACTTGGAACCAGTCTGTTGTTCCATGTCCAGTTCTAACTGTTGCTTCCTGACCTGCATACAGACTTTTCAAGAGGCAGGTCAGGTGGTCTGGTATTCCCATCTCTTTCAGAATTTTCCAGTTTATGGTGATCCACACAGTCAAAGGCTTTGCCATAGTCAATAAAGCAGAAATAGATGTTTTTCTGGAACTTTCTTGCTTTTTGATAATCCGACGGATGTTGACAATTTGATATCTGGTTCCTCTGCCTTTTCTAAAACCAGCTTGAACATCTGGAAGTTCATGGTCCACGTGCTGTTGAAGACTGTCTTGGAGAATTTTGAGTGTTACTTTACTAGCATGTGAGATGAGTACAATTGTGCAGTAGTTTAAGCATTTTTTGGCATTGCCTTTCTTTGGGATTGGAATGAAAATTGACCTTTTCTGGTCCTGTGGCCACTGCTGAGTTTTCCAAATTTGCTGGCATATTAAGTGCAGCACTTTCACAGCATCATGTTTTAGGATTTGAAATAGCTCAACTGGAATTCCATCACCTCCACTAACTTTGTTCATAGTGATGCTTCCTAAGGCCCACTCGACTGCACATTCCAGAATGTCTGGCTCTAGGTGAGTGATCATACCATCGTGATTATCTGGGTCATGAAGATCTTTTTTGTACAGTTCTTCTGTGTATTCTTGCCACCTCTTCTTAATATCTTCTGCTTCTGTTAGGTCCATACCATTTCTGTCCTTTATCGAGCCCATTTTTGCATGAAATGTTCCCTTGGTATCTCTAATTTTCTTGAAGAGATCTCTAGTCTTTCCCATTCTGTTGTTTTCCTCTATTTCTTTGCATTGATTGCTGAGGAAGGCTTTCTCATCTCTCCTTGCTGTTCTTTGGAACTCTACATTCAGATGCTTATATCTTTCCTTTTCTCCTTTTCTTTTCACTTCTCGTCTATTCACAACTATTTGTAAGGCCTCCTCAGACAGCCATTTTTCTTTTTTGCATTTATTTTTCTTGGGGATGGTCTTGCTCCCTGTCTCCTGTACAATGTCGTGAACCTCTGTCTATAGTTCATCAGGCACTCTGTCTATCAGATCTAATCCCTTGAATCTATTTCTCACTTCCACTGTATAATCATAAGGGATTTGATTTAGGTCATACCTGAATGGTCTAGTGGTTTTCCGTACTTTCTTCAATTTAAGTCTGAATTTGGCAATAAGGATTTCATGATCAGAGCCACAATCAGCTCCTGGTCTTGTTTTTGCTGACTGTATAGAGGTTCTCCATCTTTGGCTGCATAGAATATAATCAATCTGATTTCGGTGTTGACCATCTGGTGATGTCCATGTGTAGAGTCTTCTCTTGTGTTGTTGGAAGAGGATGTTTGCTATGACCAGTGTGTTCTCTTGGAAAAACTTTATTAGCCTTTGCCTTGCTTCATTCTGTACCTCAAGGCCAAATTTGCCTTGGAGTACATAATTATTTCAAAATAAAAAGTTAAAAAATAATATTGCCAGTGGGTTTCCCCTTTGGTTGTACATGAGTATCAGCTGGGGAGCTTTATAAAAACCCCATATTCAGACTGTACCCCAGAGCCATCTGCATCTCTGCTTGTGAGTACCAGTATAGGTATATATTAGGATTCTTAACTCTTGTCCTTGTTTTCCACTAAATTAGAAAAATTCAAAACCAAACCAACCCCTTCCCCCCACTTTCCTCAGGCTTAGTTCTCTAGCCTGTCCTGGGTATCTCAGGTCTCTCTCCCAAGGTCAGATTCTCTTATCTGTTGTGTTGTTATGGTCATGGCTGGAATTTAGTGGAGCCCTGCCCATTGTGCAGACACCAGGAGGCATCACTATTTGACGTCTCTGTGGTTGGTCTGGAGAACAATGAGAGAAGCAGACCGGAAAGAAAGAAGAGTGGAGGAAGACAGTGGTGAGGTGGGCCACAGGAGGTCGGGGACCTTAGAGACAGTGCTGATGAAAGGGCCTGGGTCTAGTTCACTGCCTGGGCCACATCTGCTGGAGCAAACGCCTCCCAAGACTGCTTGAACGGCTGTCCTGCTTTTGCCTCACCTTGAGGTTCTACTGACAGTCTTGAAATACAAATCTGATCACACCCTCTTCCCCAGATACTGCACATACTTGAAATATCCTTCCTTGGCTTTTCCTTGGTTTGAGGCTAGAGATTAAGCTCTTGAACATGGTCCACCCATGGGCTGCAGCTCCCACCCTTCTTTCCAGCTTTGTCTCTCCATTTTCTGCGAGTCTTTGTGGAGTGATTTTTGTCTCCTAACATTTGTCACTCTTAAAATTTGAAATTTGTTTTTGTGGTTCTTTGACGAATGTCCAGCATCCCTCCTGGACTGAGGGGCTGTGGCCTCTGTGTAGCATTGTGTCTCCGTGCCTGGTGCAGTGATGCTTTTCCATATTTGTTGAATGAGTGACTATCTTTGTTGCTTGTTTCCCGATGTTTGTGGTTATTGGCACGGTTGGGAACTTAGTTCTTACTCTTTGGATGGTGGTGGTCCTAAGCTCCTGGTATGGGAAGTGATATGGCCCGAGGATTGCCAAAGGAACTGATGCTCCTGGCTCTGCGAGATACACCTGTGTCAAATCCAGTGGTGGAGCTAGCAGTCAACTTGAAGATGGCCTGTTGAGAAGTGGTCTTGGGGTTCTAATTCGAATTGATGTTTATGTTCTTTGCTTTCCTTTTTGAAAGTGAAAGTGAAGTCGCTCAGTTGTGTCCAACTCTTTGCGACCCCATGGACTGTAGCCTACCAGGCTCCTCTGTCCATACTAGCTTAGAATTGCATTGCCTGCTGACAGGATACCACATAGCCTTAAATTTGGGGGCTGTAAGGATCTGTGGCTTCTCAGGTAGCTCAGTGGTAAAGAATTCTGCCAATGCAGTTGACACATGAGATGTGGGTTCGATCCCTGGGTTAGGAAGAGCCCCCGGAGAAGGGAATGGCAACCCACTCTTGTATTCTTGCCTGGGAAATCCTATGAACAGAGGAGCCTGGCAGGCTACAGTCCATGGAATCACAAAAGAGATTGGATATGACTGAGTGAGCATGCACACACAAGGATCTATGCAGTAATATAGAAACTACGTATATGCTATGAGAGAAAAAAAGCAGGCTACATAATTGTATATGCAGCATGTTACACAAACACCAAATCGTGTGTGTGTGTGTGTGGAAAATGCTAAATGTTACTAGTGGAGGTTTTGGCTTCTTTGTTTCTAAGATTTTTGAAAGTTGATTTAAAATGGAAAATTATGTATTTTCATCTGATTTGTTTACTTTACCTCAGAGATTGAGGTGCATTCAGTCCTTCGACTTCTTGTGATGGGAGTAGCTCCCAGACGTATGTTACTTTTTCTGAATTGTTTTTAAATCCCTCTTGTCTTCGGAAAGAGTATCAGGAAGCAGCAAATAATGAAAGTAACAAATGAGCTGGGTTAATGGTATGTAACCCTTGCTGTGTAACTTGGTTCAAATTTTTATCAGGTCTGTAGTTATCTGAGTGTGTAGTGATAAAGCATCTTTATTTCATCACAAATGGTGACTCAGCACTAGTTTTGGAGTGAGAGCTGAGCTTTCCCACCTTGGGCAAGTTATTTAAGCTGTCTGAGTTTCATTCATTCATCAAACGTTTATTGAGTGTTTGCTGTGTTATAGTTACTAGGGAAGACACTGAACAAATCAGACAAAAATCCTTGCTCTCATGGAATTTACATCCTAGTGGGATAGATGGACAATAAGCTATCAACATAATGAACAAGTTACATAATATTTTGGTGGGAAGAAAAGCAGAGGAGGGGGGGGTATGGGATGTTGAGCATGGGATTGTAGTTTGTGATAAGGAGACCAGCACAAGCCTCACTGAAAAGGTAACCTTTAAGTCAAGACTTCAAGAAGTGAGGAGGGGAGCCCTGTGGGGATCTGTGGAGAGAACCTTTCGGTCAGAGGCAATAAAATAAATAGCACATGCAAAGGCCCTGAGGAAGGAAAGTCTGTGGTGTGTTGGAAGAGCAACAGAGACTAGTATGCTTGAGGGGAGAGACCCAGAGGGAAGCAACAGGGAAAGGGCTTAGAGGTCACGGAGCTGCAGGTCTGGTCGGGCTACTCTAAGCCTGGGGACGCTGAGTGAGATGGGAAGTAATCGTGCAAGCAGTGAAGTGGTGTGACTGGGGTGCTCTAACTGGTTCCTTCCGGCTGCAGCATTCAGGACAAACTGCAGGGGACAAAAGGTGGAAGCAGGGAGGGCGGTTTGGAGGCCCATGCAGGAGTCCTGGGGAGCCCAGAGAAGAAGTGGTCAGATTCTGGATGCTTCTGAAGGTAGAGCCACCAGGATTTGCGCATAAGGCTGGTTGTGTGTGGTGAGAAAGACGGAGGAGGGAGGGGGGATGGCAAGGTTTTGGTACTGAGTCCCAGGAAGCAGATTGAAGTTGTGGGTCTGGATTTCAAGGCTAGAGACAGGAATTTAGGGGTCTTTGAAAGCCCAGACTGGCCGAGATCACCAGGGCAGAGAGTGAGGTCAGAGAAGAGAGGAGTTGTGCCCCTTCCTCCCACTACAGTGTTGAAAGTAAAACCAGAATTGAGACTGATAGGTAGTGGTCAGAAGGGGAGGAGAAGATTCAGGAAAGTGAATGTTCTGAAAGTAGGAGAAGGTGCTTCAGGCCCGGAGAGAGAGTGGTCACTTGGGCCCAGACTCTCTCCCCAGGTGGCTCCCAGCATGGGGTGTGAACTGCACATTGTTACTATTGTTATTAATAATGTTATTAATAATAATTAATAATATATCACCCGATGTAAGGGGAATTTTTAGCAGGGGCTTTTCTACCCCTCTCCAGAATGAGTCCAAGTTTGGGCATATAAAGGAAAACTGCTACTATTCTTAACTGCTCAATATAACACTATTCTCTAATGTTCATGCATTTACATACAGAATATCTCTAATATTTAAAAAAAATCTAATCAGTAGTATTGGAGCTCTTAAATCACATTGTAAGAGTTAGAATTTTTTTTAAAAAATTAGTTTTACACGCCTGCCAAATGTACAAATTCTTCAAGCTTATAAATTTTGATATGGGGAAAAAAAAAAGTTGGTGTCTCCAAAACCAGGAAGCAGAACATTCCAAGTTTATAGCACAAAGTAAATTTGATGCGGTGCATAAAATCTTTATTCAAGAAGGCCTTACGGAATGAATGCCATCTTCCAAAGTTTATTGAAGGACATGAAATGATAGTCGTTTAAAATAAAAATGGTAATTTTTAGAATAAAAGTTTTCATATGTGAACAAGTTGTGTGGTAACTAAACTTCTCCTTTTTTGATTTTCAACTCATCCATTCAACTTTTACTTGATGATGACCTTTTAAAAATCATATTTTCATCTAAGATTTCTTTTTCATGGTGCAGGTAGACGAATCTGCATGAAAGTGTCTATAGTGTGGATCATATCGAGAAGCCAATATTCCCCCTTCCCCATAGTACACACACTGTGTGTGGGAAGAGAGTTTACCATGGCCTTGTCTTTTTACTTGGTCATTTCAGCCTTTTCTGCTGTGACCTGTGAGCCTGGTCAGGTCAGCCACGTTCAGCATGTCCTTACTGAGGTCTGTGCCCAGGACTCAGTGTGCTTTGACCTGGAGCAGTCATGCCTGGTGGTCTAGAAGCTGGACTCTGTATTTATTAGCCCTGAGACCTTGGGGAGGCCATTTGATCCTTCTGCCCAGGTGTCCATTTCTTTCTTCTTATGAAAAATGGGAAGGCTGACAACGGTATATCTTTTAGTTAGTGTCCTTGGAAGAATGCACGAGAGTACACATGTAAGGCAACTGAGAAGTGTTTGATACTTATTAATCAGTCAGCAAATGTTAGCTGTTAATACAAGTGTTTAGCCATGCTAAGAGATTGGGAAGATACAGAGATGAGAGTTTTCCGGTTGGATGCTGTGGGCAGTGGTGCTGAGATGGAGGTAGGGCTCAGGTGGGGACAGGGCACAGGGAGTGCCACAGGCTGTGACGCCCTTCATCCCAGTCAGCCTGGCAGGGAGCTTCTGAGCCCAGATGCCCGAGAGAAGAGCAGAAACAGGTAGCAACAGGCACTGACCCTACCCCACGGCAGTGATTAGCAAGAGCTGGTGGGGGGTGGGGTGGGCAGTGTGACCTCAGCTTGAAAGCCACCTAGGGTCTGGGGAGGAGGCTGGAGACACAAGGTCTGTCCTGAAGCTCTATGTGGACAGGACACCTCATGGGCTGCCCAGGAGACATTTGGTTTCACTTTGGTTTCTTAACTCCCAAGGGGATTTGAAATAATGTATCCCCCACCCCCTGACTCCCAGGCTCAGGGGTAAACTTCCTCTTCTTTCTGCCCCTGTGGAAGATGAGACAAGAAGTTCTTGAGGGAGGTTCAGGGAGAGGAAAGGTGGAAAAGTGAATGTGTCTTTAATGAGTGTTCACTGCACACAGTAACGCAAAAGCCACACACGGATGCGTTCAGCTATTTGTGGAATGAAGTACGTGGCGTTGGGCCCTGTTAGCCCTTGGCTGCCTGTTTTGCTCGTCACGGAGGAAGGAGAGTTTCATTTGTTGTCATCCTTCCTCTGGGACCACCAGGTTTTTCTCAAGAAAAGTGACACAGAAATGATATCCTGTGTCTGGGTGTCCGGGTGGAAAACAACACAGGCTGGTCTGCGTTTGTGAGCTGCGAGCTTGTCCGAGCCAAAACATGCCCTGCCCTGGCTTTCTTGAGGCAGGTGGTCCCAGATCGAGGTCCAGAGTGAGGAGCCTGCAGTGCCACTGCGTTCCCAGGTGGTGTGGGGACACTCTGGCCACCGCCTCCTCTTGCACCCAGTCTTTCTTCGAATGAGGCAGGACAGCTCCTTGGTGGTGGCCCTGAAGCTCTCAGGGCTGTAATTTTCCTGGCTGTAAAACAAGGCCATGGTCAAGATGTGAGATAACGAGTATCGGTACAGTGGGGGGCTAGGTGACAATGAAAAAGGACTGGTTTTTGCACATTGTGGAAGAAAAAAATTCAAATTATCTTTAAAAGACTTACTGTAGATGTGCATCTTAGTCATGACTGTAATAAACTATAATTGGCATTGATAAAACATGAATGTGGTCTTAGCAAAGCCGAGTGTGTTTGGACAACACCTCATTGTCTGCAGTGTGATGCCAGCTACTGAAGTGTTTGGTCACTTGGGATTTGTTTTCTGACCACATAGATTCATAGTAAAGAAATGGTATCCGAATCAATAGGTTGGCAGGTTGTAGGTAGAAGATACCTTATGACTGTTTAACATGGTAATTATTATCGAGTTATAGCCGCTAGACCTGTAGTCACACTTAATATTGAGGCCTTCATGGGCACAAATAGAAAAGGAATCAGGTTTATTGCTGGTCATGCTGTATCTGCTCACAGCTTGCCTTGTGTTCAGTCTTTAACTGTTCCTCTTGGCAGCAAAATCATGAGTGTGTGCACAACTTTTCTCTCCCCAAATCTTGAAACTGGAATAATTGTCAACCTGACTACAAAAAAGTACATCTGCCATATGAAAGTAGCTTCAGCTTTTCTGTGTCAAATGAGTAATTATGACATTAGACTCTGATGACACATAATATGAACTTTGAAAAGTATTTGACTATGGAGCATGTCAGGTTTGTGTGGTTTCTTTCAACTGTTGAGAAATTGCTTCTTTGTGCTTATTGATATTTTTTTTCCAGAGAGTGTGTGTTATTTGGTTCAAAATGTCACATGACAGATGCTCTCTTTGGTACATATAATCTATGCAATTATAATGCGAGCTTCTCCTGTCAGTGGTGGTTAAAAATCTATATGCCTTTATTCTCTTATAGCCTGTGATATTTTTTATTCAATTTAACTCACCCTTTTATTTTAAAACTTGAATTTGAATGGATTCCATTAACAGGTATTTTAAGGTGACCATTAAGACTAGGATGCTGCCAACTTTCAGCTAAACATCGTCCCCAGCCCTTGAGCTGGAGGTGCAGTCTAATTTCGAGCTTATTGCAGTGCAGGAAGGTAAACAGCTGTGGTAACAACACAGCACAGTTGACGAGTGATGGTTCTCAGGCAGGGGAAAGTGTTATTTAGCTGTCTGACTGGTCACCCTGATTGCAGTTCTACCTGGAGTGCATCTAACAGAACCACACATGGTGATTAAAGCTACAGATTCATCATTGGTGGAGTCATCCCATTTAAGGCTCATTACAGCCAAGCTTAGGCCTGTCTTCATTCATTACAAAAAAAGCCGAATGAAGATGCATTCTACTGAAAATGATTTCCTTTTAATTGGCATATACAAGTGAATACTAAAGCATAAAAATAAGTAAAAGTCACCTTCTTTGATAATGAAACTTAACTGGAGGGCCCTTCTTGGTCTATGCCAGGCGTTTGCCATCCCCTGGCTGTGGTCACGCAGGCTCCTCTCAGCCCTGCAACCCGTCTCAGGGTCTGTCGTGATGGCAGAGATTGGTAGGTTATTCATGTCTGCCCATTTTTCCCCCAGAGTGGCTAGAATGGTTGTAAGTACAGAGAAGAAGTGTGTTAAATATTCATCTAGTTTAATTGAATTGAATATACAATCCTTAAGATTAATCGGAAGTTTTGGAGTCTTTAATGGTTCATTTTTTTCATAGCATATAATTTACTTGCTATTATCTAAGGTAGTGAATTATTTAAGTAAAAAGAGGAAGTTCTTTCCACGAGATGGATCTTACTGAGCCTTTGCTGCTTTCATTCATATGCGATGAAAGGTTATATTAATTTACGAACGCAGATAAGGGGAGACATGGCAGTCTGAGGTTTAAGGTGTGTGATATTAGGTTCCCATGTGTTGCCTGATATACTGCAGCCTGGGACCCAGCACTTGTTGAATGACCTGTGGTTCACAGGCACATGCATTAGTAACTTCAAATTCCCATGAATATGAATAGTAATGGTTGGCTATCAGTTTAAAGGACAATGAATCAATTAACATGTAATATTGTCATGTACTTTGATTTATGAACATGCACAAATAAATTGTTCTCTTTTAAGACATTAATTTTTCTATTTTAGTTTCTTCTTTTACTTTGACACTAAAATTGAATGGTATTGGGGTGATTTAAATTTTTTCATAACAGTTTCTGAGGTGTTGCCAAAAATGATGGTTATTTTTTAAAATTCAGGAGACTTCTATGTATTGTTGAACAAGAACCAAATGTATACATATCTCAGTCTATTTATATTATAGTACCGTTTCCCACTGTGGCCACCCACACCTTAAACTTGAAATGTTACCGATCTATTAAAATATAGAAGGGCATGAGAATGTAAGCAACATCTACCTACCCACCACCTAGTTTTATCAAATGTTACCATTTTGTCATACCTACTTTTGATTCTTTAAAAATCAGTAAAGAGACTTCTGATTTCAGCTCAGAGACATAGAGAGTTGCAAAAATGTCCCTCCCACACTTACAAGAAAAAATCTGGACAGACTAGAAATGAACAGAGAACAAGTTTGCAGAGCAAACAGTCATTTCAGAATCTGGAGAGAGAGGAGGGCACTTTCTGAGACACAAGACTTTTGCTTACTCGAGACAGAAGCCACCAGGCGCCACAGAAGCAGGTAGAAAGATGGAGCTTGCGTTTTGACAGATTGCTGGAGGCTGAGTGTAGGCTAACACCATTGTGAAGCTCCTCAGGGCAGTGGTGGGGTAGAAGGGAGTCTTACCCTTTCCTAGGCTTTTCCTGCCAAGAAGCCCACCTGGCTCTCACAGCAAAGCCTGGGGAAAATCCAGAGAAAACTCACGGTGTGGGCTGGGGGTACTGTCTCAGGAACCACTGAGAAATCTGCTTAGATCCTTGTCCCTCAAGGAACAGAAGGTTTCTTCTGTGGGGGGAAGGATGCGGTCTGAGCGCGCTGGTGAAATACCATTGCAGCTGGAGGCAGGAATTCCACTCAGCCCCAGCCCCTACCTCGCAGTCTTTCTCTGCTTGGAGAAGGGCCTCAAGGCTGTGGACTGAAGACACTGGAGGACACCCCCTGCAGCTGAGGGAAGGGGTGAGGGGCTCTGCCCCTGAGTGAGGAGCAGAAGCACTTTAAAGGCAAATCCCCAACCCTCAGACGAAGGCCCCATGTGCATTCCAAAGCCTGGGGATCAGAATATTTGAGAACCCATTCTCCCCCAGCATGCCAGGAAGCCTCCAGGAGTTAACAACAGTGGATTTCAACAGGAAGAGCTACTAGAGACAGGTTCTGTCTGAGGAACAATAGAAAGGGAACCCCTCAAGTCAAGGGTGGGGGAATCACCAGAGGAATTTCTAAGTTTCTAATGTCCTTGGGACCAATACACGGCAACATAGCCCAACTGTTGACTAAATTAGCATAAATCCCCTAGTAGGGGCTCATTTATCTCAGTAGCTACTGCTGCTGCTGCTGCTGCTAAGTTGCTTCAGTCATGTCTGACTCTGTACGACCCCATAGATGGCAGCCCACCAGGCTCCCCCATCCCTGGGATTCTCCAGGCAAGAACACTGGAGTGGGTTGCCATTTCCTCGTCCAATGCATGAAAGTGAAAAGTGAAAGTGAAGTCGCTCAGTCATGTCCGACTCTTAGCGACCCCATGGACTGCAGCCCACCAGACTCCTCCGTCCATGGGATTTTCCAGGCAAGAGTACTGGAGTGGGGTGCCATTGCCTTCTCCGCAGTAGCTACTGCCCTATACAAAATGTCTGGCTTTCAATCCCCAAAATACAAGGCATGCCAGAAGGCCACAAAATGCAGTCTGAAGAGGCAAAGCCATCATCAGAACCAGATGCAGATATGCCAGAGTGTTGAAACTGTCAAACACATAGATTACCTAGGTCTGTCCACTGAGTGCCCTTCATGTGCCAGGTGCCAGTTTTGGAATGCACTTCACAAGGTCTCTGCCCTTAGGGAGTATATATTCTAACAGAGGAAAGAGAACATGAGAACAGACAAGCAAAAAAATCACAGATCATGAAACATGCAGCAGAGAAATACATGAGGGGGAAAGGATCGAGTGACTGGTGGAGTGTGTGAGCTGTTTCTGTTTCATCCAGAGTCATCAGAGAAGGCCTCGGGGGCAAGGTGACATTGTAGCTCACACCTGAGTGATGAGGCTCCTCTGTGACTAAGGGCCATCTGAGTAGAGAATAGCAAGTGCAAAGGCCCTGAGCCATGAACAACCTTGGATCCCCTCAGCTTTAGAAGGTCACAGCACTATGGGGATGTTGCTGATGAGAGTGACCCTTGCAGCTGTCACTGTCAAGACTAACCCAGAGCGGAAGTAGTGCATGGGGTTTCTTCCTGCTCTCATTCTTCTGTTTTTTAAACACAGACAGGAATTACTCCTCTCTCCCTACATTTTGAGGTACAGTGAGAGTTTATTATTTAATAAATAATAATTTAAATAGCTACTTCAGGACCTGACATAGAGGGAAAAGGAACGTGAATTGCTGTTGTGAGTAGAAGTCTTATTCTTTATCCATTAAGGGAGTGTTACTTACTCCTCTTCATAATTGTAGAGAATGTGCATAAATTCAGCTAATCCTCACCCCCAGACCCCCACCCCAAATAGTGATTATTCCTCATGTTACAAACAGGAAAATTGAAACCAGAGAGGTTATTTAACTTGGTGAAGACTGTAGCTCTTTTAAAGGTCAGCCTTGGTGTCTGAACACCAGTAGCCCTTCTTTGAATGATTGCCTTGTAAGAACTAACTGGAAGGATGGGTATTCTTAAAATGAGCCTCTGGTGAAAAAAAAAATCATTTAAATCTTATGGTAACTCAGTTTATTGTAGAGTGTTGGCTAGTGAAATTGCCCAGGGAAATGGATTTAATAAATACACTGAATAATCTATCATTTGCTCATTTGTCATGAGTGCTTAAATCAGATGAAGATTGGTAATTTAAATAGTTTCAACACCCCAATTCCCTCTGCTGTCTTATTACTGCATATATTACAGTGTAACATTGATACTGTGAAGACAATATTATTGTCTGGTAGTTGCCTGCCCTCAGCATTCTGGAAATCAGCATTTGTGATCACAATAACTGTATGTCACTGGTACCAGTCTGCTGTTTTATAAAGTGCATTTTTCACCTGGCATGCATTGGGTCCGTGTAGAGCTCTTTAATACTCAGAAGTTTTGCCAGTCCTGCTGGTGTGCTGGGGTAGGAATTGAATGTAGCTGGTAGCTTTTAAACATACGCAGTGCCGTGAGTGTTGATGCTGCCAGCACGAGTGGAAAAAAGTGGTAAATACTTTACATAATTTTTTCTATAATAATGCTTCTTTGTTAAGAATAAATGTCATAATATAAATAAACCATTTTAAGTACACGATTTGAGAGGGAGAACTTTATATATTCATTGATTTCTGGTTTATTTATTTATTTTTGCCATTGCCATTAGAAAAAAAAACTTTCCCACAGGCACCTTTCTTGACAGAACCAAAAGTTTGCTCATGTTAAGTAATGAAATATTCACTGAAGGAAATGCAGTCTGGGTGTAATAATTGAGTGCCTCTTGTGTACATAGTTCTCTTGTCTATACCATTCGTGGTACTCTGTTGTTGTTGTTGTTCAGTCACTAAGTCATGTCTGACTCTTGCGATCCCATGGACTGTAACCCACAAGGCTCCTCTGTCCATGAAATTTCCCAAGCAAGAATACTGGAGTGGGTTGCCATTTCTTTCTCTAGGAGATCTTCCTGATCCAGTGATTGAACCCATGTCTCCTACATTGGCAGGTGAATTCTTTACCACTGAGCCATAAGAAAAGCCCCATGGTATTACGTTCTGGGTAGGAAAAACAGTGAATTCTTACACAACATTTTCCATGGACCAGAGAGGTTAAATAAGTTGCCCAGGGGAGAGCAGATAGCGCCAGAGCTGAATTCGAACCTGTGGGTGGTTTATCTTGAATCCATGCTGTCTCACTCCTAATTGTACTATGATACAGGGGTACCAGATTGTCAGTGTGGCTTTGCCTACATTAAAACGGCAACAACACAGGTCTTAAGTAGCACGAGGGATTCCCTAATTTGCCAGGTTCTAAGAACCTGCTAGGAATCTTTGCTGAGCTGGGTGTTAGGCTACTGAGAGATTTTGTGTGTGTGCGTGTGTTTAAATACATAGCCACATTTGCTTGGAACCACGACTTCCTGTGAATTTCTTATGAAGTTATTTGAACAAGAGAAATAACCATATGAATTTTTAAAAAGTTTCTTGAAGTATATTGATTTTTAAAAATGGATGCAATTAGTAGTTCTTACGAATCCTAAGAATGATTTATCTTGGCGTGCATTGGGTCCGTGTAGAGCTCTTCAATACTCAGAAACTTTGCCGGTCCTGCTGGTGTGCTGGGGTAGGAATTGAATGTGGCTGGTAGCTTTTAAACATGCGCAGTTCCGTGAGTGTTGATGTTGCCAGCACGAGTGGAAAAATGTATTTCTTTAATTGAACAAACAGGCGGTGTTTAGTCTTTTGACTCCCTTTACATTTAATCTGACTGCTCATAGTTTATGGGAGGGCGAGAGGGAGGGAGGAGGATTTGGCCCTCTTCTTCATCAGTAAGATCCTGACAAACTATGGGATGTGGATTCTGAGGTCTGATGGTGACCTCCCGCTGCTGCTTCTCCCACTTGCAAAGGGAAAACGAAACACGACCTAGGAGATTCTGAAGTCGGATGATGGTGTAGCCTGAATTTCTCAAACTCTGTCATGCCTCCCAGCCTTCGTGATCTGTCCTTTCCCAAGTGCAAGTTCGGGCTCAGGGAGTCTTGGCCGGGTGGGTGGGGAAAGGCTGAGACTGATGCTTCTTTTAGTAGCCAGAGTGTAACTGGCCCTTTTCAGCCAGCCCTCTATTTGGGGGCTGTCTTGGCCCCCTGAGTCACTTGGAGAAGTTTGAATGCTATGGATTTCCAGACCCCACACCAAACTACTTGGATTAGAGTCACCCTGGCTGAGGACAGCCAGGTATTTAGGGAGAAAAAACCTACTGAAGTGGTTTCATGATAAATCTGTCACCTTTGGTTGTATCGTGAGGGGGAGAAGGGGGATAGTGACAGCTTTGAAAACTTCACTGTTGGAATCAAATTGAGATGTTTAAAGACAGACTTCCTGACATCCTAAGAGCTTCCTGTTTGACCTAAACTATGTGAGAAATCTTAGCATCTCCCCAACACACAAGGGAATCGACCACTTCTTTAAGATTGTGTGCAGACTGCTTTAAATCAGGGCGCATAGAGAAAAAAGCAGAGTACTTAATGGTTAGTTTGCTGATCTGCTTAGCATTAGATAATGTCTGTGAGGGCTTGTGGAGTACATCCAGGGAAGCTGGGGCCCAAATATGGAAAAGAGGAGTCATGATTATGAGGTAGGACTTACAGTTACCATCGCGAATATCTGAAGTGTTGTTTCAGCTCTTTCCTCTACTCCTGGGTTGGAGTTGCATTTCTGGGACATTCGGAGAGCTGGGACAAGCAGGAGGGCTGGGCCATGTCTTTCTTGTGATGAAGCATCCACTCCACGGTGGGTTTCTGTGGGTCATTCCTTTCACAGAGTGACTTTGTTTTGTTTTGATCATTGAGACTCTCCAGGAACTGGCTTTTTAACATTTCTTAAGTTTTGCTATTAATCTTTTCCCCTGAGATCCTGCAGGCAGATAAGACATTTGGTGGAAATGATCTTGCCAGCATTCCTCCGTTTATTGAGTCCCTTTAAAAATGTGCAGTCTTGCTTTAAAATCAAGTGTTTCCCATTCTAGTTGCATTTGTGACTTTTGGTACCCCACCTCCTTACCTTGTGTAAGGATTAAAGAAAACAAGGACAACTCCGTAATCAGGGGGGAAAAAAAAAGGCATTCCCACTCTTCCTTTTCTGAAAGCTTAGATATGGTGAGAGAGACGACGAGCATTGTCACCATTACCTTCTGCGTCAGGGAGTGTTTGAGCTGAGAAGCTGAAGTGCTCCATGTGGTTGTAGATGAGGGGTTTCTCACAGGGTGGCATGTATGTGTTGGAGGTGCCTGTGTCTCTTGCTGGACCTGAGATCACTCTGGCAAGTGGGTGTGGATGAGAGCCAGAACACTCGGGACCTCACTGGCTCTCCCACCCCCAATGTCAACGACACAAGTGACCTATAGGAGAAGCTGGTGTCCTTCCCCAAAGAGAAAGAGCAGACCAGTTCAGTGGGTGTCTGCTGAGTGTCTGTTATGTCTGGAGTCCTCTTTTCAGCCCTGGAGTCTAGCCTGAAGAGACAGACCCCCAAACATACTTTTTCAAGCCACCAAGGCAAGCACAGAGTATGCTCAGGGAGCCCAGAGGGATGGGACCTAAGAGCCAGTGTAGGATGAGCAGGATGAGATTAGTGAAGAGAGTTGGAGCTAGAGTGAGCAAGAAAGTGGGTGTAGTGTGCTCAGAGGCTGTGGGGAGACAGTTGGATGAGTTTCTGGAAGTGAGCCTTGCCAGCGAGTGAAGTGGGAAGTGGGGAAAGTGAGGCTGGCAGGCAACGGGGACGTCGCATCCCTTTGTAAGGCACTTGGATTCTGCAACGAATTGGGACACACTGAAGGAAGGATTTTAAGCAGGGACATGCTTCCGTCAGCTGTGGATGAAGGTAAAGGCTAAAGGCCTTTCATCCTGGGACTTTTGAATGAGCATCTGTTCCCATGTAGCTTTTTTTTTTTTTTAACAGCTCTATTGAGATCTAATTTACATACTGTAAAATTCACCCATTAGAAGTGTCCCATTCAGTGGTTTTTAGTATATTTACAGAGTTGCTTAACCATCACCATAGTCTAATTTTTGAACTTGTCCATCACCCCCCACCAAAGAAACCTTGTGCCCTTTTGCAGTCACTTCCATTTCCATGCCCAGCCCTAGGCAACCGCTCATCTTTGTAACTTCTCCCTTTTCTTGAACATTAAGGGGGATGTTTTCTGTGAGTGTTTTATTAACTTTAAAGGAGTCTCTTTTGCCAAATTACAAACTGTTGCTTGGCTCCCCTGACTGTTCTTGTCAGCAGTGCTTTAGCTCATCACCCAAAGGCAGTGTGATCAGCTGCTAAAAGTGACATCAGAGACCTATGTTCTTACTGTCTCTCTTCCACTGTATGCATCTGGCAGTAGCTTCACCCAAGGACTGGTTTCTCTGTGGTCATCAGGCCATTGTAGGATGACAGGCTTTGGCTATGGGGCCCTCTGCTTCCTTGTTCATAGCTGGTTATGTAGGAGGAGTCCTTTCCTGCAGCCTGATAGGGTGAGCTTACTTCCTGTTGCTCACCCTGAACCAGTGATTGGCTTACAATTAATTAGGCTGCCTCTCTGAAGCTGGGAATGGGCTCTATGGGGGAATAGGTGGACACCTGTGACTAAGAGTGGTACCCGAGCATTTTTGAAGCTGACCCTAGCTTTCTGTCTCTGTGAAAAGTGTCATCAGTTCAGCTCTCACTAATTCAGGAGTTCATCATAGTCTGATCAGGGAGTGCTCTGAAATTTACCTTTGGATGATGTCATAGTGTAGGCAGTAAGGGGGATGGTGGTAACATTAACTTATGTGGGATATTAATGACTTAAGTCTCTTTAGAAAACCTGTTTGCTTTAGGATAGAATTGTTTAAATATGTCACTAGTAATAAATAATAAAAAATCAGTCTTATCTAGTTATTAAGTTAGCTCCTTGGAATCTCTCCTGGAGGAAAAAATAAAATAAAATCTTGTCCTGAATATGTCAGTGTTCAAGTTACCATATGAACTTGGAATTAACAAAAATTGACTTTCTTTCAAGTATAATCCATGCTTCACTAAGCCAAAAAGACATTCTGCCAGTTATTTGGACTTTATTAAATTTGCTTTATATGTAGTAAAAAATCAGGGTAGGCCTGTGCTTTGCACGGTCACTTATTTGATTATGAGCTACATTTTCAAGTCTATTGTGGAGTGAGGTTTGTCCCCATGTAAGTACTGAGTGTTTGCTGGTGCAGCTCTTAATGGTGAGAACGGATGTTGAAGAAAGCAAACACCATATGCCCTTTGTTCCCCGTGCATGTCCCCTCCTGGAGGCTGGGTGGAGTGTTTCAGCTGTCTCGAATAATCTCCATTTTGCTGTGACTGCAGACTTTGTGGTTCTCCAGCTCTCCTCTCCTATGTTAGTTACAACTTCTTCCTAATTAGGTGGCTCTTCTTCCTCTTTTACCCCCAGGGTCGTAAAGGTTCCACACTCTCAAGTGCCAGAGACTGGATTAATTTGGAAAAAGGGTATTTCACTCGATTTGTGACAGAAATAAGCTCAGAGAGAGAGGACAAAAAAACCAGCCAGTGTGAATGTGTAGTGGGAGGGGCGGGCGGGCAGGCGGGCTGGGTACGGGACAGGATGCTTAGAATAATTCTGCTGCCAAGTGAATCAGAGAGACTCGTAGTTCTCGCCGAGCACAGCACACACTCCTGCCCAGAGTTCAGACACAGTCAGCCCACACTCACCATTTCATACCCCACAGTATGGAGCTTTCCGCAGCCAAAGCCCCGAGCACTGCTGCCGATGCGTCTGAGATTGTAAGTAGGCCATACATCTGTTTCAATTGTTATTCCGTCTGCATCTTTTGTAGCCTGTTGCCCGACTATTCTGTAGACTGGGAGGGAGGCATGATGGGGAATTTGGTCCTGGCTCAGTCCTTCCACGATGGTGAGCAATACCGCCTTCCATTTGGACCCAGGTGTTTGAGTTTTCTTGTTTGTGGAGGAAGGGAATTTCTTCCCCAAGCCCTCCTCTGTGACAGAAGTGACTCTTGGTTGATGGCGGCATCCATAAAGATTTCGAACAGCCCTGTCGTCTGGTGGGGTGGCTCTTTCCTTCTTCTGACCACTATCAATGAGTTTTTTCCAGGGAACACGGCATACAAGACAACCCCAGCCAGCCAAGCCCACCCGCGAACCCCCAAGCCTGCAGGTGGCCCTTTCACGGGTGAAGTGTCTCTGGCGAGGGTTGGGAGCAGGTAACATTTCTGAGGTAGCTGGCAGAGTTGGGAGGCTGGGATGAAGGCAGGTGTGGAGTCCAGCTTTCCTATAGTGGGAAGAAACGATGGGACAGGAGATGGGGGAATAAAATGGGGGAAATAGGACAGAAAGAGCAGGGTCTTTTCAGACCACCGACCTGTTCCTCAGTGCCAACCCAGGTGGCACACGAGGCTCAAGTCCTCACTCAGCTAACTGTAGCCTGGGGCCACTCACAGAAACCTCTTTTAAGTTGTACTTTTCTCATTTGAAAGTTGTGATCGTTGCACTTCATGGAAATGCTGGGGTATTTGGAGTGATGATTGTGAAAGTGCTTGGCACTTGGTAGGCCTTCCCTAAACCATGTATTTTGCCCTCCTTACCCCATCTCCTTCCTTAATGGGATATTAGACCACTGATCCAAGAAGTGTGCTGGACTATGAAGTGCCGCCTGTGTTGCTGTCCCCAGCTCGTTTGGGGGCAGTCACTGTGGCCATTGAGTTCTCGCAATTGGTGTCATAGGCTTATCTTACTCAGCCATTTAGCCTGGTTACCCTCTTATTCATAGGCACATGACTCCCCAGAAAAAGGAGGTCTTGGGGAGAAGTTGTGAGTGGGTCATGCCCATGTGCCACAGATCTGTTTGTGTTACAGACCATGGAGCCTGGGGACCTGAGTGTCGTGAGTCCTAGAGAAGAAGTGACCATTCAGAAGAGTCATTTCTTGTTCAGCTTTGAGTTTCTGAGTTATGAATACCTGTATTCAGCTGGCACAAGGGAGAAGATAAAGAAAAGATAGACCTCAAAGAACACTGCTCAGCAATTCATCTAATTTCGGATTCAGAAGTAGGTGTAGAGCACCGTCGTGTTGACTTGCCACCAGTTGTTTCGGTCAACCTGTTCATGGATTTAGGCAACCTCCATGTGCATGGATCAGTTCTCAATTGCCTTTGCACCATTATGTGTGTTTGCTTGTTTATGGGACTTTCTAGAGCCTGTCTTGTTAATTAGTTTTACTATGTGCTTTATATTTGCTGACTGTGACCTAATTGTTAGTAATAGTGTTCCCTTGTCAGTTACAAGTTCTCCCACCCCTTTGTCTCCATTGAATTCCATGTATTTTATCTCACATATAGACTAAAATTCTTTGTCTCTAGCTGGCAAGACTCCTCAATAACTGTATCTGTGAGCTCTGAGACAGTGGTAATTTTTATTATTGATTTTGGAGACATCATATCATAATCTGCACACTTTGTTTTGTGTGCAATGATTTAATAGTGTGCCTTTCCCCTTAACCATCATCAAAATCATGTGTCACCGTGTACCAACTTTCAGTAGCTCTCTCTTGCTCTTCATTGGACTCCATCATCTTGCCCATGGCTGGCTGTGCCTTGTGTGGTCTGGCACGTGCCTGTCTCTCCAGCCTCATCGTGGTCACCCTCCCACTTGGCCACTTCCTTCTCCCCTGGGCCCTGGCCACCCCAGCTCTTCCTGAGCCCTTTCCTGCCACTGGTCTCAGGCGCTCGGGGTGCTGTCTCTGGGGAGCACCCTTCTCTGGCTGCTGCTTGGCTGCCTCTTGCTCCACTTTCAGGTGTTACCTCAGAGAAGCCCTCCTGGGCCATCTTATCTAATGGGACTTCCTCCATTTTAGGTTTCCTTTCTCCTTTCCTGTCACATTGCCATATCTGTTTCTTGCAGAGTGCTTACATCACAGCCTGTAAATCTCTTGTTGCCTCATTGATTTTCTTGGCACTTGCTACCTCCTCCATTGGAATTTCAGCCCTGGTGCGGGCAGAGGTCTTGTCTGTCTTATTCCACTGTATCCCCAACCCCTAACTCCATTCTGGACACTTAGTAGATGCTCAACAAATATTTGTTAAATAGATAGAGGCTTTGGATGAGGGATACAGTGGATGCCTTTTAAGTGGTGTGTTTCTACAACCTGATAAAGTTAGTTCCCGCTTTTCTGTGCTGGACTGTCCCATGTGCCTCTGTCATCACTCTGGTACTTTGGGAGCACTCCAGACCTTAGGACCCTGTTTCCCTCTCCTGGCAAGCCCATGGCTGGTATCCAGAGTCGCCCTCTAACTGTTGTAAGCATCACTTTTGTTCTCAAAATGAAAACCACCTGTCTTCAAAGTGATTTGCTTAAAACAAATGCTTATTTCTTTACCAAGGCCTTCCTCCCCTTCTGCCTTTCGCCACCTCCTGCCAAGAATAATGGGAAAACCCTCTTATCTTGGAAAGTGGTTTTTTCCTCTGCTCAGAATCCACAGCTGGATGATTTATCACCCAGTGTGCTGGGCAATAGCTTCCCTGCTCTGCCACTCTCAGACATCAGAGGCTTGAAGGGGGTCCCACGATGGGGGCTCAGCCTGGATACTGCCCGTCTTTGTATATATCCTTCAAGCGTCCTTCCTACAGATAAGGAACCTAGCCCAGGGCACCAAGTGAATGGCGGCAAAATTGGAGACAGTGTCTTAAGTTCCCTGTGGTAGACTGTTAGCCAGATCATTGATCCTTTACACCAACTCCAGGAGGTAAATAATATCACTGCCCATTTTAGAAATGGTGAGATAGAGGCTCACAGAGGTTACGTAGATTGTAACCAGCCAGGATCAGAACCCAGGTCTCCTGGCTTCCAAATTCTATTGTCAGTGTACTCAGTGTTTCTTAGGCTTTTTTCCCCACTGTGTCCTGCAATTTTTAAAAAAAGTCTGACGACCTAGTATACATGTGCACATATAGTACACATGTGCATATACAGACACATACATGTAGGTGCAAAACATCTCCTGGAGCAGTTGTTGCCTTCATTGTGTATGATGCACTCTCTTATTCTCTATTCTTTTTAAAGAATGCTGGTCAGGCTATAGCAGGATTCCATTCTTTTTTTAAAGCTGAATAATTTTGCATTGTTTTTATATGCCGTGGTTTCTTGTTCCATTCATCCATAACTGGACAGTGAAGTTGTTGCGATATCTTTGTTGCCATGGGCTGGTGGAGACGGAAGTGGGGAGTTGCTGTTCCGTGGGTAAGAAGTTCCAGTTATGCAAGATGTATATACTGTAAAGTTCTGCTGTACAGCAATACTGTATTGTGCACTTAATTTTTAAGAAGGTAGTTCAAGTGCTTTTACCACCCCGCGCCCACACACACAATGTTGGTGAGGACCTTCTAAGTTGATTGCATGGCCCACTAATTGACAGCAGTCTGAAGTGTGGAAACTCAAACACTAGTGTAGGTGATGTGTGATATATGCTTACTTTACATAGAGGTTTACGCGATGTAAGCTACTTTCTAAAATGACTGTGAAGTATAGCATAAGAACACATATAAAATGCACATAAGAGTAAGCTGTTTGAAGTTTTGGAAACTGAACATATCTGTGTAACCATCAGATCAAAACACACACCACTGATTTAAGCTTCTTTGATTCAAGACAGGCAGACGTGGAGTACAACAAGAAACAGATAGGCCCACAATTTGTTCTGAATTATGCACATCCAGCTTACTTGATGGAATTTCTCTTTTTAGATCCATATTTTGTGTTTCTAGTGACGGAACCAGACTGGTATTTTAGATCTAACAGCCACCCAAGAAGTGGAACAAGGTTTCTGTAGGGATCGTCAGAAACGGGCAGAAAAGGAGGCTGGCTGAACATGGGCCTGGCAAAATACGAATGAGGAAGAGGAGGGAAGGGCAAGACCTCACAGTGGGATATGGAAACTCAAGTGTGAGGATTTATGGTGATAATAATTGAGACCAATTTTACTGAAATTGGCGATGGCAAGGAGGGTGTGAGGGAAGGAAGGAAGGGAATTTGTGATTAGAGTCCCAGGCCCCTAGAAGCCAGTGAACTTTTGTGTGAAATAAGGAATGTCTACCTCTCATGGTGAGTGTTGACTTTTAGAGAAAATTGTTTTAGCACACCGAAGCAAACTGCTTATTTCTTGGTGAAAGACATAAATGCATCTCAGTGCAAAAGCAAGCTACAGTTAACACAGCTTTTCAGCTTTCGTAATAAATGTGTTCTGCAAGCTGTCTAGGTGGACAAATTGTACACAGCTCTTTGTAATGGGATGTTCGTAGAAATGAAAGAGAGCAAATACTTTACTGAGCTTTTAAACATTACATGCTCTTACAAAATTGTATTAATCAACACCCTTGGTGAAATGCAGTGATAGCAAATTTTGTCAAACTGTGCAACCGTTTCCTTGAATCAGGGTCTTTGGAATAATAATAAAGTCCTTTAGCTTTGTGGATTAGATAAGCTCTTACTCATTGTTCATGCTTGTGAAAGAGACTTGCAACTTTTATACATTTGGTATGTGTTTCCTGGCATTCTTGACCTGTGGTGCTCACCGTGGGTTTGTGCTTAATTCTGCAAGTGTTGTGACTGTGTTTGTGCAAGAAAAGTCCTGGGGCTGTAACACACACACTCACACACACTGTGGCACAGAGGAGGCGCCCCGCTGGGGACAGGGAGTGGGTGTGTCTGACTTATTCTTTGCTTGGAGCGGAGTGTCAAGCCAGGGCACTAAGTACTTGCTAGATGAATGGAGGGAGAAAGGAAAAAAAAAATCATAGCTAGCATTTACTAGTGTATGCTGTGTGCTTTGCCTCTTTTAGCTGATCTGATCATCAGAACCAGCCTTTGGGGGTGGGCACTGTGAATACCGTTATCTTTAGAGTGACTTCATGTCCCTGTTTGCTGGAGGACTGTCTCGGTATCTGCCTGTTGTCCTGGCATTGACATCAGTAGCATCCTTTTCACTCCAAAATGTCTTGGTTCAGATGATAAATTCTTTCACTCTAAAATTTTCTGGTTTGGATAGACAGAGGAGGAAACTGAGGCACAGAGAAATCGCATCACTTTCCATGGTCACCAGCCAGTTGGCAGTAGTGCTGGGTTTCTTCCTAGAAGTCTGACTCCAGATCTTGTTGCTTGACCATCAAGTTCTGCTCCTTCGCACTTTAGGCCAAGGAACATGTAGTATAAAAACAACATTCTTGATGGTTCAAATCACCAGTATGACATGTGACTCAGGGCAGGAAGAGTGTGCTGGGCGAAGACCCATTGCAATCCTCTGTGCATTCACCGATAAATGTAGACAATGAGTAGCTCAGGGTAATAACACTGTTCCTGTGTGTGTGGTGCTTCATCATTTACAGAACCCTTTCTCCTCCAGTATTGTGTTGAAACTTCTTGTGTGCTCTGGGGCGTGGTTGGTGGTATTTCCATTTTAGGAAGAAGGATGCAAGATCAGCAGGCTGCTGTGGTCACCTGCCTGAGGTTTTACAGCCAGAAAAGGAGCTGATCCAGGATTCAACTCAGATATTCTGCCTCCATCAGCAGTGCATTTTCCATATGCCAAGCCATGCCTTATGCAGCTATTTGATGGTGCTGCCTTTAAAATTTTTTTAAATTGAAGTACAGTTGATTTACAGTGTTGTGCCAGTCTCTGCTGTACAGCACAGTGACTCAATTATACACATATAGACATTCTTTTTAAAAATGTTTTTTCCATTATGTTTTATCACAGGATATTGAATATAGCTCCATGGGCTGTACAGTAGGCCCTTGTTTATCCATCCTGTAAATAATAGTTTACACTTCAAGGGTGCTGTTTTGGAGCATAAGCATGTCACCTGAAGATTCATTAACCCCAACACAGGACTTCTCAACCTTGACACTGTTGACATTTGGGGCTATTTAAGGCTATTGTGAGGCTGTCCTGTGCACTGTGGGATGTTTAGCAGCATCTCTGACCTCTCCCCACTAGATGCCAATAGCACACAGCTCCTTTCCTCACCTAGTTGTGACGATGAAAACTGTCTTCAGGCACTGTCAACATGTACCCTGGGACACAGTTGCCCCTGGTTAGACCTGGCTTTCCCTCTCCCTCTAGTTTCTGAAGCATCAGAAAAACTATTGAAAGCCCCACAAAGGGACAGAAGAAGAGGACAAGCGACACATTTCATGTGGGAATTTGCTTCCACGGAAGAACATTGGGTTCTTATCCCAAGGAAGGAAAACATAGCCAGCATTTTCGAAATCACACAAAAGTTTTTAAAATAAAAAAGTTAGAATAAAGATGAATTGAAATATGCACATTAAAATCTCCTGTAATCCAACTGCCCAGGGATAACTATAATTTACAGTATGTTCTTGCTCTCCTAACCTTTTCCAACACATGTATAAATATGTGTATCATTTTCCAAATAGGGCTGTGCCACAAATGCTGTTAAAATCAGCTTTTTAAAAAATCTTAAATGTGCCACCAACATCTTTCTGTATCTATGCTGTTGAACTGCAGAGCATTTCATTGTATGGCTATGGTATAATTTATTCACTCAGCTTCCTGTTGTGTACATTTGTTTCATTTCCAATTTTGCTTTTGCTATTACATGCAAAGCTCTAATGAGGATTCATGTGTGTGCATCTAAGCCCTTCACAGCTTTTTTCCTTATAGAAATAAGGAAATTTTAGCATCTAATGAACAAGATACCCAATTCATAATGTGCTGAATTGTATTTTGATTACATTACGTACTTTTGCCCCTTAAAATTATGAAAAGTGCACTGATCAAATTTTAATTATGCACTCAACTTGCAGAATGCAATGTGGAACGTTATTTGGTTTTCTGATTAAATGATGACTAATAAGACACCATTTAGATTTCATGCCTTCTTCATGAAAACCACTCTTAACTGTATCAGGCTACTTCCTGAGTAGGAATTACAGCCCATTGACAATCAGTAAGTCTTCTTTTAAGACTCTGTTCACTGCTGAGAACAATTTAGGGCTAAGTTCTCATGAATTCTCACTGCTCATATATTTTTCTTATATGTGTTTAAAATGGGGGAAAATAAAAAACACCCCACCTCATGGTTGAAGCACAACAGAAGAGCTTAAGTAGATTTCCCTACTTTACTTCCCTCTTGTTTTTTTAATTCTCTAGAATTTTATTGCAACTACAAACAATAAAAACACAATTTTAAAAAACCCCACAAACTAGACAGTATGCAAGGTCTGATCCAATTGGCTTTTTTTCAATTAATGATTCTTGCTATGTCTGCTCTTATTCTGTATAATTGGTGCCCTATTTGGGATTGTTTCTGGTTTTTCTTTTTTTCCTGCAACAAAGCACCCTATTTCATGTGAGTCCACCCATAGGATAAATGCCTCACAGTGGAGTTGTTGGGTTAACAGTCTCTCCTTAGGATTTTCATAGATATTGCTAAATTTCCCTTCCACCAAAAGTATTGCCCTTCCACCTCTCTATATAGGGGGGCTTTCCTGGTGGCTCAGATGGTAAAGGTTGGGAAGATCCCCTGGCAGAGGAAATGGCTACCCACTCCAGCATTCTTGCCTGGAGAATTCCATGGACAGAGGAGCTTGTCAGACTACAATTCATGGGATCGCAGAGTTGAACATGACTGAGTGACTGACACTTTCACTTTCATGTGTGTGTGTATGTGTATCTCCTGACTTGCTTCCATTGTGTATTTTTTTCTACCTGGCATAAACTATGGATTAATAGACTAGGGACACAATAGTTGAACCTCATCTATGGGGAGGGCCATAGTCTAGATTAGGAGGAGACCTCAGTCTCCCTGGGATTGGTTTTTGGCCTTGGAAGCACTTTTTGTACTGTGCTCAGTCATGCCTGACTCTTTGTGACCCCATGGACTGTAGCCTGCCAGCCTCCTTTGTCCATGGGATTCTCCAGGCAAGAATGCTGGAGTGGGTTGCCACGCCCTCCTTCAGAGGATCTTCCCGACACAGGGATCCACGTCTCTTGCATTGCAGGTGGATTCTTTACCCACTGAGCCACTGAGGAGACCTGGGGATACCTGGGGGATATGTATTCACTGGTTTTCTTCTGGGATTGGCCTGGAACTGGCTTTTTCTCTTGTCAAGTATGGAGTAAGAAGTATACATGTAAAGTTGGGTGATAATACCCAGGTAGACAACTTTCTGGTGATGTTTGATGACATGTCTCAGTTAGAATTGAAGTGGTTAGAAATGGACATTTGTTAATAAAGAGGTGACAACATTTACTTCTCACTGGGTCTCTGAAATAGAAGGGCCTATCATTTAGCATTTGGTACAGTGTACCAAATGTAACATGTCAATATAATAAATATAAATGTAATATGATACAATCATTTCATAATCATTTTCACTCCCCTTACGTTTTATGTGAAGTCTTTTCTGTCTTTGTCTACTCGTTGGGGATAATTTTTTGTACTGTCCTTTTAAAAAACTGATAATCATGATAAGTACTACATTTTGGGTGTTTTGTTGTTTTATTATCTGTGACCAGCTTTGCCTCCCTAATCAAATGTTCACCATCCCTTGCTTTCTCGTCTTCAGAATCCTAGCACGGTGTTTGGGACATATGTGTTTGTGTTGGCTGCTCACTTCAGAACTTTCCTTATTTTATGGGGCCTCTGGGCTTGGTGAAAGAGAACCATCCCTGGACAGTCTCCGTTTTTTTGGCCCCCAGAACAGTGCTCATTAAGGTCTCTGTTGCCTCACTCTTTAGGGCCTTGCTTTCCTGCCCGGGGGAAGGCGCCATCATTTTATTGATGTTGTGTTTGAAGCCGTGGAGGCTGGCTGACATTTGAAGATGGTTCCGTGAACCCTGGTGGGCGCAGCAGCTGCCATGGCTCTGGGTAACAATATGAAGGGCCTGTGTTTTCTGAGAAGTCTGGGGGGTTTCTGATGGGCACTTCAAATGTTCACTCACTGCAGTCTTGACCAGAAGTTTTTGAGTTGGCCTGGGTGAGCCACCCTGAGGCTGAGATGCAGAGAGGAAAGCAGGGCTGAGGGAACCGACTTCTCCTGTCAGTGAGCTGGTGTCTCTTTGGGTTTGGCCTCCAGCGGGGCTCCTTGGGGGGTGAAGGGACTCTCCTCTGCCTTCTCTTCTGCCCTCCAGGGCTCACACCCGGGGTCTGCTGACAGGGCTCTCATGGGAGCTTCCAGAGGCATGGCTGGCTTTGAGCTCAGCAGCAAGCCTTAGAAAAGAAGCCACAGAACTTTATTTTTCTTATTGTTCAAGTAATATATTTTCTTTTAGAGCTAATAAAGAAGACTTTTAGGGCCAGGCAGTGTGATCCAAGGAGAATGGCCTTTGGCACCAAATGGTTCTGGGGTGGACTGTGAGCTCTGCAGCTTTCTCCTTAAGGGGCTGTTATGAGCCGAATTGTGTGCCCCCCCCTCCAATTTTTATGCTGAAGCCCTAACTTCCGGTTCCACAGAATGTGATGATATTTGAAGACAGGGCCTTTTAAAGGGGTAATTGAGTAAGAATGAGGCCAAACTGATTTCTGTCCTTGTAAGAGTAGGGGACTGGGACACAGACACCAGGGATGCGCACACCAAGCACAGACCGTGTGAGGACGCAGCGAGAAGGTGGCTGTCTGGAAGCTAAGGAGAGAGGCCTCTGATGAAACCAGACCTGCAAAGACCTTGATTTTGGACTTCTAGAAGTGAACTGTAGGAAATAAATTTCTGTTATTTAAGCATCTCAGTCTGTGCTATTTGTTACAACAGCCCTAGCACATGAAAATAGGTGCTTTTATCAAGTCAGCTTCTCCAGTTTTGCATCCCCCATCACTAAAGAGAGGACCAGAGCACCTGCCTGTCAGAGTCTATATGAGGGACAGACATAATCCTGGCTTAGAGCAGATACTCATAACTGGTGCTGGTGCTTTAATAATATAATGGTAGAAACTACCACCCTTTCCCCCACCCAGGTTTTCTGGCCTCATCCTGCTATCAGGGTTTTTTTCCTTCCTTCCTTTATTTTTTATTCTTTACTTTTAAGTCCTTTTCAAACAGGGTTGCAAAGAACTCCTGGGATCAGAGGAGTACGTACATAAAGTAAATACATAAGTACTTTATGTATTTAACAAGCAATGAAACATTTTCTTCTGAGGAATCCTTTTCATCCTTTTAATCTTCTAACATACTGGGGTTCCAGGTACAATTTTATTTAGGACAAGGATTTTGCTGCTAAAGTTGATGGAAAGTGACTTTTGGTGTGGTATGTGTATTTCCTGGACCTAACATCTAGTTTGCTAGGGCTACCATCACCAAGTACCACCAACTAGAGGTACTTACACAACAAAAATTTATTGCCTCACAGTTCTGGAGCCTGGAAATCCAAGATGATGATGTAAGCAGAGTTGATTCCTTCCGAGGTTCTGAGGGTGAACCCATTCCAGGCCCTATCTCAGAGCTTCTGGGGCTTTGCTGGCCTTGACTTGTAGATATATCACCTTGATCTTTGCCTTCATCTCTGCGTGATGTTCTCTCTGTGTGCACACTGCCATTTCCAAATTTCTCCTTTTTGTAAAGACGTCAGTCATGTTGGATCAGTTCAGTTCAGTTCAGTTCAGTCGCTCAGTCGTGTCCAACTCTTTGCGACCCCATGAATCGCAGCACGCCAGGCCTCCCTGTCCATCACCATCTCCCGGAGTTCACTCAGACTCACGTCCATCAAGTCGGTGATGCCATCCAGCCATCTCATCCTCTGTCGTTCTCTCTTCCTCCTGCCCCCAATCCCTCCCAGCATCAGAGTCTTTTCCAATGAGTCATCTCTTTGCATGAGGTGGCCAAAGTACTGGAGTTTCAGCTTTAGCATCATTCCTTCCAAAGAACACTCAGGGCTGATCGCCTTTAGAGTGGACTGGTTGGATCTCCTTGCAGTCCAAGGGACTCTCAAGAGTCTTCTCCAACACACAGTTCAAAAGCATCAATTCTTCTGTGCTCAGCTTTCTTCACAGTCCAACTGTCACATCCATACATGACCACTGGAAAAACCATAGCCTTGACTAGACGGACCTTTGTTGGCAAAGTAATGTCTCTGCTTTTCAATATGCTATCTAGGTTGGTCATAACTTTTCTTCTAAGGAGTAAGCGTCTTTTAATTTCATGGCTGCAATCACCATCTGCAGTGATTTTGGACCCCCCAAAAATAAAGTCTGACACTGTTTCTACTGTTTCCCCATCTATTTCCCATGAAGTGATGGGACCAGATGCCATGATCTTCGTTTTCTGAATGTTGAGCTTTAAGCCAACTTTTTCACTCTCCACTTTCACCTTCATCAAGAGGCTTTTTAGTTCCTCTTCACTTTCTGCCATAAGGGTGGTGTCATCTGCATATCTGAGGTTATTGATATTTCTCCCGGCAATCTTGATTCCAGCTTGTGTTTCTTCCAGCCCAGCGTTTCTCATGATATACTCTCCATAGAAGTTAAATAAGCAGGATGACAATATACAGCCTTGACGTACTCCTTTTCCTGTTTGGAACCAGTCTGTTGTTCCATGTCCAGTTCTGACTGTTGCTTCCTGACCTGCATATAGGTTTCTCAAGAGGCAGGTCAGGTGGTCTGGTATTCCCGTCTCTTGAAGAATTTTCCACAGTTTGTGGTGATCCACACAGTTAAAGGCTTTGGCATAGTCAATAAAGCAGAAATAGATGTTTTTCTGGAACTCTCTTGCTGTTTCGATGATCCAGTGGATGTTGGCAATTTGATCTCTGGTTCCTCTGCCTTTTCTAAAACCAATTGGATCAAGTCCCAGTCAAATCACCTCATCTTATTGATTGTCTGCAAAGACCCTATTTCCAAATGCAGTCACATTCACAGGTATTGGAGAGTAAGAATATAACATCTTTTGGTGGATACAATTCAAGTCGTAACAGCAATGATTGGAACCTGATTTGCCATCTGTGTCCCTCTGCCTACAGCTGGCAGCTTCCCTAGAGGAGTGTCCTTGCCTGGTCTACAGCTCCCATCCATCATGCAGATTTAAGGTCAGAAGTCACCTCCTCAAAGAAGCTTTCTGTAGCTACTCTCAGCATAGACTGATGGAATGAATGAAATAGATTGTGGAGTAAAATTGAACTGTGACTGTGAATGATGCTGCTATTTTGCCCTAAGAGCATGAGGGAGCTTCTCTCTCCCCACCATAAATGTTACTTGTAGCTTTCTTGTATATCTTGGCTGTGTCACCACCACAGATGCTATTTAAGTATCATTTTGTGCCTGTGAATTGAGATGTCGGGCGCCTCCCGAATGTCATGATGTTTCCTGTTCTGTGTGCAGAGCATGCCAAGAGGACTCAATCTGTTGGATTTTAATTTTTTTTTTTTTTGCAGTGAATCACAGCTTGATTATGATTGTACAGTAATTCACACAGCAAAACTGGCTAGAACCCTTCTCTGAAGGACCTCTTGGGTCTAGAAAACCTGCAAGTTGTGAGTAAGGGAGACATTTCCTGATTCCAGTAAATTGGTTATTGTTGATTGAGTATGCTGTATTTGCTAAAACCTTGCTCAGTACTGTGCAGACCATAGGTAGCAGAGATTAAAGTTATGGCCTCTAGCACCACACAGCTCACATCAGATATTTGAAAAATAAATACCAATCCACACAAAGTTGCATGAGAACGTGTAGTATAGAAACTAAGAAGAAAAGGCTGCTCACTGTGGGCCAGAGAGTCAGGACAGGCTTTGTGGAGGAACTGAACTTAAGCTTGGGCTGTACTGAAATGGGAAAAGAGCCAAGAAGAAGAGGGAAAATACTTGTCCAGGATAATAGTAACACACCAGGAATGTATGTAATAGTCCCACCATGTGTATTAAGCAACCTTGTTTTAATAAAATTGATTTTTTTTCACAGCATAGATACGATCTGGTTTAGAATAGGAAGATTTGGGAAACAGCTAAACTTCCCATCAACTTGGGAAGAATAAATTAGAGTAATCTCTGTACTATATGGGACACTGTACAGCCAGAAAAAAAGAATGGGAATACTTTTTACTGATATGGAAAGACCTCCCCCCACAAATAGATTGTTGAGTGAGAAAAGCAAAGCTTTGGAGAGTATGAATCATATACTAATGTATGATATTTGCTTAAAGACACTGGAAGATAGCCAAGAAACTACTTACAGTTAGGAGTGATAGTGGTGAACTAGAGGAGTGGGAGCTGGATTGCATGTGTCTCTGTGCTTTATTTCAGAGATTTGAATGATACAAGTGTATCCTATTCAGAAAGATAAGAAGAAATCTAGGGATGCTGACCTTAGTGTTAGCTCACACTGTCACTCTGACATTGATTACAGTGTCTGGGGGCTTTGCCTTGCTGGGACAGAATGAATGAAGATTACCAGCCACACTAGACATTTAAGGGATAAGCCTTTGCATTTGTCCCGAGAAGGAAATTCTCTTAACCATGTTTTCACGTTTATGGGTTATCACTAGAAATGTTTCAAATGTGCGCTAAGTTGAGGGAATAGTATAAGGACCCCCCTTTGTGCCCATCATCCAGTTTCAGCAGTCACCAGCTGCTGGCCAGTCTCATTTCATGGCTTCTCCCTCCTCCTCCTTACTCTCCCTCTCCACCCCAATCTTGATTCTTTTGAAGGCAGTGCCTTTCTGATTGTTTTATTTAGAATTATGACTCGGACCTCCTGGAACCCACATGGCCATGCTTGAGGTGGAAAAAACTTTCTTGAACTGAATTTGACTCGTCTCCCTTGGTGTAATTTTAAAAAATTATGGTAAAATACACATAACGTAAAAGTTACCATCGTAATAATTTGTAAGGGTACAGTTCACTAGTGTTAAGTGTGTTCACATTGCTGTGCAGTGGATCTCCAGAACTCTCTCATCTGGTGATGTAAGAACAATTCCCAACTCCCCCTCCCACCGTTCTACCTTCTGTGTCTTTGAATCTGACTACACTAGGTACCTCATACAAGTGGAATCAGACAGTACTTGTACTATTATAACTGGCTTATTTAACTTAGCAGAATGTCCTCAGCGTTGATCTGTGCTGGAGAATGTGTCAGAATTTCCTTCCTTTTTCAGGGCAAAGAATATTTCATTGTAGGGATAGACCACATTTTTGTTTGTTCATTCATCTGTCATCTGACTCTGGGGTGGACTTGACTATTTGCCCCCTTCTAGAATATAGTGTTTTGCATCTCATAACAATTTCATGCCACAGCACTATGATCCTCCAGTTAAGAGAATAATCCTGAGCAGTTTGAGAATTTTTATGACAAAAACTTGACCTGCAAAGACCAGCAAACCTTCCTCTCTACTCTTGTGACTGAGGACACCTATTTTTCTTAAAGCTCTGGTATTGAATCTTGTCTCTCATTAGAATAGATTATGAATTTAGGGAGAACAGGGCAGAGGTGGGGAGGTATCTTCTTTTGCCCTCTACCTGGCACTGTGCTTGATACTGGTTGGGTGCTCATGAAATGTTTGTTACAGGGTGAACCCTACTCTGGACAAGTCACATAACCATATCTGTGTGATTAGGGAGTTAAACCCAATGAATTCTAAAGGTCCTTTTGGTTCTAGCACTGTTTGGGTCCATTAAATCTTATGATGAAAAGTTCAAACTCTGAAAGACTGGAGAGTCAGGGATGGGGGGAGAGAGATTTTTGGGAAGATCTGTTTTCAGTACCCCTTGAATTATACCCTGGAAACAGTTGCCTACAAATAGAACCACCCCAGGATATAGTATTTCTTAAAATAACATTTTGGATTTGAGATTTCCTCTTTGTGTGGTGGTAACATTCTTTGAATAACAAAAAGCCAGCAGCTAAACAGTTATTTTAAGTTTAGCTTAATTGTGTACCACGTTTTGTAGATATACAAGAATAGAAATGAAACCTACTCTTCACATCATCATCTTTACAAAGAATAATTTTACCATGAGCACAAATCAAGGCAATAGCAACTAAGTAAAAGAAAGCTTCCAGAATTAGAGATCAAAATCTGGTAAGGAAAAGTGGCGGGAGATACGATTTGAGTATTGAATCTTGGTTGATTTTCTGAACTATGCGCTGGTTTCTGCATTTTTGTTTTAAGCCTGGTTTCCAAAAGACTCTTGCTGGCAACCAGATGGTCGTCAGATAATTGATATATGTTCATTTTAAGCCAATTTGGGGAACGGTGGCCTGGATTTTCCAGTAGAAAGATTTAGTAATTCTGTTGGTCTTTAAATGCCAGCAGGGTTTTTTGGAAGTTGAGTTCTCTAATGTCTTGGAAGTAACCCCTGGAAAATTGGAAGCAATGAATTGATTGCATGATGTACTTAGGATAAAGTTAAGGATATGGATACAGTTATTTCTGTTATAAATGTCCACCTTTAGAAGTGGTAAAATTTGTAAAATTGGTTGAGAATTTTTTTTTATTGTTTACAGTTTTTTCCCATTTGTTTTCTGAAACTTGAGTTAATGAATAAGAATAGGCATTTAAAATACACTCATGATTTTATTCCCTGTGATTAGAGAGTTGGTCAAAGTTCTTGGGTCTACTACTTATTATCCTAATGACTGCTTTTCAAAGAGAGAAACTTTTTAAAAAATAGTGGGGTTTGCAATGAGAAAAGGGGTCATGAGTCAAGATGCTTAACTTAATTACATCTTCAGGTTCTGGGAATGAGGATGTAGACATATCCTTTTTTGGGAGGGGTCACCATTCAACCCACTATAGTGGGAGCACCAAGCCAGGATAGGGCCCTTGTAGGAATCATACTGTGGGCCTCAAGAAGGAAGCAGAGGGAAAGAAACTCTTCTTTGGAAATAGTTAAAAGCAGCTCCTATTTGTATTTTGGTATTTAATTATCATTATTACTTTTATTGTGGTAAATTGTATATAACACAAAATTTGTCATTTTAATCATTTTAAATGTACAGTTCTGCGACATTAAGTATGTTAACATTGTCATGCAGCCATTATCATGATCGATCTCCAGATCTTTTTCATCTTCCCCAAACTGAAATTTTGTACCTATGAAACATGAACACCCCACTTACCCTTCCCTCAACTTAGTATTTTTTAAAAATTCTTTCAGTGTTTTAAAAAAGTGCTATGTGATCATTTTTAAAAATCTGCCTGGTCATTTAAAAAAACAGTTAAAGTAATTTAATGGAGGTATATTTTACATATCATATAATTCATTCAAGTATATATTTCAGTGATTTTTTAATAAATGTATATGGTTGTGCAACCATTACCATAAAATGCTTTAGAATATTTTCACCACCCCTACAAGGCCCTTCACGCCCATTTATAGTTTTCTTTCCTTCTCCCGGTCCTACTGTCTGTCTCTATAGGTCAGCCTTTTCTGGATGTTTCATATAGAGTTTTAGTTAAAACTTAAAAACAATTTTTTTCTGATTGTATAATGTGGAGAAATAGAATCCCATCACCTGGGAACTCATTAGCAATGCAGAATCTCAGTTTCCACCCTAAACCTACTCAATCAGAATCTGTATTGTAACAAGACTTCCAGGGAATTCTTAAGCATAGTAGATTTATGGAAGCACTGAAACATTGTATTTACCATGGTGATCCTTTGAATTTCTCAAAAATTATTACATGTCTTCTGAGAATAGTAAAGTCCCACTGTAAGAATATACCGCAGTCTTCTTCACCAGCCACTTTAGGGCAGACCTCAGGTTTCCCATCTTTTTTGCCACTGAAAATAAAATTATGGTGGCCATCTATGTATGTAAATCTTTGTGCCTAGTTTCATATCCACTATGCCAGTAATTCCATTTCTTGTAATTGTCCTAAGTCAATAATTAATAGATGTTGTTGTTCAGTCACTAAGTTGTGTCCGACTCTTTGTGACCCCATGGACCACATCATGCCAGGCCTCCGTGTTCCTCACTGTCTCCCAGAGTTCACCCAAGTTCATGTCCATTGAGTTGGTGATGCCATCCAACCATCTCATCCTCTGTCGTCCCCTTCTCCTCTTGCCTTCAATCTTTCCTAGCATTAGGGCCTTTTCCAGTGAGTCAGCTGTTCACATCAGGTGGCCAGAGTATTAGAACTTCAGCTTTAGCATCAGTTCTTCCAATGAGAATTCAGGGTTGATTTCCCTTAGAATTGACTGGTTTGATCTCCTTGTTGTCCAAGTATACTGATAAAATTTAGGAAGTGTGTATAAATGGTGATCAGTGTCGTTGATCATTTAGCACACCATTTTCCTAGAAATGAGACCTCAAGCCAAGCAGATAATGGGAAATCGAGACCCCAGTATCTGATGTTAGAACATCTTTCTAACTCTCACCTCCATCTTCTTGAACTTCAGTTTCACTGTTGAATAAAATGAATCAACAAAAACAGCACCAAAAGGTGAAGTACAGATTATTACTAAGCAGTGGTAAAATAGAAAGCGACAAAAACACGGACCTGTGTGTACTTTCTCATCTGTTAGAATCCTATACTCCATTACCCTCCAGCCTCCCTTGATCAGTTATTCCCTTGCAAGCTGTCCAACATGTGCCTCCTGGAAGCCCCTGCTGCCTAAATAGTCTATAACTCACTCCTCCTCCTAGATGGGAGGTGGCTAGGGGGTAGAGCACATCATGGAAGTGCTCATTCCTGAAAGTTCAGAGCCATCTCGCCACTTCGGAGGGTCTTGGGCCTCCTGGAACCTTGCAGTGGGGCAACCTTTTTTGTTCCTCTGGACAGAGGTTCTCATGCCAGGGTGTGTGTCAGCACCTCTTGGAGGGCTTGGTCGCACATAGGCTCCTGGGCTGCATCTCCATGGTTTCTGATTCAGAAGGTCTGGGGCGATGCTGGAGAATCTGCATTTCTGACAGGTTCCTGGGAGATCCACTGCTCGGGGCCTCCTCTCTTCCCCTGCGATCACATCCAAGTAGGTGAAGCAGGGCGCTGGAGGACCTGTGTGTTTAAGGTTCCTGTCACTGGGGATCGTGTCCAGGCATGCAGATGCAGTGCCTTGCTGTGGGGGTGCTTGCTTGCTCAGTTGGTGAAATTTGGCGAATGAGTGAGGCTTTACATAGGCCCTTCTGAGTACAAGGAACAGCAGCTCATTCAGGTTACTTTACATAGCTAGACTGGGATTACTGAGTCATTTAGGGAAATAAGGGACTTAGGGGATATGAACAGGAGCCCCAAGTCTTTAGGGCCTCATGGGAACTCGATCTGAAAAGCCAGGAGCTGCGGGCCCTAGTATTTCCCTTAGCGCAGGGCTGAGCTGAACATGACAACCTTTCAGCCCCCAGCTCTTTCTTTTTCTTGACTTCCTCTCCTCCGCATAGGATTTTCCCCTCAGTGGGGCAGGGCAGCTTCTCCTGGCAGGGCCCAAGTGATAGCAGGCTCTTTCCCCACACAGCCCCAGCCCGCTGGTGGTGGCAGCCATGGTCCTTAGCTAAATGGGGAGTGGGTGATGGAGCCTTGAGTTGCATTGTCCTCTGAAGACCTCGAGGGGTTAGCTTTTCCATTTACCCTGAAAGGCTTGAGGACAGTGAATGGGTAAGGGGAGATGGAGGGCACCTTTAGTCACCTTTATCTGGACTTTACCAGTTGTCTCTGAGTGGGCCTTTGTGGTCTTGGTGGTGGCCGTGTGCTGTTACAGTACAGATCCAGATGGCAGGTGGTTGGCAGGTTGGTATAAACCAGAGATACATTAAAAGAGTCAGGATGGCAGTGGCTCCTGTGAAAACTAAGAGAGGAATTGACTCAAAGAGCCCACTGTCAAGCTAGATTTACACTTAATTCTATTGTCTGTCAGCCCAGGGCCCCTCACTTCCTAGTGGCCACCTCAGCTCGTCACCTACCCTTCTTCCTGGGAGCGTGTGCTCTATAGAGTTGCATCTGTGAGGCAGTGCTTTCCCTCCTCCTCCAGCATCTTCTTACTAGACCACCTGAGCAAGGATCTACACACCCAGGTCAGAAAACATTTCTGTATCAGACTCCCTCCAGCAGTACAGGTGATTCCAGCTGCCCTGTGGAAGAGTGGCCATTTATGTGTGTGGTATTTTGAGAATTCAGACTTTAGATCATTTCTTTTTTTAAAAAACAGATTTGATATGGACCATTTTTAAAGTCTTTATTGAATTTGTTACATTATCATTTATGTTTTTTTTTTTTTTTGGCCCCGAGGCATGTGGGATCTCAGCTTTGGACCAGGGATCGAACCTGTATGCCCTGCATTGAAAGGCAAAGTCTTAACCACTGGACTTCCAGCGAAGTCCCATGACTTTAAATCATTTTGAAGAGGATATCTTCTGAGGTCTTTATTTTCTCTAAACTGATGGAAGCAGCTAAATCAGTTGTTCTTGGGGAGATGAATTCTTGGCCCTTTCTGTCATCCTTTGGGCTAATCATGTTCCTACTAAATATCGACTGAGCTCCCTGTAGGAGAGGGAAACCATCTTATTGTTGCCAGTGTGCAAGGGCTAAATTGGGCTGCAGTGCTTGAGAGTGAAATTATTAAATATCAATGGGGGATAATAAACGTGAAGTAGCTTGCAAATCGTTCGATATTATAGCTATTTCAGTGAAAACACAGCTGCTAAAATACTTTTCTAGATATAATTGAGAAGGTAATTTTCTCTAAGGCCATTTAAGCCAGGTCTCCAGTGCCTTTGGACCATTAAGAAGTACAGATAGGGGTGAGTGGGTCTCTGAGAAGGGTGGCTCAATGTGAAGCTGCTGCTGCTGCTAAGTCGCTTCAGTCATGTCCGACTCTGTGCGACCCCATAGATGGCAGCCCACAAGGCTTCCCCGTCCCTGGGATTCTCCAGGCAAGAACACTGGAGTGGGTTGCCATTTCCTTCTCCAATGCATGAAAGTAAAAAGTGAAAGTGAAGTCGCTCAGCCGTGTCCGACTCTTCTTGACCCCATGGATTGCAGCCTACCAGGTTCCTCCGTCCATGGGATTTTCCAGGCAAGAGTACTGGAGTGGGGTGCCATTGCCTTCTCCGCAATGTGAAGCAGAGATACCTAAAACACAGAATGGTGCCATCGAGGCCCAGGTTTTCCTTACAGACCAAGGACTAGTTTGCTGTGTGGTTTATTAATGGACTAGAATTAACACTTGACTAATATAGCTAATTCTTCCTTTTGGAGTTAATTACACTGAATTTCCCCCAGTAATGAATGATTTTGAGTAAGCAGGCATGTCAATTTAAGATATAGTGTGAATATTTCATTAAAAACATTGAATGAGGCATGATGTTTAAATCAGTAGTTGAAAATGTGAGGCAAAACTTTCCCCAAAAGGCTTATAAGCTGAATAAGAGCAGTTAGGAAATCAAGCCCACCCAGTATTTCAATTGTTTAGAAGCCAAGTGAATATGAAAGAAAAGAAACCCTCCTCTGGTTCCATGACATTGTCCCTTTCCTGACATGCAGTGGAGCTTTTGCCAGTGGTGTGGTGCTTTACCTCAACCAGGCTGACAGGAATGGAGGGAGCCTGGCTGGGCACAGACTTCAGCTTATTTGGGGGGTTAGTTGTGAAGACCTGTGAAGAGATTTGCTTCCATTCAGGGTGGACCACTTTTGCCCTGATAAAATCCCCTGATGGCAGGCCTCAGATGGAATTTCCACAGACTGCGGTCTGGGGACTGGTGACAAATTCTTTATGAGAATTCTGTGTGACTCTGAAAGCCTTTCGGGGAGGGGAGTGGGGGAAGTGCTGTTCAGCTGTTGGCTTTACTCACCACCCCCACCCTCAGAAGCCCGGATGGAGCAACGCTCAGGCAGCCTCTTGGCAAGTCTGATGTATTTTGAGGTCTAGCTTTGCAAAGCAGGATGGCCCCTGCAATTATTACTTTTTTCTAGTCAGGACTTTTCTGGATTTCTCTAGAATTGAGAATACAGTTTCTAAAATGTAAAGGTGAAAATGCATTCTTTTGGGTTTTAACACATGCTCTCAGTTTATTGGGGAAAACAGTGTGAACTAGAACTTCCTCAGGTTTAAAAGTTAACTGAAGATTACCAAAAGGATATACACTGAAATTTCTTTTCACTTGGCTCAAATGATTGTTGACAAAAGTTAAGATGTAAGACCAAATCACACACTACGGGGTACGACATCAAGTACTTTTATTTATAGTAGAAAATAGGGAAAAGATACCATCAGGGTCAAACCCTTTTAAAAGACAATAAAAAAAGACCCTACAGTTAGGACTATGGAGAGATTTTTTTTTTTTTTTTTTTTTTGAGCTGTGAGGACCGTTTGGAAATCAGGACAGTGACTGATTTCTGAGGATTCTGCTCCTTCAGATTGTGTATCCTTTGTGAATGCTACTGAATAGCTGCTAACTCTTTCCTACAGAAGGTAGCACTGGGTGACAGAGTGTTCTCAGGAGATGAGCCGTTCCCCAAAGCCACATGCCTTTCTCAGAGCAGTGCCGTTAGCTGAGACCTAGGGAGGAAACACGGAGCCAGACCCTCTCTGGCTGTTCATTTAGTTGTTCTGAAAATGATGGTTCGCATAGAGGTGTCCGCGCTCGCAAGACAGCAGTTTGCTTGGTGAAATTTGCATTTGAGTTCAGAGAGAGAAGCTGAGATCTGTGACAGCAGCAGTGACTGTGGGTGACTCAGATATGCACATGAACCTGTGGCCTTACAGTTAGAGAAAAGAAACACACATTTTCTGCTCAATTTGAATAATTGGAAATGAGGTAGAATTCCAAGGAGCAAGCTGTGATCTAGGACAAAGGAACCCCTGGAATGAGTGACCACTTGGTGAGCTAGAGGCAGAGAGTGGAAGGAAACACAGCTCAGTATAAGGTTACCTTCACGATGGTTCACCTCTGGGGCCTGATGATCTCTTTTTCTGGGTGTCTCTGCTCTCTCTGTGTGTGTGTCTGTATTTCTCTCTGTATGTGTCTGTATGTCTATGCCTGTTTGTGTCTGTGTGTCCATCTGTACGTGTCTGTGTCCATCTCTGTGTATATCTATCTGTGTGTGTGTCTGTAGGTCTGTGTCTGTCTGTACATCTATGCCTCTATGTGTCTGTGTCTGTCTGTCTATATGTGATCTCTCTCTCTCCCCTGAAATAAATAGGCTGCTCCAGGAACTCTTGTCAGGCAGGGTCAGCTGGGCTGAGTTGAAGCCACATCTGGTTTCTGACCAGTGCAAAAATGCGACAAGCAGACAAAAATAGGTGACAAAAATAGGTGCGCTTCAAAGCCCCACACAGTGACCAGGTTTCCTTATGGTCATGATATCTGTCATCAGGGTGGGGGAAGGTAAGGAGGAGGAGAGAGCTGCAAGTTTTGGAATTGTGTGTAACTTGGGGCTCGTATCCCCCGCCCCACCCTTTCCCTGACAGACTACCCCCTCACTTCTCTTTTTGCATTACTTTCATCCTCGCCCGTCTCCATGGGATATTCCCAGAATTCATAGTGCTTTCTTTGACTTTCTGTTGTGCAGAAACCTTTCCTCCTGGGAGTCATTATTATAGCTCCCGTTAATTTTCATGTTCAGTGTTCGGTATTGCAAAGGAGAGGAAATGAGAGAGGGTGGGTGGTGACTCAGGAAGCTGGGGAAATATCCCTTATTATGTCTAGAATTTTCCCCTTGAATATTTAAAAACTGGCCCCAAGCTGTTCTGGCCTGAATTTTCTGATTGCTATCTTTCCATTGACCTCTCTCCTTCAATTTTTTCCCTCTTACTTCTGCCTTGATGGTCTCAAAGCTTCCCAAAGCTGTTACAGGTTACTGGAAACCCCCTTTATTGAAAGATGCTCTTCAGCTATTTGAATTCACCTCTATCAATGGATTTCTCCTAACACCACTCCTAGAGGCAGAAGGGGCTCTCTTATTGTCGATAATAACTTTGAGTTTAAAAAAGGCCACTGTCATTAACAATAATTTGAATAAATCTCCTGAGCTCTTTTCCCTCTTTTTCTCTTCCAGTTTAATCAATGTTTTGAGTCTCTTTAATTTTCTTACCACCAGCACAGGTATTTTCTTTCTTAATGTACATATTTAAAATGTATAAAATGAAGAAAAGGACATAAGGTGAAAATAATTTTCATCCCACCTTCTAGAGATAACCATGGTTGAGAGTTCACATTCTGACTTTCCAGTCATTTGTCTTTTTTTTTTTTTTTTTTCGGTCATTTGTCTTAAACATGGATAAGTGTAATTTTTCTACAAAAATGGGATCATAGTGTAGGTGGTGTTTGCAGCCAATTTTTAAAAAAAGTTTTAATTGTGGTAAAATATATACAGCGAAAGTGTAATCAATTTTAAAAATATTCAAAACTATTAATGTTTTTATTTTTAGAATAAAACAACTAAGACAAAACCAATGCTTAGCAGAGGAGAAAAATTAAAAATAGTGCACTAAAAAAAAATACATTCTTAAAAGAAATAACCTCATTTCACCTGGGTACCAAGTCTTCATTCTAACCAATTTTTAAGTTTAACATAGTATCACTTAGTTTTCTACAACATCAGTAATGTTTTGCAAGCTTTTTGAAGTTGCAGAACCCTCTCCTCAAAAGCAAGACAGATAGAAGCAGAGCCCTACCATTGAGACAGGCGTGGGGAGCCCAGAGCGATCTTCTCAAGGCCCAGGTCCACCTTCCCTGTAGCTTTGGGGGCTTCTAGGCGTCCTGGCTACTCTCAGTCATTGACTTTGAAAACACAAAGCCCTACCTCACTGTGTCCCAATTGTTAATAGCTTGCATGCATGCATGCTCAATTGTGTCTCACTCTTTACAGCCCCATGGACTGTAGCCCGCCAGGCTCCTTTGTCCGTAGGATTTCCCAGGCAAGAATACTAGAATGGGTTGCCATTTCTTACTCCAGGGGATTTTCCCAACCTAGGGATTGAACCCTCATCCCCTGCATCTCCTGCATTGGCAGGCCGATTCTTTACTACTGAGCCACCTGTGAAACCATTGTTAGTGTCTTAGATTGCTCTCTTTTCTCATAAAGAGCAAATTGTGCTCCTTTATATACACCTTTGAGTACATCTATGATTACTTCTTTTGGATAAGTGCCTATAAGTCAAGTTACTAGGTTTAGAGTTTATGAGATTTTTTTTGAAAGACATATGATCCTTGTTGCCAACTGATCTTCCCAAAAGTGTGCCAACTTGGACTGCCACCAGCAGCACTGGAGAAGGCTCCATTCCCCATTCTCTGGTTACAATCTCCCTTACAAATTCAGTGTTTCCTGCAGTGTATCTCATTGTTTGCTATTTGCATCTCTGGTTACTACTATGTTTATATTTTCATATATCTGTTGACTATGTGTAGTAGTATTCATAAATTTTGCCCATTTTAACATTTAGATGTTTGTCCATGAATCCCAAGGTTAAGTGGGTGAGGAGGATTGTGGTTTGAAATTCTCAGTCAGATTTCAACATAAGAACTTGGAAAGGATAGCATTCTGGTTTTCAATCTTTGATTTTATGATACTGTGTGTCTTATCTGCCATTTAGAAATGCTCTATAATATTGATTAGAGAGAAGATTAAAGCCAGTAATTGCCTTGTTGGGGGATTTTCCTAGGGGTTTTGCTTATCTTTATTACTCTATTCTCAAATTGTAATGTGAGAGTTCAGTCTTTTGACTTATTACAAGCACACACTGTATTGAACATCTTCTGCTTGAGAAAGACATGAAGTGTCCCTTGTTCGTTTTGACATTTATGTCATAAGTAACGTCAGCCTTACAAATAGCACTGTAGCTTTGGGGATTTGTGTTTAGAAAGTGGTTAAAACTTTTGTTTCCTTCTGTTTGTTTGCCCAGTGATGCTAAATCAATAATAATATTGATTAGAAAAGGAGCAAAAGCATTCAGTGGCTATTTGTAATGCAAATAAATTATAATACAGCTTTAAAATTATGTTCAGTACAGTCTTATAAGCAGTGGAGAGCCTCTTTCTGTTTAACAAGAGGTTTATCTACTTTGAAGATAGGAAACTTTACATGGATGTTACTAACTAAAAAACTATGTACTAAACTTGGGCCGACAGGAAAACAAGATGTAAAATGCTGAGTTCTCTCCATCATTTCAACCCAAATGCCTTCAACAGTCACATCCAGGCTTTTGTGGGTGTCAGAAATGTCTGAAAAAATTAATGTTGTACTCATGTGTTGACTCATAAATCAGACCATGGGATTACTCATCAAAAAATGCAGAATTGGGTATCAGTCTTGGAACATGTCGGCTTCATTTTAATTTCCCTATTGTGGACATCTATTTCATTTTGAAAATTTAGCATATTCTATTTCTTCCAAACATAGACACCACAAATAAGTATTTTGTATCTGTTTCTTTCCTTCAAGGAAAAGAGTTCTTTGCCCAGATTACCTAAGCTCTAAGACAAATACCAGTCAAAATTGTTCCATGTGTCCAGGACAGAATGCCCATGATACATGCTGTTTGGTTGTGGGGCTGAGTCAGTTACATTGGGTGGATTTTAGCCTCACTCTGAGTGATTATTGGGCTTGTGGATAACATGTATTTAAATCTCTCATTTATAAGGTGGAATATAAGTTATAAAATGATGTTAATTTTGGTTGAACCCTATATATTACTGTGCACTTTCCCCACCCCCCTCCAACATAGCATAAAGCCTTAAAACAAAGTCACCAGCATGCTCTTTCTGCGTTTAACCTTTTGGAGGTGCCTTTTATTGTTGAGCTGGGATGATTATAGCTGATTGGCCCAAATGATCAGAGAGCAACAAGATGGCTCAGGAGGATAATAAATCCCGCAGTTCTATGCATCTGTGTTTGTGGCTGTGTAAAAATCTCAAATTGCAACTGGCATGTGTGTTTTGTGTGTTCATGTGTTTCGTGTTGGATTGCAGTCGACTGGAAAATTGATACTAGTGCGATGCGTTATCAACATGTCTCCTACGTGTGACCTAAAACCACGGCACTCGTTTGTTGGACTCCCCAGTGTGCCCTGGGTTCAGAGCAAATTAACCTCTGTGTAAGAAGTGCTGAAGCTGAGCTCCTGTCAGTGGTGGGGGCAGGGAGAAGGTTGATCACGAGAGGACAAGGGCAGTTGAGAAATTGTTCGACATCTCAGCCAGTTAGTTATTGTAGCTCCCCAGCACATATGAAAAGAGAAATGAGAATAACTGCAATAGTGATTATTTTCCTTCATTGCTGCGTCCGCCTGCTATTTACTGTGAACATTCCAGGGAGCAGAGCTGCTAAGCAGAGGCTGGCTTTAAAAACCCAGAGTCTCAGGCATGCTGTGCCTGTTTTTCCAGCATTGAGGGATGAGGGTGGGGCAGGGCTGTCACCAAAGTTTTAGATCTATTTTTAAGCTTAAAGGACAAATTTTATAAATATGAGCTGCTGCTTATCCTTAAAAAAATAAAAAACAACCCTTTCTACTCTAAAAATAGTTGGTTGGGAAAAAGTTTGTGAATTGTTTATTGAAGAAAGATTCAGAAATTCAGCTGAGTGTGTTTTCTAATAAATACATTAAAAAGTATACAGGCACACATTGTTGTTTAGTTGCTAAGTCATGTCTGACTCTTTTGTGACCCCATGAACTGTAGCCCACCAGGCTCCTCTGTCCATGGGATTTCCCAGGCAAGGATACTGGAGTGGGTTGCCATTTCCTTTTCCAGGGCATCTTCTCAACCCAGGGATCAAACCTGCATCTTTTGCTTTGGCTGGCGGATTTTTTACCACTGAGCCACCAGGGAAACCTATACATATACACACACACACATATATTTATAAATATATATGCATACATATATTACATATACACACACACATATATATTTATAAATATATATGCATACATAAATATATGTAACACTGTGTAGCTACTGTCTGAAAGCAGATGTGGCTTCTTGGGAAAGAAATGAGATTTCTGCGTTATTAATGCCAATGTAAGAATGTAGAAGAAAGTTCAGAATTTTTTCTCCTGGCATTCCTTTTCAGACCCTCCAAATCCTTCTCATTTCTTATCACCAAATTGGTACGTTATCTCTTTAGAGAAGGCGTTTCATTCTCCCCACGCAGAATAAATGGCTCCAACTTCTTTGCTTACCAGTACCCGTGACTCTACTGTAACACTTCGTATGGTTTTGTAATAATCTCTAACGTTTACCAGAACTGTTCTAAGTTCAGTTTATTTTTTTTTTAGTTGTCATAACGACTCTTGAGTTAGAAACTGCCGATATTCTCATGTAAATGATGAGGTAGGCTGAATAATTGTTCCCCAAAGACCTTTCCGCTCCATCCCCAGAACCTGTGAATACGTTACATTATGTGGCAAAAGGAACTTTGCAGCTATGATTAAATCAAGTCTCTTAAGATAGGGAGAGAATAAGCACCATGGTTTTTATAGAGGGAAGCATAAAGGCAAAAAATATGTTGGGCTACATAAAAATTAAAAATGTCTGTGTATCAAAGGATGCAATCAACAGAATGAAAATAAAGTGGAATGGGAAAAAATATTGCAAATCTGGTAAGGGATTAATATCCAGAATAATAAAGAACTCTTATAACTCGACAGCACCCCTCCCCAGTAACCTGATTATAAATGGCCAAAGGAACTGAATGGACATTTTCCAAAGATTTACATTTGGTCAGTAAGCATATGAAAAGATGTTTGATGTCACTAATCATTAGGGAGAGGCATATCAAAACCACAGTGAGGTCACCTCACACCCATTAGAATGACTGCTATACAAAAAGTAACAAGAGCCAGTGACAATGTGGAAAAATTGGAACCCTTGTGATCTGTCGGTGGGAATGTAAAATGGTGCAGTCATTACGGAAAACAGTATAGCAGTTCCTCAAAAAATTAAAAATAGGATTACCTTATGAGCCAGCAGTTCTACTTCTGGGTGTTTGTCCAAAATTATCAAAAGCCATGTCTCAAAGACATATTGTTTATCCATGTTCATAGTAACATTATTCACAATAGCTGAAAGGTGAAAGCTACTCAAATGTCCATTAATGGATAAATGAATAGCCAAAATGTGATATATTCATATAGTAGAACACTGTTCAGAAGGAGACACATGCTACCGCATGGAGGAACCCTGAGGACATTATGCTTAATGAAGTAAACCAGTCACAGAAAGACAAATATTGTATGATTTCGTTTGTATGAGATGTCTAAGGTAGTCAGACTCCTTTAAACAGAAAGTAGAATGGTGATTACCAGAGACTAGGGGCAGAGAAGAGTGCAGAGTTGTTATTTAATGTGTATAGAGTTTCACTTTTGCAAGATGAAAAGTTCTGGAGACTGGTTGCACACCATCTGAATGTACTTAACACTACTGAACTAAACACTTAGAAATGGTTAAAGGTGGTAAATTTTGTTATGTGTAGTTGACCACAATTAAAATTTATAAAAGAGAAGGAGGTAGGAGGATCGGGGTCAGTGATGATGGAAACAGAGATCAGAAAGAGAGCTTTGATGATGCTACCCTGTTGGCCCTGAAGACAGAGGAAGGGGCTATAAGCCAAGGAATGCAGGCAACCCTAGAAGCTGAAAAAGACACAGGAATCTTCTCTTTAGAACTTGCAGAAGGAACTCCTTCCAGCACTTTGATTTTAGCTCCGTGGAACAGTTCCTAGACTTTTGACCTCCAGAACTTGAAGAGAATAAATCCAAATTGTTGGTAAGAAACTAGTATGAGGACTGTTTGGTTCAGGGAGGTTAGTACCTTGTTTGAGGTCACCTGGTGATTAAGAGCTGGTGTGCATGCCCATGCCACTTGGGGTTCCAGCCTTGCTAGATGCTGAGGCCTTGGAGATCAGGCACCATCTTGAACCCCACTACATGATGAAGTGCCTAGCACATAGCTGGAACTTAATAACTTTGGCAAAGGGATTGACAGTGGTGTTCCATTCCCTTCCTTCTCTTCTCCTTTGCTAATTAAAGAAATGTAGATTAAATATAATTTTCTGTAAATAGATGGGCAGAAATTACCAAGTTTAACCAGCACTCTTTCATGCTATTAAGTGAAAGTTGCTCAGTTGTGACCAAGTCTTTGTGACCCCCATGGGCTATACAGTCTGTGGAATTCTCCAGGCCAGAATACTGGAGTGGGCAGCCTTTTCCTTCTCCAGGGGATCTACCCAACCCAGGGATCGAACCCAGGTCTCCTGCATTGCAGGAGGCTTCTTTACCAGCTGAGCCACAAGGGAAGCCCAAGAATACTGGAGTGGGTAGCTTATCCCTTCTGCAGCGGATCTTCCCGACCCAGGAATTGAACCAGGGTCTTCTGTATTGCAGGCAGATTCATGCTGTTGGTGGTGTGTAATTGAGACAGACTGTTTGGAGGCCAATTTTGCATTATCTGTTAAAAGTAAGGATGCACCAAGTGTTTGACCCAGAGATTTCACTTTCAGGAATTTGTCCCCAATTACACTTGTGCGTGTGTGAAAAGTTACAGGTACAATGATGCTCAGCATAGTGTTGTTTGTCATTGCTGAAGACTTGAGACAACTGCATGGATTTAGGTGGGTTATATCCAGGAGGGAAAAGGACTGTCTTCATCCACCAGGTTCAAATAAGTTATCCATTTAACCAGCCAATAATACAGAAACTTAGCAGAAGGTGGGGGTGGGGTGGACTCGGGGCAGGAGCAGATAAGGTGTATATTGACATGTATTTTATGCTCCAGTCCCAGTGTTGTATGTGGCAGTGGAGTTTCTGTCAGACCTCAGAAACAGCTGAAGTTTGCTTGTCACAAGTCTTTTTCTCCATCAGTGTGCCAGAGAGCCAGTGGTGACAGTGGGTGTACTTCTGTTTATGCTCTAGTGACAAATGTGTGGCTCCCCATGCGTCCTGCTGAGGAGTGGAAGGCAGAGGCAGTGTCCACAAGTCCCCAAGGTGGTGTCTGCACTCTGATTTTCCACCCTCCCATTTCCCCAGGATCCCCACACTCCCAGCTCTGATTTAGCATCCTTTAATCTGGGTATTTCTGCTTGTTCAGATTTCCACCGTCTGAAATCTCCTGTCCCTCACAGCCAGATCATCTGCTCTGATGCTAGTATACTCCAGAGGTGGATTCTGTGCTGCTTTGACAAAAAACCCACCACATATTGTATGAGTCTATTTGTGTTAAAAACAAATAGGGATGTACCACACGCTCAGACACACACACACACACACACATACACAACTTCACATTAATGATTCCTAGGGAGGACGAATGAGATTTTGGCAGGGGGGAAATGGGTATAACTTACTTTTTGCTTTATATCTTCTTTTACTATTTGGTTTTCTTTGGGTGGACAAGCATGTGTGCCTCTAAAATTGTTACATTTTTAATCAAAGTTACATGGTATATATAATGTATATGAATAATATGTGTGTGTGTATGCTTTAAAACTCCCATTTGAGTAAACAGCAGCTCCGAGTCTCTTCTCATGTTCTTGCTTTACTTTTAGGATACAAACACTTTTCAGTTCAAGCTGTTGTTTCTAGTATTTGCTGCTCTACTTCTAAATAACAGGCATGTGCTTCTATCTCCTCCTTTGTGACTTCTAGGACATTATCTGTCACCTGTGATGATAGTTGCGGAATTTAGTTCATTTACCACCCCCCATCTGCCATCCTCCCTATATGTGGTCATATCTTAGGTTTTGGTTTAATCTCTATGTAATGTTTTTTATTACTATAGAAATGTTGACATTTATTACAGCAAGAGTATACTGTAATTAATTTCCTTATATAACTTTTCATTTTCCCTAGAGATAATAATTTTCTTTTTTGTCTGTTGAGTTGTCCTAGGACATTCAAATCTTCTCAGACCTTTAATGAAACAGTCCTGTGAGATGCCTCTCAGTCTCTCTCTTCCTCCATCTCACTCCATCCCTCTATCCCCCTGCTCCCCTCTCCCACCTGAAATAGTACCAGCAGCTTCCAGCTGAACTGGTCTCTGGAAGCTGCTGCCCCACAGTCAGCCAGGAAGTCCCATTACCTCTCCCTCATTACTGCCTACCCTGGGTCCTGGATTCTTCTCTGCTTCGTTTAGTTGTTTAATTTCGTAGAACACACTTTCTAGTAGCTTTCTGAGTGAGTGCATGGAAGTACATGTTTGATACTTCTGCCAGATCTGCCACACTTTAGAGTTGTTGCCTTTGGAAATTTTTCCCTTTTCATACTCCTCACCCCTCCATGCCTGGCCCTGTGTTGGTGGGTGAGGTTCCTGCTCCTGGTGATAATCAGAACCTGACAATGTTGGGACCCAGAGGTGGTGCCTTTATCCACAAGATCTCACTTCATCTTCAAAATATTTTAATCTTTTGTTTGACAGCTAACAAAAGTGAGACAGCAAAGGTTACCCCCTCAGCAGTGTCAGAGCCAGAAGTTGACCTGAAGTGTCAGCTGCTGGAACCAGTGGCACTGCGTTTCCAAGCCCAGCTGCTTCTTACTGGAAAGAGAAATATCAGTCGTGGGGCCTGAGTGCCAAATGCGTGGTCACGGCTGTAGGCTGAGTCTGTGAGTGCCTGCCTAGGTCTGGTTGTTGATGACTTCAGCTCTACTTAGCCATCCTTTGCTAGAAGTATCTTACAGTCTTATTGACGCATGCACGTGTGTGTATCTATGTATGTGTGTGTGAGAGAAATTGTTTTATAGTTATGCTTCTAGCTGCCTGTGAATTAAAATGCTCCACCTATCATCCCAATAGGTTTGGTATGATTATTTTTATTGCTACAGTATCTGTTTCCAAGCAATGTAAGAATTTCACCCGCCTCTTCCCACTCCTTTTGTAATATGAAATGCCTCATTACTTAACAGTTTTCTGCTGATTGTACAGTTTAGCATTTGATCTTTTTGTTAACCACAGTCAGGTGACCACACACAGGGTAATTAGATTAACCTGCCCCTCCTCTTTACCGAAACAGTATAAAATCTGGTATTCTGTTGGCACATGCTTTCCTTAGATTAATGATCTTGGAGTTGCTGCATGGAAATTTGCATAGCTCCCTACAGCTCTGAGAAATGAGAATGCCCAGCTGTCTAAAAGCTTTAATCAGGAAATGAGCATGAAATGGCATTGTTTTGTCACAGGCTTGGAGTGATTTATTCTTGACAATCAAGTGATCCTAGATGGACATGTGTATAAACAGTCTTTCAACAACCAGTAAACAGGTGCTTTTTTGTTGGTGAAAATTCAAGGATTTCTTTACTTGGGAGTGGCTTTCAAATTGTTGGCTTTCACACTAGTCACTTCTGGAAGTTTATTCTATGATCATTTTCCTTGTCTCTCCCCTTTTAAATAGCAGTTTATGAAAGCTGGCCTTTCAGAATTAGAGAAGGGGGAACATTAGGAATGTACATCATTTGTGGGTGTAGCGTGGTGTAACTGTCAGGCTTGCCTACAGAGCTACCCAGCCATCAGCCCTCACTCAGCAACCCCCTCTGGCTTTTAAAAATTGAATAAATTTGATGTGTGACATTGTGTAAGTTTAAGGTGTACAATGTGTTACTTTGACACATTTATCTGTTGTAATATGGTCACCAGTATAGTGATATTTATCATATTACATCATTATAATACGGTATTATTATATGTATTCGTTATACTGTGAATTAGATCTCTATGTCTTATTTACTCCTCATTACAAATTTGTGCCCTTCAACACTGTCATTCTTATCACCATCCCTTATACCCAGGCAACCACCATTTTACTCTTTTTATTACGGGTTTAGCTTTTTATTTTTAAATTTATTTTTTATTAAAGTATAGTCAATTTATAGTGTGTTAATTTCTACTGTATAGCAGAGTGACTCAGTTATACACATATATACATACTTTTTTCCATTTTTGGAATTCTTATTTAGTTTTAATTTTAACTAAAATTTTTATTAGAGAATAGTTGATTTAAAATGTGTTAGTTTCTGCTGTACAGCAAAGTGAATCAGTTATACATATGCATATATCCACTCTTTTTAGATTCTTTTACCATATAGATTTATTATAGAGTATTGAGAAGAGTTCCCTGTACTATATTCTTTTCCATTATGGTTTATCCCAGGATATTAAATGTAGTTTTCTGTGCTTTACAGTAGGACCTTGTTGAGTTTCATTTTTTCAGGTTTCACATATAAGTGATACAGTACTTGTTGTTTTCGGACTTGTCTCACTTACCGTCATGTGATCAAGGTCTATCCATGTTGTTGTAAAATGGCAAGGTTGCTTCCCTTTTCATGGCTGAATAATATTCCATTGTGTGTGTGTGTGTGTGTGTGTGTGTGTGTGTGTGTACCACATTTTACCACATTTTTTTAAATCCATATCTACTGATGGACTTTTGGATTGTTTTTGTAATCTTGGCTATTGTGAATAATGCTGTGATACATATGGAAGTGAATATATCTCCTTGAAATCCTGTTTTCATTTCCTTTGGGTGTATACCCAGAAGTAGAATTGCTGGATCATATGGTAGATCAGTCTTTAATCTTTTGTGGAACCTGTGTATTGTTTTCCATAGTAGTTGAACCAACTTCAGATTCTCACCAGCAATGTATGCAGGTCCCCTTTTTACTACATCCTCACCAGTACCTGTTGTCTCTTATCTTCTTGATAATAGCCATTTTGACAGGTGTGAACTGATATTTCATTATGGTTTTGGTTTACGTTTCCCAGATGTTTGGCTCTTTTTTTTTTTTTTAAGTGTCTGTTGGCCATTTTGATGTCCTCTTTGGAGAATTGTTAATTTAATTCTTTTGCCCATGTTAAAATCAGATTTTTTTAGTTGACTGAGGTTTTTATATATTTTGGAGATTAACCCCTTATCTGATATATGATTTGCAGAATTTTTCTCCATTCAGTATGTTGTCTTTTGATTTTGTTAATTGTTCCTTTTGCTTTGCATAAGCTTTTGAGTGAACATGAACGTGAATTCGCTCAGTTGTGTCCGACTCTTTGCGACCCCATGGACTGTAGCCTACCAGGCTCCTTTGTCCATGGGATTTTCCAGGCAATAGTACTGGAGTGGATTGCCATTTCCTTCTCCAAGGGATCTTCCCAACCCAGGGATCAAACCCGGGTCTCCCACATCGTAGACAGACGCTTTACTGTCTGAGCCACCAGGGAAGTAGTAGTCCTATTTGTTGTTTTCTTTTTTCTTTTGTTTTTTATACCCAAATTACTGCCAAGAGCAGCATCAGTGATTTTTTCCCCTCCATTTTCTTCTAGGAGTTTTATGGTATCAGGTCTTATGTTTAAGTGTTTGATCCATTTTGAGTTAACTTTTGTGAGTGGTATGAGATGAGTGTCCGGGGAGCCTGGTGGGCTGCTGTCTATGGGGTCACACAGAGTCGGACACAACTGAAGTGACTTAGCAGCAGCAGCAGCAGCAGCATGCAGTCCTCCAGTTTTCTGGGAATCATTTATTGAGGAAACTATACTTTCCCTGTGGGTATTATTGATTCCCTTGTTGAATATTAGTTGGCTCTGTAAGCAGGATTTAATTCTAGGCTCTCTATTTTGTTCCACTGGTCAGTGTGTTTATTTTTGTGCCTGTACCATGCTGTTTTTATTACTATGACTTTGTAGTATACTGTACAGTAAGGAAGTGTGATACCTCTGGCTTTGCTCTTTTTTCTCAGAATTCTCTCTCAGCCCTTTTTTGCCTTTGTGCTCATCTCTTCTTGGGACCCACTTCCCCCAACCTGTTAAAGAGAGGTGATAATGCTCCCTACTTCTTACTGTGGCTGTGAACACCAAGTGAGTTATACTCCATGTAAACCCTTAGGCCAGTACTTTTCTCCTAATACACTCTTCATAATTGCAAGCTAATTCTATATTTTTTAGAAGATTTAGGAAAATGAAGAATGTATTTGGTTTCCTTTTATATTTAAAAGATCCTAGTGTATTTACATTTTTGAATTGAAGTATAGTTAATTTACAGTGTTGTGTTAGTTTCAAGTGTGTAGCAAGTGGTTCAGTTATATATATATATACATACACACACACACACACACACACACATATATATATACACACACACATATATTTGCATTTCTCTAATAATTAACGATATCAAGCATCTTTTCATGTGCCTGTTGGTCATGTGTATGTCTTCTATGGAGAAATGTATGTTTAAGTCTTCTGCCCATTTTTAAATTAAGTTGTTTGTTATTTTTGATGTTAAGCTGTATGAGCTGTTTGCATATGTTAGAAATTAAACCCTTGTTGGTAGCATTGTTTTCAAATATTTTTTCCCAGTCCATAGGTTGTCTTTTTATTTTGTTTATGGTTTCCTTTGCTGTGCAAAAGCTTTTAAGTTTATTTTTATTTTATTTTATTATTTATTTATTTATTATTATTATTTTTTTTTACTTTACAATATTGTATTGGTTTTGCTATACATCAACATGCATCCACCACGGGTGTACACGTGTTCCTCATCCTGAACCCCCCTCCCACCTCCCTCCCCATACCATTCCTCTGGGTCATCCCAGTGTACCAGCCCCAGGCTTCCTGTATCCTGCATCGAACCTGGACTGGCGATTCGTTTCTTAGATGATATTATACATGTTTTAATGCCATTTTCCCAAATCATCCCCCCTCCCCTCCCACAGAGTCCAAAAGACTGTTCTATACATCTGTGTCTCTTTTGCTGTCTCGCATACAGCAAAAGCTTTTAAGTTTAATTAGGGTCCATTCGTCTATTTATTTTTGTTTGTTTGTTTTGGCTGCATCATCTGGTATGGGAACTTCCCTGACCAGGGATTGAATCAGCATTCCCTACAATGGAAGCTCAGAGTCTAGTGGTTAAACTAGATCACCAGAAAAGTCATATTTATTTTTGCTTTTATTTCCATTACTCTAGGTGACTTTCCTGAGTTCATTGGAGATCCCTAGTAGTTTTCTGATAACATCTTTAGAATTTTCTGTGTATAACGTCATGCTATCTGCAAACAGTGATAGTTTTACTTCTTTTCCAGTTTGGATTCCATTTATTTATTTTTTTTTATTCCCTGCTGTGACTAGGACTTCCAAAACTATGTTGAATAAAAGTGGTGAGCTTGGTCATCCTTGGCCTTTTCCTGATCTTAGAGGAAATGCTTTCAGCTTTTCACCATTGAGTATGATGTTAGCTGTGAGTTTGTCATATATTGCCTTTTTTATGTTGAGGTATGTTCCCTCTATGCCCAGTTTCTGAAGAGTTTTTAGTCATAAATGGATGATGAATTTTATCAAGAGCTTTTTCTGCATGTTTTGAGATGATCATATGGTTTTTGTTCTTCAGTTTCTTAGTGTGATGTATCACATTGATTGATTTGTGGATACTGAGGAATTCTTGCATCCTTGGGATAAATCCCACTTGATCATAATGTATGATCCTTTTGGTGTATTGCTGAAGTTGGTTTGCTACTACCTTGTTGAGAATTTTTGCATCTATATTCATCCGTGACATTGGCCTGTAATTTTCTTAGTGTGTATGTATGTGATATTTTTGTCTGGTTTTGATATTAGGGTTATGGTGGCCTTATAGAATGAATTCAGAAGTGTGCCTTCCTCTGCAATTTTTAGGAATAGTTTAGGAAGGATAGGTTTTAACTCTTCTCTAAATATTGGTAGAATTTACCTGTGAAGCCATCTGGTCCTGAACTTTTGCTTATTGAGAGTTTTAAAACTAGTAATTCAATTCAGTACTGATAATTGGTCTGTTCATATTTCCTGTTTATTCCTGGTTCAGTATTGGGAGATTGTATCTTTCTAAGAATTTGTCCATTTCTTCTAGGTTGTCCATTGTATCTGCATATAATAGCTTGTAGTAAGTCGTTGCTTATGATCCTTTGAGTTTCTGTGGTGTTGGTTCTTCTGCATTTTCATTTTTCACTTTATTGATTTGAGCCCTTTTCCTTTTTTTCTTGATGAGTCTAGCTAAAGGTTTATCAACTTTGTCTTTTCAAAGAACCAGCTTTTAGTTTCATTGATCTTTTCTATTGTTTTTTAAGTCTCTATTTCATTTATTTCTGCTCTGATCGTTATGATTTCTTTCCTTCTATTAACTTTGGTTTTTGTTTGTTGTTCTTTCTCTAGTTGTTTTAGGTGTAAGTTTAGGTTGTTTATTTGAGATATTTCTTGTTTCCTGAGGTAAGCTTGTATCATTATAGACTTCCCTCTTAAAATTACTTTTGCTGCATCCCATTGAGTTTGGATCATTGTATGTACATTTTCACTTGTCTTTAGGTGTTTTCTGGATTCTATTTGATTTCTTCAGTGATCCATTGGTTGTTTAGTAGCATATTGTTTAGTTTCTACGTGTTTGTGTTTTTTGCAGTTTTTTTTTTCTTGTAGTTGATTTCTAGTGTTGTGGTCTGAAAAGATGCTTTTGTGCTGATAGAAGCATGCTTTTTTGCTGATAGGATTTCAGTTTTCTTAAATTTACCAAGGCTTGTTTTGTAGCCTAGCATGTGATCTATCCTGGAGAATGTTCCATGTGCATTTGAAAATACTGTGTGTTCTGCTGCTTTTGGATGGAATGCTCTATAAATATTAATTAAGTCCTTCTGGTCTAATGTGCCATTTAAGGCCCATGTTTCTCACTGATTTTCTGTCTGGCTCATTATCTTCCATCCTTCTTTGTCTCCTGTAACAGTTTTTAAAGTCTATTTTGTCTGGTATAAGTATTGCTGCTCTTTCTTTTGACTTCTATTTACATATGATACCTTTTTCCATCCCCTCACTTTCAGTCTGTATGTGCGTCTAGATCTGAAGTGAGTCTCGTGTAGGCAGCAGATATGTGGGTCTTGTTTTTGTATCCATGCAGCCAGTCTGTGTCTTTCAGTTCAAGCAATTAGGCTGCTTACATTTAAGGTAATTATTGATCTGTATATTCCTGTTGCCACTTTGTTAATTGTTTTGAATTTGATTTTGTAGGTCTTACTGCCCCTTTTTTGTTTTGTTCTTTTCTCTTGTGATTTGATGACTATTTTTACTGTTATGTTTAGATACCTTTTTCTGTTTTGTGTGCATATCTGTTATAGATTTTATTTTGGTTACCATGAGGTTTTTATATAGGAGTCTGTATTTATATGTACTATTTTTAAGTTGCTGATCTCTTAATTTCAGAGACCTTTTAGATACCCTGCATTTTTACTCTCCTCCCCTCACAATTACTGTTTTTTATTTTATGTTTTACATCTAATTGTTTTTTTGTATCCCTTAACTGCTTATTGTGGATACACATAATTTTACTACTTTTGTCTTTTAACCTAACTATCTTTGTGTGTGGATAATTTCCTATCTTTACTGTATGTTTGCCTTTATCAGTAAACTTTTCCAGTTTGTTACTTTGTTGTTTCTAGTTGTCATCTTTTCTGCCTAGAGAAAATCTTTTAGCATTTGTTGTAAAACTGGTTTGATGGTGTTGAATTCTTTTAGTTTCTGCTTGTCTGTAATGCTTTTGACTTCTCTATCAAATCTGAACAAGAGCCTTTCTGGGTAGGATATTTTTGGTTGTAGGTTTTTCTTTTTCATCACTTTAAATATATTGTGCCACTTCCTTCTGGTCTGCAGAATTTCTGCTGAAAAATCAGCTGTTAGCCTTGTGAGAGTTCCCTTGTGTGTTATTTGTTGCTTTTCCCTTGTTGCTTTCAATATTCTCTCTTTATCTTCAATTTTTGTCATTTTGATTATAATGTGATGTGGTATATTCCTTGGTGGGTTAATCCTGTATGGAACTCTGTGCTTCCTGGCCTTGGGTAACTGTTTCCTTCCCTAGGTTATGGAAGTTTTCAGCTATTATCTTTTCAAATATTTTCTCAGGCCCTTTCTCTCTTTCTTATCCTTCTGGGACCCCTATAATGTGAATATTAGTGTGCTTCATGTTGTCCCAGAGGTCTCTTAATTGTCCTCATTTCTTTCTTTTTTTCCCCCTCATTTCTTTTCATTCTTTTTTCTTTTTTGTTTGCCAGCAGTGATTTCCACTACTCTTTCTGTGAGCTCACTGATCTGTTCTTATGCCTTATTTAATCTTTTGTTGATTTCTTCTAGTGTATTTTTCACTTCAGTTATTATATTCCTTAATTCTGCTTGGTTGTTCTTTATATTTTTTAATTCTTTGTTAAAAACTTCTAATTTCTTGCTTTGTGCATCCATTCTCTTTAGTTCTTTGATCACCTTTATGATCATTACTTTAAACTTTCTCAAGTAGATTACCTTGTGTTTACATTTTCCCATTAGATTATCAGTCTGAGAAGCAGTTGTGACTGTAAAAATTGACAGTCAGCCAGATACATGCACTGTTTTCATTTCTATCTGACACAAAGTAGGTACTCAAATAATGGTTAAAAGAATGATAGAGGTAATGGTAATGGCTAACATTTATTGTGTACCTACTGGCCAACACTTATTGAGTGTCTGGGGATGAAAGATGAGTGAGACCTATTTCTTACCCTTGAAGTACTTACCGAGTGACTGAGAGACTTCTTAACTCAAGAGTACAGTGGTCAGTGCTGTGACTGGGAACCCAGCAAAGGGTCAGAGAGGCACAGGATTGTAATAATCATCAAAGCTATTTAAAAGATTACAGAAAAAAAAAAGAAGAAATGGATATTGGACCATGGATGTCCCTTCTTTTTTTCTCCAAGAGCAATCTGTTTACCTAGCAAAAGGCCCAATAATTTATGTGTTTCAAATAGTATAGCTTCATGAAGTAGGTACGATACTATCAGTAACATTTAAACTTTTTTCAGGAAGAGATTGATAGAGAAAGTGCCCATTCCTTAGGGAGCTCAAATTAAACAATTTGAGATTGTTTAATTAACCTTTTCGAGTGTAGTTAACTAATCCCAAACTGTTAAACCCCTATAGCTTGCACTCTGGGCACCAAAGCAAAATGTATTCTCCCCATGATAAAAGTACACATAAGATTTAATATTGCCTCTTTATATGCATTTTATTTGTCTTTATTGATTGTTATCATGCCATTAATTATATTTCCATAATATTGAGTTTTGTATGAAATAATTGAAGAAATAATTGATTATTGGTTCTGTCATGATTTTCTCCACATTTCAACTTTCCCGTGTCCCCTTCTTGATGAACTATATGTGCCAAAGTGCTTTCTTTTTAAGTTTTGTATTTGTTTATATGTACTGTTCTCACTTTGACTGGTTATGTTGGGATCTTTCAAATTAGCTGTGGAGATGATATAATCCCAACTTAATTCTTGTTTGCAGAAAAAGTAGCGGTCAATAGTCTAATGATTGGAAAATACTAAACACATTTTAGTTATGAATTTTGAAGTCAAGTTAAATTTTGTACAGGCAAGACAGGTGCATGGTACCAATTAAAAGGGACAAAATAAGTTTTCCGTCTCTTAACCACCCTGTTTCCCCTTCTGAAGGTCGTCTCAGTTATCCGTTTGTTGTTTTGTATCCATTTGTGTGCACAATGAGGCATGCACACAAATTCAAACAAATGTTTGCATGCATTATTAGGCTTTTTTGCCTAATAACATGTCTTGGTGTATATCCTTAATGACACTTCTGGACCAGCCTCATTTTTAGAGGGTTGCATGGTGTGGATTCATGGAACCAGTTTGCTACTGAAACATGTTATATTCTTTCATTCTTTTACTAATTTAAGCAACGCCATAATGGTTAATCTTGTACATATGCCACTTTGAACATGTGCAAGTATATTTGCAGTTTAAATTCCTAGAAGTGGAAATACTGAGTCAAAAGGCGTAGGCATTTACATTTTTGATAGATAATTGCCACATCGCTTCCCACAGAGGTTGTACCAATTTATTCATCAGTTTATACTCTCAGTGGAAAGTATGAGAGGATGTCTTTCTCTATATCATTGCCAATATTATATTACAATTTTTTGATTGTTTTTGACAAATAAAAACTACCTCATATCAGTAAGACTAAGAAATCCACTGGATATAAGAGAGAGCCATTGAGAAACTTTATGGTATTTAATATCAAGGGAAAAAGATATCTCATTGTAAGTAAAAAGTTATTTATATCCTTCTCTATCTAGACTGTCACCTTTTGGGGAGTTTTGTGCTTGCCCTTTCTGTATCTCTCATACTTATTCTTTGCATGAGTACCAGCTGTATGCCAGGCACTGTGCTACGTGCTATGAAAACCAAGACAATATTTGGAGAGAGTGCACACTCTGTTGAGAATACTTGTGTAAATATTCTAATATAGAAGGTGTAAATTTTACAGTTTTCATATAAGAAAATCGCCAAAAGGATTCAGGGTCCTTCTGGTGGTGAGTACTGTACAGGTATTGTCAAATGAATCTCACTGTAATTTGTATTTCTTTTATGAGTGTGATTAAACATCTTTTCATGTGTTTGTCATTTTTTTCCTATGAATTGTGCTTTCCTATTTTTATTGATCTCTTTGTTGATATTTTGTGGAAAGAGGTCTTTCTATATCACAGGCAATATTCTCCCGCTTTGACTTCTGTCTGTTTTGATAAATTTTCTTTTTTTCTATGCCATATTTATAGTTTTCTGTAATTTATCAACTCTTTCTTTCGTCTTCTGGATTCTGTGTCAGACTTTCAAAGAGTCTTTCCCACTATGAGATTTAAAATCTTTCTCTCATGTTTTCTTCTAGTGTTTTTAAGGTTTCATTTTATATAAGTACATTTATTTTGAATATTCACAGTCTAGAAAGAAATGGCATTGCTTGTTTAAAAAAAATGAGGCACAGTGTGAATTTTCTTACTGTATCTTCTTCCTACCACTCTCATGCCAGACCTGCATTCTCTTAGGTGAGGAGTTACTTGTGACCCAGTGAACACCAGTTGTGTCATTGTAAGGATCATACAGGTCTCAATGTTGTCATAGCTTTGAGCTGAATTGAAAATACTCCCCCTTATCTGTAGATAGCCATCCTGCTTATTACGCCCTGCTAGATTGGCCATTCATTTGATAAATATTTCTTATGTGCTCACTAAATCATGTCCAAATAGTTGGTATTGACACTCTTTGATCCAATGGTAATAATCTAGCTGTTTAGCAGGGCATGGGCATATATAAAGGCATTGAGTGTCATACAGGTAATTGTGTCATGCATCAGAAAGCTGTGTCATCTCTTCGGAACATGAAATTAGTCAGTTTCATCTTTGTCTGGAATCTAGCACTGGCTGAACTCTTCACAGCATTCATTCCCATCCTGCAGGTCAAGAGCCTCTTGCCTAGGCTTGTGTAATGGGTGATTCTTGGGAGGTAATAGTACAAATATATGATAGATGTCATTCGAAGATTTATATACAGACATAACAGTAGGTTTCCTGCTACTTAAAAGACTTTCCTTCTTAGCTTTTGAGCTGAAAATATCTTAGGTATATTTATGATAGTATGTCAGAGCACTTTTTAAAGTGGCGGTGTATTTTGTAAATATAAGGAGGTCATTGTGGTACGAGACATCAACATGGTTTCACTATGCAATTTTTAAGGGAAATTATGAAATATTTCAAGCATTGGAAAAAGAAACTGAATAATGAGTACCAGTGTACTCACCAGTCTGCTTTATCAAATCCTCATATTTTGCCTTATTTACTTCAGACATTTTATATACATTTTCTTTACAATTCTCTCTAATGAACTTGGTGCATTTTGTGGTTCAGCAGCATGAATACTTCAAAAAATATTGTAATAATGAGATGTATTGTTTTAAAGAAACAGTCTTACAGACAGAGCTGAAGCTCTCTTGGTGTCTGCTGTTACTTTCAGGTTACTTGCAGTATCTTCCTGGGTGTTTTAAGACTGATATTGTGAAGGGAGCCAAATGGTAGGAAAGCAGAACCTCTGTAAGCAGGGCATGTTCATGGAGCAGATTCTTTGCAAACTTGCCTTTTTGTGTGTGAAGAGGGCAGGAAGATATCATGCGTCTGTGTGTGAGTGGGGGGCACAGCAATGTGCTATTCCAGGGTTCTGTATCTATTCAAAATTCTCTTGATCAGTAGATTTGGGGTAATTTTTAGTGACTTCCTATTAATTTCTGCCAGTGATAATTTTGCAAAAAGATTTTCCATGAACTAGTATGGGGGCATGGCTGTGAACCCTCAGCCCCATCTAGCTCTAAAGGAAACCTTACCCTTCAGAAAGAAACTGACCAAGTTTGAAGGCAGGCTGAAAAACAATGCCTCATTTCCCTGCCCTGCTTCAGCCCTGAGCTTTAGGGGACCCTGCCCAGCCTTGCTCTAATGCTGCGAGAAGCCTGGCACCAGCATTTCTGGCTGGTCAGGACAGCACTGAGCTCCCCTGGTGTCAGTGTCACCAGCCTGCTCCATGTGCCTGTATTCTTGATGGCAGGAGAGAAGGAATCATTGTGAGATCTGAGGAAATCAGCTAATGGGGAGAGGAAGTGCCCCTTGGAGGGAGCTGAGCCACTCAGCTGATTATGTCAATTAGATGAGACGCCCCTTGGCTCACCTACTTGGTAGGGTGCATCTGGCATATTCTGACCATTTATTGTCTTAATGTTGATCCCAGAAGGCTTTTCACTCCCTGAGATGAATATTAAAACACCAAAGCACTAGCTTTTCTGGGTTTTGACTTCCTGGAATGAAATATTAGTGCATTTTGATTGAAGAGAATCTGTCTTCTGGTTTATGTTTTCTTTTACATTGAAATAGCATATAGTGAAGTGCAGAGATCTTAGAAATACAGCCTAATGAATTTTTACATGTGCAAACCATCACCCACATCGAATTGTTGAACATTTTCATCCTCCCAGCAGGCTGTCTTGTACCCCTCCCATTTGGTACCTCCCAAGGGTAACGTCTATTCTGAGATCTCTCACCATTGATTAGTTCTGCCTGTTGTCAAACTTCACATAAGTGGAATCATACAGTCTGTGATCTGTTGGGTCTGGCTTCTTTCACTCAACATTCTGACTGTAAAAATCCATCCGTGTTCTTAGGTGTAGTTCTTTTTCTTTAAATAGCACTTGCTATTTAATGATGGCATTAATTATGACAATAAGTAATCAATTTGTATATTGCTCTCCAATTCACTGATCCTGAAGACATCTCTCTAATGGTGCCAAAGCATCTAGCATTAAACTGCTTTTGGGGATGATGAAAGAGCCACTTAGAGGCTTTCACTACTGACCCCAAGGTCACCCACCTGCTAAATGATGATGCCAGGACTAGTTTTGGTTTGTTGACAGCATTCTTTCCATCCGGCATGATGTCTCTGTCTTAACTTGTGTCAGAGGTTGATAGAAGACAGAAAGGATGAAAGCAGGGAGGGGCCCCCAACTGGACCTTCATTGATATTTTGCTATGTAGTATTTTGGTTAATTGAAAGAAGTTGAGGTTCAACCGAGCTGACCCCCCAGTGCCTGCCTAGTATGTAATGAATGGGGAGGGAGAGGTGAAAATAGAGAGCTGACTTGACTCTGCCACCAGCTACATCCAGGCAGTCCTGCTTATCAGAAAGCAGACTCTGCTAGTTTAACTCCTAGTGGTGTACGAATTATGCCTTTGCCCAGTGAGGCTGCTGTTTGCAGGCTGCTAAATGTGTCACAGAGAATTTTTGCTAGAGTGGCATTATCAGGGCTTCTTGGCCTCCAGTTGTGGATAAACTGTCTCAGACTCTGATGAGCATACTGCTTTGGGAAGCAGGAATGGTGTGAATTCCCCTCTCCGTTCACTCAGGAGGTCCTTGCAATACAGTTTGAGTGTCATGGGAACATTGATAGTTTATTGATGGCCTCAATTTTGCTGTCCAAGCAGAGTTTCTGTTGTTAAGGCTTCAGATTTGAGAAGAGAGAAACTGGGTTTCCTTTACCTCCTAAAAACGTTTAGGATAGTGGATACCCTGATTATTCTGTTGTGTTTTAAAGCAAGCAGAATCATTGCTGATTTATATTTGTGGGCATGTATGAATTTCTGTAAGCTCCCGTGACCCACAATTTTGACCCAGGGTGTGTTCTCTACCACTGAGAGAGTAGGATCCAGGTTCTCAGTAAATGGATTAATAACTTAGGCCTCGTCATTAGAAAGCTGAGACTGAGGGTTGGGGGCTTGGAATGCTCATACCCAGGAAATCTGGCACCCTCCGACTTGGATCAGAACCTCGGAGAGCTCCAGGTTCAGGGATCCTGGCAGCTGTAGACAAGCAGGGGTTATTCCACTGTCAGTCAGGTCCACCCTCTTCTGCAGCAAAGAACTATTTTGTGTGGATGATAAAGAGTCTTCAAGGATTCCAGCCCTAGTATTTGTGGGCTTAGGGATAAAGCAGTATTAGATTCTTCAGGTGTGGAGGAAAGTGAAGTTTTCCACTGGAGCCATGGCTGGGGTGATTTGAGTCTCCCCAGTATAGTCAGAGGGAGAAGGCATTGGCACCCCACTCCAGTACTCTTGCCTGGAAAATCCCATGGACAGAGGAGCCTGGAAGGCTGCAGTCCATGGGGTCGCTGAGGGTCGGATACGACTGAGCGACTTCACTTTCACGCATTTGGAGAAGGAAATGGCAACCCACTCCAGTGTTCTTGCCTGGAGAATCCCAGGGATGGGGAAGCCTGGTGGGCTGCCGTCTATGGGGTCACACAGAGTCGGACACGACTGAATTGACTTAGCAATAGCAATAGTATAGTCAGGGAGCTTCCCAGGTGGCACTCAAGGTAAAGAATCCACCTGCCAATGCAGGAGACATAAGAGATCCTGGGTTGGAAAGATCCCCTGGAGGAGTGCATGGCAATCCACTCCAGTATTCTTGCTTGGGAAATCCCATGGGCAGAGGAGCCTGGCTGACCACAGTCTATAGGATCTCACAGAGTCAGACACAACTGACACAACTTAGCATGCACGCACTGTAGGCAGGACACTGTTTCTTCGGGGGAAGTGAGGTGTAGCAGGAGAGGTCTGCCTGGAAGGCCCGAAGCTGGGTTCCACTGCCCTCCCTGCCCCACACTAGCCTCATAGCCTTTTGATGGTCTTGCATCCTCCCTAACTGGGTCTCATGATTCTTGTGTGCAAAAATATATCAGTCTAGAAAAATCAGGATTTTTTTTTCAGTAACAAAATGACAGTGTTATTGTGAGGAGCAAGTGAAAAAAAAAAGTTACAGCACTTTAATTTATATAAACCCTTGCCAGTGTAAGGCTGTGTCATTGCCAGCATCGTCACCTATTTTTGGAGCCCCCCTGATAGGGGTCCATGACATCAGACATCTGTGAATGTCAGGGTGTTCAAAGGGTGCACCGCCCCCGCCCTTGCATGTGCCCGGTAGTTGGTGCCTGGGGTCAGCACATACGTCAGATAGGTTGAGCCAGAAGTGAGCACACAGGGACGTGTGGCTTGCTGTGCAATTGGAAAAGTTTTTGAAGGCAAGAGCTTTCCCTGTGGTCTTTTGGGAGTAATTGGAGGCTTTGAGGAGGAGAGTGGCAAGAGTGAACAGTAGCTTTAGGAGAGCGTCCCTTGGGGCAGTGTGGAGGTGAAGCAGGGAGGGCGGACTGGAGGCAGGTGGCATTTGGGGGAGAGTGGCTAAGAGGCAAGCTCTGAAGCTAGCCATTGAGTTCCAGTTCTGGTGTCTCCTTTGACCTCGGATGGGCTTCCTCAGCTCTCTGTGACTTGGCATGCGCATCAGTGAATAGGGCTGTTCTGCATGTTAAAAGTTGCCATCCCGGTGCAGCTCTTAGAGGAAGCTTTGGTACAAGGTAAACTCTCAAATGTAAGATGGTATTCATGTGTATTTTTTATTGTGGGTAAAAAAAATATAACACAAAAAGTTGCCATTTTAGCCATTTAGAAGTACAATTCAGTGGCATTCATTGTATTCACAATTTTACGCAACCATCACCACTGTCTGTTTCCAAACTTTCATCACCCCAAACAGAAACTCTGTAACCGTGAAACATTAACTCTTGTCCTCCCATCCCATTACTCCCTGGTAACCTCTAGTCAGTTTCTGTCTCTGAGTTTGCCTATTCTAGATGTCCCATATACATGGAATCAGATCGTTTTTGTCCTTTTGTGTCTGGGAAATGGCAACCCACTCCAGTACTCTTGCCTGGAAAATCCCACGGACCGAGGAGCCTGGTAGGCTACAGTCCATGGGTTCGCAAAGAGTCGGACACAACTAAGAGACTTCAATTTCACTTTCTTTCACTTTCTTTCACTTAGCATGATGTTTTCTAGGTTCATTCATGTTGTAGCATGTATCAAAATTGTATTCCTTTTTAAGGCTGAGCAATATTCTATTGTATGTGCGTGCCAGATCTTGTTTATCTGTTTGCCTGCTGATGGACTCTTGTGTTGTTTCTGCTTTTCGGCTTTTGTGAATAATGTTGCAGCAGACATTGGCATACAAGTATCTGTTTAGGTCCCTGCTTTCAACTCTTTGGGGTATATTACCTGAAAGTGGAATTGCTGGATCATATGGTAATTTCATGTTTAACTTTTTGAGAAACCACCATAGTGTTTTCCACAGTGACTGCTCCATTTTGCATTCTCACCAGCAGTGTACAAGGATTCCAGTTTTTCCACGTCCTCATCAGCACTTGTATTCATTTACAAAAAAAAAAAAAAAAAAAGAAAAAATCTAGCCATCTTGGTAGGAATGAAAGGGTATATCATTTTGGTGTTGATTTAAGTTTTCCTAGTGAATAATGATGTGGAGCATCTTGTCGTGTTCTTATTGGCCATTTGTATATTTTCTTTGGAGAAATGTCTGTTCAAGTTCTTTGCCTGATACTCATGTTTTTAAGGCAGTATGGGAGGAAGGAGATAAATAGATTAAGGAAGTAGATAGAGCCCAACTGGGTGGCTGGTTAGATACAAGGGTTAACGCTGAGTCTTCCAGCCTGTGTAAGTGTGCAGATGATGAGCTATCAAGCAGTATAGCTCCTGTTGCTCCCAGAGAAGGGGCAGATTGGAGGGAAGATATTTGGTTTTGGTGAGGTTACACTGAGCCTGGATGAACCTGGTTGTTGGGCCAGTGGAGAGTCTGTAGGATGCACTGCCATGGTTGCGTGTCTGGTTGGTTTCTTTGGAAAAGGGCAAGACATATTTTTGGTTTTGTCTCCTTGCTTCCATATAAGAAGCAACTTAAGGAATTGTGTCATCATTAGGCTTATGTATCTGGCAAATGTGAACAATCATTGGTGTGGGGCACAGAATCTGAAACTTATGAACCAGATCCTCCCCTGTTGCTGGTTTCTCAGCCCTTAAGCACCTGCTTCATCAGATCAGTCCTTCAAAGCTCATTAGGTGCTGCTCTGAAGCCTTGGGTGTGAACATTCTTGACAACCATGGCTTCTGAGGCTTTCCCCAGTGACCAACCCAATTTTTCAAATATTTGCAGCCCCTTCATCCTTCCCCAGCTGCATGCCATTAGTGGTTAGTGCTAAGCAAGTACTCAGCACGTCACCCACAGCCCGCTGCGTTTCTCTGAATAACTCCTTGGCAAAACTGGATGTTGCACCACTGCATTATGTTGTGTCCAGTTGGGAAATTGGTGTTTGCATGGTCGTACCCACCCTACAGTGGAGAGTGATGTTTAAGCAACTCTTCTACCCCCAAAGAAGCAGCCACTGGGGAAGAAGACCCCACAGTGGCTGCTTTTCTGTATTTCTAGAGCCATAGCAGGCTGGCAGCCATCACTAAGAAAGCATCCTTTCATGCAACTCAGGCTGGCAGTGTTTGCAGATTGTCCCCTGATGCCATCTGCCTGTGAAGCTGCACAAACCCCCAGCAACTGCTGTTCTAGCAGGTGCTGGGCTGCTGAGGTGGGAGTGCGTATACATGCACGCGCATGCCCACAGCTTTATGCTGTGTTGGCCTGGTGCGCCAGCTGAAACTCTCAACCTAGCAGAGCACCAGCCACAGTTGCTGGTTTCCGGTGGGGCCCTGGTGAGGGAGAAGAGGGCGAGGCTGTTGTGAACAAGGCCAGCAATCGGGGAATTGGATACAGTAACTAACACTTGGGTGTGTAGGAAGCTGCTAGGCAGTGGCTATGTTTTGACAAGCTTTTATTCTGTTCTTTCTACCTCTGCCCAGGCCAAAGTGTGGCCTCCCACCAAATTTTCCATCTTCCTGTTCATTCATTGAAGGACCCAGGCCCAGTTCTTGCCCCAGCCTCTTTCTAAAGAACACATCTTTCCTCTTTGAGCCCTTCCTGACACCCAGGTATGCTTTGACTCCAGGCGCTTAGCTTTCCCTTCTTCCCAAGTCAATGTGATCCTGGGTCCAGACAAGCCCAGAACCCCAGCCCAGATCTGCAGCTTGTGAGTTACTATCATTTCTGACTTTTAATGCTTTTGAACATAATTATGTAAATTATTAAGTAATTTGAAATGATTGTATCAGGCATCAGGTTTTAAAAATCCAGATCTTAATGGAGCTTTGATAAGAGACTACCTCATGTAAACTTTGTGTGTCAGGTATTTTGGGCTTGAATTTCTGTTCCAACTCCTCAACTCTGCTGTTGCAGCATCAGAACAGCCATAGAAAATACCTAAATGAAATGAATGGGCTTGTATTATAATGAAACTTTATTTACAAAAACACATGGTGGCTTAGTTTGCCGACCTCTGGCTTAGAACGATAGTCTTTATTTTAGTTTGTTATCTCTGTATTTTTCTCAGTTAAGGATTAAAAAGCCAGAAGAACTTGGTAACTGTAAATGAACTTAAGTCTTCTTTTGGGTTTAGCGTAACTGTGAGTGCAGTGGTGATTTTGGAATATACTTCTTTAAACCCCTGTTGGAAGAATAGAAAGCTTTTGAGGGGTGACTGTGCTTGGCCAAAGCTTGTCATTGTTCAAAAAGTAGAACAGGCTGTCCCTTAGAGTTGTTTGGTGGCCTTTATGATCACTTGACCATAGTCACAGAAGATTGCGTCACTGTATTGGACATTATTCTGTTTTATAGGACCAGGTGCTTCTCTACTAAATGTAAGGAAAACAAACAACAAACACATAGGAAATGGTGTTTCTAAAATGTGCTGAGTTGAGGTCACTGTAGTGCATTCCAGAAAGCTGAAGCTTAAAATAGAGACATTTGGAAATGTTAAACTACAATCCTGTTTTCCTTTTCTTTATCCTCATAGGAAATAAAGAAGGAAATGAAGAAAGAGCCTCTCTCCAGCAAAGCTCCAGAAAAGCCCATGCACGAAGTGTCCAGTGGAAATGCTTTGCTGTCTTCTGAAACAATTCTAAGAACCAACAAGAGAGGTATGGCAAAGGAGAGAGAGCTCTCTCCCCACACACAAACCCAAACTGATAACTGCTGGGTGAACTGGATCAAAGTCTGAATTGCTGGAAAATTGAATGGCATTGGTTTTTGTATACATTTTGGGTGCACACACACTCATATATGGCAAGTAACGATACAATAACCATACCAAAGGAAACTAATGAAATTTTTTTTTACAGTGGTGAAGTAGACTAAATTTCTAAATGATTATTTTTCTAGGACTTTAGCTTTCTCTTTTGTGTCTATTTTTATGGATGACAGGTGACTTCAGAGAATGCTATGGTGCTGGCTAAGCCGAGCATGTCTGGCCATGCTCTCTTCTTAATTTAAGGGCAGACTTCAGCAGGCTCTTTCTCTGACTGCTGGGCTCCCAAACACAGGCCTTGTCTTTCAGTTTAGGAGGCAGGACTTACAGAGATGCAGCTCATTCAGACTTCTGTGTAACCAGAAAACCTTTCACCATCTTGTCTCCACCTTGGTGGATTTTCCAGGTATCAGCTGGTTGGAGTTTTGTTTTCTCCCCTGTCCACGCTTTGTGACCTTGTTGTTTAAAATGGTAGGAGAGATTCTATAAGATGGCACAGGTGACCTGACTCAATTTTATACTAAAATGGAAACTGATTTGCCTTAGTTTCTCCCATGCCCACCCGCCCCATTGGACCAGCCCAGGCACACACTGATCATACCTGAGGTAGCTTAACTTTCAGAGGCAGCCTTTTCAGGGGCTTATTACTTCCTTAAAGAGAAACATAGAACCGGTCAAAAAGCAGGACCCAGAAATGTATTAGCAAAGGGTTCCATTAAAAAGAAAAAAGAAGGCAAGTTTGCATAACCATGGGCAAGAACAGCTAATCTTTCATCAAATGTAGACGTTGTAAGACTTTGTCCAATAAACTGTCCATTGATCATAGTGCTTGAGACCTCAGCTTTGTGTCTCTCTTCCTTCCTGCTTCTTCCTCTACCCTCTCCAGCTGCCCTGGGTTACATTTCCTTTTTTGAATTATTCAGATGAAATATTGGCTGGCGGCCCACACTGGTTAGCAGCTATAGGATTTTTTTTCTTTCCTTTTTTTTAAAAAACCCATCCTGCCAATGGAGATTTCCCGTTGTAAGAATTTGGGCTGTCTAGCTCTAAAACTGTAGCCATAGCCCAGAGCCCATCCTGCGTTCTTGCAAGTAGGTTCCAGAACTCCTGAGGCCTGTGCTTATTGGACTTGGACAGCTAGAGTTCGGTGCGTGGGTCTGTACCCCCAAACCTCCCTTGCTCACCTGAGCCCCTCCCATTTCTCCTGATACTGCTTGGGTCGGTGGGCTGAGGAATTGCATACCCAGACGTCATTGGCAAGGCCCTTCCAGCCAGCTCTGTTTTTGTAAAGTAAATAAGATAATTCAGATAATTCGTTAATTTAAGAAGATAAGGAATTAAGGAACTAAGGTAATTATCCAGATGAATTTGATAAAAATTACCTGAGAACTTTTAAATCAATGAAAGAATTAAACTTTTCAGATAATTGTCTCTTTACAACAAAAATATGACCTTTGAAGTCCCCTACAGAATTTTTCATTAACCAGAAAAGGGCATTTAAAGAACTGGCTTACTGACTTTAATATTCCCTTTTTAAGCCTCCACCTGATTATGACCAACTTTTTATTACTCCTAGGTATTCTATGTAATGAATCTGTCATTGACTCTGAGACCTTAGCACATGGAGGTGTCCTGTAAATATGAAACACATAAGAAACCATCTTCATTCTATCCCAGGCTTCATACTGACCCCCAGGTCACCTGGGCCAAACATAAATTTCCAGTTGAAGGGAAGAATTGTGTACCAGGATCAGGGCTGTCTTTGGCCCTGCCCCCACTCATCAAAGCTAACAGTATCCTACTACTCCTTATAATAAACAGGGAGCTGGATTGATTGGCCTTGTCAGGCCAGATAAATAGTTCATTGTGCTGAGCTCAAAAGCTACATTTTTTCCCACCCCAAATTAATGAAAAACCACTTTTTTTCCCCGTAAAACAAGGATCAGAGGCTAAATCTGTGGGATGATTCTAGTTACTTGTAAACACTTCCGTCCAACTAATTTTTTCAAGTTTTACGAGTTATCGTAAATGACCAGTCTCCTTCCCTTTGTTTCCATCAAGCTTTGTCCCTAGAAATCTCTTGGATGTTTTTGTCCTTTGCTGTTGTTATGGAAGGAAGTTGCCTTCAGAGTGTAGTAACAGGCTACTTGGACTCACTAACTTGGAGTTTTTCTTCTAGTATATGAGTCCACCTTGTGGTTCAGCCTTGGACCTTGTGTGAATTTGACAGAATTAAATTCTATATCTATATCCTAAAGATGTGACAGATTCTTTTTCTTCATCTTTATCAAATGTGAGATGATTGTTTACTTTATATGGGCTATATCATTTGATATAGGCTTAGCAATGGTTTAATAAAGATTGAAGTCTATTTCTATGGAAAGTAACCATTTTATTGAGTCCTGAACTTGAGACAGACTGAGCTGAAGAAATATTGTGTCCAGAAGTTTTTGCACTGGGGATGTGCCTCACTTCGCAGCAGGGGCAAATGGGTTGTAGTAGCTCACGGTGTGGGATGAGCTCACTGGCCCCCCACCAAGGCACCTGCAGAAGGTCAAAAGATACTTTACATTTCATGGGAGCTATTCATAGCCTTGAGAAAAGGCCAGGACCATGGAAACATGAGTTTGGGGACTGATTAGTTTCAGTTTTCAGCTTTAACCTTTGCAAAGCTCTACAGAGTTGATTTGGGGAGGTACTGGAATGACTCCCCGGGCTTTTTATTTAAGTAAAAGATGTGACTGAAATTGAGAGAGAGAGAGCAAGCAAGTGAGCAAACAGATCATCCCATTGTCCTGGCAACCATTAGCTATATATTCCAGGCATTAGCACTATTAAGGACAGTTGTATCTGCTCTCACCCTTGGCCACTTCTCTGGGCTTTACCTGAGTCACAGTGAGGGAACTTTCTGGTTAAATAAACCTTCCCCAAGGCCTGAGAGGTCATTTTTTATGTAAACTTGAAGCATGGATGGTGTATATCCAAAAGTTATCCCAGACTCCAGAATATTAACAAATTACAGTCAGAAAATGAAAAACCTTTTCTTGGAGTAAAATGTCATTCTCATGAACCAGAAAGAAAAAGATTGTTTCCTTCTGAGAATGACTTATTCTTTTGCTTCTTCCATCATAGAACCCATATAGGAAAGTAGTGGGCCCTCCTAAATTTCAACGTTACTACATGGAAGTTTATTTTTTAAAGACACTCACACCTTGAGTTTAAAACCATAACTGAACAGAATGGATGCTTTAACAGTTAACAGCAAATATAATAAATATATCCTTGAAAATAAGCAAGGAGGATTTTGTTCATTTGAATATGGACTCTTCCAGTTGAAGTAGAATATAATTAAAAATCTTTTGGTTTCACCCTTATAAGTGTTTCTCATCGAGGTTTATCCATGTGATAGGTTAAATGTCCAGCCTGGAATCAGTACTCTGCTGGCCTCTGTGAGGATCAGCTTCTGTTTCAGGGTTCTTGTTGCCCAGTTTTTGTACCGTTAGCAGCCTCATGGGGAGGCTGCCTCTCTCTGAACACCTCCTGCTGCCTGCAATTTTGGACATTGTTCTTTACTCACTTTGGGATGGATACCAACAGATATTCCCTAACACATGTTTCCTGTGTGCCTACTATGGTCCTGGCCCCATGCTTTGTGCTGGGACAGAGAGAAAGACTAGAAAAATACCAGCGGGTCCTGCCAGTAAGCAGTTCCAGTCTGTCGTGTCACTTGAGAAATGTTAAGAAAGTGCTGCACATTTCTTATATCTTTTTTTCTGGCACAGTGGGGATATATCTCTTATTTACTTCTGTCATTCTGAATGTGAAGCCACTCCGCATGTTTCTGGTTAGCTTTATATGTCCTTGTTTCTATTTCCAGTTTATCATGAATTCAGTGTTTGGTAAGTCTCTATTGTATTTTGCACATTTATTATTCTTTGCTATTATTATTATTGTTATGCTCTCCTGATATACAATGTATTCTATAATCATCTTTTTAAGTCGCTCTGCTACTTTGGCATCTGCCTTCCGAAAGATAAACTGCTTTTACCATCTTTATTTAAGGTTTGTTATGCATTTGCATTTTACTGCCCCTTCCAGAGATTAATACGGAAAGATCTGAAGGTTTAAAGGATGTTATGTAACAGGTATAGTGCTGATGCTATGAGATAAGATTCAAGATGAGATGGGGGAGGGTTGCTATCCAAGTTGGTAATGTGGCTATGACTTTGAAGCACACGACTGCTTGAAGCTCGTTTCTTGTATATTTAGTCCTTCAGACAGGTTTAATTCAAAAGTGTTCTTTGCCAGAGGGACCAGCAGCTGCTCTGCCTCTGGTGACACACTGTTGCTTTAAAAGTTAGTGCATAAATTCTCCAGAATTCATTTTCTGTGTGGATGGGGCTACATACACGCCCCTCAGAGTAACATGGACCCAGTGTTTGCCTCACAGAAGGTCTCTCCATTTTGGTCTGCTGCCTGTAGCTGTCAGAAGAATTTCACCTTCCGTTTATGTTTCTTCTTCTCAGTTTCAGCACTAGTCATTCTAATCCCTAAACACGTTTGGCCATAGTGACCTCCCTCCTGTGACTGTATGAAAGGGGAATGTTTGTTCAAGCTTTCATTTCTTGAGCATTTACTTAGCAACTTTGAATAATATCCTTGAGGTATCCATTGGCTTGTTCATCAGAACGTGAGTGAGTGTGTGCGTGTGTATGTAAATGTGCACATTCTGGTGTGGAACTCTTGTGTTGGCTCAGAGGCAGTGCATGGATCGATTCTTTGTTTGAAATGAAACTGTAAACAAAGGATGGAACAAGTGTGTCCTTAATAAAGAAAATGTTAACTACTTTGGTTTTCCAGTACCTTGTTGTTTGAGGTAGATATGAGATCTGGGGATTTGTTTCTAGAAGCAAGACTTTTTTCCTTTCAAATTTCTTTTTGGAGAAACAAATATGAGTTACCTCCAGTTAACTAGGAATCAGAAAAATGGGGGGCATTGAGTCAGATTTTTCTTCAAGTTTCCAAATCATCTGTTTTACCTAAATTGCTGGCTTTTAGTGAGGGTTAAGAGAAGGCATTACTATTGTGTGGAAGCTCTTGGCTGTCACTTCACCATGGGAAGACAAAAATAAAGCTGGCCACCTGGCAATGAATGTAGATGAATATCATATATAGTCATGCAGTAATATATATGTCTATCTGAATGTGTCTGTATATGCATTTATGGTCTTTTCTTTTGCCCCAATGGACCTTCATTCTTGAAAGTTTGAGAGTAAAGGGGCCATGGAGAGGTCTAATGCAGTAACTGGTCCCTCGCTGCATTTCTGACACGTTTTATTAGGAGCCCATGTTAGGACCAGTAATTGGTGTTAGAGTATGTTGCTGTTGTCCATTTTGTCATCTTTGTAGTACTGCCTACTGGGCCTAGGGTTAGTGATGAAAAGAGTGGAAAGAAGTCATTCTAGAAGGATGTTGCTATCACATTTTTTCCTGTCATTTTTAATGTGCGAGTCATTGACAAAATTATTTTTAGAATTTTTCTTCTATTATATTTATCTCCTTTTTATCTCTGTGCCTGGGGAATAAAACATTAACAGTGGAGTCATGAGTGTCCCATGGAACAATCAATGGTTGAGACTTCAACCCAAGTCCTTCCAGAGGACCCTCCCTGAAGTGGTTTTGTGGTGGTGGCTCCACCTGCTGGCTCTCCTAGGAAACTCCTCCTCCTCCCCGCCTTTTCTTTCTCCCAGGGAGAATCTTGAGCAGGATGCCTTTGGTTCCTCTGATTTAGTGTTCTCAGTCTGTGCAATTCCATCTCAGACCCATGGCTTCTCACATTATACACGTGTTCTCTTTGGCTCCTTTCCTTTCTCTTCTAATATTTACTCATTGAACTCATACAATCTATTTCTCTGTCCTTGTTCCATCTCTTATACCCCTACCGACCAGGATAATTGCTGATAAGCATTAAAAAAAAAAAAAGGACTCCTGTAGGCAAGACTCTAGGTATAGATACTAATTTGGACACAATAAAGAATTACACTAAAATCCATGTGGGTAAGCCACGGTCTCCACCTTCATAGCTCCAAGTACTCCTAACTGCTGCTTCACTTCTTGTTGAACCCAGTTTTACTCAGAGGAGTACTATTTTATTACTGATGTTTTCTTCAATTGTCAGCAGGTAGTGAAATAAAAAGCCAAGTGAGCTTGCTGGCTTCATTATCATTTGTCAGTTCTCTACAGGAAGTCCCTTCCTGTTTGGGAAGGGGCTGCCCCTCTAAGCTCCTCTGGATATACCACTGAGCATAAGTGTTCTTGATAAATGAATCTGTTTCTTCTTTAATTTTATTGTTTTACTTTTTTTACTTGATGACATTGCAGGCGTGCCTTGTTTTAGCTACATTGTGGGTTAGTCTGGGAACTTAATCACCACTTACGACTTTGTTTCTATGGGAAAAAGCATTTGGAGTTCTAAACACTGCATAGTGCATAACCACTTGTGAATCTCACTTGATTTTTTTTTAATTTTGTATTTTATGTTGCTGGCATAAAGCCTTAGGTACCTTTTAAAAGTCAGAGAGTCTATATAAGTGGGAATGACTGAAGTTGTCTCATGTTGTAGAGGAGTTTATGATTCACATGGTGCAGAATGCTGGAATTGTATAAGCTTTATGCAACATACCAGGGTTCAAGGACAGTGTTGGGTTCAGCCACATTGCACCATTGTATGTAGTGCTTATTTTCACAAGTCCTGAGTTGAACCTTGGTGTGCTCAAGTTCGGAGAAGGCAATGGCACCCCACTCCAGTACTCTTGCCTGGAAAATCCCGTGGATGGAGGAGCCTAGTAGGCTGCCGTCCATGGGGTCGCTAAGAGTCGGACACGACTGAGTGACTTCACTTTCACTTTTCACTTTCATGCATTTCTTGCCTTGAGAATCCGAGGGACGGGGGAGCCTGGTGGGCTGCCGTCTATGGGGTCACACAGGGTCAGACACGACTGAAGCAACTTAGCAGCAGCAGCAGCAGTGCTCAAGTTTATATTTATAAGGCATGTTGTAAAAGAGGTTGGTGTTGTATGTTTCCATGCACTAGAGAAGAGCCCATGCAAATAAGCTTGAATAGAAAGCAGACCAGCATTTCCCAGCACGTGTTATGCAGAATTGTAGCCCTATAAACTATTCTCAAATGGGGAATGAAGAGAGAGAGATAAGGAGATAAAGAGAGAAAGTTGTCTGTCAGGACAAATAACTTTCAGCCTCAGCTATGCATGTGCTAAGACCCTGTTAGAGACTGATAAACATATTATAATTTTGCAGGCTCTCAGATGTCCTATATAAGGAAACCTGCTTCTCTTTGACCACTGAACCACATTTTACTGGAGACTAGTTAGGATTCCACTTTGAGATGTGCTGGGCTTTAAAATGCAAAGCAAGGACTATCTAAGCATGTCTCACATCATCTTCAGATTCTACCTTGGACAGGTTATGTTAGAATGAGTGAGTGTAGATGGTGATGCTGGCACTGAAAGTAATGACTGATGTTACTTCTCAAACCCGTGGTTGTGAGTAAACAAGTTAGATGATGCTACAAGAACATTCCTGAAATCTAAAATTTGAAAGCTATCCTTTTTGGTTGTTTTTCAAGTGACAAGCTGAAAATTTTTTCTCTTGATCATTTTTTGCATCCTCGTATCTAAGAGTGTCTCCCTGGGCTGGGTTTTGGCAGGAAAAGTGGGCTGAGAGGGCAGAGCCAGTGAACTAAGAGACCAGGTCTACCCGGGACTTGAGTCAGGATGGAACTTGCTCATCCAGTGGTGAATTTTATAATGGTGACTGAACGGTGGTCCCCCATAGTCAAAACATTTCCATTGTCTTTTCTATCCACTTTAGTAGAAATATAGGGAATCTTAGCTTTTCTTGACTCTATTAAAACCTGATTGGACATGAAAAAGAGTTTTATTCATTCTTTCCCACTCCTTGTGAAAGACGTGGGCATTTTGTGTTCAGATAATGAACCCACCTATAGGGCCATGAGAATAAGCCATGTAGCCTGCATGGCTTGTTGTAGAATCATAGAATTCCTGAGGTGGCTGAGGTCCCTGTTAGTGGCCCAGGATTTGGCCTGATTCAGGGACCCATTTGTCAAGATGCCAAGCATGAGGACATGGAGTCTCTGCTCAGCAGACCTGAAAGGACACCCCTCTGATCTGCGGTGCTGTGCTTTGCTGAGGCCCACATGGGCTCCTCCTTTCCAAAGGGAGCTTATTCTCAAAAGAGAGCTGATAGGTTAACTGAAAGTAGTTCATTGGAGGTCTTGTGTTGGGACAGCAGCTGTCCTCACTTGTAGAGAAAGCCCTGGAAAGGGGACCTTTTCTTCAGAAGCTTCCTCATTCTCTTTTAATTACACAGGTTGGTCGTATTGGTCTGTCATCACAGCCTGGTCCTCCGATGCCATCTGCAGCCGCAGTTCAGTCTTTGGACTTGTGGTTTTTTGTGCTTGTGAGGCTCTGGGACTGCTAGGCCCTGAACAATGAGGACATTTCATGGCCTGTCTTCCTAAGCCATGGTCAGACTGACAGCGGGCCCAGCTGCAATGCTGGGTGGGCCACTCTTTTGTCTGCAACTAGAAAGGGAAGGAAAGGACAGCTTGAAGGTTTCCCTGGGTGTGTGTATGTGTGCAGGTGGTAGGGGAAGTGCATTCCAGGGGGACTGAACTTCTTGTTCCATTTATGTTTCTCTGAAGACCTCAGTAAGCTCAGTGACAGCAGGGCCTTGTTACAGGAAGAATGGCTGGGGACAGAGTCCAGAACCCCTTCTGCTACACCCCAGAGTTTCTGTGGGACTTTGGGCAAGTCTCATGCTCTTGTTTTCTAATCTGTAAAATAAGGAGAAGCTACTCTTGTTAATTCCCTTAGGGAAATTATAAGGATAAAAATTAGAAAAGAGAAGTTTGGGGGCAGAGGGTGGTAATAGTAGTGTAGGGCATCACTCACTGAATATAATAGTAGTTGTTATTAAAAGTGATAAACTGCTAGTAGGGCCCCAGAGTGTTGGGAAGAAATTATTGATGTCTGAAAAATACTAATAAAGTGTCCATGAAGGGGCCAGTGATCAGATGCACACAGAGCACTCTCTAGTTTAGACTATATGGTAGGCCATAAAATAACTCTTAATAATTTTAAAAGGATTAAAATCATGCAAAGTATATTCTCCAACCACAGTGGAATGAAATTAGAAATCAACAACAGACCTGTGGGAAATTCACAAATGTATGGAAATTAAACAACATACTCCTAAATAACCAGTGGGTCAAAGAAGAATCCACAAGGGAATTTTAAAATACTTCAAAATGAGTAAAAATGAAAACACAGCATTCAAAAATTTATTACAGGCAGCTAAAACAGTGCTTAGAGTGAAATTTATAGCTGCAAGTGGCTATATTCACAAAGAAAACATCGCAAATCAATACCTTGTTTTTCCAGCTTTTTTGAGCTATATTAACATTGTGTAAGTTTATGGTGTGCCACATAATGATTTGATATACATACATATTGTGAAATGCTTGTCTCAATAAGGTTAGTTAATATATCCTTCACCTCTTAATTACCTTTTTTTTGTGTGTAGTGGTAAGAACATGTAAGATTTGTCTTTCTGTGGCTTACTTCACTTAGCATAATGCCCTCAAGGTTCATTCACATTGTCCTTATTTCTATGGCTGTATAATATTCCTCAGCGTGTTTGCACACCCACACCTGTGTTTGTATCACTTTTAAAAATCCATTGTTCCATCAACGTACACATAGGTCATTTCCATGTCTTGGCTATTGTGAATAATGCTGCAGTGGACATCAGGGTGCAGATATATCTTAGAGGTAGTGATTTAATTTTCCTTTGAAATAGAAGCTAGAAGTGGGATTGTCAATAACCTGTTTACCCCAAGAAATTAGAAAAAGAAGGGTAAACTAAACTCAAAGCAAGTGGAAAAAAGGAAACAATAAAGCTCAGAGTGGAAATAAATGAATGAGACTAGAAAAACAATACAGAAAATAATTGAAACCAGAAGTTGGCTCTTTGAAATGGTCAACAAAATTGATAAAGTTTAGCTATAGTGATCAAGAAAAAGGAAAGAAGACTTAAACTGCTAATATGAAGAAGTAAAAAAGGGACATCACTATTCATCTTAGATAAATTAAAATAATTATAAGGGAATACTATGAATAACTTATACACTGCTGGTTGGATTATAAAATGGTACCCCTGCTTTGGAAAACAGTGTAGCATTTCTGGAAAATTTTAAGTATGGTTACCATATGACCCAGTATATCACACCCAACGAAAACCACACACAAACATGTATACAAATGTTCATAGTAACATTGTTCCTAATAGCTAAAAATTGGAAACAACCCAGATGCCCATCAACTGATAAATGGATGAACAAAATGTGGTTTAATCTCTACAATGAAATATTATTTGGCAATAAAAAGCGTGAAGTACTGATACATACTGCAACATGAATGAGCCTTGAAAACACTGCTAAATGAAGGAAGCCAGATATGAAAGATCACATATTGTATGATTCCATTTATATGTATGTCCAGAATAGACACATCCCTATAGACAGAAGGTAGGTTAGTACTTGCCCAGAGCTGGGTATGGGAACGGAAAGTGACTGCTAATGGGCATGAGGTTTCTTTTTGGGGTGACAGAAATGTGCTAAAATTAGACTGTTATGGTGGTTGCACAATTCTGTAAATACATAAAACCCATCAGACTGCGCACTTAAAATGAGTGAATTTTATGGTATGCAAATTAGATCTCAGTAAAACTATTTAAAACAATTGCCCCATAAATTCGTGTTACAATGCGTCATCTGACTGTGTCTGTCTGTCTGTCCTCCTTTTCTTTTCCATCCTCGGCCACTACCCTGGCCCAGCTGAGGGACAAGACGTGTCATTGCATTTATTCACATCTTTACAAATTATATATTTCTCAGTGAAGCTTTATTTTTTCCTCATTCAATCAGTTGCCTAGGAGATAGTGAGTCTGAGGGATCAAAAAGACACTGTTTTGCTAGAGATGACCTAAATATTAGATAATCGATTTGAGAAGGGTAGAGAACTGACTGTGGCATTCTATTGTTCATTTCTTGAGGGGAAAAAAATGAGTTTCCTTGTAAATCAAAAGCCAGACCTCTTATTTTCTAAATTCTGTGCTTCATAGACAGAGCGTTTGCTGGAAAGGAAAGAATCCGTTTATGGTTCCAGCTTTTCTTGCCGTTGTCAGTAACTCTCCGTTGGCTATTTTAGCTCCTAAATCTTCATCTGCAGTGCTGATGATTTCTTTAGGAAAGATTCTTAGATGTGTCATCCCAGATAAAAGCATGTGTATATTTGGGGGGATTTTAAGTTGTTATTGAATCGATTTCTGGAAGGCTTACAGCCAACTTCCACCACCACCAGAAGTGGGGAGAGTGCTTATTAGTGTTTTTAGCTGGAATTTCTTTGATTAATAGAGTACTTCAACCTTTCCCCCCTCCCTCTTGTTTGTTGTGTTCTTGGCTCTTATACTGAGATCTGTATACAAATTTTCTTACTGATTAGTATATTATTACTTTGTCATTCACAGCGGACTGTGCTTCCTAGTTTGTTGGTTTTTCATTTTGTTTGCAATTGGTTTTGATGTACAAAAATAGTACATTTATGTGTGGATTTGCATATTGATGTTTTCTTTGGAGATTTTTCTGAATAAATTCTCACCTAATTTTTCTTCTTTATACAAGCTTCAGTTTTTAACTTCCAATTTTTAATTGATAAGGAATTTTGATGTAGAGTATGAGGTTGGTGTGCAAATTGAGTTTTATTTTGCAATAGCCACTTTGCCCGGACCACTTATTGAATAATCTAGCCCCCCCATTCATTTGTGATACCTCATTTATCATTTAAATATTTTTGGACTTTCAGTTCTCTACCGTTAATTTGTCTAACCATTCTTGTATCAATATTGTTAACTGTTGGGGCTTTAGAATACATTTGAATATATGATATGGCTTTTGTCCTTCCTGTTATCACTCTTCATTTTCAAATACATTTTAGCCACTCTCACTTGTCCATTGTAAAATCATGTCATCGAGTTAAAAATTCCATTGGTATTTGGATTTGAATTACATTAAATTATATGTCAATTTAGAAAGAATTGACATTTGTTTGACTTTGTTTAAAAACTTTGTATTGTATTATATAAACTGCCTTTATATATAGGTGCTTATATATATTCTTATATACATAAATGAAACTGTTTTCTCCCCTTCACCTCTTCATCCTAAACATCTCAGGGGTCCAGCTCTGGCAAATATATCACCACCTTAAAACATATATCCCCTTCTGAATTCTAAATTGTAGTGATCTACTAACATAGGATATCACACTGTTCATTCAAGTTATGGTTTTATCTATGCTGTCTTGCTTACCCCTTTTTCCTACATAGATTTTGGTTATTGTTGGCTTTTGTAAATAGGATCACTTCCCCTTCATATTTTTTTTTCTTATTGCCAGTCCGCAGAAGAATTTAACTTTTGAATGTTTCTGTCATAATAGCCATTTGTGGAATACTCTTGCTAATTATTGATGAAAATGTTCCTCTTTGATATAGGAGAAATGCTAGTACTTATTAGAATGTGGATGGGTAGAAATTACACAGTTTTATTTGAACAAATGACATTTTTTAAACAAAAACTTATTAACTTTTTTCAGTAAGATTATTTCCTCTCATTAGCTTTAGTTTAATTTTTAAAAATCTTATTGAAACATAGTTGATTTCAAAATCCCTTGACTTTGATAGAGCTTTACAGTTTATATAAAGACAGACTGAAAGACTCATTCACTTCACCACCATGAAGGGTGGTGAGAAAAACATTGTTTTAAATATAAAGAACTGAGGTGGGGAGTGGTGAGAAATGACTTGCCCCACACACCGATAAAGGTAGACACAGAAGATCTCTTGCTGCCTTCATTGCTCAAAAATACATGCAGTAATACAAATAATAGTGTCAGAAAAGCTTTAGTGGATGGCTGATCTTTAATGGTTACTTTTGGACACTTGTGAACTGCATTTCATGCTATCAGTACATTTATATTCTTCTTCTTTGTCTGTGTGTGTATTTCGGTTTTGGTTTTCTTTATTAGATTGTAAACTCCTTGAAGGAAGAAACCATATTGTATTCATGTTGGAATCAACTTTAAATATTGGATGGAAATATTGACCCTTGAACAATGTAGATTTGAACTGCTTGGGTCCACTTAATACACAGACATCTTTCAATAGTAGAAGCTACAGTACCTCATGGTCCATGGTTGGTTGAATCTGTGTATGTGGAGGAACCGTGGATAGAGGGCTGACTATAAACTATACCCAGATTAACCCCCATGTTGTTCAAGGGCCAACAATATGCAGTTGTTCTCAAACATCCTAACCATTTTGCAAAATGAGATACCAAAAGGAAACTATCAGAGAGAGAACAAGTGCATTAAGTTGTGTATTTAGGGAGAAGGTGTTGAAATTCTATGATTCAGAGAAATTGTCTGTTACTGAGCACTGAGGAGAGAGGAGACTTAATAAGTGTCTGTTTTGGAAAGTGGATTGTGAGAAAAAGGACTGCATCTAGCTCTAGACCTGATAATGTGCCGTTAGTAGAGAGTGAGAAAGTGAAGTACATTTCCAAAGGAGGAAATTTGAACCAGATCTTGAGTAACAAGACTGAAAGTAGAATTAAGTCATAAGGGTAAATGTGTTTGAGGAAAGGCTCCTAAGTGTTTCAGATTTCCTAGGTGAAGTATATCTGGGGCATGAGAAGGTTTAGATTTTATGTCATCATTTTAATCTGTGTTTGATTTTACACGTTCCCCAAGGTCTTCTAAATGCAAGTGGATAGGGTTCAGTTTATTTCCATCCAACAGTGTACCCCTCTTCCCTCGTTTCTGGGCTCCTTCCTCTCTAATATTTGAGTGCTCAGCATTACTATCAACAGAGCCGAAGAGGGAAAGTGAAGATACTCATTAAAAGAGATGGCTGGATTATGTGATTATATGTTAATTTTGTTTGTCTGGAACCCCACATTTATTATGCATTACTGGTGATTAGTATCGTGTTTTCAGATTTCAGTTTAAGTAAAGTCTGTCTGTGTAACCACCTCCTGTGGGCTTGTTGAAGATGCTGCAGCTTTGGATCAGGGAGCTGTCTTCCCCAACTCCCCCTTGGATGGGTTCTTCAGTATTGTCATTGCCTGCAAAGAAAAATCAGATTTCCCAAGGTTTTGTTATTGAGTTTTCCCTTTATTTCTTTTAATCCTTTTTTCTAGGCCCTGGTATTTGACAGAGTAAAGCAAAAAAAAGCAAAACAAAAATTCCAACCATATTATAAAAGTTATCTTTTAAAAAAAATGTTGTTTAGGGAAAAAAAAGATACCCGTTGCTTTAAGTTTGACTTTTAAAAAGCTTCAAAGCAACTCTTTGATAATGCCATTAGAAATAGTTTGTTTCTTCTGAAGAAATTAGCTTTCTTTTGTATAAATCTTTTAGATAAAAAATAAGATGCTTGAAGTTATATAGAAAGAGAAAAAGTAACTAAGATGCCAACGTGTCTGACACTGTGTGGATAGGGACTAGCAAACCCAGATGAGCCAGGAATGGAAATTCTGATTCCATTTTGTACATATATGTATACCTCACAATATGCTTCATCTTTGCCTCCTGAGCTTGGGCTGTATAGCCCTGACCTTCTTGCACAGAATTAGTTTGTAATTCACAGTCGTCTTTAAGAGCCTCCTTCTCGCCTTCTCTCTTTTCCTTTCTTCCTTCTCTCTTTCCACCCTTCCCTCTGTGATGTATTACTCTTTAAGCTGCATCCCATTCTGGATCTAGGCCCAGGCTGTGCATATGTCTGCATATGTTGCATATGTGTCACCAGCTTTTTAAAAAAATAATTATTTATTTTAATTGGAGGCTAATTACTTTACAATATTGTGGTGGTTTTTGCCATACATTGACATGAATCAGCCGTGGATGTACATGTGTCCTCCTGTCTCGAACTGCCTTCCCACCTCCCTCTCCACCAGCTTTTATTTACATTTGTACGAGCTTGACTGGAATGACATGGATCGTGGAAATCCAGGTTTGACCTGCAGACAACCTTTTTCAGTTTATTAGAAAGCTTTATGTAGGGTACTATTTCACTTTTCTCACTTCCCATTGATCTGCTCGGGTGGAGATGTTAAATTAAAAAATGACCAACCTAAGTAGCGAGAAGGACGAAAAGAAGAGATGACAAGCCTCAGTTGGGTGGTTCCACAGGATCAATTTCTCCCTCCATCCATATATTCATAAATTATGAACTGTATCGATCTATTCATATTGATGTGTGAACTCATTCTATAAAAAGCCCAAGTTGAAGTGGAAAATGGAAAGTGATCATTTATTAGAGCTGAGGAGTGTCAGCTTTGTATTGAAACCAAACCAAACTACACCAGACAGACTCCAGTGGCCTCCCTTTCAGTCTTTAGATTACATGGTGCCAGATGAGGCTTGGGTAACCAGGAAGGCTTGGTAACAGTTGCCAAATATCCTATGCATTTTCAGTGGCTTAGAACTTGACTGTGAGTGCATTGAGGCTAGAAAACCATTTGTGTTCCTTTTTTTCCCTTATACTTCTGCCCAGAATGAGTCAGAGACCTTTATTTGAGTACTCAAGAGACATTCATATAGTTCACAGTACTCACAGCCATTAGCCATCTTAGGAAGGTCATTTCACCTTTGAAACATCAGTTTCTTCATCTGCAAATTGGAAGGTTGATTGAGAATTTTCCATTATTCTTTAAATCTGAGAACCCTTTCTGAGTTTTTGACTCTTTAGTTGCTAAATTTCCATATCTTCATTAGCATATAACTAGGTCTTCAGATTAGGGTCATGGTACTGTTTATATATAGTCCTGTGAAGCATTTTAACCTGTGTACCCTCAGTTTGGTCATTAAGCCTTTTAGAATGTTAAAAAGGTGAAAGATCGCACTCTTCTCTTTGCAAATGCTTTCCAGGGTCTCCAGGAAGGAATGTGTGTGTGCATGCGCTTAGTTGCTTCAGTCATGTCTGACTCTTTTGTGACCCTATGGACTGTAGCCCTCCAGGCTCCTCCGTCCATGGGATTCTCCAGGCAAGAATATTGGAGTGGGTTGCCATGCCCTCCTGCAGGGGATCTTCCCAACCCAGGAATCAAACCCGGGTCTCCTGGAAGGAATATTGGAATCCATTTTGCATATTCTCAGCAGCCCATTCAAGCTTCTATGGCCAACAAATGTTTGCTGGATGAATCAGGTTCTGACATGACCTACTGGAAAATTCTGGAGAACTTTAGAGGATTTTGGTTCTTTGCTGAGAAAGCTCCATGGTGGTTTTATTGAGCAGTGAATTTAAAGCAGTGTTTCTGCCTTTGGTAAACCATCATGCAGGTTTCTTACTCAGCTTGATTGTACAGGGTTGAATGGGTGGTAGGATGTGTGTTCATTTTGTGTTCAGATTAGCATGTTTCAGAATCCTACCTCCCCCAAAGACTTTTTTTGTATCATCTCTGTATTTATTGCACTGGGTGTGGAATAAAATCACTCGTGGCAAATTGGGTTGATTTGCAAACTGTAGGAACCAATCCCATCCGCTCAGCTTTGTCAGATGATGCCTGAAGACTGCTAGCTAAGTGATGTAGATCCTTTACCATGTTTAATATTTCAAAATAAGGTTTTAATAAAGAGACATAAAATCAGATCAAGAAGGGACTTGAACAGGTATTTGTACACCCATGTTCATAACAGCTAGGAAGAAATTTTGATATATGCTACAACATGGATTAATCTTGAGAACATTATGCTAAGTGAAATAAGCCAATCATAAAAAGGACAAATAGTATATGATCCCACTTGAATGAGGTCCCTAGAGTAATCGAATTTATAGAGATAGAAAGTAGAGTGGTAGTTACCAGGGGCTGGAGGGAGAGGAGATATGGGAAATTTTGTTTAATTGGTATGGAATTTTAGTTAGGGAAGGTGAAAGAAGCTCTGGAGATGATTAGTGGTGATGGTTGGACAGTAATGTGAACGTGCTTAATGCCAGTGAACTGTACCCTATGTTATGTATCTATTACCACAATTTAAGAAAGGATCATGAATGGAAAATACTCAACACCCTTCTACCCACCAACAGCTAAGAAATTTTAAAAATTAATAATTACCATTGACACATCATATCTGTTACACTACCTAAATTGAATTATGTGTCTTCTGAGGAGTGGAGAATGACTTGGGTGATAGAATTCTGGGATCAGATCAGATCAGATCAGATCAGTCGCTCAGTCATGTCTGACTCTTTGCGACCCCATGAATCACAGCACGCCAGGCCTCCCTGTCCATCACCAACTCCCGGAGTTCACTCAGACTCACGTCCATTGAGTCAGTGATGCCATCCAGCCATCTCATCCTCTGTCGTCCCCTTCTCCTCTTGCCCCCAATCCCTCCCAGCATCAGAGTCTTTTCCAATGAGTCAACTCTTCGCATGAGGTGGCCAAAGTACTGGAGTTTCAGCTTCAGCATCATTCCTTCCAAAGAAATCCCAGGGCTGATCTCCTTCAGAATGGACAGGTTGGATCTCCTTGCAGTCCAAGGGACTCTCAAGAGTCTTCTCCAACACCACAGTTCAAAAGCATCAATTCTTCAGTGCTCAGCCTTCTTCACAGTCCAACTCTCACATCCATACATGACCACAGGAAAAACCATAGCCTTGACTAGACGAACCTTTGTTGGCAAAATAATGTCTCTGCTTTTGAATATGCTATCTAGGTTGGTCATAACTTTCCTTCCAAGGAGTAAGTGTCTTTTAATTTCATGGCTGCAGTCACCATCTGCAGTGATTTTGGATCCCAGAAAAATAAATTCTGACACTGTTTCCACTGTTTCCCCATCTGTTTCCCATGAAGTGATGGGACCAGATGCCATGATCTTCGTTTTCTGAATGTTGAGCTTTAAGCCAACTTTTTCACTCTCCACTTTCACCTTCATCAAGAGGCTTTTTAGTTCCTCTTCACTTTCTGCCATAAGGGTGGTGTCATCTGCATAGCTGAGGTTATTGATATTTCTCCCGGCAATCTTGATTCCAGCTTGTGTTTCTTCCAGCCCAGCGTGTCTCATGATGTACTCTGCATATAAGTTAAATAAGCAGGGTGCCAATATACAGCCTTGACGTACTCCTTTTCCTATTTGGAACCAGTCTGTTGTTCCATGTCAAGTTCTAACTGTTGCTTCCTGACCTGCATGCAAATTTCTCAAGAGGCAGTTCAGGTGGTCTGGTATTCCCATCTCTTTCAGAATTTTCCACAGTTTATTGTGATCCACCCAGTCAAAGGCTTTGGCATAGTCAATAAAGCAGAAATAGATGTTTTTCTGGGATAGGAGAACAGAATTCTGGGACGGGAGAAAGTTCCTTCTGCTTTATTTTCCACTTCCATTTGTTAGCTGAAAACAAACATACTAAACAAGTAGGAAATTAGTAACTTTTTCCTGGCCTTTGAAATGAGTGTTTCTAAAAACCTCTAAAAAGAAATCTTTCTAGAAACTTCTTTTACCCTTTGTGGCTGGGTGAATATGGCCAAACAGTCAAGGAAAATAACACTTAACTTACCAGCATAGAATGATACAGTGTATTTGCAGCCTTTATCTTTCCTGAGTGTGTATGTGTGTGTGTTTGATTAGAAAACGGATTTATTAAAGGCCCGAGGTTGAAGACCCAGAGAGATAAATATATAACATCACTGTGGAGAAAGGGGCTTCTTTAGGGAAAAGACCTCTGCCACCACTGATGCTGAGAACTGGACATCAGAAATTCCATTACTGCCCCTTCCAAGGAGTGCAGTGATGGTGGCATGGGCCATGAGGGTGAGGATGCCATGAGAGAGCCAAGCTTCTGCCGAGGAGGGTAGGTTTGAGAAGGGAGCAGAGGCAGAGCCTCACATCTTTCAGAAGCATACAGCCCAGCCCTATGTGGGGCCTCCCAGGACTTCAGCCTCTCAGGGGAGCACAGTTACTCTCCTGGGGCCTGTGGTGACCACCACGGGTACTCAGGTGGTCCTCCTCATCCAGGAACTTGTTCTGCACACACCATAAGCAGGTCTTACAGAGCCTGAGCTGGTATTGCAGACGGACCCAATGAGCAGATCCCTGCAGGGACCCGGGTAGGGAGGCTCCAGGCAGAAGGCAGTGAGCCAGGCTCGGGTGGGGCACTGGTTTCATCCCCCTGGGTACCAGCCACCAGAGTGCCCAGGAGGACAAGAAGGGCTGCAGAGAGGGAGATGGCTTATCTTCATGGCCTTGCAGGAGGGCTTCTGAGGACCTACCCTGTGCCAGGCATTGTTGTATCACCTACCAGTGGCCGCAGTCATGCTTCATAATGAACAACCACAAAACCTCAGTGACAAACAACAGTAAGCATCTATTGCTTCTGAATCTGGGGTCAACTGGGAGCTAGTGAGGTAGCTTTTATGGTTTTGACCAGGCTTCCTCATGTGTCTGGTGACTCAGACAGTAAAGAACCCGCCTGCCAATACAGGAGACCCAGGTTCAACTCCTGGATCAGGAAGGTCCCCTGGAGAAGGGAATGGCTACCCACTCCAGTATTCTTGCCTGGAGAATCCAATGGACACAGGAGCCTGGTGGGCTACAGTCCATGGGGTCACACAGAGTTGGACAGGACTGAGTGACTAGCACTTTTTTTCGCCTCATGTGTCTGGAGGCCTGCTAGCGTCTGCTTTGGCTTCAGCTGTCCTGTGCTGTGCGTCTCGCATGCTCCAGCAGCTCGTGGGAGCATATTCTCGTGGCAGTAGTAGAGGGCAACAGAGCGAGTATGAACATCGGAGTTCTCTTGAGGCCTGTGCAGCAGATTGGCACGTTGCTACCTACACGTCACTTTGTTTCCTAAAACAGGTCACAGCATGTGGGGAGATCTACTCTGTTTTTAAGGGAGGCACTCCAAAGCCACGTGACAGTCATGTGAGGGGTGAAAGAGTTGGGCCTAAACGTGGTCAGCACCCCCAGCTCTGTGTGATGTCCTAGTAGAAACACCTGGCAGTCCTCTCCACAACCCTGAAAAAGGCGGCATCGTCTTCGTGTGACTGTTGGAAAACTTGAGGCTCAGAGACTTTCTGCTACCCATGGAAGGTTATACTTCTAGTGAGCAGTGTAGGCTGGGCTTGGACTCATCTGTGAAACTGCCTCCTCCGTGCTGCCCTGCCCGACTCCACAGCACTTGGTATTACTGCCTCTCTGAAAACATCTATTTTGCCCTCTGTGTTTTTTTCCCTCTCACCCCTGCTCTGCCTCTTTCTCTGTTATATTTTGCCAATGCATCTCCTCCAATTTCTTCAATGTAACCAGTTTTTATGGTTCTGTCTTAGGCATCTTCGATTTTGGCTACTCATTCCCGGGCTCAGCCACTGCCACAAGGCACACGAACCCTCAGACCTCACCTCTGGGCCAGACCTCCCTCCTTCTCCCCTCACCCTCACCTCAACTCAGCCACCCTAGCTGGTTGCTGGTGTTTTGGCTGCAAGTCACAGACCCCCTGGTTTCACCTGGCTTAGGTTGTAAAGAATTGTGTCTCTTGTACAACAGGAGGTCCAGAGGCAGGGCAGCCTCCTTGGGCTGCAGTTGTTTCTCCTCCTGCCCTGCCTCTCAGTGAGTTGGCTTTGTGCTATGGCCAGCAGATAGGGTGGTGGGCGGCTCTGCTTATACCCCATGGGGGAAGGACATGGCTTCTCTACCTTGGGATTGCCAGAGCAGGCCTGTCCCTGTGTCTTTCTGTGCCACCCTGGCTTAGGGCTGCCCAGCCAGCCCTGTGCCCAGGTTCAGTTGTCTGCAGTGGAGTCCCCAGCTGTGCCCACGTGGCTGAGCCAGAGATTCTCCTGTCACACTCCCACTCCTGCTTCCTTCTGCATTTTCATTGGCAGTGTCATCCCAGCCTTCAGTTCTTCCCATCAGCACGTCATGATCATTGGAACTCCTTTTTAAAAATTTTTTTATCGGAGGATAATTGCTTTACAGTATTGTATTGGTTTCTGCCATATGTCAACATGAGTCATCCATGGGTGTACATGTGTCCCCTCCCTCTTGAACCTCCCTTCCACCTCCCACCCCATCCCACCCCTCTAGGCTGTCACAGAGCTCTGGAATATTCAGTTCAGTTCAGTTGCTCATTCGTGTCTGACTCTTTGTGACCCCATGAATCGCAGCACACCAGGCCTCCCTGTCCATCACCAACTCCCAGAGTTCACTCAAACTCATGTGCATTGAGTCGGTGATGCCATCCAGCCATCTCATCCTCTGGCGTCCCCTTCTCCTCCTGCCCCCAATCCCTCCCAGCATCAGGGTCTTTTCTAATGAGTCAACTCTTTGCATGAGGTGGCCAAGGTATTGGAGTTTCAACTTTAGCAAGAGTCCTTCCAAAGAACACCCAGGACTGATCTCCTTTAGGATGGACTGGTTGGATCTGGAATATTACTCAGCTATAAAAAAGAATGCACTTGAGTCAGTTCTAATGAGATGGATGAACCTAGAGCCTATTGTACAGAGTGAAGTAAGTCAGAAAGAGAAAGACAAATATTGTAATTCCTTTTTTCCCCCATCCTCATCTTCATTTGTTGCTCTTTGCTGTTTCTTGTTTTCCTGTTTGTTTCACTTTTGAGATTATTACTAAAGGCTTGTTGAGGGCTGGGATCTGGGCTAGCCCATCATAATCCACAAGGAGACCAGCTTAGCGACTGCTCACAGCAGTTTAGGATTTGAGAATTGAAGAGTCCTGGGCAGATGGTCAGTGGGATCAGAATGAAGAGAGTATCCTGCTTTGGGTGCTGTGCCGTCCCATGGCAGTGCCCATGGGGACACCTAATCTTGTCTCAGAAGTTGTCAGGGAAGGTGTCTGAGAAGGGAGTTGCTTCTAAGGTGAATATTGCACTTTAGCAGTGTTTCCTGCTCTTCCTTAAAAGAAAAATCGTACCTGGTCTCTGATTTGGACACTTACCTCCCCTTTATGTAGACCAGAGGTTGGTAAACCCCAACCCATGGGTCATATCTGGGGCTGCCTAGTTTGGGAAATAATGTTTTACTGGCATATGGCCACACCCCTTCATTTACATATTGTGTGTGTGTGCGTGCGCCCTCCAAGAAGTTTCAGCTTGCAAAAGAGACTTCCTTAGGTATATGATATAGAAAACTTTATCATGAAGCCCATTAAGGGAACGATACTAAAGTGTTGAGGCAAGTGCTGGGGACACAAATCAGTGTCATTGGAGGAATTCATGTGCATTTATTTCTCTCTGCTTCTCTGCCTCTTGCTCTTCTTTTCTCTATTCCACAAAAGAATCTACATTCATTTTCTTGCCTCCAAATTTCTAGGTGGACCCTTTCTATACTTACAATTTCTAAATTTACACTTTTCACAACATTCTATTCCCTCCCTCAGAGGGTGGAATAAAGGTGCAGATTAATGTAGAAAATGAAAAGTCAGAGTGGGAGATACCGTTTTTTTAATGCACCTTTGCTACTTTCCCACATTTCCAAGGAAAGTAGGACTTGCTTCAATAAAGGAGAAAATATTTTATTTGCCTTAAACAAAAAGATATGTATATCAGTAAACTGTTTAGGGGGAAAATTCTGCTTAAAAACCTTTCATACATGTAGCCCAGTCCCTTTATCTGCACTGCTCCTTTGCCTAAAAACCCATCCTTTTCTGAATGACACTCCTCCAGAGGAGCCTTGGCAACAAAGCCCTTTGTAGCCCCTAGAGGAAGCCAGTCGTGGGCTTTGTTCTTTCATCACCACAAAATCACCTGCTCTCTAAGGCAGCTTTTGTGCTATAGTGTCTAGGCCTCTACTCTTTTATTAAAATTTAAGTTGTACCCTTTCTTTTAGATTCACCCCAAGTCTTCTTTGTTAGACTTATTATAAAAATCATACATGCTTTGTGTGAAAAATTAATAAAAGAACATCATGGTAATGAAAGTCAAAAAGTAGCTTAAAACCCCTTCCTTCATTCATTTTCCCCAGAGGAGGCCTGGCTTGTGATTATCTCCTCAGAAGATCTCCACTTGTATCTATTGGGATGAATCATAAGAAATTGCAGAGATTCGACCACAGAAGTGTCAATTTCAAAGGATATGACTTAATCTCAGCACACAGAAATACAGATGTACTGGTATTTTTGAGAAATACAGATGGCATCATGTTGTTTATAGTGTATTGTGATTCGTGATGTTAGATTGAAGAGAATCTTGGAACTCATGCCATAGCAGTTCATTTAAGGCAGTTCCCTGTTGAGGAAGTGGCACCCCACTCCAGTATTCTTGCCTGGAAAATCCCATGGATGGAGGAGCCCGGTAGGCTACAGTCCATGGGGTCGCAAAGAGTTGGACACGACTGAGCCACTTTACTTCACTTCCTGTTGAGTAGTATACCAACAATTTGACTAACTCATCCTCTCATTTATTAGCCATTTATTGTTGGCTGTGTTGGATCTTAGTAGCAGCGTCTGGGGTCTTTTGTTGCAGTGCCCAGGCTTACTAGCATAGGGAATTTTAGTTCCCTGACCAGGGATCTAACCCACGTCAACTGCATCCCATGGTGGATTCTTAACTACTGGACCACCAGGGAAGTTCCTCCAGTCCCCTGATTTAAGGAAGTTTAATATGATTCTGGTTTTTCACTCTTCTGAATAATGGAGCACTGAATATTATGCATGTATCTTTGTACATTTCATGTAAGTTATCTGGAGTATAACTTCCTAAAAAGTGGAAGCGCTGTTTTCTTGATTTTTAAATATTTTGTTTTTAAGAATTTGTCAGATGCCTCTGGTCTGTTGAACTTGCTGACCTTAGAGTCCTTCATCCTCCAGTGACACCAGAAAGACGGGACCTTGGTGGAAGCCTGGCAGACCCTCCAGGCAAATTCTGTGCAGTTGTAGACATTGGCACAAACTTCCCTCCCTTCATGAAATATTCGTGCACTGACTGCCCAGAGGGCACTGGAAACGCAGACTCAAAGAAGACAGTGCAGCTGATGAGGGGTGGGAGGGAGAGGTGTACCTGGAGCTCTGTGGATGCACGGAAGCCCAGGTGACCTCTTCATCCTGGGGTGGCAGGGGGACCTTGTGATGCTTTCCATAACCTCACTAGTTTGCAGAGGGAGAGGAACACAGGGCCCAATTGGAGGGGGACATTGAGGCGGCGGCAGGTGTCAGCCTGGGAATTAGTTGTGTTGGCCTTTGTGGAAGGGAGCAATGGGCATTGAGCTCAGCTGAGCCAAGGTGCCAGATGACAGACCAGGGCTCTTGCCAGCCACTGACCCGGGTAATAAGAGGGCACTTGGCCAGCAGCCACCTGCACGCTGTGCCACACAGCCGCTCGTGGGTCAGGACCTGTCAGGTGGCCCAGTGTGAAGCGCTACAACAAGCGGAGTCCAAATGCTATGTCTACTGATTTATTTTATATATATGATTCTCCCTCACTTTGAAATTTCCTTGCAAACCATAAACTTGAAATCAGCAATTAGTAGTTCTTAATGCTGTGGAGCGTTTCTGCCAATCTGGTGAAGCCAATGGACCACTTGTCAGAATAATGTCTGTAAATGAATAAAATCCATAGGATTAGAAAAGAAGCCAGTCATACTCATATACAGGTATCAAAATATTGCAAAAACTTAAGTAATACATATTCCTTTATTGATGTATTAAGCAGCAAGATCCAGCAGTGGGCCTAGAGGTGCTCATAATTTTGAAGTAGGAATGACTATCAATAATATTTCAAGATCACTGCAATGACCATGACGTGAACTGAAAATATCTATCCCACGTAATAGTCAATAAAATCCACAGGTGCTGCTACTCTGTGAACTTGTCTGTATACAGAGTGGAAAGAAAGACCAGGTTTCAGATAGAGAGTAGTGAAAATAAAGACGTAAGTTTCTTCTGGTCCATGTTGAGATGCCCAAAAATCTGTCCACAAAGCCAGTTAAGAATCTCTGCTTTTAAGACATAGGAAACGGACATGTGGACACAGTGGGGAGTGGGGTGGGGGAGGGCGAGATGAATTGGGAGAGTGGGATTAACATATGTGCACCACCATGTGTAAACTAGACAGCTAGTGGGAAGCTACTGTAGAACACAGGGAGCGGCGACGACCACGAGGGGTGGGAGGGAGGCTCCAGAGGGAGGGGACGTATGTATACTTATTCATGTTGTTGTACAACAGAAACTGACGCAATATTGTAAAGCAATTATACTCCGATAAAAAAAAGAATCTCCAGGAGAGTATATAACTCCATTGCTAACACTAGCAAGGGGGTACTCTTTCTGCCCCCTTCTGATGCCTATGTCAGAAGCTTTCTCTATCTCTTTTATACTTTAATAAAACTTTATTACACACACACACACAAAAGAATCTCTGCTTTTAGATACAAAAGAAGGAATTGGAATGAAAACCCCCATTTGTATCAAGGAAGTTTATAAAAACTTACACTTTATTCTGATAGGGATGAGAAAAGAAACTATATTAAAAATGAATCAGAATTTAACAAACATTTTGATTACCTGCAATGAAGATCTTTTCCCTTCTTCCTAAAGAGAAAGATACATGGAATTTTCTGTCATTATCTAAATCTCCCAGGGCTGTTTTTTTTTTTTTTGGTACTGATTTTGAGAACTGGGAAACTCTAGATTTGTTCATGGTGGGTATTTTCCCCTGCAAATTCTCTGGTCATGAGAGATGGACTCCAGATGAAGGTTTCTGGGGTTTGCTAGATCTTTGTTGCAATGCATGTTCCCCATTGCTCCCTCTCTCCTCTTCTTGTTCCCTCTCTGCCTCCCCGCTTCACCATAAAAGTTAGGGGTCAGATGGATCCATTTGTCAGCAGCAAAGTTTGAGAAGGCCTTTAAAAATAGAGATGTTGTTGGGAGGGGGGGTGTTCGATAGGAGAAATCTTGTTTATGCTCAACAAATAACTTATATTTAGAATTTCCCTTCAGTTTTTCTTTTGAAATTCTGTATTCTCATTTCACTTGAATGACTCTGCATGGAGCATTTAAAAGTAGATCAAACAAAACTCTATAAATACGTTGAGTTCTTTTGGGCATTTTGCCCAAATCAGCTTTGCTAAAGCGGAGAAAAGCAGTGTGCTTTATGTAGCAGATTTTCTCCTCTGAACAGCCAGGCTCCCTCCCCCAGGGGTGCTTTGGAGCCATGTCCCCCCAGTGCGGTCTGCTGTGGTTCTGGTCACGTGGATTAAGGGGCTATGCAGAAAGGCCAAATCAAGCCCTGGTACCAGCCTAAGGAAAGGGGAAAACCAGAAGGATGTTTAGAGCTGTCACTGAGTTTGTTGGCCATTGTGTTTCCTTTATCTCACTCTAATGGGAAGCAAAGGTTGGCAAAAAATAATAAAAAATTGGTTGAACTGGTATAAATAATGAACAAAAGTGTCTTGTAGCAAATTCTTGAATGTAAAAAGAAATGGGAAAAAAGGGCAGGAGTCAGGGGGCAGCAAGCCCTGCTGTAAAGCAAGTCTGCCCTCATCTTTCCAATTGTAACACATGAGAAAACTGAGGCTGGGAGCTCAAGTGGGCTGCACGATGTGCTTGCAGTGCTGGGACCACTGGGGTATCTGTCTTTTCGCTGTTATGAGGCCCAGGATTCTCTCAATGTGCCTTAATGCTATATTGATAACCACGTGTCCGTGAGCTGGAAAATCAGAGCTCATGTGTCCTTTCGGACAGCTAATTCACACCAGTTTTACGAGTCAGTTTGAGGTGGAGGCCACTGTGGTTGGAGGAGTTCTTCATGCCCTGTGCACCTGTATTATTAATATATTTTGTGACTTCTATGGAAACATCAGGTGACAATGTTAACATTGAAAATACCCATGTGTAGCTTCTATTTGCAGAAGCTCAGCTTGTGAAATGGATGGCCCCTTTCTGTATTATGCTGGCAGTAGAATCTCAGTGTTTTTTTTTTTTTTTTAATGATAAAACGTTAATTGGCTAACTTTAAGACTGCTTTCAGTGGCTTCTTTAAACAGGGCATTAGACTCTGAAATTTTAGTCCTGAGGGAAGGTCTAGATCAGGGATTTGTGTCCCTCCCCCTGTTTCAAGATACCTGCTACCTGGGCTCACATGTTGGTGGTGAGTGGGCATTCATGATGAGATGGCATCCACAGAACCGTCATGAGGCATGTGTGGATGTTGGTAAAGGAGTTGCATTTGTTGAAAAAGGTGTGCATGAAAGAGCTGAGAGGTGTCAGAGCTGAAGACATGGAGAAAAACATACACACTGGTGCTCAGAGATATTGCAAATACAGTGGGATGCAGGCAGTGTTAGAGAAAAGCAATAGTTGTCAGGGGAACATAGAGAAGGAACCCTCATGGCAGAGAGTGTGTGTGTCCCCTTCCATACCATCTTCTGTGCCTACACACGGGTATTCATGCACACACGCTCTCCTTCTCTCACTCATTTAATTATTTAGGCTCTCACATATCAGTTGAGTGAATGAATCCATTTATTGATTAATAAGCATTTGTTGAGTCCATACTCTTGATAGGTTCTGGGTAATAGGAGTAAATAAAAGAGTCCACGATGGGGCTTAAGGAGGGAGCGAGGTGGTGGTCTGCGTGTGTGTGTGTGTGTGTGTTTGCAGTGTTGGGACTGTATAGGTATTATATAATTTGGTCTTTTAATGTACAATGGGCACCTGTCACACATCAGTACACGTAGAGCTGCTTGTCTGGTTTAACTGGCTGCTGCATTTCCCAGGGCCTTGATAAACCATGATTACTGGAGCTATTCCTTCACAGAAGACATTCAGGATGTTTCCTGTGTGGGTCCCTGTACATGTTAGAAGCAATGCTGCCCTGGACGTGCTTAAACATATATCTCTGCCTACTGAAAACAAGGATTTCCTGTCTTAAAGAGGACTACATTTAAAATTAAAAAAAAATAATAATAAAATAAAATATACATCATTTCTTGTTCGGATCTAGTTCCTTTCTCCCATTAGGTATAATTGACAGTTGACCATAAACTTGGAAGAAGAGAGCAGTTAAGATTATCACAGACACTGTTTAACATCACAGATGCTTTGGACTACAACACTGGTGGAGAGTGAGACACCTTCAGCACAGTTGCAAGACTACAAGGGTCACCAGAATCTTCTCATCCTTGACACTGGCCTTTTAAAAAATTGCTGAAATGTACATAACATAAAACATACCAACTTAACCATTTTGGAATTGGCTTTTAAACACACATTGGTGGGTGCCCTGCTTAACATCAGGTTGAGTCTTTAACTCTTTCCCTCTACCTTTCTGATCTTGCTTCAGTGCTCCTCTGACTGGGAATTTGTGTTCACAAAACTGACGACTCACAGACAGAATGTGGACTAGTTCATTAGTTTATTCATTCATGAAGAATGGATTGTGTGTCTGCTTGAATAGACACTGAGCTAGGTACTGGAGATCAAAGACGAACAAGAAAGGGTCATTGGACTCCAGAGGGGTCAACAGAGACATACATATCACCTGATGATGATACTGTGGTATCATCCTTCCTTTCCTTCCCTGCATATCTGATTCTGCGTGTTTTTCAGACTTTCTCTCTTTGTGTTCTATTGGGCTCCCTGTTTGCTTCTAGGCTCCTTCCCCCAAGCTGTCCTGCATACCCCTGGTACCAGGCACTTCTCCCCAGATCACTGTCTTTCTCACACGTTCTGGTCACTTCTCTGGGCAGGATCTCACAAAATAAAAGTTCTCATCCTTTGCTTGGTGTACAAAGTCCCCCAGAAATACACTCCTGATCTGCCTTCCTGGTATTCTCTGGGGTTGATGGAAGAAGAGGCCTGCAGACCACAGCTTATTTTACTCGTGGGCCTCGTACAGTCATCCAGGCGTTCTGTGCCCATCCATCAGGATGGGGCCGGCACCCCATCCCCATAGTGTTGGTGCGAGGACTTGAGGAGGTACACATGACATACCTAGCAGGGTCCTTGGCACATAGCAGATACCTAGTCAGTGTTTATTTCCTTCATCTCTGCTAAGATGCAGTTGATTTTCCTTACGTGACTTTTGACTTCACCTCCCAACCCTGTCTCCGTGGCCCAGAGGCCCTAGTCACTGGTTCCCTCTTGGTTCTGCACTTCCCTCCTGCATTCTGGTGAGACTTGGGAGCAAATGAGCACTGGCTTAGCTCTAACCTCTTTTCGGATGAACCTTGCCTTTGAAGGAGTAGGCAATTGGATTTTCTGTTTTCTGCCATGCAAAGATGTTGATTATACACATCCCTTTTGAGGATCAAGCAGGCTCATCTCCAGGGACCAAACAGGGCTGGCTGATTAAATACTGTACATTTCTGCCGCGACAGTCCAGCCACAGCCAAGAGTCATTTGTAAAGAAAGACCCATGAGCTCCTTTTCTTCTGGCATGCCATCAGCCTCTGAAGTAGCCTTCTCTTCCTCTGAGTTACATTCCACTGGAAACAGGGGCATGCGTGGGAATTTCTCCAGGACAGGGTTTGATGCTGGGTCCACAAAGTCAGTCATTCAGTTTTCTCTTCCCTTGCACCCAAAATCCACTGGGTGTCCTGAGTAAAATGGGTGATTCTCCACTTTCATATATTTCACTTTGTATTGTTTTTCTGTCCTAAAATAGTAAACCTGACCCCCTGCGTAAATTGATGTTTCTGAATCAAAAAACAGCTGCCTCAAGAATCCAGAATGCTGCTCAGTAGCTTGGGGAATTGCTGCAACCCTGGCAGTGTTCACTAATTAATGATAGCAGAGACTACCTTCTTTTCCATCCCCCGGCCCCCAGGAGCACATTTCCAGAGCTAGAAACTGCTTAGTACAATGGTCCCGAAGGCCTGTGAAATAGAAACCCAGCACAGCAGCGTTCACCTGGGTTATGTGTTAGGATGACATTGCCAAATAAGTACAGTTTTTTTTGTCCTTTTGGGAGAAACTGAATATAGGACCTAAATAGCATGGTCTGGAAGAGTCCCACTGATTTTTAAAATAGTTTATTTTTGATTGCTCAGGGTCTTCATTGCTTTGCATGGGCTTTTCTCTAGCTGTGGCGAGCACAGGCTACTCTTTATTGCAGTGTGCAGGCTTCTCATTGATGTGCATTCTCTTGTTGTGGCTTCCAGGCTCTAGAACATAGGGCCAGTAGTTGTGGGGCGTAGACATAGTTGCTCTGTGCATGTGGGGTCTTCCCAGACCAGAGATTGAACCTGTGTCCCCTGCATTGGCAGGTGGATTCTTATCCACTGGACCCCCAGGGAATCCCCCATTTATTTTTTGACAACTGACCTGTCTAGATGTCTCTAGATCCTGGCTGTATGTTAGAATCACCTAGGGAGTTCCTGAAATTCACATACCCAGGCTGCACCCCAGACCAGTGACTTCAGAGAATCTAGGGGTGGGGCCCAGGCATCCTTTTTTTTTTTCTTTTCCGCCTAAATATTTTATTTAGAAAAATTTCAAATGTACAGGAAAGTTGTAACAATAGTACAATGAACATCCATTTAGAGTCACCATTTGTTAACATTGCCACATTGGCTTTCTCTCTTTCTCTCACTGTATGTCTGTGTGCACTCATATATGTCTATATGTAAGTGTATACACATACATGTGCACATCTTTCATTTTTTCCTTAAACAATTTGAAAGTACATTACAAATATCAAGACACTTCATCTCTGAATACTTCAGAACAAGGACTTTCTCCTATGTAATTGCAGTAGAATTAACACTCAGGAAATGTAGCATTAATGTAATGCTATTATCTATTATTAGTCCATATCCAAACTTCCCCATTTGTTCCAATAATGTCCTTTATAACCTTTAAAAGAAACCCTGAATCGAGTTAAGAATTGCATTATATTTAGTTGTTAAATCTCTTTACTGTTTCAACGTCTAGAATAGTCCTCTAACCTTTAAAAAGTTGTATGTGATATTGAACTTGAAAAGATTTTTAAAAAGTAAAACCAGGTCACTGTTGTCAACTGTCCCTCATTTTGGATTTACAGGATCTGAATTTGCATGTTTCCTCACTGTCAGATTTCATCTAAACGTTCTGGGCGGGAGCACTGTGTAGGCAATCGTAACCGTTCTTAGCATATCACGTAAGGAGGCAGCACCTGGTGTCAGTTAGTCCCATCGCTGATGACAGGGACTTTGAGAGCTTGTCTTCCAGGTTCCTCCATACTGTGGGGACTATTTCCTTTCATAATCGATGAATCTTTGGGGAGATACTTTGAGACTGTCTAGATATCCTCCTAATCCCCAACAAGATTTCACCCCGTGGTTTTAGAGACCATTGATTACTGTCAGAATCAGTTGTTGCTATGATGGTTATAAGATAGTGATTGTCAGTTCCTGTCATTTCTACGTGACAGTTGACATTCTTTTGTAAAGGAGAGCTTTGCCCTCATGGCCCATCCTTACCTGTCTAATCTTACCCATCTGTCTAGCTATGAACCTAGCTACCTAGTGAATGTATCATGATGGGCTCATGAGTCTTTTGGAACTGAATGAATTCTTCAGTACATGGTGTCATTGTCCCATATTTGGCCAGTAGAAGCCCCATCAAGCTCATCCTTGTGTCCTTTTGAAATTACCCGTCAAGGCTTAGAGTACTTCATTCATTTTGTCATAGCCACGTATTCCAGTCTTACTTTGTATTTTCTTTGCTCCAGCCCTGGAAGCCCTGAAAGAAGTCATTTTTCTCTGGAGACCTAGTTCCTTAGGGGCTGTTGTTTAGGAAGTTATGGGAAATTTCATAAAACTTGAAACTATGAAACAGGCGATTTTAGGGGACAGCCAAGATTGGGAACTACTGCTTAGCATCCCCCAAAGGGAGAGTGTTTGGTCCCACAAGGTATTTTCCTTTGGTCACCTATAATTGGTGGTTCTCATGCATTGTTGAGGTTTAGATTTTTGTGGGCAGTGTCACTTGCAGAGTCAGGTTTAAATGCAAGCCCTTAGACTCAATCTCAGAGAGTACAGTTCTGTTGGTCTGCCCTGCATGCCGAAGTTTTGATACAGGTGGACCCCAGGCCTTATCTGGAGAAAATGCCAGAAGTGACCATAAGAATTAGGGGCTTCTTATGATGTTTCACTTTGATTTTATAAATGTTGTCTCTTTTGTAAAACAGTGTCAGGATACTGCTGCATTCTCTAGGCATGTGGTGAGGATTCCCTTCATTAAGTTAGTGAGTTTCTTGAAAATATCAAGTGATTTAAACCCTTGTAGTTATACTCTTGTTCTGTCAAGGAGGATGTGGCATATTAAAAAAACAGGCTGTATGAGTATTGAAAGTTTTCAGTTGACCCAAAGGCTTTTTTCAACCACTGCACTATTTGTTGTTATATTTTTGTGGTCATTGAATGAACTGACCTAGTAAAGTTTTCACATGTCATAAGACCCCGGAAAGCCCTAAAATATAGATGTGTGTGCTATTTCTGACACTTGGTCTTGGCACCTTTTGTAGTTTCTATTTCATTTTTAGAGAATGTGAATATATGACATTTCCTCCCCATCCAACCAGTTTTATTTCATTAAAATATGGGCCCCAGTTCTCAGCAGCTGTAAGGAAATACTCCTGATTCGTGGTTTGTCACTTCCTGGTTTCACATCTGAACCATGTACCATGTTAGTCCAGTGAGTCCTTTCTGCAATCTCAAGGCTCATGGACGGGGATTCTTCTTAAGAACAGGGGAGGCAGTCTCTGGAGTTGCATATCCTAATTCAAAATCCCAGGCCCTTCTAGCACTTTCTAGCTGTGAGACCTCTGGTAAAATAGTCTCTGTGTGCCTCCTTGGTCTCCTTGTCTGTAAAAGGGAAGGTTCAGGATGTACCCTCAAGGTTCAGTGAGAGGATCAAATGGGCTAATGCGTATGAATTGCTTAGTAGTCTCTGGCACACAGTAAGTGCTTAATAAATGTTAGCTGTTACTAATTTTATTAAGCAAAGCTGGTCATGAATGGAAGGTGGTTATGAGATCTAATGAGGGAGTTGAGGGTACCTGCCTTGCTACCTGTGTTTGCCTGTGTTCTTCTAAAAGAGTACATGTTCATGCATTTGGATTTTGTGGCCATCATATAATATGGCAGTAAAGTAGAGACATGTCAAGTATGCCTTGTGAAGTCTGCCTTAGTCATAATTTTTTAGTAAGCCGTGTGCCCCCGTACCTTTGCTTGTATGTTCATAAAACTTGTGTTCATTACTTTCAATTATGTATAAAGAGTTAAAAAACACACATGCAGTAGAAGTGTATTAAAACTTGCCTGTGGACCAGGCTGTGAGTGTGGAGGATTCCAAACCACAGCCTTGGGCAAGTCATACATTTTTTCCCCTCCAGTTTCTACTAGCTATTAAAAGGAGATGACATTGTTGTCTGCATACCTCTTTGAGGAAGGTCAAGACCAACTAGTAAACATTAGTGAAATGCCAGGGAAAGGAAAACATGGCAAATGACATTCTTAAATTTCCTTTAATTTGATATGGACAGAAGCCACTGAGATACAGTGCCTCCGAATGTCAAATATTCCCCCTGAGCTGAGTTTTAGGTTGGGTGGAACTGGCGAACAAGATTGAAACAGTAATTTGCAGAGGCTGAGGAATGGAAAGCAGCCGTGCAGGAGTTGAGGAGTTATCTGTAATGAGAAAGCTGTGGAGAAGCCCTCAGGCTGTGTTATGCTATGTTGCGGGAAGCAGTTAAGTACAGATTGCAGAGAACTTGAGCCGAGATGTGACCTGAATTGGTTCATCCAGCATTGGAGCGAGAGCTCTGAACTCAGGGCAAGGAGACACTGCCACTTGCTAGCTTGGTGACCCTGGGTAAGTCACTGAGCCCCAGCTGCTTCATTTCCAAGATGGTTGCTCATTCTGGCTCTTTTCTTTTTCACCACTGTGATTGGTAGGGTGAGTTAGGGTGATGGGTGTCAGAGGTGCTTTAGAAAAGAACAGAAACAATCCCAGTGTCAGAGGGGGTCGTTGTTTCAGGGCTCACTTTTCTTGGTCTTGTATGCTGGCAGTGTGCTTTATAGGTCTTTGTGCCACCAATTGAATAACCTTAGAAGCTTTTAAGAAATATTAAAAAAAAAAAGAAGAAATATTGAGTAGCCTGGCAGAGAGAGATTAGTTAGTGTGCTTTTCTTTCTGATTCCAGGTGGGGCTCTACAGATGTCCAATGGAAAGATTTGGTTCTAGAGAAATACTATTCTGTTCTAGGTCCTGATTGCTGGATTAGTCTTGTCTCTCCTTCGCCCTTTACATAGTATTGGGTTAGATGCTACTTTTTATAAAGGGTTCGGTGAAGATACGAATTTACATATAACTGAGTTTTATGACTTCAGCTAGCAATAGGTCTTCAGATGTTATTTTAAAGTCACTTTGGTCAGAACTTAGGTGACCTCTGTGGTTATGAGTGTGAGGTGTCAGACATTTGTCATATTTACTTGTTTCATGCTCAGTTTTCTATCTGCAGAGTTTGCTTTGAACATAACATGAACAAATATAGCTCTTAAAGATTTATAGAACCTCACCTTACGAGGTGTAGATGGGGGCAGTGGAGGCACAGGGAGTAGGAGATGATGCCACGATCACTTGGTCATCTGGACTCGTGGCTTGAATGAAACTCTGTATCCTGTATTACAGAGGGCTTGATTCACCTTCCTTTGTGTTGGAAGCCAGGGAAAGCAGTGGAGTTCTTTTTTAAATTGTTTGATTCTATTTATTTCTGGCTGTGCTGGCTCTTCGTTGCCACATGGGCTTTTTGCTAGTTGCGGCGAGCAGGAGTTACTCTCTAGTTGCGCTGCATGGGCTTCTCATTGTGGTGGGTTCTCCTGTTGTGGAGCATGGGCTCTAGTAGCATGGGGCTCAGTAATTGTGGCTCCCAGGCTCTAGAGCACAGGCTCAGTAGTTGTGGTATGAGCTTAGTTACTCTGCAGCACGTGGGATCTTCCCAGACCAGGGATTGAACCTGTGTCCCCTGCATTGGCAAGCAGATTCTTAACCACTGCTCGGGGAGTCACAGCAGTGGAGTTCTTTGTCCTTAAGACGACTCTTATGGACTTCCCGCCTGGGAAGAGCCATTTGGGTGAGCCCTCTATTCCTAGGAGAGCTGGGGCTGCCCTCCTCTGTCCACAGACAGTGTACTTGGCACCTGGGAATCAGCTTGAGAGCCATGTGTTGGTACTTATGGTGACCAGGCAGCTTGTGGTTTCTCACAAGGGGGTGGAGTGTTTTCGCATCATCACCAAAGTCGTGGTTAGGTGACATGCTGGTTCTCAACTTCTGCCCTCTTCCCTTTGTTCAGCTCTGTTCTTCCTTAGTGAGGTTCAGGCAGAAAAAAATATGGAACAGAGAAAACTAGGCCACTGACTTGGGATAAATGTCAATTAGCACATCAGATGTAGCCAAGGCCTCCCCTCTGTATGACATCACATTGCATGGGGGTCTCTGTGTGGCCACTGGTCACTCCTGTGGGAACTGGCTGTTTCAGGGAAGATTAGAAAAGGAAAGGAGTCCCTGTAAGCAGTATCCAAAAATAACGTAAGCACTTCTAAATGTGTGGCCTTGAAGTCGTTGATCCCTATGGCGTTCGAGGCCATGTGGCAGCAGGAAGGAATGAGGTGAGGTGGTCAGCCTTGAGCGATGAGCTTCTGAGCAGTGCCGGTCTCAGTGCCCCTCTCTGGTCCACTTCTGTGCAGCTTGGGCCTCTTCCGCTGCCTGTCTCTGCCCACTAAGCCCCATCATACACCCCATGTGCATGTTCTGTCTCCCCACAGTGCATGTCTGTGGTGTGGATAGTTGCATCTGGATTTGAACAGCTTTGAACCAGGACCTCCCAGTGGGGCCACACTGGGGGAGTGAGATGCTGTGACTTTGAGTGTCCTTCAGTCAAGCAAAGTGTGGCCCTGGCTTTTCTCTTGATGTTCCTGGATTGGTTCTGTGTAAGCAGCCAGGGATCCTGCTAATGGCTCCCCTGGGACAGAGAGAAGAGGACCGAAGTGGATTTGCTGATTCCCTGTGGGGCATTTGGAATGGTACCAAGAGTAGGCTGAAATCTAATCAGCCTTTGCTTATCAGCCTGAGTTCCAGCATGTTAAAAGGGTGATGATTAGTGAGAGAAAGGCCAGAATACTTTATCTTTTCCTTTGCACATTTGGGAAGAATTTCCTCTGCCTCGCTAGCATTAGAAGCAGACCATTCTTTTCCCTCCACTGTTATCACATCAGCTTTCATTAAAAGTCACCAGCAGCAAATACAAAGCCCTGTCCATGGAAAACCGTTTAAGGCAACACTGTGCTCCAGCGCTTCGGGGTGGGCTTTTGCCTTCTGCACCACCAGATCAGTTTCTCATATCCATGCCTTTCTGACCCAGCAGCTTTTCAAAGACCAAGCAGCATTGCTCTGCTTTCTCCTGCCTCTTTCCCAGAGACCAGAGCTGCCATGCCTCTAGCCATGTCCCAGAGAGCATATTTGAGACAAGTCAGCTTAATTTGCCTGCATGCCTAGGATGCCTCTCTTTAAAATCGATTTTTGAGACCAGAGCTGGATCTGAATATTTTCCTTTTCCTATGCAGGCGAGCGACGGAGGCGTCGGTGCCAGGTGGCATTCAGCTACCTGCCGCAGAACGATGATGAGCTCGAGCTGAAAGTCGGCGACATCATAGAGGTGGTGGGAGAGGTACGTGTGCCAGGCGGGTGGGTGCAGGGCCTCTCATGGACTGTCAGAACCCACCTGTGGCTAGTTGGCCTTGCTGTGGGGGATGTTAGGACTCAAGAGACTAGGGACATCATCTGGTTGAGTCTTCCAGAAGAGATTCCTCTAGAGAGGTGTGCCTCCCAACCCGCTGAGGGCAGATGTAGACCATTTAAAACTGTGGTCTTCTTCACTGCATGCTAGCTAACGCCAACCCAGTACCATAGCTTTCCTCCTTTGCTTCAAGTACTCATAGACTCTTGGTATCCAGAGTGACCACGTCCACCTTAAAGGATGGATTCGGTATTCGTCATGGGGAGCACTGAGGATTCAGAGGGAAAGAAACAAGTGACATTGATAGAAGACCTAGTATGTGATGGGCATGACAAGGTTCTTTACACATTGGTCCATTGACTCTTCATAACCACTTTAGTTTTGTAGATAAAGAAAGAGGCTTGAGAGATGCTATAACAGGCAGGGCTGAGGGTTGAAGCTAGGTCCACCTGGCTGGAGACCTTTGTTCTCTCACTGCCCTACATTACCTTGTCCCTGCGTGGTCCCAGCTGCTTGCAGCCAGGCCTGCTGGTGAGATGTCCCACCAGACCCTGGCGTGGGATTTTGGGGCTCCACTCCCTGAGGGCGGGAGCATCCTGGGCTTCGCACTTAGAATCTGATCATTCATCCTGATTCAACATATGTATCTGTGTATAGTGATAGTTTTCCAATTGCTTTCATTTGCTGCATACCATTCAATGTTACAGAAACCCATGATTTATTAAAAACAAAAAAAAAAACTAGGAAGCCAGAAGTCAAGGAGGAGGTTAAGTGAAGTATGACGTGGGTGGGAGTGGCAGGGCTGATGCCAGCAGACAGATTTCTGGACTCTCGTATAAACATAAAGGGAGCATGCATCAAAGCTGTATTTAACTCATTAATGAGGGCATCTGCAAAATGGTAAGGCTGACTCAAAGAGAATGGTGAAAGAGCAAAGTGTTTATAAATGATTGAAAGAGAAAAAAGCTTGAGTAAGATTGCTAAGTTAGATGCGAAACTATGTCGCATCCTACAGGGCAGTGAGACGAACCTCTGAGGTCATCTTTTCTAGGGGATGAATCTCTCTCTCTGCTGGTCAGAGGTTATTTTCATGGTTATCTGACAAGACTCATTCACTTTGTTCTTAGTCTTCTAGCAGTTAGCATCTGCACTAACACAGTTGTAAACTCTCCTCATAAAAAGTAAACAGTGTGTCAAGCAAAGATACTTGTCCCTAGAGAATCAATCAGTGTGGTTCCCAGTGTGGGAGGACATGCAGTAACCCGCTTTTTGCCAGTTTCCCAGTTTTGGATCATTTGAATCAGTATGTCGTTCATCATGTTTTATTCCTGGTGCCAAGCACAACACATAGGAGACATTTGTTGAAAGCTGAATGAGTGCAAAATGAATGGCCAGCAGAGTAGAACATTTATGCCAATGGTAGACGGGCACAGTTCTTAAGACTGAAACCAGGGAAGAAATTCCAGGGGAAAAAAATAAACGATTGTGACTAAAAAAAAAAAAAAAAAAAGAGTTAAAATCTTGGTATGATTTGAAGTGAGTTTAGCTAAACAAAGAGGGCAACAAACAGGAAAAAATTTGAAATACTTTTATATATGTAACATAGGAAAATATATTAGGAAGCTATTATAAGAATGATAAAGGATAGATATGATATAAACACCCATCCCACAAGTGGAAATAAAAATCTGAACCATGAGAAAGTGTTCTAACCTGCTACTAATTAATCTAATTAAGACAATTTGATTGGGTACCTCCTTTTGAAAATCCTAAAAAAATATTTAGTGGTGAGACCTTGGCAGTGATTAGAAGAAATGGTGACTTTGTATATCTTTATGATCCTTGTTTGATGCTATTTAGCAAGGTGCATCAAGAGCTATAAAAATCTGAATTAATACCCTTTGACTCAGTAATCTTACTCCTAGAAATTTATTCATGGAAAATGGTTACAGAAAAAAATATGTTAAACATGTTAATTGCAGCAATGCTTGTGATAGTGAAAAAATCATCAAGAAAGGGAATAGTTGTGTGAATTAAGGTATATTATCCAGCTAGAAGATTGTGAAGCCTTTAAAATGGTAAATACAGAAACCTTTATATTTATTACAATACTGTGTGTTGTAATTATCTGCTATATTCCAGTAACCTGAGAGCTTTTCAACAGCTGGGATCTGGTTTTTCTCTATCTTTATATTCATAGTACATGGAATAGTGCCTGAAACCTAACACATACTTTAATAAATGCTTGCTGAATAAGTAAATGAATACATGAAGTATGAAAAGTTTTTTTTTTCAAAATAAATGAATAGATCAGTCACAAAATTACATTCACTAGGAGCAGTTGAATATAATTGTCTGAAGTCTATCTCAATGCATGTGATCGCAGACAGAAAGGGCCCCAGAATTGAAAGTGGATCTGCTATAGAAGATGGTTTTCCCTTTAATGTTGTAATAATACTGTAAGAAATACAAATCAAGATAAAAGTTCTTAATAAATTTCTGGAATTATTGCTGAGTCTCATCTGTCTGTTGACTCCAGGGGAACCAAGTGAGGGTTGCTAAGGGAGAGGGATGATTGCAGGGCTGGTGTTCTCCTTTCCTGGAAGAAGAGCTTCACCACCCTCTGTGGGCCCAGCCTCTTTACCATCCATGCCCGTTCAGTGCTAGGCTTCGTCCTGGGCTTGCCTCAAGTAGGAAAAAGGAAAACTAACTGGGTAGCCTCTGCTATTTCTGTAAAACAAAGCATAAACATTTACCTTTTAATCCATATTTTAAAATTATATCACCAAAAGTTAATTTCCCTACTTTTGAAGTTTATTCTAATATTGCATTATCTTATAAAGTCTGTCCTTTTCTCCTATAACAGATGTTATATAAATGCCAGTAGGTTTCTACTGTCTAATGCCACTGAAGACTAAAAACAAAATAAAAATCCCAAATAAACAAAATCCCTTAAATCACAGGAGCAGGTTATGATAAGACCATAGTAATAGCTTTGCAATACTATAGTATCAATCTGTTTGCCAAGAGAAAGATAACATATTGTGTATGTGCATATAGATTATATTTTTATTGATAAATTGATTCATAGATTAATTCTACAGTGTTACAAAGCTGTAACAAATACAAACACAAAGTGTTACAAATACAAACACATGCCCCTACTTCCCCCCTGCCCCTAAGAGACAATTCCTAGGATTTTGAATATATGGACCAGTTGTTGAGAACAGTTGAAGCAGGTAGAGAATCCTAAAAAATGATATACTTATATCTTAACATGTAGAAGTAAAGTGAAGTTGCTCAGTCGTGTCCAACTCTTTGCGACCCCGTGGATTGTAGCCCACCAGGCTCCTCTGTCCATGGGATTCTCCAGGCAAGAATACTGGATTGGTTGCCATTTCCTTCTCCAGGAGATCTTCCTGACCCAGGGATTGAACCCGGGTCTCCCGCATTGGAGGCAGATGCTTTAACCTCTGAGCCACCAGGGAAGTCCATCTTAACATGTAATCTTAGCTTAAAAATGTATATTCATCTGCCTTTTAGGGCCAGGGCGTTTTCCTAAACTATGTATTTGTTGGTTTGAGCTCCACCTTCTCTGCATCCATGATGCATCCTCTACTATTCCCACTGTTTTTTCTAAACTTTTTGGAAGTAGGAGTGTTACACTAAGTGGCATATAGGATCCTAGTTCCCGAACCAAGGATCGAACCTGGGCCCCTTGCCTTGGAAGCACAGAGTCTTAAATATTGGACTACCAGGGAAGTCCCACCACTGGTTTCCTTGAAGTGGATTGAGGACAACTTAAGGGAAGCAATGAGCATTAATAATTCTTCTAAAATTCCACACTCCCTCACCTCCCAAACTTTTAGCTGTCTTTTCTATACCTAATTTGGCACCATGTTTTTAAACCTTCAAATTACGATCATATTCCTTCTCACCACTAGCCTTTTGTCTTCAAACCTACGTATTTTGTACTCTTTAACCGTGTTGTGTGCTGGCAGGAAGAGCAGTGAACTGGAGCAGGTCTAGGGGGACATGGCCCTGACCCTTGGTGAGGGGGGCAGCACTTCTGGCTGAAGTTACCAGCTCAGCCTGGATGGGTCTCTGCAGTGTGGCCAGAGGAGAAATGGAGAGTGTGGGGCGGTCCAGGGATGAGTGGGGCTGGCAAAGTGAAGGTCACTCAGGAAAGTGCTTCTGCCTCCTGGCTGGGGAGCAGTCAGTGGCCTGCAGGGAGGACAGAAGTTCTTGTGAAGTTAATGGGACTTCACTTTCCAAAAGGAAAGCTAGCAGGCTAAATCCCGGTAGGCATTTTTAAGTACACAGTTGTGACATTTCTGTCTGGAGTGGGGCGGACTGGTCATTGCAGTCTAGACTAGCCTGTAGACTAACCTGTAGCCAGTCTCTGTGTGTGTGTTCCAATAAAGCTTTATTTACAAAAATAAGAGCCAGACTTGCCCCTGCTCCCCCGGCAAGAGGTTCCCCACCCTTCATTCTACACTTGCAGAGAAGGCCAGTGGGATGGGATGGGGAAGCTGATGTTTATAGGGTATTTACCACATGCCAGGGCACTGTGCTAGTACCTTCATACATGATATTTCATTTGGTCATCACAGAAATCACTGGAAGGTGTGATCAGTATTTGTATTTTGTAGCTGAGGAAACTGAGGCTCAGAGAGGTTAAGAAACTTGACTGAAGTTGCTCAGCTGTTAACAGGATCTGATATGTAGCTGTTTTGAAGGATAGGACTTTCAAGCATTGCTGAAGGATGTCTGTAAGAGCCGTACCAGAAACCCTTGCCACTGTCAGGAAAATCGTGGCTATATTGCTCTCTCTCATTGGACAGCATTTGCTTAAGTCTTAAATATATATCATATATATTTTCTTAAGTCATTACCCTATAGGTTTTTTTTTGAGGGACCCCTCTCATGTGGAATAGGCTTGTTCTGAGAAGAATAAGGGGAGGGGATAAAAATCAACTTCTTCTTGGTATGGTCCTGCCCAGAGAGGTAATCAGACAAAGAGATGTAGCAATTTGGGAAAAATGTTGACTTGGGCATTTAGAACCTAGATAACGCTTTTTTATAGTTGGCACAACCAGCTTCCCATGTCCCCAGATCAACAAGTATGGTTATTTAAAGCAATGGAAATAGAAAATAATGTAGGTATTTATGGCTTCAGAAAGTGGTTCCCTCAAAAATATTTTTTCCCACAAATTCCACAAATAGAAAAAATGTTTTCCAGAAACAATTTGTATTTTTTCAGCAGTATTCAAAGGGTAAAACCATGTCTTAGCACATTTACATTAAGTTCTTAGAAAAGGCAAAACCAATCATAGGTGATAGAAGTCAGATTAGTGCTTGCTTGGAGGTAGATTGACTAGGAAGGAACACAAAGAAATTTTTTGGAGCGATAGAAATGCTCTGTATGTTAATAGAAGTATGGGTTGCATGGGTGTATGCATGCATTTATCACAACTGTTTGACTTTTACCATTAAGATCTGTAAATTTAAATGAATTATATCTCAATTTAAAAACTTTTTAAAAAGTATCTTGATGCTTTTCTAGCTTAAAAAAATTTCTAAAATATTTCCCCCTACCTCTCATAGGTAGGAGAAATGACTGTTATTGTAATTCTCATTTAATCATTTCTGAATAAATTTTTTAAATTGAGACATGATTGACATATAACTATACTAATGTTAGGTGTACAGCAAAATGATTTGATATATGTATATATTGCAAAAAGATCTCTCCAGTGAGTTTACTTAACATCCATTACTACACATAATTACAATATTTTTCTTGTGATGAAAACATTTAAGATCTCTCCTACCAATTTTCAAAAACACAATACAGTGTTATTAATTATATTCACTATGCTGTTCATTGTTTCTCTTATTTCACTTAGCATAAGGCCTTCAAGGAACAAGAAAAAGTATAAGCTATTTCCAGAGTTAGTAGAAGAAAAGAAATAACAAAGATCACCAGAAATAAATGAAGTAGAGTCTAAAAAGACAATAGAGAAGATCAACGGAGCTCAGACCTGGTTTTTTGGAAAGATAAAACAGACAGCTCTTTAGCTAGATTCACCCAGAGAAAAGAACTCCAATAAATAAATCAGAAGTGAAAGAGAAGTTACAACTGATACAACAGAAATATAGATGATCATAAGTTGCACATGAGTTTGGGTGAACTCTGAGAGTTGGCGATGGACAGGGAGGCCTGGCGTGCTGCGATTCATGGGGTCACAAAGAGTCGGACACGACTGAGCAACTGAACTGAACTGAGCTGAACTGGAGAGACTGTTATGAGCAATTATATGCCAACACATTGGCCAAGCTAGAAGAAATGGGTACATTCCCAGAAACATAGAAACTACCAAGTATTAATAAGTTTTGATGAAAATTTGAGCGATCTTGAGATGTGGGCCTTTCCTTAGAGCTCAGCTTGTAACCATGTTTCTTTCTGGGAAGAATGGCAAAACAGCTCTTGAAACAATGAAACACAAGTACCCATTTGCTGTGAGCTTTGCCCTCCCCCATGCTTCCCTTCTCCTTCACACTGGCCTCTCCAGTGAGCTTTTTAAAACATTTATTTATTTGGCTGTACCATGTCTCAGTTGTGGCACTGGGATCTTCAGTCTTCATTGTGGCATGCAGGATCTTAGTTGTAGCATGCGAGCTCTTGGCTGTGGCATGTGGGATCTAGTTCCCTGACCCGGGCCTCATACATTGGAAACACAGAGTCTTAGCCACTAGACCACTGGGAAAGTCCCCTCCGGTATACTTCTGACTGGGGTTTGGGTAACAAAGGGCAATTGGATGTGAAAAGCTATAGCAACCCTTAAATGGACCTTTCCTGTCTTGCTGCTTATACCCTGAAGTAGATTTTAGACTTGGTGAATCTGTTGTTCCCCTCCTTGGTACAGTTGAGAGGGAAAACTTCAACAGTAATGTAGGAACTACAGGCATATCTCAGAGACATTGCAGGTTGGATTCTAGACCACTGCACTAAAGCAAATATTGCAATAAAGTGAGTTACAGTAATTTTTCAATTTGCAGTACATATGAAAGTTATGTTTATATTATCCTATAGTCTATTAAGTATACAATAGTATGATGTCTAAATTGCTTAAAAAAATGCTCACCATCATGTGAGCTTTTGGGTCATTTACTTTTCACTTTCATGCATTGGAGAAGGAAATGGCAACCCACTCCAGTGTTCTTGCCTGGAGAATCCCAGGGATGGGGGAGCCTGGTGGGCTGCCATCTATGGGGTCACACAGAGTCGGACACGACTAAAGTGACTTAGCAGCAGTAGTAGCAGTAACATCAAAGATCACCAGAGATCAGTGTAACAAATATGATACTACTGAAAATGTTTGAAATATTCAAAAATTACCAAAATGTCACACAGAGACACAAAGTGAGCAAATACCGTTGGGAAAATTGGTGTTGATAGACTTGCTTGAGGCAGGATTGCCACACACCTTCAGTTTGAAAAAATGCTGTATCTGTGAGGCACAGTGAAGCAACATGCAGTAAAATCGATGCACCTGTGTTCTGAGTAACTGGGGTCACCTCTGTATTCCCAGGCATCCCCTTCAGTGCTTTGAAAATGTTGCTAATGTTTATACGAGTTGGGGAGCTAGAGATGGAGGTGTAATTCTCCCAGCCTCTTCTGCAACTTGGAACAGGGCTAAGAGCTGAAAACTACTTCCATGGGCCTTGAACCCACTTAGATGCTGGTGACTGTGAAGACTTACGAAGTGCACGGCCCACAGACACAATGGTCTAAGTGGTTTTACTGCATCTTTCTTTCTCAAACACTGCCATGTAAAGCTGCCCTGCTCCCAGCTCTGGGACACAGCCGTGGGCTCCAAAGCTGGCAGGGTTGGTCTTGGAGGTACAAGGGGTTTGTTCTCAGCCTGGAAGCCCAGGCCTGCAGAAGCCTGCTGATACTTGTGTGTTGGTGCAGAGAAGGTTGGTGTCTGTCCCACCTGAATACTTTCTTTGGGAAAGAAATCATAAGCCCCTGGTAACATCCATAATCCTCACTTTATTACAAATGGATGCATTCCTTTCTCTCTTTAAATATAGAAACATAAGCATAAGCAACCTGATTTCTAAGCAGGTGGTGTGCAGACTCTGCATGTTCCACTCTTGTAGAAGATTCTCAAGGATGGAATCTTTGTTTTGTTCACTGATGAATCTGTCCTGAGGTCCTAGGGCAATGCGAAATAGGTGCTCATTAAATATTGGTGAAATTGGGAGGGGCACACAGGCCTGAGTGTGGTGTTACCTAATAAGAACAGCGGGCAATATAGTTAGGGTCTCCTGGTCCATTTTGCTTCTCACAGAAGGGAAAATTCCTTTTGTGGAGGAATCAGGGCTTCATAGCCCCCCATGGAGGATTTCTCCTGGTTGATTTCCCTGCCATCCATTCATTTATCCATCCAACCATTCATGAATGACTGTAATCCTCATGGGCTTCAGTGTCCTCATCTTGCTGCAGGAAGTCAAACTGGAATATCGCTGAAGAGGGATCATGTGAGGGTGGGGATCATTAGTCTCCTATCTCCAGCCTGAATCTTGCAACCAGAGCAGTAGTCTGTAGGAGGAAATAGCCTGAGCAGCTCTCTCTGCTGCTGGGTACAGACACGCCCTCCATGGCGCCTGTAATGGGAAGTGTACCCCGCTGGGCGATGAGCGGTGGTTTGATTGTCTGCTCCTCTGTGCGCTGCAAGGCTAATGATAGGCGTCTGCCAGTTCCCTTTTGGCCTCTCCTTTCAGACTGTGCTGTGACAGGGCTGCAGGCATATGGGGGTGTGGTGAGGTGAAGACACCCCTGTTTTCCCAGCAGGCAGCCTGCCGAGCCCACACATCAGGAGCACTTCCTTCAGGGATCTCGAGCTGGAGCCGCTTATTACTGGAACGGGAGCATTTTAGATACTGTCAAAGTGAATAAAACAGAATTGGCCCAGCTGCCCTGCACTGTTGGGGATGGCGACAGGAGCTGCTCATTTGCGGTCCGTGCCCTTGGTTTCTCCCTCCTGCCCTGCGATTTCTGGGAGAAAGAAGGTCATTTTATGGTTCCTTATTCAGGACAAACACAAAGGACCCTATGCTACAAATTGTGCAACTGTTTATATTCAGGGTTATGACAAAGCTTCCTAACCATTCTAATCCTATAAAAAGCTCCTTGAAAGAATAATACGTATCAGTAGAGTTGACATAGAAACATGGAATGAGTTCAGCAGAAATGCTATTAAATGCTGTGATTTGGTATTGAATAGGGACAGTCATGCATAAGTGCTGTTGTCTGAATTCTTCCCTGAAGATTCTGTGATCACGCAGATGTAATGTCCACTCTGTGAGTCTAGATATCCCAGGAGTTCTCTAACACATGCTCTAAATGCCATTCTGGTTGTCTCCATTCTGAGGCTCCGTCAGCGTTCCCCTGAATATCTCGCATTTACCTTCCCCTACTTATACCTGATATTTCTACTCTTTAAGGCCAACCTTAACTTTGATTCCTTTTTTTCTCCAAGTCTTTCTTTAGCATTCCAGATCTCGATGAGCTCAACTTTGTGTAACACATTTGGTTTGTGCTAGGTCATGGTGTTTTCTTATCTCTTTACCTTGCATTTGCTAGGTTTTTGTCACTCCCACCCTCTGCCATCTTTAAACCACATGCCCTTTCTACCTTGATTGATTGTCACCTTCTTGAGGGGAAAAAAAGAACATGTCCTGTACAGTCCTGTGTCCCTAGCCCCTAGTGTAGTATCATAATACATCTATTTCTAACATATCAAGTGTACCCATCATGCAGTTGTGCAAATAGGAAAGTCAGAGTTCAGTCAGTAGGAAATCTGAACGATCACACAACTGCTAAGTTTCAGAATATGATTTGAACGGGCTTTTGACTCTTAATTTTATTTTCTGTTTTAATTATTTAAGCTTTTAAATTATATTTGTTGATTTGAGTAGGTAATATGTGCACATGGTTAAAATTTTTTTTCAAAGTTTCTAGGTCTCTTTCTAGTATACCACACCATTACTGGTAACTGAATACTTCATAGTTCTCAAAATGCTCTGTTATTTTCTTCCAAGAAGCCAGTTCACAATTCTCACTTCTGCTCTTCTATTAGTGGCTTCATCACAGAAACTTAGGATGATTTTTTTTAACCCTTCTCTCACTCAGCTCAGCTAGTTGGTTGCTGCAGACCAGCAGATCCCTCATAGATCCTCAAATCTGTCCATGCCTTGTTCATTGTCGCCCCTCCCCAGATCTAGCCTTCATTCTCCCACCCAGGTCACTGCAGTCTGACTGCCCTCCCTACCTCCCTTCATCCCATATCAGTTCATCTCAGGGTAATCTGAAACCTTCCAGAAACCTGCAGAGGGTCCTTCTACTTTCTGATCAAGTTCTTATTCCATAGATTCTTAAGCAGTTTTTGTTAGGCTGTCTGGTTAGTTTTGGTAATCTGGGAAAGCCATTTTCAGTTTTTAAATACTAGCAACATATGCATAATATAAAACACATATGGCACAGTGGTAAAGAATCCGCCTGCCAATGCAGGAGATACAAGAGATGCGAGTTTGATCCCTGAGTCAGGAAGATCCCCTGGAGGAGGAAATGACAACCCACTCCAGTATTCTTGCCTAGGGAATCCCATGGACAGAGGAGCCTGGTGGGCTACAGTCCATGGGGTCACAAAGAGTCAGAGATGACTGAGCATGCACACACATAAAACACATAAGATTACCAAGGGAGCCATTGTGGTATATTAATCTATGTGTACTTGTTTGTTAGAATTTCTTATTAATACATTAAATAACAAGGTCTCCCAGCAGCTGTGATAACTACCACCACTTCAAAGTAGTGATGAGTGCAAACGATATCTTGAAATACCCACAGTATCTATGATGCGATATGAAAATATTATTTCGTTGGTGTCAAATCACAGGTTCTTCTCTTAGTCTGGTATGTTACCTATATTCCCAGTCAAAGGAGATGGCAAATTTCAGTTGGAGGTTAGTGAAAACAAAGTGTTAATTCTTTTCCACTTGCGTTTATGGTCCCTGGGTTAAACCCCTTCCTGTGCCTGAATCTCGAGGCTCTGTGAGGTCTGCCGTCTCATTCCCTGTTCCCTTGGAAGCTTTGGGTCCCGCAGCTCTCCCTGCATGAGCTTTGCACTTGGCTCTATACAGAGGGGACAGAAAACTGGGAAACACCACGTCTAACCTGAGTCCTGCCTCTGTTCTTCTGTTCACATGTGTGCAGGTAGAAGAAGGATGGTGGGAAGGTGTTCTCAATGGAAAGACTGGAATGTTTCCTTCCAACTTCATCAAGGAGCTGTCAGGGGAGTCGGATGACCTCGGCATTTCCCAGGATGATCAGCTCTCCAAGTCAAGTAAGGAAGTCCTCCCACCACACAGGAGAGGGTAGGGGCACCCACGGGTGCCCTCTGTTCCTTGGCCTTCGCTAAGTGACTGTGACAGAAGCTCATGAGTATTTTCCTGGCTCTGCTGCCTTAACCCACCGTGGTTTAGTAGGTGTATCACTGTAAGTGTGTGACATTCACAGACGCATACTATTAATATCTTTGGATAGGTGACTTTCGACCTTCCCACTCCCCCATGGATGGCCCAGGTTGCCGTACCTCTGTATACTTCTCAAGTGTCACTCCCTGCAAGTTGATAATTATTTTTAAGATGAATCAAATGAGATTGTTGATATTTCACAGCGTCTCTTGAGGAACTTAGAGAAAACGACACACACACACACACAACATCATTGGTGGGGAGAAGAATGATGTTCAGGACACACGTGGGCCAAGCCAGCTGAGGGTCCAGCCCCACGTCAGGTGAGCACGCGTGTCCTACTGCAATGGTGAGAACGAACTCCAGGTCTTTTTCTCTCCAGGGCCTGAAGCTCTCCTCCCTCCAGCTTCTCTGCTGCCCTTTCCAGCTCACGGAGCAAAAGGTCAGGCCCGGGAAGCTTTGTTCTTCCAGTCGCTAACCCAACTTCCTTATGTGAGCGTCTATGTACCTCTTGTGCCGTCTTGAGCCGCAGTCGTGCGTGTGAATGTCATAGAGGCGCGACTGTGTCACTGCGCTTTGGCACTGGTGGGGGCTGCAGACGTTCCTTCCTAACAAGTAGAGGACAGCTCAGTCCTGTCAAAATAATTCTTAAATTGCTTTCTTTTCCATTTGGAAAAGTCTGACTTGAGTGGTATTTGCCACTTAGTTGTGTCTCTTTTTATTCAACCAGTGGCATGACTGGGCACATCCCTAGTGTGGAGGTAAAGCCATTTCTGGAGTCGTGCTAGGGCCACCTCCTTCACTTGGTGTTTCAGTGGCATTGACTGATCGGCTCAGTGGTGTCCAAAGTCTGGGGCCCCTACCCCTGAACCTCATTCCATCCTGGGATCTATGATAGGAAAGAGAGGAGCTGACTTGGGGGCAAAGGAAGCATCTTGAGACTCCTACATTCTCTGGTTTGGGATAAGGAAATTCTCTGCTAACATAGGCCACCTGATGCGTATGGGCAGGACAGCAGGAAGTGTCCTTGACCCCATGAGACTGGCATTTGCTATGGCTTCCAGATTGCACACGAGAGTTCTCAGTGCTGTGCTTCTCTTGTCAGACACTGGAATAGTGTTGTGACTGGGTCCTGTAATAACAATACTATATCTCAGGGCTATTGTGCATTAGATGGGCTTTCTTGGAGGGAGGACCAAATCAGGTCATCCATCATACCATTATTCCTATGGGTAAGTGTGTTATGAGTTCCCATGGCAAGAATGTATAAAAACCACCTCACCTATAGAAGACCCTCTATAAATGGTCACCTTCATTGTTAATCATGATTAACCCTTGGGACATAGCCTGTTAGTATGTTGAGGCTATTTACACAGCAGTTGGTACTGTGCTCACTGAAGCATTCTCTCTACATTTGGAAATTACTTTGAGATTCCTCTACTGATGCGGAAAAGGAGATTTGGAGAGGTATTGGACCACATCTTTGGGAGAACCTTGACCTCTTGGTGTCCTGCCATGTTAGGTGTGCTTCCAGAGCTGGAGCTCAGAGAAGTAATGCCTCCTGTGTTCTTGGAACCGTTGCAATAAACCATCTCCTCTTCCTCCAAGTCAGTAATGTGCATATTTGACCCTGCTTCACTCCTCAGCTCAAAGCACATGGTGCTGGAATTTCTGAGGCAGGAGGTTAGGAGACGGAGTGGAATGGTTCCCCCCATCTCTTAGCCTTTCATCACACGCTCAGAAGGGCTGTTTCTCTCAGAGACTGCTGTCCCCAGCACTCTCAGTCAGTTACGAGTCTGCCGTTTCAGGCCTGGGACAGCCTGATAATTCCAGCAGCCATGTTTAGTTTTCACAGGATCTGTCCCTGGTGAGGGGGTTTGAGGCCTCCAGAGAGGCCTGGTTTCCTAACAAGGATGGATGCTTGTGAAAGAAATGCATGGCTTTTGTAATCTTCTTGTATGTGTAGTTAAGGAGAAGAGGGCCTTTCTCTTCATGTCTCTGGCTGTCCATATCCATCCATCCATCCTTCCTTCTTGTCTTCTAGTCTTCATTCAACTTTCATTTAGCCCTTGTTGTTACTAAGATGCTGTACAAGGCACTGAAGGCATACAGAGACAAATCAGTTAGGGTCCCTGTCTTCAGTCAGCTCACATTGAGGAAAGAGGGTGCACAAACCAGCGGCAGTTGAGAAAAGGTGCGCAGGTGCTCAGCTAGCCAGGTGTGTGAGGAACAGTGAGATACACAGGCAGAGAGAGCCCAGTCCCAGAGGGATGTAGGGACGATGGTGGTCATGAAGGGCTTCAGAGGAAAGCAGATGTGATTATCATGTCCCTAGGGCTTGCTAAATTGAGATCATCCCCTGAAAGAGAGAAATACCATCTCTCACTGTTCTGACAGGCTGTTCAGTAGCTCTTTACACTGAGATGGTAAAATACATATAATTAGATCAGATCACATGCAGAGATTATGTATACTGGTAGGATTTGTCTACATGGAAACTTTGCTTTTAGAGTGAATCTGCTTATTGTCTATCTCCAGGGAATGGAGTTAGTTTCAGGGTACTTTACTTCATAAAAGAAACACCGTTTTGTTTTGAAATAATTGTAGGGTCATAGAAAGTTGCCAAAAAACCCCCACTGTACAGGGAGGTCCCGTTGAACCCTTTGTGCACTTTGCCCCAGGGACAATATCTTGAATAGCTGTAATACATGCATATTTACTTTTATCATAGAACTGAGAAAGACAAATGGAGTTAATGCACAAAAGATATCTAGCTTTTTACTCTGGTATGAGCTGAGCTGTAGTTAATAAAGGTCTTTGTTAGACCAGTTAGTTTTCACAGAGATTCCATAATTAATACATGGTTCTGGGGGAAAGTCAAACTCATAATGTTTTATACCATTTTGGTAATTTTTAGGGACCCTAGTGATGTCATATAAAAATCTTCTCAATTAAAATGCTAGTAGACATTAGGAGAAGGTTTAAAAAATATATATATATATATAAAAGGCAGGAGAAACCTGTATCCTGGTATATACAAAGAAAACTTTGTGTTCATGTATCCTTATACATCTCTTTGTTATGCACATAGACACACCTGTATGTGCAGAAACTCATTTGATATTTGTACTCTTCGCATTTCTACTTCTAGAATGTTTTTAGGGATAGTTACTCAGTTGAGTTTTGTCAACCAATGGATGAGTGCAGTTGAAGAAACATTGCATTATATTTATAAAGAAGTGTGCCAGACAGCTTGACACATGGTAGGTATTCAGTAAATGCTTGCTAAATCCTTTCTGACTCTGAGGAGGCGTTTTTAGCTTCAAATGACAGATGCAAATTGCTTGAACTTGCTTTTCTGTAACCCTGGTGTTTTTTCTTTTTGGCCACTCCATGTGGCGCACAGAACTTCCCTGACCAGAGATCGAACCTGTGCCCCTTGCAGTGAAAGCAGGGAGTCTTAACCACTGGACCACTGGAGAAGTCCTGCCCTGATGTATTTTTGTATATGGTGGTTGGTTATGAAAATCTGTAAACTTTCGATCTTTATTCAGGGTAATCTAATTTATCAAGGAAAGAGTTGCAGCAATTGTATTGGTTGATATGTTGATTTAAACATTTTATCTTGAATAAGAAAATTAATTGTCAGGTAGTAGCAGAAACTTCAGAGAAAGCAATGGCACCCCACTCCAGTACTCCTGCCTGGAAAATCCCATGGACGGAGGAGCCTGTAGGCTGCAGTCCATGGGGTTGCTAAGAGTTGGACACGACTGAGCGACTTCACTTTCACTTTTCACTTTCGTGCATTGGAGAAGGAAATGGCAACCCACTCCAGTGTTCTTGCCTGGAGAATCCCAGGGACGGGGGAGCCTGGTGGGCTGCTGTCTATGGGGTCGCACAGAGTCAGACACGACTGAAGCGACTTAGAAGCAGCAGAAACTTTCTGCTGTGTATTTAATTTGAAGGCACCTTTACCTTTCATAGAATTCCTGAAACTTTTAAAGGTGCCGTTTCAAAAAGATTTTTCTCAACTCTTTATTATAGAAATGTTCTAACATACACAAATTGAGAGAATAGTATGATGAACCCTTGCATACCTGTCACCCAGCTCCAGCAGTTAGCAGGCTGTGGCCAGCTTATTGCAATTACACCACTGCACAGTCCTCCCTCATATTATTTTGAAGCAAACCCCAAATATATAATTTCATCCATAAAAATTTCAATATGTCAATAAAAGGATATCTTAAATACTGTTATCACTCCTAATAGTAACAATAATAGTTGTAATTCCTCACAATAATTACCTATATGGTCAATATTCACTTTCTCCTAATACTCTTCTATTATTTAATACAATTTGTTTGTTTGAATCTGCACCCAAAGAAAGTACATACAGTGTAATTGGTTGGTATGTCTCAAGTCTCTGGATCTCTAGGTTCTTCCTCCATGTCACCTTTTTGTTGAAGAAAGTGGGGTCCTTTGTCCATTAGTTCCCCACAGCTTGCCTTTTGCTGATTTCATGTCTGCTGCATCCTTTACTTTGTTGTCCTATAAACTGCTAATTAGATCTAGGGCCTTGATTAGATTCAGATTTGAGCGATTTTGGGGGGTAGGGGTAAAAAGCTGCTTCATAGGTGGTGGTGGACAGTGTATTTGGGAGCTCATAATGTCTGGTTCTGTTTCTTTTTGAATATTAGCCACTGATGATTATCACCTATATCTCTTCTCTCATTAGGGCTTGCAAAATGGTTCCAAACAGGAAGGGTTTTTTTTTTTTTTTTTTGAAGAATGAAATGGGCTCCCGTGTAAGAGATTAACAGTGAAAGAAATTGATTTTTAAATTAGATTAGATTAAAAATTAAATTAGATTCTTAAAAAACAAAACATCTAAGGGTTTACTTGTGTGGGCAAGGTCTTATGTCAGGGATGGAAGGGAATTGAGAGCTCTAATGTGCTGTCAGTGTGAACACTAAAGCCCAGTGAGACGGAGTCTGGGGTGTGTCCTGGCTTCTGAGGCCACCATATAGGTGAGCCTTCCTGCCTGTACTTTGCACGCACTTCAGTTTTGCCTCTCTTACGGCCTGTAGTTTACCCTTTCACAGAGCACGTAACAAATTTCAAAGCTGAGTACAGTTTAACTTATTTCATCTAATTATCACAGATTATGATGAATTAATTACCTTTTCAGTGACAATTTTGCATATGCAAGTATTGACTAAATGATGTGAAATAGAACTGATTATGAATTATATTGATATTATATTATGGTATTAAATTATAATCAGAAAGTATCTTGATCTATAAGATTTATTTGGATGTAGAGGCAAAGAAATCCAGATATGACTATTGTCCAATTTCAGTTTCATGCATACTTCGTTTGCTTCACATTTAAGATATGTGACTCTCCTATTTCTAACATCTTTTTGATATTATTTAATTTCTTAAGCGTATGAAATAATTGTAAAACTAAAAAGCATTCCTGTTTTTCTTTTTAAAGAAAACATTGTTTAGCTACAGAAATGTTTTAAGCTTTTTCCCATAGTTTTTAGAGGGAGAAAGTTTGCATTTTCTTTCTATAACCCTTAATAACCATGATATTTGAGTTTTAATTGGTTTTCTTATTTTCCTGATTCCTTATTTTTGAATTATAAGTTCAGATACTTTAGTGACTTGTCAAGTGAAGACAAAGACGGTGGCCTTTTAAAACTTAGGCCAAACCACCCCCATGATATAGAAATATTTGTTTTCATTAGCTGTGAGAAATGGATTACTTAATGCCCCATGCCTTATAAAAACTAAAGCCAGGCTGGTATCCACCATGCTTTGGTATTTGTATACTTTTTTATTTTTAATATTAAATGATATTTGTTTTGTATATGATGTTCTGGTGGCAGGAAGGAGCAATTAGCAAATTGATGAAATAGAGTTTCAGGCAAAATTAGATGCTAGTGTAAGCATATGATTTTGTGTTGAAATTGAAAAAAACTTCCCCTTTACAGAGTTTTCTGCCTTCAAATACTAATATTTAATAGTAGAGTATCCCCCCACCTCATAAAATAAATAGCACTCATATTCATGGCCTTTCCATGGCCCATCTTTCTTGTTCTTTAGATGGAATGTATGTGTCCTTGCTCACCCCCAGCCCAGGCTCCTCTTCCAGTCATCTCGCTGCCAGTGGATGGGGGCACCTTTATAGAAATGCTTGGCCATTCAGAGACAGAAGTGCCATGTCTACCTCATTGATTCTCAGACTTGGTCCTGGAGAAGAACAAAGGGAGGTTCTCTTGTACTTGGAGGAAATTGAAACACTGAAGTACTTTTTTGAAAATAATTGAAAAATTGTTCATTGAAATACTGATTTCTTTTTCTTTTTGTGACACCAAGAGGACTGCTGCCATTCAGTTCTTGGATGGGGGGAATCTGGCTTACAAGACAGCTGTACTCCTTAGGAGTAATGTTACCTTAATGATTGAAGTTAAGCAGGATAAAAATTCACCCAAATAAAAACCGGCCACTGTTACTTGCTCTGCTTTGTCATCAAGTCCTTAAAAGCTACAAGTCTAACGAGAACATCTAAAACACTTGTTTCTTTGATTCCCCTATGTAGCCAGTGATTTGAATGTCTAAGTTTTTGCTTTAGTTAGTTGGAGCACATCTGTCAAAAAGGGAAGATTTCAAAGCAGTCCACCATGTCTGTAGGACACAGAAATTGGCAATACCTGATTCCATTTAATTTGTTGATCTGATCGGTTACAGTTCCTTTCATGTATTAGGAGTGACATGGCCCAGAAGTTAACATGATGGTCCCTAATGGGGTTTCCCATTTTCCTAGAGTGTTTCTAAAAAGTGAGACAAGTTGCTTTCTGTCACTCAGTTTTCCTCTCTGCCTCTCTGTAAACGTAGCCTACCTTTTCATCCTTCGAACTTATTATGAGGGAGCTATAACAATAACTTCTTATGAGGGAGCTATGTGGCCTCCAGTTCGATATTTAGCTCACAACCATAATAGGATCTGTTTCTTGGATAACTTAGAGTAATGCATATATTGTTTGTCTTTATTAAACCATTTTACCTCCTAATGTAGGGTGTGTGTGTGTGTGTGTGTTCGTCCATTCAGACTGGGGCAGTGTGTGTAGTCTCTGTACTTACTCGTGATTCCAGAGAGATTTGGGCTTTAGCCATGTGCCCAGTCTTATGCTATTGTTAACTTCTACTTGTAACAACAAAAAAGGAGATAATTTGACACTGGGTGAGTCCTATGTCCTCATGCTTAAGTGCAGTCTCATGACTGACATGGCAAACCTCAATTAAGGTGGTTTAAAAAAGAGGGTTTTCTGGCATCTTTGGTGCTAAGCAGAAAACCCCTTACATCAACATGGAAGTCACGATTGGTTTCAAACCTCATTGATAAAAACCCTTTTCTAGAATTCTAGTACATTTTCTTGCTTAAAGATACTAAAAATGAAAAATCTTTTAAAAAGGATTCTGTGCCTTGTTTAGATTCTTGGGGTCATGAGTATCAGTTTGTATCATCTTAGGCTCTAGGGGTAGAAGATAAAAGATAATGGACCAAAATCTATATTCTGTTTGAGTCGCACTCTACAGAGAAGATTGTTACCTAAGGAATCTGATTGGTTAGATTTCCTCTGGTTAATTGAGATTTTCCTGCTCTTGAGGTGTAATGTGGAAGTGGCTTCCAGGTTTAAATTGGGCATAATCCACAGGCCAGGCATCAGAGAGGTGAGCCCCAGTTCTGGGGCTCATTGCCATCATGGTTGCATGGGGACTTTGGGCTCATTCTGTAACATTCTTAAACTCTGCCTTTATGATTTCTAATTAATTTTGTGGATGAAGCTTAAAGTGGATTCATTGAAGACAAGTTCAGTTAAAGACTCTCCCTCTTCCTTCTTTTGCCATCACTTGCTCCCCCTCCCCCCTCTTGTTTTTCTCTCCCCTTCTCTTTTCTCATTCACTGTCAGGAAAGACTACCTTTGAAGGGACAATTCTGTACCGAGCCGCACCGGGAAAGACGGAGGGCCACAGACGCTATTACAGTGAGTGACCTTAACAGCAGGAGGCATTTGTAAAGATAAGATCTGGGTACTTGTGTTTTTTGATGCAGCTGCACTCCCCTGAGCTGCTCATGCTTCTGCCAAGTGTCTGTGAATTTCTCATCCAAGGACATGGGCTTATTTGCCTGAGATAAGTGCCGTCTCCTTGGTGCGTGCTGTAGGAGCATTCCCATCACCAGCCCCCAGCGCTGTCTTGTTTGCTTTGTGCCTCTGTCATGTGTGTGACATGCGTGCATGAACCATGCGTGCAGAGAAGGGATCCGTAACACTGGTCATGGCATATGTATTTGTCCCAATATCTGCGCCTCTGGAGTGGTGTAAGATGGCTTCTCATGGAGATGTCAGCCCTTCGAGGTTATTGCTTTTACTGAGTGGGTCAATCAGTAAGTCATTGCCTCATTGTGCGGTTCAAAGAAGTAAGAAGTGGACATGAACAGTCCATGCCAGAAATGATATTTTGCTTTGCTCATTCAGCCAATCACCACACGGCAGACTTCTTTTTGGCAGGACCGGGGTGTAGCCTTTGGTGCAGTGGAAAGAAAGCTGCCAAAAGTTGAGGGGATGGAGATAAATGAGATTGATGAATGAATCTTGTGAAGTTCTTAGAACGGGCCTGCCACACAGTAAGCACTAGACATGTGAGTGTAAAACTGAAAATAAATAGAAATAGCTCGCGGATTTGAACTGATTGGTGCTGGAATAGTAAGGAAATTATTGACAATGACTTTTCTGTAATTCAACCAATTATATGAGTGGCCATAGCAAACCTGAGGAAGCTTTGTTCTTTTCTCACGGCAAAGGAAAATCATCCGCCTTAGTGTGCATATATACATATGTGTACATAAAGACGTATACACATATGTGTGCATAGAGATGTATACATGACTATGAAAGAGAAGGTTCTGGCATGAACTCCAGAGCCAGGCTTCTCAAACTGTCTGCAGAAGAGTGTACTTTTATTTCCATCCCCCTGCGGACAGATAACCTGGTCCCTCTGGGCGTGCCTTCACTGCGCATGTGCTGCACCTCTTGTGCCTCCCTGTGGGAGCAGACCGACCAAGGCTGGTCTGTGCTCCATTCACATAGACAAGTCTGTGGGCCACACGTCTGAAAGTCACATCAGCACACACTGCTATAAGTGTTTCTGTGCACAGACACTTTCCGTGCTTGTTACCCAGTGTTTCAGTAACGAACCCTTCATGACCTGGCCCCAGTCCACAGACCACACTTTGGGTTTCCTTGCCCTCGGGTGTCATGTGGCATGCCAAGCATGACATAAGGATATTTTCCACAGTAGTGTGTGTTATGAGCACCAGGGACCAAAAGATACAGCACCAAACAGACGTGAACATGAAAAGCCACCTTTCTTTCCCACCAAAGGGAAGGTACTAGATTTTGAGGTTTTTCATCAATCTAGATATTCAGATATTTAACTTGTATCACACTGGAAAGTGATAGAAGCAGGCTGCCAGAATTTCTGGAAGACAGATCTGCCGTGTGCTTCCTTCCCAGCCCATGCTTGTGTGGTTGAATGACCCTGCAGCCTTTCCCTGTGTAACATAAACAGCATTTCTCACAGTGATGAATGTAAAATTATTCAGGTGAGTGCAGAAGGTGGCAAATCCCTAACACCAGAAACTCAGTGAAATAAGGATGCCAATGGTTGAAAATATTATGTTTCTAGGTAATGAGGAATGATAAAAAGAATCTTTCCCATTCTTTTCTTTGAACACCTATAACAGCCTCGCCCTACTCCCTTTGCCCTGCTGCCTTCTGCTGGTGGTGCTGGTGGCGGTTGGGGGGAGGGGTGATGGTACGGTGATGGTTTCTATTCACTAACCATTTCTTTATTCCACTCTCAAATGCTTCTTTCCAAACCAGAAAAGAATATACGAGCCATTTATCACACAGAAAGAATCCATACAGCAAAACGAGAACATGTTAAAGGGGAAATGACATAATATTTAGACTCCGAAATTATATCTCCAGCAGGGATATTTCCCAAACAATGAACAGATAAACACATGAATGGATAGCTAATCCAGGGAGGTTCTCCGTGTTTGCACACTTGCATCCAGTCCTGTAAATTGCAGCCGACCCCCTTGTTGTGGGCTGTTCCTTATTCTTATGCCCTCTGTTCTTGCTCATAAATGCTGTTCTTTAGTTAATTAAAATGTACACCTGGGATCTTCCTCCTTGCCCCCTCCCTTCCTGGCTTATAATTACTGTTTTATTGAAAACAGCAGCAACAACAAACACAGCCATTGTTTAAAAGATTTGATTTTGAAACATGTTAGCGATTTTTAATGACTTTTCTGTATTTTTTTCTGTTTTCATTTAACAGTTTTTTCCTGCACTGACACTTGTGTGTATGAATGACTTCGACATTTTATGACAATTTATGCAAGCAGTGATTTGGTGTATTTTTCTTAGGTACTAGGAGGCCACCTTACCTGTAGGAAGATAATACACAGTGTGGCTAATAGAGAACTAGAGCATCATTGTCATCAGCAGATACATAGTCAATGTTCAGGAGCTATTCTGCACATTTCGAGTCTTTTAGAGACAGGCTTAATGGTAGACTTTTCATAAAATGTCCTTTGATTCTTGTCCTTTGATGCCATGACTAATGTACTAGCCATCAAAGTAAGAATGTACACTCAGAGATTAACTAGAAACAAATAGGCTCTTCCTTTTAGGAACATGATTGTGGGCAGAGCCTGGGGAAAAAGGAATCTGGGGAGGTAAGTGTCCACGCTGTCTTGCTGATAATGGTTTGACCACAGGAAGTCCAAGGAAAGGTGTCATGTCCCCAGTGTTCTTCTTTGGAAAGGAGTTCAGCTTCAGGGAAACGTTGGTGTTAGGGGAGTGAAGAAGAGCTGGAGGCTTGGGGCATTCTGGCCTCCCACAAGGCAGCTTCCTTTCCTTCTTTAACAAATACAATCATCTTGCCAGTGAAAGTGTTTCAATGTCAAGTTTGGTTTAGTGCTATCCTAGAGAAGCATGTCTGTGTGCATTTATTCCTTGTAAAGCCATCCAGAAATTTAATTCTTTGGCAGTCATAATTTTGTGTGGTTTCTTTAATTGCTAATTTGTTTAAATGGCTTTTAGCTTTACAGTTTCCCTTTAGGAAATGTTACTTTCGTTGCTAATTGCTAATTGACATGTCATAGAGATAGGAGGTACAGTATGTGGTACTGACTGGGTTGGGAGGCGAGAGGGGGCAGGAAAGGTTGTTACTGCATAGTCTGCACCAAAACAAATTTGGCTAAGAACCAGGCTCTGGCTGAAAAGAGGTGACATGTCACATTGACAGAGGCATCTGCTTTGAAATTGGATGTTCTGAAAATTTTTGATTCGCTTCTTAAAATTCAAGGCTGGGGAGGTGGAACAAAACTCAGAGCCACCTCCCTGCAACATCCTTACACACTAAATGAACAATGGCAACGCAAGTTATCCTGTACCTTATGATACTTGGAGCAGTGGTTCCTGGCCGGCTATGAGGTGCTTCATGGCTGTGGCTGATTTCTGAGCTCTTTCTTTCCCCATCCCCGCTCTTGACAGGTTTAAGGGAAACTACAGGCTCCGAGAGTGACGGGGGTGACTCAAGCAGTACCAAATCTGAGGGTGCCAACGGCACAGTCGCAACAGCTGCCATCCAGCCGAAGAAAGTCAAGGGAGTGGGCTTTGGAGATATTTTCAAAGACAAGCCAATAAAGCTAAGACCAAGGTCGATTGAAGTAGAAAATGACTTTCTGCCAGTGGAAAAGGTATGTTCGAAAGTTTCTGTTTTATTTCCACATAATGTCCTGTATCCAAAAGTTACCTCGTAGGGCTTGACGTCTAAGATGTCCTATGCCTCTCTTGGGCTCTCATTGTCCTTGTGTGCAGCTCACCTTCTGTATGAGGACAGCTTTTAAAAAGGCTCACGCTCTAGTTTACTGTTGCTTTTCTTACTGATCTCCTATCTACGGAACATTTCTCAGGGTGACTTTTCCCATAGACCAGCCCTTCTCGGTTTTCTCTGGAGAAAAGCCACTCACGCCTGGTCTCAGCTAAACACATGACCTTGATACTTTTCAGGCAGCCACCAGTCTCTCTCCTCTCCTGGAATGTTTCTCTGGTGCTTTGTGCTGGGGCATGTTGACTGCTTCTGCACTAGAGAAAGGGGTTATGCATTTTTTTCTCAAGGTCTTTGGTGCAAATGATTTCAGACTGCCACAAGGAAGTCTCCTGCGTGCATGAATGGCGGAGATGGCCCTCGCTGTGAGTGCCTGGGTCTTTCCTGTCAGGGAGCTGGCTGTTTTGTCCTGCCCCTGGTTCTGGGTTGGTGAAAGGCAGACAGCGTGCTGCTGCTGACTATTCGGTTGCCACAGCAACACACCCCGAGCCGTCATGCTTGTGGCTGTCAGTGACGTCTTCTGTGGTATACTTCTAAGCATCATAGCCTTGCTTAGGATTTGATAGATACTGTGGAATTTTCCAGATTGTAATAAGCTACACTCGTGCTGTGCTTAAGGAATGTTTGTTAATTTGATTTAGTGCTGAAATTTTCTCTTTGACGTTTGTGCCAGCAGGCTTAGGGGATGGGGTATTGGCAACATCGCTACTGCAGGTTTATCCGCAGCTTTTAAGGGTTTTCCATTTTTCAGTGAGATGAATTTTTGAAAGTTGCATCATCTTCTGCAGCTGTAGAACTTCCACCCACCTCCCTCCCTCCATCCACCAGCAACCTAGCCTGGTGTCATCATGCATTAGAAACAAAATCTGGAAAGGAAACTTTTTGGACACTTAAACATCTGAGAAATGAGTAAGACAGAAAGGACAGACACTTAAAAACAAAAGACTGTTTCATTTAAATTCTTTCATGGAAACTTCTCTTATACACCATTGTTTCCTTCAGCAATCAATTTGGTGTTTCTCAAGATCTGAAAACTATTTAGTATCCCAGCTTGTGAGCTCATTTCTGTTCAACACAGTCACTTTCAGATTCCAGGAGATATTTACAAAAAAAGCAAGTTCCCATCTTGGGAAGGAACAATGAATACAGTTTTTTCTTCATTTTATTCAAGAGGTTGAAATGAACATGATCATTGACTCTGTCAGTGAACAGTTAATTCCTTCTGTTTGTTTTATGATTCTTGGTCTAATTCTTCTCTGTGTAAAAGCACATCGCGTGTGCATAATCAGTGACAAATATAATATTCCCAGGTTTGTACCTCAGCACATGTCCTCTGAGCCCCACGGCCAGCCACATGTCCAGCTGCCGACTTGAATATCTCCACTTGAAGTTCTTAAATTCTTATTTTTACATAAGATAAATCCTTATATAAGACAATTTTATATAAGATAAATTCTTATCTATCTCAGCCATACATATACATGTATCCATTCTTCCCCAAACTCCCCTCCCATCCTGGCTGCCACATAACATTGAAGAGAGTTCCCTGTGCTGTACAGTAGGTACTTGTTGGTTATCCATTTTAAGTATAGCAGTATAACACATCATTTCTGTACAGAGAAATCTTACTAGCTACTGAACTCCTGAAATGCTGGAAAAAAATTTAATTGTATTTTTTTTATTCATGGCCAAGTTTGTGGCAAATTAATAAGAACAACTGAAGGCAGATTGGGAAAAAGTCACTTGCAGTTCTGAAATTCTTATCAGCTTGTCCAGGCCAGAACTCATCCTCTTCCCTCTCAAATCACTCTGCCCACAGCCTTCCCATCTCAGTTGAGGGCAGTGCCGCTCCCCCTCCCATCACTTGGGAGAAAAGCACTGGGGTGGTCTCTCACGCCCCTCGTTCCCTCACATCCCATGGCCGATCCATCAGCAGCCCTACCGCGTTGCCTCCTAAGCGTGTCTGGCACCTTCTTCAGCTCCGCTCTCACCATCACTGCGGTGACCTCTAATCGGTCTCCCCTCCCCTACAGCCTAGTGTCAGTGTCGAAGCCAGGGTCATGCCACTCTTTTCAAACACCTGTAGAGGCTCCCCTGTGAACCAAAGTGAGAATCTTCCCCACAGCCCAGGAGCTAGGATGACCTGAAGCCCATGGCCACTTGGACCTCTCTGCTCACTGCTCTTTCCCTGCTTGCTGACTCCCAGCCCTCTGGTTCCTCCTCACACATGCCACGCATGCTCCCTCTTGGGGGGCCTCTGCCTGGACACTCTGTTACCATCTGCACCCCTCTCCAGCTGCCTGCCTCTCTTCCCTGATGCCCCATCATTCAGGAACCTGCCCCCTTGGCCCCTCCTGCACTGCACTTTTTGTTTTCCCTAGCACACGCACCCTTCTGACATAATGTTTATCTTGTATTATGTTTATTCTTTGTTCACTGATGTGTGTAATGTGCTTAGAACAGTGTGTGGCACATGGTAGGTGCTCAGTATTAGTTACAGGAATAATATTAAAACTAGCACTTTAGAGATTACAGACATCTATGAAATGAGGGGACTGAGTGTGATAAGATAACAGTTATATAGTTGGAAATATAGTAGTTGTATGGTTCGCTGCATCTTTGTGAAACAAGATTTACTGCATCGGTCTTACAGACATGAAATGTTAACTTCATCAGAGTAATACACACATACACACATATACAGCGTGTGTGTGCATCTTGATTCATGGTTTGTTTGCAGAATGAAACCATGTGCTGGCAGCTCCCTTAGCCTGCTTCTCATTGTGAAGTCTCTGGGGGAAACGTAAACTTCCCAGCCTGCTTTACTGGCAGCGGACAATTTTTACAGCATCTAAGAGGATTTAAAACTCTCTCCACCCCCTGTTGTTGGCGCCATGGATAGTTCCATAGATTTATGGATCCATTATGTTATTGCACAACCTGGCGTGGGAGCGCATGAGTGTGATGATGTTTTACTAGTGTACAACCTGGTTCTCATCGCTTTTGAGATAGTTCTGCGTCAGAGATTTATGTTTAAGGAAGAAAGTTTCCTTTGAGAGTTGAGCTCACTGTTTCAGTTTTGCAGAAGCACATACTGGATCTCATGTGACAGCATCTGTGTTCAGTGAAGCACAAGCGGGTCTTCCACTTAGGCTGGGGCAGTTGACCTTCTGACATGACTGGTTTGATAACTTACATGAGGGGAAAAAAAGGACTATGATAATTGTTAACAGCTGCGAGCATTCTAGTGTGCTTTCTGTTCAAGTGTGAGAAGTTCAAAGATCTACTTTTCTGAGTCAGTTGAAAATTCTGTGCTTATTTTACTTGTGCTTTAATCTGTATCACCCTACCCGGAGTGGTTGAATGCTGATGATTAAACACCAGGAGAGAGATACTGGTGTAGTTTTAACACCCACCCATAACAACAAGGAAATAATTAGTATTCTTGCTTCTCTTATTGAACTATAAGGAAGGACCCCAGTTATGAACCTTTTTAACACTACCAGTTGTGAATATGCCTGTGAATGATGTGTTTAATGCACCATTTAACCGAAATATGTATAGATGAAATGATTTAATGTCTGGGATTTGACTTCCAGTAAGTTGGAAGATGGAAGAGTGGGTGAGGCACAGAGGAAACCAGATTGGTTATGAGTTGATAATTGTTGACACTAGGTGGTGCATACACGGGGGTGCAGTATGCTGTGCTCTGTTTTTGTACATGTTGGAAATTTCCTCTGATAAAGGTTAAAAAAAAACTTGGGGGAAAATGTACCATTTAAACTCAGGCCAGAGCTAAATATGTGTTATATCAAAAACAGTGGAAAATATGATGTGGCTAAAGGTGAATTCAGTTGAATATCATAAGATTAGAAAGGTGTGGTACCGTTGTCCTAGCTGATTGACCTTTACAAACTGACTTTACCTCAGTTGGACCATCTGTAAAATGGGAATACTCTTTATACCTATCCTACTTCGTGTGTGTGTGTGTGTGTGTGTGTGTGTGTTCAGTTGCTACATGCTGTCCAACTCTTTGTGACCCCCATGGACTGTAGCTCACTAGCTCCTCTGTCCATGGGATTTTCCAAGCAGGAAAACTAGAATGGATTGCCAGAGCTTACTCCAGGGGATCTCCCTGGATCAGGGATTGAATCCACATCTCCTGCATTGGCAGGCGAATTCTTTACCATTGCACCACCAGGGAATCATAGGACTTCAAAAAAAATGCTATATAGCTGAAGATACTTGGAAACTGTAAATGTAACTCATTTCAGGTAGTGTTTATTGAGTATTCACTATACGCTCAGCACTGGGGATACAGTGGTAAATAAGAACAGGTCACTGCCCATCAGGGAACTGCAGAAAAGTAAACAAGAAGAATAATACAGTGTGGGGAATGCCATGACCAGGATGAGAACATAGTGCTGTGCTGCAGGAAGGCTTGGGCATGGCAGAAAGTGGTAAATGGTTAGGGAGGCTGGGGAGTGTGTATTCGTGTGTGTCTGTGTGTACCTACTTCCTAGAGGAAGTGATGTTTAGGCTGAGAACCATGGGTGCAGTACACATTCATCAGGCAGAGGAGAACAGAGTTGTCAAAGTGGAAAGAGTAACATGTATACTTGCCTTGAAGGGAAAAGAAAACAGCACAGAATGTGTGTCGAGCTTCCAGCAGGAAGTGGGAAAAGATGAGAACGAAGAAGAAAGCCGGGCCCAGATTAGGAAGGGCGTGTTGAGACTTGTTAAGGAGTTTGGATTTGAATTTGAGGGCAGTGGGGAGCAATTCTCAGCAGAGAAGGACATGATCAGATATGCGGTTTAGGGAAAGTATTCCAAGTTGCAGTGGGAGGAGTGGATTACAGATGACAGGTAACTGGAATTCAGGAGAGAGGTTGACAGAAATTTATATTGACTCTACCAGTAAATTTCCCTCCTCGTAGGTTCTAAACCAGTTAATGAATAAGGTGAGTCAGTGGATGGAAAATCAGAATATTATTTTTGCTTATTTTTTCAGTATGGATGTTCAGTTGACTCAGCACTGTTTATCAGAAAGATCATCCTTTCTGAAGATCACCTGTTTGTCAAAAAGGTCACCTTTGTCCTAATTTAAGTGCCTATGTATGTGTGGGTTCACTTCCATACTCTGTTCTGTTGGTCTGTTTGTCCTTATGGTCATTCTGTACTACTTTAATTACTGTAGCTTTGTAGTCAACCTTGATTTCTGGTACTGTAACTACACAAACTCTATTTCTCTTCCAAAAGATTTCCTGGGCTGTTCCATTTCATATAAATTTTCATACAAAATCAGCTTGTTAACCCCTACTCCCCAAAAAGCCTTCTGGATTTTGAATGGGATTACTTGAACTCTACAGATACTTTGGGGGGAGGGGGAGAGAATTGACACCTTTCCAATCTATGAACATGGTATGTTTATTTACATAGATCTTATTTTACTTTGTAAAAATTTCTCAGGTTATATATTTATGATCTGTGTCTGTTTCTCTATTTGTGTTATATTACAATGTTGTTATTGATGAAGGAAAATTTGGAGGATATAGATTAGGAGAATCAAATGGACCTAGCTATTGATCTCCAGAATTAGACAGACTCACTCACCCAGTCTCAGTGATGCTGGACTCAGGCAGACCCATGTGATGTAGAAGAGCCTGCTCCTTGGGGAACAGCAGAGATAGTCAATTTCCAAGAGGAGAAAGAAGAGCTGAGCTAAGCATGCTCGGTTTATTTTTTCTAAATTCACATATCAGAGAAGTCATTTCACTATCCCAGGAAAAGTGAATAGGGAGACAGAGAGTTCCAAGAGTGTTCAGTTCTGCCCAGAGGCCAAGAGTGTCCAGAGAAAATGTCCGTTTGGTCTCCCCTTTACATGGAAGGAAACATCAAGATAAGACAAACAAATTTTCTAACAGCTTTGAACTATTATTATTAAGTATTTGGGGGAAATATTTTGGAGATTGAATCAAGAAGTTTGATGGTATGTGGGGGATAAAGGAGAGGAAAGACTTGAAGAGAATGCCTTGGGCAACTGACTCCAGCAGCTGGATGGATGGCAATATCATTCCCTGATTAGAGAACACAGGAGGAGAAAGATATTGGGGAAGGAAGGTTATGGGGTCAGTCTTAGACTAGCTGCATTTTGAGGTCCTTGTGGGACCATCAAGGGAGGCATCCATCAAGCAGTTGGGTAAATAAGTAATGGGGAGAGAGCTGTGGGTGTGGGTTTTAGAGTCATCCACCTAGAGATCGGGTTGAGAGACTGTAAGAAGGCAACCTAGACAGGACTTTATTCTCATGAACATGGCTTATACCTTATCTCCCACCTGTGGACCAGAGAGAGAACTTCCTCATCAGGCTGTTTCCCTGTGACCCTGCTCTCGTCTCACTCTTTTTCTGAACGCCTTCTCTTTTCACAAGTCACTCAGGTGATCACTCCTGGCCAAATAAACTCAGAAAGATGTGTCAGGTATTACACCTGGGTAAGTCAATTCCAGATGCACAGGTGAGTCCCAAGACCTACCTAACCTGATATGTTTTGTTTTGTTTTTTTTGATGTGAGCCATTTTCAAAGTCTTTATTGAATTTGTTACAGTATTGCTTCTGTTTTATGTTTTTGTTTTCTGACCAAGACAGGCATATGAGATCTTAGCTCCCCATCCAGGAATCAAACCTGCACCCCCTGCATTGGAAGGCAAAGTCTTAACCACTGGACTGCCAGGGAAGTCCCTGATATATTTTTCTATAGAATAATTCTGGCTTTTTGGTACCAGCTTATTCCATGCTTAAGTGCCCTAGGTACAGCTAGTATTGGCCCCCTAAATTAATGGGAAAAGTAGTCTTTTTGGTCTGGGATCTTCAAATGGCCAGATTGGAAAAAATATTTTTCTAGGTTGGTTGTTTGCCCTATTGGATTCCCTATAAGAAGCTCCATGGTCTTCCCGTCTTAGTTGATTTCCATTATGATCTCTCTCTCTCTCTTGAAATGATTGTTTTCTTTCTTTTTTTTCCTTCTGTGTTCCACAAACTAGATATTGTGTTTGTATCAGTCTCTTCTTTAACTCTCATCATCTTGAATCTCATTTATAGAATCACAGGCATCCAAATTAATGCCTTGATAATATCAACATTGTAGCTTTTACTTGTAACAGAAAATTAGAATTAAAGTCACATGTAAATGAGCTAGCAATCAGTTTTTTTAATCAGCTAAATTGCAGGAAGAGAAATTTTAATATCATCATATATATCTCAGGTAGTCTTTTTATCCCTACTAGTAAAAATTCATCAAGCTGTATACTGATGTAAGATTAAAACATGTAAACATCTAAAGTGATTATCTTAGTTGCTTAAAAATGAGAGAGTTATGTCTCTAATCCTTTGAAGACTGTAGCTGTGGGGAATCCCAGGAGCTAATGATACAAACTTTGATTAATGAAACACAACTGGGTCAAACCTTGTCATGATTATCTGAGACCTATAGTGTTGAATGTCTTGCACAGTGGTTGAAGGATAAGATTTTGTGACATCTCTTAAGCAGATGAAAGACCTGTGATTTTTAAAAAGCAGATGGAATTGAGATGCCCACTGGTTGCCTAAGCTGAATGAAGTGTCTGGGATTTTCAGACTTTGCTTTATGTGTTATCTTTCCTAATTTAGGAAAGGTAAGAAGATTGGTGGTAAGAAAAGGGAACCAGAAGCAGTATACAGGGTTACTCTTGGACATAGTAGGTGCTGTTTAGTATTTTATGTGTGTTTCATGTATACTTTCTAAAACATTCAGATAGTGTATTTTCCATGAAATGTTTAATAGCAGCCATATGGTCACCAAGAATCACATTCCCAGGAGACCTTAAAATTGTGTTTTTAGGAATGTGGTGGTTATTAAGCATGAAGGTCAGAATTCCCAATGTTCACATCCTAATTCTGCCTCTTCCTGGGACAAATTATTATTATATCTACAAATTTAGATTCCTCATCTGTAGAATAGAATAGCAAGAAAACCTGGCTCATGTGGTTGTTAGGAGGATTAAGTAACACACACAAAAATGGGTCCAAGTGCCTGGCATAGAATAATCACTGAATTAACGTTAGTAGTTATTGTTACCCTTCTGGTTGTTAGAATAGGAATGCCTATAAATAGCAGTGCAGTCTCCAGGATCATGTCCTTAACTTTTCATTATGGAAATTTTAACACTTAGAGAAGTAGAAATAAATTTTGCTGCATCTGTGGTAGCTGTTTGACGTCACCAAGTCTTCAGTATCGGCCATTGGAAAGTAAATGCTGTGCAGAGGACGTGTGGGCACTTAAAATACTCTGTACAGCACGTCTTCCCAGGTGGCTCAGTGGTAGAGAATCCACCTGCAAATGCAGAAGACACAGGTTCGATCCCTGATCTGGGAAGATCCCTGAAGAAGGAAGTGACAGCCCACTCCAGTACTCTTGCCTGGGAAATCCTATGGACAGAGGAGCCTGGTGGGCTATAGTACATAGGGTTGCAAAAGAGTCTGACACGACTTAGTGACTAAACAACAATTCTGTATGATTCCATAATGATAGACACGTCATTATATGGGGTTGGCCAGAAAGTTCATTCAGGTTTTTCTGAACCATCTTACAGAACGAACTTTTTGGGCAATACAAAACATTTGCCCAAACTCATAGAATTGAAAAGTTAAGAGTGAACCCTAAGGTAAACTAGAGACCCTGGGTGATAAAGAGGTTCATTGGTTGTAACAAATGTATCACTCTTGTGTGAAATGTTGATAGCGAGGGAGGCTGAGCATGTGAGGAGGTACAGGGTATCTGGAAATCTCTGCACCTTCCTTTCACTGTTCTGTGAACCTCAAAGTGCTCTAAAAATAAGTCTAAAAAATGAAAGCAAGTCCATTATTTTGGACCCTGTCTTTGTTAGTCACCGTTGTATCTACAGTTCCTTGAAAATCATTGGTAAACTATAGGTGGCCTTCAATAAATATTTGTGACTGGATACATGAATATGTTTTGTCCTAATCCAACCATGAGAATAAAGGAAGACCCATTCTGTTTGGGGTCTGCTTAGCCTGGTTGTGGATTTACTCTTCCATTTGCTCATTAAGTGGCTCATTCCTTCATTCGCTGAAGCTTTATTGAATGTATTTTATGGATCAGCAGCGGCAGCTCTGAAATTTCTAGATAAATGAGCTAAGGAATGGCAATCCATTTGGAAAGGAATTGGCTAGGCAGCATGTCTGGATGCTGTGTTAGCATAATGTGTGCAGACTTTTCACCTGGCAGGTTGTTTGTTGCAGGGGCGAGGGGGGAGGGGGTGGGCAGCTCTGGTGTAGTTAACTGGAATGGAGTTCATACTTCCTCCCCCACATCACGCCTTAGATCAGCTGTCACATACAGGCCTCTCATTTAGCGCTTTGGATTGTCCCTACATGAGAGAGAAGTGAGTACATATTTAAAGTCATTCTGATTCAGGGGAAAAGGACTGGCAGAGCTATGTCCAAAGCATTAAAGACATTAGAGAGGAAGGAGCTGCTAACTTGCCTGGAGTCTGTGAGGAGGGAATAGTGTGTAGGGGAGATTTTTCAAGGAAAGTGACAATTGAGCCAAGTGTTAAAAGATACCTGGAGATTGATGGTCCCAGCAGTGTGTACAGGGACCAGGGGAGAGCGTGGTGATGGCCAAGGGCTGGGTCTGGCTGGACAGCAGGGGTCTTGGGGGCGGGAAGTTGCAGGAAAAGTGAAAGTGAAAGTCGCTCAGTTGTGTCCGACTCTTTGCGGCCCCATGGACTATACAGCCCATGAAATTCTCCAGACCAGAATACTGGAGTGGGTAGCCGTTCTCTCCTCCAGGGGATCTTTCCAACCCAGGGATCAAACCCATGTCTCCTGGATTGCAGGCAGATTCTTTACCAGCTGAGCCACAAGGGAAGCCTGAGTTGCAGGAAGGCCTGACCCTATTTCCTCAGGTCTGCCAGCCTACTCACAGGCTGCATCTCTGGGTGGGCTGGCACACTGGTGGAGGGGTTCTGACAGGCAGTGTGTTGGTCACATTGGCACTTTGGAGAGAAAACTGGGGAGGTGCTGGGCAGTGTGGACTGAAATGGGAGAGGAAGTAGCTGGGAGAGTTGCCAGTCTCAGGGTTCCGTGGTTGATGACTAATTGGCCAGGCACCAGGAACTTCTAGTAGCTCTTGGAAAGGGGCAGATGGGCCCACCTCATGCACACTCTTTGAGTTGGGCCGCTGTAGACTGGGTTGGCAGCAGAACTGACAGAAGAGCCAAGTTTCCTTTCAAAGAAAACTCTTTTGTGTGTTATGGAAAGCAAAATGCCAGGAGTCCGCGTTCGACTATCTGTATCAATAGCTAGGCTTAGGATGAAGAGATAAGAAAGTTAAGCTGAAAAGGCATTAAATACATTTATATACATATATATATATGTATATATATATATATACACATATATATGCAGATGTATATAGTCAGAACATCATCATTGTGTCTATAAATCACATATATACATTTGTGTATATATACATGTACATTCAGCAGGCTTATCTTCCTAATTAATTTTTTAAGAAAATTTTAATTTTAGAATAGTTTTAGATTTATAGAAAAATAGTGAAGATAATAAGAGTTTCCACATATCTCACTGCCAGTTTCCTCTGTTACTAGCATCTTACATGAATATAGTAAGTTTATCATAATTAGTGAACTAATGTTGCCATTAATTAAAGTCCATCCTCTTTAAAGATTTCCTGAGTTTTTACCTAAAGTCCTTTTTCTTGTCCTGGATCTTGTCCAGGAGACCACGTTACATTTGCTTGCCCTGGTCTCCCTAGGCTCCCCTTGGCTGTGACAGTTTCTCAGACTTGCCTTGTTTTTGGTAACCTTGGCAGTTTTACAGAATTTTGTAGGATGAACTCAAGTTGGCATTTGTCTGATGTTTTTCTCGTGATTTGACTGAAATGATGGATTTGGGGGGAGATCCACATAGGTGGAGTGCCATTCTCATCCCATCAGCCCACATGACTTTTCACTGGTGATGTTGACCTTGGTCTCCCAGCTGAGGGAATGTTTAGCAGTTCTCTCCACTGTAGAGCTGGTCTGTTTTTTCTCCTTTTCCCCATCAACTCTTTGGGAAGAAGTCACTGTACATGCCTTGCTTTTCACGAGTGGGAAGTTGAGCTCATCTGCTTCAGGGTGGAGTATCTACGTTAATTATTTGGAATTCTTCTGCAGAGATGATTTGTCTTGTCCCTCCCATCCTAATTAGGTTTTGATAAGGGGATTTCTTATCTGTCCTCTAAATTCAAAATGCTAATTCTGTGGCACATGCATCATACTTGCCATTTTCAGGCAAGTGACATTTCTCACATGTGTTTTCTTGCCTGATACATAAGCAGATCTATGCCTTATTTACTCAAGCAGATTGCAAGTTTCTTGAGGACTGGGACAGCATCTTATTCAAAGCCTTTACTACTGTAGGTAGTTAATAAATACTGAATAAATGGTTTTTGAATGAGCTCAATTTAAAAATTAACCATAGTTAATAACTGAAACCAGTTATCAGAATCTCCATACATGAAAACTGTAGTAAGATGAGGATACTATTGAAGTGAGCTTGAATTTGTAATAGTCGCTCATAGGGTACTTCCTGTGTGCCAGGCACTTTTCTAAGCAGTTTACATATATTACCTATTTAATCTGCCAGATAACCCTGTATCATTGTGCTATTATACCCATTTTATAGATAAGGAAACTGAGGTGAACACAGTCTAAATAAGTTGCTCAAGATCACACAATTAGGAAGTGGCTCAGCTGCATATTTGATCTTAGATGCTCCGGCTATAGAGTTGTGAACTCTTAAGCACTAGGCTCTGAAGTCATCACAATGATAATTAAAATGGTATCTCATTTAGGCGAAAAACAAGATTTCTATTTAAACACTTTATTCCTATCTGTTAGGATACTCCTGGTGACATGGCTGGCAGAAGTCTTGCTGTATTTTTCCTAAGGGAAGTGTTTCTATAAAGGCATGGCTGCTGCTCCTTCAGATTTTGTCTTTTTTTAATGAGTAATTTTTGTGTTTTACAACTATTTTATTTCTTTAAAATACAGGCACTCTCATGATGGGCATTTCATATACAAACCATATCTTAGACATCTCTCACTCCCAAATCATGTCATCTATTGAAAGATAGTGGGTTTTTTATTTTCTCTCTGACGTTTTTAACCAGAAGTGGTTGCCAAGTCCTGCCAAATAAACGCTCCTTGAGTGTGTTGCTTGTCCCATTGGTCACACCTGCGGGTCTGAGGAGGCAGCCTAGATTCCTGCGGCAACGTAGGCGAGGGAGGAGGACTTTTCGCGAAGCCACCCAAGCCATGAATCGGCCCTGGCTTCCTGAACCACAAACAAATGGGAGCTTTGTTCTCCCCGTTGCTCATTTGGTCCCAAGTATGACTCAGGGTTAGGCTGGGTCCTTCAGGCTCCGTGCCTTTGGCTGTTGGAAGGAAGTGGGAGGGCTGCAGGGCAGTTCTGGGACCTTTTCAAACTGAAAAGAGGAGGCTGCCTACATGATGGGAGAAGAGGTATTTCTTTTTTTTTTTTTTTTTCCCTTTTTTTCTATTTTCTCTTAGAGATGGAATAAGTTCCCTTAACTTGTATCTTACCTATACTATTCTCTAACAAGCTTTGTGATGAGTTTGCATTAGTAGGTTAAAATGAAGTGTTTGCTAGCTAGGATCCCCTGTGGAGGTGGGAGGGAGGTTGCTGTGAATGGGTTAAGGAACAACCTATAATGTGGAGGATTATTTTCTACAATCAGATGTGACACTGGAACTATTTGCTGTTTTAACCACCCCCCACCACTTTGGTCAATTTGGCCATTAATTTTTACAGATGTTTCTAATTTCTCTGTGTCTGGGGTTTTCCTGTGCTCATACTGCAGAGAGTAATTTGGATGGGCAGTCTGCACAAGCAGTAACTGTTACACCATGTCACCGAGATGTTTAGCAATTACAGATGTTTGTGTGGTAAACAAATGAGCTTGCTCTTCAGGTTAGCTCAGGAGAGAAGACCACGTCCACACAGAGTGAGCCAGCCATGGGGCGTTTCACTCTGGGGTGGGTGGCATGGACATTGGCGTTTTCCTAGTGAATGAAGAAGCTGTGAGTAGTGACTTCTGGGTGCTGTTGAATTGCTTTTTATTGAGGTAAAGATCTTTGGCTGATTTTGTAGTACTGGACATTTCTATTTGTTTGCTCATATACAGGGTAAAATAGAGACACTAAATTATTTGATTTTCTAAGAGTTTACAAGTAGTACGTAGTCTGGTTTCTCTTTGTGAGTTGTTCATATTTGTCTACCTAAAAGCAGAAGTCTGTCATTTTCCAAACGCAAAATAAAATTCCCTAAATAAGCCACAGGACAAGTAAGGCTTCCAATGTGTCATATGTCTTCCATATTCCTGTTTCTTGTTGCAAAAAAAATTTTTAAGGGACAAGTTGATGATATCTATAAAATATATCCCTCTATGTCTTTTTCTGTCAGCTCTAACATAATATTTTCACAATTACATAAAAAGGAAAATAGCATAAAAAAGAAAACACCATTTTAACACACTATTTTAAGAGTAGGAGGACTTCTTGAAAAGTTTTTTGAATGGTCTGTTGCTTGCCTAGAAGGACATGAGTGCAGGCAGCAGTTGGCTAGAATAAAAAATGTATTCATCTGCACTGGCTTGAAAGAATTTTCCTATTGAAAGATATCTTAAATTTGCTGATTATTCTTATCACTGGATGTCACTGATCTGAGTTGTGAAAAGTAAAAATCAGAATTAGGTATTTATATGCAAAATTCAGATGGTGACTCTTCATTTGGGAAATGAGTAAAAGCTTGATGAAGCATAAGTTGGAAAAGTCTTGGTGATGGCCTCTCTGGCTCCATCAGATGAGGGCCTGGAGATGGGCCCCTTAAAGGTTAGTGACCTGTACACTACTCTTTGCACTGCTGAGTGCCCCCCAAATCCTTTGCTTACTTGTTTCTCAAAATGGAAATAGCTCTGTTATTCCTCTGCTTATAGAAGCTCTTTGCAATAATTATTATAATAATAACAACTCAAAGTTAAAGAATATGAAGAAACAAATAGAAATTGTCCTTAATTCTATAATCCAGGAATAACCATAGTCAACATTTTATATGCATCTTCTAGACTTTTATCTGATCCTGAATGTGCATGTAGCACACGTCACTCTTCATACAATAATGAGGTCATATTCAATGTCACCAGTTTTTAAAACTCAATATGAGTTCTCCTTTTCTGTCAGAGAGCTGTGTGATCATTCATTGTCAAGATGCCCCACCATCTATTGAACCATTCCTGTGTGATAACCATTTAGGTTGCTTCCAGATTTTTGCTATTAAAAATAACATTTTGTATATGCATCATTGTACCTTCTCTGATTATTTCCTTTGACTAAATTTTTAAAAGAGGAACTTCCAGATTATAGTGTGACTTAATTCTGGTTGTTTTTGTTTTAAATGAAAATAACCCAAGTAAGTATATGATTTTAAAAAATTCCAACAGAACAAAACCAAGACTGTCTCAATCCCACAGTTTACTTTACTTCCCAGTGGAAATCCCCCATAAGAGCTTTCTGTGTACCCTTCTAAAAGTATAAAATCTTTTCATTGTGGTAAAATATATATAACATGACACCACTTTATTCCTTTTTGAATGTACAGTTCAGCAGTGTTAAATACATTCACATTGCTATACAACCATCATCACCATCTATCTCCAAAACTTTTACGTCTTCCCAAACTGAAAACTTTGTGCTTATTAAATGCTAACTCCCAGTTCCCCCTCCACTTAGCAGTTACCTTTCTACTTTCTTTCTTTTTCTTTGACTACTCATGTGAATGGAGTTATAAAATATTTGTCCATTTGTGGTTTATTTCATTTAGCATAATGTCTTCAAGGTTCATCCATGTGCCTGAATTTCCTTCCTCTTTAAGGCTGAATAATACTCCATTGTATCGGTAAATCACAGTTGGTTTAACTATCCTTCTGTTGCTTCCCTAGTGGCTCAGAGGGTAAAGAACCTGCCTGCAATGCAGGAGACCTGTGTTCGATCCCTGGGTCGGGAAGATCCCCTGGAGAAGGAAATGGCAAGCCACTCCAGTGTTCTTGCCTGGAGAATCCCATGGACAGAGGAGCCTGGCAGGCCACAGTCCATAGGGTCACACAGAGTCGGACATGACTGAAGCAACTTAGCACGCGTGCACACACACACACACCCTTCCACTGATAAACAGGTTGTTTCCCTCTTTTTACTACTGTGAATAATGCTACAATGAAGACTGCCATACTGATCCCTACTGTCAGTGTTTTGGGGATATATCCCCAGGAGTAGAATCACTGAATCATCTAGTAATTCTCTTTTTAACATTAGAGGGAACCTCTGTACCATTTTCCACAGTGACTGCAGCATTTTACATTCCAACCAGCAATGCACAAGAGTTTCAGTCTCTCCATTTGCTTGCCAACACTTGTGATTTTCTGTTTGTTTTTCTTTTTTAATAATAGCCATCCTATTGGGTATGAAGTAGTGTCTCATTGTGGTTGGGATTGGTGTTTAACGTGTGTTCGTGTTGCCTATCACTAAAAGGAAAGGATATTATTCTTCTCATCTTAGAATAATGAGTTGAGAAAAAAGTCTTCTGAGAATCCCTATGAACTAGCAGATCAGGTACATGATCCCAAGAGATTGTAAAATTGCTTCAAGGAAGAATTAGTTCCCCCTGTTCCTGTGGCTTCTGCAGAACAGATGAGCAGAGAGTTTTGGTGGTTGCTGAGCTTCAGAGGTTTAAGGGTGACAGGTTTATGAAGAGTGGATTCAAAGCCATTATTTTGAGAAAAGATGAATTTCTCTTTTGTGCTATTTTAATTCTATCTAAAAATTTTTATTGGAGTATAGTTTCTTTACAATGTTGTGTTAGTTTCTGCTGTAAAGCAAAGTGAATCAGCTGTATGTGTGTATATACATATACATATATACATACATATATATATATATATATATATATATATCTCCTCTCTTTTTTTGGATTTCCTTACCATTTATGTCACCACAGAGCATTAAGTCGAGTTCCCTGTGCTATACAGTAGGTTCTCGTTAGTTGTCTGTTTTATGCATAGTAGTATATACATGTCAATCACAATTCATCCCACTCCTCCTCCCCCCCCATACTATTTTAATTCTAAATGATAGTACTTGTTTCATCTTACATTTTGGGGAAAGCAGTTTTATGATTGAGTTTTCTGTCTTCACGTTCTGCTCTGGAATTCCTTGGGGACAAGAGATGAAAGTCCTTCCTTTCGCACATCATTTGCCAACATGTTCATTTGCTTCAGTGGACATTCTTCAGTGGGGTGGGCTGAGGTATCTGTAAGTATTTCATCATGCCCTGTTGTATTCATGTATTAACAATTATTTCATAATATTTATAGTCCTAGAGTTTGCAGATACTTTTGGTTCCTGAAGTTCAAGGTTTTAAAATTTTCTGTGTGGCCGTTAAAATGATCATGCTTCAATACCTAGCTTGTCTTTTTCTCTCAGAGATTCTCACTAGTTGTTAAATGATGTTCTAAGCAACTAGATTTCAGTGAGATGTATTAAGTGTAATGCTCTCTGAAAGGGCTTCCCTGGTGGCTCAGATAGTAAAGAATCCTCCTGCAATGCAGGAGACCTGGGTTTGATCCCTGGGTTGGGAAGGAAATGGCTACCCACTCCAGTATTCTTGTCTGGGAAATCCCATGGATAGAGAAGCCTGGTGGGCTACCGTCCATGGGGTCACAAAGAGTTGGACACGACTGAGCAACTAACACTTTCACTCTGGAGGCTTCTCTGGTGGCTCAGATGGTAAAGAATCTGCCTGTAATGGAGAAGACCCAGGTTCAATCCCTGGGTGTGGAAGATCCCCTGGAAAAGGGAATGGCTAGCCACTCCAGTATTCTTGCAACTTTAAAACAACCCATTCAGCTTACTTTGCATGGTGGTCTGTCTTTGCTTACATATAAAAAATTTAGATCACAGAGATCATTCAGTTAGTCAACAAGCTGTTTTGTAGTTTTCTGTGGCATTCAAGACCATTTAAAAGGTGTGAGATGAAGAAAAAAAAGTATGAGATGACAGTCTTATTCTCAACTCAGGCTCTTCATGTCAGAGGCCAGATACTAAATAAATACATAACCATAAATGCTCTAGAAACCATGGAAGCATAATTATAATAACCCCTACTTACACCTCTAATAGTGATGTCTCTCTCTCTAAACTTGGGCTACAAAATGAACAATTTACAAATTAAGAGTTTTCCAGTATTGACTTAAAAGCCAGTTCTTCATCAAAGGACCATGGTTAAGTCATTTCACAAATGGCCTGTGACTCAGGAGTGTCACCCCAATTAAACTCATCCTTGAATTTTTAGGAAGAAAATAAGCAATATTTGGAAAATTGAAAACAGATATTTGGGGGTCTCTATCATTTAGAAGCTATATTTATGTTTTGCTCATTTAAGCTGAGGATGTTAGAAGTGATAAAGATGGATTTACTGCCTCATTTTCTTTTTCTTCTTTCACTTACTAAGCATTTTCACCCGCCAGTGATTTTAATATGTTTTGCTCCATTTGTTTTGGTAGCATCTGCTCAGTCTGTTCTTTTTATTTTGATTTCTTCGTTGGATTTCTCATTTTTTCTCTTCACCAGAGGCAGCTTTTCTGAAACTTCTTGGGTACCTTTTCTAGACTGTTAAGAAAAATTGATAAGATATAAAATGTCAAGACTTTAGATCCTAGAATTGTTCAAATATGTCCTCTTGGGACAGTGCCTAGCACTGTCTAGTTACTGCATTGGGAGAGCTGGATACAGTTTATGTCTTATATGTCTCAATTTTAGATTTTGTTTCTTTTGCTTCAAACCCCAGTATCCTCTCTGCATTCAGGTGTTGTTAGTAGCAGAGAAAGTAAACTTGCTCAGAATTTAGAATTCTATTTTTTCAAGTGATGTGAATACAGATACTGCTATTTTTGACTCAGATGAGGCCGAAATGTTACAAAGATGGTAACTCTGTGCCCATGCATGGGTGTAATCTGCCTAAGCAATGCATGTCATGTTGTCAATTTGCAGCATAGAGGTGAGCAGAGCATAATTAATTCTTACAGTGCTTACAGTCAAGTGTTATAGGATTGCTAACATTCTGGTGTAATTTTTGCATTCATTGCCCAAGAGCTCAAACAATTCCAGGTTTTTCTGACTAGAGCCTTCAGTCTTAGGTCATTAGGCAGGAGAGGAGAAAAGCGGTCCAGGTAAGAGAGGACAAGGGGTCTTGAGAAAATTCATGAGAAACCAAAAGACATACAGCTGGGTCAGGGAGACATCACAGTACTAAAGTGGTTTAATAGGGCCAAAGAGCAGTATGTTTGTGTGAAGCCCAAGCCTGACATTAGTCTAAAAATTCTGTGTGAAATGAAGACCTAACATGGGTTGATGATCTTGTCATGAAACTGAATGACTAGAAAGAGGAAGGGGTACTCTAAGAGGCGATGACAGAAAGCAGTGAATGAAGAAGGTCAGGAAACTGGAACTCAAGGGATGATTTGGGAGTGTGGAGTAGTGTCAGTCCTTGTGGCAAAGAGAGAAGGATAAACAGAGTTGAAGAATTATGTTGGGGTTAATGGTTGACCATTCTCTGGTCCCATTGATGGATGAAAAAAAGGGAGTCCCCTTTAATTTGAGACATGGTGGCCAGCTTGGAAATAAGAGAGAAATAGCTTCCCAGGTGGTGCTAGTGGTAAAGAACCCGCCTGCCAATGCAGGAGATGTAAGAGATGTGGGATCGATCCCTGGGTGGGGAAGATCCCCTGGAGAAGGGCATGGCAACCCACTCCAGTATTCTTGCCTGGAGAATCCCATGGACAGAGGAGCCTGACAGGCTGCAGTCCATGGGGTCACAAATAGTCAGACATGACTAAAGCAACTTCGCGTGCATGCACAGCCAACAGTGAGCACTGATCATTCTTCCTTGTCCTATGATGGGAACTGTGTGGAAATCTTCCCCTGAAAGTCCCTGTAGAATTGGATAGATGCTCATCTGAAGACCACCTGTCTGAAAGAGATGAAGTATAATAACTTGGGGGTAGGGAATAGGTTATAAACTCCAGAAGTGCCACCACTGGCCTCTGTCCACCGTTGTCAACATCCTCCGTGAATCTGTATTGTTTTTTCCGTGCCGAGCCTATAGCGAGTCTTTGTGGAAGGCACAAAGAGGAATTGCTGCTCTCGGGAACTCAAACGTGGAGAGCACTGAAATAAACGTTCTCCATTGTAACAGAAAAGGACAAGGGATTGCTAAAGACCAGAAAATGCATCCATTGGGTATTTTGCTGTACACATTGTCTTCCCCACACTCTCATTAAAAAAACAAGATATGCCTTTAGAAAATAACGTATAACTGCAAAAAGTGCCATTTAAGAAAGCACATGATTAAAGTAGGTGATTTCATGGTTTTTTTCCTTCTTTTTAAAATATTTATTCATTTTTAATTGAAGGATAATTGCTTTACAATATTGTGTTGGTTTCTACCATACCTCAACATGAATCAGCCATAAGTATACATATGTCCCCTCCCTCTTGAACCTCCCTCCCACCCCATCTCACCCCTCTAAGTTGTCACAGAGCACTTGTTTAAGCTCCCCAAGTCACAGAGCAAATTCCCACTGGCTATCTATTTCACGTATGGTGGTGTATGTGTTTCCATGCTACTCTCTGCATTTGTCTCACCCTCTCCTTCTCTCTCTGTGTCCATAAGTCTGTTCTCTATGTCTGCGTCTCCATTGCTGCCCTGCAAATAGATTCATCAGTACCATTTTCTGGATTCCATATATATGTGTTAATATGTGATATTTGTTTTTCTCTTTCTAACTTATTTCATCATATAATAGACTCTAGGTTCATCCACCTCCTTAGAACTGACTCAAATCCATTCCTTTTTATGGCTGAGTACTTTGTCAACAAAGGTCAGTCTAGTCAAGGTTATGGTTTTTCCAGTAGTCATGTATGGATGTGAGAGTTGGACTATAAAGAAAGATGAGCACAGAAGAATTGATGCTTTTGAACTGTGGTGTTGGAGAAGACTCTTGAGAGTCCCTTGGACTGCAAGGAGATCCAACCAGTCCATCCTAAAGGAGATCAGTCCTGGGTGTTCATTGCAAGGACTGATGTTGAAGCTGAAACTCCAATACTTTGGCTACCTGATGCGAAGAACTGACTCATTTGAAAAGACCCTGATGCTGGGAAAGATTGAGGTCAGGAGGAGAAGGGACGACAGAGGATGAGATGGTTGGATGGCATCACCGACTCGATGGACATGGGTTTGGGTGGACTCTGGGAGTTAGTGATGGACAGGGAGGCCTGGTGTGCTGCAGTTCATGGGGTCACAAAGAGTTGGACACGACTGAGCTACTGAACTGGACTGAACTGAATATTCTATTGTATACCACAGCTTCTTTATCTATTCATCTGGTTGATGTACATCTAAGTTGCTTCCTTGTCCTAGCTATTGTAAATTGTGCTACAGTGAACATTGGGGTACATGTGTCTTTTTCAGCTGTGGTTTTCTCAGGGTATATGCCCAGTACTAGGATTGTTGGGTCATATGTTAGTTTTATTCCTAGTTTTTTTTTTTTAAAGGAATCTCCATACTGTCCTCTTTAGTGGCTGTGTCAATTTACATTCCCACAAACAGTATAAGAGGTTCCCTTTTCTCCACACCTTCTCCAGCATGTTTTGTTTGTAGATTTTTTGATGATGGTCATTCTGACCAGCAAGAGGTGATATCTCATTGTAGTTTTTATTTGCATTTCTCTAATAATGAGCAATGTTGAGTGCATCTTTTCATGTGTTTATTAGCCATTTGTATATCTTTGGAGAAGTGTCTGTTTAGGTCTTCTGCTCACTTTTTGATGGGTTATTTGTTTTGTCTGATATTGAGTTGCATGAGCTGCTGGTATATTTTGGAGATTAATCATTTGTCAGTGGTTTCATTTGTTATTATTTTCTCCCATTCTGAGGGTTGTCTTATCACATTGTTTATAGATTCATTTCCTGTGCAAAAGCTTTAAAGTTTAATTAGGTTCCATTTGTTGATTTTGGGCTTTATTTCCATTATTCTGGGAGGTGAGTCATAGAGGACCTTGCTGTGATTTATGTCATATGATGTTCTGCCTGTGTTTTTCTCTAAGAATTTTATAGCTTCTGGTCTTACATTTAGGTCTTTAATCCATTTTGAGTTTATCTCTGTGTATGGTGTTAGGAAGTGTTCTAATTTCATTCTTTTACATGTAACTGTCCAGTTTTCCCAGCACCGCTTATTGAAGAGACCATCTTTTCTCCATTGTATATTCTTGCCTCCTTTGTCAAAGATAAGGTGCCCATAGGTGTATGGGTTTATCTCTTGACTTTCTATCTTGTTCCATTGGTCTGTATTTCTGTTCTTGTGCCAGTTCCATATCGTCTTGATGACTGTAGCTTTGTAGTGTAGTCTGAAGTCAGGATGGTTGATTCTTCCAGCTCCATTCTTCTTGCTCATTATTGCTTTGGCTATTCAGGGTCTTTTGTGTTCCCATACAAATTGTGAAATTTTTTGTTCTAGTTCTATGAAAAATGCCATTGATAATTTGATAGGGATTGCATTGAACGTGTAGATTGCTTTTGGTAGTATAGTCATTTTCACAGTGACTATACTATATTGACTCTTCCAACCTAGGAACATGGAATATCTCTCCATCTGTTTATGTCATCTTTGTTTTTTTTTTTCATCAGTGTCTTATAGGTTTCGGTATACAGCTCTTTTGTCTCCTCGTGATTGTTAGTTGCTCAGTCCTCTCTGACTCTTTGTGACTCCATGGACTGTGGCCTGCCAGGCTCCTCTGTTCATGGGATTCTCCAGGCAAGAATACTGGAGTGGGCAACCATTCCCTTCTGTTGGGGATCTTCCTGACCCAGGGATTGAACCTGGGACTCTTGTATTTTAGGTGGATTCCTTACCATCTGAACCACCAGGGTGGCTTAGGTAGATTTATTCCTAGGTATTTTATTCTTTATGTTGCAGTAACAAATGGGATTAATTCCTTAATTTCTCTTTCTTATTTTTCATTGCTATACATTCCTATATATTCCTAGTGTATAGGAACGCAAGTGATTTCTGTGTATTGATTTTGTATCCTGCGACTTTACTAAATTCACTGATCAGCTCTAGTAATTTTCTGATAGTATCTGTAGGGTTTTCTATGTATAGTATCATATGTTATCTGCAAACAGTGAGAGTTTTACTTCTTCTTTTCAAATCTGAATTCATTTTATTTCTTTTTCTTTTCCAATTGCCATGGCTAGGACTTCCAAAACTATGTTGAATAATAGTGGTAAGAGTGGGCACCTTTGTCTTATTCCTGATCTTAGAGGAAATGCTTTTAGTTTTTTACCATTGAGAATAGTGTTTGCTGTGGGTTTATCATATATGGCATTTATTATGTTGAAGTAGGTTCCTTCTATGTCCATTTTAAAGAATTTTTTAATCATAAATGGGGTGCTGAATTTTGTCAAAGCTTTTTCTGCATCTGAGATTATTGTATGGTTTTTATCTTTCAATTTGTTAATATGATGTATCACATTGATTGATTTGCATATATAGAGGAATCCTGCATCTCCAGGATAAACCCAATTTGATCATGGTGTATGATATTTTTAATGTGTTTTTGGATTCTGTTAGCTAGAATTTTGTTGAGTATTTTTGCATCTATGTTCATCAGTGATATTGGCCTGTAGTTTTCTTTTTGTGTGATGTCCTTATCTGATTTTGGTATCAGGGTAATGGTGGCCTCGTAGAATTGAGTTTAAAAGTGTTCCTTCCTCTGCAGTTTTTTGGAAGAGTTTGAGAAGGATAGGCATTAGCTCGTCTCTAAACATTTGACAGATTTCACCTGTGAAGCCATCTGGTCCTGGGTGTTTGTGTTTTGGGAGATTTTTGATCAGTTTCAGTGCTTCTCATTGGCTTGTTCATATTTTCTGCTTCTTCCTGGTTCAGTCTTAGAAGGTTGAACTTTTCTAAGAATCTGTCCATTTCTTCCAGGTTGTCCATTTTGTTGGCATATGCAGTTGCTCGTAATAATCTCATATGATCCTTTATATTTCTATGTTGTTTGTTGTAACCTCTCCTTTTTCATTTATAATTTTGTTGATTTGATTCCTCTCCCTTTTTTCTTGATGAGTCTGGCTAATAGTTTGTCAATTTTATCTTCTCAAAGAACCAACTTTTAGTTTTATTAATCTTTATTATTGTTTCCTTCATTTCTTTTTCATTTATTTCTGCTCTGATCTTTACAATTTCTTTCCTTCTACTAACTTTCAGGGGTTTTGTTTTTTTTTTTCCATTTGTTTTAGGTGTAAAGTTAGATTGTCTGTTCAATGTTTTTCTTGTTTCTTGAGGTAAGATTGTATTGCTATAAACTTCCCTCCTAGAACTGCTTTTGCTACATCCCATAAGTTTTGAGTCATTGTGTTTTCATTGTCATTTGTTTCTAGGAATTTTTTGATTTCCGTTTTTATTTCTTCAGTAACCTGTTAGTTATTTAGAAATGTATTGTTTAATCTCTATGTGTTTGTGTTTTTTTTTTTTTTCTACAGTTTTTTTCTTGTAGTTGATATCTAGTCTCATGGCATTGTGGTCAGAAAAGATGCTTGATATGATTTCAGTTTTCTTATATTTACTGAGGCTTGATTTGTGACACAATGACAGATGTGGTCTATCTTGGAGAATGTTCCAGGTACACTAGAGAAGAAAGTGTATTCTTCCGCATTTGGATGGAAAGTCCTGAAGGTATCGATTAGGTTCATCTGGTCTAATGTGTCATTTAAGGCTTCTGTTTACTTATTAATTTTCTGTTTTGATGATCTGTCCGTTGGTGTTACTGGGATGTTAACGTCCCCTACTATTACCGTGTTACTGTCAATTTCCCTTTTATGTCTGTTAGTGTTGGCCTTATGTATTGAGGTGCTCTTATGTTGGATGCATAAATATTTAAGATTGTTATATTTTCTTCTTGGATTGATCCCTTGATCATTATGTAGTGTCCTTCCTTATCTCATCTAATATTCTTTATCTTAAGGTCTATTTTGTCTGATATAAGAATTGCTACTTTGGCTTACTTTTGATTTCCATTTGCATGGAATATCTTTTTCCATCCTCTCACCTTCATTCCATATGTGTCTCTGGGTTTGAAGTGAGTTCTCTTATAGACAGCATATATATGGGTCTTGTTTTTTTATCCATTCAGCCAGTCTGTGTCTTTTGGTTGGAGCATTTAATCAATTTACATTTAAAGGAATTATTGATATATGTGTTCCTATTGGCATTTTCTTAATTGTTTTGGGTTTGTTTTTTGTAGGTCTTTTCCTTCTTTGTGTTTCCTGCCTATAGAAATCCCTTCAACACTTGTTGTAAAGCTGGTTTGCTGGTGATAAATTCTCTTAACTTTTGCTTGTCTGTAAAGCTTTTGATTCCTCCATCAATTTTGAATGAGATTCTTTCTGGGTAGAGTAATCTTGGTTGTAGATTTTTCCCTTTCAGGACTTTAAATATGGCCTGCCATTCCCTTCTGGCCTGCAGGGTTTCTGCTGAAAGATCAGATGTTAATCATATGTGGTTTCTCCTCTGTGTTACTTGTTGCTTTTCCCTTGCTGCTTTTAGTATTCTTTCTTTGTGTTTAATCTTTGTTCATTTGATTAGTATGTGTCTTGGCATGTTTCTCTTTGGCTTTATCCTGTATTGGAATCTGTGTGCTTCTTGGACTTGATTGACTATTTCTTTTCCCAGGTTAGGGAAGTTTTCAACTATAATCTCTTCAAAAATTTTCTCATACGCTTGCTTTTTCTGTTCTTCTTCTGGGACCCCTATAATTTGAATGTTGGTGTGTTTAATTTCCAAGAGTTCTCTGAGACTATCCTGATTTCTTTTCATTCTTTTTCCTTTATTCTTCTCTTCAGCAGAGAGAAGAATTTTTTCACCATTCTTATTTTCTAGCTCATGTATCCATTCTTCTGTCTCAGTTACTTTGCTATTGATTCCTTCCTGAGTGTTTTTAATTTCAGTAATCGTATTGTTTGTCTCTGTTTGTTTATTCTTTATTTCTTCTAGGTCCTTGGTAAATGTGTTAATTGATTCTTGCATTTTCTCCATTCTATTTTTGAGGTTTTGAATCATCTTTACTAACATTACTCTGAATTCTTTTTCAGGTAATTTACCTGTTTTCTCTTCATTTATTGGGTTTTGTGAGTTTTTACCTTGTTCCTTCATTTGCACAAAATTTCTCTGTCTTTTCATTTTTTTCTAACTTACTGTGTTTGAGGTCTCCTTTTCCCAGGCTTTAGGGTCATATAACTTCTTCCTTTTGATTTTTGCCCTTGGTGGGGGAGGGTGTTCCAAGGATTTGTGTCAGTTTCACGTTGGGAGGGACTTGTGCCTGCATTCTGGTAGGAGGAGGCAAGTTTTTTCCCCCTCTGGTGGGCAGTACTGTATGCAGTACTGTGTTTTGAGGTGGCTGTGGGAAGCCTATCTGCTGATACTTGGGTTTATGTTTTTGTCTTGCTTGTTGTTTGGTTGACGCATCCTGCACTGGGTATTGCCAGTAGTTGGGTGATGCCTGGTCTTGGATACAGGTGGAGGCCTTAGTGGGAGTTCTCACTAATTAATACAACCTAGAAAAACATCTATTTCTGCTTTATTGACTATGCCAAAGCCTTTGACTGTGTGGATCACAATAAACTGTGGAAAATTCTAAAAGAGAAGGGAATACCAGACCACCTGACCTGCCTCTTGAGAAATCTGTATGCAGGTCAGGAAGCAACAGTTAGAACTGGACATGGAACAACAGACTGGTTCCAAATAGGAAAAGGAGTATGTCAAGGCTGTATATTGGCACCCTGCTTATTTAACATATGCAGAGTACATCATGAGAAACGCTGGACTGGAAGAAGCACAAGCTGGAATCAAGATCACCAGGAGAAATATCAATAACCACAGATGTGCAGATGACACCACCCTTATGGCAGAAAGCGAAGAACTAAAGAACCTCTTGATGAAAGTGAAAGAGGAGAGTGAAAAAGTTGGCTTAAAGCTCAACGTTCAGAAAACGAAGATCATGGCATCTGGTCCCATCACTTCATGGCAAATAGATGGGGAAACAGTGGAAACAGTGTCAGACTTTATTTTTCTGGGCTCCAAAATCACTGCAGATGGTGACTGCAGCCATGAAATTAAAAGACGCTTACTCGTTGGAAGGAAAGTTATGACCAACCTAGATAGCGTATTGAAAAGCAGAGACATTACTTTGCCAACAAAGGTCCGTCTAGTCAAGGCTATGGTTTTTCCTGTGGTCATGTATGGATGTGAGAGTTGGACTGTGAAGAAAGCTGAGCGCTGAAGAGTTGATGCTTTTGAACTGTGGTGTTGGAGAAGACTCTTGAGAGTCCCTTGGACTGCAAGGAAATCCAACCAGTCCATCCTAAAGGAAATCAGTCCCAAATATTCATTGGAAAGGCTGATGCTAAAGCTGAAACTCCAGTAATTTGGCCACCTCATATGAAGAGTTGTCTCACTGGAAAAAATTCTGATGCTGGGAGGGATTGGGGGCAGGAGGAGAAGAGGACGACAGAGGATGAGATGGCTGGATGGCATCACTGACTCGATGGACGTGAGTCTCAGTGAACTCCAGGAGTTGGTGATGGACAGGGAGGCCTGGCGTGCTGCGGTTCATGAAGTCGCAAAGAGTCAGACACAACTGAGTGACTGAACTGAACTGACTGAGGATCAGAAGTTCTCTGAAAGTCTAGTGTCCTGGACTCAGTGCTCCCATTCCAATGGCTCAGGCCTGATCTCTGACCAGGGAACCGAGATTCCACAACCTGTTTGTTATGGCATTAAGGGGATTAAAGCAATCATACAAAAATAAAAAAATAAACTATAATCAAAAAACAAACTCCAGACAAATGGTAAATACAAGATCAGACAAGTAATACCAAAATCAAAGGAACATACACACACACAAGAAAAACCAAAACAGTACAAAGAAAAATGAGTACAAGAGTGACCTGGTGAGTGAAGGAAACCAAAAATGATATTGACCAATTAAAAACAAAACTAACTAAAACTCAAACTGGAATACAATACCAAAGCAGAGTGCCAACTGGGGAATAAAGGAAACCAAACAAAACAAAGTAACAAACATGGTTAAATAAAGAAAGAAAAGGAAAAAAATAGAAAAACAAAGTTATATAGGAGTATATTAAAAAGGTTTGTATATATTAAAGAATAACTACGGCAGGAAAAGAACAGTAAGAAAAAAAATTTTAAAAAGAAAAAACCCCATAGAACTACAGAAAGCTAATGTAGAAGTAGATTAAAGAGGTATATAAAGGAAATAAAAAGTGTGAGTTTTTTAAAAGTTCTCAAAAGGTTAGATAGAGTTAATAATAACAGTAATAAAATCAACAGTGACAGAGAAAAAAGAAGAAAAACAGAACAAGTCAAAATATCAGAATAATAATAAATGTTTTTCTTGGACCTCAGCTGTCAGCATCCTTTCCCTCTCTGTGAGTCATAATCCACCTCTGCCTCCCTAGAAGGCCATCCAGTACTGGGCTGGTCTCTGGACCTGCTGTCAGGACAACTCAGACTCTAATCTGGCCCTATTTGCTGCATGTTCTTGCCTCCAGTGTCCACAGCTGCCAGGGCGAGAAGGCATTTTCTTTTGTGGAAACTTTCATTGTCCTTTTGTATATTCCATAGACACAGAGTCTGCCTAGTTCATCATGTGGATTTAATCTGCATCTTGTCCAGCTGGTGGAAAAGTTTTTGATTCTCTTCCTTTACCACACTGCCCCTGGAGTTCAGTTGTGTTTTTATCTCCACTTCTGCATGTGGGTCATCCACAGGAGTTTGCTCCTGAGGTTGCCCTAGAGGACTTGGGTCTGCCCCAGTGAGGACCAGGTGTGGAGGATTGCAGCTGCTTGGATCACAGGGGCCCTGGGAGCACCAGGTACTCAGGGGAGCTGGTGACCATGGGCATAGGAGATATGGCACTATTAAGGTTTTTTCTACCCTCTGGCAGCTCTGTCCTAGTGAGGATCAAGCATGGAGTTAGCATGGCTGCTTGGATCTCAGGGACCCTGGCAGCGCCAAGTGTGCAGGGATGCCAGTGGCTTCAGGTACAGGAGTTCTGGCACTATTAGAGTCTTTATCTAGCTTCTGGCAGCTAGCCTTACAAAGGCCTCCCTGCCTGGCTGTTCCTTCTCTGTTGCTTGCAGCAGTCAATTCAGTCACTCAGTCGTGTCTGACTCTTTGCAACCCCATGAACCACAGCACACCGGGCTTCCCTGTTCATCACCATCTCCTGGAGCTTGCGCAAACTCATGTCCATTGAGTTGGTGATGCCATCCAACCATCTCATCCTCTGTCGTCCTCTTCTCCTCCCGCCTTCACTCTTTCCCAGCCTCAGGGTCTTTTCTAAGGAGTCAATTCTTCGCATCAGATGGCCAAAGTACTGGAATTTCAGCTTCAGCATCAGTCCTTCCAATGAATATTCAGGACTGATTTCCTTTAGGATGGACTGGTTGGATTTCCTTGCAGTCCAAGGGACTCTCAAGAGTCTTCTCCAACACCACAGTTCAAAAGCATCAATTCTTCAGCGCTCAGCTTTCTTCACAGTCCAACTCTCACGTCCATACATGACCACAGGAAAAACCATAGCCTTGACTAGACGGACCTTTGTTGGCAAAGTAATGTCTCTGCTTTTCAATACGCTCTCTAGGTTGGTCATAACTTTCCTTCCAACGAGTAAGCGTCTTTTAATTTCATGGCTGCAGTCACCATCTGCAGTGATTTTGGAGCCCAGAAAAATAAAGTCTGACACTGTTTCCACTGTTTCCCCATCTATTTGCCATGAAGTGATGGGACCAGATGCCATGATCTTAGTTTTCTGAATGTTGAGCTTTAAGCCAACTTTTTCACTCTCCACTTGTACTTTCATCAAGAGGCTCTTTAGTTCCTCTTCACTTTCTGCCATAAGGGTGGTATCATTTGCATATCTGAAGTTATTGATATTTCTACCAGCAGTCTTGATTTCAGCTTGTGCTTCATTCAGCCCAGCATGTCACATCATGTACTCTGCATATAAGTTAAATAAGCAGGGTGACAATATACAACCTTGACATACTTCTTTCCAAATTTGGAACCAGTCTGTTGTTCTATGTCCAGTTCTAACTGTTGCTTCTTGACCTGCATACAGATTTCTCAGGAGGCAGATCAGGTGGACTGGTATTCCCATCTCTTGAAGACTTTCCCGCAGTTTGCTGTGATCCACCCAGTCAAAGGCTTTGGTGTAGTCAGTAAAGCAGAAGTAGATGTTTTTCTGGAACTTTCTTGTTTTTTTGATGATCCAACGGATGTTGACACTTTGATCTCTGGTTCCTCTGCCTTTTTAAAATCCAGCTTGAATATCTGGAAGCTCATGGTTCATGTACCATTGAAGCCTGGCTTGGAGGATTTTGAGCATTACTTTGCTAGCATGTGAGATGAGTGCAAATGTGCAGTAGTTTGAACATCCTTTGGCATTACCTTTCTTTGGGATTGAAATGATAACTGACCTCTTCCAGTCCTGTGGCCACTGCTGCGTTTTCCAAACTTGCTGGTGTACTGAGTGCAGCACTTTCACAGCATCATCTTTTAGGATTTGAAATAGCTCAACTGGAATTCTGTCACGTCCACTAGCTTTGTTCGTAGACTTAAGAGAACTGTTTTTCCTCCTGACACTTGCTGTGACACTACAGTTTGAATGAATGAATGAATAAAAATGGCAGCCAAGCACAGAGTGAATTGAACTTTTGCTCTAATGGACCAGAAATTTTTCTACAAAAAGGTTTCTCTTAAAAGTGTATTTATTCCATCTGTCCACACCCCAAACTTGAATCTCATATAAAAAAAAGTCAGGCTTGGTTTTTGAAAGGTAGCAAAATCAAAGTATGTTCACATTAAGTGAAGACAGTTGGTAAATAGTTGAGAAAAGAAGATAGCTGTGAAATCTGTGTGATTATAAGGGTTTGATATACTTAAGTCAGTAGTTCTAAGATCAGGGGGAAAACAACCAGACCTCAAAATCTGGGAACCAGAGTTCAGTCACATTTTGTTTTTCTACCATTTGAGAAACTATTTGTAATAATTACTTTGGTTTGTGTTTAAAAAGAGTTTTTGCTTATGAAGAACTGATAGAAAACTGAGAGCAATTAAGCTGTGGACCCTGTGCAAATAGGTCACACCCCTTAAACCAGTGCTTCTTCAAATACTGGGAAGTGAGAACTTGATAAGGAATCATTCATTAAAAACAGTTACACAGTTAATTCAACTCTTTTCAGTCCCTTTCCCGTGTATAAATAGGAATTCATGGGTTTAATTAGAAGAGCAAGAAATATATTTTTTACTTTGAAAACATTTGATAAAATGACTTGATACTTTTTATGAAACAACATTAATTGAAAATGACTTTATATCATCCACTTAGTCACTGATGGATAACTATAAGTAAAGTGTGATGATAAATGGCCAGGGATGCTCTGTATGGGTGGTATCTTGTGAGTTACCATCATGACTCATTTTACATCTGTTCTTAGCATCCTTACTGATGACTTGGAAAAGGAAATATAATGACACACTAATGGAAGCTGCATGTGATTTCTAGTTAGGGTGTGTTGCAAACCAAGTCAGACTTTAAGAAAGGCATCAATAATGTGAAAGGTAGGCCATTCTTTCTACCTATGTTAGTGTGTGCTGTTTTCTTAAAACTTTTACTCTAAAAGTAATCACTGGTTTGTAGAAACACTGGATAGTATAAAAATATATAGCCAATGGGAATTTCCCATATGACTCAGGGATCTCAAACCAGGGCTCTGTAACAACTTAGAGGAGTGGGATGAGGAGGAGGAAGGTGGGAGGGAGGTTCAAGAGGGAGGGGACACATGTATACTGGTTCATGTTGATATGTGTCAGAAACCAATATAATTCTATAAAGCGATTATCCTTGAATTGAAAAAATTTTTTAAATATACAAGAAAGTAAAAAGCATTATAATTTAATCACCCTGGGGTCCACACTGTTGACATTATTTTGTATTTGCTTTCACTCCTTTTGCCATGCATTTTTAACTGGTTGAGATCATACCACATGCATAATTTTTTTTTACACACATGATTGTGTATCTTTTCCACTCAGTATTATATATGATTTCCCATGTCATTGCAAACTTTCAGTAGACATCTCTCTAGAAGGCTATGGAATGTTCAGCTTTGAGGCTCTAGTTACCTAGAAGATCTGGGAGATCTGGAATTGGATGGTTGCATTGATTCCTGTCAATATTGTATTTAAATCTCCCATATTATAGCTAAAAACACAACACTGTCTTGAAAACAGAGATAAAAATAACAGAGGAAAGCCGTTTTGCCTTGTGGGATGGGCTGTGTAGCAGTAGGCATTCCACAAATGTTTGCTGAATTTAATGTACTACCTATAGGATCCAAACTGAATACTATTTGTCCCTTCCTTCCTGGTATTGAAAGAAGCCTTTAAGAGCAGCATTTGGCAGTAAAGCCTGGCCCCTTCCAGGAAGAGGCCTGTGAATCCATCTTTTCATGTGTAAGTATCTGTCAGCAATATCCACTAGCATATTTGGAAATCTGTACCACATGAGTTTATGGTCTCATTCAGCCACTGTTTCTTCACTGCCTTGGGAGGAGTATCAGTTTGGCCTGGCAATTTCAGATTTCTTCATCCATTATTGAATGGTTGCCAAGCTTTGTGAAAGATGGCTTGGGGTGATTTTCAGTGGTGGTGTGTTTACTCCTGAGTATCAAAATGCTCAATAAAAGGCTTTCTGTTCTCTGACAACAGGCCGTTTTCCCCAGACACATGCCTTGTTGTTTTTCCATCGTTAACAGTAGATAACAGTTTGGGAGCAGCCAGAAGCAGTTGGCGTGGGCTTGAACTTGGGGGGCTTCTGGCCACTCACTGTTGGGCACCACCTTAACCGAAGCCTTATTGACCTGAATGCTCTGTTTTTTGTCGGCTCTGGTCCTTGTGGTTTCTCCTGTTTGTTCTGTCTGCCTTTCCTTATAGGCAGTGACTATATGGTGATGGCTGTTGCCCTTCTTCCTTGATCTTTTTTCAGAATGATTGCTTTCCTCTGAGCCTGTCTCTGCTGTGTGACTATCTTCTATAAGTTGTTCATGCTCTTCAGTCCCCAAGCAGAGGAGCGGGACAATTAACCTGCTGTTTTTCAAAGCTGTTGTAATTGAAACAGTCTTCCTTTGTAACTAGATTCATGAAGAGGCATTATGATGATTGATTTTTTTATTTGGTAAAATTCAATAACAGTAATAATGGTTATATACTTTACATATATTTTTCCATTTAATCTTCCTAGAAGATCTATGAGGTATCTATTATCTCCATTTCAGACAAAGCAACTGAGGTTAAGTAAGTTGCCCAGGATCACATAGTTGGTAAGTCTGATCTTAGAGGGGATTCCTATTAATACTAATTCACTCTTAACCACCAGATGCGATCATGAAAGGGAAAACAGGTTGATTTGTTCCATTCTTACATCCCTTGTACCTAGAAAGTGCATCTTACACAGGACTTCCCCATAAATCTAAATTTTTTTTATTGTTAATATTTTTTAAAATTTTTTGGCCATGCTGCCCAGCGTGTGGAATCTTAGTTCCCTGACCATGGATTGAATGTGTACTCCCTGAATTGGAAGCGTGGAGTCTTAACCACTGGACTGCCAGAGAAGCCCCCAAATCTAAATGTTTTGGATGGATGTTGAATTTATTGTTGGCTGAAGTAAATTACGAATATTTCGTACCTCCAGTGTGCAAGACACATCACAGAATACAAAGATTACCACAATACAGCCCTTGCCTTCCTGTCTTGCTTATTATCTCAGTCTGTTAAACAGATACATACATCAGTGGCCATAATTACAAGGCAGAGAGTAGTGAATGCTATTCTAGAGATTCAAAGCAAGTTCAGTAGGAATAGAAAGAAGTGGGAGAATTCCAACAGTTGGCATCTAGGATATTTTTATGGAAGGCACAGAATTTGGGTTCACCCCTCATTGTTAAATATCTTTTTTTGTTGTTAATATCTTAATAACTAGTCATTAAACTACCCTGAGTTTAATTGGATCTCTTTTTGAGGACCTCCATTCTTGGAGCACCTTGGGGTCATCTTTCTAAGTATTCAGCTCTACATCTAGAAAATGTAAGCAATGTGTACCTGACCTCTGGATGTGCTTATAAGTCCCTGTTTTGCATAAGTATGTGATGTGAACTCATTCTTTCTAATAAAATATAAAGGTAGTGTCATTGAGTCTTTAAGCTTTGGTGCAGTTTTCTCTTCTGTTCTTCTGTAAAATCGGGGAGCCTAGTTGATTCCAAAAAGGAGTAAGTGTTATTCTTTGGGAATCTGTAGAGCAGCTGATGAACATAAGGAATGAGTCCTACAGGATTTAAGCCAGAGCTAGTAATATTTACATTAGCCAGATTTAGAGATTGTCTTTATGGAGACAGTCGGTTATCTTTCAGAGAAGTGGAAAGAGTCTTTACTGGAAGACTGAGGTGAGTTTCTGGATAAAGATGGGTTTGTTCTGTAACTCACCTCACTACATGCTGTCTGCACCCTTAATGATTTTGTGGTTGAATATTAAATAGCAGGATATCAGAGCCTCATGAGCAATTTTTTTTGCCATTCTAGTCAGTATTCCTTCATAGAGAGAGGCTGGTAGAGAAAGAGCAGTATACCCTAAGCCTTTGTAAAAATTGTGATAAAATATACATAACATAAAACTTACCATTTTAACCATTGTTAAGCGTACAGTTCAGTGACATTAAGTACATTCACATTTTTACACAACTATCACCATCAGCTGTCTGTCTCCAGACCTCCTTTCACCTTGCGAAACCAAAACTCTGTACCCAGCAAGTCTCCCTTCTTCCTGCCCCAGCCCCTGGTGGTCACCATGCTACTTTTGTGTCTCTGTGATTCCTACTATTTTAGGTGTCTCATATGAGAGGAATCGTCTAGTATTTATCCTTTTGTGATTGGCTTCTTTCACTTAATGTAATGTCTTCACAGTTCATCCATGCTGTATCATATGTCAGAATTTCCTTTTTTTTTTAAGGCTGGATAATCTTTCATTGTATGCCCTAGCCTTGTAAGTAGCAATTTTACTTGAAAACCAAGCAACAAAACATTGTTCCAAGTATTACCTCTTTTCTTTCTTTTCTTTGATGGGGTGGGGGTGGGGATTTTGAAATGTTTATTTTAGAAATACGTAAAACTAAAATGAGTACTCCAACAGCTTACAGAGAAGAAACAAGAAGCTACATGTTTATAGATTCACGTTTGCATGAATATTCTTACCATGATTCTAAGACCCAGAATACCTAGAATAGAGGACATTACATTTTGATTTGAAAAATACATAATTAAAAAATTTTACATGTACAAAATATGACTAATATCACTTTTAGAACAAAGCAAGCTGCTTCTAGCTTGTCAGAGTTATAAGGAAACCAGTAGTGCTCATACTGATTGGTTATTAGATCTTTATGCCAGCAATATAAATACATTACAGAGCTTCCAAATGTTTTTAAGGAACTTCCTGAGAAATTAAAAGTGTGTCCTAAAGTACATAGTGAGACCTTATTGGTGACACTGAAAATCAGGTATCAGTTGGTCACAGTTTTCATGATGATGCCCCCAAAATATAGGTCAGCTTTCTAAACCAGCTCCGCCTGCTTTGTTATTTATTATGGACTTCATAGCTTATTAACAAGCTTAGCATAGCTTATTAACTTATTGTGACTGAAACTGTTTCATTTCCTTTCCTTCCTCTGAAGGACAGAAAAGCTTGTCTGGAAATTTCTTTTGGGGGAAAGAAATTTCCCATTTTTGTCTCTATCCTAAGACATTTTTGGAGACATACTTGACTAAACTGTTTACTTGAAATTTGTTAGATTAGAAAGATTCTTTTTCATATGTGTCAAGAGCTTATGTATTTTTATGTTTTTTTTTTAATCTTTTCAAATGGTAGATGGATTGATGTTTTAACAGTAAACTAACTGTTCAAAACTATCACAGACCTACTATTTTTTCACTGATGTCACCACACCAGCATCAGAGACTTGAGAAACACATCCACTGTGGTTCTTCTCATTGGGATAGATTTTCCACCATGCTCCTCTGAACCTCTGTTTCCAGCTTTTTTGCCTCTCTAGTGAGGGTCTGAATTTAACGTTCTTCTTATACCATTGGCACTCAACATCTCTGTTGAATCCGTATATGTTGACTTAAGAACATAACAGAGTTTGGGTGTTTTCCCATCTGTATACACACCAATTCAGTCACTGATTTATCCCCGTCATGACTGTGGAGTATGAACATGTTGGCAGTCTATGTGTTTCTCCAACCTCTCTTCTGCATCCTTAGTTTCACTGCCTCAGTTGGATCATTGTGTCAACCTCCTAAAGATCTCCTTGACTTTCGCGTGCTCTTTCTTCTTCATTCCTCCCGGTGCCACCAGATCACTGGTCTTAAAGTCAAAAATGTGATCAGACCATACCTCTGCTTACTCCCAGTTGCCTTTAAGATAAAGCACAGACTGTAACATTGGCCCCGTTTATCTTGCTGACCTCCTGGTCCAGGCATCTCCCCCTCCCTTCACCCCACCTGCAGGATCCCCTCTTTGTCAGCCCCATTCTGTGCTGTGAAGCCCCCATTCTCTGCTTACCTTCTTGCCTTTGCTCCTTCTTTTCTTTAGCCCTAATGCTTTTTCTACCATTTTCTACTGGGCAAATTCCTACTCATCTTTTAGAATTTAACTCCAGCCGTCGGACACGACTGAAGCGACTTAGCAGCAGCAGCAGCAGCATCACTGCTCTGAGACTTATTTTCCCATGTAGAATTGTTAATGGCTCTTTTTTTCTCTTTTATATATACTTATATTGTCATGTTTATCCCTTTGCACTGTGGTTCTTGGTTAATTAGTATGTCTCCACTGCTAAACTTTGAACTCATTAAAGATCCAGGCTTGGCCCATCTGATTTTTGTAAACCCAGCTTCCAGCATGGATCATGGCTTATGGTTGTGTTGTTGTGCTCTATTGCCCAGTCCTGTCCAACTATTTGCAGCCCCATGGGCAGTAATCCACCAGGCTCCACTGTCCATGGAATTCTCCAGATAAGAATACTGGAGTGGGTTGCCATTTCCTCCTCCATGGGATCTTCCCAACCCAGAGATCAAACCCACGTCTCTTGTGTCTCCAGCATTGGCAAGCGGGTTCTTTACCACTTCACTACCTGGTAAGCCCCTGATGTCCCTGTAATAGTGGTCAAAGTCAAATGTTCACTCATGGTGGTATTTCTAGAAAAGAATGCTAAATAAATGAACACGTGAGTGAGTGAAAGAAAGGAAGGGAGGGAAGAAGGAAGGAAGGGTGAATGAAGGAAGAGTGATGGAGCACTTTAAAGATAGAAAGGAATACTGAATAATACTTTGCCCTCAAGTATCTCATACACATAAAAATGTCATGATCACATGTCAGCTGCATGTCAGTAGAATACATTTAGCTAGCTGGACTTTAGTTGCACCTTAGAGGTGAGATGGAATTCAGATATACTAAAGGAAAAGATGCTATCCCAGGTAAGGGGAATAGCCTAGACTATGTTGGGACTGAATAAGTCAAAGTACTGTAGAGCTGGGAAGGATCTTGTATGCTCATTGAATTCATACAGCTGCTTGATTAGAAAATTAGGACTTGCTCCATGTATGTGTAGGCAGTTTCTTATTAAAGCCCTGGATAAACGTAACTCAAACTGGCCCTGTGATATTCCCTGCTGCCCTACCATCTTTCTACATTCTTCTTAAATTCTCTAAATGCATCTAAAAGGAAGGTATTATTAATCAAAAGATAAAACTAATCCTCTGGTAGAAGAAAGGCGTGATTCCCTTTTATGTGTCCTAACAGCAGAAGAGAGTCTTTTGAAAGCATAATGGTAAATTGTGTTTTGCCAAAGTAGTATGTGAAATGGAAATTTACTTTGGCTTGTTTATCCTCTTTGAATAAGATGTCCTACAACAAAATAGCAGGCAGGCTCCTCTCTCGGGAACAGTGGGGGTAAAATAGAAATAGCATTTTCATATACTGTCAGACGTTTGGAGAGCTGCCTTCTATGCTTTTAATGTTGTCTGAATGTACATCCTCCACCTCATTGAGTGCTTAAGGTTTTGATTCGTTCTTTAGCACTGCATTTCCCTAGCATGAGTGGAAGCCTCTAGTACACCTTCAGAAAGTTATTTTGCTTTGACAAAGAGAAAATCCAGCCCATCCCATTAATGCATGTATTGGATGGTTCTTTCCAGTTTTTTTAGGGCATGGTCTCCTGAGGTATTCAAAAAGCAAACAAATGAACCAAATGATCAGATCCTGGCAGAAGTTACAGTGCATGATAAATTCTAGAATTTGGCTCGTATTCTCAGGTACATCTTTCCTGCTGATGCACACATGTGTCTCAGAGAGAGAGTGTGTGTGTTTAACATACAAATATAAAACAGACTTCATATAAGCACATTCAGTAAAAGGATAGATACTAACGTTTCTATTGGACAAGTTGACAGAGTAAACCCTGGAAGATTTAATGGAAGCATCTAAGATGGGATTAGGTGTCTTACAGTCAGAGAAAGTTTGCTCTTTGTCTAAGAGCACAAGAGAAAGATGCCAGCCATGGAGAGATCTAGCACGTTGCAGCGATTAGAAGTAAACCCTCAAATTTCTTCAGGACTTTGGGAATTTACATGAATAGCCATTGAGAAACAGTATATATTCTGAGTGTTTTTAAGTAGATATAGTATGGGGTGATGGTGGAGAGTGATTAAAATTTGAGTCTACAGGAGATCCAAAGAAGCGACTTGAATTGGGGAATAGGACCGTTGTCTAGAAAACTTTCAAAATAGTCCCTGTGACAGAAGCTAAGTCCATAGGCTGGGGTCAAAGAGGAAGGGATGAATCTGAAAGCAGGAACTGGGTGGTGGGTTTGATATGGAAAGGTACAGTAAGAGAGTCAAGGGTGGGTTCCAAGTTGTGAGTCTAAGAGACAGAGAGGATGAGGCAAGAGAATTTAGGAAGCAAAGGTGGTAATGTTCTCACCCAGCTCTTCCATAGCTTGCTCATTCTTGCGATGTGTCGACAGGTATCAAAGAAGTGGGATGTGTTCACATAAATTTAGAAAACTCCGAAATAATGTTAAGGATAAAAGTACACTGTAACTACAGGACTTCTTCGAGCCCAAGTATTCTGTGTTTCCCACATTTACCAAATTGTGACATTAGGTGTTGAGGTGCTGAGTTGGTGTGTTGGTGGAACATCTTGGCAACACGTTTTGGAAAATTATTTCAGAACAAGAGAATGGGGTGTGTGTGTGTACACATACATGAGTGATAGTGACCCCTCCAAGTGAGAGTCCTTTGATCATAATAAATAGGAACTTGAGACAATGTGAGGGAGCAAGCAAGGAAGAGTATTTGGAAGTCACAAGCAGAGAGAGGTCCACCAGAAACCTGGCTGAGATTGGGTTCTTCTTTATGGCAACCAATAATTAATAGGAGATTGGAGTCATGTGCATGAGAACGAGGGAGTGAGACAGGGGCCATAGAGGGCCAAGAATAGAATCTGCTGTTATCAGAAACCAGGCTAGAAGAGCTGATATGTGACAGTGACAAACAGCAGGACTCCAAGAGGGGTCTGGATTGTCAAGGAGGACGGCTCCTTTCATGTAGCTCTTGTGATGTGGTAGGATGCTAATGGTAAGGCAAAGGCGGAGGAGATGTCGTCCCCAGATTTCTGGCTCCATTCAGTGAGCACTTCCTGACCCTTTACTTTGTGGAGATAAGAGAATAATTAACATCTAGGCTTTGCTCTCAAGGAGGGCACTGTTTCTGAAAAGAAAGAAGGAGAAAAGCAGTTAAACTTCAAATACTTCTAAAGCAGCTGTGAATCTGACAAGGTCTTTAACTCTGGTTGGGCCGGGAGGTTTCATGTAACTTGACTTATCACTAACTTTTCAAGACAGCCAGGGAAATACACATTATGTGAATAATTGTAAGTCTTAAGCCCAACATCATAATCAGAAGATTACTTTTTACATTTTATCTTCTCTTGTAGCCAAGTTTGAAAGAGATTCACATGAAGCATGTCCCTTTGGAGATGTCAGAATTAACACAGTGGTATGTGAGGTATTTCGAAAGTAACCTCTGTCCCTAGGATGGAGGTCCAAATATATATTTTTCCTACTGCACTATGCATTTGATTTTTAGAATTTTGAGTTGTATTGTATTCTGGCATATCTTCTGTTGAGATCAAGTCATTTAAGCTGAGCCAGTCAAAGGTGGGTGAATTGACAATTGTTAATGTAAATTTCCCAGCGAGTTAAAAAAAAATCTTCTATTAAAAGTGCACAGATGCTCTGTTGTATGGACACTCTTTTGTACTAGTTCTCTTCTGGCTCAGACAGTAGCTGGCTGCTCACAGGGCTTCTGCCCTGCTCCTGCCTCTCCCTGCTGAGCACCGAGAAGACTTCATAATATCATCAGTCATAGATGTTTGTGAAAGGAGCCTGTAAGAATAAATTAAAAAGGTAACAGTGAGTTTAAATAGCAGTTTATATATCTCTCTGAGTTATGGTGGGAAAGGAAAGCTGAAAGGTTGTGGATATGGTCATATACAGACACTGTTTTGTCTCTCTTCTCACCGTGACCTCCCATGGCCTGTATCTTGACCAGGATTTGGGCTGACCATGCAATGGGTGGGCACCCCTCAACACACCACTCTGGAGAACCCAGGGAATTGCTGATTCAGTGTTTGCAGGGACATTCAGCATCCTCTTGCCTTTTCGTCTGCTTCACTGCTTCATGTGTTTTGGATTTAATAAATCTGTACTGAACAGAAAGGGAAAGTACTGTCAGATACTAGTGTAATAAAATTAATGCCTTCAAAGAGCCATCCTTGATCTTGTATCTCACCAGCTTTTTGAAATGTCATCTCTTGTGTTTGGCTTTGTGTAAACACTTGAATGCTGTCTCCATTTAGCTCCTCAGAAGATCACCCTTTCCTAGAATAGCCGCCAGAAAGCCTAGTCTTCCCACAGTGGGGCTCCACTAACTGCTAGGATGTACAGAGCTCTCTCCTTCCTCCCCTTGCCCCGCCAACCTGGTTGCCTTTGTGATTTCAGTTTTCTGTGATCGTGCTGGAGAAGAGACTTCCAGAGGTGAAACTTAAACTTTCCTCTCCTTAGCATTGTCCTATAACTGGAAATTTTTTTGCACTCAAAGGAGCTTGCATCTGAATTAGAATAAAGTCAGAGGAGTGATTTTTGTGCTTGGTTTGAGCGGGATCCTGGTCTCAGGCTCCAGCAGTTGCAAAGAGAAACAGATTATTAGTCATGAGGGAACCGGATTCCACTTGAGTCCAATCCAGTGATTGTGTTTCCTACAAGCATTAGTTTCTTCATTTTGGCACAGAAAAGAAAAAAAAAATAACTAACTTCACTAACTGAAATCATATGTGAGTTATCTGTCCTGATGTTCTATTACCAAAATCTTGCTGAGCTGGAAGTGTATATGATGCTCTTACTGTTCACAAAACTCCCCCGAAACTGTGGTTAATACTTTTGTCAAGAGAGCTCACAGGTGAGGGACTTCTGATATTAACTATTCAAAGGACAGAATTTTTTGAATTACTTATTTTTAAAAATCAGGCTTTAATTGGAGTTTAGGGCGTGACAGGAGCGACAGAAGTTGACACCAACTTGGTGATGACTGTGTGTTGAAGATAGTCACCATCTGTAGAGCTTCCCCCTCCATACACGTCAGCTCCAGACATACATCCACTCCCAGACCAGCAGTGGCCTCTGGGTTGGGGGAAGTCAGACCAGAGGCACGTGGATGTGGATCCTGGGAAGTCTTTAGCCACAGCACAGAATAGAGGAGGGCACATGGCCTGAGCTATGGAGCAGAGCATGGGAGTCCCTCCTTTGGAAAGTGAAAGTTGCTCAGTCATGTCCGACTCTTTGTAACCCCATGGACTATACAGTCCATGGAATTCTCCAGGCCAGAATACTGGAGTGGGTAGCCTTTCCCTTCTCCAGGGGATCTTCCCAACCCAGGGATCGAACCCAGGTCTCCTGCATTGCAGGCGGATTCTTTACCAGCTGAACCACAAGGGAGGCCCCCCTCCTTTGGAAGGTGCTTGATAAAGTGAGCCCATTTGCAGATCTCTTAGAAGATGGAAGAGCTGCATCCTGAGCAGCATCAGCACAGCCCATAAGTGTAGGGCCCATACTTGCCCGGCATAAACCATCTTCTTTGTGATACCCAGGAGGGCAGGAACTCTGAACTCGGCTGAAGAGGCCAAAAGTGGAGATCCTGGATGCTCATCCACATCCTCTACCGCCTGCTAAGTGGATGAGAGATATATGGATACAGTTCCCCAGTTTTTCCATTCACATAAACCTGCATGGTGGCTGACCTTCAGTTACATAGGACCCTTGTGTGCACTGGAGCTGGGCATTGTTCTCATGATGTGTGCCCTTTAAAATCTAGGGTTTCCATTCATGTTTAGTCCAGATGTTTTCAGAGGTAGGGGAAGCTAGAAGTCTGGTGAGAAAGAAGTATTTCACTACCTTTTGTCTTTCTTCTTGTATTTAGAGGAAGAGTAAGGGACAGAGGTTCTCAGATGGGGTATTTGGAAAAGGTGTAGGGTGTTTGGGGTGGACACAGTGATGAAGGACCACTCTAGGCTATTAACTGGGCAGGAGCGAGGGTTGCTAACTTCCCTTGAGCGTGTGAGAGTCTTGTCCAGTGAAGAAACCTCCCACCCCAGATGCCACTGAAGAGCAGCAGGGCTTGGCCTTCCCTGAAGGTTGGTGCAGTCATGGGGATCTACACACCTGGTCTTCACGGTAGTCTGAGCCCAGGGAGGCTAGATATAGTCTTCCATTTTTGCTTCAAAGCCATCTTACTGTCCATTCATTCATCTGCTATCCATTCATTCAACCTTTCAGTTCTCCTTTGGTGAAGGGTCTCGTGGCCACCTGTACTCCCCTGGCCCCCACCCACCATCTCCCTCAGTGATATTGTCACCTTGTCTGCTCTGTTAAACTTCATGTGTTTTCTGAAGTGACTCATTTACTGGCAATGACAAGTTCTTATGCCAGTAAGACTGGAGAAGGGGAAGGCATTTGGTGGAAGGAGGTAGAGAAGAAAGGAAGAAGAGCAAGAAAGATGTCTTATAATTTGTCTAGGTTTGAGACTAGGCACCCAAGCTGTTAATCCCAGGAACAGGTAATTGGTTAGTGCTAATGGAATCCTTTTACATCGAGGTTGGTGGTTGTCACACTTGAATGTACATCACAATGCCGTGGAGGGTGTGTTCAGACAGAGACTTCCAGGCACCATCCCCCGGCTTTATGACTGAGAAAGGCTGGGCGGGGCCTGGGAATTGGCCTTCCTGACAGTCCGCAGATGAGGCTGGTGCCATGGGTCTGGGAGGCAAACTTCTCTAGGTCTGGGTCCTAGAGAAAAGAGAGGTTCCTGGAAGACCAGGCTGATCGGGGAGGAGCTGGCATTCCTCTCGACCTTTAGTCAGGGCCCATATGAGGAAGAAGAAAGAAGTTAAGATGTAGCACCCCCAGAAGATGATAGCCACGTCAGCTTCACCACCACCCCAATTCTGGGATCCATGCAGAGGCCAGTGTGCTGTATTTTCTGAAATACAAAGAAAAAAAAAATAGATTAATCTTTGCTTTCTTATATCTTTCTGTTCAGAAGTAGGTGTATTTAACTGGTGGCCTTTCTTGATGTCCCTTAGCTTGGTAAACTGGGATATCACTGGTAAACCAAGACATCAGAGCTGGAGGGCGACAATTCCTTTCATTACCAAATAAGGGGGAGTCATAAAAATACACAACCTGTGAAGGCTTCTCTAAAGGAAGGCATCTGGCTTAAGGCCCAAACCATTGGATGTCTGATTTTTTCAGGAGTGGAAGCCAAGTCAGGATTGGGCATTATGTTTACTGCTCTGTTTTCCTAATTTCCTCTCTCTACTGTCAGCAGTAACTAAAGGATTCATTGTTTTTTTTTTTTTTCTTCTTCCTAATTTGTTGACAATAGTGTTGCTTGATTCTGGTCCCCAAAAGGGAAAACCAGAGAAAGGGAGAGAGATTCTGTTGGAAGTGTGAGCAGGAATGCGGCTAACACTCTGAGAGCCTCTATTTTTATTGTCACTTCCTGACGTTTCAAGATAATTCTAAGAACAGTTTTTCATCAAATGTGACCTTATGGCCAAATAACAACCAGCTTTTTTCGTCCTTGACGTTTTGTCAGAATCACACCATGTTATTAGTTTGAGTACTTAGCGGTGGTTGAGGAGCGGCATAATATTTGGGGTTTCATTTCTTATCCAATATAGAAAGCCCCGTGGCACTAAATAAAAATGTCACCGTGTAAAATTTAAAGGCTTTCTGTCACAAATGTTTTTAAAAATTCATGAAGGGCTGAGGATTAGATTTATCTTACCCTCTTTCTGTGATATATTCATATTTAATGTTAGTTTCAGCATTTGAAGCATGAGGAACTTTTTTGAATGAAAAACTGTGGTGAACCAGTTGTATCTGAAGAAGCAGGCCACAGGGTGGTGTTTGAATCGTGCAGTTTACTCCCCTTCATGTGTTCAAGGGGGCCGATATGCTTGGTTTTCCCAGTGGCTAGACTTCTGCCTGGGAAAAGCCCTCGTTGCTGGAGAGGTTGCCGCACGTGGCTACTTGGCTCTGACAGCTGTTTCCCTGCGTCAGGGGCTGTTTTCCTTGGGCATTAATCCCCAGCACACATATGTGACGGCGGAGGAGCAGAGTGGGGCCAGACCTCCTCTTTGAAACTCTTGTTTTTCTTCTTTGTGGCTTTGAGTCGCTGAGTTGCCTGTGTTTGGGGGACTATCTTTAGTCAGAGACAATATCCAGTCTTCCCTGTGGAGGGTCCAGAAATAATGAATGACAATAGAATTAGCTATGAATGAAGAGAAGAAAACGAACTCAAACTCATGTATTTTTTAAAAAATTGCTAAGTAGATGTCTTGGGTCTGCAGCATTGGCCTTACTCAAAACCCTGGAGGGTTTGAAAGCTGGTGAGGAGGAAGGGAGTTGTTGGCCCTGCTTGTTCCACCTTCAGGGCAGACAGACCTACCTTGGAGGACACAAGCATGCTTCCTCTCCCCGCAGGTTGGCTCGTAGGTGACTAGAAGGAGACGCAACAAGGCACATTTGTTGTGGACTGTGGCTTCTACCTGTCCTTCACCTGTCCATCATCAGTCTGTTCTTCTGTCCCTCTATCCCTCCATTCCTCCCTTTTTTCTGTCCTTTTGTGCTCTCCCTCTTTATGCTTTTCTTCCACGCTGCAAATACTTTTAAGCACCTGCTCTGGGCCATAGATTGAGCCAATTTCTCATAAAATGAGGGGAAATGTACCTGTTTTCTCTGCTGAAAGTAATCAATCTTTTAATAAGAGCCAAGGAAGAATGGCAATAAGAGATATGGCTTGCCTACAAGGATAAAGCCCTTTTGAGCTGGTTTTCCCACTTACTTGTCCCTGAGGTCCAGACCTAATTGAAGACAGGCAGCCATTACCTAGAACAGTACCAAAACGTAAGTGTGCGGTTTGGGGGATGAGCTGTGAGCTTTTCGTCATCATGATCTTGATGTTTTTATTCCTTTGTTTAATGCAGAGAATAATCTTGATAAGTAAAAATCATCCTTTCCCCCCTCAGACTATTGGCAAGAAGTTACCTCCAACTGCAGCAACTCCAGATTCATCAAAACCAGAAATGGACAGCCGGACAAAGGGTGAGTTTTCCTTGTTTATCTGTTTTATGTTTGAAAGCAGTGAATGGCTTTATGATCATTGAGCCACTTTTGAAAAATTCTTATATAATCTTAATGGCTTTTTAAATAGCACATTAGGGAAAAAATGCACCCAGATAGGTTTCATTGTGTTCCACCAGTAGGGTGGGCACGAGTTCGATTCAGAACTCCTCGATGGAAGAAGATGCTTTCCTGCCATTTGTTTCTCACCTGCTTGCAGAGCCAGGGCTTATCCATGTATACGTGGATCCATCTGCCAAGTTGAGGAGTCAGGAAGGTTTTAGAAAATGGCAATTCAAGCAGTGTCGAGATTCATAGGCCGTCAAGTCAGAGAGGCTTTATGTTTTAGCCTAACCACTCAACAGACACTCCCAAATCTTGACTCCTCAGCACAGCTCTGTTGTATTCCTATAGTTACAAGTGTCTGTCTTCTGTCGAGCCAGATATGCTCTTCCTGTCATTTTTACCCATCGGTTCTAGTCTCTGGGTCTATATTGATTTTAGCCCATTTTTCTCCTAACAGTCTTTTAAGTATTTGAGGATAATTGCCCCCCCCCCAACCTTCCCAGCGGTCATTGCTCCCCATCCTAGAGTTGTCAGATAAAATACAAGGACGCCCAGTTATATTTGAATTTCACATAAACAATGAACAATTTTTTGTCTTTAGCATGTCCCATGCAATATTGGTTATTTATATGAAATTCAAATGTAACTGGGCATCCTGTGTTTGTATTTGCTAAGTCTGGCAGCCCTCCACTTCCTTTAGTCATTCTTCCAATAACTGGAATGTTCTGAACGTGCTCTAGTCAGGAATAAATACTGCGGTTCCTTCTAGGGATTTCACTTACTTTTTTTTTCCAGCTTCAGATTTCCTCATGAGGATAATGTAGACAGACTACTAATCTAGTTTGGAAATCCAAAGATTGAGAGAAGCTCTATCATACATATGTGATTATGATTAATGTAAGAACAAGCACAAATGTATTCTTTTAGTTTCGAAAAATATACCAGGAACTCCTTTTTCAGTGCAAAACAGGTAGTTTTGAGAGCCAAGTAAATGTTACTGCCTTAGACATAAAAAATGAATTTATGGGACTGCCAAGCCCCAAATGGTGTTTTAGATAAATACATTCATGGGTGTTATAGGTGCAGCTGTCTTAATGGTTAAGGTTCAGATGAGGTTGACATGCCTTCAAGGTGTTAATGATACAATCAGACTCTGTTTAAGAGGCAGGAAGCTCACTAGACTAACGCTCTAATCCAGCAGGTCCCCAACTTGAGTGTGCCCCAGAGAGCACACTCCAGAATTTATGAGGCAGCAGGTCTGGGGTGGGGACAGAAATTGTGCTTTTCCAACAAATTCCCAGTTGCTGGAATGCTAATACTAAATCTCCATTTAAACACTAAAACTTTCAAGATTCTTGAAGAGCATCCTGAAACTTTTTCTTTACATGAATTCAGAGTTAAACTACTTCCATAATGTTTTCTCCGGTTGGACGGTAGCCCATCCTTCCTTCCATTCAACTGCTCATTCTGTAGTTCTGGCCATTAACAAGTTTATCAGTGATCCAGGTTATTAGGCAAGTTTGCTGGAATGGCTGGAGTGGAGGATGGGCAGGAAGGGGGGAAGACACATCAAATCTCAAAGGTAATTGGAATGGGGTCCCTGGGACAGGCTGTCCTCGTGACAGGTGACAACCAGTGGCCTTCACCAACCTCAGTCATGTTTGCAGAAATAAGACTCTGAGAAACAGAGAATTTTTTTTAATGGAAAAGAGTTTCAATAGAAGTGAAAGAAAAATGCCCTATAGATTGTTCCTCTCTCTGCAGAGTAAATAGAAGCTAGGGTGACTTGTGAGTTGGTTTGGGGGAGGCAGAGCTGGGGGAATCTGAGTGTCACTTGTAAGATTGTGACACAGATTAGGACAGTCTGCAGGATATGCTTAAGTGACTCATCCTCAGGCCTCAAGAACTCACACTAGAATAAGAGCATATCCTTGATAGATCTTTTTGTCCTCAGTAATATCTGCAGGCAGGAGACTCAAGTCTTTTTTGGCAGGGTTAGGTGGTGGGTGTGGAAGGAGTTTTAGAGAAGTACTGACCAATAGAAATACTATGTGAGCCACATAAAAGATTTTACATTTTCTGGTAGCCACATTAAAAAATAAAAAAAGGAAAAAACAAGAAAAGAAACAGGTTAAAAAAAGAATTAGGTGAACTCAATTTAAATATATTTTATTTAGCTCAATATATCCCAAGTATTATCCTTTCAACATGTGTAACCCATAAACAATTATTAAATGAGGTATTTTAATTCTCTTTTCATCTGAATCTTCAGAATCCAGCGTGTATTTTCCATGTATGCCACATCTCATCTTGGCTTAGCCACGTGTTGATTATCAAAAGCCACACATGCCCAGGGGCCACCATATCAGACAGCGCAGTTTGAAAGTGATTCTGGGATCTAAGATGGGCTTCCTGGGCCTGGATTTTAACACAGTTCAGAATGCTCAACTCCCTTGAGCATGTGGGAGAATCCTGACTCTTGCCCACGCCTCTTTCAGTCCCACAAGTATCTATTAACGACGTCTATCACTAGATGCATCACAGAGTGGGGCTGAGTTGTTAATAACGAGTGGTTTTACACAGTGGCGGGGGTGTTCTGCTGAGAGTCAGGAAGCACAGGTTCCGGGACTAGCTCTCTTCTTAGCTAGCTGTGTGACCTTGGGCAAATAATTGTGTTTCTCTGGCCTTGCTCTTCATTGTCTGCATTGTCTCTGAAGTCAGAGGGTTGTACTCGAGAGAAGTCTTCAGGTCTCTCCCAGCATCTTCACTATCTGATTCAGTTCCAAAAGCTTTATAATTCAGAGTGAAAGCTTTCTGCATTCCAAGAATTGAACAGCCCTTGGGAGAGACAAAAGAAAGATGCGAACAATTGAGTCGGAATATGAGAGGATGTCATTTGGCACAGATGCCATAGAGATAAGTCTGTGTGTAGGTGGTTGGGAAGAATGATCACTGTCAGTGAAGCCTGGAGAGGTTTTTATTGATAGCCATGTTTTCATGGAGCCAGAGCAAGATTGCTGCAGTTTAATCTCACCCCTCACACACTTTCTGGCTTCCATTGTAAAGAGCAAATTCCGGGGGTAATGGTTCTCCCATGATTTCCACGAGGGCCCCTAGTCTACCAGGTAGCCCCCTCCATTTGGAACCTTTTGCTGCTTCTGGATTTTGATGTAGTACCCAAGTTCAGGTGGAAGGACACAGAGGGCTGACCCACTTTTCGAAATGACCCTGAGCTTGGGGAAGAACACAGCCTCCTTCCTCCGGTTGGAAGTCATACCCATAACAACTTGCCCAGCAGTACAGAGGAGAGATGTGCCTTCCCACATAGCTGTCTCCTTAGCGCGTTCAGATACTGGGTTAGCCAAAAAGTTTGTTCAGGGGACTTCCCCAGTGGTCCAGTGGCGAAGACTCTGAGCTCCCAGTGCAGGGGGCCGGGGTTCAGTCCCTGGTTAGGGAACTAGATCCCACGTGCCACAACAAAGAGTTCATGTGCCACAACCTAAGACTGGGTGCAGCCAAATAAATAGATAAATATTTTTGAAAAGGTTTCTTTGGGTTTTTTGGTAACATCTTACTGAAGAACCCAAGCAGTCTTTTTTGCCAACCCAATACAAGCTCGTGTCACGAGTAAGCATTATGATGATTCAAAAAATATTCAGTGTAGATTGGTATCTTCTGAGAGAAAGTGAAACTCAGCTGATCAGGATTTATTTAAACAACTAACATCATCTCCCCTCCCCCAATAAAGCTTTTATGATATTGAAATTCATCAGAAACGCATGCTGTGGAACAGATTGCCATAATTTTCATAACAAGAGAAAAGCTGTCTAAATATTCATAAATGTAGTGCCCTGAGGTGCCTCCAGCTCACCACATCTGGAGCTCCCCTCTTTCTGACTACAATTGATGCAGATTTGTGGCCTCTGTGGGATAGAAAAATAGCCTGAAGAAAGAGTTCTTTAGCATCTTCCTGAACGAACAGTTCAGTCTTAGAGATTCAGAGGACCAGTTGAGCAGGTAGGTTAGAGAAAAAATAGTCCTTGACAGAATGTGTACAAAGGTCAGGCTTCTAAACAAACGATGCCTGGGGAGCAAAGGCTAAACTTGCCCTGCTTAACCTCCCCTCACATTATCACTGGACACTTGTACCACCTTTCTGATCACTTTGTTCCTTGACTTGCTGCTTAGGCATTGTCCCTTGTGACGGTGACACGTAGTGCCTTGTGGCTATCATTTATCCCTCATGGTGGGGGCGGTGTCTTCTGCCCACCACCCCCACCATCCAGTCCAGGAAAGTGTCAGGGACTCAGTGGACACTGGCAACAGTGGTGGTGGAGCAGATGGAGAATTAGAAATGATTTCAATTTGCCAGGCTCTGTACCTAACAGAGGCTTGTCAAAGCAGTGTAGTAGCCACGAGTCTCCTTCCCCAAGTTCACAGTCACTGGGAGGGAAAGAACACGTTTGTTGACCCTCGAGCTTATTTCAGATTCCCAGGGGGTCAGCAGTGGTTGCTCTGTGGGACTTGACAGATGCTCGTTCTTTCTAGCCTCTGCCAATGCCCAGCCAGCCCAAGAGCTCCTGGTTTAGGCTAGTTTGACAAGGTCACGTTTCTGGGCTCATTGCAACACAGGGACTGCCCATGAACCCTGTGGAGCATTGCACCGAACAAAATCGAGCAGTTACAGATTTGGAGGAGAGGCGGAAGTGAGTGAAATTTAGATGAAGCAGCAGGGTTTTGATACGTTCCAAACAAAACAGGGCTGTGTGAGTGGGGCCACATCACAGCTGGTCTGTGAGCTGAACCCAGGTCCTGTGTCTTTGGGAACCACTGATCCACGAGCAGGGCTGTGTCTAGTACCCCTTACAGGAGGCCCTGTGCTGGTCTGTGTCACAGTGACTTGTTTCCTTCAACAAAGGTTGGAACACATCATTATTACTAATACGATACATAAAAGCAAAGTTTCTGATCGCCTGTGGTCTTAGAGGACAGACTTTCTCAGGGAGTAAAAAAGCAGTAGTCACTCTCTCAGAGAAGGGGCTTCTGGGACCCTTTGCAGCTGTAGCGTGTGTGCTTGGAAGGAATACTATTTCCAGTTCATGTTGCAGCTGGCTGTATCTGCATTTGTATCCGCATTTGCAGATTTTTACTTTCTCAGTCTGAGCTAATTTTCACTTTCTCGCTACATGTTTGATTAGGAGAAAAAAGGGTCACCTCCCCTTACGTTGGGATTTTTCCCAGCCTTGTTGTTGTTGATTCACTAAACTGTTTCCAGCTCTTTGTGATCCCACGGACTGCAGCACGCCAAGCTCCCCTGTCCTTCACTAGCTCCTGGAGTTTGCTCAGATTCATGTCCATTGAGTCAGTGATGCTATCTAACCTTCTCGCCTTCTGCCACCCTCTTCCCCTTTTGCATTCACCCAGCCTTACCTGTGGACTCTTTTCATCTCTTTTGCCAGGATAGGTGTTTTTGCTCTTTTATCTTCTCCAAAGCTCGCTCACTCTTGGGCCTGGAAATTTGGGCACATTTGATATGAAATGTGTGTCCTACCCATCCCTTTAGCTTCTCCCACAGCTGATGTGTCCTAAAGCCCTCAGGCTCAGTGTCTCAGGGGTCATTGCTCACCTTAGGAAAGCACCTTTCATCAAATGCTCCCAACACAGATTCAGAGTGGGGGTCTTTCTGCAAGGGTGCCCAGCCTACCCACGCTGCAGATGACCTGGATTTCAAATGCAGTCCTCTTAGAGGACAAAGAGAACTCTCGCTCTGCTGTCCTGGTGGATTCCCTTCCTCCCAAAGACTCGGAGTTTCTCCTCACCTGAGCAGGAGAAGGTGTCCTTGAGAGGAGCCATTGTCTGCTCCATATTAGAGAACAGAAAGGCTTCCTTTGCCTGTCACATTTTGATTTTTTTTTCTTTTCAAAGTAAGAGAGTAAAAAGTGGCAGAGTTCATATATATGAAATAATTTGAAAGTCATATTCCCATCAACATGCAAGAGCAGAGGGGTCAACTTTTTCGTGACAGAAAGCATTGGGCCAGAGTTGACAATGTAGTGGCAAAGACATTGTGTTTCATTTCCCCGAGTTTAGATATAGACCAGGTTTTCTCCACTTGGGCCCTGTGAACATTTAGACCACATCAGACTTTGCTGGGGGCTGTCCTGTACGGTATTTAGCAGCTTCCCAGCCCCTACGGACTAGATGTCAGTTACCATCTCCCCCCACACTGTGACAACCGTGAACATCTAGGGGCTTTGTGGGTGTCTCATGGGAAGGCAAGTCAACCCAGCTGCGAACTGCTAATGTGGACTTATGCCCCAGGAGGGCACCGCTGTATCTTCTGCCGCCAGGCACATGCTGGACACTCAGTATTTTTTGAATAAATGTATTAATCCTACCCCTCCCATGAGTGTTAAAGAGAATAAGTGAAATAAGACTAGTTGTCTGCTTCTTGTCATCAAGAATGGTTGGGAAACCCCACCCCACTCTAGTCAAAGGCCTGGAACATTGTCCAGGCAGGGCCAATGCTATTTTCCTCTTCTAGGAAGGGACCCCAAGTTTCTGCTTTAGGAAGTGATTTCCCCATTTCCGAGTTTCTAAGGCTTTAATCCAAACACATCACTCTGACTCTCTTCCCTGTTGCCTTGTCCAGAGCTCTGCATATACATGCTTTATTTCCTCTCCTTAATGATAAACTCCTTGAGAATCAGATAACTAGTCTTATTTCAGTTTTCCCCAGAACATGATAGAAGTCAAACCCTTATTGCAATTCCAAAGTACAAAACACTCCCGAAAACTAGAAGGCTTTATCACTTCTTGGGTGATAAAACTTGTTCTGGGCTAATGTGAATGTGGGTATGTGCTAAGCCACTTCAGTAGTGTCCAACTCTGCGACCCCCTGGACTATATAGCCTCCCAGGCTCCTCTGTCCATGGGGATTCTCCAGGCAAGAATACTAAAGTGGGTTGCCATGCCCTCCTCCAGGGGATCTTCCCAACCCAGGGATCCAACCCCTGTCTCCTAAGTTTCCTGCATTGGCAGGCCAGTTCTTTACCACTAGCTCATTCATCCCATTTGGGGTGACGAAGCATCCATTTGCTGCAAATTTTTAATGTATTTGATGCTTGGGTATAGCCCCAGATCCCAGCTGGGGATGTTACATATTATATGGTGTGTGCAATGTATTTCCTTTCTAAAATCTGAAAAATTCTGTCCCCAGGGCTTCTGAATAAGGGATTATGAACCAGTAGTGTCTCAGATAATATTTGTCAGTTTAATGAAAGAATTTTCAGATTTTGATGTTGGCAAAAGTAGATACCACTGAGCTTGATATTTTTGTTCTGGTGTCCTCAGAAGAAAAGAAAATCTCTGGTTCTAGGCATGACCTGATACTTTCCATCTCTGCTGAAAGTTCTGGAAGGCTTCCGACCAGACATTGTGACACATGGAGTTTTGATCTTCATGTCCTAAGCTGAGCTCAAAGAATTGTCCTAAATTTAATGTTACTTTCTTGGTGTGTGTATGTTTTCTTTGTTGATATGTTTATTCTGTTTTTCCTGCTATTTTTGTTAAGGTGAGGGTATTTTCTTAAGTTTGTTTGCTTTTTGTACAAATAGATTATAAAGGCAGTTGAAGGGTGTCATCGGGTGTGGTCATGTGAATTAAACTCCTTGAACAATCTGTTTTTAATCTCATGTAAATTTCTAGAAATTTAGAGATTGGCATAATGGGGCTTTTTTGAAAGGGATGTGAATTATGACTGGACTTCTTGGTGTTTCTTGAAATTGCAATGCCAGTCACCACTTATAAGGGGCTCTTGATTGGGAACTGGGCAATTTTTGTTTCAGGGTCCTTGACCCTTCTGATACTGTATACCAGATATTGTATAACACATTTTCTCTGTACCTTTGAATGTATCTGTGTTTTTTTTTTTTCTTTTCTGGAAAGAGTCATTGCTTTTTATCAGATTCTTAAAGGACTCTGAGACAAAAAAGGCTTAAAAACTGACTTAAGGTTTCAGTCTTATGCTAATTTATTAATATTTTTAAATCTTTCTAAAGAAAAAATAGAGACACGATCATCTTAATCACTGGATAAATCGTGTCTTTATTTCTTGATGTGCTTGTGTGTATTCATTCCTATTTGATCTTGGACTAATTAAATCCATCTAATTGATGAATAGATGGAAAATGCCTGCCTCCAAAAATTAATTTCAGTCCTTTACTCTCCATCTCTGTCTACTATTCATTTAAAATTTATAATCTTCCCACGTTGAAAAGGGATTTGGAATTATACCCTTCTTTCAAGACCTATCAAATGCTTGCTCTTTTGTGAACTCTCTCCTGAATATGGTCTTGCCTTTCTCTGAAACACTGTGACAATATTCTGTCATAGTGAGTTGATGCTTATTTGTGTATTAGGTTGGACTTCTGTGTGAGGGTGGTTGGACTGACCTGTATATCACAAGCCCAAGAACTGACAGTAACTTTTTCATGTTGTTGTTAGTCACTAAGTGGTGTCAAACTCTTTTGTGACCCCATGGACTGTAGCCTGCCAGGCTCCTCTGTCCATGGGATTCTCCAGGCAAGAATATTGGAGTGGATTGCCATTTCCTTCTCCAGGAGATCGTCCCAACCCCGGGATTAGATCAAACCTGCATCTCTTGTTTCTCCTGCATTGTCAGGCAGATTCTTTACCACTGAGACACCAGGGAAGCCCATCTTTTACATGGTGGTAACTCAGTAAATATTTGAATTAAAGTAAGAAACATTTTTATTCCACAGACTAGAAAATTAAAATCATAGTCTCAGTTAATATATTATTTTACATTTGAATTTACTTTTGAATATCTTAAAACCATTGATATAGCCAAACCAGCCTAATGTTCTTATTTCCCAATACTGCTGAGTTAGGGCCTAAATGCCTCAGAATTTAAAAAAAAATTCTTATTTTCAAATATATCATAATAACTTAAAATGTGAGGTAAGTAGTTGTCATGTTTGGTCAGGAGTGTCGTGAGTTTTGGTGCTCATGACCAGAGCTCTGAACGGTCAGAGGTGGCTGGGACTTATGTATAGCCCAGTGTGTTCTTTGATGCCTCCATTATTTCACTGAGATATTTCTGAGGATCTGAGGAGAAGATGGACGAGCCTCACTCTCTAATTTAACCAGATAGCTCTGTTTTTATTTGTTTTATATTAGAGTTCTAGAATACGTTTAAATTGGCTCTAAGAGTCCTGCTAAAGTTAGCCCAACGCTCCTCTTGGTGCTCTTGGGCCAGGCTCTCTTTCACACCTGAGGACGTGAGGTCCAGAGCAACAGCGGGATTGCCTCAAGTTATGTGCTTGGGAAGGACTGGTTGGGGCCAAACCCAGTCTTGACCATCCTGACTTCTAGCCCAGAATCCTCTCTTCCTGCTTTGCTATCCCATAGTCCTCTACTCTATAGGTGTTGCTAGAGAATTATCAAGAAACACTGAATGGGAGCTATGTCAGGTTCTGGAGATACAAAGATGGGTGAGGTATTGTGTGGGAACCTGCTTTACAGAGAGAGGTAGTTGACGGTAGTCACTGGCACTATTACCTCCTCCTTTTATCTAAAATTGGTGCTTTCTAGATCATTTTGCGTCTAAGGCTTTACATATTAAACAGCATAGCTACATGTTTAAAGTGTTCTAAAACTGCATTGCAGTGATGGCCACCCAACTCTATAAATTTATTAAAACTCTTCAAACTGTACAACTTACATGTGTGAATTTTATGGTATATAAATCATACATCATTAAAGCTGTTTTTTAAAAAATGACAGAGGAACACCTACCCTCCTTTAGCTTATAAGGAAACTGACCATAAAATGAAATGGCCTCATGAAACATTTTAAAAGCATATTAGTACTTTCTTATAAAAATGTTTTCTCACTTCTGTTGGTTATAAGTCAATTTCATAGTCATTTACTGACCTATTAGGAGGCCAGGTCTTAAGGTAGCAAGGGAAGAGTTGGTGGGGGAGGGTGGGAGAAGGGATGAGAAAGATACATAGGAAGAAGGTTTGGGTTGGGGAGGCAGATTATAGTGAAGTGTTTCAGAAGAGGTTACTGAAAGTGTCCTCTTTCTTCCCAGTTCCTTCATGTCAGGGAGCCTTCTGCTTTGAGTAACACCTACCTCACCACAAAGTGATGATAAGCAATGAAATTTTCTTAAGTCAGATAACAAGAAATCCAAGGGCAGGTCCCCTGAAGTTGAATAATTTGACAGACATCTCAACAGTGTCAGGGCTCAAGGTCACTTCCTCTTTGATTTTCTTGGCTTTCCTTTCATGGTTGAAATGTGACTGTGGCAGGACAAAACTGTGTACTGTCTTCCAACAAGGGTGAAACAGTGTTAAATGCAAAAAGGCTGGAGTAACTATTTTTCTCATGTATCTTTTTTTTTTTTTAATCTGGGAATAAAAGCTAACAGCTTCTCCCCACCCCAGGACATTTCTTCTCACATCTCATTGGCTAGAAGTGGATCACATGCACACTCCTCAACCAATCACCCACAAAGGGGAGTGAAATATATATTATTTGTCTAAAGAGACCTAAATTGACATTTTCCCAAAGAAGATACACAGATGGCCAACAGACATATAAAAAGATGCTCAATGTGACTAATTATTAGAGAAATGCAAATCAAAACTATAATGTGGCATCACCTCACACCAGTCAGAACGGCCATCATTAAAAAGTCTACAAACAGTGCTGGAGAGGATGTGGAGAAAAGGGGACCCTTCTACACTGTTGGTGGGAATGCAAATTGGTACAGCCACTATGGAGACAGTATGGAAGGTCCTTAAAAAACTAACAGTAGAGCTACCATATGATCCAGTAATGTCACTCTTGGGCATATATCCAGAGAAAATCATAATTCAGAAAGATACATGCACCCCAATGTTCACGGCAGCACTATTTACAGTAGCCAGGGCATGGAAGCAACCTACACGTCCATCAACAGAGGAATGGATAAAGAAGATGTGGTACATATATACAATGGAGTATTACTCAGCCATAGAACGGATGAAATAATGCCATATGCAGCAACATGGATGGACCTAGAGATTATTATATTAAGTAAATGAGACAAGAACAAATATCATATGATGTCACTTATATTTGGAATCTAAAAAACTGATACAAATGGACTTATTGACCAAACAGAAGTGGACTCACAGACAAAGAAGATAAACTTAAAAATACCAAATGGAATAGTGGGAAGTGGAGGAAGATAAATTAGGAGTTTGCTTTAACATATACACTACTATATATAAAATAAACAACAAAGACCTACTGTTACAGCACAGGAAACCTATTCAATGTCTTGTAATAAATTGTGTGGGAAAAGAATCTGAAGAAGAATACTGTGTGTGTGTGTGTGTGCATAACTGAATCACTTTGCTGTCCACCTGAAACAAGCACAACATTATAAATTAACTATATTTCAATGTAAAAATGGTTATAAAAGTATTATTTGCCTAGACATACTTTACTCATCCCCAGGGCTGTGGGAGGGTTCCCTATTCCTGAAAATAATGCCTGAGCAAATTAGGATTCTATGAACTGGGAAGGGGATGGGGAATAGTGACCGGGTAGTTAACCAGCAATGTCTACCACACTTAATTGACTATTTTTGATGGGTGGAAAGGAATAGAAACATGACTTTTTCCTTTTCTTTGTTGGCCACAGATGTCTTATCTTCTAAAACGTTTCCATGATTCTGATCCAACAAATTATTCTTAAAGCAAAGACTGCAGGGCAGTTCTCCAATAATACTGCATTTATTTCAGTGTTGTTGCAAGTTTTGAGGTGGGGTAGTCATATTTCACTAATACAGTCAATAGGAAAATTGGTAAGGAGCTGTCATTATCCAATTTAAAGATGCTTGACTTTCCCCCCTCCCTTTAGAACATTTGGGCCCATTCAGAATTGGGGAGGTTTGCTATAGCTAACTTAAGAGAGATGGCACCATGTGGGCTTAGGAATATTTGGGTGGATTGATGGTGATGGGATTTAGAACTAGTGCCTCTTAGGATGAGTTAAGGAGCAAAAGCCATCAACTTCCCAGAGTACCTAAGACAGAAGGGTTCCCACACTAGGCTAGGGGATATAACTGATATCTTCAAGTCATTGAATGGGAAGCAAAAACATCTGTCAACAAAGTTAGTCCCTCTCTTTCCTCTCTCCCTTCCTCCCTCGTCCCCTCCCTACTCTCTGTCATATCCCAACCCTAGACCAGTGTGTCTGTATTATAGATGTTTTATTGCCTTGATTTTATATATCACTCTCTTTGATTGATATGATATTAACCATAATAAAAAAATCCCCACATTTTAGTGATGTAAATTTTACCAGGGATAATATAATTGATACTTATATACCTCTAGGTTGTAATCTGTCTGTAGGAACTGGCCTAATCCTTGGGAAATATCTAAAGCCATTCAAAGTCACTGGGGTTGTTGACTTTGGTGCAGAATAATAAATACCCAGTAGGTGCTAATTCTCTCGAATTTTTCTTTCTACCTTCTGTCCTGAGTCTTTAAACCTCTTTTCAAAGTCTTAATTTCCCCAGTACCTTACAAATATTTTCACTGTCTTCTAAACAGGTGCTTTTGTGGAAATAGTGAAGGTTTTAGTATCAGGTAGACTTTCCAAAGCATATAATTCAGGGCACATTTAAATGGATTTTGACTGGCCTCAGCGTTTTCTCTTTGGGGTGAAAGCTGTTTCCTTACTGTTGAACAACCCCCTTTCTGATTAGGCAGGTTCCCATAGAGGGACCTTGAAACATATTTGAAAAGTTTGCCCCCACCTCACATGTGTGTATAAAGAACATTTGGTCAGCATTTGTTGGCCATTTGTGACTGAAACATGATCACAAACAGCTACATTGACCTCTGTCTCTTAACAGACCATACTGGAGTCTTTCCCATTGTTTTGAGTACCATTTTATAACATATGCATATGCTTGATTTCTGATTTAGTGATGTGCAGAAGAGAGGGCAAAATTTAAGCTTTTAAGCTCTTTGTAGGTTGTGTCTACACAATCCACCTGAAGAAGATATAAAATGGTGTGTAAAATAGTCTATAAAAGGACACCCTGTTTTCTGAGACCAAGGAAACCATTTTGCTTTTCTGTCTGAGAGAAGCAAAGCAGTCAGTGGCTTTCATGACATCACCTAATTTGTGAGGGAAAAGAGTGAGAATAAAAAAATGAATGAACCAAAAGTGAGCCGTCTTGGGTGGTTTTCCGATGGTGAACCTTGTTTCTTTATGCAGCAGTTGTGTCTTGTCGGTTAAGTGTGCCTTTCTCTGCAGTTGATGTGATAGAGAACATCTCCTCCTGGGACAGCTCATTAGATACAGCATTTTAAAGGTTGTGTTTTCTTTTCTCCTTACAGCCAAGGATTACTGCAAAGTTATATTTCCATATGAGGCACAGAACGACGATGAATTGACAATCAAAGAAGGAGATATAGTCACTCTCATCAATAAGGTAAACAAAGGTTCCCTCCTATCTTCTAAACTCTGAAGTACTTTGAGGTGTTGAGTGGATAGTATGAGCTTTTATTTTAACCTTTGAAATTATTTTCATGATCCTGAATTCCCAAGAAAGAATCTTGTGTCTTTCCTCTCAGTCAGGCTAGGCCAAATGTATCCAAGTGAATGAATGAACTTGAAGCTCAGCTAGATTCCATTTGCATTGGAACCAGCTGCAGATTTGCGTGGCCCCATCCCAGAAAGGCTAACCTGGGGGACGGAGAGTGGCCTGCTTGACTGGCGAGTCCACCCTCCCCAGCAGCCCCGGCTGCAAAGCTCTGTGCCATGAGGGACCCAAGGAGGGGTTCCAGAAAGGCAAGGTTGTGCTTCACAGGCAGATAAGGCTTAAAGAATGTTTAGTGTTCAGATCAAAGACAGGTAGCATGCCTGAGAGAATCTTGCCCATCTTGCTCAGGCTGAGAAGATGGGACAATTTTATGATCACTGCATCTGTGTGAAGTGACACAGCTTAACAGGGCCTGCACCATGGACTTTATGCTTTCATGCAGTGGTACTCATCAAGAAGGTGGTTGAAAGATCTATTATTTAAGTAATTCCCAGAATATGTGGCCTTTTCCCTGAAATATAGGGTTCTTATCATGGTTGACCATGAGGAAAAGCTGAACTGTCTTTAGGATGCTTAAGGGTGTGACTGGGGAATCATCACTTCTGCTTTCATTTATGTGGGGCTAGAAAGCTGAAACTCCAATACTTTGGCCACCTGCTGCAAAGAGCTGACTCATTTGAAAAGACCCTGATGCTGGGAAAGATTGAAGGCAGGAGGAGAAGGGGGTGACAGAGGATGAGATGGTTGGATGGCATCACCGACTCAATGGACATGGGTTTGGGTGGACTCCAGCAGTTGGTGATGGACAAGGAGGCCTGGCATGCTGCGGTTCATGGGGTCACAAAGAGTCGGACACGACTAGCGACTGAACTGAACTGAGAAAGCATGGACAGGGTGGAGGGGGCAGAGAAACGGGGGAGAGGGCAGGGGGTTCAGGTGGGAAGCAGGCCCTGGGTCCTGCTGCCTCTGGCCATCACTGAGAGGGGAGGGATGTGGTGTTACCTGCCCCCCTTCCCCCACCCCCAAATGTGTCTATAGGTGATTGGTAGGATTTACCTTTATAACCTTCTAATCAAGGACAGTGACCTTTAAGGAATGGCTGTGGAGGCTGTGTGTTTGAGCCCAAGCCCAAGATGCCAAGGAATGCAGGACCCCAGAGTTTAATTAGCTTGCCCAGGGTCAGATTATTTAGGGAGACAGCTTGGCGCTCTCACCTTCTACGTGGAAAGTGGCATGCTGGGCAATGCTCAGGTGCCTTTCTGGACCAGTAGAGTGTTCCCTGCTTGCTGAGGGCCCCAGAACATCCATCTTCTCACCTCTAAAATTTTCTCCTGTGAACTTAATTTGATTCACCTTTGTAGGTGCTGACTGTGGCCAGAGGAACCCAGAGGAGGGGAAACAATGCCCTTCTGTTCCTTTCAGCCGAGGAGGCAGAGAGGTTCTCTTTGCCGGCCTTGCCCTTATCCTGTGAGCCTCCTCCAGGCTGCATTCCTGGGCACACGGCATTGCCTATTTTAAATCAGACCCTGAACCAAAGACATGAAGCGGTTGTGAAGCAGGAGATAGATACTCTGATAACTGGCACAGAGACTAGGTTTTATTACCATGGGGGAAGGGGTAGAGCTGTTTCCCTCCCCCCCCACCCCTGGACAATAAAGAGACCGGAGTTTTAAACAACTGCCATTCTTTGCAATGTGGAGGGGGGTCATTTTCCTGTTTTTGTTTGGAGGGGGACACCCTCTTTTCACTTGAAAACCAGATGTACAATAATGTTTACTAAGGTTTGGGGAAAAGACTGCCGCAGATGGTCTCTTGTCTGAACTCATCTATTTCTACCTCAACATCTTATATTCCATCCTTGTCATTTGATTCTATACGATGAGAACTCATTCATCCTGGTGATTTCATTCCTTCCTCCCAGCCTGAAATCCTGCCGGATAAAAGAAAGTGGAGTTTTCTAAAGAGCTTCTTTAGTCAGAGTGGGACTCTCTCCTGGTCCCATCCACCCAGTAGGGAGCAGGGAACCAGGTGGAGGTGGAAGGCTGCTCTCAGTGTCCTGAGGGTTGCGACTGCTTTCCCCAGTTCCCTAGCTGAATGTTAAGAAGCAGTTTGGACCTATGAAGCAGCTTACAGATAATTACAACTATACTTGCAAAATGAGCGCTTGGCATCCTCCCTGTCCACGTGATCCCTGCACCTGGCTTCCACATGGAGGGGTGGCACTACTCTGTAGTTACGGTGCACGGGTTTCTCATAGCGGTGGCTGCTCTTGTGGAGCTCAGCTCTAGGGCATGTGGGCTTCAGTAGTTGTGGATCGTGGGCTCAATAGTTGCTGCTCCCCAGGCTCCAGAGCACAGGCTCAGTAGTCGTGTTGCCGGGCTTAGTTGTTGCAACAGCCCACACTCTGTGGAGTGTTTCTCTGAAGGCCACACTTGCCCTTTGAGATGGATGGCCCACACCCTGTCTATGGAGTGTGTTTCTTTCTAAATAAATCCACTTCTTACCTTAAAAAAAAAAAAATCTGCCTGCAATGCAGGGGACACAGGTTCAATCCCTGGGTCAGAAAGACCCTCTGGAGAAGGGAATGGTAACCCACTCCAGTATTCTTGCCTGGGAAATCCCATGGACAGAGGAGCTGGTGGGCTATAGTTCTTGTGGTTGCAAAGAGTCAGACACGACTGAAGTGACTGAGCATGCTCGCTGCCACTAGAGAAAGCCTGAGCAGCAACAAAGACCCAGCACAGCCAAAAATAAATAAATAAAGTTATATTAAAAAAAATAATTTTGCAATGGGTGAGATTTCAGCAAGAATTGGAAAGAAAATATGCCAAAAGTACTTTGCCTGCTGAAGATGGGAAGGATGGAGTCTGAGTCTGTCAAGCCTGCTTTATAAAAAAATCTTCCTCTTGCTCCAAGTTGAGGGATCACTCACAAGTTTATTTAGATGACTGTTTGCTTTTCATATTGCAGAATGAATAGTTTCACCATGATTTGTTTAATCTACATTTTGATATGGTTCTTTATTACATTATGAGTTGAGTTGAAAGTTCAGAATTGCTGTTCTCTAAGTGTTGATGGCTTTTGCTGTAGATTTTATCAATTTACCCCAAAAGCCAGCTGCGGTCTCATTTTATAGTCAGTTAAACTGATTTCTCTTTGCCCTGCTTTTCTGAGCCGTGGCAGGAGTCACAGGGCAAACATCACCCTCATTTTCAGTCCTAGGTTGTCAGTTCATAGAGCTTGCTAGAAAATGAGTCAGACACCTTTAGTGGGTGCCTGTAAGCGCTCCTCAGTTCCAGAAATAATGTGCACTGGCCTGAACTATTTGTGTGTGTCCCTGGAAACCAGGATGAAATGTGGCAACTCCAGTGGTGTGTTTTTTTAGTTTATTTATAAAGAATTCTTGTGGATTTGGAAACATTTCCATGGGTGCAGAACACACCTGTGTTTAGCTTTTATTTCCAGTCACTCAAAAATAGCTCCTTCGTCTGCATTCCTGCCGCCCCCATCCCGGCCTTCCTGGCTTGTGCTCAGAGCATGATTGAAAGGGTTCAGAAGCCTCTGGGTCTGGTTTCCAACCCAAGAAGCTCCCTGGAGAAAGACTGAGAGCAGCTGGGGGGGTCAGGTGGGGCTCGGCTGTGAAGGATGTGTGCGCCCTGGCCGCTGCTGCCTGGGGCAGAGCAAGCCCAGCTGTGGAGAGGGCCGATGTCCCTGCCCTTGGCCAACAGCCTCCTGGCCCCAGAATAGTGGTCCCCACTCACCAGGGAGGAAGGGCTTCCCACGTGACTCCTTTAGAACTCGGGTATATCTTATCAAAAGGCTCCCCTGAGTGGCTGTGTCTTTGACCCATTAAAGGCAAACAGACACCCCCATTTCTTCATGGTTATACAGCCTATTTGACAATATCAAGGTAAATATGAAGAAAGGTACTATTATTGACTAAAGTCACAATGTAGTGTAGTCGGAGGGAAGGAGAGGCAGACACCATTGATGTTTGGGGAAGAAAACTGGTACATGCACCTCTCAAGAAAGAAGGAAGCCAGAAGAGTAGCTACAGGTAGAAGTGGTTTAAGGTTACCACTGTGAAAAAAATCCCAGCTAGGGATGTTGCCTGTTCTTAGGGGTTTCGCCTGTTTTTAGGGATTTCGCCTGTTCTTGGGGATGCTGCAAGCCAGGAACCCCAAATGCTTGAGGTCACAGCAGTCCTGGGAGTTAGATGGCACCCTGGGTGTTCTGTCCTGGTGACAAAGGAGGAACAGAGAGAGGCCCAGAGCCCGGAAGAGACTTTCCCAAGAGACTCCTAGTCACCAGCAGCCACGCCAGGGCAGAGGCGTCTCCTGACCTTGACTGTGGGGGCTGGTGGGACGGGACTGCTGTTTCCTGTGGGGCTGTGGGTGCTTGCAGTAGGTGGGGCTCGGTCACTCCCTGAGGTAACTCTTGTCTACTGATTGAGTCTGACGTGTTGTTGCTGGGTATATCTAGGGCAAGTGCCTGTGGGATTTTCTTTCTAAATTCATGACATCATTATTTTATCAGGAAAACAATATTACGACACCATTCCCCCATCCGTTTCTGACATTTTGGTATCCATGGCTGTGACCTGTTAGGGTCAGAATCAATCAGGACTTGCTGATTCCATTGTCGCATCTACAGAAATGGAATCATAGTGCAGAGAACACATTGAGCTCAGCACAGGGCTCATGTTGCTTCATTTTGTGCCTGAAGCTCTCTTCTCCTACTTCTTTCTTCCACTTCTTCCCATGCCCAGCCCATTTCGCTTCTCTCTCTTCTGGATTCTGGTTAGTTTTCTCCTTGCTGTCACCATGAAAAAAGAGAGAAAGAGGAAGAGAGCAGGGAGGGCAAGGGGAAAAGAGAGAAAGAAAAGAAAGTCACCCTGAGCTCCTTCCTAAGTCTTTCTGTTATGATCTTTCCTTTGTTTATTTTAATGTTTATTTTCCCTTCCTGCCTCCCTTCCATTAATTCATTAGTTGAAACATTTATTCATGAGAAAAATGCATCCAGACTCCCTTGCTCCTCTCCCCATGGGAAAGTGACTTTGGAAATCTCAGGAAAGGTTCTCAGCTTGGAAGAAGAAAGCTGATCAGCTATATAGATTGCTGGCCTTGACCCTTTCTCTCTAAACTGCTGAAGCTTTTAGCAGAGCTAAAGTGTAGGATTAAATGTGGTTTCAGGGGTGAAGAGTAAATTAGCAGGTGTCACCCTGAAAATGATGACATGCTGACAGACCCATTAGAAGGACGTGTTTTATGAGTGAATGAAGAAGTTAAGCATAGGTCTGGGATCATCTGGGTTTACACACATTTGAAAAATGTCAGTGTTCAGCAAATGAGTCATTTATGGCCTCGGATGTATTTCTCACGGTATAGCCTGTCTTGTTAGACTGCATATGTCCTGACTGGGTACAGCAGTCACAATATATCTTTTCCTCAGACCACTGGAAAGCCCCAGGAATACAGTTTGCTGCTGTTTTGTCTTGCTAATAAAAGTAACCTGGACTCTGAGACCGTCAGGAAGATTCCTGGCACCAGAAACACATTTGCTCAAAACTCTTCTTCCTGAGCTTGTGTACCATCACAGAGACACGGTTTTAAATTAGATGAAGATGATAAAAGTAGGACTTGCGCTTGCCAGTAGACAGTCAAAACAATGCCACCTGGAAATTTCGATGATTGCAGATTTCTCATTGACAGATGAGTTGGCAGTTGATGCCGACTCTCAGCTTTGCATGCTTCCTCAAATTATATAAAACTGAACGGACCCTGTGTTTATTCAACTTAATTATCATCTCTCTCGCAAGTGCTGTGCTTAAGTGACAGGACATCAGTCACCCTTGCCCCAGCATCTTGGAATACTTTTTTCCTCCAACACACACATAAAAATCTGCAGGTGTCTTAAGGAATTAGAGAAACTCTTTTTTCTGTTTTCTGTTTCCACCCTTTTTATTTGTATTATTGTTGTAGGATTAAATGAAATGTTGTGACTGAAAGTGCTTTAGAAATAAAAAGTAAAATTATAGTTATTGCTGTGATAAGTTATGATAGGAAAAAGAAAAGACGAATGCCCATTGACTGGGAGTTCTCTCTTGGTATATTGAACTCCCCTGCAATTAAGGGCTGTACTTTCCCTGAAATGCCCCTCTATTATTTAACTTTTCTTAGGATGAAACTGATTTATTATAGTTTTATAGCCTCTGTCTTCTTAAAGTATCTCAAAGCTCTTTACATTCACATTTGCATTTTATTAAAATATACTTTTCTGAGATGGAAAGTAGCGTGGGGTGCACTTTTAATTTGTTGTTTTTCAGTCGCCCAGTCGTGTCCAACTCTTTGCGACCCCATGGACTGCAGCACTCCAGGCCTCCCTGTCCCTCACCATCTCCCAAAGTTTGCCCAGGTTCATGTCCATTGCATTGGTGATGCCACTAGCCATCTCATTCTCTGATGCCCTCTTCTACTTAAAAATTAAATAAGTAATACTTACTCTCAGGGAATAAATGAGAACAAGACAGATCAATAGAAAGGCAAGTCAAAATCACCTGTGACCGCATCACCTTCAGATATCTCTCTCAATATTTGAGCCGTGTTCTTTCAGACTTCACACATACACATACACATACACACACACACACACACAATTACAGTTCAAAGTAAAAATAAAGTCATATCATGTACACTCTTGTGTACCCTCATTTGTCCCCAGTATATCATGTCTATCTTTGGCAGCAAGGTTAAATGGTTCCTTAACATCCCAATGTATGGCGGACCACAGTCCTCTTTTACATTTGCTTGTTTCTGAGTTTTCCCTATTCTGCACCATGTTGCCTGTAGTCATCACCTTATTTGTAGATCCTCATGTGTGTAAGCATTCCTACCACTTTCTACTACTCGTGTAACCTTGGGTGGGCTACTCAGTCTCTCTGTGCCTTGGTTTTCACATCTGTGAAATGGAGATGATAACAGTAGCTACCTCTTGGTGTAAAGATGAAACGAGTTAAAGGAGGCAAAGCACTTGAAATCTCTGGCTGATAGTAAGTTCTGGATAAATGTTAGCAGTTATTATTTCATGATGATAAATTGCTGTATTGCTGCCTCAGTGCCTTTTCTTTTGGCTGCTCTGGGTCTTCATTGCAGTGCACAGGCTTTTCATTGCTGCCATGGTTTTTCTCTAGTTCTAGCACGCAGGCTTCTCTTTTGTGGAGCATGGGCTCTAGAGTGCTCGGGCTCAGTAGTTGTGGGGCATAGAGTCTCCAGTTGTGGCACTCAGGCTCTCAAGTTTTGGTGCCTAGGCATAATTGCCCCCCAGCTTGTGGGACCTTTGTTCCAAGGAACCCACATCCCCTGCATTGGAAGGCAGATTCCTAACCACTGGACCACCAGGAAAGTCCTGTCTCAGTGCCTTTTAAAGACATTTAAGTGATGTTCTGAAAGATCGCCTCCCAATTAGTCTCCCCCCAGGAGCCAATGAGAATGTTTCCCTATCCTTATCATCCCTTGGTATTGTCATTCTTTGTCATCTCTGCTAATCTGTTAAGTGTTTGCATTTTTTAAAATGTTTACTCAAGTAGAAAATTTTGTAATTTTCCAATTGATCTTTATAAAAATACCATATTATTCATGGCATTATCATGTCATCTTTCACACTGCAAATGTTTTTTCTTAGTTTATGACTCATAGAGATATTTAAGAAAATGTCATTAAAAATAAATACCTTTTAGACTTAAAGTTTCCCCATTTTGTAGTTAACTACATGTTGCAGTAAAACTCATCCTTTTAAGAATAATTTTACTTAAAGCTTTTATATTTTAGTCCTAGTTGGAATGGGTAGCTGGCTATTAAATGCTTTCCTTCTCTGCCCTCCTCGGGGCTTTCAGAGGTTCTATTTAAAGCTTCTGTCCTTACAGTATCTTTTTATAATATCATTCAGAGAACCCCTGAGATTATGCATGGATAAGGATTCTCATATCCTAGACCAGGTCTTGGCAAACTTTTTCTGTAAAGGGCCAGAGAGTAAATATTTTAGATTTTATGGGCTATACAATATCTGTGTCAACTATACAAAAGCAGTCATAGGTGTCGATGAATGGGCATGGATGAGTGCCAATAAAACTTTATTTATGGACATGTAAATTTTACTTTCCTGTAATTCTCATATACTTTGAAATACTATTCTTTTGATTTTTAAAAACCATCTGAAAATGTAAAAACTATTCTTAGTTTCAGAGGTGCACAAAAATAGGTAGCAGGCCACATTTGACCCATGGGAGGTAGTTTGCTAGCCCTTGAAACAGAATGTCTAGAAACAGATCCATAAAAATATAGCCAATTAATTTTTTAACAAAGGTACAAAGAAAATTTAAGAAAGAAAGGATAATCTTTTCAAGAAATAGTGTTGGTACAATAGACCATCAATAGGCGAAAAAAAAAAAAAAAAAAAAAGAGCCCTAACCTAATATAACACATTATGCAAAAATTAACTCAAAATGAAGCACAGATCTGCATAGAAAACATAAGACATAAAAAAGTTATTTATGAAAACATAAGAGAAGAGACTTGTTAGGACACAAAAAGCACAATTCATGAAAGAAAAAAACTGATGCATTGGAGTTTGGCAAAATTACAGACTTTTGGTCTGCAAAGGTACTGTTGAGAGAATGTGATTGGTTAATCTGTTTTTCCTCCAAGGTCATCTGAGCCTCAGTATTTAGTAAATAATTGCTTGATACATAAATTGCCTGAATTTCAAAGAGCTTGGTTTTGTTCTGAGTCTTGCTGGGAATATTCTTTGTAAGACAAGAGACCATGAAGCTCCCATAGCAGAGCTGTTTCATGTACCCCACCTCTGCACTCCTGTGCCCCCTTTTCCTCCAGGTGGTAGACGAGTGTAGCTGTAGTCCACTGGTCAGGTCTGAACTCGGCTGAGTTGCCTGAGGACTGAGATTGGACCTGGGAATTATATTTTTCACTCACTGCACAGGCCTAGAAGCTAAATTTTCTGTGTATAGAGAAAAGACTCCAAACAAATTTTTATGCCAAGGAATAAGCTTTTCTAAAAGAAAGAAAAGAAATGTACATTTGTCTTATAAATGAAAGGGAGATGGAAAGTAAGAATTTACCATTAGCTGCTGCAGCTGGCTTGGTGTTCTTGACCTTCATAATGATCATGACTATATCCTTCACTTCTTATTCCTTCCTGGTGCTTATTTGGAAAATGAAGATTCCTCCCCCCTTACCCTAACAGCCTTCTTTGTGTCTCTTAGAGGTGATGCAGGAGCTAAGAACATCTCTTAAAACATAATGAAATATGTTTTATAAGTGCCAGTGTCTTTGTAATGAAGCAAAATGATTTTTTATTATACCTACTATCCTTTTAATGGAAGAAAAGCATGTATTTGTGTGCAGAATCAATATAGTTCTCTAAACATAAGTGAAATCTCTGCTATAGGATGCACAGCCTTGAGAGGTAAATTATGCCATTAGCCATTTGGATGAGCTGAAGGCGCCATTAGAAACAGCTTCTAAAATTTAGCATCAAGTGGTCCTCTCAATGTAAATGACCTAACAAGTAGAAAATGAGAAGTTTCTATGAAAACATATTGTTATATAATTTCACATGCTTAATTATATTTAAATGGGCAAAAAAAAATGCAAAAGTGCCACCTTGATGATCTGCACTTGACGTAATGCTAGTTCACACGCCCTTATATGTTATGTCTCTGATCGTTCTGAAAGCCAGAGTACAAGTAGCCAAGAAAGGCCCTCTCTGCAAACATCCGCTTTTCACATGATTACTGACGTTTGAAGTAGAATTAAGAGGGAACAAAGTCTTTCATTCTGCTAGGAAAAAAAAAAGGACAAAAATATAAACATTTCCTAAGACTTAGGATTGTATAGGCTGCAAATGAAATCAGTTGGCAATTCGTATATATTTGTTGTGATTAACTATATAGCCACGTCTCACAGTTCCAGGAGATGCCCATTGTGAGTGATGACCCTGGAGTTGGGCCAGTATGGTAGCATCTGTTGGGTGCTGTTCTCTGAAGGGCTCCATATAGAAGCATCTTTTTCTAAGAGGCAAACCATCTATGAGCCCAGAGGTTTTGAGGCTTCTGCTCTGGGCTGTCTCCTATAAAAGTCTCCCCTAATTCCTGTCTGCCTGCCTCTCATAATGCCTGTGAAAACTCTCTTTTCTTTCTGGGGACTGAGATTTGGTTTCAACTTTTCTCTTATTTCTTAGTGAAATCTGAACTCAAATGTTACTTCTGTCGTATTTCCTCACCCCTGTGCTCTGAGCGGGCTATAGGAGTGATCCTCTCAGTTCTCCTGTGTGGATGCAAAGGGCCTTCCGGGGGTGGAACCCCACCCTCTCCCGAGTTGATGGCCTCCAACAATGTCAGGCCTCCAGCAGTGTGTCATCAAAATATTAGCATTTTATAGATGTGCTATTACCTAGAAAAGATTGGGTGTCACTAACTTACTGTATATATTTAACTTTTCCATATAAAAATGGTTAACAGTGACTCGACTTTTCCTTAGGGAATATTCTACCTTCCTTGTTAGAGAAGAGTATATATGACGAGCAAAGGAAACTCCCGGATAATTAAAAACCCTTATATGTGTCTTCATTTCAGAAATTCTTTCCCTAGACTTCTTTTGGGAATTAGACCTTGAAATAGCTCTGACTTTTAAAGATAGAGTTTAAAGTTCTATTCTATCTAGAATAAAATAAATTCACTGTGATTAAAGAAACAACATTTCCAAGTGAGAATGTAACTTCCGGTTGCAGCCACGATGGAGTGAAGGGTGCATTAGACTTGCCCTTCCGCCACTTTGGGCCTCCCAGGTGGCACTAGTGCTAAGGAACGCGCCCACCAGTTCGGGAGACATCAGAGACGTGGGTTGGGTCCCTGGGTCGGGAAGATCCCCTGGAGGAAGGCATGGCAGTTCACTCCAGTATTCTTGCCTGGAGAATCCCATGGACAGAGGAGCCTGGAGGACTACAGTCCGCGGGGTCACAAAAGACTCATACAACTTAGCAACTCAGCAACAACAACTTTCTAGTTGCAGTACAGGGCACTGGAGCACAGAGAGCAGAAGACTCATCGGATAGAGGAAACAGAGACTGTAACTGTTTGTAACTCACAACTGTTGAGGTAGATGAAATTTTCAGGGCAGGGAGTTGCAGAAGATTGAGCTGTGCAAAGAGCGAGCTCTGGAAGTTTATATATAGGAGTCCCTTGAATCTTTGGCCATATACTAAGCATGCATCAGTAGGGCAAGAGTCTTCCAGGCCCAGCAGAAAATAAGTATGGGAGGGGAGGTGTGGGTGGGCTGTGAGATGAGTAGATATCCTAGAGATATCAGTAATTGGAGATGTTGGAGTTCTGGCCAAGCAGACTAGGAAAACTTCATTGAACACACTTGGCATCCAATTGACAACTCAAAAAGTCAGTCATAGGAATAGTGCTACCCTTGTTGTTGTTTATTTGCTAACTGACTCTCTCTTTTGCAACCCTATGGACTGTAGCCCACCAGGCTCCTCTGTCCATGGAGTTCTGCAGGCAAGAATACTGGAGTGTTCATGACCAAGAACCTATGCACAATATGAATCATCATTTATTTTTGGTCATGCCAAGAATGTACAACATTTATTTTAATAAACTAAGACATTTAAAAAAAAAAAACAAAAGAATATTGGAGTGGGTTTCCATTTCCTTCTCCAGGGAATCTTCCCCACCTAGGGATCAAACCTGTGTCTTCTGCTTGGCAGGTGGATTCTTTACCTCTGAGTCACCTCGGAAGCCCAGTGCTACACTAGACCCATCCTGAATGAAGGCTAAAACTAAGCCTCGACAGGTCGAGCTGATTTGCAAATAACATGCCCACCATAATGAAACTCCACACTCTTGCAGGGAAGACAACAAAATCCAGTCCTTTGATAATGTAGTGTGCAGTGCGTGGTTGTTGAGATTATACAGTCACAGATGACCAGATGTAAGAGGAAGCACAAAAATGTGAGGTATGGTATGGATAGCTTATAAAGGGCATGCAGTTATTTCTGAATACAATTTTCAGGCATCAGGACTTGCTTTAATTAATATTGGCATGACTAAAAGGAAGCTTGATTAATGCTGTTTGTGTGTTATTCATCTAATTTTTTGTTACCAGTCATACAATATGTAAAACGAAAAGGTTATAAGTATAGCAAAGCCTGTAAGTTGTTGCCCAATAAAAAGTCAGGATTTTTTCTTTTAGAAGTAGACAATCTCTTTGAGGTCACTACTTCCCAATATCATAAAACTGAATGACTGCCTAAGCCTCACCCATCCTAGGATGTGAACACTTGAAATGTGACATCTTCTTTAGTGGGCTTGTCCCTGGAATGGTCTCCTTGACTTCCATCATTAACTATGCTCTGATGAGCATTTATTCTGACACTGAGATAGACATGGTTCTCTTTTTTCCTGTTACCTCATAGACTGTGATGTTGATGAGTCTGCTGGAGTAACTGACTTAGGGTATGTTGGAAATACTGAGCAGAAATCCCAGCCATGCAGAATAATTGCATCTCTTGAGAAGGTGTTAACAAGCTGAGGCAGAACGAAGTGCTCCTGGGCTTCGGCTTCCATGAAGTGTCCTTTCAACAGCCCCCCTGAAGCTCCATGCAGAAGGCGTTCATTAGTAAATATTAAACAGCACTTTTCATACTGCTGGTGGGGTACTGAGAGTGTGAGACCCCCTCGAGGCACTCAGAGGCTCACTTGACAGCCACACTGAAATCACATAACACTCACTTTCTCCTCTAATGATATTTCAGTCATCAGAGAAGGCCATGAAAAACAGTCATGCTGGATAACTTCTGGGAAATCAGTACTAGGGAATGTAGGGACAGCTGACCACCAGGGGAGCACTTTTCTTTTTCAAGAGGACCAGCTGGTGAAACCATCATTTTGAAGTTTGCTGGGGTGACATAAGAGCAAACTATATGTCTGAACTATACACTCCTGTCCCAACTCACATAGGCCATGTACAATGTCTTAGAAAACATGACCTCTCTTTGAAAGGTACTTTTTAAATTGTTACAATTATGAACAAATAATTCAGTACAGACCACCAGGGAAGCCTGATTATATAAATGAAGCTTTCTTGTATAGCTAATCTAGACCTTCCTCTTCCTTGTTCAACTTGACTTCACTTTGGATGTTTGAAAATTGTGAGAAGTGGAATAGTAGTCTGAGAGGAGATTGGGCCATCCATCAGTTCATCCATTCAGCTGACATGTACTCATCATCAGTATTTGCCAGGCACTGTGCTAGGTGTTTGGTGGATACAGAGTATAAAAATAAGATTCTTTGTTTCTATGGAGCTTCCCATTTTTGAGAACTTTGTTACTCAAAGTTATCATCCAGTAGCATTGAGATCACTTGGGAACCTGTTAAAATGCTGAATCTCTGACCATCCCCAGACTTACTGAATCCAAATTGTCATCTTCACACAAGGACAGTATACACGTTTGAGAAGGCTTAGTCTAAATCATTGATTCTCAGACTGCACATTGGAAGGACGTAGGGACCTTTAAAAGGCACTGATTTCTCAGTCTTAACCCCCACCCCCAGGATTTATAGTTTAATTGGTGTGGGGTATTAGCCCCAAGTGATTCTAAATGTGCAGCCAGCTTAAAGAAACACTGCTCTAAGAGGTTGCTTTGCACTCTGGACCAAATGGAGCCCCACATGAGGTTGCAGCCGGGTTTTACAGTTTACAAGCCAGGTGGCGAGTTGGTGTTTTTTAAACATTTGAAGTTCTTACACAAGAGGCAGACAGAGCAGGGCTCACTGGTGACTCCTGCCGCCAGCTTGGATGTCAGAGAGCACCTCTAAGCTGGTCCCTAGCACGAGAGCTGTGCGCAGTGGTGATGCTTCCGTGTTCCCCAGGGCCCCTCTGGCAGGGTGGAGTGGACTAATGCCTGACATGGGGGGCCGGGCCAGTCTCCCTCCTCAGACACACTCTGGGGCCTTAGCCTCCCTCCAAGAATGTGAGCCGCTGCCAGGGAGTTTCACCGGAAGATGATGCTGAGTCACGTGACAGATGTATTGTATACTTAATCAAGACGCTTTCCTGGGCTCATGATCCCTCGAGGTCTCTAGGACTACCCCCCTGGAATCACAATAATGATGACACCCACCAGCAGCAGTTCAGCAGTTGTGTTGCTCTTTACACTTCATCTTCTCCTGTGTATCAAGGAACTGAGACCCAGAGTCTTTATCACTGGAGGACCACTGAAGTATCTGATGGCCCCAATTCACTGTCTTCCTCCTCTCTCTGAGATACCTTGGCTCATGAGATAGATACAGTGTGGAACATAGGTTGGAGTACAGCACACCTAAGGCTCTGTTTATTCATTCCTTAAAAGGAAACATATCATTTGTATTTTACAAGGAAAAATATATTTTACTCTAATATCTGCCTGGGGATGAGGCATACAGAAACCATTTTGAGGACTTAAATCATAAAAGAGTGTATATCCTATGTCAGAAATATAATTCTTTCTATGCTCTTTGATTCATGATAAGGGTCAAGGTCTACTTTCCTCTGTTTGCATGTGAATAGATCTTATTTCTAGTCATCATTGTTCTGGAAACTTTCATCTATAATACATGCAGATCTTTTACTCTGTCCCACTGCAAACTTCACCTCATTTAAAGACCATCCCTTTAGCTGCATACATTGCCGTTTCCTCATCCTTATTGAAATCTCAAAATTCACTACTGTAGCCATCGTCTTGGGTTATACCTGTGGTATAATTATTAATAGTGTCCTAGATTTGGAAATAAATTATATGGTCACTGTAAAATCTTCCAGTATTTTAACAGCACTACCTCTCTCCTTAGTGGTCAGCTACTGCCTCATTGTTCTCCCTTCTTCCACCTCCTGCCATCCTCCTGGGGGACATTTAAAACTCCACCCTGATGATGCTCTGGCCTCATAAGTCATTGATTGTCCATTCTGCCCTCATCACTCATGAGTGCCATCTTGCTTCACCCCTCACATCACTCTTCAGTAGAGACTGGTTGGCGCTTCCTGGGAGGCAAGCATTGCCTTCATTCTAAGGGCCAATTCTCGAATGTTCTCGTCCATGACCCCAGCTTCCTGCTTTCCCTTTTCCCTTGTTTCACCCTTGGAGACCCCGCCCTTGGCCTTTCTCATGACCTTGATTCTTGCCCTTGTCCTCTCCTTCCAGACGAGGATGAGGCTTCTCTCGGCCCCCCTTGTTGTCGCTGATCCAGCCTAGCACTGCTGCCTGGGTCTCAGTGCAATCTTGATTCGCCGTGCCTGCCTCTTTCACTTGGCTCTGAGCTTGGGAGCCCCATAAGGTCACGATGACTTTCTTTCCCCTCTGAATTCCTCTCCTGTCCTGCATGTTTTAGGTCCTAATTAAATAAATTGAATTCGCTGCTGTTTCACACTCCTGGAAGCAGAGCCCTCAGACAAATAATTCTCTCTTCATCTCTGCCACCAAAAGCCTCATTCTTCTGTCTGGTTTGTTGAAGAGGACTTATTTTCACTTCTCAGTTTACTGTCAGAATTTTTCCTGTTTCCCTTAAATTAGCTTCTATTGCTAGGAGGAAAAAAGTCTCAGTTCTCTAAATCTCGCTCCCACTGCAGGCATCTTGACCCTGTGGCTGTTTTCTGTCCTGCAGCAGATGCCCTTTTCATTTTTCTTAGTATTCTAAGTCATGATGTCAGTTTTCTCTTTTCAGTGTACTTATCCATGAACCTTGTGTTTGTTCTTATACCGGTCAGAATGATTAGACACACTGTGTTCCACCTTCATGCTTCCCCTCTCATACCTTGAATTACACAGCGATTAGCACTATTCATGTTTTCCTTAAAAAGCAGAGCCCAGATGAGCCATCCAAGCTATTCATCACTGATGGGAGGTATAATAAATATACTGTCATATGCACTGTTTTCCCCTGTAGGCGTACATAAGTTCTGAAGTTATTCTGAATATGCTTTTGCTTATTAAAATGTTCTTTATTGTTTTTCTGGCATACAAAACCGAAAGCTTCATTACAGTGGTTCTTGGGTTACTGATTGCATAAGACTAATGGGAAGCTTGGATTTGCACCATTTAGAAAGTTAAAAAAAGCCTTCAAAAGAAAGACAGCACTAAACAATATTTGAGTGCCTTTTACAGACCTAAGTCTGTATCAGATGATCTGAAATGAACGTGGAGAAAAATTCAGCCCTCATATAAGCAAACCCTTCACACATGAAAAGATCCAAGATTATTGGAAAAGCTGTTAATGATTCTTTTCTCTTTGGTACCAGAGCTCGTGGTTGATACAGTTATCAAAAAAAGACCTTGTATGTTATGTGAGTGCTAGTGTGCATGTGTGTGTTTCACACACATCTCTAAGCTCCCTGGAGTTAGGGATAATGTTCTTTTGCATGTTTAATGTTTGGTGCCTACAGAATGAACTGACATATATTTTATATGTAATAGTTGTGTGTTAAATGGAATATCATGAAATGCAAATTAACACAGTTCTGAGTGTTAGAGAAAAGATAAAAGCTTTCATTGTAGTCACTTTCCTACAGGTGAGTTTCAGGTTGGGTTTTGAAGATGACAAGAACTTGTCCAGAAAAAAACAAGAGAAAAAAATATATGCCAGGCATTTCCTCAGAAACAGAGGCTCTGGATTGAAAGACTTAATTTTTAAGGATTAGGAGTAAAGAATTTCCACCCGTACTCCTTCATAAGTTTTCCTGATACTGTTGAGGACATAATGGTTTCTCAGAGGTGGAAGAAACTCACAACCCATCAGATTCTGCTTCCACAACCCCTGTTCATGAATCCATTATTTCAGGACTGATGCTAGATTGCTCAGGGAGTGATGTGACATGGGCAGGACCAAAACACTTAGCTCAGCTTCACGTTGTCATTTTCCAAGAAGATAAGCATTCTTTCAGATTGTAAGTTTTTTGAACCTTGTTTTATTCTGAGTAAATCTGCACTTGATGCTTCAAGTGTCTTTGTCTAAGGATGTTGCTTGGGGTAATGTAGGACCCACTTCCCGAACCTATGTTATCTTTTAAAGAGTCGATCTAGCTTTGTAACAGTTCAGATTAGATCAGTCCCTCAGTCGTGTCCGACTTTGTGACCCCATGAATCGCAGCATGCCAGGCCTCCCTGTCCATCACCAACTCCCGGAGTTCACTCAGACTCACGTCCATCGAGTCAGTGATGCCATCCAGCCATCTCATCCTCTGTCATCCCCTTCTCCTCTTGCCCCCAATCCCTCCCAGCATCAGAGTCTTTTCCAATGAGTCAACTCTTCGCATGAGGTGGCCAAAGTACTGGAGTTTCAGCTTTAGCATCATTCCTTCCAAAGAAATCCCAGGGCTGATGTCCTTCAGAATGGACTGGTTGGATCTCCTTGCAGTCCAAGGGACTCTCAAGAGTCTTCTCTAACAGTTACCCCTGTGGGAAGAGACAATGGTGAGCATTTACTTCTCACCTGAGGTGGACTCTGCCTTAACTTATATAGAATCCTCACAGCTTGGGGCAGATAGAGACTATCTTGTCCTGCAATAATCCTAGTCTTGGACTGAGGGGAGATCACAGAATTCGGAATTAGAAAGAGCCTTCATTGATTCCAGAAATAATTATTATATGTGGCATTGGGCTGGGGGTATGATGGTGAAAAATTCAACTGTGTTTCTGTCTTTGCTGGACTGGATGCTCTAGCAAGGCACACATGAGTCACATAAGCCAGGGCCTCCAAGGGCTCAGTGCCAGGCCCGAGGCCAGCTGCACATCTGCTGCTTGAGCCTGCCTGAGCCCTCCCCCAGCCCCACCGGTATCGTGAAGGACCACGAGTGTGTCTCTGTGGGCCCTGAACAGGAATTCCTCACTTTCTCGAGCATTTATTTTAAAAGCATTTCTCTGGGGGAAAGACTTTGCCCATTTGGGTTTTTAGCTGGAAGTCGTCGATCACAGTCTGAGAATTGTCAACAACATGTGCTTGACAGTGGTGCATATGTTGTACATACACAGGGAAGGATTAAATGCCCAAGTGAGGAGGTTGACAACAGGCCAGTAGGTCTTGGATTGGGTGGGGGAGAAGTGGAATTGGACCCAGAGAACAAATACAAGATTTATTATCGAACTAGAGAAGATCAAACTCCCCACCCACCAAGGATGGGGAAACCTGCAGGTGGTTCTCTGGCATGAGGCTGAATGCCTGGGAGTGCCGTGGGGCCATTAGGCTCAGGATAGAAGCTTATGAAGGCTACACTGAGCTCTGTCCCCAGGACTTGGCACAGAGTAGGCACTCAAACGTTCGACAAAGGTATGAACATAATAGGGGTTATTCCAAGGGAAGCAGATTTGATCTGGGAGAATGAATAGATTTCTTCTTTCATTTAGTGAGCAAACACTAAGCTCTGTAGGGTGGGGAGAAGGGCTTTTCATGATGACTGTGCCCCCTCAACACGGGGAGGTGAAGGCGCATTAATGAGATTGCACAGGGTGGGATTTTTCTCCCACTTGGCTGACTGTCACCCAGCCCTTCCTAATTTCAACAAGCTTTGTGACAGGCTAATCAAAGGGAACATTTGTGTGTGTGATGTTTTCTAACCCACATTTGCAGTTAATGAAATAATTTCATTGTGTTAAAATGAAGAAAATATATTTTCTCCTATCTTTAAGAGGGGGAAAAAGATCTTATTGCTCTCAGTCAGTTCAGTCACTCAGTCATGCCCGACTCTCTGTGACCCTATGGATTGCAGCTCGCCAAGCCTCCTGTCCATTGCCAACTCCCAGAGTTTACTCAAACTCATGTCCATTGAGTCAGTGATGTCATCCAACCATCTCATCCTCTGTCATCCCCTTCTCCTCCCACCTTCAGTCTTTCCCAGCATCAGGGTCTTTTCCACTGAGTCAGTTCTTTTCATCAGGTGGCCAGAGTATTGGAGCTTCAGCTTCAGCATCAGTCCTTCTAATGAATATTCAGGACTGATCTCCTTAGGATGGACTGGTTGGATCTCCTTGCAGTCCAAGGGACTCTCAAGAGTCTTCTCCAACACCACAGTTCAAAAGCATCAGTTCTTTGGCGCTCGGCTTTCTTTATGGTCCAACTCTCACATTCATACATGACTACTGGAAAAACCATAGCTTTGACTAGATGGACCTTTGCTGGTAAAGTAATGTCTCTGCTTTTTAATATGCTATCTAGGTTGGTCATAACTTTTCCAAGGAGCAAGTGTCTTTTAATTTCATGGCTGCAATCACCATCTGGAGGGCCTCTAAAAGCATCATTGGGTTTCGAGTCCCAGCTGGCAGCTCTAGGACACCGGAGCTTTTGTCCTCCCATCCAACTTTGGGGTTTGTGCTGTTGAGTCTTAGGAACCATTGATGGCTGCCTCAGGGAAAGCACTTCCATCTCTCTAAAAGGGGTATCAGAGCTCTCCGTGAGGCGCTTGCCCCCTTTCTCACTCTGCTCTCCTGTTTCCTAGGACTGCATTGACGTGGGCTGGTGGGAAGGAGAACTGAACGGCAGACGAGGAGTGTTTCCTGACAACTTCGTCAAGTTGCTGCCACCTGACTTTGAGAAGGAGGGAAACGTAAGTCTCTGCGGCTCGGCTCTCAGCGCACCACCTGCTGTCAGAGTTGCGGCCTCCATGATGGGCTGGGGGTGCGGGGTGAGGACATCTGTTGTTAAAGAGCCTCGGCATTTTAGTCTGATGGACTGGCTGCCCCATACCTGATGTGTGTGGACAGGTCCGTTATCTTCCACAAACCCCAGTTTCCTCATCAGAGAGCCTTCTTCTAGGGTAGTTGTATGATTAGACAAGCACTTGGTTTGGTACTTGGAGTGTTTACGCAACCAAATAAATGACAGAAACCGTTGGGGTTTCCATTGGTAAGTGGATGGCCTGTATCCTACATAGTGTGTCCTTGGCTGGTGAAGTGACTAATATGGAAGTGGCTGAACAGCACACTGTGAAGCTGAGGATGCAGGATGAGGCCTACTGATCTTCCCGTCTGTGTATCTGTGTACACATATTTGGCCAGGTATACACATGCATGGGCTTCTTAGTGGCTCAGTAGTAAAGAACCCACCTGCCAATGCAGGGGGCATGGCTTCGATCCCTGGGTTGGGAAGATACCTTGGAGTAGGAAATGGCAGTCAACTCCAGTATTCTTGCCTGAGAAATTCCATATAGCCTGGTGGGCTACAGTTCATGGGGTCGCAAAGAGTTGGACATGACTTAGCAACTAAACAACAACAAATACACATGTATCCCTATTGTGTGTGTGTGTGTGTGTGTGTGTGTGTGTGTGTGTATGTGTGTGTGTATCCCTCTGATCTGTACTTTCTCTTTCTTTGTGAGAACACATTTTTACAATGCTGTGGTTTAAATGAGCCAGTCCATCTTTGTTTGCCTCGCGGCAAGCATGTTGTTTCTCTAATGACACTGTAACAGGAAATGTTGAAAAGTTAGAAGCACTTTACATTCTAAGAGGAATGTAAAGAGGAATTCTACAGTGATTTGGTCTATTTGGTCTTTTCCAAGCTGTTCTTCAGCACAGAGCTCTTGGCTCAGGCTTTCTCATGCCTTCTGCCCACTTTTTCTGGCCTGTGTTCTCTTCATGCCCATGGGGGCTTTATTACTGGACCATGAACTTTGACCCATCACGTTCCTATGGAATTGAGGTTCAGGAAAGGTAGCTACAATATTAGTGGGTTGATTACCAAGGATATTAAACAGCGTTGGTGGTGTGTACACTGCTTAGATGGATGGATATGATTGTTCAAGGAGCCAGATGGTGTTTGTACCCACCAAGATTACAGCCCGTAGATTGGTTTGAACAAACGGCTGCACGTTTTAGGCTTTTTGATAGCTGTCTTTCTTGTTTAGCTGAAGGATGCTTGGTTCCACATCTGTATTCTCTCTGGGATTTAAGTTTGAGGTTCAGAGAATTCTGCTTCCCAGTGTTTTCTAGATCCTTGAGACACTGCTGGTCTGGGGAACCACACTTTGTCAGCCTTACCTGGAGCTTGTTAGAAATGCTTGAACCTCACCCTAGACCTGTGCATCAGAACCCACGTTTTATCAAGATCCTCAGGTGACCTGTTTCCACATTACGATTTGGGAAGCTCTGGTGTAGATGCAGGTGTCTATCTAAGTGATGACAACCCCACCTTCTAGTTTCTAACCATATTTTAGGAGGAGAATAAATTCGTAGAACAGAGAAGGGCTCACCATTTAGTAGACGTCTTACACCAAGCAAAATCATTTGAGCCATTTTTATTGATAATGGTTGTAGTGGTGGGTTATTGGCTAACAGAATTCATCCCTGAGGAAAAAAAGACACTAGCCCTTGGCAGTATCTGTATAGTAAATGTTTAAAACTGTAAGACACAGGAAAGAGGTTTGGCAGACATTTGTAGAACGTGGTTGTGACTCTAGCCTGCAGCATTGAATAGACTTGAACTTGAATCCTGGCCCTGTCACTTAATTGTTCTGTTCAAGATCAACTCATTGACTGTTTCCTCAGTATCTCTGGATTCTGCATCTGTGGATTCAATCAACCTTGGGTTGAAAATACTAAACAATAAATTTCAGGAAGTTCCTAAAGGTAAAGCTTGGATGTCTTGAATTTGCTGTGTAGTGACAATTATACACATAGCATTTACAACCATTTATATAGCATTGACTTTGTATTAGATATTATAAGTAATCTAGAGATGACTTAAAGTATAGGGGAGGATGTGCATAGGTTATTTGCAAATACTCTCCCATCTTAAAAGAGGGACTTGGACATCTGTGGATTTTGCTCTCTGCAGGGTTCCTGGAACCAATCTCCCATGAATACTGAGTGACGACTGTGTTCTCATCTATTAAATTGCAGGAATAATCATACCGACCTTGTTAAATTGTTGAGAAGATTAACCAAAATGACACATATGAATTCCTTAGCACAGCGCCTGGTCCTTTGCGAATGCCCCATACATATTAACTATTCCAGTCTTTGTAATTACTATTAGCACAAGTGTGAGAAGACTCCAGCTAAAACTGTGCAACAGTGGTAGAAATCTGACTCCAGTTCATCACATCAGCACAGAGTTAGCTTGGTGTCTTGGTGAGCTTCCCTGGGGATCCCAGTGCATCTAAGAACTTTGATGACTAGCCTTTAAAAAGAAATCTGGTGCCTTATGTATGTGTAGAGATAAGCGAGTACAGGATGGCACAATCTTCGTGTCTTTTTGCATATCTGGTGGGCATCTGCTGCCTGGCAGTGATGTTTTATGTTTATTCATTCATCTCTGTATCTATTGGGTTCCTTCCTTGGACAGGCTGCCATACTGGTTGATGGAAGTGAAGAAGACTCACATGGCCGCTGTCCTTGTGAGCTTAGAGTTGGGTAGCATGGGACCACCCAGACTACCTGTTTGAGCCTGATAAAGGGTGTTCACATCCAAAGGCCTCCATGGTGACGCCTCTCCCTCTGGCTAAAGGATCTTAGCAAGCTCTCCATCCTACCAGACTTTTGCCACCATCTTGATTCTGACTGAGGTAGTATGGTTTTGAATGCTGAGATAAAATCTGGATAAATAGTTTAACAAATGGACAAAGCCTGTGGTTGCCTACCTTGTAGCACCCTGCCTTCTAGTCCCCAGTCATATTTTATGGGGCAATAAATTCGCTCAAGTGGGAGTCCATGGCATACTTTTCTAGAAGCGCTGCTCTGTTACATAAAATATTGTAGGAGGACTCCTGCTGAGAGAGTGAAGTTGTCAGTGATGAGTGGACTCGTCTTGGCTTGCTCACTGAGGCATGCATGCTCTTGGGGCCCATGGGCATCTTTCCCACCCCAGACATGCAGCCACCATCTCTCTGATAGGTCTTTTACCTTTGTTCCTAAGAAGCAGAAAACTCAATTTTAGGGAAACAATAGTTATACCTGTCAGACAAAGTAATACCTACAGCTGAGAAGTCATTGTATAATGTGACATTTAGCTTTTAGAAGATTCAAAGTATTACATCCTTTTCATCCCCTCTGACCTATAAAACCCACCAACCAGCTTTGCACTGGTTGTTACACCAGCCTTTATTACTGCACCCAGAGTGTTGGTGAGTTGGTGACAGCGTGACTGGAGACAGGGCTGTCGTGTGCGGAGTTGACTGTGTAAAGATGATTAGAATCATTAACACAAATGCATGGTGTGAATGACAGAGCCTGCAACATGATTCTGCCATCGGATTCAGCAGATGTCATCTTGTCTTGCCAGTGGCTGGGGTTGCAGTCACTCACCCAGAAAAGAGGACGATGTGTGATGATTAGGGTAGACAGCAGCACACAGCATTTATTCAGTGGCAGACCTCTTGAATCAGTAGGCATCAGCAAAGCCTTCTGACAAGGCTGGCGTATTTTCTTCTGGGGTGTGGATTCAGGTGGTTACTCCCAGGCCTTTTGGAACTCCTGGAGGTCTTTCTTTCAGAGGGTCCTCTCACACCGGGCTTGCAGACTCTGGGGCTTTTCCCTAAGACATTTCCGAGAGCACTGGTCAATCTCCGGGTGCAGATTTTAGAGCAATTATATAAGCCGTTTATAAGAGAACCTAGAGTCAGTGGCTGCCTGTTTATTTTGAGCCTCAACAGGAAAATTGAAAATTAGAATGGAAAGATTAAATGTTCTGAGAGCTCTGATGAAGGGTCGTGCATGCTCTGTTGTCCGGACTGAGGGAAAGCAGGGAACTTAGACTCTCTGAACTGCAGAAACATCTTCATCATTAAAAATAACAACAACAACAATAATAAAGATAGAACAGGTATCCTGAAAGGTAACGTTTCTGAAAGACAGTGTTTTAAGAAAGTCTCGGGATCCAGTTCTTCTAAGAGAAAATGTTCTGATTACCAGACAATGATACTGTGCTTGTCTGCATGGATTTGGGGGCTCATGAGCTTGTGCCATGTTGAGAATCAGGACGTTGCTGAGAGGCCCAGAGGCATTGCCCTAGTGGAGGGTCTGCCTCTTGGCCTCAGGGACACAGAACCCTACCCTTAAAGAGTTTGAAGGGTACCTGTGACTGTGACGCAAACTCACATTGGCAAACTCACAGAGACTTACTCAGGGAGCAGACTGGCAGCTTACTAATCATGACAAGAACTGAAATATCAGCCCATCTGGAGCATGTGGGTCTGCCTGCCCTGGGCATTTGCTCCCTGTGGGCCTGATTCCTTAAAATCCAGATTCTATAGGAAACCACATTTGTTTGGTACTTTCCAGGAGAGCACAGAATGAAAGGAAAAGGAGCTAGTTATTTTCACAAAGGGTCTTATAGTTGTAGCTTGAGGTCCCTCAGGCACCAGGGGGTAGGGTGAGCTGAGGGAACTGGGTGTTAAGTTCAGTTCAGCAAAGCCTAGATGATGCTGGTGAGAGCCCCACACCTGTGGCTCCAGCAGCTCTCCATTTTTCTCTGTTTTCATGGCTGCGGATACTTCCCATCCGTCATCCATCTTTGGACACACAGCAGTACAATTAAGTGCATTTCCCACCGTCTCCATTACAATTGAGTGCCAACCTTAAGATGGTTTGGTGGGAGTTTTGTAGGTTTCAAAGTTTTATAGGAAAGGATCTCTCTTGCTTGATTCACATGATGACTCATCCTCTCTAGGTGACTTTGGTGGTTTAACTTGGACCACATTCTCTTTTCCAAGTTCTCAGGAGGCCCCTTACCTTAGCCCCCGTCATCTGATAATCTAATTTACAACACTATCCTTGGCCAGAATTTTCTTTATTCCTAGTCATGAGCTTCATCCTTTTGAGAACCACTATCCTTTCTAATTTCTGAAGTTGCCCAATGAATTCTTTCCTTCTTTTTAGTCTTCCAAAAAGAAATATGTGCTTATTAATAAGCAGCATGATGAATAAAACTTGCCTTTGACGTTATTTGTCTGTACATTTGATTTTCTGGGTAATTTTACCTGCAGAGATGGGGATCATTGAAGTGTTGATGTTGCCCCAGTGATAATGATGGCCTAATGACAGAACACCAGCTGAGTTTCTCTGACATGGCCTGGGTGGCACCCCTCTTCCTTCTCTTTTGGTACTTACAGCTTTTGTTTTTCCAGCTGAGCAGCTCATTTAGTATACTCTTGCCTGAAGTGATTCTTTCTCATCATGCCATCTGAACTATAATCTCTTTGAAGACAGACCCCGTGTCCCAAGCTTCACCTTCATAGGGTCTAACAGTATGTGTCTTAGTCAAGTCAGGCTGCTATAACAGATACCATAGACTAGGTTTATAAACAACAGAAATTCATTTCTCACAGTTCTGGAGGCTAGGAAGTCCAAGATTTGGCATCTGTTGAGGGCTCTCTTCCTGGTTCATAGATAACTGTCTTCTTGCTGTGTCCTCGTGTGGTGAAAGGGGTGAGGGAGCTTTCTGGGGTCTACTTTTTAAGGGCACTAATCTCATTCATGAGAGCTCCACCCTCATGACCAATCTCTTCCCAAAGGCCACATCCCCAAATAGCACCACACTGGGGGGTAGGTTTCAGCAGAAGAATTTTGCGTTCATTCAATGGGCAAATATTCAGTCCTTAGGAGCATGGTTAATATACATTTGGCACTAAGGAATGCCTTGTCATTTGGTCACTTGGTGACAAGGTGTACCTTCCCTTCCTTCTGCCCCATTGTCCTCCTAGCTGCTCTCCGTGATAGTATGAAAGAGGAGGAAGAGTAGAGGGAGGGGCAGGGAAAGCCAGGTCCCTTGTCAGATTTCTCTTTTCCATACAAAGCGGGGTCCAGATCCACCGTGCAGTTGTGAGGTCTGGCCATGGAATCAAAGCATCACTTTCAAGGTGGGATAAATAGAGTAAGGAGGCAAGCCAAGGGGTTGAATTGAGAGCACCTTAAGGAGAAACCGAACACCAAAGCCTGGGTGACTACCCAGCAGGCCGACAATCTGGATGAGCCCAGCCAAGAGGCAGACTGTGGATATAGGCCACCGGCCCAGAGCCCAAGAAGAGGAAACTCGAGAGAGACCCTCCCAAAAGCAGGTTTTGTGGTAGCTCTCGGGATCTCCTGTGGGCGGAACCCTGTAGGATACAGAGGGGCATAGCCCCAGATGCACTCTTCAAAGTGTTGTCAATCCACCAGGGAAAGGAGAGGAAGGGGCAGAGTGGAGGCTTCTATGTGTTTCTAGAGCCATGAGGGTTACCCTGATCAGGAGCTGTGTATTTGTGTCCCCTGTCCAGCCTTACATGTAGACACCTCCAGAAAACTTAGCCAGGGGCCTGGAGGAGGGTTTCCTTCAGTCTCAAAGTCAGGCTGAAATTGGCTTCCACGACCTTACCATCTCCCGCTGACAAAGGGCCCTGAAGGGCACCCAGCCATCAGGAGTCCACTCCTCTGGTTACTTTCAGCAAGTCATGTGTCTGGGGCCAGAACTCTGAAGACAAACTGGCTTGTGAAGCATAGTGACAAATCACAGTTCTTGTCCAGGAGGATGGTTGGGACTGGCCAGACTTGCCACACAAAGGCAGAATCAGTGATGAAATCCTTCAGCAGGAAGCAAAACTTGCCTTCCTGCTGTCTTCACTCCAGAACACCCAAATCTGTTTCCTTCCTGGTCATAATAGGAAGAAATGAAATCTGGTTCAAATATCCTTTGAAGGATGGTGTTTGCTTCTGTGTCCAAGCCACAGATCTCCACACAGGGAGGCACACACACACATGGGCCTGTATGCTCTGCACATATGAAGATCAGGGAAGGCATTCTTCTCTCCTGGAAATTAGAAGATGTTGGCTCATTGACTTTCTGAGGAATATTTTCACGTTGGTTCTTTTTTTAATGAAGTGCCACAGTCTGGACAATGAGAGATTTATTTTAGCTCCTGTTAACATGGCTGTTAACGTGGCCCCTCTGGGCCTGAGTTTCCTCAGCCTAAAGGAGACCTTCAGATCACTCAGAGCTCTGACATCCTCTGTTCTTAGCACCAACCTGCCAGTTGAGCAGGATGACACCACCTGGGCTTGGAGCTGGAATGTTTTATTTTCCCTATGGAGGGAGGAGAATAAATAGAACAAGTGCCTCTAAAAAACTCATGACTTAAAATACTTGACTGAGTTGAAAGGCTGTTTCTGTCTGTGCACCTACAGGAGCTACTTAATGCTGGTAAACTCAATAGAGAAAGCACTGACCTACTGCTTATCCTGGAAAATCAATTATGTGACACGCTTATGTCTTCTTATTTGAGAATCATGAACTCTTGTGATGGATTTTCTACTACCACCAATGTACCCTTCTCGGTTCTCACTGCCCTGTCTTCTTGTGGCATTCAAAGAAAACATCGTTGTCAGCTCACATGAATACTTTATTCATCATTTGGGGGGGGGCAGTCTAGAGCTACACGGAACCCTGGTTTTGTTTAGAATTAGCTTCAGAGACATCCCTTTTGAAAAAAATGTGGCATCATTTCTCATGTAAGGAGGCAGGAAGGCTAAGTTTGATGGAATCAGGGAGTGAAGTCAATCAAAGGGGAAAAAAACAGGACAACTTGTAAACCTCCTCTGCTACTAAGCAAAGCAGGCACCTGGCCAGCGTCAATCAGGCTTGGTGGATACAAGACAGACAGCTCACCAACTGCTCCTTCCTTTCCAAACTGCCCCACCTGCCTCTGCAGCTGCCAGGGTTCCTGATACCACCTTACACCCCTGTCTCCTTCCTCTGCCCTCCGAGCAGGCACTTGGCATGACTTGCTCTCCACACACTGTCAGGGAGCACAGTCCTTCCTGTCTCCTCTCTTGGTGTCCCTCTGCCCTGCCCTGTCACATTTCATGTGTCTGTTCCATGCCAAATCTGACACAACACTAAGGGTTTCTTTTTCATTTGCACAGTAATCTTGGAAAATATGACTTGTAATTGTCTTTTTTTATCTGAGGCCCTGTGGTTTGAGGCCAGGTCGCTGGGGGAACGGCCTCAGCAAGAGGAGGCTCATGCGAAATTGGTTAGACAAATGTTCCAACAACTGAGAGTGAGGAAGCCGTTCAGGGGGTGGGCATGGTTGGGGCTGGGCTGGGAAGAATTGGGCCAGAGGGTGTTGGCAGTTTCGTACATAAGAAATGACTCTGATCCGGAGGTAAAGGAAGGTTAATTGGCAGGGTTTCAATGATAAGTTCATTCGGTAAACACATATCTGTCCCCAGTCTCATTTCTACAGAGACAGAGAAGGAGGGGAAAGGAGCCAGGGTAGAGAACTGGAGGGGGCTGGCAACAGGGGAGAGAGCAGTAAGCCCTGGGATTGGAACATATTGGACTGGTGGAGGGCGTGCCCCCATGCAGAGGGGACCTTGCAGGATCCTTCTTTCTTTATTTTTATAATGAAGTTTGGACGCATGTAGACAGTACAGAAAAATATTAAGGAAGCACACATATGCACTCATAATCCTACAAGAGATCAGCATTATAGATTTCTGTCTTTCCAGTCTTTTTCACATTCTGAATGCATTGTAACATAGTTGAGCTCATACTCTAGCTGCAATTCGATACCCCTTTTTCCCTCCTTAATGTTAACATATGACAGTTCCTTGTGCTTTTGTAAACTCTGTGTGGTTTATGGCCGTGAGATGGTTTGTCTGTGGATGCCCTCTGGCAGCATGGCCGCTGCACAGGGGTTAAGAGCACGCCTACAGGACAGATAGCCCTGGCCTAGACTCTTGGCCCCCTGTCCCGTTTACTAGCCTGGTGACTTTGGGAAATGACTTTATCTCTTGCAGCCTCAATTATATCATCTGAAAAATGGGCATGATAATATCACTCCTTTCAGAGTTGTCATGAGGCTTGGATGAGATGGTGCTTACTGATTCTCTCCATTTGTGAAACCACCTCCTCCTAAGAGGGAAGTAATAATATTATCTCCATTTTACAGATGGGAGCTTTCATCTAGGTGAGGTCACTTGCCCAGAGTCCACAGGTAAAAATGGAAAGAACCAAGCTGTGTAATGACGGCCACATTCTGAAGCCCTGCCTCTTGCCCACCATGTTATACTCTTACTTGGGGTCACTTGGCCAAATCACCCTGCTCATAGAGCAGAGCTGAAATTTCATATCCAGAGCCTGCATACTGTGATACGCCCTGAGATAGTTCTTTGTGGGTCTCGTATTCTGTAGGTTTTACTGAAAACCATCTCTTTCTGTGCCCTGGTACTGCATCAGGAACCGGGAGGTACAGGTGGGTTGGGCACTTGGCTGGTCACAGTAGTGCTTTTTCAGAAGCACTAGAAGAGTCTGAAGAGTCTGTGGAGCTTTTTAAAAATCACAAGTATATGATAGCCAGAGAGGGCCAGGAGAAGTATCAGCAGAAACACGGATCATATACTCAAACCTTCCCCAAGTCCATCTTTCCTTAATGATGTTTTTTCAAAAGCTATTCATTTACTTCTTTATTTGGCTGGTCCAGGTATTGGTTGTGGCATGCAGAATCATTTTAGTTGTCACATGTGGGATCTAGTTCCCTGACCAGAGAGCAAACCCAGGCCCCCTGCATTCGGAGCACGGAGTCTTAGCCACTGGACCACCAGGGAAGTCTCCCTTAATGACGTTGATAATGAGATGGTTCTCTCCTTGCCTTTGGCTCCCTTCTCCCCTGTCCAAGAATGGCGTCCAAGAATTCTGCCCTGGCTGGACTCTCAGCCCCAGGACATTTGCCAAGTCCAGCCCAACTGCCTCCGTCCTATAGCTAGCCAGTCCTGGGTGAGCCAGGAGATGCCATTGATTGCATTGCTGCTCATCCCCCTCTAGAATGATAGGGTGGGAGAGAAAAATAAATAGCAGCTGATAGGCAAAGAAACTCCGTTCCAGTGTCCAGGGTATGAATGGTCTGTGGGGGACCCTAGCAGCCTTGAGGTGAAAAGGGGCAAGAGGCTTAGAACCCTGCCCAGCCACAGGGGCTCCTCAGCCTGCATTTTGTTGCAGGTCCCACAGCCAGAGCCCATCTAATTTAGAGCCATTCCCAGTGACTCTTTCTGAATCGCTTGGTTATTCAGCAGATTAAATCTTAATTGCAAATGCGGTTTCAGCGTAGGAGTACCATTGTGCTTGCTGGTTTCAGGCCATTTTTGCTGAGCCGTGCTTTTCCAGAAGGCTGTTACAAATTTAGAAAGGGGGAAATGGTATTTCATTTGTCCATCAGAGCTTTGTTTTGCAGACTGGATTTATTTTAGTGTTTGTTTAAAGGTGCCAAAACCTGACATCCCTGGAGAGAGAATTGCTCAATTTTTTGGAGAGCTTCTTTGGACTGTCCAAGCTACATCTAGAAAACACTGTCTGTGGTCCTTATGTGAGAGGCCAGGCTTGCCAACAATCTCATGTGGTATCATTTTCATTAATTTTTCAGAGACCCAAGAAGCCACCTCCTCCCTCGGCTCCCGTGATCAAGCAAGGGGCAGGTAATGTACCTCTCGCTTCTGTCAACACACTATCTTTCTGTTTCTGTATGTTTACAGCATCCTGGGTAGAGCTCAAGAGCTTTAGATTCAAAGGCCACAGATGACCAAATTGGGAAGTAATGATTTGGTCTCAACAGGCAGGTTTAAAATACACTCCTGTTTTTCCTAAACAAGCAAATGTGTCATTAAAATGTATCCCCAGTACAGCAACAACAGCAACAGAATCTAGCTTTCAAAGAGAATGACTGGAAAGACTTTGTTTTGGAATCAGCCAGCTTTGTTTGCTTTTTTTTAAAAATAAAAATAAACCACTTTTGTGGCCAGAAGAACTAGCTGTGTGCTTTGCCCGTGTCTGCCCATTGAGGGTCAGCCTGGGAAGAACTGCTTCCCATGGGTCATGGCGTCCCTGTGCATGGATGGCAGTGCTGAATTTTCAGTTTCTGTCCTGTGCGGTTAACCAAAATTTGTACTTACTTCACTTGCCCCCAACAACAAAAAAGTGTTTTTTTTCTAGCAATACTTTCCCTCATGACTCTTTTCTCATCTGGAAAAGAGTCCAGTTAATTCACTTTTTCTGTTTGCTTCAGATATTAAGGTTGAATAATATAGAAAGACTTGACGTTGTTCAACACTTGGTAACTCATTGTACACTGACGTCTCATACATAAAGATGAGCATTCCTAGTTCCTGGAAGAACTGCTCTTTAACATGGTTAGAAACACAGTTTAGGGAGAAATTCCTCCATGCATAGCTAGTTAAGTGGCATTTAAAAAAATTAACTCAAACTGAAGAAGAGCAGGGGTGTTTTTAATTCTGCAGTTACGATATTCTAATATAGCATTTAAAGTATGAATACATTTCCTGATTGGTTTATTCAACCCACTTGTTAGGAGTGATTTTTTTCTTCTGGCCCATCCTGTTGGGGGTAAAAATCAGCTTGACCTCACATTCCTTTCTCATTCCCTTTGGCATAGTTGAGAATTACAGAGATTAAGCCCCAAAATGGGATGTTAATTGCATCTCCTGCTCAGCCCCCATCCTTGTTTGTGTTGAGCAGTTTAACTTTGCCACCTAGTGGTTCTGGATGGATAAATATTTTATTTTGCTGAGATGAAAGCAGGCTCTTGATTGGCTTTTTTCTGAAGACCCTTTTCCCTAGACGCCTGAGTGACGGGTTATGGAGACCAAGGAGGTGAGTTGAGTGGTCCCAGGCTCAGGTGGCCTGGAATGTCATTAGGGTTGGATTCTTCATGGCAATAGGACTGTCCATTCCTCCTGTGTCTCTCAGAATGGTGCTGAACTTCTTTATTAGCCTTAGGAGACCAGATTGTAGCATGGTAGGAAAATTATTATCCTTTTGAAACAGTTCTACCAAAGGTTGTACTGGATCTCTAGGGGTAAAGCATGATTGGCGTTTAATCTTCTTCGATGACTACTACTGTTCTTTTATCCTCCTGTATAATCTTGGATGCTGCTTTGTGACAGGGGCATAGATATTCCTCTTTTCTTTCTCATTATATTTCCTTGTGTTTGGTTATTTGACTACAAAAAAATCAGGTACAGAACTGATAGAAATCAGATCCAGTGTTTAATTTGTCGTGAGTCATTAAAGAGATTAGGTAAAGTGTGTGTTCAGGGGACTCATTAAGTTCTTTTGGCCTCTTATGCCGTGTGATTGAAATTTTAGTACCAAGCACCCATCTATAGGGTTGGTCATATAAGGGATTTGTCAATCACTCAACCAAGTCCATAAATCAGAGGAGTACTTGTGATGGGTTTCATGCTTCAGCTATTTTCCAAGTGTTCTTATGAACCTGAGGGCACTGACGATGATGAAGGCCCCAGGCGAGGGAGCAGCTACAGTCCATGTGCGTGAAGAGGAAGTGTAAATTGTCCTGTTTGGGAAAATGTGGTACTTGAGGAATTCCGATGCAAAGGACCTAGGGAAAACCACCAATTTTTTTTCGTTATATCCCACCACTTAAAGGGATGTTCAAGAGGCCCAGACAACAGTAATAAAATAAGTCAGAGGGATGTAATATACAGCACAAGGAATATAGTCAATATTTTAATAACATTATATGGGGTGTAGTGAACAAAAATATTAAATCACTATGTTGTACACCTGAAACTATTGGATTGGCCAAAAGATTCATTCAAGTTTTTCCATAAGATGTTACAGGAAAACCCAAACGAACTTTTTGTCCAACCCAATAATATAATATTGTAAGTTAACTAACCTTCAATTAAAAAAAAGAATGCATGTTCTAGTTACCATTGCTGCATAACAAACCGCTCCAAATTTGGTGGCATCAAACAATGATCATCTTATCCCATGGATTTGTTTATTGATTTATACATATTCCCTACCCATACCACATGGTCTCCTGTGTCTACTTTGATGCTGAAGGAAGTCAGATTTAAACATCAAGAAATAGTAGTGGTGTTCTTGTAAATTAAGAATGTATAGGTAGGCAGAGTTAATGGCATATGCCAAAAGTGGCTTCTGCTCTGTTTCTAAGTAGCTTGTTTTTGCCAGATAACACCAGCCCTCAGATTAGGGGGGAAAAAATCTGTTGACTTTGCTGTACCTGATAAATATTTTAAATGCTAGTGCGTCTAATAAGTGGATAGGAAAACATTTGCTAATAATTGTTATCCTCCCCCTGCCCAGGTACCACTGAAAGAAAACATGAAATTAAAAAGATACCTCCTGAAAGACCGGAAACGCTTCCAAACAGAACAGAAGAGAAAGGTATGAAATCACGTCTTCGTTGGCACTTCTAGAATAGCAGGGGACAGAACTGTCTGTCACAGGGCTACTCCAGATTACCCACAGAATTTTCTTTTTCTTTGCAATATGCAATATGGTGATTATGGTTTTGTTTTGATCACTTTTAAATTTCCTGTATCTAAGGAAATAGGAGAGAGAGTGATTGTGGTGCTTCTTTGGGCCAGCATTTCTCATCAAATGAAAAACACCCAGATAGTCATTTAACACACTGGGGCTCTTTCATCCCAATGTTTTTGCAGTTACCGCCTTCCCCACACCAGACACTTTTCACTTTCATGCATTGGAGAAGGAAATGGCAACCCACTCCAGTGTTCTTGCCTGGAGGATCCCAGGGACGGGGGAGCCTGCTGGGCTGCCGTCTCTGGGGTCGCACAGAGTCAGACACGACTGAAGTGACTTAGCAGCAGCAGCCACACCAGCAGCAACCTGAAGTCAGGATGCCGAGTGTGAGTCCCCCGAGGGCCCGGATGTACCTGCCACGTTTTCTGGCTAGCCTAGTGCCCCAGGCGCTCATTACCTGCTGATGAGTGAGTATGGCTTAGAGAGATTCCCATCCAGACAAACGAAAGCTGTCAGTCATTGCTGGGCTTTTGACTCTGGCTACTGTATTATAGACACACGTCCCTGGTCAGGAATGTTGATGATGGGGCTGGCATGGCCAAACTGGGAGAAGCAGCCCGCTGCCCACAGTCCCCTTAAGGGGGTCAAAAATTATCATGTTCAGGGAAGTACCCTAACCTGTATCACACAGTCGGTTTTATGGCTGGGTTTGACTTCTACAGCCTGAGTGTCCCTCCCAAAGAAATCTGTATGCTGTGGAAGGACTGCTTTTATTAGGTGTCTCAAATTTGATTGATCACACATTTTATGGGAAAACTGTTAGGTTATTATTATTAACAGGAGGCAGAGCAAATTCCATTTTAAAAAGCAGTTATTTGTAAGTCACAAGAGAAATGCTGAATTAATGCACACAATTATTTGTAGGTGCTCCTGGGTGGCCTCATGAAGCTTTATTGTGAAATGTAATATTTTATATCAGTGTGCCACAAGTTTTACCAACACTGCAAGTTCTTAAGAAGTTATACGTCTTTCTTTCAGAGTGAAGAGTTAAAACTTGAGTTGTAGAAGCTCACTGTGAAGGCCAGGTCTGCATCACAGATCAGTAAAATTACTCAGCATCCGAATAGTTCTTTGATAGAAGTGTGCATGTTGTGACATAGCTAAACACCGCCTCTGTCCTCATAGGGGACATGTGGCTGCTTTTGGGCTTCTCGCCAGGCTCTGTGTTGAGGACACTGCCTGCTCTGTTCCATGCTGACTAGCATATGGCCTTGGCTTACATGTGAACAGCCACCCTAGTTGGCTGGCCAAATGGCCGCACACTTCTGCTTCCTTCCCCTCTCATAATGCCTTGCTCTAGGCCGCAGTGGGTCAGGGTGAAGACGCTCTGGTCCAAAGCCACAGGGAAGCTGGTGAACCAGCCCCACCTTGAGACTCGACCTCCCTAGTAGGTGGGCACAAACCCTCTCTCCCATTCGTTCTGTAGGCTGCCAGAGTGCCCGTCCCTCCCAGCAGGAGGAATCTCCGCTCCTTTGTATTTTAGCAAAGCCCTTCTTCCTCTGGTCCCTGAGGACCAGGAAAAGAGTTCCTAGCAATCCACACTCCCTTACTGAACTTTTGTGGGGCTGAGCACAGTGATGTCTGTATGATACCTGGTGGGCTTTTTAAAGCTTTGCCAGTTGTCCAGGTCGCCCAAACGACGTGAGTTTGTGTCTGCAAGTAACACGTGTTCAGGGTTCCAGCTTCCGAGTGAACACAGCAATGCTGCCAGTCCCCCAACAGGCAGCTCTCTGAAGCCCTGTCTTTACAGAGAAGCATGTGGGTGTGGGCTCTTCATAGCACACACAGGGCAAGGTGAATCTGGGACAGAATACAGGAAGCTGCCACCAAACTCTGCCCAGTTTGGCCACTAGATCTGGCGTAACTTCATTCTAATAGCTATGAAGCCCCAAACCCTCAGAAACTGATTACCTGTGAAGTCCCAGTTTACCTTCCAAGGTGAAACTGTGCACAGAGAGAATCCAGACTCAGTTGTTGTTTTCTGAAATGCTCCCTTGTTATTGGTTCCTGGCACTCTACACAGGCTGACCTGGGAGGAGACAGGCCTTTTTCTTCCCCACACCCTGCAGGTCCCGCTGGTCATTGACCAAACCCATCAGCCATTTACCAGGCGCATGTTCAGTGCCAGGCCCCATGCAGGTCCTAGACAGATGCCCTTGGGGGCTGACCGCCTGCCGGCTGGGCCAAGCATACAGACACCCACAAAGTATTCAAGTGGAGCTTGTTTATAAAGGGCTGTCCTTCATGGCTCAGGAAAGGGAGTAGTAGGAAAGTGTGCCTCTGAGGGTGGGTCCAGCTGTTGAGAAAGGAACATGATGGTGTGACATTGCAGTCTGGGAAAATGTGAGTAGGCCCAGTGAAGTGTGCGTGGGAGTTTTCCAAGGCTGGGCAGGGACTGGAAGGACCCTCGGCCAGAGGGACCAGCATGAGTAAAGGCGAGCAGTGGCCTGTGATTCTCTAGGACTTTTTCTAACTTAACCAAGAACAGATGATGCTCTTTGCTTCCATCCTCACCTTGGCAAACAGCATCAGTGTTTTGTTTTGTTTTGTTTTAAGCAAGAAGCACACAGTCTTCGGTACTGTCCCTTTCATGAGTTCTCTCTGTCTTCCTTATGCTTCCTTAAAGAAAGACCAGAGAGAGAGCCAAAACTGGATTTACAGAAGCCTTCTGTTCCTGCCATACCACCCAAAAAGCCACGGCCACCCAAGACCAATTCTCTCAGCAGACCAGGCGCGCTACCCCCGAGGAGGCCAGAGCGGCCCGTGGGTCCCCTGACCCACACCAGGTACTGCACTGCTCTTGATGCCGAGGGTGGGAGTGGGGTGGGGCAACCAGAGGACACTGGACTCCGGCCACTTGGGTCCTTGCTCCTCTGCTTGGGAAGAAGTGGGAGCGAGGCTGGGAGGCACAGCCTGGGTTTCAGGATTACAGATGAGAATCCAGGTCCTGGCATCTTGGCCCTGCTCACGTGTGGGAATTCCCTATGCACCCTTAGAGCAAGACCAGCTGCTCTTCAAACCAGAAGTGCTAGAGGTGGCCTGCCTTCACCCCTGGAGGTCCTCTCACTGGCTGCTCCATCCCTGAGCCTCTCCCTGCTCTGTGGCGCCTCCCTCCGCAATCCCAGGTTCCCTCTGCCCTTGGCTGCACAGCCATATTGTGGGCCCCAGGACGTAGTCTGGCAAAGATTGCCTTAGTGTCCATGTCTGTGGACTGTGAGACCCTCAAAGGCAAGGGGCATGCTTCATTCAGGCATGAGTTCTGACATGGGCCTGGCAAAACTCAAATGTGTTCTGCTGCTGACTGTTAGTGATATGATAGGATTAGAGTTGGACATTGTGCCTTCCAGACCCGAGATGCCTACCACAAGGAACAAGGGAGTGTTGCATTCTCTCCACAAGTTCATTGCTGGAACTTTCTACTGTTACTTGCACATTCTACGTGTTGATGTGATATACTGGAGCAAGTCGGTGGCTTAGAGTTCTTTATGTGGACCTGTCAACACATGGTCACTCACCGAATTTTTGTTCTTGTGAGCTAAGTTTGCATGTGGAGAATCTCGTGGGGCTTCGGTGCCCTTGTGCTGAGGTCAGGCAGGCTTCCGGGCCCATGTCATGGGAAGAGGGCAGCCCCAGCAGGTCACTGCCCCTCACCTCTCACTCTCCCTGTCTGTAGATTGCGGGGATCATGGAATGCATCTGAAAGGATGGAAGGATATAATTCCCAAGTATGTAGCCCTAGGGCTATAAATCAGTTTCACTTCCATTGTCATATTTATGATTGTGTATCAAACTGGATCAAAAATAGCTCACTTTACGTTTTAGAAAAAAGGTTCAACCATGGTAAAATACACACATTACATGATTATCTCAGGTGTGTGAGCCCATTGGAGGAGCGGCTGGCTCACCCATGACATTTGGCAGGTGTCCGCCAAGATCCAGTGAAACAACTGCCCCCTATGATGTCCTGGGGGGAAACTAATGGGACCAGGGCCACTGTTGAGTTGGTCAGGCTCCTACATGCTGTGTCCTCTTCTGCCGACTGACATGCACACCACGAGGCCACTTGACAGCCACAGTGACCTGAGCAAGGGCCGCTTCAGTAGCGTGGTTAGCCCAGGGCTCGCACTTCAGAAGGAAAGGGGTATGTATGTGAACATTAAGTGCTTCTGAAGAGAATATGTGCTCCACACTCAGGGAGGGTGGACCAGCAGAGGTCGTACATCACTTTGTGGTGGTGAAAGGAGAACAGAAGCCACGCTCTGCCAAATTCTTACAGCCTTCCAGGGACCACAGGCGTTTCAGTGAAGTCAATAACGATTTCCAGAATACTCCTGCCAATCTCTCTAATGATCTGATCTGAAGAGAAGTGCAATTCCAGTAGCTTCTGCGCCTTCGAAGGTTGCTCTCAACTGTCTTGTTAGGAGATAGGTGTGGGCCTTGTGGGCCATCGATTAGACCTCCAGGGAAAGTGGGCCTGAATGATAACTACCAGTCCTCTGGGCTCACAGAGGCCCCACTTCCCCGCCACCTCTGCTTAGCTCTTCCCTTCCCCCCAGCTCTTGCAGCATCCAGTTGTGGGTCAGAAGGACGAGCCACTGAGGAAGATGCATGAGAGGGGTTTAGACAGAGGCCGGTGGGAAGCATAGCTGTTGTTGACCTCATGTGTGACGTCTGAGCAGCCTGAGAGAGGATGAATGGGCAGCCCCCGACCTCCCAAACCCCTAGGGCACTGGTTTGCAGAAAGGAGGGAGCGGGAGGCAAGCTCCAGGCTTCCTTCCTGCCAGCCCCAGGAAGTGACAGAGCTGGACACGGAGGAGCTGGTACCTGCTCTGGCCCCTTGCTTAGCCAGTTGGAGGGAGAACAGTGCCCACTCCCACTCAGTGGTTCTCAAACTTGAGTGTGCATCAGGGTCACCTGGAGAACTCATTTGCACACATTGCTGGATGCCACCCCACAGATGCGGTTGGTCTAGGGGAGGTCTGGGAACTGACATCTCTAACAAGCTCCCTGGTGATGCTGACACTGCCAGCCCACATCCACGCTGTGAGAACCTCTGGTCTGCATTCCCCTGGGTTTTTGGTGGCACCTCCTCCCTTCCCTGTCTGCCTCTCCTGCACCCGTTAGTGCTCCCCAGCTGTCCAGTTAGCATGCCCCTCTTCTGGAAGCCTTCCCTCATCCCTCACAGTTGCTCTCTCTTTGAAACGCCTGACACCCCATGTGGAGCCTGGTGCAGGGCCCCCTGCTCTGCCACTTGGGATGTTCACACCCCCGGACTGCTTCCCCAGATTTAAAGCGGATCAAGAGTGTGTTTTGTCATCTCCACATGCTTTACAGGGCTGAGCATATGGTAGTGGCTCATTTAATACACTTGTTGAATGCCCTGGTTCCGAAAAGGGGGGGAGGTGCCAGTGCTTTCATTTTGTTCACTTTGGCTCTCCTGTACAAGCTCCCTAGCAGTCATGTCTGATGTTCCAGGTCACCTTGCATGCCATGGATTTCAACATAACAAAATTTAAGAAGATTGAAGAAAGGCTCACTGTTTCTCAGTATCTCACACGCTTCATATTTTTTGCTAAGCAGTTATGTTAGACAACCAACCCATACTGGTTTATGAACTTGTTTTGCTCTGCCAAATGAGTTGACTCAGGGATGTTCATGTCAAGTAGTTTTGTGTTGGTGGTCCTCCAGAGAAGGGGTATTGTCTGCTGTGCAAACCCAAATCCTCGCCGGGATTTACCTGACGGGATGGGTGGACGGGCGGATGGATGGACGGCTGGGTGAACACATGGATGCACAATCACCATTTGCTGTTCTTACTGGAAGCGAGACATGAGGCGTTGCCTGCCACTCCAGCTGCAGTGTCTGGGCTTAGCTTCTTCTCACCTGCCAGAAAGCTCGCCGCCAAATGCGGCTTCCAGAAGATATCAATTTCCTTCTATTTAAACAGGAACTAGCACCTTTTAGAAAAAGGAATACATAAGTTCGGTAAGAAAGGAGTCGTCTTTATTTTTTTTTTTAATTTTTTTTCCCAACTACAATTTTATTTTATTTTTAAACTTTACAAAATTGTATTAGTTTTGCCAAATATCAAAATGAATCTGCCACAGGTATACATGTGTTCCCCATCCTGAACCCTCCTCCCTGCTCCCTCCCCATACCATCCCTCTGGGTCGTCCCAGTGCACTAGCCCCAAGCATCCAGTATCGTGCATTGAACCTGGACTGGCAACTCGTTTCATACATGATATTTTACATGGTTCAATGCCATTCTCCCAAATCTCCCCACCCTCTCCCTCTCCCACAGAGTCCATAAGACTGTTCTATACATCAGTGTCTCTTTTGCTGTCTCGTACACCGGGTTATTGTTACCATCTTTCTAAATTCCATATATATGCGTTAGTATACTGTATTGGAGTCGTCTTTAGATGCATTCACTTAACAGGAATGGATTGAAGGACGTCTGTGTACCAGATCACGGGCTTCAGGAATCTTATCTAAGGGAACTGGGACACCAGCGTGATTTGGAGTCCGTCTGAGCAAGTAGCAGCCTTCCATTAACATACTTCTAAACAGTAAATGTAGGTAGAAATGTAACAGAAAAAAGAGACTGTTTCAAAAAAAGTCAATAACAGAGTTAATTTACAAATCGAATGATGACAGGAGATCCCCCTGGGTCCTAAGTGCCTCTTTGTTTGGAAGTCTGTGCTTTGGGGATGTGTCAGTTATTATCTCACAGCGTGAAAACAGTGTCTGCTAGTCTCATCCAGCCCACCATGTAACTAAGGCAGTCATCCAAAGAGCCTTCTGCCTACATCTATCTTCATACCTGAAAAGAGCCTACTTACTTTTTTGATATTTGATCATCAAGGTATTTCAAATGACAGAGTATACCTAAACCTTTTTGTATGTGTGTTGTATACACACAGATGAACATGTGATGTACATCTCACAATGTGTAGTGTCGATTTAATAAAGATAGGGTCAGAAACCCCCATGAGAAGAGGTCTTGAACTTGAGAGAAGGGACCAAAAGGAAAAAATAAAAAAAGGAAAATCCAAGGAAAAGCTGGGAAGAAGCAGGCTGTCCTGAGCTCTAGCAGTCTGTTGCAGTGGGAGGCAGTGAGCCAGAACCTGAGCAGCAGAGCAGGTGTGTGCCTTCAAAAGAAAATAAACCCCAGAGGGAAAGAGGTAGATGCAGGCTGGATAGACCAGAACAGCTTTGTTAATCTTCCCAAACATGGACACCCCAAGTTGTAATAACCCTTCATTTTCTTCCCAAAGAACAGGCAAGTGGGAGTAAGACCTTTAGTCTGCGTTGCCAGGGAGCTATGCTGGTTGTCTGGGGCGGGGACGGAACTTGAGTGATAGGGGCTCTGGGATGGAGGGAAAAGAAGTAAAGCCAAAAGAAGTAGGAGTCTGTGAGATGAGCAGGGATGGAGTGGGAGCTGGAAGTGAAGAAAGTTGATGGTCAGAGGTACTAGAGATGCTGGTCAGAAAGAGGAGATTGGTGTTCACAACTTCAGAGGTGGAGGGGTCTGAAGATGGACATATCCACAGAGGGAAGGGCCCTGAATGTGGGTGGCTGAGGGTGAATGAAGATTGTAAGTGCTGAAGGGACCAGGGGAAGGAGGAGGGGAATGGATTGCCTATATGGCTGTCACAGGCTCAGGAAGATGGCAAGAGCTGAAGTGAGATGAGGCTGATGTTCTCAAAGCCAGTATCCTCCGAGGTGGATGTCAGTGCATTCTGGGAGTTGATGACAGTCAGTCATGAGAAAGTTTCAGTAGTCAGAGTGGTAGCAGGCCATTAAGTCAAGAAGTTTTTAGGTGGCTGGAGTTGGTTACTGTGGCTCAAGCACCGCAAAAGGCACTGTCCCCTGGCTTCAGATGTGGAAGCCTGTGTCAGAGGAGGAATCTGAGTGAGAATACTGGCAGTCAGGTCTTGGATACCAGGCTGTGGGCATGAGGCCTGGTGGTTTCCCAGACCTGTGCTTCTTGGAAATGGTCTTAAATACACCAGGCGCCTTTCTCATGGAAGGCTGAAGGCTGTGTGGAGTCTCCTGGAACAGGGAACAGGTGTGAGGGACCGTGGAGTTGTACATTTTTCCCTCATAATGAAGAGGGATCTCTGAATATCAGAGAAACCCCGGGAGATTAGTGACTGTTGAGTCCTGAGACATTTTAGCTTGAGGCAAAGATTAAGTAAACATTTATATGCCAAATATCCACTAAGTACTTAGGGAAGGGCAGATGTCTCTCTGGAGACCAACTTGCCCACACAGAAATTAATTTTTCTTTAGATTTATGCAGGCATCCAGGCTGCTTCAAGCCCCTTGGGATACAAATTAGCCCAAAGTAAGCCGGTCTAGTGGTTCTATGACTTGTGTGGTCCCTGCACCCACCAAAAGAAAGCATTAAAAAAAAAAAAAAAAAGACCTTTGCTCTTATTAGCTCTAAGATAATCAATCATTTAATTTTTTAAAAAAAAGAGGGAAAGAAAGGGAGCCAGAGTGTACCCAAACGTTTCCTAAGCAGGCATGTAGAATGTGCACCCAGGTGGCCAGGCCACAATTTTGAGTTTGGATTGCTTGAGTATTCTAAACGTCTTTTCAGAGATTCCTAGGGATACGGCATGTGATGCTTGAGTGTTTCCCTTCTTCTCTACAAGTCAGGACCAAGATATGTCTTTGGAGAATTCAGGAGAGATCTTGGCTAGAAATTACAGAGGTAGGTGTCACTGGCTCGTAGATGGTAGTTACAGGCATGAAATGGCTATAATCACTCCAGGAGATTACAGAGAATAGGAGCAGTGGGTACAGACAGCAGTGGGGAAAATTGTTACTTATAGGGTGGAGAAAGGATGAGGAGCCGTGGGAAAGGGTGGGTGGGCGGTGTGGCCATGGAAGCTAGGAGAAGGGAGGGTGAACTGGCTACAGGCCAGTGGGTCTCACACTTGAATGTGTGTCTCCATCACCTGCAGGCTTGTTAAAATGCAGGTCGCTGCTCCCCAAGCTTCTAATTTAGGAGATCTGGGTTCAGACCTGAGAATTTGAATGTCTAGCAAGCTCCTGGGGCTGCTGCTGCCATTGGTTTCCCACACCCACTATGAAAACTGCCACCAAAGTGAGAGCCAGGGAGACTGAAAGACACTCGTGGTCTTTGGTCACTAGTTGGCCCTTGGTAATCCCAGTCAAGCTGATTCTGTACTAACTCAGGTTGAGTTGAAGAAATAACAGATGGGCAACCGAGCACATGTAGACTTGCCTTGTGAGAAACTCAGCTATGGGGAAAAGATGAAAAATGGGTGCTAGACATGAACTCAGTGATAAGAGAGGAGTGTGTGTGTCATTCATTCATTTCAGAAATGTATCAAGTGCCTCCCCTCGAGCAGGCCTTCTGGGTGGCAGTTAACTCTCGTAACCAGGCCAGACCTTCTTGCTCACCCATTGCTCCCTGGGCTTTGGAGCCAGCCCCACCAGGGTCAGAAGTCCACCCCTCTGCTTCTTTACCCTGTGGCTTTGAGTACGGTAGGCACCTCCTGAGTCTCCATTTCCATCACTACCCCCAGGGCACCTGGCTCCTCAGCTAGTGCTTGTGAGGCCCTCAGTCTATCTTTTTTCCTCGCTGAGAGAGCTCAGTGGGTAACCTTACTGGGAGAGGGGTTGCCATATGGTGATAAGCAGATCAGGCTTGGTAGCCCTGAGGGAATGGGGAAATAGGGACACCCTCAAAACTGCACAACAAGGGGTCTCCAGGGAGTAGAAGCAGAGGGAAGGCTGGGGCCCGAGGGAGGGCGGGTGATGTATGGAGCACAAGAATCCTACAGGATACTAGAGAAACACCTGGTCATCGTGTAGAAATGTCTGTGCAGTATTTGCTGGCCTCATTTCATTTGTATGTATAACTCTCTCCATACATCTTTCTACCCTCACAAAGAATGAATTTTATTCCCTGCAGCAAGATCCAGCAGTAGTGTGGTTTAGCCTTAGTTCAGACTGAGCCACATTGATTTTCCTGCCAGTGATGGCCAGAGACAGGCAAGGAATCAGCAGCAGATAGTGGCACCCTGCATGGGCACAGTACTACATGGTTCCTGTGATGCTTTTCCCATGGGCTGTTTCTTTGAACACTCTTCCTCCAAGTGACACCCACCCCCAGACTCTTCTCAGAGTTGCTTGATGATGAGAACTCCCTCCTCCAGGCATCTGAAAAGCCCCTTGCCCCTCTGAGATACCCGGCTGTGGGTCTGCAGATGAGGGCTGTGGGTGTCATTGTTCTTTGGCCTCAGGGGATATGGGGCTCGTCATGCCCTGGATGGGCTCTGGACGGAGGCCTGTTTCCACACACACTTGCAGAGTCTGCACAGAGAACAGAAATGTGGGGGAGAATTGAGCGGGCAGTGTCCCATCATCTTCCAAAGTGTCTTCACCAACTATAAATAGCCAAGCCTCTCTGTGCTCATCCAAACAGGGACACGGTGCAAGGGGAGAGCTGACAGGAAAACCACTCTGGTCCCCACTTCCTGCACCCCTGGCCTCACTGCTGCCACCATTTTGTCCTTTTCTGAAGGAAAGATTCAACCTCCCCAGGCAGGATGGGCCCAGGAAGGGCCATTATCACTGCTTTTTTTGTGAGAGAAATAGCTCTAGAAGCATCAAACATGTGCATTTTGATTATCACTGCCCCAAGGGTGGTGGGCAAAGATAGGGCTGGGTGTTAAGAAGCTTCTATCGAGTTTCAATGTGGCCATCAATTAACTGCATGATCTTGGGCTCATAGCTCCCGGCCTTGGAGCACAGCTCCCTTGTCCATAAGAAAATGGGGGCTTGAGCTGGGTAATCTCTACTCAGTTTTCATAATCAGAGCCTAAGTCAGATGTTATAATAAGGCAGCCTGGAAAGCAGGGGAGAGCATTCACTTCCTCTGACCTCGCATCCTCAGTGCGTAATTGGACCAAGATGAAGGAGGTGAGGAGTAAGATAGGGTGATTTTGCATCAGAAGGGGCTGATAAAACAAGGTTGCGGGGTTGGAGCAAGAGAGAAGAGAGAGAATCTGCAGTCGTTTCTCTAGCAACTTCCCATCTGCCATCTGTCATCCCTGTAAGTGGCTAGACTCCCAGGCAGGATCCATCACTGACTCAATGGACATGAGTTTGAGCAAACTCCGAGAGACAGTGAAGGACAGGGAAGTCTGACATGCTGCAGTCCATGGGGTCGCAAAGAGTCGGGCATGACTGAGCAACTGAACAACAACCCAGGCAGGATGAAAGCTGGGGGGAAAATCAAAGATTGAAGGTGCCCCTCAGTGATTTTCTGAGAACAAGGGACAAGGATTTTCTGGTTCTTTTTTCTTTCCATTCTTTCCCAGCTTTTTTTCCCCCTGTAACAATTTTTAGACAGTTAAAACCCAAGCATTTACATGATAGTAATAGATCCTGCTGAGGGTCCAGAGGGGAGACTGACAAAAAGATTCATCGTCTGGACTTGGAATCTTTCGCTTGGTAGGAATAAGTAGAGTCACTGTTTCCCTTCATCCCCACTCCCCTCTAGAAGGGTTGTGGGGTCTTTGGGTGGATTTTAGCTGCTGCTGTTAGTGCTGCTGTTCATTCATTTATTTATCATACTTGTTTCCTTGCCTCGGCCTCCTGTGCACTTCAGCATCTTTTCCAGGCCACGTGTCTTGGCTTAACTGTCCCAACTTGGGCTAAATTGGGCCAGGCCACTGGCTGAGCTCATGTTCTCAGGGGATGCGCATGGTGCGTCTTCCACATTTCCAACTGTTCATGTGCCCCGTCTCACGTCTCGGATCTGAGGGGGAAGAGCAGGCCCCTCTGGGTTCAGGTATGTGATTTTTGTTTATTATTAGCACTTTTTATCTCGGGGAGCAAAGGCAATGTCCCCAGCCAGCAGTGAGCTGCAGTGACACAGGTGGCCAGGCCTCCACCCTGCCACATAGTCTCCAGGACCAGCAGGCTGAGTGAAGCAGCTCTGAGAAGTAGTCAAGAGCTTGCGCTCCAGAGTCAGAGTTAGTAGGTTCAAATCCAGATGCCACCACTCTGCTAGTTTTATAACCTTTTGTCGGCAAGTGACTTCCTCTCACTGAACCTGAGTTTCCTGCTCTATATAATGAAAAGAAGGGCCGCCCCAGGTGGGCTTCTCTGGAAAGCAGCCTCTGTGGCAGTGTTTAGAATGCAAGATACGTGTAGGGGTCAGTGCCTGTGGGGAGAGAGAAGGAAGCCATGTTGGGCAGAGGGAGAAAAGTTGTGATGCTGCCTTACCAAAGCTTCGGCCAAGTCCATGGAGCTCTGGGACTAAAACAACCCCTCTGACTTGTTGATGTTCAGTTGAAATGACCGAGACTTTTTTTTAAGTTAATTTTTTAACAACAGAAGCATTTTGTATTAGGGTCTAGGCGACTAACAATGTTGTGAGTTTCAGGTGAAAAGCAAAGGGACTCAGCCATACGTATACATGTATCCATTCTCCCCCAAAACTCCCTCTGAAATGGCTGAGACTTTTATACCATGAAGCGTGGGTCACCCTCAAAAGGCCAAAGGAGGCTCCCTGCAGCTGAGGTGGTCCCTGGAGGGGCCAGCACCTCTCCTAGCAGTGGGGAGGGGGGGGACCCACTTCACAGAATGGGGCTCTGGGTGGTGCAGCTCTCTGTCTGCCACACAGAGGAGATTCTTCAAGGGACAGTTGGGGCAGTTGAATCTTACATGGAAGGATCTCATCTTCATGCCTGGTTCATGGTAGGCAGCCACTCAAGTGTGGTACTGCTGTTAGTTCTCTGGGATTGTGGGTTACACTTAATCCTGCCGGATGTCCTTGGGCTGGTCAGCCCATTCCCTGCGATTTCAGGTCCCTGGCCAGCAAAGCATGGAGACTCTTGGTTGCTAGTTGCCTACCCAAGTCACGTGTTTTAAGTGTCCATAATCAAATCCGCTGAAGAAATACAAGAAAAATAACATTATTTTGGTTTAAAAATCAGAGTTGAGTGAGGGTCACATTCCGACATTGTTGGCTATGTGCGGATATGCCTGCTTTCTTCTATTTTCTCCTTTTATTTAACAGCCATGGGCATAGAAACTCACCATAAAAAATAATCCTCACGGGAGCTAGTAAACTACAAAAGGATGAGCTCTTTCCTCTTTTGTTGAATTTAGTAACATCCTTTTTGCCAAAATGGTGCCCATGTGTTGGGCAGACTGGAGGAGAACGGGGACCATGGAGGGCTGCAGCCTCATTGGGTGTCAGCCGCTCCAAACATGTGCTTTGGAGAATTTCAGAAATTGTGCTATTTTTCAGAACTGAAATTCATTAGCTTTGTTGTAAGCATCTATAAATACAGTGAAAGGCATTTACAAATAGACATTGTAAAACGCTTCCACACCCACAGTCTGAACACTGTCAAAACACCAGCTGCAGCTTCCCTACTTGGAAGGATCAGCACCTTTTTTAAACTGCACCTACTGTGTTTTCAAAATAGGCTTGCTTCTGGCCCTGTGTAGAAGATAATTTCAGCTGAAAGCCTGTGTCTGCTCTTGGCATGAGGGATCAGAGCTCATTTAGAGATGGGGGTGTTCCAGTCTTCTTCCTGTCAGAATATGGCAGGCACTTTAGAATCTGGGGAGGGGTCATTCACGGGTGCTGTTTCCTATTTCTTTGGGCGGACGCGTCTCATCACCTGGCCCTGTCAGTGGAGGCTTTCTAACTCTACTACCCACCCACCCCCGCCACAGCTGGTTCCCAGGTGAGTTCCAGGTGTGGTCACAGGGGATCACAGAGGCCCCTGGATCCCGGAGATCCTTAAAGGAGAGTTTGTAGGTAGGGGCCAGGCAGTCTTGTCTTTTACCTAGATGATACTACTGGGGAGAAATGGGAGTGAACAGAAGCTGCCTGAATTGTATGCATCTTTTATTGAAAGTGAACTTTAAACAAAAAAAGAGTGAACTTTCAAAGGAAGGAAAAATTCACCTATAGGCTTATCCTGGAGACAACTGCTATTAACATTTCAAACTGTTTCTTGCCCATCTTTTTCCTATGTATGACTCGGTTTGTTTTCTATCGCTTTTACATAGGTGTGATCATACTGAATGTTGTACAACTTTATGTCTTTTGGGGAAAAGTGTGATTCTTATAAATACATAATGCATTCCCATTTCATGAAAAAAAAGGCAAATGTTCATTCATTCCACAAGTATTTTTGAGTTCCTGCCATGTACTAAGTGCTGGGCTGGTGCTAGAAATCACCCATCAGAATCCCCAGGAATAGCCATTCTAAATACATGTTCTTCTAGCCTTAAAATAAAAAATCCCTCTTCCTAATATATCAGAAGGGCATGTGGGTGGCTGTGAAGTAAGGTGTATGTCAATTTTAACTCGTGTTTTTTAGTTGACATTGTAACATAAGCATTTGTCCCTGTTGTCATGAACTACTTAATACATATCGTTTTAATGGTTATATCAAAGTCCATCAAATATCATAGTTTTTAAACTGTTCCCCTATTTATGAGAAATTCCAGTTCTTTTCAGTTTTCCTATTTTATAGATAATGCTGTGAGAAACATCTTGATCCACAGAACCCATTTGTGTATTTCAGACTATCTCTTTAGCATAGACCCCCAGATGAATGTTTCAAATGCTATGAATATATACCCCATTCTGAAAAATTACTACTTTTTACCCTGCCCTGGTCCCAAAAGGCTTGGAGGTAACTTTTGAAAATGCATATAAAAGAATAAAATAGTTAAAAGGGTGACAGTAAAGTGGAAATAAGGGCAGATAATACAGCCCAAGATCAGATGAGCACAGTAATGCACATAGAGTGTTCCACAGCCCCTCGGGAGAGGCTCATGTTGGACTGGAAGCTTCCATGTGTCAGACCAAAGAGGGAAATGGTAGCTACAAGATTCACAGTTCCCAAAATGCACGAATAAGCCATGTGTTCAGAAACAGCTGAGTTGTTCTGACATACACGTGGTTCACTGATGTACAAAGTTCCTCCCCCCACCTGCACCTCCAATACCCCCACCTTTGCCCTGACCGTCTCTGCAGTGTCACCTCCAATCATTTTCCCCTTTGGCCAAAAGAAAAAAAGGCTAGTGGAATTAACTGGACCTTCCTTGCCTGAGTGACATCTTTCCCCGGACAGAACATGTGTTCTCGTAAGTTTTAGTCCTTGGTGTGTTCCCAAAGGACAGAGTTGGCTGGCTGTGAGCACGACTTGAGTTTAGTCCGGGAATCGGGAAGATGACAGCCCCAAATCATTCCAGCTCCATAGCTACCAAGTAACAAGATTAAGAACCCTCAAGAATTTTTAAAAATGAAAGTGCTTTCTTACTAAGAGTAAGAAATGTATTTCTAAAACATTTCATTCAGAAGGTCACATTCAAATTAGCAGATGCAGGAGCCCTGCCAGTAAAGTGTTTTGAAATAAAAGTCCTCAATCCTGCCACTCCAGTTGGCTCAGCGTCTGTCCAGGCGTGTGTGCTTGTGGGACCTGGGCTTCAGTAGCCAGGGGATGTGTGTGTGTGGGGGGGGGGTTACCTGTGGAAACTCGGCCCAGGGGTCCCACAACCTTGAGGGTTGAGGCGAGGCAGTCTCCTGCTCTCACACAGTCCTCAAGTTGTCTTTCCTCTTGGTGGGGACCAAGCCATCTAGCCTAGCCCTGGTCCCGTGGAGTTCTCACCTCTGCTCATCTTCTGGCAAGGGCTCTTGAGGTTGAGAGTCAGTCTTGTTCATCTGGGAGCTGAGGGAAGCTGACCTCTTTCTCCTGGGCCTTCTCCACTGTCACAAGGATATGCGTGTCACACCGAATGCCACCCCCATCACCTCTTCTTGAGTGAGGAACCCAGAAGTCTGCCTCTTACCTCCAGGTTCATGGGTTGCCAGCTTCAGCTTTCTTCTATCCCCATTGCCTCCAGGACACACCAAACCCCATGGAACTCAGCCCAGCACCATTGACCTTTGCCAACTGACCTTTGCCAACCTTTGTCCTTTCACTGCTCTCTGGGGACCTCAGACTTCAGCCCTGAGACTCCCTGGCCAGATGCCTCCCTCCCAGATGCCTTGGGCCCTTGCTCTGTCATGTCCTTTCTCCCTTTTCCTCCAAGGCCCAACTATAAGGCCACCTTCTCTGTGTGCCTATGGCCTGCCCACAGGTATCTGTCCTGACCCAGTTCTTGATTCCCTGAAGACTGAGATGCCCCTGTATCTTACTCAGCCTATGCCATGTGTGCTTGGGGCTCTCTGTCTGTCTCTTTCCCCCATTTAGACCATGAAACACCCCCCCAGAGTGGGTGCCACCTGGCTTGGCCCTCTCATTACCAAGTATCTCTCATTACTCAATAGCCATCAGTGTGGTGGGTATTTGACAAATGCTCCTGGAGTGAATCTGTTACTTGTGTAGTTTGGCTACATGGTGACCACAGGGGTTGTGACCAAAGTCTCTTGCTTTAAGAGCAAAGATCTGCCTGTTTCACTTGCCATCACAGACCTTGGATAATCTAGTTTGTGGCTCATGTCCCTGAAAGGGTCCCCAGAACTGCCCATTTTGGGGGGACTTGGAGGAATCTTCTGCCTGTGCATGAGTGGCCTGTTTCTCTCATCATCTTGGAGGCCTGTCCACATCCTCCCAACGGGCTGCTCCTAGCCCACATACAGAGGAAAGTCTCTTGTGTCCCAACGGGCCTGGGGGCACCCACCCAACAGCTGTCTCATTTTACGGGCCCCCACCCTAGCGCCAGCCATCAGGCTGCCAGATCTCAACTTGACACCTTGTGCCTGTCAACAGCCTGGCTGATGCCTCAGCTCCAGGCCAGAAACCCTTTTTCTCAAGGTTAAAAGTAGCCGACCTTTGACAAGTGGCACTGGCTAAATTCCTGTCTCCTTAAAAGGGAAGCTCCCGGTTATCGTTCGCTGGTGCTTATTTGGCCATGGGGCGGGAGCGGGCCCTGCGTCGCACCCTGTGGGCCAGCAGGAGGATTTGTGGCTGAAGGTGCCTTGCTGAACACTCGTTATTAAAATAGCCATCTTTGAAAATGTGTGTGGGAGAGGAGGGCTTTCAGTGTATCGGCTGGTTTGCACCAAGGCCCACGTGGTTGGACAGCTTGTCGGCTCCCATTGGCCCCCTCCCAGGAAACAGTGCGACCCACCCCAGGCGCAGCATACCCCTTAAATTGTGTGCAAGAAAGCTGACAAAATGATTATTAAAAGACTTGTGTCTTTAATGTAGGGGTGACGGTGCCAAGATCGACTTGGTGGGCAGCTCGATACCTGGCATGCTGGACAAGGACCTCTCAGATCGCAGCAATGACATTGGTGAGTAAGGAGAGCATTCTTCGTTCTCTTTGCAAAACTTGAAAGGAGCTGCAGAGCACGGTTTGCCCCTTCCAGTGGCCTGCTGTCAGCTAACTCAACCATTTAAATGCGAAGCTAACAGCCCTTGGTCAGTTTTGATGTTGCAGTTTTCTAAGGAAGGGATGTGAGGATGGTTTCCACATTAAAGCAGAATGCCTGGGATTTTTACTCTCCCTGACCTTTGGAGAAATTCCTTGCGAGGTCTAATGAAAAGAAATGATGGATAACCTTTTGGAGAAGTGGACATTAGCATTTATATTCATATTTTCCAGCGATTTATGTATTTAGTGTAAAAAGGTGAATGGGTGGACATGCCGTGTGGCAGAATTCACTGTAGACACAGCACTAAGTGTTTTTACTTTGTGTTAAAAATGAGCTTTGGTGGAGTAATTGCCACTTAGTTTGGAACATGAGTTTTCCTAAGGTCAAGATCCCACCATGTGGCAAATGGGAAGGTACCTGGAGCCTGTGGGTAGACAAGTCCGAGGGCTTGAAGCGGGGGTGTGCGTGGGTGGAGTGCGGTCAAGTGCATGCTGTTTGGGTGATAGCCCTTTGAAGAAGTCTGGGTTCAGGGACTACATTAATTTCATCTTTACATCTTTATTTGTATCCATAATGGCCAGAAGGATACATTTTGGAATTAGCCTTTTATAAGTGAAATTTTTTATTTTGAAATAGAGGTTCACACACAATTATAAGAAACAATGAAGAGAGATCTACATACCCTTTGCCCAGTGTCTTCCAGTGGTGACATCTTATGAAACTAGAGTGCACGGTCACAGCGGGATATTGACATCGATACAGCCCGTGGGGCTCTTCAGTTGTAGCAGTGCTCGTGTGTGTTTAGTTCTCTGCGCTTAGGTCACACGTGTAGGTTTGTATATCCACCACCAGAGTCAAGATGCAGAACGTTTCTATCACCGCTAGGATCCCTCATTGTGGCCTTTTTATAACTATTAATACTAAGCACACCTCCCGCCCCGCTTCCCTTCCCTAAGCTCTGGCAACCACTATCAGGGGTTGATTTGAAGTGGAAGGTTCTAGCATGATTTGCATCGGCTGCTCAATTTAGAAACAAATGGCTGACAGTTAGCAGGCCTTGTAAGAGGTACTGGGGCGCCTATCATGAGCAGTCTTATCACCTGGGGTTACTCTTTTTGGGGTGCTGTTTTATTCTGAACCTACTAATCGAGTTGCATCTTTGCAACTGCTGACCTGCAGTCTGGTCCGGTCTTATGACAGCCTGGGAGTACGATACGTTGTTGTGACCATAAACACCACAAGTACTTGCCCTGGTTTCAGAAACTCTTTTACATCCTCTCATAGCCTTTGAGAAGCCTGGTCAGGAAGTGTGACCAGGAGCTTTTGACAGCTTGGGCTGATGCAACAATAATAGCAACACTGGCCTGCTACAGCTTTGGACCTGGTTAAAGGGCAGAAAAGAGCAGAGCAGCCATTGGCTGTGAATGAGAAGGAATCATCAGAATGAGCGTGATTAAGTCCTGGTTTCACTGCTATGGTTCAGCCTTTGGGCCCCATGCTAAGGCCGGCTGGCCCATTGGCAAAGTGGCAGTGAGGGTCCCATGGGGAGCCCCCAGGAAAGGAGGTGTTACCCACATCCAGGATGCACAGGGCTATGCCCTGCTGTGAAGGGCATTGGCCCTTAAGCCTTGTTTCCTTTGGGTCTGAAGATGGCTAAGGTGGCTGTCGCAAAAATAAGAATCCTAGGATTTTCAGTCTGATGATGTAGTTCGGAAATACTGGGGCGTTGATGGAGGGGGCTTGGCCTATGCAAGCTTTTCATACTGTGTATGGATCAGGGAGCCCAGAAAGAGATGCTGATGTTTGGTTCACTCTCATTTTTCCAAGAAGACATTAATCCCAGAAGACTAATTCCTCAAGCTAATAATTTAATGTATATATTATTTGCATTGCCAGAAATAATGATTGGCAGCCTTGTCAACAACCACTAAATACTTGAGTATCTACTCTTCAAGTGCAAGATTTCAACAGATGCCAGGGTCCTTGTACACAGGCCCCACTTTCCAGGGGCTTTGGGTCTGTTGTGGCCCCCAAGACAGCAAATGGGAAGTGTCACACTGACTATGCTAACTAAGTGTTAGAAAGTAATACTGATCAGAGTTGGAGCTGCTCCATGATGTCCAGGATGTCAGGGCAGGCTCTGCAAAGTGGGACAGACTGACCTGAATCTGGAAGTTAAATTCGCTTCAGTCAAGGCAGAAGCAGGCAGGAAAGTCACATGGGGAGTGCTGATCCTGGGCATCGGTCAGCCTGGCACAGAGCAAGGTGCTAACCCAGAAATGGAAGTCAGGGCTGCTCTGAATTTGGGAGGGATGGATTTGTCATTTTTTCTATAGGCAGTGGGAGCCATGGGTGGTTGACACTGAAGTGACATGATCAAGTCTAAAAATTGAGATAATAACTGGTGGAGCTTTGTGGAACCCATCAGATGAAGGGTAGATGGGTGTCAGGGAGTCAGGTTTGTTGATAGTTCACCTGAGAGGTAGTGAGAGAGAGCCAGAGGCCAGCTGCTCACAGGAGGATTGGAAAGAAGGGGGATAGTTGTGGAGCAGCAATGAGAGAGAATGATCATTGGTCCTCATGAACAGATCAGATTTGGGAGTGGGGAGGAGGAGAGACTGATTTGTTAGCTCTGAGGGTTTTTAGGGTTGGGGGACTGACTGAGGTGGGGGAGTGACTTGGATTGAAATAAACATATCCAGAGGAGAAACTGGTTTGGGGTAAACATGATTAATTTAAGCATGTTGACATTGAGATGTGGTCAGACATCCCGCATCGGTGCTCCATGTGGATTGAAGGTGGAGGCTGAGGCCAGAGAGGTGGGCAGGGATTGCAGTGGAGATTAGAACCTTCCAGGAGATGAGAAGGCAGGGCTGGGCACCTGAGGACCTGGGATTGAGTGTTGATTGTGCTGCTTCCTGGCTTGGTGACCTTCTGTAATTTACACCAACTCTCTGAGCTTCAACTTGCTTTCTCTGTAAAGACTACTACTGTCTCTCTCAGCTTCTTCACCTTGTCTTCCAGAATTATGTAAAATCACTTGATGAGCTGCTGAAAGGCAGAGATGCTAATTTTTCATGTTGTTTGCTTAAAAGTGATAGTCAGGAAAATAAGTAAAATCCTTACCATGAGAAAAGACAAAGAAGGACCTAGAACTGAGGACTAAACCTGGTGCAAAGCCCACACCTAAGGGAAAAGTGGGCTCTTACAGCATCACCAGGGCCAATGGAGGAGAGGATTTTAAGCAGTGTCTTAGGTCCAAATCCAGAAACGTTCTTTGCAGGTGGGTCTGTCAAGATTAGGACATTGCCGAGGGGCTGGGCCTCTTCCGGGCTGCTTTTGTATATCTGCTTTTGTAGCATCTGTTCATTGCTTTGAATCAAGAAGGAAATTATCTGTACCAGAATGTTTTGTTAGTGATTCAGACAATTGAAGCTGTCCAAATGTGGGCCTCAGTGAAATCACAGAATACAGCCTTAAAACCCATTAGAAATCATCGTTGGTAGCTATAAATGAATCTGTGTTTCCTCTTAATAAAGCTATAATTTTAAATTATTATAATATTAAATTAGAGAAGGTGGCTTTTTCAGGTCTCGTGTGGGCAGCTACCAGCATCTGTCTGCCCAAGATAATTGGGAATGAAATCAGTTGGTCCAAAGCTGACTTGCTGATGTCAGTTTGAGATATTGTTTGTATCAAACTATGTGGCCATATTTCAAGTAGCATAATAGGAATACATGGATGAGCTCCAAACAGGCCTGTGCATGAATAGAAAGGAAAATTAAATTGTCCAGTTTTCTCTTGCTGATGGAAGAATCTCTGTTCCGATTGAGTGGGAGATTATAGGCCGCAAAGTCAAGTGCCATAACATTTACTTTTATTATGCAGTATGTTGTAGTTCCCATGGCATGGTGGGATTTCTTGTTACACTTCAATGCTACGGAGATTTTCTGTTCCTCTCCCACTAAAGCACATAGCAACGGGCCTCCAGGTGTGAAGCAGCCTGGGAACTAAGCCATCTAGTTGCAATTAACTGACTTCAAAAAAAGCCTTTCTCATTCCTCTTCAGTTGCTTGACTTCTTTGTTTTGACTCTTGTTTTCCATTCTATTCAAATCTCATCATACTTTTCCCACTTTGGTCTCTTTACATGGACGCCATCCCCTGTTCCCTTGAGGAAGCTGATTCCCCCTGTATTTTTTCAGCAGACCCACAGTTTTCTTAAATTGGGGCCCACTCGGGCATTGGCATAAATACAGGTATGTGATAGAATCGTCACAAAGTGTTTGGAAAGCCTAGGAGTGCTTTCTCAGAATCTTTTATAGTAGAACATGCCTTTATAACCTTTTTGATTCTTCTTTGAGGTACAATTTGTGATAGTTTCTTCCAAGTAAAATAGCTGTGTGTATAACGTCCTGGTATTAGAATCATTCCTCCAGGGCAATGAAGAGTGTATACTCGCTCTCTTCATCTCCCTCTGCTGTCATCCTGAGATTATAGTGGTGAACTCATAGCAATGGGAGTGAGCAAAGGAGAGGAGAAAAGGAGTTAATAGTCGCTGGGTACCTACTAAACGCTTGGTATATTTTATATATTTTTCATCATCATCAACCCTGTGAGGGAGGTGTAATGTCTTGTTTTACAAGGAAGGGGCAGGGACTAAAGAAAGTCAAGTGACTTGGGAAAGGTTAACTGCCTGGTAAATAGCAGATTTGGATTTGAAGCTAGTTCCCCCTGACCCATAGAGCCCAAATTTTCCTGTGTACGAAGTTGGTCTGTATCAGCAGTTCTCAGCCATTCTCCCCAGGGGACATTTGGCAATGTCTGGAGACAGTTTTGCTTGTTACAACACGGTGGGAGTGGGATGCTACTGGCATCTAGTGGGTGGAGACCAGGGATGCTGTTAAACGTTCTGCAATGCACAGGGCAACCCCCACAGCAAAGACCAATCTGGTGCCAGGGTCAGTAGCGCCACAGTTGAGAAAGCCAGGTGGTGAGTTGGGAACAGCTGGGCCAAGGACAGTGTCCCCTCAGTTGAATGCAGCCTTGTGGTCCTGGAATAGCTCATCTTGCTTCTTGGGATTCTTTATAAAACGTCATGTGAAAATGGTTTCAGAGCTTTTGGCACCTGGTGCATTTAGATACCAAAAATTAAATATATTTAAGTTATTCACCTAAACATGGACCAAGGAAGTTGCCATGACCTTTGAGAAGACACTCATTCTCTTTCTCTATAAAAGACACTCATTTCTCTTTGCCCTATAAAAAAATAATATAATTTGCATTTAATTTTCATACACAAACAGTGTTATATTTGAGACTAGTTACTCTCCAAAGACTTAATACCCAGTGTTTAAATGGACATTAAATAAAAGGACAACAAACATGAAATTTAATCAATGCTAAGTTAGAAATTTGTGTGGTAAAGCTGAAGACTATATATAGTTTAAAGCAGTTTAATAGTGACCAGTAACACAAAGTTTTTGTCAATGTGACCCCAAGTCTCTGTAAACAAGTGATGAAATTTTTAACTTACTTGAAATTTCTGCCTTTTACCATAAGAAACCATCTCTTTGGGTTTCTTGGACAGATCTTAGGGGAAGAGTTAGGTCCCCAAGCTTTGGGCTGTTGATTTTTGTGTTCTTTTTTGTTCCACTTCATATTTTTAATTTCCCCTTTTGGAGCTCCCAGTCCAGTAACTGGATCTTGCAGCATTTCAGGTCATTGAGCAATTTCTCGGGTTTATTAGGACAACATATACTGTATCCTGCCTGCCTTAGAGAACCCCGTAAGTGACATTTGGAGTGTTCCAGAAGGTCTCCTGGCTGAACTTGTGTGTGAGCAAGCCACATCTCTAAGCTTATTCGAGAGCCCCAGCTCACTCTGACAGGCAGTGTCCCTTTACCAGTGACCTTCAGACGTGACCTTTGGGATCAGGACAGTGGCCAGCATGACCTGTACAGAGGAAAGGAAGATGTGATACCTGCTGTGTCACCGTCAACTCTGCACATGAGGCTGTGGGGTCTGCATGTGCGGAGCTCTGCTCCTATCCGGGGACACCAGTGAGGATTAAACTTGAAGTCATATCAGGATAATTTGGGAAGCAAGTGTGACGACAAAAGCAAAAGAGATTGTACTTAGGATCGAACACTTTATACCAAGGAAGGGAAACAGATTGAACTTCTAATTGGTGGGTCTTGAACCTAGTCAGTCCCTCTGACCAGTTTTGGTTTCCACCCCGTGCTTCTGGACTTAGCCTTGGCTCATAAAAGGCTCTCTGTCTGGGTACCCCCTGCATTACCTCTTCCCCTGGTTCCCGACCTCACATCTAAGATTCTTAGGACTCACAGCCAATCTTAGAGAAGACAGGCTGATGGCAGGCCTTGTCCTTCTCGGCACTTCTACAACTCTGATCCCAGATGTTCCACTGCCAGATCTTCACCGTTAGAAACATCAGTCCAGACCAAAACTGAGGTGCTCACTTCCGCCAGCTTGGCCCCCTCACAGGGCAACCCTGGCCTTTGGCAGTCTGTCGCATTGTTAGGTTTGTGCTTTGATGGGTGCCACAGACTCCTTTGACCTCGTGACATCTGATAAGCATGAAAGCAGTAAACATTCACAGTGCTAGTAGGAAAAGCTTCGTGAATACTCTAGAGACACAGGTGGAGGTTAAACAAAGCCAAGTGGGGGTGACGATGATAACCAGTGCATAACCTCCCAGGAGCAAGGTATTTGGGAGTGTGAATTATTCTAAAACAGAGAACGAACAGTACCCTCCTGCCCGAGCCACCCACAGCCATCAGCCTGCCCCAAGGAAGAGTGAGTGACTGGTCAGATGAGAGAGGGGAACATTTGGGTGTGCAGCAAGCATCCTTCAGATGGGTCTTGGCTGCAAGAGGGTCACAATGTCCGCTTGCTGTGTGGACTTGTAGCCAGCCCCAGAAGTCCACCTGTGTGCCGGGGCTTTATGCCCTCCCCTCCCTCTCTGGACAGGGCCTGGCACTCTTCGTTCAGCCCAGCTGCTTCACCGCCTCTGCTTTCACTACATGCTGGGACCATTTTCAGCTTTAAGAATATAAATGCAAAGGGATACCCCGTAGGTTCAAAGTAGTCTATATCACAGCAAAGAGACAATATAGTAACCTCTGTTACATACACAGTGTGCCCACTGAGGCCTCTGCGCTGCGACTGAATGTTCAGGTAAGAAGGGAGCAAGTGACGGTCAGCGCTCAGATTGCACATGGCATTTACTTGGCCTGTGATGGCCCTTCCACCCACTGGCTGTGGATTCATGGACTGGCAGAGCCCTGTCTGGCTTCCATTTGACTTGTAAATATCCAGAAGGATACACAACTTGCCAGAAAACCATGCTCAAGTACCCCTTTGTCATACTAAAAGCATTCTGGACAAATGCTTTATGAAGGAGGAAATCTGAGTTCTCAAACTCCTTCTAGTCATGGACTCTTGGGAAGGCGTGGGCTGGGAACCTCAGCCCACTCTCCCTCCCACTGCCTTTGGTTCATTCAGTGACAAAAGTGATGAGCTCTTGTGGAGTAAGCTTGGGGGGCCCATTTGAAGGGAATTGGATCTGGTGGTGACAAGCTAAGGGTGAGGTGTCAGTGAACAACAAGCCCTAGTTTCAAGTCAGAAGATCTTTATTTAGCTTCCCAATGACCTATCGTGGCACTCTCCACCTCTCCAGGCCTGAGTCCTTTCTCTCGAGGTGGTTTACAATCTTTGGAATTTCACAGACTCATTTATCCCAGTTCCCCCACTAAAGCCTTTTAATTTGAAGGACTGCTCATTTTTATTTGACTAATGAAGCACATTTTAAAAAACAAATGCCATCATCTGGTAGGAGATAATCTCCAATTTAAAAATTGAACATACTTGGCTTACTGGGAGACTCACCACGTTGACCTTCTTTTTCTTGGCACTTGACGTGTGCTTTGGAGATAACTTTGTTGTTACGAATGCATACCAGTTCTTGGGAGTGACCTTGGAAAACTACTGGTCTAGCACAGGTCTGCAGAGATGCGGTGTAGGAGGAGGAAACAGGTGGGGGCAAATGAAAGGCCCCAGACAGAGGCAGGTATTGAAGCTGGGGTAAAAACTCAGCACCCAGAAATGAACAATTAGCTTAATTTTTTATAGAGATATAATTGCCAGTTGTTTTAAAAAAAATCACTCATGGAATGTCAGAATCGTAAGGGCATTTAAAATACTTAGTACCTCTGTCCTCTGCCTTTGCCCACGACTGGAGTATGGGGGCCTGCCAATCCTTCTAGCAGCTCTGCCCAGCACAGTAGAACAAGTGCTTCAGCCAGGAGGAACTTCCTCCTCGAGTTTTGCTCTCAGCATCATTTTGGCACTTGATGTGCTTTGGAGTACATATTCTGGACATTGAGATACTCTTTCACATGTGCATTAGAATTTGCTACTTTGACTGCCCTCCACTCCTCTTTCTCTAACCACTGTTGAAGAAGAAATGCCCTGTTCAAAGAACATGCACCCTCTGCCTGCCTGCGGCTCATCCCACTGAAGTGAGCCATCAGCAGGGTGTCAGCCTCTTAGGAGCTTGTTTTTTTTTATCCTTAAACCAGGGGCTTAGAGGAACTGATCCAAGGGGCCCAGTTCAGCCCTGTAGTCTTATTTTTCTGACTCAATCTGTTTATTTTAGCTGAGTTTTCTGGACGTTGAGAAAACTGCTCTGCTGGTAACCGCTGAATCCTCTGTAAGATTAAATAGCTTGTTCTTTCATTTGTCTCTTTGCCTCACTTCCTCTAGTTCTGTTAGTTCCTTAAACCCAGAATTGATAATTTTCTCCTTTCTGAGTTCTCATCCAGGGTTTTCTTTGGCCTAAAGATTCTTGCTTATAAGAGATTTGCTGGCCATCTGGAAATTTAAATCATTAAGAATTAAGGGCATAACAGTTTAGGCAGAACTTTTTATGAAGTTTAAAAATTCATTCACCTTTAAAATACTCATTATGATTTTTTCACCCAAATTCTTACAGAAAAATGTAAAAGGTGGGATGTTTGTCATCCAAAATAAGTTTGAGTACCAGAGAAAACCCTTATATGGAGGCAAGATAATCCCACAGAACCACTGAGGAAAGTGGTGGTGTGTTACATAGACCGTGGGTTTTCAGATAAGGGCACTTGGATTTGAATTCCTAGCTCCGCAATCTGGGTTAAGAGACTCTGAGCTCCTTTTTCCTCTTCTATATGACAGGGTTAGTTACTAATGCCCACCTGCCTCAGAGGGTTGTTGTAGAATTTAGAGCTAATGATGTGACGTGGCTGAAACAAAACAGGTTCTTTCAGAGTGGTAGTTGGTATAGCTGTGGTTCGGTAAGAGAGAACCACATATCACCCTTCATTCTTACCATGACTCCTGTTATCAGAAATTAGGAAAGTTCTTGAACACATAAATCAGCTGAAATTTTGACAACTGTATCAGAGATCTTTTCATATGTGATTTGCTCAGTTGTCTTTTTATATTAAACAGCTTTTTCCCACCCCACAAAGGGGAAAAGGCGCTCACTTAAAAAAATGAAAGAACGTAGGAAGTTAGGGAAATTCCCTAGAATCTCAGCCTCTTCCTGAGATAATCACTGTTAACTTGGTGTACACACTTTTAGAAGTCTTTCTGTGATTGGATGGAGGTTTTTAAAATGTTATCATGTTGAAATACAGTTCTAGTCCTTACTTGTTCTTTTGTACTAAATAATGTGTGTTTGACATCTTTCTGCAAAAGTCACATAGATCAACCTTATATTTTTAAAGGCTGCATGATGTTCCATTGTGTGATTCTACTGTAACCTGTTCATTTTGGGCAATGTTGCAAAGATCACCTTAGGACAATGATCTGCAAACATGAACCTTGGGGGACCATAGAGATCTCCCAGGCCACAGATAGCACCTTGTCTTCTTATGTACTCTTCTTCAGACTCATCTCCTGAGAGTCCTGATGTCACGCTGCTTTTCCTTTCTCACTCCCCTGTCTCATTTGCCCTCTCTCACCTCATGTGGTATAGCCAATCTCTTGCCCACTCCAGGGGTACAAAAACCTCTGGTGGAAACTCAGAAATAATTCTGAGATTGGTGTTAGACTTGATTAAATAAAAGACTCTATTGACTGGACCAAAAAAACACATCCATTTACAAGCCAGTTGGTTTCTAATCCTCTTGCTTCCATCCAAATTGAAGGAGGTACCCACTGAGTTGTTCATTGATAGATAGTTAAAAATAGTTCTTGATGTTAGCCCACTGTCTGATTTTTGGTATGTAACTTGGAAGGACTTCAAAGAATTAAGTGACATTGTGATAACAAAATTCTTTCCATTCCTGTCTACTTATTTTTGTGTTAACAGAGTTTCTTGGCACTTATATCTATAAAGTGGAAAATAGGAATAGAATCAATATCAAGCTGAATATAAATACACATGAAGTGATTGAGGGAGATGCCAAATAAAATTCTACTTGTTATGCTATTAAATTCCTTATCAAAATGTGTATACATATGTTTTGATCATTTTCATAGTAATAATGATAGGTCAATCCAGAAAAAAGTCATTTTTATACCTAGAGCCTTATGATTTCAGGAAATGAAAAAGTTATTTTCAGTTTATATACATGTTCATATGGCAGGAAGAGATGAAAAATTAACAATGGATAAAATTAACAAAAGCATAAAACATACTACATTAGAATAAAATTCAGCAGTGGAAGTATGATGGATATATGAATTCAAAAAGGGAAAGGAATGGTGCAGAATTTCCAACCATTAAAGAAGAACTTATTCATGATTTTTTAAATGGATGATGGTGGTTGTTAAATTGGTATGGTATCAGATTTACATTGAATATATTCAAGAGAGCAATAGTTATATTTTAAGATATCAATGTTTATAATATATAAATTATATTATGTAATATATATAGTAAATTATAATTTCTATATTATAATAGAAATTGTGTGACTAAAATTTGTGAAAAATTTAGATGTCAACTTAACCTGTGTGAGGGAGTACATAGATTTTTTAAATTATTTTAGGAGGAACACTGGTAAACAGTCTGAATGCCCCTAGCCTCATGAATATGTCATTCTACATGAATAGAAACATTGCTATGGGTTAATTTCTAGAAGCAGAATATCTGAGGGTGTACACATTTACATTTTGTGACAGATATTGCCAAACAGCATTACATAAAGGTTGCGCCAGTTTACAATATGTTAGTATTTACTAACATAACTACAATTTCTAATAGATACATTATTTGCTAAATCATTTTCAATGACAAATTTGGGCCTGTAGTGAGCAATTTTTAACAGAATGCAAAAGTGAAGTGTTACATCCCCCCTCCCCCCACGTTGCTGGCTATGGATGCACGTGAAGCTCTTTACTTCTCTGTGCTAGACTTCAGGAAGATGTACCCTACCCCCTTCCCAGATCCCTTCTGCTGATCTCAATTAGGTCACCAGACTGTCACTGCTAATTTCATCTTATACCTGTCTCTCGTATTAGCTAGCAGAATTTGTAATTATGTCTGTAAAATCCTGTCTCTCTCCAGAGGCTCTGAGCTCCATGGGGTGGAGCCCACGGCTGTTTTGTTCATCGCTGCACACCGCCCCCCACCCCACCCCTATGCCTAACCCAGAGCCTGGCTCACAGGTCTCACTTAGGAACTGTGTACTGAATGAAGGAGCTGAGCACATGCGAGAAGAAATAGCACGATGTAGGATCACGTTAGAGATCTTCATTGTTGCTAGCCCCATGTAGCTATTTAAATTTAATTTAAATCATCACACTTAGCCATGTTCTGTGTGCTCAGTTAGCCACACAGGGCTAGTGGCACCATATTGGATAGTGCAGATATAGCCAGTTTCCATCATCCCAGCAAGTTTTAATGGATAGTAGTGTTATAAGTGATTGTCCTTTTATTCTCAGAACTTTCCCTGTGTCTGGCACACAGTAGTTACTTAACAAATGTTTAAGTGAATGAGTAAACAAACTTTATCTCCCTCTTTTTATTCTTGAGCTACAAGTTTCCATGTAAAAGTTACTCTGCAGTGAATAGACCAACATTCCCCCTTAACTTGCCTCACGCCTTATATTTCTTGCCAGAGATTTCTTTAAAGAAGCCAGCCCCCTTTTCAGTCCTTTTAAGAGCACATTTAAATAAAATAGAACAAAGGCAGCTTCTTCTCAGAGCACAGAGTTATTTCTACACACACACAAATTACATTTTCTGGCATCTTGCTCTTGATGGAGGAACAATTCTCAGAACTCACTATCAGTTGGATGAGAAGGAAGGTCCAGTAGGAACACTGCTGTCTGTCCAGTGCTCTGTAATGGAAAGAATGTCACCAGCGTGAATCTAAGAGTGCACCCTGCCACTTTCTGACTGTGACCTTGATAATGTTGTCTAACCTGTGACCTCCCTGTCTCGTTTATGGAATAGAGTAGCCTGCTTGGCATGGGTTTTTGGGAGGGCTGGATGAGCACACTCTCATGAAGGGTGGAGTAGTAGGGTGGCTGACCGGTAGCTCACGTTTGTTTACTCCTAGCCGCCTGTATTGGAGAAGGCAATGGCACCCCACTCCAGTACTCTTGCCTGGAAAATCCCATGGATGGAGGAGCTTGGTAGACTGCAGTCCATGGGGTCACTAAGAGTCGGACATGACTGAGCGATTTCACTTTCACTTTTCACTTTCATGCATTGGAGAAGGAAATGGCAACCCACTCCAGTGTTTTGCCTGGAGAATCCCAGGGATGGGGGAGCCTGGTGGGCTGCCGTCTCTGGGGTCACACAGAGTCGGACACGACTGAAGCGACTTAGCGGCAGCAGCAGCAGCCGCCGCCTGTATCTTGAAAACTTCACCCTAGTTGATAAATGAAAACAAAACAGCAAATCTGCTATATCCATACACATTTTGGAGGGCTTATTTTCCCACAGAATCTAATCATTGCTTAAATGAGAATTTTTCAGTTGGTGACTCAGCTGATGCAGGTGTTCATTGACCCCTCATAACAGGCCCATCTTTGCAGTCTGCACAGATTTTTCACATGAGTCAAAGGATTTTCACGCAGGGTGAGATTTCCTCCTGACCAGACTACCTTGAGATGCTTCTTCTTTGTAGAGAATATACCTGCGGCCCTGTGGGTTTAGAGTTTTCTCATCTTAAATCTTAAAAAAAGAAAAATCTTGTTGTGGCTTGGTTTTCTTTTTTTAAAAGATTTAGCCTTGCTCTTAAATTTCTGCTCCCAGGTCCCACAGCTCCATCATTGGCATCTGAAAACAAAATTCTACCTGCGTGATCTGAAAGGGTTTTCACATAATCTCTCATTTATTAAAGAATAACCGTGCAGAGCTGATAGCTCAGATAACTGTCTCCTTTCCCACCCCCCCCCCCTCTGGTGGGAAAACCAAAGCCCAGAAAGGTTGTTTGTTCATTTATTCAACAATCATTTATTGAACACTCACTGCAAGCCAGGTATGGTGCTAGGCCTGGGAAGAACAGAGGTAGAAGCCATGGCTTCTTCCTTGGCTGATGAGGGAGATAGATAGGCCAACAGAGACTGTTAGTTCAGGGTGCTGAACATTGACATTGGAGTGATGAGTCTCTAGGGAGCACTCAGGTCAGTTTAGAGTGCAGTCTGGATTCTTGGAAGAGATCTTAGTTGCCAAGCCAAGCCTTGGTGGCCCCAGGGGAAGGGAGGAGAGGAGAGGGGAGGGGAGAGGAGGAATCACCTGAGGGACAGAGGTGCATCGGCCACATGAAGGCAGCAGGATTTCATTGGCACTCAGGAAGGACTTGAAGCAGCAAAGGAGCATACTCAGATCTTCACTTTACACATCTCTCTCTGGCAGCAGCTTGTGGGATGGTACAGGACTTGGAGTGAGAAATTCATTTCCATGGTTCCATGTAAGAAGTTCCTGCAGCTTTAATGGTCCTTGACAGGACATGCAGGGATGGTGTGGTTTCCAGAGATATTGGGAGGGAGCAATGCTGCCAAGCTTCAGATGTAGGAAACTTCTATTCCAGGACTCATTCTCGAGTCTAGAGCAGCAAACTACAGTAAGTAAGCAGAGCCACGTAGGAGCTCACAAACATTTCCTTTGGTGCCACTGGCCCGCCTCAGGCTGTTGACTCTCCTCCATGTTTTCAGTGGGTGTGTTTCAGGTTGCCTGTGGTCACTGGTACCATCCCTCCCATCAGTGGAAAATGAGCCCACATTTTCTAATTGAACTAAATAGGGTGTGACTGAAACTTATGGAAAATGGGCAACTCCTTGTGCCGTGAAGAGTCCAAAGGCATTTCCAAGCTGACTCCATGTCCAGCATGAATTATCCCCGTATGTCTGCAGAGGGTTCGTCTTCCAAGTATCAGAAAAGCTCAGGACCTCTCATCCTTATGAAACTAACTTTAAAAAAAATACCCCACCTTTGCCAGTTCCAGAGTTTTGGATTGGCTTATGGGCATTAAAACCATTTTTTATTAAGAGGAAAAATTCCTAGCCAGGCTGAGAAAGCTCATATCAGGTTTCAGCCTGATTCATTTCAAAACCACCATGAAAATTGGGACATTTTCTTCACACCACAATGGGTTAGTCATGGAAATTCTGCCTTAATCTCAGCTCCCCCGGCCACAGTCATGAGAGCATGCTCTGTGCCACTGAAAATTTATGTTACAGTGCTGAAGAGCTGCCCCCTCCATTGTCCGAAAGCAGAAGTGAGTTGAAGTTCAAGGTCTGAGGTTCCCTTTTCAACAAGTGACCTCATCTTTGGTGCATCTTCTTCTTTCTGGCACTTTGGTTTTGTTTGTTATTTCCCCAAAGTGCTTTTTACGAGCTCCAACTGTAGAAAGTTCCACATAGCTGAGTCTGTGTGAGGAGGTTAAGAGTGAGGCTCCCCTACAGGCCTCAGCCCTGCTTGTATTGTGGAGTGACAGAGACGAGATGCTCTTCAGGGCCATCTGTCATGGGGATGCCGACTGAGGCTGCTTGCTGAGTGGCCAGGCTTCAGCTTGTGTGGGGCTTTTTTAGTGCAGACCTCAGCCAGTGAAACAGCATGGATGGGCCGGCTGGGCTGTCTCTGCAGCCCTGGCACCAAAGGCTGCCCACCACTCCCCATCACAACCAAGCTGCTCCTCGCAGCCCACCAGCAGCCCCCACTCTATAAGCTGCATGCCTGTAATCAGAGTTCTTTCTTCAGAGAGTTGGTTCATCTGTGGGCTTGCTCGTGTGTTCCTTCATTCACCGGACCGCCAGTATGCCTGGTTGAGTGTGAGAGCACGAAGACGGGTTCCTGCCCTCCTGGGGCTCACAGTCATGTGCCACACACAGACCAGCCCTCTGAGTCATTTGGAAAGTGTGATTTAGGACAGACCACTGTCTCAAACGATGTCAAACTCTCAACTCCCCTGGGGCCTTCATTCTTTCAGCAGGCTTCGGAGGGTGGGTCAGGAGCACAGATGGAGTCCAACAGAAAATTCCCGGGTGCTGCCTGGTCTGCACACCAGAAGATGTTCTGGGTCTGTTGTAAGGGGTCCCGAGGCCACCCCACCAACTCCCCTTGTCCCACCTCCTGCCCTGCTCTGCATGCTGGGCTCCTCGAGTGCCTCTCTCTCACCCCAGCTGCCACATTTCTGACTTGTCACCCCTGTGACCACTGTGGTTACCACCTGATCACCTCTGTTGCCCACCCACCAGGTCAGCAGGGGACCCACCCTGTGAGGAGCCTGACTCCCGATGCCTCACTGGACCCTAGAACCTCTGCCACCCCCCTGGTGGCCCTTGGCCCAGTGCCCTCTCCTCTCCTCCGCTTGCTTAAGTCCTGACTCACCCCCTTCCCTGCCCCCCACCTCTGCTACAAACATCCTAATAAGCCTGGGGAGACGGGGAGCCTGCCTGGCCTAGACTGAAACCCCAGACTAACCCAGTCAGTCCCACGGCGGGAGCCAGGCAGGAGCCTTTTTATTTTTAATTGTCCAGGTGGCTCTTCTCCACAGCCAAGGTGGAGAACCAGAGTCAGCAAGCCTTTGATTGTTCTTTCACAGCTTCAGCCTGCTCCAGTGTTGCCTCCTGAGCTGGCTTCAGTGTCTAGGATGGAGCCATGGTCTAGGTGGTGGCTCTCAGGTCCTGGCAGCGCCTGGCCAAGGCCCTCAGCACTGGCTTGTTTACTGCAACCTTTACGACCCTGTCCTTCGCCTCCTTCCCTCCTGGCTGCTGCTCAGCATTTGCTTCCCCCACCCAGGCTTTCTGTGCCCTGCAAGTACCTTGTGCCCTCCACACCCCTCATCTCCACCCTTCTGCCAGCAGACCTCCCTGCCCTGGGCCTTAATCCCTTCCTCTAGGGCCCAGTTGAGGAGCTACCCAGAGAACCTGCTAAATTCACTGGATGTAGAGCGTATGCAAAGATGTTTGTGCAGCGCTCCTCCTTAATAAAACAACAACAGAGAGAGAGGAAATGATTTGAAAACTAATTACCCATTGCTAAGGAATTGATTCAGTAAATCATGAACTGCAGTGCAATGGAAGATTCTACAACAATCAAAATAGCCACATGGAATATAATGTTTAGTGAAATAAGCAGAATGCATTACTACATGTAATGTGAACTAGGCAGTCTATTTATAGAAAAAGCCTGAAGGGAAAGCTACCAAAATACTAATAGTGTTGTCTCCGCACGGTAAGGTTATAGTTGACTTTGTTTTGTTGTTATCATTTTATGGCTTTGAAAAATTATACACTATGCACATATTCCATTTATAATTGGAGAAAACAGCAATTTTTAAAAAATTCAGATATTAGTGTCAGATGATGGCTTTTGGCACCAATCCAAGTGTGTAATTGGGAATTTCAATTTCAGACAACATGGAGCTGGTAGAAGCAAGTCCTGGGGTGGGGACTGAAGGGGATTCTTTTAGGAAAGTAAGATTCTCTTAAAGGTAAGGCCCCTGAGAGGGTCAGGCCAGTGAACAGGTTCTAGAGGGACCCACCCCGATCTCCACAGAGCTGGCTGGTGAGTGGGGGCCCTTTTCAGAAGCCTCTCTGTGGCCCTGGGTGCTGATCAGCTCCTCATTGGCCTCAGAGCACTGCTGATGCTTTTCTGGTGCTGTCTCTGCAGAGTTAGCCTTTGGTTACAGTTGCTTTGCCCTGATAAGATGAGTTCATGTTGAGTAATTATTCATTCACCAGGTGCTGGAATAAAGTCATGTCATCTAATCCCAGGGGTAATGTAATGGTTTGTCCTGACCAGTGAGTTGTGCTTGGTTTTGCATATTCCACTCAAGGAAGTAGTTTGCAGACAGCACCTGCCTGCGCATTAATAGAAAAAAGCTGTCACACGGCCAGACTGCTTATGGTACCCCTCAACAAAGGAGCACTCCCCACAATAAGGAAGGGAAAAAAACACACATCATTTTTATCTTTTCTGTCCCGAGCCAGCACATTTGCAGTTGTGGCAGTTTAAGATGCTTTCAGTTGCAGAGAAAGAATATCTGACTAAAATTAGCTGACATAAGGGGAGGGAGAGTTTATTTCACATGGTGAGAAGTCAGGACATTGTCATTCCAGGGTTGTCGAGTGGCTCCTTGAGGTGATCAGTCACCCAAGCTCTTTCTGTTTTTCTGCTTTGCTGTCCTGAAGATCTCCAAGAGCATCTCCCTCATGGTTCATAAAAGAGTGTATAGTCATTTGTGCAATGGCAGGTAAAGGACTGAAGACTACGCCGCAGGAAGGAGCAGGAAGGGACTTCCCTGGTGATCCAGTGGTTAAGACTTATGCTTCCAATGCAGGGGGCATGGGTTCAACCCTTGGTCAGGGAACTGAGGTCCCAAATGTTGTGGGGTGTGGGCAGAAGAAAAAAAGAAGTGATGGGACGAGACTAGAAACATGCCAGGTACACTGGTGGCTGGTGGTGGAGCCGGGATTTGAGCCCAAACAGCTTAGCTCAAAATCCAGGCCTGTCTTAGTCTACCAGACCTGCCATGACAGAACTTAAGCGACAGACATCTATTTCTCACAGTTCTGGAGGCAGTGAAGGCCAAGATGAGAGCACTAGCAGATGCTGTGTCTGTTGAGTCCCCTCCTCCCGGTTCATGGACTGTGTCTTCAAACAGCAGAGGGATAAGTGGGTCCTGGTGTCTTTCTCTTCTTAGAAGGACATTAAACCTATCCACAACTCCAGGCATCCTATTCTTGCACAACAACTCCCCAAGTAGGAAGGAAGAGGAGGTTTAGAGGCAGAGAGGAAATCCTTTCCTTTCCCAGTGACCCAAATTGGGCTCCACGGCCACCTCTAAACCAATCACAGGCCACAAGAAGCAGGATCGCCATCACCAGATTAGTCCAAACAAGCTTCCACTGAGCACATTGTCCTAAAACAAAACTAGGGCTCTGTTGGGAGAATGGGGATCGTTTGGGAAGGCAGTGTCAGGCACGGCCAATAAAGCATGGTCTCCCGGTCAGGAAGAGGGGGTGTGGTCCCATTCACCAGCAGTAATGAGTCTCAAGGTCCATCCCTTTCTGCCAGCCATCCCTTTGTCCATCACACAGATATCTACACTTGGTTTATAGATTCCCAGAACTCTGTAGAACCAGGCCACCCCTTTTGCCTGATCTGGTTGAAGGAGGTGACAAAGTAAAGGCAGTGATGATCTGACTGAATGACATGCCGTTCATCTGAGACATCAGTCCTCGAGATGGGGGCACCCTGAGGACAGGCTCATTTCTCCCACGCTCACTGGGTTTACCTTGGTGTCCAGCTCTGTGTGGGGCACAGAGTCATTGCTCAGTCATCATGGAGAGATCGAGTGAGCAGACTGGTGACTGAAGATGATATTGTCTCCGCTGGGCGATGTGTCTGGAAACAGACTGGTATGGGGCTCTGTGAGTCATCTGAGGGAACAGAAGCTTGCTGTCTGTTTCCAGGCAGTTAAGAGTCTAGCAGTAGGGTGATGGTCCAGCCAGAGGACAAGGTTGCCCTCGCTTGTCTTCTGGAATCAACGACCAGCGTTCACTTGCCCAGGGATGTGGTACCTTGTGATAAGTTCTTATTGTATTATAACTACACAAATGTTGTATCTACCAAAATGGACTTGGCTTTGTGGAAGAAAGAGGAATCCTCCTTTATTTCTCTTTCTGTAGCTTTTGAAGATTTATGAATATAGCTATTGAAGGAGGGGAGAAAAATCATGGCTCTCTTTCCTCCATGTTAGCTTGTTAAACCGAGGTGGAAATGATTCTTTCATTCAGTTTGAATCACACTGATGAGGTGACCAAAGGATGTAAAACAACCTTAATAAATGATGAAGTATAAACCAGACATAAAGGATGATTATTAATGAAAAGACGTGCTTGCAGCATGTTAAAATAACCTTCCCTTACTCCTACTGATGCACTTTTAAAAATCTGTTGTCCTTTTGTTTTAGACCTAGAAGGTTTTGACTCCGTGGTATCATCTACTGAGAAACTCAGTCACCCAACCACAAGCAGACCAAAAGCCACGGGGAGACGACCTCCATCCCAGTCTCTGACGTCTGTAAGTGTCTCCTCGCTTCCCAAGGCTGGAAGGCAGGAGAGATTGGGGCCTCTGGCCAAGGGCTGTGCTGCGAGTGGCTGACTGGAGGACCCTCTGGGAGAGGGAGGTCTATGAGCTACACTGTTGGCTGGAAGCAGTTGGAGAGTCTTCTGGAGTCAGGCAGTACTTCCTTCTTTTAGTTCTTTGTGCATCTGCCAGTGAGGTGGGGACTCCCTCGTGCCCCTCTCCTCCTCTGTTCTTCCATGGATTTTTGTTTGAACCTGAAGTGAAATCGGTAAGGGGAAAAAATGTCATGTTTTCTGATGGGAAAGGAGAGTAAGGCTGGGTTGGTCTATAAACAAAAGAGAACTTTTGAGGGGAAGAAAGGGTAAGCTGCTCTCCAGTGCTTGGCAGCGGCCCAGCATTTTTCTCTCAAAGCCCTGTCCTCAGCACCCCTGCACAGAACCCCACGTAGACCTTTAGGAGATGGGTTTCAAACATACCAGGCACCTGATCATGCAGGAGAGAACAGGCAGAACACTCCAGATAACCCAAAGAAGTTTTCGTTTGGGTCATTTTGAATAACTTTGTTTCTTATTCAAAACTTGTAATGTATTTATTGTACCACATCTGAAGCACAAAAGGGGTGAAGAAAAAAGTAAGTTCCCTGTAGTCTTGTTCCCAAGAGCTAAGACCTGTTCACCTCCTGTTGTGTATCTTGCATTTCTTCAAAATAGGCCCACACAGAATACATGGCTTTGGAAGTTGCTTTCCCCTTCCACTGTGCACCTTCTCCCCATCGTGCACCCCTCCCGTCACGCCACAGTGAATGTGGCTGTCCCCACACTCTAGCCTGGGAATACGTGGGCGTTTATCTAGCCAATGCAGTGTCTCTGGACATGTATGTTTCCATTCATCCTAAACACTGAAGTGAAGGTCACTGTAGAAAAATCGTGATGCTTCTGCAAGCAGCGTATGTATGTGTGTGGGTCTGTCTGTCTCTATATATTGAGTTGCCTTGTCCTTGCTGGGACTGTGGGACTAAAGCCTTCACCCAGATACCAAAGAATTAACCTTTTTCAGGTTTCTCAGGACACTTTCTAATGATCCCACCTAAGGAGTGGTCATTTAGAAGAAAACAAATGCCACTTCCTTTGAACCTCGTCTCTCATATCCACTGAGTCTGGAAGTGTGGATTGAGTGGTCCTGTTTTTCCTCATTGTAGGAAGCATATCTAACTGTGTATTGCCATCTTTGGGGAAGAAAGGCTTGAAAACATGGCTTACTTTTTTACTCTTACAGAGAGAACTGTGTCAGCACCACCTTCCTTCCCTCTCAGCTTTCCACACCCTCCTTAAACACTTCATCAACACACACACTATTTAACTGCTTCTTAGTATCTCTGTATTTAAATATTCCATTCTACCTCTGATATATTCTCTATGCATCTTTCACCATTTTTGTTTTCTGTCCAAATTCTTCTCAGCTTTTCAAGATCTAGAGGATCCTGAGGTATCAGGATTAAACACAGAGAAGTTTGAGTTTCCACCCGCCCTCCTCCCCGCAACCACACTCTTGGTCCCTACAGCTTGTGTCTGGGGGTTCGGATACATTTGGGGGAGACTGGGTAAAGGCATGTCATCTTCACCCCGCCTTTAGATAACATGTTTGTTCATTCACTCATTCCACACATATTGATGGTTATCTGCTGTGGGCTCAGCTCTGCGCCAGGTACCAAGGCTGCAACTGGGAATGAGATAAATATGGTCCCTGTCTGCAGAAAGCTTATGAAATAGTGGCTCAAACTTTGATATATTATATGAAACAATTTTATTTGTGGACTTAAAGCAGCAAGATACATTTGTGCTTTAAAGAAGTACAATTACTGTACTCTTTCCCTTCATTCCTGTCCATTCCTGTTTACCCTTCTTTCCATTAGCGTGTTCCCATTAGGTTTTTCATAGCAAGATGGGACTACTGTGTATGGACATATTCCTAAAAGGCAATTGGAGGGAATGATGGAGGAAATACATTAGTCATGTCTCTGTAGCCTGGGGCCTCTCAACCTAGTGTGAGCTTTTTATTGAATTCAAAGAGCCAGCATTGATTGACAGCTCATGAATCATAGGTTCTATAGGAGGAAACTGGCTTTTTGAATAAAATCTGAAAATAAGAGGCATTATAAGGTAGTTAAGCTTATAGTAAAAGAAAGCTTGGTTGGGGGGATGTAGGTAATTGGATTTTCAGATTAACTGAAGATTAACAAACAAGACCTTTTCATTTTAAAACATTGCTTAAACATTCCCTCAATGTAATGCGTAGTAAGTAGAGTAAACAGAAGAAAATGAATAGTATTTGTAGGTCTGATTTTTCTATAATGGAGCCACATGGTGACCCTGAACACGGCTATTTTTCCCACTGCAGAGGTGGAAGGCGCAGAGGCAAGGCTGAATAGGAGCTCACCCAGCAACATGTCTGGAAGATTCCTCCTTGCCGCAGGAACTCTTCTTTTTCTCTGCTTTGTCCTAAAATAAGGAAATTCTAACATAGTCATCTTCTTTGACCAAGTGATTCCAGTGAATTGGTTTTTGTTCATCCAGCTTTTTCAATCTTCACAGCAAGGCAGAAAGGGTAGGAGTGTTTCCCCATATTTCACCAAGAGATGCTGCCATTCTGTAAATACACCTTAGCAGAGATGGAATCCAGAATGGATAATGATCGTCCATGGCCCCGAGGGCAGCGTTTTAGCAGCAGGTAGCAGATTAGACATGAGCATGGTGTGCTGGCAGGCAGGGCGGTTCTCTGGGGTTGCAGATAACACTGCTCACTGGACTGCAGGGTTGCTGATCCCTTACTCCCAGAGATGGTTTCCTCTCAGACAAGTCCTTTCAGGCACTTCACTATGCAGCAGATTCGGTGGTTCTGAGAAAGGATCAGGAGGGAAGGGAGGAGAGGCGGGTTAGAGGCAGCTTCCTCTCAACCTGAACGTCCTTCCCCATTGGACTGTCCACCCTGTGAGAGCAGGGACTGTGTCTGGCACGTCACTGTCAAGTTCAGTACCAAGCTGAGTGCTTGGCACATGGTAGCAAATGTTTACAAAAAACAGAGGATCTCTGAGGGATGGAGGGAGCTGGAAAAGATAGATGGATAGGTGGATGCTTGCACAGATGAAATGACCAACAGGCATCAGTGGAAAGATCCCATAGAAAGAAAGATCCCTGGTCAAGGAAATCGTCTTAGTCCCAGTTCTGCCACTCTCTCTAGCACACAGATAATAGCACACTTTCTGCCTGGCATTATAATGAAGAGACAAACAAAATATAACTGTCGAGTGCTTTGAAAAGCATACTGCATTATGTTAACAAAAGCTATGTCAGCTAAGGTGTAACTCTGACAAAAGCATTTTCTTTTGGCTTTATCCAGTCTTCCCTTTCAAGCCCTGACATCTTTGACTCCCCAAGTCCTGAAGAAGATAAAGAAGAACACGTTTCACTTGCACACAGAGGAGTGGACGCATCCAAGAAAGTGTCGAAGACTGTTACCATATCCCAAGTGAGTGGCCAGCCGTGGTGATGGTGTCCTGGCAGCACGGGACCCCTGCCTTTTCGTGTCTGCTCTGATGATGCATCATAAACCAAACAAGAGAAACAGATATCTTAGTCATGTGGAGCTGCTGAAACAAAGTGCCACAGATTGGGTGACATAGAAACAACAGAAATTGGTCTCTCCCATTTCTGGAGGCTGGCTGCCTGAGATCAGGATGCTGGCGTGGTTAGCTTCTGCTGAGAGATCTCTTCAGAAGTGCAGACTGATGACTACGCTTTGTATCTTCATATGGAAGAAAGAGGGTGAGAGAGCTCTTTGGGGTCCCTTTTAGAAGGGCAACAACCCATTCATGGGAGCTCCACCCTCATGTCCTAATCACCTTCCAGATATCCCATGTCCCAATACCATCCCAAGGGGAGTTAGGGTTTTCACATTTTGGGAAATTTTGGGAAGACACATTTAGTCCATTACAACACACAACACAAATTTTTTGTCATTCTTTGATGACAGTGATGACTTTGGTCATCAAAGTCCCTAAGGAATGTTACAGTCTCCAAAACTGAGCAGAATCCCATGTTTTCTCTTATGGCTTGATCCCCTTTTCATACAGGCAACCACATACACATGCACACACACATATTTCCTCACACATCATCACCATCACAACAACCAAAACAGTTTTACAAAGATTGCATGAAATATGTTAAATGCTGTGCCCTCTGCCTACAGATTGTGACTTTTATGTTCAAAACTGGTGGTGTCACAAATTACAATTGGCAGTTCATGAATTTGAATAACTAATGGGATTTCTTACAGAAAAGCTTATTTGGATTCATTTATTAGGATACATTTATAGTCTAAAAACATTTTAATTTCACTGCATGCCCAGGGATAGTATAGCTCTTTTATTATTGGCTTATGAGGAACAAAGAACACATTGTTTAGCAACTGTGTGTGGCTTCTAAAGGTTATCCTAAACAAGTTCCGTTCATCCTGTGATTGTGAAGTATGATTTTAAAATGCCATATTCTCATACTGAGAGAAGCTGGACAATTGAAGTTATTTTCTTTAAACATTAGCAAGTGCTTTCTGTCTAAAAACAGAAAGCAGATGTCATTTTTAAGGCACTCACAACAGGAATTAACACAAAGAAATCAAAGGTGATGTGAAATTTTCCTTCTCATAGATTTACGGATTTACATGTATAGATTTTCTTAAAAAGCTGATATAGTCAGAAAAAATATGATCCTATAAAGCAGATCGATTGTAATATTCACAAAACTGAAGCAGTCTGCCTTTATAAAAGGATTCCATTTGCAGAAATTGGATTTAGATCCGTTTTTCCTGGTGACCATAGGAATGCCTAGAGTTGCACTCTCGCCCACGTCTCTAGAGTGTCTCTGTAGCGACATCTACTGGTGGGCATTGGCTCTTCACATTTCTGAGTTTTACTGTTCTGTTCCATTTCTCTTTCCCAGAGTTGTCATTCTTATTTCTTGCTTCTAGAAATTCCTCTTGAACTAATTGATCAGGACATTTGGTGGCCTGTACTCTGTGAGGGCTTGTAACAAACACGTGTTAGCTGAAGTGATTTGGGAGGGTGAGTCACATAGGAAATGCAAAGAGAAGCGTCGATCCAAGAAATGTCTGAAAGTCACTGTGAGGACATGGGTGGGTTGAGGGATGTATGTGAGAATACAGGGTGGGAAATGAGGAAGGGTATGAACTTAGGAGTAGAAAAGAAGCAAAGAAAATCAGGCCAGGAGAGAGGACCCTGAGACTCGGGCACAGGCAGCCCTGGTCACATTACCAAGCCTAAGGGTCCAGCTGATATCATGGGAGGGGATTGAAGCTCAGTTCTTCCACTCCTGAGCTCTGAGATGTGGGGAATTTCTCAACCACATCCCTAAGCCTCAGTTTCCTGCTCCATAAAGCCTGTGTGCCAACTGACCCTCATTTCAGTTGCCCAGCCAACGTCTGGCATATAATCAGTGCTCTGTAAATGTCAGCCCCTCGCCCCTCTTACTCTAACTCCTACTAACAATCAGCACAGGATGGTGGCACATTCTCTCTGGCAGCAGAAAGCGATTTTCTCAATGATAACTTGGCAGAGAAAAGGCGAGCAGAAAGGCTGGTAACGATGGCCCATCTGCTTCTGGCGGACTCTGCCCAGTTTCTCCCTGCAGCACAGCCTGAGTCCAGGCTCAGCCTCCTCACCATGCCAGCCCAGCCCCATCTTGGCTCCAGCCCTGGGTGCCGGCTGCTGGAGGGAGTCCCGGCTGTGTTGCCCAGCCTCACCAGCAGCCTCAACTCCCTCACCTCCCACCATCCTGTCTACTCCCTCCCCGCTCCCCCCGCCTATGATCTCACCTCCATAGGCCTGCGTCCTGCCCCTCTTCCCTCCCACCCGTGTTTCTCATGCTCCCTGTGCCCTCCTGGCCCCCTCAGGCCTCTGACCTCCCTCTCCATCAGACCTCCCTGTCTGTATCCTCCATCTTCACCTTGGCTCTTACCTTCAAGAAGTCTTCCAGCTCAGGGTCTCCCCTGTCTTTGAAAGCAAATCCAACCCTTTCTTGATCCTGTTTCCTCCTGAGGCTTCTCTAAGAACTCTCTCTTTCTCCTATCTTCCTTTCTCAGCCGAGTGTTTGGAAAAGGAGTTTTAAATCTGCAGGCCATGCCCCTCACCTCCCCTGCAGCTGCCAACCTGCCTTGACCAGAATTCACTCTCCCTTGGCTCCACCAATCGGCTCCCCCCAGTTTTGCTCTCAGCGCCTCTGGAAGCTCCTCCAGGGGGCCCTCTTCTGGTCTGGCTCCATTCCCTCTCTCACCTCTCCATCTCAGCCCCCAAGAGCCCTCCCCTCTCTCTCTACCTCTTCAATCCTGGGCACCTGTAGGTTCTATCAGTGGGCCTCTTCTCTTCCTGTTCTGTGTCATCCACCCCCATGGCTTGCACTTCATCTGGTGATTTCTCTGGCCCAATTCACTTTTTCAGTCACTGACTGCTGGGGACCAGCCCCAGCTGATCCAGGGTATTCGAAGGAGAGACGGCCTAGGCGACTATTTATATGCTAATTAGAGATATAGAGAACAATAGAATGAGGATAGCTCAGTAGGAAAATTCAGTGGAGAAAAGAAGCTGAGTAGCTTGGTTTACGCGGGAGACCAATAAAACTTCAAGACAAGAAGTTTGCACCACTTACGTAGGCCGCAGGCGCCCTCTCGAATAGCGGAAGGTGCCTCACCCTAGACACCTTCTCGAGTGGGTCTTAGAAGCCCAGGCATAATTAGTAAGCGTGGTGGGTTCCGCACTCCAGATGGAGACTCAGCTGGAAGTTAAAGGGAAGAATGACATGGGGAGACCAAGCGCTGGTCAACAAGGCCCATAGCTTTATTTTCAACAGGGGCTTTTATACCCTAAGTTACACATAGAGGATAATAGGGGATGCAAAGTCAGCAGTCTTTGATTCTTATCAAAAACCAAGGTTTCTTTCCTGCAAATTTATCGTATACAAATGGTTTAGGTGATTTACATCATCTTCTGGCCAGAAGGCCTACTAACATTTTATGACTCTTGACAAGGACTTATCAACAAAGACTTATTTTCTCTAAGAGTAATTATTTTAAGGTTTGGCACCATCTTCCAAAGATAAAATTGCATTCCTATAGGGCAGATGTGTAATGGGTTTACAACAAAGGAAAGAATTTATTACCTTAAGGGTCTAAAGTTACTAACACCAAGGCCACTACTTATTTTTTACTATATACCAACTATTAATTAATACACATTCAAGGATACAATTCAGGGGATGTGAAAACTTGGCAACAAGCATTGACTCATCAATGAATTCCTTTACTAGTTTATTCTGACAGTTTTTAACTCTCTGAGAGGCTCTAAGCGATTTGAATATCTTAAGCTTCCCGTGCCTCTGGAGGCTGGGAGACTGTAAACAATCGTATGCATAGCTGCAGGAGTCCGGGTAAACTTGGCAGGCGAGTTAGAGAGCCATCTGAGGGGTTTGGATTTAAACACTCCTAATTGCCCAGGAACTTTATTAATTGGAGCTGTAAGTTAACTCTTTGACAGAGAGAGAGAGAGATGGTGGTAGGGGACAGCCCCCAGTAAAGTCAGAGGTGAGAGCACAAAGCAATAAAGTAGGCAGACTCTGGTTTTTGGGGGGAAAATGCTCGAGAATATCCGGGGGGACTCCTGAGGCTCGATCCCGCCTTTGCGTATGCCGAGCCTCCTTCCTCATGACCTTTGTCACGAGTGGAATGCCTCACCGGCTCCCCGCAACTGACTCTGCCCATTGGACTTCCCCTTTGGCTATCCATCAGGCTCCTAAAATTCAGTGTGTCTGAAACTGAGATTGTTCTTTGGGCCTTCGGCCTGTTCTTCCTCTCATGAACGGGTCAGCCTTAGTGCCTCCTTCCGCATCCCCACCCGCGGCCCTCGGTCTGTACCTCATCTCACCTGCTGTGGCCTGTCTAGGACCGCATCCTCGTGACTGTGGGGTGTCTGCTCCGGGAGGGCAGGGCTGCAGCTCTTGTTTGAATGAACCTGCCATTGCCACATCTCTCTAAACTGTCTTCTCTCTAGACTCCTGGCCACTGCCTGAGGGAAACCCTCACTGTGTCTGGCTTTCACTATATGAGAGTTCCCAGAAAGTGTCTAGATCTCCAGACCCGCCAGCCCTTCGGCCTTTCTGCAGCCATGGTGACCTTTGCTTGGAAGCCGATCTTTTATCCCTTTCCACAAGCCCCCTGTGCCTCCCTAGCCTTAACTGTCCCGGAGGGCACACCCCACCTCTCTCTTGCCCCCTGACATTCTAGCTTCCTCTGACTGCAGTTCACTCTTTGGTCTCTAGGCCTTTGTCTCACACACTGCCCCCTCTCACGTCCATACATGATGTGTGTGGTCATGTATGTAGTCATGTATGGTTGTTAGAGTTGGACTATAAAGAAAGCTGAGTGCCGAAGAATTGATGCTTTTGAACTGTGGCGTTGGAGAAGACTCTTAAGAGTCCCTTGGACTGCAAGGAGATCAACCAGTCCATCCTAAAGGAGATCAGTCCTGGGTGTTCATTGGAAGGACTGATGCTGAAGCTGAAACTCCAACACTTTGGCCACCTGATGCAAAGAACCGACTCATTGGAAAAGACCCTGATGCTGGGAAAGATTGAAGGTGGGAGGAGAAGGGGATGACAGAGGATGGGATGGTTGGATGGCATCACTGATGTGATGCACAGGAGTTTGAGTAGGCTCTGGGGTTTGGTGATGGACAGGGAGGCCTGGCGTGCTGCAGTCCATGGGGTCACAAAGATTTGGACACAACTGAGCAGCTCAACTGAACTGAACTGCCCCCTCTAGAACCACCCCACTTCTGACCACCTCCTGGTCCTCCTCCTCATCCTGACCCTCCCTCCAGGAAACTGGGTCTTTCCTGGTTGCTTCCCTTCCTGTCTGTGCACTCGCCCATCATTTGCAGTGTGTTGGTTGGTCTATCTGCATCTCACTGGGTTCTCAGCCCCTTGAAGGTCAGGAAAATGTTTTACTCACTTCAGAGTTTGAAGAGCCTAGCAGGTCCATGGGCCTCTGGACAAGTACATTAAATCAATTAGGAACTACCTGTTCAGAAAGGTGGCTAAATTTAAAATACATAAAGGGATGAAGGAAAAAGGAGAAGGGGGCAGCAGAGGTTGAGATGGTCGGATGGTATCACTGACTCAGTGAACATGAATCTGAGCAAACCCCAGGTGACAGTGGAAGACAGAGGGGCCTGGCATGCTGCAGTCCATGGAGTCACAAAGAGTCAGAGCAACTGAACAACAACAAGGGGTTGCCTGCAGCAAGCAGGCCCTTGAGGGCACGCGGAGGAAGGAATGAATGTGTGGACCATGTGGAGGGCTTCAGGGCAGGTGATGTAAACGGAGCATCGTAGTAAACAGGGCAGGGCAGTGCCCCACATGCCTCCCTGGCCTGAACCCTGTCTGTCCTGCCTCATTGCAGGTCTCCGACAACAAAGCGTCCCTGCCACCGAAGCCGGGGACCATGGCTGCAGGCGGCGGCGGGCCGGCTCCTCTGTCCTCGGCAGCATCCTCCCCTCTGTCATCCTCTTTGGGAACAGTTGGACACAGAGCCAACTCCCCGTCTCTGTTCGGCATGGAAGGCAAACCAAAGATGGAGCCTGTGGCCAGCAGCCAGGCAGCCATGGAGGAGCTGAGGACGCAGGTCCGGGAGCTGAGGAGCATCATCGAGACCATGAAGGACCAGCAGAAGTGAGTGTCTGCAGCCCCTTCTCAAACCACCTCCTGGGGGTGCTTTCCGCAGGTCAGGGATGAGTTCTGCCAGCCTGGGTCCCAGCCTCCCTGGGGATGATGGCAGCAGGGGCGGGAGTGGGCGGGTGAACCCCAGAGGCTTCAGGTAGCTCAGTCGCACCTGGGAAGGGCCCAGGCTGGCCTCAGGGTGGATGAGGAGGAGTCAGCCACGAGGACCAATGTGCTGAGCAGGCTGTGAAAAAGATCTTCACATCCCCAGAACACGTGGTATGTACATGCACCACTGCTTAATCAGCCCAGCGGCCTTCTGGCATCAGCGAAATTGCCATTTCTTCAGTTAGCTGCCCTGTGTAGGAACTGGCTTGCATTTAGGGACACAGAGTGGGAAAAAGATGCAGGGACTCTTTCAACCTGAGGCTCGACACTCGGCACACACACCCCACCCAGGACACTGCGTGCAGTGACAAAAATGGTAAAAAGGGCTGGGAGTCGGGAGGCACTTACCTGAATAAACTGAGGCACAGAGGGTTTAGGGGCCCGTTCGCTCTTTCTGGAGGGAACAGGTGAAGCACCTGAAGGAGGTGTTTCCTGAAAGGGTCTCCAAAGGCGACCTAGCACCCCAGCTGGGGAGCAGCATGGCGGCTTCACAGGCACCCGCAGCCACGCCCTGGGGAGGACACCTGAGGCTGAGCACCTGCCTACCACTGAATGTTCATGTTCTTTGGGGAATAATTGGGTTCAACCAAGTTAGTTTCTTCTCTAGAGCACTGCTCAGAGCCTTCACTGTGCCTGGGAAGACAGAGGCTAGTGTATGTGGTGTTTCCCAAATGTACAGCACCGTCTTTTCCCCAAATGTACATCATTGTCTTTTCCCCGGAGCATTCTAAGATAAGGCTCCTGTGGAACTCTGAGCCCTGCGGCTGTATCCTGCTTCTGTTCCGCTCAGACTGGAGGTGTCCCATGTCCCCTGCCTGGCAAGGACTCATCAGACAAATATGCAGAACTGCAGGATGGGACTAGAGTGGGTCTTGAAGGGCCGGCCAGGCTGCCCCTATTTCCTCCAAGTCCCCAGCTCCTAGCTGTCCCTGCACAGGAGAGCTATGGGTACCCACAGGCCCCATCCATGTCCAGGCAACAGGTGTCCCCGGCCTAGACAGTGACCCCACAACCCCAGTTTGTCCCAGAGCACTGGTTCTCAGCCTTCTGACCAAGATGAATCAGCCACTCCTGGATCCAGGGCTTCCTGCCTTGGGGCCCTCCTTCTGGGAAGTGCCTAGAACTTTCCTGCATGTCTGAAATGCCCTGTGCCTGAGTCCTGAGTGCAGAGTCACCAGTGCCCGGGGGCTGCTCCACCCCATGTTGCTCTCTCCACTCTGAAGCCTGGGCGTGGTCGGCTGGAATTGTGCTTCCCAGCCAACTTCTCAAATCAGTCATCACAGTGGCTCCTCTCCAGGGCCTGGCCTCCCTGCCCCAGGGTGCTGGGTCCCCACCAGTCTCCCAGCTTAGCTCTCTGTGTCACTTTCCGTGCAGCGTTCAGCTCAAGTCTGTGCTGACTCTCCTCATTCCCAAACCTGAAGTTCTCGCCTCCCTGTTCTGTCCTGGCTCTTCTCCATCAACTCCCCCATTGTCTCCCCTCCTCATAGACACGTACCCTTTTTCACTAGTTCAAGACGTAGCAACTTCCTTCACACCTCCTTCCCCAATGAACTCCTCCACCTGGACTCGACTCCCTCCTGGAGTTGTGCCGTGTGTTTCAGACCCCATCTTATACTTCTCTCCTAAACCCTAAGTTGGGCCCACTGAGGTCGTGGTACACAGCGTGTGCATGAATAAATACATGGACAGAGCGTGACCAGTGCATGTCAGAGAAGCCAGTGCGTCGACCACAGTACTGGGACACTGGTCCAACTATAAGGACCACATGGCGCACGTCTGCAGCGAGCGGATGCCGTATAAGGCCTCTGCGGTCTTTGCTTTCTAATTTCCCAGTCTAGTTTGCACACGTGCACGTGTAAACTGGAGTGTCTAGTACCTTAAATGGCGCACAGCTCTCTGACCAGTTAGCATGGTTGTAGTGACCTCAGTCTAGAGCCTGGGTTTGTGAGATGATTCGTTTTGTTCTACTTCATTATTTAACGTTAGAAAGGGCACTGGGCTTTGTGTTCTAACTTGTGTCTACTTCGTCTGTGACATAATTACCGTATCCTTAGTTCAGTTCTTTGACCTGCCAGTTTTTAGGTGTTCCTATTTGTAGGATTCTGTGAGAATATCTGAAAACATATTGCTAACCTTTTAGTAATTTAAAATTCTGTGAAAATACAGGAAATATATATATATATATATATATATATGCATATAGATGTGTGTGTATATGGGGAGCGGTAAAATGTCTGCAATGAATATTGTTAATGTAAGTACATGTAAGGACCAGCAATTCTGGAAGAAAGGACTAATTAGAGGGAAGACGACCAAATACAAGCCTGGATACCTAGAGACTAGACCCTGGGCAAATCAGGCCACCCCCCTGAGTCTCAGTTTCCCCTTCTTCTTCTAGAAGAAGCTTTACATTAAGGGATTTCCAAGGTCACATCAGACCTATTATTTAATGGCTGCATATTTGGGGAGCCCAGAAATAATGGCCTTTCTACACCAGGCTCTAAGCCTTAGCTGTACAAAGAAAATAGTGTAATGTTCTGTCCACATCTTCTTTGTAAAAGGAATAGATGGATTTTGTAGTGATAAGAGATTTCTTATCTCCTGTTATAGAAGTCTGGGTTTTGTTTAATGTTACTGCCATTTGCTTTCCAGACGAGAGATTAAGCAGTTACTGTCAGAGTTGGATGAAGAGAAGAAAATCCGGCTTCGGTTGCAGGTGGGTCCCTTGGGATCCTGTTGCCCCATGAGAGGCTCAGTTGAGGGTGGGAGCAAAGTCCGGGCTTTATTTTGAAAATAGATGAGAGTTATTTTTCTACCGATTTAGATGGGCTTCCTGTGACAATTGTCTTAGAATGACACAGCCTTACTCACATCCCCTCCTGGGACCCGGGAAGTCTTGGAGAAGGGAAGCATTAGCAAATGTGCCCCCAGTTGGGTTTCTCATTTGGAATCCATCTCTATGAAAACTACCCCCAACCCCGCCGTTTCCAGAGGCCTCATTGTCATAACTACCAGAGAGTGTGGGGCTAGGGAGACCCATTGGTATTTCTGTCATGCGGCCATTGAAGCTCAAAGGACCACAGCTGTCCACACTTGGTGCCTGCTCTTTATTTCTCTACTTCTGCCTGACAGCTGTGTCTGTCCTGAAGGGTATCAGAGCTCTGTCCCCCTCTGGCCTCTCTCTGGCCTAACTCAGCCATGACTGAAGGCCAAATCGTGTAGGAGTTGGAAATGGTGGGCTTTCTGCTCTCACGCAGTCAGTTCCTTTGGGGGTGACTGGGATCCATGGTGTTTAAAGGATCGGTAACTGCATGCCATCACTTTGGGGGTGCTCATAGACATCCCCTTGGGCCCAAGCACAGTGGCCTTCCAGCCCTGCCAAGTGGTCCAGTGTGTCAGGACAACTTTATCCACCCTCTGACCAAGAAACTGGAATTATTGTTGTATTGTTGCTTTTGACAAATTTTGGACACTTGTAGCTGGAGAATTCAAACATCTACCCTCTCCTCGAGCTTCACATCAATATGCCTATTCTTTTGGTTTATGTCATTTCTGGGATTGTGATCAACTCTTCATTCAGATACCATTTCACTCATTTCACCTTTCAAACTGTCAGGTTGATTCTTTTCTTTCAATCAACCAGGCTGCTTATCTTTCCAGCTTTTATCTAGCCAGCCAATTGATTGTGATTTTGTTCGGCTCTTGTTTTTCCTTTGTAGATGGAAGTTAATGACATAAAGAAAGCTCTTCAATCAAAATGAATACTTGATAAATGAAATGTTGCATTATTCATCCCGAGTCCAAGACTCAAATTTTCTGCCCCAGCCAAAATAACCTTGTGCCAAAAGATGAAAGGTTTGCCTCAACACGTCCCTGTTTGAAAGATTAGCACAAAAGTCTTGATAGCACAACACAAATTCCATCCAAGAGGAGATTCTTCCCCATGGTATAGTCCTGGGTCTGGCACTGGTTGTGACTTAAACAGAGCAAATTGTGCTAAAGGCTTTTTTACTATGAGATCTCACGCGAAACGAAAACTCAGGCAGTTTAGTCCATAGTGGTACTATTTTGATGATATTTTCCATTAATAAAATGTAATTTTAGATTCTTCGTTTACAAGCTTTATAATTTTATGATTTTTTTTAAAATCGTGTTTTGCCACAGATTTCCCCAGTGTTTGTACTACACGCAGTCCGGAGTGAGCATCCCATTCTTTTCGCTTTATGTGAAAAGCTGCCTCGCTCTGTGTCCCCCTCAAGGATTCTATTACATATGCAATTTTAGGTCCAACCTGTCCCTTCTCCTGCCAGCAAACCCCACCACCCTAAGATAAATTTTAGCTTATATATGATGGTATATTTACAAAAAGAGAAAGAGAAAATCTGGTATTTGCAATGATCTGTGCCTTCTTTTTACCACCCTCTTGATTGGAGCTTTTGTGATGCAGCTACCATGATTTAAAAGACACACACACACACACATGTTTTTTCTAGCCACTTATCAAAGTCCACTAGAGGCCATGTCTTCAAAGCTTCTCTCGCCTAACCAAAGGTCCTAAGAGGAGACAGCTGTGAAGTTGGGCGCGCTCTTTGGTACCAGCTGTGACTTTTAAGTTCTAGTTTTAGGTTGTTCATGAACTAGAAATGTCACCCCTGCTTGATTTTTCATCAGCCAAGTTAAACCCCTGCTTCCTGTCCTTTGCACCTTTTGAGTGAACAGAATATGCATTATTAAAGCAAAAATAAATAAAAGTAAAAATGAAAACCAAGGGGGGGGAATGTTGTATTCTTTCCTGCACTGGGTCATCGTGTGTGCTGTTGTGGAAACTGTACTCACATAATGTCATTTGCCTTGCTTTCTTGTAACCCTTTCCTCAGGTCCAAGAGAAAGGGGGGAGGCGCTTGTTGAAGTGTAGCCGTTGGCTCACTCTTGCATTCCTGGAATTGCTTTTTCTGACCCAAGGAAACTGGTGTTTGCTTGTCTGCTTTATCTCTGTAGCCAATGAAGAGTTCAGCCTTAGACTCTGTAACTGTTTTCTCATCCTTAGCTGAAAATAAGGGAAGTATACTGTATTGCAAGACTGTTTGGGGATTGGGGTGTGGGGGGTGGTCCCTTCATGGCCCCTGAAGATGTTTTATGTGTTTCTAAAAAGCTGCTTTGTCCATTTCCTGAGTTTTAAAGTGAAGCTACTAAACATCAGTAGATTCGCACAATGACAAAGACTGAAAATTGATGAAAATGAAGGAGTGATGCAAAAAAAAAAAAAAAAAAAAACCCCAACCACATGTTGATCATCAAAAGTATTACAAATAAATGTCTTTTCCTCTCTCCCTTCCTTCCTCCTCCCTCTCACCTACATACTCACCCAGAGGCAGGTACTTCCTCTAGAGTATTCACAGATCCCTGGACACCCTGGTCTTCCAGGTGGGGTTCCAGGGTGAGGGTGTAGTTAAGGGAAGGGGTGTGTAAGGAAAGAAGCTTCACACCCTTCACTCTCACATCTGAACATACTGCCTTTCCAGCTACCTTGCCCTTGGTATGCTGGGGGCCAGGAGCACCATGTTTCAGAGAGTGACATAAAACGTCCCTGTGCCCCTTAACTGTTCTGAGTTTCTATGTTAAATTTGAAGCCTTCAGAGATTCCTGCCACCTAATATAAGAATGAGGATAGGATTCTTTTACATGTGGATATCTCACTCATTATGAAAATCCCTAATGATATAGTTTTATATAATGTGTATACAGATGATTGTGAATAGTTAAATTGAGAAGTTGGAGCACCCTCGTGGGGCATTGGTGACCTGGAATACAAGAGGGATGTTACCTTCTCATAGAGTCACTGGCTTTCAGGAGAAGGAGAAGCAATTCTAGAAGGAGAAGTTGGCATATGCAGCTTCCTTCCTGCCCTGTGGGCTAGCCAGCAAGAGGATTCTACAGTCATGGAACTGGATGAGCCACTGCCCAAACAGCCGCCATCTTTACAAAATGGACCCATCACGAATATTGAAAAGCTTGGAAGTATCACTTTTGAAAAAAATTCTTTTGCATTCAGCATGGACTTGACCAGCATCTATGGAGATTATTTTTTTGCTTCATTTTCTAAAGTTGTATTTAGAAAAGTCTTAAGTATTGTGCTTTGTAAAGAAGATGATTAAAATGAAGTTTTGTGAAAATATTTTTGTTCAAAGTTGTCATGGTCCAAGAGGAATGATATCTTGGAATTCAAGTCATTTTTCTCCATTTTACACAATTTGATTACTCTCAGATAAATGTCTTCAGAAGACATGGAATATCATGCTCCTCCCTCATCTTCCCCAAGTGAAGAGAAATAATCCATTAAAATCTGTGGCTGTGAATTCCATTTCCAAGTTGTTTGCTTTTACTTTCATATTTAAGTGGGAGATTCAAGTTAGGTCTAAATTCTTTTTAGTGTAAAAATCATTAAATTATTATTCAAATAATTATGTAAAGCCATTTTTATTTGTACACAGCCCTCTAGACATCATTCTCAAGCACACTTGTTTCTCCCATAAAGACAGCCTGTACCTATGATCACGTGTGTGTCTTTGCTTACTAATCACAGGCTTTTTATTTCCTTACATAACCATCTCCTGGATGGGAAAACCACAGGGCATATAATGTATTGCTTACAGTTGCCATGATCTGTATAAAAATAAGCCCCAGGTCCTACAAAGGCCTTTATTTTGTAACCTGAGGTCATCATGGTCTCCTTTTTTGTGTGTAATATTATGTTTTAATCCTCTAGTTATTTTATCACAAGTTAGTTATTTTATCCCAAATTAATGTCAAGATGTTTTAGCACCAAAGGGATTTGGTAAAAAAAGAAAAAAAAGCTTTTCTCTTTGGTTTTGCACAAATGAAAAGCCTAACAAAGCAATGCTCGTGTGGGTGATAGGTGTCCAGTGTGGCTAGTTACAGTTTCCAACAGAGCGAAGGCTTGGCTGCTTCGACCCAAGCCAGAGGAGGAAGATGCCATTCCCCAGACTGGCTCTAATGAGGAAACACAATGACCAGGGCAGAGAAAACTCTTTCCTGGCCAGAAGTAAATGGTTGTCAGTGTGGTATGAACAGAGAGGGGGCATGTCTCTTAAGGGTTTGAACCTTTGCTGTCATTCTTAGTTCTGTCCCTAGGCTTTCCCAACATGTGGAACAGAAGGCAGCGTCTGAAGCCAGGGAGAATCCATGGAGCAGCTGCAGATTCCTGAGGTGGTTTTATTTCATGCCTTTTTAAGCAACCCCAAATTGGAGTGGCCGTGGAGCAGCCTCTCCACATAAATGAAAAAGTGTGTGCAAACCGTATTTGTGAATTCAGAAGCCCCATTAAAATGGGCTGTTATTCCTTTTTTTCTTGTTGGAGTAATAGGTGATAAGATGTTTCAACAAAACAATAGAACAAGGTAACCTAGTAGGTTGTAACTAGAATTTTCTAAGGAAAAAATAGAGGAAAAAAACTGACTAAAAAAGAAGAGTTGAGTTCCTGGAGAACCAGGTTTATGGGACAGTCTTATTTCAATGGCAACAGATTTAATTAAATTATACAAACAGGGTCATTTAAATCATGAACGCTTCCCTTCCCTCTCACCCCTATAGAATGACTAGTTCTCTAAGAAACTAAGATGTGTTGGCAAACTTTGAGCGCTTTAATGGGAAAGTGCCCTGGAAATGCAAAACTTCATTATAATTTGTGTTAATTTTTTAAAAAGTCTTAAAGGGTTTACAAACCAATTTTTTAAATAACCAAGCTAATAAAGTGATTCAAAGGTACAGAAGAACCACAAAGAAGTCAATAGCATTTCCAAGATTATTCCCTAAGAGAAAAACAGAAATGTCTTTGGGGAAATGGAGTGGGTTCTCTTGAAAGTTCATGAGTATTTCTTAGTGTGGGGCCTAATCTGAGAGAACAAGGAACTTGACTGGGGCTGGAGCTGTGTTGTTGAATGCTGAAGGGAGGTAGGTGAATAGGAACCCCCACCTATGCCCCCCCCTGCCTTGGCCCAAGGAGGCTCTCAAAAAAAAAATGTTCTTGTTTGTTCTCAATCAAGGCAGTCTCCATGGAGGAAGTGAATCTGGAATGAAGAGAGAGAGAAGTCTCAAAGGGAACTTCGGGCCTGGAAGGGTAAATGACCTGCTTTTAAAAGGGTGCATCTAGTGCTGAGAACGTGGCAGGGGGTGATGAGGAAGACAAAAGGAGGAGGCAGAGCAGAGTGTGAGACGCTTTGAGATAACAGGGGCCACCTCGTGCTAAGGTGTCCCATGTCATGCCTGTTGACAAGAATCCTACCAATGAATCTTCTAAGGTTTAGAAGACCAGAGTAGTGACTGTAGGTTCAAATGTGGAATTCAGTCTGTTACCTTGAGTATTTTTAGCTAACTTACTTTTTCTCCAATTCAATGGCACCCCACTCCAGTACTCTTGCCTGGAAAATCCCATGGACCGAGGAGCCTGGTAGGCTGCAGTCCATGGGGTCGCGAAGAGTCTGACACGACTGAGCGACTTCACTTTCACTTTTCACTTTCATGCATTGGAGAAGGAAATGGCAACCCACTCCAGTGTTCTTGCCTGGAGAATCCCAGGGACAGGGAAGCCTGGTGGGCTGCCGTCTATGGGGTCACACAGAGTCAGACACGACTGAAGCGACTTAGCAGCATGAAGCTAATATTATACCCAGAGTAGAAAATAAAAACTGTAAAGAGAAAGGCAGAAAGTATTTCCACATCTCCACCACAGGGACATTGGTAGGATTGTGCCTTCTTGCCTTCTTGGGGTTGGGTGGGGGCAGTTCCTGGCCAATATGGCTGTATGGTCTGGGCATTAAGATTATCAGAGCATAAAAATAGAGATGTGAGAGGCTTTAAATTAAAAAAAAAAAAAAAAAACAGGTGAAATTGTCCTAATTTTATTCAGATACAGCCTTTAATAATTTTGGTGTCTCCTAATGGAGGTCATTCTCTGTAGTTTTATAGTTTATACTTAGTTTATCATTTCTTTGCTGTTAACTTTTTTTCAAAAGCATGATTTATAGTGGCTGCATAATATTCTGTCTCTAGATAAGCCAGAGAGCATTTAAGCAACCTTTTCTGGAATGTGTATTGAGTGCTTATGATGTGCCGGACACCATGATAGGTGCTGAATGCAATGTAGAGCCTCTCTTCAGGGAGCTCAAATAAGCTCAGGTAAGCAGGCAAGTGTTCCGCAGTGAGAGAGCGTGACCACAGAGAGAAGTCCAGGGGCTTTGGAACTGCAGAGCAGAGGTGCCCAATGAGCCTCGAGGGTGGAGAGGTCAGGGAAAAGACATTTTTGGTTAATTCTAGTTTTTTATGTTATAAAGTTATGATGAACACCTTTTGGCATAAATCTATGTCCACATTTCCAGTTTACCCTTAAGACAATTCCTAGAAGTGGAGTGTGAGTTACCTGAGATTATTTAGCAAGGATAGTTTTTGCCTGAAGATAAACATAGTTGAGGGGCTTCCCCAGTGGCTCAGTGGTAAAGAACCCGCCTACCAATGCAGGATATGCAAGAGAAGTGGGTTCGATCCCTGGATCAGGAAGATTCCCTTGGAGTAGGAAGTGACAACCTCCTTCAGTATTCTTGCCTGGAAAATTCTATGGACAGAGGAGCCTGGCATGCCACAGTCTATGGGTTGCAGAGAGTCAGACATGACCAAGCAACAGTACAAACATAGTCGAATTAACAGTATACAAAAGTGACTAGCCACCCCTCTGCCCCTGAAGTTGTAGTCACCTAAACCTTTCTTGGTGTCAAGTCTGGATCTCTTCCTTCTGGCTAGTCAGTCCTCGAATGTCATCGCATCAGAGAGGCCATCCCTAACCTGCTAAATAAAAGAGCAACAATAGCCTTAGTTCTCCCTCAGATTCTCCCATAGGAGCATGTGTTTCATTCTGTTTTAATCACACACACACACACACACACACACAGTTACTTGTTTTCTGTCTACTCTCCCTAGAATGAAGCCACCATGAGATAGTGACTTTATTTTCTTCACTGCTCTGTCCCTGCCGCCTGAAACATTGCCAAGTGCATAGTAAGCACTTGATACATGTTTATTGATTGAATAGATGAATTGGTAATTGTGACTGAGGCCAAATGGGATTTATTCTATACATTTGAGCAGCCAGTTTTACCTTTACTAAAACTCTTAAGTGTAAAACTGTAGCACTCGGGAGGATTCATGACATAAGAAAACAGTTAATAAAGAAAGCCTTCAGAGGTCCTTGTACCTGAGTCTCTGCCAACACCTGGACCCAAAGGAGTGTGCTAACATCACCATGGATCTAGAACAAGTTCACAGGGTCTGTACACCATCATCTCTAAGACTTTCATCAGCTATTATAAAGCTGTGGCTACCTTTGTTTAAAGACATTAAGTATTATTTTTTACTTAGATTCACTGTGCAGAATGGATTCAAGAGTGAGCATATTCCTGATCCTTAACTGTTGACAGTTCTGTGAAGTCAGCTGAGAACCTAATCGCTGCCCCCCAGGACCGACCATTTGCTGTCAAAGTGATGGATAAGCAGGACATGTAGATGTGCCCTGAGCCTCTGGGATATGCCATAGGGTTCTTGGGGTATGATCCCCAAAAGAGCAGTTAGTAGCATCACCAACCAGGTAATTGGTAGAAATGAAAATTTGTGGGCCCACCCTCAGCCTTCTGACTCAAAAACTCTGGAGAAGGACCCAGCAATCTGTGTTTTAATGATCCCACTCTCAATGAATTGTGTGTAGAATAACCCTTAGCAATCTTTTTCAGAAATCTCTAGTTAGACTTTGGCTGCAGCAGAACAGGGTGCGCTATCCAGAAACTATGCCATGGTCTATTAGGTTAAACCATAAGGAATTGACATTTGTAGGTCAAATATGGTTGAATAAGACTTTGAGTTTCAGTTTAAAGATGTAGAGAGCTGCAGGATGTCCTTCCCATGCTTCCAATAAGAAAGCTAGAGAGACTGGAAAGTAAGGGAGAACTAACTAAGTTTTCAGAACAAACAGCCATTTCAAAATCTGGAGAGACATAAGCACTTTTTTTTTTTTTGAGACATGGGACCTGAGCATTTGCTTACCAGGGACAGAAGCCACCAGATACTATGGAAATGGAAAAGAATATCAAAGTAGAAAATAGAGCAAATTTCTTGAGGCTTAGTGTGGTCTAGCTTGAGAGAAATGGCAACCCACTCCAGTGTTCTTGCCTGGAGAATCCCGGGGACGGGGGAGCCTGGTGGGCTGCCATCTACGGGGTCTCACAGAGTCAGACACGACTGAAGCAACTTAGCAGCAGCAGCAGCAGCAGCAGCTTGAGAGCATGATGCTCCTGGGGAGAAGGGTTAAAACTTCTTGCAGACATTTCCTCCAAGAACCCCTCTTGGCTCTGACAGAGCGGATCACAGAAAATCCAGAGAAAATTTATGGTGCAGGGTTGGAAGTACTGGCTTAGGAATCACTGAGAATTCCAGTCAGACCCTTCTCCCTTAAAGAGCAAAAGGCTTATTCTGCAGCAGAGAGGACATGTCAAAGGGCACTGGTGATATACCACCACAGTTGGAGGAATCAATTCCACTCAGCCTTGATTCTCATCTCGCCTAAAAAACCAAAGATGTAATCTTCAGGGAGAAGGGCCTCAAGGCTGTTGACTGAGAATGCTGTTGGATGCCCACTGTATCTGGGGAAAGAGATGGAGGAGGGGCAGAAGCAAGTGTGATGAAACAGGCTTAGATTGTTAGAAGACACTCCACCATGCCCCACGAGCACACTAACAAGTCTCTGGAAATTACAACAGTGGATTACAGAAGGGAGAGCTGTAAGAGATAGACTAGGGAACAGCACAAAAGGAAACCCCAAAACCAAGAGGAGGGACCAAAAAAGATCACTAGAGGAATTTAATATCTCTGATGTCCATAGACACAACAAATTTCAGCATGACCATGGTATCTACTGCCTTATGCAAGATGTGTGGCTTTCAACCAGAAATCACAAAGCATGCCAAAAGGCAAGGAAATTCAATCTGAAGAGACAAAGCAATTATCAGAATCAGACTTAGACATGACATGGCTGTTGGAAGTATCAGAGAATGAATTTAGAATGATTATGGTTACTATTAATATGTTAAAGGCTCTAATGTGAAAAAAGTAGATAAGATGCAAGGTCAGACAGGTAATTTCAGCAGAGATGGAAACTGTAAGAAAGAGTCAAATGGCTAGAAGTCAAAAACAGTAACAGAAATGAAGAATGTCTTTGATGGTTCATCAGCACTTAAATATTTATATTTACTTGAATAAATATCAGGACTGACAAAGATAAGCAGAGAAGGCACAAATGACCAAATCAAAAGTAAAACGGAACATCATTATGGATCCTGTAGCCATTAAAAGAATAATAAAGGAATACTATGAACAAGTTTATGATCATAAATACAACATATTAAAAGAAATGGATCAATTTCTCAAAAACCACAAAATATCAAAATTCAACCAAAACAAAATAGACAATCCTAACAATCCTATAACCACTGGGAAAAAGAAATTGTAATATAAAAGCTCTGAAAAAGAAACCCCCAGATTAAAATGGTTTCACTGGAGAATTCTATCAAATATTTAAAGAAGTAACACCAATTTTACACAGTCTCTTCTAGGAAATCAAGAAGAACAGAACACTTCCCAAATCATTTTTGAGGCTGGTATTACTCTGATGCCAAATCAAGGCAAATATAGTACCAAAAAATTGAAAACTGCAGGTCAGTGTATCTCATGAACCTAGATGCAAAAACCCTTAATAAAATGTTAGCAGACAAAATCCAGCAATATACAAAGAGAATTGCACACCACACCAAGTGGGATTTATTCCAACCACTCAAGTTCAACATTCAAAAATCAGTTCATGTAATCTACCATATCAGTTGGCTAAAGATGAATAAATCATATAATCATATCAATTAATACAGAAAAAGCATTTGAAAAAAATCCAATACCCATGCACAGTAAAAAAAATTCTCAGTGAACCTAAAATCGAAGGAAGCTTCTTTAACTGGATAAATAGCATCTACAAAACTTATTGCTAATATCTTACTTAGGGTCAAAGTCCAAATGCTTTCCTTTTAAGACTGGAACAAGGCAAGGACATCCACTCTCACTGTTCTTATTCAACATAAAACTGCAAGTTCTAGCCATAGCAATAAGGGAAGAAAAAGAAATAAAAGGCATAAATATTGGAAAGAAGAAATAAAACTAATCCTTTTTGCAAATTACATGTTTGTCGACATAGAAAATCCCAAGGGAGGCAAAACAAGAAACTGTCCTGAACTAATATGTGGGTTCAGCAAAGCCATGTAATAATACAAATGCAATGCACATAAGCGCTTGCATTTCTCCATTTTAACAAATGACCATGCTTGCTTCTAAAAAATTAAATACTTGGATATAAACTTAATAAATATGTGCAAGATCTGGATGCTGAAAATTAGAAAATTCTAATGAAAGACATCAAAGAAGATTGAAATAAATGGAGAGGAATACTGTGTTCATAGATTGGAAGATTCAGCATAATATATTTTCAAATAGATCCATAGGTTTATGTAGTTCCTATCAAAAGCCTAACAAGGTTTTTATAGACAGAGACAAGCTTATTCTGAAATTTATATAGAAAAAGGCTCTAATTTAGCTACAACAATCCTGGAAAAGAGAAATACAGTAGTCACTATATACAGTAGTATATACAGTATGTATATGTATATATATATACTATATACAGTAGTCACTCACCCCATGGTAAGGGCTGCTATATAGCTGCTATATAGCTCAGTAATCAAGGCAATGTGGTATTGGTGGAGGGATAGATACATAGGTCAGTGGAACAGAATATTGAACCCAGAAATAGATGCACACAAATATGCCCAATTGTTTTTTCACAGAAGTGTAAAAGCAATCCAGTGAAGAAAAGAGCCTCTCCATCAAATGGTGCTGGATCAATTGAACATCCAAAGGCAAAAATGAACCTTTATCTAAGCCTCACACCTTATATCAAAATTAACTCAAAAATGGATTTTAAATGTAAAATGTAAAGCTATGAAACTTTTAGGAGAAAAAAGGGAAAAAATCTTTGAGCCCTAAGTCTAGGGAAATAATTCTTTAACTTGGAATCAAAAGCACCATCCATAAATGAAAAAACTGATAAAGTAGGCCTCATCAAGATTAAAAGCTTTTATCTGCAAAGCAGAAAACAGACTCACAGACATAGAGAACAGACTTGCCAACGAGGAGGTGGGGAGGGAGAGTGTTGGACTGGGAGCTTGGGACTAGCCGATACAAACTATTATATATAGAATGGATAAACAAGATCCTATTGTATAGCACGTGCGCATGTGCTAAGTCGCTTCGGTCGTGTCCAGCTCTGTGCGAGGCTATGGACCATAGCCCACCAGGCTCCTTTGTTCACGGGATTTCACAGGCAAGAATACTGGAGTGGATTGCCATGCCCTCCTCCAGGGGATCTTCCCGACTCAGGGATCAAACCCGTGTCTCTTACATCCCCTGCATTGGCAGGCAGGTTCTTTACCACTAGCACCACCTGAAAAGCCTATAGCACAGGGTCTTATATTAAATATCCTGTAATAAACCATAATTGAAAAGAATATGAAAAAGAATTTTTTAAAAAGATTAAAAGCTTTTGCTCTGTGAAAGACCCTGTGAGAATTAAAAAAAAGCTACAGACTGGTAGAGAAATATTTGCAACCCACATATCTGAAAAACAACTCCTATCTAGAATATATAGAGAACATTCAAAACTCAACCATAAGAAAACACAAACATTCCAATTAGAAAATTGGCACAAGATATGAATAAACATTTACCAAGAAAGATAAATGGCAGAAAAGCACATGAAAAAGTGTTAAACATCATTACCCATTGGAAAAATGCATATTAAAACTACAATGAGATTTTACTACACACCTATCAAAATGGCTACAGTTTTTTAAAGTGACAACACCAAATACTAGTAAGGATGTGGAGAAACTGAATTGTTTATACTTTGCTGCTGGGAATGTAAAATGGTGTAGTCACTTGGGAAGACAACTTGTCCGTTTCTTAAAAAGTTAAACAGGCAACTACCATATGACCCAGAATTTGCACTCCTAGGCATTTATCCCAGAGAAACGAAAACTTATGTTCACACAAAAAACCTATACATAAATGTTCATCATAGCTTTTTTTGTAATGGCCCAAGACTGGAAACAAGCCAGGTGTCCTTCAAAAGGCGCATGATTAAAGAAACCATGGTGCATCTCTACCTTGGAATAGTGCTCAGCAATAAATAGAAAGGACTACTGATGCAACAACTTGGATGAATCCCAAGGTTATATACTGTATAGTTCCACTTATAGAACATTCTTGAAATGACAGAATTATAGAAATGGAGATCAGATTAATGGCTGCCAGCAGTTAGGGATGGGAGGTGAAAGGGCAGTCAAAGGGCAACAAGAGGGATCCTTGTAGCAATGAAACTGTTTTGTATTTTGACTGTCTTGATGCTGGTATCCTGGTTTTGAGAGCATACTATAGTTTTGCAAGATGTTACCATTGGGGCAAACTGGTTAAAAGCTACACTCAATCTCTGAAGGATTTCTTGTATATGATAAAAGAATCATCAAGGTGGTGGGTAGCCTGGAAATTATATCATGGAGAAATGACTGAAAGGTGTGGGAGGGGGTAGCAGTACTTAGCTGCCATGTGGAAGAAGGATTAAATTAGAATAAATGGGTGGAAGTTATAAGAAAAGATTTTATTTAAATATATGGAAGAACTTTCTAGAAACTATATCTGTTTAAAAAATGAAATGATGGAATTCTGAATATCTAGAGATTCTGGCCTTGCTGTCGCTTGAGCATGCCAGGACGCCTTAGGGCCTTTGCACTGGCCCTTGCCTCTGTCTGCAGTGCTCCTCCTGTACATATCTGCATGGCTAACAGCTTCATCTCTTTCCAGTTCTTCTTCAATGTCCATTTTAAGTTAAATGAGGGCTTTGGTTCGTTATATCATCCTCCTCACTCCAGGCCCTAGGCTGATGAAGCAGGTATCATCTGGAACGTTTGTGGTAGCAGAAAGTTGATGGCAGAGAGGAGAGAGTTCTGGAAGGTCTGGTACCAGAAGCAAGATGCTCATTTTCAAAGTGAGGCTGAGAAGTCCCAGAAAAGAGAATTGGAAATTAGAAGAGTATTTTGGAGAGAGATCAGTGCGCTGGTGAGTTCCTCCCTGCCATTGGGCATCTTGGAGGGTTGCCTACTATTCACTAGGAGCCTAGGAAAAGGACTCAAAAGATGGCTTGCTGCATATGGCCCAAGAAGTTTTCAGGACCTAGAGGACAAGTGTGGAGTGAACGGTATGCATTTTCTCAGGATAAGAAACCCATGAGTGGGGTTGTCTCAGCCCCTCTCCCTACACCTCCATCTTGGAGAGGTGGCTGGTAGGGTAGAAGGTGGAGAAGCCAACAGTACTCCTTCTTTTCCTGCCGCAAGGGGGCAGTCTGCAGCAGGCCTAGAGTAGAGAAGGGAGAAACACTTTTCTTTTTAATGTTTAAAAACTTTTAAAAAATTTATTTATTTAACTTTTGGTTGCACTAGGTCTCATTTCTGCCAGCAGGCTTCTCTCTAGTTGCAGCGAGTGGGAGCTACTCTTCATTGCAGTGCACAGGCATTGCGGTGGCTTCTCTTGTTGCGGAGCATGGGCTCTGGGGCACGCGGGCTTCAGTAGGTGTGGAGAACCGGTGTCCCCTGTATTGGCAGGCAGATTCTTAACCACTGGACCACCAGGGAAGTCTAATGTTAGAACTTTCTCAGTCTCATCTTTAAAAGAATTTTGGACTTTTCCAGAAAAAAGGTTGCAAAAAATCACATAAGGAGCACGACACAGGACAGAGATCCTGGAGAAAGGGGGAACAATAGAACCCTGTAATTTCCCAGCTTAGTGGCCTGAGAGAGTTTCTAGGCCATAGAAGAGAGAAAGGGCAGTCTAGGGAGCCTCGGGATCATCCCAAGTTGATGGAGCTGGAATGCCAGTGAGGCCACAGAGGCTCCAGTTTGCATTTTGGAGAGGAGAGAGCTATACCAAGTTCTAGAGGTGTGTAGATCTGGAATGTTCAGTAGAGTACTGACCAGCGCTTGGGGGTAAAAAAAACATTCAGGGCTGGGGCAAGAATTACCTGAATGGATGAGAGGGAACAGTCCTTGGAGGTCCCACAGGACCCAAATAGTTTGTTTCCACTGGCCAGAATGGAACAACTTCATAAATCATAGGATATCGTGTAGAATTAGGAATGGCATTGCCTCAGTAGTGGAGATTAATTAGCCTTAGTCTAAAGTCTGCTCTGTGTGTGTGTGTTAGCCACTCATTTGTGTCCAACTCTGTGCGACCCCATGGACTGTAGCCCACCAGGCTCCTCTGTCCATGGGATTCTCCAGGCAAGAATACTGGAGTGGGTAGCCATTCCCTTCTCCAGGGGATCTTCCCGATCCAGGGATTGAACCAAGGTCTCCTGCATTGCAGGTGGATTCTTTACCCTCTGAGGCACCAGGGAAGCCCCAAAGGCTGCTCTGATCCCTCTTAAAGCTTAAAAACAAGCCTCAAAAGGATCAAACTGTTTTTTCAAGTAATTGTGTCCCAGGATAAAGCTCAAGAATATTTATGAAAATAAAAGTAAAGTGAAAGTCATTCAGTCGTGTCCAATTGTTTGTGACCCCATGGACTATACAGTCCATGGAATTCTCTAGGCCTTTCCCTTCTCCAGGGGATCTTCCCAACCCAGGAAATATAAAAGAATATTTATAGGAATATAAAAATGTCTATATATTCCTATATAGGAACATAAGAATATATAGAATATTTATAGCAATATAAAAATACACAGTATTCATTAAAGTAAAATTCACAGTGTGTAGCATCGAATAAGAAATCACCAGGCATGTGAGGAAACAGGAAAACATGACCCAGAATGAGGAGAAAAACCAACCAATAGGAAAAGATCCAGTGATAAAACAGATGATAGTATTCATAAACAAGTATGCTGCTGCTGCTGCTAAGTTGCTTCAGTCATGTCCGACTCTGTGCGACCCCATAGACGGCAGCCCACCAGGCTCCCCCGTCCCTGGGATTCTCCAGGCAAGAACACTGGAGTGGGTTGCCATTTCCTTCTCCAATGCGTGAAAGTGAAGTGGCTCAGTCATGTCTGACTCTTCTCGACCCCATGGGACTGCAGCCTTCTAGGCTCGTCTGTCCATGGGATTTTCCAGGCAAGAGTACTGGAGTGGGGTGCCATTGCCTTCTCCGATAAACAAGTATAGTAAAACAGTTTATTATAAATATATTCTGTAAGTTCAAGAAGGTGGAGGGCACATGTAGGACTAAAATGGGACTGTGCCTGGTGTCACCAATGGGTGGTCGATTTAGGGGGTGACTGTCAGTTCAGAGATTGCATGTTCCATACCTAATGACTTTCCATTCTTATCTATCTGTAAGTGCTACTCTTGTTCCATCATATGTTCCATCTGCAGCATGTTTTAAAGGGAAATAACTTATTATTCTTAATAAATCTTATGAAGTCCACATTTTTCTCATAATATACTTGTTCACTCATGGTGTATAATTAAAACAAGCTGTGAGTTTCACCTATATTTCATAAACTAATATCGTACACACAATTTATGCTTAATGCTTCATCTATTATGTTTGATTTTTTGTACTTTATGGCAGATTACAATAATCTATCCATACAATATTTATAGCATCTATACACAGGTATATCTGTCTATAGCCATATCTCTTTATCTATCTATAACATAATGGCAGGGACTTTGGCTGTCTTGTTCACTCTGATAACCTCTGCACCAAGAAAAGTGCCTGACACATAATAGATGCTCAAAAAATTCTTGTTGAATTACTGCATATGTTAGAGTTTTTCCAAATACATTTAATATAGTGCAAGCTGGTTGTTTCCCTTTTGTCATTATGTACTTGGCCCTCAGGTACAATGTATTTTCTTAGGAGAAAAGGATTAAGATTGCCACTCAAATGGTAACTAATTTTTTTTTCTAGAGTCAAGGAACTAACTTGTAGGACTATAGTTGGTATGAATCAGTTCAGTTCAGTCGCTCAGTCGTGTCCGACTCTGCACCCCATGGACCGCAGCACACCAGGCATCCCTGTCCATCACCAACTCCTGGAGTCCACCCAAACCCATGTCCATTGAGTCAGTGATGCCATCCAGCCATCTCATCCTCTGTCTTCCCCTTCTCCTCCTGCCCCCAATCCCTCCCAGCATCAAGAGTCTTTTCCAATGAGTCAACTCTTCGCATGAGGTGGCCAAAGTACTGGAGTTTCAGCTTTAGCATCATTCCTTCCAAAGAAATCCCAGGGCTGATCTCCTTCAGAATGGACTGGTTGGATCTCCTTGAAGTCCAAGGGACTCTCAAGAGTCTTCTCCAACACCACAGTTCAAAGGCATCAATTCTTCGGCACTCAGCTTTCTTTATTGGTATGAATAACCAGTCTAAAATAAGATAGAGGAAATGAGAAAATCACCTAGATTTAACCTTTAGCTACAGTGTCTCCACTCCATTCTTCAACTCCCCATTCCAGTCCAAATGACATCTCTCCATTGAGGCAAAGTATTTTCTAGGGTATGTGCTTAGTAAGGGGCAGGGCAGAAGTAAGAACGGAACAGTTGTTCAACTAAATGGAAAAGACTAATCCAGAACTTTTCAGTTTTCTCATCAGTGGGGCTGGAGCAGGGGAGGTAGGAAGGACATCAGGAGGAGGGACTTGGGAATGTTTCAAGCATTCAAATTATTGGAGACAATGAGAAGGTGGGCTGTGTGTTCCACCTGTGGGGAAGATGCCTGTTAGCCAGGTCCTTTACTCCACAGGGCTTGCATTTAAAGAAAGATATTATTCAAGCCAGAATTCACAACTCCTATGAGGCTCACTTAGTCATCAGGGCCCAGTGAGAGCTGGAAGAAACATGGGAAGATTGAAGTGTGGCAACAGCAGGATACTGGCAAGCAATTGTGAAATGGGCATCTCTGCCCTTCTGAAGGCTGTGCCAGTCATTGAAATAATCTCAGATGAACAGGCACATTAGGAAAATTACTATTATTATGCATTGCAAGGTTGCAAAGAAAATGTGTCCTTTTATAGCATAGTATTTTTAAAAAGTCTTAGAAATGTTGAAAGTTTTCTCTAGCTTTCCTCTTCCTAATTCTGGTTTTGGTGTTTTTATAGTTTTCCTTGGAGCCCATTTTCCATTCATTGGCCACAAAAGAGGGTGCACACTGACGTCACTTGTGAAATTGCTAATTTCTATCAGGCCAGGAATGAGGATTTCTCCAAAGATTTATGCTGGCAGTTTCTGCTTCCTGTTAGGGGTGAAGTGGAGGAATGGACTATATTATTACTGAAACATGAAGAAAAGGCAAAGTATTATTTTATAAGTCCTATTTTCCTTGTGTCAAAATGGCTTGTGATATGCTGCAAAGGACACTGTCAAGAACATAAAAACATAGCCCATAGAAGAGGAGAAAATATTTGCAAATCACATATCTGATAAGGGACTGGTATCCATAATATATAAAGAGCTTTTGCAACTCAATAATAAACAGATGATTACCTTATTTTTAAAAGGGCAAAGGGTCCAAATGGACTCTTTGTCAAAGAAATTACGCAAATAGGAGATAAGCACATGACAAAATGCTCAACATCATTAGTCTTTAAGAGAAATGCAAATCCAAATCACAGTGGGCTATCACTTCATTCCCAGTAATCAAAAAGATAATAACAAGTGTTGGTGAGAGTGTGGAGAAGTTGGCATTCTTGTCCACTGCTGATGGAAATATAAAACCATGGAACCACACTGAAAAGCAGTGGTAGTTTCTCCAAAGCTTAAATATGGAGTTGCCATGTGATCCAGAAATCCCATTCCTAGGTATATACCCAAAGCAAATGAAAAGCTTTATCCACACTGTGTATGATTCTATTTATGTGAAATGTCCAGAATAGCCAAATATACAGAGACAGAAAGTAGATTAGTGGCTTCCTGGGGCTGAAGGGTATTGGGGAAGGTGGAAAGAGACTGGTAATGGGGACTTGGGTTTTGGGGGGTGTGCTGAAAATGTTCTAAAACTGAGTATGGTGATGGCTGCTCAACTCTGAGAATAAACTAAAAACCATTTAAATGGATTAATTGGATGGTTTGTGAATTATATTTCAATAAGTTGTTACTAAGGGATTTCCCTGGTGGTTCAGTGGTTAAGACTTCACCTTCCAGTGCAGGAGGTGCAAGGTTCAATCCTTGGTTGGCAAGCTAAGATCCCACATGCCTCACAGCCAAAGCGTAGAACGGAAGCAATACTGTGACTAGAAATGGTCTATAGGCCAACAGACTTTGATGCTGGTGCATCATGGTGCTTTTGTCAAGGTCACAGTGAGAGTCAGGACGAGCAGCCTCCAGGGCATGGGCTCAGAAGGGCCCTGCTCTCCACATCTGGGGACACGCAGTACAAAATCAGTCGTGTTTTAAATAAGCATCTTCTCATCTCGATTCTGAGTTAAAACTACATCTGTATTTAGTTTGGAGTTGAATATTGACATCCAACCGGCGCTTTGAAAGAGCTTTTTTTAGTCTGTTTGAAAAGCCTCAAATTGTTTCGAGGGAAAAAATCGGGACCCCGAAGGCTGGAGCGATGGCAATAAACAACAAAATCTGCAGTTCGTGAATCCGCCCTTCTCAGAGCACTGCCGGGGGGACGCGGCAGGGGGCGCCCGGCGGGCTCCTGCCCCGCCGCCCTTCCCAGACCTCCCCCCGCCTTCCGAGGGCCCTGACGTCCCCGCCCCTGCCTCCAGCCTCCCGCCTCCCGCCAGAGCCTTCAAAGGGCGCTCGGGGGCTGCGGGGCAGGAGCTTCCGCGTGCGACCCAGGGGCCTCGCCGTCACCTGTCCGTCGCGGGGCCACCGGCGGGCGCTGGGTCCCCCCAAGTCCCTTCCCGCGTCCCGGGAGCAGGTGCCGCCGCCGGCCGCTCGCGCCGAGGTGGGACCAGGAAGGGCGCGCCCGGCGGCCACATGGAGAGCTGCGGCGGGGCGACCCCGGCGGGGGCGGTCGGGGCGGCGGCCGAGCCCCCCCAGTGCCCGCTGCCGCCGGTGGGCGAGGGCGTGGCGGGGCCGCCGGGCCCGCCGGAGCCCGAGGGGGCGGCCGAGGGCGCGGGGGTCGGAGGCGAGGGCGGGGGCGCGGGTGGGCCGCGGCGGGCGCTGCGGGCAGTATACGTGCGCAGCGAGAGCCCCCAGGGCGGCCCCGAGGCGGGGGCGCGCCAGTGCCTGCTGCGGGCCTGCGAGGCTGAGGGCGCCCACCTCACCTCTGTACCCTTCGGGGAGCTCGACTTCGGGGAGACGGCCGTGCTCGACGCCTTCTACGACGCAGGTGAGGCGGGTCCCCCCTCTCTCCCACCCCACTCCTCCCAGCTTTCCTTAGCACTCGCGCCGCCATAGCACCAGCTCCTCCCTATCCTAGCACCCCCTGACAGGACCGTCCTACCTTTTGGGGAGGGGAGAGTAGGGGGCATTGCACCCTTTTACAGATAAAAAACAGAGACCCCTGGCATTTATATTTCTTTATTCTTCAGTTTTCTTAAACATCAGATGATCCAAGAAATAGCCTATGACCCAGACGAGGCCGAGTCCCCCTTCCCACTACGTATTCTACTCTTACTTTCTCCCTTCTATGGGTCCCAACCCTGGCTTCACATTAGAATCCCCTGGGGGAGCTTTACAAACTACTGTTGCCCAGACTAATGACAGCGGAACCTGAGGCCTCAGGATTGTTGAATGCTTCCCAGGTGATTCCATTTTGCAGCCAAGAATGGAAATCGATGTTACAGTGGGGGTAGAGGTGCATCTCTTGGAACTATCCCCCTGTTCTTTTTTTTTTTTTTTTAAGATTTTTTTTTGGTGTGGACCATTTGTAAAGTCTTTATTGAATTTATTACAATATGGTTTCTGTTTTATGTTTTGATTTTTTGGCCATGAGGCATGTGGGGTCTTAGTTCCCCCACTAGGGATTGAACACTGCACCTCCTGCATTGAAAGGAGAAGTCTTCAAGACTGGACAGCCAGGGAAGTACCCCGCCCCACCGTGTTCTTTTGCACACTTATCACAGCTGTGCTGTACCACCAGTGTGGCAGATGTATTTTGTTCTTTCTGAAGCGTTCCTGGCTTCAGGATCTCCTCCATTGCTGGAATGGGACCCTCAGCTCACTCAGCCTTAAATCCGTACTTGTGGTTGGCATGAGTTCCTCCAGGTATAGAACGGATTATTGCTTGGCTGTTTTCCTTACATAATCTTTAGAAGCTATGTGACAAGACTCTGGCACTTGGGTGACATTCACAAACACTGCATGTGAGACAGTAGTTTACCTGGGAGCCTGTGCCTTGGTTTCTCCATGGGTCAGACAGGAGCACCATGCCTGCCCTAAACCCAAAAGCACCTGAGAAGGGAAATGGAGAGTCTCTAAGGTGCTGGCCAGACTGTGCTGATGAGGTGGTGAGCTAGCTTTATTACCGTTCATTCTTTGCCAGGATCTGTTTTCTGCAGAGCAAATGCTCCCCAGATGGAAGGGGGGCAGGGTAGCAGGCTTGTTCAAACAAGTGGCAGCTGGGCCCTTTGAAAATGCTCCCTTGACTTTTCTGACCACTCGGAGTTGACTTCAGCACAGCATCTTTTTTAGAAAAGTTGTTCAGGAGCCCACTTCACTGGGAACCACTCGGTTTTCTCAACTTCTGTTCATTCTCTTCTGAAAATGAAGTTGAACAGACTCTTCTCTGAATGGTTAAATGTCCCTTTGACCATTAGGCACAACTGTAGCCTCCTGCCTGCTGGTGCTCTGAAAATTGGCGTGCAGTGGCTTTGCTTCTCTGTGGTGTGTGTGGGGGGTGTGTGTAAAAAACAAGCCTCATCTACTACTAGAACTGCTTCTGTCGGGTTGGGTGAGATGGTTCATTCAGGCAGAGATCTTGGGCTTTCAATTCCAGAGCCACACAAAGAGCACATGACCTTTTCCTGTTCTGGGTCCTGATTGCCTAGAATTTTCAGCTTCATTATGTACCCCCTTTCGTTGACCTGGGCCTGGTCTTGAAAAATTATTTTTCAATACATCATGATAACTAATAATTTCTTCTCATAGGTTTGACGAACAGTATACAAAACTCGAGTAAATGGGTTCATGGATTTAAACAGACGCCCCCGCCCTCCCACCTTCCACTGGCTTCCTAATCTCTGCCATTCACACAACATTTTGGTGTCTCCCCCCAAAAGATACAAATCTGTCACTTGGCTTCTTTGTAAAATTTCTAAAACCTTGCTGTCTGATATGTTAGCCCCTAGCCACAGGTGGCTTTTTACATTTAAGTTAGTTTAAATGCAATAAAATAAAAGTTCCTCATTTGCATTTGCCACATTTTGAGTGCTCCACAGACACAGTGAGGAGAGTGTTTTCCTCATCGAGGAAGGTCCCATCACATGGTGCTGTTCTAGAAAAATGCTTGTAGGAGAGGGGAACTACTCAACTATCCTAAGTGTGTTTGGGGAGATCATAGATGTGAAATTGAAGCCCTTCTGTCCCCTGTGTCAGAGCAAGTCAAGGCTGGCTTGGATCCTGTTTCCCGTCTCCTTGTGCAGTTTTCTGTAATCCTTTGTGGGTCGAAAACAGAGGTTATATGTCACCAGTGCCTGGGTGATTTGATGGGCTGCAGGAGAGCCGTCAACCTGCAAGGGCGCATGTGGGCACTGCTTTGAGAGACAACCACTGCAGGCCACGAGGGCTGAGGAGCATCTCAGTGGCTTTTTTTTTTTTAATTATTTATTTTTGGCTGTGCTGAGTCTTTGTTGCTGTGTGCTTTTCTCTCGGTGTGGCAAGTAGGAGCTACTCTCTAGTTGCAGTGCATGGACTTCTCACTGTGGTGGCTCCTCTTGTCGTGGAGAGCACGGGTCTAGAGCTTCAGTTGTTGCAGCTCCCGGACTCTAGAGCACAGGCTCAATAGCGTCTTAGTTGCTCCACAGAATGTAGGCTCTTCCTGCACCAGGGGTCAAACCCGCGTCTCCTGCACTGGCAGGCAGATTCTTTACCACTGAGCCACCAGGGAAGCCCTTATCACCTTTTGTTTTTGTTTTTTTTTTTAATTATGGCAAAGTGTATGTAACATGAAATTTGCCATTTTAACCATTTTTCAGTGTGCATTTCAGTAGCATTAAGCGCAGTTGCCCTGCTGTGCAGCTATCATCACTATCCATCTCCAGAACTTCTTCATCATCCTGAACAGAATCTCTGCACCGCTTAATAACTCACAACTCCTCACTCCCCCAGGCCCTGGTAAGCCCTGTCCTACTGTCTGTCTCTATGAATTTGGCTGCTCTGGATGCCTCATGTGAATGGACTCATACAGTATTTGTTTTTCTGTGTCTGCCTTATTTCAGTTAGCATGATGTCTTAGGGTTTTGTGAATGATGCTGTCATAGGTGGATAAATTTCTGTTCAAGTCTCTGCTTTCACATTTTGGGGTATATACCTGTACATGAAATTGCTGGGTACAGTATGGTAATTCTGTGTTTAACTTTTTGAGGGACATTCTTTTTGCATTAACAGAAGTGGTGGTCATCTCTGTGTACCTTTGACCCACAGAAGGACCCTTTTTTGTTTTGTTTTTTTTTTAACATCCATCCTCAAAGACGAGAGTCTCAAGTTCAGTAAAACTATCAAATTCAGCAAATGGGGATCCATCACTTGATTACTTCTAGGATTCGGAGAGAAAAGCATATCTGGTTTTTTGTTTTATAGGAGAAACCCCTTCTTCTGGATATGCCTTGATGCCTTTTGTTGCGGTGCCCATTTCGGTACTCTAACAGGATTCGTGATCATGACTTTGGCTGGCATACTGTTGTGTTGGGTATGTTTGCACCGAGCAGCCTCCCTCCTGGGGGTCCTCAGTGCTTGTGAACATACCGAAAACTCAGACATCCTGCAGGAAGGAAACCTGGGTAACCCTGTCTCAGGGTTTCTAAATGTTTCAACCAGGGAAACTGTTCTCCCACAATGCTGCCATTGGGTGCACTTATAGTGTGAACTCTTAGACTGAGCTCTGGCCCAGCAGAGCACAATGCCTGTATCTCCTGGGAATGCACCGTATTATTGATGTAGGTGTCCTCTCCAGCTAGTTTCGTTAATGACCAGTCTAAGGACCTACACCTAGACGCTGGAATGGAGCTGTCTTGAGTTAGCTATTAACTGCTCAGATGACAGAACAGCCCCTTTGCTCAGGCCCAGGGACTGGGTGAGCTTCCCATTCTTGGTGTGTCTGGCTCTGCCTACCCTCTGTCCACTCTGAACCCCACTTGCAAACTACTTTCCTGACTCAGGGGCCCTGCTTTTGATTTTTTTTTCTTCAGCAATGTTCACAGTGATTTTAAACGTGGAGCAGTATTGCCACCTGCAACAGGAAATCCTTGCATTTCCTGGACATTGATTCAAAGACCAAGACATCAGTTTCCCAGTTAGTTTTTTGACTTTCATGATTCCCTTGTTCTGGCAAGAGTCATTTGGAGGATACGAAGTGTGGCAGAGCTAGCTGGGGGGTCAGGAGATTGATTTTGCTCATTGTTGCTGGAAGTGGGGACTATGTTTTCTGGCACCCATTGAGTCTATTATGGGATGTTTAAAGCTAGCTTTGGCCAATGAAATGTGAGTATTAGTGATGTCTGTCACTTTCGGTCAAGGCATGGCTTATATGTAGATCTTCACATACTTTCTCATCCCTTTCTGTGGTCTTCATGGGGACCTTGGAGGCTGACTGTAGAAGATGACAGTTGCACGAGATGGAAGGTACCTGGAGCCCTGAACCACTCTTTTGAGGACAGCTGTTGGACCAGGATCATCCACTTTTGGATTTTCCATAAACAAGAGAGAAGCTTTTATTTAGTCAGGTTCCTAAGACTTGGGGTGGTTTTTTGACAGTGATAAGAGAGTACCACTTGGATTATGAAAATATAGCCCAACAGCTAGAAAGTTGTCTCCTAGGGCATGCTTTTCCAAGAGAAAGCCAAGCCATGTATCATCTCATGTAATGGATTGTCACTGGTAATAATATATGCCAGTCATGGGGCCCCTAACTGTGCTGCTGTGGACCTTGAAAATAAAATGTAAATATTTGGACCATCAGGTTCGTGCCAGCAATGGGAGGAGACATTCTAGGTTCTTTCCTGGTTTCCCTGGTATTGGAGACAAGGTTATTTTTTCCTTCTGATTAAATGATACTGTAGTGATTCTATTAGTTTGTATCTAACAGTAACATTGAAATTTTTGCAACAAAAAAGAACATAAAATGGTTTAAAATAAGGCCAGCTCTAGTTCCATTCACTCCCCTTCATGTGGGTTGTGTCTTGCTTCACCTTCCATGATGTTACTCATAAATTCATTAGCTTGATGCGTTGTGTAGCATGGAGAGTACCCAAGGCTTCCATAGATGTTTCCACATTGCCTGGTCTCCCCTGCAGTTAGCTGGGCTTTTTGTGGTGAGCGCTGGCCAATGGAATGTGAACAGCGTCAATAAGTGTCACTTTGAAAGCAGCCGAGTCAGATGATACACCACCACCATTTCTCTTTGCCTCTGTCAGGACAAACTTGAAGGCTGTGTGTTCAGGATGGTAGTTAAGCCCCTGAAATGTGGGGGATTTGTCTGAGGTAGCAGCATAACCTAGCTCCTCCTGACTCAGATAGCTTGCTGTTCCTTCTGTTAGAAATGTTTGCATGTTTCTCTGCTAACTTTAATCCACAGGTGCATTGGTTCCTGCTTGAGAAAAAGACTTGCTGCTAAGTCACTTCAGTCGTGTCCAACTCTGTGCGACCCCATAGACGGCAGCCCACCAGGCTCTCCCGTCCCTGGGATTCTTCAGGCAAGAACACTGGAGTGGGTTGCCATTTCCTTCTCCAGTGCATGAAAGTGAAAAGTGAAAGTGAAGTTGCTCGGTCGTATCTGACTCTTAGCAACCCCATGGACTTAAAGATGTCTTAATACTTCTAAGAATTTGGTACACACTCTTTCTTCACTATTCTGGAAAATGCATAAAGTTCAAAGGAAGACAGACCTCTGGGACACATGGCGGTGTTTTTTCTAGAATGTGTGTCATCTGTACCTGCCCAGGAGACTGGCCACATCTATTTCCAGCAGAATGCAAGGGCATGAAATCATCAATTTAGCAGTTCAAGTCAGAAATCTAGGAATCAGTCTCGACTCCACCCTGTCCCTCATTGCCAAATCCAACCTATTGCTTCCAAATGGTTCTCAAACCCGCTTCACTTCTCTGTGCCTGCCCCCTGCCACCATCGTGGTCCAAGCATTGGCTTCTCTCATTCAAGTTACTGTCAACAGCTTTGTACCTGATCTTTCAAGGTTGGGCCAGTCTTGGTGGATTCCAGTCCATGTCATCTGCTTAGAAGCCACTGTATCCTGGCAGCCTCTGCCACCTGGCAGCCCTCCTCTGTCCCAAACCCATTCAGCCTTCACATCTCAGGTCTTCAGAGAAGCCTTCATGGCCTTCTCTCCCTGTCTGTTCATGGTGTGCACACTGTGGTTTTGTTTCTTAGCAAGTAACACAATTGTGGTTACATGATTACTGACTTAATGTTAGATGTTCTGACAGTGAACTCTTCAGTGACAGGGAACCAGATGCAGTTTTCTTTGTGACTCTTTCCTAGGATTATCCATCCGGTTCCTTTTTAGACTAAATCTCAGTGGACACAGACAACACTTGGTTTCTCCTGTTGAGATGAAGCAAGATCTGTCAGGGACTCCCAAAAGGAGTCAACGTAACTCCTTGTAGAAACCATGTCGAAAATGGTGGCCAGGCCTAGATACAGTGCGGTTGTGATTTTGTTAAAAACTAAGAGATATCCTAATGACACATTTCTGGATCTGAATCTTTCTCCTGGGTGGTACCTATGAAACAGAAGAGACTGGAAGAACTCTGGACACACTGGACTGGAAACAGTGGTTTGGACTGTGTGCTGTGAATACTAATTCTTGTTGTTTGTCTACATTTTCTATAATGTTTATTTTCTGTGACATGAATGTGATTTTAAGAAAGTGCAGTAGGAGATTAAAGATGCAGTTGTAAGTCAGAAGCCTTTTTCCACTCTCCCTCCCTCCTGACTGGCTCAGGCAGCAATGATTGTATGTCCAGGGACCACAGCACATGAGCCCCTGGCTGGGCCTCAGCTAGATTTAGCTGCTGGCTTGCCCATGGGGGCCCTTCGCTGACCCTCCTTCCTTTTGAACCACTTTTACTGCTACTGACTCAGCCACCTGGAACTTTCCCCAACTCCTAGTCATGTGAACTGGCTGATGAAAAGCATCACACCGGTAGCACTGAACTGAGGCATTGCTGTGGGAGCCTGGAGTACGTGCAGTGGGTAGATGGATATTTGGGGGCCGGCCTGCTGTGTTACTGGCTGTATATTATTTGTTACAAGGGAAAACACATTTTCAATTCCTAGTAGTCAATTTACATGTTTTTGGAATACAAACCATAACTGTCTTTTAAAGCCTCCTAAGTATCAGGCTTTGAGAGAGGTGCCATGTAAATCTTGGGCAGATAGTACAGGTGGGAGATGACTGAATTTCTGCAAAGCAAGCTGGAAAACTTCTTGTTTCCCAGTCCCTTGAACAGGTTTTGAGCTCTTGGGTGTGACAGGGCTTGGCAGAAATGCCTGGTGGTTACTGGGGCTTGGCTGGTGGTGGAGAGTTGTAGAGCAGACAGGATTTGAGCTGTGGCCCTTGGCAAGAAGCAGAGTTCACTCAGGAGTTGGGGTCTGTGAGAGGGCAGCCCAAGGGGGAGGCAGAGTTGGACACAGTGGTGGAGGGGTAAGCAGGAGCATTCAACAGAGAAGATTTTTTTTTTCTTCTCTTCAGTGTTTTTAATTATGGTAAATTTCAAGCATGTACATTACCCAGCTTCAACAATTATTAACATTCTGCCATCTTTTCTTCTTGACCTCGACCCTCCCCTCACCCCTTCCTTGATTGCACTTTTAAACATTTTTAGTATAGAATGTCGGAGAAGGCAATGGCACCCCACTCCAGTACTCTTGCCTGGAAAATCCCATGGACAGAGGAACCCAGTAGGCTGCAGTCCATGGGGTCTTGAAGAGTCAGACATGACTGAGCGACTTCACTTTCACTTTTCACTTTCATGCATTGGAGAAGGAAATGGCAACCCACTCCAGTGTTCTTGCCTGGAGAATCCCAGGGATGGGGGAGCCTGGTGGGCTGCCGTCTATGGGGTTGCACAGAGTTGGACACGACTGAAGCGACTTAGCAGCAGCAGCAGCAGTATAGAATGTATATGCATTGTAATGTGCAAATCTTAGTTGTACAACTTTGAGAAATGACTAAACCCAGGTAACCAAAGCCACTCAAAATATGGTTTCCATTTGCCCAGAGAGTTCCCTCATATCCCCTCCCATTCATTCCCCTTTCCATTCCCATTCGTGGCCCCAGATAATGACTGTTATGCTGTCACTTTAGATTTGCCTTTTCTAGTGGAGAAGGAAATGGCAACCCACTCCTGTATTCTTGCCTGGAGAATCCTATGGACAGAGAAGCCTGGCAGACTACAGTCCATGGGGTGGCAAGAGTTGGACATGACTTAGCAATTAAACCGCCTTTTCTAGAGTTTTGTTAAATGGACCGAGACAGTGTGTACTCTTCAGTATCTGACTTCCTTTACTCAGCATGACATTTTTGCAATCTGTCAATCTGTATTGTTGCATGTTATCAGTAGTTTGTTCCTTTAGAATGCCAAGTGCTATTCCACTGCATGAATATTGGTTTAGCCATTCTCCTGTTGAAGGGCATTTGGGTTGTTCTGAGTTTGTGAAATAGAGCTGCTGTGGACATTTGTATATAGGTCTTCTTGATGGCAAATGTTGTCACTACTTTGGGGTAAATACCTAGGAGTGGAATGGCTGGATCAAAGGGTGTTGTTGTTGTTCAGTTGCTAAATCTTGTCCGACTCTTTGCGGCCCTATGGACTGTAGCCCACCAGGCTCCTCTGTCCATGGGATTGTCCAGGCAAGAATACTGGAGTGGGTTGCCATTTCCTCCTCCGGGGGATCTTCCCAACCCAGGGATCAAACCCAAGTCTCTTGCATTGCAGGCAGATTCTTTACCCTCTGAGCCACCAGGGAAGCCTCAGATTCCAGATCAAAGGGTAGGTGTAAGAAACTTCCACACTTTTTTTTTTTCAAAGTGGTACCATTTTATATTCCTTGCACCAGAAGCCACCAGAGTTCTGGCGGCTCACAACACTTTGTGCTAGTGAGCTTTTCTATTTTGGCCCTGCTAGTTGGGAAATCGGAGAAGGCAATAGCACCCCACTCCAGTACTCTTGCCTGGAAAATCCTATGGACGGAGAAGCCTGGTAGGCTGCAGTCCATGGGGTCGCTAAGAGTCGGATACGACTGAGCGACTTCACTTTCACTTTTCACTTTCATGCATTGGAGAAGGAAATGGCAACCCACTCCAGTGTTCTTGCCTGGAGAATCCCAGGGACGGGGGAGCCTTGTGGGCTGCCGTCTATGGGGTCGCACAGAGTCAGACACGACTGAAGTGACTTAGCAGCAGCAGCAGCAGTTGGAAAATGTGGTGGTTTCTCATTGTGGTTTTAAGTCACCTTTCCTTGATGATCAGTGATGTTGAACACCTTTTCATGTGCTGTTTGGCCATGCAGATACCTTCCTTTGTGAGGTGTCTGTTGAAGCTATTTACCGTCATCCCACTCCCCACCCCACCCCCACACTGGGAGCCTGCCATTTTAACCACTCAACCAGCAGGGAAGTCCCCATTTACTGATTTAATTGCATTGTCATCTTATTATTGGATTAGAAGAGTTCTTTATGTGTTCCAAATTCAAGTGTTTTGTCAGTTTATTTTCTGAACATTTGGTCTCATACTGTGACTTGCTTATTCATCTACTTGTGATATTGGATGAGCAGAAAATTTTAGTTTGGGTTAAATGTAATTGAGGATCTTTGCCTGTTAAGGTTGCCTTCTGTGTCCCCTCTAAGAAATCTTTGCCTATTTCCAGGTTGTGGTCTTGGAGCTACTCTTCTTTGTGTTCTTTTAAAAGCTTTATATTTTGAGCTTTTACTTTGAGGGCTGTGATTCATCTCAAATGAAGTTTGACACAGGTGACTTTGGATAGACCCATCCTGATACCTTGATTTAAACATCTGGGAGATGAGCCTTGCCCAGGAGGAGTACTCCAGGCACTTTGAGTCTGGTTGGCAGGACCATGGCTGCCTCCCTTTCATCTCACCATCCAGGAACATATATGAAAGGCAGGTTGTCCTTTAGGCAAATTGCCTTTCTGACTTCTGGAGTAAAAACTGACAGAACAGATCCATGATGAAACTTTGCCAACATATGTTCCATCATCGTGTTCCACTGGGCCCGGCAATGTGAGTGTCAGAGGGCAAAGAACATCTCTGAGCCCCATTTAAAAAAAACTGTATGTAGAAATTCCAGCTGAGTGCCCTGAACTTAGTAAGTGCTCAGTGAATGTCAGTCCCACATGTCTTTGCCTTCTTGCTCCCAGCGATAAACACATCAGAACCTCAGTATGGAAGGAAATGTGTATATTGAAATAATGAAGACTGGAGACTCAAATCCTTTGGACAATAATCACATTGTAGGGTCATGTTACACTCCTGCAGTTGGTAAAAAATAAATTTTTTCCCCTAAGTTTTGAGGTTGGAAATTCCATCATAACTCTGTTCCTTGTCCTGTGCTCCAGAATGGAGGTGAGGAGAAGGCACAAAGCCCTGCTTAGTGAAGAGCTCTTGATTGTTTCTTTCAGTTGAGGTATAGAATCTATACAGAAAAGGGTACAATCCTGTGTACTGTTCTATGAGTTTTCACTAACTGTATGGTAACTGGGGTAACCCGGTACCTGAATCAAAAAAGTGAATGCCAACAGCAGCTCAGGGTATGACCACTTCTGTTTTCCTGCCTGGCCAGGAATAATAACTGTCTCTCTAGGTTTGTTCATTCATATAAATGAAATCATATAATACTAGGTTTTTGGTGACTGTCTTCTTTCACTTAACGCCTTTTCCAGATTCATCCATGTTGTGGCATAAGTCAGTCCTTCATCGTCTTTTTATTACTGTCCTGTGGATATACCACATTGCATTTTCCCGTTTTTCAGTTAACAGGTGTTGGGGCTGTTTCCAGTTTGGGCTGTTGTGAATAATGCTGCAAGTTGTTGTGTGGACATATCTTTGAATTTCTCTTGGGTTTATATCTAGCAATGGGATTTCTGGGTCATATGGTTAACTCTAATGTTCTTTTAAAAAGTTTTTTTATTGTGATAAATAAGCACATCATGAAGTTGACCATCTTAATCATTTTTCAGTGTACCATTTAGTAGTGTTAAGTACATTCATATTGTTGTGTAACCAATCTCCAGTGCTTTTACACCTTACAAAACTGAAACACTGGACCCATTAAACCATGATTCTCCAATGCGCCCATTCCCCAGTTACTAGTAACCACCATTCTACTTTCTGTCTCTGAATTTGATACTCTCGATGTCTTATGTGAGTGGAATTGTACAGGGTTTTGTGTGTGGGAGCTGGCTTTTTTCATTTAACATAGTGTTCTCAAGGTTCATCCATGTTATAGCATATATCAGAATTTCCTTCATTTTTAAGGCTTAGTAATATTCTTCTGTATGGATAAACCAGATTTTGTTTTTCTATCCATCCATTGATGGGCACTTGGATTGCATCCATTAACCTTTTGAGGAACGCCTTTCCAAAAATCTTTTCCAAAGCAGTTACACCATTTTACATTCCCATCAGCGATGTATGAGCATTCCAGTTTCACTACATCCTTACTTGTTACTTTCTGTCTCTTTTTAAAATTACAGTCATCCTAGTAGGTTGAAGTGTTATATCATTTTGATTTCGCTTTCCATTTCTCTGATGACTAAGGATGTCAAATGTCTTTTCATGTGTTTATTGGCCATTTGTGTAGCTTCTTTGGGCTTCCCTGGTGGCTCAGTGGTAAAGAACCTGCCTGCCAATGCAGGAGACATGGGTTCGATCCCTGGGTCAGGAAGATTTCCTGGAGAAAGAAATGGCAGCGCACTCCAGTTTTCTTGCCTGAAAGTGTTAGTCACTCAGTTGTGTCCGACTCTATGCAATCACATGGACTGTAGTCCACCAGACTTTTCTGTCCATGGAATTCTCCAGGCAAGAATACTGGAATGGGTTGCCATTTCCTTCTCCAGGGGATCTTCCCTACCCAGGGATTGAATCTAGGTCTCCCTCATTGTAGGCAGATTCTTTACTGTCTGAGCCACCAGGGAAGAAAGATTCTTGCCTGGGAAATTCCTTGTACTGAGGAGGCTGGAGGGCTACAGTCCATGGGGTCGCAAAGAGTTGGCCACGACCTGGCAACTCAACAACAATATCTTTGTGGAAATGTCTGTTCAGGTCCTTTGTCCTTTTATTCACTTGAGTTATCTGTCATCTTGCTATTGAGCTGTAAAAATCCTTTATTTAATCTGGAGACAAATCCCTTGTCAGATATGATTTGCAGATATTTTCTCCCATTCTGCGGTTTATCTTTGAACTTTCCTGATGCTCTTCTTTAACACCATGAGTTTTTAATTTTGGAGTCCAACTTATGTATCTTTATCCCATCTATGCTGTTTCCTCTAAGTTTTTTTAGTTTCTTATTTATCCTTGAAGTTTCTTTATGTTAGCTGTCAGCAAGTTGCAACCTGCAAGCAAGCTGCCTTTATTTTGTAAGTACAGTTTTATTGGAACACATCCATCCATCTGTGGCCACTTTGGGGCTGCAATGGTGGAGACTGTGTGGTCCACAAAGTCAAAAATATTTATTATCTGACCCTTTACAGAAGTTTGAGCACTTCTGCTGTGTCAACATAAGCACATATGACTATGCATTCTTATTCTCCCTTTCTTACTCAAAAGGTACCAGACCAAACACACTGGTCTACACCTTGCTTTTTTAAATTAACAACTTAGCCTGGATACCTTTCCAAATCAGAATGTGGTAATTTTCCTTATTCTTTTTTATTCATTGGGTAGATGTATTATTTATCAGTACCTTTTTTAAGGGACACTTGAATGTAGAGTTTTTTGCTACTAAGCTGCAATGAATAACTTCACACATGGGCCATTTAATACATGTATGGGCATATTTGTGATTGGGTAGCTAAAAGGTATTTGTGAATTAAAGAATAAATGCACCTATAATTTTGGTAAATAGTGTCAGATTCCCATCTGTGGGTTCTGCCATTATCTTTCTTTATAGCCTCACTAACAAAACAGGTTGCCAATGTTTTAGACTCCTCTAAGCCTGATGGTTAAGAGATAAATCAATTAGTTTTTTGATTTATTTTTAATTGGCGGACAATTGCTACAATATTGTGTTGGTCTCTGCCGTACATCAACATAAATCAGCCATAGGTGTACATATGTCCCCTCCCTCATGGACCTGCCTCCCACTTCCCACCCCTCTAGGTAGTCACAGAGCACCGGGTGTGAGCTCCCTGTGTTACACAGCAAATTCCCAACCATGGGGGGCAGCCTCCACGATTAAGAGGAATTACGACCTGCAGGCCTGCAGAAAGGAGACCCCAAACACAGTAAATTAAACAAAATGAAAAGACAGAGAAACATGCAGCATGACCAAACAAGTGAAGAGGAAATAAGCTGCTACTTTCGCTTCCTTGGGTCAATTAGTTTTAGTCTGTATTTCTCTTATTCTGAGCGAAGTTGAGCATATTTCCTTCTTTTCCTGAGAGCTGCATCTTCATAACTCTCCCCACTTTTTCCTTTTGGTTTATGGGCCTTTGGGAGAGGGTCTTAATTTCTAGGAGGTCTTTATTCAGGCCTCAACCCTTTGTCTTTTGTCTCTTGTTTAGATTGTGTCATTTCTGTTGATCCATCTCTTAAGTTCACTGAACCTCTGTCACCTCCGTTGTTCTTGTGAGCCAATCTAGTGAGTTTTTTCTTTTGCTTATTAAAATTTTCATTCCTAAAATTTCCATTCAGTTCTTTAGTTGCTGAGACTTTCTATTTTTTTCCATTCTTTTCAGGAGTGTTTGCCCTCACTTCTTGGAGAATTTCTATAATAACTTCTTTAAAGTCATTGTGAAATCATTCTGCTGTCTGGTGAAACCATCTTGTCACTGGAGTCTGTTGATGGTCTTTTCCCGTGTGAGTCGAAACTTTCCTGCATCTTTGAATGCCGAGCAACAGGTTTCTCTCTGGAGCATTTTGAATATTGTGTTAGGAGATTCTGGCCCTTGTTTATATCCTATGGAGTCTGTAGATATTTTTGCTTTAGCAGACAGTTGGCCTAGCTGGTTTAAGCTGCCAAGTTCCGTTTCAGTTGTGGTGTCAGATAGGATTTCCAGGCCTTGTTAGTCCTGTTCAGCATTGCACTCTCTGGTTTACTGAGGCTCCCCTTTTCAGTCCTGTGGCCAGTTACTCCACTCAGCCTCGCACTTCCTACACCTGGGCCCATGTCTGGGGCCAGGAGTTCAGGAGGAGAAAAAACCAATGAAGAGTCACAACTACCACTTCCCTTGGGACCACAGCTCCTTCAGTTAGAGCACATTATTGCCCTCTCTCAGTTCCCGACACCAGAAGGCCCCCTTTGCCACTGACTGTCTCTGCTATCACCACTGCAGGATTGCAGGGGGCCTGGGGCTACAGGGGGACAAAGGAAACAGTAGAGAATTTCCCTCACTCTGAGCATTAGGAGCCTCCTTTCCTGCCCTTTTTTTTTTTTTTAAGATGGTTTCTCCTGGTGCTATTTGTGTCTGCATTTAGCACCCAGTTCTGGATTCATGCTGCCTTTAGGCCAGGCTGGGGGAAACCAGGGGAACTTGCTGTTGACTTGGTGGCACTCAGAAACCTGGTCGTCATCTCCAGTCTGCCTGCTCCACTTACTCGTCACACTCCTGAAATAGCTATTCCATCCACTCTGTCTAGTTTTTGTAGCTGCATTCGTGGAGAGACAGAGTGGAATATATTTATTCCATCTTACTTGGAGCCACAACTCAGACTTGTACCATTAAATTTTGAGATGATTTTTTTCATGCAGCAGTAGTAACCAGAATATGATAAAACATGTCTGCATCCCAGCAAGCTTTACCAATAAGTAAAAATAGCCTCAGTGCCAATTGCATTTTATCAGACCAGTTCTGTCCATACCTGATACTCTGTGTGACTAAAGGTTGCAGTATGGGGGGTGCCAGAGAAGTAGAATAAATGAAACAAAATGAAATGGTTTACATGATAAAGGTGCTTGATTGGCCTTCAGTGTATCCCTCCAAATACATTAGTTGTGAGCTGGAAGAAAAGTCCATCTGGATGTTTAGAATGACTGTTGGATTGTCAGTTGGATCTCACAAGGCCAAAGTTTCAAGACTTATTGGATAGGTTCATTAAAAAAAATGTGTTCTCTGTCCTGAGAATAAAAATCTCGCTTCCAAAATACTTGTCCTTGCTAAGTAATTTTTGTAAAGCTTCTGGCTAGTAAGGCATGCTTGATGAGAATCATAAGCTCTGCGTATTTCTTTTCAGAGAACCACCTAAGAAAAAGGAAATTGGTACATGGAAAAAAGGAAATTAGAAGGGATTAAAAGAAAGAAAATGGCCCCATATCTAGCAGTAAGTCACCATCACCACCATGAAATGAACTCAGTTGCCCTCCACAGACTGTGGTGGTGGACCACCACTTGGGAAGCTTAGAACACAGAATGGGGGGACAAATCAGCAAAAGTCCTGGCACCTAGCGATGACCTTGAAGGAGCAGTTGATTTTGTTAAAAATAAAGAGGGTATTATGGTTGAAGTTGATGTAGAAGTCAAGGGTCCTCTTGTGTTGACTGGTGGTCATTTTAAGGAGGTGATTAGAGAACAAATTAAGGAAATTCCTGCAATTTTGCCACTCTTAACAGAAAAGCTCAGCAGTACCCTCTTGGCAGTTTCCAGGGTGCGGTAGCAGCTCATCTCTAAAACTGCCCACATCTTGAAGATAATGTGTGACACAGACCTTTTAGACGATGAGGCCACTAGCTGCTGGTCAGAAAAGGTTTTAAGAAATAGGTTGCCAAAAAATCTGCCAAAGAAAGTCATGTCAAAGTAGATTCCCTTATAAAAGAGTTGAAGGAAGCTGCTAAAAATGAGAGTATGAGGTAGTGTTTTCAAAGGGAACCCAAAGTCAAAACTGTGAAGTGTGAGATCATAGGATATTGTTACCATCTGAAGTGATGAATGCACCCTAGCTTACAGTATAAAGCTGCACATTTTTTTTTGCCTTGTTAGTTGGAAGAGCAACATATGCGTTGCTTAATTCATGCTGCTGCTGCTGCTAAGTCGCTTCAGTCGTATCTGACTCTGTGCAACCCCATAGACGGCAGCCCATCAGGCTCCCCCGTCTCTGGGATTCTCCAGGCAAGAACACTGGAGTGGGTTGCCATTTCCTTCTCCAATGCATGAAAGTGAAAAGCGAAAGTGAAGTCGCTCAGTCATGTCCAACTTTTCGCGACCCCATGGACTGCAGCCTACCAGGCTCCTCCGTCCATCGGATTTTCCAGGCAAGAGTACTGGAGTGGGGTGCCATTGCCTTCTCCGTAATTCATGCTACACTTGATATTATAAATATTTCACTGCAAGTGGTCTGAACTTCAGCCCAATGACTCCATTCACCTCTGTGAGTAAGCATAGTTTGCTTATATATGGCATCTTTCTTTGGAAAAAACTGGTAAATGGACATATCTCAATCATACCTATAAAATATAAAAATGACTTATTTTTTTTGGTCATTCTTACCAAAAAAGATACTAGAAGGCAAAATACAGGGGACCAGATATAGGTTATGGACGTCCCCCCTCTTTCCCACCCCACACTCCCAGTTGAAACTTAATACTCCATCCCACGTGGCACTTGGTTAGGATTTGTTGACTTCCTGACCCTGAACTGGTAGGCTGTCTCCTCCTTACGAGATGGGAAAATTGGATTTTAATGACACTTCACAACATTCTTTCCATTGACCTGCCCTCAGATATGTTGGTATTGAGCAGCAGTGGATAAAATTAGGTCTAAATTCCGGTTGGGATTAGTGGAGGTGCCTCCTGTCCAGTGAATATGGGCTCTGTTGTTTCTTAGGTAGTTTTTAGATGACCAGTGTTGCCATACATCCGATCAGATTTTTTTTAATGTCTTTGGCAGAAATATTATTCTGAAATCTCGTTGTTTTCATTTTGGCACAGCCAACCTTAACTTGAATATTCATCATATCCTATTTTCTGCTGGGAGACAAGCTTATAGATTACCTAGAATGTATTTAAAGCCTGGCATGAGCCAGTACAATCTTACTATATGGTAAATCATTTGCCTTCTTATCATTGTAATGACTAATACTTTGCTTTGAAAATCAGATACTTTTAAACCACAGTAGAAAATTTATAGTTTTACTTATTCCTTTTAAGGCATTTCACTGAAATAATATTCAAAAGTTTTTAGCAAACTAAAATCCTCTACATCATTCATTTTCTTATTTCATGTAAACATGTAATGAGATCATTAAAATTGATTCTTAAATTGTTGCAAGGGCACTTTGCTTTTAAATTCAGACACTTTCCTGCTAAGAGTAGGTTTTAATGGGAGGCTTGGCTGTTTGAAGTCCCTGATGGGGTATCACTTCTTAAAGTTTATTAAGCCAAGATGTATAGAGGTTGTGTGTGTGTGTGTGTGTGTGTGTTCCATGATCAAAGAGGAAGATTTATTCTGTCTAGGCTTTTCCTCTGAGATTGGTCTGCATCAGGGGAACTAAAGGTAATTGGAGCATAGGGTGCATTTGTCAATGAAAATCTGAATTTGACCTTTTTCTGTGATCTGTTTGCTTTTTGTTGTTATTCAGTTACTAAGTCATGTCTGACGCTTTGCAACCCCATGGACTGTGGTACATTAGGCTTCCCTGTCCTTCACTATCTCCTGGAGTTTGCTCAGATTCATGTCCGTTGAGTCGGTGCTGCTATCTAAACTGTTTGCCTAAGATTGATAAGCTGTTTTGCCCCTCCTCCCCAGTGACTCAGTTTCAGAAAGTGAGTCTAGGAAGTTGTAAGCCTCATCTGGTCCCTGGAGAGCACAAGATTTGGCTTATTTCGAGCCCCGAGTGCTGTGCCCTTGCTGTGTGACCTTGGGTGATTCTGTTACTCTCTCTGCCTCATTTTCCCACCTACAAAGTAGAGTCAGTTACCAAGCCTGCCTCATGGGCTAGTTCTGAAATTCAACACAGATGTCTGTGACAGTGTTTTGTAAATAGCAAAGCAAGTGACCACTGTGATGATTAAAGCTTTTAGGTAATTTATAGTCTCTTGGAAATGGCAACCCACTCCAGTATTCTTGCCTGGAAAATCCCATGGATGGAAGAGCCTGGCAGGCTGCACAGCCCATGGGATTGCAAAGAGTTGGACATGACTGAGCGACTAACATATTTTAGGGGAAAAAACTCAATTCTGCATACATAATAAAGAATTCCAATCTGATGTTTTATCCTATTTGTCATTTATAAATCTGCTAACTTAGTGTCTTAAAAGTTCTAAAAATAAACTGGTCAAATATTGTGGTAGAACTTTTCCAAATAAACTAACTCAATTGGGCCAACTGAAAAATGTCAGGCAAATGTCACCTTTGGGTTTGAGGTGTTTTTCCAATTGAACATGAGTTACTTGGAATTTTTTTGTCAGTGGCAGTATCAATCTGTCCTTTTTTTAAAAAAAAATTTTTATTCAAGTATAGTTGATGTACAATGTTGTGTTAGGTTCAGTTGTACAGCAAAGTGATTCAATTATCCATTCTTTTTCTGATTCTTTTCTCATATGTCATCAGAGAATATTGAGTAGAGTTCCCTGTGCTGTACAGTCGTCTTTGCTGGATATCTGTCATATATAGTGGTGTGTGTATGTTAATCCCAAGCTTCTGATTTATCTCATCTCTCTCACCAGAGTTTCCCCTTTGGTAACTATGATTATTTTCAATATCTGTAAGTCTCTCTCTGTTTTGTAAATAAATTCACTTGTATCATTTTTTTAAAATTAGATTCCACAAGTGAGTAATAACATATGATATTTGTCTTTGTCTGACTTAGTTCACTTAATATGATCATCTCTAGATCCATCCATGTTGCTTCAAATGACATTACTTTGTTCTTTTTTATGGCCAGGTAATATTCTGTTATACATATGTACCGCATCGTCTTTATCCATTAGTCTGTCAATGGACATTTAGATTGCTTTCATGGCTTGACTATTGTAAATAATGCTGCAGTAAACATTGGTGTGCATGTATCTTTTTGAATTATGGTTTTCTCTGGATATATGCCCAGGAGTGGGATTGCTGGGTCATATATAGTAGTTCTATTTTTAGTATTTTAAGAAACTTCCATACTGTTCTCCATAGTAGCTGTACCAGTTTACATCCCCACCAACAGTGGGGGTGTAAGAGGGTTCCCTTTTCTCTACACACTCTCCAGCATTTAGTGTTTGTAGATTTTTTTTCGATGATGGCCTTTCTGACCAGTGAGAAATATCTCACTGTAGTTTCGATTTGCATTTCTCTGATTAGTTATGTTGAGCATCTTTTCATGTGCTTTTTGGCCATCTGTATGTCTTCTTTGGAGAAATGTCTATTTAGATCTTCTGTCCATTTTTTTGGGGGGGGGGTTTATGTTTTTGACATAGAACTACACGAGCTAGTCACTTTGTTTGCAAATATTTTCTCTCATTCTGTGGGTTGTCTTTTTGTTGTGTTTATTATTTCCTTTGACTTCCCTGGTGGCTCAGATGGTAAAGCGTCAGCCTACAATGTGGGAGATCCGGGTTCAATCCCTGGGTTGGGAAGGTCTCCTGGAGAAGGAAATGGCAACCCACTCCAGTATTCTTGCCTGGAAAATCCCATGGACAGAGGAGCCTGGTGGTCCAAGGGGTCACAAAGAATCGGACATGACTGAGCAACTTCACTTTCACTTTCACTTTTGCTGTGCAGGAGCTTTAAAGTTTAATTAAGCCCCATTTGTTTATTTTTGTTTTTATTTTCATTATTCTGGGAGGTGGATCAAAAAAAAATTGCTGCAATTTATGTCAAAGTGTGTTCTGCCTGTGTTTTTCTCTAAGAGTTTTATAATATCTGGCCTTACATTTAGGTCTTTGATCCATTTTTAGTTTATTTTTGTGTATGGTGTTAGAGAATGTTCTAATTTCATTCTTTCACATGTAGCTGTCCAATTTCCCCAGCACCATTTATTGAAGAGCCTGTCTTTTCTGCATTGTATTTCTTGCCTCTTTTGTCATAGGTTAATTGACCATAGGTGCTTGGGTTTATTTCTGGGTTTTCTATCCTATTCCATTGATCTATATTTCTGTTTTTGTGCCAGTACCATACTGTTTTGATGATTGTAGCTTTGTAGTATAGTCTGAAGTCAGGGAGTCTGATTCCTCCACTCTGTTTTTGTTTCTGAGGATTGCTTTGGCTATTTGGGGTCTTTAGTGTTTCCATACAAATTAGAAAACTTTTTGGTTCTAGCTTTGTGAAAAATGCCATTGGTAATTTGAGAGGGATTGCACTGAATCTGTACATTGCCTCAGACAGTATAGTTATTTTGACGATATTGATTCTTCCAATCAACATAATATATCTTTACATCTGTTTGTGTCATCTTTGGTTTCTTTCATCAGCATCTTTAGAGTTTTTAGAGTACAGGTCTTTTGTCTCCTTTGGTAGGTTTATTCCTAGATATTTTACTCTTCTTGATGTGATGGTAAGTGGGATTGTTGTCTTAATTTCTCTTTCTGATCTTTTGTGGTTGGTGTCTGGAAATACAAGAGATTTCTGTGTATTGATTTTGTATCCTGCAAACTTATTGAATTCATTGATGAGCTCTAGTTGTTTTCTGGTACCATCTTGAGGATTTTCTGTGTGTAGTATCATGGCATCTGCAAACAGTGACAGTTTTGCTTCCCCCCACCAATTTGGATTCCTTTTATTTCTTCTCTGATTTCCGTGACTAGGATTTCCAAAACTGTGTTGAAGAAAAGTGGCAACAGTGAACATCTTTGTCTTGTTCCTGATCTTAGAGGGAATGTTTTCAGTTTTTCACTATTGAGAATGATGTTAGCAGTGGGTTTGTCATATGTGACCTTTATTATGTTGAGGTAAGTTCCTTCTATGCCCACTTTCTGGAGAGTTTTTGTCATAAATGGGTAATAAATTTTGTCAGAATCTTTTTATGTATCTAAAGAGATCATATGGTTTTTATTCTTCAGTTTGTTAATATGTGGTGTATCACACTGATTGATTTATGTGTATTGAAGAATCCTTGCAGATAAATCCTTTATCTCAGATAATCCCCTGAGATAAAGCCCCCTTGGTCACGTTGTATGATCCTTTCAATGTATTTTTGGATTTGATTTGCTAGTATTTTGTTGAGGATTTTTGTGTCTGTGTTTGTCAGTGATATAGGCCTGTAATTTTCTTTTCTTGTGTTATCTTTGTCTGGATTTTGGTATCAGGGTGATGGTGGCCTCGTAGAATAAGTTTGGGAGTTTTCCCATCTGCAATTTTTTGGAAGAGTTTGAGAAGGATAGTGTTAACTTTTCTCTAAATGTTTGATAGAATTTGCGTGTGAAGCCATGTGATCCTGGACTTTTGTTTGTTGGCAAGTTTTTTCATCACTATTTCAATTTCAGTGCTTGTGATTGGTCTGTTAATATTTTCCATTTCTTTCTTGTTCAGTCTTAGAATATTGTATCTTTCTAAGAATCTGTGCATTTCTTCTAGATTTGTCATTTTGTTGACATGTAATTGTTTGTAGTAGTCTCTTATGATCCTTTGTATTTCTGTGGTGTCACTTGTAACTTCTCCTTTTTCATTTCTTTTTTAATTAATTAATTTTATTTTTAATATTTATTTATTTGGCTGCATCAAGTCTTAGTTGCAGTGCATGGGCTCTCTAGTTGTGGTATACAGGCTCCAGAGCATGTGGGCTCAGTCATTCTGGTGTGTGGGCTTAGTCACTCTGCAGCCTGTGAGATCTTAGTTCCCTGACCAAGGATTGACCCTGCGTCCCCTGCATTGCAAGGTGGATTCTTAATCGCTGGAACACCAAGGAAGTCCCTTCATTTCTAATTTTACTGATTTGAGCCCTCCCCCTTTTTTTCTTGATGAGTCTGGCTAAAGTTTTATCAATTTCATCTTCTCAAAGAGCCGGCTCTTGATGTCATTCATCTTTTCTATTGTTTTCTGTATCTGTTTTTCATTTATCTCTGTTCTGATCTTTATTATTTCTGTCCTTCTACTTTATTGGGGTTTGTTTGTTCTTTAGGTGCTTTAGGTGTTGCTTTAGGTGTAAGGTTAGGTTGTTTATTTGAGATTTTTCTGGTTTCCTAATATAAGATGATATTGCTATAAAAGAGACACAGATGTTAAGAACAGACTTTTGGACTCTGTGGGAGAAGGCCAGGGTGGGATGATTTGAGAGAATAGCTTTGAAACATGTATATTACCATATGTAAAGTAGGTGACCAGTGCGAGTTTGATGCATGAAGCAGGGCACTCAAAGCTGGTGCGCTGAACCCAGAGGGATGGGGTTGGGAGGGAGGTGGGAGGGGGGTTCAGGATGGGGGGACACATGTGCACCCATGGCTGATTCATGTTGATGTATGGCAAAAACCACCACAATGTGTAAAGTAATTATCCTGCAATTAAAATAATTTTTTAAAAAACTTCCTTCTTAGATCTGCTTTTGTTGCATTCCAAAGGTTTTGGACCATCGTGTTTTTGTTGTCATTTGTCTCTATCTACTTTTTGAATTCCTCTTTGATTTCTTCAGTGATCCATTGGTTGTTTAGTAGCATATTGTTTAGCCTCCACGTGTTGTGGTTTATTTTTTTATTTTTATTTTTTTTTACAGTTTTTTTCCTGTAATTGATTTCTAATTTCACAGCATTGTGGTCAGAAAAGATGCTTGATATGATTTCAGTTTTCTTAAATTCATGGAAGCTTGATTTGTGGCCCAATATGTGATCTATCCTGCAAAATGTTCTGTGTGCACTTGAGAAGAAAGTGTATTCTGTTGCTTTCAGATGAAATGCTGTGCAAATATCAAGTCCATTTAGCCTAATGTGTCACCTAAGGCCCGTGTTTCCTTATTGATATTCCGTCTGGATGATCTCTCCATTGATGAAAGTGGGGTGTTAAAGTCCACCACTGTTATTTTGTTACTGTTGATTTCTCCTTTTATGGCTGTTAGCATTTGTCTTATTTATTGAAGTGTTCGTATATCGGGTGCATATATATTTACAATTGTTATATCTTCTTTTTTTGATTGATCCCTTGATCATTATGCAGTGTTTTTGTCTCATAACATTCTTAATTTTTTTAAATTTTAACTTGATCCATTCTAATAGCCTTTTGCCTCTTTTTAAAATTTTTTATTTATTTTATTTTTGGCAGCACTGGGTCCTCATTGCAGTGCGCCTGGCTCTTTTTTGCTGTGTGTGGGCTTTCTCCAGTTGCAGCGAGGGGCAGCTACTCTCAGTTGTGGCACATGGGCTGAGTTTCCCCATGACATGTGGAATCTTAGTTCTCAGACCAGGAATCAAACCCAAGTCCCCTGCGTTGGCAGGAGGATGCTTAGCCAGTGGACCACCAGGCAAGTCCAGCATTCCTTATTTTAAAGTCTATTTTGTCTGATATGAGTATTGCTACTTGAGCTTTCTTTTGATTTCAATTTGCATGGAATACCTTTTTTGATCCCCTCATTTTCAGTCTGTGTATGTCCCTAGATCTGAAGTGGGTCTCTTATAGACAGCATATATACAGGTCTTATTTGGTTTTTTTCTTTTTATCCATTTAGCCAGTCTTTGACTTTTGGTTGGAGCATTTAGTCCATTTACATTTAAGGTAATTATCACTATGAATGTTCTTATTGCCATTTTGTTAACTGTTTTGGATTTGTTTTTGAAGGTCTTTTTTTCTTCCTTCCCTCTTCTACTCTCTTGTGATGTGGTATCTGTCTTGAATGTTGTTTGGGTTGCTTTACCTTCTGTGTGTATCTATTGTAGATTTTTGGTTTGTGCTTCCCATGAGGTTTTGATAGACCAGTCTATATATATACAAGATTGTTTTAAGTTGCTGGTCTTTTAATTTCCAGTGCATTCCGAGATCCTGCATTTGTACTCTGTCTTCTCATGGTTGCTGGTTTTGATGTCATATTAGTGTGTGAATGATTTTCTACCTTTACTTTATGTTTGCATTTACTGGTGAGCTTTCCCGTTCGTAATTTTCTTGATTCTCACCATGGCCTTTTCCTTTCCACCTAGAGAAGTTCTTTTAGGTTTTATTGTAAAGCTAGTTTGGTGGTGCTGAATTCTATTAGCTTTTGCTTGTCTGTAAAATTTTTGATATCTCCATTGAATCTGAATGAGAACCTTGCTGGGTATTCTTGGTTATAGATTTTTCCCTTTTATTACTTTAAATAGATCTTGTCGCTCCCTTCTGGCCTACAGATTTTCTGCTGAAAAATCAGCTGATAACCTCTTGGGAATTCCCTTGCATGTTATTTGTTGCTTTTAATATTTTTTCTTTGTCTTTAATTTTTGTCAGTTTGACTACTATGTGTCTTGCTGAGTTCCTCCTTGGGTTTGTCTTGTATGGGACTCCCAACACTTGTTGGACTTGAGTGTTTCCTTTTTCATGTTCCTTTTCATTTTTGGCTATAATCCCCTTAAATATTTTCTCAGGCCCTTTCTCTATCTTTTCCCTTTCTGGGATTCCTATGATGTAAATGTTAGTGCAGTTAATATTGTCCCAAAGGTCTCTGAGACTGTCCTCATTTTTTCCGATTATTTTTTCTTTGTTCTGTTCTGTGGCAGTGATTTCTACCATTCTGTCTTTTAGCTCACTTATTCATTCTTCTGCCTCAGTTATTTTGCTGTTGATTCCTTCTAGTGTGTTTTTCATTCCAGTTATTGCATTGTTCATCTCTGTTCTTGAAATCTTCTAGCTCTTTATTAAACATCTCTTGTTAACTTCTCAGTCTGTGCCTCCATTCTTTTCTGAGATCTTGGATCATCTTTAGTATCATTAATCTAAATTCTTTTTCGGATAGGTTGCCTATCTCCACTTTATTTAGTTGTTCTTGTGGGTTTTTATCTTGTTCTTTCACCTGGAACACATTTCTCTGCCACCACGTTTTGTCTGACTTTCTGGGGTCTCCTTTCTGCAGGCTGGAGGATTGTAGCTCCTCTTGCTTCTGGTGTCTGCCCTCTGGTGGGTGAGGTGGATCCTGAGACTTGTGCATCCTTCCTGGTAGGAGGGCCTGGTGCCTTCCCACTGGTGGGCGGAGCTGGGTCTTGTTCCTCTGGTGGGCAGGGCCATGTCAAGTTGTGTGTTTAGGGGTGGCTCTGAGCTCAGTATGGCTTTAGGCTCCCTGTCTGCTGCTGGGGGGAGAGGAGTAGGAGGGCTGTGTTCCTATCCTGCTGGTTGGATACCTGCAGGCATTCCTGAGGCATTCCAGCACTGGGGCTTGTAGGCTATTGGGTAGGCCAGGTCTTGTTGCCAAAATGCTGACCTCCAGGAGAGCTCACACTGGTCAGTGTTCTCTGGGGCCTCTGCCATCAGTGTCCTTGCCCCTGCCCTCACCCCCCACCAGTCTCCTCAGAAGACCCTCCAAGGCTTTGCCCTGGGTCCCAATATGTAGGAAACCTTGTGTGTCCTCCAAAAGTAGAGTCTGTTTCCCCCGTCCTGTGGAGTGCCTGCACTCAAACCCTGCTGGCCTTCAGAGTCATATGCTCTGGGGGTTCCTCCTTCCAGTGCCAGAACCTCAGGTTAGGGAGCTGATGTGGGACTTGGGACTCTCAAACGAACAGGAGAAATTCTGCAATATGATTTCTTTCAAGTTTGTGGGTCGCTCATCTGGTGGGAATGGGATTTGATTGTAGTGAAAGTAGCCTTCCTACCATCTCATTGTAGCTGCTTCTTTGTCTTTGAATTTTAAAAAAAAATGTTTTTTGGTAGGCTCCAGTCTTTTTCACTGATGCTTGTTCAGCAATTAGTTGTGATTTTGGTATTTTCATGAGAGGAGGTGAGCTCAACTGCTGCTACTCCACCTTCTTCTCCAGAGTCGAGGGGCTGCATTTAGTTTGGGTGCTTGCTGCCTATTACCCCAATGTTTGCTGGTCATAATCCCCTTTATACAGGGTGCACAGGTATGGCAGCCCTTGCTTACTTCTGGGATCGGGAAATGCTTAGAGTGTCGTTGCAAAGGATGACACGAAACTGTCTTGTTCATTTTCCATCAAGCATGTCTTTGTTTCTACCCTTTTTTCCTTAGTAGTTCACTATGTAAAAGCTTTGCTGAACCATGCCTCTTGAAAAGGATTTCCTTTCTGCAGTAGCATGATAGAGTCTCATGCTGTCCTGCCGTCCTGGAGTGTGTCCCATGTCCTGTGTTCCCCTCCTGAGTCATGCAGTAGCCATTGTGCTTCATTCTGCCCTGTTTTAACGAGGCACTGAGAAAAGACTCCATTTCAACCCTTGGTGGAGCCCCAGACAAGCTCCTTAGTGGAGATGGTGAGGCCAGTGTGCAGGTCTCAGCACAGAACATTGACAGGGCCTGTTCCTCTCAAAGAAGAGAGAGGAACTCATGTCACCAGATTCAAGTTTAATCTGCTTAGCAACAAGCTGCTGTACCAAGTTGCAGGATTCCTATGAAAATGGCCTGCACTATTTGGAGCTGATGTCCTTCATTCAGCTCTGCTCTGCCCCTTCCCACTCCCATTTGCTTCCTTTCCTTTAATTGCAGAACTTCCCATGGTCTTAGAATTAGCATCTGTGTTGTCACTTCTTAATAACATCACTGGGAAACACATTCTTTTTTGTTTGAATAGGTAATAGAGTCCAGGGAAAAATCATATAGGCAAAATGCCTAGTTAATTCCACTGCAGTGTGGTTTTTGACTCTGAGCAGATGTCTGTTGGGAGCAGACATCCATTTGAGATAAATTAACCAGGCTGGGTTGTAAAAGTGTTTCCTTAGCATATGCATTTGTCCTTTCTTGAGCGGAACCTCTAAAGGGTGAATTTAGATATGATAGTCCTGTGTTTAAGCCCTTCATGATATTTTAAAAAAATAACGAGACTTTGAAGTGTTTGGGGATGAAATTATATGCTATGAGGGATTTGCTTCAAAATAATCTGAAAGGGGTGGTGTGGATGGCTGCCGCTGCTGCTGCTAAGTGGCTTCAGTCGTGTCCGACTCTGTGCAACCCCAGAGACGGCAGTCCACCAGGCTCCCCCGTCCCTGGGATTCTCCAGGCAAGAACACTGGAGTGGGTTGCCATTTCCTTCTCCAATGCATGAAAGTGAAAAGTGAAAGTGAAGTCGCTCAGTCGTGTCCGACTCTTAGCGACCTCATGGACTGCAGCCTACCAGGCTCCTCCGTCCATGGGATTTTCCAGGCAAGAGTACTGGAGGTTGCCATTGCCTTCTCCAGTGTGGATGGCAGTTGAGATGAAATAAGGGTGGCTGTATTGATAATTGTTAAGGGTGGTGAGGGGTACAGGGGTTTCATTACGCTATTCTGAACTTTTACACACACACACATATTTGTAATTTTCCATAATAAACAAAAACACCCTACTGTAGGTTTCCCATTGTCTCAAGCTAGTGTCCAGCCCTCTTTAACATGCCCTTCAGACCCTGCCTGACACCTACTAACCTTTCCAAGTTCCTCTTCTCAAGGTGTTCTGGGCCCATGAAATGATTTGTAGTGGCCCCAACATCTGTATCCCACCTGACCTCTGACCTTTGCACTTGCTAGCTTCTCTTCCTATGACACTTTTTCCTTCCCTTTCCATCCCCACATCCTCATCCCAATTTGCCTGCCTCTTCTGTACCTTCAGGTCCCAGACAGCATGCATCCTTTCAGCCTTCCCTGACCACCCTCCACCTGAGTGTGGGTTCAGTCCCCCAGGGGTGTCACTGTTCCCCTCACTTTAGCCTTCCTTGTCCTTGCCCTTGCCAAGTCACTTCAGTCGTGTCCAACTCTGTGTGACCCCATAGACAGCAGCCGACCAGGCTCCGCCATCCCTGGGATTCTCCAGGCAAGAACACTGGAGTGGGTTGCCATTTCCTTCTCCAATGCATGAAAGTGAAAAGTGAAAGTGAAGTCACTCAGTTGTGTCCGACCCTCAGCGACTCCATGGACTGCAGCCTACCAGGCTCCTCCGTCCATAGGATTTTCCAGGCAAGAGTACTGGAGTGGGCTGCCATAGCCTTCCTTACCCTGATTCTAATCACTGCTTCCTTCCTGTCACCCCTGTTGTATTAAACATGGTTTTGAGGAGAGGAATTATGCCTTGTTCACACTTCTGTCCCTAGCACCAAACACAATGCCTGGCATTTATATAGCAGGCAACCCATAATTTAGAGAATAAAAGGCCCACCCGAGGCTTACCGATGCTCGATCTCAGATCTCCCAAAGCCAGGGGTACCTGGCGCTGAGGCGGCTTCTCTCTGCCTTTTCTTTTTCTTCATGCCCCTGCTCACCTCACCTCTGTTCTGTTTCATTGGGATTTGCATTGACTTCCTGTGAGTCACAGCAGCACAAGCCTAAGTTTGGACATTATTTCTCCAGGTTTCTGCTGCACAGAGTGGGGAAGTTGAGTCGAACTTGGAGCTCTTGATACTGTCTAGAAAATGACTAGGTTTGAAATGGTGACCAATGCTGCTAGGCAAATTTTACTCTTTTTAAAAAATTTTTAAATTTGTTTTTTAATTGAAGGATAATTGCTTTACAAAATTGTGTTGATTTCTGCCAAAGAGTTTACTCTTTACTGATGTGCCGTGTTGCTCCTCTGTTTTGATTGAAGTCTTTCTAGTTCACAACTCGAGGGGCATGTGATCTGTGTCATCTAGTTGATAGTAACATGGGAACTAGAAGCATGGTGCAGGAATGGTCATTACAACAGTTGGAAATAGGAAAAGAATCATTGAATAAAATGTCTGTAGACAGGGTGGATAGTGAGATTGCCATCTAGTTATCATAGATGCTAAAGTGAAAATGTGTAAACTTAGAGCTAGACATATAGCTTGGTTGTTTTACACCAAAATCCAGCAAGTCAAAGAATACATATGGTGTAATAATACTATATAAAGTTCAAAAACATGCAAAAATTAAGCAATATACTGTTTAGGAATTCATAACTATAATAATATATAATATGCATATACAGGTATATGCAGAGAACTGAAAAGTACAGCAGTCAGGATAGAGACATTCTCCAGGCAGGAGGGAGAGATGTGATTAGGGGAGGCACATGGAGCTCTGACAGTACAGATAACGCTTTGTGTCTTGGGCTGCATACCAGTTGCGTGGTTTTTCATTTCATTACACTTAATACTTTGTATATAAGCTAAATATATTCTTTGAATGTGATACATTTCCTAATAGAAATAACATTTAAAATAAATTCACCAGCAGTTTTTAAGTGATACTATATTTTCAGCACTTTGAATAAGGAAGAAAGTTTCAGTTTTGGGTGTTTATTCCTGTTGCTTTTCCTCCACAGTTCATGGTGATAATTTTAATCAAATCATTCCTTATTTTGGACTAATGGTAGAATACAGATTGCAACAGCTCACCATTGGTGATCATCAGGAAATAGAAAATAGATCACCTCTCTCTCTGCCAACCTTGTCTCCTTGTTCATTGCAGATGTTGCTGTGGTGGACATGAGCGATGTCTCCAGACAGCCTTCACTCTTCTACCATCTTGGAGTCCGTGAAAGCTTCGACATGGCCAATAACGTGATCCTGTACCATGACACCGATGCTGACACTGCTCTTTCTTTGAAGGTAAAGAGTATTGTTCACCTGCTTCTAAATACTTCATTTGGGAAAGCAGTACTGTGAATACTGTGTGCTCAGTTGAAATGAACATGTAGCAGATGAGGTTGGAGAAAAACAATAAAGATTTGCTTGTGCAATTCCTTCCTCCCCACCCCAAATTCTAGCTCATGCAGATAACTTCCTGGCTACTGTGTGAGCATATGTGCTATTGATGTGTGTTTGCAGGCAATTTGAGTGTGTCTAAGCTCATTAGGAAAGTGAAGGCAAAAACTCCTGATGGTTTCCATTGAAGCAAACACAGCCTTTGGAATCCTATATTGGGCAATTTGATCCAAACCTATACATTTTTAAAAATTTCAACTTGGACGGCAATAGGAAAATGTTTAACATTTACCAAAATGGGTAGGAACTTTTAGGATCACAGATGTAATCAATGTAAAATCTGTTATTTTCTCCCCAGTTTAAAGCCAAGCAAAACTGAAAACTTGTGTGTTCATGGGTAACTCAGTAATTATTGAGAGGTTTTTTAATGTATTTTTGCAAATTTGATACAAACTTTTTAGAATAGTGGTACTTTTTTTCTTAAAAAAAAAAGTTCCTGTTTGTAAAATCTGAAGGTTGAATGTGAGTTATTACAAAATTTAGCTAATACTAATATTGTTTAGGTGGTTAAATAGCATTACCAACTCAATGGGCATGAATTTGAGCAAACTTCAGGAGATAGTGGAGGACAAAGGAGCCTGGTGGGCAACAGTCCATGGGATCATGAAAAGTCGGCCACGACTTAGCAACTGAACAATAATATTGTTTAACATCTTAACATCAGTCAGGAAATCCTGGTCTATGTTAAGTCATTTCAGGAATAAAAGATTAGTTTGTTTACAGCAGTGTTACTCAACCTTGACTGCACTTCAGAATCATTTGGGGAGTTTATAAATGTCCCAGTACCTAGGCCACACCAAGACCAATTATGTCAGTCTCTAGGGGATATTTTTTAACCCCCAAAATGTGCAGCCAGGAGTGAGAACCAGTGGTTCAGCCTTAACCTTCACAGACCTAAATGTCCAGCTCCCATAGCATTAAAAATCACTAGTATATAAATGACACAGTTTTGTGATGGCAAATTGGACATTTTTGTTTGTGTTTCTTAAGGTCAAATATTAACCAGATGTGTGTGGGTTCTGTAATAATTTGGAATTATTCCTAGTAGAAATATTACCTGTCTCAGATGTGTGACCTGTATGTGTTATATAACACATACGCCTGACACAGGATGTCCTCTGGCATCCTAGCACAGTACTGTATTTTAAGAGTCATTCGTGTGACAGTCGAAGAGGAAACTTCTGTTGTTATACTTTACATTGTAAAATAATTTCCAAAAAGGCTATAAACCAATCTAAATTACTTTAGGTATTTAGATTTCTTTTCTTTACTGATTTTAACTAAAGTAGTTACGCTTAGCCATATTTAGAATTAGAAAATGTGAAAGGGTGGCTAATATGAAGCTGTATTTTGATGAAAAACATGACATGAAATCTGAGTGTATCATATTTTCCCCAATTCAATCCTTTTTTTCCTCTTTTGTGCCTTAGTGAACTCCTCTGGAAAGTCCCATGACCTAGATAAGTTTTAATTTTTAATGATACAGAAAAATACTTCCTAAAATGGAAATGAGTACTCATTGTATCTGACGGCAGAAGAAGTGATCTGCACTTGTTAGAAAATAGAAATCTCAGAACACATAAAACACATTTTACAGGACAGCTATTTAATTATGTTTTCTTTTGTCAGCAAATGGCTTGCAGCATATAAATGATACACAGTTGAGGGCTGCATAACCGTTATGCTAAGTTAACTGACTGAAACGATTGTCATTGAATTTGAGTGTGAAAATTCCTATAGTGAAAATATGTAAATAAAATACCTATAGCGCGGTGTCAGGAATCTATCAGCAACACCTCTTCTGTCAGAAGGCTGGCTGGGGGCGGGAGGGTGACCTGTGGCCTTCACATTGATGGCACGAATGGTTCCAGACCCGAGGACACAGTGGGCCACCCGTGCACTTTGTTGCTGTCCCCGAGAAAGCAAGGTGCAGGGCATTCAGAGCCCTGAACTTGAATCTCAAAATAGCTGGACAGAAGTATGGCCACTGCTACTGGAAATTCCTTATAACCATATATGTCCCCAGGAGTTTCAAAGCTAACAAATCATGGTAAGTTTTCCTTAGAACGTGAATTTTATATTTCTTGGAGCTCCATTCTATTTGAAGCTTTTTACAGTGGGTAGAGGGGGGAGGTCTGAAATGAATAACTCTTGCTCTAAAGTGGGTTTCATATGATGGCATGGGGACAAAGTGCTTATGGAAATTAACTGTTCTGGAAAAAAGCTACATTGATCCTATCTTTTCTTTACAGGATATGGTAACTCAAAAAAACACAGTAAGTATTGTATCTTCAGATTTTTAACTTTGTGAATGTGAACATGTAAAATACTTGCCTGGGTTTATCTCTGGGCTTTCTACCCTGTTTCATTGATCTACAGTTCTTTTTGTGTGTGTGCCTGTGTTATACTGTCTTGATGACTGTAGCTTTGTATTATATAATCTGAGGTCAGGGAGCCTGATTCCTTCAGCTAGATTTTTCTTTCTCAAGATTGTTTTGGCTACTTGGGGTCTTTTTTGCTTCCATACAAACTGTAAAATTTATTGTTCTAGTTCTGTGAAAAAATACCATTTGTTTTTACTATTTTTTTTTTTACTTTACAATATTGTATTGGTTTTGCCATACATCAACATGAATTAAAAAAATACCATGTGTAGTTTAATAGGGATTGCATTGAATCTGTAGATTGCTTTGGATAGTATAGTCATTTTCACAATATTGGTTCTTCCAATTCAAAAACATGGTGTCTTTTGCCATCTGTTTGTGTCATCTTTGATTTCTTTCATCAGTGTCTTATAGTTTTCAGAGTACAGATCTTTTCCCTTCTTAGGTAGATTTTTTTCCTAGGTATTTTCTTCTTTTTATTGTGATACTAAGTGGGATAGTTTCCTTAATCTGTCTTTCTGATTTTTTGTTGTTTGTGTATAGGAATGCAAGAGATTCCTGTATATTAATTTTGTATTCTGCAACAATACCAGATTCATTGTTGAGCTCTAGTAGTTTTCTGGTAGCATCTTTAGGGTTTTCTATATATAGTATTATGTCATCTGCAAACAGTAACAGTTTTACTTCTTTTCCAATTGATTTCCTTTTATTTCTCTTTCTTTGTGAATTACTGTGGCTAGGATTGTACCTATTGGTGGTATTTCTCGCAGGGACAGCTGGAACCCCTTCCCCCTCAAGCTGCCAACTGGCTCATCCTCACTCAGCCTCCCAGCTCTGTCTCTGAATAACTTTGGTCAGTCATTCCATCCCAGAACCCAATCCTCAGTGCCCTCATAGGTAAAATGAAAAGGTTGAACTCAGTCATTTCATTCATAGATAACTTCCAGCACTCATTGTCTGCATCCCATATTTGTTGTACAAGTGAATAGACAGGACTTGGATTTAATACACGGAACATCTAGGAAACAGTAGTTCCTTGAAGCAAGAATTACATTAAGGCCAGGTAGAAGGAACACAACTCTTTTGCATCTTGACCATTGGTTGTGTCAGAGCCTAGAAACCTTTTTGTTCTTCAGGAGACTTAGCCATACTCTGTTACCATTCCACTATATAGTCTCCCTTTTGGTACATTCTCCCTTGTCTATAAACACCTAGGAATTCCCTCACATTCTTGGTAATTCTAATTAGACCATAGCATCATTCTCCCTAGGTTTTTGTTTGCTTTGCTGGTTTTTAGGAACAAACTGATTCTAAAGGATTTGGCAATGACTGTCTCTGCTATGTTTGACATTACTTTAGAATTTGGTGCCCAGTCCTGGTTGTCATGCTTCATGGGGTGTGAAATTTTAGAGCATTCAGGAGAACAAAATAAAGGACCTGAGGTGACTGGAAGGGTTGAAAATAGCACCTAAAAGGAAAAATTGAAGGGAAACGAATCTCAAGAGGTATGGTTCATGGTCTTTTTCAAAGGTTACCCCTTTTCATGAAGCTGGGAGGCGGTTATTTCTACTCCAGATGGCATGGAACTAGGGCAAATGGAAAAAAGGTTGGGGTCAGCAGAATGGACATCTCACAGTAATGGTGATTAAACACTGAAATAGAATGTCAAAGTAAATCATTGACTTTTATGAAGAGTGTGTTCACTGGTCCCTCCATATGGACGGGGGTAATGCTGCCTGAAAGCAGAGGTATGGTTTGTATGACACCAGAAGTTTGGAGAGAGAATCTGATGATGCTGTGGGACTGTGATAACTGGACAGCTTTAACAGAGAGAGATACAACATAGTCATGCTTGGTGAATTATAAAGTCCTGTGAGTCAGGTACAGATCAAATGCCCCACAGTGAACATGGAGCTGGGTGCTTGAAGTGATTTATGAATGTATGAAAACCAAGATGCTTTGAGATGTCTGTCTTCAGGGAGTATTTCATGTTTTTAGAATTGTGCCTGATGATGCTTGGGACTAGGCTTCACATAGTATAGGGATGGTGTATTAATTAGTAAGGGTTCTCTAGAAAAACAGAACTGATAGGAGATAGAGACATTTATTATGAGGGTGCCTGGGAAAGCCAGTCATGTAATTCAGTTTAAGTCCACAGGCCTGGGAAGCCAATGAGGGTAGATCGGAGAAGATGATATGAGTGTCCCAGACCAAGCAATTTGGCAGGCAAAAGAGGCCGAATTCCTCCTCCCTCTGCCTTTTGTCCTGGTTAGGCCTCAGTGGATTGGAGGATGCCCACCCACAGTGGGGAGGGCAGTCTACTTGACTGAGTCCACTGACCCAAAAGCTACTCACATTCAGAGACACCCTCCCAGACACGTGCAAAAATAATGTTTAATCTGAGCACCATGTGGCTGGTCCAGCTGACACATAAAATTGGCCATCACAGATAGCTTACATTTGCTCCTGTTTCTGGGGGCAGTTGCTTTGTAGGAATGCAAAGGATGGGAAGCCAATCTGTAGTCTTCAGTCTGGACCAGATCTGTAGCCCTTCTGGGCTCTTCTGGTCTTTGGAAACATAGTATCACCTTTTGTTCTCACCTCTTTTATTTATTTTTTTATATGCAAGTTATATCTCAATATAATTTTATTTTATTTTTAAACTTTACATAATTGTATTAGTTTTGCCAAATATCAAAATGAATCCACCACAGGTATACATGTGTTCCCCATCCTGAACCCTCCTCCCTCCTCCCTCCCCATACCATCCCTCTGGGTCGTCCCAGTGCACTAGTCCCAAGCATCCAGTATCGTGCATCGAACCTGGACTGGCATCTCGTTTCATACATGATATTTTACATGTTTCAATGCCATTCTCCCAAATCTTCCCACCCTCTCCCTCTCCCATAGAGTCCATAAGACTGTTCTATATATCAGTGTCTCTTTTGCTGTCTCGTACACAGGGTTATTGTTACCATCTTTCTAAATTCCATATATATACGTTATTATACTGTATTGGTGTTTTTCCTTCTGGCTTACTTCACTCTGTATAATAGGCTCCAGTTTCATCCACCTCATTAGAACTGATTCAAATGTATTCTTTTTAATGGCTGAGTAATACTCCATTGTGTATATGTACCACAGCTTTCTTATCCATTCATCTGCTGATGGGCATCTAGGTTGCTTCCATGTCCTGGCTATTATAAACAGTGCTGCGATGAACATTGGGGTACACGTGTCTCTTTCCCTTCTGGTTTCCTCAGTGTGTATGCCCAGCAGTGGGATTGCTGGATCATAAGGCAGTCCTATTTCCATTTTTTTAAGGAATCTCCACACTGTTCTCCATAGTGGCTGTACTAGTTTGCATTCCCACCAACAGTGTAAGAGGGTTCCCTTTTCTCCACACCCTCTCCAGCATTTATTGCTTGTAGACTTTTGGATCGCAGCCATTCTGACTGGCGTGAAATGGTACCTCATAGTGGTTTTGATTTGCATTTCTCTGATAATGAGTGATGTTGAGCATCTTTTCATGTGTTTGTTAGCCATCTGTATGTCTTCTTTGGAGAAATGTCTATTTAGTTCTTTGGCCCATTTTTTGATTGGGTCATTTATTTTTCTGGAGTTGAGCTGTAGGAGTTGCTTGTATATTTTTGAGATTAGTTGTCAGTTGCTTCCTTTGCTATTATTTTCTCCCATTCTGAAGGCTGCCTTTTCACCTTGCTAATAGTTTCCTTTGTTGTGCAGAAGCTTTTAAGTTTAATTAGGTCCCATTTGTTTATTTTTGCTTTTATTTCCAATATTCTAGGAGGTGGGTCATAGAGGATCCTGCTGTGATGTATGTCAGAGAGTGTTTTGCCTATGTTCTCCTCTAGGAGTTTTATAGTTTCTGGTCTTATGTTGAGATCTTTAATCCATTTTGAGTTTATTTTTGTGTATGGTGTTAGAAAGTGTTCTAGTTTCATTCTTTTACAAGTGGTTGACCAGTTTTCCCAGCACCACTTGTTAAAGAGATTGTCTTTAATCCATTGTATATTCTTGCCTCCTTTGTCAAAGATAAGGTGTCACCTCTTTTTCAGATGATGCTCATAGTCTTGTCTTCCAGGTTTGTTTTTTAGCTCTTTATTTAGTTATTTAGTTATAATTGACATACTGTAAAGCTTACCTGTGTGCACAATATCCAATGGCTTTTAAGAGTTGTGCAGCCATTGCCACAATCCAGTTGTAGAGCGTCCATCACCCTGCAATATACTTGTTTTCAGACAACCCTTATTCCTATCCAGCCCCAAGCCACTAATTTGCTTTATGTGTTACAGATTTGCCTTTTCAGGACTTTTCATAGAAATGGAAGGATACAATAATGCTGTCTTTTGCATCTAGTTTCTTTCACTTGGCATGATATTTGTGAGGTTCATCTGTGATGTAGCATGTATCAGTGGTTCCTTTTTATTGCTGAAAAGTATTTATTGTATGGATATTCCATATATTTATAGCAATTACATTCTTCAATTGATGGACTTTTGGATTGTCTCCACTTTTTAGTTATTTTTCATAGTGTTGCTATAAACGTTCTGGTGTTTGTGTTGGAAATATGTCTTTATTCCTCTTGGGTAGATAGCTGGGAATGGAATTGCTGGATCATATAGTAAATATATGTTTAAGTTTGTAAGAAACTATCAAAATAATGTCCAGGGTGGCTGTACCATTTGGCATTTCCTTCACCAATGAGAGATCTAGCTCTTCACATCTTCATCAATACTTGGTATGGTCTGTCTTTTCATTATATCCATTTTAGTATGAAGTGGTATCTCATTGTGGTTTTGTATTTCCCTAGTGAGTCATGATGTTGAGCATCTTCTCATGTGCTTATTAGCCATTCATAGTCTTTTTTGGTGAAATGTCTATTCAAATCTTTTGCTTATTTTTAGTTGGATTTTTTTGTCTTATTATGGAGCTGTTAGAGTGCTTTGTGATTCTGGAAGCAAGGCCCTTTTCAGAGACCTCATCACTTATTTTATGCCTCATGCTTTTGGTGTTGTATCTGAGAACGCTTAGCCTAACCCAAGGTCACAAAGAATTACTTCTATGTTTCCTTTTAAAGTTTTATAGTTTTGGCTCTTAAATTTATTCCTCTGACCCATTTTGACTTAATTTTTGTGTCTGGTGTGAGGTCGGGATCCAACTTTTTTCTTTTACATGTGGCTATCCAGTCAAAGCTAGTGGAGGTGATGGAATTCCAGTTGAGCTATTTCAAATCCTGGAAGATGATGCTGTGAAAGTAATGCACTCAATATGCCAGCAAATTTGGAAAACTCAGCAGTGGCCACAGGACTAGAAATGGTCAGTTTTCATTCTAATCCCAAAGAAAGGCAATGCCAAAGAATGCTCAAACTACCGCACAATTGCACTCATCTCACACGCTAGTAAAGTAATGCTCAAAATTCTCCAAGCCAGGCTTCAGCAATACGTGAACCTTGAACTTCCAGATGTTCAAGCTCGTTTTAGAAAAGGCAGAGGAACCAGAGATCAAATTGCCAACATCCGCTGGATCATCAAAAAAGCAAGAGAGTTCTAGAAACACATCTATTTCTGCTTTATTGACTATGCCAAAGCCTTTGACTGTGTGGATCACAATAAACTGTGGAAAATTCTGAAAGAGATGGGAATACCAGACCACCTGACCTGCCTCTTGAGAAACCTATATGCGGGTCAGGAAGCAACAGTTAGAACTGGACATGGAACAATAGACTGGTTCCAAATAGGAAAAGGAGTACGTCAAGGCTGTATATTGTCACCCTGTTTATTTAACTTATATGCAGAGTACATCATGAGAAACGCTGGACTGGATGAAGCACAAGCTGGAATCAAGATTGCTGGGAGAAATATCAATAACCTCAGATATGCAGATGATACCACCCTTATGGCAGAAAGTGAAGAGGAACTAAAAAGCCTCTTGATGAAAGTGAAAGAGGGGAGTGAAAAAGTTGGCTTAAAACTCAGCATTCAGAAAACGAAGATCATGGCATCTGGTCCCATCACTTTATGGGAAATAGATGGGGAAACAGTGGAAACAGTGTCAGACTTTATTTTTGGGGGCTCCAAAATCACTGCAGATGGTGATTGCAGCCATGAAATTAAAAGATGCTTACTCCTTGGCAGGAAAGTTATGACCAACCTAGATAGCATATTGAAAAGCAGAAACATTGTTTTGCTAACAAAGGTCCATCTAGTCAAGGCTATGGTTTTTCCTGTGGTCATGTATGGATGTGAGAGTTGGACTGTGAAGAAAGCTGAGCGCCGAAGAACTGATGCTTTTGAATTTTGTGGTGTTGGAGAAGACTCTTGAGAGTCCCTTGGACTGCAAGGAGATCCGATCAGTCCATTCTAAAGGAGATGAGTCCTGGGTGTTCTTTGGAAGGACCGATGCTAAAGCTGAAACTCCAATACTTTGGCCACCTCATGCAAAGAGTTGATTCATTGGAAATGACTGTGATGCTGGGAGGTATTGGGGGCAGGAGGAGAAGGGGATGCCAGAGGATGAGATGGCTGGATGGCATCACCAACTCAATGGACATGAGTCTGGGTGAACCCCGGGAGATGGTGATGGACAGGGAGGCCTGGTGTGCTGCAATTCGTTGGGTCGCAAAGAGTCGGACACGACTGAGCAAATGAACTGAACTGATCCAGTTGTCCTGGTACCATTTCTTAAAAAGATGATTCCTTCCCCATTGAATTTTCTTGGCACCTTTGTCAGAATCAACTGACCATAAATTTAAGGGTTTGTTTCCAGACTTGAAATTCTGTTTCACTGACCTGTATGTTTACCCTTATGTCAGTTCCATGCTGTTTTGACTATTGTAACTTTATAGTACTTTTTAAAATCAGGAAATCTGTCTTTGTTCTATTCAACACTGTTTTGGCCATTTGAGGTCACTTGCAATTCTATGTGAATTTAAGAATCAACTTTTTCATTTCTACAAAAAAGACCATTGAAATTTTGATAGGGGGTTACATTGTATCTGTTTATTGCTTAGGTGGTATTGATATCTTAATAATATTGTTTTCCAGTCCAAAAACACAGGATGTATTTCTGTTTATTGAGGACCCCTTTAATTTCTTTCAGCAGTGTTTTATAGCTTTCTGTGTACAAGTCTTTTACCTTCTCAGTTAAATTTATTCCTAGATATTTTCTTCTTCTGGATATTCTTGTAAAGGAAATTTTCTTAATTTCCTTTGCAAGATTTATTTTTAAAGATATTTTCCATAGAAATCTTTAACACATCATATTTGGCTTCATAATTCAATATTTGAGTTAAAATGTAATTCAGTTTTTGATCAGAATTCCAGAAAAATTACCTCATATATTATTTTTATCCATTTTCATTCTTAGAGGATATTTTCTGTTGCTTAGTGATAACCAAAATAGCCCCTTTCAGCATTTTGTCACTTCAGAAGACTTGTTTATATGATGAGAGATCAAAAACAAAAGTGAAATTATAGCCTTTATGAAAACAAGAGTGAAAGTATAGCCAACCCCAAGACTCCTTTGTCTGTTAACCCTTGGAACTTCCTGATAGTTTGTTATTGTTGTACATAGTCCACAGGTATTCTGTGTTTGTTTTAATTTTCCTTTGTAAAAATAACTATACCTTCAAAGACACGTTATATTTTGTAAGTTGATTCTCCCCAGGAAGTAAACTGTGAGACTGAGTTCAGTAAACAGGGAATTTGTTGAGGAGTGCTCTTGGGATCACCTGTGAGGGAGAGGAGGGCAGGAAGCAGGATTGGGCAGAACGAGAAATCCCACTGGGATGCAGGTCCAGTGGAAGCCTTGCCTGACCTCCGTGGGGAGCTGGAGTTTCCGAGTAGTTCTGAGTTGTGACGAGATGGTCAGGCCTTTATACTCCTACATCCATCCCTCACTGGAAGGAGAATGATACTGGGTGAGGTGCTGTCCGCACCTGAGGCAGTTCCAGAAGGGGCTGGCAGCAGGGGTGAGAGCTGCAGTGTTCTCAGTAGCTAGGACAATACATCTTTCCTTGAAAAGGGGGGTCTGGGTGTGCACCTGAGTGTCCACTGCATTGTAATCATTTCATTTGAGAAATATATGAATCATATGTACCTTAAGACTAAGGCATGTACCTCAAAGGCAGAGATGCACAGAAGTGATGTTTTCTTTTGAATTGGTGGGTGATTATTCAGAAGCTGTATGTAGCCTCAGCAGAGAGGAAACATGGGGACATAAACCTTCCTTGACCCTCAGGAAAATGACCAGGAGAAGATGAGGTGTTCCACCCAGTATGTGGAGAAGAGATAGTTCAAAGTAAACTGGACCTTACTTTCATTTGTCATGTCCTAAAGCTAGAGTTGAGAGCTGATCCTTTAAAAGCAGAGTTAAATTTCCGAGCTAGGATCATGTTATTAAAAAACTAATCTGGTTCTTGACCTCTGGACTAGGTGATTATTTTTTTTTCTGGAAATTCAGTGAGATTTAAAAGACATTCATTGTTCCCATCAAAGTAGTTATCTTTATGATGGCAATAAATTGGAAATTCTTTGAGAAACAGACATTGGTAGTATTGGTAGTATTGTCTGTAGTACTGCAAGTCTTGTACCTGGCTTGCAAGCTCACTGAGGACTCAAGTTTCGGGTAACAGAATTTCTCCTGGTCTTTCTCTCTCTTGCCTTCCTCACTCCTTCAGTTTGCTTTGGCTTGGGATCCAAGATTATCAAGGATGATGTAGATTGCTTAGGGACACTTTGGTAAAAAGGCAATTAAATTTCTTTTCTCCTTTCTGCATCCTTTGGGTTTCCTGAGTTCAGAGTCAGAATTTCTACCATTTTTGTTACTGAAGACTCAAGTTCAAATAAGAAGGCTAATTGTCATAGTAGATGGAGAGGGAGGATTTTATTCATTGAATGTGATTTATGTAAAAAAAAAATCTCTGCCATTTGAATATTTATTTCATTTGTATAGCTATTTTGTATTTCTACCTCATCTTAAGTTCTCCCTTCAAGTCTTTTTGTCTTTTGTTCCCCTTCATGCCTGTGGTTGTGTTCTCTTTTAAATTGAAGTACTCTGGAAAAAAAATAAAATAAATTGCAGAACTCTGGAGGTGTGAACCATACAACTTTTCTCTGTATCTCTTGAATATGACAGGAATAGTGTCACATGTCACAGGGCCAATGTCAGAACCAAAATAGAAATATTTAATTCTGCCTACCAACTGAATGAGTCTTTAGTGTGCCGTTTGTTGTTGTTGAGTCATTCAGTTGTGTCCGACTCTTTGCGAGTTGGACTGTAGCATGCCAGTGTCCCATGACACCAATTTATTTTCTTTAAGATGTAATTCACATACCATAAACTACACCATTCACCCATCTGTTGGTGTTGGGCACTTGGTTTTGTATATCATGTCTATCTTGATATAAGAGTGTTTCAGGATTAAGCAGGATTGGCAGTTAGTGGCAGGAAGCCTACAGGAAGGGAGAGGGAGGACATGAGATTTGCCTGGCTCTGTGGTCATCTGTGGGCCAGTCGGTTAACCTTGCTGGGAATCGGTTTCCTCCAGTATAAAATGAGATGATTATTAATAAAGTGATCACTGCCGTTTGTGCCAGCTCTGAAATAATTCTCTGACTTTATGATAGCCATTCTGTTATTTGAACAAAGCAGATGGACTGTTGGAATAGCTCAGTTGGTGCTACATGGCATGTTTCCAGCAGGGATGTCTTCATTCACCTTTCAGTGGCACAGTAGTCTGATTATCCAATTGAAATTGTTACTCAGCTTCTGTATTTTCCTCTTATTACCAGATAAATATAGAAAGCTAGCAATGTACATAGAATGCTATTTGCATTGATCTTAGAAAAACTGCATTTCCCTGATGTGCATGCGTGCTGATTTTAAAAATTCTCCTTTAACTGACTGGACAAAGAATTACACCTTGTTATCATTTTTTAGAGCAGTGCTTGATTTAGGTTTTCTTCCTTAATAAGTTGACTTTGTCACACGTATGGTTATGTTAAATAATTTTTAATTGTCTTAAGTTTGCTCAGTTTCTCCCTAAATTTTCTTGGGAACAATTCTCTGTTTTTTAAATTCCAGTTTTCACCAAGGGTTTGCAGCCCTTTTCTATTACAAGAGTTAAACTCCAGAGTGGCACGTTTTCCTAGCAATCAAGATATGCATTCTTCCATAAGTGCTTGGAAATCAGCTTATCATGGGTAGTATTAAACCTCCTTCCATTTGCCTTAGATTTTTCCCTCTTCTTTTGACTAAACATTTATTTAATCGTTATTTTAGAAATGTTCCCTGGAAGGTCAAGCTTAAAGTCTCATGTTGAAGTTGGTTGGGATAAATTCTTATACATCTTTTTGCTCCAAAAAATTAGTTTATAAAAAATAATAATAAAAAACTTGTGCTATTACTGAACAACTTTGTGACCTGCTGTTGTTGTTCAGTTGCTAAGTTGTGTCCAACTCTTTGCAACCCCATGGACTGCAGCCTGCCAGGCTTCTCTGTCCTCCACTATCTCCTGAAGTTTGCACGAACTCAGAGTCGTTGATACTATCTAACCATCTCATCCTCTGCTGCCTCCTCCTCCTTTTGCCTTCAATCTTTCCCAGCATTGGGGTCTTTTCCAATGAGTTGGCTCTTCGCATTGGGTGGCCAAAGTATTGAGTTTTAGCATCAGTCCTTCCAATAAATATTCAGGGTTGATTTCCTTTAGGATTGACTTGCTTGATCTCCTTGCTGGCCATGGGACTCTCAAGAGCCTTCTCCCGCAACACAATTAGAAAGAGCTGCTACTGAAAAGTGAAAGTTAGTCTGTCAGTTGTGTTTGACTCTGTGCAACACCATGGACTGTAGCCTGCCAGGCTCCTCTGTCCATGAAATTCTCCAGGCTGCTGGCCATAAATAAAAAATAAGTGCTAGTGTAGTGAGGCCCCTTTGCTTGTGTTATTGTGCTGGTCTTCTTGCATAGGGCGCCTTGCATAGGGCACAGAGGAGCCTGCTGGGGAACTCGTCCTAGGTGTCCTTGGGCCATGATTGAACCTGATGGACAGTAAGGTTGAGACTGCAACATGCTCTGCTCTCCTGGCAGCTGTTTATGGATGGGACTCACCTATTATCATGTAACTGTTCATACATGAAGCCCACTGAAGAAACTGATGTTTTAGGGCTGCAGGTAGTTTGTTCTATGTGCAAATTCTGCCTAGAGTCCAGAGCAGGGGCTCTTAGATTTTGGGGTCCTGGGACTCTTTTGTCAGTCTGGAAGAGCCTATGGACCCCTTCTCAGAATAAATCTTAAAATGTTTAAATAAATACAAACTACTACAAAAGAGACCAATTATACTGAACTATATAAGTGGAGTTGGTGGTAAAGAACCTGCCTGCCAGAGGCAGGAGACATAAGAGATGCGGGTTTGATCCCTGGGTTGGGAAGATCCCCTGGAGGAGGAAATGGCAACCCACTCCAGTATCCTTGCCTGGAGAATCCCATAGACAGAGGAGCCAGGTGGGCTCCAGTCCATGAGGTTGCAAAGAGTCAGACACAACTGGAGCAATTTAGCATGCATGCATGTAGTTATCAAAAATATTTTAAAGTGATATATTGTAGTCTATGTCCTTCTTTACTAATGTCTCAAATAATAAGATCAAACAGCAAATCTAAAAACTGCCGTAATTTTGGTGTAGTGATAAATATAAAAGTTATTTTGAGATCTCTTCAGGAACTGTAATGTGAGATGAAAAATTGTTTGATTTATATTAGTGACAAAGTCCCATGTCCTGCTGAAAACAAAATGTATTGCCTCCATTCCTGATCAAATGCACAGTTATATTTCAGTGAAAGGCAAATGATGAAAAAGGTGAACTTTTTTTTCTCACTCACTTTCACAGACCCCCAAGAATTAATGGGCTCCAGGTTCAGAATTCCCAGTCTGGTCTAGTCTAGAACTGTCGAACATAGCTAATCTTTATTGGATGTCCACTATGTGCCATGACCATCTTTAAGCCTCTGTTACTTAATGAAGTTGACAGTATTATTGTCCTCATTTCAAACATAAGAAAACTGAGGTTTAGATGGACAAATACATTTTCCAAGGTCATCCATCTAGTATGGGGTGGAGCTGAGATTCCATCTTTGGCCATCCAGATTCTCCACCATCTTGCTGTGCTTGAACTGGGATGATATTGACTTTCCATTTCAATAATTGTGTTATTTCTTTGTTACCTAACTTAGCAAATGTGGGGGGGGGAACCCCACTAACCAGCTCTACTGAGACAATGATGAAATTGAAATGTCTTTGTATGTACTACTGGTGGGAGTATAAATTGCTCCAACCTTTTTGACAGCAACTTGGCCACACATATGGAGAACCTTAAACTTGCTCTAATAATCTCACTCCTGGGAAGCTATTCTCAGGAAAAGACCAGAGTGGAAAGATGCCATATGCAAGGATGTTCATCTCAGTGTATAGTAAGAAAAAATTCCAAACAAAGTTATATAATAAATGAGAATGATGAAGTATGACGTATACACTATATATATATATATATATATATATATTCACCAGATGGTGTATTAGATAGGCATTAAAAATTATGGCATTTGAGACTATATATCCATACATTTGTAATGAGAGCTTTTATTTTATTAAAATATTTATTTATTTGGCCATGCTGGGTCTTAGTTGTAGCATGTAGGATCTAGTTCCCTGACCAGGGATAAAACCCAGGCCCCCTGCATTGGGAGCTTGGAGTCTTAGCCACTGGACCACCAGAGAAGTCCCTGTAATGAGAGCTTTAAAAAACCTATTATTTAACCTAGTGATGCTATGGGATGAACTGTTCATTGTGGTGATGTTTGTAGATAGTCGTAGTTCCACTGATTTCTCACCCCCACCCTCATAGTGTTAGAGACCAGTGGCTTTTACTCTGCTCTCTGACCTCATTTACTATATCAGAATCATCCTTTTGGAAATGCTTGAAGAGTGTTTGGAATAAGGGTTTACATGTTAATGTGCCTAGCATACTGGTTCTAATGCCCCTTTATGTAGGAAACTAAGCTGTCTTTGTTAAATTTGTTTTAATGAGTTGGATTCTTGAGATGTTTCTCTTTATAAATGTAACAAGTATAAATATCCCAGCCTGGTTTGCTATTGAACGTGTGTTATGCTAATCAATGTTTTTCTTTTTAATTTTGGGTCTCCCCACCAACAAAAGTCTTCAAGTCATCACTTGAAGATGTTTGGGCCTATTCTTTGTAAGAACAAAAGTACTGTACTCAAGAGCCTGTGCTTTCATTTGGAAGTTCATGAATTGCTTTTTTAAATGTAGTCATTAGTCCCAATTTCTTTCTGTAAAATTTCTTTAAGTTTTATACACTTTTATGGAAGATTTTCTCAAAAGAAGTAGTTTTACTTTCCCAAGATTCCAGATTCCCGCTGTCTCCTCAGTCCTGTTCATTAAACTCACCCAGCTGTTTTCAGGATTCATGCATTCCCCTTCTTTCTCCTTATTTTCTCAAACTAAGGCTAAATGTTTGCTCAGAGGATCAGGATCTGCTCCAGCTGTGGGCAAGCCTTCACCAGCCTCTCTTGCCACTGTTCTGCTCACTTGAGCCATAACCTGTGACAGCACAGAGCATATATTTATCAATGTCTCATTTTTTCACACTTCATTATTGAGGATTTGAGCAGAACTGGGGCAAAGTTAACTCCTGTGCTCTCTGAGATGAATAGATTTGCTTAAGGAAGACTGTCAACAAGATTTCAGCACAAATATTTGTTTTGGAAATATTTTTAAAGCTTCTAACAATTCTATCCAAATAGGTTGGACTCTTGCACCTTCAATTTACCTACCTCTTATGGAGACTGGGGATTATTTAGTTGTAATGTTTGTAAGTATTTTTGTTAGAATTCTTACTCTGTATAATATCATCTTTTAACAAAGCTGAGAGAAGAAAGGAAAATAAGTCTTTATAGAGTTACATTAACCTGTTTGTTTACCTTCCAAATTATTTTCATTTGTTTCTGTGGATTCAGGTTACCAAATGGTGCTATTTCCTTATTCAAGTACAGCCTTGTTTCTACCTACATCTTTTGTACTGTTAGTGTCAAATATGTTACATATCTATTAATATATGTTATAGGCCCCAACATGTGATTATATGTGTCATTTTGTGCCATTGTCTTTTAACCCAGTTAAGACAAGAAAAGAAATTAGCAATTATATTGTTTCTTACAGTTACCTATATAACTAACTTTATTCCATATTTTTAAAGAATATTTGTTTGGCTGTGCCAGGTCTTAGTCGCAGTAAGCAGGATCTTCAATTTTCATTGTGGTATGTGGGATCTTTAGTTGCGACATGTGAACTCTTAGTTGCTGCATGTGGGATTTGGTTCTCTGACCAGGAATCCTCGTCTCCTGCATTGGGGGCGTGGAGTCTTAGCCACTGGACCACCAGGGAAGTCCCCATACTTTGTTTTTATTGTGTGAATTAAAATTACTGTCTGGTATCACTTGCTTTCAGCCTGAAGAAGTTCCTTTGGTATTTTTTTTTTAATAAAACATGTCTTCTAGGAACAAACTATCTCAGTTTGTGTTTACTTAAAAATGTCTTTATTTTCTCCTTTTCTCCTCAGATTTTCTTTCAGATCCTTTATTAGGGTGTTGAAATTTTCTCTAAAGATCTTGTGTACTTTAGGTAAAGTTAGATTCTCCTTCATTTATAAAAGATAGTTTTGCTAGATACAAGATTTTGGTTGACTTTCTTTTCCTCATCTCTTTGAATATGTTGTTATACTGCCTTCTAACTTTCATTGCTTCTGACGAAAAGTCAGATGTTGATTTTATTGAGTTACCCTTGTACACAATAAGACACTTTTTTCTCTTGCTGCTTTCAAGACTTTGTCTTTCACAGTTTCGACTACAGTGTATCTGGATGTGGCTCTCTTTGAGTTTATCCTACTTGGAATTTAGCTTCTTGGGTATATAGATTAGCTTAATCAAATTTTGAATTTTTCAGCAATTATTTCTTTTAGTGTAGTCCTGCTCCTTTCCTCTCCTTCCAGGACTCCCATTATGATCTGTTTTTGTTGGTATACTTGATGGTGTCCCACATTTCTTTGAGGTTCTGTTCATTTTTCTTCATTCTTTTTTCTCTCTGTTCTTCAGTCTGCATAATCTTCTGTTGATCTGTCTACAAATTTGCTGATTCTTTCTTCCATTGTAATTTCCTCTTGAGCCCCTTCAGTGAATTTTTAATTTTGGTTATTATCCTTTTGGGACTTCCTTGGTGGCTCAGACAGTTAAGAATCTGCCTATAATGCAGGAAACCCAGGTTCAATCCCTGGTTTCTGAAGATCCCCTGGAGAAGGGAATGACTACCCACTCCAGTATTCTTGCCTGGAGAATTCCATGGACAGAGGAGCCTGGCCGGCTATAGTCCATGGTGTTGCCAAAAGTCAGACACAACTGAAAGACTAACACTATTTTTTCATTATACTTTTTAGCTCCAGGGGCTTCCCTGGTGGCTCAGACAGTAAAGAATCCACCTACAATGTGAGAGACCTGGGTTCAATCCCTGGGTTGGGGAGATCCCCTGGAGGAGGGCATGGCAACCCACTCCAGTATTCTTGCCTGCAAAATCCTCATGGACAGAGGTCCCTGGAGGCTACAGTCTGTGGGGTTGCAAAGAGTTGGACATGACTGAGCAACTGAGCAGCACCAGAATTCCCCTTTACATTTTTTTTTTTGTAATTCCTAATTCTTCATTGATATTCTGTATTTGATGATACATTGTTTGTTAAGTATGATTTCCTTTAGTTCTTTTAGCATATTTATAGTAGCAGTTTTCAAGTCTTTGTCTCCTGAGTCCAATACCTGGGTCCTTTCAAAGGCAGTTACTCAAAGGCAGTTACTCATTGCCTGCTGTTTTTCATATATATGGACCACACTGCCCTGTTTCTTTGCATTTTTTGTGGTTGAAAACTGGACACTTTAGGTAATGTAGCAACTCTGGATACTGATTTCTCTCCCTCCTGCCTCTGCAATTTCTTCCTGTTTATTGGTTTATTTGTTGAGTGACTTCGCTGGACTAGTTCACTGAGGTCTCTTTCCTCCACAGTGTGCAGCCTCTGATGTCACTCCTCAGAAGGTGCAGCCTTGGGCATGCACACAGCTACCCTAACTCATCCCCACCTGGGGATGACAGTGATTATAGCTGGGCTCTCTTGGACTATATCTTTCCCTAATTTCACTATTAAGTTTTTCTTCTTGATTTTTTCTTTTTTTGGTTGCACTGGGTCTTATTGCTGCCCACGGGCTTCTCATTGCAGTGGCTTCTCGTGTTGCAAAGCACAGGCTGTAGGCACATTGACTTCAGTAGTTGCGACACTCGAGCTCAGAAGTTGTGGTACATGGGCTTAGCTGCTCCACAGTATGTGGAGTCTTGCTGGATCAGGGGTTGAACCCATGTCTCCTGCGTTGGCAGGCAGATTCTTAAACACTGGGCCACAGGAGAGTTCCCTGGTGGGATTTAAGTTCCTGATTGATCTTCCTCTATTGATACCACATCCAGTTGTTAGTGTCCCCAAATTGGTAGCTAATTGCTTTATTGTTTTTGCCAGTAACCTGAGACATAAATGTTTCACAGTCTAATATCATTAACATTGGACTTCTTTGCAGATGTGGTTTTTTAAGGCTGTTCTTTAAAGTCTACTCTGACCACAGGAAGGCTTCCATAACTCTCTGTTCCCCTGTTCCTTTTTGTTAAACTTCTAGCTGGTCTACCTTTCACCCATTGCTCTCATGGAGCTACCAGCCTCCTCTTCATTTCTTGCTACAAAAGTCTTCATAGTCTTTGACAGCTTTCATGGGTTTGAACTTCCCCATGCTATGTTCCACATAAAACCAGTCTCCTTGGGGAGAGCTGCAGAGCTCTGTGTTTTTACCTCATGCCTTGACCCTAGGCAGAGCTCTGCACCACTGCTCCAGAGCAGGACAAGGGGATAGCAGCCTGCCTCTTTCAGAATGATACCCTGCTATGAGTGGGCTGCTGGCCAGAGCTAGCAGCCCCTGACCTTCTCAGCTTGCCTCTCCTAACATGGAACCTCCATCCGATGTGAGCTGGGACATAGATGATCAGGGCCCAGTATTCTTGGCCTGATTCACCTAAGATGCCATACGAGTGGGAAGTGGGTGAGGGGATGGAGCCCTGGTTCTCTTAACCACACTTACCTGGAATAGGGCTTTTACAACACAGGACGGTGGTGAATGAGGATGCTGGTGGCCTAGCCTTCCTAGGGAGAAACTGTCATCTTAGACTTGAGATTGGGGGTGGCAGGGGGCCACATCTTCTTGGCTGTACCCATCCAGAGTAGAACTGTCACTCTGGGCTGGAGGGTAGGAGAAGAACAGCTTATAGCTCACATGCTACAGCCTCACTGTCCTTATCAAGATTTAATTGTTTTTTTGAATAAAGATCTCTTGTCCATTTGCTGTTTGCTCTTAAGACATTTTATACAGACTTGAAATGGTTTTTTTAGAAAAATATTTGTTACCAGTTATGGTTGATTTTCTGGGAAGGGAATCTGAGGAGCTCCACATACCTCCAGTCTAGCCCTAACTTTTTGAAAATAACAAACTCCATTCCTTCAGGGATTTTTATTTTTTACCTTCTAGACTTCACTGATTCACACAGCTCTTTTATCCTTCTTAGTCTAAACTAGGAAATCTTTTTACCATAAACTCAACCGACTTTAGGTAAAAGAACAAGCAGATTAATGTATAAATGAATGTATAATGGCATTTAATTTAATTAACTTTGGCACCATGACTTGCTTGATATAGATGATGGAGAAATGTGTCTCTAACCTACCAAAAGCTTACTTTGCTGGGCACTTTGAATCGATCTTTGAGAATTTGCAGATATTACCAGAGGGGGAAGGGTCTTTGTTCCTCTGGTGCAGGCTTTGCTCAGTGATTGCTAGGAAGTAACCATGAGTCTGCCTCCTGTTCCCCATTTATCACCAACATACCCATAATGTTGCCACCTCTCTTTATAACACACCAGCATTTGCAGTGAGAGGTGTTTAACTCCAGTATCTAGTGTCCACAGGGACAGTCTCCAGCTGCTATTTTGTAGCATGGTAAGTACTTTCATAAAATCTGTTATCAGGAATCATGAAACATCAGGCAGGTTAGTGTTAGACAAGGGTTGGCCCACCATTTGTTTTAGTATGACCTGTGAGCTTACAATGGCTTTTACACTTTTTAGCGATTGAGAAAAACAATCAGAAGATGAAGAATATTTTGTTGTTGTTGTTTAGTCACTAAGTCATGTCCAACTGTTTGCAACCTTGTGGACTAGAGCCTGCCAGGCTGCTCTGTCCATGGGATTTCCCAGGCAAGAATACTGAAGTGTGTTGCCTTTTCCTTCTCCAGGTAGTCCTCCCAACCCAGGGATTGAACCAGTGTCTCCTGCATTGGCAGGCAGATTCTTTACCACTGAGCCACTGGGGAAGCCCAAAGAATATTCTAGGACATGTAAAAATATGAAATTCAGATTTTTGCCCATAAATAGTTTCACTGGGCACAGCCATGCTCATGTGTCTGTGTCTTGTCTGTGGCTGCTTTCATGATTTAACAGCAGAGTTGAGTACTTGGAGAGTAGAGATTATATGGCCCACAAGACCAAAAATATTTACCATCTGGCCTTTTACAGAAAAAGTGTGCTGATGCAGTCTCAAGTATGATTGAGTGGAGCAGCGCTAGTCATTTTTCCTTAACAAAGTATTTTAGGGCCTACAGACATCTCATCAGGGATATAGATGCCCTAGGAGGTACAAAAGAGGGAGAGAATTTCAAGACAATTATTTGTATTTTGAATTTAGATAGAAGAATGCCACCTGTCCTTGTGTAAGCAAATCTTATTCAAAAGGAAAACAAAAATGTCTGTCACATATATGTTTGAAACTAGTTCCCCAGTGTGGAGTCTTCCCAAGACTTCTGTTTGATCTGAAATTGTAGCATTCTGACAGTTGTCTCTGGGGCGAATGAATTTCTTTTTAATTTAGAAGAAGTTGTATTGCTCATTTGACCTCTCATTCTTGGTGAAAGTGTGCTTCCTAGGTTATGTGTTATGCCAAATTATCCCATCACTTCATGGCAAATAGATGGGGAAACAGTGACAGACTTTATTTTTTGGGGCTCCAAAATCACTGCAGATGGTGACTGCAACCATGAAATTAAAAGACACTTACTCCTTGTAAGAAAAGTTATGACCAACCTAGACAGCATATTAAAAAGCAGAGACATTACTTTGCCAACAAAGGTCCATCTAGTCAAGGCTATGAAACCATGGATGTGAGAGTTGGACCATAAAGAAAGCTGAGTGCCGAAGAATTGATGAACTGTGGTGTTGGAGAAGACTCTTGAGAGTCCCTTGGACAGCAGGGAGATCCAATCAGTCCATCCTAAAGGAAATCAGTCCTGAATATTCATTGGAAGGACTGATGCTGAAATTCCAATGCTTTGGCCACCTGATGCAAAGAACTGACTCCTTGGAAAAGAACCCGATGCTGGGAAAGATTGAAGGCAGGAGGAGAAGGGGACGACGGAGGATGAGATGGTTGGATGGCATCACTGACACAATGGACATGGGTTTGGGTGGACTCTGGGATTTGGTGATGGACAGGGAGGCCTGGGTGCTGCGGTTCATGGAGTCGCAAAGAGTCAGACATGACTGAGCAATTGAACTGATGCCAAATTTCCTAGATAACTCCTTTAGTTTAACAAATTAGGGGGAAAAGTCAGATGTATTATTGCTGGCATCAAATTCTTTAAAACTTAATGAAGATATAGGAATTAACAAGTCAGAAATTTTAACATAGTGGCTTTTTGTAACAGTACAGACAAAATAGAGACTGTGATAGTAGAATGTCGTTTAAGAGCATATTGTAGTCCTCCAAATATGCTAAAAACTGAACATGGGCTTGAAAAAGTGAAAAGTGAAAGTCTCTCAGTCGTATCCGACTCTTTGCAACCCCATGGACTGTATAGTCCTTGGAATTCTCCAGGCCAGAATACTGGAGTGGGTAGCCTTTCCTTCCTGAAGGGGACCCTCCCAACCCAGGGATCGAACCCAGGTCTCCTGCATTGCAGGTGGATTCTTTACCAGCTGAGCCACAAGGGAAGCCCAAGAATACTGGAGTGGGTAGCCTTTCCCTTCTCCAGGGGATCTACCCAACCCAGGGATCAAAACTAGATCACCCACATTGCAGGCGAATTCTTTACCAGCTGAGCCACAAGGGAAGCCCAAGAATACTGGAGTGGATAGCCTATCTCTTCTCCAGGGGATCTTCCCGACCCAGGAATCGAACTGGGGTCTCGTGCATTGCACAGGCAGACTCTTTACCAACTGAGCTCTCAGGGAGCCCGAGCGTGGGCTGAATGCTATTTACAGGTAGGGTTTCTTTTTCTATTTCATGTTCAGTGCTCCCATTTCACTTAGTTTATGTTTTCTAATTTCTGTGTCTTTTTTCTGTTTTTCGTTCTCAAGCCTTTATCAAGCATAGTAGAAAAACTTTTATATATGTATATATATGTGTGTGTGTATATATAGTATGTATGATATATATATTTTAGAAATGTTATGAATTTTTGCCTAGCTAAAAAATTTATGACATTTTAATTTCACTTTTTTGACTTAGTATAAATAGAATGCTAGGTTTCTAATTAATATTCAGTCAAAACTTTGATATAGTTACATATATTTTGGCATCTGATATTACTGCTAAAAGACTAGAAAGTTCATTATCTTAGTGATCTTTTTTACAAAAATTTGAAGCTCAAAACTTCTAATCCAGTTCTGAGAATATCAAGAAATACTATGTTGTTTAAAAAAAAACCAGAAAACATGTGATAACAGTATTATTAACTAAAGTACAATTTTGTACAAATTTCACAAGATTTTATGCTAATGTCCATTATTTATTTTCATACCTTATTCAAGATTCTGCTTTGTATTTAGTTGCATTGAGCAGTTTCAGCTGCATGCAACAAATTCTGATAAATTCTCTTTTCATTTTTATTCTGTTACAAATATTTTCTAATTTTCCTTCTTAGGGCTTCTTAGGTACATCCATCATTTAAAAGTGGACATTTAATTTCCAAATACATAGGGGTTTTAAATATCTTTGATATTAATTTTTCATTTTAATATTTTTCATTTAAATGCTTCCTCCTCTGTAATCACCCTCTGTGTTTTTTCAGTCTTCTAAGTTTACTGAGGCTTTCAATGGCTAAGTCAAAGATCTCTCTTGGTAAATGTCACATTGGACTTGAAAATACGTGGGTTATTTTCAAATATCTTTTGATACAGATTTCTAACATAATTCCACAGTGATAAGAGAACCAACTCTGTATGATTTCAGTACATTTAGACCATGAATTTTTTGCATCTGTTTTATGCCCCTGGATATGTTCCAGTGTCTCCTAGTTTATATATAGTCTATGGGAACTTGAATAGAATTTGTATCCTACTGTTGTGTGAAAATTGTATTAATCTTAATTATGTTGAATTGGTGCTTTCCTTCTACTTTGCTATATCTTCATTCTATTAATACTTGAGAGTTTGATAAAGAAACTCCAACTAAAAATTTATCTATTTAGAATAATTGTAATATATAGTAGAACTATATGTAACTTTCTTGTATATTTTCCAAGTCTCCTGTAAATGTGTTATCATACTTTAATAATTTAAAAACTGAAAGAGTAAAAAAAAAAACTAAAGGTAGCATTTATGCTTTAAAAAATAGTTACAATTTGACTATGAATCATGATTATTCCATAGAAAAAGCATAGTTTTACTTGAGTATTATTTGACAATATAAAAATTTTTAAACAAAATGTTTTCCCAAAACATCTCTGGGACTAATTATATCTGTTAATATCTGCTTCCTGCAAAACAGTTTCTACTCAAAAAAGTTTATAAATAATTCACCTGTGGTTAAATTATCAAATAATAAGGCTTTTCCTGCTGCTGCTGCTGCTGCTAAGTCGCTTCAGTCGTGTCCGACTCTGTGAGACCCCATAGACGGCAGCCCACCAGGCTCCCCCGTCCCTGGGATTCTCCAGGCAAGAACACTGGAGTGGGTTGCCATTTCCTTCTCCAAGGCATGAAAGTGAAAAGTGAAAGTGAAGTCGCTCAGTCGTGTCCGACTCTTAGCGATCCCATGGACTGCAGCCTACCAGGCTCCTCCATCCATGGGATTTTCCAGGCAAGAGTACTGGAATGGGGTGCCATTGCCATGCCAAAAGAAAGTAAATTAAACCTTTACATTTTACTTCTTGGTTATCATTGGGCTGAAGTTCCCTCTGATTTGGAGGATATGTAATGAAATATAATTTCTGAGAATTAAAAACCTAAAATCTCTGCCAGTGAAATTCAGAGATGTATACTGCTCAGTTCAGCATTGAAAACCAAATTTTTGTTGTATGCCCATGTGTTAGAGCTTGTGAAATGGCGTGGTTTCCTGTTTGCATCTGATAGATTCATAGTCATATTGTGCAAGTAGTTGTTCATCATCAGGCATTTTCTCCTTTCCTGTCCCACCAAGGTTCCACCTGCCCAAATCCATAGCTGTGCTTCTGCATTGCTTATTTTGTGAAACATTTTTGTTTGTTTTTTCCAGGCATCCAGTGGAAATTATTACTTCATCCCATATATCGTGACACCATGCGCTGATTATTTTTGCTGTGAGAGTGATGCCCAGCGGCGTGCCTCGGAGTACATGCAGCCCAACTGGGACACCCTCCTCGGTCCACTGTGTGTGCCTCTGGTGGACAGGTTTACTAGCCTCCTCAAGGACATCCATGTGACCTCATGGTAATTCCCATCAACTGTCCTCAACCTTGGGAGCTTGACCAAAATTTTCCCTTCGTGTCCATGGAGGTGATGTACCTTCAAGAGACCATAGTGCCCAGAGAGCGGGGAACTCCAACCAGTCATTTTAAAGTCATCCTGGAATCCAGGGTTTCACACTGGCTCACTGCTTTGGGCTGTTGAGGTGTAGCTGAAAGAGAATGAAACTGGAGTTGAGGTCAGGGTTCAGTTTGTGTTTGGTTCCAGCTCCTTACGCAACCTTGACAAATAGCTTTTCTGTAGCTGTTTTCTCATCTAGAAAGGAACTTAAATCATTGATTTTCTTTAATGTGCTTTCAACTCTGACATTCTGTGTTCTAAGATCATTTCTGAAGGTGAGTTCCTGCCCACCGCCAATCAGCTGTTGAGGTGGTTAATATGTGTCAGCAAGGTTATTCCAAACATTAGCCCCTATGCTGTACAAGTCGGGGTATGTTGAGTCAAGCTGAAGCCATCCTGACCACAGTGTGCCCTGGGACATGTTCTTGGTAGATTTATGTCAGAGAAGGTGTGGAGCAATAATTCAAGAGCTGACAGGTTTGGGTTTGAATCCTGGCTCAGGCTGTCCTTCAGTGTATAGCCTTGGGACAGTCAGCTCACCTCTTGGAGCCTCAGTGCTCAAGAAACCAGCCCTTGAAATATCCCTGTTTTGAAACTTGAAGGCAGAAAAATTATTCCACTTAAAGAAAGAATTCAGATTTCCTTTGCCTGTAGCCAGTTTAAAGGATTTAATCCTGAAAGTTAAGTCACAAGGAGGATTTGTCTTTCCAAAACAAATGAAAATCCAAAGCGCTGGCAGAACTGACTTGAAGTATAAGGGCCGCATGTCCCTCTGGCTTGCACTGTGGTCCCCCAGACTGTGGAGCATTACTACTGTGGGGCTGGTGGGAGGTGCATGCTTCTTCACAGTCTGCTCTCCTTTTCTATCCTGTCACCTCTTTTCTGGACACACAGTTTCTGCTGCAGATTGTAATGGGAAAAGAAGACTGGCAACTCAGGTATATGTGACCACATGCCAATCTAGAAAGTAAACGGGGCACCGTTTGCAGCACATCCCTCAAAAACCTCATTCGGACCCAGCTTGCTAACTATTGTCTTACTGCACAGTGAATATTCTAGTGAGGTTCAGGGAGAAAAGTGTCCCAGGATCATTTTTTCAGGTCTGACGAGGAAGTAGGCTGGCTTGAGTCTGCCAGATGAGCAAGGTGTCTGCAAGAAGTGGCCTCAGGTTTGTTTCTCATTCACTTTATGTATGTTTCAGTAGGAAGACAAGTCTTTCAATTTGGTTTAATTTCAAAGAACTTGAAATACCTGTTGGTTGATTCCACCCCTTGAACTCCCAGATACCTGGCAAGGGTTAGTGAGAGGGTAAATGATGCTAATGATTGAAAACATCTGTAACAGTGGCAGACAGATTTTCAGCTCAAATGGCAACTTGCATAGATTGATGAAGGCCACCCGGAGCCCTGTGCAGAAAAGGGATTTGAAGCCATTTCCAAGTTCACACTGATTAGCAGTCTCTTTCCTGGTTACCAGAGGCAGAAATGGCTGCATGTTTATTACATACATGTTGTCTCCAAGCCATACTTAATTCAGTGTTTTGTTTATTTACTTACAGGTTACCATTCTTATTAGGTTTCTTAGTTTATTGGAACTATTTTTCAGAGTTCCCCTTGAAAACAAGACTAAAGTGTACATTTTTACTTGACAGAAGAAACTCATAACGCTTTAATAGCTTTTGATGCCTTTATAGTCCAGCAAATGGACAGTGGCTATCAACCAACTTAATTATTCATTTGATTAATCATAGAATTTTAAACATTAGTAGAATCTACTCATTTGCTCATCATTGAGGTAATAAGCAAGAGACAAGGGGATAAAAATTAAAGCAATGCACTGATACTTTTATATCAGAGCACTTTCACTTTACTTAAGTAAAGTGAATTTTACTTTACTTAAGTGAAAGTAAATTAATTCCACTTAATTAGTGAAATGTTGAGATTTATTATAAGCATTGGACCAGGAAGTGTACTGTAAACACTTTTTTGGACAGAGTTTTGTAACAATTAAAATCAACATTGGTTATTCTTTGGTATTGTTTCTCATCCTCTGAAGACTATTACTTGTTAAACTTGTTCTTTTTAAGAAACAACCTAAGTTTACTGTCTACAGTTAAATCGTTTCAGCTGTGTAATGGGTTGACAGTATTATAACTTGGTCATGCCAAGTCTCCATAGAAAAAAAATTGCTTGGAAAGTAGACAACATATTTAAATTCATCTATTTTAAACCAAGTACTGAATATTAGCATTGGTTCTTGGAGGGGCTATGGTGAGACATTCCAGTGTGAATTTAAACTGCTTTAAATGTTGTAATACATCCCTGTTATTATATGGATGCCCACATAAAGGAAGTTCTGTGTCTTCCATTAGGAAAGCATTCTGGCTGTCAAAAATGACATAGAGAATAGGGGGTGAAAGGCAGAGGTGGTCTGCAGGTGTCCAGGCATGGTTTCTTGTATTGCTCCTGGACACATCCAGATTTTGTTTCTCGACCAGTTGTAAAAAGCTTTGTGATTACTAGCTGGGGATACCTGAAAGATACATCTTAAAGACATTTATCTTATTATGTTTCATGGCTTTGGAGTTTTGTTCAGCTTTGTGAAAAATCTCTTAATGGTGGGGGAAATTACTCTTCAAGTGAAGTACTTTCTTGTCCTCTATGTGTTTGAAAATACAAGAGGAGAGGAGATGGGGTGGGGTAGCTAGTGAGTCCTGTGTGTTATCCAAATACATCGGGGGTCAACTTTGAAAATATTTTCAAGGTCATAATGAACTGATTTTATTTGTAACTGTTGAGTGGTTAGGTTTTTGCAAAGTGATATTCACAAGTAGGATGTGCTCCCCGTTGGCTGATCCTGGGAGGCTCAGGTGTGGGCAAGGCCTAAGTCACGTCCATGAGAGCTAGGTTTGTTTGGGCTGCAGCACAGTCCTGGATGCTTGTAGACATGACTGGAGCTTTTCTTGTTTCCCTCTCCAGTGCTTATTACAAAGAAACCTTGTTAAATGACATCCGGAGAGCCAGAGAGAAATACCAGGGTGATGAACTGGCCAAGGAGCTGGCTCGGATCAAACTCCGCATGGATAACACTGAGGTTCTGACCTCAGACATCATCATTAATTTACTGCTGTCCTATCGCGATATCCAGGTATGCCATATGCTTATCTGAATGCTTATCACAGTTCTTCCCTGACATGGGGAATTCCTTGTATGAAGTACTCATACACTAGATGTATGGTTAGGTAGCTGTTTTATAGCCAAAATAGGAACGTGGCCAGGTCATAGGTCACTATCTTTTGTGGTAGAAATGTTGCAGAAGGTTTTGTCATGTCAGAAGGGTGCTCCAGCAAATTCTTAGATATGGTACTGCTTAGTAAAAGGAGTTCAGAATTTAACAGTTTATATGCAGTTTGTGCTAGGCGTTGTTCCAAGCCCTTTGTAAGCCCTAATTCACTTAATCCTCTTCAGAAGCCTATGGGGTGCACAGTCTGATTATTCCCATTTTAAAAATGAGGAACATGAGGTACAGAGAAGCTAAATAACATGCCTAAGGTCACACAGCAGTTGGCAAAAGTCAAGATTCAAACTGAGGCAACCAACTCTGTTGTCCTTGCTCTTAATGCCTCTCCTCTTCTACTTCCTTTAGGCCTTTGTCACTTCCTTCTTTGTTTAGCTCTACCTGTTAGTGAAAGGGAGGGCAGGAGTAACAGAGGCATGTCCAGGAATCAGGGGCTGCAGGGCTTTATTCTAAGACAAGGGGCAGAGACTTCTGGAAAGTCCTGAAGACAGGGTTTGTAGAATATGGTACCATGAAGGAAAGCAATCATTTCCCCCCTCCAAGTTTAATGCCGTGGGGCCATTTCCAAGACGTCTTGTCTTCCTTCCCTTTGGAGGAACACAGAGCAGTGTACGTAACCTGTAGAATTCTATCAGTGCAAAGCCATGTTGGAGGTTGTTGGCCACAGGTCTTTAGACGAGAGAGGCTTCCATTTATGACCTGAGCCAAGAACAAGAGTCAACCACTTAAGGAACTCATGCCCCTGGTGACAAACAGATGCATCTAATTGATTTTAATAGCAGATGCTATTAGAAATTATGCTGACTGAGTGATGCCCCATGGAACAAGAGAATGGGAAGGACCTTGTTTGAGGTCTTTCTTCCATTGAGTGGCTGGCTTCCTTCTGCCCGTGCTTTCACACATCTCTACTCTTTATAACCTTCCCTTGGTGGGACTCTTAGGCTCAAAGATGAGTCAGAAGCTTCTTGCAGTACTTTGCTTTCCCTTTCCTTGCGCAGCAGCATCAAAGTGTAATGCCACAAAACAGGCGTGAGATTTCGGTGGGAAGTCCTCGTTTGCTAACTGTGGCCAGCTGTCAGCAAGTTGGCCAGTAACAGTGATTCTGAGTTGGCTGAAAGGGTAACAGATGGCACTGCTCACAGGGGATACAGCCGAGACGAACACGGTAGCAATTTTTCCCTGGGTAATTATGCAGTTTAGAGCCGTGGTTCTCAAGCAGGGGACATGTGGCAGTGTCTGGAGATATTTTGGGTTGTCACAACTTGGGGTGGGGGGCGGAGTGCTACTGGCACCTAGTGGGTCAAGGTCACAGGTGCTGCTTAATATCCCATGATACACAGGACAGCCCCCACCATAAAGAATGATCCAGCCAGCCCCCAAATGTCACTAGTGCCAAGGCTGAGAAACTGATTTAAATGAATTGGAATGTTTCTGACAAAATAGGAAGCCTTGGGATATTTCCTCCCTTTGCGTGGCAAATGACTGTAAGATTTCTTATATATTTACATCCAGTTCATTTTAACCCACAGCCCTGCCAATGGTGATAACTCTCCTAAGCTCAAAATGTGGTACCTTTTCCTAGCTGCTTGGCTCATTCGTTTATCATCTTTGAATCTAACTTCCTTTCCTTGATCCTTTTGTGGCCTCCGAGAGCAGGGATTCTTCCTGTGTCTTCTCTCATCCATCTTGTTGTTGTTTTTAATCTCATTGCTCTTCTTTTAAGGACTTTAACTGCACTAAATACTTCTGTAGGGAAGGGCCTATATTTAAATGCCGAGGTGGTCTCATGTTTATAACTGTTTAAGAAACCCTGCAAAGAGCTACATTTCCTCTCTCACCTTGGGACCTCTTGCCAACAGGACTATGATGCAATGGTGAAGCTGGTAGAAACACTGGAGATGCTGCCTACATGTGATTTGGCTGACCAGCATAACATTAAATTCCACTATGCGTTTGCACTGAATAGGTAAGAGTGATAATGTATGGATAGAGTTTTGAAGCAGGCCAGCTGTTAAATTCTGCTTCCTTTTTTTCTTCTTTTTTAAAATTGTAATATTATTGCTTTACAATGTTGCTAGTTTCCACTGTACAACTAAGTGTATCAACTATATGTATGCGTATATCCCCTCCCTCTTGAGGCTCCCTCCCACCCCCTAGCCTACCCTTCCGGGTCATCACAGAGCACCGGGCTGAGCTTCCTGTATTGCACAGCAGCTTCCCATTAGCTATTTTACACGTGGTAGTGTGTATATGTCATTGTTATTCTCTCAATTTGTCCCGCCCTCCCCTTCCCCCACTGTATTCACATGTCCCTTCTCTACGTCGGTATCTCTGTTTCTGCCCTTCAAATAGATTCATCTGTACCATTTTTCTAGATTCCACAAATATGTATTAATATATGATACTTGTTTTTCTCTTTGACTTACTCTACTCTGTATGACAGATTCTAGGTCCATCAACATCACTGCAAATGACCCAATTTCATTCCTTTTTAGGGCCAAGTAGTATTTCATCATATATATATATGTCTCACATCTTCTTTATCTATTCCTCTGTTGATGCACACCTAGGTTTCTTCCGTATCCTGGCTATTGTAAATAGTGCTGCATTGAACACTGGGGTACATCTGTCTTTTTGAATTATGGTTTTCTAAAGGTATACAACCAGTAGTGGGATTGCTGGGTCATATCATACCTTTACTTTGAATTTTTTAAGGAACCTCCATACTGTTCTCCATTGTGGCTGTACCAGCTTACACTCCCACCAACAGTGTAGGAGGGTCTCCTTTTCTCCATACCCTCTCCAGCATTTATTGTTTGTAGACTTTTTGATGATGGCCATTCTGACCAGTGTGAGGTGATACCTCATTGTAGTTTTATTTGCATTTCTGTAATAATGAGTGATGTTGAGCATCTTAAATTCTGTTTCCTTCTTTCATTCAACCCTCATTGAGTATGAGCCAGATCATGGCTGAATGCCAAAGTTAAGAAAATGGACATGACATGATCTTAACCTTTAGGGACTTTGTCTTTGGAGCATATATTCTAGCTGTGAGGTCAGATGTGCACCTAAACCCCTACAGCTCAGAGTGATAAATGTCTTCATGAATACCGCAGCATAGTAGAGGGAGGAAGTCATTCTGCTTTGGGGTTTTCAAGAGGCTTCTCGGGAGTCTTTTGGGCTGGGTTTTGAAGACTTAGTAAGAATTGCCTCATGGGCGGAGGAGACCATGGGATGGGGTTGAGGAAGAGGCCACTCCACGTGGCCAGAAGTGTGGGCAGAGAGTTCTTCAGGTGTGGGGACCTCCAGAATATGAGCTATAGGTGCAGCAAATGTGTGCAGTGAGGCGGAGTGTGGAGGGTGGGACTGTGTTGTGACAGGACTGTATATATACCAACGAGGAGCTGAAAATGTCTCATAGACTGTGGAGGTAGGGGGCTAGTTTAACAACAGGATTAACATTGAATGACGGGGAAGGGGGCTGCTGTCTTCCTGTACTAGTGTAATCTGAATTACTAGGCTAGGTAGAGTATGTGAGACTTGAAAATTCCTGCCTGGAGACCCTGAGCCTCAAAAGCATATTGCTAGGGGTGCCAGCTAAGATGCTGTAGTATAGAGACCCCAAATGCAGTGATTGAAATTTCTCTTTCACATAGCAGTCTAGAGGTGAGTGGACCAGGCTAGTGGCATAGGAGTTGTTCAGGGATCTAACTTCTGCCCATTTTGTAGCTCTTTCATTCCCAAGAGTGTTGTTCTCTTCTAGTTGAAACAGTCACTGCTTTACTCTTTGTTCCAGCCTGATGAAAGGAGTAGTGTGGAAGCCCAGTTAAGCCATTTCCTTTAATGCAAGTAGAATTTTCATGGGCCACTTCCACTGACATTCTGTTGGTGAGAGCACAGTCATGACCCCTGTCTAACTATAAGGGAAGCTGGGAAATGGAGTCTCTCACTGAGTGGCCATGTGGAGAATAAATAGGAGTTTGATGCATCTAATCTCACAAAATCCAAGCTGCCTAAACATCTTAGCCCTACAGTTACTCTTCCTCCACGATAAGATACAGGAAGAGGGATGGCATTGGGTGAACATAGTAAGAGCTACATACAAATCCACTTCCTGCTGGGGCTAGGAATCACTCATGTTTGAATCACACTGCCAAAAACTTGAGGATATTCAAATGTGGCTTGAGAATCAGAGTTCTGGCACCTTCTTATCAACCCTCCGTGGCAAACATCTTCCTTAGGGAATGAGTACAGTGAGGGTTGATGGGGACCGAGTTAGAGGACACTTGCATCTCATTTCTCAGAGGCTTGGCTTTGCTTCAGCAGCTGGATTAAGCTGTATATGGTAGACTCGCCACTGGCAGCATCTGCATGGCAGCAGCCACACAATCTATGGCTTCAGGATTCTTGTAACACATATGAGGGAACATCTCTCTTTTGTATTGAAGTATATAAAGCACATGGGCAGTGAAGTGTGTAGATCTTTATACAACTTGAATTTTAATAAATAGATATACACACGTAAACAAAACCCCTATCAAAATATGAAATAGTTCCACCCCCACCCCAGAAGTTCCTTTGTTCCCCTTTGCAGGTAGTCCCCACCCCTCTACAGGCCCCCACTCTTCATATATTGCAACCTCTGTCTCCAGAGATGAGTTTTTTCTGTCCTTGAACTTTGTATAAATGGAATCACACAGTATGGGCTTCCCAGGTGGCTCAGTGGTAAAGAATCTGCCTGCCAGTGCAGGAGACACAGGTCAGGAGGATCCCTTGGAGAAGGGAATGGCAACCCACTCCAGTATTCTCACTGGAGAATTCCATGGATAGAGGAGCCTGACGGGCTACAGTCCATGGGGTCACAAAGAGTCAGACATGGCTGAGCGATTAAACAGCAGTCACAGAGTATGTACCATTTTGTGCCTGGCTCCCTACACTCGGTGTCGTGTTTCTGAGATTCGCCCATGCTGTTTACGGTGTCAGTGGTTCATTCCTTCTCCTTGCTGTGGAGTGTTTTGCTGTGTGGATATGCCACAAGTGATGTATCCATTTCACAGCTGGCAGACGAGCTTGTTTCCAGTTTGGGGGTACTGAGAACAGTGCTGCTATTAGCATTTATGTGCATGGCTTTTGCACACCTCTGGGCACATTTCTGTTGGGTACAAAGCACATGCTTGTGTCCTACTGTACTAGACACCTGCAAGCAGTGGTTAAGTGAAAGTCGCTTAGTCGTGTCCAGCTTTTTGCGATCCCATGGACTGTAGCCCGCCAGGCTCCTCTGTCCATGGAATTCTCCAGGCAAGAATACTGCAGTGGGTAACCATTCCCTTCTCCAGAGGATCTTCCCAACCCAGGGATTGAACCCAGGCCTCCCACAGTGCAGGCAGATTCTTTACCAGATTCTGAGCCACCAGGCAACCAGCAAGCAGTGGTAGTCAGGATTTTTACTCTTTTTGGTGGAGGACCTCAATGGTCTCTATGAAAATAAGCCTTCTCTCTCCCCAGCAGTCTTTAAACTCAGCATCCCAAGGCGGGTAACATGGGGATGGGCATCTTCCTTAAGCCTGAAAAGGAATTTCTGTAACTCTGTCCCCCCAGAGTAGTGGGGAGATAGATATAATTTATACTTAATTATATGTTAAGTATATATAATTTATTATTATAATTTATTCTTAATATATAAATTTATTTAAGAATAAATTATATTTAAGATAATATATAAATTATATTTAAGTATAATTTATCTTAAATATAATTTATTCTTAAATTATACTTGGTCGATCCTTGACTTAAAAGGATTAATCAGTTATCCCTGGTGAAGTTTCTGGAAGAATGCCTGGCATACCATAAGTGCTTTTTTTTTTAAATGGCTCGTTAAATTGAAACTAAGAGGGCCTTTTAAATCACTCACCACCAAGTCTTTTCCCGGACCAAATAGAGGTACCGGGTTGTCAAGCAGAATGAAATAGTCTGATAACCATCCACTCAAAGTAATAAAAGAATAAAATGTGTTTTGAAATGGAAAATCAATATCTAGGAGAACCCAGCGTGGCAAGATAAAGTGATTCCAAGATGATACACTTTCCATTTGGAAGCGGAATGGCTGGGGTTACTCTCTGGACAACCACCTTTCTGATGATCGGGTCTTGTCCTTCTAGTCTGATTGTCCCCTGTACAGCGGTCCCCAACCTTTCTCGTACCAGGGACCCATTTCATGGAAGACAACTTTTCCATGGAGTAGGGTTGGAGGGGATGGTTTGGGGATGATTCAAATACATTACATTTATTGTGTACCTTACTTCTATGATTATTACATCAGCTCCACCTCAGATCATCAGGCATTAGATCCTGGGGGCTGGGGACCTCTGTCCTGTTAGACAGTGGTTCTCTTCACTGTCAGGAAAACAATCACCACAAATATGTATTGAGGCTGGTCAGGCCCCTCATTGCCAAGAATCTCATTTTCTCCAACCAAAGAGGGATTTTCTGTGTAACTGCAATATTTGCCTCATGTATCCATGCAGTCTGTTCCTGAATCTTTGCTTTAGGTATAATTTGGCCACCCATCAGCAGAGTCACAGTAGGACTTGGCATCATGTACAGTTTTGAGAAAGTTTATGGAGGTACTGTGTGTTTATAAAGGGGAATATCAGTGTTGAACAAATAATTTTCCTGCATTACAGTTGACCTTTAACTCTTAGGAAGTGGAACAAATCATGGCCATTAGTGTTACTAAAGGTTGACAGTGATGAATGATTGCACCGTCAGATACCAAGGGCCCCTGTATTATGCTGCCTTGAACTGGCATCTTTTCCTGACAGCTTCCCCTTCACTGCATTCAGAAGCCCAGTCAAAGGTATTTCCATTTCCACTGAGCACTTAAATTGCTTGCTTCCCAGTGGCATGGAACCTTTGTAAACAGTTTTTACTGGCTGTTACTTTTACAGATGGGACTTTATTAGATATGCTAAGGCAGCTAGAAGATCCAACTAGGGATCAAGGCAGCAGGCAGATGCATGGTCTGGAAGAACAACAACAGAATCAAAGTCCTGGGTTTAAAAACAACAAAATTAGCCTGTCAAAGAGCGGGAGTATACTCTTATTCTACTCCCTGCATCTTTGGGTCCACACTGCCAACCCTGGCAACGTTGAACTATTCAGCAAAGTGGAAGGGGAGACTGAATGTGTGACACGTGTATTGGAATAGCTGATGTATTGCTCTGTGAACAAGTTAAGGATGGAAAGAGTAAGATACTCTGTGGGCCCTAGAAACGTGTAGAGGAATACAAGATGAATGATACTGAATCCAGCACACACCAAAGGGACTGCAGGCTTGTTCCAGAACCTACAGCAGTCAACTCATCCTCAACCTCTGGGCTACCCATCCAGGCCCCTGCTCAGGTGGAGGGATGGAGAGAACTTTTGTCTCTGCAGTAACTGCCAGCCTCCTTTTCTTTGTTTGTTTATGTTCACTGTGTGATCTCACCATATTAATTCATATGTTTAGATAAAGAACCATTTTTGTTACATGTTTGTAAAGGGTAGGAAAATGATGACATCACCCTACTTTTTTTTGTCTATTTTTTAATTGAAGTATAGTTGGTTTACAGGGACTTCCCAGGTATCTCAGTAGTAAAGAAGCTGCCTGTTAATGCAGGAGATGTGGGTTTGATCTCTGGGTCAGGAAGATCCCCTGGAGAAGGAAATGGCAACTCACTCCAGCACTCCAGTATTCTTGCCTAGACAGCTCCATGAACAGAGGAACCTGGCGGATTATAGTCCATGGAGTCGCAAAGAGTCAGACACAGTTTAGCGACTAAACAGCATGGTTGGTTTGCAGTGTTATGTCAGTTTCAGGTATACAGCAAAGTGATTACATATTACATATATATTCTTTTTCAGATTCTTTTCCATTATAAGTTATTATAATATGTATAGTTCCCTGTTCTATTAAGTAAGTCCTTGTATCTGTTTTATATATAGTAGTATATATATGTTAATCCCAATCTCCTAATTTATCCCTCCCCCCTTTTCCCTTTGGTAACCATAAATTTGTTTTCTATCTCTGTGGGACTATTCATGTTTTGTAAGTAAGTTCATTTGTATCATTTTTTTTAGACTCCACACATTAGCGATGTCATGCAATAGTTGTCTTTCTGTGTCTGACTTACTAGCACTACTTTGCTAGTCCATTTGCCTCCAGGGACCTAAAACCGTGTTACAAAAAGAAGGATACGAAGTGGCAAGGGATCAAGGAGCTGGGCTCACTTTCAATCCTGAGCTCCAGGAGAAGCAGAGTCCTGACCTCCCTCCCCCCCCAAAAAAAAAAAAAAAGAAGAAGGATACGTATTTGTAGTGATTGTTTTCCTGGAACCACAGAATCTATGCATTTATAAGGAATCATGTAGTCTCAATCCTTTATTTTAGAGAGGAAAAAGAAAGGCAAGGGCCCAGAATAAAGCAGCTGGTCAATAAGAGCTTGGGGACCAGAACTCCCCAGTTTGAACCCAGTTTTTTACATACACTGGTTTCGTATCATGGCATAATCAAGGGAACTCTGCCCAGATAGCTTGAGCTTCTATTTTGTTTGCCTGATGGGCAACTAAAATAAGCCATAGGCCTCTTGGAATTGTAGGGCCATACTTTGTGTGTGTGTGTGTCTGTGCATGCTCATTTGTATGCGACTCTCTGCAACCCCATGGACTGCAACCTGCCAAGTGTCTGTGTCTGTGGGATCCTCCAGGCAAGAGCACTGGGGCAGGTTGCCACCGCCGCCTCCAGGAGATCTTCCCAACCTGGGGATCAAACCCACATCTCCTGCATTGGCAGGCAGATTCTCCACCACTGCACTACTTGGAAGACCCTTATAAACATAATGTTAGGCCAAAGAAGTAAGACATAAGAGTAACATAGAAGATAATTCGATGTATCTTATTTCTTCCTTTCTAAGATGCAGAATTTTTTATATTTTTAAAGTAATGCTGAAATTTGTTATCTTACAATTGATGACCTCATAATACTTGGTCATGATTTAGTTATTAGATTTTTTTTCTTCCTTATTGAGCCATCAAATAATGACATTTTAAATTCTATAAAATACAAAAAACATGCAAAGCTAAACCATTTGCTTTATATATATAGAAACCCTTAACTATATAGAAAAGCAAAGATAAGATATGATATTAAGTATTTAAGATGCTAAGGATGGTGATATCATCTTAGGTGTTTAAGATGCTTTGGAAGGTTCTAGAGGTCTAGCTGGCAAGGGTACCAGGCACTCCTTGATCCTTTGGGAAGGATATGTTTGCTCTGTAAAACCTGGAGATGGAATTCAACACAATTTACTCAGCATCTGTTGGGCCATACTTTTATGTCTCACTTTTTCGTATATGATGAGGGCATTAGACAGTAGCTGAATATTAAAGCCACTTTCATAGTAAACACTTTTTATACCAAAAGACCAATTGCATTTTTTTCTGAGAAATATATGATCTTATATCGTCTGAGCAGTGGCCTGGCTGATAATAACATATTTTCCTTTTGAAAAGTTTTTATCCAGAGAAGTTATCACTTCCATCTGTCCTCCTTCCTCCCTGCTGGTATCCTTGAGCATATGTTATCTTCCTTTTCTGTCAAATTCCTGCTACAATTCCCTTTCTTTTGTCCTTCCTTCATTTACTGACTTATTTGTATGTCAGTGGAAGGGCTTTGTGCTAAAGGAGAGAGCTCATTACCAGTGACTCAAGTTAATGAGTGATTTTAAAATGTGATCACATGTGTACATATTACACACTTGAACTTACATAGACAAGTGAACTTGTTCTCTTCAAATTAATCATGCTGCAGTACTCTGCCTTTGACAATGCTGCCATTATTCAGAATACCATTGTATCATTGGGTGGGGGGAGATTTTTCCTTCAGAATTGTTTTGTCAGCTAACATGGCCTATAGGAAATCAGTATCATTACTTTGGGCTTTGAAGGAAAACAGATTTGGATTTGAATTCCAACTCCTATACTTAAGTCTCATGGCCATGATCAAGCCACTGAATCTCCTGAAGCCTTACCTTCCTCATATGTAAAATGGGTACTAACATTTACCATGTAGTAAGCATTCCAGAGAGTCATCCTGGCATGAAGCTAGTGCTTGGCTGTGACTGTGACTCTTACTGTGTAGTTTATTCATCTGCATTTTTACTAAGTTTAAGAGAAAATGTTTGACCATTTCTAAATATCAAAACTACTTGGAAAATGCAGAGATTTTGCCACCAAAGAAGATAGTTTAAAGGAAGAAATTTCATAAAGCAGTGCTGATAAAAGTGTTGTTAGCATGAAAACGTTGCTGGGATAAGTATATGGTCCTCTGAGGTGATGATTTTGAATGAGACAAAGTTCGTTTGAATGTAGACATTTGTAGGGGAAAGAATAGTGTGTTTAGTCAAATTCAGAGTTGATTAATGTACAGCAAGTTTCTCAGCTCTGCATTACTGACATCTGGAGCTGCATAATTCTGTTTGGGAGGCCGTCTTATGTATTGTAGGAAGTTTAGCAACTTCCCAGTTCTTCTACACTAGATGCCAGTAGCCACCCTCCTCCACCAAAGTTGTGACAATCAAAAGTGTCTCCAGACATTGCTCGGTGTCCCCTAGGGACAAAACCAGCCTGACGTGAGACCACTGCTTTATAGGGAGTCATTCTGGGTTGTGAGAAGAGCATTTGCTTTGATATTTGAATCACTTACCAGCAATATGATGTTAACAAGGTACCAGGATGAAGATTCTATGGTGTGGATTAAAATAGATACACCATATGCAAGTGGCCTGCATAGCTCCCAGCAGCTGTTAATAAAAGTTCAGTTCCTTCTTCACTTATCTCCTCCTTTAACTTCTTAATTCAAATGGGGAGGTTACCTAGTATGGTATAAAAATATTACAGAATCTCTGTCAAAATCCCAACTGCGTTTTCCACAGAAATAGGAAAAAAAATCCTAAAATTCATATAGAATTCTATCACACAAGACCCCCAAATAGCCTAAGCAATCTTGAGACAGAAGAACAAAGCTGTATCATACTTTCTGATTTGAAACTATAACCCAGGTCTCCCACACTGTAGGCAGACGCTTTACCCTCTGAGCCACCAGGGAAGCATATGTATTACAAAGGTATGGTAATCAAAATAGTATGATACTAGCAAAATGATCCAGACACACAGACCAGTAGAACAGAATAGAGCCCAAGAGATAAGTCCATGCATATACAGTCAACTAATCTTTGACAGGGCATCAGGATTACATGATGTAGAAAAGATAGTCTTTTCAATAAATGGTGTTGGCAAAAGTGGATGAAAGTGAAAGTAGCTCAGTCGTGTCCAACTCATTGTGACCCCGTGGACTATACACTCCATGGAATTCTCCAGGCCAGAATCCTGGAGTGGGTAGCTGTTCCCTTCTCCAGGGGATATTCCCAACCCAGGGATCGAACCCAGGTCTCCCACATTGCAGGCGGATTCTTTACCAGCTGAACCACAAGGGAAGCCCAAGAATACTGGAATGGGTAACCTATCCCTTCTCCAGGGGGTCTTCCCAACCCAGGAATTGAACCGGGGTCTTCTGCATTGCAGATGGATTCTTTACCAACTGAGCTATGAGGGAAGCCCTTTAGGTACAATACTGCAAGTGAAAGTGACTCAGTCGTGTCTGACTCTTTATGACCCCATGAGCTATACAGTCTCTGGAATTCTCCAGGCCAGAATACTGGAGTGGGTAGCCTTTGCCTTCTCCAGAGGATCTTCCCAACCCAGGGATAAAACCCAGGTCTCCTGAATTGCAGGCAGATTCTTTACCAGCTGAGCCACAAGAGAAGCCCGCAAAAGTGGATATTTACATTCAAAAGAATAAAATTGGACCCTCACCTTACATCAAAAGCAACAATTAACTTGAAATGAATCCAGGTCTTATATCTAAGGTCTGAAACCATGAAACTTCTAGAAGAAAAACAGGGAAAAACTCCTTGACATTGGCCTTGACGCTGATTATTTTAGCTATGACATCAAAAGCACAGACAAAAAAGCAACATTAACAATAAAATCAAAATAAACAGTTGAGACTATATAAAACTAAAATGCTTCTGTACAGCAAAGGAACTAAACAAAATGAAAAGGCAGTCTACAGAGTGGGAAAAAAATTACTTGCAAACCATCTATCTGATAAGAGATTAGTATCTAAAATATGTAAAGAACTCATGCAACTCAATAGAAAAGACAATCTGATTAAGAAATCGGCAGAGGACCTGAATAGACATTTTTTTCTAAGTAGACATCCAAATGGCCAAGAGTTACATGAAAAAATGCTTACCATAACTGATCGTCAGGGAAATACAAATCAAAACCATGATACCTCCTAAGTGTTGGTGAGAGTGTGGAGAAAGGGGAACACTGTTGGTGGGAATGTAAACTGGTTCATCCATTATGAAAGACAGTATGCAGGTTTTCAGAGAATTAAAACTAGGACTCCTATATGGTCCAGCAGCCCCACTTCTGGGTATATGTCCAAAGGAAATGGAATCAGTATCTCGAACACATATCTGTAGTCCCCTGTTCATTGCAGTATTATTCACAATAGCCAAGATAGGGAAACAGCCAAAGTGTTGGTCAGCAATAAATGCTAAAGAGAATGTGGTGTGTATATGTATATGCAACAAAATATTATTCAGCTATAAAAAAGGAGGAAATGCTGCCATTTGCAAAAACCCAGATGTACCTACCTGGAGGACTTTATGCCAAGTAAAATTAGCCAGGTGCAGGAACACAAATACTGCATGATCTCACTTATATGCAGTATCTAAAATTTTCAAACTTATGGAACCAGAGAGAACAATGATTATTGCCAAGGGCTGGTGGATAGAGAAAATGGGAAGATATTTGTTAAAGGGTACAAACTTTAGTTGTAGGATAAATGGGTTCTGCGGATGTAATGTACAGTATGGTGACTATACAGTTGGTAGTACTGTGTTGTATTCTTGAGATTTACTGAGAGTAGATCTTTTTTTAAATCAATTTATTTTGTAAATTAATTGTTTATTGGAGTTTAGTTACTTTACATTGATGTGTTCATTTCTGCTGTACAGCAAAGTGAATCAGCTATATGTATACATGTATCTCCTCTTTTTTTGAATTTCTTTCCCATTTAGGTCACCACAGAGCACTGAGTAGAGTTTTTTATCCTATACATAAGTTCTTGTTAGTTATCTATTTAATACATAATAGTGTATATATATCAGAGAAGGCAATGGCAACCCACTCCAGTACTCTTGCTTGGAAAATCCCATGGATGGAGGGGCCTGGTGGGCTGCAGTCCATGGGGTCGCTGGGAGTTGGACACGACTGAGCGACTTCACTTTCACTTTTCACTTTCATGCATTGGAGAAGGAAATGGCAACCCACTCCAGTGTTCTTGCCTGGAGAATCCCAGGGACAGGGGAGCCTGGTGGGCTGCCGTCTATGGGGTTGCACAGAGTCAGACACGACTGAAGTGACTTAGCAGCAGCACCAGCGTATATATGCGGAGAAGGCAATGGCACCCCACTCCAGTACTCTTGCCTGGAAAATCCCATGGATGGAAGAGCCTGGTGGGCTGCAGTCCATGGGGTCACTAAGAGTCGGGCACGACTGAGCGACTTCACTTTCACTTTTCACTTTCATGCATTGGAGAAGGAAATGGCAACCCACTCCAGTGTTCTTGCCTGGGGAATCCCAGGAACGGGGGAGCCTGGTGGGCTGCCATCTATGGGTTGCACAGAGTCGGACACGACTGAAGCAACTTAGCAGCAGCAGCAGTGTATATATGTGAATCCCAACCTCCCAATTCATTCCTCCCCTCGTTTCCCCCCTAGGTGTCCATGTGTTTGTTCTCTGTGTCTGTGTGTCTGTTTCTGTTTTGCAAATAAAATCATCTGTACCATTTTTCTAGATTTCCACATACATGTGTTAATATACAATAATCGTTTTTCTCTTTCTGACTTCAGTCTGTATGACAGTCTCTAGGTCTATCCATGTCTCTACAAATAATGCAATTCGTTCCTTTTATGGCTGAGTAATATTCCATTGTACATATGTACCACATCTTCTTTATTCATTCCTCTGTGGATGAACATTTAGATTACTGCCATGTCCTGGCTACTGTAAATGGTACTGCAGTAAACAGTGGAGTACATGTGTCTTTTTGAATGACAGTTTTCTCAGAGTATATGCCCAGGAGTGGGAATGCTGGGTCATATGGTAGTTCTACTTCTGGTTTTTTAGGGAACCTCCATACTGTTCTCCATATAGTTGTATCAATTTACATTCCCACAAACAGTACAAGAGGGTTCCCTTTTTTCTACACCCTCTCCAGTGTTTATTATCTGTAGACTTTTTGATGATGGCCATTCTGACAGGTGTGAAGTGATACCTCATTGTAGTTTTGATATGCATTTTTCTATTAATTAGTAACATTGAGCATCTTTTCATGTGTATCTTGGCCATCTGTGTGTCTTCTTTGGAGAGGTCAATTTAGGTCTTCTGCCCATTTTTTGATTGGGTGGTTTTTTTGATATTGAGCTGCACAGGCTGTTTGTATATTTTGGAGATTAATCCTTTGTCAGTTGCTTTGTTTGCAAATACTTTCTCCCAAGAGTAGATCTTCATTGTTCTCAGCACACAAAAACAGTATGTGAGATGGTGGATGTGTTAACTAACCTAATTGTGGTAATCATTTCACAGTGTATATGTATATTAAATCATCATGTTGTACCTCCTGGGAAAACAGATTGCAGGAGACAGTATAGCAAGTGAAAAAGTGACTTACTGGCATAGTCTGTAGAAATTATGACTAATAAGAAAAACTACTCATAATTTAGCCAAAAAGTTGTACATTTGTTGTTGTTGTTCAATCGCTAAGTCATGTCCGACTCTTTGTGACTTCATGGATTGCAGCACGCCAGGCTTCCCTGTCCTTCACTGTCTCTCAGAGTTTGCTCAGATTCATGTCCATTGAGTCGGTGCTGCTATCTAACCATCTCATCCTCTGCTGCCCTCTTCTCCCTTTGTCTTCAGTCTTTCCCAGCCCATCAGATCAGATCAGATCAGATCAGTCGCTCAGTCGTGTCCGACTCTTTGCGACCCCATGAATCACAGCACGCCAGGCCTCCCTGTCCATCACCAACTCCCGGAGTTCACCCAGACTCACGTCCATCGAGTCAGTGATGCCATCCAGCCATCTCATCCTCTGTCGTCCCCTTCTCCTCCTGCCCCAATCTGTCCCAGCATCAGAGTCTTTTCCAATGAGTCAACTCTTCGCATGAGGTGGCCAAGGTACTGGAGTTTCAGCTTTAGCATCATTCCTTCCAAAGAACACCCAGGACTGATCTCCTTTAGAATGAACTGGTTGAATCTCCTTGCAGTTCAAGGGACTCTCAAGAGTCTTCTCCAACACCACAGTTCCAAAGCATCAATTCTTTGTCACTCAGCTTTCTTCACAGTCCAACTCTCAGATCCATACATGACTACTGGAAAAACCATAGCCTTGACTAGACGGACCTTTGTTGGCAAAGTAATGTCTCTGCTTTTGAATATGCTATCTAGGTTGGTCATAACTTTCCTTCCAAGGAGTAAGCATCTTTTTTTTTTTAATTTTATTTTTATTTTTAAACTTTACGAATTGTATTAGTTTTGCCAAATATCAAAATGAATCCGCCACAGGTATACATAATTTCATGGCTGCAGTCACCATCTGCAGTGATTTTGGAGCCCCCAAAAATAAAGTCTGACACTGTTCCACTGTTTCCCCATCTATTTCCCATGAAGTGATGAGACACAATTCACATACCATGCAATTCACCCATTTAAAGTATACAAGTCAGTGGTTTTTTAATATATTCTCAGAGTTGTATAACCATTATACTAATCAGTTTTAGAACATTTCCATCCATTGAGTGGCTGAACGAATATATGACTAAATGATCACTACTGTGGAAGAGATCTATATGAGTATCTGGGTATTGCACCCAAAACCCTGAATCTATTACCAGTCACCTCTCCCCATTTACTACTAGCCTCCCTCCCTGCCCTAAACAACCACTAATCTATTTTGGCCATCCATTAGCAGTTGATTCCTGTTCCTCCACCTCATTCCCTAGCCCTCAGAGACTGCTCAGCTACTTTCTGCTTCTAAATTTGCTTATTCTGGACAATTCCTATAAATGGAGCCATATAATATGTGATCTTTTGTGACTGGCTTCTTTCACTTAGTAAAATGTGTTTTCAAGGTTCATCCATATTGTAGCATATGTCAGTGTGTGTGTATGTGTGAAAGTCGCTCAGCCGTGTCCAACTCTTTGTGACCCCATGGATTATACAGTCCATGGAATTCTCCAGACCAGAATACTGGAGTGGGTAGCCATTTCCTTCTCCAGGAACATATGTCAGTACTTCTTCCCTTTTTATGGCTGACTAATATTCCATTGTTCTGATAGACAACATTTTATTTATTCATTCATCAGTTGATGGACATTTACATTTCTACTTTTTGACTGTACCAGGAAAATCTGTATGAGTCTAGTCAGGAAGTGATGATCATTAGTTGTTAGCATATTTCATTGACCAAAATCCAGTCTCATAGCCCAACCTCACTTCAAGGGAAGTTGGGAAATGTGGTATGGCTGAGTGCCCAGGGGAAAAGAAATAGATGGGGTTTAGTGAGCACATCCTAGTCTCTGCTGCTGTTGCTGCTGCTAAGTCACTTCAGTCGTGTCCGACTCTGTGCGACCCCATAGACTGCAGCCCACCAGGCTCCCCCGTCCCTGGGATTCTCCAGGCAAGAACACTGAAGTGGGTTGCCATTGCCTTCTCCAATGCATGAAAGTGAAAAGTGAAAGTGAAATCAGTCATGTCTGACTCTTAGCAACCCCATGGACTGCAGCCTACCAGGCTCCTCCACCCATAGGATTTTCTAGGCAAGAGTACTAGAGTGGGTTGCCATTGCCTTCTCCCTAGTCTCTGCTACAACTTGCAAATAAGGAATAGAGTTGAACTGGATCTATCTGTGTGGAGATCACTGGGAGTGTATCAGAGAGAAAACCACGAGTTCAGGCAGGAACACACTTCAGCCTCTATGGCCTCTGTGAGAATGGGAAAGCCAGCCTGAGAATGCCCAGCTCCTCATCAGGGCCTGCCAGCCCACCTAGAGCCCAGTCTTCACAGATACTGTCCTGTGGTCCCAGGAAACAGAGAAAAGTGGGTTGATGGTAACACAGGTGAGATGATTGAATAGTGGTTCTGTCCTGCTATATAACTAGCTCCTATTTGTAGAGGAGAAACACAACCATTCTGGTTCGTATGTTTCTTTGGCTCTAGGCATTGCTCACACTAAAACACAGGTTGCCTCAACCAGTCCTTCTCCGTATGTAAATACGAGGCATCTGGCTGGAATAGGGCACCTGCTTTCTTGTGGCAGTTGTGCGTCTGTCAGTATCCAACCAGGAAACAGAAACCACTCTAACTATTTAGAATGTAGGAAGCATAATACAGGAAACTGGTTATACAGGTGACAGAAGACCTGCGAAGGCAAACAGGGAACTGAGGCAGCTCAGAAAGTAGCATCAGCAGGAAGCAGCTCCCATCTCTCCCTTGGCTGGAGGGACACAGGGAAGAGGTGATGTTACCAGAACCCAGGAGCCAGGATCACCTGGAACTGTTGTGAGCCAGCATGTTGGGAGTCTGTAAAGAAGAGATGCAGCTGGTTGGTAAAACCACCACACACAACGCAGAAAGAAGGAAAAAGGGCTCTGGCTTCTTCCCCTCTTCTGGCTGCTCATCTACCAGTGCCTCCCACTGGCTATTCATTACTGATAATCAGCCAACTTGGGGGCCTGGGAAGCGGGCTAGAGGAGTCAGCCCCCCTGTGATGCTGAGCGCAGCAGAGGAAAACAGAAGTGTATATGAGGGCAAACAGGCCAGTGAGTGGCCCGCAGGACAGAACTATCAGAAACACAACTCTGTTTCCGTGTACTTTTAAGTCAACTTTATTAAGGTAATTCGGAGAAGGCAATGGTACCCCACTCCAGTACTCTTGCCTGGAAAATCCCATGGGCAGAGGAGCCTGGTAGGCTGCAGTTCATGGGGTCGCGAAGAGTCAGACACGACTCAGTGACTTCCCTTTCACTTTTCACTTTCATGCATTGGAGAAGGAAATGGCAACCCACTCCAATGTTCTTGCCTGGAGAATCCCAGGGACGGGGGAGCCTGGTGGGCTGCCGTCTATGGGGCTGCACAGAGTCGGACATGACTGAAGCGACTTAGCAGCAGCAGCATTAAGATAATTAAGGAATAATTTACATACAGTAAGTTGCACCCATTTGAAGTGTGCAATGTTATGACTTTGGCCAAATAAATACACCCATGTAACTACCACCACAATCAAGATATAGAATGTTTTACCCACCCAGTTTTTTTTTTGGGGGGTGGTGCCCTTTCGTAGTCACTTCGCCTTACCATCCAGCCCCATTTGGATAATTTCAACTGACTTGTGTTTTAGTCCACTCATCCTTTCTTTTGTAGTGTCCAAATCTGATGTTATGCCCATTCAATGGTTATTTTAAAAATTTTTTTAATTTTTCAGTTCTAGGACTTATATTCATTTGGTTTTTGAGAATTTCCATTTCTCTTACAAAATACCTTCTCATTTCACATGTACACATGCATTATATTTATAGAAATAATGTATTTACAATAGTTGCTTTAAAGTTCTTGTCTGTTAAATTCAGTCATAGTCAATTCTGGATCTGGTTCTGCTAATTATTTTATGTCAATTATGGGCCACATTTTCTTGCTCCTATGCTTATTTCATAATTTTACTATATTCTAGACATTTTATCTACAAGAACAGTGGAGACTGACATATAATTTCAGTTTGTTTTATTTATTAGCCTGAATGTCTGAGCCCTTTCTTAGGTCTGGCAATGAACGTGTATGACTGATGTTTTTCATATTTCTACTGAATGGTAGCTGGGTTGGGAATGGACCTTCCTTTTTGTTTTCCCTAACTTATTTATTTTTAATTGAAGTAAAATTGCTTCACAATGTTGTGTTGGCCTCTGCCATACATCAACATGAGTCAGCCATGGGTATACATGTGTCCCCTCCCTCTTTTACCTCCTTGCCACCTCCTCTCCCTTCCCACCCCTCTAGGTTGTTACAGAGCCCTGGTTTGAGTTCCCTGAGTCATACAGCAAATTCCCATTGATTATCTGTTTTACACATTGTAGTGTATATGCTTCCATGTTGTTCTCTCCATTCACCCCACTCTCTCCTTCCTCCCCCCGCCCATGTCCATAAGTCTGTTCTCTATGTCTGTGTCTCCATTGTTGGCCTGTAAATAAGTTTACCAGTACCATCTTTCTAGATTCCATATATATGGATTAATATACATTATTTGTTTTTCTGACTTACTTCATCTGCCTCATTAGAACTGACTCACATGTGTTCCTTTTCATGGCTGAGTAATATTCCACTGAATGTATGTACCACAGTTTCTTTATACATTTATCTGATGATGGACCCTCCTTTTAACTAGACTCAGTTTACTTGTGGTTAGCCCAACCCAAACCTCTTGCCCCTCTGCTGTCTTTTTTATTCTCTCAGTATTTGAGCAGAGAAGGCATGGGGCTGCTTTCTGATATCTTTGGATTCAGTGTTGGCAGAGCCCCAGAATCTGAGTGCTGTAAAAATTTCTGTGGTGTCCTATTTTTGAGCCTTTCATTCACTGTGGCTTTCTTGGCAGAATTCTGGGGGTGGGTGTGAGGCCAGAGCATTATTACATTAAGTGATCTGTGTTTGCTTGGGGACCCTTCCAGATCCCATTTTGTCCTATCACCCATCATCTTATTCAAAGCTTGGCTGATGGTCTCCTCATCTTTGTGAAGTTTCTCTATGAAGGGCTCTTTCTTCCATTCATCAGTACTTGGATCAGGCTCCCAGCTATGGAAGCTATCACAGCTTTCTGCTCACTCTGAAAGGTCCATTTTTCTCTGGAATTTATTTAATTAAGGTAGTTCTTCCTTTCATTCAGTATAATTTTTATATTGTCTGTGTTTTTATTGTTATCCCAGGAGTTGAAGTCCTGTCACATTCTCCTACATCCTGATAAGAAGCAGAAGTCTCTTAAAAAGGTTTTTGATGGGCAACCTAAGGAAAAGTTTGTTCTGAAAAGGATACCGCTCTAATGAGACCTTTTGCTTTTAGTTCTTAGAGCTGGCTTAGAAGAAAGTTATTTTGGAACTCTGTCTCCCACTCTATAAAATTTCTCTCACAGACACACAGTATAGAACACAGACAGGCAGAGAGGATGGTTTGTGACAAACCAGTGCTCTAGCAGACCTCTGGCTCACAGTAACCTTGTGAGGCGAGCAAAGCCAAACATACTCTTCAAGTGAAGAACTGAGGCACAGAAAGGGCAAGTACCTTGTTCCAAATTCAGATGGATAGTGCATGGTATGAAAATAACTGGAATGTAGCTTTATATATTTCCAGTGCAGTATTCTGTTTGTACTCCATGCATTTTGTTGCATCAGTAATACGTGAATATGTTTATATATCCTTATGAAAAATTGGAAAAATACATTTAAAGTAGTTTTCCCTTGTAATTCTAATCTGTGATCCCACTTGTATTCCAGAAGTAACCTCTTCTGTCAGTTTGGTGTATGTCCTTTCACATAATTTTGTTGGCTTTTACATGCTACTAAACTGTCATACCCGGAGAAGGCGATGGCACCCCACTCCAGTGCTCTTGCCTGGCAAATCCCATGGTCGGAGGAGCCTGGGAGGCTGCAGTCCATGGGGTCGCTAGGTGTCGGACACGACTGAGTGACTTCCCTTTCACTTTTCACTTTCATGCATTGGAGAAGGAAATGGCAACCCACTCCAGTGTTCTTGCCTGGAGAATCTCAGGGACGGGGGAGCCTGGTGGGCTGCCGTCTCTGGGGTCGCACAGAGTCGGACACGACTGAAGTGACTTAGCAGCAGCAAACTTTCATACCACAGGGTTTTTAAAATACAAGACCATGCAGGAGATGTTCTGTTATTTTCTGTGTTCACTTAGCAGTCAGTGCTTGGAGATCTTTCCATGTCAGTACATTTAGTACTGCTCACTTTATCATTCCTTTAATAGACACTTTTTTTTTTTTTTTTTTAGCAGATGCAGTTCTAAGCCCTGGGGCACAGCAGAAAATAGATCAAATAACAAAAATCCTTCCATCTTGGAGCTTATATTCTTAAATAGGGGGGAGATAATTTAAAAAATAAGTAAAATTATGAAAACAGGTTAGGATGATAAGGAGGAGCAGTGAGTCTGGGAGATGGCAATGATAATTTGAGTGCTCAGAAAAGACCTCACTTATTAGAGAGCAACTTGGAGAAAAGATCAAGAAGAGATGAGGGAACATACCATGTAAACTGTGGGGGAAGAGCCCTCCAAGTCGAGGTATCAGCACATAGAACATCAGAGCAGCTAGAGCAGAGCAAGTGATGGTCGGGGGAGAGGGTAGTAAGAGGTGAGGTTGGAGAAACAGTGGGAACCAGATCTTACAGAACCTTGTCGGGCCTCATAAGAGAATTGACATTTGCTCTGAGATGGGAACCACTGGGGGGATTTTTTTTCCTAAAAAAAGATGTAATTGACATATATATATATATGAGTTTCAAGTGTACAACATAATGATTCAATATATGTATATATTGTGAAATTATCAGCACAGTAAGTCTAGTTAACATCCATCACCTTACATGAACAATCTTTTTCTTGTTATGAGAACTTTTAAGGTATCTCTTAGCAATTTGCAAATATGCAATATAGTAGTAGTAATTATAGCCATCATGCTGTGCATTATATCCCCCAAACTTCCTTATTTTATCCTTGGGAGTTTGCGGTCTTGACCCAGTTTACTGTTTTGCCCACCTCTCACCCCCTCCCTCTGGCACACCAATCTGTTCTTTATACCTGTGAATTCAGTTTTTCATTTTTAGATTCTATATATAAGTGAGATTCTACAGTATTTTTCTTTCTCTCTTTGATGTACTTCACTTAGCATAAGGCTCTCAAGGTCTGTCCATTCCTTACTTTTTTATAGCTGAATAATAGTTCATGGTGAGCATGTGTATGTATGTGTTTGTGTGTATGTATGTGTGTGTATACACACACACACCACATTTTCTTTATTCATTCATCTGTTTATGGACACTTAGGTTTTTCCATGTCTTTGCTATTGTAAAGTATGCTGCAATGAACATAGGAGTGTGGGTATCTTTTTGACTTAGTACTTTTATTTCCTTTAGATAAATGCCCAGAAGTGGAGTTGTTGGGTCAGAGAGTAGTTCTGTTTTTAATCTTTTGAGGACCTCCACACTGTTTTCCATAGTGGCTGCACCAATTTATATTCCCGCCAACAGGGCACAAGAGTTCCCTTTTCTCCACATCCTCACTAACATTTTATCTCTTGTCTTTTTGATGATGGCCATTGTAACATGTGTGAGGTAATATCTCATTGTTTTTGCGTTTCCCCAGTGACTAATGATGTTGAGCATCTTTTCATGTACCTGTTAGCTTATCTGTATGCCTTCTTTGGAAAAACGTTTATGAGATCCTCTGCCCATTTTTAAATCAGATTTTTGGTGGGGTTTTTGTTGTTGTTGTTCTTTATATATTTTGAATGTTAACTTCTTATCAGATATATGATTTGTATGGAGAGTTTTGAGAGACATGTTCAGACTTAGAGTTTAGCAGGATCACTTGGACTGCTGTGTTGAAAATAAGACTGTAGAGAGGCAAGGGTGGAAGCGGAAAATGATGGTGACTTGGACCAGGGTGGTCATTGTAGAATTCATGAGGAGTAGGCCATTTTTTGATATGGTTTGAAATAAAAGCCAACAGATTTTGTTGAGTGAACAAAAGGTGTTAGAGTAATGAAACTTAACTCCAAAGTTTTTGGCTTGAATAACAGGAAGAATAACAGCCATCATTAAGATGAAAATGACTGTGAGAACAGATTTGATGGGACGATCGAGAGTTTTGTTTTGAACACACTAAGTTTGAGGTATTAGACACGCAAGTGAGATGCCTAGAAGGCAGTGAATATATAAGTCTGGAGTTTAGGAAAGTGCTCTGGGCTGCAGATAGAAATGGGGGCATCGTCAGAATACATATAGATGGCTTGAAAAATCCTGATGCTGGATAATATCACCAAGGGATCTGGTGCAGTTACGGATGAAAAGTCCAAGCATTGTGCCTAGGGACACTCCAGTTTTAGAAGATCAGAGTGATGAATGGGAACTAGAGAATTAGATTGAAGTAGAAGGAAAATTTAGGAAGTGGTATTCTGCAAGCCAAGGAAGAAGGTGGTCCAAGGAGCAGGGAGTACTCAATGGTCTAATGCTGCTGGAAGGTCAAAGACAAGGGCTGAGAATTAATCAGTGGATTTAGCAATGAAGAAGCCATACTGAATCAGACTGTCCAGTATTAGATACTGATGCCTGAATCCCATCTCCACAGATGGATTTAATTGGTCTGAGGTACAGCCTGGACAGCAAGGTTTTTAAAACTCCCCAGGTCATTCTAGTATGCAGCCAAGGTTGAGACCCTACTGTCTTCATTAGCTTCCTCTATTAAATTGTGAAATGGTCTTGTTATCAGAAACAGATGTGGCTGGACTGATTATACACAGAAGTACTTATCTATAGGCTTATTCTTGGATACTTTGGGATGTGAAAATAATAAGCAGATCTGAAAACTGATTATTAACCACTAAAGGGATTAGCTATTTAGCACCTATCTGAAAGTGGCTTTTAAGCTGAAAATCCCTTTGCTTTTCACTTTTTGCAAATGTTTGATTCTTTGTTTTGTTTATCCTTAAAAGACCTTTTGTTGTGAGTAACAGGGGTAAGTTTCAAGTTAATGAAAAAGTTCAAGGGAAATCTTGATGTAATTGATCTAAAGAAAACCAACCAAACAAACTTGGACTGAAATCAATAATTAAGCATTTAAAAGAGTTAAGTACGTTCTTTTCAGAAGCTGAACACCTCAAAAGTTGGCTCATAACAGTTATAGAAATTTTGTGCTACATTAAAGCTTTGTTTTCATTTTCTCACAACAGACTCTAGAAATTATTTAAATGCTCTAGTAAATTTGAGTTGAGTTGGTAGCTGTTGGCTCTTAAAAATTAAAGCATATCATGGGTAGGCTGTTCATCAAGTGATCTAATTCGTAGGCTAGTAAAGTTGGATTCTATGGCCAAAGAGAGGAAGGATTCAATGTATTAGGACAAGACCAAGATAGAAAATAGAGAAAGTCTGAGTTGAAATAGAGGCCTGATTATTGCAGGCTTCCAGAAGGATGTCAAGTGTCTAGATTAGCCCTTCTTAGCCCAGGTTGGGTTCCAAGAGAATTAAGACCTAAGGCATTCATTGTATTAACTGAATAAACTCATACATCCTTAATGGGGCTATGTACCATCCTTGGGAAAATGGAGAAAATAGTCACTCAGATAATCAAATAATTTTCTCTAGGGTTTCTCTAGCAGAACCCCAGTTGAGAAAGGCTGTTTTAGGTACTAATCTGTCTTCTTGGATGGCATAAGTAGTCTTTTGAGGTATGGGTCCTCAGGAAAGAAAGCATAAAAAAGAGCCTGTTGTAAAAATGCCCAGAAATTAAAAAGAATAATCTCTTTATTAGAATAGTTATTAGTAACATAAGCACAGGAACACCTTGTACAAATCTCAGCAGTGATTTTTTGGACAATTTAATGTGTATCTTTCCAGATTTTGTCTCTGCACATAAACTTATGTGTAAGTAGTGTTTACTACAGAGTGGGATTTTGCTATTCATTTAGCTCAGCAATTTTTTTCCCCTTGAGCTATTATGGATGTTCTTCTATATAATTACATATGGATTTGCTTCTCTCCAAGGGTTTTATGATATTCTATAGTTTGGTTGTTAGAAAATATATTTTACCACTCTTCTGTTAATGGATATTTGGATCATTTCCAGTTTTTCTACTATTGTGAACAATGCCATAATAAACATTTGTTCAAAAATTCTTGAAAATATATATGTATATATGTTTCTATTTCTATAGTATAGATTCCAGAAGTAGAATTGTTAAGTCAGAATTATTACCATCCCTTTTTTTATTATATAAATTTCAAATATATTCAAAAGTAGAAGGTAACATAATGAACCCACATTTATTCCTTATCAACCTCAATAATTACCATCACAAGCCAGTTTTGTTTCCCACTCCCACTGACTCCCCCTACCCCAACACTGGGTTAATTATGAAGCAAAGACATGACATTTCAATGATAAATATTTCACCTACAAGATATTGTCCTAAAGATTAAGAACTTTTTGTAAAATATCATCACAGTTATCATACCTAAAAATTAGCAGTAATTCCTTAATATCAGTGTTCAGATTTTCCAAATTGTGTCTTTTTTTTTTTTTTACATTGAGTTTGTTTGACATGATCAAGGCAAAGTCTACACATTGCATTTTGTTGATAAGACTCTTAATTCTTATCAACTTTTCTCCTCTTATTTTTTCTTTTTCTTCTTGTCAAAGAAGCATTTGTCATGTAAAGTTAACAAATTTCTGGATTTTGCTGATCATATCCTTGTGGTATAATTTAGTAAGTCCCTCCGCCACACGCCCCCCAACCCCGCAACTCCTGTAAGTTGGTAGTTAAATCTGGAGGTTTATTTCAGATTCTGGTTTGAATTTTTAATTTTTATTTTATATTGGAGTATAGTTGATTTATAATATCATGTTAGTTTCAGGTTTACAGCAGAGTGAATCAGTACACATATAGCCATTCTTTTTCAGATTCTTTTCCTGTAGAGGTTATTATAGAATGTTGACTAGAGTTCCCTGTGTTGGTTATCTATCCCGTATATAATAGTGTGTGCATATTAATCCAAAGCTCTTATTTATCTCTCCTCCCACCATGTTTCCCCTTTGGTAACCATAAATTTGTTTTCGACATCCGTAAGTCTGTTTCTATTTTGTAAATAAGTTCATTTGAATCATTTTTAAAAATTGAATTCCACATATGAGTAATATCATATGATGCCTGTCTCTTGCTGGCTTACTTCACTTAGTATGATAATCTCCAGGTTCATCCATGTTGCTGCAGAAGGCATCATTTCTTTCTTTTTTATCGCTGAGTAATATTACATAGTACATATATAGCACATCTTCTATATTCATTCCTCTGTTGATGGACATTTAGGTTGCTTCCATGTCTCGGCTATTGTAAATAGTGCTGCAGTGAATATTGGGATACATGTATCTTTTCGAATTGTTTTTCTCTGGATATCTCCCCAGAAGTGGGATTGCTGGATCATGTGGTAGTTCTATTTGTAGTTTTTTAAGGAACCTTCATACTGTTCTCCATGGGGGCTGTACCGATTTACATTCCCACCAACAGGGTAGGAGGGTTCCTTTTTCTTTACACCCTCTCCAACATGTATTGCTTGTAGCTTTTTTTGATTATAGCCGTTCTATCTGCTGTGAGGTGATACCTCATTGTAGTTTTGATTTGTATTTTTCTGATAATGAATGATTTTGAGCATATTTTCATGTGCTTTTTTCACCATCTATCTGTTCTTTGGAGAAATGTCTATTTAGGTTGGTTTGATTTTTTTCAAGACTACTTAATAGTTGATTGTGTACTTCATCTGTTTTTTCTTTTTGTGATGATAGTGGCCCTTGATGATCATTTCCTAGATCCATTATTTGGTTAGAAGTTGTAAAATAGTGATATTTGAATTTTATAATTAATTCCTGAGTTAGTAGCACAAATACTTTATTTATGAAGAGAAATTTTCCCTCATCAATGACTTGATTACAGTTTGTATGGGAAAAGGAAGCTGTATGCTTAATTTCGTCTGGGTCATTTTTCAAAAACAGTGAATTGGTTTGTTAGCATCCTCTAAGAGTGACCAGTGAGGTTTTATAAGATCTTTATGAACTCATAATTTCAGTGATAATTAATGTATTTCAATGCTTTATAGTTATTTTTCTTCTTAATGCTCAAATTGTCCCCTCTTTAGCCAAAAGCTTTCAAGTTGGCTCCTGAGTCTTTGATAAGAGTTTAGTAGCTTCTTTGTTTCTTTGTGGGTTAAGATGTTCCAGGATCGTCTTAGACATATGTTGAATCAGTGATTCTTTCACGGAGTCCTGGTTTCTTTAGTGAGAGATGAAGTTTACGGATCCCAGTCAGGGCTTGAAGGTTCTTGTTGCTACTGAGTCGGTCATTGCTTTGGACCTTTTTGGTAGATAGAACTGGGGAGACCACCTCATGAATTCCTACCGATATTCCAATTCAAATTTAGGACTATAGGATTTTTGCTTCTTTGATTTTGTATTTATTTCTCCTATGCCAAAAATTCTGGTTCTTAATGATACTAAATTAATATTTTTGTATTCTTTTTCAAAACACCAGTACTGTCTCATCACCTGGACTTACCAGGTGGCTCAGTGGTAAAGAATCTGCCTGCCAATGCAGGAGACACAGGTTTGACCCCTGGGTTGGGATGATCCCCTAGAGGAGGAAATGGCAACCCACTCCAGTATTCTTGCCTGGGAAATTCCATAGGCAGAGGAGCCTGGCAAAGAGTCAGACACGACTGAGCACACACATATACTATTATCACTTACATAGTATTCAGATCAGATTACATAGATTACATAGATTCAGATCAGATCAGATCAGTCGCTCAGTCGTGTCCAACTCTTTGCGACCCCATGAATCGCAGCACGCCAGGCCTCCCTGTCCATCACCAACTCCCGGAGTTCACTCAGACTCATGTCCATTGAGTCAGTGATGCCATCCAGCCATCTCATCCTCTGTCGTCCCCTTCTCCTCCTGCCCCCAATCCCTCCCAGCATCAGAGTCTTTTCCAATGAGTCAACTCTTCCCATGAGGTGGCCAAAGTACTGGAGTTTCAGCTTTAGCATCATGCCTTCCAAAGAAATCCCAGGGCTGATCTCCTTCAGAATGGACTGGTTGGATCTCCTTGCAGTCCAAGGGACTCTCAAGAGTCTTCTCCAACACCACAGTTCCAAAGCATCAATTCTTCGGCACTCAGCCTTCTTCACAGTCCAACTCTCACATCCATACATGACCACAGGAAAAACCATAGTGTTGACTAGACGGACCTTTGTTGGCAAAGTAATGTCTCTGCTTTTGAATATGCTATCTAGGTTGGTCATAACTTTCCTTCCAAGGAGTAAGCGTCTTTTAATTTCATGGCTGCAGTCACCATCTGTGGTGATTTTGGAGCCCAGAAAAATAAAGTCTGCCACTGTTACCACTGTTTCCCCATCTATTTCCCATGAAGTGATGGGACCGGATGCCATGATCTTGGTTTCCGAATGTTGAGCTTTAAGCCAACTTTTTCACTCTCCACTTTCACTTTCATCAAGAGGCTTTTGAGTTCCTCTTCACTTTCTTCCATAAGGGTGGTGTCATCTCCGTATCTGAGGTTATTGATATTTCTCCCGGCAATCTTGATTCCAGCTTGTGTTTCTTCCAGTCCATCGTTTCTCATGATGTACTCTGCATATAAGTTAAATAAACAGGGTGACAATATACAGCCTTGACGTACTCCTTTTCGTATTTGGAACCAGTCTGTTGTTCCATGTCCAGTTCTAACTGTTGCTTCCTGACCTGCATACAGATTTCTCAAGAGGCAGGTCAGGTGGTCTGGTATTCCCATCTCTTTCAGAATTTTCCACAGTTTATTGTGATCCACACAGTCAAAGGCTTTGGTATAGTCAATAAAGCAGAAATAGATGTTTTTCTGGAACTCTCTTGCTTTTTCCGTGATCCAGCAGATGTTGGCAATTGGATCTCTGGTTCCTCTGCCTTTTCTAAAACCAGCTTGAACATCAGGAAGTTCACGGTTCACATATTGCTGAAGCCTGGCTTGGAGAATTTTGAGCATTACTTTGCTAGCATGTGACATGAGTGCAATTGTGTGGTAGTTTGAGCATTCTTTGGCATTGCCTTTCTTTGGGATTGGAATGAAAACTGACCTTTTCCAGTCCTGTGGCCACTGCTGAGTTTTCCAAATTTGCTGGCGTATTTCGTGCAGCACTTTCACAGCATCATCATTCAGGATTTGGAATAGCTCAACTGGAATTCCATCACCTCCACTAGCTTTGTTCGTAGCATTGCTTCCTAAGGCCCACTTGACTTCACAGTCCAGGATGTCTGGCTCTAGGTGAGGGATCACACCATCGTGACTATCTGTGTCATGAAGATCTTTTTTGGACAGTTCTTCTGTGTATTCTCACCACCTCTTCTTAATATCATCTGCTTCTGTTAGGAAGCATTTCTGTCCTTTATTGAGCCCATCTTTACATGAAATGTTCCCTTGGTATCTCTCATTTTCTTGAAGAGATCTCTAGCCTTTCCCATTCTATTGTTTTCCTCTTTTTCTTTGCATTGATCAGTGAGGAAAGCTTATCTTACCTCTCCTTGTTATTCTTTGGAACTCTGCATTCAGATGTTTATATCTTTCCTTTTCTCCTTTGCTTTTCGCTTCTCTTCTTTTCACAGCTATTTGTAAGGCCTCCGCAAACAGCCATTTTGCTTTTTTGCATTTCTTTTCCATGGGGATGGTCTTGATTCCTGTCTCCTGTACAATGTCACGAACCTCATTCCATAGTTCATCAGGCACTCTATCTATCAGATCTAGGCCCTTAAATCTATTTCTCACATCCACTGTATAATCATAAGGGATTTGATTTAGGTCATACCTGAATGGTCTAGTGGTTTTCCCTACTTTCTTCAATTTAAGTCTGAATTTGGCAATAAGGAGTTCATGGTCTGAGCCACAGTCAGCTCCTGGTCTTGTTTTTGCTGACTGTATAGAGCTTCTTATCTTTTTCTGCAAAGAATATAATCAATCTGATTTTGGTGTTGACCATCTGGTAATGTCCATGTGTAGAGTCTTCTCTTGTGTTGTTGGAAGAGGGTGTTTGTTAATGACCAGTGCATTTTCTTGGCAAAACTCTATTAGCCTTTGCCCTGCTTCATTCTGTATTCCAAGGCCAAATAGTATGATTACTGGAAACTATATAAGATTTCTTTGCATTTATATTTTTTCCTTAGGTTATATCCTCTTAGGAAAATACAATTGGATTGTTGTGTTTGTAAATCATGTGATAAATTAGTTTCTCTTTTGTGGGTAAGCTGTCAACCAGATGCATAAGTTCATTTGTTTTGCCCCAGCCACAAATTCAGATAGTATGTTCATTAGCAAACTCTCTTTTTCGGCAAAATTTTAAGAATTGTCTCATTTTTAAAAAGAATCATGTAAAAATCTTATGTAGTTTCAAAGCCAAATTCCAAGATGTATTAATGGAACTTTCTATCTGTCTCTGCCCCCTTCATCATGTTTTTTTTTTTTTTTTCCCCTCAACCTATCAGTAGCCATTTTTCTTCCCTTTTTATTTTCCATTTTGAAGAAATGAAAGGAGATACATTTATTGTTCACATCCCCTCCTTTTTAAATAAAAAGGTAGCATTCTCTGCACAGTATTCAACACCTTGCTCTCTTGTCTTAACAGGATGTTCTGGAGACTTCTCCATAGCAGTATTACATAGAAGTTGCTTCATTTCTTTTTAGAAATGTTTAATATTTTATATTATAATATGAATAGCATTAACCATCATTGACTTACTCAGTCCTCACTACTGATGGACTGTGCTTCCAAACCTTCATAGGAACACTTTTAATATTTCACAGCCACAAACTCAAGATATTTTGTGGCAAAAAAAATGTAACAGCTGTCTAAGGAATCCATTTCTTGTGTATAAAATGAGAATTTTACCATACAATGTACTAATAAAGAAGACTGTGATCTGTGAATATATAAATAATTTCTGATTCTGATGAGTATAACAGGAATTACTGGTGGGGCCATTCCATGTTTGAGGATGGCAAGACATTTCAGGTCAAGAAATGCCCAGATATATTTCTAAATTCATCTTGGCTTTCTGAATTTGGGGACCCTGCCACTTTTCCAAAGGAACCTTGTGTCAGACTATCTCATCCTCATGATTCAGGCTTAGCTTCTGAAATCTTTACTCTCCATCCAGCAACAGGAGGATGCCATATTATTTTTTTTCTGTCTTTCCAAATACATTGATCTGCATACACTTTCATCCACAGTCTAGGTCTAACTTAGAAAAGATCAGGTAAAGGACTGAGTATGATTTAATGAGACTTACTGGTGTGAATCTTAAGCACTTGTTTCATTTGAATATGAAAAATGAAAGATAATTAAAATTTTTTTCCTGTTAAAGTACAGCATCCTTGCACCAGCCTTTCACAGAATGAATGCATATATAGATATAGACATAGATATGTACACTCTGTGTCTTGAGTCAGACGTTTGTCATCTTATCACTGAATCTTTCAGGAGAAACAGCGCAGGTGATCGTGAGAAGGCCCTGCAGGTCATGCTCCAGGTTCTGCAGAGCTGTGACCACCCGGCCCCTGACATGTTCTGCCTCTGTGGGAGGATCTACAAGGACGTCTTCTTAGATTCAGACTGCAAAGATGATGCCAGCAGAGACAGCGCCATTGAATGGTAAACCAGCCGCCTTCGTCAGTAACACATGCATCTTTGCAAAGAATAGAATTACACAAGTTCAGGGTCCAGGTCTTTTCCCTACATATGTGTATCTGCCTGTTTGCTGGCAGTAAGAAAGATGCCATACACATGGTCTGGGAATTTCCAGATTCTTTTTTCCAAAAGGAAACCATTAGAAACAGCATTTTCTGCTGGTGACACTCTTCTCACAAGTTCATGCATTTATAGGGGCAAGGAAGCTCAGCACCCTCCTTCCCAGCTCCTCCTTCCAGAACCTTGTTCCACCACCATCATGGCATTATCCTTTCAGTGAGCTGTTCATTTCTTATTCATTTATTCATTCAACAAATGTTTTCTGAGGGTTTACTGCATGTCAGGAACTCTTCTACATGATAGGGATAAACAGCAGATCTGAAGCCACACCTTAATGGACCTTGCATTGCTGGTAAGGAAAGTCAGACAAACAAATACAGTAAAATAGAATATCAGCTAATGGTGAGGGCTTTGGGGAAAAGTTAATCAGGGACAAGGGAAGGGAGGGTTGGGAGTTGTCAGCAGTTTTATATAGGATGCTCAGTGAAAGTGAATAAAGTGTAGGTGGTGAGGGAATGAGCCTTGCAGATAACTGTGTTCCAAAAGTGGGGTGGGGGACAGCAAGAACAAGAGCTGAGGGGGGTCTCCTCAGCAAAGACCCTGAGGAGGAAGCATGCCGAGTATGTACAAGGATGATGAGGCAGGAGCGAGGAAGAGAGTGGCAGGAAATGCAAAAGAAGACTGTTTTACTCAGAGTGAGATGATGCAGTGCTGGAATGTTCTGAGCAGAGGAGTGACAAAATCTGAGCTGCATTTTAACCAGAAGACTCTCATGGTTATGCAAAGAATACATGTTAGGGGGTGTGTCAGCTATCATTTACTGCATAACAAGCATCTCCAAAACCTAGTGGCTTAACACAAGGGTTTATGATTTCTCATGGTTCTGTGGATTGCCCAGGCAGTTCCTCTGTCGATTCTAGTCCTGAAGTGCTGAACTCATCCCTAAGGTTGTAGTCATCTGGAGAGTCAGCAGGGTTGAAAGGTCCAGGATACTCACATGTAACAGCTGGTGCCAGCTGTTGGTGGGAGCCTCCATTCTCTAGCAGTGGTTTTAGTACTGCAAGACCAACTCCCTTACATGGTGGACAGCATTCTAACAGAGTGAATGTGGAAACCAGAAAGCTTCTCAAGGCTCAGGAACTCTCACAAAAGTTCTGCCACATGTTCTTGATCAAAGCCAACCACATGGTCAGCCCAGATTCAAAGAGGTGGAGACACAGATTCCACCTGTGAGAGGGAAACATGACAAAGGCATGTGCTTAGTGGTTTGGCAGGGGTTGTGGTTATTAAGTAACCTACCACGTGGATGAGGGCTGACACAGAACAGTTAGAACCTTAGAGAAAAGCTGATGGTAGCTTGAACCAGGGTAGTAATGATGAAAACAGTGAGATGTCAGAACCTGGGTGTATTTGAGATAAGAGCGCACAGCCTACATCATCCATTTCCATCGCAAGAGCTTTTGGTACCGCTGTTTGGTCTCATTTCATTCTGACTGCTCCCTTTCCCCCTCCTCTTTGCTTTCCTTCTATACAGATTGGACTCTGTCCTCTCCCCTCTTCTCTCCATCTACGCTGTTCCCTGGTAATCCCAGTCACTCCCACACTTTGGACTATAGTCAGTCTCCAGCCCAGCCCCTATCCTAAGCTTTGGCCCCACATTGCCCCACTCTTTGCTTACCTATTCTTTCAAGCTGGTGCTGGTATTCAAGACTCAACATATCTAAGACTGAGTTATTCCCTCCTCTCCATAAGGGATGGCTTCCATTGTCTTGCTCTCTTACCACCATTGTTTAGCCATCTCCGCATGCACATTTGCTTAATGTTTGGTGACCTTCACTTACTTATCTCCCCATACAGTCATTTCCCAATTCCAGCCCTTCTGTGAGTCTTCGCTTCCTCCCTAACCATCCTTTCCCATCAATACCGCCCTCAGTTGGTGCCATTTTTTTTTTTTAACTTTCTTGCCAGGAATGTTCTTACAGTATCTCAGGTAGGTTCTCTGCTTGGTGTCTGTAAAGTGAATCCTTCATAGATTAATAGCTTACTTTTCCTGAAGCTCAAAGACCCGAAATACCTCTCCACTCCCTACTAAATACAACTTCAAACTCGTAGATCACTGTTCTGGGTGCTCTGCAGACTTTCTCCAGCCTGCCCCTACCCCTGTTTCTCACTACTTGATATATGTCCACATAAACTGGAGTTCCTTAGGAGCTCCCCAAACTCCCATCTCTGCTCCTGCCATTTTCTGTCTGGGGATTCCCTTTCTAAATCGCTGCTGTTACAATTCTGTCCATCTTCATGCCACATCTCAAGCCTCTCTGTCTCCTGTGAGTCCCTCTAGATGGATTTGTGTGGTTTTAGGTTATTTGCCACACTCATGAAAATTAGTATTTTCACTAATTGTGTGTAGATCTTACCTCTTTCATGGTATAGGTTCTTAGAGGGTGGGGATCTTCTTTTAGTCTTAGTTAATCCCCAGTAGCACCCAGTGCACTGCATGGTCAAGAGGAATCATTCGGGGTGTTGAAGGGAAGGGAAACGGAGGAAAATAATTGGCAGGGGCAAAATAAGAAGCTGTGGTCCCACCACCGTGGCCAGGAATTCAACCCCCAGGTCAGGAAATGATGGCCTGTGGCTCCTTCAAGGAAGTCATCAGAGCCCTCTCCATGCAGTTCGGAAGGTAGTGCTGTGGGTATAGGAGCATGTGAAGCTTGATTTTCTGGTCAAGGCATGCTGGCTCTGGTGAGGCCATGGGGATCGTCTCTCTCTCAGAGATGTGGAACGTGAGGCCCAGGGAGGCAGGGGGCCAGTCCAAGGTCATGGGGCTGGACAGACACAAGCCTGGGACTGCAGTCTTGACTCCAAATTAGAGACTTGTATGTCCCCAAGCTGGGCCTGTTTGATTTGTGGATAAGAAACAGAGAAATCACCCCCTCTGCCCTCTTCCCAGATAGCTTTCTATAATAAAAGAAAATGGAAAAAAAAGTCACATATAGTAGGATATGGAATTTAAAATCCCCAAAACATACCAGGAGTAGGAGGGAAAGAAGGTTCAATTTTATTGGAATTTTGTTGACTGGGGTTGGAAGAACTTTCTTGATGTCCTCCGCTCCACTTGAGGGTACTTGTATCATGCCACAAAGTTCACAGAATCAGATTTTAACTGATTTCATGACATGATCAGATTTAACCGATAGGTTCTCCCTTTCACAATGAATGTTTTGTTGGTGTTGAATCCTCCTGTTGTCACATGAGTGATAAAATCACTCCTGGTTTACAAAAAGACATTTTTGTGTCATTACTTCATTGGTCAGATTCTTTTTTCCCTGATGTTGATATTCATACTTGATCATGGAAGAGAAATACATTTTTTATGTGTAGACAAAGGATAAATAAGAAAATTTTAAATGGCATGGTGAACCTTTCAGTGTAAAAATGGCACTCACAGTTTAGGGTCTTGTTCTTTATCCTAATGTAAACCATCACTGCCCCTTCTCTCACTTTATGCCACTGCTCTTTGGGATCCAACATTTTGGCAGAACTGCTTCTTACATGAAAAAATAATTCCATTTTGTGATACAAACAAACAGACGGCCTACAGAGAAAGGGCCTATACCTGTTGAGATTTCCATGAAATAAAAAATGCTCAGTGTGCAAATGGAGTATAACTTTAAAAATGGTATGTTGACATTGTGGCTCACTTTAAGGGGTAGAATTATAATAGATTTTAAATTTCTTTTGTACACTTTAATGTACTTTCTTATTTTATACAATGACCACAGCTTTTCTCTAAAAGCTATAAATCTGATGAGGAAAGATTTTAAAACTCCCTAGGCAATGGCACTCCACTCCAGTACTCTTGCCTGGAAAGTCCCATGGACGGAGGAGCCTGGTAGGCTGCAGTCCCTGGGGTCGCAAAGAGTCGGACACGACTGAGCGACTTCAGTGTCACTTTTCACTTTCACGCGTTGGAGAAGTTAATAGCAACCCACTCCAGTGTTCTTGCCTGGAGAATCCCAGGGACGGGGGAGCCCGGTGAGCTGCTGTCTATGGGTTCACACAGAGTCGGACACGACTGAAGCGACTTAGCAGCAGCAGCAGCAGCAGCAGTGCTATTGTGTTGCTATTATGACATTTTTAAGAAGCTATCTGATTGGTGCATGTAGCTATCTGTAAAGATGGGCAGGGAGGGGCAAAGAGTTGGAAAACAAATTAGAACAGTAAAACTTTTCATGAGAAGGTTGATATGTGCTATTATTTACACTTTTTTCTTCTATTATAATAAGCTGATATAAAGGGAGTTTTGGTGCTTCTATAATTACAGGTATCGCAAAGGGTTTGCGCTCCAGCCATCTCTTTATTCAGGAATCAACCTTGCGGTATTGCTGATAGTTGCTGGACAACAATTTGAAACTTCCATGGAACTGAGGAAAATAGGTAAAGCTGTTCATGACCACACATGTTGATATGCTTTGACAACACAAGTCCAGCATTCAAAATTCTGCTCAAATAACCAGCATTAGGGGACTTCCCTGGTGGCTCAGTGGTAAAGAATCTGCCTGCCAATGAAGGAGATGTGAGTTTGACCTCTGGGTTGGGAACATCCCCTGGAGAAGGAAATGACAACCCACTCCAATATTCTTGCCTTGGAAATTCCATGGACAGAGGAACCTGGCGGGCTACAGTCCGTGGAGTCGCAAGAGTCAAACAGAACTTAGCGACTAAACAACAACAAAAACAACCAGCATTATATCGCAAAGGGAACAGTTACTCTCTGATAGCACACATGAGGCTGCAGCCCAAATACAATGCCCAGTTTCTCCTCTATCTAAAGGCTTACATGTTATGATAGAAACTAGGAAGATTTGTCTTAACTTTATCTAAAATTCAAATTATTCAGGTGTCCGGCTGAACAGTTTGTTGGGAAGAAAAGGGAGCTTGGAGAAAATGAACAGCTACTGGGATGTAGGTCAGTTCTTCAGTGTCAGCATGTTGGCCAGTGATGTGGGGAAGGCTGTCCAGGCAGCAGAGAGGTTGTTCAGACTGAAACCTCCCGTCTGGTGAGTCACGCCTATGCATTTTTATCACCCATGTCAATATCCAGTCTTGTTCTGAAAAGTTAACCCAGGAGGAAAAGGTGTGAATGCAAAAAACAATAACAACTGCTGTGTTTTTCCTTCTGACTTCTTCATTAAAGCAAAGTTAAGGCAGAAAGGCTCACTTGGTTTTATGTGAAGGGAGGGAAAAACAGACAGACCCCCCGCATAGAATATATCCTTACATGCTATGTCTCCAAGACAAAATCTCAGTCCCGTTAGTTTTTTCAGATCATGTAGGTTCTCAAGAGCAGAACATTCTTGGGTACCAGTCCATATTGTGCATTTGTGAGAAAGCAGATAGTAAAGCTCAAAGTACACCAAGTAAATTATTTTCATCACAAATGAAAGCGAACTAAAACACCCTTCATAGATATGGTCAGGAAAATGGAGGCCCAGCAGTGCCTCTAGTTAGCTCACTATGCAGCCATTAAAATGTGCAAGAAAGAATGCTTGGAGACATGGAAATGTGTTCATGGTTTATCACTGAATAAGAAAAGCCAGATGCAGCATGTATTTTTTTCTATCAGTGACATTATCAGAATCACCTGTGTTGATTAAAACAGATTGCCAGGCCTAACCCTTAGGATTTCTGGTTCAGAGGGTAGGGTAGGGCCTGAGAATTTGCATTTAGAAATTACAAGCTAAAAAAAAGAAATTACAAGCTGACGCTGCTGGCCTGGGGGCCACACTTTGAGAACTACTGTTGTATATGGACTCATTTTCATTAAAAACCTCTGTTTCATGTGACTTGGAGGAGGGTCTGGGAGAGTTGGGCAATAGTTGATTTCCCAATAGACACCGCTAGAAACGTGGTTCTGCCATTGATTGCTATAGTCTCATAAAATCAATAGAGCTCAGCAGATATTTGTATAATGAATAAATGATGAGTCATGAATTTTCCCAAAAATATTGATAGTGGTTGTCTTAGGGAGGTAGCCGATGAAGAAGTTTTGAATCTGCTTTTTAAATCTGTCCTCTGATTTGTCTAAAATGCATTTGGATCACTTACATAATTAAAACATTTTTGTTCCTAATAGTCCATGTTTGTCTGTCCTCTTCTGTGTCTCCTCTCAGTGGGCCAGTCTGGACTCTAGGGGATAGGAATTTCAGTGGCCATACCTAGGGTTGACTGTGTTTCCTCCTCATCTAGAGGACTTAAATTTGATCCTGAAACCCTATGAACTTGCAAGTTTTCTGAGGCTGAGAGAACACAGAGGTAGGCTGAGCTTGCAGCTCTCCTGGAGTGGCCGCTATTTGAAGCACTCTAATGTTACGGTGTATTGCTGCATCTGTGGCAGACAGAGCTGACTCTCTGGAGATGAGCTCTGAGGCTTGAATACATTCCCATTACATCAGAACCTGGACTGACTTACAGTGTTCATACCTATTGTGTGTTCAAGACCACCCTGAGGTTCATGATTTGCTCAAAGAATTCATAGAATTCAGAAAAGCTGTTATACCTGTGGCAGTGGTTTATTGCAGGGATACAGATTAGAATCAGCAAAGACAAGAGGCACTTAGGGCAGAGCTCAGGGGAGACCAAGAACAGGCTTCCAGTTGCCCTCTTCCAGTGGAGTTGTATGTAGTTGTTGTTACTTTAGTTGCTAAGTCGCCTCTGACTCTTTGCTACCCCAGGGACTGTAGCCCACCAGGCTCCTCTGTCCATGGGATTTCCCAGGCAAGAATACTGGAGTGGGTTGTCATTTCCTTCTCCAGGAGATCTTCCTGGCCCAGGAGTTGAACCCACATCTCCTGCATTGGCAGGTAGATTCTTCACTGCTGAGCCACCAGGAAAGCCCAGTGGAGTCATGTGGACAGTGCTTAACTCTCCCAGCAGTGATGTATGACAACGTGTACAAAGTATTGTTGACCAGGGAAGCTCACTGAGCCTTGTTATCCAGGGTTTTATTAATTGTTTTAAAAAATAACTTAAAAAAAATTATTTTATTTATTTTAATATTACTTTATTTTGAATATTAATTATTTGAAATTAACTTTATTTGAATATTAATTTTATTTTTTAAATGTATTGAATGCTACTCCATTTTCCAGTCACTGTTTATTACATGCTATTTATTTTTATTTTTTAATATAAATTTGTTTATTTTAATTGGAGGCTAATTACAAATATTGTATTGGGTTTGCCATACATTGACATGAATCTGCCACAGGTGTACATTTATTTTTGATAGTGCTGGATCTTCATTGCTGTGCGAATTCTTCCCTAGTTGCGGTGAGTGAGGGCTACTCTCTAGTTGCAGTGCACCGGGTTCTGTTGTGGAACTCAGGCTCTAGGCTCACGGGCTTCAGTAGTTGTGGTTCCTGGGCTCTAGCACACAGGCTCAGTAGCTGTGAAGCATGGCCTTAGTTGCTCCTTGGCATGTGGGCTTCCCACACCAGGAATCAAACCTGTGTCTCAGTTTTGATCCTGTGTAAAGAATCTGCAGGGGCAAACATGCAAATTCTTTACTACTGAGCCACCAGGGAAGTCCCAGGGTTTTTACTGAGAATCAGTTATGTAGGCATGAAGCATGCAGGTAGCTGACCTGAGTCCCCAGCCTCTCCAGAGATCACACTGATACAACATGGCCTAAGGCCTCCACCGTGAATCATAATGTTAGTGTAGACTAGCTGACCTGGCACAAGGCCTAAGGTGGACAAAGACTCTTATCAGGCAGGACATCCCAAGGGCTTAGAACTGATGCTTCAGAAGTCAATCAAAGGCCAGACCTTTCTCTGGAATATGTAGTTGGAAACCCAGGCCTGCCAAATTAATCCTTTACAACACTGTACCTTCCCAGGATAGCTCCAGACTTTATCCTCAAAGGGCAAAATAATGCTCTGATACTATCAGTGTAACCACCTCACCTCAACCCCATTCCCTACCAGAGAGGAGACCACCGCTGCCTGGCACCTATGTTTAAAAAGTTCAGTTTGCCTAAAGATAGTAAAGATGTGGTGAGACTGAAGACCTCATAAATTAAAGATCCACCAGGTCAGATTTGATTTTTTTTTTTTTTTAGAGAGACCTTGAATTTAATATTAGTGATGGCCAGAGGTCAAAGAGGAAATAGGGTAGGAAGGAAACTGGCCTGGCTATAGAAGAGAAACATAAGGGATCCTTTCAGATGGAAATTTCTTCTGTCTTGACTGTGTCGATGTCAATATCCTGATTGTGATACTGTTCTAGAATTTTGCATGATGTTACGATTGGTATAAACCAGGCCAAGGATACATGGGATCTCTCTGTATTGTTTCTTACAACTATATATAAATCTATAATTGTCTTGTTCGAAAAGAAAAAGACACTGAGTTTGAAATTTTGTCATTTTGCAGTTCCTTTGAACTTCAAACCACTTGCTCTTGTTAATTAAGATAGCAAATGTTTGCCAGTCTTTGTGCTTTGAACAAGATGTACCAAAATTGAGTTCTAGCCCAATGTTAGTAAAAAGACATGTTCTATGATTTTGTTGGACAAGCTTATTTTGCTCCATTTGGGTTTCTTGTAATTAAGTATGTGGCTGCCAAATGATTAAGAAGTACCCGCTATGCAATATGAATTTAAGAAATAAAGCTTTGGTGAAACTTCTTTTAAAGGGAGGAGGATTGAATACTGTTTCCTTGGAAATCTAATTTATTGGTATTTGTGGTCTTTCCAGGTACCTGCGGTCATTAGTTCAGAACTTGTTGTTAATTCAGCGTTTCAAGAAACCCCTTATTGAACATTCACCCAGGCAAGAACGGCTGAACTTCTGGCTAGATATAATTTTTGAGGCAACAAATGAAGTTACTAATGGACTCAGATTTCCAGTAAGAAACGCTAAATCTTGAAGATAAAATAAAAAAGAAAGTGGGATTGGTACTGTCAAATTATTGAATACTCTGAAAGGAAGAAAACTTTAGAATAATTGAAAATGTTAAGAGATTCATCAATCTTATGCAAAGTCAGCCAGTGAGAGATCAACTCACTAGAAAAGGTTGGCTATATCCTTTAAAATAGTGGTTCTCAACTAGGAGTGATTTTTGTCCCCAGAGGGCTTTTGGCAATGTCTAGAGACAGTTTGGTTGTCATGGCTGTGGGGAAGGTTTTGCGACTGGCAGCTAGTGGGGTGGAGGCCAAGGATGCCACTAAACCTCCCACAAAGATGACACAGCTTCCTGCCCCCAACACACAATTACCCAGCCCCAAATGTCCATAGTGTTGCAGGGGAGAAACTCAATTCCACAACAATGCAGCACTAATAGTACAATTTTGAAGTTTTACTGCTCCTCTCCTCCTCTCCCTCAGCACAATAAAATGTAACTCATGGACTCTCACTTCATCCTGCGTCCTCTTGCATTTTTTGCAGACTTGGGTACCTACCTGTGGATCCTCCAGTTTGCTTCCTCATTTCTCTCAGAAACTGTAGCCTTCCTTGTTCTTCTCTGTTACCTCCTTGGGCAAGCTGTTCTTGGCCATAATAAACAATGTTATCTAATAAACAAGTGTCCCCCACCCCACCATTATTCTTCCTTATTTTCTATATGTTCCCTTATTACATATACACCAGTAGGTGCTCAGAGAGGGTCTGTGGAATCCGTCCAGAGCTCCCCACTTGCTCACTGGGCAGGGTGAGCTCTGTGACATGTTCCCGTGCATCACAAGAATCTGTTCTCTTCTTTTAGGTGCTGGTGATAGAACCAACCAAAGTCTACCAGCCTTCTTATGTCTCCATAAACAGCGAAGCTGAGGAGAGGACCGTTTCTCTGTGGCATGTCTCACCCACGGAAATGGTAAGAGAACAATCATAAACAGCTCTCTGTTTATTCTGTATCATCTAGTTAAAAATTCAGTTTTCATGTAGGAGAGTTAACTATATTGTAGTACTTGAAAGAACAGGCACCTGTGCTTAACTTCTGAGTGACAGAAGTATATCAGAGAGTGTAATCACAGTTGGAAAAAGGAAGCAAGATATATATAAATGTGCGTGTGTGTGTAAGTATTTGTATTATATGGTACCCATATGTGTATATGTGTGTATATATATGAATGAATGCAAGCTTGTTGATAAAGAAGTTAAAACACGAGGACGTGGATAAGGAATAAAGTAAAAATCCCTTCAGATCCCCCAAACCTGTTCTGTATTCCAGCCAGTGATGATTTGATGGATGTCCATGTATGCTTTTCTCTAAGCTCAGTTATATATGTATACTGTGTGTACATATATCCGTTATATACATAATATACATATAGACAGCATGAGAAGCATTTTCATTAAAGTGAGATCACATGGTGAGATTTGTTACTTTGCAGCTTACCCTTTTTAAGTGATGCATACACCATGGAAAGTTTTCATATGGCACACAGTGATCCACCTGATCTTTTAAAATGTAAAATCCCCTATATTCCCATGTCACAGTGGTGCATTTCTGAGTATTCATGAGCCATAGTTTATTTTACCACTTTGCTGCTAATGCACACTTAGGTTTCAATTTTGCATTCTAGCCTATTGTAAATACACTGGTGCACATCCTGGCAGTTACATCCTACCATGCACATGTAGATTTTTCAGGAGCAAAGAGTCAAAGAATTGGACCTGCTGGATTCAAGACTACATATGTTTAAAATTCAATAGCTACTGTCCAACTTGTACCATTCCAGTTCATACTCAACACCAACAATGCAGGAGAGAAAACATTTTCATTGCCCCTTAAAGATATAACACAAATGCTGGGCCAGGCCTCATGTTTTGTTTCATGAGGTATATTTTCATCTCTATGTGTCCAAAGTACTTCATCACAGTTTTTCTTTAATTAAATATTTTGTAGTAATAAGTAGCAGCTTTGATAAGCTCATTAGATAGATCTGTTTTCTGTCTTTGTTTCCATAGAGTAGGGGGAGAGTTCTGCCTTCAAGTTGACAAAGAAGGATTTTTACCCCGCTGGAAATAAGAGTGTGAGCAATTATGTCTTAATAGTTTAATAAAAGCTGTATCTTCAAAAATAGAACATCAGAAAATAAGAGTTTCAAAATCATACTACAAACTCTATCAGAAATAGTCGTGATACAACAACTTTCCATTGTTCAGTGGGTATAAAGTTTTAGTTATGCTAGATAAATAAGTCACAGAGAGCTGCCATACAACACAGTGGCTATAATTAACAGTATGGGGTTGCACACTTCCAAATTTGTAAATATCATGTTGTGTGGTCTTACCACACACACACACATAAATAAAAACACCCCCAAAGCCCTACTCATGTTCCCTCCTCTCCAGGTTCAACTGCCAGGAAGCCCCCTCTCCTCGATGTTGGGATTCTTGTACTAGATACCAACCTTGCTGATATTCTTTGTGTCATTGATGCCACTGTGATACAGGAGAATTTTAAAAATTCTGATCTGTAATCTCACTATTCCATTGATAGAGGTAGCAAAACACCTCGTATTTTTAAATTAATATTTTATTGGAATATAGTTGATTTACAATGTTGTGTTAGTTGCAGGTGTACAGCACAGTGAATCTGTTGTACATACAGATATGTCCACGCTTTTTTAGATTCTTTTCCCATATAGGCCATCACAGAGTATTGAGTAGAGTTCCATGTGCTATTCTGCTGCTGCTGCTGCTGCTGCTAAGTCGCTTCAGTCGTGTCTGACTCTGTGCGACCCCATAGACGGCAGCCCAACAGGCTCCCCCATCCTTGGGATTCTCCAGGCAAGAACACTGGAGTGGGTCACATGCTGTTCAGTAGGGCCTTATTAGTTACCTGTTTTATATATAGTAGTGTATATGTGTCAATCCAGTCTTCCAATTTATCTCTCCTTCCCCCTTACCCCTCAATAACCATAAGTTTATTTTCTACATATGTAACTCTATTTCTATTTGGCAGATAAGTTCATTTATAGCCTGTTTTTATAGTCCACATATGAGTGATATATATTTGTCTTTCTCTGTCTGACTTACTTCACTCAGTATTACAATCTCCAGGTCCATATTGCTGCAAATGGCATTATTGCATTCTTTTTAATGGCTGAGTCGTATTCCATTGTATATGTGTACTGCATCTTCTTTGTCTATTCCTCTGTTGATGAACATTTAGGTGGCTTCCATGTCCTAGATATGATAAACAGTGCTGCAGTGAACATTGAGGTGCATGTGTCTTTTTTTTAATTAAAAAAATTTATTTATTTTGGCTGTACTGGGTCTTCATTGCTGCACATGGGCTTTCTCTAGTTGCAGCAAGCAGGGGCTACTCTGTAGTTGTGGTCTGCAGGCTTCTCATTGCAGTGGCTTCTCTTGTGGAACACGGGCTCTAGGGCATGTGGGCTTCCGCAGTGGCGGCTTGTAGGCTCTGGAGCATAGGCTCAGTAGTTGTGGTGTGGCCCAGTTACCCCGGGGCATGCAGAATCCTCCTGTTTCATGGATCGAGTCCATGTCCCCTACATTGGCAGGCAGATGCTTAACCACTGGACCACCTGGCGAGTCTGCATGTATCTTTTTAAATTGTGTTCTCCAGATATATGCCCAGGAGTGGGACTGCTGGATCATATGGTAGCTTTAGTTTTAGTTTTTTTAGGAACCTCCATACTGTTCTCTGTAGTGGCTGTACCAAGTTACATTCCCACCAACTCTGTAACAAGGGCAAGGTTCCCTTTCCTCCACACCCTCTCCAGCATTTGTTGTTTGTAAACTTTTTGATGATGGCCATTCTAACAGGGTGTGGACACCTCATTATTTTGACAAGTATTAATAGTTACAAAAAAAGCTGATCCTATTAAAGTGAGTCTTCATACTTAAGTGACTTAGCAGCAGCAGCAGCATACTTTTAGAGCAAAAAGGTTTTATTCTCGTGGAATTCTATAATGGTTGCAGGTCTTTCATGGAACTTTCCATCAGTACATATAACATCCCACTAGTTGTAAATGTTTTGCTTTGTTTGTACATAGTCTGTAATAAGAAATGGAAAGAACTATATAAGCAGCAAATGCTAGTTTTCCTTGACTGATGAAATGTTTTGCACAGCACTGGGTAGTTGTCAGAGCAAATGTCTGAGAGAAATATAAATTGCCTTTTTTCTTTGAGAGGAAGCTTTGCTTTTGCTTTCATTTACATTTTTGAAATTCTGCAGATTGTAAAAGCGAGCAGATTAGCCCAGAGTGAAATGAAACTTCTCTACATGGATTTGCAGTTTTTCCCAGTGGGCTATGGGTGGTGGGATGCGATCGCACAGAGGCACACGTTCACCTGCAAACAGCACCACTGTACCATGAGATGAAGCTCTGGTTCATTGGCCAAGGATTCAGAAACTTAGGCTGGTGAATGTTTAACCACCAGCTCTCCAGGGGATGTGGGAGCAGAGGGCGATTTGTCATGTTTACTGAGCTCTGTGGTACAAATACTCCCATCCTGGCCAGTTTCCAGCAACCATGGTCAAGTCACCACACACAGGGTTAGGAGGAGATGTGCAGGATTAGCCTCCCAAGCTGGCGTGAGCTGTTCCCAGCACAGCAATGCAGGGGGGCTGCACAGAGCAAGAACGAATGCAGTGTTTCTCCTTCGACTCCTCTTGGGCCCTGACAGATGCATCGTGGCCCCATCACTGTCCATATGGGTAGGGCTGCTGGTTTTGGAAAGCTCTTTGGGGGTGCCATTTATACTTATATTAGTGACTGGAACATCTTACACAAAAAGTCAATGCTTTTAAAAACAGCAACAAAGCCTATGCTTTTAACATAAAAAGCTCCCCTCCCCTCTTGGGGTAGGAGGGCAGAGGCTGAGTCAGCTCCTAGGGGATCCTGAAGGCACCCCCTCTCTGACTTCCCGGCCCATTTCTCCAGAGCCCACCCTGGTTCTGCCTCCAGTGCATGCTTATTGGGGGCTTCAGACATCGTGGAAAGCTAAAATTGTGAGTCTACTTCCTCATCATCGTTTGGTGAAACATCCCCTCTCAGGAAGGACTAAGACGCTGCCGAGCAGGAAGACAGTCTCAGCTATCCTGACTGACCCACCAGGACCCTGGGTCAGGAGCCACGCACCCAGAATAGCCGTTGCTTTTGGGTCGACAGGAGTGACTGGGTACAGGGGTGTGAGGGGGGCTTCTGGGCTGCTGCTGAGGTTCTCTCTTGGTGTAGATTCTGGTTACAGTGGGTATTCATTTTGCAGAAATTTGTTGAGATGATCACTGTACCCTTTTCTGAATGTATGTTGTATTTCAGCTTAAGAGTTTAGTCATAATTTAAAAAACCCTCGTAGTGACCTTGTTGATATTCCCAGATCACTACTGGATCCTGTGACTTTTCAGATAAAGCTCAAACTTTTTTTTAAGTTTTTTTTTTTTTTTTAACGTGGACTATTTTTAAAGTCTTCATTGAGTTTGTTACAGTATCGCTTCTGTTTTATGTTTTGTTTTTTGGCCCTGAGGCCTGTGGGATCTTAACTCCCTGACCAGGAATCAAACCCACACTCCCTTGCATTGGAAGGTGAAGTCTTAACTGCTGGACGGCTGTGGAAGTCCCCCAAATTCAAACTCTTTTCCCAAGTGTCAAGCGCCTACATAACCCTGCCCCACCTTGCTCCTCCTGCCCCTCCCCGACCCTCAGCCCAACCAGACATGCATCATTGCATGGGCCAAAGCTGGCCCTGTACGGGTTCACATGTGCTCTTCCGTTATCTTTACCTCTTCCTGGAATTCATTCTTCTAATTACCCAAGTTCTAACTTCTGCAAAGGTGTCTCTAAGCACCCTTTCCCTTCTTGCACTCAATGTCTATTGGCTACCCAAATGTCTGTATCATGTACAAAGTACATCCTGTCTCATTTATCCACTTCCCAAAGTGTCTACCCAACTGCTGGCAAGCCTGTGCTTGACTTCTTTATTTTCATATCCATAGACCTACAAAGCAGGAACCCCCTCCAATGCCTGTTGGTAATGATAAAAAGGGAAAGATGTGAGGTCTGTGTGTTTTATTTCTTAACCAGTAAATCTTCCTCCCATATTGAGAAGTTCCCTAAAGCTACTCAGAGTAAACCTCCCATCTGGGAGTACTTTGAAAACTTGCATGGCTGAGCTTTCTATATACATGCAGCCTCTTGCCGGTGTATGTGGGTCAGACAAGGTTCTCCCGAATCTGCCAGGGTTCCTATTTCTGTACCTGAATCCAGAGCAGACTCCTATTCTCCACCACTACTCTCTTTCAGTGACTCAGAACACACCTCTTCTTTGAAATAATGTGCAGGCTTTCTATACAGATAGCTCTGTGATTGGCTTTCGTGTTTTCATCCATGTTCACATCTCTCAGTGATTCTCACACAGAGTGGTGGCTCAAGTCCTAATGATGACCTCCAAAGGCCTGCGTGATCTCCCCAGCCTCCTCTCTCACTCCCCTCCAGTCTCGCTCCCCTCGATGCTGGTCCCCAATAGGACAGCAGGAAACTTGTGCCCTGACCACTCGTGGCTGGCTCTCCTGGGCCATATGCTCATTCGTTTGCCTCTCATTTCTCTGCGAGGCTTTGCTGGTCATTTAAGCCAGAGGTCGCCAACCTCTGGGATCTAATGCCTGATGATCTGAGGTGGAGCTGATGTAATAATAATAGAAATAAAGTGCACAATCAATGTAATGAGCTTGAATCATCCCCAAACCATCCCTCCCACCCCAATCGTGGGGAAAAAAAATGTCTTCCATGAAATGGGTCCCTGGTGCCAAAAAGGTTGGGGACCACTGCTGTATGGCATTCCTCAGGCTAACCAAATATATTTTCTTAGTTAAAATGGCTCTCTGTTATATTGCTATGGTAACTTGTGACTCTTCTAAATCTGAGAATTCAGACATTCTTTCTGAAGCTCAACTTTGTTTAAAGTTTAAGGGCAAGGGATGTTGGTGGAGGAAGAGGACAGAATTGTGTATTTATTTCTTAAGTGCTTCTTGTACAGATTGAAGTCCCAGTTAGTCTTTGTATTAATCATGGCAGGTTAGATACTACCAAATATCCCCCAAATGGAAACTAGACCCCCAAATAGCAGTTTATTTATGATGATAAAAGTTTATCTATGCCTTGTGTCATGTCTGGGTTGGCAGGGCTCCCATTGCATCTGGTAGTGGATGGGGAAAGAGAATGGAGAGGAGAGGATTACTGTGGAGGTTTTATGGGCCAGGCCCACAGGTGGCACACTCTTGTTCACATCCGATTGGTCAGAACTCCATCATATGACCACGCCTAGCCACATAGGAAGCTGGGAAATGTAGTCTAGCCAGGTACCGGGGTGGGGGGTGGGGAAGAGAGATTGATGAATACTGTCTGGTGTCTGCCACATTCTTGCCTCTCCAAACATCTTTGTCAGTCATTCAACTTGGGTGGGCTGTTCCCAAACTTCTCTTAGAGTTTTCCTGGTATGTTGACAGCAAATGAAAGGCCACTCACTGTGTAAGTACCGTGTGCCTATTGTTTCTGTTTCAAATTTAGATTGTTAGTTCTGAACTGGATTAGAGATACAAATGAATTTTTTACAATATAGAAAATGTTTCTGGTGTTCCAAGGTATGCAAACTACTTTGCTTCAAGTGCTAAATTCCACTGAAAGTAAAAAATAGCAGAAGTGATTCACCATACAATACCAAAAATGATTCTTTACATGGAAAAGATCAAAATACTGACTTTTGTCCTTGAATCTTGCAGAAACAAATTCATGAATGGAATTTTACAGCCTCTTCCATTAGAGGAATAAGGTAAGAGCATAAGAGAAATGTAATTATTGTTTTAATACAAATAATGATTTTATCACCTTAATGTTTCTATTTAGTTATAATATGTGATGTTCTCATTTTCAACAGAATCCAAAACAGACTTTTCTCATGTGTCGCCCTGCCCAAACTTGTTTATAATGTGTTGCTAGTAATGGCTTCTTGGCTTGTTATAGCAGAGCAGCTGCTTTTGTATCAAAACTCTCGTGTCTCAAACTTATTTTAAAAATGAAGTTATGTGTGTAGAGAGAGAAAGTGTTTCTTCTTTAAACCAATGATGTTAAAGTGCTCAGAGACCCCCAGAACTGCAGTTGGGAGTTACATGGTAACTTGGCTTTCCTGGGGAGAGTAATGGAGCCAAGGGCATTGCTATTAGCAGGTGGGTAGGGCAGTGTATTCCCAGGAGAGGTCTGCCACTTGCTATTTGGTTCAGGAGTGGTGACCATTTGGGTCTGAACTGTGTGGCTGCACTCTGAGTCTGACCCTGCCAACACGCAGCGTGGGAGCAACTCTGGAGTAGATGTGGGTTCTAATCCCTCTTTTGCTGTTTGACCTTGAGAAAATCACTCAACCTCTCTGGGTTTCAGTACCTTCATAGTTTCTCTGATTCTGAGACCACAGGCCACTTAATGAATCCCTGTTACCTCTATATGTAGCATGATCCTTTCCTAGACATTGTTGTTGTTTAGTCTCCAAGTTGTGTCCCACACTTTTGCAACCCCATGGACTGTAGCCCATCAGGCTCCTCTGTTTGTGGGGTTTCCCAGGCAAGAATACTGCAGTGAGTTGCCATTTTATTTTCCAGGGGATCTTCCTGACCCAGGGGTCAAACCTGCATCTCCTTCATTGGCAGGCAGGTTCTTTGGAGTAGTATTTATCTCACTTTTAAAGGGAGGGAAATCATTTAAGAACAGAGTCATGTGTTTGAATGATACTGCTCAGAAAATTTAAGATAATTCAAAATGTGTTGAACATTCTCAAAAATGTACTACTCAGAAACTAAGTTGTATGTTAACATACAGTCAAGAACCTTCTGTTTGTACCATCTCATAGAGATACCTTTTACTGCCATTTCAGCCATCAACAGGGATGTGCAAAGGGCCTGGGGTGAACCAAACCCTGGAACCAATGTGACATGAAGAGCATGTGTTGAGCATTCCCAGTGCTATCCAAACAACTGTGGTAGTTCCTTTAAAGATTGGTTTTCAAAAGTTACTCATGTGTAACCTAGTTCTAATTCACTTTGAATCACCCTGTACTATTAATTGTGTCTACTTCTTGTCAGGTAATCCATAACATGTAAGGGATGGTCAAAGAAGCTATGACTTTAGGAAGAGATGACTTAAAAAGATTTGATAAAGTGGCCTCATTTATTCAAAGGGCTAACCATAGAAGGGAATCTAGCCTTTTGCACAATCTTTGGCACAGTGCAGGTAAAGAACTTTCTAGCTATGAAACCCATCAGGAGATGGACTATAATAATTTTCTGTCACTGGAGATTCCAGGCACAGTGAACTTTGCCTGTTTCAGAAGCTGTAGAGTCAGATCCAGGCCTTTGGTGTGGATGGACCAGATATCATTTAAAGGCCTTTCTTGAGCTAAGTGGCCATGTTTATTTCCATTTGCTTTATGTGACCACAGATGCTGTGTCATTTTTCAAGTCCAGAAATTTCTTTGATACCATAATAAATTATTTCACAGGTACCTTTTTTATGACCTTATAAACTCTTGAAGATAGAGACCGTATTTTATTCCACTTCTTGCTTCCCATATGCTTTGCTTAGCACTGAATATATAGTAAGTTCTTAAAGCATAATAAGTCTGTCAATGAATACATACTCAAACATAAGCAAGATTAAATGCCCCTCTGATTTAAATTTCATGGAGAAATTGGAGTCATTTTGGTGTGGGGGAGATTTGTTAAAACTGTAATGAACTTTCAGATTTGTAAACTGGAAGAAAAGCTGTTACTAGATTTTTTCCCAACAATTTAAATTGATATCAAACTATATAAATAAGCATTCTTGTGTTTTGAAACTTTATAGCATATCCAAGTTCGACGAACGGTGTTGTTTTCTTTACGTCCATGATAATTCTGATGACTTTCAAATCTACTTTTCCACTGAAAACCAGTGCAGTAGGTGAGTTATAATCTGATTCAGATATTTTCAGTCTGATAATGGTGGGTCACTTTTAAAGGGTCTCTGTTGTGAAAAGTATTTGCTATACTGCCTTCCCTGAAGTTTTACCTTACGGGAAATAATTTTTACAGCTTTATTGAGATGTAATTCACCTAGCATGCAATTTTCTCATTTTAAATTGTACAATTTCATCTTTTTTTTAGTATGTTCACAGTTTTGAAGCCATCACCACAGTCTAATTTTAGAATAGTTTCATCACCCCTAGAAGAAACCTAGTATCCATTAACAGTCTCTGCCCATTTTCTCTCAACTTAAGCCTCCAATCTCAGTCCTGTAGAGACACTGAATCTACTTTCTGTCTTTATGAATTTGCCTATTCTTGATGTTTCATATATATATACACACAGACACACAGACACAGACACAGACACACACACACACACACACACACACACATATATATATAATCATACAATATATGAGCTCTTGTGACTAGCATCCTCCTTTTGACATGAAGTTTTCAAGTATCATCCATGTTGTAACATGATTCAGAATTTCATTCCTTGTTTTGGCTGAATAATATTCCATTGTCTGGATATATTTGATTTGTCTGTTCATCACTTGAAAGGCATTTGGGTTATTTTCACATTTTGGCTATTGCGAATAATGCTGCCATGAATATTCACATGCAGGTTTTCATGTGAACTTAATGTTTTAATTTCTCTTGGAGTCAAATTACTGGGTCTTACAGTAATTCTGTATTTAACTTTGAGGAACAGCCAGACTAGCCAGACTGTTTTCCCATTTGACATTCCCATCAGCAGCACATAGGGGTTCCAATTTCGCCACATCCTCCCAATACTTGTTATTGTCTGTCCTTTTTATTGTAGCTATCATACTGAGTGTTAGGTAGAATCCAATTGTGGTTTTGTTTTGCATTTCCCTAACAACTAATAACTTTTCTTCCAAGGAGTAAGCGTCTTTTAATTTCATGGCTGCAGTCACCATCTGCAGTGATTTTGGAGCCCAAGAAAATGAAGTCAGCCACTGTTTCCACATATTAAAAAGCAGAAACATTACTTTGCCAACAAAGGTCCATCTAGTCAAAGCTATGGTTTTTCCAGTAATCATGTATGGATGTGAGAGTTGGACTATAAAGAAAGCTGAGCACTGAAAAATTTATGCTGTTGAACTTTGGTGTTGGAGAAGACTCTTGAGAGTCCCTTGGACTGCAAGGAGATCCAACCAGTCCATCCTGAAGGAGATCAGTCCTGAATATTCATTGGAAGGACTGATGTTGAAGCTGAAGCTCCAATACTTTGGTCACCGGATGCAAAGGGCTGACTCATTGGAAAAGACCCTGATGCTGGGAAAGATTGAAGGCTGGAGGAGAAGGGGACGACAGAGGATGAGATGGTTGGATGGCATCACCGACTCAATGGACATGAGTTCGAGTAAACTCCGGGAGTTGGTAATGGACAGGGAGGCCTGGCGTGCTGCAGTCCATGAGGTCGCAAAGAGTTGGATACAACTGAGCGACTGAACTGAACAACTGATAATACTGAGCATCTTTTCAGGGTCTTATTAGCCATTTATGTATCTTCTTTGGAGAACTACTACTCAAATTCTTTGCCGAATTAAAACAATTTTTTAACTTTTTATTTTGGAACATATTCAGACCTATAAGAATGGTTCAAAAAATAGTACAAACAATTGCCATGTTTCACTAAGAACGTCTCAGTGTTAACCATTTGTGACACGTTTGTTTTACGTTCTCTCTGTAGACAGATGACTAACTTGTTCTGAACTGTTGAAGAGTAAGTTGTAGACATGATGATCCATCACCTCTCAGTACTTGACTGCATATTTCCCTAAACACAAGAACATTTGCTTATGTAATCACAGTACAGTTATCAGAACAGGAAATAGAGATTGATGTGGCACTGTCATTTACAAACCTTATCCAAATTTTATATATTGTCCCACTGATGTCCTTTATAGTGAAACAAAAAATATTTTTTCTCTGGCTCATGATCTGATCCAGGATCACATGGTAACATTTAGCTGTCACGTCTGCATAGTCCCATTCAAAGAATACAGACAGTTTATCTTATACGATCCTTCAGTTAGGGTTAGTTTGCTGTTCCCCCATGAATATGTTAATGTTTTGCATTTGGGGTGGGAATACCATGGATGTGATGCTGTATCCTACTCACTATATCACACTGGGGGACATCCAATATCTTTGTCTCATTACTGGCGACATTAAGTTGGCTCACCTAGCGAAAGTTTGACAAGTTTCTCTGAACTTTGCCCGTTTTTAATTGGGTGGTTGGTATTTTTGTTAATGAGTTTTGAGAGTTCCTTTTACATTCTGGATACAAGGCCCTTATCAGATGTATGAATTGTCAGTGCTTCCTCCCATTCTGTAGGTTGTCTTTTTCTGCTGATGGTGTCATTTGCAGCATGAAAGTTTTAAATTTTGTGGCAGTCCAATCTATTTTTTCTTTTGTCATTTGTGCTTTTGATGTCATATCTAAGAAGGCTTTGCCTAACCCAAGATTTTCTCTGGCGTTTGTTTTCTTCGAAGGGTTTTATAATTTTAGGTCTAATATTTAGGTCTCTGATCCATTTTGAGGTTTCTTTTTATATGGTATGAAGTGGGGGGACAACTTCAATGTTTTACACGTGGATATGTGGTTATCTCAATACTGTGTCTTCTTCCATTGAATGGTGTTGTCACTTTTTAAAAAAATTAGTTGACCATAAATGTAAACATTTATTTCTGGACTTTCACTTCTGTTCCATTGATTTGTATGTCTATCCTTATGATGCTCCCACATTTTCTTGATTATTTTAGTATTGTAATAAGTTGTAAAATCAGAAAATGTGAGTCCTCCAATTTGGTTCTTTTTCTCATAGTCATATTAACTGTTGCCAGTACTTCCATGTCTATATGAATCTTAGAATCAGCTTGTTAATTTTTTCAGGAAAGGTCGGTGGGGTTTTGGCAGGTATTACCCTTAAGAAACCTGTATGCAGGTCAGGAAGCAACAGTTAGAACTGGACATGGAACAACAGACTGGTTCCAAATAGGAAAAGGAGTACATCAAGGCTGTATATTGTCACCCTGTTTATTTAACTTATATGCAGAATACATCATGAGAAACGCTGGGCTGGAAGAAGCACAAGCTGGAATCAAGATTGCCGGGAGAAATATCAATAACCTCAGATATGCAGATGACACCACCCTTATGGAAGAAAGTGAAGAGGAACTAAAAGCCTCTTGATGAAGGTGAAAGAGGAGAGTGAAAAAGTTGACTTAAAACTCAACATTCAGAAAATGAAGATCATGGCATCTGGTCCTATCACTTCATGGGAAATAGATGGGGAAACAGTGGAAACAGTGGCTGACTTTATTTTGGGGGGCTCCAAAATCACTGCAGATGGTGATTGCAGCCATGAAATTAAAAGATGCTTACTCCTTGGAAGGAAAGTTATGACCAACCTAGATAGCATATTCAAAAGCAGAGACATTACTTTGCCAACAAAGGTCCGTCTAGTCAAGGCTATGGTTTTTCCAGTGGTCGTGTATGGATGTGAGAGTTGGACTGTGAAGAAAGCTGAGCACTGAGGAATTGATGCTTTTGAACTGTGGTGTTGGAGAAGACCCTTGAGAGTCCCTTGGACTACAAGGAGATCCAACCAGTCCATTCTGAAGGAGATCAGCCCTGGGATTTCTTTGGAAGGAATGATGCTAAAGCTGAAACTCCAATACTCTGGCCACCTCATGCAGAGAGTTGACTCATTGGAAAAGACTCTGATGCTGGGAGGGATTGGGGGCAGGAGGAAAAGGGGATGACAGAAGATGAGATGGCTGGATGGCATCACCGACTCAATGGACATGAGTTTGAGTGAACTCTGGGAGTTGGTGATGGACAGGGAGGCCTGGCATGCTGCAGTTTATGGGGTGGCAAAGAGTCGGACACGACTGAGCGACTGAACTGAACTGAACTGAACCGTGGATATGTAGATCAATTTGAGAGGTTTTGCCATCCTAACCATATTAAGACTTCCATCCATAGCATTTCTTTCTATTTGTTTAGGTTGTCTTTCTTTCAACAATTTTTGTTGTTTCAATCTATAAGTCTTATACTTTTTTGTTAAAATATATATATATATATATATATGTATGTGTCTTCTTGTTTTTGATACTATTGTAAGTGGAGGTTTTCAAATTTCATTTTCAGATTATTCATCGCTGGTGTGTAGAAATACGCTTGATTTTTTTATATTGATTTAGTGTCCTGCAAATTGGCACTCACTTATTAGTTCTAATAGTTTTTATTGAATTCCTTAGGATTTCCTGTATACATGATCATGTTATCTGCAGAGAGTGATAGTTAGGAGTTCTTCCTTTCCAGCCTGGATGCCTTTCTTTCTTTTTCTTGCCAAATTGTCCTGACTAGACTTTCTGGTATAATGTTGAGTAGAAGAGGTGAGAGAAGACATCCTTGACTTGTTCCTGAACTTAGGAGGAAAGCATCTAGTCTTTCACCATTAAGCATGATATTACTGGTACGTTTTTCATAGGTAACCTTTATCAGGTTGAGGAAGATTCCTTTATTCATAGTTTGTCTCTGAGAGCTTGCATAATGTAATTTGAGAACGTTTTAATTCAATGTGTCTCAGATAGTCATTATCACAACGTATTTAGAAATCAGACAAAATATCAGCCCAGGGAACGCTTGGGTCACAATTCTCAACTTAGAGTTGGAAAATGCTGTCAAATGTCATGTAGAACATCCTTTTACTACAAAGTGTAGCTTTCTGACTCTCATTCTGTCCTCAGTGCCTTTTCTTGCCATGTGTGTAAGTTAGTTTTTAACTGAGATGTCACATACGTACAAGTGAAATGCATACCGTGTGGCAAGTGTATCAGGACCCCAGCAGGTGCTCCATGCCCCTTCCTAGGCATTAAACCCATTCCCAGTGGTAATTATTGTGATTTCTATCATCAATAGTTAGTTTTGCCTGTTCTTAAACTTCGAATAAATAGAACCATAAAGTAGGTAGTCTTATTTCTCACTTCTTTCTCTATGATTTCAGCCATGTTGTAAGTATTAGTTCATCTTTTTTTCCACTTTGTAGTATTCCACTGTGGATATATGTGACAGTTTATCTGTTCTAGTAAACATTTGAATTATTTCCAGTTTGGAGCCATTATCATCAAAACTGCTGTGAACACCCTTGTGCATGCCTTTCAGTGAACATATTCATTGATTTCTGTATAGTATGTACTTAGGAATGGAGTTATTGGATTATGGGGGAGGTTTATATTCAGCTTTGGTAGATACTGCCAGTACTTTTCCAAAGTGGTCATATCAGTTTATACTGCCACCGGTTATGTATGAGGGTTCTAGTTGTTCCATGTTCTCAACATTTTACCCTGTTTTTTCAATGTTATTGTGTTGAGTGCATACCATATGTTTCCTAAGAAGCCTGACTTATCACGTTTCCCAGCTTTCAAAGTTTAGAAGAAGTGGAGATGGGATGTGTTAGAGAGAAGAACATTTTAATGTTTTGTAGAAATTCCCTTAAAGTCTGCAATATTCTTCCCTGCTACCCTAAGAGAGAATACTGAATACAGACCTTCTGAGGCAAGTCATTTGTGTGCAAAGATACAACTGCACAAGTTTAGGGAGTGGCTGATGTGGCTCAGCCAGCATTTGTGAGGAAGATCTATGGGTTAGAGTTGATATTAAGCTTAGTCTACATGAAGAGAACCATGAGGTTGTCTTATGCATGTCCTTCTCATCCTCCCCTTATGCAGGACCTTATTTGTCAGTAAGAGCTAGAGTATTGGCAGCTTGGGAGGCGATGGTCCCACTATCCTTCGTACTCAGTCACGCAGTTGTGTCACTATTCTTTTGTGACCCCACAGACTAAAGCCTACCAGGTTCCTCTGTCCATGGATTTCCTAGGCAAGAATACTAGAGTGGGTTGCCATTTCCTTCTTCAGGGGACTTCCTGACCCAAGAATCAAACCCGTGTCTCCTGTTTAGCAGAAAGATTCTTTATCACTGAGCCACCTGGCAAGCCCACCCACCCACCCCCACTGGCAATATCCTCAGCACTGATTAAATTAGCCCTGAAACACTGGTCTCGGGGCCAGACTTGAAGAATAATATAACACAGGGATACCTTTGAGGAATTACCAGTTAATGAAATGATTTATTAACAAGTACTAGGGGAAACATTGAGGGCACAAGAAGGAAAGACTTACAGGGACAAGATAGAATTATGTGTTTGGTTGGCCAAAAAGTTTCTTCTAGTTTTTTTTTTCCATAAGATGCTACGGAAAAGCCTGAACAAATTGTTTGGCCAACCCAATACCTATCTAATGGGCAGTTATGCACAAAAGAGACTAATTCTAAGCAGTCTGTCAATGGGACCCCCATAAAAGAAGTCTTAGTTCAATATTATAAGTGAAGCATTTCTCATCGAGTTCACTGAAGGATGGGTTGCCTTGTGAGGTAATGAGTTCTCTGACACTGGGGGTATTCAAGTATGAATGCGCCACCCAGTTGGTGGGGATGCATATCATATGGGTATTTAAACTAGATTAGATAGCCATGTCAGAAGAGTACCACGTCAGTTCACGGGGTGGAGTGATTGCTCTGTAACTTGTAGTTTATATTTAATCACAGTTTAATAAGGATAAGTTTGAGGTAAGGAATAGGAATAATCCTAGTTAACAGCATCTTTGTGATTGGTGTTCTAGGTTTTGCTCTTTGGTCAAAGAGATGATAGCCAATGGAATGGGCAGCACAGTGGAGCTGGAGGGAGAGACTGATGGGGATACCTTAGAGGTGAGTCGCAGAAGACCTGGAACATGGAAAAAGTTATTTGTTGTGCTTTTGATACTTAAATAAAACGTCCCGTTTTTTTGTGTGAAAGTTCTTTGTGTGTATTTTTAAGTAATCATTTATGAACAAGCTAGCAACCACTATTCATGACTGTCAGAGATTAAATTTAACGCATCTCTATAGAAAAACCTCATTACTTTGGGATCCCATCAACCAGAATGTATAAGAAAAATCTGACATGGACTAGACTAAAATTCCCTTTGGTGTACAACTGACAGAAAAGCTTTTTATATGCTAATTAATAATATTTGTAAAACCACAAGAGCAATAGTTGGACAACTAGTAGCAGACTTTTTCATTTATGCCTGAAATGACTTTAGTTATATCTACTGCATATATTAAATATAATGATATTAATGTTCAGAAATTAATGTTAATTTCTTAATATTTAGAAAATAATATTCAGAAAGGATCACAGTAAGCTTTTTTTGGACAGCATAGTGATGGTTCACAGATACAACACCACTACACATGTGTTTAAATCTTGCACAATTTGTCAGACTTACCACTAATTCAGGTCCATGTAATTTAGTGAATTTTAATTATACTTTCAAGTGAGCTGAAATTAGTTCTTTGAGGTTTCTTTCAGAAAATATCAAAGGGATTCATTTTCATAATTGAGTCAGGTACTCAAATTCTTAGCTTAGAATCAAAGTTAGTTGTAAAAAGAACTGAGTGAGGCCCTTTGAAGGTAACAAATGTGGGGGCAGAGAAAGGTGGGAGATAAAAGCCTGATGTGAATGTCTGGTTGTCTGGCTGATGTCTGGTTAAATCAGACAATGATGGGACCCGCTAGTAATTGTAATTGTCGTGCACATCCCTAGACATGGATGGAAAGGGACACGTTTGCATGTCCCGTGCACTTCTGTAAGGAGGCATGGTGGGGCATAGAAAATAACAGAAAGAATGCCTGACTACTTCTGCTTTAAATAAATATTGCTCAGCCTGGAGTTCCGTTTGTTTTTATCACTGAGAAGAACGAACTGGAATGAAGCTGTACAATTTTTTGTTACTTTATTTTTTTTGCCACACCACATGGCATGTGGGATCTTGGTTCCCCAACCAAGGATTGAATCCATGCCCCCGCAGTAGAAGATGGAGCCCTAACCACTGGACCATCGGGGAAGTCCCACAGGTTTTTGATGATAAGATTGGGGGAATAAAAGAGCAATACTAATGACAGATGGAATTTTGCAGTATATGTTTAGTGCTAGATCTGTACCTCTAAGAGCAGGGGTGGGGCAGCATGTGTATTTTGTATGAAATCAGTTTTATTTGCCTTCAGTTCTTTTCTGGGTTATATATATATAGTAAGTGCTTGCTTTCCTGACAAGTTGATAGAGATCATGCAGGAAGGCACCTGTTTGTGGTACTCAACATGCTTGGGAGCATTTTTATTTTATTAGTCTTTTTTAAAAAAATTAATTTTTTCTTGGTATATAGTTGCTTAGAAATATTTTTAAAATTGCAGCATTAAAGTGGGGAGAGATCTACAACAGTTCAGCCCACCAAGTTACACATGAGCTATAGTTTTAAATTTCTTATATTTCATTTCATTAAACCATATTATGAATATATGAGTAACTGAGAACTCTACTCCTTGAAAGTAATTAATTAATGAAAAATACTTAAGAAATATAACCTGCCTGGTACTCAAATAATGTTATTTGTAAATTTTTTTAAAATTGCAGGACAACGTGTGGGCTTTTTTATCTCATTACTTTTTCTTCTATAGTATGAGTACGACCATGATGAGAAAGGTGAGAGAGTGGTGCTCGGGAAGGGCACGTATGGAGTCGTGTACGCTGGCAGAGATCTGAGCAATCAAGTGCGAATAGCCATCAAAGAAATTCCAGAGAGAGACAGCAGGCAAGTCGGGGCAGGCCTTCTGCAGCTGCCACCCCCATACCCCAGGTCCCGTGTGCCCCACTGATGGTGCACAGGAGGGAGTAAAGATGAAAGCTTTCTGTCATCAAAAATTTATAATTTTTTTTCTCATAAGGGTGATCTGCTTTGTGCTCTGCATATTGTAAATAGATCAAGAAAATGGAACAACTTCATTTACGGGCATATGGATTTCAGAGTCACATTTTAAAAGAAGACTGTAGTTTTTTCCCCACCCATCAGGTAGAAATGAACATTTTTACATTGATATTTGTTTGCCAGTATTTTAAAATGTGACTCAGTGCCTTAGTTCCCATTGTAACAATTTTAAATGGCTACGATGTATTCAGATGTATCATTGCAGAAAATGTGGTAAAAAGAAATTTGGTTTTTTGCAATACAGACTTTTTTCTGTACCCTGCCTTTCAACCTCACTCATAGATTTTAGAGTATTTTTTTTAACCACCAGTACTAGCAATTTATTTCTCATACATTTTTTAGAGTGTTAACTAAATGTTTATTCCATTTAAAGTTCATACGCCTCCTAATTCTAAACAAGAATGTGTTGACTGTCAAATGTTTTTGTAGAGAAGCAACATACACAGTAATGACCATGGTATTAGAAACAATAGCTCCCTGCTCCACAGACATGCTCTGACCATGTCTGCAATGTTGCCTTCAGTGATGAACGCTGATGGATATGTGCAAACATCTCTATATCCAGGGGCTCAGTAAATTATTCGGGATAGAGTAGAAGTGATTTCTAGCTGCTGTAGAACCCTTCATTGGGCTTCCCTGGTGGTTCAGTGGTAAAGAATCCACCTGCAATGCAGAAGACTCAGGTTCGATCCCTGGGTCAGGAAGATCCTCTGGAGGAGGAAATGGCAACCCACTCCAGTATTCTTGCCTGGAGAATCCATGAACAGAGGAGCCTGGCAGGCTACAGTCCATGGGGTCATAAAGAGTCAGACATGACTGAGCAACTAAATGACAACAAGACCCTTCATCATTTATTCTTTTATTTATTCATGTGTTCATCCATTCATTTTTAATGGGGTTGAGCATTATGATATTTGAATTATAGGGCAGGGTCTGAAATGAACTCGTCCACCTTCTAAGGCTAAGAAGGTTAAATGACTTCTCCAAGGACATGAAGAAACAAGACTAGGATCCAGTGTCTTGAATTCCTCGTCCAGTATTCTGTCTCTTATTTTCACAATGGATGGGGTATTACAGTTGTTTGTTGGGAGAAGCTGCTGGCATGAACAAATTGTCTGCTGTGACTTGACTGTAAGATGTAGGGCACTGGGGGGCTCTTGGGATGAGGCAGACAGTTATAAAGATGTAGTCTGACCTGGGTTTGAAGGTCCTTGTGTGCCATGTTAAGCAGTGTGGTTTCTGTTGAATATTTGTTTGTTTATCTGGCTGCATCGGATCTTCGTCGGGGCCTGTGGGGTCCTGTGCGCTGTGGCTTTGGATGTGGCATGTGGGCTCCAGAGAGCACAGGTTCAACAGTTGCAGCCTGTGGGCCCAGTTGCCCCGCAGCATGTGGGATCCTAGTTTCCTGACCAGGGATCAAACCCGTGTCCCCTGCATGGGAAGGCAGATTCTCAACCACTGTACCATGAAGGAAGTCCCCAGCACTGAGGTCTTTATGTGGACTTTGTGAAGGGAAGTAATAAGATGAAGTGTGTGTTTTAGGAAGGAGGATTGTGGCAGCTGGAGGAGAACAGACCAAAGAGGCCAGAGACTGAGGCTGGGAGAGCCATTAGGTGACTATTGCTGGAGTAAGTCTGCAGAGTTGTAGGAGTCTGGGTAAACTTGTCAGGTGAGTTAGAGAGCCATCTGAGGGGTTTGGATTTAAACACTCCTAATTGCCCAGGAACTTTATTAATTGGAGCTGTAAGTTAACTCTTTGACAGAGAGAGCGAGATGGTGGTAGGGGACAGCCCCCAGTAAAGTCAGAGGTGAGAGCACAAAGCAATAAAGTAGGCAGACTCTGGTTTTTTGGGGGAAGATGCTCGAGAATATCCGGGGAGACTCCTGAGGCTCGATCCCACCTTTGCGTATGCCGAGCCTCCTTCCTCATGACCTTTGTCAGGAGCGGAATGTCTCTCGCTGGCTCCCGGCACAGAGTAAGACTAGAACAGACGGGAAGCCGAGTAGTCTCCTGGGAGCCCAGGGAGAGAACATTCCCAGAAAGAAGGGATGGCCGGCAGCAGAGCAGGTACTGGCAGGACATGATGTGGACCCCAAGTCCCAAGGAGCTGGCAGGTGACACTGGCTTTGTTTTTGCTCCCAGGTACTCCCAGCCTCTGCACGAGGAGATCGCCCTGCACAAGTACCTCAAGCACCGCAACATTGTTCAATACCTAGGCTCCGTGTCCGAGGATGGCTACATCAAGATATTTATGGAGCAGGTGCCTGGGGGTGAGTGCTTGCTGGTCTTCTGGTCTCACACTGTGAAAATCACTGACAAAAATACAACACAAACAGCGTTATCCATCCTGCCATTAAAAAATGACAGCTGTGTTAGGTGTGGGAGGGCTTTTGTTTCCCGGAGGAGTCAGATGCAGATTTTGCAATGTCACATAAACAGTCCAGCCCTGATCTGGTAGTTCAGTCATCAAATATTCACTGAGGATCTGCTGCATGCCAGCCGCTGGGCCAAGCACTAGAGACATAGAGATGAATAAAGCATAGTCTCTGGCCTTGAGGCCTTCACAGTCTAGGAGTTGAAATATGCTTTGGAGGAGAGGGAACAGAGGTGTTTTTAATGACATGGCAAAGTAACATGTTGACTGTAAAAGTGAACAGCAGTGCTTGATCCACAAAGTCCCTGAAAACTGGCAGTAGTATGTGGGGGTAGGAGCCCTACCCATCTGGAGCCCGCTGTCTAGTTTGAGTTGGTCCTTCCATCTGCAAGCTGTGTGACCTCAATTTTCTGTGAATAAATGAATTTTAAAATTAGAGTGTTAATAAGTAGTATAATAATTGAAGTAGTAATAATTATGGGAGTCATGACACGATCTCAGTAGCTTGTCAATTGGGTAAATGAGGTAATGGATGTAAGGCTCTCAAAATGGTACCAGGCAGAGAACAAGAACTCAGTAAGTGCTCATTTTAAGAAAATAATGATAAAATTAATAATAATCTGAATGCACATCTAAAAACCTTGAAATCTGTATTCCATCGTTCATTCAACCCATAGTCATTAAGAGCCTGCCATTACATTAAAAGCCTAATTAACTTAATAGCCAGTCAGTTCAGTTCAGTCACACAGTCGTGTCTGACTCTTTGTGACCCCATAGACTGCAGCACGCCAGGCCTCCCTGTCTATCATCAACTCCCGGAGTTTACTCAAACTCATGTCCATTGAGTCGGTGATGCCATACAGCCATCTCATCCTCTGCCATCCCCTTCTCCTCCTGCCTTCAATCTTTCCCAGCATCAGGGTCTTTTCAAATGAGTCAGTTCTTCACATCAGGTGACCAAAGAATGGAATTTCAGCTTCAGCATCAGTCCTTCTAATGAATATTCAGGACTGATTTCCTTTAGGATGGACTGGTTGGATCTCCTTGCAGTTCAAGTGACTCTCAAGAGTCTTCTCTGACACTATAGTTCAAAAGCACCGATTCTTTGGCACTCAGCTTTCTTTATAGTTCAACTCTCACATCCATACATGATTACTGGAAAAACCATAGCTTTGACTAGATGGACCTTTGTTGGCAAAGTAATGTCTCTGTTTTTAAATATGCTTTCTAGGTTGGTCATAACTTTTCTTCCAGGTAGCAAGCGTCTTTTAATTTCATGGCTGCAGTCACCATCTGCAGTGATTTTGGAGCCCCCAAAAATAAAGTCTGACACTGTTTCCACTGTTTCCCCATCTATTTGCCATGAAGTGATGGGACCAGATGCCATCATCTTAGTTTTCTGAATGTTGAGCTTTAAGTCAACTTCTTCACTCTCCTCTTTCACTTTCATCAAGAGGCTCTTTAGTTCCTCTTCACTTTCTGCCATAAGGGTGATGTCATCTGCATATCTGAGGTTATTGATATTTCTCCTGGCAATCTTGATTCCAGCTTGTGCTTTATCCAGCCTAGCATTTCTCATGATGTACTCTGCATATAAGTTAAATAAGCAGGGTGACAATATACAGCCTTGACTTACTCCTTTCCCAATTTGGAACCAGTCTGTTGTTCTATGTCCAGTTCTAACTGTTGCTTCCTGACCTGCATACAGATTTCTCAAGAGGCAGATCAGGTGATCTGGTATTCTCATCTCTTGAAGAATTTTCCAGAGTTTGTTGTGATCCACACAGTCAAAGGCTTTGGCATAGTCAATAAAGCAGAAGTAAATGTTTTTCTGAAACTCTCTTGCTTTTTTGATGATCCAGCAGATGATGGCAATTTGATCTCTGGTTCTTCTGCCTTTTCTAAATCCAGCTTGAACATCAGAACAAGACCCAATTTTCCCCTCAGTCAGTCTCTCCCATCAGGAAGCTTCCATAAGCCTCATACCCTTCTCCATCAAAGGGCAGACAGACTGAAAACCACAATCACAGGAAACTAACCAATCTGATCACATGGGCCACAGCCTTGTCTAACTCAATGAAACTATGAGCCATGTTGTTTAGGGCCACCCAGGACGGACGGGTCATGGTGGAGAATTCTGACAAAACGTGGTCCACTGGAGAAGGGAATGGCAAACCACTTCAGTATTCTTGCCTTGAGAACCCCATGAACAGTATGAAAAGGCTAGATTTTGAGGGTCACATTTAGGATGAAGTACAGTCTCTTCTTCCCTCAAGCTGCTCATAGCCTAAGCAGAGAATCTGAATTGGTGTTCCAGGTATAAGATCTGAGGATGACCACAGAGTTGGAGATAGATGTGTACCCCTCTTCTGAAGATGGAGAAACTGTGGCATAGCACCCCACTGTGTAAGGGAGACTAGCTGATGCTGAGGGCCTGGGCAGTGAGCTCAGAAACACAGGGTCAGCAGGTGGTGAAGGGAGGTCTTCTGGCCCCAAGGTTCAGTGTTTCATAGTGTAATAGGGGTGTAATATTAAGACAGTCCTGCCCCTGGGACCTGGCCTTGGGAGCTTCTCACATTGAGCACCGAGAACCCCAGCCTCCTATGATCCCGATCCCAGTTTCCCTCAGGGGCCCTTCACTCTGCTCCTGTCCACCTCTTATTTCAGGGTGAGATGCTGCTGCAGGACCTACAGTATCCCCCAAGGTGGCCTGGCTGAGTTTCAAGGGTCACCAGGGGTTCCTTCCACCCTCCACCTCTGGTCAGCCTCATGGGCTGGGTCTCATCCAGTCCCTTCTCTGCTTGCACATCTGGGAAACAGGCCATAAAGAGGGAAGAAAGACTGTGCATTTAGGCCAGATACAGTGATGTGGGTGCAAGTGCTTCCATCAGGTTAGAAACAGCACATTTTATTTCCCTGAACCTGTATACTTGAATTTTCATCACCCTAAGGAGCTTTCTGCTGTGTCTGCCAGGAAGCCTTTCAGCTCTTCTGCGATCAAAGTGGGGGCCAATGAAGGAGCCCACCATCAGATTCTACACCAAGCAGATCCTGGAAGGCCTCAAATACCTGCACGAAAACCAGATTGTGCACAGAGACATCAAGGTACTTGCTTGTCTGAGCCTCCGGGGTGTCGCTTTGCATCTCAGATCATGGGAGCTGCAGGCACTGTCAGAGGGGGTGGATTGAGCAGAATCTAGTCTTCCTAGAGATGCATGGCCCTTGGTTAAGACCCAAGTCAGTTTTACATGAGTTTGTTGAACTCTGTCTTTAAGCATTTGATGTTCTTCCTTTTCCAAAGGGTGATAACGTTCTGGTGAACACCTATAGTGGAGTGGTGAAGATCTCCGATTTTGGCACCTCGAAACGTCTTGCAGGAGTGAATCCGTGTACGGAGACTTTTGCTGGTAAGCAGAACAAAGCTTGCTAGGGGGTAGCCATCCTGGAGTCAGGCTGCTGGAGCCGCATTCCTTTGGGAGTTACTCACCGAGCACCTGAGTGCAACTGGTAATTGAAGTGGACTGTGTATTGTCCCCAACTTCAGAGGGTTTGAGCTCTGTCAGGATGACAAGCTCAGCCCGTTGCGTCAACCAGATTGCCTTACTTTCCACTTTGTCTTCCAAGGTTGAATAGGTGTAGCACTCTGCTTGAGGTTTTCCAACAAAATGGCAGCATCTCTTTTAAGTTAATAGCACATTATTCAGAATCGTGAGTGATTCTGAGTAACAGTACCCTTCAGACAACTTACCAGGACATCTTACTGGTCCTTCATAAAACTGGCCTGTTAGTTTAGGGAATTCTGGCACCTCATGCATTGATATGATGATTTTTCCAAGGGCAGTTGATTCTTATGGGGAATATGGTATTCTTAGCAGATTTGAACACTTATGTTTTCTTTGCTGTGTCAGTGATAGAATCAATTATGTGTTGCAAGGAACTGGATTCAAAGAGTGGTGTAAACCTGTGAGCTAGCTTTCCATTTACTCGACCAGTGAATAGAATGATGCTCAAAAGCTGCCTATGGCTTTTTGTTATTCCCACTTAAAAGCAAAACAGAAACTTTGATCCTTGAAAAGAAGTACTGATTTTGAATAAGAAAAGGTTTATGGTCCCCAAAGGTGTAATGAAAGGATCACAAAGCTCTTGTTTGATGGAATTATGAAAGCACTTACAATATTATCAGTTCAGTTCAGTCGCTCAGTCGTATCTGACTCTTTGCAACCCCATGGACTGCAGCACTCCAGGCTTCCCTGTTCATCACTAACTCCTGGAGCTTACTCAAACTCATGTCCATCGAGTTGGTGATGCCATCCAACCATCTCATCCTCTGTCAATATTATACAATATTAAAGCTCCAGTATAAGCTATGAAAGGCAGATGACTGTGTTCTAGCCCTATAACACCAAGCTGTAGAGTAGACAGACTTTGCCTTAGTTTGGGTGAATAATATCTCAGCTTCGACAGACTTTTCTTTAACAAGAGAGTTGTTGTGTGTCAGCCACCGGACGCCCACAGTGGAGACTCATTCTCTATCTGAAGAGAACTTTTATGCATCAGAAGTGACTTCTCAGTTGTAACACCAGGGGAGGTACATGCACCTCAAAATGGGGAACTTTTGAAGACCCCACCAGAATCTCCCTAGAAGTGTATTGAATTTTCATTCATTTTTTCTGATAATTATACTTACGTATGTATATATATATATGTATATTGACATGTATATATCAGTGAGTATATATGTATGCATGTGTGACTGGCATATTTTTTTTTACTAGTCTAATTGAAATAAGTTTTTTTTTCCTTTTCTTTGGAAGCCACCAGTTAGCTTGGTAATATATAGCAAGAGGGGCTCTGATAGGGCAAGAAATTATTTAAAGACTTGAAACCCCCAACTATTTATCTCATAATTACCATCCCCAAGGAGGAAAAAAATTCGTAAAGAAAACACATGTATAATTCATTATAGCATATCACATTTTCCCAAGTAATTGGCTTGAGGCAGGAATTTTGCATTGCAAAATAATGCAGGGGTGTTTGGGAGATAATAAAGAAGGGGTCTCATTTGGGGTAGGAAATTCCCCTGCATATAATTACTCTTTGCAAAACAGAGCGGTTCTGTAAAGGAATCTCGAAGGCCTGGTGCCACAGTCCGATTGGGTGCAGGGGGACGTGGCAAGGCGTTTCTGCGCAAATGCCCAGAGGTTTTCAGAGCCTGGAAGGAGAGACAGAGGTTTCACACGACCTTATGGCCTGAAGTTCTCCCCACCGGTGTTCCTCTGAAGGCTTTTCGCTGTAGCTGTAAACCAGCTATAACAGGAGGAAGGGCCATTATGACCAGGGTCAGCCCCCTTCACTTTTGGTTTTGCAACAGTTTTATCGAGGTTTAACTCACATAAATGTACCCATTAAAAGTGCACATTGTGATGGTTTCTGGTAAATTTTCCAAGTTGTGCAGCCATTGCTGCGAAGCAATTTTTGAGCATTGCCATCACCCTCAAAAAGGTGCCAGCTTACAGTCAACCCCAGCTGACCACCGACCTATTCTGTCTTTGTTTATGTAGATTTTCCCACTCTGTAGATGTCTTATAAACAGAAAGATACAATATGTGGTCCCTTGTACCCAGCTTCTTATGCTTCACAGAATCTTTTAGATGTTCACCTGTGCTGTAGCATGTATCAGTATTTCATTCCTTTTCTGGCTGAATAGCCTTCCATCGTATGGATAGACTGCATTTTGGTTTGATTTGTTTGGATCTGTGGCTGCATTGGTTCTTCCTTGCAGTGGGCTTTCTTTAGTCTTGGCGTGCAGGCTTCTCTTGCTGCAGCACTCGGGCTATAAAGTGTGTGGGCTCAGTAGTTGCAGCATGTGGGATCTTAGTTCCCTGATCAGGGATCAAACCTACATTCCCTGCATTGGAACGTGGATTCTTAACCACTGGGACCACCCAGGAAGTCCCTAGACCACCTTTTGTTTATCTATCTCCCAGTTAATGGCCATTAGATTGTTTGCCCTTTCTGGCTGTTGTGAACAATACCACTGTGAACATTCAGATAGAAACCTCTGGGTGGAGATGCAGTTTCATTCCTCTCTGCTGGATACCCAGGAGTGGAACTTAGGACAGGAAGTCTCTCCTGATCTCTGGCTGTGAACAGCCTTGGTTCAAAGTCTGGCTCAACCACTTGCTAGCTCTGTGAGCTTGGACATGTTACTTAACCTCTCTGTGTCTCAAGTTTCTTCGTAAGTAAAACAGAGATGCTCATAATACTTACCTCAGAGGGTTTTTATGTGGATTAAATTTATTGATATTGGAATGAAGCACTTTAACCACTACCCGACTCATAGCAAGTGAGGCTGAAGTCTGCATTAATGAAATAATTGCTCATTTACACTTAGAGCTGGCAGGAGCCTTTGAGAGAATCAGGTTTATGTGCATAACTAACGTGTTGAACCTGTTGGACTTAAAAGAGGTAATTTTAATTTTTGTCTCCCATGGTCCCTTATATCCCAGTCCTTTCCTGTGACTTTTCCAGCCACCCTTAGCTAACAGAAAGAAAGGCCTAATGACACTTGGAGAAGCAAATGCAGTCCGAATCCATTCACTGGAAGGGTTCTGGCTGATACCCAGGCATGTCTTGTTAATTGTGCTTTGCTTGGCTGCACTTCACAGATACTGCGTTTGTTTGTTTGTTTTTAACAAATTGAAGGTTTGTGGCAACTGCATCCTTAGATGACGGTGAGCATCTTTTAGTGATAGAGGATTATTTAACTAAGGTCCATACATTGTTTTGTTAGATATGATGCTTTGTTGTTGCTGTTTAGTCACTCAGTCACGTCTGACTCTTTGAGACCTCATGGATCATAGCCCGCCAGGCTTCTCTGTCCATGGAATTCTCCAGGCAAGAATACTGCAGTGGGTTGTCATTTCCCTCTCCAGGGGATCTTCCCGACCTAAGGATCAAGCCTGCGTCTCCTGCATTGGCAGGCGGATTTATCTATTGCTGAGCCATCAGGGAAACCCCTGATATAATGCAACTGCACATTTAATCGACTGTAGTATAGTGTGAGCATAACTTTTCCATATGCCCGGAAGGCAAAAAGCTCCTGTGACTCACTGTATTGAGATACTCACTTGATTGTGGTAGTCTGGATTCGAACCCGCAGGATCTCAGAGTCTGCCTGTGCTCATCCACACGCTGGTCCCCATGCAAAGGGCGGACTCCTCGCCTCTGTCCCTGCTGGTCTGTGGTAGGGCCGCAGGGGTTGGGGTGTCAGGCTTGACTCCCTCCCTCACCTTCTTTCCTTCTCAGCAGCTGTGGGCAGGAGAAAGGGACAGGGAACATTTTCACTTGATGGGCACTGTTCTAAGTGGCCTCCTGTGCTCTGGGCCTGGCTGATGGTTGCTGCTAACTCTTTGCTGCTGGCTGCCTCTAAATATAACTCCAGAGTCCTCAGCAGGGGCCTGTCCTTCAGCTGACTGTCCCCTGTCCCCTCACCCTGATCTGTTACCCTGCACCATGTAACTACCTCTCCATCTTTTCCTACTGAGGGAAGCAGGCCCTGAAAGGCTGTCTTTGAGCAGGATTCCCTTTAAAAAGACCCTCAAGCAATATGTCTACAATGAGTTCTACGTCTGGTGTCCAGGATTTATGCGCCTTTTACCTGCTGTTAAGAGGGTGTGGTGATCTCCCCCAACCATATGGTCCCCGCTCTGCTGCTGTCAGCTGCTTTTGCTCCCATGGGAACCAGTCCTCTGTGCAGTGTCTTTGCTGGAGACACGTATATACGGGGCTCTGAGCGGGCCCCATGAGGAGCCCTCACAGGATCGGGGTGTGGAGGATGTGGCGGCCCATCCCTTGGGCAGGACAACTGGGTAACCCTGGAAAGGGTTGTACTGGAAACTGGAAAGCTGCACCTTACTTCTCTTTTCGCTACTTCATTAAGTTTTGAAACTCTGGGCTCTAATACTGTCCAGGGGCCTCTAGAAGATGCTGACACATGTGGCCTCCTTTCAGGTGCACTTGTCTTGAGTGGATGTTGAGTTGCTTGAGTCACCATGGCCCCACAACCTTCTGGGGACAGCCCTTCCCCAATCATGTAATGGGACAGTGTAGACCTCCCAGGACCACTCTCTCTAAAGAAGTCACTTTCACCCCCATCCCCACCCCGAGAAGGTTTCTGTGGGTCCCCTGGTCACCTTCTTTTGCACCCGTGTAGGTACCTGAAGGATCATAGGAAACCCCCTAAGTGAGCCAGATGTAAGGTGAGCAAAATTCCCAGGATTGCTCCATTCATTTGCCCCACCATGGCATCTTCACTTGGTTTTCTCCACAAAAGCCAGCCTGTGATACAGCTCATGTACACCCACAACATGCATGCTGTCTGAAGGTGGTCCCTTGACTCTTAGAAACAGTTATGTGGATCCATCTCTGTGTCACTGCTGGCTGTGACTGGGTGGTTCCCTATGAACACAGTAATAAGTAAAACAGAGCACCCAGGTTTCTATTACTGCCCTAGGCCTCCCAGTTATATGAGAAGAAGTCACATTATGGCTTTGAAAACTCTTGCATCAGCTGCTCTGAATCAGGCAGCTTTCTCTTCAGTTGTGCTTCTCCTGGATCCATTACTTTGATCAGCAGTGTCATGGTGTATAGCTCTACATTTGAAGACCAAAGACCTGGGCTCTAGCTTAAATAATTTCCCTAGCTTCTCTGAGCCTCAGTTTCCTCACATATAAAATGAGAATAACAGCACCTCATACCTCTTCTGAGCGTCCTTAATGGAGTTGTGAGTCAGATGGCCAGTGCTACATGGGGGTGCTTTGTAGCATGCTTTGGAGCTTGCCAGTGAGTGCTAACTAGAAGCCAGATGTTGTGGCCAGGGCCTCCAAGATGGCCTCTAGTCATCCTTACCTCCTGGTATTCACAGCCTATTATTCCCCTCCCCTTGATCGCTGCCTGGACTTAGTGACTTGCTTCTAATGAATACATTAGAGTGGTGGTGTGTAATCTGGAGTCTAGGTCAGAAAAGGCAGTGTGGCATTTCTCTTGCTTTCTGTTGGATTATACACTCTGGGGGAGGCCATATTTTAAGCCACCCTATGGAGGATCCCAGGTGGTGAGAAACCAAAGTCTCTTCCCAACCGTTACTTGAGCTTGGAAGTAGATCCTGGAGCTCCAGTCTAGCCTTCGGATGACTGCAGCTCCAGCCAAAACTTTGGCTGCAGCCTAATGAATGACCCTGGGCCAGATCTACCCAGCCCAGTTGTTCCTAGATTCAAGTCTTTAGAAACTGTGTGAGATCATAACTGTTGTTTTAAACTGCTAACCTTTGGGGTAATTTTTTCTTTTTTCCTAGCATGCGATATGTGTGTTTTTTTTTTTTTTTTAGTATAATTGATTTACAATATTGTGTTAGTTTCAAGTATACAGCAAAGTGAATCAGTTTCACATATCCACTCTTTTCTTTAGATTCTTTTCTCATATAGACTATTAAAGAGTAATGAGTAGAGTTCCCTGTGCTGTACAGAAGGTCCTTATTAGTTATTTATTTCATATATCAGTTCAGTTCAGTTGCTCAGTCGTGTCCAACTCTTTGCGACCCCATGAATCGCAGCACACCAGGCCTCCCTGTCCATCACCAAGTCCCGGAGTTCACTCAGACTCATGTCCATCGAGTCAGTGATACCATCCAGCCATCTTATCCTCTGTGGTCCCCTTCTCCTCCTGCCCCCAATCCCTCCCAGCATCAGGGTCTGCTGGGCTGGAAGAAGCACAAGCTGGAATCAAGATTGCCGGGAGAAATATCAGTAACCTCAGATATGCAGATGACACCTCCTTATGGCAGAAAGTGAAGAGGAACTAAAAAGCCTCTTAATGAAAGTGAAAGTGGAGAGTGAAAAAGTTGGCTTAAAGCTCAACATTCAGAAAATGAAGATCATGGCATCTGGTCCCATCACTTCATGGGAAATAGATGGGGAAACAGTGGAAACAGTGTCAGACTTTATTTTTCTGGGATCCAAAATCACTGCAGATGGTGACTGCAGCCATGAAATTAAAAGACGCTTACTCCTTGGAAGGAAAGTTATGACCAACCTAGGTAGCATATTGGAAAGCAGAGACATTACTTTGCCAACAAAGGTCCATCTAGTCAAGGCTATGGTTTTTCCAGTGGTCATGTATGGATGTGAGAGTTGGACTGTGAAGAAGGCTGAGTACTGAAGAATTGATACTTTTGAACTGGTGTTGGAGAAGACTCTTGAGAGTCCCTTGGACTGCAAAGAGATCCAACCAGTCCATTCTGAAGGAGATCAGCCCTGGGATTTCTTTGGAAGGAATGATGCTAAAGCTGAAACTCCAGTACTTTGGCCACCTCATGGGAAGAGTTGACTCATTGGAAAAGACTCTGATGCTGGGAGGGATTGGGGGCAGGAGGAGAAGGGGACGCCAGAGGATGAGATGTCTGGATGGCATCACTGACTCGATGGCATCACTGACTCGATGGATGTGAGTCTGAGTGAACTCCGGGAGTTGGTGATGGACAGGGAGGCCTGGCGTGCTGCGATTCATGGGGTCGCAGAGAGTCGGACACGACTGAGTGACTGAACTGAACTGAATGGATATATGTCAATCCCAATCTCCAAATTTATCCCTCCCCCGCTTCCCTCTGGTAATTATAAGTTTGTTTTCTACTTCTGTTTTGTAAATAAGTTCATTTGCACCTCTTTTTTAAATTCCACATGTAAGTGATATCATATGATACTTGTCTTTCTCTGACTTACTTCACTCAGTATGACAGTCTCTGGGTCCATCCATGTTCCTGCAAATGGCATTATTTCCTTCTTTCTATGGCTGAGTAATATTCCACTGTGTGTATGTAACACATCTGCTTTATCCATTCCTCTGTTGATGGACATATAGGTTGCTTCCATGTCCTGGCTATTGTTAATAGCTCTGCGATGAACATTGGGGTGCATATATCTTTTTGAATTATGGTTGTCTTTGGGTGTATGCCCTGGAATGGGATTGCTGGATCATATGGTAGTTCTGTGTTTAGTTTTTAAGGAACCTCCATACTGTTCTCCATAGTGACTGCACCCATTTACATTCCCCAAAAAGTGTGGGAGGGTTCCGTTTTCTCCACATCCTCTCCAGCATTTATTGTTTGTAGACTTTTTGATTATGGTCGTTCTGCCTGGCGTAAGGTGATACCTTGTTGTAGTTTTGATTTGCATTTCTCTGATTAGTGAAGTTGAGCATCTTTTCATGTGCCTTTTGACCATCCACATGACTTCTTTGGTGAAATGTCTGTTTGAATCTTCTGTCCATTTTTTATAGGATTTTTTTTTAAATTGAGCTGTATGATCTGTTTGCATATTTTGGAGATTAATCCTTTGCCAGTTGCTTTGTTTGCAGATATTTTCTCCCATTCTGAGGGTTGTCTTTTTGTTTATGGTTTCCTTTGCTGTGCAAAAGTTTTTGAGTGCAATTTGTTTGTTTTTATTTTCAGTACTCTAGGAGGTGAATCAAGAATGATTTTGCTACAATTTATGTTAAAGCATCTTCTGGCTGTTTTCCTCTAAGAGTTTTATAGTGTCCAGCCTTACATTTATGTCTGTAATCCATTTTGAGTTTTTTTGTGTGTGTGTACATGGTGTTAGGGAGTATTCTAATTTCATTCTTTTACACATAGCTGTCCAGTTTTCCTAGCACCACTTATTGAAGAGGCTGTCTTTTCTCCATTGTATATTCTTGCATCCTTTGTCAAAGATAAGGTGACCATAGGTGCATGGGTTTATCTCTGGGCTTCCTATCTTGTTCCATTGGTCTATATTTCTGTTTTTGTGCCAGTACCATACTGGCTCTATTAATGTAGCTTTGTACTATACTTGAAGGCAGGCAGTCTGATTTCTCCAGGTCTGTTTTTCTTTGGGGTAGTTTAGTATATAGCAATAAATAACTGATATGGATGTCATTGTGAAGTCCCTGCCTTTAGAAACAGTGATGTTCACTATGGTTCCATATAATGAAAATCTCCAAATTTAGCATGAAGCAGACTAATCCTCCAATTGTGAAACCATTATACTAAGGACAGTTGTTTAGTTGAGGTCAATAAGCCATTGAAATTTGGTTTAGTACTATTTTTTACTGCTTCATAAGTTTCTAAGTTTATTCTCTTGGTCTTTTAAGAATTAACTTTTAGCGATTGTGTTAGTCAGGACCCAGGCAGGAAAATTGAAATCACCACAGTTATTTTTGGGCTTTCCAAGTGGCGCTGGTGGTAAAGAATGTGCCTGCCCATACAAGAGATCCAAGTTTGATCCCTGTGTTGCGAAGATCCCCTGGAGAAGGGAACAGCTACCCACTCCAGTATTCTTGCCTGGAGAATCCCATGGACAGAGGAGCCTGGCAGGATACAGTCTATGGGGTCGCAAAGAGTCGGACACGACAGCACAGATGTGCACATGAAGTTATTTTAACAGAGAGAATTTAGTTTAAAGAACTGTTTACTGATAATCAGAAAGCAGCCTCCATCCCTGGGTCTTGAGGGAACAGAGAGGAGAGGAGAATTCAAAGCTTTCCATCGGGGGTGCTAACTGGGCTGTAGCACATAACTCTGAAGGGACGAGATGAGGCTGGTTCTCAAAGTATGGAGGGACAAAAAAAGCTGGTAATGAGCCAACCACTGCTACTGCAACCAGCTAAGGGTCCAGAGGGAAACTTGCTAACCTCTCCTTCCTGTCACTTGCGCGCAGGCACACTGTCTCCTCCACACCCGCCCAAGCAGCCGGGGAGCAGCAGGAAGAGCAGAAATGTGGTTTGCACAGTCCCAGACCCAGTGTAGCAGAGCTGAGAGATAACAGCTTGATACAGCACAGTGGCACAGTTCTCCTAAGTTAATGAATTACTGGTTAGTTAGAAGGCACATCGCCTGCAGAGGCCTCGCTCTGTGTTGTTCGCTATAGTAGGCGCTTGTAGGGGATGTTGTGTCACTGGAGGTTCCCTTCCTGGGGCTCTGAGGTTTCCTAACACTGCAGCCACTGCTACAAGCCTCCATCTTGCCCAACCCTGCTGCCAACTGAACACTTCCCCACCAGGCTTTCGGCTCAAGAGACCAAAGCCATCATTTTTGCCCTGCTAATCTCTTGCACTAACTGATTCCGCCCAATTTATGTTTAACTTTAAATTAGGAAGAATCAAATAAAATCTAAAAAAATTCTTTTAATTTACATTTATTTCTTCAGTCTCAGCAGCCACATTTCAAGAGCTCAACAGTCATATGTGGCTAGTGGCAACCATCTTGAACTGCACAGAATAGACCATTTCCATTATTGCAGAACATCCTATTGGTCAGAGCTGTCCTAGAGCCTTTGCTTACAGGAAAGAAAAATGCTGATAAGACATTGGATGTTCAAGAGGAAGATGTAGTAGGTGGCATCTCCAAACTTACTTTAACCAATGAGCCCTTTGTTTTCATTGATCAAGACTCAGGAAACCTATTTTGGTTGTGTGACTTTTTTTTAATTGGAGGATAATTGTTTTACAATGTTGTCTTAGTTTCTGCTGTGCAGTGTGAATCAGCTCTGTGTATACATATACCCCTCCCTCTCGGATCTCCCAGTTCCATCCCACCCCTCTAGGTCATCACAGAGCACCAGGCTGAACCCCCTGTATACCAGCTTCCCACTAGCTGTGTGTTTTACACATGGTAGTTTATGTATGTCAGTTCTAATCTCGCAATGCATCGCACCCTCCCTTTCCCACCCTGTGTCCATATGTGCTTTCTCTACATCTGCATCTCTATTCCTGCCCTGCAAATAGGTTCATCTGTACCATTTTTTCTAGATTCCACCATAGTTAGCGTTAATCACTTAATCGTGTTCGACTCTTTGTGACCCTATGGACTGTAGCCCACCAGGCGCCTCTCTCCATGGAATTCTCCAGGCAAGAATACTGGAGTGGCCTGCCATTCCTTTCTCCAGGGGATCTTCCCAATCCAGGAATCGAACCCAGGTCTCCTGTGTTGCAAGCAGATTCTTTACCATCTGAGCCACTAGGGAAGCCACATACATGTGTTAATATATGATATTTGTTGTTCTCTGTCTGGCTTACTCTACTTACTATGATCATCTGTAGGTGCATCCATGTTGCCACAAATTATATTATTTCATTTTTTTATTGGCTGAGTAATATTCCATTGCATAGATATACCACATCTTCTTATCCATTCCTCTGTTGATGGACATCTGGGTTGCTTCCATGTCCTGGCTATTGTAAATAGTGGTGCAGTGAGCATTGGGGTGTACATGTATCATTTTGCATTATGGTTTTCTCAGGGTATATGCCAGGAGTGGGATTGCTGGGTCATATGGTTGTGATCCTGAGGCAGGCACTGGAATTTCTTGGTGCATTAATGTTCTCGATTCACCCTTTGGCCAATATCACCTCCAAGTTGGCTGTTTATTATAAATGTCTTTGCCAGCACACAGCATCTGCTGCTGCTTCCACATTCCCCTCTCTTCTCCTCAGGATTAGTTTCAAGGAAAAGCAAAGATTTTACTCTTAGAGCCCTTGATTGACCTCACTGCCCCATATCTTCGACAAGCCCTCCTCCTCCCTGATCACCGCTTTCCCTGTGGTAGCCTCTGGTGGCTCGTGATCCACAGGAGAAAGTCCAAAGCCAGCGGTTTCAGAGCACACACAGCGCACCATGTGGGCTACACCCAGGCGGCTGCCGCCTTCATTCTTCCTGGCCCCTCCCCTTGGCCTGTGTCAGACAGAGCTCCTGGGTTCGCTGTGTGCTTCCCACCCATGCATGGGCTTTGGCTCAAGCCATTCCCCATGCCTGAAAGTCCTCCTGCTTTGGCCACTTGGCCAAGCCTCATGGCAGGAATCTACTTCACTGGCAGCCGCAGCCAGCACCTGTTTGGATCGGCCACTGTGTTCCTGGCCAGGTCATACTTTCCCCACCTACTGCCAGCCAGTGACCAAGCACAGTGGAGGTGCTAGAACCGATGTGGCACTCTTCCAGTGGGCACCTTTGGGTCAGGGCCTCCTGGGCAGCCTGGCTAAGCTGTCTCAGAGCTCTTCTGCCATCAGAAACCGCCCCCCACCTTTTATCCTTCATTCACCTTCTTCCAGGAAGTCTCTTGTATGTCTAATTCTGACTTGGTATTTATTCTCAGACACCCAAATTGACACAGCTAGAGCTTCCCCTTACTCGAACCAGGCAGAATCAGGCACTTTTCCCTGTGTTCTCAGTGCCTTCTGTGTATACCTGTTAATCTCTGTGTGTGCTTAGTCATGTCCAACTCTTTGCAACCCCATGGACTGTAGCCCACCAGGCTCCTCTGTGCATGGAATTTTCCAGCAAGAATACTGGAGTGGGTTGCCATTTCCTCCTCCTGGGGATTTTCCTGACCCAGGGGTCGAACTGTGTCTCCTGCATTGCAGGCAGATTCTTTACCACTGCGCCCCCTGGGAAGCACTGACTATATCTTCCATCACACTGCTGCCCTGCTCAGCACACCATCATCATGCCTGTCTCCTCCTCTAGACAGGTCAGGCCCCGTGGGTCTCACATTCCGATCCCTCTGTCTGTGCGGCACTCTCAGATGTGTTGACTGAATTGGATCAGGCCCATTTATCCTTCAAAGGGCTTGAGCAATCCTCTCTCAATGTGACTAGTGTTAAAGGCACTCTGCATGTCTCTAGTCCAAGAAAAGATGCAGCAACATTTATGCGTGAGATCAGACTTCATCTGTCATTAACAGGAGAGTGAAGCTCACACACTTGTTTACTAATGGTACACTTTGTTTTTGAACAACACGGTGCCCACCATCTTTGTTGTATTTTTTCCCAATAGGCACGCTGCAGTACATGGCACCTGAGATTATCGATCAAGGCCCTCGTGGGTATGGCGCCCCGGCTGATATCTGGTCCCTGGGCTGCACCATCATTGAGATGGCCACCAGCAAGCCTCCATTCCATGAGCTGGGTGAACCACAGGCAGTGATGTTCAAGGTAAGACATGTTGGGTGATTTAGGTTGCTGGTGTTGGAGAGAGAGAATTCAAATCAAAAACCTCCTCCCAATGCAGAAATCTCTCCACAAAGGTGGACAAGAAAGAAAACAGATTTTTTTCTTTTCTCTCTCTCTCCTCTCTCTGCCTTCTGCCAGTATCTTACTATCCCAACTAGGAATCAAACCCATGACCCCTGCATTGGGAACCAAAGTCTAAACCATTACACCACCTAGCAACTCCCAAACCCTTAGCTTCTCTTCCCTCCTTACTGTGAGAAATTACTATCAGTTTACAGAGGTATAATATAGAACCTACCAGCGAATGTTGGTAATCTCTGGTTCATCTGCCTTTTCTTAACCCAGCTTGGACATCTGGAAGTTCTTGGTTCGCACAATGCTGAAGCCTAGCATGCAAGATTTTAAGCATGACCTTACTAGCATGGGAGACGAGTGCAATTGCCCAATGCTTAGAACATTCTTTGGTACTACCTTTCTTGGGATGAAGATTGACCTTTATATATGCCCTTACTTAGGGTTTAACTTATCAGAAATTAAATTCTTAAATGTTTGTGAAAGGTGTGAGGTACTCATCTAAATGTATCTGTTTCCATACGGAGAGCACATTTATTGAAAAGTTCATCATTTCGCCTGCTGAACTACTGTTCTCTATGTATCATAAAAGATGATTACATTTCTACCTCAGCATATTAATAAGGGTCATATATGACAGACCTACAGCGAACATCATACTCAGTGGTATTCCAGAGGCCGGTTGGCGAAGCCGTTGCTGGAATCCAGCGTCAGCCCTCCGGGATGGCAGACGCTTGGGGTTGTGTGGCTCTTGTGTGCACCTGCGTGTGCCTCACTGTGCCTTCAATGCAGGTGGGGATGTTCAAGATCCACCCAGAGATTCCAGAAACCCTCTCAGCTGAAGCCAGAGCCTGCCTTTTATCCTGTTTTGAGCCTGACCCCCACAAACGTGTCACCGCCGCGGGCCTGCTCCAAGAGGGCTTCTTCAGGCAGATGCACAAGGGCAAGAAGAACCGGATTGCTTTCAAGCCGGCAGGTGAGGTCTCCCTGGACAGAGTAGTGGGGACACAGTAGGGGTGGGGTTGTCCAAACCCAGGGAATGACTGTCCCTCGGTGTCCTGCGAGAGTCACAGGGAGCCCCGTAGGCAACAGTGAGGTACCATCTCCTCCATTCAGCCTGGCTTTCAGGGCTCTGCCTGGGAGGAAGGAGAGAGGCGCCCTGGCTGGGGTTCTGTCTTCCCCAAGTGCAAGGCCCGGGGCTTCATGTTTGGAGCCTGGCCTCTCACCCTGTGCTGCTCCCAACCTTGGTTAAAGGCTGTCTGTTCTGGGCCAGTAAGTCCTGCTGGGCACTGACAGAAGAGCGGCCTCGCGGTGGATGGGGTTGGAGGCCAGCTCAGCCTCTTGCACCTGAAGAGCCACTGGCTGTTAGAAATGCAGAGTCTTGGGTCCATCCCGGATCTGTGGAAGCAGAGCCTCCATCTACCCAGGACCCCTGGGTGATCACTGGCGCCCCCAGTTAGAGCCGCACAGGCTTAGGCCTCCCGGTGGGTCGCCTGGCCTGAGGAGCTGCCGCGCTCACCCTGCCCTCCCGGCTGCCCCCGACAGAGGGTCCCCGGGGTGCCGTGCTGACCCTGCCCCCGTCCGGAGAGCTGCCGGGCAGCAGCAGCAGCGAGCATGGCTCCGTCTCCCCGGACTCCGACGCCCAGCCCGACCCATTCTTCGAGAAGTCCCGGCTGCCGGTGCAGCGGCTCAGCCACCTGCTCAGGTACTGCCGCCCCGCAGCCCTTGGGCACAGAGTGCGTCCGGTGTAAACCAGAGTCTTCCTGTGTGTATGATCAGTAGGGTGGCTGGGCGGCCACTGACATTGCGAGCGAGGTGGGCGATGTGGTCGCTCACTGTCCCTTCCCCTCTTCCTCCTCTCCCCCCTCCCCCGTTTCCTCCTCCTCCCCATCCTTCCTTATCCTCACCCCGTTACCCCTCCTCCCCCCTTCCTTCTTCCCCTGCTTCCCCCCTGTCCCCGAAAACCCTGATGGTCTGGAGATTAGGAAAAACGCTAGTCTCGCCTCCTGCAGTTTCATCTTCCCGAGGGTGGGGACGTGGAGGATCATCTCTCGGCCCCTCCCCCACGGTGCCCCCGCACAGAGACCCCGCCCCTGGGAAGCGGAGGACTGTCACGTGCATTTGTCCGCAGTGTTCCCGATGAGAGTTCGGCCTTGGAGGACCGGAGTGCAGCCTCGTCCCCTGAAGACAGGGACCCGGGCCTTTTCCTGCTGCGAAAGGACAGTGAGCGCCGTGCCATCCTTTACAAAATCCTCTGGGAGGAGCAGAATCAGGTGGCTTCCAACCTGCAGGAGTGCGTGGCCCAGGTACAGGCTGGGCGTGGGGGCTGCAATCCCACCTCCTCCGCCCAAGGCAGGGTCCCAGGAGAGGTCCAAATGGGCCTGCCACCCCCGAACATTTGCAGTTACAATAATCACCATAAGTTTTTCCCAACGTCTTCTTTTCCAACAAAAGAGAATACAAAAAAAGACTCCTCTGAAACCTGAATTTGCCAAATACTGCGGTGAAACCAGGCCCTGATGGGGTCGCGCTGCCCCCTGGTGGAAAACAGGCCACATGGCAGCACAAAGCCCAGTTAACCCCCAGCTGCAGTTAGCCTCTGCTGCCTCTGAGGAAGAAAGGCTGTGGATGGAAATGTGACTTTTAACTCATTTTGGATGGGATGAAGTCCTTTTACTAAGAGGCCACTGCCCTCTATGAACTGTGCCTTCTGACAAGGCCCATTGGGTGGTGGGGGGTGGTTGACAAGGGGTCAAACAGGATGGCAGCCCATTCCTCCAGGGAGGAAGGAGGGGGCCTCGTAAGCCTCTAACAGGAAGGATATGGAGGAAGTTCTAGGACCAGAGACGCTATCTCAGCCGGGGGTTCCCACTTCCATAAGCTAGTGGACAGTGTGGTTCATCTAGGTGCCCACAGTACTTCTTGGATGCTCCCTGCCCCCGATTTACTCAATGACTTGATTTTTTTGGTTGGGGGCTTGGTGATCAGAGTTCAGAAGAGCTGCATCTCTCGGTCGGCCACATCAAGCAAATCATTGCGATCCTTAGAGACTTCATCCGCTGCCCAGAGCACAGGGTGATGGCATCCACAATATCAAAGCTCAAGGTGGACCTGGACTTTGACAGCTCATCCATCAATCAGATTCACCTGGTACTGTTTGGATTTCAGGATGCTGTAAGTGTCTCATTTGGCCCTAAAGAACATGACGGAAGGTAGGACACCCCCAAAGTGGCTCATAGCTGAGACCATGAGTTCGATTACCATCTTCTCCCATAGTATCCATCTCTTCTCACCTGATTACACCTGAATCCCGAGTGCCAGCAGTTCTCTAAACACTGGTGTACATGAGACTGAGATGATTGCATTTGGCCACAAAGAGCAGAGTGTAGGATTTGGGGATGAGCAGCATCTGCCAACTGAGTAGGTGTGTGGTTTAAGCTTATGTGTCTGCGCAAACAGGTGTGAGCTGCTCCAGGCCCAAGACCATGTCTGGCTTAGCTTTGTGTCTCAAGACCCCACCACAGAGCCTGAAGTTTCACGGATGCTCCACAAACATTAATTGAATAAACAAAGAGGCCTGTGCAGTAGCTCCAATCACTGTACCTGTCCTCTCGACCCCAGTGTGACTTGGGGTCAGCTTAGAGGACTCAGTCAGAAGAAACATAAATCCAGGGCAGTATGGTTAACACTTTTATCTCAGAGTAGAAGCACATTTGAATTGGTAAGAACTCCTATTTCTGAAAAAATACAGTGGACCAGAAATCTGGATTTTTGTGATTACAGGTAAATAAAATCTTGAGGAACCACTTAATTAGGCCCCACTGGATGTTTGCAATGGACAACATCATCCGACGAGCAGTGCAGGCTGCAGTCACCATCCTCATCCCAGGTAAGGGCCCCTCTTTTTGGTCACAGTAAATTAGGCTATGGTGGGTATGGAAAAGGTCAGCCAGGTCCTCTGTGCTCACCAGTTGTTACTCTCCCTTTCCCATCTGGGCTATATACGTCCTTGCAATTAAGGAAAATGATGTCACAGACCCCTCTGGGGTCAGTATTTTGTGATTCTGAGCACACCTTCTGGTGCTGTTTATATCCGCCCCCCCCCCCCCCAGCATAACTAAGGAGCATGCCCGCAGACTAACACACACAGTGCACTGAGCCTCAGGGCCTGGATCCTTGTGCGCTCAGGACCACCTCCTAGTTGGCTGAAGATTTAAATGGCTGTCTTCTCTCTCATCACGTGGTAGCCACACAAATCTCTGGCTTTCATAGGCTCTAGTTTTCAAATGTTAGAGCAGCTTAGTACCCAAGTTGATCCTTCTTCTGTGATGCCTCCTAGGAAGGGGGGCTTGGAGGCACTTCTGTTGACACTACCGCTTCCTCTCTACTCTGCTCCCTCCCTGTCATCCTCTGCCTGCACTCAGCCCAGGCTCCACTTGTGGGACTGGCTTGTTAAACCCCAGGACTTCATTACTCCCCTCTCCAAGCAGGGAACTGCAGAAAACACACAGGCCTGGGTGGAAGGCTGCTTGTCCCTTTTTACAACTGCCCTTGCTTAACTAACTTAATATCTTGAAGCTTGTTTCCTTATCTGTAAAGCGGTGTGGGGACCATCTTTTCAGGTAGAGGTAATAGCCTCCTCTCCCTTTATTAAGGTCAGCAGTCTCCTGGTGGAGCATAGCATTGGCGGGGCACCTCCCTGCCTGGTTTGCTGGCCTGGGACATAAGCTACACCAAGCATATGGCCTTGCTGAACCGTGCTCCTTTTCTTCCATGATTTCAGAGCTCCAAGCCCACTTTGAGCCCGCCTCAGAGACCGAAGGTGTGGAAAAGGACACAGATGAGATGGAAGAGGACTATCCCCCCGCAGACCTGCCTGCAAGCGAGGCACAGGTGGCACATGGATGGAGCGAGCCAGCTTCAGCAGTTGCCCAGGAGGCCTCACCCCAGCAGCACCTGAGCTTTCAGCTGAGCAAGCTGAGGCAGGAGACCAGCAGGTAGGCGGGGGTGGGACAGAGTTGTTGAGTGCTTCACCCAGGTCTCAGAAAGTCATCTTCATCGCCCAAGGAACTGGGCAAGGGGTATTCTCAGCTTCAACTGGGGACCTAGAAGGAGGCCTTTCTTTAAAGGCAGAGTGTTCCTGGCTACAATAGGGTATCCCTATTTCAGAAGAAAAGTTGTATACACCCCCGTATAGGGATCTCTAAAGTTTAACTGTAGACAAATCTGTTTTTTTTGTTTTGAAAAATGTGAAAGTTGACGGTATACGTAGCACTTCTTTTAAAATGGGTTTTCCAGTAAGGTTAATCATCACCTGACTCATCAAACGTTATATATGGATTCAAAGGTGATTGATGTCCAGGGTCAGTGGGCACTGTATCTTCCCCCCTCAAGAGAATTAGTAATGAGATAGCCAGCCTGACTGGGGACAGCTGACAAGAACACGGCCGCTTCACACCTGCCCTGTAGCACAGAGACGCCTCAGCTGCTACTAACCCTGAGTGAGGGAAGCAGGTCTGTCCCAAGGAGTGCTGGTGAGACCAGAGCACAAGGCATTTTAGTGCCATCCTGGGTAAGTGTTGGCTGTAGTGTCCCTCCTACCTTCCGAGCAGCATCTTTCCCGCACCACCCCCGGCTGTCCAAGGCAGCAAGGCTTCTATTTTGATGTAGTCTCCAGTGAGGAGGGAATAGCTTCACCACGTTTTCACAACTTGACCTGACTTAGGAAGACAAGAGGGCTGAGTTCTCCTGATCACCATGAGGTTATCTTTTGGTTTATGATACATTTTGATACAGAAGATACCCACACACTGAGCAGGGCTGGTCTTTGTTTACAAGGGGAGGAAATACAAGGAAGGTGCCCATGTGCAGGCTGAAATCTGACCCTGGACTGACCTGGGATTGTGCCGTTTTTTAAAACTTCTGTTCAACAAATGTTTGAGTTGAGCTGAATGGTGTTAGGCTCTCTGAGTGATGTTTTGTTTTGTTCTAACCAGACTTTTGGAACACCTGGTTCAAAAAGAAATAGAGTACCAGAATCTTCTACGGCACATCCTAGAACAGAAAACTCAAGAATTATACCACCTTCGGTTACAATTCACCTCCAATGGTGAGAGATTTTCCACTTGCTGGGACTTGTGTGTGTGTGAGACCATTTAAAATCTGGCTAGACTACTAGTCAGCCTTGACACAGCTGAGGTTATTCTCAGCTCAAACCAGTAAGTACTCCAGTAGATTCCGGAATACTCATCAGTAATAAAAAGGAACTACCACTACATTCAAAAGCAGATGAATTGCAAAGAAGCCTACATGTTACGATTCCATAAATGTTGAACATTTATACGATACTCTGTTAAAGCAAAACTATAGGGACAGAAAAGAAATCAGAATGGGTGGGGGAGGACTGATTATAGAAGGCCCCAAGAACTTTTGGGCTGATAGAGAAATTTCTCTATCTTGACTGTAGTGGTGGTTCCTCATCTGTGCTTAGCAAAGTTCTCAGCATTGCATACCTAAAAAGGGTGGTTTACTGACTAAGGTATACCTCAGTCAACCAGCCTTAAGCAATTGGTGCCACTTACACAAGGGCTCTTGGACTGCAAGGAGATCCAACCAGTCCATTCTGAAGGAGATCAGCCCTGGGATTTCTTTGGAAGGAATGATGCTAAAGCTGAAACTCCAGTACTTTGGCCACCTCATGCGAAGAGTTGACTCATTGGAAAAGACTCTGATGCTGGGAGGGATTGGGGGCAGGAGGAGAAGGGGACGGCAGAGGATGAGATGGCTGGATGGCATCACCAACTAGATGGACGTGAGTTGGAGTGAACTCCGGGAGTTGGTGATGGACAGGGAGGCCTGGCGTGCTGCGATTCATGGGGTCACAAAGAGTCAGACACGACTGAGCAACTGAACACAAGGGCTCCAGCTGCCTCTTGGAATGTGGGGTGGATAAGCTGTGAAGCGAAACTCAGTATTGAAACCTATCTCCTCATTTGAATTCCAGTGTACTTAAGGGAAATGATTCCTTAGAAAAGGCATTTTAAAGATGGTAAAACACATTTAAAGTGGTAGATAATGTACCCAACCCCAAACTAACTATTTATGTATGACACCTTTAATCTCTATAAAGTGATGCCAAGGACTGTGGACTCTTATGTAGTGTGTAGCTGAGCCAAGCTTAATCCATTTCCTTTTCACAGCACAATTACATTCTGGAATAGTTTATTTCATCCATCTTTTACTGTTACACATCAGTATACAACATAACACATTTCTAATCATTACAGAGAACTCAGTATCCCCTCCTGGGTCTCAGGAGCAGCGAACAGATAAAGAGCTTGTCGATTGGTTGCAACTGCAAGGAGCGGATACGAGAACAATTGAAAAGGTAAGCTGAGAACCAAACCATTCCTAGGCTGTTATTACAAAGCTGCTTAGCTCTTGATGTATGTCATCTTTGTTTCAGATTCTTGAAGAGGGTTACACACTGTCTGATATTCTTAATGATATCACTAAGGAAGACCTAAGGTACCTTAGACTACGGTAAGAATAGCCTCAAAACATTTTGTGTAACAGAAAATGGCTTTTTGGGTGTAGTTAGGCTTTTACATAAAAGCAGTAGAAAAGAAAGTGCTGGTAGCTTTCCCCCTTTCCCCTAGTCAGGAAACAAAAACTACCCAACCGCACTCCAAACTCTGGAGTTTCCAAGGGTGAAGCTGGGGAAAAGCTGAGAGGGAGCAGAAGCTAAAGGCCCAGTAAGCAAAGTCAACAGACTGCCAGGCTGGGAGTGGAATGAGCAAAGACAGGAGCTGACAGCACTCAAACCCTTTGATTCTCCTCCACTGGTCATCTTTAATAGCCTACTTTGCACAGGTGCCCTGGCACTCCTGTACATACCTCTAAGGCCACATCCCACTCGTGCTGGGGTAGAAATTTCACTTCCATATGTGAAGGGAACATATCCCTATTTTAGTTTTTAAGTTAGGGACTGCATTTTTAAGACTAGCCAGCAAAACAAGTCTAGAAGTACATACTATAGCTTTTGCCATAAGGGCTCCTAAAGAAGTATTGTGTGGTATTGCTTTGAAGTCATCTTTCCTTACGACTCACTCTAAAGAAGACTTCTGTTTGTTTCGTAGCGGTGGTCTTCTCTGCAGGCTCTGGACTGCAGTCTCCCAGTACAGAAGACGGGCTCAGGGGGCGCCAGCAACCCAAGATGAGGCTTAATAATCAGCCACGCAGGAAATAGAGGGAGCCCAGAGCTGACATCTTTGTTAAAGCTTCTGTTACATACACACCAATCCTGCTGCGATTCCACAAGGAAAACACCACTGTTCACTGAACAAATTTAGAACTTCAAGTTCTTAAAGAATTATGGAAAAAATGTTAATATTTCTCAACATGTTTTAAAGGTGAGTAGAACTGTATGTATTTTGAGAACTGTGATTGTAAAACTTGGTCTTGACATCCCAAAGTATTGTGGGATTCTTTAACTTCAAACATTTGCTGGAAAGGTTGAACAATAGGTGTTTAACAAAAAGGCTCGGAATCACTATTTCAATTATACATTCCATACATTAACTGGAATTGCACTTAAAATTAGAAAAAGATAAAATCGATAAGACTATGCCTTGTATTTAATAATGTTTGATATGAATGTAAATAGAAAACTGTTAAGAAAATAGCTTCATATTTATATTGAATGTATAAATGGAGAAAACTAACTTATTTGGCCTTTGAAATGAAGTAGAATTGTCCTTCCACCCCTGCCAAGTTATAATAAATAATTGTGTTTTATTAATGAGACATGATGGTTCAGTGTGAACAGGCTTCAGCACCGACGTGCACACTAACAGGGGCGTGTGTGCACATTAGGGTACACTAGGTAAGCTGTTAATTAAAAGACGCTTACTCCTTGGAAGGAAAGTTATGACCAACCTAGATAGCATATTCAAAAGCAGAGACGTTATTTTGCCAACAAAGGTCCATCTAGTCAAGGCTATGGTTTTTCCAGTAGTCATGTGTGGATGTGGGACTTGGACTGTGAAGAAAGCTGAGGACCGAAGAATTGATGCTTTTGAACTGTGGTGTTGGAGAAGAGTCTTGAGAGTCCCTTAGACTGCAAGGCGATCCAACCAGTCCATTCTAAAGGAGATCAGTCCTGGGTGTTCTTTGGAAGGAATGATGCTAAAGCTGAAACTCCAGTACTTTGGCCACCTCATGCGAAGAGTTGACTCATTGGAAAAGACTCAGATGCTGGGAGGGATTGGGGGCAGGAGGAGAAGGGGACGACAGAGGATGAGATGGCTGGATGGCATCACCGACTCGAGGGACATGGGTTTCGGTGAACTCCGGGAGTTGGTGAGGACAGGGAGGCCTGGCGTGCTGCAATTCATGGGGTCGCGAAGAGTCGGACACAACTGAGTGACTGAACTGAACTGAGGTAAGCTATTGGGCACTGCAAGGGACAGGACACTGATCCTCCCACAAGGTGGCGGCAGAGTTGGACAGGCATACAAGGAATTGTTTTTCCTTTTAGTAAAGTTAAAATCAAAGTTGCTCACTCGTGTCCAACTCTTTGCGACCCCATGGACTATACAGTCCATGGAATTCTCCAGGGGATCTTCCCAATCCAGGGATTGAACCCAGGTCTCCTGCATTGCAGGCAGATTCTTTAACAGCTGAGCCACAAGGGAAGCCCAAGAATACTGGAGTGGGTAGCCTATCCCTTCTCCAGGGGATCTTCCCAACCCAGGAATCGAACCGGGATCTCCTACATTGCAGGCAGATTCTTTACCAGCTGAGCTGCAAGGGAAGTGTTAAAACTAGTATACAATGAAATCAAATAGAAGTATTTTAAAGAAATAATTTGGAGGGTTAAGCAAACTATACCTATTTTAGACCTATATAACTAAAATAACCTTATCTGTGCAATCCCCTCTCTTAATGCAACACTGTACAAACCACATGCAAACACTATCTCAATCTACAGCGCTTTCTCTCTATGGGTTTTCCTCCTTGACAAAGTTGAGAACACAAAGCATTCCTTACAGTTGCTGCCAAATAACCCACTAAAGGTGTGTGTATCTCGCCTTAACTGATGGACTTAAACTTGATCCACTGGTTTGCACCCCGGACTTCAAAAGGTGGATCGTTGCAGTAAATGTGATAGCCGAGTTCTTCCAAAGGTGGTTCAGGATCAGCAGTAGCAAACTGAGCAGCATCCTCAATTTCTTTTCTCACTTCCACATCAATTTCCTAAAAATCAGATTACAGTTCAAGAGATTTTTTAGAAGATACACCTCTTAGGTACCAAGTAGTTCAACTCTTCTACTAGTACTAGAAGTATACTTAAGGTGCTATTATGGTAAAAGTAACAACGATCTAGAAAGAACTATTCTGAAGTAGAGACAGAAACATACACCCTGGCGAGGGAACATTTAAAAACCTCAAGTGTATTTACAGGAAAGAAGAACTGCGCTGTTTGAGTTTAAGAGCTTCACCAATATGACGGATGAATGCCCTATGAGAATTCAGTGTGTACTTTCCCTTACCTAGTTCACCTGAGAGTGGCAGCATTTTTGTGTAGAGAAAAGCTGCTCAAAATTTGAGAGCGGCAACTGTGAAAACCCTTAGAGTAAGTGTACCTTTAGTTCTTCAACACTGGCGAGATTGCTGTTCACCATCCTGTCCTTGAGGAGCATGATAGGGTCACTCTTACTTCTAACTTCCTGAATCTCTTCTCGGGTACGGTAACTGGGGAGGGAACCAGAGTGACAAGTAAGAACAGTTCTAGTAGAGCACACAGTCTGTGAAACACAGCAGCATATCAATACTTACATCTCCGTAGGAAGGGCAGAATTATACTTCAAAATACAAGAACGCATCCTAACATTCTGTAAGAGCTGCTCTGTCTAAACTCTACAGTGGCAATTCGCTGGGCTTCTCTGGCATTCTGACAACAGGAGCCCAGTTGCTATCTGCTTCTTTAATCTAGATGTAGGGCATGAAGGTAGTGATGGGGGCTCTTTAAGTGGGTGAAGACAGGGGGAGATGGTTTTCTGGGGTGATAGCTGTAACCTTGGAGGCAGGAGAATGCTAACCAGGAAAAAATTGTGCCCTTCCTTTCTCCTTTATGCTGGCAAAAACCTGGAGAGGAGGTTTTCCAATTCTTGAATGTATAGTTGATCCTTGTCCTACATTATCTGAAATAATACTAAAAGCAAAGGCTCTATCATTGTTTTTTAAACAGCAGAATTACACAAAGTGCTTTTTCCCATAAAAGCAGTTCTTTATAACATTTTCCCTTAGACCTTTAGCCTACACTCTTAAAGACTTCTTACGGCTTACTTTAACTAAATCTGCTTTTTAATTATGCCACACTCCAGGACTACAGCATTTCATGCTGGAGTTAGGACTTTTATCACTATTTTTTTTAACTCATCTATTTCAACACATGGAATATCCCTTCTGCTACTTGGTCTTGCACCATACCAGCCAGAAGAACATTTTCAAATGGAGGAATGTGCCCTGGGAGCATGTGAGGTAATGCCTACAAAACATAAATGCTCCCAAGTATACTACTGTTACCATCAGACCTGCTTTAGGTAATTCCTAAATAATTCCTCACAATTCCTTCCTACAATTGTTTTTTTAATTGGTACTCATGTTAAAATGTACACAATACATAGTGTAAAAGTTTCCAGAATGCTTTCTAAATTGGAACCAACTTATTATAAAGCACTGTTTTCAGGCTCAGACTAAACTACTAAATCAATGCATGAAGCCAACTGGTGTCTGGATTCAAAAGTAAATTTTGAAATGCTTTTGCTTTTTCATGTAAGTAGTACCACTCTAAGCCCATCTACTTTGAACACCACACTCAGTTTTTCCTTTACCCTACCTCACTCCAGGATCACTCATGCTGTGTCCATGGTAACGGTAAGTCTGCAGCTCCATCAGTATAGGCCCCTAAAACAGAACCCAATGGAGGTTAGGTGAGATGGGCATGGCCTCAAATATACACCCTGTCAACTACTCTGATCAGATCTGAGTTGTCAAGAATTTCTTCTTAGTTGACTGATTCAGTTATCTCTTCTCATTTCTAATACCTATTTACAGCATCTTTCATCTTCCCTATTTTTAAGAGGGACTTATTATCTTAGGGGTCTGTTTTCTGGGTTGTGGAACAGTGATTTAGGGAGAAGAACATCCTTCCACCAGTTCAAATAGCAGGGAAGCCTCTTTTTAGGCCAATCTCACTGTTTCCTTCTCCTTCCACTGCTGTAACTGGAAAGGTCAAGATCCTTAGGACTAAAACAATAAGACTACATAATTTAAACATATTAATTTATAGAAAACAAACTTATACTGAATGCTTATTATATAAGCACAGTTCTGTGCGGGGCACTGTGGGAGTCTCTAATCTCTTCACTCAAGGGGCTTATCATTAAGGTGGGGTGGGTGGGTGTGGAGGCACATAATGAACTGGAAGGCAAAATAGATTGTCACAACAAAGACAGAGGCAGAATGCTGAGGGAACACTGGAAGAAAAGATTTACCCCAAACGGGGGAAACATGGAATGTTTCCTAGGATGTGAGCTATCAAGACCATGTTATTTATAAAGGGACCCGACTGACTCAAGTGGATCCTGCTTCTATCTTATACATCTCAATTAGCAGCTACCTCTAAATTGCCACAATGGACACTTATTTCAACTTTAAGACAGATAAATGCCATTAGAAATCTCTAGCTTAGAGGCCAAAAAAATCTTACCTTTCCAGATCTACAATAGGCAGCTGCAAATTTTGTGGCCTCCCGGACACACAGGATATCCATTCCATCTACCTGTCAATAAGTAGGAAAGATTTAAACACAACGTTGTAAATCAACTATACTTCATAAAAGTTCAAAGATAAAAAGGGCAGAGCTTAACTCCAAGTGCCTAAGATAGTTTTCTTTTCCTATGACCTGTTCATCCACTAAGAAAACAGAACCCTTCCTTTGATGTGAGACATCGGCCAAGAGTGCTGCCCCAGCTCTACCACAGGCGTCCTTACCCTCAGCCCAGGAATAAAGTCGCCTCTCTTGTAGTAATCAGTGCTGGCTGCTGCTCTTTCCACAGATGTTCCCATCCCATAGCGGTTATTCTCACAGATGAAAATACAAGGCAATTTCCACAAAGCTGCCATATTGTAAGCTTCGAATATCTGACCCTGGAAGTACAAATAAAAAGTTCAAGTGGTTTCATTGTGCTGTTTTTTTCTCAACGTCATCATCCCCAAAAGCCACTGCTCTACCCAGCAAGAGAAAGCTCTCATAAAAGATGAAATGCCTTGCCTACAACCCAGATTCTGAGGCAAAGAAGTGTGTGTGTGAGGGGGGTGGTGCACCTGAGGAAGTGACAAACCCAGTACTTCTGCTTGCTTCTTTCTGGGGCTGAGACAGCAGTACAGAGCACACTGGGGAAAGCCCAACATGTAGAATGGACTGCAGCTACCTAGTTTGGGGTTTTTATGCTCGATTATAAATCCTATGAGACCCTCTGGATAACCAGTGTCTGAGAATCAGCATCCAGAGCAAGGCCTCACAGAGTGTCGGCCACAGACTGGTGATCACTCAGACCGTGACAGAAAGGGAGGAAGAGTCAGGGCTCAAAAACCATGAGAGGAGTCTGAAAATGCCTTGGCATTCAAGAGAATGAGTGCATATCACAGTACTGGTTTAGGAGTTGGTTTGCAAGGGATTACAATGTAAACCGTTCCTTCACTACAGAGTCTGTGGAGCACTGACATAGAACAAAGGTGAGCATCCGCTTAGGTGCACACTCATACAAATCACTTGTGAAACAATGCCAAGATGCAAATCTCTAATGTGGCCACAAAACCAAATTTTAGCCTGCCATATAAATGGCCATTTCAACTAGTAATCAATACAATGCTTCGCCACAAACTGAACTATGAATATTCAACACTTTGGACACTACTGCAAAGTTAAGAGGCACTTACTCACCTGATTAGCAGCGCCATCGCCGTACAAAGTCAAACAGACCTCGTCTTTTCCATTATACTTACAGGCCAGAGCAATCCCAGCTCCCAGGGGCACCTAATATTAAGGACAAGCAAGAAAGGAACCACAGAAATCCACAAGGGAAGAAATTTATGCTATGAACGTTAGCTCCTGACCAGAAAATGAGATAGAAATGACATGGTCCCTACAAACTCTTCCCTACCCAACCCTATCTCGGCTTACCCCACCCCTAAAATTGTAAACTGGCAAAGTAACACAAGTAACTGCTATTGTATTATTGTATTCTATTTCAACCCTTAAGCAATAACATTTCTGCATTCAAAGTTTCAACTATCAATTCTAAAAGCAACCCCCAGCAAACCAAGGGTTAGAAACAATACCTCAAACAACAAAACCCCAGATGCTAAAACCTTAATATATTAGAAAGTAAACTTAACAATCTAGATATGATTTTATACGTCTACTTGTTCATTATTTACTAACTGATGAGAACGAGGAGGATGGCACAACCACAGAAGCTGGCTTTAGATTCAAACTAGGTCCTTAAGATCCTGACCTCTTGCCTCTCCTGATCTGGTACCAGTGCCAGCACTATCTACAGCAGGGAGAGGGCTGTGGCCAAGAGGATGTGACCAAACAATTAAGGTACTTAAATATCAATTAAAAGACAAAGGTATAGCTATATTGCTAGAGGCTCTTGCTTACTTGTAAAACATAGCAAATGCCTAAAAAGGAAAATCTTTAAATTATTGTCTAACTCTATTAAATGGTCAAATAATAGAGTATGAAAGCAACAGGTCATTTAAAACACATCATGCCCCCCAAGTACGTCAGAGACATATCCTCTGGGGTACAAAATATTGCAAAGATGTGGGCCAGGGCCCAACCCAGGAAATGACACAATCCCAGTCCTCAGCTACCTGAGCTCCCACGATGCCATTGCCTCCGTAGAAATTCTTGGCATACATATGCATTGATCCTCCTTTTCCTTTAGCACAACCACCTCTTCGTCCTATACATGGCAGCACACCAATGTGACATATCAAACAAACATATAAAACAAAACCACACTGTGAGTATTTGCGCTGACTTGACCATTAGATATCAAGAGACCAACTCAACTATATAACCACATGTCCCTCAAAGTACATATATAGTCCTCCTGGTCTCCTGGCCCTTTTATAATAAAGGTTAGACCAGTCCCATAAACCTTTCCAGCTCTCAAATCACCAAGTTTTCTTTAGATGTTAGCGTGGTACTCTAGACTTTTTTTGGCCCATTAAAAACATTTTCCAATTTCTCCTACATTGGTGTACAAGTCAAGGGGGACAAAGGGACTATTAAGAAGATGCCTACAATTTCATTTCTACACAATGAAATACTTACACTCAATTTACTTTCTCTGGCTGCTAGATTTCTGTTGGCATGCTTGAGTGATATACACTACTCTGATTTTATGGAGCTGACCTTTTTACCCAAGAGGCCAGATAACCTCAAAAATGGTCAGTTTACTCAAAAGCACTACCAGAGCACCCAAAGGGAGAGGTTTTTTCCCCCCTGGTTTCTCAGCATTTTTTTAAAAAAACATCAAAAAGGTTTTAATTAAAAAGTTTTAATGTTAACTTATAAACAGCATCTTTATTGGAGATCTGAAAACTTAATTCACTCAATTCCCTGTTTTTTGTAAATTAATAGCAAACCTGTAAGCTCTGCAAGGATCTCCCGGACAGAGAGTCCACGAGTAAAGGTAAAGCCATGAGCCCGGTACGCTGTGATCAGATGGTCTGTGGGGTTGATGCCGGCCTCCAGGCCTACACAACAAGCTTCCTGCATTCACGGAAGATGCGTCAGTGAGGCAATACAGTACACGTTTCTAGTTAACAGGCTTCCTTGACTATTATGAAACATTTGACCTAGAACACATTCATAAGCACGACAAATAGTTCCTTTTTCACCAGAAAAGAGTAAAGGGTAAAGACAAAGCCACAGCCATAAACTGTGGCAATCCACAGATATGCTGTTTCTCTTAAGCCTGTACGGTGACTTGAGAAAATCCTGCATCAGATGTCTACATCAAAATATTGGGGGAATTTCACTTGAAAATGGAGACTTCTGTCTTCTTTCAAAGACAAATAACAGGAAGCATTAGCCCCGTATTTCCACATGGCACCAACTGGCTGGTATCGTTATGACTTATCCTGCAGGTGGGACCTATCTGTTCCAGTTCACCACCAATTCCTGTCACCATTCTCAATTCTTCATGTAACTGGCAGCCTTCACTCATTTATTCTACCTGATTGGTCCCTGGTAGGCATTTGGTTTTGTAAACCTTGTCCTAAACCCACAAAACAAAAACCCTTTTCTCCAAAGTATATCCAGTGCAGGTGATCATAATGCCATAGTGGAATAGGAAATCAGCAGTGTGATACACGACTAAATTCTGTAACATAAGCATCCTAGCACGTCTCCACATTTTCATTTTTATTCTAAAATACCAGCCTCAAATCCTTCAGACAAATAAGGTAGGGTAACAGCCAAAAAACACACACTATACTTAAATTCCAAAGTAACATAGCTTTCTTACAAAACTACCACTCACCTGACCATCACACAAGTGACAGAAACCACGAATAATTTTCTGTTTATACAGCTGATCTGCTTTTAACTCCATTCGGCGAACGGTCTGCATCATCCTGTAGTATTTGAGCCCATCCTCCCTGGTAAGCACTGTAGTGACAGGAGGGCCCTCTTCCAGCCGGTGAAGATCACATTTCTGAAATTAAATCAGACAATTATCCCTCAGTCACTACAGTGTAAACACTGCTAACCCATTCTAAGATGTAACTCAAAATAGTTAACTTAAATATTTACAAACTTTACTGTTTTTTAATTTGAACACCAGCAGACAAGCATATCGGAAATGCTGCATATTGCTTCTGATTCCTTCTTAAAACTCACTGTGCAATGAAATGGGGTTTTGGAAGAAGGAAATCTTTCTAAGATGACTTTCATTGAAAACCTCTAGGTCAACTGAGTTATAGGTTCAAAGACAAACTTTCAAAGAATCATTCTAAGAATATTATTATTCAAACTTTTTACCCAATTACATTTTAAATCTTAGAGTAGGTCTGTAATTTTTTTTAGCTTGTGCTCCCTTTCCAAACTACCAATAAGCTGCTACATAAAAGGAGTAAATTCTAATTTTTGCTGAACTCCTCTGCATCTTTGATTCTAGAACACTTGTAATAAGATGGTGAAAAAGCATGATTATCAAAATGCCCTATCACAAAGGTGAAACTACACATCAGTGTCTACCTGTGGAAAAAATTTCAACAGAAAGCAAAACACCTCTTACCTTAATTTCAAAAGTAGCATCATTTGCAAAATGACGAGATGCCACCAGCACTCTGCTTGCCTTGAAAGATCAAAATACAAAAGTATATCAGTACTTTTTACTGCTTTTTTTGAGTTATTATTCTTACTAATTGGTTATCAGGATGGAGTCCTAGAACTCAAGAGCCCTAAACATTCATGGGCTTTATCTTCCATTCTGGTCACTGTGTTGGGATCCTTTCTTCCAAAATGCTTTGGCCAATGAAACACGATTGTACCCACATCTGAAGGCAAACAGCAGAAAGAGAAAGGGAGAAAACCCAAACCCATCTAGTTTGCCACTTTGTTGTCAAAGAAATTAGTGAAAATATAAGGCTAATGGCAAACTTGAAGAGACTAGATGATCTGTGGGATGTGTTTATTTATGCTATTCTTAGTCATAACTAGATATATTGGGCAAGCTAAAGCTTTACTTTCAGAATTGTTCTTCAGATAAATCTATGTTTCAATTCCTGTCTCAGGAAAATCACTTCTGTATAAGAGTACTATAAGAAAAATATTTTAAACTACTCAAAGCATTAGATAAACACCTTAGTGAGAAAAGTGAAAATCGCTCAGTCGTATCGGACTCTTTGCAACCCCATGGACTGTAGCCTGCCAGGCTCCTCTGTCCATGGAATTCTTCAGGCCAGAATACTGCAGTGGGTAGCTGTTCCCTTCTCCAGGGGATCTTCCCAACCCAGGGATCAAACCCAGGCAGATTCTTTACTGACTGAGCGACCACGGAAGCCCTTTTAGCAAGAAAGGTATAAGAGAAAAGTAAAGATACGCAGCATTTTCTGACTTAAGAAAACAAAAGATCTGAGGGATGTTTTATGATTTGAACAGACAGAGGCTCCTCCTGAAGCACCAGAAAGAAGATGTTCTCTAAACAGTAACTCCACCCCCCTTTTTAAATAATAAATAATCCTCGTTTATTACTGGGGAAAAAACAGATTAGCCACCTGTTTTTTCAGTGGGTGAAATTCTGTCAAAAATGCCTTGTTCTGAGGTTGATCTCTTGCTAGATCAAGCAATGTGACCTATGTGCGACTTGGACCACTGCTTGGACTCAAAACAGGTCTCGGAGCTGCTGTCATTGACTCATGTCATTTAGTATGCACATTAGTGGCATCTGTGTTTTAACCTCAATTCCCATTGCTACATGGGTCTGAGGTTTAGAAGGGCATCTGAGTTGAGGGGTGGGACCTGCAATGAGTTTTCACTGAAGCTTTCTCTCTGTACTGATGAATCCCATGCTGAGTCCCTTGGAATGCAAGGAGATCCGACCAGTCCATCCTAAAGGAAATCAGTCCTGAATATTCATTGGAAGGACTGACGCTGAAGCTGAAACTCCAATCCTTTGGCCATCTGATACGAAGAACTGACTCACTAGAAAAGACCCTGATGCTGGGAAAGAGTGAAGGCGGGAGGAGAAGGGGACGGCAGAGGATGAGATGGTTGGATGGCATCACCGACTCAATGGACATGAATTTGAGTAAACTCCAGGAATTGATGATGGACAGGGAAGCCTGGAGTGCTGCAGTTCATGGGGTCACAAAGAGTCAGACACAACTGAGCAACTGAACTGAACTGAGTTGCCCAAAGCCATAGAGCACTTAAATGTTGGGGCTGGGGTACAAACCTAGCAAATCTGGCTCAAAGGTCTGTTACCTCACCCCCGTGAGCTGCCTCCTCAAACCCACACCACTGCAAGAGAAGTCCCAGTGGTCCCTTCTTGATGTTCAAGGGGCTGTCAATGCTTGAGGGCAGGGGCAAGCTGGGAGAAGTGTTTCCTTTTCATTCTTTCACTCTGCTCACAGCAAAAGTACTCTATGTGATGGCTAAGGTCCAGGTTAGATCACAAACATTTAATCAGTACTGTTTTAGCCACATTCTGCCACATCACATATTCTGCCACATCACATATATGTAAACAAACACTTCTCATGCAGAATTGAAGCTCATCCTTCAGATCCCACAAAAGCACTTTTGATATGTTCACACACTGGACTTGATCTTGGTGAGAAGGGATAAAGTTGATCTGCTAAGTGTACAAGCCAGAAAGCAGAAAGCTATTACCTACTTATCTCTACACCCATCAGTATACCACAATCCAATAAAGTCAACAAAGACAATGACATTGCTAGAAGAAGTGAAAATGCTAGAAATAAATGCTTCAGACAAGTCAGGGGTAAAGACAGTTCATTAAAATACCTAAGAATAAGTGAAAAAAAAAATGAGAAACTTGGGGGGGCACTCTCTGTCCCCTTCTGATGTCTATGTCAGAAGCTTTCTCTCTCCTTTTTCACTGTGATAAAATTTCTGCCACACAAAAGCTCTGAATAATGAAGCCTGGTCCCTAATCCTGAAGCTAAATCTTCTTTGGAGATCACTAATCTGACACACTGTTCACCATAAGCTATCAACTTGAGGGCTTGTCTGGGATCTTCAAGACAAACTTTCAGCTTTTCAACCTCCTCATCAGTGAAAGGCTTCACATGGTGGATTCCTCTGCTTCAAGGAAAGGACTTTGTTCAACTCTGCGAATACCTTCACCAACAGCAATCATATGTGATGCCTCTTCTTGATCAGATGACATCTAACAATTCTATGGACTGGTATAACACATTATACCTTAACTATGGACATAATGTGACTTTTAATTTTTATTATGTTTTAACTTGGTTTTAATGACTATTTTGCCTTATATCCGTAACTGTATAATGGGGTTTATTTCTAGCTGTCTGAAAGCTTTTAGGTTACAAAAGATTGTTCATGCCCCTACAATTTCTACAGCCTCCTCCAACTATTACTTGGGACCCCTGGATCAGAAATCCTCAATATGAGCGTTAGGAGAATATGTTGCCTCAACAGTTTAGGGTCTGTCTGCCTCCCTTACCAGCTCGAAGAAGTTATGAAATGAGAATGCCACCCCTTTCCCTTGGCAACATAATTCTCCTAAAAGAAAAAGGCGGGGGATGAGAGAGCTAATTCTTAGGTAGGTTGATAAGGAGTCTGGGGCCCTCAAGGAGGAAGGGATCCAGGGCTTTCAAGGAGGAGAAAAGAACAAACCATTTTTTCTACATTGCTTTGTCTTAGTCACATAAGAGACTTCCCTGGTGGCTCGGATGGTAAAGTGTCTGCCTACAACATGGGAGACCCAGGTTTGATCCCTGGGTGGGGAAGATCTTATGGAGAAGGCAATGGCACCCCACTCCAGTACTCTTGCCTGGAAAATCCCATGGACGGAGGAGCCTGGTGGGCTACAGTCCATGGGGTCAGAGTTGGACACAACTGAGCCACTTCACTTACTTAGTCACATAAGACATTTTTTTCTTAAACTCTGAGTTGTTATGACAACAATCTTGAAGTCTAACTTTCCTTCAGCCCAGAGCTAATGATTACACAACAAAACAACACATCTTGCTCAAGGGACATGAAGGGGCATGAACAATCATTTGTAACCTAAAAGCTTTCAGACAGCTAGAAATAAACCCCGTTATACAGTTACAGATGTAAGGCAAAATAGTAATTAAACCAAGTTAAAACAATAAAAATTAATCATTGTACTAATGATTATATAACAACAATGTATCTTGCTCAAGAACATGTTTCTCCTCGTAATAGGAACTTTCTACCAATCTTATGTGGGAGTGGGTCTGGTGAAAGTATATAAGGCCCTGCTAAGACTATCAAGAAAGGGCACTCTCTGTCCCCCCTTCTGATGTCTATGTGTCTCTGTCAGAAACTTTCTCTGTCCTTTTTCAATGTAATAAAACTTCTGCCACACACACACACACACACACACACAAATTGAGAAACTTGGGAATTTTCTCAAACTCTTCCAAAAGACTGAAGAGGAAGGAACACCTCCAAGCACATTCTAGGAAGCCACCATCACCCTGCTACCAAAACCATACAAAGATATCATCAAAAAGTACAGGCCAGTATCACTGATGAATATAGACACAAAAATTCTCAACTGATTAGCAAACCAAATCCAACAACATAAAAAAAAGCATACACCATCACCAAGTGGTGAACTCCAGGCTCATAAGGACGGCTCAACATATGCAACCAACGTAATACACCACATTAATAAAAGTCAGACACCACATGATCATCTCAATAGATGCAGAAAAAGCACCCAACAAAATTCAACCCCTCCAGAGCCTCTTAGACAGAGTGAAGTAGTAAGTCAGAAAGCAAAAACAAGTATCGTATATTACTCCATATACATGAAATCTAGAAAAATGGTACTGATGAAGCCTGTAGAGAACTGACTCATGGGCACAGTGGGGGAAGGTGAAGGTGGGACAAATTTAAGAAAGGGGCACTGAAGTATATACACAATCATGTGTAAAATAGAGGGAAATTGTAAGTAACATGGGGAGCCCAGCCTGGCTCTCTATGATGACCTAAAGGGGTGGGATACAAGGAGGGGAGGGAGGGAAGGGAGATATATATGACTGATTCACACTGTTGTACAGCAGAAACCAACATACTATAAAGCAATTTTCCACCAATTAAACAATTTTTTAAAAATTCAACATCCATTCAGGATAAAAACTCTTATCAAAGTGGGTATACAGGGAACATATTTCAAAATAGTAAAAGCTATTTATTAATAGCCAACATTAATACTGAATGGTGAAAAGTTGAAAGCCTTCCTGCTAAAATCTGGAACAAGACAAGGATGGTCACTCTCACCACTTCTCTTCAATGTAGTATTGGAAATTCTAGCCACAGCAATCAAACAAGAGCAAGAAATAAAGGTATCCAAATTGAAAGGGAAGAGATAAAACGGTCATTATATGCAAATGACATGCTACTATATATAGAAAACCCCAAAGACTCCACACAAAAACTAATAAATGATAAATTCAGCAAGGTAGGCAGATACAAGACTAACATGCAGAAATATGTTCCATTTCTTTACACTAAAAATGAAATATCAGAAAGAGAATATAAAAATAATAACAGTATCTCTTAAAAACTAAACTTCCAAGGAATAAACCTATGAAGACCTACAAGACTTTCTAGAACTAACACCCAAAAAAAAGATGTCCTTTTTATCATAGGAGACTGGAATGCAAAAGTAGGAAGTCAAGAGATACCTGGAGTTTGGCTTTGCACAAGTTTGGCTTTGGAACACAAAATGAAGCAGGGCAAAGGCTAACAGAGTTTTGCCAAGAGAATGCACTGGTCATAGCAAACACCCTTTTCCAACAACACAAGAGAAGACTCTACACATGGACATCACCAAATGGTCAATACCAAAATCAGATTGATTATATTCTTTGCAGCCAAAGATGGAGACACTCTATACAGGCAGCAAAAACAAGAACAGGAGCTGTCTGTGGCTCAGATCATGAACTCCTTATTGCAAAATTCTGACTTAAATTGAAGAAAGTAGGGAAAACCACTAGGCCATTCAGGTATGACCTAAATCAAATCCCTTATAATTATACAGTGGAAGTGACAAAGAGATTCAAGGGATTAGATTTGATAGTGTGCCTGAAGAACTATGGATGGAGATTCGTAACACTGTACAGAAGGCAGTGATCAAAACCATACTCAAGAAAAAGAAATGCAAAAAGCCAAAATAGTTGTCTGAGGAGGGCTTACAAATAGCTGAGAAAAGAACAGAAGCGAAAGGCAAAAGAGAAAAGGAAAGTTATACCCATCTGAATGCAGAGTTCCAAAGAATAGCAAGGAGAGATAAGAAAGCCTTCTTAAGTGAACAATGCATATAAATAGAGGAAAACAGATGGGAAAGATTAGAGATCTCTTCAAGAACATCAGAGATACCAAGGGAACATTTCCTGCAAAGAGGGGCACAATAAAGGACAGAAATGGTATGGACCTAACAGAAGCAGAAGATAAGAAGAGGTGGCAAGAATACACAGAAGAACTGTACAAAAAAGATCTTCTTTGTTGGAACATAAAGCAAGGAAATTTCAGAAAAACAACTTCTGCTTCATTGACTACGCTAAAGCCTTCGACTGTGTGGATCAAAACAAACTGTGGAAAATTCTTAAGAGAGATGGGAATACCAGACCACCTTACCTGCCTCCTGAGAACTCTGTATGTCAAGAGGTCAAGAAGCAACAGTTAGAACTGGACATGGAACAACGAACTGGTTCAAAACTGGGAGTCAAGACTGTTTATTGTTACCCTACTTATTTACCTTAGATGCAAAGTACATCATGCAAAATGCCCAGCTGGATGAATCACAAGGGAGACATATCAACAACCTCGGATATGCAGATGACACCACCTTAATGGCAGAAAGGGAAAAGGAACTTTAAGCCTCTTGATGAAGGTGAAAGAGGAGAGTGAAAAAGTTGGCTTAAAACTCAAGATTCAAAAAAGTTAAGATCATGGCATCCGGTCCCATCACCTCGTGGCAAATAGATAGGGAAACAATGCAAATGGTGACAGACTTTATATTCTCGGGCTCCAAAATCACTGTGGACAGTAACTGCAGTCACGAGATTAAAAGACGCTGCTTCTTGGAAGAAAAGCAATGACAAACCTAGATGGCATATTAAAAAGTAGAGACGTTACTTTGCCAACAACGTTCTGTCTAGTCACAGCTATGGTTTTCCAGTAGTCATGTATGGATGAGAGAGTTGGACCATAAAGAAGGCTGAGTGCTGAAGAACTGATGCTTTCAAACTGTGATGCTGGAGAAGACTCCTGAGAGTCCCTTGGATAGCAAGGAGCTCAAACCAGTCAATCCTAAAGGAAATCAACCCTGAGTATTCACTGGAAGTACTGAAGCTCCCATACTTTGGCCCCCTGATGCCAAGAGCCGACTCACTGGAAATGACCCTGATGCTGGGAAAGATCGAGGGCATGAGGAGAAGGGCATGAGAGAGGATGAGATGCTTGGATGGCATCATTGACTCAATGGACATGAGTCTGAGCAAACTCTAGGAGGTAGTGAAGAACAGGGAAGCCTGCCGTGCTGCAGTCCATGGGGTCTCAAAGAGTCGGACACAACTGAGCAATTGAACACCAAACCTGACCAAGGAGGTGAAAGATACACTGACCACTATAAAACACTAATAAAGGGAACTGAAGATAATTCAAAGAAATGAAAGACTATCCCATGCCCCTGAAATGGAGGAATTACTATTACTAAACTGGCCATACGACAAAAAGTAATCTACTGTAATGTGATGTCTATCAAATTACCTATGGCATTTTTCACAGAACTAGAACAACAAATCCAAAAATTTATAGGGAACCATTAAAGACCCAGTATTACCAAAGCAATCCTAAGCAGGCAGGGGGGAACCAGAGCAGGACATTTAACTCTCCCAGCTATAGTAATCAAAACAGTATAGTATTGGCACAAAAACAGACATACAGATCAATGGAAGAGAACAGAGAACCCAGAAACAGACCAACACACCTATGGTCGATTCATCTTTGACAAAGGAGGCAAGAATATAAAACAGGACCAAAACAGTCTCTTCAGCAAGTGGTGCTGGAAAAGTTGGACAGCTGCATGCAAATCAATGCAATTAGAACACACCCTCACACCATGCATAAAAATAAAGTCAAAATGTCTTAAAGGACTTAAACGTGGGCTTCCTTGGTGGTCCCGTGGTTAAGAATCCGCCTGCCATGGCAGGGAACACAGATTCAACCCAGGTCCGGGAAGATTCCACATGCTGTGGGGCAGCTAAGCCCGTGCACCACAACTACTGAGCCTGTGCTCTAGAGGCTGGAAAGCGAGCACTGAAGCCCGCACATCTTAGCCTGTGTTCCACGACAAGAGAAGCCACCGTGATGAGGTGCGTGCGAACTGAAACCAAACTAGCCCCCACTCACAGCAACAGAGAAAGCCCAGGCATAGCAAGGAAGACCCAGCGCAGCCAAAACTAAATAAATAAATTAAAACTTAAAAGAGAGAGACTTAAACATAAGACATGCCAACATAAAACTCTGGAAAGACAGCATAAGCCAAACATTCTGACATAAATTGTAAAACATTCTAACCATAAATCGTACCAATGTTTTCTTAGGTCTCTCTCCCAAGGCAATAGAAACAAAAACAAAAATAAACAAATGGGACCTATTCAAACTTACAAGCTTTTACACAGCAAAGGAGACCATAAAAAAGACCTAAGGGATGGGAGAAAGTATTTGCAAATGATGCAACCAACAAGGGCTTCATTTCCAACAGATACAAGCAGCTCATACAACAACAACAAAACAACCCCATTGAAAAGCAGGCAAAAGACCTTAACAGACATTTCTCTAAGGAAGACATACAGATAGCCAGTAGGCACATGAAAGGGTGCTCAACATCACTCATTTTTAGAGACATGCAAATCAAAACAACAAGGTACAATGAAGTACCACATCACACCGGTCAGAACAGCCATCACTAGAAAACCTACAAATGCTGCTGAGGGTGTAGAGACAAGAGAACGCCCCTACACTGCTGCAGCCACTGTGGAAAACATGGAGGTTCCTCCGAAAAGTAAAAATAGAACTATATGATCTACCCTCCCAGTGGCTCAGCAGTAAAGAATTCACCTGCAATGTGGGAGACCTGGGTTCGATCCCTGGGTTGGGAAGATCTCCTGGAGAAGGGAACAGCTAACCCACTCCAGTTTTCTGGCCTGGAGAATTCCATGGACTGCACAGTCCATGCAGTTGCAAAGAGTCAGACACAACTGAGCAACTTTCACTTTCATATGATCTAGCAATACTACTGCTGGGCATATACCTGGAAAAAATTATAATTCAAAAAGATGCGTGCACCCCTATATTCATAGCAAGAGCCAAGCAGTGGAATCAATTTAAAAGTTCATCAATAGATGAATGGATACAGATGTGGTACATACAGAGAGTGGAATACTAGTCAGCCATAAAAAAGAACAAAATAATGCCATTTGCAGCAACATGGATGCAACAAGAGATTATCAAAGTAAGTGCAGTAAATCAGAAAAAAAAGACAAACCCCATATGCTTTCATTTATATGTGCAATCTAAAATATGGCACAAATGAACCTATCTACAAAGCAAAATAAACTCACAGGCACAGAGAACAGACTGTGATTGCCAGTGGGAGTGAGAGAGATGGGCTGGGAAGTCTGAGATTAGTAAATGCAAACTAAGACATTTAGACTGGATGAACAACAAGGTCCTACTTTATAGCACAGGGAACAATACTCAATCTCCTGGGATAAACCATACTAGAAAAGAATATTTTTAAAGTATGTATACATGTGTATGCTGCTGCGGCTGCTGCTGCTAAGTCGCTTCAGTTGTGTCCGACTCTGTGTGACCCCAGAGATGGCAGCCCACCAGGCTCCCCCATCCCTGGGATTCTCCAGGCAAGAACACTGGAGTGGGTTGCCATTTCCTTCTCCAATGCAGGAAAGTGAAAAGTGAAAGTGAAATTGCTCAGTCATGTCTGACTCTTAGTGACCCCATGGACTGCAGCCCACCAGGCTCCTCCATCTATGTGATTTTCCAGGCAAGAGTACTGGAGTGGGGTGCCATTGCCTTCTCCGATATATGTGTATAACTTAGTCAATTTGCTGTACAGCAGAAATTAGCACAACACTGAAATAAGCACTCTGAAAACTCAACCTCATTCAAAGATGAAATCACAGGTACTTAAGCACCTTAAGTAACTTCAGTTACAGTGGACGCTCTGCTTTCATTTTAAAGACTCAACTTTCTGTAGCAGGTGCAAGCATTCAGTTTCTGAAAGTTCTGGTGGATTGGCTGAAAGGAGGCAATGAATTAAATTACTACTTTGTTTATTACTACTACTTCATACAATGATTTTGTTAAACAATAAGTTCCTTAAATGTGTTTGAGTCACTTATGCTTGAGTAACAAGCTGTCTTGATAGGACTCACGTCCGATGTGCTGACTTAAGTGTTAAACCCAGAATACTGGGAATCTGCCACACTGGTTCATGGAACAAGAAACTTGTCTAGTCCGTGACCTAAGAGTTTTAAGTGTTTTTTCCTTCACCTAACAATGATCTTTGTAGCATTAAAATGAATAGAACAGAATGTCTGTGATGATTTTAAACCAAACACTGAACTCTCTAAGTAGCCTGTGCTAACACATCTGAAACCTGATAGATGAATGAGCACACTGGACCCAAGAGCCCAAAATGCACTGAGCACTCTGGGAACCTTTCATGATTACTACTGTTTATAGAAATGCTAGTTAGCTGACTTGCTTTGTTGCAGGGAGTGGGAGCTATTAAACAAAATTTCAGCTCACCCACAATCCAGGGTTAATATAAAATTCTTAAAATATTTGTGTCTAGGCCTTAGTACACTTAAGGGCACAAGGGCAGGCAGCCAAAAAAAAAAAAAAAAAAAAAAAAACCATGCAAAATAGCCAAAGAGAAGGGCAGCTCAAAGAAGCATAACTCCTTCACTGTCTCTCATCCTCAACAAAAAAAATTTTAATTATTTTTACTTAAAAGAGAAATGCTCTGCACTTACTTACAGTAATCCATTTCTGCCATAATAACCTTTTCTCTCAATTAGAATTTCTGACTAAATAAAGGTATACTCCATTTTTATCCTACTAGCACATCATTGTAAGCCAAATCTGATTTGTTTGATTTGAGCTGTATTATATGATTTTTGAAAAGGCCAAAGTTTTATTGAGGTGAAGATGAAGCGCCATTTGCCTTTCATGCCAACATATTGCTGGAAAACAAAAACAATCAGGAGTACTTCCGACAGTTGAGGGAATGAGGCTCTGATTTTCAACAATGACTTCTCTCTGCTCTTAGGGACACAGAGGTGACAGTAATTTGAAAACTCACGAATTTTCTTTTCCTGTAGAACATCACCGATTCAATCAAAGTTTTACTTTTTTTAATGTAATCCTTTAAATTTAATGTAATACAGGACTAGGTCTGCATTATGTTATATGCAAATATACATGCATTACATTACATACCTCTATCATGTTGAAAACATGTTTCTGTTACCTACATTCAACTAAAAATTGATGCTATGGACATTAACTAGCCAAGGGCCCAGCACACATGAAGAGCTCAATAAATGTTGGGTATGTCATGTGTACAGGGAGAAATAAAGAACAGCAGAACGTGGCTGTCCTTCACCTTACATGCTGCTGCTGCTGCTAAGTCACTTCAGTCATGTCCGACTCTGTGCGACCCCATAGATGGCAGCCCACCAGGCTCCTCTGTCCCTGGGATTCTCCAGGCAAGAACACTGGAGTAGGTTGCCCTTTCCTTCTCCAATGCATGAAAGTGAAAATGAAAGTGAAGTCGCTCAGTCGTGTCCGACTGGTAGCTACCCCATGGACTGCAGCCCACCAGGCTCCTCCGTCCATGGGATTTTCCAGGCAAGAGTACTGGAGTGGGGTGCCATTGCCTTCTCCCCTTACATGCTAATAAGGATTAATCCATTACAAGCTTTGTATTTGCCAGTCAATAGCATTCCTAGAGGGGTACACTTTCTACCTTTTCAAACTCCCTGCCCATACCAAGCAGAGTTGCCACAAAGTCTTGCGTGAAGTTACTAGAGCAGGAATTCCAAGTCTTGTCTGAAGTTATACCAAGTAACACTACCCCCAGTGCCTAGAGGTCAAAATGCTCCAAAGCTTAGTCTAGGCATATCTAAACCCTGGAGCCACAAATAACCTCTAACCCCACCCTCCCAAGCACCAAGGCTGTTTCCTTCAGCTACTTTTACCCTAAGAACAGGTGTGCAAGGGACAGAGCGTCTCCCTCTAGGTTCGGCTTGAGGGCTCCTGAACTGACTGCCAAGAAAAGCTCAAGGTTGAGGAAGACGAAACGGTAGGAGGCGTGTTTCTGGGGACACTAACCCTGCGTGAATCCTCCAGGGACCAGCACTGGTGATTAATGAATGTATACCAAACTGGGCACTCAGTAACAATATGTAACAGACAGCAACTACTATGTAACAAGCGCTATAGGGAAAGGTCTGCATACTTGTCAATCTTTTAAGCCTCACAGCCACCCCACGGGGTAAGTACTCTCAACTCCGTTTCAGAGATAAGCAAACTGAGCACCGACCTGTTTCAGAAAGGACAAAACCAAAAAACTCTCGCCCAAGGTCACAGGATAAGCAAATGGTGAAACTTCTGACTGAGCGGGGCCACTCAGTCTCCGGACTCCCGGTCAAGAGGAACAAAGTTACGAAGATTTAAAAGGAATGGGCCGGTAAGAGGTAGTCAACTGTACACTCAAGGAAACCCAAGTGCCTCCTTTTCTGACTGTAGTAAACGATCGCGCCCTTCCGGAGCGATTCGATTAGTCCGACATCGGCCGCCGCGGCTGGCCGCCACGCGGACCTTGTAAACCGCCCCCTCCCCCTGGTCGGCGCCAGAGGCCGAACCATAGCTACTCTTGCGACCAGGGGTACAGCGCAAGACGTGGAAACTGAACAAAGGCCCGCGGCTGCACGAGGCCCGGCCCGCCAGCCCACTGAGCCCACGCGCCCTGCCCTCTGCAGTCCTCCAGTCTCGCGCCCACCCCGGGTCATCCACTCCGCCTCACCGGCTTCTGGGCGACGCCCGACAACACGCGAGAGACGGCGGCGAGCATCTTCCTCATGGAGCGCAGGCAGTGGCTGCAGCTGCGAACCTTCAACGAGCCCAGGAGTGCGGCCCAGGTGCGTCCAAGTCTCCTTCAGGTGCCCTGAGCTGACGTTTACACTTAATGGGTGCGCGACGCGACAGAGACACGTCATGCGCCGCGCCCGGCCGCAAGCCAACCAGGACGGTTCCCAGGGTGTGCCCCGCCCACCCGAGGGAACGACGGCCGGCCACTGGGTGTCAGAGCCAGAGGACACGGCTGAGCAATACTCGCGTCACTACGCCGCCGATGGATGAGGCGCCGTAGACCCCAGGGCGCCTGCGTGGGAAAGTGGGGCCACACTTTGAGGCGGACGAGGGGCGGGGTTTGGAACTAGTTTTCCTACCCAGCTTAAGCCACGCCCGATGGATACCGGGCAAAGCCAATGTTACTGGGCATCCAATCCTGTCCGTGCTGCAACTTAACAGCCTTCGCTCAACACACGGAATGATGAAGATTAATAGCCTTGTTGATCAGTCGCTAAGTCCCGTCCTACTCTTTGCTAACTCAGGACCGCAGCAAGCCAGGCTCCCCTGTCTTTCAGTATCTCTCCAATTAGCTCAGATTCATGTCCACTGAGTTGATGATGCTATCTAACCATACTTTCCAAGATTAATAGCTGGGTAAGGGCAAAAAGACAAAACATCTGGTTTCTATAGATGGTTCTGCTGCGAAATTGTCTGTAAGAAATCGTACAATAGTTGTAAAAGGCTTCTGGGTCTGTCTGAGCTAGGGTCTGATAAATTCATATTTTAAAGCAAGACAAGAAAACTTTCAACACTTTTTCTCTCCTGTGTGCACTGTGAATCTGCCCTATGCACTGATCTGACCCAATGGCAGAAACACCTACTCAACTAGAAGGATCAATTCTTCTTCTAGTGCCAGCCATGGAAACTCCTTAAAAGATAACATGAATCTCTCAATCCTGCAACGGATCACCATGACCCACCACGCACCCTGGGATGTACATACATCTTTGGTGAAATTCACATACAATGCCAATAGATCATTTCCTTTAAAGATATAGACTGGTACAGAACAGACCAAGTCACAGGGCCTGAGGAGACATGGAGCCACACGTACCAGAAGTTCTCACCTTAAATACTTGCTTAAGACCTTACTAGTCTCACTAGCTATACTGTTCATATCCTGCCTATTTGACGACATGATTGTTTCTTGAATTACCAGATGTGTGACTGTGCCTCTGATAAAAACAACAATAACTGACTTGAAACCACTCATCCAATAGATAGCTCTCTAAGATCAATGATGGTAATAGCAGAACTCTAGCTATGCGAAGAGAGGGAATCATTTCCTGACTGTAACAGACCAGCAAGACAGGCCATCCAGAGGCTGGGGGCTACTGTCAGAAGGGCCTAGTCCACTAATAGCACATGCAGGGTCCTATCAAAGAAATCCTGGCCTGACCTGGGGATGAGCATTCCTAGTGTTGTGGGCCACATTGGTCACAAAACGCCTCTCAAACCTTGGTCAAAGTTAAGACCTAAAGGGAGGAGTTTGTAAAACAAAGATTGTTGCCCACCATCCAGTCTTACTGGAATCCAGTTGTGAGCCACTGCAGTCACTGACCTAAATTATACCCTAAAAGGAATTCAGGATGAAGATCAGAGTGAGGAATTTTGTCCTCTGGGAAAACTGACAAAACTGATGCCAGGTACCATTAGGCGTTTTTGGGTGAAAATTTTATGAACCCAGTTTCCTGCATCTTCCCATACTTGGAAAAGCACTAAAACCATTAACTCAGATGTCTGTTCCCGAATGAAGAGCAGTAACCTTCCAGCAAGATGTGTGCTTGACGGTACCCACTGAATTCTAAAGTCACAGACATACTGGCCTCCCCTCCCCTCCCCTCTTCAGAACTGTCCTCAGAGCTCTTCTAAAAGACTGTTTCCCTGGTTATCATCCTCAGGTTGGCTCAAATGAAACTTTCCATTTCTTTCTGAGGCTGACTATTCATGTTTTGTTGACAGATCCAAAAATCCATTCCCCAGGTAAACAGTGAGAGACCAAGTGGGAAAGCCTTTGGCTCTAATTATTGGTTCACAAGTTCATTAAAACTTCACAACAGCATGACACAACTGACAATAAAAGCACACACGAAGAAACAAAGACAAAAGCATGTTGATATATGGCAAAACCAATACAATATTGTAAAGTTAAAAAAAAAAAAAAAACAAAAGCAACTTCAGGCTACTCAGAGGAGACCCCAGGTGAAAGGGTCAATTGTGCCCTAGTGGGATTGGACCTGCAACACTGGATTCAGACCTGGACTTCACATTTTAAGGGCAAATTCACAAGAACGAGTGCCGTCCTGGGAACTATAGTCAGAATGCTGAGGAACTGAAACTGTGACCTGCCAAGAATGATTAAGTGAGTCAGGGAAAAGCCAGACTACCGTGAGGTGGCTTAGGTGACATTATGTGAATAATGGACTTCTATCTTCAGTCACTTCAAGGACATGAGGTGCTCCTGTACCCTGTTCATATCACAGGTCACTTGATGCTTGGCAGAGCTTCTGCTCCATGTCCCCTTGACACTGGAACTCAGACTGATGGAGCAGTCTCTGTCATGAGCTGAGCCTGGCTTATGGTAGAGGGAAAGGGGTCATTTAAATTGGCTCTGGGGACTTCTCTGGTAGTCCAGTGGTTAGGATTCTGTGCTTTCCCTGCCCAGGGCCCAGGTTCAATCCATCGTTCGGGAACTTATTAGATCCCACAAGAGGCAGGGCACAGCTGAAACAAACACACACACAAGCTGACTCTCAGAACTTCGACCCAGAAGTGACACCTGCCACTCCCTCTCAGCTTCTATAGATCAGAGTTAGTTCTCCAACCATGTCTCACTGACACAAGGCCAAGTATAATCCTCTTGTCCAGAGGGAGATTAGGCAACAAGAGGAACACTAAAACCACAGAGGATTAGATACATCTTCACACATTTTCAGGCCTGCCATGTTCCAACAGAAAGAGATACTGTATACATGTCTGAGAACAAAATAACTTCAGTTCAGTGTAACAATGAATTTACCAAAAATGAGAACTTTCCAATCAGATCCTTTCCTGACAGTGTCACCAGAAGTATCCAAAGTTAAGTTCACTCATTCAGTCATGTCCCACTCTTCACAACCCCATGGACTGCAGCACGCCAGGCTTCCCTGTCCACCGCCAACTCCCAGAGCTTGCTCAAATTCATGTCCATCGAGTTGGTGATGCCATCCAACATCTCATCCTCTGTCGTCCCCTTCTCCTCCCACCTTCAATCTTGCCCAGCATCAGGGTATTTTCCAATGAGTCAGTTCTTTGCATCAGGTGGCCAAGGTATTGGAGTTTCAGCTTCAGCATCAGTCCTTCCAATGAATATTCAGGACTGATCTCCTTTAGGATGGACTGGTTGGATCTCCCTGCAGTCCAAGGGACTCTCAAGAGTCTTCTCCAACACCAAAGTTCAACAGCATCAATTTTTCAGTGCTCAGCTTTCTTTATGGTCCAACTCTCACATCCATACATGACTACTGGAAAAACCATAGCTTTGACTAGATGGACCTTTGTTGGCAAAGTAATTTCTCTACTTTTTAATATGTTGTCTAGGTTGGTCATAGCTTTTCTTCCAAGAAGCAAGCATCTTTTAATTTCATGGCTACAGTCACCATCTGCAGTGATTTTGGAGCCCCCCAAAATAAAGCCTGTCACTGTTTCCATTGTTTCCCCATCTATTTGCCATGATCTTAGTTTTCTGAATGTTGAGTTTTAAGCCAACTTTTTCACTCTCCTGTTTCACTTTCATCAAGAGGCTCTTTAGTTCCTCTTTGCTTTCTGCCATAAGGGTGGTGTCATCTGTATATCTGGGGTTATTGATATCTCTCCTGGCAGTCTTTTTTCCTGGATTTTGTGATTTTATTTGTTAGCTTTTAAAAATATGTAATCTGTTGTGATTTATGTTGTAACTAATTCTGTCCACATAATTTCGTATTCTCTCTCTCTTTTTTTTTTTTTTTTTTGCCAGGAGAAGAAAGGATTGATTACTTGCAGCAAGTAAGGAAAACACCAGGGATCTCTCCCCAGGCAGTGTTCTTTCTTAAAGAGCACCCCCCACTCCACGATCGTGTCAACCTCAGGCGCCATCTCTGCCCCCACATGGAGAAGTGCAGGGGAAATGCTGAAATAGTCTCAATGTCCCTCTTCCTCATTAGAATCACATCCTCTGCTTTTTCTCCCATCTGCCTCCCTCCCGAGAAGCCAATGCCAGCTGTGTCCATGGAGCTGCATCTCCCAGGCCACTGCCCATCAGGGTCCCCACCAAACGCCCATCAACTCTGCTGAGATGCCACTGGTGCGGCCAAGTTGCAGGCCACTGAGGGTGGTGGGCTAGGCGGAGTGGGAAAAGGTGACCTCCAGAGGTTGGGGACCATGGGGGATAGCTGCACACAGAGGGCCTGGGGCCAGAACACCCCCCAAAAATCACTGCTGTTGAGCCTGCACCATCGTCCCTACATGGACACCTGCAGACAGTACCTCAGACATGACACAAAACCAGCCCAGCAGACTCTGAGCACAGAAGCCCAATTTCCCCTAAAACATAAAGTCTTTATGATAAGAACCCACAGCGCAAATCATGACCATGGTGCTAACTTCAAAACGGCCCCAGACTTTATGGGTAAAAGCAGGAGCTCAACTGGTCTATGCCTCTGCTGGATTCAGGGGAAGGCAGGGTGACCCCATGATTTTCTCTGTGCGACAGTGTGGAAACAAAGAAACACCAACCGATGTAGTGAGTTACTCTGAGCTATGATGAGGGACCCCTGCTTCTCCTTGCTCAAGTTACATCAGGACTGGGGCAAATGCGTTATCAGAAGAAGGACATGGCAACCCACTCCAGGATTCTTGCCTGGAGAATCCCATGGACAGAGGAGCCTGGCAGGCTACAGTCCATGGGGGTCACAAGAGTCAGACATGACTTAGCAACTAAACCACCAAACCACCACCATATGGGTCATAGAAGGTTTAAAATTTGAAGTTGAGGTTCTTTTCCTTCTGGGAGCTGTTGGTTCTCTACCAATGGATCTGATGCCCTAATGAGCTCAGGAGAAGGTGGAAACAGCCTGAACACAGCAGTCAGTGAGGTGCTGAGTGGAGCCGTAATTCATAACATCTGAAGCTGAAGACACTGGCAAGAGCTAGTTTTGTGCCTGTGTGGGGGTGGGTGGGAACAGACAGAAGTGGTATTTGGTCTTGAATTCCCAAAGGGGCAGATGACAGGGGGTGAGGGCAGGGGGCTGGGGCCTGTGTCTCTACCCTGCCCTGCAGGAATGTGGAGAGGGCAGGCCTGCACTGATGGGGGGGTCTCAGACAACCACCCACCTGCACCCCCCTCACCTCTCTGTGGGGAACCACAACTGCTTGGGAGCCAGATGAAGGTGGCATCTCCCAGCAATCTTGATTCCAGCTTATGCTTCATCCAGCCCAGCATTCCTCATGATGTACGCTGCATAGAAGTCAAATAAGCAGGGTGATAATATACAGCCTTGACATACTCCTTTCCTGATTTGGAACCAGTCTGTTGTTCCATGTCCAATTCTAACTGTCACTTCCCGACCTGCATACAGGATTTTCAGGAGACAGGTAAGGTGGTCTGATATTTCCATCTCTTTAAGAATTTTCCACAGTTTGTTGTGATCCACACAAAGGCTTTGGCATAGTCAATAAAGCGGAAGTAAATGGTTTTCTGGAATTTCCTTGCTTTTTTGATGATCCAGTGCATGTTGGCAATTCGATTTCTGGTTCCTCTGTCTTTTCTAAATCTAGCTTGAACATCTCGAAGTTCTCAGTTCATGTACTGTTGAAGCCTGGCTTGGAGAATTTTAAGCATTACTTTGCTAGCGTGTGAGATGAGTACAATTGTGCAATAGTTTGAGCATTCTTTGGCATTGCCTTTCTTTGGGATTGGAATTAAAACTGACCTTTTCCAGTCCTGTGGCCACTGCTGAGTTTTCCAAATTTGCTGGCATATTGAGTGCAGCACTTTCACAGCATCATCTTTTACGATTTGAAACAGCTCAACTGGAATTCCTTCACCTCCACTAGCTTTGTTCATAATGATGCTTCCTAAGGCCCACTTGACTTTGCATTCCAGGATGTCTGGCTCTAGGTGAGTGATCACACCATTGTCATTATCTGGGTCATTAAGATCTTTTTTTGTATAGTTCTTCTGTGTATTCTTGCCACTTCTTCTTAATATCTTCTGCTTCATTAGGTCCATACCATTTCTGTCCTTTATTGTGCCCATATCGCATGAAATGTTCCCTTGGTATCTCTAATTTTCTTGAAGAGATCTCTACTCTTTCCCATTCTATTGTTTTCCTTTCTTTCTTTGCATTGATCACTGAGGAAGGCTTTCTTATCTATCCTTGCTATTCTTTGGAACTCTGCATTCAAATGGATATATCTTTCCTTTTCTCCTTTGCCTTTCACTTCTCTTCTTCTTTTCTCAGCTATTTGTAAGGCCTCCTCAGACAACCATTTTGCCTTTTTGCATTTCTTTTTCTTGGGATGGTCTTGATCACTGCCTCCTGTACAATGTCACGAACCTCTGTCCATAGTTCTTCAGGCACTCTATCTATCAGATTTAATCCCTGCAAAGCAGGACCTCACAGCATGACCAGCTGCCACAAAGGTTAGAAAAAGGACTTGGGCCCTGGCAGTAGACTGGACTCAGAGACCCTGGAGATTCCGTCGACCTCTGTGAGCAGGTTACACCGAGACGAATGCTCCTCAAGGGAGCGAGAGGAAATTGTTAAAAGGCAGGGACAGAAATGAGATCCATGCAAGCATGATTTCAGCCCCTGCTGCTGCTGATAGAACATGAGGGCTGAGGAAGAGGGGGTGAAAAGGATTGGAAGTTAAATGTCCCAGGTCATGAGCAGAAGCTGATCGGGATGGTTTGGGCCATGTTGACCTGGAGGTGGCAGTGGGACAGCTCTCTGAAGATGTCCCCTAGGAAGGTGGAGTTGTAAGTCTGGAACACATGCCTAGAAATAGAAATCTGGGAGTTATTTGCATAGGGGGTTTCCACTGAAAAAAATGCACAACCTAAAAGTTGAGAATGATGTTCTATTCCTTGGACTTTCTGAAGACTTAAGCCAAAAAGACGGCCCCTCACATCACTCTGAGGGACTGCTCTGAAGAGGTAAGGGGACAGCCAGGATACATACGAATTTTTGCAACAACAACAACAAAATCTTGAACATCAAAAGATGACTGTTAATTGAGGAAAAACACACATCCCAAATAAATGAACGTCGAACTTTTCTATGTATGGGAGGAAGCAACAGTGTGGTCTCTTGGATATGCACCTTAACTCCCTAGGGCCAGTACCCTATTTCTCTCCACCTGAATCCCCTCAGTGTGCACCGTCAGGGTGGCTGCCATGGCTGATGGCTTAATGGCTGCAATGTCCTTTGTTTACTGAGAGGACAGGCCACTCTTTTTCCACAAGGTGATAATGACTGCATATGGGCAAGAGCACTGTGGGACATAGGAACATAAGTAACTTTTCAATCTTTCATTCATTCCACACCTATTTACTGTGTATCAATTATGTGTCCAGTGCAGGAGTAAGCACTGGGGATACTGCAAGGAATAGGTCGAACACAGGTTCTATTCTCACAGAACTTACAGCATGATAGGGGTAATCAACAATGCACATAAATACATATGAGCATATAATACTACCAATAAATGCTGTGAAGACAAAATCTCAGGGTAAGGGAATAGACCCCTTCATGGATCACAGCCTTGTTGTGGCAAAGGGGCTTGCATAACTCAATGAGGCTACAAGTCATGCCATTCATGGTCACCTAAGACAGAAGGGTCATAATGAATAGTTCCGACAAAACATGGTCCACTTAGGGAGGAAATAGCAAACCACTCCATTTTTCTTGCCTGGAGAACCCCAGGGATGGTATGAAAAGGCAAAAAGATACGACACCAGAAGATGAGCCTCCCAGGTCGAGAGGTGTCCAATATGCTACTGGGGAAGAGTAGAGGGCAATTATTAATAGCTCCAGAAAGAATGAAGCAGCTGGCGAAAGGGGAAACAATGCTCAGTTGTGGATGTGTCTGATGATGAAAGTAAAGTCCAGTGCTGTAATAACAATATCGTATAGGAACCTGGAATGTTAGGTCCATGAATCAAGGAAATTGGACGTGGTCAAACAGGAGATGACAAGACTGCACATCAACATTTTAGCAATCAGTGAACTGAAATGGACAGGAATGGGCAAATTTAATTCAGATGACCATTATATCTATTACTGTGGGCAATTAGAAGAAATGAAGTAACCCTCATACTTAACAAAAGAGTCTGAAATGCAGTACGGGAGAGCAACCTCAAAAATGACAGAATGATCTCAGTTCATTTCCAAGAGAAAGCATTCAACATCACTCAAGTCTATGCCTCAATCAGGGGCTTCCCTCATAGCTCAGTCAGTAAAGTATCTGCCTGCAATGCAGGAAACCTGGGTTTGATCCCTGGGTTGGGAAGATCCCCTGGAGAAGGACATGGCAACCTACTTCAGGATTCTTGCCTGGAGAATCCCATGGGCAGAGGAGCCTGGCAGGCTACAGTCCCTGGGGTTGCAAGAGTCGGACACGACTTAGTGATTAAACTACCACAACCACCATGCCTCAATCACTGATACTGAAGAAACTGAAATTGACCAGTTCTGTGAAGAGTGAAAACACCTTCTAGAACTAATACCAAAAAAAAAAAAAATGTTCTTTTCATTATAGTGGACTGGAATGCAAAAGTAGGAAGTCAAGAGATACCCAGAATAACAGGCAACTTTGCCCTAGAGTACAAAATGAAGCAGGGCAAAGGCTAACAGAGTTTTGTTAAGAGAACACACTGGTCATAGCAAACACTCTTTTCCAACAATACAACAGATGACTCTACACATGGAAATCACTAGATGGTCAATATTGAAATTGCTTTTGCAGCCAAAGATGGAGAGGTCAGCAAAAACAAGACCTGAGGCTGACAGTGGATCAGATCATGAACTCCTTATTGCAAAATTCAGGCTTAAATTGAAGAAACTAGGACAAACCATTAGGCCATTCTGGTATTACCGAGATCTAATCCCTTATGATTATAGAGTGGAGGTGACAAATAGTTTTAAGGGATTAGGTCTGGGAGACAGAATGCCTAAAGAACTATGGATAGAGGTTCATAACATTGTACAGGAGGTGGTGATCAAAAGCATCCTCAAGAAGAAGAAATGCAAGAAGACAAAATGATTGTCTGAGGAGGGCTTACACAAAGCTGAGGAAGGAAAAGAAGCAAAAATCAAAGGAAAAGGGAAAGATATACACAACTGAATGCAGAGTCCAGAGAATATCAAGGAGAGATAAGAAAGACATCTTAACAGTGCAAAGAAGCAGAGGAAAACAATAGAGTGGGGAAGATTAGAGATCTCTTCAAGAAACCTAACAGATGCAGAAGAGATCAAGAAGTGGCAAGAATACACAGAACTATAAAAAACAGCATATTAAAAACCAGAGACATTACTTTACCAACAAAGGTCCTTGTAGTAAAAGCTATGGTTTTTCCAGTAGTCATGTATGGATGTGAGAGTTGGACTATAAAGAAAGCTGAGCGTGGAAGAATTGATGCTGTTGAACTTTGGTGTTGGAGAAGACTCTTGAGAGTCCCTTGGACTGCAAGGAGATCCAACAGTCCATCCTAAAGGAGATCAGTCCTGAATATTCATTGGAAGGACTGATGCTGAAGCTGAAACTCCAATACTTTGGCCACCTGATGTGAAGAACTGACTCATTGGAAGAGACTCCAATGCTGGGAAAGATTGAGGTGGAAGGAGAAGGGGATGACAGAGGATGAGATGGTTGGATGGCATCACTGACGCGATGGACATGAGTTTGAGTAGGCCCCGGGAGTTGGTGATAGACAGGGAAGCCTGGCATGCTGCAGTCCATGAAGTTGCAAAGAGTCAGACATGACTGAGTGACTAAACTGAACTGATACAAGAAAGGTCTTAATAACCTGGATAACCTGGAGTTTGAAGTCAAGTGGGCCTTAGGAAGGATTACTACAAAGAAAGCTTTGATGCAATTCCAGCTGAGCTATTTCAAATCCTAAAAGATGATGCTGTTAAAGTGCCGCACTCAATATATCAGCTGTGTGCTGTGCTAAGTCGCTTTAGTCATGTCCGACTCTGTGCCACGCTATGGACTGTAACCCGCCAGGCTCCTCTGTCTTTGGGATTCTCCAGGCAAGAATACTGGAGTGGATTGCCATTCCCTTCTCCAGGGGAATCTTCCCAACTCGGACCAAACTGGTGTCTCTTACATCTAACCTTCATTGGCAGGTGGGTTCTTTACCATTAGTGCCACCTGGGAATCCTCTTATGTCAGCGTATTTGGAAAACTCAGCAGTGGCCACAGGTCTGGAAAAGGTCAGTTTTCATTCTAATCCCAAAGAAGGGCAATGCAAAGAATATTCAAACTACTGAGAGGGTAACAGGCAGGAAGGCCAAGGGTCTCCAAACAGAGGAAATAGGCTGCAAGTGTCAGACATTTTTTATCTCTCCCTTAAGTGGCAGGAGGAAACAAACTACAAGTGTCAATTTTTTTTTTTCCTTCTCCATACAAAATTAAAAGGAGGTTTCTCCATGGAAATGTTTTTCTTTCTTTTCTTTTTTTTCTCTTTATTTATTTATTTATCTTTGGATTTTTTTATTTTTTATTTTTTTACTTTACAACAATGAGCTTGTTTTTAAAGTATAATTAACCTAGAGCACTGTTAGTTCCTGTTGTACAACATAGTGATTACATATTTCTTTACACTTCAAACTGATCACCATGATAAGTCTTATAATATGTAATCATACAAATATACTACATGGTTATTGACTGTATTCCCCCCACACTGTATATTTCATACCTGTTGCTCATTTATTTTGCAGCTGTAATTGTTCATGTTTATCTCCCTTACCTATTCCTTTCCTCGTGCATTCTCCCTCCCCTCTAGTAAATGCCTGTTTGTTCTCTGTATCTTAACTCTTTATATATTACATTTGTTCATCTATTTTTTAGATTCTACATGTAAATGAAATTACACAGTATATGTTTTTCTGTCTGCCTTATGCTTTTCTTAAGCTATGTTAATGAAACTATGTATTTGCTTTGGAATTTGCCCTTCTTCAAAATGGTTCCACCTAAGGCTAACTTTTTTTTCTTTTCTCAAACCTTAGGCTGATAATAGCTCAACAAACCAGTGTTCATATCAATTGTTTTATGTCTGGGGGATGACACACCTTGTGCCATCCTATCTCAAAAATGCATATTTTGGGAGAGGGGCCTGGTGAAACTCAGTCAGCCTTAAGGTGTCTCTCTTACTTGATTAATAGCTTTAGAACTGACAAAAAACAGCTTGCTAAAGCCTAGCAGGGGGCACTCTCCATCCCCCTTCTGATGTCCATGTCAGAACCTTTCTCTGTCCCTTTTTATACTTTAATAAAACTGCTACACAGAAGCTCTTGAGTGATCAAGCTCCAGGAATGTCTCTCTCAGGTCCCAAAGTTAAATCATCTTCAGAGATCACAAATCTGACACCACTCACTGTAAGCTATCATCATGAGGGCTCGTCCAGGATCTTCAGGACAAGGTAAGAACACTCAGAGCTCTAGCCTCTCTGCTTTCTCAGTATGCACATTTTCTGCTTTACTTTACTAACTCTACAGTGTGATTGTGTGAATGAATGACACGCCCTGCGCGAAGCAAGAGATGAGCCCTGCTCTGTGGTTTGGCAGTGCTTCATAATGACTGAAGGCAGCCAAAAGGGGAGCCTTGTCGGGGGTTTATACCAACCTGCCAGTGCCAAGAGACACCCAACGTCCCTGCGAGGGGAGCAGCCAGCAATGGGCAAAGCGTGTGGACCGAATTTTCCTTTCTCAGTCATCTTTTCCTGGTCTCTTTGACCATTTCGTAATTGAGTGGGGAATTAGAACTACTAACCTAATCTGTCGGATCACAGACTTTCAAGGGACTTGTGATCCATGCTGTTACTATCTACTTTTACTTAGACCCCAAGTTTGGTAGTCATGGAAATGCCTAGCCTTGCTAGGAACTGAAAGTTACAAGAACATGATTGGGAGCAAGGTGGAGCTCTAGCTCCAGGAATGTCTCTCTCAGGCTAGAGGTCACTCTCTTGGCTGCCTGCCTCAGGCGCCAGCGACCTGAAAGTGAGTCTTTGTCAGGGTTGTGTTCTCCTATCTATATGGACAGAAGCACTGCTGAAGACCATGAGGTTTTTGAGGACACAGCTCAGGAATTGCAGGATCTGGTCAGATAGGAAATGCTAGCTCTTAGTGGACCAGAAAAGGCTCTCTGATGGCTTTTGTCTCAACTCCCTAGATTTTCCTTTTGTGGAATCTATGGAAATGAACTGGAAGGATTGGCCCTGGTAACTGGAGGACAAAAATCTTTTTTTCCTCACTGGCCAACCCTCCACCACCCCTTTTGCTATCACATATAGTCACGTGGTGACGCTCAGAAGGGATATCGTGATTGCTGTTCATCCCTTTATGACTCACTGCTTCTACTGCGGTCAGGACTGTACTCTGGAATGCGTATAGGCACATGAAAGATGGATGCTTCCCCTAGGAGTCCTAGCTTGGGAAACATTCTGGGAAAACTACTCTGGTCCAACCCAGGCGGCATCAGAGAAAAGGACAAATCAAACAAAGGTCTTGTTGGTATGGAACTCAATCAGTCTGGGATGCCATCAGGTCTACCGCTGGTGCATCTCCACCCTGCCTCAGTGGTAGAACCTGGAGGGATGAGTAAGACGCCTGCATCAGTAAGGGACAGACTAAGTCCAACCAGGGAAGGAAAACTTTGGTGGAGAGTCTGTCTACACCCCCATCTAGAGCACGGAAGGACGCTTCTGGTGGAAAAAAGCCACGGCTGTGGATGCCGCTTTTATTCTCTCTTCCAGATGGGAACTAGCAGTTCCAAAAACCACTCTTTTAAAATGTATTTTAAAAACTGGGACAAGTTTGATCCCCAGAGTTTAAAAAAGACACTCCTGATCTTCTTCTGTGATAATGAGTGGCCATGGTATCCTTTAGAAGACGGGGAACACCGGCCTGTTAAAGGGTCTCTCAATTACGATACTGTTTTACAACTAGACCGGATCTATAGAAAACAAGAGAAATGGGCAGAAGTGCCATATGTGTTGCTCTTGATCTCTCTGCGAGACATGCCAGCCTTATGTCCTAAGGGTACAGATTTGGGTGTGAAACCTTCAGCTGCCTCCTGTTCTCTTACTTTACCCCTGAACCTGAGGCTCCCAACTGAACAGGCTGGGAGTCAGGGCACCCTTCTAGGAGGGGTTGCCTCAGTCTCAGTAGAAATTCAAACAGTACCAATTGTGGTTGAGACTATCAAGAGGATCCAAAAAGTACATACAAGACTTTATGGGACTAACTTTACTCTATGAGCTTACTTGGAGAGATGTAATGCATGTCTTGGGACAGATGCTGACTTCTGACTTGAAAACTTGAGTTTGGGAGGAAGCTACTACTTTTGGAGATGAGGAAAGAGGGAGCTCGAAATAGCCCTCCTCTCTACTGGGAGCCAAGCAGTTCCTATAACAGAGCCACTTTGCTGAATGTATTCTTGAAGCACTCAAGTGAGCACGTGCTAAGACTGGGCTAAGTTTACTGACAAAGAATAGGGACAGAAGGAAACTCCTGGTAAATTCCTAAATAATTATTGGAGGCTCTCTACAAGTTTACTGACGTTGAGCCTGAAAGTTCAGAGGGAGAAGTGATCTTAAAAGATTTCTCACTCAGTCAGCTCCAGATATCTGACGTAAGTTACAAAAAGGGGCGTTTGGACCAAATCAGTTTTTTAAAAAACTGTTGCAGCTGGCTCAGATGGCATATTATGGTAGAGAATATGACGAGGAAAATAAAAGGCAAAAAAGAACCAGGTGAAAGACTGAAGCCCCAACAATGGCTGTTAGACCTGCTCTGAAACAGCGTGAGAAAAATGCCCAGAGGGACCCAGGTGAAAAGGGATGGGCTTGTTATTACTGTGGAAAGGAGGGGCATCTCAAGTGGGATTGCCCTCAGGCATCTAAGCTGCCCCCTGCTCCAGGTCTGGTCTGCAAAGGACGATACTGGAGAAGAGACTGCCCTCCGAGGTGTAGGCCCTAGGGGTCAGGCTCTTAGGACAATCAGGGCTGAAGGTGCCCAGGGATCCCCACAAAACTCCCATCCTAATTACACCTGAGGAACCCCGTGTATTAATAACTGTGGAGGGCCAATCAGTTGATTTCTTTTGGACACTGGGGCAAATTTCTCTGTGCTCACTGAAGTCCCTGGTCCACTTTCCTCTGGATCTACTACCATAATCGGACTGTCGGGACCAGCCAAATGCTATTATGCCAGTCATCCTTTAAGCTACAACTGGGACTCTGTGCTGTTTTCTCGAGTTTCTAATTGTGTCAGAGTCTCCCTCACCGCTTCTGGGGAGGGATATACTGAGCAAGGTCCAGGCCTCTGCTCTTTCTCTCCCATTAATTGAACAAAATGTAAATCCTAAAGTGTGGGCTGATGGAAAAACTGTGGGTCGAGCACACAATGCTGTTCCTGTCTTTATCAAGCTCAAAGACCCTCACCCATTTTCACATCAAAAGCAGTATCCATTAAACTTGAGGTGTTAAGGAAGGGTTAAAACCCATCATTGAGAATTTAAAGGAGCAGGGGCTATTAATTCCCTGTAACAGTCCCGACAACACTCCTATTTTGGGTGGAAAAAAGTCAAATGATAAATGGAGACTTGTTCAAGATATATGAATAATAAGTGTCTAATCCTTATACTTTATTGTCTGAAATTCCTAAATGAACCTAATATGACTAAGACAATTGAGAGGATTCTTGGGCATTACAGGCTACTGCCGCATTTGGATTCTGGGTTATGGGGATCTTGCCCAGCCTATAAAGCCTATAAACATATAACTGAGACTTAGTAGGCCCAAACCAACAAGTTGGTTTGGTCCCCAGAGACTCAAAAAGCTTTTGCTGCTGCTGCTGCTGCTGCTAAGTCACTTCAGTCGTGTCCGACTCTGTGCGACCCCATAGATGGCAGCCCATCAGGCTCCCCTGTCCCTGGGATTCTCCAGGCAAGAACACTGGAGTGGGTTGCCATTTCCTTCTCCAGTGCATGAAAGTGAAAAGTGAAGCTTTTAAGGCTCTTCAAACTGCTCTCTTACAGGCTCCAACTTTGAGCTTGCCCACAGGATCAGAGTTGTTACTGAAAAAAAAAGGCTATGGCAACATTGTATAAGGGCAATTGTTACTATTTTGCTAATGCCTAAAGCTCATAAATTTACTAATGGGCAAAATTTTACTATACTGACTTCTCATGATGTAAGTGGGGTCTTAAACTCTAAAGTTCAGAGTGACAATGGCTCCGTCTTTAAAGCTGCTATAACTCAGGGGTGGCAAAAGCTCTAGGAATAGAATATCACACTGTTCCTGGAGACCCCAATCTTCAGAAAAAGTTGAAAAGGCTAATGACATTATTAAAAGACACCCGTGTGAGCTAACTCAGGAAACACAAGACAGTTGGTTTAAAGTTTTACTCGTAGCTTTAATGAGGGCTCAAACTGCCCCTAAGAAGAAGGGACTGTCTCTATGACAGTCTGTTTTTCTGCACAGATATCCTCATAGATCCTAAAGCCTTAGGACTATTTGACTCAGCTTTCAGCTTTTCAACCTCCTCATTGTCGTGGCCCAGGCGCAGGTTGGAAAAGAATTTCCAGACATGAGACAGAATGAAAGAATAAAGTTTATTAGAATGGGAGACGCTGTTAGAACAGCAGGCCAGCTCAAGGGAGAACCGAACAGGGGTCCTTAGTCCACTTTTATACCCAGGGTACAAGGCGTGGGATAGGGGTCTTGCAGGTCATTTGCTGATTGGATGAGGCATGTATGCTGGGTCGGGGAAGAGTAGGGCAAATACCTTCTCCCAATGGGGTAGAAGGAGAGACAGGTTATACTGTTCCATTAATAGTTACAACATGGGGGAGGGAAGGATAAGGATCTGGTTTTTCTGTTCCTGCATTCCAAGACCCTCCTTGGTTTTATCTGCTCTTTTGTCCTTGGGTCACCACACTCATCAATTTGAAGGCTTCCCATCCAGTCCATAAGGTTGCAAAGAGTAGGACTCGACTTGGCAATTGAAGAACAACAACAAGGGAATGGAGGCTTTTTCCTGGCGGCATTAGTGGTACAGAATCCGCTTGCAATACAGGAGACGCGACTTCCATCCCTGGGTCAGGAAGATCCCCTGGAGGAGGAAATGGCAACCCACTCCAGTATTCTTGCCTGGGAAATCCTGTGGACAGCAGAGGCTGGACTACAGTCCATGGGTTTGTAAGAGAGTCAGACAACACTTAGAAACTAAACAACCAGAGGAAGATCAGAAACACACCTCTGTGATGCAAATGGAAAGGAAATCCAAAAAAGATGGATAAATGTCTACAGTAACTGATTCACTTTGCTGTACAGCAGAAACTAAAACAACACTGTCAAGCAACTATACGCCAATAAAAATTAATTAAAAAAAAATAAAAAACAAACAAATGCTCCTCTGAGTAGGAGACCTGGGAGCAGAGACTGGATTGCAAGCGGGGAGGTACTGTGCAAAGAACCCAAGGTGAGCTTTGCAAAGAGGAATCAACAAATACCAACTCTAAGGTGGAAATAAACTTTGTAGGTTACAGCAATCACAAGAGGATCAGGAGACTACAGGGGCACAGAGCAGGCAGCAAGACGGGAAATGAATTAGAAAAGACACCAGGACAAGTAGAGCTCTAGTGGGATTTTTGTGTGTCTGTGTGAGATGGAAAATTGAATTATTCCTTGCATGGGATGGAAAGCCCTTGAACAGATAGAAACAGGGAAGTGACATCAGTTCATTTCCATTTCCCAAGAATCCTTAAGATCATTTTCTGTGTTGAGGTAGGGGCAAAATGGGTGAAGGAGCTCAAAAGGTACCAACTTTCAGGCTGACTGAATAAAGTTAATATTTTAAGGTAAGACGAGTAAGACAGAAATGTTTTTCCCTGCCCTCTAGTGTGCACTGTTCATCTGCACTATGCATTAACCTGACCTCCCCAACGACAGAAACACCTGCTCAACTAGAAAGATCAATTCTTCTTCTTCTAGTGCCAGCCATGGAAACTCCTTAGAAGATAACACGCCTCTCTCAATTCTGCATGGGATCACCAAGACTCGCCATGTACCCTGCATGTGCATAGAGCTTTGGTGAAACTGATGCACAACACCAATAGATCATTTCCCTTAAAGATACGGACTGGTACAGAACAGACCAGGTCACAGGACCTGAGGAGGTATGGAGCCATACCTACCAGAAGTTCTCACCTTAAATACTTGCTTAAGACCTTACTAGTCTCACTAGCTATACTGTTCATATCCTGCCTATTTGACGACATGATCGTTTCTTGCATTACCAGATGTGTGACTGAGCCTCTGATAAAAGCAACAATAACTAAGTGACTTGAAACCATTCACCCAATAGATAGCTCTCAAAGATCAATGATAGTAATAGCAGAACTCTAGCTATGGGAAGAAGCAACAAGAGGGAATCATTTCCTGACTGTAACAGACCAGCAAGACAGGCCATCCAGAGGCTGGGGGCTACTGTCAGGAGGGCCTAGTCCCCTAATAGCACATGCAGGGTCCTATCAAAGAAATCCTGGCCTGACCTGGGGATGAGCATTCCTAGTGTTGTGGGCCACATTGGTCACAAAAACGCCTCTCAAACCTTGGTCAAAGTTAAGACCTAAAGGGAGGAGTTTGTAAAACAAAGATTGTTGCCCACTATCCAGTCCTACTGGAATCCAGTTGTGAGCCACTGCAGTCACTGACCTAAATTATACCCTAAAAGGAATTCAAGGTGAAGATCAGAGTGAGGAATTTTGTCCTCTGGGAAAACTGACAAAAGTGATGCCAGGTACCATTAGGCGTTTTTGGGTGAAAATTTTATGAACCCAGTTTCCTGCATCTTCCCATACTTGGAAAAGCACTAAAACCATTAACTCAGATGTCTGTTCCCGAATGAAGAGCAGTAACCTTCCAGCAAGATGTGTGCTTGACTGTACCCACCCAATTCTAAAGTCACAGACATACTGGCTTCCCCTCTCCTCCCCTCTTCAGAACTGTCCTCAGAGCTCTTCTAAAAGACTGTTTCCCTGGTTATCATCCTCAGGTTGGTTCAAGTGAAACTTTCCATTTATTTGTGAAGCTATTAATTTTTTCATCTTTATAAAATAAGTAAGTCATGTGTGTACTGTGCTAAGTCGCTTCAGTCACGTCTATTTGCACCCCTATGTACTGGAGCCTGCCAGGCTCCTCTGTCCATGGGCTTCTCCAGGCAAGAATACTGGAGTGGGTTGCCATGTCCTCCTCCAGGGCATCCTCCCAACCCAGGGATCGAACCCAGCTCTCTTATGTCTCCTGCATTGACAGGTGGGTTCTTTACCACTAGCGCCACCTGGGAAGCTCCTAAGTAAGTCATGGGGATGTCATACACAGCATATTTGAAAGATGCTAAAAGTACATCTTAAAAGTTGTCATCACAAGGAAAAACTCATAATTATGTGTAGTGGTGGATGTTTTCTAGACCTATTGTGATCATTTCACAATAGCTACAAATATTGAATCATTATGTTGTGTATCTGAAATATAGTATGTCAATTACACCTCAATAAAAAAAGATCTGTTTCATTTCTTAAAGAAAAATAAACTTTGACAGTCTCTACAATAATATAAAAAAAGACAAGGGGAAGATTTCAGAGCCAGGGTACAATTAATTGGAGATAAGGGACTCTTGTTTCTCTAGCATCCTGGCCAATTTTGGACCAGCTTCTCTGGGTGAAGCTGGAGGATTTAGATTAGGGATATTGAAATATGCCTTCTGACCTTTCCTTTACAAAGCACCCTAAAAATTCTCAATCAAGCTAACTTTAAGGCACTCCATTGTCCTTTCCATACCTTTGGCTTTGTGAGAACCATCCCCCTAGTGGATGATTTAGAAAAACCATATACACAGATCATAAAAGTCAATGAATATTTGAGTGTTTTTGGTGTGCTAGACCCCAGGCTGCTGGAACGATTATTTTTAGTTACTATTTTTGGCCACATTGAACTGCTTGTGGGATCTTGGTTTCCCAACCAAGGATCAAACCTGGGCCCTCAGCTGTGAAAGCACAGAGTCCTACCCACTGGACAAAGGGATTGTCCCTGTTGGAAAGATTATCACTCGGGGCTACTTTTACTCTGGAGCAACATAAGTGTTTTCCATAAGCACGATACCAAATGGAATACAAATGGAGACAAAATGCAACAAATGAATTTAACCATATACCAAGTTGTTGATCTAACTTCACAGGGCATGACTTGAACAACACAGTAATATAGCCAGAAAAAAAGAACTGCCAAAAAACAAGCTTCAGTTGTTTTCAGTTATCAGTGCCACTACAGATGGTGACTGCAGCCATGAAATTAAAAGACCCTTACTCCTTGGAAGGAAAGTTATGACCAACCTAGATAGCATATTCAAAAGCAGAGACATTACTTTGCCAACAAAGGTCTGTCTAGTCAAGGCTATGGTTTTTCCTGTGGTCATGTATGGATGTGAGAGTTGGACTGTGAAGAAGGCTGAGCACCGAAGAATTGATGCTTTTGAACTGTGGTGTTGGAGAAGACTCTTGAGACTCCCTTGGACTGCAAGGAGATCCAACCAGTCCATTCCAAAGGAGATCAGCCCTGGGATTTCTTTGGAAGGAATGATGCTAAAGCTGAAACTGCAGGACTTTGGCCACCTCATGCGAAGAGTTGACTCATTGGAAAAGACTCTGATGCTGGGAGGGATTGGGGGCAGGAGGAGAAGAGGACGACAGAGGATGAGATGGCTGGATGGCATCACTGACTCGATGGACGTGAGTCTCAGTGAACTCCGGGAGTTGGTGATGGACAGGGAGGCCTGGTGTGCTGCGATTCATGGGGTTGCAAAGAGTCGGACACGGTTGAGCGACTGATCTGATCTGATCTGATCTGATACACACTCACAGCCTGAAAAACTGAATATACAGTTATGTTGATGTCATTAGGAACAAAGATTTTAAACATGAAACAAAAGATACACAAGCATGAAATGAAAGGAAAAGAAGCCTGGTGGTACTGATTTTGAATTGGAAATAACAGTATAAACTCATGGCTATTTTCCTCTTAAAAATATATACATCCTAACTCTCTACTGGAAAGACATAGAAGCAAAGAGACACCCAATTGTAATTACTCTGAAAACAGGTAATGGGAAAAAAATTGACAATTTATCCTCCCTTTCCTACACAGACTGAATTACAAGTAAACCAGTAACTGATGGGGGAAAGTACTTTATAGAAAAGTTCTCACTAATAAAGAAGGAATCCTAGAGTTCTAATATCTCCATCTTGTAACCTTCAATGAGATGATGGATCTAGCCACTGGAGAACTTTATAAAGTAGTATCAAATTGACAACATCTACTCAACCAGCGGCCCACACTTCTGCCCCAGGAGAAGGTCAGATGTCTCCTCACCTGCAGAATGTTCTTGCTTCCATATCACACTGGAATCCCATCAAGCTTTCAGACTTCCTACCAGCTTACAGGATGGAATCTGTAAAAATCAAAAAAATGCAGTAAGTATTACAGAATAGATGGCCTAGTGTCTTTAGTAAGCAAATGGCAAGATAAATGAAAAAGAAAAAACGAAGATACAGGAATTGTCACATAAATGCAACCTGTGGATCCTGGCTGCATTTCATACAAAGCCAACTGGAAAAAAAAAATTATCAGATGACTTGGACAATTTCAATACTGATTGGATATTTGATGATATTAATTTGTTTAGGTATGCAAATGTTATTAAAACAATTTTTATAAAAAGTCCTTATCTTTTACAGATACACTGAAGTTTTTATGGCTGAGATGCTATGATGTCTGGAAGCAGCTTTAAAATAACTCAGTGCCAGTGGTGGCCATGCTGGGGGATGTGTACAAGGAAACAAGTTGGCACCTGAGCTGATGGTTGTTTAAGCTGGTGATGTCTGAATAGGTGTTCCTTGTACACTTCTCTGAACTCTTGTGGATGTTTGGAAATTCCTCATTACAGAAAGAGTAGTGTAGATGCCAGACATTAGGGATTACATGTTAAACAATTATCTCCAGTTGTTTTAAGGAAATCCACGTTTCATCTTTTGCTCTTTGCTACAGACACCACCCTTATGGCAGAAAGTGAAGAACTAAAGAGCCTCTTGATGGAAGTGAAAGAGGAGAGTGAAAAAGTTGGCTTAAAGCTCAACATTCAGAAAACGAAGATCATGGCATCCAGTCCCATCACTTCATGGCATATAGATGCGGAAACAATGGAAGCAGTGACACACTTTATTTTTTGGGTTCCAAAATGACTACAGATGGTTACTGCAGCCATGAGATTAAAAGATGCTTGCTCCTTGGAAGAAAAGCTATGACAAACCTAGACAACATATTAAAAAGCAGAAACATTACTTTGCCGACAAAGGTCCATATAGTCAAAGCTATGGTTTTTCCTGTAGTCATGTATGGATGTGAGAGCTGGACCATAAAGAAGGCTGAGTGCCAAAGAACTGATGCTTTTGAACTATGGTGTTGGAGAAGACTCTTGAGTGTCCCTTGGACTGCAAGGAGATCAAACCAGTCAGTGGTAAAGGATATCAACCCTAAATATGCATTGGAAGGACAGACAGTGAAGCTGAAACTCCAATACCTTGGCCACCTGATGCAAAGAGCTGACTTGTTAGGAAAGACCCTGATGCTGGGCAAGACTGAAGGCAGGAGAAGAAGGGGATGACACAGTATGAGATGGTTGGATGGCATCACCGTCTCAGTGGACGTGAGTTTGAGTAAGCTACAGGAGTTGGTGATGGACAGCGAAGCCAGGCGTGCTGCAGTCCATGGGGTCACAAAGGGTCAGACAGACTGAGTGACTGAACAACAACGACAATGCATTTCTATTATAAAGGGTGTTATGCAGGGCTGAGGGTCTGAAGTGGTTAGGAAAGGCTGAGGAAAAGCCTTTCAGATGTGATCTGCTAGCTGAGCTGCACTGGGTAACCAGCTGAGCTGAGGCAATCAGAGGCCATGCCCAAGGCAGTCCTAGGGCACATCACAGATGCTTTTGAGTAATGGAAATGAGATTGGCAGATCATCCTGGCCTTTTTAAATTCACTGAAGATTTAGACATTTGTCTTAAGAACAGTGAGAAGCCAAAGAAGGATTTTACCTTCAGCTTTGCATTTTGTACATATGGAAGATAGATGTATATACTCACGGCACGGCTCCAAGAGAAAGCCATTGAAAGTAGACCCATAGTGTTTTCTTGAAAGTGTGGGTTTCCTGAAACATGGTAAAATGTGTGAATAATGGAGGGCTGGAAGGACTGATGCTGAAGCTGAAACTCCAATACTTTGGTTACCTGATGGGAAGAACTGACTCATTGGAAAAGACCCTGATGCTGGGAAAGATTAAGGGCAGGAGGAGAAGGGGACGACAGAGGATGAGATGATTGGATGGCATCACTGACTCAATGGACGTGAGTTTGAGCAAGCTCCGGGAGTTGGTGATGGACAGGGAGGCCTGGCGTGCTGCAGTCACAAAGACTCAGACACGACTGAGTGACTGAACTGACTGATGATCATCTCTTTCTTATAGCCAATGTAGAAGTGTTAAAAAAAATTATAAACTCTTCCCTACTGAAATGTGGGTGTGCTCCAGTTGAAGAGAATTTTAGCATGAAATGCTGGGACCACCAGATCTGTAGTTCAACCATGGCGATGCCTTTTACTTATTCTGTGTGGCCTGACAAGAGTAGGGAAGCCTTTTCTTCCATCTGCGGTTGTATGAGTTGGTTTTCACTAAACCATGTATTGCATCATGTGGCATATTCTTTAAGTCTGGCCGTGTTTTCCCATCACGCAGACCATGGTTGATTAGTGTGGCCTTAATTTTGTTGTTGTTCAGTCGCCAAATCATGTCCAACTCTTTGCAACCCCATGGACTGCAGCACACCAGGTTTCCCTGTCCATCAGTATGTCCCGGAGTTTGCTCAGATTCATGTCCATTGAGTCGGTGAAGCCATACAATCATCTCATTCTCTGTTGCCCCTTTCTCCTCCTGCCCTGAATCTTTCCCAGCATTAGGGTCTTTTCCAACGACTCAGTTCTTTGCACCATGTGGTCAAAGTTTTGGAGCTTTGGCTTCAGCATCAGTCCTTCCAATGAATATTCAGAGTTGATTTCCTTTAGGATTGACTGGTTTGATCTTGCTGTCCAAGGGATTCTCAAAAGTCTTCTCCAGCGCCACAATTCAAAAGCATGAATTCTTTGGTGCTCCAGCTCTCACATCCATACATGATTACTGGAAAAACCATAGCTTTGACTAGATGGACCTTTGTTGGCAAAGTAAGGTCTCTGTTTTTTAGTATGGTGTCTAGGTTTGTCATCCCCTTGCTGTCTAGGTTGGCCACAGCATTGTCATGGCAAAGGGGCTTGCATAACTCAGTGACGCTATGAGCCATGCTGTGCAGGACCACGGAAGACAGACAGGTCACAGTGGACAGTTCTGACAAAACCTGGTCCACTGGAGGAGGGGATGGCAAACCACTCCAGTATTCTTGCTGTGAGAACACCATGACAGTATGACAAAAGTTATGACACTGGAAGACGAGCAGCCCAGGTCGGAAGGTGTCCAATATGCTACTGAGGAAGAGTGAAGGGAAATTACTAATAGCTCCAGAAAGGATGAAGACGCTAGGACAAAGCAGAAACAACACTCAGTTGTGGATATGTTTGGTGGTGAAGGTAAAATCCAGTGCTGTAAAGAACAATATTACATAGGAACCTGGAATGTTAGGTCCATGAGTCAAGGTAAATTGGACGTGGTCAAGCAAGAAATGGCAAGGTTGAACATCCACATCTTAGGAATCAGTGAACTAAAATGCACAGGAATGGGAAAATTTAATTCAGATGACCATTATATACACTATAGTCAAGAATCCTTTAGAAGAAATGGAGTAGCCCTCCTAGTCAACAGGAGCGTCTAAAATGCAGTACTTGGGTGCAATCTCAAAAACAACAGAGGGATCTTGGTTCGTTTCCAAGGCAAACCATTCAACATCACAGTAATCCAAGCCAATGCCTCAACTACAGATGCCAAAGAAACTGAAGTCGATTGGTTCTATGAAGACCTACAAAACATTCTATAGTTAACATCAAAAAAAAAAAAAAATGTCCTTTTCATCATAGGGGACTGGAATGCAAAAGTAGGAAGTCAAACGATACCTGGAGTAACAGGCAAGTTTGGCCTTGAAGTACAAAATGAAGCAGGGCAAAGGCTAACGGAGTTTTGCCAAGAGAACACACTTGTCATAGCAAGCACCCTCTTCCAACAACATAAGAAATGACTCTATGCATGAACATCACCAGGTGGTCAATATTGAAACCAGATTGATTATATTCTTTGCAGCCAAACATGGAGAAGCTCTATACGGTCAGTGAAAACAAGACATGGAGCTGACTGTGGCTCAGATCAACAGCTCCTTATTGCAACATTCAGCCTTAAACTGAAGAAAGTAGGGAAAACCACTAGGCCGTTCAGGTACGAACTAAATCTAATCCCTTATGATTACACAGTGGAGGTGACAGAGATTCAAGAGATTAGATCTGCTAGACAGACTGCCTGAAGAACTATGGACAGAGGTTCGTATCACTGTACAGGAATCAGTGACCAAAACCATCTCAAAGCAAAAGAAATGCAAGAAGGCAAAGTGGTTGTCTGAGGAGGCCTTACACATAGCTGAGGAAAAAAGAGAAGCAAAAAGCAAGGGAGAAAGGGAAAGATATACTCAACTGAATGCAGATTTCCAGAGAACAGCAAGGAGAGATGAGAATACTTTCTTCACTGAATAGTGCAAAGAAATAGAGGAAAACAACAGAATGGGAATGACTAGAGATCTCTTCAAGAAAACTGGAGATATCAAGGGAACATTTCATGCAAAGATGGGCACAATAAAGCACAGAAATGGTAAGGACCTAACAGCAGCAGAAGAGACTAAGAGGTGGCAAGAATACAGAGGAGAATTAAATTAAAAAGGTCTTAATGAGCTGGATAACCATGATGCGTGTGGTCACTCACCTACAGCCAGACAGCCTGCAGTGTGATGTCAAGTGGGCCTTATGAAGCATTACTACAAACAAAGCTGGTGGAGGTGATGGAATTCCAGTTGAGCTAGTTAGAATCCTAAAAGTTGATGCTGTGAAATTGCTGCACTCAACATGTCAGCAAATTTGGAAAACTCAGCAGTGGCCACAGGACTGGAAAAAGTCAGTTTTCATTCTAATCCCAAAGAAGAGCAATGCCAAAGAATGTTCAAACTACCATACAATAGTGCTCATTTCACATGGTAGTAAGGTTATGCTCAAGATCCTTCAAGCTAGGACTCAACAGTATGTGAACCGAGAACTTTCAGATGTTCAACGTTGGGTTTAGAAAAGGCAGAAGAACCAGAGATCAAATTGCCAACATTTGTTGGATCATAGAGAAAGCAAGGAAATTCCAGAAAAAATCTACTTTCTGTTTCACTGACTATGCTAACACCTTTGACTGTGTGGATCACAATAAACTATGGAAATTTCTTAAAGAGATGGGAATACCAGACCACCTTACCTGTCTCCTGAGAAACTTGGATGCAGGTCAAGAAGCAATAGTTAGAATCTTACATGGAACAACGGACTGGTTCCAAATTGGGAAAGAAGTACAACAAGGCTGTATACAGTTACCCTGCTTATTTAACTTCTATGCAGAATACATCATGTGAAATGCTGGGCTGGATGAATCACAAGCTGGAATCAAGACTAGGGGGAGAAATATCAACAATCTCAGATATGCAGATGATACCACTCTAACAGCAGAAAGTGAAGAGGAACTAAAGAGCCCCTTGATGAGGGTCAAAGAAGAGAGTGAAAAGTTGCCTTAAAACTCAACATTCAAGAAACTAAGATGATGGCATCCAGTCTTTTCACTTCATGGCAAATAGATGGGGAAAAGGTGAAGCTATGACAGATTTTATTTTCTTGGGCTCGAAAATCACTGCAGATGGTGACTGCAGCCATGAAATTAAAAGACACTTGTTCCTTTGGAGAAAAGGTATGACAAACATAGACAGTGTATTAAAAAGCAAATACATCACTTTACTGACAAAGGTCTATATGGTCAAAGCTATGGTTTTCCCAGTAGTAGTCATGTATGGATATGTGCGTTGGACCATAAAGAAGGCTGAAAGTGAAAGTGAAGTCGCTCAGTCGTGTCCGACTCTGCAGCCCCATGGACTGTAGCCCACCAGGCTCCTCTGTGCATGGGATTTTCCAGGCAAGAGTACTAGAGTGTGTTGCCATTTCCTTCTCCAGGGTATCTTCCCAACCCAGGGATTGAACGTGGGTCTCCAGCATTGCAGGCAGATGCTTTTACTATCTGAGCCACCAGGGAAACCCTAAAAGAGGGCTGAGAGCCAAATAATTGATGCTTTCAAATTGTGCTGTAGAAGACTTGAGAGTCCCTTGGACAGCAAAGAGATCAAACCAGTCAATCCTAAAGGAAACCCTGAATATTCATTGGAAGGACTGATGCTGAAGCTGAAGCTTCCAATACTTTGGTCACCTGATGTGAAGAACGGACTCGTTGGAAAAGACCTTGATGCTGGGAAAGATTGAAGGCAGGAGAAGGGGGTTGCAGAGGATGAGATGGTTAGTTAGCATCACCAACTCAATGGACATGCATCTGAGCCAACCTCAGGAGATAGCGAAGGACAGGGAAGCCTGGTGTGCTGCAGTCCACGGGGTCACAAAGAGCTCGACACAACTTAACCACTGAACAACAACAACACAGTTCGTCATAGCTTTAAATTACTGCCAGTCATTTGTGTGGCTGATTTCCAAATAGAAGCAGCCTTTGGAAACCTAAGAATAGGCTTGTGGACAGGCAGCATAGCATCTGGACCCTCAATCTGTCTGATTTCAAATCCTGCGATCTGGAGAGGTTGCCTAACCTCTGAGTGCCTGGGCTTTCTCATCATTAAAAGCAAGGGGAAGAAAACATTCATCTCTTGGGGCCCTTATGAAACTTATATAGATTCACATTTGTCGAGCACTTGGAAGAGTGCACAATCCATAACAAGCAGCATACTAGTATCTTTGAACCTCTGGGCACCTCATTGTCCTCATTAGTTGAGCAACTTCTAGAAATTTCTCTGCTAGGTACACTTTGAGAATGAATCAGTTGGGTACTCGGCAGGTTTTAGAGGTGACTGCTATCTTCACAGTCAATAGTTAACTATTGTTTGGGAGCTAGCAACAGGAGCTGCTACATAAACAGAGAGAACCTGTGTCAGTGTAGTGCTTAGCCAAAGATCATTAATTAAACAACCGGCCAAACAAAGACAGATGTCCAAGGACAGGTGGAATCGGGGTGCTCAGCGGCCTCCAACCTCATCCTGCAGCTCAGCTTCTTTCTGGTTAAGGTTCTCCACTCACAAAAACCCACCAGGCCTCAAATGGGACCTAATTAAACTTACAAGCTGTTGCACAGCAAAGGAAATCATAAACAAAATGAAAAGATGACATACAGAATGGGAGAAAATATTTACAAACGAAGTAACCGAGAATGGATTAATCTCCAAAATATACAAACAGCTCATGCAGTTCAAAATTAAAAAAACAAACAACCCAATCAGAAAATGGGTGGAAGATCTACATAGACATTTCTCCAAAGAAGACATAGAGATGGCTAAAAGGTACATGAAAAGATGCCTGATATCACTAATAATGAGAGAAATGCAAATCAAAAACTACAATGAGGTAGTACCTCACACTTGGCAGAACGGGCATCATCAAAAAACCTACAAACAATAAATGCTGGAGAGGGTGTAGAGAAAAGGGAACCCTCTTACACTACTGGTGGGAATGTAAATTTGTACAGCCACTATGGAAAATAGTATGGAGGTGCCTTATACGGGCTTCCCAGGTAGCTCTAGTGGCAAAGAACCTGCCCGCCAATGCAGGAGACATAAGAGGCATGGATTTAATTCCTGGGTCAGGAAGATCCCCTGGAATAGGGCATGGCAACCCACTCCAGTATTCTTGCCTGGAGAATCCCATGGACAGAGGAGCCTGGTGGGTTACAGTCCATGGGGTTGCAAAGAGTCTGACACAGACTGAAGTGACCTGGTGCGCACACACACCGAGGTTCCTTAAAAAGCTAAAAATAGAGTGATCATATGATCCAGCAACCCTACTCCTGGGCACGTATCTGGAGAAAATCATAATTTGAAAAGATACATTTACTGCAATGTTCACTGCAGCACTATTTACAATAGCCAACACATGGAAGCAACCTAAATGGCCACCAATACAGGAATGGATAAAGAAGATGTGGTATATACATATACAATGGAATGTTACTCAGACATGAAAACAGAATGAAATAGTGCCGTTTGCATCAATGCGGATGGACCTGGAGATTGTCATAATGAATGAAGTCAGAGAAAGACAAATATCATGTTATTTTGCTTATATGTGGAATCAAAAAAATAGTACAAATGAACCTACAACAGAACAGAAATAGAGTCACAGCTAAAGAAAACAAACTTATGGTTACTAAAGGGGAAAGCAGCGGGGAGGAGGAGGGGGAAGATACAACGGGAGCCTGGGATTGACATATACACGAATATGTATCAAATAGATGACAAACAAGGACATACTTTATAGGACAGGGAACTGGATGTTCAATATTCTGTAATGACCTCTGTGGGAAAATAATCTGAAAAACAGTGGATCTATGTATGGGTTTGACTGAGTCACTTGGCTGTACAGAAGAAACTAGAAACATTGTAAAACAACTATACTCCAATAAAAAATTAATTTAAAAAAACCACCGGGCTTCACCAACTGTGTGCACAACTGGCTTCACCATCAATAAACCTTGCCAATCTTAAGCAACTTGCCAGCCTTTAAGACAGAGAAGGCAATGGCACCCCACTCCAGTACTCTTGCCTGGAAAATCCATGAACGGAGGAGCCTGGTAGGCTGCAGTCCATGGGGTCGCTAAGAGTCAAACATGACTGAGCGACTTCACTTTCACTTTTCACTTTCATGCATTGGAGAAGGAAATGGCAACCCACTCCAGTGTTCTTGCCTGGAGAATCCCAGGGACGGGGGAGCCTGGTGGGCTGCCGTCTATGGGGTAGCACAGAGTCAGACATGACTAAAGTGACTTAGCAGAAGTAGCAGCAGCCTTTAAGAAACCAAAAGTGGTATTTATCAAACACAAGGGGAGGCAGTTAGGGACTTTACCAAATAGCTATCATGGAATTCTTTCATAAAGCTTTTTTGCATCATTTTACAACTCGCATTTTTCTTATTACAAAAGAAAACATGTTCTGTATAGAAATTCTAGAAACTAAAGATAAATCAAAATTTAAAAGATAAAAATATTCTCCAACCATACAGGGCCACAAAAAGCACTGCTAATGTCAGTGTATGATCTGCCAGCTACATACTTTTGTCACACATTTACACATTTAAAAAATTTATATGAATGAAGTCAGAAGGTACCTATTAGTTTGTAACCCACTCTCATGGGTAAGTAACATTTTTAACAACCTGATTTTCAACTCCTAATATTCCACTGTAGCTGTAACTTATTCCACTGATTCCCTCATTGTTGCCCAATTAGATGGTTTTCTGTTTTACAATTATAAACAATGCTTAAGTGTATTTGTAACTATCACCTCATCCAAATTATTATTTTTTATTAAATGTATTTTAATTGGAGGTTAATTACTTTACAATATTGTATTGGTTTTGCCATACATCAACATGAGGACCAAGTTTCTCGAGGTGAAGTTGCTGGGTCCAACAATATGCAAACATTTCAGGGATCTGATTCATAATCCTACTTTGCCCCTTAAGAAGCATTAGATTCGTTCTCAGAAATCCACTTGGGGCCAAAAAAGAACATTACATCTATTTTTAAAAAAGGTTTTTAGGAGAAGGAGATGGCAACCCACTCCAGTATTCTTGCCTGGAAAATTCCATGGACACAGGAGCCTGGCGGATGACAAACCATGAGGTTACACGACAGAACATGCACGTGTGACCAGGGTAGAGGGAGATGGGCTGGTAGCAATAAACAGGTAGAACTTTTTAAAAAGGATTTCTAGATATTTAAATACTTTTTTGACTCCAAGGGTGGTGGTAGAGGGGCTAAAACGTGGGAGGAAGACACAAGTGAATGGTGTTTCCCTGCCACCCAAACAGGCAACACGGCACGAGTGTGCACCCTAGCCCACATGGGCCCCACGTTGCTGCATCTGCCAGAAGACTATGCTCCTTGGCCCATCTTGAGCCTGCAAGTACATTCCTTAGTCTCTCCTCTCTTGCCTTTGCTCCTCTCTTTCCAGTGATTCTCAATGGGCGCTGCGCTGTCCTCTATGGCTCACAGTGGGCGTCTCTGTGGGCGAGGGTTTGCTGTGACAAGGATGTGGGGGTACCCTTGAACTTCGACTGCTGACATCCTGTGTGATGGCAATGTTGTCTACTTCTCACATGACTTTCAAATGTTCCTCTGGACATTTATGTAGGTGGAATCCTGCATCTAAAACCTGCATGCAATATCTGGACTTAGATCCTATCACCATTCTACAGAAAAATAAAAAATAGCTTTTGAATGAACTTCACAGGAATACAAAAGTATCTAGTAAGTAAATTGAGGGCTGTGTTGATAACTTGCTTTTTTCCAGGTTTTTCATGAGTTGTTTACCACTGCAGAAAAGTCCTATCACCAGTGGCAATGCTACTAGTGGTATTCAAGCCACTGATTTAACACCCCACTTTGGTCTATGCCCGCAGGCACTGCAGTCACAGTGATTATGACCAAACATCCAACCACTTCGTCGTGACATACATATTAGTTTATAACACACTGTTTTGATTTCTTGCTTGTATTATAGTCTTTAAAAAATCTAAAAATTATGTGTGAAGTTAAGTATTATTACCTGTGAATTACACTTAAGGATTCTAAAGAGGATGCTTAAAAAACAGTTGTTTTAAAAAGCTGGCAATGGGTTGTGATAGGCTTGAGAGCAACTTGCTGGCGACCCCTAGTGGCGAACTCGAGCAAATGCTTCATAGCCAGCGGCTCTTTTAAAAGCTTTTGGCTCCAAAATGTGGTTAAGGAAATGATCCCTTTCTCACCCCCACCCCCGACCCGCCCAGACTCAAATAGGGCTGGTTCCTGTTAGTGAGCTGGTGCTTGAGCAGGGGGGATAGAGCAGAAAGTGGGGAGGCGGGGGAGGCAGTCAGAGGCAAGGGAAAGAATGGCAACCCCCAAGTTTTCTAGGTATTTGTTCGTACCTAGAAAATTTCAGCATGTCACATCCCCTTATCTTCTCTGTCTCACCTGCTGGTGTCTCCCAGGTCTTTTACTCCATTCATGGCAGAGTCCCAATGTGTACTTTTGACTCTCACTTTTCTCAAACCAGTGGTCCTTTAATTGAATGCCCCAGCATCCCTCCTTGGACTTGGTGGTCCAGCCCTGAGGGTTTCACATCCGGGACTTCTGGGCGGGGCTGACTTGGCATCTCCCAGGTGATGCTGACATGGCTTGATGGGGGAGAAGTTCAAACTCGACTTTAAATCCTTGCCTATGTGAGCTGTATTCACCAGTCTCACGTTATGAGACCACGACACTCTGAGAAGTTTCCAAAGGGCCTGGATTTCAAGGACTTTGGCACTTTTCTAAAGGAAACAGAGCACAGTGCAGGACCACCTCACAGAAGGGTCCCCGTGAATCCTTCCCTGGAGGTGGCTCCCTCCTCATAGGGAGGCAAGGTTTCCCAAATCTCAGTGTTTCCGCCAAATGAGCCTCCGTGCCTTAAATAGAAGATTTCACTGGGAAAAGCTATTTGCTCCTTTTGGCAGCTTTGAGGCTCTGCTCCGAAAGAATAGTGTCTTTTGGCAGCCGAAGTAGGTGTCTTTTCACAGAGAAAAACTCGAGTCTCAAAGGGCCAGAGTACTTTGGTTTTCATCATTCTTCTTGGACTTGTTCCTTGTAATCATTTTGAAAATTAAATCCTCCTGTGCTTTCTGGAAAATGAATAAATAAGAGAGAATGAGGAAGAAAAAGAAAGTGGAGGGAAGAAAGAAAGGCAAGGAAAAAAGGGAGCTAGAAGACAGGGGTTGGTCTAAGTTGGGAGGTCTGGCTGGTAAGGGGAGAAAACGGTGAATTTTTCTGGAGAGAAGAATACTGAAGGAGGGGAAAGTTAGAGGACTTGGAGAGAGCACAGGGCAACCAGACTTCCCTTCCCACCAGAGGACGGTGTCACCGTGATGTGCATGGCTCCCTAGGCGGCTGCCCCGCAGCATGGATCTGCAGAGGCAGGTGCAGCGGCCCCCAGGCTGGCCCAGTGGTGCCACCCCCTGGCACTCACCCCCGGGTCCTCCTCCTGCACCCTGGCAGAAGCAGTGATGTCACTGCTAAGACAGGGTCATAAAAGCACTAGGCTTTTTTCCATCAGCTGGGTCACACTGCCTCTGGGAGCAGCCAGCTGCCCCCCTAGCAGCCTTGCAGGGAGGCCCACGAGGTACCCACAGTCCAGCCAGGGACCTGGGGATGGCTCCTCCTGACCCAAATGACTGCAGCCTGGCCCACAATCTCACCAGAGACCCTGAGCCCCAATCCCCCAGCTCAGCTGCTTCTGCATTCCTGAGCCACAGGAGATACTAAAGGCATGTTGTGTTGCAGCACCAAGTTTTGTACTGAAACAGACAGTTGTCTTCGACAGTGACAAGAGTTTGGGAACTGGGCACCCCACTGAGTGAGGAGAGTTCCCACTGGTGTGTGCCCACCCTCCCCTTCAGCTGCTTGGCAAGCTCTGACTCACATCTCCACGGGGAATCTTTTAGGGTAAGGACCATGATTCCCATGGCCTAAGTTGCACATTTTTTAGTTCATTCCATAGTAGAGAAGTGCTTATCACACTGTTCATGTTGCAGAACAGGGAGAAAACATTGCTCCTTACTCAGCTCATTGGAATCAACCGGCCAGGCAGCTGTCACACCAACCTGGGCCTCCACAGGAATTCCAGCCTCCAGCGAAGGCAAGCAGATCAGTCTACCTTGGCTTCCTCGTAGCTCACCCATTGGGTGTTCTGTGCTGGATGATCTGCAGAGGGCTTTGCAAGGCTTTTTCACGCCAGGTTCCTCATCTGGACCACAGAACACAGATGATGGCAGTGACTGTCTTTTCCCTTCTGACAGAGAGAGTACGGAACTCCTATATTAGGCCTACAAGAGAGAAGTTAATTCACTACATACAATGGATGCTTGGGGATATCAGGGTTTAATCCTCACTGCAGCTGACAAAGGCTGGAGGATAACTGGAATTGCAAATCAGTCCTGATATTTTCCAAAAGAATGGTATCTTGACATTTTAGAGTTAGAGGTAGCTTTAGTAATGGCTGGTTCAGGCCTCTTGTTCACAAATGAAAAAAGGCTGAGCGAGGTTAAGGAATTTGTCTGAGATAACACAGCTAGCTAGCTGGTGGCCTAGCAGAGACCAGAACTCAGAATTCCCAACTTTTAGCCTACATTCCATGTGTTAAGACCTTTAATAAAGAGTGAGTAAATAAATGCATGAAAAAAACCTTTCTGGTTTCCAGGATTTATACTGTCTGCAATTTACTTTCACAGAATCCAATGTAAATGAAGTGGTATCAGCTCAGTTCCGTCGCTCAGTCGTGTCTGACCCATGAATCGCAGCACGCCAGGCCTCCCTGTCCATTACCAACTCCCGGAGTTCACTCAAACTCATGCCCATCCAGTCGGTGATGCCATCCAGCCATCTCATCCTCTATCGTCCCCTTCTCCTCCTGCCTCCAATCCCTCCCAGCATCAGGGTCTTTTCCAATGACTCAACTCTTCACATCAGGTGGCCAAAGTATTGGAATTTCAGCTTCAGCATCAGTCCTTCCAATGAACACCCAGGACTGATTTCTAGGATGGACTGGTTGGATCTCCTTGCAGTCCAATGGACTCTCAAGAGTCTTCTCAAACACCACAGTTCAAAAGCATCAGTTCTTCGGTGCTCAGCTTTCTTCACAGTCCAATTCTCACATCCATATAGTAGCAAAGTTGCTCAGTCATGTCCAACTCTTTGCTACCCCATGGACTGTAGCCTACCAGGCTCCTCAGTCCATGGAATTTTCTCCAGTACTCCAAGAGTACTGGAGTGGGTTGCCATTTCCTTCTCCAAGGGATCTTCCCAACCCAGGGATCGAACTCAGGTCTCCCACACTGCAGGCAGACACTTTACTGTCTGAGCCAGCAGGGAAGCCTATATAGATGTGTATAAATTCACATTAGTCTTTTCTACCAGAGGGGCAGTCAGTCAACCTGTGATGCACCCTAATCAGGGAGCCATGCTGCAGGTTAGCTTGTTAACATCAGAAGAACCCTGATAGGGATTCCATATTGTAGAGGACTTGCAAATATCCCATCTCCATCTGCACCAGAGTTTATTACTTCACCTAACAAATATAAGGAAAACTTTTTCATTGGTGAAATGAGTGGTGTTCAAAACATGTGACTGGCTACAAAGATAACGAGGGACCCACTCTTGCATGAACAAAGGATAAGCTTCTGACAAGTCAGAGGGATAACAGCTCTGAAATAGCAGTCCATGTTCAGCTCTTATGGAGACTCTGTTATCTCTACCTTGATTTAACACTTCAGGAAGAAGCTTGTTATGGTGCCTGAAGAGACAGAACAGGCCCTTGGCTGCTTCTAGGCACAGGCAGTAGGGCAGGGTTTGTGCTTGCATGTGAATAAAGGATTTTGACCGATTTCTGTCTGCAGCTTCTTTCACTGTCACATGATAGTGAAGCTGCAGACAAGGAAACTAAGTGTCCTATTTCAGTAGTGGAAAGCTGCCATGTTTATCCTAACAACCTGGCAATGCTGAAGGCCCATGTTTGTTCATCCAACAGATATGCAGGGAGCGCCTGTGATGCTCTGGTACTGTGGTACTGAAAACAAACAGAATTCATTGCACATTGTAATGTGGCTTAGGTAAGTTTGCAAAAACTGATATCAAAAGCAACTGGTACATCTAATCAACAGGTATCCTAAGTTCTTTGGAAGGATTCAGGAGAGCAAAGGTTTCCAATCCTTACAGCTCTTTGGAACTGAAACAATTCTAGAAATTATACAGGAAAAAAATTCTCAGTTATGTGTGAAACTAAGATTTAAGGAGTAGGTATTTCAGCGGTTCTCAAAGGGTAGTCTCAGATAATTAGCATCAGCATAAACTGGTTTTTCCAGTAGTCATGTATGGATGTGAGAGTTGGACTGTGAAGAAAGCTGAGGCTGAAGAATTCATGCTTTTGAACTGTGGTGTTGGAGAAGACTCTTGAGAGTCCCTTGGACTGCAAGGAGATCCAACCAGTCCATTCTAAAGGAGATCAGTCCTGGGTGTTCTTTGGAAGGAATGATGCTAAAGCTGAAACTCCAGTACTTTGGCCACCTCATGCGAGTACTTTGGCTACCTCACGAAAAGAGTTGACTCATTGCAAAAGACTCTGATGCTGGGAGGGATTGGGGGCAGGAGGAGAAGGGGATGCCAGAGGATGAGATGGCTGGATGGCATCACCAACTAGATGGACGTGAGTTGGAGTGAACTCTGGGAGTTGGTGATGGACAGGGAGGCCTGGCGTGCTGCGATTCATGGGGTCGCAAAGAGTCGGACACGACTGAGCGACTGAACTGAACTGAACTGATAAACTGGAAAGATTGTTGGAAATGCAAATCCCCACGCCCCATCCCAAACCTCCTGAATAAGAAACTCTGGGGATGGGGACATGAAATTTTTGTTTTAAGAAATCCTCCAGGTTATTCAGATGTCTCAGTGTACTTTATAACAAAGAACAATTCCACTAGGTGGAACTCTCACAAGAAAATGAAAACTTTTTTTCCTGCCACTGCTGGGTAATCCTGCAAGGTGCCACTTTACATAAGAAATTGAAAGCACATCTGTTATACAATTGCAGGAAAATTATACTGGGTGGCATCCTAACCTGAATAATAAGAAACTTGTTTTGCAATTATATGGTATTTCCACCCCCATGGTGATCTGGGCGCCACGTGGTGGAATTATCATGTAAGTGCAGAACACATTTTTCAAACCTATTACAGGTTTTCCCACTATCTGAAAGCAAAGTTCCTGTAAAACATTTTGTAAACAGAAATGGGGTATAGAGAATCCCAGATTTCTAGAAGTTTCAATAATGCCACTTAACTGTAACAAAAGACCAACATCAATACAGTCAGTAATGGCTCTTTTTGTGTGTGTGAAAGCAAAAATCCTCTTCAGATTTATTTTGATTACTGAAAATTAGGTATTATTTTCAATAGCATCTCCTACTAATTAGGTGTTTCATAAAACACAATGGAGTAATAATAATTTTCAGAAAGTAGGCAATACCTGTAATAAGAAAAACAAGTTCTGCGGTTACACAGTAATTCCACTGGGGGGCACGCTACAGTGAGAAACATGAAAAATCTGATCTGCAATTGCAGGAAAAAAATCGAGTGATATTCTAACCAGAATAACAAGAAAAACATATCTGTGTACAATTACATGAAAATTCTACCTGGTGACACTCTTACCTGATAAGTAAGAAAAATATTTGTTGCTTAGTCAGCAAGTCATGTTCAACTCTTTGCAATTATGTAACAAAAACAATTGGCGGCACTGTAACAAAGAAACAAAAACTACAGATAATCCATTCTGTAGTTACAAGAAAATTCCAAAAGATGGCACTCTAACATAAGAAATGGGGGAAAAAAAAAAAAAAAGGATGAACCGCAATTACATAAATAGTCCACATGATGGCACTCTAACATAAGGAATGGAAAAATGGTGACCAGCAATTACATAAAAATTCCACATGATGGCACTCTAACATAAGAAATAGAAAACCTTGCAGTTGTACTTCTGGGACATTTTCAGTAGATGGTACTCCAACACAAGGAATTTGAAGAAAAAAAAAAAAAAGACTAAAAGGAAATACTGTGATAATCAACGTACAGGATTTATTTACTTAGTAAATGAAAGTGTAAATTAAACTTTAGTACATATTTTTTCAAGTGGTTTTGGCAGATCTTAATTATAGTGCTTAACTTTGGCATTTTAATTACTTGTTTGTATCTTCTTCCCACCATTAGCAGGTCCTCAAGGGCAGAGGACAACTATCTAACTTTTCTATCACTCCAGAATCTCCTACAGTAGCTGATGCATAATGGGAATTCAGTAAATGTGTATTAAATAGTGAAAAGAATGAATAAAACTGTGAGCGGCCAGTGAACAAAGAGGGAGGGAAAAAATGCTTCTGTATCCTGCAGTTAGACAGGTAGGGTGAAAAGTAGGAGAAAACGTGATTAAGACAGAAATAACAATGTTGTTCATTTTAATGCTTTCCAAAGATGAGACGTTTTAAGTTAGTGAATTGAAAGATAAGAAAATTCAGCAAAGATCACGTTAAAGGATAAAATGCAGTGAGAAAATTATTTTTAAATAGGCTTACAGCCTATTAAAATGGTTTTGATTTGTGTTTTCAATGGCCATCAAAACTGTTTCAGTCACTTAAATGCTCTGGATGTTGGTTTTTGAATTAAATGTTGGTGTTATTCACCTAGAGGAGCCTGGTAAAGCTGTTAGGTTTCAGGAGCCATGGGAGGAGGAGGCTAGGGCCTCCTGATGTGCAGATCAGACACAAGAGGCCAGGGTGGCCTCAGGAAGTGTGGCTATATTTGCCCCCTTGCCCATTTTCAGTTCCTGATGGACGGCTTCCTTCTCTCTGAGCTCCCCTCACCCCACCCAAACCTGCTCACCCAGCGGTCACCCACTGGACACCTCAGGACTTCCAGTGCCACAGCACTAAAACTGTTTCCAACCCAGAAAGAATCTTCTGTCCCCTCTGACTTCTGACAGTTCTGAAAGTCACGTTCCTCAGGGCTCAGTCTCATGGCTGGCCTCTGCTTTGCCTTCTGGAAGGAATTCACATTTTGTCCCAAACTACGAACCCAACCATGAAAGACATTTCTCGATTGGTGGAGTTTCAGGCATCAGTAACCAGACAGGGATTTTTCAGGAAGGAATAAGAGGATCTCCCCCGAGCCGGCCGTGCTTTGGCCTCTGCTCTGTGCTGCTCACACAGGCAGCAGCTCCTGGCGCCACTTGGCTCTGACTCCCAAGGAAGTTACAAAATGCCCTACTCCCTGGCTGTTAGCCTATTTAAAAATAAAAATGGGTTTACAAGGCCCTGGCATTCACACTCTCTGTCACAAGTCACTGCTTCATTCCCTGGAGCTTCAGCTTCAAGCAGCTCGAGCATGTTGCCAAGCCCCCAGCTCCTCACTCTGGCCTCTGTTTTTCCACAGCTGGCTCAGTACACTGGGGCTGCCAGGCCCACATAGGCCAACAACACTTCTCCCGAATCTCCTTCCAAATGCAAGCACTTCACCTCCACCCCTCCAACCCAGCTGGCCTCACTTGGACTCCCGAGGAGACCAAACAGCAGATGCTTCTCTCATCCTGCTCCAGGTCACTCTGGCACGTGCTCAAGAGGAGCTTTCCAAAGCAGAAACCAGACCTTGTCCCTCCCCTTCTCTTCCTGCACCTTCTGTCATGAAATACAACCCAAACTTCCTGCAAAGATCTTCAAAGGAGCCAGCTGCCCTAGCCTCTCTCCTCTCACCTTCTGTTTGCTCTGATCCAGCTGCTTCTCTTTCTGTTCCTCAAATACTCCGACTCATTCCCAGCTCAGGGCATTCATTGCAGGTGTGCTTTCACCAGGCTAGGCCCAGATCTCTGCGCAGATGCACCAGCTAAAGGCGTCCCTCACTTCCACACCATCCAGCCACTCTCTTCCACAGGGTCTAGTTCTTGTCCAAGATTTAGCTTGTTGGCGTAGATGTGCCCGTGTTTATCACTGGCACCCCTCATTAGAATGGAGAACTCATCTAGGGTCAGCATAAGGGGCTCCCCTCTGTATCCTCACAGCCTTGGAACACTGCTTGGCACAGAGTGGGTGCTCAATAATCATGTCTTGATGGAATCTTCACCACTCAGGCTAACTCGTAAGTATCGCAAATTCCTTGGGAAATTTTCTTGCCTTGTTCCATCTGTGTTCATATGTGGAATCACAGTTAATCACTGAACATTATCATGCTGAGGAAGTCTCTAATATAGAATATTTTTTTGGGGGGGTTCTGTTTATCTCATGTTCTTCGTGTGGTGTCTGGACAGATGGGTAACAAATGTCCCATGAGGCTGGCAAGACTTCAACTTTTTAAAGCCTAAACTTAGAAACTGAACAGATGATGCCTTCAAACCTCTTATTTGCTGTTGTTTTAGAGGTCTGAGGAAGTGGCCCTTCTCCTAGCACAAATGTTCAGTTCAGTGGCTCAGTCGTGTCTGACTCTTTGCAACCCCGTGGACTGCAGCACACCAGGCCTCCCTGTCCATCAGCAACTCGCAGAGTTTACTCAAACTCATGTCCATTAAGTCGGTGATGCCATCCAACCATTGCATCCTCTGTCATCCCCTTCTCCTCCTGCCCTCAATCTTTCCCAGCATCAGGGTCTTTTCAAATGAGTCAGTTCTTTGCATCAGGTGGCCAAAGTACTGGAGTTTCAGCTTCAGCATCAGTCCTTCCAATGAATATTCAGGACTGATATCCTTCAGATGGACTGGTTGGATCTTCTTGCAGTCCAAGGGATTCTCAAGACTCTTCTCCAACACCACAGTTCAAAAGCATCAATTCTTCAGTGCTCAGCTTTCTTTATAGTCCAACTCTCACATCCATACATCCATATATAGCTTTGACTAGATGGACCTTCATTGGCAAAGTAATGTCTCTGCTTTTTAATATGCTGTCTAGGTTGGTCATAACTTTTCTTCCAAGGAGCAAGAATCTTTGATTTTCATGGCTGCAGCCATAATCTGCAGTGATTTTGGTGCCCCCCCTCCCAAAAAAGAAAAACAAAGTCTGACACTGTTTCCACTGTTTCCCCATTTATTTCCCATGAAGTGATGGGACCAGATGCCATGATCTTAGTTTTCTGAATGTTGAGCTTTAAGCCAACTTTTTCACTCTCCCCTTTCACTTTCATCAAGAGGCTCTTTAGTTCTTCACTTTCTGCCATAAGGGTGGTGTCATCTGCATATCTGAGATTATTGATATTTCTCCCAGCAATCTTGATTCCAGCTTGTGCTTATCCAGCCAAGCATTTCTCATGATGTACTCTGCATATAAGTTAAATAAGCAGGGTGACAATATATTATTTGGAACCAGTCTGTTTTTTCATGTCCATTTCTAGCTATTGCTTCCTGATCTGCATACAGATTTCTCAAAAGGCAGGTCAGGTGGTCTGGTATTTCCATCTCTTTAAGAATTTTCCATAGTTTATTGTGATCCACACAGTCAAAAGCTTTGACATAATCAATAAAGCAGAAGTAGATGTTTTTCTGGAACTCTTTCTTTTTTGATGATCCAGTGGATGTTGGCAATTTGATCTCTGGTTCCTCTGCCATTTCTAAAACCAGCTTCTACGTCTGGAAGTTCTCAGTTCACATACTGTTGAAGCCTGGCTTGGAGAATTTTGAGCAATACTCCACTAGTGTGTGAGATGAGTGCAATTGTGTGGTAGTTTGAGCATTCTTTGGCATTGCCTTTCTTTGGGATTGGAATGAAAACTGACCTTTTCCAGACCTGTAGCCACTGCTGAGTTTTCCAAATTTGCTGGCATATTGAGTGCAGCACTTTCACAGCATCATCTTTTAGGATTTGAAATAGCTCAACTTTAAGTTAAATGTTGATATGACACTGTTTATTTCAAAATGAAAAAAAAAACTCATGTAAATCTGAAACAACTTCTGAATCATCTTATTTGACTTTGTGGTCATTAACTCTTTCACAATATGAAATTCTGTTAGGCCAGTGGTTGTGAACCAGGAATGATTTTGCTCCCAGGAGACACTTGGCAATGTCTAGAGATGCTTTTGTTTGCTACAACTGGAGGTGGGGTATTGCTGGCATCCACAGATGCTGTGAAATATCCTCCAGTGCCCAGGACAGTCCCCATGAAAAAATTTTGTTATATGGATATACCATTATTTATTCACTTCCCTATGATAGGTCACTTACATCTCCTAATTTTATCTATTATTTATCTATTATCTATTATTTGACAAGAGATGAACATTTTGGTGTCTAAGTTTGTGTACAACTACAATAATTTTCATAAAATGTATTCTTAGAACTTGGACAGCTACATCAAAACTTGTATTTCAAAGCTTTACTGTCTACTTTAAAAACTGGTAACCAGATGGTGAGCTCTTTGTGTTTGGATAAATATTTTATGCTCCTTGGTATTGCCCAGTACACCTGGCTGTCTTAGATAGGGCTCCCTCAGAAGTTGATCTGAGAATAAAATTCAAGTGCGAGTCATTTATTTGGAAGGAGCAGCAGTCAGGAAATGAGGAAGTGAGACAGAAGAAGAGAAACAGAGAAGCCAGTGCAAGAACAAGCTCCCTCTATGGGCAACTGGGGTTTCATATCCCCGAGAATCTCTAGGGGAATGTATGAGGTACACCTCAGAGTTGTCCCATCTTAGGGAGAGGAAGCTGGGGTATTGACCCTCCTACTCCCATTCATTCATCATGGCCCAGGGCTGCTCCAGGGCAACTCTGTGCCACTCTGGCCTTCCTTGCACACAGGTTGGATGTACGTCCATGGCAGGAGTGGGCAAGGGGAACAACGGGATGGTGAGTGCAAAAGGTATTACTGTTAATGGTGTCAGTCACACTGGCCCCATAGGAGAAAACACAGTCGATGCCCACACAGTATTTTTCAGATAATGTCACTAACTAGTGATTTAACTGTGATTCCATGCATGCACATAGATGATTTAGTTTAGTGATCAACTGTGATTCCATGTATGCACATAGACACAACAACACAAGAAAATTCCCCAAGGAGTTTGTGACGGTTATGATTTTAGCCTGAGCAGGGAAGAGTCATACCATTTTAGAATAGGAAGTGAGCTCCCAAAAGACCCCAGTCAAGCTTTGTAGTTCACAGATGAAAGAGGTCCTGAGAACTGAAATGGCTTGTCAAAGCAAGGCTTCCGTTTCTCATCCAGTCACGGACTCCATGTGCCTATGTGTGGGGTGATGGGTCTGATCATTCCAATCATTGACAAGTAACTAAGCATTCAGCTCTGGATGTTGGGATGAATTTTCTGTCCCTCAAGCATTCCAAGCTCCTTTCTGTCTCAGAGGGACAGAACTTGAACTATAAACTTGCTGTTTCCTGTGGCATAGAATGGTTTACCCTAGATATTTACACAGATACCTTCTTCGCTCTTGATTCCAATGGCACTTCCTCATCCAAGCCACGCTGGCCTATGGTTATCAAATGGTTAAAGCCCGTGAAAGGCCCAAGACACAGAGACTGGACAGCAAACACAAATCAATGGTTGTAAAATGTATAGGAGATCAGCAGGTTGTTCAGGCAGAAGGAAATGAAGAAGAGAGGTTCTTCAAAGGTAGGTCAGGGACCCACCTGATTTGTTTGGGTTTGTTGCAGTGCTGAGCATCTTGTTACCACTCTCTGCTTTCTCCAAGCTTCCCCATCCTGTGGCCCAAGAGGTTGATCTGCATGAGTTACATCCATAGACCCCCTTGCTCTCTGACTTCCTGTTGGGTCCAATCAATGGGCAATACCAGTAAGGGATGGGAGCTGAGTGGGTCAGTGTAAGTACTCCCTGTGGAATTCTGTAGTGCTTTCTCAGTCTTTTTTTTTCTTTTGGCCACACCATGTGGCAAGCAGGATTTTAGTTCCCTGACCAGGGATTGGACCTGTGCCCCTTGCAGTGGAGGCACAGACTCTTAAACACTGGACTGCCAGGGAAGTCCCCAATCCTTTATGACTAAACCCTTTATTAAACATGTCTCAACTTACCCCATTTGCAAGTTGTTTTCTACCAGGATCCTGACTGATACAATAATTTAACATATTTAGGACTCAGACATTTAACCCAACCAAAAAATGGGCCAAAGAACTAAACAGACATTTCTCCAAAGAAGACATACAGATGGCTAACAAACACATGAAAAGATGCTCAACATCACTCATTATCAGAGAAATGCAAATCAAAACCACAGTGAGGTACCATCTCACGCCAGTCAGAATGGCTGTTATCCAAAAATCTACAAACGGTAAATGCTGCAGAGGGTGTGGAGAAAAGGGAACCATCTTACACTATTGGTGGGGATGCAAACTAATACAGCCACTATGGAGGACAGAGTGGAGATTTCTTAAAAAACTGCACATGGAACTGCCATATGACCCAGAAATCCCACTGTTGGGCATACACACTGAGGAAACCAGAATTGAAAGAGACACATGTACCCCAATGTTCATTCCAGCACCATTTACAATAGCTAGGACATGGAAGCAACCTAGATGTCCATTGGCAGAAGAATGGATCAGGAAGTTGTGGTACATATACACAATGGAATATTACTCAGCTATAAAAAGAACACATTTGAGTCAGTTCTAATGAGGTGGATGAAACTACAGCCTTTTCTACAGAAAGAGAAAAACCAATACAGTTTATTAATGCATATATATGGAATTTAGACAGACAGTAACAAAGACAGCAAAAGAGACACAGATGTAAAGCACAGACTTTTGGACTATGTGGGAGAAGGTGAAGGTGGGACGATATGAGAGAATAGCATTGAAACATGTATATTACCATATGTAAAACAGATGACCAGTGCAAGTTTGATGTATGAAGTAGGACACTCAAAGCTGGTCTTCTGGGACAACCCAGAGGGATGGGGTGGGGATGGAGGTGGGAGGGGAGTTCAGGATGGTGAGACACACACACATCCATGGCTGATTCATGTCAATGTAAGGCGGAAGCCACCACAGTATTGTGAAGTAATTAGCTTCAAGTTAAAGAAATTTTTTTTAAAAGATTCAGACATTTAACTGAACACCTGTTTATTTCAGTCTTTTCCATAGTCATCTGAAATGACGTTATGCAAAGACTCCCATCTGGTTCTTTTTTTCTTTTCTTGAAGGTCGTGTTTTCTCTACCCTTTTTCATCTTTATGACCTTTAAAACACTCTGCCTAGGTTGATTTGTTCAGTGTAGCCCCCCTCCAGAGGAGTCTGGTATTGAGATTTTCTATCAGAACACCTTCCTGCCCTCTGCTTTATAGGCTACAGAAAATGCACTTTCTGAATGCCAGGAAGGTGGGCTTGAGAGACTGTTAATCTTCAGAGAAATTGCAGTTGTGAAATGTCAGTAGTTCTTACTTTTAAAAATCTAGCAAAGACTTTTTGGTGAGACTTTGTAACTTTCCAAGAAGAAGGAAATGGCAACCCACATTCTTTCTCCAATATTCTTGCCTAGAGAATCCCGTGGACAGAGGAGCCTGGTGGGCTGCTGTCCATAGGGTCGCAGAGTCGGACATGACTGAAGCGACTTAGCATGCATGCAAGCATGTAACTCTCCAAGGATGTTAGAGATAGGGAAAGGGTTCTGTATGGAAGGTTGACATTTTCTCCTTCTATCCCTTCTCCCTTAGTCCTATTATCCATGCCCAAGAAGAGTAGTTTTTGATAGAACATGGTATTTCAATTCATACAAAGCAGGCTTCTGGAGATGGTCAATATTAGAAAAGTCAAAGGCTGATATGGCCTATGGGATAGAGTTTCTGGACTCTATCCAGATGGCTCTGGCATCCCTGAGGTGTAGAGTTCATAACTGCCGCTCCAGGATTATGTGCTCTTAATTTAACACTGTAGCTCAGGAAATTATTTTATTCATAACAAACATTATTGTCTTTACATTGAAGCTCAGGAAATTATTTTATTAATACAAGAAACATTATTGATCACTGGAGACAGTGAGACACTGGAGACAGAAGAGTAAACATGGCACATGCCCTGCCTTTGACAAGCTGCTCACAGTTCATTGGGGAGACAAGCTTAAATAATAACTACCCAGAGGTACAAGGAAGGGAATCCTGCCTGAGGCCCTTGGCGGAAGGCTTGCTGAGGAAGTGATAATTGTACCAGGGGTAGAGAGAGTCAGGTAGAGAGCAGAGAAAAGACAGTTGCAGGAAGAGGGACCAGCATTTGCAAAGGCACATTGATGACTAACGCAGCCCAGAGTGTTCAAAGACGAACCCTCGGTAGCTACAGAGAGGGGTCGTAGGTAGGACCACGGGTAGAGTAGGATAACCCAAGAAATTATGAAAAATGTGTTTTTAAACATCCACATGAGAAACCTTTTGGGGAAGGGACAGGCATTTCTTTTAATATCAAATTTTATTACACTGAAGTAGAGCTTTTTTCCCATGGGTATTTGCATTTTAAATATAAAATAGAATTTAGCTACAGTAATCCAAATAGTATGGTACTGGCACAAAAACAGAAATACAGATCAATGGAACAGGATAGAAAGCCAAGAGATAAACCCATGCACCTATGGTCACTTAATCTATGACATCCTGGAATGTGAAGTCAAGTGGGCCTTAGGAAGCATCACTACGAACAAAGCTAGTGGAGGTGATGGAATTCCAGTTGAGCTCTTTCAAATCCTGAAAGATGATGCTGTGAAAGTGCTGCACTCAATATGCGAGCAAATTTGGAAAACTCAGCAGTGGCCACAGGACTGGAAAAGGTCAGTTTTCATTCCAATCCCAAAGAAAGGCAATGCCAAAGAATGCTCAAACTACCGCACAATTGCACTCATCTCACATGCTAGTAAAGCAATGCTGAAAATTCTCCAAGCCAGGCTTCAGCAATACGTGAACCGTGAACTTCCTGATGTTCAAGCTGGTTTTAGAAAAGGCAGAGGAACCACAGATCAAATTGCTAACATCCGCTAGATCATGGAAAAAGCAAGAGAGTTCCAGAAAAACATCTATTTCTGCTTTATTGACTATGCCAAAGCCTTTGACTGTGTGGATCACAATAAACTGTGGAAAATCCTGAAAGAGATGGGAATATCAGATCACCTGATCTGCCTCTTGAGAAATCTGTATGCAGGTCAGGAAGCAACAGTTAGAACTGGACATGGAACAACAGACTGGTTCCAAATAGGAAAAGGAGTACGTCAAGGCCGTATATTGTCACCCTGCTTATTTAACTTATATGCAGAGTACATCATGAGAAATGCTGGATTGGAAGAAGCACAAGCTGGAACCAAGATTGCTGGGAGAAATATCAATAACCTCAGATATGCAGATGACACCACCCTTATGGCAGAAAGTGAAGAGGAACTAAAAAGCCTCTTGATGAAAGTGAAAGTGGAGAGTGAAAAAGTTGGCTTAAAGCTCAACATTCAGAAAATGAAGATCACAGCATCAGGGCCCATCACTTCATGGGAAATAGATGGGGAAACAGTGTCAGACTTTATTTTTCTGGGCTCCAAAATCACTGCAGATGGTGACTGTATCCATGAAATTAAAAGACGCTTGCTCCTTGGAAGGAAAGTTATGACCAACCTAGATAGTATATTCAAAAGCAGAGACATTACTTTGCCAACAAAGGTCCGTCTAGTCAACGCTATGGTTTTTCCTGTGGTCGTGTATGGATGTGAGAGCTGGACTGTGAAGAAAGCTGAGTGCTGAAAAATTGATGCTTTTGAGCTGTGGTGTTGGAGAAGACTCTTGAGAGTCCCTTGGACTGCAAGGAGATCCAACCAGTCCATTCTGAAGGAGATCAGCCCTGGGATTTCTTTGGAGGGAATGATGCTGAAGCTGAAACTCCAGTACTTTGGCCACCTCATGCGAAGAGCTGACTCATTGGAAAAGACTCTGATGCTGGGAGGGATTGGGGGCAGGAGAAGAAGGGGACAACAGAGGATGAGATGCCCGGATGGCATCACTGACTCGACGGACCTGAGTCTGAGTGAACTCTGGGAGTTTGTGAAGGACAGGGAGGCCTGGCGTGGTACAATTCATGGAGTTGCAAAGAGTTGGACACAACTGAGTGACTGAACTAAACTGAACTGAATCTATGACAAAGGAGGCAAAATATACAATGGAGAAAAGACAGTCTCATCACCAACGGGTGCTGGGAAAACTGGACAGATACATGTAAAAGAATGGAATTAGAACATTCTCTAACACTACACACAAAAATGAAATAAAAATGGATTAAAGACCTAGATGTAAGACCAAATACTATAAAAGTCTTAGAGGAAAACACGAGCAGGACACACTTTGACATAAATCGCAGCAATTGTTTTTTTGATCCATCTTCTAGAGTAATGGAAATAAAAACAAAAAATAAACACATAGGGGACTTCCCTGGTTGTCCAGTGGCTAAGACTGTGCTCCCAATGCACGGGGCTGGATGTGATCCCTGGTAGGGGAACTAGATCTAACATGCCACAGCTAAGAGTTTGCATGCCACAACTAAAGATCCCACATCTCACAACTACACGTCCTGCATGCTGCAACGAAGATCCTGTGTGCCACAACTAAGACCCCGTGCAGTCAAATAAATAAATAATAAGTAAAATAAATAAATAAATAAAAATCCCAAATGGGACCCAATTAAACTTGAAAACTTTTGCACAGCAAAAGAAGCTATAACTAAAACAAAAAGAGAAGCTATATAACAGGAGGAAATATTTGCAAATGATATGACTGCAAGGGATTAATCTCCAAAATATACAAACAGCTCAATATCAAACAAACAAGCAACCTAACTAAAAAATGGACAGGGCTTCCCTAGCGGCTCAGTGGTAAAGAATCTGACTGCCACTGTAGGAGATGCAGGCTTGATCCCTGATCCGGGAAGGTTCTATGTGCCGAGGAGCAACTAAGCCCATGGGCTGCAACTACTGATCCTGTGCCCTAGAGCCCAGGAATCAACACTGCTGCTGCTGCTAAGTCGCTTGAGTCGCATCCGACTCTGTGTGACCCCATAGACAGCAGCCCACCAGGCTGCCCCGTCCCTGGGATTCTCCAGGCAAGAACACTGGAGTGGGCTACCATTTCCTTCTCCAAGGCATGAAAGTGAAAAGTGAAAGTGAAGTCGCTCATTTGTGTCCGACTCTTCACAACCCCATGGACTGCAGCCTACCAGGCTCCTCCGTCCATGGGATTTTCCAGGCAAGAGTACTGGAGTGGGTTGCCATGGAACCAACACTACTGAGGCACAGATGTCCTAGAGCCCATGCTCTGCAACAAGACAAGACACCACAATAAGAAATAACACCACAATAAGAAGACACACACAGTAAGAAACCTGTGCACTGCAACTAGAGAGTAGCCCCCACTCACTGCAACTAGAGAAAGCCCACACAGCAATGAAAAGCCAGCACAGCCAAAAATAAATAAATAAAATTATTTCTTTAAAAAAATGGACAGAAGATCTAAATAGACATTTCTCCAAAGAAGATATACAGGCATATGAAAAGATGCTCACTAACTATTAGAGAAATGCAAACCGAAATTACAATGTGGTATCACCTCACACTAGTCAGAATGGCCATCAACAAAAAGTCTATAGATAAATGCCGCAGAGGGTGTGGAAAAAGGAACCCTCCTACACTGTTGGTAAGAATGTAAATTCATACAGACACTATGGAGAACAGTTTGGAGGTTCCTTTAAAAACTAAAAATAGAGTTACCATATTATCCAGCAACTCCACTCCTGGGCATATATCCAGAGAAAACCATAATTCAAAAAGATACACGCACCCCAATGTTCACTGCAGCACTGTTTACAATCGCCAAGACATGCAAACAACCTAAATGTCCATCAACAGATGACTGGGTTAAGAAAATATGGTGGAATATATATATTCCATTATATATATATATATATAATGGAATATTACTCAGACATTAAAAAGAATGAAAGAATGCCATTTGCAGCAACACAGATGGACCTAGAGATTATCATACAAAGTGAAGTAAGCCAAAGACAAATATCATATGATATCACTTATATGTCGAATCTAAAATAATGATACAAATGAACTTATTTACAGAACAGATATAGACTCATAGACTTAGAAAACAAACTTATGGTTCTCATAAGAGGAAAAAGGTAGAGAGGGATAAATTAGGAGTTTGGGATGAAAATATACACACTACAGTATATAAAATAGATAGACAACAAGGACCTACTGTATAGCACGTGGAACTCTGCTCAGTGTTATGTAGTAGCCTGAATGGGAGGGGAGTTTGGGGAGAATGGTACATGTATATGTATGGATGAATCTCTTTGTTGTTCACCTGAAACTGTCACAACATTGTTAATTAGGCTGCACCCCAATACAAAAAAAAAATTTTTTAAAGTATTTCTTTCTCTTTTGTTGCCTTGTTCTCTTTCCATTTCTTGCCCCTTTTAGTCTTTACTTACCTAGAGGTGTGAACTCAAGAGGTGTTTGTACAACCTACATCTTTAGTGACTTTAACAACTATTTTCACAGTACAGAGGTGCCTCAAAAAACGAGAGTTGCCATATGATTCAGCAATCCCACTCCTGGGCATATATCTAGACAGAACTATAATTCAAAAAGATTTATGCACTCATATGTTCGTAGCAGCATTATTTACAATTAAAAAGCAGAGATACTACTTTGCTGACAAAGGTCCATTTAGTCAAAGCTATGGTTTTTCCAGTAGTCATGTGTGGATGTGAGAGTTGGACCATAAATAAAGCTGAGCACCAAAGAATTGATGCTTTTGAACTGTGGTGTTGGAGAAGACTCTTGAGAGTCCCTTGGACAGCAAGGAGATCCAACCAGTCTATCCTAAAGAAAATCAGTCCTGAATATTCATTGGAAGGACTGATGCTGAAGCTGAAACTCCAATACTTTGGCCACCTGATGCAAAGAACTGACTCATTGGAAAAGACCCTGATGCTGGGAAAGATTGAAGGCTTGAGGAGAAGGGCACAACAGAGAATGAGATGGTTGGATGGCACCACCACCCTGATGTACATGACTCTGAGCAAGTTCCAGGAGTTGGTGATGAACAGGGACCCTGGCGTGCTGCAGTCCATGGGGTCACAAAAAGTTGGACACAACTCAGCGACTGAACTGAACTGAACACGGCATGGTTCATCGTTTCATTGAGTTAGACAAGGCTGTGGTCCATGTGATCAGTTTGACGGGTTTTCTGTAACACTGGTTTTCATTCTGCCTGCCCTGGACAGATAAGAATAAGAAGCTTATGGAAGCTTCCTGTTGGGAGAGACTGACTGGGGGGGAAACTGGGTCTTGTTCTGATGGGCGGGACCATGCCCAGTAAAGGTTTAATCCAATTTTCTGTTGATGGGCGGGGCTGTTTCCCTCCCTGTTGTTTGACCTGAGACCCAACTAAGGTGGAGGTAATGAAGATAATGGCCACCTCCTTCCAAAGGTCCCAGGCAGGCACTGCTGCACTCAGTGCCTCCGACCCTGCAGCAGTATACTGCTGACCAACGCCTCTGCCAGGGACTCCTAGAGACACCCACGGGCAAGCCTGGGTCAGTCCCCTGTGGGGTCCCTGCTCCTTTCTCCCAGGTCCTGGTGTGCACAAGATTTTGTTTGTGCCCTCCAAGAGTCTGGTTCCCCAGTCCCGTGTAAGTTCTGTAATCAAATCCCACTGGCCTCCAGAGTCAAATTCCTTGGGGGTTCTCAGTTCCCTTGCCAGATCCCCAGGTTGGTAAATCTGTTGTGGGTCCTAGAACCTTCTTAACAGTGTGAGAATTTCTTTGGTATGATTATTCTGCACTTTGTGGTTCATCTGCTTGGGGGCTCTATGGTTGGGGTTAATGGCAACCACCTCCAAGAGGGCTTATGCCACAGTCTGTGTGACCAGGGATCCTGCACCCAGAGCCCCTGTCCCTGCAGCAGGCCACTGCTGACCCCCAGTACCTCCACAGGAGACACTCAAACACAGTTCTGGCTCAGTCTCTGTGGAGTCTCTGGGCCCTGGTGTGCACAAGGCTTTGTTTGAGCCCTTGAAGAATCACTGGTGGGTATGGGATTTGATTTGAAATAAAATTTCACCCCTCCTAAATGACAGTAAAGGAATAAAAAGAAAAGATATGTTCTTATTGACCAAACAGGAGATCAGGTAACAGCAGCCAAGTGGGGACAAGGACTCTTTAATGTTTCGGAAACCTGGAAAGGCTCAGGAATTCTAAGCTATCTCTGAAGGTTGAGGAAAAATTGATATCAGAGTGGGCATCTAGCCTGTCTGCTACAGTTTAGAACAAAATGAAGAAAGAGCCGTGTAAGCATATTATGAGTTATAGAAGCAAACAGATGAAACTGCTAACGATTTAAAATGGTTGTTTCTGGGAAGTGGGAACTGGGATGGGAAAAAGAAATCCTGGGTTTTGCTCTTCTGAGAGCCTTGTGTCACTTGGCCTTTAAAATTAAATTCTGTAAGCAATTATCCTTCAATTAAAAAATAAATTTTTAAAAATAAATATATTTTTTAAACAAATGAAAATATTAAGTATATACAAAACATATATATATATATATATATATATATTAAAGTTGCTTTTGAAACGCATTTGGGAGTAAAAGATATGCAAATACTGCAGATAAGAATGTAAAATCGTAAAATCTTTCCAGGTGACAGGTGGGTAATATGGATCAAAAACTTCAATGTGTGGAACATTTAGTCCAGCATTTTCACTCTTGGAATTTGTCTTCAGGAAGTAATTGGACAACCACTGCTTTGATTATAAAATAGAAAAATTGGAAACTATCTATACGCCCTACACCAGAATTTTGATTTGAACAAGTCATGGCTCCTCCAAACAGTGAAATTATATGCAAATACTTTAAATGATGGATTGCACACATCCCAGACACTCAAAAATTCGAAAAGCCTGAAAACAAAAAGAGTGCTGGGCATGTGAAACAGCGAAATGTTGATATAGTGCTGTTGAGTGTACACCGGTACAGTCTTAGAAAAAAAGCAAAAAGTGACATTACATAAATGAAAAGTTAAATATACACGTTGATCAGCAATTCTCATAGGGAGTCTAAAATGACTCCCATGAACTATACACTGCATAGAATTCTCCAGGCCAGAATACTGGAATGGGTAGCTGTTCTTTTCTCCACAGGATCTTCCCAACCCAGGAATCGAACCCAGGTCTCCTGCAGGGAAGGTGGATTTTTTACCAGCTGAGCTACCAGTGAAGCCTAAGACCTATGGATTTTTACAAATATTATATCCTGGGGTGGGAAGAGTGAGAACAGAACGAACACATCTACCTACATAGGTTTACTAACTACCTCCATAAGTTTATGAACCAAGAAAACGAACCTATATGAATAATGCAAATATGAAAGTTGACTACCATTAAAAAAAATAAATGGTGGCTCACATGGTAAACAATTCACCTGCAATGCAGGAGACTTGGGTTTGATCTCTGGATCAGGAAGAGTCCCTGGAGAAGGGAATGGAAACTCACTGCAGTATTCTGGCCTGGAGAATTCCATGGACAGAGGAGCCTGGCAGGTTATAGTCCATAGGTTGGCTAAGAGTCCCACAGGACTGAGTGACTGGTACTACAGAAAACAAAGCACAGCCCAAAAGACAATTACACCTGCGACAAAAACGTGGGATTACCTAAAAAGAGTTCTCCTTTTCCCAGGTGGTTCGCTCTCTGAAAGTTGCTCAGCTGTGTCTGACCAGAGCCTGTCTGGCTCCTCTGTCCATGGGATTCCCCAGGCAAGAATTCTGCAGTGGGTAACCATTCCCTTCTCCAGGAGAACCTTCGCCAGGAACTGAGCCTGGGTCTACCACATTGAAAGCAGGCTAAGTCATCAGGGTAACTCTAATCAGCCAAAGAAGAAAAAAAAAAAAAAAACCTGTCTGCCAATATCCGAGGCCCGGGTTCTGTCCTTGGGGAGCAAAAAATCTGGCTCGTTTATTTGCTCAGCCATGTCCAATCGGCCATCCTGTCTTCGCTTGAAAAACCCCATTGTGGTTTTATGGATATTGGGCTTCCCTTGTGTCTCAGCTGGAAAAGAATTCGCCTACAATGCGGGAGACCTGGGCTCCATCCCTGGGTTGGGAAGATCCCAGCAAAAGGGGAAGGCTAACCACTCCAGTATTCTGGTCTGGAAAATTCCAGGGACTGCATAGTACATGGGGGTCACAAAAAGTCGGACACAACTAAGCAACTTTCACTTTCAACTCACCAAAGACCAAACCCACAATCTGAAATGGTAAACACAGAAAGCTTCAAGAATCTAAAAAAATCGCCCGAGATCACTTATTTTCCAAGTTCTACTTTTCTACACAAGAATATCGGTCTTGTTTAACCTCATAGTGAAGGGAAGTCGCTCAGTCGTGTCCGACTCATCGCGACCCCATGGACTGCAGCCCATCAGGCTCCTCCGTCCATGGGATTTTCCAGGCTAGAGTACTGGAGTGGGGTGCCATTGCCTTCTCCTCATAAGACCTCCAAAAACCGTTGGCTAATGTAAAATTTCCTTCTTTCTTGGTCGTACTTGACTTAGTCTGCATGGCAATACTAGAGTTTAAGCTCAAGCAGCAGCAAGAAATGGATGACGGATACCATACTGTGCCTGGGCATGTATTGATGAGGGGAAGCTCACACCTAATACACTGAGGATGAGAAGCAAAAAAAGGGTAAGTCCCAGTAAAGAGGTTGTAGCAGAGCTCTTCACATTAGTGGACAAAAGCTCATTCTTCAAAATATTATGTTTAAAGGAAATCTGCGATAAATTCAAACAATAAATTTAACATATTGCGTGCAGTGCCTTCTGGTTATACAAATGAACGCTGAGTCCCACCCCCGAGATTCGCCCCTTTCCCGCCCCAGATCTCGTGAAGTGTACTTCCAGGCCCCTGACTCCATGTCTTCTTCTCAACGCTCTGCATCTTATTTCTTTCGAATAAAGAATTTTCCTGATGGCTTAAGAAAGTGACATGGGAGTGCTGCATTTGACACAGAGAAGGTTTACTATAATGTCAAATAAAACAGAATGCCCTGAGTGCACAGTCATGCCAAACTATTTGTGACCCCATCAACTGTAGCCCTCCATGCTTCTCTGTCCATGGAATTCTCCAGGCAAGAATACTGCAGTGGATAGCCATTCCCTTCTCCAGTAGATTCTTCCCCACGAGCGAGCCTCTGTCTCTCACATTGTAAGCAGAGTCTTCACTGTCTAAGCCACCACGGTGACTCTAATCACTAATTTAAGAAAAAAAAATGAAAAGCTGCTACCAATATAAGAGGACCTGGTTCCATCCCTGGGTTATAAAAATTGTCCAGTTCGTTCCCTCAGTCATCTCCAAACAGCTCTCCTGGGGCTTGTTCAAATGCATGTCCACCGAGAAAATGAGTGCTCTATAATGAGTTGTCCCTTTCTGCTCTTGTCTTCAACTCTTTCCCAGAATCAAAAAACAAACAAAATATCGAGGAAAACCCATTCAGCATTATGAAAATGTTACTAAAAATTAAGAATACGGTTTTTCTAAATAAATACACATAAAACCCTTAACTGATGCCGGTGTAGAAAAACAGCACAAAGCCCTTCACATTTTAAATTCTATTCTTCAACACAACTATATTAGCCTTTCTTAATACCACAAAGCCTCCAAAAATTAGCAGAGCTCCCGTTACCCTCACTTGGATCTACCCGACCGAATTCTCAGTAACGGACCAGGGACTCAATGCCGGGTAAAAGCAAGGGTAAGAGTAAGTATATCGCAGAGCCTCTGACCATATTAATTATGTAACGGTCACTCCTAACACAGTGAGGGTGAGGAACGTCAAGGGTAAGTCCGGGTCAAGAGTTTGCAGCAGAGCTTTTCACGGAAGTGGACGAAGGCTCATTCTTTCAACTACTACATTTTAAATAAAACTATGATAAATTGAAATAATAAATGGAAACTACGTTGCATGCAGTGCAGGCTGGTTATGCAAATGAATGCTGAGTCCCCGCCCCTGAGATTCACGTCTCTCCCCACCCCAGTTCTCATGAAGCCCCCTTCCAGTCCCTTGTTCCCAGGCCCCTGACTCCATGTTTTCTCCTCCTGTACACTCTGGGTCTGGTTTCGTTTGAATAAGGCTTTTCTTGACGGCTTAAGATAATGATATAGGGGCGCTGCATTTGACACAGAGAATGTTCACTATAATGTCAAATGAAACAGACTGCTGAACAGGTGATTATGATTAGTAACTTAGAAAAAGCAAAGTTTGGATATAGAATGTGATCATATCTACTGTCTACTATGAACAATATTTACATAGTTGAAATAATACAAACACTGAATATTAATTTAACCAAATATATGCTATAAATATATTGGGGGTGGAGGGAAGAAAAAGTATATGTTTAAAGAATTGTTTCAGGTAGCTAAATCCTATTCTTCCAAAGTAGCTAACCAAGAGACAATTCTAAAATTGAAAACATAAGAAACAGAAGTAATAATATTCTATACAGGGATATAGAAAGAATTCCCAGAAGTAGGTAAAAGATTTGAAAGTAGTTGCCTTTGAGAAGCAGAAAGAGGAGATTGAGAGGAAGGGGCAGGTGACTGTAGTCTTTCAGTTTAACTAGTTATGCTATCACATTTTTGAGAACAACATATTTATAATAAAAATTAAATAAAAAAACAAATGTTACATTATCTGCTTTGATAGGATTTTGGATTAACTAGTTGTGTGCAGCTGTGAAAACTCAATGAATGCATACTTTAAGATTTACATATTTCATTGTATCTACATTTTACATCAAAAGAAAAACTGATAAACAAAGCCTAAAATTCTAATGACATGCATAATGACATCTGTAATTTACTTCAAAATTCTTTAAAAAAAAAGATGGATCGAGGAATGGATAGAAGGATGGATAAATATATAATAAAACAAGTACAGTAAACTGTTGACAGTAGATCCTAGGAGGTAGGTATATAGAGGTTTACTGTAAAATTCTTTCCATTTTGCTGTGTGTTTGAAAAGTTTTATAATAAAAGTTTGGAACAAATAAAAACAAATTGAGCATGAAAATTCAAGAGAGAATGTTCTGTCTGGTGTACCAGCTAGGTAAGCTTTAATTTTAAAATGCCACTTGCTTTCCAGAAGCCTCCTGTAGCCATTTGACCCACAGATGACTGGTCAAATCAAAGAGGGCAGTGACACGTGAAGACGAGGGCAGACTGATATTTCTTGTTGGCACTTTTACCAGTTTCTCTACAGGGTATGTATGTTGTGCAACAATGAATTTTTAATCCCTCTTAACAAGATTTGTCCTCTGGTTATAAATATCCCTGTTGTCACATGCTCATCTATTTCTTAGCTCCAATTGAATTGTAAACTCACCCAAGCTATAGTTTATAAGCTCCAGGATCACACCCAGTGGTTCATCAGTATCAGTTTTACTATACCACAGAGAAAAAGTAGCTCCCTGGAATAACAGATTAAGGAACGAATAAGCCAGAATGTCTGGGGAATAGAGTCATACAATTTTCATTACAATGACTCTTAGGGCTTGGATCCAGGCTCGTTGTGGAGAAACTAAGTGTAAGAGAGTTTAAGTGACATATCCAGAGTGATATAGCTATTTAGTGTGATTATCTTTGGGTATTTGCTTCTTTATGTCCATTTAAACTATTAAATAAGTCTATGGGATATGACACACATATACTTGAATAAACAGCCACCCTTCCCCCAAAGAGCACTTGATTTAAAATAAAAGAAGAAAACTATGAGACAGGACTTAAGAGATGGTTACTGAGCCACACTTGGGTTTGCTTGCCTGACTTGCAGCAAAATCAATCTACTGACATGGGGTTGGGTGAAGGAAAGGACAGTGTTTATTGCAGGGCCAAGCAAGGAGAATGGGTAGTGCATGCTCAAAAGACCTGAACCCCCTGATGGCTTTCAGGGAAGGGTTTTTAGAGGCAACATTATTAGGTTTGAAGGTTGTAGGGTGCATGATCAGTTCGTGGACATTCTTCGAATTGGTTGTGGTGAGGTCACTGAGTGGTATATTGGAAGTTAACATCATCAACCTTCTGGTTCCTACCAGTCTGGGGTCTACATGCTTGTGGTCAGCATGCAGTTTCTCTCTGACACTTGGTAGGGTTTTAGTATCCTCAAAAACAATTCAAGGTATGGCTCAGGATATTATCTATAACCCTTAAGGAGGAACTAAAGGTCTTTGATTTTATTTTATGGTTAAACTACTGTAATTTTGTCTTGCTTGACTGATATTGTTGTCGTTTCTGTATTTTCTCACTTCTCTGATCAAATATACTCTTTGGAATGTGGGGAAGGTCTAAGAGGCTAAATCCTTTTTAGAAACAAGAGGTAGGAGACATGGAGGGTATGTTGCCAGGAAGGCTCCACAGAGTCTGGCTCAGTTTCAAGACCACAAATTCCTATCCAGTCTGTTTGTAGGGTGAAGTGGGAGCAGAAGGATGTTAAGTGAGTGAAAAGTGTCTGTGGTAAAATTAGTGATACACACTACCTTGTGGATGAAGCCCGAGCATATTACACTGAGAAGCCAAACACAAAAAGGTCACATATTGTATGATTCCATTTATATGAAATATCCAAAACAGGCAAATCCATAGAGACAGAAAGCAGACTCATGGTTGCCAGGGGCTGGGCAGAAGGCAAATGAGGAGTAACTGCTTACTGGATATGGGTTTTACTTTGAGGTAATTAAAATGCTTTGGACCTAAATATAAATGAGTATATTATGAATGTACCAAATGCTACTGAATTGTTCCCTTCAGAATGGTTAATTTTATATTATGTACATTTCACCTCAATAAAGAAAATACACGTCGAATGAGAACAAAAGCAAACATAGCAACATGTTAACAACTGGTGGATCTAGGTACCGGCCATCAGGAATTCATCGTACTTATGCTAGCAACATTTCTGTTAGGTTTAAAATTTTTCTTATACAATCTTTTTAAAAGAAAAGGTTAATAAAAATAAAATATCTTTAGAAAACAAAGAAATCATTTAGTGATATTGCAAAATTGAGGTCACCAGTTGCAATCTAAAATTCATACAGTTTCATATCTATCATTTGATCACTGGCATGTCAAAATAGGAACAACTCTTACTTCATTGGCTGGTAAGGTTTCTAACAATGAAAATTACTTTCCAGGGGAGTCACAAGCCAACACTCTTTAACTTCAGAACCTATTAACATGCAGATTTCTGAACATCAGCACCTAAAAATACATGCATTGGGTCCTTTTGAACAGGTGGTAGTAAGATATGGTTTAACTGAAGGGTCTGAGCTTTGGAAATTACATGTGTATATTCTGGCTTTGTCACCCTCAGATGAGTCTTACCAATCCACTGATGGATAAAAGCAAAAGGGTGCAAGCTGACTAAGTTTCACAGGAGTAACACTAGGAGCACAGGTGACCATTTTGACCCTTGCACAGAGTGTCCTGAAACTCAAGCAGTGATATAGTAAAGATGATACCCCATCCTGTAACCTCACAACAACCAGAAAATGGCATGTCTGCCTCTAATGCACAGTGGGTCCAACGGAGTTAATGCCTCCCTGGTTTCTTACAGGTCCAACACCTAACTCTAAATTCCCCATTCAACCATGTCTGAGGCCTGAGACAACAGATCAAGCCTGTCTACACAGGGCGAGAGGCTAATTGCTTCTCTGACCAAGATGTACACACACAAAAAAGTACATAAAGATGCAAAAGGTTATATCGTAATGTGAGCATGCTTAACACTACTGAAGCTGTACATTTAAAAATAGTTAAGATGGTGGACTGAATGTTTTGTGTTTTATACCACAATAATTTAAAAATACATAAGACCCAAGTTTCAGTTTTCACACAGCAGACATGAGAATGGCTTCCTTTGTGTCCAAAATGAAGGTACACTGCCAATCTGTAAAGCCGGATGCAACTTAACACACTTCAAATGAAATACAAACTGTTCCTATGGAGGAAAAAAAAATAACCTAGAAAAACAGTCAAGCCTCTGCACACATCTATGTTCAGTAAGAAAAATGGACATAAGAACAGGTTAATGGCAGAAGGACATTAAAAATAGAAAAGAACTATTGAGTTGAAGGTGTTACCTCAAGAGATAAGTACAAATAAATACTGTAGAGTAGCTGTCTCCATAGAATAGATAATGACGTGAACTGATGCATTCCCGTTCAGGGTTTACTCATTGCTTCTGAGATGCAATTTATTGTTTATCTTGACACTGCTCTGGGATTTACTAAATCACTAAAGGGAATGGGAAGTTCAGTTCATAAATATAACCTTTGTAGGATGACAAATACAAGGATGTTCCACTTCAATAACTGAGTTCTTTTTCATTTTTTCTTGCGAAATTTTAAATTTTCCCAGAATTTTGATCATGCCTATAAGAACAAATCTATGTTCAATCAACAGGGCCTCTTCATTCACACTTTAACACCCAAGTGGTAATAGTTTCAAAAGACTAAAATGCTATTCTTCTCTAAGTGTTATCTATATCGCAGTGAGTGTTGTCTAAAGATTTGGTAGAAGCCTTCACTGGAGGGATTTCAAGAATGGAAACAGATGAAGGAGGAAATATCTGGAGTGGTGGATCCTGCCAGGTAAGTAGAGGCCAGCTCTGACTTTCATTCTATTTCTTTTTTTCCCCTTCCTTTCACCTTATGCCCAGAAGTTTGTATAAGTAGACCTTTTCTTGATATAAAAACAATGTCTTAATTTTGGACCTAATAACACTTCAGAATAAATGCAGGGAGTTCCCTGGTGGTTCAGTAGTTAGAACTCCAAGCTCTCACTGCCAAGGGCCAGTGTTTGATCCTGCTCAGGGAACTAAAATCCCACAAGTGACACAGTGCAGACAAAAAGCAAAGAAGAATCCAAGTTTTTACAGAAGTCAGAATTTGGGAGAGCATGTTTTCCAAATATGCTTACATAGGCATTACTTTTTCATTCATCAGTTCAGGGCTACCCTTGTTGTGGACGTTTGAAAAGATGGCACCAAATGCTCTGACACTCCTCCCATAAATTGGCAGGGTCCAATTTTCCCCTTCTGCCTTGAACCTGGGCTGGCCTTATTTGGAAGAAATGGAATTTAGGAGAAGTGATGCTATGTGACTTCCAAGGCCTGGCAGCTTCTGCTTAGTTCTCTCTGAATACCTGCTATCTGCTCTCCAGATAGCTCTCACTTGGGACCCACCCACCATGCTCTGAGAAGCCCAGGACACATGCAGAGGCAGATGTAGATACTCTGGTGGACAACCCAAACTGACAGCCAGGATCAGCTGCCAGGCTTGTGCAAGCCATCATGGATGTCCAGCACAGCTGAGATTCTGATGACTGAAGGCACAACGGACACTTGACTGCAACTGTGTGAGAGACCCCAGTGAGAACTGCTCAGCTGAAACTTCCTTGAATGTCTGACCCACACAGTGGTGAGCAAAATGAAATTTTAGTATATATAAAATTACCCTGAATTTGGGGGTAATTCACTATACAGCAATAGATAGATCAACAAAAGAAAATATCAGAATATGAAACTTTATAGCAACAGACATTTTCAATCAAGAAAATAAAATTAAGATAATTTGGCCATGACACAGCCCATTTGGTTTTCTTTTTTCCCCATTTAAACATGAGCATTTACAAGTTAAGAGATCTGTGTTTTCATGTTGCTCACAGAAGAAAGACAGATTCAGTAATGTAATTTTAACAATTAAAACTATAGATGTTGTCATGTAATCAAAATATATTGTCAGACACTGTACTAGAGATCAGCACATATTCTGTCCTCAAGGAACAAATAGTCTAGTGGGATAAATGGCATGTTAAAAAAAATTTCAATGAGTTTCATGTGTATAAAATCCTTACAATATCTTCAGGCACATCCTAAGTGTCATGTACCTGCAAACTAAATAAATATAGATTCACTTATTTACTCGACAAATACTTATTTATCACCTTCTACATGGCAGGCCCCACATGAGGTGCTCAACATTCAGAAAACTCAACATTTAGAAAATTAATATCATGGCATCTGATCCCATCAATTCATGACAAACGGATGGGGAGTGACAGATTTTGCTTTTGGGGGGCCCTCCAAAATCACTGCAGATGGTGACTGCAGCCATGAAATTAAAGATGCTTAATCCTTGGAAGAAAGTTATGACCGACTTAGACAGCATATTAAAAACCAGAGGCATTACTTTACCAACAAAGGTCCAGCTAGTCAAAGCTATGGTTTTTCCAGTGGTCATGTATGGATGTGAGAGTTGGACTGTAAAGAAAGCTGAGCCCCGAAGAATTGATGGTTTTGAACTGTGGTGTTGGAGAAGACTCTTAAGAGTCCCTTGGACAGCAAGGAGATCCAACCAGTACATCCTAAAGGAAATCAGTCCTGAATATGCAGTCCTGAATAAGGACTGATGCTGAAGCTGAAACTCTAATACTTTGGCCACCTGATGCAAAGAACTGACTCATTGGAAAAGACCCTGATGCTGGGAAACATTGAAGGTGGGAGGAGAAGGGGATAACAGAGGATGAGATGGTTGGATTGCATCACTGGCTCAATGGACAGGAGTTTGAGTAAACTTCGGGAGTTGGTGATGGACAGGGAGGCCTGACATGCTGCAATGCATGGGGTCACAAAGAGTTGGACTTGACTGAGCTACTGAACTGAACTGAACATGGCAGGGCCCGTGTGAAGTGTTAGAGAAAGAGTGCTGAATAAAGAGTTTACATTCAGAGGACAGGACAGATACTGAACATTCAACAAGCAGGGGTATCCTGGAAGCATTCCTGGGATGCTTGGGAAGCCAGAGAAGGCTGCTGATCCCAGGAAGGCCAAAGGCTAGGCTAGACCAGGCCAAGGCTAGAGAGATTTAGCAGCATGTCTGATAGCCAAATAACAAGAAGAGAAAAGTAGTTTACCCCAAGCCCAAATGGAAATCTAATATGTAAAGTCAAATTTGGGAGAGGCCTGAAGGCCAGTGAGGCAATCAAGATCTGTTCCACAAATTCCACACTGGATCAGAAGGAAAGTCCAAGTGCAGAGACAAGCACTGGACTGCATGCGTTGGACCACACATGAGAGCTCAAGAAGACAATGTTGTTGGAATAGAAGACTGGGCACAGTGCTCAAGCCTCTGGTACTTTGGCACTAGAAATAGAGTAGAACACCCATTGCACAAACAGGTCTGGACCAAGATATGTTGCAGCTGAGGCAAACTAAGAATTAGATATGTGCTTCTGATGCTGTTCTTCCAATATTAATGCAACCTTTTCTTACTGAGGGAGTAGAACTGGCATCAGGATGGTTTTTGTCATTTCTACTGTCTACTTCACTAAAGTAGGACTGATTTGTAAGTTGATGTTTATAGAAGTAGTCACACATGTAGATCTGAGTTAAATGGTACCATATTTCTGATTTTCATTGGAAATGGTATTACCTTTACAGATTGGGGCTCAGAGCAATTATGCACTTGGTCTGTCTTTTAACTTGGCTCTGAGCCTGAAGGATCCCAGAATATGAGTGTCTGCTAATTGCCCTAGTGTGACTGGCCAAGGGCTGGTGTGTGTGTATGTGCATATAAATAAAAGTGTATCTGTGTGTGATTGTTTGCATGTATGTGTGCATGTGTGTGTGTATGTGCATGCATGTGTCCCTCCTCCTGAACAAGGTGGATTCTACCAGGGTTAGAAGTATGTCAGTAGTATTGAATCATCTAAAATTTATCACTTGAGAGTTTAGAACTCACCACTTTTTATATAGCCTTTTCCCTTTTTCTTCAAACCCCAGAGCTTGGATTCAGGTGTCTGCAAGCATGGAGTCCACCCAAAGATGGGCACAATAAAGGATAAACATGGTAGAGACCGAGTAGATGCTGAAGAGATCAAGAAGAGATGGAAAGAATACACGGAAGAACTGTATAAAAAAGATCTTAATGAACCGGATCAGTACAATGGTGTGGTTAGTCACCCAAACCCAGACATTCTGGAGTGTGAAGCCAAGTGGGCCTTAAGAAGCACTGCTGTTAATAAAGCTAGTGGATGCGATGGAATTCCAAAAGAACTATTCAAATCTCTAAAGGAGAATGCCATCAAAATGTTGCATTCATTATGTCAACAAATCTGGAAGACCCAGCAGTGGCCACAGGACTGGAAAAGGTCAATCCTCAACCCAATTCCCAAGAAAGGTGGTACTAAAGAATGTTCTAACCATCAGACAATTGCACTCATTTCCCATGCTAGTAAGGTCATGCTTAAAATCTTGCATGCTAGGCTTCAGAATTAGGTGAGTCATGAACTTCCAGATGTCCAAGCTGGGTTTAGAAAAACAAGAGGAACTAGAGATCAAATTGCCAACAGTTGCTGGAGTATAGAGAATGCAAGGGAATTTCAGCAAAACAGCTATCTCTGTTTCATCGACTACATGAAAGCCTTTGACTGTACAGATCATGACAAACTGTGGAAAGCTCTCAGAGAGATGGGAATACCAGACCATCTTACCTGTCTCTTGAGAAACCTGTATGCAGGTCAAGAAGCAACAGTTAAAACCCTGTATGGAACAACTGATTGGTTTACGATTGAGAAAGGAGTATGACAGGGCTGTCTGCTGTCACTCTGTCTAACCTATATGCAGAGCACATCAGGAGAAATGCCGGCTGGATGAGTTACCAGTCTGAATCAAGATAGGCAGGAGAAACATCAACAGCCTCAGATATGCAGATGATATCACTCTAATGGCAGAAAGCAAAGAGGAACTAAAGAGCCTCTTGATGAGGGTGAGGGAGGATAGTGAAAGAGCGGGCTTAAAACTAAATATTCAAAACACTAAGGTCATGCCTTCCAGACGATTACTGCATGACCAATAGAGGGGGAAAAGGTGGAAGTAGTGACAGATTTCCTCTTCTTGGGCTCGAAAATCACTGCAGATAGTGACTACAGCCATGAACTCAGAAGACAATTGCTTCTTGGCAGGAAAGCAATGACAAACCTAGACAGTGTATTGAAAAGCAGCGACGTTACTCTGCCAACAGAGGTCCATATAGTCAAGGCTATGGTTTTCCCAGCCATCATGTATGGTTGTGAGATCAGAACGCCAAAGAATTAATGTCTTCGAACTATGGTGCTGGAGAAGACTCCTGAAAGTCCCTTGGATCGCAAGGGGTCGAACCAGTTAAAATATATATATATATATATATATATATATATATATATATATATATTTTTGCTTTACAATATTGTATTGGTTTTGCCATATATCACCATGAATCCGCCACGGGTGTACACGTGTTTCCCATCCTGAAACCCCTCCCACCTCCCTCCCCATACCATCCCTCTGGGTCATCCCAGTGCAACAGCCCCGAGCATCCTGTATCATGCATCAAACCTGGACTGGCAATTCATTTCGCATATGATATTATACATGTTTCAATGCCATTCTCCCAAATCATCCCACCCTCGCCCTCTCCCGCAGAGTCCAAAAGACTGTTCTATATCTGTGTCTCTTTTGCTGTCTTGCATACAGGGTTATCATTACCATCTTTCTAAATTCCATATATATGTGTTAGTAGACTGTATCCTAACCAGTCAATCTTAAGGGAGATTAAGCCTGAATATTCACTGGGCATTACCATCTTTCTAAATTCCATATATATGTGTTAGTACACTGTATCCTAACCAGTCAATCTTAAGGGAGATTAAGCCTGAATATTCACTGGAAGGATTGATGCTGAAGCTGAAGCTCCAGTATTTTGGTCATCTGATGCAAACAGAAAACTTATTGGAAAAGCCCTGATGCTGGGAAGGATCGAGGGCAGGAGAAGAGGGTGTCAGAGGATGAGACGGCTGAACGGCATCACTGATGCAATGAACGTGAACTTGGGCAAACTCCAGAAGATGATGAGGGACAGGGAGGCCTGGCGTGCTGCAGTCCATGGGGTCACAAAGAGTGGGATACTACTAGGCAACTGAACAACAAACATGGTAAAGCCATGCCTGTGATCCTTAATGGCTGTAAGACCCTGGGCAGGTTCTCAACCCCAACAAATGGTAGTTTCCTGAGCTTTAAAATGGGGATAATAATATTTTGCTCCTAAGACTGTTATGAAGAAAGAAGAGCATACTGAAAGCATTGAATGTGATTCCTGGATCATCATAAGCACTAAGTAGGAGCTCTTATGGTTAGAATTATAGGTACTAAACAAGGGCTACAAACATCCAGATACCACCCAAACTAGGTTTTATACTCATTTCACAACATTACGGCGTGCCTTATAAATAGTTAAAATACTAAACAAACTGTAGACATAACTATAGCAACCCACTTAAGATGGTTCATCACTTGCCAATTTATAAGGTACTCAAAAGCTAGTCAATTCTCTTCCAGACAAACAGATGGCCTTTCCTCATCTTAATATAGGTAGAATGATTTTGTGAACCCAAGCTGATCTGGCTTAAAAATCCAAGCATTCTTTCATCTCTACATAAATTAATAATTCAAAACAACGTATTTAAAGAACCAACTTCCATTTTGCTAAAAACGAGAGTCCATTAATGGATGTCTCTAAACTTAGCAAGCTCTCCAGCCGTCTTTTCAGTGGGTTTTTGTTGTCTCCCTCAAACGCACACTGATGGCCAGGCCTCAGCAGCATCAGATGGAATGAGATGCAACTAGCCGACAGTCCAGGACCACCTTCTTCCTGGGCTAGACTTTAACACTGCTACAGTGGACTTTTAATCCATTAATTAACGATGAAAAAGGAAGGGAAAAGAGTGCTATATTCTGACATCAATAGTTTCAAATAGCCTAATGAGACTGTTTGGAAGGCATACTAGGATGTCTTCCAAAATTGATGAGCTCAACCATTGATGGGAGTTAACTGAAGAAAACATTCAGTGCAGTTTGCTTCAACAGTTCTTTTCTGAACTGGCTATGAATACTGTAACTGAAGTTCATTTGGAGTTTTTTTATACCATGTTTACAGAGATCCTGAACCATGAAAAAGAACAGCTCCTTTTCATCAACTGCTCCATCTGTTCATCTATTCATCCATCACTCTATCCATCCATTCATCCATCACCCATCCATCCATCCAGCTGCCCCATAAATACTTACTGAATGTTTTTCCTCTCATGGAGCTTACCAAAAATGATGAGATATAATATGGAGCTATTATTCTAGAAATAACAATAAATAAAATAAATGGGGGGTGAAGGAATACAGTGCAGTATATGTGTGCAAATTTAAATAGGGGAGCACGGATGGTCTCAGTAAATAGGCAATATTTGGGCAATGCCCTGAAGGAGGTGAGGGAATAAACCATGCATATGTCTGAAAGAAGAATGTTCCATATAGAGAAACAGCATGTGCAAAGCTGAGTGTGTACTTTGTGAGATGGAGAAATACCAAGGAGGCCTAACATAGCACAATTCCACTGGTCTATGAGACCAGAAAGCCCTGGTATTTTCCCACACTGTGTTATCCTGGGTTCCCTGGAAAACAGAGCCTGAAGAAAGGTTTAAATGCTAAAGCTTTTGTGGGAGGTATAATCCATGGCAGCTAAAGTGAGGAGAAAAGAGGGAGATTCAAATACAAGGTGAGGGACTTCCCTGGTGGTCCAGTGGCTAAGACTCCACACTCCCAAAGCAGGGGGCCTGGGTTCAGTCCCTGGTCTGGGAACTAGATCCTACATGCCACAAAGAAGAGTTCACACGCCACAACTAAACATCCCACGTGCCACAACAAAGACTCTGAGCAGCCAAATAAATGAATCAATATTCAATATAAGATGATGTCCTGTGATACTGGTCACTGCTTTCCAACAAACTTTCCATCAGACTCTATGAGAGAAACAGCTGCTTCTCTCAGGTGTGTCCACCTGGTACCAAGATGAAAAGAAAGAACTGTGCCCCATTACAGCCCATCAGAGAGGGAACGCATAGGGAACTTAGCTGCTGACTCTCTGCTGTCTCCTGTCTACAGTGATCAGAGTTTGTCCCACGGGCATTGACTTACTTGCACTTCTACATATAAAATCATTAGACCTGTGCACTTTATTCTGTGTAAAGATAAATTTCTCTTGAATACTAACAAATGACAAATAGTCTGTTGCTTCAGCCTAGGTCCCAAAGAGAAGATGATGTGTCGCAGGACTAGTGAAATAAACCTTTGTTGATATACGCCACTGAAATTTTAGAGTCAATTTTTGTTGCAGCATAACCTAGCATATCCTGATTGACACAAGGATTCACTGCCCCATTAGCACATTAATGACATGAGGTTTTCAGTAAAGACACCTACTTAATGTTATTTAATCCAGTATTCTCAAACTGTTTTGATTATTGACTATTCTTTCCACAGAGCACCTTTATATAATGGAAGTAGTTTGACAAAACACCGTCTGTATAATCTTCTCCAAGGAGATTGGGCAACACACCCTACTGTGTAATAATTAAAATATTCCCAGATCTTAGCAGTTTGGGAATGAATGATGTCACATTTTTATGCCCAAACTGGACCTCCCCGGTTACATAGTGGAAAAGAATCCATCTGCCAATGCAGGTACACTGGTTCAATCCCTCCCTGTCGGTATGCCCTGGAGCAACTAAGCCGGTGCACCACAACTACTCAGCCCACGTGCCCTAGAGCCAGTGCTCCGCAAGAGAAGCCACTGCAGTGAGAAGCCCCGGCTCTCCTCAACTAGAGAAAGCCCCTGAGCAGCAACAAAAATCCAGCACAACCAAAAACTAACTAAATAAAATTTTAAAAACACACACATTTATGCCTAAATTAAGGATTCCTAGACCAAGACCTGGAGAAGGCAATGGCAACCCAGTCCAGTACTCTTACCTGGAAAATCCCATGGACAGAGGAGCCTGGTAGGCTGCAGTCCATGGGGTCGCGAAGAGTCAGACACGACTGAGTGACTTCACTTTCACTTTTCACTTTGATGCATTGGAGAAGGAAATGGCAACCCACTTCAGTGTTCTTGCCTGGAGAATCCTAGGGATGGGGGAGCCTGATGGGCTGCTGTCTATGGGGTCTCACCGAGTCAGACACGACTGAAGCGACTTAGCAGCTGTTCTGCTGCATCCCACAGGCCAGCAAGGCCTCACTTGCCCAGTTTAACGACCAATGAAAAGGCCCTAATTCACCGACAGAGAAGACGACATCATGCTTTACCCGATGGAGGACCCTGTCTGTCTCAAGCAAGGTCTTGGAACAACATCCCATCATGTGCAACGCAGGAGCAAGCAGGCAAGACCGACACGTTGGCAGGTTTCACTGCTGGGGGCTGGGGGAAGCCAGGATTACCAATTGTATGGGAATTGACCTCAGGTGATTCCTGTCAGGCAGATGCCCTGGAGAAGGAAATGGCTATGCTCAGCTGGAGAATGCCTGGCAGGCTTCAGTCAAAGACTGGGATATGGCTGAACATGCACGCGTGCAGTAACGCAAGCACCCACGCACACAGGCACCCACGCAGGGACGGACTCAGGCACCCGCTTACGCACGCTGGCGGCCAAGCACGCAGCCACGCACCCACACACACGCAAGCACATATGTACCCACGCACCCATGCAGGCGCTCAGGCACCCGCACATGCTCTCAGATGCCCACTCAAGCACGCACGCACACAACACACACGCACACAAGCACGCACGCATGCGCACATAAGAACCCATATTCGTGGCACCCAAGTCTACCGTTGCGTGGCAACAGCTGATCGAGGAAGGCCGTTGAGGGGCAGACTCCTCATCAGCCGTTTGGTAAGCTATAGTTAGCTGGGCCGTGAGGCAAGGATGTGGGAAGGTTTGTCCTGTGAGTAGGGTGTAGGTGGAGTAGGCCCTAGTCAGACCGGGGAGAGAGAGAGCAAGAACACAGCCATTTTGAGTGGCTTGCTCTTCCAACTGCCACTAGAAATTCCTCGATGCCCCTGGGACTTCACAGGGCAAGTATCTTACAGGTAGTTAGAAAAACGCTTGCCCATGTTCTTCTGAGTGCTGTTTGTTGTCACATACCTATTGGTATTTTGTGGTTGCCAGGTAGGCACCTATTTCTATTTCTCTTCTATGACTTGCCATTCTCCAGCACTCACTTTAAGGTCCTATAGCCCCAGTGCTATGTGATGGTCTCAGGAAGAGTAGGTCTGGGGAGCATAACCCTTCTCGCCCTTTTTTACTTTATCTTGAGTAATTTTCTTTTCATGTTTTATCTCCTCTGCCCAATAATCATGTAACCCCTTCTTTGGCCCAACATGTCAGAACCTCTGATGAACAGAGCACCTTGAGCCATTAGGCACTGACCCCTCCCTCTAGGGGGCCCCAGAATTCTCATCAGATCAGGCACAGGGCAGACACCAGGTTAAGAATTTGTCTTCCATCACCCCTCTATCCAGAGATCTTTCCTCTTTTGCCTCCCAGATGAAAGGGACCTTAAATCAACTCAGGTAAGGCGAGGACGGGCTTCCCTTGTGGCTCAGTGGTAAAGAATCTGCCTGCCAATGCAGGAGATGCAAGAGACACAGGTTCGATTCCTGGCTTGGAAGGTCTCCTGGAAAAGGAAATGGTAACCCACTCCAGTATTCTTGCCTGGGAAATTCCATAGGCAGAGGAGCCTGGCCAGCTACAGTCCATGGGGTCGCAGAGTCGCACACTTCTCCTCCTCCCTTCCTCCCTCATCACTTCTCACTGGATGTCTTTCTTTCCCACAAGGGCTTAGTGGGACTAAGGGTAAATCCAGCATGGCTTCTGTGGTGGTAGAGGTGATGAGGAGAGAGAGGGGAGAATAAATCTGATCCTGAAAATAGATTGAAATTTAAAATGCAACTGGAAATAAGACCTGGAGCAAAGTCACTAAATGATTGATGAATAAACTTAGTAATTAAGTCAACCTAGTTTCTTTGCATATGACTTTCCCCCTGAGAATAATCAACAGAATTCTAAGAAAAGTATTTGCCAAAGTTATGTTATATTTAGTTATCCATAATTCTGTGCAGTGCACAGAGGAAGAAAAAGAAAACCTGGTAAGATGGCCAGGTTCAAGTCTTGCCTGATAATAGAGGTGAATTTTGTGGCTGTTTTGATTATAATTTTTGAGCTAGAATCCAATGTTCTTCCCTGTAGAACTTACCAGAAAGAACTTGGCTGACAGCATGTATAGTGATGAAGGTTTTTTGTAGGCATACTTTTTAGGCAAAAAGAAAGTAGTGCTTTCACTGGTAAAGCATTGCCTTTGTGACAGTTAATGAAGTCTTTCTCTCCAAGGCAGAAGCGGGATAAACAGGCCATGGTGGATTGGGCTCTACCCCTCAAATATAAAGGGGTGGCTGATGAGTTGCTTACACAGGTGAGCAGGAGTAGTGAGAATTCCTACTGTGAGCTGGTCCACCTGCTTCCAGTGAGGACTCTGTCCTCAGAGGGGATTGCCCTTAGGCAGAGTGTCATGTGGAGTCAGTGACTTCTTAGCGCAGACCTCAGTTTCCTCATTCTTGAAGATTTCTACAAAAGAAAGCTATTTCCACACCCTTGGGAGTGCTCCAGGAGATGCAAAGGGAGTGAGCCAGGGACCCTTTGTTTTGATACCTCCTACCAACTGAAGTCGCTCAGTCGTGTCCAACTCTTTGTGACCCATGGACTGTAGCCTATCAGGCTCCTCCGTCCATGGGATTTTCCAGGCAAGAGTGCTGGAGTGGATTGCCATTTCCTTCTCCAGGGGATCTTCCTGACCCAGGAATCAAATCCGGGTCTCCCGCATTGCAGGCAGATGCTTTACAGTCTTAGCCACCAGGGAAGCCCCCCTACCAACCATACCTTCATACAACTCTCATTAGTTACCCTGCCTTTGAACTCCTGTCTGGAGGCAAGCACACTGAACCTGTTCCATATACCTGACCCAGTTGAACATTTTCTCTTGTTATTATTAAATCATCAGGTTGGCATTTGTGATAAAAAGCAGGAAAGTGGGGGAAGAACTAGAGATAGCAGAAACTTACTCTTTGATTGCCTGGAATGACTACATTCCTTATATATGCATTGTTTATTTGAAAATATTTAATGAAATCTCCTAGGTAATATTTGATAACAGGTAGTACCCTTGCAAATTTTTTATTGATAGATAGTGTACACACAGAAAAGTGCATGTAACCTAAATGTAAAGCTCACTGAACTTTCAGAACTTTAAACATGTTGTGGCCAATAAATTGAAGTCGCTCAGTTGTGTCCGACTCTTTGCGACCCCATGGACTGTAGCCCACCAGGCTTCTCTGTCCATGGGATTTTCCAGGCACCAGTACTGGAGTGGGTTGCCATCCAGATCAATGAAGAGGACTTGGGATTTCCCTAGCAGTCCAGTGGTTAGGACTCTGTGTTTCTACTGCAGGGGGCATGGTTTCAATCCCTGGTCTGGGAACTAGATCCCACAAGCCACATAGCACAAATAAGTAAATAAATCTTTACCCACAACCCCAGAAGCCCCCTCCCCCAAATACTCATTCCAGACACAGCTTCTCCCCCTTGGGGTAACCAATAGCCTGAACCCTAATAGCAGAGATTCCTTTTGCCTGCCTCTGTACTCTATATAAATTGAAACTTATAGCCTGTGCTCTTTTTTCCTGACTTCTCTCAGTCTGCATTCTGTTTGTGAGAGCCTTCCTTATTACTCTGTGTAGTGATACATTGTTTCTTCTCATTGCTGCACAGCGGTATAAATACACTAGAATGTGTTTATCCGCTTTCCTGTTGATGGACCTTTGGGTAGTTTCCAGTTCAGTGCTGTTACAAACACCCAAATTCATGTCCTTTCATCAACACACGTATGCACTGTTTTGGGATATGTACCCAGGAATTACTGGGTCATAGGGTAAGCAGGTGTTCAGCTTTAGTAGGTATTAACTGTTAGCAAACAGTTTCTTTGTGGTTGTACCAGTTTGCACTTCCACTAGCATTGAGGAGACTACTGGTTGCTCTACAGTCTCTCCTAAAATGTACTCAGATCAGTCCCCTACCTACTAAAGTTGAAAGAAAGTTACCTACTGCCTACTAAGGGATGTGGTATTTCTAGTGGCTCAAAATCCAGATTCTGGAACTAGACTTTCTGGCTTCATATTCCAGCTTTATCCTTTAATAGGTGTGTGACCTTAGACACCTTACTTAATTTTTCTGTGCCTCAGTTTTTTTCTTCTGTAAAATGAGGACAATAACTAGATCATCTACCTCATAGAGTTAAGGATTAAATGAGTTAATGCATGTAGAACACTGAGGATAGTGCCTGGCACATAGACAATACTCCATAAATCTTAGATATTATTTTCATTCAAATGCATCCAAAAAAAAATCAGTTGCCACCAGTGCAGTAAGAGAGTTGTGTATCTTACTGTAAAAGAAAGAGAAAGTTTCCCACATACCCAGGGAGGCAGTCAGATAAGTGCCACAAGGGGTCTCTGTATGCAGGAGCAAGATAGCATGCATGTCTCAATCTCGGGCTATGCCAGTCCCAGGTAATTCTTGGGAACTTGTATGTGCAAATTAAACTAGAATGTCAGTGCTCCAAAATATTCATAGGAGAGTATGAACCATGTACGGAGAAGGCAATGGCACCCCACTCCAGTAGTCTTGTTGGAGAATCCCATGGATGGAGGAGCTGGGAAGGCTGGAGTCCATGGGGTCGCTGAGGGTCGGACATGACTGAGTGACTTCCCTTTCACTTTTCACTTTCATGCATTGGAGAAGGAAATGGCAACCCACTCCAGTGTTCTTGCCTGGAGAATCCCAGGGACGGGGGAGCCTGGTGGGCTGCCGTCTATGGGGTCACACAGAGTCGGACACGACTGAAGCGACTGCAGCAGCAGCAGCATGAACCATGTATACAATCACTATAAATGGCAGTCTGGGCTTTATTTATTTGGCCAATGAAGCCACTGACATCTCTCCTCTTTAAGTTAGCAGATAACAGTTTTAGTGAATTGTTTACAAACTCTATAAACTTTTACAGTCTAGCCCTTGGCAAACTCCACTTTAGGAATTTACATAAATATGGATTTCAGTAAATAACTATAGATTCAGTAAATATTCCACGGAGGAAAGAGAAATAGTACAGAATGATGATAGGAGAGTAGGTAGGAAGTTTAAAGACACGCAAAGCTGACACTCCAGTCTCCATGAGTGAGTCATTGGCTAGAACTGGCTTTTAATGTTAAATATCAGCAAATCAGCAAATACATTTTTTGTGTCCATCTTCTAGCTTTTGTTGTTGTTGACATGAGTCGCTCCATCATGTCTCTTTGTAACCCCATGGACTGTAGCCCACCAGGCTCCTCTGTCCATGGGATTCTCCAGGCAAGAATACTGGAGTGGGTTGCCATGCCCTCCTCCAGGGGATCTTCCCCACCCAGGGATGGAACCCACATATCCTACTTTAGCAGGTGGAATCTTTACCACTGAGCCACCAGGGAAGCCCATCTTCTATTACAGCTTGCACTGTGTTTAGCTGCTCAGTTGTGTCCAGCTCTTTGCGACCCCGTGGACTGTAGCCCACCAGGCTCCTCTGTCCATGGAATTCTCCAGGCAAGAATACTGGAGTGGGTTACCACACTCTCCTCCAGGGGATCTTCTCAGCCCAGGGATTGAACCCAGGTCTCTAGCATCACATGCAGATTCTTTATCATCTGAGCCACCAGTGTAGCTTGCTGCTGCTGCTGCTAAGTCACTTCAGTTGTGTCCAACTCTGTGAGACCCCATAGACAGCAGCCCACCAGGCTCAGCCATCCGTGGGATTCCCCAGGCAGGAACACCGGAGTGGGTTGTCATTTCCTTCTCCAATGCATGAAAGTGAAATGTGAAAGTGAAGTCGCTCAGTCATGTGCGACTCTTTGCAACCCCATGGACTGCAGCCTACTAGGCTCCTCTGTCCATGGGATTTTATAGGCAAGAGTACTGGAGTGGGTTGCCAATGCCTTCTCCACCAGTGTTGCTTAGTGGGTCGCAACTCTGGCTGCCTATTAGACTCACCTGGGGGACTTCCCTGGTGGTCCAATGGTTGGGACTCTAAGCTTCCACTGTAGATGGGGGTGGGGGAGTGACTAGGGTCTGTTCCCTGATCTGGGAACTAGTTTCCCACACACTACTCAGTGTGGTCAAAGAAAATAGAATTACCTGGGCAACTTTAAAAAATTCACATTCCCCCCAACAACAACAACAACAAATGCTCAGCTTCTCACCCAGAAATGTCAATTAAGTTTGTTTGTCAGCAGGGCCCAGAATTTTTTTTTTTTTTCTCAAGGTCTCCAAGTGATTCTATTGGGCAGCCAGAGATGGGAAATATTTGCTCCTGAGTGTCACTGCAACAATCCTGGTGGTGCTTTCTGAATGGTTGTCTCTTGCAGTGGGGTCACAAGGGAGGATCTTGAGTAGTTTCTGTGGAATCTGTCTGGTTTAGTCAAGAAAAGCTCAAAACACTGGCTCAACGCGTTTTTATCTGGTACATTTTCTCTCCTACCTATCACCTCAGAATATTCCAATCTATGTTAAGCCTTCCTGTGGTTTCTAAAGCACAATTCTTTCTGAACTAAAGACTTCCCATTTCAAATCTCATGGGCTACGATTCAATCTAGAGCAGAACTAAACAGAATTTAAGTACCCCAATTAGTAATTGGATTGAAAAGACTCGGGAAAGTGCCCTTCATAAAAGAGTGAACTTGTGCTTTATGTGATGGTTGTTGCTATCACCTGTGGTTTCAACTGCAGAAAAAATAGGAAAAAGTCATGGAATAATCATTGTATTGGGTTGGCAAAAATGTTCATTCTGGTTTTTCCATGAAATGTCACAAGAACCCAAATGAACTTTTTGGCCAATGCAATATTTGAACGTGAATTTGAGTTTCTGGCTCAGCCACTTGTTAGCTATGAGTCCTTGCCTTCTCTGAGCAGATGTTTCATGAAAGATGGAAGTATTAGCAGATCTCAGAAGGAAATTTTATAGATTAAGGGAGCTAATGTTAGTGGTGCTTGGCAAGGAGTGAGTCTCAAGTAAATGGCAGTTACCCTAGTGTGTTATTCGGCTAATGCTATAATGCTGCTCCATAGCAAACACCCCACCCCTAAATCTTAGTGGTTGACTAAGATACCATTGATGTTCTTACTCATGTGTCTGTGGGTCACTTATGGCAGCTCTGCTTAAGGCTGTGAATCAGACTGAGGTCTGTTCATATGTGTCTCATTTTGCAGTCAGCAGCTTCCTGGGGTATGCACTTCTCATGGCAGATGACAGAAATACACGAAGAACTTGGCAGAAATTTGCAATGCCCTTTAATATCTCAGCGCAGAACTCATTAATGATAACTTGTGCCCATTTTCCCTTAGCCCGAGGAGTCATATGGCTAATTTCAAGGTCAATGGGATGGAGAAGTATAATCTACCTCGTGAAACTATGGCACAATACAGAGAATAGAAGGAGAAATTTCAAACAAATAATACATTCTTCCACACTTCCCTTCTGCATGGTGTCAACAGAGGAGAAACGAAGGGTGGGTAAGGAGGGAAGAAATAAGTAGTTGGATCCCGTAGAACTCTACCTTGTGCCTCATTTGTAAGCGCTTGTCTGGCCTCCTTTGTAAGCGCTTGTCTGGCCTCCTTTGTAGAACTGCTCCAGCACTCATTGCAGGCACAGAAACGCAGTTCTGTGGGCGTGGCAGCTTTCTGGATCCTCCCCCACTCCAGGTATTTGTGATGAGGGACACACTACTCAGAGACAGTCTAGAATTCACCAGAAGCCTTCTTACATTCTGCTTGCAGGAACACATCTAATTTTATTTAGGAAGATACACAGAAGCAAGAGCTGGTGAAATTCAGCAAAACAGACTATACTATATACCAGGTGTCAAAATAACCAGATCTTTGTCTAAATTCAACCCCTTCTCTTTACCCTTTCAACAACTTTTTAATGTATGGGCGCTGTCTCTTATGATTTGCTCCAAATGACATCATCTCTTCTCCAGTATATAATAAAGTGAATTGGTCAGTTGCATCCGACTCTTTGCGACTCCAGGGAGCCTACCAGGCTCCTCCGTCCATGGGATTCTCCAGGCAAGAGTACTGGAGTGGGTTTCAATTTCCTTCTCCAGGGGATCTTCCCAGACCAGGGACTGAACCCAGGTCTCCCACATTGCAGGCAGACACTAACCTCTGAGCCACCAGGGAAGACCCCAGTATATAATGGTGGTAGGCTAAGAGTCCTTCATTTCAATTCTAATATTTCATTTGTATTTCATATCTGGGTGAATAGGCAGCCCCACCTCTATTTAACCAGAGGGTTCTGGCCAAATATGTAGCGTGGTTGTAGACAGTTACCAGATACACCCTCATAATTCACTAATTTCAGGAGGAGTATAGTGAATTAATCAAAGGTGCTTAACTGTAATAAATGAGGATCACTCAGAAAGTATCTCAAGATATCAAACTGTATGAAAGTCATCTCCCTAAAGATTTTTGTTGAAGGATATTTAGCAACAGCTGTGTGATCAGAGGATGGCAGGCAGAGCTGGGCTCTGTTACAATCTCAGAAGGGTTACACAACCACCCTTCTCCAGGTGTGGTCCCTGGACCTCCAACATCAAAATCACCAGGACTGTTTGTTAAAAATGCAGAGTCACAGGCAACCCCCAGACTTAATGAATTGGAATTTCTGGGTGCAGGACCTAAGAATTTCCACTTCTGTATACATCAAGGCTTTTGTATAACCTCAAATATAGACAAAGTTCTCATAATCTTTGATTCCCAGTATCAGTTATGGAAAATGTGAAGTTTTTCTAATGCCAACTTAATCATTCTTGCTGTTAAACGAAAAGGATCTCTTTCATTATTACTATTACTGAAGGTTTTTTTAAAAGACTAAATTTGTTGAAACTTTCAGCCAGGGTACTACTGTAATAAGATTTCTTTTGCCCCCTTTGCTTTTTTTTTTTTTTTTTAACATAATTTGAACATTTGTAACTATTTTTCATTAAAACTATTTCAGTAATAACCATTTTCCTCCCATTTTCTCAAATACCAATGGCCTACAAAACTTGTATAAACATTTTTAGATGAAAGATGCAAGTTAAGAGACACAATTATTGGGAAGGACAGGAGATTTTATTTGTGTGTTACATTTACCACATTTCCCCCCTAATGAATAGATGATAAACTGCCTTTTTATGGTGTTTTAGGTAAAAGGACTGTCTTCGGTGAAAGTGGTGTAACCACCTAAATAAGGATTATCTTTCATCTTCCACTTAGTAAGTATATTTTAATATTTTTAATCTGTGTGCATGGGATAATAAAAAACATCAACTGCTTCAATAAGTGAATTAAACAAAAAGACAGTTTTGAGAGCTGAGAGAAGTATAAAAAACATCAACCAAGAACAAGTCTAATGGACTCCTCCCTCCCTTTTCTACCTTCTTTCACCTCCTATTATTACATGTAAGTGTAAAGGGGTTCATCTTAACGGATTCCTGCTTCCAACTATGTGGAAAGTGAATTGGAATCATTTGGAATATTCTGAAACCTTACTGTAATCATGAACACAAAGATGTAAAAAGATGTTGAAACATCTGTTTTCCAGATCAAGAGTATCACCCAGATAGTTGGGGGAAAAAAGTCTTCCATTAGCTCGCCTTTAATCTAATTAGCAAATACATGTCATTCTAAAAGATTCTGGTAACCATTGCTCAGAGGGAGAACAATCCAGAAAAGAAACACAAAAAGGATATTTTCAGCACCATGAAATTTAAGGACTAACAGAACTATGGTAAGAAAGATAATGATAAAGCTCATGCATTTAAGACTTTTATGTGGTTGGGCTCAGAGTTTTTTTTACTTCATTTTATGACAAGTAAATAGTTGAGTAACAAGAAGAAAATAATATTACCTTCAAAGATTTTCAACAGAAAAAATATTTCCCTGTGAAAATACCAAGATCTTTCCTGACCAAGAGGATTGGAATGTCAAGGGTTCAAATGCACTCACTGAGCATTTATTTCTATTTTGAATTTCCCTAAACTGTTTGCCTCAACATATCCTCCCAACATTTTTGAGAGAGGTCAAGGGTTTAAGAGGCCCTGGGGTTTAAGCTAACAATTCTGGTTCACAAACATATCTCATGTCAAAGGTTGAGTGTGCTATAGAAAGTGAAGTTGCTCAGTCATATCCGACTCTTTGTGATCCCGTGGACTGAAGCCCACCAGGCTCCTCCGTCCATGGGATTCTCCAGGCAAGAATACTGGAGTGGGTTGCCGTTCCCTTCTCCAGGAGATCTTCCCGACCCAGGGATTGAACCCGGGTCTCCTGCATTGGAGGCAGACGCTTTACCGTCTGAGCCACCAGGGAAGTCTTGAGTGTGCCATAGCTGAACATAAAATGGCCACATCTGTTAGGCTGCCTGGTGATTTTACTTGCAGTATCCAGCACATTGGGCTATTACAGTGCTCCAGCAGTAAAAGGTATCATTGTAACCTGATTCTATTTTCTTTTATTGAGAATCAGTTTTGTGTTTGGTTCACAGCTATTCATAACTAAACTTTGAGTTTTTCCACCAGAGTCTTGATGCCTGTTTCCAAAACAAATACTGTGCCTTAAAATTGGCCTACACAGATATTTTCCTTAATTGAAGAGTGAAAGATTTTTACCCCAATTTATTCATTTTTGTTTCTGTATTGTTTTAATGTACCTGACATGTGTGATCTTATGCATATATACACCATATCTCTCCCCACAATCCTCAGGCATGTCACATCTTCAGACTTCTACTAATGTGCTTGGCATATTTTCAGGCCAAGGTGAAATCTGAATTTGCATACTCAAGACTTCCCAGAAACTCTCAGCTGCTCTGATGTCCTCACTTCTTTACCCCCACCTCTGTATTGCTCTGGGTATCATTGGGTCCATGAAGTTATCTGCATTTGATTAACTGAGTGGAAGAGGAGATAGGCCTCTGAAGGAGGATCTCAAATACATGAAGTTCATCTCTATTCTTTGTATTTCAGATGCATGATATTTGTAAATCACTTATTTCTAGTTGCACATCTGATAGAAGCTTTGCTTCCTCCGTATACACAAACCCGTTGTCACATATTATATCATGATGATAGAAATAATTGCAAAGGTAAAGTAAATGATGGCCGTGGTTACATTGTAAACAACTTAGTTAGAACAGGTGTTTGTTACGAGAGAATGTGTAAGGAAAGGGTTTATTGACGTATGAGAGAGAGTTGTATCGAAATCAGGGCTATCATTCCATGTAAGAAGACCAGGTATGTATGCCCAAAGGCATAAGTGGTTTCAATCTATTCATACTGAGGATCATTTGGGGGCATAGGAATGAAAAAGCAGGATAGATGGTGAATCATACAAGTATCTTGGTAGAAAATTTCTCAGATCATCCTTTCATTTGGTAAAATTAATAAAAATCATTACACACATAAAGATGGAATTTGTCATGTGATATGGATGAGTAAAGTGCTTAAAATGATCACAAAATGTTCTTTTCACCAGGCCATCAAGCTCTTTCCCTTGTTTTTTCACATTTTCTTTTGTGTCCTTTAGTAACTTGGTTTTGGACTGTACTTGATTTATATCCTGTTAGTATCATGTACGGAGAAGGCAATGGCACCCCAGTCCAGTACTCTTGCCTGGAGAATCCCATGGACAGAGGAGCCTGGTAGGCTTCAGTCCATGGGGTCGCGAAGGGTCGGACACGACTGAGCGACTTCACTTTCACTTTTCACTTTCATGCATTAGAGAAGGAAATGGCAACCCACTCCAGTGTTTTATCCTGGAGAATCCCAGGGATGGCGAGGCCTGGTGGGCTGCCTCTATGGGATCGCACCGAGTCAGACACAACTGAAGCGACTTAGCAGCAGTAGCATTCATTTTTGTAAAGGCCACTGCTTGAAGGACTCTGGACTTGTGTGTGCAATTGTGACTGCAATAAGTAGGGCACAATTCCTAGCATATATGATAGACTCCAGATCAAAATTTGTTGAATGAATGAAAAAAAAATAGTGGCTTTAGACTGAATTATGATGGCAAATTTGCACATGCACACACACACACTTTTTTTTTTTTTTTTACAATTATGGGGATGAACCGGAATTCTTTAAGATGTAAAGCTTAGTTCTGGAAAAGGGAATGGCAACCCACTCCAATATTCTTGCCTGGAAAATGGACAATATTCTTGCCTGGAGGTTATAGTCCATGGGGTTGCAAAGAGTTGGACACAACTGAGTGAGCACCTCACTAAACTGGCGGGGGCGGGGTGCAGAAAAAAGATTTAAAGCTTAGTTCTAAATAGGGATGCCTCTATTGATATTTGACTATTATGCACCCCACCCCCCATAGGGTTCTCTGAATCTGAACTGGAGTACCTTTCCCTGTCCTTGCAGTGAGCTGCAGACACTTGATCTCTCCAGTGGATATTGCCAAACTTTGCGGGCAGAAACCTGGTCTTATATCATCTTTGAAGTTCTCACTGCACCTAATTTAGGGCATACCCATAGAGAAGGTACTATTAGTACCCCCATTTTCAGATGAGGAAACTGAGGTTAAGCAACTGAAGTCATCTTAAGTTAAAGTCAGATAGTGGTGAAGACAGTGCTGGTGTCTGATCCCTGGCAGTGTGATGCCTGAGGCTCCTCTGTCTAGGGTAATGTATCAGAAAGGTAGCTGCTACCCTTTTTTTCCCCCCAAAAAAGTAAGGTAAGTAGTCAACTATGAAATTAAAACTCAAAGAATAAGAGTAACAAAATAACTAAGTGTTCTAGACCTGCCAAGACATTGGAGTAACTTAGATAGAAATTATGAAACCGTATTATTTCTGTCCTGGGTATTTACTCAACAAGATCCAAGCACATAAATCCAGTTCAGGAGAGAGATTCAGGGGAATCATTTCCTTTTCCCTCTCTGTAGACACTACATCATTCAAGTGACAAGGAAGACCTAAAAGGGAACCTGTTGTGTGAAATTAGTAGTATGGATCAAACAGAGTGTGGCCAGTCCTCTGGAATTGCCTGAAACTCTCCAGTGAGAAGCAAAGGGAATTTTTCTCTAGTATGGTGATCCTCTCACAGCTGATGCCCCATCCTCTGTCTCTCTTCCTTCTAGCCAGTTTGCTTCTTGAAGCTAGGCAGAACGTCCTTAAAGAAATGGGCATCCTCTGCCTCTCTACTTTCAATTATCAGTAGTTTGGGAAGCTTTGTGGAGTCTGCAGGACATAGGCCAGTTAGGAGAGAATCAGAGGGATGGGGGCAGTGGTGAGGGAAGAGACATACACATGGAGACAGTGAGACATGGAGAGACACGAAATGACACTGAAAGTCCTTGAGAATGTACTGACTTTAGAAAGCCTTTTAAAAACCAATCACTAATTCAATATGATGAATTACCTTAAAGTAGCTTGTAGAGTGTTTCCTGAGAAGAACTGGAGGTCACTTCAAAATAAATAAATAAACCACAGCTCATGTGCTGATGTTTTAAAGAGAAAAGGCAATTGCTAAAAATGACTGTCCAATGTCCATTACTTACTACAGTCATTAGAAACAAGGAATATGTATATTGATATGAAGTGGTTCAAACAGTATTTTCTTTGTTCAAACCAATTTAGCTGGAGGAAAAGTCAAGAGTTTGCCTTGTGTGGGGGTGGTGGGGGGGGCATTGTGGAGAAAAAGAGATTCTTTACATAAAAACCTGTTGTTTTTCTATCCTAGGGCCACTCACCGAAGAAGAATAACTGGGTTTCTATTAAAGCAAAGCAATTTTTGCCCCTGACCAAGCAATTTTTGCCCCTGATCACTATTGGTTTAACTCTAGGCCCTCGAGACTCAAAGTAGGTTTGGAATTAGCAATATCAGTACAATCTGGGCATACATTAGAAAGGTAGACTCTCTGGCCCCACCCCAGTCCTAACTGAATCATAATCTAGTTAATCATAATCATAATCATGAAGCAATTCATATGCACATTGTTTGAGAAGTACTAGTCTAGACAAACATGAATGGTTATTTAAACATTTGATAGACAAAAGAGATGGTTAAATAAAGGAGGAAATACTATCTGATAAAAGCACTTTTGTCCAAAGATTTGTTGGTGTTGATAAACTTGTTCCTATCCACTTAAGCCAGGTTTGAAGTAAAAACTTAATAGGCCCATTCTGAAATGACTTTTACCAGCTCCAGCATCCTCATGGTTGACTGAGCTCCCACAAATGGTTGCTGACTTTGTTTGTGTCCCCAGGTGAGCAGAAATGAGTGAACAAGCAGAAAAGAGCAGTTCCGTGCGAGAGAGACCTGCAGGTCAAAGTTCTCCTGAGAAACCAAGTGAGAAGGAACTGAAGCAAATGAAATGGTTGGATCGGCAGTTAAAACGGTTGTCATTTCAAAATCCCGGGCCTCAGGTAGCCAACTTTAATCCTGAAGTAAGGCAGCAGATAAAGAAAGGGCCAATGGCAAAGAAGAATGAGTTTGTTCCTGAAAAACGTGAAGTCAGCAAGTATGACGAAAAGGGCAGGCTCACCTTCAATGAGGCTGACCTGTGTGACTGCCTTGATGAAGACTGCCTGGGTTGCTTCTACCCGTGCCCCAAGTGTAACTCCACCAAGTGCGGGCCCACTTGCCGCTGCAACCGCCGCTGGGCCTATGACACCATAGTTGATGAGAATGGGGAGGTCATCAGCAAGATGCCATTCGACCTCTCTGAATAGGACCAGCCCTCCAGGCTGATCAATTTTCTCTGCTTTGCAGTTAAACCAGCTGCTTTCTCCTGGATGAATTTTAGGACTGGGGGAAGAAAGTTTTAAAAATAGAGTTTAGACTAGTTGGTGTTCTCTGAAGCCAGTAAAGCGTCTGCCTGTAATGCAGGAGACCTGGATTCGATTCCTGGGTTGGGAAGATCCCCTGGAGAAGGAAATGGCAATCCACTCCAGCACTCTTGCCTGGAAAGTCCCATAGACAGAGGAGCCTGATAGGCTACAGTCCATGGGGTCGCAAAGAGTCGGACACAACTGAGCCACTTCACTTTCACTTTCTCTAACCTTCCTGCTGTGATGACTCAAATTCCTCCTCTGGTAACCAGCAACTCCATTGCTACTCTCCTCTCAGATTAAAAATCCCTCTCCTCTTTGCTGGTACCTTAGGAGATAGAGTTTTAGGATTTTTAGAATTCTGTAGCTGAGAGCTTGTCTTGACATAGAACTTATGTTTATAATAGCTAGTTACCGTTAGGATCTTACACTTTATCAATTCTAAATCAGAATTGCCATTTGGATTGACTTGGCACTACATACTCATAGTCTCATTTTTTAGTGTTACTGTTTTAACAATATTAAAATGAAATTAAAAAAAAAAAACTTTAATAGGCCCCATGGCCCCGTGGCCCAACATATGAGCACAAAAGCAGAGATTCAATTTAAGTGATATCCAAAATGCCAACTGGAAGCAGACTTCAAAGGACAAATTTTTATCTAAATGTTTCATACAAATCATTTTAAAGCATTTTTTTGGTGGCTAAGGTTACCAGCCACACAGAACTGACCAAGGTGGTACAAAATTCCTAAGACCTAAGTTGCATTTGGTTTTGTAGGTACAGGATTTGAGACAATTCAGCTAGAGTTTCTGCTGACCTCAGTGAAGATACCATCTCAGAAGACTGCTGTGAAACATCTGGGCCGGGTTTGGCAGCTATTGCACAAAACTGTTTTTAGGGGAAAATCTCTATGAAAATGTTCACACCCACAGCGTCATCGGGAAAGTTTCTCTTCAGTCATCTTTGATATCAAGTTTTATTCAAATGATCTGTAAGGAGAAAATTGCTTTTTCCACTTTTCCATGTTTACTTCTCATGAACATTTAATTGCTTCTTCTGAAGCTTTGGATTCGGCACAAAGAGACTTTCCACTGAACACAGTTGTGCAGGCACTGGCTGAGGCTGCAGATGTAATGGGCTAAAAATAGACCGAAGGCCCCTATCTCCATCCCACCAAATGGCTATGTATGTTTACCCACTAGAAAATATTCACCTGAGACCTCAATATTTTGCCTCTGACTAACTCACCCGAAATCTCTGTGTGGCAAATTCATTAATAAAAATTAATTATTCATTAATAATTAATTAATTTTAATTAATAAAAATTAATTAATTTTCCTTACTTTGATTTTTTGTGTGTGTGAGAAAGTGTGTGTGTTTTAGACCCAAGAGAAAAAAATAAAACTTTTTCCCCCTTCCCTAAAGCAAATCCATATTTTGTTCTTTGGCAAATACCAATCACTTTCCATCAGAAATTCCTGATAGTGATATTAGGTTGGTGCAAAAGTTTTGCCTCATCCGCCATATTCCTGACCTTTTGCCAACCGCCCACCACTTCTTCAAGCATCCTGACAACATTTTGTGGGGGGAAGGCTTCCACAACCAGCAGGAGGCAGAAAATGCTTTCCAAGAATTTAACCAAATCCTGAAGCACAGATTTTTTTTAAATTATTCATTAATTTTTTAAATTTATTTTTTAATTGAAGGATAATTGTTTTACATAATTTGTTGTTTTCTGTCAAACCTCAACATGAATCAGCCGTAAGTATATGTATGTCCCCTCCCTCGTGAACCTCCCTCTCATCTCCCTCCCCATCCCACCCCTCTACGTTGGTACAGAGACCCTGTTTGAGATCCTGGAGATATACAGCAAATTCCCTTTGGCTATCTATTTCACATATGGTAAAGTAAGTTTCCATGTTACTCTCGCCATACATCTCACCCTCTCCTGCCTTCTCCCCGTGTCCACGAGTCTGTTCTCTCTGTCTGTTTCTCCACTGCTGCCCTGCAAATAAATTCTTTGGTACCATCTTTCTAGATTCCATATATATGTGTTAGTATATGGTATTTATGTTTCTCTTTCTGACTGACTTCACTCTGTATAATAGGCTCTAGGTTCATCCACCTCATTGGAACTGACTCAGATGTGTTCCTTTTTATGGCTGAGTAATATTTCATTGTGTATATGTACCACGACTTCTTTATCCATTCATCTGTCGATGGACATCTAGGTTGCTTCCATGTCCTAGCTGTTTTAAATAGTGCTGCAGTGAACATTAGGGTACATGTGTCTTTTTCAATTTTGGTTTCCTCAGGGTATATGCCTAGCAGTGGGATTACAGGGTTATATGGTGGTTTTATTCCTAGTTTTTTAAGGAATCTCCATACTGTCTTCCATAGTGACTGTATTAATTTACATTCCCACCAACAGTGCAAGTGTTTATCCACACCCTCTCCTGTGTGTAGACATTTTGATGATGGCCATTCTGACCGGTGTGAGGTGATACTTCATTGTAGTTTGGATTTGCATTTCTCTCATAATGAGCAATATTGAGCATCTATTCATGTCTTTCTTAGCCATCTGTGTGTCTCCTTTGGAGAAATGTCTGTTTTGATCTTTTCCCACTTTTTAATTGGGTTGTTTTCTGCTATTGAGTTGTATGAATGAGCTGCTTGTATATTTTGGAAATTAATCCTTTGTCAGTTGTTTGATTTGCTATTATTTTCTCCCGTTCTGAGGGTTGTCTTTTCACCCTTCTTATAGTTTTGTTTGCTGTGCAAAAGCTTTTAAATTAATCAGGTCCCACTTGTTTACATTCATTTTTATTTTCATTCCTCTAGGAGGTGGGTCATAGAGGATCTTGCTTTATGATATTGAGTGTTCTGCCTGTGTTTTCCTCTAAGAGTTTTATATTTCCTGGTCTTATATTTAGATCTTTAATCCATTTTGAGTTTCTCTTTGTGTATGGTGTTAAGAACTGTTCTAATTTCATTCTTTTACATGTAGCTATCCAGTTTTCCCATCACTGCTTATTGAAGAAGTTGGCTTTGCCCCATTGTATATTCTTGCCTCCTGTCTTGTTCCATTGGTCTATATTTCTGTTTGTGAAGCACAGATTTTTTATGCTACAGGAATAAACAAGCTTACTTCTTGTTGGAAAAAATCTGTTGATTATAATGGTTCCTATTTTGATTCATAAAGATGTGTTTGAGGTTAGTTATAATGATTTAAAATTCGTGGTCTGAAACTGCAATTACATTTGCAGCAACCTCATACTTTGCTTGTTTTTACAGGTCATCTTAGACCAAGAGTTTAAATAAAATGGACTATCAAAATTAGTAGTTTTTCTTTTTAATGCTCAAACTGGTCTATCTAGCTTTGCTGAATTGGTGAAGATGGGCTTCAGAAGTACAAACTGAACTTTTCATTCTAGTCAAAGAACAATCTTGTGCTTCAAAGACAGGAACCCAGGGACTTCCCTGGCAGTCCAGTGGTTAAGACTCTGTGTTTCCAGCACAGGGGATGTGGGTTCAATCCCTGGTTGCAGAACTAAGGTTCTACATGCTGTGCAGCCAAAAAAAATTTTTTTTTTAGTTTAAAAAAAGATGGGAACCAAAACTTTCTCAAAGCAATTCGTGTGAACCTACCTGGAATCTTTGCAGTGCAATAGTTGTTATCACTGTCCATTTACCTGCTGAAGTGCCCTTTGCATTTGAAAAGCAAAGAGGTAACCGTGTTACCATGTTCACAAAACTACGAGAGAAAGGTTGATAAACAATTTATAACCACTTTCACAGCAAAGAACACATTTGTCTGAGCATTTGGAGGCTGCTATTTGCAGTCAGTTAACAATTCCCAAGGTGTGGTAGGTAACCCTCCAGGATGGTCCCCAGTGATCCTCTGATATTTTGTAATCCTTTTCCCTGAAGTGGTGGCTGAACTTAGTGACTTGGTTCTAATGAACAGAATAAGGCCCAAGTGATTGTGACTGGAGACTTGGTCATAAAGGGCAATGTGGCCTTTCTTTTGCATCATCATGATCATCTGCTCTAGAGCAGGCCGGCTGCCCTATGTGAGCAGCCCTATGAGGAAGCCAACATGAGAAAGAATTGGCAACTCTGGCCAACAACCTCATGAGTATTTTTGGAAGGGGGTCTTCTTGCCTCATCAAGCTTTGAATGACTGTAGTCCTAGCTGACACCTCGATTGCAACCTTGTGAGAGACCTTGAGCCAGAACCACCCAGCCATGCTGCTTCCTGACTTTTCCTTCACAGAAACTGTGAGATAAGAAATGATCACTGTTTTAAGATGCTAACATCTGGGGTAATTTGCTATGCAGCAATGGCTAGCTAGCACAGAAGGGTTTTATGCTTCTTCTAGATTTATGCCTTTATTTATTCAGCAGGTATTTATTGAGAAACTACCACATGCCAGGCATTGTGTTTATGGGATTCTCCAGACAAGAGTCTTGGAGTGAGTTGCCATTCTCTTCTCAAATGCAATGTGTATGCAGAGGTTAATCATCTACTGAACATAAAAAACATATTTAAGGGGCCCCTGGTTTCTGGGCACTATATACATAGCATACAGAAAAAAATTTTACCCTTGGAAAACTGTGGTGGTTATCTTTGGAAATACCATCTACCACCTAGGGTTACTACTGTATATTTGCTATTTATATATTAATGGCCCAACAAATATTTGTAGACTGAATACTTTTCTGTGAATTGTGCTCACCTGTTGAAACTAGAGATGACACTACAAACCTCTGTCCCTACTGCTGCTAAGTCACTTCAGTCGTGTCTGACTCTGTGCGACCTCAAAGACAGCAGCCCACCAGGCTCCCCCGTCCCCGGGATTCTCTAGGCAAGAACACTGGAGTGGGTTGCCATTTCCTTCTCCAATGCATGAAAGTGAAAAGTGAAAGTGAATTCGCTGAGTTGTGTCTGACTCTTTGCGACCCCATGGACTGCAGCCTACCAGGCTTCTCCATCCATGGGATTTTCCAGGCAAGAGTACTGGAGTGGGGTGCCATTGTCCCTACTATGTCCCCTCAAAATTTGTGTATTGAAACCTAATTCCCAAGGTGATGGTAGTAGAAGGTAGGACCTTTGAGAGGTGGTTAGGTCATTAGGTTAAAGCCCTAAGGAATGAGTCTCTTATAGAAGAGACCCAAGAGAGCTCCCTTACTTCTGTGAGGACCGTTAGGCCAGTATAACCTTTCTAGCATGCCATATATGTGTATACATATCAAATACCAGTCTTTTCAGCAATGAAAAAGTATCTCTAACATATTTATTAACATCCTCTGGCTATAGATTTAGATAATGACATTTGTAGTGCTTAAACTTCTCTGGAATGTGAGTTCAAATGCTAACTAACCACCTCTAAGGATTAATCTAAGGATTAATTAATCTAAGGATTAGCTTTAAGGATAAAGTTCATTCATACATGTTTACACATTTACACCACACTGTTTACACCATACAGACAATATGTGGGCATGTATTGTCTAAACCCTAACGTTCTGAGTACAAGCTGCCCCAGTCCTTGTCTTCCAGTGCTCCAGGGGCAGGCTCTGTCCCTGGATGCTGGGTGGGTGGATCAGTTTAATTCTGATTGGGAAGCTCCCTTGTTGGCATATGAAAGTGAAAAGAAATGAAATTCGCACACTTGTGTCCCGACTCCTTGCAATTCCATGGACCGCAGCCTGTCCTCGTCTATCCATGAAATTCTTCAGGCAAGAGTATTGGAGTGGGTTGCCATTTCTTTCTCCCAGGGATCTTCCCAAGCCGGGGATCGAACCCAGGTCTCCTGCATTGCAGGCAGATTCTTTACCACCTGAGCCACTACGTTCTCCAGTATCAGCTCTCAAGGGTGAAGTTAACATTTTTCTCTCTACCTGCCAACTTCTTTGTTTTATCTTTGTAAGTTATTCATATTTCAGGTTGGCCAGAGTTATCTATCGGGTACTTTCAAACACCCCAGCTGCAAACTGGCATGCTCCTGGCCCTTCTGAAAGGTCTTCCAAGAATCCTCTTGACAGACCTTGGAACTCTTGCCTGTTGATCTTCTCCCACTTACACCATGCTTCAAAGCAGCCTTTGACTCCACATATCCGTATCCCCAGCATCTAACACACAACCTGGTACACGGTAGGTGCTCAGTGAATGTTTGTTTAATGATGAGTCATTGATAGCAGGACATGCTTTTTGAGGGGCTTTTTAGGAGTGTTGGTCAATAGCTCATTAAAAACCTGCTTGAAATGACTGAGATAAGCAACCTTAGATGACTCGCACAAACACAAAGAATTTCCTAGAAACAATGTTTCTTTTTTCTTTTACCATATGTTCCTGTTTTTGTCTTTTCCATTACTCATTGAAAATAGCAACTACACTTTGCTGTCCACCTGAAACTATCACAACATTGTTAACTGGCTATACTCCAATACAAAATAAAGTGTAATTTTAAAAAAAAAGTGGAAAAAATAGAACTAAAAAACAGAAAGAAGCAACTATAGAATTCTCTGGTGGTCCAGTGGTTAAGACTCAGGAACATGTGTTCATATATACGTGTATATATATATGTATATATGTATGTGTGTATATATATGAGCTTCCCTGGTGGCACAGACAGTAGACTCTGCCTTGAAAACATATTCATTTCATTTAATGCTAGTTTATCCAGAGGCTAATCTAACAAATTAATTGATTGCCTATGTTTTGAGGTCATCTTATGGCCTACTGTGAGTTCTATTAAATAAAAAAGAAACAACAAAGTCCTACTGTATAGCACAGGGAACTACATTCAATATTTACCCTGTGTTAAACCATAATGGAAAAGAATATAGAAAAGAATGTCTATATGTATATAACTGAGTCACTTTGTTGTAAAGCAGAGATTGGCACAACATTGTAGATCAACTGCACTTCAACAAAAAAATTAAATATAAAATTTAAGTAAATAACAGAGGAAAAGCTCCATGGGAGGTACTGAATAAATGTTTACTGAGTTAAGTAATTATTGTAAAATCTTTTAAAATGATGGCAATAGAGACATGTTTTTTTCAGTATTATATGTAAGTAGCTGATCATGCATAGTTCAGTGCAACCTCTAAAACCATTGGCCGACATTTTTGTCCTACCTGTGAATTTAATTTATCTGTGTTATTCATCATTCTTAGCTAAAGCATAAATTCCTTTTTTAAGATACTAAGTTTGAGATACCAGAAGTTCCAAAATCTGACACCACTTAGTTGTGTGGCCTTGAATAAAGTGTTCTACTTCTCTGCACCTTGATTTCAGTTTCCCCTACTGTCAAATGTAGATACTGGAGTGTGAAGTCAACCGTTTATTCAGTTATACCCAGGACCTAAACTAGGATGAGGCAAGTGAACTGCTCACCTTGGGAGAAAAATTTAAGGCAGGTTGGGTGGGGTTGCCAAAAAACCTCAATAATCAAGAAAAGTAGTATTTCAATGCAGTATTTTTAAAAAATCAAAGTTAACACAAAAGATGTATTATGACCAAAATATCAGCATTTTAAAGATGAGGTCACTGTTGCTGATTTTTCCTTTGGCCTCTGACTCCAGTGTGGTTTAGCATGGCACTGTAACTTATCTGGATTTTTATTTTTCTTTCCTTCTCTCTCTTTTTTTTTTTTTGCCATGGTGCACAGCTCAGGGGATCTTAGTTCCCTGACCAGGGGCCAAACTTGTGCCCCCTGGAACGGAAGGGTAGAGTCTTAACCACTGGATCACCAGGGGAGTCCCTGAGTTTTCAATAAACATTTCATTAAACCATCATTCATCTTATTGGCCTCTTAAATTTTGCACTGGGATTGAGTCCCGGTCCTGTTACATACATTTAATGAATGCCTGCCATTTACTGAGCACTGTTCGGACATAGCAGCCCTTGCTTTCAAGGCGCTCACAACTTTATTAGGAAAAACAGGAGAGTCAGCAGAGAATAAGTAGGATAATGGGAGATGTTTTTGGACAGAGTTAAGCAATGGAAGGAATGATATCAGATGAGCCCATGTGGACTAGAAAACATAGCATTTCATCCCGAGGTGGTATGTATCACAGAGCGGTGATGAATGCAGGCTGAAGATGGAGGCCCTGGGGTCAAGCCCTACCTCTTCCAATTCTAATTGGTTGTGTAATCTTGTGCAGTGTATCCTTTTAACTTCCCTGCACTTCTGTTTCTTTCTTCATTAGTAAAAGTCAGAAGAATAATTACATCAACTTAAGAGGGTTGTGAGGGTGACTTGAGCTCAAATAGTGAGCCCTGAGAATAGAGCCAGAACTTAGGAAAAATTGTTAAATGTTACTTTTAACGAGAAAACACTCATTTTGAGCAAGGAGAAGCTCTATTAGATAAAATTAAACCCAGCTCTTTTCTAGGCAAGCTGCTAAGAGTTGTGGTGATTTTTATCTTTCCCTGACTTGTCACTCTGTGTCCCAAACCACTTTCCCTTAGTTCCAGTTGAGCAGGAAAAGCTGTTTCATCTTTGGCAGTTCTTCCAAATTCAGTAGACTGTGACTGGTCATTTAGAAAGTTAATGAACAATTGATGGCTCATGTACAAATGTACAAAACCTCATCATTTTTTCTCGCAACCTTTGATATAAACAAGTGGACACCATGATGTTAACCCTTAGAATGTACATGGAGTCTCTTATTCACCATGTTTTAGAGGGAGACTGATATGAGCCCTTGGAGTGGCTAGAAGCAACCTTCCAGTACTTTACAAAATCTTGTGAATAGGAGCACAGGGCTGAACTGGGAAGAGCACTTTTGCTTTTACTGGACTGAAGGAGTAGAAATTTTGCTTTTTCAGCTCAACAAGATTCCACCACCTTAGTTTGAATCAATTGGATATATGGAGAGGGTCTAAGAGGGTTATGGAAGAAAGGGAAGAGGAACTAAAAGGCTCTTGATGAAAGTGAAAGAGGAGAGTGAAAAAGCTGGCTTAAAGCTCAACATTCAGAAAACGAAGATCATGGCATCTGGTCCCATCACTTCATGGGAAATAGATGGAGAAACAGTGGAAACAGTGTCAGACTTTATTTATTTGGGCTCCAAAATCACTGCAGATGGTGACTGCAGCCATGAAATTATAAGATGCTTACTCCTTGGAAGGAAAGTTATGACCAACCTAGACAGCATATTCAAAAGCAGAGACATTACTTTGCCAACAAAGGTCCGTCTAATCAAGGCTATAGTTTTTCCAGTGGTCATGTATGGATGTGAGAGTTGGACTGTGAAGAAAGCTGAGCACTGAAGAATTGATGCTTTTGAACTGTGGTGTTGGAGAAGACTCTTGAGAGTCCCTTGGACTGCAAGGAGATCCAACCAGTCCATTCTAAAGGAGATCAGCCCTGGGATTACTTTGGAAGGAATGATGCTAAAGCTGAAACTCCAGTACTTTGGCCACCTCCTGCGAAGAGTTGACTCATTGGAAAGACTCTGATGCTGGAAGGGATTGGAAGCAGGAGGAAAATGGGAAGACAGGATGAGATGGCTGGATGGCATCACTGACTCGATGGATGTGAGTTTGAGTGAACTCCGGGAGTTGGTGATGGACAGGGAGGCCTGGCGTGCTTCAATTCATGGGGTCTCAAAGAGCTGGACACAACTGAGCGACTGAACTGAACGGAACTGAACTAAGAGGCTACCATCTCTGCTCCCCTAATTTACTCCTGTAACTCTGTCAGCTCTGATGTTGTAAAAAAGAAAGAAAGAAAGAAAGAAAGAAAGAAAGAAAAAGGCCCACTATTTATAAAGTACTCCTCAGTTTTGCAAATTGTCTCAAAATTTAAACATGGACTAAGTGATAGATGGTATTTATGAATTGTTCATTATTTTCTTAACTGTAATATTAGCACTGTGGTCATATGAGGAAAACAAAGGAAAACATTTTCCTTCCTTCTGTCCTTCCTTTGAGACGCATATTAAAGGAAAAAGGACATAATATCTGAGATTTGCTTTACAGAAAACTTGAAACCCCTCAAAAAAAGTTTGGGGGGTACCTGATCAAACAAGAATGTCAGGGCATTGGTTGTTGGGTCTGAGTAAGTCTGGAGTAGTTACTTGTAGTCTCTGCTTTTACGTAATTTGGAAATTTTCCCAACAACAAAACAGGTTTTGGGAAGTTCCCTAGTAGTCCAGTGGTTAAGTCTTTGTACCTCTATTGCAGAGGTTTCAGGTTTGTTCATTGGTTGGGAAACTAAGATCCCGCAGGCCATGCAGGGAGTCCAGAAAGAAAAAAAAAACATGATTTTCTATTTTTAGGCACTGTTTCTCAATCTTGCCTTGGCACCCCCACCTGAGCAATAGGCTGGCATTATCCCTTCCCCAATCCTGTAAAGTGGTTTCTCTACCAGTGTGCAGGTGTGGATTGCAGGTGCAGTTGAAATAGAGACCCTCTCAGCCCTTGGAGCAGTCATAGGACCTAAGGCAGAGGGTGGGGCTCTTGGAGCAGTCAGAATTTCTGCCCTGGTAGCCTGGGGCCATAAGTAGCCTCAACCTGATAATCACTGTCTTTGAGCCAAGGGGTGAAAAAACACTGACTCAAGACTGTTCCTGTTAAAAAGTAAATATTCCTTGGGAGGAGTTGACTCAGCAAGCTATCACCAACTCTTAACAAGTCAAATGCTTCAGCTATCAACTCTCCTGATCCTGACAGCTGAGTGACACCTCCCCTGGATAATGGGTGAGTTTTGGACTATGGCCAAGATTGAGTGGGATAAGACCCTGGGAAAACCAATGAGCTGAGCTCCGGAATGAAGTTGGCCTGAGGGGAAATGGGAAGGAAAGATGCTGAGCAGTTAGAGCTCGGTGGTGGTGGTATTGGGAAGAATTGTGGGCAGAGGTGTCCCAGGGAACCCCAGAAGGAAGAAGTCACATACTCTGATTCATCTCAGAACAGAGCTCCTTCTAGGCTACTTCATAGTGGTGTCATGTAATAGTTCCACATGGAGAAGTAGCTGACCAACAACTTCCCAGGTCTTTTACCCCCCCCCCCATCCAGTTTTATGTACACCTGAAATTTTACCAAGTAGTGAAAGGCCTGTGCTCAGGGGAATTCTTCAGTTCAGTTCAGTCATTCAGTTGTGTCCGACTCTTTGTGACACCATGGACTGCAGCACACCAGGCTTTCCTGTCCATCACCAACTCCCGGAGCTACTCAAACTCATGTCCATTGAGTCGGTGATGCCATACAACCATCTCACCCACTGTTGTCCCCTTCTCCTACCACCTTTAATCTTTACCAGCATCAGGGTCTTTTCCAATGAATTAGTTCTTTGCATCAGGTGGCCAAAGTATTGAAGCTTCAGCTTCAGCATCAGTCCTTCCAATGAATATTCAGGACTGATTTCCTTAAGATGGACTGCTTGGATCTCCTTGCAGTCCAAGGGACTCTCAACAGTCTTATCCAAAACCACAGTTCAAAAGCATCAATTCTTTGGTGCTCAGCTTTCTTTATGTTCCAATTCTCACATCCATACATGACTACTGGAAAAACCATAGCTTTGACTAGACAGACCTTTGTTGACAAACTAATGTCTCTGTTTTCAGGTTGCTGTGTAGGTTGGTCATAGCTTTTCTTCCAAGGAGCAAGCATCTTTTAATTTCATGGCCACAGTCACCATCTGCAGTGATTCTGGAGCCCCTCAAAATAAAGTCTCTCAACAGTTTCCATTGTTTCCCCATCTATTTGCCATGAAGTGATGGGACTGGATGCCATCATCTTAATTTTCTGAATGTTGAGTTTTAAGCCTGCTTTTTCACTCTCCTCTTTCACTTTCAACAAGAAGCTCTTTAGTTCTTCTTCGCTTTCTGCCATAAGGTTGGTGTCACCTGCATATCTCATCAAATGCTCCAAGTGAGTTTTTATCCTTTTGTTTTCATTTGGGTTCCCTCAGAAGCAGAAACTGAAACACTATTGTTGGGGGAGTAGGGGTGGGAATCACACCAGCCCTGGACTGATTTCCTTTGGAGATTTTTTTTTTAATATAAGAAATGAATACACTTCCAGCTTATTTAAGGCCCAATTATTCTGGATTTTGATAACTTACAACCAAAGTTCAGTTCAGTTCAGTTCAGTCGCTCAGTCATGTCCAACTCTTTGCGACCCCATGAACCACACCACACCAGGCCTCCCTGTGCATAACCAACTCCTGGAGTCCACCCAAACCAAACTTTATCCCAACGAATTCAGAATCCTATCAAGGCTGGGAAGATCTGCAGGATAAGTTCAACTCAAAGGCTACAGCAAACACTTTGAGGTGAGCCAGGGAAGCTAAGGTCTTTCCAAACCAAAGAGGCAGGAATGAAGTCAACAAAGATTCAGGGGCTGCAATGAGACCAAATGAGCCAACAGAATGTTGGGGAGAGAGCTGGAAGTCCCTTCTATACCTAGACTGTGGTGCTTAAAGGTAGAGAGCACAGAAAAGAGAAGATTAGAAGTTAGGATGGCTAAGACTTTGTGATCAATTAGGCATCAGGGGTGAGGAGAGGGAAGAGCGAGGGAAAGATGGTCCCAGGTCTGTGGCTTGGGAAACTGGATAGATGGTGCTGCTATTTTGAGCGAGGGCACTCAGGGGAGAGAGAGATTTAGAGAGATGATCAGATTTGGAGAGGTGAGTTTTGGACCCATTGGGGTTAAGGTGCTCATGGGAGATCCGAGTGGAGATATTTTTAAGCTGCTGGATGTGGACTCCACAAGGAGAGCAGGGCTAGAAATATTCATCTAGACCAGTCAGTCTATAGATGGGCTTCACGGCAAGGATATGTTGAGGACGGTGAGGAAATTGTGTGGGATGAGAAGACAACAGTTGGCTTGTTACCAGCATCTAAGCACAGGCAAAAAGGCCAAGCAACCTATGAAGAAGGAAGGGAGTAAGCGGCAAGAGAAGAGGGCAGAAAAGTAGTGGGGTGGTGTATTCCAGTATCCAAGTGAAGGAGGAGTTTCAAGAGGGGTCATCAGCAATGTGAAATAACAAACAGAAATGTCTAATAGATTTTTCTTCCGAAGATGGCAGAGGAGTAGGATGGGGAGAACACTTTCTCCCCCACAAATTCATCAAAAGAACATTTAAACGCCGAGTAAATTCCACAAAACAACTTCTGAATGCTGGCAGAGGACATCAGACACCCAGAAAAGCGACCCAAGTCTTCGAAAGGAGGTAGGAAAAAATATAAAAGACAAAAAAAGGGACAAAAGAGGGAGGGACGGAGTTCCGTCCTGGGAAGGGAGTCTTAAAAAGAGAGAAGTTTCCAAACACCAGGAAACCTTCTCACTGCCGAATCTGTGCGAGCCTTGGAAGCACAGAGGGCAACATAACAGGGAGGAAAAATAAATAAACAATTAAAACCCGCACATTGCGAGCCCTATGGTAACTCCCCCAGCAGAGAAGCAGCACAGATGCCTGCATCCGCCATTAGCCAGCGGGGGCTGGGCAGGGAGGCGAGGCATGGGCTGCTTCGCAAGAATCTGGCCTGAATACCCCGAGCGCTATCTGAGCGAAATAATTTGGGCTAGCAAACCAGACTGGGGGATATCTACCACACGAAAAGCCAGCCCTAATCTATGACACCGCCAGGCCCGCACACGGAACAAAGGACTGAACAGAGATAGCCGGTGGCAGACCATCCCCCTCCGGTGATAGGCAGCCAGAGCCGGAAGGGGACAATCGCAGCCCCAGAGAGACATTATCTATAAAACTGTAAGCAGGCTTCTTTGCTAACTAAAACTTCTTGGGGGTCTGGACGGTCAACATCTGCCTGAGAAGGTGTGCCAGTGCACACCTAGATAGCCAAGCGGCGGGGAGGCGGTAAGTCACAGCAATCACGCGCGCCAAACACCTCATCACCTGAGCTGCTCGGACCTGGGAAGGGCACAAAACGCAGGCCCAACCGAGAGTCTGCGCTTCTGAGGAGTACCCGAGTGCCTGAACCTGAGCGGCTTGGACCTGGGAAGTACAGGCAGCCCAGGGCCTGCCACGGATGGTTCCTGGTGGAACTACCTAGAGCCTGAGCAGCCTGGGCAGAGAGGCTACACGGGCCATGAACAGGGGGCAGACCCAGTGTGGCTGAGGCACTGCGAGGACAGGCCAGTGTTATTTGTTTGCAGCATCCCTCCCTACCTCCCCTCAGTGCGACTGAACAAGTGAGCCTAAAAAAAAAAAAAAAAAAGTGTCCTCCACCGTCCCCTTTGTGTCAGGGTGGAAACCAGACACTGAAGAGACCAGCAAACAGAAGAAGCTATAACAGAGGGAACCGCCTTGGAAGCTACAGGCAATAGATTAAAACCCTGTGGTTACTACCAACTACATAGGAAGGGGCCTATAGATCTTGAGAAACATAAGTCGGACCAAGGAACTAGCCAAAAATGAACTGAACCCACAATACTCACAACAAAACCGGAGAAAGTCCTAGCTATAGTTTTACTATTTGTATGATCATTCTTGCTTTCTTTTTTTTTTTTTAATTATTTTTTTAAAAAAACTTAAGTCCTCTATTATTCCTTTAATTTCCACTTTTATAACCGATTACTTTGCCAAAAAAACCCTATTTTTTTAAAAGCAAACTTCATATATATATTTTTTTTATAATTTTTTTGACCTTTTTTTCCCCTTCTTTTCTTTAACATTGTATTTTTGAAATTCCAAACTCTACTCTAGATTTTTAATTTTAGCTTTTTGGTATTTGTTATCAATTTTGTACCTATAGTTTTTTTTTTTATTATTTCTGTGACCATTTTTTCTTTTTTCTTTTTCTTTTTCTCTGTTTATTTCTCTTCTTTTAAATACCATTGTATATATGAAATTCCAAACTCTACTCTAGATTTTTAATTTATGCTTTTTGGTATTTGTTATCAATTTTGTACCAGGATTTTTTTTTTATAATTTATGTGACTTTGTTTGTTCTTGTTTGTTTTTTTTTCCTCTCTTTTTCTTTTTCTTCTTCTTTTTTTAACATTGTATTTTTGAAATTCCAAACTCTACTCTAGATTTTTAATTTTTGCTCTTTGGTATTAGTTATCAATTTTGTACCTATATTTTCTTTATAATTTTCACGACCTTCTTTGTTTTTGTTTGTTTGTTTTTTCTCTCTTTCTTTTCTTTCTTCTTTTCTTTAACAGCGTATTTTTGAAATTCCAAACTCTACTCTAGATTTTTAATTTTTGCTTTTATGTATTTCTTCCCAATTTTGTACCTTTAAGAACACAATATTCAGTACCCATTTTTCACTAGGGAGCGACATTACTGGCTTGACTGCTCTCTCTCCCTTTGGACTCTCCTTTTTCTCCACCAGGTCGCCTGTGTCTCCTCCCTAACCCCTCTCTACTCTACCCAACTCTGTGAATTTCTGTGTGTTCCAGACGGTGGAGAACACTTAGGGAACTGATTACTGGCTGGATCTGTCTCCCTCATTTTGATTCCCCCCATTTGTCCTCCTGGCCACCTCTGCCACCTTCCTCCTTCTTCTCTTCTCTGTATAACTCTGTGAACAACTCTGAGCAGTCCAGTTGTGGAGTGCACATAAGGAAGAGATTACTGAATAGCCCACTCTCTCCTCTATTGATTCCACCTCATCTCATTCGGGTCACCTCTAACACCCTCCTCACTCTTCTCTTCTCCATATAACGCTGTAAACCTCTCTGGGTGAAACAAGTTTCAGGGCAAGACATACCAAGCAAATTCTCCAGCAGCAAGGAACACAGCCCTGAGCTCCAAGATACAGGCAGCCCAAAGTCACCCCAAAACCATAGACATCCCATAACTCATTACTGGGCATTTCATTGCACTCCAGAGAGAAGAAATATAGCTCCACCCACCAGAACACCAACATAAGCTTCCCTAACCAAGAAACCTTGACAAGCCACCTGTACAAACCCACACAGAGCGAGGAAATGCCACAATAAAGAGAACTCCACTAACTGCCAGAATACAGAAAGGACACCCCAAACTCAGCAATTTAAACAAGATGAAGAGACAGAGGAATACCCAGCAGATAAAGGAACAGGATAAATGCCCACCAAACCAAACATAAGAGGAAGAGAGAGGGAATCTACCTGATAAAGAATTCCAAATAATGATAGTGAAATTGATCCAAAATCTTGAAATCAAAATGGAATCACAGATAAATAGCCTGGAGACAAGGACTGAGAAGATGCAAGAAACGTTTAACAAGCACCTAGAAGAAATAAAAGAGAGTCAATATAAAATGAATAATGCAATAAATGAAATTAAAAACACTCTGGAGGCAACAAATAGTAGAATATCAGAGGCAGAAGATAGGATTAGTGAATTAGAAGATAGAATGGTAGAAATAAATGAATCAGAGAGGATAAAAGAAAAACGAATTAAAAGAAATGAGGACAATCTCAGAGACCTCCAGGACAATATTAAAGGCTACAACATTCAAATCATCGGGGTCCCAGAAGAAGAAGACAAAAAGAAAGACCATGAGAAAATACTTGAGGAGATAATAGTTGAAAACTTCCCTAAAATGGGGAAGGAAATAATCACCCAAGTTCAAGAAACCCAGAGAGTCCCAAACAGGATAAACCCAAGGCGAAACACCCCAAGACACATATTAATCAAATTAACAAAGATCAAACACAAAGAACAAATATTAAAAGCAGCAAGGGAAAAACAACAAATAACACACAAGGGAATTCCCATAAGGATAACAGCTGATCTTTCAACAGAAACTCTTCAAGCCAGGAGGGAATGGTAAGACATACTTAAAGCGATGAAAGAAAATAACCTACAGCCCAGATTATTGTACCCAGCAAGGATCTCACTCAAATATGAAGAAGAAATCAAAAGCTTCTCAGACAAGCAAAAGTTGAGAGAATTCAGCACCACCAAACCAGCTCTACAACAAATAACTAAAGGATATTCTCTAGACAGGAAACACAAAAATGGTGTATAAACTCCAACCCAAAACAATAAAGTAAATGGCAATGGGATCATACTTATCAGTAATTACCTTAAACGTAAATGGGTTGAATGCCCCAACCAAAAGACAAAGACTGGCTGAATGGATACAAAAACAAGACCCCTACATATGTTGTCTACAAGAGACCCACCTCAAAACAGGGGACACATACAGACTGAAAGTGAAGGGCTGGAAAAAGATTTTCCATGCAAATAGGGACCAAAAGAAAGCAGGAGTAGCAATACTTATATCAGATAAAATAGACGTTAAAACAAAGGCTGTGAAAAGAGACAAAGATGGTCACTACATAATGATCAAAGGATCAATCCAAGAAGAAGATATAACAATTATAAATATATATGCACTCAACACGGGAGTGCCACAATATGTAAGACAAATGCTAACAAGTATGAAAGGAGAAATAAACAATAACACAATAATAGTGGGAGACTTTAAGACTCCACTCACACCTATGGATAGATTAACTAAACAGAAAATTAACAAGGAAACACAAACGTTAAATGATACAATAGACCAGTTAGACCTAATTGATAGCTATAGGACATTTCATCCCAAAACAATGAATTTCACCTTTTCCTCAAGCGCACATGGAACCTTCTCCAGGATAGATCACATCCTGGGCCATAAATCTAGCCTTGGTAAATTCAAAAAAATAGAAATCGTTCCAAGCATCTTTTCTGACCACAATGCAGTAAGATTAGATCTCAATTACAGGAGAAAAAGTATTAAAAATTCCAACATATGGAGGCTGAACAACATGTGGCTGAATAACCAACAAATCACAGAAGAAATCTAAAAAGAAATTAAAATTTGCATAGAAACTAATGAAAATGAAAACACAACAACCCAAAACCTGTGGGACACTTTAAAAGCAGTCCTAAGGGGAAAGTTCATAGCAATACAGGCATACCTCAAGAAACAAGAAAAAAGTCAAATAAATAACCTAACCCTACACCTAAAGCAACTAGAAAAGGAAGAAATGAAGAACCCCAGGGTTAGTAGAAGGAAAGAAATCTTAAAAATTAGGGCAGAAATAAATGCAAAAGAAACAAAAGAGACCGTAGCAAAAATCAACAAAGCCAAAAGCTGGTTCTTTGAAAGGACAAATAAAATTGAAAAACCATTAGCCAGACTCATCAAGAAACAAAGGGAGAAAAATCAAATCAATAAAATTAGAAATGAAAATGGAGAGATCACAAGAGACAACACAGAAATACAAAGGATCATAAGAGACTACTATCAACAATTATATGCCAATAAAATGGAAAACGTGGAAGAAATGGACAAATTCTTAGAAAAGTACAACTTTCCAAAACTGGACCAGGAAGAAATAGAAAATCTTAACAGACCCATCACAAGCACGGAAATTGAAACTGTAATCAAAAATCTTCCAGCAAACAAAAGCCCAGGTCCAGACGGCTTCACAGCTGAATTCTACCAAAAATTGAGAGAAGAGCTAACACCTATCCTGCTCAAACTCTTCCAGAAAATTGCAGAGGAAGGTAAACTTCCAAACTCATTCTATGAGGCCACCATCACCCTAATATCAAAACCAGGCAAAGATCCCACAAAAAAAGAAAACTACAGGCCAATATCACTGATGAACATAGATGCAAAAATCCTTAACAAAATTCTAGCAATCAGAATCCAACAACACATTAAAAAGATCATACACCATGACCAAGTGGGCTTTATCCCAGGGATGCAAGGATTCTTCAATATCCGCAAACCAATCAATGTAATACACCACATTAACAAACTGAAAAATAAAAACCATATGATTATCTCAATAGATGCAGAGAAAGCCTTTGACAAAATTCAACATCCATTTATGATAAGAACTCTCCAGAAAGCAGGAATAGAAGGAACATACCTCAACATAATAAAAGCCATATATGACAAACACACAGCAAACATTATCCTCAATGGTGAAAGAGTTAAAGCATTTCCTCTAAAGTCAGGAACAAGACAAGGGTGCCCACATTCACCATTACTATTCAACATAGTTTTGGAAGTTTTGGCCACAGCAATCAGAGCAGAAAAAGAAATAAAAGGAATCCAAATTGGAAAAGAAGAAGTAAAACTCTCACTGTTTGCAGATGACATGATCCTCTACATAGAAAACCCTAAAGACTCCACCAGAAAATTCCTAGAACTAATCAATGATTATAGTAAAGTTGCAGGATATAAAATCAACACACAGAAATCGCTTGCATTCCTATACACTAATAATGAGAAAACTGAAAGAGAAATTAAGGAAACAATTCCATACACCATTGCAACGGAAAGAATAAAATACTTAGGAATATATGTACCTAAAGAAACTAAAGACCTATACATAGAAAACTATAAACACTGGTGAAAGAAATCAACGAGGACACTAATAGATGGAGAAATATACCATGTTCATGGAGTGGAAGAATCAATATAGTGAAAATGAGTATACTACCCAAAGCAATTTATAGATTCAATGCAATCCCTATCAAGCTACCAACAGTATTCTTCACAGAGCTAGAACAAATAATTTCACAATTTGTATGGAAATACAAAAAACCTCGAATAGCCAAAGCTATCTTGAGAAAGAAGAATGGAACTGGAGGAATCTACCTACCTGACTTCAGGCTCTATTACAAAGCCACAGTTATCAAGACAGTATGGTACTGGCACAAAGACAGAAATATTGATCAATGGAACAAAATAGAAAGCCCAGAGATAAATCCATGCACATATGGACACCTTATCTTTGACAAAGGAGGCAAGAATATACAATGGATTAAAGATAATCTCTTTAACAAGTGGTGCTGGGAAAACTGGTCAACCACTTGTAAAATAATGAACCTAGACCACTTTCTTACACCATACACAAAAATAAATTCAAAATGGATTAAAGATCTCAACATAAGACCAGAAACTATAAAACTCCTAGAGGAGAACATAGGCAAAACAGTCTCCGACATACATCACAGCATGATCCTCTATGATCCACTTCCCAGAATATTGGAAATAAAAGCAAAAATAAACAAATGGGACCTAATTAAACTTAAAAGCTTTTGTACAACAAAGGAAACTATTAGCAAGGTGAAAAGGCAGCCTTCAGAATGGGAGAAAATAATAACAAGTGAAGCAACTGACAAACAACTAATCTCAAAAATATACAAGCAACTCCTACAGCTCAACTCCAGAAAAATAAACGACCCAATCAAAAACTGGGCCAAAGAACTAAATAGACATTTCTCCAAAGAAGACATACAGATGGCTAACAAACACATGAAAAGATGCTCAACATCACTCATTATCAGAGAAATGCAAATCAAAACCACTATGAGGTACCATTTCACGCCATTCAGAATGGCTGCGATCCAAAAGTCTACAAGCAATAAATGCTGGAGAGGGTGTGGAGAAAAGGGAACTCTCTTACACTGTTGGTGGGAATGCAAACTAGTACAGCCACTATGGAGAACAGTGTGGAGATTCCTTAAAAAACTGGAAACAGGACTGCCTTATGATCCAGCAATCCCACTGCTGGGCATACACACTGAGGAAACCAGAAGGGAAAGAGACACGTGTACCCCAATGTTCATCGCAGCACTGTTTATAATAGCCAGGACATGGAAGCAACCTAGATGTCCATCAGCAGATGAATGGATAAGAAAGCTGTGGTACATATATACAATGCAGTATTACTCAGCCATTAAAAAGAGTACATTTGAATCAGTTCTAATGAGATGGGTGAAACTGGAACCTATTATACAGAGTGAACTAAGCCAGAAAGAAAAACACCAATACAGTATACTAATGCATATATATGGAATTTAGAAAGATGGTAACAATAACCCTGTGTACGAGACAGCAAAAGAGACACTGATGTATAGATCAGTCTTATGGACTCTGTGGGAGAGGGAGAGGGAGAGGTTGGGGAGATTTGGGAGAATGGCATTGAAACATGTATAATGTCATGTATGAAACGAGTTGCCAGTCCAGGTTCGATGCACGATACTGGATGCTTGGGGCTGGTGCACTGGGAGGACCCAGAGGGAGGCTATGGGGAGGGAGGAGGGAGGAGGGTTCAGGATGGGGAACACAGGTATACCTGTGGCGATTCATTTCGATATTTGGCAAAACTAATACAATATTGTAAAGTTTAAAAATAAAATAAAATTAAAAAAAAAAGAAATGTCTAATAAATGCTGTCGGTGCCAAGCCTGCATTTCCTCAGCTCTTACCAGTGTATGCAGCCAGGTTTCCAACTGCCAGAACCAGCATCTCTTTGATTCTGGTCTTTCTCTGGTTTCTAGAACCTGCTCTGTCCATCGACTTGGAGGGCTGGAAATGCCAGGGAATTAAGGCATACCACTTCCCCTCAAATAGCCATCAGCTGATGGTTGCTGGAAGCTGGTGTACAACTATTTCAGCTACCTTGCCCCTTGAGCAATGTAACTCTGAGATTCAGATTTTACACCACTTCCCAGAGTTCCCTGGAACAGGATTCAGTTCTGGTTGCACACCACACTGACTTGTTTAATAACACACTCTGTGTTGACTTTCTTCCCTTGCCTTCTCACTTCTTCACTCCTTTACCTATATTTCCTGGGATCTCCTTGCAAACAAACCACTTACACTCGAATTCTTGCCTCAGGTTTTACTTTTAGGGGAACTCAGATTATCTAGAAAGATAAGGCCTGGTTACCATCCATGGGAACGGGTTTCTGATAGCTAGCTCCATTGGTGACTTGAGTGAGAAAGTGGGGAATGGAAGGAGAGAGGCTTCATTTCAGGGAGATAAATAAGAGAGGAATGATGGAGCAGATACTTCAGAAGCAAAGTTATCAGGACTTACCCGGTGGTCCAGTCGTTAAGACTCTGCCTTCCAATGCAGGGAGGCTTTGGTTCAATTCCTGTTTGGGTAACTCAGGTCTTAAATACTGCAGACTGTGGCCAAAAATTAAAAAAAAAAAAAAAAGGCAAAGTTACCAACTGAAGAGACAGAATATTGACCTCACATTTTGGGTCAATAGGATTTAATCCCTCTTGCTAATCGCACCGTAACTACTGTGAGGGCTCACCTTTCTCCAACGATGCCCTGTCTTGGAGAAATGTGGTATTGCCTCTGGTGGAAGTTATTGGGCCTGCTCCCTCACCCTGATGTGGGCAGGTGACCTAGGCTAGACCATGGGACGCCCTCTCCCAAGTGTTTGAATCCTAAGTGATATAAGACTATGAAGACTAGTGAAAGGTCATTTATCACAGCACTCTGGTGCTAAACAGACTTTCCCAAGCATTTTAGTCTCAAAAAACCTTGCAACTAATTAACTTTTGCTCCAGGTTGCCAGTGGCAGTTTGTGCACCAAGAATCCTAATTAATAAAACAGGGCTAGAAGAAAGGATTTCACAGAATGAGAATGATTTGTTTCTACTCAGAATCTTTGCTTTTCTGAAAAATCTCTTTAATAATCTAAAGCTTGTTTTATTGCATTTTGCATCTTTCTCCCCCCCACACACCTCAGTTTTATTGAGCTATAATTGACCTGTAACCTTGTATGTGTTTAGGGCAGCAGTCCCCAACCTTTTTGGCACCAGGGACTGGTTTCATGGAAAAAAAAATTTCCATGGACCAGAGTGGGGGTGGGGAGATGGTTTCAGGATGATTCAAACACATACATTTATTGTGCACTTTATTTCTATTATTATTACATCAGTTCTACCTCATACTTCAGGCATTAGATGCTGGGGATTGGGGACCCTGGATTAAGGTGTACAATGTGATTTTGTACATGTAGATATTGTAAAATGATTACCACAGTAAGGTTAGATAAAAAACACCTATCACCTCTCATAGTTAACTTTTGTGTGTGTATGTTTGTTTGTGGTGAGAAACATTTAAGACTTACTCTTCTAGCAACTTTCTAGTATAGAATATAGTATTGTTAACTACAGTCAGCATGCTGTATGTCTCCCTATTTCTCCTCCTGCCACCCCTCTCCTAAAAGCTCCTGGCAACCACCATTCTACTCTCTGTTTCTCTGCAGTCAGCCTTTTTGTTAGATTCTACATGTAAGATCACACAGTACTTGTCTTTATCTGACTTATTTCACTTAGCGTAGTGCTGTCAAGGTTGTCACAAATGGCAGGATTTCCTACTCTTTTATGGCTAGTTCCTGTGGTCATATATGGATGTGAGAGTTGAACTGTGAAGAAGGCTGAGCGCCGAAGAATTGATGCTTTTGAACTGTGGTGTTGGAGAAGACTCTTGAGAGTCCCTTGGACTGCAAGGAGATCCAACCAGTCCATTCTGAAGGAGATCAGCCCTGGGATTTCTTTGGAAGGAATGATGCTAAAGCTGAAACTCCAGTACTTTGGCCACCTCATGCGAAGAGTTGACTCATTGGAAAAGACTCTGATGCTGGGAGGGATTGGGGGCAGGAGGAGAAGGGGACGCCAGAGGATGAGATGGCTGGATGGCATCACTGACTCGATGGACATGAGTCTGGGTGAACTCCGGGAGTTAGTGATGGACAGGGAGGCCTGGCGTGCTGTGACTCATGGGGTCGCAAAGAGTCGGACACGATTGAGCGACTGATCTGATCTGATTGTGTATACCTGGAGAAGGCAATGGCACCCCACTCCAGTACTCTTGCCTGGAAAATTCCATGGATGGAGGAGCCTGGTGGGCTGCAGTCCATAGGGTCGCTAAGATTCAGACAAGATTGAGTGACTTCACTTTCACTTTTCACTTTCATGCATTGGAGAAGGAAATGGCAACCCACTGCAGTGTTCTTGCCTGGAGAATCCAAGGACAGAGGAGCCTAGTGGGCTGCCATCTATGGGGTCCCAGAGTCGGACACGACTGAAGTGACTTAGCACCATTGTGTATACCACATCTTCTGTCTCCATTTATCTGTTGATGGACACTTAGGTTATTTCCATCTCTGTTTGTTGTGAATTACAATGCTGCAGTGAACATGGGGGTGAACATATATCTTCAAGATAGTGATTTAATTTCCTTTAGATATATAAATTCAGAAGTGGGATTGCTGGATCATTCAGTTCAGTCACTCAGTTGTGTCCAACTCTTTGTGACCCCATGGACTGCAGCACGCCAGGCTCCCCTGTCCATCACCAATTCCTGAAGCTTGCTCAAACTCATGTCCATTGAGTCAGTGAGGCTATCCAACCATCTCATCCTCTGTCGTCCCCTTCTCCTCCTGCCTTCGATCTTTCCCAGCATCAGGGTCTTTTCCAGTGAGTCAGTTCTTTGCATCAGGTGGCCAAAGTATTGGAGTTTCAGCTTCAGCATCAGTCCTTCCAATGAATATTCAGGACTGATTTCCTTTAGGATTGACTGGTTTGATCTCATAGGGTAGTTTTATTTTTAATTTTTTTGAGGAACCTGCATATTGTTTTCTATAGTGACTGAACCAATTTATATCTCTACCAACTGTGCACAAAGGTTACATTCTCTCTACATCATTCCCAACACTGTTTTCTCATGTCTTTTTGATAATAACCATCCTGTGTGAGATGATACCACATTGTGGTTTTGATTTGCATTTCCATGATGTTTAGTACATACTTTTCATGTACCTGAGAGGCCATATGTATATACTCTTTTGGAAAATGTCTATTCAGGGCCTTGGCCCATTTTAAAATTAAATTATTTTGGTTTTATGCTATTGAATTGCATGAGGTCTTTACATATTTTGGATATTAACCCCTTATCAGATATATGGTTTGCAAATGTTCTCTCAGTTCCATAGGTTGCCTTTTCCTATTGTTGATTGTTTCCTCTGCTGTAGAGAAGCTTTGTAGTTTGATGTATTTTTAAAAATTTGTTTATTCGATGTTTCTTTTTGCTTTTGTTGCTTATGCTTTTAGTGTTGTTTTTTTTTTCAGTAGCTCACTCCTTTATTGTTGAATAGTATTCCTTTGTTTGGATGTATCAAATTTGTATTTTTTTTTTTTTTTTACTTTACAATATTGTATTGGTTTTGCCATACATCAACATGCATCTGCCACGGGTGTACACATGTTTGCCATCCTGGACCTCCCTCCCACCTCCCTCCCCATACCATCCCTCTGGGTCATCCCAGTGCACCAGCCCCAAGCTTCCTGTATCCTGCATCAAACCTGGACTGGCGATTCATTTCTTATATGATATCCAAAAAGTTATTACCAAGACCCATGTCAAGGAGATTTTCCCCTGTTTTCTTCTAGGAGTTTTATGGTTTTGAAGAGGAAAAGTTAAACTTTTACATAACTGCCTTCTCCTTCTGCTTCTGTAACTTGGCTTGCCCCTTGCAAAGTCTAGATCATGTAGGTCACATAGTCTCAGAAAGTGGGGACTTGAAATACTAGGAACTAGAGTTTATTCTGCTCATCCTTGTCTTGCTCTTTGCAATTGCTCAGCCCCTGCAAACCTGCTTAATCATGACTGTCCAGGCCAGGCATCCCCCTCCCCATCTTGACTGCTATTCCTGAGACCAAAACCCCTTAGTTTAAACCAGCCTATTAACAGCTAGTGTTGCCCACTACAGTCTGTCTATAAAAACTCTGTAATCCCTTTGTTCAGGGTGTTAACTCCTCTGGGCCCGCCGGCATAACAAATCTGAGTTCTCCAACTCTCTGAGTGTGGTGCTTGGTTTCTCGAGTACTGGTTTCTGCAACAGTTTCAAGCCTTATATTTAAGTCTTTAATCCATTTCAAGTTAATGTTTGTAAGTGGTATAAGATATGGGTAGAGTTTCATTCTTTGGCATGTCAATGTCCAGTTTTCACAACATTTATTGAAGAACTACTCAGATTTTTTTTCCTGAAAACCTGTGTTCAATGTGGAAAGTTAAGAAAGTACAGGAAAGTATTCTGAAGAAGGGTGGAAAAACACCTTATAATTCCATTGCTCAAAGGCAAATACTATTGATTTAGTTGAGATGCTACCATGTATGCAATTTAGTATACAGTTTATGAAATATGGCATACTTCTTTTTTAAAAGTTAACATAACATACATCATTTCTTTATTTCAATAACAACTTCTAAAATACAATTTTAATGAGTCAGAATGTTGTCTTATGGATATAACATACATTTCTAAAATTTTTCCACCATCATTTAATATTCTGTCTCTCTCAAAACTCTTATCATAAAAAATAATTTCCGGAGCAACTTCTTTCATAAATCTTGGCCTGGCAGTTTTGATTCTGTCTTCAGGCTTGATTCCCAGAAGTGGAGTTACTGTTTCAAAAGGAATGAACATTTTAAAAACTCCGGAGAGATTGTGACAGAATGTCCAGATAATAAGATACCAATTTATATTTCCACCAGTGATCTTCATGGGATTTTCTTTTAATGGTTCATGTGACAGAAGCCAGCTATTTCATTTCTTTTTTCTTTGATTTGGATTGATTCAGCTTCCTTCCTTCTGAATTATCTTTGTACTAATATTTTTCTCAGGGATTTATATGAACTCTTTATTAAAACTATTAACCTGTTTCATTTCTGAAAACATGTCCTTGCTTCATTGTTTACCTTTTCAGCTGATTATGATACTTTTAGCTATTCAACCATTTACATTTTATACAGTTAAGCCCAGGAGACATTTTCCTTATGAAAATATCTTTGAGTTTTTCACTGTTTTAAACTTGTAAAGTCTTCCCTCAGCCCAATTTTTAATAAACATTCATTTTGGATAGTATGTCTTGAATTTTCTGTTAAGTAATATTTCCCACATGCTGTCTTTTGCCCACTTAAAAAAATTAGTTTATTTTTTATTGAAGGATAATTGCTTTACAGAATTTTGCTGTTTTCTGTCAAACCTCAACATGAATCAGCCATAGCTATACATATATCCCCTCCGTTTTGAACCTCCCTCCCATCTCCCTCCCCATCCCACCCCTCTAGGTTGATACAGAGCCCCTGTTTGAGTTTCCTGAGCCATACAGCAAATCCCCGTTTGTTGTTGGTTTTTTTCCTTAAACAGGGATTAGCGTCCCCCTCAAGGCCTAGACAGTAAAGAGTCCGTTTACAAAGTGGGAGAGCCAGGTTCGCTCCTGGGGAAGCATCTCCCGGAGAAGGGAATCGCTACCCACTGCAGTATTCTTGCCTGGAGAATTCCACAGACAGAGGTGCCTGGAGGGCTACAGTCCACAGGGGTCGCAAATAGTCTGAGCACGACTGAGTGGGTTCAGGACTCTATTTCACTCGACAGTAGAGTGAATGTTCTCTGTGTCAAATGCAGCACCCATATATCATTATCTTTAGCCGTCAAGAAAATCCTTATTCAAAAGAAATCAGACGCACAGTGTCGAGGAGGAGAAAACATGGAGTCAGGGGCCTGGGAACAAGGGACGGGAAGCTGGTTTCATGGGAGCTGTGGCAGGGACTCAGCATTCATTTGCATAACCAGAAGGCACTGCACGCAATACAGTTTCCATTTACTATTTCAATTTATTGTAGATTTCTTTTAAATGTAGTATTTCGAAGAATGACCCTTCATCCACTTTCGTGAAAAGATCTGCAGACACTTGACCCAGACTTGCCCTTGTCATGCCTCACCCTCACTAAGTAGGAGTAAGCATTCCCTTGTCCGTATGTGTACAGGCACAGTGGCGATATAGAAAGCCAACACCCCAATTTTTGGAGGTCTTATGAGAGAAACAAGGCCAACATTGTTGTATGCAAAAACAGACCTTGAGGAGTGAACGTTCTGAGGCAGGGTTTATTCCTGGGGTTTCTATACTTAACAGTTTTCTGTGTGTTTATCATTTGAAATCATGAGGTTAGGTTTCCGTCTTCTCAGAGGACACTCTCAGCCATGTCCAACTATTTTGTAACCCCGTGGACTGCAGCACTTCAGGTTTCTCCGTCTATCATCCACTCTCAGAGCTTACTCATACTCATGCCCTTCGAATCAATGGTGCTATCTAACCATCTCATTTTCTGTCGTCTCTTTCCTCCTCCAACCTTTAGTCCTTCCCAGCATCACAGTCTTTTCCAGTTAGTCCATTCTTTGCATCAGGTGGCCAAAGTATTGGAGTGTCAGTGTCAGCATCACTTCCTCCAATGAATATTCAGGACTGATATCCTTTAGGGTGCACTGGTTGGATCCCTTTGCTATCCAAGGGACTCTCAAGAGTCTTCTCCAAGACCATAGTCCAAACCCTGTGACTTTGGACTGTGATTTTTTCAATGATTTGGCCTTCAGCTTTCTTTATAGTCCAACTCTCACATCGGTACATGACTATTGGAAAAACCATAGCTATGACTGGATGGACCTTTGGTGGCAAAGGAATATCTCTGCTTTTTAATATGCTGTCTTGGTTGGTCCTAGCTTTTCTGCCAAGTAGCAAGCCTCTTTTAATTTCATGGCTGAGGTCACTGTCCTCTGTGATCATTGTACTTAGTTTTAATATAAGTTTAATATTATATCTGTTACAAGTTTGTCAGCAAGGAAATTACCTCGAGTGAAGAAACTTCTAAACAAACGTAAATGAGATATGAGCCTTTACATAAAATCTGTTAAGAATAATGATGCTTTAGTAATGTCTGTCTAAAATAGTCTCTCCAGATTGGGGTAGCCAACCCAATGTCCAAGGAGCTGTGGCTGCGCGGGCGCAGGAGGGCCTAGAGGAGCTATGCCATGTTGAAGGTCAGGAAGGGTGGCGGTGAGGAGCTACCCCTCATCCAAGGTAAGGAGCAATGGCTGTGCTTTGCTGGAGCAGCCGTGAAGAGATACCCCACGCCCAAGGTAAGAGAAACCCAAGTAAGATGGTAGGTGTTGCAAGAGGGCATCAGAGGGCAGACAAACTGAAGCCATACTCACAGAAAACTAGTAAATCTAATCACACTAGGACCACAGCCTTGTCTAACTCAATGAAACTAAGTCATGCCCGTGGGGCAACCCAAGATGGGCAGGTCATGGTGGAGAGATCTCACAGAATGTGGTCCACTGGAGAAGGGAATGGAAAACCACTTCAGTATTCTTGCCTTGAGAACCCCATGAACAGTATGAAAAGGTAAAATGATAGGATACCGAAAGAGAAACTCCCCAGGTCAGTAGGAGCCCAATATGCTACTGGAGATCAGTGGAGAAATAACTCCAGAAAGAATGAAGGGATGGAGCCAAAGCAAAAAGAATACCCAGCTGTGGATGTGACTGGTGATAGAAGCAAGGTCCAATGCTGTAAAGAGCAATATTGCATAGGAACCTGGAATGTCAGGTCCATGAATCAAGGCAAATTGGAAGTGGTCAAAGAAGAGGTGGCAAGAGTGAATATTGACATTCTAGGAATCAGCGAACTGAAATGGACTGGAATGGGTGAATTTAACTCAGATAACCATTACATCTACTATTGCGGGCAGGAATCCCTCAGAAGAAATGGAGTAGCCATCATGGTCAACAAAAGAGTCCAAAACGCAGTACTTGGATGCAATCTCAAAAATGACAGAATGATCTCTGTTCATTTCCAAGGCAAACCATTCAATATCACAGTAATCCAAGCCTGTGCCCCAACCAGTAACACTGAAGAAGCTGAAGTTGAGCAGTTCTATGAAGACCTACAAGACCTTTAAGAATTAACACCAATAAAAGATGTCCTTTTCATTATTCGGGACTGGAATGCCAAAGTAGGAAGTCAAGAAACACCTGGAATAACAGGCAAATTTGGCCTTGGAATACGGAATGAAGCAGGGCAAAGTCTAATAGAGTTTTGCCAAGAAAATGCACTGGTCATTACAAACACCCTCTTCCAACAACACAAGAGAAGACTCTATATATGGACACCACCAGATGGTCAACACCAAAATCAGATTGACTATATTCTTTGCAGCCAAAGATGGAGAAGCTCTATACAGTCAGCAAAAACAAGACCAGGAGCTGACTGTGGCTCAGACCATGGACTCTTTACTGCCAAATTCAGACTTATGTTGAAGAAAGTAGAGAAAACCACTAGACCATTCAGGTATGACTTAAATCAAATCCTTTATGATTATACAGTGGAAGTGAGAAATACATTTAAGGGCCTAGATCTGATAGACAGAGTGCCTGATGAACTGTGGAATGAGGTTCCTGACATCGTACAGGAGACAGGGATCAAGACCATCCCCATGGAAAAGAAATGCAAACAAGCAAAATGGCTGTCTGGGAGGCCTTACAAATAGCCGTGAAAAGAAGAGAAGTGAAAAGCAAAGGAGAAAAGGAAAGATATAAACATCTGAATGCAGAGTTCCAAAGAATACCAAGAAGAAATAAGAAAGCCTTCTTCAGCAATCTATGCAAAGAAATAGAGGAAAACAACAGAATGGGAAAGACTAGAGATCTCTTCAAGAAAATCAGAGATAAGAAAGGAACATTTCATGCAAAGATGGGCTCGATAAAGGACATAAATGGATGGACGTAGCAGAAGCAGAAGATATTAAGGAGAGATGGCAAGAATACACAGAAGAACTGTACATAAAAGATCTTCATGACCGAGATAATCATGATGGTGTGATCACTGACCTAGAGCCAGTCATCCTGGAATGTGAAGTCAAGTGGGCCTTAGAAAGCATCACTACGAACAAAGCTAGTGGAGGTGATAGAATTCCAGTTGAGCTATTCCAAATCCTGAAAGATGATGCTGTGAAAGTGCTACACTCAATATGCCAGCAAATTTGGAAAACTCAGCGGTGGCCACAGGACTGGAAAAGGTCAGTTTTCATTCCAATCCCAAAGAAAGGCAATGCCAAAGAATGCTCAAACTACCACACAATTGCACTCATCTCACACGCTAGTAAAGTAATGTTCAAAATTCTCCAAGCCAGACTTCAGCAATATGTGAACTGTGAACTTCCTGATGTTCAAGCTGGTTTTAGAAAAGGAAGAGGAACCAGAGATCAAATTGCCAACATCCACTGGATCATGGAAAAAGGAAGAGAGTTCCAGAAAAGCGTCTATTTCTGCTTTATTGACTATGCCAAAGCCTTTGACTGTGTGGATCACAATAAACTGTGGAACATTCTTCAAGAGATGAGAATACCAGACCACCTGAACTGCCTCTTGAGAAATTTGTATGCAGGTCAGGAAGCAACAGTTAGATCTGGACATGGAACAACAGACTGGTTCCAAATAGGAAAAGGAGTACGTCAAGGTTGTATATTGTCACCCTGCTTATTTAACTTATATGCAGAGTATATCATGAGAAATCCTGGACTCGAAGAAGCACAAGCTGGAATCAAAATTGCCAGGAGAAATGTCAATAACCTCAGATAGGCAGATGACACCACCCTTATGGCAGAAAGTGAAGAGGAACTAAAAAGCCTCTTGATGAAAGTGAAAGTGGAGACTGAAAAAATTGGCTTAAAGCTCAACATTCAGAAAACGAAGATCATGGCATCCGGTCCCATCACTTCATGGGAAATAGATGGGGAAACAGTGTCAGACTTTATTTTTCTGGGCTCCAAAATCACTGCAGATGGTGACTGTAGCCATGAAATTAAAAGATGCTTACTCCTTGCAAGGAAAGTTATGACCAACCTAGATAGCATATTCAAAAGCAGAGACATTACTTTGCCAACAAAGGCTCGTTTAGTCAAGGCTATGGTTTTTCCTGTGGTCATGTATGGATGTGAGAGTTGGACTGTGAAGGCTGAGTGCCAAAGTATTGATGCTTTTGAACTATGGTGTTGGAGAAGACTCTTGAGAGTCCCTTGGACTGCAAGGAGATCCAACCAGTCCATTCTGAAGGAGATCAGCCCTGGGATTTCTTTGGAAGGAATGATGCTAAAGCTGAAACTCCAGTACTTTGGCCACCTCATGCGAAGAGTTGACTCATTGGAAAAGACTCTGATGCTGGGAGGGATTGTGGGCAGGAGAGAAGGGGACGACAGAGGATGAGATGGCTGGATGGCATCACTGACTCGATGGACGTGAGTCTGGGTGAACTCCAGGAGTTGGTGATGGACAGGGAGGCCTAGCATGCTGTGATTCATGGGGTTGCAAAGAGTCGGACACGACTGAGCGACTGATCTGAACCTCTAAGGGTTGTTTGTGCTAAACTAAGTGTTGGAAGTCTATTACCTAGCTAAGTCATTTTCCAAATAACATAAGATTTTGAAACATTTACTACTGAACACTAATTTCCTCTTACAGAGAAACTATAGAGATTTGAGATTAAAAATGAATGATGTTTTGTGCCATCCTAAATGTTCTACGAAAACAAAGGTTTCAGAAATTATCACTGGTATTTATGCTCACCAATCCATAAAATGCTAATAGAAAAGTCAGTTCTTGGTAGCTTAAGGGGACTAGGGACTGTGTTTTTGGTAAAGAAGGTATGAGGAATGGAATTGCATTTTGTGAAGGGAAAAGGAAGTAAGCCTGACTTATAGGTGGCTTTTTAGGATGGAATAACAGTAATGGGTACAGAAAGTGATGAGGTTTGTGAAAAGTGAACCGTGAGGAAAGAGTTTTGTATATGGTTACGACTAAGTTTAAAATAAATTTAATTAAGTTTACCTTCTAAGTAAAGTAAAGTAGCTCAGTCGTGTCCAACTCTTTGCAATCCCATGGACTGTAGCCTACCAGGCTCCTCTGTCCATGGGATTTTCCAGGCAAGAGTACTGGAGTAGGTTGCCATTTCCTTCTTTTAAGTAAAGTAAGCTGGTGCAAAAACTTGAATTTAGCTTCTGTCTCTGTTAAGAGGACACCTTCTCTTCAGATACTGAACTGCCTTTGATAAAAGATTTAAGTCTCTTTATCTCTTAAAAGGTCTGCTCTGAAATCCTTTATTTTTATTTTGGCTAAGTAAATAGCCATTGTTTCACAATGACCTATGAGCCTATCTGATTAAGTGTTCTAATCCTTTTTGATATTTGTTGACAAAACTTCCTAAATCGTAGTAATAAAGAAGATTTCTACCTAACATTGGAATGCTTCATAGGGCCCCTGAAACATCCCAAAGAGAGATATTACACTAATTAGGTTCATTTTGTATCCAGAATTAGACGGGAAGTATTGTCAAGTGAGTAATAAGTTTTGGGATATATTGTATGGTAAATGTTCAGTTCAGTTCAGTCACTCAGTCGTGTCCGAATCTTTGCGACCCCATGGACTGCAGCATGCCAGGCCTCCCTGTCCATCACCAACTCCCAGAATTTACTCAAACTCACGTCCATTGAGTCGGTGATGACATCCAACCGTCTCATCCTCTGCCAACCCTTTCTCCCGCCTTCAATCTTTCCCAGTATCAGGGTCCTTTCCAATGAGTCAGTTCTTTGCATGAGGTGGCCAAAGCATTGGAGCTTCACCTTCAGCATCAGTCCTTCCATGAATATTCAGGACTGATTTCCTTAGGATGGACTAGTTGGATCTCCTGGCTGTCCAAGGGACACTCAAGAGTCCTCTCCAACACCACAGTTCAAAAGCATCCATCCTTTGGGCTTTTTAATATGCTGTCTAGGTTGGTCATGGTAAATGTTATTAATATAGTTAGCCTAGAAACTGTATGGAGTTCTTAAAATTCTGATATGTTTGGGTTAAATGTTATCAGTCATAATTCTAGTTACTATCTCAAAATATTGTTATAGGACTAATCAAGTTTCGCCTCTTCAAGAAGATTTATAGAAAGGACTTTTGGATAAATACCAGTTTCTGAACTGCATAAGGATTCTAATAGAAAACCTCAAGACTTCACAAAGGTTAACAAAAGACTGAATGAACTGGTGAGTATGCTTATAACTTTTATGGTTTCTATCTGAAAAATTACTAATTTGAATCTGTGTTTTCCAGGTGTAAGAAAAAAAAACAACCTTCCTCTCACACTAATTATGACAGTAATTTGGTAAAAATATATTTTAGGAAGAAATTGAAACATTTATCTTTTCTCTATATCTGAACCCTCCAGAGATTGGGAGCTCTTAGTTTCTAGTAACTTTATCAGATAAAAGTTCAGTCTGAGACTCTATTAAAGTCTCAGCAAAGCAAAAAATCTATGATCAATTATGGTTACATAAGTCATCAGGCCAAGTTTACTGAGACCAGACCAGTATTATAAACTGTTTTTAGTTCGGTTATATTTGGTAAAAATGACAGTGATTTTAGGGAGAAAAAGATGTTTCAATGAATGTTAAATTTCAGCTTGTTAATGGAGGTCTGTATCTACTAAGACTCATTTCCTGTATATTTCTTTGCTGTTAGGGTATATTAATGTAAAATTTAATTGAATTATTAAAGGACACTCTAGGGTTGTTTCTGAAGCTTATCTCAATAATCTGTCTTTTGGATGAAGCTCAGAGGCCTCACACATGATGTGCAATCAAGAAGAAGACATATTTTAAGGAACTGTCTCCAACCTGGAAGGACCTTTCTATCAGGTACTCTTCACTAGCTCATGCACAGTGAAACTGAAGGGAAATTGACTCTTGGGTTAACTCCCACTTCCAAAGGCCCCTAAGCTGGGCTGGTCTACAGAGGGGCCTGCTGACCTCAAACTCACCTTAAAACAAAGCTCAAACAGAGGAAATTATAATACATGAGGATGAGAAGAAAGCAACATCACAAGTAGACTGCTTGCCCAAGATGCTGATCTGACTTTTACAATCATTTGTAATGTTTTCTTGATTTCTTGGAACTAAGACTATCAATCACATGTTTTCTATCATGGACACGATTCTATGCTAGTTTAAAACTCAATCCAGTTGTTGGATTGTGGCCAAATACCTGTGCCTAGTACTTCTGGGTTACCTTGGTGGATTTCTGTTCCCTAGGGCTGATTGGATACCCCCTAGGGAATTTATTTTAGATGAGTGTTCAGTCTTGTTCTATCTATTCATGATATTACTAGATGAGATCCTCTCACATGGCCAATTAATAATACCTGCTCTGATGCTGTCCATAGATTTAAGTTTTCTCTTAGGGTCATTCAAACTCAAGCAGAGTGACAAGCTAAGTCTCAATAGAAAAATTTAACCTCTCATCTATTGCATGGAAAACTCTCATAATTATAGGGTGGATCTACATGGTTAATGGAAATGGTTAAATCATACTAAAAATGATCAACCTGGTAATTATGATACAAGGCTGGGTGCTTTATGAACTGTGCCTATTATTACTCTTAGAGAGAGTGATTGGTATGGAACTCAGTGGATTTGTGGCACTAATTTATGGCCTGACATCTACAGGAATGGATACAAAGGTGTAGCCTGGGATTCCCATGAATTTAAGGTCATACATGTTAACAAATTAGAGGTAACCCCAACCAATCTACCATTGGTATGATCCCAGTGGGTCAAAGATCTGTATTCTACTGGCATGACCATTTAGCAGCTTGTGTGTTGTGTGTGTGCCCCTTCAATGGGGTTGGAGGATGTAATTGACCATATGGAAGCCTTAAGAACTTTCATAAGCTTTAAATACTAGTAACCTGGCTATGAGCCTATTGAATTCTGAGATCTCTATGATGAGAAAGGCAGTGCTACACAACTGCAAGGCCCTTGACACCTTACAGCATTTGGGGAAGATACTTGTGCTATAATTCAAAGTGAATGCTATATTTTCATACTTGACAAATACTTTAATGTAACACATTTGATGAACCACATTAAAAAAACATATTTCTGCCTTAAGTGACCCATTCCCTAGTCTTGATGATTTTTACGGAAAAAAAAAAAAAAAACCCGGTTTGGTGTGGGAGGCTCATGGCTAAAATATTTACTTTTAATTCCACTAATGTTACTCACTATGCCATTTGTATTTTGCTTATTTCACAAGATTATTATTTCTTATATTATCAAGTGTATGACAGCCTCCAATGAAAATGACTAGACTTGAAGCAGTTGATCAAATGTGTAGCTCGATGAATGATAAATGATTGTAATAGTGTACCTCTAGGTATGAAAAGATGCAATGATAGGGAATACTTTCCTGGACCATAACTAGAAGACAGGTGTCCAGAGATCTTTGACTATTAAAACCTCGTCCAGTAATAGCACATTGAGTGTCTTATCAACAAAAAGCTTCTTCAGAACTGGGAATGAGCCTTCCCAGCAACATGGGACAAACTGGTCATGAAATGCCCCCCAAAGTATGGTTGGATTCATGACCACAAGGGGCTGTGTCAACTACAAATTGGCACTTACCAAGAACACTGAGAATGACTGAACAACAAAGGCATTTGCCATCTGCATCTGCAGAGACTGAACCCCATGCTGCTATACCTGTTGACCTTCAACAATCCCTGAGGGAGTTCAGGGTGGAGTGAGGCACTCTGTGCTCTAGGGAATCTGGTGCGACAGGTCTTCAGATAGTTGGATGTTTTTAGGAACAGATTTTATGATCTCAACCCTTGCATCTCCTCATATCTAGAGAAGCACTAAATCCCTTCATGGTGACCTCAGATCCTCATGACTCACAGAAAACTTTTGTAAAATGAGTGCTTCATGGCACAGAACTCCCTTCACCAAAACCTTATATATTGACTTTTCCCCACTGCCCCTTTGGAGCAGTCTCTGAGAGCTATCTGAGATGCTGCCTCCTGGGCTTCAGTTCTCAGTTTGCCCCAGATAAAACTTAACTCACAACTCTCAAGTTGTACATCTTTTTTTTCATTGACAATAGCTACTTTAAGTCCTAAAACATGATGCTGTCAAAGTGCTGCACTCAATATGTCAGCAAATTTGGAGAACTCTGCAGTGGCCACAGGACTGGAAAAGGTCAGTTTTCATTCTAATCCCCAAGAAACGCAATGCCAAAGAATGTTCAAAGTACTGCACCATTGCATTCATCTCACACGCTAGAAAAGTATGCTCAAAATCCTCCAAGCCAGGTTTCAACAGTATATGATGTACAGAATACAACAATTTTCAGATGTTCAAGCTGGATTTCGAAAAGGCAGAGGAACCAGAGATCAAGTTGTCAACATCTGTTGGATCAGAGAAAAAGCAAGAGAGTTCCAGAAAAACATCTACTTATGCTTTATTGACTACACCAAATCTTTTGACTGTGTGGATCACAAAAAACTGTGGAAAATTCTTAAAGAGATGGGACTACCAGACCGCCTTATCTGCCTCCTGAGAAATCTGTATGTAGGTCAAGAAGCAACAGTTAAAACTGGACATGGAAAAACAGACTGGTTCCAAATCGTGAAAGGAGTACATCAAGGCTATATACTGTCACCCTGCTTACTCAACTTCTATGCAGAGTACATCATGTGAAATGCTGTGCTGGATGAAATGCAAGGTGGAATCAAGATTGCCAGGAGAAATATCAAAAACCTCAGATATGCGGATGACACCACCATTATAGCAGAAAGTGAAGAAGAACTAAAGAGCCACTTGATGAAAGTGAAAGACGAGAGTGAAAGAGTTGGCTTAAAGCTCAGCTCAGATCAGATCATATTAGTTGCTCAGTCATGTCCGACTCTTTGCGACCCCATGAATGGCAGCATGCCAGGCCTCCCTGTCCATCACCAATTCCCGAAGTTCACCCAGACTCACGTCCATCGAGTCAGTGATGCCATCCGGGCATCTCATCCTCTGGCGTCCCCTTCTCCTTTGCCCCCAATCCCTCCCAGCATCAGAGTCTTTTCCAATGAGTCAACTCTTCGCATGAGGTGGCCAAAGTACTGGAGTTTCAGCTTTAGCATCATTCCTTCCAAAGAAATCCCAGGGCTGATCTCCTTCAGAATGGACTGGTTGGATCTCCTTGCAGTCCAAGAGACTCTCAAGAGTCTTCTCCAACACCATAGTTCAAAAGCATCAATTCTTTGGCGCTCAGCCTTCTTCACAGTCCAACTCTCACATCCATACATGACCACAGGAAAAACCATAGCCTTGACTAGACGAACCTTTGTTGGCAAAGTAATGTCTCTGCTTTTGAATATGCTATCTAGGTTGGTCACAACTTTCCTTCCAAGGAGTAAGGGTCTTTTAATTTCATGGCTGCAGTCACCATCTGTAGTGATTTTGGAGCCCAGAAAAATGAAGTCTGACACTGTTTCCACATCTATTTCCCATGAAGTGATGGGATCGGATGCCATGATCTTCGTTTTCTGAATGTTGAGCTTTAAGCCAATTTTTTCAGTCTCCACTTTCACTTTCATCAAGAGGCTTTTTTAGTTCCTCTTCCCTTTCTGCCATAAGGGTGGTGTCACCTGCATATCTGAGGTTATCGATATCTCTCCCGGCAATCTTGATTCCAGCTTGGGCTTCTTCTAGTTCAGCGTTTCTCATGATATACTTTGCATATAAGTTAAACAAACAGGGTGACAATATACAGCCTTGACGTACTCCTTTTCCTATTTGGAACCAGTCTGTTGTTCCATGTCCAGTTCTAACTGTTGCTTCCTGACCTGCATACAAATTTCTCAAGAGGCAGTTCAGGTGGTCTGGTATTCCCATCTCTTGAAGAATGTTCCACAGTTTATTGTGATCCACACAGTCAAAGGCTTTGGCATAGTCAATAAAGCAGAAATAGATGCTTTTCTGGAACTCTCTTCCTTTTTCCATGATCCAGCAGATGTTGGAAATTTGATCTCTGGTTCCTCTGCCTTTTCTAAAGCCAGCTTTAACATCAGGAAGTTCACAGTTCACATATTGCTGAAGCCTGGCTTGGTGAATTTTGAGCATTACTTTACTAGCGTGTGAGATGAGTGCAATTGTGTGGTAGTTTGAGCATTCTTTGGCATTGCCTTTCTTTCGGATTGGAATGAAAACTGACCTTTTCCAATCCTGTGGCTACTGCTGAGTTTTCCAAATTTGCTGGCATATTGAGTGCAGCACTTTCACAGCATCATCTTTCAGGATTTGGAATAGCTCAACTGGAATTCTATCACCTCCACTAGCTTTGTTCATAGTGATGCTTTCTAAGGCCCACTTGACTTCACATTCCAGGATGACTGGCTCTAGGTCAGTGATCACACCATCGTGATTATCTGGGTCGTGAAGATCTTCTTTGTATAGTTCTTCTGTGTACTCTTGCCATCTCTTCTTAATATCTTCTGCTTCTGTTACGTCCATCCATTTATGTCCTTTATCGAGCCCATCTTTTCATGAAATGTTCCTTTCGTATCTCTGATTTTCTTGAAGAGATCCCTAGTCTTTCCCATTCTGTTGTTTTCCTCTATTTCTTTGCATTGAATGCTGAAGAAGGCTTTCTTATCTCTTCTTGCTATTCTTTGGAACTCTGCATTCAGATGTTTATATCTTTCGTTTTCTCCTTTGCTTTTACCTTCTCTTCTTTTCACAGCTATTTGTAAGGCCTCCCCAGATAGCCATTTTGCTTTTTTGCATTTCTTTTCCATGGGGATGGTCTTGATCCCTGTCTCCTGTACAATGTCACGAACCTCATTCTACAGTTCATCAGGCACTCTATCTATCAGATCTAGGCCCTTAAATCTATTTCTCACTTCCACTGTATAATCATAAGGGATTTGATTTAAGTCATACCTGAATGGTCTAGTCGTTTTCCCTACTTTCTTCAATTTAAGTCTGAATTTGGCAATAAGGAGTTCATGGTCTGAGCCACAGTCAGCTCCTGGTCTTGTTTTTGCTGACTGTATAGAGCTTCTTCATCTTTGGCTGCAAAGAATATAATTAGTCTGGTTTTGGTATTCACCATCTGGTGATGTCCATGTACAGAGTCTTCTCTTGTGTTGTTGGAAGAGGGTGTTTGTAATGACCAGTGCATTTTCTTGGCAAAACTCTATTAGACTTTGCCCTGCTTCATTCCGTATTCCAAGGCCAAATTTGCCTGTTATTCCAGGTGTTTCTTGACTTCCTACTTTGGCATTCCAGTCCCATATAATGAAAAGGACATCTTTTATTGGTGTTAGTTCTTAAAGGTCTTGTAGGTCTTCATAGAACTGCTCAACTTCAGCTTCTTAAGTGTTACTGGTTGGGGCACAGGCTTGGATTACTGTGATATTGAATGGTTTGCCTTGGAAACGAACAGAGATCATTCTGTCGTTTTTGAGATTGCATCCAAGTACTGCATTTTGGACTCTTTTGTTGACCATGATGGCTACTCCATTTCTTCTGAGGGATTCCTGCCCACAGTAGTAGATATAATGGTAGAACAAGCAGTAGTAGAAAAGTTGGCTTAAAGCTATATAGTAGTAGAAAAAGTTGGCTTAAAGCTCAACATTCAGAAAACTAAGATCATGACATCCAGTGCCATCACTTCATGGCAAATAGATGGGGAAACAATGGAAACAGTTGAGAGATTTTATTTTCCTGGGCTCCAAAATCACTGCAGATGGTGACTGCAGCCATGAAATTAAAAAACGCTTGTTCTTTGGAAGAAAAGCTATGACCAAATTAGATAGAATATTAAAAAGCAGAGAGATTACTTTGCCAACACACGTCCATCTAGTCAAAGCTATGGTTTTTCTAGTAATCATGTATGGATGTGAGAGTCGGACTATAAAGAAAGCTGAGTGCCAAAGAACTGAGGCTTTTGAACTGTGGTGTTGGAGAAGACTGTGAGAGTCCCTTGGACAGCAAGGAGAGCCAACCAGTCCATCCTAAAGGAAATCAGTCCTGAATATTCATTGGAAGGACTGATGCTGAACCTCCAATACTTTGGCCACTAGATGCAAAGAACTGACTCATTGGAAAAGACCCTGATGCTGGGAAAAACTGAAGGTGGGAGGAGAGGGGACAACATAGGATGAGATGGTTGGATGGCATCACCAAACCCGATGGACATGAGTTTGAGTAAGCTCCAGGAGTTGGTGATGGACAGGAAGGCCTGGTGTTCTGCAGTCCATGGGGTCACAACGAGTTGGACACGTCGGAGTGACTGAACTGAACTGAACTGAATTTCATAGTCTAATGTGATGGACAGGGAAGGCTGGTATGCTGCAGTCCATGGGGTCGCAAAGAGTCACTGAATTGAACTGAACTGAATGAGTATGAGGAATATTCCAGCTATTTTGGGGAAGGGTGGGGATTTCCAGGAATTGGGCCACTGCTCACTTTTTTTCTTTCTGGTGGGCCTTGGAACTCTCATGGTGCCTGTGGGTATGTAATTGACCATGCTGATGTGTTACAACAAACTTATACTGAGGCTCAAAGTCGACTGGAAGTCAACTTATCCACCATCTTGCACCTAGTTGGTTTTTAATCAGTTTATGTCATGTTCTCGGGCTCTGTCATTCTTTTAAAGGTTGTGCCCTGCCCCCTACCCTCCTGTTTCAAAATCAGTTCTCAAACCTTTTTCTCAATCTTCAGTTCTTACCTGGGGATTGGAGATAAGGTGGTGGGGGTGACCGTAAAGAGAAGCTTTCAGCGTCTTCTGGACTTATTGGAAAACTAGGAATTCTTCCTCCTCCCAGGAAACACTTTCTTAAAGTCCTCCCTTTCCCTCCTCCCCCACCCTTTCTCCCACAACTTCCCCTGCAGCAATTCAGGCTACAATTGTCAGAGCACAATAAGGCTGAAGCCGGAGAAGGGTCATGCAAAGGCTGTGCTAGATGCATACAATTAGAATATCTACATGGGAGGTAGAGTCAGGGAATGTGAATGTATAAAAAAAATCTCCAGGTAATTCTTATTTGCAAGCTATAGTGGAAGACATTGTACCACATCATAAAAAGTTGGCAGCAAAGTAGCAAGTCAATTAAATATTTAGTTTAATGAAAATAATTGTTGGAAATATGATTACTAAATTGAATACAAAATCCAGAGCAAAATCTTAAAAAAGAAGATTTATATAATAAATTGACTTCCCTGGTGGCTCAGAGGGTAAGGAGTCTGCCTGCAATGCACAGACCTGGGTTTGATCCCTGGTTTGGGACGATCTCCTGGAGAAGGAAATGGCAACCCACTCCAGTATTCTTGCCTGGAATCCCATGGATGGAGAAGTTTTATGACCCTAGACTACATTAGTAAATATGAGAATTTTTGGATGTAAAAGCAAAACAAGACAACCAAAAATAAAGCCTATTAATTCTTAAATGGGTGATATAAAAAAATTACTCATTTGCTCTTCATTTTGACAACTGAAGAAGCATAGTTTAAGGGTTACATGTAATGAACTTAAAGGCAGTCACTCCTAGAATTAAGAACCACCTTTCAAATTATCACCAAAGAAAAGAAAACAATGCAAGTGAGAAGAAAATGTAGAAAATATAGCAAATGAGCCAAAAACAGAGTATGACATAGATTCCAGAAATAGGAACAAATGCATCAATTCTTATGCTAATTGTAAATGCTTTACACTCTGTAATAAAGTCTTGCTCAGACTAGGCTAAAAACAAAATGATTATGTGCTGCTTATAAAAGACAACCTGAAATGTAATTACACACGGTTAAAATTAAAAGGGTTAATAAAGACATTAATTCAAAAGTGGGCAAAAGAAAGTAAACAAGTGGGACCTGATTAAACTTAAAAGCTGTGACCAACCTGCACAGCATATTAAAAAGCAGAGACATTACTTAGCCAACCAAGGTCCATCTAGTCAGAGCTACGGTTTTTCCAGTGGTCATGTATGGATGTGAGAGTTGGACTATAAAGAAAGCTGAGTGAAGGAGAGGAGCCAAGATGGCGGAGGAGTAGGATGGGGAGAACACTTTCTCCCCTACAAATTCATCAAAAGAGCATTTAAAAGCCGAGTAAATTCCACAAAACAACTTCTGAATGCTGGCAGAGGACATCAGGAACCCAGAAAAGCAACCCAAGTCTTCGAAAGGAGGTAGGAAAAAATATAAAAGACAAAAAAAGAGACAAAAGAGGGAGGGACAGAGTTCTGTCCTGGGAAGGGAGTCTTAAAAAGAGAGAAGTTTCCAAACATCAGGAAACCTCACTGCCGAATCTGTGCTGAGCTTTGGAAGCACAGAGGGCAACATAACAGGGAGGAAAAATCAATAAACAATTAAAACTCTCAGATTGCGAGCCCTACGGTAAGTCCCCCAGCGGAGAAGCAGCGCAGACGCCTGCACACGCCATTAGCAAGCGGGGGCTGGGCAGGGAGGCGCGGCGTGGGCTGCATCGCTTAGAGTAAGGACCTGGCCTGAATACCCTGAGCGCTATCTGAGTGAATAATCTGGGCTAGCAAACCAGACTGTGGGATATCTATCACGTGAAAAGCCAGCCCTAACCTAAGACACTGCCAGGCCCGTGCATGGAAGAAAGGACTAAACAGAGATAGCAGGCTGCAGACCTTCCCCCTCTGGTGACAAGCAGCCAGAGCCGGAAGGGGGAAATCGCAGCCCCAGAGAGACATTATCTATAAAACTGTAAGCAGGCTTCTTTGCTAACTAAAACTTCTTGGGGGTCTGGACGGTCAACATCTCCCTGAGAAGGTGCGCCGGTTGTACACCTAGATAACAGAGTGGCGGGGAGGCAATAAGTTGCAGCAATCGCGCTTGCTAAACACCTCATCACCTGAGTTGCTCAGACCTGGGAAGGGCACAAAACGCAGGCCCAACCGAGTCTGCGCCTCTGAGGACTACCCGAGTGCCTGAACCTGAGCGGCTTGGACCTGGGAGGTGCATGCAGCCCAGGACTGGCCACGGATGGTTCCCGGCAGAACAACCTAGAGCCTGAGCAGTGTGGGCAGGGAGGCTACACGCGCCGTGAGCGGGGGCAGACCCAGTGTGGCTGAGGCACTGCGAGCACACGCCAGTGTTACTTGTTTGCAGCATCCCTTCCTCCCTCCCTCCCCACAGCACGACTGAACAAGTGAGCCTAAAAAAAAAAAAAAAAAGTGTCCTCCACCGTCCCCTTTGTGTCAGGGCGGAAACCAGGCACTGAAGAGACCAGCAAACAGAAGAAGCTATAACAGAGGGAATCGCCTTGGAAGCTACAGGCAATAGATTAAAACCTGTGGTTACTACCGACTACATAGGAAGAGGCCTATAGATCTTAAGAAATAAAAGTAGGACCAAGGAACTAGCCAAAAATGAGCTGAACCCACAATACGCACAACAAAACCAGAGAAAGTCCTCGATATATTTTTACTATTTTTACAATCATTCTTTTTTTTTTTAATTAAAAAAAATTTTAACTCGTCTATTATTCCTTTAATTTTCACTTTTATAACCTATTGCTTTGCAAAAAAAAAGACCCTATTTTTTTTCTTCAGCAAACTTCATATATATATATTTTTAAAATTTTTTGACCTTGTTATTTTTTTTTCTTCTTTTCTTTAACATTGTATTTTTTAAATTCCAAACTCTACTCTAGATTTTTAATTTTAGCTTTTTGGTATTTGTTATCAATTTTGTACCTATAGTTTTTTTATAATTTCTGTGACTTTTTTTTCTCTGTTTCTTTCTCTTCTTCTTTTATATAACATTGTATATCTGAAATTCCAAACTCTACTCTAGATTTTTAATTTATGCTTTTTGGTATTTGATATCAATTTTGTACCTGTATTTTCTTTATAGTTTTTGCAACATTGTTTTTTTTTTTTTTTTCTCTCTCTCTTTTTCTTCTTCTTTTTTTTAACATTGTATTTTTGAAATTCCAAACTCTACTCTAGACTTTTAACTTTTGCTTTTTGGTATTAGTTATCAATTTTGTACCTACATTTTCTTTGTAATTTTCACGACCTTGTTTGTTTTTGTTTGTTCATTTTTTCTTTCTTTTCTTTCTTCTTTTCTTTTACATCATATTTTTAAAATTCCAAACTCTACTCTAGATTTTTACTTTTTGCTTTTATGTATTTGTTACTAATTTTGTACCTTTAAGAACCCAATCTTCAGTACCCATTTTTCACTAGGGAACTAGATTACTGGCTTAACTGCTCTCTCTCCCTTTGGACTCTCCTTTTTCTCCACCAGGTCCCCTGTGTCTCCTCCCTAACCCCTCTCTACTCTACCCAACTCTGTGAATTTCTGTGTGTTCCAGATGGTGGAGAACACTTAGGGAACTGATTACTGGCTGGATCTGTCTCCCTCCTTTTCATTCCCCCCTTTTATCCTTCTGGCCACCTCTGTCTCCTTCTCCTTCTCTTCTCTGTATAACTCCGTGAACATCTCTGAGCGGTCCAGTTGTGGAGTGCACATAAGGAACTGATTATTGGCTAGCCCACTCTCTCCACTATTGATTCCACCTCATCTCATTCGGGTCACCTTTAACTCCCTCCTCGCTCTTCTCTTCTCCATGTAACGCTGTGAACCTCTCTGGGTGACCCTCACAGTGGAGAAACTTTTCATCTTTAAGGTAGATGTTTTATCAATGGTGCTGTATAGAAGGAGAAGTTTTGAAACTACTGTAAAAATAAGACCAATAACTGGACACAGGAGGCTTAAATCCAAACCCTGACTCCAGGGAACTCCTGACTCCAAGGAACATTAATTGAAAGGAGCTCATCAAACGCCTCCATACCAACACTGTAACCAAGCACCACACAAGGGCCAACAAGTTCCAGGGCAAGACATACCAAGCAAATTCTCCGGCAACAAAGAAACACAGCCATGAGCTTCAAGATACAGGCTGCCCAAAGTCACCCCAAAACCATAGACATTGCATAACTCATTACTGGACATTTCATTGCACTCCAGAGAGAAGAAATACAGCTCCACCCACCAGAACACTGACACAAGCTTCGCTAACCAGGAAACCTTGACAAGCCACCTGTACAAACCCATACACAGCGAGGAAACGCCACAATAAAGAGAACTCCACAAACTGCCAGAATACAGAAAGGACACCCCAAACTCAGCAATTTAAACAAGATGAAGAGACAGCGGAATACCCAGCAGATAAAGGAACAGGATAAATGCCCACCAAACCAAACAAAAGAGGAAGAGATAGGGAATCTACCTGATAAAGAATTCCAAATAATGATAGTGAAATTGATCCAAAATCTTGAAATCAAAATGGAATCACAGATAAATAGCCTGGAGACAAGGACTGAGAAGATGCAAGAAACGTTTAACATGGACCTAAAAGAAATAAAAAAGAGTCAATATATAATGAATAATGCAATAAATGAAATTAAAAACACTCTGGAGGCAACAAATAGTAGAATAACAGAGGCAGAAGACAGGATTAGTGAATTAGAAGATAGAATGGTAGAAATAAATGAATCAGAGAGGACAAAAGAAAAACGAATTAAAAGAAATGAGGACAATCTCAGAGACCTCCAGGACAATATTAAAGGCTACAACATTCGAATCATAGGGGTCCCAGAAGAAGAAGACAAAAAGAAAGACCATGAGAATATACTTGAGGAGATAATAGTTGAAAACTTCCCTAAAATGGGGAAGGAAATAATCACCCAAGTCCAAGAAACCCAGAGAGTCCCAAACAGGATAAACCCAAGGCGAAACACCCCAAGACACATATTAATCAAATTAACAAAGATCAAACACAAAGAACAAATATTAAAAGCAGCAAGGGAAAAACAACAAATAACACACAAGGGAATTCCCATAAGGATAACAGCTGATCTTTCAACAGAAACTCTTCAAGCCAGGAGGGAATGGCAAGACATACTTAAAGTGATGAAAGAAAATAACCTACAGCCCAGATTATTGTACCCAGCAAGGATCTCATTCAAGTATGAAGGAGAAATCAAAAGCTTTTCAGACAAGCAAAAGCTGAGAGAATTCAGCACCACCAAACCAGCTCTACAACAAATACTAAAGGATATTCTCTAGACAGGAAACACAAAAATGGTGTATAAATTCGAACCCAAAACAATAAAGTAAATGGCAACGGGATCATACTTATCAGTAATTACCTTAAACGTAAATGGGTTGAATGCCCCAACCAAAAGACAAAGACTGGCTGAATGGATACAAAAACAAGACCCCTACATATGTTGTCTACAAGAGACCCACCTCAAAACAGGGGACACATACAGACTGAAAGTGAAGGGCTGGAAAAAGATTTTCCATGCAAACAGGGACCAAAAGAAAGCAGGAGTAGCAATACTCATATCAGATAAAATAGACTTTAAAACAAAGGCTGTGAAAAGAGACAAAGATGGTCACTACATAATGATCAAAGGATCAATCCAAGAAGAAGATATAACAACTATAAATATATATGCACCCAGCACGGGAGCACCGCAATACGTAAGACAAATGCTAACAAGTATGAAAGGAGAAATAAACAATAACACAATAATAGTGGGAGACTTTAAGACTCCACTCACACCTATGGATAGATCAACTAAACAGAAAATTAACAAGGAACCACAAACTTTAAATGATACAATAGACCAGTTAGACCTAATTGATAGCTATAGGACATTTCATCCCAAAACAATGAATTTCACCTTTTTCTCAAGCACACATGGAACCTTCTCCAGGATAGATCACATCCTGGGCCATAAATCTAGGCTTGGTAAATTCAAAAAAATAGAAATCATTCCAAGCATCTTCTCTGACCACAATGCAGTAAGATTAGATCTCAATTACAGGAGAAAAACTATTAAAAATTCCAACATATGGAGGCTGAACAACACGCGGCTGAATAACCAACAAATCACAGCAGAAATCAAAAAAGAAATCAAAATTTGCATAGAAATGAAAGAAAATGAAAACACAACAACCCAAAATCTGTGGGACACTGTAAAAGCAGTCCTAAAGGGAAAGTTCATAGGAATATAGGCATATCTCAAGAAACAAGAAAAAAGTCAAATAAATAACCTAACTCTACACCTAAAGCAACTAGAAAAGGAAGAAATGAAGAACCCCAGGGTTAGTAGAAGGAAAGAAACATTAAAAATTAGGGCAGAAATAAATGCAAAAGAAACAAAAGAGACCATAGCAAAAATCAACAAAGCCAAAAGCTGGTTCTTTGAAAGGATAAATAAAATTGACAAACCATTAGCCAGACTCATCAAGAAACAAAGGGAGAAAAATCAAACCAATAAAATTAGAAATGAAAATGGAGAGATCACAAGAGACAACACAGAAATACAAAGGATCATAAGAGACTACTATCAACAATTATATGCCAATAAAATGGACAACGTGGAAGAAATGGACAAATTCTTAGAAAAGTACAACTTTCCAAAACTGGGCCAAGGAAGAAATAGAAAATCTTAACAGACCCATCACAAGCACAGAAATTGAAACTGTAATCAAAAATCTTCCAGCAAACAAAAGCCCAGGTCCAGACGGCTTCACAGCTGAATTCTACCAAAAATTGAGAGAAGAGCTAACACCTGTCCTACTCAAACTCTTCCAGAAAAGTGCAGAGGAAGGTAAACTTCCAAACTCATTCTATGAGGCCACCATCACCCTAATACCAAAACCTGACAAAGATCCCACAAAAAAAGAAAACTACAGGCCAATATCACTGATGAACATAGATGCAAAAACCCTTAACAAATTTCTAGCAATCAGAATCCAACAACACATTAAAAAGATCATACACCATGACCAAGTGGGCTTTATCCCAGGGATGCAAGGATTCTTCAGTATCTGCAAATCAATCAATGTAATACACCACATTAACAAATTGAAAAATAAAAACCATATGATTATCTCAATAGATGCAGAGAAAGCCTTTGACAAAATTCAACATCCATTTATGATAAGAACTCTCTAGAAAGCAGGAATAGAAGGAACATACCTCAACATAATAAAAGCCATATATGACAAACACACAGCAAACATTATCCTCAATGGTGAAAAAGTGAAAGCATTTCCTCTAAAGTCAGGAACAAGACAAGGGTGCCCACATTCACCATTACTATTCAACATAGTTTTGGAAGTTTTGGCCACAGCAATCAGAGCAGAAAAAGAAATAAAAGGAATCCAAATTGGAAAAGAAGAAGTAAAACTCTCACTGTTTGCAGATGACATGATCCTCTACATAGAAAACCCTAAAGACTCCACCAGAAAATTCCTAGAACTAATCAATGACTATAGTAAAGTTGCAGGATATAAAATCAACACACAGAAATCGCTTGCATTCTTATACACGAATAATGAGAAAATAGAAAGAGAAATTAAGGAAACAATTCCATTCACCATTGCAACGGAAAGAATAAAATACTTAGGAATATATCTACCTAGAGAAACTAAAGACTTATACATAGAAAACTATAAACACTTGTAAAAGAAATCAAAGAGGACACTAATAGATGGAGAAATATACCATGTTCATGGAGTGGAAGAATCAATATAGTGAAAATGAGTATACTACCCAAAGCAATTTATAGATTCAATGAATCCCTATCAAGCTACCAACGGTATTCTTCACAGAACTAGAACAAATAATTTCACAATTTGTATGGAAATACAAAAAACCTCAAATAGCCAAAGCTATCTTGAGAAAGAAGAATGGAACTGGAGGAATCAACCTACCTGATTTCAGGCTCTAGTACAAAGCTACAGTCATCAAGAGAGTATGGTACTGGCACAAAGACAGAAATATAGATCAATGGAACAAAATAGAAAGCCCAGAGATAAATCCATGCACATGTGGACACCTTATCTTTGACAAAGGAGGCAGGAATATACAATGGATTAAAGATAATCACTTTAACAAGTGGTGCTAGGAAATCTGGTCAACCACTTGTAAAAGAATGAAACTAGAATACTTTCTAACACCATACACAAAAATAAACTCAAAATGGATTAAAGATCTAAATGTAAGACCAGAAACTATAAAACTCCTAGAGGAGAACATAGGCAAAACACTCTCCGACATACATCACAGCAGGATCCTCTATGACCCACCTCCCAGAATATTGGAAATAAAAGCAAAAATAAACAAATGGGACCTAATTAAACTTAAAAGTTTCTGCACAACAAAGGAAAATATTAGCAAGGTGAAAAGGCAGCCTTCAGAATGGGAGAAAATAATAGCAAATGAAGCAACTGACAAACAACTAATTTCAAAAATATACAAGCAACTCCTACAGCTCAACTCCAGAAAAATAAATGACCCAATCAAAAAATGGGCCAAAGAACTAAATAGACATTTCTCCAAAGAAGACATACAGATGGCTAACAAACACATGAAAAGATGCTCAACATCACTCATTATCAGAGAAATGCAAATCAAAACCACTATGAGGTACCATTTCACACCAGTCATAATGGCTGTAATCCAAAAGTCTACAAGCAATACATGCTGGAGAGGGTGTTGAGAAAAGGGAACCCTTTTACACTGTTGGTGGGAATGCAAACTAGTAGAGCCACTATGGAGAACAGTGTGGAGATTCCTTAAAAAACTGGAAATAGAACTGCTTTATGATCCAGCAATCCCACTGCTGGGCATGCACACTGAGGAAACCAGAAGGGAAAGAGACACGTGTACCCCAATGTTCATCGCGGCACTGTTTATAATAGCCAGGACATGGAAGCAACCTAGATGTCCATCAGCAGATGAATGGATAAGAAAGCTGTGGTACATATACACAATGGAGTATTACTCAGCCATTAAAATGAACACATTTGAATCAGTTCTAATGAGGTGGATGAAACTGGAGCCTATTATACAGAGTGAACTAAGCCAGAAAGAAAAACACCAATACAGTATACTAACACATATATATGGAATTTAGAAAGATGGTAACAATAACCCTGTGTACGAGACAGCAAAAGAGACACTGATGTATGTAACAGTCTTATGGACTCTGTTGCAGAGGGAGATGGTGGGAAGATTTGGGAGAATTGCATTGAAACATGTTTAATATCATGTATGAAACGAGTTGCCAGTCCAGGTTCGATGCACGATACTGGATGCTTGGGGCTAGTGCACTGGGACGACCCAGAGGGATGGTATGGGGAGGGAGGAGGGTTGAGGATAGGGAACACATGTATACCTGTGGCAGATTCATTTTTATATTTGGCGAAACTAATACAATTTGTAAAGTTTAAAAATAAAATAAAATTTAAAAAAAAAGAAAAAAAATAAAGAAAGAAAGCTGAGTGCCAAAGAATTGATGCTTTTGAACCGTGGTGTTGGAGAAGACTCTAGGATGTTCCTTGGACAGCAAGGAGATCCAACCAATCAATCCTAAAGGAAATCAGTCCTGAATATTTATTGGAAGGACTGATGCTGAAGCTGAAACTCCAATATTTTGGCCATCTGATGCAAAGAACCAACTCACTGGAAAAGACCCTGATCCTGGGAAAGAATGAAGGCAGGAGGAGAAGGGGACAACAGAGGATGAGATGGTTGATTGGCATCACCAACTCAATGAATGAGTTTGAGTAAACTCTGGGAGTTGGTGATGGGCAAGGAGGCCTACTGGGTTGCAGTCCATGGGGTCGCAAACAGTCAGACACAACTGAGCAACTGAACATAACTGATGCAGAGAATAAGACGTTGAATCAGGTAAGCATTCTGGAGATTATTTAACCTTAAACTGTCATCCATCACATAAGGAAAAGACATTTGAGGAGGTGAACTTTCTAGTACACCATTCAGATTACTAGGAATGATGCAACTCAACATTTTGACAACACTATATTTTAATAAAAGTAAAGAAATTCTTGGCTTCTGCATCTAGTAATGGTATATTAATGGTAATTAACAGATCATAGTCAATACAGCTAAAGTTATAAGATACAAGCTTTAAAATAACTATGATTACTCTTTTCATGTAGTTTAAGAATGAGACAAGAAATTTAGGCAAAGAACTGTAAAAAATATTAACTAAAAATCTGAATAAGAGGGAAGCACTTCTGAAAGGGTGAAGAGAATGCCTAAGAAAATGCAGAGGACCAACACATACACTGATTTTAAAAAAATGTCAAGTTTTTCTGAACTCTGGAAATTAACCAAAGTTTTAGAACAATCATGAAAAATGTTTTTTTCAAGAAAAGTGGCTCAATCTCCTTAAGATCAGCAAGCTTAGTGGTATTTTAACTTGTCCATCCCTTTCTTCCCTGTTCTTTGGCAACCTTGAAAACCAACAGCCTTGACCTACTGCAGCTGTGAAAACCAGCAAACAAACCACCACACGATGGGCAGAATAGGTTTGGAGTTCTACAAATGCCATATTCTCAAGTGTTATTATTTGAGCTGACAGCTCCCTTAAAAGCCCCATTCTCAGGGTCTGTCTTTATTTGGCCTGGTGTAGACTTCACTCTGGGTGAGCAGCCCAATGCCTAGGGCATGTGTCCAAAACAAATGGGGGCTGGACTTCCCTGGTGGTCCAGGCGCTAAGACTCCACACTCTCAATGCAGGGGGCCAATCCCCAGTGGGGGAACTAGACCTCACATGAGGAAATTAAGATCCAAGATTTCAAGTGCCACAACTAAGTCCTGGTACAGCCAAATAAATAAATATTAAAAAAGTTACTTAAAAAATGCAGGCTCCAGAGTTCTGCATTTGAATCTCAGTTCTTCCACCTCTCGGATGTGGCTCTGGACAACTCACTGACCCTCTGTATGACCCCACACTCTCATCTGTGAAATGGGATTGTGCGGGAGTGTAAATGAGTTTGCAAAGGACTTACAAGAGTGACTAGCACTTAGTAAGTCCTCAGTACACCTGAGTGACTGTTACACGGGACCTTACTCTTTGAATTCTAGTTCCACTTCAGGTAACCTAACAAAAGAAAAGCACAAGGAGGGAGTCTGCGTGTGCTCCACATGTGGTACACGTCCTGCTGGGTCAATTTGGGGGTTCATGCTGGTAGTAAGTCCAAGAGGTTGACAGAATTTTCAAACATCTCACTGAAGGTCACCAAATGTAAAAAACCACCGATAAGGATGCTAACAAATTCATTTAGAATTTCTACATCCCACAATATTGTGAAAAGACGTGAGTAAATTCCATTTTCATTACCCAGTGGTTTGTGGTGAAGATTCAAGTGGACTCCAGTAGCAAAAGCACTAAGAGACTCTGAGAATTCTGACATTCCCTCTCTCTTCACTTTTTGGATGTGGATTTGGGTTTCTTTTCTCAAGTGACCTGGGTGGTGAATAGATTGTCCGAAGAGCATGAGGCAATTCTGTTCATGGTGTTCCCTGCTGCTCTTTTTCTAGGAAATCCACTTGTGTTCTACGAAGATAACTGCATTCACCTCTGCCCTCAAGCAAGTCATTGAAAAGCTGAGCTAAGGCCAAAGCGTCTCCAAAACAGTTTTATAGAGATCCAGATGCATAAAAGACTCAGAAAGTACCAAAGAGTCTTAGAAACAATCGATGGACATGCTGCCCATCTAATGGAATTCACTCCATGTGCAGGCATATTTACAGCACAACAATACCTCAACCTGACTTCTTAGGCAATGAGGAAACTTACATCCCATAATTTCTGAAAAAATTGGAGCTAGTTCCTTCGGGTGTCCAAATCTTTCATTTTAACCCTTTTATTTAAAAAACAAAGAAAGAAATGTTTCTCAAGTGTGATCTACACTGGCTGCTTTCTTTAAAAGAATATGGAAATTTATTTCATCAAGCGGGACATCATCACCAGCCTCTCACTACTAAGACTCAGCTTGCGCACATCTCCTTCCCTTCGGGGCAGCTCCACTTAAATCCTCCTGTGTCCCAGATGGAGATGCCACCAAGCACACAATCCCTTAGAGAACCAGCCTCCACAGCACCATCTCTCAGGCCCCGCTCCATTTAGCCCTGGAGTCCCGTAGATTTTATCATGTGACTGTTTCTCCATTTCTATCTGTCCTCCAAAGGCCCCCATTTCCGGAGCTCACCACTCCCTCTACCTGGACTACTGGCAAAGCCACCTCCCCCTTCTGTATTAACTGATGGTCCATGTGATATATCTGCTCCTATCACATTGTCTGAAAGTCTTTCCATGGCTTCCAGTTGCCTTAAGAATAAAGCCCAAGCTTGAGAAGAGAGCATATGACACCCTTGGTGACACAGACTCCGAGTCTCAAACGTTTCCTCTGCTTCTGCTGCTAAGTCACTGCAGTTGTGTTCAACTCTGTGAGGCCCCATAGACGGCAGCCCACCAGGCTCCTCTGTCCCTGGGATTCTCCAGGCAAGAATACTGGAATGGGTTGCCAGGTCCTTCTCCAATGCATGCATGCATTCTAAGTCGTTTTAGTCATGGCCAACTCTGTGCGACCCTATGGACAGCAGCCTACCAGGCTCCTCTGTCCGTGGGATTCTCTAGGCAAGAATACTGGAGTGGTTGCCATTTCCTTCTCCAAGTGTTCCTCTAACCTTCTCTATGTCTGTTGATGCTCTGAAATATAGCGCTTCTTAAATTCTTGCATACTGGAGCCTTCAGGCCTTGCTCCTCCTGTTTCCTGGACCTGGAATACCATTCCTCCACCTCTTGGCCTCCTCTCCCTTTAGGATACAGCTGAGGCTCATGTCCCTTCTTTCAGAAAGTCTTCCTCCTTCCCTGCCCATGCTTGCTGGTTGAGATGGACACTCCTCCTTAGAGGTCCCATGGTGCCCTGTGCCTATGAAGAGGTCAAAGACCATGCTTAATTTAACTGTATCACATGGTGATACAGTTACAGAGAAGAACAAGAATAGATAAGAAGGTCTTCTTAAATGAACAATGCAAAGTAGTAGAGGAAAACAAAAGAATTTAAAGACTAGACATCTCTTCAAGAAAACTGGAGTTATCAAGGGAACATTTCATGCAAGAATGGGCACTATAAAGGAAAAAAACGGTAAGGAACTAACAGAAGCAGAAGAGATTAACAAGAGCTGGCAAGAATACACAGAAGAATTGTACAAAAAGGGTCTTAACCGGCCAGATAACCACAATGGTGTGGTCACTCACCTAAGAGCCAGATATCTTGGAGTGTGAAATTACATATGCTAGTAAGGTTATGCTCAAGATCCTTCAAGCTAGGCTTCAGCAGTATTTGAACTGAGAATTCCAGATGTACAAGCTGGATTCAGAAAAGGCAGAAGAACCAGAGATCAAATTGCCAACATCCGTTGGATCATAGAGAAAGCAAGGGAATTCTAGAAAAACACCTGCTTCATTGACTATGCTAAAGCCTTTAACTGTGTGGATCACAACAGACTGGAAAATTCTTGAAGAGATGGGAATACCAAGACCACCTTACCTGTCTCCTGAGGAACCGGGTCAAGAAGCAACAATGAGAACTGTACATGGAATAATGTACATGTTCGAAGGGGTGTGCCTGCTGAACCCTCACAGGGACTTGTTGCAGCTCTTCTGAAAAAAAAAGGAAGCACCTAAACATACTGATTTCACAAAGAGGGGAAGTATGAACCAAAGGATGTTTTACAAGCTAGGTGTGGGGATGGAATGGGAGGGCTTTTCGGTGGTGTTGGGCTGCACCTCGCAGGCCTATACCCTAAATGTACCCAGCGTCAACACCAAACAAAGAGCCCAGAGTGCAGACGGAGACATCATGGTTTAATGGATGCAGGAACCTACCTGTCTGAAGTAAGGCCCTGGGGGAACACCCCACCATGTGGGCTGATGGGAGGCAGGGCATGGTGGCAGGCTTCACTCCTCAGGAGAGGGGGAGGGTGCCCATTAAAGCCAAAATTGACATCAGGTGGGCTCATTAGTTATCGGGAAACCAGTAGGGGGGCCCTCTCCTCATAACCCTTTTGATAAGAATAATCACCAGCTGGGGTCTGGGGAAAGTACTAGGAAGGTGAGTCGTGTGAGTAGGGTGCAGGTGAAGCAGGCACTGGTTGGGCAGGAGAGGGATAGACAGCAAGACAACAGGCATCTTGGGGGGCCCGACCATACACTCCTCTCCAACACACCCCACATGACCCAGACAATCTTGACCAGCCCCTCTTCTGTAATATTGCTAGGGTCGGGTTTGTAGAGGGGACACTTACACCAGATACCACAAATACAATACAGACAGACCACCCCTGCTGGTCACAAACCCAAAATCACCCCCTGGGAGGAACGGGCCCTGGCTCTAAGAGAAACATTTCACTGGCTTAGTCTCAGCTGTCATAGCACATGTCTGCACCCCCATGGTATGCTGAGTGCCATTACAGGTGAACCCATTAGGTCTTCCAAATAAGAACCAGTTAAACCCATTATTTCCAGTAGTCATGTACGGATGTGAGAGTTGGACTATAAAGAAAGCTGAGCGTCAAAGAATCGATGCTTTTGAACAGTGGTGTTGGAGAAGACTCTGGAGAGTTCCTTGGACAGCAAGGAGATCCAACCAGCCCATCCTAAAGGGAATCAGTCCTGAATATTCATTGGAAGGACTGATGCTGAAGCTGAAACTCCAATACTTTGCCCACCTGATGCAAAGAACTGACTCATTGGAAAAGACCTTGATGCTGGCAAAGACTGAAGGCAGGAGAAGAAGGGGATGACAGAGGATGAGATAGTTGGATGGCATCACTGACTCAATGGACATGAGTTTGAGCAAGCTCTGGGAGTTGGTGATGGACAGGGAGGCCTGGTGTGCTGTAGTCCATGGGGTCGCAAAGAGTCGGACATGACTGAGTTACTGAACTGAACTGAAGTAAAATAGTCTATTTTAAATACATTAAAATTAAATATGTTATTTAAATAATACAAATGTATTATTAAAGTTAATTTCATTTTTCTATTTATTTTTTAATATGTGGTAACTAGAAAATTTAAAATCATGTATGTGGCTTGCATAATATTTCTGCTGGATAACCACATTGAAAAGATTTTGAAAGTTTCTTAGAGAGCTTAGAGATGAACTGATGAGAGACACATTCCAGATGTTCAAGCTGGATTTAGAAAAGGCAGAGAGGAACCAGAGATCACATTGCCAACATCACAGAAAAAGCAAGGGAATTGCAGAGAAACGTCTATTTCTGCTTCATTGACAACACTAAAGCTTTTGACTGTGCGGATCACAACAAACTATGGAAAATTCTTCAAGAGATGAATATACCAGACAGACCACCTTACCTGCTTCCTGAGAAACCTGTATGCAGGCCAAGAAGCAACAGTTAGAACTGGACATGGAACAACAGACTGGTTCAAAATTGGGAAAGGAGTACAACAATGCTGTATATTGTCACTCTGCTTATTTAACTTCTACACAGAATACATGATGTGAAATGCCAGGCTAGTTGAATCACAAGCTGGATTCAAGATTGCCAGGAGAAATATCAGCAACCTCAGATATGGAGATAATACCGCTCTAATGGCAGAAAGTGAAGAGGAACTAAAGAGCCTCTTGATGAGGGTGAAAGAGGAGACTGAAAAAGTTGGCTTCAAACTCAACCTTAAAAAAACAAAGATCATGGCATCTGGTCCCATCACTTCGTGGCAAATAAATGGGGGAAAAGTGGAACAGTGACAGATTTTTTATTTTCTTGGGCTCCCAAAAAGTCACTACGGATGATGACCGCAGCCATGAAATTAAAAGAGGCTTGCCCCTTGGAACGAAAGCTATGACAAACCTAGACACCCAGACAGTATTAAAAAGCAAAGGCATCACTTTGCCAACAAAGGTCCATACAGTCAAAGCTATGGTTTTTCCAGGAGTCATGTACAGATGTGAGAGGTGAACCATAAAGAGGGCTGAGTGCATAAGAATTGATTATTTTGAACTGTGGTGCTGGAGAAGACTCTTGAGAGTCCCTTGGACTGCAAGACCAAACAAGTGAATCCTAAAGGAAATCAACTCTGAATATTCATTGGAAGGACTGATGCTGAATCTCCAATACTTTCGCCACTCCATGCGAAGAGCCAACTCATTGAAAAAGACCCTGATGCTGGGAAAGATTGAAAGACAGAGGAGAAGGGGACAACAGAGGATAAGATGGTTGGATGGTATCACCGACTCAATGTTCATGAATTGAACAAACTCCGGGAGATAACGAAGGATGGGGGAGCCTGGAGTGCTGCAGTCCATGGGGTCACAGAGGGTCAGACATGACTTAGTGATGGAACAACAACAACAACAATATTTTAAAAGCAACCAAAAAAACAGGTGATTAGTAACTTAGGAAAAAACAAAGTTTCAATATAGAAAGTAATCATATCTACTGTCTACTATGAACAATATTTACATAGTTGAAATAATATAAACACTGCATATTAATTTAACCAAATACATGCTATAAATATATTGGGGGTGGAGGGAAGAAAAAGTATATGTTCAAGGAATTGTTTCAGGTAGCTAAATCCTATTCTTCCATAGTAGCTAACCAAGAGATAATTCTAAAATTGAAAACGTAAGAAATAGAAGTAATAACATTCTATACAGGGATATAGAAAGAATTCCCAGAGTAGGTAAAAGATTTGAAAGTAGTTGCCTTTGAGAAGCAGAAAGCAGAGATTGAGAGGGAGGGGCAGGTGACTGTAGTCTTTCAGTTTAACTAGTCATGCTATCACATTTTTGAGAACAACATATTTATAATAAAAATTAAATAAAAAAAACAAATGCTACATTATCTGCTTTGATAGGATTTTGGATTAACCAGTTGTGTGCAGCTGTCAAAACTCAATGAATGCATACTTTAAGATTTACATATTTCATTGTATATATATTTTACATCAAAAGAAAAACTGATAAACAAAGCCTAAAATTCTAATGACATGCATAAGGACATCTGTAATTTACTTCAAAATCCTTCCCCCAATAAAGATGGATCAATGAATGGATAGAAGGATGGATAAATACATAATAAAACAAGTACAGTAAAATGTTGACAGTAGATCCTAGGAGGTAGGTATATAGAGGTTTACTGTAAAATTCTTTCCATTTTGCTGTTTGAAAAGTTTTATAATAAAAGTTTGGAACAAATAAAAACAAATTGAGGGGAGGAGCTAAGATGGCAGAGGAGTAGGACAGGGAGAACACTTTCTCCCCTGCAAATTCATCAAAAGAACATTTAAACGCCAAGTAAATTCCACAAAACAACTTCTGAATGCTGGCAGAGGACATCAGGCACCCAGAAAAGCAACCCAAGTCTTCGAAAGGTGGTAGGAAAAAATATAAAAGAAAAAAAAAAAAAAAGAGAGAGACAAAAGAGGGAGGGACGGAGTTCTGTCCCGGGAAGGGAGTCTTAAAAAGAAAGAAGTTTCCAAACACCAGGAAAACTTCTCACTGCCGAATCTGTGCCGAGCCTTGGAAGCACAGAGGGCAACATAACAGGGAGGAAAAATAAATAAACAATTAAAACCCGCAGATTACAAACCCTACGGTAACTCCCCCAGTGGAGAAGCAGCGCAGATGCCTGCACACACCACTAGCAAGTGGGGGCTGGGCAGGGAGGCGCAGCACGTGCTGCATCGCTTAGAGTAAGGATCTGGTCTGAATACCCCGAGCGCTATCTGAGCGAAATAATTTGGGTTAGCAAACCAGACTGTGGGATATCTACCACGAGAAAAGCCAGCTCTAACCTAAGACACCGCCAGGCCTGTGCACGGAAGAAAGGACTGAACAGAGATAGCCGGCTACAGACCATCCCCCTCCAGTGACAGGCAGCCAGAGCCGGAAGGGGGAAATCGCAGCCCCAGAGAGACATTATCTATAAAACTGTAAGCAGGCTTCTTTGCTAACTAAAACTTCTTGGGGGTCTGGATGGTCAACATCTGCCTGAGAAGGTGTGCTGGTTGTACACCTAGATAACTGAGCGGTGGGGAGGCGATAAGTCGCAGCAATCGTGCTGGCCAAACACCTCATCACCTGAGCTGCTCGGACCTGGGAAGGGCACAAAACGCAGGCCCAACCGAGTCTGCCCTTTGAGGACTACCCAAGTGCCTGAACCTGAGCGGCTTGGACCTCGGAGGTGCAAGCAGCCCAGGGCCGGACACAGATGTTTCCCGGCGGAGCAGCCTAGAGCCTGAGCAGTGTGGGCAGGGAGGCCACACGTGCCGTGAGCGGGGGCAGACCCAGTGTGGCTGAGGCACTGCGAGCACACGCCAGTGTTATTTGACTGCAGCGTCCCTCCTTCTCCACATCGCGACTGAACAAGCCAGCCTAAAAAAAAAAAAAAAAAAAGTGTCCTCCACCGTCCCCTTTGTGTCAGGGTGGAAACCAGACACTGAAGAGACCAACAAACAGAAGAATCTATAACAGAGGGAACCACCTTGGAAGCTACAGGCAATAGATTAAAACCCTGTGGTTAGTACCGACTACATAGGAAGGGGACTATAGATCTTGAGAAATATAAGTCGGACCAAGGAACTAGCCAAAAATGAACTGAACCCACAATACCCACAACAAAACTAGACAAAGTCCTAGATGTATTTTAACTATTTTTACGATCATTCTTTCCTTCTTTTTTCTTAAATTTTTACAGAATTTTAAGTCTTCTACTATTCCTTTAATTTTCACTGTTATAACCTACTATTACTTAGCAAAAAAAAAGACCCTATTTTTTTTTAAAGCAAACTTCATATATATATATATTTTTATAATTTTTTTGACTTTTTTTCCCCTTTTTTTCTTTAACATTGCATTTTTGAAATTCCAAACTCTACTCTAGATTTTTAATTTTAGCTTTTTGATATTTGTTATCAATTTTGTACCTATATTTATTTTTTATATAATTTTTGGGACTTTTTTTTTTTCTTCTCTCTCTTTCTTTCTATTCTTTTATATAACATTGTATTATCTGAAATTCCAAACTCTACTCTAGGTTTTTAATTTATCCTTTTTGGTATTTGTTATCAATTTTGTAGCTATACCTTCTTTATAATTTTTGCGACTTTGTTTTTGTTTGTTTGTTTCTTTTTCTCGTTTTATTTTCTTTTTTTTTTAACGCTGTATTTTTGAAATTCCAAACTCTACTCTAGATTTTTAACTTTTGCTTTTTGGTATTTGTTATCAATTTTGTACCTGTATTTTCTTTATAATTTTTGCGACTTTGTTTGTTTTTGTTTGTTTGTTTTTTCTGTCTTTCTATTCCTTCTTCTTTTCTTTAACACTGTATTTTTGAAATTCCAAACTCTACTCTAGATTTTCAATTTCTGCTTTTATGTATCTGTTACCAATTTTGTACCTTTAAGAACCCAATCTTCAGTACTCATTTTTCACTAGGGAGCAAGATTACTGGCTTCACTGCTCTCTCTCCCTTTGGACCTTCCTTTTTCTCCACCAGGTCGCCTGTGTCTCCTCCCTAATCCCTCTGTACTCTACCCAACTCTGTGAATTTCTGTGTGTTCCAGATGGTGGAGAACACTTAGGGAACTGATTACTGGCTGGATCTGTCTCCCTCCTTTTCATTCCCCCCTTTTATCCTCCTGGCCGCCTCTGTCTCCTTCCTCCTTCTTCTCTTCTCTGTATAACTCCGTGAACATCTCTGAGTGGTCCACTTGTGGAGTGCACATAAGGAAGTGATTACTGGCTAGCCCACTTTATCCTCTATTGATTCCACCTCATCTCATTCGGGTCACCTCTAATTCCCCCCTCCCTCTTCTCTTCTCCGTGTAACACTGTGAACCTCTCTGGGTGACCCTCATGGTGGAGAAACTTTTCATCTTCAATGTAGATGTTTTACCAAAGGTGCTGTATAGAAGGAGAAGTTTTGAAACGACTGTAAAAATACGACTGATAACTGGAAGCAGGAGGCTTAAGTCCAAACCCTGACTCCAGGAAATTCCTGATTTCAGGGAACATTAATTGACAGGAGCTCATCAAACGCTTTCATACCTACACTGAAACCAAGCACCAAGGGCCAACAATTTCCAGGGCAAGACATACCAAGCAAATTCTCCAGCAACAAAGGAACACAGCCCTGAGCTCCAAGATACAGGAAGCCCAAAGTCACCCCAAAACCACAGATATCTCATAACTCATTACTGGACACTTCATTGCACTCCAGAGAGAAGAAATACAGCTCCACCCACCAGAACACTGACACAAGCTTCCTTAACCAAGAAACCTTGACAAGCCACCTGTACAAACCCATACACAGTGAGGAAATGCCACAATAAAGAGAACTCCACAAACTGCCAGAATACAGAAAGGACACCCCAAACTCAGCAATTTAAACAAGATGAAGAGACAGCGGAATACCCAGCAGATAAAGGAACAGGATAAATGCCCACCAAACCAAACAAAAGAGGAAGAGATAGGGAATCTACCTGATAAAGAATTCCAAATAATGATAGTGAAATTGATCCAAAATCTTGAAATCAAAATGGAATCACAGATAAATAGCCTGGAGACAAGGACTGAGAAGATGCAAGAAACGTTTAACAAGGACCTAGAAGAAATAAAAAAGAGTCAATATATAATGAATAATGCAATAAATGAAATTAAAAACACTCTGGAGGCAACAAAGAGTAGAATAACAGAGGCAGAAGATAGGATTAGTGAATTAGAAGATAGAATGGTAGAAATAAATGAATCAGAGAGGATAAAAGAAAAATGAATTAAAAGAAATGAGGACAATCTCAGAGACCTCCAGGACAATATTAAAGGCTACAACATTCGAATCATAGGGGTCCCAGAAGAAGAAGACAAAAAGAAAGACCATGAGAATATACTTGAGGAGATAATAGTTGAAAACTTCCCTAAAATGGGGAAGAAAATAATCACTCAAGTCTAAGAAACTCAGAGAGTCCCAAACAGGATAAACCCAAGGCAAAACACCCCAAGACACATATTAATCAAATTAACAAAGATCAAACACAAAGAACAAATATTAAAAGCAGCAAGGGAAAAACAACAATTAACACACAAAGGAACTCCCATAACAGTAACAGCTGATCTTTCAACAGAAACTCTTCAAGCCAGGAGGGAATGGCAAGACATACTTAAAGTGATGAAAGAAAATAACCTACAGCCCATATTATTGTACCCAGCAAGGATCTCATTCAAATATGAAGGAGAAATCAAAAGCTTCTCAGTCAAGCAAAAGCTGAGAGAATTCAACACCACCAAACCAGCTCTACAACAAATACTAAAGGATATTCTCTAGACAGGAAACACAAAAATGGTGTATAAATTCGAACCCAAAACAATAAAGTAAATGGCAACGGGATCATACTTATCAGTAATTACCTTAAACCTAAATGGGTTGAATGCCCCAACCAAAAGACAAAGACTGGCTGAATGGATAAAAAACAAGACTCCTACATATGTTGTCTACAAGAGACCCACCTCAAAACAGGAGACACATACAGACTGAAAGTGAAGGGCTGGAAAAAGATTTTCCATGCAAATAGGGACCAAAAGAAAGCAGGAGTAGCAATACTCATATCAGATAAAATAGACGTTAAAACAAAGGCTGTGAAAAGAGACAAAGATGGTCACTACATAATGATCAAAGGATCAATCCAAGAAGAAGATATAACAAGTATAAATATATATGCACCCAGCACGGGAGCACCACAATATGTAAGACAAATGCTAACAAGTGTGAAAGGAGAAATAAACAATAACACAATAATAGTGGGAGACTTTAAGACCCCACTCACACCTATGGATAGATCAACTAAACAGAAAATTAACAAGGAACCACAAACTTTAAATGATACAATAGACCAGTTAGACCTAATTGATAGCTATAGGACATTTCATCCCAAAACAATGAATTTCACCTTTTTCTCAAGCACACATGGAACCTTCTCCAGGATAGATCACATCCTGGGCCATAAATCTAGGCTTGGTAAATTCAAAAAAATAGAAATCATTCCAAGCATCTTCTCTGACCACAATGTAGTAAGATTAGATCTCAATTACAGAAGAAAAACTATTAAAAATTCCAACATATGGAGGCTGAACAACACGTGGCTGAATAACCAACAAATCACAGCAGAGATCAAAAAAGAAATCAAAATTTGCATAGAAATGAAAGAAAATGAAAACACAACAACCCAAAACCTGTGAGACACTGTAAAAGCAGTCCTAAGGGGAAAGTTCATAGCAATACAGGCATACCTCAAGAAACAAGAAAAAAGTCAAATAAATAACCTAACCCTACACCTAAAGCAACTAGAAAAGGAAGAAATGAAGAACTCCAGGGTTAGTAGAAGGAAAGAAATCTTAAAAATTAGGGCAGAAATAAATGCAAAAGAAACAAAAGAGACCGTAGCAAAAATCAACAAAGCCAAAAGCTGGTTCTTTGAAAGGATAAATAAAATTGACAAACCATTAGCCAGACTCATCACGAAACAAAGGGAGAAAAATCAAATCAATAAAATTAGAAATGAAAATGGAGAGATCACAAGAGACAACACAGAAATACAAAGGATCATAAGAGACTACTATCAACAATTATATGCCAATAAAATGGACAACGTGGAAGAAATGGACAAATTCTTAGAAAAGTACAACTTTCCAAAACTGGACCAGGAAGAAATAGAAAATCTTAACAGACCCATCACAAGCACGGAAATTGAAACTGTAATCAAAAATCTTCCAGCAAACAAAAGCCCAGGTCCAGACGGCTTCACAGCTGAATTCTACCAAAAATTGAGAGAAGAGCTAACACCTATCCTGCTCAAACTCTTCCAGAAAATTGCAGAGGAAGGTAAACTTCCAAACTCATTCTATGAGGCCACCATCACCCTAATACCAAAACCTGACAAAGATCCCACAAAAAAAGAAAGCTACAGGCCAATATCACTGATGAACATAGTTGCAAAAATCCTTAACAAAATTCTAGCAACCAGAATCCAACAACACATTAAAAAGATCATACACCATGACCAAGTGGGCTTTATCCCAGGGATGCAAGGATTCTTCAGTTTCTGCAAATCAATCAATATAATATACCACATTAACAAATTGAAAAATAAAAACCATATGATATCTAAATAGATGCAGAGAAAGCCTTTGACAAAATTCAATATCCATTTATGATAAAAACTCTCCAGAAAGCAGGAATAGAAGGAACATACCTCAACATAATAAAAGCCATATATGACAAACACACAGGAAACATTGTCCTCAATGGTGAAAAAGTGAAAGCATTTCCTCTAAAGTCAGGAACAAGACAAGGGTGCCCACATTCACCATTACTATTCAACATAGTTTTGGAAGTTTTGGCCACAGCAATCAGAGCAGAAAAAGAAATAAAAGGAATCCAAATTGGAAAAGAAGAAGTAAAACTCTCACTATTTGCAGATGACACGATCCTCTACATAGAAAACCCTAAAGACTCCACCAGAAAATTCCTAGAACTAATCAATGGTTATAGTAAAGTTGCAGGATATAAAATCAACACACAGAAATCCCTTGCATTCCTATACACTAATAATGAGAAAACTGAAAGAGAAATTAAGGAAACAATTCCATTCACCATTGCAACGGAAAGAATAAAATACTTAGGAATATGTCTACCAAAAGAAACTAAGACCTATACATAGAAAACTATAAACACTGGTGAAAGAAATCAAAGAGGACACTAATAGATGGAGAAATATACCATGTTCATGGAGTGGAAGAATCAATATAGTGAAAATGAGTATACTACCCAAAGCAATTTATAGATTCAAAGCAATCCCTATCAAGCTACCAACACTATTCTTCACAGAGCTAGAACAAATAATTTCACAATTTGTATGGAAATACAAAAAACCTCGAATAGCCAAACCTATCTTGAGAAAGAAGAATGGAACTGGAGGAATCAACCTACCTGATTTCAGGCTCTACTACAAAGCCACAATCATCAAGACAGTATGGTACTGGCACAAAGACAGAAATATAGATCAATGGAACAAAATAGAAAGCCCAGAGACAAATCCACGCACATATGGACACCTTATCTTTGACAAAGGAGGCAAGAATATACACTGGATTAAAGACAATCTCTTTAACGAGTGGTGCTTTGAAAAATGGTCAACCACTTGTAAAAGAATGAAACTAGACCACTTTCTAACACCATACACAAAAATAAACTCAAAATAGCTTAACGATCTAAACGTAAGACCAGAAACTATAAAACTCCTAGAGGAGAACATAGGCAAAACACTCTCCGACATACATCACAGCAGGATCCTCTATGACCCACCTCCCAGAATATTGGAAATAAAAGCAAAAATAAACAAATGGGACCTAATTAAACTTAAAAGCTTCTGCATAACAAAGGAAACTATTAGCAAGGTGAAAAGGCAGCCTTCAGAATGGGAGAAAATAATAGCAAATGAAGCAACTGACAAACAACTAATTTCAAAAATATACAAGCAACTCCTACAGCTCAACTCCAGAAAAATAAATGACCCAATCAAAAAATGGGCCAAAGAACTAAATAGACATTTCTCCAAAGAAGACATACAGATGGCTAACAAACACATGAAAAGATGCTCAACATCACTCATTATCAGAGAAATGCAAATCAAAACCACTATGAGGTACCATTTCACGCCAGTCAGAATGGCTGCGATCCAAAAAATCTGCAAGCAATACATGCTGGAGAGGGTGTGGAGAAAAGGGAACCATCTTACACTGTTGGTGGGAATGCAAACTAATACAGCTACTATGGAGTACAGTGTGGAGATTCCTTAAAAAACTGGAAATAGAACTGCCTTATGATCCAGCAATCCCACTGCTGGGCATACACATTGAGGAAACCAGAATGGAAAGAGACACGTGTACCCCAATGTTCATTGCAGCACTGTTTATAATAGCCAGGACATGGAAGCAACCTAGATGTCCATCAGCAGATGAATGGATAAGACAGCTGTGGTACATATACACAATGGAGTAATTCTCAGCCATTAAAAAGAATACATTTGAATCAGTTCTAATGAGGTGGATGAAACTGGAGCCTATTATACAGAGTGAAGTAAGCCAGAAAGAAAAACACCAATACAGTACACTAAAGCATTTATAAGGAATTTAGAAAGATGGTAACAATAACCCTGTATACGAGACAGCAAAAGAGACACTTATGTATAGAATAGTCTTATGGAGTCTGTGGGAGAGGGAGAGGGTGGGATGATTTGGGAGAATGCCATTGAAACATGTATAATATCATGTATGAAACGAGTTGCCAGTCCAGGTTCGATGCACGATACTGGATGCTTGGGGCTGGTGCACTGGGATGACCCAGAGGGATGGTATGGGGAGGGAGGAGGGAGGAGGGTTCAGGACGGGGAGCACATGTATACCTGTGGCGGATTCATTTCAATATTTGGCAATACCAATACAATATTGTAAAGTTTAAAAATAAAATTAAATTAAAAATTAAAAAAAAAAACAAAAACCCAACAAATTGAGCACTAAAATTCAAGAGAGAATGTTCTGTCTGGTGTACCAGCTAGGTAAACTTTAATTTTACAATGCCACTTGCTTTCCAGAAGCCTCCTGTAGCCATTTGACCCACAGATGACTGGTCAAATCAAAGAGGGCAGTGACACGTGAAGACGAGGGCAGACTGATATTTCTTGTTGGCACTTTTACCAGTTTCTCTACAGGGTACGTATGTTGTGCAACAATGAATTTTTAATCCCTCTTAACAAGACTTGTCCTCTGGTTATAAATATCCCTGTTGTCACATGCTCATCTATTTCTTAGCTCCAATTGAATTGTAAACTCACCCAAGCTATAGTTTATAAGCTCCAGGATCACACCCAGTGGTTCATCAATATCAGTTTTACTATACCACAGAGAAAAAGTAGCTCCCTGGAATAACAGATTAAGGAACGAATAAGCCAGAATGTCTGGGGAATAGAGTCATACAATTTTCATTACAATGACTCTTAGGGCTTGGATCCAGGCTCGTTGTGGAGAAACTAAGTGTAAGAGAGTTTAAGTGACATATCCAGAGTGATATAGCTATTTAGTGTGATTATCTTTGGGTATTTGCTTCTTTATGTCCATTTAAACTATTAAATAAGTCTATGGGATATGACACACATATACTTGAATAAACAGCCACCCTTTCCCCAAAGAGCACTTGATTTAAAATAAAAGAAGAAAACTATGGGACAGGACTTAAGAGATGGTTACTGAGCCACACTTGGGTTTGCTTGCCTGACTTGCAGCAAAATCAATCTACTGACATGGGGTTGGGCGAAGGAAAGGACAGTGTTTATTGCAGGGCCAAGCAAGGAGAATGGGTAGTGCATGCTCAAAAGACCTGAACCCCCTGATGGCTTTCAGGGAAGGGTTTGTAAAGGCAACATTATTAGGTTTGAAGGTTGTAGGGTGCATGATCAGCTTGTAGACATTCTTCGAATTCGTTGTGGTGAGGTCACTGGGTGTTATATTGGAAGTTAGCATCATCAACCTTCTGGTTCCTACCAGTCTGGGGTCTACATGCTTGTGGTCAGCATGCAGTTTCTCTCTGACACTTGGTAGGGTTTTAGTATCCTCAAAAACCATTCAAGGTATGGCTCAGGATATTATCTATAACCCTTAAGGAGGAACTAAAGGTCTTTGATTTTATTTCATGGTTAAACTACTGTAATTTTGTCTTGCTTGACTGATATTGTTGTCATTTCTGCATTTTCTCACTTCTCTGATCAAATATACTCTTTGGAATGTGGGGAAGGTCTAAGAGGCTAAATCCTTTTTAGAAACAAGAGGTAGGAGACATGGAGGATATGTTGCCAGGAAGGCCCCACAGAGTCTGGCTCAGTTTCAAGACCACAAGTTCCTATCCAGTCTATTTGTAGGGTGAAGTGGGAGCAGAAGGATGTTAAGTGAGTGAAAAGTGTCTGTGGTAAAATTAGTGATACACACTACCTTGTGGATGAAGCCCGAGCATATTACACTGAGAAGCCAAACACAAAAAGGTCACATATTGTATGATTCCATTTATATGAAATATCCAAAACAGGCAAATCCATAGAGACAGAAAGCAGACTCATGGTTGCCAGGGGCTGGGCAGAAGGCAAATGAGGAGTAACTGCTTACTGGATATGGGTTTTACTTTGAGGTAATTAAAATGCTTTGGACCTAAATGTAAATGAGTATATTATGAATGTACCAAATGCTACTGAATTGTTCCCTTCAGAATGGTTAACTTTATACTACGTACATTTCACCTCAATAAGGAAAATACAGGTCGAATGAGAGCAAAAGCAAACATAGCAAAATGTTAACAACTGGTGGATCTAGGTACCCGCCATCAGGAATTCATCGTACTTACTCTAGCAACATTTCTGTTAGGTTTAAAATTTTTCAAAAGAAAAGATTAATAAAAATAAAATATCTCTAAAAAACAAAGAAACCATTTAGTGATATTGCAAAATTGAGGTCACCAGCTGCAATCTAAAATTCATACAGTTTCATATCATTTGATCACTGGCATGTCAAAAATAGGAACAACTCTTACTTCATTGGCTGGTAAGGTTTCTAACAATGAAAATTACTTTCCAGGGGAGTCACAAGCCAACACTCTTTAACTTCAGAACCTATTAACATGCAGATTTCTGAACATTAGCACCTAAAAATACATGCATTGGGTCCTTTTGAACAGGTGGTAGTAAGATGTAGTTTAGCTGAAGGGTCTGAGCTTTGGAAATTACATGTGTATATTCTGGCTTTGTCACCCGCAGATGAGTCTTACCAATCCACTGATGGCTAAAAGCAAAAGGGTGCAAGCTGACTGAGAGTTTCACAGGAGTAACACTAGGGGCACAAGTGACCATTTTGACCTTTGCACAGTGTGTCCTGAAACTCAAGCAGTGATATAGTAAAGATAATACCCCATCCTATAACCTCGTAACAACCAGAAAATGGCATGTCTGCCTCTAATGCACAGTGGGTCCAACGGAGTTAATGCCTCCCTGGTTTCTTACAGGTCCAACACCTAATTCTAAATTCCCCATTCAACCATGTCTGAGGCTTGAGACAACAGATCAAGCCTGTCTACACAGGGTGAGAGGCTACTTGCTTCTCTGACCAAGATGTAGATACACAAAAAAGTACATAAGGATGTGAAAGGTTGTATCATAATGTGATCATGCTTAACACTACTGAAGCTGTACATTTAAAAATAGTTAAGATGGTGGACTGAATGTTATGTGTTTTCCACCACAATAATTTAAAAATACATAAGACCCAAGTTTCAGTTTTCACACAGCAGACATGAGGATGGCTTCCTCTGTGTCCAAAATGAAGGTACTTTGATGCAACTTAACACACTTCAAATGAAATACAATTTGTTCCTATGGAGGAAAAAAAAATAACCTAGAAAAACACTCAAGCCTCTGCACAAATCTATGTTCAGTAAGAAAAATGGATGTAAGAACAGGTTAATGGCATAAGGACATTAAAAATAGAAAAGAACTATTGATTTGAAGCTGTTACCTCAAGAGATAAGTACCAATAAACACTGTAGAGCAGAAGTCTGCATGTACCAGATGATGATGGGAATGGATCCATTCCCATTTAGGGTTTACCCATTGCTTCTGAAACGCCATTTATTCTTTATCTTGACACTGGATTTACCAAATCACTAAAGGGAATGGGAAGATCAGTTCATGAATATAACCTTTGTTGGATGACTAATACAAGGATGCTCCACTTCAATTACTGAATTCTTTTTCATTTTGTCTTGCAATATTTTAAATTTTCCCAGAATTTTGATCATACCTATAAGAACAAATCTATGTTCAACCAACAGGGCCTCTTCATTCACACTTTAACACCCAAGGGGTAATAATTTCAAAAGATTAAAATGCTTTTCTTCTCTAAGTGTTATCTATATCGCAGTGAGTGTTGTCTAAAGATTTGGTAGAAGCCTTCACTGGAGGGATTTCAAGTATGGAAACAGATGAAGGAGGAAATATCTGGAGTGGTGGATCCTGCCAGGTAAGTAGAGGCCAGCTCTGAATTTCATTCTATTTCTCTCTTTTCCTTCGTTTCACCTTATGCCCAGAAGTTTGTATAAGTAGACCTTTTCTTGATATAAAAACAATGTCTTAATTTGGGACCTAATAACACTTCAGAATAAATGCAGGGAGTTCCCTGGTGGTTCAGTAGTTAGAACTCCAAGCTCTCACTGCCAAGGGCCTGTGTTTGATCCTGCTCAGGGAACTAAAATCCCGCAAGTCACATAGTGCAGACAAAAAGAAAAGAAGAATCCAAGTTTTCACAGAACTGAGAATTTGGGAGAACATGTTTTCCAAATATGCTTACATAGGCATTACTTTTTCATTCATCAGTTCAGCGCTAACCTTGTCGTGGATGTTTGAAAAGATGGCCACAAATTCTCTGACACTCCTCCCATAAATTGGCAGGGTCTAATTCTCCCCTTCTACTGCCTTGAACCTGGCCTGACCTTATTTGGAAGAAATAGAATTTAGGAGAAGTGATGCTACGTGACTTCCAAGGCCTGGCAGCTTCTGCTTCGTTCTCTCTGAATACCTGCTCTCTGGATAGCTCTCTCTTGGGACCCAGCCACCATGTTCTAAGAAGCCCAAGACACATGCAGAGGCCAGGTGTAGGTACTCTGGTGGACAACCCAAACTGCAGTCCTACCTGACAGCCGGGATCAGCTACCAGGCTTGTGTAAGCCATCATGGATGTCCAGCGCAGCTGAGATTCTGATGACTGTAGGCACAGCGGACACTTGACTGCAACTGTGTGAGAGACCCCAGTGAGAACTGCTCAGCTGCAACTTCCCTGAATGTCTGACCCTCACAGTGGTGAGCAAGGTTAAATTTTAGTATATATAAAATTACCCTGAATTTGGGGGTAATTTGTTATACAGCAATAGATAGCACAGCAAAAGAAAACAGAATATGAAACTTTATAGCAACAGAAATTGTCAAGCAAAAAAATAAAATTAAGATGATTTGGCCACAAAACGGTCCATTTGTGTTTTTTTTTTTCCCCATTTAAACATGAGCATTTACAAGTTAAGAGATCTGTGTTTTTATGTTGCTCAGAGTAGAAAGATATACATTCAGAAATGTAATTTTAATATTTAAAACTATAGATGTTTTATGTAATCAAAATATATTGTCAGACACTGTACTAGAGATCAGCACAAATTCTGTCCTCAAGGAACAAATAGTCTAGTTGGATAAATGGCATGTTAAAAAAAATTTCAATGAGTTTCATGTGCATAAAATCCTTACAATATTTACAGGCACATCCTAAGTGTCATGTACCTGCAAACAAAGTAAATAAATATACATTCACTTATTTCTTCAACAAATACTTATTTATCATCTTCTCCGTGGCAGGCCCCACGTGAGGTGCTCAACATTCAGAAAACTAAGATCATGGCATCTGATCACATCACTTCATGGAAAATGGATGGGGAAAGAGTGACAGATTTCTTTTTTGGGGGGGAGGGGCCTCCAAAATCACTGCAGATGGTGACTGCAGCCATGAAATTAAACATGCTTGATTTTTGGAAGAAAGTTATGACCAATCTAGACAGCGTATTAAAAAGCAGAGACATTACATTCCTAACAAAGGTCCGTCTAGTCAAGCTACAGTTTTTCCAGTAGTCATGTATGGATGTGAGAATTGGACTGTAAAGAAAGCTGAGCCCCGAAGAATTGGTGCTTTTGAACTGTGGTGTTGGAGAATACTCTTGAGAGTCCCTTGGACTGCAAGGAGATCCAACCAGTCCATCCTAAAGGAAATTAGTCCTGAATATGCAGTCCTGAATAAGGACTGATGCTGAAGCTGAAACTCCAATACTTGGCCATCTGATGCAAAGAACTGACTCACTGGAAAAGACCCTGATGCTGGGAAACATTGAAGGTGGGAGGAGAAGGGGACAATAGAGGATGAGATGTGGATTGCATCACTGGCTCGATGGACAGGAGTTTGAGTAAATTCTGGGAGTTGGTGATGGACAGTGAGGCCTGGCATGCTGCAATGCATGGGGTCACAAAGAGTTGGACTTGACTGAGCTACTGAACTGAACCGAACATGACGGGGCCCGTGTGAAGTGCTAGACAGAGTGCTGAATAAAGAGATTACATTCAGAGGAGAGGACAGATCCTGAACATTCAACAAGCACAGGTATCCTGGAAGCATTCCAGGGATGCTTGGGAAGCCAGAGAAGGCTGCTGATCCCAGGAAGGCCAAAGGCTAGGCTAGACCAGACCAAGGCTAGAGAGATTTAGCAGCATGTCTGACAGCCAAATAACAAGAAGAGAAAAGCAGTTTACCCCAAGCCCAAATGGAAATCTAATATGTAAAGTCAAATTTGGGAGAGGCCTGAAGGCCAGTGAGGCAATCAAGATCTGTTCCACAAATTCCACACTGGATCAGAAGGAAAGTCCAAGTGCAGAGACAAGCACTGGACTGCATGCATTGGACCACACATGAGAGCTCAAGAAGACAATGTTGTTGGAATAGAAGACTGGGCACAGTGCTCAAGCCTCTGGTACTTTGGCACTAGAAATAGAGTAGAACACCCATTGCACAAACAGGTCTGGACCAAGATATGTTGCAGCTGAGGCAAACTAAGAAATAGATATGTGCTTCTGATGCTATCCTTCCAATCTTAATGCAACAGTTTCTTACTGAGGGAGTAGAACTGGCATCAGAATGGTTTTTGTTATTTCTACTGTCTACTTCGCTAAAATAGGACTGATTTATAAGTTGATGGTTATAGAAGTAGTCACACATGTAGATCTGAGTTAAATGGTACCATATTCCTGATTTCCATTAGAAATGGTATTACCTTTACAGATTGGTGCTCAGAGCAATTATGCACTTGGTCTGTCTTTTAACTTGGCTCTGAGCCTGAAGGATCCCAGAATATGAGTGTCTGCTAATTGGCCTGGTGTGAATGGCCAAGGGCTGGTGTGTGTGTGTGCGCATATAAATAAAAGTGTATCTGTGTGTTATTGTTTGTATGTATGTGTGCATGTGTGTGTGTATGTGCATGCATGTGTCCGTCCTCCTGAACAAGGTGGATTCTACCAGGGTTAGAAATATGTCAGTAGTATTGAATCATCTAAGTTTTATCACTTGAGAGTTTAGAACTCAACACTTTTTATATAGCCTTTTCCCTTTTGCTTCAAAGCCCAGAGCTTGGATTCAGGAGTCTGCAATCATGGAGTCCTCCCAAAGATGGGCACAATAAAGGATAAACATGGTAGAGACCTAGTAGATGCTGAAGAAATCAAGAAGAGATGGAAAGAATACACGGAAGAATGTTATAAAAAAGATCTTAATGAACCGGATCACTACAATGGTGTGGTTAGTTACCCAAACCCAGACATTCTGGAGTGCGAAGCCAAGTGGGCCTTAAGAAGCACTGCTGTTAATAAAGCTAGTGGATGCGATGGAATTCCAAAAGAACTATTCAAATCTCTAAAGGAGGATGCCATCAAAATGTTGCATTCATTATGTCAACAAATCTGGAAGACCCAGCAGTGGCCACAGGACTGGAAAAGTCCTCAACCCAATTCCCAAGAAACGTGGTACTAAAGAATGTTCTAACCATCAGACAATTGCACTCATTTCCCATGCTAGTAAGGTCATGCTTAAAATCTTGCATGCTAGGCTTAGAATTAGGTGAATCAAGAACGTCCAGATGTCCACGCTGGGTTTAGAAAAAGAAGAGGAACTAGAGATCAAATTGCCAACAGTTGCTGGAGTATAGAAAATGCAAGGGAATTTCAACAAAACAGGTATCTCTGTTTCATCGACTACACGAAAGCCTTTGACTGTATAGATCATGACAAACTGTTTAAAGCTCTTAGAGAGATGGGAATACCAGACCATCTTACCTGTCTCTTGAGAAACCTGTATGCAGGTCAAGAAGCAACAATTAAAACCCTGTATGGAACAACTGATTGGTTTAAGATTGAGAAAGGAGTATGACAGGGCTGTCTGCTGTCACTCTGTCTAACCTATATGCAGAGCACATCAGGAGAAATGCCAGGCTGGATGAGTTGCAAGTCTGAATCAAGATAGGCAGGAGAAACATCAACAGCCTCAGATATGCAGATGATATCACTCTAATGGCAGAAAGCAAAGAGGAACTAAAGAGCCTCTTGATGAGGGTGAGGGAGGAGAGTGAAAGAGCAGGCTTAAAACTAAATATTCAAAACACTAAGGTCATGCCTTCTAGCCCGATTACTGCATGGCCAATAGAGGGGGAAAAGGTGGAAGTAGTGACAGATTTCCTCTTCTTGGGCTCCAAAATCACTGCAGATAGTGACTGCAGCCATGAATTCAGAAGACAATTGCTTCTTGGCAGGAAAGCAATGACAAACCTAGACAGTGTGTTGAAAAGCAGAGAGATTACTCTGCCAACAGAGGTCCATATAGTCAAGGCTATGGTTTTCCCAGTCATCATGTATGGCTGTGAGATCGGAACGCCAAAGAATTAATGTCTTCGAACTGTGGTGCTGGAGAAGACTCCTTAATGTCCCTTGGACCACAAGGGGTCGAACCAGTCAATCTTTTTTTTCTTTTTTTTAACTTTACAATATTGTATTGGTTTTGCCATACATCAACATGAATCCGCCACGGGTGTACACGTGTTTCCCACCCTGAACCCCCTCCCACCTCCCTCCCCATACCATTCCTCTGGGTCATCCCAGTGCACCAGCCCCGAGCATCCTGTATCATGCATCGAACCTGGACTGGCGATTCATTTCGCATATGATATTATACATGTTTCAATGCCATTCTCCCAAATCATCCCACCCTCGCCCTCTCCTGCAGAGTCCAAAAGACTGTTCTATACATGTGTTTCTCTTTTGCTGTCTCGCATACAGAGTTATCATTACCATCTTTCTAAATTCCATATATATGTGTTAGTATACTGTATACTATCCAGTCAATCTTAAGGGAGATTAAGACTGAATATTCACTGGAAGGATTGATGCTGAAGCTGAAGCTCCAGTATTTTGGTCAACTGATGCAAACAGAAAACTCATTGGAAAAGTCCCTGATGCTGGGAAAGATCGAGGGCAGGAGAAGAGGGTGTCAGAGGATGAGATGGCTGAACGGCATCACTGATGCAATGAACATGAACTTGGGCAAACTCTGGAAGATGGTGAGGGACAGGGAGGCCTGGCATGCTGCAGTCCATGGGGTCACAAAGATTGGGATATGACTGGGCAACTGAACTACAAACATGGTAAAGCCATGCCTGTGATCCTTAATGGCTGTAAGACCCTGGGCAGGTTCTCAACCCCATTAAGTGGCAGTTTCCTGAGCTTTAAAATGGGGATAATAATATTTTGCTCCTAAGATTGTTGTGAAGGAAAAACAGCATACTGAAAGCATTGAATGTGATTCCTGGATCATCATAAGCACTAAGTAGAAGCTCTTATGGTTAGAATTGTAGGTACTAAACAAGGGCTACAAACATCCAGATACCACCCAAACTAGGGTTTATACTCATTTCCCAACATTACAGTGTGCCTTATAAATAGTTAAAATACTAAACAAACTGTAGACACAACTAAAGCAACCCAATTAAAATGCTTCATCATTTGCCACTTCAGAAGGTACTCAAAAGCTAGGCAATTCTCTTCTAGACAAACAGATGGCCATTTTTCATCTTAATATAGGTAGGATGTTTTTGTGAACATAAGCTGATCTGGCTTAAAAATCCAAGCATTCTTTTAGCTCTACATAAATTAATAACTCAAAAGAAAACTTTTAAAGAACAAACTTCCATTTTGCTAAAATGACAGTCCATTAATGGATGCCTCTAAACTTAGCAAGCTCTCCAGCTGTCTTATCGGTGGGTTTTTGTTGTCTCCCTCAAATGCACACTGATGGCCAGATCTCAGCGGCATCAGATGGAATGAGAGGCAGCTAGCCAAAAGTCCAGGACCACCTTCTTCCTGGTCTAGATATTAACCCTGCTATAGTGGACGTTTAATCCATTAACTAACGATGAAAAAGGAGGGATAAGAGTGCTATATTCTGACATCAATAGTTTCAAAGAGCCTAATGAGACTGTTTGGAAGGCATACTAGGACGCCTTCCAAAATTGATGAGCTCAACCACTGACGGGAGTAACTGAAGAAAACATTCAGCACAGTTTGATTTAACAGTTCTTTTCTGAACTGCCCATGAATCCTGAAACTGAAGTTCATTTGGAGGTTTTTTTTATACCATGTTTACAGAGATCCTGAACCATGAAAAAGAACAGCTCCTTAACACCAACTGCTCCATCTGTTCATCTATTCATCCATCACTCTATCCATCCATTGATCCATCACCAATGCATCCATCCAGCTGCCCCACAAATACTTACTGAATGTTTTTCCTCTCATGGAGCTTAACAAGAATGATGAGATATAATATAGAGCTATTATTCTAGAGATAACAATAAATAAAATAAATGGGGGGTGAAGGAATACAGTGCAGTACATGTGTGCAAATTTAAATAGGGGAGCACGGATGGTCTCAGTAAGTAGGCAATATTTGGGCAACGTCTGAAGGAGGTGAGGGAATAAACCATGCATATGTCTGAAAGAAGAATGTTCCATATAGAGAAACAGCATGTGCAAAGCTGAGTGTGTACTTTGTGAGATGGAGAAATACCAAGGAGGCCTAACATAGCACAATTCCACTGGTCTATGAGACCAGAAAGCCCTGGTATTTTCCCACACTGTGTTATCCTGGGTTCCCTGGAAAACAGAGCCTGAAGAAAGGTTTAAATGCTAAAGCTTTCATGGGAGGTATAATCCATGGCAGCTAAAGTGAGGAGAAAAGAGGGAGATTCAAATACAAGGTGAGGGGCTTCCCTGGTGGTCCAGTGGCTAAGACTCCACACTCCCAAAGCAGGGGGCCTGGGTTCAGTCCCTGGTCTGGGAACTAGATCCTACATGCCGCAAAGAAGAGTTCACACGCCACAATTTAAGATCCCATGTGCCACAATGAAGACTCTGAGCAGCCAAATAAATAAATATTCAAATGTAAGATGATGTCCTGTGGTACTGGTCACTGCTTCCCAACAAACTTTCTATCAAACACTATGAGAGAAACCGCTGATTCTCTCAGGTGTGTCCACCTGGTACCAAGATGAAAAGAAAGAACTGTGCCCCATTACAGCCCATCAGAGAGGGAACGCATAGGAAACTTAGCTGCTGACTCTCCGCTGTCTCCTGTCTCTACACTGATCAGAGTTTGTCCCACGGGCATTAACTTCCCTGCACATCTACACAGAAAATCATAAGATCTGTGCACTTTATTCTCTGTAAAACTAAAGGTAAATTTCTCTTGAATACTATCAAACGACAAATAGTCTGTTGCTTCAGCCTAGGTCCCAAAGAGAAGATGATGTGTCGCAGGACTAGTGAAATAAACCTTTGTTGATATACGCCACTGAAATTTTAGAGTCAATTTTTGTTGCAGCATAACCTAGCATATCCTGATTGACACAAGGATTCACTGCCCCATTAGCACATTAATGACATGAGTTTCTCAGTAAAGACACCTACTTAATGTTATTTAATCCAGTATTCTCAAACTGTTTTGATTAGTGAATATTCTTTCCACAGAGCACCTTAATATAATGGAAGTAGTTTGACAAAACACCATCTGTATAATCTTCTGCAAGGAGATTGGGCAACACACCCTACTGTGCAATAATTAAAATATTCCCAGATCTTGGCAGTTTGGGTATGAATGATGTCACATTTTTATGCTCAAACTGGACTTCCCGCGTGACCTAGTGGAAAAGAATCCATCTGCCAATGCAGGTACACTGGTTCAATCCCTCCCGGTCCGTATGCCCTGGAGCAACTAAGCCGGTGCACCACAACTACTCAGCCCACGTGCCCTAGAGCCAGTGCTCCGCAAGAGAAGCCACTGCAGTGAGAAGCCCCGGCTCTCCCCAACTAGAGAAAGCCCCTGAGCAGCAACAAAAATCCAGCACAACCAAAAACTAACTAAATAAAATTTAAAAAACACACACATATATGCCCAGATTAAGGATTCCTAGCCCAAGACTACTGTTCTGCTGCATCCCACAGGCCAGCAAGGCCTCACTTGCCCAGTTTCACGACCAAAGAAAGGGCCCTAAGTCAGCGACAGAGACGAAGACATTATGGTTTACCTGATGGAGGACCCTGCCTGTCTCCAGCAAGGTCCTGGAACAACATCCCATCGTGTGCAACGCTGGAGCAAGCAGGCAGGACGGACACGCTGGCAGGTTTCACTGCTGGGGGCTGGGGGAAGCCAGGATTACCAATTGTACGGGAATTGACCTCAGGTGATCCCTGCCAGGCAGACGCCCTGGAGAAGGAAACGGCTACGCTCCTCTGGAGAATGCCTAGCAGGCTACAGCCAAAGACTGGGACATGGCTGAACATGCACGCGTGCAAGCACGCAGGCACCCACGAACCCAGGCGCCCATGCATGCAAGCACTCAGGCACCCGCTTACACACGCAGGAGGCCAAACACACAGCCACGCACACACGGATGCTGCCACGAACGCACGTATACACACACGCATGCACACACGCACGCAAGCACATACGTAGACACGCACCCATGCACGCATTCGGGCACCCACAGATGCACGCAGACGTCCACGAGAGTACGCATGCGCACACAACACACGCACACAAGCGCGCACTCACCAGGCACGCATGCGCACATAAGAACCCATACTCGTGGGCACCAAGTCTACCGTTGCGCAGAAACAGCTGATCACGGAAACCAGTTGAGGCGCAGATTCCTCATCAGCCATTTGGTAAGCTATAGTTAGCTGGGCCGTGGGGCAAGGAGGTGGGAAGCTTAGTCCTGCTGGTAGGGTGTAGGTGAAGGAGGCACTAGTCAGAGGAGAGACAGAGAGCAAGAACACAGCCATTTTGAGTGGCTCGATCTTCCAACTGCCACTAGAAGTTCCTCGATGCCCCTGGGACTTCACAGGGCAAGTATCTTACAGGTAGTTAGGAAAACGCTTGCCCATGTTTTTCTGAGCTGTGTTTGTTTTCATGTACCTGTTGCTACTTCGTGGTTGCCAGGTAGGCACCTATTTCTATTCTATGACTTGCCATTCTCCAGCACTCACTTTAAGGTCCTATAGCCCCAGTAGGAGGAGCCTGGTAGGCTGCACTCCAAGGGGTCGCTAAGAGTCAGACATGACTGAGCGACTTCTCTCACTTTTCACTTTCACGCATTGGAGAAGGAAATGGCAACCCACTCCAGTGTTCTTGCCTGGAGAATCCTAGGGGACGGGGGTGCCTGGTGGGCTGCCGTCTCTGGGGCCGCACAGAGTCGGACACTACTGAAGCGAATTAGCAGCAGCAGCAGCAGCCCCAGTGTTATGTGATGGTCTCAGGAAGAGTAGGTCTGGGGAGCATAACCCTTCTCGCCCTTTTTTACTTTATCTTGAGTAATTTTTTTTTCATATTTTATCTCCTCTGCACAATAATCACATAACCCTTTCTTGGGCCCAACATGTCAGAACCTCTGATGAACAGAGCACATTCACCCATTAGGCACTGACCCCTCCCTCTAGGAGGCCCCAGAACTCTCATCAGATGAGGCACAGGGCAGACACCAGGTTAAAAATTTGTCTTCCGTCACCCCTCTATCCAGAGATCTTTCCTCTTTTTCCCCTCAGATGAAAGGGACCTTAAATCAACTCAGGTAAGGCCAGGATGGGCTTCCCTTGTGGCTCAGTGGTAAAGAATCTGCCTGCCAATGCAGGAGATGCAAGAGACACAGGTTCGATCCCTGGCTTGGCAAGGTCTCCTGGAGAAGGAAACGGTAACCCACTCCAGTATTCTTGCCTGGGAAATTCCATAGGCAGAGGAGCCTGGCCGGCTACAGTCCATGGGGTCCCAAAGAGTCCAACACCTCTCCCCCTCCCACCCTCCTTTATCACTTCTCACCGGAAGTCTTTCTTTCCCACAAGGGCTTAGTAGGACTAAAAGTAATCCCAGCATGGCTTCTGTGGTGGGAGAGGTGATGAGGAGAGGTAGGGGGGAATAAATCTGATTCTGAAAATAGATTGAAATTTAAAATGCAACTGGAAATAAGACCTGGAGCAAATTCACTAAATGATTGATGAATAAACTTAGTAATTAAGTCAACCTAGTTTCTTTACATATGACTTTCCCCCTGAGAACAATCAGCAGAATTCTAAGAAAAGTATTTGCCAAAGGTATGTTATATTTAATTATCCGTAATTCTGTGCATAGCACAGAGGAAGAAAAAGAAAACCTGGTAAGATGGCCAGGTTCAAGTCTTGCCTGATAATAGAGGTGAATTTTGTGGCTGTTTTAATTATAATTTTTGAGCTAGAATCAAAAGTTCTTTGCTGTAGAATTTACCAGAAAGAACTTGGCTGACAGCATCTATAGTGATAAAAGGTTTTTGTAGGCATACTTTTTAGGCAAACAGAAGGTAGTGCTTTCACTGGTAAAGCATTGCCTTTGTGACAGTTAATGAAGTCTTTCTCTCCAAGGCAGAAGTGGGATAAACAGGCCATGGTGGATTGGGCTCTACCCCTAAAATATAAAGGGGTGGCTGATGAGTCGCTTACACAGGTGAGCAGGAGTAGTGAGAATTCCTACTGTGAGCTAGTCCACCTGCTTCCAGTGACTCTCTCCTCAGAGGGGATTGCCCTTAGGCAGAGTGTCATGTGGAGTCAGTCACTTCTTACCTGAGACCTCAGTTTGCTCATTCTTGAAGATTTCTACAAAAGAAAGCTATTTCCACACCCTCGTGAGTGCTCCAGGAGATACAAAGGGAGTGAGCCAGGGACCCTTTGTTTGATACCTCTTACCAACTGAAGTCACTCAGTCGTGTCCGACTCTTTTCGACCCCATGGACTGTAGCCTATCAGGCTCCTCTGTCCATGGGATTTTCCAGGCAAGAGTGCTGGAGTGGATTGCCATTTCCTTCTCCAGGGGATCTTCCTGACCCAGGAATCAAACCCGGATCTCCCGCACTGCAGGCAGATGCTTTACCTTCTGAGCCACCAGGGAAGCCCCCTGACCAACCATACCTTCATACAGCTCTCATTAGTTACCCTGCCTTTGAACTCCTGTCTGGAGGCAGGCACACTGAACCCGTTCCAGATACCTGACCCAGTTGGTCATTTCCTCTTATTATTAGTAAATCATCAGGTTGGCATTTGTGATAAAAAGCAGGAAAGTGGGGGAAGAACTAGAGATAGCAGAAACTTACTCTTTGATTGCCTGGAATGACTACTTTCTTTAAATATGCATTGTTTATTTGAAAATATTTAATGAAATCTCCTAGGTAATATTTGATCACAGGTAGTACTCTTGGAAATTTTTTATTGATAGATAGTGTACATACAGAAGAGTGCATGTAACCTAAATGTAAAGCTCACTGAACTTTCAGAACTTTAAACATGCTGTGGCCAATAACCAGATCAATAAAGAGGACTTGGGATTTTCCTAGCCGTCCAGTGGTTAGGACTCTATGTTTCTACTGCAGGGGGCATGGTTTCAATCCCTGGTCTGGGAACTAGATCCCACAAGCCAAATAGCGCAAATAAGTAAATAAATCTTTACCCACAACCCCAGAAGCCCCCTCCCCCAAATACTCATTCCAGACACGGCTTCTCCCCCTTGGGGTAACCAATAGCCTGACCCCTAATAGTAGAGATTCCTTTTGCCTGCCTCTGTACTTTATATAAATAGAAACATATAGCCTGTGCTCTTTTTTCCTGACTTCTCTCAGTCAGCATTCTGTTTGTGAGAGCCTTCCTTATTTCTCTGTGTAGTGATACATTGTTTCTTCTCATTGCTGCACAGCGGTATAAATACACTAGAATGTGTTTATCCACTTTCCTGTTGATGGACCTTTGGGTAGTTTCCAGTTCAGTGCTGTTGCAAACACCCAAATTCATGTCCTTTCATCAACACACGTATGCACTGCTTTGGGATATGTACCCAGGAATTACTGGGTCATAGGGTAAGCAGGTGTTCAGCTTTAGTAGGTATCAACTGTTAGCAAACAGTTTCTTTCTGCTTGTACCAGTTTGCACTTCCACTAGCAGTGACGAGACTACTGGTTGCTCTACAGCCTCTCCTAAAATGTACTCAGATCAGTCCCCTACCTACTAAGGGATGTGGTATTTCTAGTGGCTCAAAATCCAGATTCTGGAACTAGACTTTCTGGGTTCAAATTCCTGCTTCATCCTTTAATAGGTGTGTAACCTTACACACCTTACTTAATTTTTCTGTGCCTCAGTTTTTTTCTTCTGTAAAATGAGGACAATAACTAGATCATCTACCTCATAGAGTTAAGGATTAAATGAGTTAATGCATGTAGAACAGTAAGGATAGTGCCTGGCATATAGACAGTACTCCATAAATCTTAGATATTATTTTCATTCAAATGCATCGAAAAAAATCAGTTGGCACCAGTGCAATAAGAGAGTTGTGTATCTTACTGTAAATGAAATACAAAGTTTCCCACGTATCCTGGGAGGCAGTCAGATAAGTGCCACAAGGGGTCTCTGTATGCAGGAGCAAGATAGCATGCATGTCTGAATCTCGGGCTATGCCAGTCACAGCTAATCCTTGGGAACTTGTATGTGCAAATTAAACTAGAATGTCAGTGCTCCAAAATATTCATAGGAGAGTATGAACCATGGATACAATCACTATAAATGACAGTCTGGCCTTTATTTATTTGGCCAATGAAGCCACTGACATCTCTCCTCTTTAGGTTAGCAGATGAGAGTTTAGTGAATTCTTTACAAACTCTATAAACTTTTACAGTCTCAGATCAGATAAGATCAGCTCAGTCGCTCAGTCGTGTCCGACTCTTTGTGACCCCATGAATAGCAGCACGCCAGGCCTTCTTGTCCATCACCAACTCCCGGAGTTCACTCAGACTCAGGTCCATCGAGTCAGTGATGCCATCCAGGCATCTCATCCTCTGTCGTCCCCTTCTCCTCCTGCCCCCAATCCCTCCCAGCATCAGAGTCTTTTCCAATGAGTCAACTCTTCGCATGAGGTGGCCAAAGTACTGCAGTTTCAGCTTTAGCATCATTCCTTCCAAAGAAATCCCAGGGCTGATCTCCTTCAGAATGGACTGGTTGGATCTCCTTGTAGTCCAAGGGACTCTCAAGGGTCTTCTCCAATACCACAGTTCAAAAGCATCAAGTCTTCGGTGCTCAGCCTTCTTCACAGTCCAACTCTCACATCCATACATGACCATAGGAAAAACCATAGCCTTGACTAGATGAACCTTTGTTGGCAAAGTAATGTCTCTGCTTTTGAATATGCTATTTAGGTTGGTCATAACTTTCCTTCCAAGGAGTAAGCGTCTTTTAATTTCATGGCTGCAGTTTTACAGTCTAGCCCTTGGCAAACACCACTTTAGGAATTAACATAGATGTGGATTTCAGTAAATAACTGTAGATTCAGTAAATATTCCATGGAAGAAAGAGAAATGGTAAAGCATGATCATGGGAAAGTAGGTAGGAAGTCCAAAGACATGCAAAGCTGACACTCCAGTCTCCATGAATGAGTCATTGGCTAGAATTGGCTTTTAATGTTAAATATCAGCAAATACATTTTTTGTGTCCATCTTCTAGCTTTTGTTCTTGTTGTTGAGTTGCTCCATCTTGTCTCTTTGCCACCCCAGGCTCCTCTGTCCATGGGATTCTCCAGGCAAGAGTACTAGAGTGGGTTGCCATGCCCTCCTCCAGGGGATATTCCCTACCCAGGGATGGAACCCACATCTCCTGCATTAGCATGTGTATTCTTTACCACTGAGCCACCAGGGCAGCCCATCTTCTATTACAGCTTGCACTGAGTTTAGCTGCTCAGTTGTGTCCAGCTCTTTGCGACCCCGTGGACTGTAGCCCGCCAGGCTCCTCTGTCCATGGAATTCTCCAGGCAAGAATACTGGAGTGGGTTACCACACTCTCCTTCAGGGGATCTTTTCAGCCTAGTGATTGAACCCAGGTCTCTGGCATCACAGGCAGAATTTTTACCCTCTGAGCCACCAGTGTAGCTTGTTGCTGCTGCTGCTAAGTCACTTCAGTTGTGTCCAACGCTGTGAGACCCCATAGACAGCAGCCCACCAGGCTCTGCCATCCCTGGGATTCTCCAGGCAAGAACACTGGAGTGGCTTGCCATTTCCTTCTCCAATGCATGAAAGTGAAAAGTGAAAGTGAAGTCGCTCAGTCGTGTCTGACCCTTCGTGACACCATGGACTGCAGCCTACCAGGCTCCTCTGTCCATGGGATTTTTCAGGCAAGAGTACTGGACTAGGTTGGCATTGCCTTCTCCACCAGTGTAGCTTAGGTGGGTCGCAACTCTGGTTGCCTATTAGAGTCACATGGGGGGAATTCCCTGGTGGTCCAATGGTTGGGACTCTATGCTTCCACTGCAGACAGGTGTAGGGGAGTGACCAGTGTTTTTTCCCTGATCTGGGAACTAGTATCCCACACAGTACTCAGTGTGGACAAAGAAAATAAAATTACTTGGGGAACTTCAAAAAATTCACATTTCCCCCACCAAAAAATAAAAAATGCTCAGCTTCTCACCCAGAAATGTCGATTGAGTTTCTTTGTCATCACGGCCCAGATTTTTTTTTTCTCAAGGTCTCCAAGTGATTCTAATGGGCAGCCAGAAATGGGAAATATTTCCTTCTCAGTGTCACTGCAACAATCCTGGCGGTGCTTTCTGAATGGTTGTCTCTTGCAGTGGGGTCACAGGGAGGATCCTGAGTAGTTTCTGTGGAGTCTGTCTGGTTTAGTCAAGAAAAGCTCAAAACACTGGCTCAACGGGTTTTTATCTGGTACATTTTGTCTCCTACCTATCACCTCAGAATATTCCAATCTATGTTAAGCCTTCCTGTGGTTTCTAAAGCACAATACTTTCCGAACTGAAGACTTACCATTTCAAATCTCATGGGCTACGATTCAATCTAGAGCAGAACTAAACAGAACTTAAGTATCCCAATTAGTAATTGGATTGAAAAAAGACCCAGGAAGTGCCCTTCATAAAAGAGTGAAATTGTGCTTTATGTGGTGGTTGTTGCTATCACCTGTGGTGTCAACTGCAGGAAAAATAGGAAAAAGCCATGGAACAATCATTGTATTGGGTTGGCCAAAAAGTTCATTCTGGTTTTTCCATGAACTGTCACAAGAAACACAAGTGAACTTTTTGGCCAATGCAATATTTGAATGTGGGTACACGTGAATTTGAGTTTCTGGGTCAGCCACTTGTTAGCTATGAGTCCTTGCCTTCTCTGAGCAGATGTTTCATGAAAGATGGAAGCAATAGCAGATCTCAGAAGGAAATTTTGTAGAGTAAAGGAGCTAATGTTAGTGGTGCTTGGCAAGCAGTGAGTCCCATGTAAATGGCAGTTACCCTCATGTGTTATTTGGCTAAGGCTATGATGCTGTTGCATAGCAAACACCCCACCCCTAAATCTTAGTGGTTGACTAAGATACCACTGATGTTCTTACTCATGTGTCTATGGGTCACTTATGGCAGCTCTGCTTAAGGCTATGAATCAGACTGAGGTCTGTTCATATGTGTCAGAGAACAGAAGGAAAAATTATGAAGAAATAATACATTCTTCCACACTTCCCTTCTGCAGAGTGTCAACAGAGGAGACAAGAAGGGTGGGTAAGGAGGGAAGAAATAAGTAGTTGGATCCCATAGGAACTCTACCTTGTGCCTCATTTGTAAGCGCTTGTCTGGCCTCCTTTGTAGAACTGCTCCAGCACTCGTTGCAGGCACAGAAAAGCAGTTCTGTGGGCGTGGCAGCTTTCTGGATCCTCCCCCACTCCAGGTATTTGTGATGAGGGACACACTACTCAGAGACAGTCTAGAATTCACCAGAAGCCTTCTTACATTCTGCTTGCAGGAACACATCTAATTTTATTTAGGAAGACAAACAGAAGCAAGAGCTGGTGAAATTCAGCAAAACAGACTATACTATATACCAGGTGTCAAAATAACCAGATCTTTGTCTAAATTCAACCCCTTCTCTTTACCCTTTCCACAACTTTTTAATGTATGGGCGCTGTCTCTCATGATTTGCTCCAAATGACATCTCTTCTCCAGTATATAATAAAGTGAAGTGGCTCAGTCGCGTCCAACTCTTTGGACCCTGTGAACTGTATCCTACCAGGCTCCTCCGTCCACGGGATTGTCCAGGCAAGAGTACTGGAGTGGGTTTCGATTTCCTTCTCTAGGGGATCTTCCCGGCCCAGGGATCGAACCTGAGTCTCCCGCATTGCAGGCAGACACTTTAACCTCTGAGCCACCAGGGAACACCTCAGTATATAATGGTGGTAGGCTAAGAGTCCTTCATTTCAATTCTAATATTTCATTTGTATTTCAAATCTAGGTGAATAGGCAGCCCCACCTCTATTTAACCACAGGGTTCTGGCCAAATACGTAGCGTGGTTGTAGACAGTTACCAGATACTCCCTCATATATTCACTAATTTCAGGAGGAGTGTAGTGAATTAATCAAAGGTATTTAACTGTCATAACTGAGGATCACTCAGAATATATCTCAAGATATCAAACTGTATGAAAGTCATCTCCCTAAAGATCTTTGTTGAAGGATATTTAGCAACAGCTGTGCGATCAGAGGATGGCAGGCAGAGCTGGGCTCTTTTACAATCTCAGAAGGGTTACACAACCAGCCTTCTCTGGGTGTGGTCCCTGGACCACCAACATCAGAATCACAGGGCTGTTTGTTAAAAAGGCAGAGTCACAGGCAACCCCCCAGACTTATTGAATTGGAATTTCTGGGTGCAGGACCTAAGAATTTCCACTTCTGTATACACCAAGGCTTTTGTATAACCTCAAATATAGACAGAGTTCCCATACATCTTTGATTCCCAGTATCAGTTATGGAAAATGTGATATTTTTCTAATGCCAAATTAATCATTCTCACTGTTAAACAAAAAGGATCTCTTTGATTATTACTATTACTGAAGGATTTTTAAAAGACTAAATTTTTGAAACTTTCAGCCAGGGTACTACTGTAATAAGATTTCTTTTGCCCCCTTCGCTTTTTTTTTTTTTTTTAACATAATCTGAACATTTGAAACTATTTTTCATTAATACTATTTCAGTAATAACCATTTTCCTCCCATTTTCTCAAATACCGATGGCCTAAAAAATTTGTATAAACATTTTTAGATGAAAGATGCAAGTTAAGAGACACAATTATTGGGAAGGACAGGAGATTTTGTTCGTGTGTTACATTTAACACATTTTCCCCCTAATGAATAGATGATAAACTGCCTTTTTATGGTGTTTTAGGTAAAAGGACTGTCTTCGGTGAAAGTAGTGTAACCACCTAAATAAGGATTATCTTTCATCTTCCACTTGGTAAGTATATTTTAATATTTTTAATCTGTGTGCATGGGATAATAAAAAGCATTTACTGCTTCAATAAGTGAATTAAACAAAAAGACAGTTTTGAGAGCTGAGAGAAGTATGAAAAACATCAACCAAGAACAAGTCTAGTGGACTCCTCCCTCCCTTTTCTACCTTCTTTCACCTCCTATTATTACATGTAAGTTTAAAGGGGTTCATCTTAACGGATTCCTGCTTCCAACTATGTGGAAAGTGAATTGAAATCATTTGGAATATTCTGAAACCTTACTGTAATCATGAACACAAAGATGTAAAAAGATGTTGAAACATCTGTTTTCCAGATTAAGAATATCACCCAGATAGTTGGGGGGAAAAAAAGTCTTCCATTATCTCACCTTTAATTCAATTAGCAAATACGTGTCATTCTAAAAGATTCTGGTAACCATTGCTCAGAGGGAGAACAATCCAGAAAAGAAACACAAAAAGGATATTTTCAGCACCATGAAATTTAAGGACTAACAGAACTATGGTAAGAAAGATAAGACTTTTATGTGGTTGGGCTCAGAGTTTTTTCACTCTATTTTATGACAAATAAATAGTTGAGTGACAAGAAGAAAATAATGTTACCTTCAAAGTGATTTCAACAGAAAAATTATTTCCCTGTGAAAATACCAAGATATTTCCTGACCAAGAGGATTGGAATGTCAAGGGTTCAAATGCACTCACTGAGCATTTATTTCTATTTTGAATTTCCCTAAACTGTTTGCCTCAACATATCCTCCCAACATTTTTGAGAGAGGTCAAGGGTTTAAGAGGCCCTGGGGTTTAAGCTAACAATTCTGGTTCACAAACATATCTCATGTCAAAGGTTGAGTGTGCTATAGAAAGTGAAGTTGCTGAGTTGTATCCGAATCTCTGCAAACCCGTGGACTGTAGCCCACCAGGCTCCTCTGTCCATGGGATTCTCCAGGCAAGAATACTGGAGTGGGTTGCCATTTCCTTCTCCAGGGGATCTTCCTGACCCAGGGATCGAACCCGGGTCTCCCACATTGCAGGCAGATGCTTTAACCTCTGAGCCACCAGGGAAGCCCAATATTACTTTGAGCCCCTTTTTTTGGGTGGGGGGCGGGGGAGGCAAGAATACTGGAGTGGGTTGCCATTCCCTTCTCCAGGAGATCTTCCCAACCCAGGGATTGAACCCGGGTCTCCCGTATTGTAGGCAGACGCTTTACCATCTGAGTTACCAGAGAAGTCTTGAGTGTGCTATAGCTGAACATAAAATAGCCACATCTGTTCAGTTGCCTGGTGATTTTACTTGCAGTATCCAGCAAATTGAGCTATTATAGTGCTTCTGTAGTAAAAGGTCTCATTGTAACCTGATTCTATTTTCTTTTATTGAGAATAAGTTTTGTGTTTGGTTCACAGCTATTCATAACTAAACTTTGAGTTTCTCCACCAGAGTCTTGATGCCTGTTTCTAAACCAAATACTGTGCCTTAAAATTGGCCTACACAGATATTTTGTTAAATTGAAGAGTGAAAGATTTTTACCCCAATTTATTCATTTTTGTTTCTATATTTTTTTAATGTATCTGACACGTGTGATCTTATGAGAATATACACCATATCTCTCCACACAATCCTCAGGCATATCACATCTTCAGACTTCTACCAATGTGCTTGGCATATTTCCAGGCCAAGGCGAAATCTGAATTTGCATACTCAAGACTTCCCAGAAACTCTCAGCTGCTCTGATGTCCTCACTTCTTTACCCCCACCTCTGTATTGCTCTAGGTATCTGGGTCCATGAAGTTATCTGCATTTGATTAACTGAGTAGAAGAGGAGATAGGCCTCTGAAGGAGGATCTCAAATATATGAAGTTCATCTCTATTCTTTGTATTTCAGATGCATGATATTTGTAAGTCACTATTTCTAGTTGCACATGTGATAGAAGCTTTGCTTCCTCCCTATACACAAACACATTGTCATATATTATATCATGATGATAGAAATAATTGCAAAGGTAAAGTAAATGATGGCCATGGTTACATTGTAAACAACTTAGTTAGAGCAGGTCTTTGTTATGAGAGAATATGTAAGGAAAGGGTTTATTGAAGTATGAGAGAGAGTCGTATCAAAATCAGGGCGACTATTCCATGTAAGAAGACCAGGTATGTATGCCCAAAGGCATAAACGTATTCATACTGAGGATAATTTTGAGGCATAGGAATGAAAAAGCAGGATAGATGGTGAATCATACAAGTATCTTGGTATAAAATGTCTCAGATCATCCTTTTGTTTAGTAAAATTAAATAATAAAAATCATTACACACATAAAGATGGAATTTGTCATGTGATATGAATGAGTAAAGTGCTTAAAATAATCACACAATGTTCTTTTCACCAGGCCATCAAGCTCTTTCCATTGTTTTTTCACATTTTCTTTTGTGTCCTTCAGTAACTGGGTTTTGGACTGTACCTGATTTACATCCTGTTAGTATCATGTTCGCAGAAGGCAATGGCACCCCACTCCGGTACTCTTGCCTGGAGAATCCCATGGATGGAGGAGCCTGGTAGGCTGCAGTCCATGGTGTCCTGAAGGGTTGGACACGACTGAGCAACTTCACTTTGACTTTTCACTTTCTTGCACTGGAGAAGGAAATGTCAACCCACTCCAGTGTTTTTGCCTAGAGAATCCCAGGGATGGTGGAGCCTGGTGGGCTTCGGTCTATGGGGTTGCACAGAGTTGGACAGGACTAGTAGGATTCATTTTTGTAAAGGCCACTGCTTGAAGGACTCTGGATTTGTGTGTGCAATTGTGACTGCAATAAATAGGGCACAATTCCTAGCATATATGATAGACTCCAGATCAATATTTGTTGAATGAATGAAAAAAAATAGTGGCTTTAGACTGAATTATGGTGGCAAATTTGCACATAAACACACACACACATTCACTTTTTTTTACCATTATGGGGATGAACTGGGATTTTTTAAGATTTAAAGCTTAGTTCTGGAGAAGGGAATGGCAACCCACTCCAATATTCTTGCCTGGAAAATGGACAGAGGAGCCTTGGAGGGCTATAGTCCATGGGGTTGCAAAGAGTTGGATACAAATGAGTGACTGAGGACCTCACTAAACTGGGGGGGGGTGCAGAAAAACGATATAAAGCTTAGTTCTAAATAGGGATGCCTCTATTGATATTTGATTATTATGAACCCCACCCCCACCCCCCATAGGGTTCTCTGAATCTGAACTGGAGCACCTTTCCCTGTCCTTGCAGTGAGCTGCAGACCCTTGATCTCTCCAGTGGAGATTGCCTAACCTTTGCGGGCAGAAACCTGGTCTTATATCATCTTTGAAGTTCTCACTGCACCTAATTTAGGGCATACCCATAGAGAAGGTACTATTAGTATCCCCATTTTCAGATGAGGAAACTGAGGTTAAGCAACTGAAGTCATCTTAAGTTCAAGTCAGATAGTTAGTGGTGAAGACAGTGCTAGTGTCTGATCCCTGGCAGTGTGATGCCTGAGGCTCCTCTGTCTAGGGTAATGTATCAGAAAGGTAGCTGCTACCCTTTTTTCCCCCCAAAATAATAAGGTAAGTAGTCAACTATGAAATTACAACTCAAAGAATAAGAGTAACGAAACAACTAAATGTTCTAGACCCGCCAAGACATTGGAGTAACTTAGATAGAAATTACGCTATGGCAACCCACTCCAGTACGCTTGCCTGGAAAATCCCATGGACGGAGGGGCCTGGTGGGCTGCAGTCCATGGGGTCGCTAGGAGTCGGACACGACTGAGTGACTTCACTTTCACTTTTCACTTTCATGCATTGGAGAAGGAAATGGCAACCCACTCCAGTGTTCTTGCCTGGAGAATCCCAGGGATGGGAGAGCCTGGTGGGCTGCCATCTATGGGGTCGCACAGAGTCGGACACAACTGAAGTGACTTAGCAGTAGCAGCAGATAGAAATTATGAAACTGTATTATTTCTGTCCTGAGTATTTACTCAACAAGATCCTGGAAAATAAATCCAATTCAAGAGACAGATTCAGGGGAATCATTTGCTTTTCCCTCTCTGTAGACACTACATCATTCAAGTGACAAGGAAGACCTAAAAGGAACCTGTTGTGTGAAATTAGTAGTATGGATCAAACAGAGTGTGGCCAGTCCTCTGGAACTGCCTGAAACTCTCCAGTGAGAAGCAAAGGGAATTTTTCTCTAGTATGGTGATCCTCTCACAGCTGAGGCCCCATCCTCTGTCTCTCTTCCTTCTGGCCAGTTTGCTTCTTGAAGCTAGGCAGAACATCCTTAAAGAAATGGGGATCCTCTGCCTCTCTACTTTCAATTATCAGTAGTTTGGGAAGCTTTGTGGAGTCTGCAGGACATAGGCCAGTTAGGAGAGAATCAGAGGGATGGGGGGAGTGGTAAGGGAGGAGACATACACAGGGAGACAGTGAGACATGGAGAGAGGTGAAACGACACTGAACGTCCTTGAGAATGTATTGACTTTAGAAAGCCTTTTAAAAACCAAACACTAATTCAATATGATGAATTACCTTAAAGTAGTTTGTAGAGTGTTTCCTGAGGAGAATTGGAGGTCACTTCAAGCGAAATAAATAAACCACAACTAATGTGTTGATGTTTTAAAGAGAAAAGTCAGTCGCTAAAAGTGCCCATCCAATTTCCATGACTTACTACAGTCATTAGAAACAAGGAATATGTTTATTGATCTGAAGTGGTTCAAACAGTATTTTCTTTGTTCAAACCTATTTAGCTGGAGGAAAAGTCAAGAGTTTGCCTTGTGTGGGGGTGGTGGTAGGGCATTGTGGAGAGAAAGAGATTCTTTACATAAAAACCTGTTGTTTTTCTATCCTAGGGCCACTCACCGAAGAAGAATAACTGGGTTCCTATTAAAGCAAAGCAATTTTTGCCCCTGATCACTATTGGTTTAGCTCTAGGCCCTTGAGACTCAAAGTAGGTTTGGAATTAGCAATATCAGTACAATCTGGGCATACATTAGAAAGGTAGACTCTCTGGCCCCACCCCAGTCCTAACTGAATCATAATCTAGTTAATCATAATCATAATCATGAAACGATTCATATGCACATTAATGTTTGAGAAGTACTAGTCTAGACAAACATGAATGGTTATTTAAACATTTGATAGACAAAAGAGATGGTTAAATAAAGGAGGAAATACTATCTGATAAAAGCACTTTTGTCCAAAGATTTGTTGGTGTTGATAAACTTGCTTCTATCCACTTAAGCCAGGTTTGAAGTAAAAACTTAATAGGCCCATTCTGAAATGACTTTTACTAGCTCCAGCGTCCTCATGGTTGACTGAGCTCCCACAAATGGTTGCTGACTTTGTTTGTGTCCCCAGGTGAGCAGAAATGAGTGAACAAGCAGAAAAGAGCAGTTCCCTGCGAGAGAGACCTGCACGTCAAAGTTCTCCTGAGAAACCAAGTGAGAAGGAACTGAAGCAAATGAAATGGTTGGATCGGCAGTTAAAACGGTTGTCATTTCAAAATCCTGGGCCTCAGGTAGCCAACTTTAATCCTCAACTAAGGCAGCAGATAAAGAAAGGGCAAATGGCAAAGAAGAATGAGTTTGTTTCTGTAAAACGCCAAGTCAACAAGTATGACAAAAAGGGCAGGCTCACCTTCAATAAGGCTGACCTGTGTGACTGCCTTGATGAAGGCTGCCTGGGTTGCTTCTACCCGTGCCCCAAGTGTAAGTCCACCAAGTGCGGGTCCACTTGCCGCTGCAACCGCCGCTGGGCCTACGACACCATAGTCGATGAGAATGGGGAGGTCATCAGCAAGATGCCATTCGACCTCTCAGACTAGGTGCAGCCCTCCAGGCTGATCAATTTTCTCTGCTTTGCAGTTAAACCAGCCGCTTTCTCCTGGGTGAATTTTAGGACTGGGGGAAAAAAGTTTTAGAAATATAATTTAGTTAGTGTTCTCTGAAGCCGGTAAAGTGTCTGCCTGTAATGCAGGAGACCTGGATTCGATTCCTGGGTTGGGAAGATCCCCTGGAGAAGGAAATGGCAATCCACTCCAGCACTCTTGCCTGGAAAGTCCCATGGACAGAGGAGCCTGATAGGCTACAGTCCATGGTGTTGCAAAGAGTTGGACACAACTGAGCCACTTCACTTTCACTTTCTCTAACCTTCCTGCTGTGATGACTCAAATTCCTCCTCTGGTAACCAGCAACTCCATTGCTACTGTCCTCTCAGATTAAAAATCCCTTTCCTCTTTGCTGGTACCTTAGGAGATGGAGTTTTAGGATTTTTAGAATTCTGTAGCTGAGAGCTTGTCTTGACATAGAACATATGTTTATAATAGCTAGTTACCGTTAGGATCTTACACTTTATCAATTCTAAATCAGAATTGCTATTTGGATTGACTTGGCACTGCATACTCATAGTCTCATTTTTTAGTGTTACTGTTTTAACAATATTAAAATGAAATGTTTTTTTTCAAAAAAACCTTTAATAGGCCCCATGGCCCCGTGGCCCAACATATGAGCACAAAAGCAGAGATTCAATTTAAGTGATATCCAAAATGCCAACTGGAAGCAGACTTCAAAGGACAAATTTTAATCTAATTGTTACATAGAAATGATTTAAAAGCATTTTTTTTTTTTTTGGTGGCTAAGATTACCAGCCACACAGAACTGGCCAAGGTGGTACAAAATTCCTAAGGCCTAAGTTGCATTTGGTCTTGGAGGTACAGGATTTAAGGCAATTCAGCTAGAGTTTCTGCTGACCTCAGTGAAGATACCATCTCAGAAGAGTGATGTGGAACATCTGGGCCAGGTTTGGCAGCTATTGTGCAAAACTGTTTTTAGGGAAAATCTCTATGAAAATGTTCACACCCATAGCGTCATCCGGAACATTTCTCTTCAGTCATCTTTGATACCAAGTTTTATTCAAATGGTCTGTAAGGAGAAAATTGCTTTTTCCACTTTTCCATGTTTACTTCTCATAAACATTTAATTGCTTCTTCGGAAGCTTTGGATTCGGCACAAAGAGACTTTCCACTGAACACAGTTGTGCAGGCACTGGCTGAGGCTGCAGACGTAATGGGCTAAAAATAGACAAAAGGCCCCTATCTCTATCCCACCAAATGGCTATGTATGTTTACCCACCAGAAAATATTCACCTGAGACCACTTTTGCCTCTGACTAACTCACCCAATATCTCTGTGTGGCAAATTCATGAATAAAAAGCATTTAATTTTCCTTACTTTGATTTTTTTTGTGTGTGAGAAAGCGTGTGTGTTTTAGACCCAAGAGAAAAAAAGAAACTTTTCCCTGCTTCACTGAAGCAAATCCATATTTTGTTCTTTGACAAACACCAATCACTTTACATCAGAAATTCCTGATAGTGATATCAGGTTCGTGCAAAATTTTGCCTCATCCGCCGTATTCACCTGACCTCTTGCCAACCGCCCACCACTTCTTCAAGCATCCTGACAACCTTTTGTGGGGGGAAGGCTTCCACAACCAGCAGGAGGCAGAAAATGCTTTCCAAGAATTTAATCAAAACCTGAAGCACGGGGTACTCTTTCTGCCCCCTTCTGATGCCTATGTCAGAAGCTTTCTCTATCTCCTTTATACTTCAATAAAACTTTATTACACAAAAGCTCTGAGCGATCAAGCCTCGTCTCTGGCCCCGGATTGAATTCTTCTCCTCCGGGGGCCAAGAATCCCGGTGTATTCGCGTGATTCAACAACAACCTTTCATCTTGGGGGCTCGTCCGGGATCCTTCAGGACAAGATGGGAGCTAACAATTCCAGCCTCACTCCTTTGAACTGTATCCTGAAAAACTGGGATAGATTTGATCCCCAGGGCTTAAAGAAGACACACCTGGTCTTCCTATGTGATACTGCATGGCCACGGTATCCATTGGAGGACGGCAAACGGTGGCCAGTTGGAGGGTACTCTTTCTGCCCCCTTCTGATGCCTATGTCAGAAGCTTTCTCTATCTCCTTTATACTTCAATAAAACTGTATTACACACACACACAAAAAAAACCTGAAGCACATATTTTTTAAAAAATATTCATTTATTTTTAAATTTTATTTTTAATTGAAGAATAATTGCTTTATAGAATTTGATGTTTTCTGTCAAAGCTCAACATGAATCATCCATAAGTAAACATATGTCCCCTCCCTCTTGAACCTCCCTCTCATCTCCTTCCCCATCCCACCCCTCTAGGTTGGTACAGAGACGCTGTTTGAGATCCCTGAGATATACAGCAAATTCCCTTTGGCTATCTGTTTTACATATGGTAATGTAAGTTATCCGGAGAAGGCAATGGCACCCCACTCCAGTACTCTTGCCTGGAAAATCCCATGGATGGAGGAGCCTGGTAGGCTGCAGTCCATGGGGTCGAGAGGAGTTGGACACGACTGAACGACTTCACTTTCACTTTTCACTTTCATGCATTGGAGAAGGAAATGGCAACCCACTCCAGTGTTCTTGCGTGGAGAATCCCAGGGATGAGGAAGCCTGGTGGGCTGCTGTCTCTGGGGTCGCACAGAGTCAGACACAACTGAAGTGACTTAGCAGCAGCAATGTAAGTTATCATGTTACTCTTGCCATACAGGTCGCTCTCTCGTGCCTTCTCCCCATGTCCATGAGTCTGTTCTCTCTGTTTCTCCATTGCTGCCCTGCAAATAAATTCTTTGGTACCATCTTTCTAGATTTTGTATACATGCATTAGTATACAATATTTATCTTTGTCTTTCTGACTTCACTCTGTATAATAGGCTCTAGGTTCATCCACCTCATTGGAACTGACTCAGATGTGTTCATTTTTATGGCTTAGTAATATTCCATTGTGTATATGTACCACAACTTCTTTATCCATTCATCTGTCGATGGACATCTAGGTTGCTTCCATGTCCTAGCTATTGTAAATAGTGCTGTAGTGAACACTGGGGTACATGTGTCTTCCGTAGTGACTGTATCAATTTACATTCCCACCAACAGTGCAAGTGTTTATCCACACCCTCTCCTGTTTGTACACTTTTTGATGAGGGCCATTCTGAGCGGTGTAGGTGATACTTCATTGTAGTTTGGATTTGTGTTTCTCTAATAATGAGCGATATTGAGCATCTTTTCATGTCTTTCTTAGCCATCTGTATGTCTTATTTGGAGAAATGTCTGTTTAAATCTTTTCCCCATTTTTTAATTGGGTGGTTTTTCTGGTATTGAGTTCTATGAATGAGCTGCTTGTATATTTTGGAAACTAATCCTTTGTCAGTTGTTTGATTTGCTATTATTTTCTCCTGTTCTGAGGGTTGTCTTTTCACCTTTCTTATAGTTTCCTTTGCTGTGCAAATGCTTTTAAGTTTAATCAGGTCCCACTTGTTTACATTTGTTTGTATTTCCATTACTCTAGGAGGTGGGTCATAGAGGATCTTGCTTTGATTTATGATATCAAGTGTTCTGCCTATGATTTCCTCTAAGAGTTTTATAGTTCCTGGACTTACATTTAGATCTTTATTCCATTTTGAGTTTCTCTTTGTGTATGATGTTAAAAAGTGTTCTACTTTCATTCTTTTACATGTAGCTGTCCAGTTTTTCCATCACTGCTTACTGAAGAGGTTGTCTTTGCCCTATTGTATATTCTTGCCTCCTGTCTTGTTCCATTGGTCTATATTTCTGGTTTTGTGAAGCACAGATTTTTATGCTACAGGAATAAACAAACTTATTTTTTGTTGGCAAAAATTTCTTGATTGTAATAGTTCCTGTTTTGAGTCATAAAGATATGCTTGAATCTATTTATAATGATTTAAAATTTATGGTCTGAAACCACAATTACATTTGCAGCAAGCTAATACTTTGCTTGTTTTTACAGGTCATCTTAGACTAAGAGTTTAAGTAAAATGGGCTATCAGAATTAGTAGTTTTTCTTTTTAATGCTCAAACTGGTATCTAGCTTTGCTGAATTGGTGAATATGGGCTTGAGAAGTACAAACTGAACTTTCATTCTAGTCAGAGAACAATCTTGTGCTTTAAATATAGGAACCCAGGGACTTTCCTGGCAGTCCAGTGGTTAAGATTCTGTGCTTCCAGCACAGGGAATGTGGGTTCAATCCCTGGTCAGGGAACTAAAATTCCACATGCTGTGCCGCCCAAAAAAAAAATTTTTTTTTAATTAAAAAAAGGATGGTAACCAAAACTTGCTCAAAGCAATTTATCTGAACCAACCTGGAATCTTTGCAGTGTAAAAGTAGTTGTTATCACTGTCCATTTACCTGCTGAAATGTCTTTTGCATTTGAAAAGCAAAGAGGTAGTAGTGTTACCATGTTCACAAAACTACGAGAGAAAGGTTGATAAACAATTTATAACCACTTTCACAGCAAAGAACACATTTGTCTGAGCATTTGGAGGCTGCTATTTGCAGTCAGTTAACAATTCCCAACATGTGGTACATAGCCCTCCAGGATGGTCCCCAGTGATCCTCTGATAGTTTGTAATCCTTTTCCCTGAAGTGATGGCTGAATTTAGTGACTTGGTTCTAATGAACAGAATAAGGCCCAAGTGATGGTGACTGGAGACTTGGTCATAAAGGGCAATGTGGCCTTTCTTTTGCATCATCATGATCATCTGTTCTAGAGCAGGTCGGTGCCCTGTGTGAGCAGCCCTATGAGGAAGCCAACATGAGAAAGAATTGGCAACCCTGGCCAACAACCTCATGAGTATTTTTAGAAGGGGGTCTTCTTGCCTCATCAAGCTTTGAATGACTGTAGTCCTAGCTGACACCTCGATTGCAACCTTGTGAGAGACCTTGAGCCAGAACCACCCAGCCACACTGCTTCCTGACTTTTCCCTCACAGAAACTGTGAGATAAGAAATGATCATTGTTTTAAAATGCTAACGTCTGGGGTAATTTGCTATGCAGCAATGGCTAGCTAACACAGAGGGGTATTATGCTTCTTCTAGGTTTATGCCTTTATTTATTCAGCAGGTATTTATTGAGAAACTACCACATGCCAGGCATTGTGTTTATGGGATTCTCCAGACAAGAGTCTTGGAGTGGGTTGACATTCCCTTCACAGACGCAATGTGTATGCAGAGGTTAATCATCTACTGAACATAGGAAACATATTTAAGGGACCCCTGGTTTCTGGGCACTATATACATAGCATACAGAAAAAAATTTTACCCTTGGAAAACTGTGGTGGTTATCTTTGGAAATACCATCTACCATCTAGGGTTACTACTGTATATTTGCTATTGATATATTAATGGCCCAACAAATATTTATAGACTGAATACTTGTCTGTGAATTGTGCTCACCTGTTGAAACTAGAGATGACACTACAAACCTCTGTCCCTACTATGTCCCCTGAAAATTTGTATATTGAAATCTAACTCCCAAGGTGATGGTAGTAGGAGGTGGGACCTTTGGGAGGTGATTAGGTCATTAGGGTAAAACCCTAAGGAATGAGTCTCTTATAGAAGAGACCCAAGAGAGCTCCCTTACTTCTGTGAGGACCGTTAGGCCAGTATAATCTTTCTAGCATGCCATATATGTGTATACATATCAAATGCCATTCATTTCAGCAATGAAAAGTTATCTCTAACATATTTATTAACATCCTCTGGCTATAGATTTAAATAATGACATTTGTAGTGCTTAAACTTGTCTGGAATGTGGGTTCAAATGCTAACTAACCACCTCTAAGGATTAATCTAAGGATTAATTAATCTAAGGATTAGCTTTAAGGAGTAAAGTTCATTGATACATGTTTACACGTTTACACCACACTGTTTATACCATACAGACAATAAGTGGGCATAGCAAATGATCCAAAAAGAGAGTACGAAAAAGATTCCAGAAATAGGAGGAAATGCATCAATTCTTATGCTAATTGTAAATGGTTTACACTCTGTAATAAAGTCTTGCTCAGACTAGGCTAAAAACAAAATATGATTATGTGCTGCTTATAAAAGACAACCTGAAATGTAGTTACACACGGTTAAAATTAAAGGGGTTAATGAAGACATCAATCAAAAGTGGGCAAAAGAAAGTAAACAAGTGGGACCCGATTAAACTTAAAAGCTGTGACCAACCTACACAGCATATTAAAAAGCAGAGACATTACTTTGCCACCAAGGGCTGTCTAGTCAAAGATATGGTTTTTCCAGTGGTCATGTATGGATGTGACAGTTGGACTATAAAGAAAGATGAGCACAGAAAAATTGATGCTTTTGAACTGTGGTGTTGGAGAAGACTCTGGAATGTTCCTTGGACAGCAAGGAGATCCAACCAGTCCATCCTAAAGGAAATCAGTCCTGAATATTCATTGGAAGGACTGATGCTGAAGCTGAAACTCCAATATTTTGGCCACCTGATGCAAAGAACCGACTCACTGGAAAAGACCCTGATGCTGGGAAAGAATGAAGGCAGGAGAAGGGGACAACAGAGGATGAGATGGTTGGATGGCATCACCAACTCGATGGATGAGTTTGAGTAAACTCTGGGAGTTGCTGATGGGCAAGGAGGCCTAGTGTGCTGCAGTCCATGGGGTCGCAAAGAGTCAGACATGACTGAGCAACTGAACATAACTGATGCAGAGAATAGGACGTTGACTCAGGTAAGCATTCTGGAGATTATTTAACCTTAAACAGTCATCCATCACACAAGGAAAAGACATTTGAGGAGGTGAACTTTCTAGTACACCATTCAGATTACTAGGAATGATGCAACTCAACATTTTGACAACACTGTATTTTAATAAAAATAAATTCTTCACTTGTGCATCTAGTAATGGTATAATAATGGTAACGGTAATTAACAGATCATAGTCACTACAGCTAAAGTTATAAGATACAAGCTTTAAAATAACTATGATTACTCTTTTCATGTAGTTTAAGAATGAGACAAGAAATTTAGGCAAAGAATTGTAAAAAATATTAACTAAAAAACTGAATAAGAAGGAAGCACTTCGGAAAGGGTGAAGTGAATGTCTAAAAAGCATCTGGAGGACTAAAAAACAAAAAATGTCAAGGTTTTCTGAACTCTGGAAGTTAACCAAAGTTTTAGAACAATCATGAAAAATGTTTATTCAAGAAAAGTGGCTCAATCTCCATAAGATCAGCAAGCTTTGTGGTATTTTAACTTGTCCATCCCCTTCTTCACTGTTCTTTGGTAACCTTGAAAACCAACAGCCTTGCACCTACAAAGCTAAGATCCAAGATTTCAACTGCCAAAACTAAGTCCTGGTACAGCCAAATAAATAAATATAAAAAAGGTTATTAAAAACATGCAGGCTCCAGAGCTCTGCCTTTGAATCTCAGTCCTTCCACCTCTCGGCTCTGGACAACTCACTGACCCTCTGTATGCCACCACACTCTCATCTGTGAAATAGGATTGTGCAGGAGTGTAAATGAGTTTGCAAAGGACTTACAATAGTGACTAGCACTTAGTAAGTCCTCAGTACACCTGAGTGACAGTTACACGGGACCTTACTCTTTGAATTCTAGTTTCACTTCAGGTAACCTAACAAAAGAAAACCATAAGCAGCGAGTCTGCATGTTCTCCACATGCAGTACATGTCCTGCTGGGTCAATTTGGGGGTTCATGCTGGGAGTATGTCCAAGAGGTTGACAGACTTTCCAAACATCTCACTGAAGGTCACCAAATGTAAAAAACCACCGATAAGGATGCTAACAAATTCATTTAGACTTTCTACATCCCATAATATTGTGAAAAGAAGTGTGCAAACTCCATTTTCATTACCCAGTGGTTTGTGGTAAAGATTGAAGTGGACTCAAGTAGCAAAAGCACTAAGAGGCTCTGAGAATTCTGACATTCCCTCTCTCTTCACTTTCTGGATGTGGATTTGGATTTCTTTTCTCAAGTGACCTGGGTGGTGAATAGATTGTCCCAAGAATATGAGGCATTTCTGTTCATGGTGTTCCCTGCTGCTCTTTTTCTAGGAAATCCACTTGTGTTCTAAGAAGATGACTGCGTTCACCTCTGCCCTCAAGCAAGTCATTGAAAAGCTGAGCTAAGGCCAAAGCTTCTCCAGAACAGTTTATAGAGATTCAGATGTATAAGAGACTCAGAAAGTACCAAAGAGTCTTAGAAACAATCGATGGATATGCTGCCCATCTAATGGAATTCACTCCATATGCAGGCATATTTACAGTACAACAATACCTCACCTGACTTCTTAGGAAATGAAAAAACTTACATTCCATAATTTCTGAAAAATTGGAGCTAGTTCCTTTGGGTGCCCAAATCTTTCATTTTAACCCTTTTACTTAAAAAACAAAGAAAGAAATGATTCTGAAGTGTGATCTACACTGGCTGGTTTCAAAAGAATATGGAAAATTATTTCATCAAGGGGGACATCATCTCCAGCCTCTAACAACTAAGACTCAGCCTGAGCACATCTCCTTCCCTTCGGGGCAGGCTCCACTTAAATCCTCCTGTGTCCCAGATGGAGATGCCACCAAGCACACAATCCCTTAGAGATCCAGCCTCCACAGCACCATCTCTCAGACCCCGCTCCAGTTAGCCCTGGAGTCCTGTTGATTTTATCATGTGACTGTTTCTCCACTTCTATCTGTCCTCCAATGGCCCCCATTTCCGGAGCTCACCACCCCCTCTACCTGGACTACTAGCAAAGCCACCTCTCCCTTCTGCATTAACTGATGGTCCGTGTGATATATCTGCTCCTGTCACATTGTTTGAAAGTCTTTCCATGGCTTAAAGTTGCCTTAAGGATAAAGCCCAAGCTTGAGAAGAGAGCATATGACTCCCTCGGTGACGCAGACTCCGAGTCTCAAACGTTTCCTCTGCTTCTGCTGCTAAGTCACTTCAGTCGTATCCAATTCTGTGAGACCCCATAGACAGCAGCCCACCAGGCTCCTCTGTCCCTGGGATTCTCCAGGCAAGAATACTGGAATGGATTGCCAGGTCCTTCTCCAATGCATGGATGCATGCTAAGTCACTTTAGTTGTGTCCAACTCTGTGCGACCCTATGGACAGCAGCCTACTAGGCTCCTCTGTCCGTGGGATTCTCTAGGCAAGAATACTGGAGTGGGTTGCCATTTCCTTCTCCAACTTTTCCTCTAACCTTCTCTATGTCTGTTGATGCTCTGACTGAAATACAGCGCTACTTAAATTTTTGCATACAGGAGCCTTCCAGGTCGTGCTCCTCCTGTTTCCTGGACCTGGAATACCATTCCTCCTCCTCTTGGCCTCCTCTCCCTTTAGGATACAGCTGAGGCTCATGTCCCTTCTTTCAGAAAGTGTTCCTCCTTCCCTGCCCATGCTTGCTGGTTGAGCTGGACACTCCTCCTGAGAGGTGCTATGGTGCCCTGTGCCTATGAAGAGGTCAAAGACCATTCTTAGTTTAATCACATGGTGATACAGTTCCAGGGAAGAGCAAGAATAGATTAGAAGGCCTTCTTAAATGAACAATGCAAAGTAGTAGAGGAAAACCAGAGAATGGGAAAGACTAGACATCTCTTCAATAAAATTGGAGATATCAAGGGAACATTTCAGGCAAGAATGGGCACTATAAAGGAGAAAAACGGTAAGGAACTAACAGGAGCAGAAGAGATTAACAAGAGCTGGCAAGAATACACAGAAGAATTGTACAAAAAGGGTCTTAACCATTCAGATAACCAAAATGGTGTGGTCCCTCACCTAAGAGCCAGATATCTTGGAGTGTGAAATCACGTAGGCCTTAGGAAGCATTCCTATGAATAAAGCTAGTGGAGGTGATGGAATTCCAGCTGAGCTAGTGAAAATCCTAAAAGGTGATGCTGTTAAAGTGCTACACTCCATATGTCAGCAAATTTGGAAAGCTCAGCAGTGGCCACAGGACCGGAAAAGGTCAGTTTTCATTCCAATTGCAAAGAAGGGCAATGCCAAAGAATGTTCAAACTCCTGTATAATTCTGCTTATTTCACATGCTAGTAAGGTTATGCTCAAGATCCTTCAAGCTAGGCTTCAGCAGTATTTGAACTGAGAATTCCAGATGTGCAAGGTGGATTCAGAAAAGGCAGAGAAACCAGATATCAAATTGCCAACATTCGTTGGATCATAGAGAAAGTAAGGAATTCTAGAAAAACATCTGCTTCATTGACTATGCTAAAGCCTTTAACTGTGTGGATCACAACAAACTGGAAAATTCTTGAAGAGATGGGAATACCAAGACCACCTTACCTGTCTCCTGAGAAACCAGGTCAAGAAGCAACAATAAGAACTGTACATGGAACAATGTACGTGTTTGAAGGGGTGTGGCTGCTGAGGAGCTGCCTTCTGAACCCTCACAAGTACTTGTAGCTCTTCTGGAAAAAAAAAAAAAAAAAAAGGAAGCACCTAAACATACTGATTTCACAAAGAGGGAAAGTATGAACCAAAAGATGTTTTACAAGCTAGAGGTGGGGATGGAATGGGAGGGCTTTTGGGTGGTGTTGGGCTGCACCCCGCAGGCCTATAATCCCTAAATGTACCCAGCTTCAAGACCAAAGAAACAGCCCGGAGTGCATGATGGAGACATCGTGGTTTAATGGATGGGGGAGCCTACCTGCTTGAAGCAAGGTCCTGGGGGAACACCCCACCGTGTGGGGTGATGGGAGGCAGGGAATGGTGGCAGGCTTCACTCCTCAGGAGACGGGGAGGGTGCCCATTAAAGCCAAAATTGACATCAGGTGGGCTCATTAGTTACCAGGGAAACCAGTAGGGGGAGGCCTCTCCTCATCACCCTTTTGATAAGAATAATCACCAGCTGGGGTCTGGGGAAAGTACTAGGAAGGTGAGTCGTGTGAGTAGGATGCAGGTGCAGCAGGCACTGCTCGGGCAGGGCAGGGACAGACAGCAATACAACAGGCATCTTGGGGGGGCCTGACCATACCTTCCTCTCCAACACACCCCGTATGACCTAGACAATCTTGGCCAGCCCCTCTTCTGTGATATTGCTGGGGTCAGGTTTGTACAGGGGACACTTCCACCAGATACCACAAATACAATACAGACAGGCCACCCCTGCTGGTTACAAACCCAGAGTCACAACCCTGGGAGGAGCTGGCCCTGGATCTAAGAGAAACACTTCACTGGCTTAGTCTCAGCTGTCATAGCACAGGTCTGCACCCCCATGTTATGCTGAGTGCCATTACAGGTGAACCTGTTAGGTCTTCCAAATAAGAACCAGTTAATGCCATTATTTCCAGTAGTCATGTACAGATGTGAGAGTTGGAGTATAAAGAAAGCTGAGCGCCAAAGAAGTGATGCTTTTGAACTGTGGTGTTGGAGAAGACTCTGGAGAGTGCCTTGGACAGCAAGGAGATCCAACCAGTCCATCCTAAAGGAAATCAGTCCTGAATATTCATTGGAAGGACTGATGCTGAAGCTGAAACTCCAATGCTTTGGCACCTGATGCAAAAAACTGACTCATTGGAAAAGACTCTGATGCTGGGAAATATCAAAGACAGGAGGAGAAGGGGATGACAGAGGATAAGGTGGTTGGATGGCATCACCAACTCAACGGACATGAGTTTGAGTAGGCTCCGGGAGTTGGTGATGGACAGGGAGGCCTGGTGTGCTGCAGTCCATGGGGTCGCAAAGAGTCGGACACGACTGAGCAACTGAACTGAATCCCATTAGTTGGAACTGTGTATCCAGAAGCCAGCCTATTCCACTCCACACAACAGAGCCCAGGGGGCTCATGGGCTGTCAGCTGTACAGTGACATTTACCTACAGGGGTCCTTCTGATGTATTGGCACATGGAACCAGGAACGGTGAGTCTCCCCCTCCCCTCCACTTTCAGTAGTCCCTACATCATGTCAGCCATGTCAATTTTCCACAGAAGTCCCGAGGAGGACAATAGCAACATCTCATTGTACACCCAGCAATTAGACATATCTTGCAGTAAAGCCAGTGTTGCTGCTCCGTCTACAAACAGATTTACTCCCTGAGACAAGGGAGAAAATATAAGACATCTAACAGGCACAACACAGGGGAGATGATGACCAGAAAGCATAATACAAGCAGTAAGCACATTCTAAGATAAACCACACCTGCCTGTGAATTTTGTCCTCATCTGCAATACAGTTCAGAAAACTCAATGGTTCAAGGATACAAGAACATGTCTAAAATCACATATACAATGTCACCTAGTTCTACTTTCGATGTATAAACCACAACTACTCCATTTTGACTTTCAAAATGATTCCCTTCCTCAATGGCCAAAGCAGATGTACAATGCATATCTGAACGATGACAGAATGGTTGCTCTGGTCAGTAAAATTTACGTGAAACCCTGTGTAAACCAGAATGACTCCCCCCCCCCCCCCAACATGTGCAGATTTTTCGATCAGTTCCCCTTTTGATGTCACATCTTCCAAATCAGAAAGCAGTGATGATCAAAATACCCATCCCTTGATGCTGGGGTGCTGGCTCCTACCCCAGGTTACCCCAGGTTCAGATTATGTCCCTCAGTGCGAGGTCTCCTCTGTGTTTTGCTAGTTATTCATATTGCAGGAAAATTAATCAGATCTCGTGAGCAGGCTCAGAGGTATGTTGAGGAGGAAACACTTTATTTTTATCACTGAGAGCCAACATGTTATCACTTATACCCAATTGTCACACAAGCATGTACATGTGCTTTTAGCAGAAGACTTAAAGCAATGTCACACTTCATGAGCAGTTACACTCTGTGACAATTTCACTAGATCATTTTCTTTCCAGAACATCAGAGCAAAAGTATGGTTAACACAATAACCTTCATAAACACAGACCTCAATTAACAGAACTAGAATTTAACATCCACTAAAATATAATATTTGGAGACGGCAATGGCAACCCACTCCAGGATTCTTGCCTGGAAAATCCCATGAACAGAGGAGCCTGGTAGGCTGCAGTCCATGGGGTCGCAAAAAGTCAGACACGACTGAGCAAGTTCACTTTCACTTTTCACTTTCCTGCATTGGAGAAGGAAATGACAACTCACTCTAGTGTTCTTGCCTGGAGAATCCCAGGGACAGCAGAGCCTGGTGGGCTGCCGTCTATGGGGTCGCACAGAGTTGGACACGACTAAAGCGACTTAGCAGCAGCAGCAGCAGCAAAATATAACATTGCTCTAAAATTACCCTCATCTCCACCAAACAGCCAAATCAAGACTAATTTGCAAAATAAGTCTGGTCAACTGACCATATATGTGCCTCCAAAATGGACAGAGGAGCCTGGTGGGCTACAGTCCATGGGGTCAGAAAGAGAGAGACATGACTAAGTGACTAACACACAGGCATTAGGCCTGCATAATTCCCATGTTACTTTTAGGTAGGGCTTCTCTGGTGGCTCAGATTGTAAAGAATTTGCCCATAACATAGGAGATCTCTGGTCAGGAAGATTCCCTGGAAAAGGGAATGGCAACTCACTCCAGTATTCTTGCCTGGAGATAAATGGAAAGAGGAGCCTGGTGGGCCACAGTCATGGGGTCACAAAGAGTCAGACACAACTGAGTGACTAAGCACACAGGACACAAAGTGGCTGTGGTGGAACTCTTCAGAAGTCTCAGACCAAATTCCCCAAAAGCCTCTCAAAGCCAGGAAAGCCATGCCAAAACCTGCTCTCACGCTCCACCTCAGTGAACTTCTCTCTTCTAGAGGTCCCCAAAATATCACAATTCCTGCACATGACAGGAGACAGTCTTTCCCATTCATCTGCTAAGGCTGCTCAGAACCCAAGAGTGTCCAGTATCTGGAGGGACCAGGCAGAGAGAAAGAAAAAAGCGTCAATTCTACCCACAGGTGTAGTTTACCAAAGTGCTATAAATCAAAACCAACTTGAGGGGAAGGGCTTCCTTAATCTGAAAAACACAGATCAAACCCAGCAATATTCTAGACAAAACTCGTAAAAGTTATAACCATATTCACTAGTTCACTCAGTAACCAACCCTTTTGTCAATTTTTTATGAAGCCGTCAGGTCTTCCATTAAGATTCTTTAAGTTCTTAGCCAGTTTAGAAATATTAATACAATTGAAATTTATCAGAGGCCTGTCACTATCAAAAGGTCCTTCCTATGAATCTTCTTGAAGGTGAAGCACTTTGCAAAAGCATCAGATAAAACAATAACTGTCTATAAAAGACAAAAGATGTAAAAAGACAAGCCTAAGCACCTGATTACAATGTAAGCAATAAAGAAACTTGGATACAATAACTAGAATTATGACCAATGACACTGCATAGGAGACAGGGATCAAGACCATCCCCAAGAAAAAGAAATGCAAAAAAAGCAAAATGGCTGTCTGAGGAGGCCTTACAAATAGCTATGAAAAGAAGAGAAGTGAAAAGCAAAGGAGAAAAGGAAAGATATACCCATTTGAATGCAGACTTCCAAAGAATAGCAAGGAGAGGTAAGATAAGCTTTCCTCAGTGATCAATGCAAAGAAAAAGAGGAAAACAATAGAATGGGAAAGGCTAGAGATCTCTTCAAGAAAATGAGAGATACCAAGGGAATATTTCATGTAAAGATGGGCTCAATAAAGGACAGAAATGCTTCCTAACAGAAGCAGACGATATTAAGAAGAGGTGGCGAGAATACACAGAAGAACTGTCCAAAAAAGATCTTCATGACACAGATAGTCACGATGGTGTGATCCCTCACCTAGAGCCATACATCCTGGACTGTGAAGTCAAGTGGGCCTTAGGAAGCAATGCTACGAACAAAGCTAGTGGAGGTGATGGAATTCCAGTTGAGCTATTTCAAATCCTAAAAGATGATGCTGTGAAAGGGCTGCACTCAATATACCAGCAAATGTGGAAAACTCAGCAGTGGTCACAGGACTGGAAAAGGTTAGTTTTCATTCCAATTCCCAAAGAAAGGCAATGCCAAAGAATGCTCAAACTACCACAGAATTGCAGTCATCTCACATGCTAGTAAAGTAATGCTGAAAATTCTCCAAGCCAGGCTTCAGGAATACATGAACCATGAACTTCCAGATGTTCAAGCTGGTTTTAGAAAAGGGAGAGGAACCAGAAATCAAACTGCCAACATCCACGGGATCATCGAAAAAGCAAGAGAGTTCCAGAAAAACATCTATTTGGGCTTTATTGACTATACCAAAGCCTTTGACTGTGTGAATCCGAATAAACTGTGGAAAATTCTGAAAGAGATGGGAATACCAGACCACCTGATCTGCCTCTTGAGAAACCCATATGCAGGTAAGGAAGCAACAGTTAGAACTGGGCATGGAAAAACAGACTGCTTCCAAACAGGAAAAGGAGTACGTCCTATTAGAACATTATAGGTATATTTTCACCCTGCTTATTTAACTTATATGCAGACTGCATCATGAGAAATGCTGGGGTGGATGAAGCATAACCTGGAATCAAGATTGCCAGGAGAAATATCAATAACCTCAGATATGCAGATGACAGCACCCTTATGGCAGAAAGTGAAGAAGAACAAAAGAGCCTCTTGATGAAAGTGAAAGAGGAGAGTGAAAAAGTTGGCTTAAAGCTCAACATTCAGAAAACCAAGATCATGGCATCCGGTCCCATCACTTCATGACAAACAGATGGGGAAACAGTGGAAACAGTGGCTGACTTTACTTTTGGGGGGCTCCAAAATCACAGCAGACGGTGACTGCAGCCATGAAATTAAAAGATTCTTGTTCCTTAGAAGAAAAGTTGTGACCAACCTAGACAGCATATTAAAAAGCAGAGACATTACTTTGCCAAAAAGGGCCATCTAGTCAAGTGGAATTCCAGAAAAACATCTACTTCTGCTTCACTGACTATGCCAAAGCCTTTGACTATGTGGATCACAACAAACTGTAGAAAATTTAAGAGATGGGAATACCAGACTACCTGACCTGCCTCCTGAGAAACCTGTATGCTGGTCAAAAAGCAACAGTTAGAACTGGACATGGAACAACAGACTTGTTCGAAATTGAGAAAGGAGTACATCAAGGCTGTATATCGTCACCTTGCTTCTTTAACTTATATGCAGTGCACATGATGTGAAATGCCAGGCTGGATGAAGCACAAGCTGGAATCAAGACTGCCAGGAGAAATATCAATAACCTCAGATATGCAGATGACACCACCCTTATGGCAGAAAGTGAAGAAGAACGAAAGAGCCTCTTGATGAAAGTGAAAGAGGAGAGTGACAAAGCTGGCTTAAAAGTCAACATTCAAATAACTAAGATCATGGCATCTGGTCCCATCACCTCATGGCAAATAGATGGGGAAACAATGGAAATAGTGACAGACATTATTTTCTTGGGCTCCAAAATCACTGTAGATGATGATGTAGCCATGAGATTAAAGATATTCACTCCTTGGAAGAAAAGCTATGACCAATCTAGAAACCATATTAAAAAGCAGACATATTACTTTGCTAACAAAGGTCCATCTAGTCAAAGCTATGGTTTTTCCAGTAGTCATATATGGATGTGAGAGTTGGACCAGAAAGAAAGCTGAGCACTGAGAATTGATGCTTTTGAACTGTGGTGTTGGAGAAGACTCTTGAGAGTCCCTTGGACTGCAAGGAGGTCCAACCAGTCCATTCTAAAGGAAATCAGTCTTGGGTGTTCATTGGAAGGACTGATGCTAAAGCTGAAACTCCAATACTTTGGCCACCTGATGCAAAGAACTGACTCATTGGAAAAGACCCTGATTCTGGGAGGGATTGGGGGCAAGAGGAGAAGGGGATGACAGAGGATGAGATGGCTGGATGGCATCACCAACTCGATGGACATAAGTTTCTGTGAACTCCGGGAGTTGGTGATGGACAGGGAGACCTGGCATGCTGTGATTTATGGGGTCGCAAAGAGTCGGACATGACTGAGCGACTGAACTGAACTGAACTGATAGACAAACGATCACTTGAATATGATGCTAGAATAAAAACACTTTTAGATCTGTTAAAGTGAAAGTTGCTCAGTCATGTCCATCTTTTTGTGACCCCCTGGACTATACAGTCCATGGAAATCTCCAGGCCAGAATACTGGAGTGGGTAGCCTTTCCTGTCTGCAGGGGATCTTCCTGACCCAGGAATTGAGCCGGGGTCCCCAGCATTGCAGGCGTATTCTTTACCAACTGAGCTAGCAGAAAAATCCCACTTTTAGATAGGCGAGCTATAAAAAGACTTGACTTTCAGAGTTTACCTGTTCAAGAAACTATTGCAGGATGTGTTTCATCAAAAGGAGGGATGAAACCATGAAGAAGATGTAGGATTCAGAAATAAGAAATCTAACACAGGCCAGAGGAGGTGAAGAAGGGTCCTGAGGGCAGCCCTCAGGGCCCAGGGAACAAATAGTAAAGATTGGAAGGATGCCTCTGAGTGAAAATGGAACTGGTGCGCTATTTAATGTGTTAAAACACATTGAAAAGATTTTGAAAGTTTTCTTAGAGAGCTTAGAGATGAACTGATGAGAGACACATTGCAGATGTACAAGCTGGATTTAGAAAAGGCAGAGAGGAACCAGAGATCACATTGCCAACATAATAGAAAAAGCGAGGGAATTGCAGAGAAACATCTACTTCTGCTTCATTGACAACACTAAAGCTTTTGACTGTGTGGATCACAACAAACTATGGAAAATTCTTCAAAAGATGGAAATACCAGACCACCTTACCCACTTTCTGAGAAACCGGTATGCAGGCCAGGAAGCAATAGTTAGAACCGGACATAGAACAACAGACTGGTTCAAAATTGGGAAAGGAGTACAACAAGGCTGTACATTGTCATCCTGCTTATTTAACTTCGACACAGAATACATCATGCGAAATGCCAGGCTAGATGAATCACAAGCTGGATTCAAGATTGCCAGGAGAAATATCAGCAACCTCAGATATGGAGATAATACCGCTCTAATGGCAGAAAGTGAAGAGGAACTAAAGAGCCTCTTGATGAGGGTGAAAGAGGAGACTGAAAAAGTTGGCTTCAAACTCAACCTTAAAAAAACAAAGATCATGGCATCTGGTCCCATCACTTCACAGCAAATAAATGGAGGAAAAGTGGAACAGTGACAGATTTTTTATTTCCTTGGGCTCCCAAAAAGTCACTACGGATGGTGACCGCAGCCATGAAATTAAAAGAGGCTTGCCCCTTGGAACGAAAGCTATGACAAACCTAGACACCCAGACAGTATTAAAAAGCAAAGGCATCACTTTGCCAACAAAGGTCCATACAGTCAAAGCTATGGTTTTTCCAGGAGTCATGTACAGATGTGAGAGTTGAACCATAAAGAGGGCTGAGCACAGAAGAATTGATTATTTTGAACTGTGGTGCTGGAAAAGACTCTTGAGAGTCCCCTGGACTGCAAGATCAAAGCAGTCAATCCTAAAGGAAATCAACTCTATTCATTGGAAGGACTGATGCTGAATCTCCAATACTTTGGCCACTCCATGCAAAGAGCCAACTCATTGAAAAAGACCCTGTTGCTGGGAAAGATTGAAAGACAGAGGAGAAGGGGACGACAGAGGATAAGATGGTTGGATGGTATCACTGACTCAATGTTCATGAATTGAACAAACTCTGGGAGATAACGAAGGATGGGGAAGCCTGGAGTGCTGTAGTCCATGGGTCACAAAGGGTCAGACATGACTTAGTGATGGAACAACAAGAAGAACAACAATATTTTAAAAGCAACCAAAAAAACAGGTGATTAGTAACTAGGAAAAAAACAAAGTTTCAATATAGAACGTGATCATATCTACTGTCTACTATGAACAATATTTACATATTTGAAATAATATAAACACTGCATATTAATTTAACCAAATACAGGCTATAAATATATTGGGGGTGGAGGGAAGAAAAAGTATATGTTTAAGGAATTGTTTGAGGTAGCTAAATCCTATTCTTCCAAAGTAGCTAACCAAGAGATAATTCTAAAATTGAAAAGTTACAATTACAGTAGAAGTAACAACATTCTATACAGGGATATAGAAAGAATTCCCAGAAGTAGGTAAAAGATTTGAAAGTAGTTGCCTTTGAGAAGCAGAAAGAGGAGATTGAGAGGAAGGGGCAGGTGACTGTAGTCTCTCAATTTTACTAGTCATGCTATCACATTTTTGAGAACAACATATTTATAATAAAAATTAAATAAAAAAACAAATGCTACATTATCTGCTTTGATAGAATTTTGGATTAACTAGTTGTGTGCAGCTGTCAAAACTCAATGAATGCGTACTTTAAGATTTACATATTTCATTGTATATATATATTACATCAAAAGAAAAACTGATTAACAAAGCCAAAAATTCTAATGACATGCATAAGGACATCTGTAATTTACTTCAAAATCCTTCCCCAAAAAAAGATGGATCAATGAATGGACAGAAGGATGGATAAATACATAATAAAACAAGTACAGTAAAATGTTGACAGTAGATCCTAGGAGGTAGGTATATAGAGGTTTACTGTAAAATTCTTTCCATTTTGCTGTGTGTTTGAAAAGTTTTATAATAAAAGTTTGGAACAAATAAAAACAAATTGAGCATGAAAATTCAAGAGAGAATGTTCTGTCTGGTGTACCAGCTAGGTAAGCTTTAATTTTAAAATGCCACTTGCTTTTCAGAAGCATCCTGTAGCCATTTGACCCACAGATGACTGGTCAAATCAAAGAGGGCAGTGACACGTGAAGACGAGGGCAGACTGATATTTCTTGTTGGCACTTTTACTAGTTTCTCTACAGGGTACGTATGTTGTGCAACAATGAATTTTTAATCCCTCTTAACAAGATTTGTCCTCTGGTTATAAATATCCCTGTTGTCACATGCTCACCTATTTCTTAGCTCCAATTGAATTGTAAACTCATCCAAGCTATAGTTTACAACCTCCAGGATCACACACCCAGTGGTTCATTGATATAAGTTTTACTATAATATACCACAGAGAAAAAGTAGCTCCCTGGAATAACAGATTAAGGAACAAATAAGCCAGAATGTCTGGGGAATAGAGTCATACAATTTTCATTACAATGACTCTTAGGGCCTGGATCCAGTCTCGTTGTGGAGAAACTAAATGTAAGAGAGATTAAGTCACATATCCAGAGTGATATAGCTATTTAGTGTGATTATCTTTGGGTATTTGCTTCTTTATGTCCATTTAAACTATTAAATAAGTCTGTGGAGTATGACACACATATACTTGAATAAACAGCCACCCTTCCCCCAAAGAGGCACTTGATTAAAAAAAAAAAAGAACAAAACTATGGGACAGGACTTAAGAGATGGTTACTGAGCCAAACTTGGGTTTGCTTGCCTGACTTGCAGCAAAATCAATCTACTGACATGGGGTTGGGTGAAGGAAAGGACAGTGTTTATTGCAGGGCCAAGCAAGGAGAATGGGTAGCTCATGCTCAAAAGACCTGAACCCCCTGATGGCTTTCAGGGAAGGGTTTGTAAAGGCAACATTATTAGGTTTAAAGGTTGTAGGGTGCACGATCAGCTTGTGGACATTCTTCGAATTGGTTGTGGTGAGGTCACTGGGTTTTATATTGGAAGTTAACATCATCAACTTTCTGGTTCCTACCAGTCTTGGATCTACATGCTTGTGGTCAGCATGCAGTTACTTTCTTACACTTGGTAGGGTTTTAGTATCCTCAAAAACAATTCAAGGTATGGCTCAGGATATTATCTATAACCCTTAAGGAGGAACTAAAGGTCTTTGATTTTATTTTATGGTTAAACTACTGTAATTTTGTCTTGCTTGACTGATATTGTTGTGTTTCTGCATTTTCTCACTTCTCTGATTAAATATACTCTTTGGAATGTGGGGAAGGTCTAAGGCTAAATCCTTTTTAGAAACAAGAGGTAGGAGACATGGAGGGTATGTTGCCAGGAAGGCCCCACAGAGTCTGGCTCAGTTTCAAGACCACAAGTTCCTATCCAGTCTGTTTGTAGGGTGAAGTGGGAGCAGAAGGATGTTAAGTGAGTGAAAAGTGTCTGTGGTAAAATTAGTGATACACACTACCTTGTGGATGAAGCCCAAGCATATTACACTGAGAAACCAAACACAAAAAGGTCACATATTGTATGATTCCATTTATATGAAATATCCAAAACAGGCAAATCCATAGAGACAGAAAGCAGACTCATGGTTGCCAGGGGCTGGGCAGAAGGCAAATGAGGAGTAACTGCTTACTGGATATGGGTTTTATTTTGAGGTAATTAAAATGCTTTGGACCTAAATATAAATGAGTATATTATGAATGTACCAAATGCTACTGAATTGTTCCCTTCAGAATGGTTAATTTTATATTATGTACATTTCACCTCAATAAAGAAAATACACGTCGAATGAGAGCAAAAGCAAACATAGCAACATGTTAACAACTGGTGGATCTAGGTAGCGGCCATCAGAAATTCATCGTACTTACTCTAGCAACATTTCTGTTAGGTTTAAAATTTTTCAAAAGAAAAGATTAATAAAAATAAAATATCTCTAGAAAAGAAAGAAACCATTTAGTGATATTGCAAAATTGAGGTCACCAGTTGCAATCTAAAATTCATACAGTTTCATATCTATCATTTGATCACTGGCATGTCAAAATAGGAACAACTCTTACTTCATTGGCTGGTAAGGTTTCTAACAATGAAAATTACTTTCCAGGGGAGTCACAAGCCAACACTCTTTAACTTCAGAACCTATTAACATGCAGATTTCTGAACATCAGCACCTAAAAATGCATTTATTGGGTCCTTTTGAACAGGTGGTAGTAAGATGTAGTTTAGCTAAACGGTCTGAGCTTTGGAAATTACATGTGTATATTCTGGCTTTGTCACCCTCAGATGAGTCTTACCAATCCACTGATGGCTAAAAGCAAAAGGGTGCAAGGTGACAGAGAGTTTCACAGGAGTAACACTAGGGGCACAAGTGACCATTTTGACCCTTGCACAGAGTGTCCTGAAACTCAAGCAGTGATATAGTAAAGATGATACCCCATCCTGTAACCTCATAACAACCAGAAAATGGCATGTCTGCCTCTAATGCACAGTGGGTCCAACGGAGTTAATGCCTCCCTGGTTTCTTACAGGTCCAACACCTAATTCTAAATTCCCCATTCAACCATGTCTGAGGCCTGAGACAACAGATCAAGCCTGTCTACACAGGGTGAGAGGCTACTTGCTTCTCTGACCAAGATGTAGACACACAAAAAAGTATATAAGGATGTGAAAGGTTATATCGTAATGTGATCATGCTTTACACTACTGAAGCTGTGCATTTAAAAATAGTTAAGATGGTGGACTGAATGTTATGTGTTTTCTACCACAATACTTTAAATATACATAAGACCCAAGTTTCAGTTTTCACACAGCAGACATGAGGATGGCTTCCTTTGTGTCCAAAATGAAGGTACACTGCCAATCTGTAAAGCCGGATGCAACTTAACACACTTCAAATGAAATACAATCTGTTCCTATGGAGGAAAAAAATATAACCTAGAAAAACAGTCAAGCCTCTGCACACATCTATGTTCAGTAAGAAAAATGGATGTAAGAACAGGTTGTGGCAGAAGGACATTAAAAATAGAAAAGAACTATTGAGTTGAAGGTGTTACCTCAAGAGATAAGGACCAATAAATACTGTAGAGTAGCTGTCTCCATATATCAGATGATGACATGAACGGATCCATTCCTGTTTAAGGTTTACTCATTGCTTCTGAGATGCAATTTATTGTTTATCTTGACACTGCTTTGGGATTTACCAAATCACTAAAGGGAATGGGAAGTTCAGTTCATAAATATAACCTTTGTAGGATGACAAATACAAGGATGTTCCACTTCAATAACTGAGTTCTTTTTCATTTTTTCTTGTGAAATTTTAAATTTTCCCAGAATTTTGATCATGCCTATAAGAACAAATCTATGCTCAATCAACAGGGCCTCTTCATTCACACTTTAACACCCAAGGGGTAATAGTTTCAAAAGACTAAAATGCTATTCTTCTCTAAGTGTTATCTATATCGCAGTGAGTGTTGTCTAAAGATTTGGTAGAAGCCTGCACTGGAGGGATTTCAAGTATGGAAACAGATGAAGGAGGAAATATCTGAAGTGGTGGATCCTGCCAGGTAAGTAGAGGCCAGCTCTGAATTTCATTCTATTTCTCTTTTTTCCTTCGTTTCACCTTATGCCCAGAAGTTTGTATAAGTAGACCTTTTCTTGATATAAAAACAATGTCTTAATTTTGGACCTAATAACACTTCAGAATAAATGCAGGGAGTTCCCTGGTGGTTCAGTAGTTAGAACTCTAAGCTCTCACTGCCAAGGGCCTGTGTTTGATCCTGCTCAGGGAACTAAAATCCCACAAGTGACACAGTGCAGACAAAAAGCAAAGAAGAATCCAAGTTTTTACAGAAGTCAGAATTTGGGAGAGCATGTTTTCCAAATATGCTTTCATAGGCATTATTTTTTCATTCATCAGTTCAGCGCTAACCTTGTTGTGGATGTTTGAAAAGATGGCACCAAATTTTCTGACACTCCTCCCATAAATCGGCAGGGTCGAATTCTCCCCTTCTGCCTTGAACCTGGGCTGGCCTTATTTGGAAGAAATAGAATTTAGGAGAAGTGATGCTATGTGACTTCCAAGGCCTGGCAGCTTCTGCTTAGTTCTCTCTGAATACCTGCTATCTGCTCTCCAGATAGCTCTCACTTGGGACCCACCCACCATGCTCTGAGAAGCCCAGGACAAATGCAGAGGACAGGTATAGGTACTCCGGTGGACAACCCAAACTGCAGTCCTACCTGACAGCCGGGATCAGCTGCCACGCTTGTGTAAGCCATCATGGATGTCCAGCACAGCTGAGATTCTGATGACTGTAGGCACAGCAGACACTTGACTGCAACTGTGTGAGAGACCCCAGTGAGAACTGCTCAGCTGCAACTTCCCTGAATGTCTGACCCACACAGTGGTGAGCAAGGTTAAATTTTAGTATATATAAAATTACCCTGAATTTGGGGGTAATTCATTATACAGCAATAGATAGCTAAGCAAAGGAAAATAACAGAATATGAAACTATATAGCAACAGAAATTGTCAAGCAAGAAAATAAAATTAAGATAATTTGGCCATGAAACGGCCCATTTGTTTTTGTTTTTTCCCATTTAAACATGAGCATTTACAAGTTAAGAGATGTGTGTTTTCATGTTGCTCAGAGTAGAAAGACATAGATTCAGAAATGTAATTTTAACAATTAAAACTATAGATGTTTTGATGTAATCAAAATATATTGTCAGACACTGTACTAGAGATCAGCACTAATTCTGTCCTCAAGGAACAAACAGTCTAGTGGGATACATGTCATGTTAAAAAACATTTCAATGAGTTTCATGTGCATAAAATCCTTACAATATTTCCAGGCACATCCTAAGTGTCATGTACCTGCAAACAAAGTAAATAAATATACTTATTTACTTCATATTCACTTATTTACTTCATATTTACTTATATACTTCACTTATTTATTCGACAAATACTTATTCATCATCTTCTCCATGGCAGGCCCCACGTGAGGTGTTCAACATTCAGAAAACTCAACATTCAGAAAACTAAGATCATGGCAGCTGATCACATCACTTCATGGCAAATGGATGGGGAAAGAGTGACAGACTTCTTTTTTGGGGGGCCTCCAAAATCACTGCAGATGGTGACTGCAGCCATGAAATTAAAGATGCTTGATTCTTGGAAGAAAGTTATGACCAATCTAGACAGCGTATTAAAAAGCAGAGACATTACTTTCCCAACAAAGGTCCGTCTAGTCAAAGCTATGGTTTTTCCACTAGTCATGTATGGATGTGAGAGTTGGACTGTAAAGAAAGCTGAGCCCCGAAGAATTGATGCTTTTGAACTGTGGTGTTGGAGTGGACTCTTGAGAGTCCCTTGGACTGCAAGGAGATCCAACCAGTTCATCCTAACGGAAATCAGTCCTGAATATGCAGTCCTGAATAAGGACTGATGCTGAAGCTGAAACTCCAATACTTTGGCCACCTGATGCAAAGAACTGACTCATTGGAAAAGACCCTGATGCTGGGAATGATTGAAGGTGGGAGGAGAAGCGGGCAACAGAGGATGAGATGGTTGGACTGCATCACTGGCTCGATGGACAGGAGTTTGAGTAAATTCTGGGAGTTGGTGATGGACAGGGAGGCCTGGCCTGCTGCAGCGCATGGGGTCACAAAGAGTCAGACTTGACTGAGCTACTGTACTGAACCGAACATGGTGGGACCCGTGTGAAGTGCTAGAGAAAGAGTGCTGAATAAAGAGTTTACATTCAGAGGAGAGGACAGATCCTGAACATTCAACAAGCACGGGTATCCTGGAAGCATTCCTGGGATGCTTGGGAAGCCAGAGAAGGCTGCTGATCCCAGGAAGTCTAAACAAAGGCTAGGCTAGACCAGGCCAAGGCTAGAGAGATTTGGCAGCATGTCTGATAGCCAAATAACAAGAAGAGAAAAGCAGTTTACCCCAAGCCCAAATGGAAATCTAATATGTAAAGTCAAATTTGGGAGAGGCCTGAAGGCCAGTGAAGCAATCAAGATTTGTTCCACAAATTCCACACTGGATCAGAAGGAAAGTCCAAGTGCAGAGACAAGCACTGGACTGCATGCATTGGACCACACATGAGAGCTCAAGAAGACAATGTTGTTGGAATAGAAGACTGGGCACAGTGCTCAAGCCTCTGGTACTTTGGCACTAGAAATAGAGTAGAACACCCATTGCACAAACAGGTCTGGACCAAGATATGTTGCAGCTGAGGCAACCTAAGAATTAGATATGTGCTTCTGATGCTGTCCTTCCAATATTAATGCAACCTTTTCTTACTGAGGGAGGAGAACTGGCACCAGGTTGATTTTTGTTATTTCTACTGTCTACTTGGCTAAAGTAGGACTGATTTGTAAGTTGATGGTTACAGAAGTGTCACATGTGTAGATCTGAGTTAAATAGTACCATATTTCTGATTTCCATTGGAAATGGTATAACCTTTACAGATTGGTGCTCAGAGCAATTATGCACTTGGTCTGTCTTTTAACTTGGCTCTGAGCCTGAAGGATCCCAGAATATGAGTGTCTGCTAATTGCCCTGGTGTGAATGGCCAAGGGCTGGTGTGTGTGTATGTGTATGTACATATAAATAAAAGTGTATCTGTGTGTTATTGTTTGCATGTATGTGTGTGTGTGTGTGTGTGTGTGTGTATGTGCATGCATGTGTCCCTCCTCCTGAACAAGGTGGATTCTACCAGGGTTAGAAATATGTCAGTAGTATTGAAATCATCTAAATTTTATCACTTGAGAGTTTAGAACTCAACACTTTTTATATAGCCTTTTCCCTTTTTCTTCAAACCCCAGAGCTTGGATTCAGGAGTCTGCAAGCATGGAGTCCACCCAAAGATGGGCACAATAAGGATAAACATGGTAGAGACCGAGTAGTTGCTGAAGAGATCAAGAAGAGATAGAAAGAATACACGGAACAACTGTATAAAAAAGATCTTAATGAACCGGATCACTACAATGGTGTGGTTAGTCACCCAACTGATTGGTTTAAGATTGAGAAAGGAGTATGACAGGGCTGTCTGCTGTCACTCTGTCTAACATATATGCAGAGCACATCAGGAGAAATGCCAGGCTGGATGAGTTACCAGTCTGAATCAAGATAGGCAGGAGAAACATCAGCAGCCTCAGATATGCAGATGATATCACTCTAATGGCAGAAAGCAAAGAGGAACTAAAGAGCCTCTTGATGAGGGTGAGGGAGGAGAGTGAAAGAGCAGGCTTAAAACTAAATATTCAAAACACTAAGGTCATGCCTTCCAGACGATTACTGCATGGCCAATAGAGGGGGAAAAGGTGGAAGTAGTGACAGATTTCCTCTTCTTGGGCTCCAAAATCACTGCAGATAGTGACTGCAGCCATGAACTCAGAAGACACTTGTTTCTTGGCAGGAAAGCAATGACAAACCTAGACAGTGTGTTGAAAAGCAGAGACATTACTCTGCCAACAGAGGTCCATATAGTCAAGGCTATGGTCTTCCCAGTCATCATGTATGGTTGTGAGATTGGAACACCAAAGAATTAATGCCTTCGAACTGTGGTGCTGGAGAAGACTCCTGAAAGTCCCTTGGACCACAAGGGGTCGAACTAGTCAATTTTTTTTTTTTTTTTACTTTACAATATTGTATTGGTTTTGCCATACATCAACATGAATCCACCACGGGTGTACACGTGTTTCTCATCCTGAACCCCCTCCCACCTCCCTCTGGGTCATCCCAGTGCACCAGCCCCGAGCATCTTGTATCATGCATTGAACCTGGACTGGCGATTCATTTCGCATATGATATTATACATGTTTCAATGCCATTCTCCCAAATCATCCCACCCTCGCCCTCTCCTGCAGAGTCCAAAAGACTGTTCTATATCTGTGTCTCTTTTGCTGTCTTGCACACAGGGTTATCATTACCATCTTTCTAAATTCCATATATATGTGTTAGTATACTATATCCTAACCAGTCAATCTTAGGGTAGATTAAGCCTGAATATTCACTGGAAGGATTGATGCTGAAGCTGAAGCTCCAGTATTTTGGTCATCTGATGCAAACTGACAACTCATTGGAAAAGTCCCTGATGCTGGGAAAGATCGAGGGCAGGAGAAGAGGGTGTCAGAGGATGAGATGGCTGAATGGCATCACTGATGCAATGAACATGAACTTGGGCAAACTCCAGAAGATGTTGAGGGACAGGGAGGCCTGGCGTGCTGCAGTCCATGGGGTCACAAAGATTGGGATATGACTGGGCAACTGAACTACAAACATGGTAAAGCCATGCCTGTGATCCTTAATGGCTGTTAAGACCCTGGCTTTAAACTCCATTAAGTGGTAGTTTCCTGAGCTTTAAAATGGGGATAATAATATTTCGCTCCTAAGATGGCTGTGAAGAAAAAACAGCATACTGAAAATATTGAATGTGATTCCTGGATCATCATAAGCACTAAGTAGAAGCTCTTATGGTTAGAATTGTAGGTCCTAAACAAGGGCTACAAACATCTAGATACCACCCAAACTAGGGTTTATACTCATTTCCCAACATTACGGTGTGCCTTATAAATAGTTAAAATACTAAACAAACTGTAGATATAACTAAAGCAACCCACTTAAAATGGTTCATCACTTGCCACTTTACAAGGTACTCTAAAGCTAGTCAATTCTGTTCTAGACAAACAGATGGCCTTTCCTCATCTTAATATATGTAGAATGATTTTGTGAACACAAGCTGATCTGTCTTAAAAATCTAAGCATTCTTTTATCTCTACATAAATTAGTAATTCAAAACAAAATTTTTAAAGAACAAACTTCCATTTTGCTAAAAACGAGAGTCCATTAACGGATGCCTTTAAACTTAGCAAGCTCTCCAGCCATCTTATCGGTGGGTTTTTGTTGTCTCCCTCAAATGCACACTGATGGCCAGGCCTCAGCAGCATCAGATGGAATGAGATGCAGCTAGCCAACAGTCCAGGACCACCTTCTTCCTGGGCTATATTTTAACACTTCTATGCTGCTGCTGCTAAGTCACTTCAGTCCTGTCGGACTCTGTGCGACCCCATAGACAGCAGCCCACCAGGCTCCCCCATCCCTGGGATTCTCCAGGCAAGAACACTGGGGTGGGTTGCCACTTCCTTCTCCAATGCAGGAAAGTGAAAAATGAAAGTGAAGTCGCTCAGTCATGTCCGACTCTTAGCAACCCCATGGATTGCAGCCTAGCAGGCTCCTCCGCCCATGGGATTTTCCAGGCAAGAGTACTGGAGTGGGGTGCCATTGCCTTCTCCATAACACTGCTATAGTGGACATTTAACCCATTAATTAATGATGAAAAAGGAAGGGATAAGAGTGCTATATTCTGACATCAATAGTTTCAAAGAGCCTAATGAGACTGTTTGGAAGGCATACTAGGATGCCTTCCAAAATTGATTAGCTCTACCATTGATGGGAGTAACTGAAGAAAACATTCAGCACAGTTTGATTCAACAGTTCTTTTCTGAACTGCCCATGAATCCTGAAGCTGAAGTTCATCTGGAGTTTATTTATACCATGTTTACAGAGATCCTGAACCATGAAAAAGAGCAGCTCCTTATCACCGACTGCTCCATCTGTTCATCTATTCATCCATCACTCTATCCATCCATTCATCCATTACCCATCCACCCATCCAGCTGCCCCACAAATACTTACTGAATGCTTTTCCTCTCATGGAGCTTACCAAGAATGATAAGATATAATATGGAGCTATTATTCTAGAAATAACAATAAATAAAATAAATGAGGGGTGAAGGAATACAGTGCAGTATATGTGTGCAAATTTAAATAGGAGAGAAGGGATGGTCTCAGTAAGTAGGCAATATTTGGGCAACAACCTGAAGGAGGTGAGGAAATAAACCATGCATATATCTGAAAGAAGAATGTTCCATATAGAGAAACAGCATGTGCAAAGCTGAGTGTGTACTTTGTGAGATGGACAAATACCAAGGAGGCCTAACATAGCACAATTCCACTGGTCTATGAGACCAGAAAGCCCTGGTATTTTCCCACACTGTGTTATCCTGGGTTCCCTGGAAAACAGAGCTTGAAGAAAGGTTTAAATGCTAAAGCTTTCGTGGGAGGTATAATCCATGGCAGCTAAAGTGAGGAGAAAAGAGGGAGATTCAAATACAAGGTGAGGGGCTTCCCTGGTGGTCCAGTGGCTAAGACTCCACACTCCCAAAGCAGGGGGCCTGGGTTCAGCCCCTGGTCTGGGAACTAGATCCTACATGCCGCAAAGAAGAGTTCACACGCCACAACTAAAGATCCCATGTGCCACAATGAAGACTCCGAGCAGCCAATTAAATAAATAAATATTCAAATGTAAGATGATGTCCTGTGGTACTGGTCACTGCTTCCCAACAAACTTTTCATCAAACACTATGAGAGAAACCACTGATTCTCTCAGGTGTGTCCACCTGGTACCAAGATGAAAAGAAAGAACTGTGCCCCATTATAGCCCATCAGAGAGGGAACGCATAGGGAACTTAGCTGCTGACTCTCTGCTGTCTCCTGTCTACACTGATCAGAGTTTGTCCCATCGACATTAACTTCCTTGCACTTCTACAAAGAAAATCATAAGACCTGTGCACTTTATTCTGTGTAAAAATAAATTTCTCTTGAATACTAACAAACGACAAATAGTCTGTTGCTTCAGCCTAGGTCCCAAAGAGAAGATGATGTGTGGCAGGACTAGAGAAATAAACCTTTGTTGATATACGCCACTGAAATTTTAGAGTCAATTTTTGTTGCAGCATAACCTAGCATATCCTGATTGACACAAGGATTCACTGCCCCATTAGCACATTAATGACATGAGTTTCTCAGTAAAGACACCTACTTAATGTTATTTAATCCAGTATTCTCAAACTGTTTTGATTAGTGAATATTCTTTCCACAGAGCACCTTAATATAATGGAAGTAGTTTGATAAAACACCATCTGTATAATCTTCTGCAAGGACAGTGGGCAACACACCCTACTGTGCAATAATTAAAATATTCCCAGATCTTAGCAGATTGGGTATGAATGATGTCACATTTTTATGCCCAAACTGGACTTCCCGGGTGACGTAGTGGAAAACAATCCATCTGCCAATACAGGTACACTGGTTCAATCCCTCCCTGTCTGTATGCCCTGGAGCAACTAAGTCAGTGAACCACAACTACTCAGCCCACGTGCCCTAGAACCAGTGCTCCGCAAGAGAAGCCACTGCAATGAGAAGCCCCAGTTCTCCCCAACTACACAAAGCCCCTGAGCAGCAATAAAAATCCAGCACAACCAAATATTAACTAAATAAAATTTAAAAAACACACATTTATGCCCAAATTAAGGATTCCTAGCCCCAAACTACTGTTCTGCTGCATCCCACAGACCAGCAAGGCCTCACTTGCCCAGTTTCACGACCAAAGAAAGGGCCCTAAGTCAGCGACAGAGACGAAGACATCATGGTTTACTTAATGGAGGACCCTGCCTGTCTCCAGCAAGGTCCTGGAACAACATCCCATTGTGTGCAATGCAGGAGCAAGCAGGCAGGATGGACACGTTGGCAGGTTTCACTGCTGGTGGCTGGGGGAAACCAGGATTACCAATTGTATGGGAATTGACCTCAGGTGATCCGTACCAGGCAGATGCCCTGGAGAAGGAAATGGCTATGCTCGGCTGGAGAATGCCTGGCAGGCTACAGCCAAAGACTGGGACATGGCTGAACATGCATGCGTGCAGTAACGCAGGCACCCATGCACCCAGGCGCCCATGCACGCACGCACTCAGGCACCTGCTTACGCACGCAGGCGGCCAAGCATGCAGCCATGCACCCACACACGCAAGCACATACGTACCCACGCACCCATGCACACGCTCAGGCACTCGCACATGGTCGCGGACGACCTTGCAAGAACGCATGCACACAACACACGCGCACACAAGTGCCCACGCATGCGCACATAAGAACCCATACTCGTGGCACCCAAGTCTACCGTTGCGCGGCAACAGCTGATCGCGGAAAGCAGTTGAGGGGCCGACTCCTCATCAGCCGTTTGCTAAGCTATACTTAGCTGGGCCGTGGGACAAGGAGGTGGGAAGGTTTGTCCTGTGAGTAGGGTGTAGGTGGAGTAGGCACTAGTCAGACTGGGGAGAGACAGAGAGCAAGAACACAGCCATTTTGAGTGGCTTGCTCTTCCAACTGCCACTAGAAATTCCTCGGTGCCCCTGGGACTTCACAGGGCAAGTATCTTACAGGTAGTTAGGAAAACGCTTGCCCATGTTCTTCTGAGCTGTGTTTGTTTTCACGTACCTATTGGTACTTCGTGGTTGCAAGGTAGGCACCTATTTCTATTTCTCTTCTATGATTTGCCATTCTCCAGCGCTCACTTTAAGGTCCTATAGCCCCAGTGCTATGTGATGGTCTCAGGAAGAGTAGGTCTGGGGAACATAACCCTCCTTGCCCTTTTTTACTTTATCTTGAGAAATTTTCTTTTCATGCTGTATCTCCTCTGCAAAATAATCACCTAACCCCTTCTTGGGCCCAACATGTCAGAGCCTCTGATGAACAGAGCACCTTCAGCCATTAGGCACTGACCCCTCCCTCTAGGGGGCCCCAGAACTCTCATCAGATGAGGCACAGGGCAGACACCAGGTTAAGAATTTGTCTTCCGTCACCCCTCTATCCAGAGATCTTTCCTCTTTTGCCTCTCAGATGAAAGGGACCCTAAATCAACTCAGGTAAGGCCAGGACAGGCTTCCCTTGTGGCTCAGTAGTAAAGAACCTGCCTGCCAATGCAGGAGATGTGAGAGACACAGGTTCAATCCCTGGCTTGGAAAGATCTCCTGGAGAAGGAAATGGTAACCCACTCCAGTATTCTTGCCTGGGAAATTCCATAGGCAGAGGAGCATGGCCGGCTACAGTCCATGGGGTCTCAGAGTCGGACACTTCTGCTCTTCCCTTCCTCCCTCATCACTTCTCACCAGAAGTCTGTCTTTCCCACAAGGGCTTAGTGGGACTAAGGGTAAATCCAGCATGGCTTCTGTGGTGGGAGGGGTGATGAGGAGAGGAAGGGGGGAATAAATCTGATCCTGAAAATAGATTGAAATTTAAAATGCAACTGGAAATAAGACCTGGAGCAAATTCACTAAATGATTGATGAGTAAACTTAGTAATTAAGTCAACCTAGTTTCTTTGCATACGACTTTCCCCCTGAGAATAATCAGCAGAATTCTAAGAAAAGTATTTGCCAAAGTTATATTTATTTGTCCATAATTCTGTGCAGTGCACAGAGAAAGAAAAAGAAAACCTGGTAAGATGGCCAGGTTCAAGTCTTGCCTGATAATAGAGGTGAATTTTGTGGCTGTTTTAATTATAATTTTTGAGCTAGAAATCAATAGTTCTTCCCTGTAGAACTTACCAGAAAGAACTTGGCTGACAGAATCTATAGTGATGAAAGGTTTTTGTAGGCATACTTTTTAGACAAAAAGAAAGTAGCACTTTCACTGGTAAACCATTGCCTTTGTGACAGTTAATGAAGTCTTTCTCTCCAAGGCAGAAGTGGGATAAACAGGCCATGGTGGATTGGGCTCTACCCCTCAAATATAAAGGGGTGGCTGATGAGTTGCTTACACAGGTAAGCAGGAGTAGTGAGAATTCCTACTGTGAGCTGGTCCACCTGCTTCCAGTGAGGACTCTCTCCTCAGAGGGGATTGCCCTTAGGCAGAGTGTCATGTGGAGTCAGTGACTTCTTAGCGCAGACCTCAGTTTCCTCATTCTTAATGATTTCTACAAAAGAAAGCTATTGCCACACCCTCGTGAGTTCTCCAGGAGATGCAAACGGAGTGAGCCAGGGACCCTTTGTTTTGATACCTCCTACCAACCATAGCTTCATACAACTCTCATTAGTTACCCTGCCTTTGAACTCCTGTCTGGAGGCAGGCACACTGAACCCGTTCCAGATACCTGACCCAGTTGATCATTCCCTCTTATTGTTAGTAAATCATCAGGTTGGCATTTGTGATAAAAAGCAGGAAAGTGGGGGAAGAACTAGAGATAGTAGAAACTTACTCTTTGATTGCCTGGAATGACTGCTTTCCTTAAATATGCATTGTTTATTTGAAAATATTCAATGAAATCTCCTAGGTAATATTTGATCACAGGTAAAGCGTCTGCCTGCAATGCGGGAGACCTGGGTTCAATTCCTGGGCTGGGAAGATCCCCTGGAGAAGGAAATGGCAATCCACTCCAGCACTCTTGCCTGGAAAATCCCATGGACTGAGGAGCTTGGTGCAGGCTACTATCCATGGGGTCGCAAAGAGTCGGGCACAACTGAGTGACTTCACTTTGACTTTCACTTTCAGTACCCTTGCAAATTTTTTATTGATAAATAGTGTACATATAGAAAAGTGCATGTAACCTAAATGTAAAGCTCACTGAACTTTCAGAACTTTAAACATGCTGTGGCCAATAACCAGATCAATAAAGAGGACTTGGGATTTCCCTAGCAGTCCAGTGGTTAGGACTCTATGTTTCTACTGCAGGGGGCATGGTTTCAATCCCTGGTCTGGGAACTAGATCCCACAAGCCACATAGCGCAAATAAGTAAATAAATCTTTACCCACAACCCCAGAAGCCCCCTCCCCCAAATACTCATTCCAGACACAGCTTCTCCCCCTTGGAGTAACCAATAGCCTGACCCCTAATAGCAGAGATTCCTTTTGCCTGCCTCTGTACTCTATATAGTAGAAATTTATAGCCTGTGCTCTTTTTTCCTGACTTCTCTCAGTCCACATTCTGTTTGTGAGAGCCTTCCTTATTACTCTGTGTAGTGATACATTGTTTCTTCTCATTGCTGCACAGCAATATAAATACACTAGAATGTGTTTATCTGCTTTCCTGTTGATGGACCTTTGGGTAGTTTCCAGTTCAGTGCTGTTACAAACACCCAAATTCATGTCCTTTTATCAACACACTTATGCACTGCTTTGGGATATGTACCCAGGAATCACTGGGTCATAGGGTAAGCAGGTGTTCAGCTTTAGTAGGTATCAACTGTTAGCAAACAATTTCTTGGTGGTTGTACCAGTTTGCACTTCCACTAGCAGTGATGAGACTACTGGTTGCTCTACAGCCTCTCCTAAAATGTACTCAGATCAGTCCCCTACCTACTAAGGGATGTGGTATCCCTGCTGCTGCTGCTGCTGCTGCTAAGTCGATTCAGTCGTGTCCAACTCTGTGCAACCCCAGAGACGGAAGCCCACTAGGCTCCCCCGTCCCTGGGATTCTCCAGGCAAGAACACTGGAGTGGGTTGCCATTTCTTTCTCCAATGCATGAAAGTGAAAAGTGAAACTAAAGTCGCTCAGTCGTACTCTTAGCAACCCCATGGACTGCGCCTACCAGGCTCCTCCATCCATGGGATTTTCCAGGCAAGAGTACTGGAGTGGGGTGCCATTGCCTTCTCCATGGTATTTCTAGTGGCTCAAAATCCAGATTCTGGAACTAGACTTTCTGGGTTCAAATTCCTGCTTCATCCTTTATTAGGTGTGTGACCTTAGACACCTTACTTAATTTTTCTGTGCCTCAGTTTTTTTCTTCTGTAAAATGAGGACAATAACTAGATCATCTACCTCATAGAGTTAAGGATTAAATGAGTTAATGCATGTAGAACACTAAGGATAGTGCCTGGCACATAGACAATACTCCATAAATCTTAGATATTACTTTCACTCAAATGCATCGAAAAAAAAAATCAGTTGCCACCAGTGCAGTAAGAGAGTTGCGTATCTTACTGTAAAAGAAATAGAAAGTTTCCCACATATCCTAGGAAGCAGTCAGATAAGTGCCACAAGGGGTCTCTGTATGCAGGAGCAAGATAGCATGCATGTCTCCATCTCGGGCTATGCCAGTCACAGGTAATCCTTGGGAACTTGTATGTGCAAATTAAACTAGAATGTCAGTGCTCCAAAATATTCATAGGAGAGTAGGAACCATGTATACAATCACTATAAATGACAATCTGGGCTTTATTTATTTGGCCCATGAAGCCACTGACATTTCTCCTCTTTAAGTTAGCAAATAACAGTTTTAGTGAATTCTTTACAAACTCTATAAACTTTTACAGTCTAGCCCTTGGAAAACTCCACTTTAGGAATTAACATAGATGTGGATTTCATTAAATAACTATACATTCAGTAAATATTCCACGGAGGAAAGAGAAATGGTAAAGAATGATGATAGGAGAGTAGGTAGGAAGTTCAAAGACATGCAAAGCTGACACTCCAGTCTCCATGAGTGAGTCATTGGCTAGAATTGGCTTTTAATGTTAAATATCAGCAAATCAGCAAATACATTTTCTGTGTCCATCTTCTAGCTTTTACTGTTGTTGTTGAGTCGCTCCGTCGTGTCTCTTTGCAACCCCATGGACTGTAGCCCACCAGGCTCCTCTGTCCATGGGATTCTCCAGGCAAGAATACTGGAGTGGGTTGCCATGCCCTCCTCCAGGGGATCTTCCCCACCCAGGGATGGAACCCACATCTCCTGCATTAGCAGGTGGATTCTTTACCACTGAGCCACCAGGGAAGCCCATCTTCTATTACAGCTTGCACTGTGTTTAGCCACTCAGTTGTGTCAAGCTCTTTGCGACCCCGTGGACTGTAGCCTCCACGCACTTCTGTCCATGGAAATCTTCAGGCAAGAATACTGTGGTGGGTTGCCACACTCTCCTACAGGGGATCTTCTCAGCCCAGGGATTGAACCCAGGTCTCTCTGGCATCACAGGAAGATTCTTTACCATCTGAGCCACCAGTGTAGCTTGCTGCTGCTAAGTCACTTCAGTCATGTCCAACTCTGTGAGAACCCATAGACAGCAGCACACCAGGCTCCACCATCCCTGGGATTCTCCAGGCAAGAACACTGGAGTGGCTTGCCATTTCATTCTCCAATGCATGAAAGTGAAAAGTGAAAGTGAAGTCGCTCAGTCATGTCCGACCCTTCTTGACCCCATGGACTGCAGCCTACCAGGCTCCTCTGTCCATGGGATTTTCCAGGCAAGAGTACTGGATTGAGTTGCCATTGCCTTCTCCACCAGTGTAGCTTAGTGGGTCACAACTCTGGCTGCCTATTAGACTCACCTGGGGGGACTTCTCCGGTGGTCCAATGGTTGGGACTCTATGCTTTCACTGTAGACGGGGGTGGGTGAGTGACCAGTGTTTGTCCCCTGATCTGGGAACTAGTATCCCACACATGACTCAGTGTGGTCAAAGAAAATAAAATTACCTGGAGAACTTTAAAAAATTCACATTTCCCCCACCAAAAAAAAATTGCTCAGTTTCTCACCCAGAAATGTTGATTTTGTTTGTTTGTCAGCAGGGCCCAGAATTTTTTTCTTTCTCAAGGTCTCCAAGTGGTTCTAATGGGCAGCCAGAGACGGGAAACATTTCCTTCTCAGTGTCACTGCAACAATCCTGGCGGTGCTTTCTGAATGGTTGTCTCTTGCAGTGGGGTCACAGGGAGGATCCTGAGTAGTTTCTGTGGAGTCTGTCTGGTTTAGTCAAGAAAAGTTCAAAACACTGGCTCAACTGGTTTTTATCTGGTACATTTTCTCTCTTACCTATAACCTCAGAATATTCCAATCTATTTTAAGCCCTCTTGTGGTTTCTAAAGCACAATACTTTCCGAACTGAAGACTTACCATTTCAAATCTCATGGGCTATGATTCAATCCAGAGCAGAGCTAAACAGAACTTAAGTATCCCAATTAGGAATTGGATTGAAAAAAGACCCGGGAAAGTGCCCTTCATAAAAGAGTGAAATTGTGCTTTATGTGGTGGTGTTGCTATCACCTGTGGTTTCAACTGCAGGAAAAATAGGAAAAAGCCATGGAACAATCATTGTATTGGGTCGGCCAAAAAGTTCATTCTGGTTTTTCCATGAAATGTCACCCAAAATGAAACCCAAATGAACTTTTCGGCCAATGCAATATTTGAACATGGGTACATGTGAATTTGAGTTTCTGGCTCAGCCACTTGTTAGCTATGAGTCCTTGCCTTCTCTGAGCAGATGTTTCATGAAAGATGGAAGCATTAGCAGATCTCAGAAGGAAATTTTGTAGATTTAAAGGAGCTAATGTTAGTGGTGCTTGGCAAGGAGTGAGTCTCAAGTAAATGGCTGTTACCCTCATGTGTTATTCCTCTAAAGCTATGATGCTTCTGCATAGCAAACACCCCACCCCTAAATCTTAGTGGTTGTCTAAGATACCACTGATGTTCTTGCTCATGTGTCTGTGGGTCAGTTATGGCAGCTCTGCTTAAGGCTGTGAATCAGACTGAGGTCTGTTCATATGTGTCTCATTTTGCAGTCAGCAGCTTCCTGGGGTATGCACTTCTCATGGCAGATGACAGAAATACAAGAAGAACTTGGCAGAAATTTGTAATGCCCTTTAGTATCTCAGTGCAGAACTCATTATTGATCACTTGTGCCCATTTTCCCTTAGCCTGAGCAAGTCATATGGCGAATTTCAAGGGCAATGGGATGGAGAAGTGTAATCTACCTAGTGAAACTATGGCACAATACAGAGAATAGAAGGAAAAATTATGAACAAATAATACATTCTTCCACACTTCCCTTCTGCAGAGTGTCAACAGAGGAGAAACGAAGGGTGGGTAAGGAGCGAAGAAATAAGTAGTTGGATCCCTTAGGAACTCTACCTTGTGCCTCATTTGTAAGCGCTTGTCTGACCTCCTTTGTAGAACAGGTCCAGCATTCCTTTCAGGCACAGAAAAGCAATTCTGTGGGCGTGGCAGCCTTCTGGATCCTCCCCCCACTCCAGGTATTTGTGATGAGGGACACATTTCTCAGAGACAGTCTAGAATTCACCAGAAGCCTTCTTAAATTCTGCTTGCAAGAACACCTCTAATTTTATTTAGGAAGACAAACAGAAGCAAGAGCTGGTGAAAATCAGCAAAAACAGACTATACTACATGCCAGTTGTCAAAATAACAAGATCTTTGTCTAAATTCTACCCCTTCTCTTTACCCTTTCAACAACTTTTTAATGTATGGGCGCTGTCTCTTATGATTTGCTCCAAATGACATCATCTCTTCTCCAGTATATAATAAAGTGTCCCGACTCTTTTTGACCCCGTGGACTGAAGCCCACCAGACTCCTCTGTCCATGGGATTCTCCAGTCAGGAGTAATGGAGTGGGTTGCCATTTCCTTCTCCAGGGGATCTTCCTGACCCAGGGGCCAAACCTGGATCTCCAGCACTGCAGGCAGACCCTTTAACCTCTGAGTCACCAGGGAAGCGCAATATTTCTTTGATCCCCTTTTTTGGGTGGGGGGCGGGGGAGGCAAGAATACTGGAGTGGGTTGCCATTCCCTTCTCCAGGAGATCTTCCCGACCCAGGGATTGAACCCGGGTCTCCCGCATTGTAGGCAGATGCTTTACTGTCTGAACCACCAGGGAAGCCTTGAGTGTGCCATAGCTGAACATAAAATAGCCACATCTGTTCAGCTGCCTGGTGATTTTACTTGTAGTATCCAGCAAATTGAGCTATTACAATGCTTCTGCAGTAAAAGCTCTCATTGTAACCTGATTCTATTTTCTTTTATTGAGAATAAGTTTTGTGTTTGGTTCACAGCTATTCATAACTAAACTTTGAGTTTCTCCACCAGTCTTGATGCCTGTTTCTAAAACAAATACTGTGCCTTAAAATTGAACTACACAGATATTTTCCTTAATTGAAGAGTGAAAGATTTTTACCCCAATTTATTCATTTTTGTTTCTATATTTTTTAATGTATCTGACATGTGTGATGTTATGAGTATATACACCATAACTCTCCCCACAATCCTCAGGCATGTCACATCTTCAGACTTCTACCAATGTGCTTGGCATATTTCCAGGCCAAGGTGAAATCTGAATTTGCATATTCAAGACTTCCCAGAAACTCTCAGCTACTCTGATGTCCTGACTTCTTTACCCCCACCTCTGTATCGCTCTGGGTATCATTGGGTCCATGAAGTTATCTGCATTTGATTAACTGAGTGGAAGCAGAGATAGGCCTCTGAAGGAGGATCTCAAATACATGAAGTTCATCTCTATTCTTTGTATTTCAGATGCATGATATTTGTAAGTCACTTATTTCTAGTTGCACATCTGATAGAAGCTTTGCTTCCTCCATATACACAAACACGTTGTCACATATTATATCGTGATGATAGAAATAATTGCAAAGGTAAAGTAAATGATGGCTGTGGTTACATTGTAAACAACTTAGAACAGGTCTTTGTTATGAGAGAATATGTAAGGAAAGGGTTTATTGAAGTATGAGAGAGAGTTGTATCGAAATCAGGGCTACCATTCCTAGTAAGAAGACCAGGTATGTATGCCCAAAGGCATAAGTGGTTTCAACGTATTCATACTGAGGATAATTTGGGGGCATAGGAATGAAAAAGCAGGATAGATGGTGAATCATACAAGTATCTTTGTAGAAAATGTCTCAGATCATCCTTTCGTTTGGTAAAATTAAATAATAGAAATCATTACACACATAAAGATGGAATTTGTCATGTGATATGAATGAGTAAAGTACTTAAAATTATCACAAAATTTCTTTTCACCAGGCCATCAAGCTCTTTCCCTTGTTTTTTCACATTTTCTTCTGTGTCCTTCAGTAACTGGGTTTTGGACTGTACTTGATTTATATCCTGTTAGTATCATGTACAGAGAAGGCAATGGCACCCCACTCCAGTACTCTTGCCTGGAGAATCCCAGGGACGGAGGAGCCTGGTAGGCTGCAGTCCATGGGGTCACGAAGGGTCAGACACGACTGAGCAACTTCACTTTCACTTTTCACTTGCCTGCATTGGAGAAGGAAATGGCAATCCACTCCAGTGTTTTAGCCTGGAGAATCCCGTGGATGGCAAAGCCTGGTGGGCTGCCATCTATGGGGTCGCACAGAGTCGGACAAGACTGAAGTGACTTAGCAGCAGTAGCATTCATTTTTGTAAAGGCCACTGCTTGAAGGACTCTGGACTTGTGTGTGCAATTGTGACTGCAATAAATAGGGCACAATTCCTAGCATATATGATAGACTCCAGATCAATATTTGTTGAATGAATGGAAAAAAATAGTGGCTTTAGACTGAATTATGGTGGCAAATTTGCACATGCACACACACACACACTCTTTTTTTTTTTTTTTACCATTATGGGGATGAACTGGAATACTTTAAGATGTAAAGCTTAGTTCTGGAGAAGGGAATGGCAACCCACTCCAATATTCTTGCCTGGAAAAAGGAACGAGGAGCCTGGAGGGCTATAGTCCATGGGGTTGCAAAGAGTCGGACACAACTGAGTGACTGAGCACCTCACTAAACTGGGGGGAGGGGTGCAGAAAAAAGATAAAAACCTTAGTTCTAAATAGGGATGCCTCTAATGATATTTGATTATTATGAACCCCACCCCCACCCCCATCCCCCATAGGGTTCTCTGAATCTGAACTGGAGCACCTTTCCCTGTCCTTGTAGTGAGCTGCAGACACTTGATCTCTCCAGTGGAGATTGCCAAACCTTTGCGGGCAGAAACCTGGTCTTATATCATCTTTGAAGTTCTCACTGCACCTAATTGAGGGCATACCCATAGAGAAGGTACTATTAGTATCCCCATTTTCAGATGAGGAAACTGAGGTTAAGCAACTGAAGTCATCTTAAGTTCAAGTCAGATAGTTAGTGGTGAAGACAGTGCTAGTATCTGATCCCTGGCAGTGTGATGCCTGAGGCTCCTCTGTCTAGGGTAATGTATCAGAAGGGTAGCTGCTACCCTTTTTTTCCCCCAAGAAAAGTAAGGTAATAGTCAACTATGAAATTACAACTCAAAGAATAAGAGTAACGAAACAACTAAATGTTCTAGACCTGCCAAGACATTGGAGTAACTTAGAAATTATTAAACTGTATTATTTCTGTCCTGGGTATTTACTCAACAAGATCCTGGCAAATAAATCCAATTCAAGAGACAGATTCAGGGGAATCATTTGCTTTTCCCTCTCTGTAGACACTAGATCGTCCAAGTGACAAGGAACACCTAAAAGGGAACCTGTTGTATGAAATTAGTAGTATGGATCAAACAGAGTGTGGCCAGTCCTCTGGAACTGCCTGAAACTCTCCAGTGAGAAGCAAAGGGAATTTTTCTCTAGTATGGTGATCCTCTCACAGCTGATGCCCCATCCTCTCTCTTCCTTTCGGCCAGTTTGCTTCTTGAAGCTAGGCAGAACATCCTTAAAGAAATGGGCGTCCTCTGCCTCTCTACTTTCAATTATCAGTAGTTTGGGAAGCCTTGTGGGGTCTGTAGGATATGGGCCAATTAGGAGAGAAAGAGAGGGATGGGGGCAGTGGTGAGGGAAGAGACAGGGAGACATGGAGAGACACGAAATGACACTGAAAGTCCTTGAGAATGTACTGACTTTAGAAAGCCTTTTAAAAATCAATCACTAATTCAATATGATGAATTACCTTAAAGTAGCTTGTAGAGTGTTTCCTGAGAAGAATTGGAGGTCGCTTCCAACGAAATAAATAAAGCACAGCTAAAGTGCTGATGTTTTAAAGAGAAAAGGCAATTGCTAAAAATGCCCATCCAATTTCCATGACTTACTACACTCAGAAACAAGGACTACGTTTATTGATCTGAAGTGGTTCAAACAGTATTTTCTTTGTTCAAACCAATTTAGCTGGAGGAAAAGTCAAGAGTTTGCCTTGTGTGGGGGCGGTGGGGGGGGGTACTGTGGAGAGAAAGAGATTCTTTACATAAAAACCTGTTGTTTTTCTATCCTAGGGCCACTCACTGAAGAAGAATAACTGGGTTTCTATTCAAGCAAAGCAATTTTTGCCCCTGATCACTATTGGTTTAGCTCTAGGCCCTTGAGACTCAAAGCAGGTTTGGAATTAGCAATATCAATCAGTACAATCTGGGCATACATTAGAAAGGTAGACTCTCTGGCCCCACCCCAGTCCTAACTGAATCATAATCTAGTTAATCATAATCATAATCATGAAACGATTCATATGCACATTAATGTTTGAGAAGTACTAGTCTAGACAAACATGGTTATTTAAACATTTGATAGACAAAAGAGATGGTTAAATAAAGGAGGAAATACTATCTGATAAAAGCACTTTTGTCCAAAGATTTGTTGGTGTGTTGATAAACTTGCTCCTATCCACTTAAGCCAGGTTTGAAGTAAAAACTTAATAGGCCCATTCTGAAATGACTTTTACCAGCTCCAGTGTCCTCATGGTTGACTGAGGTCCCACAAATGGTTGCTGACTTTGTTTGTGTCCCCAGGTGAGCAGAAATGAGTGAACAAGCAGAAAAGAGCAGTTCCGTGCGAGAGAGACCTGCACGTCAAAGTTCTCCTGAGAAACCAAGTGAGAAGGAACTGAAGCAAAAGAAACGGTTGGATCGGCAGTTAAAACGGTTGTCATTTCAAAATCCCGGGCCTCAGGTAGCCAACTTTAATCCTGCAATAAGGCAGCAGATAAAGAAAGGGCAAATGGCAAAGAAGAATGAGTTTGTTTCTGTAAAACGCGAAGGCAACAAGTATGACAAAAAGGGCAGGCTCACCTTCAATGAGGCTGACCTGTGTGACTGCCTTGATGAAGACTGCCTGGGTTGCTTCTACCCGTGCCCCAAGTGTAACTCCACCAAGTGCGGGCCCATTTGCTGCTGCAACTGCCGCTGGGCCTATGACACCATAGTCAATGAGAATGGGGAGGTCATCAGCAAGATGCCATTCGACCTCTCCGAATAGGACCAGCCCTCTAGGGTGATCAATTTTCTCTGCTTTGCAGTTAAACCAGCCTCTTTCTCCTGGATGAATTTTAGGACTGGGGGAAGAAAGTTTTAAAAATATAGTTTAGACTAGTGTTCTCTGAAGCCATAGAACCCTGTGTAATGCACTGTCCTTTAACTTTCCTGCTGTGATGACTCAGATCCCTCCCCTGGTATCCAGCAACTCCATTGCTACTCTGCTCTCAGATTAAAAATCCCTTTCCTCTTTGCTGGTACCTTAGGAGATGGAGTTTTAGGATTTTTAGAATTCTGTAGCTGAGAGCTTGTCTTGACATAGAACATACGTTTATAATAGCTAGCTACCGTTAGGATCTTACACTTCATCAATTCTAAATCAGAATTGCTATTTGGATTGACTTGGCACTACATACTCATAGTCTCATTTTTTAGTGTTACTGTTTTAACAATACTAAAATGAAATTTGGTTAAAAAAAAAAAAAAAAAAAAAAACCTTTAATAGGCCACGTGGCCCAACATATGAGCACAAAAGCAGAGATTCAATTTAAGTGATATCCAAAATGCCAACTGGAAGCAGACTTCAAAGGACAAATTTTAATCTAATTGTTACATAGAAATGATTTAAAAGCATTTTTTTTTTTTGGTGGCTAAGATTACCAGCCACACAGAACTGGCCAAGGTGGTACAAAATTCCTAAGGCCTAAGTTGCATTTGGTCTTGGAGGTACAGGATTTAAGGCAATTCAGCTAGAGTTTCGCTGACCTCAGTGAAGATACCATCTCAGAAGACTGATGTGGAACATCTGGGACAGGTTTGGCAGCTATTGTGCAAAACTGTTTTTAGGGAAAATCTCTATGAAAATGTTCACACCCATAGCGTCATCCGGAACATTTCTCTTCAGTCATCTTTGATACCAAGTTTTATTCAAATGGTCTGTAAGGAGAAAATTGCTTTTTCCACTTTTCCATGTTTACTTCTCATGAACATTTAATTGCTTCTTTTGAAGCTTTGGATTCAGCACAAAGAGACTTTCCATTGAGCACATTTGTGCAGGCACTGGCTGAGGCTGCAGACTGTGGGCTATAAATAGACGGAAGGCCCCTATCTCCATCCCACCAAATGGCTATGTATGTTTACCCACTAGAAAAAATTCACCTGAGACCACTTTTGCCTCTGACTAACTCACCCAATATCTCTGTGTGGCAAATTCATGAATAAAAAGCATTTAATTTTCTTTACTTTGATTTTTGTGTGTGTCAGAAAGTGTGTGTGTTTTGGACCCAAGAGAAAAAAAAAACTTTTCCACCCTTCCCTGAACCAAATACATGTTTTGTTGTTTGGCAAACACCAATCACTTTCCATCAGAAATTCCTGATAATAGTGATATTAGGTTGGCGCAAAAGTTTTGCCTCATCCGCCATATTCACCTGACTTCTTGGCAACTGCCCACCACTTCATCAAGCATCTTGACAACGTTTTGTGGGGGAAGGGCTTCCACAACCAGCAGGAGGCAGAAAATGCTTTCCAAGAATTTAATCAAATCCTGAAGCACAGATTTTTTAAAAATTATTCATTGATTTTTAAAATTTATTTTTTAATTGAAGAATAATTGCTTTACAGAATTTGTTGTTTTCTTTCAAACCTCAACATGAATCAGCCATAAGTATACATATGTCCCCTCCCTCTTGACCCTCCCTCTCATCTCCTTCCCAATCCCACCCCTCTAGGTTGGTACAGAGACCCTGTTTGAGATCCCTGAGATATACAGCAAACTCCCTTTGCCTATCTGTTTTACATATGGTAATGTAAGTTTCCATGTTACTCTCACCATATATCTCACCATCTCCTGCCTTCTCCCCATGTCCATGAGTCTGTTTCTCCATTGCTGCCCTGCAAAGAAATTCTGTGGTACCATCTTTCTAGATTCCGTATATATGCGTTAATATATGGTATTTATGTTTCTCTTTCTGACTGACTTCACTCTGTATAATAGGCTCTAGGTTCATCCACCTCATTGGAACTGACTCAGATGTGTTCCTTTTTATGGCTGAGTAATATTCCATTGTGTATATGTACCACAACTTCTTTATCCATTCATCTGTCGATGGACATCTAGGTTGCTTCCATGTCCTAGCTGTTGTAAATAGTGCTGCAGTGAACGCTGAGGTACATGTGTCTTTTTCAATTTTGGTTTCCTCAGGGTATATACCTAGCAGTGGGATTACTGGGTTATATGGTGGTTTTATTGCTAGTTTTTTAAGGAATCTCCATACTGGCTTCCATAGTGACTGTATCAACTTACATTCCCACCAACAGTGCAAGTGTATATCCACACCCTCTCCTGTGTGTAGACATTTTGATGATGGCCATTCTGACCGGTGTGAGGTGATACTTCATTGTAGTTTGGATTTGCATTTCTCTCATAATGAGTAATATTGAGCATCTATTCATGTCTTTCTTAGCCATCTGTGTGTCTCCTTTGAAGAAATGTCTGTTTAGATCCTTTTCCCACTTTTTAATTGGGTTGTTTTTCAGGTATTGAGTTGTATGAGCTGCTTGTATATTTTGGAAATTAATCCTTTGTTAGTTGTTTTATTTGCTATTATTTTCTCCTGTTCTGAGGGTTGTCTTTTCACCTTTCTTATAGTTTCATTTGCTGTGCAAAAGCTTTTAAGTTTAATCAGGTCCCACTTGTTTACATTTGTTTGTATTTCCATTCCTCTAGGAGGTGGGTCATAGAGGATCTTGCTTTGATTTATGATATCGACTGTTCGGCCTGTGTTTTCCTCTAAGAGTTTTATAGTTCCTGGTCTTACATTCAGATCTTTAATACATTTTGAGTTTCTCTTTGTGTGTGGTGTTAAGAAGTTTTCTAATTTCATTCTTTTACATGTAGCTGTCCAGTTTTCCTATCACCACTTACTCAAGAGGTTGGCTTTGCCCCATTGTATATTCTTACCTCCTGTCTTGTTCCATTGGTCTATATTTCTGTTTTTGTGAAGCACAGATTTTTATGCTACAGGAATAAACAAACTTATTTCTCATTGGCAAAAATCCATTGATTGTAATGGTTTCTATTTTGATTCATAAAGATGTGTTTGAGTCTAGTTATAATGATTTAAAATTTGTGGTCTGAAACCACAATTACATTTGCAGCAACCTCATACTTTGCTTGTTTTTACAGGTCATCTTAGACCAAGAGTTTAAATAAAATGGGCTATCAGAACTAGTAGTTTTTCTTTTTAATGCTCAAACTGGTCTATCTAGCTTTGCTGAATTGGTGAAGATGGGCTTGAGAAATACAAACTGAACTTGCATTCTAGTCAAAGAACAATCTAGTGCTTCAAAGATAGGAACCCAGGGACTTCCCTGGCAGTCCAGTGGTTCAGACACTGTACTTCCAGCACAGGGGATGTGGGTTCAATCCCTGGTCTGGGAACTAAGGTTCCACATGCTGTGCAGCCAAAAAAAATGTTTTTTTTTTTAAAAAAGATGGGAACAATTCATCTGAACCTACCTGGAATCTTTGCAGTGCAAAAGTATTTGTTATCCCTGTCCATTTACCTGCTGAAGTGCCCTTTGCATTTGAAAAGCAAAGAGGTAATAGTGTTACCATGTTCACAAAACTACGAGAGAAAGGTTGATAAACAATTTATAACCACTTTCACAGCAAAGAACACATTTGTCTGAGCGTTTGGAGGCTGCTATTTGCAGTCAGTTAACAATTCCCAAGGTGTGGTAGGTAACCCTCCAGGATGGTCCCCAGTGATCCTCTGATATTTTGTAATCCTTTTCCCTGAAGTGGTGGCTGAACTTAGTGACTTGGTTCTAATGAACAGAATAAGGCCCAAGTGATGGTGACTGGAGACTTGGTCATAAAGGGCAATGTGGCCTTTCTTTTGCATCATCATGATCATCTGCTCTAGAGCAGGCCGGCTGCCCTGTGTGAGCAGCCCTATGAGGAAGCCAACATGAGAAAGAATTGGCAACTCTGGCCAACAACCTCATGAGTATTTTTGGAAGGGGGTCTTCTTGCCTCATCAAGCTTTGAATGACTTTAGTCCTAGCTGACACCTTGACTGGAACCTTGTGAGAGACCTTGAGCCAGAACCACCCAGCCACGCTGCTTCCTGACTTTTTCCCTCACAGAAACTGTGAGATAAGACATGGTCATTGTTTTAAGATGCTAATGTCTGGGGTAATTTGCTATGCAGCATTGGCTAGCTAACACAGAGGGGTATTGTGCTTCTTCTAGATTTATGCCTTTATTTATTCAGTAGGTATTTATTGAGAAACTACCACATGCCAGGCATTGTGTTTATGGGATTCTCCAGACAAGAGTCTTGGAGTGGTTTGCCATACCCTTCTCAAACGCAATATGTATGCAGAGGTTAATCATCTACTGAACATAAGAAACATATTTAAGGGACCCCTGGTTTCTGGGCACTATATACATAGCATACAGAAAAAAATTTTACCCTTGGAAAACTGTGGTGGTTATCTTTGGAAATACCATCTACCACCTAGGGTTACTACTGTATATTTGCTATTGATATATTAATGGCCCAACAAATATTTATAGACTGAATACTTGTCTGTGAATTGTGCTCACCTGTTGAAACTAGAGATGACACTATAAACCTCTGTCCCTACTATGTCCCCTCAAAATTTGTATATTGAAACCTAACTCCCAAGGTGATGGTAGTAGAAGGTGGGACCTTTGAGAGGTGATTAGGTCATTAGGGTAAAACCCTAATGAATGAGTCTCTTAGAGAAGAGACCCATGAGAGCTCCCTTACTTCTGTGAGGACTGTTAGGCCAGTATAATCTTTCTAGTGTGTGTATGTATGTATATATATATACACACACACACACATATATATATATATATATATATATATATATACACACACACATATCAAATACAAGTCATTTTGGCAATGAAAAATTATCTCTAACATCTTTATCAACATCCTCTGGGTATAGATTTAGATAATGACATTTGTAGTGCTTAAACTTCTCTGGAATGTGGGTTCAAATGCTAAATAACCACCTCTAAGGATTAATCTAAGGATTAATTAATCTGAGGATGAGCTTTAAGGATAAAGTTCATTCATACATGTTTACACATTTATACCACACTGTTTACACCATACATACAATATGTGGGCATGTATTGTCTAAACCCTAACGTTCTGAGTACAAGCTGCCCCAGTCCTTGTCTTCCAGTGCTCCAGGGGCAGGCTCTGTCCCTGGATGCTGGGTGGATGGATCAGTCCAATTCTGATTGGGAAGCTCCCTTGTTGGCATATGAAAGTGAAAAAAAATGAAAGTCGCACAGTTGTCTCCCGACTCTTTGCAATTCCATGGACTGCAGCCTGTCCTCGTCTATCCATGAAATTCTCCAGGCAAGAGTATTGGAGTGGGTTGCCATTTCTTTCTCCCAGGGATCTTCCCAAGCCAGGGATCCAACCCAGGTCTCCTGCATTGCAGGCAGATTCTTTACCACCTGAGCCACTACGTTCTCCAGTATCAGCTTTATCAAGGGTGAAGTTAACATTTTTCCCTCTACCTGCCAACTTCCTTCATTTTATCTTTGTAAGTTATTCACATTTCAGGTTGGCCAGAGTTATCTATTGGGTACTTTCAAACACCCCAGCTGCAAACTGGCATGCTCCTGGCCCTTCTGAGAGGTCTTCCAAGAATCCTCTTGACAGACCTTGGAACTCTTGCCTGTTGACCTTCTCCCACTTACACCATGCTTCAAAGCAGGCATTGACTCCACATCTCTGTATCCCCAGCATCTAACACACAACCTGGTACATGGTAGGTGCTCAGTGAATTTTTGTTTAATGATGAGTCATTGATAGCATGACATGCTTTTTGAGGGGCTTTTTAGGACTGTTGGTCAATAGCTCATTAAAAACCTGCTTGAAATGACTGAGATAAGCAACCTTAGATGACTCGAACAAACACAAAGAATTTCCTAGAAACAATGCCTCGTTTTTCTTTTAACATATGTTCCTGTTTTTGTCTTTTCCATTACTCATTGAAAATAGCATCTACCCTTTGCTGTCCACCTGAAACTATCACAACATTGTTAAGTAGCTATACTCCAATAGAAAATAAACTGTAATTTTAAAAAAGTGGAAAAAATAGAACTAAAAAAAACCACAAAGTAGCAACTATAGAATTCCCTGGTGGTCCAGTGGTTAAGATTCAAGAACATGTGTTCATATATAAGTGTATATATATATGTATATATGTATGTGTGTATATATATGGGCTTCCCTGATGGCCCAGACAGTAGACTCTGCCTTGAAAACATATTCATTTCATTTAATGCTAGTTTATCCAGAGGCTAATCTAACAAATTAATTGATTACCTATGTTTTGAGGTCATCTTATGGCCTACTGTGAGTTCTATTAAATAAAAAAGAAACAACAAAGTCCTACTGTATAGCACAGGGAACTGTATTCAATATTTACCCTGTGTTAAACCATAATGGAAAAGAATACAGAAAAGAATGTCTATATGTATATAACTGAGTCACTTTGTTGTAAAGCAGAGATTGGCCCAATATTGTAAATCAACTGCACGTCAACAAAAAAATTAAATATAAAATTTAAGTAAATAACAGAGGAAAAGCTCCATGGTAAGTACTGAATAAATGTTTGCTGAATTAATTATTATAAAATCTTTTTAAATGATGGCAATAGAGGCATGTTTTTTCAGTATTATCATATGTAAGTAGCTGATCATGCATAGTTTAGTGCAACCTCTAAAACCATTGGCCGACATTTTTGTCCTACCTGTGAATTTAATTTACCTGTGTTATTCATCATTCTTAGCTAAAGCATAAATTCCTTTTTTAAGATACTAAGTTTGAGATACCAGAAGTTCCAAAATCTGACACCACTTAGTTGTGTGGCCTTGAATAAAGTGTTCTACTTCTCTGCACATTGATTTCAGTTTCCCCTACTGTCAAATGTAGATACTGGAGTGTGAAGTCAACCGTTTATTCAGTTATACCCAGGACCTAAACTAGGATGAGGCAAGTGAAGTGCTCACCTTGGGAGAAAAATTTGAGGCAGGTTGGGTGGGGTTGCCAAAAAACCTCAATAATCAAGAAAAGTAATATTTCAATGCAGTATTTTAAAGAAATCAAAGTTAAGACAAAAGATGTATTATGACCAAAATATCAGCATTTTAAAGATGGGGTCACCATTGCTGATTTTTCCTTTGGCCTCTGACTCTAGTGTGGTTTAGCATGGCACTGTAACTTATCCGGATTTTTATTTTTCTTTCCTTCTTTTTTTTTTTTTTTTTTTTTTTTGCCGTGGTGCACAGCTCAGGGGATCTTAGTTCCCTGACCAGGGGCCAAACTTGTGCCCCCTGGAAGTGGAAGGGTAGAGTCCTAACCACTGGATCACCAGGGGAGTCCCTGAGTTTTCAATAAACATTTCATTAAACCATCATTCATCGTATTGGCCTCTTAAATTTTGCACTGGGATTGAGTCCCGGTCCTGTTACATACATTTAATGAATGCCTGCCATTTACTGAGCACTGTTGGGGGACATAGCAGCCCTTGGTTTCAAGGAGCTCACAACTTTATTAGGAAAAACAGGAGAGTCAGCAGAGAGTAAGTAGGACAATGGGAGACGTTTTTGGACGTCTCCAAATGGGAGAGTTAAGCAATGGAAAGAATGATATCAGATGAGCCCATGTGGACTACAGAACATAGCATTTCATCCCGAGGTGGTATGTATCACAGAGCGGTGATGAATGCAGGCTGGAGATGGAGGCCCTGGGGTCAAGCCCTACCTCTTCCAATTCTAACTGGCTGTGTAATCTTGTGCAGTGTATCCTTTTAACTTCCCTGCACTTCTGTTTCTTTCCTCATTAGTAAAAGTCAGAAGAATAATTACATCAACTTAAGAGGGTTGTGAGGGTGACTTGAGCTCAAATAGTGAGTCCTGAGAATAGAGCCAGAACTTAGGAAAAATTGTTAAATGTTACTTTTAACGAGAAAACACTCATTTTGAGCAAGGAGAAGCTCTACTAGATAAAATTAAACCTAGCTCTTTTCTAGGCAAGCTGCTAAGAGTTGCGGTGATTTTTATCTTTCCCTGACTTGTCACTCTGCGTCCCAAACTACTTTCTCTTAGTTCCAGTTGAGCAGGAAAAGCTGTTTCATCTTTGGCAGTTCTTCCAAATTCAGTAGATTGTGACTGGTCATTTAGAAAGTTAATGAACAATTGATGGCTCATGTACAAATGTACAAAACCTCATCATTTTTTCTCCCAACCTTTGATATAAACAAGTGGACACCATAATGTTCCCCCTTAGAATGTACATGGAGTCTCTTATTCACCACGTTTTAGAGGGAGACTGATATGAGCCCTTGGAGGTGGGTAGAAGCAACCTTCCAGTGCCTTACAAAATCTTGTGAATAGGAGCACAGGGCTGAACTGGGAAGAGCACTTTTACTGGACTGAAGGAGTAGAAATTTTGCTTTTTCAGCTCAACAAGATTCCACCACCTTAGTTTGAATCAATTGGATATTTGGAGAGGGTCTAAGAGGGTACCATCTCTGCTCCCCTAACTTATTCCTGTAACTCTGTCGGCTCTGATGTAAAAAAAAAAAAAAAGTCCCACTATTTAAAAAGTACTCCTCAGTTTTCCAAATTGTCTCAAAATTTAAACATGGACTAAGTGATAAATGGTATTTATGAATTGTTCATTATTTTCTTCCTGTAATAATAGCACTGTGGTCATATGAGGAAAACAAAGGAAAACACTTTCCTTCCTTCTGTCCTTCCTTTTGAGAAGCATATTAAAGTAAAAAGGACAAAATAACTCAGATTTGCTTTACAGAAAACTTGAACCCCCTCAAAAGAAGTGTAGGGGGTACCTGATAAAACAAGAATGGCAAGGCAGTGGTTGGATCTGGATAAGTCCAGAGTAGTTACTTGTAGTCTCTGCTTTTATGTAATTTGGAAATTTTCCCAACAACAAAACACGTTTTGGGAACCTCCCTGGCAGTCCAGTGGTTAAGACTTTGCGCTTCTTTTGCAGAGGTTTCAGGTTTGATCATTGGTTGCGAAACTAAGATCCCACAGGCCATGCAGTGAGTTCAAAAAGAAAAAAACACGATTTTCTATTTTTAGGCACTGTTTCTCAATCTTGCCTTGGCACCCGCACCTGGGCAACAGGCTGGCGTTATCCCTTCCCCACTGTAAAGTGGTTTCTCTACCAGTGTGCAGGTGTGGATTGCAGGTGCAGTTGAAATAGAGACCCTCTCAGCCCTTGGAGCAGTCATAGGACCTAAGGCAGAGGGTGGGGCTCTTGGAGCAGTCAGAATTTCTGCCCTGGTAGCCTGGGGCCATAAGTAGCCTCAACCTTCTACCCTAAGTTGCTGTTCTGATAATCACTGTCTTTGAGCCAAGGGGTGAAAAAACACTGACTCAAGACTGTTCCTGTTAAAAAGTAAATATTCCTTGGGAGGAGTTGACTCAGCAAACTATTCTCAACTCTTAACACCTCAAGTGCTTCAGCTATCAACTCTCCTGATCCTGACAGCTGAGTGACACCTCCCCTGGATAATGGGTGAGTTTTGGACTATGGCCAAGATTGGGTGGGATAAGACCCTGGAAAAACCAGTGAGCTGGGCTCCGGAATGAAGTTGGCCTGAGAGGAAGTGGGGAGGAAAGATGCTGAGAAGTTAGAGTTGGGTGGTGGTGGTATTGGGAAGAATTGTGGGCAGGGGTGTCCCAGGGAACCCCAGAAGGAAGAAGTCACATACTGATTCTTCTCAGAAGAGAGCTCCTTCTAGGCTGCTTCATAGCAGTGTCATGTAATAGTTCAACATAGAGAAGTAGCTCACCAAGAAACTTCCCAGGTCTTCTACCCCCCAGTTTTAGGTACACCTGAAATTTTTACCAAGCCGTTAAAGCACTGTGCTCAGGGGAATTCTTCAGTTCAGTTCAGTCACTCAGTCATGTCCAACTCTGTAACCCCACGGACTGCAGAACGCCAGGCTTTCCTGTCCATCACCAATCCCTGGAGCTTACTCGAACTCATGTCCATTGAGTCGGTGATGCTATCCAATCATTTCACCCTCTGTTGTCCCCTTCTCCTCCTACCATCAATCTTTCCCAGCATCAGGGTCTTTTCCAATGAGTCAGTTCTTTGCATCAGGTGGCCAAATTATTGGAGCTTCGGCTTCAGCATCAGTCCTTCCAATGAATATTCAGGACTGATTTCCTCAGGATGGACTGCTTGGATCTTGCAGTCCAAGGGACTCTCAAAAGTCTTCTCCAACACCACAGTTCAAAAGTGTCAATTCTTTGGCACTCAGCTTTTTTATGGTCCAATTCTCACATCCATACATGACTACTGGAAAAACCATAGCTTTGACTAGACAGACATTTGTTGGCAAAGTAATGTCTCTGCTTTTCAGGTTGCTGTGTAGGTTGGTCATAGCTTTTCTTCCAAGGAGCAAGCATCTTTTAATTTCATGGCGGCAGTCACCATCTGCAGTGATTTTGGAGCCCCCCAAAATAAAGTCTCTCAACAGTTTCCATTGTTTCCCCATCTATTTGCCATGAGGTAATGGGACTCTATGCCATCATCTTAGTTTTCTGAGTGTTGAGTTTTAAGCCAACTTTTTCACTCTCCTCTTTCACTATCATCAAGAGCCTCTTTAGTTCTTCTTGGCTTTCTGCCATAAGGTTGGTGTCACCTGCATATCTCAATCAAATGCTCCAAGTGAGTTTTTATCCTTTTGTTTTCATTTGGGTTCCCTCAGAAGCAGAAACACTATTGTTGGGGGAATAGGGGTTGGAATCACACCAGCCCTGGACTGATTTCCTTTGAAGAATTTTTTTTTTAATATAAGAAATGACTACACTTCCAGCTTATTTAAGGACAAGTTATTCTGGATTTTGATAACTTACAACCAAACTTCAGTTCAGTTCAGATCAGTCGCTCAGTCGTGTCTGACTCTTTGCGACTCCATGAACCACAGTGCACCAGGCCTCCCTGTCCATCACCAACACCTGGAGTCCACCCAAACCAAACTTTATCCCAACCAATTCAGAATCCTACGAAGAGTGGGAAGATCCTCAGGATAAGTTCAACTCAAAGGCTACAACAAACACTTTGAGGTGAGCCTGGGAAGCTGAGGTCTTTCCAAACCAAAGAGGCAGAAATGAAGTCAGCAAAGACTCAGAGGCTGCAGTGAGCCCAAATGGAGCCAACAGAATGTTGGGGAGAAAGCTTGAAGTCCTTCTATACCTAGACTGTGGTGCTTAAAGGTAGAGAGCACAGAAAAGAGAAGATTAGAAGTTAGGATGGCTAAGACTTTGTGATCAGTTAGGCATCAGTGGTGAGGAGAGGGAAGAGTGAAGGAAAGATGGTCCCAGGTCTGTGGGTTGGGAACTGGATAGATGGTGCTGCTATTTTGAGCGAGGGCACTAAGGGGAGAGAGAGATTTAGAGAGATGATCAGATTTGGAGAGGTGAGTTTTGGACCCATTGGGGTTAAGGTGCTCATGGGAGATCTGAGTGGATATATTTTTAAGCTCCAGGATGTGGACTCCACAAAGGAGAGCAGGGCTAGAAATATTCATCTAGACCAGTCAGTCTACAGATGGGCTTCATAGCAAGGATACATTGAGGTTGATGAGGAAATTGTGTGGGATGAGAAGACAACAGTTGGCTTGTTACCAGCACCTAAGCATAGGAAAAAAGGCCAAGTAACCTATGAAGAAGAATGGGAGGAAGTGGCAAGAGAAGAGGGCAGAAAAGGAGTGGGGTGGTGTATTCCAGTATCCAAGTGAAGGAGGAGTTTCAAGAGGGGTCATCAGCAATGTGAAACAACACACAGAAATTTCTAATAAATGCTGTCAGTGTCAAGCCTGCATTTCCTCAGCTCTTATCAGTGTAGGCAGACAGATTTCCAACTTTCAGAACCTGCATCTCTTTGATTCTGGACTTTTTCTGGTTTCCAGAACCTGCTCTGTCCATCGACATGGAGGGCTGGAAGTGCCAGGGAATTAAGGTATACCACTTCCCCTCAAATAGCCATCAGCTGGTGGTTGCCAGAAGCTGGTGTACAACTATTGCAGCTACCTTGCCCCTTGAGCAATGTAACTCTGAGATTCAGATTTTACACCACTTTCCAGAGTTCCCTGGAACAGGATTCAGTTCTGGTTGCACACCACACTGACTTGTTTAATAACACACTCTGTGTTGACTTTCTTCCCTTACCTTCTCACTTCTTCAGTCCTTTACCTGTATTTCCTGGGATCTCCTTGCAAACAAACCACTTACACTCGAATTCTTGCCTCAGGTTCTACTTTTAGGGGAACTCAGATTATCTAGAAAGATAAGGCCTGGGAAAAATCCATGGGAACGGGTTTCTGATAGCTAGCTCCATTGGTGACTTGAGTGAGAAAGTTGGGAATGGAAGGTGAGAGGCTTCATTTCAGGGAGATAAATGAATAAGAGAGGAATGATGGAGCAGATACTTCAGAAGCAAAGTTATCAGGACTTACCCGGTGGTCCAGTGGTTAAGACTCTGCCTTCCAATGCAGGGAGGCTTTGGTTCAATTCCTGTTTGGGTAACTGTCGGGAGCTGCATTAGGTATTACTGACAAAATGGCCCCAACCCCCTCTCCTCATCCCGCAGGCACGGTCCCGGGATGAAGGAGTTAGGTCTTGGGATTCCGACTTGTTCTTTCCTTTCTTCGATTGAGTTGGCTGGAAAGAATGTTAAGGTGATTATTGTTCTTGAGAGAAGCGTGAGAAAGCACAAAGCCTTCTGCAGTTGTGCCCAGAAAATAATTTATAAAGTAATCATTGACATTTGTTCAAAGATCTTTATAAAGAATGTTCCAGGATGAGCACATAGGCTGCAGCTTGAGGCCATGGGAAGGATTGTTATCTGAGACCTGTTTATGAGGGAAATATTTATGGGAAAAGAAGTTTGTTGAATTTAGGGTTTAGCAGTAATTAAGAATAGTTAGAAGCTAAAAGTTTAAGGAATGTTGTAGTGTTAGCATATTTTACTATAACTTATAGGCTAGACCATGGGACGCCCTCTCCTAAGTGTTTGAATCCTGAGTGATATAAGAATATGAAGACCAGTGAAAAAGTCATTTATCACAGCACTCTGGTGCTAAACAGACTTTTCCAAACATTTTTGTCTCAAAAAAACTTGCAACTAATTAACTTTTGCTCCAGGTTACCAGTGGCAGTTTGTGCGCCAAGAATCCTGATTAATAAAACAGGGCTAGAACAAAGGATTTCACAGAATGAGAATGATTTGTTTCTACTCAGAATCTTTGCTTTTCTGAAAAATCTCTTTAATAATCTAAAGCTTGTTTTATTGCACTTTTTGCATCTTTCTCTCCTGCACACCTCAGTATTATTGAGCTATAATTGACCTGTAGCCTTGTATGTGTTTAGGGCAGCAGTCCCCAACCTTTTTGGCACCAGGGATGGGTTTCATGGAAAACAAATTTTCCATGGACCAGAGTGGGGGTGGGCAGATGGCTTCAGGATAATTCAAACACATACATTTATTATGTACTTGATTTCTATTATTATTACATCAGTTCCACCTCATACCTTCAGGCATTAGATGCTGCAGATTGGGGACCCCGGATTAAGGTGTACAATGTGATTTTGTACATGTAGATATTGTAAAATGATTACCACAGTAAGGTTAGTTAACACACCTATCACCTCACATAGTTAACTTTTGCGTGTGTATGTTTGTTTGTGGTGAGAAACATTTTAGCTTTACTCTTCTAGCAACTTTCTAGTGTATAATATAGTATTGTTAACTACAGTCAGCATGCTGTACGTCTCCCTATTTCTCCTCCTGTCACCCCTCTCCTAAAAACTCCTGGCAACCACCATTCTGCTCTCTGTTTCTCTGCAGTCAGATTTTTTGTTAGATTCTACATGTAAGATGACACAGTATTTGTCTTTATCTGACCTATTTCACTTAGCGTAGTGCTGTCAAGGTTGTCACAAATGGCAGGATTTCCTACTCTTTTATGGCTAAGTATTGTGTATACCTGGAGAAGGCAATGGCACCCCACTCCAGTACTCTTGCCTAGAAAATCCCATGGATGGAGGAGCCTGGTAGGCTGCAGTCCATGGGGTCGCTAAGAGTCGGACACGACCGAGAGACTTCACTTTCACTTTCATGCATTGGAGAAGGAAATGGCAACCCACTCCAGTATTCTTGCTTGGAGAATCCCAGGAACGGGGGAGCCTGGTGGGCTGCTGTCTATGGGGTCGCACAGAGTCAGATACGACTGAAGTGACTTAGCAGCATTGTGTATACCACATCTTCTGTCTCCACTTATCTGTGGATGGACACTTAGGTTATTTCCATCTCTATTTGTTGTGAATTACAATGCTGCAGTGAACATGGGGGTGAACATATATCTTCAAGATAGTGATATAATTTCCTTTGTATGTATAAATCCAGAAGTGGGATTCCTGGATCATTCAGGTTAGTCACTCAGTTGTATCCAACTCTTTGTAACCCCATGGACTGCAGCATGCCAGGCTTCCCTGTCCATCACCAACTCCCGGAGTTTACTCAAGCTCATGTCCATCGAGTCAGTGATGCCATCCAACCATCTCATACTCTGTCTCCCCCTTCTCCTCCTGCCTTTGATCTTTCCCAGCATCAGGGTGTTTTCCCATGAGTCAGTTCTTTGCATCAGGTGGCCAAAGTATTGGGGTTTCAGCTTCAGCATCAGTCCTTCCAATGAATATTCAGGACTGATTTCCTTTAGGACTGACTGGTTTGATCTCATAGGGTAGTTTTATTTTTAATTTTTTTGAGGAACTGGCTACATTTTTTCTACATCCTTCCCAACACTGTTTTCTCATGTCTTTTTGATAATAACCATCCTGTGTGAGATGATACCAGACTGTGGTTTTGATTTGCATTTCCATGATGTTTAGTACATACTTTTCATGTACCTGAGAGGCCATTTGTATATACTCTTTGGAAAAATGTCTATTCATGACCTTGGCCCATTTTTATATTAGATTATTTTGGTTTTATGCTATTGAATTTTATGAGGTCCTTACATATTTTGGATATTAACCCCTTATCAGATATATGATTTGCAAATGTTCTCTCCATTCCATAGGTTGACTTTTCCTTTTGTTGATTGTTTCCTCTGCCGTAGAGAAGCTTTGTATTCAATGTACTTTAAAAAATTTTTTTAGTCAATATTTCTTTTTGCTTTTGTTGCTTATGCTTTTAGTGTTATATCCAAAAAGTTATTACCAAGACACATGTCAAGGAGATTTTCCCCTGTTTTCTTCTTGGGGTTTTATGGTTTTGAAGACGGAAAGTTAAACTTTTACATAACCTCCTTCTCCTGCTTCTGTAACTTGGCTTGCCCCTTGCAAAGTCTAGATCATGTAGGTCACGTAGTCTCAGAAAGTGGGGACTTGAAATACTAGGAACTAGAGTTTATCCTACTCACCCTTGTCCTGCTCTTTCCATCACTCAGCCCCTGCAAACCTGCTTAATCATGCCTCTCCAGGCCAGACATCACCCTCCCCGTCTTGACTGCTGTTCTCGAGAATGAAATCCCTCAGTTTAAACCAGCCTATTAACAGCTAGTGTTGCCCACTACAGTGTGTCTATTAAAAACTCTGTAATCCCTTTGTTCCAGGTGTTAACTTCTCTGGGCCCACCGGCATAACAAACCTGAGTTCTCCAACTCTCCGAGCGTGGTGCTTGGTTTCTCGAGTACTGGTTTCTGCAACAGTTTCAAGCCTTATATTTAAGTCTTTAATCCATTTCAAGTTAATGTTTGTAAGTGGTATAAGATATGGGTACAGTTTCATTCTTTGGCATGTCAATGTCTAGTTTTCCCAACATTTATTGAAGAACTACTCAGATTTTTTTTTCTCATAACCTATGTTCAATGTGGAAAGTTGAGAAAGTATTCTGAAGAAGGGGAAAAAAACACCTTATAATCCCATTGCTCAAGGGGAAATATTATTGACTTAGTTGAGATTGTACCATGTATGCAATTTAGTATACAGTTTATGGAATACGGCATACTTCTTTTTTAAAAGTTAACATAACATACATCATTTCTTTATTTCAATAACAACTTCTCAAATACAATTTTAATGAGTCAGAATGTTGTCTTATGGATATAACATATGTTTCTAGAATTTTTCCACCATCATTTAACATTCTGTCTCTCTCAAAACTCTTATCATAAAAAATAATTTCCAGAATAACTTCTTTCATAAATCTTGGCCTGGCAGTTCTGATTCTGTCTTCAGGCTTGATTCCCAGAAGTGGAGTTATTGTTTCAAAAGGCATGAACATTGTAAAATCTCCAGGGAGCTTGTGCTAGAATGTCCAGATAATAAGATACCAATTTATATTTCCACCAGTGACCTTCATGAGATTTTTTTTAATGGTTAATGTGACAGAAGCCAGCTATTTCATTTCTTCTTTCTTTGATTTGGATTGATTCAGTTTCCTTCCTTCTGAATTATCTATCTTTGTACTAATATTTTTCTCAGGGATTTATATGATCTCTGTATTAAAACTATTAACCTGTTTCATTTCTGAAAACATGTTCCTGTTTCATTGTTTACCTTTTCAGCTGATTATGATGCATTTAGCTATTCAACCATTTACATTTTATACAGTTAAGTCCAGGAAACATTTTTCTTATAAAAATATCTTTGAGTTTTTCACTGTTTTAAGCTTGTAAAGTCTTCCCTCATCCCAATTTTTAATAAACATTCATTTTCGATAGTGTGTCTTGAATATTCTGCTAAGTAATATTTTCCACATGCTATCTTTTCTCACTTTTATTTTATTTTTTTAATTTAAATTTATTTTAATCAGAGGCTAATTACTTTACAATATTGTATTGGTTTTGCCATACATCAACATGAATCTGCCACGGGTATACATGTGTTCCCACTTTTAAAAAATTTTATTTTTTATTGAAAGATAATTGCTTTACATAATTTTGCTGTTTTCTGTCAAACCTCAACATGAATCAGCCATAGGTATACATATATCCCCTCCGTTTTGAACCTCCCTCCCATCTCCCTCCCCATCCCACCCCTCTAGGTTGATACAGAGCCCCTGTTTGAGTTTCCTGAGCCATACAGCAAATCCCTGTTGGCTTTTTTTTTTCCTTAAACAGGGTTTAGAGTCCCCCCCCAAGGCCTAGATTGGAGAAGGTGATGGAACCCCACTCCAGTACTCTTGCCTGGAAAATCCCATGGTTGGAGGGGCCTGGTGGGCTGCAGTCCATGGGGTCGCTGGGAGTCGGACACAACTGAGCAACTTCACTTTCACGTATTGGAGAAGGAAATGGCAACTCGCTTCAGTGTTCTTGCCTGGAGAATCCCAGGGGTCACACAGAGTTGGACACAACTGAAGCGACTTAGCAGCAGCAGCAAGGCCTAGACACTATAGAGTCCGTTTACAAAGTGGGACAGCCAGATTCACTTTTGGGGAAGCATCTCCCGGAGAAGGGAATGGCTACCCACTGCAGTATTCTTGCCTGGAGAATTCCACAGACAGAGGTGCCTGGAGGGCTACAGTCCATGGGGTTGCAAATACTCTGAGCACGACTGAGTGGGTTCGGGACTCTATTTCACTCGACAGTAGAGTGAACCTTCTCTGTGTGAAATGCAGCACCCATATATCATTATCTTTAGCCGTCAAGAAAAGCCTTATTCAAAAGAAATCAGACCCAGAGTGTCGAGGAGGAGAAAACATGGAGTCAGGGGCCTGGGAACAAAGGACGGGAAGCTGGCTTCACGGGAACTGGGGCAAGGAGAAGCGTGAATCTCAGGGGCGGGGACTCGGCATTCATTTGCATAACCGGAACGCACTGCACGCAAGAGTATCCATTTACTATTTCAATTTATTGTAAATTTCTTTTAAACGTAGTATTTCAAAGAAAGACCCTTCATCCACTTTCGTGAAAAGATCTGCAAACACTTGACCCAGATTTACCCTTGTCGTGCCTCACCCTCCCTGTAGTAGGAGTGAGCATTCCCTTGTCCATATGTGCACAGGCACCGTGGACCTACACAAAGCTGACACCCCCAATTTTTGGACGTCTTGTGAGAGAAACAAGGCCAACATTTTTGTATGCAGAAACAGACCTTGACGAGTTAAAGTTCTGAGGCATGGTTTAATCCTGGAGTTTCTATACTTAGCAGTTTTCTGTGTGTTTATTGTTTGAAATCACGAGATTAGATTTTCTTCTGCTCAGGTGACTCTCAGCCGTGTCCGATCATGCGGTTAGGTTTTCCTCTGCTCAGATGACGCTCTCAGCTATGTCTGACTATTTTGTAACCCTGTGGACTGCAGCACTTCAGGTTTCCCCGTCTATCATCCATTCTCAGAGCTTACTCATCATACTCATGCCCTTTGAATCAATGGTGCTATCTAACCATATCATTTTCTGTCATCTCCTTTCTCCTCCCACCTTTAGTCCTTCCCAGCATCAGGGTCTTTTCCAGTTAGTCCATTCTTTGCATCAGTTGGCCATAGAATTGGAGTGTCAGTGTCAGCATCACTTCCTCCAATGGATGTTCACGACTGATTTCCTTTAGGGTGCACTGGTTGGATCCCTTTGCCATCCTAGGGACTCTCAAGAGTCTTCTCCAAGACCACAGTCCAAACCCTGTGCCTTTCGACTGTGATTTTTTTCAAAGCTTCGGCCTTCAGCTTTCTTTATAATCCAACTCTCACATCCATACATGACTACTGGAAAAACCATAGCTATGACTGGATGGACCTTTGGTGGCAAAGGAATATCTCTGCTTTTTAATGTGCTGTCTTGGTTGGTCCTAGCTTTTCTGCCAAGTAGCAAGCAAGCCTCTTTTAATTTCATGGCTGAGGTCACCGTCCTCTGTGATCATTGTACTTAATTTTAATATAAGTTTAATATTATATCTGTTACAAGTGTGTCAGCAAGGAAATTACCTCGAGTGAAGAAACTTCTAAACAAACATAAATGAGATATGAGCCTTTAGATAAACTCTGTTAAGAATAATGATGCTTTAGGAATGTCTGTCTAAAATAGTCTCTCCAGACTGGCGTAACCTGAACTTCTAAGGGTTGTTTGTGCTAAACTAAGTGTTGGAAGACTATTACATAGCTAAGTCATTTTCCAAATAACATAAGATTTTGAAACATTTACTACTGAACACTAATTTCCTCTTACAGAGAAACTAAAGAGATTTGGGATTAAAACTGAATGATGTTTGGTGCCATCCTAAAATGTTCTAAGAAAACAAAGGTTTTAGACATTATCACTGGTATTTATGCTCACCAATCCATAAAATGCTAATATAAAAGTCAGTTCTTGGTAGCTTAAGGGATTGGGAGCGTGTTTTTGGTAAAGAAGGTATGAGGAATGGAATTGCATTTTGTGAAGGGAAAAGGAAGTAAGCCTGACTTATAGGTGGCTTTTTAGGATGGAAGAACACAGTAATGGGTAGAGAAAGTGATGAGCTTTGTGGAAAGTGAACCATGAGGAAAGAGTTCTCTATATGGTTAGGACTAAGTTTAAAATAAAGTTAATTAAGTTTACCTTCTAAGTAAAGTAAAGTAGCTCAGTCGTGTCTGACTCTTTGCAACCCCATGGACTGTAGCCTACCAGGCTCCTCTGTCCATGGGATTTTCCAGGCAAGAGTACTGGAGTAGGTTGCCATTTCCTTCTTTTAAGTAAAGTAAGCTGGTGGAAAATCTTGAATTTAGCTTCTGTCTCTGTTAAGAGGACACCTTTTCTTCAGATACTGAACTGCCTTTGATAATAGATTTAAGTCTCTGTATCTCTTAAATGGTCTGGTCTGAAATCCTTTATTGGTACTTTGGCTAAGTAAATAGCCATTGTTTCACAATGACCTATAAGCCTATCTGATTGAGTGTTCTAAACCTTTTTGATATTTATTGACAAAACTTCCTACATCATTCTAATGAAGAAGATTTCTAGCTAACTTTGGGATGCTTCAGAGGGCCCCTGAAACATCCCAAAGAGAGATATTACACTAATTAGGATCATTTTGTATACAGAATTAGATGGGAAGTATTGTCAAGTGAGTAATAAGTCTCGGGTTATACTGTATGGTAAATGTTCAGTTCAGTTCAGTTCAGTCACTCAGTCGTGTCCGACTCTTTGTGACCCCATAGACTTTAGCATGCCAGGCCTCCCTGTCCATCACCAACTCCCAGAATTTACTCAAACTCATGTCCATTGAGTTGGTGATGCCATCCAACCATCTCATCCTCTGCCGTCCCCTTCTCCCACCTTCAGTCTTTCCCAGTGTCAGGGTCTTTTCCAATGAGTCAGTTCTTTGCATCAGGTGGCCAAAGCATTGGAGCTTCACTTTCAGCATCAGTCCTTCCAATGAATATTCAGAACTGATTTCCTTAGGATGGACTGGTTGGATCTCCTGGCTGTCCAAGGGACACTCAAGAGTCTTCTCCAATACCACAGTTCAAAAGCATCCATTCTTTGGGCTTTTTAATATGCTGTCTAGGTTGGTCACGATAAATGTTATTAATATAGATATCCTAGAAACTGTAAGGAGTTCTTAAAATTATGATATGTTTGGGTTAAATGTTATCAGTCATAATTCTAGTTACTATCTCAAAATATTGTCATAGCACTAACCAAGTTCCGCCTCTTCAAGAAGATTTATAAAAAGGACTTTTGGATAAATACCAGTTTCTGAACTGGGTAAGGATTCTAATAGAAAACCTCATGACTTCACAAAGGTTAACAAAAGACTGAATGAACTGGTGAATATACTTATAACTTTTATGGTTTCTATCTGAAAAATGACTGATTTGAATCTGTGTTTTCCAAGTGTAAGAAAAAAAAAAAAAAAAAAAACCTTCCTCTCACACTAATTATGACAGTAATTTGGTAAAATTATATTTTAGAAACAAATTGAAACTTTTATCTTTTCTCTATATCTGAACCCTCCAGAGATTGGGAGCTCTTAGTTTCCAGTAGCTTTATCAGATAAAAGTTCAGTCTGAGACTCTAAAAAGTCTCAGCAAAGCAAAAACGTCTATGATCAATTTTGGTTACATAAGTCAGCAGGCCAAGTTTATTGAGACCAGACCTATATTACAAACCAGTCTTAGTTTGGTTATATTTGGTAAAAATGACAGTGATTTTAGGGAGAAAAAGATGTTTCAATGAATGTTAAATTTCAGCTTGTTAGTGGAGTCCTGTATCTACTAAGACTCATTTCCTGTATATTTCTTTGCTGTTAGGGTATATTAATGTAAAATTTAATTGAATTATTAAAGGACACTCTAGGGTTGTTTCTGAAGCTTATCTCAGGAATCTGTCTTTTGGATGAAGATCAGATGCCTCACACGTGACCTGCAATCAAGACTGAAAGAAAACATAATTTAAGGAACTGTCTCCAACCTTGAAGGACCTTTCTATCAGGTACTCTTCACTAGCTCATGCCCAGTGAAACTGAAGGGAAATTGACTCTCCAGTTAACTCCCACTTCCAAAGACCCCTAAGCTGGACTGGTCTACAGAGGGGCCTGCTGACCTCAAACGCACCTTAAAACAAAGCTCAAACAGAGGAAACTATAATACATGAGGATGAGAAGAAGGCAACATCACAAGTAGACTGCTTGCCCAAGATGCTGATCTGACTTTTACAATCATTTACCATGTATTCTTGATTTCTTGGACCTAAGACTATCAATCACATGTTTTCTATCATAGACACGATTCTATGCCAGTTTAAAACTCAATCCAATTGTTGGGTTGTGGCCAAATACCTGTGCCTAGTACTTCTGGGTTACCTTGGTGGATTTCTTTTCTCTAGGGCTGATTGGATACCCCCTAGGAAATTTATTTTAGATGAGTGTTCAGTCCTGTTCTATCTATTCATTATTTTACTAGATGAGATCCTCTCACATGGCCAATTAATAATACCTGCTCTGATGCTGTCCATAGATTTATGTTTTCTCTTAGGGTCATTCAAACTCAAGCAGAGTGACAAGCTAAGTCTCAACAGAAAAAATTAACCTCTCATCTACTAAAAGGAAAACTCTCACAATTATAGGGTGGATCTACATGGTTAACGGGAATGGTTAACTGACACCAAAAATGTTCAACCTGGTAATTATGAGACAAGGCTGGGTGCTTTATAAACTATGCCTATTATTACTCTTAGAGAGAGTGATTGGTATGGAACTCAGTGGATTTGTGACACTAATTTATGGCCTGACATCTACAGGGATGGATAACAAAGGTGTAGCCTGGGATTCCCATGAATTTAAGGTCATACATGTTAACAAATTAGAGGTAACCCCAACCAATCTACCATTGGTATGATCCCAGTGGGTCAAAGACCTGTATTCTACTGGCATGACCATTTAGCAGCTTGTGTGTTGTGTGTGTGCCCCTTCAATGGGGTTGGAGGATGTAATTGACCATATCGAGGCTTAAGAACTTTCATAAGCTTTAAATGCTAGTAACCTGGCTATGAGCCTATTGAATTCTGAGATCTCTATGATGAGAAAGGCAGTGCTACACAACTGCAAGGCCCTTGACACCTTACAGCACTTGGGGAAGATACCTGTGCTATAATTCAAAGTGAATGCTATATTTTCATACTTGATAAATACTTTAATGTAACACATTTCATAAGCCACATGAAAAAACATATTTCTGCTTTAAGTGACCCATTCCCTAGTCTTGATGATTTTTAAAGAAAAAAAAATTGGTTTGGTGTGGGAGTCTCATGGCTAAAATATTTGCTTTTAATTCCACTAATGTTATTCACTATACCATTTGTATTTTGCTTGCTTCACAAGATTATTATTTCTTATATTACCAAGTGTATGACTGAGCCTCCAATGAAAATGATGACTAGACTTGAAGCAGTTGATCAAATGTATAGCTCAATAAATGATCAATGATTGTAATAGTGTAACTCTAAGTATGAAAAGATGCAATGAGAGGGAATACTATCCTGGACCATAACTAGAAGACAGGTGTCTGGAGATCTTTGACTATTAAGACCTAGTCCAGTAGTAGCACACTGACTGTCTTATCAGCAAAAACCTTCTTCAGAACTGGGAATGAGCCTCTCCAGTAACATGGGACAAAATGGTCATGAAATGCCCCCCGAAAGTATGGTTGGATTTATGACCACAAGGGGGCTGTGTCAACTACAAATTGGCACATACCAAGAGCACTGCCAATGACTGAACAACAAAGGCATTTGCCATCTGCATCTACAGAGACTGAACCCCATGCTGCTATACCTGTTGACCTTCAACAATCCCTGAGGGAGTTCAGGGTGGAGTGAGGCACTCTGTGCTCCAGGGAATCTGGTGAGACAGGTCTTCAGATAGTTGGATGTTTTTAGGAACAGATTTTATGATCTCAATCCTTGCATCTCCTCATATCTAGAGAAGCACTAAATCCCTTCATAGTGACCTCAGATCCTTATGACTCACAGAAAACCTTTTGTAAAATGAGCGCTTCATGGCATAGAACTCCTTTCACCAAAACCTTATATATTGACTTTTCCCCACTGCCCCTTTGGAGCAGTCTCTGAGAGCTATCTGAGATGCTGCCTCCTGGGCTTCAGTCCTCAGTTTGCCCCAGATAAAACTTAACTCACAACTCTCAAGTTGTACATCTTTTTTTCATTGACAATAGCTATTTTAAGTCCTAATACATGATGCTGTCAAAGTGCTGCACTCAATATGTCAGCAAATTTGGAAAACTCTGCAATGCCCACAGGACTGGAAAAAGTCAGTTTTCATTCCAATCCCAAAGAAAGGCAATGCCAAAGAATGTTCAAAGTACTGCACCATTGCATTCATCTCACACACTAGCAAAGTAATGCTCAAAATCCTCCAAGCCAGGTTTCAACAGTATATGATGTACAGAGTACAACAACTTTCAGATGTTCAAGCTGGATTTAGAAAAGGCAGAGAAACCAGGGATCAAGTTGCCAACATCTGTTGGATCAGAGAAAAAGCAAGAGAGTTCCAGAAAAACATCTACTTATGCTTTATTGACTACACTAAAGCTTTTGACTGTGTGGATCACAACAAACTGTGGAAAATTATTAAAGAGATGGGAATACCAGACTGCCTTACCTGCCTCTTGAGAAATCTGTATGTAGGTCAAGAAGCAACATTTAAAACTGGACATGGAAAAACAGACTGATTCCAAATCGTGAAAGGAGTACATCAAGGCTGTATATTGTCACCCTGCTTACTGAACTTCTATGCAGAGTACATCATGCGAAATGCTGGGCTGGATGAAGTGCAAGCTGGAATCAAGATTGCCGGGAGAAATATCACTAACCTCAGATGTGCAGATGACACCACCCTTATGGCAAAAAGTGAAGAAGAACTAAAAAGCCTCTTGATAAAAGTGAAAGAGAATAGTGAAAATGTTGGCTTAAAGCTCAACATTCAGAAAACTAAGATCATGACATCCAGTCGCATTACTTCATGGCAAATAGATGGGGAAACAATGGAAACAGTTGAGAGATTTTATTCGTCTGGGCTCCAACATCACTGCAGATGGTGACTGCAGCCATGAAATTAAAAAATGCTTGCTCCTTGGAAGAAAAGCTATGACCAAACTAGATAGCATATTAAAAAGCAGAGACATTACTTTGTCAACAAACGTCTGTCAAGTCAAAACTATGGTTTTTCTAGTAGTTGTGTATGGATGTGAGAGTTGGACTATAAAGATAGCTGAGTGCCAAAGAACTGAGGCTTTTGAACTGTGGTGTTGGAGAAGACTGTGAGAGTCCCTTGGACAGCAAGGAGAGCCAACCAGTCCATCCTAAAGGAAATCAGTCCTGAATATTCATTGGAAGGACTGATGCTGAAGCTCCAATACTTTAGCCACCTGATGCAAAGAACCGACTCATTGGAAAAGACCCTGATGCTGGGAAAGACTGAAGGTGGGAGGAGAGGGGGACAACAGAGGATGAGATGGTTGGATGGCATCACCAACTCAATGGATGAGTTTGAGTAAACTCTGGGAGTTGCTGATGGGCAAGGAGGCCTGGTGTGCTGCAGTCCATGCGGTCCCAAAGTCAGACATGACTGAGCAACTGAACATAACTGATGCAGAGAATAGGACGTTGACTCAGGTAAGCATTCTGGAGATTATTTAACCTTTAACAGTCATCCATCACACAAGGAAAAGACATTTGAGGAGGTGAACTTTCTAGAACACCATTCAGATTACTAGGAATGATGCAACTCAACATTTTGACAACACTATATTTTATAAAAATAAATAAATTCTTCACTTCTGCATCTAGTAATGGTATAATAATGGTAACGGTAATTAACAGATCATAGTCACTACAGCTAAAGTTATAAGATACAAGCTTTAAAATAACTATGATTACTCTTTTCATGTAGTTTAAGAATGAGACAAGAAATTTAGGCAAAGAATTGTAAAAAATATTAACTAAAAAACTGAATAAGAAGGAAGCACTTCGGAAAGGGTGAAGTGAATGCCTAAAAAGCATCTGGAGGACTAAAAAACAAAAAATGTCAAGGTTTTCTGAACTCTGGAAGTTAACCAAAGTTTTAGAACAATCATGAAAAATGTTTATTCAAGAAAAGTGGCTCAATCTCCATAAGATCAGCAAGCTTTGTGGTATTTTAACTTGTCCATCCCCTTCTTCACTGTTCTTTGGTAACCTTGAAAACCAACAGCCTTGCACCTACAAAGCTAAGATCCAAGATTTCAAGTGCCAAAACTAAGTCCTGGTGTAGCCAAATAAATAAATATTAAAAAAGTTATTAAAAACATGCAGGCTCCAGAGCTCTGCGTTTGAATCTCAGTTCTTCCACCTCTCGGCTGTGGCTCTGGACAACTCACTGACCCTCTGTATGCCGCCACACTCTCATCTGTGAAATGGGATTGTGCAGGAGTGTAAATGACTTTGCAAAGGACTTACAATAGTGACTAGCACTTAGTAAGTCCTCAGTACACCTGAGTGACAGTTACACGGGACCTTACTCTTTGAATTCTAGTTTCACTTCAGGTAACCTAACAAAAGAAAACCACAAGCAGGGAGTCTGCATATTCTCCACATGTGGTACATGTCCTGCTGGGTCGATTTGGGGGTTCATGCTGGGAGTATGTCCAAGAGGTTGACAGACTTTCCAAACACCTCACTGAAGGTCACCAAATGTAAAAAACCACCGAAAAGGATGCTAACAACTTCATTTAGACTTTCTACATCCCATAATATTGTGAATGCTACTGCCAAGTCGCTTCAGTCGTGTCCGATTCTGTGTGACCCCAGAGACGGCAGCCCACCAGGCTCCACCGTCCCTGGGATTCTCCAGGCAAGAACACTGGAGTGGGTTGCCATTTTCTTCTCCAATGCATGAAAGTGAAAAGTGAAAGTGAAGTCGTTCAGTCATGTCCGACCCTTCTTGACCCCATGGACTGCAGCCTACCAGGTTCCTCCATCCATGGGAGTTTCCAGGCAAAAGTACTGGAGTGGGGTGCCATTGCCTTCTCTGAATATTGTGAAAAGAAGTGTGTAAACTCCATTTTCATTACCCAGTGGTTTGTGGTGAAGATTGAGGTGGACTCAAGTAGCAAAAGCACTAAGAGGCTCTGAGAATTCTGGCATTCCCTCTCTCTTCACTTTCTGGATGTGGATTTGGGTTTCTTTTCTCAAGTGACCTGGGTGGTGAATAGATTGTCCCAAGAGCATGAGGCAATTCTGTTCATGGTGTTCCCTGCTGCTCTTTTTCTAGGAAATCCACTTGTGTTCTAAGAAGATGACTGCATTCACCTCTGCCCTCAAGCAAGTCATTGAAAAGCTGAGCTAAGGCCAAAGTGTCTCCAAAACAGTTTTATAGACATTCAGATGCATAAAAGACTCAGAAAATACCGAAGAGTCTTAGTAACAATCGATGGACACAATGCCCATCTAATGTAATTCACTCCATGTGCAGGCATATTTACAGCACAACAATACCTCAACCTGACTTCTTAGGCAATGAGGAAACGTACATCCCATAATTTCTGAAAAAATTGGAGCTAGTTCCTTTGGGTGCCCAAATCTCTCTCATTTTAACCCTTTTACTTAAAAAACAAAGAAAGAAATGATTCTGAAGTGTGATCTTCACCGGCTGCTTTCTTTAAAAGAATATGGAAAATGATTTCATCAAGGAGGACATCATCTCCAGCCTCTCACTACTAAGACTCAGCCTGAGTGCATCTCCTTCCCTTTGGGGCAGGCTCCACTTAAATCCTCCCATGTCCCAGATGGAGATGCTACCAAGCACACAATCCCTTAGAGAACCAGCCCCCACAGCACCATCTCTCAGATTCCACTCCAGTTAGCCCTGGAGTCCCGTTGATTTTATCATATGACTGTTTCTCCATTTCTATCTGTCCTCCAATGGCCCCATTTCCGGAGCTCACCACCCCCTCTACCTGGACTACTGGCAAAGCCACCTCTCCCTTCTGTATTAACTGATGGTCCATGTGATATATCTGCTCCTGTCACATTGTCTGAAAGTCTTTCCATGGCTTCCAGTTGCCTTAAGGATAAAGCCCAAGCTTGAGAAGAGAGCATATGACACCCTCGGTGACACAGACTCCGAGTCTTAAACGTTTCCTCTGCTGCTGCTAAGTCACTTCAGTCGTGTCCGACTCTGTGAGACCCCATAGACGGCAGCCCATCAAGCTCCTCTGTCCCTCAGTTTCTCCAGGCAAGAATACTGGAATGGGTTGCCAGGTCCTTCTCCAATGCATGCATGCATGCTAAGTCGCTTCAGTCATGTCGAAATCTGTGCGACCCTATGGACAGCAGCCTACCAGGCTCCTCTGTTCATGGGATTCTGTAGGCAAGAACACTGGAGTGGGTTGCCATTTCCTTCTCCAACTTTTCCTCTAACCTTCTCTATGTCTGTTGATGCTCTGACTGAAATACAGCGCTTCTTAAATTCTTGCATACAGGAGCCTTCAAGCCTCGCTCCTCCTATTTCCTGGACCTGGAATACCATTCCTCCTCCTCTTGGCCTCCTCTCCCTTTAGGATACAGCTGAGGCTCATGTCCCTTCTTTCAGAAAGTCTTCCTCCTTCCCTGCCCATGCTTGCTGGTTGAGCTGGACACTCATCCTTAGAGGTCCCATGGTGCCCTGTGCCTATGTAGGGGTCAAAGACCATGCTTAATTTAATCACATGGTGATACAGTTCCAGAGAAGAGCAAGAATAGATAAGAAGGCCTTCTTAGATGAACAATGCAAAGTAGTAGAGGAAAACAAGAGAATGGGAAAGACTAGACATTTCTTCAAGAAAAGTGGAGATATGGAGGGAACATTCCATGCAAGAATGGGCACTATAAAGGACAAAAACGGTAAGGAACTAACAGGAGCAGAAGAGATTAACAAGAGCTGGCAAGAATACACAGAAGAATTGTACAAAAAGGGTCTTAACCGGCCAGATAACCACAATGGTGTGGTCACTCACCTAAGAGCCAGATATCTTGGAGTGTGAAATCATGTAGGCCTTAGGAAGCATTCCTATGAATAAAGCTAGTGGAGGTGATGGAATTCCAGCTGAGCTAGTTAAAATACTAAAAGGTGATGCTGTTAAAGTGCTACACTCCATATGTCAGCAAATTTGGAAAGCTCAGCAGTGGCCACAGGACTGGAAAAGGTCAGTTTTCATTCCAATTGCAAAGAAGGGCAATGCCAAAGAATGTTCAAACTCCTGTATAATTCTGCTTATTTCACGTGCTAGTAAGGTTATGCTCAAGATCCTTCAAGCTAGGCTTCAGCAGTATTTGAACTGAGAATTCCAGATGTACAAGCTGGATTCAGAAAAGGTAGCGGAACCAGAGATCAAATTGCCAACATCCATTGGATCATAGAGAAAGCAAGGGAATTCTAGAAAAACATCTGCTTCATTGACTATGCTAAAGCCTTTAACTGTGTGGATCACAAGAACCTGGAAAATTCTTGAAGAGATGGGAATACCAAGACCACCTTACCTGTCTCCTGAGGAACCAGGTCAAGAAGCAACAATGAGAACTGTACATGGAACAATGTACATGTTCGAAGGGGTGTGGCTGCTGAGGAGCTGCCTTCTGAACCCTCACAGGGACTTGTTGCAGCTCTTCTGAAAAAAAAGGAAGCGCCTAAACATACTGATTTCACAAAGAGCGGAAGTATGAACCAAAGGATGTTTTACAAGTTAGAGGTGGGGATGGAATGGAAGAGCTTTTCGGTGGTGTTGGGCTGCACCCCACAGGCCTATAATCCCTAAATATACCCAGCTTCAAGACCAAAGAAACAGCCCGGAGTGCATGATGGAGACATCATGGTTTAATGGATGGGGGAGCCTACCTGCTTGAAGCAAGGTCCTGGGGGAACACCCCACCATGTGGGCTGATGGGAGGCAGGGCATGGTGGCAGGCTTCACTCCTCCGGGGAGGGGGAGGGTGCCTGTTACAGCCAAAATTGACATCAAGTGGGCTCATTAGTTACCAGGGAAACCAGTAGGGGGAGGCCTCTCCTCATCACCCTTTTGATAAGAATAATCACCAGCTGGGATCTGGGGAAAGTACTAGGAAGGTGAGTCGTGTGAGTAGGGTGCAGGGGCAGCAGGCACTGGTAGGGCAGGGCAGGGACAGACAGCAGGACCACAGGGATCTAGAGGTGCCTGACCATACACTCCTCTCCAACACACCCCGCATGACCCAGACAATCTTGGCCAGCCCCTCTTCTGTGATATTGCTGGGGTCAGGTTTGTAGAGGGGACACGTCCACCAGATACCACAAATACAATATAGACAGGCTGCCCCTGCTGGTCACAAACCCAGAGTCACCCCCCTGGGAGGAGAGGGCCCTGGCTCTAAGAGAAACATTTCACTGGCTTAGTCTCAGCTGTCATAGCACAGGTCTGCACCCCCATGTTATGCTCAGTATCATTAGGGGTGAACCCATTAGGTCTTTCAAAATAAAAACCAGTTAATCACATTATTTCCAGTAGTCATGTACGGATATAAGAGTTGGACTATAAAGAAAGCTGAGTGCCAAAGAATCGATGCTTTTTGAACTGTGGTGTTGCAGAAGACTCTGGAGAGTTCCTTGGACAGCAAGGAGATCCAACCAGTCCATCCTAAAGGAAATCAGTCCTGAATATTCATTGCAAGGACTGATGCTGAAGCTGAAACTCCAATGCTTTGGCCACCTGATGCAAAGAACTGACTCATTGGAAAACACCCTGATGCTGGGAAAGATCGAAGGCAGGAGGAGAAGGGGACGACAGAGGATGAGATGGTTGGATGGCATCACCGACTCAATGGACATGAGTTTGAGTAGGCTCTGGGAGTTGGCGATGGACAGGGAGGCCTGGTGTGCTGCAGTCCATGGGGTCGCAAAGAGTCGGACATGACTGAGCAACTGAACTGAATCCCATTAGTTGGAACTGTGTATCCAGAAGCCAGCCTATTCCATTCCACACAACAGAGCCCAGGGGGCTCATGGGCTGTCAGCTGTACAGTGACATTTACCTACAGGGTCCTTCTGATGTATTGGCACATGGAGCCAGAAAACGGTGAGTCTCCCCCTCCCCTCCACTTTCAGTAGTTCCTACATTGTCACATCAGCCACGTCAATGTTCCACGGAAGTCCTGAGGAGGACAACAGCAGCATCTCATTGCTCACCCACAATCAGACATATCTTGCAGTAAGGCCAGTGTTGCTGCTCCATCTACAAACAGATTTACTCCCTGAGACGAGGGAGAAAACATAAGACATCTAACAGGCACAACACAGGGGAGATGATGACCAGAAAGCAAAATACAAGCAGTAAGCACATTCTAAGATAAACCACACCTGCCTATGAATTTTGTCCTTATCTGGAATACAGTTCAGAAAACTCAACTGTTCAATGATAGAAGAACATGTCTAAAATCACACATACAGTGGTCACCTAGTTCTACGTTGGATGCATAAACCACAACTACTCCATTTTGACTTTCAAAATGATTCCCTTCCTCAATGGCCAAAGCAGATGTACAATGCATATCTGAACGATGACAGAACGGTTGCTCTGGTCAGTAAAATTTATGTGAAATCATGTGTAAACCAGAATGACTCCCCCCGCCCAATATGTGCAGATTTTTCAATCAGTTCCCCTTTTGATGTCACATCTTCCAAATCAGAAAGCAGTGATGATCAAAATACCCATCCCTTGATGCTGAGGTGCTGGCTCCTACCCCAGGTTACCCCAGGTTCAGATTATGTCCGTCAGTGCGAGGTCTCCTCTGTATTTCACTAGTTATTCATGTTGCAGGAAAATTACTCAGATCTCATGAGGAGGCTCAGAGGTATGTTGATGAGGAAATACTTTATCATTGAGAGCCAACATGTTATCACTTATACCCAATTGTCACACAAGCATGTATATGTGCTTTTAGCAGAAGACTTAAAGCAATGTTGCACTTCATGAGCAGTTATACTCTGTGACAATTTCACTAGACCATTTTCTTTCCAGAACATCAGGCCAAATTATTCTTAACACAATAACCTTCATAGACACAGACCTCAATTAACAGAAGTAGAATTTAACATCCACTAAAATATAATATTCATAGAAGGCAATGGCAACCCACTCCAGGACTCTTGCCTGGAAAATCCCATGGACAGAGAAGCCTGATAGGCTGCAGTCAATGGCTTTGCAAAGTGTCAGATACGACTGAATGAGTTCACTTTCATTTTTTACTTTCCTGCATTGGAGAAGGAAATGGCAACCCACTCCAGCGGTCTTGCCTGGAGAATCCCAGGGACGGCAGAGCCTGGTGGGCTGCCGTCTATGGGGTCGCACAGAGTCAGACACGACTGAAGCGACTTAGCAGCAACAGCAGCAAAATATAATATTGCTCTAAAATTACCCTCATCTCCACCAAACAGCCAAATCAAGACTAATTTGCAAAATAAGTCTGGTCAACTGACCATATATGCGCCTCCAAAATGGACAGAGGAGCCTAGTGGGCTACAGTCCATGGGGTCAGAAACAGTGCGACATGACTAAGTGACTAACACACAGGTATTAGGCCTGCATAATTCCCATGTTACTTTTAGGTAGGGCTTCCCTGATGGCTCAGATGGTAAAGAATTTGCGCATAACACAGGAGTTCCCTGGGTCAGAAAGATTCCCTGGAAAAGGGAATGGCAACTCACTCCAGTATTCTTGCCTGGAGATAAATGGAAAGAGGAGCCTGGTGGGCCACAGTCATGGGGTCACAAAGAGTCAGACACAACTGAGTGACTAAGCACACAGGACACAAAGTGGCTGTGGTGGAACTCTTCAGAAGTCTCAGACCAAATTCCCCAAAAGCCTCTCAAAGCCAGGAAAGCCATGCCAAAACCTGCTCTCACGCTCCACCTCAGTGAACTTCTCTCTTCTAGAGGTCCCCAAAATATCACAATTCCTGCACATGACAGGAGACAGTCTTTCCCATTCATCTGCTAAGGCTGCTCAGAACCCAAGAGTGTCCAGTATCTGGAGGGACCAGGCAGAGAGAAAGAAAAAAGTGTCAATTCTACCCACAGGTGTAGTTTACCAAAGTGCTATAAATCAAAATCAACTTGAGGGGAAGGGCTTCCTTAATCTGAAAAACACAGATCAAACCCAGCAATATTCTAGACAAAACTCGTAAAAGTTATAACCATATTCACTAGTTCACTCAGTAACCAACCCTTTTGTCAATTTTTTATGAAGCCGTCAGGTCTTCCATTAAGATTCTTTAAGTTCTTAGCCAGTTTAGAAATATTAATACAATTGAAATTTATCAGAGGCCTGTCACTATCAAAAGGTCCTTCCTATGAATCTTCTTGAAGGTGAAGCACTTTGCAAAAGCATCAGATAAAACAATAACTGTCTATAAAAGACAAAAGATGTAAAAAGACAAGCCTAAGCACCTGATTACAATGTAAGCAATAAAGAAACTTGGCTACATTAACTAGAATTATGATCAATGACATTGTATAGCAGACAGGGATCAAGACCATCCCCAAGAAAAAGAAATGCAAAAAAAGCAAAATGGCTGTCTGAGGAGGCCTTACAAATAGCTATGAAAAGAAGAGAAGTGAAAAGCAAAGGAGAAAAGGAAAGATTTACCCATTTGAATGCAGAGTTCCAAAGAATAGCAAGGAGAGGTAAGATAAGCTTTCCTCAGTGATCAATGCAAAGAAAAAGAGGAAAACAATAGAATGGGAAAGGCTAGAGATCTCTTCAAGAAAATGAGAGATACCAAGGGAACATTTCATGTAAACATGGGCTCAATAAAGGACAGAAATGCTTCCTAACAGAAGCAGACGATATTAAGAAGAGGTGGCGAGAATACACAGAAGAACTGTCCAAAAAAGATCTTCATGACACAGATAATCACAATGGTGTGATCCCTCACCTAGAGCCATACATCCTGGACTGTGAAGTCAAGTGGGCCTTAGGAAGCAATGCTACGAACAAAGCTAGTGGAGGTGATGGAATTCCAGTTGAGCTATTTCAAATTCTAAAAGATGATGCTGTGAAAGGGCTGCACTCAATATACCAGCAAATGTGGAAAACTCAGCAGTGGTCCCAGGACTGGAAAAGGTTAGTTTTCATTCCAATTCCCAAAGAAAGGCAATGCCAAAGAATGCTCAACCTACCACACAATTGCAGTCATTTCACACGCTAGTAAAGTAATGCTCAAAATTCTCCAAGCCAGGCTTCAGGAATACATGAACCATGAACTTCCAGATGTTCAATCTGGCTTTAGAAAAGGGAGAGGAACCAGAAATCAAACTGCCAACATCCACGGGATCATAGAAAAAGCAAGAGAGTTCCAGAAAAACATCTATTTGGGCTTTATTGACTATACCAAAGCCTTTGACTGTGTGGATCCGAATAAACTGTGGAAAATTCTGAAAGAGATGGGAATACCAGACCACCTGACCTGCCTCTTGAGACACCCGTATGCAGGTCAGGAAGCAACAGTTAGAACTCGGCATGGAACAACAGACTGCTTCCAAATAGGAAAAGGGGTACATCCTTTTCACCCTGCTTATTTAACTTATATGCAGAGTACATCATGAGAAACGCTGGGGTGGATGAAGCATAACCCGGAATCAAGATTGCCAGGAGAAATATCAATAACCTCAGATATGCAGATGACAGCACCCTTATGGCAGAAAGTGAAGACGAACAAAAGAGCCTCTTGATGAAAGTGAAAGAGGAGAGTGAAAAAGTTGGCTTAAAGCTCAACATTCAGAAAACCAAGATCATGGCATCCGGTCCCATCACTTCATGACAAACAGATGGGGAAACAGTGGAAACAGTGGCTGACTTTACTTTTCGGGGGGGCTCCAAAACCACAGCAGATGGTGACTGCAGCCATGAAACTAAAAGATTCTTGTTCCTTAGAAGAAAAGTTATGACCAACTTAGACAGCATATTAAAAAGCAGAGACATTACTTTGCCAAAAAGGACCATCTAGTCAACGGGAATTCCAGAAAAACATCTACTTCTGCTTCACTGACTATGCCAAAGCCTTTGACTATGTGGATCACAACAAACTGTGGATAATTTAAGAGATGGGAATACCAGACTACCTGACCTGCCTCCTGAGAAACCTGTATGCTGGTCAAAAAGCAACAGTTAGAACTGGACATGGAACAACAGACTTGTTCCAAATTGAGAAAGGAGTACATCAAGGCTGTCTATCGTCACCCTGCTTCTTTAACTTATATGCAGTGCACATGATGTGAAATGTCGGGCTGGATGAAGCACAAGCTGGAATCAAGACTGCCAGGAGAAATATCAATAACCTCAGATATGCAGATGACACCACCCTTATGGCAGAAAGTGAAAAAGAACAAAAGAGCCTCTTGATGAAAGTGAAAGAGGAGAGTGACAAAGCTGGCTTAAAAGTCAACATTCAAATAACTAAGATCATGGCATCTGGTCCCATCACCTCATGGCAAATAGATGGGGAAACAATGGAAATAGTGACAGACATTATTTTCTTGGGCTCCAAAATCACTGTAGATGATGATGTAGCCATGAGATTAAAAATATTCGCTCCTTGGAAGAAAAGCTATGACCAATCTAGAAACCATATTAAAAAGCAGACACATTACTTTGCTAACAAACGTCCATCTAGTCAAAGCTATGGTTTTTCCAGTAGTCATATATGGATGTGAGAGTTGGACCAGAAACAATGCCGAGCACTGAGAATTGATGCTTTTGAACTGTGGTGTTGGAGAAGACTCTTGAGAGTCCCTTGGACTGCAAGGAGGTCCAACCAGTCCATCCTAAAGGAGATCAGTCTTGGGTGTTCATTGGAAGGACTGATGCTAAAGCTGAAACTCCAATACTTTGGCCACCTCATGTGAAGAGTTGACTCATTGGAAAAGACCCTGATTCTGGGAGGGATTGGGCGCAAAAGGAGAAGGGGATGACAGAGGATGAGATGGCTGGATGGCATCACCAACTCGATGGACATGAGTTTCTGTGAACTCCGGGAGTTGGTGATGGACAGGGAGACCTGGCGTGCTGTGATTTATGGGGTCGCAAAGAGTCGGACACGACTGAGCGACTGAACTGAACTGAACTGATAGACAAATGATCACTTGAATATGATGCTAGAATAAAAATACTTTTAGATCAGTTAAAGTGAAAGTTTTTCAGTCATGTCCATCTTTTTGTGACCCCCTGGACTATACAGTCCATGGAAATCTCCAGGCCAGAATACTGGAGTGGGTAGCCTTTCCTGTCTGCAGGGGATCTTCCTGACCCAGGAATTGAGCTGGGGTCCCCAGCATTGCAGGCGGATTCTTTACCAACTGAGCTATCAGAAAAACCCCACTTTTAGATAGGCGAGCTATAAAAAGACTTGACTTTCAGAGTTTACCTGTTCAAGAAACTATTGCAAGATGTGTTTCATCAAAAGGAGGGATGAAACCATGAAGAAGATGTAGGATTCAGAAATAAGAAATCTAACACAGGCCAGAGGAGGTGAAGAAGGGTCCTGAGGGCAGCCCTCAGGGCCCAGGGAACAAATAGTAAAGATTGGAAGGATGCCTCTGAATGAAAACGGAACTGGTGCACTATTTAATGTGTTAAAACACATTGAAAAGATTTTGAAAGTTTTCTTAGAGAGCTTAGAGATGAACTGATGAGAGACACATTCCAGATGTACAAGCTGGATTTAGAAAAGGCAGAGAGGAACCAGAGATCACATTGCCAACATAATAGAAAAAGCGAGGGAATTGCAGAGAAACATCTACTTCTGCTTCATTGACAATACTAAAGCTTTTGACTGTGTGGATCACAACAAACTATGGAAAATTCTTCAAAAGATGGAAATACCAGACCACCTTACCCACTTCCTGAGAAACCGGTATGCAGGCCAGGAAGCAATAGTTAGAACCGGACATAGAACAACAGACTGGTTCAAAATTGGGAAAGGAGTACAACAAGGCTGTACACTGTCATCCTGCTTATTTAACTTCGACACAGAATACATCATGCGAAATGCCAGGCTAGTTGAATCACAAGCTGGATTCAAGATTGCCAGGAGAAATATCACCAACCTCAGATATGGAGATAATACCGCTCTAATGGCAGAAAGTGAAGAGGAACTAAAGAGCCTCTTGATGAGGGTGAAAGAGGAGACTGAAAAAGTTGGCTTCAAACTCAACCTTAAAAAAACAAAGATCATGGCATCTGGTCCCATCACTTCACAGCAAATAAATGGGGGAAAAGTGGAACAGTGACAGATTTTTTATTTCCTTGGGCTCCCAAAAAGGCACTATGGATGGTGACCACAGCCATGAAATTAAAAGAGGCTTGCCCCTTGGAAGGAAAGCTATGACAAACCTAGACACCCAGACAGTATTAAAAAGCAAAGGCATCACTTTGCCAACAAAGGTCCATACAGTCAAAGCTATGGTTTTTCCAGGAGTCATGTACAGATGTGAGAGTTGAACCATAAAGAGGGCTGAGCACAGAAGAATTGATTATTTTGAACTGTGGTGCTGGAAAAGACTCTTGAGAGTCCCCTGGACTGCAAGATCAAAGCAGTCAATCCTAAAGGAAATCAACTCTGTTCATTGGAAGGACTCACACTGAAGCTCCAATACTTTGGCCACTGCATGCAAAGAGCCAACTCATTGAAAAAGACCCTGTTGCTGGGAAAGATTGAAAGACAGAGGAGAAGGGGACGACAGAGGATAAGATGGTTGGATGGTATCACCGACTCAATGTTCATGAATTGAACAAACTCTGAGAGATAACGAAGGATGGGGAAGCCTGGAGTGCTGCAGTCCATGGGGTTACAAAGGGTCAGACATGACTTAGTGATGGAACAACAACAACAATATTTTAAAAGCAACCAAAAAAACAGGTGATTAGTAACTTAGGAAAAAAACAAAGTTTCGACATAGAACGTGATCATATCTGCTGTCTACTATGAACAATATTTACATAGTTGAAATAATATAAACACTGCATATTAATTTAATCAAATACAGGCTATAAATATATTGGGGGTGGAGGGAAGAAAAAGTATATGTTTAAGGAATTGTTTGAGGTAGCTAAATCCTATTCTTCCAAAGTAGCTAACCAAGAGATAATTCTAAAATTGAAAAGTTACAATTACAATAGAAGTAACAACATTCTATACAGGGATATAGAAAGAATTCCCAGAAGTAGGTAAAAGATTTGAAAGTAGTTGCCTTTGAGAAGCAGAAAGAGGAGATTGAGAGGAAGGGGCAGGTGACTGTAGTCTCTCAATTTAATTAGTCATGCTATCACATTATTGAGAACAACATATTTATAATAAAAATTAAATAAAAAAACAAATGCTACATTATCTGCTTTGATAGGATTTTGGATTAACTAGTTGTGTGCAGCTGTCAAAACTCAGTGAATGCATACTTTAAGATTTACATATTTCATTGTATATATATTTTACATCAAAAGAAAAACTGATAGACAAAGCCTAAAATTCTAATGACATGCATAAGGACATCTGTAATTTACTTCAAAATCCTTCCCCCAAAATAGATGGATCAATGAATGGATAGAAGGATGGATAAATACATAATAAAACAAGTACAGTAAAATGTTGACAGTAGATCCTAGGAGGTAGGTATATAGAGGTTTACTGTAAAATTCTTTCCATTTTGCTGTGTGTTTGAAAAGTTTTATAATAAACGTTTGGAACAAATAAAAACAAATTGAGCACTAAAATTAAGAGAGAATGTTCTGTCTGGTGTACCAGCTAGGTAAGCTTTAATTTTAAAATGCCACTTGCTTTCCAGAAGCATTCTGTAGCCATTTGACCCACAGATGACTGGTCAAATCAAAGAGGGCAGTGACACGTGAAGATGAGGGCAGACTGATATTTCTTGTTGGCACTTTTACCAGTTTCTCTACAGGGTACGTATGTTGTGCAACAATGAATATTTAATCCCTCTTAACAAGATTTGTCCTCTGGTTATAAATATCCCTGTTGTCACATGCTCACCTATTTCTTAGCTCCAATTGAATTGTAAACTCATCCAAGCTATAGTTTATAACCTCCAGGATCACACACCCAGTGGTTCATCGATATCAGTTTTACTCTAATATACCACAGAGAAAAAGTAGCTCCCTGGAATAACAGATTAAGGAACAAATAAGCCAGAATGTCTGGGGAATAGAGTCATACAATTTTCATTACAATGACTCTTAGGGCTTGGATCCAGTCTCGTTGTGGAGAAACTAAGTGTAAGAGAGATTAAGTCACATATCCAGAGTGATATAGCTATTTAGTGTGATTATCTTTGGGTATTTGCTTCTTTATGTCCATTTAAACTATTAAATAAGTCTATGGGATATAACACACATATACTTGAATAAACAGCCACCCTTCCCCCAAAGAGGCACTTGATTAAAAAAAAAAAAAAGAACAAAACTATGGGACAGGACTTAAGAGATGGTTACTGAGCCAAACTTGGGTTTGCTTGCCTGACTTGCAGCAAAATCAATCTACTGACATGGGGTTGGGTGAAGGAAAGGACAGTGTTTATTGCAGGGCCAAGCAAGGAGAATGGGTAGCTCATGCTCAAAAGACCTGAACCCCCTGATGGCTTTCAGGGAAGGGTTTTTAAAGGCAACATTATTAGGTTTGAAGTTTGTAGGGTGCATGATCAGCTCGTGGACAGTCTTCGAATTGGTTGTGGTGAGGTCACTGGGTGGTATATTGGAAGTTAACATCATCAACTTTCTGGTTCTTACCAGTCTGGGATCTACATGTTTGTGGTCAGCATGCAGTTACTTTCTTACACTTGGTAGGGTTTTAGTATCCTCAAAAACAATTCAAGGTATGGCTCAGGATATTATCTATAACCCTTAAGGAGGAACTAAAGGTCTTTGATTTTATTTTATGGTTAAACTACTGTAATTTTGTCTTGCTTGATGGCTATTGTTCTTGTTTCCGCATTTTCCCACTTCTCTGATTAAATATACTCTTTGGAACGTGGGGAAGGTCTAAGAGGCTAAATCCTTTTTACAAACAAGAGGTAGGAGACATGGAGGGTATGTTGCCAAGAAGGCCCCACAGAGTCTGGCTCGGTTTCAAGACCACAAGTTCCTATCCAGTCTGTTTGTAGGGTGAAGTGGGAGCAGGAGGATGTTAAGTGAGTGAAAAGTGTCTGTGGTAAAATTAGTGATACACACTACTTTGTGGATGAAGCCCGAGCATATTACACTGAGAAGCCAAACACAAAAAGGTCACATATTGTATGATTCCATTTATATGAAATATCCAAAACAGGCAAATCCATAGAGACAGAAAGCAGACTCATGGTTGCCAGGGGCTGGGCAGAAGGCAAATGAGGAGTAACTGCTTACTGGATATGGGTTTTATTTTGAGGTAATTAAAATGCTTTGGGCCTATATATAAATGAGTATATTATGAATGTACCAAATGCTACTGAATTGTTCCCTTCAGAATGGTTAACTTTATATTACGTACATTTCACCTCAATAAAGAAAATACACGTCAAATGAGAGCAAAAGCGAACATAGCAACATGTTAACAACTGGTGGATCTAGGTACCGGCCATCAGGAATTCATCGTACTTATGCTAGCAACATTTCTGTTAGGTTTAAAAATTTTCAAAAGAAAAAGTTAATAAAATATCTCTAGAAAACAAAGAAATCATTTACTGATATTGCAAAATTGAGGTCACCAGTTGCAATCTAAAGTTCATACAGTTTCATATCTATCCTTTGATCACTGGCATGTCAAAAATAGGAACAACTCTTACTTCATTGGCTGGTAAGGTTTCTAACAATGAAAATTACTTTCCAAGGGAGTCACAAGCCAACACTCTTTAACTTCAGAACCTATTAACATGCAGATTTCTGAACATCAGCACCTAAAAATACATGTATTGGGTCCTTTTGAACAGGTGGTAGTAAGACGTGGTTTAGCTGAAGGGTCTGAGCTTTGGAAATTACATGTGTATATTCTGGCTTTGTCACCCGCAGATGAGTCTTACCAATCCACTGATGGATAAAAGCAAAAGGGTGCAAGGTGATGGAGAGTTTCACAGGAGTAACACTAGGGGCACAAGTGACCATTTTGACCCTTGCACAGTGTGTCCTGAAACTCAAGCAGTGATATAGTAAAGATGATACCCCATCCTGTAACCTCATAACAACCAGAAAATGGCATGTCTGCCTCTAATGCACAGTGGGTCCAATGGAGTTAATGCCTCCCTGGTTTCTTACAGGTCCAACACCTAACTCTAAATTCCCCATTCAACCATGTCTGAGGCCTGAGACAACAGATCAAGCCTGTCTACACAGGGCGAGAGGCTACTTGCTTCTCTGACCAAGATGTAGACACACAAAAAAGTACATAAGGATGTGAAAGGTTATATCGTAATGTGATCATGCTTAACACTACTGAAGCTGTACATTTAAAAATAGTTAAGATGGTGGACTGAATGTTATGTGTTTTCTACCACAATACTTTAAATATACATAAGACCCAAGTTTCAGTTTTCACACAGCAGACATGAGGATGGCTTCCTTTGTGTCCAAAATGAAGGTACACTGCCAATCTGTAAAGCCGGATGCAACTTAACACACTTCAAATGAAATACAATCTGTTCCTATGGAGGAAAAAAAATAACCTAGAAAAACACTCAAGCCTCTGCACAAATCCATGTTCAGTAAGAAAAATGGATGTAAGAACAGGTTATGGCAGAAGGACATTAAAAATAGAAAAGAACTATTGAGTTGAAGGTGTTACCTCAAGAGATAAGTACGAACAAATACTGTAGAGTAGCTGTCTCCATATATCAGACGATGACATAAACGGATCCATTCCCATTTAGGGTTTACTCATTGCTTCTGAGATGCAATTTATTGTTTATCTTGACACTGCTTTGGGGTTTACCAAATCACTAAAGGGAATAGGAAGTTCAGTTCATAAATATAACTTTTGTAGTATGACATATACAAGGATGTTCCACTTCAATAACTGAGTTCTTTTTCACTTTTTCTTGCAAAATTTTAAATTTTCCCAGAATTTTGATCATGCCTATAAGAACAAATCTATGTTCAACCAATAGGGCCTCTTCATTCACACTTTTAAAACCCAAGGGGTAATAGTTTCAAAAGACTAAAATGCTATTCTTCTCTAAGTGTTATCTATATCACAGTGAGTGTTGTCTAAAGATTTGGTAGAAGCCTTCACTGGAGGGATTTCAAGTATGGAAACAGATGAAGGAGGAAATATCTGGAGTGGTGGATCCTGCCAGGTAAGTAGAGGCCAGCTCTGAATTTCATTCTGTTTCTTTTTTTCCCTTCCTTTCACCTTATGCCCAGAAGTTTGTGTAAGTAGATCTTTTCTTGTGATAAAAACAATGTCTTAATTTTGGACCTAATAACACTTCAGAATAAATGCAGGGAGTTCCCTGGTGGTTCAGTAGTTAGAACTCCAAGCTCTCACTGCCAAGGGCCTGTGTTTGATCCTGCTCAGGGAACTAAAATCCCACAAGTGACACAGTGCAGACAAAAAGCAAAGAAGAATCCAAGTTTTTACAGAAGTCAGAATTTGGGAGAGCATGTTTTCCAAATATGCTTACATAGGCATTATTTTTTCATTCATCAGTTCAGGGCTAACCTTGTTGTGGATGTTTGAAAAGATGGCCACAAATGCTCTGACACTCCTCCCATAAATCGGCAGGGTCTAATTCCCCCCTTCTGCCTTGAACCTGGGCTAGCCTTATTTGGAAGAAATAGAATTTAGGAGAAGTGATGCTATGTGACTTCCAAGGCCTGGCAGCTTCTGCTTAGTTCTCTCTGAATACCTGCTCTACGGATCGCTCTCTCTTGGGACCCAGCCACCATGCTCTGAGAATCCCAGGACAAATGCAGAGGACAGGTGTAGGTACTCCGGTGGACAACCCAAACTGCAGTCCTACCTGACAGCCAGGATCCGCTGCCAGGCTTGTACAAGCCATCATGGATGTCCAGCACAGCTGAGATTCTGATGACTGTAGGCACAGCAGACACTTGACTGCAACTGTGTGAGAGACTCCAGTGAGAACTGCTCAGCTGAAACTTCCCTGAATGTCTGACCCACATAGTGGTGAGCAAGGCTAAATTTTAGTATATATAAAATTACCCTGAATTTGGGGGTATTTTGTAATACAGCAGTAGATAGCTAAGCAAAGGAAAATAACAGAATATGAAACTATATAGCAACAGAAATTGTCAAGCAAGAAAATAAAATTAAGATAATTTAGCCATGAAACGGCACATTTCTTTTTTTTTTTTTTCCCCATTTAAACATGAGCATTTATAAGTTAAGAGATGTGTGTTTTCATGTTGCTCAGAGTAGAAAGACATAGATTCAGAAATGTAATTTTAACAATTAAAACTATAGATGTTTTCATGTAATCAAAATATATTGTCAGATACTGTACTAGACATCAGCACAAATTCTGTCCTCAAGGAACAAACAGTCTAGTGGGATACATGGCATGTTAAAAAACATTTCAATGAGTTTCATGTGCATAAAATCCTAACAATATTTCCAGGCACATCCTAAGTGTCATGTACCTGCAAACAAAGTAAATAAACATACATTCGCTTATTTATTCGACAAATACTTATTTATCATCTTCTCCATGGCAGGCCCCACGTGAGGGGCTCAACATTCAGAAAACTCAACATTCAGAAAACTAAGATCATGGCAGCTGATCACATCACTTCATGGCAAATGGATGGGGAAAGAGTGACAGACTTCTTTTTTGGGGGGCCTCCAAAATCACTGCAGATGGTGACTGCAGCCATGAAATTAAAGATGCTTGATTCTTGGAAGAAAGTTATGACCAATCTAGACAGCGTATTAAAAAGCAGAGACATTACTTTCCCAACAAAGGTCCGTCTAGTCAAAGCTACGGTTTTTCCACTAGTCAAGTATGGATGTGAGAGTTGGACTGTAAAGAAAGCTGAGCCCCGAAGAATTGACGCTTTTGAACTGTGGTGTTGGAGAGGACTCTCAAGAGTCCCTTGGAATGCAAGGAGATCCAACCAGTTCATCCTAAAGGAAATCAGTCCTGAATATGCAGTCCTGAATAAGGACTGATGCTGAAGCTGAAACTCCAATACTTTGGCCACCTGATGCAAAGAACTGACTCATTGGAAAAGACCCTGATGCTGGGAATGATTGAAGGTGGGAGGAGAAGCGGGCAACAGAGGATGAGATGGTTGGACTGCATCACTGGCTCAATGGACAGGAGTTTGAGTAAATTCTGGGAGTTGGTGATGGACAGGGAGGCCTGGCCTGCTGCAGCGCATGGGGTCACAAAGAGTCAGACTTGACTGAGCTACTGTACTGAACTGAACATGGTGGGACCCGTGTGAAGTGCTAGAGAAAGAGTGCTGAATAAAGAGTTTACATTCAGAGGAGAGGACAGATCCTGAACATTCAACAAGCACGGGTATCCTGGAAGCATTCCTGGGATGCTTGGGAAGCCAGAGAAGGCTGCTGATCCCAGGAAGTCTAAACAAAGGCTAGGCTAGACCAGGCCAAGGCTAGAGAGATTTGGCAGCATGTCTGATAGCCAAATAACAAGAAGAGAAAAGTAGTTTACCCCAAGCCCAAATGGAAATCTAATATGTAAAGTCAAATTTGGGAGAGGCCTGAAGGCCAGTGAGGCAATCAAGATTTGTTCCACAAATTCCACACTGGATCAGAAGGAAAGTCCAAGTGCAGAGACAAGCACTGGACTGCATGCATTGGACCACACATGAGAGCTCAAGAAGACAATGTTGTTGGAATAGAAGACTGGGCACAGTGCTCAAGCCTCTGGTACTTTGGCACTAGAAATAGAGTAGAACACCCATTGCACAAACAGGTCTGGACCAAGATATGTTGCAGCTGAGGCAAACTAAGAATTAGATATGTGCTTCTGATGCTGTCCTTCCAATATTAATGCAACCTTTTCTTACTGAGGGAGGAGAACTGGCACCAGGTTGATTTTTGTCATTTCTACTGTCTACTTGGCTAAAGTAGGACTGATTTGTAAGTTGATGGTTACAGAAATGTCACACGTGTAGATCTGAGTTAAATAGTACCATATTTCTGATTTCCATTGGAAATGGTATAACCTTTACAGATTGGTGCTCAGAGCAATTATGCGCTTAGTCTGTCTTTTACCTTGGCTCTGAGCCTGAAGGATCCCAGAATACGAGTGTCTGCTAATTGTCCTGGTGTGAATGGCCAAGGGCTGGTGTGTGTGTATGTGTATGTGCATACAAATAAAAGTGTATCTGTGTGTGATTGTTTGTATGTATGTGTGCATGTGTGTGTGTGTATGGGCATGCATGTGTCCCTCCTCCTGAACAAGGTGGATTCTACCAGGGTTAGAAATATGTCAGTAGTATTGAATCATCTAAATTTTATCACTTGCGAGTTTAGAACTCACCACTTTTTATATAGCCTTTTCCCTTTTTCTTCAAACCCCAGAGCTTGGATTCAGGAGTCTGCAAGCATGGAGTCCACCCAAAGATGGGCACAATAAAGGATAAACATGGTAGAGACCGAGTAGATGCTGAAGAGAATAAAGGATAAACATGGTAGAGACCGAGTAGATGCTGAAGAGATCAAGAAGAGATGGAAAGAATACACGGAAGAACTGTATAAAAAAGATCTTAATGAACCAGATCAGTACAATGGTGTGGTTAGTCACCCAAAACCAGACATTCTGGAGTGCTAAGCCAAGTGGGCCTTAAGAAGCACTGCTGTTAATAAAGCTAGTGGATGCGATGGAATTCCAAAAGAACTATTCAAATCTCTAAAGGAGGATGCCATCAAAATGTTGCATTCATTATGTCAACAAATCTGGAAGACCCAGCCGTGGCCACAGGACTGGAAAAGGTCAATCCTCAACCCAATTCCCAAGAAAGGTGGTACTAAAGAATGTTCTAACCATCAGACAATTGCACTCATTTCCCATGCTAGTAAGGTCATGCTTAAAATGTTAAATACTAGGCTTCAGAATTAGGTGAATCAAGAACTTCCAGATGTCCACGCTGGGTTTAGAAAAAGAAGAGGAACTAGAGATCAAATTGCCAACAGTTGCTGGAGTATAGAGAATGCAAGGGAATTTCAGCAAATCAGCTATCTCTGTTTCATTGACTACACGAAAGCCTTTGACTGTATAGATCATGACAAACTGTGGAAAGCTCTTAGAGAGATGGGAATACCAGACCATCTTACCTGTCTCTTGAGAAACCTGTATGCAGGTCAAGATGCAACAGTTAAAACCCTGTATGGAACAACTGATTGGTTTAAGATTGAGAAAGGACTATGACAGGGCTGTCTGCTGTCACTTTTCTAACCTATATGCAGAGCACATCAGGAGAAATGCCAGGCTGGATGAGTTGCAAGTCTGAATCAAGATAGGCAGGAGAAACATCAACAGCCTCAGATATGCAGATGATATCACTCTAATGGCAGAAAGCAAAGAGGAACTAAAGAGCCTCTTGATGAGGGTGAGGGAGGAGAGTGAAAGAGCAGGCTTAAAACTAAATATTCAAAACACTAAGGTCATGCCTTCCAGAGGATTACTGCATGGCCAATAGAGGGGGAAAAGGTGGAAGTAGTGACAGATTTCCTCTTCTTGGGCTCCAAAATCACTGCAGATAGTGACTGTAGCCATGAAGTCAGAAGACAGTTGTTTCTTGGCAGGAAAGCAATGACAAACCTAGACAGTGTGTTGAAAAGCAGAGAGATTACTCTGCCAACAGAGGTCCATATAGTCAAGGCTATGGTTTTCCCAGTCATCATGTATGGTTGTGAGATCGGAACACCAAAGAATTAATGCCTTCGAACTGTGGTACTGGAGAAGACTCCTGAAAGTCCCTTGGACCACAAGGGGTCGAACTAGTCAATTTTTTTCTTTTTTACTTTACAATATTGTATTGGTTTTGCCATACATCAACATGAATCCGCCACGGGTGTACACGTGTTTCCCATCCTGAATCCCCTCCCACCTCCTTCCCCATACCATCCCTCTGGGTCATCCCAGTGCACCAGCCCCGAGCATCCTGTATCATGCATCGAACCTGGACTGGCGATTCATTTCACATATGATATTATACATGTTTCAATGCCATTCTCCCAAATCATCCCAACCTCGCACTCTCCCGCAGAGTCCAAAAGACTGTTCTATACATCTGTGTCTCTTTTGCTGTCTCGCATACAGGGTTATCATTACCATCTTTCTAAATTCCATATATATGTGTTGGTATACTATATCCTAACCAGTCAATCTTAAGGGAGATTAAGCTTGAATATTCACTGGAAGGATTGATGCTGAAGCTGAAGCTCCAGTATTTTGGTCATCTGATGCAAACAGAAAACACATTGGAAAAGTCCCTGATGCTGGGAAAGATCGAGGACAGGAGAAGAGGGTGTCAGAGGATGAGATGGCTGAACGGCATCACTGATGCAATGAACATGAACTTGGGCAAACTCCTGAAGATGATGAGGGACAGGGAGGCCTGGCGTGCTGCAGTCCATGGGGTCACAAAGAGTGGGATATGACTGGGCAACTGAACTACAAACATGGTAAAGCCATGCCTGTGATCCTTAAAGGCTGTAAGACCCCGGGCACATTCTCAACCCCATTAAGTGGTAGTTTCCTGAGCTTTAAAATGGGGATAATAATATTTCGCTCCTAAGATGGCTGTGAAGAAAAAACAGCATACTGAAAATATTGAATGTGATTCCTGGATCATCATAAGCACTAAGTAGAAGCTCTTATGGTTAGAATTGTGGGTACTAAACAAGGGCTACAAACATCTAGATACCACCCAAACTAGGGTTTATACTCATTTCCCAACATTACAGCGTGCCTTATAAATAGTTAAAATACTAAACAAACTATAGATACAACTAAATCAACCCACTTAAAATGGTTCATCACTTGCCACTTTACAAGGTACTCTAAAGCTAGTCAATTCTCTTCTAGACAAACAGATGGCTTTTCCTCATCTTAATATACGTAGAATGATTTTGTGAACACAAGCTGATCTGTCTTAAAAATCTAAGCATTCTTTTATCTCTACATAAATTAGTAATTCAAAACAAAATTTTTAAAGAACAAACTTCCATTTTGCTAAAAACGAGAGTCCATTAATGGATGCCTTTAAACTTAGCAAGCTCTCCAGCCATCTTATCGGTGGGTTTTTGTTGTCTCCCTCAAATGCACACTGATGGCCAGGCCTCAGCAGCATCAGATGGAATGAGATGCAGCTAGCCAACAGTCCAGGACCACCTTCTTCCTGGGCTATATTTTAACACTTCTATGCTGCTGCTGCTAAGTCACTTCAGTCCTGTCGGACTCTGTGCGACCCCATAGACAGCAGCCCACCAGGCTCCCCCGTCCCTGGGATTCTCCAGGCAAGAACACTGGGGTGGGTTGCCACTTCCTTCTCCAATGCAGGAAAGTGAAAAATGAAAGTGAAGTCGCTCAGTCATGTCCGACTCTTAGCAACCCCATGGATTGCAGCCTAGCAGGCTCCTCCACCCATGGGATTTTCCAGGCAAGAGTACTGGAGTGGGGTGCCATTGCCTTCTCCATAACACTGCTATAGTGGACATTTAACCCATTAATTAATGATGAAAAAGGAAGGGATAAGAGTGCTATATTCTGACATCAATAGTTTCAAAGAGCCTAATGAGACTGTTTGGAAGGCATACTAGGATGCCTTCCAAAATTGATTAGCTCTACCATTGATGGGAGTAACTGAAGAAAACATTCAGCACAGTTTGATTCAACAGTTCTTTTCTGAACTGCCCATGAATCCTGAAGCTGAAGTTCATCTGGAGTTTATTTATACCATGTTTACAGAGATCCTGAACCATGAAAAAGAGCAGCTCCTTATCACCGACTGCTCCATCTGTTCATCTATTCATCCATCACTCTATCCATCCATTCATCCATTACCCAGCTGCCCCACAAATACTTACTGAATGCTTTTCCTCTCATGGAGCTTACCAAGAATGATGAGATATAATATGGAGCTATTATTCTAGAAATAACAATACATAAAATAAATGAGGGGTGAAGGAATACAGTGCAGTACATGTGTGCAAATTTAAATAGGAGAGAAGGGATGGTCTCAGTAAGTAGGCAATATTTGGGCAACAACCTGAAGGAGGTGAGGAAATAAACCATGCATATGTCTGAAAGAAGAATGTTCCATATAGAGAAACAGCATGTGCAAAGCTGAGTGTGTACTTTGTGAGATGGAGAAATACCAAGGATGCCTAACATAGCACAATTCCACTGGTCTATGAGACCAGAAAGCCCTGGTATTTTCCCACACTATGTTATCCTGGGTTCCCTGGAAAACAGAGCCTGAAGAAAGGTTTAAATGCTAAAGCTTTCATGGGAGGTATAATCCATGGCAGCTAAAGTGAGGAGAAAAGAGGGAGATACAAATACAAGGTGAGGGGCTTCCCTGGTGGTCCAGTGGCTAAGACTCCACACTCCCAAAGCAGGGGGCCTGGGTTCAGCCCCTGGTCTGGGAACTAGATCCTACATGCTGCAAAGAAGAGTTCACACGCCACAACTAAAGATCCCACGAGCCACAACGAAGATTCCGAGCAGCCAAATAAATGAATCAATATTCAAATATAAGATGATGTCCTGTGATACTGGTCACTGTTTCCCAACAAACTTTCCATCAAACACTATGAGAGAAACCACTGATTCTCTCAGGTGTCTCCACCTGGTACCAAGATGAAAAGAAAGAACTGTGCCCCATTATAGCCCATCAGAGAGGGAACGCATAGGGAACTTAGCTGCTGACTCTCTGCTGTCTCCTGTCTCTACACTGATCAGAGTTTGTCCCATCGACATTAACTTCCTTGCACTTCTACAAAGAAAATCATAAGACCTGTGCACTTTATTCTGTGTAAAAATAAAGATAAATTTCTCTTGAATACTAACAAACGACAAATAGTCTGTTGCTTCAGCCTAGGTCCCAAAGAGAAGATGATGTGTCGCAGGACTAGTGAAATAAACCTTTGTTGATATACGCCACTGAAATTTTAGAGTCAATTTTTGTTGCAGCATAACCTAGCATATCCTGATTGACACAAGGATTCACTGCCCCATTAGCACATTAATGACATGAGGTTTTCAGTAAAGACATCTACTTAATGTTATTTAATCCAGTATTCTCAAACTGTTTTGATTAGTGAATATTCTTTCCACAGAGCACCTTAATATAATGGAAGTAGTTTGACAAAACACCATCTGTATAATCTTCTGCAAGGACAGTGGGCAACACACCCTACTGTGCAATAATTAAAATATTCCCAGATCTTGGCAGTTTGGGTATGAATGATGTCACATTTTTATGCCCAAACTGGACTTCCCGGGTGACGTGGTGGAAAAGAATCCATCTGCCAATGCAGGTACACTGGTTCAATCCCTCCCTGTCCATATGCCCTGGAGCAACTAAGTCAGTGAACCACAACTACTCAGCCCAAGTGCCCTAGAGCCAGTGCTCTGCAAGAGAAGCCACTGCAATGAGAAGCCCCAGTTCTCCCCAACTAGAGAAAGCCCCTGAGCAGCAACAAAAATCCAGCACAACAAAATATTAACTAAATAAAATTTACAAAACACACATTTATGCCCAAATTAAGGATTCCTAGCCCCAAACTACTGTTCTGCTGCATCCCACAGGCCAGCAAGGCCTCACTTGCCCAGTTTCACGACCAAAGAAAGGGCCCTAAGTCAGCGACAGAGACGAAGACATCATGGTTTACCTGATGGAGGACCCTGCCTGTCTCCAGCAAGGTCCTGGAACAACATCCCACCGTGTGCAACGCTGGAGCAAGCAGGCAGGACGGACACGTTGGCAGGATTCACTGCTGGTGGCTGGGGGAAACCAGGATTACCAATTGTATGGGAATTGACCTCAGGTGATCCCTGCCAGGCAGATGCCCTGGAGAAGGAAATGGCTACGCTCGTCTGGAGAATGCCTAGCAGGCTACAGTCAAAGACTGGGACATGGCTGAACATGCATGCGTGCAGTAATGCAGGCACCCACGCACACAGGGGCCCATGCACGCACGCGCTCAGGCACCTGCTTAAGCACGCAGGCAGCCAAGCACGCAGCCATGCACCCACACACGCAAGCACATAGGTACCCACGCACCCATGCACGCAATCAGGCACTCGCACACGCTCGCGGACGACCTTGCAAGTACGCATGCGCACAACACATGCGCACACAAGCGCCCACGCATCATCACATAAGAACCCATACTCGTGGCACCCAAGTCTACCGTTGCGTGGCAACGGCTGATCGCGGAAAGCAGTTGAGGGGCCGACTCCTCATCAGCCGTTTGCTAAGCTATAGGTAGCTGGGCCGTGGGGCAAGGAGGTGGGAAGGTTTGTCCTGTGAGTAGGGTGTAGGTGGAGTAGGCACTAGTCAGACCGGGGAGAGACAGAGAGCAAGAACACAGCCATTTTGAGTGGCTTGCTCTTCCAACTGCCACTAGAAATTCCTCGGTGCCCCTGGGACTTCACAGGGCAAGTATCTTACAGGTAGTTAGGAAAACGCTTGTCCATGTTCTTCTGAGCTGTGTTTGTTTTCACGTACCTATTGGTACTTCGTGGTTGCAAGGTAGGCACCTATTTCTCTTTCTCTTCTATGACTTACCATTCTCCAGCACTCACTTTAAGGTCCTATAGCCCCAGTGCTATGTGATGGTCTCAGAAAGAGTAGGTCTGGGGAGCATAACCCTTCTTGCCCTTTTTTACTTTATCTTGAGAAATTTTCTTTTCATGCTGTATCTCCTCTGCAAAATAATCACCTGACCCCTTCTTGGGCCCAACATGTCAGAACCTCTGATGAACAGAGCACCTTCAGCCATTAGGCACTGACCCCTCCCTCTAGGGGGCCCCAGAACTCTCATCAGATGAGGCACAGGGCAGACACCAGGTTAAGAATTTGTCTTCCGTCACCCCTCTATCCAGAGATCTTTCCTCTTTTGCCTCTCAGATGAAAGGGACCCTAAATCAACTCAGGTAAGGCCAGGACGGGCTTCCCTTATGGCTCAGTGGTAAAGAACCTGCCTGCCAATGCAGGAGATGTGAGAGACACAGGTTCAATCCCTGGCTTGGAAAGATCTCCTGGAGAAGGAAATGGTAACCCACTCCAGTATTCTTGCCTGGGAAATTCCATAGGCAGAGGAGCATGGCCGGCTACAGTCCATGGGGTCTCAGAGTCGGACACTTCTGCTCTTCCCTTCCTCCCTCATCACTTCTCACCAGAAGTCTTTCTTTCTCACAAGGGCTTAGTGGGACTAAGGGTAAATCCAGCATGGCTTCTGTGGTGGGAGGGGTGATGAGGAGAGGAAGGGGGGAATAAATCTGATCCTGAAAATAGACTGAAATTTAAAATGCAACTGGAAATAAGACCTGGAGCAAATTCACTAAATGATTGATGAGTAAACTTAGTAACTAAGTCAACCTACTTTCTTTGCATACAACTTTCCCCCTGAGAATAATCAGCAGAATTCTAAGAAAAGTATTTGCCAAAGTTATCTTATATTTAGTTATCCATAATTCTGTGCAGTGCACAGAGGAAGAAAAAGAAAACCTAGTAAGATGGCCAGGTTCAAGTCTTGCCTGATAATAGAGGTGAATTTTGTGGCTGTTTTAATTATAATTTTTGAGCTAGAAATCAATAGTTCTTCCCTGTAGAACTTACCAGAAAGAACTTGGCTGACAGAATCTATAGTGATGAAAGGTTTTTGTAGGCATACTTTTTAGGCAAAAAGAAAGTGGCACTTTCACTGGTAAAGCATTGCCTTTGTGACAGTTAATGAAGTCTTTCTCTCCAAGGCAGAAGTGGGATAAACAGGCCATGGTGGATTGGGCTCTACCCCTCAAATATAAAGGGGTGGCTGATGAGTTGCTTACACACGTGAGCAGGAGTAGTGAGAATTCCTACTGTGAGCTGGTCCACCTGCTTCCAGTGAGGACTCTCTCCTCAGAGGGGATTGCCCTTAGGCAGAGTGTCATGTGGAGTCAGTGACTTCTTAGCGCAGACCTCAGTTTCCTCATTCTTAAAGATTTTTACAAAAGAAAGCTATTTCCACACCCTCGTGAGTTCTCCAGGAGATGCAAACGGAGTGAGCCAGGGACCCTTTGTTTTGATACCTCCTACCAACCATAGCTTCACACAACTCTCATTAGTTACCCTGCCTTTGAACTCCTGTCTGGAGGCAGGCACACTGAACCCGTTCCAGATACCTGACCCAGTTGATCATTTCCTCTTATTGTTAGTAAATCATCAGGTTGGCATTTGTGATAAAAAGCAGGAAAGTGGGGGAAGAACTAGAGATAGTAGAAACTTACTCTTTAATTGCCTGGAATGACTGCTTTCCTTAAATATGCATTGTTTATTTGAAAATATTCAATGAAATCTCCTAGGTAATATTTGATCACAGGTAAAGCATCTGCCTGCAATGCGGGAGACCTGGGTTCGATTCCTGGGTTGGGAAGATCCCCTGGAGAAGGAAATGGCAATCCACTCCAGCACTCTTGCCTGGAAAATCCCATGGACTGAGGAGCTTGGTGCAGGCTACTATCCATGGGGTCGCAAAGAGTCGGGCACAACTGAGCGACTTCACTTTCACTTTCAGTACCCTTGCAAATTTTTTATTGATAAACAGTGTACATACAGAAAAGTGCATGTAACCTAAATGTAATGCTCACTGAACTTTCAGAACTTGAAACATGCTGTGGCCAATATCCACATCAATAGAGAGGACTTGGGATTTCCCTAGCAGTCCAGTGGTTAGGACTCCGTGTTTCTACTGCAGGGGGCATGGTTTCAATCCCTGGTCTGGGAACTAGATCCCACAAGCCACATAGCACAAATAAGTAAATAAATCTTTACCCACAACCCCAGAAGCCCCCTCCCCCAAATACTCATTCCAGACACAGCTTCTCCCCCTTGGGGTAACCAATAGCCTGACCCCCTAATAGCAGAGATTCCTTTTGCCTGCCTCTGTACTCTATACAGTAGAAACTTATAGCCTGTTCTCTTTTTTCTTGACTTCTCTGAGTCCGCATTCTGTTTGTGAGAGCCTTCCTTATTACTCTGTGTAGTGATACATTGTTTCTTCTCATTGCTGCACAGCAATATAAATACACTAGAATGTGTTTATCTGCTTTCCTGTTGATGGACCTTTGGGTAGTTTCCAGTTCAGTGCTGTTACAAACACCCAAATTCATGTCCTTTTATCAACACACTTATGCACTGCTTTGGGATATGTACCCAGGAATTACTGGGTCATAGGGTAAGCAGGTGTTCAGCTTTAGTAGGTATCAACTGTTAGCAAACAGTTTCTTTGTGGTTGTACCAGTTTGCACTTCCACTAGCAGTGATGAGACTACTGGTTGCTCTACAGCCTCTCCTAAAATGTACTCAGATCACTTCCCTACCTACTAAGGGATGTGGTATCGCTGCTGTTGCTGCTGCTGCTGCTGCTAAGTCCCTTCAAGACACGGAAGCCCACTTGGCTCCCCCGTCCCTGGGATTCTCCAGGCAAGAACACTGGAGTGGGTTGCCATTTCTTTCTCCAATGCATGAAAGTGAAAAGTGAAACTAAAGTCGTTCAGTCGTGTCCTACTCTTAGCAACCCCATGGACTGCAGCCTACCAGGCTCGTCCGTCCATGGGATTTTCCAGGCAAGAATACTGGAGTGGGGTGCCATTGCCTTCTCCGTGGTATTTCTAGTGGCTCAAAATCCAGATTCTGGAACTAGACTTTCTGGGTTCAAATTCCTGCTTCATCCTTTATTAGGTGTGTGACCTTAGACACCTTACTTAATTTTTCTGTGCCTCAGTTTTTTTCTTCTGTAAAATGAGGACAATAACTAGATCATCTACCTCATAGAGTTAAGGATTAAATGAGTTAATGCATGTAGAACACTAAGGATAGTGCCTGGCACATAGACAATACTCCATAAATCTTAGATACTACTTTCACTCAAATGCATCGAAAAAAAATCAGTTGCCACCAGTGCAGTAAGAGAGTTGCGTATCTTACTGTAAAAGAAATAGAAAGTTTCCCACATATCCTGGGAGGCAGTCAGATAAGTGCCACAAGGGGTCTCTGTATGCAGGAGCAAGATAGCATGCATGTCTCCATCTCGGGCTATGCCAGTCACAGGTAATCCTTGGGAACTTGTATGTGCAAATTAAACTAGAATGTCAGTGCTCCAAAATATTCTTAGGAGAGTATGAACCATGTATACAATCACTATAAATGACAATCTGGGCTTTATTTATTTGGCCCATGAAGCCACTGACATCTCTCCTCTTTAAGTTAGCAAATAACAGTTTTAGTGAATTCTTTACAAACTCTATAAACTTTTACAGTCTAGCCCTTGGAAAACTCCACTTTAGGAATTAACATACATGTGGATTTCATTAAATAACTATACATTCAGTAAATATTCCACGGAGGAAAGAGAAATGGTAAAGAATGATGATAGGAGAGTAGGTAGGAAGTTCAAAGACATGCAAAGCTGACACTCCAGTCTCCATGAGTGATTCATTGGCTGGAATTGGCTTTTAATGTTAAATATCAGCAAATCAGCAAATACATTTTCCGTGTCCATCTTGTAGCTTTTGTTGTTGTTGTTGAGTCGCTCCGTCGTGTCTCTTTGCAACCCCGTGGACTGCAGCCCACCAGGCTCCTCTGTCCATGGGATTGTCCAGCCAAGAATACTGGAGTGGGTTGCCATGCCCTCTTCCAGGGGATCTTCCCCACCCAGGGATGGAACCCACATCTCCTGCATTAGCAGGTGGATTCTTTACCACTGAGCCACCAGGGAAGCCCATCTTCTATTACAGCTTGCACTGTGTTTAGCTGCTCAGTTGTGTCCAGCTCTTTGCGACCCCATGGACTGTAGCCCTCCACGCTCCTCTGTCCACGGAATTCTCCAGGCAAGAATACTGTGGTGGGTTGCCACACTCTCCTCCAGGGGATCTTCTCAGCCCAGGGATTGAACCCAGGTCTCTCTGGCATCACAGGCAGATTCTTTACCATCTGAGCCACCAGTGTAGCTTGCTGCTGATAAGTCACTTCAGTCATGTCCAACTCTGTGAGAACCTAGACAGCAGCCCACCAGGCTCCACCATCCCTGGGATTCTCCAGGCAAGAACACTGGAGTGGGTTGCCATTTCCTTCTCCAATGCATGAAAGTGAAAAGTGAAAGTGAAGTCGCTCAGTCATGTCTGACCCTTCTCGACCCCATGGACTGCAGCCTACCAGGCTCCTCTGTCCATGGGATTTTCCAGGCAAGAGTACTGGAGTGGGTTGCCATTGCCTTCTCCACCAGTGTAGCTTAGTGGGTCACAACTCTGGCTGCCTATTAGACTCACCTGGGGGGACTTCCCTGGTGGTCCAATGGTTGGGACTCTAAGCTTCCACTGTAGACGGGGGTGGGTGAGTGACCAGTGTTTGTCCCCTGATCTGGGAACTAGTATCCCGCACATGACTCAGTGTGGTCAAAGAAAATAAAATTACCTGGAGAACTTTAAAAAATTCACATTTCCCCCACCAAAAAAAAATGCTCAGCTTCTCACCCAGAAATGTTGATTATGTTTGTTTGTCAGCAGGGCCCAGAATTTTTTTCTTTCTCAAGGTCTCCAAGTGGTTCTAATGGGCAGCCAGAGACGGGAAATATTTCCTTCTCAGTGTCACTGCAACAATCCTGGCGGTGCTTTCTGAATGGTTGTCTCTTGCAGTGGGGTCACAGGGAGGATCCTGAGTAGTTTCTGTGGAGTCTGTCTGGTTTAGTCAAGAAAAGTTCAAAACACTGGCTCAACTGGTTTTTATCTGGTACATTTTCTCTCTTACCTATAACCTCAGAATATTCCAGTCTATTTTAAGCCCTCCTGTGGTTTCTAAAGCACAATATTTTCCGAACTGAAGACTTACCATTTCAAATCTCATGGGCTATGATTCAATCCAGAGCAGAGCTAAACAGAACTTAAGTATCCCAATTAGGAATTGGATTGAAAAAAGACCCGGGAAAGTGCCCTTCATAAAAGAGTGAAATTATGCTTTATGTGGTGGTGTTGCTATCACCTGTGGTTTCAACTGCAGGAAAAATAGGAAAAAGCCATGGAACAATCATTGTATTGGGTCGGCCAAAAAGTTCATTCTGGTTTTTCCATGAAATGTCACCCAAAATGAAACCCAAATGAACTTTTCGGCCAATGCAATATTTGAACATGGGTACATGTGAATTTGAGTTTCTGGCTCAGCCACTTGTTAGCTATGAGTCCTTGCCTTCTCTGAGCAGATGTTTCATGAAAGATGGAAGCATTAGCAGATCTCAGAAGGAAATTTTGTAGATTTAAAGGAGCTAATGTTAGTGGTGCTTGGCAAAGAGTGAGTCCCAAGTAAATGGCTGTTACCCTCATGTGTTATTCCTCTAAAGCTATGATGCTTCTGCATAGCAAACACCCCACCCCTAAATCTTACTGGTTGACTAAGATACCACTGATGTTCTTGCTCATGTGTCTGTGTGTCACTTATGGCAGCTCTGCTTAAGGCTATGAATCAGACTGAGGTCTGTTCATATGTGTCTCATTTTGCAGTCAGCAGCTTCCTGGGGTATGCACTTCTTATGGCAGATGACAGAAATACAAGAATAACTTGGCAGAAATATGCAATGCCCTTTAATATCTCAGTGCAGAACTCATTATTGATCACTTGTGCCCATTTTCCCTTAGCCTGAGCAAGTCATATGGCGAATTTCAAGGGCAATGGGATGGAGAAGTGTAATCTACCTAGTGAAACTATGGCACAATACAGAGAATAGAAGGAAAAATTATGAACAAATAATACATTCTTCCACACTTCCCTTCTGCAGAGTGTCAACAGAGGAGAAATGAAGGGTGGGTAAGGAGGGAAGAAATAAGTAGTTGGATCCCTTAGGAACTCTACCTTGTGCCTCATTTGTAAGCACTTGTCTGGCCTCCTTTGTAGAACTGCTCCAGCATTCCTTTCAGGCACAGAAAAGCAATTCTGTGGGCGTGGCAGCCTTCTGGATCCTCCCCCACTCCAGGTATTTGTGATGAGGGACACATTTCTCAGTGACAGTCTAGAATTCACCAGAAGCCTTCTTAAATTCTGCTTGCAAGAACACCTCTAATTTTATTTAGGAAGACAAACAGAAGCAAGAGCTGGTGAAAATCAGCAAAAACAGACTATACTATATGCCAGTTGTCAAAATAACAAGATCTTTGTCTAAATTCAACCCCTTCTCTTTACCCTTTCAACAACTTTTTAATGTATGGGCGCTGTCTCTTATGATTTGCTCCAAATGACATCATCTCTTCTCCAGTATATAATAACGTGTCCCGACTCTTTTTGACCCCGTGGACTGAAGCCCACCAGACTCCTCTGTCCATGGGATTCTCCAGTCAGGAGTAATGGAGTGGGTTGCCATTTCCTTCTCCAGGGGATCTTCCTGACCCAGGGGCCAAACCTGGATCTCCAGCACTGCAGGCAGACCCTTTAACCTCTGAGTCACCAGGGAAGCGCAATATTTCTTTGATCCCCTTTTTTGGGTGGGGGGCGGGGGAGGCAAGAATACTGGAGTGGGTTGCCATTCCCTTCTCCAGGAGATCTTCCCGACCCAGGGATTGAACCCGGGTCTCCCGCATTGTAGGCAGACGCTTTACCGTCTGAACCACCAGGGAAGCCTTGAGTGTGCTATAGCTGAACATAAAATAGCCACATCTGTTCAGCTGCCTGGTGATTTTACTTGTAGTATCCAGCAAATTGAGCTATTACAGTGCTCCTGCAGTAAAAGCTCTCATTGTAACCTGATTCTATTTTATTTTACTGAGAATAAGTTTTGTGTTTGGTTCACAGCTATTCATAACTAAACTTTGAGTTTCTCCACCAGTCTTGATGCCTGTTTCAAAAACAAATACTGTGCCTTAAAATTGGCCTACACAGATATTTTCCTTAATTGAAGAGTGAAAGATTTTTACCCCAATTTATTCATTTTTGTTTCTATATTTTTTAATGTATCTGACATGTGTGATGTTATGAGTATATACACCATAACTCTCCCCACAATCCTCAGGCATGTCACATCTTCAGACTTCTACCAATGTGCTTGGCATATTTCCAGGCCAAGGTGAAATCTGAATTTGCATATTCAAGACTTCCCAGAAACTCTCAGCTACTCTGATGTCCTGACTTCTTTACCCCCACCTCTGTATCGCTCTGGGTATCATTGGGTCCATGAAGTTATCTGCATTTGATTAACTGAGTGGAAGCAGAGATAGGCCTCTGAAGGAGGATCTCAAATACATGAAGTTCATCTCTATTCTTTGTATTTCAGATGCATGGTATTTGTAAGTCACTTATTTCTAGTTGCACATCTGATAGAAGCTTTGCTTCCTCCATATACACAAACACATTGTCACATATTATATCGTGATGATAGAAATAATTGCAAAGGTAAAGTAAATGATGGCCGTGGTTACATTGTAAACAACTTAGAACAGGTCTTTGTTATGAGAGAATATGTAAGGAAAGGGTTTATTGAAGTATGAGAGAGAGTTGTATCGAAATCAGGGCTACCATTCCTAGTAAGAAGACCAGGTATGTATGCCCAAAGGCATAAGTGGTTTCAACGTATTCATACTGAGGATAATTTGGGGGCATAGGAATGAAAAAGCAGGATAGATGGTGAATCATACAAGTATCTTTGTAGAAAATGTCTCAGATCATCCTTTCGTTTGGTAAAATTAAATAATAGAAATCATTACACACATAAAGATGGAATTTGTCATGTGATATGAATGAGTAAAGTACTTAAAATTATCACAAAATGTTCTTTTCACCAGGCCATCAAGCTCTTTCCCTTGTTTTTTCACATTTTCTTTTGTGTCCTTCAGTAACTGGGTTTTGGACTGTACTTGATTTATATCCTGTTAGTATCATGTACAGAGAAGGCAATGGCACCCCACTCCAGTACTCTTGCCTGGAGAATCCCAGGGACGGAGGAGCCTGGTAGGCTGCAGTCCATGGGGTCATGAAGGGTCAGACACGACTGAGCAACTTCACTTTCACTTTTCACTTGCATGCATTGGAGAAGGAAATGGCAATCCACTCCAGTGTTTTAGCCTGGAGAATCCCGGGGATGGCAAAGCCTGGTGGGCTGCCACCTATGGGGTCGCACAGAGTCGGACAAGACTGAAGTGACTTAGCAGCAGTAGCATTCATTTTTGTAAAGGCCACTGCTTGAAGGACTCTGGACTTGTGTGTGCAATTGTGACTGCAATAAATAGGGCACAATTCCTAGCATATATGATAGACTCCAGATCAATATTTGTTGAATGAATGGAAAAAAATAGTGGCTTTAGACTGAATTATGGTGGCAAATTTGCACATGCACACACACACACACTCTTTTTTTTTTTACCATTATGGGGATGAACTGGAATACTTTAAGATGTAAAGCTTAGTTCTGGAGAAGGGAATGGCAACCCACTCCAATATTCTTGCCTGGAAAATGGAACGAGGAGCCTGGAGGGCTATAGTCCATGGGGTTGCAAAGAGTCGGACACAACTGAGTGACTGAGCACCTCACTAAACTGGGGGGAGGGGTGCAGAAAAAAGATAAAAACCTTAGTTCTAAATAGGGATGCCTCTAATGATATTTGATTATTATGAACCCCACCCCCACCCCCATCCCCCATAAGGTTCTCTGAATCTGAACTGGAACACCTTTCCCTGTCCTTGTAGTGAGCTGCAGACACTTGATCTCTCCAGTGGAGATTGCCAAACCTTTGCCGGCAGAAACCTGGTCTTATATCATCTTTGAAGTTCTCACTGCACCTAATTGAGGGCATACCCATAGAGAAGGTACTATTAGTATCCCCATTTTCAGATGAGGAAACTGAGGTTAAGCAACTGAAGTCATCTTAAGTTAAAGTCAGATAGTTAGTGGTGAAGACAGTGCTAGTATCTGATCCCTGGCAGTGTGATGCCTGAGGCTCCTCTGTCTAGAGTAATGTATCAGAAGGGTAGCTGCTACCCTTTTTTTCCCCCAAGAAAAGTAAGGTAAATAGTCAACTATGAAATTACAACTCAAAGAATAAGAGTAACTAAACAACTAAATATTCTAGACCTGCCAAGACATTGGAGTAACTTAGAAATTATTAAACTGTATTATTTCTGTCCTGGGTATTTACTCAAAAAGATCCTGGCAAATAAATGCAATTCAAGAGACAGATTCAGGGGAATCATTTGCTTTTCCCTCTCTGTAGACACTAGATCGTTCAAGTGACAAGGAACACCTAAAAGGGAACCTGTTGTATGAAATTAGTAGTATGGATCAAACAGAGTGTGGCCAGTCCTCTGGAACTGCCTGAAACTCTCCAGTGAGAAGCAAAGGGAATTTTTCTCTAGTATGGTGATCCTCTCACAGCTGATGCCCCATCCTCTCTCTTCCTTTCGGCCAGTTTGCTTCTTGAAGCTAGGCAGAACATCCTTAAAGAAATGGGCGTCCTCTGCCTCTCTACTTTCAATTATCAGTAGTTTGGGAAGCTTTGTGGAGTCTGTAGGACATGGGCCAATTAGGAGAGAAAGAGAGGGATGGGGGCAGTGGTGAGGGAAGAGACATACAGACGGAGACAGTGAGACATGGAGAGACACGAAATGACACTGAAAGTCCTTGAGAATGTACTGACTTTAGAAAGCCTTTTAAAAATCAATCACTAATTCAATATGATGAATTACCTTAAAGTAGCTTGTAGAGTGTTTCCTGAGAAGAATTGGAGGTCACTTCCAATGAAATAAATAAACCACAGCTAAAGTGCTGATGTTTTAAAGAGAAAAGGCAATTGCTAAAAATGCCCATCCAATTTCCATGACTTACTACACTCAGAAACAAGGACTACGTTTATTGATCTGAAGTGGTTCAAACAGTATTTTCTTTGTTCAAACCAATTTAGCTGGAGGAAAAGTCAAGAGTTTGCCTTGTGTGGGGGCGGTGGGGGGGGGGGGGACTGTGGAGAGAAAGAGATTCTTTACATAAAAACCTGTTGTTTTTCTATCCTAGGGCCACTCACTGAAGAAGAATAACTGGGTTTCTATTCAAGCAAAGCAATTTTTGCCCCTAATCACTATTGGTTTAGCTCTAGGCCCTTGAGACTCAAAGCAGGTTTGGAATTAGCAATATCAGTATAATCTGGGAATACATTAGAAAGGTAGACTCTCTGGCCCCACCCCAGTCCTAACTGAATCATAATCTAGTTAATCATAATCATAATCATGAAACGATTCATATGCACATTAATGTTTGAGAAGTACTAGTCTAGACAAACATGGTTATTTAAACATTTGATAGACAAAAGAGATGGTTAAATAAAGGAGGAAATACTATCTGATAAAAGCACTTTTGTCCAAAGATTTGTTGGTGTGTTGATAAACTTGCTCCTATCCACTTAAGCCAGGTTTGAAGTAAAAACTTAATAGGCCCATTCTGAAATGACTTTTACCAGCTCCAGCGTCCTCATGGTTGACTGAGCTCCCACAAATGGTTGCTGACTTTGTTTGTGTCCCCAGGTGAGCAGAAATGAGTGAACAAGCAGAAAAGAGCAGTTCCGTGCGAGAGAGACCTGCACGTCAAAGTTCTCCTGAGAAACCAAGTGAGAAGGAACTGAAGCAAAAGAAACGGTTGGATCGGCAGTTAAAACGGTTGTCATTTCAAAATCCCGGGCCTCAGGTAGCCAACTTTAATCCTGAAATAAGGCAGCAGATAAAGAAAGGGCAAATGGCAAAGAAGAATGAGTTTGTTTCTGTAAAACGCGAAGGCAACAAGTATGACAAAAAGGGCAGGCTCACCTTCAATGAGGCTGACCTGTGTGACTGCCTTGATGAAGACTGCCTGGGTTGCTTCTACCCGTGCCCCAAGTGTAACTCCACCAAGTGCGGGCCCATTTGCCGCTGCAACCGCCGCTGGGCCTACGACACCATAGTCAATGAGAATGGGGAGGTCATCAGCAAGATGCCATTCGACCTCTCCGAATAGGACCAGCCCTCTAGGCTGATCAATTTTCTCTGCTTTGCAGTTAAACCAGCCTCTTTCTCCTGGATGAATTTTAGGACTGGGGGAAGAAAGTTTTAAAAATATAGTTTAGACTAGTGTTCTCTGAAGCCATAGAACCCTGTGTAATGCACTGTCCTTTAACTTTCCTGCTGTGATGACTCAGATTCCTCCCCTGGTATCCAGCAACTCCATTGCTACTCTGCTCTCAGATTAAAAATCCCTTTCCTCTTTGCTGGTACCTTAGGAGATGGAGTTTTAGGATTTTTAGAATTCTGTAGCTGAGAGCTTGTCTTGACATAGAACATATGTTTATAATAGCTAGCTACCGTTAGGATCTTACACTTCATCAATTCTAAATCAGAATTGCTATTTGGATTGACTTGGCACTACATACTCATAGTCTCATTTTTTAGTGTTACTGTTTTAACAATACTAAAATGAAATTTGGTTAAAAAAAAAAAAAAAAAAAAACCTTTAATAGGCCACGTGGCCCAACATATGAGCACAAAAGCAGAGATTCAATTTAAGTGATATCCAAAATGCCAACTGGAAGCAGACTTCAAAGGACAAATTTTAATCTAATTGTTACATAGAAATGATTTAAAAGCATTTTTTTTTTTTTGGTGGCTAAGATTACCAGCCACACAGAACTGGCCAAGGTGGTACAAAATTCCTAAGGCCTAAGTTGCATTTGGTCTTGGAGGTACAGGATTTAAGGCAATTCAGCTAGAGTTTCGCTGACCTCAGTGAAGATACCATCTCAGAAGACTGATGTGGAACATCTGGGACAGGTTTGGCAGCTATTGTGCAAAACTGTTTTTAGGGAAAATCTCTATGAAAATGTTCACACCCACAGTGTCATCGGGAAAGTTTCTCTTCAGTCATCTTTGATACCGAGTTTTATTCAAATGGTCTGTAAGGAGAAAATTGCTTTTTCCACTTTTCCATGTTTACTTCTCATGAACATTTAATTGCTTCTTTTGAAGCTTTGGATTCAGCACAAAGAGACTTTCCATTGAGCACATTTGTGCAGGCACTGGCTGAGGCTGCAGACTGTGGGCTATAAATAGACGGAAGGCCCCTATCTCCATCCCACCAAATGGCTATGTATGTTTACCCACTAGAAAAAATTCACCTGAGACCACTTTTGCCTCTGACTAACTCACCCAATATCTCTGTGTGGCAAATTCATGAATAAAAAGCATTTAATTTTCTTTACTTTGATTTTTGTGTGTGTCAGAAAGTGTGTGTGTTTTGGACCCAAGAGAAAAAAAAAACTTTTCCACCCTTCCCTGAACCAAATACATGTTTTGTTGTTTGGCAAACACCAATCACTTTCCATCAGAAATTCCTGATAATAGTGATATTAGGTTGGCGCAAAAGTTTTGCCTCATCCGCCATATTCACCTGACTTCTTGGCAACCGCCCACCACTTCATCAAGCATCTTGACAACGTTTTGTGGGGGAAGGGCTTCCACAACCAGCAGGAGGCAGAAAATGCTTTCCAAGAATTTAATCAAATCCTGAAGCACAGATTTTTTAAAAATTATTCATTGATTTTTAAAATTTATTTTTTAATTGAAGAATAATTGCTTTACAGAATTTGTTGTTTTCTTTCAAACCTCAACATGAATCAGCCATAAGTATACATATGTCCCCTCCCTCTTGACCCTCCCTCTCATCTCCTTCCCAATCCCACCCCTCTAGGTTGGTACAGAGACCCTGTTTGAGATCCCTGAGATATACAGCAAACTCCCTTTGCCTATCTGTTTTACATATGGTAATGTAAGTTTCCATGTTACTCTCACCATATATCTCACCATCTCCTGCCTTCTCCCCATGTCCATGAGTCTGTTTCTCCATTGCTGCCCTGCAAAGAAATTCTGTGGTACCATCTTTCTAGATTCCGTATATATGCGTTAATATATGGTATTTATGTTTCTCTTTCTGACTGACTTCACTCTGTATAATAGGCTCTAGGTTCATCCACCTCATTGGAACTGACTCAGATGTGTTCCTTTTTATGGCTGAGTAATATTCCATTGTGTATATGTACCACAACTTCTTTATCCATTCATCTGTCGATGGACATCTAGGTTGCTTCCATGTCCTAGCTGTTGTAAATAGTGCTGCAGTGAACACTGAGGTACATGTGTCTTTTTCAATTTTGGTTTCCTCAGGGTATATACCTAGCAGTGCGATTATTGGGTTATATGGTGGTTTTATTGCTAGTTTTTTAAGGAATCTCCATACTGGCTTCCATAATGACTGTATCAACTTACATTCCCACCAACAGTGCAAGTGTTTATCCACACCCTCTCCTGTGTGTAGACATTTTGATGATGGCCATTCTGACCGGTGTGAGGTGATACTTCATTGTAGTTTGGATTTGCATTTCTCTCATAATGAGTAATATTGAGCATCTATTCATGTCTTTCTTAGCCATCTGTGTGTCTCCTTTGAAGAAATGTCTGTTTAGATCCTTTTCCCACTTTTTAATTGGGTTGTTTTTCAGGTATTGAGTTGTATGAGCTGCTTGTATATTTTGGAAATTAATCCTTTGTTAGTTGTTTTATTTGCTATTATTTTCTCCTGTTCTGAGGGTTGTCTTTTCACCTTTCTTATAGTTTCATTTGCTGTGCAAAAGCTTTTAAGTTTAATCAGGTCCCACTTGTTTACATTTGTTTGTATTTCCATTCCTCTAGGAGGTGGGTCATAGAGGATCTTGCTTTGATTTATGATATCGACTGTTCGGCCTGTGTTTTCCTCTAAGAGTTTTATAGTTCCTGGTCTTACATTCAGATCTTTAATACATTTTGAGTTTCTCTTTGTGTGTGGTGTTAAGAAGTTTTCTAATTTCATTCTTTTACATGTAGCTGTCCAGTTTTCCTATCACCACTTACTGAAGAGGTTGGCTTTGCCCCATTGTATATTCTTACCTCCTGTCTTGTTCCATTGGTCTATATTTCTGTTTTTGTGAAGCACAGATTTTTATGCTACAGGAACAAACAAACTTATTTCTCATTGGCAAAAATCCATTGATTGTAATGGTTTCTATTTTGATTCATAAAGATGTGTTTGAATCTAGTTATAATGATTTAAAATTTGTGGTCTGAAACCACAATTACATTTGCAGCAACCTCATACTTTGCTTGTTTTTACAGGTCATCTTAGACCAAGAGTTTAAATAAAATGGGCTATCAGAATTAGTAGTTTTTCTTTTTAATGCTCAAACTGGTCTATCTAGCTTTGCTGAATTGGTAAAGATGGGGTTGAGAAATACAAACTGAACTTGCATTCTAGTCAAAGAACAATCCTGTGCTTCAAAGATAGGAACCCATGGACTTCCGTGGCACTCCAGTGGTTAAGACTCTGTGCTTCCAGCACAGGGGATGTGGGTTCAATCCTTGGTCTGGGAACTAAGGTTCCGCATGCTGTGCAGCCAAAAAAAAATTTTTTTTTTTAATTTAAAAAAAGATGGGAACCAAAACTTTCTCAAAGCAATTCGTCTGAACCTACCTGGAATCTTTGCAGTGCAATAGTTGTTATCACTGTCCATTTACCTGCTGAAGTGCCCTTTGCATTTCAAAAGCAAAGAGGTAACCATGTTACCATGTTCACAAAACTACGAGAGAAAGGTTGATAAACAATTTATAACCACTTTCACAGCAAAGAACACATTTGTCTGAGCATTTGGAGGCTGCTATTTGCAGCCAGTTAACAATTCTCAAGGTGTGGTACGTAGCCCTCCAGGATGGTCCCCAGTGATCCTCTGATATTTTGTAATCCTTTTCCCTGAAGTGGTGGCTGAACTTAGTGACTTGGTTCTAATGAACAGAATAAGGCCCAAGTGATGGTGACTGGAGACTTGGTCATAAAGGGCAATGTGGCCTTTCTTTTGCATCATCATGATCATCTGCTCTAGAGCAGGCCAGCTGCCCTGTGTGAGCAGCCCTATGAGGAAGCCAACATGAGAAAGAATTGGCAACTCTGGCCAACAACCTCGTGAATATTTTTGGAAGTGGGTCTCCTTGCCTCATCAAGCTTTGAATGACTGTAGTCCTAGCTGACACCTCGATTGCAACCTTGTGAGAGACCCTGAGCCAGAAACACCCAGCCATGCTGCTTCCTGACTTTTTCGCTCGCAGAAACTGTGAGATAAATGATCATTGTTTTAAGATGCTGATGTCTGGAGTGATTTGCTATGCAGCAATGGCTAGCTAACACAGAGGGGTATTGTGCTTCTTCTAGATTTATGCCTTTATTTATTCAGTAGGTATTTATTGAGAAACTACCACATGCCAGGCATTGGGTTTATGGGATTCTCCAGACAAGAGTCTTGGAGTGGGTTGCCATTCCCTTCTCAAATGCAATGTGTATGTAGAGCTTAATCATCTACTGAACATCAGAAACATATTTAAGGGGCCCCTGGTTTCTGGGCACTATATACATAGCATACAGCAAAAAATTTTACCCTTGGAAAACTGGTGGTTATCTTTGGAAATACCATCTACCACCTAGGGTTACTACTGTATATTTGCTACTGATATATTAATGGCCCAACAAATATTTATAGACTGAATACTTCTCTGTGAATTGCGCTCACCTGTTGAAACTAGAGATGACACTACAAACCTCTGTCCCTACTGCTGCTAAGTCACTTCAGTCGTGTCTGACTCTGTGCGACCTCAAAGACAGCAGCCCACCAGGCTCCCCCATCCCGGGGATTCTCTAGGCAAGAACACTGGAGTGGGTTGCCATTTCCTTCTCCAATGCATGAAAGTGAAAACCGAAAGTGAACTCGATGAGTTGGGTCTGACTCTTCGCGACCCCATGGACTGCAGCCTACCAGGCTCTTCCATCCATGGGATTTTCCAGGCAAGAGTACTGGAGTGGGGTGCCATTGTCCCTACTATGTCCCCTCAAAATTTGTATATTGAAATCTAACTCCCAAGGTGATGGTAGTAGAAGGTGGGACCTTTGGGAGGTGATTAGGTCATTAGGGTAAAGCCCTAAGGAATGAGTCTCTTATAGAAGAGACCCAAGAGAGCTGCCTTACTTCTCTGAGGACCATTAGGCCAGTATAATCTTTCTAGCATGCCATATATGTATATACATATCAAATACCAGTCTTTTCAGCAATGAAAAAGTATCTCTAACATATTTATTAACATCTTCTGGCGATAGATTTAGATAATGACATTTGTAGTGCTTAAACTTCTCTGGAATGTGAGTTCAAATGCTAACTAACCACCTCTAAGGATTAATCTAAGCATTAATTAAGGATTAGCTTTAAGGAGTAAAGTTCATTCATACATGTTTACACATTTCCACCACACTGTTTATACCATACAGACAATATGTGGACATGGATTGTCTAAACCCTAACGTTCCGAGTACAAGCTGCCCCAGTCCTTGTCTTCCAGTGCTCCAGGGGCAGGCTCTGTCCCTGGATGCTGGGTGGGTGGATCAGTCCAATTCTGATTGGGAAGCTCACTTGTTGGCATATGAAACTGAAAAAAACTGAAAGTCACACAGTTGTGTCCCGACTCTTTGCAATTCCATGGACTGCAGCCTGTCCTTGTCTATCCATGAAATTCTCCAGGCAAGAGTATTGGAGTGGGTTGCCATTTCTTTCTCCCAGGGATCTTCCCAAGCCGGGGATCCAACCCAGGTCTCCTGCATTGCAGGCAGATTCTTTACCAACTCAGCCACTATGTTCTCCAGTATCAGCTCTATCAAGGGTGAAGTTAACATTTTTCTCTCTACCTGCCAACTTCCTTTGTTTTATCTTTGTAAGTTATTCACATTTCAGGTTGGCCAGAGTTATCTATTGGGTACTTTCAAACACCCCAGCTGCAAACTGGCATGCTCCTGGCCCTTCTGAGAGGTCTGCCAAGAATCCTCCTGACAGACCTTGGAACTCTTGCCTGTTGACCTTCTCCCACTTACACCATGCTTCAAAGCAGGCATTGACTCCACATCTCTGTATCCCCAGCATCTAACACACAACCTGGTACATGGTAGGTGCTCAGTGAATGTTTGTTTAATGATGAGTCATTGATAGCACAACATGCTTTTTGAGGGGCTTTTTAGGAGTGTTGGTCAATAGCTCATTAAAAACCTGCTTGAAATGACTGAGATAAGCAACCTTAGATGACTCGCACAAACGCAAAGAATTTCCTAGAAACAATGTCTCTTTTATCTTTTACCATATGTCGCTGCTTTTGTCTTTTCCATTACTCATTAAAAATAGCAACTACCCTTTGCTGTCCACCTGAAACTATCACAACATTGTTAACTGGCTATACTCCAATACAAAATAAAGTGTGATTTAAAAAAAAAAAAGTGGAAAAAATAGAACTAAAAAAAAGAAAGTAGCAACTATAGAATTCTCTGGTGGTACAGTGGTTAAGACTCAGGAACATGTGTTCATATATGTGTACGTGTAAACATATATATATATATATATATGGGCTTCCCTGATGGCCCAGACAGTAGATTCTGCCTTGAAAACATATTCATTTCATTTAATGCTAGTTTATCCAGAGGCTAATCTAACAAATTAATTGATTACCTATGTTTTGAGGTCATTTTATGGCCTACTGCGAGTTCTATTAAATAAAAAAGAAACAACAAAGTCCTACTGTATAGCACAGGGAACTGTATTCAATATTTACCCTGTGTTAAACCATAATGGAAAAGAATATAGAAAAGAATGTCTATATGTATATAACTGAGTCACTTTATTGTAAAGCAGAGATTGGCACAACATTATAAATCAACTGCACTTCAACAAAAAAAAAATAAATATAAAATTTAAGTAAATAACAGAGGAAAAGCTCCATGGTAGGTACTGAATAAATGTTTACTGAGTTAAGTAATTATTATAAAATCTTTTAAAATGATGGCAATAGAGGTATGTTTTTTCAGTATTATATGTAAGTAGCTGATCATGCATAGTTCAGTGCAACCTCTAAAATCATTGGCCCACATTTTTTTCCTACCTGTGAATTTAATTTATCTGTGTTATTCGTCATTCTTAGCTAAAGCATAAATTCCTTTTTTAAGATACTAAGTTTGAGATACCAGAAGTTCCAAAATCTGACACCACTTAGTTGTGTGGCCTTGAATAAAGTGTTCTACTTCTCTGCACATTGATTTCAGTTTCCCCTACTGTCAAATGTAGATACTGGAGTGTGAAGTCAACCGTTTATTCAGTTATACCCAGGACCTAAACTAGGATGAGGCAAGTGAACTGCTCACCTTGGGAGAAAAATTTAAGGCAGGTTGGGTGGGGTTGCCAAAAAACCTCAATAATCAAGAAAAGTAATATTTCAATGCAGTATTTTAAAGAAATCAAAGTTAAGACAAAAGATGTATTATGACCAAAATATCAGCATTTTAAAGATGGGGTCACCATTGCTGATTTTTCCTTTGGCCTCTGACTCTAGTGTGGTTTAGCATGGCACTGTAACTGATCCGGATTTTTATTTTTCTTTCCTTCGTGTTTTTTTTTTTTTTTTTGCCGTGGTACACAGCTCGGGGGATCTTAGTTCCCTGACCAGGGGCCAAACTTGTGCCCCCTGGAAGTGGAAGGGTAGAGTCCTAACCACTGGATCACCAGGGGAGTCCCTGAGTTTTCAATAAACATTTCATTAAACCATCATTCATGGTATTGGCCTCTTAAATTTTGCACTGGGATTGAGTCCCGGTTCTGTTACATACATTTAATGAATGCCTGCCATTTACTGAGCACTGTTGGGACATAGCAGACCTTGCTTTCAAGGAGCTCACAACTTTATTAGGAAAAACAGGAGAGTCAGCAGAGAGTAAGTAGGACAATGGGAGACGTTTTGGGACAGAGTTAAGCAATGGAAGGAATGATATCAGATGAGCCCATGTGGACTACAGAACATAGCATTTCATCCCGAGGTGGTATGTATCACAGAGCGGTGATGAATGCAGGCTGGAGATGGAGGCCCTGGGGTCAAGCCCTACCTCTTCCAATTCTAACTGGCTGTGTAATCTTGTGCAGTGTATCCTTTTAACTTCCCTGCACTTCTGTTTCTTTCCTCATTAGTAAAAGTCAGAAGAATAATTACATCAACTTAAGAGGGTTGTGAGGGTGACTTGAGCTCAAATAGTGAGTCCTGAGAATAGAGCAGGAACTTAGGGAAAATTGTTAAATGTTACTTTTAATAAGAAAACACTCATTTTGAGCAAGGAGAAGCTCTATTAGATAAAATTAAACCCAGCTCTTTTCTAGGCAAGCTACTAAGAGTTGCAGTGATTTTTATCTTTCCCTGACTTGTCACTCTGTGTCCCAAACCACTTTCCCTTAGTTCCAGTTGAGCAGGAAAAGCTGTTTCATCTTTGGCAGTTCTTCCAAATTCAGTAGATTGTGACTGGTCATTTAGAAAGTTAATGAACAATTGATGGCTCATGTACAAATGTACAAAACCTCATCATTTTTTCTCCCAACCTTTGATATAAACAAGAGGACACCATAATGTTCCCCCTTAGAATGTACATGGAGTCTCTTATTCACCATGTTTTAGAGGGAGACTGATATGAGCCCTTGGAGTGGCTAGAAGCAACCTTCCAGTACTTTACAAAATCTTGTGAATAGGAGCACAGGGCTGAACTGGGAAGAGCACTTTTGCTTTTACTGGACTGAAGGAGTAGAAATTTTGCTTTTTCAGCTCAACAAGATTCCACCACCTTAGTTTGAATCAATTGGATATATGGAGAGGGTCTAAGAGGGTTATGGCACAAAGGGAAGAGGAACTAAAAAGGCTCTTGATGAAAGTGAAAAAGGAGAGTGAAAAAGTTGGCTTAAAGCTCAACATTCAGAAAAGGAAGATCATGGCATCTGGTCCCATCACTTCATGGGAAATAGATGGAGAAACAGTGGAAACAGTGTCAGACTTTATTTATTTGGGCTCCAAAATCACTGCAGATGGTGACTGCAGCCATGAAATTAAAAGACGCTTACTCCTTGGAAGGAAAGTTATGACCAACCTAGATAGCATATTCAAAAGCAGAGACATTACTTTGCCAACAAAGGTCTGTCTAATCAAGGCTATGGTTTTTCCAGTGGTCATGTATGGATGTGAGAGTTGGACTGTGAAGAAAGCTGAGCGCTGAAGAATTGATGCTTTTGAACTGTGGTGTTGGAGAAGACTCTTGAGAGTCCCTTGGACTGCAAGGAGATCCAACCAGTCCATTCTAAAGGAGATCAGCCCTGGGATTTCTTTGGAAGGAATGATGCTAAAGCTGAAACTCCAGTACTTTGGCCACCTCATGTGAAGAGTTGACTCATTAGAAAGACTCTGATGCGGGGAGGGATTGGATGCAGGAGGAAAATGGGAAGACAGGATGAAATGGCTGGATGGCATCACTGACTTGATGGACGTGAGCTTGAGTGAACTCCGGGAGTTGGTGATGGACAGGGAGGCCTGGCGTGCTTCAATTCATGGGGTCTCAAAGAGCTGGACACAACTGAGCGACTGAACTGAACGGAACTGAACTAAGAGGGTACCATATCTGCTCCCCTAATTTATTCCTGTAACTCTGTCAGCTCTGATGTTGTAAAAAAAAGAAAGAAAGAAAGAAAGAAAAGGCCCACTATTTATAAAGTACTCCTCAGTTTTGCAAATTGTCTCAAAATTTAAACATGGACTAAGTGATAGATGGTATTTATGAATTGTTCATTATTTTCTTAACTGTAATATTAGCACTGTGGTCATATGAGGAAAACAAAGGAAAACATTTTCCTTCCTCTGTCCTTCCTTTGAGAAGCATATTAAAGTACAAAGGACATAATATCTGAGATTTGCTTTACAGAAAACTTGAAACCCCTCAAAAAAGTTTGGGGGGTACCTGATCAAACAAGAATGTCAAGGCATTGGTTGTTGGATCTGAGTAGTTACTTGTAGTCTGGAGTAGTTACTTGTAGTCTCTGCTTTTACGTAATTTGGAAATTTTCCCAACAACAAAACAGGTTTTGGGAAGTTCCCTAGTAGTCCAGTGGTTCAGACTTTGCACCTCTATTGCAGAGGTTTCAGGTTTGTTCATTGGTTGGGAAACTAAGATCCCACAGGCCATGCAGGGAGTCCAGAAAGAAAAAAAAACATGATTTTCTATTTTTAGGCACTGTTTCTCAATCTTGCCTTGGCACCCCCACCTGAGCAATAGGCTGGCATTATCCCTTCCCCAATCCTGTAAAGTGGTTTCTCTACCAGTGTGCAGGTGTGGATTGCAGGTGCAGTTGAAATAGAGACCCTCTCAGCCCTTGGAGCAGTCATAGGACCTAAGGCAGAGGGTGGGGCTCTTGGAGCAGTCAGAATTTCTGCCCTGGTAGCCTGGGGCCATAAGTAGCCTCAACCTGATAATCACTGTCTTTGAGACAAGGGGTGAAAAAACACTGACTCAAGACTGTTCCTATTAAAAAGTAAATATTCCTTGGGAGGAGTTGACTCAGCAAGCTATCACCAACTCTTAACAAGTCAAATGCTTCAGCTATCAACTCTCCTAATCCTGACAGCTCAGTGACACCTCCCCTGGATAATGGGTGAGTTTTGGACTATGGCCAAGATTGGATGGGATAAGACCCTGGGAAAACCAGTGAGCTGGGCTCCGGAATGAAGTTGGCCTGAGGGGAAATGGGAAGGAAAGATGCTGAGCAGTTAGAGCCGGGTGGTGGTGGTATTGGGAAGAATTGTGGGCAGAGGTGTCCCAGGGAACCCCAGAAGGAAGAAGTCACATACTCTGATTCATCTCAGAACAGAGCTCCTTCTAGGCTACTTCATAGCAGTGTCATGTAATAGTTCCACATGGAGAAGTAGCTCACCAACAACTTCCCAGGTCTTTTACCCCCCCCCCCCAGTTTTATGTACACCTGAAATTTTACCAAGTCATTAAAGACCTGTGCTCAGGGGAATTCTTCAGTTCAGTTCAGTCATTCAGTTGTGTCCGACTCTTTGTGACACCATGGACTGCAGCACACCAGGCTTTCCTGTCCATCACCAACTCCTGGAGCTACTCAAACTCATGTCCATTGAGTCAGTGATGCCATCCAACCATCTCACCCACTGTTGTCCCCTTCTCCTACCACCTTCAATCTTTATCAGCATCAGGGTCTTTTCCAATGAATTAGTTCTTTGCATCAGATGGCCAAAGTATTGGAGCTTCAGCTTCAGCATCAGTCTTTCCAATTAATATTCAGGACTGATTTCCTTAGGATGGACTGCTTGGATCTCCTTGCAGTCCAAGGGACTCTCAACAGTCTTATCCAAAACCACAGTTCAAAAGCATCAATTCTTTGGTGCTCAGCTTTCTTTATGTCCCATTTCTCACATCCATACATGACTACTGGAAAAACCATAGCTTTGACTAGACAGACCTTTGTTGGCAAACTAATGTCTCTGTTTTCAGGTTGCTGTGCAGGTTGGTCATAGCTTTTCTTCCAAGGAGCAAGCATCTTTTAGTTTCATGGCGGCAGTCACCATCTGCAGTGATTCTGGAGCCCCCCAAAATAAAGTCTCTCAACAGTTTCCATTGTTTCCCCATCTATTTGCCATGAAGTGATGGAACTTGATGCCATCATCTTAGTTTCCTGAATTGAGTTTTAAGCCAGCTTTTTCACTCTCCTCTTTCACTTTCAAGAAGAGGCTCTTTAGTTCTTCTTCGCTTTCTGCCATAAGGTTGGTGTCACCTGCATATCTCAGTCAAACTTCAAGTGAGTTTTTATCCTTTTGTTTTCATTTGGGTTCCCTCAGAAGTAGAAACTGAAACACTATTGTTGGGGGAGTAGGGGTGGGAATCACACTAGCCCTGGACTGATTTCCTTTCCTTTGGAGATTTTTTTTTTAATATAAGAAATGACTACACTTCCAGCTTATTTAAGGCCCAATTATTCTGGATTTTGATAACTTACAACCAAAGTTCAGTTCAGTTCAGTTCAGTCACTCAGTCCAACTCTTTGCAACCCCATGAACCACACCACACCAGGCCTCCCTGTCCATCACCAGCTCCTGGAGTCCACCCAAACCAAACTTTATCCCAACGAATTCAGAATCCTATCAAGACTGGGAAGATCTGCAGGATAAGTTCAACTCAAAGGCTACAGCAAACACTTTGAGGTGAGCCAGGGAAGCTAAGGTCTTTCCAAACCAAAGAGGCAGGAATGAAGTCAACAAAGATTCAGGGGCTGCAATGAGACGAAATGAGCCAACAGAATGTTGGGGAGAGAGCTGGAAGTCCCTTCTATACCTAGACTGTGGTGCTTAAAGGTAGAGAGTACAGAAAAGAGAAGATTAGAAGTTAGGATGGCTAAGACTTTGTGATCAATTAGGCATCAGGGGTGAGGAGAGGGAAGAGTGAGGGAAAGATGGTCCCAGGTCTGTGGCTTGGGAAACTGGATAGATGGTGCTGCTATTTTGAGCGAGGGCACTCAGGGGAGAGAGAGATTTAGAGAGACGATCAGATTTGGAGAGGTGAGTTTTGGACCCATTGGGGTTAAGGTGCTCATGGGAGATCCGAGTGGAGATATTTTTAAGCTGCTGGATGTGGACTCTACAAGGAGAGCAGGGCTAGAAATATTCATCTAGACCAGTCAGTCTATAGATGGGCTTCATGGCAAGGATATGTTGAGGATGGTGAGGAAATTGTGTGGGATGAGAAGACAACAGTTGGCTTGTTACCAGCACCTAAGCATAGGAAAAAAGGCCAAGCAACCTATGAAGAAGGAAGGGAATAAGTGGCAAGAGAAGAGGGCAGAAAAGGAGTGGGGTGGTGTATTCCAGTATCCAAGTGAAGGAGGAGTTTCAAGAAGGGTCATCAGCAATGTGAAATAACAAACAGAAATGTCTAATAAATGCTGTCAGTGCCAAGCCTGCATTTCCTCAGCTCTTACCAGTGTATGTAGCCAGGTTTCCAACTGCCAGAACCAGCATCTCTTTGATTCTGGTCTTTCTCTGGTTTCTAGAACCTGCTCTGTCCATCGACTTGGAGGGCTGGAAATACCAGGGAATTAAGGCATACCACTTCCCCTCAAATAGCCATCAGCTGATGGTTGCTGGAAGCTGGTGTACAACTATTTCAGCTACCTTGCCCCTTGAGCAATGTAACTCTGAGATTCAGATTCTACACTACTTCCCAGAGTTCCCTGGAAAAGGATTCAGTTCTGGTTGCACACCACACTGACTTGTTTAATAACACACTCTGTGTTGACTTTCTTCCCTTGCCTTCTCACTTCTTCACTCCTTTACCTGTATTTCCTGGGATCTCCTTGCAAACAAACCACTTACACTCGAATTCTTGCCTCAGGTTCTACTTTTAGGGAAACTCAGATTATCTAGAAAGATAAGGCCTGGGAACCATCTATGGGAACGGGTTTCTGATAGCTAGCTCGATTGGTGACTTGAGTGAGAAAGTTGGGAATGGAAGGAGAAAGTCTTCATTTCAGGGAGATAAATAAATAAGAGAGGAATGATGGAGAAGATACTTCAGAAGCAAAGTTATCAGGACTTACCCGGTGGTCCAGTGGTTAAGACTCTGCCTTCCAATGCAGGGAGGCTTTGGTTCAATTCCTGTTTGGGTAACTCGGGTCTTAAATACTGCAGACTGTGGCCAAAAATTAAAAAAAAAAAAAAAAAAAAAGGCAAAGTTACCAACTGAAGAGACAGAATGGTGACCTCACATTTCGGATCAATAGGATTTAATTCCTCTTGCTAATCGCACCCTAACTACTGTGAGGGCTCACATTTCTCCAACGATGCCCTGTCTTGGAGAAATGTGGTATTGCCTCTGGTGGAAGTTAATGGGCCTGCTCCCTCACCCTGATGTGGGCAGGTGACCTAGGCTAGACCATGGGACGCCCTCTCCCAAGTGTTTGAATCCTAAGTGATATAAGACTATGAAGACTAGTGAGGTCATTTATCACAGCACTCTGGTGCTAAACAGACTTTCCCAAACATTTTTGTCTCAAAAAACCTTGCAACTAATTAACTTTTGCTCCAGGTTGCCAGTGGCAGTTTGTGCGCCAAGAATCCTAATTAATAAAACAGGGCTAGAAAAAGGATTTCACAGAATGAGAATGATTTGTTTCTACTCATAATTTTTGCTTTTCTGAAAAATCTCTTTAATAATATAAAGCTTGTTTTATTGCACTTTTTGCATCTTTCTCTCCTGCACACCTCAGTTTTATTGAGCTATAATTGACCTGTAACCTTGCATGTGTTTAGGGCAGCAGTCCCCAACCTTTTTGGCACCAGGGACTGGTTTCATGGAAAAAAAATTTTCCATGGACCAGAGTCGGGGTGGGGAGATGGTTTCAGGATGATTCAAACACATACATTTATTGTGCACTTTATTTCTATTATTATTACATCAGTTCCACCTCATACCTTCAGGCATTAGATGCTGGGGATTGGGGACCCCGGATTAAGGTGTACAATGTGATTTTGTACATGTAGATATTGTAAAATGATTACCACAGTAAGGTTAGTTAACACACCTATCACCTCACATAGTTAACTTTTTTGTGTGTATGTTTGTTTGTGGTGAGAAACATTTAAGACTTACTCTTCTAGCAACTTTCTAGTATAGAATATAGTATTGTTAACCACAGTCAGTATGCTGTATGTCTCCCTATTTCTCCTCCTGCCACCCCTCTCCTAAAAGCTCCTGGCAACCACTATTCTGCTCTCTGTTTCTCTGCAGTCAGCTTTTTTGTTAGATTCTACATGTAAGATGACACAGTATTTGTCTTTATCTGACTTATTTCACTTAGCGTAGTGCTGTCAAGGTTGTCACAAATGGCAGGATTTCCTACTCTTTTATGGCTAGTTCCTGTGGTCATGTATGGATGTGAGAGTTGGACTGTGAAGAAGGCTGAGCACCGAAGAATTGATGCTTTGGAACTGTGGTGTTGGAGAAGACTCTTGAGAGTCCCTTGGACTGCAAGGAGATCCAACCAGTCAATTCTGAAGGAGATCAGCCCTGGGATTTCTTTGGAAGGAATGATGCTAAAGCTGAAACTCCAGTACTTTGGCCACCTCATGTGAAGAGTTGACTCATTGGAAAAGACTCTGATGCTGGGAGGGATTGGGGGCAGGAGGAGAAGGGGATGCCAGAGGATGAGATGACTGGATGGCATCACTGACTCAATGGACGTGAGTCTGGATGAACTCTGGGAGTTGGTGATGGACAGGGAGGCCTGGCCTGCTGTGATTCGTGGGGTCGCAAAGAGTCGGACACGACTGAGCGACTGATCTCATCTGATTGTGTATACCTGGAGAAGGCAATGGCACCCGACTCCAGTACTCTTGCCTGCAAAATTCCATGGATGGAGGAGCCTGGTGGGCTGCAGTCCATAGGGTCGCTAAGAATCGGACAAGACTGAGTGACTTCACTTTCACTTTTCACTTTCATGCATTGGAGAAGGAAATGGCAACCCACTGCAGTGTTCTTGCTGGGAGAATCCCAGGGACAGAGGAGCCTAGTGGGCTGCCGTCTATGGGGTCACAGAGTCGGACACGACTGAAGTGACTTAGCACCATTGTATATACCACATCTTCTGTCTCCATTTATCTGTTCATGGATACTTAGGTTATTTCCATCTCTGTTTGTTGTGAATTACAATGCTGCGGTGAACATGGGGGTGAACATATATCTTCAAGATAGTGATTTAATTTCCTTTGGATATATAAATCCAGAAGTGGGATTGCTGCATCATTCAGTTCAGTCACTCAGTTGTGTCCAACTCTTTGTGACCCCATGGATTGCAGCACTCCAGGCTCTCCTGTCCATCACCAATTCCTGAAGCTTGCTCAAACTCATGTCCATTGAGTGAGTGAGGCCATCCAACCATCTCATCCTCTGTTGTCCCCTTCTCCTCCTGCCTTCGATCTTTCCCAGCATCAGGGTCTTTTCCAATGAGTCAGTTCTTTGCATCAAGTGGCCAAAGTATTGGAGTTTCAGCTTCAGCATCAGTCCTTCCAATGAATATTCAGGACTGATTTCCTTTAGGATTGACTGGTTTGATCTCATAGGGTAGTTCTACTTTTAATTTTTTTGAGGAATCTGCATATTGTTTTCCATAGTGACTGAACCAATTTATATCTCTACCAACTGTGCACAAAGCTTACATTCTCTCTACATCCTTCCCAACACTGTTTTCTCATGTCTTTTTGATAATAACCATCCTGTGTGACATGATACCATATTGTGGTTTTGATTTGCATTTCCATGATGTTTAGTACATACTTTTCGTGTACCTGAGAGGCCATTTGTATATACTCTTTGGAAAAATGTCTATTCAGGGCCTTGGCCCATTTTAAAATTAGATTATTTTGGTTTTATGCTATTGAATGGCATGAGGTCTTTACATATTTTGGATATTAACCCCTTATCAGATATATGGTTTGCAAATGTTCTCTCGGTTCCTTAGGTTGCCTTTTCCTATTGTTGATTGTTTCCTCTGCTGTAGAGAAGCTTTGTAGTTCGATGTATTTAAAAAAATTTTTTTATTCAATGTTTCTTTTGCTTTTGTTGCTTATGCTTTTAGTGTTTTTTTTTTTTTCAATAGCTCACTCCTTTATTGTTGAATAGTATTCCTTTGTTTGGATGTATCAATTTTTTTTTTTTTACTTTACAATATTGTATTGGTTTTGCCATACATCAACATGCATCCACCACGAGTGTACACATGTTCGCCATCCTGAACCCCCCCTCCCACCTCCCTCCCCATACCATCCCTCTGGGTCATCCCAGTGCACCAGCCCCAAGCTTCCTGTATCCTGCATCAAACCTGGACTGGCAATTCATTTCTTATATGATATCCAAAAAGTTATTACCAAGACCCATGTCAAGGAGATTTTCCCCTGTTTTCTTCTAGGAGTTTTATGGTTTTGAAGAGGAAAAGTTAAACTTTTACATAACTGCCTTCTCCTTCTGCTTCTGTAACTTGGCTTGCCCCTTGCAAAGTCTAGATCATGTAGGTCACATAGTCTCAGAAAGTGGGGACTTGAAATACTAGGAACTAGAGTTTATCCTACTCACCTTTGTCTTGCTCTTTGCAATCGCTCAGCCCCTGCAAACCTGCTTAATCATGCCTGTCCAGGCGAGGCATCCCTCTCCCCATCTTGACTGCTATTCCTGAGAGTGAAACCCCTTAGTTTAAACCAGCCTATTAACAGCTAGTGTTGCCCACTACAGTCTGTCTATAAAAACTCTGTAATCCCTTTGTTTCAGGTGTTAACTCCTCTGGGCCCGCCGGCATAACAAACCTGAGTTCTCCAACTCTCCGAGCGTGGTGCTTGGTTTCTCGAGTACTGGTTTCTGCAACAGTTTCAAGTCTTATATTTAAGTCTTTAATCCATTTCAAGTTAATGTTTGTAAGTGGTATAAGATATGGGTACAGTTTCATTCTTTGGCATGTCAATGTTCAGTTTTCACAACATTTATTGAAGAACTACTCAGATGTTTTTTTTTTTTTTCCTGATAACCTGTGTTCAATGTGGAAAGTTAAGAAAGTACAGGAAAGTATTCTGAAGAAGGGTGGAAAAACACCTTATAATCCCATTGCTCAAAGGCAAATACTATTGATTTAGTTGAGATGGTACCATGTATGCAATTTAGTATACAGTTTATGGAATATGGCATACTTCTTTTTTAAAGGTTAACATAACATACATCATTTCTTTATTTCAATAACAACTTCTAAAATACAATTTTAATGAGTCAGAATGTTGTCTTATGGATATAACATACATTTCTAAAAATTTTCCACCATCATTTAATATTCTGTCTCTCTCAAAACTCTTATCATAAAAAATAATTTCTGGAGCAACTTCTTTCATAAATCTTGGCCTGGCAGTTCTGATTCTGTCTTCAGGCTTGATTCCCAGAAGTGGAGTTATTGTTTCAAAAGGAATGAACATTTTAAAAGCTCTGGAGAGATTGTGTCAGAATGTCCAGATAATAAATACCAATTTATATTTCCACCACTGATCTTCATGGGATATTTTTTTTTAATGGTTAATGTGACAGAGGCCAGCTATTTCATTTCTTCTTTCTTTGATTTGGATTGATTCAGGTTCCTTCCTTCTGAATTATCTTTGTACTAATATTTTTCTCAGGGATTTATATGAACTCTTTATTAAAACTATTAACCTGTTTCATTTCTGAAAACATGTTCCTGTTTCATTGTTTACCTTTTCAGCTGATTATGATACTTTTAGCTATTCAACCATTTACATTTTATACAGTTAACCTCAGGAAACATTTTTCTTATGAAAGTATCTTTGAGTTTTTCACTGTTTTAAGCTTGTAAAGCCTTCCCTCAGCCCAATTTTTAATAAACATTCATTTTAGATAGTATGTCTTGAATTTTCTGTTAAGTAATATTTCCCACATGCTGTCTTTTGCCCACTTAAAAAAATTAGTTCATTTTTTATTGAAGGATAATTGCTTTACAGAATTTTGCTGTTTTCTGTCAAACCTCAACATGAATCAGCCATAGGTATACATACATCCCTTCCGTTTTGAACCTCCCTCCCATCTCCCTCCCCATCCCACCCCTCTAGGTTGATACAGAGCCCCTGTTTGAGTTTCCTGAGCCATACAGCAAATCCCCGTTAGTTGTTGGTTTTTTCCCTTAAACAGGGATTAGAGTCCCCTCAAGGCCTAGACAGTAAAGAGTCCGTTTACAAAGTGGGAGAGCCAGGTTCGCTCCTGGGGAAGCATCTCCCGGAGAAGGGAATCGCCACCCACTGCAGTATTTTTGCCTGTAGAATTCCACGGACAGAGGTGCCTGGAGGGCTACAGTCCACGGGGGTCGCAAATAGTCTAAGCACGACTGAGTGGGTTCGGGACTCTTATTTCACTCGACAGTAGAGTGAACGTTCTCTGTGTCAAATGCAGCACCCATATATCATTATCTTTAGCCGTCAAGAAAAGCCTTATTCAAAAGAAATCAGACGCAAAGTGTCGAGGAGGAGAAAACATGGAGTCAGGGGCCTGGGAACAAGGGACGGGAAGCTGGCTTCATGGGAGCTGTGGCAGGGACTCAGCATTCATTTGCATAACCAGAAGGCACTGCACGCAATACAGTTTCCATTTACTATTTCAATTTATTGTAGATTTCTTTTAAATGTAGTATTTCGAAGAATGACCCTTCATCCACTTTCGTGAAAAGATCTGCAGACACTTGACCCAGACTTGCCCTTGTCATGCCTCACCCTCACTAAGTAGGAGTGAGCATTCCCTCGTCCATATGTGTACAGGCACAGTGGGGATATAGAAAGCCAACACCCTAATTTTTGGAGGTCTTTTGAGAGAAACAAGGCCAACATTGTTGTATGCAAAAACAGACCTTGAGGAGTGAATGTTCTGAGGCAGGGTTTATTCCTGGGGTTTCTATACTTAACAGTTTTCTGTGTGTTTATCGTTTGAAATCATGAGGTTAGGTTTCCGTCTTCTCAGGGGACACTCTCAGCCATGTCCAACTATTTTGTAACCCCGTGGACTGCAGCACTTCAGGTTTCTCCGTCTATCATCCACTCTCAGAGCTTACTCATACTCATGCCCTTCGAATCAATGGTGCAATCTAACCATCTCATTTTCTGTCGTCTCTTTCCTCCTCCAAACTTTAGTCCTTCCCAGCATCACAGTCTTTTCCAGTTAGTCCATTCTTTGCATCAGGTGGCCAAAGTATTGGAGTGTCAGTGTCAGCATCACTTCCTCCAATGAATATTCAGGACTGATATCCTTTAGGGTGCACTGGTTGGATCCCTTTGCTATCCAAGGGACTCTCAAGAGTCTTCTCCAAGACCATAGTCCAAACCCTGTGACTTTGGACTGTGATTTTTTCAATGATTTGGCCTTCAGCTTTCTTTATAGTCCAACTCTCACATCGGTACATGACTACTGGAAAAACCATAGCTATGACTGGATGGACCTTTGGTGGCAAAGGAATATCTCTCCTTTTTAATATGCTGTCTTGGTTGGTCCTAGATTTTCTGCCAAGTAGCAAGCCTCTTTTAATTTCATGGCTGAGGTCACTGTCCTCTGTGATCATTGTACTTAGTTTTAATATAAGTTTAATATTATATCTGTTACAAGTTTGTCAGCAAGGAAATTACCTCGAGTGAAGAAACTTCTAAACAAACGTAAATGAGATATGAGCCTTTACATAAACTCTGTTAAGAATAATGACGCTTTAGGAATGTCTGTCTGAAATAGTCTCTCCAGATTGGTGTAGCCAACCCAATGTCCAAGGAGCTGTGGCTGCATGGGCGCAGGAGGGCCTAGAGGAGCTATGCCATGTTGAAGGTCAGGAAGGGTGGCAGTGAGGAGCTACCCCTCATCCAAGGTAAGGAGCAATGGCTGTGCTTTGCTGGAGCAGCCATGAAGAGATACCCCACGCCCAAGGTAAGACAAACCCAAGTAAGACGGTAGGTGTTGCAAGAGGGCATCAAAGGGCAGACACACTGAAACCATACTCACAGAAAACTAGTCAATCTAATCACACTAGGACCACAGCCTTGTCTAACTCAATAAAACTAAGCCATGCCCGTGGGGCAACCCAAGATGGGCAGGTCATGGTGGAGAGATCTCACAGAATGTGGTCCACTGGAGAAGGGAATGGAAAACCACTTCAGTATTCTTGCCTTGAGAACCCCATGAACAGTATGAAAAGGCAAAATGGTAGGATACTGAAAGAGAAACTTCCCAGGTCAGTAGGAGCCCAATATGCTACTGGAGATCAGTGGAGAAGTAACTCCAGAAAGAATGAAGGGATGGAGCCAAAGCAAAAAGAATACCCAGCTGTGGATGTGACTGGTGATAGAAGCAAGGTCCAATGCTGTAAAGAGCAATATTGCATAGGAACCTGGAATGTCAGGTCCATGAATCAAGGCAAATTGGAAGTGGTCAAACAAGAGGTGGCAAGAGTGAATGTTGACATTCTAGCAATCAGCGAACTGAAATGGACTGGAATGGGTGAATTTAACTCAGATAACTATTATATCTACTGCTGCGGGCAGGAATCCCTCAGAAGAAATGGAGTAGCCATCATGGTCAACAAAAGAGTCCAAAATGCAGTACTCGGATGAAATCTCAAAAACGACAGAATGATCTCTGTTCGTTTCCAAGGCAAACCATTCAATATCACAGTAATCCAAGCCTATGCCCCAACCAGTAACACTGAAGAAGCTGAGGTTGAGCGGTTCTATGAAGACCTACAAGACCTTTAAGAACTAACACCAAAAAAAGATGTCCTTTTCATTATTCAGGACTGGAATGCCAAAGTAGGAAGTCAAGAAACACCTGGAGTAACAGGCAAATTTGGCCTTGGAATACGGAATGAAGCAGGGCAAAGTCTAATAGAGTTTTGCCAAGAAAATGCACTGGTCATTACAAACACCCTCTTCCAACAACACAAGAGAAGACTCTATACATGGACATCACCAGAGGGTCAAAACCAAAATCAGATTGATTATATTCTTTGCAGCCAAAGATGGAGAAGCTCTATACAGTCAGCAAAAACAAGACCAGGAGCTGACTGTGGCTCAGACCATGAACTCCTTATTGCCAAATTCAGACTTATGTTGAAGAAAGTAGGGAAAACCACTAGACCATTCAGGTATGACCTAAATCAAATCCCTTATGATTATACAGTGGAAGTGAGAAATAGATTTAAGGGCCTAGATCTGATAGATAGAGTGCCTGATGAACTATGGAATGAGGTTCATGACATTGTACAGGAGACAGGGATCAAGACCATCCCCATGGAAAAGAAATGCAAAAAAGCAAAATGGCTGTCTGGGGAGGCCTTACAAATAGCTGTGAAAAGAAGAGAAGGTAAAAGCAAAGGAGAAAACGAAAGATACAAACATCTGAATGCAGAGTTCCAAAGAATAGCAAGAAGAGATAAGAAAGCCTTCTTCAGCATTCAATGCAAAGAAATAGAGGAAAACAACAGAATGGGAAAGACTAGGGATCTCTTCAAGAAAATCAGAGATACCAAAGGAACATTTCATGCAAAGATGGGCTCGATAAAGGACATAAATGGATGGACATAACAGAAGCAGAAGATATTAAGAAGAGATGGCAATAATACACAGAAGAACTATACATAAAAGATCTTCACGACCCAGATAATCACGATGGTGTGATCAATGACCTAGAGCCAGACATCCTGGAATGTGAAGTCAAGTGGGCCTTAGAAAGCATCACTACGAACAAAGCTAGTGGAGGTGATAGAATTCCAGTTGAGCTATTCCAAATCCTGAAAGATGATGCTGTGAAAGTGCTGCACTCAATATGCCAGCAAATCTGGAAAACTCAGCAGTGGCCACAGGATTGGAAAAGGTCAGTTTTCATTCCAATCCCAAAGAAAGGCAATGCCAAAGAATGCTCAAACTACCGCACAATTGCACTCACCTCACATGCTAGTAAATAATGCTCAAAATTCTCCAAGCCAGGCTTCAGCAATATGTGAACTGTGAACTTCCTGATGTTCAAGCTGGCTTTAGAAAAGGCAGAGGAACCAGAGCTCAAACTGCCAACATCCACTGGATCATGGAAAAAGGAAGAGAGTTCCAGAAAAGCATCTATTTCTGCTTTATTGACCATGCCAAAGCCTTTGACTGTGTGGATCACAATAAACTGTGGAACATTCTTCAAGAGATGGGAATAGCAGACCACCTAACCTGCTGCTTGAGAAATTTGTATGCAGGTCAGGAAGCAACAGTTAGAACTAGTCATGGAACAACAGACTGGTTCCAAATAGGAAAAGGAGTGCATCAAGGTTGTATATTGTCACCCTGCTTATTTAACTTATATGCAGAGTATATCATGAGAAACCCTGGACTGGAAGAAGCACAAGCTGGAATCAAGATTGCCGAGAGAGATATCGATAACCTCAGATATGCAGGTGACACCACCGTTATGGCAGAAATGGAAGAGGAACTAAAAAGCCTCTTGATGAAAGTGAAAGTGAAAAAGTTGGCTTAAAGCTGAACATTCAGAAAATGAAGATCATGGCATCAGGGCCCACCACTTCATGGGAAATAGATGGGGAAACAGTGGAAACAGTGTCAGACTTTATTTTTCTGGGCTCCAAAATCACTGCAGATGGTGATTGTAGCCATGAAATTAAAAGACGTTTACTCCTTGGAAGGAAAGTTATGACCAACCTAGATAGCATATTCAAAAGCAGAGACATTACTTTGCCAACAAGGTTTTGTCTAGTCAATGCTATGGTTTTTCCTGTGGTCATGTATGGATGTGAGACTTGGACTGTGAAGGCTGAGCACCAAAGAATTGATGCTTTTGAACTATGGTGTTGGAGAAGACTCTTGAGAGTCCCTTGGACTGCAAGGAGATCCAACCAGTCCATTCTGAAGGAGATCAGCCCTGGGATTTCTTTGGAAGGAAAGATGCTAAAGCTGAAACTCCAGTACTTTGGCCACCTCATGCGAAGAGCTGACTCATTGGAAAAGACTCTGATACTGGGAGGGATTGTGGGCAGGAGGAGAAGGGGATGACAGAGTATGAGATGGCTGGATGGCATCACTGACTCGATGGACATGAGTCTGGGTGAACTCCAGGAGTTTTTGATGGACAGGGAGGCCTGGCGTGCTGCGATTCATTGGGTCCCAAAGAGTCGGACACAACTGAGCGACTGATCTGAACTTCTAAGTGTTGTTTGTGCTAAACTAAGTGTTGGAAGTCTATTAACTAGGTAATTCATTTTCCAAATAACATAAGATTTTGAAACATTTACTACTGAACACTAATTTCCTCTTACAGAGAAAGTATAGAGATTTGAAATTAAAAATGAATGATGTTTTGTGCCATCCTAAATGTTCTAAGAAAACAGGTTTTAGAAATTATCACTGGTATTTATGCTCACCAATCCATAAAATGCTAATAGAAAAGTCAGTTCTTGGTAGCTTAAGGGGAGTAGGGAGTGTGTTTTTGGTAAAGAAGGTATGAGGAATGGAATTGCATTTTGTGAAGGGAAAAGGAAGTAAGCCACCTGACTTATAGGTGGCTTTTTAGGATGGAAGAATACAGTAATGGGTACAGAAAGTGATGAGGTTTGTGAAAAGTGAACCATGAGGAGAGAGTTTTGTATATGGTTACGACTAAGTCTAAAATAAAGTTAATTAAGTTTACCTTTTAAGTAAAGTAAAGTAAAGTAGCTCAGTCGTGTCTGACTCTTTGCAACCCCATGGACTGTAGCCTACCAGGCTCCTCTGTCCATGGGATTTTCCAGGCAAGAGTACTGGAGTAGGTTGCCATTTCCTTCTTTTAAGTAAAGTAAGCTGGAGCAAAAACTTGAATTTAGCTTCTGTCTCTGTTAAGAGGACACCTTTTCTTCAGATACAGAACTGCCTTTGATAAAAGATTTAAGTCTCTTTATCTCTTAAAAGGTCTGCTCTGAAATCCTTTATTTTTATTTTGGCTAAGTAAATAGCCATTGTTTCACAATGACCTATGAGCCTATCTGATTAAGTGTTCTAAACCTTTTTGATATTTGTTGACAAAACTTCCTAAATCGTTCTAATGAAGAAGATTTCTACCTAACATTGGGATTCTTTATAGGGCCCCTGAAACATCCCAAAGAGATATATTACACTAATTAGGTTCATTTTGTATCCGGAATTAGATGGGAAGTATTGTCAAATGAGTAAAAAGTCTCGGGTTATATTGTATGGTAAATGTTCAGTTCAGTTCAGTCGCTCAGTCATGTCCGACTCTTTGCGACCCCATGGACTGCAGCATGCCAGGCCTCCCTGTCCATCACCAACTCCCAGAGTTTACTCAAACTCATGTCCATTGAGTCAGTGATGTCATCCATCTCATCCTCTGCCAACCCTTTCTCCCGCCTTCAATCTTTCCCAGTATCAGGGTCCTTTCCAATGAGTCAGTTCTTTGCATCAGGTGGCCAAAGCACTGGAGCTTCACCTTCAGCATCAGTCCTTCCATGAATATTCAGGACTGATTTCCTTAGGATGCACTGGTTGGATCTCCTGGCTGTCCAAGGGACTTTCAAGAGTCTTCTCCAACACCACAGTTCAAAAGCATCCATTCTTTGGGCTTTTTAATATGCTGTCTAGGTCGGTCATGGTAAATGTTATTAATATAGTTATCTTAGAAACTGTATGGAGTTCTTAAAATTTCTGATATGTTTGGGTTAAATGTTATCAGTCATAATTCTAGTTACTATCGCAAAATATTGTTATAGCACTAATCAAGTTTCGCCTCTTCAATAAGATTTACAAAAAGGACTTTTGGATAAATACCAGTTTCTGAACTGGGTAAGGATTCTAATAGAAAACCTCAAGACTTCACAAAGGTTAACAAAAGACTGAATGAACTGGTGAGTATGCTTATAACTTTTATGGTCTCTATCTGAAAAATTACTAATTTGAATCTGTGTTTTCCAGGTGTAAGAAAAAAAACAACCTTCCTCTCACACTACTTCTGACAGTAATTTGGTAAAAATATATTTTAGAAAGAAATTGAAACATTTATCTTTTCTCTATATCTGAACCCTCCAGAGATTGGGAGCTCTTAGTTTCTAGTAACTTTATCAGATAAAAGTTCAGTCTGAGACTCTATAACAGTCAGCAAAGCAAAAAAGTCTATGATCAATTATGGTTACATAAGTCATCAGGCCAAGTTTACTGAGACCAGACCAATATTATAAACCGTTCTTAGTTCGGTTATATTTGGTAAAAATGACAGTGATTTTAGGGAGAAAAAGATGTTTCAATGAATGTTAAATTTCAGCTTGTTAGTGGAGTCCTGTATCTACTAAGACTCATTTCCTGTATATTTCTTTGCTGTTAGGGTATATTAATGTAAAATTTAATTGAATTATTAAAGGACACTCTAGGGTTGTTTCTGAAGCTTATCTCAGTAATCTGTCTTTTGGATGAAGATCAGATGCCTCACACATGATGTGCAATCAAGACTGGAAGAAGACATAATTTAAGGAACTGTCTCCAACCTGGAAGGACCTTTCTATCAGGTACTCTTCACTAGCTCATGCACAGTGAAACTGAAGGGAAATTGACTCTTGGGTTAACTCCCACTTCCTAAGGCCCTTAAGCTGGGCTGGTCTACAGAAGGGCCTGCTGACCTCAAACGCACCTTAAAACAAAGCTCAAACAGAGGAAACTATAATACATGAGGATGAGAAGAAAGCAACATCACAAGTAGACTGTTTGCCCAAGATGCTGATCTGACTTTTACAATCATTTGTAATGTTTTCTTGATTTCTTGGAACTAAGACTATCAATCACATGTTTTCTATCATGGACACGATTCTATGCTAGTTTAAAACTCAATCCAGTTGTTGGATTGTGGCCAAATACCTGTGCCTAGTACTTCTGGGTTACCTTGGTGGATTTCTGTTCCCTAGGGCTGATTGGATACCCCCTAGGGAATTTATTTTAGATGAGTGTTCAGTCTTGTTCTATCTATTCATGATATTACTAGATGAGATCCTCTCACATGGCCAATTAATAATACCTGCTCTGATGCTGTCCATAGATTTAAGTTTTCTCTTAGGGTCATTCAAACTCAAGCAGAGTGACAAGCTAAGTCTCAATAGAAAAATTTAACCTCTCATCTATTACATGGAAAACTCTCACAATTATAGGGTGGATCTACATGGTTAATGGAAATGGTTAAATCATACTAAAAATGATCAACCTGGTAATTATGAGACAAGGCTGGGTGCGTTATGAACTGTGCCTATTATTACTCTTAGAGAGAGTGATTGGTATGGAACTCAGTGGATTTGTGGCACTAATTTATGGCCTGACATCTACAGGAATGGATACAAAGGTGTAGCCTGGGATTCCCATGAATTTAAGGTCATACATGTTAACAAATTAGAGGTAACCCCAATCAATCTACCATTGGTATGATCCCAGTGGGTCAAAGATCTGTATTCTACTGGCATGACCATTTAGTAGCTTGTGTGTTGTGTGTGTGCCCCTTCAATGGGGTTGGAGGATGTAATTGACCATATGGAAGCCTTAAGAACTTTCATAAGCTTTAAATGCTAGTAACCTGGCTATGAGCCTATTGAATTCTGAGATCTCTATGATGAGAAAGGCAGTGCTACACAACTGCAAGGCCCTTGACACCTTACAGCATTTGGGGAAGATACCTGTGGTATAATTCAAAGTGAATGCTATATTTTCATACTTGATAAATACTTTAATGTAACACATTTGATGAACCACAAGAAAAATCAGATTTCTGCTTTAAGTGACCCATTTCCTAGTCTTGATGATTTTTAAGAAAAAAAAAAAAAAACTGGTTTGGTGTGGGAGGCTCATGGCTAAAATATTTACTTTTAATTCCACTAATGTTACTCACTATGCCATTTTTATTTTGCTTATTTCACAAGATTATTATTTCTTATATTATCAAGTGTATGACTGAGCCTCCAATGAAAATGACTAGACTTGAAGCAGTTGATCTAATGTATAGCTCGATAAATGATCAATGATTGTCACAGTGTACCTCTAGGTATGAAAAGATGCAATGAGAGGGAATACTTTCCTGGACCATAACTAGAAGACAGGTGTCCAGAGATCTTTGACTATTAAGACCTAGTCCAGTAATAGCACATTGAGTGTCTTATCAACAAAAACCTTCTTCAGAACTGGGAATGAGCCTTCCCAGCAACATGGGACAAACTGGTCATGAAATGCCCCCCAAAGTATCGTTGGATTCATGACCACAAGGGGGCTGTGTCAACTACAAATTGGCACTTACCAAGAGCACTGCCAATGACTGAACAACAAAGGCATTTGCCATCTGCATCTATAGAGACTGAACCCCATGCTGCTATACCTGTTGACCTTCAACAATCCCTGAGGGAGTTCAGGGTGGAGTGAGGCACTCTGTGCTCTAGGGAATCTGGTGCGACAGGTCTTCAGATAGTTGGATGTTTTTAGGAACAGATTTTATGATCTCAATCCTTGCATCTCCTCATATCTAGAGAAGCACTAAATCCCTTCATGGTGACCTCAGATCCTCATGACTCACAGAAAACTTTTGTAAAATGAGTGCTTCATGACATAGAACTCCCTTCACCAAAACCTTATATATTGACTTTTCCCCACTGCCCCTTTGGAGCAGTCTCTGAGAGCTATCTGAGATCCTGCCTCCTGGGCTTCAGTCCTCAGTTTGCCCCAGATAAAACTTAACTCACAACTCTCAAGTTGTACCTCTTTTTTTCATTGACAATAGCTACTTTAAGTCCTAAAACATGATGCTGTCAAAGTGCTGCACTCAATACGTCAGCAAATTTGGAGAACTCTGCAGTGGCCACAGGACTGGAAAAAGTCAGTTTTCATTCTAATCCCCAAGAAAGGCAATGCCAAAGAATGTTCAAAGTACTGCACCATTGCATTCATCTCACACGCTAGAAAAGTCTGCTCAAAATCCTCCAAGCCAGGTTTCAACAGTATATGATGTACAGAATAGAACAATTTTCAGATGTTCAAGCTGGATTTCGAAAAGGCAGAGGAACCAGAGATCAAGTTGCCAACATCTGTTGGATCAGAGAAAAAGCAAGAGAGTTCCAGAAAAACATCTACTTATGCTTTATTGACTGCACCAAAGCTTTTGAATGTGTGGATCACAACAAACTGTGGAAAATTCTTAAAGAGATGGGAATACCATACCGCCTTATCTGCCTCCTGAGAAATCTGTATGTAGGTCAAGAAGCAACAGTTAAAACTGGACATGGAAAAGTAGACTTGTTCCAAATCGGGAAAGGAGTACATCAAGGCTGTATATTGTCACTCTGCTTACTCAACTTCTATGCAGAGTACATCATGTAAAAAGCTGCGCTGGATGAAGTGCAAGGTGGAATCAAGATTGCCAGGAGAAATATCAAAAACCTCAGATATGCAGATGACACCACCATTATGGCAGAAAGTGAAGAACTAAAGAGCCTCTTGATGAAAGTGAAAGACGAGAGTGAAAGAGTTGGCTTAAAGCTCAGATCAGATCAGATCATATCAGTCGCTCAGTCGTGTCCGACTCTTTGGGACCCCATGAATTGAAGCACACCAGGCCTCCCTGTCCATCACCAACTCCCGGAGTTCACCCAGACTCACGTCCATCGAATCAGTGATGCCATCCGGGCATCTCATCCTCTGGCATCCCCTTCTACTCCTACCCCCAATCCCTCCCAGCATTAGAGTCTTTTCCAATGAGTCAACTCTTTGCATGAGGTGGCCAAAGTACTGGAGTTTCAGCTTTAGCATCATTCCTTCCAAAGAAATCCCAGGGCTGATCTCCTTCAGAATGGACTGGTTGGATCTCCTTGCAGTCCAAGGGACTCTCAAGAGTCTTCTCCAACACCACAGTTCAAAGGTATCAATTCTTCGGCGCTCAGCCTTCTTCACAGTCCAACTCTCACATCCATACATGACCACAGGAAAAACCATAGCCTTGACTAGACGAACTTTGTTGGCGAAGTAATGTCTCTGCTTTTGAATATGCTATCTAGGTTGGTCATAACTTTCCTTCCAAGGAGTAAGCGTCTTTTAATTTCATGGCTGCAGTCACCATCTGTAGTGATTTTGGAGCCCAGAAAAATGAAGTCTGACACTGTTTCCACATCTATTTCCCATGAAGTGATGGGACCGGATGCCATGATTTTCGTTTTCTGATTGTTGAGTTTTAAGCCAACTTTTTCACTTTCCACTTTCACTTTCATCAAGAGTCTTTTTAGTTCCTATTCCCTTTCTGCCATAAGGGTGGTGTCACCTGCATATCTGAGGTTATCGATATCTCTCCCGGCAATCTTGATTCCAGCTTGGGCTTCTTCTAGTTCAGCGTTTCTCATGATATACTCTGCATATAAGTTAAACAAACAGGGTGACAATATACAGCCTTGACGTACTCCTTTTCCTATTTGGAACCAGTCTGTTGTTCCATGTCCAGTTCTAACTGTTGCTTCCTGACCTGCATACAAATTTCTCAAGAGGCAGTTCAGGTGGTCTGGTATTCCCATCTCTTGAAGAATGTTCCACAGTTTATTGTGATCCACACAGTCAAAGGCTTTGGCATAGTCAATAAAGCAGAAATAGATGCTTTTCTGGAACTCTCTTCCTTTCTCCATGATCCAGCAGATGTTGGAAATTTGATCTCTGGTTCCTCTGCCTTTTCTAAAGCCAGCTTGAACATCAGAAAGTTCACAGTTCACATATTGCTGAAGCCTGGCTTGGTGAATTTTGAGGATTACTTTACTAGTGTGTGAGATGAGTGCAATTGTGTGGTAGTTTGAGCATTCTTTGGCATTGCCTTTCTTTGGGATTGGAATGAAAACTGACCTTTTCCAATCCTGTGGCTACTGCTGAGTTTTCCAAATTTGCTGGCATATTGAGTGCAGCACTTTCACAGCATCATCTTTCAGGATTTGGAATAGCTCAACTGGAATTCTATCACCTTCACTAGCTTTGTTCGTAGTGATGCTTTCTAAGGCCCACTTGACTTCACATTCCAGGATGACTGGCTCTAGGTCAGTGATCACACCATCGTGATTATCTGGGTCGTGAAGATCTTTTTTGTATAGTTCTTCTGTGTACTCTTGCCATCTCTTCTTAATATCTTCTGCTTCTGTTACGTCCATCCATTTATGTCCTTTATCGAGCCCATCTTTGCATGAAATGTTCCTTTGGTATCTCTGATTTTCTTGAAGAGATCCCTAGTCTTTCCCATTCTGTTGTTTTCCTCTATTTCTTTGCATTGAATGCTGAAGAAGGCTTTCTTATCTCTTCTTGCTATTCTTTGGAACTCTGCATTCAGATGTTTATATCTTTCGTTTTCTCCTTTGCTTTTACCTTCTCTTCTTTTCACAGCTATTTGTAAGGCCTCCCCAGACAGCCATTTTGCTTTTTTGCATTTCTTTTCCATGGGGATGGTCTTGATCCCTGTCTCCTGTACAATGTCACGAACCTCATTCTACAGTTCATTAGGCACTCTATCTATCAGATCTAGGCCCTTAAATCTATTTCTCACTTCCACTGTATAATCATAAGGGATTTGATTTAGGTCATACCTGAATGGTCTAGTGGTTTTCCCTACTTTCTTCAACATAAGTCTGAATTTGGCAATAAGGAGTTCATGGTCTGAGCCACAGTCAGCTCCTGGTCTTGTTTTTGCTGACTGTATAGAGCTTCTTCATCTTTGGCTGCAAAGAATATAATCAATCTGATTTTGCTGTCGACCATCTGGTGATGTCCATGTATAGAGTCTTCTCTTGTGTTGTTGGAAGAGGGTGTTTGTAATGACCAGTGCATTTTCTTGGCAAAACTCTATTAGACTTTGCCCTGCTTCATTCTGTATTCTAAGGCGAAATCTGCCTGTTACTCCAGGTGTTTCTTGACTTCCTACTTTGGCATTCCAGTCCTGAATAATGAAAAGGACATCTTTTTTTTTGGTGTTAGTTCTTAAAGGTCTTGTAGGTCTTCATAGAACCGCTCAACTTCAGCTTCTTCAGCGTTACTGGTTGGGGCATAGACTTGGAGTACTGTGATATTGAATGGTTTGCCTTGGAAATGAACAGAGATCATTCTGTCGTTTTTGAGATTGCATCCAAGTACTGCATTTTGGACTCTTTTGTTGACCATGTTGGCTACTCCATTTCTTCTGAGGTGTTCCTGCCTGCAGTAGTAGATATAATGGTAGAAAAAGCAGTAGTAGAAAAAGTTGGCTTAAAGCTATATAGTAGTAGAAAATGTTGGCTTAAAGCTCAACATTCAGAAAACTCAGATCATGACATCCAGTGCCATCACTTCATGGCAAATAGATGCGGAAACAATGGAAACAGTTGAGAGATTTTATTTTCCTGGGCTCCAAAATCACTGCAGATGGTGACTGCAGCCATGAAATTAAAAAATGCTTGCTCTTTGGAAGAAAAGCTATGACCAAACTAGATAGCATATTAAAAAGCAGAGAGATTACTTTGCCAACACACGTCCATCTAGTCAAAGCTATGGTTTTTCTAGTAATCATGTATGGATGTGAGAGTTGGACTATAAAGAAAGCTGAGTGCCAAAGAACTGAGGCTTTTGAACTGTGGTGTTGGAGAAGACTGTGAGAGTCCCTTGGACAGCAAGGAGAGCCAACCAGTCCATCCTAAAGGAAATCAGTCCTGAATATTCATTGGAAGGACTGATGCTGAAGCTCCAATACTTTGGCCACTAGATGCAAAGAACCGACTCATTGGAAAAGACCCTGATGCTGGGAAAAACTGAAGGTGGGAGGAGAGGGGACAACATAGGATGAGATGGTTGGATGGCATCACCAAACTCGATGGACATGAGTTTGAGTAAGCTCCAGGAGTTGGTGATGGACAGGAAGGCCTGGTGTTCTGTAGTCCATTGGGTCACAACGAGTTGGACACGTCTGAGTGACTGAACTGAATTGAATTTCATAGTCTAATGTGATGGACAGGGAAGGCTGGTGTGCTGCAGTCCATGGGGTCGCAAAGAGTCACTGAAGTGAACTGAACTGAATGAGTATGAGGAATATTCCAGCTATTTTGGGGAAGGGTGGGGATTTCCAGAAATTGGGCCACTGCTCACTTTTTGTCTTTCTGGTGGGCCTTGGAACTCTCATGGTGCCTGTGGGTATGTAATTGACCATGATGATGTGTTACAACAAGCTTATACTGAGGCTCAAAGTCGACTGGAAGTCAACTTATCCACCATCTTGCACCTAGTTGGTTTTTAATCAGTTTATGTCATGTTCTCGGGCTCTGTCATTCTTTTAAAGGTTGTGCCCTGCCCCCTACCCTCCTGTTTCAAAATCAGTTCTCAAACCTTTTTCTCAATCTTCAGTTCTTACCTGGGGATTGGAGATAAGGTGGTGGGGGTGACCGTAAAGAGAAGCTTTCAGCATCTTCTGGACTTATTGGAAAACTAGGAATTCTTCCTCCTCCCAGGAAACCCTTTCTTAAAGTCCTCCCTTTCCCTCCTCCCCCACCCTTTCTCCCACAACTTCCCCTGCAGCAATTCAGGCTACAATTGTCAGAGTACAATAAGGCTGAAGCCCAAGAAGGGTCATGCAAAGGCTGTGCTAGATGCATACAATTAGAATATCTACATGGGAGGTAGAGTCAGGGAATGTGAATGTATAAAAAAAATCTCCAGGTAATTCTTATTTGCAAGCTATAGTGGAAGACATTGTACCACACCATACATGGCAGCAAAGTAGAAAGTCAATTAAATATTTAGTTTAATGAAAATAATTATTGGAAATATGATTACTAAATTGAATGCAAAATCCAAAGCCAAATCTTAAAAAAGAACATTTATATAATAAATTGACTTCCCTGGTGGCTCAGAGGGTAAGGAGTCTGCCTGCAATGCACAGACCTGGGTTTGATCCCTGGTTTGGGAAGATCTCCTGGAGAAGAAAATGGCAACTGACTCCAGTATTCTTGCCTGGAATCCCATGGATGGAGAAGTTTTATGACCCTAGGCTACATTAGTAAATATGAGAATTTTTGGATGTAAAAGCAAAACAAGACAGCCAAAAATAAAGCCTATTAATTCTTGAATGGGTGATATAAAAAAATTACTCATTTGCTCTTCATTTTGACAACTGAAGAAGCATAGTTTAAGGGTTACATGTAATGAACTTAAAGGCAGTCACTACTAGAATTAAGAACCACCTTTCAAATTATCACCAAAGAAAAGAAAACAATGCAAGTGAGAAGAAAATGTAGAAAATATAGCAAATGAGCCAAAAAGAGAGTATGACATAGATTCCAGAAATAGGAACAAATGCATCAATTCTTATGCTAATTGTAAATGCTTTACACTCTGTAATAAAGTCTTGCTCAGACTAGGCTAAAAACAAAATGATTATGTGCTGCTTATAAAAGACAACCTGAAATGTAATTACACACGGTTAAAATTAAAAGGGTTAATAAAGACATTAATTCAAAAGTGGGCAAAAGAAAGTAAACAAGTGGGACCTGATGAAACTTAAAAGCTGTGACCAACCTGCACAGCATATTAAAAAGCAGAGACATTACTTAGCTAACAAAGGTCCATCTAGTCAGTGCTATGGTTTTTCCAGTGGTCATGTATGGATGTTAGATTTGGACTATAAAGAAAGCTGAGTGCCAAAGAACTGATGCTTTTGAACCGTGGTGTTGGAGAAGACTCTGGAATGTTCCTTGGACAGCAAGGAGATCCAACCAATCAATCCTAAAGGAAATCAGTCCTGAATATTTATTGGAAGGACTGATGCTGAAGCTGAAACTCCAATATTTTGGCCACCTGATGCAAAGAACCGACTCATTGGAAAAGACCCTGATCCTGGGAAAGAATGAAGGCAGGAGGAGAAGGGGACAACAGAGGATGAGATGGTTGGTTGGCATCACCAACTCAATGGATGAGTTTGAGTAAACTCTGGGAGTTGGTGATGGGCAAGGAGGCCTACTGTGTTGCAGTCCATGGGGTCGCAAAGAGTCAGACACGGCTGAGCAACTGAACATAACTGATGCAGAGAGTAAGACGTTGAATCAGGTAAGCATTCTGGAGATTATTTAACCTTAAACAGTCATCCATCACACAAGGAAAAGACATTTGAGGAGGTGAACTTTCTAGTACACCATTCAGATTACTAGGAATGATGCAACTCAACATTTTGACAACACTATATTTTAATAAAAGTAAAGAAATTCTTGGCTTCTGCATCTAGTAATGGTATATTAATGGTAATTAACAGATCATAGTCAATATAGCTAAAGTTATAAGATACAGGCTTTAAAATAACTATGATTACTCTTTTCATGTAGTTTAAGAATGAGACAAGAAATTTAGGCAAAGAACTTTAAAAAATATTAACTAAAAAACTGAATAAGAGGGAAGCACTTCTGAAAGGGTGAAGAGAATGCCTAAGAAAATGTGGAGGACCAACACATACACTGATTAAAAAAAAATGTCAAGTTTTTCTGAACTCTGGAAATTAACCAAAGTTTTAGAACAATCATGAAAAATGTTTTTTTCAAGAAAAGTGGCTCAATCTCCTTAAGATCAGCAAGCTTAGTGGTATTTTAACTTGTCCATCCCTTTCTTCCCTGTTCTTTGGCAACCTTGAAAACCAACAGCCTTGACCTACTGCAGCTGTGAAAACCAGCAAACAAACCACCACACGATGGGCAGAATAGGTTTGGAGTTCTACAAATGCCATATTCTCAAGTGTTACTATTTGAGCTGACAGCTCCCTTCAAAGCCCCATTCTCAGGGTCTGTCTTTATTTGGCCTGGTGTAGACTTCACTCTGGGTGAGCAGCCCAATGCCTAGGGCATGTGTCCAAAACAGATGGGGGCTGGACTTCCCTGGTGGTCCAGGGGCTAAGACTCCACACTCTCAATGCAGGGGGCCAATCCCCAGTGGGGGAACTAGACCTCACATGAGGAAATTAAGATCCAAGATTTCAAGTGCCACAACTAAGTCCTGGCACAGCCAAATAAATAAATATTTAAAAAGTTATTTAAAAAATGTAGGCTCCAGAGTTCTGTGTTTGAATCTCAGTTCTTCCACCTCTCGGCTGTGGCTCTGGACAACTCACTGACCCTCTGTATGCCCCCACACTCTCATCTGTGAAATGGGATTGTGCGGGAGTGTAAATGAGTTTGCAAAGGACTTACAAGAGTGACTAGCACTTAGTAAGTCCTCAGTACACCTGAGTGACAGTTACACGGGACCTTACTCTTTGAATTCTAGTTCCACTTCAAGTAACCTAACAAAAGAAAAGCACAAGGAGGGAGTCTGCATGTGCTCCACATGTGGTACACGTCCTGCTGGGTCGATTTGGGGGTTCATGCTGGTAGTAAGTCCAAGAGGTTGACAGACTTTTCAAACATCTCACTGAAGGTCACCAAATGTAAAAAACCACCGATAAGGATGCTAACAAATTCACTTCGACTTTCTACATCCCACAATATTGTGAAAAGATGTGTGTAAACTCCATTTTCATTACCCAGTGGTTTGTGGTGAAGATTGAAGTGGACTCAAGTAGCAAAAGCACTAAGAGGCTCTGAGAATTCTGAAATTCCCTCTCTCTTCACTTTCTGGATGTGGATTTGGGTTTCTTTTCTCAAGTGACCTGGGTGGTGAATAGATTGTCCCAAGAGCATGAGGCAATTCTGTTCATGGTGTTCCCTGCTGCTCTTTTTCTAGGAAATCCACTTGTGTTCTAAGAAGATGACTGCATTCACCTCTGCCCTCAAGCAAGTCATTGAAAAGCTGAGCTAAGGCCAAAGCATCTCCAAAACATTTTTATAGAGATTCAGATGCATAAAAGACTCAGAAAGTACCGAAGAGTCTTAGAAACAATCGATGGACATGCTGCCCATCTAATGGAATTCACTCCATGTGCAGGCATATTTACAGCACAACAATACCTCACCTGACTTCTTAGGCAATGAGGAAACTTACATTCCATAATTTCTGAAAAATTGGAGCTAGATCCTTTGGGTGCCCAAATCTTTCATTTTAACCCTTTTATTTAAAAAACAAAGAAATGTTTCTGAAGTGTGATCTACACTGGCTGCTTTCTCTAAAAGAATATGGAAATTTATTTCATCAAGGGGGACATCATCTCCAGCCTCTCACTACTAAGACTCAGCTTGAGCACATCTCCTTCCCTTCGGGGCAGCTCCACTTAAATCCTCCTGTGTCCCAGATGGAGATGCCACCAAGCACACAATCCCTTAGAGAACCAGCCTCCACAGCACCATCTCTCAGGCCCCGCTCCATTTAGCCCTGGAGTCCCGTAGATTTTATCATGTGACTGTTTCTCCATTTCTATCTGTCCTCCAATGGCCCCCATTTCCGGAGCTCACCACCCCCTCTACCTGGACTACTGGCAAAGCCACTTCTCCCCTCTGCAGTAACTGATGGTCCATGTGATATATCTGCTCCTGTCACATTGTCTGAAAGTCTTTCCATGGCTTCCAGTTGCCTTAAGGATAAAGCCCAAGCTTGAGAAGAGAGCATATCACACCCTTGGTGACACAGACTCTGAGTCTCAAACGTTTCCTCTGCTTCTGCTGCTAAGTCACTGCAGTTGTGTCCAACTCTGTGAAGCCCCATAGACGGCAGCCCACCAGGCTCCTCTGTCCCTGGGATTCTCCAGGCAAGAATACTGGAATGGGTTGCCAGGTCCTTCTCCAATGCATGCATGCATTCTAAGTCGTTTTAGTCGTGGCCAACTCTGTGCGACCCTATGGACAGCAGCCTACCAGGCTCCTCTATCCGTGGGATTCTCTAGGCAAGAATACTGGAGTGGGTTGCCATTTCCTTCTCCAACTTTTCCTCTAACCTTTATGTCTGTTGATGCTCTGAAATATAGCGCTTCTTAAATTCTTGCATACTGGAGCCTTCAGGCCTTGCTCCTCCTGTTTCCTGGACCTGGAATACCATTCCTCCACCTCTTGGCCTCCTCTCCCTTTAGGATACAGCTGAGGCTCATGTCCCTTCTTTTGGAAAGTCTTCCTCCTTCCCTGCCCATGCTTGCTGGTTGAGATGGACACTCCTCCTTAGAGGTCCCATGGTGCCCTGTGCCTATGAAGAGGTCAAAGACCATGCTTAATTTAACTGTATCACAGAGAAGAACAAGAATAGATAAGAAGGTCTTCTTAAATGAACAATGCAAAGTAGTAGAGGAAAACAAGAGAATGGGATAGACTAGACATCTCTTCAATAAAATTGGAGATATCAAGGGAATATTTCACGCAAGAATGGGCACTATAAAGGAAAAAAACGGTAAGGAACTAACAGAAGCAGAAGAGATTAACAAGAGCTGGCAAGAATACACAGAAGAATTGTACAAAAAGGGTCTTAACCGGCCAGATAACCACAATGGTATGGTCACTCACCTAAGAGCCAGATATCTTGGAGTGTGAAATTACATATGCCCTAGGAAGGAAGCATCACTATGAATAAAGCTAGTGGAGGTGATGGAATTCTAGCTGAGCTAGTGAAAATCCTAAAAGGTGATGCTGTTAAAGTTCTGCACTCAATATGTCAGCAAATTTGGAAAGCTCAGCAGTGGCCACAGGACTGGAAAAGGTCAGTTTTCATTCCAATTGCAAAGAAGGGCAATGCCAAAGAATGTTCAAACTCCTGTATAATTCTGCTTATTTCACATGCTAGTAAGGTTATGCTCAAGATCCTTCAAGCTAGGCTTCAGCAGTATTTGAACTGAGAATTCCAGATGTACAAGCTGGATTCAGAAAAGGCAGAAGAACCAGAGATCAAATTGCCAACATCCGTTGGATCATAGAGAAAGCAAGGGAATTCTAGAAAAACATCTGTTTCATTGACTATGCTAAAGCCTTTAACTGTGTGGATCACAAGAACCTGGAAAATTCTTGAAGACGTGGGAATACCAAGACCACCTTACCTGTCTCCTGAGGAACCAGGTCAAGAAGCAACAATGAGAACTGTACATGGAACAATGTACATGTTCGAAGGGGTGTGGCTGCTGAGGAACTGCCTTCTGAACCCTCACAGGGACTTGTTGCAGCTCTTCTGAAAAAAAAAAAAAAAGGAAGCACCTAAACATACTGATTTCACAAAGAGGGGAAGTATGAACCAAAGGATGTTTTACAAGCTAGGTGTGGGGATGGAATGGGAGGGCTTTTCGGTGGTGTTGGGCTGCACCTCGCAGGCCTATACCCTAAATGTACCCAGCGTCAAGACCAAACAAAAGAGCCCAGAGTGCAGACGGAGACTACCCTCGATATTGCATATTGAGTGCATACTGCATATTGCAGGAGACATCATGGTTTAATGGATGCGGGAACCTACCTGTCTGAAGTAAGGCCCTGGGGGAACACCCCACCATGTGGGCTGATGGGAGGCAGGGCATGGTGGCAGGCTTCACTCCTCAGGAGAGGGGGAGGGTGCCCATTAAAGCCAAAATTGACATCAGGTGGGCTCATTAGTTATCGGGAAACCAGTAGGGGGGCCCTCTCCTCATAACCCTTTTGATAAGAATAATCACCAGCTGGGGTCTGGGGAAAGTACTAGGAAGGTGAGTCGTGTGAGTAGGGTGCAGGTGCAACAGGCACTTGTTGGGCAGGAGAGGGATAGACAGCAAGACAACAGGCATCTTGGGGGGCCCGACCATACACTCCTCTCCAACACACCCCACATGACCCAGACAATCTTGGCCAGCCCCTCTTCTGTGATATTGCTGGGGTCAGGTTTGTAGAGGGGACACTTACACCAGATACCACAAATACAATACAGACAGGCCACCCCTGCTGGTCACAAACCCAAAGTCACCCCCTGGGAGGAATGGGCCCTGGCTCTAAGAGAAACATTTCACTGGCTTAGTCTCAGCTGTCATAGCACATGTCTGCACCCCCATGGTATGCTGAGTGCCATTACAGGTGAACCCATTAGGTCTTCCAAATAAGAACCAGTTAATCCCATTATTTCCAGTAGTCATGTACGGATGTGAGAGTTGGACTATAAAGAAAGCTGAGCGTCAAAGAATCGATGCTTTTGAACAGTGGTGTTGGAGAAGACTCTGGAGAGTTCCTTGGACAGCAAGGAGATCCAACCAGCCCATCCTAAAGGAAATCAGTCCTGAATATTCATTGGAAGGACTGATGCTGAAGCTGAAACTCCAATACTTTGCCCACCTGATGCAAAGAACTGACTCATTGGAAAAGACCTTGATGCTGGCAAAGACTGAAGGCAGGAGAAGAAGGGGATGACAGAGGATGAGATAGTTGGATGGCATCACTGACTCAATGGACATGAGTTTGAGCAAGCTCTGGGAGTTGGTGATGGACAGGGAGGCCTGGTGTGCTGTAGTCCATGGGGTCGCAAAGAGTCGGACATGACTGAGTTACTGAACTGAACTGAAGTAAAATAGTCTATTTTAAATACATTAAAATTAAATATGTTATTTAAATAATACAAATGTATTATTAAAATTAATTTCATTTTTCTATTTATTTTTTAATATGTGGTAACTAGAAAATTTAAAATCATGTATGTGGCTTGCATAATATTTCTGCTGGATAGCACTGCCCTAGAGATAAGAATTAAGAATGTATACTCAAGTTGACATAATCTTTAGTTTTAACACTTGCCCCAGGTCACTACTAGGAAAACACTCAGCGAACCAAAACAAACCTCACAGCTTTCATTAGGAACTCATAGGCCTTAGATGGCTGAAGAAATTATTTTGGAACAGGATCAATCTGGCTAAACCTCACCTTTTCCCCCTATGATTTTAAGAACTCTGCTAGTGCCCTGATTTCACACAGAAATTCCTATTTATAGGTTCCTAAGAATGGAGGAGAGTCAGGCTGAAGGGGTTAGAAAAAGGTAGTAGCTTTTGCTTTACTCTATGGTCTTACTGGGAATCCACTCCAGCACTCTTGCCTGGAAAATCCCATGGACGGAGGAGCCTGATAGGCTAGAGTCCATGGGGTCGCAAAGAGTCGGACACGACTGAACGACTGTAGCTCAAGGGGAAATGGTCTTACTGCTCCTGGCTGTTGTAAGGAGCTTTCTTCTGGTTAACGCTAGGTGGCAGCAGTACCATAAGATGGCAAGATGAGAAGCCCATCTAGGACAGTATAAAAAAAAAGAAGTCTCAAATCTCCAAACTTTGACCATGACCTCTTGTCAGCCATGGCTCAGTGCCTAGAAGTCTGGCCACTGAGCAGATAAAGTAGAGACACAAAAGTCATGCAGTACTGAAGTGCCACTAGAGCTTGGCAGGAAACTGCTATTTCTTCCTTTCCACATGAAGCAAAATACGGTTCTTTCCTACTCCCAGATGACTGGGTCACCTGGTTCAGCACAGTACAGTCTTGTTCCCAACTACACCAGGTTCCCAGCTTGTCGTGGAGGAATCTGAGGGGTGCTGTCACATTTCTCCTGCTGCCTGCCATAGGCAGAGTCAAAAGAGCACTCTGACAAGTCTCCACTTCACTCTGCTTTCAGCTGCTTTGTTGCCGGAGGATGTATTAATCAAGGTCTCACTTTATCCTGATTTTGTTTCATTTGATTGCAATGTGAACTTTTAACACTGTGAATAACTGAACTCCTCCCCTACCCTGCCCTGGCTCTGCCTAAAAAAAATGACTGGAGGCCAAATAAAGATATTTCTAAACACCAAAACTCTGGGACTTCCCTGGTGGTCCAGTAGCTAAGACTCTGTGCTCCCAATGCAGGGGGCTTAGGTTCCATCCCTGGTCAGGGAACTAGATCCCACATGCTGCAACTAAGGCCCAGCACAGCCAAATAAATAAGTATTTTTAAAATCTTTTGAACTGTGGTGTTCAAGAAGACTCTTGAGAGTCTCTTGGACTGCAAGAAAATCAACCCTGAATATTGACTGGAAGGACTAATGCTGAAGCTGAAGTTCCAATACTTTGGCCACCTGATGTGAAGAGCCGACTCACTGGAAAAGACCCTTATGCTGGGAAAGACTGAAGGCAGAAGAAGGGGACGACAGAGGATGAGATGGCTAGATGGCATCACCGACTCGATGGACATGAGTTTGAGTGAACTCAGGGAGTTGGTGATGGACAGGGAGGCCTGGTGTGCTGCGATTCATGGGGTCACAAAGAGTCAGACACGACTGAGTGACTGAACTGAACTGAACTGATAGACAAATGATCACTTGAATATGATGCTAGAATAAAAATACTTTTAGATCCGTTAAAGTGAAAGTTGCTCAGTCATGTTCAACTTTTTGTGACCCCGTGGACTATACACTCCATGGAATTCTCCAGGCCAGAATACTGGAGTGGGTAGCCTTTCCCATCCGCAGGGGATATTTCTGACCCAGGAGTTGGACTGGGGTCTCCAGCATTGCAGGCGGATTCTTTACCAACTGAGCTATCAGAAAAACCCCACTTTTAAATAGGCGAGCTATAAAAAGACTTGACTTTCAGAGTTTACCTGTTCAAGAAACTACTCCAGGATGTGTTTCATCAAAAGGAGGGATGAAACCATGAAGAAGATGTAGGATCCAGAAATAAGAAATCCAACACAGGCCAGAGGCGGTGAAGAAGGGTCCTGAGGGCAGCCCTCAGGGCCCAGGGAACAAATAGTAAAGATTGGAAGGATGCCTCCGAGAGAAAATGGAACTGGTGCACTATTTAACATGTCAAACCACATTGAAAAGATTTTGAAAGTTTCTTAGAGAGCTTAGAGATGAACTGATGAGAGACACATTCCAGATGTACAAGCTGGATTTAGAAAAGGCAGAGAGGAACGAGAGATCACATTGCTAACATCACAGAAAAAGCAAGGGAATTGCAGAGAAACGTCTACTTCTGCTTCATTGACAACAAAAAAGCTTTTGACTGTGTGGATCACAACAAACTATGGAAAATTCTTCAAGAGATGAATATAACAGACCACCTTACCTGCTTCCTGAGAAACCTGTATGCAGGCCAAGAAGCAATAGTTAGAACTGGACATGGAACAACAGACTGGTTCAAAATTGGGAAAGGAGTACAACAATGCTGTATATTGTCACTCTGCTTATTTAACTTCTATACAGAATACATCATGCGAAATGCCAGGCTAGATGATTCACAAGCTGGATTCAAGATTGCCAGGAGAAATATGAGCAACCTCAGATATGGAGATAATACCGCTCTAATGGCAGAAAGTGAAGAGGAACTAAAGAGCCTCTTGATGAAGGTGAAAGAGGAGACTGAAAAAGTTGGCTTCAAACTCAACCTTAAAAAAACAAAGATCATGGCATCTGGTCCCATCACTTCGTGGCAAATAAATGGGGGAAAAGTGGAACAGTGACAGATTTTTTATTTTTTGGCCTCCCAAAAAGTCACTACGGATGATGACCACAGCCATGAAATTAAAAGAGGCTTGCCCCTTGGAACGAAAGCTATGACAAACCTAGACACCCAGACAGTATTAAAAAGCAAAGGCATCACTTTGCCAACAAAGGTCCATACAGTCAAAGCTATGGTTTTTCCAGGAGTCATGTACAGATGTGAGAGTTGAACCATAAAGAGGGCTGAGTGCATAAGAATTGATTATTTTGAACTGTGGTGCTGGAGAAGACTCTTGAGAGTCCCTTGGACTGCAAGACCAAACAAGTCAATCCTAAAGGAAATCAACTCTGAATATTCATTGGAAGGACTGATTCTGAATCTCCAATACTTTCGCCACTCCATGCGAAGAGCCAACTCACTGAAAAAGACCCTGATGCTGGGAAAGATTGGAAGACAGAGGAGAAGGGGACGACAGAGGATAAGATGGTTGGATGGTATCACCGACTCAATGTTCATGAATTGAACAAACTCTGGGAGATAACGAAGGATGGGGAAGCCTGGAGTGCTGCAGTCCATGGGGTCACAGAGGGTCAGACATGACTTAGTGATGGAACAACAACAACAACAATATTTTAAAAGCAACCAAAAAAACAGGTGATTAGTAACTTAGGAAAAAACAAAGTTTCAATATAGAAAGTAATCATATCTACTGCCTACTATGAACAATATTTACATAGTTGAAATAATATAAACACTGCATATTAATTTAACCAAATACATGCTATAAATATATTGGGGGTGGAGGGAAGAAAAAGTATATGTTTAAGGAATTGTTTCAGGTAGCTAAATCCTATTCTTCCATAGTAGCTAACCAAGAGATAATTCTAAAATTGAAAACGTAAGAAATAGATGTAATAACATTCTATACAGGGATATAGAAAGAATTCCCAGAAGTAGGTAAAAGATTTGAAAGTAGTTGCCTTTGAGAAGCAGAAAGAGGAGATTGAGAGGAAGGGGCAGGTGACTGTAGTCTTTCAGTTTAACTAGTCATGCTATCACATTTTTGAGAACAACATATTTATAATAAAAATTAAATAAAAAAACAAATGCTACATTATCTGCTTTGATAGGATTTTGGATTAATCAGTTGTGTGCAGCTGTCAAAACTCAATGAATGCGTACTTTAAGATTTACATATTTCATTGTATATATATTTTACATCAAAAGAAAAACTGATAAAGCCTAAAATTCTAATGACATGCATAAGGACATCTGTAATTTACTTCAAAATCCTTCCCCCAAAAAAGATGGATCAATGAATGGACAGAAGGATGGATAAATACATAATAAAACAAGTACAGTAAAATGTTGACAGTAGATCCTAAGAGGTAGGTATATAGAGGTTTACTGTAAAATTCTTTCCATTTTGCTGTGTGTTTGAAAAAAATAATAAAAGTTTGGAACAAATAAAAACAAATTGAGGGGAGGAGCTAAGATGGCAGAGGAGTAGGACAGGGAGAACACTTTCTCCCTCACAAATTCATCAAAAGAACATTTAAACACCAAGTAAATTCCACAAAACAACTTCTGAATGCTGGCAGAGGACATCAGGCACCCAGAAAAGCACCCAAGTCTTCGAAAGGAGGTAGGAAAAAATATAAAAGACAAAAAAAGAGAGACAAAAGAGGGAGGGACGGATTTCCGTCCCGGGAAGGGAGGCTTAAAAAGAGAGAAGTTTCCAAACACCAGGAAACCTTCTCACTGCCGAATCTGTGCCGAGCCTTGGAAGCACAGAGGGCAACGTAACAGGGAGGAAAAATAAATAAACAATTAAAACCCGCAGATTACAAGCCCTACGGTAACTCCCCCAGTGGAGAAGCAGCGCAGACACCTGCACACACCACTAGCAATTGGGGGCTGGGCAGGGAGGTGTGGCGTGCGCTGCATCGCTTAGAGTAAGGATCTGGCCTGCATACCCCGAGCACTATCTGAGCGAAATAATTTGGGTTAGCAAACCAGACTGTGGGATATCTACCATGCGAAAAGCCAGCTCTAACCTAAGACACCGCCAGGCCCACGCACGGAACAAAGGACTGAACGGAGATAGCTGGCTACAGACCATCCCCCTCCAGTGACAGGCAGCCAGAGCCGGAAGGGGGCATTCGCAGCCCCAGAGAGACATTATCTATAAAACTGTAAGCAGGCTTCTTTGCTAACTAAAACTTCTTGGGGGTCTGGATGGTCAACATCTGCCTGAGAAGGTGCGCCTGTTGTACACCTAGATAACTGAGCGGTGGGGAGGCGATAAGTCCCAGCAATCGCGCTCGCCAAACACCTCATCACCTTGAGCTGCTCGGACCTGGGAAGGGCACAAAACGCAGGCCCAACCAAGTCTGCGCCTCTGAGGACTACCCAAGTGCCTGAACCTGAGAGGCTTGGACCTGGGAGGTGCAAGCAGCCCAGGGCCAGACACAGATGGTTCCCGGCGGAGCAGCCTAGAGCCTGAGCAGTGTGGGCAGGGAAGCTACACGTGCTGTGAGCGGGGGCAGACCCAGTGTGGCTAGGCACTGCGAGCACACGCCAGTGTTATTTGATTGCAGCGTCCCTCCTTCTCCACATCGCGACTGAACAAGCCAGCCTTAAAAAAAAAAAAAAAAAAAAGTGTCCTCCACCGTCCCCTTTGTGTCAGGGTGGAAACCAGACACTGAAGAGATCAACAAACAGAAGAATTTATAACAGAGGGAACCACCTTGGAAGCTACAGGCAATAGATTAAAACCCTGTGGTTAATACCGACTACATAGGAAGGGGCCTATAGATCTTGAGAAATATAAGTCGAATCAAGGAACTAGCTGAAAATGAACTGAACCCACAATACCCACAACAAAACTAGAGAAAGTCCTAGATATATTTTAACTATTTTTACGATCATTCTTTCTTTCTTTTTTTAAAATTTTTTAAACAATTTTAAGTCGTCTATTATTCCTTTAATTTTCACTTTTATAACCTACTATTACTTAGCCAAAAAAAGACCCTATTTTTTTAAAAGCAAACTTCATATATATATATATTTTTTATATAATTTTTTTGATTTTTTTTTTTGCTTCTTTTCTTTAACATTGCATTTTTGAAATTCCAAACTCTACTCTAGATTTTTAATTTTAGCTTTTTGGTATTTGTTATCAATTTTGTACCTATATTTTTTTTATATAATTTTTGTGACTTTTTTTTCCTTCTCTCTCTTTCTTTCTCTTCTTTTATATAACATTGTACAGCTGAAATTCGATACTCTACTCTAGGTTTTTAATTTATGCTATTTGCTATTTGTTATCAATTTTGTACCTATACTTTCTTTATAATTTTTGCGACTTTGTTTGTTTTTGTTTGTTTGTTTTTTTCTCTCTTTATTTTCCTTCTTCTTTTCTTTAACATTGTATTTTTGAAATTCCAAACTCTAGATTTTTAATTTCTGCTTTTATGTATTTGTTACCAATTTTGTACCTTTAAGAACCCAATCTTCAGTACTTATTTATCACTAGGGAGCGAGATTACTGGCTTGACTGCTCTCTCTGCCTTTGGACTCTCCTTTTTCTCCACCAGGTTGCCTGTGTCTCCTCCCTAACCCCTCTCTACTCTACCCAACTCTGTGAATTTCTGTGTGTTCCAGATGGTGGAGAACACTTAGGGAACTAATTACTGGCTGGATCTGTCTCCCTCCTTTTCATTCCCCCCTTTTATCCTCCTGGCCACCTCTGTCTCCTTCCTCCTTCTTCCCTTCTCTGTATAACTCCATGAACATCTCTGAGCGGTCCAGTTGTGCAGTGCACATGAGGACGTGATTACTGGCTAGCCCACTCTCTCCTCTATTGATTCCACCTCATCTCATTCGGGTCACCTCTAACTCCCTCCTCCCTCTTCTCTTCTCCTTGTAATGCTGTGAACCTCTCTGGGTGACCCTCACGGTGGAGAAACTTTTCATCTTTAACGTAGATGTTTTATCAATGGTGCTGTATAGAAGGAGAAGTTTTGAAATGACTGAAAAATAGGACCGATAACTGGAAGCAGGAGGCTTAAGTCCAAACCCTGACTCCAGGGAACTCCTGACTCCAGGGAACATTAATTGACAGGAGCTCATCAAATGCCTCCACACCTACACTGAAACCAAGTACCACACAAGGGCCAACAAGTTCCAGGGCAAGACATACCAAGCAAATTCTCCCAGCAACAAAGGAACACAGCCCTGAGCTCCAAGATACAGGCTGCCCAAAGTCACCCCAAAACCATAGACATCTCATAACTCATTACTGGACACTTCATTGCACTCCACAGAGAAGAAATACAGCTCCATCCACCAGAACACCGACACAAGCTTCCCTAACCAAGAAACCTTGACAAGCCACCTGTAAAAACCTACACAGAGTGAGGAAACGCCACAATAAAGAGAACTCCACAAACTGCCAGAATACAGAAAGGACACCCCAATCTCAGCAATTTAAACAAGATGAAGAGACAGAGGAATACCCAGCAGATAAAGGAACAGGATAAATGCCCACCAAACCAAACAAAAGAGGAAGAGATAGGGAATCTACCTGATAAAGAATTCCAAATAATGATAGTGAAATTGATCCAAAATCTTGAAATCAAAATGGAATCACAGATAAATAGCCTGGAGACAAGGATTGAGAAGATGCAAGAAAGGTTTAACAAGGACCTAGAAGAAATAAAAAAGAGTCAATATATAATGAATAATGCAATAAATGAAATTTAAAACACTCTGGAGGCAACAAATAGTAGAATAAAAGAGGCAGAAGATAGGATTAGTGAATTAGAAGATAGAATGGTAGAAATAAATGAATCAGAGAGGAAAAAAGAAAAACGAATTAAAAGAAATGAGGACAATCGCAGAGACCTTCAGGACAATATTAAACACTACAACATTCGAATCATAGGGGTCCCAGAAGAAGAAGACAAAAAGAAAAACCATGAGAAAATACTTGAGGAGATAATAGTTGAAAACTTCATTAAAATGGGGAAGGAAATAATCACTCAAGTCCAAGAAACCCAGAGAGTCCCAAACAGGATAAACCCAAGGCGAAACACCCCAAGACACATATTAATCAAATTAACAAAGATCAAACACAAAGAACAAATATTAAAAGCAGCAAGGGAAAAACAACAATTAACACACAAGGGAATTCCCATAAGGGTAACAGCTGATCTTTCAATAGAAACTCTTCAAGCCAGGAGGGAATGGGAAGACATACTTAAAATGATGAAAGAAAATAACCTACACCCCAGATTATTGTACCCAGCAAGGATCTCATTCAAATATGAAGGAGAAATCAAAAGCTTTACAGACAAGCAAAAGCTGAGAGAATTCAGCACCACCAAACCAGCTCTCCAACAAATACTAAAGGATATTCTCTAGATACGAAACACAAAAACGGTGTATAAATTCGAACCCAAAACAATAAAGTAAATGACAACGGGATCATACTTATCAGTAATTACCTTAAACGTAAATGGGTTGAATGCCCCAACCAAAAGACAAAGACTGGCTGAATGGATACAAAAACAAGACCCCTACATATGTTGTCTACAAGAGACCCACCTCAAAACAGGAGACACATACAGACTGAAAGTGAAGGGCTGGAAAAAGATTTTTCATGCAAATAGGGACCAAAAGAAAGCAGGAGTAGCAATACTCATATCAGATAAAATACACTTTAAAACAAAGGCTGTGAAAAGAGACAAAGATGGTCACTACATAATGATCAAAGGATCAATCCAAGAAGAAGATATAACAATTATAAATATATATGCACCCAACACGGGAGTGCCGCAATATGTAAGACAAATGCTAACAAGTATGAAAGGAGAAATTAACAATAACAAAATAATAGTGGGAGACTTTAATACCCCAATCACACCTATGGATAGATAAACTAAACAGAAAATTAACAAGAAAACACAAACTTTAAATGATACAATAGACCAGTTTGACCTAATTGATATCTATAGGACAGTCCATCCCAAAACAATGAATTTCACCTTTTTCTCAAGCACACATGGAACCTTCTCCAGGATAGATCACATCCTGGGCCATAAATCTAGGCTTGGTAAATTCAAAAAAATAGAAATCATTCCAAGCATCTTCTCTGACCACAATGCAGTAAGATTAGATCTCACTTACAGAAGAAAAACTATTAAAAATACCAACATATGGAGGCTGAACAACACGCTGCTGAATAACCAACAAATCACAGCAGAAATCAAAAAAGAAATCAAAATTTGCATAGAAACTAAAGAAAATGAAAACACAACAACCCAAAACCTGCGAGACACTGTAAAAGCAGTCCTAAGGGGAAAGTTCATAGCAATACAGGCATACCTCAAGAAACAAGAAAAAAGTCAAATAAATAACCTAACCCTACACCTAAAGCAACTAGAAAAGGAAGAAATGAAGAACCCCAGGGTTAGTAGAAGGAAAGAAATCTTAAAAATTAGGGCCGAAATAAATGCAAAAGAAACAAGAGACCGTAGCAAAAATCAACAAAGCCAAAAGCTGGTTCTTTGAAAGGATAAATAAAATTGACAAACCATTAGCCAGACTCATCAAGAAACAAAGGGAGAAAAATCAAATCAATAAAATTAGAAATGAAAATGGAGAGATCACAACAGACAACACAGAAATACAAAGGATCGTAAGAGACTACTATCAACAATTATATGCCAATAAAATGGACAACGTGGAAGAAATGGACAAATTCTTAGAAAAGTACAACTTTCCAAAACTGGACCAGGAAGAAATAGAAAATCTTAACAGACCCATCACAAGCACATAAATTGAAAACGTAATCAAAAATCTTCCAGCAAACAAAAGCCCAGGTCCAGACGGCTTCACAGCTGAATTCTACCAAAAATTGAGAGAAGAGCTAACACCTATCCTGCTCAAACTCTTCCAGAAAATTGCAGAGGAAGGTAAACTTCCAAACTCATTCTATGAGGCCACCATCGCCCTAATACCAAAACCTGACAAAGATCCCACAAAAAAAGAAAACTACAGGCCAATATCACTGATGAACATAGATGCAAAAATCCTTAACAAAATTCTAGCAATCAGAATCCAACAACACATTAAAAAGATCATACACCATGGCCAAGTGGGCTTTATCCCAGGGATGCAAGGATTCTTCAATATCCGCAAATCAATCAATGTAATACACCACATTAACAAATTGAAAAATAAAAACCATATGATTATCTCAATAGATGCAGAGAAAGCCTTTGACAAAATTCAACATCCATTTATGATAAAAACTCTCCAGAAAGCAGGAATAGAAGGAACATACCTCAACATAATAAAAGCTATATATGACAAACCCACAGCAAACATTATCCTCAATGGTGAAAAACTGAAAGCATTTCCTCTAAAGTCAGGAACAAGACAAGGGTGCCCACTTTCACCATTACTATTCAACATAGTTTTGGAAGTTTTGGCCACAGCAATCAGAGCAGAAAAAGAAATAAAAGGAATCCAAATTGGAAAAGAGGAAGGAAAACTCTCACTGTTTGCAGATGTCATGATCCTCTACATAGAAAACCCTAAAGACTCCACCAGAAAATTCCTAGAACTAATCAATGATTATAGTAAAGCTGCAGGATATAAAATCAACACATAGAAATCCCTTGCATTCTTATACACTAATAATGAGAAAATAGAAAGAGAAATTAAGGAAACAATTCCATTCACCATGGCAACGGAAAGAATAAAATACTTAGGAATATATCTACTGAAAGAAACTAAAGACCTATATATAGAAAACTATAACACACTGGTGAAAGAAATCAAAGAGGACACTAATAGATGGAGAAATATACCATGTTCATGGATTGGAAGAATCAATATAGTGAAAATGAGTATACTACCCAAAGCAATTTATAGATTCAATGCAATCCTTATCAAGCTACCAATGGTATTCTTCACAGAGCTAGAACAAATAATTTCACAATTTGTATGGAAATACAAAAAACCTCGAATAGCCAAAGCTATCTTGAGAAAGAAGAATGGAACTGGAGGAATCAACCTGCCTGACTTCAGGCTCTACTACAAAGCCACAGTCATCAAGACAGTATGGTACTGGCACAAAGACAGAAATATAGATCAATGGAACAAAATAGAAAGCCCAGAGATAAATCCACGCACATATGGACACCTTATCTTTGACAAAGGAGGCAAGAATATACAATGGATTAAAGACAATCTCTTTAACAAGTGGTGCTTTGAAAACTGGTCAACCACTTGTAAAAGAATGAAACTAGACCACTTTCTAATACCATACACAAAAATAAGCTCAAAATGGCTTAAAGATCTAAACATAAGACCAGGAACTATAAAACTCCTAGAGGAGAACATAGGCAAAACACTCTCTGACATACATCACAGCAGAATCCTCTATGACCCACCTCCCAGAATATTGGAAATAATAGCAAAAATAAACAAATGGGACCTAATTAAACTTAAAAGCTTCTGCACAACAAAGGAAACTATTAGCAAGGTGAAAAGACAGCCTTCAGAATGGGAGAAAATAATAGCAAAGGAAGCAACTGACAAACAACTAATCTCAAAAATATACAAGCAACTCCTACAGCTCAACTCCAGAAAAATAAATGACCCAATCAAAAAATGGGCCAAGGAACTAAATAGACATTTCTCCAAAGAAGACATACAAATGGCTAACAAACACATGAAAAGATGTTCAACATCACTCATTATCAGAGAAATGCAAATCAAAACCACAATGAGGTACCATTTCATGCCAGTCAGAATGGCTGTGGTCCAAAACTCTACAAGCAATAAATGCTGGAGAGGGTGTGGAGAAAAGGGAACCCTCTTACACTGTTGGTGGGAATGCAAACTAGTACAGCCACTATGGAGAACAGTGTGGAGATTCCTTAAAAAACTGGAAATAGGACTGCCTTATGATCCAGCAATCCCACTGCTGGGCATACACACTGAGGAAACCAGAAGGGAAAGAGACACGTGTACCCCAATGTTCATCGCGGCACTGTTTATAATAGCCAGGACATGGAAGCAACCTAGATGTCCATCAGCAGATGAATGGATAAGAAAGCTATGGTACATATACACAATGGAGTATTACTCAGCCATTAAAAAGAATACATTTGAATCAGTTCTAGTGAGGTCGATGAAACTGGAGCCTATTATACAGAGTGAAGTAAGCCAGAAAGAAAAACACCAATATAGTATACCAATGCATATACATGGAATTTAGAAAGATGGTAACAATAACCCTGTATACGAGACAGCAAAAGAGACACTGATGTGTAGAACAGTCTTATGGAGTCTGTGGGAGAGGGAGAGGGTGGGATGATTTTGGAGAATGACATTGAAACATGTATAATATCAGGTATGAAACGAGTCGCCAGTCCAGGTTCGATGCACGATACTGGATGCTTAGGGCTGGTGCACTGGGACGACCCAGAGGGATGGTATGGGGAGGGAGGAGGGAGGAGGGTTCAGGATGGGGAGCACATGTACGTGTTGCGGATTCATTTCAATATTTGGCAAAACCAATACAATATTGTAAAGTTTAAAAATAAAATAAAACTAAAAATTAAAACAAAACAAAACAAAACAAATTGAGCACTAAAATTCAAGAGAGAATGTTCTGTCTGGTGTACCAGCTAGGTAAACTTTAATTTTAAAATGCCACTTGCTTTTCAGAAGCATCCTGTAGCCATTTGACCCACAGATGACTGGTCAAATCAAAGAGGGCTGTGACACGTGAAGACGAGGGCAGACTGATATTTCTTGTTGGCACTTTTACCAGTTTCTCTACAGGGTACGTATGTTGTGCAACAATGAATTTTTAATCCCTCTTAACAAGACTTGTCCTCTGGTTATAAATATCCCTGTTGTCACATGCTCATCTATTTCTTAGCTCCAATTGAATTGTAAACTCACCCAAGCTATAGTTTATAAGCTCCAGGATCACACCCAGTGGTTCATCAATATCAGTTTTACTATACCACAGAGAAAAAGTAGCTCCCTGGAATAACAGATTAAGGAACGAATAAGCCAGAATGTCTGGGGAATAGAGTCATACAATTTTCATTACAATGACTCTTAGGGCTTGGATCCAGGCTCGTTGTGGAGAAACTAAGTGTAAGAGAGTTTAAGTGACATATCCAGAGTGATATAGCTATTTAGTGTGATTATCTTTGGGTATTTGCTTCTTTATGTCCATTTAAACTATTAAATAAGTCTATGGGATATGACACACATATACTTGAATAAACAGCCACCCTTTCCCCAAAGAGCACTTGATTTAAAATAAAAGAAGAAAACTATGGGACAGGACTTAAGAGATGGTTACTGAGCCACACTTGGGTTTGCTTGCCTGACTTGCAGCAAAATCAATCTACTGACATGGGGTTGGGCGAAGGAAAGGACAGTGTTTATTGCAGGGCCAAGCAAGGAGAATGGGTAGTGCATGCTCAAAAGACCTGAACCCCCTGATGGCTTTCAGGGAAGGGTTTGTAAAGGCAACATTATTAGGTTTGAAGGTTGTAGGGTGCATGATCAGCTTGTAGACATTCTTCGAATTCGTTGTGGTGAGGTCACTGGGTGTTATATTGGAAGTTAGCATCATCAACCTTCTGGTTCCTACCAGTCTGGGGTCTACATGCTTGTGGTCAGCATGCAGTTTCTCTCTGACACTTGGTAGGGTTTTAGTATCCTCAAAAACCATTCAAGGTATGGCTCAGGATATTATCTATAACCCTTAAGGAGGAACTAAAGGTCTTTGATTTTATTTCATGGTTAAACTACTGTAATTTTGTCTTGCTTGACTGATATTGTTGTCATTTCTGCATTTTCTCACTTCTCTGATCAAATATACTCTTTGGAATGTGGGGAAGGTCTAAGAGGCTAAATCCTTTTTAGAAACAAGAGGTAGGAGACATGGAGGATATGTTGCCAGAAAGGCCCCACAGAGTCTGGCTCAGTTTCAAGACCACAAGTTCCTATCCAGTCTATTTGTAGGGTGAAGTGGGAGCAGGAGGATGTTAAGTGAGTGAAAAGTGTCTGTGGTAAAATTAGTGATACACACTACCTTGTGGATGAAGCCCGAGCATATTACACTGAGAAGCCAAACACAAAAAGGTCACATATTGTATGATTCCATTTATATGAAATATCCAAAACAGGCAAATCCATAGAGACAGAAAGCAGACTCATGGTTGCCAGGGGCTGGGCAGAAGGCAAATGAGGAGTAACTGCTTACTGGATATGGGTTTTACTTTGAGGTAATTAAAATGCTTTGGACCTAAATGTAAATGAGTATATTATGAATGTACCAAATGCTACTGAATTGTTCCCTTCAGAATGGTTAACTTTATACTACGTACATTTCACCTCAATAAGGAAAATACAGGTCGAATGAGAGCAAAAGCAAACATAGCAAAATGTTAACAACTGGTGGATCTAGGTACCCGCCATCAGGAATTCATCGTACTTACTCTAGCAACATTTCTGTTAGGTTTAAAATTTTTCAAAAGAAAAGATTAATAAAAATAAAATATCTCTAAAAAACAAAGAAACCATTTAGTGATATTGCAAAATTGAGGTCACCAGCTGCAATCTAAAATTCATACAGTTTCATATCATTTGATCACTGGCATGTCAAAAATAGGAACAACTCTTACTTCATTGGCTGGTAAGGTTTCTAACAATGAAAATTACTTTCCAGGGGAGTCACAAGCCAACACTCTTTAACTTCAGAACCTATTAACATGCAGATTTCTGAACATTAGCACCTAAAAATACATGCATTGGGTCCTTTTGAACAGGTGGTAGTAAGATGCAGTTTAGCTGAAGGGTCTGAGTTTTGGAAATTACATGTGTATATTCTGGCTTTGTCACCCGCAGATGAGTCTTACCAATCCACTGATGGCTAAAAGCAAAAGGGTGCAAGCTGACTGAGAGTTTCACAGGAGTAACACTAGGGGCACAAGTGACCATTTTGACCTTTGCACAGTGTGTCCTGAAACTCAAGCAGTGATATAGTAAAGATAATACCCCATCCTATAACCTCGTAACAACCAGAAAATGGCATGTCTGCCTCTAATGCACAGTGGGTCCAACGGAGTTAATGCCTCCCTGGTTTCTTACAGGTCCAACACCTAATTCTAAATTCCCCATTCAACCATGTCTGAGGCTTGAGACAACAGATCAAGCCTGTCTACACAGGGTGAGAGGCTACTTGCTTCTCTGACCAAGATGTAGATACACAAAAAAGTACATAAGGATGTGAAAGGTTGTATCATAATGTGATCATGCTTAACACTACTGAAGCTGTACATTTAAAAATAGTTAAGATGGTGGACTGAATGTTATGTGTTTTCCACCACAATAATTTAAAAATACATAAGACCCAAGTTTCAGTTTTCACACAGCAGACATGAGGATGGCTTCCTCTGTGTCCAAAATGAAGGTACTTTGATGCAACTTAACACACTTCAAATGAAATACAATTTGTTCCTATGGAGGAAAAAAAAATAACCTAGAAAAACACTCAAGCCTCTGCACAAATCTATGTTCAGTAAGAAAAATGGATGTAAGAACAGGTTAATGGCAGAAGGACATTAAAAATAGAAAAGAACTATTGATTTGAAGCTGTTACCTCAAGAGATAAGTACCAATAAACACTGTAGAGCAGAAGTCTGCATGTACCAGATGATGATGGGAATGGATCCATTCCCATTTAGGGTTTACCCATTGCTTCTGAAACGCCATTTATTCTTTATCTTGACACTGGATTTACCAAATCACTAAAGGGAATGGGAAGATCAGTTCATGAATATAACCTTTGTTGGATGACTAATACAAGGATGCTCCACTTCAATTACTGAATTCTTTTTCATTTTGTCTTGCAATATTTTAAATTTTCCCAGAATTTTGATCATACCTATAAGAACAAATCTATGTTCAACCAACAGGGCCTCTTCATTCACACTTTTAACACCCAAGGGTTAATAATTTCAAAAGATTAAAATGCTATTCTTCTCTAAGTGTTATCTATATCGCAGTGAGTGTTGTCTAAAGATTTGGTAGAAGCCTGCACTGGAGGGATTTCAAGTATGGAAACAGATGAAGGAGGAAATATCTGGAGTGGTGGATCCTGCCAGGTAAGTAGAGGCCAGCTCTGAATTTCATTCTATTTCTCTTTTTTCCTTCGTTTCACCTTATGCCCAGAAGTTTGTATAAGTAGACCTTTTCTTGATATAAAAACAATGTCTTAATTTGGGACCTAATAACACTTCAGAATAAATGCAGGGAGTTCCCTGGTGGTTCAGTAGTTAGAACTCCAAGCTCTCACTGCCAAGGGCCTGTGTTTGATCCTGCTCAGGGAACTAAAATCCCACAAGTGACACAGTGCAGACAAAAAGCAAAGAAGAATCCAAGTTTTTACAGAAGTCAGAATTTGGGAGAGCATGTTTTCCAAATATGCTTACATAGGCATTACTTTTTCATTCATCAGTTCAGGGCTAACCTTGTTGTGGATGTTTGAAAAGATGGCCACAAATGCTCTGACACTCCTCCCATAAATCGGCAGGGTCTAATTCCCCCCTTCTGCCTTGAACCTGGGCTGGCCTTATTTGGAAGAAATAGAATTTAGGAGAAGTGATGCTATGTGACTTCCAAGGCCTGGCAGCTTCTGCTTAGTTCTCTCTGAATACCTGCTCTCTGGATAGCTCTCTCTTGGGACCCAGCCACCATGCTCTGAGAATCCCAGGACAAATGCAGAGGACAGGTGTAGGTACTTCGGTGGACAACCCAAACTGCAGTCCTACCTGACAGCCAGGATCAGCTGCCAGGCTTGTGTAAGCCATCATGGATGTCCAGTGCAGCTGAGATTCTGATGACTGTAGGCACAGCGGACACTTGACTGCAACTGTGTGAGAGACCCCAGTGAGAACTGCTCAGCTGCAACTTCCCTGAATGTCTGACCCACATAGTTGTGAGCAAGGTAAAATTTTAGTATGTATAAAATTACCCTGAATTTGGGGGTAATTTGTTATATAGCAATAGGTAGCTCAGCAAAAGAGAACAGAATATGAAACTTTATAGCAACAGAAATTTTCAAGCAAAAAAATAAAATTAAGATGATTTGGCCACAAAATGGTCCATTTGTTTTTTTTTTTTTTTCTCCCCATTTAAACATGAGCATTTACAAGTTCAGAGATCTGTGTTTTTATGTTGCTCAGAGTAGAAAGATATAGATTAAGAAATGTAATTTTAACAGTTAAAACTATAGATATTTCATGTAATCAAAATATATTGTCAGACACTGTAATAGAGATCAGCACAAATTCTGTCCTCAAGGAACAAATAGTCTAGTCGGATAAATGGCATGTTAAAAAAAATTTCAATGAGTTTCATGTGCATAAAATCCTTACAATATTTCCAGGCACGTCCTAAGTGTCATGTACCTGCAAACAAAGTAAATAAATATACATTCACTTATTTATTTGACAAATACTTACTTATCATCTTCTCCATGGCAGGCCCCACGTGAGGTGCTCAACATTCTGAAGACTCAACATTCAGAAAACTAAGATCACGGCATCTGATCACATCACCTCATGGAAAATGGATGGGGAAAGAGTGACACACTTCTTTTTTGGGGGGCCTCCAAAATCACTGCAGATGGTGACTGCAGCCATGAAATTACAGATGCTTGATTCTTGGAAGAAAGTTATGACCAATCTAGACAGTGTATTAAAAAGCAGAGACATTACTTTCCTAACAAAGGTCCGTCTAGTCAAGCTACAGTTTTTACAGTAGTCATGTATGGATGTGAGAATTGGACTGTAAAGAAAGGTGAGCATCGAAGAATTGGTGCTTTTGAACTGTGGTGTTGGAGAATACTCTTGAGAGTCCCTTGAACTGCAAGGAGATCCAACCAGTCCATCCTAAAGGAAATCAGTCCTGAATAAGGACTGATGCTGAAGCTGAAACGCCAATACTTGGCCATCTGATGGAAAGAACTGACTCATTGGAAAAGACCCTGATGCTGGGAAAGACTGAAGGTGGGAGGAGAAAGGGACAATAGAGGATGAGATGGTTGGATTGCATCACTGGCTCGACGGACAGGAGTTTGAGTAAATTCTGGGAGTTGGTGATGGACAGGGAGGCCTGGCATGCTGCACTGCATGGGTCACAAAGAGTTGGACTTGACTGAGCTACTGAACTGAACCAAACATGTCGGGGCCGGTGTGAAGTGCTAGACAGAGTGCTGAATAAAGAGTTTACATTCAGAGGAGAGGACAGATACTGAACATTCAACAAGCACAGGTATCCTGGAAGCATTCCTGGGATGCTTGGGAAGTCAGAGAAGGCTGCTGATACCAGGAAGGCCAAAGGCTAGGCTAGACCAGGCCAAGGCTAGAGAGATTTAGCAGCATGTCTGACAGCCAAATAACAAGAAGAGAAAAGTAGTTTACCCCAAGCCCAAATGGAAATCTAATATGTAAAGTCAAATTTGGGAGAGGCCTGAAGGCCAGTGAGGCAATCAAGATCTGTTCCACAAATTCCACACTGGATCAGAAGGAAAGTCCAAGTGCAGAGACAAGCACTGGACTGCATGCATTGGACCACACATGAGAGCTCAAGAAGACAATGTTGTTGGAATAGAAGACTGGGCACAGTGCTCAAGCCTCTGGTACTTTGGCACTAGAAATAGAGTAGAACACCCATTGCACAAACAGGTCTGGACCAAGATATATTACAGCTGAGGCAACCTAAGAATTAGATATGTGCTTCTGATGCTGTCCTTCCGATCTTAATGCAACAGTTTCTTACTGAGGGAGTAGAACTGGCATCAGGATGGTTTTTGTTATTTCTACTGTCTACTTCGCTAAAGTAGGACTGATTTGTAAGTTGATGGTTATAGAAGTAGTCACACATGTAGATCTGAGTTAAATGGTACCATATTTCTGATTTTCATTGGAAATGGTATTACCTTTACAGATTGGTGCTCAGAGCAATTATACACTTGGTCTGTCTTTTAACTTGGCTCTGAGCCTGAAGGATCCCAGAATACAAGTGTCTGCTAATTGCCCTGGTGTGAATGGCCAAGGGCTGGTGTGTGTGTATGTGTATATGCATACAAATAAAAGTGTATCTGTGTGTTATTGTTTGTATGTATGTGTGCATGTGTGTGTGTATGTGCATGCATGTGTCCCTCCTCCTGAACAAGGTGGATTCTACCAGGGTTAGAAATATGTCAGTAGTATTGAATCATCTAAATTTTATCACTTGCGAGTTTAAAACTCAACACTTTTTATATAGCCTTTTCTCTTTTTTATTCAAACCCCAGAGCTTGGATTCAGGAGTCTGCAAGCATGGAGTCCACCCAAAGATGGGCACAATAAAGGATAAACATGGTAGAGACCGAGTAGATGCTGAAGAGATCAAGAAGAGATGGAAAGAATACACAGAAGAACTGTATAAAAAAGATCTTAATGAACCAGATCACTACAATGGTGCGGTTAGTCACCCAAACCCAGACATTCTGGAGTGTGAAGCCAAGTGGGCCTTAAGAAGCACTGCTGTTAATAAAGCTAGTGGATGCGATGGAATTCCAAAAGAACTATCCAAATCTCTAAAGGAGGATGCCATCAAAATGTTGCATTCATTATGTCAACAAATCTGGAAAACCCAGCAGTGGGCACAGGACTGGAAAAGTCCTCAACCCAATTCCCAAGAAAGGTGGTACTAAAGAATGTTCTAACCATCAGACAACTGCACTCATTTCCCATGCTAGTAAGGTCATGCTTAAAATCTTGCATGCTAGGCTTCAGAATTAGGTGAATCAAGAACTTCCAGATGTCCACACTGGGTTTAGAAAAAGAAGAGGAACTAGAGATCAAATTGCCAACAGTTGCTGGAGTATAGAAAATGCAAGGGAATTTCAGCAAAACAGCTATCTCGGTTTCATTGACTACATGAAAGCCTTTGACTGTATAGATCATGACAAACTGTGGAAAGCTCTTAGAGAGATGGGAATACCAGACCCTCTTACTTGTCTCTTGAGAAACCTGTATGCAGGTCAAGAAGCAACAGTTAAAACCCTGTATGGAACAACTGATTGGTTTAAGATTGAGAAAAGAGTATGACAGGGCTGTCTGCTGTCACTCTGTCTAACCTATATGCAGAGCACATCAGGAGAAATGCCAGGCTGGATGAGTTGCAAGTCTGAATCAAGATAGGCAGGAGAAACATCAACAGCCTCAGATATGCAGATGATATCACTCTAATGGCAGAAAGCAAAGAGGAACTAAAGAGCCTCTTGATGAGGGTGAGGGAGGATAGTGAAAGAACGGGCTTAAAACTAAATATTCAAAACACTAAGGGCATGCCTTCTAGCCCGATTACTGCATGGCCAATAGAGGGGCAAAAGGTGGAAGTAGTGACAGATTTCCTCTTCTTGGGCTCCAAAACCACTGCAGATAGCAACTGCAGCCATAAATTCAGAAGACAATTGCTTCTTGGCAGGAAAGCAATGACAAACCTAGACAGTGTGTTTAAAAGCAGAGACGTTACTCTGCCAACAGAGGTCCATATAGTCAAGGCTATGGTTTTCCCAGTCATCATGTATGGCTGTGAGATCAGAACGCCAAAGAATTAATGCCTTCGAACTGTGGTGCTGGAGAAGACTCCTGAATGTCCCTTGGACCACAAGGGGTCAAACCAGTCAATCTTTTTTTCTTTTTTTAACCTTACACTATTGTATTGGTTTTGCCATACTTCAACATGAATCCGCCAAGGGTGTACACGTGTTTCCCACCCTGAACCCCCTCCCATCTTCATCCCCATACCATCCCTCTGGGTCATCCCTGTGCACCAGCCCCGAGCATCCTGTATCATGCATCGAACCTGGACTTGCAATTCATTTCGCATATGATATTATACATGTTTCAATGCCATTCTCCCAATCATCCCACCCTCGCACTCTCCTGCAGAGTCCAAAAGACTGTTCTATACATCTGTGTCTCTTTTGCTGTCTCACATACAGAGTTATCATTACCATCTTTCTAAATCCCATATATATGTGTTAGTATACTGTATACTATCCAGTCAATCTTAAGGGAGATTAAGCCTGAATATTCACTGGAAGGATTGATGCTGAAGCTGAAGCTCCAGTATTTTGGTCATCTGATGCAAACAGAAAACTCATTGGAAAAGTCCCTGATGCTGGGAAAGATCGAGGGCAGGAGAAGAGGGTGTCAGAGGATGAGATGGCTGAACGGCATCACTGATGCAATGAACATGAACTTGGGCAAACTCTGGAAGATGGTGAGGGACAGGGAGGCCTGGCATGCTGCAGTCCATGGGGTCACAAAGAGTGGGATATGACTGGGCAACTGAACTACAAACATGGTAAAGCCATGCCTGTGATCCTTAATGGCTGTAAGACCCTGGGCAGGTTCTCAACCCCACTAAGTGGTAGTTTCCTGGGCTTTAAAATGGGGATAATAATATTTCACTCCTAAGATTGTTGTGAAGGAAAAACAGCATACTGAAAGCATTGAATGTGATTCCTGGATCATCATAAGCACTAAGTAGATGCTCTTATGGTTAGAATTGTAGGTACTAAACAAGGGCTACAAACATCCAGATACCACCCAAACTAGGGTTTACACTCATTTCCCAACATTACAGTGTGCCTTATAAATAGTTAAAATACTAAACAAACTGTAGACACAACTAAAGCAACCCAATTAAAATGCTTCATCATTTGCCACTTTAGAAGGTACTCAAAAGCTAGGCAATTCTCTTCTAGACAAACAGATGGCCATTTCTCATCTTAATATAGGTAGGATGTTTTTGTGAACACAAGCTGATCTGGCTTAAAAATCCAAGCATTCTTTTAGCTCTACATAAATTAATAACTCAAAAGAAAAATTTTAAAGAACAAACTGCCATTTTGCTAAAATGACAGTCCATTAATGGATGCCTCTAAACTTAGCAAGCTCTCCAGCTGTCTTATCGGTGGGTTTTTGTTGTCTCCCTCAAATGCACACTGATGGCCAGATCTCAGCAGCATCAGATGGAATGAGATGCAGCTAGCCAACAGTCCAGGACCACCTTCTTCCTGGGGTAGATATTAACCCTGCTATAGTGGACATTTAATTCATTAACTAACGATGAAAAAGGAGGGATAAGAGTGTTATATCCTGACATTAATAGTTTCAAACAACCTAATGAGACTGTTTGGAAGGCATACTAGGACGCCTTCCAAAGTTGATGAGCTCAACCATTGATGGGAGTAACTGAAGAAAACATTCAGCGCAGTTTGCTTCAACAGTTCTTTTCTGAACTGCCCATGAATCCTGAAACTGAAGTTCATTTGGAGTTTTTTTATACCATGTTTACAGAGATCCTGAACCATGGAAAAGAACAGCTCCTTATCACCAACTGCTCAATCTGTTCATCTATTCATTCACCAGTCTATCCATCCATTCATCCATATCTGATCCATCCATCCAGCTGCCCCACAAATACTTACTGAAAGTTCTTCCTCTCATGGAGCTTAACAAGAATGATGTGATATAATATGGTGCTATTATTCTAGAGATAACAATAAATAAAATAAATGAGGGGTGAAGGAATACAGTGCAGTACATGTGTGCAAATTTAAATAGGAGAGAAGGGATGGTCTCAGTAAGTAGGCAATATTTGGGCAACGCCTGAAGGAGGTAAGGGAATAAACCATGCATATGTCTGAAAGAAGAATGTTCCATATAGAGAAACAGCATGTGCAAAGCTGAGTGTGTACTTTGTGAGATGGAGAAATACCAAGGAGGCCTAACATAGCACAATTCCACTGGTCTATGAGACCAGAAAGCCCTGGTATTTTCCCACACTGTGTTATCCTGGGTTCCCTGGAAAACAGAGCCTGAAGAAAGGTTTAAATGCTAAAGCTTTCATGGGAGATATAATCCATGGCAGCTAAAGTGAGGAGAAAAGAGGGAGATTCAAATACAAGGTGAGGGGCTTCCCTGGTGGTCCAGTGGCTAAGACTCCACACTCCCAAAGCAGGGGGCCTGGGTTCAGTCCCTGGTCTGGGAACTAGATCCTACATGCTGCAAAGAAGAGTTCACACGCCACAACTAAAGATCCCACGAGCCACAACGAAGATTCCGAGCAGCCAAATAAATAAATAAATAAATAAATATTCAAATGTAAGATGATGTCCTGTGATACTGGTCACTGCTTCCCAACAAACTTTCCATCAAACACTATGACAGAAACCGCTGATTCTCTCAGGTGTGTTCACCTGGTACCAAGATGAAAAGAAAGAACTGTGCCCCATTACAGCCCATCAGAGAGGGAACGCATGGGGAACTTAGCTGCTGACTCTCTGCTGTCTCCTGTCTCTACACTGATCAGAGTTTGTCCCACGGGCATTAACTTCCCTGCACATCTACACAGAAAATCATAAGACCTGTGCACTTTATTCTCTGTAAAACTAAAGGTAAATTTCTCTTGAATACTAACAAACGACAAATAGTCTGTTGCTTCAGCCTAGGTCCCAAAGAGAAGATGATGTGTCGCAGGACTAGTGAAATAAACCTTTGTTGATATACGCCACTGAAATTTTAGAGTCAATTTTTGTTGCAGCATAACCTAGCATATCCTGATTGACACAAGGATTCACTGCCCCATTAGCACATTAATGACATGAGTTTCTCAGTAAAGACACCTACTTAATGTTATTTAATCCAGTATTCTCAAACTGTTTTGATTAGTGAATATTCTTTCCACAGAGCACCTTAATATAATGGAAGTAGTTTGACAAAACACCATCTGTATAATCTTCTGCAAGGAGATTGGGCAACACACCCTACTGTGCAATAATTAAAATATTCCCAGATCTTGGCAGTTTGGGTATGAATGATGTCACATTTTTATGCTCAAACTGGACTTCCCGCGTGACCTAGTGGAAAAGAATCCATCTGCCAATGCAGGTACACTGGTTCAATCCCTCCCAGTCCGTATGCCCTGGAGCAACTAAGCCGGTGCACCACAACTACTCAGCCCACGTGCCCTAGAGCCAGTGCTCCGCAAGAGAAGCCACTGCAGTGAGAAGCCCCGGCCCTCCCCAACTAGAGAAAGCCCCTGAGCAGCAAAAATCCAGCACAACCAAATATTATCTAAATAAAATTTAAAAAACACACACATTTATGCCCAAATTAAGGATTCCTAGCCCAAGACTACTGTTCTGCTGCATCCCACAGGCCAGCAAGGCCTCACTTGCCCAGTTTCCCGACCAAAGAAAGGGCCCTAAGTCAGCGACAGAGATGAAGACATCATGGTTTACCTGATGGAGGACGCTGCCTGTCTCCAGCAAGGTCCTGGAACAACATCCCATCGTGTGCAATGCTGGAGCAAGCAGGCAGGACAGACACGTTGGCAGGTTTCACTGCTGGGGGCTGGGGGAAGCCAGGATTACCAATTGTACGGGAATTGACCTCAGGTGATCCCTGCCAGGCAGACGCCCTGGAGAAGGAAACGGCTACGCTCGTCTGGAGAATGCCTGGCAGGCTACAGTCAAAGACTGGGACATGGCTTAACATGCACGCGTGCAAGCACGCAGGCACCCACGAACCCAGGCGCCCATGCATGCAAGCACTCAGGCACACGCTTACACACTCAGGAGGCCAAACACGCAGCCATGCACACATGCACGCTGCCACGAACGCACGCATACACACACGCATGCACACACGCACGCAAGCACATACGTAGACATGCACCCATGCACGCATTTGGGCACCCACAGATGCACGTGGACGTCCACGAGAGTACGCATGCGCACACTACACACGCACACAAGCGCGCGCTCACCACGCACGCATGCGCACATAAGAACCCATACTCGTGGGCACCAAGTCTACCGCTGCGCAGAAATAGCTGATCGCGGAAACCAGTTGAGGCGCAGATTCCTCATCAGCCGTTTGGTAAGATATAGTTAGCTGGGCCGTGGGGCAAGAAGGTGGGAAGCTTAGTCCTGCTGGTAGGGTGTAGGTGAAGTAGGCACTAGTCAGACAGAGGAGAGACAAGAGAGCAAGAACACAGCCATTTTGAGTGGCTTGATCTTCCAACTGCAACTAGAAATTCCTCGATGCTCCTAGGACTTCACAGGGCAAGTATCTTACAGGTAGTTAGGAAAACGCTTGCGCATGTTCTTCTGAGCTGTGTTTGTTGTCACGTATCTATTGCTACTTCGTGGTTGCCAGGTAGGCACCTATTTCTATTCTGTGACTTGCCATTCCCAGCACTCACTTTAAGGTCCTATAGCCCCAGTAGGAGGAGCCTGGTAGGCTGCACTCCAAGGGGTCGCTAAGAGTCGGACATGACTGAGCAACTTCTCTTTCACTTTTCACTTTCATGCATTGGAGAAGGAAATGGCAACCCACTCCAGTGTTCTTCCCTGGAGAATCCCAGGGACCGGGGTGCCTGGTGGGCTGCTGTCTCTGGGGCCGCACAGAGTCGGACAAGACTGAAGCGACTTAGCAGCAGCAGCAGCAGCCCCAGTGTTATGTGATGGTCTCAGAAAGAGTAGGTCTGGGGAGCATAACCCTTCTCGCCCTTTTTTACTTTATCTTGAGTAATTTTTTTTTCATATTTTATCTCCTCTGCACAATAATCACATAACCCTTTCTTGGGCCCAACATGTCAGAACCTCTGATGAACAGAGCACATTCACCCATTAGGCACTGACCCCTCCCTCTAGGGGGCCCCAGAACTCTCATCAGATGAGGCACAGGGCTGACACCAGGTTAAAAATTTGTCTTCTGTCACCCCTCTATCCAGAGATCTTTCCTATTTTGCCTCTCAGATGAAAGGGACATTAAATCAACTCAGGTAAGGCCAGGATGGGCTTCCCTTGTGGCTCAGTGGTAAAGAATCTGCCTGCCAATGCAGGAGATGCAAGAGACACAGGTTCGATCCCTGGCTTGGAAAGATCTCCTGGAGAAGGAAATGGTAACCCACTCCAGTATTCTTGCCTGGGAAATTCCATAGGCAGAGGAGCCTGGCCGGCTACAGTCCATGGGGTCCCAAAGAGTCCAACACCTCTCCCCCTCCCACCCTCCCTTATCACTTCTCACCGGAAGTCTTTCTTTCCCACAAGGGCTTAGTGGGACTAAGGGTAATCCCAGCATGGCTTCTGTGGTGGGAGAGGTGATGAGGAGAGGTAGGGGGGAATAAATCTGATTCTGAAAATAGATTGAAATTTAAAATGCAACTGGAAATAAGACCTGGAGCAAATTCACTAAATGATTGATGAATAAACTTAGTAATTAAGTCAACCTAGTTTCTTTACATACGACTTTCCCCCTGAGAATAATCAGCAGAATTCTAAGAAAAGTATTTGCCAAAGTTATCTTATATTTAATTATCCGTAATTCTGTGCAGTGCACAGAGGAAGAAAAAACCTGGTAAGATGGCCAGGTTCATGTCTTGCCTGATAATAGAGGTGAATTTTGTGGCTGTTTTAATTATAATTTTTGAGCTAGAATCAAAAGTTCTTTGCTGTAGAATTTACCAGAAAGAACTTGGCTGACAGCATCTATAGTGATAAAAGGTTTTTGTAGGCATACTTTTTAGGCAAACAGAAGGTAGTGCTTTCACTGGTAAAGCATTGCCTTTGTGACAGTTAATGAAGTCTTTCTCTCCAAGGCAGAAGTGGGATAAACAGGCCAGGGTGGATTGGGCTCTACCCCTCAAATATAAAGGGGTGGCTGATGAGTCGCTTACACACGTGAGCAGGAGTAGTGAGAATTCCTACTGTGAGCTGGTCCACCTGCTTCCAGTGACTCTCTCCTCAGAGGGGATTGCCCTTAGGCAGAGTGTCATGTGGAGTCAGTCACTTCTTAGCAGAGACCTCAGTTTCCTCATTCTTGAAGATTTCTACAAAAGAAAGCTATTTCCACACCCTCGTGAGTGCTCCAGGAGATACAAAGGGAGTGAGCCAGGGACCCTTTGTTTGATACCTCCTACCAACTGAAGTCACTCAGTCGTGTCCGACTCTTTGCGACCCCATGGACTGTAGCCTATCAGGCTCCTCCGTCCATGGGATTTTCCAGGCAAGAGTGCTGGAGTGGATTGCCATTTCCTTCTCCAGGGGATCTTCCTGACCCATGAATCAAACCCAGATCTCCCGCACTGCAGGCAGATGCTTTACCATCTGAGCCACCAGGGAAGCCCCCCTTACCAACCATAGCTTCACACAACTCTCATTAGTTACCCTGCCTTTGAACTCCTGTCTGGAGGCAGGCACACTGAACCCGTTCCAGATACCTGACTCAGTTGGTCATTTCCTCTTATTATTAGTAAATCATCAGGTTGGCATTTGTGATAAAAAGCAGGAAAGTGGGGGAAGAACTAGAGATAGCAGAAACTTACTCTTCGCTTGCCTGGAATGACTGCTTTCCTTAAATATGCATTGTTTATTTGAAAATATTTAATGAAATCTCCTAGGTAATATTTGATCACAGGTAGTACCCTTGCAAATTTTTTATTGATAGATAGTGTACATACAGAAGAGTGCATGTAACCTAAATATAAAGCTCACTGAACTTTCAGAACTTGAAACATGCTGTGGCCAATAACCAGATCAATAAAGAGGACTTGGGATTTCCCTAGCAGTCCAGTGGTTAGGACTTCATGTTTCTACTGCAGGGGGCCTGGTTTCAATTCCTGGTCTGGGAACTAGATCCCACAAGCCACATAGCACAAATAAGTAAATAAATCTTTACCCACAACCCCAGAAGCCCCCTCCCCCAAATACTCATTCCAGACACAGCTTCTCCCCCTTGGGATAACCAATAGCCTGACCCCTAATAGTAGAGATTCCTTTTGCCTGCCTCTGTACTTTATATAAATAGAAACATATAGCCTGTGCTCTTTTTTCCTGACTTCTCTCAGTCAGCATTCTGTTTTTGAGAGCCTTCCTTATTACTCTGTGTAGTGATACATTGTTTCTTCTCATTGCTGCACAGCCCTATAAACACACTAGAATGTGTTTATCTGCTTTCCTGTTGATGGACCTTTGGGTAGTTTCCAGTTCAGTGCTGTTGCAAACACCCAAATTCATGTCCTTTCATCAACACACGTATGCACTGCTTTGGGATATGTACCCAGGAATCACTGGGTCATAGGTTAAGCAGGTGTTCAGCTTTAGTAGGTATCAACTGTTAGCAAACAATTTCTTTGTGGTTGTACCAGTTTGCACTTCCACTAGCAGTGACGAGACTACTGGTTGCTCTACAGCCTCTCCTAAAATGTTCTCAGATCAGTCCCCTACCTACTAAGGGATGTGGTATTTCTAGTGGCTCAAAATTCAGATTCTGGAACTAGACTTTCTGGGTTCAAATTCCTGCTTCATCCTTTAATAGGCGTGTGACCTTAGACACCTTACTTAATTTTTCTGTGCCCCAGTTTTTTTCTTTTGTAAAATGAGGACAATAACTAGATCATCTACCTCATAGAGTTAAGGATTAAATGAGTTAATGCATGTAGAACAGTAAGGATAGTGCCTGGCATATAGACAGTACTCCATAAATCTTAGATATTATTTTCATTCAAATGCATCGAAAAAAATCAGTTGGCACCAGTGCAATAAGAGAGTTGTGTATCTTACTGTAAATGAAATACAAAGTTTCCCACGTATCCTGGGAGGCAGTCAGATAAGTGCCACAAGGGGTCTCTGTATGCAGGAGCAAGATAGCATGCATGTCTGAATCTCGGGCTATGCCAGTCCCAGCTAATCCTTGGGAACTTGTATGTGCAAATTAAACTAGAATGTCAGTGCTCCAAAATATTCATAGGAGAGTATGAACCATGTACACAATCAGTATAAATGGCAGTCTGGGCTTTATTTATTTGGCCAATGAAGCCACTGACATCTCTCCTCTTTAAGTTAGCAGATGAGAGTTTAGTGAATTCTTTATAAACTCTATAAACTTTTACAGTCTCAGATCAGATCAGTCGCTCAGTGGTGTCCGACTCTTTGTGACCCCATGAATCGCAGTACGCCAGGCTTCCCTGTCCATCACCAACTCCCAGAGTTCACTCAGACTCACGTCCATCGAGTCAGTGATGCCATCCAGCCATCTCATCCTCTGCCGTCCCCTTCTCCTCCTGCCCCCAATCCCTCCCAGCATCAGAGTCTTTTCCAATGAGTCAACTCTTCGCATGAGGTGGCCAAAGTACTGCAGTTTCAGCTTTAGCATCATTCCTTCCTAAAGAAACCCCAGGGCTGATCTCCTTCAGAATGGACTGGTTGGATCTCCTTGTAGTCCAAGGGGCTCTCAAGGGTCTTCTCCAACACCACAGTTCAAAAGCATCAATTCTTCGGTGCTCAGCCTTCTTCACAGTCCAACTCTCACATCCATACATGACCATAGGAAAAACCATAGCCTTGACTAGATGAACCTTTGTTGGCAAAGTAATGTCTCTGCTTTTGAATATGCTATTTAGGTTGGTCATAACTTTCCTTCCAAGGAGTAAGCGTCTTTTAATTTCATGGCTGCAGTTTTACAGTCTAGCCCTTGGCAAACACCACTTTAGGAATTAACATAGATGTGGATTTCAGTAAATAACTATAGATTCAGTAAATATTCTATGGAAGAAAGAGAAATGGTAAAGCATGATCATGGGAGAGTAGGTAGGAAGTTCAAAGACATGCAAAGCTGACACTCCAGTCTCCATGAGTGAGTCATTGGCTAGAATTGGCTTTTAATGTTAAATATCAGCAAATACATTTTTTGTGTCCATCTTCTAGCTTTTGTTGTTCTTGTTGAGTCGCTCCGTCTTGTCTCTTTGCCACCCCAGCCTCCTCTGTCCATGGGATTCTCCAGGCAAGAGTACTAGAGTGGGTTGCCATGCCCTCCTCCAGGGGATCCTCCCCACCCAGGGATGGAACCCACATCTCCTGCATTAGCAGGTGGATTCTTTACCACTGAGCCACCAGGGAAGCCCATCCTCTATTACAGCTTGCACTGTGTTTAGCTGGTCAATTGTGTCCAGCTCTTTGCGACCCCATGGACTGTAGCCCTCCAGGCTCCTCTGTCCATGGAATTCTCCAGGCAAGAATACTGGAGTGGGTTACCACACTCTCCTCCAGGGGATCTTTTCAGCCTAGGGATTGAACCCAGGTCTCTGGCATCACAGGCAGAATTTTTACCATCTGAGCCACCAGTGTAGCTTGTTGCTGCTGCTGCTAAGTCACTTCAGTTGTGTCCAACGCTGTGAGACCCCATAGACAGCAGCCCACCAGGCTCTGCCATCCCTGGGATTCTCCAGGCAAGAACACTGGAGTGGCTTGCCATTTCCTTCTCCAATGCATGAAAGTGAAAAGTGAAAGTGAAGTCGCTCAGTCATGTCCGACCCTTCGTGACCCAATGGACTGCAGCCTACTAGGCTCCTCTGTCCATGGGATTTTTCAGGCAAGAGTACTGGACTAGGTTGCCATTGCCTTCTCCACCAGTGTAGCTTAGGCGGGTGGCAACTCTGGTTGCCTGTTAGAGTCACATGGGGGGAATTCCCTGGTGGTCCAATGGTTGGGACTCTAAGCTTCCACTGCAGACAGGTGTGGGGGAGTGACCAGTGTTTGTTCCCTGATCTGGGAACTAGTATCCCACACACTACTCAGTGTGGTCAAAGAGAATAAAATTACCTGGGGAACTTTAAAAATTTCACATTTCCCCCACCAAAAAAAAAAAAAAAAGAAAAAGAAAATGCTCAGCTTCTCACCCAGAAATGTCAGTTGAGTTTCTTTGTCATCACGGCCCAGATTTTTTTTTTCTCAAGGTCTCCAAGTGATTCTAATGGGCAGCCAGAAATGGGAAATATTTCCTTCTCAGTGTCACTGCAACAATCCTGGTGGTGCTTTCTGAATGGTTGTCTCTTGCAGTGGGGTCACAGGGAGGATCCTGAGTAGTTTCTGTGGAGTCTGTCTGGTTTAGTCAAGAAAAGTTCAAAACACTGGCTCAACGGGTTTTTATCTGGTACATTTTGTCTCCTACCTATCACCTCAGAATATTCCAATCTATTTTAAGCCTTCCTGTGGTTTCTAAAGCACAATACTTTCCAAACTGAAGACTTAACCATTTCAAATCTCATGGGCTATGATTCAATCCAGAGCAGAGCTAAACAGAACTTAAGTATCCCAATTAGTAATTGGATTGAAAAAAGACCCGGGAAAGTGCCCTTCATAAAAGAGTGAAAATGTGCTTTATGTGGTGGTGTTGCTATCACCTGTGGTTTCAACTGCAGGAAAAATAGGAAAAAGCCATGGAACAATCATTGTATTGGGTCGGCCAAAAAGTTCATTCTGGTTTTTCCATGAAATGTCACAAGAAACACAAATGCACTTTTTGGCCAATGCAATATTTGAACGTGGGTACACGTGAATTTGAGTTTCTGGGTCAGCCACTTGTTAGCTATGAGTCCTTGCCTTCTCTGAGCAGATGTTTCATGAAAGATGGAAGCAATAGCAGATCTCAGAAGGAAATTTTGTAGAGTAAAGGAGCTAATGTTAGTGGTGCTTGGCAAGCAGTGAGTCCCAAGTAAATGGCAGTTACCCTCGTGTGTTATTTGGCTAAGGCTATGATGCTGTTGCATAGCAAACACCCCACCCCTAAATCTTAGTGGTTGACTAAGATACCACTGATGTTCTTACTCATGTGTCTGTGGGTCACTTATGGCAGCTCCGCTTAAGGCTATGAATCAGATTGAGGTCTGTTCATATGTGTCAGAAAACAGAAGGAAAAATTATGAAGAAATAATACATTCTTCCACACTTCCCTTCTGCAGAGTGTCAACAGAGGAGACAAGAAGGGTGGGTAAGGAGGGAAGAAATAAGTAGTTGGATCCCATAGGAACTCTACCTGTGCCTCATTTGTAAGCGCTTGTCTGGCCTCCTTTGTAGAACTGCTCCAGCACTCGTTCGCAGGCACAGAAAAGCAGTTCTGTGGGCGTGGCAGCTTTCTGGATCCTCCCCCACTCCAGGTATTTGTGATGAGGGACACACTACTCAGAGACAGTCTAGAATTCACCAGAAGCCTTCTTACATTCTGCTTGCAGGAACACATCTACTTTTATTTAGGAGGACAAACAGAAGCAAGAGCTGGTGAAATTCAGCAAAACAGACTATACTATATACCAGGTGTCAAAATAACCAGATCTTTGTCTAAATTCAACCCCTTCTCTTTACCCTTTCCACAACTTTTTAATGTATGGGCGCTGTCTCTTATGATTTGCTCCAAATGACATCTCTTCTCCAGTATATAATAAAGTGAAGTGGCTCAGTCGCGTCCAACTCTTTGGACCCTGTGAACTGTATCCTACCAGGCTCCTCCGTCCACGGGATTCTCCAGGCAAGAGTACTGGAGTGGGTTTCTGCCGGGGACCAGCCCCGGCTGATCCAGGGTATTCGAAGCGGGGACGGCGTCGGCGAGGATCAGGAAACAACTGCTTAATTAAACGTTAATTAAGGATATAAAGAGTAATAGAATGAGGATAGCTCAGTGAAAAAATTCAGTGGAGAAAAGAGGCTGAAATAAGGATAGCTCAGTGAGGAAATTCAGTGGAGAAAAGAGGCTGAATAATTCAGCCAGAAGGTAAGAGAAAGAACGACATGGTGAGACCAAGTTTCGGTGAACAAGGCCTGCACTTTATTTTTCAAAGTAGTTTTTATACCTTAAGTTATGCATAGAGGATAATGAGGGAAGGGGTAGAGTCTTGCAGCAAGCCAGGCTTTCTTCCTGCAAACTTATCATATGCAAAAGCTTAGGTGATTTGCATCATCTTCTGGCCCGGAGGCCTGTTAACATTTTAAGATCTTCTCTTCAGAAAACTTATTTTTCTCTAAAGGTGATTGGTCAGGAGCCACCCTCCAAAAGCATTAGATAAAGTTGCATTCCTACAGAGCAAAGGTGTGGTGGGCTATAACAAGAAAAAGAATTAACTCAAGGGTCCCAGGTTACAAACATTAAAGCTACTACTTACACCAATTATATTAATCAATACACTGCCAGGGACACAGCAGGTACGGGATATGGAAACTTAGCAGCAAACATTGGCCCAACAAGTGAAAATCCCTTCACCAATACAATTTCTAATCAATCTTTTAACTACTCAAAAGAATCTGTGTTTAGACAGTTTAGAACATCTCCTGCCTCTCACATTTGGGAGGCTCTGAACAATCACATGTGGCCGGAAAAACCTATTCAGGCAGGCTAGAGGACTTCCAAGGGAGTTTGTAGGTTGAAACACTGTCACACCCAGGAATTATTAACTGGAGCTGTAAGCTAACTCTTTTTTCAGAGAGGTAGTGGGGGACAGCCCCCCGTAAAGTCAGAGGTGTAGGTGAAAGCACAAAGCAGAAAGTAGGCAGACTCTGGTTTTGGGGTAGATTGCTCGAGAATTTCCAGGGAGACTCCTGAGGCTTGATCCCCGCCTTTGCGTATGCCAAGCCTCCTTCCTCATGACCTTTGCCAGGGGCAGAGCTCGCTCCCCGAAGGTTTCGATTTCCTTCTCCAGGGGATCTTCCCGGCCCAGGGATCGAACCTGAGTCTCCCGCATTGCAGGCAGACACTTTAACCTCTGAGCCACCAGGGAACACCTCAGTATATAATGGTGGTAGGCTAAGAGTCCTTCATTTGAATTCTGATATTTCATTTGTATTTCAAATCTAGGTGAATAGGCAGCCCCACCTCTATTTAACCAGAGGGTTCTGGCCAAATACGTAGCGTGGTTGTAGACAGTTACCAGATACTCCCTCATATATTCACTAATTTCAGGAGGAGTGTAGTGAATTAATCAAAGGTGTTTAACTGTCATAACTGAGGATCACTCAGAATATATCTCAAGATATCAAACTGTATGAAAGTCATCTCCCTAAAGATCTTTGTTGAAGGATATTTAGCAACAGCTGTGCGATCAGAGGATGGCAGGCAGAGCTGGGCTCTTTTACAATCTCAGAAGGGTTACACAACCAGCCTTCTCTGGGTGTGGTCCCTGGACCACCAACATCAGAATCACAGGGCTGTTTGTTAAAAAGGCAGAGTCACAGGCAACCCCCCAGACTTATTGAATTGGAATTTCTGGGTGCAGGACCTAAGAATTTCCACTTCTGTATACACCAAGGCTTTTGTATAACCTCAAATATAGACAGAGTTCCCATACATCTTTGATTCCCAGTATCAGTTATGGAAAATGTGATATTTTTCTAATGCCAAATTAATCATTCTCACTGTTAAACAAAAAGGATCTCTTTGATTATTACTATTACTGAAGGATTTTTAAAAGACTAAATTTTTGAAACTTTCAGCCAGGGTACTACTGTAATAAGATTTCTTTTGCCCCCTTCGCTTTTTTTTTTTTTTTTTTTTAACATAATCTGAACATTTGAAACTATTTTTCATTAATACTATTTCAGTAATAACCATTTTCCTCCCATTTTCTCAAATACCAATGGCCTAAAAAATTTGTATAAACATTTTTAGATGAAAGATGCAAATTAAGAGACACAATTATTGGGAAGGACAGGAGATTTTATTCGTGTGTTACATTTAACACATTTTCCCCCTAATGAATAGATGATAAACTGCCTTTTTCTGGTGTTTTAGGTAAAAGGACTGTCTTCGGTGAAAGTAGTGTAACCACCTAAATAAGGATTATCTTTCATCTTCCACTTGGTAAGTATATTTTAATATTTTTAATCTGTGTGCATGGGATAATAAAAAGCATTTACTGCTTCAATAAGTGAATTAAACAAAAAGACAGTTTTGAGAGCTGAGAGAAGTATGAAAAACATCAACCAAGAACAAGTCTAGTGGACTCCTCCCTCCCTTTTCTACCTTCTTTCACCTCCTATTATTACATGTAAGTTTAAAGGGGTTCATCTTAACGGATTCCTGCTTCCAACTATGTGGAAAGTGAATTGGAATCATTTGGAATATTCTGAAACCTTACTGTAATCATGAACACAAAGATGTAAAAAGATGTTGAAACATCTGTTTTCCAGATTAAGAATATCACCCAGATAGTTGGGGGGAAAAAAAGTCTTCCATTATCTCACCTTTAATTCAATTAGCAAATACGTGTCATTCTAAAAGATTCTGGTAACCATTGCTCAGAGGGAGAACAATCCAGAAAAGAAACACAAAAAGGATATTTTCAGCACCATGAAATTTAAGGACTAACAGAACTATGGTAAGAAAGATAAGACTTTTATGTGGTTGGGCTCAGAGTTTTTTCACTTTATTTTATGACAAGTAAATAAATAGTTGAGTGACCAGAAGAAAATAATGTTACCTTCAAAGTGATTTCAAAAGAAAAAATATTTCCCTGTGAAAATACCAAGATCTTTCCTGACCAACAGGATTGGAATGTCAAAGGTTCAAATGCATTCACCGAGCATTTATTTCTATTTTGAATTTCCCTAAATTGTTTGCCTCAACATATCCTCCCAACATTTTTGAGAGAGGTCAAGGGTTTAAGAGGCCCTGGGGTTTAAGCTAACAATTCTGGTTGACAAACATATCTCATGTCAAAGGTTGAGTGTGCTATAGAAAGTGAAGTTGCTGAGTTGTATCTGACTTCTTTGCAAACCCATGGACTGTAGCCCACCAGGCTCCTCTGTCCATGGGACTCTCCAGGCAAGAATACTGGAGTGGGTTGCCATTTCCTTCTCCAGGGGATCTTCCCGACCCAGGGATCGAACCCAGGTCTCCCACATTGCAGGCAGATGCTTTAACCTCTGAGCCACCAGGGAAGCCCAATATTTCTTTGAGCCCCTTTTTTGGGTGGGACCAGGGAAGCCCAATATTTCTTTGAGCCCCTTTTTTGGGTGGGGGGCGGGGGAGGCAAGAATACTGGAGTGGGTTGCCATTCCCTTCTCCAGGAGATCTTCCTGACCCAGGGATTGAACCCGGGTCTCCCGCATTGTAGGCAGACGCTTTACCATCTGAGTTACCAGAGAAGTCTTGAGTGTGCTATAGCTGAACATAAAATGGCCACATCTGTTCAGCTGCCTGGTGATTTTACTTGCAGTATCCAGCAAATTGAGCTATTATAGTGCTCCTGCAGTAAAAGGTCTCATTGTAACCTGATTCTATTTTCTTTTATTGAGAATCAGTTTTGTGTTTGGTTCACAGCTATTCATAACTAAACTTTGAGTTTCTCCACCAGAGTCTTGATGCCTGTTTCTAAACCAAATACTGTGCCTTAAAATTGGCCTACACAGATATTTTGCTAAATTGAAGAGTGAAAGAATTTTACCCCAATTTATTCATTTTTGTTTCTATATTTTTTTAATGTATCTGACACGTGTGATCTTATGAGAATATACACCATATCTCTCCACACAATCCTCAGGCATATCACATCTTCAGACTTCTGCCAATGTGCTTGGCATATTTCCAGGCCAAGGTGAAATCTGAATTTGCATACTCAAGACTTCCCAGAAACTCTCAGCTGCTCTGATGTCCTCACTTCTTTACCCCCACCTCTGTATTGCTCTAGGTATCTGGGTCCATGAAGTTATCTGCATTTGATTAACTGAGTAGAAGAGGAGATAGGCCTCTGAAGGAGGATCTCAAATACATGAAGTTCATCTCTATTCTTTGTATTTCAGATGCATGATATTTGTAAGTCACTATTTCTAGTTGCACATGTGATAGAAGCTTTGCTTCCTCCCTATACACAAACACATTGTCATATATTATATCATGATGATAGAAATAATTGCAAAGGTAAAGTAAATGATGGCCATGGTTACATTGTAAACAACTTAGTTAGAGCAGGTCTTTGTTATGAGAGAATATGTAAGGAAAGGGTTTATTGAAGTATGAGAGAGAGTCGTATCAAAATCAGGGCAACCATTCCATGTAAGAAGACCAGGTATGTATGCCCAAAGGCATAAGTGGTTTCAACGTATTCATACTGAGGATAATTTTGGGGCATAGGAATGAAAAAGCAGGGCAGATGGTGAATCATATAAGTATCTTGGTAGAAAATGTCTCAGATCATCCTTTTGTTTAGTAAAATTAAATAATAAAAATCATTACACACATAAAGATGGAATTTGTCATGTGATGTGAATGAGTAAAGTGCTTAAAATAATCACACAATGTTCTTTTCACCAGGCCATCAAGCTCTTTCCATTGTTTTTTCACATTTTCTTTTATGTCCTTCAGTAACTTGGTTTTGGACTGTACTTGATTTATATCCTGTTAGTATCATGTTCGGAGAAGGCAATGGCACCCGACTCCACTACTCTTGCCTGGAAAATCCCATGGATGGAGGAGCCTGGTAGGCTGCAGTCCATGGTGTCTCGAAGGGTTGGACATGACTGAGCGACTTCACTTTCACTTTTCACTTTCTTGCACTGGAGAAGGAAATGGCAACCCACTCCAGTGTTTTTGCCTGGAGAATCCCAGGGATGGTGGAGCCTGGTGGGCTGCCATCTATGGGGTTGCACAGAGTCGGACAGGACTAGTAGGATTCATTTTTGTAAAGGCCACTGCTTGAAGGACTCTGGATTTGTGTGTGCAATTGTGACTGCAATAAATAGGGCACAATTCCTAGCATATATGATAGACTCCAGATCAATATTTGTTGAATGAATGAAAAAAAATAGTGGCTTTAGACTGAATTATGGTGGCAAATTTGCACATAAACACACACACACTGACTTTTTTTACCATTATGGGGATGAACTGGAATTTTTTAAGATGTAAAGCTTAGTTCTGGAAAAGGGAATGGCAACCCACTCCAATATTCTTGCCTGGAAAATGGAACGAGGAGCCTAGAGGGCTATAGTCCATGGGGTTGCAAAGAGTTGGACACAAATGAGTGACAGGACCTCACTAAACTGGGGGGGGTTGCAGAAAAAAGATATAAAGCCTAGTTCTAAATAGGGATGCCTCTATTGATATTTGATTATTACGAACCCCACCCCCACCCCCCACAGGGTTCTCTGAATCTGAACTGGAGCACCTTTCCCTGTCCTTGCAGTGAGCTGCAGACACTTGATCTCTCAAGTGGAGATTGCCAAACCTTTGCAGGCAGAAACCTGGTCTTATTATCATCTTTGAAGTTCTCACTGCACCTAACTGAGGGCATACCCATAGAGAAGGTACTATTAGTATCCCCATTTTCAGATGAGGAAACTGAGGTTAAGCAACTGAAGTCATTTTAAGTTAAAGTCAGATAGTTAGTGGTGGAGACAGTGCTAGTGTCTGATCCCTGGCAGTGTGATGCCTGAGGCTCCTCTGCCTAGGGTAATGTATCAGAAAGGTAGCTGCTACCCTTTTTTTCCCCAAAAAAAGTAAAGTAAGTAGTCAACTATGAAATTACAACTCAAAGAATAAGAGTAACGAAACAACTAAATGTTCTAGACCTGCCAAGACACTGGAGTAACTTAGATAGAAATTACGCAATGGCAACCCACTCCAGTACTCTTACCTGGACGGAGGCCTGGTGGGCTGCAGTCCATGGGGTCGCTAGGAGTCGGACAAGACTGAGTGACTTCACTTTCACTTTTCACTTTCATGCATTGGAGAAGGAAATGGCAACCCACTCCAGTGTTCTTGCCTGGAGAATCCCAGGGACAGGGGAGCCTGGTGGGCTGCCATCTATGGGGTCGCACAGAGTCGGACACGACTAAAGCAACTTAGCAGTAGCAGCAGATAGAAATTATGAAACCATATTATTTCTGTCCTGGGTATTTACTCAACAAAATCCTGGCAAATAAATCCAATTCAAGAGACAGATTCAGGGGAATCAGTTGCTTTTCCCTCTCTGTAGACACTACATCGTTCAAGTGACAAGGAAGACCTAAAAGGAACCTGTTGTGTGAAATTAGTAGTATGGATCAAACAGAGTGTGGCCAGTCCTCTGGAATTGCCTGAAACTCTCCAGTGAGAAGCAAAGGGAATTTTTCTCTAGTATGGTGATCCTCTCACAGCTGATGCCCCATCCTCTGTCTCTCTTCCTTCTGGCCAGTTTGCTTCTTGAAGCTAGGCACAACATCCTTAAAGAAATGGGTGTCCTCTGCCTCTCTGCTTTAAATTATCAGTAGTTTGGGAAGCTTTGTGGAGTCTGCAGGACATGGGCCAATTAGGAGAACAACAGAGGGATGGGGGGAGTGGTGAGGGAAGAGACATACACAGGGAGACAGTGAGACATGGCGAGAGGTGAAACGACACTGAAAGTCCTTGAGAATGTACTGACTTTAAAAAGCCTTTTAAAAACCAATCACTAATTCAATATGATGAATTACCTTAAAGTAGCTTGTAGAGTGTTTCTTGAGGAGAATTGGAGGTCACTTCAAGCAAAATAAATAAACCACAGCTAATGTGTTGATGTTTTAAAGAGAAAAGGCAATCGCTAAAAGTGCCCATCCAATTTCCATGACTTACAACAGACATGAGAAACAAGGAATATGTTTATTGATCTGAAGTGATTCAAACAGTATTTTCTTTGTTCAAACCAATTTAGCTGGAGGAAAAGTCAAGAGTTTGCCTTGTGTGGGGGTGGTGGTAGGGCATTGTGGAGAGAAAGAGATTCTTTACATAAAAACCTGTTGTTTTTCTATCCTAGGGCCACTCACCGAAGAAGAATAACTGGGTTTCTATTAAAGCAAAGCAATTTTTGCCCCTGACCAAGCAATTTTTGCCCCTGATCACTATTGGTTTAGCTCTAGGCCCTTGAGACTCAAAGTAGGTTTGGAATTAGCAATATCAGTACAATCTGGGCATACATTAGAAAGGTAGACTCTCTGGCCCCACCCCAGTCCTAACTGAATCATAATCTAGTTAATCATAATCATAATCATAATCATGAAACGATTCATATGCACATTAATGTTTGAGAAGTACTAGTCTAGACAAACATGAATGGTTATTTAAACATTTGATAGACAAAAGAGATGGTTAAATAAAGGAGGAAATACTATCTGATAAAAGCACTTTTGTCCAAAGATTTGTTGGTGTTGATAAACTTGCTCCTATCCACTTAAGCCAGGTTTGAAGTAAAAACTTAATAGGCCCATTCTGAAATGACTTTTACTAGCTCCAGCGTCCTCATGGTTGACTGAGCTCCCACAAATGGTTGCTGACTTTGTTTGTGTCCCCAGGTGAGCAGAAATGAGTGAACAAGCAGAAAAGAGCAGTTCCGTGCGAGAGAGACCTGCACGTCAAAGTTCTCCTGAGAAACCAAGTGAGAAGGAACTGAAGCAAATGAAATGGTTGGATCCGCAGTTAAAACAGTTGTCATTTCAAAATCCTTGGCCTCAGGTAGCCAACTTTAATCCTCAACTAAGGCAGGAGATAAAGAAAGGGCAAATGGCAAAGAAGAATGAGCTTGTTCCTGAAAAACGTGAAGTCAACAAGTATGACGAAAAGGGCAGGCTCACCTTCAATGAGGCTGACCTGTGTGACTGCCTTGATGAAGGCTGCCTGGGTTGCTTCTACCCGTGCCCCAAGTGTAAGTCCACCAAGTGCGGGCCCACTTGCCGCTGCAACCGCCGCTGGGCCTACGACACCATAGTCGATGAGAATGGGGAGGTCATCAGCAAGATGCCATTCGACCTCTCAGACTAGGTGCAGCCCTCCAGGCTGATCAATTTTCTCTGCTTTGCACTTAAACCAGCCTCTTTTTCCTGGGTGAATTTTAGGACTGGGGGAAAAAAGTTTTAAAAATATAATTTAGTTAGTGTTCTCTGAAGCCGGTAAAGTGTCTGCCTGTAATGCAGGAGACCTGGATTCGATTCCTGGGTTGGGAAGATCCCCTGGAGAAGGAAATGGCAATCCACTCCAGCACTCTTGCCTGGAAAGTCCCATGGACAGAGGAGCCTGATAGGCTACAGTCCATGGGGTCGCAAAGAGTCGGACACAACTGAGCCACTTCACTTTCACTTTCTCTAACCTTCCTGCTGTGATGACTCAAATTCCTCCTCTGGTAACCAGCAACTCCATTGCTACTCTCCTCTCAGATTAAAAATCCCTTTCCTCTTTGCTGGTACCTTAGGAGATGGAGTTTTAGGATTTTTAGAATTCTGTAGCTGAGAGCTTGTCTTGACATAGAACTTATGTTTATAATGGCTAGTTACCGTTAGGATCTTACAGTTTATCAATTCTAAATCAGAATTGCTATTTGGATTGACTTGGCAGTGCATACTCATAGTCTCATTTTTTAGTGTTACTGTTTTAATATTAAAATGAAGTTTGTTTTTATTAAAAAAAAAACCCTTTAATAGGCCCTATGGCCCCATGGCCCAACATATGAGCACAAAAGCAGAGATTCAATTTAAGTGATATCCAAAATGGCAAGTGGAAGCAGACTTCAAAGGACACATTTTAATCTAATTGTCACATAAAAATGATTTAAAAGCATTTTTTTGGTGGCTAAGGTTACCAGCCACACAGAACTGGCCAAGGTGGTACAAAATTCCTAAGGCCTAAGTTGCATTTGGTCTTGGAGGTACAGGATTTAAGGCAATTCAGCTAGAGTTTCTGCTGACCTCAGTGAAGATACCATCTCAGAAGACTGATGTGGAACATCTGGGACAGGTTTGGCAGCTATTGTGCAAAACTGTTTTTAGGGAAAATCTCTATGAAAATGTTCACACCCATAGCGTCATTGGGAAAGTTTCTCTTCAGTCATCTTTGATACTGAGTTTTATTCAAATGATCTGTAAGGAGAAAATTGCTTTTTCCACTTTTCCATGTTTACCTCTCATGAACATTTAATTGCTTCTTCTGAAGCTTTGGATTGGGCACAAAGAGACTTTCCACTGAACACAGTTGTGCAGGCACTGGCTGAGGCTGCAGACGTAATGGGCTAAAAATAGACCGAAGGCCCCTATCTCCATCCCACCAAATGGCTATGTATGTTTACCCACTAGAAAATATTCACCTGAGACCACTTTTGCCTCTGACTAACTCACCTGAAATCTCTGTGTGGCAAATTCCTTAATAAAAATTATTAATTATTCATTAATAATTGATATTAATAAAAATTAATTAATTTTCCTTACTTTGATTTTTTTGTGTGTGAGAAAGTGTGTGTGTTTTAGACCCAAGAGCAAAAAGAAACTTATCCCCGCTTCCCTGAAGCAAATCCGTGTTTTGTTCTTTGACAAACACCAATCACTTTACATCAGAAATTCCTGATAATAGTGATATTAGGTTGGTACAAAATTTTGCCTCATCCGCCATATTCACCTGACCTCTTGCCAACTGCCCACCACTTCTTCAAGCATCCTGACAACTTTTTGTGGGGGAAAGGCTTCCACAACCAGCAGGAGGCAGAAAATGCTTTCCAAGAATTTAATCAAATCCTGAAGCACAGATTTTTTTTTAATTATTTATTTTTAAATTTTATTTTTTAATTGAAGAATAATTGCTTTACAGAATTTGTTGTTTTCTGTCAAAGCTCAACATGAATCAGCCATAAGTAAACATATGTCCCCTCCCTCTTGAACCTCCCTCTCATCTCCTTCCCCATCCCACCCCTCTAGGTTGGTACAGAGACGCTGTTTGAGATCCCTGAGATATACAGCAAATTCCCTTTGGCTGTCTGTTTTACATATGGTAACGTAAGTTATCCAGAGAAGGCAATGGCACCCCACTCCAGTACTCTTGCCTGGAAAATCCCATGGATGGAGGAGCCTGGTAGGCTGCAGTCCATGGGGTCGAGAGGAGTTGGACACGACTGAACGACTTCACTTTCACTTTTCACTTTCATGCATTGGAGAAGGAAATGGCAACCCACTCCAGTGTTCTTGCGTGGAGAATCCCAGGGATGAGGAAGCCTGGTGGGCTGCTGTCTCTGGGGTCGCACAGAGTCGGACACAACTGAAGTGACTTAGCAGCAGCAATGTAAGTTATCATGTTACTCTTGCCATACAGCCCGCTCTCTCGTGCCTTCTCCCCATGTCCATGAGTCTGTTCTCTCTGTTTCTCCATTGCTGCCCTGCAAATAAATTCTGTGGTACCATCTTTCTAGATTTTGTATACATGCATTAGTATACAATATTTATCTTTGTCTTTCTGACTTCACTCTGTATAATAGGCTCTAGGTTCATCCACCTCATTGGAACTGACTCAGATGTGTTCATTTTTATGGCTTAGTAATATTCCATTGTGTATATGTACCACAACTTCTTTATCCATTCATCTGTCGATGGACATCTAGGTTGCTTCCATGTCCTAGCTATTGTAAATAGTGCTGTAGTGAACACTGGGGTACATGTGTCTTCCGTAGTGACTATATCAATTTACATTCCCACCAACAGTGCAAGTGTTTATCCACACCCTCTCCTGTTTGTACACTTTTTGATGAGGGCCATTCTGAGTGGTGTAGGTGATACTTCATTGTAGTTTGGATTTGTGTTTCTCTAATAATGAGTGATATTGAGCATCTTTTCATGTCTTTCTTAGCCATCTGTATGTCTTATTTGGAGAAATGTCTGTTTAAATCTTTTCCCCATTTTTTAATTGGGTGGTTTTTCTGGTATTGAGTTCTATGAATGAGCTGCTTGTATATTTTGGAAACTAATCCTTTGTCAGTTGTTTGATTTGCTATTATTTTCTCCTGTTCTGAGGGTTGTCTTTTCACCTTTCTTATAGTTTCCTTTGCTGTGCAAAAGCTTTTAAGTTTAACCAGGTCCCACTTGTTTACATTTGTTTGTATAGGAGGTGGGTCATAGAGGATCTTGCTTTGATTTATGATATCAAGTGTGCTGCCTATGATTTCCTCTAAGAGTTTTATAGTTCCTGGACTTACATTTAGATCTTTATTCCATTTTGAGTTTCTCTTTGTGTATGATGTTAAGAAGTGTTCTACTTTCATTCTTTTACATGTAGCTGTCCAGTTTTTCCATCACTGCTTACTGAAGAGGTTGTCTTTGCCCCATTGTACATTCTTGCCTCCTGTCTTGTTCCATTGGTCTATATTTCTGGTTTTGTGAAGCACAGATTTTTATGCTACAGGAATAAACAAACATTTTTTGTTGGCAAAAATTTCTTGATTGTAATAGTTCCTGTTTTGAGTCATAAAGATATGCTTGAATCTATTTATAATGATTTAAAATTTATGGTCTGAAACCACAATTACGTTTGCAGCAAGCTAATACTTTGCTTGCTTTTACAGGTCATCGTAGACTAAGAGTTTAAGTAAAATGGGCTATCAGAATTAGTAGTTTTTCTTTTTAATGCTTAAACTGGTATCTAGCTTTGTTGAATTGGTGAAGATGGGCTTGAGAAGTACAAACTGAACTTTCATTCTAGTCAGAGAACAATCTTGTACTTCAAATATAGGAACCCAGGAACTTCCCTGGCAGTCCAGTGGTTAAGACTCTGTGCTTCCAGCACAGGGAATGTGGGTTCAATCCCTGGTCGGGGAACTAAAATTCCACATGCTGTGCAGCCAAAAAAAATGTTTTTTTTTTAATTAAAAAAAGGATGGTAACCAAAACTTGCTCAAAGCAATTTATCTGAACCGACCTGGAATCTTTGCAGTGCAAAAGTAGTTGTTATCACTGTCCATTTACCTGCTGAAATGCCCTTTGCATTTGAAAAGCAAAGAGGTAGTAGTGTTACCATGTTCGCAAAACTACGAGAGAAAGGTTGATAAACAATTTATAACCAGTTTCACAGCAAAGAACACATTTGTCTGAGCATTTGGAGGCTGCTATTTGCAGCCAGTTGACAATTCCCAAGGTGTGGTACGTAGCCCTCCAGGATGGTCCCCAGTGATCCTCTGATATTTTGTAATCCTTTTCCCTGAAGTGATGGCTGAATTTAGTGACTTGGTTCTAATGAACAGAATAAGGCCCAAGTGATGGTGACTGGAGACTTGGTCATAAAGGGCAATGTGGCCTTTCTTTTGCATCATGATCATCTGTTCTAGAGCAGGCCGGCTGCCCTGTGTGAGCAGCCCTATGAGGAAGCCAACATGAGAAAGAATTGGCAACTCTGGCCAACAACCTCGTGAGTATTTTTGGAAGGGGGTCTTCTTGCCTCATCAAGCTTTGAATGACTGTAGTCCTAGCTGACACCTCGATTGCAACCTTGTGAGAGACCTTGAGCCAGAACCACCCAGCCACGCTGCTTCCTGACTTTTCCCTCACAGAAACTGTGAGATAAGAAATGATCATTGTTTTAAGATGCTAACGTCTGGGGTAATTTGCTATGCAGCAATGGCTAGCTAACACAGAGGGGTTTTATGCTTCTTCTAGATTTATGCCTTTATTTATTCAGCAGGTATTTATTGAGAAACTTCCACATGCCAGGCATTGTGTTTATTGGATTCTCCAGACAAGAGTCTTGGAGCGGGTTGCCATTCCCTTCACAAACGCAATGTGTATGCAGAGGTTAATCATCTACTGAACATAGGAAACATATTTAAGGGACCCCTGGTTTCTGGGCACTATATACATAGCATACAGAAAAAAATTTTACCCTTGGAAAACTGTAGTGGTTATCTTTGGAAATACCATCTACCATCTAGGGTTACTACTGTATATTTGCTATTGATATATTAATGGCCCAACAAATATTTATAGACTGAATACTTCTCTGTGAATTGTGCTCACATGTTGAAACTAGAGATGACACTACAAACCCCTGTCCCTACTATGTCCCCTGAAAATTTGTGTATTGAAATCTAACTCCCAAGGTGATGGTAGTAGGAGGTGGGACCTTTGGGAGGTGATTAGGTCATTAGGGTAAAGCTCTAAGGAATGAGTCTCTTATAGAAGAGACCCAAGAGAGCTCCTTTACTTCTGTGAGGACCGTTAGGCCAGTATAATCTTTCTAGCATGCCATATATGTATATACATATCAAATGCCATTCATTTCAGCAATGAAAAATTATCTCTAACATATTTATTAACATCCTCTGGCTGTAGATTTAGATAATGACATTTGTAGTGCTTCAACTTCTCTGGAATGTGGGTTCAAATGCTAACTAACCACCTCTAAGGATTAATCTAAGGATTGATTAATCTAAGGATTAGCTTTAAGGAGTAAAGTTCATTCATACATGTTTACACGTTTACACCACACTGTTTATACCTTACAGACAATATGTGGACATGGATTGTCTAAACCCTAACGTTCCGAGTACAAGCTGCCCCAGTCCTTGTCTTCCAGTGCTCCAGGGGCAGGCTCTGTCCCTGGATGCTGGGTGGGTGGATCAGTCCAATTCTGATTGGGAAGCTCCGTTGTTGGCATATGAAACTGAAAAAAAATGAAAGTCACACAGTTGTGTCCCGACTCTTTGCAATTCCATGGACTGCAGCCTGTCCTCGTCTATCCATGAAATTCTCCAGGCAAGAGTATTGGAGTGGGTTGCCATTTGTTTCTCCCAGGGATCTTCCCAAGCTGGGGATCCAACCCAGGTCTCCTGCATTGCAGGCAGATTCTTTACCAACTCAGCCACTATGTTCTCCAGTATCAGCTCTATCAAGGGTGAAGTTAACATTTTTCTCTCTACCTGCCAACTTCCTTTGTTTTATCTTTGTAAGTTATTCCATTTCAGGTTGGCCAGAGTTATCTATTGGGTACTTTCAAACACCCCAGCTGCAAACTGGAATGCTCCTGGCCTTTCTGAGAGGTCTTCCAAGAATCCTCTTGACAGACCTTGGAACTCTTGCCTGTTGACCTTCTCCCACTTACACCATGCTTCAAAGCAGCCTTTGACTCCACATCTCTGTATCCCCAGCATCTAACACACAACCTAGTACACAGTAGGTGCTCAGTGAATGTTTGTTTAATGATGAGTCATTGATAGCAGGACATGCTTTTTGAGGGGCTTTTTAGGAGTGTTGGTCAATAGCTCATTAAAAACCTGCTTGAAATGACTGAGATAAGCAACCTTAGATGACTGGAGCAAACACAAAGAATTTCCTAGAAACAATGTCTCTTTTTTCTTTTAACATATGCTCCTGTTTTTGTCTTTTCCATTACTCATTGAAAATAGCAACTACCCTTTGCTGTCCACTTGAAACTATCACAACATTGTTAACTGGCTATCAGTCAGTTCAGTTCAGTTGCTCAGTCATGTACGACTCTTTACGACCCCATGAATCACAGCACGCCAGGCCTCCGTGTCCATCACCAACTCCCGGAGTTCACTCAAACTCATGTCCATCGAGTCGGTGATGCCATCCAACCATCTCACCCTCTGTTGTCCCCTTCTCCTCCCACCTTCAATCTTTCCCAGCATCAGGGGCTTTTCCAATGAGTCAGTTCATTGCATCACATGGCCAAAGTTTTGGAGCTTCAGCATCAGTCCTTCCAATAAATATTCAGGACTGATCTCCTTAGGATGGACTGGTTGGAACTCCTCGCTGTCTTAGGGACTCTCAAGAGTCTTCTCCAACACCACAGTTCAAAAGCATCCATTCTTTGGCACTCAGCTTTCTTTGTGGAGAAAAGAACATGACTACTGGTAAAACCATAGCTTTGACTAGACAGACCTTTGTCGGCAAAGTAATGTCTCTGCTCTTTAGGTTGCTCTCACCTAGACAGCTTTTGGTCTAGGCTTTTCTTCCAAGGAGCAAGCATCTTTTAATTTCATGGTGGCAGTCACCATCTGCAGTGAATTTGGAGCCCCCCAAAATAAAGTCTCTCAACAGTTTCCATTGTTTCCCCCATCTATTTGCCATGAAGTGATGGGACTGGATGCCATCATCTTAGTTTTCTGAATGTTGAGTTTTAAGCCAACTTTTTCACTCTCCTCTTTCACTTTCACCAAGAGGCTCTTCAGTTCTTCTTTGCTTTCTGATGTAAGGTTGGTGTCACGTGCATATCTCAGTCAAATGCTCCAAGTGAGTTTTTATACTTTTGTTTTCATTTGGGTTCCCTCAGAAGCAGAAATTGAAACACTGTTGTTGGGGGAGTAGGGGTGGGAATCACACCAGCCCTGGACTGATTTCCTTTGGAGATTTTTCGGGATGGGGAACACATGTATACCTGTGGCGGATTCATTTTGATATTGGCAAAACTAATACAATTATGTAAAGTTTAAAAATAAAATAAAATTAGAAAAAAAAAAAGAAATGATTATACTTCCAGCTTATTTAAGGCCCAGTTATTCTGGATTTTGATAACTCAAAACCAAACTTCAGTTCAGTTCAGTTCAGTCGCTCAGTCGTGTCCAACTCTTTGCGACCCCATGAACCACAGCACGCCAGGCCTCCCTGTCCATCACCAACACCCGGAGTCCACCCAAACCAAACTTAATCCCAACCAATCCAGAATCCTACCAAGAGTGGCAAGATCCTGGGGATGAGTTCAACTCAATGGCTACAGCAAACACTTAGAGGTGAGCCTGGGAAGCTAAGGTCTTTCCAAACCAAAGAGGCAGGGATGAAGTCAACGAAGATTCAGGGGCTGCAATGAGCCCAAATGGAGCCAACAGAATGTAGGAGAGAAATCTAGAAGTCCCTTTTATACCTGGACTGTGGTGCTTAAACGTAGAGAACACAGAAAAGAGATTAGAAGTTAGGATGGCTAAGACTTTGTGATCAATTAGGCTCAGGGGTAAGGAGAGGGAAGAGTGAAGGAAAGATGGTCCCAGGTCTGTGGGTTGGGAAATTGGATAGGTGGTGCTGCCATTTTGAGCAAGGGCACTCAGGGGAGAGAGAGATTTAGAAAGACGATCAGATTTGGAGAGGTGAGTTTTGGACCCATTGGGGTTAAGGTGCTCATGGGAAATCCAAGTGGAGATATTTATAAGCTGTTGGATGTGGACTCAACATCCAACTTTACAAAGGAGAGCAGGGCTAGAAATATTCATCTGGACCACTCAGTCTACAGTTGGGCTTCATGTCAAGGATATGTTGAGGTCAATGAGGAAATGGTGTGGGATGAGAAGAAACAGTTGGCTTCTTACCAGCATCTAAACATAGGGAAAAAAGGTCAAGCAGCCTATGAAGAAGAATGAGAGGAAGTGGCAAGAGAAGAGGGCAGAAAAGGAGTGGGGTGGTGTATTCCAGTATCCAAGTGAAGGAGGAGTTTCAAGAGGGGTCATCAGCAATGTGAAACAACAGAGAGAAATGTCTAATAAATGCTGTCAGTGCCGAGCCTGAATTTCCTCAGCTCTTACCAGTGTATACAGCCAGATTTCCAACTGCCAGAACCTGCATCTCTTTGATTCTGGACTTCCTCTGGTTTCCAGAACCTGATCCGTCCATCGACATGGAGGGCTGGAAATACCAGGGAATTAAGGCATACCACTTCCCCTCAAATAGCCATCAGCTGATGGTTGCTGGAAGCTGGTGTACAACTATTTCAGCTACCTTGCCCCTTGAGCAATGTAACTCTGAGATTCAGATTCTACACCACTTCCCAGAGTTCCCTGGAACAGGATTCAGTTCTGGTTGCACACCACACTGACTTGTTTAATAACACACTCTGTGTTGACTTTCTTCCCTTGCCTTCTCACTTCTTCAGTCCTTTACTTCACTCCCAGTATTTACTGGGATCTCCTTGCAAACAAACCATGTGCACTCGAATTCTTGCCTCAGGTTCTACTTTTAGGGGAACTCAGATTATCTAGAAAGATAAGGCCTGGGAAACATCCATGGGAATGGGTTTCTGATAGCTAGCTCAGTTGGTGACTTGAGTGAGAAAGTTGGGAATGGAACGAGAGAGGCTTCATTTCAGGGAGATAAATGAGTAAGAGAGGAATGATGGAGAAGATACTTCAGAAGCAAAGTTATCAGGACTTACCCGGTGGTCCAGTGGTTAAGACTCTGCCTTCCAATGCAGGGAGGCTTTGGTTCAATTCCTGTCTGGGTAACTAAGGTCCTAAATACTGCAGAGTGTGGCCAAAAATTAAAAAAAAAAAGCCAAGTTACCAACTGAGGAGACAGAATGGTGACCTCACATTTCGGGTCAATAGGATTTAATTCCTCTCCCACGATGCCCTGTCTTGGAGAAATGTGGTATTGCCTCTGGTGGAAGTTAATGGGTCTGCTCCCTCACCTGATGTGGGCAGGTTACCTAGGCTAGACCATGGGACGCCCTCTCCCAAGTGTTTGAATCCTGAGTGATATAAGAATATGAAGACTGGTGAAAGGTCATTTATCACAGCACTCTGCTGCTAAACAGAATATTCCAAACATTTTTGTTTCAAAAAACCTTGCAACAAATTAACCTTTGCTCCAGGTTGCCAGTGGCAGTTTCTGTGCCAAGAATCCTGATTAATAAAAAATGGCTAGAACAAAGGATTTCACAGAATGAGAGTGCTTTGTTTCTACTCAGAAACTTTGCTTTTCTGAAAAAATCTCTTTAATAATCTAAAGCTTGTTTTATTGCACTTTTTGCATCTTTCCCTCCCCCACCCCAGTTTTATTGAGCTATAATTGACCTGTAACCTTGTATGTGTTTAGGGCAGCAGTCCCCAACCTTTTTGGCACCAGGGACTGGTTCCATGGAAAAAAAATTTTCCATGAACCAGAGTGGGGGTGGGGGGATGGTTTCAGGATGATTCAAATACATACATTTATTGTGCACTTTATTTCTATTATTATTACATCAGTTCCACCTCATACCTTCAGGCATTAGATGCTGTAGATTGGGGACCCCGGATTAAGGTGTACAATGTGATTTTGTACATGTAGATATTGTAAAATGATTACCACAGTAAGGTTAGTTAACACACCTATCCCCTTACATAGTTAACTTTTGTGTGCGTATGTTTGTTTGTGGTGAGAAACATTTAAGCTTTACTCTTCTAGCAACTTTCTAGTATAGAATATAGTATTGTTAACTATAGTCAGCATGCTGTATGTCTCCCTATTTCTCCTCCTGCCACCCCTCTCCTAAAAGCTCCTGGCAACCACCATTCTGCTCTCTGTTTCTCTGCAGTCAGCTTTTTTGTTAGATTCTAATGTAAGATGACACAGTATTTGTCTTTATCTGACTTATTTCACTTAGCGTAGTGCTGTCAAGGTTGTCACAAATGGCAGGATTTCCTACTCTTTTATGGCTATGTATTGCATATACCTGGAGACGGCAATGGCAACCCACTCCAGTACTCTTGCCTGGAAAATCCCATGGATGGAGGAGCCTGGTGGGCTGCAGTCCATGGGGTCGCTAAGAGTCGGACACGACTAAGCGACTTCACTTTCACTTTTCACTTTCATGCATTGGAGAAGGAAATGGCAACCCACTCCAGTGTTCTTGCCTGGAGAATCCCAGGGACAGAGGAGCCTAGTGGGCTGCCATCTACGGGGTCACACAGAGTTGGACACGACTGAAGTGACTTAGCAGCATTGTGTATACCACATCTTCTGTCTCCACTTATCTGTGGATGGACACTTAGGTTATTTCCATCTCTGTTTGTTGTGAATTACAATGCTGCAGTGAACATGGGGGTGAACATATATCTTCAAGAGAGTGAATTAATTTCCTTTGGATGTATAAATCCAGAAGTGGGATTGCTGGATCATTCAGGTTAGTCACTCAGTTGTATCCAACTCTTTGTGACCCCATGGACTGCAGCATGCCAGGCTTCCCTGTCCATTACCAACTCCCAGAGTTTACTCAAACTCATGTCCATCGAGTCAGTGATGCCATCCAACCATCTCATCCTCTGTCGTCCCCTTCTCCTCCTGCCTTCGATCTTTCCCAGAATCAGGGTCTTTTCCAATGAATTAGTTCTTTGCATCAGGTGGCCAAAGTATTGGAGTTTCAGCTTCAGCATCAGTCCTTCCAATGATATTCAGGACTGATTTCCTTTAGGATTGACTGGTTTGATCTCATAGGGTAGTTCTATTTTTAATTTTTTTGAGGAACCTGCATATTGTTTCCCATAGTGACTGAACCAATTTATATCTCTACCAACAGTGCACAAAGGTTACGTTCTCTCTACATCCTTCCCAACACTGTTTTCTCATGTCTTTTTGATAATAACAATCCTGTGTGAGATGATACCACATTGTGGTTTTGATTTGCATTTCCATGATGTTTAGTACATACTTTTCATGTACCTGAGAGGCCATTTGTATATACTCTTTGGAATAAAGTCTATTCAGGACCTTGGCCCATTTTTAAATTAGATTATTTTGGTTTTATGCTATTGAATTGTATGAGGTCCTTACATATTTTGGATATTAACCTTTTATGAGATATATGGCTTGCAAATGTTCTCTCCATCCCACAGTTTGCCTTTTCCTTTTGTTGATTGTTTCCTCTGCTATAGAGAAGCTTTGTACTTCGATGTATTTTTTTTTTTAATTTGATGTTTCTTTTTGCTTTTGTTGCTTATGCTTTTAGTGTTATATCCAAAAAGTTATTACCAAGACACATGTCAAGGAGATTTCCCCTGTTTTCTTCTAGGAGTTTTATGGTTTTGAAGAGGAAAAGTTAAACTTTTACATAACCTCCTTCTCCTTCTGCTTCTATAACTTGGCTTACCCCTTGCAAAGTCTAGATCATGTAGGTCACGTAGTCTCAGAAAGTGGGGACTTGAAATACTAGGAACTAGAGTTTATCCTACTCACCCTTGTCCTGCTTTTTGCAATTGCTCAGCCCCTGGAAACCCGCTTAATCATGCCTGTCCAGGCCAGGCATCCCCCTCCTCATCGTGACTGCTATTCCTGAGAGTGAAACCCCTTAGTTCAAACCAGCCTATTAACAGCTAGTGTTGCCCACTACAGTCTGTCTATAAAAACTCTGTAACCTCTTTGTTCAGGGTGTTAACTCCTCTGGGCCCGCCGGCATAACAAACCTGAGTTCTCCAACTCTCTGAGTGTGGTGCTTGGTTTCTCGAGTACTGGTTTCTGCAACAGCTGCAAGTCTTTTTTTTTTTTTTTTTTCAAGTCTTATATTTAAGTTTTTAATCCATTTTAAGTTAATTTTTGTAAGCGGTATAAAATATGGGTACAGTTTCATTTTTTGGCATGTCAATGTCCAGTTTTCACATTTATTGAAGAACTACTCAGATTTTTTTTTCTCATAACCCGTGTTTAATGTGGAAAGTTGAGAAAGTATTCTGAAGAAGGGGAACAAACACCTTATAATCCCATTGCTCAAAGGCAAATACTATTGATTTAGTTGAGATGGTACCATGTATGCAATTTAGTATATAGTTTATGGAATATGGCATATTTCTTTTTTAAAAGTTAACATACATGATTTCTTTATTTCAATAACAACTTCTCAAATACAATTTTAATGAGTCAGAATGTTGTCTTATGGATATAACATACATTTCTAAAATTTTTCCACCATCATTTAACATTGTCTCTCTCAAAACTGTTATCATAAAAAATAATTTCGGGAGCAACTTCTTTCATAAATCTTGGCCTGGCAGTTCTGATTCTGTCTTCAGGCTTGATTCCCAGAAGTGGAGTTATTGTTTCAAAAGGAATGAACATTTTAAAAGCTCCAGAGAGCTTGTGCCAGAATCATGTCCAGAAAATAAGGTACAAATTTATATTTCCCCCAGTGCTCTTCATGGGATTTTTTTTTTAATGGTTAATGTGACAGAAGCCAGCTATTTCATTTCTTTTTTCTTTGATTTGGATTGATTCAGTTTCCTTCCTTCTGAATTATCTTTGTGCTAATATTTTTCTCAAGGATTTATATGAACTCTTTATTATAACTATTAACCTGTTTCATTTCTGAAAACATGTTCCTGTTTCATTGTTTACCTTTTCAGCTGATTATGATGACTTTAGCCATTCAACCATTTACATTTTATACAGTTAAGTCCAGGAAACATTTTCCTTATGAAAATATCTTTGAGTTTTTCACTGTTTTAAGCTTGTAAAGTCTTCCCTCATCCCAATTTTTAATAAACATTCATTTCGGAAAGTGTGTCTTGAATTTTCTGTTAAGTAATATTTCCCACATGCTGTCTTTTGCCCACTTTAAAATAAATTAGTTTATTTTTTATTGAAGGATAACTGCTTTACAGAATTTTGCTGTTTTCTGTCAAACCTCAACATGAATCAGCCATAGGTATACATATATCCCCTCCGTTTTGAACCTCCCTCCCATCTCTCTCTGCATCCCAACCCTCTAGGTTGATACAGAGCCCCTGTTTGAGTTTCCTGAGCCATACAGCAAATCCCCATTGTTTTTTTTTTTTTTTTTTTTCTTAAACAGGGATTAGAGTACCCCTCAAGGCCTAGACAGTAAAGAGTCCGTTTACAAAGTGAGACAGCCAGATTCTCTCCTGGGGATGCATCTCCTGGAGAAAGGAACGGCTACCCACTGCAGTATTCTTGCCTGGAGAATTCCACAGACAGAGGTGCCTGGAGGGCTACAGTCCATGGGGTCGCAAATACTCTGTGTGAAACGCAGCACCCATATATCATTATCTTTAGCCGTCAAGAAAAGCCTTATTCAAAAGAAATCAGACCCAGAGTGTCAAGGAGGAGAAAACATGGAGTCAGGGGCCTGGGAACAAGGGACGGGAAGCTGGCTTCACGGGAACTGGGGCAGGGAGAAGCGTGAATCTCAGGGGCGGGGACTCGGTGTTCATTTGCATAACCAGAACGCACTGCACGCAAGAGTTTCCATTTACTATTTCAATTTATTGTAAATTTCTTTTAAACGTAGTATTTTGAAGAACGACCTTTCACCCACTTTCGTGAAAAGATCTGCAAACACTTGACCCAGACTTACTCTTGTCGTGCCTCACCCTCACTGAAGTAGGAGTGAGCATTCCCTCATCCGTATGTGCACAGGCACCGTGGAGATATGCAAAGCCAACACTCCCAATTTTTGGAGGTCTTGTGAGAGAAACAAGGCGTACATTGTTGTATACAAAGACAAACCTTCAGAAGTGAAAGTTCTGAGGCAGAGTTTATTCCTGGGGTTTCTATACTTAGCGGTTTTCTGTGTTTATCATTTGAAATCATGAGGTTAGGTTTTCGTCTGCTCAGGTGATTCTCACAGCTGTGTCCGGATCGCGAGGTTAGGTTTTCCCTGCTCAGATGACGCTCTCAGCTATGTCTGACTATTTTGTAATCTCATGGACTGTGGCACTTCAGGTTTCCCCGTCTATCATCCATTCTCAGAACTTACTCATCCTCATGCCCTTCAAATCAATGGTGCTATCTAATTCTCTCACTTTCTGTCGTCTCCTTCCTCCTCCCACCTTTAGTCCTTCCCAGCATCAGGGTCTTTTCCAGTTAGTCTGTTCTTTGCACCAGGTGGCCAAAGTATTGGAGTGTCAATGTCAGCATCACTTCCTCCAATGAATATTCACGACTTATTTCCTTTAGGGTGCACTGGTTGGATCCATTTGCCGTCCAAGGGACTCTCAAGAGTCTTCTCCAGGACCACAGTCCAAACCCTGTGACTTTGGACTGTGATTTTTTCAATGCTTCGGCCTTCAGCTTTCTTTATAGTCCAACTCTCACATCGGTACATGACTACTGGAAAAACCATAGCTATGACTGGACGGACCTTTGGTGGCAAAGGAATATCTCTGCTTTTTAATGTGCTGTCTTAGTTGGTCCTAGCTTTTCTGCCAAGTAGAAAGCCTCTTTTAATTTCATGGCTGAGGTCACCGTCCTCTGTGATCACTGTACTTAGTTTTAATATAAGTTTAATATTACATCTGTTACAAGTGAGTCAGCAAGGAAATTACCTCGAGTGAACAAACTTCTAAACAAACATAAATGAGATATGAGCCTTTAGATAAACTCTGCTAAGAATAATGATGCTTTAGGAATGTTTGTCTAAAATAGTCTCTCCAGATTGGGGTAACCTGAACTTCTAAGGGTTGTTTGTGCTAAACTAAGTGTTGGAAGTCTATTACATAGCTAAGTCATTTTCCAAATAACATTAGATTTTGAAACATTCACTACTGAACACTAATTTCCTCCTACAGAGAAACTAAAGAGATTTGGGATTAAAAATGAATGATATTTGGTGCCATCCTATAATGTTCTAAGAAAACAAAGGTTTTAGACATTATCACTGGTATTTATGCTCACCAATCCATAAAATGTTAATAGAAAAGTCAGTTTTTGGTTGCTAAGGGAAGTAGAATGGCACCACACTCCAGTATTCTTGCCTGGAAAATCCCACGGACGGAAGAACCTGGTAGGCTGCAGTCCATGGGGTCACTAAGAGTCAGACATGACTGAGCGACTTTACTTTCACTTTTCACTTTCACGCATTGGAGAAGGAAATGGCAACCCACTCCAGTGTTCTTGCCTGGAGAATCCAAGGGATAGGGGAGCCTGGTGGGCTGCCGTCTATGGTGTCCAACAGAGTCGGACACGACTGAAGTGACTTAGCCGCAGCAGCAGCAAGGGAAGTAGGGAGTGTGTTTTCGGTAAAGAAGGTATGAGGAACGGAATTGCATTTTGTGAAGGGAAAAGGAAGTAAGCCTGACTTATAGGTGGCATTTTTAGGATGGAAGAACACAGTAATGGGTACAGAAAGCAATGAGGTTTGTGAAAAGGGAACCATGAGGAAAGAGTTTTGTATATGGTTAGGACTAAGTTTAAAATAAAGTTAATTAAGTTTACCTTTTAAGTAAAGTAAGCTGGTGCGAAAACTTGAATTTAGCTTTTCTCTCTGTTAAGGGGACACCTTTTCTTCAGATACTGAACTGCCTTTGATAAAAGATTTAAGTCTCTTTGTCTCTTAAATGGTCAGGTCTGAAATCTTTTAGTGTTAATTTGGCTAAGAAAATACCATTGTTTCACAATGACCTATAAGCCTATCTGACTGAGTGTTCTAAACCTTTTTGATATTTGTTGACAAAACTTCCTAAATCATTCTAATGAAGAAGATTTCTAGCTAACTTTGGGATGCTTCACAGGGCTCCTGAAACATCCCAAAGAGAGACATTACACTAATTAGGTTCATTTTGTATACAGAATTAGATGGGAAGTATTGTCAAATGAGTAAAAAGTCTCGGATTATATTGTATGGTAAATGTTCAGTTCAGTTCAGTCGCTCAGTCATGTCCGACTCTTTGCGACCCCATGGACTGCAGCATGCCAGGCCTCCCTGTCCATCACCAACTCCCAGAGTTTACTCAAACTCATGTCCATTGAGTCGGTGATGACATCCAACCATCTCATCCTCCGCCGTCCCCTTCTCCCGCCTTCAAACTTTCCCAGTATCAGGGTCTTTTCCAATGAGTCAGTTTTTGCATCAGGTAGCCAAAGTATTGGAGCTTCAGCTTCTGCATCAGTCCTTCCAATGAATATTCAGAACTGATTTCCTTAGGACGGACTGGTTGGATCTCCTGGCTGTCCAAGGGACACTCAAGAGTCTTCTCCAACAGCACAGTTCAAAAGCATCCATTCTTTGGGCTTTTTAACATGCTGTCTAGGTTGGTCATGATAAATGTTATTAATATAGATATCCTAGAAACTGTAAGGAGTTCTTAAAATTTTGTTATGTTTGGGTTAAATGTTATCAGTCATAATTCTAGTTACTATCTCAAAATATTGTCATAGCACTAACCAAGTTTCACCTCTTCAAGAAGATTTATAAAAAGGACTTTTGGATAAATACCAGTTTCTGAACTGGGTAAGGATTCTAATAGAAAACCTCATGACTTCACAAAGATTAACAAAAGACTGAATGAACTGGTGAATATGCTTATAACTTTTATGGTTTCTATCTGAAAAATTACTGATTTGAATCTGTGTTTTCCAGGTGTAAGGAAAAAAAAAAACCAACCTTCCTCTCACACTAATTATGACAGTAGTTTGGTAAAAATATATTTTAGAAACAAATTGAAACATTTATCTTTTCTCTCTATCTGAACCCTCCAGAGATTGGGAGCTCTTAGTTTCCAGTAACTTTATCAGATAAAAGTTCAGTCTGAGACTCTATAAAAGTCTCAGCAAAGCAAAAAATCTATGATCAATTATGGTTACATAAGTCATCAGGCCAAGTTTATTGAGACCAGACCTATATTACAAACCAGTCTTAGTTTGGTTATATTTGGTAAAAATGACAGTGATTTTAGGGAGAAAAAGATGTTTCAATGCATGTTAAATTTCAGCTTGTTAATGGAGGCCTGTATCTACTAAGACTCATTTCCTGTATATTTCTTTGATGTTAGGGTATATTAATGTAAAATTTAGTTGAATTATTAAAGGACACTCTAGGGTTGTTTCTGAAGCTTATCTCAGTAATCTGTCTTTTGGATGAAGATCAGATGCCTCACACATGACCTGCAATCAAGACTGGAAGAAGATATAATTTAAGGAACTGTCTCCAACCTGGAAGGACCTTTCTATCAGGTACTCTTCACTAGCTCATGCCCAATGAAACTAACCGGAAATTGACTTTTGGTTTAACTCCCACTTCCAAAGGTCCCTAAGGTGGGCTGGTCTACAGAGGGGCCTGCTGACCTCAAACTCACCTTAAAATAAAGCTCAGAGGAAACTATAATACATGAGGATGAGAAGAAGACAACATCAGAAGTAGACTGCTTGCCCAAGATGCTGATCTGACTTTTACAATCATTTATCATGTTTTCTTGATCCTTGGACCTAAGACTATCAATCACATGTTTTCTATCATGGACACGCTTCTATGCCAGTTTAAAACTCAATCCAATTGTTGGGTTGTGGCCAAATACCTGTGCCTAGTACTTCTGGGTTACCTTGGTGGATTTCTGTTCTCTAGGGCTCTGATTGGATACCCCCTAGGAAATTTATTTTAGATGAGTGTTCAGTCTTGTTCTATCTATTCATGATATTACTGGATGAGATCTTCTCACATGGCCAATTAATGATACCTGCTCTGATGCTGTCCATAGATTTAAGTTTTCTCTTAGGGTCTTTCAAACTCAACCAGAGTGACAAGCTAAGTCTCAATAGAAAAAATTAACCTCTCATCTATCAAAAGGAAAACTCTCACAATTATAGGGTGGATCTACGTGGTTAACACCAAGCTACAGCCATTTACGTTTAAAGGCTCCTCTAGGTTGGGAATGGTTAAATCATACTAAAAATGACCAACCTGGTAATTATGAGACAAGGCTGGGTGTTTTATGAACTATGCCTATTATTACTCTTAGAGAGAGTGATTGGTGTGGAACTCAGTGGATTTGTGGCACTAATTTATGGCCTGACATCTACAGGGATGGATACAAAGGTGTAGCCTGGGATTCCCATGAATTTAAGGTCATACATGTTAACAAATTAGAGGTAACCCCAACCAATCTACCATTGGTATGATCCCAGTGGGTCAAAGACCTGTATTCTACTGGCATGACCATTGTGTGTTGTGTGTGTGCCCCTTCAATGGGGTTGGAGGATGTAATTGACCATATCGAAGCCTTAACAACTTTCATAAGCTTTAAATGTTAGTAACCGGGCTATTAGCCTATTGAATTCTGAGATCTCTATAAGAAAGGCGGTGCTACACAACTGCAAGGCCCTTGACACCTTACAGAATTTGGGGAAGATACCTGTGGTATAATTCAAAGTGAATGCTATATTTTCATACTTGATAAATACTTTAATGTAACACATTTGATGAACCATATGAAAAATCAGATTTCTGCGTTAAGTGACCCATTCCTTAGTCTTGATGCTCTTTAAAGAAAAAAAAAAACTGGTTTGGTGTGGGAGGCTCATGGCTAAAATATTTACTTTTAATTTCACTAATGTTATTCACTATACCATTTGCATTTTGCTTGTTTCACAAGATTATTATTTCTTATATTACCAAGTGTATGACTGAGCCTCCAACGAAAATGATGACTAGACATGAAGCAGTTGATCAAATGTATAGCTCGATAAATGATCAATGATTGTCACAGTGTACCTCTAGGTATGAAAAGATGCAACGATAGGGAATACTATCCTGGACCATAACTAGAAGACAGGTGTCCAGAGATCTTTGACTATTAAGACCTAGTTCAGTTGAGTGTCTTATCAACAAAAACCTTTAGAACTGGAAATGAGCCTTCCCAGCAACATGGGACAAAATGGTCATGAAATGCCCCTGCAAAGTATGGTTGGATTTATGACCACAAGGGGGCTGTGTCAACTACAAATTGGCACATACCAAGAGCACTGAGAATGACTGAACAACAAAGGCATTTTCCATCTGCATCTACAGAGACTGAACCCCATGCTGCTATACCTGTTGACCTTCAACAATCCCTGAGGGAGTTCAGGGTGGAGTGAGGCACTCTGTGCTCTAGGGAATCTGGTGAGACAGGTCTTCAGATAGTTGGATGTTTTTAGGAACAGATTTTATGATCTCAATCCTTGCATCTCCTCATATCTAGAGAAGCACTAAATCCCTTCATGGTGACCTCAGATCCTTATGACTCACAAAAATCTTTTGTAAAATGAGCACTTCATAGCATAGAACTCCCTTCACCAAAACCTTATATATTGACTTTTCCCCACTGCCCCTTTGGAGCAGTCTCTGAGAGCTATCTGAGATGCTGCCTCCTGGGCTGCAGTCCTCATTTTGCCCCAAATAAAATTTCACTCACAACTCTCAAGTTGTACATCTATTTTTCATTGAAAATAGCTATTTTGAGTCCTAATACATGATGTTGTCAAAGTGCTGCACTCAATATGTCAGCAAATTTGGAAAACTCTGCAGTGGCCACAGGACTGGAAAAAGTCAGTTTTCATTCCAATCCCAAAGAAAGGCAATGTCAAAGCATGTTCAAACTACTGCCCGTTGCACTCATCTCAAACGCTAGCAAAGTAAGGCTCAAAATCCTCCAAGCCAGGTTTCAACAGTATATGATGTACAGAGTACAACAACTTTCAGATGTTCAAGCTGGATTTCGAAAAGGCAGAGGAACCAGGGATCAAGTTGCCAACATCTGTTGGATCAGAGAAAAAGCAAGAGAGTTCCAGAACAACATTTACTTATGCTTTATTGACTACACCAAAGCTTTTGACTGTGTGGATCACAACAAACTGTGGAAAATTATTAAAGAGATGGGAATACCAGACCACCTGACCTGCCTCGTGAGAAATCTGTATGTAGGTTAAGAAGCAACAGTTAGAACTGGACATGGAAAAACAGACTGGTTCCAAATTGGGAAAGAAGTACATCAAGGCTGTATATTGTCACCCTGCTTACTGAACTTCTATGCAGAGTACATCATGCGAAATGCTGGGCTGGATGAAGTGCAAGCTGGAATCAAGATTGCCAGGAGAAACGTCAATAACCTCAGATATGCAGATGACACCACCCTTATGGCAGAAAGTGAAGAAGAACTAAAGAGCCTCTTGATGACAGTGAAAGAGGAGAGTGAAAAAGTTGGCTTAAAGCTCAACATTCAGAAAACAAAGATCATGACATCCAGTCCCATCATGGCAAATAGATGAGGAAACAATGGAAACAGTTGAGAGATTTTATTTTTCTGGGCTGCAAAATTTCAATTGGTGACTGCTGCCATGAAATTAAAAAATGCTTGCTCCTTGGAAGAAAAGCTATGACCAAACTAGATAGCATATTAAAAAGCAGAGACATTACTTTGCCAACAACGGTCCATCTAGTCAAATCTATGGTTTGTCTAGTAGTCATGTATGGATGTGAGAGTTGGACTATAAAGAAAGCTGAGTGTGAAAGAATTGATGCTTTTGAACTGTGGTGTTGGAGAAGATTCTTGAGAGTCCCTTGGACTGCAAGGAGATCCAACCAGTCCATCCTATAGGAAATCAGTCCTGAATATTCATTGGAAGGACTGATGCTGAAGCTGAAACTCCAATACCTTGGCCACCTGATGCAAAGAACTGACTCATTGGAAAAGACCCAGATGCTGGGAAAGATTGAAGGTGGGAGGAGAAGGGGACAACAGAGGATGAGATGGTTGGATGGCATCACCAACCTGATGGACATGAGTTTGAGTAAGTTCCAGTAATTAGTGATGGACAGGAAGGCCTGGCATGCTGCAGTCCATGGGGTCACAAAGAGTCACTGAACTGAACTGAATGAGTAGGACGAATATTCCAGCTATTTTGGGGAAGGGTGGGGATTTCTAGGAATTGGGCCACTGCTCACTTTTTGTCTTTCTTTGGGCCTTGGAACTCTCATGGTGCCTGTGGGTTTGTCATTGACCATGCTGATGTGTTACAACAAGCTTATACTGAGGCTCAAGGTCGACTGGAAGTCAACTTATCCACCATCTTGAACCTAGTTGGTTTTAATCAGTTTGTTTCATGTTCAGGCTCTGTCATTCTTTTAAAGATTGTGCCCTGCCCCCTACCCTCCAGTTTCAAAATCAGTTCTCAAACCTTTTTCTCAATCTTCAGTTCTTAACTGGGGATTGGAGATAAAGGTGATGGGGAGACTGTAAAGAGAAGCTTTCAGCATCTTCTGGACTTATTGGAAAACTAGGAATTCTTTCTCCTCCCAGGAAACACTTTCTTAAAGTCCTCCCTTTCCCTCCTCCCCCACCCTTTCTCCCACAACTTCCCCTACAGCAATTCAGGCTACAATTGTCAGAGTACAGTAAGGCTGAAGCCAGAGAAGGGTCATGCAAAGCCTGTGCTAGATGCTTACAATTAGAATATCTACATGGGAGGTAGAGTCAGGGAATGTGAATTTATAAAAAAAAAAAAACAAAACTCTAGGCAATTCTTATCTGCAAGCTATAGTTTAAGACATTGTTCAGTTCAGTTCAGTTCAGTTCAGTTCATCACTCAGTCGTGTCCGACTCTTTGCGATCCCATGAATCGTAGCACACCAGGCCTCCCTGTCCATCAGCAACTCCCGGAGTTCACCCAGACTCACGTCCATCGAGTCACTGATGCCATCCAGCCATCTCATTCTCTGTTGTCCCCTTCTCCTCCTGCCCCCAATCCCTCCCAGCATCAGAGTCTTTTCCAATGAGTCAACTCTTTGCACGAGGTGGCCAAAGTACTGGAGTTTCAGCTTTAGCATCATTCCTTCCAAAGAAATCCCAGGGCTGATCTCCTTCAGAATGGACTGGTTGGATCTACTTGCAGTCCAAGGGACTCTCAAGAGTCTTCTCCAACACAACAGTTCAAAAGCATCAATTCTTCAGTGCTCAGCCTTCTTCACAGTCCAACTTTCACATCCGTACATGACCACAGGAAAAACCATAGTCTTGACTAGATGGACCTTTGTTGGCAAAGTAATGTCTGTGCTTTTGAATATGCTATCTAGGTTGGTCATAACTTTCCTTCGAAGGAGTAAGCGTCTTTTAATTTCATGGCTGCAGTCACCATCTGCAGTGATTTTGGAGCCCCCAAAAATAAAGTCTGACACTGTTTCCACTGTTTCCCCATCTATTTCCCACGAAGTGATGGGACCGGATGCCATGATCTTCGTCTTCTGAATGTTGAGCTTTAAGCCAACTTTTTCACTCTCCTCTTTCACTTTCATCAAGAGGCTTTTTAGTTCCTCTTCACTTTCTGCCGTAAAGGTGGTGTCATCTGCATATCTGAGCTTATTGATATTTCTCCCAGCAATCTTGATTCCAGCTTGTGTTTCTTCCAGTCCAGAGTTTCTCATGATGTACTCTGCATATAAGTTAAATAAGCAGGGTGACAATATACAGCCTTGACATACACCTTTTCCTATTTGGAACCAGTCTGTTGTTCCATGTTCAGTTCTAACTGTTGCTTCCTGACCTGCATACAGATTTCTCAAGAGGCAGTTCAGGTGGTCTGGTATTCCCATCTCTTTCAGAATTTTTCAGAGTTTATTGTGATCCACATAGTCAAAGGCTTTGGCATAGTCAATAAAGCAGAAATAGATGTTTTCCTGGAACTCTCTTGCTTTTTCCACGATCCAGCAGATGTTGGCAATTTGATCTCTGGTTCTCCTTCCTTTTCTAAAACCAGCTTGAACATCAGGAAGTTCACGGTTCACGTATTGCTGAAGCCTGGCTTGGAGAATTTTGAGCATTACTTTACTAGCGTGTGAGATGAGTGCAATTGTGCGGTAGTTTGAGCATTGTTTGACATTGCCTTTCTTTGGGATTGGAATGAAAACTGACCTTTTCCAGTCCTGTGGCCACTGCTGAGTTTTCCAAATTTGCTGGCATATTGAGTACAGCACTTTCACAGCATCATCTTTCAGGATTTGAAATAGCTCAACTGGACTATCACCTCCACTAGCTTTGTTCATCGTGATGCTTTCTAAGGCCCACTTGACTTCACATTCCAGGATGTCTGGCTCTAGGTCAGTGATCATGATTATCACACCATAAAAAGTTTGCAGCAAAGTAGAAAGTCAATTAAATATTTAGTTTAAATAAAATAATTGTTGGAAATATGATTACTAAATTGAATGCAAAATCCAAAGCCAAATCTTAAAAAAGAATAGTTATATAATAAATTGACTTCCCTTGTGGCTTAGAGGGTAAGGAGTCTGGCTGCAATGAAGGAGACCTGGGTTTGATCCCTGGTTTGGGATGATCCCCTGGAGAAGGAAATGGCAACCCACTCCAGTATGTTTGCCTGGAAAATCGCATGGATGCAGAAGTTTTATGACCCTAGATTACATTAGTAAAGATGAGAATTTGTGGATGTAAAAGCAAAACAAAACAAATAAAAATAAAGCCTATTAATTCTTAAAGAGGTGATATAAAAAAAATTACTCATTTGCTCTTCATTTTGACAACCAAAGAAGCATGGTTTAAGGGTTACATCTAATGAACTTAAAGGCAATCACTACTAGAATTAAGAACCACCTTTCAAATTATCACCAAAGAAAACAATGCAAGTGAGAAGAAAATGTAGAAAATATAGCAAATGAGCCAGAAAGAGAGTATGAAAAAGATTCCAGAAATAGGAGGAAATGCATTCAATTCTTATGCTAATTGTAAATGGTTTACACTCCGTAATAAAGTCTTGCTCAGACTAGGCTAAAACCAAAATATGATTATGTGCTGCTTATAAAACACAACCTGAAATGTAGTAACACATGGTTAAAATTAAAGGGGTTAATGAAGACATCAATCAAAAGTGGGCAAAAGAAAGTAAACAAGTGGGACCCGATTAAACTTAAAAGCTGTGACCAACCTGCACAGCATATTAAAAAGCAGAGACATTACTTTGCCACCAAGGGCCGTCTAGTCAAAGATATGGTTTTTCCAGTGGTCATGTATGGATGTGACAGTTGGACTATAAAGAAAGATGAGCACAGAAGAATTGATGCTTTTGAACTTCGGTGTTGGAGAAGACTCTGGAATGTTCCTTGGACAGCAAGGAGATCCAACCAATCAATCCTAAAGGAAATCAGTCCTGAATATTCATTGGAAGGACTGATGCTGAAGCTGAAACTCCAATATTTTGGCCACCTGATGCAAAGAACCGACTCACTGGAAAAGACCCTGATGCTGGGAAAGAATGAAGGCAGGAGAAGGGGACAACAGAGGATGAGATGGTTGGATGGCATCACCAACTCGATGGATGAGTTTGAGTAAACTCTGGGAGTTGCTGATGGGCAAGGAGGCCTAGTGTGCTGCAGTCCATGGGGTCGCAGAGTCAGACATGACTGAGCAACTGAACATAACTGATGCAGAGAATAGGATGTTGACTCAGGTAAGCATTCTGGAGATTATTTAACCTTAAACAGTCATCCATCACACAAGGAACAGACATTTGAGGAGGTGAACTTTCTAGTACACCATTCAGATTACTAGGAATGATGCAACTCAACATTTTGACAACACTATATTTTAATAAAAATAAATAAATTCTTCACTTCTGCATCTAGTAATGGTATAATAATGGTAACGGTAATTAACAGATCATAGTCACTACAGCTAAAGTTATAAGACACAAGCTTTAAAATATGATTACTCTTTCCATGTAGTTTAAGAATGAGATAAGAAATTTAGGCAAAGAATTGTAAAAAATATTAACTAAAAAACTGAATAAGAAGGAAGCACTTCGGAAAGGGTGAAGTGAATGCCTAAAAAGCATCCGGAGGACTAAAAAAAAAAAAATGTCAAGTTTTTCTGAACTCTGGAGGTTAACCAAAGTTTTAGAACAATCATGAAAAATGTTTATTCAAGAAAAGTGGCTCAATCTCCATAAGATCAGCAAGCTTTGTGGTATTTTAACTTGTCCATCCCCTTCTTCACTGTTCTTTGGTAACCTTGAAAACCAACAGCCTTGCACCTACAAAACTAAGATCCAAGATTTCAAGTGCCAAAGCTAAGTCCTGGTGCAGCCAAATAAATAAATATAAAAAAAGTTTTTAAAAACATGCAGGCTCCAGAGTTCTGCGTTTGAATCTCAGTTCTTCCACCTCTCGGCTGTGGCTCTGGACAACTCACTGACCCTCTGTATGCCGCCACACTCTCATCTGTGAAATGGGATTGTGCGGGAGTGTAAATGAGTTTGCAAAGGACTTACAAAAGTGACTAGCACTTAGTAAGTCCTCAGTACACCTCAGTGACAGTTACACAGGACCTTACTCTTTGAATTCTAGTTTCACTTCAGGTAACCTAACAAAAGACAAGCACAAGGAGGGACTCTGCATGTGCTCCACATGTGGTACATGTCCTGCTGGGTCGATTTGGGGGTTCATGCTGGGAGTATGTCCAAGAGGTTGACAGACTTTCCAAACATCTCACTGAAGGTCACCAAATGTAAAAAACCACCGATAAGGATGCTAACAACTTCATTTAGACTTTCTACATCCCATAATATTGTGAAAAGAAGTGTGTAAATTCCATTTTCATTACCCAGTGGTTTGTGGTGAAGATTGAAGTGGACTCAAGTAGCAAAAGCACTAAGAGGCTCTGAGAATTCTGACATTCCCTCTCTCTTCACTTTCTGGAAGTGCATTTGGATTTCTTTTCTCAAGTGACCTGGGTGGTGAATAGACTGTCCCAAGAATATGAGGCATTTCTGTTCATGGTGTTCCCTGCTGCTCTTTTTCTAGGAAATCCACTTGTGTTCTAAGAAGATGACTGCATTCACCTCTGCCCTCAAGCAAGTCATTGAAAAGCTGAGCTAAGGCCAAAGCTTCTCCAAAACAGTTTATAGAGATTCAGATGTATAAGAGACTCAGAAAGTACCAAAGAGTCTTAGAAACAATCGATGGACATGCTGCCCATCTAATGGAATTCACTCCATGTGCAGGCATATTTACAGCACAACAATACCTCACCTGACTTAGGAAATGAGAAAACTTACAACCCATAATTTCTGAAAAATTGGAGCTAGTTCCTTTGGGTGCCCAAATATTTCATTTTAACCCTTTTACTTAAAAAAAAAACAAAGAAAGAAATGATTCTGAAGTGTGATCTACACTGGCTGGTTTCAAAAGAATATGGAAAATTATTTCATCAAGGGGGACATCATCTCCAGCCACTAACAACTAAGACTCAGCCTGAGCACATCTCCTTCCCTTCGGGGCAGGCTCCACTTAAATCCTCCTGTGTCCCAGATGGAGATGCCACCAAGTACACAATCCCTTAGAGATCCAGCCTCCACAGCACCATCTCTCAGACCCTGCTCCAGTTAGCCCTGGAGTCCTGTTGATTTTATCATGTGACTGTTTCTCCATTTCTATCTGTTCTCCAATGGCCCCCATTTCCGGAGCTCACCATCCCCTCTACCTGGACTACTAGCAAAGCCACCTCTCCCTTCTGCATTAACTGATGGTCCATGTGATATATCTGCTCCTGTCACATTGTTTGAAAGTCTTTCCATGGCTTAAAGTTGCCTTAAGGATAAAGCCCAAGCTTGAGAAGAGAGCATATGACTCCCTCGGTGACACAGACTCCGAGTCTCAAACGTTTCCTCTGCTTCTGCTGCTAAGTCACTGCAGTCGTGTCCAATTCTGTGAGACCCCATAGACGGCAGCCCACCAGGCTCCTCTGTCCCTGGGATTCTCCAGGCAAGAATACTGGAATGGGTTGCCAGGTCCTTCTCCAATGCATGCATGCATGCTAAGTCACTTTAGTCGTGTCCAACTCTGTGCGACCCTATGGACAGCAGCCTACTAGGCTCCTCTGTCCATGGGATTCTCTAGGCAAGAATACTGGAGTGGGTTGCCATTTCCTTCTCCAACTTTTCCTCTAATCTTCTCTATGTCTGTTGATGCTCTGACTGAAATACAGCGCTACTTAAATTTTTCCATACAGGAGCCTCCAGGCCTTGCTCCTCCTGTTTCCTGGATCTGGAATACCATTCCTCCTCCTCTTGGCCTCCTCTCCCTTTAGGATACATCTGAGGCTCATGTCCCTTCTTTCAGAAAGTCTTCCTCCTTCCCTGCCCATGCTTGCTGGTTGAGCTGGACACTCATCCTTAGAGGTGCTATGGTGCCCTGTGCCTATGAAGAGGTCAAAGACCATGCTTAGTTTAATCACATGGTGATACAGTTCCAGGGAATAGCAAGAATAGATTAGAAGGCCTTCTTAAATGAACAATGCAAAGTAGTAGAGGAAAACCAGAGAATGGGATAGACTAGACATCTCTTCAATAAAATTGGAGATATCAAGGGAATATTTCAGGCAAGAATGGGCACTAAAAAGGAAAAAAACGGTGAGGAACTAACAGGAGCAGAAGAGATTAACAAGAGCTGGCAAGAATACACAGAAGAATTGTACAAAAAGGGTCTTAACCATCCAGATAACCAAAATGGTGTGGTCCCTCACCTAAGAGCCAGATATCTTGGAGTGTGAAATCACATAGGCCTTAGGAAGCATTCCTATGAATAAAGCTAATGGAGGTGATGGAATTCCAGCTGAGCTAGTGAAAATCCTAAAAGGTGGTGCTGTTAAAGTGCTGCACTCAATATGTCAGCAAATTTGGAAAGCTCAGCAGTGGCCACAGGACTGGAAAAGGTCAGTTTTCATTCCAATTGCAAAGAAGGGCAATGCCAAAGAATGTTCAAACTCCTGTATAATTCTGATTATTTCACATGCTAGTAAGGTTATGCTCAAGATCCTTCAAGCTAGGCTTCAGCAGTATTTGAACTGAGAATTCCAGATGTGCAAGGTGGATTCAGAAAAGGCAGAGAAACCAGATATCAAATTACCAACATTCGTTGGATCATAAAGTAAGGAATTCTAGAAAAACATCTACCTCATTGACTATGCTAAAGCCTTTAACTGTGTGGATCACAAGAACCTGGAAAATTCTTGAAGAGATGGGAATACCAAGACCACCTTACCTGTCTCCTGAGGAACCAGGTCAAGAAGCAACAATGAGAACTGTACATGGAACAATGTACATGTTTGAAGGGCTGTGGCTGCTGAGGAGCTGCCTTCTGAACCCTCACAAGTACTTGTTGTAGCTCTTCTGAAAACAAAAAAAAAAAAAAAAGGAAGCGCCTAAACATACTGATTTCACAAAGAGGGAAAGTATGAACCAAAAGATGTTTTACAAGCTAGGGGTGGGGATGGAATGGGAGGGCTTTTGGGTGGTGTTGGGCTGCACCCCGCAGGCCTATAATCCCTAAATGTACCCAGCTTCAAGACCAAAGAAACAGCCCGGAGTGCATGATGGAGACATCATGGTTTAATGGATGGGGGAGCCTACCTAATTGAAGCAAGGTCCTGGGGGAACACCCCACCGTGTGTGGTGATGGGAGGCAGGTCATGGTGGCAGGCTTCACTCCTCAGGAGAGGGGGAGGGTGCCCATTAAAGCCAAAATTGACATCAGGTGGGCTCATTAGTTATCGGGAAACCAGTAGGGGGGCCCTCTCCTCATAACCCTTTTGATAAGAATAATCACCAGCTGGGGTCTGGGGAAAGTACTAGGAAGGTGAGTCGTGTGAGTAGGGTGCAGGTGCAGCAGGCACTGCTCGGGCAGGGGAGGGATAGACATTAGGACCACAGGCATCTTGGGGGGCCCGAACATACCTTCCTCTCCAACACACCCCATATGACCTAGACAATCTTGGCCAGCCCCTCCTCTGTCATATTGCTGGGGTCAGGTTTGTACAGGGGACACTTCCACCAGATACCACAAATACAATGCAGACTGGCCACCCCGGCTGGTCACAAACCCAGAGTCACCCCCCTGGGAGGAGTGGGCACTGGCTCTAAGAGAAACATTTCACTGGCTTAGTCTCAGCTGTCATAGCACAGGTCTGCACCCCCATGTTATGCTGAGTGCCATTACAGGTGAACCCGTTAGGTCTTCCAAATATGAGCCAGTTAATGCCATTATTTCCAGTAGTCATGTACAGATGTAAGAGTTGGAGTATAAAGAAAGCTGAGCGCCAAAAAAGTGCTGCTTTTGAACTGTGGCATTGGAGAAGAAACTGGAGAGTGCCTTGGACAGCAAGGAGATCCAACCAGTCCATCCTAAAGGAAATCAGTCCTGAATATTCATTGGAAGGACTGATGCTGAAGCTGAAACTCCAATGCTTTGGCACCTGATGCAAAAAACTGACTCATTGGAAAAGACTCTGATGCTGGGAAATATCGAAGACAGGAGAAGGGGATGACAGAGGATGAGATGGTTGGATGGCATCACCAACTCAATGGACATGAGTTTGAGTAGGCTCCGGGAGTTGGTGATGGACAGGGAGGCCTGGTGTGGTGCAGTCCATGGGGTCGCAAAGAGTCGGACACGACTGAGCAACTGAACTGAATCCCATTAGTTGGAACTGTGTACCCAGAAGCCAGCCTATTCCATTCCACATAACAGAGCCCAGGGGGCTCATGGGCTGTCAGCTGTACAGTGACATTTACCTACAGGGGTCCTTCTGATGTATTGGCACATGGAACCAGGAATGGTGAGTCTCCCCCTCCCCTCCACTTTCAGTAGTCCCTACATCATCATATCAGCCACTTCAATTTTCCACAGAAGTCCCAAGGAGGACAACAGTAACATCTCACTGCACACCCAGCAATTAGACATATCTCACAGTAAAGCCAGTGTTGCTGCTCCGTCTACGAACAGATTTACTCCCTGAGACAAGGGAGAAAATGTAAGACATCTAACAGGCACAACACAGGGGAGATGATGACCAGAAAGCATAATACAAGCAGTAAGCACATTTTAAGATAAACCACACCTGCCTGTGAATTTTGTCCTCATCTGCAATACAGTTCAGAAAACTCAATGGTTCAAGGATACAAGAACATGTCTAAAATCACATATACAATGTCACCTAGTTCTACTTTGGATGTATAAACCACAACTACTCCATTTTGACTTTCAAAATGATTCCCTTCCTCAATGGCCAAAGCAGATGTACAATGCATATCTGAACGATGACAGAATGGTCAGTAAAATTTACGTGAAACCCTGTGTAAACCAGAATGACTCCCCCCCCCCCAACATGTGCAGATTTTTCGATCAGTTCCCCTTTTGATGTCACATCTTCCAAATCAGAAAGCAGTGATGATCAAAATACCCATCCCTTGATGCTGGGGTGCTGGCTCCTACCCCAGGTTACCCCAGGTTCAGATTATGTCCCTCAGTGCGAGGTCTCCTCTGTATTTTGCTAGTTATTCATATTGCAGGAAAATTAATCAGATGTCGTGAACAGGCTCAGAGGTATGTTGATGAGGAAACACTTTATTTTTCTCACTGAGAGCCAACATGTTATCACTTATACTCAATTGTCACACAAGCATGTACATGTGCTTTTAGCAGAAGACTTAAAGCAATGTTGCACTTCATGAGCAGTTACGCTCTGTGACAATTTCACTAGATCATTTTCTTTCCAGAACATCAGAGCAAAAGTATGGTTAACACAATAACCTTCAAAAACACAGACCTCAATTAACAGAACTAGAATTTAACATCCACTAAAATACAATATTTGGAGATGGCAATGGCAACCCACTCCAGGATTCTTGCCTGGAAAATCCCATGGACAGAGGAGCCTGGTAGGCTGCAGTCCATGGAGTCGCAAAAAGTTGGACACAACTGAGCAAGTTCACTTTCACTTTTCACTTTCCTGCATTGGAGAAGGAAATGGCAACCCACTCCAGTGTTCTCGCCTGGAGAATCCCAGGGATGGCAGAGCCTCGTGGGCTGCCATCTATGGGGTCGCACAGAGTTGGACACGACTGAAGCGACTTAGCAGCAGCAAAATATAACATTGCTCTAAAATTACCCTCATCTCCACCAAACAGCCGAATCAAGACTAATTTGCAAAATATGGTCAACTGACCATATATGCGCCTCCAAAATGGACAGAGGAGCCTGGTGGGCTACAGTCCATGGGGTCAGACAGAGAGAGACACGACTAAGCAACTAACACACAGGCATTAGGCCTGCATAATTCCCATGTTACTTTTGGGTAGGGCTTCTCTGGTGGCTCAGATGGTAAAGAATTTGCCCATAACACAGGAGATCTCTGCTCAGGAAGATTCCCTGGAAAAGGGAATGGCAACTCACTCCAGTATTCTTGCCTGGGGAATTAAATGGAAAGAGGAGCCTGGTGGGCCACAGTCATGGGGTCACAAAGAGTCAGACACAACTGAGTGACTAAGCACACAGGACACAAAGTGGCTGTGGTGGAACTCTTCAGAAGTCTCAGACCAAATTCCCCAAAAGCCTCTCAAAGCCAGGAAAGCCATGCCAAAACCTGCTCTCACGCTCCACCTCAGTGAACTTCTCTCTTCTAGAGGTCCCCAAAATATCACAATTCCTGCACATGACAGGAGACAGTCTTTCCCATTCATCTGCTAAGGCTGCTCAGAACCCAAGAGTGTCCAGTATCTGGAGGGACCAGGCAGAGGGAAAGAAAAAGTGTCAATTCTACCCACAGGTGTAGTTTACTAAAGTGCTATAAATCAAAACCAACTTGAGGGGAAGGGCTTCCTTAATCTGAAAAACACAGATCAAAACCAGCAATATTCTAGACAAAACTAGTAAAAGTTATAACCATATTCACTAGTTCACTCAGTAACCAACCCTTTTGTAAATTTTTTATGAAGCCATCAGTTCTTCCATTAAGATTCTTTAAGTTCTTAGCCAGTTTAGAAATATTAATACAACTTTAAATTTATCAGAGGCCTGTCATTATCAAAAGGTCCTTCCTATTAATCTTCTTGAAGGTGAAGCACTTTTTGCAAAAGCATCAGATAAAACAACAATTGTCTATAAAAGACAAAAGACGTAAAAAGACAAGCCTAAACACCTGATTACAATGTAAGCAATAAAAAAAACTTGGCTACAATAACTAGATTTATAACCAATGACATTGTGCAGGAGACAGAGATCAAGACCATCCCCAAGAAAAAGAAATGCAGAAAAGCAAAATGGCTGTCTGAGGAGGCCTTACAAACAGCTATGAAAAGAAGAGAAGTGAAAAGCAAAGGAGAAAAGGAAAGATATAGCCATTTGAATGCAGAGTTCCAAAGAATAGCAAGGAGAGGTAAGATAAGCTTTCCTCAGTGATCAATGCAAAGAAAAAGAGGAAAACAATAGAATGGGAAAGGCTAGAGATCTCTTCAAGAAAATGAGAGATACCAAGGGAACATTTCATGTAAAGATGGGCTCAATAAAGGACAGAATGCTTCCTAACAGAAACAGACGATATTAAGAAGAGGTGGCGAGAATACACAGAAGAACTGTCCAAAAAAGATCTTCATGACACAGATAATCACAGTGGTGTGATCCCGCACCTAGAGCCATACATCCTGGACTGTGAAGTCAAGTGGGCCTTAGGAAGAAACACTACGAACAAAGCTAGTGGTTGTGATGGAATTCCAGTTGAGCTATTTCAAATCCTGAAAGATGATGCCGTGAAAGTGCTGCACTCAATATGCCAGCAAATTTGGAAAACTCAGCAGTGGTCACAGAGCTGGAAAAGGTTAGTTTTCATTCCAATTCCCAAAGAAAGGCAATGCCAAAGAATGCTCGAACTACCACACAATTGCAGTCATCTCACACACTCGTAAAGTAATGCTCAAATTTCTCCAAACCAGGCTTCAGGAATACATGAACCATGAACTTCCAGATGTTCAATCTGGCTTTAGAAAAAGGAGAGGAACCAGAAATCAAACTGCCAACATCCACGGGATCATCGAAAAAGCAAGAGAGTTCCACAAAAACATCTATTTGGGCTTTATTGACTATACCAAAGCCTTTGACTGTGTGGATCCGAATAAACTGTGGAAAATTCTGAAAGAGATGGGAATACCAGACCACCTGACCTGCCTCTTGAGAAACCCGTACGCAGGTCAGGAAGCAACAGTTAGAACTGGGCATGGAACAACAGACTGCTTCCAAATAGGAAAAGGAGTATGCCCTATTAGAACATTATAGGTATATTTTCACCCTGTATATTTTCACCCTGCTTATTTAACTTATATGCAGAGTACATCATGAGAAATGCTGGGGTGGATGAAGCATAACCCGGAATCAAGATTGCCAGGAGAAATATCAATAACCTCAGATATGCAGATGACACCACCCTTATGGCAGAAAGTGAAGAAGAACAAAAGAGCCTCTTGATGAAAGTGAAAGAGGAGAGTGAAAAAGTTGGCTTAAAGCTCAACATTCAGAAAACCAAGATCATGGCATCTGGTCCCATCACTTCATGACAAACAGATGGGGAAACAGTGGAAACAGTGGCTGACTTTACTTTTGGGGGGCTCCAAAATCACAGCAGACAGTGACTGCAGCCATGAAATTAAAAGATGCTTGTTCCTTAGAAGAAAAGTTATGACCAACTTAGACAGCATATTAAAAAGCAGAGACATTACTTTGCCAAAAAGGGCCATCTAGTCAAGGGGAATTCCAGAAAAACATCTACTTCTGCTTCACTGACTATGCCAAAGCCTTTGACTATGTGGATCACAACAAACTGTGGATAATTTAAGAGATGGGAATATCAGACTACATGACCTGCCTCCTGTGAAACCTGTATGCTGGTCAAAAAGCAACAGTTAGAACTGGGCATGGAACAACAGACTTGTTCCAAATTGAGAAAGGAGTACATCAAGGCTGTCTATCGTCACCCTGCTTCTTTAACTTATATGCAGTGCACATGATGTGAAATGTCGGGCTGGATGAAGCACAAGCTGGAATCAAGACTGCCAGGAGAAATATCAATAACCTCAGATATGCAGATGACACCACCCTTATGGCAGAAAGTGAAGAAGAATGAAAGAGCCTCTTGATGAACGTGAAAGAGGAGAGTGACAAAGCTGGCTTAAAAGTCAACATTCAAATAACTAAGATCATGGCATCTGGTCCCATCACCTCATGGCAAATAGATAGGGAAACAATGGAAATAGTGACAGACATTATTTTCTTGGGCTCCAAAATCACTGTAGATGATGATATAGCCATGAGATTAAAGGTATTCGCTCCTTGGAAGAAAAGCTATGACCAATCTAGAAACCATATTAAAAAGCAGACACATTACTTTGCTAACAAAGGTCCATCTAGTCAAAGCTATGGTTTTTCCAGTAGTCATGTATGGATGTGAGAGTTGGACCAGAAAGAAAGCCGAGTACTGAGAATTGATGCTTTTGAACTGTGGTGTTGGAGAAGACTCTTGAGAGTCCCTTGGACTGCAAGGAGGTCCAACCAGTCCATCCTAAAGGAGATCAGTCCTGGGTGTTCGTTGGAAGGACTGATGCTAAAGCTGAAACTCCAATACTTTGGCCACCTCATGTGAAGAGTTGACTCATTGGAAAAGACCCTGATTCTGGGAGGGATTGGGGGCAAGAGGAGAAGGGGATGACAGAGGATGAGATGGCTGGATGGCATCACCAACTCGATGGACATGAGTTTCTGTGAACTCCGGGAGTTGGTGATGGACAGGGAGACCTGGTGTGCTGTGATTTATGGGGTCGCAAAGAGTCGGACACGACTGAGCGACTGAACTGAACTGAACTGATAGACAAATGATCACTTGAATATGATGCTAGAATAAAAATACTTTTAGATCTGTTAAAGTGAAAGTTGCTCAGTCATGTCCGTCTTTTTGTGACCCCAAGGACTATGTTTAAGGAATTGTTTGAGGTAGCTAAATCCTATTCTTCCAAAGTAGCTAACCAAGAGATAATTCTAAAATTGAAAAGTTACAATTACAATAGAAGTAACAACATTGTATACAGGGATATAGAAAGAATTCCCAGAAGTAGGTAAAAGATTTGAAAGTAGTTGCCTTTGAGAAGCAGAAAGAGGAGACTGACAGGAAGGGGCAGGTGACTGTAGTCTCTCAATTTAACTAGTCATGCTATCACATTTTTGAGAACAACATATTTATAATAAAAATTAAATAAAAACACAAATGCTACATTATCTGCTTTGATAGGATTTTGGATTAACTAGTTGTGTGCAGCTGTCAAAACTCAATGAATGCATACTTTAAGATTTACATATTTCATTGTATATATATTTTACATCAAAAGAAAAACTGATAAACAAAGCCTAAAATTCTAATGACATGCATAAGGACATCTGTAATTTACTTCAAAATCCTTCCCCCAAAAAAGATGGATCAATGAATGGATAGAAGGATGGATAAATACATAATAAAACAAGTACAGTAAAATGTTGACAGTAGATCCTAGGAGGTAGGTATATAGAGGTTTACTGTAAAATTCTTTCCATTTTGCTGTGTGTTTGAAAAGTTTTATAATAAACGTTTGGAACAAATAAAAACAAATTGAGCACTAAAATTAAGAGAGAATGTTCTGTCTGGTGTACCACCTAGGTAAGCTTTAATTTTAAAATGCCACTTGCTTTCCAGAAGCATTCTGTAGCCATTTGACCCACAGATGACTGGTCAAATCAAAGAGGGCAGTGACACGTGAAGATGAGGGCAGACTGATATTTCTTGTTGGCACTTTTACCAGTTTCTCTACAGGGTACGTATGTTGTGCAACAATGAATATTTAATCCCTCTTAACAAGATTTGTCCTCTGGTTATAAATATCCCTGTTGTCACATGCTCACCTATTTCTTAGCTCCAAATGAATTGTAAACTCGTCCAAGCTATAGATTATAACCTCCAGGATCACACACCCAGTGGTTCAACGATATCAGTTTTACTCTAATATACCACAGAGAAAAAGTAGCTCCCTGGAATAACAGATTAAGGAACAAATAAGCCAGAATGTCTGGGGAATAGAGTCATACAATTTTCATTACAATGACTCTTAGGGCTTGGATCCAGTCTCGTTGTGGAGAAACTAAGTGTAAGAGAGATTAAGTCACATATCCAGAGTGATATAGCTATTTAGTGTGATTATCTTTGGGTATTTGCTTCTTTATGTCCATTTAAACTATTAAATAAGTCTATGGGATATGACACACATATACTTGAATAAACAGCCACCCTTTCCCCAAAGAGCACTTGATTTAAAAAAAAAAAAAGAACAAAACTATGGGACAGGACTTAAGAGATGGTTACTGAGCCAAACTTGGGTTTGCTTGCCTGACTTGCAGCAAAATCAATCTACTGACATGGGGTTGGGTGAAGGGAAGGACAGTGTTTATTGCAGGGCTAAGCAAGGAGAATGGGTAGCTCATGCTCAAAAGACCTGAACCCCGTGATGGCTTTCAGGGAAGGGTTTTTAAAGGCAACATTATTAGGTTTGAAGGTTGTAGGGTGCATGATCAGCTCGTGGACATTCTTCGAATTGGTTGTGGTGAGGTCTCTGGGTGGTATATTGGAAGTTAACATCATCAAGCTTCTGGTTCCTACCAATCTGGGATCTACATGTTTGTGATCAGCATGCAGTTACTTTCTTACACTTGGTAGGGTTTTAGTATCCTCAAAAACAATTCAAGGTATGGCTCAGGATATTATCTATAACCCTTAAGGAGGAACTAAAGGTCTTTGATTTTATTTTATGGTTAAACTACTGTAATTTTGTCTTGCTTGATGGCTATTGCTGTTGTTTCCGCATTTTCCCACTTCTCTGATTAAATATACTCTTTGGAATGTGGGGAAGGTCTAAGAGGCTAAATCCTTTTTACAAACAAGAGGTAGGAGACATGGAGGGTGTGTTGCCAAGAAGGCCCCACAGAGTCTGGCTCAGTTTCAAGACCACAAGTTCCTATCCAGTCTATTTGTAGGGTGAAGTGGGAGCAGGAGGATGTTAAGTGAGTGAAAAGTGTCTGTGGTAAAATTAGTGATACACACTACTTTGTGGATGAAGCCCGAGCATATTACACTGAGAAGCCAAACACAAAAAGGTCACATATTGTATAATTCCATTTATATGAAATATCCAAAACAGGCAAATCCATAGAGACAGAAAGCAGACTCATGGTTGCCAGGGGCTGGGCAGAAGGCAAATGAGGAGTAACTGCTTACTGGATATGGGTTTTATCTTGAGGTAAATAAAATGCTTTGGACCTAAATATAAATGAGTATATTATGAATGTACCAAATGCTACTGAATTGTTCCCTTCAGAATGGTTAACTTTATATTACGTACATTTCACCTCAATAAGGAAAATACACGTCGAATGAGAGCAAAAGCAAACATAGCAACATGTTAACAACTGGTGGATCTAGGTACCGGCCATCAGGAATTCATTGTACTTACACTAGCAATATTTCTGTTAGGTTTAAAATTTTTCAAAAGAAAAAGTTAATAAAATATCTCTAGAAAACAAAGAAATCATTTACTGATATTGCAAAATTGAGGTCACCAGTTGCAATCTAAAATTCATACAGTTTCATATCTATCATTTGATCACTGGCATGTCAAAAATAGGAACAACTCTTACTTCATTGGCTGGTAAGGTTTCTAACAATGAAAATTACTTTCCAGGGGAGTCACAAGCCAACACTCTTTAACTTCAGAACCTATTAACATGCAGATTTCTGAACATCAGCACCTAAAAATACATTTATTGGGTCCTTTTGAACAGGTGGTAGTAAGACGTGGTTTAGCTGAAGGGTCTGAGCTTTGGAAATTACATGTGTATATTCTGGCTTTGTCATCCTCAGATGAGTCTTACCAATCCACTGATGGCTAAAAGCAAAAGGGTGCAAGGTGATGGAGAGTTTCACAGGAGTAACACTAGGGGCACAAGTGACCATTTTGACCCTTGCACAGTGTGTCCTGAAACTCAAGCAGTGATATAGGAAAGATAATACCCCATCCTGTAACCTCATAACAACCAGAAAATGGCATGTCTGCCTCTAATGCACAGTGGGTCCAATGGAGTTAATGCCTCCCTGGTTTCTTACAGGTCCAGCACCTAACTCTAAATTCCCCATTCAACCATGTCTGAGGCCTGAGACAACAGATCAAGCCTGTCTACACAGGGTGAGAGGCTACTTGCTTCTCTGACCAAGATGTAGACACACAAAAAAGTATATAAGGATGCAAAAGGTTATATCATAATGTGATCATGCTTAACACTACTGAAGCTGTACATTTAAAAATAGTTAAGATGGTGGACTGAATGTTATGTGTTTTCTACCACAATACTTTAAATATATATAAGACCCAAGTTTCAGTTTTCACACAGCAGACATGAGAATGGCTTCCTTTGTGTCCAAAATGAAGGTACACTGCCAATCTGTAAAGCCTGATGCAACTTAACACAGTTCAAATGAAACACAATCTGTTCCTATGGAAGAAAAAAAAATAACCTAGAAAAACACTCAAGCCTCTGCACACATCTATGTTCAGTAAGAAAAATGGATGTAAGAACAGGTTGTGGCAGAAGGACATTAAAAATAGAAAAGAACTATTGAGTTGAAGGTGTTACCTCAAGAGATAAGTACCAATAAATACTGTAGAGTAGCTGTCTCCATATATCAGATGATGACATAAACAGATCCATTCCCATTTAGGGTTTACTCATTGCTTCTGAGATGCCATTTATTCTTTATCTTGACACTGCTTTGGGATTTACCAAACCACTAAATGGAATGGGGAGTTCAGTTCATAACTATAACCTTTGTAGGATGACAAATACAAGGATGTTCCACTTCAATAACTGAGTTCTTTTCCATTGTTTCTTGCAAAATTTTAAATTTTCCCAGAATTTTTATCATGCCTATAAAAACAAATCTATGTTCAACCAACAGGGCCTCTTCATTCACACTTTAACACCCAAGGGGTAATAGTTTCAAAAGACTAAAATGCTATTCTTCTCTAAGTGTTATCTATATCACAGTGAGTGTTGTCTAAAGATTTGGTAGAAGCCTTCACTGGAGGGATTTCAAGTATGGAAACAGATGAAGGAGGAAATATCTGGAGTGGTGGATCCTGCCAGGTAAGTAGAGGCCAGCTCTGACTTTCATTCTATTTCTCTTTTTTCCTTCGTTTCACCTTATGCCCAAAAGTTTGTATAAGTAGACCTTTTCTTGTGATAAAAACAATGTTTAATTTTGGACCTAATAACACTTCAGAATAAATGCAGGGAGTTCCCTGGCGGTTCAGTAGTTAGAACTCCAAGCTCTCACTGCCAAGGGCCTGTGTTTGATCCTGCTCAGGGAACTAAAATCCCACAAGTGACACAGTGCAGACAAAAAGCAAAGAAGAATCCAAGTTTTTACAGAAGTCAGAATTTGGGAGAGCATGTTTTCCAAATATGCTTACATAGGCATTACTTTTTCATTCATCAGTTCAGGGCTAACCTTGTTGTGGATGTTTGAAAAGATGGCCACAAATGCTCTGACACTCCTCCCATAAATCGGCAGGGTCTAATTCCCCCCTTCTGCCTTGAACCTGGGCTGGCCTTATTTGGAAGAAATAGAATTTAGGAGAAGTGATGCTATGTGACTTCCAAGGCCTGGCAGCTTCTGCTTAGTTCTCTCTGAATACCTGCTCTCTGGATAGCTCTCTCTTGGGACCCAGCCACCATGCTCTGAGAATCCCAGGACAAATGCAGAGGACAGGTGTAGGTACTTCGGTGGACAACCCAAACTGCAGTCCTACCTGACAGCCAGGATCAGCTGCCAGGCTTGTGTAAGCCATCATGGATGTCCAGTGCAGCTGAGATTCTGATGACTGTAGGCACAGCGGACACTTGACTGCAACTGTGTGAGATACCCCAGTGAGAACTGCTCAGCTGCAACTTCCCTGAATGTCTGACCCATATAGTGGTGAGCAAGGCTAAATTTTAGTATATATAAAATTACCCTGAATTTGGGGGTAATTTGTTATACAGCAGTAGATAGCTAAGCAAAGGAAAATAACAGAATATGAAACTATATAGCAACAGAAATTGTCAAGCAAGAAAATAAAATTAAGATAATTTAGCCATGAAATGGCCCATTTGTTTTTGTTTTTGTTTTTTTTTCCCCATTTAAACATGAGCATTTATAAGTTAAGAGATGTGTGTTTTCATGTTGCTCAGAGCAGAAAGACATAGATTCAGAAATGTAATTTTAACAATTAAAACTATAGATGTTTTCATGTAATCAAAATATATTGTCAGATACTGTACTAGACATCAGCACAAATTCTGTCCTCAAGGAACAAACAGTCTAGTGGGATACATGGCATGTTAAAAAACATTTCAATGAGTTTCATGTGCATAAAATCCTAACAATATTTCCAGGCACATCCTAAGTGTCATGTACCTGCAAACAAAGTAAATAAACATACATTCGCTTATTTATTCGACAAATACTTATTTATCATTTTCTCCATGGCAGGCCCCATGTGAGGTGCTCAACATTCAGAAAACTCAACATTCAGAAAACTAAGATCATGGCAGCTGATCACATCACTTCATGGCAAATGGATGGGGAAAGAGTGACAGACTTCTTTTTTGGGGGGCCTCCAAAATCACTGCAGATGGTGACTGCAGCCATGAAATTAAAGATGCTTGATTCTTGGAAGAAAGTTATGACCAATCTAGACAGCGTATTAAAAAGCAGAGACATTACTTTCCCAACAAAGGTCCGTCTAGTCAAAGCTACGGTTTTTCCACTAGTCAAGTATGGATGTGAGAGTTGGACTGTAAAGAAAGCTGAGCCCCGAAGAATTGATGCTTTTGAACTGTGGTGTTGGAGAGGACTCTTGAGAGTCCCTTGGACTGCAAGGAGATCCAACCAGTTCATCCTAAAGGAAATCAGTCCTGAATATGCAGTCCTGAATAAGGACTGATGCTGAAGCTGAAACTCCAATACTTTGGCCACCTGATGCAAAGAACTGACTCATTGGAAAAGACCCTGATGCTGGGAATGATTGAAGGTGGGAGGAGAAGCGGGCAACAGAGGATGAGATGGTTGGACTGCATCACTGGCTCGATGGACAGGAGTTTGAGTAAATTCTGGGAGTTGGTGATGGACAGGGAGGCCTGGCATGCTGCAGCGCATGGGGTCACAAAGAGTCGAACTTGACTGAGCTACTGTACTTAACCGAACATGGTGGGACCCGTGTGAAGTGCTAGAGAAAGAGTGCTGAATAAAGAGTTTACATTCAGAGGAGAGGACAGATACTGAACATTCAACAAGCATGGGTTTCCTGGAAGCATTCCTGGGATGCTTGGGAAGCCAGAGAAGGCTGCTGATCCCAGGAAAGCTAAACAAAGGCTAAGCTAGACCAGGCCAAGGCTAGAGAGATTTGGCAGCATGTCTGATAGCCAAATAACAAGAAGAGAAAAGTAGTTTACCCCAAGCCCAAATGGAAATCTAATATGTAAAGTCAAATTTGGGAGAGGCCTGAAGGCCAGTGAGGCAATCAAGATCTGTTCCACAGATTCCACACTGGATCAGAAGGAAAGTCCAAGTGCAGAGACAAGCACTGGACTGCATGCATTGGACCACACATGAGAGCTCAAGAAGACAATGTTGTTGGAATAGAAGACTGGGAGCAGTGCTCAAGCCTCTGGTACTTTGGCACTAGAAATAGAGTAGAACACCCATTGCACAAACAGGTCTGGACCAAGATATGTTGCAGCTGAGGCAAACTAAGAATTAGATATGTGCTTCTGATGCTGTCCTTCCAATATTAATGCAGCCTTTTCTTACTGAGGGAGGAGAACTGGCACCAGGTTGATTTTTGTCATTTCTACTGTCTACTTCGCTAAAGTAGGACTGATTTGTAAGTTGATGGTTACAGAAATGTCACATGTGTAGATCTGAGTTAAATAGTACCATATTTCTGATTTCCATTGGAAATGGTATAACCTTTACAGATTGGTGCTCAGAGCAATTATGCACTTAGTCTGTCTTTTAACTTGGCTCTGTGTCTGAAGGATCCCAGAATACGAGTGTCTGCTAATTGCCCTGGTGTGAATGGCCAAGGGCTGGTGTGTGTGTATGTGCATATAAATAAAAGTGTATCTGTGTGTGATTGTTTGTATGTATGTGTGCATGTGTATGTGTGTATGGGCATGCATGTGTCCCTCCTCCTGAACAAGGTGGATTCTACCAGGGTTAGAAATATGGCAGTAGTATTGAATCATCTAAATTTTATCACTTGCGAGTTTAGAACTCACCACTTTTTATATAGACTTTTCCATTTTTCTTCAAACCCCAGAGCTTGGATTCAGGAGTCTGCAAGCATGGAGTCCACCCAAAGATGGGCACAATAAAGGATAAACATGGTAGAGACCGAGTAGATGCTGAAGAGATCAAGAAGAGATGGAAAGAATACACGGAAGAACTGTATAAAAAAGATCTTAATGAACCGGATCACTACAATGGTGCGGTTAGTCACCCAAGCCCAGACATTCTGGAGTGTGAAGCCAAGTGGGCCTTAAGAAGCACTGCCGTTAAAGCTAGTGGATGTGATGGAATTCCAAAAGAACTATTCAAATCTCTAAAGGAGGATGCCATCAAAATGTTGCATTCATTATGTCAACAAATCTGGAAGACCCAGCAGTGGCCACAGGACTGGAAAAGGTCAATCCTCACCCCAATTCCCAAGAAAGGTGGTACTAAAGAATGTTCTAACCATCAGACAATTGCACTCATTTCCCATGCTAGTAAGGTCATGCTTAAAATGTTAAATACTAGGCTTCAGAATTCGGTGAATCAAGAACTTCCAGATGTCCACACTGGGTTTAGAAAAAGAAGAGGAACTAGAGATCAAATTGCCAAAAGTTGCTGGAGTATAGAAAATGCAAGGGAATTTCAGCAAAACAGCTATCTCTGTTTCATCGACTACATGAAAGCCTTTGACTGTATAGATCGTGACAAACTGTGGAAAGCTCTTAGAGAGATGGGAATACCAGATCATCTTACCTGTCTCTTGAGAAACCTGTATGCAGGTCAAGAAGCAACAGTTAAAACCCTGTATGGAACAACTGATTGGTTTAAGATTGAGAAAGGAGTATGACAGGGCTGTCTGTGGTCACTCTGTCTAACCTATATGCACAGCACATCAGGAGAAATGCCAGGCTGGATGAGTTGCAAGTCTGAATCAAGATAGGCAGGAGAAACATCAACAGCCTCAGATATGCAGATGATATCACTCTAATGGCAGAAAGCAAAGAGGAACTAAAGAGCCTCTTGATGAGGGTGAGGGAGGAGAGTGAAAGAGCGGGCTTAAAACTAAATATTCAAAACACTAAGGTCATGCCTTCCAGAGGATTACTGCATGGCCAATAGAGGGGGAAAAGGTGGAAGTAGTGACAGATTTCCTCTTCTTGGGCTCCAAAATCACTACAGATAGTGACTGCAGCCATGAATTCAGAAGACAGTTGCTTCTTGGCAGGAAAGCAATGACAAACCTAGACAGTGTGTTGAAAAGCAGAGACATTACTCTCCCAACAGTGGTCCATATAGTCAAGGCTATGGTCTTCCCAGTCATCATGTATGGTTGTGAGATCGGAACACCAAAGAATTAATGCCTTCAAACTGTGGTGCTGGAGAAGACTCCTGAATGTCCCTTGGACCACAAGGGGTCGAACCAGTCAATATTTTTTATTTTTTTTTTTTTACAATATTGTATTGGTTTTGCCATACATCAACATGAATCCGCCACGGGTATACACGTGTTTCCCATCCTGAACCCCCTCCCACCTCCCTCCCCATACCATCCCTCTGGGTTATCCCAGTGCACCAGCCCCAAGCATCCTGTATCACACATTGAACCTGGACTGGCAATTCATTTCACATATGATATTATACATGTTTCAATGCCATTCTCCCAAATCATCCCACCCTCGCACTGTCCCGCAGAGTCCAAAAGACTGTTCTATACATCTGTGTCTCTTTTGCTGTCTTGCATACAGGGTTATCATTACCATCTTTCTAAATTCCATATATATGTGTTGGTATACTATATCCTAACCAGTCAATCTTAAGGGAGATTAAGCCTGAATATTCACTGGAAGGATTGATGCTGAAGCTGAAGCTCCAGTATTTTGGTCATCTGATGCAAACAGAAAACTCATTGGAAAAGTCCCTGATGCTGGGAAAGATCGAGGGCAGGAGAAGAGGGTGTCAGAGGATGAGATGGCAGAACGGCATCACTGATGCAATGAACATGAACTTGGGCAAACTCCGGAAGATGGTGAGGGACAGGGAGGCCTGGCGTGCTGCAGTCCATGGGGTCACAAAGAGTGGGATATGACTGGGCAACTGAACTACAAACATGGTAAAGCCATGCCTGTGATCCTTAAAGGCTGTAAGACCCCGGGCACGTTCTCAACCCCATTAAGTGGTAGTTTCCTGAGCTTTAAAATGGGGATAATAATATTTTGCTCCTAAGATTGTTGTGAAGAAACAACAGCATACTGAAAATATTGAATGTGATTCCTGGATCATCATAAGCACTAAGTAGAAGCTCTTATGGTTAGAATTGTGGGTACTAAACAAGGGCTACAAACATCTAGATACCACCCAAACTAGGGTTTATACTCATTTCCCAACATTACAGCATGCCTTATAAATAGTTAAAATACTAAACAAACTGTAGATATAACTAAAGCAACACACTTAAAATGGTTCATCACTTGCTACTTTACAAGGTTCTCTAAAACTAGTCAATTATCTTCTGGACAAACAGATGGCCTTTCCTCATCTTAATATACATAGAATGATTTTGTGAACACAAGCTGATCTGTCTTAAAAATCTAAGCATTCTTTTATCTCTACATAAATTAGTAATTCAAAACAAAATTTTTAAAGAACAAACTTCCATTTTGCTAAAAACGAGAGTCCATTAACAGATGCCTTTAAACTTAGCAAGCTCTCCAGCCATCTTATCAGTGGGTTTTTGTTGTCTCCCTCAAATGCACACTGATGGCCAGGCCTCAGCAGCATCAGATGCAATGAGATGCAGCTAGCCAACAGTCCAGGACCACCTTCTTCCTGGGCTATATTTTAACACTTCTATGCTGCTGCTGCTAAGTCACTTCAGTCGTGTCTGACTCTGTGCGACCCCATAGACAGCAGCCCACCAGGCTCCCCCATCCCTGGGATTCTCCAGGCAAGAACACTGGGGTGGGTTGCCACTTCCTTCTCCAATGCAGGAAAGTGAAAAATGAAAGTGAAGTCGCTCAGTCATGTCCGACTCTTAGCGACCCCATGGATTGCAGCCCAGCAGGCTCCTCCGCCCATGGGATTTTCCAGGCAAGAGTACTGGAGTGGGGTGCCATTGCCTTCTCCATAACACTGCTATAGTGGACATTTAACCCATTAATTAATGATGAAAAAGGAAGGGATAAGAGTGCTATATTCTGACATCAATAGTTTCAAAGAGCCTAATGAGACTGTTTGGAAGGCATACTAGGATGCCTTCCAAAATTGATTAGCTCTACCATTGATGGGAGTAACTGAAGAAAACATTCAGCACAGTTTGATTCAACAGTTCTTTTCTGAACTGCCCATGAATCCTGAAACTGAAGTTCATCTGGAGTTTATTTATACCATGTTTACAGAGATCCTGAACCATGAAAAAGAGCAGCTCCTTATCACCGACTGCTCCATCTGTTCATCTATTCATCCATCACTCTATCCATCCATTCATCCATTACCCAGCTGCCCCACAAATACTTACTGAATGCTTTTCCTCTCATGGAGCTTACCAAGAATGATGAGATATAATATGGAGCTATTATTCTAGAAATAACAATAAATAAAATAAATGAGGGGTGAAGGAATACAGTGCAGTACATGTGTGCAAATTTAAATTGGAGAGAAGGGATGGTCTCAGTAAGTAGGCAATATTTGGGCAACAACCTGAAGGAGGTGAGGAAATAAACCATGCATATGTCTGAAAGAAGAATGTTCCATATAGAGAAACAGCATGTGCAAAGCTGAGTGTGTACTTTGTGAGATGGAGAAATACCAAGGAGGCCTAACATAGCACAATTCCACTGGTCTATGAGACCAGAAAGCCCTGGTATTTTCCCACACTGTGTTATCCTGGGTTCCCTGGAAAACAGAGCCTGAAGAAAGGTTTAAATGCTAAAGCTTTCGTGGGAGGTATAATCCATGGCAGCTAAAGTGAGGAGAAAAGAGGGAGATTCAAATACAAGGTGAGGGGCTTCCCTGGTGGTCCAGTGGCTAAGACTCCACACTCCCAAAGCAGGGGGCCTGGGTTCAGCCCCTGGTCTGGGAACTAGATCCTACATGCCGCAAAGAAGAGTTCACACGCCACAACTAAAGATCCCACGAGCCACAAAGAAGATTCCGAGCAGCCAAATAAATGAATCAATATTCAAATATAAGATGATGTCCTGTGATACTGGTCACTGCTTCCCAACAAAGTTTCCATTAAACACTATGACAGAAACCGCTGATTCTCTCAGGTGTGTCCACCTGGTACCAAGATGAAAAGAAAGAACTGTGCCCCATTACAGCCCATCAGAGAGGGAACACATAGGGAACTTACCTGCTGACTCTGCTGTCTCCTGTCTACACTGATCAGAGTTTGTCCCATCGACATTAACTTCCTTGCACTTCTACAAAGAAAATCGTAAGACCTGTGCACTTTATTCTGTGCAAAAATAAAGATAAATTTCTCTTGAATACTAACAAACGACAAATAGTCTGTTGCTTCAGCCTAGGTCCCAAAGAGAAGATGATGTGTCGCAGGACTAGTGAAATAAACCTTTGTCAATATACGCCACTGAAATTTTAGAGTCAATTTTTGTTGCAGCATAACCTAGCATATCCTGATTGACACAAGGATTCACTGCCCCATTAGCACATTAATGACATGAGGTTTTCAGTAAAGACATCTACTTAATGTTATTTAATCCAGTATTCTCAAACTGTTTTGATTAGTGAATATTCTTTCCACAGAGCACCTTAATATAATGGAAGTAGTTTGACAAAACACCATCTGTATAATCTTCTGCAAGGACAGTGGGCAACACACCCTACTGTGCAATAATTAAAATATTCCCAGATCTTAGCAGTTTGGGTATGAATGATGTCACATTTTTATGTCCAAACTGGACTTCCCGGGTGACGTGGTGGAAAAGAATCCATCTGCCAATGCAGGTACACTGGTTCAATCCCTCCCTGTCCATATGCCCTGGAGCAACTAAGTCGGTGAACCACAACTACTCAGCCCAAGTGCCCTAGAGCCAGTGCTCCGCAAGAGAAGCCACTGCAATGAGAAGCCCCAGTTCTCCCCAACTAGAGAAAGCCCCTGAGCAGCAACAAAAATCCAGCACAACAAAATATTAACTAAATAAAATTTACAAAACACACATTTATGCCCTAATTAAGGATTCCTAGCCCCAAACTACTGTTCTGCTGCATCCCACAGGCCAGCAAGGCCTCACTTGCCCAGTTTCACGACCAAAGAAAGGGACCTAAGTCAGTGACAGAGACGAAGACATCATGGTTTACCTGATGGAGGACCCTGCCTGTCTCCAGCAAGGTCCTGGAACAACATCCCATCGTGTGCAACGCTGGAGCAAGCAGGCAGGACGGACAAGTTGGCAGGTTTCACTGCTGGTGGCTGGGGGAAACCAGGATTACCAATTGTATGGGAATTGACCTCAGGTGATCCCTGCCAGGCAGATGCCCTGGAGAAGGAAATGGCTACGCTCGTCTGGAGAATGCCTAGCAGGCTACAGTCAAAGACTGGGACATGGCTGAACATGCAGGCGTGCAATAACGCAGGCACCCACGCACACAGGCGCCCATGCACGCATGCGCTCAGGCACCCGCTTATGCACGCAGGAGGCCAAGCACGCAGCCATGCACACACACACGCAAGCACATAGGTACCCACGCACCCATGAACGCGCTCAGGCACTCGCACATGCTCGTGGACGACCTTGCAAGCACGCATGCGCACCACACACGCGCACATAAGCATGCACGCATGCGCACATAAGAACCCATGCTCGTGGCACCCAAGTCTACCGTTGCGTGGCAACGGCTGATCGCGGAAAGCAGTTGAGGGGCCGACTCCTCATCAGCCGTTTGCTAAGCTATAGGTAGCTGGGCCGTGGGGCAAGGAGGTGGGAAGGTTTGTCCTGTGAGTAGGGTGTAGGTGGAGTAGGCACTAGTCAGACCAGGGAGAGACAGAGAGCAAGAACACAGCCATTTTGAGTGGCTTGCTCTTCCAACTTCCACTAGAAATTCCTCGATGCCCCTGGGACTTCACAGGGCAAGTATCTTACAGGTAGTTAGGAAAACGCTTGTCCATGTTCTTCTGAGCTGTGTTTGTTTTCACGTACCTATTGGTACTTCGTGGTTGCAAGGTAGGCACCTATTTCTCTTTCTCTTCTATGACTTGCCATTCTCCAGCACTCACTTTAAGGTCCTATAGCCCCAGTGCTATGTTATGGTCTCAGAAAGAGTAGATCTGGGGAGCATAACCCTTCTTGCCCTTTTTTACTTTATCTTGAGAAATTTTATTTTCATGTTGTATCTCCTCTGCAAAATAATCACCTAACCCCTTCTTGGGCCCAACATGTCAGAACCTCTGATGAACAGAGCACCTTCAGCCATTAGGCACTGACCCCTCCCTCTAGGGGGCCCCAGAACTCTCATCAGATGAGGCACAGGGCAGACACCAGGTTAAGAATTTGTCTTCCGTCACTCCTCTATCCAGAGATCTTTCCTCTTTTGCCTCTCAGATGAAAGGGACCTTAAATCAACTCGGGTAAGGCCAGGACAGGCTTCCCTTATGGCTCAGTGGTAAAGAACCTGCCTGCCAATGCAGGAGATGTGAGAGACACAGATTCAATCCCTGGCTTCGAAAGATCTCCTGGAGAAGGAAATGGTAACCCACTCCAGTATTTTTGCCTGGGAAATTCCATAGGCAGAGGAGCATGGCCGGCTACAGTCCATGGGGTCTCAGAGTCGGACACTTCTCCTCCTCCCTTCCTTCCTCATCACTTCTCACCAGAAGTCTGTCTTTCCCACAAGGGCTTAGTGGGACTAAGGGTAAATCCAGCATGGCTTCTGTGGTGAGAGAGGTGATGAGAGGGAGAGGGGAATAAATCTGATCCTGAAAATAGATTGAAATTTAAAATGCAACTGGAAATAAGACCTGGAGCAAAGTCACTAAATGATTGATGAATAGACTTAGTAACTAAGTCAACCTACTTTCTTTGCATACGACTTTCTGCCTGAGAATAATCAGCAGAATTCTAAGAAAAGTATTTGCCAAAGTTATCTTATATTTAGTTATCCATAATTCTGTGCAGTGCACAGAGGAAGAAAAAGAAAACCTGGTAAGATGGCCAGGTTCAAGTCTTGCCTGATAACAAAGGTGAATTTTGTGGCTGTTTTAATTATAATTTTTGAGCTAGAAATCAATAGTTCTTCCCTGTAGAACTTACCAGAAAGAACTTGGCTGACAGAATCTATAGTGATGAAAGGTTTTTGTAGGCATACTTTTTAGGCAAAAAGAAAGTGGCACTTTGTAAAGCATTGCCTTTGTGACAGTTAATGAAGTCTTTCTCTCCAAGGCAGAAGTGGGATAAACAGGCCATGGTGGATTGGGCTCTACCCCTCAAATATAAAGGGGTGGCTGATGAGTTGCTTACACAGGTGAGCAGGAGTAGTGAGAATTCCTACTGTGAGCTGGTCCACCTGCTTCCAGTGAGGACTCTCTCCTCAGAGGGGATTGCCCTTAGGCAGAGTGTCATGTGGAGTCAGTGACTTCTTAGCGGAGACCTCAGATTCCTCATTCTTGAAGATTTCTACAAAAGAAAGCTATTTCCACACCCTCGTGAGTGCTCCAGGAGATGCAAACGGAGTGAGCCAGGGACCCTTTGTTTTGATACCTCCTACCAACCATAGCTTCACACAACTCTCATTAGTTACCCTGCCTTTGAACTCCTGTCTGGAGGCAGGCACACTGAACCCGTTCCAGATACCTGACCCAGTTGATCATTTCCTCTTATTGTTAGTAAATCATCAGGTTGGCATTTGTGATAAAAAAGCAGGAAAGTGGGGGAAGAACTAGAGATAGTAGAAACTTACTCTTTGATTGCCTGGAATGACTGCTTTCCTTAAATATGCATTGTTTATTTGAAAATATTCAATGAAATCTCCTAGGTAATATTTGATCACAGGTAAAGCGTCTGCCTGCAATGCGGGAGACCTGGGTTCGATTCCTGGGTTGAGAAGATCCCCTGGAGAAGGAAATGCAACCCACTCCAGCACTCTTGCCTGGAAAATCCCATGGACTGAGGAGCTTGGTGCAGGCTACTATCCATGGGGTCGCAAAGAGTCGGGCACAACTGAGCAACTTCACTTTCACTTTCACTTTCAGTACCCTTGCAAATTTTTTATTGATAAATAGTGTACATACAGAAAAGTGCATGTAACCTAAATGTAAAGCTCACTGAACTTTCAGAACTTGAAACATGCTGTGGCCAATAACCAGATCAATAGAGAGGACTTGGGATTTCCCTAGCAGTCCAGTGGTTAGGACTCCGTGTTTCTACTGCAGGGGGCATGGTTTCAATCCCTGGTCTGGGAACTAGATCCCACAAGCCACATAGCACAAATAAGTAAATAAATCTTTACCCACAACCCCAGAAGCCCCTCCCCCAAATACTCATTCCAGACACAGCTTCTCCCCCTTGGGGTAACCAATAGCCTGACCCCTAATAGCAGAGATTCCTTTTGCCTGCCTCTGTACTCTATACAGTAGAAACTTATAGCCTGCTCTCTTTTTTCTTGACTTCTCTGAGTCTGCATTCTGTTTGTGAGAGCCTTCCTTATTACTCTGTGTAGTGATACATTGTTTCTTCTCATTGCTGCACAGCAATATAAATACATTAGAATGTGTTTATCTGCTTTCCTGTTGATGGACCTTTGGGTTGTTTCCAGTTGAGTGCTGTTACAAACACCCAAATTCATGTCCTTTTATCAACACACGTATGCACTGCTTTGGGATATGTACCCAGGAATTATTGGGTCATAGGGTAAGCAGGTGTTCAGCTTTAGTAGGTATCAACTGTTAGCAAACAGTTTCTTTGTGGTTGTACCAGTTTGCACTTCCACTAGCAGTGATGAGACTACTGGTTGCTCTACAGCCTCTCCTAAAATGTACTCAGATCACTTCCCTACCTACTAAGGGATGTGGTATCGCTGCTGCTGCTGCTGCTGCTAAGTCGCTTCAAGACACGGAAGCTCACTTGGCTCCCCCGTCCCTGGGATTCTCCAGGCAAGAACACTGGAGTGGGTTGCCATTTCTTTCTCCAATGCATGAAAGTGAAAAGTGAAACTAAAGTCGCTCAGTCGTGTCCTACTCTTAGCAACCCCATGGACTGCAGCCTACCAGGCTCGTCCGTCCATGGGATTTTCCAGGCAAGAATACTGGAGTGGGGTGCCATTGCCTTCTCCGTGGTATTTCTAGTGGCTCAAAATCCAGATTCTTGAACTAGACTTTCTGGGTTCAAATTCCTGCTTCATCCTTTAATAGGTGTGTGACTTTAGACACCTTACTTAATTTTTCTGTGCCTCAGTTTTTTCCTTCTGTAAAATGAGGACAATAACTAGATCATCTACCTCATAGAGTTAAGGATTAAATGAGTTAATGCATATAGAACACTAAGGATAGTGCCTGGCACATAGACAATACTCCATAAATCTTAGATATTACTTTCACTCAAATGCATCGAAAAAAAATCAGTTGCCACCAGTGCAGTAAGAGAGTTGCGTATCTTACTGTAAAAGAAATAGGAAGTTTCCCACATATCCTGGGAGGCAGTCAGATAAGTGCCACAAGGGGTCTCTGTATGCAGGAGCAAGATAGCATGCATGTCTCCATCTCGGGCTATGCCAGTCACAGGTAATCCTTGGGAACTTGTATGTGCAAATTAAACTAGAATGTCAGTGCTCCAAAATATTCATAGGAGAGTAGGAACCATGTATACAATCACTATAAATGACAATCTGGGCTTTATTTATTTGGCCCATGAAGCCACTGACATCTCTCCTCTTTAAGTTAGCAAATAACAGTTTTAGTGAATTCTTTACAAACTCTATAAACTTTTACAGTCTAGCCCTTGGAAAACTCCACTTTAGGAATTAACATAGATGTGGATTTCATTAAATAACTATACATTCAGTAAATATTCCACAGAGGAAAGAGAAATGGTAACGAATGATGATAGGAGAGTAGGTAGGAAGTTCAAAGACATGCAAAGCTGACACTCCAGTCTCCATGAGTGAGTCATTGGCTGGAATTGGCTTTTAATGTTAAATATCAGCAAATCAGCAAATACATTTTCTGTGTCCATCTTCTAGCTTTTGTTGTTGTTGTTGAGTCGCTCCGTCGTGTCTTTTTGCAACCCCGTGGACTGCAGCCCACCAGGCTCCTCTGTCCATGGGATTGTCCAGCCAAGAATACTGGAGTGGGTTGCCATGCCCTCTTCCAGGGGATCTTCCCCACCCAGGGATGGAACCCACATCTCCTGCATTAGCAGGTGGATTCTTTACCACTGAGCCACCAGGGAAGCCCATCTTCTATTACAGCTTGCACTGTGTTTAGCTGCTCAGTTGTGTCCAGCTCTTTGCGACCCCATGGACTGTAGCCCTCCACGCTCCTCTGTCCATGGAATTCTCCAGGCAAGAATACTGCGGTGGGTTGCCACACTCTCCTCCAGCGGATCTTCTCAGCCCAGGGATTGAACCCAGGTCTCTCTGGCATCACAGGAAGATTCTTTACCATCTGAGCCACCAGTGTAGCTTGCTGCTGATAAGTCACTTCAGTCATGTCCAACTCTGTGAGAACCCATAGACAGCAGCCCACCAGGCTCCACCATCCCTGGGATTCTCCAGGCAAGAACACTGGAGTGGGTTGCCATTTCCTTCTCCAATGCATGAAAGTGAAAAGTGAAAGTGAAGTCGCTCAATCATGTCCGACCGTTCGCGACCCCATGGACTGCAGCCTACCAGGCTCCTCTGTCCATGGGATTTTCCGGGCAAGAGTACTGGAGTGGGTTGCCATTGCCTTCTCCACCAGTGTAGCTTAGTGGGTCACAACTCTGGCTGCCTATTAGACTCACCTGGGGGGACTTCCCTGGTGGTCCAATGTACTCTAAGCTTCCACTGTAGACGGGGGTGGGGGAGTGACCAGTGTTTGTCCCCTGATCTGGGAACTAGTATCCCACACACTACTCAGTGTGGTCAAAGAAAATAAAATTACTTGGAGAACTTTAAAAAATTCACATTTCCCCCACCAAAAAAAAAATGCTCAGCTTCTCACCCAGAAATGTTGATTATGTTTGTTTGTCAGCAGGGCCCAGAATTTTTTTCTTTCTCAAGGTCTCCAAGTGGTTCTAATGGGCAGCCAGAGACGGGAAATATTTCCTTCTCAGTGTCACTGCAACAATCCTGGCAGTGCTTTCTGAATGGTTGTCTCTTGCAGTGGGGTCACAGGGAGGATCCTGAGTAGTTTCTGTGGAGTCTGTCTGGTTTAGTCAAGAAAAGTTCAAAACACTGGCTCAACTGATTTTTATCTGGTACATTTTCTCTCCTACCTATAACCTCAGAATATTCCAATCTATTTTAAGCCCTCCTGTGGTTTCTAAAGCACAATACTTTCCGAACTGAAGACTTACCATTTCAAATCTCATGGGCTATGATTCAATCCAGAGCAGAGCTAAACAGAACTTAAGTATCCCAATTAGGAATTGGATTGAAAAAAGACCCGGGAAAGTGCCCTTCATAAAAGAGTGAAATTGTGCTTTATGTGGTGGTTGTTGCTATCACCTGTGGTTTCAACTGCAGGAAAAATAGGAAAAAGCCATGGAACAATCATTGTATTGGGTCGGCCAAAAAGTTCATTCTGGTTTTTCCATGAAATGTCACCCAAAATGAAACCCAAATGAACTTTTTGGCCAATGCAATATTTGAACATGGGTACATGTGAATTTGAGATTCTGGCTCAGCCACTTGTTAGCTATGAGTCCTTGCCTTCTCTGAGCAGATGTTTCATGAAAGATGGAAGCATTAGCAGATCTCAGAAGGAAATTTTGTAGATTTAAAGGAGCTAATGTTAGTGGTGCTTGGCAAAGAGTGAGTCTCAAGTAAATGGCTGTTACCCTCATGTGTTATTCCTCTAAAGCTATGATGCTTCTGCATAGCAAACACCCCACCCCTAAATCTTAGTGGTTGTCTAAGATACCACTGATGTTCTTACTCATGTGTCTGTGGGTCACTTATGGCAGCTCTGCTTAAGGCTATGAATCAGACTGAGGTCTGTTCATATGTGTCTCATTTTGCAGTCAGCAGCTTCCTGGGGTATGCACTTCTCATGGCAGATGACAGAAATACAAGAAGACCTTGGCAGAAATTTGCAATGCCCTTTAATATCTCAGTGCAGAACTCATTAATGATCACTTGTGCCTACTTTCCCTTAGCCCGAGCAAGTCATATGGCGAATTTCAAGGACAATGGGATGGAGAAGTGTAATCTACCTAGTGAAACTATGGCACAATACAGAGAATAGAAGGAAAAATTATGAACAAATAATACATTCTTCCACACTTCCCTTCTGCAGAGTGTCAACAGAGTAGAAAAGAAGGGTGGGTAAGGAGGGAAGAAATAAATAGTTGGATCCCGTAGGAACTCTACCTTGTGCCTCATTTGTAAGCACTTGTCTGGCCTCCTTTGTAGAACTGCTCCAGCATTCCTTGCAGGCACAGAAAAGCAATTCTGTGGGCGTGGCAGCCTTCTGGATCCTCCCCCACTCCAGGTATTTGTGATGAGGGACACATTTCTCAGAGACAGTCTAGAATTCACCAGAAGCCTTCTTAAATTCTGCTTGCAAGAACACATCTAATTTTATTTAGGAAGACAAACAGAAGCAAGAGCTGGTGAAATTCAGCAAAAACAGACTATACTATATGCCAGTTGTCAAAATAACCAGATCTTTGTCTAAATTCTACCCCTTCTCTTTACCCTTTCAACAACTTTTTAATGTATGGGCGCTGTCTCTTATGATTTGCTCCAAATGACATCATCTCTTCTCCAGTATATAATAAAGTGTCCGACTCTTTGCGACCCTGTGGACTGAAGCCCACCAGACTCCTCCGTCCATGGGATTCTCCAGTCAGGAGTAATGGAGTGGGTTGCCATTTCCTTCTCCAGGGGATCTTCCTGACCCAGGGGCCAAACCTGGATCTCCAGCACTGCAGGCAGACCCTTTAACCTCTGAGTCACCAGGGAAGCACAATATTTCTTTGAGCCCCTTTTTTGGGTGGGGGGCGGGGGAGGCAAGAATACTGGAGTGGGTTGCCATTCCCTTCTCAAGGAGATCTTCCCGACCCAGGGATTGAACCCGGGTCTCCCGCATTGTAGGCAGACGCTTTACCGTCTGAACCACCAGGGAAGTCTTGAGTGTGCTATAGCTGAACATAAAATAGCCACATCTGTTCAGCTGCCTGGTGATTTTACTTGTAGTATCCAGCAAATTGAGCTATTACAGTGCTCCTGCAGTAAAAGGTCTCATTGTAACCTGATTCTATTTTCTTTTATTGAGAATCAGTTTTGTGTTTGGTTCACAGCTATTCATAACTAAACTTTGAGTTTCTCCACCAGTCTTGATGCCTGTTTCTAAAACAAATACTGTGCCTTAAAATTGGCCTACACAGATATTTTCCTTAATTGAAGAGTGAAAGATTTTTACCCCAATTTATTCATTTTTGTTTCTATATTTTTTAATGTATCTGACATGTGTGATGTTATGAGTATATACACCATAACTCTCCCCACAATCCTCAGGCATGTCACATCTTCAGACTTCTACCAATGTGCTTGGCATATTTCCAGGCCAAGGTGAAATCTGAATTTGCATACTCAAGACTTCCCAGAAACTCTCAGCTGCTCTGATGTCCTCACTTCTTTACCCCCACCTCTGTATCGCTCTGGGTATCATTGGGTCCATGAAGTTATCTGCATTTGATTAACTGAGTGGAAGCAGAGATAGGCCTCTGAAGGAGGATCTCAAATACATGAAGTTCATCTCTATTCTTTGTATTTCAGATGCATGGTATTTGTAAGTCACTATTTCTAGTTGCACATCTGATAGAAGCTTTGCTTCCTCCATATACACAAACACATTGTCACATATTATATCATGATGATAGAAATAATTGCAAAGGTAAAGTAAATGATGGCAGTGGTTACATTGTAAACAACTTAGTTAGAACAGGTCTTGGTTATGAGAGCATATGTAAGGTAAGGGTTTATTGAAGTATGAGAGAGAGTCGTATTGAAATCAGGGTGACCATTCCATGTAAGAAGACCAGGTATGTATGCCTAAAGGCATAAGTGGTTTCAACGTATTCATACTGAGGATAATTTTGGGGCATAGGAATGAAAAAGCAGGATAGATGGTGAATCATACAAATATCTTTGTAGAAAATGTCTCAGATCATCCTTTCGTTTGGTAAAATTAAATAATAGAAATCATTACACACATAAAGATGGAATTTGTCATGTGATATGAATGAGTAAAGTACTTAAAATTATCACAAAATGTTCTTTTCACCAGGCCATCAAGCTCTTTCCCTTGTTTTTTCACATTTTCTTTTGTGTCCTTCAGTAACTGGGTTTTGGACTGTACTTGATTTATATCCTGTTAGTATCATGTACAGAGAAGGCAATGGCACCCCACTCCAGTACTCTTGCCTGGAGAATCCCAGGGATGGAGGAGCCTGGTAGGCTGCAGTCCATGGGGTCACGAAGGGTCAGACACGACTGAGCAACTTCACTTTCACTTTTCACTTGCATGCATTGGAGAAGGAAATGGCAATCCACTCCAGTGTTTTAGCCTGGAGAATCCCGGGGATGGCAAAGCCTGGTGGGCTGCCGTCTATGGGGTCGCACAAAGTCGGACACGACTGAAGCGACTTAGCAGCAGTAGCATTCATTTTTGTAAAGGCCACTGCTTGAAGGACTCTGGACTTGTGTGTGCAATTGTGACTGCAATAAATAGGGCACAATTCCTAGCATATATGATAGGCTCCAGATCAATATTTGTTGAATGAATGGAAAAAAATAGTGGCTTTAGACTGAATTATGGTGGCAAATTTGCACATGCACACACACACACACACACTCTTTTTTTTTTACCATTATGGGGATGAACTGGAATACTTTAAGATGTAAAGCTTAGTTCTGGAGAAGGGAATGGTAACCCACTCCAATATTCTTGCCTGGAAAATGGAACGAGGAGCCTGGAGGGCTATAGTCCATGGGGTTGCAAAGAGTTGGACACAACTGAGTGACTGAGCGCCTCACTAAACTTGGGGGAGGGGTGCAGAAAAAAGATAAAAACCTTAGTTCTAAATAGGGATGCCTCTAATGATATTTGATTATTACGAACCCCACCCCCACCCCCATCCCCCATAGGGTTCTCTGAATCTGAACTGGAGCACCTTTCCCTGTCCTTGTAGTGAGCTGCAGACACTTGATCTCTCCAGTGGAAATTGACAACCTTTGCCGGCAGAAACCTGGTCTTATATCATCTTTGAAGTTCTCACTGCACCTAATTTAGGACATACCCATAGAGAAGGTACTATTAGTATCCCCATTTTCAGATGAGGAAACTGAGGTTAAGCAACTGAAGTCATTTTAAGTTAAAGTCAGATAGTTAGTGGTGAAGACAGTGCTAGTATCTGATCCCTGGCAGTGTGATGCCTGAGGCTCCTCTGCCTAGGGTAATGTATCAGAAAGGTAGCTGCTACCCTTTTTTCCCCCCAAAAAAGTAAGGTAGTCAACTATGAAATTACAACTCAAAGAATAAGAGTAACAAAACAACTAAATGTTCTAGACGTGCCAAGACATTGGAGTAACTTAGAAATTATTAAACTGTATTATTTCTGTCCTGGGTATTTACTCAACAAGATCCTGGCAAATAAATCCAATTCAAGAGACAGATTCAGGGGAATCATTTGCTTTTCCCTCTCTGTAGACACTAGATCGTTCAAGTGACAAGGAACACCTAAAAGGGAACCTGTTGTGTGAAATTAGAAGTATGGATCAAACAGAGTGTGGCCAGTCCTCTGGAACTGCCTGAAACTCTCCAGTGAGAAGCAAAGGGAAGTTTTCTCTAGTATGGTGATCCTCTCACAGCTGATGCCCCATCCTCTCTCTTCCTTTCGGCCAGTTTGCTTCTTGAAGCTAGGCAGAACATCCTTAAAGAAATGGGCGTCCTCTGCCTCTCTACTTTCAATTATCAGTAGTTTGGGAAGCTTTGTGGAGTCTGTAGGACATGGGCCAATTAGGAGAGAAACAGAGGGATGGGGGCAGTGGTGAGGGAAGAGACATACAGACGGAGACAGTGAGACATGGAGAGACACGGAATGACATTGAAAGTCCTTGAGAATGTACTGACTTTAGAAAGCCTTTTGAAAACCAATCACTAATTCAATATGATGAATTACCTTAAAGTAGCTTGTAGAGTGTTGCCTGAGAAGAACTGGAGGTCACTTCCAACGAAATAAATAAACCACAGCAAATGTGATGATGTTTTAAAGAGAAAAGGCAATTGCTAAAAATGCCCATCCAATTTCCATGACTTACTACACTCAGAAACAAGGACTACGTTTATTGATCTGAAGTGGTTCAAACAGTATTTTCTTTGTTCAAACCAATTTAGCTGGAGGAAAAGTCAAGAGTTTGCCTTGTGTGGGGGCGGTGGGGGGGGGACTGTGGAGAGAAAGAGATTCTTTACATAAAAACCTGTTGTTTTTCTATCCTAGGGCCACTCACCTAAGAAGAATAACTGGGTTTCTATTCAAGCAAAGCAATTTTTGCCCCTAATCACTATTGGTTTAGCTCCAGGCCCTTGAGACTCAAAGCAGGTTTGGAATTAGCAATATCAGTATAATCTGGGCATACATTAGAAAGGTAGACTCTCTGGCCCCACCCCAGTCCTAACTGAATCATAATCTAGTTAATCATAATCATAATCATGAAACGATTCATATGCACATTAATGTTTGAGAAGTACTAGTCTAGACAAACATGGTTATTTAAACATTTGATAGACAAAAGAGATGGTTAAATAAAGGAGGAAATACTATCTGATAAAAGCACTTTTGTCCAAAGATTTGTTGGTGTTGATAAACTTGCTCCTATCCACTTAAGCCAGGTTTGAAGTAAAAACTTAATAGGCCCATTCTGAAATGACTTTTACCAGCTCCAGTGTCCTCATGGTTGACTGAGCTCCAACAATTGGTTGCTGACTTTGTTTGTGTCCCCAGGTGAGCAGAAATGAGTGAACAAGCAGAAAAGAGCAGTTCCGTGCGAGAGAGACCTGCACGTCAAAGTTCTCCTGAGAAACCAAGTGAGAAGGAACTGAAGCAAAAGAAGCGGTTGGATCGGCAGTTAAAACGGTTGTCATTTCAAAATCCCGGGCCTCAGGTAGCCAACTTTAATCCTGCAATAAGGCAGCAGATAAAGAAAGGGCAAATGGCAAAGAAGAATGAGTTTGTTTCTGTAAAACGCGAAGGCAACAAGTATGACAAAAAGGGCAGGCTCACCTTCAATGAGGCTGACCTGTGTGACTGCCTTGATGAAGACTGCCTGGGTTGCTTCTACCCATGCCCCAAGTGTAACTCCACCAAGTGCGGGCCCACTTGCCGCTGCAACCGCCGCTGGGCCTACGACACCATAGTCAATGAGAATGGGGAGGTCATCAGCAAGATGCCATTCGACCTCTCCGAATAGGACCAGCCCTCCAGGCTGATCAATTTTCTCTGCTTTGCAGTTAAACCAGCCTCTTTCTCCTGGATGAATTTTAGGACTGGGGGAAGAAAGTTTTAAAAATAGAGTTTAGACTAGTGTTCTCTGAAGCCATAGAACCCTGTGTAATGCACTGTCCTTCAACCTTCCTGCTATGATGACTCAGATTCCTCCCCTGGTATCCAGCAACTCCATTGCTACTCTGCTCTCAGATTAAAAATCCCTTTCCTCTTTGCTGGTACCTTAGGAGATGGAGTTTTAGGATTTTTAGAATTCTGTAGCTGAGAGCTTGTCTTGACATAGAACATATGTTTATAATAGCTAGTTACCGTTAGGATCTTACACTTCATCAATTCTAAATCAGAATTGCTATTTGGATTGACTTGGCACTACATACTCATAGTCTCATTTTTTAGTGTTACTGTTTTAACAATACTAAAATGAAATTTCGTTTTTAAAAAAAAAAAAAAAACCTTTAATAGGCCACGTGGCCCAACATATGAGCACAAAAGCAGAGATTCAATTTAAGTGATATCCAAAATGCCAACTGGAAGCAGACTTCAAAGGACAAATTTTAATCTAATTGTCACATAGAAATGATTTAAAAGCATTTTTTTTTTTTTTTTTTTTTGGTGGCTAAGGTTACCAGCCACACAGAACTGGCCAAGGTGGTACAAAATTCCTAAGGCCTAAGTTGCATTTGGTCTTGGAGGTACAGGATTTAAGGCAATTCAGCTAGAGTTTCTGCTGACCTCAGTGAAGATACCATCTCAGAAGACTGATGTGGAACATCTGGGCCAGGTTTGGCAGCTATTGTGCAAAACTGTTTTTAGGGAAAATCTCTATGAAAATGTTCACACCCACAGCGTCATCGGGAAAGTTTCTCTTCAGTCATCTTTGATACCGAGTTTTATTCAAATGATCTGTAAGGAGAAAATTGCTTTTTCCACTTTTCCATGTTTATTTCTCATGAACATTTAATTGCTTCTTTTGAAGCGTTGGATTCGGCACAAAGAGACTTTCCATTGAACACAGTTGTGCAGGCACTGGCTGAGGCTGCAGACGTAATGGGCTAAAAATAGACCGAAGGCCCCTATCTCCATCCCACCAAATGGCTATGTATGTTTACCCACTAGAAAATATTCACCTGAGACCACTTTTGCCTCTGACTAACTCACCCAATATCTCTGTGTGGCAAATTCATGAATAAAAAGCATTTAATTTTCTTTACTTTGATTTTTGTGTGTGTCAGAAAGTGTGTGTGTTTTGGACCCAAGAGAAAAAAAAAACTTTTCCACACTTCCCTGAACCAAATCCATGTTTTGTTGTTTGGCAAACACCAATCACTTTCCATCAGAAATTCCTGATAATAGTGATATTAGGTTGGTACAAAATTTTGCCTCATCCGCCATATTCACCTGACCTCTTTCCAACTGCCCACCACTTCTTCAAGTATCCTGACAACTTTTTGTGGGGGAAAGGCTTCCACAACCAGCAGGAGGCAGAAAATGCTTTCCAAGAATTTAATCAAATCCTGAAGCACAGATTTTTTAAAAATTATTCATTGATTTTTAAAATTTATTTTTTAATTGAAGAATAATTGCTTTACAGAATTTGTTGTTTTCTGTCAAACCTCAACATGAATCAGCCATAAGTATACATATGTCCCCTCCCTCTTGACCCTCCCTCTCATGTCCTTCCCAATCCCACCCCTCTAGGTTGGTACAGAGACCCTGTTTGAGATCCCTGAGATATACAGCAAACTCCCTTTGCCTATCTGTTTTACATATGGTAATGTAAGTTTCCATGTTACTCTCACCATACATCTCCCTGTGTCCATGAGTCTGTTTCTCCATTGCTGCCCTGCAAAGAAATTCTGTGGTACCATCTTTCTAGATTCCGTATATATGCGTTAACATATGATATTTATCTTTCTCTTTCTGACTTACTTCACTCTGTATAATAGGCTCTAGGTTCATCCACCTCATTGGAACTGACTCAGATGTGTTCCTTTTTATGGCTGAGTAATATTCCATTGTGTATATGTACCACAACTTCTTTATCCATTCATCTGTCGATGGACATCTAGGTTGCTTCCATGTCCTAGCTGTTGTAAATAGTGCTGCAGTGAACGCTGAGGTACATGTGTCTTTTTCAATTTTGGTTTCCTCAGGGTATATACCTAGCAGTGGGATTCCTGGGTTATATGGTGGTTTTATTGCTAGTTTTTTAAGGAATCTCCATACTGGCTTCCATAGTGACTGTATCAACATACATTCCCACCAACAGTGCAAGTGTATATCCACACCCTCTCCTGTGTGTAGACATTTTGATGATGGCCATTCTGACCGGTGTGAGGTGATACTTCATTGTAGTTTGGATTTGCATTTCTGTCATAATGAGTAATATTGAGCATCTATTCATGTCTTTCTTAGCCATCTGTGTGTCTCCTTTGGAGAAATGTCTGTTTAGATCCTTTTCCCACTTTTTAATTGGGTTGTTTTTCAGGTATTGAGTTGTATGAGCTGCTTGTATATTTTGGAAATTAATCCTTTGTCAGTTGTTTTATTTGCTATTATTTTCTCCTGTTCTGAGGGTTGTCTTTTCACCTTTCTTATAGTTTCATTTGCTGTGCAAAAGCTCTTAAGTTTAATCAGGTCCCACTTGTTTACATTTGTTTGTATTTCCATTACTCTAGGAGGTGGGTCATAGAGGATCTTGCTTTGATTTATGATATCGACTGTTTTGCCTGTGTTTTCCTCTAAGAGTTTTATATTTCCTGGTCTTACATTTAGATCTTTAATCCATTTTGAGTTTCTCTTTGTGTGTGGTGTTAAGAAGTTTTCTAATTTCATTCTTTTACATGTAGCTGTCCAGTTTTCCTATCACCACTTATTGAAGAGGTTGTCTTTGCCGCATTGTATATTCTTACCTCCTGTCTTGTTCCATTGGTCTATATTTCTGTTTTTGTGAAGCACAGATTTTATGCTACAGGAATAAACAAACTTATTTCTCATTGGCAAAAATCCATTGATTGTAATGGTTCCTATTTTGATTCATAAAGATGTGTTTGAGTCTAGTTATAATGATTTAAAATTTGTGGTCTGAAACCACAATTACATTTGCAGCAACCTCATACTTTGCTTGTTTTTACAGGTCATCTTAGACCAAGAGTTTAAATAAAATGGGCTATCAGAATTAGTAGTTTTTCTTTTTAATGCTCAAACTGGTCTATCTAGCTTTGCTGAATTGGTGAAGATGGGCTTGAGAAATACAAACTGAACTTGCATTCTAGTCAAAGAACAATCTAGTGCTTCAAAGATAGGAACCCAGGGACTTCCCGGGCAGTCCAGTGGTTCAGACACTGTACTTCCAGCACAGGGGATGTGGGTTCAATCCCTGGTCTGGGAACTAAGGTTCCACATGCTGTGCAGCCAAAAAAAATGTTTTTTTTTTTTTTAAAAGATGGGAACAATTCATCTGAACCTACCTGGAATCTTTGCAGTGCAAAAGTATTTGTTATCCCTGTCCATTTACCTGCTGAAGTGCCCTTTGCATTTGAAAAGCAAAGAGGTAATAGTGTTACCATGTTCACAAAACTACGAGAGAAAGGTTGATAAACAATTTATAACCACTTTCACAGCAAAGAACACATTTGTCTGAGCATTTGGAGGCTGCTATTTGCAGCCAGTTAACAATTCCCAAGGTGTGGTAGGTAACCCTCCAGGATGGTCCCCAGTGATCCTCTGATATTTTGTAATCCTTTTCCCTGAAGTGGTGGCTGAACTTAGTGACTTGGTTCTAATGAACAGAATAAGGCCCAAGTGATGGTGACTGGAGACTTGGTCATAAAGGGCAATGTGGCCTTTCTTTTGCATCATCATGATCATCTGCTCTAGAGCAGGCCGGCTGCCCTGTGTGAGCAGCCCTATGAGGAAGCCAACATGAGAAAGAATTGGCAACTCTGGCCAACAACCTCGTGAGTATTTTTGGAAGGGGGTCTTCTTGCCTCATCAAGCTTTGAATGACTTTAGTCCTAGCTGACACCTTGACTGGAACCTTGTGAGAGACCTTGAGCCAGAACCACCCAGCCACGCTGCTTCCTGACTTTTTCCCTCACAGAAACTGTGAGATAAGACATGGTCATTGTTTTAAGATGCTAATGTCTGGGGTAATTTGCTATGCAGCAATGGCTAGCTAACACAGAGGGGTATTGTGCTTCTTCTAGATTTATGCCTTTATTTATTCAGTAGGAATTTATTGAGAAACTACCACATGCCAGGCATTGTGTTTATGGGATTCTCCAGACAAGAGTCTTGGAGTGGTTTGCCATTCCCTTCTCAAACGCAAAACGTATGCAGAGGTTAATCATCTACTGAACATAAGAAACATATTTAAGGGACCCCTGGTTTCTGGGCACTATATACATAGCATACAGCAAAAAATTTTACCCTTGGAAAACTGTGGTGGTTATCTTTGGAAATACCATCTACCACCTAGGGTTACTACTGTATATTTGCTATTGATATATTAATGGCCCAACAAATATTTATAGACTGAATACTTGTCTGTGAATTGTGCTCACCTGTTGAAACTAGAGATGACACTATAAACCTCTGTCCCTACTATGTCCCCTCAAAATTTGTGTATTGAAACCTAACTCCCAAGGTGATGGTAGTAGAAGGTGGGACCTTTGAGAGGTGATTAGGTCATTAGGGTAAAACCCTAATGAATGAGTCTCTTAGAGAAGAGACCCATGAGAGCTCCCTTACTTCTGTGAGGACTGTTAGGCCAGTATAATCTTTCTAGCATGATATATATATATATCATATATGTATATATATATATATATATATATATACATATATATCATATATATATATATATACATATCAAATACAAGTCATTTTGGCAATGAAAAATTATCTCTAACATCTTTATCAACATCCTCTGGGTATAGATTTAGATAATGACATTTGTAGTGCTTAAACTTCTCTGGAATGTGGGTTCAAATGCTAACTAACCACCTCTAAGGATTAATCTAAAGATTAATTAATCTAAGGATGAGCTTTAAGGATAAAGTTCATTCATACATGTTTACACATTTATACCACACTGTTTACACCATACATACAATATGTGGGCATGTATTGTCTAAACCCTAACTTTCTGAGTACAAGCTGCCCCAGTGAGCCACCATTGTCTTCCAGTGCTCCAGGGGCAGGCTCTGTCCCTGGATGCTGGGTGGATGGATCAGTCCAATTCTGATTGGGAAGCTCCCTTGTTGGCATATGAAAGTGAAAAAAAATGAAAGTCGCACAGTTGTCTCCCGACTCTTTGCAATTCCATGGACTGCAGCCTGTCCTCGTCTATCCATGAAATTCTCCAGGCAAGAGCATTGGAGTGGGTTGCCATTTCTTTCTCCCAGGGATCTTCCCAAGCCAGGGATCCAACCCAGGTCTCCTGCATTGCAGGCAGATTCTTTACCACCTGAGCCACTACGTTCTCCAGTATCAGCTTTATCAAGGGTGAAGTTAACATTTTTCTCTCTACCTGCCAACTTCCTTTGTTTTATCTTTGTAAGTTATTCACATTTCAGGTTGGCCAGAGTTATCTATTGGGTACTTTCAAACACCCCAGCTGCAAACTGGCATGCTCCTGGCCCTTCTGAGAGGTCTTCCAAGAATCCTCTTGACAGACCTTGGAACTCTTGCCTGTTGACCTTCTCCCACTTACACCATGCTTCAAAGCAGGCATTGACTCCACATCTCTGTATCCCCAGCATCTAACACACAACCTGGTACATGGTAGGTGCTCAGTGAATGTTTGTTTAATGATGAGTCATTGATAGCACGACATGCTTTTTGAGGGGCTTTTTAGGAGTGTTGGTCAATAGCTCATTAAAAACCTGCTTGAAATGACTGAGATAAGCAACCTTAGATGACTTGAACAAACACAAAGAATTTCCTAGAAGCAATGCCTCGTTTTTCTTTTAACATATGTTCCTGTTTTTGTCTTTTCCATTACTCATTGAAAATAGCAACTACCCTTTGCTGTCCACCTGAAACTATCACAACATTGTTAAGTAGCTATACTCCAATACAAAATAAAGTGTAATTTTAAAAAAGTGGAAAAAATAGAACTAAAAAAAAAAAAAAACAAAGTAGCAACTATAGAATTCCCTGGTAGTCCAGTGGTTAAGATTCAAGAACATGTGTTCATCTATAGGTGTATATATATATGTATGTGTGTATATATGGGCTTCCCTGATGGCCCAGACAGTAGACTCTGCCTTGAAAACATATTCATTTCATTTAATGCTAGTTTATCCAGAGGCTAATCTAACAAATTAATTGATTGCCTATGTTTTGAGGTCATCTTATGGCCTACTGTGAGTTCTATTAAATAAAAAAGAAACAACAAAGTCCTACTGTATAGCACAGGGAACTATATTCAATATTTACCCTGTGTTAAACCATAATGGAAAAGAATATAGAAAAGAATGTCTATATGTATATAACTGAGTCACTTTGTTGTAAAGCAGAGATTGGCACAATATTGTAAATCAACTGCACTTCAACAAAAAAATTAAATATAAAATTTAAGTAAATAACAGAGGAAAAGCTCCATGGTAAGTACTGAATAAATGTTTGCTGAATTAATTATTATAAAACCTTTTAAAATGATGGCAATAGAGGCATGTTTTTTCAGTATTATCATATGTAAGTAGCTGATCATGCATAGTTTAGTGCAACCTCTAAAACCATTGGCCCACATTTTTGTCCTACCTGTGAATTTAATTTATTTGTGTTATTCGTCATTCTTAGTTAAGCATAAATTCCTTTTTTAAGATACTAAGTTTGAGATACCAGAAGCTCCAAAATCTGACACCACTTAGTTGTGTGGCCTTGAATAAAGTGTTCTACTTCTCTGCACCTTGATTTCAGTTTCCACTACTGTCAAATGTAGATACTGGAGTGTGAAGTCAACCGTTTATTCAGTTATACCCAGGACCTAAACTAGGATGAGGCAAGTGAACTGCTCACCTTGGGAGAAAAATTTGAGGCAGGTTGGGTGGGGTTGCCAAAAAACCTCAATAATCAAGAAAAGTAATATTTCAATGCAGTATTTTAAAGAAATCAAAGTTAAGACAAAAGATGTATTATGACCAAAATATCAGCATTTTAAAGATGGGGTCACCATTGCTGATTTTTCCTTTGGCCTCTGACTGGTGTGGTTTAGCATGGCACTGTAACTTATCCGGATTTTTATTTTTCTTTCCTTCGTTTTTTTTTTTTTTTTTTTGCCATGGTGCACAGCTCAGGGGATCTTAGTTCCCTGACCAGGGGCCAAACTTGTGCCCCCTGGAAGTGGAAGGGTAGAGTCCTAACCACTGGATCACCAGGGGAGTCCCTGAGTTTTCAATAAACATTTCATTAAACCATCATTCATCGTATTGGCCTCTTAAATTTTGCACTGGGATTGAGTCCCGGTCCTGTTACATACATTTAATGAATGCCTGCCATTTACTGAGCACTGTTGGGGGACATAGCAGCCCTTGGTTTCAAGGAGCTCACAACTTTATTAGGAAAAACAGGAGAGTCAGCAGAGAGTAAGTAGGACAATGGGAGACGTTTTTGGACGTCTCCAAATGGGAGAGTTAAGCAATGGAAGGAATGATATCAGATGAGCCCATGTGGACTACAGAACATATCATTTCATCCGGAGGTGGTATGTATCACAGAGCGGTGATGAATGCAGGCTGAAGATGGAGGCCCTGGGGTCAAGCCCTACCTCTTCCAATTCTAACTGGCTGTGTAATCTTGTGCAGTGTATCCTTTTAACTTCCCTGCACTTCTGTTTCTTTCCTCATTAGTAAAAGTCAGAAGAATAATTACATCAACTTAAGAGGGTTGTGAGGGTGACTTGAGCTCAAATAGTGAGTCCTGGGAATAGAGCCAGAACTTAGGAAAAATTGTTAAATGTTACTTTTAACGAGAAAACACTCATTTTGAGCAAGGAGAAGCTCTACGAGATAAAATTAAACCCAGCTCTTTTCTAGGCAAGCTGCTAAGAGTTGCAGTGATTTTTATCTTTCCCTGATTTGTCACTCTGTGTCCCAAACCACTTTCCCTTAGTTCCAGTTGAGCAGGAAAAGCTGTTTCATCTTTGGCAGTTCTTCCAAATTCAGTAGACCATGACTAGTCATTTAGAAAGTTAATGAACAATTGATGGCTCATGTACAAATGTACAAAACCTCATCATTTTTTCTCCCAACCTTTGATATAAACAAGTGGACACCATAATGTTCCCCCTTAGAATGTACATGAAGTCTCTTATTCACCACGTTTTAGAGGGAGACTAATATGAGCCCTTGGAGGTGGGTAGAAGCAACCTTCCAGTGCCTTACAAAATCTTGTGAATAGGAGCACAGGGCTGAACTGGGAAGAGCACTTTTACTGGACTGAAGGAGTAGAAATTTTGCTTTTTCAGCTCAACAAGATTCCACCACCTTAGTTTGAATCAATTGGATATTTGGAGAGGGTCTAAGAGGGTACCATCTCTGCTCCCCTAATTTATTCCTGTAACTATGTCAGCTCTGATGTAAAAAAAAAAAAAGTCCCACTATTTAAAAAGTATTCCTCAGTTTTCCAAATTGTCTCAAAATTTAAACATGGACTAAGTGATAGGTGGTATTTATGAATTGTTCATTATTTTCTTAACTGTAATAATAGCACTGTGGTCATATGAGGAAAACAAAGGAAAACACTTTCCTTCCTTCTGTCCTTCCTTTTGAGAAGCATATTAAAGTAAAAAGGACATAATAACTCAGATTTGCTTTACAGAAAACTTGAACCCTCTCAAAAGAAGTGTAGGGGGTACCTGATAAAACAAGAATGGCAAGGCAGTGGTTGGATCTGGATAAGTCCAGAGTAGTTACTTGTAGTCTCTGCTTTTATGCAATTTGGAAATTTTCCCAACAACAAAACACGTTTTGGGAACCTCCCTGGCAGTCCAGTGGTTAAGACTTTGCGCTTCTTTTGCAGAGGTTTCAGGTTTGATCATTGGTTGCGAAACTAAGATCCCACAGGCCATGCAGTGAGTCCAACAAGAAAAAAACACGATTATCTATTTTTAGGCAGTGTTTCTCAACCTTGCCTTGGCACCCGCACCTGGGCAACAGGCTGGCGTTATCCCTTCCCCAATCCTGTAAAGTGGTTTCTCTACCAGTGTGCAGGTGTGGATTGCAGGTGCAGTTGAAATAGAGACCCTCTCAGCCCTTGGAGCAGTCATAGGACCTAAGGCAAAGGGTGGGGCTCTTGGAGCAGTCAGAATTTCTGCCCTGGTAGCCTGGGGCCATAAGTAGCCTCAACCTTCTACCCTAGGATGCTGTTCTGATAATCACTGTCTTTGAGCCAAGGGGTGAAAAAACACTGACTCAAGACTGTTCCTGTTAAAAAGTAAATATTCCTTGGGAGGAGTTGATTCAGCAAGCTATTCTCAACTGTTAACACCTCAAGTGCTTCAGCTATCAACTCTCCTGATCCTGACAGCTGAGTGACACCTCCCCTGGATAATGGGTGAGTTTTGGACTATGGCCAAGATTGGGTGGGATACGACCCTGGGAAAACCAGTGAGCTGGGCTCCGGAATGAAGTTGGCCTGAGAGGAAGTGGGGAGGAAAGATGCTGAGAAGTTAGAGTTGGGTGGTGGTGGTATTAGGAAGAATTGTGGGCAGGGGTGTCCCAGGGAACCCCAGAAGGAAGTCACATACTAATTCTTCTCAGACCAGAGCTCTTTCTAGGCTGCTTCATAGCAGTGTCATCTAATAGTTCCACATGGAGAAGTAGCTCACCAAGAAACTTCGCAGGTCTTCTACCCCCAGTTTTATGTACACCTGAAATTTTACCAAGCCGTTAAAGCACTGTGCTCAGGGGAATTCTTCAGTTCAGTTTAGTCACTCAGTCATGTCCAACTCTGTAACCCCACGGACTTCAGAACGCCATGCTTTCCTGTCCATCACCAACTCCTGGAGCTTACTCAAACTCATGTCCATTGAGTTAGAGATGCTATCCAACCATCTCATCCTCTGTTGTCCCCTTCTCCTCCTACCATCAATCTTTCCCAGCATCAGGGTCTTTTCCAATGAGTCAGTTCTTTGCATCAGGTGGCCAAATTATTGGAGCGTCAGCTTCAGCATCAGTCCTTCCAATGAATATTCAGGACTGATTTCCTTAGGATGGACTGCTTGGATCTTGCAGTCCAAGGGACTTTCAAGAGTCTTCTCCAACACCACAGTTCAAAAGTGTCAATTCTTTGGCACTCAGCTTTTTTATGGTCCAATTCTCACATCCATACATGACTACTGGAAAAACCATAGCTTTGACTAGACAGACATTTGTTGGCAAAGTAATGTCTCTGCTTTTCAGGTTGCTGTGTAGGTTGGTCATAGCTTTTCTTCCAAGGAGCAAGCATCTTTTAATTTCATGGCGGCAGTCACCATCTGCAGTGATTTTGGAGCCCCCCAAAATAAAGTCTCTCAACAGTTTCCATTGTTTCCCCATCTATTTGCCATGAGGTAATGGGACTCTATGCCATCATCTTAGTTTTCTGAGTGTTGAGTTTTAAGCCAACTTTTTCACTCTCCTCTTTCACTATCATCAAGAGCCTCTTTAGTTCTTCTTGGCTTTCTGCCATAAGGTTGGTGTCACCTGCATATCTCAATCAAATGCTCCAAGTGAGTTTTTATCCTTTTGTTTTCATTTGGGTTCCCTCAGAAGCAGAAACTGAAACACTATTGTTGGGGGAGTAGGGGTGGGAATCACACTAGCCCTGGACTGATTTCCTTTCCTTTGGAGATTTTTTTTTAAATATAAGAAATGACTACACTTCCAGCTTATTTAAGGCCCAATTATTCTGGATTTTGATAACTTACAACCAAAGTTCAGTTCAGTTCAGTTCAGTCACTCAGTCCAACTCTTTGCAACCCCATGAACCACACCACACCAGGCCTCCCTGTCCATCACCAGCTCCTGGAGTCCACCCAAACCAAACTTTATCCCAACGAATTCAGAATCCTATCAAGACTGGGAAGATCTGCAGGATAAGTTCAACTCAAAGGCTACAGCAAACACTTTGAGGTGAGCCAGGGAAGCTAAGGTCTTTCCAAACCAAAGAGGCAGGAATGAAGTCAACAAAGATTCAGGGGCTGCAATGAGACCAAATGAGCCAACAGAATGTTGGGGAGAGAGCTGGAAGTCCCTTCTATACCTAGACTGTGGTGCTTAAAGGTAGAGAGCACAGAAAAGAGAAGATTAGAAGTTAGGATAGCTAAGACTTTGTGATCAATTAGGCATCAGGGGTGAGGAGAGGGAAGAGCGAAGGAAAGATGGTCCCGGGTCTGTGGGTTGGGAACTGGATAGACAGTGCTGCTATTTTGAGCGAGGGCACTCAGGGGAGAGAGAGATTTAGAGAGATGATCAGATTTGGAGAGGTGAGTTTTGGACCCATTGGGGTTAAGGTGCTCATGGGAGATCAGAGTGGATATATTTTTAAGCTCCAGGATGTGGACTCCACAAAGGAGAGCAGGGCCAGAAATATTCATCTAGACCAGTCAGTCTACAGATGGGCTTCATAGCAAGGATACGTTGAGGTCAATGAGGAAATTGTGTGGGATGAGAAGACAACAGTTGGCTTGTTACCAGCATCTAAGCATAGGAAAAAAGGCCAAGTAACCTATGAAGAAGAAAGGGAGGAAGTGGCAAGAGAAAAGGGAAGAAAAGTAGTGGGGTGGTGTATTCCAGTATCCAAGTGAAGGAGGAGTTTCAAGAGGGGTCATCAGCAATGTGAAACAACACACAGAAATATCTAATAAATGCTGTCAGTGTCAAGCCTGCATTTCCTCAGCTCTTATCAGTGTAGGCAGCCAGATTTCCAACTTCCAGAACCTGCATCTCTTTGATTCTGGACTTTCTCTGGTTTCCAGAACCTGCTCTGTCCATCGACATGGAGGGCCGGAAGTGCCAGGGAATTAAGGTATACCACTTCCCCTCAAATAGCCATCAGCTGATGGTTGCCAGAAGCTGGTGTACAACTATTTCAGCTACCTTGCCCCTTGAGCAATGTAACTCTGAGATTCAGATTCTACACCACTTCCCAGAGTTCCCTGGAAGAGGATTCAGTTCTGGTTGCACACCACACTGACTTGTTTAATAACACACTCTGTGTTGACTTTCTTCCCTTGCCTTCTCACTTCTTCACTCCTTTACCTGTATTTCCTGGGATCTCCTTGCAAACAAACCACTTACACTCGAATTCTTGCCTCAGGTTCTACTTTTAGGGGAACTCAGATTATCTAGAAAGATAAGGCCTGGGAAACATCCATGGGAATGGGTTTCTGATAGCTAGCTCCATTGGTGACTTGAGTGAGAATGTTGGGAATGGAAGGAGAGAAGCTTAATTTCAGGGAGATAAATGAATAAGGGAGGAATGATGGAGCAGATACTTCAGAAGCAAGGTTATCAGGACTTACCCGGTGGTCCAGTGGTTAAGACTCTGCCTTCCAATGCAGGGAGGCTTTGGTTCAATTCCTGTTTGGGTAACTGTCGGGAGCTGCATTAGGCATTACTGACAAAATGGCCCCAACCCCCTCTCCTCATCCCGCAGGCACGGTCCTGGGATGAAGGAGTTAGGTCTTGTGATTCCGACTTGTTCTTTCCTTTCTTCGGTTGAGTTGGCTGGAAAGAATGTTAAGGTGATTATTGTTCTTGAGAGAAGCATGAGAAAGCACAAAGCCTTCTGCAGTTGTGCCCAGAAAATAATTTATAAAGTAACCATTGACATCTGTTCAAAGATCTTTATAAAGAATGTTCCAGGATGAGCACATAGGCTGCAGCTTGAGGCCATGGGAAGGATTGTTATCTGAGACCTGTTTATGAGGGAAATATTTATGGGAAAAGAAGTTTGTTGAATTTAGGGTTTAGGAGTAATTAAGAATAGTTAGAAGCTAAAAGTTTAAGGAATGTTGTAGTGTTAGCATATTTTACTATAACTTATAGGCTAGACCATGGGACGCCCTCTCCTAAGTGTTTGAATCCTGAGTGATATAAGAATATGAAGACCAGTGAAAGGTCATTTATCACAGCACTCTGGTGCTAAACATTTTTGTCTAAAAAAACCTTGCAACTAATTAACTTTTGCTCCAGGTTACCAGTGGCAGTTTGTGCGCCAAGAATCCTGATTAATAAAACAGGGCTAGAACAAAGGATTTCACAGAATGAGAATGATTTGTTTCTACTCATAATTTTTGCTTTTCTGAAAAATCTCTTTAATAATATAAAGCTTGTTTTATTGCACTTTTTGCATCTTTCTCTCCTGCACACCTCAGTTTTATTGAGCTATAATTGACCTGTAGCCTTGTATGTGTTTAGGGCAGCAGTCCCCAACCTTTTTGGCACCAGGGATGGGTTTCATGGAAAACAAATTTTCAATGGACCAGAGTGGGGGTGGGGAGATGGTTTCAGGATGATTCAAACACATACATTTATTGTGTACTTGATTTCTATTATTATTACATCAGTTCCACCTCATACCTTCAGGCATTAGATGCTGGGGATTGGGGACCCCAGTTTAAGGTGTACAATGTGATTTTGTACATGTAGATATTGTAAAATGATTACCACAGTAAGGTTAATTAACACACCTATCACCTCACACTTAACTTTTGTGTGTGTATGTTTGTTTGTGGTGAGAAACATTTAAGCTTTACTCTTCTAGCAACTTTCTAGTATATAATATAGTATTGTTAACTATAGTCAGCATGCTGTATGTCTCCCTATTTCTCCTCCTGCCACCCCTCTCCTAAAAGCTCCTGGAAACCACCATTCTGCTCTCTGTTTCTCTGCAGTCAGCTTTTTTGTTAGATTCTACATGTAAGATGACACAGTATTTGTCTTTATCTGACCTATTTCACTTAGCGTAGTGCTGTCAAGGTTGTCACAAATGGCAGGATTTCCTACTCTTTTATGGCTAAGTATTGTGTATACCTGGAGAAGGCAATGGCAACCCCACTCCAGTACTCTTGCCTGGAAAATCCCATGGATGGAGGAGCCTGGTAGGCTGCAGTCCATGGGGTCGCTAAGAGTCAGACACGACCAAGCGATTTCACCTTCACTTTTCACTTTCATGCATTGGAGAAGGAAATGGCAACCCACTCCAGTGTTCTTGCTTGGAGAATCCCAGGAACGGGGGAGCCTGGTGGGCTGCCATCTATGGGGTTGCACAGAGTCCGACATGACTGAAGTGACTTAGCAGCATTGTGTATACCACATCTTCTGTCTCCACTTATCTGTGGATGGACACTTAGGTTATTTCCATCTCTATTTGTTGTGAATTACAATGCTGCAGTGAACATGGGGGTGAACATATATCTTCAAGATAGTGATATAATTTCCTTTGTATGTATAAATCCAGAAGTGGGATTCCTGGATCATTCAGGTTAGTCACTCAGTTGTATCCAACTCTTTGTGACCCCATGGACTGCAGCATGCCAGGCTTCCCTGTCCATCACCAACTCCCGGAGTTTACTCAAGCTCATGTCCATCGAGTCAGTGATGCCATCCAACCATCTCATCCTCTGTCTCCCCCTTCTCCTCCTGCCTTCAATCTTTCCCAGCATCAGGGTGTTTTCCAATGAGTCAGTTCTTTGCATCAGGTGGCCAAAGTATTGGGGTTTCAGCTTCAGCATCAGTCTTTCCAATGAATATTCAGGACTGATTTCCTTTAGTATTGACTGGTTTGATCTCATAGCGTAGTTCTATTTTTAATTTTTTTGAGGAACCTGCATATTGTTTCCCATAGTGACTGAACCAATTTATATCTCTACCAACAGTGCACAAAGGCTACATTTTCTTTACATCCTTCCCAACACTGTTTCCTCATGTCTTTTTGATAATAACCATCCTGCGTGAGATGATACCAGATTGTGGTTTTGATTTGCATTTCCATGATGTTTAGTACATACTTTTCGTGTACCTGAGAGGCCATTTGTATATACTCTTTGGAAAAATGTCTATTCATGACCTTGGCCCATTTTTATATTAGATTATTTTGGTTTTATGCTATTGAATTGTATGAGGTCTTTACATATTTTGGATATTAACCCCTTATCAGATATATGATTTGCAAATGTTCTCTCCATTCCATAGGTTGACTTTTCCTTTTGTTGATTGTTTCCTCTGCTGTAAAGAAGCTTTGTATTCAATGTACTTTAAAAAAAATTTTTTTGTCAATGTTTCTTTTTGCTTTTGTTGCTTATGCTTTTAGTGTTATATCCAAAAAGTTATTACCAAGACACATGTCAAGGAGATTTTTCCCTGTTTTCTTCTAGGAGTTTTATGGTTTTGAAGAGGGAAAGTTAAAATTTTACATAACCTCCTTCTCCTGCTTCTGTAACTTGGCTTGCCCCTTGCAAAGTCTAGATCATGTAGGTCACGTAGTCTCAGAAAGTGGGGACTTGAAATACTAGGAACTAGAGTTTATCCTACTCACCCCTGTCCTGCTCTTTGCATCACTCAGCCCTGCAAACCTGCTTAATCATGCCTCTCCAGGCCAGACATCCCCCTCCCCGTCTTGACTGCTGTTCCTGAGAATGAAATCCCTCAGTTTAAACCAGCCTATTAACAGCTAGTGTTGCCCACTACAGTCTGTTTATAAAAACTCTGTAATCCCTTTGTTTCAGGTGTTAATTCCTCTGGGCCCGCCTGCATAACAAACCTGAGTTCTCCAACTCTCCGAGCATGGTGCTTGGTTTCTTGAGTACTGGTTTCTGAAACAGTTTCAAGCCTTATATTTAAGTCTTTAATCCATTTCAAGTTAATGTTTGTAAGTGGTATAAGATATGGGTACAGTTTCATTCTTTGGCATGTCAATGTCTAGTTTTCCCAACATTTATTGAAGAACTACTCAGATTTTTTTTTCTCATAACCTATGTTCAATGTGGAAAGTTGAGAAAGTATTCTGAAGAAGGGGGAAAAAACACCTTATAATCCCATTGCTCAAAGGCAAATACTATTGATTTAGTTGAGATGGTACCATGTATGCAATTTAGTATACAGTTTATGGAATATGGCATACTTCTTTTTTAAAAGTTAACATAACATACATCATTTCTTTATTTCAATAACAACTTCTCAAATACAATTTTAATGAGTCAGAATGTTGTCTTATGGATATAACATACATTTCTAAAATTTTTCCACCATCATTTAACATTCTGTCTCTCTCAAAACTCTTATCATAAAAAATAATTTCCAGAATAACTTCTTTCATAAGTCTTGGCCTGGCAGTTCTGATTCTGTCTTCAGGCTTGATTCCCAGAAGTGGAGTTATTGTTTCAAAAGGCATGAACATTGTAAAATCTCCAGAGAGCTTGTGCTAGAATGTCCAGATAATAAGATACCAATTTATATTTCCACCAGTGATCTTCATGGGATTTTTTTTTAATGGTCAATGTGACAGAAGCCAGCTATTTCATTTCTTCTTTCTTTGATTTGGATTGATTCAGTTTCCTTCCTTGTGAATTATCTATCTTTGTACTAATATTTTTCTCAGGGATTTATATGAACTCTTTATTAAAACTATTAACCTGTTTCATTTCTGAAAACATGTTCCTGTTTCATTGTTTACTTTTCAGCTGATTATGATGCTTTTAGCTATTCAACCATTTACATTTTATACAGTTAAGTCCAGGAAACATTTTTCTTATAAAAATATCTTTGAGTTTTTCAGTTTTAAGCATGTAAAGTCTTCCCTCATCCCAATTTTTAATAAACATTCATTTTCGATAGTGTGTCTTGAATATTCTGCTAAGTAATATTTTCCACATGCTATCTTTTCTCACTTTCATTTTTTTTAATTTAAATTTATTTTAATTAGAGGCTAATTACTTTACAATATTGTATTGGTTTTGCCATACATCAACATGAATCTGCTATGGGTATACATGTGTTCCCACTTTTAAAATTTTTATTTTTTATTGAAAGATAATTGCTTTACATAATTTTGCTGTTTTCTGTCAAACCTCAACATGAATCAGCCATAGGTATACATATATCCCCTCCGTTTTGAACCTCCCTCCCATCTCCCTCCCCATCCCACCCCTCTAGGTTGATACAGAGCCCCTGTTTGAGTTTCCTGAGCCATACAGCAAATCCCTGTTGGCTTTTTTTTTTTCCTTAAACAGGGTTTAGAGTCCCCGCCAAGGCCTAGATCGGAGAAGGTGATGGAACCCCACTCCAGTACTCTTGCCTGGAAAATCCCATGGCTGGAGGGGCCTGGTGGGCTGCAGTCCATGGGGTCGCTGGGAGTTGGACACAACTGAGCAACTTCACTTTCACTTTTCACTTTCATGCATTGGAGAAGGAAATGGCAACCCACTTCAGTGTTCTTGCCTGGAGAATCCCAGGGACGGGGGAGCCTGGTGGGCTGCCGTCTATGGGGTCGCACAGAGTTGGACACAACTGAAGCGACTTAGCAGCAGCAGCAAGGCCTAGACACTATAGAGTCCGTTTACAAAGTGGGAGAGCCAGATTTGCTCCTGGGGAAGCATCTCCCGGAGAAGGGAATGGCTACCCACTGCAGTATTCTTGCCTGGAGAATTCCACAGACAGAGGTGCCTGGAGGGCTACAGTCCACGGGGTCACAAATACTCTGAGCACGACTGAGTGGGTTCGGGACTCTATTTCACTCGACAGTAGAGTGAACCTTCTCTGTGTGAAATGCAGCACCCATATATCATTATCTTTAGCCATCAAGAAAAGCCTTATTCAAAAGAAATCAGACCCAGAGTGTCGAGGAGGAGAAAACATGGAGTCAGGGGCCTGGGAACAAGGGACAGGAAGCTGGCTTCACGGGAACTGGGGCAGGGAGAAGCGTGAATCTCAGGGGCCGGGACTCAGCGTTCATTTGCATAACCAGAACCCACTGCACACAATAGTTTCCGTTTACTATTTCAATTTGTTGTAAATTTCTTTTAAACGGAATATTTCAAAGAATGATCCTTCATCCACTTTCGTGAAAAGATCTGCAAACACTTGACCCAGACTTACCCTTGTCGTGCCTCACCCTCCCTGAAGTAGGAGTGAGCATTCCCTTGTCCGTATGTGCACAGGAACCGTGGAGATACACAAAGCCTACACCCCCAATTTTTGGAGGTTTTGTGAGAGAAACAAGGCCAACATTGTTGTATGCAGAAACAGACCTTGAGGAGTGAAAGTTCTGAGGCAGGATTTAATCCTGGAGTTTCCATTCTTAGCAGTTTTCTGTGTGTTTATCATTTGAAATCACGAGGTTAGATTTTCGTCTGCTCAGGTGACTCAGCCGTGTCCGATCACACGGTTAGGTTTTCCTCTGCTCAGGTAACGCTCTCAGCCATGTCCAACTATTTTGTAACCCTGTGGACTGCAGCACTTCAGGTTTCCCCGTCTATCATCCATTCTCAGAGCTTACTCATCATACTCATGCCCTTTGAATCAATGGTGCTATCTAACCATATCATTTTCTGTCATCTCCTTTCTCCTCCCACCTTTAGTCCTTCCCAGCATCAGGGTCTTTTCCAGTTAGTCCGTTCTTTGCATCAGGTGGCCATAGAATTGGAGTGTCAGTGTCAGCATCACTTCCTCCAATGGATGTTCACGACTGATTTCCTTTAGGGTGCACTGGTTGGATCCCTTTGCCATCCTAGGGACTCTCAAGAGTCTTCTCCAAGACCACAGTCCAAACCCTGTGCCTTTCAACTGTGATTTTTTTCAAAGCTTCGGCCTTCAGCTTTCTTTATAATCCAACTCTCACATCCATACATGACTACTGGAAAAACCATAGCTATGACTGGACGGACCTTTGGTGGCAAAGGAATATCTCTGCTTTTTAATGTGCTGTCTTGGTTGGTCCTAGCTTTTCTGCCAAGTAGCAAGCCTCTTTTAATTTCATGGCTGAGGTCACCGTCCTCTGTGATCATTGTACTTAGTTTTAATATAAGTTTAATGTTATATCTGTTACAAGTGTGTCAGCAAGGAAATTACCTCGAGTGAAGAAACTTCTAAACAAACATAAATGAGATATGAGCCTTTAGATAAACTCTGTTAAGAATAATGATGCTTTAGGAATGTCTGTCTAAAATAGTCTCTCCAGATTGGCCAAACCTGAACTTCTAAGGATTGTTTGTGCTAAACTAAGTGTTGGAAGTCTATTACATAGCTAAGTCATTTTCCAAATAACATAAGATTTTGAACTATTTACTACTGAACACTGATTTCCTCTTACAGAGAAACTAAAGAGATTTGGGATTAAAAATGAATGATGTTTGCTGCCATCCTAAAATGTTCTAAGAAAACAAGGTTTTAGACATTATCACTGGTATTTATGCTCACCAATCCATAAAATGCTAATATAAAAGTCAGTTCTTGGTAGCTTAAGGGATTGGGAGTGTGTTTTTGGTAAAGAAGGTATGAGGAATGGAATTGCATTTTGTGAAGGGAAAAGGAAGTAAGCCTGACTTATAGGTGGCATTTTAGGATGGAAGAACACAGTAATGGGTAGAGAAAGTGATGAGCTTTTTGGAAAGTGAGCCATGAGGAAAGAGTTTTCTATATGGTTAGGACTAAATTTAAAATAAAGTTAATTAAGTTTACCTTCTAAGTAAAGTAAAGTAGCTCAGTCGTGTCCGACTCTTTGCTACGCCATGGACTGTAGCCTACCAGGCCCCTCTGTCCATGGGATTTTCCAGGCAAGAGTACTGGAGTAGGTTGCCATTTCCTTCTTTTAAGTAAAGTAAGCTGGTGCAGAAACTTGAATTAAGCTTCTGTCTCTGTTAAGAGGACACCTTTTCTTCAGATACTGAACTGCCTTTGATAATAGATTTAAGTCTCTTTATCTCTTAAATGGTCTGGTCTGAAATCCTTTATTTTTACTTTGGCTAAGTAAATAGCCATTGTTTCACAATGACCTATAAGCCTATCTGATTGAGTGTTCTAAACCTTTTTGATATTTATTGACAAAACTTCCTACATCATTCTAATGAAGAAGATTTCTAGCTAACTTTGGGATGCTTCAGAGGGCCCCTGAAACATCCCAAAGAGAGATATTACACTAATTAGGATCATTTTGTATACAGAATTAGATGGGAAGTATTGTCAAGTGAGTAATAAGTCTTGGGGTATACTGTATGGTAAATGTTCAGTTCAGTTCAGTCATTCAGTCGTGTCCGACTCTTTGTGACCCCATAGACTGTAGCATGCCAGGCCTCCCTGTCCATCACCAACCCCCAGAATTTACTCAAACTCATGTCCATTGAGTCGGTGATGCCATCCAACCATCTCATCCTCCGCTGTCCCCTTCTCCCACCTTCAATCTTTCCCAGTATCAAGGTCTTTTCCAATGAGTCAGTTCTTTGCATCAGGTGGCCAAAGCATTGGAGCTTCACCTTCAGCATCAGTCCTTCCAATGAATATTCAGGACTGATTTCCTTAGGATGGACTGGTTGGATCTCCTGGCTGTCCAAGGGACACTCAAGAGTCTTCTCCAACACCACAGTTCAAAAGCATCCATTCTTTGGGCTTTTTAATATGCTATCTAGGTTGGTCATGATAAATGTTATTAATATAGATATCCTAGAAACTGTATGGAGTTCTTAAAATTCTGATATGTTTGGGTTAAATGTTAACAGTCATAATTCTAGTTACTATCTCAAAATATTGTCATAGCACTAACCAAGTTTCACCTCTTCAAGAAGATTTATAAAAAGGACTTTTGGATAAATACCAGTTTCTGAACTGGGTAAGGATTCTAATAGAAAACCTCATGACTTCACAAAGGTTAACAAAAGACTGAATGAACTGGTGAATATGCTTATAACTTTGATGGTTTCTGTCTGAAAAATTACTGATTTGAATCTGTGTTTTCCAAGTGTAAGAAAAAAAAAAAAACCTTCCTCTCACACTAATTATGACAGTAATTTGGTAAAATTATACTTTAGAAACAAATTGAAACATTTATCTTTTCTCTCTATCTGAACCCTCCAGAGATTGGGAGCTCTTAGTTTCCAGTAACTTTATCAGATAAAAGTTCAGTCTGAGACTCTAAAAAGTCTGAGCAAAGCAAAAAAGTCTATGATCAATTTTGGTTACATAAGTCATCAGGCCAAGTTTATTGAGACCAGACCTATATTACAAACCAGTCTTAGTTTGGTTATATTTGGTAAAAATGACAGTGATTTTAGGGAGAAAAAGATATTTCAATGAATGTTAAATTTCAGCTTGTTAATGGAGTTCTGTATCTACTAAGACTCATTTCCTGTATATTTCTTTGCTGTTAGGGTATATTAATGTAAAATTTAATTGAATTATTAAAGGACACTCTAGGGTTGTTTCTGAAGCTTATCTCAGTAATCTGTCTTTTGGATGAAGATCAGACGCTTCACACGTGACCTGCAATCAAGACTGAAAGAAGACATAATTTAAGGAACTGTCTCCAACCTGGAAGGACCTTTCTATCAGGTACTCTTCACCAGCTCATGCACAGTGAAACTGAAGGGAAACTGACTCTCCAGTTAACTCCCACTTCCAAAGACCCCTAAGCTGGACTGGTCTACAGAGGGGCCTGCTGACCTCAAACACACCTTAAAACAAAGCACAAACAGAGGAAACTATAATACATGAGGATGAGAAGAAAGCAACATCACAAGTAGACTGCTTGCCCAAGATGCTGATCTGACTTTTACAATCATTTACCATGTATTCTTGATTTCTTGGACCTAAGACTATCAATCACATGTTTTCTATCATGGACACGATTCTATGCCAGTTTAAAACTCAATCCAATTGTTGGGTTGTGGCCAAATACCTGTGCCTAGTACTTCTGCGTTACCTTGGTGGATTTCTGTTCTCTAGGGCTGATTGGATACCCCCTAGGAAATTTATTTTAGATGAGTGTTCAGTCCTGTTCTATCTATTCATTATTTTACTAGATGAGATCCTCTCACATGGCCAATTAATAATACCTGCTCTGATGCTGTCCATAGATTTATGTTTTCTCTTAGGGTCATTCAAACTCAAGCAGAGTGACAAGCTAAGTCTCAGTAGAAAAAATTAACCTTTCATCTACTAAAAGGAAAACTCTCACAATTATAGGGTGGATCTACATGGTTTACGGGAATGGTTAAATCACACTAAAAATTATCAACCTGGTAATTATGAGACAAGGCTGGGTGCTTTTTGAACTATGCCTATTATTACTCTTAGAGAGAGTGATTGGTATGGAACTCAGTGGATTTGTGACACTAATTTATGGCCTGACATCTACAGGGATGGATACAAAGGTGTAGCCTGGGATTCCCATGAATTAAAGGTCATACATGTTAACAAATTAGAGGTAACCCCAACCAATCTACCATTGGAATGATCCCAGTGGGTCAAAGATTTGTATTCTACTGGCATGACCATTTAGCAGCTTGTGTTGTGTGTGTGCCCTTTCAATGAGGTTGGAGAATGTAATTGACCATATCAAAGCCTTAACAACTTTCATAAGCTTTAAATGCTAGTAACCTGGCTATGAGCCTATTGAATTCTGAGATCTCTATGATGAGAAAGGCAGTGCTACACAACTGCAAGGCCCTTGACACCTTACAGCACTTGGGGAAGATACCTGTGCTATAATTCAAAGTGAATGCTATATTTTCATACTTGATAAATACTTTAATGTAACACATTTCATAAGCCACATGAAAAAACATTTCTGCTTTAAGTGACCCATTCCCTAGTCTTGATGATTTTTAAAGAAAAAAAAAATTGGTTTGGTGTGGGAGTCTCATGGCTAAAATATTTACTTTTAATTCTACTAATGTTATTCACTATACCATTTGTATTTTGCTTATTTCACAAGATTATTATTTCTTAAATTACCAAGTGTATGACTGAGCCTCCAATGAAAATGATGACTAGACTTGAAGCAGTTGATCTAATGTATAGCTCAATAAATGATCAATGATTGTAATAGTGTAACTCTAGGTATGAAAACATGCAATGAGAGGGAATACTTTCCTGGACCATAACTAGAAGACAGGTGTCTGGAGATCTTTGACTATTAAGACCTAGTCCAGTAGTAGCACATTGACTGTCTTATCAGCAAAAACCTTCTTCAGAACTGGGAATGAGCCTCCCCAGCAACATGGGACAAAATGGTCATGAAATGCCCCCCAAAGTATGGTCGGATTTATGACCACAAGGGGGCTGTGTCAACTACAAATTGGCACTTACCAAGAGCACTGCCAATGACTGAACAACAAAGGCATTTGCCATCTGCATCTACAGAGACTGAACCCCATGCTGCTATACCTGTTGACCTTCAACAATCCCTGAGGGAGTTCAGGGTGGAGTGAGGCACTCTGTGCTCCAGGGAATCTGGTGGGACAGGTCTTCAGATAGTCAGATGTTTTTAGGAACAGATTTTATGATCTCAATCCTTGCATCTCCTCATATCTAGAGAAGCACTAAATCCCTTCATAGTGACCTCAGATCCTTATGACTCACAAAAACCTTTTGTAAAATGAGTGCTTCATGGCATAGAACTCCCTTCACCAAAACCTTATATATTGACTTTTCCCCACTGCCCCTTTGGAGCAGTCTCTGAGAGCTATCTGAGATGCTGCCTCCTGGGCTTCAGTCCTCAGTTTGCCCCAGATAAAACTTAACTCACAACTCTCAAGTTGTACATCTTTTTTTCATTGACAATAGCTATTTTAAGTCCTAATACATGATGCTGTCAAAGTGCTTCACTCAATATGTCAGCAAATTTGGAAAACTCTGCAATGCCCACAGGACTGGAAAAAGTCAGTTTTCATTCCAATCCCAAAGAAAGGCAATGCCAAAGAATGTTCAAACTACTGCCCATTGCATTCATCTCACCACTAGCAAAGTAATGCTCAAAATCCTCCAAGCCAGGTTTCAACAGTATATGATGTACAGAGTACAACTTTCAGATGTTCAAGCTGGATTTAGAAAAGGCAGAGGAACCAGGGATCAATTTCCAACATCTGTTGGATCAGAGAAAAAGCAAGAGAGTTCCAGAAAAACATCTACTTATGCTTTATTGACTCCACTAAAGCTTTTGACTGTGTGGATCACAACAAACTGTGGAAAACTGTTAAAGAGATGGGAATACCAGACTGCCTTACCTGCCTCCTGAGAAATCTGTATGTAGGTCAAGAAGCAACATTTAAAACTGGACATGGAAAAACAGACTGATTCCAAATCGTGAAAGGAGTACATCAAGGCTGTATATTGTCACCCTGCTTATTGAACTTCTATGCAGAGTACATCATGCGAAATGCTGGGCTGGATGAAGTGCAAGCTGGAATCAAGATTGCCGGGAGAAATATCACTAACCTCAGATGTGCAGATGACACCACCCTTATGGCAGAAAGTGAAGAAGAACTAAAAAGCCTCTTGATAAAAGTGAAAGACGAGAGTGAAAATGTTGGCTTAAAGCTCAACATTCAGAAAACTAAGATCATGACATCCAGTCGCATTACTTCATGGCAAATAGATGGGGAAACAATGGAAACAGTTTAGAGATTTTATTCGTCTGGGCTCCAAAATCACTGCAGATGGTGACTGCAGCCATGAAATTAAAAAATGCTTGCTCCTTGGAAGAAAAGCTATGACCAAACTAGACAGCATATTAAAAAGCAGAGAGATTACTTTGCCAACAAACGTCCGTCAAGTCAAAGCTATGGATTTTCTAGTAGTCGTGTATGGATGTGAGAGTTGGACTATAAAGATAGCTGAGTGCCAAAGAACTGAGGCTTTTGAACTGTGGTGTTGGAGAAGACTGTGAGAGTCCCTTGGACAGCAAGGAGAGCCAACCAGTCCATCCTAAAGGAAATCAGTCCTGAATATTCATTGGAAGGACTGATGCTGAAGCTCCAATACTTTAGCCACCTGATGCAAAGAACTGACTCATTGGAAAAGACCCTGATGCTGGGAAAGATTGAAGGTGGGGAGAGAGGGGGACAACAGAGGATGAGATGGTTGGATGGCATCACCAACTCAATGGACATGAGTTTGAGTAAGCTCCAGGAGTTTGTGATGGACAGGAAGGCCCAGAGTGCTGCAGTCCATGGGGTCACAAAGAGTTTGACACAACTGAGTGACTGAACTGAACTCAATTTCATAGGCTAATGTGATGGACAGGGAAAGCTGGTGTGCTGCAGTCCACGGGGTCTGAATGAACTGAACTGAATGAGTAGGAGGAGTATTCCAGCTATTTTGGGGAAGGGTGGGGATTTCTAGGAATTGGGCCACTGCTCACTTTTTGTCTTTCTGGTGGCCTTGGAACTGTCATGGTGCCCGTGTGTATGTCATTGACCATGCTGATGTGTTACAACAAGCTTATACTGAGGCTCAAGGTCGACTGAAAGTCAACATATCCACCATCTTGAATCTAGTTGGTTTTTAATCAGTTTATGTCATGTTCTTGGGCTCTGTCATTCTTTTAAAGGTTGTGCCCTGCCCCCTACCCTCCTGTTTCAAAATCAGTTCTCAAACCTTTTTCTCAATCTTCAGTTCTTAACTGGGAATTGGAGATAAGGGTGGTGGGGTTGACTGTAAAGAGAAGCTTTCAGCATCTTCTGGACTTATTGGAAAAGTAGGAATTCTTCCTCCTCCCAGGAAACACTTTCTTAAAGTCCTCCCTTTCCCTCCTCCCCCACCCTTTCTCCCACAACTTCCCCTACAGCAATTCAGGCTACAATTGTTAGAGCACAATAAGGCTGAAGCCAGAGAAGGGTCATGCAAAGGCTGTGCTAGATGCATACAATTAGAATATCTACATGGGAGGCAGAGTCAGGGAATGTGAATGTATAAAAAAAATCTCCAGGTAATTCTTATTTGCAAGCTATAGTGGAAGACATTGTACCACACCATTAAAAGGTTGGCAGCAAAGTAGAAAGTCAATTAAATATTTAGTTTAATGAAAATAATTGTTGGAAATATGATTACTGAATTAAAAGCAAAATCCAAAGCCAAATCTTAAAAAAGAACATTTATATAATAAATTGACTTGCCTGGTGGCTCAGAGGGTAAGGAGTCTGCCTGTAATGCAGGAGACCTGGGATTGATCCCTGGTTTGGGAAGATCCCCTGGAGAAGGAAATGGTAACCCACTCCAGTATTCTTGCCTGGAAAATCCCATGGATGCAGAAGTTTTATGACCCTAGATTACATTAGTAAAGATGAGAATTTGTGGATGTAAATGTAAAACAAGACAACCAAAAATAAAGCCTATTAATTCTTAAATGGGTGATATAAAATATTACTCATTTGCTCTTCATTTTGACAACCAAAGAAGCATGGTTTAAGGGTTACATCTAATGAACTTAAAGGCAATCACTACTAGAATTAAGAACCATGTTTCAAATTATCACCAAAGAAAAGAAAACAATGCAAGTGAGAAGAAAATGTAGAAAATATAGCAAATGAGCCAAAAACAGAGTATGAAAAAGATTCCAGAAATAGGAGCAAATGCATCAATTCTTATGCTAATTGTAAATGGTTTACACTCTGTAATAAAGTCTTCCTCAGACTAGGCTAAAAACAAAATATGATTATGTGCTGCTTATAAAAGACAAGCTGAAATGCAGTTACACATGGTTAAATTAAAAGGGTTAATGAACACATCAATCAAGAGTGGGCAAAATAAAGTAAACAAGTGGGACCCGATTAAACTTAAAAGCTGTGACCAACCTACATAGCATATTACAAAGCAGAGAGACTACTTTGCCAACAAAGGTCCATCTAGTCAAAGCTATGGTTTTTCCAGTGGTCATGTATGGATGTGAGAGTTGGACTATAAAGAAAGCTGAGTGCCAAAGAATTGATGCTTTTGCACTGTGATGTTGAAGAAGATTCTGGAATGTTCCTTGGACCACAAGGAGATCCAACCAGTCAATCCTAAAGGAAATCAGTCCTGAATATGCATTGCAAGGACTGATGCTGAAGCTGAAACTCCAATGCTTTGGCCACCTGATGCAAAGAACTGACTCATTGGAAAACAGCCTGATGCTGGGAAAGATCAAAGGCAGGAGGAGAAGGGGACAACAGAGGATGAGATGGTTGGATGGCATCACCAACTCAATGGACATGAGTTTGAGTAGGCTCCGGGAGTTGGTGATGGACAGGGAGGCCTGGTGTGCTGCAGTCCATGGGGTCGCAAAGAGTCGGACATGACTGAGCAACTGAACTGAATCCCATTAGTTGGAACTGTGTATCCAGAAGCCAGCCTATTCCATTCCACACAACAGAGCCTAGGGGGCTCATGGGCTGTCAGCTGTACAGTGACATTTACCTACAGGGTCCTTCTGATGTATTGGCACATGGAGCCAGAAAACGGTGAGTCTCCCCCTCCCCTCCACTTTCAGTAGTTCCTACATTGTCACATCAGCCACGTCAATGTTCCATGGAAGTCCTGAGGAGGACAACAGCAGCATCTCATTGCTCACCCACAATCAGACATATCTTGCAGTAAGGCCAGTGTTGCTGCTCCATCTACAAACAGATTTACTCCCTGAGACAAGGAAGTAAATGTAAGACATCTAACAGGCACAACACAGGTGAGATGATGACCAGAAAGCAAAATACAAGCAGTAAGCACATTCTAAGATAAACCACACCTGCCTGTGAATTTTGTCCTCGTCTGGAATACAGTTCAGAAAACTCAACTGTTCAATGATACAAGAACATGTCTAAAATCACACATACAGTGGTCACCTAGTTCTACGTTGGATGCATAAACCACAACTACTCCATTTTGACTTTCAAAATGATTCCCTTCCTCAATGGCCAAAGCAAATGTACAATGCATATCTGAACAATGACAGAACGGTTGCTCTGGTCAGTAAAATTTATGTGAAACTGTGTGTAAACCAGAATGACTTCCCCCACCCAATATGTGCAGATTTTTCAATCAGTTCCCCTTTGATGTCACATCTTCCAAATCAGAAAGCAGTGATGATCAAAATACCCATCCCTTGATGCTGGGGTGCTGGCTCCTACCCCAGGTTACCCCAGGTTCAGATTATGTCCCTCAGTGCGAGGTCTCCTCTGTATTTCGCTAGTTATTCATGTTGCAAGAAAATTAATCAAATCTCATGAGGAGGCTCAGAGGTATGTTGATGAGGAAACACTTTATTTTTATCACTGAGAGCCAACATATTATCACTTATACCCAATTGTCACACAAGCATGTACATGTGCTTTTAGCAGAAGACTTAAAGCAATGTTGCACTTCATGAGCAGTTATACTCTGTGACAATTTCACTAGACCACTTTCTTTCCAGAACATCAGGCCAAATTATTCTTAACACAATAACCTTCATAGACACAGACCTCAATTAACAGAAGTAGAATTTAACATCCACTAAAATATAATATTCAGAGAAGGTAATGGCAACCCACTCCAGGACTCTTGCCTGGAAAATCCCGTGGACAGAGGAGCCTGGTAGGCTGCAGTCAATGGCTTTGCAAAGCGTCAGATACGACTGAACGAGTTCACTTTCATTTTTTACTTTCCTGCATTGGAGAAGGAAATGGCAACCCACTCCAGCGGTCTTACCTGGAGAATCCCAGGGACGGCAGAGCCTGGTGGGCTGCCGTCTATGGGGTCACACAGAGTCAAACACGACTGAAGCGACTTAGCAGCAACAGCAGCAAAATATAATATTGCTCTAAAATTACCCTCATCTCCACCAAACAGCCAAATCAAGACTAATTTTCAAAATAAGTCTGGTCAACTGATCATATATGCGCCTCCAAAATGGACAGAGGAGCCTGGTGGGCTACAGTCCATGGGGTCAGAAAGAGTGAGACACGACTAAGTGACTAACACACAGGCATTAGGCCTGCATAATTCCCATGTTACTTTTAGGTAGGGCCTCCCTAAATGGCTCAGATGGTAAATAATTTGCCCATAACACAGGAGTTCCCTGGGTCAGGAAGATTCTCTGGAAAAGGGAATGGCAACTCACTCCAGTATTCTTGCCTGGAGATAAATGGAAAGAGGAGCCTGGTGGGCCACAGTCATGGGGTCACAAAGAGTCAGACACAACTGAGTGACTAAGCACACAGGACACAAAGTGGCTGTGGTGGAACTCTTCAGAAGTCTCAGACCAAATTCCCCAAAAGCCTCTCAAAGCCAGGAAAGCCATGCCAAAACCTGCTCTCACGCTCCACCTCAGTGAACTTCTCTCTTCTAGAGGTCCCCAAAATATCACAATTCCTGCACATGACAGGAGACAGTCTTTCCCATTCATCTGCTAAGGCTGCTCAGAACCCAAGAGTGTCCAGTATCTGGAGGGACCAGGCAGAGAGAAAGAAAAAGCGTCAATTCTACCCACAGGTGTAGTTTACCAAAGTGCTATAAATCAAAACCAACTTGAGGGGAAAGGCTTCCTTAATCTGAAAAACACAGATCAAAACCAGCAATATTCTAGACAAAACTAGTAAAAGTTATAACCATATTCACCAGTTCACTCAGTAACCAACCCTTTTGTTAGTTTTTTATGAAGCCATTAGGTCTTCCATTAAGATTCTTTAAGTTCTTAGCCAGTTTAGAAATATTAATACAACTTTAAATTTATCAGAGGCCTGTCATTATCAAAAGGTCCTTCCTATTAATCTTCTTGAAGGTGAAGCACTTTTTGCAAAAGCATCAGATAAAACAACAATTGTCTATAAAAGACAAAAGACGTAAAAAGACAAGCCTAAGCACCTGATTACAATGTAAGCAATAAAAAAAACTTGGCTACAATAACTAGATTTATAACCAATGACATTGTGCAGGAGACAGAGATCAAGACCATCCCCAAGAAAAAGAAATGCAGAAAAGCAAAATGGCTGTCTGAGGAGGCCTTACAAATAGCTATGAAAAGAAGAGAAGTGAAAAGCAAAGGAGAAAAGGAAAGATATATCCATTTGAATGCAGAGTTCCAAAGAATAGCAAGGAGAGGTAAGATAAGCTTTCCTCAGTGATCAATGCAAAGAAAAAGAGGAAAACAACAGAATGGGAAAGGCTAGAGATCTCTTCAAGAAAATGAGAGATACCAAGGGAACATTTCATGTAAAGATGGGCTCAATAAAGGACAGAATGCTTCCTAACAGAAACAGACGATATTAAGAAGAGGTGGCGAGAATACACAGAAGAACTGTCCAAAAAAGATCTTCATGACACAGATAATCACAGTGGTGTGATCCCGCACCTAGAGCCATACATCCTGGACTGTGAAGTCAAGTGGGCCTTAGGAAGAAACACTACGAACAAAGCTAGTGGTTGTGATGGAATTCCAGTTGAGCTATTTCAAATCCTGAAAGATGATGCCGTGAAAGTGCTGCACTCAATATGCCAGCAAATTTGGAAAACTCAGCAGTGGTCACAGGGCTGGAAAAGGTTAGTTTTCATTCCAATTCCCAAAGAAAGGCAATGCCAAAGAATGCTCGAACTACCACACAATTGCAGTCATTTCACATGCTAGTAAATTAATGCTCAAAATTCTCCAAGCCAGGCTTCAGGAATACATGAACCAGGAACTTCCAGATGTTCAAGCTGGTTTTATAAAAGGGAGAGGAACCAGAAATCAAACTGCCAACATCCACTGGATCATCGAATAAGCAAGACATTTCCAGAAAAACATTTCTGCTATATTGACTATACCAAAGACTTTGACTATGTGGATCACAATAAACTGTGGAAAATTCTGAAAGAGATGGGAACACCAGACCACCTGACCTGTCTCTTGAGAAACCTGTATGCAGGTCAGGAAGCAACAGTTAAAACTGGACATGGAATACACTGGTTCCAAATAGGAAAAGGAGTATGTCAAGGCTGTATATTGTCACCCTGCTTATTTAACTTATATGCAGAGTATATCATGAGAAATGCTGGGCTGGATGAAGCATAAGCTGGAATCAAGATTGCCAGGAGAAATATCAATAACCTCAGATATGCAGATGACACCACCCTTATGGCAGAAAGTGAAGAAGAACTAAAGAGCTTCTTGATGAAAGTAAAAGAGGAGAGCAAAAAGGTTGGATTAAAACTCAACATTCAGAAAACCAAGATCATGGCATCTGGTCCCATCACTTCATGGCAAATAGATGGGGAAACAGTGGAAACAGTGGCTGATTTTATTTGGGGGGGGGGGGCTCCAAAATCACTGCAGATGGTGACTACAGCCATGAAATTAAAAGATGCTTGTTCCTTAGAAGAAAAGTTATGGCCAACCTAGACAGCATATTAAAAAGCAGAGACATTGCTTTGCCAACAAAAGTCCGTCTAGTCAAGGCTATGGTTTTTCCAGTAGTCATGTATGGATGTAAGAGTTGGACTATAAAGAAAGCTGAGCGCCAAAGAATTGATGCTTTTCAACTGTGGGGTTGGGGAAGACTCTTGAGAGTCCCTTGGACTGCAAGCAGATCCAAACATTTCATCCTAAAGGAGATCAGTCCTGTGTGTTCGTTGGAAGAACTGATGTTGAGGCTGAAACTCCAATACTTTGGCCACCTGATGTGAAGAGCTGACTCATTGGAAAAGACAGTGATGCTGGGAAAGATTGAGGGCAGGAGGAGAAGGGGACAACAGAGGATGTGATGGTTGGATGGCATCACCGTCTCAATGGACATGATTTTGGGTAAACTCTGGGAGTTCGTGATGGACAGGGAGGCCTGGCGTGCTGCAGTTCATGGGCTCACAAAGAGTCAGACACGAGTGAGAGACTGAACTGAACTGAACTGAACTGAATAATCTTAACCCTTAAAAACCTTAATGTCTGGCAAAAACCAAGAAGCAAGTAATTATGCATTTCCTGCTTGGAAAACTTAAGCTTTGGTCTTCTCTCCACAGCAGGCAAAGATAGGTACACAGATGCACCCAGCCAATTAATGTTCTAATAGTTTATCCTATTTGAAATGACCCAGATTGTCCAGGAATTCTCTTCATTTGAATTAGTTTAGTTTCAAGTAACCAAAATCTGGAGAGACTACCATAGAGAGACATTCACAAAATATAATTATTCCTAATAGAGTTTACTTGAAAGGTCTTTTTGTTTCCCCTTTACACTTACAGCTCATACAAGATTGAAGTTCCAGAGAGCCCAGGTAGGTTATTTATATCTCAAAGGCATCAGAGAAATACCAATTCCTTCTAGAAAGCTAGCTTAATCAATTGCAAGAGGCTCGCTTTGATAAACAGCAGAGCCATTAGAGGCCATTGTTGCCCAGAGGCACCTCCATCGAGCAAGGACAGCAACCACAGGGCCCCACAGGCTAGTAGACAGTCACCTTGGGGTTTCCCAGTAACTTGCAGGGTCACTCCTGGAAATTTTGGGCCCCACAAGTGAGCTGGCACCCCGCAAATTTCCATTCTCTGTCCTGTATTTCCCAACGACTCAGTGCTCACGGGGGTTTCCTCGGTCTCCATGGTGCTGGCCCACCAATTTGGGGGCTGCACCCCTGCACTTGCCCAGCTTCATGACCAAAGAAAGAGATCGGAGTCGGCGACAGAGATGACATGGTTGAATGGCTGGGGGAGCCTACCTGTCTGAAGCAAGGGCCTGGAACAACACCCCACCTTGTGCAGTGACAGACAGTGGACAGAACATGGCAGCGGGCAGGGCGTGGGGTGTGTGGTGGGGGTGGGGCGTAGTGAGGTGGGCGGGGAGGTTACAGGTTATAAGGGCATTGACTTCAGGTGGGCTCATCAGTCACCAGGGAAGCTAGCAAAGACGCACGCCCCTCATTGCACCTTGGAAGAGAACAGTCACCAGCTGGGGCCTGGGGCAAATGGGTAGGGAGTTCAGACCTCTGCCTGAGATACAGGTGCAGCAGGCCCTGGTTGGGCAGGGGATGGACAGAGAGCAAGGGCACAGCCATCTTGAGGGGCCTGACCATACAGGTGAACAGAGGGCTGGATGCCTCGTGGTTGCCTTGGATTCCACCCACGACCCCCAGTTAGTAGCGCTAGGCAAGGATTTAGGAGGAAGCTTTAGAGGCACCACCCACTAGTGCTCCCAAGTTTGTTAGAGCTGGACAGTGTCCTAGAGATCAGTGACAACAGCTGGCTTCTCAGGGCCTATTGACAGATACAAGAACTGACGTGCAGATATGTGAAGTGTCTGAGGTCAGACAGCTGGTGGGGCAGAGCTGGGCCCAGGATCGAGGACATCATTTCTTAAAGCAGTGGTTCTCAACCTTGGCTGCACATTAAAATCGCCTGGGGAGCTTTAATATGTACATTTGCCCAAGCGCCACTCCAGACCAATTAAATCAGAACGTCTCAGAGGTAAGACCTGGCATTTTTCCCCAAAATGCCCCTATGGTACAAGCCTAATCTGCCAATAGTTGACAACTACTGTCCAAAAACAGTATCAGAATCACCTGGAGGACTGATTAAATTGAAGACCACCTGACTCCAACCCCAGAGGGTCTGATACAGTAGGTCTGGGGTGAGGCACAAGAATTTGCATTCCTAACAAACTCCCAAGAGATGCTGATGCTGGTGCTGCTGGTCTGGCCTGGAGACTATCCCTGTGGTCAGTCCCTTTACTGAGTCCCAAAGGCAAAGGCCTGTGGTTGTCACCACTTTTGTTTGTTTGTTTGTTTGTTTTTTTGGCTGTGCCATGAAGCATGTGGGATTCTAGTTCCATGATCAGGGATTGAACCCATGACCCCTGTGGTGGAAGCAGGAAGTCTTAACCACTGGACCGCCAGGAAAGTCCCCTGTCCCCACTTTTGATACTTACACCTTTTCATGCTGTTCTTGACTTTCTCTCCTAAGGCTAATTTCCATGATCACTTGTTGCAGATTTTGACCTATTTTTACCCATTTATAAAAGGTTGGGGTATGAGTGAAGGTTAAAATTATGTTTGCTCTAAGCACCCCATCATTCTATGAAGTGGAAGAAGAATGACCTTGCTTATTCTGAACACAGTATACCAATTCTAAGACTTCTATCAAGCCGCTCCACACACACACATTTTCCTGAGTTCTGTGTGTGTATATGAATCAGAACATGTCAATTTCATTTTCCTGAAGACACTCCATTCCCAACTGATGACTAGGTTCTAGGTTATACCAACCTCAAAGAGTTGAAAGGTCTCCTAGGTGGTTGCCAAGCCAAATACAGAGGCATGGCAACCTCACCATGTTCCTCCAGTGGATGGATTTTCCAGTTCAAGGAATGACAATCTGTCTGTGAGGAATCTTCCCCAGCTACAATTCAAACTGAGAACCTGAGAATGCAACCCCCAGAGCTTTAGACACTGGAGCTATGAATAGAGATGTGGCTAGGGTAGAGGCAAAGGGCAGGATGACTTCTCCCATCCTTGCAATGAGGGCTGTGAGAACTAGAAGATCATGTCCACAGCAAGGGGGTGAAGGGGGTTGGCAACCTTCAGAAGAGGGGGGCTGTCATGGAGAAATGCTCCCAAACATAAGGAAGAGCCATGGTGGCAGTGACTGGGTCACATGATGCTGGAAGATCATTCCTCCATTTTGGTGCACTGTTAGAACCTCCATCCCTTGCCTCAGCACCATGAGTAGACAAGACACCCTGTCTTTGAGGACTAGGCCATGTTGGGAAAGACATGGCCTAGGAGCCAGACCCTAGTTCAAAGCCCCTCCTGGACACTTATCATTTGTGAACTTGAAGATGTTCCTACTCTTCCCATCTTTAAAATGGACATATTTACACGTTCGTTGTGAGGGTTTAAACTTAACATGTAAGTTGCACACAGTACAGTGCCTGGTACATAGTAGGCACTCAGTAAGTGGTACCTTCTATTGCCTCAAAATCAAATGTGGGTTGAGGTTTGGTACACCAGATACCACTCTGACAGATTTTTTCCCCCACACAATTCAGACAGCCTGAAGAACACACATAAATGCAGTGGAAAGAATAAAAATAGAACATCTGGAGACAGATTCTAGTTCCAGCTCTGACTGCAACAGATCATGTGACTTGGCAAATCAATTACTTCTGTTCTCTCATCAGTAAAAGGGGGAAATTGTGCCACATGACCTCCAAAGCCTCTTCCCTTCCAACATTACATAAGTGCCTAGAACCTCACTGTTTAGTGTCCACCATACCCTAAAGCAGCATTTTCCAGACTTTCTTGATAAGAATCACTGAGGATGCTTTTAAACATACAGATTTCTAGGGCCTTCCCATAAAACAGAACTGTCCAAAACAGTAGCCACTAGGCATGTGTGATTATCAGCCTTTAAACATAACTAGTCGAAATTTCGGAGAAGGCAATGGCACCCCACTCCAGTACTCTTGCCTGGAAAATCCCATGGATGGAGGAGCCTGGAAGGCTGCAGTCCATGGGGTCGTTGAACGTCGGACACGACTGAGCGACTTCCCTTTCACTTTTCACTTTCATGCATTGGAGAAGGAAATGGCAACCCACTCCATTGTTCTTGCCTGGAGAATCCCAGGGACGGGGGAGCCTGGTGGGCTGTCGTCTATGGGGTCGCACAGAGTCGGACATGACTGAAGTGACTTAGCAGGAGCAGCAGCAGTCCAAATTTAGATGTCCCATAAGTATAAAATACACAAAGAAATTTAAAATTTAGTATGAAAAAAGATTATAAAACATTTCAATATTGTTTTATTGCTCACATGTTAAAATAATAGTATTCTGGATATGCAGGTAAAATATATTGTTTATACTTTAAATAATAAAATATATTATTAAAGTTAATAAAATATACTTGAGTAAAATAGAGGAAAACAACAGAATGAGAAAGACTAGAGAGCTCTTCAAGAAAATTATAGATACCAAGGGAACATTTCATGCAAGGATGGGCACAATAAAGGACAGAAATGGTATGGACCTAACAGATGCAGAAGATATTAAGAAGTGGCAAGAATACACAGAAGAACTATACAAAAAAGATCTTAATGACCCAGATAACCACAATGGTGTGATCACTCACCTAGAACGAGATATCTTGGAGTGTGAAGTCAAGTGGGCCTTAGAAAGCATCCCTACGAACAAAGCTAGTGGGGGTGATGGAATTGCAGCTGAGCTATTTCAAATCCTAAAAGATGATGCTGTGAAAGTGCTGCACTCAATATGCCAGCAAATTTGGGAAACTCAGCAGTGGCCACAGGACTGGAAAAGGTCAGTTTTCATTCCAATCTCAAAGAAAGGCAATGCCAAATAATTTTCAAACTACTGCACAATTGCACTCTTTTCCCATGCCGGCAAAGTAATGCTCAAAACTCTCCAAGCTCGGCTTCAACAGTATGTGAACCAAGAACTTCCATATGTTCAAGCTGGATTCAGAAAAGGCAGAGGAACCAGAGATCAAATTGCCAACATCCATTGGATCATAGAAAAGGCAAGGGAATTCCAGAAAAACATCTACTCCTGCTTCATTGACTATGCCAAATCCTTTGACTGTGTGGATCACAACAAACTGTGGAAAATTTAAGAGATGGGAATACCAGACTACCTGACCTGCTCCTGAGAAACCTGTATGCAGGTCAAAAAGCAACAGTTAGAACTGGACATGGAACAACAGACTTGTTCCAAATTGAGAAAGGAGTACATCAAGGCTGTATATTGTCACCCTGCTTCTTTAACTTATATGCAGTGCACATGATGTGAAATGCCAGGCTGGATGAAGCACAAGCTGGAATCAAGACTGCCAGGAGAAATATCAATAACTTGAGATATGCAGATGACACCACCCTTATGGCAGAAAGTGAAGAAGAACGAAAGAGCCTCTTGATGAAAGTGAAAGAGGAGAGTGAAAAAGCTGGCTTAAAAGTCAACATTCAAAAACTAAGATCATGGCATCTGGTCCCATCACCTCATGGCAAATAGATGGGGAAACAATGGAAATAGTGACAGAGATTATTTTCTTAGGCTCCAAAATCACTGTAGATGATGACGTATCTACCTAAAGAAACTAAAGACCTATATATAGAAAACTATAAAACACTGGTGAAAGAAATCAAAGAGGACACTAATAGATGAAGAAATATACCATGTTCATGGAGTGGAAGAATCAATATAGTGAAAATGAGTATACTACCCAAAGCAATTTATAGATTCAATGCAATCCCTATCAAGCTACCAACGGTATTCTTCACAGAGCTAGAACAAATAATTTCACAGTTTATATGGAAATACAAAAAACCTCGAATAGCCAAAGCAATCTTGAGAAAGAAAAATGGAACTGGAGGAATCAACCTGCCTGACTTCAGGCTCTACTACAAAGCTATAGTCATCAAGACAGTATGGTACTGGTACAAAGACAGAAATATAGATCAATGGAACAAAATAGAAAGCCCAGAGATAAATCCACACACATATGGACACCTTATCTTTGACAAAGGAGGCAAGAATATACAATGGATTAAAGACAATATCTTTAACAAGTGGTGCTTTGAAAACTGGCCAACCACTTGTAAAACAATGAAACTAGAACACTTTCTAACACCATACACAAAAATAAACTCAAAACGGATTAAAGATCTAAATGTAAGACCAGAAACTATAAAACTCCTAGAGGAGAACATAGGCAAAACACTCTCTGACATACATCACAGCAGGATCCTCTATGACCCACCTCCCAGAATATTGGAAATAAAAGCAAAAATAAACAAATGGGACCTAATTAAACTTAAAAGCTTCTGCACAACAAAGGAAACTATTAGCAAGGTGAAAAGACAGCCTTCAGAATGGGAGAAAATAATAGCAAATGAAGCACCTGACAAACAACTAATCTCAAAAATATACAAGCAACACCTACAGCTCAGTTCCAGAAAAATAAATGACCCAATCAAAAAATGGGCCAAAGAACTAAATAGACATTTCTCCAGGGAAGACATACAGATGGCTAACAAACACATGAAAAGATGCTCAACATCACTCATTATCAGAGAAATGCAAATCAAAACCACTATGAGGTACCATTTCACGCCAGTCAGAATAGCTGCGGTCCAAAAGTCTACAAGCAAAAAATGCTGGAGAGGGTGTGGAGAAAAGGGAACCCTCTTACACTGTTGGTGGGAATGCAAACTAGTACAGCCACTATGGAGAACAGTGTGGAGATCCCTTAAAAAACTGGAAATAGAACTGCCTTATGATCCAGCAATCCCACTGCTGGGCATACACACTGAGGAAACCAGAAGGGAAAGAGACACATGTACCCCAATGTTCATCACAGCACTGTTTATAATAGCCAGGACATGGAAGCAACCTAGATGCCCATCAGCAGATGAATGGATAAGAAAGCTGTGGTACATATACACAATGGAGTATTACTCAGCCATTAAAAAGAATACATTTGAATCAGTTCTAATGAGGTGGATGAAACTGGAGCCTATTATACACAGTGAAGTAAGCCAGAAAGAAAAACAGCAATACAGTATACTAACGCATATATAAGGAATTTAGAAAGATGGTAACAATAACCCTGTGTACGAGACAGCAAAAGAGACACTGATGTATAGAACAGTCTTTTCGACTCTGTGGGAGAGGGAGAGGGTGGGATCATTTGGGAGAATGGCATTGAAACATGTGTAATATCATATATGAAATGAGTCACCAGTCCAGGTTCGATGCACGATACTGGATGCTTGAGGCTGGTGCACTGGGACGACCCAGAGGGATGGTATGGGGAGGGAGGAGGGAGGAGGGTTCAAGATGGGGAACACATGTATACCTGTGGCGGATTCATTTTGATATATGGCAAAACCAATACAATATTGTAAAGTTAAAAAATAAAATAAAATTTAAAAAAAATAGTCAACATTCAAAAAACTAAGATCACGGCATCTGTTCCCATCACCTCATGGCAAATAGATGGAGAAACAATGGAAATAGTGACAGACATTATTTTCTTGGGCTCCAAAATCACTGTAGATGATGATGCAGCCATGAGATTAAAGATACTTGCTCCTTCGAAGAAAAGCTATAACCAACCTAGACAGCATATTAAAAAGAGACATTACCTTGCTGACAAAGGTCCATCTAGTCAAAGCTCTGGTTTATCCAGTAGTCATGTATGGATGTGAGAGTTGGACCAGAAAGAAAGCTGAGCGCCGAAGAATTGATGCTTTTGAACTATGGTGTTGGAAAAGATTCTGGAGAGTCCCTTGGATTGTAAGGAGATCAAACCAGTCAGTTCTAAAGGAAATCAGTCTTGAACATTCATTGGAAGGACTGATGCTGAAGCTGAAGCTCCAATACTGGTGACCATGAGGTTTTTGAGGACACAGCTCGGGAATTGCAGGATCTGGTCAGATAGGAAATGCTAGCTCTTAGTGGATCAGAGAAGGCTCTCTGATGGCTTTTGTCTCAACTCCCTAGATTTTTCCTTTTGTGGAATCTGTGGAAATGAACTGGAAGGATTGGCCCTGGTAACTGGAGGACAAAAATCATTTTTTCCTCACTCAACTCTCCACCACTCCTTTTGTTATCACATATAGTCACGTGGTGATGCTCAGAAGGGATATCGTGATTGCTGTTCATCCCTTTATGACTCACTGCTTCTACTGCGGTCAGGACTATACTCAGGAATGTGCATAGGCACATGAAAGATGGATGCTTCCCCTAGGAGTCCTAGCTTGGGAAACATTCTGAGAAAACTACTCTGGTCCAACCCAGGCGGCATCAGAGAAAAGGACAAATCAAACAAAGGTCTTGTTGGTATGGAACTCAATCAGTCTGGGATGCCATCAGGTCTACCGCTGGTGCATCTCCACCCCGCCTCAGTGGTAGAACCGGGAGGGATGAGTAAGATGCCTGCATCAGTAAGAGACGACTAAGTCCAACCAGGGAAGGAAAACTTTGGTGGAGAGTCTGTCTACACCCCCATCTAGAGCACGGAAGGACGCTTCTGGTGGAAAAAAGCCATGGCTGTGGATGCCGCTTTTTTTCTCTCTTCCAGATGGGAACTAGCAGTTCCAAAAACCACTCTTTTAAAATGTATTTTAAAAACTGGGACAAGTTTGATCCCCGGAGTTTAAAAAAGACACTCCTGATCTTCTTCTGTGATAATGAATGGCCATGGTATCCTTTAGAAGATGGGGAACACTGGCCTGTTAAAGGGTGTCTCAATTATGATACTGTTTTACAACTAGACCGGATCTGTAGAAAACAAGAGAAATGGGCAGAAGTGCCATATGTGTTGCTCTTGATCTCTCTGCGAGACATGCCAGCCTTATGTCCTAAGGGTACAGATTTGGGTGTGAAACCTTCAGCTGCCTCCTGTTCTCTTACTTTACCCCTGAACCTGAGGCTCCCAACTGAACAGGCTGGGAGTCAGGGCACCCTTCTAGGAGGGGTTGCCTCAGTCTCAGTAGAAATTCAAACAGTACCAATTGTGGTTGAGACTATCAAGAGGATCCAAAAAGTACATACAAGACTTTATGGGACTAACTTTACTCTATGAGCTTACTTGGAGAGATGTAATGCATGTCTTGGGACAGACGCTGACTTCGGACTTGAAAACTTGAGTTTGGGAGGAAGCTACTACTTTTGGAGATGAATGGCTTGAATGTGAGATAAGAGGAAAGAGGGAGCTCGAAATAGCCCTCCTCTCTACTGGGAGCCAAGCAGTTCCTATAACAGAGCCACTTTGCTGAATGTATTCTTGAAGCACCCAAGTGCGCACGTGCTAAGACTGGGCTAAGTTTACTGACAAAGAATAGGGACAGAAGGAAACTCCTGGTAAATTCCTAAATAATTATTGGAGGCTCTCTACAAGTTTACTGACGTTGAGCCTGAAAGTTCAGAGGGAGAAGTGATCTTAAAAGATTTCTCACTCAGTCGGCTCCAGATATCTGACGTAAGTTACAAAAAGGGGCGTTTGGACCAAATCAGTTTTTTAAAAAACTGTTGCAGCTGGCTCAGATGGCATATTATGGTAGAGAATATGAGGAGGAAAATAAAAGGCAAAAAAGAACCAGGCGAAAGACTGACGCCTCAACAATGGCTGTTAGACCTGCTCTGAAACAGCCTGAGAAAAATGCCCAGAGGGACCCAGGTGAAAAGGGATGGGCTTGTTATTACTGTGGAAAGGAGGGGCATCTCAAGTGGGATTGCCCTCAGGCATCTAAGCTGCCCCCTGCTCCAGGTCTGGTCTGCAAAGGACGATACTGGAGAAGAGACTGCCCTTCGAGGTGTAGGCCCCAGGGGTCAGGCTCTTAGGACAATCAGGACTGAAGGTGCCCAGGGGTCCCCACACAAACTCCCATCCTAATTACACCTGAGGAACCCCGTGTATTAATAACTGTGGAGGGCCAAACAGTTGATTTCTTTTGGACACTGGGGCAAATTTCTCTGTGCTCACTGAAGCCCCTGGTCCACTTTCCTCTGGATCTACTACCATAATCGGACTGTCTGGACCAGCCAAATGCTATTATGCCAGTCATCCTTTAAGCTACAACTGGGACTCTGTGCTGTTTTCTCGAGTTTCTAATCGTGCCAGAGTCTCCCTCACCGCTTCTGGGGAGGGATATATTGAGCAAGGTCCAGGCCTCTGCTCTTTCTCTCCCATTAATTGAACAAAATGTAAATCCTAAAGTGTGGGCTGATGGAAAAACTGTAGGACGAGCACACAATGCTGTTCCTATCTTTATCAAGCTCAAAGACCCTCACCCATTTTCACATCAAAAGCAGTATCCATTAAACTTGAGGTGTTAAGGAAGGGTTAAAACCCATCATTGAGAATTTAAAGGAGCAGGGGCTATTAATTCCCTGTAACAGTCCCGACAACACTCCTATTTTGGGGTGGAAAAAAGTCAAATGATAAATGGAGACTTGTTCAAGATACATGAATAATAAGTGTCTAATCCTTATACTTTATTGTCTGAAATTCCTAAATGAACCTAATATGACTAAGACAATTGAAAGGATTCTTGGGCATTACAGGCTATTGCCGCATTTGGATTCTGGGTTATGGGGATCTTGCCCAGCCTTTATATAAACTTATAACTGAGACTTAGTAGGCCCAAACCAACAAGTTGGTTTGGTCCCCAGAGACTCAAAAAGCTTTTGCTGCTGCTGCTGCTGCTAAGTCACTTCAGTTGTGTCCGACTCTGTGCGACCTCATAGATGGCAGCCCATCAGGCTCCCCTGTCCCTGGGATTCTCCAGGCAAGAACACTGGAGTGGGTTGCCATTTCCTTCTCCAGTGCATGAAAGTGAAAAGTGAAGCTTTTAAGGCTCTTCAAACTGCTCTCTTACAGGCTCCAACTTTGAGCTTGCCCACAGGATCAGAGTTGTTACTGAAAAAAAAAGGCTATGGCAACATTGTATAAGGGCAATTGTTACTATTTTGCTAATGCCTAAAGCTCATAAATTTACTAATGGGCAAAATTTTACTATACTGACTTCTCATGATGTAAGTGGGGTCTTAAACTCTAAAGTTCAGAGTGACAATGGCTCCGTCTTTAAAGCTGCTATAACTCAGGGGTGGCAAAAGCTCTAGGAATAGAATATCACACTGTTCCTGGAGACCCCAATCTTCAGAAAAAGTTGAAAAGGCTAATGACATTATTAAAAGACACCCGTGTGAGCTAACTCAGGAAACACAAGACAGTTGGTTTAAAGTTTTACTCGTAGCTTTAATGAGGGCTCAAACTGCCCCTAAGAAGAAGGGACTGTCTCTATGACAGTCTGTTTTTCTGCACAGATATCCTCATAGATCCTAAAGCCTTAGGACTATTTGACTCAGCTTTCAGCTTTTCAACCTCCTCATTGTCGTGGCCCAGGCGCAGGTTGGAAAAGAATTTCCAGACATGAGACAGAATGAAAGAATAAAGTTTATTAGAATGGGAGACGCTGTTAGAACAGCAGGCCAGCTCAAGGGAGAACCGAACAGGGGTCCTTAGTCCACTTTTATACCCAGGGTACAAGGCGTGGGATAGGGGTCTTGCAGGTCATTTGCTGATTGGATGAGGCATGTATGCTGGGTCGGGGAAGAGTAGGGCAAATACCTTCTCCCAATGGGGTAGAAGGAGAGACAGGTTATACTGTTCCATTAATAGTTACAACATGGGGGAGGGAAGGATAAGGATCTGGTTTTTCTGTTCCTGCATTCCAAGACCCTCCTTGGTTTTATCTGCTCTTTTGTCCTTGGGTCACCACACTCATCAATTGAAGGCTTCCCATCCAGTCCATAAGGTTGCAAAGAGTAGGACTCGACTTGGCAATTGAACAACAACAACAAGGGAATGGAGGCTTTTTCCTGGTGGCACTAGTGGTACAGAATCCGCTTGCAATACAGGAGACGCGACTTCCATCCCTGGGTCAGGAAGATCCCCTGGAGGAGGAAATGGCAACCCACTCCAGTATTCTTGCCTGGGAAATCCTGTGGACAGCAGAGGCTGGACTACAGTCCATGGGTTTGTAAGAGAGTCAGACAACACTTAGAAACTAAACAACCAGAGGAAGATCAGAAACACACCTCTGTGATGCAAATGGAAAGGAAATCCAAAAAAGATGGATAAATGTCTACAGTAACTGATTCACTTTGCTGTACAGCAGAAACTAAAACAACACTGTCAAGCAACTATACGCCAATAAAAATTAATTAAAAAAAAATAAAAAACAAACAAATGCTCCTCTGAGTAGGAGACCTGGGAGCAGAGACTGGATTGCAAGCGGGGAGGTACTGTGCAAAGAACCCAAGGTGAGCTTTGCAAAGAGGAATCAACAAATACCAACTCTAAGGTGGAAATAAACTTTGTAGGTTACAGCAATCACAAGAGGATCAGGAGACTACAGGGGCACAGAGCAGGCAGCAAGACGGGAAATGAATTAGAAAAGACACCAGGACAAGTAGAGCTCTAGTGGGATTTGTGTGTGTGTGTGTGAGATGGAAAATTGAATTATTCCTTGCATGGGATGGAAAGCCCTTGAACAGATAGAAACAGGGAGGTGACATCAGTTCATTTCCATTTCCCAAGAATCCTTAAGATCATTTTCTGTGTTGAGGTAGGGGCAAAATGGGTGAAGGAGCTCAAAAGGTACCAACTTTCAGGCTGACTGAATAAAGTTAATATTTTAAGGTAAGACGAGTAAGACAGAAATGTTTTTCCCTGCCCTCTAGTGTGCACTGTTCATCTGCACTATGCATTAACCTGACCTCCCCAACGACAGAAACACCTGCTCAACTAGAAAGATCAATTCTTCTTCTTCTAGTGCCAGCCATGGAAACTCCTTAGAAGATAACACGCCTCTCTCAATTCTGCATGGGATCACCAAGACTCGCCATGTACCCTGCATGTGCATAGAGCTTTGGTGAAACTGATGCACAACACCAATAGATCATTTCCCTTAAAGATACGGACTGGTACAGAACAGACCAGGTCACAGGACCTGAGGAGGTATGGAGCCATACCTACCAGAAGTTCTCACCTTAAATACTTGCTTAAGACCTTACTAGTCTCACTAGCTATACTGTTCATATCCTGCCTATTTGACGACATGATCGTTTCTTGCATTACCAGATGTGTGACTGAGCCTCTGATAAAAGCAACAATAACTAAGTGACTTGAAACCATTCACCCAATAGATAGCTCTCAAAGATCAATGATAGTAATAGCAGAACTCTAGCTATGGGAAGAAGCAACAAGAGGGAATCATTTCCTGACTGTAACAGACCAGCAAGACAGGCCATCCAGAGGCTGGGGGCTACTGTCAGGAGGGCCTAGTCCCCTAATAGCACATGCAGGGTCCTATCAAAGAAATCCTGGCCTGACCTGGGGATGAGCATTCCTAGTGTTGTGGGCCACATTGGTCACAAAACGCCTCTCAAACCTTGGTCAAAGTTAAGACCTAAAGGGAGGAGTTTGTAAAACAAAGATTGTTGCCCACTATCCAGTCCTACTGGAATCCAGTTGTGAGCCACTGCAGTCACTGACCTAAATTATACCCTAAAAGGAATTCAAGGTGAAGATCAGAGTGAGGAATTTTGTCCTCTGGGAAAACTGACAAAAGTGATGCCAGGTACCATTAGGCGTTTTTGGGTGAAAATTTTATGAACCCAGTTTCCTGCATCTTCCCATACTTGGAAAAGCACTAAAACCATTAACTCAGATGTCTGTTCCCGAATGAAGAGCAGTAACCTTCCAGCAAGATGTGTGCTTGACTGTACCCACCCAATTCTAAAGTCACAGACATACTGGCTTCCCCTCTCCTCCCCTCTTCAGAACTGTCCTCAGAGCTCTTCTAAAAGACTGTTTCCCTGGTTATCATCCTCAGGTTGGTTCAAGTGAAACTTTCCATTTATTTGTGAAGCTATTAATTTTTTCATCTTTATAAAATAAGTAAGTCATGTGTGTACTGTGCTAAGTCACTTCAGTCACGTCTATTTGCACCCCTATGTACTGGAGCCTGCCAGGCTCCTCTGTCCATGGGCTTCTCCAGGCAAGAATACTGGAGTGGGTTGCCATGTCCTCCTCCAGGGCATCCTCCCAACCCAGGGATCGAACCCAGCTCTCTTATGTCTCCTGCATTGACAGGTGGGTTCTTTACCACTAGCGCCACCTGGGAAGCTCCTAAGTAAGTCATGGGGATGTCATACACAGCATATTTGAAAGATGCTAAAAGTACATCTTAAAAGTTGTCATCACAAGGAAAAACTCATAATTATGTGTAGTGGTGGATGTTTTCTAGACCTATTGTGATCATTTCACAATAGCTACAAATATTGAATCATTATGTTGTGTATCTGAAATATAGTATGTCAATTACACCTCAATAAAAAAAGATCTGTTTCATTTCTTAAAGAAAAATAAACTTTGACAGTCTCTACAATAATATAAAAAAAGACAAGGGGAAGATTTCAGAGCCAGGGTACAATTAATTGGAGATAAGGGACTCTTGTTTCTCTAGCATCCTGGCCAATTTTGGACCAGCTTCTCTGGGTGAAGCTGGAGGATTTAGATTAGGGATATTGAAATATGCCTTCTGACCTTTCCTTTACAAAGCACCCTAAAAATTCTCAATCAAGCTAACTTTAAGGCACTCCATTGTCCTTTCCATACCTTTGGCTTTGTGAGAACCATCCCCCTAGTGGATGATTTAGAAAAACCATATACACAGATCATAAAAGTCAATGAATATTTGAGTGTTTTTGGTGTGCTAGACCCCAGGCTGCTGGAACGATTATTTTTAGTTACTATTTTTGGCCACATTGAACTGCTTGTGGGATCTTGGTTTCCCAACCAAGGATCAAACCTGGGCCCTCAGCTGTGAAAGCACAGAGTCCTACCCACTGGACAAAGGGATTGTCCCTGTTGGAAAGATTATCACTCGGGGCTACTTTTACTCTGGAGCAACATAAGTGTTTTCCATAAGCACGATACCAAATGGAATACAAATGGAGACAAAATGCAACAAATGAATTTAACCATATACCAAGTTGTTGATCTAACTTCACAGGGCATGACTTGAACAACACAGTAATATAGCCAGAAAAAAAGAACTGCCAAAAAACAAGCTTCAGTTGTTTTCAGTTATCAGTGCCACTACAGATGGTGACTGCAGCCATGAAATTAAAAGACCCTTACTCCTTGGAAGGAAAGTTATGACCAACCTAGATAGCATATTCAAAAGCAGAGACATTACTTTGCCAACAAAGGTCTGTCTAGTCAAGGCTATGGTTTTTCCTGTGGTCATGTATGGATGTGAGAGTTGGACTGTGAAGAAGGCTGAGCACCGAAGAATTGATGCTTTTGAACTGTGGTGTTGGAGAAGACTCTTGAGAGTCCCTTGGACTGCAAGGAGATCCAACCAGTCCATTCCAAAGGAGATCAGCCCTGGGATTTCTTTGGAAGGAATGATGCTAAAGCTGAAACTGCAGGACTTTGGCCACCTCATGCGAAGAGTTGACTCATTGGAAAAGACTCTGATGCTGGGAGGGATTGGGGGCAGGAGGAGAAGAGGACGACAGAGGATGAGATGGCTCGATGGCATCACTGACTCGATGGACGTGAGTCTCAGTGAACTCCGGGAGTTGGTGATGGACAGGGAGGCCTGGTGTGCTGCGATTCATGGGGTTGCAAAGAGTCGGACACGGTTGAGCGACTGATCTGATCTGATCTGATCTGATACACACTCACAGCCTGAAAAACTGAATATACAGTTATGTTGATGTCATTAGGAACAAAGATTTTAAACATGAAACAAAAGATACACAAGCATGAAATGAAAGGAAAAGAAGCCTGGTGGTACTGATTTTGAATTGGAAATAACAGTATAAACTCATGGCTATTTTCCTCTTAAAAATATATACATCCTAACTCTCTACTGGAAAGACATAGAAGCAAAGAGACACCCAATTGTAATTACTCTGAAAACAGGTAATGGGAAAAAAATTGACAATTTATCCTCCCTTTCCTACACAGACTGAATTACAAGTAAACCAGTAACTGATGGGGGAAAGTACTTTATAGAAAAGTTCTCACTAATAAAGAAGGAATCCTAGAGTTCTAATATCTCCATCTTGTAACCTTCAATGAGATGATGGATCTAGCCACTGGAGAACTTTATAAAGTAGTATCAAATTGACAACATCTACTCAACCAGCGGCCCACACTTCTGCCCCAGGAGAAGGTCAGATGTCTCCTCACCTGCAGAATGTTCTTGCTTCCATATCACACTGGAATCCCATCAAGCTTTCAGACTTCCTACCAGCTTACAGGATGGAATCTGTAAAAATCAAAAAAATGCAGTAAGTATTACAGAATAGATGGCCTAGTGTCTTTAGTAAGCAAATGGCAAGATAAATGAAAAAGAAAAAACGAAGATACAGGAATTGTCACATAAATGCAACCTGTGGATCCTGGCTGCATTTCATACAAAGCCAACTGGAAAAAAAAAATTATCAGATGACTTGGACAATTTCAATACTGATTGGATATTTGATGATATTAATTTGTTTAGGTATGCAAATGTTATTAAAACAATTTTTATAAAAAGTCCTTATCTTTTACAGATACACTGAAGTTTTTATGGCTGAGATGCTATGATGTCTGGAAGCAGCTTTAAAATAACTCAGTGCCAGTGGTGGCCATGCTGGGGGATGTGTACAAGGAAACAAGTTGGCACCTGAGCTGATGGTTGTTTAAGCTGGTGATGTCTGAATAGGTGTTCCTTGTACACTTCTCTGAACTCTTGTGGATGTTTGGAAATTCCTCATTACAGAAAGAGTAGTGTAGATGCCAGACATTAGGGATTACATGTTAAACAATTATCTCCAGTTGTTTTAAGGAAATCCACGTTTCATCTTTTGCTCTTTGCTACAGACACCACCCTTATGGCAGAAAGTGAAGAACTAAAGAGCCTCTTGATGGAAGTGAAAGAGGAGAGTGAAAAAGTTGGCTTAAAGCTCAACATTCAGAAAACGAAGATCATGGCATCCAGTCCCATCACTTCATGGCATATAGATGCGGAAACAATGGAAGCAGTGACACACTTTATTTTTTGGGTTCCAAAATGACTACAGATGGTTACTGCAGCCATGAGATTAAAAGATGCTTGCTCCTTGGAAGAAAAGCTATGACAAACCTAGACAACATATTAAAAAGCAGAAACATTACTTTGCCGACAAAGGTCCATATAGTCAAAGCTATGGTTTTTCCTGTAGTCATGTATGGATGTGAGAGCTGGACCATAAAGAAGGCTGAGTGCCAAAGAACTGATGCTTTTGAACTATGGTGTTGGAGAAGACTCTTGAGTGTCCCTTGGACTGCAAGGAGATCAAACCAGTCAGTGGTAAAGGATATCAACCCTAAATATGCATTGGAAGGACAGACAGTGAAGCTGAAACTCCAATACCTTGGCCACCTGATGCAAAGAGCTGACTTGTTAGGAAAGACCCTGATGCTGGGCAAGACTGAAGGCAGGAGAAGAAGGGGATGACACAGTATGAGATGGTTGGATGGCATCACCGTCTCAGTGGACGTGAGTTTGAGTAAGCTACAGGAGTTGGTGATGGACAGCGAAGCCAGGCGTGCTGCAGTCCATGGGGTCACAAAGGGTCAGACAGACTGAGTGACTGAACAACAACGACAATGCATTTCTATTATAAAGGGTGTTATGCAGGGCTGAGGGTCTGAAGTGGTTAGGAAAGGCTGAGGAAAAGCCTTTCAGATGTGATCTGCTAGCTGAGCTGCACTGGGTAACCAGCTGAGCTGAGGCAATCAGAGGCCATGCCCAAGGCAGTCCTAGGGCACATCACAGATGCTTTTGAGTAATGGAAATGAGATTGGCAGATCATCCTGGCCTTTTTAAATTCACTGAAGATTTAGACATTTGTCTTAAGAACAGTGAGAAGCCAAAGAAGGATTTTACCTTCAGCTTTGCATTTTGTACATATGGAAGATAGATGTATATACTCACGGCACGGCTCCAAGAGAAAGCCATTGAAAGTAGACCCATAGTGTTTTCTTGAAAGTGTGGGTTTCCTGAAACATGGTAAAATGTGTGAATAATGGAGGGCTGGAAGGACTGATGCTGAAGCTGAAACTCCAATACTTTGGTTACCTGATGGGAAGAACTGACTCATTGGAAAAGACCCTGATGCTGGGAAAGATTAAGGGCAGGAGGAGAAGGGGACGACAGAGGATGAGATGATTGGATGGCATCACTGACTCAATGGACGTGAGTTTGAGCAAGCTCCGGGAGTTGGTGATGGACAGGGAGGCCTGGCGTGCTGCAGTCACAAAGACTCAGACACGACTGAGTGACTGAACTGACTGATGATCATCTCTTTCTTATAGCCAATGTAGAAGTGTTAAAAAAAATTATAAACTCTTCCCTACTGAAATGTGGGTGTGCTCCAGTTGAAGAGAATTTTAGCATGAAATGCTGGGACCACCAGATCTGTAGTTCAACCATGGCGATGCCTTTTACTTATTCTGTGTGGCCTGACAAGAGTAGGGAAGCCTTTTCTTCCATCTGCGGTTGTATGAGTTGGTTTTCACTAAACCATGTATTGCATCATGTGGCATATTCTTTAAGTCTGGCCGTGTTTTCCCATCACGCAGACCATGGTTGATTAGTGTGGCCTTAATTTTGTTGTTGTTCAGTCGCCAAATCATGTCCAACTCTTTGCAACCCCATGGACTGCAGCACACCAGGTTTCCCTGTCCATCAGTATGTCCCGGAGTTTGCTCAGATTCATGTCCATTGAGTCGGTGAAGCCATACAATCATCTCATTCTCTGTTGCCCCTTTCTCCTCCTGCCCTGAATCTTTCCCAGCATTAGGGTCTTTTCCAACGACTCAGTTCTTTGCACCATGTGGTCAAAGTTTTGGAGCTTTGGCTTCAGCATCAGTCCTTCCAATGAATATTCAGAGTTGATTTCCTTTAGGATTGACTGGTTTGATCTTGCTGTCCAAGGGATTCTCAAAAGTCTTCTCCAGCGCCACAATTCAAAAGCATGAATTCTTTGGTGCTCCAGCTCTCACATCCATACATGATTACTGGAAAAACCATAGCTTTGACTAGATGGACCTTTGTTGGCAAAGTAAGGTCTCTGTTTTTTAGTATGGTGTCTAGGTTTGTCATCCCCTTGCTGTCTAGGTTGGCCACAGCATTGTCATGGCAAAGGGGCTTGCATAACTCAGTGACGCTATGAGCCATGCTGTGCAGGACCACGGAAGACAGACAGGTCACAGTGGACAGTTCTGACAAAACCTGGTCCACTGGAGGAGGGGATGGCAAACCACTCCAGTATTCTTGCTGTGAGAACACCATGACAGTATGACAAAAGTTATGACACTGGAAGACGAGCAGCCCAGGTCGGAAGGTGTCCAATATGCTACTGAGGAAGAGTGAAGGGAAATTACTAATAGCTCCAGAAAGGATGAAGACGCTAGGACAAAGCAGAAACAACACTCAGTTGTGGATATGTTTGGTGGTGAAGGTAAAATCCAGTGCTGTAAAGAACAATATTACATAGGAACCTGGAATGTTAGGTCCATGAGTCAAGGTAAATTGGACGTGGTCAAGCAAGAAATGGCAAGGTTGAACATCCACATCTTAGGAATCAGTGAACTAAAATGCACAGGAATGGGAAAATTTAATTCAGATGACCATTATATACACTATAGTCAAGAATCCTTTAGAAGAAATGGAGTAGCCCTCCTAGTCAACAGGAGCGTCTAAAATGCAGTACTTGGGTGCAATCTCAAAAACAACAGAGGGATCTTGGTTCGTTTCCAAGGCAAACCATTCAACATCACAGTAATCCAAGCCAATGCCTCAACTACAGATGCCAAAGAAACTGAAGTCGATTGGTTCTATGAAGACCTACAAAACATTCTATAGTTAACATCAAAAAAAAAAAAAAAATGTCCTTTTCATCATAGGGGACTGGAATGCAAAAGTAGGAAGTCAAACGATACCTGGAGTAACAGGCAAGTTTGGCCTTGAAGTACAAAATGAAGCAGGGCAAAGGCTAACGGAGTTTTGCCAAGAGAACACACTTGTCATAGCAAGCACCCTCTTCCAACAACATAAGAAATGACTCTATGCATGAACATCACCAGGTGGTCAATATTGAAACCAGATTGATTATATTCTTTGCAGCCAAACATGGAGAAGCTCTATACGGTCAGTGAAAACAAGACATGGAGCTGACTGTGGCTCAGATCAACAGCTCCTTATTGCAACATTCAGCCTTAAACTGAAGAAAGTAGGGAAAACCACTAGGCCGTTCAGGTACGAACTAAATCTAATCCCTTATGATTACACAGTGGAGGTGACAGAGATTCAAGAGATTAGATCTGCTAGACAGACTGCCTGAAGAACTATGGACAGAGGTTCGTATCACTGTACAGGAATCAGTGACCAAAACCATCTCAAAGCAAAAGAAATGCAAGAAGGCAAAGTGGTTGTCTGAGGAGGCCTTACACATAGCTGAGGAAAAAAGAGAAGCAAAAAGCAAGGGAGAAAGGGAAAGATATACTCAACTGAATGCAGATTTCCAGAGAACAGCAAGGAGAGATGAGAATACTTTCTTCACTGAATAGTGCAAAGAAATAGAGGAAAACAACAGAATGGGAATGACTAGAGATCTCTTCAAGAAAACTGGAGATATCAAGGGAACATTTCATGCAAAGATGGGCACAATAAAGCACAGAAATGGTAAGGACCTAACAGCAGCAGAAGAGACTAAGAGGTGGCAAGAATACAGAGGAGAATTAAATTAAAAAGGTCTTAATGAGCTGGATAACCATGATGCGTGTGGTCACTCACCTACAGCCAGACATCCTGCAGTGTGACGTCAAGTGGGCCTTATGAAGCATTACTACAAACAAAGCTGGTGGAGGTGATGGAATTCCAGTTGAGCTAGTTAGAATCCTAAAAGTTGATGCTGTGAAATTGCTGCACTCAACATGTCAGCAAATTTGGAAAACTCAGCAGTGGCCACAGGACTGGAAAAAGTCAGTTTTCATTCTAATCCCAAAGAAGAGCAATGCCAAAGAATGTTCAAACTACCATACAATAGTGCTCATTTCACATGGTAGTAAGGTTATGCTCAAGATCCTTCAAGCTAGGACTCAACAGTATGTGAACCGAGAACTTTCAGATGTTCAACGTTGGGTTTAGAAAAGGCAGAAGAACCAGAGATCAAATTGCCAACATTTGTTGGATCATAGAGAAAGCAAGGAAATTCCAGAAAAAATCTACTTTCTGTTTCACTGACTATGCTAACACCTTTGACTGTGTGGATCACAATAAACTATGGAAATTTCTTAAAGAGATGGGAATACCAGACCACCTTACCTGTCTCCTGAGAAACTTGGATGCAGGTCAAGAAGCAATAGTTAGAATCTTACATGGAACAACGGACTGGTTCCAAATTGGGAAAGAAGTACAACAAGGCTGTATACTGTTACCCTGCTTATTTAACTTCTATGCAGAATACATCATGTGAAATGCTGGGCTGGATGAATCACAAGCTGGAATCAAGACTAGGGGGAGAAATATCAACAATCTCAGATATGCAGATGATACCACTCTAACAGCAGAAAGTGAAGAGGAACTAAAGAGCCCCTTGATGAGGGTCAAAGAAGAGAGTGAAAAGTTGCCTTAAAACTCAACATTCAAGAAACTAAGATGATGGCATCCAGTCTTTTCACTTCATGGCAAATAGATGGGGAAAAGGTGAAGCTATGACAGATTTTATTTTCTTGGGCTCGAAAATCACTGCAGATGGTGACTGCAGCCATGAAATTAAAAGACACTTGTTCCTTTGGAGAAAAGGTATGACAAACATAGACAGTGTATTAAAAAGCAAATACATCACTTTACTGACAAAGGTCTATATGGTCAAAGCTATGGTTTTCCCAGTAGTAGTCATGTATGGATATGTGCGTTGGACCATAAAGAAGGCTGAAAGTGAAAGTGAAGTCGCTCAGTCGTGTCCGACTCTGCAGCCCCATGGACTGTAGCCCACCAGGCTCCTCTGTGCATGGGATTTTCCAGGCAAGAGTACTAGAGTGTGTTGCCATTTCCTTCTCCAGGGTATCTTCCCAACCCAGGGATTGAACGTGGGTCTCCAGCATTGCAGGCAGATGCTTTTACTATCTGAGCCACCAGGGAAACCCTAAAAGAGGGCTGAGAGCCAAATAATTGATGCTTTCAAATTGTGCTGTAGAAGACTTGAGAGTCCCTTGGACAGCAAAGAGATCAAACCAGTCAATCCTAAAGGAAACCCTGAATATTCATTGGAAGGACTGATGCTGAAGCTGAAGCTTCCAATACTTTGGTCACCTGATGTGAAGAACGGACTCGTTGGAAAAGACCTTGATGCTGGGAAAGATTGAAGGCAGGAGAAGGGGGTTGCAGAGGATGAGATGGTTAGTTAGCATCACCAACTCAATGGACATGCATCTGAGCCAACCTCAGGAGATAGCGAAGGACAGGGAAGCCTGGTGTGCTGCAGTCCACGGGGTCACAAAGAGCTTGACACAACTTAACCACTGAACAACAACAACACAGTTCGTCATAGCTTTAAATTACTGCCAGTCATTTGTGTGGCTGATTTCCAAATAGAAGCAGCCTTTGGAAACCTAAGAATAGGCTTGTGGACAGGCAGCATAGCATCTGGACCCTCAATCTGTCTGATTTCAAATCCTGCGATCTGGAGAGGTTGCCTAACCTCTGAGTGCCTGGGCTTTCTCATCATTAAAAGCAAGGGGAAGAAAACATTCATCTCTTGGGGCCCTTATGAAACTTATATAGATTCACATTTGTCAAGCACTTGGAAGAGTGCACAATCCATAACAAGCAGCATACTAGTATCTTTGAACCTCTGGGCACCTCATTGTCCTCATTAGTTGAGCAACTTCTAGAAATTTCTCTGCTAGGTACACTTTGAGAATGAATCAGTTGGGTACTCGGCAGGTTTTAGAGGTGACTGCTATCTTCACAGTCAATAGTTAACTATTGTTTGGGAGCTAGCAACAGGAGCTGCTACATAAACAGAGAGAACCTGTGTCAGTGTAGTGCTTAGCCAAAGATCATTAATTAAACAACCGGCCAAACAAAGACAGATGTCCAAGGACAGGTGGAATCGGGGTGCTCAGCGGCCTCCAACCTCATCCTGCAGCTCAGCTTCTTTCTGGTTAAGGTTCTCCACTCACAAAAACCCACCAGGCCTCAAATGGGACCTAATTAAACTTACAAGCTGTTGCACAGCAAAGGAAATCATAAACAAAATGAAAAGATGACATACAGAATGGGAGAAAATATTTACAAACGAAGTAACCGAGAATGGATTAATCTCCAAAATATACAAACAGCTCATGCAGTTCAAAATTAAAAAAAACAAACAACCCAATCAGAAAATGGGTGGAAGATCTACATAGACATTTCTCCAAAGAAGACATAGAGATGGCTAAAAGGTACATGAAAAGATGCCTGATATCACTAATAATGAGAGAAATGCAAATCAAAAACTACAATGAGGTAGTACCTCACACTTGGCAGAACGGGCATCATCAAAAAACCTACAAACAATAAATGCTGGAGAGGGTGTAGAGAAAAGGGAACCCTCTTACACTACTGGTGGGAATGTAAATTTGTACAGCCACTATGGAAAATAGTATGGAGGTGCCTTATACGGGCTTCCCAGGTAGCTCTAGTGGCAAAGAACCTGCCCGCCAATGCAGGAGACATAAGAGGCATGGATTTAATTCCTGGGTCAGGAAGATCCCCTGGAATAGGGCATGGCAACCCACTCCAGTATTCTTGCCTGGAGAATCCCATGGACAGAGGAGCCTGGTGGGTTACAGTCCATGGGGTTGCAAAGAGTCTGACACAGACTGAAGTGACCTGGTGCGCACACACACCGAGGTTCCTTAAAAAGCTAAAAATAGAGTGATCATATGATCCAGCAACCCTACTCCTGGGCACGTATCTGGAGAAAATCATAATTTGAAAAGATACATTTACTGCAATGTTCACTGCAGCACTATTTACAATAGCCAACACATGGAAGCAACCTAAATGGCCACCAATACAGGAATGGATAAAGAAGATGTGGTATATACATATACAATGGAATGTTACTCAGACATGAAAACAGAATGAAATAGTGCCGTTTGCATCAATGCGGATGGACCTGGAGATTGTCATAATGAATGAAGTCAGAGAAAGACAAATATCATGTTATTTTGCTTATATGTGGAATCAAAAAAATAGTACAAATGAACCTACAACAGAACAGAAATAGAGTCACAGCTAAAGAAAACAAACTTATGGTTACTAAAGGGGAAAGCAGCGGGGGGGAGGAGGGGGAAGATACAACGGGAGCCTGGGATTGACATATACACGAATATGTATCAAATAGATGACAAACAAGGACATACTTTATAGGACAGGGAACTGGATGTTCAATATTCTGTAATGACCTCTGTGGGAAAATAATCTGAAAAACAGTGGATCTATGTATGGGTTTGACTGAGTCACTTGGCTGTACAGAAGAAACTAGAAACATTGTAAAACAACTATACTCCAATAAAAAATTAATTTAAAAAAACCACCGGGCTTCACCAACTGTGTGCACAACTGGCTTCACCATCAATAAACCTTGCCAATCTTAAGCAACTTGCCAGCCTTTAAGACAGAGAAGGCAATGGCACCCCACTCCAGTACTCTTGCCTGGAAAATCCATGAACGGAGGAGCCTGGTAGGCTGCAGTCCATGGGGTCGCTAAGAGTCAAACATGACTGAGCGACTTCACTTTCACTTTTCACTTTCATGCATTGGAGAAGGAAATGGCAACCCACTCCAGTGTTCTTGCCTGGAGAATCCCAGGGACGGGGGAGCCTGGTGGGCTGCCGTCTATGGGGTAGCACAGAGTCAGACATGACTAAAGTGACTTAGCAGAAGTAGCAGCAGCCTTTAAGAAACCAAAAGTGGTATTTATCAAACACAAGGGGAGGCAGTTAGGGACTTTACCAAATAGCTATCATGGAATTCTTTCATAAAGCTTTTTTGCATCATTTTACAACTCGCATTTTTCTTATTACAAAAGAAAACATGTTCTGTATAGAAATTCTAGAAACTAAAGATAAATCAAAATTTAAAAGATAAAAATATTCTCCAACCATACAGGGCCACAAAAAGCACTGTTAATGTCAGTGTATGATCTGCCAGCTACATACTTTTGTCACACATTTACACATTTAAAAAATTTATATGAATGAAGTCAGAAGGTACCTATTAGTTTGTAACCCACTCTTATGGGTAAGTAACATTTTTAACAACCTGATTTTCAACTCCTAATATTCCACTGTAGCTGTAACTTATTCCACTGATTCCCTCATTGTTGCCCAATTAGATGGTTTTCTGTTTTACAATTATAAACAATGCTTGAGTGTATTTGTAACTATCACCTCATCCAAATTATTATTATTTTTTTATTAAATGTATTTTAATTGGAGGTTAATTACTTTACAATATTGTATTGGTTTTGCCATACATCAACATGAGGACCAAGTTTCTCGAGGTGAAGTTGCTGGGTCCAACAATATGCAAACATTTCAGGGATCTGATTCATAATCCTACTTTGCCCCTTAAGAAGCATTAGATTCGTTCTCAGAAATCCACTTGGGGCCAAAAAAGAACATTACATCTATTTTTAAAAAAGGTTTTTAGGAGAAGGAGATGGCAACCCACTCCAGTATTCTTGCCTGGAAAATTCCATGGACACAGGAGCCTGGCGGATGACAAACCATGAGGTTACACGACAGAACATGCACGTGTGACCAGGGTAGAGGGAGATGGGCTGGTAGCAATAAACAGGTAGAACTTTTTAAAAAGGATTTCTAGATATTTAAATACTTTTTTGACTCCAAGGGTGGTGGTAGAGGGGCTAAAACGTGGGAGGAAGACACAAGTGAATGGTGTTTCCCTGCCACCCAAACAGGCAACACGGCACGAGTGTGCACCCTAGCCCACATGGGCCCCACGTTGCTGCATCTGCCAGAAGACTATGCTCCTTGGCCCATCTTGAGCCTGCAAGTACATTCCTTAGTCTCTCCTCTCTTGCCTTTGCTCCTCTCTTTCCAGTGATTCTCAATGGGCGCTGCGCTGTCCTCTATGGCTCACAGTGGGCATCTCTGTGGGCGAGGGTTTGCTGTGACAAGGATGTGGGGGTACCCTTGAACTTCGACTGCTGACATCCTGTGTGATGGCAATGTTGTCTACTTCTCACATGACTTTCAAATGTTCCTCTGGACATTTATGTAGGTGGAATCCTGCATCTAAAACCTGCATGCAATATCTGGACTTAGATCCTATCACCATTCTACAGAAAAATAAAAAATAGCTTTTGAATGAACTTCACAGGAATACAAAAGTATCTAGTAAGTAAATTGAGGGCTGTGTTGATAACTTGCTTTTTTCCAGGTTTTTCATGAGTTGTTTACCACTGCAGAAAAGTCCTATCACCAGTGGCAATGCTACTAGTGGTATTCAAGCCACTGATTTAACACCCCACTTTGGTCTATGCCCGCAGGCACTGCAGTCACAGTGATTATGACCAAACATCCAACCACTTCGTCGTGACATACATATTAGTTTATAACACACTGTTTTGATTTCTTGCTTGTATTATAGTCTTTAAAAAATCTAAAAATTATGTGTGAAGTTAAGTATTATTACCTGTGAATTACACTTAAGGATTCTAAAGAGGATGCTTAAAAAACAGTTGTTTTAAAAAGCTGGCAATGGGTTGTGATAGGCTTGAGAGCAACTTGCTGGCGACCCCTAGTGGCGAACTCGAGCAAATGCTTCATAGCCAGCGGCTCTTTTAAAAGCTTTTGGCTCCAAAACGTGGTTAAGGAAATGATCACTTTCTCACCCCACCCCCGACCCGCCCAGACTCAAACAGGGCTGGTTCCTGTTAGTGAGCTGGTGCTTGAGCAGGGGGGATAGAGCAGAAAGTGGGGAGGCGGGGGAGGCAGTCAGAGGCAAGGGAAAGAATGGCAACCCCCAAATTTTCTAGGTATTTGTTCGTACCTAGAAAATTTCAGCATGTCACATCCCCTTATTTTTTCTGTCTCACCTGCTGGTCTCTCCCAGGTCTTTTACTCCATTAATGGCAGAGTCCCAATGTGTACTTTTGACTCTCACTTTTCTCAAACCAGTGGTCCTTTAATTCAATGCCCCAGCATCCCTCCTTGGACTTGGTGGTCCAGCCCTGAGGGTTTCACATCCGGGACTTCTGGGCGGGGCTGACTTGGCATCTCCCAAGTGATGCTGACGTGGCTTGATGGGGGAGAAGTTCAAACTCGACTTTAAATCTTTGCCTATGTGAGCTGTATTCACCAGTCTCACGTTATGAGACCACGATGCTCTGAGAAGTTTCCAAAGGGCCTGGATTTCAAGGACTTTGGCACTTTTCTAAAGGAAACAGAGCACAGTGCAGGACCACCTCACAGAAGGGTCCCTGTGAATCCTTCCCTGGAGGTGACTCCCTCCCCATGGGGAGGCAAGGTTTCCCAAATCTCAGTGTTTCCGCAAATGAGCCTCCGTGCCTTAAATAGAAGATTTCACTGGGAAAAGCTATTTGCTCCTTTTGGCAGCTTTGAGGCTCTGCTCCGAAAGAATAGTGTCTTTTGGCAGCCGAAGTAGGTGTCTTTTCACAGAGAAAAACTCGAGTCTCAAAGGGCCAGAGTACTTTGGTTTTCATCATTCTTCTTGGACTTGTTCCTTGTAATCATTTTGAAAATTAAATCCTCCTGTGCTTTCTGGAAAATGAATAAATAAGAGAAAATGAGGAAGAAAAAGAAAGTGGAGGGAAGAAAGAAAGGCAAGGAAAAAAGGGAGCTAGAAGGCAGGGGTTGGTCTAAGTTGGGAGGTCTGGCTGGTAAGGGGAGAAAACGGTGAATTTTTCTGGAGAGAAGAATACTGAAGGAGGGGCAAGTTAGAGGACTTGGAGAGAGCACAGGGCAACCAGACTTCCCTTCCCACCAGAGGACGGTATCACCATGATGTGCATGGCTCCCTAGGCAGCTGCCCTGCATCATGGATCTGCAGAGGCAGGTGCAGCGGCCCCTAGGCTGGCCCAGTGGCACCTCCCCCTGGCATCACACCCTCGGGTCCTTCTCCTGCACCCTGGCAGAAGCAGTGATGTCACTGCTAAGACAGGGTCATAAAAGCACTAGGCTTTTTTCCATCTGCTAGGTCACACTGGCTCTGGGAGCAGCCAGCTGCCCCCCTAGCAGCCTTGCAGGGAGGCCCACGGGGTACCCACAGTCCAGCCAGGGACCTGGGGATGGCTCCTCCCGGCCCAAATGACTGCAGCCTGGCCCACAATCTCACCAGAGACCCTGAGCCCCAATCCCCCAGCTCAGCTGCTTCTGCATTCCTGAGCCACAGGAGATACTAAAGGCGTGTTGTGTTGCGGCACCAAGTTTTGTACTGAAACAGACAGTTGTCTTCGACAGTGACTAGAGTTTGGGAACTGGGCACCCCACTGAGTGAGGAGAGTTCCCACTGATGTGTGCCCACCCTCCCCTTCAGCTGCTTGGCAAGCTTTGACTCACATCTCCACGGGGCATCTTTTTGGGTAAGGACCATGATTCCCATGGCCTAAGTTGCACATTTTTGAGTTCATTCCATAGTAGAGAAGTGCTTATCACACTGTTCATGTTGCAGAACAGGGAGAAAACAGTGCTCCTTACTCAGCTCATTGGAATCAACCTGCCAGGCAGCTGTCACACCAACCTGGGCCTCCACAGGAATTCCAGCCTCCAGCGAAGGCAAGCAGATCAGTCTACCTTGGCTTCCTCGTAGCTCATCTGTGGCACCCCATTGGGTGTTCTGTGCTGGATGATCTGCAGAGGGCTTTGCAAGGCTTTTTCATACCAGGTTCCTCATCTGGACCACAGAACACAGATGACAGCAGTGACTGTCTTTTCCCTTCTGCCAGAGAGAGTACAGAACTCCTATATTAGGCCTACAAGAGAGGTTAATTCACTACATACAATGGATGCTTGGGGATATCAGGGTTTAATCCTCACTGCAGCTGACAAAGGCTGGAGGATAATGAATTGCAAATCAGTCCTGACATTTTCCAAAAGAATGGTATCTTGACATTTTAGAGTTAGAGGTAGCTTTAGTAATGGCTGGTTCAGGCCTCTTGTTCACAAATGAAAAAAGGCTGAGCGAGGTTAAGGAATTTGTCTGAGCTAACACAGCTAGCTAGCTTGTTGTCTAGCAGAGACCAGAACTCAGAATTCCCAACTTTTAGCCTACATTCCCTTGTGTTAAGACTTTTAATAAAGAGTGAGTAAATAAATGCATGAAAAAAACCTTTCTGGTTTCCAGGATTTATACTGTCTGCAATTTACTTTCACAGAATCCATCGTAAAGGAAGTGGTATCAGCTCAGTTCCGTCGCTCAGTCGTGTCTGACTCTTTGCAACCCCATGAATCGCAGCATGCCAGGCTTCCCTGTCCATCACCAACTCCCGGAGTTGACTCAAACTCATGCCCATCCAGTCGGTGATGCAGTCCAGCCATCTCATCCTCTGGCGTCCCCTTCTCCTCCTGCCTCCAATCCCTCCCAGCATCAGGGTCTTTTCCAGTGAGTCAACTCTTCACATCAGGTGGCCAAAGTATTGGAGTTTCAGCTTCAGCATCAGTCCTTCCAATAAACACCCAGGACTGATCTCCTTTAGGATGGACTGGTTGGATCTCCTTGCAGTCCAAGGGACTCTCAAGAGTCTTCTCCAACACCACAGTTCAAAAGCATCAATTCTTCGGTGCTCATCTTTCTTCACAGTCCAATTCTCACATCCATATAGTAGCAAAGTTGCTCAGTCGTGTCCGACTCTTTGCTACCCCATGGACTGTAGCCTACCAGGCTTCTCAGTCCATGGAATTTTCCAGGCAAGAGTACTGGAGTGGGGTGCCATTGACTTCTCCAGGGGATCTTCCCAACCCAGGGATCAAACCCAGGTCTCCCACACTGCAGGCAGACGCTTTACTGTCTGAGCCAGCAGGGAAGCCTATATAGATGTGTATAAATTCACATTAGTCTTTTCTACCAGAGGGGCAGTCAGTCAACCTGTGATGCACCCTAATCAGGGAGCCATGCTGCAGGTTAGCTTGTTAACATCAGAAGAACCCTGATAGGGATTCCATATTGTAGAGGACTTGCAAATATCCCATCTCCATCTGCACCAGAGTTTATTACTTCACCTAACAAATATAAGGAAAACTTTTTCATTGGTGAAATGAGTGGTGTTCAAAACATGTGACTGGCTACAAAGATAATGAGGGACCCACTCTTGCATGAAGGATAAGCATCTGACAAGTCAGAGGGATAACAGCTCTGAAATAGCAGTCCATGTTCAGCTCTTACAGAGACTCTGTTATCTCTGCCTTGATTTAACACTTCAGGAAGAAGCTTGTCATGGTGCCTGAAGAGACAGAGCAGGCCCTTGGCTGCTTCTAGGCACAGGCGGTAGGGCAAGGTTTGTGCTTGCATGTGAATAAATGATGTTGACCGATTTCTGCCTGCAGCTTCTTTCACTGTCACATGATAGTGAAGCTGCAGACAAGGAAACTAAGTGTCCTATTTCAGTAGTGGAAAGCTGCCATGTTTATCCTAACAACCTGGCAATGCTGAAGGCCCATGTTTGTTCATCCAACAGGTATGCAGGGAGTGCCTGTGGTCTGTGGTACTGTGGTACAGAAAACAAACAGAATTCATTGCACATTGTAATGTGGCTTAGGTAAGTTTGCAAAAACTGATATCAAAAGCAACTGGTACATCTAATCAACAGGTATCCTAAGTTCTTTGGAAGGATTCAGGAGAGCAAAGGTTTCCAATCCTTACAGCTCTTTGGAACTGAAACAATTCTAGAAATTATACAGGAAAAAAATTCTCAGTTATGTGTGAAACTAAGATTTAAGGAGTAGGTATTTCAGCGGTTCTCAAAGGGTAGTCTCAGATAATTAGCATCAGCATAAACTGGTTTTTCCAGTAGTCATGTATGGATGTGAGAGTTGGACTGTGAAGAAAGCTGAGGCTGAAGAATTGATGCTTTTGAACTGTGGTGTTGGAGAAGACTCTTGAGAGTCCCTTGGACTGCAAGGAGATCCAACCAGTCCATTCTAAAGGAGATCAGTCCTGGGTGTTCTTTGGAAGGAATGATGCTAAAGCTGAAACTCCAGTACTTTGGCCACCTCATGCGAGTACTTTGGCCACCTCACGAAAAGAGTTGACTCATTGCAAAAGACTCTGATGCTGGGAGGGATTGGGGGCAGGAGGAGAAGGGGATGCCAGAGGATGAGATGGCTGGATGGCATCACCAACTAGATGGACGTGAGTTGGAGTGAACTCTGGGAGTTGGTGATGGACAGGGAGGCCTGGCGTGCTGCGATTCATGGGGTCGCAAAGAGTCGGACACGACTGAGCGACTGAACTGAACTGAACTGATAAACTGGAAAGATTGTTGGAAATGCAAATCCCCACGCCCCATCCCAAACCTCCTGAATAAGAAACTCTAGGGATGGGGACATGAAATTTTTGTTTTAAGAAATTCTCCAGGTTATTCAGATGTCTCAGTGTACTTTATAACAAAGAACAATTCCACTAGGTGGAACTCTCGCAAGAAAATGAAAACGTTTTTTCCTGCCACTGCTGGGTAATCCTGCAAGGTGCCACTTTACATAAGAAATTGAAAGCACATCTGTTATACAATTGCAGGAAAATTATACTGGGTGGCATCCTAACCTGAATAATAAGAAACTTGTTTTGCAATTATATGGTATTTCCACCCCCATGGTGATCTGGGCGCCACATGGTGGAATTATCATGTAAGTGCAGAACACATTTTTCAATCCTATTACAGGTTTTCCCACTATCTGAAAGCAAAGTTCCTGTAAAACATTTTGTAAACAGAAATGGGGTATAGAGAATCCCAGATTTCTAGAAGTTTCAATAATGCCACTTAACTGTAACAAAAGACCAACATCAATACAGTCAGTAATGGCTCTTTTTGTGTGTGTGAAAGCAAAAATGCTCTTCAGATTTATTTTGATTACTGAAAATTAGGTATTATTTTCAATAGCATCTCCTACTAATTAGGTGTTTCATAAAACACAATGGAGTAATAATAATTTTCAGAAAGTAGGCAATACCTGTAATAAGAAAAACAAGTTCTGCGGTTACACAGTAATTCCACTGGGGGGCACGCTACTGTGAGAAACATGAAAAATCTGATCTGCAATTGCAGGAAAAAAGTCGAGTGATATTCTAACCAGAAAAACAAGAAAAACATATCTGTGTACAATTACATGAAAATTCTACCTGGTGACAGTCTTACCTGATAAGTAAGAAAAATATTTGTTGCTTAGTCAGCAAGTCATGTTCAACTCTTTGCAATTATGTAACAAAAACAATTGGCGGCACTGTAACAAAGAAACAAAAACTACAGATAATCCATTCTGTAGTTACAAGAAAATTCCAAAAGATGGCACTCTAACATAAAAAATGGGGAAAAAAAAAAACAACCAAGGATGAACCACAATTACATAAATAGTCCACATGATGGCACTCTAACATAAGGAATGGAAAAATGGTGACCAGAAATTACATAAAAATTCCACATGATGGCACTCTAACATGGATGAACCGCAATTACATAAATAGTCCACATGATGGCACTCTAACATAAGAAATAGAAAACCTTGCAGTTGTACTTCCAGGACATTTTCAGTAGATGGTACTCCAACACAAGGAATTTTGGGGGAAAAAAAAAAAAAAGACGAAAAGGAAATACTGTGATAATCAACGTACAGGATTTATTTACTTAGTAAATGAAAGTGTAAATTAAACTTTAGTACATATTTTTTCAAGTGGTTTTGGCAGATCTTAATTATAGTGCTTAACTTTGGCATTTTAATTACTTGTTTGTATCTTCTTCCCACCATTAGCAGGTCCTCAAGGGCAGAGGACAACTATCTAACTTTTCTATCACTCCAGAATCTCCTACAGTAGCTGATGCATAATGGGAATTCAGTAAATGTGTATTAAATAGTGAAAAGAATGAATAAAACTGTGAGCGGCCAGTGAACAAGGAGGGAGGGAAAAAATGCTTCTGTATCCTGCAGTTAGACAGGTAGGGTGAAAAGTAGGAGAAAACGTGATTAAGACAGAAATAACAATGTTGTTCATTTTAATGCCTTCCAAAGATGAGACGTTTTAAGTTAGTGAATTGAAAGATAAGAAAATTCAGCAAAGATCACGTTAAAGGATAAAATGCAGTGAGAAAATTATTTTTAAATAGGCTTACAGCCTATTAAAATGGTTTTGATTTGTGTTTTCAATGGCCATCAAAACTGTTTCAGTCACTTAAATGCTCTGGATGTTGGTTTTTGAATTAAATGTTGGTGTTATTCACCTAGAGGAGCCTGGAAAAGCTGTTAGGTTCCAGGAGCCATGGGAGGAGGAGGCTAGGGCCTCCTGATGTGCAGATCAGACACAAGAGGCCAGGGTGGCCTCAGGAAGTGTGGCTATATTTGCCCCCTTGCCCATTTTCAGTTCCTGATGGACGGCTTCCTTCTCTCTGAGCTCCCCTCACCCCACCCAAACCTGCTCACCCAGCGGTCACCCACTGGACACCTCAGGACTTCCAGTGCCACAGCCCTAAAACTGTTTCCAACCCAGAAAGAATCTTCTGTCCCCTCTGACTTCTGACAGTCCTGAAAGTCACGTTCCTCAGGGCTCAGTCTCATGGCTGGCCTCTGCTTTGCCTTCTGGAAGGAATTCACATTTTGTCCCAAACTACGAACCCAACCCTGAAAGACATTTCTCGATTGGTGGAGTTTCAGGCATCAGTCACCAGACAGGGATTTTTCAGGAAGGAATAAGAGGATCTCCCCCGAGCCAGCCGTGCTTTGGCCTCTGCTCTGTGCTGCTCACACAGGCAGCAGCTCCTGGCGCCACTTGGCTCTGACTCCCAAGGAAGTTACAAAATGCCCTACTCCCTGGCTGTTAGCCTATTTAAAAATAAAAATGGGTTTACAAGGCCCTGGCATTCACACTCTCTGTCACAAGTCACTGCTTCATTCCCTGGAGCTTCAGTTTCAAGCAGCTCGAGCACGTTGCCAAGCCCCCAGCTCCTCACTCTGGCCTCTGTTTTTCCACAGCTGGCTCAGTACACTGGGACTGCCAGGCCCACATAGGCCAACAACACTTCTCCCGAATCTCCTTCCAAATGCAAGCACTTCACCTCCACCCCTCCAACCCAGCTGGCCTCACTTGGACTCCCGAGGAGACCAAACAGCAGATGCTTCTCTCGTCCTGCTCCAGGTCACTCTGGCACGTGCTCAAGAGGAGCTTTCCAAAGCAGAAACCAGACCTTGTCCCTCCCCTTCTCTTCCTGCACCTTCTGTCATGAAATACAACCCAAACTTCCTGCAAAGATCTTCAAAGGAGCCAGCTGCCCTAGCCTCTCTCCTCTCACCTTCTGTTTGCTCTGATCCAGCTGCTTCTCTTTCTGTTCCTCAAATACTCCGACTCATTCCCAGCTCAGGGCATTCACTGCAGGTGTGCTTTCACCAGGCTAGGCCCAGATCTCTGCGCAGATGCACCAGCTAAAGGCGTCCCTCACTTCCACACCATCCAGCCACTCTCTTCCACAGGGTCTAGTTCTTGTCCAAGATTTAGCTTGTTGGCCTAGATGTGCCCGTGTTTATCACTGGCACCCCTCATTAGAATGGAGAACTCACCTAGGGTCAGCATAAGGGGCTCCCCTCTGTATCCTCACAGCCTTGGAACACTGCTTGGCACAGAGTGGGTGCTCAATAATCATGTCTTGATGGAATCTTCACCACTCAGGCTAACTCGTAAGTATCGCAAACTCCTTGGGAAATTTTCTTGCCTTGTTCCATCTGTGTTCATACGCGAAATCACAGTTAATCACTGAACATTATCATGCTGAGGAAGTCTCTAATATAGAATATTTTGGGGGGGGGTTCTGTTTATCTCATGTTCTTCGTGCGGTGTCTGGACAGATGGGTAACAAACGTCCCATGAGGCTGGCAAGACTTCAACTTTTTAAAGCCTAAACTTAGAAACTGAACAGATGATGCCTTCAAACCTCTTATTTGCTGTTGTTTTAGAGGTCTGAGGAAGTGGCCCTTCTCCTAGCACAAATGTTCAGTTCAGTGGCTCAGTCGTGTCTGACTCTTTGCAACCCCGTGGACTGCAGCACACCAGGCCTCCCTGTCCATCAGCAACTCGCAGAGTTTACTCAAACTCATGTCCATTAAGTCGGTGATGCCATCCAACCATTGCATCCTCTGTCATCCCCTTCTCCTCCTGCCCTCAATCTTTCCCAGCATCAGGGTCTTTTCAAATGAGTCAGTTCTTTGCATCAGGTGGCCAAAGTACTGGAGTTTCAGCTTCAGCATCAGTCCTTCCAATGAATATTCAGGACTGATATCCTTCAGATGGACTGGTTGGATCTTCTTGCAGTCCAAGGGATTCTCAAGACTCTTCTCCAACACCACAGTTCAAAAGCATCAATTCTTCAGTGCTCAGCTTTCTTTATAGTCCAACTCTCACATCCATACATCCATACATAGCTTTGACTAGATGGACCTTCATTGGCAAAGTAATGTCTCTGCTTTTTAATATGTTGTCTAGGTTGGTCATAACTTTTCTTCCAAGGAGCAAGAATCTTTGATTTTCATGGCTGCAGCCATAATCTGCAGTGATTTTGGTGCCCCCCCTCCCAAAAAAGAAAAACAAAGTCTGACACTGTTTCCACTGTTTCCCCATTTATTTCCCATGAAGTGATGGGACCAGATGCCATGATCTTAGTTTTCTGAATGTTGAGCTTTAAGCCAACTTTTTCACTCTCCCCTTTCACTTTCATCAAGAGGCTCTTTAGTTCTTCACTTTCTGCCATAAGGGTGGTGTCATCTGCATATCTGAGATTATTGATATTTCTCCCAGCAATCTTGATTCCAGCTTGTGCTTATCCAGCCAAGCATTTCTCATGATGTACTCTGCATATAAGTTAAATAAGCAGGGTGACAATATATTATTTGGAACCAGTCTGTTTTTTCATGTCCATTTCTAGCTATTGCTTCCTGATCTGCATACAGATTTCTCAAAAGGCAGGTCAGGTGGTCTGGTATTTCCATCTCTTTAAGAATTTTCCATAGTTTATTGTGATCCACACAGTCAAAAGCTTTGACATAATCAATAAAGCAGAAGTAGATGTTTTTCTGGAACTCTTTCTTTTTTGATGATCCAGTGGATGTTGGCAATTTGATCTCTGGTTCCTCTGCCATTTCTAAAACCAGCTTCTACGTCTGGAAGTTCTCAGTTCACATACTGTTGAAGCCTGGCTTGGAGAATTTTGAGCAATACTCCACTAGTGTGTGAGATGAGTGCAATTGTGTGGTAGTTTGAGCATTCTTTGGCATTGCCTTTCTTTGGGATTGGAATGAAAACTGACCTTTTCCAGACCTGTAGCCACTGCTGAGTTTTCCAAATTTGCTGGCATATTGAGTGCAGCACTTTCACAGCATCATCTTTTAGGATTTGAAATAGCTCAACTTTAAGTTAAATGTTGATATGACACTGTTTATTTCAAAATGAAAAAAAAAAAAACTCATGTAAATCTGAAACAACTTCTGAATCATCTTATTTGACTTTGTGGTCATTAACTCTTTCACAATATGAAATTCTGTTAGGCCAGTGGTTGTGAACCAGGAATGATTTTGCTCCCAGGAGACACTTGGCAATGTCTAGAGATGCTTTTGTTTGCTACAACTGGAGGTGGGGTATTGCTGGCATCCACAGATGCTGTGAAATATCCTCAAGTGCCCAGGACAGTCCCCATGAAAAAATTTTGTTATATGGATATACCATTATTTATTCACTTCCCTATGATAGGTCACTTACATCTCCTAATTTTATCTATTATTTTCAATACTTTGACAAGAGATGAACATTTTGGTGTCTAAGTTTGTGTACAACTACAATAATTTTCATAAAATGTATTCTTAGAACTTGGACAGCTACATCAAAACTTGTATTTCAAAGCTTTACTGTCTACTTTAAAAACTGGTAACCAGATGGTGAGCTCTTTGTGTTTGGATAAATATTTTATGCTCCTTGGTATTGCCCAGTACACCTGGCTGTCTTAGATAGGGCTCCCTCAGAAGTTGATCTGAGAATAAAATTCAAGTGCGAGTCATTTATTTGGAAGGAGCAGCAGTCAGGAAATGAGGAAGTGAGACAGAAGAAGAGAAACAGAGAAGCCAGTGCAAGAACAGGCTCCCTCTGTGGGCAACTGGGGTTTCATATCCCCGAGAATCTCTAGGGGAATGTATGAGGTACACCTCAGAGTTGTCCCATCTTAGGGAGAGGAAGCTGGGGTATTGACCCTCCTACTCCCATTCATTCATCATGGCCCAGGGCTGCTCCAGGGCAACTCTGTGCCACTCTGGCCTTCCTTGCACACAGGTTGGATGTACGTCCATGGCAGGAGTGGGCAAGGGGAACAACGGGATGGTGAGTGCAAAAGGTATTACTGTTAATGGTGTCAGTCACACTGGCCCCATAGGAGAAAACACAGTCGATGCCCACACAGTATTTTTCAGATAATGTCACTATCTAGTGATTTAACTGTGATTCCATGCATGCACATAGATGATTTAGTTTAGTGATTAACTGTGATTCCATGTATGCACATAGACACAACAACACAAGAAAATTCCCCAAGGAGTTTGTGACGGTTATGATTTTAGCCTGAGCAGGGAAGAGTCATACCATTTTAGAATAGGAAGTGAGCTCCCAAAAGACCCCAGTCAAGCTTTGTAGTTCACAGATGAAAGAGGTCCTGAGAACTGAAATGGCTTGTCAAAGCAAGGCTTCCGTTTCTCATCCAGTCACGGACTCCATGTGCCTATGTGTGGGGTGATGGGTCTGATCATTCCAATCATTGACAAGTAACTAAGCATTCAGCTCTGGATGTTGGGATGAATTTTCTGTCCCTCAAGCATTCCAAGCTCCTTTCTGTCTCAGAGGGACAGAACTTGAACTATAAACTTGCTGTTTCCTGTGGCATAGAATGGTTTACCCTAGATATTTACACAGATACCTTCTTCGCTCTTGATTCCAATGGCACTTCCTCATCCAAGCCACGCTGGCCTATGGTTATCAAATGGTTAAAGCCCGTGAAAGGCCCAAGACACAGAGACTGGACAGCAAACACAAATCAATGGTTGTAAAATGTATAGGAGATCAGCAGGTTGTTCAGGCAGAAGGAAATGAAGAAGAGAGGTTCTTCAAAGGTAGGTCAGGGACCCACCTGATTTGTTTGGGTTTGTTGCAGTGCTGAGCATCTTGTTACCACTCTCTGCTTTCTCCAAGCTTCCCCATCCTGTGGCCCAAGAGGTTGATCTGCATGAGTTACATCCATAGACCCCCTTGCTCTCTGACTTCCTGTTGGGTCCAATCAATGGGCAATACCAGTAAGGGATGGGAGCTGAGTGGGTCAGTGTAAGTACTCCCTGTGGAATTCTGTAGTGCTTTCCCAGTCTTTTTTTTTCTTTTGGCCATACCATGTGGCAAGCAGGATTTTAGTTCCCTGACCAGGGATTGGACCTGTGCCCCTTGCAGTGGAGGCACAGACTCTTAAACACTGGACTGCCAGGGAAGTCCCCAATCCTTTATGACTAAACCCTTTATTAAACATGTCTCAACTTACCCCATTTGCAAGTTGTTTTCTACCAGGATCCTGACTGATACAATAATTTAACATATTTAGGACTCAGACATTTAACCCAACCAAAAAATGGGCCAAAGAACTAAACAGACATTTCTCCAAAGAAGACATACAGATGGCTAACAAACACATGAAAAGATGCTCAACATCACTCATTATCAGAGAAATGCAAATCAAAACCACAGTGAGGTACCATCTCACGCCAGTCAGAATGGCTGTTATCCAAAAATCTACAAACAGTAAATGCTGGAGAGGGTGTGGAGAAAAGGGAACCATCTTACACTATTGGTGGGGATGCAAACTAATACAGCCACTATGGAGGACAGAGTGGAGATTTCTTAAAAAACTGCACATGGAACTGCCATATGACCCAGAAATCCCACTGTTGGGCATACACACGAGGAAACCAGAATTGAAAGAGACACATGTACCCCAATGTTCATTCCAGCACCATTTACAATAGCTAGGACATGGAAGCAACCTAGATGTCCATCGGCAGAAGAATGGATCAGGAAGTTGTGGTACATATACACAATGGAATATTACTCAGCTATAAAAAGAACACATTTGAGTCAGTTCTAATGAGGTGGATGAAACTACAGCCTTTTCTACAGAAAGAGAAACACCAATACAGTTTATTAATGCATATATATGGAATTTAGAAAGACAGTAACAAAGACAGCAAAAGAGACACAGATGTAAAGCACAGACTTTTGGACTATGTGGGAGAAGGTGAAGGTGGGACGATATGAGAGAATAGCATTGAAACATGTATATTACCATATGTAAAACAGATGACCAGTGCAAGTTTGATGTATGAAGTAGGACACTCAAAGCTGGTCTTCTGGGACAACCCAGAGGGATGGGGTGGGGATGGAGGTGGGAGGGGAGTTCAGGATGGTGAGACACACACACATCCATGGCTGATTCATGTCAATGTACGGCGGAAGCCACCACAGTATTGTGAAGTAATTAGCTTCAAGTTAAAAAAATTTTTTTTTAAAGATTCAGACATTTAACTGAACACCTGTTTATTTCACTCTTTTCCATAGTCATCTGAAATGACGTTATGCAAAGACTCCCATCTGGTTCTTTTTTTCTTTTCTTGAAGGTCGTGTTTTCTCTACCCTTTTTCATCTTTATGACCTTTAAAACACTCTGCCTAGGTTGATTTGTTCAGTGTAGCCCCTGCCTCCAGAGGAGTCTGGTATTGAGATTTTCTATCAGAACACCTTCCTGCCCTCTGCTTTATAGGCTACAGAAAATGCACTTTCTGAATGCCAGGAAGGTGGGCTTGAGAGACTGTTAATCTTCAGAGAAATTGCGGTTGTGAAATGTCAGTAGTTCTTACTTTTAAAAATCTAGCAAAGACTTTTTGGTGAGACTTTGTAACTCTCCAAGAAGAAGGAAATGGCAACCCGCATTCTTTCTCCAATATTCTTGCCTAGAGAATCCCGTGGACAGAGGAGCCTGGTGGGCTGCTGTCCATAGGGTCGCAGAGTCGGACACGACTGAAGTGATTTAGCATGCATGCAAGCATGTAACTCTCCAAGGATGTTAGAGATAGGGAAAGGGTTCTGTATGGAAGGTTGACATTTTCTCCTTCTATCCCTTCTCCCTTAGTCCTATCATCCATGCCCAAGAAGAGTAGTTTTTGATAGAACATGGTATTTCAATTCATACAAAGCAGGCTTCTGGAGATGGTCAATATTAGAAAAGTCAAAGGCTGATATGGCCTATGGGATAGAGTTTCTGGACTCTATCCAGATGGCTCTGGCACCCCTGAGGTGTAGAGTTCATAACTGCCGCTCCAGGATTATGTGCTCTTAATTTAACACTGTAGCTCAGGAAATTATTTTATTCATAACAAACATTATTGTCTTTACATTGAAGCTCAGGAAATTATTTTATTAATACAAGAAACATTATTGATCACTGGAGACAGTGAGACACTGGAGACAGAAGAGTAAACATGGCACATGCCCTGCCTTTGACAAGCTGCTCACAGTTCAGCGGGGAGACAAGCTTAAATAATAACTACCCAGAGGCACAAGGAAACCCAGCCGAGGGAGGGAATCCTGCCTGAGGCCCTTGGCGGAAGGCTTGCTGAGGAAGTGATAATTGTAGCAGGGGTAGAGAGAGTCAGGTAGAGAGCAGAGAAAAGACAGTTGCAGGAAGAAGGACCAGCATTTGCAAAGGCACATTGATGACTAACGCAGCCCAGAGTGTTCAAAGATGAACCCTCGGTAGCTACAGAGAGGGGTCGTAGGTAGGACCACGGGTAGAGTAGGATAACCCAAGAAATTATGAAAAATGTGTTTTTAAACATCCACATGAGAAGCCTTTTGGGGAAGGGACAGGCATTTCTTTTAATATCAAATTTTATTACACTGAAGTAGAGCCTTTTTCCCATGGGTATTTGCATTTTAAATATAAAATAGAATTTAGCTACAGTAATCCAAATAGTATGGTACTGGCACAAAAACAGAAATACAGATCAATGGAACAGGATAGAAAGCCAAGAGATAAACCCATGCACCTATGGTCATTTAATCTATGACATCCTGGAATGTGAAGTCAAGTGGGCCTTAGGAAGCATCACTACGAACAAAGCTAGTGGAGGTGATGGAATTCCAGTTGAGCTCTTTCAAATCCTGAAAGATGATGCTGTGAAAGTGCTGCACTCAATATGCGAGCAAATTTGGAAAACTCAGCAGTGGCCACAGGACTGGAAAAGGTCAGTTTTCATTCCAATCCCAAAGAAAGGCAATGCCAAAGAATGCTCAAACTACTGCACAATTGCACTCATCTCACATGCTAGTAAAGCAATGCTGAAAATTCTCCAAGCCAGGCTTCAGCAATACGTGAACCGTGAACTTCCTGATGTTCAAGCTGGTTTTAGAAAAGGCAGAGGAACCAGAGATCAAATTGCTAACATCCGCTAGATCATGGAAAAAGCAGGAGAGGTCCAGAAAAATACATATTTCTGCTTTATTGACTATGCCAAAACCTTTGACTGTGTGGATCACAATAAACTGTGGAAAATTCTGAAAGAGATGGGAATATCAGACCACCTGATCTGCCTCTTGAGAAATCTGTATGCAGGTCAGGAAGCAACAGTTAGAACTGGACATGGAACAACAGACTGGTTCCAAATAGGAAAAGGAGTACGTCAAGGCCGTATATTGTCACCCTGCTTATTTAACTTATATGCAGAGTACATCATGAGAAATGCTGGATTGGAAGAAGCACAAGCTGGAACCAAGATTGCGGGGAGAAATATCAATAACCTCAGATATGCAGATGACACCACCCTTATGGCAGAAAGTGAAGAGGAACTAAAAAGCCTCTTGATGAAAGTGAAAGTGGAGAGTGAAAAAGTTGGCTTAAAGCTCAACATTCAGAAAATGAAGATCACAGCATCAGGGCCCATCACTTTATGGGAAATAGATGGGGAAACAGTGTCAGACTTTATTTTTCTGGGCTCCAAAATCACTGCAGATGGTGACTGTATCCATGAAATTAAAAGACGCTTGCTCCTTGGAAGGAAAGTTATGACCAACCTAGATAGTATATTCAAAAGCAGAGACATTACTTTGCCAACAAAGGTCCGTCTAGTCAACGCTATGGTTTTTCCTGTGGTCGTGTATGGATGTGAGAGTTGGACTGTGAAGAAAGCTGAGTGCTGAAAAATTGATGCTTTTGAGCTGTGGTGTTGGAGAAGACTCTTGAGAGTCCCTTGGACTGCAAGGAGATCCAACCAGTCCATTCTGAAGGAGATCAGCCCTGGGATTTCTTTGGAGGGAATGATGCTGAAGCTGAAACTCCAGTACTTTGGCCACCTCATGGGAAGAGCTGACTCACTGGAAAAGACTCTGATGCTGGGAGGGATTGGGGGCAGGAGAAGAAGGGGACAACAGAGGATGAGATGGCCGGATGGCATCACTGACTCGATGGAGCTGAGTCTGAGTGAACTCTGGGAGTTTGTGAAGGACAGGGAGGCCTGGCGTGGTACAATTCATGGAGTTGCAAAGAGTTGGACACAACTGAGCGAATGAACTAAACTGAACTGAATCTATGACAAAGGAGGCAAAATATACAATGGAGAAAAGACAGTCTCATCACCAACAGGTGCTGGGAAAACTGGACAGATACATGTAAAAGAATGGAATTAGAACATTCTCTAACACTACACACAAAAATGAAATAAAAATGGATTAAAGACTTAGATGTAAGACCAAATACTATAAAACTCTTAGAGGAAAACACAAGCAGGACACACTTTGACATAAATCGCAGCAATTGTTTTTTTGATCCATCTTCTAGAGTAATGGAAATAAAAACAAAAAATAAACACATAGGGGACTTCCCTGGTTGTCCAGTGGCTAAGACTGTGCTCCCAATGCACGGGGCTGGATGTGATCCCTGGTAGGGGAACTAGATCTAACATGCCACAGCTAAGAGTTTGCATGCCACAACTAAAGATCCCACATCTCACAACTACATGTCCTGCATGCTGCAACGAAGATCCTGTGTGCCACAACTAAGACCCCGTGCAGTCAAATAAATAAATAATAAGTAAAATAAATAAATAAATAAAAATCCCAAATGGGACCCAATTAAACTTGAAAACTTTTGCACGGCAAAAGAAGCTATAACTAAAACAAAAAGAGAAGCTATATAACAGGAGGAAATATTTGCAAATGATATGACTGCAAGGGATTAATCTCCAAAATATACAAACAGCTCAATATCAAACAAACAAGCAACCTAACTAAAAAATGGACAGGGCTTCCCTAGCGGCTCAGTGGTAAAGAATCTGCCTGCCACTGTAGGAGGTGCAGGCTTGATCCCTGATCCGGGAAAGTTCTAAGTGCCGAGGAGCAACTAAGCCCATGGGCTGCAACTACTGATCCTGTGCCCTAGAGCCCAGGAATCAACACTGCTGCTGCTGCTAAGTCGCTTGAGTTGCATCCGACTCTGTGTGACCCCATAGACGGCAGCCCACCAGGCTCCCCTGTCCCTGGGATTCTCCAGGCAAGAACACTGGAGTGGGCTGCCATTTCCTTCTCCAAGGCATGAAAGTGAAAAGTGAAAGTGAAGTCGCTCAATTGTGTCCGACTCTTCACAACCCCATGGACTGCAGCCTAGCAGGCTCCTCCATCCATGGGATTTTCCAGGCAAGAGTACTGGAGTGGGTTGCCATGGAACCAACACTACTGAGGCACAGATGCCCTAGAGCCCATGCTCTGCAACAAGACAAGACACCACAATAAGAAATAACACCACAATAAGAAGACACACACAGTAAGAAACCTGTGCACTGCAACTAGAGAGTAGCCCCCACTCACTGCAACTAGAGAAAGCCCACACAGCAATGAAAAGCCAGCACAGCCAAAAATAAATAAATAAAATTATTTCTTTAAAAAAATGGACAGAAGATCTAAATAGACATTTCTCCAAAGAAGACATACAGGCATATGAAAAGATGCTCACTAATTATTAGAGAAATGCAAACCAAAATTACAATGTGGTATCACCTCACACTAGTCAGAATGGCCATCAACAAAAAGTCTATAGATAAATGCCGCAGAGGGTGTGGAAAAAGGAACCCTCCTACACTGTTGGTAAGAATGTAAATTCATACAGACACTATGGAGAACAGTTTGGAGGTTCCTTTAAAAACTAAAAATAGAGTTACCATATTATCCAGCAACTCCACTCCTGGGCATATATCCAGAGAAAACCATAATTCAAAAAGATACATGCACCCCAATGTTCACTGCAGCACTGTTTACAATCGCCAAGACATGCAAACAACCTAAATGTCCATCAACAGATGACTGGGTTAAGAAAATATGGTGGAATATATATATATTCCATTATATATATATAATGGAATATTACTCAGACATTAAAAAGAATGAAAGAATGCCATTTGCAGCAACACAGATGGACCTAGAGATTATCATACAAAGTGAAGTAAGCCAAAGACAAATATCATATGATATCACTTATATGTCGAATCTAAAATAATGATACAAATGAACTTATTTACAGAACAGATATAGACTCATAGACTTAGAAAACAAACTTATGGTTCTCATAAGAGGAAAAAGGTAGAGAGGGATAAATTAGGAGTTTGGGATGAAAATATACACACTACAGTATATAAAATAGATAGACAACAAGGACCTACTGTATAGCACGTGGAACTCTGCTCAGTGTTATGTAGTAGCCTGAATGGGAGGGGAGTTTGGGGAGAATGGTACATGTATATGTATGGATGAATCTCTTTGTTGTTCACCTGAAACTGTCACAACATTGTTAATTAGGCTGCACCCCAATACAAAAAAAAATTTTTTTTAAGTATTTCTTTCTCTTTTGTTGCCTTGTTCTCTTTCCATTTCTTGCCCCTTTTAGTCTTCACTTACCTAGAGATGTGAACTCAAGAGGTGTTTGTACAACCTACATCTTTAGTGACTTTAACAACTATTTTCACAGTACAGAGGTGCCTCAAAAAACGAGAGTTGCCATATGATTCAGCAATCCCACTCCTGGGCATATATCTAGAAAGAACTATAATTCAAAAAGATTTATGCACTCATATGTTCGTAGCAGCATTATTTACAATTAAAAAGCAGAGATACTACTTTGCTGACAAAGGTCCATTTAGTCAAAGCTATGGTTTTTCCAGTAGTCATGTGTGGATGTGAGAGTTGGACCATAAATAAAGCTGAGCACCAAAGAATTGATGCTTTTGAACTGTGGTGTTGGAGAAGACTCTTGAGAGTCCCTTGGACAGCAAGGAGATCCAACCAGTCTATCCTAAAGAAAATCAGTCCTGAATATTCATTGGAAGGACTGATGCTGAAGCTGAAACTCCAATACTTTGGCCACCTGATGCAAAGAACTGACTCATTGGAAAAGACCCTGATGCTGGGAAAGATTGAAGGCTTGAGGAGAAGGGCACAACAGAGAATGAGATGGTTGGATGGCACCACCACCCTGATGTACATGACTCTGAGCAAGTTCCAGGAGTTGGTGATGAACAGGGACCCTGGCGTGCTGCAGTCCATGGGGTCACAAAAAGTTGGACACAACTCAGCGACTGAACTGAACTGAACACGGCATGGTTCATCGTTTCATTGAGTTAGACAAGGCTGTGGTCCATGTGATCAGTTTGACGAGTTTTCTGTAACACTGGTTTTCATTCTGCCTGCCCTCGGACAGATAAGAATAAGAAGCTTATGGAAGCTTCCTGTTGGGAGAGACTGACTGGGGGGGAAACTGGGTCTTGTTCTGATGGGCGGGACCATGCCCAGTAAAGGTTTAATCCAATTTTCTGTTGATGGGCGGGGCTGTTTCCCTCCCTGTTGTTTGACCTGAGACCCAACTAAGGTGGAGGTAATGAAGATAATGGCCACCTCCTTCCAAAGGTCCCAGGCAGGCACTGCTGCACTCAGTGCCCCCGACCCTGCAGCAGTATACTGCTGACCAACGCCTCTGCCAGGGACTCCTAGAGACACCCACGGGCAAGCCTGGGTCAGTCCCCTGTGGGGTCCCTGCTCCTTTCTCCCAGGTCCTGGTGTGCACAAGATTTTGTTTGTGCCCTCCAAGAGTCTGGTTCCCCAGTCCCGTGTAAGTTCTGTAATCAAATCCCACTGGCCTCCAGAGTCAAATTCCTTGGGGGTTCTCAGTTCCCTTGCCAGATCCCCAGGTTGGTAAATCTGTTGTGGGTCCTAGAACCTTCTTAACAGTGTGAGAATTTCTTTGGTATGATTATTCTGCACTTTGTGGTTCATCTGCTTGGGGGCTCTATGGTTGGGGTTAATGGCAACCACCTCCAAGAGGGCTTATGCCACAGTCTGTGTGACCAGGGATCCTGCACCCAGAGCCCCTGTCCCTGCAGCAGGCCACTGCTGACCCCCAGTACCTCCACAGGAGACACTCAAACACAGTTCTGGCTCAGTCTCTGTGGAGTCTCTGAGCCCTGGTGTGCACAAGGCTTTGTTTGAGCCCTCGAAGAATCACTGGTGGGTATGGGATTTGATTTGAAATAAAATTTCACCCCTCCTAAATGACAGTAAAGGAATAAAAAGAAAAGATATGTTCTTATTGACCAAACAGGAGATCAGGTAACAGCAGCCAAGTGGGGACAAGGACTCTTTAATGTTTCAGAAACCTGGAAAGGCTCAGGAATTCTAAGCTATCTCTGAAGGTTGAGGAAAAATTGATATCAGAGTGGGCATCTAGCCTGTCTGCTACAGTTTAGAACAAAATGAAGAAAGAGCCGTGTAAGCATATTATGAGTTATAGAAGCAAACAGATGAAACTGCTAACGATTTAAAATGGTTGTTTCTGGGAAGTGGGAACTGGGATGGGAAAAAGAAATCCTGGGTTTTGCTCTTCTGAGAGCCTTGTGTCACTTGGCCTTTAAAATTAAATTCTGTAAGCAATTATCCTTCAATTAAAAAATAAATTTTTAAAAATAAATATATTTTTTAAACAAATGAAAATATTAAGTATATACAAAACATATATATATATATATTAAAGTTGCTTTTGAAATGCATTTGGGAGTAAAAGATATGCAAATACTGCAGATAAGAATGTAAAATCGTAAAATCTTTCCAGGTGACAGGTGGGTAATATGGATCAAAAACTTCAATGTGTGGAACATTTAGTCCAGCATTTTCACTCTTGGAATTTGTCTTCAGGAAGTAATTGGACAACCACTGCTTTGATTATAAAATAGAAAAATTGGAAACTATCTATACGCCCTACACCAGAATTTTGATTTGAACAAGTCATGGCTCCTCCAAACAGTGAAATTATATGCAAATACTTTAAATGATGGATTGCACACATCCCAGACACTCAAAAATTCGAAAAGCCTGAAAACAAAAAGAGTGCTGGGCATGTGAAACAGCGAAATGTTGATATAGTGCTGTTGAGTGTACACCAGTACAGTCTTAGAAAAAAAGCAAAAAGTGGCATTACATAAATGAAAAGTTAAATATACACGTTGATCAGCAATTCTCATAGGGAGTCTAAAATGACTCCCATGAACTATACACTGCATAGAATTCTCCAGGCCAGAATACTGGAATGGGTAGCTGTTCTTTTCTCCACAGGATCTTCCCAACCCAGGAATCGAACCCAGGTCTCCTGCAGGGAAGGTGGATTTTTTACCAGCTGAGCTACCAGTGAAGCCTAAGACCTATGGATTTTTACAAATATTATATCCTGGGGTGGGAAGAGTGAGAACAGAACGAACACATCTACCTACATAGGTTTACTAACTACCTCCATAAGTTTATGAACCAAGAAAACGAACCTATATGAATAATGCAAATATGAAAGTTGACTACCATTAAAAAAAATAAATGGTGGCTCACATGGTAAACAATTCACCTGCAATGCAGGAGACTTGGGTTTGATCTCTGGATCAGGAAGAGTCCCTGGAGAAGGGAATGGAAACTCACTGCAGTATTCTGGCCTGGAGAATTCCATGGACAGAGGAGCCTGGCAGGTTATAGTCCATAGGTTGGCTAAGAGTCCCACAGGACTGAGTGACTGGTACTACAGAAAACAAAGCACAGCCCAAAAGACAATTACACCTGTGACAAAAACGTGGGATTACCTAAAAAGAGTTCTCCTTTTCCCAGGTGGTTCGCTCTCTGAAAGTTGCTCAGCTGTGTCTGACCAGAGCCTGTCTGGCTCCTCTGTCCATGGGATTCCCCAGGCAAGAATTCTGCAGTGGGTAACCATTCCCTTCTCCAGGAGAACCTTCGCCAGGAACTGAGCCTGGGTCTACCACACTGAAAGCAGGCTAAGTCATCAGGGTAACTCTAATCAGCCAAAGAAGAAAAAAAAAAAAAAAAACCTGTCTGCCAATATCCGAGGCCCGGGTTCCGTCCTTGGGGAGCAAAAAATCTGGCTCGTTTATTTGCTCAGCCATGTCCAATCGGCCATCCTGTCTTCGCTTGAAAAACCCCATTGTGGTTTTATGGATATTGGGCTTCCCTTGTGTCTCAGCTGGAAAAGAATTCGCCTACAATGCGGGAGACCTGGGCTCCATCCCTGGGTTGGGAAGATCCCAGCAAAAGGGGAAGGCTAACCACTCCAGTATTCTGGTCTGGAAAATTCCAGGGACTGCATAGTACATGGGGGTCACAAAAAGTCGGACACAACTAAGCAACTTTCACTTTCAACTCACCAAAGACCAAACCCACAATCTGAAATGGTAAACACAGAAAGCTTCAAGAATCTAAAAAAATCGCCCAAGATCACTTATTTTCCAAGTTCTACTTTTCTACACAAGAATATCGGTCTTGTTTAACCTCATAGTGAAGGGAAGTCGCTCAGTCGTGTCCGACTCATCGCGACCCCATGGACTGCAGCCCATCAGGCTCCTCCGTCCATGGGATTTTCCAGGCTAGAGTACTGGAGTGGGGTGCCATTGCCTTCTCCTCATAAGACCTCCAAAAACCGTTGGCTAATGTAAAATTTCCTTCTTTCTTGGTCGTACTTGACTTAGTCTGCATGGCAATACTAGAGTTTAAGCTCAAGCAGCAGCAAGAAATGGACGACGGATACCGTACTGTGCCTGGGCATGTATTGATGAGGGGAAGCTCACACCTAATACACTGAGGATGAGAAGCAAAAAAAGGGTAAGTCCCAGTAAAGAGGTTGTAGCAGAGCTCTTCACATTAGTGGACAAAAGCTCATTTTTCAAAATATTATGTTTAAAGGAAATCTGCGATAAATTCAAACAATAAATTTAACATATTGCGTGCAGTGCCTTCTGGTTATACAAATGAACGCTGAGTCCCACCCCCGAGATTCGCCCCTTTCCCGCCCCAGATCTCGTGAAGTGTACTTCCAGGCCCCTGACTCCATGTCTTCTTCTCAACGCTCTGCATCTTATTTCTTTCGAATAAAGAATTTTCCTGATGGCTTAAGAAAGTGATATGGGAGTGCTGCATTTGACACAGAGAAGGTTCACTATAATGTCAAATACAACAGAATGCCCTGAGTGCACAGTCATGCCAAACTATTTGTGACCCCATCAACTGTAGCCCTCCATGCTTCTCTGTCCATGGAATTCTCCAGGCAAGAATACTGCAGTGGATAGCCATTCCCTTCTCCAGTAGATTCTTCCCCACGAGCGAGCCTCTGTCTCTCACATTGTAAGCAGAGTCTTCACTGTCTAAGCCACCACGGTGATTCTAATCACTAATTTAAGAAAAAATATGAAAAGCTGCTACCAATATAAGAGGACCTGGTTCCATCCCTGGGTTATAAAAATTGTCCAGTTCGTTCCCTCAGTCATCTCCAAACAGCTCTCCTGGGGCTTGTTCAAATGCATGTCCACCGAGAAAATGAGTGCTCTAAAATGAGTTGTCCCTTTCTGCTCTTGTCTTCAACTCTTTCCCAGAATCAAAAAACAAACAAAATATCGAGGAAAACCCATTTAGCATTATGAAAATGTTACTAAAAATTAAAAATACGGTTTTTCTAAATAAATACACATAAAACCCTTAACTGATGCCGGTGTAGAAAAACAGCACAAAGCCCTTCACATTTTAAATTCTATTCTTCAACACAACTATATTAGCCTTTCTTAATACCACAAAGCCTCCAAAAATTAGCAGAGCTCCCGTTACCCTCACTTGGATCTACCCGACCGAATTCTCAGTAACGGACCAGGGACTCAATGCCGGGTAAAAGCAAGGGTAAGAGTAAGTATATCGCAGAGCCTCTGACCATATTAATTATGTAACGGTCACTCCTAACACAGTGAGGGTGAGGAACGTCAAGGATAAGTCCGGGTCAAGAGTTTGCAGCAGAGCTTTTCACGGAAGTGGACGAAGGCTCATTCTTTCAACTACTACATTTTAAATAAAACTATGATAAATTGAAATAATAAATGGAAACTACGTTGCACGCAGTGCAGGCTGGTTATGCAAATGAATGCTGAGTCCCCGCCCCTGAGATTCACGTCTCTCCCCACCCCAGTTCTCATGAAGCCCCCTTCCAGTCCCTTGTTCCCAGGCCCCTGACTCCATGTTTTCTCCTCCTGTACACTCTGGGTCTGGTTTTGTTTGAATAAGGCTTTTCTTGACGGCTTAAGATAATGATATAGGGGCGCTGCATTTGACACAGAGAATGTTCACTATAATGTCAAATGAAAGAGACTGCTGAACAGGTGATTATGATTAGTAACTTAGAAAAAGCAAAGTTTGGATATAGAATGTGATCATATCTACTGTCTACTATGAACAATATTTACATAGTTGAAATAATACAAACACTGAATATTAATTTAACCAAATATATGCTATAAATATATTGGGGGTGGAGGGAAGAAAAAGTATATGTTTAAAGAATTGTTTCAGGTAGCTAAATCCTATTCTTCCAAAGTAGCTAACCAAGAGACAATTCTAAAATTGAAAACATAAGAAACAGAAGTAATAATATTCTATACAGGGATATAGAAAGAATTCCCAGAAGTAGGTAAAAGATTTGAAAGTAGTTGCCTTTGAGAAGCAGAAAGAGGAGATTGAGAGGAAGGGGCAGGTGACTGTAGTCTTTCAGTTTAACTAGTTATGCTATCACATTATTGAGAACAACATATTTATAATAAAAATTAAATAAAAAAACAAATGTTACATTATCTGCTTTAATAGGATTTTGGATTAACTAGTTGTGTGCAGCTGTGAAAACTCAATGAATGCATACTTTAAGATTTACATATTTCATTGTATCTACATTTTACATCAAAAGAAAAACTGATAAACAAAGCCTAAAATTCTAATGACATGCATAAGGACATCTGTAATTTACTTCAAAATTCTTTAAAATAAAAGATGGATCGAGGAATGGATAGAAGGATGGATAAATATATAATAAAACAAGTACAGTAAACTGTTGACAGTAGATCCAAGGAGGTAGGTATATAGAGGTTTACTGTAAAATTCTTTACATTTTGCTGCGTGTTTGAAAAGTTTTATAATAAAAGTTTGGAACAAATAAAAACAAATTGAGCATGAAAATTCAAGAGAGAATGTTCTGTCTGGTGTACCAGCTAGGTAAACTTTAATTTTACAATGCCACTTGCTTTCCAGAAGCCTCCTGTAGCCATTTGACCCACAGATGACTGGTCAAATCAAAGAGGGCAGTGACACGTGAAGACGAGGGCAGACTGATATTTCTTGTTGGCACTTTTACCAGTTTCTCTACAGGGTACGTATGTTGTGCAACAATGAATTTTTAATCCCTCTTAACAAGATTTGTCCTCTGGTTATAAATATCACTGTTGTCACACGCTCACCTATTTCTTAGCTCCAATTGAATTGTAAACTCACCCAAGCTATAGTTTATAAGCTCCAGGATCATACCCAGTGGTTCATCAATATCAGTTTTACTATACCACAGAGAAAAAGTAGCTCCCTGGAATAACAGATTAAGGAACAAATTAGCCAGAATGTCTGGGGAATAGAATCATACAATTTTCATTACAATGACTCTTAGGGCTTGGATCCAGTCTCGTTGTGAAGAAACTAAGTGTAAGAGAGATTAAGTGACATATCTAGAGTGATATAGCTATTTAGTGTGATTATCTTTGGGTATTTGCTTCTTTATGTCCATTTAAACTATTAAATAAGTCTATGGGATATGACACACATATACTTGAATAAACAGCCACCCTTCCCCCAAAGAGAACTTGATTTAAAATAAAAGAAGAAAACTATGAGACAGGACTTAAGAGATGGTTACTGAGCCACACTTGGGTTTGCTTGCCTGACTTGCAGCAAAATCAATCTACTGACATGGGGTTGGGTGAAGGAAAGGACAGTGTTTATTGCAGGGCCAAGCAAGGAGAATGGGTAGTGCATGCTCGAAGGGTTTTTAGAGGCAACATTATTAGGTTTGAAGGTTGTAGGGTGCATGATCAGTTCGTGGACATTCTTCGAATTGGTTGTGGTGAGGTCACTGAGTGGTATATTGGAAGTTAACATCATCAACCTTCTGGTTCCTACCAGTCTGGGGTCTACATGCTTGTGGTCAGCATGCAGTTTCTCTCTGACACTTGTAGGGTTTTAGTATCCTCAAAAACAATTCAAGGTATGGCTCAGGATATTATCTATAACCCTTAAGGAGGAACTAAAGGTCTTTGATTTTATTTTATGGTTAAACTACTGTAATTTTGTCTTGCTTGACTGATATTGTTGTCGTTTCTGTATTTTCTCACTTCTCTGATTAAATATACTCTTTGGAATGTGGGGAAGGTCTAAGAGGCTAAATCCTTTTTACAAACAAGAGGTAGGAGACATGGAGGGTATGTTGCCAGGAAGGCCCCACAGAATCTGGCTCAGTTTCAAGACCACAAGTTCCTATCCTGTCTGTTTGTAGGGTGAAGTGGGAGCAGGAGGATGTTAAGTGAGTGAAAAGTGTCTGTGGTAAAATTAGTGATACACACTACCTTGTGGATGAAGCCCAAGCATATTACACTGAGAAGCCAAACACAAAAAGGTCACATATTGTATGATTCCATTTATATGAAATATCCAAAACAGGCAAATCCATAGAGACAGAAAGCAGACTCATGGTTGCCAGGGGCTGGGCAGAAGGCAAATGAGGAGTAACTGCTTACTGGATATGGGTTTTACTTTGAGGTAATTAAAATGCTTTGGACCTAAATATAAATGAGTATATTATGAATGTACCAAATGCTACTGAATTGTTCCCTTCAGAATGGTTAATTTTATATTATGTACATTTCACCTCAATAAAGAAAATACACGTCGAATGAGAACAAAAGCAAACATAGCAACATGTTAACAACTGGTGGATCTAGGTACCGGCCATCAGGAATTCATCGTACTTATGCTAGCAACATTTCTGTTAGGTTTAAAATTTTTCTTATACAATCTTTTTAAAAGAAAAGGTTAATAAAAATAAAATATCTTTAGAAAACAAAGAAATCATTTAGTGATATTGCAAAATTGAGGTCACCAGTTGCAATCTAAAATTCATACAGTTTCATATCTATCATTTGATCACTGGCATGTCAAAATAGGAACAACTCTTACTTCATTGGCTGGTAAGGTTTCTAACAATGAAAATTACTTTCCAGGGGAGTCACAAGCCAACACTCTTTAACTTCAGAACCTATTAACATGCAGATTTCTGAACATCAGCACCTAAAAATACATTTATTGGGTCCTTTTGAACAGGTGGTAGTAAGATGTAGTTTAGCTGAAGGGTCTGAGCTTTGGAAATTACATGTGTATATTCTGGCTTTGTCACCCGCAGATGAGTCTTACCAATCCACTGATGGCTAAAAGCAAAAGGGTGCAAGCTGACTAAGTTTCACAGGAGTAACACTAGGAGCACAGGTGACCATTTTGACCCTTGCACAGAGTGTCCTGAAACTCAAGCAGTGATATAGTAAAGATAATATCCCATCCTGTAACCTTGTAACAACCAGAAAATGGCATGTCTGCCTCTAATGCACAGTGGGTCCAACGGAGTTAATGCCTCCCTGGTTTCTTACAGGTCCAGCACCTAACTCTAAATTCCCCATTCAACCATGTCTGAGGCCTGAGACAACAGATCAAGCCTGTCTACACAGGGCGAGAGGCTAATTGCTTCTCTGACCAAGATGTACACACACAAAAAAGTACATAAAGATGCAAAAGGTTATATCGTAATGTGAGCATGCTTAACACTACTGAAGCTGTACATTTAAAAATAGTTAAGATGGTGGACTGAATGTTATGTGTTTTATACCACAATAATTTAAAAATACATAAGACCCAAGTTTCAGTTTTCACACAGCAGACATGAGAATGGCTTCCTTTGTGTCCAAAATGAAGGTACACTGCCAATCTGTAAAGCCGGATGCAACTTAACACACTTCAAATGAAATACAAACTGTTCCTATGGAGGAAAAAAAAATAACCTAGAAAAACAGTCAAGCCTCTGCACACATCTATGTTCAGTAAGAAAAATGGACATAAGAACAGGTTAATGGCAGAAGGACATTAAAAATAGAAAAGAACTATTAAAGAACTATTGAGTTGAAGGTGTTACCTCAAGAGATAAGTACAAATAAATACTGTAGAGTAGCTGTCTCCATAGAACAGATAATGACGTGAACTGATGCATTCCCGTTCAGGGTTTACTCATTGCTTCTGAGATGCAATTTATTGTTTATCTTGACACTGCTCTGGGATTTACTAAATCACTAAAGGGAATGGGAAGTTCAGTTCATAAATATAACCTTTGTAGGATGACAAATACAAGGATGTTCCACTTCAATAACTGAGTTCTTTTTCATTTTTTCTTGTAAAATTTTAAATTTTCCCAGAATTTTGATCATGCCTATAAGAACAAATCTATGTTCAATCAACAGGGCCTCTTCATTCACACTTTAACACCCAAGTGGTAATAGTTTCAAAAGACTAAAATGCTATTCTTCTCTAAGTGTTATCTATATCGCAGTGAGTGTTGTCTAAAGATTTGGTAGAAGCCTTCACTGGAGGGATTTCAAGAATGGAAACAGATGAAGGAGGAAATATCTGGAGTGGTGGATCCTGCCAGGTAAGTAGAGGCCAGCTCTGACTTTCATTCTATTTCTTTTTTTCCCCTTCCTTTCACCTTATGCCCAGAAGTTTGTATAAGTAGACCTTTTCTTGATATAAAAACAATGTCTTAATTTTGGACCTAATAACACTTCAGAATAAATGCAGGGAGTTCTCTGGTGGTTCAGTAGTTAGAACTCCAAGCTCTCACTGCCAAGGGCCAGTGTTTGATCCTGCTCAGGGAACTAAAATCCCACAAGTGATACAGTGCAAACAAAAAGCAAAGAAGAATCCAAGTTTTTACAGAAGTCAGAATTTGGGAGAGCATGTTTTCCAAATATGCTTACATAGGCATTACTTTTTCATTCATCAGTTCAGGGCTAACCTTGTTGTGGACGTTTGAAAAGATGGCACCAAATGCTCTGACACTCCTCCCATAAATTGGCAGGGTCCAATTTTCCCCTTCTGCCTTGAACCTGGGCTGGCCTTATTTGGAAGAAATGGAATTTAGGAGAAGTGATGCTATGTGACTTCCAAGGCCTGGCAGCTTCTGCTTAGTTCTCTCTGAATACCTGCTATCTGCTCTCCAGATAGCTCTCACTTGGGACCCACCCACCATGCTCTGAGAAGCCCAGGACACATGCAGAGGCAGATGTAGATACTCTGGTGGACAACCCAAACTGACAGCCAGGATCAGCTGCCAGGCTTGTGCAAGCCATCATGGATGTCCAGCACAGCTGAGATTCTGATGACTGAAGGCACAACGGACACTTGACTGCAACTGTGTGAGAGACCCCAGTGAGAACTGCTCAGCTGAAACTTCCTTGAATGTCTGACCCACACAGTGGTGAGCAAAATGAAATTTTAGTATATATAAAATTACCCTGAATTTGGGGGTAATTCACTATACAGCAATAGATAGATCAACAAAAGAAAATATCAGAATATGAAACTTTATAGCAACAGACATTTTCAATCAAGAAAATAAAATTAAGATAATTTGGCCATGACACAGCCCATTTGGTTTTCTTTTTTCCCCATTTAAACATGAGCATTTACAAGTTAAGAGATCTGTGTTTTCATGTTGCTCACAGAAGAAAGACAGATTCAGTAATGTAATTTTAACAATTAAAACTATAGATGTTGTCATGTAATCAAAATATATTGTCAGACACTGTACTAGAGATCAGCACATATTCTGTCCTCAAGGAACAAATAGTCTAGTGGGATAAATGGCATGTTAAAAAAAATTTCAATGAGTTTCATGTGTATAAAATCCTTACAATATCTTCAGGCACATCCTAAGTGTCATGTACCTGCAAACTAAATAAATATAGATTCACTTATTTACTCGACAAATACTTACTTATCACCTTCTACATGGCAGGCCCCACATGAGGTGCTCAACATTCAGAAAACTCAACATTTAGAAAATTAATATCATGGCATCTGATCCCATCAATTCATGACAAACGGATGGGGAGTGACAGATTTTGCTTTTGGGGGGCCCTCCAAAATCACTGCAGATGGTGACTGCAGCCATGAAATTAAAGATGCTTAATCCTTGGAAGAAAGTTATGACCGACTTAGACAGCATATTAAAAACCAGAGGCATTACTTTACCAACAAAGGTCCGGCTAGTCAAAGCTATGGTTTTTCCAGTGGTCATGTATGGATGTGAGAGTTGGACTGTAAAGAAAGCTGAGCCCCGAAGAATTGATGGTTTTGAACTGTGGTGTTGGAGAAGACTCTTAAGAGTCCCTTGGACAGCAAGGAGATCCAACCAGTACATCCTAAAGGAAATCAGTCCTGAATATGCAGTTCTGAATAAGGACTGATGCTGAAGCTGAAACTCTAATACTTTGGCCACCTGATGCAAAGAACTGACTCATTGGAAAAGACCCTGATGCTGGGAAACATTGAAGGTGGGAGGAGAAGGGGACAACAGAGGATGAGATGGTTGGATTGCATCACTGGCTCAATGGACAGGAGTTTGAGTAAACTTCGGGAGTTGGTGATGGACAGGGAGGCCTGACATGCTGCAATGCATGGGGTCACAAAGAGTTGGACTTGACTGAGCTACTGAACTGAACTGAACATGGCAGGGCCCGTGTGAAGTGTTAGAGAAAGAGTGCTGAATAAAGAGTTTACATTCAGAGGACAGGACAGATACTGAACATTCAACAAGCAGGGGTATCCTGGAAGCATTCCTGGGATGCTTGGGAAGCCAGAGAAGGCTGCTGATCCCAGGAAGGCCAAAGGCTAGGCTAGACCAGGCCAAGGCTAGAGAGATTTAGCAGCATGTCTGATAGCCAAATAACAAGAAGAGAAAAGTAGTTTACCCCAAGCCCAAATGGAAATCTAATATGTAAAGTCAAATTTGGGAGAGGCCTGAAGGCCAGTGAGGCAATCAAGATCTGTTCCACAGATTCCACACTGGATCAGAAGGAAAGTCCAAGTGCAGAGACAAGCACTGGACTGCATGCATTGGACCACACATGAGAGCTCAAGAAGACAATGTTGTTGGAATAGAAGACTGGGCACAGTGCCCAAGCCTCTGGTACTTTGGCACTAGAAATAGAGTAGAACACCCATTGCACAAACAGGTCTGGACCAAGATATGTTGCAGCTGAGGCAAACTAAGAATTAGATATGTGCTTCTGATGCTGTTCTTCCAATATTAATGCAACCTTTTCTTACTGAGGGAGTAGAACTGGCATCAGGATGGTTTTTGTCATTTCTACTGTCTACTTCACTAAAGTAGGACTGATTTGTAAGTTGATGGTTATAGAAGTAGTCACACATGTAGATCTGAGTTAAATGGTACCATATTTCTGATTTTCATTGGAAATGGTATTACCTTTACAGATTGGGGCTCAGAGCAATTATGCACTTGGTCTGTCTTTTAACTTGGCTCTGAGCCTGAAGGATCCCAGAATATGAGTGTCTGCTAATTGCCCTAGTGTGACTGGCCAAGGGCTGGTGTGTGTGTATGTGCATATAAATAAAAGTGTATCTGTGTGTGATTGTTTGTATGTATGTGTGCATGTGTGTGTGTATGTGCATGCATGTGTCCCTCCTCCTGAACAAGGTGGATTCTACCAGGGTTAGAAGTATGTCAGTAGTATTGAATCATCTAAAATTTATCACTTGAGAGTTTAGAACTCACCACTTTTTATATAGCCTTTTCCCTTTTTCTTCAAACCCCAGAGCTTGGATTCAGGTGTCTGCAAGCATGGAGTCCACCCAAAGATGGGCACAATAAAGGATAAACATGGTAGAGACCGAGTAGATGCTGAAGAGATCAAGAAGAGATGGAAAGAATACACGGAAGAACTGTATAAAAAAGATCTTAATGAACCGGATCAGTACAATGGTGTGGTTAGTCACCCAAACCCAGACATTCTGGAGTGTGAAGCCAAGTGGGCCTTAAGAAGCACTGCTGTTAATAAAGCTAGTGGATGCGATGGAATTCCAAAAGAACTATTCAAATCTCTAAAGGAGAATGCCATCAAAATGTTGCATTCATTATGTCAACAAATCTGGAAGACCCAGCAGTGGCCACAGGACTGGAAAAGGTCAATCCTCAACCCAATTCCCAAGAAAGGTGGTACTAAAGAATGTTCTAACCATCAGACAATTGCACTCATTTCCCATGCTAGTAAGGTCATGCTTAAAATCTTGCATGCTAGGCTTCAGAATTAGGTGAATCATGAACTTCCAGATGTCCAAGCTGGGTTTAGAAAAAGAAGAGGAACTAGAGATCAAATTGCCAACAGTTGCTGGAGTATAGAGAATGCAAGGGAATTTCAGCAAAACAGCTATCTCTGTTTCATCGACTACAGGAAAGCCTTTGACTGTACAGATCATGACAAACTGTGGAAAGCTCTCAGAGAGATGGGAATACCAGACCATCTTACCTGTCTCTTGAGAAACCTGTATGCAGGTCAAGAAGCAACAGTTAAAACCCTGTATGGAACAACTGATTGGTTTAAGATTGAGAAAGGAGTATGACAGGGCTGTCTGCTGTCACTCTGTCTAACCTATATGCAGAGCACATCAGGAGAAATGCCAGCTTGATGAGTTACCAGTCTGAATCAAGATAGGCAGGAGAAACATCAACAGCCTCAGATATGCAGATGATATCACTCTAATGGCAGAAAGCAAAGAGGAACTAAAGAGCCTCTTGATGAGGGTGAGGGAGGATAGTGAAAGAGCGGGCTTAAAACTAAATATGCAAAACACTAAGGTCATGCCTTCCAGACGATTACTTCACGACCAATAGAGGGGGGAAAAGGTGGAAGTAGTGACAGATTTCCTCTTCTTGGGCTCGAAAATCACTGCAGATAGTGACTACAGCCATGAACTCAGAAGACAATTGCTTCTTGGCAGGAAAGCAATGACAAACCTAGACAGTGTATTGAAAAGCAGAGACGTTACTCTGCCAACAGAGGTCCATATAGTCAAGGCTATGGTTTTCCCAGCCATCATGTAGGGTTGTGAGATCAGAACGCCAAAGAATTAATGTCTTCGAACTATGGTGCTGGAGAAGACTCCTGAAAGTCCCTTGGATCGCAAGGGGTCGAACCAGTTAATATATATATATATATATATATATATATATATATATATATATTTTTTTTTTTTTTTTTTTTTTGCTTTACAATATTGTATTGGTTTTGCCATATATCACCATGAATCCACCACGGGTGTACACGTGTTTCCCATCCTGAAACCCCTCCCACCTCCCTCCCCATACCATCCCTCTGGGTCATCCCAGTGCAACAGCCCCGAGCATCCTGTATCATGCATCAAACCTGGACTGGCAATTCATTTCGCATATGATATTATACATGTTTCAATGCCATTCTCCCAAATCATCCCACCCTCGCCCTCTCCCGCAGAGTCCAAAAGACTGTTCTATATCTGTGTCTCTTTTGCTGTCTTGCATACAGGGTTATCATTACCATCTTTCTAAATTCCATATATATGTGTTAGTAGACTGTATCCTAACCAGTCAATCTTAAGGGAGATTAAGCCTGAATATTCACTGGGCATTACCATCTTTCTAAATTCCATATATATGTGTTAGTACACTGTATCCTAACCAGTCAATCTTAAGGGAGATTAAGCCTGAATATTCACTGGAAGGATTGATGCTGAAGCTGAAGCTCCAGTATTTTGGTCATCTGATGCAAACAGAAAACTTATTGGAAAAGCCCTGATGCCGGGAAGGATCGAGGGCAGGAGAAGAGGGTGTCAGAGGATGAGATGGCTGAACGGCATCACTGATGCAATGAACGTGAACTTGGGCAAACTCCAGAAGATGATGAGGGACAGGGAGGCCTGGCGTGCTGCAGTCCATGGGGTCACAAAGAGTGGGATACTACTAGGCAACTGAACAACAAACACGGTAAAGCCATGCCTGTGATCCTTAATGGCTGTAAGACCCTGGGCAGGTTCTCAACCCCAACAAATGGTAGTTTCCTGAGCTTTAAAATGGGGATAATAATATTTTGCTCCTAAGACTGTTATGAAGAAAGAAGAGCATACTGAAAGCATTGAATGCGATTCCTGGATCATCATAAGCACTAAGTAGGAGCTCTTATGGTTAGAATTATAGGTACTAAACAAGGGCTACAAACATCCAGATACCACCCAAACTAGGGTTTATACTCATTTCACAACATTACGGCGTGCCTTATAAATAGTTAAAATACTAAACAAACTGTAGACATAACTATAGCAACCCACTTAAGATGGTTCATCACTTGCCAATTTATAAGGTACTCAAAAGCTAGTCAATTCTCTTCCAGACAAACAGATGGCCTTTCCTCATCTTAATATAGGTAGAATGATTTTGTGAACCCAAGCTGATCTGGCTTAAAAATCCAAGCATTCTTTCATCTCTACATAAATTAATAATTCAAAACAACGTATTTAAAGAACCAACTTCCATTTTGCTAAAAACGAGAGTCCATTAATGGATGTCTCTAAACTTAGCAAGCTCTCCAGCCGTCTTTTCAGTGGGTTTTTGTTGTCTCCCTCAAACGCACGCTGATGGCCAGGCCTCAGCAGCATCAGATGGAATGAGATGCAACTAGCCGACAGTGCAGGACCACCTTCTTCCTGGGCTAGACTTTAACACTGCTACAGTGGACTTTTAATCCATTAATTAACGATGAAAAAGGAAGGGATAAGAGTGCTATATTCTGACATCAATAGTTTCAAATAGCCTAATGAGACTGTTTGGAAGGCATACTAGGATGTCTTCCAAAATTGATGAGCTCAACCATTGATGGGAGTTAACTGAAGAAAACATTCAGTGCAGTTTGCTTCAACAGTTCTTTTCTGAACTGGCTATGAATACTGTAACTGAAGTTCATTTGGAGTTTTTTTATACCATGTTTACAGAGATCCTGAACCATGAAAAAGAACAGCTCCTTATCATCAACTGCTCCATCTGTTCATCTATTCATCCATCACTCTATCCATCCATTCATCCATCACCCATCCATCCATCCAGCTGCCCCATAAATACTTACTGAATGTTTTTCCTCTCATGGAGCTTACCAAAAATGATGAGCTATAATATGGAGCTATTATTCTAGAAATAACAATAAATAAAATAAATGAGGGGTGAAGGAATACAGTGCAGTATATGTGTGCAAATTTAAATAGGAGAGAAGGGATGGTCTCAGTAAGTAGGCGATATTTGGGCAACAACCTGAAGGAGGTGAGGAAATAAACCATGCATATGTCTGAAAGAAGAATGTTCCATATAGAGAAACAGCATGTGCAAAGCTGAGTGTGTACTTTGTGAGATGGAGAAATACCAAGGAGGCCTAACATAGCACAATTCCACTGGTCTATGAGACCAGAAAGCCCTGGTATTTTCCCACACTGTGTTATCCTGGGTTCCCTGGAAAACAGAGCCTGAAGAAAGGTTTAAATGCTAAAGCTTTTGTGGGAGGTATAATCCATGGCAGCTAAAGTGAGGAGAAAAGAGGGAGATTCAAATACAAGGTGAGGGACTTCCCTGGTGGTCCAGTGGCTAAGACTCCACACTCCCAAAGCAGGGGGCCTGGGTTCAGTCCCTGGTCTGGGAACTAGATCCTACATGCCGCAAAGAAGAGTTCACATGCCACAACTAAACATCCCACGTGCCACAACAAAGAATCTGAGCAGCCAAATAAATGAATCAATATTCAATATAAGATGATGTCCTGTGATACTGGTCACTGCTTTCCAACAAACTTTCCATCAAACTCTATGAGAGAAACAGCTGCTTCTCTCAGGTGTGTCCACCTGGTACCAAGATGAAAAGAAAGAACTGTGCCCCATTACAGCCCATCAGAGAGGGAACGCATAGGGAACTTAGCTGCTGACTCTCTGCTGTCTCCTGTCTACAGTGATCAGAGTTTGTCCCACGGGCATTGACTTCCTTGCACTTCTACATATAAAATCATTAGACCTGTGCACTTTATTCTGTGTAAAGATAAATTTCTCTTGAATACTAACAAATGACAAATAGTCTGTTGCTTCAGCCTAGGTCCCAAAGAGAAGATGATGTGTGGCAGGACTAGTGAAATAAACCTTTGTTGATATACGCCACTGAAATTTTAGAGTCAATTTTTGTTGCAGCATAACCTAGCATATCCTGATTGACACAAGGATTCACTGCCCCATTAGCACATTAATGACATGAGGTTTTCAGTAAAGACACCTACTTAATGTTATTTAATCCAGTATTCTCAAACTGTTTTGATTATTGACTATTCTTTCCACAGAGCACCTTTATATAATGGAAGTAGTTTGACAAAACACCGTCTGTATAATCTTCTCCAAGGAGATTGGGCAACACACCCTACTGTGTAATAATTAAAATATTCCCAGATCTTAGCAGTTTGGGAATGAATGATGTCACATTTTTATGCCCAAACTGGACCTCCCCGGTTACATAGTGGAAAAGAATCCATCTGCCAATGCAGGTACACTGGTTCAATCCCTCCCGGTCCGTATGCCCTGGAGCAACTAAGCCGGTGCACCACAACTACTCAGCCCACGTGCCCTAGAGCCAGTGCTCCGCAAGAGGAGCCACTGCAGTGAGAAGCCCCGGCTCTCCTCAACTAGAGAAAGCCCCTGAGCAGCAACAAAAATCCAGCACAACCAAAAACTAACTAAATAAAATTTTAAAAACACACACATTTATGCCTAAATTAAGGATTCCTAGACCAAGACCTGGAGAAGGCAATGGCAACCCAGTCCAGTACTCTTACCTGGAAAATCCCATGGACAGAGGAGCCTGGTAGGCTGCAGTCCATGGGGTCGCGAAGAGTCAGACACGACTGAGTGACTTCACTTTCACTTTTCACTTTGATGCATTGGAGAAGGAAATGGCAACCCACTTCAGTGTTCTTGCCTGGAGAATCCTAGGGATGGGGGAGCCTGATGGGCTGCTGTCTATGGGGTCTCACCGAGTCAGACACGACTGAAGCGACTTAGCAGCTGTTCTGCTGCATCCCACAGGCCAGCAAGGCCTCACTTGCCCAGTTTAACGACCAATGAAAAGGCCCTAATTCACCGACAGAGAAGAAGACATCATGCTTTACCCGATGGAGGACCCTGTCTGTCTCAAGCAAGGTCTTGGAACAACATCCCATCATGTGCAACGCAGGAGCAAGCAGGCAAGACCGACACGTTGGCAGGTTTCACTGCTGGGGGCTGGGGGAAGCCAGGATTACCAATTGTATGGGAATTGACCTCAGGTGATTCCTGTCAGGCAGATGCCCTGGAGAAGGAAATGGCTATGCTCAGCTGGAGAATGCCTGGCAGGCTTCAGTCAAAGACTGGGATATGGCTGAACATGCACGCGTGCAGTAACGCAAGCACCCACGCACATAGGCACCCACGCAGGGACGGACTCAGGCACCCGCTTACGCACGCTGGTGGCCAAGCACGCAGCCATGCACCCACACACACGCAAGCACGTATGTACCCACGCACCCATGCAGGCGCTCAGGCACCCGCACATGCTCTCAGATGCCCACGCAAGCACGCACGCACACAACACACACGCACACAAGCACGCACGCATGCGCACATAAGAACCCATATTCGTGGCACCCAAGCCTACCGTTGCGTGGCAACGGCTGATCGAGGAAAGCCGTTGAGGGGCAGACTCCTCATCAGCCGTTTGGTAAGCTATAGTTAGTGGGCCGTGAGGCAAGGATGTGGGAAGGTTTGTCCTGTGAGTAGGGTGTAGGTGGAGTAGGCCCTAGTCAGACCGGGGAGAGACAGAGAGCAAGAACACAGCCATTTTGAGTGGCTTGCTCTTCCAACTGCCACTAGAAATTCCTCGATGCCCCTGGGACTTCACAGGGCAAGTATCTTACAGGTAGTTAGAAAAACGCTTGCCCATGTTCTTCTGAGTGCTGTTTGTTGTCACATACCTATTGGTATTTTGTGGTTGCCAGGTAGGCACCTATTTCTATTTCTCTTCTATGACTTGCCATTCTCCAGCACTCACTTTAAGGTCCTATAGCCCCAGTGCTATGTGATGGTCTCAGGAAGAGTAGGTCTGGGGAGCATAACCCTTCTCGCCCTTTTTTACTTTATCTTGAGTAATTTTCTTTTCATGTTTTATCTCCTCTGCCCAATAATCATGTAACCCCTTCTTTGGCCCAACATGTCAGAACCTCTGATGAACAGAGCACCTTGAGCCATTAGGCACTGACCCCTCCCTCTAGGGGGCCCCAGAATTCTCATCAGATCAGGCACAGGGCAGACACCAGGTTAAGAATTTGTCTTCCATCACCCCTCTATCCAGAGATCTTTCCTCTTTTGCCTCCCAGATGAAAGGGACCTTAAATCAACTCAGGTAAGGCGAGGACGGGCTTCCCTTGTGGCTCAGTGGTAAAGAATCTGCCTGCCAATGCAGGAGATGCAAGAGACACAGGTTCGATTCCTGGCTTGGAAGGTCTCCTGGAAAAGGAAATGGTAACCCACTCCAGTATTCTTGCCTGGGAAATTCCATAGGCAGAGGAGCCTGGCCGGCTACAGTCCATGGGGTCGCAGAGTCACACACTTCTCCTCCTCCCTTCCTCCCTCATCACTTCTCACTGGATGTCTTTCTTTCCCACAAGGGCTTAGTGGGACTAAGGGTAAATCCAGCATGGCTTCTGTGGTGGTAGAGGTGATGAGGAGAGAGAGGGGAGAATAAATCTGATCCTGAAAATAGATTGAAATTTAAAATGCAACTGGAAATAAGACCTGGAGCAAAGTCACTAAATGATTGATGAATAAACTTAGTAATTAAGTCAACCTAGTTTCTTTGCATATGACTTTCCCCCTGAGAATAATCAACAGAATTCTAAGAAAAGTATTTGCCAAAGTTATGTTATATTTAGTTATCCATAATTCTGTGCAGTGCACAGAGGAAGAAAAAGAAAACCTGGTAAGATGGCCAGGTTCAAGTCTTGCCTGATAATAGAGGTGAATTTTGTGGCTGTTTTGATTATAATTTTTGAGCTAGAATCCAATGTTCTTCCCTGTAGAACTTACCAGAAAGAACTTGGCTGACAGCATGTATAGTGATGAAAGTTTTTTGTAGGCATACTTTTCAGGCAAAAAGAAAGTAGTGCTTTCACTGGTAAAGCATTGCCTTTGTGACAGTTAATGAAGTCTTTCTCTCCAAGGCAGAAGTGGGATAAACAGGCCATGGTGGATTGGGCTCTACCCCTCAAATATAAAGGGGTGGCTGATGAGTTGCTTACACAGGTGAGCAGGGGTAGTGAGAATTCCTACTGTGAGCTGGTCCACCTGCTTCCAGTGAGGACTCTGTCCTCAGAGGGGATTGCCCTTAGGCAGAGTGTCATGTGGAGTCAGTGACTTCTTAGCGCAGACCTCAGTTTCCTCATTCTTGAAGATTTCTACAAAAGAAAGCTATTTCCACACCCTTGGGAGTGCTCCAGGAGATGCAAAGGGAGTGAGCCAGGGACCCTTTGTTTTGATACCTCCTACCAACTGAAGTCGCTCAGTCGTGTCCAACTCTTTGTGACCCATGGACTGTAGCCTATCAGGCTCCTCCGTCCATGGGATTTTCCAGGCAAGAGTGCTGGAGTGGATTGCCATTTCCTTCTCCAGGGGATCTTCCTGACCCAGGAATCAAATCCGGGTCTCCCGCATTGCAGGCAGATGCTTTACAGTCTTAGCCACCAGGGAAGCCCCCCTACCAACCATACCTTCATACAACTCTCATTAGTTACCCTGCCTTTGAACTCCTGTCTGGAGGCAAGCACACTGAACCTGTTCCATATACCTGACCCAGTTGAACATTTTCTCTTGTTATTATTAAATCATCAGGTTGGCATTTGTGATAAAAAGCAGGAAAGTGGGGGAAGAACTAGAGATAGCAGAAACTTACTCTTTGATTGCCTGGAATGACTACATTCCTTATATATGCATTGTTTATTTGAAAATATTTAATGAAATCTCCTAGGTAATATTTGATAACAGGTAGTACCCTTGCAAATTTTTTATTGATAGATAGTGTACATACAGAAAAGTGCATGTAACCTAAATGTAAAGCTCACTGAACTTTCAGAACTTTAAACATGCTGTGGCCAATAAATTGAAGTCGCTCAGTTGTGTCCGACTCTTTGCGACCCCATGAACTGTAGCCTACCAGGCTTCTCTGTCCATGGGATTTTCCAGGCACCAGTACTGGAGTGGGTTGCCATCCAGATCAATGAAGAGGACTTGGGATTTCCCTAGCAGTCCAGTGGTTAAGACTCTGTTTCTACTGCAGGGGGCATGGTTTCAATCCCTGGTCTGGGAACTAGATCCCACAAGCCACATAGCACAAATAAGTAAATAAATCTTTACCCACAACCCCAGAAGCCCCCTGGCCCAAATACTCATTCCAGACACAGCTTCTCCCCCTTGGGGTAACCAATAGCCTGACCCCTAATAGCAGAGATTCCTTTTGCCTGCCTCTGTACTCTATATATATTGAAACTTATAGCCTGTGCTCTTTTTTCCTGACTTCTCTCAGTCTGCATTCTGTTTGTGAGAGCCTTCCTTATTACTCTGTGTAGTGATACATTGTTTCTTCTCATTGCTGCACAGCGGTATAAATACACTAGAATGTGTTTATCCGCTTTCCTGTTGATGGACCTTTGGGTAGTTTCCAGTTCAGTGCTGTTACAAACACCCAAATTCATGTCCTTTCATCAACACACGTATGCACTGTTTTGGGATATGTACCCAGGAATTACTGGGTCATAGGGTAAGCAGGTGTTCAGCTTTAGTAGGTATTAACTGTTAGCAAACAGTTTCTTTGTGGTTGTACCAGTTTGCACTTCCACTAGCATTGAGGAGACTACTGGTTGCTCTACAGTCTCTCCTAAAATGTACTCAGATCAGTCCCCTACCTACTAAAGTTGAAAGAAAGTTACCTACTGCCTACTAAGGGATGTGGTATTTCTAGTGGCTCAAAATCCAGATTCTGGAACTAGACTTTCTGGCTTCATATTCCAGCTTTATCCTTTAATAGGTGTGTGACCTTAGACACCTTACTTAATTTTTCTCTGCCTCAGTTTTTTTCTTCTGTAAAATGAGGACAATAACTAGATCATCTACCTCATAGAGTTAAGGATTAAATGAGTTAATGCATGTAGAACACTGAGGATAGTGCCTGGCACATAGACAATACTCCATAAATCTTAGATATTATTTTCATTCAAATGCATCCAAAAAAAAATCAGTTGCCACCAGTGCAGTAAGAGAGTTGTGTATCTTACTGTAAAAGAAAGAGAAAGTTTCCCACATACCCAGGGAGGCAGTCAGATAAGTGCCACAAGGGGTCTCTGTATGCAGGAGCAAGATAGCATGCATGTCTCAATCTCGGGCTATGCCAGTCACAGGTAATTCTTGGGAACTTGTATGTGCAAATTAAACTAGAATGTCAGTGCTCCAAAATATTCATAGGAGAGTATGAACCATGTACGGAGAAGGCAATGGCACCCCACTCCAGTAGTCTTGTTGGAGAATCCCATGGATGGAGGAGCCGGGAAGGCTGGAGTCCATGGGGTCGCTGAGGGTCGGACATGACTGAGTGACTTCCCTTTCACTTTTCACTTTCATGCATTGGAGAAGGAAATGGCAACCCACTCCAGTGTTCTTGCCTGGAGAATCCCAGGGACGGGGGAGCCTGGTGGGCTGCCGTCTATGGGGTCACACAGAGTCGGACACGACTGAAGCGACTGCAGCAGCAGCAGCATGAACCATGTATACAATCACTATAAATGGCAGTCTGGGCTTTATTTATTTGGCCAATGAAGCCACTGACATCTCTCCTCTTTAAGTTAGCAGATAACAGTTTTAGTGAATTGTTTACAAACTCTATAAACTTTTACAGTCTAGCCCTTGGCAAACTCCACTTTAGGAATTTACATAAATATGGATTTCAGTAAATAACTATAGATTCAGTAAATATTCCACGGAGGAAAGAGAAATAGTACAGAATGATGATAGGAGAGTAGGTAGGAAGTTTAAAGACACGCAAAGCTGACACTCCAGTCTCCATGAGTGAGTCATTGGCTAGAACTGGCTTTTAATGTTAAATATCAGCAAATCAGCAAATACATTTTTTGTGTCCATCTTCTAGCTTTTGTTGTTGTTGACATGAGTCGCTCCATCATGTCTCTTTGTAACCCCATGGACTGTAGCCCACCAGGCTCCTCTGTCCATGGGATTCTCCAGGCAAGAATACTGGAGTGGGTTGCCATGCCCTCTTCCAGGGGATCTTCCCCACCCAGGGATGGAACCCACATATCCTACTTTAGCAGGTGGAATCTTTACCACTGAGCCACCAGGGAAGCCCATCTTCTATTACAGCTTGCACTGTGTTTAGCTGCTCAGTTGTGTCCAGCTCTTTGCGACCCCGTGGACTGTAGCCCACCAGGCTCCTCTGTCCATGGAATTCTCCAGGCAAGAATACTGGAGTGGATTACCACACTCTCCTCCAGGGGATCTTCTCAGCCCAGGGATTGAACCCAGGTCTCTAGCATCACATGCAGATTCTTTATCATCTGAGCCACCAGTGTAGCTTGCTGCTGCTGCTGCTAAGTCACTTCAGTTGTGTCCAACTCTGTGAGACCCCATAGACAGCAGCCCACCAGGCTCAGCCATCCGTGGGATTCCCCAGGCAGGAACACCGGAGTGGGTTGTCATTTCCTTCTCCAATGCATGAAAGTGAAATGTGAAAGTGAAGTCGCTCAGTCATGTGCGACTCTTTGCAACCCCATGGACTGCAGCCTACTAGGCTCCTCTGTCCATGGGATTTTATAGGCAAGAGTACTGGAGTGGGTTGCCAATGCCTTCTCCACCAGTGTAGCTTAGTGGGTCGCAACTCTGGCTGCCTATTAGACTCACCTGGGGGACTTCCCTGGTGGTCCAATGGTTGGGACTCTATGCTTCCACTGTAGATGGGGGTGGGGGAGTGACTAGGGTCTGTTCCCTGATCTGGGAACTAGTTTCCCACACACTACTCAGTGTGGTCAAAGAAAATAGAATTACCTGGGGAACTTTAAAAAATTCACATTCCCCCCAACAACAACAACAACAAATGCTCAGCTTCTCACCCAGAAATGTCAATTAAGTTTGTTTGTCAGCAGGGCCCAGAATTTTTTTTTTTTTTCTCAAGGTCTCCAAGTGATTCTATTGGGCAGCCAGAGATGGGAAATATTTGCTCCTGAGTGTCACTGCAACAATCCTGGTGGTGCTTTCTGAATGGTTGTCTCTTGCAGTGGGGTCACAAGGGAGGATCTTGAGTAGTTTCTGTGGAATCTGTCTGGTTTAGTCAAGAAAAGCTCAAAACACTGGCTCAACGCGTTTTTATCTGGTACATTTTCTCTCCTACCTATCACCTCAGAATATTCCAATCTATGTTAAGCCTTCCTGTGGTTTCTAAAGCACAATTCTTTCTGAACTAAAGACTTCCCATTTCAAATCTCATGGGCTACGATTCAATCTAGAGCAGAACTAAACAGAATTTAAGTACCCCAATTAGTAATTGGATTGAAAAGACTCGGGAAAGTGCCCTTCATAAAAGAGTGAACTTGTGCTTTATGTGATGGTTGTTGCTATCACCTGTGGTTTCAACTGCAGAAAAAATAGGAAAAAGTCATGGAATAATCATTGTATTGGGTTGGCAAAAATGTTCATTCTGGTTTTTCCATGAAATGTCACAAGAACCCAAATGAACTTTTTGGCCAATGCAATATTTGAACGTGAATTTGAGTTTCTGGCTCAGCCACTTGTTAGCTATGAGTCCTTGCCTTCTCTGAGCAGATGTTTCATGAAAGATGGAAGTATTAGCAGATCTCAGAAGGAAATTTTATAGATTAAGGGAGCTAATGTTAGTGGTGCTTGGCAAGGAGTGAGTCTCAAGTAAATGGCAGTTACCCTAGTGTGTTATTCGGCTAATGCTATAATGCTGCTCCATAGCAAACACCCCACCCCTAAATCTTAGTGGTTGACTAAGATACCATTGATGTTCTTACTCATGTGTCTGTGGGTCACTTATGGCAGCTCTGCTTAAGGCTGTGAATCAGACTGAGGTCTGTTCATATGTGTCTCATTTTGCAGTCAGCAGCTTCCTGGGGTATGCACTTCTCATGGCAGATGACAGAAATACAAGAAGAACTTGGCAGAAAATGCAATGCCCTTTAATATCTCAGTGCAGAACTCATTAATGATCACTTGTGCCCATTTTCCCTTAGCCCGAGCAAGTCATATGGCTAATTTCAAGGTCAATGGGATGGAGAAGTATAATCTACCTAGTGAAACTATGGCACAATACAGAGAATAGAAGGAGAAATTTCAAACAAATAATACATTCTTCCACACTTTCCTTCTGCATGGTGTCAACAGAGGAGAAACGAAGGGTAGGTAAGGAGGGAAGAAATAAGTAGTTGGATCCCATAGGAACTCTACCTGTGCCTCATTTGTAAGTGCTTGTCTGGCCTCCTTTGTAGAACTGCTCCAGCACTCGTTGCAGGCACAGAAACGCAGTTCTGTGGGCGTGGCAGCTTTCTGGATCCTCCCCCACTCCAGGTATTTGTGATGAGGGACACACTACTCAGAGACAGTCTAGAATTCACCAGAAGCCTTCTTACATTCTGCTTGCAGGAACACATCTAATTTTATTTAGGAAGATACACAGAAGCAAGAGCTGGTGAAATTCAGCAAAACAGACTATACTATATACCAGGTGTCAAAATAACCAGATCTTTGTCTAAATTCAACCCCTTCTCTTTACCCTTTCAACAACTTTTTAATGTATGGGCGCTGTCTCTTATGATTTGCTCCAAATGACATCATCTCTTCTCCAGTATATAATAAAGTGAATTGGTCAGTTGCATCCGACTCTTTGCAACTCCAGGGAGCCTACCAGGCTCCTCCGTCCATGGGATTCTCCAGGCAAGAGTACTGGAGTGGGTTTCAATTTCCTTCTCCAGGGGATCTTCCCAGACCAGGGACTGAACCCAGGTCTCCCACATTGCAGGCAGACACTAACCTCTGAGCCACCAGGGAAGACCCCAGTATATAATGGTGGTAGGCTAAGAGTCCTTCATTTCAATTCTAATATTTCATTTGTATTTCAAATCTGGGTGAATAGGCAGCCCCACCTCTATTTAACCAGAGGGTTCTGGCCAAATATGTAGCGTGGTTGTAGACAGTTACCAGATACACCCTCATAATTCACTAATTTCAGGAGGAGTATAGTGAATTAATCAAAGGTGCTTAACTGTAATAAATGAGGATCACTCAGAAAGTATCTCAAGATATCAAACTGTATGAAAGTCATCTCCCTAAAGATTTTTGTTGAAGGATATTTAGCAACAGCTGTGTGATCAGAGGATGGCAGGCAGAGCTGGGCTCTGTTACAATCTCAGAAGGGTTACACAACCACCCTTCTCCAGGTGTGGTCCCTGGACCTCCAACATCAAAATCACCAGGACTGTTTGTTAAAAATGCAGAGTCACAGGCAACCCCCAGACTTAATGAATTGGAATTTCTGGGTGCAGGACCTAAGAATTTCCACTTCTGTATACATCAAGGCTTTTGTATAACCTCAAATATAGACAAAGTTCTCATAATCTTTGATTCCCAGTATCAGTTATGGAAAATGTGAAGTTTTTCTAATGCCAACTTAATCATTCTTGCTGTTAAACGAAAAGGATCTCTTTCATTATTACTATTACTGAAGGTTTTTTTAAAAGACTAAATTTGTTGAAACTTTCAGCCAGGGTACTACTGTAATAAGATTTCTTTTGCCCCCTTTGCTTTTTTTTTTTTTTTTTTAACATAATTTCAACATTTGTAACTATTTTTCATTAAAACTATTTCAGTAATAACCATTTTCCTCCCATTTTCTCAAATACCAATGGCCTACAAAACTTGTATAAACATTTTTAGATGAAAGATGCAAGTTAAGAGACACAATTATTGGGAAGGACAGGAGATTTTATTTGTGTGTTACATTTACCACATTTCCCCCCTAATGAATAGATGATAAACTGCCTTTTTATGGTGTTTTAGATAAAAGGACTGTCTTCGGTGAAAGTGGTGTAACCACCTAAATAAGGATTATCTTTCATCTTCCACTTAGTAAGTATATTTTAATATTTTTAATCTGTGTGCGTGGGATAATAAAAAGCATTTACTGCTTCAATAAGTGAATTAAACAAAAAGACAGTTTTGAGAGCCGAGAGAAGTATGAAAAACATCAACCAAGAACAAGTCTAGTGGACTCCTCCCTCCCTTTTCTACCTTCTTTCACCTCCTATTATTACATGTAAGTTTAAAGGGGTTCATCTTAACGGATTCCTGCTTCCAACTATGTGGAAAGTGAATTGGAATCATTTGGAATATTCTGAAACCTTACTGTAATCATGAACACAAAGATGCAAAAAGATGTTGAAACATCTGTTTTCCAGATCAAGAGTATCACCCAGATAGTTGGGGGAAAAAAGTCTTCCATTATCTCACCTTTAATCCAATTAGCAAATACATGTCATTCTAAAAGATTCTGGTAACCATTGCTCAGAGGGAGAACAATCCAGAAAAGAAACACAAAAAGGATATTTTCAGCACCATGAAATTTAAGGACTAACAGAACTATGGTAAGAAAGATAATGATAAAGCTCATGCATTTAAGACTTTTATGTGGTTGGGCTCAGAGTTTTTTTTACTTCATTTTATGACAAGTAAATAGTTGAGTAACAAGAAGAAAATAATATTACCTTCAAAGATTTTCAACAGAAAAAATATTTCCCTGTGAAAATACCAAGATCTTTCCTGACCAAGAGGATTGGAATGTCAAGGGTTCAAATGCACTCACTGAGCATTTATTTCTATTTTGAATTTCCCTAAACTGTTTGCCTCAACATATCCTCCCAACATTTTTGAGAGAGGTCAAGGGTTTAAGAGGCCCTGGGGTTTAAGCTAACAATTCTGGTTCACAAACATATCTCATGTCAAAGGTTGAGTGTGCTATAGAAAGTGAAGTTGCTCAGTCATATCCGACTCTTTGCGATCCCGTGGACTGAAGCCCACCAGGCTCCTCCGTCCATGGGATTCTCCAGGCAAGAATACTGGAGTGGGTTGCCGTTCCCTTCTCCAGGAGATCTTCCCGACCCAGGGATTGAACCCGGGTCTCCTGCATTGGAGGCAGACGCTTTACCGTCTGAGCCACCAGGGAAGTCTTGAGTGTGCCATAGCTGAACATAAAATGGCCACATCTGTTAGGCTGCCTGGTGATTTTACTTGCAGTATCCAGCACATTGGGCTATTACAGTGCTCCAGCAGTAAAAGGTATCATTGTAACCTGATTCTATTTTCTTTTATTGAGAATCAGTTTTGTGTTTGGTTCACAGCTATTCATAACTAAACTTTGAGTTTTTCCACCAGAGTCTTGATGCCTGTTTCCAAAACAAATACTGTGCCTTAAAATTGGCCTACACAGATATTTTCCTTAATTGAAGAGTGAAAGATTTTTACCCCAATTTATTCATTTTTGTTTCTGTATTGTTTTAATGTACCTGACATGTGTGATCTTATGCATATATACACCATATCTCTCCCCACAATCCTCAGGCATGTCACATCTTCAGACTTCTACTAATGTGCTTGGCATATTTTCAGGCCAAGGTGAAATCTGAATTTGCATACTCAAGACTTCCCAGAAACTCTCAGCTGCTCTGATGTCCTCACTTCTTTACCCCCACCTCTGTATTGCTCTGGGTATCATTGGGTCCATGAAGTTATCTGCATTTGATTAACTGAGTGGAAGCAGAGATAGGCCTCTGAAGGAGGATCTCAAATACATGAAGTTCATCTCTATTCTTTGTATTTCAGATGCATGATATTTGTAAATCACTTATTTCTAGTTGCACATCTGATAGAAGCTTTGCTTCCTCCGTATACACAAACCCGTTGTCACATATTATATCATGATGATAGAAATAATTGCAAAGGTAAAGTAAATGATGGCCGTGGTTACATTGTAAACAACTTAGTTAGAACAGGTGTTTGTTACGAGAGAATGTGTAAGGAAAGGGTTTATTGACGTATGAGAGAGAGTTGTATCGAAATCAGGGCTATCATTCCATGTAAGAAGACCAGGTATGTATGCCCAAAGGCATAAGTGGTTTCAATCTATTCATACTGAGGATCATTTGGGGGCATAGGAATGAAAAAGCAGGATAGATGGTGAATCATACAAGTATCTTGGTAGAAAATTTCTCAGATCATCCTTTCATTTGGTAAAATTAATAAAAATCATTACACACATAAAGATGGAATTTGTCATGTGATATGGATGAGTAAAGTGCTTAAAATGATCACAAAATGTTCTTTTCACCAGGCCATCAAGCTCTTTCCCTTGTTTTTTCACATTTTCTTTTGTGTCCTTTAGTAACTTGGTTTTGGACTGTACTTGATTTATATCCTGTTAGTATCATGTACGGAGAAGGCAATGGCACCCCACTCCAGTACTCTTGCCTGGAGAATCCCATGGACAGAGGAGCCTGGTAGGCTTCAGTCCATGGGGTCGCGAAGGGTCGGACACGACTGAGCGACTTCACTTTCACTTTTCACTTTCATGCATTAGAGAAGGAAATGGCAACCCACTCCAGTGTTTTATCCTGGAGAATCCCAGGGATGGCGAGGCCTGGTGGGCTGCCTCTATGGGATCGCACCAAGTCAGACACAACTGAAGCGACTTAGCAGCAGTAGCATTCATTTTTGTAAAGGCCACTGCTTGAAGGACTCTGGACTTGTGTGTGCAATTGTGACTGCAATAAGTAGGGCACAATTCCTAGCATATATGATAGACTCCAGATCAAAATTTGTTGAATGAATGAAAAAAAAATAGTGGCTTTAGACTGAATTATGATGGCAAATTTGCACATGCACACACACACACTTTTTTTTTTTTTTTACAATTATGGGGATGAACCGGAATTCTTTAAGATGTAAAGCTTAGTTCTGGAAAAGGGAATGGCAACCCACTCCAATATTCTTGCCTGGAAAATGGACAATATTCTTGCCTGGAGGTTATAGTCCATGGGGTTGCAAAGAGTTGGACACAACTGAGTGAGCACCTCACTAAACTGGCGGGGGCGGGGTGCAGAAAAAAGATTTAAAGCTTAGTTCTAAATAGGGATGCCTCTATTGATATTTGACTATTATGCACCCCACCCCCCATAGGGTTCTCTGAATCTGAACTGGAGTACCTTTCCCTGTCCTTGCAGTGAGCTGCAGACACTTGATCTCTCCAGTGGATATTGCCAAACTTTGCGGGCAGAAACCTGGTCTTATATCATCTTTGAAGTTCTCACTGCACCTAATTTAGGGCATACCCATAGAGAAGGTACTATTAGTACCCCCATTTTCAGATGAGGAAACTGAGGTTAAGCAACTGAAGTCATCTTAAGTTAAAGTCAGATAGTGGTGAAGACAGTGCTGGTGTCTGATCCCTGGCAGTGTGATGCCTGAGGCTCCTCTGTCTAGGGTAATGTATCAGAAAGGTAGCTGCTACCCTTTTTTTCCCCCCAAAAAAGTAAGGTAAGTAGTCAACTATGAAATTAAAACTCAAAGAATAAGAGTAACAAAATAACTAAGTGTTCTAGACCTGCCAAGACATTGGAGTAACTTAGATAGAAATTATGAAACCGTATTATTTCTGTCCTGGGTATTTACTCAACAAGATCCAAGCACATAAATCCAGTTCAGGAGAGAGATTCAGGGGAATCATTTCCTTTTCCCTCTCTGTAGACACTACATCATTCAAGTGACAAGGAAGACCTAAAAGGGAACCTGTTGTGTGAAATTAGTAGTATGGATCAAACAGAGTGTGGCCAGTCCTCTGGAATTGCCTGAAACTCTCCAGTGAGAAGCAAAGGGAATTTTTCTCTAGTATGGTGATCCTCTCACAGCTGATGCCCCATCCTCTGTCTCTCTTCCTTCTAGCCAGTTTGCTTCTTGAAGCTAGGCAGAACGTCCTTAAAGAAATGGGCATCCTCTGCCTCTCTACTTTCAATTATCAGTAGTTTGGGAAGCTTTGTGGAGTCTGCAGGACATAGGCCAGTTAGGAGAGAATCAGAGGGATGGGGGCAGTGGTGAGGGAAGAGACATACACATGGAGACAGTGAGACATGGAGAGACACGAAATGACACTGAAAGTCCTTGAGAATGTACTGACTTTAGAAAGCCTTTTAAAAACCAATCACTAATTCAATATGATGAATTACCTTAAAGTAGCTTGTAGAGTGTTTCCTGAGAAGAACTGGAGGTCACTTCAAAATAAATAAATAAACCACAGCTCATGTGCTGATGTTTTAAAGAGAAAAGGCAATTGCTAAAAATGACTGTCCAATGTCCATTACTTACTACAGTCATTAGAAACAAGGAATATGTATATTGATATGAAGTGGTTCAAACAGTATTTTCTTTGTTCAAACCAATTTAGCTGGAGGAAAAGTCAAGAGTTTGCCTTGTGTGGGGGCGGTGGGGGGGGCATTGTGGAGAAAAAGAGATTCTTTACATAAAAACCTGTTGTTTTTCTATCCTAGGGCCACTCACCGAAGAAGAATAACTGGGTTTCTATTAAAGCAAAGCAATTTTTGCCCCTGACCAAGCAATTTTTGCCCCTGATCACTATTGGTTTAACTCTAGGCCCTCGAGACTCAAAGTAGGTTTGGAATTAGCAATATCAGTACAATCTGGGCATACATTAGAAAGGTAGACTCTCTGGCCCCACCCCAGTCCTAACTGAATCATAATCTAGTTAATCATAATCATAATCATGAAGCAATTCATATGCACATTGTTTGAGAAGTACTAGTCTAGACAAACATGAATGGTTATTTAAACATTTGATAGACAAAAGAGATGGTTAAATAAAGGAGGAAATACTATCTGATAAAAGCACTTTTGTCCAAAGATTTGTTGGTGTTGATAAACTTGTTCCTATCCACTTAAGCCAGGTTTGAAGTAAAAACTTAATAGGCCCATTCTGAAATGACTTTTACCAGCTCCAGCATCCTCATGGTTGACTGAGCTCCCACAAATGGTTGCTGACTTTGTTTGTGTCCCCAGGTGAGCAGAAATGAGTGAACAAGCAGAAAAGAGCAGTTCCGTGCGAGAGAGACCTGCAGGTCAAAGTTCTCCTGAGAAACCAAGTGAGAAGGAACTGAAGCAAATGAAATGGTTGGATCGGCAGTTAAAACGGTTGTCATTTCAAAATCCCGGGCCTCAGGTAGCCAACTTTAATCCTGAAGTAAGGCAGCAGATAAAGAAAGGGCCAATGGCAAAGAAGAATGAGTTTGTTCCTGAAAAACGTGAAGTCAGCAAGTATGACGAAAAGGGCAGGCTCACCTTCAATGAGGCTGACCTGTGTGACTGCCTTGATGAAGACTGCCTGGGTTGCTTCTACCCGTGCCCCAAGTGTAACTCCACCAAGTGCGGGCCCACTTGCCGCTGCAACCGCCGCTGGGCCTATGACACCATAGTTGATGAGAATGGGGAGGTCATCAGCAAGATGCCATTCGACCTCTCTGAATAGGACCAGCCCTCCAGGCTGATCAATTTTCTCTGCTTTGCAGTTAAACCAGCTGCTTTCTCCTGGATGAATTTTAGGACTGGGGGAAGAAAGTTTTAAAAATAGAGTTTAGACTAGTTGGTGTTCTCTGAAGCCAGTAAAGCGTCTGCCTGTAATGCAGGAGACCTGGATTCGATTCCTGGGTTGGGAAGATCCCCTGGAGAAGGAAATGGCAATCCACTCCAGCACTCTTGCCTGGAAAGTCCCATAGACAGAGGAGCCTGATAGGCTACAGTCCATGGGGTCGCAAAGAGTCGGACACAACTGAGCCACTTCACTTTCACTTTCTCTAACCTTCCTGCTGTGATGACTCAAATTCCTCCTCTGGTAACCAGCAACTCCATTGCTACTCTCCTCTCAGATTAAAAATCCCTCTCCTCTTTGCTGGTACCTTAGGAGATAGAGTTTTAGGATTTTTAGAATTCTGTAGCTGAGAGCTTGTCTTGACATAGAACTTATGTTTATAATAGCTAGTTACCGTTAGGATCTTACACTTTATCAATTCTAAATCAGAATTGCCATTTGGATTGACTTGGCACTACATACTCATAGTCTCATTTTTTAGTGTTACTGTTTTAACAATATTAAAATGAAATTAAAAAAAAAAAACTTTAATAGGCCCCATGGCCCCGTGGCCCAACATATGAGCACAAAAGCAGAGATTCAATTTAAGTGATATCCAAAATGCCAACTGGAAGCAGACTTCAAAGGACAAATTTTTATCTAAATGTTTCATACAAATCATTTTAAAGCATTTTTTTGGTGGCTAAGGTTACCAGCCACACAGAACTGACCAAGGTGGTACAAAATTCCTAAGACCTAAGTTGCATTTGGTTTTGTAGGTACAGGATTTGAGACAATTCAGCTAGAGTTTCTGCTGACCTCAGTGAAGATACCATCTCAGAAGACTGCTGTGAAACATCTGGGCCGGGTTTGGCAGCTATTGCACAAAACTGTTTTTAGGGGAAAATCTCTATGAAAATGTTCACACCCACAGCGTCATCGGGAAAGTTTCTCTTCAGTCATCTTTGATATCAAGTTTTATTCAAATGATCTGTAAGGAGAAAATTGCTTTTTCCACTTTTCCATGTTTACTTCTCATGAACATTTAATTGCTTCTTCTGAAGCTTTGGATTCGGCACAAAGAGACTTTCCACTGAACACAGTTGTGCAGGCACTGGCTGAGGCTGCAGATGTAATGGGCTAAAAATAGACCGAAGGCCCCTATCTCCATCCCACCAAATGGCTATGTATGTTTACCCACTAGAAAATATTCACCTGAGACCTCAATATTTTGCCTCTGACTAACTCACCCGAAATCTCTGTGTGGCAAATTCATTAATAAAAATTAATTATTCATTAATAATTAATTAATTTTAATTAATAAAAATTAATTAATTTTCCTTACTTTGATTTTTTGTGTGTGTGAGAAAGTGTGTGTGTTTTAGACCCAAGAGAAAAAAATAAAACTTTTTCCCCCTTCCCTAAAGCAAATCCATATTTTGTTCTTTGGCAAATACCAATCACTTTCCATCAGAAATTCCTGATAGTGACATTAGGTTGGTGCAAAAGTTTTGCCTCATCCGCCATATTCCTGACCTTTTGCCAACCGCCCACCACTTCTTCAAGCATCCTGACAACATTTTGTGGGGGGAAGGCTTCCACAACCAGCAGGAGGCAGAAAATGCTTTCCAAGAATTTAACCAAATCCTGAAGCACAGATTTTTTTTAAATTATTCATTAATTTTTTAAATTTATTTTTTAATTGAAGGATAATTGTTTTACATAATTTGTTGTTTTCTGTCAAACCTCAACATGAATCAGCCGTAAGTATATGTATGTCCCCTCCCTCGTGAACCTCCCTCTCATCTCCCTCCCCATCCCACCCCTCTACGTTGGTACAGAGACCCTGTTTGAGATCCTGGAGATATACAGCAAATTCCCTTTGGCTATCTATTTCACATATGGTAAAGTAAGTTTCCATGTTACTCTCGCCATACATCTCACCCTCTCCTGCCTTCTCCCCGTGTCCACGAGTCTGTTCTCTCTGTCTGTTTCTCCACTGCTGCCCTGCAAATAAATTCTTTGGTACCATCTTTCTAGATTCCATATATATGTGTTAGTATATGGTATTTATGTTTCTCTTTCTGACTGACTTCACTCTGTATAATAGGCTCTAGGTTCATCCACCTCATTGGAACTGACTCAGATGTGTTCCTTTTTATGGCTGAGTAATATTTCATTGTGTATATGTACCACGACTTCTTTATCCATTCATCTGTCGATGGACATCTAGGTTGCTTCCATGTCCTAGCTGTTTTAAATAGTGCTGCAGTGAACATTAGGGTACATGTGTCTTTTTCAATTTTGGTTTCCTCAGGGTATATGCCTAGCAGTGGGATTACAGGGTTATATGGTGGTTTTATTCCTAGTTTTTTAAGGAATCTCCATACTGGCTTCCATAGTGACTGTATTAATTTACATTCCCACCAACAGTGCAAGTGTTTATCCACACCCTCTCCTGTGTGTAGACATTTTGATGATGGCCATTCTGACCGGTGTGAGGTGATACTTCATTGTAGTTTGGATTTGCATTTCTCTCATAATGAGCAATATTGAGCATCTATTCATGTCTTTCTTAGCCATCTGTGTGTCTCCTTTGGAGAAATGTCTGTTTTGATCTTTTCCCACTTTTTAATTGGGTTGTTTTCTGCTATTGAGTTGTATGAATGAGCTGCTTGTATATTTTGGAAATTAATCCTTTGTCAGTTGTTTGATTTGCTATTATTTTCTCCCGTTCTGAGGGTTGTCTTTTCACCCTTCTTATAGTTTTGTTTGCTGTGCAAAAGCTTTTAAATTAATCAGGTCCCACTTGTTTACATTCATTTTTATTTTCATTCCTCTAGGAGGTGGGTCATAGAGGATCTTGCTTTATGATATTGAGTGTTCTGCCTGTGTTTTCGTCTAAGAGTTTTATATTTCCTGGTCTTATATTTAGATCTTTAATCCATTTTGAGTTTCTCTTTGTGTATGGTGTTAAGAACTGTTCTAATTTCATTCTTTTACATGTAGCTATCCAGTTTTCCCATCACTGCTTATTGAAGAGGTTGGCTTTGCCCCATTGTATATTCTTGCCTCCTGTCTTGTTCCATTGGTCTATATTTCTGTTTGTGAAGCACAGATTTTTTATGCTACAGGAATAAACAAGCTTACTTCTTGTTGGAAAAAATCTGTTGATTATAATGGTTCCTATTTTGATTCATAAAGATGTGTTTGAGGTTAGTTATAATGATTTAAAATTCGTGGTCTGAAACTGCAATTACATTTGCAGCAACCTCATACTTTGCTTGTTTTTACAGGTCATCTTAGACCAAGAGTTTAAATAAAATGGACTATCAAAATTAGTAGTTTTTCTTTTTAATGCTCAAACTGGTCTATCTAGCTTTGCTGAATTGGTGAAGATGGGCTTCAGAAGTACAAACTGAACTTTTCATTCTAGTCAAAGAACAATCTTGTGCTTCAAAGACAGGAACCCAGGGACTTCCCTGGCAGTCCAGTGGTTAAGACTCTGTGTTTCCAGCACAGGGGATGTGGGTTCAATCCCTGGTTGCAGAACTAAGGTTCTACATGCTGTGCAGCCAAAAAAAATTTTTTTTTTAGTTTAAAAAAAGATGGGAACCAAAACTTTCTCAAAGCAATTCGTGTGAACCTACCTGGAATCTTTGCAGTGCAATAGTTGTTATCACTGTCCATTTACCTGCTGAAGTGCCCTTTGCATTTGAAAAGCAAAGAGGTAACCGTGTTACCATGTTCACAAAACTACGAGAGAAAGGTTGATAAACAATTTATAACCACTTTCACAGCAAAGAACACATTTGTCTGAGCATTTGGAGGCTGCTATTTGCAGTCAGTTAACAATTCCCAAGGTGTGGTAGGTAACCCTCCAGGATGGTCCCCAGTGATCCTCTGATATTTTGTAATCCTTTTCCCTGAAGTGGTGGCTGAACTTAGTGACTTGGTTCTAATGAACAGAATAAGGCCCAAGTGATTGTGACTGGAGACTTGGTCATAAAGGGCAATGTGGCCTTTCTTTTGCATCATCATGATCATCTGCTCTAGAGCAGGCCGGCTGCCCTATGTGAGCAGCCCTATGAGGAAGCCAACATGAGAAAGAATTGGCAACTCTGGCCAACAACCTCATGAGTATTTTTGGAAGGGGGTCTTCTTGCCTCATCAAGCTTTGAATGACTGTAGTCCTAGCTGACACCTCGATTGCAACCTTGTGAGAGACCTTGAGCCAGAACCACCCAGCCATGCTGCTTCCTGACTTTTCCTTCACAGAAACTGTGAGATAAGAAATGATCACTGTTTTTTTTTTTTTTTTTCTTTTTATGAGTCAGTTTTGGAAAGCTATTTTCCTGCATAATTATCCATTTCACCTAGTTTTCCAAATGTATTTGTATAGAGGTCTGCAAGTTAATCTTATTTAAAAAATTCTTATATTTCAATGATTATTTCCCCCAATGCATTAGTTTTGTTTTTTTTTTTTAATTTTTCAGCACTTTATTTATTTTTTTTTTGATAAATTTAACGCCTTTTATTGCCATACCTCATTTTACTGTGCTTTGCTTTAGTGAGCTTTATAGATACATGTTTTTTTTTTTTTTCCTTGTTAATTTTCTGTTTAGTTGATCTATCCATAAGTGTGAGTGGGGTATTAAAGTCTCCCACTATTATTGTGTTATTGTTAATTTCTCCTTTCATACTTGTTAGGATTTGTCTTACATACTGCGGTGCTCCCATGTTGGGTGGATATATATTTATAATTGTTATATCTTCTTCTTGGATTGATCCTTTGATCATTATGTGGTGACCTTCTTTGTCTCTTTTCACAGCCTTTGTTTTAAAGTCTAATTTATCTGATACGAGTATCGTGACTCCTGCTTTCTTTTGGTCCCAATTTGCATGGAAAATCTTTTTCCAGCCCTACACTTTCAGTCTGTGTGTGTCCCCTGTTTTGAGGTGGGTCTCTTGTAGACAACATATGTAGGGGTCTTGTTTTTGTATCCATTCAGCCAGTCTTTGTCTTTTGGTTGGGGCATTCAACCCATTTACGTTTAAGGTAATTACTAATAAGTATGATCCCGTTGCCATTTACTTTATTGTTTTGGGTTCGAGTTTATACACCATTTTTGTGTTTCCTGTCTTGAGAATATCCTTTAGTATTTGTTGGAGAGCTGGTTTGGTGGTGCAGAATTCTCTCAGCTTTTGCTTGTCTGAAAAGCTTTTGATTTCTCCTTCATACTTGAATGAGATCCTTGCTGGGTACAATAATCTGGGATGTAGGTTATTTTCTCTCATTATTTTAAGTATGTCTTGCCATTCCCTCCTGGCTTGAAGAGTTTCTATTGAAAGATCAGCTGTTATCCTTATGGGAATTCCCTTGTGTGTTATTTGTTGTTTTTCCCTTGCTGCTTTTAATATTTGTTCTTTGTGTTTGATCTTTGTTAATTTGATTAATATGTGTCTTGGGGTGTTTCTCCTTGGGTTTATCCTGTTTGGGACTCTCTGGGTTTCTTGGACTTGGGTGATTATTTCCTTCCCCACTTTAGGGAAGTTTTCAACTATTATCTCCTCAAGTATTTTCTCATGGTCTTTCTTTTTGTCTTCTTCTTCTGGAACCCCTATGATTCGAATGTTGTAGCGTTTAATATTGTCCTGGAGGTCTCTGAGATTGTCCTCATTTCTTTTAATTTGTTTTTCTTTTATCCTCTCTGATTCATTTATTTCTGCCATTCTATCTTCTAATTCACTAATCCTATCTTCTGCCTCTGTTATTCTACTATTTGTTGGCTCCAGAGTGTTTTTAATTTCATTTATTGCATTATTCATTATATACTGACTCTTTTTTATTTCTTCTAGGTCCTTGTTAAACCTTTCTTGCATCTTCTCAATCCTTGTCTCCAGGCTATTTATCTGTGATTCCATTTTAATTTCAAGATTTTGGATCAATTTCACTATCATTATTTGGAATTCTTTATCAGGTAGATTCCCTATCTCTTCCTCTTTTGTTTGGTTTGGTGGGCATTTATCCTGTTCCTTTATCTGCTGGGTATTCCTCTGTCTCTTCATCTTGTTTAAATTGCTGAGTTTGGGAGTCCTTTCTGTATTCTGGCAGTTTGTGGAGTTCTCTTTATTGTGGTGTTTCCTTGCTGTGTGTGGGTATGTAGAGGTGGCTTATCAAGGTTTCCTGGTTAGGGAAGCTTGTGTCGGTGTTCTGGTGGGTGGAGCTGTATTTCTTCTCTTTGTTCAGTCGCGCTATGGGGAGGGAGGGAGGGATGCTGCAAACAAATGACACTGGCGTGCGCTCGCAGTGCCTCAGCCACACTGGGTCTGCCCCCGCTCACGGCGCGTGTAGCCTCCCTGCCCACACTGCTCAGGCTCTAGGTTGTTCCGCCGGGAACAATCCGAGGCTGGCCCTGGGTTGCATGCACCTCCCAGGTCCAAGCCGCTCTGGTTCAGGCACTCAGGTAGTCCTCAGAGGCGCAGACTCAGTTGGGGCTGCGTTTTGTGCTCTTCCCAGGTCCGAGCAGCTCAGGTGATGAGGTGTTTGGCGAGCGCCAATGCTGCGACTTATCGCCTCCCCCCCACTTGGTTATCTGGGTGTAAAACCGGCGCACCTTCTCAGGCAGATGTTGACCGTTCAGACCCCCAACAAGTTTTAGTTAGCAAAGAAGCCAGTTTTATAGATAATGTCTCTCTGGGGCTGTGATTGCCCCCTTCCGGCTCTGGCTGCCTGTCACCGGAGGGGGAAGGTTTGCAGCCGGCTACCTCTGTTTAGTCCTTTGTCCCGTGCGCGGGCTGGCGGTGTCTTAGGTTAGGGCTGGCTTTTCGCATGGTAGATATCCCACAGTCTGGTTTGCTAGCCCAAATTATTTCGCTCAGATAGCGCTCAGGGTATTCAGGCCAGATTCTTACTCTCAGCGATGCAGCCCGCGCCGCGCCTCCCTGCCCAGCCCCCGCTTGCTAATGGCGGATGCAGGCGTCTGCGCTGCTTCTCCGCTGGAGGAGTTACCATAGAGCTCGCAATCTGCGAGTTTTAATTGTTTATTTATTTTTTCTCCCTGTTATGTTGTCCTCTGTGCTTCCAAAGCTCGGCAAGGATTCGGCAGTGAGAAGGTTTCCTGGTGTTTGGAAACTTCTCTCTTTTTAAGACTCCCTTCCCGGGACGGAACTCCGTCCCTCCCTCTTTTGTCTCTTTTATTGTCTTTAATATTTTTTCCTACCTCCTTTCAAGGAGTTGGGTTGCTTTTCTGGGTGCCTGATGTCCTCTGCCGGCATTCAGAAGTTGTTCTGTGGAATTTACTCGACGTTTAAATGCTCTTTTGATGAATTTGTGGGGGAGAAAGTGTTTTCCCTGTCCTACTCCTCCGCCATCTTGGCGCCTTCCCCCTGATCACTGTTTTAAGATGCTAACATCTGGGGTAATTTGCTATGCAGCAATGGCTAGCTAGCACAGAAGGGTTTTATGCTTCTTCTAGATTTATGCCTTTATTTATTCAGCAGGTATTTATTGAGAAACTACCACATGCCAGGCATTGTGTTTATGGGATTCTCCAGACAAGAGTCTTGGAGTGAGTTGCCATTCCCTTCTCAAATGCAATGTGTATGCAGAGGTTAATCATCTACTGAACATAAAAAACATATTTAAGGGGCCCCTGGTTTCTGGGCACTATATACATAGCATACAGAAAAAAATTTTACCCTTGGAAAACTGTGGTGGTTATCTTTGGAAATACCATCTACCACCTAGGGTTACTACTGTATATTTGCTATTTATATATTAATGGCCCAACAAATATTTGTAGACTGAATACTTTTCTGTGAATTGTGCTCACCTGTTGAAACTAGAGATGACACTACAAACCTCTGTCCCTACTGCTGCTAAGTCACTTCAGTCGTGTCTGACTCTGTGCGACCTCAAAGACAGCAGCCCACCAGGCTCCCCCGTCCCCGGGATTCTCTAGGCAAGAACACTGGAGTGGGTTGCCATTTCCTTCTCCAATGCATGAAAGTGAAAAGTGAAAGTGAATTCGCTGAGTTGTGTCTGACTCTTTGCGACCCCATGGACTGCAGCCTACCAGGCTTCTCCATCCATGGGATTTTCCAGGCAAGAGTACTGGAGTGGGGTGCCATTGTCCCTACTATGTCCCCTCAAAATTTGTGTATTGAAACCTAATTCCCAAGGTGATGGTAGTAGAAGGTAGGACCTTTGAGAGGTGGTTAGGTCATTAGGTTAAAGCCCTAAGGAATGAGTCTCTTATAGAAGAGACCCAAGAGAGCTCCCTTACTTCTGTGAGGACCGTTAGGCCAGTATAACCTTTCTAGCATGCCATATATGTGTATACATATCAAATACCAGTCTTTTCAGCAATGAAAAAGTATCTCTAACATATTTATTAACATCCTCTGGCTATAGATTTAGATAATGACATTTGTAGTGCTTAAACTTCTCTGGAATGTGAGTTCAAATGCTAACTAACCACCTCTAAGGATTAATCTAAGGATTAATTAATCTAAGGATTAGCTTTAAGGATAAAGTTCATTCATACATGTTTACACATTTACACCACACTGTTTACACCATACAGACAATATGTGGGCATGTATTGTCTAAACCCTAACGTTCTGAGTACAAGCTGCCCCAGTCCTTGTCTTCCAGTGCTCCAGGGGCAGGCTCTGTCCCTGGATGCTGGGTGGGTGGATCAGTTTAATTCTGATTGGGAAGCTCCCTTGTTGGCATATGAAAGTGAAAAGAAATGAAATTCGCACACTTGTGTCCCGACTCCTTGCAATTCCATGGACCGCAGCCTGTCCTCGTCTATCCATGAAATTCTTCAGGCAAGAGTATTGGAGTGGGTTGCCATTTCTTTCTCCCAGGGATCTTCCCAAGCCGGGGATCGAACCCAGGTCTCCTGCATTGCAGGCAGATTCTTTACCACCTGAGCCACTACGTTCTCCAGTATCAGCTCTCAAGGGTGAAGTTAACATTTTTCTCTCTACCTGCCAACTTCTTTGTTTTATCTTTGTAAGTTATTCATATTTCAGGTTGGCCAGAGTTATCTATCGGGTACTTTCAAACACCCCAGCTGCAAACTGGCATGCTCCTGGCCCTTCTGAAAGGTCTTCCAAGAATCCTCTTGACAGACCTTGGAACTCTTGCCTGTTGATCTTCTCCCACTTACACCATGCTTCAAAGCAGCCTTTGACTCCACATATCCGTATCCCCAGCATCTAACACACAACCTGGTACACGGTAGGTGCTCAGTGAATGTTTGTTTAATGATGAGTCATTGATAGCAGGACATGCTTTTTGAGGGGCTTTTTAGGAGTGTTGGTCAATAGCTCATTAAAAACCTGCTTGAAATGACTGAGATAAGCAACCTTAGATGACTCGCACAAACACAAAGAATTTCCTAGAAACAATGTTTCTTTTTTCTTTTACCATATGTTCCTGTTTTTGTCTTTTCCATTACTCATTGAAAATAGCAACTACACTTTGCTGTCCACCTGAAACTATCACAACATTGTTAACTGGCTATACTCCAATACAAAATAAAGTGTAATTTAAAAAAAAAAGTGGAAAAAATAGAACTAAAAAACAGAAAGAAGCAACTATAGAATTCTCTGGTGGTCCAGTGGTTAAGACTCAGGAACATGTGTTCATATATACGTGTATATATATATGTATATATGTATGTGTGTATATATATGAGCTTCCCTGGTGGCACAGACAGTAGACTCTGCCTTGAAAACATATTCATTTCATTTAATGCTAGTTTATCCAGAGGCTAATCTAACAAATTAATTGATTGCCTATGTTTTGAGGTCATCTTATGGCCTACTGTGAGTTCTATTAAATAAAAAAGAAACAACAAAGTCCTACTGTATAGCACAGGGAACTATATTCAATATTTACCCTGTGTTAAACCATAATGGAAAAGAATATAGAAAAGAATGTCTATATGTATATAACTGAGTCACTTTGTTGTAAAGCAGAGATTGGCACAACATTGTAGATCAACTGCACTTCAACAAAAAAATTAAATATAAAATTTAAGTAAATAACAGAGGAAAAGCTCCATGGGAGGTACTGAATAAATGTTTACTGAGTTAAGTAATTATTGTAAAATCTTTTAAAATGATGGCAATAGAGACATGTTTTTTTCAGTATTATATGTAAGTAGCTGATCATGCATAGTTCAGTGCAACCTCTAAAACCATTGGCCGACATTTTTGTCCTACCTGTGAATTTAATTTATCTGTGTTATTCATCATTCTTAGCTAAAGCATAAATTCCTTTTTTAAGATACTAAGTTTGAGATACCAGAAGTTCCAAAATCTGACACCACTTAGTTGTGTGGCCTTGAATAAAGTGTTCTACTTCTCTGCACCTTGATTTCAGTTTCCCCTACTGTCAAATGTAGATACTGGAGTGTGAAGTCAACCGTTTATTCAGTTATACCCAGGACCTAAACTAGGATGAGGCAAGTGAACTGCTCACCTTGGGAGAAAAATTTAAGGCAGGTTGGGTGGGGTTGCCAAAAAACCTCAATAATCAAGAAAAGTAGTATTTCAATGCAGTATTTTTAAAAAATCAAAGTTAACACAAAAGATGTATTATGACCAAAATATCAGCATTTTAAAGATGAGGTCACTGTTGCTGATTTTTCCTTTGGCCTCTGACTCCAGTGTGGTTTAGCATGGCACTGTAACTTATCTGGATTTTTATTTTTCTTTCCTTCTCTCTTTTTTTTTTTTTTTTTTTGCCATGGTGCACAGCTCAGGGGATCTTAGTTCCCTGACCAGGGGCCAAACTTGTGCCCCCTGGAACGGAAGGGTAGAGTCTTAACCACTGGATCACCAGGGGAGTCCCTGAGTTTTCAATAAACATTTCATTAAACCATCATTCATCTTATTGGCCTCTTAAATTTTGCACTGGGATTGAGTCCCGGTCCTGTTACATACATTTAATGAATGCCTGCCATTTACTGAGCACTGTTCGGACATAGCAGCCCTTGCTTTCAAGGCGCTCACAACTTTATTAGGAAAAACAGGAGAGTCAGCAGAGAATAAGTAGGATAATGGGAGATGTTTTTGGACAGAGTTAAGCAATGGAAGGAATGATATCAGATGAGCCCATGTGGACTAGAAAACATAGCATTTCATCCCGAGGTGGTATGTATCACAGAGCGGTGATGAATGCAGGCTGAAGATGGAGGCCCTGGGGTCAAGCCCTACCTCTTCCAATTCTAATTGGTTGTGTAATCTTGTGCAGTGTATCCTTTTAACTTCCCTGCACTTCTGTTTCTTTCTTCATTAGTAAAAGTCAGAAGAATAATTACATCAACTTAAGAGGGTTGTGAGGGTGACTTGAGCTCAAATAGTGAGCCCTGAGAATAGAGCCAGAACTTAGGAAAAATTGTTAAATGTTACTTTTAACGAGAAAACACTCATTTTGAGCAAGGAGAAGCTCTATTAGATAAAATTAAACCCAGCTCTTTTCTAGGCAAGCTGCTAAGAGTTGCGGTGATTTTTATCTTTCCCTGACTTGTCACTCTGTGTCCCAAACCACTTTCCCTTAGTTCCAGTTGAGCAGGAAAAGCTGTTTCATCTTTGGCAGTTCTTCCAAATTCAGTAGACTGTGACTGGTCATTTAGAAAGTTAATGAACAATTGATGGCTCATGTACAAATGTACAAAACCTCATCATTTTTTCTCGCAACCTTTGATATAAACAAGTGGACACCATGATGTTAACCCTTAGAATGTACATGGAGTCTCTTATTCACCATGTTTTAGAGGGAGACTGATATGAGCCCTTGGAGTGGCTAGAAGCAACCTTCCAGTACTTTACAAAATCTTGTGAATAGGAGCACAGGGCTGAACTGGGAAGAGCACTTTTGCTTTTACTGGACTGAAGGAGTAGAAATTTTGCTTTTTCAGCTCAACAAGATTCCACCACCTTAGTTTGAATCAATTGGATATATGGAGAGGGTCTAAGAGGGTTATGGAAGAAAGGGAAGAGGAACTAAAAGGCTCTTGATGAAAGTGAAAGAGGAGAGTGAAAAAGCTGGCTTAAAGCTCAACATTCAGAAAACGAAGATCATGGCATCTGGTCCCATCACTTCATGGGAAATAGATGGAGAAACAGTGGAAACAGTGTCAGACTTTATTTATTTGGGCTCCAAAATCACTGCAGATGGTGACTGCAGCCATGAAATTATAAGATGCTTACTCCTTGGAAGGAAAGTTATGACCAACCTAGACAGCATATTCAAAAGCAGAGACATTACTTTGCCAACAAAGGTCCGTCTAATCAAGGCTATAGTTTTTCCAGTGGTCATGTATGGATGTGAGAGTTGGACTGTGAAGAAAGCTGAGCACTGAAGAATTGATGCTTTTGAACTGTGGTGTTGGAGAAGACTCTTGAGAGTCCCTTGGACTGCAAGGAGATCCAACCAGTCCATTCTAAAGGAGATCAGCCCTGGGATTACTTTGGAAGGAATGATGCTAAAGCTGAAACTCCAGTACTTTGGCCACCTCCTGCGAAGAGTTGACTCATTGGAAAGACTCTGATGCTGGAAGGGATTGGAAGCAGGAGGAAAATGGGAAGACAGGATGAGATGGCTGGATGGCATCACTGACTCGATGGATGTGAGTTTGAGTGAACTCTGGGAGTTGGTGATGGACAGGGAGGCCTGGCGTGCTTCAATTCATGGGGTCTCAAAGAGCTGGACACAACTGAGCGACTGAACTGAACGGAACTGAACTAAGAGGCTACCATCTCTGCTCCCCTAATTTACTCCTGTAACTCTGTCAGCTCTGATGTTGTAAAAAAGAAAGAAAGAAAGAAAGAAAGAAAGAAAGAAAAAGGCCCACTATTTATAAAGTACTCCTCAGTTTTGCAAATTGTCTCAAAATTTAAACATGGACTAAGTGATAGATGGTATTTATGAATTGTTCATTATTTTCTTAACTGTAATATTAGCACTGTGGTCATATGAGGAAAACAAAGGAAAACATTTTCCTTCCTTCTGTCCTTCCTTTGAGACGCATATTAAAGGAAAAAGGACATAATATCTGAGATTTGCTTTACAGAAAACTTGAAACCCCTCAAAAAAAGTTTGGGGGGTACCTGATCAAACAAGAATGTCAGGGCATTGGTTGTTGGGTCTGAGTAAGTCTGGAGTAGTTACTTGTAGTCTCTGCTTTTATATAATTTGGAAATTTTCCCAACAACAAAACAGGTTTTGGGAAGTTCCCTAGTAGTCCAGTGGTTAAGTCTTTGTACCTCTATTGCAGAGGTTTCAGGTTTGTTCATTGGTTGGGAAACTAAGATCCCGCAGGCCATGCAGGGAGTCCAGAAAGAAAAAAAAAACATGATTTTCTATTTTTAGGCACTGTTTCTCAATCTTGCCTTGGCACCCCCACCTGAGCAATAGGCTGGCATTATCCCTTCCCCAATCCTGTAAAGTGGTTTCTCTACCAGTGTGCAGGTGTGGATTGCAGGTGCAGTTGAAATAGAGACCCTCTCAGCCCTTGGAGCAGTCATAGGACCTAAGGCAGAGGGTGGGGCTCTTGGAGCAGTCAGAATTTCTGCCCTGGTAGCCTGGGGCCATAAGTAGCCTCAACCTGATAATCACTGTCTTTGAGACAAGGGGTGAAAAAACACTGACTCAAGACTGTTCCTGTTAAAAAGTAAATATTCCTTGGGAGGAGTTGACTCAGCAAGCTATCACCAACTCTTAACAAGTCAAATGCTTCAGCTATCAACTCTCCTGATCCTGACAGCTGAGTGACACCTCCCCTGGATAATGGGTGAGTTTTGGACTATGGCCAAGATTGAGTGGGATAAGACCCTGGGAAAACCAATGAGCTGAGCTCCGGAATGAAGTTGGCCTGAGGGGAAATGGGAAGGAAAGATGCTGAGCAGTTAGAGCTCGGTGGTGGTGGTATTGGGAAGAATTGTGGGCAGAGGTGTCCCAGGGAACCCCAGAAGGAAGAAGTCACATACTCTGATTCATCTCAGAACAGAGCTCCTTCTAGGCTACTTCATAGCGGTGTCATGTAATAGTTCCACATGGAGAAGTAGCTCACCAACAACTTCCCAGGTCTTTTACCCCCCCCCCCCCAGTTTTATGTACACCTGAAATTTTACCAAGTAGTGAAAGGCCTGTGCTCAGGGGAATTCTTCAGTTCAGTTCAGTCATTCAGTTGTGTCCGACTCTTTGTGACACCATGGACTGCAGCACACCAGGCTTTCCTGTCCATCACCAACTCCCGGAGCTACTCAAACTCATGTCCATTGAGTCGGTGATGCCATCCAACCATCTCACCCACTGTTGTCCCCTTCTCCTACCACCTTTAATCTTTACCAGCATCAGGGTCTTTTCCAATGAATTAGTTCTTTGCATCAGGTGGCCAAAGTATTGAAGCTTCAGCTTCAGCATCAGTCCTTCCAATGAATATTCAGGACTGATTTCCTTAAGATGGACTGCTTGGATCTCCTTGCAGTCCAAGGGACTCTCAACAGTCTTATCCAAAACCACAGTTCAAAAGCATCAATTCTTTGGTGCTCAGCTTTCTTTATGTTCCAATTCTCACATCCATACATGACTACTGGAAAAACCATAGCTTTGACTAGACAGACCTTTGTTGACAAACTAATGTCTCTGTTTTCAGGTTGCTGTGTAGGTTGGTCATAGCTTTTCTTCCAAGGAGCAAGCATCTTTTAATTTCATGGCCACAGTCACCATCTGCAGTGATTCTGGAGCCCCTCAAAATAAAGTCTCTCAACAGTTTCCATTGTTTCCCCATCTATTTGCCATGAAGTGATGGGACTGGATGCCATCATCTTAATTTTCTGAATGTTGAGTTTTAAGCCTGCTTTTTCACTCTCCTCTTTCACTTTCAACAAGAAGCTCTTTAGTTCTTCTTCGCTTTCTGCCATAAGGTTGGTGTCACCTGCATATCTCATCAAATGCTCCAAGTGAGTTTTTATCCTTTTGTTTTCATTTGGGTTCCCTCAGAAGCAAAAACTGAAACACTATTGTTGGGGGAGTAGGGGTGGGAATCACACCAGCCCTGGACTGATTTCCTTTGGAGATTTTTTTTTTAATATAAGAAATGAATACACTTCCAGCTTATTTAAGGCCCAATTATTCTGGATTTTGATAACTTACAACCAAAGTTCAGTTCAGTTCAGTTCAGTCGCTCAGTCATGTCCAACTCTTTGCGACCCCATGAACCACACCACACCAGGCCTCCCTGTGCATAACCAACTCCTGGAGTCCACCCAAACCAAACTTTATCCCAACGAATTCAGAATCCTATCAAGGCTGGGAAGATCTGCAGGATAAGTTCAACTCAAAGGCTACAGCAAACACTTTGAGGTGAGCCAGGGAAGCTAAGGTCTTTCCAAACCAAAGAGGCAGGAATGAAGTCAACAAAGATTCAGGGGCTGCAATGAGACCAAATGAGCCAACAGAATGTTGGGGAGAGAGCTGGAAGTCCCTTCTATACCTAGACTGTGGTGCTTAAAGGTAGAGAGCACAGAAAAGAGAAGATTAGAAGTTAGGATGGCTAAGACTTTGTGATCAATTAGGCATCAGGGGTGAGGAGAGGGAAGAGCGAGGGAAAGATGGTCCCAGGTCTGTGGCTTGGGAAACTGGATAGATGGTGCTGCTATTTTGAGCGAGGGCACTCAGGGGAGAGAGAGATTTAGAGAGATGATCAGATTTGGAGAGGTGAGTTTTGGACCCATTGGGGTTAAGGTGCTCATGGGAGATCCGAGTGGAGATATTTTTAAGCTGCTGGATGTGGACTCCACAAGGAGAGCAGGGCTAGAAATATTCATCTAGACCAGTCAGTCTATAGATGGGCTTCACGGCAAGGATATGTTGAGGACGGTGAGGAAATTGTGTGGGATGAGAAGACAACAGTTGGCTTGTTACCAGCATCTAAGCACAGGCAAAAAGGCCAAGCAACCTATGAAGAAGGAAGGGAGTAAGCGGCAAGAGAAGAGGGCAGAAAAGTAGTGGGGTGGTGTATTCCAGTATCCAAGTGAAGGAGGAGTTTCAAGAGGGGTCATCAGCAATGTGAAATAACAAACAGAAATGTCTAATAGATTTTTCTTCCGAAGATGGCAGAGGAGTAGGATGGGGAGAACACTTTCTCCCCCACAAATTCATCAAAAGAACATTTAAACGCCGAGTAAATTCCACAAAACAACTTCTGAATGCTGGCAGAGGACATCAGACACCCAGAAAAGCGACCCAAGTCTTCGAAAGGAGGTAGGAAAAAATATAAAAGACAAAAAAAGGGACAAAAGAGGGAGGGACGGAGTTCCGTCCTGGGAAGGGAGTCTTAAAAAGAGAGAAGTTTCCAAACACCAGGAAACCTTCTCACTGCCGAATCTGTGCGAGCCTTGGAAGCACAGAGGGCAACATAACAGGGAGGAAAAATAAATAAACAATTAAAACCCGCACATTGCGAGCCCTATGGTAACTCCCCCAGCAGAGAAGCAGCACAGATGCCTGCATCCGCCATTAGCCAGCGGGGGCTGGGCAGGGAGGCGAGGCATGGGCTGCTTCGCAAGAATCTGGCCTGAATACCCCGAGCGCTATCTGAGCGAAATAATTTGGGCTAGCAAACCAGACTGGGGGATATCTACCACACGAAAAGCCAGCCCTAATCTATGACACCGCCAGGCCCGCACACGGAACAAAGGACTGAACAGAGATAGCCGGTGGCAGACCATCCCCCTCCGGTGATAGGCAGCCAGAGCCGGAAGGGGACAATCGCAGCCCCAGAGAGACATTATCTATAAAACTGTAAGCAGGCTTCTTTGCTAACTAAAACTTCTTGGGGGTCTGGACGGTCAACATCTGCCTGAGAAGGTGTGCCAGTGCACACCTAGATAGCCAAGCGGCGGGGAGGCGGTAAGTCACAGCAATCACGCGCGCCAAACACCTCATCACCTGAGCTGCTCGGACCTGGGAAGGGCACAAAACGCAGGCCCAACCGAGAGTCTGCGCTTCTGAGGAGTACCCGAGTGCCTGAACCTGAGCGGCTTGGACCTGGGAAGTACAGGCAGCCCAGGGCCTGCCACGGATGGTTCCTGGTGGAACTACCTAGAGCCTGAGCAGCCTGGGCAGAGAGGCTACACGGGCCATGAACAGGGGGCAGACCCAGTGTGGCTGAGGCACTGCGAGGACAGGCCAGTGTTATTTGTTTGCAGCATCCCTCCCTACCTCCCCTCAGTGCGACTGAACAAGTGAGCCTAAAAAAAAAAAAAAAAAAGTGTCCTCCACCGTCCCCTTTGTGTCAGGGTGGAAACCAGACACTGAAGAGACCAGCAAACAGAAGAAGCTATAACAGAGGGAACCGCCTTGGAAGCTACAGGCAATAGATTAAAACCCTGTGGTTACTACCAACTACATAGGAAGGGGCCTATAGATCTTGAGAAACATAAGTCGGACCAAGGAACTAGCCAAAAATGAACTGAACCCACAATACTCACAACAAAACCGGAGAAAGTCCTAGCTATAGTTTTACTATTTGTATGATCATTCTTGCTTTCTTTTTTTTTTTTTAATTATTTTTTTAAAAAAACTTAAGTCCTCTATTATTCCTTTAATTTCCACTTTTATAACCGATTACTTTGCCAAAAAAACCCTATTTTTTTAAAAGCAAACTTCATATATATATTTTTTTTATAATTTTTTTGACCTTTTTTTTCCCTTCTTTTCTTTAACATTGTATTTTTGAAATTCCAAACTCTACTCTAGATTTTTAATTTTAGCTTTTTGGTATTTGTTATCAATTTTGTACCTATAGTTTTTTTTTTTATTATTTCTGTGACCATTTTTTATTTTTTCTTTTTCTTTTTCTCTGTTTATTTCTCTTCTTTTAAATACCATTGTATATATGAAATTCCAAACTCTACTCTAGATTTTTAATTTATGCTTTTTGGTATTTGTTATCAATTTTGTACCAGGATTTTTTTTTTATAATTTATGTGACTTTGTTTGTTCTTGTTTGTTTTTTTTTCCTCTCTTTTTCTTTTTCTTCTTCTTTTTTTAACATTGTATTTTTGAAATTCCAAACTCTACTCTAGATTTTTAATTTTTGCTCTTTGGTATTAGTTATCAATTTTGTACCTATATTTTCTTTATAATTTTCACGACCTTCTTTGTTTTTGTTTGTTTGTTTTTTCTCTCTTTCTTTTCTTTCTTCTTTTCTTTAACAGCGTATTTTTGAAATTCCAAACTCTACTCTAGATTTTTAATTTTTGCTTTTATGTATTTCTTCCCAATTTTGTACCTTTAAGAACACAATATTCAGTACCCATTTTTCACTAGGGAGCGACATTACTGGCTTGACTGCTCTCTCTCCCTTTGGACTCTCCTTTTTCTCCACCAGGTCGCCTGTGTCTCCTCCCTAACCCCTCTCTACTCTACCCAACTCTGTGAATTTCTGTGTGTTCCAGACGGTGGAGAACACTTAGGGAACTGATTACTGGCTGGATCTGTCTCCCTCATTTTGATTCCCCCCATTTGTCCTCCTGGCCACCTCTGCCACCTTCCTCCTTCTTCTCTTCTCTGTATAACTCTGTGAACAACTCTGAGCAGTCCAGTTGTGGAGTGCACATAAGGAAGAGATTACTGAATAGCCCACTCTCTCCTCTATTGATTCCACCTCATCTCATTCGGGTCACCTCTAACACCCTCCTCACTCTTCTCTTCTCCATATAACGCTGTAAACCTCTCTGGGTGAAACAAGTTTCAGGGCAAGACATACCAAGCAAATTCTCCAGCAGCAAGGAACACAGCCCTGAGCTCCAAGATACAGGCAGCCCAAAGTCACCCCAAAACCATAGACATCCCATAACTCATTACTGGGCATTTCATTGCACTCCAGAGAGAAGAAATATAGCTCCACCCACCAGAACACCAACATAAGCTTCCCTAACCAAGAAACCTTGACAAGCCACCTGTACAAACCCACACAGAGCAAGGAAATGCCACAATAAAGAGAACTCCACTAACTGCCAGAATACAGAAAGGACACCCCAAACTCAGCAATTTAAACAAGATAAAGAGACAGCGGAATACCCAGCAGATAAAGGAACAGGATAAATGCCCACCAAACCAAACATAAGAGGAAGAGAGAGGGAATCTACCTGATAAAGAATTCCAAATAATGATAGTGAAATTGATCCAAAATCTTGAAATCAAAATGGAATCACAGATAAATAGCCTGGAGACAAGGACTGAGAAGATGCAAGAAACGTTTAACAAGGACCTAGAAGAAATAAAAGAGAGTCAATATAAAATGAATAATGCAATAAATGAAATTAAAAACACTCTGGAGTCAACAAATAGTAGAATATCAGAGGCAGAAGATAGGATTAGTGAATTAGAAGATAGAATGGTAGAAATAAATGAATCAGAGAGGATAAAAGAAAAACGAATTAAAAGAAATGAGGACAATCTCAGAGACCTCCAGGACAATATTAAAGGCTACAACATTCGAATCATCGGGGTCCCAGAAGAAGAAGACAAAAAGAAAGACCATGAGAAAATACTTGAGGAGATAATAGTTGAAAACTTCCCTAAAATGGGGAAGGAAATAATCACCCAAGTCCAAGAAACCCAGAGAGTCCCAAACAGGATAAACCCAAGGCGAAACACCCCAAGACACATATTAATCAAATTAACAAAGATCAAACACAAAGAACAAATATTAAAAGCAGCAAGGGAAAAACAACAAATAACACACAAGGGAATTCCCATAAGGATAACAGCTGATCTTTCAACAGAAACTCTTCAAGCCAGGAGGGAATGGTAAGACATACTTAAAGCGATGAAAGAAAATAACCTACAGCCCAGATTATTGTACCCAGCAAGGATCTCACTCAAATATGAAGAAGAAATCAAAAGCTTCTCAGACAAGCAAAAGTTGAGAGAATTCAGCACCACCAAACCAGCTCTACAACAAATAACTAAAGGATATTCTCTAGACAGGAAACACAAAAATGGTGTATAAACTCCAACCCAAAACAATAAAGTAAATGGCAATGGGATCATACTTATCAGTAATTACCTTAAACGTAAATGGGTTGAATGCCCCAACCAAAAGACAAAGACTGGCTGAATGGATACAAAAACAAGACCCCTACATATGTTGTCTACAAGAGACCCACCTCAAAACAGGGGACACATACAGACTGAAAGTGAAGGGCTGGAAAAAGATTTTCCATGCAAATAGGGACCAAAAGAAAGCAGGAGTAGCAATACTTATATCAGATAAAATAGACGTTAAAACAAAGGCTGTGAAAAGAGACAAAGATGGTCACTACATAATGATCAAAGGATCAATCCAAGAAGAAGATATAACAATTATAAATATATATGCACTCAACACGGGAGTGCCACAATATGTAAGACAAATGCTAACAAGTATGAAAGGAGAAATAAACAATAACACAATAATAGTGGGAGAATTTAAGACTTCACTCACACCTATGGATAGATCAACTAAACAGAAAATTAACAAGGAAACACAAACGTTAAACGATACAATAGACCAGTTAGACCTAATTGATAGCTATAGGACATTTCATCCCAAAACAATGAATTTCACCTTTTCCTCAAGCGCACATGGAACCTTCTCCAGGATAGATCACATCCTGGGCCATAAATCTAGCCTTGGTAAATTCAAAAAAATAGAAATCGTTCCAAGCATCTTTTCTGACCACAATGCAGTAAGATTAGATCTCAATTACAGGAGAAAAAGTATTAAAAATTCCAACATATGGAGGCTGAACAACATGCGGCTGAATAACCAACAAATCACAGAAGAAATCTAAAAAGAAATTAAAATTTGCATAGAAACTAATGAAAATGAAAACACAACAACCCAAAACCTGTGGGACACTTTAAAAGCAGTCCTAAGGGGAAAGTTCATAGCAATACAGGCATACCTCAAGAAACAAGAGAAAAGTCAAATAAATAACCTAACCCTACACCTAAAGCAACTAGAAAAGGAAGAAATGAAGAACCCCAGGGTTAGTAGAAGGAAAGAAATCTTAAAAATTAGGGCAGAAATAAATGCAAAAGAAACAAAAGAGACCGTAGCAAAAATCAACAAAGCCAAAAGCTGGTTCTTTGAAAGGACAAATAAAATTGAAAAACCATTAGCCAGACTCATCAAGAAACAAAGGGAGAAAAATCAAATCAATAAAATTAGAAATGAAAATGGAGAGATCACAAGAGACAACACAGAAATACAAAGGATCATAAGAGACTACTATCAACAATTATATGCCAATAAAATGGAAAACGTGGAAGAAATGGACAAATTCTTAGAAAAGTACAACTTTCCAAAACTGGACCAGGAAGAAATAGAAAATCTTAACAGACCCATCACAAGCACGGAAATTGAAACTGTAATCAAAAATCTTCCAGCAAACAAAAGCCCAGGTCCAGACGGCTTCACAGCTGAATTCTACCAAAAATTGAGAGAAGAGCTAACACCTATCCTGCTCAAACTCTTCCAGAAAATTGCAGAGGAAGGTAAACTTCCAAACTCATTCTATGAGGCCACCATCACCCTAATATCAAAACCAGGCAAAGATCCCACAAAAAAAGAAAACTACAGGCCAATATCACTGATGAACATAGATGCAAAAATCCTTAACAAAATTCTAGCAATCAGAATCCAACAACACATTAAAAAGATCATACACCATGACCAAGTGGGCTTTATCCCAGGGATGCAAGGATTCTTCAATATCCGCAAACCAATCAATGTAATACACCACATTAACAAACTGAAAAATAAAAACCATATGATTATCTCAATAGATGCAGAGAAAGCCTTTGACAAAATTCAACATCCATTTATGATAAGAACTCTCCAGAAAGCAGGAATAGAAGGAACATACCTCAACATAATAAAAGCCATATATGACAAACACACAGCAAACATTATCCTCAATGGTGAAAGAGTGAAAGCATTTCCTCTAAAGTCAGGAACAAGACAAGGGTGCCCACATTCACCATTACTATTCAACATAGTTTTGGAAGTTTTGGCCACAGCAATCAGAGCAGAAAAAGAAATAAAAGGAATCCAAATTGGAAAAGAAGTAAAACTCTCACTGTTTGCAGATGACATGATCCTCTACATAGAAAACCCTAAAGACTCCACCAGAAAATTCCTAGAACTAATCAATGATTATAGTAAAGTTGCAGGATATAAAATCAACACACAGAAATCGCTTGCATTCCTATACACTAATAATGAGAAAACTGAAAGAGAAATTAAGGAAACAATTCCATACACCATTGCAACGGAAAGAATAAAATACTTAGGAATATATGTACCTAAAGAAACTAAAGACCTATACATAGAAAACTATAAACACTGGTGAAAGAAATCAACGAGGACACTAATAGATGGAGAAATATACCATGTTCATGGAGTGGAAGAATCAATATAGTGAAAATGAGTATACTACCCAAAGCAATTTATAGATTCAATGCAATCCCTATCAAGCTACCAACAGTATTCTTCACAGAGCTAGAACAAATAATTTCACAATTTGTATGGAAATACAAAAAACCTCGAATAGCCAAAGCTATCTTGAGAAAGAAGAATGGAACTGGAGGAATCTACCTACCTGACTTCAGGCTCTATTACAAAGCCACAGTTATCAAGACAGTATGGTACTGGCACAAAGACAGAAATATTGATCAATGGAACAAAATAGAAAGCCCAGAGATAAATCCATGCACATATGGACACCTTATCTTTGACAAAGGAGGCAAGAATATACAATGGATTAAAGATAATCTCTTTAACAAGTGGTGCTGGGAAAACTGGTCAACCACTTGTAAAATAATGAACCTAGACCACTTTCTAACACCATACACAAAAATAAACTCAAAATGGATTAAAGATCTCAACATAAGACCAGAAACTATAAAACTCCTAGAGGAGAACATAGGCAAAACAGTCTCCGACATACATCACAGCATGATCCTCTATGATCCACTTCCCAGAATATTGGAAATAAAAGCAAAAATAAACAAATGGGACCTAATTAAACTTAAAAGCTTTTGTACAACAAAGGAAACTATTAGCAAGGTGAAAAGGCAGCCTTCAGAATGGGAGAAAATAATAACAAGTGAAGCAACTGACAAACAACTAATCTCAAAAATATTCAAGCAACTCCTACAGCTCAACTCCAGAAAAATAAATGACCCAATCAAAAACTGGGCCAAAGAACTAAATAGACATTTCTCCAAAGAAGACATACAGATGGCTAACAAACACATGAAAAGATGCTCAACATCACTCATTATCAGAGAAATGCAAATCAAAACCACTATGAGGTACCATTTCACGCCATTCAGAATGGCTGCGATCCAAAAGTCTACAAGCAATAAATGCTGGAGAGGGTGTGGAGAAAAGGGAACTCTCTTACACTGTTGGTGGGAATGCAAACTAGTACAGCCACTATGGAGAACAGTGTGGAGATTCCTTAAAAAACTGGAAACAGGACTGCCTTATGATCCAGCAATCCCACTGCTGGGCATACACACTGAGGAAACCAGAAGGGAAAGAGACACGTGTACCCCAATGTTCATCGCAGCACTGTTTATAATAGCCAGGACATGGAAGCAACCTAGATGTCCATCAGCAGATGAATGGATAAGAAAGCTGTGGTACATATATACAATGCAGTATTACTCAGCCATTAAAAAGAGTACATTTGAATCAGTTCTAATGAGATGGGTGAAACTGGAACCTATTATACAGAGTGAACTAAGCCAGAAAGAAAAACACCAATACAGTATACTAATGCATATATATGGAATTTAGAAAGATGGTAACAATAACCCTGTGTACGAGACAGCAAAAGAGACACTGATGTATAGATCAGTCTTATGGACTCTGTGGGAGAGGGAGAGGGAGAGGTTGGGGAGATTTGGGAGAATGGCATTGAAACATGTATAATGTCATGTATGAAACGAGTTGCCAGTCCAGGTTCGATGCACGATACTGGATGCTTGGGGCTGGTGCACTGGGAGGACCCAGAGGGAGGCTATGGGGAGGGAGGAGGGAGGAGGGTTCAGGATGGGGAACACAGGTATACCTGTGGCGATTCATTTTGATATTTGGCAAAACTAATACAATATTGTAAAGTTTAAAAATAAAATAAAATTAAAAAAAAAAGAAATGTCTAATAAATGCTGTCGGTGCCAAGCCTGCATTTCCTCAGCTCTTACCAGTGTATGCAGCCAGGTTTCCAACTGCCAGAACCAGCATCTCTTTGATTCTGGTCTTTCTCTGGTTTCTAGAACCTGCTCTGTCCATCGACTTGGAGGGCTGGAAATGCCAGGGAATTAAGGCATACCACTTCCCCTCAAATAGCCATCAGCTGATGGTTGCTGGAAGCTGGTGTACAACTATTTCAGCTACCTTGCCCCTTGAGCAATGTAACTCTGAGATTCAGATTTTACACCACTTCCCAGAGTTCCCTGGAACAGGATTCAGTTCTGGTTGCACACCACACTGACTTGTTTAATAACACACTCTGTGTTGACTTTCTTCCCTTGCCTTCTCACTTCTTCACTCCTTTACCTATATTTCCTGGGATCTCCTTGCAAACAAACCACTTACACTCGAATTCTTGCCTCAGGTTCTACTTTTAGGGGAACTCAGATTATCTAGAAAGATAAGGCCTGGTTACCATCCATGGGAACGGGTTTCTGATAGCTAGCTCCATTGGTGACTTGAGTGAGAAAGTGGGGAATGGAAGGAGAGAGGCTTCATTTCAGGGAGATAAATAAGAGAGGAATGATGGAGCAGATACTTCAGAAGCAAAGTTATCAGGACTTACCCGGTGGTCCAGTCGTTAAGACTCTGCCTTCCAATGCAGGGAGGCTTTGGTTCAATTCCTGTTTGGGTAACTCAGGTCTTAAATACTGCAGACTGTGGCCAAAAATTAAAAAAAAAAAAAAAAAAAAAGGCAAAGTTACCAACTGAAGAGACAGAATATTGACCTCACATTTTGGGTCAATAGGATTTAATCCCTCTTGCTAATCGCACCGTAACTACTGTGAGGGCTCACCTTTCTCCAACGATGCCCTGTCTTGGAGAAATGTGGTATTGCCTCTGGTGGAAGTTATTGGGCCTGCTCCCTCACCCTGATGTGGGCAGGTGACCTAGGCTAGACCATGGGACGCCCTCTCCCAAGTGTTTGAATCCTAAGTGATATAAGACTATGAAGACTAGTGAAAGGTCATTTATCACAGCACTCTGGTGCTAAACAGACTTTCCCAAGCATTTTAGTCTCAAAAAACCTTGCAACTAATTAACTTTTGCTCCAGGTTGCCAGTGGCAGTTTGTGCACCAAGAATCCTAATTAATAAAACAGGGCTAGAAGAAAGGATTTCACAGAATGAGAATGATTTGTTTCTACTCAGAATCTTTGCTTTTCTGAAAAATCTCTTTAATAATCTAAAGCTTGTTTTATTGCATTTTGCATCTTTCTCCCCCCCCACACACACCTCAGTTTTATTGAGCTATAATTGACCTGTAACCTTGTATGTGTTTAGGGCAGCAGACCCCAACCTTTTTGGCACCAGGGACTGGTTTCATAGAAAAAAAAATTTCCATGGACCAGAGTCGGGGTGGGGAGATGGTTTCAGGATGATTCAAACACATACATTTATTGTGCACTTTATTTCTATTATTATTACATCAGTTCTACCTCATACTTCAGGCATTAGATGCTGGGGATTGGGGACCCTGGATTAAGGTGTACAACGTGATTTTGTACATGTAGATATTGTAAAATGATTACCACAGTAAGGTTAGATAAAAAACACCTATCACCTCTCATAGCTAACTTTTGTGTGCGTATGTTTGTTTATGGTGAGAAACATTTAAGACTTACTCTTCTAGCAACTTTCTAGTATAGAATATAGTATTGTTAACTACAGTCAGCATGCTGTATGTCTCCCTATTTCTCCTCCTGCCACCCCTCTCCTAAAAGCTCCTGGCAACCACCATTCTACTCTCTGTTTCTCTGCAGTCAGCATTTTTGTTAGATTCTACATGTAAGATGACACAGTACTTGTCTTTATCTGACTTATTTCACTTAGCATAGTGCTGTCAAGGTTGTCACAAATGGCAGGATTTCCTACTCTTTTATGGCTAGTTCCTGTGGTCATATATGGATGTGAGAGTTGGACTGTGAAGAAGGCTGAGCGCTGAAGAATTGATGCTTTTGAACTGTGGTGTTGGAGAAGACTCTTGAGAGTCCCTTGGACTGCAAGGAGATCCAACCAGTCCATTCTGAAGGAGATCAGCCCTGGGATTTCTTTGGAAGGAATGATGCTAAAGCTGAAACTCCAGTACTTTCGCCACCTCATGTGAAGAGTTGACTCATTGGAAAAGACTCTGATGCTGGGAGGGATTGGGGGCAGGAGGAGAAGGGGACGCCAGAGGATGAGATGGCTGGATGGCATCACTGACTCGATGGACATGAGTCTGGGTGAACTCCGGGAGTTAGTGATGGACAGGGAGGCCTGGCGTGCTGTGACTCATGGGGTCGCAAAGAGTCGGACACGATTGAGCGACTGATCTGATCTGATTGTGTATACCTGGAGAAGGCAATGGCACCCCACTCCAGTACTCTTGCCTGGAAAATTCCATGGATGGAGGAGCCTGGTGGGCTGCAGTCCATAGGGTCGCTAAGATTCAGACAAGATTGAGTGACTTCACTTTCACTTTTCACTTTCATGCATTGGAGAAGGAAATGGCAACCCACTGCAGTGTTCTTGCCTGGAGAATCCAAGGACAGAGGAGCCTAGTGGGCTGCCATCTATGGGGTCCCAGAGTCGGACACGACTGAAGTGACTTAGCACCATTGTGTATACCACATCTTCTGTCTCCATTTATCTGTTGATGGACACTTAGGTTATTTCCATCTCTGTTTGTTGTGAATTACAATGCTGCAGTGAACATGGGGGTGAACATATATCTTCAAGATAGTGATTTAATTTCCTTTAGATATATAAATTCAGAAGTGGGATTGCTGGATCATTCAGTTCAGTCACTCAGTTGTGTCCAACTCTTTGTGACCCCATGGACTGCAGCACGCCAGGCTCCCCTGTCCATCACCAATTCCTGAAGCTTGTTCAAACTCATGTCCATTGAGTCAGTGAGGCTATCCAACCATCTCATCCTCTGTCGTCCCCTTCTCCTCCTGCCTTCGATCTTTCCCAGCATCAGGGTCTTTTCCAGTGAGTCAGTTCTTTGCATCAGGTGGCCAAAGTATTGGAGTTTCAGCTTCAGCATCAGTCCTTCCAATGAATATTCAGGACTGATTTCCTTTAGGATTGACTGGTTTGATCTCATAGGGTAGTTTTATTTTTAATTTTTTTGAGGAACCTGCATATTGTTTTCTATAGTGACTGAACCAATTTATATCTCTACCAACTGTGCACAAAGGTTACATTCTCTCTACATCATTCCCAACACTGTTTTCTCATGTCTTTTTGATAATAACCATCCTGTGTGAGATGATACCACATTGTGGTTTTGATTTGCATTTCCATGATGTTTAGTACATACTTTTCATGTACCTGAGAGGCCATATGTATATACTCTTTTGGAAAATGTCTATTCAGGGCCTTGGCCCATTTTAAAATTAGATTATTTTGGTTTTATGCTATTGAATTGCATGAGGTCTTTACATATTTTGGATATTAACCCCTTATCAGATATATGGTTTGCAAATGTTCTCTCAGTTCCATAGGTTGCCTTTTCCTATTGTTGATTGTTTCCTCTGCTGTAGAGAAGCTTTGTAGTTTGATGTATTTTTAAAAATTTGTTTATTCGATGTTTCTTTTTGCTTTTGTTGCTTATCTTTTAGTGTTGTTTTTTTTTTCAGTAGCTCACTCCTTTATTGTTGAATAGTATTCCTTTGTTTGGATGTATCAAATTTGTATTTTTTTTTTTTTTTTACTTTACAATATTGTATTGGTTTTGCCATACATCAACATGCATCTGCCACGGGTGTACACATGTTTGCCATCCTGGACCTCCCTCCCACCTCCCTCCCCATACCATCCCTCTGGGTCATCCCAGTGCACCAGCCCCAAGCTTCCTGTATCCTGCATCAAACCTGGACTGGCGATTCATTTCTTATATGATATCCAAAAAGTTATTACCAAGACCCATGTCAAGGAGATTTTCCCCTGTTTTCTTCTAGGAGTTTTATGGTTTTGAAGAGGAAAAGTTAAACTTTTACATAACTGCCTTCTCCTTCTGCTTCTGTAACTTGGCTTGCCCCTTGCAAAGTCTAGATCATGTAGGTCACATAGTCTCAGAAAGTGGGGACTTGAAATACTAGGAACTAGAGTTTATTCTGCTCATCCTTGTCTTGCTCTTTGCAATTGCTCAGCCCCTGCAAACCTGCTTAATCATGACTGTCCAGGCCAGGCATCCCCCTCCCCATCTTGACTGCTATTCCTGAGACCAAAACCCCTTAGTTTAAACCAGCCTATTAACAGCTAGTGTTGCCCACTACAGTCTGTCTATAAAAACTCTGTAATCCCTTTGTTCAGGGTGTTAACTCCTCTGGGCCCGCCGGCATAACAAATCTGAGTTCTCCAACTCTCTGAGTGTGGTGCTTGGTTTCTCGAGTACTGGTTTCTGCAACAGTTTCAAGCCTTATATTTAAGTCTTTAATCCATTTCAAGTTAATGTTTGTAAGTGGTATAAGATATGGGTAGAGTTTCATTCTTTGGCATGTCAATGTCCAGTTTTCACAACATTTATTGAAGAACTACTCAGATTTTTTTTCCTGAAAACCTGTGTTCAATGTGGAAAGTTAAGAAAGTACAGGAAAGTATTCTGAAGAAGGGTGGAAAAACACCTTATAATTCCATTGCTCAAAGGCAAATACTATTGATTTAGTTGAGATGCTACCATGTATGCAATTTAGTATACAGTTTATGAAATATGGCATACTTCTTTTTTAAAAGTTAACATAACATACATCATTTCTTTATTTCAATAACAACTTCTAAAATACAATTTTAATGAGTCAGAATGTTGTCTTATGGATATAACATACATTTCTAAAATTTTTCCACCATCATTTAATATTCTGTCTCTCTCAAAACTCTTATCATAAAAAATAATTTCCGGAGCAACTTCTTTCATAAATCTTGGCCTGGCAGTTTCGATTCTGTCTTCAGGCTTGATTCCCAGAAGTGGAGTTACTGTTTCAAAAGGAATGAACATTTTAAAAGCTCCGGAGAGATTGTGACAGAATGTCCTGATAATAAGATACCAATTTATATTTCCACCAGTGATCTTCATGGGATTTTCTTTTAATGGTTCATGTGACAGAAGCCAGCTATTTCATTTCTTTTTTCTTTGATTTGGATTGATTCAGCTTCCTTCCTTCTGAATTATCTTTGTACTAATATTTTTCTCAGGGATTTATATGAACTCTTTATTAAAACTATTAACCTGTTTCATTTCTGAAAACATGTCCTTGCTTCATTGTTTACCTTTTCAGCTGATTATGATACTTTTAGCTATTCAACCATTTACATTTTATACAGTTAAGCCCAGGAGACATTTTCCTTATGAAAATATCTTTGAGTTTTTCACTGTTTTAAACTTGTAAAGTCTTCCCTCAGCCCAATTTTTAATAAACATTCATTTTGGATAGTATGTCTTGAATTTTCTGTTAAGTAATATTTCCCACATGCTGTCTTTTGCCCACTTAAAAAAATTAGTTCATTTTTTATTGAAGGATAATTGCTTTACAGAATTTTGCTGTTTTCTGTCAAACCTCAACATGAATCAGCCATAGGTATACATATATCCCCTCCGTTTTGAACCTCCCTCCCATCTCCCTCCCCATCCCACCCCTCTAGGTTGATACAGAGCCCCTGTTTGAGTTTCCTGAGCCATACAGCAAATCCCCGTTTGTTGTTGGTTTTTTTCCTTAAACAGGGATTAGCGTCCCCCTCAAGGCCTAGACAGTAAAGAGTCCGTTTACAAAGTGGGAGAGCCAGGTTCGCTCCTGGGGAAGCATCTCCCGGAGAAGGGAATCGCTACCCACTGCAGTATTCTTGCCTGGAGAATTCCACAGACAGAGGTGCCTGGAGGGCTACAGTCCACGGGGGTCGCAAATAGTCTGAGCACGACTGAGTGGGTTCGGGACTCTATTTCACTCGACAGTAGAGTGAATGTTCTCTGTGTCAAATGCAGCACCCATATATCATTATCTTTAGCCGTCAAGAAAAGCCTTATTCAAAAGAAATCAGACGCAAAGTGTCGAGGAGGAGAAAACATGGAGTCAGGGGCCTGGGAACAAGGGACGGGAAGCTGGTTTCATGGGAGCTGTGGCAGGGACTCAGCATTCATTTGCATAACCAGAAGGCACTGCACGCAATACAGTTTCCATTTACTATTTCAATTTATTGTAGATTTCTTTTAAACGTAGTATTTCGAAGAATGACCCTTCATCCACTTTCGTGAAAAGATCTGCAGACACTTGACCCAGACTTGCCCTTGTCATGCCTCACCCTCACTAAGTAGGAGTGAGCATTCCCTCGTCCGTATGTGTACAGGCACAGTGGCGATATAGAAAGCCAACACCCCAATTTTTGGAGGTCTTATGAGAGAAACAAGGCCAACATTGTTGTATGCAAAAACAGACCTTGAGGAGTGAACGTTCTGAGGCAGGGTTTATTCCTGGGGTTTCTATACTTAACAGTTTTCTGTGTGTTTATCATTTGAAATCATGAGGTTAGGTTTCCGTCTTCTCAGAGGACACTCTCAGCCATGTCCAACTATTTTGTAACCCCGTGGACTGCAGCACTTCAGGTTTCTCCGTCTATCATCCACTCTCAGAGCTTACTCATACTCATGCCCTTCGAATCAATGGTGCTATCTAACCACCTCATTTTCTGTCGTCTCCTTCCTCCTCCAACCTTTAGTCCTTCCCAGCATCACAGTCTTTTCCAGTTAGTCCATTCTTTGCATCAGGTGGCCAAAGTATTGGAGTGTCAGTGTCAGCATCACTTCCTCCAATGAATATTCAGGACTGATATCCTTTAGGGTGCACTGGTTGGATCCCTTTGCTATCCAAGGGACTCTCAAGAGTCTTCTCCAAGACCATAGTCCAAACCCTGTGACTTTGGACTGTGATTTTTTCAATGATTTGGCCTTCAGCTTTCTTTATAGTCCAACTCTCACATCGGTACATGACTATTGGAAAAACCATAGCTATGACTGGATGGACCTTTGGTGGCAAAGGAATATCTCTGCTTTTTAATATGCTGTCTTGGTTGGTCCTAGCTTTTCTGCCAAGTAGCAAGCCTCTTTTAATTTCATGGCTGAGGTCACTGTCCTCTGTGATCATTGTACTTAGTTTTAATATAAGTTTAATATTATATCTGTTACAAGTTTGTCAGCAAGGAAATTACCTCGAGTGAAGAAACTTCTAAACAAACGTAAATGAGATATGAGCCTTTACATAAAATCTGTTAAGAATAATGATGCTTTAGTAATGTCTGTCTAAAATAGTCTCTCCAGATTGGGGTAGCCAACCCAATGTCCAAGGAGCTGTGGCTGCGCGGGCGCAGGAGGGCCTAGAGGAGCTATGCCATGTTGAAGGTCAGGAAGGGTGGCGGTGAGGAGCTACCCCTCATCCAAGGTAAGGAGCAATGGCTGTGCTTTGCTGGAGCAGCCGTGAAGAGATACCCCACGCCCAAGGTAAGAGAAACCCAAGTAAGATGGTAGGTGTTGCAAGAGGGCATCAGAGGGCAGACAAACTGAAGCCATACTCACAGAAAACTAGTAAATCTAATCACACTAGGACCACAGCCTTGTCTAACTCAATGAAACTAAGTCATGCCCGTGGGGCAACCCAAGATGGGCAGGTCATGGTGGAGAGATCTCACAGAATGTGGTCCACCGGAGAAGGGAATGGAAAACCACTTCAGTATTCTTGCCTTGAGAACCCCATGAACAGTATGAAAAGGCAAAATGATAGGATACCGAAAGAGAAACTCCCCAGGTCAGTAGGAGCCCAATATGCTACTGGAGATCAGTGGAGAAATAACTCCAGAAAGAATGAAGGGATGGAGCCAAAGCAAAAAGAATACCCAGCTGTGGATGTGACTGGTGATAGAAGCAAGGTCCAATGCTGTAAAGAGCAATATTGCATAGGAACCTGGAATGTCAGGTCCATGAATCAAGGCAAATTGGAAGTGGTCAAACAAGAGGTGGCAAGAGTGAATATTGACATTCTACGAATCAGCGAACTGAAATGGACTGGAATGGGTGAATTTAACTCAGATAACCATTACATCTACTACTGCGGGCAGGAATCCCTCAGAAGAAATGGAGTAGCCATCATGGTCAACAAAAGAGTCCAAAACGCAGTACTTGGATGCAATCTCAAAAATGACAGAATGATCTCTGTTCATTTCCAAGGCAAACCATTCAATATCACAGTAATCCAAGCCTGTGCCCCAACCAGTAACACTGAAGAAGCTGAAGTTGAGCAGTTCTATGAAGACCTACAAGACCTTTAAGAACTAACACCAAAAAAGATGTCCTTTTCATTATTCGGGACTGGAATGCCAAAGTAGGAAGTCAAGAAACACCTGGAATAACAGGCAAATTTGGCCTTGGAATACGGAATGAAGCAGGGCAAAGTCTAATAGAGTTTTGCCAAGAAAATGCACTGGTCATTACAAACACCCTCTTCCAACAACACAAGAGAAGACTCTATATATGGACACCACCAGATGGTCAACACCAAAATCAGATTGACTATATTCTTTGCAGCCAAAGATGGAGAAGCTCTATACAGTCAGCAAAAACAAGACCAGGAGCTGACTGTGGCTCAGACCATGGACTCTTTACTGCCAAATTCAGACTTATGTTGAAGAAAGTAGAGAAAACCACTAGACCATTCAGGTATGACTTAAATCAAATCCTTTATGATTATACAGTGGAAGTGAGAAATACATTTAAGGGCCTAGATCTGATAGACAGAGTGCCTGATGAACTGTGGAATGAGGTTCCTGACATCGTACAGGAGACAGGGATCAAGACCATCCCCATGGAAAAGAAATGCAAACAAGCAAAATGGCTGTCTGGGGAGGCCTTACAAATAGCTGTGAAAAGAAGAGAAGTGAAAAGCAAAGGAGAAAAGGAAAGATATAAACATCTGAATGCAGAGTTCCAAAGAATAGCAAGAAGAGATAAGAAAGCCTTCTTCAGCAATCTATGCAAAGAAATAGAGGAAAACAACAGAATGGGAAAGACTAGAGATCTCTTCAAGAAAATCAGAGATACGAAAGGAACATTTCATGCAAAGATGGGCTCGATAAAGGACATAAATGGATGGACGTAGCAGAAGCAGAAGATATTAAGGAGAGATGGCAAGAATACACAGAAGAACTGTACATAAAAGATCTTCATGACCGAGATAATCATGATGGTGTGATCACTGACCTAGAGCCAGTCATCCTGGAATGTGAAGTCAAGTGGGCCTTAGAAAGCATCACTACGAACAAAGCTAGTGGAGGTGATAGAATTCCAGTTGAGCTATTCCAAATCCTGAAAGATGATGCTGTGAAAGTGCTACACTCAATATGCCAGCAAATTTGGAAAACTCAGCGGTGGCCACAGGACTGGAAAAGGTCAGTTTTCATTCCAATCCCAAAGAAAGGCAATGCCAAAGAATGCTGAAACTACCACACAATTGCACTCATCTCACACGCTAGTAAAGTAATGTTCAAAATTCTCCAAGCCAGACTTCAGCAATATGTGAACTGTGAACTTCCTGATGTTCAAGCTGGTTTTAGAAAAGGAAGAGGAACCAGAGATCAAATTGCCAACATCCACTGGATCATGGAAAAAGGAAGAGAGTTCCAGAAAAGCGTCTATTTCTGCTTTATTGACTATGCCAAAGCCTTTGACTGTGTGGATCACAATAAACTGTGGAACATTCTTCAAGAGATGAGAATACCAGACCACCTGAACTGCCTCTTGAGAAATTTGTATGCAGGTCAGGAAGCAACAGTTAGATCTGGACATGGAACAACAGACTGGTTCCAAATAGGAAAAGGAGTACGTCAAGGTTGTATATTGTCACCCTGCTTATTTAACTTATATGCAGAGTATATCATGAGAAATCCTGGACTCGAAGAAGCACAAGCTGGAGTCAAAATTGCCAGGAGAAATGTCAATAACCTCAGATAGGCAGATGACACCACCCTTATGGCAGAAAGTGAAGAGGAACTAAAAAGCCTCTTGATGAAAGTGAAAGTGGAGAGTGAAAAAGTTGGCTTAAAGCTCAACATTCAGAAAACGAAGATCATGGCATCCGGTCCCATCACTTCATGGGAAATAGATGGGGAAACAGTGTCAGACTTTATTTTTCTGGGCTCCAAAATCACTACAGATGGTGACTGTAGCCATGAAATTAAAAGATGCTTACTCCTTGCAAGGAAAGTTATGACCAACCTAGATAGCATATTCAAAAGCAGAGACATTACTTTGCCAACAAAGGCTCGTTTAGTCAAGGCTATGGTTTTTCCTGTGGTCATGTATGGATGTGAGAGTTGGACTGTGAAGGCTGAGTGCCAAAGTATTGATGCTTTTGAACTATGGTGTTGGAGAAGACTCTTGAGAGTCCCTTGGACTGCAAGGAGATCCAACCAGTCCATTCTGAAGGAGATCAGCCCTGGGATTTCTTTGGAAGGAATGATGCTAAAGCTGAAACTGCAGTACTTTGGCCACCTCATGCGAAGAGTTGACTCATTGGAAAAGACTCTGATGCTGGGAGGGATTGTGGGCAGGAGAGAAGGGGACGACAGAGGATGAGATGGCTGGATGGCATCACTGACTCGATGGACGTGAGTCTGGGTGAACTCCAGGAGTTGGTGATGGACAGGGAGGCCTAGCATGCTGTGATTCATGGGGTTGCAAAGAGTCGGACACGACTGAGCGACTGATCTGAACCTCTAAGGGTTGTTTGTGCTAAACTAAGTGTTGGAAGTCTATTACCTAGCTAAGTCATTTTCCAAATAACATAAGATTTTGAAACATTTACTACTGAACACTAATTTCCTCTTACAGAGAAACTATAGAGATTTGAGATTAAAAATGAATGATGTTTTGTGCCATCCTAAATGTTCTACGAAAACAAAGGTTTCAGAAATTATCACTGGTATTTATGCTCACCAATCCATAAAATGCTAATAGAAAAGTCAGTTCTTGGTAGCTTAAGGGGACTAGGGAGTGTGTTTTTGGTAAAGAAGGTATGAGGAATGGAATTGCATTTTGTGAAGGGAAAAGGAAGTAAGCCTGACTTATAGGTGGCTTTTTAGGATGGAATAACAGTAATGGGTACAGAAAGTGATGAGGTTTGTGAAAAGTGAACCGTGAGGAAAGAGTTTTGTATATGGTTACGACTAAGTTTAAAATAAATTTAATTAAGTTTACCTTCTAAGTAAAGTAAAGTAGCTCAGTCGTGTCCAACTCTTTGCAATCCCATGGACTGTAGCCTACCAGGCTCCTCTGTCCATGGGATTTTCCAGGCAAGAGTACTGGAGTAGGTTGCCATTTCCTTCTTTTAAGTAAAGTAAGCTGGTGCAAAAACTTGAATTTAGCTTCTGTCTCTGTTAAGAGGACACCTTCTCTTCAGATACTGAACTGCCTTTGATAAAAGATTTAAGTCTCTTTATCTCTTAAAAGGTCTGCTCTGAAATCCTTTATTTTTATTTTGGCTAAGTAAATAGCCATTGTTTCACAATGACCTATGAGCCTATCTGATTAAGTGTTCTAATCCTTTTTGATATTTGTTGACAAAACTTCCTAAATCGTAGTAATAAAGAAGATTTCTACCTAACATTGGAATGCTTCATAGGGCCCCTGAAACATCCCAAAGAGAGATATTACACTAATTAGGTTCATTTTGTATCCAGAATTAGACGGGAAGTATTGTCAAGTGAGTAATAAGTTTTGGGATATATTGTATGGTAAATGTTCAGTTCAGTTCAGTCACTCAGTCGTGTCCGAATCTTTGCGACCCCATGGACTGCAGCATGCCAGGCCTCCCTGTCCATCACCAACTCCCAGAATTTACTCAAACTCACGTCCATTGAGTCGGTGATGACATCCAACCGTCTCATCCTCTGCCAACCCTTTCTCCCGCCTTCAATCTTTCCCAGTATCAGGGTCCTTTCCAATGAGTCAGTTCTTTGCATGAGGTGGCCAAAGCATTGGAGCTTCACCTTCAGCATCAGTCCTTCCATGAATATTCAGGACTGATTTCCTTAGGATGGACTAGTTGGATCTCCTGGCTGTCCAAGGGACACTCAAGAGTCCTCTCCAACACCACAGTTCAAAAGCATCCATTCTTTGGGCTTTTTAATATGCTGTCTAGGTTGGTCATGGTAAATGTTATTAATATAGTTAGCCTAGAAACTGTATGGAGTTCTTAAAATTCTGATATGTTTGGGTTAAATGTTATCAGTCATAATTCTAGTTACTATCTCAAAATATTGTTATAGGACTAATCAAGTTTCGCCTCTTCAAGAAGATTTATAGAAAGGACTTTTGGATAAATACCAGTTTCTGAACTGCATAAGGATTCTAATAGAAAACCTCAAGACTTCACAAAGGTTAACAAAAGACTGAATGAACTGGTGAGTATGCTTATAACTTTTATGGTTTCTATCTGAAAAATTACTAATTTGAATCTGTGTTTTCCAGGTGTAAGAAAAAAAAACAACCTTCCTCTCACACTAATTATGACAGTAATTTGGTAAAAATATATTTTAGGAAGAAATTGAAACATTTATCTTTTCTCTATATCTGAACCCTCCAGAGATTGGGAGCTCTTAGTTTCTAGTAACTTTATCAGATAAAAGTTCAGTCTGAGACTCTATTAAAGTCTCAGCAAAGCAAAAAAGTCTATGATCAATTATGGTTACATAAGTCATCAGGCCAAGTTTATTGAGACCAGACCAGTATTATAAACCGTTTTTAGTTCGGTTATATTTGGTAAAAATGACAGTGATTTTAGGGAGAAAAAGATGTTTCAATGAATGTTAAATTTCAGCTTGTTAATGGAGGTCTGTATCTACTAAGACTCATTTCCTGTATATTTCTTTGCTGTTAGGGTATATTAATGTAAAATTTAATTGAATTATTAAAGGACACTCTAGGGTTGTTTCTGAAGCTTATCTCAATAATCTGTCTTTTGGATGAAGCTCAGAGGCCTCACACATGACGTGCAATCAAGAAGAAGACATATTTTAAGGAACTGTCTCCAACCTGGAAGGACCTTTCTATCAGGTACTCTTCACTAGCTCATGCACAGTGAAACTGAAGGGAAATTGACTCTTGGGTTAACTCCCACTTCCAAAGGCCCCTAAGCTGGGCTGGTCTACAGAGGGGCCTGCTGACCTCAAACTCACCTTAAAACAAAGCTCAAACAGAGGAAATTATAATACATGAGGATGAGAAGAAAGCAACATCACAAGTAGACTGCTTGCCCAAGATGCTGATCTGACTTTTACAATCATTTGTAATGTTTTCTTGATTTCTTGGAACTAAGACTATCAATCACATGTTTTCTATCATGGACACGATTCTATGCTAGTTTAAAACTCAATCCAGTTGTTGGATTGTGGCCAAATACCTGTGCCTAGTACTTCTGGGTTACCTTGGTGGATTTCTGTTCCCTAGGGCTGATTGGATACCCCCTAGGGAATTTATTTTAGATGAGTGTTCAGTCTTGTTCTATCTATTCATGATATTACTAGATGAGATCCTCTCACATGGCCAATTAATAATACCTGCTCTGATGCTGTCCATAGATTTAAGTTTTCTCTTAGGGTCATTCAAACTCAAGCAGAGTGACAAGCTAAGTCTGAATAGAAAAATTTAACCTCTCATCTATTGCATGGAAAACTCTCATAATTATAGGGTGGATCTACATGGTTAATGGAAATGGTTAAATCATACTAAAAATGATCAACCTGGTAATTATGAGACAAGGCTGGGTGCTTTATGAACTGTGCCCATTATTACTCTTAGAGAGAGTGATTGGTATGGAACTCAGTGGATTTGTGGCACTAATTTATGGCCTGACATCTACAGGAATGGATACAAAGGTGTAGCCTGGGATTCCCATGAATTTAAGGTCATACATGTTAACAAATTAGAGGTAACCCCAACCAATCTACCATTGGTATGATCCCAGTGGGTCAAAGATCTGTATTCTACTGGCATGACCATTTAGCAGCTTGTGTGTTGTGTGTGTGCCCCTTCAATGGGGTTGGAGGATGTAATTGACCATATGGAAGCCTTAAGAACTTTCGTAAGCTTTAAATGCTAGTAACCTGGCTATGAGCCTATTGAATTCTGAGATCTCTATGATGAGAAAGGCAGTGCTACACAACTGCAAGGCCATTGACACCTTACAGCATGTGGGGAAGATACTTGTGCTATAATTCAAAGTGAATGCTATATTTTCATACTTGATAAATACTTTAATGTAACACATTTGATGAACCACATTAAAAAAACATATTTCTGCCTTAAGTGACCCATTCCCTAGTCTTGATGATTTTTACGGAAAAAAAAAAAAACAAACCTGGTTTGGTGTGGGAGGCTCATGGCTAAAATATTTACTTTTAATTCCACTAATGTTACTCACTATGCCATTTGTATTTTGCTTATTTCACAAGATTATTATTTCTTATATTATCAAGTGTATGACAGCCTCCAATGAAAATGACTAGACTTGAAGCAGTTGATCAAATGTGTAGCTCGGTGAATGAGAAATGATTGTAATAGTGTACCTCTAGGTATGAAAAGATGCAATGATAGGGAATACTTTCCTGGACCATAACTAGAAGACAGGTGTCCAGAGATCTTTGACTATTAAAACCTCGTCCAGTAATAGCACATTGAGTGTCTTATCAACAAAAAGCTTCTTCAGAACTGGGAATGAGCCTTCCCAGCAACATGGGACAAACTGGTCATGAAATGCCCCCCAAAGTATGGTTGGATTCATGACCACAAGGGGCTGTGTCAACTACAAATTGGCACTTACCAAGAACACTGAGAATGACTGAACAACAAAGGCATTTGCCATCTGCATCTACAGAGACTGAACCCCATGCTGCTATACCTGTTGACCTTCAACAATCCCTGAGGGAGTTCAGGGTGGAGTGAGGCACTCTGTGCTCCAGGGAATCTGGTGAGACAGGTCTTCAGATAGTTGGATGTTTTTAGGAACAGATTTTATGATCTCAACCCTTGCATCTCCTCATATCTAGAGAAGCACTAAATCCCTTCATGGTGACCTCAGATCCTCATGACTCACAGAAAACTTTTGTAAAATGAGCGCTTCATGGCATAGAACTCCTTTCACCAAAACCTTATATATTGACTTTTCCCCACTGCCCCTTTGGAGCAGTCTCTGAGAGCTATCTGAGATGCTGCCTCCTGGGCTTCAGTCCTCAGTTTGCCCCAGATAAAACTTAACTCACAACTCTCAAGTTGTACATCTTTTTTTTCATTGACAATAGCTACTTTAAGTCCTAAAACATGATGCTGTCAAAGTGCTGCACTCAATATGTCAGCAAATTTGGAGAACTCTGCAGTGGCCACAGGACTGGAAAAGGTCAGTTTTCATTCTAATCCCCAAGAAACGCAATGCCAAAGAATGTTCAAAGTACTGCACCATTGCATTCATCTCACACGCTAGAAAAGTATGCTCAAAATCCTCCAAGCCAGGTTTCAACAGTATATGATGTACAGAATACAACAATTTTCAGATGTTCAAGCTGGATTTCGAAAAGGCAGAGGAACCAGAGATCAAGTTGCCAACATCTGTTGGATCAGAGAAAAAGCAAGAGAGTTCCAGAAAAACATCTACTTATGCTTTATTGACTACACCAAATCTTTTGACTGTGTGGATCACAAAAAACTGTGGAAAATTCTTAAAGAGATGGGACTACCAGACCGCCTTATCTGCCTCCTGAGAAATCTGTATGTAGGTCAAGAAGCAACAGTTACAACTGGACATGGAAAAACAGACTGGTTCCAAATCGGGAAAGGAGTACATCAAGGCTGTATACTGTCACCCTGCTTACTCAACTTCTATGCAGAGTACATCATGTGAAATGCTGTGCTGGATGAAATGCAAGGTGGAATCAAGATTGCCAGGAGAAATATCAAAAACCTCAGATATGCAGATGACACCACCATTATGGCAGGAAGTGAAGAAGAACTAAAGAGCCACTTGATGAAAGTGAAAGACGAGAGTGAAAGAGTTGGCTTAAAGCTCAGCTCAGATCAGATCATATCAGTTGCTCAGTCATGTCCGACTCTTTGCGACCCAATGAATGGCAGCATGCCAGGCCTCCCTGTCCATCACCAATTCCCGAAGTTCACCCAGACTCACGTCCATTGAGTCAGTGATGCCATCCAGCCATCTCATCCTCTGGCGTCCCCTTCTCCTTTGCCCCCAATCCCTCCCAGCATCAGAGTCTTTTCCAATGAGTCAACTCTTCGCATGAGGTGGCCAAAGTACTGGAGTTTCAGCTTTAGCATCATTCCTTCCAAAGAAATCCCAGGGCTGATCTCCTTCAGAATGGACTGGTTGGATCTCCTTGCAGTCCAAGAGACTCTCAAGAGTCTTCTCCAACACCATAGTTCAAAAGCATCAATTCTTTGGCGCTCAGCCTTCTTCACAGTCCAACTCTCACATCCATACATGACCACAGGAAAAACCATAGCCTTGACTAGACGAACCTTTGTTGGCAAAGTAATGTCTCTGCTTTTGAATATGCTATCTAGGTTGGTCATAACTTTCCTTCCAAGGAGTAAGGGTCTTTTAATTTCATGGCTGCAGTCACCATCTGTAGTGATTTTGGAGCCCAGAAAAATAAAGTCTGACACTGTTTCCACATCTATTTCCCATGAAGTGATGGGATCGGATGCCATGATCTTCGTTTTCTGAATGTTGAGCTTTAAGCCAATTTTTTCATTCTCCACTTTCACTTTCATCAAGAGGCTTTTTTAGTTCCTCTTCCCTTTCTGCCATAAGGGTGGTGTCACCTGCATATCTGAGGTTATCTATATCTCTCCCGGCAATCTTGATTCCAGCTTGGGCTTCTTCTAGTTCAGCGTTTCTCATGATATACTCTGCATATAAGTTAAACAAATAGGGTGACAATATACAGCCTTGACGTACTCCTTTTCCTATTTGGAACCAGTCTGTTGTTCCATGTCCAGTTCTAACTGTTGCTTCCTGACCTGCATACAAATTTCTCAAGAGGCAGTTCAGGTGGTCTGGTATTCCCATCTCTTGAAGAATGTTCCACAGTTTATTGTGATCCACACAGTCAAAGGCTTTGGCATAGTCAATAAAGCAGAAATAGATGCTTTTCTGGAACTCTCTTCCTTTTTCCATGATCCAGCAGATGTTGGCAATTTGATCTCTGGTTCCTGTTCCTTTTCTAAAACAAGCTTGAACATCAGGAAGTTCACAGTTCACATATTGCTGAAGCCTGGCTTGGAGAATTTTGAACATTACTTTACTAGTGTGTGAGATGAGTGCAATTGTGCGGTAGTTTGAGCATTCTTTGGCATTGCCTTTCTTTGGGATTGGAATGAAAACTGACCTTTTCCAGTCCTGTGGCCACTGCTGAGTTTTCCAAATTTGCTGGCATATTGAGTGTAGCACTTTCACAGCATCATCTTTCAGGATTTGGAATAGCTCAACTGGAATTCTATCACCTCCACTAGCTTTGTTCGTAGTGATGCTTTCTAAGGCCCACTTGACTTCACATTCCAGGATGACTGGCTCTAGGTCAGTGATCACAGCATCGTGATTATCTGGGTCGTGAAGATCTTTTTTGTATAGTTCTTCTGTGTATTCTTGCCATCTCTTTTTAATATCTTCTGCTTCTGTTACGTCCATCCATTTATGTCCTTTATTGAGCCCATCTTTGCATGAAATGTTCCTTTCGTATCTCTGATTTTCTTGAAGAGATCCCTAGTCTTTCCCATTCTGTTGTTTTCCTCTATTTCTTTGCATAGATTGCTGAAGAAGGCTTTCTTATCTCTTCTTGCTATTCTTTGGAACTCTGCATTCAGATGTTTATATCTTTCCTTTTCTCCTTTGCTTTTCACTTCTCTTCTTTTCACAGCTATTTGTAAGGCCTCCCCAGACAGCCATTTTGCTTGTTTGCATTTCTTTTCCATGGGGATGGTCTTGATCCCTGTCTCCTGTACAATGTCACAAACCTCATTCTACAGTTCATCAGGCACTCTATCTATCAGATCTAGGCCCTTAAATCTATTTCTCACTTCCACTGTATAATCATAAGGGATTTGATTTAAGTCATACCTGAATGGTCTAGTCGTTTTCCCTACTTTCTTCAATTTAAGTCTGAATTTGGCAATAAGGAGTTCATGGTCTGAGCCACAGTCAGCTCCTGGTCTTGTTTTTGCTGACTGTATAGAGCTTCTTCATCTTTGGCTGCAAAGAATATAATTAGTCTGGTTTTGGTATTCACCATCTGGTGATGTCCATGTATAGAGTCTTCTCTTGTGTTGTTGGAAGAGGGTGTTTGTAATGACCAGTGCATTTTCTTGGCAAAACTCTATTAGACTTTGCCCTGCTTCATTCCGTATTCCAAGGCCAAATTTGCCTGTTATTCCAGGTGTTTCTTGACTTCCTACTTTGGCATTCCAGTCCCATATAATGAAAAGGACATCTTTTATTGGTGTTAGTTCTTAAAGGTCTTGTAGGTCTTCATAGAACTGCTCAACTTCAGCTTCTTAAGTGTTACTGGTTGGGGCATAGACTTGGATTACTGTGATATTGAATGGTTTGCCTTGGAAATGAACAGAGATAATTCTGTCGTTTTTGAGATTGCATCCAAGTACTGCATTTTGGACTCTTTTGTTGACCATGATGGCTACTCCATTTCTTCTGAGGGATTCCTGCCCACAGTAGTAGATATAATGGTAGAACAAGCAGTAGTAGAAAAGTTGGCTTAAAGCTATATAGTAGTAGAAAAAGTTGGCTTAAAGCTCAACATTCAGAAAACTAAGATCATGACATCCAGTGCCATCACTTCATGGCAAATAGATGGGGAAACAATGGAAACAGTTGAGAGATTTTATTTTCCTGGGCTCCAAAATCACTGCAGATGGTGACTGCAGCCATGAAATTAAAAAATGCTTGTTCTTTGGAAGAAAAGCTATGACCAAATTAGATAGAATATTAAAAAGCAGAGAGATTACTTTGCCAACACACGTCCATCTAGTCAAAGCTATGGTTTTTCTAGTAATCATGTATGGATGTGAGAGTCGGACTATAAAGAAAGCTGAGTGCCAAAGAACTGAGGCTTTTGAACTGTGGTGTTGGAGAAGACTGTGAGAGTCCCTTGGACAGCAAGGAGAGCCAACCAGTCCATCCTAAAGGAAATCAGTCCTGAATATTCATTGGAAGGACTGATGCTGAACCTCCAATACTTTGGCCACTAGATGCAAAGAACTGACTCATTGGAAAAGACCCTGATGCTGGGAAAAACTGAAGGTGGGAGGAGAGGGGACAACATAGGATGAGATGGTTGGATGGCATCACCAAACTCGATGGACATGAGTTTGAGTAAGCTCCAGGAGTTGGTGATGGACAGGAAGGCCTGGTGTTCTGCAGTCCATGGGGTCACAACGAGTTGGACACGTCGGAGTGACTGAACTGAACTGAACTGAATTTCATAGTCTAATGTGATGGACAGGGAAGGCTGGTATGCTGCAGTCCATGGGGTCGCAAAGAGTCACTGAATTGAACTGAACTGAATGAGTATGAGGAATATTCCAGCTATTTTGGGGAAGGGTGGGGATTTCCAGGAATTGGGCCACTGCTCACTTTTTTTCTTTCTGGTGGGCCTTGGAACTCTCATGGTGCCGTGGATATGTAATTGACCATGCTGATGTGTTACAACAAACTTATACTGAGGCTCAAAGTCGACTGGAAGTCAACTTATCCACCATCTTGCACCTAGTTGGTTTTTAATCAGTTTATGTCATGTTCTCGGGCTCTGTCATTCTTTTAAAGGTTGTGCCCTGCCCCCTACCCTCCTGTTTCAAAATCAGTTCTCAAACCTTTTTCTCAATCTTCAGTTCTTACCTGGGGATTGGAGATAAGGTGGTGGGGGTGACCGTAAAGAGAAGCTTTCAGCGTCTTCTGGACTTATTGGAAAACTAGGAATTCTTCCTCCTCCCAGGAAACACTTTCTTAAAGTCCTCCCTTTCCCTCCTCCCCCACCCTTTCTCCCACAACTTCCCCTGCAGCAATTCAGGCTACAATTGTCAGAGCACAATAAGGCTGAAGCCGGAGAAGGGTCATGCAAAGGCTGTGCTAGATGCATACAATTAGAATATCTACATGGGAGGTAGAGTCAGGGAATGTGAATGTATAAAAAAAATCTCCAGGTAATTCTTATTTGCAAGCTATAGTGGAAGACATTGTACCACATCATAAAAAGTTGGCAGCAAAGTAGAAAGTCAATTAAATATTTAGTTTAATGAAAATAATTGTTGGAAATATGATTACTAAATTGAATACAAAATCCAGAGCAAAATCTTAAAAAAAAAGATTTATATAATAAATTGACTTCCCTGGTGGCTCAGAGGGTAAGGAGTCTGCCTGTAATGCAGGAGACCTGGGATTGATCCCTGGTTTGGGACGATCTCCTGGAGAAGGAAATGGCAACCCACTCCAGTATTCTTGCCTGGAATCCCATGGATGGAGAAGTTTTATGACCCTAGACTACATTAGTAAATATGAGAATTTTTGGATGTAAAAGCAAAACAAGACAACCAAAAATAAAGCCTATTAATTCTTAAATGGGTGATATAAAAAAATTACTCATTTGCTCTTCATTTTGACAACTGAAGAAGCATAGTTTAAGGGTTACAGGTAATGAACTTAAAGGCAGTCACTCCTAGAATTAAGAACCACCTTTCAAATTATCACCAAAGAAAAGAAAACAATGCAAGTGAGAAGAAAATGTAGAAAATATAGCAAATGAGCCAAAAACAGAGTATGACATAGATTCCAGAAATAGGAACAAATGCATCAATTCTTATGCTAATTGTAAATGCTTTACACTCTAATAAAGTCTTGCTCAGACTAGGCTAAAAACAAAATGATTATGTGCTGCTTATAAAAGACAACCTGAAATGTAATTACACACGGTTAAAATTAAAAGGGTTAATAAAGACATTAATTCAAAAGTGGGCAAAAGAAAGTAAACAAGTGGGACCTGATTAAACTTAAAAGCTGTGACCAACCTGCACAGCATATTAAAAAGCAGAGACATTACTTAGCCAACCAAGGTCCATCTAGTCAGAGCTACAGTTTTTCCAGTGGTCATGTATGGATGTGAGAGTTGGACTATAAAGAAAGCTGAGTGAAGGAGAGGAGCCAAGATGGCGGAGGAGTAGGATGGGGAGAACACTTTCTCCCCTACAAATTCATCAAAAGAGCATTTAAAAGCCGAGTAAATTTCACAAAACAACTTCTGAATGCCGGCAGAGGACATCAGGAACCCAGAAAAGCAACCCAAGTCTTCGAAAGGAGGTAGGAAAAAATATAAAAGACAAAAAAAGAGACAAAAGAGGGAGGGACAGAGTTCTGTCCTGGGAAGGGAGTCTTAAAAAGAGAGAAGTTTCCAAACATCAGGAAACCTCACTGCCGAATCTGTGCTGAGCTTTGGAAGCACAGAGGGCAACATAACAGGGAGGAAAAATCAATAAACAATTAAAACTCTCAGATTGCAAGCCCTACGGTAAGTCCCCCAGCGGAGAAGCAGCGCAGACGCCTGCACACGCCATTAGCAAGCGGGGGCTGGGCAGGGAGGCGCGGCGTGGGCTGCATCGCTTAGAGTAAGGACCTGGCCTGAATACCCTGAGCGCTATCTGAGTGAATAATCTGGGCTAGCAAACCAGACTGTGGGATATCTATCACGTGAAAAGCCAGCCCTAACCTAAGACACTGCCAGGCCCATGCACGGAAGAAAGGACTAAACAGAGATAGCAGGCTGCAGACCTTCCCCCTCTGGTGACAAGCAGCCAGAGCCGGAAGGGGGAAATCGCAGCCCCAGAGAGACATTATCTATAAAACTGTAAGCAGGCTTCTTTGCTAACTAAAACTTCTTGGGGGTCTGGACGGTCAACATCTCCCTGAGAAGGTGCGCCGGTTGTACACCTAGATAACAGAGTGGCGGGGAGGCAATAAGTTGCAGCAATCGCGCTTGCTAAACACCTCATCACCTGAGCTGCTCAGACCTGGGAAGGGCACAAAACGCAGGCCCAACCGAGTCTGCGCCTCTGAGGACTACCCGAGTGCCTGAACCTGAGCGGCTTGGACCTGGGAGGTGCATGCAGCCCAGGGCTGGCCACGGATGGTTCCCGGCAGAACAACCTAGAGCCTGAGCAGTGTGGGCAGGGAGGCTACACGCGCCGTGAGTGGGGGCAGACCCAGTGTGGCTGAGGCACTGCGAGCACACGCCAGTGTTACTTGTTTGCAGCATCCCTCCCTCCCTCCCTCCCTCCCCACAGCACGACTGAACAAGTGAGCCTAAAAAAAAAAAAAAAAAAAGTGTCCTCCACCGTCCCCTTTGTGTCAGGGCGGAAACCAGGCACTGAAGAGACCAGCAAACAGAAGAAGCTATAACAGAGGGAATCGCCTTGGAAGCTACAGGCAATAGATTAAAACCTGTGGTTACTACCGACTACATAGGAAGAGGCCTATAGATCTTAAGAAATAAAAGTAGGACCAAGGAACTAGCCAAAAATGAGCTGAACCCACAATACGCACAACAAAACCAGAGAAAGTCCTCGATATATTTTTACTATTTTTACAATCATTCTTTTTTTTTAATTAAAAAAAACATTTTAACTCGTCTATTATTCCTTTAATTTTCACTTTTATAACCTATTGCTTTGCAAAAAAAAAGACCCTATTTTTTTTCTTCAGCAAACTTCATATATATATATTTTTTTATAATTTTTTGACCTTGTTATTTTTTTTTTCTTCTTTTCTTTAACATTGTATTTTTTAAATTCCAAACTCTACTCTAGATTTTTAATTTTAGCTTTTTGGTATTTGTTATCAATTTTGTACCTATAGTTTTTTTATAATTTCTGTGACTTTTTTTTTCTCTGTTTCTTTCTCTTCTTCTTTTATATAACACTGTATATCTGAAATTCCAAACTCTACTCTAGATTTTTAATTTATGCTTTTTGGTATTTGATATCAATTTTGTACCTGTATTTTCTTTATAGTTTTTGTGACATTGTTTGTTTTTTTTTTCTCTCTCTCTTTTTCTTCTTCTTTTTTTTAACATTGTATTTTTGAAATTCCAAACTCTACTCTAGACTTTTAACTTTTGCTTTTTGGTATTAGTTATCAATTTTGTACCTACATTTTCTTTGTAATTTTCGCGACCTTGTTTGTTTTTGTTTGTTCATTTTTTCTTTCTTTTCCTTCTTTTCTTTTACATCATATTTTTAAAATTCCAAACTCTACTCTAGATTTTTACTTTTTGCTTTTATGTATTTGTTACTAATTTTGTACCTTTAAGAACCCAATCTTCAGTACCCATTTTTCACTAGGGAACTAGATTACTGGCTTAACTGCTCTCTCTCCCTTTGGACTCTCCTTTTTCTCCACCAGGTCCCCTGTGTCTCCTCCCTAACCCCTCTCTACTCTACCCAACTCTGTGAATTTCTGTGTGTTCCAGATGGTGGAGAACACTTAGGGAACTGATTACTGGCTGGATCTGTCTCCCTCCTTTTCATTCCCCCCTTTTATCCTTCTGGCCGCCTCTGTCTCCTTCCTCCTTCTCTTCTCTGTATAACTCCGTGAACATCTCTGAGCGGTCCAGTTGTGGAGTGCACATAAGGAAGTGATTATTGGCTAGCCCACTCTCTCCACTATTGATTCCACCTCATCTCATTCGGGTCACCTTTAACTCCCTCCTCGCTCTTCTCTTCTCCATGAAACGCTGTGAACCTCTCTGGGTGACCCTCACAGTGGAGAAACTTTTCATCTTTAAGGTAGATGTTTTATCAATGGTGCTGTATAGAAGGAGAAGTTTTGAAACTACTGTCAAAATAAGACCAATAACTGGACACAGGAGGCTTAAATCCAAACCCTGACTCCAGGGAACTCCTGACTCCAAGGAACATTAATTGAAAGGAGCTCATCAAACGCCTCCATACCAACACTGTAACCAAGCACCACACAAGGGCCAACAAGTTCCAGGGCAAGACATACCAAGCAAATTTTCCAGCAACAAAGGAACACAGCCATGAGCTTCAAGATACAGGCTGCCCAAAGTCACCCCAAAACCATAGACATTGCATAACTCATTACTGGACATTTCATTGCACTCCAGAGAGAAGAAATACAGCTCCACCCACCAGAACACTGACACAAGCTTCGCTAACCAGGAAACCTTGACAAGCCACCTGTACAAACCCATACACAGTGAGGAAACGCCACAATAAAGAGAACTCCACAAACTGCCAGAATACAGAAAGGACACCCCAAACTCAGCAATTTAAACAAGATAAAGAGACAGCGGAATACCCAGCAGATAAAGGAACAGGATAAATGCCCACCAAACCAAACAAAAGAGGAAGAGATAGGGAATCTACCTGATAAAGAATTCCAAATAATGATAGTGAAATTGATCCAAAATCTTGAAATCAAAATGGAATCACAGATAAATAGCCTGGAGACAAGGACTGAGAAGATGCAAGAAACGTTTAACAAGGACCTAGAAGAAATAAAAAAGAGTCAATATATAATGAATAATGCAATAAATGAAATTAAAAACACTCTGGAGGCAACAAATAGTAGAATAACAGAGGCAGAAGATAGGATTAGTGAATTAGAAGATAGAATGGTAGAAATAAATGAATCAGAGAGGACAAAAGAAAAACGAATTAAAAGAAATGAGGACAATCTCAGAGACCTCCAGGACAATATTAAAGGCTACAACATTCGAATCATCGGGGTCCCAGAAGAAGAAGACAAAAAGAAAGACCATGAGAAAATACTTGAGGAGATAATAGTTGAAAACTTCCCTAAAATGGGGAAGGAAATAATCACCCAAGTTCAAGAAACCCAGAGAGTCCCAAACAGGATAAACCCAAGGCGAAACACCCCAAGACACATATTAATCAAATTAACAAAGATCAAACACAAAGAACAAATATTAAAAGCAGCAAGGGAAAAACAACAAATAACACACAAGGGAATTCCCATAAGGATAACAGCTGATCTTTCAACAGAAACTCTTCAAGCCAGGAGGGAATGGTAAGACATAATTAAAGTGATGAAAGAAAATAACCTACAGCCCAGATTATTGTACCCAGCAAGGATCTCATTCAAGTATGAAGGAGAAATCAAAAGCTTTTCAGACAAGCAAAAGCTGAGAGAATTCAGCACCACCAAACCAGCTCTACAACAAATACTAAAGGATATTGTCTAGACAGGAAACACAAAAATGGTGTATAAATTCGAACCCAAAACAATAAAGTAAATGGCAATGGGATCATACTTATCAGTAATTACCTTAAACGTAAATGGGTTGAATGCCCCAACCAAAAGACAAAGACTGGCTGAATGGATACAAAAACAAGACCCCTACATATGTTGTCTACAAGAGACCCACCTCAAAACAGGGGACACATACAGACTGAAAGTGAAGGGCTGGAAAAAGATTTTCCATGCAAATAGGGACCAAAAGAAAGCAGGAGTAGCAATACTCATATCAGATAAAATAGACTTTAAAACAAAGGCTGTGAAAAGAGACAAAGATGGTCACTACATAATGATCAAAGGATCAATCCAAGAAGAAGATATAACAACTATAAATATATATGCACCCAGCACGGGAGCACCGCAATATGTAAGACAAATGCTAACAAGTATGAAAGGAGAAATAAACAATAACACAATAATAGTGGGAGACTTTAAGACTCCACTCACACCTATGGATAGATCAACTAAACAGAAAATTAACAAGGAAACACAAACTTTAAATGATACAATAGACCAGTTAGACCTAATTGATAGCTATAGGACATTTCATCCCAAAACAATGAATTTCACCTTTTTCTCAAGCACACATGGAACCTTCTCCAGGATAGATCACACCCTGGGCCATAAATCTAGCCTTAGTAAATTCAAAAAAATAGAAATCATTCCAAGCATCTTCTCTGACCACAATGCAGTAAGATTAGATCTCAATTACAGGAGAAAAACTATTAAAAATTCCAACATATGGAGGCTGAACAACACGCGGCTGAATAACCAACAAATCACAGCAGAGATCAAAAAAGAAATCAAAATTTGCATAGAAATGAAAGAAAATGAAAAGACAACAACCCAAAATCTGTGGGACACTGTAAAAGCAGTCCTAAGGGGAAAGTTCATAGCAATACAGGCATATCTCAAGAAACAAGAAAAAAGTCAAATAAATAACCCAACTCTACACCTAAAGCAACTAGAAAAGGAAGAAATGAAGAACCCCAGGGTTAGTAGAAGGAAAGAAACATTGAAAATTAGGGCAGAAATAAATGCAAAAGAAACAAAAGAGACCATAGCAAAAATCAACAAAGCCAAAAGCTGGTTCTTTGAAAGGATAAATAAAATTGAAAAACCATTAGCCAGACTCATCAAGAAACAAAGGGAGAAAAATCAAATCAATAAAATTAGAAATGAAAATGGAGAGATCACAAGAGACAACACAGAAATACAAAGGATCATAAGAGACTACTATCAACAATTATATGCCAATAAAATGGAAAACGTGGAAGAAATGGACAAATTCTTAGAAAAGTACAACTTTCCAAAACTGGACCAGGAAGAAATAGAAAATCTTAACAGACCCATCACAAGCACGGAAATTGAAACTGTAATCAAAAATCTTCCAGCAAACAAAAGCCCAGGTCCAGACGGCTTCACAGCTGAATTCTACCAAAAATTGAGAGAAGAGCTAACACCTATCCTGCTCAAACTCTTCCAGAAAATTGCAGAGGAAGGTAAACTTCCAAACTCATTCTATGAGGCCACCATCACCCTAATACCAAAACCTGACAAAGATCCCACAAAAAAAGAAAACTACAGGCCAATATCACTGATGAACATAGATGCAAAAACCCTTAACAAATTTCTAGCAATCAGAATCCAACAACACATTAAAAAGATCATACACCATGACCAAGTGGGCTTTATCCCAGGGATGCAAGGATTCTTCAGTATCTGCAAATCAATCAATGTAATACACCACATTAACAAATTGAAAAATAAAAACCATATGATTATCTCAATAGATGCAGAGAAAGCCTTTGACAAAATTCAACATCCATTTATGATAAGAACTCTCCAGAAAGCAGGAATAGAAGGAACATACCTCAACATAATAAAAGCCATATATGACAAACACACAGCAAACATTATCCTCAATGGTGAAAAAGTGAAAGCATTTCCTCTAAAGTCAGGAACAAGACAAGGGTGCCCACATTCACCATTACTATTCAACATAGTTTTGGAAGTTTTGGCCACAGCAATCAGAGCAGAAAAAGAAATAAAAGGAATCCAAATTGGAAAAGAAGAAGTAAAACTCTCACTGTTTGCAGATGACATGATCCTCTACATAGAAAACCCTAAAGACTCCACCAGAAAATTCCTAGAACTAATCAATGACTATAGTAAAGTTGTAGGATATAAAATCAACACACAGAAATCGCTTGCATTCTTATACACTAATAATGAGAAAATAGAAAGAGAAATTAAGGAAACAATTCCATTCACCATTGCAACGGAAAGAATAAAATACTTAGGAATATATCTACCTAGAGAAACTAAAGACTTATACATAGAAAACTATAAAACACTTGTGAAAGAAATCAAAGAGGACACTAATAGATGGAGAAATATACCATGTTCATGGAGTGGAAGAATCAATATAGTGAAAATGAGTATACTACCCAAAGCAATTTATAGATTCAATGAATCCCTATCAAGCTACCAACGGTATTCTTCACAGAACTAGAACAAATAATTTCACAGTTTGTATGGAAATACAAAAAACCTCGAATAGCCAAACCTATCTTGAGAAAGAAGAATGGAACTGGAGGAATCAACCTACCTGATTTCAGGCTTTGGTACAAAGCTACAATCATCAAGAGAGTATGGTACTAGCACAAAGACAGAAATATAGATCAATGGAACAAAATAGAAAGCCCAGAGATAAATCCATGCACATGTGGACACCTTATCTTTGACAAAGGAGGCAGGAATGTACAATGGATTAAAGATAATCACTTTAACAAGTGGTGCTAGGAAATCTGGTCAACCACTTGTAAAAGAATGAAACTAGAATACTTTCTAACACCATACACAAAAATAAACTCAAAATGGATTAAAGATCTAAATGTAAGACTAGAAACTATAAAACTCCTAGAGGAGAACATAGGCAAAACACTCTCTGACATACATCACAGCAGGATCCTCTATGACCCACCTCCCAGAATATTGGAAATAAAAGCAAAAATAAACAAATGGGACCTAATTAAACTTAAAAGCTTCTGCACAACAAAGGAAAATATTAGCAAGGTGAAAAGGCAGCCTTCAGAATGGGAGAAAATAATAGCAAATGAAGCAACTGACAAACAACTAATTTCAAAAATATACAAGCAACTCCTACAGCTCAACTCCAGAAAAATAAATGACCCAATCAAAAAATGGGCCAAAGAACTAAATAGACATTTCTCCAGGGAAGACATACAGATGGCTAACAAACACATGAAAAGATGCTCAACATCACTCATTATCAGAGAAATGCAAATCAAAACCACTATGAGGTACCATTTCACACCAGTCAGAATGGCTGTAATCCAAAAGTCTACAAGCAATACATGCTGGAGAGGGTGTTGAGAAAAGGGAACCATCTTACACTGTTGGTGGGAATGCAAACTAGTACAGCCACTATGGAGAACAGTGTGGAGATTCCTTAAAAAACTGGAAATAGAACTGCTTTATGATCCAGCAATCCCACTGCTGGGCATACACAATGAGGAAACCAGAAGGGAAAGAGACACGTCTACCCCAATGTTTATCGCGGCACTGTTTATAATAGCCAGGACATGGAAGCAACCTAGATGTCCATCAGCAGATGAATGGATAAGAAAGCTGTGGTACATATACACAGTGGAGTATTAGCCATTAAAATGAACACATTTGAATCAGTTCTAATGAGGTGGATGAAACTGGAGCCTATTATACACAGTGAACTAAGCCAGAAAGAAAAACAGCAATACAGTATACTAACACATATATAAGGAATTTAGAAAGATGGTAACAATAACCCTGTGTACGAGACAGCAAAAGAGACACTGATGTATATAACAGTCTTATGGACTCTGTTGCAGAAGGAGAGGGTGGGAAGATTTGGGAGAATTGCATTGAAACATGTATAATATCATGTATGAAACGAGTTGCCAGTCCAGGTTCGATGCACGATACTGGATGCTTGGGGCTAGTGCACTGGGACGACCCAGAGGGATGGTATGGGGAGGGAGGAGGGTTGAGGATAGGGAACACATGTATACCTGTGGCAGATTCATTTTTATATTTGGCGAAACTAATACAATTTGTAAAGTTTAAAAATAAAATAAAATTTAAAAAAAAAGAAAAAAAAAATAAAGAAAGAATGCTGAGTGCCAAAGAATTGATGCTTTTGAACCGTGGTGTTGGAGAAGACTCTGGGATGTTCCTTGGACAGCAAGGAGATCCAACCAATCAATCCTAAAGGAAATCAGTCCTGAATATTTATTGGAAGGACTGATGCTGAAGCTGAAACTCCAATATTTTGGCCATCTGATGCAAAGAACCAACTCACTGGAAAAGACCCTGATCCTGGGAAAGAATGAAGGCAGGAGGAGAAGGGGACAACAGAGGATGAGATGGTTGGTTGGCATCACCAACTCAATGAATGAGTTTGAGTAAACTCTGGGAGTTGGTGATGGGCAAGGAGGCCTACTGGGTTGCAGTCCATGGGGTCGCAAAGAGTCAGACACAACTGAGCAACTGAACATAACTGATGCAGAGAATAAGACGTTGAATCAGGTAAGCATTCTGGAGATTATTTAACCTTAAACTGTCATCCATCACATAAGGAAAAGACATTTGAGGAGGTGAACTTTCTAGTACACCATTCAGATTACTAGGAATGATGCAACTCAACATTTTGACAACACTATATTTTAATAAAAGTAAAGAAATTCTTGGCTTCTGCATCTAGTAATGGTATATTAATGGTAATTAACAGATCATAGTCAACACAGCTAAAGTTATAAGATACAAGCTTTAAAATAACTATGATTACTCTTTTCATGTAGTTTAAGAATGAGACAAGAAATTTAGGCAAAGAACTGTAAAAAATATTAACTAAAAATCTGAATAAGAGGGAAGCACTTCTGAAAGGGTGAAGAGAATGCCTAAGAAAATGCAGAGGACCAACACATACACTGATTTTAAAAAAATGTCAAGTTTTTCTGAACTCTGGAAATTAACCAAAGTTTTAGAACAATCATGAAAAATGTTTTTTTCAAGAAAAGTGGCTCAATCTCCTTAAGATCAGCAAGCTTAGTGGTATTTTAACTTGTCCATCCCTTTCTTCCCTGTTCTTTGATAACCTTGAAAACCAACAGCCTTGACCTACTGCAGCTGTGAAAACCAGCAAACAAACCACCACACGATGGGCAGAATAGGTTTGGAGTTCTACAAATGCCATATTCTCAAGTGTTACTATTTGAGCTGACAGCTCCCTTCAAAGCCCCATTCTCAGGGTCTGTCTTTATTTGGCCTGGTGTAGACTTCACTCTGGGTGAGCAGCCCAATGCCTAGGGCATGTGTCCAAAACAAATGGGGGCTGGACTTCCCTGGTGGTCCAGGGGCTAAGACTCCACACTCTCAATGCAGGGGGCCAATCCCCAGTGGGGGAACTAGACCTCACATGAGGAAATTAAGATCCAAGATTTCAAGTGCCACAACTAAGTCCTGGTACAGCCAAATAAATAAATATTAAAAAAGTTACTTAAAAAATGCAGGCTCCAGAGTTCTGCATTTGAATCTCAGTTCTTCCACCTCTCGGATGTGGCTCTGGACAACTCACTGACCCTCTGTATGCCCCCACACTTTCATCTGTGAAATGGGATTGTGCGGGAGTGTAAATGAGTTTGCAAAGGACTTACAAGAGTGACTAGCACTTAGTAAGTCCTCAGTACACCTGAGTGACTGTTACACGGGACCTTACTCTTTGAATTCTAGTTCCACTTCAGGTAACCTAACAAAAGAAAAGCACAAGGAGGGAGTCTGCGTGTGCTCCACATGTGGTACACGTCCTGCTGGGTCAATTTGGGGGTTCATGCTGGTAGTAAGTCCAAAAGGTTGACAGAATTTTCAAACATCTCACTGAAGGTCACCAAATATAAAAAACCACCGATAAGGATGCTAACAAATTCATTTAGAATTTCTACATCCCACAATATTGTGAAAAGACGTGAGTAAATTCCATTTTCATTACCCAGTGGTTTGTGGTGAAGATTCAAGTGGACTCCAGTAGCAAAAGCACTAAGAGACTCTGAGAATTCTGACATTCCCTCTCTCTTCACTTTTTGGATGTGGATTTGGGTTTCTTTTCTCAAGTGACCTGGGTGGTGAATAGATTGTCCGAAGAGCATGAGGCAATTCTGTTCATGGTGTTCCCTGCTGCTCTTTTTCTAGGAAATCCACTTGTGTTCTACGAAGATAACTGCATTCACCTCTGCCCTCAAGCAAGTCATTGAAAAGCTGAGCTAAGGCCAAAGCGTCTCCAAAACAGTTTTATAGAGATCCAGATGCATAAAAGACTCAGAAAGTACCAAAGAGTCTTAGAAACAATCGATGGACATGCTGCCCATCTAATGGAATTCACTCCATGTGCAGGCATATTTACAGCACAACAATACCTCAAACTGACTTCTTAGGCAATGAGGAAACGTACATCCCATAATTTCTGAAAAAATTGGAGCTAGTTCCTTTGGGTGTCCAAATCTTTCATTTTAACCCTTTTATTTAAAAAACAAAGAAAGAAATGTTTCTCAAGTGTGATCTACACTGGCTGCTTTCTTTAAAAGAATATGGAAATTTATTTCATCAAGGGGGACATCATCTCCAGCCTCTCACTACTAAGACTCAGCTTGAGCACATCTCCTTCCCTTCGGGGCAGCTCCACTTAAATCCTCCTGTGTCCCAGATGGAGATGCCACCAAGCACACAATCCCTTAGAGAACCAGCCTCCACAGCACCATCTCTCAGGCCCCGCTCCATTTAGCCCTGGAGTCCCGTAGATTTTATCATGTGACTGTTTCTCCATTTCTATCTGTCCTCCAATGGCCCCCATTTCCGGAGCTCACCACTCCCTCTACCTGGACTACTGGCAAAGCCACCTCCCCCTTCTGTATTAACTGATGGTCCATGTGATATATCTGCTCCTATCACATTGTCTGAAAGTCTTTCCATGGCTTCCAGTTGCCTTAAGAATAAAGCCCAAGCTTGAGAAGAGAGCATATGACACCCTTGGTGACACAGACTCCGAGTCTCAAACGTTTCCTCTGCTTCTGCTGCTAAGTCACTGCAGTTGTGTTCAACTCTGTGAGGCCCCATAGACGGCAGCCCACCAGGCTCCTCTGTCCCTGGGATTCTCCAGGCAAGAATACTGGAATGGGTTGCCAGGTCCTTCTCCAATGCATGCATGCATTCTAAGTCGTTTTAGTCGTGGCCAACTCTGTGCGACCCTATGGACAGCAGCCTACCAGGCTCCTCTGTCCGTGGGATTCTCTAGGCAAGAATACTGGAGTGGTTGCCATTTCCTTCTCCAAGTTTTCCTCTAACCTTCTCTATGTCTGTTGATGCTCTGAAATATAGCGCTTCTTAAATTCTTGCATACTGGAGCCTTCAGGCCTTGCTCCTCCTGTTTCCTGGACCTGGAATACCATTCCTCCACCTCTTGGCCTCCTCTCCCTTTAGGATACAGCTGAGGCTCATGTCCCTTCTTTCAGAAAGTCTTCCTCCTTCCCTGCCCATGCTTGCTGGTTGAGATGGACACTCCTCCTTAGAGGTCCCATGGTGCCCTGTGCCTATGAAGAGGTCAAAGACCATGCTTAATTTAACTGTATCACATGGTGATACAGTTACAGAGAAGAACAAGGATAGATAAGAAGGTCTTCTTAAATGAACAATGCAAAGTAGTAGAGGAAAACAAGAGAATTTAAAGACTAGACATCTCTTCAAGAAAACTGGAGTTATCAAGGGAACATTTCATGCAAGAATGGGCACTATAAAGGAAAAAAACGGTAAGGAACTAACAGAAGCAGAAGAGATTAACAAGAGCTGGCAAGAATACACAGAAGAATTGTACAAAAAGGGTCTTAACCGGCCAGATAACCACAATGGTGTGGTCACTCACCTAAGAGCCAGATATCTTGGAGTGTGAAATTACATATGCTAGTAAGGTTATGCTCAAGATCCTTCAAGCTAGGCTTCAGCAGTATTTGAACTGAGAATTCCAGATGTACAAGCTGGATTCAGAAAAGGCAGAAGAACCAGAGATCAAATTGCCAACATCCGTTGGATCATAGAGAAAGCAAGGGAATTCTAGAAAACACCTGCTTCATTGACTATGCTAAAGCCTTTAACTGTGTGGATCACAACAGACTGGAAAATTCTTGAAGAGATGGGAATACCAAGACCACCTTACCTGTCTCCTGAGGAACCAGGTCAAGAAGCAACAATGAGAACTGTACATGGAATAATGTACATGTTCGAAGGGGTGTGCCTGCTGAACCCTCACAGGGACTTGTTGCAGCTCTTCTGAAAAAAAAGGAAGCACCTAAACATACTGATTTCACAAAGAGGGGAAGTATCAACCAAAGGATGTTTTACAAGCTAGGTGTGGGGATGGAATGGGAGGGCTTTTTGGTGGTGTTGGGCTGCACCTCACAGGCCTATACCCTAAATGTACCCAGCGTCAACACCAAACAAGGAGCCCAGAGTGCAGACGGAGACATCATGGTTTAAAGGATGCGGGAACCTACCTGTCTGAAGTAAGGCCCTGGGGGAACACCCCACCATGTGGGCTGATGGGAGGCAGGGCATGGTGGCAGGCTTCACTCCTCAGGAGAGGGGGAGGGTGCCCATTAAAGCCAAAATTGACATCAGGTGGGCTCATTAGTTATCAGGGAAACCAGTAGGGGGGCCCTCTCCTCATAACCCTTTTGATAAGAATAATCACCAGCTGGGGTCTGGGGAAAGTACTAGGAAGGTGAGTCGTGTGAGTAGGGTGCAGGTGAATCAGGCACTGGTTGGGCAGGAGAGGGACAGACAGCAAGACAACAGGCATCTTGGGGGGCCCGACCATACACTCCTCTCCAACACACCCCGCATGAACCAGACAATCTTGGCCAGCCCCTCTTCTGTGATATTGCTGGGGTCGGGTTTGTAGAGGGGACACTTACACCAGATACCACAAATACAATACAGACAGGCCACCCCTGCTGGTCACAAACCCAAAATCACCCCCTGGGAGGAATGGGCCCTGGCTCTAAGAGAAACATTTCACTGGCTTAGTCTCAGCTGTCATAGCACATGTCTGCACCCCCATGGTATGCTGAGTGCCATTACAGGTGAACCCATTAGGTCTTCCAAATAAGAACCAGTTAAACCCATTATTTCCAGTAGTCATGTACGGATGTGAGAGTTGGACTATAAAGAAAGTTGAGCATCAAAGAATCGATGCTTTTGAACAGTGGTGTTGGAGAAGACTCTGGAGAGTTCCTTGGACAGCAAGGAGATCCAACCAGCCCATCCTAAAGGGAATCAGTCCTGAATATTCATTGGAAGGACTGATGCTGAAGCTGAAACTCCAATACTTTGCCCACCTGATGCAAAGAACTGACTCATTGGAAAAGACCTTGATGCTGGCAAAGACTGAAGGCAGGAGAAGAAGGGGATGACAGAGGATGAGATAGTTGGATGGCATCACTGACTCAATGGACATGAGTTTGAGCAAGCTCTGGGAGTTGGTGATAGACAGGGAGGCCTGGTGTGCTGTAGTCCATGGGGTCGCAAAGAGTCGGACATGACTGAGTTACTGAACTGAACTGAAGTAAAATAGTCTATTTTAAATACATTAAAATTAAATATGTTATTTAAATAATACAAATGTATTATTAAAATTAATTTCATTTTCTATTTATTTTTTAATATGTGGTAACTAGAAAATTTAAAATCATGTATGTGGCTTGCATAATATTTCTGCTGGATAACCACATTGAAAAGATTTTGAAAGTTTCTTAGAGAGCTTAGAGATGAACTGATGAGAGACACATTCCAGATGTTCAAGCTGGATTTAGAAAAGGCAGAGAGGAACCAGAGATCACATTGCCAACATCACAGAAAAAGCAAGGGAATTGCAGAGAAACGTCTATTTCTGCTTCATTGACAACACTAAAGCTTTTGACTGTGCGGATCACAACAAACTATGGAAAATTCTTCAAGAGATGAATATACCAGACAGACCACCTTACCTGCTTCCTGAGAAACCTGTATGCAGGCCAAGAAGCAACAGTTAGAACTGGACATGGAACAACAGACTGGTTCAAAATTGGGAAAGGAGTACAACAATGCTGTATATTGTCACTCTGCTTATTTAACTTCTACACAGAATACATGATGTGAAATGCCAGGCTAGTTGAATCACAAGCTGGATTCAAGATTGCCAGGAGAAATATCAGCAACCTCAGATATGGAGATAATACCGCTCTAATGGCAGAAAGTGAAGAGGAACTAAAGAGCCTCTTGATGAGGGTGAAAGAGGAGACTGAAAAAGTTGGCTTCAAACTCAACCTTAAAAAAACAAAGATCATGGCATCTGGTCCCATCACTTCGTGGCAAATAAATGGGGGAAAAGTGGAACAGTGACAGATTTTTTATTTTCTTGGGCTCCCAAAAAGTCACTACGGATGATGACCGCAGCCATGAAATTAAAAGAGGCTTGCCCCTTGGAACGAAAGCTATGACAAACCTAGACACCCAGACAGTATTAAAAAGCAAAGGCATCACTTTGCCAACAAAGGTCCATACAGTCAAAGCTATGGTTTTTCCAGGAGTCATGTACAGATGTGAGAGGTGAACCATAAAGAGGGCTGAGTGCATAAGAATTGATGCTTTTGAACTGTGGTGCTGGAGCAGACTCTTGAGAGTCCCTTGGACTGCAAGATCAAAGCAGTCAATCCTAAAGGAAATCAACTCTGAATATTCATTGGAAGGACTGATGCTGAATCTCCAATAGTTTCGCCACTCCATGCGAAGAGCCAACTCATTGAAAAAGACCCTGATGCTGGGAAAGATTGAAAGACAGAGGAGAAGGGGACGACAGAGGATAAGATGGTTGGATGGTATCACCGACTCAATGTTCATGAATTGAACAAACTCTCGGAGATAACAAAGGATGGGGAAGCCTGGAGTGCTGCAGTCCATGGGGTCACAGAGGGTCAGACATGACTTAGTGATGGAACAACAACAACAATATTTTAAAAGCAACCAAAAAAACAGGTGATTTGTAACTTAGGAAAAAACAAAGTTTCAATATAGAAAGTCATCATATCTACTGTCTACTATGAACAGTATTTACATATTTGAAATAATATAAACACTGCATATTAATTTAACCAAATACATGCTATAAATATATTGGGGGTGGAGGGAAGAAAAAGTATATGTTTAAGGAATTGTTTCAGGTAGCTAAATCCTATTCTTCCAAAGTAGCTAACCAAGAGATAATTCTAAAATTGAAAACGTAAGAAATAGAAGTAATAACATTCTATACAGGGATATAGAAAGAATTCCCAGAAGTAGGTAAAAGATTTGAAAGTAGTTGCCTTTGAGAAGCAGAAAGCAGAGATTGAGAGGGAGGGGCAGGTGACTGTAGTCTTTCAGTTTAACTAGTCATGCTATCACATTTTTGAGAACAACATATTTATAATAAAAATTAAATAAAAAAAACAAATGCTACATTATCTGCTTTGATAGGATTTTGGATTAACCAGTTGTGTGCAGCTGTCAAAACTCAATGAATGCATATTTTAAGATTTACATATTTCATTGTATATATATTTTACATCAAAAAAAAAACTGATTAACAAAGCCTAAAATCCTAATGACATGCATAAGGACATCTGTAATTTACTTCAAAATCCTTCCCCAAAAAAAGATGGATCAATGAATGGATAGAAGGATGGATAAATACATAATAAAACAAGTACAGTAAAATGTTGACAGTAGATCCTAGGAGGTAGGTATATAGAGGTTTACTGTAAAATTCTTTCCATTTTGCTGTTTGAAAAGTTTTATAATAAAAGTTTGGAAAAAATAAAAACAAATTGAGGGGAGGAGCTAAGATGGCAGAGGAGTAGGACAGGGAGAACACTTTCTCCCCTGCAAATTCATCAAAAGAACATTTAAACGCCAAGTAAATTCCACAAAACAACTTCTGAATGCTGGCAGAGGACATCAGGCACCCAGAAAAGCAACCCAAGTCTTCGAAAGGAGGTAGGAAAAAATATAAAAGACAAAAAAATATATATATATATATAAAAGACAAAAAAAAAAAAAAAAAAAGAGACAAAAGAGGGAGGGACGGAGTTCTGTCCCAGGAAGGGAGTCTTAAAAAGAAAGAAGTTTCCAAACACCAGGAAAAATTCTCACTGCCGAATCTGTGCCAAGCCTTGGAAGCACAGAGGGCAACATAATAGGGAGGAAAAATAAATAAACAATTAAAACCCGCAGATTACAAGCCCTACGGTAACTCCCCCAGTGGAGAAGCAGCGCAGATGCCTGCACACACCACTAGCAAGTGGGGGCTGGGCAGGGAGGCGCAGCACGTGCTGCATCGCTTAGAGTAAGGATCTGGCCTGAATACCCCGAGCGCTATCTGAGCGAAATAATTTGGGTTAGCAAACCAGACTGTGGGATATCTACCACGAGAAAAGCCAGCTCTAACCTAAGACACCGCCAGGCCTGTGCACGGAAGAAAGGACTGAACAGAGATAGCCGGCTACAGACCATCCCCCTCCAGTGACAGGCAGCCAGAGCCAGAAGGGGGAAATCGCAGCCCCAGAGAGACATTATCTATAAAACTGTAAGCAGGCTTCTTTGCTAACTAAAACTTCTTGGGGGTCTGGATGGTCAACATCTGCCTGAGAAGGTGCGCTGGTTGTACACCTAGATAACTGAGCGGCGGGGAGGCGATAAGTCGCAGCAATCGTGCTGGCCAAACACCTCATCACCTGAGCTGCTCGGACCTGGGAAGGGCACAAAACGCAGGCCCAACCGAGTCTGCCCTTTGAGGACTACCCAAGTGCCTGAACCTGAGCGGCTTGGACCTCGGAGGTGCAAGCAGCCCAGGGCCGGACACAGATGTTTCCCGGCGGAGCAGCCTAGAGCCTGAGCAGTGTGGGCAGGGAGGCTACACGTGCCGTGAGCGGGGGCAGACCCAGTGTGGCTGAGGCACTGTGAGCACACGCCGGTGTTATTTGACTGCAGCGTCCCTCCTTCTCCACATCGCGACTGAACAAGCCAGCCTTAAAAAAAAAAAAAAAAAAAAGTGTCCTCCACCGTCCCCTTTGTGTCAGGGTGGAAACCAGACACTGAAGAGACCAACAAACAGAAGAATCTATAACAGAGGGAACCACCTTGGAAGCTACAGGCAATAGATTAAAACCCTGTGGTTAGTACTGACTACATAGGAAGGGGACTATAGATCTTGAGAAATATAAGTCGGACCAAGGAACTAGCCAAAAATGAACTGAACCCACAATACCCACAACAAAACTAGAGAAAGTCCTAGATGTATTTTAACTATTTTTACGATCATTCTTTCCTTCTTTTTTCTTAAATTTTTACAGAATTTTAAGTCCTCTACTATTCCTTTAATTTTCACTTTTATAACCTACTATTACTTAGCAAAAAAAAAAGACCCTATTTTTTTTAAAGCAAACTTCATATATATATATATTTTTATAATTTTTTTGACTTTTTTTCCCCTTCTTTTCTTTAACATTGCATTTTTGAAATTCCAAACTCTACTCTAGATTTTTAATTTTAGCTTTTTGATATTTGTTATCAATTTTGTACCTATATTTATTTTTTATATAATTTTTGGGACTTTTTTTTTTTCTTCTCTCTCTTTCTTTCTATTCTTTTATATAACATTGTATTATCTGAAATTCCAAACTCTACTCTAGGTTTTTAATTTATCCTTTTTGGTATTTGTTATCAATTTTGTAGCTATACCTTCTTTATAATTTTTGCGACTTTGTTTTTGTTTGTTTGTTTGTTTTTCTCGTTTTTTTTTTCTTTTTTTTTTAACGCTGTATTTTTGAAATTCCAAACTCTACTCTAGATTTTTAACTTTTGCTTTTTGGTATTTGTTATCAGTTTTGTACCTGTATTTTCTTTATAATTTTTGCGACTTTGTTTGTTTTTGTTTGTTTGTTTTTTCTGTCTTTCTATTCCTTCTTCTTTTCTTTAACACTGTATTTTTGAAATTCCAAACTCTACTCTAGATTTTCAATTTCTGCTTTTATGTATTTGTTACCAATTTTGTACCTTTAAGAACCCAATCTTCAGTACCCATTTTTCACTAGGGAGCAAGATTACTGGCTTGACTGCTCTCTCTCCCTTTGGACCTTCCTTTTTCTCCACCAGGTCGCCTGTGTCTCATCCCTAATCCCTCTGTACTCTACCCAACTCTGTGAATTTCTGTGTGTTCCAGATGGTGGAGAACACTTAGGGAACTGATTACTGGCTGGATCTGTCTCCCTCCTTTTCATTCCCTGCTTTTATCCTCCTGGCCGCCTCTGTCTCCTTCCTCCTTCTTCTTTTCTCTGTATAACTCCGTGAACATCTCTGAGTGGTCCACTTGTGGAGTGCACATAAGGAAGTGATTACTGGCTAGCCCACTTTATCCTCTATTGATTCCACCTCATCTCATTCGGGTCACCTCTAACTCCCCCCTCCCTCTTCTCTTCTCCATGTAACACTGTGAACCTCTTTATGTGACCCTCATGGTGGAGAAACTTTTCATCTTTAATGTAGATGTTTTATCAATGGTGCTGTATAGAAGGAGAAGTTTTGAAACGACTGTAAAAATAGGACTGATAACTGGAAGCAGGAGGCTTAAGTCCAAACCCTGACTCCAGGAAATTCTTGACTTCAGGGAACATTAATTGACAGGAGCTCATCAAACGCTTCCATACCTACACTGAAACCAAGCACCAAGGGCCAACAATTTCCAGGGCAAGACATACCAAGCAAATTCTCCAGCAACAAAGGAACACAGCCCTGAGCTCCAAGATACAGGCTCCCCAAAGTCACCCCAAAACCACAGATATCTCATAACTCATTACTGGACACTTCATTGCACTCCAGAGAGAAGAAATACAGCTCCACCCACCAGAACACTGACACAAGCTTCCTTAACCAAGAAACCTTGACAAGCCACCTGTACAAACCCATACACAGTGAGGAAACGCCACAATAAAGAGAACTCCACAAACTGCCAGAATACAGAAAGGACACCCCAAACTCAGCAATTTAAACAAGATGAAGAGACAGCGGAATACCCAGCAGATAAAGGAACAGGATAAATGCCCACCAAACCAAACAAAAGAGGAAGAGATAGGGAATCTACCTGATAAAGAATTCCAAATAATGATAGTGAAATTGATCCAAAATCTTGAAATCAAAATGGAATCACAGATAAATAGCCTGGAGACAAGGACTGAGAAGATGCAAGAAACGTTTAACAAGGACCTAGAAGAAATAAAAAAGAGTCAATATATAATGAATAATGCAATAAATGAAATTAAAAACACTCTGGAGGCAACAAATAGTAGAATAACAGAGGCAGAAGATAGGATTAGTGAATTAGAAGATAGAATGGTAGAAATAAATGAATCAGAGAGGATAAAAGAAAAATGAATTAAAAGAAATGAGGACAATCTCAGAGACCTCCAGGACAATATTAAAGGCTACAACATTCGAATCATAGGGGTCCCAGAAGAAGAAGACAAAAAGAAAGACCATGAGAATATACTTGAGGAGATAATAGTTGAAAACTTCCCTAAAATGGGGAAGGAAATAATCACCCAAGTTCAAGAAACCCAGAGAGTCCCAAACAGGATAAACCCAAGGCAAAACACCCCAAGACACATATTAATCAAATTAACAAAGATCAAACACAAAGAACAAATATTAAAAGCAGCAAGGGAAAAACAACAATTAACACACAAAGGAACTCCCATAACAGTAACAGCTGATCTTTCAACAGAAACTCTTCAAGCCAGGAGGGAATGGCAAGACATACTTAAAGTGATGAAAGAAAATAACCTACACCCCAGATTATTGTACCCAACAAGGATCTCATTCAAATATGAAGGAGAAATCAAAAGCTTCTCAGTCAAGCAAAAGCTGAGAGAATTCAACACCACCAAACCAGCTCTACAACAAATACTAAAGGATATTCTCTAGACAGGAAACACAAAAATGGTGTATAAATTCGAACCCAAAACAATAAAGTAAATGGCAACGGGATCATACTTATCAGTAATTACCTTAAACGTAAATGGGTTGAATGCCCCAACCAAAAGACAAAGACTGGCTGAATGGATAAAAAACAAGACTCCTACATATGTTGTCTACAAGAGACCCACCTCAAAACAGGAGACACATACAGACTGAAAGTGAAGGGCTGGAAAAAGATTTTCCATGCAAACAGGGACCAAAAGAAAGCAGGAGTAGCAATACTCATATCAGATAAAATAGACTTTAAAACAAAGGCTGTGAAAAGAGACAAAGATGGTCACCACATAATGATCAAAGGATCAATCCAAGAAGAAGATATAACAACTATAAATATATATGCACCCAGCACGGGAGCACCGCAATATGTAAGACAAATGCTAACAAGTATGAAAGGAGAAATAAACAATAACACAATAATAGTGGGAGACTTTAAGACCCCACTCACACCTATGGATAGATCAACTAAACAGAAAAATTAACAAGGAAACACAAACTTTAAATGATACAATAGACCAGTTAGACCTAATTGATAGCTATAGGACATTTCATCCCAAAACAATGAATTTCACCTTTTTCTCAAGCACACATGGAACCTTCTCCAGGATAGATCACATCCTGGGCCATAAATCTAGCCTTAGTAAATTCAAAAAAATAGAAATCATTCCAAGCATCTTCTCTGACCACAATGCAGTAAGATTAGATCTCAATTACAGAAGAAAAACTATTAAAAATTCCAACATATGGAGGCTGAACAACACGCGGCTGAATAACCAACAAATCACAGCAGAGATCAAAAAAGAAATCAAAATTTGCATAGAAATGAAAGAAAATGAAAACACAACAACTCAAAACCTGTGAGACACTGTAAAAGCAGTCCTAAGGGGAAAGTTCATAGCAATACAGGCATACCTCAAGAAACAAGAAAAAAGTCAAATAAATAACCTAACCCTACACCTAAAGCAACTAGAAAAGGAAGAAATGAAGAACCCCAGGGTTAGTAGAAGGAAAGAAATCTTAAAAATTAGGGCAGAAATAAATGCAAAAGAAACAAAAGAGACCATCGCAAAAATCAACAAAGCCAAAAGCTGGTTCTTTGAAAGGACAAATAAAATTGAAAAACCATTAGCCAGACTCATCAAGAAACAAAGGGAGAAAAATCAAATCAATAAAATTAGAAATGAAAATGGAGAGATCACAAGAGACAACACAGAAATACAAAGGATCATAAGAGACTACTATCAACAATTATATGCCAATAAAATGGAAAACGTGGAAGAAATGGACAAATTCTTAGAAAAGTACAACTTTCCAAAACTGGACCAGGAAGAAATAGAAAATCTTAACAGACCCATCACAAGCACGGAAATTGAAACTGTAATCAAAAATCTTCCAGCAAACAAAAGCCCAGGTCCAGACGGCTTCACAGCTGAATTCTACCAAAATTGAGAGAAGAGCTAACACCTATCCTGCTCAAACTCTTCCAGAAAATTGCAGAGGAAGGTAAACTTCCAAACTCATTCTATGAGGCCACCATCACCCTAATATCAAAACCAGGCAAAGATCCCACAAAAAAAGAAAACTACAGGCCAATATCACTGATGAACATAGATGCAAAAACCCTTAACAAAATTCTAGCAATCAGAATCCAACAACACATTAAAAAGATCATACACCATGACCAAGTGGGCTTTATCCCAGGGATGCAAGGATTCTTCAATATCCGCAAACCAATCAATGTAATACACCACATTAACAAATTGAAAAATAAAAACCATATGATTATCTCAATAGATGCAGAGAAAGCCTTTGACAAAATTCAACATCCATTTATGATAAGAACTCTCCAGAAAGCAGGAATAGAAGGAACATACCTCAACATAATAAAAGCCATATATGACAAACACACAGCAAACATTATCCTCAATGGTGAAAAAGTGAAAGCATTTCCTCTAAAGTCAGGAACAAGACAAGGGTGCCCACATTCACCATTACTATTCAACATAGTTTTGGAAGTTTTGGCCACAGCAATCAGAGCAGAAAAAGAAATAAAAGGAATCCAAATTGGAAAAGAAGACGTAAAACTCTCACTGTTTGCAGATGACATGATCCTCTACATAGAAAACCCTAAAGACTCCACCAGAAAATTCCTAGAACTAATCAATGATTATAGTAAAGTTGCAGGATATAAAATCAACACACAGAAATCGCTTGCATTCCTATACACTAATAATGAGAAAACTGAAAGAGAAATTAAGGAAACAATTCCATACACCATTGCAACGGAAAGAATAAAATACTTAGGAATATATGTACCTAAAGAAACTAAAGACCTATACATAGAAAACTATAAACACTGGTGAAAGAAATCAACGAGGACACTAATAGATGGAGAAATATACCATGTTCATGGAGGGGAAGAATCAATATAGTGAAAATGAGTATACTACCCAAAGCAATTTATAGATTCAATGCAATCCCTATCAAGCTACCAACAGTATTCTTCACAGAGCTAGAACAAATAATTTCACAATTTGTATGGAAATACAAAAAAACCTCGAATAGCCAAACCTATCTTGAGAAAGAAGAATGGAACTGGAGGAGTCTACCTACCTGATTTCAGGCTCTACTTCAAAGCCACAGTCATCAAGACAGTATGGTACTGGCACAAAGACAGAAATATAGATCAATGGAACAAAATAGAAAGCCCAGAGATAAATTCACGCACATATGGACACCTTATCTTTGACAAAGGAGGCAAGAATATACACTGGATTAAAGACAATCTCTTTAACGAGTGGTGCTTTGAAAAATGGTCAACCACTTGTAAAAGAATGAAACTAGACCACTTTCTAACACCATACACAAAAATAAACTCAAAATAGCTTAACGATCTAAACGTAAGACCAGAAACTATAAAACTCCTAGAGGAGAACATAGGCAAAACACTCTCCGACATACATCACAGCAGGATCCTCTATGACCCACCTCCCAGAATATTGGAAATAAAAGCAAAAATAAACAAATGGGACCTAATTAAACTTAAAAGCTTCTGCATAACAAAGGAAACTATTAGCAAGGTGAAAAGACAGCCTTCAGAATGGGAGAAAATAATAGCAAATGAAGCAACTGACAAACAACTAATTTCAAAAATATACAAGCAACTACTACAGCTCAATTCCAGAAAAATAAATGACCCAATCAAAAAATGGGCCAAAGAACTAAATAGACATTTCTCCAAAGAAGACATACAGATGGCTAACAAACACATGAAAAGATGCTCAACATCACTCATTATCAGAGAAATGCAAATCAAAACCACTATGAGGTACCATTTCACGCCAGTCAGAATGGCTGCGATCCAAAAAATCTGCAAGCAATACATGCTGGAGAGGGTGTGGAGAAAAGGGAACCATCTTACACTGTTGGTGGGAATGCAAACTAATACAGCTACTATGGAGTACAGTGTGGAGATTCCTTAAAAAACTGGAAATAGAACTGCCTTATGATCCAGCAATCCCACTGCTGGGCATACACATTGAGGAAACCAGAATGGAAAGAGACACGTGTACCCCAATGTTCATTGCAGCACTGTTTATAATAGCCAGGACATGGAAGCAACCTAGATGTCCATCAGCAGATGAATGGATAAGACAGCTGTGGTACATATACACAATGGAGTAATTCTCAGCCATTAAAAAGAATACATTTGAATCAGTTCTAATGAGGTGGATGAAACTGGAGCCTATTATACAGAGTGAAGTAAGCCAGAAAGAAAAACACCAATACAGTACACTAAAGCATTTATAAGGAATTTAGAAAGATGGTAACAATAACCCTGTATACGAGACAGCAAAAGAGACACTTATGTATAGAATAGTCTTATGGAGTCTGTGGGAAAGGGAGAGGGTGGGATGATTTGGGAGAATGCCATTGAAACATGTATAATATCATGTATGAAACGAGTTGCCAGTCCAGGTTCGATGCACGATACTGGATGCTTGGGGCTGGTGCACTGGGATGACCCAGAGGGATGGTATGGGGAGGGAGGAGGGAGGAGGGTTCAGGACGGGGAGCACATGTATACCTGTGGCGGATTCATTTCAATATTTGGCAATACCAATACAATATTGTAAAGTTTAAAAATAAAATTAAATTAAAAATTAAAAAAAAAAAACCAACAAATTGAGCACTAAAATTCAAGAGACAATGTTCTGTCTGGTGTACCAGCTAGGTAAACTTTAATTTTACAATGCCACTTGCTTTCCAGAAGCCTCCTGTAGCCATTTGACCCACAGATGACTGGTCAAATCAAAGAGGGCAGTGACACGTGAAGACGAGGGCAGACTGATATTTCTTGTTGGCACTTTTACCAGTTTCTCTACAGGGTACGTATGTTGTGCAACAATGAATTTTTAATCCCTCTTAACAAGATTTGTCCTCTGGTTATAAATATCCCTGTTGTCACATGCTCATCTATTTCTTAGCTCCAATTGAATTGTAAACTCACCCAAGCTATAGTTTATAAGCTCCAGGATCATACCCAGTGGTTCATCAGTATCAGTTTTACTATACCACAGAGAAAAAGTAGCTCCCTGGAATAACAGATTAAGGAACGAATAAGCCAGAATGTCTGGGGAATAGAGTCATACAATTTTCATTACAATGACTCTTAGGGCTTGGATCCAGGCTCGTTGTGGAGAAACTAAGTGTAAGAGAGTTTAAGTGACATATCCAGAGTGATATAGCTATTTAGTGTGATTATCTTTGGGTATTTGCTTCTTTATGTCCATTTAAACTATTAAATAAGTCTATGGGATATGACACACATATACTTGAATAAACAGCCACCCTTTCCCCAAAGAGCACTTGATTTAAAATAAAAGAAGAAAACTATGGGACAGGACTTAAGAGATGGTTACTGAGCCACACTTGGGTTTGCTTGCCTGACTTGCAGCAAAATCAATCTACTGACATGGGGTTGGGTGAAGGAAAGGACAGTGTTTATTGCAGGGCCAAGCAAGGAGAATGGGTAGTGCATGCTCAAAAGACCTGAACCCCCTGATGGCTTTCAGGGAAGGGTTTGTAAAGGCAACATTATTAGGTTTGAAGTTTGTAGGGTGCATGATCAGCTTGTAGACATCCTTTGAATTCGTTGTGGTGAGGTCACTGGGTGTTATATTGGAAGTTAGCATCATCAACCTTCTGGTTCCTACCAGTCTGGGGTCTACATGCTTGTGGTCAGCATGCAGTTTCTCTCTGACACTTGGTAGGGTTTTAGTATCCTCAAAAACCATTCAAGGTATGGCTCAGGATATTATCTATAACCCTTAAGGAGGAACTAAAGGTCTTTGATTTTATTTCATGGTTAAACTACTGTAATTTTGTCTTGCTTGACTGATATTGTTGTCATTTCTGCATTTTCTCACTTCTCTGATCAAATATACTCTTTGGAATGTGGGGAAGGTCTAAGAGGCTAAATCCTTTTTACAAACAAGAGGTAGGAGACATGGAGGGTATGTTGCCAGGAAGGCCCCACAGAGTCTGGCTCAGTTTCAAGACCACAAGTTCCTATCCAGTCTATTTGTAGGGTGAAGTGGGAGCAGGAGGATGTTAAGTGAGTGAAAAGTGTCTGTGGTAAAATTAGTGATACACACTACCTTGTGGATGAAGCCCAAGCATATTACACTGAGAAGCCAAACACAAAAAGGTCACATATTGTATGATTCCATTTATATGAAATATCCAAAACAGGCAAATCCATAGAGACAGAAAGCAGACTCATGGTTGCCAGGGGCTGGGCAGAAGGCAAATGAGGAGTAACTGCTTACTGGATATGGGTTTTACTTTGAGGTAATTAAAATGCTTTGGACCTAAATGTAAATGAGTATATTATGAATGTACCAAATGCTACTGAATTGTTCCCTTCAGAATGGTTAACTTTATACTACGTACATTTCACCTCAATAAGGAAAATACAGGTCGAATGAGAGCAAAAGCAAACATAGCAAAATGTTAACAACTGGTGGATCTAGGTACCCGCCATCAGGAATTCATCGTACTTACTCTAGCAACATTTCTGTTAGGTTTAAAATTTTTCAAAAGAAAAGATTAATAAAAATAAAATATCTCTAGAAAACAAAGAAATCATTTACTGATATTGCAAAATTGAGGTCACCAGCTGAAATCTAAAATTCATACAGTTTCATATCTATCATTTGATCACTGGCATGTCAAAAATAGGAACAACTCTTACTTCATTGGCTGGTAAGGTTTCTAACAATGAAAATTACTTTCCAGGGGAGTCACAAGCCAACACTCTTTAACTTCAGAACCTATTAACATGCAGATTTCTGAACATCAGCACCTAAAAATGCATTTATTGGGTCCTTTTGAACAGGTGGTAGTAAGATGTGAGGGTCTGAGCTTTGGAAATTACATGTGTATATTCTGGCTTTGTCATCCGCAGATGAGTCTTACCAATCCACTGATGGCTAAAAGCAAAAGGGTGCAAGGTGACTGAGAGTTTCACAGGAGTAACACTAGGGGCACAAGAGCCCATTTTGACCTTTGCACAGTGTGTCCTGAAACTCAAGCAGTGATATAGGAAAGATAATACCCCATCCTATAACCTTGTAACAACCAGAAAATGGCATGTCTGCCTCTAATGCACAGTGGGTCCAATGGAGTTAATGCCTCCCTGGTTTCTTACAGGTCCAACACCTAATTCTAAATTCCCCATTCAACCATGTCTGAGGCCTGAGACAACAGATCAAGCCTGTCTACACAGGGTGAGAGGCTACTTGCTTCTCTGACCAAGATGTAGATACACAAAAAAGTACATAAGGATGTGAAAGGTTGTATCATAATGTGATCATGCTTAACACTACTGAAGCTGTACATTTAAAAATAGTTAAGATGGTGGACTGAATGTTATGTGTTTTCTACCACAATAATTTAAAAATACATAAGACCCAAGTTTCAGTTTTCACACAGCAGACATGAGGATGGCTTCCTCTGTGTCCAAAATGAAGGTACTTTGATGCAACTTAACACACTTCAAATGAAATACAATTTGTTCCTATGGAGGAAAAAAAAATAACCTAGAAAAACACTCAAGCCTCTGCACAAATCTATGTTCAGTAAGAAAAATGGATGTAAGAACAGGTTAATGGCAGAAGGACATTAAAAATAGAAAAGAACTATTGATTTGAAGCTGTTACCTCAAGAGATAAGTACCAATAAACACTGTAGAGCAGAAGTCTGCATGTACCAGATGATGATGGGAATGGATCCATTCCCATTTAGGGTTTACCCATTGCTTCTGAAACGCCATTTATTCTTTATCTTGACACTGGATTTACCAAATCACTAAAGGGAATGGGAAGATCAGTTCATGAATATAACCTTTGTTGGATGACTAATACAAGGATGCTCCACTTCAATTACTGAATTCTTTTTCATTTTGTCTTGCAATATTTTAAATTTTCCCAGAATTTTGATCATACCTATAAGAACAAATCTATGTTCAACCAACAGGGCCTCTTCATTCACACTTTTAACACCCAAGGGTTAATAATTTCAAAAGATTAAAATGCTATTCTTCTCTAAGTGTTATCTATATCGCAGTGAGTGTTGTCTAAAGATTTGGTAGAAGCCTTCACTGGAGGGATTTCAAGTATGGAAACAGATGAAGGAGGAAATATCTGGAGTGGTGGATCCTGCCAGGTAAGTAGAGGCCAGCTCTGAATTTCATTCTATTTCTCTTTTTTCCTTCGTTTCACCTTATGCCCAGAAGTTTGTATAAGTAGACCTTTTCTTGATATAAAAACATTGTCTTAATTTGGGACCTAATAACACTTCAGAATAAATGCAGGGAGTTCCCTGGTGGTTCAGTAGTTAGAACTCCAAGCTCTCACTGCCAAGGGCCTGTGTTTGATCCTGCTCAGGGAACTAAAATCCCGCAAGTCACATAGTGCAGACAAAAAGAAAAGAAGAATCCAAGTTTTCACAGAACTGAGAATTTGGGAGAACATGTTTTCCAAATATGCTTACATAGGCATTATTTTTTCATTCATCAGTTCAGCGCTAACCTTGTTGTGGACGTTTGAAAAGATGGCCACAAATTCTCTGACACTCCTCCCATAAATTGGCAGGGTCTAATTCTCCCCTTCTACTGCCTTGAACCTGGCCTGACCTTATTTGGAAGAAATAGAATTTAGGAGAAGTGATGCTACGTGACTTCCAAGGCCTGGCAGCTTCTGCTTAGTTCTCTCTGAATACCTGCTCTCTGGATAGCTCTCTCTTGGGACCCAGCCACCATGTTCTAAGAAGCCCAAGACACATGCAGAGGCCAGGTGTAGGTACTCTGGTGGACAACCCAAACTGCAGTCCTACCTGACAGCCGGGATCAGCTTCCAGGCTTGTGTAAGCCATCATGGATGTCCAGCGCAGCTGAGATTCTGATGACTGTAGGCACAGCGGACACTTGACTGCAACTGTGTGAGAGACCCCAGTGAGAACTGCTCAGTTGCAACTTCCCTGAATGTCTGACCCTCACAGTGGTGAGCAAGGTTAAATTTTAGTATATATAAAATTACCCTGAATTTGGGGGTAATTTGTTATACAGCAATAGATAGCACAGCAAAAGAAAACAGAATATGAAACTTTATAGCAAAAGAAATTGTCAAGCAAAAAAATAAAATTAAGATGATTTGGCCACAAAACGGTCCATTTGTGTTTTTTTTTTCCCCATTTAAACATGAGCATTTACAAGTTAAGAGATCTGTGTTTTTATGTTGCTCAGAGTAGAAAGATATACATTCAGAAATGTAATTTTAATATTTAAAACTATAGATGTTTTATGTAATCAAAATATATTGTCAGACACTGTACTAGAGATCAGCACAAATTCTGTCCTCAAGGAACAAATAGTCTAGTTGGATAAATGGCATGTTAAAAAAAATTTCAATGAGTTTCATGTGCATAAAATCCTTACAATATTTACAGGCACATCCTAAGTGTCATGTACCTGCAAACAAAGTAAATAAATATACATTCACTTATTTCTTCAACAAATACTTATTTATCATCTTCTCCGTGGCAGGCCCCACGTGAGGTGCTCAACATTCAGAAAACTAAGATCATGGCATCTGATCACATCACTTCATGGAAAATGGATGGGGAAAGAGTGACAGATTTCTTTTTTGGGGGGGAGGGGCCTCCAAAATCACTGCAGATGGTGACTGCAGCCATGAAATTAAACATGCTTGATTTTTGGAAGAAAGTTATGACCAATCTAGACAGCGTATTAAAAAGCAGAGACATTACATTCCTAACAAAGGTCCGTCTAGTCAAGCTACAGTTTTTCCAGTAGTCATGTATGGATGTGAGAATTGGACTGTAAAGAAAGCTGAGCCCCGAAGAATTGGTGCTTTTGAACTGTGGTGTTGGAGAATACTCTTGAGAGTCCCTTGGACTGCAAGGAGATCCAACCAGTCCATCCTAAAGGAAATTAGTCCTGAATATGCAGTCCTGAATAAGGACTGATGCTGAAGCTGAAACTCTAATACTTGGCCATCTGATGCAAAGAACTGACTCACTGGAAAAGACCCTGATGCTGGGAAACATTGAAGGTGGGAGGAGAAGGGGACAATAGAGGATGAGATGTGGATTGCATCACTGGCTCGATGGACAGGAGTTTGAGTAAATTCTGGGAGTTGGTGATGGACAGTGAGGCCTGGCATGCTGCAATGCGTGGGGTCACAAAGAGTTGGACTTGACTGAGCTACTGAACTGAACCGAACATGACGGGGCCCGTGTGAAGTGCTAGACAGAGTGCTGAATAAAGAGATTACATTCAGAGGAGAGGACAGATCCTGAACATTCAACAAGCACAGGTATCCTGGAAGCATTCCAGGGATGCTTGGGAAGCCAGAGAAGGCTGCTGATCCCAGGAAGGCCAAAGGCTAGGCTAGACCAGACCAAGGCTAGAGAGATTTAGCAGCATGTCTGACAGCCAAATAACAAGAAGAGAAAAGCAGTTTACCCCAAGCCCAAATGGAAATCTAATATGTAAAGTCAAATTTGGGAGAGGCCTGAAGGCCAGTGAGGCAATCAAGATCTGTTCCACAAATTCCACACTGGATCAGAAGGAAAGTCCAAGTGCAGAGACAAGCACTGGACTGCATGCATTGGACCACACATGAGAGCTGAAGAAGACAATGTTGTTGGAATAGAAGACTGGGCACAGTGCTCAAGCCTCTGGTACTTTGGCACTAGAAATAGAGTAGAATACCCATTGCACAAACAGGTCTGGACCAAGATATGTTGCAGCTGAGGCAAACTAAGAAATAGATATGTGCTTCTGATGCTATCCTTCCAATCTTAATGCAACAGTTTCTTACTGAGGGAGTAGAACTGGCATCAGAATGGTTTTTGTTATTTCTACTGTATACTTTGCTAAAATAGGACTGATTTATAAGTTGATGGTTATAGACGTAGTCACACATGTAGATCTGAGTTAAATGGTACCATATTCCTGATTTCCATCAGAAATGGTATTACCTTTACAGATTGGTGCTCAGAGCAATTATGCACTTGGTCTGTCTTTTAACTTGGCTCTGAGCCTGAAGGATCCCAGAATATGAGTGTCTGCTAATTGGCCTGGTGTGAATGGCCAAGGGCTGGTGTGTGTGTGTGCGCATATAAATAAAAGTGTATCTGTGTGTTATTGTTTGTATGTATGTGTGCATGTGTGTGTGTATGTGCATGCATGTGTCCGTCCTCCTGAACAAGGTGGATTCTACCAGGGTTAGAAATATGTCAGTAGTATTGAATCATCTAAGTTTTATCACTTGAGAGTTTAGAACTCAACACTTTTTATATAGCCTTTTCCCTTTTGCTTCAAAGCCCAGAGCTTGGATTCAGGAGTCTGCAATCATGGAGTCCTCCCAAAGATGGGCACAATAAAGGATAAACATGGTAGAGACCTAGTAGATGCTGAAGAAATCAAGAAGAGATGGAAAGAATACACGGAAGAATGTTATAAAAAAGATCTTAATGAACCGGATCACTACAATGGTGTGGTTAGTTACCAAAACCCAGACATTCTGGAGTGCGAAGCCAAGTGGGCCTTAAGAAGCACTGCTGTTAATAAAGCTAGTGGATGCGATGGAATTCCAAAAGAACTATTCAAATCTCTAAAGGAGGATGCCATCAAAATGTTGCATTCATTATGTCAACAAATCTGGAAGACCCAGCAGTGGCCACAGGACTGGAAAAGTCCTCAACCCAATTCCCAAGAAACGTGGTACTAAAGAATGTTCTAACCATCAGACAATTGCACTCATTTCCCATGCTAGTAAGGTCATGCTTAAAATCTTGCATGCTAGGCTTAGAATTAGGTGAATCAAGAACGTCCAGATGTCCACGCTGGGTTTAGAAAAAGAAGAGGAACTAGAGATCAAATTGCCAACAGTTGCTGGAGTATAGAAAATGCAAGGGAATTTCAACAAATCAGCTATCTCTGTTTCATTGACTACACGAAAGCCTTTGACTGTATAGATCATGACAAACTGTTTAAAGCTCTTAGAGAGATGGGAATACCAGACCATCTTACCTGTCTCTTGAGAAACCTGTATGCAGGTCAAGAAGCAACAATTAAAACCCTGTATGGAACAACTGATTGGTTTAAGATTGAGAAAGGAGTATGACAGGGCTGTCTGCTGTCACTCTGTCTAACCTATATGCAGAGCACATCAGGAGAAATGCCAGGCTGGATGAGTTGCAAGTCTGAATCAAGATAGGCAGGAGAAACATCAACAGCCTCAGATATGCAGATGATATCACTCTAATGGCAGAAAGCAAAGAGGAACTAAAGAGCCTCTTGATGAGGGTGAGGGAGGAGAGTGAAAGAGCAGGCTTAAAACTAAATATTCAAAACACTAAGGTCATGCCTTCTAGCCCGATTACTGCATGGCCAATAGAGGGGGAAAAGGTGGAAGTAGTGACAGATTTCCTCTTCTTGGGCTCCAAAATCACTGCAGATAGTGACTGCAGCCATGAATTCAGAAGACAATTGCTTCTTGGCAGGAAAGCAATGACAAACCTAGACAGTGTGTTGAAAAGCAGAGAGATTACTCTGCCAACAGAGGTCCATATAGTCAAGGCTATGGTTTTCCCAGTCATCATGTATGGCTGTGAGATTGGAACGCCAAAGAATTAATGTCTTCGAACTGTGGTGCTGGAGAAGACTCCTTAATGTCCCTTGGACCACAAGGGGTTGAACCAGTCAATCTTTTTTTTTTTCTTTTTTTTAACTTTACAATATTATATTGGTTTTGCCATACATCAACATGAATCCGCCACGGGTGTACACGTGTTTCCCACCCTGAACCCCCTCCCACCTCCCTCCCCATACCATCCCTCTGGGTCATCCCAGTGCACCAGCCCCAAGCATCCTGTATCATGCATCGAACCTGGACTGGCGATTCATTTCGCATATGATATTATACATGTTTCAATGCCATTCTCCCAAATCATCCCACCCTCGCCCTCTCCTGCAGAGTCCAAAAGACTGTTCTATACATGTGTTTCTCTTTTGCTGTCTCGCATACAGAGTTATCATTACCATCTTTCTAAATTCCATATATATGTGTTAGTATACTGTATACTATCCAGTCAATCTTAAGGGAGATTAAGACTGAATATTCACTGGAAGGATTGATGCTGAAGCTGAAGCTCCAGTATTTTGGTCAACTGATGCAAACAGAAAACTCATTGGAAAAGTCCCTGATGCTGGGAAAGATCGAGGGCAGGAGAAGAGGGTGTCAGAGGATGAGATGGCTGAACGGCATCACTGATGCAATGAACATGAACTTGGGCAAACTTCGGAAGATGGTGAGGGACAGGGAGGCCTGGCGTGCTGCAGTCCATGGGGTCACAAAGATTGGGATATGACTGGGCAACTGAACTACAAACATGGTAAAGCCATGCCTGTGATCCTTAATGGCTGTAAGACCCTGGGCAGGTTCTCAACCCCATTAAGTGGCAGTTTCCTGAGCTTTAAAATGGGGATAATAATATTTTGCTCCTAAGATTGTTGTGAAGGAAAAACAGCATACTGAAAGCATTGAATGTGATTCCTGGATCATCATAAGCACTAAGTAGAAGCTCTTATGGTTAGAATTGTAGGTACTAAACAAGGGCTACAAACATCCAGATACCACCCAAACTAGGGTTTATACTCATTTCCCAACATTACAGTGTGCCTTATAAATAGTTAAAATACTAAACAAACTGTAGACATAACTAAAGCAACCCAATTAAAATGCTTCATCATTTGCCACTTCAGAAGGTACTCAAAAGCTAGGCAATTCTCTTCTAGACAAACAGATGGCCATTTTTCATCTTAATATAGGTAGGATGTTTTTGTGAACATAAGCTGATCTGGCTTAAAAATCCAAGCATTCTTTTAGCTCTACATAAATTAATAACTCAAAAGAAAACTTTTAAAGAACAAACTTCCGTTTTGCTAAAATGACAGTCCATTAATGGATGCCTCTAAACTTAGCAAACTCTCCAGCTGTCTTATCGTTGGGTTTTTGTTGTCTGCCTCAAATGCACACTGATGGCCAGATCTCAGCGGCATCAGATGGAATGAGAGGCAGCTAGTCAAAAGTCCAGGACGACCTTCTTCCTGGTCTAGATATTAACCCTGCTATAGTGGACGTTTAATCCATTAACTAACGATGAAAAAGGAGGGATAAGAGTGCTATATTCTGACATCAATAGTTTCAAAGAGCCTAATGAGACTGTTTGGAAGGCATACTAGGACGCCTTCCAAAATTGATGAGCTCAACCATTGATGGGAGTAACTGAAGAAAACATTCAGCACAGTTTGATTCAACAGTTCTTTTCTGAACTGCCCATGAATCCTGAAACTGAAGTTCATTTGGAGGTTTTTTTTATACCATGTTTACAGAGATCCTGAACCATGAAAAAGAACAGCTCCTTATCACCAACTGCTCCATCTGTTCATCTATTCATCCATCACTCTATCCATACATTGATCCATCACCAATCCATCCATCCAGCTGCCCCACAAATACTTACTGAAAGTTTTTCCTCTCATGGAGCTTAACAAGAATGATGAGATATAATATAGAGCTATTATTCTAGAGATAACAATAAATAAAATAAATGGGGGGTGAAGGAATACAGTGCAGTACATGTGTGCAAATTTAAATAGGGGAGCACGGATGGTCTCAGTAAGTAGGCAATATTTGGGCAACGTCTGAAGGAGGTGAGGGAATAAACCATGCATATGTCTGAAAGAAGAATGTTCCATATAGAGAAACAGCATGTGCAAAGCTGAGTGTGTACTTTGTGAGATGGAGAAATACCAAGGAGGCCTAACATAGCACAATTCCACTGGTCTATGAGACCAGAAAGCCCTGGTATTTTCCCACACTGTGTTATCCTGGGTTCCCTGGAAAACAGAGCCTGAAGAAAGGTTTAAATGCTAAAGCTTTCATGGGAGGTATAATCCATGGCAGCTAAAGTGAGGAGAAAAGAGGGAGATTCAAATACAAGGTGAGGGACTTCCCTGGTGGTCCAGTGGCTAAGACTCCACACTCCCAAAGCAGGGGGCCTGGGTTCAGTCCCTGGTCTGGGAACTAGATCCTACATGCCGCAAAGAAGAGTTCACATGCCACAATTTAAGATCCCATGTGCCACAATGAAGACTCTGAGCAGCCAAATAAATAAATATTCAAATGTAAGATGATGTCCTGTGGTACTGGTCACTGCTTCCCAACAAACTTTCTATCAAACACTATGAGAGAAACCGCTGATTCTCTCAGGTGTGTCCACCTGGTACCAAGATGAAAAGAAAGAACTGTGCCCCATTACAGCCCATCAGAGAGGGAACGCATAGGAAACTTAGCTGCTGACTCTCCGCTGTCTCCTGTCTCTACACTGATCAGAGTTTGTCCCACGGGCATTAACTTCCCTGCACATCTACACAGAAAATCATAAGACCTGTGCACTTTATTCTCTGTAAAACTAAAGGTAAATTTCTCTTGAATACTAACAAACGACAAATAGTCTGTTGCTTCAGCCTAGGTCCCAAAGAGAAGATGATGTGTCGCAGGACTAGTGAAATAAACCTTTGTTGATATACGCCACTGAAATTTTAGAGTCAATTTTTGTTGCAGCATAACCTAGCATATCCTGATTGACACAAGGATTCACTGCCCCATTAGCACATTAATGACATGAGTTTCTCAGTAAAGACACCTACTTAATGTTATTTAATCCAGTATTCTCAAACTGTTTTGATTAGTGAATATTCTTTCCACAGAGCACCTTAATATAATGGAAGTAGTTTGACAAAACACCATCTGTATAATCTTCTGCAAGGAGATTGGGCAACACACCCTACTGTGCAATAATTAAAATATTCCCAGATCTTGGCAGTTTGGGTATGAATGATGTCACATTTTTATGTCCAAACTGGACTTCTCCAGTGACGTACTGGAAAAGAATCCATCTGCCAATGCAGGTACGCTGGTTCAATCCCTCCCGGTCCGTATGCCCTGGAGCAACTAAGCCGGTGCACCACAACTACTCAGCCCACGTGCCCTAGAGCCAGTGCTCCGCAAGAGAAGCCACTGCAGTGAGAAGCCCCGGCTCTCCTCAACTAGAGAAAGCCCCTGAGCAGCAACAAAAATCCAGCACAACCAAAAACTAACTAAATAAAATTTAAAAAACACACACATATATGCCCAGATTAAGGATTCCTAGCCCAAGACTACTGTTCTGCTGCATCCCACAGGCCAGCAAGGCCTCACTTGCCCAGTTTCACGACCAAAGAAAGGGCCCTAAGTCAGCGACAGAGACGAAGACATTATGGTTTACCTGATGGAGGACCCTGCCTGTCTCCAGCAAGGTCCTGGAACAACATCCCATCGTGTGCAACGCTGGAGCAAGCAGGCAGGACGGACACGCTGGCAGGTTTCACTGCTGGGGGCTGGGGGAAGCCAGGATTACCAATTGTACGGGAATTGACCTCAGGTGATCCCTGCCAGGCAGACGCCCTGGAGAAGGAAACGGCTACGCTCCTCTGGAGAATGCCTAGCAGGCTACAGCCAAAGACTGGGACATGGCTGAACATGCACGCGTGCAAGCACGCAGGCACCCACGAACCCAGGCGCCCATGCATGCAAGCACTCAGGCACCCGCTTACACACGCAGGAGGCCAAACACACAGCCACGCACACACGGACGCTGCCACGAACGCACGCATACACACACGCATGCACACACGCACGCAAGCACATACGTAGACACGCACCCATGCACGCATTCAGGCACCCACAGATGCACGCAGACGTCCACGAGAGTACGCATGCGCACACAACACACGCACACAAGCGCGCGCTCACCACGCACGCATGCGCACATAAGAACCCATACTCGTGGGCACCAAGTCTACCATTGCGCAGAAACAGCTGATCACGGAAACCAGTTGAGGCGCAGATTCCTCATCAGCCATTTGGTAAGCTATAGTTAGCTGGGCCGTGGGGCAAGGAGGTGGGAAGCTTAGTCCTGCTGGTAGGGTGTAGGTGAAGGAGGCACTAGTCAGACAGAGGAGAGACAGAGAGCAAGAACACAGCCATTTTGAGTGGCTCGATCTTCCAACTGCCACTAGAAGTTCCTCGATGCCCCTGGGACTTCACAGGGCAAGTATCTTACAGGTAGTTAGGAAAACGCTTGCCCATGTTTTTCTGAGCTGTGTTTGTTTTCATGTACCTGTTGCTACTTCGTGGTTGCCAGGTAGGCACCTATTTCTATTCTATGACTTGCCATTCTCCAGCACTCACTTTAAGGTCCTATAGCCCCAGTAGGAGGAGCCTGGTAGGCTGCACTCCAAGGGGTCGCTAAGAGTCAGACATGACTCAGCGACTTCTCTCACTTTTCACTTTCACGCATTGGAGAAGGAAATGGCAACCCACTCCAGTGTTCTTGCCTGGAGAATCCTAGGGGACGGGGGTGCCTGGTGGGCTGCCGTCTCTGGGGCCGCACAGAGTCGGACACTACTGAAGTGACTTAGCAGCAGCAGCAGCAGCCCCAGTGTTATGTGATGGTCTCAGGAAGAGTAGGTCTGGGGAGCATAACCCTTCTCGCCCTTTTTTACTTTATCTTGAGTAATTTTCTTTTCATATTTTATCTCCTCTGCACAATAATCACATAACCCTTTCTTGGGCCCAACATGTCAGAACCTCTGATGAACAGAGCACATTCACCCATTAGGCACTGACCCCTCCCTCTAGGGGGCCCCAGAACTCTCATCAGATGAGGCACAGGGCAGACACCAGGTTAAAAATTTGTCTTCCGTCACCCCTCTATCCAGAGATCTTTCCTCTTTTTCCCCTCAGATGAAAGGGACATTAAATCAACTCAGGTAAGGCGAGGACGGGCTTCCCTTGTGGCTCAGTGGTAAAGAATCTGCCTGCCAATGCAGGAGATGCAAGAGACACAGGTTCGATCCCTGGCTTGGCAAGGTCTCCTGGAGAAGGAAACGGTAACCCACTCCAGTATTCTTGCCTGGGAAATTCCATAGGCAGAGGAGCCTGGCCGGCTACAGTCCATGGGGTCCCAAAGAGTCCAACACCTCTCCCCCTCCCACCCTCCTTTATCACTTCTCACCGGAAGTCTTTCTTTCCCACAAGGGCTTAGTAGGACTAAAAGTAATCCCAGCATGGCTTCTCTGGTGGGAGAGGTGATGAGGAGAGGTAGGGGGGAATAAATCTGATTCTGAAAATAGATTGAAATTTAAAATGCAACTGGAAATAAGACCTGGAGCAAATTCACTAAATGATTGATGAGTGAACTTAGTAATTAAGTCAACCTAGTTTCTTTACATATGACTTTCCCCCTGAGAATAATCAGCAGAATTCTAAGAAAAGTATTTGCCAAAGGTATGTTATATTTAATTATCCGTAATTCTGTGCATAGCACAGAGGAAGAAAAAGAAAACCTGGTAAGATGGCCAGGTTCAAGTCTTGCCTGATAATAGAGGTGAATTTTGTGGCTGTTTTAATTATAATTTTTGAGCTAGAATCAAAAGTTCTTTGCTGTAGAATTTACCAGAAAGAACTTGGCTGACAGCATCTATAGTGATAAAAGGTTTTTGTAGGCATACTTTTTAGGCAAACAGAAGGTAGTGCTTTCACTGGTAAAGCATTGCCTTTGTGACAGTTAATGAAGTCTTTCTCTCCAAGGCAGAAGTGGGATAAACAGGCCATGGTGGATTGGGCTCTACCCCTAAAATATAAAGGGGTGGCTGATGAGTCGCTTACACAGGTGAGCAGGAGTAGTGAGAATTCCTACTGTGAGCTAGTCCACCTGCTTCCAGTGACTCTCTCCTCAGAGGGGATTGCCCTTAGGCAGAGTGTCATGTGGAGTCAGTCACTTCTTACCTGAGACCTCAGTTTCCTCATTCTTGAAGATTTCTACAAAAGAAAGCTACTTCCACACCCTCGTGAGTGCTCCAGGAGATACAAAGGGAGTGAGCCAGGGACCCTTTGTTTGATACCTCTTACCAACTGAAGTCACTCAGTCGTGTCCGACTCTTTTCGACCCCATGGACTGTAGCCTATCAGGCTCCTCTGTCCATGGGATTTTCCAGGCAAGAGTGCTGGAGTGGATTGCCATTTCCTTCTCCAGGGGATCTTCCTGACCCAGGAATCAAACCCGGATCTCCCGCACTGCAGGCAGATGCTTTACCTTCTGAGCCACCAGGGAAGCCCCCTGACCAACCATACCTTCATACAGCTCTCATTAGTTACCCTGCCTTTGAACTCCTGTCTGGAGGCAGGCACACTGAACCCATTCCAGATACCTGACCCAGTTGGTCATTTCCTCTTATTATTAGTAAATCATCAGGTTGGCATTTGTGATAAAAAGCAGGAAAGTGGGGGAAGAACTAGAGATAGCAGAAACTTACTCTTCGCTTGCCTGGAATGACTGCTTTCCTTAAATATGCATTGTTTATTTGAAAATATTTAATGAAATCTCCTAGGTAATATTTGATCACAGGTAGTACTCTTGGAAATTTTTTATTGATAGATAGTGTACATACAGAAGAGTGCATGTAACCTAAATGTAAAGCTCACTGAACTTTCAGAACTTTAAACATGCTGTGGCCAATAACCAGATCAATAAAGAGGACTTGGGATTTTCCTAGCCATCCAGTGGTTAGGACTCTATGTTTCTACTGCAGGGGGCATGGTTTCAATCCCTGGTCTGGGAACTAGATCCCACAAGCCACATAGCGCAAATAAGTAAATAAATCTTTACCCACAACCCCAGAAGCCCCCTCCCCCAAATACTCATTCCAGACACAGCTTCTCCCCCTTGGGATAACCAATAGCCTGACCCCTAATAGTAGAGATTCCTTTTGCCTGCCTCTGTACTTTATATAAATAGAAACATATAGCCTGTGCTCTTTTTTCCTGACTTCTCTCAGTCAGCATTCTGTTTGTGAGAGCCTTCCTTATTTCTCTGTGTAGTGATACATTGTTTCTTCTCATTGTTGCACAGCGGTATAAATACACTAGAATGTGTTTATCCACTTTCCTGTTGATGGACCTTTGGGTAGTTTCCAGTTCAGTGCTGTTGCAAACACCCAAATTCATGTCCTTTCATCAACACACGTATGCACTGCTTTGGGATATGTACCCAGGAATTACTGGGTCATAGGGTAAGCAGGTGTTCAGCTTTAGTAGGTATCAACTGTTAGCAAACAGTTTCTTTGTGGTTGTACCAGTTTGCACTTCCACTAGCAGTGACGAGACTACTGGTTGCTCTACAGCCTCTCCTAAAACGTACTCAGATCAGTCCCCTACCTACTAAGGGATGTGGTATTTCTAGTGGCTCAAAATCCAGATTCTGGAACTAGACTTTCTGGGTTCAAATTCCTGCTTCATCCTTTAATAGGTGTGTAACCTTACGCACCTTACTTAATTTTTATGTGCCTCAGTTTTTTTCTTCTGTAAAATGAGGACAATAACTAGATCATCTACCTCATAGAGTTAAGGATTAAATGAGTTAATGGGTGGAGAACACTAAGATTAGTGCCTGGCATATAGACAGTACTCCATAAATCTTAGATATTATTTTCATTCAAATGCATCGAAAAAAATCAGTTGGAACCAGTGCAATAAGAGAGTTGTGTATCTTACTGTAAATGAAATACAAAGTTTCCCACGTATCCTGGGAGGCAGTCAGATAAGTGCCACAAGGGGTCTCTGTATGCAGGAGCAAGATAGCATTCATGTCTGAATCTCGGGCTATGCCAGTCACAGCTAATCCTTGGGAACTTGTATGTGCAAATTAAACTAGAATGTCAGTGCTCCAAAATATTCATAGGAGAGTATGAACCATGGATACAATCACTATAAATGTCTGGCCTTTATTTATTTGGCCAATGAAGCCACTGACATCTCTCCTCTTTAAGTTAGCAGATGAGAGTTTAGTGAATTCTTTACAAACTCCATAAACTTTTACAGTCTCAGATCAGATAAGATCAGCTCAGTCGCTCAGTCGTGTCCGACTCTTTGTGACCCCATGAATAGCAGCACGCCAGGCCTTCTTGTCCATCACCAACTCCCGGAGTTCACTCAGACTCAGGTCCATCGAGTCAGTGATGCCATCCAGGCATCTCATCCTCTGTCGTCCCCTTCTCCTCCTGCCCCCAATCCCTCCCAGCATCAGAGTCTTTTCCAATGAGTCAACTCTTCGCATGAGGTGGCCAAAGTACTGGAGTTTCAGCTTTAGCATCATTCCTTCCAAAGAAATCCCAGGGCTGATCTCCTTCAGAATGGACTGGTTGGATCTCCTTGTAGTCCAAGGGACTCTCAAGGGTCTTCTCCAACACCACAGTTCAAAAGCATCAAGTCTTCGGTGCTCAGCCTTCTTCACAGTCCAACTCTCACATCCATACATGACCATAGGGAAAACCATAGCCTTGACTAGATGAACCTTTGTTGGCAAAGTAATGTCTCTGCTTTTGAATATGCTATTTAGGTTGGTCATAACTTTCCTTCCAAGGAGTAAGTGTCTTTTAATTTCATGGCTGCAGTTTTACAGTCTAGCCCTTGGCAAACACCACTTTAGGAATTAACATAGATGTGGATTTCAGTAAATAACTGTAGATTCAGTAAATATTCCATGGAAGAAAGAGAAATGGTAAAGCATGATCATGGGAGAGTAGGTAGGAAGTCCAAAGACATGCAAAGCTGACACTCCAGTCTCCATGAATGAGTCATTGGCTAGAATTGGCTTTTAATGTTAAATATCAGCAAATACATTTTTTGTGTCCATCTTCTAGCTTTTGTTCTTGTTGTTGAGTTGCTCCGTCTTGTCTCTTTGCCACCCCAGGCTCCTCTGTCCATGGGATTCTCCAGGCAAGAGTACTAGAGTGGGTTGCCATGCCCTCCTCCAGGGGATCTTCCCCACCCAGGGATGGAACCCACATCTCCTGCATTAGCATGTGTATTCTTTACCACTGAGCCACCAGGGAAGCCCATCTTCTATTACAGCTTGCACTGAGTTTAGCTGCTCAGTTGTGTCCAGCTCTATGCGACCCCGTGGACTGTAGCCCACCAGGCTCCTCTGTCCATGGAATTCTCCAGGCAAGAATACTGGAGTGGGTTACCACACTCTCCTTCAGGGGATCTTTTCAGCCTAGTGATTGAACCCAGGTCTCTGGCATCACAGGCAGAATTTTTACCCTCTGAGCCACCAGTGTAGCTTGTTGCTGCTGCTGCTAAGTCACTTCAGTTGTGTCCGACGCTGTGAGACCCCATAGACAGCAGCCCACCAGGCTCTGCCATCCCTGGGATTCTCCAGGCAAGAACACTGGAGTGGCTTGCCATTTCCTTCTCCAATGCATGAAAGTGAAAAGTGAAAGTGAAGTCGCTCAGTCGTGTCTGACCCTTCGTGACACCATGGACTGCAGCCTACCAGGCTCCTCTGTCCATGGGATTTTTCAGGCAAGAGTACTGGACTAGGTTGGCATTGCCTTCTCCACCAGTGTAGCTTAGGTGGGTCGCAACTCTGGTTGCCTATTAGAGTCACATGGGGGGAATTGCCTGGTGGTCCAATGGTTGGGACTCTATGCTTCCACTGCAGACAGGTGTAGGGGAGTGACCAGTGTTTGTTCCCTGATCTGGGAACTAGTATCCCACACACTACTCAGTGTGGACAAAGAAAATAAAATTACTTGGGGAACTTCAAAAAACTCACGTTTCCCCCACCAAAAAATAAAAAATGCTCAGCTTCTCACCCAGAAATGTTGATTGAGTTTCTTTGTCATCACGGCCCAGATTTTTTTTTTCTCAAGGTCTCCAAGTGATTCTAATGGGCAGCCAGAAATGGGAAATATTTCCTTCTCAGTGTCACTGCAACAATCCTGGCGGTGCTTTCTGAATGGTTGTCTCTTGCAGTGGGGTCACAGGGAGGATCCTGAGTAGTTTCTGTGGAGTCTGTCTGGTTTAGTCAAGAAAAGCTCAAAACACTGGCTCAACGGGTTTTTATCTGGTACATTTTGTCTCCTACCTATCACCTCAGAATATTCCAATCTATGTTAAGCCTTCCTGTGGTTTCTAAAGCACAATACTTTCCAAACTGAAGACTTACCATTTCAAATCTCATGGGCTATGATTCAATCTAGAGCAGAACTAAACAGAACTTAAGTATCCCAATTAGTAATTGGATTGAAAAAAGACCCAGGAAGTGCCCTTCATAAAAGAGTGAAATTGTGCTTTATGTGGTGGTTGTTGCTATCACCTGTGGTGTCAACTGCAGGAAAAATAGGAAAAAGCCATGGAACAATCATTGTATTGGGTCGGCCAAAAAGTTCATTCTGGTTTTTCCATGAACTGTCACAAGAAACACAAGTGAACTTTTTGGCCAATGCAATATTTGAATGTGGGTACACGTGAATTTGAGTTTCTGGGTCAGCCACTTGTTAGCTATGAGTCCTTGCCTTCTCTGAGCAGATGTTTCATGAAAGATGGAAGCAATAGCAGATCTCAGAAGGAAATTTTGTAGAGTAAAGGAGCTAATGTTAGTGGTGCTTGGCAAGCAGTGAGTCCCATGTAAATGGCAGTTACCCTCATGTGTTATTTGGCTAAGGCTATGATGCTGTTGCATAGCAAACACCCCACCCCTAAATCTTAGTGGTTGACTAAGATACCACTGATGTTCTTACTCATGTGTCTATGGGTCACTTATGGCAGCTCTGCTTAAGGCTATGAATCAGACTGAGATCTGTTCATATGTGTCAGAGAACAGAAGGAAAAATTATGAAGAAATAATACATTCTTCCACACTTCCCTTCTGCAGAGTGTCAACAGAGGAGACAAGAAGGGTGGGTAATGAGGGAAGAAATAAGTAGTTGGATCCCGTAGGAACTCTACCTTGTGCCTCATTTGTAAGCGCTTGTCTGGCCTCCTTTGTAGAACTGCTCCAGCACTCGTTGCAGGCACAGAAACGCAGTTCTGTGGGCGTGGCAGCTTTCTGGATCCTCCCCCACTCCAGGTATTTGTGATGAGGGACACACTACTCAGAGACAGTCTAGAATTCACCAGAAGCCTTCTTACATTCTGCTTGCAGGAACACATCTAATTTTATTTAGGAAGACAAACAGAAGCAAGAGCTGGTGAAATTCAGCAAAACAGACTATACTATATACCAGGTGTCAAAATAACCAGATCTTTGTCTAAATTCAACCCCTTCTCTTTACCCTTTCCACAACTTTTTAATGTATGGGCGCTGTCTCTTATGATTTGCTCCAAATGACATCTCTTCTCCAGTATATAATAAAGTGAAGTGGCTCAGTCACGTCCAACTCTTTGGACCCTGTGAACTGTATCCTACCAGGCTCCTCCGTCCACGGGATTCTCCAGGCAAGAGTACTGGAGTGGGTTTCGATTTCCTTCTCTAGGGGATCTTCCCGGCCCAGGGATCGAACCTGAGTCTCCCGCATTGCAGGCAGACACTTTAACCTCTGAGCCACCAGGGAACACCTCAGTATATAATGGTGGTAGGCTAAGAGTCCTTCATTTCAATTCTAATATTTCATTTGTATTTCAAATCTAGGTGAATAGGCAGCCCCACCTCTATTTAACCAGAGGGTTCTGGCCAAATACGTAGCGTGGTTGTAGACAGTTACCAGATACTCCCTCATATATTCACTAATTTCAGGAGGAGTGTAGTGAATTAATCAAAGGTGTTTAACTGTCATAACTGAGGATCACTCAGAATATATCTCAAGATATCAAACTGTATGAAAGTCATCTCCCTAAAGATCTTTGTTGAAGGATATTTAGCAACAGCTGTGCGATCAGAGGATGGCAGGCAGAGCTGGGCTCTTTTACAATCTCAGAAGGGTTACACAACCAGCCTTCTCTGGGTGTGGTCCCTGGACCACCAACATCAGAATCACAGGGTTGTTTGTTACAAAGGCAGAGTCACAGGCAAACCCCCAGACTTATTGAATTGGAATTTCTTGGTGCAGGACCTAAGAATTTCCACTTCTGTATACACCAAGGCTTTTGTATAACCTCAAATATAGACAGAGTTCCCATACATCTTTGATTCCCAGTATCAGTTATGGAAAATGTGATATTTTTCTAATGCCAAATTAATCATTCTCACTGTTAAACGAAAAGGATCTCTTTGATTATTACTATTACTGAAGGATTTTTAAAAGACTAAATTTTTGAAACTTTCAGCCAGGGTACTACTGTAATAAGATTTCTTTTGCCCCCTTCGCTTTTTTTTTTTTTTAACATAATCTGAACATTTGAAACTATTTTTCATTAATACTATTTCAGTAATAACCATTTTCCTCCCATTTTCTCAAATACCGATGGCCTAAAAAATTTGTATAAACATTTTTAGATGAAAGATGCAAATTAAGAGACACAATTATTGGGAAGGACAGGAGATTTTATTCGTGTGTTACATTTAACACATTTTCCTCCTAATGAATAGATGATAAACTGCCTTTTTCTGGTGTTTTAGGTAAAAGGACTGTCTTCGGTGAAAGTAGTGTAACCACCTAAATAAGGATTATCTTTCATCTTCCATTTAGTAAGTATATTTTAATATTTTTAATCTGTGTGCGTGGGATAATAAAAAGCATTTACTGCTTCAATAAGTGAATTAAACAAAAAGACAGTTTTGAGAGCCGAGAGAAGTATGAAAAACATCAACCAAGAACAAGTCTAGTGGACTCCTCCCTCCCTTTTCTACCTTCTTTCACCTCCTATTATTACATGTAAGTTTAAAGGGGTTCATCTTAACGGATTCCTGCTTCCAACTATGTGGAAAGTGAATTGGAATCATTTGGAATATTCTGAAACCTTACTGTAATCATGAACACAAAGATGTAAAAAGATGTTGAAACATCTGTTTTCCAGATTAAGAATATCACCCAGATAGTTGGGGGAAAGAAAAGTCTTCCATTATCTCACCTTTAATTCAATTAGCAAATACATGTCATTCTAAAAGATTCTGGTAACCATTGCTCAGAGGGAGAACAATCCAGAAAAGAAACACAAAAAGGATATTTTCAGCACCATGAAATTTAAGGACTAACAGAACTATGGTAAGAAAGATAAGACTTTTATGTGGCTGGGCTCAGAGTTTTTTCACTCTATTTTATGACAAGTAAATAGTTGAGTGACAAGAAGAAAATAATGTTACCTTCAAAGTGATTTCAACAGAAAAATTATTTCCCTGTGAAAATACCAAGATATTTCCTGACCAAGAGGATTGGAATGTCAAGGGTTCAAATGCATTCACTGAGCATTTATTTCTATTTTGAATTTCCCTAAACTGTTTGCCTCAACATATCCTCCCAACATTTTTGAGAGAGGTCAAGGGTTTAAGAGGCCCTGGGGTTTAAACTAACAATTCTGGTTCACAAACATATCTCATGTCAAAGGTTGAGTGTGCTATAGAAAGTGAAGTTGCTGAGTTGTATCCGAATCTTTGCAAACCCGTGGACTGTAGCCCACCAGGCTCCTCTGTCCATGGGATTCTCCAGGCAAGAATACTGGAGTGGGTTGCCATTTCCTTCTCCAGGGGATCTTCCTGACCCAGGGATCGAACCCGGGTCTCCCGCATTGCAGGCAGATGCTTTAACCTCTGAGCCACCAGGGAAGCCCAATATTTCTTTGAGCCCCTTTTTTGTGTGGGGGGCGGGGGAGGCAAGAATACTGGAGTGGGTTGCCATTCCCTTCTCCAGGAGATCTTCCCAACCCAGGGATTGAACCCGGGTCTCCCGTATTGTAGGCAGACGCTTTACCGTCTGAGTTACCAGAGAAGTCTTGAGTGTGCTATAGCTGAACATAAAATAGCCACACCTGTTCAGTTGCCTGGTGATTTTACTTGCAGTATCCAGCAAATTGAGCTATTATAGTGCTTCTGTAGTAAAAGGTCTCATTGTAACCTGATTCTATTTTCTTTTATTGAGAATCAGTTTTGTGTTTGGTTCACAGCTATTCATAACTAAACTTTGAGTTTCTCCACCAGAGTCTTGATGCCTGTTTCTAAACCAAATACTGTGCCCTAAAATTGGCCTACACAGATATTTTGCTAAATTGAAGAGTGAAAGATTTTTACCCCAATTTATTCATTTTTGTTTCTATATTTTTTTAATGTATCTGACACGTGTGATCTTATGAGAATATACACCATATCTCTCCACACAATCCTCAGGCATATCACATCTTCAGACTTCTACCAATGTGCTTGGCATATTTCCAGGCCAAGGCGAAATCTGAATTTGCATACTCAAGACTTCCCAGAAACTCTCAGCTGCTCTGATGTCCTCACTTCTTTACCCCCACCTCTGTATTGCTCTAGGTATCTGGGTCCATGAAGTTATCTGCATTTGATTAACTGAGTAGAAGAGGAGATAGGCCTCTGAAGGAGGATCTCAAATACATGAAGTTCATCTCTATTCTTTGTATTTCAGATGCATGATATTTGTAAGTCACTATTTCTAGTTGCACATGTGATAGAAGCTTTGCTTCCTCCCTATACACAAACACATTGTCATATATTATATCATGATGATAGAAATAATTGCAAAGGTAAAGTAAATGATGGCCATGGTTACATTGTAAACAACTTAGTTAGAGCAGGTCTTTGTTATGAGAGAATAAGGAAAGGGTTTATTGAAGTATGAGAGAGAGTCGTATCAAAATCAGGGCGACTATTCCATGTAAGAAGACCAGGTATGTATGCCCAAAGGCATAAACATATTCATACTGAGGATAATTTTGGGGCATAGGAATGAAAAAGCAGGATAGATGGTGAATCATACAAGTATCTTGGTATAAAATGTCTCAGATCATCCTTTTGTTTAGTAAAATTAAATAATAAAAATCATTACACACATAAAGATGGAATTTGTCATGTGATATGAATGAGTAAAGTGCTTAAAATAATCACACAATGTTCTTTTCACCAGGCCATCAAGCTCTTTCCATTGTTTTTTCACATTTTCTTTTGTGTCCTTCAGTAACTGGGTTTTGGACTGTACCTGATTTACATCCTGTTAGTATCATGTTCGCAGAAGGCAATGGCACCCCACTCCGGTACTCTTGCCTGGAGAATCCCATGGATGGAGGAGCCTGGTAGGCTGCAGTCCATGGTGTCCTGAAGGGTTGGACACGACTGAGCAACTTCACTTTGACTTTTCACTTTCTTGCACTGGAGAAGGAAATGGCAACCCACTCCAGTGTTTTTGCCTGGAGAATCCCAGGGATGGTGGAGCCTGGTGGGCTTCGGTATATGGGGTTGCACAGAGTCGGACAGGACTAGTAGGATTCATTTTTGTAAAGGCCACTGCTTGAAGGACTCTGGATTTGTGTGTGCAATTGTGACTGCAATAAATAGGGCACAATTCCTAGCATATATGATAGACTCCAGATCAATATTTGTTGAATGAATGAAAAAAAATAGTGGCTTTAGACTGAATTATGGTGGCAAATTTGCACATAAACACACACACACATTCACTTTTTTTTACCATTATGGGGATGAACTGGGATTTTTTAAGATTTAAAGCTTAGTTCTGGAGAAGGGAATGGCAACCCACTCCAATATTCTTGCCTGGAAAATGGACAGAGGAGCCTTGGAGGGCTATAGTCCATGGGGTTGCAAAGAGTTGGATACAAATGAGTGACTGAGGACCTCACTAAACTGGGGGGGAGGGGTGCAGAAAAACGATATAAAGCTTAGTTCTAAATAGGGATGCCTCTATGATATTTGATTATTACGAACCCCACCCCCACCCCCCATAGCGTTCTCTGAATCTGAACTGGAGCACCTTTCCCAGTCCTTGCAGTGAGCTGCAGACACTTGATCTCTCCAGTGGAGATTGCCTAACCTTTGCGGGCAGAAACCTGGTCTTATATCATCTTTGAAGTTCTCACTGCACCTAATTGAGGGCATACCCATAGAGAAGGTACTATTAGTATCCCCATTTTCAGATGAGGAAACTGAGGTTAAGCAACTGAAGTCATCTTAAGTTCAAGTCAGATAGTGGTGAAGACTGCTAGTATCTGATCCCTGGCAGTGTGATGCCTGAGGCTCCTCTGTCTAGGGTAATGTATCAGAAAGGTAGCTGCTACCCTTTTTTCCCCCCAAAATAATAAGGTAAGTAGTCAACTATGAAATTACAACTCAAAGAATAAGAGTAACGAAACAACTAAATGTTCTAGACCTGCCAAGACATTGGAGTAACTTAGATAGAAATTATGCAATGGCAACCCACTCCAGTACGCTTGCCTGGAAAATCCCATGGACGGAGGGGCCTGGTGGGCTGCAGTCCATGGGGTCGCTAGGAGTCGGACACAACTGAGTGACTTCACTTTCACTTTTCACTTTCATGCATTGGAGAAGGAAATGGCAACCCACTCCAGTGTTCTTGCCTGGAGAATCCCAGGGACGGGAGAGCCTGGTGGGCTGCCATCTATGGGGTCGCACAGAGTCGGACACAACTGAAGCGACTTAGCAGTAGCAGCAGATAGAAATTATGAAACTGTATTATTTCTGTCCTGAGTATTTACTCAACAAGATCCTGGAAAATAAATCCAATTCAAGAGACAGATTCAGGGGAATCATTTGCTTTTCCCTCTCTGTAGACACTACATCATTCAAGTGACAAGGAAGACCTAAAAGGAACCTGTTGTGTGAAATTAGTACTATGGATCAAACAGAGTGTGGCCAGTCCTCTGGAACTGTCTGAAACTCTCCAGTGAGAAGCAAAGGGAATTTTTCTCTAGTATGGTGATCCTCTCACAGCTGAGGCCCCATCCTCTGTCTCTCTTCCTTCTGGCCAGTTTGCTTCTTGAAGCTAGGCAGAACATCCTTAAAGAAATGGGGATCCTCTGCCTCTCTACTTTCAATTATCAGTAGTTTGGGAAGCTTTGTGGAGTCTGCAGGACATAGGCCAGTTAGGAGAGAATCAGAGGGATGGGGGGAGTGGTGAGGGAGGAGACATACACAGGGAGACAGTGAGACATGGAGAGAGGTGAAACGACACTGAAAGTCCTTGAGAATGTACTGACTTTAGAAAGCCTTTTAAAAACCAAACACTAATTCAATATGATGAATTACCTTAAAGTAGTTTGTAGAGTGTTTCCTGAGGAGAATTGGAGGTCACTTCAAGCGAAATAAATAAACCACAACTAATGTGTTGATGTTTTAAAGAGAAAAGTCAGTCGCTAAAAGTGCCCATCCAATTTCCATGACTTACTACAGTCATTAGAAACAAGGAATATGTTTATTGATCTGAAGTGGTTCAAACAGTATTTTCTTTGTTCAAACCTATTTAGCTGGAGGAAAAGTCAAGAGTTTGCCTTGTGTGGGGGTGGTGGTAGGGCATTGTGGAGAGAAAGAGATTCTTTACATAAAAACCTGTTGTTTTTCTATCCTAGGGCCACTCACCGAAGAAGAATAACTGGGTTCCTATTAAAGCAAAGCAATTTTTGCCCCTGATCAAGTAATTTTTGCCCCTGATCACTATTGGTTTAGCTCTAGGCCCCTGAGACTCAAAGTAGGTTTGGAATTAGCAATATCAGTACAATCTGGGCATACATTAGAAAGGTAGACTCTCTGGCCCCACCCCAGTCCTAACTGAATCATAATCTAGTTAATCATAATCATAATCATGAAACGATTCATATGCACATTAATGTTTGAGAAGTACTAGTCTAGACAAACATGAATGGTTATTTAAACATTTGATAGACAAAAGAGATGGTTAAATAAAGGAGGAAATACTATCTGATAAAAGCACTTTTGTCCAGATTTGTTGGTGTTGACAAACTTGCTCCTATCCACTTAAGCCAGGTTTGAAGTAAAAACTTAATAGGCCCATTCTGAAATGACTTTTACTAGCTCCAGTGTCCTCATGGTTGACTGAGGTCCCACAAATGGTTGCTGACTTTGTTTGTGTCCCCAGGTGAGCAGAAATGAGTGAACAAGCAGAAAAGAGCAGTTCCCTGCGAGAGAGACCTGCACGTCAAAGGTCTCCTGAGAAACCAAGTGAGAAGGAACTGAAGCAAATGAAATGGTTGGATCGGCAGTTAAAACGGTTGTCATTTCAAAATCCTGGGCCTCAGGTAGCCAACTTTAATCCTCAACTAAGGCAGCAGATAAAGAAAGGGCAAATGGCAAAGAAGAATGAGTTTGTTTCTGTAAAACGCCAAGTCAACAAGTATGACAAAAAGGGCAGGCTCACCTTCAATAAGGCTGACCTGTGTGACTGCCTTGATGAAGGCTGCCTGGGTTGCTTCTACCCGTGCCCCAAGTGTAAGTCCACCAAGTGTGGGTCCACTTGCCGCTGCAACCGCCGCTGGGCCTACGACACCATAGTCGATGAGAATGGGGAGGTCATCAGCAAGATGCCATTCGACCTCTCAGACTAGGTGCAGCCCTCCAGGCTGATCAATTTTCTCTGCTTTGCAGTTAAACCAGCCGCTTTCTCCTGGGTGAATTTTAGGACTGGGGGAAAAAAGTTTTAGAAATATAATTTAGTTAGTGTTCTCTGAAGCCGGTAAAGTGTCTGCCTGTAATGCAGGAGACCTGGATTCGATTCCTGGGTTGGGAAGATCCCCTGGAGAAGGAAATGGCAATCCACTCCAGCACTCTTGCCTGGAAAGTCCCATGGACAGAGGAGCCTGATAGGCTACAGTCCATGGTGTTGCAAAGAGTTGGACACAACTGAGCCACTTCACTTTCACTTTCTCTAACCTTCCTGCTGTGATGACTCAAATTCCTCCTCTGGTAACCAGCAACTCCATTGCTACTCTCCTCTCAGATTAAAAATCCCTTTCCTCTTTGCTGGTACCTTAGGAGATGGAGTTTTAGGATTTTTAGAATTCTGTAGCTGAGAGCTTGTCTTGACATAGAACATATGTTTATAATAGCTAGTTACCGTTAGGATCTTACACTTTATCAGTTCTAAATCAGAATTGCTATTTGGATTGACTTGGCACTGCATACTCATAGTCTCATTTTTTAGTGTTACTGTTTTAACAATATTAAAATGAAATGTTTTTTTTTTCAAAAAAACCTTTAATAGGCCCCATGGCCCCGTGGCCCAATATATGAGCACAAAAGCAGAGATTCAATTTAAGTGATATCCAAAATGCCAACTGGAAGCAGACTTCAAAGGACAAATTTTAATCTAATTGTTACATAGAAATGATTTAAAAGCATTTTTTTTTTTTTTTGGTGGCTAAGATTACCAGCCACACAGAACTGGCCAAGGTGGTACAAAATTCCTAAGGCCTAAGTTGCATTTGGTCTTGGAGGTACAGGATTTAAGGCAATTCAGCTAGAGTTTCGCTGACCTCAGTGAAGATACCATCTCAGAAGACTGATGTGGAACATCTGGGACAGGTTTGGCAGCTATTGTGCAAAACTGTTTTTAGGGAAAATCTCTATGAAAATGTTCATACCCATAGCGTCATCCGGAACATTTCTCTTCAGTCATCTTTGATACCAAGTTTTATTCAAATGGTCTGTAAGGAGAAAATTGCTTTTTCCACTTTTCCATGTTTACTTCTCATAAACATTTAATTGCTTCTTCGGAAGCTTTGGATTCAGCACAAAGAGACTTTCCACTGAACACAGTTGTGCAGGCACTGGCTGAGGCTGCAGATGTAATGGGCTAAAAATAGACAAAAGGCCCCTATCTCTATCCCACCAAATGGCTATGTATGTTTACCCACTAGAAAATATTCACCTGAGACCACTTTTGCCTCTGACTAACTCACCCAATATCTCTGTGTGGCAAATTCATGAATAAAAAGCATTTAATTTTCCTTACTTTGATTTTTCTTGTCTGTGAGAAAGCGTGTGTGTTTTAGACCCAAGAGAAAAAAAGAAACTTTTCCCCGCTTCACTGAAGCAAATCCATATTTTGTTCTTTGACAAACACCAATCACTTTACATCAGAAATTCCTGATAGTGATATTAGGTTGGTGCAAAATTTTGCCTCATCTGCCATATTCACCTGACCTCTTGCCAACCGCCCACCACTTCTTCAAGCATCCTGACAACCTTTTGTGGGGGGAAGGCTTCCACAACCAGCAGGAGGCAGAAAATGCTTTCCAAGAATTTAATCAAATCCTGAAGCACAGATTTTTTAAAAAATATTCATTTATTTTTAAATTTTATTTTTTAATTGAATAATTGCTTTATAGAATTTGATGTTTTCTGTCAAAGCTCAACATGAATCATCCATAAGTAAACATATGTCCCCTCCCTCTTGAACCTCCCTCTCATCTCCTTCCCCATCCCACCCCTCTAGGTTGGTACAGAGACGCTGTTTGAGATCCCTGAGATATACAGCAAATTCCCTTTGGCTATCTGTTTTACATATGGTAATGTAAGTTATCCGGAGAAGGCAATGGCACCCCACTCCAGTACTCTTGCCTGGAAAATCCCATGGATGGAGGAGCCTGGTAGGCTGCAGTCCATGGGGTCGAGAGGAGTTGGACACGACTGAACGACTTCACTTTCACTTTTCACTTTCATGCATTGGAGAAGGAAATGGCAACCCACTCCAGTGTTCTTGCGTGGAGAATCCCAGGGATGAGGAAGCCTGGTGGGCTGCTGTCTCTTGGGTCGCACAGAGTCAGACACAACTGAAGTGACTTAGCAGCAGCAATGTAAGTTATCATGTTACTCTTGCCATACAGCCCGCTCTCTCGTGCCTTCTCCCCATGTCCATGAGTCTGTTCTCTCTGTTTCTCCATTGCTGCCCTGCAAATAAATTCTTTGGTACCATCTTTCTAGATTTTGTATACATGCATTAGTATACAATATTTATCTTTGTCTTTCTGACTTCACTCTGTATAATAGGCTCTAGGTTCATCCACCTCATTGGAACTGACTCAGATGTGTTCATTTTTATGGCTTAGTAATATTCCATTGTGTATATGTACCACAACTTCTTTATCCATTCATCTGTCGATGGACATCTAGGTTGCTTCCATGTCCTAGCTATTGTAAATAGTGCTGTAGTGAACACTGGGGTACATGTGTCTTCCGTAGTGACTGTATCAATTTACATTCCCACCAACAGTGCAAGTGTTTATCCACACCCTCTCCTGTTTGTACACTTTTTGATGAGGGCCATTCTGAGTGGTGTAGGTGATACTTCATTGTAGTTTGGATTTGTGTTTCTCTAATAATGAGCGATATTGAGCATCTTTTCATGTCTTTCTTAGCCATCTGTATGTCTTATTTGGAGAAATGTCTGTTTAAATCTTTTCCCCATGTTTTAATTGGGTGGTTTTTCTGGTATTGAGTTCTATGAATGAGCTGCTTGTATATTTTGGAAACTAATCCTTTGTCAGTTGTTTGATTTGCTATTATTTTCTCCTGTTCTGAGGGTTGTCTTTTCACCTTTCTTATAGTTTCCTTTGCTGTGCAAAAGCTTTTAAGTTTAATCAGGTCCCACTTGTTTACATTTGTTTGTATTTCCATTACTCTAGGAGGTGGGTCATAGAGGATCTTGCTTTGATTTATGATATCAAGTGTTCTGCCTATGATTTCCTCTAAGAGTTTTATAGTTCCTGGACTTACATTTAGATCTTTATTCCATTTTGAGTTTCTCTTTGTGTATGATGTTAAAAAGTGTTCTACTTTCATTCTTTTACATGTAGCTGTCCAGTTTTTCCATCACTGCTTACTGAAGAGGTTGTCTTTGCCCTATTGTATATTCTTGCCTCCTGTCTTGTTCCATTGGTCTATATTTATGGTTTTGTGAAGCACAGATTTTTATGCTACAGGAATAAACAAACATTTTTTGTTGGCAAAAATTTCTTGATTGTAATAGTTCCTGTTTTAAGTCCTAAAGATATGCTTGAATCTATTTATAATGATTTAAAATTTATGGTCTGAAACCACAATTACATTTGCAGCAAGCTAATACTTTGCTTGTTTTTACAGGTCATCTTAGACTAAGAGTTTAAGTAAAATGGGCTATCAGAATTAGTAGTTTTTCTTTTTAGTGCTCAAACTGGTATCTAGCTTTGCTGAATTGGTGAATATGGGCTTGAGAAGTACAAACTGAACTTTCATTCTAGTCAGAGAACAATCTTGTGCTTTAAATATAGGAACCCAGGGACTTCCCTGGCAGTCCAGTGGTTAAGATTCTGTGCTTCCAGCACAGGGAATGTGGGTTCAATCCCTGGTCAGGGAACTAAAATTCCACATGCTGTGCAGCCCAAAAAAAAAATTTTTTTTTTAATTAAAAAAAGGATGGTAACCAAAACTTGCTCAAAGCAATTTATCTGAACCAACCTGGAATCTTTGCAGTGTAAAAGTAGTTGTTATCACTGTCCATTTACCTGCTGAAATGTCTTTTGCATTTGAAAAGCAAAGAGGTAGTAGTGTTACCATGTTCACAAAACTACGAGAGAAAGGTTGATAAACAATTTATAACCACTTTCACAGCAAAGAACACATTTGTCTGAGCATTTGGAGGCTGCTATTTGCAGTCAGTTAACAATTCCCAAGGTGTGGTACATAGCCCTCCAGGATGGTCCCCAGTGATCCTCTGATATTTTGTAATCCTTTTCCCTGAAGTGGTGGCTGAACTTAGTGACTTGGTTCTAATGAACAGAATAAGGCCCAAGTGATGGTGACTGGAGACTTGGTCATAAAGGGCAATGTGGCCTTTCTTTTGCATCATCATGATCATCTGTTCTAGAGCAGGCCGGCTGCCCTGTGTGAGCAGCCCTATGAGGAAGCCAACATGAGAAAGAATTGGCAACTCTGGCCAACAACCTCATGAGTATTTTTAGAAGGGGGTCTTCTTGCCTCATCAAGCTTTGAATGACTGTAGTCCTAGCTGACACCTCGATTGCAACCTTGTGAGAGACCTTGAGCCAGAACCACCCAGCCACACTGCTTCCTGACTTTTCCCTCACAGAAACTGTGAGATAAGAAATGATCATTGTTTTAAAATGCTAACGTCTGGGGTAATTTGCTATGCAGCAATGGCTAGCTAACACAGAGGGGTATTGTGCTTCTTCTAGATTTATGCCTTTATTTATTCAGCAGGTATTTATTGAGAAACTACCACATGCCAGGCATTGTGTTTATGGGATTCTCCAGACAAGAGTCTTGGAGCGGGTTGCCATTCCCTTCACAGACGCAATGTGTATGCAGAGGTTAATCATCTACTGAACATAGGAAACATATTTAAGGGACCCCTGGTTTCTGGGCACTATATACATAGCATACAGAAAAAAATTTTACCCTTGGAAAACTGTGGTGGTTATCTTTGGAAATACCATCTACCATCTAGGGTTACTACTGTATATTTGCTATTGATATATTAATGGCCCAACAAATATTTATAGACTGAATACTTGTCTGTGAATTGTGCTCACCTGTTGAAACTAGAGATGACACTACAAACCTCTGTCCCTACTATGTCCCCTGAAAATTTGTATATTGAAATCTAACTCCCAAGGTGATGGTAGTAGGAGGTGGGACCTTTGGGAGGTGATTAGGTCATTAGGGTAAAACCCTAAGGAATGAGTCTCTTATAGAAGAGACCCAAGAGAGCTCCCTTACTTCTGTGAGGACCGTTAGGCCAGTATAATCTTTCTAGCATGCCATATATGTGTATACATATCAAATGCCATTCATTTCAGCAATGAAAAGTTATCTCTAACATATTTATTAACATCCTCTGGCTATAGATTTAAATAATGACATTTGTAGTGCTTAAACTTGTCTGGAATGTGGGTTCAAATGCTAACTAACCACCTCTAAGGATTAATCTAAGGATTAATTAATCTAAGGATTAGCTTTAAGGAGTAAAGTTCATTGATACATGTTTACACGTTTACACCACACTGTTTATACCATACAGACAATAAGTGGGCATAGCAAATGATCCAAAAAGAGAGTACGAAAAAGATTCCAGAAATAGGAGGAAATGCATCAATTCTTATGCTAATTGTAAATGGTTTACACTCTGTAATAAAGTCTTGCTCAGACTAGGCTAAAAACAAAGTATGATTATGTGCTGCTTATAAAAGACAACCTGAAATGTTGTTACACACGGTTAAAATTAAAGGGGTTAATGAAGACATCAATCAAAAGTGGGCAAAAGAAAGTAAACAAGTGGGACCCGATTAAACTTAAAAGCTGTGACCAACCTACACAGCATATTAAAAAGCAGAGACATTACTTTGCCACCAAGGGCTGTCTAGTCAAAGATATGGTTTTTCCAGTGGTCATGTATGGATGTGACAGTTGGACTATAAAGAAAGATGAGCACAGAAAAATTGATGCTTTTGAACTGTGGTGTTGGAGAAGACTCTGGAATGTTCCTTGGACAGCAAGGAGATCCAACCAGTCCATCCTAAAGGAAATCAGTCCTGAATATTCATTGGAAGGACTGATGCTGAAGCTGAAACTCCAATATTTTGGCCACCTGATGCAAAGAACCGACTCACTGGAAAAGACCCTGATGCTGGGAAAGAATGAAGGCAGGAGAAGGGGACAACAGAGGATGAGATGGTTGGATGGCATCACCAACTCGATGGATGAGTTTGAGTAAACTCTGGGAGTTGCTGATGGGCAAGGAGGCCTAGTGTGCTGCAGTCCATGGGGTCGCAAAGAGTCAGACATGACTGAGCAACTGAAGATAACTGATGCAGAGAATAGGACGTTGACTCAGGTAAGCATTCTGGAGATTATTTAACCTTAAACAGTCATCCATCACACAAGGAAAAGACATTTGAGGAGGTGAACTTTCTAGTACACCATTCAGATTACTAGGAATGATGCAACTCAACATTTTGACAACACTGTATTTTAATAAAAATAAATTCTTCACTTGTGCATCTAGTAATGGTATAATGTAACGGTAATTAACAGATCATAGTCACTACAGCTAAAGTTATAAAATACAAGCTTTAAAATAACTATGATTACTCTTTTCATGTAGTTTAAGAATGAGACAAGAAATTTAGGCAAAGAATTGTAAAAAATATTAACTAAAAAACTGAATAAGAAGGAAGCACTTCGGAAAGGGTGAAGTGAATGCCTAAAAAGCATCTGGAGGACTAAAAAACAAAAAATGTCAAGGTTTTCTGAACTCTGGAAGTTAACCAAAGTTTTAGAACAATCATGAAAAATGTTTATTCAAGAAAAGTGGCTCAATCTCCATAAGATCAGCAAGCTTTGTGGTATTTTAACTTGTCCATCCCCTTCTTCACTGTTCTTTGGTAACCTTGAAAACCAACAGCCTTGCACCTACAAAGCTAAGATCCAAGATTTCAACTGCCAAAACTAAGTCCTGGTGCAGCCAAATAAATAAATATAAAAAAGGTTATTAAAAACATGCAGGCTCCAGAGCTCTGCCTTTGAATCTCAGTCCTTCCACCTCTCGGCTCTGGACAACTCACTGACCCTCTGTATGCCACCACACTCTCATCTGTGAAATAGGATTGTGCGGGAGTGTAAATGAGTTTGCAAAGGACTTACAATAGTGACTAGCACTTAGTAAGTCCTCAGTACACCTGAGTGACTGTTACACGGGACCTTACTCTTTGAATTCTAGTTTCACTTCAGGTAACCTAACAAAAGAAAACCATAAGCAGCGAGTCTGCATGTTCTCCACATGCAGTACATGTCTTGCTGGGTCAATTTGGGGGTTCATGCTGGGAGTATGTCCAAGAGGTTGACAGACTTTCCAAACATCTCACTGAAGGTCACCAAATGTAAAAAACCACCGATAAGGATGCTAACAAATTCATTTAGACTTTCTACATCCCATAATATTGTGAAAAGAAGTGTGCAAACTCCATTTTCATTACCCAGTGGTTTGTGGTGAAGATTGAAGTGGACTCAAGTAGCAAAAGCACTAAGAGGCTCTGAGAATTCTGACATTCCCTCTCTTCACTTTCTGGAAGTGCATTTGGATTTCTTTTCTCAAGTGACCTGGGTGGTGAATAGATTCTCCCAAGAATATGAGGCATTTCTGTTCATGGTGTTCCCTGCTGCTCTTTTTCTAGGAAATCCACTTGTGTTCTAAGAAGATGAGTGCGTTCACCTCTGCCCTCAAGCAAGTCATTGAAAAGCTGAGCTAAGGCCAAAGCTTCTCCAGAACAGTTTATAGAGATTCAGATGTATAAGAGACTCAGAAAGTACCAAAGAGTCTTAGAAACAATCAATGGACATGCTGCCCATCTAATGGAATTCACTCCATATGCAGGCATATTTACAGTACAACAATACCTCACCTGACTTCTTAGGAAATGAAAAAACTTACATTCCATAATTTCTGAAAAATTGGAGCTAGTTCCTTTGGGTGCCCAAATCTTTCATTTTAACCCTTTTACTTAAAAAACAAAGAAAGAAATGATTCTGAAGTGTGATCTACACTGGCTGGTTTCAAAAGAATATGGAAAATTATTTCATCAAGGGGGACATCATCTCCAGCCTCTAACAACTAAGACTCAGCCTGAGCACATCTCCTTCCCTTTGGGGCAGGCTCCACTTAAATCCTCCTGTGTCCCAGATGGAGATGCCACCAAGCACACAATTCCTTAGAGATCCAGCCTCCACAGCACCATCTCTCAGACCCCGCTCCAGTTAGCCCTGGAGTCCTGTTGATTTTATCATGTGACTGTTTCTCCACTTCTATCTGTCCTCCAATGGCCCCCATTTCCGGAGCTTACCACCCCCTCTACCTGGACTACTAGCAAAGCCACCTCTCCCTTCTGCATTAACTGATGGTCCGTGTGATATATCTGCTCCTGTCACATTGTTTGAAAGTCTTTCCATGGCTTAAAGTTGCCTTAAGGATAAATCACAAGCTTGAGAAGAAAGCATATGACTCCCTCGGTGACGCAGACTCTGAGTCTCAAACGTTTCCTCTGCTTCTGCTGCTAAGTCACTTCAGTCATATCCAATTCTGTGAGACCCCATAGACAGCAGCCCACCAGGCTCCTCTGTCCCTGGGATTCTCCAGGCAAGAATACTGGAATGGATTGCCAGGTCCTTCTCCAATGCATGGATGCATGCTAAGTCACTTTAGTTGTGTCCAACTCTGTGCAACCCTATGGACAGCAGCCTACTAGGCTCCTCTGTCCGTGGGATTCTCTAGGCAAGAATACTGGAGTGGGTTGCCATTTCCTTCTCCAACTTTTCCTCTAACCTTCTCTATGTCTGTTGATGCTCTGACTGAAATATAGTGCTACTTAAATTTTTGCATACAGGAGCCTTCCAGGCCGTGCTCCTCCTGTTTCCTGGACCTGGAATACCATTCCTCCTCCTCTTGGCCTCCTCTCCCTTTAGGATACAGCTGAGGCTCATGTCCCTTCTTTCAGAAAGTCTTCCCCCTTCCCTGCCCATGCTTGCTGGTTGAGCTGGACACTCCTCCTGAGAGGTGCTATGGTGCCCTGTGCCTATGAAGAGGTCAAAGACCATGCTTAATTTAATCACATGGTGATACAGTTCCAGGGAAGAGCAAGAATAGATTAGAAGGCCTTCTTAAATGAACAATGCAAAGTAGTAGAGGAAAACCAGAGAATGGGAAAGACTAGACATCTCTTCAATAAAATTGGAGATATCAAGGGAACATTTCAGGCAAGAATGGGCACTATAAAGGAGAAAAACGGTAAGGAACTAACAGGAGCAGAAGAGATTAACAAGAGCTGGCAAGAATACACAGAAGAATTGTACAAAAAGGGTCTTAACCATCCAGATAACCAAAATGGTGTGGTCCCTCACCTAAGAGCCAGATATCTTGGAGTGTGAAATCACGTAGGCCTTAGGAAGCATTCCTATGAATAAAGCTAGTGGAGGTGATGGAATTCCAGCTGAGCTAGTGAAAATCCTAAAAGGTGATGCTGTTAAAGTGCTACACTCCATATGTCAGCAAATTTGGAAAGCTCAGCAGTGGCCACAGGACCGGAAAAGGTCAGTTTTCATTCCAATTGCAAAGAAGGGCAATGCCAAAGAATGTTCAAACTCCTGTATAATTCTGCTTATTTCACATGCTAGTAAGGTTATGCTCAAGATCCTTCAAGCTAGGCTTCAGCAGTATTTGAACTGAGAATTCCAGATGTGCAAGGTGGATTCAGAAAAGGCAGAGAAACCAGATATCAAATTGCCAACATTCGTTGGATCATAGAGAAAGTAAGGAATTCTAGAAAAACATCTGCTTCATTGACTATGCTAAAGCCTTTAACTGTGTGGATCACAACGAACTGGAAAATTCTTGAAGAGATGGGAATACCAAGACCACCTTACCTGTCTCCTGAGAAACCAGGTCAAGAAGCAACAATAAGAACTGTACATGGAACAATGTACATGTTCGAAGGGGTGTGGCTGCTGAGGAGCTGCCTTCTGAACACTCACAAGTACTTGTAGCTCTTCTGGGAAAAAAAAAAAAAAGGAAGCACCTAAACATACTGATTTCACAAAGAGGGAAAGTATGAACCAAAAGATGTTTTACAAGCTAGAGGTGGGGATGGAATGGGAGGGCTTTTGGGTGGTGTTGGGCTGCACCCCGCAGGCCTATAATCCCTAAATGTACCCAGCTTCAAGACCAAAGAAACAGCCCGGAGTGCATGATGGAGACATCGTGGTTTAATGGATGGGGGAGCCTACCTGCTTGAAGCAAGGTCCTGGGGGAACACCCCACCGTGTGGGGTGATGGGAGGCAGGGAATGGTGGCAGGCTTCACTCCTCAGGAGACGGGGAGGGTGCCCATTAAAGCCAAAATTGACATCAGGTGAGCTCATTAGTTACCAGGGAAACCAGTAGGGGGAGGCCTCTCCTCATCACCCTTTTGATAAGAATAATCACCAGCTGGGGTCTGGGGAAAGTACTAGGAAGGTGAGTCGTGTGAGTAGGGTGCAGGTGCAGCAGGCACTGCTCGGGCAGGGCAGGGACAGACAGCAAGACAACAGGCATCTTGGGGGGGCCTGACCATACCTTCCTCTCCAACACACCCCGTATGACCTAGACAATCTTGGCCAGCCCCTCTTCTGTGATATTGCTGGGGTCAGGTTTGTACAGGGGACACTTCCACCAGATACCACAAATACAATACAGACAGGCCACCCCTGCTGGTTACAAACCCAGAGTCACAACCCTGGGAGGAGCTGGCCCTGGATCTAAGAGAAACACTTCACTGGCTTAGTCTCAGCTGTCATAGCACAGGTCTGCACCCCCATGTTATGCTGAGTGCCATTACAGGTGAACCTGTTAGGTCTTCCAAATAAGAACCAGTTAATGCCATTATTTCCAGTAGTCATGTACAGATGTGAGAGTTGGAGTATAAAGAAAGCTGAGCGCCAAAGAAGTGATGCTTTTGAACTGTGGTGTTGGAGAAGACTCTGGAGAGTGCCTTGGACAGCAAGGAGATCCAACCAGTCCATCCTAAAGGAAATCAGTCCTGAATATTCATTGGAAGGACTGATGCTGAAGCTGAAACTCCAATGCTTTGGCACCTGATGCAAAAAACTGACTCATTGGAAAAGACTCTGATGCTGGGAAATATCAAAGACAGGAGGAGAAGGGGATGACAGAGGATAAGGTGGTTGGATGGCATCACCAACTCAACGGACATGAGTTTGAGTAGGCTCCGGGAGTTGGTGATGGACAGGGAGGCCTGGTGTGCTGCAGTCCATGGGGTCGCAAAGAGTCGGACACGACTGAGCAACTGAACTGAATCCCATTAGTTGGAACTGTGTATCCAGAAGCCAGCCTATTCCATTCCACACAACAGAGCCCAGGGGGCTCATGGGCTGTCAGCTGTACAGTGACATTTACCTACAGGGGTCCTTCTGATGTATTGGCACATGGAACCAGGAACGGTGAGTCTCCCCCTCCCCTCCACTTTCAGTAGTCCCTACATCATGTCAGCCATGTCAATTTTCCACAGAAGTCCCGAGGAGGACAATAGCAACATCTCATTGTACACCCAGCAATTAGACATATCTTGCAGTAAAGCCAGTGTTGCTGCTCCGTCTACAAACAGATTTACTCCCTGAGACAAGGGAGAAAATATAAGACATCTAACAGGCACAACACAGGGGAGATGATGACCAGAAAGCATAATACAAGCAGTAAGCACATTCTAAGATAAACCACACCTGCCTGTGAATTTTGTCCTCATCTGCAATACAGTTCAGAAAACTCAATGGTTCAAGGATACAAGAACATGTCTAAAATCACATATACAATGTCACCTAGTTCTACTTTCGATGTATAAACCACAACTACTCCATTTTGACTTTCAAAATGATTCCCTTCCTCAATGGCCAAAGCAGATGTACAATGCATATCTGAACGATGACAGAATGGTTGCTCTGGTCAGTAAAATTTACGTGAAACCCTGTGTAAACCAGAATGACTCCCCCCCCCCAACATGTGCAGATTTTTCGATCAGTTCCCCTTTTGATGTCACATTTTCCAAATCAGAAAGCAGTGATGATCAAAATACCCATCCCTTGATGCTGGGGTGCTGGCTCCTACCCCAGGTTACCCCAGGTTCAGATTATGTCCCTCAGTGCGAGGTCTCCTCTGTGTTTTGCTAGTTATTCATATTGCAGGAAAATTAATCAGATCTCGTGAGCAGGCTCAGAGGTATGTTGAGGAGGAAACACTTTATTTTTATCACTGAGAGCCAACATGTTATCACTTATACCCAATTGTCACACAAGCATGTACATGTGCTTTTAGCAGAAGACTTAAAGCAATGTCACACTTCATGAGCAGTTACACTCTGTGACAATTTCACTAGATCATTTTCTTTGCAGAACATCAGAGCAAAAGTATGGTTAACACAATAACCTTCATAAACACAGACCTCAATTAACAGAACTAGAATTTAACATCCACTAAAATATAATATTTGGAGACGGCAATGGCAACTCACTCCAGGATTCTTGCCTGGAAAATCCCATGAACAGAGGAGCCTGGTAGGCTGCAGTCCATGGGGTCGCAAAAAGTCAGACACGACTGAGCAAGTTCACTTTCACTTTTCACTTTCCTGCATTGGAGAAGGAAATGGCAACTCACTCTAGTGTTCTTGCCTGGAGAATCCCAGGGACGGCAGAGCCTGGTGGGCTGCCGTCTATGGGGTCGCACAGAGTTGGACACGACTAAAGCGACTTAGCAGCAGCAGCAGCAAAATATAACATTGCTCTAAAATTACCCTCATCTCCACCAAACAGCCAAATCAAGACTAATTTGCAAAATAAGTCTGGTCAACTGACCATATATGTGCCTCCAAAATGGACAGAGGAGCCTGGTGGGCTACAGTCCATGGGGTCAGAAAGAGAGAGACATGACTAAGTGACTAACACACAGGCATTAGGCCTGCATAATTCCCATGTTACTTTTAGGTAGGGCTTCTCTGATGGCTCAGATGGTAAAGAATTTGCCCATAACACAGGAGATCTCTGCTCAGGAAGATTCCCTGGAAAAGGGAATGGCAACTCACTCCAGTATTCTTGCCTGGAGATAAATGGAAAGAGGAGCCTGGTGGGCCACAGTCCATGGGGTCACAAAGAGTCAGACACAACTGAGTGACTAAGCACACAGGACACAAAGTGGCTGTGGTGGAACTCTTCAGAAGTCTCAGACCAAATTCCCCAAAAGCCTCTCAAAGCCAGGAAAGCCATGCCAAAACCTGCTCTCACGCTCCACCTCAGTGAACTTCTCTCTTCTAGAGGTCCCCAAAATATCACAATTCTTGCACATGACAGGAGACAGTCTTTCCCATTCATCTGCTAAGGCTGCTCAGAACCCAAGAGTGTCCAGTATCTGGAGGGACCAGGCAGAGAGAAAGAAAAAAGTGTCAATTCTACCCACAGGTGTAGTTTACCAAAGTGCTATAAATCAAAACCAACTTGAGGGGAAGGGCTTCCTTAATCTGAAAAACACAGATCAAACCCAGCAATATTCTAGACAAAACTCGTAAAAGTTATAACCATATTCACTAGTTCACTCAGTAACCAACCCTTTTGTCAATTTTTTATGAAGCCGTCAGGTCTTCCATTAAGATTCTTTAAGTTCTTAGCCAGTTTAGAAATATTAATACAATTGAAATTTATCAGAGGCCTGTCACTATCAAAAGGTCCTTCCTATGAATCTTCTTGAAGGTGAAGCACTTTGCAAAAGCATCAGATAAAACAATAACTGTCTATAAAAGACAAAAGATGTAAAAAGACAAGCCTAAGCACCTGATTACAATGTAAGCAATAAAGAAACTTGGATACAATAACTAGAATTATGACCAATGACACTGCATAGGAGACAGGGATCAAGACCATCCCCAAGAAAAAGAAATGCAAAAAAAGCAAAATGGCTGTCTGAGGAGGCCTTACAAATAGCTATGAAAAGAAGAGAAGTGAAAAGCAAAGGAGAAAAGGAAAGATATACCCATTTGAATGCAGACTTCCAAAGAATAGCAAGGAGAGGTAAGATAAGCTTTCCTCAGTGATCAATGCAAAGAAAAAGAGGAAAACAATAGAATGGGAAAGGCTAGAGATCTCTTCAAGAAAATGAGAGATACCAAGGGAATATTTCATGTAAAGATGGGCTCAATAAAGGACAGAAATGCTTCCTAACAGAAGCAGATGATATTAAGAAGAGGTGGTGAGAATACACAGAAGAACTGCCCAAAAAAGATCTTCATGACACAGATAGTCACGATGGTGTGATCCCTCACCTAGAGCCATACATCCTGGACTGTGAAGTCAAGTGGGCCTTAGGAAGCAATGCTACGAGCAAAGCTAGTGGAGGTGATGGAATTCCAGTTGAGCTATTTCAAATCCTAAAAGATGATGCTGTGAAAGGGCTGCACTCAATATACCAGCAAATGTGGAAAACTCAGCAGTGGTCACAGGACTTGAAAAGGTTAGTTTTCATTCCAATTCCCAAAGAAAGGCAATGCCAAAGAATGCTCAAACTACCACAGAATTGCAGTCATCTCACATGCTAGTAAAGTAATGCTGAAAATTCTCCAAGCCAGGCTTCAGGAATACATGAACCATGAACTTCCAGATGTTCAAGCTGGCTTTAGAAAAGGGAGAGGAACCAGAAATCAAACTGCCAACATCCACGGGATCATCGAAAAAGCAAGAGAGTTCCAGAAAAACATCTATTTGGGCTTTATTGACTATACCAAAGCCTTTGACTGTGTGGATCCGAATAAACTGTGGAAAATTCTGAAAGAGATGGGAATACCAGACCACCTGACCTGCCTCTTGAGAAACCCGTATGCAGGTAAGGAAGCAACAGTTAGAACTGGGCATGGAAAAACAGACTGCTTCCAAACAGGAAAAGGAGTACGTCCTATTAGAACATTATAGGTATATTTTCACCCTGCTTATTTAACTTATATGCAGAATGCATCATGAGAAATGCTGGGGTGGATGAAGCATAACCCGGAATCAAGATTGCCAGGAGAAATATCAATAACCTCAGATATGCAGATGACAGCACCCTTATGGCAGAAAGTGAAGAAGAACAAAAGAGCCTCTTGATGAAGGTGAAAGAGGAGAGTGAAAAAGTTGGCTTAAAGCTCAACATTCAGAAAACCAAGATCATGGCATCCGGTCCCATCACTTCATGACAAACAGATGGGGAAACAGTGGAAACAGTGGCTGACTTTACTTTTGGGGGGCTCCAAAATCACAGCAGACGGTGACTGCAGCCATGAAATTAAAAGATTCTTGTTCCTTAGAAGAAAAGTTGTGACCAACCTAGACAGCATATTAAAAAGCAGAGACATTACTTTGCCAAAAAGGGCCGTCTAGTCAAGGGGAATTCCAGAAAAACATCTACTTCTGCTTCACTGACTATGCCAAAGCCTTTGACTATGTGGATCACAACAAACTGTAGAAAATTTAAGAGATGGGAATACCAGACTACCTGACCTGCCTCCTGAGAAACCTGTATGCTGGTCAAAAAGCAACAGTTAGAACTGGACATGGAACAACAGACTTGTTCGAAATTGAGAAAGGAGTACATCAAGGCTGTATATCGTCACCTTGCTTCTTTAACTTATATGCAGTGCACATGATGTGAAATGCCAGGCTGGATGAAGCACAAGCTGGAATCAAGACTGCCAGGAGAAATATCAATAACCTCAGATATGCAGATGACACCACCCTTATGGCAGAAAGTGAAGAAGAACAAAAGAGCCTCTTGATGAAAGTGAAAGAGGAGAGTGACAAAGCTGGCTTAAAAGTCAACATTCAAATAACTAAGATCATGGCATCTGGTCCCATCACCTCATGGCAAATAGATGGGGAAACAATGGAAATAGTGACAGACATTATTTTCTTGGGCTCCAAAATCACTGTAGATGATGATGTAGCCATGAGATTAAAGATATTCACTCCTTGGAAGAAAAGCTATGACCAATCTAGAAACCATATTAAAAAGCAGACATATTACTTTGCTAACAAAGGTCCATCTAGTCAAAGCTATGGTATTTCCAGTAGTCATATATGGATGTGAGAGTTGGACCAGAAAGAAAGCTGAGCACTGAGAATTGATGCTTTTGAACTGTGGTGTTGGAGAAGACTCTTGAGAGTCCCTTGGACTGCAAGGAGGTCCAACCAGTCCATTCTAAAGGAAATCAGTCTTGGGTGTTCAATGGAAGGACTGATGCTAAAGCTGAAACTCCAATACTTTGGCCACCTGATGCAAAGAACTGACTCATTGGAAAAGACCCTGATTCTGGGAGGGATTGGGGGCAAGAGGAGAAGGGGATGACAGAGGATGAGATGGCTGGATGGCATCACCAACTCGATGGACATAAGTTTCTGTGAACTCCGGGAGTTGGTGATGGACAGGGAGACCTGGTGTGCTGTGATTTATGGGGTCGCAAAGAGTCGGACATGACTGAGCGACTGAACTGAACTGAACTGATAGACAAACGATCACTTGAATATGATGCTAGAATAAAAATACTTTTAGATCTGTTAAAGTGAAAGTTGCTCAGTCATGTCCATCTTTTTGTGACCCCCTGGACTATACAGTCCATGGAAATCTCCAGGCCAGAATACTGGAGTGGGTAGCCTTTCCTGTCTGCAGGGGATCTTCCTGACCCAGGAATTGAGCCGGGGTCCCCAGCATTGCAGGCGTATTCTTTACCAACTGAGCTAGCAGAAAAATCCCACTTTTAGATAGGCGAGCTATAAAAAGACTTGACTTTCAGAGTTTACCTGTTCAAGAAACTATTGCAGGATGTGTTTCATCAAAAGGAGGGATGAAACCATGAAGAAGATGTAGGATTCAGAAATAAGAAATCTAACACAGGCCAGAGGAGGTGAAGAAGGGTCCTGAGGGCAGCCCTCAGGGCCCAGGAAACAAATAGTAAAGATTGGAAGGATGCCTCTGAGTGAAAATGGAACTGGTGCGCTATTTAATGTGTTAAAACACATTGAAAAGATTTTGAAAGTTTTCTTAGAGAGCTTAGAGATGAACTGATGAGAGACACATTCCAGATGTACAAGCTGGATTTAGAAAAGGCAGAGAGGAACCAGAGATCACATTGCCAACATAATAGAAAAAGCGAGGGAATTGCAGAGAAACATCTACTTCTGCTTCATTGACAACACTAAAGCTTTTGACTGTGTGGATCACAACAAACTATGGAAAATTCTTCAAAAGATGGAAATACCAGACCACCTTACCCACTTTCTGAGAAACCGGTATGCAGGCCAGGAAGCAATAGTTAGAACCGGACATAGAACAACAGACTGGTTCAAAATTGGGAAAGGAGTACAACAAGGCTGTACATTGTCATCCTGCTTATTTAACTTCGACACAAAATACATCATGCGAAATGCCAGGCTAGATGAATCACAAGCTGGATTCAAGATTGCCAGGAGAAATATCAGCAACCTCAGATATGGAGATAATACCGCTCTAATGGCAGAAAGTGAAGAGGAACTAAAGAGCCTCTTGATGGGGGTGAAAGAGGAGACTGAAAAAGTTGGCTTCAAACTCAACCTTAAAAAAACAAAGATCATGGCATCTGGTCCCATCACTTCACAGCAAATAAATGGGGGAAAAGTGGAACAGTGACAGACTTTTTATTTCCTTGGGCTCCCAAAAAGTCACTACGGATGGTGACCGCAGCCATGAAATTAAAAGAGGCTTGCCCCTTGGAACGAAAGCTATGACAAACCTAGACACCCAGACAGTATTAAAAAGCAAAGGCATCACTTTGCCAACAAAGGTCCATACAGTCAAAGCTATGGTTTTTCCAGGAGTCATGTACAGATGTGAGAGTTGAACCATAAAGAGGGCTGAGCACAGAAGAATTGATTATTTTGAACTGTGGTGCTGGAAAAGACTCTTGAGAGTCCCCTGGACTGCAAGATCAAAGCAGTCAATCCTAAAGGAAATCAACTCTATTCATTGGAAGGACTGATGCTGAATCTCCAATACTTTGGCCACTCCATGCAAAGAGCCAACTCATTGAAAAAGACCCTGATGCTGGGAAAGATTGAAAGACAGAGGAGAAGGGGACGACAGAGGATAAGATGGTTGGATGGTATCACTGACTCAGTGTTCATGAATTGAACAAACTCTGGGAGATAACGAAGGATGGGGAAGCCTGGAGTGCTGTAGTCCATGGGGTCACAAAGGGTCAGACATGACTTAGTGATGGAACAACAGCAACAACAACAATATTTTAAAAGCAACCAAAAAAACAGGTGATTAGTAACTAGGAAAAAAACAAAGTTTCGATATAGAACGTGATCATATCTACTGTCTACTATGAACAATATTTACATATTTGAAATAATATAAACACTGCATATTAATTTAACCAAATACATGCTATAAATATATTGGGGGTGGAGGGAAGAAAAAGTATATGTTTAAGGAATTGTTTGAGGTAGCTAAATCCTATTCTTCCAAAGTAGCTAACCAAGAGATAATTCTAAAATTGAAAAGTTACAATTACAATAGAAGTAACAACATTCTATACAGGGATATAGAAAGAATTCCCAGAAGTAGGTAAAAGATTTGAAAGTAGTTGCCTTTGAGAAGCAGAAAGAGGAGATTGAGAGGAAGGGGCAGATGACTGTAGTCTCTCAATTTTACTAGTCATGCTATCACATTTTTGAGAACAACATATTTATAATAAAAATTAAATAAAAAACCAAATGCTACATTATCTGCTTTGATAGGATTTTGGATTAACCAGTTGTGTGCAGCTGTCAAAACTCAATGAATGCATACTTTAAGATTTACATATTTCATTGTATATATATATTACATCAAAAGCAAAACTGATTAACAAAGCCTAAAATTCTAATGACATGCATAAGGACATCTGTAATTTACTTCAAACTCCTTCCCCAAAAAAAGATGGATCAATGAATGGATAGAAGGATGGATAAATACATAATAAAACAAGTACAGTAAAATGTTGACAGTAGATCCTAGGAGGTAGGTATATAGAGGTTTACTGTAAAATTCTTTCCATTTTGCTGTGTGTTTGAAAAGTTTTATAATAAAAGTTTGGAACAAATAAAAACAAATTGAGCATGAAAATTCAAGAGAGAATGTTCTGTCTGGTGTACCAGCTAGGTAAGCTTTAATTTTAAAATGCCACTTGCTTTTCAGAAGCATCCTGTAGCCATTTGACCCACAGATGACTGGTCAAATCAAAGAGGGCAGTGACACGTGAAGACGAGGGCAGACTGATATTTCTTGTTGGCACTTTTACCAGTTTCTCTACAGGGTACGTATGTTGTGCAACAATGAATTTTTAATCCCTCTTAACAAGATTTGTCCTCTGGTTATAAATATCCCTGTTGTCACATGCTCACCTATTTCTTAGCTCCAATTGAATTGTAAACTCATCCAGGCTATAGTTTACAACCTCCAGGATCACACACCCAGTGGTTCATTGATATAAGTTTTACTATAATATACCACAGAGAAAAAGTAGCTCCCTGGAATAACAGATTAAGGAACAAATAAGCCAGAATGTCTGGGGAATAGAGTCATACAATTTTCATTACAATGACTCTTAGGGCCTGGATCCAGTCTCGTTGTGGAGAAACTAAATGTAAGAGAGATTAAGTCACATATCCAGAGTGATATAGCTATTTAGTGTGATTATCTTTGGGTATTTGCTTCTTTATGTCCATTTAAACTATTAAATAAGTCTGTGGAATATGACACACATATACTTGAATAAACAGCCACCCTTCCCCCAAAGAGGCACTTGATTAAAAAAAAAAAAGAACAAAACTATGGGACAGGACTTAAGAGATGGTTACTGAGCCAAACTTGGGTTTGCTTGCCTGACTTGCAGCAAAATCAATCTACTGACATGGGGTTGGGTGAAGGAAAGGACAGTGTTTATTGCAGGGCCAAGCAAGGAGAATGGGTAGCTCATGCTCAAAAGACCTGAACCCCCTGATGGCTTTCAGGGAAGGGTTTGTAAAGGCAACATTATTAGGTTTGAAGGTTGTAGGGTGCACGATCAGCTTGTGGACATTCTTCGAATTGGTTGTGGTGAGGTCACTGGGTGTTATATTGGAAGTTAACATCATCAACTTTCTGGTTCCTACCAGTCTGGGATCTACATGCTTGTGGTCAGCATGCAGTTACTTTCTTACACTTGGTAGGGTTTTAGTATCCTCAAAAACAATTCAAGGTATGGCTCAGGATATTATCTATAACCCTTAAGGAGGAACTAAAGGTCTTTGATTTTATTTTATGGTTAAACTACTGTAATTTTGTCTTGCTTGACTGATATTGTTGTGTTTCTGCATTTTCTCACTTCTCTGATTAAATATACTCTTTGGAATGTGGGGAAGGTCTAAGGCTAAATCCTTTTTAGAAACAAGAGGTAGGAGACATGGAGGGTATGTTGCCAGGAAGGCCCCACAGAGTCTGGCTCAGTTTCAAGACCACAAGTTCCTATCCAGTCTGTTTGTAGGGTGAAGTGGGAACAGAAGGATGTTAAGTGAGTGAAAAGTGTCTGTGGTAAAATTAGTGATACACACTACCTTGTGGATGAAGCCCAAGCATATTACACTGAGAAGCCAAACACAAAAAGGTCACATATTGTATGATTCCATTTATATGAAATATCCAAAACAGGCAAATCCATAGAGACAGAAAGCAGACTCATGGTTGCCAGGGGCTGGGCAGAAGGCAAATGAGGAGTAACTGCTTACTGGATATGGGTTTTATTTTGAGGTAATTAAAATGCTTTGGACCTAAATATAAATGAGTATATTATGAATGTACCAAATGCTACTGAATTGTTCCCTTCAGAATGGTTAATTTTATATTATGTACATTTCACCTCAATAAAGAAAATACACGTCGAATGAGAGCAAAAGCAAACATAGCAACATGTTAACAACTGGTGGATCTAGGTAGCGGCCATCAGAAATTCATCGTACTTACTCTAGCAACATTTCTGTTAGGTTTAAAATTTTTCAAAAGAAAAGATTAATAAAAATAAAATATCTCTAGAAAACAAAGAAACCATTTAGTGATATTGCAAAATTGAGGTCACCAGTTGCAATCTAAAATTCATACAGTTTCATATCTATCATTTGATCACTGGCATGTCAAAATAGGAACAACTCTTACTTCATTGGCTGGTAAGGTTTCTAACAATGAAAATTACTTTCCAGGGGAGTCACAAGCCAACACTCTTTAACTTCAGAACCTATTAACATGCAGATTTCTGAACATCAGCACCTAAAAATGCATTTATTGGGTCCTTTTGAACAGGTGGTAGTAAGATGTGAGGGTCTGAGCTTTGGAAATTACATGTGTATATTCTGGCTTTGTCACCCGCAGATGAGTCTTACCAATCCACTGATGGATAAAAGCAAAAGGGTGCAAGGTGACGGAGAGTTTCACAGGAGTAACACTAGGGGCACAAGTGACCATTTTGACCCTTGCACAGAGTATCCTGAAACTCAAGCAGTGATATAGTAAAGATGATACCCCATCCTGTAACCTCATAACAACCAGAAAATGGCATGTCTGCCTCTAATGCACAGTGGGTCCAACGGAGTTAATGCCTCCCTGGTTTCTTACAGGTCCAACACCTAATTCTAAATTCCCCATTCAACCATGTCTGAGGCCTGAGACAACAGATCAAACCTGTCTACACAGGGTGAGAGGCTAATTGCTTCTCTGACCAAGATGTAGACACACAAAAAAGTACATAAGGATGTGAAAGGTTGTATCATAATGTGTTCATGCTTAACACTACTGAAGCTGTACATTTAAAAATAGTTAAGATGGTGGACTGAATGTTAAGTGTTTTCTACCACAATACTTTAAATATACATAAGACCCAAGTTTCAGTTTTCACACAGCAGACATGAGGATGGCTTCCTTTGTGTCCAAAATGAAGGTACACTGCCAATCTGTAAAGCCGGATGCAACTTAACACACTTCAAATGAAATACAATCTGTTCCTATGGAGGAAAAAAATATAACCTAGAAAAACAGTCAAGCCTCTGCACACATCTATGTTCAGTAAGAAAAATGGATGTAAGAACAGGTTATGGCAGAAGGACATTAAAAATAGAAAAGAACTATTGAGTTGAAGGTGTTACCTCAAGAGATAAGGACCAATAAATACTGTAGAGTAGCTGTCTCCATATATCAGATGATGACATGAACGGATCCATTCCTGTTTAAGGTTTACTCATTGCTTCTGAGATGCAATTTATTGTTTATCTTGACACTGCTTTGGGATTTACCAAATCACTAAAGGGAATGGGAAGTTCAGTTCATAAATATAAACTTTGTAGGATGACAAATACAAGGATGTTCCACTTCAATAACTGAGTTCTTTTTCATTTTTTCTTGTGAAATTTTAAATTTTCCCAGAATTTTGATCATGCCTATAAGAACAAATCTATGCTCAATCAACAGGGCCTCTTCATTCACACTTTAACACCCAAGGGGTAATAGTTTCAAAAGACTAAAATGCTATTCTTCTCTAAGTGTTATCTATATCACAGTGAGTCTTGTCTAAAGATTTGGTAGAAGCCTTCACTGGAGGGATTTCAAGTATGGAAACAGATGAAGGAGGAAATATCTGAAGTGGTGGATACTGCCAGGTAAGTAGAGGCCAGCTCTGAATTTCATTCTATTTCTCTTTTTTCCTTCGTTTCACCTTATGCCCAGAAGTTTGTATAAGTAGACCTTTTCTTGATATAAAAACAATGTCTTAATTTGGGACCTAATAACACTTCAGAATAAATGCAGGGAGTTCCCTAGTGGTTCAGTAGTTAGAACTCCAAGCTGTCACTGCCAAGGGCCTGTATTTGATCCTGCTCAGGGAACTAAAATCCCACAAGTGACACAGTGCAGACAAAAAGCAAAGAAGCATCCAAGTTTTTACAGAAGTCAGAATTTGGGAGAGCATGTTTTCCAAATATGCTTACATAGGCATTATTTTTTCATTCATCAGTTCAGCGCTAACCTTGTTATGGATGTTTGAAAAGATGGCACCAAATTTTCTGACACTCCTCCCATAAATCCGCAGGGTCTAATTCTCACCTTCTGCCTTGAACCTGGGCTGGCCTTATTTGGAAGAAATAGAATTTAGGAGAAGTGATGCTACGTGACTTCCGAGGCCTGGCAGCTTCTGCTTAGTTCTCTCTGAATACCTGCTATCTGCTCTCCAGATAGCTCTCACTTGGGACCCACCCACCATGCTCTGAGAAGCCCAGGGCAAATGCAGGGGACAGGTGTAGGTACTCTGCTGTGACTGTAGGCACAGCAGACACTTGACTGCAACTGTGTGAGAGACTCCAGTGAGAACTGCTCAGCTGAAACTCCCCTGAATGTCTGACCCATATAGTGGTGAGCAAGGCTAAATTTTAGTATATATAAAATTACCCTGAATTTGGGGGTAATTTGTTATACAGCAGTAGATAGCTAAGCAAAGGAAAATAACAGAATATGAAACTATATAGCAACAGAAATTGTCAAGCAAGAAAATAAAATTAAGATAATTTAGCCATGAAATGGCCCATTTGTTTTTGTTTTTTTTTTCCCCATTTAAACATGAGCATTTACAAGTTAAGAGATGTGTGTTTTCATGTTGCTCAGAGTAGAAAGACATAGATTCAGAAATGTAATTTTAACAATTAAAACTATAGATGTTTTCATGTAATCAAAATATATTGTCAGATACTGTACTAGACATCAGCACAAATTCTGTCCTCAAGGAACAAACAGTCTAGTGGGATACATGGCATGTTAAAAAACATTTCAATGAGTTTCATGTGCATAAAATCCTTACAATATTTCCAGGCACATCCTAAGTGTCATGTACCTGCAAAAAAAGTAAATAAATATACATTCACTTATTTATTCGACAAATACTTATTCATCATCTTCTCCATGGCAGGCCCCACGTGAGGTGTTCAACATTCAGAAAACTCAACATTCAGAAAACTAAGATCATGGCAGCTGATCACATCACTTCATGGCAAATGGATGGGGAAAGAGTGACAGACTTCTTTTTTGGGGGGCCTCCAAAATCACTGCAGATGGTGACTGCAGCCATGAAATTAAAGATGCTTGATTCTTGGAAGAAAGTTATGACCAATCTAGACAGCGTATTAAAAAGCAGAGACATTACTTTCCCAACAAAGGTCCGTCTAGTCAAAGCTATGGTTTTTCCACTAGTCATGTATGGATGTGAGAGTTGGACTGTAAAGAAAGCTGAGCCCCGAAGAATTGATGCTTTTGAACTGTGGTGTTGGAGTGGACTCTTGAGAGTCCCTTGGACTGCAAGGAGATCCAACCAGTTCATCCTAACGGAAATCAGTCCTGAATATGCAGTCCTGAATAAGGACTGATGCTGAAGCTGAAACTCCAATACTTTGGCCACCTGATGCAAAGAACTGACTCATTGGAAAAGACCCTGATGCTGGGAATGATTGAAGGTGGGAGGAGAAGCGGGCAACAGAGGATGAGATGGTTGGACTGCATCACTGGCTCGATGGACAGGAGTTTGAGTAAATTCTGGGAGTTGGTGATGGACAGGGAGGCCTGGCCTGCTGCAGCGCATGGGGTCACAAAGAGTCAGACTTGACTGAGCTACTGTACTGAACCGAACATGGTGGGACCCGTGTGAAGTGCTAGAGAAAGAGTGCTGAATAAAGAGTTTACATTCAGAGGAGAGGACAGATCCTGAACATTCAACAAGCACGGGTATCCTGGAAGCATTCCTGGGATGCTTGGGAAGCCAGAGAAGGCTGCTGATCCCAGGAAGGCTAAACAAAGGCTAGGCTAGACCAGGCCAAGGCTAGAGAGATTTGGCAGCATGTCTGATAGCCAAATAACAAGAAGAGAAAAGCAGTTTACCCCAAGCCCAAATGGAAATCTAATATGTAAAGTCAAATTTGGGAGAGGCCTGAAGGCCAGTGAAGCAATCAAGATTTGTTCCACAAATTCCACACTGGATCAGAAGGAAAGTCCAAGTGCAGAGACAAGCACTGGACTGCATGCATTGGACCACACATGAGAGCTGAAGAAGACAATGTTGTTGGAATAGAAGACTGGGCACAGTGCTCAAGCCTCTGGTACTTTGGCACTAGAAATAGAGTAGAACACCCATTGCACAAACAGGTCTGGACCAAGATATGTTGCAGCTGAGGCAACCTAAGAATTAGATATGTGCTTCTGATGCTGTCCTTCCAATATTAATGCAACCTTTTCTTACTGAGGGAGGAGAACTGGCACCAGGTTGATTTTTGTTATTTCTACTGTCTACTTGGCTAAAGTAGGACTGATTTGTAAGTTGATGGTTACAGAAGTGTCACATGTATAGATCTGAGTTAAATAGTACCATATTTCTGATTTCCATTGGAAATGGTATAACCTTTACAGATTGGTGCTCAGAGCAATTATGCACTTGGTCTGTCTTTTAACTCGGCTCTGAGCCTGAAGGATCCCAGAATATGAGTGTCTGCTAATTGCCCTGGTGTGAATGGCCAAGGGCTGGTGTGTGTGTATGTGTATGTACATATAAATAAAAGTGTATCTGTGTGTGATTGTTTGCATGTATGTGTGTGTGTGTGTGTGTATGTGCATGCATGTGTCCCTCCTCCTGAACAAGGTGGATTCTACAAGGGTTAGAAATATGTCAGTAGTATTGAAATCATCTGAATTTTATCACTTGAGAGTTTAGAACTCAACACTTTTTATATAGCCTTTTCCCTTTTTCTTCAAACCCCAGAGCTTGGATTCAGGAGTCTGCCCAAGCATGGAGTCCACCCAAAGATAGGCACAATAAGGATAAACATGGTGGAGACCGAGTAGTTGCTGAAGAGATCAAGAAGAGATGGAAAGAATACACGGAAGAACTGTATAAAAAAGATCTTAATGAACCGGATCACTACAATGGTGTGGTTAGTCACCCAACTGATTGGTTTAAGATTGAGAAAGAAGTATAACAGGGCTGTCTGCTGTCACTCTGTCTAACCTATATGCAGAGCACATCAGGAGAAATGCCAGGCTGGATGAGTTACCAGTCTGAATCAAGATAGGCAGGAGAAACATCAGCAGCCTCAGATATGCAGATGATATCACTCTAATGGCAGAAAGCAAAGAGGAACTAAAGAGCCTCTTGATGAGGGTGAGGGAGGAGAGTGAAAGAGCAGGCTTAAAACTAAATATTCAAAACACTAAGGTCATGCCTTCCAGACGATTACTGCATGGCCAATAGAGGGGGAAAAGGTGGAAGTAGTGACAGATTTCCTCTTCTTGGGCTCCAAAATCACTGCAGATAGTGACTGCAGCCATGAAGTCAGAAGACAGTTGTTTCTTGGCAGGAAAGCAATGACAAACCTAGACAGTGTGTTGAAAAGCAGAGAGATTACTCTGCCAACAGAGGTCCATATAGTCAAGGCTATGGCCTTCCCAGTCATCATGTATGGTTGTGAGATCGGAACACCAAAGAATTAATGCCTTCGAACTGTGGTGCTGGAGAAGACTCCTGAAAGTCCCTTGGACCACAAGGGGTCGAACTAGTCAATTTTTTTTTTCTTTTTTTTACTTTACAATATTGTATTGGTTTTGCCATACATCAACATGAATCCACCACGGGTGTACACGTGTTTCTCATCCTGAACGCCCTCCCACCTCCCTCTGGGTCATCCCAGTGCACCAGCCCCGAGCATCTTGTATCATGCATTGAACCTGGACTGGCGATTCATTTCGCGTATGATATTATACATGTTTCAATGCCATTCTCCCAAATCATCCCACCCTCGCCCTCTCCTGCAGAGTCCAAAAGACTGTTCTATATCTGTGTCTCTTTTGCTGTCTTGCATACAGGGTTATCATTACCATCTTTCTAAATTCCATATATATGTGTTAGTATACTATATCCTAACCAGTCAGTCTTAGGGGAGATTAAGCCTGAATATTCACTGGAAGGATTGATGCTGAAGCTGAAGCTCCAGTATTTTGGTCATCTGACGCAAACTGACAACTCATTGGAAAAGTCCCTGATGCTGGGAAAGATCGAGGGCAGGAGAAGAGGGTGTCAGAGGATGAGATGGCTGAATGGCATCACTGATGCAATGAACATGAACTTGGGCAAACTCCAGAAGATGGTGAGGGACAGGGAGGCCTGGCGTGCTGCAGTCCATGGGGTCACAAAGATTGGGATATGACTGCGCAACTGAACTACAAACATGGTAAAGCCATGCCTGTGATCCTTAATGGCTGTTAAGACTCTGGCTTTAAACTCCATTAAGTGGTAGTTTCCTGAGCTTTAAAATGGGGATAATAATATTTCGCTCCTAAGATGGCTGTGAAGAAAAAACAGCATACTGAAAATATTGAATGTGATTCCTGGATCATCATAAGCACTAAGTAGAAGCTCTTATGGTTAGAATTGTAGGTCCTAAACAAGGGCTACAAACATCTAGATACCACCCAAACTAGGGTTTATACTCATTTCCCAACATTACGGTGTGCCTTATAAATAGTTAAAATACTAAACAAACTGTAGATATAACTAAAGCAACCCACTTAAAATGGTTCATCACTTGCCACTTTACAAGGTACTCTAAAGCTAGTCAATTCTCTTCTAGACAAACAGATGGCCTTTCCTCATCTTAATATATGTAGAATGATTTTGTGAACACAAGCTGATCTGTCTTAAAAATCTAAGCATTCTTTTATCTCTACATAAATTAGTAATTCAAAACAAAATTTTTAAAGAACAAACTTCCATTTTGCTAAAAATGAGAGTCCATTAACGGATGCCTTTAAACTTAGCAAGCTCTCCAGCCATCTTATCGGTGGGTTTTTGTTGTCTCCCTCAAATGCACACTGATGGCCAGGCCTCAGCAGCATCAGATGGAATGAGATGCAGCTAGCCAATAGCCCAGGACCACCTTCTTCCTGGGCTATATTTTAACACTTCTATGCTGCTGCTGCTAAGTCACTTCAGTCCTGTCGGACTCTGTGCGACCCCATAGACAGCAGCCCACCAGGCTCCCCCATCCCTGGGATTCTCCAGGCAAGAACACTGGGGTGGGTTGCCACTTCCTTCTCCAATGCAGGAAAGTGAAAAATGAAAGTGAAGTCGCTCAGTCATGTCCGACTCTTAGCAACCCCATGGATTGCAGCCTAGCAGGCTCCTCCGCCCATGGGATTTTCCAGGCAAGAGTACTGGAGTGGGGTGCCATTGCCTTCTCCATAACACTGCTATAGTGGACATTTAATCCATTAATTAATGATGAAAAAGGAAGGGATAAGAGTGCTATATTCTGACATCAATAGTTTCAAAGAGCCTAATGAGACTGTTTGGAAGGCATACTAGGATGCCTTCCAAAATTGATTAGCTCTACCATTGATGGGAGTAACTGAAGAAAACATTCAGCACAGTTTGATTCAACAGTTCTTTTCTGAACTGCCCATGAATCCTGAAACTGAAGTTCATCTGGAGTTTATTTATACCATGTTTACAGAGATCCTGAACCATGAAAAAGAGCAGCTCCTTATCACCGACTGCTCCATCTGTTCATCTATTCATTCATCACTCTATCCATCCATTCATCCATTACCCATCCACCCATCCAGCTGCCCCACAAATACTTACTGAATGCTTTTCCTCTCATGGAGCTTACCAAGAATGATAAGATATAATATGGAGCTATTATTCTAGAAATAACAATAAATAAAATAAATGAGGGGTGAAGGAATACAGTGCAGTATATGTGTGCAAATTTAAATAGGAGAGAAGGGATGGTCTCAGTAAGTAGGCAATATTTGGGCAACAACCTGAAGGAGGTGAGGAAATAAACCATGCATATGTCTGAAAGAAGAATGTTCCATATAGAGAAACAGCATGTGCAAAGCTGAGTGTGTACTTTGTGAGATGGAGAAATACCAAGGAGGCCTAACATAGCACAATTCCACTGGTCTATGAGACCAGAAAGCCCTGGTATTTTCCCACACTGTGTTATCCTGGGTTCCCTGGAAAACAGAGCCTGAAGAAAGGTTTAAATGCTAAAGCTTTCGTGGGAGGTATAATCCATGGCAGCTAAAGTGAGGAGAAAAGAGGGAGATTCAAATACAAGGTGAGGGACTTCCCTGGTGGTCCAGTGGCTAAGACTCCACACTCCCAAAGCAGGGGGCCTGGGTTCAGTCCCTGGTCTGGGAACTAGATCCTACATGCCGCAAAGAAGAGTTCACACGCCACAACTAAAGATCCCATGTGCCACAATGAAGACTCCGAGCAGCCAATTAAATAAATAAATATTCAAATGTAAGATGATGTCCTGTGATACTGGTCACTGCTTCCCAACAAACTTTCCATCAAACACTATGAGAGAAACCACTGGTTCTCTCAGGTGTGTCCACCTGGTACCAAGATGAAAAGAAAGAACTGTGCCCCATTACAGCCCATCAGAGAGGGAACACATAGGGAACTTAGCTGCTGACTCTCTGCTGTCTCCTGTCTACACTGATCAGAGTTTGTCCCATCGACATTAACTTCCTTGCACTTCTACAAAGAAAATCATAAGACCTGTGCACTTTATTCTGTGTAAAAATAAATTTCTCTTGAATACTAACAAACGACAAATAGTCTGTTGCTTCAGCCTAGGTCCCAAAGAGAAGATGATGTGTGGCAGGACTAGAGAAATAAACCTTTGTTGATATACGCCACTGAAATTTTAGAGTCAATTTTTGTTGCAGCATAACCTAGCATATCCTGATTGACACAAGGATTCACTGCCCCATTAGCACATTAATGACATGAGTTTCTCAGTAAAGACACCTACTTAATGTTATTTAATCCAGTATTCTCAAATTGTTTTAATTAGTGAATATTCTTTCCACAGAGCACCTTAATATAATGGAAGTAGTTTGACAAAACACCATCTGTATAATCTTCTGCAAGGAGATTGGGCAACACACCCTACTGTGCAATAATTAAAATATTCCCAGATCTTAGCAGATTGGGTATGAATGATGTCACATTTTTATGCCCAAACTGGACTTCCCGGGTGACATAGTGGAAAACAATCCATCTGCCAATACAGGTACACTGGTTCAATCCCTCTCTGTCTGTATGCCCTGGAGCAACTAAGTCAGTGAACCACAACTACTCAGCCCAAGTGCCCTAGAACCAGTGCTCCGCAAGAGAAGCCACTGCAATGAGAAGCCCCAGTTCTCCCCAACTACACAAAGCCCCTGAGCAGCAATAAAAATCCAGCACAACCAAATATTAACTAAATAAAATTTAAAAAACACACATTTATGCCCAAATTAAGGATTCCTAGCCCCAAACTACTGTTCTGCTGCATCCCACAGACCAGCAAGGCCTCACTTGCCCAGTTTCACGACCAAAGAAAGGGCCCTAAGTCAGCGACAGAGACGAAGACATCATGGTTTACTTAATGGAGGACCCTGCCTGTCTCCAGCAAGGTCCTGGAACAACATCCCATTGTGTGCAATGCAGGAGCAAGCAGGCAGGATGGACACGTTGGCAGGTTTCACTGCTGGTGGCTGGGGGAAGCCAGGATTACCAATTGTATGGGAATTGACCTCAGGTGATCCCTGCCAGGCAGATGCCCTGGAGAAGGAAATGGCTATGCTCGGCTGGAGAATGCCTGGCAGGCTACAGCCAAAGACTGGGACATGGCTGAACATGCATGCGTGCAGTAACGCAGGCACCCATGCACACAGGCGCCCATGCACGCACGCACTCAGGCACACGCTTACGCACGCAGGCGGCCAAGCACGCAGCCATGCACCCACACACGCAAGCACATACGTACCCACGCACCCACGCACGCGCTCAGGCACTCGCACATGGTCGCGGACGACCTTGCAAGAACGCATGCACACAACACACGCGCACACAAGCGCCCACGCATGCGCACATAAGAACCCATACTCGTGGCACCCAAGTCTACCGTTGCGCGGCAACGGCTGATCGCGGAAAGCAGTTGAGGGGCCGACTCCTCATCAGCCGTTTGCTAAGCTATAGTTAGCTGGGCCGTGGGACAAGGAGGTGGGAAGGTTTGTCCTGTGAGTAGGGTGTAGGTGGAGTAGGCACTAGTCAGACTGGGGAGAGACAGAGAGCAAGAACACAGCCATTTTGAGTGGCTTGCTCTTCCAACTGCCACTAGAAATTCCTCGGTGCCCCTGGGACTTCACAGGGCAAGTATCTTACAGGTAGTTAGGAAAACGCTTGCCCATGTTCTTCTGAGCTGTGTTTGTTTTCACGTACCTATTGGTACTTCGTGGTTGCAAGGTAGGCACCTATTTCTATTTCTCTTCTATGCTTTGCCATTCTCCAGCGCTCACTTTAAGGTCCTATAGCCCCAGTGCTATGTGATGGTCTCAGGAAGAGTAGGTCTGGGGAACATAACCCTCCTTGCCCTTTTTTACTTTATCTTGAGAAATTTTCTTTTCATGTTGTATCTCCTCTGCGAAATAATCACCTGACCCCTTCTTGGGCCCAACATGTCAGAACCTCTGATGAACAGAGCACCTTCAGCCATTAGGCACTGACCCCTCCCTCTAGGGGGCCCCAGAACTCTCATCAGATGAGGCACAGGGCAGACACCAGGTTAAGAATTTGTCTTCTGTCACCCCTCTATCCAGAGATCTTTCCTCTTTTGCCTCTCAGATGAAAGGGACCCTAAATCAACTCAGGTAAGGCCAGGACAGGCTTCCCTTGTGGCTCAGTAGTAAAGAACCTGCCTGCCAATGCAGGAGATGTGAGAGACACAGGTTCAATCCCTGGCTTGGAAAGATCTCCTGGAGAAGGAAATGGTAACCCACTCCAGTATTCTTGCCTGGGAAATTCCATAGGCAGAGGAGCATGGCCGGCTACAGTCCATGGGGTCTCAGAGTCGGACACTTCTGCTCTTCCCTTCCTCCCTCATCACTTCTCACCAGAAGTCTGTCTTTCCCACAAGGGCTTAGTGGGACTAAGGGTAAATCCAGCATGGCTTCTGTGGTGGGAGGGGTGATGAGGAGAGGAAGGGGGGAATAAATCTGATCCTGAAAATAGATTGAAATTTAAAATGCAACTGGAAATAAGACCTGGAGCAAATTCACTAAATGATTGATGAGTAAACTTAGTAATTAAGTCAACCTAGTTTCTTTGCATACGACTTTCCCCCTGAGAATAATCAGCAGAATTCTAAGAAAAGTATTTGCCAAAGTTATATTTATTTATCCATAATTCTGTGCAGTGCACAGAGAAAGAAAAAGAAAACCTGGTAAGATGGCCAGGTTCAAGTCTTGACAGATAATAGAGGTGAATTTTGTGGCTGTTTTAATTATAATTTTTGAGCTAGAAATCAATAGTTCTTCCCTGTAGAACTTACCAGAAAGAACTTGGCTGACAGCATGTATAGTGATGAAAGGTTTTTGTAGGCATACTTTTTAGGCAAAAAGAAAGTAGCACTTTCACTGGTAAAGCATTGCCTTTGTGACAGTTAATGAAGTCTTTCTCTCCAAGGCAGAAGTGGGATAAACAGGCCATGGTGGATTGGGCTCTACCCCTCAAATATAAAGGGGTGGCTGATGAGTTGCTTACACAGGTGAGCAGGAGTAGTGAGAATTCCTACTGTGAGCTGGTCCACCTGCTTCCAGTGAGGACTCTCTCCTCAGAGGGGATTGCCCTTAGGCAGAATGTCATGTGGAGTCAGTGACTTCTTAGCGGAGACCTCAGTTTCCTCATTCTTAAAGATTTCTACAAAAGAAAGCTATTTCCACACCCTCGTGAGTGCTCCAGGAGATGCAAACAGAGTGAGCCAGGGACCCTTTGTTTTGATACCTCCTACCAACCATAGCTTCATACAGCTCTCATTAGTTACCCTGCCTTTGAACTCCTGTCTGGAGGCAGGCACACTGAACCCGTTCCAGATACCTGACCCAGTTGATCATTCCCTCTTATTGTTAGTAAATCATCAGGTTGGCATTTGTGATAAAAAGCAGGAAAGTGGGGGAAGAACTAGAGATAGTAGAAACTTACTCTTTGATTGCCTGGAATGACTGCTTTCCTTAAATATGCATTGTTTATTTGAAAATATTCAATGAAATCTCCTAGGTAATATTTGATCACAGGTAAAGCGTCTGCCTGCAATGCGGGAGACCTGGGTTCAATTCCTGGGTTGGGAAGATCCCCTGGAGAAGGAAATGGCAATCCACTCCAGCACTCTTGCCTGGAAAATACCATGGACTGAGGAGCTTGATGCAGGCTACTATCCATGGGGTCGCAAAGAGTCGGGCACAACTGAGTGACTTCACTTTGACTTTCACTTTCAGTACCCTTGCAAATTTTTTATTGATAAATAGTGTACATATAGAAAAGTGCATGTAACCTAAATGTAAAGCTCACTGAACTTTCAGAACTTTAAACATGCTGTGGCCAATACCCAGATCAATAAAGAGGACTTGGGATTTCCCTGGCAGTCCAGTGGTTAGGACTCTATGTTTCTACTGCAGGGGGCATGGTTTCAATCCCTGGTCTGGGAACTAGATCCCACAAGCCACATAGCGCAAATAAGTAAATAAATCTTTACCCACAACCCCAGAAGCCCCCTCCCCCAAATACTCATTCCAGACACAGCTTCTCCCCCTTGGAGTAACCAATAGCCTGACCCCTAATAGCAGAGATTCCTTTTGCCTGCCTCTGTACTCTATATAGTAGAAATTTATAGCCTGTGCTCTTTTTTCCTGACTTCTCTCAGTCCACATTCTGTTTGTGAGAGCCTTCCTTATTACTCTGCGTAGTGATACATTGTTTCTTCTCATTGCTGCACAGTGGTATAAATATACTAGAATGTGTTTATCTGCTTTCCTGTTGATGGACCTTTGGGTAGTTTCCAGTTCAGTGCTGTTACAAACACCCAAATTCATGTCCTTTCATCAACACTGCTTTGGGATATGTACCCAGGAATCACTGGGTCATAGGGTAAGCAGGTGTTCAGCTTTAGTAGGTATCAACTGTTAGCAAACAATTTCTTTGTGGTTGTACCAGTTTGCACTTCCACTAGCAGTGATGAGACTACTGGTTGCTCTACAGCCTCTCCTAAAATGTACTCAGATCAGTCCCCTACCTACTAAGGGATGTGGTATCCCTGCTGCTGCTGCTGCTGCTAAGTCGATTCAGTCGTGTCCAACTCTGTGCAACCCCAGAGACGGAAGCCCACTAGGCTCCCCCGTCCCTGGGATTCTCCAGGCAAGAACACTGGTGTGGGTTGCCATTTCTTTCTCCAATGCATGAAAGTGAAAAGTGAAAGTAAAGTCGCTCAGTCGAACTCTTAGCAACCCCATGGACTGTAGCCCACCAGGCTCCTCTGTCCATGGGATTCTCCAGGCAAGAATACTGGAGTGGGTTGCCATGCCCTCCTCCAGGGGATCTTCCCCACCCAGGGATGGAACCCACATCTCCTGCATTAGCAGGTGGATTCTTTACCACTGAGCCACCAGGGAAGCCCATCTTCTATTACAGCTTACACTGTGTTTAGCCACTCAGTTGTGTCCAGCTCTTTGCGACCCCGTGGACTGTAGCCCTCCACGCACTTCTGTCCATGGAATTCTTCAGGCAAGAATACTGTGGTGGGTTGCCACAATCTCCTCCAGGGGATCTTCTCAGCCCAGGGATTGAACCCAGGTCTCTCTGGCATCACAGGAAGATTCTTTACCATCTGAGCCACCAGTGTAGCTTGCTGCTGATAAGTCACTTCAGTCATGTCCAACTCTGTGAGAACCCATAGACAGCAGCCCACCAGGCTCCACCATCCCTGGGATTCTCCAGGCAAGAACACTGGAGTGGCTTGCCATTTCCTTCTCCAATGCATGAAAGTGAAAAGTGAAAGTGAAGTCGCTCAGTCATGTCTGACCCTTCTTGACCCCATGGACTGCAGCCAACCAGGCTCCTCTGTCCATGGGATTTTCCAGGCAAGAGTACTGGATTGAGTTGCCATTGCCTTCTCCACCAGTGTAGCTTAGTGGGTCACAACTCTGGCTGCCTATTAGACTCACCTGGGGGGACTTCCCTGGTGGTCCAATGGTTGGGACTCTAAGCTTCCACTGTAGATGGGGGTGGGGGAGTGACCAGTGTTTGTCCCCTGATCTGGGAACTAGTATCCCACACATGACTCAGTGTGGTCAAAGAAAATAAAATTACCTGGAGAACTTTAAAAAATTCACATTTCCCCCACCAAAAAAAAAATTGCTCAGTTTCTCACCCAGAAATGTTGATTTTGTTTGTTTGTCAGCAGGGCCCAAAATTTTTTTCTTTCTCAAGGTCTCCAAGTGGTTCTAATGGGCAGCCAGAGACGGGAAATATTTCCTTCTCAGTGTCACTGCAACAATCCTGGCGGTGCTTTCTGAATGGTTGTCTCTTGCAGTGGGGTCACAGGGAGGATCCTGAGTAGTTTCTGTGGAGTCTGTCTGGTTTAGTCAAGAAAAGTTCAAAACACTGGCTCAACTGGTTTTTATCTGGTACATTTTCTCTCCTACCTATAACCTCAGAATATTCCAATCTATTTTAAGCCCTCTTGTGGTTTCTAAAGCACAATACTTTCCGAACTGAAGACTTACCATTTCAAATCTCATGGGCTATGATTCAATCCAGAGCAGAGCTAAACAGAACTTAAGTATCCCAATTAGGAATTGGATTGAAAAAAGACTCGGGAAAGTGCCCTTCATAAAAGAGTGAAATTGTGCTTTATGTGGTGGTGTTGCTATCACCTGTGGTTTCAACTGCAGGAAAAATAGGAAAAAGCCATGGAACAATCATTGTATTGGGTCGGCCAAAAAGTTCATTCTGGTTTTTCCATGAAATGTCACCCAAAATGAAACCCAAATGAACTTTTTGGCCAATGCAATATTTGAACATGGGTACATGTGAATTTGAGTTTCTGGCTCAGCCACTTGTTAGCTATGAGTCCTTGCCTTCTCTGAGCAGATGTTTCATGAAAGATGGAAGCATTAGCAGATCTCAGAAGGAAATTTTGTTGATTTAAAGGAGCTAATGTTAGTGGTGCTTGGCAAAGAGTGAGTCCCAAGTAAATGGCTGTTACCCTCATGTGTTATTCCTCTAAAGCTATCATGCTTCTGCATAGCAAACACCCCACCCCTAAATCTTAGTGGTTGTCTAAGATACCACTGATGTTCTTGCTCATGTGTCTGTGGGTCAGTTATGGCAGCTCTGCTTAAGGCTGTGAATCAGACTGAGGTCTGTTCATATGTGTCTCATTTTGCAGTCAGCAGCTTCCTGGGGTATGCACTTCTCATGGCAGATGACAGAAATACAAGAAGAACTTGGCAGAAATTTGCAATGCCCTTTAATATCTCAGTGCAGAACTCATTAATGATCACTTGTGCCCATTTTCCCTTAGCCTGAGCAAGTCATATGGCGAATTTCAAGGGCAATGGGATGGAGAAGTGTAATCTACCTAGTGAAACTATGGCACAATACAGAGAATAGAAGGAAAAATTATGAACAAATAATACATTCTTCCACACTTCCCTTCTGCAGAGTGTCAACATAGGAGAAACGAAGGGTGGGTAAGGAGGGAAGAAATAAGTAGTTGGATCCCTTAGGAACTCTACCTTGTGCCTCATTTGTAAGCGCTTGTCTGACCTCCTTTGTAGAACAGGTCCAGCATTCCTTGCAGGAACAGAAAAGCAATTCTGTGGGCGTGGCAGCCTTCTGGATCCTCCCCCACTCCAGGTATTTGTGATGAGGGACACATTTCTCAGTGACAGTCTAGAATTCACCAGAAGCCTTCTTAAATTCTGCTTGCAAGAACACCTCTAATTTTATTTAGGAAGACAAACAGAAGCAAGAGCTGGTGAAAATCAGCAAAAACAGACTATACTACATGCCAGTTGTCAAAATAACAAGATCTTTGTCTAAATTCAACCCCTTCTCTTTACCCTTTCAACAACTTTTTAATGTATGGGCGCTGTCTCTTATGATTTGCTCCAAATGACATCATCTCTTGTCCAGTATATAATAAAGTGTCCCGACTCTTTGCGACCCCGTGGACTGAAGCCCACCAGACTCCTCTGTCCATGGGATTCTCCAGTCAGGAGTAATGGAGTGGGTTGCCATTTCCTTCTCCAGGGGATCTTCCTGACCCAGGGGCCAAACCTGGATCTCCAGCACTGCAGGCAGACCCTTTAACCTCTGAGTCACCAGGGAAGCGCAATATTTCTTTGAGCCCCTTTTTTGGGTGGGGGGCGGGGGAGGCAAGAATACTGGAGTGGGTTGCCATTCCCTTCTCCAGGAGATCTTCCCGACCCAGGGATTGAACCTGGGTCTCCCGCATTGTAGGCAGATGCTTTACCGTCTGAACCACCAGGGAAGCCTTGAGTGTGCCATAGCTGAACATAAAATAGCCACATCTGTTCAGCTGCCTGGTGATTTTACTTGTAGTATCCAGCAAATTGAGCTATTACAGTGCTCCTGCAGTAAAAGCTCTCATTGTAACCTGATTCTGTTTTATTTTATTGAGAATAAGTTTTGTGTTTGGTTCACAGCTATTCATAACTAAACTTTGAGTTTCTCCACCAGTCTTGATGCCTGTTTCTAAAACAAATACTGTGCCTTAAAATTGGCCTACACAGATATTTTCCTTAATTGAAGAGTGAAAGATTTTTACCCCAATTTATTCATTTTTGTTTCTATATTTTTTAATGTATCTGACATGTGTGATGTTATGAGTATATACACCATAACTCTCCCCACAATCCTCAGGCATGTCACATCTTCAGACTTCTACCAATGTGCTTGGCATATTTCCAGGCCAAGGTGAAATCTGAATTTGCATATTCAAGACTTCCCAGAAACTCTCAGCTACTCTGATGTCCTGACTTCTTTACCCCCACCTCTGTATCGCTCTGGGTATCATTTGGTCCATGAAGTTATCTGCATTTGATTAACTGAGTGGAAGCAGAGATAGGCCTCTGAAGGAGGATCTCAAATACATGAAGTTCATCTCTATTCTTTGTATTTCAGATGCATGATATTTGTAAGTCACTTATTTCTAGTTGCACATCTGATAGAAGCTTTGCTTCCTCCATATACACAAACACGTTGTCACATATTATATCGTGATGATAGAAATAATTGCAAAGGTAAAGTAAATGATGGCCGTGGTTACATTGTAAACAACTTAGAACAGGTCTTTGTTATGAGACAATATGTAAGGAAAGGGTTTATTGAAGTATGAGAGAGAGTTGTATCGAAATCAGGGCTACCATTCCTAGTAAGAAGACCAGGTATGTATGCCCAAAGGCATAAGTGGTTTCAACGTATTCATACTGAGGATAATTTTGGGGCATAGGAATGAAAAAGCAGGATAGATGGTGAATCATACAAGTATCTTTGTAGAAAATGTCTCAGATCATCCTTTCGTTTGGTAAAATTAAATAATAGAAATCATTACACACATAAAGATGGAATTTGTCATGTGATATGAATGAGTAAAGTACTTAAAATTATCACAAAATTTCTTTTCACCAGGCCATCAAGCTCTTTCCCTTGTTTTTTCACATTTTCTTTTGTGTCCTTCAGTAACTGGGTTTTGGACTGTACTTGATTTATATCCTGTTAGTATCATGTACAGAGAAGGCAATGGCACCCCACTCCAGTACTCTTGCCTGGAGAATCCCAGGGACGGAGGAGCCTGGTAGGCTGCAGTCCATGGGGTCATGAAGGGTCAGACACGACTGAGCAACTTCACTTTCACTTTTCACTTGCCTGCATTGGAGAAGGAAATGGCAATCCACTCCAGTGTTTTAGCCTGGAGAATCCCAGGGATGGCAAAGCCTGGTGGGCTGCCATCTATGGGGTTGCACAGAGTCGGACACGACTGAAGTGACTTAGCAGCAGTAGCATTCATTTTTGTAAAGGCCACTGCTTGAAGGACTCTGGACTTGTGTGTGCAATTGTGACTGCAATAAATAGGGCACAATTCCTAGCATATATGATAGACTCCAGATCAATATTTGTTGAATGAATGGAAAAAAATAGTGGCTTTAGACTGAATTACGGTGGCAAATTTGCACATGCACACACACACACACTCTTTTTTTTTTTTTTACCATTATGGGGATGAACTGGAATACTTTAAGATGTAAAGCTTACTTCTGGAGAAGGGAATGGCAACCCACTCCAATATTCTTGCCTGGAAAAAGGAACGAGGAGCCTGGAGGGCTATAGTCCATGGGGTTGCAAAGAGTCGGACACAACTGAGTGACTGAGCACCTCACTAAACTGGGGGGAGGGGTGCAGAAAAAAGATAAAAACCTTAGTTCTAAATAGGGATGCCTCTAATGATATTTGATTATTACGAACCCCACCCCCACCCCCATCCCCCATAGGGTTCTCTGAATCTGAACTGGAGCACCTTTCCCTGTCCTTGTAGTGAGCTGCAGACACTTGATCTCTCCAGTGGAGATTGCCAAACCTTTGCGGGCAGAAACCTGGTCTTATATCATCTTTGAAGTTCTCACTGCACCTAATTGAGGGCATACCCATAGAGAAGGTACTATTAGTATCCCCATTTTCAGATGAGGAAACTGAGGTTAAGCAACTGAAGTCATCTTAAGTTAAAGTCAGATAGTTAGTGGTGAAGACAGTGCTAGTATCTGATCCCTGGCAGTGTGATGCCTGAGGCTCCTCTGTCTAGGGTAATGTATCAGAAGGGTAGCTGCTACCCTTTTTTTCCCCCAAGAAAAGTAAGGTAAATAGTCAACTATGAAATTACAACTCAAAGAATAAGAGTAACGAAACAACTAAATGTTTTAGACCTGCCAAGACATTGGAGTAATTTAGAAATTATTAAACTGTATTATTTCTGTTCTGGGTATTTACTCAACAAGATCCTGGCAAATAAATCCAATTCAAGAGACAGATTCAGGGGAATCATTTGCTTTTCCCTCTCTGTAGACACTAGATCGTCCAAGTGACAAGGAACACCTAAAAGGGAACCTGTTGTATGAAATTAGTAGTATGGATCAAACAGAGTGTGGCCAGTCCTCTGGAACTGCCTGAAACTCTCCAGTGAGAAGCAAAGGGAATTTTTCTCTAGTATGGTGATCCTCTCACAGCTGATGCCCCATCCTCTCTCTTCCTTTCGGCCAGTTTGCTTCTTGAAGCTAGGCAGAACATCCTTAAAGAAATGGGCGTCCTCTGCCTCTCTACTTTCAATTATCAGTAGTTTGGGAAGCTTTGTGGGGTCTGTAGGATATGGGCCAATTAGGAGAGAAAGAGAGGGATGGGGGCAGTGGTGAGGGAAGAGACAGTGAGACATGGAGAGACACGAAATGACACTGAAAGTCCTTGAGAATGTACTGACTTTAGAAAGCGTTTTAAAAATCAATCACTAATTCAATATGATGAATTACCTTAAAGTAGCTTGTAGAGTGTTTCCTGAGAAGAATTGGAGGTCACTTCCAACGAAATAAATAAACCACAGCTAAAGTGCTGATGTTTTAAAGAGAAAAGGCAATTGCTAAAAATGCCCATCCAATTTCCATGACTTACTACACTCAGAAACAAGGACTACGTTTATTGATCTGAAGTGGTTCAAACAGTATTTTCTTTGTTCAAACCAATTTAGCTGGAGGAAAAGTCAAGAGTTTGCCTTGTGTGGGGGCGGTGGGGGGGGGGGGGGACTGTGGAGAGAAAGAGATTCTTTACATAAAAACCTGTTGTTTTTCTATCCTAGGGCCACTCACCGAAGAAGAATAACTGGGTTTCTATTAAAGCAAAGCAATTTTTGCCCCTGATCACTATTGGTTTAGCTCTAGGCCCTTGAGACTCAAAGCAGGTTTGGAATTAGCAATATCAATCAGTACAATCTGGGCATACATTAGAAAGGTAGACTCTCTGGCCCCACCCCAGTCCTAACTGAATCATAATCTAGTTAATCATAATCATAATCATGAAACGATTCATATGCACATTAATGTTTGAGAAGTACTAGTCTAGACAAACATGGTTATTTAAACATTTGATAGACAAAAGAAATGGTTAAATAAAGGAAGAAATACTATCTGATAAAAGCACTTTTGTCCAAAGATTTGTTGGTGTGTTGATAAACTTGCTCGTATCCACTTAAGCCAGGTTTGAAGTAAAAACTTAATAGGCCCATTCTGAAATGACTTTTACCAGCTCCAGTGTCCTCATGGTTGACTGAGGTCCCACAAATGGTTGCTGACTTTGTTTGTGTCCCCAGGTGAGCAGAAATGAGTGAACAAGCAGAAAAGAGCAGTTCCGTGCGAGAGAGACCTGCACGTCAAAGTTCTCCTGAGAAACCAAGTGAGAAGGAACTGAAGCAAAAGAAACGGTTGGATCGGCAGTTAAAACGGTTGTCATTTCAAAATCCCGGGCCTCAGGTAGCCAACTTTAATCCTGAAATAAGGCAGCAGATAAAGAAAGGGCAAATGGCAAAGAAGAATGAGTTTGTTTCTGTAAAACGCGAAGGCAACAAGTATGACAAAAAGGGCAGGCTCACCTTCAATGAGGCTGACCTGTGTGACTGCCTTGATGAAGACTGCCTGGGTTGCTTCTACCCGTGCCCCAAGTGTAACTCCACCAAGTGCGGGCCCATTTGCCGCTGCAACCGCTGCTGGGCCTATGACACCATAGTCAATGAGAATGGGGAGGTCATCAGCAAGATGCCATTCGACCTCTCCGAATAGGACCAGCCCTCTAGGCTGATCAATTTTCTCTGCTTTGCAGTTAAACCAGCCTCTTTCTCCTGGATGAATTTTAGGACTGGGGGAAGAAAGTTTTAAAAATATAGTTTAGACTAGTGTTCTCTGAAGCCATAGAACCCTGTGTAATGCACTGTCCTTTAACTTTCCTGCTGTGATGACTCAGATCCCTCCCCTGGTATCCAGCAACTCCATTGCTACTCTGCTCTCAGATTAAAAATCCCTTTCCTCTTTGCTGGTACCTTAGGAGATGGAGTTTTAGGATTTTTAGAATTCTGTAGCTGAGAGCTTGTCTTGACATAGAACATATGTTTATAATAGCTAGTTACCGTTAGGATCTCACACTTGATCAATTCTAAATCAGAATTGCTATTTGGATTGACTTGGCACTACATACTCATAGTCTCATTTTTTAGTGTTACTGTTTTAACAATACTAAAATGAAATTTGGTTTAAAAAAAAAAAAAAACAAAACAAACCTTTAATAGGCCACATGGCCCAACATATGAGCACAAAAGCAGAGATTCAATTTAAGTGATATCCAAAATGCCAACTGGAAGCAGACTTCAAAGGACAAATTTTAATCTAATTGTTACATAGAAATGATTTAAAAGCTTTTTTTTTTTTTTTTTTTGGTGGCTAAGATTACCAGCCACACAGAACTGGCCAAGGTGGTACAAAATTCCTAAGGCCTAAGTTGCATTTGGTCTTGGAGGTACAGGATTTAAGGCAATTCAGCTAGAGTTTCGCTGACCTCAGTGAAGATACCATCTCAGAAGACTGATGTGGAACATCTGGGCCAGGTTTGGCAGCTATTGTGCAAAACTGTTTTTAGGGAAAATCTCTATGAAAATGTTCACACCCACAGCGTCATCGGGAAAGTTTCTCTTCAGTCATCTTTGATACCGAGTTTTATTCAAATGATCTGTAAGGAGAAAATTGCTTTTTCCACTTTTCCATGTTTACTTCTCATGAACATTTAATTGCTTCTTTTGAAGCTTTGGATTCAGCACAAAGAGACTTTCCATTGAGCACATTTGTGCAGGCACTGGCTGAGGCTGCAGACTATGGGCTATAAATAGACGGAAGGCCCCTATCTCCATCCCACCAAATGGCTATGTATGTTTACCCACTAGAAAAAATTCACCTGAGACCACTTTTGCCTCTGACTAACTCACCCAATATCTCTGTGTGGCAAATTCATGAATAAAAAGCATTTAATTTTCTTTACTTTGATTTTTGTGTGTGTCAGAAAGTGTGTGTGTTTTGGACCCAAGAGAAAAAAAAAAACTTTTCCACCCTTCCCTGAACCAAATACATGTTTTGTTGTTTGGCAAACACCAATCACTTTCCATCAGAAATTCCTGATAATAGTGATATTAGGTTGGCGCAAAAGTTTTGCCTCATCTGCCATATTCACCTGACTTCTTGGCAACTGCCCACCACTTCATCAAGCATCTTGACAACGTTTTGTGGGGGAAGGGCTTCCACAACCAGCAGGAGGCAGAAAATGCTTTCCAAGAATTTAATCAAATCCTGAAGCACAGATTTTTTAAAAATTATTCATTGATTTTTAAAATTTATTTTTTAATTGAAGAATAATTGCTTTACAGAATTTGTTGTTTTCTGTCAAACCTCAACATGAATCAGCCATAAGTATACATATGTCCCCTCCCTCTTGACCCTCCCTCTCATCTCCTTCCCAATCCCACCCCTCTAGGTTGGTACAGAGACCCTGTTTGAGATCCCTGAGATATACAGCAAACTCCCTTTGCCTATCTGTTTTACATATGGTAATGTAAGTTTCCATGTTACTCTCACCATATATCTCACCATCTCCTGCCTTCTCCCCATGTCCATGAGTCTGTTTCTCCATTGCTGCCCTGCAAAGAAATTCTGTGGTACCATCTTTCTAGATTCCGTATATATGCGTTAATATATGGTATTTATGTTTCTCTTTCTGACTGACTTCACTCTGTATAATAGGCTCTAGGTTCATCCACCTCATTGGAACTGACTCAGATGTGTTCCTTTTTATGGCTGAGTAATATTCCGTTGTGTATATGTACCACAACTTCTTTATCCATTCATCTGTCGATGGACATCTAGGTTGCTTCCATGTCCTAGCTGTTGTAAATAGTGCTGCAGTGAACGTTGAGGTACATGTGTCTTTTTCAATTTTGGTTTCCTCAGGGTATATACCTAGCAGTGGGATTACTGGGTTATATGGTGGTTTTATTGCTAGTTTTTTAAGGAATCTCCATACTGGCTTCCATAGTGACTGTATCAACTTACATTCCCACCAACAGTGCAAGTGTATATCCACACCCTCTCCTGTGTGTAGACATTTTGATGATGGCCATTCTGACCGGTGTGAGGTGATACTTCATTGTAGTTTGGATTTGCATTTCTCTCATAATGAGTAATATTGAGCATCTATTCATGTCTTTCTTAGCCATCTGTGTGTCTCCTTTGAAGAAATGTCTGTTTAGATCCTTTTCCCACTTTTTAATTGGGTTGTTTTCAGGTATTGAGTTGTATGAGCTGCTTGTATATTTTGGAAATTAATCCTTTGTCAGTTGTTTTATTTGCTATTATTTTCTCCTGAGGGTTGTCTTTTCACCTTTCTTATAGTTTCATTTGCTGTGCAAAAGCTTTTAAGTTTAATCAGGTCCCACTTGTTTACATTTGTTTTTATTTCCATTCCTCTAGGAGGTGGGTCATAGAGGATCTTGCTTTGATTTATGATATCGACTGTTCGGCCTGTGTTTTCCTCTAAGAGTTTTATAGTTCCTGGTCTTACATTCAGATCTTTAATACATTTTGAGTTTCTCTTTGTGTGTGGTGTTAAGAAGTTTTCTAATTTCATTCTTTTACGTGTAGCTATCCAGTTTTCCTATCACCACTTACTGAAGAGGTTGGCTTTGCCCCATTGTATATTCTTACCTCCTGTCTTGTTCCATTGGTCTATATTTCTGTTTTTGTGAAGCACAGATTTTTATGCTACAGGAATAAACAAACTTATTTCTCATTGGCAAAAATCCATTGATTGTAATGGTTTCTATTTTGATTCATAAAGATGTGTTTGAATCTAGTTATAATGATTTAAAATTTGTGGTCTGAAACCACAATTACATTTGCAGCAACCTCATACTTTGCTTGTTTTTACAGGTCATCTTAGACCAAGAGTTTAAATAAAATGGGCTATCAGAATTAGTAGTTTTTCTTTTTAATGCTCAAACTGGTCTATCTAGCTTTGCTGAATTGGTAAAGATGGGCTTGAGAAATACAAACTGAACTTGCATTCTAGTCAAAGAACAATCCTGTGCTTCAAAGATAGGAACCCATGGACTTCTGTGGCAGTCCAGTGGTTAAGACTCTGTGCTTCCAGCACAGGGGATGTGGGTTCAATCCTTGGTCTGGGAACTAAGGTTCTGCATTCTGTGCAGCCAAAAAAAATTTTTTTTTAATTTAAAAAAAGATGGGAACCAAAACTTGCTTAAAGCAATTCATCTGAACCTACCTGGAATCTTTGCAGTGCAAAAGTAGTTATCACTGTCCATTTACCTGCTGAAGTGCCCTTTGCATTTGAAAAGCAAAGAGGTAATAGTGTTACCATGTTCACAAAACTACGAGAGAAAGGTTGATAAACAATTTATAACCACTTTCACAGCAAAGAATACATTTGTCTGAGCATTTGGAGGCTGCTATTTGCAGTCAGTTAACAATTCCCAAGGTGTGGTAGGTAACCGTCTAGGATGGTCCCCAGTGATCCTCTGATATTTTGTAATGCTTTTCCCTGAAGTGGTGGCTGAACTTAGTGACTTGGTTCTAATGAATAGAATAAGGCCCAAGTGATGGTGACTGGAGACTTGGTCATAAAGGGCAATGTGGCCTTTCTTTTGCATCATCATGATCATTTGCTCTAGAGCAGGCCAGCTGCCCTGTGTGAGCAGCCCTATGAGGAAGCCAACATGAGAAAGAATTGGCAACTCTGGCCAACAACCTCGTATTTTTGGAAGGGGGTCTCCTTGCCTCATCAAGCTTTGAATGACTGTAGTCCTAGCTGACACCTCGATTGCAACGTTGTGAGAGACCTTGAGCCAGAACCACCCAGCCACGCTGCTTCCTGACTTTTTCACTCACAGAAACTGTGAGATAAATGATCATTGTTTTAAGATGCTGATGTCTGGAGTGATTTGCTATGCAGCAATGGATAGCTAACACAGAGGGGTATTGTGCTTCTTCTAGATTTATGCCTTTATTTATTCAGTAGGTATTTATTGAGAAACTACCACATGCCAGGCATTGGGTTTATGGGATTCTCCAGACAAGAGTCTTGGAGTGGGTTGACATTCCCTTCACAAACGCAATATGTATGCAGAGGTTAATCATCTACTGAACATCAGAAACATATTTAAGGGACTCCTGGTTTCTGGGCACTATATACATAGCATACAGAAAAAAATTTTACCCTTGGAAAACTGTGGTGGTTATCTTTGGAAATACCATCTACCATCTAGGGTTACTACTGTATATTTGCTATTTATATATTAATGGCCCAACAAATATTTATAGACTAAATACTTGTCTGTGAATTGTGCTCACCTGTTGAAACTAGAGATGACACTATAAACCTCTGTCCCTACTATGTCCCCTCAAAATTTGTGTATTGAAACCTAACTCCCAAGGTGATGGTAGTAGAAGGTGGGACCTTTGAGAGGTGATTAGGTCATTAGGGTAAAACCCTAATGAATGAGTCTCTTAGAGAAGAGACCCATGAGAGCTCCCTTACTTCTGTGAGGACTGTTAGGCCAGTATAATCTTTCTAGCATGATATATATATATATATATATATATATATATATATATATATATACACACACACACACATATATATATATATACATATCAAATACAAGTCATTTTGGCAATGAAAAATTATCTCTAACATCTTTATCAACATCCTCTGGGTATAGATTTAGATAATGACATTTGTAGTGCTTCAACTTCTCTGGAATGTGGGTTCAAATGCTAAATAACCACCTCTAAGGATTAATCTAAGGATTAATTAATCTGAGGATGAGCTTTAAGGATAAAGTTCATTCATACATGTTTACACATTTATACCACACTGTTTACACCATACATACAATATGTGGGCATGTATTGTCTAAACCCTAACGTTCTGAGTACAAGCTGCCCCAGTGAGCCACCATTGTCTTCCAGTGCTCCAGGGGCAGGCTCTGTCCCTGGATGCTGGGTGGGTAGTTCAGTCCAATTCTGATTGGGAAGCTCCCTTGTTGGCATATGAAAGTGAAAAAAAATGAAAGTCGCACAGTTGTCTCCCGACTCTGCAATTCCATGGACTGCAGCCTGTCCTCGTCTATCCATGAAATTCTCCAGGCAAGAGTATTGGAGTGGGTTGCCATTTCTTTCTCCCAGGGATCTTCCCAAGCCAGGGATCCAACCCAGGTCTCCTGCATTGCAGGCAGATTCTTTACCACCTGAGCCACTACGTTCTCCAGTATCAGCTTTATCAAGGGTGAAGTTAACATTTTTCCCTCTACCTGCCAACTTCCTTCATTTTATCTTTGTAAGTTATTCACATTTCAGGTTGGCCAGAGTTATCTATTGGGTACTTTCAAACACCCCAGCTGCAAACTGGCATGCTCCTGGCCCTTCTGAGAGGTCTTCCAAGAATCCTCTTGACAGACCTTGGAACTCTTGCCTGTTGACCTTCTCCCACTTACACCATGCTTCAAAGCAGGCATTGAATCCACATCTCTGTATCCCCAGCATCTAACACACAACCTGGTACACGGTAGGTGCTCAGTGAATTTTTGTTTAATGATCAGTCATTGATAGCATGACATGCTTTTTGAGGGGCTTTTTAGGAGTGTTGGTCAATAGCTCATTAAAAACCTGCTTGAAATGACTGAGATAAGCAACCTTAGATGACTCGAACAAACACAAACAATTTCCTAGAAACAATGCCTCGTTTTTCTTTTAACATATGTTCCTGTTTTTGTCTTTTCCATTACTCATTGAAAATAGCATCTACCCTTTGCTGTCCACCTGAAACTATCACAACATTGTTAAGTAGCTATACTCCAATACAAAATAAAGTGTAATTTTAAAAAAGTGGAAAAAATAGAACTAAAAAAAAACACAAAGTAGCAACTATAGAATTCCCTGGTGGTCCAGTGGTTAAGATTCAAGAACATGTGTTCATATATAGGTGTATATATATATGTATATATGTATGTGTGTATATATATATGGGCTTCCCTGATGGCCCAGACAGTAGACTCTGCCTTGAAAACATGTTCATTTCATTTAATGCTAGTTTATCCAGAGGCTAATCTAACAAATTAATTGATTACCTATATTTTGAGGTCATCTTATGGCCTACTTCGAGTTCTATTAAATAAAAAAGAAACAACAAAGTCCTACTGTATAGCACAGGGAACTGTATTCAATATTTACCCTGTGTTAAACCATAATGGAAAAGAATATAGAAAAGAATGTCTATATGTATATAACTGAGTCACTTTGTTGTAAAGCAGAGATTGGCCCAATATTGTAAATCAACTGCACTTCAACAAAAAAATTAAATATAAAATTTAAGTAAATAACAGAGGAAAAGCTCCATGGTAAGTACTGAATAAATGTTTGCTGAATTAATTATTATAAAATCTTTTAAAATGATGGCAATAGAGGCATGTTTTTTCAGTATTATCATATGTAAGTAGCTGATCATGCATAGTTTAGTGCAACCTCTAAAACCATTGGCCCACATTTTTGTCCTACCTGTGAATTTAATTTATCTGTGTTATTCGTCATTCTTAGCTAAAGCATAAATTCCTTTTTTAAGATACTAAGTTTGAGATACCAGAAGTTCCAAAATCTGACAACACTTAGTTGTGTGGCCTTGAATAAAGTGTTCTACTTCTCTGCACCTTGATTTCAGTTTCCCCTACTGTCAAATGTAGATACTGGAGTGTGAAGTCAACCGTTTATTCAGTTATACCCAGGACCTAAACTAGGATGAGGCAAGTGAAGTGCTCACCTTGGGAGAAAAATTTGAGGCAGGTTGGGTGGGGTTGCCAAAAAACTTCAATAATCAAGAAAAGTAATATTTCAATGCAGTATTTTAAAGAAATCAAAGTTAAGACAAAAGATGTATTATGACCAAAATATCAGCATTTTAAAGATGGGGTCACCATTGCTGATTTTTCCTTTGGCCTCTGACTGGTGTGGTTTAGCATGGCACTGTAACTTATCCGGATTTTTATTTTTCTTTCCTTCGTTTTTTTTTTTTTTTTTTTGCCGTGGTGCACAGCTCAGGGGATCTTAGTTCCCTGACCAGGGGCCAAACTTGTGCCCCCTGGAAGTGGAAGGGTAGAGTCCTAACCACTGGATCACCAGGGGAGTCCCTGAGTTTTCAATAAACATTTCATTAAACCATCATTCATCGTATTGGCCTCTTAAATTTTGCACTGGGATTGAGTCCCGGTCCTGTTACATACATTTAATGAATGCCTGCCATTTACTGAGCACTGTTGGGGGACATAGCAGCCCTTGGTTTCAAGGAGCTCACAACTTTATTAGGAAAAACAGGAGAGTCAGCAGAGAGTAAGTAGGACAATGGGAGACGGTTTTGGACATCTCCAAATGGGAGAGTTAAGCAATGGAAAGAATGATATCAGATGAGCCCATGTGGACTACAGAACATAGCATTTCATCCCGAGGTGGTATGTATCACAGAGCGGTGATGAATGCAGGCTGGAGATGGAGGCCCTGGGGTCAAGCCCTACCTCTTCCAATTCTAACTGGCTGTGTAATCTTGTGCAGTGTATCCTTTTAACTTCCCTGCACTTCTGTTTCTTTCCTCATTAGTAAAAGTCAGAAGAATAATTACATCAACTTAAGAGGGTTGTGAGGGTGACTTGAGCTCAAATAGTGAGTCCTGAGAATAGAGCCAGAACTTAGGGAAAATTGTTAAATGTTACTTTTAACAAGAAAACACTCATTTTGAGCAAGGAGAAGCTCTACTAGATAAAATTAAACCCAGCTCTTTTCTAGGCAAGCTGCTAAGAGTTGCGGTGATTTTTATCTTTCCCTGACTTGTCACTCTGCGTCCCAAACTACTTTCTCTTAGTTCCAGTTGAGCAGGAAAAGCTGTTTCATCTTTGGCAGTTCTTCCAAATTCAGTAGATTGTGACTGGTCATTTAGAAAGTTAATGAACAATTGATGGCTCATGTACAAATGTACAAAACCTCATCATTTTTTCTCGCAACCTTTGATATAAACAAGTGGACACCATAATGTTCCCCCTTAGAATATACATGGAGTCTCTTATTCACCACGTTTTAGAGGGAGACTGATATGAGCCCTTGGAGGTGGGTAGAAGCAACCTTCCAGTGCCTTACAAAATCTTGTGAATAGGAGCACAGGGCTGAACTGGGAAGAGCACTTTTACTGGACTGAAGGAGTAGAAATTTTGCTTTTTCAGCTCAACAAGATTCCACCACCTTAGTTTGAATCAATTGGATATTTGGAGAGGGTCTAAGAGGGTACCATCTCTGCTCCCCTAATTTATTCCTGTAACTATGTCAGCTCTGATGTAAAAAAAAAAAAAAAAAAAAGTCCCACTATTTAAAAAGTACTCCTCAGTTTTCCAAATTGTCCCAAAATTTAAACATGGACTAAGTGATAAATGGTATTTATGAATTGTTCATTATTTTCTTAACTGTAATAATAGCACTGTGGTCATATGAGGAAAACACTTTCCTTCCTTCTGTCCTTCCTTTTGAGAAGCATATTAAAGTAAAAAGGACAAAATAACTCAGATTTGCTTTACAGAAAACTTGAACCCCCTCAAAAGAAGTGTAGGGGGTACCTGATAAAACAAGAATGGCAAGGCAGTGGTTGGATCTGGATAAGTCCAGAGTAGTTACTTGCAGTCTCTGCTTTTATGCAATTTGGAAATTTTCCCAACAACAAAACACGTTTTGGGAACCTCCCTGGCAGTCCAGTGGTTAAGACTTTGCGCTTCTTTTGCAGAGGTTTCAGGTTTGATCATTGGTTGCGAAACTAAGATCCCACAGGCCATGCAGTGAGTTCAAAAAGAAAAAAACACGATTTTCTATTTTTAGGCACTGTTTCTCAATCTTGCCTTGGCACCCGCACCTGGGCAACAGGCTGGCGTTATCCCTTCCCCACTGTAAAGTGGTTTCTCTACCAGTGTGCAGGTGTGGATTGCAGGTGCAGTTGAAATAGAGACCCTCTCAGCCCTTGGAGCAGTCATAGGACCTAAGGCAGAGGGTGGGGCTCTTGGAGCAGTCAGAATTTCTGCCCTGGTAGCCTGGGGCCATAAGTAGCCTCAACCTTCTACCCTAGGTTGCTGTTCTGATAATCACTGTCTTTGAGCCAAGGGGTGAAAAAACACTGACTCAAGACTGTTCCTGTTAAAAAGTAAATATTCCTTGGGAGGAGTTGACTCAGCAAGCTATTCTCAACTCTTAACACCTCAAGTGCTTCAGCTATCAACTCTCCTGATCCTGACAGCTGAGTGACACCTCCCCTGGATAATGGGTGAGTTTTGGACTATGGCCAAGATTGGGTGGGATAAGACCCTGGAAAAACCAGTGAGCTGGGCTCCGGAATGAAGTTGGCCTGAGAGGAAGTGGGGAGGAAAGATGCTGAGAAGTTAGAGTTGGGTGGTGGTGGTATTGGGAAGAATTGTGGGCAGGGGTGTTCCAGGGAACCCCAGAAGGAAGAAGTCACATACTGATTCTTCTCAGAACAGAGCTCCTTCTAGGCTGCTTCATAGCAGTGTCATGTAATAGTTCAACATGGAGAAGTAGCTCACCAAGAAACTTCGCAGGTCTTCTACCCCCAGTTTTATGTACACCTGAAATTTTACCAAGCCGTTAAAGCACTGTGCTCAGGGGAATTCTTCAGTTCAGTTCAGTCACTCAGTCATGTCCAACTCTGTAACCCCATGGACTGAAGAACACCAGGCTTTCCTGTCCATCACCAATTCCTGGAGCTTACTCGAACTCATGTCCATTGAGTCGGTGATGCTATCCAACCATTTCACCCTCTGTTGTCCCCTTCTCCTCCTACCATCAATCTTTCCCAGCATCAGGGTCTTTTCCAATGAGTCAGTTCTTTGCATCAGGTGGCCAAATTATTGGAGCTTCGGCTTCAGCATCAGTCCTTCCAATGAATATTCAGGACTGATTTCCTCAGGATGGACTGCTTGGATCTTGCAGTCCAAGGGACTCTCAAAAGTCTTCTCCAACACCACAGTTCAAAAGTGTCAATTCTTTGGCACTCAGCTTTTTTATGGTCCAATTCTCACATCCATACATGACTACTGGAAAAACCATAGCTTTGACTAGACAGACATTTGTTGGCAAAGTAATGTCTCTGCTTTTCAGGTTGCTGTGTAGGTTGGTCATAGCTTTTCTTCCAAGGAGCAAGCATCTTTTAATTTCATGGCGGCAGTCACCATCTGCAGTGATTTTGGAGCCCCCCAAAATAAAGTCTCTCAACAGTTTCCATTGTTTCCCCATCTATTTGCCATGAGGTAATGGGACTCTATGCCATCATCTTAGTTTTCTGAGTGTTGAGTTTTAAGCCAACTTTTTCACTCTCCTCTTTCACTATCATCAAGAGCCTCTTTAGTTCTTCTTGGCTTTCTGCCATAAGGTTGGTGTCACCTGCATATCTCAATCAAATGCTCCAAGTGAGTTTTTATCCTTTTGTTTTCATTTGGGTTCCCTCAGAAGCAGAAACACTATTGTTGGGGGAATAGGGGTGGGAATCACACCAGCCCTGGACTGATTTCCTTTGAAGAATTTTTTTTTTTTTAATATAAGAAATGACTACACTTCCAGCTTATTTAAGGACAAGTTATTCTGGATTTTGATAACTTACAACCAAACTTCAGTTCAGTTCAGATCAGTCGCTCAGTCGTGTCTGACTCTTTGCGACTCCATGAACCACAGTGCACCAGGCCTCCCTGTCCATCACCAAAACCTGGAGTCCACCCAAACCAAACTTTATCCCAACCAATTCAGAATCCTACGAAGAGTGGGAAGATCCTCAGGATAAGTTCAACTCAAAGGCTACAACAAACACTTTGAGGTGAGCCTGGGAAGCTGAGGTCTTTCCAAACCAAAGAGGCAGGAATGAAGTCAGCAAAGACTCAGAGGCTGCAGTGAGCCCAAATGGAGCCAACAGAATGTTGGGGAGAAAGCTTGAAGTCCTTCTATACCTAGACTGTGGTGCTTAAAGGTAGAGAGCACAGAAAAGAGAAGATTAGAAGTTAGGATGGCTAAGACTTTGTGATCAGTTAGGCATCAGTGGTGAGGAGAGGGAAGAGTGAAGGAAAGATGGTCCCAGGTCTGTGGGTTGGGAACTGGATAGATGGTGCTGCTATTTTGAGCGAGGGCACTCAGGGGAGAGAGAGATTTAGAGAGATGATCAGATTTGGAGAGGTGAGTTTTGGACCTATTGGGGTTAAGGTGCTCATGGGAGATCTGAGTGGATATATTTTTAAGCTCCAGGATGTGGACTCCACAAAGGAGAGCAGGGCCAGTAATATTCATCTAGACAAGTCAGTCTACAGATGGGCTTCATAGCAAGGATACATTGAGGTTGATGAGGAAATTGTGTGGGATGAGAAGACAACAGTTGGCTTGTTACCAGTACCTAAGCATAGGAAAAAAGGCCAAGTAACCTATGAAGAAGAATGGGAGGAAGTGGCAAGAGAAGAGGGCAGAAAAGGAGTGGGGTGGTGTATTCCAGTATCCAAGTGAAGGAGGAGTTTCAAGAGGGGTCATCAGCAATGTGAAACAACACACAGAAATTTCTAATAAATGCTGTCAGTGTCAAGCCTGCATTTCCTCAGCTCTTATCAGTGTAGGCAGACAGATTTCCAACTTTTAGAACCTGCATCTCTTTGATTCTGGACTTTCTCTGGTTTCCAGAACCTGCTCTGTCCATTGACATGGAGGGCTGGAAGTGCCAGGGAATTAAGGTATACCACTTCCCCTCAAATAGCCATCAGCTGGTGGTTGCCAGAAGCTGGTGTACAACTATTGCAGCTACCTTGCCCCTTGAGCAATGTAACTCTGAGATTCAGATTTACACCACTTTCCAGAGTTCCCTGGAACAGGATTCAGTTCTGGTTGCACACCACACTGACTTGTTTAATAACACACTCTGTGTTGACTTTCTTCCCTTACCTTCTCACTTCTTCAGTCCTTTACCTGTATTTCCTGGGATCTCCTTGCAAACAAACCACTTACACTCGAATTCTTGCCTCAGGTTCTACTTTTAGGGGAACTCAGATTATCTAGAAAGATAAGGCCTGGGAAACATCCATGGGAATGGGTTTCTGATAGCTAGCTCCATTGGTGACTTGAGTGAGAAAGTTGGGAATGGAAGGTGAGAGGCTTCATTTCAGGGAGATAAATGAATAAGAGAGGAATGATGGAGCAGATACTTCAGAAGCAAAGTTATCAGGACTTACCCGGTGGTCCAGTGGTTAAGACTCTGCCTTCCAATGCAGGGAGGCTTTGGTTCAATTCCTGTTTGGGTAACTGTCGGGAGCTGCATTAGGCATTACTGACAAAATGGCTCCAACCCCCTCTCCTCATCCCGCAGGCACGGTCCCGGGATGAAGGAGTTAGGTCTTGTGATTCCGACTTGTTCTTTCGTTTCTTCGAATGAGTTGGCTGGAAAGAATGTTAAGGTGATTATTGTTCTTGAGAGAAGCGTGAGAAAGCACAAAGCCTTCTGCAGTTGTGCCCAGAAAATAATTTATAAAGTAACCATTGACATTTGTTCAAAGATCTTTATAAAGAATGTTCCAGGATGAGCACATAGGCTGCAGCTTGAGGCCATGGGAAGGATTGTTATCTGAGACCTGTTTATGAGGGAAATATTTATGGGAAAAGAAGTTTGTTGAATTTAGGGTTTAGGAGTAATTAAGAATAGTTAGAAGCTAAAAGTTTAAGGAATGTTGTAGTGTTAGCATATTTTACTATAACTTATAGGCTAGACCATGGGACGCCCTCTCCTAAGTGTTTGAATCCTGAGTGATATAAGAATATGAAGACCAGTGAAAGGTCATGTATCACAGCACTCTGGTGCTAAACAGACTTTTCCAAACATTTTTGTCTCAAAAAAACTTGCAACTAATTAACTTTTGCTCCAGGTTACCAGTGGCAGTTTGTGCGCCAAGAATCCTGATTAATAAAACAGGGCTAGAACAAAGGATTTCACAGAATGAGAATGATTTGTTTCTACTCAGAATCTTTGCTTTTCTGAAAAATCTCTTTAATAATCTAAAGCTTGTTTTATTGCACTTTTTGCATCTTTCTCTCCTGCACACCTCAGTTTTATTGAGCTATAATTGACCTGTAGCCTTGTATGTGTTTAGGGCAGCAGTCCCCAACCTTTTTGGCACCAGGGATGGGTTTCATGGAAAACAAATTTTCCATGGACCAGAGTGGGGGTGGGCAGATGGTTTCAGGATAATTCAAACACATACATTTATTGTGTACTTGATTTCTATTATTATTACATCAGTTCCACCTCATACCTTCAGGCATTAGATGCTGCAGATTGGGGACCCCGGATTAAGGTGTACAATGTGATTTTGTACATGTAGATATTGTAAAATGATTACCACAGTAAGGTTAGTTAACACACCTATCACCTCACATAGTTAACTTTTGCGTGTGTATGTTTGTTTGTGGTGAGAAACATTTTAGCTTTACTCTTCTAGCAACTTTCTAGTGTATAATATAGTATTGTTAACTACAGTCAGCATGCTGTACGTCTCCCTATTTCTCCTCCTGTCACCCCTCTCCTAAAAACTCCTGGCAACCACCATTCTGCTCTCTGTTTCTCTGCAGTCAGATTTTTTGTTAGATTCTACATGTAAGATGACACAGTATTTGTCTTTATCTGACCTATTTCACTTAGCGTAGTGCTGTCAAGGTTGTCACAAATGGCAGGATTTCCTACTCTTTTATGGCTAAGTATTGTGTATACCTGGAGAAGGCAATGGCACCCCACTCCAGTACTCTTGCCTAGAAAATCCCATGGATGGAGGAGCCTGGTAGGCTGCAGTCCATGGGGTCGCTAAGAGTCGGACACGACCGAGAGACTTCACTTTCACTTTCATGCATTGGAGAAGGAAATGGCAACCCACTCAGGTATTCTTGCTTGGAGAATCCCAGGAACGGGGGAGCCTGGTGGGCTGCCGTCTATGGGGTCGCACAGAGTCAGATACGACTGAAGTGACTTAGCAGCATTGTGTATACCACATCTTCTGTCTCCACTTATCTGTGGATGGACACTTAGGTTATTTCCATCTCTATTTGTTGTGAATTACAATGCTGCAGTGAACATGGGGGTGAACATATATCTTCAAGAGAGTGATATAATTTCCTTTGTATGTATAAATCCAGAAGTGGGATTCCTGGATCATTCAGGTTAGTCACTCAGTTGTATCCAACTCTTTGTGACCCCATGGACTGCAGCATGCCAGGCTTCCCTGTCCATCACCAACTCCCGGAGTTTACTCAAGCTCATGTCCATCGAGTCAGTGATGCCATCCAACCATCTCATCCTCTGTCTCCCCCTTCTCCTCCTGCCTTTGATCTTTCCCAGCATCAGGGTGTTTTCCCATGAGTCAGTTCTTTGCATCAGGTGGCCAAAGTATTGGGGTTTCAGCTTCAGCATCAGTCCTTCCAATGAATATTCAGGACTGATTTCTTTAGGACTGACTGGTTTGATCTCATAGGGTAGTTCTATTTTTAATTTTTTTGAGGAACTGGCTACATTTTTTCTACATCCTTCCCAACACTGTTTTCTCATGTCTTTTTGATAATAACCATCCTGTGTGAGATGATACCAGACTGTGGTTTTGATTTGCATTTCCATGATGTTTAGTACATACTTTTCATACACCTGAGAGGCCATTTGTATATACTCTTTGGAAAAATGTCTATTCATGACCTTGGCCCATTTTTATATTAGATTATTTTGGTTTTATGCTATTGAATTTTATGAGGTCCTTACATATTTTGGATATTAACCCCTTATCAGATATATGATTTGCAAATGTTCTCTCCATTCCATAGGTTGACTTTTCCTTTTGTTGATTGTTTCCTCTGCTGTAGAGAAGCTTTGTATTCGATGTACTTTAAAAAATTTTTTTAGTCAATATTTCTTTTTGCTTTTGTTGCTTATGCTTTTAGTGTTATATCCAAAAAGTTATTACCAAGACACATGTCAAGGAGATTTTCCCCTGTTTTCTTCTTGGGGTTTTATGGTTTTGAAGAGGGAAAGTTAAACTTTTACATAACCTCCTTCTCCTGCTTCTGTAACTTGGCTTGCCCCTTGCAAAGTCTAGATCATGTAGGTCACGTAGTCTCAGAAAGTGGGGACTTGAAATACTAGGAACTAGAGTTTATCCTACTCACCCTTGTCCTGCTCTTTCCATCACTCAGCCCTGCAAACCTGCTTAATCATGCCTCTCCAGGCCAGACATCACCCTCCCCGTCTTGACTGCTGTTCTTGAGAATGAAATCCCTCAGTTTAAACCAGCCTATTAACAGCTAGTGTTGCCCACTACAGTGTGTCTATTAAAAACTCTGTAATCCCTTTGTTCCAGGTGTTAACTCCTCTGGGCCCGCCGGCATAAGAAACCTGAGTTCTCCAACTCTCCGAGCGTGGTGCTTGGTTTCTCGAGTACTGGTTTCTGCAACAGTTTCAAGCCTTATATTTAAGTCTTTAATCCATTTCAAGTTAATGTTTGTAAGTGGTATAAGATATGGGTACAGTTTCATTCTTTGGCATGTCAATGTCTAGTTTTCCCAACATTTATTGAAGAACTACTCAGATTTTTTTTTTCTCATAACCTATGTTCAATGTGGAAAGTTGAGAAAGTATTCTGAAGAAGGGGAAAAAAACACCTTATAATCCCATTGCTCAAGGGCAAATATTATTGACTTAGTTGAGATGGTACCATGTATGCAATTTAGTATACAGTTTATGGAATATGGCATACTTCTTTTTTAAAAGTTAACATAACATACATCATTTCTTTATTTCAATAACAACTTCTCAAATACAATTTTAATGAGTCAGAATGTTGTCTTATGGATATAACATATGTTTCTAGAATTTTTCCACCATCATTTAACATTCTGTCTCTCTCAAAAGTCTTATCATAAAAAATAATTTCCAGAATAACTTCTTTCATGAATCTTGGCCTGGCAGTTCTGATTCTGTCTTCAGGCTTGATTCCCAGAAGTGGAGTTATTGTTTCAAAAGGCATGAACATTTTAAAATCTCCAGGGAGCTTGTGCTAGAATGTCCAGATAATAAGATACCAATTTATATTTCCACCAGTGACCTTCATGAGATTTTTTTTAATGGTTAATGTGACAGAAGCCAGCTATTTCATTTCTTCTTTCTTTGATTTGGATTGATTCAGTTTCCTTCCTTCTGAATTATCTATCTTTGTACTAATATTTTTCTCAGGGATTTACATGATCTCTGTATTAAAACTATTAACCTGTTTCATTTCTGAAAACATGTTCCTGTTTCATTGTTTACCTTTTCAGCTGATTATGATGCATTTAGCTATTCAACCATTTACATTTTATACAGTTAAGTCCAGGAAACATTTTTCTTATAAAAATATCTTTGAGTTTTTCACTGTTTTAAGCTTGTAAAGTCTTCCCTCATCCCAATTTTTAATAAACATTCATTTTCGATAGTGTGTCTTGAATATTCTGCTAAGTAATATTTTCCACATGCTATCTTTTCTCACTTTTATTTTATTTTTTTAATTTAAATTTATTTTAATCAGAGGCTAATTACTTTACAATATTGTATTGGTTTTGCCATACATCAACATGAATCTGCCACGGGTATACATGTGTTCCCACTTTTAAAAAATTTTATTTTTTATTGAAAGATAATTGCTTTACATAATTTTGCTGTTTTCTGTCAAACCTCAACATGAATCAGCCATAGGTATACATATATCCCCTCCGTTTTGAACCTCCCTCCCATCTCCCTCCCCATCCCACCCCTCTAGGTTGATACAGAGCCCCTGTTTGAGTTTCCTGAGCCATACAGCAAATCCCTGTTGGCTTTTTTTTTTTCCTTAAACAGGGTTTAGAGTCCCCCCCCAAGGCCTAGATTGGAGAAGGTGATGGAACCCCACTCCAGTACTCTTGCCTGGAAAATCCCATGGTTGGAGGGGCCTGGTGGGCTGCAGTCCATGGGGTCGCTGGGAGTTGGACACAACTGAGCAACTTCACTTTCACTTTTCACTTTCATGCATTGGAGAAGGAAATGGCAACTCGCTTCAGTGTTCTTGCCTGGAGAATCCCAGGGGTCACACAGAGTTGGACACAACTGAAGCGACTTAGCAGCAGCAGCAAGGCCTAGACACTATAGAGTCTGTTTACAAAGTGGGACAGCCAGATTCACTCCTGGGGAAGCATCTCCCGGAGAAAGGAATGGCTACCCACTGCAGTATTCTTGCCTGGAGAATTCCACAGACAGAGGTGCCTGGAGGGCTACAGTCCATGGGGTTGCAAATACTCTGAGCACGACTGAGTGGGTTCGGGACTCTATTTCACTCGACAGTAGAGTGAAACTTCTCTGTGTGAAATGCAGCACCCATATATCATTATCTTTAGCCGTCAAGAAAAGCCTTATTCAAAAGAAATCAGACCCAGAGTGTCGAGGAGGAGAAAACATGGAGTCAGGGGCCTGGGAACAAAGGACGGGAAGCTGGCTTCACGGGAACTGGGGCAAGGAGAAGCGTGAATCTCAGGGGCGGGGACTCGGCATTCATTTGCATAACCGGAACGCACTGCACGCAAGAGTATCCATTTACTATTTCAATTTATTGTAAATTTCTTTTAAACGTAGTATTTCAAAGAAAGACCCTTCATCCACTTTCGTGAAAAGATCTGCAAACACTTGACCCAGATTTACCCTTGTCGTGCCTCACCCTCCCTGTAGTAGGAGTGAGCATTCCCTTGTCCATATGTGCACAGGCACCGTAGACCTACACAAAGCTGACACCCCCAATTTTTGGACGTCTTGTGAGAGAAACAAGGCCAACATTGTTGTATGCAGAAACAGAACGTGACGAGTTAAAGTTCTGAGGCAGGGTTTAATCCTGGAGTTTCTATACTTAGCAGTTTTCTGTGTGTTTATCGTTTGAAATCACGAGATTAGATTTTCGTCTGCTCAGGTGACTCTCAGCCGTGTCCGATCACGCGGTTAGGTTTTCCTCTGCTCAGATGACGCTCTCAGCTATGTCTGACTATTTTGTAACCCTGTGGACTGCAGCACTTCAGGTTTCCCCGTCTATCATCCATTCTCAGAGCTTACTCATCATACTCATGCCCTTTGAATCAATGGTGCTATCTAACCATATCATTTTCTGTCATCTCCTTTCTCTTCCCACCTTTAGTCCTTCCCAGCATCAGGGTCTTTTCCAGTTAGTCCATTCTTTGCATCAGTTGGCCATAGAATTGGAGTGTCAGTGTCAGCATCACTTCCTCCAATGGATGTTCACGACTGATTTCCTTTAGGGTGCACTGGTTGGATCCCTTTGCCATCCTAGGGACTCTCAAGAGTCTTCTCCAAGACCACAGTCCAAACCCTGTGCCTTTCGACTGTGATTTTTTTCAAAGCTTCAGCCTTCAGCTTTCTTTATAATCCAACTCTCACATCCATACATGACTACTGGAAAAACCATAGCTATGACTGGATGGACCTTTGGTGGCAAAGGAATATCTCTGCTTTTTAATGTGCTGTCTTGGTTGGTCCTAGCTTTTCTGCCAAGTAGCAAGCAAGCCTCTTTTAATTTCATGGCTGAGGTCACCGTCCTCTGTGATCATTGTACTTAATTTTAATATAAGTTTAATATTATATCTGTTACAAGTGTGTCAGCAAGGAAATTACCTCGAGTGAAGAAACTTCTAAACAAACATAAATGAGATATGAGCCTTTAGATAAACTCTGTTAAGAATAATGATGCTTTAGGAATGTCTGTCTAAAATAGTCTCTCCAGACTGGCGTAACCTGAACTTCTAAGGGTTGTTTGTGCTAAACTAAGTGTTGGAAGACTATTACATAGCTAAGTCATTTTCCAAATAACATAAGATTTTGAAACATTTACTACTGAACACTAATTTCCTCTTACAGAGAAACTAAAGAGATTTGGGATTAAAAATGAATGATGTTTGGTGCCATCCTAAAATGTTCTAAGAAAACAAAGGTTTTAGACATTATCACTGGTATTTATGCTCACCAATCCATAAAATGCTAATATAAAAGTCAGTTCTTGGTAGCTTAAGGGATTGGGAGTGTGTTTTTGGTAAAGAAGGTATGAGGAATGGAATTGCATTTTGTGAAGGGAAAAGGAAGTAAGCCTGACTTATAGGTGGCTTTTTAGGATGGAAGAACACAGTAATGGGTAGAGAAAGTGATGAGCTTTGTGGAAAGTGAACCATGAGGAAAGAGTTCTCTATATGGTTAGGACTAAGTTTAAAATAAAGTTAATTAAGTTTACCTTCTAAGTAAAGTAAAGTAGCTCCGTCGTGTCCGACTCTTTGCTACGCCATGGACTGTAGCCTACCAGGCCCCTCTGTCCATGGGATTTTCCAGGCAAGAGTACTGGAGTAGGTTGCCATTTCCTTCTTTTAAGTAAAGTAAGCTGGTGGAAAATCTTGAATTTAGCTTCTGTCTCTGTTAAGAGGACACCTTTTCTTCAGATACTGAACTGCCTTTGATAATAGATTTAAGTCTCTGTATCTCTTAAATGGTCTGGTCTGAAATCCTTTATTGGTACTTTGGCTAAGTAAATAGCCATTGTTTCACAATGACCTATAAGCCTATCTGATTGAGTGTTCTAAACCTTTTTGATATTTATTGACAAAACTTCCTGCATCATTCTAATGAAGAAGATTTCTAGCTAACTTTGGGATGCTTCAGAGGGCCCCTGAAACATCCCAAAGAGAGATATTACACTAATTAGGATCATTTTGTATACAGAATTAGATGGGAAGTATTGTCAAGTGAGTAATAAGTCTCAGGTTATACTGTATGGTAAATGTTCAGTTCAGTTCAGTTCAGTCATTCAGTCGTGTCCGACTCTTTGTGACCCCATAGACTTTAGCATGCCAGGCCTCCCTGTCCATCACCAACTCCCAGAATTTACTCAAACGCATGTCCATTGAGTTGGTGATGCCATCCAACCATCTCATCCTCTGCCGTCCCCTTCTCCCACCTTCAGTCTTTCCCAGTATCAGGGTCTTTTCCAATGAGTCAGTTCTCTGCATCAGGTGGCCAAAGCATTGGAGCTTCACTTTCAGCATCAGTCCTTCCAATGAATATTCAGAACTGATTTCCTTAGGATGGACTGGTTGGATCTCCTGGCTGTCCAAGGGACACTCAAGAGTCTTCTCCAATACCACAGTTCAAAAGCATCCATTCTTTGGGCTTTTTAATATGCTGTCTAGGTTGGTCACGATAAATGTTATTAATATAGATATCCTAGAAACTGTAAGGAGTTCTTAAAATTCTGATATGTTTGGGTTAAATGTTATCAGTCATAATTCTAGTTACTATCTCAAAATATTGTCATAGCACTAACCAAGTTTCGCCTCTTCAAGAAGATTTATAAAAAGGACTTTTGGATAAATACCAGTTTCTGAACTGGGTAAGGATTCTAATAGAAAACCTCATGACTTCACAAAGGTTAACAAAAGACTGAATGAACTGGTGAATATCCTTATAACTTTTATGGTTTCTATCTGAAAAATGACTGATTTGAATCTGTGTTTTCCAAGTGTAAGAAAAAAAAAAAAACAAACCTTCCTCTCACACTAATTATGACAGTAATTTGGTAAAATTATATTTTAGAAACAAATTGAAACTTTTATCTTTTCTCTCTATCTGAACCCTCCAGAGATTGGGAGCTCTTAGTTTCCAGTAGCTTTATCAGATAAAAGTTCAGTCTGAGACTCTAAAAAGTCTCACCAAAGCAAAAAAGTCTATGATCAATTTTGGTTACATAAGTCATCAGGCCAAGTTTATTGAGACCAGACCTATATTACAAACCAGTCTTAGTTTGGTTATATTTGGTAAAAATGACAGTGATTTTAGGGAGAAAAAGATGTTTCAATGAATGTTAAATTTCAGCTTGTTAATGGAGTTCTGTATCTACTAAGACTCATTTCCTGTATATTTCTTTGCTGTTAGGGTATATTAATGTAAAATTTAATTGAATTATTAAAGAACACTCTAGGGTTGTTTCTGAAGCTTATCTCAGTAATCTGTCTTTTGGATGAAGATCAGATGCCTCACACGTGACCTGCAATCAAGACTGAAAGAAAACATAATTTAAGGAACTGTCTCCAACCTTGAAGGACCTTTCTATCAGGTACTCTTCACTAGCTCATGCCCAGTGAAACTGAAGGGAAATTGACTCTCCGGTTAACTCCCACTTCCAAAGACCCCTAAGCTGGACTGGTCTACAGAGGGGCCTGCTGACCTCAAACGCTCCTTAAAACAAAGCTCAAACAGAGGAAACTATAATACATGAGGATGAGAAGAAGGCAACATCACAAGTAGACTGCTTGCCCAAGATGCTGATCTGACTTTTACAATCATTTATCATGTATTCTTGATTTCTTGGACCTAAGACTATCAATCACATGTTTTCTATCATGGACACAATTCTATGCCAGTTTAAAACTCAATCCAATTGTTGGGTTGTGGCCAAATACCTGTGCCTAGTACTTCTGCGTTACCTTGGTGGATTTCTGTTCTCTAGGGCTGATTGGATACCCCCTAGGAAATTTATTTTAGATGAGTGTTCAGTCCTGTTCTATCTATTCATTATTTTACTAGATGAGATCCTCTCACATGGCCAATTAATAATACCTGCTCTGATGCTGTCCATAGATTTATGTTTTCTCTTAGGGTCATTCAAACTCAAGCAGAGTGACAAGCTAAGTCTCAATAGAAAAAATTAACCTCTCATCTACTAAAAGGAAAACTCTCACAATTATAGGGTGGATCTACATGGTTAATGGGAATGGTTAACTGACACTAAAAATGTTCAACCTGGTAATTATGAGACAAGGCTGGGTGCTTTATAAACTATGCCTATTATTACTCTTAGAGAGAGTGATTGGTATGGAACTCAGTGGATTTGTGACACTAATTTATGGCCTGACATCTACAGGGATGGATAACAAAGGTGTAGCCTGGGATTCCCATGAATTTAAGGTCATACATGTTAACAAATTAGAGGTAACCCCAACCAATCTACCATTGGTATGATCCCAGTGGGTCAAAGACCTGTATTCTACTGGCATGACCATTTAGCAGCTTGTGTGTTGTGTGTGTGCCCCTTCAATGGGGTTGGAGGATGTAATTGACCATATCGAGGCTTAACAACTTTCATAAGCTTTAAATGCTAGTAACCTGGCTATGAGCCTATTGAATTCTGAGATCTCTATGATGAGAAAGGCAGTGCTACACAACTGCAAGGCCCTTGACACCTTACAGCATTTGGGGAAGATACCTGTGGTATAATTCAAAGTGAATGCTATATTTTCATACTTGATAAATACTTTAATGTAACACATTTCATAAGCCACATGAAAAAACATATTTCTGCTTTAAGTGACCCATTCCCTAGTCTTGATGATTTTTAAAGAAAAAAAAAATTGGTTTGGTGTGGGAGTCTCATGGCTAAAATATTTGCTTTTAATTCCACTAATGTTATTCACTATACCATTTGTATTTTGCTTGCTTCACAAGATTATTATTTCTTATATTACCAAGTGTATGACTGAGCCTCCAATGAAAATGATGACTAGACTTGAAGCAGTTGATCAAATGTATAGCTCAATAAATGATCAATGATTGTAATAGTGTAACTCTAAGTATGAAAAGATGCAATGAGAGGGAATACTATCCTGGACCATAACTAGAAGACAGGTGTCTGGAGATCTTTGACTATTAAGACCTAGTCCAGTAGTAGCACATTGACTGTCTTATCAGCAAAAACCTTCTTCAGAACTGGGAATGAGCCTCTCCAGTAACATGGGACAAAATGGTCATGAAATGCCCCCCGAAAGTATGGTTGGATTTATGACCACAAGGGGGCTGTGTCAACTACAAATTGGCACTTACCAAGAGCACTGCCAATGACTGAACAACAAAGGCATTTGCCATCTGCATCTACAGAGACTGAACCCCATGCTGCTATACCTGTTGACCTTCAACAATCCCTGAGGGAGTTCAGGGTGGAGTGAGGCACTCTGTGCTCTAGGGAATCTGGTGAGACAGGTCTACAGATAGTTGGATGTTTTTAGGAACAGATTTTATGATCTCAATCCTTGCATCTCCTCATATCTAGAGAAGCACTAAATCCCTTCATAGTGACCTCAGATCCTTATGACTCACAGAAAACCTTTTGTAAAATGAGCGCTTCATGGCATAGAACTCCTTTCACCAAAACCTTATATATTGACTTTTCCCCACTGCCCCTTTGGAGCAGTCTCTGAGAGCTATCTGAGATGCTGCCTCCTGGGCTTCAGTCCTCAGTTTGCCCCAGATAAAACTTAACTCACAACTCTCAAGTTGTACATCTTTTTTTCATTGACAATAGCTATTTTAAGTCCTAAAACATGATGCTGTCAAAGTGCTGCACTCAATATGTCAGCAAATTTGGAAAACTCTGCAATGCCCACAGGACTGGAAAAAGTCAGTTTTCATTCCAATCCCAAAGAAAGGCAATGCCAAAGAATGTTCAAAGTACTGCACCATTGCATTCATCTCACACACTAGCAAAGTAATGCTCAAAATCCTCCAAGCCAGGTTTCAACAGTATATGATGTACAGAGTACAACAACTTTCAGATGTTCAAGCTGGATTTAGAAAAGGCAGAGAAACCAGGGATCAAGTTGCCAACATCTGTTGGATCAGAGAAAAAGCAAGAGAGTTCCAGAAAAACATCTACTTATGCTTTATTGACTACACTAAAGCTTTTGACTGTGTGGATCACAACAAACTGTGGAAAATTATTAAAGAGATGGGAATACCAGACTGCCTTACCTGCCTCCTGAGAAATCTGTATGTAGGTCAAGAAGCAACAGTTAGAACTGGACATGGAAAAACAGACTGATTCCAAATCGTGAAAGGAGTACAGCAAGGCTGTATATTGTCACCCTGCTTACTGAACTTCTACGCAGAGTACATCATGCGAAATGCTGGGCTGGATGAAGTGCAAGCTGGAATCAAGATTGCCGGGAGAAATATCACTAACCTCAGATGTGCAGATGACACCACCCTTATGGCAGAAAGTGAAGAAGAACTAAAAAGCCTCTTGATAAAAGTGAAAGAGAATAGTGAAAATGTTGGCTTAAAGCTCAACATTCAGAAAACTAAGATCATGACATCCAGCCGCATTACTTCATGGCAAATAGATGGGGAAACAATGGAAACAGTTGAGAGATTTTATTCGTCTGGGCTCCAACATCACTGCAGATGGTGACTGCAGCCATGAAATTAAAAAATGCTTGCTCCTTGGAAGAAAAGCTATGACCAAACTAGATAGCATATTAAAAAGCAGAGACATTACTTTGCCAACAAACGTCTGTCAAGTCAAAACTATGGTTTTTCTAGTAGTCGTGTATGGATGTGAGAGTTGGACTATAAAGATAGCTGAGTGCCAAAGAACTGAGGCTTTTGAACTGTGGTGTTGGAGAAGACTGTGAGAGTCCCTTGGACAGCAAGGAGAGCCAACCAGTCCATCCTAAAGGAAATCAGTCCTGAATATTCATTGGAAGGACTGATGCTGAAGCTCCAATACTTTAGCCACCTGATGCAAAGAACTGACTCATTGGAAAAGACCCTGATGCTGGGAAAGACTGAAGGTGGGAGGAGAGGGGGACAACAGAGGATGAGATGGTTGGATGGCATCACCAACTCGATGGATGAGTTTGAGTAAACTCTGGGAGTTGCTGATGGGCAAGGAGGCCTGGTGTGCTGCAGTCCATGGGGTCCCAAAGTCAGACATGACTGAGCAACTGAACATAACTGATGCAGAGAATAGGACGTTGACTCAGGTAAGCATTCTGGAGATTATTTAACCTTTAACAGTCATCCATCACACAAGGAAAAGACATTTGAGGAGGTGAACTTTCTAGAACACCGTTCAGATTACTAGGAATGATGCAACTCAACATTTTGACAACACTATATTTTATAAAAATAAATAAATTCTTCACTTCTGCATCTAGTAATGGTATAATAATGGTAATGGTAATTAACAGATCATAGTCACTACAGCTAAAGTTATAAGATACAAGCCTTAAAATAACTATGATTACTCTTTTCATGTAGTTTAAGAATGAGACAAGAAATTTAGGCAAAGAATTGTAAAAAATATTAACTAAAAAACTGAATAAGAAGGAAGCACTTCGGAAAGGGTGAAGTGAATGCCTAAAAAGCATCTGGAGGACTAAAAAACAAAAAATGTCAAGGTTTTCTGAACTCTGGAAGTTAACCAAAGTTTTAGAACAATCATGAAAAATGTTTATTCAAGAAAAGTGGCTCAATCTCCATAAGATCAGCAAGCTTTGTGGTATTTTAACTTGTCCATCCCCTTCTTCACTGTTCTTTGGTAACCTTGAAAACCAACAGCCTTGCACCTACAAAGCTAAGATCCAAGATTTCAAGTGCCAAAACTAAGTCCTGGTGTAGCCAAATAAATAAATATTAAAAAAGTTATTAAAAACATGCAGGCTCCAGAGCTCTGCGTTTGAATCTCAGTTCTTCCACCTCTCGGCTGTGGCTCTGGACAACTCACTGACCCTCTGTATGCCGCCACACTCTCATCTGTGAAATGGGATTGTGCGGGAGTGTAAATGAGTTTGCAAAGGACTTACAAGAGTGACTAGCACTTAGTAAGTCCTCAGTACACCTGAGTGACAGTTACACGGGACCTTACTCTTTGAATTCTAGTTCCACTTCAGGTAACCTAACAAAAGAAAACCACAAGCAGGGAGTCTGCATATTCTCCACATGTGGTACATGTCCTGCTGGGTCGATTTGGGGGTTCATGCTGGGAGTATGTCCAAGAGGTTGACAGACTTTCCAAACACCTCACTGAAGGTCACCAAATGTAAAAAACCACCGAAAAGGATGCTAACAACTTCATTTAGACTTTCTACATCCCATAATATTGTGAATGCTACTGCCAAGTCGCTTCAGTCGTGTCCGATTCTGTGTGACCCCAGAGACGGCAGCCCACCAGGCTCCACCGTCCCTGGGATTCTCCAGGCAAGAACACTGGAGTGGGTTGCCATTTTCTTCTCCAATGCATGAAAATGAAAATTGAAAGTGAAGTCACTCAGTTGTGTCTGACTCTTCACGACGCCATGGACTGCAGCCTACCAGGTTCCTCCATCCATGGGAGTTTCCAGGCAAAAGTACTGGAGTGGGGTGCCATTGCCTTCTCTGAATATTGTGAAAAGAAGTGTGTAAACTCCATTTTCATTACCCAGTGGTTTGTGGTGAAGATTGAGGTGGACTCAAGTAGCAAAAGCACTAAGAGGCTCTGAGAATTCTGGCATTCCCTCTCTCTTCACTTTCTGGATGTGGATTTGGGTTTCTTTTCTCAAGTGACCTGGGTGGTGAATAGATTGTCCCAAGAGCATGAGGCAATTCTGTTCATGGTGTTCCCTGCTGCTCTTTTTCTAGGAAATCCACTTGTGTTCTAAGAAGATGACTGCATTCACCTCTGCCCTCAAGCACGTCATTGAAAAGCTGAGCTAAGGCCAAAGTGTCTCCAAAACAGTTTTATAGACATTCAGATGCATAAAAGACTCAGAAAATACCGAAGAGTCTTAGTAACAATCGATGGACACAATGCCCATCTAATGTAATTCACTCCATGTGCAGGCATATTTACAGCACAACAATACCTCAACCTGACTTCTTAGGCAATGAGGAAACGTACATCCCATAATTTCTGAAAAAATTGGAGCTAGTTCCTTTGGGTGCCCAAATCTCTCTCATTTTAACCCTTTTACTTAAAAAACAAAGAAAGAAATGATTCTGAAGTGTGATCTTCACCAGCTGCTTTCTTTAAAAGAATATGGAAAATGATTTCATCAAGGGGGACATCATCTCCAGCCTCTCACTACTAAGACTCAGCCTGAGTGCATCTCCTTCCATTTGGGGCAGGCTCCACTTAAATCCTCCCATGTCCCAGATGGAGATGCCACGAAGCACACAATCCCTTAGAGAACCAGCCCCCACAGCACCATCTCTCAGATCCCGCTCCAGTTAGCCCTGGAGTCCCGTTGATTTTATCATATGACTGTTTCTCCATTTCTATCTGTCCTCCAATGGCCCCATTTCCGGAGCTCACCACCCCCTCTACCTGGACTACTGGCAAAGCCACCTCTCCCTTCTGTATTAACTGATGGTCCATGTGATATATCTGCTCCTGTCACATTGTCTGAAAGTCTTTCCATGGCTTCCAGTTGCCTTAAGGATAAAGCCCAAGCTTGAGAAGAGAGCATATGACACCCTCGGTGACACAGACTCCGAGTCTTAAACGTTTCCTCTGTTGCTGCTAAGTCACTTCAGTCGTGTCCGACTCTGTGAGACCCCATAGACGGCAGCCCATCAGGCTCCTCTGTCCCTCAGTTTCTCCAGGCAAGAATACTGGAATGGGTTGCCAGGTCCTTCTCCAATGCATGCATGCATGCTAAGTCGCTTCAGTCGTGTCCAAATCTGTGCGACCCTATGGACAGCAGCCTACCAGGCTCCTCTGTCCATGGGATTCTGTAGGCAAGAACACTGGAGTGGGTTGCCATTTCCTTCTCCAACTTTTCCTCTAACCTTCTCTATGTCTGTTGATGCTCTGACTGAAATACAGCGCTTCTTAAATTCTTGCATACAGGAGCCTTCAAGCCTCGCTCCTCCTATTTCCTGGACCTGGAATACCATTCCTCCTCCTCTTGGCCTCCTCTCCCTTTAGGATACAGCTGAGGCTCATGTCCCTTCTTTCAGAAAGTCTTCCTCCTTCCCTGCCCATGCTTGCTGGTTGAGCTGGACACTCATCCTTAGAGGTCCCATGGTGCCCTGTGCCTATGTAGGGGTCAAAGACCATGCTTAATTTAATCACATGGTGATACAGTTCCAGAGAAGAGCAAGAATAGATAAGAAGGCCTTCTTAGATGAACAATGCAAAGTAGTAGAGGAAAACAAGAGAATGGGAAAGACTAGACATTTCTTCAAGAAAAGTGGAGATATGGAGGGAACATTCCATGCAAGAATGGGCACTATAAAGGACAAAAACAGTAAGGAACTAACAGAAGCAGAAGAGATTAATAAGAGCTGGCAAGAATACACAGAAGAATTGTACAAAAAGGGTCTTAACCGGCCAGATAACCACAATGGTGTGGTCACTCACCTAAGAGCCAGATATCTTGGAGTGTGAAATCATGTAGGCCTTAGGAAGCATTCCTATGAATAAAGCTAGTGGAGGTGATGGAATTCCAGCTGAGCTAGTTAAAATACTAAAAGGTGATGCTGTTAAAGTGCTACACTCCATATGTCAGCAAATTTGGAAAGCTCAGCAGTGGCCACAGGACTGGAAAAGGTCAGTTTTCATTCCAATTGCAAAGAAGGGCAATGCCAAAGAATGTTCAAACTCCTGTATAATTCTGCTTATTTCACGTGCTAGTAAGGTTATGCTCAAGATCCTTCAAGCTAGGCCTCAGCAGTATTTGAACTGAGAATTCCAGATGTACAAGCTGGATTCAGAAAAGGTAGCGGAACCAGAGATCAAATTGCCAACATCCATTGGATCATAGAGAAAGCAAGGGAATTCTAGAAAAACATCTGCTTCATTGACTATGCTAAAGCCTTTAACTGTGTGGATCACAAGAACCTGGAAAATTCTTGAAGAGATGGGAATACCAAGACCACCTTACCTGTCTCCTGAGGAACCAGGTCAAGAAGCAACAATAAGAACTGTACATGGAACAATGTACATGTTCGAAGGGGTGTGGCTGCTGAGGAGCTGCCTTCTGAACCCTCACAGGGACTTGTTGCAGCTCTTCTGAAAAAAAAGGAAGCGCCTAAACATACTGATTTCACAAAGAGCGGAAGTATGAACCAAAGGATGTTTTACAAGTTAGAGGTGGGGATGGAATGGAAGAGCTTTTCGGTGGTGTTGGGCTGCACCCCACAGGCCTATAATCCCTAAATATACCCAGCTTCAAGACCAAAGAAACAGCCCGGAGTGCATGATGGAGACATCATGGTTTAATGGATGGGGGAGCCTACCTGCTTGAAGCAAGGTCCTGGGGGAACACCCCACCATGTGGGCTGATGGGAGGCAGGGCATGGTGGCAGGCTTCACTCCTCCGGGGAGGGGGAGGGTGCCTGTTACAGCCAAAATTGACATCAAGTGGGCTCATTAGTTACCAGGGAAACCAGTAGGGGGAGGCCTCTCCTCATAAGCCTTTTGATAAGAATAATCACCAGCTGGGATCTGGGGAAAGTACTAGGAAGGTGAGTCGTGTGAGTAGGGTGCAGGGGCAGCAGGCACTGGTAGGGCAGGGCAGGGACAGACAGTAGGACCACAGGGATCTAGAGGGGCCTGACCATACACTCCTCTCCAACACACCCCGCATGACCCAGACAATCTTGGCCAGCCCCTCTTCTGTGATATTGCTGGGGTCAGGTTTGTAGAGGGGACACGTCCACCAGATACCACAAATACAATATAGACAGGCTGCCCCTGCTGGTCACAAACCCAGAGTCACCCCCCTGGGAGGAGAGGGCCCTGGCTCTAAGAGAAACATTTCACTGGCTTAGTCTCAGCTGTCATAGCACAGGTCTGCACCCCCATGTTATGCTCAGTATCATTAGGGGTGAACCCATTAGGTCTTTCAAAATAAAAACCAGTTAATCCCATTATTTCCAGTAGACATGTACGGATATGAGAGTTGGACTATAAAGAAAGCTGAGCGCCAAAGAATCGATGCTTTTTGAACTGTGGTGTTGCAGAAGACTCTGGAGAGTTCCTTGGACAGCAAGGAGATCCAACCAGTCCATCCTAAAGGAAATCAGTCCTGAATATTCATTGCAAGGACTGATGCTGAAGCTGAAACTCCAATGCTTTGGCCACCTGATGCAAAAAACTGACTCATTGGAAAACACCCTGATGCTGGGAAAGATCGAAGGCAGGAGGAGAAGGGGACGACAGAGGATGAGATGGTTGGATGGCATCACCAATTCAATGGACATGAGTTTGAGTAGGCTCTGGGAGTTGGCGATGGACAGGGAGGCCTGGTGTGCTGCAGTCCATGGGGTCGCAAAGAGTCGGACATGACTGAGCAACTGAACTGAATCCCATTAGTTGGAACTGTGTATCCAGAAGCCAGCCTATTCCATTCCACACAACAGAGCCCAGGGGGCTCATGGGCTGTCAGCTGTACAGTGACATTTACCTACAGGGTCCTTCTGATGTATTGGCACATGGAGCCAGAAAACGGTGAGTCTCCCCCTCCCCTCCACTTTCAGTAGTTCCTACATTGTCACATCAGCCACGTCAATGTTCCGTGGAAGTCCTGAGGAGGACAACAGCAGCATCTCATTGCTCACCCACAATCAGACATATCTTACAGTAAGGCCAGTGTTGCTGCTCCATCTACAAACAGATTTACTCCCTCAGACAAGGGAGAAAATGTAAGACATCTAACAGGCACAACACAGGGGAGATGATGACCAGAAAGCAAAATACAAGCAGTAAGCACATTCTAAGATAAACCACACCTGCCTGTGAATTTTGTCCTTATCTGGAATACAGTTCAGAAAACTCAACTGTTCAATGATAGAAGAACATGTCTAAAATCACACATACAGTGGTCACCTAGTTCTACGTTGGATGCATAAACCACAACTACTCCATTTTGACTTTCAAAATGATTCCCTTCCTCAATGGCCAAAGCAGATGTACAATGCATATCTGAACGATGACAGAACGGTTGCTCTGGTCAGTAAAATTTATGTGAAATCATGTGTAAACCAGAATGACTCCCCCCGCCCAATATGTGCAGATTTTTCAATCAGTTCCCCTTTTGATGTCACATCTTCCAAATCAGAAAGCAGTGATGATCAAAATACCCATCCCTTGATGCTGGGGTGCTGGCTCCTACCCCAGGTTACCCCAGGTTCAGATTATGTCCGTCAGTGCGAGGTCTCCTCTGTATTTCACTAGTTATTCATGTTGCAGGAAAATTACTCAGATCTCATGAGGAGGCTCAGAGGTATGTTGATGAGGAAATACTTTATCATTGAGAGCCAACATGTTATCACTTATACCCAATTGTCACACAAGCATGTACATGTGCTTTTAGCAGAAGACTTAAAGCAATGTTGCACTTCATGAGCAGTTATACTCTGTGACAATTTCACTAGACCATTTTCTTTCCAGAACATCAGGCCAAATTATTCTTAACACAATAACCTTCATAGACACAGACCTCAATTAACAGAAGTAGAATTTAACATCCACTAAAATATAATATTCATAGAAGGCAATGGCAACCCACTCCAGGACTCTTGCCTGGAAAATCCCATGGACAGAGAAGCCTGATAGGCTGCAGTCAATGGCTTTGCAAAGTGTCAGATACGACTGAGCAAGTTCACTTTCATTTTTTACTTTCCTGCATTGGAGAAGGAAATGGCAACCCACTCCAGCGGTCTTGCCTGGAGAATCCCAGGGACGGCAGAGCCTGGTGGGCTGCCGTCTATGGGGTCGCACAGAGTCGGACACGACTGAAGCGACTTAGCAGCAACAGCAGCAAAATATAATATTGCTTCAAAATTACCCTCATCTCCACCAAACAGCCAAATCAAGACTAATTTGCAAAATAAGTCTGGTCAACTGACCATATATGCGCCTCCAAAATGGACAGAGGAGCCTAGTGGGCTACAGTCCATGGGGTCAGAAACAGTGAGACACGACTAAGTGACTAACACACAAGTATTAGGCCTGCATAATTCCCATGTTACTTTTAGGTAGGGCTTCCCTGATGGCTCAGATGGTAAAGAATTTGCGCATAACACAGGAGTTCCCTGGGTCAGGAAGATTCCCTGGAAAAGGGAATGGCAACTCACTCCAGTATTCTTGCCTGGAGATAAATGGAAAGAGGAGCCTGGTGGGCCACAGTCATGGGGTCACAAAGAGTCAGACACAACTGAGTGACTAAGCACACAGGACACAAAGTGGCTGTGGTGGAACTCTTCAGAAGTCTCAGACCAAATTCCGCAAAAGCCTCTCAAAGCCAGGAAAGCCATGCCAAAACCTGCTCTCACGCTCCACCTCAGTGAACTTCTCTCTTCTAGAGGTCCCCAAAATATCACAATTCCTGCACATGACAGGAGACAGTCTTTCCCATTCATCTGCTAAGGCTGCTCAGAACCCAAGAGTGTCCAGTATCTGGAGGGACCAGGCAGAGAGAAAGAAAAAGCGTCAATTCTACCCACAGGTGTAGTTTACCAAAGTGCTATAAATCAAAATCAACTTGAGGGGAAGGGCTTCCTTAATCTGAAAAACACAGATCAAACCCAGCAATATTCTAGACAAAACTCGTAAAAGTTATAACCATATTCACTAGTTCACTCAGTAACCAACCCTTTTGTCAATTTTTTATGAAGCCGTCAGGTCTTCCATTAAGATTCTTTAAGTTCTTAGCCAGTTTAGAAATATTAATACAATTGAAATTTATCAGAGGCCTGTCACTATCAAAAGGTCCTTCCTATGAATCTTCTTGAAGGTGAAGCACTTTGCAAAAGCATCAGATAAAACAATAACTGTCTATAAAAGACAAAAGATGTAAAAAGACAAGCCTAAGCACCTGATTACAATGTAAGCAATAAAGAAACTTGGCTACATTAACTAGAATTATGATCAATGACATTGTATAGCAGACAGGGATCAAGATCATCCCCAAGAAAAAGAAATGCAAAAAAAGCAAAATGGCTGTCTGAGGAGGCCTTACAAATAGCTATGAAAAGAAGAGAAGTGAAAAGCAAAGGAGAAAAGGAAAGATATACCCATTTGAATGCAGACTTCCAAAGAATAGCAAGGAGAGGTAAGATAAGCTTTCCTCAGTGATCAATGCAAAGAAAAAGAGGAAAACAATAGAATGGGAAAGGCTAGAGATCTCTTCAAGAAAATGAGAGATACCAAGGGAACATTTCATGTAAAGATGGGCTCAATAAAGGACAGAATGCTTCCTAACAGAAACAGACGATATTAAGAAGAGGTGGCGAGAATACACAGAAGAACTGTCCAAAAAAGATCTTCATGACACAGATAATCACAATGGTGTGATCCCTCACCTAGAGCCATACATCCTGGACTGTGAAGTCAAGTGGGCCTTAGGAAGCAATGCTACGAACAAAGCTAGTGGAGGTGATGGAATTCCAGTTGAGCTATTTCAAATCCTAAAAGATGATGCTGTGAAAGGGCTGCACTCAATATACCAGCAAATGTGGAAAACTCAGCAGTGGTCCCAGGACTGGAAAAGGTTAGTTTTCATTCCAATTCCCAAAGAAAGGCAATGCCAAAGAATGCTCAACCTACCACACAATTGCAGTCATTTCACACGCTAGTAAAGTAATGCTCAAAATTCTCCAAGCCAGGCTTCAGGAATACATGAACCATGAACTTCCAGATGTTCAATCTGGCTTTAGAAAAGGGAGAGGAACCAGAAATCAAACTGCCAACATCCATGGGATCATAGAAAAAGCAAGAGAGTTCCAGAAAAACATCTATTTGGGCTTTATTGACTATACCAAAGCCTTTGACTGTGTGGATCCGAATAAACTGTGGAAAATTCTGAAAGAGATGGGAATACCAGACCACCTGACCTGCCTCTTGAGACACCCGTATGCAGGTCAGGAAGCAACAGTTAGAACTCGGTATGGAACAACAGACTGCTTCCAAATAGGAAAAGGAGTACATCCTTTTCACCCTGCTTATTTAACTTATATGCAGAGTACATCATGAGAAACGCTGGGGTGGATGAAGCATAACCCGGAATCAAGATTGCCAGGAGAAATATCAATAACCTCAGATATGCAGATGACAGCACCCTTATGGCAGAAAGTGAAGAAGAACAAAAGAGCCTCTTGATGAAAGTGAAAGAGGAGAGTGAAAAAGTTGGCTTAAAGCTCAACATTCAGAAAACCAAGATCATGGCATCCGGTCCCATCACTTCATGACAAACAGATGGGGAAACAGTGGAAACAGTGGCTGACTTTACTTTTCGGGGGGGCTCCAAAATCACAGCAGATGGTGACTGCAGCCATGAAATTAAAAGATTCTTGTTCCTTAGAAGAAAAGTTATGACCAACTTAGACAGCATATTAAAAAGCAGAGACATTACTTTGCCAAAAAGGACCATCTAGTCAACGGGAATTCCAGAAAAACATCTACTTCTGCTTCACTGACTATGCCAAAGCCTTTGACTATGTGGATCACAACAAACTGTGGAAAATTTAAGAGATGGGAATACCAGACTACCTGACCTGCCTCCTGAGAAACCTGTATGCTGGTCAAAAAGCAACAGTTAGAACTGGACATGGAACAACAGACTTGTTCCAAATTGAGAAAGGAGTACATCAAGGCTGTCTATCGTCACCCTGCTTCTTTAACTTATATGCAGTGCACATGATGTGAAATGTCGGGCTGGATGAAGCACAAGCTGGAATCAAGACTGCCAGGAGAAATATCAATAACCTCAGATATGCAGATGACACCACCCTTATGGCAGAAAGTGAAGAAGAACAAAAGAGCCTCTTGATGAAAGTGAAAGAGGAGAGTGACAAAGCTGGCTTAAAAGTCAACATTCAAATAACTAAGATCATGGCATCTGGTCCCATCATCTCATGGCAAATAGATGGGGAAACAATGGAAATAGTGACAGACATTATTTTCTTGGGCTCCAAAATCACTGTAGATGATGATGTAGCCATGAGATTAAAAATATTCGCTCCTTGGAAGAAAAGCTATGACCAATCTAGAAACCATATTAAAAAGCAGACACATTACTTTGCTAACAAAGGTCCATCTAGTCAAAGCTATGGTTTTTCCAGTAGTCATATATGGATGTGAGATTTGGACCAGAAACAATGCCGAGCACTGAGAATTGATGCTTTTGAACTGTGGTGTTGGAGAAGACTCTTGAGAGTCCCTTGGACTGCAAGGAGGTCCAACCAGTCCATCCTAAAGGAGATCAGTCTTGTGTGTTCATTGGAAGGAGTGATGCTAAAGCTGAAACTCCAATACTTTGGCCACCTCATGTGAAGAGTTGACTCATTGGAAAAGACCCTGATTCTGGGAGGGATTGGGCGCAAGAGGAGAAGGGGATGACAGAGGATGAGATGGCTGGATGGCATCACCAACTCGATGGACATGAGTTTCTGTGAACTCCGGGAGTTGGTGATGGACAGGGAGACCTGGCGTGCTGTGATTTATGGGGTCGCAAAGAGTCGGACACGACTGAGCGACTGAACTGAGCTGAACTGATAGACAAATGATCACTTGAATATGATGCTAGAATAAAAATACTTTTAGATCAGTTAAAGTGAAAGTTGCTCAGTCATGTCCATCTTTTTGTGACCCCATGGACTATACAGTCCATGGAAATCTCCAGGCCACAATACTGGAGTGGGTAGCCTTTCCTGTCTGCAGGGGATCTTCCTGACCCAGGAATTGAGCTGGGGTCTCCAGCATTGCAGGCAGATTCTTTACCAACTGAGCTATCAGAAAAACCCCACTTTTAGATAGGCGAGCTATAAAAAGACTTGACTTTCAGAGTTTACCTGTTCAAGAAACTATTGCAAGATGTGTTTCATCAAAAGGAGGGATGAAACCATGAAGAAGATGTAGGATTCAGAAATAAGAAATCCAACACAGGCCAGAGGAGGTGAAGAAGGGTCCTGAGGGCAGCCCTCAGGGCCCAGGGAACAAATAGTAAAGATTGGAAGGATGCCTCTGAGTGAAAATGGAACTGGTGCGCTATTTAATGTGTTAAAACACATTGAAAAGATTTTGAAAGTTTTCTTAGAGAGCTTAGAGATGAACTGATGAGAGACACATTCCAGATGTGTCTGGATTTACTGGATTTAGAAGCTGGATTTAGAAAAGGCAGAGAGGAACCAGAGATCACATTGCCAACATAATAGAAAAAGTGAGGGAATTGCAGAGAAACATCTACTTCTGCTTCATTGACAACACTAAAGCTTTTGACTGTGTGGATCACAACAAACTATGGAAAATTCTTCAAAAGATGGAAATACCAGACCACCTTACCCACTTCCTGAGAAACCGGTATGCAGGCCAGGAAGCAATAGTTAGAACCGGACATAGAACAACAGACTGGTTCAAAATTGGGAAAGGAGTACAACAAGGCTGTACATTGTCATCCTGCTTATTTAACTTCGACACAGAATACATCATGCGAAATGCCAGGCTAGTTGAATCACAAGCTGGATTCAAGATTGCCAGGAGAAATATCAGCAACCTCAGATATAGAGATAATACCGCTCTAATGGCAGAAAGTGAAGAGGAACTAAAGAGCCTCTTGATGAGGGTGAAAGAGGAGACTGAAAAAGTTGGCTTCAAACTCAACCTTAAAAAAACAAAGATCATGGCATCTGGTCCCATCACTTCACAGCAAATAAATGGAGGAAAAGTGGAACAGTGACAGATTTTTTATTTCCTTGGGCTCCCAAAAAGGCACTATGGATGGTGACCGCAGCCATGAAATTAAAAGAGGCTTGCCCCTTGGAAGGAAAGCTATGACAAACCTAGACACCCAGACAGTATTAAAAAGCAAAGGCATCACTTTGCCAACAAAGGTCCATACAGTCAAAGCTATGGTTTTTCCAGGAGTCATGTACAGATATGAGAGTTGAACCATAAAGAGGGCTGAGCACAGAAGAATTGATTATTTTGAACTGTGGTGCTGGAAAAGACTCTTGAGAGTCCCCTGGACTGCAAGATCAAAGCAGTCAATCCTAAAGGAAATCAACTCTATTCATTGGAAGGACTCATACTGAAGCTCCAATACTTTGGCCACTGCATGCAAAGAGCCAACTCATTGAAAAAGACCCTGTTGCTGGGAAAGATTGAAAGACAGAGGAGAAGGGGACGACAGAGGATAAGATGGTTGGATGGTATCACCGACTCAATGTTCATGAATTGAACAAACTCTGGGAGATAACGAAGGATGGGGAAGCCTGGAGTGCTGCAGTCCATGGGGTTACAAAGGGTCAGACATGACTTAGTGATGGAACAACAACAACAATATTTTAAAAGCAACCAAAAAAACAGTTGATTAGTAACTTAGGAAAAAAACAAAGTTTCGATATAGAACGTGATCATATCTACTGTCTACTATGAACAATATTTACATAGTTGAAATAATATAAACACTGCATATTAATTTAATCAAATACAGGCTATAAATATATTGGGGGTGGAGGGAAGAAAAAGTATATGTTTAAGGAATTGTTTGAGGTAGCTAAATCCTATTCTTCCAAAGTAGCTAACCAAGAGATAATTCTAAAATTGAAAAGTTACAATTACAATAGAAGTAACAACATTCTATACAGGGATATAGAAAGAATTCCCAGAAGTAGGTAAAAGATTTGAAAGTAGTTGCCTTTGAGAAGCAGAAAGAGGAGATTGAGAGGAAGGGGTAGGTGACTGTAGTCTCTCAATTTAATTAGTCATGCTATCACATTATTGAGAACAACATATTTATAATAAAAATTAAATAAAAAAACAAATGCTACATTATCTGCTTTGATAGGATTTTGGATTAACTAGTTGTGTGCAGCTGTCAAAACTCAATGAATGCATACTTTAAGATTTACATATTTCATTGTATATATATTTTACATCAAAAGAAAAACTGATAAACAAAGCCTAAAATTCTAATGACATGCATAAGGACATCTGTAATTTACTTCAAAATCCTTCCCCAAAAATAGATGGATCAATGAATGGATAGAAGGATGGATAAATACATAATAAAACAAGTACAGTAAAATGTTGACAGTAGATCCAAGGAGGTAGGTATATAGAGGTTTACTGTAAAATTCTTTCCATTTTGCTGTGTTTGAAAAGTTTTATAATAAACGTTTGGAACAAATAAAAACAAATTGAGCACTAAAATTAAGAGAGAATGTTCTGTCTGGTGTACCAGCTAGGTAAGCTTTAATTTTAAAATGCCACTTGCTTTCCAGAAGCATTCTGTAGCCATTTGACCCACAGATGACTGGTCAAATCAAAGAGGGCAGTGACACGTGAAGATGAGGGCAGACTGATATTTCTTGTTGGCACTTTTACCAGTTTCTCTACAGGGTACGTATGTTGTGCAACAATGAATATTTAATCCCTCTTAACAAGATTTGTCCTCTGGTTATAAATATCCCTGTTGTCACATGCTCACCTATTTCTTAGCTCCAATTGAATTGTAAACTCACCCAAGCTATAGTTTATAACCTCCAGGATCACACACCCAGTGGTTCATCGATATCAGTTTTACTCTAATATACCACAGAGAAAAAGTAGCTCCCTGGAATAACAGATTAAGGAACAAATAAGCCAGAATGTCTGGGGAATAGAGTCATACAATTTTCATTACAATGACTCTTAGGGCCTGGATCTAGTCTCTTTGTGGAGAAACTAAGTGTAAGAGAGATTAAGTCACATATCCAGAGTGATATAGCTATTTAGTGTGATTATCTTTGGGTATTTGCTTCTTTATGTCCATTTAAACTATTAAATAAGTCTATGGGATATGACACACATATACTTGAATAAACAGCCACCCTTTCCCCAAAGAGCACTTGATTTAAAAAAAAAAAAGAACAAAACTATGGGACAGGACTTAAGAGATGGTTACTGAGCCAAACTTGGGTTTGCTTGCCTGACTTGCAGCAAAATCAATCTACTGACATGGGGTTGGGTGAAGGAAAGGACAGTGTTTATTGCAGGGCCAAGCAAGAAGAATGGGTAGCTCATGCTCAAAAGACCTGAACCCCCTGATGGCTTTCAGGGAAGGGTTTTTAAAGGCAACATTATTAGGTTTGAAGGTTGTAGGGTGCATGATCAGCTCGTGGACATTCTTCGAATTGGTTGTGGTGAGGTCACTGGGTGGTATATTGGAAGTTAACATCATCAACTTTCTGGTTCCTACCAGTCTGGGATCTACATGTTTGTGGTCAGCATGCAGTTACTTTCTTACACTTGGTAGGGTTTTAGTATCCTCAAAAACAATTCAAGGTATGGCTCAGGATATTATCTATAACCCTTAAGGAGGAACTAAAGGTCTTTGATTTTATTTTATGGTTAAACTACTGTAATTTTGTCTTGCTTGATGGCTATTGTTGTTGTTTCCGCATTTTCCCACTTCTCTGATTAAATATACTCTTTGGAATGTGGGGAAGGTCTAAGAGGCTAAATCCTTTTTAGAAACAAGAGGTAGGAGACATGGAGGGTATGTTGCCAAGAAGGCCCCACAGAGTCTGGCTCAGTTTCAAGACCACAAGTTCCTATCCAGTCTGTTTGTAGGGTGAAGTGGGAGCAGGAGGATGTTAAGTGAGTGAAAAGTGTCTGTGGTAAAATTAGTGATACACACTACTTTGTGGATGAAGCCCGAGCATATTACACTGAGAAGCCAAACACAAAAAGGTCACATATTGTATGATTCCATTTATATGAAATATCCAAAACAGGCAAATCCATAGAGACAGAAAGCAGACTCATCGTTGCCAGGGGCTGGGCAGAAGGCAAATGAGGAGTAACTGCTTACTGGATATGGGTTTTATTTTGAGGTAATTAAAATGCTTTGGGCCTATATATAAATGAGTATATTATGAATGTACCAAATGCTACTGAATTGTTCCCTTCAGAATGGTTAACTTTATATTACGTACATTTCACCTCAATAAAGAAAATACACGTCAAATGAGAGCAAAAGCAAACATAGCAACATGTTAACAACTGGTGGATCTAGGTACCGGCCATCAGGAATTCATCGTACTTATGCTAGCAACATTTCTGTTAGGTTTAAAAATTTTCAAAAGAAAAAGTTAATAAAATATCTCTAGAAAACAAAGAAATCATTTACTGATATTGCAAAATTGAGGTCACCAGTTGCAATCTAAAATTCATACAGTTTCATATCTATCATTTGATCACTGGCCTGTCAAAAATAGGAACAACTCTTACTTCATTGGCTGGTAAGGTTTCTAACAATGAAAATTACTTTCCAGGGGAGTCACAAGCCAACACTCTTTAACTTCAGAACCTATTAACATGCAGATTTCTGAACATCAGCACCTAAAAATACATTTATTGGGTCCTTTTGAACAGGTGGTAGTAAGACGTGGTTTAGCTGAAGGGTCTGAGCTTTGGAAATTACATGTGTATATTCTGGCTTTGTCACCCGCAGATGAGTCTTACCAATCCACTGATGGATAAAAGCAAAAGGGTGCAAGGTGATGGAGAGTTTCACAGGAGTAACACTAGGGGCACAAGTGACCATTTTGACCCTTGCACAGAGTGTCCTGAAACTCAAGCAGTGATATAGTAAAGATGATACCCCATCCTGTAACCTCATAACAACCAGAAAATGGCATGTCTGCCTCTAATGCACAGTGGGTCCAATGGAGTTAATGCCTCCCTGGTTTCTTACAGGTCCAACACCTAATTCTAAATTCCCCATTCAACCATGTCTGAGGCCTGAGACAAATGATCAAGCCTGTCTACACAGGGTGAGAGGCTAATTGCTTCTCTGACCAAGATGTAGACACACAAAAAAGCACATAAGGATGTGAAAGGTTATATCGTAATGTGATCATGCTTAACACTACTGAAGCTGTACATTTAAAAATAGTTAAGATGGTGGACTGAATGTTATGTGTTTTCTACCACAATACTTTAAATATACATAAGACCCAAGTTTCAGTTTTCACACAGCAGACATGAGAATGGCTTCCTTTGTGTCCAAAATGAAGGTACACTGCCAATCTGTAAAGCCGGATGCAACTTAACACACTTCAAATGAAATACAATCTGTTCCTATGGAAGAAAAAAAATAACCTAGAAAAACACTCAAGCCTCTGCACAAATCCATGTTCAATAAGAAAAATGGATGTAAGAACAGGTTATGGCAGAAGGACATTAAAAATAGAAAAGAACTATTGAGTTGAAGGTGTTACCTCAAGAGATAAGTACGAACAAATACTGTAGAGTAGCTGTCTCCATATATCAGACGATGACATAAACGGATCCATTCCCATTTAGGGTTTACTCATTGCTTCTGAGATGCAATTTATTGTTTATCTTGACACTGCTTTGGGGTTTACCAAATCACTAAAGGGAATAGGAAGTTCAGTTCATAAATATAACTTTTGTAGTATGACATATACAAGGATGTTCCACTTCAATAACTGAGTTCTTTTTCATTTTTTTCTTGCAAAATTTTAAATTTTCCCAGAATTTTGATCATGCCTATAAGAACAAATCTATGTTCAATCAACAGGGCCTCTTCATTCACACTTTTAACACCCAAGGGGTAATAGTTTCAAAAGACTAAAATGCTATTCTTCTCTAAGTGTTATCTATATCACAGTGAGTGTTGTCTAAAGATTTGGTAGAAGCCTTCACTGGAGGGATTTCAAGTATGGAAACAGATGAAGGAGGAAATATCTGGAGTGGTGGATCCTGCCAGGTAAGTAGAGGCCAGCTCTGACTTTCATTCTGTTTCTTTTTTTTCCTTCCTTTCACCTTATGCCCAGAAGTTTGTGTAAGTAGACCTTTTCTTGTGATAAAAACAATGTCTTAATTTTGGACCTAATAACACTTCAGAATAAATGCAGGGAGTTCCCTGGCGGTTCAGTAGTTAGAACTCCAAGCTCTCACTGCCAAGGGTCCTGTGTTTGATCCTGCTCAGGGAACTAAAATCCCACAAGTGACACAGTGCAGACAAAAAGCAAAGAAGCATCCAAGTTTTTACAGAAGTCAGAATTTGGGAGAGCATGTTTTCCAAATATGCTTACATAGGCATTATTTTTTCATTCATCAGTTCAGGGCTAACCTTGTTGTGGATGTTTGAAAAGATGGCCACAAATGCTCTGACACTCCTCCCATAAATCGGCAGGGTCTAATTCCCCCCTTCTGCCTTGAACCTGGGCTAGCCTTGTTTGGAAGAAATAAAATTTAGGAGAAGTGGTGCTATGTGACTTCCAAGGCCTGGCAGCTTCTGCTTAGTTCTCTCTGAATACCTGCTCTACGGATCGCTCTCTCTTGGGACCCAGCCACCATGCTCTGAGAATCCCAGGACAAATGCAGAGGACAGGTGTAGGTACTCCGGTGGACAACCCAAACTGCAGTCCTACCTGACAGCTGGGATCAGCTGCCAGGCTTTTACAAGCCATCATGGATGTCCAGTGCAGCTGAGATTCTGATGACTGTAGGCACAGCAGACACTTGACTGCAACTGTGTGAGAGACTCCAGTGAGAACTGCTCAGCTGAAACTCCCCTGAATGTCTGACCCATATAGTGGTGAGCAAGGCTAAATTTTAGTATATATAAAATTACCCTGAATTTGGGGGTAATTTGTTATACAGCAGTAGATAGCTAAGCAAAGGAAAATAACAGAATATGAAACTATATAGCAACAGAAATTGTCAAGCAAGAAAATAAAATTAAGATAATTTAGCCATGAAATGGCCCATTTGTTTTTGTTTTTTTTTCCCCATTTAAACATGAGCATTTACAAGTTAAGAGATGTGTGTTTTCATGTTGCTCAGAGTAGAAAGACATAGATTCAGAAATGTAATTTTAACAATTAAAACTATAGATGTTTTCATGTAATCAAAATATATTGTCAGATACTGTACTAGACATCAGCACAAATTCTGTCCTCAAGGAACAAACAGTCTAGTGGGATACATGGCATGTTAAAAAACATTTCAATGAGTTTCATGTGCATAAAATCCTAACAATGTTTCCAGGCACATCCTAAGTGTCATGTACCTGCAAACAAAGTAAATAAACATACATTCGCTTATTTATTCGACAAATACTTATTTATCATCTTCTCCATGGCAGGCCCCACGTGAGGTGCTCAACATTCAGAAAACTCAACATTCAGAAAACTAAGATCATGGCAGCTGATCACATCACTTCATGGCAAATGATGGGGAAAGAGTGACAGACTTCTTTTTTGGGGGGCCTCCAAAATCACTGCAGATGGTGACTGCAGCCATGAAATTAAAGATGCTTGATTCTTGGAAGAAAGTTATGACCAATCTAGACAGCGTATTAAAAAGCAGAGACATTACTTTCCCAACAAAGGTCCGTCTAGTCAAAGCTACGGTTTTTCCACTAGTCAAGTATGGATGTGAGAGTTGGACTGTAAAGAAAGCTGAGCCCCGAAGAATTGATGCTTTTGAACTGTGGTGTTGGAGAGGACTCTCAAGAGTCCCTTGGACTGCAAGGAGATCCAACCAGTTCATCCTAAAGGAAATCAGTCCTGAATATGCAGTCCTGAATAAGGACTGATGCTGAAGCTGAAACTCCAATACTTTGGCCACCTGATGCAAAGAACTGACTCATTGGAAAAGACCCAGATGCTGGGAATGATTGAAGGTGGGAGGAGAAGCGGGCAACAGAGGATGAGATGGTTGGACTGCATCACTGGCTCGATGGACAGGAGTTTGAGTAAATTCTGGGAGTTGGTGATGGACAGGGAGGCCTGGCCTGCTGCAGCGCATGGGGTCACAAAGAGTCGAACTTGACTGAGCTACTGTACTTAACTGAACGTGGTGGGACCCGTGTGAAGTGCTAGAGAAAGAGTGCTGAATAAAGAGTTTACATTCAGAGGAGAGGACAGATCCTGAACATTCAACAAGCACGGGTATCCTGGAAGCATTCCTGGGATGCTTGGGAAGCCAGAGAAGGCTGCTGATCCCAGGAAAGCTAAACAAAGGCTAGGCTAGACCAGGCCAAGGCTAGAGAGATTTGGCAGCATGTCTGATAGCCAAATAACAAGAAGAGAAAAGTAGTTTACCCCAAGCCCAAATGGAAATCTAATACGTTAAGTCAAATTTGGGAGAGGCCTGAAGGCCAGTGAAGCAATCAAGATCTGTTCCACAAATTCCACACTGGATCAGAAGGAAAGTCCAAGTGCAGAGACAAGCACTGGACTGCATGCATTGGACCACACATGAGAGCTGAAGAAGACAATGTTGTTGGAATAGAAGACTGGGCACAGTGCTCAAGCCTCTGGTACTTTGGCACTAGAAATAGAGTAGAACACCCATTGCACAAACAGGTCTGGACCAAGATATGTTGCAGCTGAGGCAAACTAAGAATTAGATATGTGCTTCTGATGCTGTTCTTCCAATATTAATGCAACCTTTTCTTACTGAGGGAGGAGAACTGGCACCAGGTTGATTTTTGTCATTTCTACTGTTTACTTGGCTAAAGTAGGACTGATTTGTAAGTTGATGGTTACAGAAATGTCACACGTGTAGATCTGAGTTAAATAGTACCATATTTCTGATTTCCACTGGAAATAGTATAACCTTTACAGATTGGTGCTCAGAGCAATTATGCGCTTAGTCTGTCTTTTACCTTGGCTCTGAGCCTGAAGGATCCCAGAATACGAGTGTCTGCTAATTGCCCTGGTGTGAATGGCCAAGGGCTGGTGTGTGTGTATGTGTATGTGCATACAAATAAAAGTGTATCTGTGTGTGATTGTTTGTATGTATGTGTGCATGTGTGTGTGTATATGGGCATGCATGTGTCCCTCCTCCTGAACAAGGTGGATTCTACCAGGGTTAGAAATATGTCAGTAGTATTGAATCATCTAAATTTTATCACTTGCGAGTTTAGAACTCACCACTTTTTATATAGCCTTTTCCCTTTTTCTTCAAACCCCAGAGCTTGGATTCAGGAGTCTGCAAGCATGGAGTCCACCCAAAGATGGGCACAATAAAGGATAAACATGGTAGAGACCGAGTAGATGCTGAAGAGAATAAAGGATAAACATGGTAGAGACCGAGTAGATGCTGAAGAGATCAAGAAGAGATGGAAAGAATACACGGAAGAACTGTATAAAAAAGATCTTAATGAACCAGATCAGTACAATGGTGTGGTTAGTCACCCAAACCCAGACATTCTGGAGTGCTAAGCCAAGAGGGCCTTAAGAAGTACTGCTGTTAATAAAGCTAGTGGATGCGATGGAATTCCAAAAGAACTATTCAAATCTCTAAAGGAGGATGCCATCAAAATGTTGCATTCATTATGTCAACAAATCTGGAAGACCCAGCAGTGGCCACAGGACTGGAAAAGGTCAATCCTCACCCCAATTCCCAAGAAAGGTGGTACTAAAGAATGTTCTAACCATCAGACAATTGCACTCATTTCCCATGCTAGTAAGGTCATGCTTAAAATGTTAAACACTAGGCTTCAGAATACGGTGAATCAAGAACGTCCAGATGTCCACGCTGGGTTTAGAAAAAGAAGAGGAACTAGAGATCAAATTGCCAACAGTTGCTGGAGTATAGAGAATGCAAGGGAATTTCAGCAAATCAGCTATCTCTGTTTCATTGACTACATGAAAGCCTTTGACTGTATAGATCATGACAAACTGTGGAAAGCTCTTAGAGAGATGGGAATACCAGACCATCTTACCTGTCTCTTGAGAAACCTGTATGCAGGTCAAGAAGCAACAGTTAAAACCCTGTATGGAACAACTGATTGGTTTAAGATTGAGAAAGGACTATGACAGGGCTGTCTGCTGTCACTTTTCTAACCTATATGCAGAGCACATCAGGAGAAATGCCAGGCTGGATGAGTTGCAAGTCTGAATCAAGATAGGCAGGAGAAACATCAACAGCCTCAGATATGCAGATGATATCACTCTAATGGCAGAAAGCAAAGAGGAACTAAAGAGCCTCTTGATGAGGGTGAGGGAGGAGAGTGAAAGAGCAGGCTTAAAACTAAATATTCAAAACACTAAGGTCATGCCTTCCAGACGATTACTGCATGGCCAATAGAGGGGGAAAAGGTGGAAGTAGTGACAGATTTCCTCTTCTTGGGCTCCAAAATCACTGCAGATAGTGACTGTAGCCATGAAGTCAGAAGACAGTTGTTTCTTGGCAGGAAAGCAATGACAAACCTAGACAGTGTGTTGAAAAGCAGAGAGATTACTCTGCCAACAGAGGTCCATATAGTCAAGGCTATGGTTTTCCCAGTCATCACGTATGGTTGTGAGATCGGAACACCAAAGAATTAATGCCTTCGAACTGTGGTACTGGAGAAGACTCCTGAAAGTCCCTTGGACCACAAGGGGTCGAACTAGTCAATTTTTTTCTTTTTTACTTTACAATATTGTATTGGTTTTGCCATACATCAACATGAATCCGCCACGGGTGTACACGTGTTTCCCATCCTGAATCCCCTCCCACCTCCTTCCCCATACCATCCCTCTGGGTCATCCCAGTGCACCAGCCCCGAGCATCCTGTATCATGCATCGAACCTGGACTGGTGATTCATTTCACATATGATATTATACATGTTTCAATGCCATTCTCCCAAATCATCCCAACCTCGCACTCTCCCGCAGAGTCCAAAAGACTGTTCTATACCTCTGTGTCTCTTGCTGTCTCGCATACAGGGTTATCATTACCATCTTTCTAAATTCCATATATATGTGTTGGTATACTATATCCTAACCAGTCAATCTTAAGGGAGATTAAGCTTGAATATTCACTGGAAGGATTGATGCTGAAGCTGAAGCTCCAGTATTTTGGTCATCTGATGCAAACAGAAAACACATTGGAAAAGTCCCTGATGCTGGGAAAGATCGAGGACAGGAGAAGAGGGTGTCAGAGGATGAGATGGCTGAACGGCATCACTGATGCAATGAACATGAACTTGGGCAAACTCCTGAAGATGATGAGGGACAGGGAGGCCTGGCGTGCTGCAGTCCATGGGGTCACAAAGAGTGGGATATGACTGGGCAACTGAACTACAAACATGGTAAAGCCATGCCTGTGATCCTTAAAGGCTGTAAGACCCCGGGCACGTTCTCAACCCCATTAAGTGGTAGTTTCCTGAGCTTTAAAATGGGGATAATAATATTTCGCTCCTAAGATGGCTGTGAAGAAAAAACAGCATACTGAAAATATTGAATGTGATTCCTGGATCATCATAAGCACTAAGTAGAAGCTCTTATGGTTAGAATTGTGGGTACTAAACAAGGGCTACAAACATCTAGATACCACCCAAACTAGGGTTTATACTCATTTCCCAACATTACAGCGTGCCTTATAAATAGTTAAAATACTAAACAAACTATAGATACAACTAAATCAACCCACTTAAAATGGTTCATCACTTGCCACTTTACAAGGTACTCTAAAGCTAGTCAATTCTCTTCTAGACAAACAGATGGCTTTTCCTCATCTTAATATACGTAGAATGATTTTGTGAACACAAGCTGATCTGTCTTAAAAATCTAAGCATTCTTTTATCTCTACATAAATTAGTAATTCAAAACAAAATTTTTAAAGAACAAACTTCCATTTTGCTAAAAACGAGAGTCCATTAATGGATGCCTTTAAACTTAGCAAGCTCTCCAGCCATCTTATCGGTGGGTTTTTGTTGTCTCCCTCAAATGCACACTGATGGCCAGGCCTCAGCAGCATCAGATGGAATGAGATGCAGCTAGCCAACAGTCCAGGACCACCTTCTTCCTGGGCTATATTTTAACACTTCTATGCTGCTGCTGCTAAGTCACTTCAGTCCTGTCGGACTCTGTGCGACCCCATAGACAGCAGCCCACCAGGCTCCCCCGTCCCTGGGATTCTCCAGGCAAGAACACTGGGGTGGGTTGCCACTTCCTTCTCCAATGCAGGAAAGTGAAAAATGAAAGTGAAGTCGCTCAGTCATGTCCGACTCTTAGCAACCCCATGGATTGCAGCCTAGCAGGCTCCTCCGCCCATGGGATTTTCCAGGCAAGAGTACTGGAGTGGGGTGCCATTGCCTTCTCCATAACACTGCTATAATGGACATTTAATCCATTAATTAATGATGAAAAAGGAAGGGATAAGAGTGCTATATTCTGACATCAATAGTTTCAAAGAGCCTAATGAGACTGTTTGGAAGGCATACTAGGATGCCTTCCAAAATTGATTAGCTCTACCATTGATGGGAGTAACTGAAGAAAACATTCAGCACAGTTTGATTCAACAGTTCTTTTCTGAACTGCCCATGAATCCTGAAACTGAAGTTCATCTGGAGTTTATTTATACCATGTTTACAGAGATCCTGAACCATGAAAAAGAGCAGCTCCTTATCACCAACTGCTCCATCTGTTCATCTATTCATCCATCACTCTATCCATCCATTCATCCATTACCCAGCTGCCCCACAAATACTTACTGAATGCTTTTCCTCTCATGGAGCTTACCAAGAATGATGAGATATAATATGGAGCTATTATTCTAGAAATAACAATAAATAAAATAAATGAGGGATGAAGGAATACAGTGCAGTATATGTGTGCAAATTTAAATAGGAGAGAAGGGATGGTCTCAGTAAGTAGGCAATATTTGGGCAACAACCTGAAGGAGGTGAGGGAATAAACCATGCATATGTCTGAAAGAAGAATGTTCCATACAGAGAAACAGCATGTGCAAAGCTGAGTGTGTACTTTGTGAGATGGAGAAATACCAAGTAGGCCTAACATAGCACAATTCCACTGGTCTATGAGACCAGAAAGCCCTGGTATTTTCCCACACTGTGTTATCCTGGGTTCCCTGGAAAACAGAGCCTGAAGAAAGGTTTAAATGCTAAAGCTTTCGTGGGAGGTATAATCCATGGCAGCTAAAGTGAGGAGAAAAGAGGGAGATTCAAATACAAGGTGAGGGGCTTCCCTGGTGGTCCAGTGGCTAAGACTCCACACTCCCAAAGCAGGGGGCCTGGGTTCAGCCCCTAGTCTGGGAACTAGATCCTACATGCCGCAAAGAAGAGTTCACACGCCACAACTAAAGATCCCACGAGCCACAAAGAAGACTCCGAGCAGCCAAATAAATGAATCAATATTCAAATATAAGATGATGTCCTGTGATACTGGTCACTGCTTCCCAACAAACTTTCCATCAAACACTATGAGAGAAACCGCTGATTCTCTCAGGTGTCTCCACCTGGTACCAAGATGAAAAGAAAGAACTGTGCCCCATTACAGCCCATCAGAGAGGGAACGCATAGGGAACTTAGCTGCTGACTCTCTGCTGTCTCCTGTCTCTACACTGATCAGAGTTTGTCCCATCGACATTAACTTCCTTGCACTTCTACAAAGAAAATCATAAGACCTGTGCACTTTATTCTGTGTAAAAATAAAGATAAATTTCTCTTGAATACTAACAATGACAAATAGTCTGTTGCTTCAGCCTAGGTCCCAAAGAGAAGATGATGTGTGGCAGGACTAGTGAAATAAACCTTTGTCGATATACGCCACTGAAATTTTAGAGTCAATTTTTGTTGCAGCATAACCTAGCATATCCTGATTGACACAAGGATTCACTGCCCCATTAGCACATTAATGACATGAGGTTTTCAGTAAAGACATCTACTTAATGTTATTTAATCCAGTATTCTCAAACTGTTTTGATTAGTGAATATTCTTTCCACAGAGCACCTTAATATAATGGAAGTAGTTTGACAAAACACCATCTGTATAATCTTCTGCAAGGACAGTGGGCAACACACCCTACTGTGCAATAATTAAAATATTCCCAGATCTTAGCAGTTTGGGTATGAATGATGTCACATTTTTATGCCCAAACTGGACTTCCCGGGTGACGTGGTGGAAAAGAATCCATCTGCCAATGCAGGTACACTGGTTCAATACCTCCCTGTCCATATGCCCTGGAGCAACTAAGTCAGTGAACCACAACTACTCAGCCCAAGTGCCCTAGAGCCAGTGCTCCGCAAGAGAAGCCACTGCAATGAGAAGCCCCAGTTCTCCCCAACTAGAGAAAGCCCCTGAGCAGCAACAAAAATCCAGCACAACAAAATATTAACTAAATAAAATTTACAAAACACACATTTATGCCCAAATTAAGGATTCCTAGCCCAAGACTACTGTTCTGCTGCATCCCACAGGCCAGCAAGGCCTCACTTGCCCAGTTTCACGAGCAAAGAAAGGGCCCTAAGTCAGCGACAGAGACGAAGACATCATGGTTTACCTGATGGAGGACCCTGCCTGTCTCCAGCAAGGTCCTGGAACAACATCCCATCGTGTGCAACGCTGGAGCAAGCAGGCAGGACGGACACGTTGGCAGGTTTCACTGCTGGTGGCTGGGGGAAGCCAGGATTACCAATTGTATGGGAATTGACCTCAGGTGATCCCTGCCAGGCAGATGCCCTGGAGAAGGAAATGGCTACGCTCGTCTGGAGAATGCCTAGCAGGCTACAGTCAAAGACTGGGACATGGCTGAACATGCATGCGTGCAGTAATGCAGGCACCCACGCACACAGGGGCCCATGCACGCACGTGCTCAGGCACCCGCTTACGCACGCAGGAGGCCAAGCACGTAGCCATGCACCCACATACGCAAGCACATAGGTACCCACGCACCCATGCACGCAATCAGGCACTCGCACATGCTCGTGGACGACCTTGCAAGTACGCATGCGCACAACACACGCGCACACAAGCGCCCACGCATCATCACATAAGAACCCATACTCGTGGCACCCAAGTCTACCGTTGCGTGGCAACGGCTGATCGCGGAAAGCAGTTGAGGGGCCGACTCCTCATCAGCCGTTTGCTAAGCTATAGGTAGCTGGGCCGTGGGGCAAGGAGGTGGGAAGGTTTGTCCTGTGAGTAGGGTGTAGGTGGAGTAGGCACTAGTCAGACCGGAGAGAGACAGAGAGCAAGAACACAGCCATTTTGAGTGGCTTGCTCTTCCAACTGCCACTAGAAATTCCTCGGTGCCCCTGGGACTTCACAGGGCAAGTATCTTACAGGTAGTTAGGAAAACGCTTGTCCATGTTCTTCTGAGCTGTGTTTGTTTTCACGTACCTATTGGTACTTCGTGGTTGCAAGGTAGGCACCTATTTCTCTTTCTCTTCTATGACTTGCCATTCTCCAGCACTCACTTTAAGGTCCTATAGCCCCAGTGCTATGTGATGGTCTCAGAAAGAGTAGGTCTGGGGAGCATAACCCTTCTTGCCCTTTTTTACTTTATCTTGAGAAATTTTCTTTTCATGTTGTATCTCCTCTGCAAAATAATCACCTGACCCCTTCTTGGGCCCAACATGTCAGAACCTCTGATGAACAGAGCACCTTCAGCCATTAGGCACTGACCCCTCCCTCTAGGGGGCCCCAGAACTCTCATCAGATGAGGCACAGGGCAGACACCAGGTTAAGAATTTGTCTTCTGTCACCCCTCTATCCAGAGATCTTTCCTCTTTTGCCTCTCAGATGAAAGGGACCCTAAATCAACTCAGGTAAGGCCAGGACGGGCTTCCCTTATGGCTCAGTGGTAAAGAACCTGCCTGCCAATGCAGGAGATGTGAGAGACACAGGTTCAATCCTGGCTTGGAAAGATCTCCTGGAGAAGGAAATGGTAACCCACTTCAGTATTCTTGCCTGGGAAATTCCATAGGCAGAGGAGCATGGCCGGCTACAGTCCATGGGGTCTCAGAGTCGGACACTTCTCCTCCTCCCTTCCTCCCTCATCACTTCTCACCAGAAGTCTGTCTTTCCCACAAGGGCTTAGTGGGACTAAGGGTAAATCCAGCATGGCTTCTGTGGTGGGAGGGGTGATGAGGAGAGGGAGGGGGGAATAAATCTGATCCTGAAAATAGATTGAAATTTAAAATGCAACTGGAAATAAGACCTGGAGCAAATTCACTAAATGATTGATGAGTAAACTTAGTAACTAAGTCAACCTACTTTCTTTGCATACAACTTTCCCCCTGAGAATAATCAGCAGAATTCTAAGAAAAGTATTTGCCAAAGTTATCTTATATTTAGTTATCCATAATTCTGTGCAGTGCACAGAGGAAGAAAAAGAAAACCTAGTAAGATGGCCAGGTTCAAGTCTTGCCTGATAATAGAGGTGAATTTTGTGGCTGTTTTAATTATAATTTTTGAGCTAGAAATCAATAGTTCTTCCCTGTAGAACTTACCAGAAAGAACTTGGCTGACAGAATCTATAGTGATGAAAGGTTTTTGTAGGCATACTTTTTAGGCAAAAAGAAAGTGGCACTTTCACTGGTAAAGCATTGCCTTTGTGACAGTTAATGAAGTCTTTCTCTCCAAGGCAGAAGTGGGATAAACAGGCCATGGTGGATTGGGCTCTACCCCTCAAATATAAAGGGGTGGCTGATGAGTTGCTTACACAGGTGAGCAGGAGTAGTGAGAATTCCTACTGTGAGCTGGTCCACCTGCTTCCAGTGAGGACTCTGTCCTCATAGGGGATTGCCCTTAGGCAGAGTGTCATGTGGAGTCAGTGACTTCTTAGCGCAGACCTCAGTTTCCTCATTCTTGAAGATTTCTACAAAAGAAAGCTATTTCCACACCCTCGTGAGTGCTCCAGGAGATGCAAACAGAGTGAGCCAGGGACCCTTTGTTTTGATACCTCCTACCAACCATAGCTTCACACAACTCTCATTAGTTACCCTGCCTTTGAACTCCTGTCTGGAGGCAGGCACACTGAACCCGTTCCAGATACCTGACCCAGTTGATCATTTCCTCTTATTGTTAGTAAATCATCAGGTTGGCATTTGTGATAAAAAGCAGGAAAGTGGGGGAAGAACTAGAGATAGTAGAAACTTACTCTTTAATTGCCTGGAATGACTGCTTTCCTTAAATATGCATTGTTTATTTGAAAATATTCAATGAAATCTCCTAGGTAATATTTGATCACAGGTAAAGCGTCTGCCTGCAATGCGGGAGACCTGGGTTCAATTCCTGGGTTGGGAAGATCCCCTGGAGAAGGAAATGGCAATCCACTCCAGCACTCTTGCCTGGAAAATCCCATGGACTGAGGAGCTTGGTGCAGGCTACTATCCATGGGGTCTCAAAGAGTCGGGCACAACTCAATGACTTCACTTTGACTTTCACTTTCAGTACCCTTGCAAATTTTTTATTGATAAACAGTGTACATACAGAAAAGTGCATGTAACCTAAATGTAATGCTCACTGAACTTTCAGAACTTGAAACATGCTGTGGCCAATATCCACATCAATAGAGAGGACTTGGGATTTCCCTAGCAGTCCAGTGGTTAGGACTCCGTGTTTCTACTGCAGGGGGCATGGTTTCAATCCCTGGTCTGGGAACTAGATCCCACAAGCCACATAGCGCAAATAAGTAAATAAATCTTTACCCACAACCCCAGAAGCCCCCTCCCCCAAATACTCATTCCAGACACAGCTTCTCCCCCTTGGGGTAACCAATAGCCTGACCCCCTAATAGCAGAGATTCCTTTTGCCTGCCTCTGTACTCTATACAGTAGAAACTTATAGCCTGTTCTCTTTTTTCTTGACTTCTCTGAGTCCGCATTCTGTTTGTGAGAGCCTTCCTTATTACTCTGTGTAGTGATACATTGTTTCTTCTCATTGCTGCACAGCAATATAAATACACTAGAATGTGTTTATCTGCTTTCCTGTTGATGGACCTTTGGGTAGTTTCCAGTTGAGTGCTGTTACAAACACCCAAATTCATGTCCTTTTATCAACACACTTATGCACTGCTTTGGGATATGTACCCAGGAATTACTGGGTCATAGGGTAAGCAGGTGTTCAGCTTTAGTAGGTATCAACTGTTAGCAAACAGTTTCTTTGTGGTTGTACCAGTTTGCACTTCCACTAGCAGTGATGAGACTACTGGTTGCTCTACAGCCTCTCCTAAAATGTACTCAGATCACTTCCCTACCTACTAAGGGATGTGGTATCGCTGCTGCTGCTGCTGCTGCTAAGTCGCTTCAAGACATGGAAGCCCACTTGGCTCCCCAGTCCCTGGGATTCTCCAGGCAAGAACACTGGAGTGGGTTGCCAATTCTTTCTCCAATGCATGAAAGTGAAAAGTGAAACTAAAGTCGCTCAGTCGTGTCCTACTCTTAGCAACCCCATGGACTGCAGCCTACCAGGCTCGTCCGTCCATGGGATTTTCCAGGCAAGAATACTGGAGTGGGGTGCCATTGCCTTCTCCGTGGTATTTCTAGTGGCTCAAAATCCAGATTCTTGAGCTAGACTTTCTGGGTTCAAATTCCTGCTTCATCCTTTAATAGGTGTGTGACCTTAGACACCTTACTTAATTGTTCTGTGCCTCAGTTTTTTTCTTCTGTAAAATGAGGACAATAACTAGATCATCTACCTCATAGAGTTAAGGATTAAATGAGTTAATGCATGTAGAACACTAAGGATAGTGCCTGGCACATAGACAATACTCCATAAATCTTAGATATTACTTTCACTCAAATGCATCGAAAAAAAATCAGTTGCCACCAGTGCAGTAAGAGAGTTGCGTATCTTACTGTAAAAGAAATAGAAAGTTTCCCACATATCCTGGGAGGCAGTCAGATAAGTGCCACAAGGGGTCTCTGTATGCAGGAGCAAGATAGCATGCATGTCTCCATTTCGGGCTATGCCAGTCACAGGTAATCCTTGGGAACTTGTAGGTGCAAATTAAACTAGAATGTCAGTGCTCCAAAATATTCTTAGGAGAGTATGAACCATGTATACAATCACTATAAATGACAATCTGGGCTTTATTTATTTGGCCCATGAAGCCACTGACATCTCTCCTCTTTAAGTTAGCAAATAACAGTTTTAGTGAATTCTTTACAAACTCTATAAACTTTTACAGTCTAGCCCTTGGAAAACTCCACTTTAGGAATTAACATAGATGTGGATTTCATTAAATAAATATACATTCAGTAAATATTCCACGGAGGAAAGAGAAATGGTAAAGAATGATGATAGGAGAGTAGGTAGGAAGTTCAAAGACATGCAAAGCTGACACTCCAGTCTCCATGAGTGAGTCATTGGCTGGAATTGGCTTTTAATGTTAAATATCAGCAAATCAGCAAATACATTTTCCGTGTCCATCTTCTAGCTTTTGTTGTTGTTGTTGAGTCGCTCCGTCGTGTCTCTTTGCAACCCCATGGACTGCAGCCCACCAGGCTCCTCTGTCCATGGGATTCTCCAGCCAAGAATACTGGAGTGGGTTGCCATGCCCTCTTCCAGGGGATCTTCCCCACCCAGGGATGGAACCCACATCTCCTGCATTAGCAGGTGGATTCTTTACCACTGAGCCACCAGGGAAGCCCATCTTCTATTACAGCTTGCACTGTGTTTAGCTGCTCAGTTGTGTCCAGCTCTTTGCGACCCCATGGACTGTAGCCCTCCAGGCTCCTCTGTCCATGGAATTCTCCAGGCAAAAATACTGCGGTGGGTTGCCACACTCTCCTCCAGGGGATCTTCTCAGCCCAGGGATTGAACCCAGGTCTCTCTGGCATCACAGGAAGATTCTTTACCATCTGAGCCACCAGTGTAGCTTGCTGCTGATAAGTCACTTCAGTCATGTCCAACTCTGTGAGAACCTAGACAGCAGCCCACCAGGCTCCACCATCCCTGGGATTCTCCAGGCAAGAACACTGGAGTGGCTTGCCATTTCCTTCTCCAATGCATGAAAGTGAAAAGTGAAAGTGAAGTCGCTCAGTCATGTCTGACCCTTCTCGACCCCATGGACTGCAGCCTACCAGGCTCCTCTGTCCATGGGATTTTCCAGGCAAGAGTACTGGAGTGGGTTGCCATTGCCTTCTCCACCAGTGTAGCTTAGTGGGTCACAACTCTGGCTGCCTATTAGACTCACCTGGGGGGACTTCCCTGGTGGTCCAATGGTTGGGACTCTAAGCTTCCACTGTAGACGGGGGTGGGTGAGTGACCAGTGTTTGTCCCCTGATCTGGGAACTAGTATCCCGCACATGACTCAGTGTGGTCAAAGAAAATAAAATTACCTGGAGAACTTTAAAAAATTCACATTTCCCCCACCAAAAAAAAATGCTCAGCTTCTCACCCAGAAATGTTGATTATGTTTGTTTGTCAGCAGGGCCCAGAATTTTTTTCTTTCTCAAGGTCTCCAAGTGGTTCTAATGGGCAGCCAGAGACGGGAAATATTTCCTTCTCAGTGTCACTGCAACAATCCTGGCGGTGCTTTCTGAATGGTTGTCTCTTGCAGTGGGGTCACAGGGAGGATCCTGAGTAGTTTCTGTGGAGTCTGTCTGGTTTAGTCAAGAAAAGTTCAAAACACTGGCTCAACTGGTTTTTATCTGGTACATTTTCTCTCTTACTTATAACCTCAGAATATTCCAATCTATTTTAAGCCCTCCAGTGGTTTCTAAAGCACAATACTTTCCGAACTGAAGACTTACCATTTCAAATCTCATGGGCTATGATTCAATCCAGAGCAGAGCTAAACAGAACTTAAGTATCCCAATTAGGAATTGGATTGAAAAAAGACCCGGGAAAGTGCCCTTCATAAAAGAGTGAAATTGTGCTTTATGTGGTGGTGTTGCTATCACCTGTGGTTTCAACTGCAGGAAAAATAGGAAAAAGCCATGGAACAATCATTGTATTGGGTCGGCCAAAAAGTTCATTCTGGTTTTTCCATGAAATGTCACCCAAAATGAAACCCAAATGAACTTTTTGGCCAATGCAATATTTGAACATGGGTACATGTGAATTTGAGTTTCTGGCTCAGCCACTTGTTAGCTATGAGTCCTTGCCTTCTCTGAGCAGATGTTTCATGAAAGATGGAAGCATTAGCAGATCTCAGAAGGAAATTTTGTTGATTTAAAGGAGCTAATGTTAGTGGTGCTTGGCAAAGAGTGAGTCCCAAGTAAATGGCTGTTACCCTCATGTGTTATTCCTCTAAAGCTATGATGCTTCTGCATAGCAAACACCCCACCCCTAAATCTTACTGGTTGACTAAGATACCACTGATGTTCTTGCTCATGTGTCTGTGTGTCACTTATGGCAGCTCTGCTTAAGGCTATGAATCAGACTGAGGTAAGTTCATATGTGTCTCATTTTGCAGTCAGCAGCTTCCTGGGGTATGCACTTCTCATGGCAGATGACAGAAATACAAGAAGAACTTGGCAGAAATTTGCAATGCCCTTTAATATCTCAGTGCAGAACTCATTAATGATCACTTGTGCCCATTTTCCCTTAGCCTGAGCAAGTCATATGGCGAATTTCAAGGGCAATGGGATGGAGAAGTGTAATCTACCTAGTGAAACTATGGCACAATACAGAGAATAGAAGGAAAAATTATGAACAAATAATACATTCTTCCACACTTCCCTTCTGCAGAGTGTCAACAGAGGAGAAACGAAGGGTGGGTAAGGAGGGAAGAAATAAGTAGTTGGATCCCTTAGGAACTCTACCTTGTGCCTCATTTGTAAGCACTTGTCTGGCCTCCTTTGTAGAACTGCTCCAGCATTCCTTTCAGGCACAGAAAAGCAATTCTGTAGGCGTGGCAGCCTTCTGGATCCTCCCCCACTCCAGGTATTTGTGATGAGGGACACATTTCTCAGTGACAGTCTAGAATTCACCAGAAGCCTTCTTAAATTCTGCTTGCAAGAACACCTCTAATTTTATTTAGGAAGACAAACAGAAGCAAGAGCTGGTGAAAATCAGCAAAAACAGACTATACTATATGCCAGTTGTCAAAATAACAAGATCTTTGTCTAAATTCAACCCCTTCTCTTTACCCTTTCAACAACTTTTTAATGTATGGGCGCTGTCTCTTATGATTTGCTCCAAATGACATCATCTCTTGTCCAGTATATAATAAAGTGTCCCGACTCTTTTTGACCCCGTGGACTGAAGCCCACCAGACTCCTCTGTCCATGGGATTCTCCAGTCAGGAGTAATGGAGTGGGTTGCCATTTCCTTCTCCAGGGGATCTTCCTGACCCAGGGGCCAAACCTGGATCTCCAGCACTGCAGGCAGACCCTTTAACCTCTGAGTCACCAGGGAAGCGCAATATTTCTTTGAGCCCCTTTTTTGGGTGGGGGGCGGGGGAGGCAAGAATACTGGAGTGGGTTGCCATTCCCTTCTCCAGGAGATCTTCCCGACCCAGGGATTGAACCCGGGTCTCCCGCATTGTAGGCAGACGCTTTACCGTCTGAACCACCAGGGAAGTCTTGAGTGTGCCATAGCTGAACATAAAATAGCCACATCTGTTCAGCTGCCTGGTGATTTTACTTGTAGTATCCAGCAAATTGAGCTATTACAGTGCTCCTGCAGTAAAAGCTCTCATTGTAACCTGATTCTATTTTCTTTTATTGAGAATAAGTTTTGTGTTTGGTTCACAGCTATTCATAACTAAACTTTGAGTTTCTCCACCAGTCTTGATGCCTGTTTCTAAAACAAATACTGTGCCTTAAAATTGGCCTACACAGATATTTTCCTTAATTGAAGAGTGAAAGATTTTTACCCCAATTTATTCATTTTTGTTTCTATATTTTTTAATGTATCTGACATGTGTGATGTTAGGAGTATATACACCATAACTCTCCCCACAATCCTCAGGCATGTCACATCTTCAGACTTCTACCAATGTGCTTGGCATATTTCCAGGCCAAGGTGAAATCTGAATTTGCATATTCAAGACTTCCCAGAAACTCTCAGCTGCTCTGATGTCCTGACTTCTTTACCCCCACCTCTGTATCGCTCTGGGTATCATTTGGTCCATGAAGTTATCTGCATTTGATTAACTGAGTGGAAGCAGAGATAGGCCTCTGAAGGAGGATCTCAAATACATGAAGTTCATCTCTATTCTTTGTATTTCAGATGCATGATATTTGTAAGTCACTTATTTCTAGTTGCACATCTGATAGAAGCTTTGCTTCCTCCATATACACAAACACGTTGTCACATATTATATCGTGATGATAGAAATAATTGCAAAGGTAAAGTAAATGATGGCTGTGGTTACATTGTAAACAACTTAGAACAGGTCTTTGTTATGAGACAATATGTAAGGAAAGGGTTTATTGAAGTATGAGAGAGAGTTGTATCGAAATTAGGGCTACCATTCCTAGTAAGAAGACCAGGTATGTATGCCCAAAGGCATAAGTGGTTTCAACGTATTCATACTGAGGATAATTTTGGGGCATAGGAATGAAAAAGCAGGATAGATGGTGAATCATACAAGTATCTTTGTAGAAAATGTCTCAGATCATCCTTTCGTTTGGTAAAATTAAATAATAGAAATCATTACACACATAAAGATGGAATTTGTCATGTGATATGAATGAGTAAAGTACTTAAAATTATCACAAAATGTTCTTTTCACCAGGCCATCAAGCTCTTTCCCTTGTTTTTTCACATTTTCTTTTGTGTCCTTCAGTAACTGGGTTTTGGACTGTACTTGATTTATATCCTGTTAGTATCATGTACAGAGAAGGCAATGGCACCCCACTCCAGTACTCTTGCCTGGAGAATCCCAGGGACGGAGGAGCCTGGTAGGCTGCAGTCCATGGGGTCATGAAGGGTCAGACACGACTGAGCAACTTCACTTTCACTTTTCACTTGCCTGCATTGGAGAAGGAAATGGCAATCCACTCCAGTGTTTTAGCCTGGAGAATCCCGGGGATGGCAAAGCCTGGTGGGCTGCCATCTATGGGGTCGCACAGAGTCGGACACGACTGAAGTGACTTAGCAGCAGTAGCATTCATTTTTGTAAAGGCCACTGCTTGAAGGACTCTGGACTTGTGTGTGCAATTGTGACTGCAATAAATAGGGCACAATTCCTAGCATACATGATAGACTCCAGATCAATATTTGTTGAATAAATGGAAAAAATAGTGGCTTTAGACTGAATTATGGTGGCAAATTTGCACATGCACACACACACACACACTCTTTTTTTTTTTTACCATTATGGGGATGAACTGGAATACTTTAAGATGTAAAGCTTACTTCTGGAGAAGGGAATGGCAACCCACTCCAATATTCTTGCCTGGAAAATGGAACGAGGAGCCTGGAGGGCTATAGTCCATGGGGTTGCAAAGAGTCGGACACAACTGAGTGACTGAGCACCTCACTAAACTGGGGGGAGGGGTGCAGAAAAAAGATAAAAACCTTAGTTCTAAATAGGGATGCCTCTAATGATATTTGATTATTACGAACCCCACCCCCACCCCCATCCCCCATAGGGTTCTCTGAATCTGAACTGGAGCACCTTTCCCTGTCCTTGTAGTGAGCTGCAGACACTTGATCTCTCCAGTGGAGATTGCCAAACCTTTGCGGGCAGAAACCTGGTCTTATATCATCTTTGAAGTTCTCACTGCACCTAATTGAGGGCATACCCATAGAGAAGGTACTATTAGTATCCCCATTTTCAGATGAGGAAACTGAGGTTAAGCAACTGAAGTCATCTTAAGTTAAAGTCAGATAGTTAGTGGTGAAGACAGTGCTAGTATCTGATCCCTGGCAGTGTGATGCCTGAGGCTCCTCTGTCTAGGGTAATGTATCAGAAGGGTAGCTGCTACCCTTTTTTTCCCCCAAGAAAAGTAAGGTAAATAGTCAACTATGAAATTACAACTCAAAGAATAAGAGTAACTAAACAACTAAATATTCTAGACCTGCCAAGACATTGGAGTAACTTAGAAATTATTAAACTGTATTATTTCTGTCCTGGGTATTTACTCAACAAGATCCTGGCAAATAAATCCAATTCAAGAGACAGATTCAGGGGAATCATTTGCTTTTCCCTCTCTGTAGACACTAGATCGTCCAAGTGACAAGGAACACCTAAAAGGGAACCTGTTGTATGAAATTAGTAGTATAGATCAAACAGAGTGTGGCCAGTCCTCTGGAACTGCCTGAAACTCTCCAGTGAGAAGCAAAGGGAATTTTTCTCTAGTATGGTGATCCTCTCACAGCTGATGCCCCATCCTCTCTCTTCCTTTCGGCCAGTTTGCTTCTTGAAGCTAGGCAGAACATCCTTAAAGAAATGGGCGTCCTCTGCCTCTCTACTTTCAATTATCAGTAGTTTGGGAAGCTTTGTGGAGTCTGTAGGACATGGGCCAATTAGGAGAGAAACAGAGGGATGGGGGCAGTGGTGAGGGAAGAGACATACAGACGGAGACAGTGAGACATGGAGAGACACGAAATGACACTGAAAGTCCTTGAGAATGTACTGACTTTAGAAAGCCTTTTAAAAATCAATCACTAATTCAATATGATGAATTACCTTAAAGTAGCTTGTAGAGTGTTTCCTGAGAAGAACTGGAGGTCACTTCCAACGAAATAAATAAACCACAGCTAAAGTGCTGATGTTTTAAAGAGAAAAGGCAATTGCTAAAAATGCCCATCCAATTTCCATGACTTACTACACTCAGAAACAAGGACTACGTTTATTGATCTGAAGTGGTTCAAACAGTATTTTCTTTGTTCAAACCAATTTAGCTGGAGGAAAAGTCAAGAGTTTGCCTTGTGTGGGGGCGGTGGGGGGGAGGACTGTGGAGAGAAAGAGATTCTTTACATAAAAACCTGTTGTTTTTCTATCCTAGGGCCACTCACCGAAGAAGAATAACTGGGTTTCTATTAAAGCAAAGCAATTTTTGCCCCTGATCACTATTGGTTTAGCTCTAGGCCCTTGAGACTCAAAGCAGGTTTGGAATTAGCAATATCAATCAGTACAATCTGGGCATACATTAGAAAGGTAGACTCTCTGGCCCCACCCCAGTCCTAACTGAATCATAATCTAGTTAATCATAATCATAATCATGAAACGATTCATATGCACATTAATGTTTGAGAAGTACTAGTCTAGACAAACATGGTTATTTAAACATTTGATAGACAAAAGAGATGGTTAAATAAAGGAGGAAATACTATCTGATAAAAGCACTTTTGTCCAAAGATTTGTTGGTGTTGATAAACTTGCTCCTATCCACTTAAGCCAGGTTTGAAGTAAAAACTTAATAGGCCCATTCTGAAATGACTTTTACCAGCTCCAGCGTCTTCATGGTTGACTGAGCTCCCACAAATGGTTGCTGACTTTGTTTGTGTCCCCAGGTGAGCAGAAATGAGTGAACAAGCAGAAAAGAGCAGTTCCATGCGAGAGAGACCTGCAAGTCAAAGTTCTCCTGAGAAACCAAGTGAGAAGGAACTGAAGCAAAAGAAACGGTTGGATCGGCAGTTAAAACGGTTGTCATTTCAAAATCCCGGGCCTCAGGTAGCCAACTTTAATCCTGAAATAAGGCAGCAGATAAAGAAAGGGCAAATGGCAAAGAAGAATGAGTTTGTTTCTGTAAAACGCGAAGGCAACAAGTATGACAAAAAGGGCAGGCTCACCTTCAATGAGGCTGACCTGTGTGACTGCCTTGATGAAGACTGCCTGGGTTGCTTCTACCCATGCCCCAAGTGTAACTCCACCAAGTGCGGGCCCATTTGCCGCTGCAACCGCCGCTGGGCCTATGACACCATAGTCAATGAGAATGGGGAGGTCATCAGCAAGATGCCATTCGACTTCTCCGAATAGGACCAGCCCTCTAGGCTGATCAATTTTCTCTGCTTTGCAGTTAAACCAGCCTCTTTCTCCTGGATGAATTTTAGGACTGGGGGAAGAAAGTTTTAAAAATATAGTTTAGACTAGTGTTCTCTGAAGCCATAGAACCCTGTGTAATGCACTGTCCTTTAACTTTCCTGCTGTGATGACTCAGATTCCTCCCCTGGTATCCAGCAACTCCATTGCTACTCTGCTCTCAGATTAAAAATCCCTTTCCTCTTTGCTGGTACCTTAGGAGATGGAGTTTTAGGATTTTTAGAATTCTGTAGCTGAGAGCTTGTCTTGACATAGAACATACGTTTATAATAGCTAGCTACCGTTAGGATCTTACACTTCATCAATTCTAAATCAGAATTGCTATTTGGATTGACTTGGCACTACATACTCATAGTCTCATTTTTTAGTGTTACTGTTTTAACAATACTAAAATGAAATTTGGTTAAAAAAAAAAAAAAAAAAAAACCTTTAATAGGCCACGTGGCCCAACATATGAGCACAAAAGCAGAGATTCAATTTAAGTGATATGCAAAATGCCAACTGGAAGCAGACTTCAAAGGACAAATTTTAATCTAATTGTTACATAGAAATGACTTAAAAGCATTTTATTTTTTTTTTTTGTGGCTAAGATTACCAGCCACACAGAACTGGCCAAGGTGGTACAAAATTCCTAAGGCCTAAGTTGCATTTGGTCTTGGAGGTACAGGATTTAAGGCAATTCAGCTAGAGTTTCGCTGACCTCAGTGAAGATACCATCTCAGAAGACTGATGTGGAACATCTGGGCCAGGTTTGGCAGCTATTGTGCAAAACTGTTTTTAGGGAAAATCTCTATGAAAATGTTCACACCCACAGTGTCATCGGGAAAGTTTCTCTTCAGTCATCTTTGATACCGAGTTTTATTCAAATGATCTGTAAGGAGAAAATTGCTTTTTCCACTTTTCCATGTTTACTTCTCATGAACATTTAATTGCTTCTTTTGAAGCTTTGGATTCAGCACAAAGAGACTTTCCATTGAGCACATTTGTGCAGGCACTGGCTGAGGCTGCAGACTATGGGCTATAAATAGACGGAAGGCCCCTATCTCCATCCCACCAAATGGCTATGTATGTTTACCCACTAGAAAAAATTCACCTGAGACCACTTTTGCCTCTGACTAACTCACCCAATATCTCTGTGTGGCAAATTCATGAATAAAAAGCATTTAATTTTCTTTACTTTGATTTTTGTGTGTGTCAGAAAGTGTGTGTGTTTTGGACCCAAGAGAAAAAAAAAACTTTTCCACCCTTCCCTGAACCAAATACATGTTTTGTTGTTTGGCAAACACCAATCACTTTCCATCAGAAATTCCTGATAATAGTGATATTAGGTTGGTGCAAAAGTTTTGCCTCATCCGCCATATTCACCTGACTTCTTGGCAACCGCCCACCACTTCATCAAGCATCTTGACAACGTTTTGTGGGGGAAGGGCTTCCACAACCAGCAGGAGGCAGAAAATGCTTTCCAAGAATTTAATCAAATCCTGAAGCACAGATTTTTTAAAAATTATTCATTGATTTTTAAAATTTATTTTTTAATTGAAGAATAATTGCTTTACAGAATTTGTTGTTTTCTTTCAAACCTCAACATGAATCAGCCATAAGTATACATATGTCCCCTCCCTCTTGACCCTCCCTCTCATCTCCTTCCCAATCCCACCCCTCTAGGTTGGTACAGAGACCCTGTTTGAGATCCCTGAGATATACAGCAAACTCCCTTTGCCTATCTGTTTTACATATGGTAATGTAAGTTTCCATGTTACTCTCACCATATATCTCACCATCTCCTGCCTTCTCCCCATGTCCATGAGTCTGTTTCTCCATTGCTGCCCTGCAAAGAAATTCTGTGGTACCATCTTTCTAGATTCCGTATATATGCATTAATATATGGTATTTATGTTTCTCTTTCTGACTGACTTCACTCTGTATAATAGGCTCTAGGTTCATCCACCTCATTGGAACTGACTCAGATGTGTTCCTTTTTATGGCTGAGTAATATTCCATTGTGTATATGTACCACAACTTCTTTATCCATTCATCTGTCGATGGACATCTAGGTTGCTTCCATGTCCTAGCTGTTGTAAATAGTGCTGCAGTGAACGCTGAGGTACATGTGTCTTTTTCAATTTTGGTTTCCTCAGGGTATATACCTAGCAGTGCGATTATTGGGTTATATGGTGGTTTTATTGCTAGTTTTTTAAGGAATCTCCATACTGGCTTCCATAATGACTGTATCAACTTACATTCCCACCAACAGTGCAAGTGTTTATCCACACCCTCTCCTGTGTGTAGACATTTTGATGATGGCCATTCTGACCGGTGTGAGGTGATACTTCATTGTAGTTTGGATTTGCATTTCTCTCATAATGAGTAATATTGAGCATCTATTCATGTCTTTCTTAGCCATCTGTGTGTCTCCTTTGAAGAAATGTCTGTTTAGATCCTTTTCCCACTTTTTAATTGGGTTGTTTTTCAGGTATTGAGTTGTATGAGCTGCTTGTATATTTTGGAAATTAATCCTTTGTTAGTTGTTTTATTTGCTATTATTTTCTCCTGTTCTGAGGGTTGTCTTTTCACCTTTCTTATAGTTTCATTTGCTGTGCAAAAGCTTTTAAGTTTAATCAGGTCCCACTTGTTTACATTTGTTTTTATTTCCATTCCTCTAGGAGGTGGGTCATAGAGGATCTTGCTTTGATTTATGATATCGACTGTTCGGCCTGTGTTTTCCTCTAAGAGTTTTATAGTTCCTGGTCTTACATTCAGATCTTTAATACATTTTGAGTTTCTCTTTGTGTGTGGTGTTAAGAAGTTTTCTAATTTCATTCTTTTACATGTAGCTGTCCAGTTTTCCTATCACCACTTACTGAAGAGGTTGGCTTTGCCCCATTGTATATTCTTACCTCCTGTCTTGTTCCATTGGTCTATATTTCTGTTTTTGTGAAGCACAGATTTTTATGCTACAGGAACAAACAAACTTATTTCTCATTGGCAAAAATCCATTGATTGTAATGGTTTCTATTTTGATTCATAAAGATGTGTTTGAATCTAGTTATAATGATTTAAAATTTGTGGTCTGAAACCACAATTACATTTGCAGCAACCTCATACTTTGCTTGTTTTTACAGGTCATCTTAGACCAAGAGTTTAAATAAAATGGGCTATCAGAATTAGTAGTTTTTCTTTTTAATGCTCAAACTGGTCTATCTAGCTTTGCTGAATTGGTAAAGATGGGCTTGAGAAATACAAACTGAACTTGCATTCTAGTCAAAGAACAATCCTGTGCTTCAAAGATAGGAACCCATGGACTTCCGTGGCACTCCAGTGGTTAAGACTCTGTGCTTCCAGCACAGGGGATGTGGGTTCAATCCTTGGTCTGGGAACTAAGGTTCCGCATGCTGTGCAGCCAAAAAAAATTTTTTTTTTTTTAATTTAAAAAAAGATGGGAACCAAAACTTTCTCAAAGCAATTCGTCTGAACCTACCTGGAATCTTTGCAGTGCAATAGTTGTTATCACTGTCCATTTACCTGCTGAAGTGCCCTTTGCATTTCAAAAGCAAAGAGGTAACCATGTTACCTTGTTCACAAAACTACGAGAGAAAGGTTGATAAACAATTTATAACCACTTTCACAGCAAAGAACACATTTGTCTGAGCATTTGGAGGCTGCTATTTGCAGCCCGTTAACAATTCTCAAGGTGTGGTACGTAGCCCTCCAGGATGGTCCCCAGTGATCCTCTGATATTTTGTAATCCTTTTCCCTGAAGTGGTGGCTGAACTTAGTGACTTGGTTCTAATGAACAGAATAAGGCCCAAGTGATGGTGACTGGAGACTTGGTCATAAAGGGCAATGTGGCCTTTCTTCTGCATCATCATGATCATCTTCTCTAGAGCAGGCCGGCTGCCCTGTGTGAGCAGCCCTATGAGGAAGCCAACATGAGAAAGAATTGGCAACTCTGGCCAACAACCTCGTGAGTATTTTTGGAAGGGGGTCTCCTTGCCTCATCAAGCTTTGAATGACTGTAGTCCTAGCTGACACCTCGATTGCAACCTTGTGAGAGACCTTGAGCCAGAAACACCCACCCATGCTGCTTCCTGACTTTTTCGCTCACAGAAACTGTGAGATAAATGATCATTGTTTTAAGATGCTGATGTCTGGAGTGATTTGCTATGCAGCAATGGATAGCTAACACAGAGGGGTATTGTGCTTCTTCTAGATTTATGCCTTTATTTATTCAGTAGGTATTTATTGAGAAACTACCACATGCCAGGCATTGGGTTTATGGGATTCTCCAGACAAGAGTCTTGGAGTGGGTTGCCATTCCCTTCTCAAATGCAATGTGTATGTAGAGGTTAATCATCTACTGAACATCAGAAACATATTTAAGGGACTCCTGGTTTCTGGGCACTATATACATAGCATACAGCAAAAAATTTTACCCTTGGAAAACTGGTGGTTATCTTTGGAAATACCATCTACCACCTAGGGTTACTACTGTATATTTGCTATTGATATATTAATGGCCCAACAAATATTTATAGACTGAATACTTGTCTGTGAATTGTGCTCACCTGTTGAAACTAGAGATGACACTATAAACCTCTGTCCCTACTATGTCCCCTCAAAATTTGTGTATTGAAACCTAACTCCCAAGGTGATGGTAGTAGAAGGTGGGACCTTTGAGAGGTGATTAGGTCATTAGGGTAAAACCCTAATGAATGAGTCTCTTAGAGAAGAGACCCATGAGAGCTCCCTTACTTCTGTGAGGACTGTTAGGCCAGTATAATCTTTCTAGCATGATATATATATATATATATATATATATATATATATACACACACACACACACACACATATATATATATATATATACATATCAAATACAAGTCATTTTGGCAATGAAAAATTATCTCTAACATCTTTATCAACATCCTCTGGGTATAGATTTAGATAATGACATTTGTAGTGCTTAAACTTCTCTGGAATGTGGGTTCAAATGCTAACTAACCACCTCTAAGGATTAATCTAAGGATTAATTAATCTAAGGATGAGCTTTAAGGATAAAGTTCATTCATACATGTTTACACATTTATACCACACTGTTTACACCATACATACAATATGTGGGCATGTATTGTCTAAACCCTAACTTTCTGAGTACAAGCTGCCCCAGTGAGCCACCATTGTCTTCCAGTGCTCCAGGGGCAGGCTCTGTCCCTGGATGCTGGGTGGATGGATCAGTCCAATTCTGATTGGGAAGCTCCCTTGTTGGCATATGAAAGTGAAAAAAAATGAAAGTCGCACAGTTGTCTCCCGACTCTTTGCGATTCCATGGACTGCAGCCTGTCCTCGTCTATCCATGAAATTCTCCAGGCAAGAGTATTGGAGTGGGTTGCCATTTCTTTCTCCCAGGGATCTTCCCAAGCCAGGGATCCAACCCAGGTCTCCTGCATTGCAGGCAGATTCTTTACCACCTGAGCCACTACGTTCTCCAGTATCAGCTGTATCAAGGGTGAAGTTAACATTTTTCTCTCTACCTGCCAACTTCCTTCGTTTTATCTTTGTAAGTTATTCACATTTCAGGTTGGCCAGAGTTATCTATTGGGTACTTTCAAACACCCCAGCTGCAAACTGGCATGCTCCTGGCCCTTCTGAGAGGTCTTCCAAGAATCCTCTTGACAGACCTTGGAACTCTTGCCTGTTGACCTTCTCCCACTTACACCATGCTTCAAAGCAGGCATTGACTCCACATCTCTGTATCCCCAGCATCTAACACACAACCTGGTACACGGTAGGTGCTCAGTGAATGTTTGTTTAATGATGAGTCATTGATAGCACGACATGCTTTTTGAGGGGCTTTTTAGGAGTGTTGGTCAATAGCTCATTAAAAACCTGCTTGAAATGACTGAGATAAGCAACCTTAGATGACTCGAACAAACACAAAGAATTTCCTAGAAGCAATGCCTCGTTTTTCTTTTAACATATGTTCCTGTTTTTGTCTTTTCCATTACTCATTGAAAATAGCAACTACCCTTTGCTGTCCACCTGAAACTATCACAACATTGTTAAGTACCTATACTCCAATACAAAATAAAGTGTGATTTTAAAAAAGTGGAAAAAATAGAACTAAAAAAAAAACACAAAGTAGCAACTATAGAATTCCCTGGTGGTCCATTGGTTAAGATTCAAGAACATGTGTTCATATATAGGTGTATATATATATGTATATATCTATGTGTATATATATGGGCTTCCCTGGTGGCACAGACAGTAGACTCTGCCTTGAAAACATATTCATTTCATTTAATGCTAGTTTATCCAGAGGCTAATCTAACAAATTAATTGATTGCCTATGTTTTGAGGTCATCTTATGGCCTACTGTGAGTTCTATTAAATAAAAAAGAAACAACAAAGTCCTACTGTATAGCACAGGGAACTATATTCAATATTTACCCTGTGTTAAACCATAATGGAAAAGAATATAGAAAAGAATGTCTATATGTATATAACTGAGTCACTTTGTTGTAAAGCAGAGATTGGCACAATATTGTAAATCAACTGCACGTCAACAAAAAAATTAAATATAAAATTTAAGTAAATAACAGAGGAAAAGCTCCATGGTAAGTACTGAATAAATGTTTGCTGAATTAATTATTATAAAACCTTTTAAAATGATGGCAATAGAGGCATGTTTTTTCAGTATTATCATATATAAGTAGCTGATCATGCATAGTTTAGTGCAACCTCTAAAACCATTGGCCCACATTTTTGTCCTACCTGTGAATTTAATTTATTTGTGTTATTCATCATTGTTAGCTAAAGCATAAATTCCTTTTTTAAGATACTAAGTTTGAGATACCAGAAGCTCCAAAATCTGACACCACTTAGTTGTGTGGCCTTGAATAAAGTGTTCTACTTCTCTGCACCTTGATTTCAGTTTCCCCTACTGTCAAATGTAGATACTGGAGTGTGAAGTCAACCGTTTATTCAGTTATACCCAGGACCTAAACTAGGATGAGGCAAGTGAAGTGCTCACCTTGGGAGAAAAATTTGAGGCAGGTTGGGTGGGGTTGCCAAAAAACCTCAATAATCAAGAAAAGTAATATTTCAATGCAGTATTTTAAAGAAATCAAAGTTAAGACAAAAGATGTATTATGACCAAAATATCAGCATTTTAAAGATGGGGTCACCATTGCTGATTTTTCCTTTGGCCTCTGACTGGTGTGGTTTAGCATGGCACTGTAACTTATCCGGATTTTTATTTTTCTTTCCTTCGTTTTTTTTTTTTTTTTTTTTTTTTTTTTGCCGTGGTGCACAGCTCAGGGGATCTTAGTTCCCTGACCAGGGGCCAAACTTGTGCCCCCTGGAAGTGGAAGGGTAGAGTCCTAACCACTGGATCACCAGGGGAGTCCCTGAGTTTTCAATAAACATTTCATTAAACCATCATTCATCGTATTGGCCTCTTAAATTTTGCACTGGGATTGAGTCCCGGTCCTGTTACATACATTTAATGAATGCCTGCCATTTACTGAGCACTGTTGGGGGACATAGCAGCCCTTGGTTTCAAGGAGCTCACAACTTTATTAGGAAAAACAGGAGAGTCAGCAGAGAGTAAGTAGGACAATGGGAGACGTTTTTGGACGTCTCCAAATGGGAGAGTTAAGCAATGGAAGGAATGATATCAGATGAGCCCATGTGGACTACAGAACATAGCATTTCATCCCGAGGTGGTATGTATCACAGAGCGGTGATGAATGCAGGCTGAAGATGGAGGCCCTGGGGTCAAGCCCTACCTCTTCCAATTCTAACTGGCTGTGTAATCTTGTGCAGTGTATCCTTTTAACTTCCCTGCACTTCTGTTTCTTTCCTCATTAGTAAAAGTCAGAAGAATAATTACATCAACTTAAGAGGGTTGTGAGGGTGACTTGAGCTCAAATAGTGAGTCCTGAGAATAGAGCCAGAACTTAGGAAAAATTGTTAAATGTTACTTTTAATGAGAAAACACTCATTTTGAGCAAGGAGAAGCTCTACTAGATAAAATTAAACCCAGCTCTTTTCTAGGCAAGCTGCTAAGAGTTGCAGTGATTTTTATCTTTCCCTGACTTGTCACTCTGTGTCCCAAACCACTTTCCCTTAGTTCCAGTTGAGCAGGAAAAGCTGTTTCATCTTTGGCAGTTCTTCCAAATTCAGTAGATTGTGACTGGTCATTTAGAAAGTTAATGAACAATTGATGGCTCATGTACAAATGTACAAAACCTCATCATTTTTTCTCACAACCTTTGATATAAACAAGTGGACACCATAATGTTCCCCCTTAGAATGTACATGAAGTCTCTTATTCACCACGTTTTAGAGGGAGACTAATATGAGCCCTTGGAGGTGGGTAGAAGCAACCTTCCAGTGCCTTACAAAATCTTGTGAATAGGAGCACAGGGCTGAACTGGGAAGAGCACTTTTACTGGACTGAAGGAGTAGAAATTTTGCTTTTTCAGCTCAACAAGATTCCACCACCTTAGTTTGAATCAATTGGATATTTGGAGAGGGTCTAAGAGGGTACCATCTCTGCTCCCCTAATTTATTCCTGTAACTATGTCAGCTCTGATGTAAAAATAAAAAAAAAAAGTCCCACTATTTAAAAAGTATTCCTCAGTTTTCCAAATTGTCTCAAAATTTAAACATGGACTAAGTGATAGGTGGTATTTATGAATTGTTCATTATTTTCTTAACTGTAATAATAGCACTGTGGTCATATGAGGAAAACAAAGGAAAACACTTTCCTTCCTTCTGTCCTTCCTTTTGAGAAGCATATTAAAGTAAAAAGGACATAATAACTCAGATTTGCTTTACAGAAAACTTGAACCCTCTCAAAAGAAGTGTAGGGGGTACCTGATAAAACAAGAATGGCAAGGCAGTGGTTGGATCTGGATAAGTCCAGAGTAGTTACTTGTAGTCTCTGCTTTTATGCAATTTGGAAATTTTCCCAACAACAAAACACGTTTTGGGAACCTCCCTGGCAGTCCAGTGGTTAAGACTTTGCGCTTCTTTTGCAGAGGTTTCAGGTTTGATCATTGGTTGCGAAACTAAGATCCCACAGGCCATGCAGTGAGTCCAACAAGAAAAAAACACGATTATCTATTTTAGGCAGTGTTTCTCAACCTTTCCTTGGCACCCGCACCTGGGCAACAGGCTGGCGTTATCCCTTCCCCAAGCCTGTAAAGTGGTTTCTCTACCAGTGTGCAGGTGTGGATTGCAGGTGCAGTTGAAATAGAGACCCTCTCAGCCCTTGGAGCAGTCATAGGACCTAAGGCAAAGGGTGGGGCTCTTGGAGCAGTCAGAATTTCTGCCCTGGTAGCCTGGGGCCATAAGTAGCCTCAACCTTCTACCCTAGGATGCTGTTCTGATAATCACTGTCTTTGAGCCAAGGGGTGAAAAAACACTGACTCAAGACTGTTCCTGTTAAAAAGTAAATATTCCTTGGGAGGAGTTGATTCAGCAAGCTATTCTCAACTCTTAACACCTCAAGTGCTTCAGCTATCAACTCTCCTGATCCTGACAGCTGAGTGACACCTCCCCTGGATAATGGGTGAGTTTTGGACTATGGCCAAGATTGGGTGGGATACGACCCTGGGAAAACCAGTGAGCTGGGCTCCGGAATGAAGTTGGCCTGAGAGGAAGTGGGGAGGAAAGATGCTGAGAAGTTAGAATCGGGTGGTGGTGGTATTAGGAAGAATTGTGGGCAGGGGTGTCCCAGGGAACCCCAGAAGGAAGTCACATACTGATTCTTCTCAGAACAGAGCTCTTTCTAGGCTGCTTCATAGCAGTGTCATCTAGTAGTTCCACATGGAGAAGTAGCTCACCAAGAAACTTCGCAGGTCTTCTACCCCCAGTTTTATGTACACCTGAAATTTTACCAAGCCGTTAAAGCACTGTGCTCAGGGGAATTCTTCAGTTCAGTTTAGTCAGTCAGTCATGTCCAACTCTGTAACCCCACGGACTGCAGAACGCCAGGCTTTCCTGTCCATCACCAACTCCTGGAGCTTACTCAAACTCATATCCATTGAGTTAGAGATGCTATCCAACCATCTCATCCTCTGTTGTCCCCTTCTCCTCCTACCATCAATCTTTCCCAGCATCAGGGTCTTTTCCAATGAGTCAGTTCTTTGCATCAGGTGGCCAAATTATTGGAGCTTCAGCTTCAGCATCAGTCCTTCCAATGAATATTCAGGACTGATTTCCTTAGGATGGACTGCTTGGATCTTGCAGTCCAAGGGACTTTCAAGAGTCTTCTCCAACACCACAGTTCAAAAGTGTCAATTCTTTGGCACTCAGCTTTTTTATGGTCCAATTCTCACATCCATACATGACTACTGGAAAAACCATAGCTTTGACTAGACAGACATTTGTTGGCAAAGTAATGTCTCTGCTTTTCAGGTTGCTGTGTAGGTTGGTCATAGCTTTTCTTCCAAGGAGCAAGCATCTTTTAATTTCATGGCGGCAGTCACCATCTGCAGTGATTTTGGAGCCCCCCAAAATAAAGTCTCTCAACAGTTTCCATTGTTTCCCCATCTATTTGCCATGAAGTAATGGGACTCGATGCCATCATCTTAGTTTTCTGAGTGTTGAGTTTTAAGCCATCTTTTTCACTGTCCTCTTTCACTTTCATCAAGAGGCTCTTTAGTTCTTCTTCGCTTTCTCCCATAAGGTTGGTGTCACCTGCATATCTCAATCAAATGCTCCAAGTGAGTTTTTATCCTTTTGTTTTCATTTGGGTTCCCTCAGAAGCAGAAACTGAAACACTATTGTTGGGGGAGTAGGGGTGGGAATCACACTAGCCCTGGACTGATTTCCTTTCCTTTGGAGATTTTTTTTTTTTAATATAAGAAATGAATACACTTCCAGCTTATTTAAGGCCCAATTATTCTGGATTTTGATAACTTACAACCAAAGTTCAGTTCAGTTCAGTTCAGTCACTCAGTCCAACTCTTTGCAACCCCATGAACCACACCACACCAGGCCTCCCTGTCCATCACCAGCTCCTGGAGTCCACCCAAACCAAACTTTATCCCAACGAATTCAGAATTCTATCAAGACTGGGAAGATCTGCAGGATAAGTTCAACTCAAAGGCTACAGCAAACACTTTGAGGTGAGCCAGGGAAGCTAAGGTCTTTCCAAACCAAAGAGGCAGGAATGAAGTCAACAAAGATTCAGGGGCTGCAATGAGACCAAATGAGCCAACAGAATGTTGGGGAGAGAGCTGGAAGTCCCTTCTATACCTAGACTGTGGTGCTTAAAGGTAGAGAGCACAGAAAAGAGAAGATTAGAAGTTAGGATAGCTAAGACTTTGTGATCAATTAGGCATCAGGGGTGAGGAGAGGGAAGAGCGAAGGAAAGATGGTCCCGGGTCTGTGGGTTGGGAACTGGATAGACGGTGCTGCTATTTTGAGCGAGGGCACTCAGGGGAGAGAGAGATTTAGAGAGATGATCAGATTTGGAGAGGTGAGTTTTGGACCCATTGGGGTTAAGGTGCTCATGGGAGATCAGAGTGGATATATTTTTAAGCTCCAGGATGTGGACTCCACAAAAGAGCAGGGCCAGAAATATTCATCTAGACCAGTCAGTCTACAGATGGGCTTCATAGCAAGGATACGTTGAGGTCAATGAGGAAATTGTGTGGGATGAGAAGACAACAGTTGGCTTGTTACCAGCATCTAAGCATAGGAAAAAAGGCCAAGTAATCTATGAAGAAGAAAGGGAGGAAGTGACAAGAGAAAAGGGAAGAAAAGGAGTGGGGTGGTGTATTCCAGTATCCAAGTGAAGGAGGAGTTTCAAGAGGGGTCATCAGCAATGTGAAACAACACGTAGAAATATCTAATAAATGCTGTCAGTGTCAAGCCTGCATTTCCTCAGCTCTTATCAGTGTAGGCAGCCAGATTTCCAACTTCCAGAACCTGCATCTCTTTGATTCTGGACTTTCTCTGGTTTCCAGAACCTGCTCTGTCCATCGACATGGAGGGCCGGAAGTGCCAGGGAATTAAGGTATACCACTTCCCCTCAAATAGCCATCAGCTGATGGTTGCCAGAAGCTGGTGTACAACTATTTCAGCTACCTTGCCCCTTGAGCAATGTAACTCTGAGATTCAGATTCTACACCACTTCCCAGAGTTCCCTGGAAGAGGATTCAGTTCTGGTTGCACACCACACTGACTTGTTTAATAACACACTCTGTGTTGACTTTCTTCCCTTGCCTTCTCACTTCTTCACTCCTTTACCTGTATTTCCTGGGATCTCCTTGCAAACAAACCACTTACACTCGAATTCTTGCCTCAGGTTCTACTTTTAGGGGAACTCAGATTATCTAGAAAGATAAGGCCTGGGAAACATCCATGGGAATGGGTTTCTGATAGCTAGCTCCATTGGTGACTTGAGTGAGAATGTTGGGAATGGAAGGAGAGAAGCTTAATTTCAGGGAGATAAATGAATAAGAGAGGAATGATGGAGCAGATACTTCAGAAGCAAAGTTATCAGGACTTACCCGGTGGTCCAGTGGTTAAGACTCTGCCTTCCAATGCAGGGAGGCTTTGGTTCAATTCCTGTTTGGGTAACTGTCGGGAGCTGCATTAGGCATTACTGACAAAATGGCCCCAACCCCCTCTCCTCATCCCGCAGGCACGGTCCCGGGATGAAGGAGTTAGGTCTTGTGATTCCGACTTGTTCTTTCCTTTCTTCGGTTGAGTTGGCTGGAAAGAATGTTAAGGTGATTATTGTTCTTGAGAGAAGCATGAGAAAGCACAAAGCCTTCTGCAGTTGTGCCCAGAAAATAATTTATATAGTTACCATTGACATCTGTTCAAAGATCTTTATAAAGAATGTTCCAGGATGAGCACATAGGCTGCAGCTTGAGGCCATGGGAAGGATTGTTATCTGAGACCTGTTTATGAGGGAAATATTTATGGGAAAAGAAGTTTGTTGAATTTAGGGTTTAGGAGTAATTAAGAATAGTTAGAAGCTAAAAGTTTAAGGAATGTTGTAGTGTTAGCATATTTTACTATAACTTATAGGCTAGACCATGGGACGCCCTCTCCTAAGTGTTTGAATCCTGAGTGATATAAGAATATGAAGACCAGTGAAAGGTCATTTATCACAGCACTCTGGTGCTAAACATTTTTGTCTAAAAAAACCTTGCAACTAATTAACTTTTGCTCCAGGTTACCAGTGGCAGTTTGTGCGCCAAGAATCCTGATTAATAAAACAGGGCTAGAACAAAGGATTTCACAGAATGAGAATGATTTGTTTCTACTCATAATTTTTGCTTTTCTGAAAAATCTCTTTAATAATATAAAGCTTGTTTTATTGCACTTTTTGCATCTTTCTCTCCTGCACACCTCAGTTTTATTGAGCTATAATTGACCTGTAGCCTTGTATGTGTTTAGGGCAGCAGTCCCCAACCTTTTTGGCACCAGGGATGGGTTTCATGGAAAACAAATTTTCAATGGACCAGAGTGGGGGTGGGGAGATGGTTTCAGGATGATTCAAACACATACATTTATTGTGTACTTGATTTCTATTATTATTACATCAGTTCCACCTCATACCTTCAGGCATTAGATGCTGGGGATTGGGGACCCCAGTTTAAGGTGTACAATGTGATTTTGTACATGTAGATATTGTAAAATGATTACCACAGTAAGGTTAATTAACACACCTATCACCTCACACTTAACTTTTGTGTGTGTATGTTTGTTTGTGGTGAGAAACATTTAAGCTTTACTCTTCTAGCAACTTTCTAGTATATAATATAGTATTGTTAACTATAGTCAGCATGCTGTATGTCTCCCTATTTCTCCTCCTGCCACCCCTCTCCTAAAAGCTCCTGGAAACCACCATTCTGCTCTCTGTTTCTCTGCAGTCAGCTTTTTTGTTAGATTCTACATGTAAGATGACACAGTATTTGTCTTTATCTGACTTATTTCACTTAGCGTAGTGCTGTCAAGGTTGTCACAAATGGCAGGATTTCCTACTCTTTTATGGCTAAGTATTGTGTATACCTGGAGAAGGCAATGGCAACCCCACTCCAGTACTCTTGCCTGGAAAATCCTATGGATGGAGGAGCCTGGTAGGCTGCAGTCCATGGGGTCGCTAAGAGTCAGACAGGACCAAGCGATTTCACCCTCACTTTTCACTTTCATGCATTGGAGAAGGAAATGGCAACCCACTCCAGTGTTCTTACTTGGAGAATCCCAGGAACGGGGGAGCCTGGTGGGCTGCCATCTATGGGGTCGCACAGAGTCGGACACGACTGAAGTGACTTAGCAGCATTGTGTATACCACATCTTCTGTCTCCACTTATCTGTGGATGGACACTTAGGTTATTTCCATCTCTATTTGTTGTGAATTACAATGCTGCAGTGAACATGGGGGTGAACATATATCTTCAAGAGAGTGATTTAATTTCCTTTGTATGTATAAATCCAGAAGTGGGACTCCTGGATCATTCAGGTTAGTCACTCAGTTGTATCCAACTCTTTGTGACCCCATGGACTGCAGCATGCCAGGCTTCCCTGTCCATCACCAACTCCCGGAGTTTACTCAAGCTCATGTCCATCGAGTCAGTGATGCCATCCAACCATCTCATCCTCTGTCTCCCCCTTCTCCTCCTGCCTTCAATCTTTCCCAGCATCAGGGTGTTTTCCAATGAGTCAGTTCTTTGCATCAGGTGGCCAAAGTATTGGGGTTTCAGCTTCAGCATCAGTCTCTCCAATGAATATTCAGGACTGATTTCCTTTAGTATTGACTGGTTTGATCTCATAGCGTAGTTCTATTTTTAATTTTTTTGAGGAACCTGCATATTGTTTCCCATACTGACTGAACCAATTTATATCTCTACCAACAGTGCACAAAGGCTACATTTTCTTTACATCCTTCCCAACACTGTTTCCTCATGTCTCTTTGATAATAACCATCCTGCGTGAGATGATACCAGATTGTGGTTTTGATTTGCATTTCCATGATGTTTAGTACATACTTTTCGTGTACCTGAGAGGCCATTTGTATATACTCTTTGGAAAAATGCCTATTCATGACCTTGGCCGATTTTTATATTAGATTATTTTGGTTTTATGCTATTGAATTGTATGAGGTCCTTACATATTTTGGATATTAACCCCTTATCAGATATATGATTTGCAAATGTTCTCTCCATTCCATAGGTTGACTTTTCCTTTTGTTGATTGTTTCCTCTGCTGTAGAGAAGCTTTGTATTCAATGTACTTTAAAAAAATTTTTTTTGTCAATGTTTCTTTTTGCTTTTGTTGCTTATGCTTTTAGTGTTATATCCAAAAAGTTATTATCAAGACACATGTCAAGGAGATTTTCCCCTGTTTTCTTCTAGGAGTTTTATGGTTTTGAAGAGGGAAAGTTAAAATTTTACATAACATCCTTCTCCTGCTTCTGTAACTTGGCTTGCCCCTTGCAAAGTCTAGATCATGTAGGTCACGTAGTCTCAGAAAGTGGGGACTTGAAATACTAGGAACTAGAGTTTATCCTACTCACCCTTGTCCTGCTCTTTGCATCACTCAGCCCTGCAAACCTGCTTAATCATGCCTCTCCAGGCCAGACATCCCCCTCCCCGTCTTGACTGCTGTTCCTGAGAATGAAATCCCTCAGTTTAAACCAGCCTATTAACAGCTAGTGTTGCCCACTACAGTCTGTTTATAAAAACTCTGTAATCCCTTTGTTTCAGGTGTTAATTCCTCTGGGCCCGCCTGCATAACAAACCTGAGTTCTCCAACTCTCCGAGCGTGGTGCTTGGTTTCTTGAGTACTGGTTTCTGCAACAGTTTCAAGCCTTATATTTAAGTCTTTAATCCATTTCAAGTTAATGTTTGTAAGTGGTATAAGATATGGGTACAGTTTCATTCTTTGGCATGTCAATGTCTAGTTTTCCCAACATTTATTGAAGAACTACTCAGATTTTTTTTTCTCATAACCTATGTTCAATGTGGAAAGTTGAGAAAGTATTCTGAAGAAGGGGGAAAAAACACCTTATAATCCCATTGCTCAAAGGCAAATACTATTGATTTAGTTGAGATGGTACCATGTATGCAATTTAGTATACAGTATATGGAATATGGCATACTTCTTTTTTAAAAGTTAACATAACATACATCATTTCTTTATTTCAATAACAACTTCTCAAATACAATTTTAATGAGTCAGAATGTTGTCTTATGGATATAACATACATTTCTAAAATTTTTCCACCATCATTTAACATTCTGTCTCTCTCAAAACTCTTATCATAAAAAATAATTTCCAGAATAACTTCTTTCATAAATCTTGGCCTGGCAGTTCTGATTCTGTCTTCAGGCTTGATTCCCAGAAGTGGAGTTACTATTTCAAAAGGCATGAACATTGTAAAATCTCCAGAGAGCTTGTGCTAGAATGTCCAGATAATAAGATACCAATTTATATTTCCACCACTGATCTTCATGGGATCTTTTTTTAATGGTTAATGTGACAGAAGCCAGCTATTTCATTTCTTCTTTCTTTGATTTGGATTGATTCAGTTTCCTTCCTTCTGAATTATCTATCTTTGTACTAATATTTTTCTCAGAGATTTATATGAACTCTTTATTAAAACTATTAACCTGTTTCATTTCTGAAAACATGTTCCTGTTTCATTGTTTACTTTTCAGCTGATTATGATGCATTTAGCTATTCAACCATTTACATTTTATACAATTAAGTCCAGGAAACATTTTTCTTATAAAAATATCTTTGAGTTTTTCACTGTTTTAAGCTTGTAAAGTCTTCCCTCATCCCAATTTTTAATAAACATTCATTTTCGATAGTGTGTCTTGAATATTCTGCTAAGTAATATTTTCCACATGCTATCTTTTCTCACTTTCATTTTATTTTTTTAATTTAAATTTACTTTAATTAGAGGCTAATTACTTTACAATATTGTATTGGTTTTGCCATACATCAACATGAATCTGCCATGGGTATACATGTGTTCCCACTTTTAAAAATTTTATTTTTTATTGAAAGATAATTGCTTTACATAATTTTGCTGTTTTCTGTCAAACCTCAACATGAATCAGCCATAGGTATACATATATCCCCTCCGTTTTGAACCTCCCTCCCATCTCCCTCCCCATCCCACCCCTCTAGGTTGATACAGAGCCCCTGTTTGAGTTTCCTGAGCCATACAGCAAATCCCTGTTGGCTTTTTTTTTTTTCCTTAAACAGGGTTTAGAGTCCCCCCCCCAAGGCCTAGATCAGAGAAGGTGATGGAACCCCACTCCAGTACTCTTGCCTGGAAAATCCCATGGTTGGAGGGGCCTGGTGGGCTGCAGTCCATGGGGTCGCTGGGAGTCGGACACAACTGAGCAACTTCACTTTCACTTTTCACTTTCATGTATTGGAGAAGGAAATGGCAACTCGCTTCAGTGTTCTTGCCTGGAGAATCCCAGGGGTCACACAGAGTTGGACACAACTGAAGCGACTTAGCAGCAGCAGCAAGGCCTAGACACTACAGAGTCCGTTTACAAAGTGGGACAGCCAGATTCACTCCTGGGGAAGCATCTCCCGGAGAAGGGAATGGCTACCCACTGCAGTATTCTTGCCTGGAGAATTCCACAGACAGAGGTGCCTGGAGGGCTACAGTCCATGGGGTTGCAAATACTCTGAGCACGACTGAGTGGGTTCGGGACTCTATTTCACTCGACAGTAGAGTGAACCTTCTCTGTGTGAAACGCAGCACCCATATATCATTATCTTTAGCCATCAAGAAAAGCCTTATTCAAAAGAAATCAGACCCAGAGTGTCGAGGAGGAGAAAACATGGAGTCAGGGGCCTGGGAAAAAGGGACAGGAAGCTGGCTTCACGGGAACTGGGGCAGGGAGAAGCGTGAATCTCAGGGGCCGGGACTCAGCGTTCATTTGCATAACCAGAACCCACTGCACACAATAGTTTCCGTTTACTATTTCAATTTATTGTAAATTTCTTTTAAACGGAATATTTCAAAGAATGATCCTTCATCCACTTTCGTGAAAAGATCTGCAAACACTTGACTCAGACTTACCCTTGTCGTGCCTCACCTCCCTGAAGTAGGAGCGAGCATTCCCTTGTCCATATGTGCACAGGAACCGTGGAGATACACAAAGCCGACACCCCCAATTTTTGGAGGTTTTGTGAGAGAAACAAGGCCAACATTGTTGTATGCAGAAACAGACCTTGAGGAGTGAAAGTTCTGAGGCAGGGTTTAATCCTGGAGTTTCCATTCTTAGCAGTTTTCTGTGTGTTTATCATTTGAAATCACGAGGTTAGATTTTCGTCTGCTCAGGTGACTCAGCCGTGTTCGATCACACGGTTAGGTTTTCCTCTGCTCAGGTAACGCTCTCAGCCATGTCCAACTATTTTGTAACCCTGTGGACTGCAGCACTTCAGGTTTCCCCGTCTATCATCCATTCTCAGAGCTTACTCATCATACTCATGCCCTTTGAATCAATGGTGCTATCTAACCATATCATTTTCTGTCATCTCCTTTCTCCTCCCACCTTTAGTCCTTCCCAGCATCAGGGTCTTTTCCAGTTAGTCCGTTCTTTGCATCAGGTGGCCAAAGTATTGGAGTGTCAGTGTCAGCATCACTTCCTCCAATGAATATTCATGACTGATTTCCTTTAGGGTGCACTGGTTGGATCCCTTTGCCATCCTAGGGACTCTCAAGAGTCTTCTCCAAGACCAAAGTCCAAACCCTGTGCCTTTCGACTGTGATTTTTTTCAAAGCTTCGGCCTTCAGCTTTCTTTATAATCCAACTCTCACATCCATACATGACTACTGGAAAAACCATAGCTATGACTGGACGGACCTTTGGTGGCAAAGGAATATCTCTGCTTTTTAATGTGCTGTCTTGGTTGGTCCTAGCTTTTCTGCCAAGTAGCAAGCCTCTTTTAATTTCATGGCTGAGGTCACCGTCCTCTGTGATCATTGTACTTAGTTTTAATATAAGTTTAATATTATATCTGTTACAAGTGTGTCAGCAAGGAAATTACCTCGAGTGAAGAAACTTCTAAACAAACATAAATGAGATATGAGCCTTTAGATAAACTCTGTTAAGAATAATGATGCTTTAGGAATGTCTGTCTAAAATAGTCTCTCCAGATTGGCCAAACCTGAACTTCTAAGGATTGTTTGTGCTAAACTAAGTGTTGGAAGTCTATTACATAGCTAAGTCATTTTCCAAATAACATAAGATTTTGAACTATTTACTACTGAACACTGATTTCCTCTTACAGAGAAACTAAAGAGATTTGGGATTAAAAATGAATGATGTTTGCTGCCATCCTAAAATGTTCTAAGAAAACAAAGGTTTTAGACATTATCACTGGTATTTATGCTCACCAATCCATAAAATGCTAATATAAAAGTCAGTTCTTGGTAGCTTAAGGGATTGGGAGTGTGTTTTTGGTAAAGAAGGTATGAGGAATGGAATTGCATTTTGTGAAGGGAAAAGGAAGTAAGCCTGACTTATAGGTGGCATTTTAGGATGGAAGAACACAGTAATGGGTAGAGAAAGTGATGAGCTTTTTGGAAAGTGAGCCATGAGGAAAGAGTTTTCTATATGGTTAGGACTAAATTTAAAATAAAGTTAATTAAGTTTACCTTCTAAGTAAAGTAAAGTAGCTCAGTCGTGTCCGACTCTTTGCTACGCCATGGACTGTAGCCTACCAGGCCCCTCTGTCCATGGGATTTTCCAGGCAAGAGTACTGGAGTAGGTTGCCATTTCCTTCTTTTAAGTAAAGTAAGCTGGTGCAGAAACTTGAATTTAGCTTCTGTCTCTGTTAAGAGGACACCTTTTCTTCAGATACTGAACTGCCTTTGATAATAGATTTAAGTCTCTTTATCTCTTAAATGGTCTGGTCTGAAATCCTTTATTGGTACTTTGGCTAAGTAAATAGCCATTGTTTCACAATGACCTATAAGCCTATCTGATTGAGTGTTCTAAACCTTTTTGATATTTATTGACAAAACTTCCTACATCATTCTAATGAAGAAGATTTCTAGCTAACTTTGGGATGCTTCAGAGGGCCCCTGAAACATCCCAAAGAGAGATATTACACTAATTAGGATCATTTTGTATACAGAATTAGATGGGAAGTATTGTCAAGTGAGTAATAAGTCTCAGGTTATACTGTATGGTAAATGTTCAGTTCAGTTCAGTTCAGTCATTCAGTCGTGTCCGACTCTTTGTGACCCCATAGACTTTAGCATGCCAGGCCTCCCTGTCCATCACCAACTCCCAGAATTTACTCAAACGCATGTCCATTGAGTTGGTGATGCCATCCAACCATCTCATCCTCTGCCGTCCCCTTCTCCCACCTTCAGTCTTTCCCAGTATCAGGGTCTTTTCCAATGAGTCAGTTCTTTGCATCAGGTGGCCAAAGCATTGGAGCTTCACCTTCAGCATCAGTCCTTCCAATGAATATTCAGGACTGATTTCCTTAGGATGGACTGGTTGGATCTCCTGGCTGTCCAAGGGACACTCAAGAGTCTTCTCCAACACCACAGTACAAAAGCATCCATTCTTTGGGCTTTTTAATATGCTATCTAGGTTGGTCATGATAAATGTTATTAATATAGATATCCTAGAAACTGTAAGGAGTTCTTAAAATTCTGATATGTTTGGGTTAAATGTTAACAGTCATAATTCTAGTTACTATCTCAAAATATTGTCATAGCACTAACCAAGTTTCACCTCTTCAAGAAGATTTATAAAAAGGACTTTTGGATAAATACCAGTTTCTGAACTGGGTAAGGATTCTAATAGAAAACCTCATGACTTCACAAAGGTTAACAAAAGACTGAATGAACTGGTGAATATGCTTATAACTTTGATGGTTTCTGTCTGAAAAATTACTGATTTGAATCTGTGTTTTCCAAGTGTAAGAAAAAAAAAAAAAACCTTCCTCTCACACTAATTATGACAGTAATTTGGTAAAATTATACTTTAGAAACAAATTGAAACATTTACCTTTTCTCTCTATCTGAACCCTCCAGAGATTGGGAGCTCTTAGTTTCCAGTAACTTTATCAGATAAAAGTTCAGTCTGAGACTCTAAAAAGTCTGAGCAAAGCAAAAAAGTCTATGATCAATTTTGGTTACATAAGTCATCAGGCCAAGTTTATTGAGACCAGACCTATATTACAAACCAGTCTTAGTTTGGTTATATTTGGTAAAAATGACAGTGATTTTAGGGAGAAAAATATATTTCAATGAATGTTAAATTTCAGCTTGTTAATGGAGTTCTGTATCTACTAAGACTCATTTCCTGTATATTTCTTTGCTGTTAGGGTATATTAATGTAAAATTTAATTGAATTATTAAAGGACACTCTAGGGTTGTTTCTGAAGCTTATCTCAGTAATCTGTCTTTTGGATGAAGATCAGATGCTTCACACGTGACCTGCAATCAAGACTGAAAGAAGACATAATTTAAGGAACTGTCTCCAACCTGGAAGGACCTTTCTATCAGGTACTCTTCACCAGCTCATGCACAGTGAAACTGAAGGGAAACTGACTCTCCAGTTAACTCCCACTTCCAAAGACCCCTAAGCTGGACTGGTCTACAGAGGGGCCTGCTGACCTCAAACACACCTTAAAACAAAGCACAAACAGAGGAAACTATAATACATGAGGATGAGAAGAAAGCAACATCACAAGTAGACTGCTTGCCCAAGATGCTGATCTGACTTTTACAATCATTTACCATGTATTCTTGATTTCTTGGACCTAAGACTATCAATCACATGTTTTCTATCATGGACACGATTCTATGCCAGTTTAAAACTCAATCCAATTGTTGGGTTGTGGCCAAATACCTGTGCCTAGTACTTCTGCGTTACCTTGGTGGATTTCTGTTCTCTAGGGCTGATTGGATACCCCCTAGGAAATTTATTTTAGATGAGTGTTCAGTCCTGTTCTATCTATTCATTATTTTACTAGATGAGATCCTCTCACATGGCCAATTAATAATACCTGCTCTGATGCTGTCCATAGATTTATGTTTTCTCTTAGGGTCATTCAAACTCAAGCAGAGTGACAAGCTAAGTCTCAATAGAAAAAATTAACCTTTCATCTACTAAAAGGAAAACTCTCACAATTATAGGGTGGATCTACATGGTTTACGGGAATGGTTAAATCACACTAAAAATTATCAACCTGGTAATTATGAGACAAGGCTGGGTGCTTTTTGAACTATGCCTATTATTACTCTTAGAGAGAGTGATTGGTATGGAACTCAGTGGATTTGTGACACTAATTTATGGCCTGACATCTACAGGGATGGATACAGAGGTGTAGCCTGGGATTCCCATGAATTAAAGGTCATACATGTTAACAAATTAGAGGTAACCCCAACCAATCTACCATTGGAATGATCCCAGTGGGTCAAAGATTTGTATTCTACTGGCATGACCATTTAGCAGCTTGTGTTGTGTGTGTGCCCTTTCAATGAGGTTGGAGAATGTAATTGACCATATCAAAGCCTTAACAACTTTCATAAGCTTTAAATGCTAGTAACCTGGCTATGAGCCTATTGAATTCTGAGATCTCTATGATGAGAAAGGCAGTGCTACACAACTGCAAGGCCTCTGACACCTTACAGCACTTGGGGAAGATACCTGTGCTATAATTCAAAGTGAATGCTATATTTTCATACTTGATAAATACTTTAATGTAACACATTTCATAAGCCACATGAAAAAACATATTTCTGCTTTAAGTGACCCATTCCCTAGTCTTGATGATTTTTAAAGAAAAAAAAAAATTGGTTTGGTGTGGGAGTCTCATGGCTAAAATATTTACTTTTAATTCTACTAATGTTATTCACTATACCATTTGTATTTTGCTTATTTCACAAGATTATTATTTCTTAAATTACCAAGTGTATGACTGAGCCTCCAATGAAAATGATGACTAGACTTGAAGCAGTTGATCTAATGTATAGCTCAATAAATGATCAATGATTGTAATAGTGTAACTCTAGGTATGAAAACATGCAATGAGAGGGAATACTTTCCTGGACCATAACTAGAAGACAGGTGTCCGGAGATCTTTGACTATTAAGACCTAGTCCAGTAGTAGCACATTGACTGTCTTATCAGCAAAAACCTTCTTCAGAACTGGGAATGAGCCTCCCCAGCAACATGGGACAAAATGGTCATGAAATGCCCCCCAAAGTATGGTCGGATTTATGACCACAAGGGGGCTGTGTCAACTACAAATTGGCACTTACCAAGAGCACTGCCAATGACTGAACAACAAAGGCATTTGCCATCTGCATCTACAGAGACTGAACTCCATGCTGCTATACCTGTTGACCTTCAACAATCCCTGAGGGAGTTCAGGGTGGAGTGAGGTACTCTGTGCTCCATGGAATCTGGTGAGACAGGTCTTCAGATAGTCAGATGTTTTTAGGAACAGATTTTATGATCTCAATCCTTGCATCTCCTCATATCTAGAGAAGCACTAAATCCCTTCATAGTGACCTCAGATCCTTATGACTCACAAAAACCTTTTGTAAAATGAGTGCTTCATGGCATAGAACTCCCTTCACCAAAACCTTATATATTGACTTTTCCCCACTGCCCCTTTGGAGCAGTCTCTGAGAGCTATCTGAGATGCTGCCTCCTGGGCTTCAGTCCTCAGTTTGCCCCAGATAAAACTTAACTCACAACTCTCAAGTTGTACATCTTTTTTTCATTGACAATAGCTATTTTAAGTCCTAAAACATGATGCTGTCAAAGTGCTTCACTCAATATGTCAGCAAATTTGGAAAACTCTGCAGTGGCTACAGGACTGGAAAAAGTCAGTTTTCATTCCAATCCCAAAGAAAGGCAATGCCAAAGAATGTTCAAACTACTGCCCATTGCATTCATCTCACCACTAGCAAAGTAATGCTCAAAATCCTCCAAGCCAGGTTTCAACAGTATATGATGTACAGAGTACAACTTTCAGATGTTCAAGCTGGATTTAGAAAAGGCAGAGAAACCAGGGATCAATTTCCAACATCTGTTGGATCAGAGAAAAAGCAAGAGAGTTCCAGAAAAACATCTACTTATGCTTTATTGACTACACTAAAGCTTTTGACTGTGTGGATCACAACAAATTGTGGAAAACTGTTAAAGAGATGGGAATACCAGACTGCCTTACCTGCCTCCTGAGAAATCTGTATGTAGGTCAAGAAGCAACATTTAAAACTGGACATGGAAAAACAGACTGATTCCAAATCGTGAAAGGAGTACATCAAGGCTGTATATTGTCACCCTGCTTATTGAACTTCTATGCAGAGTACATCATGCGAAATGCTGGGCTGGATGAAGTGCAAGCTGGAATCAAGATTGCCGGGAGAAATATCACTAACCTCAGATGTGCAGATGACACCACCCTTATGGCAGAAAGTGAAGAAGAACTAAAAAGCCTCTTGATAAAAGTGAAAGACGAGAGTGAAAATGTTGGCTTAAAGCTCAACATTCAGAAAACTAAGATCATGACATCCAGTCGCATTACTTCATGGCAAATAGATGGGGAAACAATGGAAACAGTTGAGAGATTTTATTCGTCTGGGCTCCAAAATCACTGCGGATGGTGACTGCAGCCATGAAATTAAAAAATGCTTGCTCCTTGGAAGAAAAGCTATGACCAAACTAGATAGCATATTAAAAAGCAGAGAGATTACTTTGCCAACAAACGTCCGTCAAGTCAAAGCTATGGATTTTCTAGTAGTCGTGTATGGATGTGAGAGTTGGACTATAAAGATAGCTGAGTGCCAAAGAACTGAGGCTTTTGAACTGTGGTGTTGGAGAAGACTGTGAGAGTCCCTTGGACAGCAAGGAGAGCCAACCAGTCCATCCTAAAGGAAATCAGTCCTGAATATTCATTGGAAGGACTGATGCTGAATCTCCAATACTTTAGCCACCTGATGCAAAGAACTGACTCATTGGAAAAGACCCTGATGCTGGGAAAGATTGAAGGTGGGGGGAGAGGGGGACAACAGAGGATGAGATGGTTGGATGGCATCACCAACTCAATGGACATGAGTTTGAGTAAGCTCCAGGAGTTTGTGATGGACAGGAAGGCCCAGAGTGCTGCAGTCCATGGGGTCACAAAGAGTTTGACACAACTGAGTGACTGAACTGAACTCAATTTCATAGGCTAATGTGATGGACAGGGAAAGCTGGTGTGCTGCAGTCCACGGGGTCTGAATGAACTGAACTGAATGAGTAGGAGGAGTATTCCAGCTATTTTGGGGAAGGGTGGGGATTTCTAGGAATTGGGCCACTGTTCACTTTTTGTGTTTCTGGTGGCCTTGGAACTGTCATGGTGCCCGTGTGTATGTCATTGACCATGCTGATGTGTTACAACAAGCTTATACTGAGGCTCAAGGTCGACTGAAAGTCAACATATCCACCATCTTGAATCTAGTTGGTTTTTAATCGGTTTATGTCATGTTCTTGGGCTCTGTCATTCTTTTAAAGGTTGTGCCCTGCCCCCTACCCTCCTGTTTCAAAATCAGTTCTCAAACCTTTTTCTCAATCTTCAGTTCTTACCTGGGAATTGGAGATAAGGGTGGTGGGGGTGACTGTAAAGAGAAGCTTTCAGCATCTTCTGGACTTATTGGAAAAGTAGGAATTCTTCCTCCTCCCAGGAAACACTTTCTTAAAGTCCTCCCTTTCCCTCCTCCCCCACCCTTTCTCCCACAACTTCCCCTGCAGCAATTCAGGCTACAATTGTTAGAGCACAATAAGGCTGAAGCCAGAGAAGGGTCATGCAAAGGCTGTGCTAGATGCATACCATTAGAATATCTACATGGGAGGCAGAGTCAGGGAATGTGAATGTATAAAAAAAAATCTCCAGGTAATTCTTATTTGCAAGCTATAGTGGAAGACATTGTACCACACCATTAAAAGGTTGGCAGCAAAGTAGAAAGTCAATTAAATATTTAGTTTAATGAAAATAATTGTTGGAAATATGATTACTGAATTAAAAGCAAAATCCAAAGCCAAATCTTAAAAAAGAACATTTATATAATAAATTGACTTGCCTGGTGGCTCAGAGGGTAAGGAGTCTGCCTGTAATGCAGGAGACCTGGGATTGATCCCTGGTTTGGGAAGATCCCCTGGAGAAGGAAATGGTAACCCACTCCAGTATTCTTGCCTGGAAAATCCCATGGATGCAGAAGTTTTATGACCCTAGATTACATTAGTAAAGATGAGAATTTGTGGATGTAAATGTAAAACAAGACAACCAAAAATAAAGCCTATTAATTCTTAAATGGGTGATATAAAATATTACTCATTTGCTCTTCATTTTGACAACCAAAGAAGCATGGTTTAAGGGTTACATCTAATGAACTTAAAGGCAATCACTACTAGAATTAAGAACCACGTTTCAAATTATCACCAAAGAAAAGAAAACAATGCAAGTGAGAAGAAAATGTAGAAAATATAGCAAATGAGCCAAAAACAGAGTATGAAAAAGATTCCAGAAATAGGAGCAAATGCATCAATTCTTATGCTAATTGTAAATGGTTTACACTCTGTAATAAAGTCTTCCTCAGACTAGGCTAAAAACAAAATATGATTATGTGCTGCTTATAAAAGACAACCTGAAATGCAGTTACACATGGTTAAATTAAAAGGGTTAATGAACACATCAATCAAGAGTGGGCAAAAGAAAGTAAACAAGTGGGACCCGATTAAACTTAAAAGCTGTGACCAACCTACATAGCATATTACAAAGCAGAGAGACTACTTTGCCAACAAAGGTCCATCTAGTCAAAGCTATGGTTTTTCCAGTGGTCATGTATGGATGTGAGAGTTGGACTATAAAGAAAGCTGAGTGCCAAAGAATTGATGCTTTTGCACTGTGATGTTGAAGAAGATTCTGGAATGTTCCTTGGACCACAAGGAGATCCAACCAGTCAATCCTAAAGGAAATCAGTCCTGAATATGCATTGCAAGGACTGATGCTGAAGCTGAAACTCCAATGCTTTGGCCACCTGATGCAAAGAACTGACTCATTGGAAAACACCCTGATGCTGGGAAAGATCAAAGGCAGGAGGAGAAGGGGACAACAGAGGATGAGATGGTTGGATGGCATCACCAACTCAATGGACATGAGTTTGAGTAGGCTCCGGGAGTTGGTGATGGACAGGGAGGCCTGGTGTGCTGCAGTCCATGGGGTCGCAAAGAGTCGGACACGACTGAGCAACTGAACTGAATCCCATTAGTTGGAACTGTGTATCCAGAAGCCAGCCTATTCCATTCCACACAACAGAGCCCAGGGGGCTCATGGGCTGTCAGCTGTACAGTGACATTTACCTACAGGGTCCTTCTGATGTATTGGCACATGGAGCCAGAAAACGGTGAGTCTCCCCCTCCCCTCCACTTTCAGTAGTTCCTACATTGTCACATCAGCCACGTCAATGTTCCATGGAAGTCCTGAGGAGGACAACAGCAGCATCTCATTGCTCACCCACAATCAGACATATCTTGCAGTAAGGCCAGTGTTGCTGCTCCATCTACAAACAGATTTACTCCCTGAGACAAGGAAGTAAATGTAAGACATCTAACAGGCACAACACAGGGGAGATGATGACCAGAAAGCAAAATACAAGCAGTAAGCACATTCTAAGATAAACCACACCTGCCTGTGAATTTTGTCCTCGTCTGGAATACAGTTCAGAAAACTCAACTGTTCAATGATACAAGAACATGTCTAAAATCACACATACAGTGGTCACCTAGTTCTACGTTGGATGCATAAACCACAACTACTCCATTTTGACTTTCAAAATGATTCCCTTCCTCAATGGCCAAAGCAGATGTACAATGCATATCTGAACGATGACAGAACGGTTGCTCTGGTCAGTAAAATTTATGTGAAACTGTGTGTAAACCAGAATGACTTCCCCCACCCAATATGTGCAGATTTTTCAATCAGTTCCCCTTTGATGTCACATCTTCCAAATCAGAAAGCAGTGATGATCAAAATACCCATCCCTTGATGCTGGGGTGCTGGCTCCTACCCCAGGTTACCCCAGGTTCAGATTATGTCCCTCAGTGCGAGGTCTCCTCTGTATTTCACTAGTTATTCATGTTGCAGGAAAATTAATCAGATCTCATGAGGAGGCTCAGAGGTATGTTGATGAGGAAACACTTTATTTTTATCACTGAGAGCCAACATATTATCACTTATACCCAATTGTCACACAAGCATGTACATGTGCTTTTAGCAGAAGACTTAAAGCAATGTTGCACTTCATGAGCAGTTATACTCTGTGACAATTTCACTAGACCACTTTCTTTCCAGAACATCAGGCCAAATTATTCTTAACACAATAACCTTCATAGACACAGACCTCAATTAACAGAAGTAGAATTTAACATCCACTAAAATATAGTATTCAGAGAAGGTAATGGCAACCCACTCCAGGACTCTTGCCTGGAAAATCCCGTGGACAGAGGAGCCTGGTAGGCTGCAGTCAATGGCTTTGCAAAGCGTCAGATACGACTGAACGAGTTCACTTTCATTTTTTACTTTCCTGCATTGGAGAAGGAAATGGCAACCCACTCCAGCGGTCTTGCCTGGAGAATCCCAGGGACGGCAGAGCCTGGTGGGCTGCCGTCTATGGGGTCACACAGAGTCGAACACGACTGAAGCGACTTAGCAGCAACAGCAGCAAAATATAATATTGCTCTAAAATTACCCTCATCTCCACCAAACAGCCAAATCAAGACTAATTTGCAAAATAAGTCTGGTCAACTGATCATATATGCGCCTCCAAAATGGACAGAGGAGCCTGGTGGGCTACAGTCCACGGGGTCAGAAAGAGTGAGACACGACTAAGTGACTAACACACAGGCATTAGGCCTGCATAATTCCCATGTTACTTTTAGGTAGGGCTTCCCTGATGGCTCAGATGGTAAAGAATTTGCGCATAACACAGGAGTTCCCTGGGTCAGGAAGATTCCCTGGAAAAGGGAATGGCAACTCACTCCAGTATTCTTGCCTGGAGATAAATGGAAAGAGGAGCCTGGTGGGCCACAGTCATGGGGTCACAAAGAGTCAGACACAACTGAGTGACTAAACACACAGGACACAAAGTGGCTGTGGTGGAACTCTTCAGAAGTCTCAGACCAAATTCCCCAAAAGCCTCTCAAAGCCAGGAAAGCCATGCCAAAACCTGCTCTCACGCTCCACCTCAGTGAACTTCTCTCTTCTAGAGGTCCCCAAAATATCACAATTCCTGCACATGACAGGAGACAGTCTTTCCCATTCATCTGCTAAGGCTGCTCAGAACCCAAGAGTGTCCAGTATCTGGAGGGACCAGGCAGAGAGAAAGAAAAAAGCGTCAATTCTACCCACAGGTGTAGTTTACCAAAGTGCTATAAACCAAAACCAACTTGAGGGGAAAGGCTTCCTTAATCTGAAAAACACAGATCAAAACCAGCAATATTCTAGACAAAACTAGTAAAAGTTATAACCATATTCACCAGTTCACTCAGTAACCAACCCTTTTGTTAGTTTTTTATGAAGCCATTAGGTCTTCCATTAAGATTCTTTAAGTTCTTAGCCAGTTTAGAAATATTAATACAACTTTAAATTTATCAGAGGCCTGTCATTATCAAAAGGTCCTTCCTATTAATCTTCTTGAAGGTGAAGCACTTTTTGCAAAAGCATCAGATAAAACAACAACTGTCTATAAAAGACGAAAGACGTAAAAAGACAAGCCTAAGCACCTGATTACAATGTAAGCAGTAAAAAAAACTTGGCTACAATAACTAGATTTATAACCAATGACATTGTTCAGGAGACAGAGATCAAGACCATCCCCAAGAAAAAGAAATGCAAAAAAGGAAAATGGCTGTCTGAGGAGGCCTTACAAATAGCTATGAAAAGAAGAGAAGTGAAAAGCAAAGGAGAAAAGGAAAGATATATCCATTTGAATGCAGAGTTCCAAAGAATAGCAAGGAGAGGTAAGATAAGCTTTCCTCAGTGATCAATGCAAAGAAAAAGAGGAAAACAATAGAATGGGAAAGGCTAGAGATCTCTTCAAGAAAATGAGAGATACCAAGGGAACATTTCATGTAAAGATGGGCTCAATAAAGGACAGAATGCTTCCTAACAGAAACAGACGATATTAAGAAGAGGTGGCGAGAATACACAGAAGAACTGTCCAAAAAAGATCTTCATGACACAGATAATCACAGTGGTGTGATCCCGCACCTAGAGCCATACATCCTGGACTGTGAAGTCAAGTGGGCCTTAGGAAGAAACACTACGAACAAAGCTAGTGGTTGTGATGGAATTCCAGTTGAGCTATTTCAAATCCTGAAAGATGATGCCGTGAAAGTGCTGCACTCAATATGCCAGCAAATTTGGAAAACTCAGCAGTGGTCACAGGGCTGGAAAAGGTTAGTTTTCATTCCAATTCCCAAAGAAAGGCAATGCCAAAGAATGCTCGAACTACCACACAATTGCAGTCATTTCACATGCTAGTAAATTAATGCTCAAAATTCTCCAAGCCAGGCTTCAGGAATACATGAACCAGGAACTTCCAGATGTTCAAGCTGGTTTTATAAAAGGGAGAGGAACCAGAAATCAAACTGCCAACATCCACTGGATCATCGAATAAGCAAGACATTTCCAGAAAAACATCTATTTCTGCTATATTGACTATACCAAAGACTTTGACTATGTGGATCACAATAAACTGTGGAAAATTCTGAAAGAGATGGGAACACCAGACCACCTGACCTGTCTCTTGAGAAACCTGTATGCAGGTCAGGAAGCAACAGTTAAAACTGGACATGGAATACACTGGTTCCAAATAGGAAAAGGAGTATGTCAAGGCTGTATATTGTCACCCTGCTTATTTAACTTATATGCAGAGTATATCATGAGAAATGCTGGGCTGGATGAAGCATAAGCTAGAATCAAGATTGCCAGGAGAAATATCAATAACCTCAGATATGCAGATGACACCACTCTTATGGCAGAAAGTGAAGAAGAACTAAAGAGCTTCTTGATGAAAGTAGAAGAGGAGAGCAAAAAGGTTGGATTAAAACTCAACATTCAGAAAACCAAGATCATGGCATCTGGTCCCATCACTTCATGGCAAATAGATGGGGAAACAGTGCAAACAGTGGCTGATTTTATTTGGGGGGGGCTCCAAAATCACTGCAGATGGTGACTACAGCCATGAAATTAAAAGATGCTTGTTCCTTAGAAGAAAAGTTATGACCAACCTAGACAGCATATTAAAAAGCAGAGACATTACTTTGCCAACAAAGGTCCGTCTAGTCAAGGCTATGGTTTTTCCAGTAGTCATGTATGGATGTAAGAGTTGGACTATAAAGAAAGCTGAGAGCCAAAGAATTGATGCTTTTCAACTGTGGGGTTGGGGAAGACTCTTGAGAGTCCCTTGGACTGCAAGCAGATCCAAACATTTCATCCTAAAGGAGATCAGTCCTGGGTGTTCGTTGGAAGAACTGATGTTGAGGCTGAAACTCCAATACTTTGGCCACCTGATGTGAAGAGCTGACTCATTGGAAAAGACAGTGATGCTGGGAAAGATTGAGGGCAGGAGGAGAAGGGGACAACAGAGGATGTGATGGTTGGATGGCATCACCGTCTCAATGGACATGATTTTGGGTAAACTCTGGGAGTTCATGATGGACAGGGAGGCCTGGCGTGCTGCAGTTCATGGGCTCACAAAGAGTCAGACACGACTGAGAGACTGAACTGAACTGAATAATCTTAACCCTTAAAAACCTTAATGTCTGGCAAAAACCAAGAAGCAAGTAATTATGCATTTCCTGCTTGGAAAACTTAAGCTTTGGTCTTCTCTCCACAGCAGGCAAAGGTAGGTACACAGATGCACCCAGCCAATTAATGTTCTAATAGTTTATCCTATTTGAAATGACCCAGATTGTCCAGGAATTCTCTTCATTTGAATTAGTTTAGTTTCAAGTAACCAAAATCTGGAGAGACTACCATAGAGAGACATTCACAAAATATAATTATTCCTAATAGAGTTTACTTGAAAGGTCTTTTTGTTTCCCCTTTACACTTACAGCTCATACAAGATTGAAGTTCCAGAGAGCCCAGGTAGGTTATTTATATCTCAAAGGCATCAGAGAAATACCAATTCCTTCTAGAAAGCTAGCTTAATCAATTGCAAGAGGCTCGCTTTGATAAACAGCAGAGCCATTAGAGGCCATTGTTGCCCAGAGGCACCTCCATCGAGCAAGGACAGCAACCACAGGGCCCCACAGGCTAGTAGACAGTCACCTTGGGGTTTCCCAGTAACTTGCAGGGTCACTCCTGGAAATTTTGGGCCCCACAAGTGAGCTGGCACCCCGCAAATTTCCATTCTCTGTCCTGTATTTCCCAACGACTCAGTGCTCACGGGAGTTTCTTCAGTCTCCAGGGTGCTGGCCCACCAATTTGGGGGCTGCACCCCTGCACTTGCCCAGCTTCACGACCAAAGAAAGAGATCGGAGTCGGCGACAGAGATGACATGGTTGAATGGCTGGGGGAGCCTACCTGTCTGAAGCAAGGGCCTGGAACAACACCCCACCTTGTGCAGTGACAGACAGTGGACAGAACATGGCAGCGGGCAGGGCGTGGGGTGTGTGGTGGGGGTGGGGCGTAGTGAGGTGGGCGGGGAGGTTACAGGTTATAAGGGCATTGACTTCAGGTGGGCTCATCAGTCACCAGGGAAGCTAGCAAAGACACACGCCCCTCATTGCACCTTGGAAGAGAACAGTCACCAGCTGGAGCCTGGGGCAAATGGGTAGGGAGTTCAGACCTCTGCCTGAGATACAGGTGAAGCAGGCCCTGGTTGGGCAGGGGATGGACAGAGAGCAAGGGCACAGCCATCTTGAGGGGCCTGACCATACAGGTGAACAGAGGGCTGGATGCCTCGTGGTTGCCTTGGATTCCACCCACGACCCCCAGTTAGTAGCGCTAGGCAAGGATTTAGGAGGAAGCTTTAGAGGCACCACCCACTAGTGCTCCCAAGTTTGTTAGAGCTGGACAGTGTCCTAGAGATCAGTGACAACAGCTGGCTTCTCAGGGCCTATTGACAGATACAAGAACTGACGTGCAGATATGTGAAGTGTCTGAGGTCAGACAGCTGGTGGGGCAGAGCTGGGCCCAGGATCGAGGACATCATTTCTTAAAGCAGTGGTTCTCAACCTTGGCTGCACATTAAAATCGCCTGGGGAGCTTTAATATGTACATTTGCCCAAGCGCCACTCCAGACCAATTAAATCAGAACGTCTCAGAGGTAAGACCTGGCATTTTTTCCCAAAATGCCCCTATGGTACAAGCCTAATCTGCCAATAGTTGACAACTACTGTCCAAAAACAGTATCAGAATCACCTGGAGGACTGATTAAATTGAAGACCACCTGACTCCAACCCCAGAGGGTCTGATACAGTAGGTCTGGGGTGAGGCACAAGAATTTGCATTCCTAACAAACTCCCAAGAGATGCTGATGCTGGTGCTGCTGGTCTGGCCTGGAGACTATCCCTGTGGTCAGTCCCTTTACTGAGTCCCAAAGGCAAAGGCCTGTGGTTGTCACCACTTTTGTTTGTTTGTTTGTTTGTTTGTTTGTTTTGGCTGTGCCATGAAGCATGTGGGATTCTAGTTCCATGATCAGGGATTGAACCCATGACCCCTGTGGTGGAAGCAGGAAGTCTTAACCACTGGACCGCCAGGAAAGTCCCCTGTCCCCACTTTTGATACTTACACCTTTTCATGCTGTTCTTAACTTTCTCTCCTAAGGCTAATTTCCATGATCACTTGTTGCAGATTTTGACCTATTTTTACCCATTTATAAAAGGTTGGGGTATGAGTGAAGGTTAAAATTATGTTTGCTCTAAGCACCCCATCATTCTATGAAGTGGAAGAAGAATGACCTTGCTTATTCTGAACACAGTATACCAATTCTAAGACTTCTATCAAGCCGCTCCACACACACACATTTTCCTGAGTTCTGTGTGTGTATATGAATCAGAACATGTCAATTTCATTTTCCTGAAGACACTCCATTCCCAACTGATGACTAGGTTCTAGGTTATACCAACCTCAAAGAGTTGAAAGGTCTCCTAGGTGGTTGCCAAGCCAAATACAGAGGCATGGCAACCTCACCATGTTCCTCCAGTGGATGGATTTTCCAGTTCAAGGAATGACAATCTGTCTGTGAGGAATCTTCCCCAGCTACAATTCAAACTGAGAACCTGAGAATGCAACCCCCAGAGCTTTAGACACTGGAGCTATGAATAGAGATGTGGCTAGGGTAGAGGCAAAGGGCAGGATGACTTCTCCCATCCTTGCAATGAGGGCTGTGAGAACTAGAAGATCATGTCCACAGCAAGGGGGTGAAGGGGGTTGGCAACCTTCAGAAGAGGGGGGCTGTCATGGAGAAATGCTCCCAAACATAAGGAAGAGCCATGGTGGCAGTGACTGGGTCACATGATGCTGGAAGATCATTCCTCCATTTTGGTGCACTGTTAGAACCTCCATCCCTTGCCTCAGCACCATGAGTAGACAAGACACCCTGTCTTTGAGGACTAGGCCATGTTGGGAAAGACATGGCCTAGGAGCCAGACCCTAGTTCAAAGCCCCTCCTGGACACTTATCATTTGTGAACTTGAAGATGTTCCTACTCTTCTCATCTTTAAAATGGACATATTTACACGTTCGTTGTGAGGGTTTAAACTTAACATGTAAGTTGCACACAGTACAGTGCCTGGTACATAGTAGGCACTCAGTAAGTGGTACCTTCTATTGCCTCAAAATCAAATGTGGGTTGAGGTTTGGTACACCAGATACCACTCTGACAGATTTTTTTCCCCCACACAATTCAGACAGCCTGAAGAACACACATAAATGCAGTGGAAAGAATAAAAATAGAACATCTGGAGACAGATTCTAGTTCCAGCTCTGACTGAAACAGATCATGTGACTTGGCAAATCAATTACTTCTGTTCTCTCATCAGTAAAAGGGGGAAATTGTGCCACATGACCTCCAAAGCCTCTTCCCTTCCAACATTACATAAGTGCCTAGAACCTCACTGTTTAGTGTCCACCATACCCTAAAGCAGCATTTTCCAGACTTTCTTGATAAGAATCACTGAGGATGCTTTTAAACATACAGATTTCTAGGGCCTTCCCATAAAACAGAACTGTCCAAAACAGTAGCCACTAGGCATGTGTGATTATCAGCCTTTAAACATAACTAGTCGAAATTTCGGAGAAGGCAATGGCACCCCACTCCAGTACTCTTGCCTGGAAAATCCCATGGATGGAGGAGCCTGAAAGGCTGCAGTCCATGGGGTCGTTGAACGTCGTACACGACTGAGCGACTTCCCTTTCACTTTTCACTTTCATGCATTGGAGAAGGAAATGGCAACCCACTCCAGTGTTCTTGCCTGGAGAATCCCAGGGACGGAGGAGCCTGGTGGGCTGTCGTCTATGGGGTCGCACAGAGTTGGACACGACTGAAGTGACTTAGCAGGAGCAGCAGCAGTCCAAATTTAGATGTCCCATAAGTATAAAATACACAAAGAAATTTAAAATTTAGTATGAAAAAAGATTATAAAACATTTCAATAATGTTTTATTGCTCACATGTTAAAATAATAGTATTCTGGATATGCAGGTAAAATATATTGTTTATACTTTAAATAATAAAACATATTATTAAAGTTAATAAAATATACTTGAGTAAAATAGAGGAAAACAACAGAATGAGAAAGACTAGAGAGCTCTTCAAGAAAATTATAAATACCAAGGGAACATTTCATGCAAGGATGGGCACAATAAAGGACAGAAATGGTATGGACCTAACAGATGCAGAAGATATTAAGAAGTGGCAAGAATACACAGAAGAACTATACAAAAAAGATCTTAATGACCCAGATAACCACAATGGTGTGATCACTCACCTAGAACGAGATATCTTGGAGTGTGAAGTCAAGTGGGCCTTAGAAAGCATCCCTACGAACAAAGGCTAGTGGGGGTGATGGAATTGCAGCTGAGCTATTTCAAATCCTAAAAGATGATGCTGTGAAAGTGCTGCACTCAATATGCCAGCAAATTTGGGAAACTCAGCAGTGGCCACAGGACTGGAAAAGGTCAGTTTTCATTCCAATCTCAAAGAAAGGCAATGCCAAAGAATTTTCAAACTACTGCACAATTGCACTCTTTTCCCATGCCGGCAAAGTAATGCTCAAAACTCTCCAAGCTAGGCTTCAACAGTACATTAACCAAGAACTTCCATATGTTCAAGCTGGATTCAGAAAAGGCAGAGGAACCAGAGATCAAATTGCCAACATCCATTGGATCATAGAAAAGGCAAGGGAATTCCAGAAAAACATCTACTCCTGCTTCATTGACTATGCCAAATCCTTTGACTGTGTGGATCACAACAAACTGTGGAAAATTTAAGAGATGGGAATACCAGACTACCTGACCTGCTCCTGAGAAACCTGTATGCAGGTCAAAAAGCAACAGTTAGAACTGGACATGGAACAACAGACTTGTTCCAAATTGAGAAAGGAGTACATCAAGGCTGTATATTGTCACCCTGCTTCTTTAACTTATATGCAGTGCACATGATGTGAAATGCCAGGCTGGATGAAGCACAAGCTGGAATCAAGATTGCCAGGAGAAATATCAATAACCTGAGATATGCAGAGAACACCACCCTTATGGCAGAAAGTCAAGAAGAACAAAAGAGCCTCTTGATGAAAGTGAAAGAGGAGAGTGAAAAAGCTGGCTTAAAAGTCAACATTCAAAAACTAAGATCATGGCATCTGGTCCCATCACCTCATGGCAAATAGATGGGGAAACAATGGAAATAGTGGCAGAGATTATTTTCTTAGGCTCCAATATCACTGTAGATGATGACGTATCTACCTAAAGAAACTAAAGACCTATATATAGAAAACTATAAAACACTGGTGAAAGAAACCAAAGAGGACACTAGTAGATGAAGAAATATACCATGTTCATGGAGTGGAAAAATCAATATAGTGAAAATGAGTATACTACCCAAAGCAATTTATAGATTCAATGCAATCCCTATCAAGCTACCAACGGTATTCTTCACAGAGCTAGAACAAATAATTTCACAGTTTATATGGAAATACAAAAAACCTCGAATAGCCAAAGCAATCTTGAGAAAGAAAAATGGAACTGGAGGAATCAACCTGCCTGACTTCAGGCTCTACTACAAAGCTATAGTCATCAAGACAGTATGGTACTGGTACAAAGACAGAAATATAGATCAATGGAACAAAATAGAAAGCCCAGAGATAAATCCACACACATATGGACACCTTATCTTTGACAAAGGAGGCAAGAATATACAATGGATTAAAGACAATATCTTTAACAAGTGGTGCTTTGAAAACTGGCCAACTACTTGTAAAACAATGAAACTAGAACACTTTCTAACACCATACACAAAAATAAACTCAAAACGGATTAAAGATCTAAATGTAAGACCAGAAACTATAAAACTCCTAGAGGAGAACATAGGCAAAACACTCTCTGACATACATCACAGCAGGATCCTCTATGACCCACCTCCCAGAATATTGGAAATAAAAGCAAAAATAAACAAATGGGACCTAATTAAACTTAAAAGCTTCTGCACAACAAAGGAAACTATTAGCAAGGTGAAAAGACAGCCTTCAGAATGGGAGAAAATAATAGCAAATGAAGCACCTGACAAACAACTAATCTCAAAAATATACAAGCAACACCTACAGCTCAGTTCCAGAAAAATAAATGACCCAATCAAAAAATGGGCCAAAGAACTAAATAGACATTTCTCCAGGGAAGACATACAGATGGCTAACAAACACATGAAAAGATGCTCAACATCACTCATTATCAGAGAAATGCAAATCAAAACCACTATGAGGTACCATTTCACGCCAGTCAGAATAGCTGCGGTCCAAAAGTCTACAAGCAAAAAATGCTGGAGAGGGTGTGGAGAAAAGGGAACCCTCTTACACTGTTGGTGGGAATGCAAACTAGTACAGCCACTATGGAGAACAGTGTGGAGATCCCTTAAAAAACTGGAAATAGAACTGCCTTATGATCCAGCAATCCCACTGCTGGGCATACACACTGAGGAAACCAGAAGGGAAAGAGACACGTGTACCCCAATGTTCATCGCAGCACTGTTTATAATAGCCAGGACATGGAAGCAACCTAGATGCCCATCAGCAGATGAATGGATAAGAAAGCTGTGGTACATATACACAATGGAGTATTACTCAGCCATTAAAAAGAATACATTTGAATCAGTTCTAATGAGGTGGATGAAACTGGAGTGAAGTAAGCCAGAAAGAAAAACAGCAATACAGTATACTAACGCATATATAAGGAATTTAGAAAGATGGTAACAATAACCCTGTGTACGAGACAGCAAAAGAGACACTGATGTATAGAACAGTCTTTTCGACTCTGTGGGAGAGGGAGAGGGTGGGATGATTTGGGAGAATGGCATTGAAACATGTGTAATATCATATATGAAATGAGTCACCAGTCCAGGTTCGATGCATGATACTGGATGCTTGAGGCTGGTGCACTGGGACGACCCAGAGGGATGGTATGGGGAGGGAGGAGGGAGGAGGGTTCAAGATGGGGAACACATGTATACCTGTGGCGGATTCATTTTGATATATGGCAAAACCAATACAATATTCTAAAGTTAAAAAAATAAAATAAAATTTTAAAAAAATAGTCAACATTCAAAAAACTAAGATCACGGCATCTGTTCCCATCACCTCATGGCAAATAGATGGAGAAACAATGGAAATAGTGACAGACATTATTTTCTTGGGCTCCAAAATCACTGTAGATGATGATGCAGCCATGAGATTAAAGATACTTGCTCCTTCGAAGAAAAGCTATAACCAACCTAGACAGCATATTAAAAAGAGACATTACCTTGCTGACAAAGGTCCATCTAGTCAAAGCTCTGGTTTATCCAGTAGTCATGTATGGATGTGAGAGTTGGACCAGAAAGAAAGCTGAGCGCCGAAGAATTGATGCTTTTGAACTATGGTGTTGGAAAAGATTCTGGAGAGTCCCTTGGATTGTAAGGAGATCAAACCAGTCAGTTCTAAAGGAAATCAGTCTTGAACATTCATTGGAAGGACTGATGCTGAAGCTGAAGCTCCAATACTGGTGACCATGAGGTTTTTGAGGACACAGCTCGGGAATTGCAGGATCTGGTCAGATAGGAAATGCTAGCTCTTAGTGGATCAGAGAAGGCTCTCTGATGGCTTTTGTCTCAACTCCCTAGATTTTTCCTTTTGTGGAATCTGTGGAAATGAACTGGAAGGATTGGCCCTGGTAACTGGAGGACAAAAATCATTTTTTCCTCACTCAACTCTCCACCACTCCTTTTGTTATCACATATAGTCACGTGGTGATGCTCAGAAGGGATATCGTGATTGCTGTTCATCCCTTTATGACTCACTGCTTCTACTGCGGTCAGGACTGTACTCAGGAATGTGCATAGGCACATGAAAGATGGATGCTTCCCCTAGGAGTCCTAGCTTGGGAAACATTCTGAGAAAACTACTCTGGTCCAACCCAGGCGGCATCAGAGAAAAGGACAAATCAAACAAAGGTCTTGTTGGTATGGAACTCAATCAGTCTGGGATGCCATCAGGTCTACCGCTGGTGCATCTCCACCCCGCCTCAGTGGTAGAACCGGGAGGGATGAGTAAGATGCCTGCATCAGTAAGAGACGACTAAGTCCAACCAGGGAAGGAAAACTTTGGTGGAGAGTCTGTCTACACCCCCATCTAGAGCACGGAAGGACGCTTCTGGTGGAAAAAAGCCACGGCTGTGGATGCCGCTTTTTTTCTCTCTTCCAGATGGGAACTAGCAGTTCCAAAAACCACTCTTTTAAAATGTATTTTAAAAACTGGGACAAGTTTGATCCCCGGAGTTTAAAAAAGACACTCCTGATCTTCTTCTGTGATAATGAATGGCCATGGTATCCTTTAGAAGATGGGGAACACTGGCCTGTTAAAGGGTGTCTCAATTATGATACTGTTTTACAACTAGACCGGATCTGTAGAAAACAAGAGAAATGGGCAGAAGTGCCATATGTGTTGCTCTTGATCTCTCTGCGAGACATGCCAGCCTTATGTCCTAAGGGTACAGATTTGGGTGTGAAACCTTCAGCTGCCTCCTGTTCTCTTACTTTACCCCTGAACCTGAGGCTCCCAACTGAACAGGCTGGGAGTCAGGGCACCCTTCTAGGAGGGGTTGCCTCAGTCTCAGTAGAAATTCAAACAGTACCAATTGTGGTTGAGACTATCAAGAGGATCCAAAAAGTACATACAAGACTTTATGGGACTAACTTTACTCTATGAGCTTACTTGGAGAGATGTAATGCATGTCTTGGGACAGACGCTGACTTCGGACTTGAAAACTTGAGTTTGGGAGGAAGCTACTACTTTTGGAGATGAATGGCCTGAATGTGAGATAAGAGGAAAGAGGGAGCTCGAAATAGCCCTCCTCTCTACTGGGAGCCAAGCAGTTCCTATAACAGAGCCACTTTGCTGAATGTATTCTTGAAGCACTCAAGTGAGCACGTGCTAAGACTGGGCTAAGTTTACTGACAAAGAATAGGGACAGAAGGAAACTCCTGGTAAATTCCTAAATAATTATTGGAGGCTCTCTACAAGTTTACTGACGTTGAGCCTGAAAGTTCAGAGGGAGAAGTGATCTTAAAAGATTTCTCACTCAGTCGGCTCCAGATATCTGACGTAAGTTACAAAAAGGGGCGTTTGGACCAAATCAGTTTTTTAAAAAACTGTTGCAGCTGGCTCAGATGGCATATTATGGTAGAGAATATGAGGAGGAAAATAAAAGGCAAAAAAGAACCAGGCGAAAGACTGACGCCTCAACAATGGCTGTTAGACCTGCTCTGAAACAGCCTGAGAAAAATGCCCAGAGGGACCCAGGTGAAAAGGGATGGGCTTGTTATTACTGTGGAAAGGAGGGGCATCTCAAGTGGGATTGCCCTCAGGCATCTAAGCTGCCCCCTGCTCCAGGTCTGGTCTGCAAAGGACGATACTGGAGAAGAGACTGCCCTCCGAGGTGTAGGCCCCAGGGGTCAGGCTCTTAGGACAATCAGGACTGAAGGTGCCCAGGGGTCCCCACACAAACTCCCATCCTAATTACACCTGAGGAACCCCGTGTATTAATAACTGTGGAGGGCCAAACAGTTGATTTCTTTTGGACACTGGGGCAAATTTCTCTGTGCTCACTGAAGTCCCTGGTCCACTTTCCTCTGGATCTACTACCATAATCGGACTGTCTGGACCAGCCAAATGCTATTATGCCAGTCATCCTTTAAGCTACAACTGGGACTCTGTGCTGTTTTCTCGAGTTTCTAATCGTGCCAGAGTCTCCCTCACCGCTTCTGGGGAGGGATATACTGAGCAAGGTCCAGGTCTCTGCTCTTTCTCTCCCATTAATTGAACAAAATGTAAATCCTAAAGTGTGGGCTGATGGAAAAACTGTAGGTCGAGCACACAATGCTGTTCCTATCTTTATCAAGCTCAAAGACCCTCACCCATTTTCACATCAAAAGCAGTATCCATTAAACTTGAGGTGTTAAGGAAGGGTTAAAACCCATCATTGAGAATTTAAAGGAGCAGGGGCTATTAATTCCCTGTAACAGTCCCGACAACACTCCTATTTTGGGGTGGAAAAAAGTCAAATGATAAATGGAGACTTGTTCAAGATATATGAATAATAAGTGTTTAATCCTTATACTTTATTGTCTGAAATTCCTAAATGAACCTAATATGACTAAGACAATTGAAAGGATTCTTGGGCATTACAGGCTATTGCCGCATTTGGATTCTGGGTTATGGGGATCTTGCCCAGCCTTTATATAAACTTATAACTGAGACTTAGTAGGCCCAAACCAACAAGTTGGTTTGGTCCCCAGAGACTCAAAAAGCTTTTGCTGCTGCTGCTGCTGCTAAGTCACTTCAGTCGTGTCCGACTCTGTGCGACCCCATAGATGGCAGCCCATCAGGCTCCCCTGTCCCTGGGATTCTCCAGGCAAGAACACTGGAGTGGGTTGCCATTTCCTTCTCCAGTGCATGAAAGTGAAAAGTGAAGCTTTTAAGGCTCTTCAAACTGCTCTCTTACAGGCTCCAACTTTGAGCTTGCCCACAGGATCAGAGTTGTTACTGAAAAAAAAAGGCTATGGCAACATTGTATAAGGGCAATTGTTACTATTTTGCTAATGCCTAAAGCTCATAAATTTACTAATGGGCAAAATTTTACTATACTGACTTCTCATGATGTAAGTGGGGTCTTAAACTCTAAAGTTCAGAGTGACAATGGCTCCGTCTTTAAAGCTGCTATAACTCAGGGGTGGCAAAAGCTCTAGGAATAGAATATCACACTGTTCCTGGAGACCCCAATCTTCAGAAAAAGTTGAAAAGGCTAATGACATTATTAAAAGACACCCGTGTGAGCTAACTCAGGAAACACAAGACAGTTGGTTTAAAGTTTTACTTGTAGCTTTAATGAGGGCTCAAACTGCCCCTAAGAAGAAGGGACTGTCTCTATGACAGTCTGTTTTTCTGCACAGATATCCTCATAGATCCTAAAGCCTTAGGACTATTTGACTCAGCTTTCAGCTTTTCAACCTCCTCATTGTCGTGGCCCAGGCGCAGGTTGGAAAAGAATTTCCAGACATGAGACAGAATGAAAGAATAAAGTTTATTAGAATGGGAGACGCTGTTAGAACAGCAGGCCAGCTCAAGGGAGAACCGAACAGGGGTCCTTAGTCCACTTTTATACCCAGGGTACAAGGCGTGGGATAGGGGTCTTGCAGGTCATTTGCTGATTGGATGAGGCATGTATGCTGGGTCGGGGAAGAGTAGGGCAAATACCTTCTCCCAATGGGGTAGAAGGAGAGACAGGTTATACTGTTCCATTAATAGTTACAACATGGGGGAGGGAAGGATAAGGATCTGGTTTTTCTGTTCCTGCATTCTAAGACCCTCCTTGGTTTTATCTGCTCTTTTGTCCTTGGGTCACCACACTCATCAATTGAAGGCTTCCCATCCAGTCCATAAGGTTGCAAAGAGTAGGACTCGACTTGGCAATTGAACAACAACAACAAGGGAATGGAGGCTTTTTCCTGGTGGCACTAGTGGTACAGAATCCGCTTGCAATACAGGAGACGTGACTTCCATCCCTGGGTCAGGAAGATCCCCTGGAGGAGGAAATGGCAACCCACTCCAGTATTCTTGCCTGGGAAATCCTGTGGACAGCAGAGGCTGGACTACAGTCCATGGGTTTGTAAGAGAGTCAGACACCACTTAGAAACTAAACAACCAGAGGAAGATCAGAAACACACCTCTGTGATGCAAATGGAAAGGAAATCCAAAAAAGATGGATAAATGTCTACAGTAACTGATTCACTTTGCTGTACAGCAGAAACTAAAACAACACTGTCAAGCAACTATACGCCAATAAAAATTAATTAAAAAAAATAAAAAACAAACAAAAGCTCCTCTGAGTAGGAGACCTGGGAGCAGAGACTGGATTGCAAGCAGGGAGGTACTGTGCAAAGAACCCAAGGTGAGCTTTGCAAAGAGGAATCAACAAATACCAACTCTAAGGTGGAAATAAACTTTGTAGGTTACAGCAATCACAAGAGGAGCAGGAGACTACAGGGGCGTAGAGCAGGCAGCGAGATGGGAAATGAATTAGAAAAGACACCAGGACAAGTAGAGCTCTAGTGAGATTTGTGTGTGTGTGTGTGAGATGGAAAATTGAATTATTCCTTGCATGGGATGGAAAGCCCTTGAACAGATAGAAACAGGGAAGTGACATCAGTTCATTTCCATTTCCCAAGAATCCTTAAGATCATTTTCTGTGTTGAGGTAGGGGCAAAATGGGTGAAGGAGCTCAAAAGGTACCAACTTTCAGGCTGACTGAATAAAGTTAATATTTTAAGGTAAGACGAGTAAAACAGAAATGTTTTTCCCTGCCCTCTAGTGTGCACTGTTCATCTGCACTATGCATTAACCTGACCTCCCCAACGAGAGAAACACCTGCTCAACTAGAAAGATCAATTCTTCTTCTTCTAGTGCCAGCCATGAAAACTCCTTAGAAGATAACACGCCTCTCTCAATTCTGCATGGGATCACCAAGACTCACCATGTACCCTGCATGTGCATAGAGCTTTGGTGAAACTGATGCACAACACCAATAGATCATTTCCCTTAAAGATACGGACTGGTACAGAACAGACCAGGTCACAGGACCTGAGGAGGTATGGAGCCATACCTACCAGAAGTTCTCACCTTAAATACTTGCTTAAGACCTTACTAGTCTCACTAGCTATACTGTTCATATCCTGCCTATTTGACGACATGATCGTTTCTTGCATTACCAGATGTGTGACTGAGCCTCTGATAAAAGCAACAATAACTAAGTGACTTGAAACCATTCACCCAATAGATAGCTCTCAAAGATCAATGATAGTAATAGCAGAACTCTAGCTATGGGAAGAAGCAACAAGAGGGAATCATTTCCTGACTGTAACAGACCAGCAAGACAGGCCATCCAGAGGCTGGGGGTTACTGTCAGGAGGGCCTAGTCCCCTAATAGCACATGCAGGGTCCTATCAAAGAAATCCTGGCCTGACCTGGGGATGAGCATTCCTAGTATTGTGGGCCACATTGGTCACAAAACGCCTCTCAAACCTTGGTCAAAGTTAAGACCTAAAGGGAGGAGTTTGTAAAACAAAGATTGTTGCCCACTATCCAGTCCTACTGGAATCCAGTTGTGAGCCACTGCAGTCACTGACCTAAATTATACCCTAAAAGGAATTCAAGGTGAAGATCAGAGTGAGGAATTTTGTCCTCTGGGAAAACTGACAAAACTGATGCCAGGTACCATTAGGCGTTTTTGGGTGAAAATTTTATGAACCCAGTTTCCTGCATCTTCCCATACTTGGAAAAGCACTAAAACCATTAATTCAGATGTCTGTTCCCGAATGAAGAGCAGTAACCTTCCAGCAAGATGTGTGCTTGACTGTACCCACCCAATTCTAAAGTCACAGACATACTGGCTTCCCCTCTCCTCCCCTCTTCAGAACTGTCCTCAGAGCTCTTCTAAAAGACTGTTTCCCTGGTTATCATCCTCAGGTTGGTTCAAGTGAAACTTTCCATTTATTTGTGAAGCTATTAATTTTTTCATCTTTATAAAATAAGTAAGTCATGTGTGTACTGTGCTAAGTCGCTTCAGTCACGTCTATTTGCACCCCTATGTACTGCAGCCTGCCAGGCTCCTCTGTCCATGGGCTTCTCCAGGCAAGAATACTGGAGTGGGTTGCCATGTCCTCCTCCAGGGCATCCTCCCAACCCAGGGGTCGAACCCAGCTCTCTTATGTCTCCTGCATTGACAGGTGGGTTCTTTACCACTAGCGCCACCTGGGAAGCTCCTAAGTAAGTCATGGGGATGTCATACACAGCATATTTGAAAGATGCTAAAAGTACATCTTAAAAGTTGTCATCACAAGGAAAAACTCATAATTATGTGTAGTGGTGGATGTTTTCTAGACCTATTGTGATCATTTCACAATAGCTACAAATATTGAATCATTATGTTGTGTATCTGAAATATAGTATGTCAATTACACCTCAATAAAAAAAGATCTGTTTCATTTCTTAAAGAAAAATAAACTTTGACAGTCTCTACAATAATATAAAAAAAGACAAGGGGAAGATTTCAGAGCCAGGGTACAATTAATTGGAGATAAGGGACTCTTGTTTCTCTAGCATCCTGGCCAATTTTGGACCAGCTTCTCTGGGTGAAGCTGGAGGATTTAGATTAGGGATATTGAAATATGCCTTCTGACCTTTCCTTTACAAAGCACCCTAAAAATTCTCAATCAAGCTAACTTTAAGGCACTCCACTGTCCTTTCCATACCTTTGGCTTTGTGAGAACCATCCCCCTAGTGGATGATTTAGAAAAACCATATACACAGATCATAAAAGTCAATGAATATTTGAGTGTTTTTGGTGTGCTAGACCCCAGGCTGCTGGAACGATTATTTTTAGTTACTATTTTTGGCCACATTGAATTGCTTGTGGGATCTTGGTTTCCCAACCAAGGATCAAACCCGGGCCCTCAGCTGTGAAAGCACAGAGTCCTACCCACTGGACAAAGGGATTGTCCCTGTTGGAAAGATTATCACTCGGGGCTACTTTTACTCTGGAGCAACATAAGTGTTTTCCATAAGCACGACACCAAATGGAATACAAATGGAGACAAAATGCAACAAATGAATTTAACCATATACCAAGTTGTTGATCTAACTTCACAGGGCATGACTTGAACAACACAGTAATATAGCCAGAAAAAAAGAACTGCCAAAAAACAAGCTTCAGTTGTTTTCAGTTATCAGTGCCACTACAGATGGTGACTGCAGCCATGAAATTAAAAGACCCTTACTCCTTGGAAGGAAAGTTATGACCAACCTAGATAGCATATTCAAAAGCAGAGACATTACTTTGCCAACAAAGGTCTGTCTAGTCAAGGCTATGGTTTTTCCTGTGGTCATGTATGGATGTGAGAGTTGGACTGTGAAGAAGGCTGAGCACCGAAGAATTGATGCTTTTGAACTGTGGTGTTGGAGAAGACTCTTGAGAGTCCCTTGGACTGCAAGGAGATCCAACCAGTCCATTCCAAAGGAGATCAGCCCTGGGATTTCTTTGGAAGGAATGATGCTAAAGCTGAAACTGCAGGACTTTGGCCACCTCATGCGAAGAGTTGACTCATTGGAAAAGACTCTGATGCTGGGAGGGATTGGGGGCAGGAGGAGAAGAGGACGACAGAGGATGAGATGGCTGGATGGCATCACTGACTCGATGGACGTGAGTCTCAGTGAACTCTGGGAGTTGGTGATGGACAGGGAGGCCTGGTGTGCTGCGATTCATGGGGTTGCAAAGAGTCGGACACGGTTGAGCGACTGATCTGATCTGATCTGATCTGATACACACTCACAGCCTGAAAAACTGAATATACAGTTATGTTGATGTCATTAGGAACAAAGACTTTAAACATGAAACAAAAGATACACAAGCATGAAATGAAAGGAAAAGAAGCCTGGTGGTACTGATTTTGAATTGGAAATAACAGTATAAACTCATGGCTATTTTCCTCTTAAAAATATATACATCCTAACTCTCTACTGGAAAGACATAGAAGCAAAGAGACACCCAATTGTAATTACTCTGAAAACAGGTAATGGGAAAAAAATTGACAATTTATCCTCCCTTTCCTACACAGACTGAATTACAAGTAAACCAGTAACTGATGGGGGAAAGTACTTTATAGAAAAGTTCTCACTAATAAAGAAGGAATCCTAGAGTTCTAATATCTCCATCTTGTAACCTTCAATGAGATGATGGATCTAGCCACTGGAGAACTTTATAAAGTAGCATCAAATTGACAACATCTACTCAACCAGCGGCCCACACTTCTGCCCCAGGAGAAGGTCAGATGTCTCCTCACCTGCAGAATGTTCTTGCTTCCATATCACACTGGAATCCCATCAAGCTTTCAGACTTCCTACCAGCTTACAGGATGGAATCTGTAAAAATCAAAAAAATGCAGTAAGTATTACAGAATAGATGGCCTAGTGTCTTTAGTAAGCAAATGGCAAGATAAATGAAAAAGAAAAAACGAAGATACAGGAATTGTCACATAAATGCAACCTGTGGATCCTGGCAGCATTTCATACAAAGCCAACTGGAAAAAAAATTTATCAGATGACTTGGACAATTTCAATACTGATTGGATATTTGATGATATTAATTTGTTTAGGTATGCAAATGTTATTAAAACAATTTTTATAAAAAGTCCTTATCTTTTACAGATACACTGAATTTTTTACGGCTGAGATGCTATGATGTCTGGAAGCAGCTTTAAAATAACTCAGTGCCAGTGGTGGCCATGCTGGGGGACGTGTACAAGGAAACAAGTTGGCACCTGAGCTGATGGTTGTTTAAGCTGGTGATGTCTGAATAGGTGTTCCTTGTACTCTTCTCTGAACTCTTGTGGATGTTTGGAAATTCCTCATTACAGAAAGAGTAGTGTAGATGCCAGACATTAGGGATTACATGTTAAACAATTATCTCCAGTTGTTTTAAGGAAATCCACGTTTCATCTTTTGCTCTTTGCTACAGACACCACCCTTATGGCAGAAAGTGAAGAACTAAAGAGCCTCTTGATGGAAGTGAAAGAGGAGAGTGAAAAAGTTGGCTTAAAGCTCAACATTCAGAAAACCAAGATCATGGCATCCAGTCCCATCACTTCATGGCATATAGATGCGGAAACAATGGAAGCAGTGACACACTTTATTTTTTGGGTTCCAAAATGACTACAGATGGTTACTGCAGCCATGAGATTAAAAGATGCTTGCTCCTTGGAAGAAAAGCTATGACAAACCTAGACAACATATTAAAAAGCAGAAACATTACTTTGCCGACAAAGGTCCATATAGTCAAAGCTATGGTTTTTCCTGTAGTCATGTATGGATGTGAGAGCTGGACCATAAAGAAGGCTGAGTGCCAAAGAACTGATGCTTTTGAACTATGGTGTTGAAGAAGACTCTTGAGAGTCCCTTGGACTTCGGGAGATCAAACCAGTCAGTCCTAAAGGATATCAACCCTAAATATTCATTGGAAGGACAGACAGTGAAGCTGAAACTCCAATACCTTGGCCACCTGATGCAAAGAGCTGACTTGTTAGGAAAGACCCTGATGCTGGGCAAGACTGAAGGCAGGAGAAGAAGGGGATGACACAGTATGAGATGGTTGGATGGCATCACCATCTCAATGGACATGAGTTTGAGTAAGCTCCAGGAGTTGGTGATGGACAGGGAAGCCTGGCATGCTACAGTCCATGGGGTCACAAAGGGTCAGACAGACTGAGTGACTGAACAACAACGACAATGCATTTCTATTATAAAGGGTGTTATGCAGGGCTGAGGGTCTGAAGTGGTTAGGAAAGGCTGAGGAAAAGCCTTTCAGATGCGATCTGCTAGCTGAGCTGCACTGGGTAACCAGCTGAGCTGAGGCAATCAGAGGCCATGCCCAAGGCAGTCCTAGGGCACATCACAGATGCTTTTGAGTAATGGAAATGAGACTGGCAGATCATCCTGGCCTTTTTAAATTCACTGAAGATTTAGACATTTGTCTTAAGAACAGTGAGAAGCCAAAGAAGGATTTTACCTTCAGCTTTGCATTTTGTACATATGGAAGATAGATGTATATACTCACGGCACGGCTCCAAGAGAAAGCCATTGAAAGAAGACCCATAGTGTTTTCTTGGAAGTGTGGGTTTCCTGAAACATGATAAAATGTGTGAATAATGGAGGGCTGGAAGGACTGATGCTGAAGCTGAAACTCCAATACTTTGGTTACCTGATGAGAAGAACTGACTCATTGGAAAAGACCCTGATGCTGGGAAAGATTAAGGGCAGGAGGAGAAGGGGACGACAGAGGATGAGATGATTGGATGGCATCACTGACTCAATGGACGTGAGTTTGAGCAAGCTCCGGGAGTTGGTGATGGACAGGGAGGCCTGGCGTGCTGCAGTCACAAAGACTCAGACACGACTGAGTGACTGAACTGACTGATGATCATCTCTTTCTTATAGCCAATGTAGAAGTGTTAAAAAAAATTATAAACTCTTCCCTACTGAAATGTGGGTGTGCTCCAGTTGAAGAGAATTTTAGCATGAAATGCTGGGACCACCAGATCTGTAGTTCAACCATGGCGATGCCTTTTACTTATTCTGTGTGGCCTGACAAGAGTAGGGAAGCCTTTTCTTCCATCTGCGGTTGTATGAGTTGGTTTTCACTAAACCATGTATTGCATCATGTGGCATATTCTTTAAGTCTGGCCGTGTTTTCCCATCACGCAGACCATGGTTGATTAGTGTGGCCTTAATTTTGTTGTTGTTCAGTCGCCAAATCATGTCCAACTCTTTGCAACCCCATGGACTGCAGCACACCAGGTTTCCCTGTCCATCAGTATGTCCCGGAGTTTGCTCAGATTCATGTCCATTGAGTCGGTGAAGCCATACAATCATCTCATTCTCTGTTGCCCCTTTCTCCTCCTGCCCTGAATCTTTCCCAGCATTAGGGTCTTTTCCAACGACTCAGTTCTTTGCATCATGTGGTCAAAGTTTTGGAGCTTTGGCTTCAGCATCAGTCCTTCCAATGAATATTCAGAGTTGATTTCCTTTAGGATTGACTGGTTTGATCTTGCTGTCCAAGGGATTCTCAAAAGTCTTCTCCAGCGCCACAATTCAAAAGCATGAATTCTTTGGTGCTCCAGCTCTCACATCCATACATGATTACTGGAAAAACCATAGCTTTGACTAGATGGACCTTTGTTGGCAAAGTAAGGTCTCTGTTTTTTAGTATGGTGTCTAGGTTTGTCATCCCCTTGCTGTCTAGGTTGGCCACAGCATTGTCATGGCAAAGGGACTTGCATAACTCAGTGACGCTATGAGCCATGCTGTGCAGGACCACGGAAGACAGACAGGTCACAGTGGACAGTTCTGACAAAACCTGGTCCACTGGAGGAGGGGATGGCAAACCACTCCAGTATTCTTGCTGTGAGAACACCATGACAGTATGACAAAAGATATGACACTGGAAGACGAGCAGCCCAGGTCGGAAGGTGTCCAATATGCTACTGAGGAAGAGTGGAGGGAAATTGCTAATAGCTCCAGAAAGGATGAAGACGCTAGGACAAAGCAGAAACGACACTCAGTTGTGGATATGTTTGGTGGTGAAGGTAAAATCCAGTGCTGTAAAGAACAATATTACATAGGAACCTGGAATGTTAGGTCCATGAGTCAAGGTAAATTGGACGTGGTCAAGCAAGAAATGGCAAGGTTGAACATCCACATCTTAGGAATCAGTGAACTAAAATGCACAGGAATGGGAATATTTAATTCAGATGACCATTATATACACTATAGTCAAGAATCCTTTAGAAGAAATGGAGTAGCCCTCCTAGTCAACAGGAGCGTCTAAAATGCAGTACTTGGGTGCAATCTCAAAAACAACAGAGGGATCTTGGTTCGTTTCCAAGGTAAACCATTCAACATCACAGTAATCCAAGCCAATGCCTCAACTACAGATGCCAAAGAAACTGAAGTCGATTGGTTCTATGAAGACCTACAAAACATTCTATAGTTAACATCAAAAAAAAAAAAAAATGTCCTTTTCATCATAGGGGACTGGAATGCAAAAGTAGGAAGTCAAACGATACCTGGAGTAACAGGCAAGTTTGGCCTTGAAGTACAAAATGAAGCAGGGCAAAGGCTAACGGAGTTTTGCCAAGAGAACACACTTGTCATAGCAAGCACCCTCTTCCAACAACATAAGAAATGACTCTATGCATGAACATCACCAGGTGGTCAATATTGAAACCAGATTGATTATATTCTTTGCAGCCAAACATGGAGAAGCTCTATACGGTCAGTGAAAACAAGACATGGAGCTGACTGTGGCTCAGATCAACAGCTCCTTATTGCAACATTCAGCCTTAAACTGAAGAAAGTAGGGAAAACCACTAGGCCGTTCAGGTACGAACTAAATCTAATCCCTTATGATTACACAGTGGAGGTGACAAAGAGATTCAAGAGATTAGATCTGCTAGACAGACTGCCTGAAGAACTATGGACAGAGGTTCGTATCACTGTACAGGAATCAGTGACCAAAACCATCTCAAAGCAAAAGAAATGCAAGAAGGCAAAGTGGTTGTCTGAGGAGGCCTTACACATAGCTGAGGAAAAAAGAGAAGCAAAAAGCAAGGGAGAAAGGGAAAGATATACTGAACTGAATGCAGATTTCCAGAGAACAGCAAGGAGAGATGAGAATACTTTCTTCACTGAATAGTGCAAAGAAATAGAGGAAAACAACAGAATGGGAATGACTAGAGATCTCTTCAAGAAAATTGGAGATATCAAGGGAACATTTCATGCAAAGATGGGCACAATAAAGCACAGAAATGGTAAGGACCTAACAGCAGCAGAAGAGACTAAGAGGTGGCAAGAATACAGAGGAGAACTAAATTAAAATGGTCTTAATGAGCTGGATAACCATGATGCGTGTGGTCACTCACCTACAGCCAGACATCCTGCAGTGTGATGTCAAGTGGGCCTTATGAAGCATTACTACAAACAAAGCTGGTGGAGGTGATGGAATTCCAGTTGAGCTAGTTAGAATCCTAAAAGTTGATGCTGTGAAATTGCTGCACTCAACATGTCAGCAAATTTGGAAAACTCAGCAGTGGCCACAGGACTGGAAAAAGTCAGTTTTCATTCTAATCCCAAAGAAGAGCAATGCCAAAGAATGTTCAAACTACCATACAATAGTGCTCATTTCACATGGTAGTAAGGTTATGCTCAAGATCCTTCAAGCTAGGACTCAACAGTATGTGAACCGAGAACTTTCAGATGTTCAACGTTGGGTTTAGAAAAGGCAGAAGAACCAGAGATCAAATTGCCAACATTTGTTGGATCATAGAGAAAGCAAGGAAATTCCAGAAAAAATCTACTTTCTGTTTCACTGACTATGCTAACACCTTTGACTGTGTGGATCACAATAAACTATGGAAATTTCTTAAAGAGATGGGAATACCAGACCACCTTACCTGTCTCCTGAGAAACTTGGATGCAGGTCAAGAAGCAATAGTTAGAATCTTACATGGAACAACGGACTGGTTCCAAATTGGGAAAGAAGTACAACAAGGCTGTATACTGTTACCCTGCTTATTTAACTTCTATGCAGAATACATCATGTGAAATGCTGGGCTGGATGAATCACAAGCTGGAATCAAGACTAGGGGGAGAAATATCAACAATCTCAGATATGCAGATGATACCACTCTAACAGCAGAAAGTGAAGAGGAACTAAAGAGCCCCTTGATGAGGGTCAAAGAAGAGAGTGAAAAGTTGCCTTAAAACTCAACATTCAAGAAATTAAGATGATGGCATCCAGTCTTTTCACTTCATGGCAAATAGATGGGGAAAAGGTGAAGCTATGACAGATTTTATTTTCTTGGGCTCGAAAATCACTGCAGATGGTGACTGCAGCCATGAAATTAAAAGACACTTGTTCCTTTGGAGAAAAGGTATGACAAACATAGACAGTGTATTAAAAAGCAAATACATCACTTTACTGACAAAGGTCTATATGGTCAAAGCTATGGTTTTCCCAGTAGTAGTCATGTATGGATATGTGCGTTGGACCATAAAGAAGGCTGAAAGTGAAAGTGAAGTCGCTCAGTCGTGTCCGACTCTGCAGCCCCATGGACTGTAGCCCACCAGGCTCCTCTGTGCATGGGATTTTCCAGGCAAGAGTACTAGAGTGTGTTGCCATTTCCTTCTCCAGGGTATCTTCCCAACCCAGGGATTGAACGTGGGTCTCCAGCATTGCAGGCAGATGCTTTTACTATCTGAGCCACCAGGGAAACCCTAAAAGAGGGCTGAGAGCCAAATAATTGATGCTTTCAAATTGTGCTGTAGAAGACTTGAGAGTCCCTTGGACAGCAAAGAGATCAAACCAGTCAATCCTAAAGGAAACCCTGAATATTCATTGGAAGGACTGATGCTGAAGCTGAAGCTTCCAATACTTTGGTCACCTGATGTGAAGAACGGACTCGTTGGAAAAGACCTTGATGCTGGGAAAGATTGAAGGCAGGAGAAGGGGGTTGCAGAGGATGAGATGGTTAGTTAGCATCACCAACTCAATGGACATGCATCTGAGCCAACCTCAGGAGATAGCGAAGGACAGGGAAGCCTGGTGTGCTGCAGTCCACGGGGTCACAAAGAGCTCGACACAACTTAACCACTGAACAACAACAACACAGTTCGTCATAGCTTTAAATTACTGCCAGTCATTTGTGTGGCTGATTTCCAAATAGAAGCAGCCTTTGGAAACCTAAGAATAGGCTTGTGGACAGGCAGCATAGCATCTGGACCCTCAATCTGTCTGATTTCAAATCCTGCGATCTGGAGAGGTTGCCTAACCTCTGAGTGCCTGGGCTTTCTCATCATTAAAAGCAAGGGGAAGAAAACATTCATCTCTTGGGGCCCTTATGAAACTTATATAGATTCACATTTGTCGAGCACTTGGAAGAGTGCACAATCCATAACAAGCAGCATACTAGTATCTTTGAACCTCTGGGCACCTCATTGTCCTCATTAGTTGAGCAACTTCTAGAAATTTCTCTGCTAGGTACACTTTGAGAATGAATCAGTTGGGTACTCGGCAGGTTTTAGAGGTGACTGCTATCTTCACAGTCAATAGTTAACTATTGTTTGGGAGCTAGCAACAGGAGCTGCTACATAAACAGAGAGAACCTGTGTCAGTGTAGTGCTTAGCCAAAGATCATTAATTAAACAACCGGCCAAACAAAGACAGATGTCCAAGGACAGGTGGAATCGGGGTGCTCAGCGGCCTCCAACCTCATCCTGCAGCTCAGCTTCTTTCTGGTTAAGGTTCTCCACTCACAAAAACCCACCAGGCCTCAAATGGGACCTAATTAAACTTACAAGCTGTTGCACAGCAAAGGAAATCATAAACAAAATGAAAAGATGACATACAGAATGGGAGAAAATATTTACAAACGAAGTAACCGAGAATGGATTAATCTCCAAAATATACAAACAGCTCATGCAGTTCAAAATTAAAAAAACAAACAACCCAATCAGAAAATGGGTGGAAGATCTACATAGACATTTCTCCAAAGAAGACATAGAGATGGCTAAAAGGTACATGAAAAGATGCCTGATATCACTAATAATGAGAGAAATGCAAATCAAAAACTACAATGAGGTAGTACCTCACACTTGGCAGAACGGGCATCATCAAAAAACCTACAAACAATAAATGCTGGAGAGGGTGTAGAGAAAAGGGAACCCTCTTACACTACTGGTGGGAATGTAAATTTGTACAGCCACTATGGAAAATAGTATGGAGGTGCCTTATACGGGCTTCCCAGGTAGCTCTAGTGGCAAAGAACCTGCCCGCCAATGCAGGAGACATAAGAGGCATGGATTTAATTCCTGGGTCAGGAAGATCCCCTGGAATAGGGCATGGCAACCCACTCCAGTATTCTTGCCTGGAGAATCCCATGGACAGAGGAGCCTGGTGGGTTACAGTCCATGGGGTTGCAAAGAGTCTGACACAGACTGAAGTGACCTGGTGCGCACACACACCGAGGTTCCTTAAAAAGCTAAAAATAGAGTGATCATATGATCCAGCAACCCTACTCCTGGGCACGTATCTGGAGAAAATCATAATTTGAAAAGATACATTTACTGCAATGTTCACTGCAGCACTATTTACAATAGCCAACACATGGAAGCAACCTAAATGGCCACCAATACAGGAATGGATAAAGAAGATGTGGTATATACATATACAATGGAATGTTACTCAGACATGAAAACAGAATGAAATAGTGCCGTTTGCATCAATGCGGATGGACCTGGAGATTGTCATAATGAATGAAGTCAGAGAAAGACAAATATCATGTTATTTTGCTTATATGTGGAATCAAAAAAATAGTACAAATGAACCTACAACAGAACAGAAATAGAGTCACAGCTAAAGAAAACAAACTTATGGTTACTAAAGGGGAAAGCAGCGGGGGGGGGAGGAGGGGGAAGATACAACGGGAGCCTGGGATTGACATATACACGAATATGTATCAAATAGATGACAAACAAGGACATACTTTATAGGACAGGGAACTGGATGTTCAATATTCTGTAATGACCTCTGTGGGAAAATAATCTGAAAAACAGTGGATCTATGTATGGGTTTGACTGAGTCACTTGGCTGTACAGAAGAAACTAGAAACATTGTAAAACAACTATACTCCAATAAAAAATTAATTTAAAAAAACCACCGGGCTTCACCAACTGTGTGCACAACTGGCTTCACCATCAATAAACCTTGCCAATCTTAAGCAACTTGCCAGCCTTTAAGACAGAGAAGGCAATGGCACCCCACTCCAGTACTCTTGCCTGGAAAATCCATGAACGGAGGAGCCTGGTAGGCTGCAGTCCATGGGGTCGCTAAGAGTCAAACATGACTGAGCGACTTCACTTTCACTTTTCACTTTCATGCATTGGAGAAGGAAATGGCAACCCACTCCAGTGTTCTTGCCTGGAGAATCCCAGGGACGGGGGAGCCTGGTGGGCTGCCGTCTATGGGGTAGCACAGAGTCAGACATGACTAAAGTGACTTAGCAGAAGTAGCAGCAGCCTTTAAGAAACCAAAAGTGGTATTTATCAAACACAAGGGGAGGCAGTTAGGGACTTTACCAAATAGCTATCATGGAATTCTTTCATAAAGCTTTTTTGCATCATTTTACAACTCGCATTTTTCTTATTACAAAAGAAAACATGTTCTGTATAGAAATTCTAGAAACTAAAGATAAATCAAAATTTAAAAGATAAAAATATTCTCCAACCATACAGGGCCACAAAAAGCACTGTTAATGTCAGTGTATGATCTGCCAGCTACATACTTTTGTCACACATTTACACATTTAAAAAATTTATATGAATGAAGTCAGAAGGTACCTATTAGTTTGTAACCCGCTCTCATGGGTAAGTAACATTTTTAACAACCTGATTTTCAACTCCTAATATTCCACTGTAGCTGTAACTTATTCCACTGATTCCCTCATTGTTGCCCAATTAGATGGTTTTCTGTTTTACAATTATAAACAATGCTTGAGTGTATTTGTAACTATCACCTCATCCAAATTATTATTTTTTATTAAATGTATTTTAATTGGAGGTTAATTACTTTACAGTATTGTATTGGTTTTGCCATACATCAACATGAGGACCAAGTTTCTCGAGGTGAAGTTGCTGGGTCCAACAATATGCAAACATTTCAGGGATCTGATTCATAATCCTACTTTGCCCCTTAAGAAGCATTAGATTCGTTCTCAGAAATCCACTTGGGGCCAAAAAAGAACATTACATCTATTTTTAAAAAAGGTTTTTAGGAGAAGGAGATGGCAACCCACTCCAGTATTCTTGCCTGGAAAATTCCATGGACACAGGAGCCTGGCGGATGACAAACCATGAGGTTACACGACAGAGCATGCACGTGTGACCAGGGTGGAGGGAGATGGGCTGGTAGCAATAAACAGGTAGAACTTTTTAAAAAGGATTTCTAGATATTTAAATACTTTTTTGACTCCAAGGGTGGTGGTAGAGGGGCTAAAACGTGGGAGGAAGACACAAGTGAATGGTGTTTCCCTGCCACCCAAACAGGCAACACGGCACGCATGTGCACCCTAGCCCACGTGGACCCCACGTTGCTGCATCTGCCAGAAGACTATGCTCCTTGGCCCATCTTGAGCCTGCAAGTACATTCCTTAGTCTCTCCTCTCTTGCCTTTGCTCCTCTCTTTCCAGTGATTCTCAATGGGCGCTGCGCTGTCCTCTATGGCTCACAGTGGGCATCTCTGTGAGCGAGGGTTTGCTGTGACAAGGATGTGGGGGTACCCTTGAACTTCGACTGCTGACATCCTGTGTGATGGCAATGTTGTCTACTTCTCACATGACTTTCAAATGTTCCTCTGGACATTTATGTAGGTGGAATCCTGCATCTAAAACCTGCATGCAATATCTGGACTTAGATCCTATCACCATTCTACAGAAAAATAAAAAATAGCTTTTGAATGAACTTCCCAGGAATACAAAAGTATCTAGTAAGTAAATTGAGGGCTGTGTTGATAACTTGCTTTTTTCCAGGTTTTTCATGAGTTGTTTACCACTGCAGAAAAGTCCTATCACCAGCGGCAATGCTACTAGTGGTATTCAAGCCACTGATTTAACACCCCACTTTGGTCTATGCCCGCAGGCACTGCAGTCACAGTGATTATGACCAAACATCCAACCACTTCGTCGTGACATACATATTAGTTTATAACACACTGTTTTGATTTCTTGCTTGTATTATAGTCTTTAAAAAATCTAAAAATTATGTGTGAAGTTAAGTATTATTACCTGTGAATTACACTTAAGGATTCTAAAGAGGATGCTTAAAAAACAGTTGTTTTAAAAAGCTGGCAATGGGTTGTGATAGGCTTGAGAGCAACTTGCTGGCGACCCCTAGTGGCGAACTCGAGCAAATGCTTCATAGCCAGCGGCTCTTTTAAAAGCTTTTGGCTCCAAAACGTGGTTAAGGAAATGATCACTTTCTCACCCCACCCCCGACCCGCCCAGACTCAAACAGGGCTGGTTCCTGTTAGTGAGCTGGTGCTTGAGCAGGGGGGATAGAGCAGAAAGTGGGGAGGCGGGGGAGGCAGTCAGAAGCAAGGGAAAGAATGGCAACCCCCAAATTTTCTAGGTATTTGTTCGTACCTAGAAAATTTCAGCATGTCACATCCCCTTATTTTTTCTGTCTCACCTGCTGGTCTCTCCCAGGTCTTTTACTCCATTAATGGCAGAGTCCCAATGTGTACTTTTGACTCTCACTTTTCTCAAACCAGTGGTCCTTTAATTCAATGCCCCAGCATCCCTCCTTGGACTTGGTGGTCCAGCCCCGAGGGTTTCACATCCAGGACTTCTGGGCGGGGCTGACTTGGCATCTCCCAAGTGATGCTGACGTGGCTTGATGGGGGAGAAGTTCAAACTCGACTTTAAATCTTTGCCTATGTGAGCTGTATTCACCAGTCTCACGTTATGAGACCACGATGCTCTGAGAAGTTTCCAAAGGGCCTGGATTTCAAGGACTTTGGCACTTTTCTAAAGGAAACAGAGCACAGTGCAGGACCACCTCACAGAAGGGTCCCTGTGAATCCTTCCCTGGAGGTGACTCCCTCCCCATGGGGAGGCAAGGTTTCCCAAATCTCAGTGTTTCCGCAAATGAGCCTCCGTGCCTTAAATAGAAGATTTCACTGGGAAAAGCTATTTGCTCCTTTTGGCAGCTTTGAGGCTCTGCTCCGAAAGAATAGTGTCTTTTGGCAGCCGAAGTAGGTGTCTTTTCACAGAGAAAAACTCGAGTCTCAAAGGGCCAGAGTACTTTGGTTTTCATCATTCTTCTTGGACTTGTTCCTTGTAATCATTTTGAAAATTAAATCCTCCTGTGCTTTCTGGAAAATGAATAAATAAGAGAAAATGAGGAAGAAAAAGAAAGTGGAGGGAAGAAAGAAAGGCAAGGAAAAAAGGGAGCTAGAAGGCAGGGGTTGGTCTAAGTTGGGAGGTCTGGCTGGTAAGGGGAGAAAACGGTGAATTTTTCTGGAGAGAAGAATACTGAAGGAGGGGCAAGTTAGAGGACTTGGAGAGAGCACAGGGCAACCAGACTTCCCTTCCCACCAGAGGACGGTATCACCATGATGTGCATGGCTCCCTAGGCAGCTGCCCTGCATCATGGATCTGCAGAGGCAGGTGCAGCGGCCCCTAGGCTGGCCCAGTGGCACCTCCCCCTGGCATCACACCCTCGGGTCCTTCTCCTGCACCCTGGCAGAAGCAGTGATGTCACTGCTAAGACAGGGTCATAAAAGCACTAGGCTTTTTTCCATCTGCTAGGTCACACTGGCTCTGGGAGCAGCCAGCTGCCCCCCTAGCAGCCTTGCAGGGAGGCCCACGGGGTACCCACAGTCCAGCCAGGGACCTGGGGATGGCTCCTCCCGGCCCAAATGACTGCAGCCTGGCCCACAATCTCACCAGAGACCCTGAGCCCCAATCCCCCAGCTCAGCTGCTTCTGCATTCCTGAGCCACAGGAGATACTAAAGGCGTGTTGTGTTGCGGCACCAAGTTTTGTACTGAAACAGACAGTTGTCTTCGACAGTGACTAGAGTTTGGGAACTGGGCACCCCACTGAGTGAGGAGAGTTCCCACTGATGTGTGCCCACCCTCCCCTTCAGCTGCTTGGCAAGCTTTGACTCACATCTCCACGGGGCATCTTTTTGGGTAAGGACCATGATTCCCATGGCCTAAGTTGCACATTTTTGAGTTCATTCCATAGTAGAGAAGTGCTTATCACACTGTTCATGTTGCAGAACAGGGAGAAAACAGTGCTCCTTACTCAGCTCATTGGAATCAACCTGCCAGGCAGCTGTCACACCAACCTGGGCCTCCACAGGAATTCCAGCCTCCAGCGAAGGCAAGCAGATCAGTCTACCTTGGCTTCCTCGTAGCTCATCTGTGGCACCCCATTGGGTGTTCTGTGCTGGATGATCTGCAGAGGGCTTTGCAAGGCTTTTTCACACCAGGTTCCTCATCTGGACCACAGAACACAGATGACAGCAGTGACTGTCTTTTCCCTTCTGCCAGAGAGAGTACAGAACTCCTATATTAGGCCTACAAGAGAGAAGTTAATTCACTACATACAATGGATGCTTGGGGATATCAGGGTTTAATCCTCACTGCAGCTGACAAAGGCTGGAGGATAATGAATTGCAAATCAGTCCTGACATTTTCCAAAAGAATGGTATCTTGACATTTTAGAGTTAGAGGTAGCTTTAGTAATGGCTGGTTCAGGCCTCTTGTTCACAAATGAAAAAAGGCTGAGCGAGGTTAAGGAATTTGTCTGAGCTAACACAGCTAGCTAGCTTGTTGTCTAGCAGAGACCAGAACTCAGAATTCCCAACTTTTAGCCTACATTCCCTTGTGTTAAGACTTTTAATAAAGAGTGAGTAAATAAATGCATGAAAAAAACCTTTCTGGTTTCCAGGATTTATACTGTCTGCAATTTACTTTCACAGAATCCATCGTAAAGGAAGTGGTATCAGCTCAGTTCCGTCGCTCAGTCGTGTCTGACTCTTTGCAACCCCATGAATCGCAGCATGCCAGGCTTCCCTGTCCATCACCAACTCCCGGAGTTGACTCAAACTCATGCCCATCCAGTCGGTGATGCAGTCCAGCCATCTCATCCTCTGGCGTCCCCTTCTCCTCCTGCCTCCAATCCCTCCCAGCATCAGGGTCTTTTCCAGTGAGTCAACTCTTCACATCAGGTGGCCAAAGTATTGGAGTTTCAGCTTCAGCATCAGTCCTTCCAATGAACACCCAGGACTGATCTCCTTTAGGATGGACTGGTTGGATCTCCTTGCAGTCCAAGGGACTCTCAAGAGTCTTCTCCAACACCACAGTTCAAAAGCATCAATTCTTCGGTGCTCATCTTTCTTCACAGTCCAATTCTCACATCCATATAGTAGCAAAGTTGCTCAGTCGTGTCCGACTCTTTGCTACCCCATGGACTGTAGCCTACCAGGCTTCTCAGTCCATGGAATTTTCCAGGCAAGAGTACTGGAGTGGGGTGCCATTGACTTCTCCAGGGGATCTTCCCAACCCAGGGATCAAACCCAGGTCTCCCACACTGCAGGCAAACGCTTTACTGTCTGAGCCAGCAGGGAAGCCTATATAGATGTGTATAAATTCACATTAGTCTTTTCTACCAGAGGGGCAGTCAGTCAACCTGTGATGCACCCTAATCAGGGAGCCATGCTGCAGGTTAGCTTGTTAACATCAGAAGAACCCTGATAGGGATTCCATATTGTAGAGGACTTGCAAATATCCCATCTCCATCTGCACCAGAGTTTATTACTTCACCTAACAAATATAAGGAAAACTTTTTCATTGGTGAAATGAGTGGTGTTCAAAACATGTGACTGGCTACAAAGATAATGAGGGACCCACTCTTGCATGAAGGATAAGCATCTGACAAGTCAGAGGGATAACAGCTCTGAAATAGCAGTCCATGTTCAGCTCTTACGGAGACTCTGTTATCTCTGCCTTGATTTAACACTTCAGGAAGAAGCTTGTCATGGTGCCTGAAGAGACAGAGCAGGCCCTTGGCTGCTTCTAGGCACAGGCGGTAGGGCAAGGTTTGTGCTTGCATGTGAATAAATGATGTTGACCGATTTCTGCCTGCAGCTTCTTTCACTGTCACATGATAGTGAAGCTGCAGACAAGGAAACTAAGTGTCCTATTTCAGTAGTGGAAAGCTGCCATGTTTATCCTAACAACCTGGCAATGCTGAAGGCCCATGTTTGTTCATCCAACAGATATGCAGGGAGTGCCTGTGGTCTGTGGTACTGTGGTACAGAAAACAAACAGAATTCATTGCACATTGTAATGTGGCTTAGGTAAGTTTGCAAAAACTGATATCAAAAGCAACTGGTACATCTAATCAACAGGTATCCTAAGTTCTTTGGAAGGATTCAGGAGAGCAAAGGTTTCCAATCCTTACAGCTCTTTGGAACTGAAACAATTCTAGAAATTATACAGGAAAAAAATTCTCAGTTATGTGTGAAACTAAGATTTAAGGAGTAGGTATTTCAGCGGTTCTCAAAGGGTAGTCTCAGATAATTAGCATCAGCATAAACTGGTTTTTCTAGTAGTCATGTATGGATGTGAGAGTTGGACTGTGAAGAAAGCTGAGGCTGAAGAATTGATGCTTTTGAACTGTGGTGTTGGAGAAGACTCTTGAGAGTCCCTTGGACTGCAAGGAGATCCAACCAGTCCATTCTAAAGGAGATCAGTCCTGGGTGTTCTTTGGAAGGAATGATGCTAAAGCTGAAACTCCAGTACTTTGGCCACCTCATGCGAGTACTTTGGCCACCTCACGAAAAGAGTTGACTCATTGCAAAAGACTCTGATGCTGGGAGGGATTGGGGGCAGGAGGAGAAGGGGATGCCAGAGGATGAGATGGCTGGATGGCATCACCAACTAGATGGACGTGAGTTGGAGTGAACTCTGGGAGTTGGTGATGGACAGGGAGGCCTGGCGTGCTGCGATTCATGGGGTCGCAAAGAGTCGGACACGACTGAGCGACTGAACTGAACTGAACTGATAAACTGGAAAGATTGTTGGAAATGCAAATCCCCACGCCCCATCCCAAACCTCCTGAATAAGAAACTCTAGGGATGGGGACATGAAATTTTTGTTTTAAGAAATTCTCCAGGTTATTCAGATGTCTCAGTGTACTTTATAACAAAGAACAATTCCACTAGGTGGAACTCTCGCAAGAAAATGAAAACGTTTTTTCCTGCCACTGCTGGGTAATCCTGCAAGGTGCCACTTTACATAAGAAATTGAAAGCACATCTGTTATACAATTGCAGGAAAATTATACTGGGTGGCATTTTAACCTGAATAATAAGAAACTTGTTTTGCAATTATATGGTATTTCCACCCCCATGGTGATCTGGGCGCCACGTGGTGGAATTATCATGTAAGTGCAGAACACATTTTTCAATCCTATTACAGGTTTTCCCACTATCTGAAAGCAAAGTTCCTGTAAAACATTTTGTAAACAGAAATGGGGTATAGAGAATCCCAGATTTCTAGAAGTTTCAATAATGCCACTTAACTGTAACAAAAGACCAACATCAATACAGTCAGTAATGGCTCTTTTTGTGTGTGTGAAAGCAAAAATCCTCTTCAGATTTATTTTGATTACTGAAAATTAGGTATTATTTTCAATAGCATCTCCTACTAATTAGGTGTTTCATAAAACACAATGGAGTAATAATAATTTTCAGAAAGTAGGCAATACCTGTAATAAGAAAAACAAGTTCTGCGGTTACACAGTAATTCCACTGGGGGGCACGCTACTGTGAGAAACATGAAAAATCTGATCTGCAATTGCAGGAAAAAAGTCGAGTGATATTCTAACCAGAAAAACAAGAAAAACATATCTGTGTACAATTACATGAAAATTCTACCTGGTGACAGTCTTACCTGATAAGTAAGAAAAATATTTGTTGCTTAGTCAGCAAGTCATGTTCAACTCTTTGCAATTATGTAACAAAAACAATTGGCGGCACTGTAACAAAGAAACAAAAACTACAGATAATCCATTCTGTAGTTACAAGAAAATTCCAAAAGATGGCACTCTAACATAAAAAATGGGGGGAAAAAAAAAACAACCAAGGATGAACCACAATTACATAAATAGTCCACATGATGGCACTCTAACATAAGGAATGGAAAAATGGTGACCAGAAATTACATAAAAATTCCACATGATGGCACTCTAACATGGATGAACCGCAATTACATAAATAGTCCACATGATGGCACTCTAACATAAGGAATGGAAAAATGGTGACCAGCAATTACATAAAAATTCCACATGATGGCACTCTAACATAAGAAATAGAAAACCTTGCAGTTGTACTTCCAGGACATTTTCAGTAGATGGTACTCCAACACAAGGAATTTTGGGGAAAAAAAAAAAAAGACGAAAAGGAAATACTGTGATAATCAACGTACAGGATTTATTTACTTAGTAAATGAAAGTGTAAATTAAACTTTAGTACATATTTTTTCAAGTGGTTTTGGCAGATCTTAATTATAGTGCTTAACTTTGGCATTTTAATTACTTGTTTGTATCTTCTTCCCACCATTAGCAGGTCCTCAAGGGCAGAGGACAACTATCTAACTTTTCTATCACTCCAGAATCTCCTACAGTAGCTGATGCATAATGGGAATTCAGTAAATGTGTATTAAATAGTGAAAAGAATGAATAAAACTGTGAGCGGCCAGTGAACAAGGAGGGAGGGAAAAAATGCTTCTGTATCCTGCAGTTAGACAGGTAGGGTGAAAAGTAGGAGAAAACGTGATTAAGACAGAAATAACAATGTTGTTCATTTTAATGCCTTCCAAAGATGAGACGTTTTAAGTTAGTGAATTGAAAGATAAGAAAATTCAGCAAAGATCACGTTAAAGGATAAAATGCAGTGAGAAAATTATTTTTAAATAGGCTTACAGCCTATTAAAATGGTTTTGATTTGTGTTTTCAATGGCCATCAAAACTGTTTCAGTCACTTAAATGCTCTGGATGTTGGTTTTTGAATTAAATGTTGGTGTTATTCACCTAGAGGAGCCTGGAAAAGCTGTTAGGTTCCAGGAGCCATGGGAGGAGGAGGCTAGGGCCTCCTGATGTGCAGATCAGACACAAGAGGCCAGGGTGGCCTCAGGAAGTGTGGCTATATTTGCCCCCTTGCCCATTTTCAGTTCCTGATGGACGGCTTCCTTCTCTCTGAGCTCCCCTCACCCCACCCAAACCTGCTCACCCAGCGGTCACCCACTGGACACCTCAGGACTTCCAGTGCCACAGCCCTAAAACTGTTTCCAACCCAGAAAGAATCTTCTGTCCCCTCTGACTTCTGACAGTCCTGAAAGTCACGTTCCTCAGGGCTCAGTCTCATGGCTGGCCTCTGCTTTGCCTTCTGGAAGGAATTCACATTTTGTCCCAAACTACGAACCCAACCCTGAAAGACATTTCTCGATTGGTGGAGTTTCAGGCATCAGTCACCAGACAGGGATTTTTCAGGAAGGAATAAGAGGATCTCCCCCGAGCCAGCCGTGCTTTGGCCTCTGCTCTGTGCTGCTCACACAGGCAGCAGCTCCTGGCGCCACTTGGCTCTGACTCCCAAGGAAGTTACAAAATGCCCTACTCCCTGGCTGTTAGCCTATTTAAAAATAAAAATGGGTTTACAAGGCCCTGGCATTCACACTCTCTGTCACAAGTCACTGCTTCATTCCCTGGAGCTTCAGCTTCAAGCAGCTCGAGCACGTTGCCAAGCCCCCAGCTCCTCACTCTGGCCTCTGTTTTTCCACAGCTGGCTCAGTACACTGGGACTGCCAGGCCCACATAGGCCAACAACACTTCTCCCGAATCTCCTTCCAAATGCAAGCACTTCACCTCCACCCCTCCAACCCAGCTGGCCTCACTTGGACTCCCGAGGAGACCAAACAGCAGATGCTTCTCTCGTCCTGCTCCAGGTCACTCTGGCACGTGCTCAAGAGGAGCTTTCCAAAGCAGAAACCAGACCTTGTCCCTCCCCTTCTCTTCCTGCACCTTCTGTCATGAAATACAACCCAAACTTCCTGCAAAGATCTTCAAAGGAGCCAGCTGCCCTAGCCTCTCTCCTCTCACCTTCTGTTTGCTCTGATCCAGCTGCTTCTCTTTCTGTTCCTCAAATACTCCGACTCATTCCCAGCTCAGGGCATTCATTGCAGGTGTGCTTTCACCAGGCTAGGCCCAGATCTCTGCGCAGATGCACCAGCTAAAGGCGTCCCTCACTTCCACACCATCCAGCCACTCTCTTCCACAGGGTCTAGTTCTTGTCCAAGATTTAGCTTGTTGGCCTAGATGTGCCCGTGTTTATCACTGGCACCCCTCATTAGAATGGAGAACTCACCTAGGGTCAGCATAAGGGGCTCCCCTCTGTATCCTCACAGCCTTGGAACACTGCTTGGCACAGAGTGGGTGCTCAATAATCATGTCTTGATGGAATCTTCACCACTCAGGCTAACTCGTAAGTATCGCAAACTCCTTGGGAAATTTTCTTGCCTTGTTCCATCTGTGTTCATACGTGGAATCACAGTTAATCACTGAACATTATCATGCTGAGGAAGTCTCTAATATAGAATATTTTGGGGGGGGTTCTGTTTATCTCATGTTCTTCGTGCGGTGTCTGGACAGATGGGTAACAAACGTCCCATGAGGCTGGCAAGACTTCAACTTTTTAAAGCCTAAACTTAGAAACTGAACAGATGATGCCTTCAAACCTCTTATTTGCTATTGTTTTAGAGGTCTGAGGAAGTGGCCCTTCTCCTAGCACAAATGTTCAGTTCAGTGGCTCAGTCGTGTCTGACTCTTTGCAACCCCGTGGACTGCAGCACACCAGGCCTCCCTGTCCATCAGCAACTCGCAGAGTTTACTCAAACTCATGTCCATTAAGTCGGTGATGCCATCCAACCATTGCATCCTCTGTCATCCCCTTCTCCTCCTGCCCTCAATCTTTCCCAGCATCAGGGTCTTTTCAAATGAGTCAGTTCTTTGCATCAGGTGGCCAAAGTACTGGAGTTTCAGCTTCAGCATCAGTCCTTCCAATGAATATTCAGGACTGATATCCTTCAGATGGACTGGTTGGATCTTCTTGCAGTCCAAGGGATTCTCAAGACTCTTCTCCAACACCACAGTTCAAAAGCATCAATTCTTCAGTGCTCAGCTTTCTTTATAGTCCAACTCTCACATCCATACATCCATACATAGCTTTGACTAGATGGACCTTCATTGGCAAAGTAATGTCTCTGCTTTTTAATATGCTGTCTAGGTTGGTCATAACTTTTCTTCCAAGGAGCAAGAATCTTTGATTTTCATGGCTGCAGCCATAATCTGCAGTGATTTTGGTGCCCCCCCCCTCCCAAAAAAGAAAAACAAAGTCTGACACTGTTTCCACTGTTTCCCCATTTATTTCCCATGAAGTGATGGGACCAGATGCCATGATCTTAGTTTTCTGAATGTTGAGCTTTAAGCCAACTTTTTCACTCTCCCCTTTCACTTTCATCAAGAGGCTCTTTAGTTCTTCACTTTCTGCCATAAGGGTGGTGTCATCTGCATATCTGAGATTATTGATATTTCTCCCAGCAATCTTGATTCCAGCTTGTGCTTATCCAGCCAAGCATTTCTCATGATGTACTCTGCATATAAGTTAAATAAGCAGGGTGACAATATATTATTTGGAACCAGTCTGTTTTTTCATGTCCATTTCTAGCTATTGCTTCCTGATCTGCATACAGATTTCTCAAAAGGCAGGTCAGGTGGTCTGGTATTTCCATCTCTTTAAGAATTTTCCATAGTTTATTGTGATCCACACAGTCAAAAGCTTTGACATAATCAATAAAGCAGAAGTAGATGTTTTTCTGGAACTCTTTCTTTTTTGATGATCCAGTGGATGTTGGCAATTTGATCTCTGGTTCCTCTGCCATTTCTAAAACCAGCTTCTACGTCTGGAAGTTCTCAGTTCACATACTGTTGAAGCCTGGCTTGGAGAATTTTGAGCAATACTCCACTAGTGTGTGAGATGAGTGCAATTGTGTGGTAGTTTGAGCATTCTTTGGCATTGCCTTTCTTTGGGATTGGAATGAAAACTGACCTTTTCCAGACCTGTAGCCACTGCTGAGTTTTCCAAATTTGCTGGCATATTGAGTGCAGCACTTTCACAGCATCATCTTTTAGGATTTGAAATAGCTCAACTTTAAGTTAAATGTTGATATGACACTGTTTATTTCAAAATGAAAAAAAAAAAACTCATGTAAATCTGAAACAACTTCTGAATCATCTTATTTGACTTTGTGGTCATTAACTCTTTCACAATATGAAATTCTGTTAGGCCAGTGGTTGTGAACCAGGAATGATTTTGCTCCCAGGAGACACTTGGCAATGTCTAGAGATGCTTTTGTTTGCTACAACTGGAGGTGGGGTATTGCTGGCATCCACAGATGCTGTGAAATATCCTCCAGTGCCCAGGACAGTCCCCATGAAAAAATTTTGTTATATGGATATACCATTATTTATTCACTTCCCTATGATAGGTCACTTACATCTCCTAATTTTATCTATTATTTTCAATACTTTGACAAGAGATGAACATTTTGGTGTCTAAGTTTGTGTACAACTACAATAATTTTCATAAAATGTATTCTTAGAACTTGGACAGCTACATCAAAACTTGTATTTCAAAGCTTTACTGTCTACTTTAAAAACTGGTAACCAGATGGTGAGCTCTTTGTGTTTGGATAAATATTTTATGCTCCTTGGTATTGCCCAGTACACCTGGCTGTCTTAGATAGGGCTCCCTCAGAAGTTGATCTGAGAATAAAATTCAAGTGTGAGTCATTTATTTGGAAGGAGCAGCAGTCAGGAAATGAGGAAGTGAGACAGAAGAAGAGAAACAGAGAAGCCAGTGCAAGAACAGGCTCCCTCTGTGGGCAACTGGGGTTTCATATCCCCGAGAATCTCTAGGGGAATGTATGAGGTACACCTCAGAGTTGTCCCATCTTAGGGAGAGGAAGCTGGGGTATTGACCCTCCTACTCCCATTCATTCATCATGGCCCAGGGCTGCTCCAGGGCAACTCTGTGCCACTCTGGCCTTCCTTGCACACAGGTTGGATGTACGTCCATGGCAGGAGTGGGCAAGGGGAACAACGGGATGGTGAGTGCAAAAGGTATTACTGTTAATGGTGTCAGTCACACTGGCCCCATAGGAAAAAACACAGTCGATGCCCACACAGTATTTTTCAGATAATGTCACTAACTAGTGATTTAACTGTGATTCCATGCATGCACATAGATGATTTAGTTTAGTGATTAACTGTGATTCCATGTATGCACATAGACACAACAACACAAGAAAATTCCCCAAGGAGTTTGTGACGGTTATGATTTTAGCCTGAGCAGGGAAGAGTCATACCATTTTAGAATAGGAAGTGAGCTCCCAAAAGACCCCAGTCAAGCTTTGTAGTTCACAGATGAAAGAGGTCCTGAGAACTGAAATGGCTTGTCAAAGCAAGGCTTCCGTTTCTCATCCAGTCACGGACTCCATGTGCCTATGTGTGGGGTGATGGGTCTGATCATTCCAATCATTGACAAGTAACTAAGCATTCAGCTCTGGATGTTGGGATGAATTTCCTGTCCCTCAAGCATTCCAAGCTCCTTTCTGTCTCAGAGGGACAGAACTTGAACTATAAACTTGCTGTTTCCTGTGGCATAGAATGGTTTACCCTAGATATTTACACAGATACCTTCTTCGCTCTTGATTCCAATGGCATTTCCTCATCCAAGCCACGCTGGCCTATGGTTATCAAATGGTTAAAGCCCGTGAAAGGCCCAAGACACAGAGACTGGACAGCAAACACAAATCAATGGTTGTAAAATGTATAGGAGATCAGCAGGTTGTTCAGGCAGAAGGAAATGAAGAAGAGAGGTTCTTCAAAGGTAGGTCAGGGACCCACCTGATTTGTTTGGGTTTGTTGCAGTGCTGAGCATCTTGTTACCACTCTCTGCTTTCTCCAAGCTTCCCCATCCTGTGGCCCAAGAGGTTGATCTGCATGAGTTACATCCATAGACCCCCTTGCTCTCTGGCTTCCTGTTGGGTCCAATCAATGGGCAATACCAGTAAGGGATGGGAGCTGAGTGGGTCAGTGTAAGTACTCCCTGTGGAATTCTGTAGTGCTTTCCCAGTCTTTTTTTTTTTTTTCTTTTGGCCACACCATGTGGCAAGCAGGATTTTAGTTCCCTGACCAGGGATTGGACCTGTGCCCCTTGCAGTGGAGGCACAGACTCTTAAACACTGGACTGCCAGGGAAGTCCCCAATCCTTTATGACTAAACCCTTTATTAAACATGTCTCAACTTACCCCATTTGCAAGTTGTTTTCTACCAGGATCCTGACTGATACAATAATTTAACATATTTAGGACTCAGACATTTAACCCAACCAAAAAATGGGCCAAAGAACTAAACAGACATTTCTCCAAAGAAGACATACAGATGGCTAACAAACACATGAAAAGATGCTCAACATCACTCATTATCAGAGAAATGCAAATCAAAACCACAGTGAGGTACCATCTCACGCCAGTCAGAATGGCTGTTATCCAAAAATCTACAAACAGTAAATGCTGGAGAGGGTGTGGAGAAAAGGGAACCATCTTACACTATTGGTGGGGATGCAAACTAATACAGCCACTATGGAGGACAGAGTGGAGATTTCTTAAAAAACTGCACATGGAACTGCCATATGACCCAGAAATCCCACTGTTGGGCATACGCACTGAGGAAACCAGAATTGAAAGAGACACATATACCCCAATGTTCATTCCAGCACCATTTACAATAGCTAGGACATGGAAGCAACCTAGATGTCCATCGGCAGAAGAATGGATCAGGAAGTTGTGGTACATATACACAATGGAATATTACTCAGCTATAAAAAGAACACATTTGAGTCAGTTCTAATGAGGTGGATGAAACTACAGCCTTTTCTACAGAAAGAGAAACACCAATACAGTTTATTAATGCATATATATGGAATTTAGAAAGACAGTAACAAAGACAGCAAAAGAGACACAGATGTAAAGCACAGACTTTTGGACTATGTGGGAGAAGGTGAAGGTGGGACGATATGAGAGAATAGCATTGAAACATGTATATTACCATATGTAAAACAGATGACCAGTGCAAGTTTGATGTATGAAGTAGGACACTCAAAGCTGGTCTTCTGGGACAACCCAGAGGGATGGCGTGGGGATGGAGGTGGGAGGGGAGTTCAGGATGGTGAGACACACACACACATCCATGGCTGATTCATGTCAATGTACGGCGGAAGCCACCACAGTATTGTGAAGTAATTAGCTTCAAGTTAAAAAAAATTTTTTTTAAAGATTCAGACATTTAACTGAACACCTGTTTATTTCACTCTTTTCCATAGTCATCTGAAATGACGTTATGCAAAGACTCCCATCTGGTTCTTTTTTTCTTTTCTTGAAGGTCGTGTTTTCTCTACCCTTTTTCATCTTTATGAACTTTAAAACACTCTGCCTAGGTTGATTTGTTCAGTGTAGCCCCTGCCTCCAGAGGAGTCTGGTATTGAGATTTTCTATCAGAACACCTTCCTGCCCTCTGCTTTATAGGCTACAGAAAATGCACTTTCTGAATGCCAGGAAGGTGGGCTTGAGAGACTGTTAATCTTCAGAGAAATTGCAGTTGTGAAATGTCAGTAGTTCTTACCTTTAAAAATCTAGCAAAGACTTTTTGGTGAGACTTTGTAACTCTCCAAGAAGAAGGAAATGGCAACCCACATTCTTTCTCCAATATTCTTGCCTAGAGAATCCCGTGGACAGAGGAGCCTGGTGGGCTGCTGTCCATAGGGTCGCAGAGTCGGACACGACTGAAGCGACTTAGCATGCATGCAAGCATGTAACTCTCCAAGGATGTTAGAGATAGGGAAAGGGTTCTGTATGGAAGGCTGACATTTTCTCCTTCTATCCCTTCTCCCTTAGTCCTATCATCCATGCCCAAGAAGAGTAGTTTTTGATAGAACATGGTATTTCAATTCATACAAAGCAGGCTTCTGGAGATGGTCAATATTAGAAAAGTCAAAGGCTGATATGGCCTATGGGATAGAGTTTCTGGACTCTATCCAGATGGCTCTGGCACCCCTGAGGTGTAGAGTTCATAACTGCCGCTCCAGGATTATGTGCTCTTAATTTAACACTGTAGCTCAGGAAATTATTTTATTCATAACAAACGTTATTGTCTTTACATTGAAGCTCAGGAAATTATTTTATTAATACAAGAAACATTATTGATCACTGGAGACAGTGAGACACTGGAGACAGAAGAGTAAACATGGCACATGCCCTGCCTTTGACAAGCTGCTCACAGTTCAGCAGGGAGACAAGCTTAAATAATAACTACCCAGAGGCACAAGGAAACCCAGCCGAGGGAGGGAATCCTGCCTGAGGCCCTTGGCGGAAGGCTTGCTGAGGAAGTGATAATTGTAGCAGGGGTAGAGAGAGTCAGGTAGAGAGCAGAGAAAAGACAGTTGCAGGAAGAGGGACCAGCATTTGCAAAGGCACATTGATGACTAACGCAGCCAAGAGTGTTCAAAGATGAACCCTCGATAGCTACAGAGAGGGGTCGTAGGTAGGACCACGGGTAGAGTAGGATAACCCAAGAAATTATGAAAAATGTGTTTTTAAACATCCACATGAGAAACCTTTTGGGGAAGGGACAGGCATTTCTTTTACTATCAAATTTTATTACACTGAAGTAGAGCTTTTTTCCCATGGGTATTTGCATTTTAAATATAAAATAGAATTTAGCTACAGTAATCCAAATAGTATGGTACTGGCACAAAAACAGAAATACAGATCAATGGAACAGGATAGAAAGCCAATAGATAAACCCATGCACCTATGGTCACTTAATCTATGACATCCTGGAATGTGAAGTCAAGTGGGCCTTAGGAAGCATCACTACGAACAAAGCTAGTGGAGGTGATGGAATTCCAGTTGAGCTCTTTCAAATCCTGAAAGATGATGCTGTGAAAGTGCTGCACTCAATATGCGAGCAAATTTGGAAAACTCAGCAGTGCCACAGGACTGGAAAAGGTCAGTTTTCATTCCAATCCCAAAGAAAGGCAATGCCAAAGAATGCTCAAACTACCACACAATTGCACTCATCTCACATGCTAGTAAAGCAATGCTCAAAATTCTCCAAGCCAGGCTTCAGCAATACGTGAACCGTGAACTTCCTGATGTTCAAGCTGGTTTTAGAAAAGGCAGAGGAACCAGAGATCAAATTGCTAACATCCGCTAGATCATGGAAAAAGCAGGAGAGTTCCAGAAAAACATATATTTCTGCTTTATTGACTATGCCAAAACCTTTGACTGTGTGGATCACAATAAACTGTGGAAAATTCTGAAAGAGATGGGAATATCAGACCACCTGATCTGCCTCTTGAGAAATCTGTATGCAGGTCAGGAAGCAACAGTTAGAACTGGACATGGAACAACAGACTGGTTCCAAATAGGAAAAGGAGTACGTCAAGGCCGTATATTGTCACCCTGCTTATTTAACTTATATGCAGAGTACATCATGAGAAATGCTGGATTGGAAGAAGCACAAGCTGGAACCAAGATTGCTGGGAGAAATATCAATAACCTCAGATATGCAGGTCACACCACCCTTATGGCAGAAAGTGAAGAGGAACTAAAAAGCCTCTTGATGAAAGTGAAAGTGGAGAGTGAAAAAGTTGGCTTAAAGCTCAACATTCAGAAAATGAAGATCACAGCATCAGGGCCCATCACTTCATGGGAAATAGATGGGGAAACAGTGTCAGACTTTATTTTTCTGGGCTCCAAAATCACTGCAGATGGTGACAGTATCCATGAAATTAAAAGACGCTTGCTCCTTGGAAGGAAAGTTATGACCAACCTAGATAGTATATTCAAAAGCAGAGACATTACTTTGCCAACAAAGGTCCGTCTAGTCAACGCTATGGTTTTTCCTGTGGTCGTGTATGGATGTGATAGTTGGACTGTGAAGAAAGCTGAGCGCTGAAAAATTGATGCTTTTGAGCTGTGGTGTTGGAGAAGACTCTTGAGAGTCCCTTGGACTGCAAGGAGATCCAATCAGTCCATTCTGAAGGAGATCAGCCCTGGGATTTCTTTGGAAGGAATGATGCTGAAGCTGAAACTCCAGTACTTTGGCCACCTCATGCGAAGAGCTGACTCATTGGAAAAGACTCTGATGCTGGGAGGGATTGGGGGCAGGAGAAGAAGGGGACAACAGAGGATGAGATGGCTGGATGGCATCACTGACTCGATGGACCTGAGTCTGAGTGAACTCTGGGAGTTTGTGAAGGACAGGGAGGCCTGGCGTGGTACAATTCATGGAGTTGCAAAGAATTGGACACAACTGAGCGACTGACCTAAACTGAACTGAATCTATGACAAAGGAGGCAAAATATACAATGGAGAAAAGACAGTCTCATCACCAACGGGTGCTGGGAAAACTGGACAGATACATCTAAAAGAATGGAATTAGAACATTCTCTAACACTACACACAAAAATGAAATAAAAATGGATTAAAGACTTAGATGTAAGACCAAATACTATAAAACTCTTAGAGGAAAACACAAGCAGGACACACTTTGACATAAATCGCAGCAATTGTTTTTTTGATCCATCTTCTAGAGTAATGGAAATAAAAACAAACAATAAACACATAGGGGACTTCCCTGGTTGTCCAGTGGCTAAGACTGTGCTCCCAATGCACGGGGCTGGATGTGATCCCTGGTAGGGGAACTAGATCTAACATGCCACAGCTAAGAGTTTGCATGCCACAACTAAAGATCCCACATCTCACAACTACACGTCCTGCATGCTGCAACGAAGATCCTGTGTGCTACAACTAAGACCCCGTGCAGTCAAATAAATAAATAAGAAGTAAAATAAATAAATAAATAAAAATCCCAAATGGGACCCAATTAAACTTGAAAACTTTTGCACAGCAAAAGAAGCTATAACTAAAACAAAAAGAGAAGCTATATAACAGGAGGAAATATTTGCAAATGATATGACTGCAAGGGATTAATCTCCAAAATATACAAACAGCTCAATATCAAACAAACAAGCAACCTAACTAAAAAATGGACAGGGCTTCCCTAGCGGCTCAGTGGTAAAGAATCTGCCTGCCACTGTAGGAGATGCAGGCTTGATCCCTGATCCGGGAAAGTTCTATGTGCCGAGGAGCAACTAAGCCCATGGGCTGCAACTACTGATCCTGTGCCCTAGAGCCCAGGAATCAACACTGCTGCTGCTGCTAAGTCGCTTGAGTTGCATCCGACTCTGTGTGACCCCATAGACGGCAGCCCACCAGGCTCCCCTGTCCCTGGGATTCTCCAGGCAAGAACACTGGAGTGGGCTGCCATTTCCTTCTCCAAGGCATGAAAGTGAAAAGTGAAAGTGAAGTCGCTCATTTGTGTCCGACTCTTCACAACCCCATGGACTGCAGCCTATCAGGCTCCTCCATCCATGGGATTTTCCAGGCAAGAGTACTGGAGTGGGTTGCCATGGAACCAACACTACTGAGGCCCAAATGCCCTAGAGCCCATGCTCTGCAACAAGACAAGACACCACAATAAGAAATAACACCACAATAAGAAGACACACACAGTAAGAAACCTGTGCACTGCAACTAGAGAGTAGCCCCCACTCACTGCAACTAGAGAAAGCCCACACAGCAATGAAAAGCCAGCACAGCCAAAAATAAATAAATAAAATTATTTCTTTTAAAAAATGGACAGAAGATCTAAATAGACATTTCTCCAAAGAAGACATACAGGCATATGAAAAGATGCTCACTAACTATTAGAGAAATGCAAACCAAAATTACAATGTGGTATCACCTCACACTAGTCAGAATGGCCATCAACAAAAAGTCTATAGATAAATGCCGCAGAGGGTGTGGAAAAAGGAACCCTCCTACACTGTTGGTAAGAATGTAAATTCATACAGACACTATGGAGAACAGTTTGGAGGTTCCTTTAAAAACTAAAAATAGAGTTACCATATTATCCAGCAACTCCACTCCTGGGCATATATCCAGAGAAAACCATAATTCAAAAAGATACATGCACCCCAATGTTCACTGCAGCACTGTTTACAATCGCCAAGACATGCAAACAACCTAAATGTCCATCAACAGATGACTGGGTTAAGAAAATATGGTGGAATATATATATTCCATTATATATATATAATGGAATATTACTCAGCCATTAAAAAGAATGAAAGAATGCCATTTGCAGCAACACGGATGGACCTAGAGATTATCATACAAAGTGAAGTAAGCCAAAGACAAATATCATATGATATCACTTATATGTCGAATCTAAAATAATGATACAAATGAACTTATTTACAGAACAGATATAGACTCATAGACTTAGAAAACAAACTTATGGTTCTCATAAGAGGAAAAAGGTAGAGAGGGATAAATTAGGAGTTTGGGATGAAAATATACACACTACAGTATATAAAATAGATAGACAACAAGGACCTACTGTATAGCACGTGGAACTCTGCTCAGTGTTATGTAGTAGCCTGAATGGGAGGGGAGTTTGGGGAGAATGGTACATGTATATGTATGGATGAATCTCTTTGTTGTTCACCTGAAACTGTCACAACATTGTTAATTAGGCTGCACCCCAATACAAAAAAAAAATTTTTTTTAAGTATTTCTTTCTCTTTTGTTGCCTTGTTCTCTTTCCATTTCTTGCCCCTTTTAGTCTTCACTTACCTAGAGATGTGAACTCAAGAGGTGTTTGTACAACCTACATTTTTAGTGACTTTAACAACTATTTTCACAGTACAGAGGTGCCTCAAAAAACGAGAGTTGCCATATGATTCAGCAATCCCACTCCTGGGCATATATCTAGACAGAACTATAATTCAAAAAGATTTATGCACTCATATGTTTGTAGCAGCATTATTTACAATTAAAAAGCAGAGATACTACTTTGCTGACAAAGGTCCATTTAGTCAAAGCTATGGTTTTTCCAGTAGTCATGTGTGGATGTGAGAGTTGGACCATAAATAAAGCTGACCACCAAAGAATTGATGCTTTTGAACTGTGGTGTTTGAGAAGACTCTTGAGAGTCCCTTGGACAGCAAGGAGATCCAACCAGTCTATCCTAAAGAAAATCAGTCCTGAATATTCATTGGAAGGACTGATGCTGAAGCTGAAACTCCAATACTTTGGCCACCTGATGCAAAGAACTGACTCATTAGAAAAGACCCTGATGCTGGGAAAGATTGAAGGCTTGAGGAGAAGGGCACAACAGAGAATGAGATGGTTGGATGGCACCACCACCCTGATGTACATGACTCTGAGCAAGTTCCAGGAGTTGGTGATGAACAGGGACCCTGGCGTGCTGCAGTCCATGGGGTCACAAAAAGTTGGACACAACTCAGCGACTGAACTCAACTGAACATGGCATGGTTCATCGTTTCATTGAGTTAGACAAGGCTGTGGTCCATGTGATCAGTTTGACAAGTTTTCTGTAACACTGGTTTTCATTCTGCCTGCCCTCTGACAGATAAGGATAAGAAGCTTATGGAAGCTTCCTGTGGGGAGAGACTGACTGGGGGGGAAACTGGGTCTTGTTCTGATGGGCGGGACCATGCCCAGTAAAGGTTTAATCCAATTTTCTGTTGATGGGCGGGGCTGTTTCCCTCCCTGTTGTTTGACCTGAGACCCAACTAAGGTGGAGGTAATGAAGATAATGGCCACCTCCTTCCAAAGGTCCCAGGCAGGCACTGCTGCACTCAGTGCCCCCGACCCTGCAGCAGTATACTGCTGACCAACGCCTCTGCCAGGGACTCCTAGAGACACCCACGGGCAAGCCTGGGTCAGTCCCCTGTGGGGTCCCTGCTCCTTTCTCCCAGGTCCTGGTGTGCACAAGATTTTGTTTGTGCCCTCCAAGAGTCTGGTTCCCCAGTCCCGTGTAAGTTCTGTAATCAAATCCCACTGGCCTCCAGAGTCAAATTCCTTGGGGGTTCTCAGTTCCCTTGCCAGATCCCCAGGTTGGTAAATCTGTTGTGGGTCCTAGAACCTTCTTAACAGTGTGAGAATTTCTTTGGTATGATTATTCTGCACTTTGTGGTTCATCTGCTTGGGGGCTCTATGGTTGGGGTTAATGGCGACCACCTCCAAGAGGGCTTATGCCACAGTCTGTGTGACCAGGGATCCTGTACCCAGAGCCCCTGTCCCTGCAGCAGGCCACTGCTGACCCCCAGTACCTCCACAGGAGACACTCAAACACAGTTCTGGCTCAGTCTCTGTGGAGTCTCTGAGCCCTGGTATGCACAAGGCTTTGTTTGAGCCCTCGAAGAATCACTGGTGGGTATGGGATTTGATTTGAAATAAAATTTCACCCCTCCTAAATGACAGTAAAGGAATAAAAAGAAAAGATATGTTCTTATTGACCAAACAGGAGATCAGGTAACAGCAGCCAAGTGGGGACAAGGACTCTTTAATGTTTCGGAAACCTGGAAAGGCTCAGGAATTCTAAGCTATCTCTGAAGGTTGAGGAAAAATTGATATCAGAGTGGGCATCTAGCCTGTCTGCTACAGTTTAGAACAAAATGAAGAAAGAGCCGTGTAAGCATATTATGAGTTATAGAAGCAAACAGATGAAACTGCTAACGATTTAAAATGGTTGTTTCTGGGAAGTGGGAACTGGGATGGGAAAAAGAAATCCTGGGTTTTGCTCTTCTGAGAGCCTTGTGTCACTTGGCCTTTAAAATTAAATTCTGTAAGCAATTATCCTTCAATTAAAAAATAAATTTTAAAAATAAATATATTTTTAAACAAATGAAAATATTAAGTATATACAAAACATATATATATATATATATATTAAAGTTGCTTTTGAAACGCATTTGGGAGTAAAAGATATGCAAATACTGCAGATAAGAATGTAAAATCGTAAAATCTTTCCAGGTGACAGGTGGGTAATATGGATCAAAAACTTCAATGTGTGGAACATTTAGTCCAGCATTTTCACTCTTGGAATTTGTCTTCAGGAAGTAATTGGACAACCACTGCTTTGATTATAAAATAGAAAAATTGGAAACTATCTATACGCCCTACACCAGAATTTTGATTTGAACAAGTCATGGCTCCTCCAAACAGTGAAATTATATGCAAATACTTTAAATGATGGATTGCACACATCCCAGACACTCAAAAATTCGAAAAGCCTGAAAACAAAAAGAGTGCTGGGCATGTGAAACAGCGAAATGTTGATATAGTGCTGTTGAGTGTACACCGGTACAGTCTTAGAAAAAAAGCAAAAAGTGGCATTACATAAATGAAAAGTTAAATATACACGTTGATCAGCAATTCTCATAGGGAGTCTAAAATGACTCCCATGAACTATACACTGCATAGAATTCTCCAGGCCAGAATACTGGAATGGGTAGCTGTTCTCTTCTCCATGGGATCTTCCCGACCCAGGAATCGAACCCAGGTCTCCTGCAGGGAAGGTGGATTTTTTACCAGCTGAGCTACCAGTGAAGCCTAAGACCTATGGATTTTTACAAATATTATATCCTGGGGTGGGAAGAGTGAGAACAGAATGAACACATCTACCTACATAGGTTTACTAACTACCTCCATAAGTTTACGAACCAAGAAAACGAACCTATATGAATAATGCAAATATGAAAGTTGACTACCATTTAAAAAAATAAATGGTGGCTCACATGGTAAACAATTCACCTGCAATGCAGGAGACTCGGGTTTGATCTCTGAATCAGGAAGAGTCCCTGGAGAAGGGAATGGAAACTCACTGCAGTATTCTGGCCTGGAGAATTCCACGGACAGAGGAGCCTGGCAGGTTACAGTCCATAGGTTGGCTAAGAGTCCCACAGGACTGAGTGACTGGTACTACAGAAAACAAAGCACAGCCCAAAAGACAATTACACCTGCGACAGAAACGTGGGATTACCTAAAAAGAGTTCTCCTTTTCCCAGGTGGTTCGCTCTCTGAAAGTTGCTCAGCTGTGTCTGACCAGAGCCTGTCTGCCTCCTCTGTCCATTGGATTCCCCAGGCAAGAATTCTGCAGTGGGTAACCATTCCCTTCTCCAGGAGAACCTTCGCCAGGAACTGAGCCTGGGTCTACCACATTGAAAGCAGGCTAAGTCATCAGGGTAACTCTAATCAGGAAAAGAAAAAAAAACCTGTCTGCCAATATCCGAGGCCCGGGTTCCGTCCTTGGGGAGCAAAAAATCTGGCTCGTTTATTTGCTTAGCCATGTCCAATCGGCCATCCTATCTTCGCTTGAAAAACCCCATTGTGGTTTTATGGATATTGGGCTTCCCTTGTGTCTCAGCTGGAAAAGAATTCGCCTACAATGCGGGAGACCTGGGCTCCATCCCTGGGTTGGGAAGATCCCAGCAAAAGGGGAAGGCTAACCACTCCAGTATTCTGGTCTGGAAAATTCCAGGGACTGCATAGTACATGGGGGTCACAAAAAGTCGGACACAACTAAGCAACTTTCACTTTCAACTCACCAAAGACCAAACCCACAATCTGAAATGGTAAACACAGAAAGCTTCAAGAATCTAAAAAATCGCCCGAAATCACTTATTTTCCAAGTTCTACTTTTCTACACAACAATATCAGTCTTGTTTAACCTCATAGTGAAGTGAAGTCGCTCAGTCGTGTCTGACTCATCGCGACCCCATGGACTGCATGCAGCCCATCAGGCTCCTCCGTCCATGGGATTTTCCAGGCTAGAGTACTGGAGTGGGGTGCCATTGCCTTCTCCTCATAAGACCTCCAAAAACCGTTGGCTAATGTAAAATTTCCTTCTTTCTTGGTCGTACTTGACTTAGTCTGCATGGCAATACTAGAGTTTAAGCTCAAGCAGCAGCAAGAAATGGACGACGGATACCGTACTGTGCCTGGGCATGTATTGATGAGGGGAAGCTCACGCCTAATACACTGAGGATGAGAAGCAAAAAAAGGGTAAGTCCCAGTAAAGAGGTTGTAGCAGAGCTCTTCATATTAGTGGACAAAAGCTCATTCTTCAAAATATTATGTTTAAAGGAAATCTAAGATAAATTCAAATAATAAATTTAACATATTGCGTGCAGTGCCTTATGGTTATACAAACGAACGCTGAGTCCCCACCCCCGAGATTCGCCCCTTTCCCGCCCCAGATTTCGTGAAGCCTACTTCCAGGCCCCTGACTCCATGTCTTCTTCTCAACGCTCTGCATCTTATTTCTTTCGAATAAAGAATTTTCCTGATGGCTTAAGAAAGTGATATGGGAGTGCTGCATTTGACACAGAGAAGGTTCACTATAATGTAAAATAAAACAGAATGCCCTGAGTGCACAGTCGTGCCAAACTATTTGTGACCCCATCAACTGTAGCCCTCCATGCTTCTCTGTCCATGGAATTCTCCAGGCAAGAATACTGCAGTGGATAGCCATTCCCTTCTCCAGTAGATTCTTCCCCACGAGCGAGCCTCTGTCTCCCACATTGTAAGCAGAGTCTTCACTATCTAAGCCACCAGGGTGACTCTAATCACTAATTTAAGAAAAAAAATGAAAAGCTGCTACCAGTATAGGAGGACCTGGTTCCATCCCTGGGTTATAAAAATTGTCCAGTTCGTTCCCTCAGTCATCTCCAAACAGCTCTCCTGGGGCTTGTTCAAATGCATGTCCACCGAGAAAATGAGTGCTCTATAATGAGTTGTCCCGTTCTGCTCTTGTCTTCAACTCATTCCCAGAATCAAAAAACAAACAAAATATCGAGGAAAAACAGTTCAGCATTATGAAAATGTTACTAAAAATTAAGAATACGGTTTTTCTAAATAAATACACATAAAACCCTTAACTGATGCAGGTGTAGAAAAACAGCACAAAGCCCTTCACATTTTAAATTCTATTCTTCAACACAACTATATTAGCCTTTCTTAATACCACAAAGCCTCCAAAAATTAGCAGAGCTCCCGTTACCCTCACTTGGATCTACCCGACCGAATTCTCAGTAATGGACCAGGGACTCAAGGCCGGGTAAAAGCAAGGGTAAGAGTAAGTATATCGCAGAGCCTCTGACCATATTAATTATGTAACGGTCACTCCTAACACAGTGAGGGTGAGGAACGTAAAGGGTAAGTCCGGGTCAAGAGTTTGCAGCAGAGCTTTTCACGGAAGTGGACGAAGGCTCATTCTTTCAACTACTACATTTTAAATAAAACTATGATAAATTGAAATAATAAATGGAAACTACGTTGCACGCAGTGCAGGCTGGTTATGCAAATGAACGCCGAGTCCCCGCCCCTGAGATTCACGTCTCTCCCCACCCCAGTTCTCATGAAGCCCCCTTCCAGTCCCTTGTTCCCAGGCCCCTGACTCCATGTTTTCTCCTCCTGTACACTCTGGGTCTGGTTTCATTTGAATAAGGCTTTTCTTGACGGCTTAAGATAATGATATAGGGGCGCTGCATTTGACACAGAGAATGTTCACTATAATGTCAAATGAAATAGACTGCTGAACAGGTGATTATGATTAGTAACTTAGAAAAAGCAAAGTTTGGATATAGAATGTGATCATATCTACTGTCTACTATGAACAATATTTACATAGTTGAAATAATACAAACACTGAATATTAATTTAACAAAATACATGCTATAAATATATTGGAGGTGGAGGGAAGAAAAAGTATATGTTTAAGGAATTGTTTCAGGTAGCTAAATCCTATTCTTTCAAAGTAGCTAACCAAGAGACAATTCTAAAATTGAAAACATAAGAAATAGAAGTAATAACATTCTATACAGGGATATACAAAGAATTCCCAGAAGTAGGTAAAAGATTTGAAAGTAGTTGCCTTTGAGAAGAAGAAAGAGGAGATTGAGAGGAAGGGGCAGGTGACTGTAGTCTTTCAGTTTAACTAGTTATGCTATCACATTTTTGAGAACAACATATTTATAATAAAAATTAAATAAAAAAACAAATGATACATTATCTGCTTTAATAGGATTTTGGATTAACCAGTTGTGCACAGCTGTGAAAACTCAATGAATGCATACTTTAAAATTTACATATTTCATTGTATCTACATTTTACATCAAAAGAAAAACTGATTAACAAAGCCTAAAATTTTAATGACATGCATAAGGACATCTGTAAATTACTTCAAAATTCTTTCAAAAAAAAAAAGATGGATCAATGAATGGATAGAAGGATGGATAAATATATAATAAAACAAGTACAGTAAAATGTTGACAGTAGATCCTAAGAGGTAGGTATATAGAGGTTTACTGTAAAATTCTTTCCATTTTGCTGTGTGTTTGAAAAGTTTTATAATAAAAGTTTGGAACAAATAAAAACAAATTGAGCATGAATTTTCAAGAGAGAATGTTCTGTCTGGTGTACCAGCTAGGTAAGCTTTAATTTTAAAATGCCACTTGCTTTCCAGAAGCATTCTGTAGCCATTTGACCCACAGATGACTGGTCAAATCAAAGAGGGCCGTGACACGTGAAGACGAGGGCAGAATGATATTTCTTGTTGGCACTTTTACCAGTTTCTCTACAGGGTACGTATGTTGTGCAACAATGAATATTTAATCCCTCTTAACAAGATTTGTCCTCTGGTTATAAATATCCCTGTTGTCACATGCTCACCTATTTCTTAGCTCCAACTGAATTGTAAACTCATCCAAGCTATAGTTTATAACCTCCAGGATCACACACCCAGTGGTTCATCAATATCAGTTTTACTCTAATATACCACAGAGAAAAAGTAGCTCCCTGGAATAACAGATTAAGGAACAAATAAGCCAGAATGTCTGGGGAATAGAGTCATACAATTTTCATTACAATGACTCTTAGGGCTTGGATCCAGTCTCGTTGTGGAGAAACTAAGAGAGATTAAGTGACATATTCAGAGTGATATAGCTATTTAGTGTGATTATCTTTGGGTATTTGCTTCTTTATGTCCATTTAAACTATTAAATAAGTCTATGGGATATGATACACATATACTTGAATAAACAGCCACCCTTTCCCCAAAGAGCACTTGATTAAAAAAAAAAAAAAAAAAGAACAAAACTATGGGACAGGACTTAAGAGATGGTTACTGAGCCAAACTTGGGTTTGCTTGCCTGACTTGCAGCAAAATCAATCTACTGACATGGGGTTGGGTGAAGGAAAGGACAGTGTTTATTGCAGGGCCAAGCAAGGAGAATGGGTAGCGCATGATCAAAAGACCTGAACCCCCTGATGGCTTTCAGGGAAGGGTTTTTAGAGGCAACATTATTAGGTTTGAAGGTTGTAGGGTGCATGATCAGCTCGAGGACATTCTTCAAATTGGTTGTGGTGAGGTCACTGAGTGGTATATTGGAAGTTAACATCATCAACCTTCTGGTTCCTACCAGTCTGGGATTTACATGCTTGTGGTCAGCATGCAGTTACTTTCTGACACTTGGTAGGGTTTTAGTATCCTCAAAAACAATTCAAGGTATGGCTCAGCATATTATCTATAACCCTTAAGGAGGAACTAAAGGTCTTTGATTTTATTTTATGGTTAAACTACTGTAATTTTTTCTTGCTTGACTGCTATTGTTGTTTTTTCTGTATTTTCTCACTTCTCTGATTAAATATACTCTTTGGAATGTGGGGAAGGTCTAAGGCTAAATCCTTTTTAGAAACAAGAGGTAGGAGACATGGAGGTTATGTTGCCAGGAAGGCCCCACAGAGTCTGGCTCAGTTTCAAGACCACAAGTTCCTATCCAGTCTGTTTGTAGGGTGAAGTGGGAGCAGGAGGATGTTAAGTGAGTGAAAAGTATCTGCGATAAAAGTAGTGATACACACTATCTTGTGTATGAAGCCCGAGCATATTACACTGAGAAGCCAAACACAAAAAGGTCACATATTGTATGATTCCATTTATATGAAATATCCAAAACAGGCAAATCCATAGAGACAGAAAGCAGACTCATGGTTGCCAGGGGCTGGGCAGAAGGCAAATGAGGAGTAACTGCTTACTGGATATGGGTTTTATCTTGAGGTAAATAAAATGCTTTGGACCTGAATATAAATGAGTATATTATGAATGTACCAAATGCTACTGAATTGTTCCCTTCAGAATGGTTAACTTTATATTATGTACATTTCACCTCAATAAAGAAAATACACGTCAAATGAGAGCAAAAGCAAACACAGCAACATGTTAACAACTGGTGGATCTAGGTACCGGCCATCAGGAATTCAACGTACTTATGCTAGCAACATTTCTGTTAGGTTTAAAATTTTTCTTATACAATCTTTTTAAAAGAAAAGGTTAATAAAAATAAAATATCTCTAGAAAACAAAGAAATCATTTAGTGATATTGCAAAATTGAGGTCACCAGTTGCAATCTAAAATTCATACAGTTTCATATCTATCATTTGATCACTGGCATGTCAAAAATAGGAACAACTCTTACTTCATTGGCTGGTAAGGTTTCTAACAATGAAAATTACTTTCCAGGGGAGTCACAAGCCAACACTCTCTAACTTCAGAACCTATTAACATGCAGATTTCTGAACATCAGCACCTAAAAATACATGCATTGGGTCCTTTTGAACAGGTGGTAGTAAGATGCAGTTTAGCTGAAGGGTCTGAGCTTTGGAAATTACATGTGTATATTCTGGCTTTGTCACCCTCAGATGAGTCTTACCAATCCACTGATGGATAAAAGCAAAAGGGTGCAAGCTGACTAAGTTTCACAGGAGTAACACTAGGAGCACAAGTGACCATTTTGACCCTTGCACAGAGTGTCCTGAAACTCAATCAGTGATATAGTAAAGATGATACCCCATCCTGTAACCTCATAACAACCAGAAAATGGCATGTCTGCCTCTAATGCACAGTGGGTCCAATGGAGTTAATGCCTCCCTGGTTTCTTACAGGTCCAACACCTAACTCTAAATTCCCCATTCAACCATGTCTGAGGCCTGAGACAACAGATCAAGCCTGTCTACACAGGGTGAGAGGCTAATTGCTTCTCTGACCAAGATGTACACACACAAAAAAGTACATAAAGATGTGAAAGGTTATATCGTAATGTGAGCATGCTTAACACTACTGAAGCTGTACATTTAAAAATAGTTAAGATGGTGGACTGAATGTTATGTGTTTTCTACCATAATACTTTAAATATACATAAGACCCAAGTTTCAGTTTTCACACAGCAGACATGAGGATGGCTTCCTTTGTGTCCAAAATGCAGGTACACTGCCAATCTGTAAAGCCGGATGCAACTTAACACACTTCAAATGAAATACAATCTGTTCCTATGGAGGAAAAAAAATAACCTAGAAAAACACTCAAGCCTCTGCACAAATCCATGTTCAATAAGAAAAATGGATGTAAGAACAGGTTATGGCAGAAGGACATTAAAAATAGAAAAGAACTATTGAGTTGAAGGTGTTACCTCAAGAGATAAGTACGAACAAATACTGTAGAGTAGCTGTCTCCATATATCAGACGATGACATAAACGGATCCATTCCCATTTAGGGTTTACTCATTGCTTCTGAGATGCAATTTATTGTTTATCTTGACACTGCTCTGGGATTTACCAAATCACTAAAGGGAATGGGAAGTTCAGTTCATAAATATAACCTATGTAGGATGACAAATACAAGGATGTTCCCCTTAAATAACTGAGTTTTTTTCATTTTTTCTTGCAAAATTTTAAATTTTCCCAGAATTTTGATCATGCCTATAAGAACAAATCTATGTTCAATCAACAGGGCCTCTTCATTCACACTTTAACACCCAAGTGGTAATAGTATCAAAAGACTAAAATGCTATTCTTTTCTAAGTATTATCTATATCGCAGTGAGTACTGTCTAAAGATTTGGTAGAAGCCTTCACTGGAGGGATTTCAAGTATGGAAACAGATGAAGGAGGAAATATCTGGAGTGGTGGATCCTGCCAGGTAAGTAGAGGCCAGCTCTGACTTTCATTCTATTTCTTTTTTTTTTCCTTCCTTTCACCTTATGCCCAGAAGTTTGTATAAGTAGACCTTTGATTGTGATAAAAACAGTGTCTTAATTTTGGACCTAATAACACTTCAGAATAAATGCAGGGAGTTCCCTGGTGGTTCAGTAGTTAGAACTCCAAGCTCTCACTCCCAACAGCCTGTATTTGATCCTGCTCAGGGATCTAAAATCCCACAAGTGACACAGTGCAGACAAAAAGCAAAGAAGAATCCAAATTTTTACAGAAGTGAGAATTTGGGAGAGCATGTTTTCCAAATATGCTTACATAGGCATTATTTTTTCATTCATCAGTTCAGGGCTAACCTTGTTGTGGATGTTTGAAAAGATGGCCACAAATGCTCTGACACTCCTCCCATAAATCAGCAGGGTCTAATTCTCTCCTTCTGCCTTGAACCTGGGCTGGCCTTATTTGGAAGAAATAGAATTTAGGAGAAGTGATGGTATGTGACTTCCAAGGCCTGGCAGCTTCTGCTTAGTTCTCTCTGAATACCTGCTATCTGCTCTCCAGATAGCTCTCACTTGGGACCCACCCACCATGCTCTGAGAAGCCCAGGACACATGCAGAGGCCAGATGTAGATACTCTGGTGGACAACCCAAACTGACAGCCAGGATTAGCTGCCAGGCTTGTGCAAGCCATCATGGATGTCCAGCACAGCTGAGATTCTGATGACTGTAGGCACAGCGGACACTTGACTGCAACTGTGTGAGAGACCCCAGTGAGAAGTGTTCAGCTGAAACTTCCTTGAATGTCTGACCCACACAGTGGTGAGCAAAATGAAATTTTAGTATATATAAAATTATCCTGAATTTGGGGGTAATTCATTATATAGCAATAGATAGATCAACAAAAGAAAATATCAGAATGTGAAACTTTATAGCAACAACATTTTCAATCAAGAAAATAATATTAAGATAATTTGGCCATGACACAGCCCATTTGGTTTTATTTTTTCCCCATTTAAACATGAGAATTTACAAGTTAAGAGATGTTGTTTTCATGTTGCTCACAGAAGAAAGACATAGATTCAGAAATGTAATTTTAACAATTAAAACTATAGATGTTGTCATGTAATCAAAATATATTGTCACACACTGTACTAGAGATCAGCACAAATTCTGTCCTCAAGGAAGAAAAGTCTAGTGGGATAAATGGCATGTTAAAAAAATTTCAATGAGTTTCATGTATATAAAATCCTTGCAATATCTTCAGGCACATCCTAAGTGTCATGTACCTGCAAACTAAATAAATATAGATTCAGTTATTTACTCGACAAATACTTATTTATCACCTTCTACATGGCAGGCCCCACATGAGGTGCTCAACATTCAGAAAACTCAACATTTAGAAAATTAAGATCATGGCATCTGATCCCATCACTTCATGGCAAACGGATGGGGAGTGACAGATTTTGTTTTTGGGGGGGCCCTCCAAAATCACTGCAGATGGTGACTGCAGCCATGAAATTAAAGATGCTTAATCCTTGGAAGAAAGTTATGACCAACCTAGACAGCATATTAAAAACCAGAGGCATTACTTTACCAACAAAGGTCCGGCTAGTCAAAGCTATGGTTTTTCCAGTGGGTCATGTATGGATGTGAGAGTTGGACTGTAAAGAAAGCTGAGCCCCGAAGAACTGATGGTTTTGAACTGTGGTGTTGGAGAAGACTCTTGAGAGTCCCTTGGACAGCAAGGAGATCCAACCAGTACATCCTAAAGGAAATCAGTCCTGAATATGCAGTCCTGAATAAGGCCTGATGCTGAAGCTGAAACTCTAATACTTTGGCCACCTGATGCAAAGAACTGACTCATTGGAAAAGACCCTGATGCTGGGAAAGATTGAAGGTGGGAGGAGAAAGGGACAGCAGAGGATGAGATGGTTGGATTGCATCACTGGCTCGATGGACAGGAGTTTGAGTAAACTTCAGGAGTTGGTGATGGACAGGGAGGCCTGACATGCTGCACTGCATGGGGTCACAAAGAGTTGGACTTGACTGAGCTACTGAACTGAACCGAACATGGCAGGGCCCGTGTGAAGTGCTAGAGAAAGAGTGCTGAATAAAGAGTTTACATTCAGAGGAGAGGACAGATACTGAACATTCAACAAGCAGGGGTATCCTGGAAGCATTCCTGGGATGCTTGGGAAGCCAGAGAAGGCTGCCGATCCCAGGAAGGCCAAAGGCTAGGCTAGACCAGGCCAAGAGTAGAGAGATTTAGCAGCATGTCTGACAGCCAAATAACAAGAAGAGAAAAGCATTTTACCCCAAGCCCAAATGGAAATTTAATATGTAAAGTCAAATTTGGGAGAGGCCTGAAGGCCAGTGAGGCAATCAAGATCTGTTCCACAAATTCCACACTGGATCAGAAGGAAAGTCCAAGTGCAGAGACAAGCACTGAACTGCATGCATTGGACCACACATGAGAGCTGAAGAAGACAATGTTGTTGGAATAGAAGACTGGGCACAGTGCTCAAGCCTCTGGTACTTTGGCACTAGAAATAGAGTAGAACACCCATTGCACAAACAGGTCTGGACCAAGATATGTTGTAGCTGAGGCAAACTAAGAATTAGATATGTGCTTCTGATGCTGTCCTTCCAATATTAATGCAACAGTTTCTTACTGAGGGAGTAGAACTGGCATCAGGATGTTTTTTGTCATTTCTACTGTCTACTTCGCTAAAGTAGGACTGATTTGTAAGTTGATGGTTATAGAAGTAGTCACACATGTAGATTTGAGTTAAATGGAACCATATTTCTGATTTTCATTGGAAATGGTATTACCTTTACAGATTGGTGCTCAGAGCAATTATACACTTTGTCTGTCTTTTAACTTGGCTCTGAGCCTGAAGGATCCCAGAATATGAGTGTGTGCTAATTGGCCTGGTGTGATTGGCCAAGGGCTGGTGTGTGTGTATGTGCATATAAATAAAAGTGTATCTGTGTGTTATATTTTGTATGTATGTGTGCATGTGTGTGTGTATGTGCATGCCTGTGTCCCTCCTCCTGAACAAGGTGAATTCTACCGGGGTTAGAAGTATGTCAGTAGTTTTGAATCATCTAAATTTTATCACTTGTGAGTTTAGAACTCAACACTTTTTATATAGCCTTTTCCGTTTTTCTTCAAACCCCAGAGCTTGGATTCAGGAGTCTGAAAGCATGGAGTCCACCCAAAGATGGGCACAATAAAGGATAAACATGGTAGAGACCGAGTAGATGCTGAAGAGATCAAGAAGAGATGGAAAGAATACACGGAAGAACTGTATAAAAAAGATCTTAATGAACCGGATCACTACAATGGTGTGGTTAGTCACCCAAACCCAGACATTCTGGAGTGCTAAGCCAAGTGGGCCTTAAGAAGCACTGCTGTTAATAAAGCTAGTGGATGTGATGGAATTCCAAAAGAACTATTCAAATCTCTAAAGGAGGATGCCATCAAAATGTTGCATTCATTATGTCAACAAATCTGGAAGACCCAGCAGTGGCCACAGGACTGGAAAAGGTCAATCCTCAACCCAATTCCCAAGAAAGGTGGTACTAAAGAATGTTCTAACCATCAGACAATTGCACTCATTTCCCATGCTAGCAAGGTCATGCTTAAAATCTTGCATGCTAGGCTTCAGAATTAGGTGAATCACGAACTTCCAGATGTCCAAGCTGGGTTTAGAAAAACAAGAGGAACTAGAGATCAAATTGCCAACAGTTGCTGGAGTATAGAAAATGCAAGGGAATTTCAGCAAAACAGCTATCTCTGTTTCATTGACTACACAAAAGCCTTTGACTGTACAGATCATGACAAACTGTTTAAAGCTCTCAGAGAGATGGGAATACCAGACCATCTTACCTGTCTCTTGAGAAACCTATATGCGGGTCAAGAAGCAGCAGTTAAAACCCTGTATGGAACAACTGATTGGTTTAAGATTGAGAAAGGAGTATGACAGGGCTGTCTGCTGTCTAACCTATATGCAGAGCACATCAGGAGAAATGCCGGCTGGATGAGTTGCCAGTCTGAATCAAGATAGGCAGGAGAAACATCAACAGCCTCAGATATGCAGATGATATCACTCTAATGGCAGAAAGCAAAGAGGAACTAAAGAGCCTCTTGATGAGGGTGAGGGAGGATAGTGAAAGAGCGGGCTTAAAACTAAATATTCAAAACACTAAGGGCATGCCTTCCAGACGATTACTGTATGACCAATAGAGGGGGAAAAGGTGGAAGTAGTGACAGATTTCCTCTTCTTGGGCTCGAAAATCACTGCAGATAGTGACTGCCGCCATGAATTCGGAAGACAATTGCTTCTTGGCAGGAAAGCAATGACACACCTAGACAGTGTATTGAAAAGCAGAGATGTTACTCTGCCAACAGAGGTCCATATAGTCAAGGCTATGGTTTTCCCAGCCATCATGTATGGTTGTGAGATCGGAACACCAAAGAATTAATGTCTTCGAACTATGGTGCTGGAGAACACTCCTGAAAGTCCCTTGGATCACAAGAGGTCAAACCAGTCAATCTTTTTTTTTTTTTTTACTTTACAATATTGTATTGGTTTTTCCATACATCAACATGAATCCGCCCTGGGTGTACACGTGTTTCCCGTCCTGAACCGCCTCCCACCTCCCTCCCCATACCATCCCTCTGGGTCATCCCAGTGCACCAGCCCCAACACTCCTGTATCATGCATCGAACCTGGACTGGCAATTTATTTCACATATGATATTATACATGTTTCAATGCCATTCTCCCAAATCATCCCACCCTCGCCCTCTCCCGCAGAGTCCAAAAGACTGTTCTATATCTGTGTCTCTTTTGCTGTCTTGCATACAGGGTTATCATTACCATCTTTCTAAATTCCATATATATGTGTTAGTATACTGTATCCTAACCAGTCAATCTTAAGGGAGATTAAGCCTGAATATTCACCGGAAGGATTGATGCTGAAGCTGAAGCTCCAGTATTTTGGTCATCTGATGCAAACAGAAAACTCATTGGAAAAGTCCCTGATGCTGGGAAGGATCGAGGGCAGGAGAAGAGGGTGTCAGGATGAGATGGCTGAACGGCATCACTGATGCAATGAACGTGAACTTGAGCAAACTCCAGAAGATGGTGAGGGACAGGGAGGCCTGGCGTGCTGCAGTCCATGGGGTCACAAAGAGTGGGATACTACTAGGCAACTGAACAACAAACATGGTAAAGCCATGCCTGTGATCCTTAATGGCTGTAAGACCCTGGGCAGGTTCTCAACCCCATTAAGTGGTAGTTTCCTGAGCTTTAAAATGGAGATAATAATATTTCGCTCCTAAGACTGTTGTGAAGAAAGAACAGCATACTGAAAGCATTGAATGTGATTCCTGGATCATCATAAGCACTAAGTAGGAGCTCTTATGGTTAGAATTATAGGTACTAAACAAGGGCTACAAACATCCAGATACCACCCAAACTAGGGTTTATACTCATTTCACAACATTACGGCGTGCCTTATAAATAGTTAAAATACTAAACAAACTGTAGACATAACTAAAGCAACCCACTTAAGATGGTTCATCACTTGCCAATTTACAAGGTACTCAAAAGCTAGTCAATTCTCTTCCAGACAAACAGATGGCCTTTCCTCATCTTAATATAGGTAGAATGATTTTGTGAACCCAAGCTGATCTGGCTTAAAAATCCAAGCATTCTTTCGTCTCTACATAAATTAATAATTCAAAACAAAAATTTTTAAGAACCAACTTCCATTTTGCTAAAAACGAGAGTCCATTAATGGATGTCTCTAAACTTAGCAAGCTCTCCAGCCGTCTTTTCGGTGGGTTTTTGTTGTCTCTCTCAAATGCACACTGATGGCCAGGCCTCAGCAGCATCAGATGGAATGAGATGCAGCTAGCCGACAGTCCAGGACCACCTTCTTGCTGGGCTAGATTTTAACACTGCTACAGTGGACTTTTAATCCATTAATTAACGATAAAAAGGAAGGGATAAGAGTGCTATATTCTGACATCAATAGTTTCAAAGAGCCTAATGAGACTGTTTGGAAGGCATACTAGGATGCCTTCCAAAATTGATTAGCTCTACCATTGATGGGAGTAACTGAAGAAAACATTCAGCACAGTTTGATTCAACAGTTCTTTTCTGAACTGCCCATGAATCCTGAAACTGAAGTTCATCTGGAGTTTTTTTACACCATGTTTACAGAGATTCTGAACCATGAAAAAAAAACAGCTCCTTATCATCAACTGCTCCATCTGTTCATCTATTCATCCATCACTCTATCCATCCATTCATCCATCACCCATCCATCCATCCAGCTGCCCCATAAATACTTACTGAATGTTTTTCCTCTCATGGAGCTTACCAAAAATGATGAGATATAATATGGAGCTATTATTCTAGAAATAACAATAAATAAAATAAATGGGGGGGGGGTGAAGGAATACAGTGCAGTATATGTGTGCAAATTTAAATAGGGGAGCACGGATGGTCTCAGTAAGTAGGCAATATTTGGGCAATGCCCTGAAGGAGGTGAGGGAATAAACCATGCATATGTCTGAAAGAAGAATGTTGCATATAGAGAAACAGCATGTGCAAAGCTGAGTGTGTACTTTGTGAGATGGAGAAATACCAAGGAGGCCTAACATAGCACAATTCCACTGGTCTATGAGACCAGAAAGCCCTGGTATTTTCCCACACTGTGTTATCCTGGGTTCCCTGGAAAACAGAGCCTGAAGAAAGGTTTAAATGCTAAAGCTTTCATGGGAGGTATAATCCATGGCAGCTAAAGTGAGGAGAAAAGAGGGAGATTCAAATACAAGGTGAGGGGCTTCCCTGGTGGTCCAGTGGCTAAGACTCCACACTCCCAAAGCAGGGGGCCTGGGTTCAGTCCCTGGTCTGGGAACTAGATCCTACATGCTGCAAAGAAGAGTTCACACGCCACTAAAGATCCCACGAGCCACAACGAAGATTCCGAGCAGCCAAATAAATAAATAAATATTCAAATGTAAGATGATGTCCTGTGATACTGGTCACTGCTTCCCAACAAACTTTCCATCAAACACTATGAGAGAAACCGCTGATTCTCTCAGGTGTCTCCACCTGGTACCAAGATGAAAAGAAAGAACTGTGCCCCATTACAGCCCATCAGAGAGGGAACGCATAGGGAACTTAGCTGCTGACTCTCTGCTGTCTCCTGTCTCTACACTGATCAGAGTTTGTCCCACGGGCATTAACTTCCTTGCACTTCTACGTAGAAAATCATAAGACTTGGGCACTTTATTCTCTGTAAAAATAAAGATAAATTTCTCTTGAATACTAACAAACGACAAATAGTCTGTTGCTTCAGCCTAGGTCCCAAAGAGAAGATGATGTGTGGCAGGACTAGTGAAATAAACCTTTGTTGATATACGCCACTGAAATTTTAGTCAATTTTTGTTGCAGCATAACCTAGCATATCCTGATTGACACAAGGATTCACTGCCCCATTAGCACATCAATGACATGAGCTTTTCAGTAAAGACATCTACTTAATGTTATTTAATCCAGTATTCTCAAACTATTTTGATTATTGACTATTCTTTCCACAGAGCACCTTTATATAATGGAAGTAGTTTGACAAAACACCATCTGTATAATCTTCTGCAAGGAGATTGGGCAACACACACTACTGTGTAATAATTAAAATATTCCCAGATCTTAGCAGTTTGGGAATGAATGATGTCACATTTTTATGCTCAAACTGGACTTCCCGCGTGACCTAGTGGAAAAGAATCCATCTGCCAATGCAGGTACACTGGTTCAGTCCCTCCCTGTCGGTATGCCCTGGAGCAACTAAGCCGGTGCACCACAACTACTCAGCCCACGTGCCCTAGAGCCAGTGCTCCGCAAGAGAAGCCACTGCAGTGAGAAGCCCCGGCTCTCCCCAACTAGAGAAAGCCCCTGAGCAGCAACAAAAATCCAGCACAACCAAAAAGTAACTAAATAAAATTTTTAAAAAAAACACACATTTATGCCTAAATTAAGGATTACTAGACCAAGACCTTGAGAAGGCAATGGTAACCCATTCCAGTACTCTTACCTGGAAAATCCCATGGACGGAGGAGCCTGGTAGGCTGCAGTCCATGGGGTCGCGAAGAGTCGGACACGACTGAGTGACTTCACTTTCACTTTTCACTTTGATGCATTGGAGAAGGAAATGGCAACCCACTTCAGTGTTCTTGCCTGGAGAATCCTAGGGATGGGGGAGCCTGATGGGCTGCTGTCTATGGGGTCTCACCGAGTCGGACACGACTGAAGCGACTTAGCAGCTGTTCTGCTGCATCCCACAGGCCAGCAAGGCCTCACCTGCCCAGTTTAACGACCAATGAAAGGGCCCTAATACAGCGACAGAGAAGAAGACATCATGCTTTACCCGATGGAGGACCCTGTCTGTCTCAAGCAAGGTCCTGGAACAACATCCCATCGTGTGCAACGCAGGAGCAAGCAGGCAGGATGGACACGTTGGCAGGTTTCACTGCTGGGGGCTGGGGGAAGCCAGGATTACCAATTGTATGGGAATTGACCTCAGGTGATTCCTGGCAGGCAGATGCCCTGGACAAGGAAATGGCTATGCTCGGCTGGAGAATGCCTGGCAGGCTTCAGTCAAAGACTGGGATATGGCTGAACATGCACGCGTGCAGTAATGCAGGCACCCACGCACACAGGCGCCCATGCACGCACGGACTCAGGCACCCGCTTACGCATGCTGGAAGCCAAGCACGCAGCCACGCACCCACACACGCAAGCACATACATACCCACGCACCCATGCAGGCGCTCAGGCACCCGCACATGCTCGCAGACGCCCATGCAAGCACGCACGCACACAACACACACACACATACACACACACACACGGACAAGCACGCACGCATGCGCACATAAGAACCCATACTCGTGGGCACCCAAGTCTACCGTTTCGCGGAAACGGCTGATTGAGGAAAGCCGTTGAGGGGCAGACTCCTCATCAGCCGTTTGGTAAGCTATAGTTAGTGGGCCGTGAGGCAAGGATGTGGGAAGGTTTGTCCTGCGCGTAGGGTGTAGGTGGAGTAGGCACTAGTCAGACCAGGGAGAGACAGAGAGCAAGAACACAGCCATTTTGAGTGGCTTGCTCTTTCAACTGCCACTAGAAATTCCTCGGTGCCCCTGGGAGTTCACAGGGCAAGTATCTTACAGGTAGTTAGGAAAACGCTTGCCCATGTTCTTCTGAGTGGTGTTTGTTGTCAGGTACCTATTGGTATTTCGTGGTTGCCAGGTAGGCACCTATTTCTATTTCTCTTCTATGACTTGCCATTCTCCAGCACTCACTTTAAGGTCCTATAGCCCCAGTGCTATGTGATGGTCTCAGGAAGCGTAGGTCTGGGGAACATAACCCTTCTCGCCCTTTTTTACTTTATCTTGAGTAATTTTCTTTTCATGTTTTATCTCCTGCCCAATAATCATGTAACCCCTTCTTCGGCCCAACATGTCAGAACCTCTGATGAACAGAGCACCTTCAGCCATTAGGCACTGACCCCTCCCTCTAGGGGGCCCCAGAACTCTCATCAGATGAGGCACAGGGCAGACACCAGGTTAAGAATTTGTCCTCTGTCACCCCTCTATCCAGAGATCTTTCCTCTTTTGCCTCTCAGATGAAAGGGACCTTAAATCAACTCAGGTAAGGCCAGGACGGGCTTCCCTTGTGGCTCAGTGGTAAAGAATCTGCCTGCCAATGCAGGAGATGCAAGAGACACAGGTTCGATTCCTGGCTTGGAAGGTCTCCTGGAAAAGCAAATGGTAACCCACTCCAGTAGTCTTGCCTGGGAAATTCCATAGGCAAAGGAGCATGGCCGGCTACAGTCCATGGGGTCGCAGAGTCCAACACTTCTCCTCCTCCCTTCCTCCCACATCACTTCTCACCGGATGTCTTTCTTTCCCACAAGGGCTTAGTGGGACTAAGGGTAAATCCAGCATGGCTTCTGTGGTGGGAGAGGTGATGAGGAGAGGGAGGAGGGAATAAATCTGATCCTGAAAATAGACTGAAATTTAAAATGCAACTGGAAATAAGACCTGGAGCAAAGTCACTAAATGATTGATGAGTAAACTTAGTAATTAAGTCAACCTAGTTTCTTTGCATATGACTTTCCCCCTGCGAATAATCAGCAGAATTCTAAGAAAAGTATTTGCCAAAGTTATATTTAATTATCCGTAATTCTGTGCAGTGCACAGAGGAAGAAAAAGAAAACCTGGTAAGATGGCCAGGTTCATGTCTTGCCTGATAATAGAGGTGAATTTTGTGGCTGTTTTGATTATAATTTTTGAGCTAGAATCCAATGTTCTTCCCTTTAGAACTTACCAGAAAGAACTTGGCTGACAGCATGTATAGTGATGAAAGTTTTTTGTAGGCATACTTTTTAGGCAAAAAGAAAGTAGCACTTTCACTGGTAAAGCATTGCCTTTGTGACAGTTAATGAAGTCTTTCTCTCCAAGGCAGAAGTGGGATAAACAGGCCATGGTGGATTGGGCTCTACCCCTCAAATATAAAGGGGTGGCTGATGAGTTGCTTACACAGGTGAGCAGGAGTAGTGAGAATTCCTACTGTGAGCTGGTCCACCTGCTTCCAGTGAGGACTCTGTCCTCAGAGGGGATTGCCCTTAGGCAGAGTGTCATGTGGAGTCAGTGACTTCTTAGTGCAGACCTCAGTTTCCTCATTCTTGAAGATTTCTACAAAAGAAAGCTATTTCCACACCCTTGGGAGTGCTCCAGGAGATGCAAAGGGAGTGAGCCAGGGACCCTTTGTTTTGATACCTCCTACCAACTGAAGTCACTCAGTCGTGTCCGACTCTTTGTGACCCATGGACTGTAGCCTATCAGGCTCCTCCGTCCATGGGATTTTCCAGGCAAGAGTGCTGGAGTGGATTGCCATTTCCTTCTCCAGGGCATCTTCCCGACCCAGGAATCGAACCCAGGTCTCCTGCATTGCAGGCAGATGTTTTACAGTCTTAGCCACCAGGGAAGCCCCCCTACCAACCATACCTTCATACAACTCTCATTAGTTACCCTGCCTTTGAACTCCTGTCTGGAGGCAAGCACACTGAACCCGTTCCATATACCTGACCCAGTTGAACATTTTCTCTTGTTATTATTAAATCACCAGGTTGGCATTTGTGATAAAAAGCAGGAAGGTGGGGGAAGAACTAGAGATAGCAGAAACTTACTCTTTGATTGCCTGGAATGACTACTTTCTTTAAATATGCATAGTTTATTTGAAAATATTTAATGAAATCTCCTAGGTAATATTTGATTACAGGTAGTACCCTTGCAATTTTTTTTATTGATAGATAGTGTACATACAGAGAAGTGCATGTAACCTAAATGTAAAGCTCACTGAACCTTCAGAACTTTAAACATGCTGTGGCCAATAAATTGAAGTCGCTCAGTTGTATCCGACTCTTTGCGACCCCATGGACTGTAGCCTACCAGGCTTCTCTGTCCATGGGATTTTCCAGGCACCAGTACTGGAGTGGGTTGCCATCCAGATCAATGAAGAGGACTTGGGATTTCCCTAGCAGTCCAGTGGTTAGGACTCCGTGTTTCTACTGCAGGGGGCATGGTTTCAATCCCTGGTCTGGGAACTAGATCCCACAAGCCACATAGCACAAATAAGTAAATAAATCTTTACCCACAACCCCAGAAGCCCCCTCCCCCAAATACTCATTCCAGACACAGCTTCTCCCCCTTGGAGTAACCAATAGCTTGACCCCCTAATAGCAGAGATTCCTTTTGCCTGCCTCTGTACTCTATATAAATTGAAACTTATAGCCTGTGCTCATATTTCCTGACTTTTCTCAGTCCGCATTCTGTTTGTGAGAGCCTTCCTTATTACTCTGTGTAGTGATACATTGTTTCTTCTCATTGCTGCACAGCCCTATAAATACACTAGAATGTGTTTATCTGCTTTCCTGTTGATGGACCTTTGGGTAGTTTCCAGTTCAGTGCTGTTGCAAACACCCAAATTCATGTCCTTTCATCAACACACGTATGCACTGCTTTGGGATATGTACCCAGGAATTATTGGGTCATAGGGTAAGCAGGTGTTCAGCTTTAGTAGGTATCAACTGTTAGCAAACAGTTTCTTTGTGGTTGTACCAGTTTGCACTTCCACTAGCATTGAGGAGACTACTGGTTGCTCTACAGCCTCCCCTAAAATGTACTCAGATCAGTCCCCTACCTACTAAAGTTGAAAGAAAGTTACCTACTGTCTACTAAGGGATGTGGTATTTCTAGTGGCTCAAAATCCAGATTCTGGAACTAGACTTTCTGGCTTCATATTCCAGATTTATCCTTTAATAGGTGTGTGACCTTAGACACCTTACTTAATTTTTCTGTGCCTCAGTTTTTTTCTTCTGTAGAATGAGGACAATAACTAGATCATCTACCTCATAGAGTTAAGGATTAAATGAGTTAATGCATGTAGAACACTGAGGATAGTGCCTGGCACATAGACAATACTCCATAAGTCTTAGATATTATTTTCATTCAAATGTGTCGGGAAAAAAAAATCAGTTGCCACCAGTGCAGTAAGATAGTTGTGTATCTTATTGCAAAAGAAAGAGAAAGTTTCCCACATACCCAGGGAGGCAGTCAGATAAATGCCACAAGGGGTCTCTGTATGCAGGAGCAAGATAGCATGCATGTCTCAATCTCGGGCTATGCCAGTCACAGCTAATCCTTGGGAACTTGTATGTGCAAATTAAACTAGAATGTCAGTGCTCCAAAATATTCATAGGAGAGTATGAACAATGTACGGAGAAGGCAATGGCACCCCACTCCAGTACTCTTGCCTGGAGAATCCCATGGATGGAGGAGCCAGGAAGGCTGGAGTCCATGGGGTCGCTGAGGGTCAGACACGACTTAGTGACTTCCCTTTCACTTTTCACTTTCTTGCATTGGAGAAGGAAATGGCAACCCACTCCAGTGTTCTTGCCTGGAGAATCCCGGGGACGGGGGAGCCTGGTGGGCTGCCGTCTATGGGGTCGCACAGAGTCGGACACAACTGAAGTAACTTAGCAGCAGCAGCAGCATGAACCATGTATACAATCACTATAAATGACAGTCTGGGCTTTATTTATTTGGCCAATGAAGCCACCGACATCTCTCCTCTTTAAGTTAGCAGATAACAGTTTTAGTGAATTGTTTACAAACTCTATAAACTTTTACAGTCTAGCCCTTGGCAAACTCCACTTTAGGAATTAACATAAATGTGGATTTCAGTAAATAACTATAGATTCAGTAAATATTCCACGGAGGAAAGAGAAATAGTACAGAATGATGATAGGAGAGTAGGTAGGAAGTTTAAAGACACGCAAAGCTGACACTCGTCTCCATGAGTGAGTCATTGGCTGGAATTGGCTTTTAATGTTAAATATCAGCAAATCAGCAAATACATTTTTTGTGTCCATCTTCTAGCTTTTGTTGTTGTTGACATCAGTCGCTCCATCATGTCTCTTTGTAACCCCATGGACTGTAGCCCACCAGGCTCCTCTGTCCATGGGATTCTCCAGCCAAGAATACTGGAGTGGGTTGCCATGCCCTCCTCCAGGGGATCTTCCCCACCCAGGGATGGAACCCACATATCCTGCTTTAGCAGGTGGAATCTTTACCACTGAGCCACCAGGGAAGCCCATCTTCTATTACAGCTTGCACTGTGTTTAGCCGCTCAGTTGTGTCTAGCTCTTTGCGACCCCATGGACTGTAGCCCACCAGGCTCCTCTGTCCATGGAATTCTCCAGGCAAGAATACTGGAGTGGGTTACCACACTCTCCTCCAGGGGTCTTCTTAGCCCAGGGATTGAACCCAGGTCTCTAGCATCACATGCAGATTCTTTACCATCTGAGCCACCAGTGTAGCTTGCTCTTGCTGCTGCTAAGTCACATCAGTTGTGTCCAACTCTGTGAGACCCCATAGATAGCAGCCCACCAGGCTCAGCCATCCGTGGGATTCCCCAGGCAGGAACACTGGAGTGGGTTGTCATTTCCTTCTCCAATGCATGAAAGTGAAATGTGAAAGTGAAGTCGCTCAGTCATGTGCGACTCTTTGCAACCCCATGGACTGCAGCCTACTAGGCTCCTCTGTCCATGGGATTTTACAGGCAAGAGTACTGGAGTGGGTTGCCAATGCCTTCTCCACCAGTGTAGCTTAGTGGGTCACAACTCTGGCTGCCTATTAGACTCACCTGGGGGACTTCCCTGGTGGTCCAATGGTTGGGACTCTAAGCTTCCACTGTAGATGGGGGTGGGGGAGTGACTAGGGTCTGTTCCCTGATCTGGGAACTAGTATCCCACACACTACTCAGTGTGGTCAAAGAAAATAGAATTACCTGGGCAACTTAAAAAAATTCACATTCCCCCCAACAACAACAACAAAAAATGCTCAGCTTCTCACCCAGAAATGTCAATTAAGTTTGTCAGCAGGGCCCAGAATTTTTTTTTCTTCTCAAGATCTCCAAGTGATTCTAATGGGCAGCCAGAGATGGGAAATACTTCCTTCTCAGTGTCACTGCAACAATCCTGGTGGTGCTTTCCGAATGGCTGTCTCTTGCAGTGGGGTCACAAGGGAGGATCTTGAGTAGTTTCTGTGGAATCTGTCTGGTTTAGTCAAGAAAAGCTCAAAACACTGGCTCAACGGGTTTTTATCTGGTACATTTTCTCTCCTACCTATCACCTCAGAATATTCCAATCTATGTTAAGCCTTCCTGTGGTTTCTAAAGCACAATTCTTTCTGAACTAAAGACTTACCATTTCAAATCTCATGGGCTACGATTCAATCTAGAGCAGAACTAAACAGAACTTAAGTACCCCAATTAGTAATTGGATTGAAAAGACTCGGGAAAGTGCCCTTCATAAAAGAGTGAACTTGTGCTTTATGTGGTGGTTGTTGCTATCACCTGTGGTTTCAACTGCAGAAAAAATAGGAAAAAGTCATGGAATAATCATTGTATTGGGTTGGCAAAAATGTTCATTCTGGTTTTTCCATGAAATGTCACAGGAACCCAAATGAACTTTTTGGCCAATGCAATATTTGAACGTGAATTTGAGTTTCTGGGTCAGCCACTTGTTAGCTATGAGTCCTTGCCTTCTCTGAGCAGATGTTTCATGAAAGATGGAAGTATTAGCAGATCTCAGAAGGAAATTTTATAGATTAAGGGAGCTAATGTTAGTGGTGCTTGGCAAGGATTGAGTCTCAAGTAAATGGCAGTTACCCTAGTGTGTTATTTGGCTAATGCTATAATGCTGCTCCATAGCAAACACCCCACCCCTAAATCTTAGTGGTTGACTAAGATACCATTGATGTTCTTACTCATGTGTCTGTGGGTCACTTATGGCAGCTCTGCTTAAGGCTGTGAATCAGACTGAGGTCTGTTCATATGTGTCTCATTTTGCAGTCAGCAGCTTCCTGGGGTATGCACTTCTCATGGCAGATGACAGAAATACAAGAAGAACTTGGCAGAAAATGCAATGCCCTTTAATATCTCAGTGCAGAACTCATTAATGATCACTTGTGCCCATTTTCCCTTAGCCCGAGCAAGTCATATGGCTAATTTCAAGGTCAATGGGATGGAGAAGTATAATCTACCTCGTGAAACTATGGCACAATACAGAGAATAGAAGGAGAAATTTCAAACAAATAATACATTCTTCCACACTTTCCTTCTGCATGGTGTCAACAGAGGAGAAACGAAGGGTAGGTAAGGAGGGAAGAAATAAGTAGTTGGATCCCATAGGAACTCTACCTGTGCCTCATTTGTAAGTGCTTGTCTGGCCTCCTTTGTAGAACTGCTCCAGCACTCGTTGCAGGCACAGAAACGCAGTTCTGTGGGCGTGGCAGCTTTCTGGATCCTCCCCCACTCCAGGTATTTGTGATGAGGGACACACTACTCAGAGACAGTCTAGAATTCACCAGAAGCCTTCTTACATTCTGCTTGCAGGAACACATCTAATTTTATTTAGGAAGATACACAGAAGCAAGAGCTGGTGAAATTCAGCAAAACAGACTATACTATATACCAGGTGTCAAAATAACCAGATCTTTGTCTAAATTCAACCCCTTCTCTTTACCCTTTCAACAACTTTTTAATGTATGGGCGCTGTCTCTTATGATTTGCTCCAAATGACATCATCTCTTCTCCAGTATATAATAAAGTGAATTGGTCAGTTGCATCCGACTCTTTGCGACTCCAGGGAGCCTACCAGGCTCCTCCGTCCATGGGATTCTCCAGGCAAGAGTACTGGAGTGGGTTTCAATTTCCTTCTCCAGGGGATCTTCCCAGACCAGGGACTGAACCCAGGTCTCCCACATTGCAGGCAGACGCTTTAACCTCCAGGGAAGACCCCAGTATATAATCGTGGTAGGCTAAGAGTCCTTCATTTGAATTCTAATATTTCATTTGTATTTCAAATCTGGGTGAATAGGCAGCCCCACCTCTATTTAACCAGAGGGTTCTGGCCAAATATGTAGTGTGGTTGTAGACAGTTACCAGATACACCCTCATAATTCACTAATTTCAGGAGGAGTATAGTGAATTAATCAAAGGTGCTTAACTGTCATAACTGTGGCTCACTCAGGAAGTATCTCAAGATATCAAACTGTATGAAAGTCATCTCCCTAAAGATCTTTGTTGAAGGATATTTAGCAACAGCCAGCGATGGCAGGCAGAGCTGGGCTCTGTTACAATCTCAGAAGGGTTACACAACCACCCTTCTCCGGGTGTGGTCCCTGGACCTCCAACATCAGAATCACCAGGACTGTTTGTTAAAAATGCAGAGTCACAGGCAACCCCCAGACTTAATGAATTGGAATTTCTGGGTGCAGGACCTAAGAATTTCCACTTCTGTATACATCAAGGCTTTTGTATAACCTCAAATATAGACAAAGTTCTCATACATCTTTGATTCCCAGTATCAGTTATGGAAAATGTGAAGTTTTTCTAATGCCAAATTAATCATTCTTGCTGTTAAATGAAAAGGATCTCTTTCATTATTACTATTATTGAAGGTTTTTTTAAAAGACTAAATTTGTTGAAACTTTCAGCCAGGGTACTACTGTAATAAGATTTCTTTTGCCCTCTTCGCTTTTTTTTTTTTTTAACATAATTTGAACATTTGAAACTATTTTTCATTAAAACTATTTCAGTAATAACCATTTTCCTCCCATTTTCTCAAATACCAATGGCCTACAAAACTTGTATAAACATTTTTAGATGAAAGATGCAAGTTAAGAGACACAATTATTGGGAAGGACAGGAGATTTTATTCGTGTGTTACATTTAACACATTTTCCCCCTAATGAATAGATGATAAACTGCCTTTTTATGGTGTTTTAGGTAAAAGGACTGTCTTCGGTGAAAGTGGTGTAACCACCTAAATAAGGATTATCTTTCATCTTCCACTTAGTAAGTATATTTTAATATTTTTAATCTCTGTGCATGGGATAATAAAAAGCATCAACTGCTTCAATAAGTGAATTAAACAAAATGACAGTTTTGAGAGCTGAGAGAAGTATAAAAAACATCAACCAAGAACAAGTCTAATGGACTCCTCCCTCCTTTTTCTACCTTCTTTCACCTCCTATTATTACATGTAAGTTTAAAGGGGTTCATCTTAACGGATTCCTGCTTCCAACTATGTGGAAAGTGAATTGGAATCATTTGGAATATTCTGAAACCTTACTGTAATCATGAACACAAAGATGCAAAAAGATGTTGAAACATCTGTTTTCCAGATCAAGAGTATCACCCAGATAGTTGGGGGAAAAAAGTCTTCCATTATCTCACCTTTAATCCAATTAGCAAATACATGTCATTCTAAAAGATTCTGGTAACCATTGCTCAGAGGGAGAACAATCCAGAAAAGAAACACAAAAAGGATATTTTCAGCACCATGAAATTTAAGGACTAACAGAACTATGGTAAGAAAGATAATGATAAAGCTCATGCATTTAAGACTTTTATGTGGTTGGGCTCAGAGTTTTTTTACTTTATTTTATGACAAGTAAATAGTTGAGTAACAAGAAGAAAATAATATTACCTTCAAAGATTTTCAACAGAAAAAATATTTCCCTGTGAAAATACCAAGATCTTTCCTGACCAAGAGGATTGGAATGTCAAGGGTTCAAATGCATTCACTGAGCATTTATTTCTATTTTGAATTTCCCTAAACTGTTTGCCTCAACATATCCTCCCAACATTTTGAGAGAGGTCAAGGGTTTAAGAGGCCCTGGGGTTTAAGCTAACAATTCTGGTTCACAAACTGTCTCATGTCAAAGGTTGAGTGTGCTATAGAATGTGAAGTTGCTCAGTCATATCCGACTCTTTCCGACCCTGTGGACTGAAGCCCACCAGGCTCCTCTGTCCATGGGATTCTCGAGGCAAGAATACTGGAGTGGGTTGCCATTCCCTTCTCCAGGAGCTCTTCCCGACCCAGGGATTGAACCCGGGTCTCTTGCATTGGAGGCAGACGCTTTACTGTCTGAGCCACCAGGGAAGTCTTGAGTGTGCCATAGCTGAACATAAAATAGCCACATCTGTTCAGCTGCCTGGTGATTTTACTTGCAGTATCCAGCACATTGGGCTATTACAGTGCTCCTGCAGTAAAAGGTCTCATTGTAACCTGATTCTATTTTCTTTTATTGAGAATCAGTTTTGTGTTTGGTTCACAGCTATTCATAACTAAACTCTGAGTTTCTCCACCAGAATCTTGATGCCTGTTTCTAAAACAAATACTGTGCCTTAAAATTGGCCTACACAGATATTTTCCTTAATTGAAGAGTGGAAGATTTTTACCCCAATTTATTCATTTTTGTTTCTGTATTGTTTTAATGTACCTGACATGTGTGATCTTATGCATATATACACCATATCTCTCCCCACAATCCTCAGGCATGTCACATCTTCAGACTTCTACTAATGTGCTTGGCATATTTTCAGGCCAAGGTGAAATCTGAATTTGCATACTCAAGACTTCCCAGAAACTCTCAGCTGCTCTGATGTCCTCACTTCTTTACCCCCACCTCTGTATTGCTTGGGTATCATTGGGTCCATGAAGTTATCTGCATTTGATTAACTGAGTGGAAGAGGAGATAGGCCTCTGAAGGAGGATCTCAAATACATGAAGTTCATCTCTATTCTTTGTATTTCAGATGCATGATATTTGTAAGTCACTTATTTCTAGTTGCACATCTGATAGAAGCTTTGCTTCCTCTGTATACACAAACCCGTTGTCACATATTATATCATGATGATAGAAATAATTGCAAAGGTAAAGTAAATGATGGCCGTGGTTACATTGTAAACAACTTAGTTAGAACAGGTCTTGGTTATGAGAGAATATGTAAGGAAAGGGTTTATTGACGTATGAGAGAGAGTCGTATCGAAATCAGGGCTATCATTCCATGTAAGAAGACCAGGTATGTATGCCCAAAGGCATAAGTGGTTTCAATCTATTTATACTGAGGATAATTTTGGGGCATAGGAGTGAAAAAGCAGGATAGACAGTGAATCATACAAGTATCTTGATAGAAAATGTCTCAGATCATCCTTTCATTTGGTAAAATTAATAAAAAATCATTACACACATAAAGATGGAATTTGTCATGTGATATGAATGAGTAAAGTGCTTAAAATAATCACAAAATGTTCTTTTCACCAGGCCATCAAGCTCTTTCCCTTGTTTTTTCACATTTTCTTTTGTGTCCTTTAGTAACTTGGTTTTGGACTGTACTTGATTTATATCCTGTTAGTATCATGTACGGAGAAGGCAATGGCACCCCAGTCTAGTACTATTGCCTGGAGAATCCCATGGACAGAGGAGCCTGGTAGGCTTCAGTCCATGGGGTCGAGAAGGGTCGGATACGACAGAGCGACTTCACTTTCACTTTTCACTTTCATGCATTAGAGAAGGAAATGGCAACCCACTCCAGTGTTTTATCCTGGAGAATCCCAGGGATGGCGAGGCCTGGCGGGCTGCCTCTATGGGGTCGCACAGAGTTAGACACAACTGAAGCGACTTAGCAGCAGTAGCATTCATTTTTGTAAAGGCCACTGCTTGAAGGACTCTGGACTTGTGTGTGCAATTGTGACTGCAATAAATAGGGCACAATTTCTAGCATATATGATAAGACTCCAGATCAATATTTGTTGAATGAATGAAAAAAAATAGTGGCTTTAGACAGAATTATGGTGGCAAATTTGCACATGCACACACACACACACTCTTTTTTTTTTTTTTTTTACCATTATGGGCATGAACCAGAATTCTTTAAGATGTAAAGCTTAGTTCTGGAAAAGGGGATGGCAACCCACTCCAATATTCTTGCCTGGAAAATGGACAATATTCTTGCCTGGAGGGTATAGTCCATGGGGTTGCAAAGAGTTGGACACAACTGAGTGACTGAGCACCTCACTAAGCTGGGGGGGTGCAGAAAAAAGATTTAAAATTTAGTTCTAAATAGGCATGCCTCTATTGATATTTGACTATTATGATCCCCACCCCCCATAGGGTTCTCTGAATCTGAACTGGAGTACCTTTGCCTGTCCTTGCAGTGAGCTGCAGATACTTGATCTCTCAAGTAGAGATTGCCAAACTTTTCGGGCAGAAACCTGGTCTTATATCATCTTTGAAGTTCTCACTGCACCTAATTGAGGGCATACCCATAGAGAAGGTACTATTAGTATCCCCATTTTCAGATGAGGAAACTGAGGTTAAGCAACTGAAGTCATCTTAAGTTAAAGTCAGATAGTTAGTGGTGAAGACAATGCTAGTGTCTGATCCCTGGCAGTGTGATGCCTGAGGCTCCTCTGCCTAGGGTAATGTATCAGAAAGGTAGCTGCTACCCTTTTTTTCCCCCAAAAAAGTAAGGTAAATAGTCAACTATGAAATTACAACTCAAAGAATAAGAGTAACGAAAAAACTAAATGTTCTAGACCTGCCAAGACATTGGAGTAACTTAGACAGAAATTATGAAACCATATTATTTCTGTCCTGGGTATTTACTCAACAAGATCCTGGCAAATGAATCCAATTCAGGAGAGAGATTCAGGTGAATCAGTTACTTTTCCCTCTCTGTAGACACTACATCATTCAAGTGACAAGGAAGACCTAAAAGGGAACCTGTTGTGTGAAATTAGTAGTATGGATCAAACAGAGTGTGGCCAGTCCTCTGGAACTGCCTGAAACTCTCCAGTGAGAAGCAAAGGGAATTTTTCTCTAGTATGGTGATCCTCTCACAGCTGATGCCCCATCCTCTGTCTCTCTTCCTTCTGGCCAGTTTGCTTCTTGAAGCTAGGCAGAACGTCCTTAAAGAAATGGGCATCCTCTGCCTCTCTACTTTCAATTATCAGTAGTTTGGGAAGCTTTGTGGAGTCTGTAGGACATAGGCCAGTTAGGAGAGAATCAGAGGGATGGGGGCAGTGGTGAGGGAAGAGACATACACATGGAGACAGTGAGACATGGAGAGACTTGAAATGACACTGAAAGTCCTTGAGAATGTACTGATTTTAGAAAGCCTTTTAAAAACCAATCACTAATTCAATATGATGAATTACCTTAAAGTAGTTTGTAGAGTGTTTCCTGAGAAGAACTGGAGGTCACTTCAAAAGAAATAAATAAACCACAGCTAATGTGCTGATGTTTTAAAGAGAAAAGGCAATTGCTAAAAATGACCGTCCAATTTCCATTACTTACAACAGTCATTAGAAACAAGGAATATGTATATTGATCTGAAGTGGTTCAAACAGTATTTTCTTTGTTCAAACCTATTTAGCTGGAGGAAAAGTCAAGAGTTTGCCTTGTGTGGGGGCGGTGGGGGGGGCATTGTGGAGAGAAAGAGATTCTTTACATAAAGAACTGTTGTTTTTCTATCCTAGGGCCACTGACCTAAGAAAAATAACTGGGTTTCTATTAAAGCAAAGCAATTTTTGCCCCTGACCAATCAATTTTTGCCCCTGATCACTATTGGTTTAACTCTAGGCCCTTGAGACTCAAAGTAGGTTTGGAATTAGCAATATCAGTACAATCTGTGCATACATTAGAAAGGTAGATTCCCTGGCCCTACCCTAGTCCTAAATGAATCATAATCTAGTTAATCATAATCATAATCATGAAACGATTCATATGCACATTGTTTGAGAAGTACTAGTCTAGACAAACATGAATGGTTATTTAAACATTTGATAGACAAAAGAGATGGTTAAATAAAGGAGGAAATACTATCTGATAAAAGCACTTTTGTCCAAAGATTTGTTGGTGTTGATAAACTTGCTCCTATCCACTTAAGCCAGGTTTGAAGTAAAAACTTAATAGGCCTATTCTGAAATGACTTTTACCAGCTTCAGTGTCCTCATGGTTGACTGAGGTCCCACAAATGGTTGCTGACTTTGTTTGTGTCCCCAGGTGAGCAGAAATGTGTGAACAAGCAGAAAAGAGCAGTTCCGTGCGAGAGAGACCTGCAGGTCAAAGTTCTCCTGAGAAACCAAGTGAGAAGGAACTGAAGAAAATGCAATGGTTGGATCGGCAGTTAAAACGGTTGTCATTTCAAAATCCCGGGCCTCAGGTAGCCAACTTTAATCCTGAAGTAAGGCAGCAGATAAAGAAAGGGCAAATGGCAAAGAAGAATGAGCTTGTTCCTGAAAAACGTGAAGTCAACAAGTATGACGAAAAGGGCAGGCTCACCTTCAATGAGGCTGACCTGTGTGACTGCCTTGATGAAGGCTGCCTGGGTTGCTTCTACCCGTGCCCCAAGTGTAAGTCCACCAAGTGCGGGCCCACTTGCCGCTGCAACCGCCGCTGGGCCTACGACACCATAGTCGATGAGAATGGGGAGGTCATCAGCAAGATGCCATTCGACCTCTCAGACTAGGTGCAGCCCTCCAGGCTGATCAATTTTCTCTGCTTTGCACTTAAACCAGCCTCTTTTTCCTGGGTGAATTTTAGGACTGGGGGAAAAAAGTTTTAAAAATATAATTTAGTTAGTGTTCTCTGAAGCCGGTAAAGTGTCTGCCTGTAATGCAGGAGACCTGGATTCGATTCCTGGGTTGGGAAGATCCCCTGGAGAAGGAAATGGCAATCCACTCCAGCACTCTTGCCTGGAAAGTCCCATGGACGGAGGAGCCTGATAGCCTACAGTCCATGGGGTCGCAAAGAGTCGGACACAACCGAGCCACTTCACTTTCACTTTCTCTACCCTTCCTGCTGTGATGACTCGAATTCCTCCTCTGGTAACCAGCAACTCCATTGCTACTCTCCTCTCAGATTAAAAATCCCTTTCCTCTTTGCTGGTACCTTAGGAGATGGAGTTTTAGGATTTTTAGAATTCTGTAGCTGAGAGCTTGTCTTGACATAGAACATATGTTTATAATAGCTAGTTACCGTTAGGATCTTACACTTCATCAATTCTAAATCAGAATTGCTATTTGGATTGACTTGGCACTACATACTCATAGTCTCATTTTTTAGTGTTACTGTTTTAACAATATAAAAATGAAATTAAAAAAAAAAAAAAAAAAAAACCTTTAATAGGCCCTATGGCCATGTGGCCCAACATATGAGCACAAAAGCAGAGATTCAATTTAATTGATATCCAAAATGGCAAGTGGAAGCAGACTTTAAAGGACAAATTTTAATCTAAATTTTACATAGAAATCATTTTAAAGCATTTTTTTGGTGGCTAAGGTTACCAGCCACACAGAACTGACCAAGGTGGTACAAAATTCCTAAGGCCTAAGTTGCATTTGGTCTTGGAGGTACAGGATTTAAGGCAATTCAGCTAGAGTTTCTGCTGACCTCAGTGAAGATACCATCTCAGAAGACTGTTGTGAAACATCTGGGCTGGGTTTGGCAGCTATTGTGCAAAACTGTTTTTAGGGAAAAATCTCTATGAAAATGTTCACACCCACAGCGTCATCGGGAAAGTTTCTCTTCAGTCATCTTTGATATCAAGTTTTATTCAAATGATCTGTAAGGAGAAAATTGCTTTTTCCACTTTTCCATGTTTACTTCTCATGAACATTTAATTGCTTCTTCTGAAGCTTTGGATTCGGCACAAAGAGACTTTCCACTGAACACAGTTGTGCAGGCTTGGCTGAGGCTGCAGATGTAATGGGCTAAAAATAGACCAAAGGCCCCTATCTCCATCCCACCAAATGGCTATGTATGTCTACCCACTAGAAAATATTCACCTGAGACCACTTTTGCCTCTGACTAACTCACCGGAAATCTCTGTGTGGCAAATTCCTTAATAAAAATTATTAATTATTCCTTAATAATTAATATTAATTAATAAAAATTAATTTCCTTACTTTGATTTTTTTGTGTGTGTGATAAAGTTTGTGTGTTTTAGACCCAAGAGAAAAAAATAAAACTTTTTTCCCCCTTCCCTAAAGCAAATCCATATTTTGTTCTTTGGCAAATACCAATCACTTTCCATCAGAAATTCCTGATAGTGATATTAGGTTGGTGCAAAAGTTTTGCCTCATCTGCCATATTCCTGACCTTTTGCCTACCACCCACCACTTCTTCAAGCATCCTGACAACTTTTTGTGGGGGGAAGGCTTCCACAACCAGCAGGAGGCAGAAAATGCTTTCCAAGAATTTAATCAAATCCTGAAGCACAGATTTTTTTTTAATTATTCATTAATTTTTAAAATTTATTTTTTAATTGAAGGATAATTGTTTTACATAATTTGTTGTTTTCTGTCAAACCTCAACATGAATCAGCCATAAGTATACGTATGTCCCCTCCCTCTTGAATCTCCCTCTCATCTCCCTCCCCATCCCACCACTCTAGGTTGGTACAGAGACCCTGTTTGAGATCCTGGAGATATACAGCAAATTCCCTTTGGCTATCTATTTCACATATGATAAAGTAAGTTTCCATGTTACTCTCGCCATACATCTCACCCTCTCCTGCCTTCTCCCCGTGTCCACGAGTCTGTTCTCTCTCTCTGTTTCTCCATTGCTGCCCTGCAAATAAATTCTTTGGTACCATCTTTCTAGATTCCATATATATGCGTTACTATATGGTATTTATGTTTCTCTTTCTGACTGACTTCACTCTGTATAATAGGCTCTAGGTTCATCCACCTCATTGAAACTGACTCACATGTGTTCCTTTTTATGGCTGAGTAATATTTCATTGTGTATATGTACCATGACTTCTTTCTCCATTCATCTGTTGATGGACATCTAGGTTGCTTCCATGTCCTAGCTGTTTTAAATAGTGCTGCAGTGAACATTGGGGTACATGTGTCTTTTTCAATTTTGGTTTCCTCAGGGTATATGCCTAGCAGTGGGATTACAGGGTTATATGGTGGTTTTATTCCTAGTTTTTTAAGGAATCTCCATACCATCTTCCATAGTGACTGTATCAATTTACATTCCCACAAACAGTGCAAGTGTTTATCCACACCCTCTCCTGTGTGTAGACTTTTTGATGATGGCCATTCTGACCGGTGTGAGGTGATACTTCATTGTAGTTTGGATTTGCATTTCTCTCATAATGAGCAATACTGAGCATCTATTCATGTCTTTCTTAGCCATCTGTGTGTCTCCTTTGGAGAAATGTCTGTTTCGATCTTTTCCCACTTTTTAATTGGGTTGTTTTTCTGCTATTGAGTTGTATGAATGAGCTGCTTGTATATTTTGGAAATTAATCCTTTGTCAGTTGTTTGATTTGCTATTATTTTCTCCTGTTCTGAGGGTTGTCTTTTCACCCTTATAGTTTTGTTTGCTGTGCAAAAGCTTTTAATCAGGTCCCACTTGTTTACATTCATTTTTATTTCCATTCCTCTAGGAGGTGGGTCATAGAGGATCTTGCTTTATGATATTGAGTGTTCTGCCTGTGTTTTCCTCTAAGAGTTTTATATTTCCTGGTCTTACATTTAGATAGTTAATCCATTTTGAGTTTCTCTTTGTATATGGTGTTAAGAAGTGTTCTAATTTCATTCTTTTACATGTAGCTGTCCAGTTTTCCCATCACTGCTTATTGAAGAGGTTGGCTTTGCCCCATTGTATATTCTTGCCTCCTGTCTTGTTCCATTGGTCTATATTTCTGTTTGTGAAGCACAGATTTTTATGCTACAGGAATAAACAAGCTTACATCTTGTTGGAAAAAATCTGTTGATTATAATGGTTCCTATTTTGATTCATACAGATGTGTTTGAGGTTAGTTATAACGATTTTAAATTCGTGGTCTGAAACAGCAATTACATTTGCAGCAACCTCATACTTTGCTTGTTTTTACAGGTCATCTTAGACCAAGAGTTTAAATAAAATGGGCTATCAGAATTAGTAGTTTTTCTTTTTAATGCTCAAACTGGTATCTAGCTTTGCTGAATTGGTGAAGATGGGCTTCAGAAGTACAAACTGAACTTTTCATTCTAGTCAAAGAACAATCTTGTGCTTCAAAGATAGGAACCCAGGGACTTCCCTGGCAGTCCAGTGGTTAAGACTCTGCTTCCAGCACAGGGGATGTGGGTTCAATCCCTGGTTGCAGAACTAAGGTTCTACATGCAGTGCAGACAAAAAAAAAATTTTTTTAGTTTAAAAAAAGATGGGAACCAAAACTTTCTCAAAGCAATTCGTCTGAACCTACCTGGAATCTTTGCAGTGCAATAGTTTTTATCACTGTCCATTTACCTGCTGAAGTGCCCTTTGCATTTCAAAAGCAAAGAGGTAACCGTGTTACCATGTTCACAAGAAAGGTTGATAAACAATTTATAACCACTTTCACAGCAAAGAACACATTTGTCTGAGCATTTGGAGGCTGCTATTTGCAGCCAGTTAACAATTCTCAAGGTGTGGTACGTAGCCCTCCAGGATGGTCCCTAGTGATCCTCTGATATTTTGTAATCCTTTTCCCTGAAGTGGTGGCTGAACTTAGTGACTTGGTTCTAATGAACAGAATAAGGCCCAAGTGATGGTGACTGGAGACTTGGTCATAAAGGGCAATGTGGCCTTTCTTTTGCATCATCATGATCATCTTCTCTAGAGCAGGCCGGCTGCCCTGTGTGAGCAGCCCTATGAGGAAGCCAACATGAGAAAGAATTGGCAACTCTGGCCAACAACCTCGTGAGTATTTTTGGAAGGGGGTCTCCTTGCCTCATCAAGCTTTGAATGACTGTAGTCCTAGCTGACACCTCGATTGCAACCTTGTGAGAGACCTTGAGCCAGAAACACCCAGCCATGCTGCTTCCTGACTTTTTCACTCGCAGAAACTGTGAGATAAATGATCATTGTTTTAAGATGCTGATGTCTGGAGTGATTTGCTATGCAGCAATGGATAGCTAACACAGAGGGGTATTGTGCTTCTTCGAGATTTATGCCTTTATTTATTCAGTAGGTATTTATTGAGAAACTACCACATGCCAGGCATTGGGTTTATGGGATTCTCCAGACAAGAGTCTTGGAGTGGGTTGCCATTCCCTTCTCAAATGCAATGTGTATGTAGAGGTTAATCATCTACTGAACATAAGAAACATATTTAAGGGGCCCCTGGTTTCTGGGCACTATATACATAGCATACAGCAAAAAATTTTACCCTTGGAAAACTGGTGGTTATCTTTGGAAATACCATCTACCACCTAGGGTTACTACTGTATATTTGCTATTGATATATTAATGGCCCAACAAATATTTATAGACTGAATACTTCTCTGTGAATTGTGCTCACCTGTTGAAACTAGAGATGACACTACAAACCTCTGTCCCTACTGCTGCTAAGTCACTTCAGTCGTGTCTGACTCTGTGCGACCTCAAAGACAGCAGGCCACCAGGCTCCCCCATCCCGGGGATTCTCTAGGCAAGAACACTGGGGTGGGTTGCCATTTCCTTCTCCAATGCATGACAGTGAAAACCGAAAGTGAACTCGATGAGTTGGGTCTGACTCTTCGAGACCCCATGGACTGCAGCCTACCAGGCTCTTCCATCCATGGGATTTTCCAGGCAAGAGTACTGGAGTGGGGTGCCATTGTCCCTACTATGTCCCCTCAAAATTTGTATATTGAAATCTAACTCCCAAGGTGATGGTAGTAGAAGGTGGGACCTTTGGGAGGTGATTAGGTCATTAGGGTAAAGCCCTAAGGAATGAGTCTCTTATAGAAGAGACCCAAGAGAGCTGCCTTACTTCTCTGAGGACCATTAGGCCAGTATAATCTTTCTAGCATGCCATATATGTATATACATATCAAATACCAGTCTTTTCGGCAATGAAAAAGTATCTCTAACATATTTATTAACATCTTCTGGCGATAGATTTAGATAATGACATTTGTAGTGCTTAAACTTCTCTGGAATGTGAGTTCAAATGCTAACTAACCACCTCTAAGGATTAATCTAAGCATTAATTAAGGATTAGCTTTAAGGAGTAAAGTTCATTCATACATGTTTACACATTTCCACCACACTGTTTATACCATACAGACAATATGTGGACATGGATTGTCTAAACCCTAACGTTCCGAGTACAAGCTGCCCCAGTCCTTGTCTTCCAGTGCTCCAGGGGCAGGCTCTGTCCCTGGATGCTGGGTGGGTGGATCAGTCCAATTCTGATTGGGAAGCTCCGTTGTTGGCATATGAAACTGAAAAAAACTGCAAGTCACACAGTTGTGTCCCGACTCTTTGCAATTCCATGGACTGCAGCCTGTCCTTGTCTATCCATGAAATTCTCCAGGCAAGAGTATTGGAGTGGGTTGCCATTTCTTTCTCCCAGGGATCTTCCCAAGCCGGGGATCCAACCCAGGTCTCCTGCATTGCAGGCAGATTCTTTACCAACTCAGCCACTACGTTCTCCAGTATCAGCTCTATCAAGGGTGAAGTTAACATTTTTCTCTCTACCTGCCAACTTCCTTTGTTTTATCTTTGTAAGTTATTCACATTTCAGGTTGGCCAGAGTTATCTATTGGGTACTTGCAAACACCCCAGCTGCAAACTGGCATGCTCCTGGCCCTTCTGAGAGGTCTGCCAAGAATCCTCTTGACAGACCTTGGAACTCTTGCCTGTTGACCTTCTCCCACTTACACCATGCTTCAAAGCAGCCTTTGACTCCACATCTCTGTATCCCCAGCATCTAACACACAACCTGGTACATGGTAGGTGCTCAGTGAATGTTTGTTTAATGATGAGTCATTGATAGCACAACATGCTTTTTGAGGGGCTTTTTAGGAGTGTTGGTCAATAGCTCATTAAAAACCTGCTTGAAATGACTGAGATAAGCAACCTTAGATGACTCGCACAAACACAAAGAATTTCCTAGAAACAATGTCTCTTTTATCTTTTACCATATGTCCCTGTTTTTGTCTTTTCCATTACTCATTAAAAATAGCAACTACCCTTTGCTGTCCACCTGAAACTATCACAACATTGTTAACTGGCTATACTCCAATACAAAATAAAGTGTGATTTTTAAAAAAAAGTGGAAAAAATAGAACTAAAAAAAAGAAAGTAGCAACTATAGAATTCTCTGGTGGTACAGTGGTTAAGACTCAGGAACATGTGTTCATATATGTGTACGTGTAAACATATATATATATATATATATATATATATATATATGGGCTTCCCTGATGGCCCAGACAGTAGATTCTGCCTTGAAAACCTATTCATTTCATTTAATGCTAGTTTATCCAGAGGCTAATCTAACAAATTAATTGATTACCTATGTTTTGAGGTCATTTTATGGCCTACTGCGAGTTCTATTAAATAAAAAAGAAACAACAAAGTCCTACTGTATAGCACAGGGAACTGTATTCAATATTTACCCTGTGTTAAACCATATGGAAAAGAATATAGAAAAGAATGTCTATATGTATATAACTGAGTCACTTTATTGTAAAGCAGAGATTGGCACAACATTATAAATCAACTGCACTTCAACAAAAAAAATTAAATATAAAATTTAAGTAAATAACAGAGGAAAAGCTCCATGGTAGGTACTGAATAAATGTTTACTGAGTTAAGTAATTATTATAAAATCTTTTAAAATGATGGCAATAGAGGTATGTTTTTTCAGTATTATATGTAAGTAGCTGATCATGCATGGTTCAGTGCAACCTCTAAAATCATTGGCCCACATTTTTTTCCTACCTGTGAATTTAATTTATCTGTGTTATTCGTCATTCTTAGCTAAAGCATAAATTCCTTTTTTAAGATACTAAGTTTGAGATACCAGAAGTTCCAAAATCTGACACCACTTAGTTGTGTGGCCTTGAATAAAGTGTTCTACTTCTCTTCACCTTGATTTCAGTTTCCCCTACTGTCAAATGTAGATACTGGAGTGTGAAGTCAACCGTTTATTCAGTTATACCCAGGACCTAAACTAGGATGAGGCAAGTGAACTGCTCACCTTGGGAGAAAAATTTGAGGCAGGTTGGGTGGGGTTGCCAAAAAACCTCAATAATCAAGAAAAGTAATATTTCAATGCAGTATTTTAAAGAAATCAAAGTTAAGACAAAAGATGTATTATGACCAAAATATCAGCATTTTAAAGATGGGGTCACCATTGCTGATTTTTCCTTTGGCCTCTGACTCTAGTGTGGTTTAGCATGGCACTGTAACTGATCCGGATTTTTATTTTTCTTTCCTTCGTGTTTGTTTTTTTTTTTTTTTTTTTGCCGTGGTGCACAGCTCGGGGGATCTTAGTTCCCTGACCAGGGGCCAAACTTGTGCCCCCTGGAAGTGGAAGGGTAGAGTCCTAACCACTGGATCACCAGGGGAGTCCCTGAGTTTTCAATAAACATTTCATTAAACCATCATTCATCGTATTGGCCTCTTAAATTTTGCACTGGGATTGAGTCCCGGTTCCGTTACATACATTTAATGAGTGCCTGCCATTTACTGAGCACTGTTGGGACATAGCAGCCCTTGCTTTCAAGGAGCTCACAACTTTATTAGGAAAAACAGGAGAGTCAGCAGAGAGTAAGTAGGACAATGGGAGACGTTTTGGGACAGAGTTAAGCAATGGAAGGAATGATATCAGATGAGCCCATGTGGACCAGAAAACATAGCATTTCATCCCGAGGTGGTATGTATCACAGAGCGGTGATGAATGCAGGCTGAAGATGGAGGCCCTGGGGTCAAGCCCTACCTCTTCCAATTCCAACTGGCTGTGTAATCTTGTGCAGTGTATCCTTTTAACTTCCCTGCACTTCTGTTTCTTTCCTCATTAGTAAAAGTCAGAAGAATAATTACATCAACTTAAGAGGGTTGTGAGGGTGACTTGAGCTCAAATAGTGAGTCCTGAGAATAGAGCAGGAACTTAGGGAAAATTGTTAAATGTTACTTTTAATAAGAAAACACTCATTTTGAGCAAGGAGAAGCTCTATTAGATAAAGTTAAACCCAGCTCTTTTCTAGGCAAGCTGCTAAAAGTTGCAGTGATTTTTATCTTTCCCTGACTTGTCACCCTGTGTCCCAGACCACTTTCCCTTAGTTCCAGTTGAGCAGGAAAAGCTGTTTCATCTTTGGCAGGTCTTCCAAATTCAGTAGATTGTGACTGGTCATTTAGAAAGTTAATGAACAATTGATGGCTCATGTACAAATGTACAAAACCTCATCATTTTTTCTCGGAACCTTTGATATAAACAAGAGGACACCATAATGTTCCCCCTTAGAATGTACATGGAGTCTCTTATTCACCATGTTTTAGAGGGAGACTGATATGAGCCCTTGGAGTGGCTAGAAGCAACCTTCCAGTACTTTACAAAATCTTGTGAATAGAAGCACAGGGCTGAACTGGGAAGAGCACTTTTGCTTTTACTGGACTGAAGGAGTAGAAATTTTGCTTTTTCAGCTCAACAAGATTCCACCACCTTAGTTTGAATCAATTGGATATATGGCGAGGGTCTAAGAGGGTTATGGCAGAAAGGGAAGAGGAACTAAAAAGGCTCTTGATGAAAGTGAAAAAGGAGAGTGAAAAAGGTTGGCTTAAAGCTCAACATTCAGAAAACGAGGATCACGGCATCTGGTCCCATCACTTCATGGGAAATAGATGGAGAAACAGTGGAAACAGTGTCAGACTTTATTTATTTGGGCTCCAAAATCACTGCAGATGGTGACTGCAGCCATGAAATTATAAGATGCTTACTCCTTGGAAGGAAAGTTATGACCAACCTAGATAGCATATTCAAAAGCAGAGACATTACTTGGCCAACAAAGGTCCGTCTAATCAAGGCTATGGTTTTTCCAGTGGTCATGTATGGATGTGAGAGTTGGACTGTGAAGAAAGCTGAGCGCTGAAGAATTGATGCTTTTGAACTGTGGTGTTGGAGAAGACTCTTGAGAGTCCCTTGGACTGCAAGGAGATCCAACCAGTCCATTCTAAAGGAGATCAGCCCTGGGATTTCTTTGGAAGGAATGATGCTAAAGCTGAAACTCCAGTACTTTGGCCACCTCATGCGAAGAGTTGACTCATTAGAAAGACTCTGATGCTGGGAGGGATTGGATGCAGGAGGAAAATGGGAAGACAGGATGAAATGGCTGGATGGCATCACTGACTTGATGGACGTGAGCTTGAGTGAACTCCGGGAGTTGGTGATGGACAGGGAGGCCTGGCGTGCTTCAGTTCATGGGGTCTCAAAGAGCTGGACACAACTGAGCGACTGAACTGAACGGAACTGAACTAAGAGGGTACCATATCTGCTCCCCTAATTTATTCCTGTAACTCTGTCAGCTCTGATGTTGTAAAAAAAGAAAGAAAGAAAGAAAGAAAGAAAAGGCCCACTATTTATAAAGTACTCCTCAGTTTTGCAAATTGTCTCAAAATTTAAACATGGACTAAGTGATAGATGATATTTATGAATTGTTCATTATTTTCTTAACTGTAATATTAGCACTGTGGTCATATGAGGAAAACAAAGGAAAACATTTTCCTTCCTCTGTCCTTCCTTTGAGAAGCATATTAAAGTAAAAAGGACATAATATCTGAGATTTGCTTTACAGAAAACTTGAAACCCCTCAAAAAAAGTTTGGGGGGTACCTGATCAAACAAGAATGTCAAGGCATTGGTTGTTGGATCTGAGTAGTTACTTGTAGTCTGGAGTAGTTACTTGTAGTCTCCGCTTTTACGTAATTTGGAAATTTTCCCAACAACAAAACAGGTTTTGGGAAGTTCCCTAGTAGTCCAGTGGTTAAGTCTTTGTACCTCTATTGCAGAGGTTTCAGGTTTGTTCATTGGTTGGGAAACTAAGATCCCGCAGGCCATGCAGGGAGTCCAGAAAGAAAAAAAAACATGATTTTCTATTTTTAGGCACTGTTTCTCAATCTTGCCTTGGCACCCCCACCTGAGCAATAGGCTGGCATTATCCCTTCCCCAATCCTGTAAAGTGGTTTCTCTACCAGTGTGCAGGTGTGGATTGCAGGTGCAGTTGAAATAGAGACCCTCTCAGCCCTTGGAGCAGTCATAGGACCTAAGGCAGAGGGTGGGGCTCTTGGAGCAGTCAGAATTTCTGCCCTGGTAGCCTGGGGCCATAAGTAGCCTCAACCTGATAATCACTGTCTTTGAGACAAGGGGTGAAAAAACACTGACTCAAGACCGTTCCTGTTAAAAAGTAAATATTCCTTGGGAGGAGTTGACTCAGCAAGCTATCACCAACTCTTAACAAGTCAAATGCTTCAGCTATCAACTCTCCTGATCCTGACAGCTCAGTGACACCTCCCCTGGATAATGGGTGAGTTTTGGACTATGGCCAAGATTGGGTGGGATAAGACCCTGGGAAAACCAGTGAGCTGGGCTCCAGAATGAAGTTGGCCTGAGGGGAAATGGGAAGGAAAGATGCTGAGCAGTTAGAGCCGGGTGGTGGTGGTATTGGGAAGAATTGTGGGCAGAGGTGTCCCAGGGAACCCCAGAAGGAAGAAGTCACATACTCTGATTCATCTCAGAACAGAGCTCCTTCTAGGCTACTTCATAGCAGTGTCATGTAATAGTTCCACATGGAGAAGTAGCTCACCAACAACTTCCCAGGTCTTTTACCCCCCCCCCCCAGTTTTATGTACACCTGAAATTTTACCAAGTCATTAAAGACCTGTGCTCAGGGGAATTCTTCAGTTCAGTTCAGTCATTCAGTTGTGTCCGACTCTTTGTGACACCATGGACTGCAGCACACCAGGCTTTCCTGTCCATCACCAACTCCTGGAGCTACTCAAACTCATGTCCATTGAGTCAGTGATGCCATCCAACCATCTCACCCACTGTTGTCCCCTTCTCCTACCACCTTCAATCTTTATCAGCATCAGGGTCTTTTCCAATGAATTAGTTCTTTGCATCAGATGGCCAAAGTATTGGAGCTTCAGCTTCAGCATCAGTCTTTCCAATTAATATTCAGGACTGATTTCCTTAGGATGGACTGCTTGGATCTCCTTGCAGTCCAAGGGACTCTCAACAGTCTTATCCAAAACCACAGTTCAAAAGCATCAATTCTTTGGTGCTCAGCTTTCTTTATGTCCCATTTCTCACATCCATACATGACTACTGGAAAAACCATAGCTTTGACTAGACAGACCTTTGTTGGCAAACTAATGTCTCTGTTTTCAGGTTGCTGTGCAGGTTGGTCATAGCTTTTCTTCCAAGGAGCAAGCATCTTTTAGTTTCATGGCGGCAGTCACCATCTGCAGTGATTCTGGAGCCCCCCAAAATAAAGTCTCTCAACAGTTTCCATTGTTTCCCCATCTATTTGCCATGAAGTGATGGAACTTGATGCCATCATCTTAGTTTTCTGAATTGAGTTTTAAGCCAGCTTTTTCACTCTCCTCTTTCACTTTCAAGAAGAGGCTCTTTAGTTCTTCTTCGCTTTCTGCCATAAGGTTGGTGTCACCTGCATATCTCAGTCAAACTTCAAGTGAGTTTTTATCCTTTTGTTTTCATTTGGGTTCCCTCAGAAGTAGAAACTGAAACACTATTGTTGGGGGAGTAGGGGTGGGAATCACACTAGCCCTGGACTGATTTCCTTTCCTTTGGAGATTTTTTTTTTAATATAAGAAATGAATACACTTCCAGCTTATTTAAGGCCCAATTATTCTGGATTTTGATAACTTACAACCAAAGTTCAGTTCAGTTCAGTTCAGTTCAGTCACTCAGTCCAACTCTTTGCAACCCCATGAACCACACCACACCAGGCCTCCCTGTCCATCACCAGCTCCTGGAGTCCACCCAAACCAAACTTTATCCCAACGAATTCAGAATCCTATCAAGACTGGGAAGATCTGCAGGATAAGTTCAACTCAAAGGCTACAGCAAACACTTTGAGGTGAGCCAGGGAAGCTAAGGTCTTTCCAAACCAAAGAGGCAGGAATGAAGTCAACAAAGATTCAGGGGCTGCAATGAGACCAAATGAGCCAACAGAATGTTGGGGAGAGAGCTGGAAGTCCCTTCTATACCTAGACTGTGGTGCTTAAAGGTAGAGAGTACAGAAAAGAGAAGATTAGAAGTTAGGATGGCTAAGACTTTGTGATCAATTAGGCATCAGGGGTGAGGAGAGGGAAGAGTGAGGGAAAGATGGTCCCAGGTCTGTGGCTTGGGAAACTGGATAGATGGTGCTGCTATTTTGAGCGAGGGCACTCAGGGGAGAGAGAGATTTAGAGAGACGATCAGATTTGGAGAGGTGAGTTTTGGACCCACTGGGGTTAAGGTGCTCATGGGAGATCCGAGTGGAGATATTTTTAAGCTGCTGGATGTGGACTCTACAAGGAGAGCAGGGCTAGAAATATTCATCTAGACCAGTCAGTCTATAGATGGGCTTCATGGCAAGGATATGTTGAGGACGGTGAGGAAATTGTGTGGGATGAGAAGACAACAGTTGGCTTGTTACCAGCATCTAAGCATAGGAAAAAAGGCCAAGCAACCTATGAAGAAGGAAGGGAATAAGTGGCAAGAGAAGAGGGCAGAAAAGGAGTGGGGTGGTGTATTCCAGTATCCAAGTGAAGGAGGAGTTTCAAGAGGGGTCATCAGCAATGTGAAATAACAAACAGAAATGTCTAATAAATGCTGTCAGTGCCAAGCCTGCATTTCCTCAACTCTTACCAGTGTATGTAGCCAGGTTTCCAACTGCCAGAACCAGCATCTCTTTGATTCTGGTCTTTCTCTGGTTTCTAGAACCTGCTCTGTCCATCGACTTGGAGGGCTAGAAATGCCAGGGAATTAAGGCATACCACTTCCCCTCAAATAGCCATCAGCTGATGGTTGCTGGAAGCTGGTGTACAACTATTTCAGCTACCTTGCCCCTTGAGCAATGTAACTCTGAGATTCAGATTTTACACTACTTCCCAGAGTTCCCTGGAAAAGGATTCAGTTCTGGTTGCACACCACACTGACTTGTTTAATAACACACTCTGTGTTGACTTTCTTCCCTTGCCTTCTCACTTCTTCACTCCTTTACCTGTATTTCCTGGGATCTCCTTGCAAACAAATCACTTACACTCGAATTCTTGCCTCAGGTTCTACTTTTAGGGAAACTCAGATTATCTAGAAAGATAAGGCCTGGGAACCATCTATGGGAACGGGTTTCTGATAGCTAGCTCCATTGGTGACTTGAGTGAGAAAGCTGGGAATGGAAGGAGAAAGTCTTCATTTCAGGGAGATAAATAAATAAGAGAGGAATGATGGAGAAGATACTTCAGAAGCAAAGTTATCACGACTTACCCGGTGGTCCAGTGGTTAAGACTCTGCCTTCCAATGCAGGGAGGCTTTGGTTCAATTCCTGTTTGGGTAACTCGGGTCTTAAATACTGCAGACTGTGGCCAAAAATTAAAAAAAAAAAAAAAAGGCAAAGTTACCAACTGAAGAGACAGAATGGTGACCTCACATTTCGGGTCAATAGGATTTAATCCCTCTTGCTAATCGCACCCTAACTACTGTGAGGGCTCACATTTCTCCAACCATGCCCTGTCTTGGAGAAATGTGGTATTGCCTCTGGTGGAAGTTAATGGGCCTGCTCCCTCACCCTGATGTGGGCAGGTGACCTAGGCTAGACCATGGGACGCCCTCTCCCAAGTGTTTGAATCCTAAGTGATATAAGACTATGAAGACTAGTGAGGTCATTTATCACAGCACTCTGGTGCTAAACAGACTTTCCCAAACATTTTTGTCTCAAAAAACCTTGCAACTAATTAACTTTTGCTCCAGGTTGCCAGTGGCAGTTTGTGCGCCAAGAATCCTAATTAATAAAACAGGGCTAGAAAAAGGATTTCACAGAATGAGAATGATTTGTTTCTACTCATAATTTTTGCTTTTCTGAAAAATCTCTTTAATAATATAAAGCTTATTTTATTGCACTTTTTGCATCTTTCTCTCCTGCACACCTCAGTTTTATTGAGCTATAATTGACCTGTAACCTTGCATGTGTTTAGGGCAGCAGTCCCCAACCTTTTTGGCACCAGGGATGGGTTTCATGGAAAAAAAATTTTCCATGGACCAGAGTCGGGGTGGGGAGATGGTTTCAGGATGATTCAAACACATACATTTATTGTGCACTTTATTTCTATTATTATTACATCAGTTCCACCTCATACCTTCAGGCATTAGATGCTGGGGATTGGGGACCCCGGATTAAGGTGTACAATGTGATTTTGTACATGTAGATATTGTAAAATGATTACCACAGTAAGGTTAGTTAACACATCTATCACCTCACATAGTTAACTTTTGTGTGTGTATGTTTGTTTGTGGTGAGAAACATTTAAGACTTACTCTTCTAGCAACTTTCTAGTATAGAATATAGTATTGTTAACCACAGTCAGTATGCTGTATGTCTCCCTATTTCTCCTCCTGCCACCCCTCTCCTAAAAGCTCCTGGCAACCACTATTCTGCTCTCTGTTTCTCTGCAGTCAGCTTTTTTGTTAGATTCTACATGTAAGATGACACAGTATTTGTCTTTATCTGACTTATTTCACTTAGCGTAGTGCTGTCAAGGTTGTCACAAATGGCAGGATTTCCTACTCTTTTATGGCTAGTTCCTGTGGTCATGTATGGATGTGAGAGTTGGACTGTGAAGAAGGCTGAGCACCGAAGAATTGATGCTTTGGAACTGTGGTGTTGGAGAAGACTCTTGAGAGTCCCTTGGACTGCAAGGAGATCCAACCAGTCAATTCTGAAGGAGATCAGCCCTGGGATTTCTTTGGAAGGAATGATGCTAAAGCTGAAACTCCAGTACTCTGGCCACCTCATGTGAAGAGTTGACTCATTGGAAAAGACTCTGATGCTGGGAGGGATTGGGGGCAGGAGGAGAAGGGGATGCCAGAGGATGAGATGACTGGATGGCATCACTGACTCAATGGACGTGAGTCTGGATGAACTCTGGGAGTTGGTGATGGACAGGGAGGCCTGGCCTGCTGTGATTCATGGGGTCGCAAAGAGTCGGACACGACTGAGCAACTGATCTCATCTGATTGTGTATACCTGGAGAAGGCAATGGCACCCGACTCCAGTACTCTTGCCTGGAAAATTCCATGGATGGAGGAGCCTGGTGGGCTGCAGTCCATAGGGTCGCTAAGAATCGGACAAGACTGAGTGACTTCACTTTCACTTTTCACTTTCATGCATTGGAGAAGGAAATGGCAACCCACTGCAGTGTTCTTGCTTGGAGAATCCCAGGGACAGAGGAGCCTAGTGGGCTGCCATCTATGAGGTCACAGAGTCGGACACGACTGAAGTGACTTAGCACCATTGTGTATACCACATCTTCTGTCTCCATTTACTGTTCATGGATACTTAGGTTATTTCCATCTCTGTTTGTTGTGAATTACAATGCTGCGGTGAACATGGGGGTGAACATATATCTTCAAGATAGTGATTTAATTTCCTTTGGATATATAAATCCAGAAGTGGGATTGCTGCATCATTCAGTTCAGTCACTCAGTTGTGTCCAACTCTTTGTGACCCCATGGATTGCAGCACTCCAGGCTCTCCTGTCCATCACCAATTCCTGAAGCTTGCTCAAACTCATGTCCATTGAGTGAGTGAGGCCATCCAACCATCTCATCCTCTGTTGTCCCCTTCTCCTCCTGCCTTCGATCTTTCCCAGCATCAGGGTCTTTTCCAATGAGTCAGTTCTTTGCATCAAGTGGCCAAAGTATTGGAGTTTCAGCTTCAGCATCAGTCCTTCCAATGAATATTCAGGACTGATTTCCTTTAGGATTGACTGGTTTGATCTCATAGGGTAGTTCTACTTTTAATTTTTTTGAGGAATCTGCATATTGTTTTCCATAGTGACTGAACCAATTTATATCTCTACCAACTGTGAACAAAGCTTACATTCTCTCTACATCCTTCCCAACACTGTTTTCTCATGTCTTTTTGATAATAACCATCCTGTGTGACATGATACCATATTGTGGTTTTGATTTGCATTTCCATGATGTTTAGTACATACTTTTCGTGTACCTGAGAGGCCATTTGTATATACTCTTTGGAAAAATGTCTATTCAGGGCCTTGGCCCATTTTAAAATTAGATTATTTTGGTTTTATGCTATTGAATGGCATGAGGTCTTTACATATTTTGGATATTAACCCCTTATCAGATATATGGTTTGCAAATGTTCTCTCGGTTCCTTAGGTTGCCTTTTCCTATTGTTGATTGTTTCCTCTGCTGTAGAGAAGCTTTGTAGTTCGATGTATTTAAATTTTTTTTTTTATTCAATGTTTCTTTTGCTTTTGTTGCTTATGCTTTTAGTGTTTTTTTTTTTTTTTTCCCAATAGCTCACTCCTTTATTGTTGAATAGTACTCCTTTGTTTGGATGTATCAATTTTTTTTTTTTTTTTACTTTACAATATTGTATTGGTTTTGCCATACATCAACATGCATCCACCACGAGTGTACACATGTTCGCCATCCTGAACCCCCCCTCCCACCTCCCTCCCCATACCATCCCTCTGGGTCATCCCAGTGCACCAGCCCCAAGCTTCCTGTATCCTGCATCAAACCTGGACTGGCAATTCATTTCTTATATGATATCCAAAAAGTTATTACCAAGACCCATGTCAAGGAGATTTTCCCCTGTTTTCTTCTAGGAGTTTTATGGTTTTGAAGAGGAAAAGTTAAACTTTTACATAACTGCCTTCTCCTTCTGCTTCTGTAACTTGGCTTGCCCCTTGCAAAGTCTAGATCATGTAGGTCACATAGTCTCAGAAAGTGGGAACTTGAAATACTAGGAACTAGAGTTTATCCTACTCACCTTTGTCTTGCTCTTTGCAATCGCTCAGCCCCTGCAAACCTGCTTAATCATGCCTGTCCAGGCGAGGCATCCCTCTCCCCATCTTGACTGCTATTCCTGAGAGTGAAACCCCTTAGTTTAAACCAGCCTATTAACAGCTAGTGTTGCCCACTACAGTCTGTCTATAAAAACTCTGTAATCCCTTTGTTTCAGGTGTTAACTCCTCTGGGCCCGCCGGCATAACAAACCTGAGTTCTCCAACTCTCCGAGCGTGGTGCTTGGTTTCTTGAGTACTGGTTTCTGCAACAGTTTCAAGTCTTATATTTAAGTCTTTAATCCATTTCAAGTTAATGTTTGTAAGTGGTATAAGATATGGGTACAGTTTCATTCTTTGGCATGTCAATGTTCAGTTTTCACAACATTTATTGAAGAACTACTCAGATTTTTTTTTTTTCCTGATAACCTGTGTTCAATGTGGAAAGTTAAGAAAGTACAGGAAAGTATTCTGAAGAAGGGTGGAAAAACACCTTATAATCCCATTGCTCAAAGGCAAATACTATTGATTTAGTTGAGATGGTACCATGTATGCAATTTAGTATACAGTTTATGGAATATGGCATACTTCTTTTTTAAAGGTTAACATAACATACATCATTTCTTTATTTCAATAACAACTTCTAAAATACAATTTTAATGAGTCAGAATGTTGTCTTATGGATATAACATACATTTCTAAAAATTTTCCACCATCATTTAATATTCTGTCTCTCTCAAAACTCTTATCATAAAAAATAATTTCCGGAGCAACTTCTTTTATAAATCTTGGCCTGGCAGTTCTGATTCTGTCTTCAGGCTTGATTCCCAGAAGTGGAGTTATTGTTTCAAAAGGAATGAACATTTTAAAAGCTCCGGAGAGATTGTGTCAGAATGTCCAGATAATAAATACCAATTTATATTTCCACCACTGATCTTCATGGGATATTTTTTTTAATGGTTAATGTGACAGAGGCCAGCTATTTCATTTCTTCTTTCTTTGATTTGGATTGATTCAGGTTCCTTCCTTCTGAATTATCTTTGTACTAATATTTTTCTCAGGGATTTATATGAACTCTTTATTAAAACTATTACCCTGTTTCATTTCTGAAAACATGTTCCTGTTTCATTGTTTACCTTTTCAGCTGATTATGATACTTTTAGCTATTCAACCATTTACATTTTATACAGTTAACCTCAGGAAACATTTTCCTTATGAAAATATCTTTGAGTTTTTCACTGTTTTAAGCTTGTAAAGCCTTCCCTCATCCCAATTTTTAATAAACATTCATTTTAGACAGTATGTCTTGAATTTTCTGTTAAGTAATATTTCCCACATGCTGTCTTTTGCCCACTTAAAAAAATTAGTTCATTTTTTATTGAAGGATAATTGCTTTACAGAATTTTGCTGTTTTCTGTCAAACCTCAACATGAATCAGCCATAGGTATACATATATCCCCTCCGTTGTGAACCTCCCTCCCATCTCCCTCCCCATCCCACCCCTCTAGGTTGATACAGAGCCCCTGTTTGAGTTTCCTGAGCCATACAGCAAATCCCCGTTAGTTGTTGGTTTTTTCCCTTAAACAGGGATTAGAGTCCCCTCAAGGCCTAGACAGTAAAGAGTCCGTTTACAAAGTGGGAGAGCCAGGTTCGCTCCTGGGGAAGCATCTCCCGGAGAAGGGAATCGCCACCCACTGCAGTATTTTTGCCTGGAGAATTCCACGGACAGAGGTGCCTGGAGGGCTACAGTCCACGGGGGTCGCAAATAGTCTAAGCACGACTGAGTGGGTTCGGGACTCTTATTTCACTCGACAGTAGAGTGAACGTTCTCTGTGTCAAATGCAGCACCCATATATCATTATCTTTAGCCGTCAAGAAAAGCCTTATTCAAAAGAAATCAGACGCAAAGTGTCGAGGAGGAGAAAACATGGAGTCAGGGGCCTGGGAACAAGGGACGGGAAGCTGGCTTCATGGGAGCTGTGGCAGGGACTCAGCATTCATTTGCATAACCAGAAGGCACTGCATGCAATACAGTTTCCATTTACTATTTCAATTTATTGTAGATTTCTTTTAAATATAGTATTTCGAAGAATGACCCTTCATCCACTTTCGTGAAAAGATCTGCAGACACTTGACCCAGACTTGCCCTTGTCATGCCTCACCCTCACTAAGTAGGAGTGAGCATTCCCTCGTCCATATGTGTACAGGCACAGTGGGGATATAGAAAGCCAACACCCTAATTTTTGGAGGTCTTGTGAGAGAAACAAGGCCAACATTGTTGTATACAAAAACAGACCTTGAGGAGTGAATGTTCTGAGGCAGGGTTTATTCCTGGGGTTTCTATACTTAACAGTTTTCTGTGTGTTTATCGTTTGAAATCATGAGGTTAGGTTTCCGTCTTCTCAGGGGACACTCTCAGCCATGTCCAACTATTTTGTAACCCCGTGGACTGCAGCACTTCAGGTTTCTCCGTCTATCATCCACTCTCAGAGCTTACTCATACTCATGCCCTTCGAATCAATGGTGCAATCTAACCATCTCATTTTCTGTCGTCTTTTTCCTCCTCCAAACTTTAGTCCTTCCCAGCATCACAGTCTTTTCCAGTTAGTCCATTCTTTGCATCAGGTGGCCAAAGTATTGGAGTGTCAATATCAGCATCACTTCCTCCAATTAATATTCAGGACTGATATCCTTTAGGGTGCACTGGTTGGATCCCTTTGCCATCCAAGGGACTCTCAAGAGTCTTCCCCAAGACCATAGTCCAAACCCTGTGACTTTGGACTGTGATTTTTTCAATGATTCGGCCTTCAGCTTTCTTTATAGTCCAACTCTCACATCGGTACATGACTACTGGAAAAACCATAGCTATGACTGGATGGACCTTTGGTGGCAAAGGAATATCTCTCCTTTTTAATATGCTGTCTTGGTTGGTCCTACATTTTTTGCCAAGTAGCAAGCCTCTTTTAATTTCATGGCTGAGGTCACTGTCCTCTGTGATCATTGTACTTAGTTTTAATATAAGTTTAATATTATATCTGTTACAAGTTTGTCAGCAAGGAAATTACCTCAAGTGAAGAAACTTCTAAACAAACGTAAATGAGATATGAGCCTTTACATAAACTCTGTTAAGAATAATGACGCTTTAGGAATGTCTGTCTAAAATAGTCTCTCCAGATTGGTGTAGCCAACCCAATGTCCAAGGAGCTGTGGCTGCATGGGCGCAGGAGGGCCTAGAGGAGTTATGCCATGTTGAAGGTCAGGAAGGGTGGCGGTGAGGAGCTACCCCTCATCCAAGGTAAGGAGCAATGGCTGTGCTTTGCTGGAGCAGCCATGAAGAGATACCCCACGCCCAAGGTAAGACAAACCCAAGTAAGACAGTAGGTGTTGCAAGAGGGCATCAAAGGGCAGACACACTGAAACCATACTCACAGAAAACTAGTCAATCTAATCACACTAGGACCACAGCCTTGTCTAACTCAATAAAACTAAGCCATGCTCGTGGGGCAACCCAAGATGGGCAGGTCATGGTGGAGAGATCTCACAGAATGTGGTCCACTGGAGAAGGGAATGGAAAACCACTTCAGTATTCTTGCCTTGAGAACCCCATGAACAGTATGAAAAGGCAAAATGATAGGATACTGAAAGAGAAACTTCCCAGGTCAGTAGGAGCCCAATATGCTACTGGAGATCAGTGGAGAAGTAACTCCAGAAAGAATGAAGGGATGGAGCCAAAGCAAAAAGAATACCCAGCTGTGGATGTGACTGGTGATAGAAGCAAGGTCCAATGCTGTAAAGAGCAATATTGCATAGGAACCTGGAATGTCAGGTCCATGAATCAAGGCAAATTGGAAGTGGTCAAACAAGAGGTGGCAAGAGTGAATGTTGACATTCTAGCAATCAGCAAACTGAAATGGACTGGAATGCGTGAATTTAACTCAGATAACTATTATATCTACTGCTGCGGGCAGGAATCCCTCAGAAGAAATGGAGTAGCCATCATGGTCAACAAAAGAGTCCAAAACGCAGTACTCGGATGAAATCTCAAAAATGACAGAATGATCTCTGTTCGTTTCCAAGGCAAACCATTCAATACCACAGTAATCCAAGCCTATGCCCCAACCAGTAACACTGAAGAAGCTGAGGTTGAGCGGTTCTATGAAGACCTACAAGACCTTTAAGAACTAACACCAAAAAAAAGGTGTCCTTTTCATTATTCAGGACTGGAATGCCAAAGTAGGAAGTCAAGAAACACCTGGAGTAACAGGCAAATTTGGCCTTGGAATACGGAATGAAGCAGGGCAAACTCTAATAGAGTTTTGCCAAGAAAATGCACTGGTCATTACAAACACCCTCTTCCAACAACACAAGAGAAGACTCTATACATGGACATCACCAGATGGTCAACAGCAAAATCAGATTGATTATATTCTTTGCAGCCAAAGATGGAGAAGCTCTATACAGTCAGCAAAAACAAGACCAGGAGCTGACTGTGGCTCAGACCATGAACTCCTTATTGCCAAATTCAGACTTATGTTGAAGAAAGTAGGGAAAACCACTAGACCATTCAGGTATGACCTAAATCAAATCCCTTATGATTATACAGTGGAAGTGAGAAATAGATTTAAGGGCCTAGATCTGATAGATAGAGTGCCTGATGAACTATGGAATGAGGTTCATGACATTGTACAGGAGACAGGGATCAAGACCATCCCCATGGAAAAGAAATGCAAAAAAGCAAAATGGCTGTCTGGGGAGGCCTTACAAATAGCTGTGAAAAGAAGAGAAGGTAAAAGCAAAGGAGAAAACGAAAGATATAAACATCTGAATGCAGAGTTCCAAAGAATAGCAAGAAGAGATAAGAAAGCCTTCTTCAGCATTCAATGCAAAGAAATAGAGGAAAACAACAGAATGGGAAAGACTAGGGATCTCTTCAAGAAAATCAGAGATACCAAAGGAACATTTCATGCAAAGATGGGCTCGATAAAGGACATAAATGGATGGACGTAACAGAAGCAGAAGATATTAAGAAGAGATGGCAAGAATACACAGAAGAACTGTACATAAAAGATCTTCACGACCCAGATAATCACGATGGTGTGATCAATGACCTAGAGCCAGACATCCTGGAATGTGAAGTCAAGTGGGCCTTAGAAAGCATCACTACGAACAAAGCTAGTGGAGGTGATAGAATTCCAGTTGAGCTATTCCAAGTCCTGAAAGATGATGCTGTGAAAGTGCTGCACTCAATATGCCAGCAAATCTGGAAAACTCAGCAGTGGCCACAGGATTGGAAAAGGTCAGTTTTCATTCCAATCCCAAAGAAAGGCAATGCCAAAGAATGCTCAAACTACCGCACAATTGCACTCACCTCACATGCTAGTAAATAATGCTCAAAATTCTCCAAGCCAGGCTTCAGCAATATGTGAACTGTGAACTTCCTGATGTTCAAGCTGGCTTTAGAAAAGGCAGAGGAACCAGAGCTCAAACTGCCAACATCCACTGGATCATGGAAAAAGGAAGAGAGTTCCAGAAAAGCATCTATTTCTGTTTTATTGACCATGCCAAAGCCTTTGACTGTGTGGATCACAATAAACTGTGGAACATTCTTCAAGAGATGGGAATACCAGACCACCTAACCTGCTGCTTGAGAAATTTGTATGCAGGTCAGGAAGCAACAGTTAGAACTAGACATGGAACAACAGACAGGTTCCAAATAGGAAAAGGAGCGCGTCAAGGTTGTATATTGTCACCCTGCTTATTTAACTTATATGCAGAGTATATCATGAGAAACCCTGGACTGGAAGAAGCACAAGCTGGAATCAAGATTGCCGAGAGAGATATCGATAACCTCAGATATGCAGGTCACACCACCCTTATGGCAGAAATGGAAGAGGAACTAAAAAGCCTCTTGATGAAAGTGAAAGTGGAGAGTGAAAAAGTTGGCTTAAAGCTGAACATTCAGAAAATGAAGATCATGGCACCAGGGCCCATCACCTCATGGGAAATAGATGGGGAAACAGTGGAAACAGTGTCAGACTTTATTTTTCTGGGCTCCAAAATCACTGCAGATGGTGATTGTAGCCATGAAATTAAAAGATGTTTACTCCTTGGAAGGAAAGTTATGACCAACCTAGATAGCATATTCAAAAGCAGAGACATTACTTTGCCAACAAGGTTTTGTCTAGTCAATGCTATGGTTTTTCCTGTGGTCATGTATGGATGTGAGAGTTGGACTGTGAAGGCTGAGCACCAAAGAATTGATGCTTTTGAACTATGGTGTTGGAGAAGACTCTTGAGAGTCCCTTGGACTGCAAGGAGATCCAACCAGTCCATTCTAAAGGAGATCAGCCCTGGGATTTCTTTGGAAGGAAAGATGCTAAAGCTGAAACTCCAGTACTTTGGCCACCTCATGCGAAGAGCTGACTCATTGGAAAAGACTCTGATACTGGGAGGGATTGTGGGCAGGAGGAGAAGGGGATGACAGAGTATGAGATGGCTGGATGGCATCACTGACTCGATGGACATGAGTCTGGGTGAACTCCAGGAGTTTTTGATGGACAGGGAGGCCTGGCGTGCTGCGATTCACTGGGTCCCAAAGAGTCGGACACAACTGAGCGACTGATCTGAACTTCTAAGTGTTGTTTGTGCTAAACTAAGTGTTGCAAGTCTATTAACTAGATAAGTCATTTTCCAAATAACATAAGATTTTGAAACATTTACTACTGAACACTAATTTCCTCTTACAGAGAAAGTATAGAGATTTGAAATTAAAAATGAATGATGTTTTGTGCCATCCTAAATGTTCTAAGAAAACAGGTTTTAGAAATTATCACTGGTATTTATGCTCACCAATCCATAAAATGCTAATAGAAAAGTCAGTTCTTGGTAGCTTAAGGGGAGTAGGGAGTGTGTTTTTGGTAAAGAAGGTATGAGGAATGGAATTGCATTTTGTGAAGGGAAAAGGAAGTAAGCCACCTGACTTATAGGTGGCTTTTTAGGATGGAAGAACACAGTAATGGGTACAGAAAGTGATGAGGTTTGTGAAAAGTGAACCACGAGGAGAGAGTTTTGTATATGGCTACGACTAAGTCTAAAATAAAGTTAATTAAGTTTACCTTTTAAGTAAAGTAAAGTAAAGTAGCTCAGTCGTGTCTGACTCTTTGCAACCCCATGGACTGTAGCCTACCAGGCTCCTCTGTCCATGGGATTTTCCAGGCAAGAGTACTGGAGTAGGTTGCCATTTCCTTCTTTTAAGTAAAGTAAGCTGGAGCAAAAACTTGAATTTAGCTTCTGTCTCTGTTAAGAGGACACCTTTTCTTCAGATACAGAACTGCCTTTGATAAAAGATTTAAGTCTCTTTATCTCTTAAAAGGTCTGCTCTGAAATCCTTTATTTTTATTTTGGCTAAGTAAATAGCCATTGTTTCACAATGACCTATGAGCCTATCTGATTAAGTGTTCTAAACCTTTTTGATATTTGTTGACAAAACTTCCTAAATCGTTCTAATGAAGAAGATTTCTACCTAACATTGGGATGCTTTATAGGGCCCCTGAAACATCCCAAAGAGATATATTACACTAATTAGGTTCATTTTGTATCCGGAATTAGATGGCAAGTATTGTCAAGTGAGTAATAAGTTTCGGGTTATATTGTATGGTAAATGTTCAGTTCAGTTCAGTCACTCAGTCATGTCCGACTCTTTGCGACCCCATGGACTGCAGCATGCCAGGCCTCCGTGTCCATCACCAACTCCCAGAGTTTACTCAAACTCATGTCCATTGAGTCAGTGATGTCATCCATCTCATCCTCTGCCAACCCTTTCTCCCGCCTTCAATCTTTCCCAGTATCAGGGTCCTTTCCAATGAGTCAGTTCTTTGCATCAGGTGGCCAAAGCACTGGAGCTTCACTTTCAGCATCAGTCCTTCCATGAATATTCAGGACTGATTTCCTTAGGATGGACTGGTTGGATCTCCTGGCTGTCCAGGGGACTTTCAAGAGTCTTCTCCAACACCACAGTTCAAAAGCATCCATTCTTTGGGCTTTTTAATATGCTGTCTATGTCGGTCATGGTAAATGTTATTAATATAGTTATCCTAGAAACTGTACGGAGTTCTTAAAATTCTGATATGTTTGGGTTAAATGTTATCAGTCATAATTCTAGTTACTATCGCAAAATATTGTTATAGCACTAATCAAGTTTCGCCTCTTCAATAAGATTTACAAAAAGGACTTTTGGATAAATACCAGTTTCTGAACTGCATAAGGATTCTAATAGAAAACCTCATGACTTCACAAAGGTTAACAAAAGACTGAATGAACTGGTGAGTATGCTTATAACTTTTATGGTCTCTATCTGAAAAATTACTAATTTGAATCTGTGTTTTCCAGGTGTAAGAAAAAAAACAACCTTCCTCTCACACTAATTCTGACAGTAATTTGCTAAAAATATATTTTAGAAAGAAATTGAAACATTTATCTTTCCTCTATATCTGAACCCTCCAGAGATTGGGAGCTCTTAGTTTCTAGTAACTTTATCAGATAAAAGTTCAGTCTGAGACTCTATAACAGTCAGCAAAGCAAAAAAGTCTATGATCAATTATGGTTACATAAGTCATCAGGCCAAGTTTACTGAGACCAGACCAATATTATAAACCGTTCTTAGTTCGGTTATATTTGGTAAAAATGACAGTGATTTTAGGGAGAAAAAGATGTTTCAATGAATGTTAAATTTCAGCTTATAATGGAGGTCTGTATCTACTAAGACTCATTTCCTGTATATTTCTTTGCTGTTAGGGTATATTAATGTAAAATTTAATTGAATTATTAAAGGACACTCTAGGGTTGTTTCTGAAGCTTATCTCAGTAATCTGTCTTTTGGATGAAGATCAGATGCCTCACACATGATGTGCAATCAAGACTGGAAGAAGACATAATTTAAGGAACTGTCTCCAACCTGGAAGGACCTTTCTATCAGGTACTCTTCACTAGCTCATGTGCAGTGAAACTGAAGGGAAATTGACTCTTGGGTTAACTCCCACTTCCTAAGGCCCCTAAGCTGGGCTGGTCTACAGAAGGGCCTGCTGACCTCAAACGCACCTTAAAACAAAGCTCAAACAGAGGAAACTATAATACATGAGGATGAGAAGAAAGCAACATCACAAGTAGACTGTTTGCCCAAGATGCTGATCTGACTTTTACAATCATTTGTAATGTTTTCTTGATTTCTTGGAACTAAGACTATCAATCACATGTTTTCTATCATGGACACGATTCTATGCTAGTTTAAAACTCAATCCAGTTGTTGGATTGTGGCCAAATACCTGTGCCTAGTACTTCTGGGTTACCTTGGTGGATTTCTGTTCCCTAGGGCTGATTGGATACCCCCTAGGGAATTTATTTTAGATGAGTGTTCAGTCTTGTTCTATCTATTCATGATATTACTAGATGAGATCCTCTCACATGGCCAATTAATAATACCTGCTCTGATGCTGTCCATAGATTTAAGTTTTCTCTTAGGGTCATTCAAACTCAAGCAGAGTGACAAGCTAAGTCTCAATAGAAAAATTTAACCTCTCATCTATTGCATGGAAAACTCTCACAATTATAGGGTGGATCTACATGGTTAATGGAAATGGTTAAATCATACTAAAAATGATCAACCTGGTAATTATGAGACAAGGCTGGGTGCGTTATGAACTGTGCCCATTATTACTCTTAGAGAGAGTGATTGGTATGGAACTCAGTGGATTTGTGGCACTAATTTATGGCCTGACATCTACAGGAATGGATACAAAGGTGTAGCCTGGGATTCCCATGAATTTAAGGTCATACATGTTAACAAATTAGAGGTAACCCCAACCAATCTACCATTGGTATGATCCCAGTGGGTCAAAGATCTGTATTCTACTGGCATGACCATTTAGTAGCTTGTGTGTTGTGTGTGTGCCCCTTCAATGGGGTTGGAGGATGTAATTGACCATATGGAAGCCTTAAGAACTTTTATAAGCTTTAAATGCTAGTAACCTGGCTATGAGCCTATTGAATTCTGAGATCTCTATGATGAGAAAGGCAGTGCTACACAACTGCAAGGCCCTTGACACCTTACAGCATTTGGGGAAGATACCTGTGGTATAATTCAAAGTGAATGCTATATTTTCATACTTGATAAATACTTTAATGTAACACATTTGATGAACCACATGAAAAATCAGATTTCTGCTTTAAGTGACCCATTCCCTAGTCTTGATGATTTAAAAAAAAAAAAAAAAAACTGGTTTGGTGTGGGAGGCTCATGGCTAAAATATTTACTTTTAATTCCACTAATGTTACTCACTATGCCATTTTTATTTTGCTTATTTCACAAGATTATTATTTCTTATATTATCAAGTGTATGACTGAGCCTCCAATGAAAATGACTAGACTTGAAGCAGTTGATCAAATGTATAGCTCGATAAATGATCAATGATTGTCACAGTGTACCTCTAGGTATGAAAAGATGCAATGAGAGGGAATACTTTCCTGGACCATAACTAGAAGACAGGTGTCCAGAGATCTTTGACTATTCAGACCTAGTCCAGTAATAGCACATTGAGTGTCTTATCAACAAAAACCTTCTTCAGAACTGGGAATGAGCCTTCCCAGCAACATGGGACAAAATGGTCATGAAATGCCCCCCAAAGTATCGTTGGATTCATGACCACAAGGGGGCTGTGTCAACTACAAATTGGCACATACCAAGAGCACTGCCAATGACTGAACAACAAAGGCATTTGCCATCTGCATCTATAGAGACTGAACCCCATGCTGCTATACCTGTTGACCTTCAACAATCCCTGAGGGAGTTCAGGGTGGAGTGAGGCACTCTGTGCTCTAGGGAATCTGGTGCGACATGTCTTCAGATAGTTGGATGTTTTTAGGAACAGATTTTATGATCTCAATCCTTGCATCTCCTCATATCTAGAGAAGCACTAAATCCCTTCATGGTGACCTCAGATCCTCATGACTCACAGAAATCTTTTGTAAAATGAGTGCTTCATGACATAGAACTCCCTTCACCAAAACCTTATATATTGACTTTTCCCCACTGCCCCTTTGGAGCAGTCTCTGAGAGCTATCTGAGATGCTGCCTCCTGGGCTTCAGTCCTCAGTTTGCCCCAGATAAAACTTAACTCACAACTCTCAAGTTGTACATCTTTTTTTCATTGACAATAGCTACTTTAAGTCCTAAAACATGATGCTGTCAAAGTGCTGCACTCAATATGTCAGCAAATTTGGAGAACTCTGCAGTGGCCACAGGACTGGAAAAAGTCAGTTTTCATTCTAATCCCCAAGAAAGGCAATGCCAAAGAATGTTCAAAGTACTGCACCATTGCATTCATCTCACACGCTAGAAAAGTCTGCTCAAAATCCTCCAAGCCAGGTTTCAACAGTATATGATGTACAGAATAGAACAATTTTCAGATGTTCAAGCTGGATTTCGAAAAGGCAGAGGAACCAGAGATCAAGTTGCCAACATCTGTTGGATCAGAGAAAAAGCAAGAGAGTTCCAGAAAAACATCTACTTATGCTTTATTGACTGCACCAAAGCTTTTGAATGTGTGGATCACAACAAACTGTGGAAAATTCTTAAAGAGATGGGAATACCATACCGCCTTATCTGCCTCCTGAGAAATCTGTATGTAGGTCAAGAAGCAACAGTTAAAACTGGACATGGAAAAGTAGACTGGTTCCAAATCGGGAAAGGAGTACATCAAGGCTGTATATTGTCACTCTGCTTACTCAACTTCTATGCAGAGTACATCATGTAAAAAGCTGCGCTGGATGAAGTGCAAGGTGGAATCAAGATTGCCAGGAGAAATATCAAAAACCTCAGATATGCAGATGACACCACCATTATGGCAGAAAGTGAAGAACTAAAGAGCCTCTTGATGAAAGTGAAAGACGAGAGTGAAAGAGTTGGCTTAAAGCTCAGATCAGATCAGATCAGATCAGTCGCTCAGTCGTGTCCGACTCTTTGGGGCCCCATGAATTGAAGCACGCCAGGCCTCCCTGTCCATCACCAACTCCCGGAGTTCACCCAGACTCACGTCCATCGAGTCAGTGATGCCATCCGGGCATCTCATCCTCTGGCATCCCCTTCTACTCCTACCCCCAATCCCTCCCAGCATTAGAGTCTTTTCCAATGAGTCAACTCTTTGCATGAGGTGGCCAAAGTACTGGAGTTTCAGCTTTAGCATCATTCCTTCCAAAGAAATCCCAGGGCTGATCTCCTTCAGAATGGACTGGTTGGATCTCCTTGCAGTCCAAGGGACTCTCAAGAGTCTTCTCCAACACCACAGTTCAAAGGTATCAATTCTTCGGCGCTCAGCCTTCTTCACAGTCCAACTCTCACATCCATACATGACCACAGGAAAAACCATAGCCTTGACTAGACGAACTTTATTGGTGAAGTAATGTCTCTGCTTTTGAATATGCTATCTAGGTTGGTCATAACTTTCCTTCCAAGGAGTAAGCGTCTTTTAATTTCATGGCTGCAGTCACCATCTGTAGTGATTTTGGAGCCCAGAAAAATGAAGTCTGACACTGTTTCCACATCTATTTCCCATGAAGTGATGGGACCGGATGCCATGATTTTCGTTTTCTGATTGTTGAGTTTTAAGCCAACTTTTTCACTTTCCACTTTCACTTTCATCAAGAGTCTTTTTAGTTCCTATTCCCTTTCTGCCATAAGGGTGGTGTCACCTGCATATCTGAGGTTATCGATATCTCTCCCGGCAATCTTGATTACAGCTTGGGCTTCTTCTAGTTCAGCGTTTCTCATGATCTACTCTGCATATAAGTTAAACAAACAGGGTGACAATATACAGCCTTGACGTACTCCTTTTCCTATTTGGAACCAGTCTGTTGTTCCATGTTCAGTTCTAACTGTTGCTTCCTGACCTGCATACAAATTTCTCAAGCAGCAGGTTAGGTGGTCTGGTATTCCCATCTCTTGAAGAATGTTACACAGTTTATTGTGATCCACACAGTCAAAGGCTTTGGCATAGTCAATAAAGCAGAAATAGATGCTTTTCTGGAACTCTCTTCCTTTTTCCATGATCCAGCAGATGTTGGAAATTTGATCTCTGGTTCCTCTGCCTTTTCTAAAGCCAGCTTGAACATCAGGAAGTTCACAGTTCACATATTGCTGAAGCCTGGCTTGGTGAATTTTGAGCATTACTTTACTAGCGTGTGAGATGAGTGCAATTGTGTGGTAGTTTGAGCATTCTTTGGCATTGCCTTTCTTTGGGATTGGAATGAAAACTGACCTTTTCCAATCCTGTGGCTACTGCTGAGTTTTCCAAATTTGCTGGCTTGAGTACAGCACTTTCACAGCATCATCTTTCAGGATTTGGAATAGCTCAACTGGAATTCTATCACCTCCACTAGCTTTGTTCATAGTGATGCTTTCTAAGGCCCACTTGACTTCACATTCCAGGATGACTGGCTCTAGGTCAGTGATCACACCATCGTGATTATCTGGGTCATGAAGATCTTTTTTGTATAGTTCTTCTGTGTATTCTTGCCATCTTTTCTTAATATCTTCTGCTTCTGTTACGTCCATCCATTTATGTCCTTTATCGAGCCCATCTTTGCATGAAATGTTCCTTTGGTATCTCTGATTTTCTTGAAGAGATCCCTAGTCTTTCCCATTCTGTTGTTTTCCTCTATTTCTTTGCATTGAATGCTGAAGAAGGCTTTCTTATCTCTTCTTGCTATTCTTTGGAACTCTGCATTCAGATGTTTATATCTTTCGTTTTCTCCTTTGCTTTTACCTTCTCTTCTTTTCACAGCTATTTGTAAGGCCTCCCCAGACAGCCATTTTGCTTTTTTGCATTTCTTTTCCATGGGGATGGTCTTGATCCCTGTCTCCTGTACAATGTCACGAACCTCATTCCACAGTTCATTAGGCACTCTATCTATCAGATCTAGGCCCTTAAATCTATTTCTCACTTCCACTGTATAATCATAAGGGATTTGATTTAGGTCATACCTGAATGGTCTAGTGGTTTTCCCTACTTTCTTCAACATAAGTCTGAATTTGGCAATAAGGAGTTCATGGTCTGAGCCACAGTCAGCTCCTGGTCTTGTTTTTGCTGACTGTATAGAGCTTCTCCATCTTTGGCTGCAAAGAATATAATCAATCTGATTTTGCTGTTGACCATCTGGTGATGTCCATGTATAGAGTCTTCTCTTGTGTTGTTGGAAGAGGGTGTTTGTAATGACCAGTGCATTTTCTTGGCAAAACTCTATTAGACTTTGCCCTGCTTCATTCTGTATTCCAAGGCCAAATCTGCCTGTTACTCCAGGTGTTTCTTGACTTCCTACTTTGGCATTCCAGTCCTGAATAATGAAAAGGACATCTTTTTTTTGGTGTTAGTTCTTAAAGGTCTTGTAGGTCTTCATAGAATCGCTCAACTTCAGCTTCTTCAGCGTTACTGGTTGGGGCATAGACTTGGAGTACTGTGATATTGAATGGTTTGCCTTGGAAATGAACAGAGATCATTCTGTCGTTTTTGAGATTGCATCCAAGTACTGCATTTTGGACTCTTTTGTTGACCATGTTGGCTACTCCATTTCTTCTGAGGGATTCCTGCCTGCAGTAGTAGATATAATGGTAGAAAAAGCAGTAGTAGAAAAAGTTGGCTTAAAGCTATATAGTAGTAGAAAATGTTGGCTTAAAGTTCAACATTCAGAAAACTAAGATCATGACATCCAGTGCCATCACTTCATGGCAAATAGATGCGGAAACAATGGAAACAGTTGAGAGATTTTATTTTCCTGGGCTCCAAAATCACTGCAGATGGTGACTGCAGCCATGAAATTAAAAAATGCTTGCTCTTTGGAAGAAAAGCTATGACCAAACTAGATAGCATATTAAAAAGCAGAGAGATTACTTTGCCAACACACGTCCATCTAGTCAAAGCTATGGTTTTTCTAGTAATCATGTATGGATGTGAGAGTTGGACTATAAAGAAAGCTGAGTGCCAAAGAACTGAGGTTTTTGAACTGTTGTGTTGGAGAAGACTGTGAGAGTCCCTTGGACAGCAAGGAGAGCCAACCAGTCCATCCTAAAGGAAATCAGTCCTGAATATTCATTGGAAGGACTGATGCTGAAGCTCCAATACTTTGGCCACTAGATGCAAAGAACCGACTCATTGGAAAAGACCCTGATGCTGGGAAAAACTGAAGGTGGGAGGAGAGGGGACAACATAGGATGAGATGGTTGGATGGCATCACCAAACTCGATGGACATGAGTTTGAGTAAGCTCCAGGAGTTGGTGATGGACAGGAAGGCCTGCCGTTCTGTAGTCCATTGGGTCACAACGAGTTGGACACGTCTGAGTGACTGAACTGAATTGAATTTCATAGTCTAATGTGATGGACAGGGAAGGCTGGTGTGCTGCAGTCCATGGGGTCGCAAAGAGTCACTGAAGTGAACTGAACTGAATGAGTATGAGGAATATTCCAGCTATTTTGGGGAAGGGTGGGGATTTCCAGAAATTGGGCCACTGCTCACTTTTTGTCTTTCTGGTGGGCCTTGGAACTCTCATGGTGCCTGTGGGTATGTAATTGACCATGATGATGTGTTACAACAAGCTTATACTGAGGCTCAAAGTCGACTGGAAGTCAACTTATCCACCATCTTGCACCTAGTTGGTTTTTAATCAGTTTATGTCATGTTCTCGGGCTCTGTCATTCTTTTAAAGGTTGTGCCCTGCCCCCTACCCTCCTGTTTCAAAATCAGTTCTCAAACCTTTTTCTCAATCTTCAGTTCTTACCTGGGGATTGGAGATAAGGTGGTGGGGGTGACCGTAAAGAGAAGCTTTCAGCATCTTCTGGACTTATTGGAAAACTAGGAATTCTTCCTCCTCCCAGGAAACCCTTTCTTAAAGTCCTCCCTTTCCCTCCTCCCCCACCCTTTCTCCCACAACTTCCCCTGCAGCAATTCAGGCTACAATTGTCAGAGTACAATAAGGCTGAAGCCCAAGAAGGGTCATGCAAAGGCTGTGCTAGATGCATACAATTAGAATATCTACATGGGAGGCAGAGTCAGGGAATGTGAATGTATAAAAAAAAATCTCCAGGTAATTCTTATTTGCAAGCTATAGTGGAAGACATTGTACCACATCATAAAAAGTTGGCAGCAAAGTAGAAAGTCAATTAAATATTTAGTTTAATGAAAATAATTATTGGAAATATGATTACTAAATTGAATGCAAAATCTAAAGCCAAATCTTAAAAAAGAACATTTATATAATAAATTGACTTCCCTGGTGGCTCAGAGGGTAAGGAGTCTGCCTGCAATGCACAGACCTGGGTTTGATCCCTGGTTTGGGAAGATCTCCTGGAGAAGGAAATGGCAACTGACTCCAGTATTCTTGCCTGGAATCCCATGGATGGAGAAGTTTTATGACCCTAGGCTACATTAGTAAATATGAGAATTTTTGGATGTAAAAGCAAAACAAGACAGCCAAAAATAAAGCCTATTAATTCTTGAATGGGTGATATAAAAAAATTACTCATTTGCTCTTCATTTTGACAACTGAAGAAGCATAGTTTAAGGGTTACATGTAATGAACTTAAAGGCAGTCACTACTAGAATTAAGAACCACCTTTCAAATTATCACCAAAGAAAAGAAAACAATGCAAGTGAGAAGAAAATGTAGAAAATATAGCAAATGAGCCAAAAAGAGAGTATGACATAGATTCCAGAAATAGGAACAAATGCATCAATTCTTATGCTAATTGTAAATGCTTTACACTCTGTAATAAAGTCTTGCTCAGACTAGGCTAAAAACAAAATGATTATGTGCTGCTTATAAAAGACAACCTGAAATGTAATTACACATGGTTAAAATTAAAAGGGTTAATAAAGACATTAATTCAAAAGTGGGCAAAAGAAAGTAAACAAGTGGGACCTGATGAAACTTAAAAGCTGTGACCAACCTGCAGAGCATATTAAAAAGCAGAGACATTACTTAGCCAACAAAGGTCCATCTAGTCAGTGCTATGGTTTTTCCAGTGGTCATGTATGGATGTGAGAGTTGGACTATAAAGAAAGCTGAGTGCCAAAGAACTGATGCTTTTGAACCGTGGTGTTGGAGAAGACTCTGGAATGTTCCTTGGACAGCAAGGAGATCCAACCAATCAATCCTAAAGGAAATCAGTCCTGAATATTTATTGGAAGGACTGATGCTGAAGCTGAAACTCCAATATTTTGGCCACGTGATGCAAAGAACCGACTCATTGGAAAAGACCCTGATCCTGGGAAAGAATGAAGGCAGGAGGAGAAGGGGACAACAGAGGATGAGATGGTTGGATGGCATCACCAACTCAATGGATGAGTTTGAGTAAACTCTGGGAGTTGGTGATGGGCAAGGAGGCCTACTGTGTTGCAGTCCATGGGGTCGCAAAGAGTCAGACACGGCTGAGCAACTGAACATAACTGATGCAGAGAGTAAGACGTTGAATCAGGTAAGCATTCTGGAGATTATTTAACCTTAAACAGTCATCCATCACACAAAGAAAAGACATTTGAGGAGGTGAACTTTCTAGTACACCATTCAGATTACTAGGAATGATGCAACTCAACATTTTGACAACACTATATTTTAATAAAAGTAAAGAAATTCTTGGCTTCTGCATCTAGTAATGGTATATTAATGGTAATTAACAGATCATAGTCAATATAGCTAAAGTTATAAGATACAAGCTTTAAAATAACTATGATTACTCTTTTCATGTAGTTTAAGAATGAGACAAGAAATTTAGGCAAAGAACTTTAAAAAATATTAACTAAAAAACTGAATAAGAGGGAAGCACTTCTGAAAGGGTGAAAAGAATGCCTAAGAAAATGTGGAGGACCAACACATACACTGATTAAAAAAAAATGTCAAGTTTTTCTGAACTCTGGAAATTAACCAAAGTTTTAGAACAATCATGAAAAATGTTTTTTTCAAGAAAAGTGGCTCAATCTCCTTAAGATCAGCAAGCTTAGTGGTATTTTAACTTGTCCATCCCTTTCTTCCCTGTTCTTTGATAACCTTGAAAACCAACAGCCTTGACCTACTGCAGCTGTGAAAACCAGCAAACAAACCACCACACGATGGGCAGAATAGGTTTGGAGTTCTACAAATGCCATATTCTCAAGTGTTACTATTTGAGCTGACAGCTCCCTTCAAAGCCCCATTCTCAGGGTCTGTCTTTATTTGGCCTGGTGTAGACTTCACTCTGGGTGAGCAGCCCAATGCCTAGGGCATGTGTCCAAAACAAATGGGGGCTGGACTTCCCTGGTGGTCCAGGGGCTAAGACTCCACACTCTCAATGCAGGGGGCCAATCCCCAGTGGGGGAACTAGACCTCACATGAGGAAATTAAGATCCAAGATTTCAAGTGCCACAACTAAGTCCTGGTACAGCCAAATAAATAAATATTAAAAAAGTTACTTAAAAAATGCAGGCTCCAGAGTTCTGCATTTGAATCTCAGTTCTTCCACCTCTCGGATGTGGCTCTGGACAACTCACTGACCCTCTGTATGCCCCCACACTTTCATCTGTGAAATGGGATTGTGCGGGAGTGTAAATGAGTTTGCAAAGGACTTACAAGAGTGACTAGCACTTAGTAAGTCCTCAGTACACCTGAGTGACTGTTACACGGGACCTTACTCTTTGAATTCTAGTTCCACTTCAGGTAACCTAACAAAAGAAAAGCACAAGGAGGGAGTCTGCGTGTGCTCCACATGTGGTACACGTCCTGCTGGGTCAATTTGGGGGTTCATGCTGGTAGTAAGTCCAAAAGGTTGACAGAATTTTCAAACATCTCACTGAAGGTCACCAAATATAAAAAACCACCGATAAGGATGCTAACAAATTCATTTAGAATTTCTACATCCCACAATATTGTGAAAAGACGTGAGTAAATTCCATTTTCATTACCCAGTGGTTTGTGGTGAAGATTCAAGTGGACTCCAGTAGCAAAAGCACTAAGAGACTCTGAGAATTCTGACATTCCCTCTCTCTTCACTTTTTGGATGTGGATTTGGGTTTCTTTTCTCAAGTGACCTGGGTGGTGAATAGATTGTCCGAAGAGCATGAGGCAATTCTGTTCATGGTGTTCCCTGCTGCTCTTTTTCTAGGAAATCCACTTGTGTTCTACGAAGATAACTGCATTCACCTCTGCCCTCAAGCAAGTCATTGAAAAGCTGAGCTAAGGCCAAAGCGTCTCCAAAACAGTTTTATAGAGATCCAGATGCATAAAAGACTCAGAAAGTACCAAAGAGTCTTAGAAACAATCGATGGACATGCTGCCCATCTAATGGAATTCACTCCATGTGCAGGCATATTTACAGCACAACAATACCTCACCTGACTTCTTAGGCAATGAGGAAACTTACATTCCATAATTTCTGAAAAATTGGAGCTAGATCCTTTGGGTGCCCAAATCTTTCATTTTAACCCTTTTATTTAAAAAACAAAGAAATGTTTCTGAAGTGTGATCTACACTGGCTGCTTTCTTTAAAAGAATATGGAAATTTATTTCATCAAGGGGGACATCATCTCCAGCCTCTCACTACTAAGACTCAGCTTGAGCACATCTCCTTCCATTTGGGGCAGCTCCACTTAAATCCTCCTGTGTCCCAGATGGAGATGCCACCAAGCACACAATCCCTTAGAGAACCAGCCTCCACAGCACCATCTCTCAGGCCCCGCTCCATTTAGCCCTGGAGTCCCGTAGATTTTATCATGTGACTGTTTCTCCATTTCTATCTGTCCTCCAATGGCCCCCATTTCCGGAGCTCACCACCCCCTCTACCTGGACTACTGGCAAAGCCACTTCTCCCCTCTGCAGTAACTGATGGTCCATGTGATATATCTGCTCCTGTCACATTGTCTGAAAGTCTTTCCATGGCTTCCAGTTGCCTTAAGGATAAAGCCCAAGCTTGAGAAGAGAGCATATCACACCCTTGGTGACACAGACTCTGAGTCTCAAACGTTTCCTCTGCTTCTGCTGCTAAGTCACTGCAGTTGTGTCCAACTCTGTGAGGCCCCATAGACGGCAGCCCACCAGGCTCCTCTGTCCCTGGGATTCTCCAGGCAAGAATACTGGAATGGGTTGCCAGGTCCTTCTCCAATGCATGCATGCATTCTAAGTCGTTTTAGTCGTGGCCAACTCTGTGCGACCCTATGGACAGCAGCCTACCAGGCTCCTCTGTCCATGGGATTCTGTAGGCAAGAACACTGGAGTGGGTTGCCATTTCCTTCTCCAACTTTTCCTCTAACCTTCTCTATGTCTGTTGATGCTCTGACTGAAATACAGCGCTTCTTAAATTCTTGCATACAGGAGCCTTCAGGCCTTGCTCCTCCTGTTTCCTGGACCTGGAATACCATTCCTCCACCTCTTGGCCTCCTCTCCCTTTAGGATACAGCTGAGGCTCATGTCCCTTCTTTTAGAAAGTCTTCCTCCTTCCCTGCCCATGCTTGCTGGTTGAGATGGACACTCCTCCTTAGAGGTCCCATGGTGCCCTGTGCCTATGAAGAGGTCAAAGACCATGCTTAATTTAACTGTATCACAGAGAAGAACAAGAATAGATAAGAAGGTCTTCTTAAATGAACAATGCAAAGTAGTAGAGGAAAACAAGAGAATGGGATAGACTAGACATCTCTTCAATAAAATTGGAGATATCAAGGGAATATTTCACGCAAGAATGGGCACTATAAAGGAAAAAAACGGTAAGGAACTAACAGAAGCAGAAGAGATTAACAAGAGCTGGCAAGAATACACAGAAGAATTGTACAAAAAGGGTCTTAACCGGCCAGATAACCACAATGGTATGGTCACTCACCTAAGAGCCAGATATCTTGGAGTGTGAAATTACATATGCCCTAGGAAGGAAGCATCACTATGAATAAAGCTAGTGGAGGTGATGGAATTCTAGCTGAGCTAGTGAAAATCCTAAAAGGTGATGCTGTTAAAGTTCTGCACTCAATATGTCAGCAAATTTGGAAAGCTCAGCAGTGGCCACAGGACCAGAAAAGGTCAGTTTTCATTCCAATTGCAAAGAAGGGCAATGCCAAAGAATGTTCAAACTCCTGTATAATTCTGCTTATTTCACATGCTAGTAAGGTTATGCTCAAGATCCTTCAAGCTAGGCTTCAGCAGTATTTGAACTGAGAATTCCAGATGTACAAGCTGGATTCAGAAAAGGCAGAAGAACCAGAGATCAAATTGCCAACATCCGTTGGATCATAGAGAAAGCAAGGGAATTCTAGAAAAACATCTGTTTCATTGACTATGCTAAAGCCTTTAACTGTGTGGATCACAAGAACCTGGAAAATTCTTGAAGACGTGGGAATACCAAGACCACCTTACCTGTCTCCTGAGGAACCAGGTCAAGAAGCAACAATGAGAACTGTACATGGAACAATGTACATGTTCGAAGGGGTGTGGCTGCTGAGGAACTGCCTTCTGAACCCTCACAGGGACTTGTTGCAGCTCTTCTGAAAAAAAAAAAAAGGAAGCACCTAAACATACTGATTTCACAAAGAGGGGAAGTATGAACCAAAGGATGTTTTACAAGCTAGGTGTGGGGATGGAATGGGAGGGCTTTTCGGTGGTGTTGGGCTGCACCTCGCAGGCCTATACCCTAAATGTACCCAGCGTCAAGACCAAACAAAAGAGCCCAGAGTGCAGACGGAGACTACCCTCGATATTGCATATTGAGTGCATACTGCATATTGCAGGAGACATCATGGTTTAATGGATGCGGGAACCTACCTGTCTGAAGTAAGGCCCTGGGGGAACACCCCACCATGTGGGCTGATGGGAGGCAGGGCACGGTGGCAGGCTTCACTCCTCAGGAGAGGGGGAGGGTGCCCATTAAAGCCAAAATTGACATCAGGTGGGCTCATTAGTTATCGGGAAACCAGTAGGGGGGCCCTCTCCTCATAACCCTTTTGATAAGAATAATCACCAGCTGGGGTCTGGGGAAAGTACTAGGAAGGTGAGTCGTGTGAGTAGGGTGCAGGTGCAACAGGCACTTGTTGGGCAGGAGAGGGATAGACAGCAAGACAACAGGCATCTTGGGGGGCCCGACCATACACTCCTCTCCAACACACCCCACATGACCCAGACAATCTTGGCCAGCCCCTCTTCTGTGATATTGCTGGGGTCAGGTTTGTAGAGGGGACACTTACACCAGATACCACAAATACAATACAGACAGGCCACCCCTGCTGGTCACAAACCCAAAGTCACCCCCTGGGAGGAATGGGCCCTGGCTCTAAGAGAAACATTTCACTGGCTTAGTCTCAGCTGTCATAGCACATGTCTGCACCCCCATGGTATGCTGAGTGCCATTACAGGTGAACCCATTAGGTCTTCCAAATAAGAACCAGTTAATCCCATTATTTCCAGTAGTCATGTACGGATGTGAGAGTTGGACTATAAAGAAAGCTGAGCGTCAAAGAATCGATGCTTTTGAACAGTGGTGTTGGAGAAGACTCTGGAGAGTTCCTTGGACAGCAAGGAGATCCAACCAGCCCATCCTAAAGGAAATCAGTCCTGAATATTCATTGGAAGGACTGATGCTGAAGCTGAAACTCCAATACTTTGCCCACCTGATGCAAAGAACTGACTCATTGGAAAAGACCTTGATGCTGGCAAAGACTGAAGGCAGGAGAAGAAGGGGATGACAGAGGATGAGATAGTTGGATGGCATCACTGACTCAATGGACATGAGTTTGAGCAAGCTCTGGGAGTTGGTGATGGACAGGGAGGCCTGGTGTGCTGTAGTCCATGGGGTCGCAAAGAGTCGGACATGACTGAGTTACTGAACTGAACTGAAGTAAAATAGTCTATTTTAAATACATTAAAATTAAATATGTTATTTATATAATACAAATGTATTATTAAAATTAATTTCATTTTTCTATTTATTTTTTAATATGTGGTAACTAGAAAATTTAAAATCATGTATGTGGCTTGCATAATATTTCTGCTGGATAGCACTGCCCTAGAGATAAGAATTAAGAATGTATACTCAAGTTGACATAATCTTTAGTTTTAACACTTGCCCCAGGTCACTACTAGGAAAACACTCAGCGAACCAAAACAAACCTCACAGCTTTCATTAGGAACTCATAGGCCTTAGATGGCTGAAGAAATTATTTTGGAACAGGATCAATCTGGCTAAACCTCACCTTTTCCCCCTATGATTTTAAGAACTCTGCTAGTGCCCTGATTTCACACAGAAATTCCTATTTATAGGTTCCTAAGAATGGAGGAGAGTCAGGCTGAAGGGGTTAGAAAAAGGTAGTAGCTTTCGCTTTACTCTATGGTCTTACTGGGAATCCACTCCAGCACTCTTGCCTGGAAAATCCCATGGACGGAGGAGCCTGATAGGCTAGAGTCCATGGGGTCGCAAAGAGTCGGACACGACTGAACGACTGTAGCTCAAGGGGAAATGGTCTTACTGCTCCTGGCTGTTGTAAGGAGCTTTCTTCTGGTTAATGCTAGGTGGCAGCAGTACCATAAGATGGCAAGATGAGAAGCCCACCTAGGACAGTATAAAAAAAAAGAAGTCTCAAATCTCCAAACTTTGACCATGACCTCTTGTCAGCCATGGCTCAGTGCCTAGAAGTCTGGCCACTGAGCAGATAAAGTAGAGACACAAAAGTCATGCAGTACTGAAGTCCCACTAGAGCTTGGCAGGAAACTGCTATTTCTTCCTTTCCACTTGAAGCAAAATACGGTTCTTTCCTACTCCCAGATGACTGGGTCACCTGGTTCAGCACAGTACAGTCTTGTTCCCAACTACACCAGGTTCCCAGCTTGTCATGGAGGAATCTGAGGGGTGCTGTCACATTTCTCCTGCTGCCTGCCATAGGCAGAGTCAAAAGAGCACTCTGACAAGTCTCCACTTCACTCTGCTTTCAGCTGCTTTGTTGCCGGAGGATGTATTAATCAAGGTCTCACTTTATCCTGATTTTGTTTCATTTGATTGCAATGTGAACTTTTAACACTGTGAATAACTGAACTCCTCCCCTACCCTGCCCTGGCTCTGCCTAAAAAAAATGACTGGAGGCCAAATAAAGATATTTCTAAACACCAAAACTCTGGGACTTCCCTGGTGGTCCAGTAGCTAAGACTCTGTGCTCCCAATGCAGGGGGCTTAGGTTCCATCCCTGGTCAGGGAACTAGATCCCACATGCTGCAACTAAGGCCCAGCACAGCCAAATAAATAAGTATTTTTAAAATCTTTTGAACTGTGGTGTTCAAGAAGACTCTTGAGAGTCTCTTGGACTGCAAGAAAATCAACCCTGAATATTGACTGGAAGGACTAATGCTGAAGCTGAAGTTCCAATACTTTGGCCACCTGATGTGAAGAGCCGACTCACTGGAAAAGACCCTTATGCTGGGAAAGACTGAAGGCAGAAGAAGGGGACGACAGAGGATGAGATGGCTAGATGGCAACACCGACTCGATGGACATGAGTTTGAGTGAACTCAGGGAGTTGGTGATGGACAGGGAGGCCTGGCGTGCTGCGATTCATGGGGTCACAAAGAGTCAGACACGACTGAGTGACTGAACTGAACTGAACTGATAGACAAATGATCACTTGAATATGATGCTAGAATAAAAATACTTTTAGATCCGTTAAAGTGAAAGTTGCTCAGTCATGTTCAACTTTTTGTGACCCCGTGGACTATACACTCCATGGAATTCTCCAGGCCAGAATACTGGAGTGGGTAGCCTTTCCCATCCGCAGGGGATATTTCTGACCCAGGAGTTGAACTGGGGTCTCCAGCATTGCAGGCAGATTCTTTACCAACTGAGCTATCAGAAAAACCCCACTTTTAAATAGGCGAGCTATAAAAAGACTTGACTTTCAGAGTTTACCTGTTCAAGAAACTACTCCAGGATGTGTTTCATCAAAAGGAGGGATGAAACCATGAAGAAGATGTAGGATCCAGAAATAAGAAATCCAACACAGGCCAGAGGAGGTGAAGAAGGGTCCTGAGGGCAGCCCTCAGGGCCCAGGGAACAAATAGTAAAGATTGGAAGGATGCCTCCGAGAGAAAATGGAACTGGTGCACTATTTAACATGTCAAACCACATTGAAAAGATTTTGAAAGTTTCTTAGAGAGCTTAGAGATGAACTGATGAGAGACACATTCCAGATGTACAAGCTGGATTTAGAAAAGGCAGAGAGGAACGAGAGATCACATTGCTAACATCACAGAAAAAGCAAGGGAATTGCAGAGAAACGTCTACTTCTGCTTCATTGACAACAAAAAAGCTTTTGACTGTGTGGATCACAACAAACTATGGAAAATTCTTCAAGAGATGAATATAACAGACCACCTTACCTGCTTCCTGAGAAACCTGTATGCAGGCCAAGAAGCAATAGTTAGAACTGGACATGGAACAACAGACTGGTTCAAAATTGGGAAAGGAGTACAACAATGCTGTATATTGTCACTCTGCTTATTTAACTTCTATACAGAATACATCATGCGAAATGTCAGGCTAGATGATTCACAAGCTGGATTCAAGATTGCCAGGAGAAATATGAGCAACCTCAGATATGGAGATAATACCGCTCTAATGGCAGAAAGTGAAGAGGAACTAAAGAGCCTCTTGATGAAGGTGAAAGAGGAGACTGAAAAAGTTGGCTTCAAACTCAACCTTAAAAAAACAAAGATCATGGCATCTGGTCCCATCACTTCGTGGCAAATAAATGGGGGAAAAGTGGAACAGTGACAGATTTTTTATTTTTTGGCCTCCCAAAAAGTCACTACGGATGATGACCACAGCCATGAAATTAAAAGAGGCTTGCCCCTTGGAACGAAAGCTATGACAAACCTAGACACCCAGACAGTATTAAAAGGCAAAGGCATCACTTTGCCAACAAAGGTCCATACAGTCAAAGCTATGGTTTTTCCAGGAGTCATGTATAGATGTGAGAGTTGAACCATAAAGAGGGCTGAGTGCATAAGAATTGATTATTTTGAACTGTGGTGCTGGAGAAGACTCTTGAGAGTCCCTTGGACTGCAAGACCAAACAAGTCAATCCTAAAGGAAATCAACTCTGAATATTCATTGGAAGGACTGATGCTGAATCTCCAATACTTTCGCCACTCCATGCGAAGAGCCAACTCACTGAAAAAGACCCTGATGCTGGGAAAGATTGAAAGACAGAGGAGAAGGGGACGACAGAGGATAAGATGGTTGGATGGTATCACCGACTCAATGTTCATGAATTGAACAAACTCTGGGAGATAACGAAGGATGGGGAAGCCTGGAGTGCTGCAGTCCATGGGGTCACAGAGGGTCAGACATGACTTAGTGATGGAACAACAACAACAACAATATTTTAAAAGCAACCAAAAAAACAGGTGATTAGTAACTTAGGAAAAAACAAAGTTTCAATATAGAAAGTAATCATATCTACTGTCTACTATGAACAATATTTACATAGTTGAAATAATACAAACACTGCATATTAATTTAACCAAATACATGCTATAAATATATTGGGGGTGGAGGGAAGAAAAAGTATATGTTTAAGGAATTGTTTCAGGTAGCTAAATCCTATTCTTCCATAGTAGCTAACCAAGAGATAATTCTAAAATTGAAAACGTAAGAAATAGATGTAATAACATTCTATACAGGGATATAGAAAGAATTCCCAGAAGTAGGTAAAAGATTTGAAAGTAGTTGCCTTTGAGAAGCAGAAAGAGGAGATTGAGAGGAAGGGGCAGGTGACTGTAGTCTTTCAGTTTAACTAGTCATGCTATCACATTTTTGAGAACAACATATTTATAATAAAAATTAAATAAAAAAACAAATGCTACATTATCTGCTTTGATAGGATTTTGGATTAATCAGTTGTGTGCAGCTGTCAAAACTCAATGAATGCATACTTTAAGATTTACATATTTCATTGTATATATATTTTACATCAAAAGAAAAACTGATAAAGCCTAAAATTCTAATGACATGCATAAGGACATCTGTAATTTACTTCAAAATCCTTCCCCAAAAAAAGATGGATCAATGAATGGACAGAAGGATGGATAAATACATAATAAAACAAGTACAGTAAAATGTTGACAGTAGATCCTAAGAGGTAGGTATATAGAGGTTTACTGTAAAATTCTTTCCATTTTGCTGTGTGTTTGAAAAAAAATAATAAAAGTTTGGAACAAATAAAAACAAATTGAGGGGAGGAGCTAAGATGGCAGAGGAGTAGGACAGGGAGAACACTTTCTCCCTCACAAATTCATCAAAAGAACATTTAAACACCGAGTAAATTCCACAAAACAACTTCTGAATGCTGGCAGAGGACATCAGGCACCCAGAAAAGCACCCAAGTCTTCGAAAGGAGGTAGGAAAAAATATAAAAGACAAAAAAAGAGAGACAAAAGAGGGAGGGACAGATTTCCGTCCCGGGAAGGGAGGCTTAAAAAGAGAGAAGTTTCCAAACACCAGGAAACCTTCTCACTGCCGAATCTGTGCCGAGCCTTGGAAGCACAGAGGGCAACGTAACAGGGAGGAAAAATAAATAAACAATTAAAACCCGCAGATTACGAGCCCTACGGTAACTCCCCCAGTGGAGAAGCAGCGCAGACACCTGCACACACCACTAGCAATTGGGGGCTGGGCAGGGAGGTGTGGCGTGCGCTGCATCGCTTAGAGTAAGGATCTGGCCTGCATACCCCGAGCACTATCTGAGCGAAATAATTTGGGTTAGCAAACCAGACTGTGGGATATCTACCATGCGAAAAGCCAGCTCTAACCTAAGACACCGCCAGGCCCACGCACGGAACAAAGGACTGAACGGAGATAGCTGGCTACAGACCATCCCCCTCCAGTGACAGGCAGCCAGAGCCGGAAGGGGGCATTCGCAGCCCCAGAGAGACATTATCTATAAAACTGTAAGCAGGCTTCTTTGCTAACTAAAACTTCTTGGGGGTCTGGATGGTCAACATCTGCCTGAGAAGGTGTGCCTGTTGTACACCTAGATAACTGAGCGATGGGGAGGCGATAAGTCCCAGCAATCGCGCTCGCCAAACACCTCATCACCTTGAGCTGCTCGGACCTGGGAAGGGCACAAAACGCAGGCCCAACCAAGTCTGCGCCTCTGAGGACTACCCGAATGCCTGAACCTGAGAGGCTTGGACCTGGGAGGTGCAAGCAGCCCAGGGCCAGACACAGATGGTTCCCGGCGGAGCAGCCTAGAGCCTGAGCAGTGTGGGCAGGGAAGCTACACGTGCCGTGAGCAGGGGCAGACCCAGTGTGGCTGAGGCACTGCGAGCACACGCCAGTGTTATTTGATTGCAGCGTCCCTCCTTCTCCACATCGCGACTGAACAAGCCAGCCTAAAAAAAAAAAAAAAAAAGTGTCCTCCACCGTCCCCTTTGTGTCAGGGTGGAAACCAGACACTGAAGAGACCAACAAACAGAAGAATTTATAACAGAGGGAACCACCTTGGAAGCTACAGGCAATAGATTAAAACCCTGTGGTTAATACCGACTACATAGGAAGGGGCCTATAGATCTTGAGAAATATAAGTCGAATCAAGGAACTAGCTGAAAATGAACTGAACCCACAATACCCACAACAAAACTAGAGAAAGTCCTAGATATATTTTAACTATTTTTACGATCATTCTTTCTTTTTTTAAAATTTTTTAAACAATTTTAAGTCGTCTATTATTCCTTTAATTTTCACTTTTATAACCTACTATTACTTAGCCAAAAAAAGACCCTATTTTTTTAAAAGCAAACTTCATATATATATATATATTTTTTTTTTTTATAATTTCTTTGATTTTTTTTTTTTGCTTCTTTTCTTTAACATTGCATTTTTGAAATTCCAAACTCTACTCTAGATTTTTAATTTTACCTTTTTGGTATTTGTTATCAATTTTGTACCTATATTTTTTTTATATAATTTTTGTGACTTTTTTTTCCTTCTCTCTCTTTCTTTCTCTTCTTTTATATAACATTGTACATCTGAAATTCGAAACTCTACTCTAGGTTTTTAATTTATGCTATTTGCTATTTGTTATCAATTTTGTACCTATACTTTCTTTATAATTTTTGCGACTTTGTTTTTGTTTGTTTGTTTTTTTCTCTCTTTATTTTCCTTCTTCTTTTCTTTAACATTGTATTTTTGAAATTCCAAACTCTAGATTTTTAATTTCTGCTTTTATGTATTTGTTACCAATTTTGTACCTTTAAGAACCCAATCTTCAGTACTCATTTATCACTAGGGAGTGAGATTACTGGCTTGACTGCTCTCTCTGCCTTTGGACTCTCCTTTTTCTCCACCAGGTTGCCTGTGTCTCCTCCCTAACCCCTCTCTACTCTACCCAACTCTGTGAATTTCTGTGTGTTCCAGACGGTGGAGAACACTTAGGGAACTAATTACTGGCTGGATCTGTCTCCCTCCTTTTCATTCCCCCCTTTTATCCTCCTGGCCACCTCTGTCTCCTTCCTCCTTCTTCCCTTCTCTGTATAACTCCATGAACATCTCTGAGCGGTCCAGTTGTGGAGTGCACATGAGGACGTGATTACTGGCTAGCCCACTCTCTCCTCTATTGATTCCACCTCATCTCATTCGGGTCACCTCTAACTCCCTCCTCCCTCTTCTCTTCTCCTTGTAACGCTGTGAACCTCTCTGGGTGACCCTCACGGTGGAGAAACTTTTCATCTTTAACGTAGATGTTTTATCAATGGTGCTGTATAGAAGGAGAAGTTTTGAAATGACTGAAAAATAGGACCGATAACTGGAAGCAGGAGGCTTAAGTCCAAACCCTGACTCCAGGGAACTCCTGACTCCAGGGAACATTAATTGACAGGAGCTCATCAAATGCCTCCACACCTACACTGAAACCAAGTACCACACAAGGGCCAACAAGTTCCAGGGCAAGACATACCAAGCAAATTCTCCCAGCAACAAAGGAACACAGCCCTGAGCTCCAAGATACAGGCTGCCCAAAGTCACCCCAAAACCATAGACATCTCATAACTCATTACTGGACACTTCATTGCACTCCACAGAGAAGAAATACAGCTCCATCCACCAGAACACCGACACAAGCTTCCCTAACCAAGAAACCTTGACAAGCCACCTGTACAAACCTACACAGAGTGAGGAAACGCCACAATAAAGAGAACTCTACAAACTGCCAGAATACAGAAAGGACACCCCAATCTCAGCAATTTAAACAAGATGAAGAGACAGAGGAATACCCAGCAGATAAAGGAACAGGATAAATGCCCACCAAACCAAACAAAAGAGGAAGAGATAGGGAATCTACCTGATAAAGAATTCCAAATAATGATAGTGAAATTGATCCAAAATCTTGAAATCAAAATGGAATCACAGATAAATAGCCTGGAGACAAGGATTGAGAAGATGCAAGAAAGGTTTAACAAGGACCTAGAAGAAATAAAAAAGAGTCAATATATAATCAATAATGCAATAAATGAAATTAAAAACACTCTGGAGGCAACAAATAGTAGAATAAAAGAGGCAGAAGATAGGATTAGTGAATTAGAAGATAGAATGGTAGAAATAAATGAATCAGAGAGGAAAAAAGAAAAACGAATTAAAAGAAATGAGGACAATCTCAGAGACCTTCAGGACAATATTAAACACTACAACATTCGAATCATAGGGGTCCCAGAAGAAGAAGACAAAAAGAAAAACCATGAGAAAATACTTGAGGAGATAATAGTTGAAAACTTCATTAAAATGGGGAAGGAAATAATCACTCAAGTCCAAGAAACCCAGAGAGTCCCAAACAGGATAAACCCAAGGCGAAACACCCCAAGACACATATTAATCAAATTAACAAAGATCAAACACAAAGAACAAATATTAAAAGCAGCAAGGGAAAAACAACAATTAACACACAAGGGAATTCCCATAAGGGTAACAGCTGATCTTTCAATAGAAACTCTTCAAGCCAGGAGGGAATGGGAAGACATACTTAAAATGATGAAAGAAAATAACCTACACCCCAGATTATTGTACCCAGCAAGGATCTCATTCAAATATGAAGGAGAAATCAAAAGCTTTACAGACAAGCAAAAGCTGAGAGAATTCAGCACCACTAAACCAGCTCTCCAACAAATACTAAAGGATATTCTCTAGATACGAAACACAAAAACGGTGTATAAATTCGAACCCAAAACAATAAAGTAAATGACAACGGGATCATACTTATCAGTAATTACCTTAAACGTAAATGGGTTGAATGCCCCAACCAAAAGACAAAGACTGGCTGAATGGATACAAAAACAAGACCCCTACATATGTTGTCTACAAGAGACCCACCTCAAAACAGGAGACACATACAGACTGAAAGTGAAGGGCTGGAAAAAGATTTTTCATGCAAATAGGGACCAAAAGAAAGCAGGAGTAGCAATACTCATATCAGATAAAATACACTTTAAAACAAAGGCTGTGAAAAGAGACAAAGATGGTCACTACATAATGATCAAAGGATCAATCCAAGAAGAAGATATAACAATTATAAATATATATGCACCCAACACGGGAGTGCCGCAATATGTAAGACAAATGCTAACAAGTATGAAAGGAGAAATTAACAATAACAAAATAATAGTGGGAGACTTTAATACCCCAATCACACCTATGGATAGATAAACTAAACAGAAAATTAACAAGGAAACACAAACTTTAAATGATACAATAGACCAGTTTGACCTAATTGATATCTATAGGACAGTCCATCCCAAAACAATGAATTTCACCTTTTTCTCAAGCACACATGGAACCTTCTCCAGGATAGATCACATCCTGGGCCATAAATCTAGGCTTGGTAAATTCAAAAAAATAGAAATCATTCCAAGCATCTTCTCTGACCACAATGCAGTAAGATTAGATCTCAATTACAGAAGAAAAACTATTAAAAATACCAACATATGGAGGCTGAACAACACGCTGCTGAATAACCAACAAATCACAGCAGAAATCAAAAAAGAAATCAAAATTTGCATAGAAACTAAAGAAAATGAAAACACAACAACCCAAAACGTGTGAGACACTGTAAAAGCAGTCCTAAGGGGAAAGTTCATAGCAATACAGGCATACCTCAAGAAACAAGAAAAAAGTCAAATAAATAACCTAACCCTACACCTAAAGCAACTAGAAAAAGGAAGAAATGAAGAACCCCAGGGTTAGTAGAAGGAAAGAAATCTTAAAAATTAGGGCCGAAATAAATGCAAAAGAAACAAGAGACCGTAGCAAAAATCAACAAAGCCAAAAGCTGGTTCTTTGAAAGGATAAATAAAATTGACAAACCATTAGCCAGACTCATCAAGAAACAAAGGGAGAAAAATCAAATCAATAAAATTAGAAATGAAAATGGAGAGATCACAACAGACAACACAGAAATACAAAGGATCGTAAGAGACTACTATCAACAATTATATGCCAATAAAATGGACAACGTGGAAGAAATGGACAAATTCTTAGAAAAGTACAACTTTCCAAAACTGGACCAGGAAGAAATAGAAAATCTTAACAGACCCATCACAAGCACATAAATTGAAAACGTAATCAAAAATCTTCCAGCAAACAAAAGCCCAGGTCCAGACGGCTTCACAGCTGAATTCTACCAAAAATTGAGAGAAGAGCTAACACCTATCCTGCTCAAACTCTTCCAGAAAATTGCAGAGGAAGGTAAACTTCCAAACTCATTCTATGAGGCCACCATCGCCCTAATACCAAAACCTGACAAAGATCCCACAAAAAAAGAAAACTACAGGCCAATATCACTGATGAACATAGATGCAAAAATCCTTAACAAAATTCTAGCAATCAGAATCCAACAACACATTAAAAAGATCATACACCATGACCAAGTGGGCTTTATCCCAGGGATGCAAGGATTCTTCAATATCCGCAAATCAATCAATGTAATACACCACATTAACAAATTGAAAAATAAAAACCATATGATTATCTCAATAGATGCAGAGAAAGCCTTTGACAAAATTCAACACCCATTTATGATAAGAACTCTCCAGAAATCAGGAATAGAAGGAACATACCTCAACATAATAAAAGCTATATATGACAAACCCACTGCAAACATTATCCTCAATGGTGAAAAACTGAAAGCATTTCCTCTAAAGTCAGGAACAAGACAAGGGTGCCCACTTTCACCATTACTATTCAACATAGTTTTGGAAGTTTTGGCCACAGCAATCAGAGCAGAAAAAGAAATAAAAGGAATCCAAATTGGAAAAGAGGAAGGAAAACTCTCACTGTTTGCAGATGTCATGATCCTCTACATAGAAAACCCTAAAGACTCCACCAGAAAATTCCTAGAACTAATCAATGATTATAGTAAAGCTGCAGGATATAAAATCAACACATAGAAATCCCTTGCATTCTTATACACTAATAATGAGAAAATAGAAAGAGAAATTAAGGAAACAATTCCATTCACCATGGCAACGGAAAGAATAAAATACTTAGGAATATATCTACTGAAAGAAACTAAAGACCTATATATAGAAAACTATAAAACACTGGTGAAAGAAATCAAAGAGGACACTAATAGATGGAGAAATATACCATGTTCATGGATTGGAAGAATCAATATAGTGAAAATGAGTATACTACCCAAAGCAATTTATAGATTCAATGCAATCCTTATCAAGCTACCAATGGTATTCTTCACAGAGCTAGAACAAATAATTTCACAATTTGTATGGAAATATAAAAAACCTCGAATAGCCAAAGCTATCTTGAGAAAGAAGAATGGAACTGGAGGAATCAACCTGCCTGACTTCAGGCTCTACTACAAAGCCACAGTCATCAAGACAGTATGGTACTGGCACAAAGACAGAAATATAGATCAATGGAACAAAATAGAAAGCCCAGAGATAAATCCACGCACATATGGACACCTTATCTTTGACAAAGGAGGCAAGAATATACAATGGATTAAAGACAATCTCTTTAACAAGTGGTGCTTTGAAAACTGGTCAACCACTTGTAAAAGAATGAAACTAGACCACTTTCTAATACCATACACAAAAATAAGCTCAAAATGGCTTAAAGATCTAAACATAAGACCAGGAACTATAAAACTCCTAGAGGAGAACATAGGCAAAACATTCTCTGACATACATCACAGCAGAATCCTCTATGACCCACCTCCCAGAATATTGGAAATAATAGCAAAAATAAACAAATGGGACCTAATTAAACTTAAAAGCTTCTGCACAACAAAGGAAACTATTAGCAAGGTGAAAAGACAGCCTTCAGAATGGGAGAAAATAATAGCAAAGGAAGCAACTGACAAACAACTAATCTCAAAAATATACAAGCAACTCCTACAGCTCAACTCCAGAAAAATAAATGACCCAATCAAAAAATGGGCCAAGGAACTAAATAGACATTTCTCCAAAGAAGACATACAAATGGCTAACAAACACATGAAAAGATGTTCAACATCACTCATTATCAGAGAAATGCAAATCAAAACCACAATGAGGTACCATTTCATGCCAGTCAGAATGGCTGTGGTCCAAAACTCTACAAGCAATAAATGCTGGAGAGGGTGTGGAGAAAAGGGAACCCTCTTACACTGTTGGTGGGAATGCAAACTAGTACAGCCACTATGGAGAACAGTGTGGAGATTCCTTAAAAAACTGGAAATAGGACTGCCTTATGATCCAGCAATCCCACTGCTGGGCATACACACTGAGGAAACCAGAAGGGAAAGAGACACGTGTACCCCAATGTTCATCGCGGCACTGTTTATAATAGCCAGGACATGGAAGCAACCTAGATGTCCATCAGCAGATGAATAGATAAGAAAGCTATGGTACATATACACAATGGAGTATTACTCAGCCATTAAAAAGAATACATTTGAATCAGTTCTAGTGAGGTCGATGAAACTGGAGCCTATTATACAGAGTGAAGTAAGCCAGAAAGAAAAACACCAATATAGTATACTAATGCATATACATGGAATTTAGAAAGATGGTAACAATAACCCTGTATACGAGACAGCAAAAGAGACACTGATGTGTAGAACAGTCTTATGGAGTCTGTGGGAGAGGGAGAGGGTGGGATGATTTTGGAGAATGACATTGAAACATGTATAATATCAGGTATGAAACGAGTCGCCAGTCCAGGTTCGATGCACGATACTGGATGCTTAGGGCTGGTGCACTGGGACGACCCAGAGGGATGGTATGGGGAGGGAGGAGGGAGGAGGGTTCAGGATGGGGAGCACATGTACGTGTTGCGGATTCATTTCAATATTTGGCAAAACCAATACAATATTGTAAAGTTTAAAAATAAAATAAAACTAAAAATTAAAACAAAACAAAACAAAACAAATTGAGCACTAAAATTCAAGAGAGAATGTTCTGTCTGGTGTACCAGCTAGGTAAACTTTAATTTTAAAATGCCACTTGCTTTTCAGAAGCATCCTGTAGCCATTTGACCCACAGATGACTGGTCAAATCAAAGAGGGCTGTGACACGTGAAGACGAGGGCAGAATGATATTTCTTGTTGGCACTTTTACCAGTTTCTCTACAGGATACGTATGTTGTGCAACAATGAATTTTTAATCCATCTTAGCAAGATTTGTCCTCTGGTTATAAATATCCCTGTTGTCACATGCTCACCTATTTCTTAGCTCCAATTGAATTGTAAAATCATCCAAGCTATAGTTTATAACCTCCAGGATCACACACCCAGTGGTTCATCAATATCAGTTTTACTCTAATATACCACAGAGAAAAAGTAGCTCCCTGGAATAACAGATTAAGGAACAAATAAGCCAGAATGTCTGGGGAATAGAGTCATACAATTTTCATTACAATGACTCTTAGGGCTTGGATCCAGTCTCGTTGTGGAGAAACTAAGTGTAAGAGAGATTAAGTCACATATCCAGAGTGATATGGCTATTCAGTGTGATTATCTTCGGGTATTTGCTTCTTTATGTCCATTTAAACTATTAAATAAGTCTGTGGAATATGACACACATATACTTGAATAAACAGCCACCCTTCCCCCAAAGAGGCACTTGATTAAAAAAAAAAAAGAACAAAACTATGGGACAGGACTTAAGAGATGGTTACTGAGCCAAACTTGGGTTTGCTTGCCTGACTTGCAGCAAAATCAATCTACTGACATGGGGTTGGGTGAAGGAAAGGACAGTGTTTATTGCAGGGCCAAGCAAGGAGAATGGGTAGCGCATGATCAAAAGACCTGAACCCCCTGATGGCTTTCAGGGAGGGGTTTGTAAAGGCAACATTATTAGGTTTGAAGGTTGTAGGGTGCATGATCAGCCTGTAGACATTCTTCGAATTGGTTGTGGTGAGGTCACTGGGTGGTATATTGGAAGTTAGCATCATCAACCTTCTGGTTCCTACCAGTCTGGGGTCTACATGCTTGTGGTCAGCATGCAGTTTCTCTCTGACACTTGGTAGGGTTTTAGTATCCTCAAAAACAATTCAAGGAATGGCTCAGGATATTATCTATAACCCTTAAGGAGGAACTAAAGGTCTTTGATTTTATTTTATGGTTAAACTACTGTAATTTTGTCTTGCTTGACTGATATTGTTGTGTTTCTGCATTTTCTCAATTCTCTGATCAAATATACTCTTTGGAATGTGGGGAAGGTCTACGAGGCTAAATCCTTTTTACAAACAAGAGGTAGGAGACATGGAGGGTATATTGCCAGGAAGGCCCCACAGAGTCTGGCTCAGTTTCAAGACCACAAGTTCCTATCCAGTCTGTTTGTAGCGTGAAGTGGGAGCAGGAGGATGTTAAGTGAGTGAAAAGTGTCTGTGGTAAAATTAGTGATACACACTACCTTGTCGATGAAGCCTGAGCATATTAATGAAGCCCGAGCATATTACACTGAGAAGCCAAACACAAAAAGGTCACATATTGTATGATTCCATTTATATGAAATATCCAAAACAGGCAAATCCATAGAGACAGAAAGCAGACTCATCGTTGCCAGGGGCTGGGCAGAAGGCAAATGAGGAGTAACTGCTTACTGGATATGGGTTTTATCTTGAGGTAAATAAAATGCTTTGGACCTAAATATAAATGAATATATTATGAATGTACCAAATGCTACTGAATTGTTCCCTTCAGAATGGTTAACTTTATATTACATACATTTCACCTCAATAAAGAAAACACATGTCCAATGAGAGCAAAAGCAAACATAGCAACATGTTAACAACTAGTAGATCTAGGTACCGGCCATCAGGAATTCATTGTACTTATGCTAGGAACATTTCTGTTAGGTTTAAAATTTTTTAAAAGAAAAGATTAATAAAAATAAAATATCTCTAGGAAAAAAAGAAATCATTTAGTGATAGTGCAAAATTGAGGTCACCAGTTGCAATCTAAAATTCATACAGTTTCATACCTATCACTTGATCACTGGCATGTCAAAAGTAGGAACAACTCTTACTTCATTGGCTGGTAAGGTTTCTAACAATGAAAATTACTTTCCAGGGGAGTCACAAGCCAACACTCTTTAACTTCAGAACCTATTAACATGCAGATTTCTGAACATCAGCACCTAAAAATACATTTATTGGGTCCTTTTGAACAGGTGGTATTAAGATGCGGTTTAGCTGAAGGGTCTGAGCTTTGGAAATTACATGTGTATATTCTGGTTTTGTCACCTGCAGATGAGTTTTACCAATCCACTGATGGATAAAAGCAAAAGGGTGCAAGCTGACTGAGAGTTTCACAGGAGAAACATTAGGGGCACAAGAGACCATTTTGACCCTTGCACAGTGTGTCCTGAAACTCAAGCAGTGATATAGGAAAGATAATACCCCATCCTGTAACCTCATAATAACCAGAAAATGGCATGTCTGCCTCTAATGCACAGTGGGTCCAACGGAGTTAATGCCTCCCTGGTTTCTTACAGGTCCAACACCTAATTCTAAATTCCCCATTCAACCATGTCTGAGGCCTGAGACAACAGATCAAGCCTGTCTACACAGAGTGAGAGGCTACTTGCTTCTCTGACCAAGATGTAGACACACAAAAAAGTATATAAGGATGTGAAAGGTTATATCGTAATGTGATCATGCTTAACACTACTGAAGCTGTACATTTAAAAATAGTTAAGATGGTGGACTGAATGTTATGTGTTTTCTACCACAATACTTTAAATATACATAAGACCCAAGTTTCAGTTTTCACACAGCAGACATGAGAATGGCTTCCTTTGTGTCCAAAATGAAGGTACACTGCCAATTTGTAAAGCCGGATGCAACTTAACACACTTCAAATGAAATACAAGCTGTTCCTACGGAGGAAAAAAAAATAACCTAGAAAAACACTCAAGCCTCTGCACACATCTATGTTCAGTAAGAAAAATGGACATAAGAACAGGTTGTGGCAGAAGGACATTAAAAATGGAAAAGAACTATTGAGTTGAAGGTGTTACCTCAAGAGATAAGTACCAATAAACACTGTAGAGCAGCAGTCTCCATATACCAGATGATGATGGGAATGGATCCATTCCCATTTAGGGTTTACTCATCGCTTCTGAGATGCCATTTATTCTTTATCTTGACACTGCTTTGGATATACCACATCACTAAAGGGAATGGGAAGTTCAGTTCATGAATATAACCTTTGTAGGATGACAAATACAAGGATGTTCCACTTCAATAACTGAGTTCTTTTTCATTTTTTCTTGCAAAATTTTAAATTTTCCCAGAATTTTTATCATGCCTATAAAAACAAATCTATGTTCAACCAACAGGGCCTCTTCATTCACACTTTAACACCCAAGGGGTAATAGTTTCAAAAGACTAAAATGCTATTCTTCTCTAAGTGTTATCTATATCGCAGTGAGTCTTGTCTAAAGATTTTGTAGAAGCCTTCACTGGAGGGATTTCAAGTATGGAAACAGATGAAGGAGGAAATATCTGGAGTGGTGAATCCTGCCAAGTAAGTAGAGGCCAGCTCTGACTTTCATTCTATTTCTGTTTTCCTTCATTTCACCTTATGCCCAGAAGTTTGTATAAGTAGACCTTTGATTGTGATAAAAACAGTGTCTTAATTTTGGACCTAATAACACTTCAGAATAAATGCAGGGAGTTCCCTGGTGGTTCAGTAGTTAGAATTCCAAGCTCTCACTGCCAACGGCCTGTGTTTGATCCTGCTCAGGGAACTAAAATCCCACAAGTGACACAGTGCAGACAAAAAGAAAAGAAGAATCCAAGTTTTCACAGAAGTGAGAATTTGGGAGAGCATGTTTTCCAAATATGCTTACATAGGCATTACTTTTTCATTCATCAGTTCAGCGCTAACCTTGTCGTGGACGTTTGAAAAGATGGCCACAAATTCTCTGACACTCCTCCCATAAATTGGCAGGGTCTAATTCTCCCCTTCTACTGCCTTGAACCTGGCCTGGCCTTATTTGGAAGAAATAGAATTTAGGAGAAGTGATGCTACGTGACTTCCTAGGCCTGGCAGCTTCTGCTTAGTTCTCTCTGAATACCTGCTCTCTGGATAGCTCTCTCTTGGGACCCAGCCACCATGCTCTGAGAATCCCAGGACAAATGCAGAGGACAGGTGTAGGTACTCTGGTGGACAACCCAAACTGCAGTCCTACCTGACACCCGGGATCAGCTGCCAGGCTTGTACAAGCCATCATGGATGACCAGTGCAGCTGAGATTCTGATGACTGTAGGCACAGCGGACACTTGACTGCAACTGTGTGAGATACCCCAGTGAGAACTGCTCAGCTGCAACTTCCCTGAATGTCTGACCCACATAGTGGTGAGCAAGGTAAAATTTTAGTATGTATAAAATTACCCTGAATTTGGGGGTAATTTGTTATATAGCAATAGGTAGCTCAGCAAAAGAGAACAGAATATGAAACTTTATAGCAACAGAAATTTTCAAGCAAAAAAATAAAATTAAGATGATTTGGCCACAAAATGGTCCATTTGTTTTTTTTTTTTTCTCCCCATTTAAACATGAGCATTTACAAGTTCAGAGATCTGTGTTTTTATGTTGCTCAGAGTAGAAAGATATAGATTAAGAAATGTAATTTTAACAGTTAAAACTATAGATATTTCATGTAATCAAAATATATTGTCAGACACTGTAATAGAGATCAGCACAAATTCTGTCCTCAAGGAACAAATAGTCTAGTCGGATAAATGGCATGTTAAAAAAAATTTCAATGAGTTTCATGTGCATAAAATCCTTACAATATTTCCAGGCACGTCCTAAGTGTCATGTACCTGCAAACAAAGTAAATAAATATACATTCACTTATTTATTTGACAAATACTTACTTATCATCTTCTCCATGGCAGGCCCCACATGAGGTGCTCAACATTCTGAAGACTCAACATTCAGAAAACTAAGATCATGGCATCTGATCACATCACCTCATGGAAAATGGATGGGGAAAGAGTGACACACTTCTTTTTTGGGGGGCCTCCAAAATCACTGCAGATGGTGACTGCAGCCATGAAATTACAGATGCTTGATTCTTGGAAGAAAGTTATGACCAATCTAGACAGTGTATTAAAAAGCAGAGACATTACTTTCCTAACAAAGGTCCATCTAGTCAAGCTACAGTTTTTACAGTAGTCATGTATGGATGTGAGAATTGGACTGTAAAGAAAGGTGAGCCCCGAAGAATTGGTGCTTTTGAACTGTGGTGTTGGAGAATACTCTTGAGAGTCCCTTGAACTGCAAGGAGATCCAACCAGTCCATCCTAAAGGAAATCAGTCCTGAATATGCAGTCCTGAATAAGGACTGATGCTGAAGCTGAAACGCCAATACTTGGCCATCTGATGGAAAGAACTGACTCACTGGAAAAGACCCTGATGCTGGGAAAGAGTGAAGGTGGGAGGAGAAAGGGACAATAGAGGATGAGATGGTTGGATTGCATCACTGGCTCGACGGACAGGAGTTTGAGTAAATTCTGGGAGTTGGTGATGGACAGGGAGGCCTGGCATGCTGCAATGCATGGGGTCACAAAGAGTTGGACTTGACTGAGCTACTGAACTGAACCAAACATGTCGGGGCCCGTGTGAAGTGCTAGACAGAGTGCTGAATAAAGAGTTTACATTCAGAGGAGAGGACAGATACTGAACATTCAACAAGCACAGGTATCCTGGAAGCATTCCTGGGATGCTTGGGAAGTCAGAGAAGGCTGCTGATACCAGGAAGGCCAAAGGCTAGGCTAGACCAGGCCAAGGCTAGAGAGATTTAGCAGCATGTCTGACAGCCAAATAACAAGAAGAGAAAAGTAGTTTACCCCAGACCCAAATGGAAATCTAATATGTAAAGTCAAATTTGGGAGAGGCCTGAAGGCCAGTGAGGCAATCAAGATCTGTTCCACAAATTCCACACTGGATCAGAAGGAAAGTCCAAGTGCAGAGACAAGCACTGGACTGCATGCATTGGACCACACATGAGAGCTCAAGAAGACAATGTTGTTGGAATAGAAGACTGGGCACAGTGCTCAAGCCTCTGGTACTTTGGCACTAGAAATAGAGTAGAACACCCATTGCACAAACAGGTCTGGACCAAGATATATTACAGCTGAGGCAACCTAAGAATTAGATATGTGCTTCTGATGCTGTCCTTCCGATCTTAATGCAACAGTTTCTTACTGAGGGAGTAGAACTGGCATCAGGATGGTTTTTGTTATTTCTACTGTCTACTTCGCTAAAGTAGGACTGATTTGTAAGTTGATGGTTATAGAAGTAGTCACACATGTAGATCTGAGTTAAATGGTACCATATTTCTGATTTTCATTGGAAATGGTATTACCTTTACAGATTGGTGCTCAGAGCAATTATACACTTGGTCTGTCTTTTAACTTGGCTCTGAGCCTGAAGGATCCCAGAATACAAGTGTCTGCTAATTGCCCTGGTGTGAATGGCCAAGGGCTGGTGTGTGTGTATGTGTATATGCATACAAATAAAAGTGTATCTGTGTGTTATTGTTTGTATGTATGTGTGCATGTGTGTGTGTATGTGCATGCATGTGTCCCTCCTCCTGAACAAGGTGGATTCTACCAGGGTTAGAAATATGTCAGTAGTATTGAATCATCTAAATTTTATCACTTGCGAGTTTAAAACTCAACACTTTTTATATAGCCTTTTCTCTTTTTTATTCAAACCCCAGAGCTTGGATTCAGGAGTCTGCAAGCATGGAGTCCACCCAAAGATGGGCACAATAAAGGATAAACATGGTAGAGACTGAGTAGATGCTGAAGAGATCAAGAAGAGATGGAAAGAATACACAGAAGAACTGTATAAAAAAGATCTTAATGAACCAGATCACTACAATGGTGCGGTTAGTCACCCAAACCCAGACATTCTGGAGTGTGAAGCCAAGTGGGCCTTAAGAAGCACTGCTGTTAATAAAGCTAGTGGATGCGATGGAATTCCAAAAGAACTATCCAAATCTCTAAAGGAGGATGCCATCAAAATGTTGCATTCATTATGTCAACAAATCTGGAAAACCCAGCAGTGGGCACAGGACTGGAAAAGTCCTCAACCCAATTCCCAAGAAAGGTGGTACTAAAGAATGTTCTAACCATCAGACAACTGCACTCATTTCCCATGCTAGTAAGGTCATGCTTAAAATCTTGCACGCTAGGCTTCAGAATTAGGTGAATCAAGAACTTCCAGATGTCCACGCTGGGTTTAGAAAAAGAAGAGGAACTAGAGATCAAATTGCCAACAGTTGCTGGAGTATAGAAAATGCAAGGGAATTTCAGCAAAACAGCTATCTCGGTTTCATTGACTACATGAAAGCCTTTGACTGTATAGATCATGACAAACTGTGGAAAGCTCTTAGAGAGATGGGAATACCAGACCCTCTTACTTGTCTCTTGAGAAACCTGTATGCAGGTCAAGAAGCAACAGTTAAAACCCTGTATGGAACAACTGATTGGTTTAAGATTGAGAAAAGAGTATGACAGGGCTGTGTGCTGTCACTCTGTCTAACCTATATGCAGAGCACATCAGGAGAAATGCCAGGCTGGATGAGTTGCAAGTCTGAATCAAGATAGGCAGGAGAAACATCAACAGCCTCAGATATGCAGATGATATCACTCTAATGGCAGAAAGCAAAGAGGAACTAAAGAGCCTCTTGATGAGGGTGAGGGAGGATAGTGAAAGAGCGGGCTTAAAACTAAATATTCAAAACACTAAGGGCATGCCTTCTAGCCCGATTACTGCATGGCCAATAGAGGGGGAAAAGGTGGAAGTAGTGACAGATTTCCTCTTCTTGGGCTCCAAAACCACTGCAGATAGCAACTGCAGCCATAAATTCAGAAGACAATTGCTTCTTGGCAGGAAAGCAATGACAAACCTAGACAGTGTGTTTAAAAGCAGAGACGTTACTCTGCCAACAGAGGTCCATATAGTCAAGGCTATGGTTTTCCCAGTCATCATGTATGGCTGTGAGATCAGAACGCCAAAGAATTAATGCCTTCGAACTGTGGTGCTGGAGAAGACTCCTGAATGTCCCTTGGACCACAAGGGGTCAAACCAGTCAATCTTTTTTTCTTTTTTTAACCTTACACTATTGTATTGGTTTTGCCATACTTCAACATGAATCCGCCAAGGGTGTACACGTGTTTCCCACCCTGAACCCCCTCCCATCTCCATCCCCATACCATCCCTCTGGGTCATCCCTGTGCACCAGCCCCGAGCATCCTGTATCATGCATCGAACCTGGACTTGCAATTCATTTCGCATATGATATTATACATGTTTCAATGCCATTCTCCCAATCATCCCACCCTCGCACTCTCCTGCAGAGTCCAAAAGACTGTTCTATACATCTGTGTCTCTTTTGCTGTCTCACATACAGAGTTATCATTACCATCTTTCTAAATCCCATATATATGTGTTAGTATACTGTATACTATCCAGTCAATCTTAAGGGAGATTAAGCCTGAATATTCACTGGAAGGATTGATGCTGAAGCTGAAGCTCCAGTATTTTGGTCATCTGATGCAAACAGAAAACTCATTGGAAAAGTCCCTGATGCTGGGAAGGATCGAGGGCAGGAGAAGAGGGTGTCAGAGGATGAGATGGCTGAACGGCACCACTGATGCAATGAACATGAACTTGGGCAAACTCTGGAAGATGGTGAGGGACAGGGAGGCCTGGCATGCTGCAGTCCATGGGGTCACAAAGAGTGGGATATGACTGGGCAACTGAACTACAAACATGGTAAAGCCATGCCTGTGATCCTTAATGGCTGTAAGACCCTGGGCAGGTTCTCAACCCCATTAAGTGGTAGTTTCCTGGGCTTTAAAATGGGGATAATAATATTTCACTCCTAAGATTGTTGTGAAGGAAAAACAGCATACTGAAAGCATTGAATGTGATTCCTGGATCATCATAAGCACTAAGTAGATGCTCTTATGGTTAGAATTGTAGGTACTAAACAAGGGCTACAAACATCCAGATACCACCCAAACTAGGGTTTACACTCATTTCCCAACATTACAGTGTGCCTTATAAATAGTTAAAATACTAAACAAACTGTAGACATAACTAAAGCAACCCAATTAAAATGCTTCATCATTTGCCACTTTAGAAGGTACTCAAAAGCTAGGCAATTCTCTTCTAGACAAACAGATGGCCATTTCTCATCTTAATATAGGTAGGATGTTTTTGTGAACACAAGCTGATCTGGCTTAAAAATCCAAGCATTCTTTTAGCTCTACATAAATTAATAACTCAAAAGAAAAATTTTAAAGAACAAACTGCCATTTTGCTAAAATGACAGTCCATTAATGGATGCCTCTAAACTTAGCAAGCTCTCCAGCTGTCTTATCGGTGGGTTTTTGTTGTCTCCCTCAAATGCACACTGATGGCCAGATCTCAGCAGCATCAGATGGAATGAGATGCAGCTAGCCAACAGTCCAGGACCACCTTCTTCCTGGGGTAGATATTAACCCTGCTATAGTGGACATTTAATCCATTAACTAACGATGAAAAAGGAGGGATAAGAGTGTTATATCCTGACATTAATAGTTTCAAACAACCTAATGAGACTGTTTGGAAGGCATACTAGGACGCCTTCCAAAGTTGATGAGTTCAACCATTGATGGGAGTAACTGAAGAAAACATTCAGCGCAGTTTGCTTCAACAGTTCTTTTCTGAACTGCCCATGAATCCTGAAACTGAAGTTCATTTGGAGTTTTTTTATACCATGTTTACAGAGATCCTGAACCATGGAAAAGAACAGCTCCTTATCACCAACTGCTCAATCTGTTCATCTATTCATTCACCACTCTATCCATCCATTCATCCATCACCCATCCATCCATCCAGCTGCCCCACAAATACTTACTGAAAGTTCTTCCTCTCATGGAGCTTAACAAGAATGATGTGATATAATATGGTGCTATTATTCTAGAGATAACAATAAATAAAATAAATGAGGGGTGAAGGAATACAGTGCAGTACATGTGTGCAAATTTAAATAGGAGAGAAGGGATGGTCTCAGTAAGTAGGCAATATTTGGGCAATGCCTGAAGGAGGTAAGGGAATAAACCATGCATATGTCTGAAAGAAGAATGTTCCATATAGAGAAACAGCATGTGCAAAGCTGAGTGTGTACTTTGTGAGATGGAGAAATACCAAGGAGGCCTAACATAGCACAATTCCACTGGTCTATGAGACCAGAAAGCCCTGGTATTTTCCCACACTGTGTTATCCTGGGTTCCCTGGAAAACAGAGCCTGAAGAAAGGTTTAAATGCTAAAGCTTTCATGGGAGATATAATCCATGGCAGCTAAAGTGAGGAGAAAAGAGGGAGATTCAAATACAAGGTGAGGGACTTCCCTGGTGGTCCAGTGGCTAAGACTCCACACTCCCAAAGCAGGGGGCCTGGGTTCAGTCCCTGGTCTGGGAACTAGATCCTACATGCCGCAAAGAAGAGTTCACACGCCACAACTAAAGATCCCACGAGCCACAACGAAGATTCCGAGCAGCCAAATAAATAAATAAATAAATATTCAAATGTAAGATGATGTCCTGTGATACTGGTCACTGCTTCCCAACAAACTTTCCATCAAACACTATGACAGAAACCGCTGATTCTCTCAGGTGTGTCCACCTGGTACCAAGATGAAAAGAAAGAACTGTGCCCCATTACAGCCCATCAGAGAGGGAACGCATGGGGAACTTAGCTGCTGACTCTCTGCTGTCTCCTGTCTCTACACTGATCAGAGTTTGTCCCACGGGCATTAACTTCCCTGCACATCTACACAGAAAATCATAAGACCTGTGCACTTTATTCTCTGTAAACCTAAAGGTAAATTTCTCTTGAATACTAACAAACGACAAATAGTCTGTTGCTTCAGCCTAGGTCCCAAAGAGAAGATGATGTGTCGCAGGACTAGTGAAATAAACCTTTGTTGATATACGCCACTGAAATTTTAGAGTCAATTTTTGTTGCAGCATAACCTAGCATATCCTGATTGACACAAGGATTCACTGCCCCATTAGTACATTAATGACATGAGGTTTTCAGTAAAGACATCTACTTAATGTTATTTAATCCAGTATTCTCAAACTGTTTTGATTAGTGAATATTCTTTCCACAGAGCACCTTAATATAATGGAAGTAGTTTGACAAAACACCATCTGTATAATCTTCTGCAAGGAGATTGGGCAACACACCCTACTGTGCAATAATTAAAATATTCCCAGATCTTGGCAGTTTGGGTATGAATGATGTCACATTTTTATGTCCAAACTGGACTTCTCCAGTGACGTACTGGAAAAGAATCCATCTGCCAATGCAGGTACACTGGTTCAATCTCTCCCTGTCCATATGCCCTGGAGCAACTAAGCCGGTGCACCACAACTACTCAGCCCACGTGCCCTAGAGCCAGTGCTCCGCAAGAGAAGCCACTGCAGTGAGAAGCCCTGGCTCTCTTCAACTAGAGAAAGCCCCTGAGCAGCAACAAAAATCCAGCACAACCAAAAACTAACTAAATAAAATTTAAAAAACACACACATATATGCCCAGATTAAGGATTCCTAGCCCAAGACTACTGTTCTGCTGCATCCCACAGGCCAGCAAGGCCTCACTTGCCCAGTTTCCCGACCAAAGAAAGGGCCCTAAGTCAGCGACAGAGACGAAGACATCATGGTTTACCTGATGGAGGATGCTGCCTGTCTCCAGCAAGGTCCTGGAACAACATCCCATCGTGTGCAACGCTGGAGCAAGCAGGCAGGACAGACACGTTGGCAGGTTTCATTGCTGGGGGCTGGGGGAAGCCAGGATTACCAATTGTACGGGAATTGACCTCAGGTGATCCCTGCCAGGCAGACGCCCTGGAGAAGGAAACGGCTACGCTCGTCTGGAGAATGCCTGGCAGGCTACAGTCAAAGACTGGGACATGGCTTAACATGCACGCGTGCAAGCACGCAGGCACCCACGAACCCAGGCGCCCATGCATGCAAGCACTCAGGCACACGCTTACACACGCAGGAGGCCAAACACGCAGCCATGCACACATGCACGCTGCCACGAACGCACACATACACACACGCATGCACACACGCACGCAAGCACATACGTAGACACGCACCCATGCACGCATTTGGGCACCCACAGATGCACGTGGACGTCCACGAGAGTACGCATGCGCACACAACACACGCACACAAGCGCGCGCTCACCACGCACGCATGCGCACATAAGAACCCATACTCGTGGGCACCAAGTCTACCGCTGTGCAGAAATAGCTGATCGCGGAAACCAGTTGAGGCGCAGATTCCTCATCAGCCGTTTGGTAAGATATAGTTAGCTGGGCCGTGGGGCAAGGAGGTGGGAAGCTTAGTCCTGCTGGTAGGGTGTAGGTGAAGTAGGCACTAGTCAGACAGAGGAGAGACAAGAGAGCAAGAACACAGCCATTTTGAGTGGCTCGATCTTCCAACTGCAACTAGAAATTCCTCGATGCTCCTAGGACTTCACAGGACAAGTATCTTACAGGTAGTTAGGAAAACGCTTGCGCATGTTCTTCTGAGCTGTGTTTGTTGTCACGTATCTATTGCTACTTCGTGGTTGCCAGGTAGGCACCTATTTCTATTCTATGGCTTGCCATTCCCAGCACTCACTTTAAGGTCCTATAGCCCCAGTAGGAGGAGCCTGGTAGGCTGCACTCCAAGGGGTCGCTAAGAGTCGGACATGACTGAGCAACTTCTCTTTCACTTTTCACTTTCATGCATTGGAGAAGGAAATGGCAACCCACTCCAGTGTTCTTCCCTGGAGAATCCCAGGGACCGGGGTGCCTGGTGGGCTGCCGTCTCTGGGGCCGCACAGAGTCGGACAAGACTGAAGCGACTTAGCAGCAGCAGCAGCAGCCCCAGTGTTATGTGATGGTCTCAGAAAGAGTAGGTCTGGGGAGCATAACCCTTCTCGCCCTTTTTTACTTTATCTTGAGTAATTTTTTTTTCATATTTTATCTCCTCTGCACAATAATCACATAACCCTTTCTTGGGCCCAACATGTCAGAACCTCTGATGAACAGAGCACATTCACCCATTAGGCACTGACCCCTCCCTCTAGGGGGCCCCAGAACTCTCATCAGATGAGGCACAGGGCAGACACCAGGTTAAAAATTTGTCTTCTGTCACCCCTCTATCCAGAGATCTTTCCTCTTTTGCCTCTCAGATGAAAGGGACATTAAATCAACTCAGGTAAGGCCAGGATGGGCTTCCCTTGTGGCTCAGTGGTAAAGAATCTGCCTGCCAATGCAGGAGATGCAAGAGACACAGGTTCGATCCCTGGCTTGGCAAGATCTCCTGGAGAAGGAAATGGTAACCCACTCCAGTATTCTTGCCTGGGAAATTCCATAGGCAGAGGAGCCTGGCCGGCTACAGTCCATGGGGTCCCAAAGAGTCCAACACCTCTCCCCCTCCCACCCTCCCTTATCACTTCTCACCGGAAGTCTTTCTTTCCCACAAGGGCTTAGTGGGACTAAGGGTAATCCCAGCATGGCTTCTGTGGTGGGAGAGGTGATGAGGAGAGGTAGGGGGGAATAAATCTGATTCTGAAAATAGATTGAAATTTAAAATGCAACTGGAAATAAGACCTGGAGCAAATTCACTAAATGATTGATGAATAAACTTAGTAATTAAGTCAACCTAGTTTCTTTACATACGACTTTCCCCCTGAGAATAATCAGCAGAATTCTAAGAAAAGTATTTGCCAAAGTTATCTTATATTTAATTATCCGTAATTCTGTGCAGTGCACAGAGGAAGAAAAAACCTGGTAAGATGGCCAGGTTCATGTCTTGCCTGATAATAGAGGTGAATTTTGTGGCTGTTTTAATTATAATTTTTGAGCTAGAATCAAAAGTTCTTTGCTGTGGAATTTACCAGAAAGAACTTGGCTGACAGCATCTATAGTGATAAAAGGTTTTTGTAGGCATACTTTTTAGGCAAACAGAAGGTAGTGCTTTCACTGGTAAAGCATTGCCTTTGTGACAGTTAATGAAGTCTTTCTCTCCAAGGCAGAAGTGGGATAAACAGGCCATGGTGGATTGGGCTCTACCCCTCAAATATAAAGGGGTGGCTGATGAGTCGCTTACACACGTGAGCAGGAGTAGTGAGAATTCCTACTGTGAGCTGGTCCACCTGCTTCCAGTGACTCTCTCCTCAGAGGGGATTGCCCTTAGGCAGAGTGTCATGTGGAGTCAGTCACTTCTTAGCAGAGACCTCAGTTTCCTCATTCTTGAAGATTTCTACAAAAGAAAGCTATTTCCACACCCTCGTGAGTGCTCCAGGAGATACAAAGGGAGTGAGCCAGGGACCCTTTGTTTGATACCTCCTACCAACTGAAGTCACTCAGTCGTGTCCGACTCTTTGCGACCCCATGGACTGTAGCCTATCAGGCTCCTCCGTCCATGGGATTTTCCAGGCAAGAGTGCTGGAGTGGATTGCCATTTCCTTCTCCAGGGGATCTTCCTGACCCATGAATCAAACCCAGATCTCCCGCACTGCAGGCAGATGCTTTACCATCTGAGCCACCAGGGAAGCCCCCCTTACCAACCATAGCTTCACACAACTCTCATTAGTTACCCTGCCTTTGAACTCCTGTCTGGAGGCAGGCACACTGAACCCGTTCCAGATACCTGACTCAGTTGGTCATTTCCTCTTATTATTAGTAAATCAACAGGTTGGCATTTGTGATAAAAAGCAGGAAAGTGGGGGAAGAACTAGAGATAGCAGAAACTTACTCTTCGCTTGCCTGGAATGACTGCTTTCCTTAAATATGCATTGTTTATTTGAAAATATTTAATGAAATCTCCTAGGTAATATTTGATCACAGGTAGTACCCTTGCAAATTTTTTATTGATAGATAGTGTACATACAGAAGAGTGCATGTAACCTAAATATAAAGCTCACTGAACTTTCAGAACTTGAAACATGCTGTGGCCAATAACCAGATCAATAAAGAGGACTTGGGATTTCCCTAGCAGTCCAGTGGTTAGGACTTCATGTTTCTACTGCAGGGGGCCTGGTTTCAATTCCTGGTCTGGGAACTAGATCCCACAAGCCACATAGCACAAATAAGTAAATCTTTACCCACAACCCCAGAAGCCCCCTCCCCCAAATACTCATTCCAGACACAGCTTCTCCCCCTTGGGATAACCAATAGCCTGACCCCTAATAGTAGAGATTCCTTTTGCCTGCCTCTGTACTTTATATAAATAGAAACATATAGCCTGTGCTCTTTTTTCCTGACTTCTCTCAGTCAGCATTCTGTTTTTGAGAGCCTTCCTTATTACTCTGTGTAGTGATACATTGTTTCTTCTCATTGCTGCACAGCCCTATAAACACACTAGAATGTGTTTATCTGCTTTCCTGTTGATGGACCTTTGGGTAGTTTCCAGTTCAGTGCTGTTGCAAACACCCAAATTCATGTCCTTTCATCAACACACGTATGCACTGCTTTGGGATATGTACCCAGGAATCACTGGGTCATAGGTTAAGCAGGTGTTCAGCTTTAGTAGGTATCAACTGTTAGCAAACAATTTCTTTGTGGTTGTACCAGTTTGCACTTCCACTAGCAGTGACGAGACTACTGGTTGCTCTACAGCCTCTCCTAAAATGTTCTCAGATCAGTCCCCTACCTACTAAGGGATGTGGTATTTCTAGTGGCTCAAAATTCAGATTCTGGAACTAGACTTTCTGGGTTCAAATTCCTGCTTCATCCTTTAATAGGCGTGTGACCTTAGACACCTTACTTAATTTTTCTGTGCCCCAGTTTTTTTCTTTTGTAAAATGAGGACAATAACTAGATCATCTACCTCATAGAGTTAAGGATTAAATGAGTTAATGCATGTAGAACAGTAAGGATAGTGCCTGGCATATAGACAGTACTCCATAAATCTTAGATATTATTTTCATTCAAATGCATCGAAAAAAATCAGTTGGCACCAGTGCAATAAGAGAGTTGTGTATCTTACTGTAAATGAAATACAAAGTTTCCCACGTATCCTGGGAGGCAGTCAGATAAGTGCCACAAGGGGTCTCTGTATGCAGGAACAAGATAGCATGCATGTCTGAATCTCGGGCTATGCCAGTCCCAGCTAATCCTTGGGAACTTGTATGTGCAAATTAAACTAGAATGTCAGTGCTCCAAAATATTCATAGGAGAGTATGAACCATGTACACAATCAGTATAAATGGCAGTCTGGGCTTTATTTATTTGGCCAATGAAGCCACTGACATCTCTCCTCTTTAAGTTAGCAGATGAGAGTTTAGTGAATTCTTTACAAACTCTATAAACTTTTACAGTCTCAGATCAGATCAGTCGCTCAGTGGTGTCCGACTCTTTGTGACCCCATGAATCGCAGTACGCCAGGCTTCCCTGTCCATCACCAACTCCCAGAGTTCACTCAGACTCACGTCCATCGAGTCAGTGATGCCATCCAGCCATCTCATCCTCTGCCGTCCCCTTCTCCTCCTGCCCCCAATCCCTCCCAGCATCAGAGTCTTTTCCAATGAGTCAACTCTTCGCATGAGGTGGCCAAAGTACTGCAGTTTCAGCTTTAGCATCATTCCTTCCTAAAGAAACCCCAGGGCTGATCTCCTTCAGAATGGACTGGTTGGATCTCCTTGTAGTCCAAGGGGCTCTCAAGGGTCTTCTCCAACACCACAGTTCAAAAGCATCAATTCTTCGGTGCTCAGCCTTCTTCACAGTCCAACTCTCACATCCATACATGACCATAGGAAAAACCATAGCCTTGACTAGATGAACCTTTGTTGGCAAAGTAATGTCTCTGCTTTTGAATATGCTATTTAGGTTGGTCATAACTTTCCTTCCAAGGAGTAAGCGTCTTTTAATTTCATGGCTGCAGTTTTACAGTCTAGCCCTTGGCAAACACCACTTTAGGAATTAACATAGATGTGGATTTCAGTAAATAACTATAGATTCAGTAAATATTCTATGGAAGAAAGAGAAATGGTAAAGCATGATCATGGGAGAGTAGGTAGGAAGTTCAAAGACATGCAAAGCTGACACTCCAGTCTCCATGAGTGAGTCATTGGCTAGAATTGGCTTTTAATGTTAAATATCAGCAAATACATTTTTTGTGTCCATCTTCTAGCTTTTGTTGTTCTTGTTGAGTCGCTCCGTCTTGTCTCTTTGCCACCCCAGCCTCCTCTGTCCATGGGATTCTCCAGGCAAGAGTACTAGAGTGGGTTGCCATGCCCTCCTCCAGGGGATCCTCCCCACCCAGGGATGGAACCCACATCTCCTGCATTAGCAGGTGGATTCTTTACCACTGAGCCACCAGGGAAGCCCATCCTCTATTACAGCTTGCACTGTGTTTAGCTGGTCAATTGTGTCCAGCTCTTTGCGACCCCATGGACTGTAGCCCTCCAGGCTCCTCTGTCCATGGAATTCTCCAGGCAAGAATACTGGAGTGGGTTACCACACTCTCCTCCAGGGGATCTTTTCAGCCTAGGGATTGAACCCAGGTCTCTGGCATCACAGGCAGAATTTTTACCATCTGAGCCACCAGTGTAGCTTGTTGCTGCTGCTGCTAAGTCACTTCAGTTGTGTCCAACGCTGTGAGACCCCATAGACAGCAGCCCACCAGGCTCTGCCATCCCTGGGATTCTCCAGGCAAGAACACTGGAGTGGGTTGCCATTTCCTTCTCCAATGCATGAAAGTGAAAAGTGAAAGTGAAGTCGCTCAGTCATGTCCGACCCTTCGTGACCCAATGGACTGCAGCCTACTAGGCTCCTCTGTCCATGGGATTTTTCAGGCAAGAGTACTGGACTAGGTTGCCATTGCCTTCTCCACCAGTGTAGCTTAGGCGGGTGGCAACTCTGGTTGCCTGTTAGAGTCACATGGGGGGAATTCCCTGGTGGTCCAATGGTTGGGACTCTAAGCTTCCACTGCAGACAGGTGTGGGGGAGTGACCAGTGTTTGTTCCCTGATCTGGGAACTAGTATCCCACACACTACTCAGTGTGGTCAAAGAGAATAAAATTACCTGGGGAACTTTAAAAATTTCACATTTCCCCCACCAAAAAAAAAAAAAGAAAATGCTCAGCTTCTCACCCAGAAATGTCAGTTGAGTTTCTTTGTCATCACGGCCCAGATTTTTTTTTTCTCAAGGTCTCCAAGTGATTCTAATGGGCAGCCAGAAATGGGAAATATTTCCTTCTCAGTGTCACTGCAACAATCCTGGTGGTGCTTTCTGAATGGTTGTCTCTTGCAGTGGGGTCACAGGGAGGATCCTGAGTAGTTTCTGTGGAGTCTGTCTGGTTTAGTCAAGAAAAGTTCAAAACACTGGCTCAACGGGTTTTTATCTGGTACATTTTCTCTCCTACCTATAACCTCAGAATATTCCAATCTATTTTAAGCCTTCCTGTGGTTTCTAAAGCACAATACTTTCCAAACTGAAGACTTAACCATTTCAAATCTCATGGGCTATGATTCAATCCAGAGCAGAGCTAAACAGAACTTAAGTATCCCAATTAGTAATTGGATTGAAAAAAGACCCGGGAAAGTGCCCTTCATAAAAGAGTGAAAATGTGCTTTATGTGGTGGTGTTGCTATCACCTGTGGTTTCAACTGCAGGAAAAATAGGAAAAAGCCATGGAACAATCATTGTATTGGGTCGGCCAAAAAGTTCATTCTGGTTTTTCCATGAAATGTCACAAGAAACACAAATGCACTTTTTGGCCAATGCAATATTTGAACGTGGGTACACGTGAATTTGAGTTTCTGGGTCAGCCACTTGTTAGCTATGAGTCCTTGCCTTCTCTGAGCAGATGTTTCATGAAAGATGGAAGCAATAGCAGATCTCAGAAGGAAATTTTGTAGAGTAAAGGAGCTAATGTTAGTGGTGCTTGGCAAGCAGTGAGTCCCAAGTAAATGGCAGTTACCCTCGTGTGTTATTTGGCTAAGGCTATGATGCTGTTGCATAGCAAACACCCCACCCCTAAATCTTAGTGGTTGACTAAGATACCACTGATGTTCTTACTCATGTGTCTGTGGGTCACTTATGGCAGCTCCGCTTAAGGCTATGAATCAGATTGAGGTCTGTTCATATGTGTCAGAAAACAGAAGGAAAAATTATGAAGAAATAATACATTCTTCCACACTTCCCTTCTGCAGAGTGTCAACAGAGGAGACAAGAAGGGTGGGTAAGGAGGGAAGAAATAAGTAGTTGGATCCCATAGGAACTCTACCTGTGCCTCATTTGTAAGCGCTTGTCTGGCCTCCTTTGTAGAACTGCTCCAGCACTCGTTCGCAGGCACAGAAAAGCAGTTCTGTGGGCGTGGCAGCTTTCTGGATCCTCCCCCACTCCAGGTATTTGTGATGAGGGACACACTACTCAGAGACAGTCTAGAATTCACCAGAAGCCTTCTTACATTCTGCTTGCAGGAACACATCTACTTTTATTTAGGAGGACAAACAGAAGCAAGAGCTGGTGAAATTCAGCAAAACAGACTATACTATATACCAGGTGTCAAAATAACCAGATCTTTGTCTAAATTCAACCCCTTCTCTTTACCCTTTCCACAACTTTTTAATGTATGGGCGCTGTCTCTTATGATTTGCTCCAAATGACATCTCTTCTCCAGTATATAATAAAGTGAAGTGGCTCAGTCGCGTCCAACTCTTTGGACCCTGTGAGCTGTATCCTACCAGGCTCCTCCGTCCACGGGATTCTCCAGGCAAGAGTACTGGAGTGGGTTTCTGCCGGGGACCAGCCCCGGCTGATCCAGGGTATTCGAAGCGGGGACGGCGTCGGCGAGGATCAGGAAACAACTGCTTAATTAAACGTTAATTAAGGATATAAAGAGTAATAGAATGAGGATAGCTCAGTGAAAAAATTCAGTGGAGAAAAGAGGCTGAAATAAGGATAGCTCAGTGAGGAAATTCAGTGGAGAAAAGAGGCTGAATAATTCAGCCAGAAGGTAAGAGAAAGAACGACATGGTGAGACCAAGTTTCGGTGAACAAGGCCTGCACTTTATTTTTCAAAGTAGTTTTTATACCTTAAGTTATGCATAGAGGATAATGAGGGAAGGGGTAGAGTCTTGCAGCAAGCCAGGCTTTCTTCCTGCAAACTTATCATATGCAAAAGCTTAGGTGATTTGCATCATCTTCTGGCCCGGAGGCCTGTTAACATTTTAAGATCTTCTCTTCAGAAAACTTATTTTTCTCTAAAGGTGATTGGTCAGGAGCCACCCTCCAAAAGCATTAGATAAAGTTGCATTCCTACAGAGCAAAGGTGTGGTGGGCTATAACAAGAAAAAGAATTAACTCAAGGGTCCCAGGTTACAAACATTAAAGCTACTACTTACACCAATTATATTAATCAATACACTGCCAGGGACACAGCAGGTACGGGATATGGAAACTTAGCAGCAAACATTGGCCCAACAAGTGAAAATCCCTTCACCAATACAATTTCTAATCAATCTTTTAACTACTCAAAAGAATCTGTGTTTAGACAGTTTAGAACATCTCCTGCCTCTCACATTTGGGAGGCTCTGAACAATCACATGTGGCCGGAAAAACCTATTCAGGCAGGCTAGAGGACTTCCAAGGGAGTTTGTAGGTTGAAACACTGTCACACCCAGGAATTATTAACTGGAGCTGTAAGCTAACTCTTTTTTCAGAGAGGTAGTGGGGGACAGCCCCCCGTAAAGTCAGAGGTGTAGGTGAAAGCACAAAGCAGAAAGTAGGCAGACTCTGGTTTTGGGGTAGATTGCTCGAGAATTTCCAGGGAGACTCCTGAGGCTTGATCCCCGCCTTTGCGTATGCCAAGCCTCCTTCCTCATGACCTTTGCCAGGGGCGGAGCTCGCTCCCCGCAGGTTTCGATTTCCTTCTCCAGGGGATCTTCCCGGCCCAGGGATCGAACCTGAGTCTCCCGCATTGCAGGCAGACACTTTAACCTCTGAGCCACCAGGGAACACCTCAGTATATAATGGTGGTAGGCTAAGAGTCCTTCATTTGAATTCTAATATTTCATTTGTATTTCAAATCTAGGTGAATAGGCAGCCCCACCTCTATTTAACCAGAGGGTTCTGGCCAAATACGTAGCGTGGTTGTAGACAGTTACCAGATACTCCCTCATATATTCACTAATTTCAGGAGGAGTGTAGTGAATTAATCAAAGGTGTTTAACTGTCATAACTGAGGATCACTCAGAATATATCTCAAGATATCAAACTGTATGAAAGTCATCTCCCTAAAGATCTTTGTTGAAGGATATTTAGCAACAGCTGTGCGATCAGAGGATGGCAGGCAGAGCTGGGCTCTTTTACAATCTCAGAAGGGTTACACAACCAGCCTTCTCTGGGTGTGGTCCCTGGACCACCAACATCAGAATCACAGGGCTGTTTGTTAAAAAGGCAGAGTCACAGGCAACCCCCCAGACTTATTGAATTGGAATTTCTGGGTGCAGGACCTAAGAATTTCCACTTCTGTATACACCAAGGCTTTTGTATAACCTCAAATATAGACAGAGTTCCCATACATCTTTGATTCCCAGTATCAGTTATGGAAAATGTGATATTTTTCTAATGCCAAATTAATCATTCTCACTGTTAAACAAAAAGGATCTCTTTGATTATTACTATTACTGAAGGATTTTTAAAAGACTAAATTTTTGAAACTTTCAGCCAGGGTACTACTGTAATAAGATTTCTTTTGCCCCCTTCGCTTTTTTTTTTTTTTTTTTAACATAATCTGAACATTTGAAACTATTTTTCATTAATACTATTTCAGTAATAACCATTTTCCTCCCATTTTCTCAAATACCAATGGCCTAAAAAATTTGTATAAACATTTTTAGATGAAAGATGCAAATTAAGAGACACAATTATTGGGAAGGACAGGAGATTTTATTCGTGTGTTACATTTAACACATTTTCCCCCTAATGAATAGATGATAAACTGCCTTTTTCTGGTGTTTTAGGTAAAAGGACTGTCTTCGGTGAAAGTAGTGTAACCACCTAAATAAGGATTATCTTTCATCTTCCACTTGGTAAGTATATTTTAATATTTTTAATCTGTGTGCATGGGATAATAAAAAGCATTTACTGCTTCAATAAGTGAATTAAACAAAAAGACAGTTTTGAGAGCTGAGAGAAGTATGAAAAACATCAACCAAGAACAAGTCTAGTGGACTCCTCCCTCCCTTTTCTACCTTCTTTCACCTCCTATTATTACATGTAAGTTTAAAGGGGTTCATCTTAACGGATTCCTGCTTCCAACTATGTGGAAAGTGAATTGGAATCATTTGGAATATTCTGAAACCTTACTGTAATCATGAACACAAAGATGTAAAAAGATGTTGAAACATCTGTTTTCCAGATTAAGAATATCACCCAGATAGTTGGGGAAAAGAAAAGTCTTCCATTATCTCACCTTTAATTCAATTAGCAAATACGTGTCATTCTAAAAGATTCTGGTAACCATTGCTCAGAGGGAGAACAATCCAGAAAAGAAACACAAAAAGGATATTTTCAGCACCATGAAATTTAAGGACTAACAGAACTATGGTAAGAAAGATAAGACTTTTATGTGGTTGGGCTCAGAGTTTTTTCACTTTATTTTATGACAAGTAAATAAATAGTTGAGTGACCAGAAGAAAATAATGTTACCTTCAAAGTGATTTCAAAAGAAAAAATATTTCCCTGTGAAAATACCAAGATCTTTCCTGACCAACAGGATTGGAATGTCAAAGGTTCAAATGCATTCACCGAGCATTTATTTCTATTTTGAATTTCCCTAAATTGTTTGCCTCAACATATCCTCCCAACATTTTTGAGAGAGGTCAAGGGTTTAAGAGGCCCTGGGGTTTAAGCTAACAATTCTGGTTGACAAACATATCTCATGTCAAAGGTTGAGTGTGCTATAGAAAGTGAAGTTGCTGAGTTGTATCTGACTTCTTTGCAAACCCATGGACTGTAGCCCACCAGGCTCCTCTGTCCATGGGACTCTCCAGGCAAGAATACTGGAGTGGGTTGCCATTTCCTTCTCCAGGGGATCTTCCCGACCCAGGGATCGAACCCAGGTCTCCCACATTGCAGGCAGATGCTTTAACCTCTGAGCCACCAGGGAAGCCCAATATTTCTTTGAGCCCCTTTTTTGGGTGGGACCAGGGAAGCCCAATATTTCTTTGAGCCCCTTTTTTGGGTGGGGGGCGGGGGAGGCAAGAATACTGGAGTGGGTTGCCATTCCCTTCTCCAGGAAATCTTCCTGACCCAGGGATTGAACCCGGGTCTCCCGCATTGTAGGCAGACGCTTTACCATCTGAGTTACCAGAGAAGTCTTGAGTGTGCTATAGCTGAACATAAAATGGCCACATCTGTTCAGCTGCCTGGTGATTTTACTTGCAGTATCCAGCAAATTGAGCTATTATAGTGCTCCTGCAGTAAAAGGTCTCATTGTAACCTGATTCTATTTTCTTTTATTGAGAATCAGTTTTGTGTTTGGTTCACAGCTATTCATAACTAAACTTTGAGTTTCTCCACCAGAGTCTTGATGCCTGTTTCTAAACCAAATACTGTGCCTTAAAATTGGCCTACACAGATATTTTGCTAAATTGAAGAGTGAAAGAATTTTACCCCAATTTATTCATTTTTGTTTCTATATTTTTTTAATGTATCTGACACGTGTGATCTTATGAGAATATACACCATATCTCTCCACACAATCCTCAGGCATATCACATCTTCAGACTTCTGCCAATGTGCTTGGCATATTTCCAGGCCAAGGTGAAATCTGAATTTGCATACTCAAGACTTCCCAGAAACTCTCAGCTGCTCTGATGTCCTCACTTCTTTACCCCCACCTCTGTATTGCTCTAGGTATCTGGGTCCATGAAGTTATCTGCATTTGATTAACTGAGTAGAAGAGGAGATAGGCCTCTGAAGGAGGATCTCAAATACATGAAGTTCATCTCTATTCTTTGTATTTCAGATGCATGATATTTGTAAGTCACTATTTCTAGTTGCACATGTGATAGAAGCTTTGCTTCCTCCCTATACACAAACACATTGTCATATATTATATCATGATGATAGAAATAATTGCAAAGGTAAAGTAAATGATGGCCATGGTTACATTGTAAACAACTTAGTTAGAGCAGGTCTTTGTTATGAGAGAATATGTAAGGAAAGGGTTTATTGAAGTATGAGAGAGAGTCGTATCAAAATCAGGGCAACCATTCCATGTAAGAAGACCAGGTATGTATGCCCAAAGGCATAAGTGGTTTCAACGTATTCATACTGAGGATAATTTTGGGGCATAGGAATGAAAAAGCAGGGCAGATGGTGAATCATATAAGTATCTTGGTAGAAAATGTCTCAGATCATCCTTTTGTTTAGTAAAATTAAATAATAAAAATCATTACACACATAAAGATGGAATTTGTCATGTGATGTGAATGAGTAAAGTGCTTAAAATAATCACACAATGTTCTTTTCACCAGGCCATCAAGCTCTTTCCATTGTTTTTTCACATTTTCTTTTATGTCCTTCAGTAACTTGGTTTTGGACTGTACTTGATTTATATCCTGTTAGTATCATGTTCGGAGAAGGCAATGGCACCCGACTCCACTACTCTTGCCTGGAAAATCCCATGGATGGAGGAGCCTGGTAGGCTGCAGTCCATGGTGTCTCGAAGGGTTGGACATGACTGAGCGACTTCACTTTCACTTTTCACTTTCTTGCACTGGAGAAGGAAATGGCAACCCACTCCAGTGTTTTTGCCTGGAGAATCCCAGGGATGGTGGAGCCTGGTGGGCTGCCATCTATGGGGTTGCACAGAGTCGGACAGGACTAGTAGGATTCATTTTTGTAAAGGCCACTGCTTGAAGGACTCTGGATTTGTGTGTGCAATTGTGACTGCAATAAATAGGGCACAATTCCTAGCATATATGATAGACTCCAGATCAATATTTGTTGAATGAATGAAAAAAAATAGTGGCTTTAGACTGAATTATGGTGGCAAATTTGCACATAAACACACACACACTGACTTTTTTTACCATTATGGGGATGAACTGGAATTTTTTAAGATGTAAAGCTTAGTTCTGGAAAAGGGAATGGCAACCCACTCCAATATTCTTGCCTGGAAAATGGAACGAGGAGCCTAGAGGGCTATAGTCCATGGGGTTGCAAAGAGTTGGACACAAATGAGTGACAGGACCTCACTAAACTGGGGGGGGTTGCAGAAAAAAGATATAAAGCCTAGTTCTAAATAGGGATGCCTCTATTGATATTTGATTATTACGAACCCCACCCCCACCCCCCACAGGGTTCTCTGAATCTGAACTGGAGCACCTTTCCCTGTCCTTGCAGTGAGCTGCAGACACTTGATCTCTCAAGTGGAGATTGCCAAACCTTTGCAGGCAGAAACCTGGTCTTATTATCATCTTTGAAGTTCTCACTGCACCTAACTGAGGGCATACCCATAGAGAAGGTACTATTAGTATCCCCATTTTCAGATGAGGAAACTGAGGTTAAGCAACTGAAGTCATTTTAAGTTAAAGTCAGATAGTTAGTGGTGGAGACAGTGCTAGTGTCTGATCCCTGGCAGTGTGATGCCTGAGGCTCCTCTGCCTAGGGTAATGTATCAGAAAGGTAGCTGCTACCCTTTTTTTCCCCAAAAAAAGTAAAGTAAGTAGTCAACTATGAAATTACAACTCAAAGAATAAGAGTAACGAAACAACTAAATGTTCTAGACCTGCCAAGACACTGGAGTAACTTAGATAGAAATTACGCAATGGCAACCCACTCCAGTACTCTTACCTGGACGGAGGCCTGGTGGGCTGCAGTCCATGGGGTCGCTAGGAGTCGGACAAGACTGAGTGACTTCACTTTCACTTTTCACTTTCATGCATTGGAGAAGGAAATGGCAACCCACTCCAGTGTTCTTGCCTGGAGAATCCCAGGGACAGGGGAGCCTGGTGGGCTGCCATCTATGGGGTCGCACAGAGTCGGACACGACTAAAGCAACTTAGCAGTAGCAGCAGATAGAAATTATGAAACCATATTATTTCTGTCCTGGGTATTTACTCAACAAAATCCTGGCAAATAAATCCAATTCAAGAGACAGATTCAGGGGAATCAGTTGCTTTTCCCTCTCTGTAGACACTACATCGTTCAAGTGACAAGGAAGACCTAAAAGGAACCTGTTGTGTGAAATTAGTAGTATGGATCAAACAGAGTGTGGCCAGTCCTCTGGAATTGCCTGAAACTCTCCAGTGAGAAGCAAAGGGAATTTTTCTCTAGTATGGTGATCCTCTCACAGCTGATGCCCCATCCTCTGTCTCTCTTCCTTCTGGCCAGTTTGCTTCTTGAAGCTAGGCACAACATCCTTAAAGAAATGGGTGTCCTCTGCCTCTCTGCTTTAAATTATCAGTAGTTTGGGAAGCTTTGTGGAGTCTGCAGGACATGGGCCAATTAGGAGAACAACAGAGGGATGGGGGGAGTGGTGAGGGAAGAGACATACACAGGGAGACAGTGAGACATGGCGAGAGGTGAAACGACACTGAAAGTCCTTGAGAATGTACTGACTTTAAAAAGCCTTTTAAAAACCAATCACTAATTCAATATGATGAATTACCTTAAAGTAGCTTGTAGAGTGTTTCTTGAGGAGAATTGGAGGTCACTTCAAGCAAAATAAATAAACCACAGCTAATGTGTTGATGTTTTAAAGAGAAAAGGCAATCGCTAAAAGTGCCCATCCAATTTCCATGACTTACAACAGACATGAGAAACAAGGAATATGTTTATTGATCTGAAGTGATTCAAACAGTATTTTCTTTGTTCAAACCAATTTAGCTGGAGGAAAAGTCAAGAGTTTGCCTTGTGTGGGGGTGGTGGTAGGGCATTGTGGAGAGAAAGAGATTCTTTACATAAAAACCTGTTGTTTTTCTATCCTAGGGCCACTCACCGAAGAAGAATAACTGGGTTTCTATTAAAGCAAAGCAATTTTTGCCCCTGACCAAGCAATTTTTGCCCCTGATCACTATTGGTTTAGCTCTAGGCCCTTGAGACTCAAAGTAGGTTTGGAATTAGCAATATCAGTACAATCTGGGCATACATTAGAAAGGTAGACTCTCTGGCCCCACCCCAGTCCTAACTGAATCATAATCTAGTTAATCATAATCATAATCATAATCATGAAACGATTCATATGCACATTAATGTTTGAGAAGTACTAGTCTAGACAAACATGAATGGTTATTTAAACATTTGATAGACAAAAGAGATGGTTAAATAAAGGAGGAAATACTATCTGATAAAAGCACTTTTGTCCAAAGATTTGTTGGTGTTGATAAACTTGCTCCTATCCACTTAAGCCAGGTTTGAAGTAAAAACTTAATAGGCCCATTCTGAAATGACTTTTACTAGCTCCAGCGTCCTCATGGTTGACTGAGCTCCCACAAATGGTTGCTGACTTTGTTTGTGTCCCCAGGTGAGCAGAAATGAGTGAACAAGCAGAAAAGAGCAGTTCCGTGCGAGAGAGACCTGCACGTCAAAGTTCTCCTGAGAAACCAAGTGAGAAGGAACTGAAGCAAATGAAATGGTTGGATCCGCAGTTAAAACGGTTGTCATTTCAAAATCCTTGGCCTCAGGTAGCCAACTTTAATCCTCAACTAAGGCAGGAGATAAAGAAAGGGCAAATGGCAAAGAAGAATGAGCTTGTTCCTGAAAAACGTGAAGTCAACAAGTATGACGAAAAGGGCAGGCTCACCTTCAATGAGGCTGACCTGTGTGACTGCCTTGATGAAGGCTGCCTGGGTTGCTTCTACCCGTGCCCCAAGTGTAAGTCCACCAAGTGCGGGCCCACTTGCCGCTGCAACCGCCGCTGGGCCTACGACACCATAGTCGATGAGAATGGGGAGGTCATCAGCAAGATGCCATTCGACCTCTCAGACTAGGTGCAGCCCTCCAGGCTGATCAATTTTCTCTGCTTTGCACTTAAACCAGCCTCTTTTTCCTGGGTGAATTTTAGGACTGGGGGAAAAAAGTTTTAAAAATATAATTTAGTTAGTGTTCTCTGAAGCCGGTAAAGTGTCTGCCTGTAATGCAGGAGACCTGGATTCGATTCCTGGGTTGGGAAGATCCCCTGGAGAAGGAAATGGCAATCCACTCCAGCACTCTTGCCTGGAAAGTCCCATGGACAGAGGAGCCTGATAGGCTACAGTCCATGGGGTCGCAAAGAGTCGGACACAACTGAGCCACTTCACTTTCACTTTCTCTAACCTTCCTGCTGTGATGACTCAAATTCCTCCTCTGGTAACCAGCAACTCCATTGCTACTCTCCTCTCAGATTAAAAATCCCTTTCCTCTTTGCTGGTACCTTAGGAGATGGAGTTTTAGGATTTTTAGAATTCTGTAGCTGAGAGCTTGTCTTGACATAGAACTTATGTTTATAATAGCTAGTTACCGTTAGGATCTTACAGTTTATCAATTCTAAATCAGAATTGCTATTTGGATTGACTTGGCAGTGCATACTCATAGTCTCATTTTTTAGTGTTACTGTTTTAATATTAAAATGAAGTTTGTTTTTATTAAAAAAAAAACCCTTTAATAGGCCCTATGGCCCCATGGCCCAACATATGAGCACAAAAGCAGAGATTCAATTTAAGTGATATCCAAAATGGCAAGTGGAAACAGACTTCAAAGGACACATTTTAATCTAATTGTCACATAAAAATGATTTAAAAGCATTTTTTTGGTGGCTAAGGTTACCAGCCACACAGAACTGGCCAAGGTGGTACAAAATTCCTAAGGCCTAAGTTGCATTTGGTCTTGGAGGTACAGGATTTAAGGCAATTCAGCTAGAGTTTCTGCTGACCTCAGTGAAGATACCATCTCAGAAGACTGATGTGGAACATCTGGGACAGGTTTGGCAGCTATTGTGCAAAACTGTTTTTAGGGAAAATCTCTATGAAAATGTTCACACCCATAGCGTCATTGGGAAAGTTTCTCTTCAGTCATCTTTGATACTGAGTTTTATTCAAATGATCTGTAAGGAGAAAATTGCTTTTTCCACTTTTCCATGTTTACCTCTCATGAACATTTAATTGCTTCTTCTGAAGCTTTGGATTGGGCACAAAGAGACTTTCCACTGAACACAGTTGTGCAGGCACTGGCTGAGGCTGCAGACATAATGGGCTAAAAATAGACCGAAGGCCCCTATCTCCATCCCACCAAATGGCTATGTATGTTTACCCACTAGAAAATATTCACCTGAGACCACTTTTGCCTCTGACTAACTCACCTGAAATCTCTGTGTGGCAAATTCCTTAATAAAAATTATTAATTATTCATTAATAATTGATATTAATAAAAATTAATTAATTTTCCTTACTTTGATTTTTTTGTGTGTGAGAAAGTGTGTGTGTTTTAGACCCAAGAGCAAAAAGAAACTTATCCCCGCTTCCCTGAAGCAAATCCGTGTTTTGTTCTTTGACAAACACCAATCACTTTACATCAGAAATTCCTGATAATAGTGATATTAGGTTGGTACAAAATTTTGCCTCATCCGCCATATTCACCTGACCTCTTGCCAACTGCCCACCACTTCTTCAAGCATCCTGACAACTTTTTGTGGGGGAAAGGCTTCCACAACCAGCAGGAGGCAGAAAATGCTTTCCAAGAATTTAATCAAATCCTGAAGCACAGATTTTTTTTTAATTATTTTTAAATTTTATTTTTTAATTGAAGAATAATTGCTTTACAGAATTTGTTGTTTTCTGTCAAAGCTCAACATGAATCAGCCATAAGTATACATATGTCCCCTCCCTCTTGAACCTCCCTCTCATCTCCTTCCCCATCCCACCCCTCTAGGTTGGTACAGAGACGCTGTTTGAGATCCCTGAGATATACAGCAAATTCCCTTTGGCTGTCTGTTTTACATATGGTAATGTAAGTTATCCAGAGAAGGCAATGGCACCCCACTCCAGTACTCTTGCCTGGAAAATCCCATGGATGGAGGAGCCTGGTAGGCTGCAGTCCATGGGGTCGAGAGGAGTTGGACACGACTGAATGACTTCACTTTCACTTTTCACTTTCATGCATTGGAGAAGGAAATGGCAACCCACTCCAGTGTTCTTGCGTGGAGAATCCCAGGGATGAGGAAGCCTGGTGGGCTGCTGTCTCTGGGGTCGCACAGAGTCGGACACAACTGAAGTGACTTAGCAGCAGCAATGTAAGTTATCATGTTACTCTTGCCATACAGCCCGCTCTCTCGTGCCTTCTCCCCATGTCCATGAGTCTGTTCTCTCTGTTTCTCCATTGCTGCCCTGCAAATAAATTCTGTGGTACCATCTTTCTAGATTTTGTATACATGCATTAGTATACAATATTTATCTTTGTCTTTCTGACTTCACTCTGTATAATAGGCTCTAGGTTCATCCACCTCATTGGAACTGACTCAGATGTGTTCATTTTTATGGCTTAGTAATATTCCATTGTGTATATGTACCACAACTTCTTTATCCATTCATCTGTCGATGGACATCTAGGTTGCTTCCATGTCCTAGCTATTGTAAATAGTGCTGTAGTGAACACTGGGGTACATGTGTCTTCCGTAGTGACTATATCAATTTACATTCCCACCAACAGTGCAAGTGTTTATCCACACCCTCTCCTGTTTGTACACTTTTTGATGAGGGCCATTCTGAGTGGTGTAGGTGATACTTCATTGTAGTTTGGATTTGTGTTTCTCTAATAATGAGTGATATTGAGCATCTTTTCATGTCTTTCTTAGCCATCTGTATGTCTTATTTGGAGAAATGTCTGTTTAAATCTTTTCCCCATTTTTTAATTGGGTGGTTTTTCTGGTATTGAGTTCTATGAATGAGCTGCTTGTATATTTTGGAAACTAATCCTTTGTCAGTTGTTTGATTTGCTATTATTTTCTCCTGTTCTGAGGGTTGTCTTTTCACCTTTCTTATAGTTTCCTTTGCTGTGCAAAAGCTTTTAAGTTTAACCAGGTCCCACTTGTTTACATTTGTTTGTATAGGAGGTGGGTCATAGAGGATCTTGCTTTGATTTATGATATCAAGTGTGCTGCCTATGATTTCCTCTAAGAGTTTTATAGTTCCTGGACTTACATTTAGATCTTTATTCCATTTTGAGTTTCTCTTTGTGTATGATGTTAAGAAGTGTTCTACTTTCATTCTTTTACATGTAGCTGTCCAGTTTTTCCATCACTGCTTACTGAAGAGGTTGTCTTTGCCCCATTGTACATTCTTGCCTCCTGTCTTGTTCCATTGGTCTATATTTCTGGTTTTGTGAAGCACAGATTTTTATGCTACAGGAATAAACAAACATTTTTTGTTGGCAAAAATTTCTTGATTGTAATAGTTCCTGTTTTGAGTCATAAAGATATGCTTGAATCTATTTATAATGATTTAAAATTTATGGTCTGAAACCACAATTACGTTTGCAGCAAGCTAATACTTTGCTTGCTTTTACAGGTCATCGTAGACTAAGAGTTTAAGTAAAATGGGCTATCAGAATTAGTAGTTTTTCTTTTTAATGCTTAAACTGGTATCTAGCTTTGTTGAATTGGTGAAGATGGGCTTGAGAAGTACAAACTGAACTTTCATTCTAGTCAGAGAACAATCTTGTACTTCAAATATAGGAACCCAGGAACTTCCCTGGCAGTCCAGTGGTTAAGACTCTGTGCTTCCAGCACAGGGAATGTGGGTTCAATCCCTGGTCGGGGAACTAAAATTCCACATGCTGTGCAGCCAAAAAAAATGTTTTTTTTTAATTAAAAAAAGGATGGTAACCAAAACTTGCTCAAAGCAATTTATCTGAACCGACCTGGAATCTTTGCAGTGCAAAAGTAGTTGTTATCACTGTCCATTTACCTGCTGAAATGCCCTTTGCATTTGAAAAGCAAAGAGGTAGTAGTGTTACCATGTTCGCAAAACTACGAGAGAAAGGTTGATAAACAATTTATAACCAGTTTCACAGCAAAGAACACATTTGTCTGAGCATTTGGAGGCTGCTATTTGCAGCCAGTTGACAATTCCCAAGGTGTGGTACGTAGCCCTCCAGGATGGTCCCCAGTGATCCTCTGATATTTTGTAATCCTTTTCCCTGAAGTGATGGCTGAATTTAGTGACTTGGTTCTAATGAACAGAATAAGGCCCAAGTGATGGTGACTGGAGACTTGGTCATAAAGGGCAATGTGGCCTTTCTTTTGCATCATGATCATCTGTTCTAGAGCAGGCCGGCTGCCCTGTGTGAGCAGCCCTATGAGGAAGCCAACATGAGAAAGAATTGGCAACTGTGGCCAACAACCTCGTGAGTATTTTTGGAAGGGGGTCTTCTTGCCTCATCAAGCTTTGAATGACTGTAGTCCTAGCTGACACCTCGATTGCAACCTTGTGAGAGACCTTGAGCCAGAACCACCCAGCCACGCTGCTTCCTGACTTTTCCCTCACAGAAACTGTGAGATAAGAAATGATCATTGTTTTAAGATGCTAACGTCTGGGGTAATTTGCTATGCAGCAATGGCTAGCTAACACAGAGGGGTTTTATGCTTCTTCTAGATTTATGCCTTTATTTATTCAGCAGGTATTTATTGAGAAACTTCCACATGCCAGGCATTGTGTTTATTGGATTCTCCAGACAAGAGTCTTGGAGCGGGTTGCCATTCCCTTCACAAACGCAATGTGTATGCAGAGGTTAATCATCTACTGAACATAGGAAACATATTTAAGGGACCCCTGGTTTCTGGGCACTATATACATAGCATACAGAAAAAAATTTTACCCTTGGAAAACTGTAGTGGTTATCTTTGGAAATACCATCTACCATCTAGGGTTACTACTGTATATTTGCTATTGATATATTAATGGCCCAACAAATATTTATAGACTGAATACTTCTCTGTGAATTGTGCTCACATGTTGAAACTAGAGATGACACTACAAACCCCTGTCCCTACTATGTCCCCTGAAAATTTGTGTATTGAAATCTAACTCCCAAGGTGATGGTAGTAGGAGGTGGGACCTTTGGGAGGTGATTAGGTCATTAGGGTAAAGCTCTAAGGAATGAGTCTCTTATAGAAGAGACCCAAGAGAGCTCCTTTACTTCTGTGAGGACCGTTAGGCCAGTATAATCTTTCTAGCATGCCATATATGTATATACATATCAAATGCCATTCATTTCAGCAATGAAAAATTATCTCTAACATATTTATTAACATCCTCTGGCTGTAGATTTAGATAATGACATTTGTAGTGCTTCAACTTCTCTGGAATGTGGGTTCAAATGCTAACTAACCACCTCTAAGGATTAATCTAAGGATTGATTAATCTAAGGATTAGCTTTAAGGAGTAAAGTTCATTTATACATGTTTACACGTTTACACCACACTGTTTATACCTTACAGACAATATGTGGACATGGATTGTCTAAACCCTAACGTTCCGAGTACAAGCTGCCCCAGTCCTTGTCTTCCAGTGCTCCAGGGGCAGGCTCTGTCCCTGGATGCTGGGTGGGTGGATCAGTCCAATTCTGATTGGGAAGCTCCGTTGTTGGCATATGAAACTGAAAAAAAATGAAAGTCACACAGTTGTGTCCCAACTCTTTGCAATTCCATGGACTGCAGCCTGTCCTCGTCTATCCATGAAATTCTCCAGGCAAGAGTATTGGAGTGGGTTGCCATTTGTTTCTCCCAGGGATCTTCCCAAGCCGGGGATCCAACCCAGGTCTCCTGCATTGCAGGCAGATTCTTTACCAACTCAGCCACTATGTTCTCCAGTATCAGCTCTATCAAGGGTGAAGTTAACATTTTTCTCTCTACCTGCCAACTTCCTTTGTTTTATCTTTGTAAGTTATTCCATTTCAGGTTGGCCAGAGTTATCTATTGGGTACTTTCAAACACCCCAGCTGCAAACTGGCACTGTCCCAGCCCTTCTGAGAGGTCTTCCAAGAATCCTCTTGACAGACCTTTGAACTCTTGCCTGTTGACCTTCTCCCACTTACACCATGCTTCAAAGCAGCCTTTGACTCCACATCTCTGTATCCCCAGCATCTGACACACAACCTGGTACACGGTAGGTGCTCAGTGAATGTTTGTTTAATGATGAGTCATTGATAGCAGGACATGCTTTTTGAGGGGCTTTTTAGGAGTGTTGGTCAATAGCTCATTAAAAACCTGCTTGAAATGACTGAGATAAGCAACCTTAGATGACTGGAGCAAACACAAAGAATTTCCTAGAAACAATGTCTCTCTTTTCTTTTAACATATGCTCCTGTTTTTGTCTTTTCCATTACTCATTGAAAATAGCAACTACCCTTTGCTGTCCACTTGAAACTATCACAACATTGTTAACTGGCTATCAGTCAGTTCAGTTCAGTTGCTCAGTCATGTACGACTCTTTACGACCCCATGAATCACAGCACGCAGGCCTCCGTGTCCATCACCAACTCCCGGAGTTCACTCAAACTCATGTCCATCGAGTCGGTGATGCCATCCAACCATCTCACCCTCTGTTGTCCCCTTCTCCTCCCACCTTCAATCTTTCCCAGCATCAGGGGCTTTTCCAATGAGTCAGTTCATTGCATCACATGGCCAAAGTTTTGGAGCTTCAGCATCAGTCCTTCCAATAAATATTCAGGACTGATCTCCTTAGGATGGACTGGTTGGAACTCCTCGCTGTCTTAGGGACTCTCAAGAGTCTTCTCCAACACCACAGTTCAAAAGCATCCATTCTTTGGCACTCAGCTTTCTTTGTGGAGAAAAGAACATGACTACTGGTAAAACCATAGCTTTGACTAGACAGACCTTTGTCGGCAAAGTAATGTCTCTGCTCTTTAGGTTGCTCTCACCTAGACAGCTTTTGGTCTAGGCTTTTCTTCCAAGGAGCAAGCATCTTTTAATTTCATGGTGGCAGTCACCATCTGCAGTGAATTTGGAGCCCCCCAAAATAAAGTCTCTCAACAGTTTCCATTGTTTCCCCCATCTATTTGCCATGAAGTGATGGGACTGGATGCCATCATCTTAGTTTTCTGAATGTTGAGTTTTAAGCCAACTTTTTCACTCTCCTCTTTCACTTTCACCAAGAGGCTCTTCAGTTCTTCTTTGCTTTCTGATGTAAGGTTGGTGTCACGTGCATATCTCAGTCAAATGCTCCAAGTGAGTTTTTATACTTTTGTTTTCATTTGGGTTCCCTCAGAAGCAGAAATTGAAACACTGTTGTTGGGGGAGTAGGGGTGGGAATCACACCAGCCCTGGACTGATTTCCTTTGGAGATTTTTCGGGATGGGGAACACATGTATACCTGTGGCGGATTCATTTTGATATTTGGCAAAACTAATACAATTATGTAAAGTTTAAAAATAAAATAAAATTAGAAAAAAAAAAAAGAAATGATTATACTTCCAGCTTATTTAAGGCCCAGTTATTCTGGATTTTGATAACTCAAAACCAAACTTCAGTTCAGTTCAGTTCAGTCGCTCAGTCGTGTCCAACTCTTTGCGACCCCATGAACCACAGCATGCCAGGCCTCCCTGTCCATCACCAACACCCGGAGTCCACCCAAACCAAACTTAATCCCAACCAATCCAGAATCCTACCAAGAGTGGCAAGATCCTGGGGATGAGTTCAACTCAATGGCTACAGCAAACACTTAGAGGTGAGCCTGGGAAGCTAAGGTCTTTCCAAACCAAAGAGGCAGGGATGAAGTCAACGAAGATTCAGGGCCTGCAATGAGCCCAAATGGAGCCAACAGAATGTAGGAGAGAAATCTAGAAGTCCCTTTTATACCTAGACTGTGGTGCTTAAACGTAGAGAACACAGAAAAGAGATTAGAAGTTAGGATGGCTAAGACTTTGTGATCAATTAGGCTCAGGGGTAAGGAGAGGGAAGAGTGAAGGAAAGATGGTCCCAGGTCTGTGGGTTGGGAAATTGGATAGATGGTGCTGCCATTTTGAGCAAGGGCACTCAGGGGAGAGAGAGATTTAGAAAGACGATCAGATTTGGAGAGGTGAGTTTTGGACCCATTGGGGTTAAGGTGCTCATGGGAAATCCAAGTGGAGATATTTATAAGCTGTTGGATGTGGACTCAACATCCAACTTTACAAAGGAGAGCAGGGCTAGAAATATTCATCTGGACCACTCAGTCTACAGTTGGGCTTCATGTCAAGGATATGTTGAGGTCAATGAGGAAATGGTGTGGGATGAGAAGAAACAGTTGGCTTCTTACCAGCATCTAAACATAGGGAAAAAAGGCCAAGCAGCCTATGAAGAAGAATGAGAGGAAGTGGCAAGAGAAGAGGGCAGAAAAGGAGTGGGGTGGTGTATTCCAGTATCCAAGTGAAGGAGGAGTTTCAAGAGGGGTCATCAGCAATGTGAAACAACAGAGAGAAATGTCTAATAAATGCTGTCAGTGCCGAGCCTGAATTTCCTCAGCTCTTACCAGTGTATACAGCCAGATTTCCAACTGCCAGAACCTTCATCTCTTTGATTCTGGACTTCCTCTGGTTTCCAGAAACTGATCCGTCCATCGACATGGAGGGCTGGAAATACCAGGGAATTAAGGCATACCACTTCCCCTCAAATAGCCATCAGCTGATGGTTGCTGGAAGCTGGTGTACAACTATTTCAGCTACCTTGCCCCTTGAGCAATGTAACTCTGAGATTCAGATTCTACACCACTTCCCAGAGTTCCCTGGAACAGGATTCAGTTCTGGTTGCACACCACACTGACTTGTTTAATAACACACTCTGTGTTGACTTTCTTCCCTTGCCTTCTCACTTCTTCAGTCCTTTACTTCACTCCCAGTATTTACTGGGATCTCCTTGCAAACAAACCACGTGCACTCGAATTCTTGCCTCAGGTTCTACTTTTAGGGGAACTCAGATTATCTAGAAAGATAAGGCCTCGGAAACATCCATGGGAATGGGTTTCTGATAGCTAGCTCCATTGGTGACTTGAGTGAGAAAGTTGGGAATGGAAGGAGAGAGGCTTCATTTCAGGGAGATAAATGAGTAAGAGAGGAATGATGGAGAAGATACTTCAGAAGCAAAGTTATCAGGACTTACCCGGTGGTCCAGTGGTTAAGACTCTGCCTTCCAATGCAGGGAGGCTTTGGTTCAATTCCTGTCTGGGTAACTAAGGTCCTAAATACTGCAACGTGTGGCCAAAAATTAAAAAAAAAAGCCAAGTTACCAACTGAGGAGACAGAATGGTGACCTCACATTTCGGGTCAATAGGATTTAATTCCTCTCCCACGATGCCCTGTCTTGGAGAAATGTGGTATTGCCTCTGGTGGAAGTTAATGGGTCTGCTCCCTCACCTGATGTGGGCAGGTTACCTAGGCTAGACCATGGGACGCCCTCTCCCAAGTGTTTGAATCCTGAGTGATATAAGAATATGCAAAACTAATACAATTATGTAAAGTTTAAAAATAAAATAAAATTGGAAGAATAAAAAATAAATAAATAAAAAATAAAAAAAATTAAAAAAAAAAAAGAATATGAAGACTGGTGAAAGGTCATTTATCACAGCACTCTGCTGCTAAACAGAATATTCCAAACATTTTTGTTTCAAAAAACCTTGCAACAAATTAACCTTTGCTCCAGGTTGCCAGTGGCAGTTTCTGTGCCAAGAATCCTGATTAATAAAAAATGGCTAGAACAAAGGATTTCACAGAATGAGAGTGCTTTGTTTCTACTCAGAAACTTTGCTTTTCTGAAAAATCTCTTTAATAATCTAAAGCTTGTTTTATTGCACTTTTTGCATCTTTCCCTCCCCCACCCCAGTTTTATTGAGCTATAATTGACCTGTAACCTTGTATGTGTTTAGGGCAGCAGTCCCCAACCTTTTTGGCACCAGGGACTGGTTCCATGGAAAAAAAATTTTCCATGGACCAGAGTGGGGGTGGGGGGATGGTTTCAGGATGATTCAAATACATACATTTATTGTGCACTTTATTTCTATTATTATTACATCAGTTCCACCTCATACCTTCAGGCATTAGATGCTGCAGATTGGGGACCCCGGATTAAGGTGTACAATGTGATTTTGTACATGTAGATATTGTAAAATGATTACCACAGTAAGGTTAGTTAACACACCTATCCCCTTACATAGTTAACTTTTGTGTGCGTATGTTTGTTTGTGGTGAGAAACATTTAAGCTTTACTCTTCTAGCAACTTTCTAGTATAGAATATAGTATTGTTAACTACAGTCAGCATGCTGTATGTCTCCCTATTTCTCCTCCTGCCACCCCTCTCCTAAAAGCTCCTGGCAACCACCATTCTGCTCTCTGTTTCTCTGCAGTCAGCTTTTTTGTTAGATTCTAATGTAAGATGACACAGTATTTGTCTTTATCTGACTTATTTCACTTAGCGTAGTGCTGTCAAGGTTGTCACAAATGGCAGGATTTCCTACTCTTTTATGGCTATGTATTGCATATACCTGGAGACGGCAATGGCAACCCACTCCAGTACTCTTGCCTGGAAAATCCCATGGATGGAGGAGCCTGGTGGGCTGCAGTCCATGGGGTCGCTAAGAGTCGGACACGACTAAGCGACTTCACTTTCACTTTTCACTTTCATGCATTGGAGAAGGAAATGGCAACCCACTCCAGTGTTCTTGCCTGGAGAATCCCAGGGACAGAGGAGCCTAGTGGGCTGCCATCTACGGGGTCACACAGAGTTGGACACGACTGAAGTGACTTAGCAGCATTGTGTATACCACATCTTCTGTCTCCACTTATCTGTGGATGGACACTTAGGTTATTTCCATCTCTGTTGTGAATTACAATGCTGCAGTGAACATGGGGGTGAACATATATCTTCAAGAGAGTGATTTAATTTCCTTTGGATGTATAAATCCAGAAGTGGGATTGCTGCATCATTCAGGTTAGTCACTCAGTTGTATCCAACTCTTTGTGACCCCATGGACTGCAGCATGCCAGGCTTCCCTGTCCATCACCAACTCCCAGAGTTTACTCAAACTCATGTCCATCGAGTCAGTGATGCCATCCAACCATCTCATCCTCTGTCGTCCCCTTCTCCTCCTGCCTTCGATCTTTCCCAGAATCAGGTTCTTTTCCAATGAATTAGTTCTTTGCATCAGGTGGCCAAAGTATTGGAGTTTCAGCTTCAGCATCAGTCCTTCCAATGATATTCAGGACTGATTTCCTTTAGGATTGACTGGTTTGATCTCATAGGGTAGTTCTATTTTTAATTTTTTTGAGGAACCTGCATATTGTTTCCCATAGTGACTGAACCAATTTATATCTCTACCAACAGTGCACAAAGGTTATGTTCTCTCTACATCCTTCCCAACACTGTTTTCTCATGTCTTTTTGATAATAACAATCCTGTGTGAGATGATACCACATTGTGGTTTTGATTTGCATTTCCATGATGTTTAGTACATACTTTTTGTGTACCTGAGAGGCCATTTGTATATACTCTTTGGAATAAAGTCTATTCAGGACCTTGGCCCATTTTTAAATTAGATTATTTTGGTTTTATGCTATTGAATTGTATGAGGTCCTTACATATTTTGGATATTAACCTTTTATGAGATATATGGCTTGCAAATGTTCTCTCCATCCCACAGTTTGCCTTTTCCTTTTGTTGATTGTTTCCTCTGCTATAGAGAAGCTTTGTACTTCGATGTATTTTTTTTTTTAATTTGATGTTTCTTTTTGCTTTTGTTGCTTATGCTTTTAGTGTTATATCCAAAAAGTTATTACCAAGACACATGTCAAGGAGATTTCCCCTGTTTTCTTCTAGGAGTTTTATGGTTTTGAAGAGGAAAAGTTAAACTTTTACATAACCTCCTTCTCCTTCTGCTTCTATAACTTGGCTTACCCCTTGCAAAGTCTAGATCATGTAGGTCACGTAGTCTCAGAAAGTGGGGACTTGAAATACTAGGAACTAGAGTTTATCCTACTCACCCTTGTCCTGCTTTTTGCAATTGCTCAGCCCCTGGAAACCCGCTTAATCATGCCTGTCCAGGCCAGGCATCCCCCTCCCCATCGTGACTGCTATTCCTGAGAGTGAAACCCCTTAGTTCAAACCAGCCTATTAACAGCTAGTGTTGCCCACTACAGTCTGTCTATAAAAACTCTGTAACCTCTTTGTTCGGGGTGTTAACTCCTCTGGGCCCGCCGGCATAACAAACCTGAGTTCTCCAACTCTCTGAGTGTGGTGCTTGGTTTCTCGAGTACTGGTTTCTGCAACAGTTGCAAGTCTTTTTTTTTTTTTTTTTCAAGTCTTATATTTAAGTTTTTAATCCATTTTAAGTTAATTTTTGTAAGCGGTATAAAATATGGGTACAGTTTCATTTTTTGGCATGTCAATGTCCAGTTTTCACATTTATTGAAGAACTACTCAGATTTTTTTTTTCTCATAACCCGTGTTTAATGTGGAAAGTTGAGAAAGTATTCTGAAGAAGGGGAACAAACACCTTATAATCCCATTGCTCAAAGGCAAATACTATTGATTTAGTTGAGATGGTACCATGTATGCAATTTAGTATATAGTTTATGGAATATGGCATATTTCTTTTTTAAAAGTTAACATACATCATTTCTTTATTTCAATAACAACTTCTCAAATACAATTTTAATGAGTCAGAATGTTGTCTTATGGATATAACATACATTTCTAAAATTTTTCCACCATCATTTAACATTGTCTCTCTCTCTCAAAACTGTTATCATAAAAAATAATTTCGGGAGCAACTTCTTTCATAAATCTTGGCCTGGCAGTTCTGATTCTGTCTTCAGGCTTGATTCCCAGAAGTGGAGTTATTGTTTCAAAAGGAATGAACATTTTAAAATCTCCAGAGAGCTTGTGCCAGAATCATGTCCAGAAAATAAGGTACAAATTTATATTTCCCCCAGTGCTCTTCAGGGGATTTTTTTTTTTTAATGGTTAATGTGACAGAAGCCAGCTATTTCATTTCTTTTTTCTTTGATTTGGATTGATTCAGTTTCCTTCCTTCTGAATTATCTATCTTTGTGCTAATATTTTTCTCAAGGATTTATATGAACTCTTTATTATAACTATTAACCTGTTTCATTTCTGAAAACATGTTCCTGTTTCATTGTTTACCTTTTCAGCTGATTATGATGACTTTAGCCATTCAACCATTTACATTTTCTACAGTTAAGTCCAGGAAACATTTTCCTTATGAAAATATCTTTGAGTTTTTCACTGTTTTAAGCTTGTAAAGTCTTCCCTCATCCCAATTTTTAATAAACATTCATTTCGGAAAGTGTGTCTTGAATTTTCTATTAAGTAATATTTCCCACATGCTGTCTTTTGCCCACTTTAAAATAAATTAGTTTATTTTTTATTGAAGGATAACTGCTTTACAGAATTTTGTTGTTTTCTGTCAAACCTCAACATGAATCAGCCATAGGTATACATATATCCCCTCCGTTTTGAACCTCCCTCCCATCTCTCTCTGCATCCCAACCCTCTAGGTTGATACAGAGCCCCTGTTTGAGTTTCCTGAGCCATACAGCAAATCCCCATTGTTGTTTTTTTTTTTTTTTTCTTAAACAGGGATTAGAGTACCCCTCAAGGCCTAGACAGTAAAGAGTCCGTTTACAAAGTGAGACAGCCAGATTCTCTCCTGGGGATGCATCTCCTGGAGAAAGGAATGGCTACCCACTGCAGTATTCTTGCCTGGAGAATTCCACAGACAGAGGTGCCTGGAGGGCTACAGTCCATGGGGTCGCAAATACTCTGAGCACGACTGAGTGGGTTCGGGACTCTATATCACTCGACAGTAGAGTGAACCTTCTCTGTGTGAAACGCAGCACCCATATATCATTATCTTTAGCCGTCAAGAAAAGCCTTATTCAAAAGAAATCAGACCCAGAGTGTCAAGGAGGAGAAAACATGGAGTCAGGGGCCTGGGAACAAGGGACGGGAAGCTGGCTTCACGGGAACTGGGGCAGGGAGAAGCGTGAATTTCAGGGGCGGGGACTCGGTGTTCATTTGCATAACCAGAACGCACTGCACGCAAGAGTTTCCATTTACTATTTCAATTTATTGTAAATTTCTTTTAAACGTAGTATTTTGAAGAACGACCTTTCACCCACTTTCGTGAAAAGATCTGCAAACACTTGACCCAGACTTACTCTTGTCGTGCCTCACCCTCACTGTAGTAGGAGTGAGCATTCCCTCATCCGTATGCGCACAGGCACCGTGGAGATACGCAAAGCCAACACTCCCAATTTTTGGAGGTCTTGTGAGAGAAACAAGGCGTACATTGTTGTATACAAAAACAAACCTTGAGAAGTGAAAGTTCTGAGGCAGAGTTTATTCCTGGGGTTTCTATACTTAGCGGTTTTCTGTGTTTATCATTTGAAATCATGAGGTTAGGTTTTCGTCTGCTCAGGTGATTCTCACAGCTGTGTCCGGATCGCGAGGTTAGGTTTTCCCTGCTCAGATGACGCTCTCAGCTATGTCTGACTATTTTGTAATCTCATGGACTGTGGCACTTCAGGTTTCCCCGTCTATCATCCATTCTCAGAACTTACTCATCCTCATGCCCTTCAAATCAATGGTGCTATCTAATTCTCTCACTTTCTGTCGTCTCCTTCCTCCTCCCACCTTTAGTCCTTCCCAGCATCAGGGTCTTTTCCAGTTAGTCTGTTCTTTGTACCAGGTGGCCAAAGTATTGGAGTGTCAATGTCAGCATCACTTCCTCCAATTAATATTCACGACTGATTTCCTTTAGGGTGCACTGGTTGGATCCATTTGCCGTCCAAGGGACTCTCAAGAGTCTTCTCCAGGACCACAGTCCAAACCCTGTGACTTTGGACTGTGATTTTTTCAATGCTTCGGCCTTCAGCTTTCTTTATAGTCCAACTCTCACATCCGTACATGACTACTGGAAAAACCATAGCTATGACTGGACGGACCTTTGGTGGCAAAGGAATATCTCTGCTTTTTAATGTGCTGTCTTAGTTGGTCCTAGCTTTTCTGCCAAGTAGAAAGCCTCTTTTAATTTCATGGCTGAGGTCACCGTCCTCTGTGATCACTGTACTTAGTTTTAATATAAGTTTAATATTACATCTGTTACAAGTGAGTCAGCAAGGAAATTACCTCGAGTGAACAAACTTCTAAACAAACATAAATGAGATATGAGCCTTTAGATAAACTCTGCTAAGAATAATGATGCTTTAGGAATGTTTGTCTAAAATAGTCTCTCCAGATTGGGGTAACCTGAACTTCTAAGGGTTGTTTGTGCTAAACTAAGTGTTGGAAGTCTATTACATAGCTAAGTCATTTTCCAAATAACATTAGATTTTGAAACATTCACTACTGAACACTAATTTCCTCCTACAGAGAAACTAAAGAGATTTGGGATTAAAAATGAATGATATTTGGTGCCATCCTATAATGTTCTAAGAAAACAAAGGTTTTAGACATTATCACTGGTATTTATGCTCACCAATCCATAAAATGTTAATAGAAAAGTCAGTTTTTGGTTGCTAAGGGAAGTAGAATGGCACCACACTCCAGTATTCTTGCCTGGAAAATCCCACGGACGGAAGAACCTGGTAGGCTGCAGTCCATGGGGTCACTAAGAGTCAGACATGACTGAGCGACTTTACTTTCACTTTTCACTTTCACGCATTGGAGAAGGAAATGGCAACCCACTCCAGTGTTCTTGCCTGGAGAATCCAAGGGATAGGGGAGCCTGGTGGGCTGCCGTCTATGGTGTCCAACAGAGTCGGACACGACTGAAGCGACTTAGCCGCAGCAGCAGCAAGGGAAGTAGGGAGTGTGTTTTCGGTAAAGAAGGTATGAGGAATGGAATTGCATTTTGTGAAGGGAAAAGGAAGTAAGCCTGACTTATAGGTGGCATTTTTAGGATGGAAGAACACAGTAATGGGTACAGAAAGCAATGAGGTTTGTGAAAAGGGAACCATGAGGAAAGAGTTTTGTATATGGTTAGGACTAAGTTTAAAATAAAGTTAATTAAGTTTACCTTTAAGTAAAGTAAGCTGGTGCGAAAACTTGAATTTAGCTTTTCTCTCTGTTAAGGGGACACCTTTTCTTCAGATACTGAACTGCCTTTGATAAAAGATTTAAGTCTCTTTGTCTCTTAAATGGTCAGGTCTGAAATCTTTTAGTGTTAATTTGGCTAAGAAAATACCACTGTTTCACAATGACCTATAAGCCTATCTGACTGAGTGTTCTAAACCTTTTTGATATTTGTTGACAAAACTTCCTAAATCATTCTAATGAAGATTTCTAGCTAACTTTGGGATGCTTCACAGGGCTCCTGAAACATCCAAAAGAGAGACATTACACTAATTAGGTTCATTTTGTATACAGAATTAGATGGGAAGTATTGTCAAGTGAGTAAAAAGTCTCGGATTATATTGTATGGTAAATGTTCAGTTCAGTTCAGTCGCTCAGACATGTCCGACTCTTTGTGACCCCATGGACTGCAGCATGCCAGGCCTCCCTGTCCATCACCAACCCCCAAAATTTACTCAAACTCATGTCCATTGAGTCGGTGATGACATCCAACCATCTCATCCTCCGCCGTCCCCTTCTCCCGCCTTCAAACTTTCCCAGTATCAGGGTCTTTTCCAATGAGTCAGTTTTTGCATCAGGTGGCCAAAGTATTGGAGCTTCAGCTCCTGCATCAGTCCTTCCAATGAATATTCAGGACTGATTTCCTTAGGATGGACTGGTTGGATCTCCTGGCTGTCCAAGGGACACTCAAGAGTCTTCTCCAACACCACAGTTCAAAAGCATCCATTCTTTGGGCTTTTTAACATGCTGTCTAGGTTGGTCATGATAAATATTATTAATATAGATATCCTAGAAACTGTAAGGAATTCTTAAAATTTTGTTATGTTTGGGTTAAATGTTATCAGTCATAATTCTAGTTACTATCTCAAAATATTGTCATAGCACTAACCAAGTTTCACCTCTTCAAGAAGATTTATAAAAAGGACTTTTGGATAAATACCAGTTTCTGAACTGGGTAAGGATTCTAATAGAAAACCTCATGACTTCACAAAGATTAACAAAAGACTGAATGAACTGGTGAATATGCTTATAACTTTTATGGTTTCTATCTGAAAAATTACTGATTTGAATCTGTGTTTTCCAGGTGTAAGGAAAAAAAAAAAACAACCTTCCTCTCACACTAATTATGACAGTAATTTGGTAAAAATATATTTTAGAAACAAATTGAAACATTTATCTTTTCTCTCTATCTGAACCCTCCAGAGATTGGGAGCTCTTAGTTTCCAGTAACTTTATCAGATAAAAGTTCAGTCTGAGACTCTATAAAAGTCTCAGCAAAGCAAAAAAGTCTATGATCAATTATGGTTACATAAGTCATCAGGCCAAGTTTATTGAGACCAGACCTATATTACAAACCAGTCTTAGTTTGGTTATATTTGGTAAAAATGACAGTGATTTTAGGGAGAAAAAGATGTTTCAATGAATGTTAAATTTCAGCTTGTTAATGGAGGCCTGTATCTACTAAGACTCATTTCCTGTATATTTCTTTGATGTTAGGGTATATTAATGTAAAATTTAGTTGAATTATTAAAGGACACTCTAGGGTTGTTTCTGAAGCTTATCTCAGTAATCTGTCTTTTGGATGAAGATCAGATGCCTCACACATGACCTGCAATCAAGACTGGAAGAAGATATAATTTAAGGAACTGTCTCCAACCTGGAAGGACCTTTCTATCAGGTACTCTTCACTAGCTCATGCCCAATGAAACTAACCGGAAATTGACTTTTGGTTTAACTCCCACTTCCAAAGGTCCCTAAGGTGGGCTGGTCTACAGAGGGGCCTGCTGACCTCAAACTCACCTTAAAATAAAGCTCAGAGGAAACTATAATACATGAGGATGAGAAGAAGACAACATCAGAAGTAGACTGCTTGCCCAAGATGCTGATCTGACTTTTACAATCATTTATCATGTTTTCTTGATCCTTGGACCTAAGACTATCAATCACATGTTTTCTATCATGGACACGCTTCTATGCCAGTTTAAAACTCAATCCAATTGTTGGGTTGTGGCCAAATACCTGTGCCTAGTACTTCTGGGTTACCTTGGTGGATTTCTGTTCTCTAGGGCTCTGATTGGATACCCCCTAGGAAATTTATTTTAGATGAGTATTCAGTCTTGTTCTATCTATTCATGATATTACTGGATGAGATCTTCTCACATGGCCAATTAATGATACCTGCTCTGATGCTGTCCATAGATTTAAGTTTTCTCTTAGGGTCTTTCAAACTCAACCAGAGTGACAAGCTAAGTCTCAATAGAAAAAATTAACCTCTCATCTATCAAAAGGAAAACTCTCACAATTATAGGGTGGATCTACGTGGTTAACACCAAGCTACGGCCATTTACGTTTAAAGGCTCCTCTAGGTTGGGAATGGTTAAATCATACTAAAAATGACCAACCTGGTAATTATGAGACAAGGCTGGGTGCTTTATGAACTATGCCTATTATTACTCTTAGAGAGAGTGATTGGTGTGGAACTCAGTGGATTTGTGGCACTAATTTATGGCCTGACATCTACAGGGATGGATACAAAGGTGTAGCCTGGGATTCCCATGAATTTAAGGTCATACATGTTAACAAATTAGAGGTAACCCCAACCAATCTACCATTGGTATGATCCCAGTGGGTCAAAGACCTGTATTCTACTGGCATGACCATTGTGTGTTGTGTGTGTGCCCCTTCAATGGGGTTGGAGGATGTAATTGACCATATCGAAGCCTTAACAACTTTCATAAGCTTTAAATGTTAGTAACCGGGCTATTAGCCTATTGAATTCTGAGATCTCTATAAGAAAGGTGGTGCTACACAACTGCAAGGCCCTTGACACCTTACAGAATTTGGGGAAGATACCTGTGGTATAATTCAAAGTGAATGCTATATTTTCATACTTGATAAATACTTTAATGTAACACATTTGATGAACCATATGAAAAATCAGATTTCTGCATTAAGTGACCCATTCCTTAGTCTTGATGCTCTTTAAAGAAAAAAAAAAACTGGTTTGGTGTGGGAGGCTCATGGCTAAAATATTTACTTTTAATTCCACTAATGTTATTCACTATATCATTTGCATTTTGCTTGTTTCACAAGATTATTATTTCTTATATTACCAAGTGTATGACTGAGCCTCCAACGAAAATGATGACTAGACATGAAGCAGTTGATCAAATGTATAGCTCGATAAATGATCAATGATTGTAATAGTGTACCTCTAGGTATGAAAAGATGCAACGATAGGGAATACTATCCTGGACCATAACTAGAAGACAGGTGTCCAGAGATCTTTGACTATTAAGACCTAGTTCAGTTGAGTGTCTTATCAACAAAAACCTTTAGAACTGGAAATGAGCCTTCCCAGCAACATGGGACAAAATGGTCATGAAATGCCCCCGCAAAGTATGGTTGGATTTATGACCACAAGGGGGCTGTGTCAACTACAAATTGGCACATACCAAGAGCACTGCCAATGACTGAACAACAAAGGCATTTTCCATCTGCATCTACAGAGACTGAACCCCATGCTGCTATACCTGTTGACCTTCAACAATCCCTGAGGGAGTTCAGGGTGGAGTGAGGCACTCTGTGCTCCAGGGAATCTGGTGAGACAGGTCTTCAGATAGTTGGATGTTTTTAGGAACAGATTTTATGATCTCAATCCTTGCATCTCCTCATATCTAGAGAAGCACTAAATCCCTTCATGGTGACCTCAGATCCTTATGACTCACAAAAATCTTTTGTAAAATGAGCACTTCATAGCATAGAACTCCCTTCACCAAAACCTTATATATTGACTTTTCCCCACTGCCCCTTTGGAGCAGTCTCTGAGAGCTATCTGAGATGCTGCCTCCTGGGCTGCAGTCCTCATTTTGCCCCAAATAAAATTTCACTCACAACTCTCAAGTTGTACATCTATTTTTCATTGAAAATAGCTATTTTAAGTCCTAATACATGATGTTGTCAAAGTGCTGCACTCAATATGTCAGCAAATTTGGAAAACTCTGCAGTGGCCACAGGACTGGAAAAAGTCAGTTTTCATTCCAATCCCAAAGAAAGGCAATGTCAAAGCATGTTCAAACTACTGCCCGTTGCACTCATCTCAAACGCTAGCAAAGTAAGGCTCAAAATCCTCCAAGCCAGGTTTCAACAGTATATGATGTACAGAGTACAACAACTTTCAGATGTTCAAGCTGGATTTCGAAAAGGCAGAGGAACCAGAGATCAAGTTGCCAACATCTGTTGGATCAGAGAAAAAGCAAGAGAGTTCCAGAAAAACATTTACTTATGCTTTATTGACTACACCAAAGCTTTTGACTGTGTGGATCACAACAAACTGTGGAAAATTATTAAAGAGATGGGAATACCAGACCACCTGACCTGCCTCGTGAGAAATCTGTATGTAGGTTAAGAAGCAACAGTTAGAACTGGACATGGAAAAACAGACTGGTTCCAAATTGGGAAAGAAGTATATCAAGGCTGTATATTGTCACCCTGCTTACTGAACTTCTATGCAGAGTACATCATGCGAAATGCTGGGCTGGATGAAGTGCAAGCTGGAATCAAGATTGCCAGGAGAAACGTCAATAACCTCAGATATGCAGATGACACCACCCTTATGGCAGAAAGTGAAGAAGAACTAAAGAGCCTCTTGATGACAGTGAAAGAGGAGAGTGAAAAAGTTGGCTTAAAGCTCAACATTCAGAAAACGAAGATCATGACATCCAGTCCCATCATGGCAAATAGATGAGGAAACAATGGAAACAGTTGACAGATTTTATTTTTCTGGGCTGCAAAATTTCTATTGGTGACTGCTGCCATGAAATTAAAAAATGCTTGCTCCTTGGAAGAAAAGCTATGACCAAACTAGATAGCATATTAAAAAGCAGAGACATTACTTTGCCAACAACGGTCCATCTAGTCAAATCTATGGTTTGTCTAGTAGTCATGTATGGATGTGAGAGTTGGACTATAAAGAAAGCTGAGTGCGAAAGAATTGATGCTTTTGAACTGTGGTGTTGGAGAAGATTCTTGAGAGTCCCTTGGAGTGCAAGGAGATCCAACCAGTCCATCCTATAGGAAATCAGTCCTGAATATTCATTGGAAGGACTGATGCTGAAGCTGAAACTCCAATACCTTGGCCACCTGATGCAAAGAACTGACTCATTGGAAAAGACCCAGATGCTGGGAAAGATTGAAGGTGGGAGGAGAAGGGGACAACAGAGGATGAGATGGTTGGATGGCATCACAAACCTGATGGACATGAGTTTGAGTAAGTTCCAGTAATTAGTGATGGACAGGAAGGCCTGGCATGCTGCAGTCCATGGGGTCACAAAGAGTCACTGAACTGAACTGAATGAGTAGGACGAATATTCCAGCTATTTTGGGGAAGGGTGGGGATTTCTAGGAATTGGGCCACTGCTCACTTTTTGTCTTTCTTTGGGCCTTGGAACTCTCATGGTGCCTGTGGGTTTGTCATTGACCATGCTGATGTGTTACAATAAGCTTATACTGAGGCTCAAGGTCGACTGGAAGTCAACTTATCCACCATCTTGAACCTAGTTGGTTTTAGTCAGTTTGTTTCATGTTCAGGCTCTGTCATTCTTTTAAAGATTGTGCCCTGCCCCCTACCCTCCAGTTTCAAAATCAGTTCTCAAACCTTTTTCTCAATCTTCAGTTCTTAACTGGGGATTGGAGATAAAGGTGATGGGGAGACTGTAAAGAGAAGCTTTCAGCATCTTCTGGACTTATTGGAAAACTAGGAATTCTTTCTCCTCCCAGGAAACACTTTCTTAAAGTCCTCCCTTTCCCTCCTCCCCCACCCTTTCTCCCACAACTTCCCCTGCAGCAATTCAGGCTACAATTGTCAGAGTACAGTAAGGCTGAAGCCAGAGAAGGGTCATGCAAAGCCTGTGCTAGATGCTTACAATTAGAATATCTACATGGGAGGTAGAGTCAGGGAATGTGAATTTATAAAAAAAAAAAAAAAAAAACTCTAGGCAATTCTTATCTGCAAGCTATACTTTAAGACATTGTTCAGTTCAGTTCAGTTCAGTTCAGTTCAGTTCATCACTCAGTCGTGTCCGACTCTTTGCGATCCCATGAATCGTAGCACACCAGGCCTCCCTGTCCATCAGCAACTCCCGGAGTTCACCCAGACTCATGTCCATCGAGTCACTGATGCCATCCAGCCATCTCATTCTCTGTTGTCCCCTTCTCCTCCTGCCCCCAATCCCTCCCAGCATCAGAGTCTTTTCCAATGAGTCAACTCTTTGCATGAGGTGGCCAAAGTACTGGAGTTTCAGCTTTAGCATCATTCCTTCCAAAGAAATCCCAGGGCTGATCTCCTTCAGAATGGACTGGTTGGATCTACTTGCAGTCCAAGGGACTCTCAAGAGTCTTCTCCAACACAACAGTTCAAAAGCATCAATTCTTCAGTGCTCAGCCTTCTTCACAGTCCAACTTTCACATCCGTACATGACCACAGGAAAAACCATAGTCTTGACTAGATGGACCTTTGTTGGCAAAGTAATGTCTCTGCTTTTGAATATGCTATCTAGGTTGGTCATAACTTTCCTTCCAAGGAGTAAGCGTCTTTTAATTTCATGGCTGCAGTCACCATCGGCAGTGATTTTGGAGCCCCCCAAAATAAAGTCTGACACTGTTTCCACTGTTTCCCCATCTATTTCCCACGAAGTGATGGGACCGGATGCCATGATCTTCGTCTTCTGAATGTTGAGCTTTAAGCCAACTTTTTCACTCTCCTCTTTCACTTTCATCAAGAGGCTTTTTAGTTCCTCTTCACTTTCTGCCGTAAAGGTGGTGTCATCTGCATATCTGAGCTTATTGATATTTCTCCCAGCAATCTTGATTCCAGCTTGTGTTTCTTCCAGTCCAGAGTTTCTCATGATGTACTCTGCATATAAGTTAAATAAGCAGGGTGACAATATACAGCCTTGACATACACCTTTTCCTATTTGGAACCAGTCTGTTGTTCCATGTTCAGTTCTAACTGTTGCTTCCTGACCTGCATACAGATTTCTCAAGAGGCAGTTCAGGTGGTCTGGTATTCCCATCTCTTTCAGAATTTTTCAGAGTTTATTGTGATCCACATAGTCAAAGGCTTTGGCATAGTCAATAAAGCAGAAATAGATGTTTTCCTGGAACTCTCTTGCTTTTTCCACGATCCAGCGGATGTTGGCAATTTGATCTCTGGTTCTTCTTCCTTTTCTAAAACCAGCTTGAACATCAGGAAGTTCACGGTTCATGTATTGCTGAAGCCTGGCTTGGAGAATTTTGAGCATTACTTTACTAGCGTGTGAGATGAGTGCAATTGTGCGGTAGTTTGAGCATTGTTTGACATTGCCTTTCTTTGGGATTGGAATGAAAACTGACCTTTTCCAGTCCTGTGGCCACTGCTGAGTTTTCCAAATTTGCTGGCATATTGAGTACAGCACTTTCACAGCATCATCTTTCAGGATTTGAAATAGCTCAACTGGACTATCACCTCCACTAGCTTTGTTCATCGTGATGCTTTCTAAGGCCCACTTGACTTCACATTCCAGGATGTCTGGCTCTAGGTCAGTGATCACACCATCATGATTATCACACCATAAAAAGTTTGCAGCAAAGTAGAAAGTCAATTAAATATTTAGTTTAAATAAAATAATTGTTGGAAATATGATTACTAAATTGAATGCAAAATCCAAAGCCAAATCTTAAAAAAGAATAGTTATATAATAAATTGACTTCCCTTGTGGCTTAGAGGGTAAGGAGTCTGGCTGCAATGAAGGAGACCTGGGTTTGATCCCTGGTTTGGGATGATCCCCTGGAGAAGGAAATGGCAACCCACTCCAGTATGTTTGCCTGGAAAATCGCATGGATGCAGAAGTTTTATGACCCTAGATTACATTAGTAAAGATGAGAATTTGTGGATGTAAAAGCAAAACAAAACAAATAAAAATAAAGCCTATTAATTCTTAAAGAGGTGATATAAAAAAAATTACTCATTTGCTCTTCATTTTGACAACCAAAGAAGCATGGTTTAAGGGTTACATCTAATGAACTTAAAGGCAATCACTACTAGAATTAAGAACCACCTTTCAAATTATCACCAAAGAAAACAATGCAAGTGAGAAGAAAATGTAGAAAATATAGCAAATGAGCCAGAAAGAGAGTATGAAAAAGATTCCAGAAATAGGAGGAAATGCATTCAATTCTTATGCTAATTGTAAATGGTTTACACTCCGTAATAAAGTCTTGCTCAGACTAGGCTAAAACCAAAATATGATTATGTGCTGCTTATAAAACACAACCTGAAATGTAGTAACACATGGTTAAAATTAAAGGGGTTAATGAAGACATCAATCAAAAGTGGGCAAAAGAAAGTAAACAAGTGGGACCCGATTAAACTTAAAAGCTGTGACCAACCTGCACAGCATATTAAAAAGCAGAGACATTACTTTGCCACCAAGGGCCGTCTAGTCAAAGATATGGTTTTTCCAGTGGTCATGTATGGATGTGACAGTTGGACTATAAAGAAAGATGAGCACAGAAGAATTGATGCTTTTGAACTTCGGTGTTGGAGAAGACTCTGGAATGTACCTTGGACAGCAAGGAGATCCAACCAATCAATCCTAAAGGAAATCAGTCCTGAATATTCATTGGAAGGACTGATGCTGAAGCTGAAACTCCAATATTTTGGCCACCTGATGCAAAGAACCGACTCACTGGAAAAGACCCTGATGCTGGGAAAGAATGAAGGCAGGAGAAGGGGACAACAGAGGATGAGATGGTTGGATGGCATCACCAACTCGATGGATGAGTTTGAGTAAACTCTGGGAGTTGCTGATGGGCAAGGAGGCCTAGTGTGCTGCAGTCCATGGGGTTGCAGAGTCAGACATGACTGAGCAACTGAACATAACTGATGCAGAGAATAGGATGTTGACTCAGGTAAGCATTCTGGAGATTATTTAACCTTAAACAGTCATCCATCACACAAGGAACAGACATTCTAGGAGGTGAACTTTCTAGTACACCATTCAGATTACTAGGAATGATGCAACTCAACATTTTGACAACACTATATTTTAATAAAAATAAATAAATTCTTCACTTCTGCATCTAGTAATGGTATAATAATGGTAACGGTAATTAACAGATCATAGTCACTACAGCTAAAGTTATAAGACACAAGCTTTAAAATATGATTACTCTTTCCATGTAGTTTAAGAATGAGATAAGAAATTTAGGCAAAGAATTGTAAAAAATATTAACTAAAAAACTGAATAAGAAGGAAGCACTTCGGAAAGGGTGAAGTGAATGCCTAAAAAGCATCCGGAGGACTAAAAAAAAAAAAATGTCAAGTTTTTCTGAACTCTGGAGGTTAACCAAAGTTTTAGAACAATCATGAAAAATGTTTATTCAAGAAAAGTGGCTCAATCTCCATAAGATCAGCAAGCTTTGTGGTATTTTAACTTGTCCATCCCCTTCTTCACTGTTCTTTGGTAACCTTGAAAACCAACAGCCTTGCACCTACAAAACTAAGATCCAAGATTTCAAGTGCCAAAGCTAAGTCCTGGTGCAGCCAAATAAATAAATATAAAAAAAGTTTTTAAAAACATGCAGGCTCCAGAGTTCTGCGTTTGAATCTCAGTTCTTCCACCTCTCGGCTGTGGCTCTGGACAACTCACTGACCCTCTGTATGCCGCCACACTCTCATCTGTGAAATGGGATTGTGCAGGAGTGTAAATGACTTTGCAAAGGACTTACAATAGTGACTAGCACTTAGTAAGTCCTCAGTACACCTGAGTGACAGTTACACGGGACCTTACTCTTTGAATTCTAGTTTCACTTCAGGTAACCTAACAAAAGAAAACCACAAGCAGGGAGTCTGCATATTCTCCACATGTGGTACATGTCCTGCTGGGTCAATTTGGGGGTTCATGCTGGGAGTATCTCCAAGAGGTTGACAGACTTTCCAAACATCTCACTGAAGGTCACCAAATGTAAAAAACCACCGATAAGGATGCTAACAACTTCATTTAGACTTTCTACATCCCATAATATTGTGAATGCTACTGCCAAGTCGCTTCAGTCGTGTCCGATTCTGTGTGACCCCAGAGACGGCAGCCCACCAGGCTCCACCGTCCCTGGGATTCTCCAGGCAAGAACACTGGAGTGGGTTGCCATTTTCTTCTCCAATGCATGAAAATGAAAATTGAAAGTGAAGTCACTCAGTTGTGTCTGACTCTTCACGACGCCATGGACTGCAGCCTACCAGGTTCCTCCATCCATGGGAGTTTCCAGGCAAAAGTACTGGAGTGGGGTGCCATTGCCTTCTCCGAATATTGTGAAAAGAAGTGTGTAAACTCCATTTTCATTACCCAGTGGTTTGTGGTGAAGATTGAGGTGGACTCAAGTAGCAAAAGCACTAAGAGGCTCTGAGAATTCTGGCATTCCCTCTCTCTTCACTTTCTGGATGTGGATTTGGGTTTCTTTTCTCAAGTGACCTGGGTGGTGAATAGATTGTCCCAAGAGCATGAGGCAATTCTGTTCATGGTGTTCCCTGCTGCTCTTTTTCTAGGAAATCCACTTGTGTTCTAAGAAGATGACTGCATTCACCTCTGCCCTCAAGCAAGTCATTGAAAAGCTGAGCTAAGGCCAAAGCTTCTCCAAAACAGTTTATAGAGATTCAGATGTATAAGAGACTCAGAAAGTACCAAAGAGTCTTAGAAACAATCGATGGACATGCTGCCCATCTAATGTAATTCACTCCATGTGCAGGCATATTTACAGCACAACAATACCTCACCTGACTTAGGAAATGAGAAAACTTACAACCCATAATTTCTGAAAAATTGGAGCTAGTTCCTTTGGGTGCCCAAATATTTCATTTTAACCCTTTTACTTAAAAAAAAAAAAAAAAAAAAACAAAGAAAGAAATGATTCTGAAGTGTGATCTACACTGGCTGGTTTCAAAAGAATATGGAAAATTATTTCATCAAGGGGGACATCATCTCCAGCCACTAACAACTAAGACTCAGCCTGAGCACATCTCCTTCCCTTCGGGGCAGGCTCCACTTAAATCCTCCTGTGTCCCAGATGGAGATGCCACCAAGTACACAATCCCTTAGAGATCCAGCCTCCACAGCACCATCTCTCAGACCCCGCTCCAGTTAGCCCTGGAGTCCTGTTGATTTTATCATGTGACTGTTTCTCCATTTCTATCTGTTCTCCAATGGCCCCCATTTCCGGAGCTCACCATCCCCTCTACCTGGACTACTAGCAAAGCCACCTCTCCCTTCTGCATTAACTGATGGTCCATGTGATATATCTGCTCCTGTCACATTGTTTGAAAGTCTTTCCATGGCTTAAAGTTGCCTTAAGGATAAAGCCCAAGCTTGAGAAGAGAGCATATGACTCCCTCGGTGACACAGACTCCGAGTCTCAAACGTTTCCTCTGCTTCTGCTGCTAAGTCACTGCAGTCGTGTCCAATTCTGTGAGACCCCATAGACGGCAGCCCACCAGGCTCCTCTGTCCCTGGGATTCTCCAGGCAAGAATACTGGAATGGGTTGCCAGGTCCTTCTCCAATGCATGGATGCATGCTAAGTCACTTTAGTCGTGTCCAACTCTGTGCGACCCTATGGACAGCAGCCTACTAGGCTCCTCTGTCCGTGGGATTCTCTAGGCAAGAATACTGGAGTGGGTTGCCATTTCCTTCTCCAACTTTTCCTCTAATCTTCTCTATGTCTGTTGATGCTCTGACTGAAATACAGCGCTACTTAAATTTTTCCATACAGGAGCCTCCAGGCCTTGCTCCTCCTGTTTCCTGGATCTGGAATACCATTCCTCCTCCTCTTGGCCTCCTCTCCCTTTAGGATACATCTGAGGCTCATGTCCCTTCTTTCAGAAAGTCTTCCTCCTTCCCTGCCCATGCTTGCTGGTTGAGCTGGACACTCATCCTTAGAGGTGCTATGGTGCCCTGTGCCTATGAAGAGGTCAAAGACCATGCTTAGTTTAATCACATGGTGATACAGTTCCAGGGAAGAGCAAGAATAGATTAGAAGGCCTTCTTAAATGAACAGTGCAAAGTAGTAGAGGAAAACCAGAGAATGGGATAGACTAGACATCTCTTCAATAAAATTGGAGATATCAAGGGAATATTTCAGGCAAGAATGGGCACTAAAAAGGAAAAAAACGGTAAGGAACTAACAGGAGCAGAAGAGATTAACAAGAGCTGGCAAGAATACACAGAAGAATTGTACGAAAAGGGTCTTAACCATCCAGATAATCAAAATGGTGTGGTCCCTCACCTAAGAGCCAGATATCTTGGAGTGTGAAATCACATAGGCCTTAGGAAGCATTCCTATGAATAAAGCTAATGGAGGTGATGGAATTCCAGCTGAGCTAGTGAAAATCCTAAAAGGTGGTGCTGTTAAAGTGCTGCACTCAATATGTCAGCAAATTTGGAAAGCTCAGCAGTGGCCACAGGACTGGAAAAGGTCAGTTTTCATTCCAATTGCAAAGAAGGGCAATGCCAAAGAATGTTCAAACTCCTGTATAATTCTGCTTATTTCACATGCTAGTAAGGTTATGCTCAAGATCCTTCAAACTAGGCTTCATCAGTATTTGAACTGAGAATTCCAGATGTGCAAGGTGGATTCAGAAAAGGCAGAGAAACCAGATATCAAATTACCAACATTCGTTGGATCATAAAGTAAGGAATTCTAGAAAAACATCTACCTCATTGACTATGCTAAAGCCTTTAACTGTGTGGATCACAAGAACCTGGAAAATTCTTGAAGAGATGGGAATACCAAGACCACCTTACCTGTCTCCTGAGGAACCAGGTCAAGAAGCAACAATGAGAACTGTACATGGAACAATGTACATGTTTGAAGGGCTGTGGCTGCTGAGGAGCTGCCTTCTGAACCCTCACAAGTACTTGTTGTAGCTCTTCTGAAAACAAAAAAAAAAAAAAGGAAGCGCCTAAACATACTGATTTCACAAAGAGGGAAAGTATGAACCAAAAGATGTTTTACAAGCTAGGGGTGGGGATGGAATGGGAGGGCTTTTGGGTGGTGTTGGGCTGCACCCCGCAGGCCTATAATCCCTAAATGTACCCAGCTTCAAGACCAAAGAAACAGCCCGGAGTGCATGATGGAGACATCATGGTTTAATGGATGGGGGAGCCTACCTAATTGAAGCAAGGTCCTGGGGGAACACCCCACCGTGTGCGGTGATGGGAGGCAGGTCATGGTGGCAGGCTTCACTCCTCAGGAGAGGGGGAGGGTGCCCATTAAAGCCAAAATTGACATCAGGTGGGCTCATTAGTTACCAGGGAAACCAGTAGGGGGGTCCTCTCCTCATAACCCTTTTGATAAGAATAATCACCAGCTGGGGTCTGGGGAAAGTACTAGGAAGGTGAGTCGTGTGAGTAGGGTGCAGGTGCAGCAGGCACTGCTCGGGCAGGGGAGGGATAGACATTAGGACCACAGGCATCTTGGGGGGCCCGAACATACCTTCCTCTCCAACACACCCCATATGACCTAGACAATCTTGGCCAGCCCCTCCTCTGTCATATTGCTGGGGTCAGGTTTGTACAGGGGACACTTCCACCAGATACCACAAATACAATGCAGACTGGCCACCCCGGCTGGTCACAAACCCAGAGTCACCCCCCTGGGAGGAGTGGGCACTGGCTCTAAGAGAAACATTTCACTGGCTTAGTCTCAGCTGTCATAGCACAGGTCTGCACCCCCATGTTATGCTGAGTGCCATTACAGGTGAACCCGTTAGGTCTTCCAAATATGAGCCAGTTAATGCCATTATTTCCAGTAGTCATGTACAGATGTAAGAGTTGGAGTATAAAGAAAGCTGAGCGCCAAAAAAGTGCTGCTTTTGAACTGTGGCATTGGAGAAGAAACTGGAGAGTGCCTTGGACAGCAAGGAGATCCAACCAGTCCATCCTAAAGGAAATCAGTCCTGAATATTCATTGGAAGGACTGATGCTGAAGCTGAAACTCCAATGCTTTGGCACCTGATGCAAAAAACTGACTCATTGGAAAAGACTCTGATGCTGGGAAATATCGAAGACAGGAGAAGGGGATGACAGAGGATGAGATGGTTGGATGGCATCACCAACTCAATGGACATGAGTTTGAGTAGGCTCCGGGAGTTGGTGATGGACAGGGAGGCCTGGTGTGCTGCAGTCCATGGGGTCGCAAAGAGTCGGACACGACTGAGCAACTGAACTGAATCCCATTAGTTGGAACTGTGTACCCAGAAGCCAGCCTATTCCATTCCACACAACAGAGCCCAGGGGGCTCATGGGCTGTCAGCTGTACAGTGACATTTACCTACAGGGGTCCTTCTGATGTATTGGCACATGGAACCAGGAATGGTGAGTCTCCCCCTCCCCTCCACTTTCAGTAGTCCCTACATCATCATATCAGCCACTTCAATTTTCCACAGAAGTCCCAAGGAGGACAACAGCAACATCTCACTGCACACCCAGCAATTAGACATATCTCACAGTAAAGCCAGTGTTGCTGCTCCGTCTATGAACAGATTTACTCCCTGAGACAAGGGAGAAAATGTAAGACATCTAACAGGCACAACACAGGGGAGATGATGACCAGAAAGCATAATACAAGCAGTAAGCACATTTTAAGATAAACCACACCTGCCTGTGAATTTTGTCCTCATCTGCAATACAGTTCAGAAAACTCAATGGTTCAAGGATACAAGAACATGTCTAAAATCACATATACAATGTCACCTAGTTCTACTTTGGATGTATAAACCACAACTACTCCATTTTGACTTTCAAAATGATTCCCTTCCTCAATGGCCAAAGCAGATGTACAATGCATATCTGAACGATGACAGAATGGTCAGTAAAATTTACGTGAAACCCTGTGTAAACCAGAATGACTCCCCCCCCCCCAACATGTGCAGATTTTTCGATCAGTTCCCCTTTTGATGTCACATCTTCCAAATCAGAAAGCAGTGATGATCAAAATACCCATCCCTTGATGCTGGGGTGCTGGCTCCTACCCCAGGTTACCCCAGGTTCAGATTATGTCCCTCAGTGCGAGGTCTCCTCTGTATTTTGCTAGTTATTCATATTGCAGGAAAATTAATCAGATGTCGTGAACAGGCTCAGAGGTATGTTGATGAGGAAACACTTTATTTTTCTCACTGAGAGCCAACATGTTATCACTTATACTCAATTGTCACACAAGCATGTACATGTGCTTTTAGCAGAAGACTTAAAGCAATGTTGCACTTCATGAGCAGTTACGCTCTGTGACAATTTCACTAGATCATTTTCTTTCCAGAACATCAGAGCAAAAGTATGGTTAACACAATAACCTTCAAAAACACAGACCTCAATTAACAGAACTAGAATTTAACATCCACTAAAATACAATATTTGGAGATGGCAATGGCAACCCACTCCAGGATTCTTGCCTGGAAAATCCCATGGACAGAGGAGCCTGGTAGGCTGCAGTCCATGGAGTCGCAAAAAGTCGGACACAACTGAGCAAGTTCACTTTCACTTTTCACTTTCCTGCATTGGAGAAGGAAATGGCAACCCACTCCAGTGTTCTCGCCTGGAGAATCCCAGGGATGGCAGAGCCTCGTGGGCTGCCATTTATGGGGTCGCACAGAGTTGGACACGACTGAAGCGACTTAGCAGCAGCAGCAGCAAAATATAACATTGCTCTAAAATTACCCTCATCTCCACCAAACAGCCAAATCAAGACTAATTTGCAAAATATGCTCAACTGACCATATATGCGCCTCCAAAATGGACAGAGGAGCCTGGTGGGCTACAGTCCATGGGGTCAGAAAGAGAGAGACACGACTAAGCAACTAACACACAGGCATTAGGCCTGCATAATTCCCATGTTACTTTTGGGTAGGGCTTCTCTGGTGGCTCAGATGGTAAAGAATTTGCCCATAACACAGGAGATCTCTGCTCAGGAAGATTCCCTGGAAAAGGGAATGGCAACTCACTCCAGTATTCTTGCCTGGGGAATTAAATGGAAAGAGGAGCCTGGTGGGCCACAGTCATGGGGTCACAAAGAGTCAGACACAACTGAGTGACTAAGCACACAGGACACAAAGTGGCTGTGGTGGAACTCTTCAGAAGTCTCAGACCAAATTCCCCAAAAGCCTCTCAAAGCCAGGAAAGCCATGCCAAAACCTGCTCTCACGCTCCACCTCAGTGAACTTCTCTCTTCTAGAGGTCCCCAAAATATCACAATTCCTGCACATGACAGGAGACAGTCTTTCCCATTCATCTGCTAAGGCTGCTCAGAACCCAAGAGTGTCCAGTATCTGGAGGGACCAGGCAGAGGGAAAGAAAAAGTGTCAATTCTACCCACAGGTGTAGTTTACCAAAGTGCTATAAATCAAAACCAACTTGAGGGGAAGGGCTTCCTTAATCTGAAAAACACAGATCAAAACCAGCAATATTCTAGACAAAACTAGTAAAAGTTATAACCATATTCACTAGTTCACTCAGTAACCAACCCTTTTGTCAATTTTTTATGAAGCCGTCAGGTCTTCCATTAAGATTCTTTAAGTTCTTAGCCAGTTTAGAAATATTAATACAATTGAAATTTATCAGAGGCCTGTCACTATCAAAAGGTCCTTCCTATGAATCTTCTTGAAGGTGAAGCACTTTGCAAAAGCATCAGATAAAACAATAACTGTCTATAAAAGACAAAAGATGTAAAAAGACAAGCCTAAGCACCTGATTACAATGTAAGCAATAAAAAAAACTTGGATACAATAACTAGAATTATGACCAATGACATTGTATAGGAGACAGGGATCAAGACCATCCCCAAGAAAAAGAAATGCACAAAAGGAAAATGGCTGTCTGAGGAGGCTTTACAAATAGCTATGAAAAGAAGAGAAGTGAAAAACAAAGGAGAAAAGGAAAGATTTACCCATTTGAATGCAGAGTTCCAAAGAATAGCAAGGAGAGGTAAGATAAGCTTTCCTCTGTGATCAACGCAAAGAAAAAGAGGAAAACAATAGAATGGGAAAGGCTAGAGATCTCTTCAAGAAAATGAGAGATACCAAGGGAACATTTCATGTAAAGATGGGCTCAATAAAGGACAGAATGCTTCCTAACAGAAGCAGACAATATTAAGAAGAGGTGGCAAGAATACACAGAAAAACTATACAAAAAAGATCTTCAGGACCCAGACAACCACAATGATATGATCACTCACCTACAGCCAGACACCCTGGAATGCAAAATCAAGGTGGGCCTTAGGAAGCATCACTACAAATGAAGATAGTGGAGGTGATGGAATTCCAGTTGAGCTATTTCAAATCCTAAAAGATGATGCTGTGAAAGGGCTGCACTCAATATACCAGCAAATGTGGAAAACTCAGCAGTGGTCCCAGGACTGGAAAAGGTTAGTTTTCATTCCAATTCCAAAAGAAAGGCAATGCCAAAGAATGCTCGAACTACCACACAATTGCAGTCATCTCACACACTAGTAAAGTAATGCTCAAAATTCTCCAAACCAGGCTTCAGGAATACATGAACCATGAACTTCCAGATGTTCAATCTGGCTTTAGAAAAAGGAGAGGAACCAGAAATCAAACTGCCAACATCCACGGGATCATCAAAAAAGCAAGAGAGTTCCACAAAAACATCTATTTGGGCTTTATTGACTATACCAAAGCCTTTGACTGCGTGGATCCGAATAAACTGTGGAAAATTCTGAAAGAGATGGGAATACCAGACCACCTGACCTGCCTCTTGAGAAACCCGTACGCAGGTCAGGAAGCAACAGTTAGAACTGGGCATGGAGCAACAGACTGCTTCCAAATAGGAAAAGGAGTATGCCCTATTAGAACATTATAGGTATATTTTCACCCTGTATATTTTCACCCTGCTTATTTAACTTATATGCAGAGTACATCATGAGAAATGCTGGGGTGGATGAAGCATAACCCGGAATCAAGATTGCCAGGAGAAATATCAATAACCTCAGATATGCAGATGACACCACCCTTATGGCAGAAAGTGAAGAAGAACAAAAGAGCCTCTTGATGAAAGTGAAAGAGGAGAGTGAAAAAGTTGGCTTAAAGCTCAACATTCAGAAATGTTGGTTCAGAAAACCAAGATCATGGCATCTGGTCCCATCACTTCATGACAAACAGATGGGGAAACAGTGGAAACAGTGGCTGACTTTACTTTTGGGGGGCTCCAAAATCACAGCAGACAGTGACTGCAGCCATGAAATTAAAAGATGCTTGTTCCTTAGAAGAAAAGTTATGACCAACTTAGACAGCATATTAAAAAGCAGAGACATTACTTTGCCAAAAAGGGCCGTCTAGTCAAGGGGAATTCCAGCAAAACATCTACTTCTGCTTCACTGACTATGCCAAAGCCTTTGACTATGTGGATCACAACAAACTGTGGATAATTTAAGAGATGGGAATATCAGACTACATGACCTGCCTCCTGTGAAACCTGTATGCTGGTCAAAAAGCAACAGTTAGAACTGGGCATGGAACAACAGACTTGTTCCAAATTGAGAAAGGAGTACATCAAGGCTGTCTATCGTCACCCTGCTTCTTTAACTTATATGCAGTGCACATGATGTGAAATGTCGGGCTGGATGAAGCACAAGCTGGAATCAAGACTGCCAGGAGAAATATCAATAACCTCAGATATGCAGATGACACCACCCTTATGGCAGAAAGTGAAGAAGAATGAAAGAGCCTCTTGATGAACGTGAAAGAGGAGAGTGACAAAGCTGGCTTAAAAGTCAACATTCAAATAACTAAGATCATGGCATCTGGTCCCATCACCTCATGGCAAATAGATAGGGAAACAATGGAAATAGTGACAGACATTATTTTCTTGGGCTCCAAAATCACTGTAGATGATGATGTAGCCATGAGATTAAAGGTATTCGCTCCTTGGAAGAAAAGCTATGACCAATCTAGAAACCATATTAAAAAGCAGACACATTACTTTGCTAACAAAGGTCCATCTAGTCAAAGCTATGGTTTTTCCAGTAGTCATGTATGGATGTGAGAGTTGGACCAGAAAGAAAGCCGAGTACTGAGAATTGATGCTTTTGAACTGTGGTGTTGGAGAAGACTCTTGAGAGTCCCTTGGACTGCAAGGAGGTCCAACCAGTCCATCCTAAAGGAGATCAGTCTTGGGTGTTCATTGGAAGGACTGATGCTAAAGCTGAAACTCCAATACTTTGGCCACCTCATGTGAAGAGTTGACTCACTGGAAAAGACCCTGATTCTGGGAGGGATTGGGGGCAAGAGGAGAAGGGGATGACAGAGGATGAGATGGCTGGATGGCATCACCAACTCGATGGACATGAGTTTCTGTGAACTCCGGGAGTTGGTGATGGACAGGGAGACCTGGTGTGCTGTGATTTATGGGGTCGCAAAGAGTCGGACACGACTGAGCGACTGAACTGAACTGAACTGATAGACAAATGATCACTTGAATATGATGCTAGAATAAAAATACTTTTAGATCTGTTAAAGTGAAAGTTGCTCAGTCATGTCCGTCTTTTTGTGACCCCAAGGACTATGTTTAAGGAATTGTTTGAGGTAGCTAAATCCTATTCTTCCAAAGTAGCTAACCAAGAGATAATTCTAAAATTGAAAAGTTACAATTACAATAGAAGTAACAACATTCTATACAGGGATATAGAAAGAATTCCCAGAAGTAGGTAAAAGATTTGAAAGTAGTTGCCTTTGAGAAGCAGAAAGAGGAGATTGAGAGGAAGGGGCAGGTGACTGTAGTCTCTCAATTTAACTAGTCATGCTATCACATTTTTGAGAACAACATATTTATAATAAAAATTAAATAAAAACACAAATGCTACATTATCTGCTTTGATAGGATTTTGGATTAACTAGTTGTGTGCAGCTGTCAAAACTCAATGAATGCATACTTTAAGATTTACATATTTCATTGTATATATATTTTACATCAAAAGAAAAACTGATAAACAAAGCCTAAAATTCTAATGACATGCATAAGGACATCTGTAATTTACTTCAAAATCCTTCCCCAAAAAAAGATGGATCAATGAATGGATAGAAGGATGGATAAATACATAATAAAACAAGTACAGTAAAATGTTGACAGTAGATCCTAGGAGGTAGGTATATAGAGGTTTACTGTAAAATTCTTTCCATTTTGCTGTGTGTTTGAAAAGTTTTATAATAAACGTTTGGAACAAATAAAAACAAATTGAGCACTAAAATTAAGAGAGAATGTTCTGTCTGGTGTACCAGCTAGGTAAGCTTTAATTTTAAAATGCCACTTGCTTTCCAGAAGCATTCTGTAGCCATTTGACCCACAGATGACTGGTCAAATCAAAGAGGGCAGTGACACGTGAAGATGAGGGCAGACTGATATTTCTTGTTGGCACTTTTACCAGTTTCTCTACAGGGTACGTATGTTGTGCAACAATGAATTCTTAATCCCTCTTAACAAGATTTGTCCTCTGGTTATAAATATCCCTGTTGTCACATGCTCACCTATTTCTTAGCTCCAACTGAATTGTAAACTCGTCCAAGCTATAGATTATAACCTCCAGGATCACACACCCAGTGGTTCAACGATATCAGTTTTACTCTAATATACCACAGAGAAAAAGTAGCTCCCTGGAATAACAGATTAAGGAACAAATAAGCCAGAATGTCTGGGGAATAGAGTCATACAATTTTCATTACAATGACTCTTAGGGCTTGGATCCAGTCTCGTTGTGGAGAAACTAAGTGTAAGAGAGATTAAGTGACATATCCAGAGTGATATAGCTATTTAGTGTGATTATCTTTGGGTATTTGCTTCTTTATGTCCATTTAAACTATTAAATAAGTCTATGGGATATGACACACATATACTTGAATAAACAGCCACCCTTTCCCCAAAGAGCACTTGATTTAAAAAAATAAAAAAAGAACAAAACTATGGGACAGGACTTAAGAGATGGTTACTGAGCCAAACTTGGGTTTGCTTGCCTGACTTGCAGCAAAATCAATCTACTGACATGGGGTTGGGTGAAGGAAAGGACAGTGTTTATTGCAGGGCCAAGCAAGGAGAATGGGTAGCTCATGCTCAAAAGACCTGAACCCCGTGATGGCTTTCAGGGAAGGGTTTTTAAAGGCAACATTATTAGGTTTGAAGGTTGTAGGGTGCATGATCAGCTCGTGGACATTCTTCGAATTGGTTGTGGTGAGGTCACTGGGTGGTATATTGGAAGTTAACATCATCAACCTTCTGGTTCCTACCAATCTGGGATCTACATGTTTGTGATCAGCATGCAGTTACTTTCTTACACTTGGTAGGGTTTTAGTATCCTCAAAAACAATTCAAGGTATGGCTCAGGATATTATCTATAACCCTTAAGGAGGAACTAAAGGTCTTTGATTTTATTTTATGGTTAAACTACTGTAATTTTGTCTTGCTTGATGGCTATTGCTGTTGTTTCCGTATTTTCCCACTTCTCTGATTAAATATACTCTTTGGAACGTGGGGAAGGTCTAAGAGGCTAAATCCTTTTTACAAACAAGAGGTAGGAGACATGGAGGGTATGTTGCCAAGAAGGCCCCACAGAGTCTGGCTCAGTTTCAAGACCACAAGTTCCTATCCAGTCTGTTTGTAGGGTGAAGTGGGAGCAGGAGGATGTTAAGTGAGTGAAAAGTGTCTGTGGTAAAATTAGTGATACACACTACTTTGTGGATGAAGCCCGAGCATATTACACTGAGAAGCCAAACACAAAAAGGTCACATACTGTATAATTCCATTTATATGAAATATCCAAAACAGGCAAATCCATAGAGACAGAAAGCAGACTCATGGTTGCCAGGGGCTGGGCAGAAGGCAAATGAGGAGTAACTGCTTACTGGATATGGGTTTTATTTTGAGGTAAATAAAATGCTTTGGACCTAAATATAAATGAATATATTATGAATGTACCAAATGCTACTGAATTGTTCCCTTCAGAATGGTTAACTTTATATTACGTACATTTCACCTCAATAAGGAAAATACACGTCGAATGAGAGCAAAAGCAAACATAGCAACATGTTAACAACTGGTGGATCTAGGTACCGGCCATCAGGAATTCATTGTACTTACACTAGCAACATTTCTGTTAGGTTTAAAATTTTTCAAAAGAAAAAGTTAATAAAATATCTCTAGAAAACAAAGAAATCATTTACTGATATTGCAAAATTGAGGTCACCAGTTGCAATCTAAAATTCATACAGTTTCATATCTATCATTTGATCACTGGCATGTCAAAAATAGGAACAACTCTTACTTCATTGGCTGGTAAGGTTTCTAACAATGAAAATTACTTTCCAGGGGAGTCACAAGCCAACACTCTTTAACTTCAGAACCTATTAACATGCAGATTTCTGAACATCAGCACCTAAAAATACATTTATTGGGTCCTTTTGAACAGGTGGTAGTAAGACGTGGTTTAGCTGAAGGGTCTGAGCTTTGGAAATTACATGTGTATATTCTGGCTTTGTCACCCGCAGATGAGTCTTACCAATCCACTGATGGATAAAAGCAAAAGGGTGCAAGGTGATGGAGAGTTTCAAAGGAGTAACACTAGGGGCACAAGTGACCATTTTGACCCTTGCACAGAGTGTCCTGAAACTCAAGCAGTGATATAGTAAAGATGATACCCCATCCTGTAACCTCATAACAACCAGAAAATGGCATGTCTGCCTCTAATGCACAGTGGGTCCAACGGAGTTAATGCCTCCCTGGTTTCTTACAGGTCCAACACCTAATTCTAAATTCCCCGTTCAACCATGTCTGAGGCCTGAGACAACAGATCAAGCCTGTCTACACAGAGTGAGAGGCTACTTGCTTCTCTGACCAAGATGTAGACACACAAAAAAGTATATAAGGATGCAAAAGGTTATATCATAATGTGATCATGCTTAACACTACTGAAGCTGTACATTTAAAAATAGTTAAGATGGTGGACTGAATGTTATGTGTTTTCTACCAAAATACTTTAAATATATATAAGACCCAAGTTTCAGTTTTCACACAGCAGACATGAGGATGGCTTCCTTTGTGTCCAAAATGAAGGTACACTGCCAATCTGTAAAGCCTGATGCAACTTAAGACACTTCAAATGAAACACAATCTGTTCCTATGGAAGAAAAAAAAATAACCTAGAAAAACACTCAAGCCTCTGCACACATCTATGTTCAGTAAGAAAAACGGATGTAAGAACAGGTTGTGGCAGAAGGACATTAAAAATAGAAAAGAACTATTGAGTTGAAGGTGTTACCTCAAGAGATAAGTACCAATAAATACTGTAGAGTAGCTGTCTCCATATATCAGATGATGACATAAACAGATCCATTCCCATTTAGGGTTTACTCATTGCTTCTGAGATGCCATTTATTCTTTATCTTGACACTGCTTTGGGATTTACCAAATCACTAAATGGAATGGGGAGTTCAGTTCATAACTATAACCTTTGTAGGATGACAAATACAAGGATGTTCCACTTCAATAACTGAGTTCTTTTCCATTGTTTCTTGCAAAATTTTAAATTTTCCCAGAATTTTTATCATGCCTATAAAAACAAATCTATGTTCAACCAACAGGGCCTCTTCATTCACACTTTTAACACCCAAGGGGTAATAGTTTCAAAAGACTAAAATGCTATTCTTCTCTAAGTGTTATCTATATCGCACTGAGTGTTGTCTAAAGATTTAGTAGAAGCCTTCACTGGAGGGATTTCAAGTATGGAAACAGATGAAGGAGGAAATATCTGGAGTGGTGAATCCTGCCAGGTAAGTAGAGGCCAGCTCTGACTTCCATTCTATTTCTCTTTTTTCCTTCGTTTCACCTTATGCCCAAAAGTTTGTATAAGTAGACCTTTTCTTGTGATAAAAACAATGTTTAATTTTGGACCTAATAACACTTCAGAATAAATGCAGGGAGTTCCCTGGCGGTTCAGTAGTTAGAACTCCAAGCTCTCACTGCCAAGGGCCTGTGTTTGATCCTGCTCAGGGAACTAAAATCCCACAAGTGACACAGTGCAGACAAAAAGCAAAGAAGAATCCAAGTTTTTACAGAAGTCAGAATTTGGGAGAGCATGTTTTCCAAATATGCTTACATAGGCATTACTTTTTCATTCATCAGTTCAGGGCTAACCTTGTTGTGGATGTTTGAAAAGATGGCCACAAATGCTCTGACACTCCTCCCATAAATCGGCAGGGTCTAATTCCCCCCTTCTGCCTTGAACCTGGGCTAGCCTTATTTGGAAGAAATGGAATTTAGGAGAAGTGATGCTATGTGACTTCAAAGGCCTGGCAGCTTCTGCTTAGTTCTCTCTGAATACCTGCTCTCTGGATAGCTCTCTCTTGGGACCCAGCCACCATGCTCTGAGAATCCCAGGACAAATGCAGAGGACAGGTGTAGGTACTCCGGTGGACAACCCAAACTGCAGTCCTACCTGACAGCCAGGATCAGCTGCCAGGCTTGTGTAAGCCATCATGGATGTCCAGTGCAGCTGAGATTCTGATGACTGTAGGCACAGCGGACACTTGACTGCAACTGTGTGAGATACCCCAGTGAGAACTGCTCAGCTGCAACTTCCCTGAATGTCTGACCCATATAGTGGTGAGCAAGGCTAAATTTTAGTATATATAAAATTACCCTGAATTTGGGGGTAATTTGTTATACAGCAGTAGATAGCTAAGCAAAGGAAAATAACAGAATATGAAACTATATAGCAACAGAAATTGTCAAGCAAGAAAATAAAATTAAGATAATTTAGCCATGAAATGGCCCATTTGTTTTTGTTTTTGTTTTTTTTCCCATTTAAACATGAGCATTTATAAGTTAAGAGATGTGTGTTTTCATGTTGCTCAGAGCAGAAAGACATAGATTCAGAAATGTAATTTTAACAATTAAAACTATAGATGTTTTCATGTAATCAAAATATATTGTCAGATACTGTACTAGACATCAGCACAAATTCTGTCCTCAAGGAACAAACAGTCTAGTGGGATACATGGCATGTTAAAAAACATTTCAATGAGTTTCATGTGCATAAAATCCTAACAATATTTCCAGGCACATCCTAAGTGTCATGTACCTGCAAACAAAGTAAATAAACATACATTTGCTTATTTATTCGACAAATACTTATTTATCATTTTCTCCATGGCAGGCCCCACGTGAGGTGCTCAACATTCAGAAAACTCAACATTCAGAAAACTAAGATCATGGCAGCTGATCACATCACTTCATGGCAAATGGATGGGGAAAGACTGACAGACTTCTTTTTTGGGGGGCCTCCAAAATCACTGCAGATGGTGACTGCAGCCATGAAATTAAAGATGCTTGATTCTTGGAAGAAAGTTATGACCAATCTAGACAGCGTATTAAAAAGCAGAGACATTACTTTCCCAACAAAGGTCCGTCTAGTCAAAGCTACGGTTTTTCCACTAGTCAAGTATGGATGTGAGAGTTGGACTGTAAAGAAAGCTGAGCCCCGAAGAATTGATGCTTTTGAACTGTGGTGTTGGAGAGCACTCTTGAGAGTCCCTTGGACTGCAAGGAGATCCAACCAGTTCATCCTAAAGGAAATCAGTCCTGAATATGCAGTCCTGAATAAGGACTGATGCTGAAGCTGAAACTCCAATACTTTGGCCACCTGATGCAAAGAACTGACTCATTGGAAAAGACCCTGATGCTGGGAATGATTGAAGGTGGGAGGAGAAGCGGGCAACAGAGGATGAGATGGTTGGACTGCATCACTGGCTCGATGGACAGGAGTTTGAGTAAATTCTGGGAGTTGGTGATGGACAGGTAGGCCTGGCCTGCTGCAGCGCATAGGGTCACAAAGAGTCGAACTTGACTGAGCTACTGTACTTAACCGAACATGGTGGGACCCGTGTGAAGTGCTAGAGAAAGAGTGCTGAATAAAGAGTTTACATTCAGAGGAGAGGACAGATACTGAACATTCAACAAGCACGGGTTTCCTGGAAGCATTCCTGGGATGCTTGGGAAGCCAGAGAAGGCTGCTGATCCCAGGAAAGCTAAACAAAGGCTAAGCTAGACCAGGCCAAGGCTAGAGAGATTTGGCAGCATGTCTGATAGCCAAATAACAAGAAGAGAAAAGTAGTTTACCCCAAGCCCAAATGGAAATCTAATATGTAAAGTCAAATTTGGGAGAGGCCTGAAGGCCAGTGAGGCAATCAAGATCTGTTCCACAAATTCCACACTGGATCAGAAGGAAAGTCCAAGTGCAGAGACAAGCACTGGACTGCATGCATTGGACCACACATGAGAGCTCAAGAAGACAATGTTGTTGGAATAGAAGACTGGGAGCAGTGCTCAAGCCTCTGGTACTTTGGCACTAGAAATAGAGTAGAACACCCATTGCACAAACAGGTCTGGACCAAGATATGTTGCAGCTGAGGCAAACTAAGAATTAGATATGTGCTTCTGATGCTGTCCTTCCAATATTAATGCAGCCTTTTCTTACTGAGGGAGGAGAACTGGCACCAGGTTGATTTTTGTCATTTCTACTGTCTACTTCGCTAAAGTAGGACTGATTTGTAAGTTGATGGTTACAGAAATGTCACATGTGTAGATCTGAGTTAAATAGTACCATATTTCTGATTTCCATTGGAAATGGTATAACCTTTACAGATTGGTGTTCAGAGCAATTATGCACTTAGTCTGTCTTTTAACTTGGCTCTGAGTCTGAAGGATCCCAGAATACGACTGTCTGCTAATTGCCCTGGTGTGAATGGCCAAGGGCTGGTGTGTGTGTATGTGTATGTGCATATAAATAAAAGTGTATCTGTGTGTGATTGTTTGTATGTATGTGTGCATGTGTGTGTGTGTATGGGCATGCATGTGTCCCTCCTCCTGAACAAGGTGGATTCTACCAGGGTTAGAAATATGTCAGTAGTATTGAATCATCTAAATTTTATCACTTGCGAGTTTAGAACTCACCACTTTTTATATAGACTTTTCCCTTTTTCTTCAAACCCCAGAGCTTGGATTCAGGAGTCTGCAAGCATGGAGTCCACCCAAAGATGGGCACAATAAAGGATAAACATGGTAGAGACCGAGTAGATGCTGAAGAGATCAAGAAGAGATGGAAAGAATACACGGAAGAACTGTATAAAAAAGATCTTAATGAACCAGATCACTACAATTGTGTGGTTAGTCACCCAAACCCAGACATTCTGGAGTGTGAAGCCAAGTGGGCCTTAAGAAGCACTGCTGTTAAAGCTAGTGGATGCGATGGAATTCCAAAAGAACTATTCAAATCTCTAAAGGAGGATGCCATCAAAATGTTGCATTCATTATGTCAACAAATCTGGAAGACCCAGCAGTGGCCACAGGACTGGAAAAGGTCAATCCTCAACCCAATTCCCAAGAAAGGTGGTACTAAAGAATGTTCTAACCATCAGACAATTGCACTCATTTCCCATGCTAGTAAGGTCATGCTTAAAATGTTAAATACTAGGCTTCAGAATTCGGTGAATCAAGAACTTCCAGATGTCCACGCTGGGTTTAGAAAAAGAAGAGGAACTAGAGATCAAATTGCCAACAGTTGCTGGAGTATAGAAAATGCAAGGGAATTTCAGCAAAACAGCTATCTCGGTTTCATTGACTACATGAAAGCCTTTGACTGTATAGATCATGACAAACTGTGGAAAGCTTTTAGAGAGATGGGAATACCAGACCATCTTACCTGTCTCTTGAGAAACCTGTATGCAGGTCAAGAAGCAACAGTTAAAACCCTGTATGGAACAACTGATTGGTTTAAGATTGAGAAAGGAGTATGACAGGGCTGTCTGCTGTCACTCTGTCTAACCTATATGCACAGCACATCAGGAGAAATGCCAGGCTGGATGAGTTGCAAGTCTGAATCAAGATAGGCAGGAGAAACATCAACAGCCTCAGATATGCAGATGATATCACTCTAATGGCAGAAAGCAAAGAGGAACTAAAGAGCCTCTTGATGAGGGTGAGGGAGGAGAGTGAAAGAGCGGGCTTAAAACTAAATATTCAAAACACTAAGGTCATGCCTTCCAGAGGATTACTGCATGGCCAATAGAGGGGGAAAAGGTGGAAGTAGTGACAGATTTCCTCTTCTTGGGCTCCAAAATCACTACAGATAGTGACTGCAGCCATGAATTCAGAAGACAGTTGCTTCTTGGCAGGAAAGCAATGACAAACCTAGACAGTGTGTTGAAAAGCAGAGACATTACTCTCCCAACAGTGGTCCATATAGTCAAGGCTATGGTCTTCCCAGTCATCATGTATGGTTGTGAGATCAGAACACCAAAGAATTAATGCCTTCAAACTGTGGTGCTGGAGAAGACTCCTGAATGTCCCTTGGACCACAAGGGGTCAAACCAGTCAATCTTTTTTTTTTTATTTTACAATATTGTATTGGTTTTGCCATACATCAACATGAATCTGCCACGGGTGTACACGTGTTTCCCATCCTGAACCCCCTCCCACCTCCCTCCCCATACCATCCCTCTGGGTCATCCCAGTGCACCAGCCCCAAGCATCCTGTATCACACATTGAACCTGGACTGGCAATTCATTTCACATATGATATTATACATGTTTCAATGCCATTCTCCCAAATCATCCCACCCTCGCACTGTCCCGCAGAGTCCAAAAGACTGTTCTATACATCTGTGTCTCTTTTGCTGTCTTGCATACAGGGTTATCATTACCATCTTTCTAAATTCCATATATATGTGTTGGTATACTATATCCTAACCAGTCAATCTTAAGGGAGATTAAGCCTGAATATTCACTGGAAGGATTGATGCTGAAGCTGAAGCTCCAGTATTTTGGTCATCTGATGCAAACAGAAAACTCATTGGAAAAGTCCCTGATGCTGGGAAAGATCGAGGGCAGGAGAAGAGGGTGTCAGAGGATGAGATGGCTGAACGGCATCACTGATGCAATGAACATGAACTTGGGCAAACTCCGGAAGATGGTGAGGCACAGGGAGGCCTGGCGTGCTGCAGTCCATGGGGTCACAAAGAGTGGGATATGACTGGGCAACTGAACTACAAACATGGTAAAGCCATGCCTGTGATCCTTAAAGGCTGTAAGACCCCCGGCACGTTCTCAACCCCATTAAGTGGTAGTTTCCTGAGCTTTAAAATGGGGATAATAATATTTTGCTCCTAAGATTGTTGTGAAGAAAAAACAGCATACTGAAAATATTGAATGTGATTCCTGGATCATCATAAGCACTAAGTAGAAGCTCTTATGGTTAGAATTGTGGGTACTAAACAAGGGCTACAAACATCTAGATACCACCCAAACTAGGGTTTATACTCATTTCCCAACATTACAGTGTGCCTTATAAATAGTTAAAATACTAAACAAACTGTAGATATAACTAAAGCAACCCACTTAAAATGGTTCATCACTTGCTACTTTACAAGGTTCTCTAAAACTAGTCAATTATAATCTGGACAAACAGATGGCTTTTCCTCATCTTAATATACGTAGAATGATTTTGTGAACACAAGCTGATCTGTCTTAAAAATCTAAGCATTCTTTTATCTCTACATAAATTAGTAATTCAAAACAAAATTTTTAAAGAACAAACTTCCATTTTGCTAAAAACGAGAGTCCATTAATGGATGCCTTTAAACTTAGCAAGCTCTCCAGCCATCTTATCGGTGGGTTTTTGTTGTCTCCCTCAAATGCACACTGATGGCCAGGCCTCAGCAGCATCAGATGCAATGAGATGCAGCTAGCCAACAGTCCAGGACCACCTTCTTCCTGGGCTAGATTTTAACACTTCTATGCTGCTGCTGCTAAGTCACTTCAGTCGTGTCTGACTCTGTGCGACCCCATAGACAGCAGCCCACCAGGCTCCCCCGTCCCTGGGATTCTCCAGGCAAGAACACTGGGGTGGGTTGCCACTTCCTTCTCCAATGCAGGAAAGTGAAAAATGAAAGTGAAGTCGCTCAGTCATGTCCGACTCTTAGCGACCCCATGGATTGCAGCCCAGCAGGCTCCTCCGCCCATGGGATTTTCCAGGCAAGAGTACTGGAGTGGGGTGCCATTGCCTTCTCCATTAACACTGCTATAGTGGACATTTAACCCATTAATTAATGATGAAAAAGGAAGGGATAAGAGTGCTATATTCTGACATCAATAGTTTCAAAGAGCCTAATGAGACTGTTTGGAAGGCATACTAGGATGCCTTCCAAAATTGATTAGCTCTACCATTGATGGGAGTAACTGAAGAAAACATTCAGCACAGTTTGATTCAACAGTTCTTTTCTGAACTGCCCATGAATCCTGAAACTGAAGTTCATCTGGAGTTTATTTATACCATGTTTACAGAGATCCTGAACCATGAAAAAGAGCAGCTCCTTATCACCGACTGCTCCATCTGTTCATCTATTCATCCATCACTCTATCCATCCATTCATCCATTACCCAGCTGCCCCACAAATACTTACTGAATGCTTTTCCTCTCATGGAGCTTACCAAGAATGATGAGATATAATATGGAGCTATTATTCTAGAAATAACAATAAATAAAATAAATGAGGGGTGAAGGAATACAGTGCAGTATATGTGTGCAAATTTAAATAGGAGAGAAGGGATGGTCTCAGTAAGTAGGCAATATTTGGGCAACAACCTGAAGGAGGTGAGGAAATAAACCATGCATATGTCTGAAAGAAGAATGTTCCATATAGAGAAACAGCATGTGCAAAGCTGAGTGTGTACTTTGTGAGATGGAGAAATACCAAGGAGGCCTAACATAGCACAATTCCACTGGTCTATGAGACCAGAAAGCCCTGGTATTTTCCCACACTGTGTTATCCTGGGTTCCCTGGAAAACAGAGCCTGAAGAAAGGTTTAAATGCTAAAGCTTTTGTGGGAGGTATAATCCATGGCAGCTAAAGTGAGGAGAAAAGAGGGAGATTCAAATACAAGGTGAGGGACTTCCCTGGTGGTCCAGTGGCTAAGACTCCACACTCCCAAAGCAGGGGGCCTGGGTTCAGTCCCTGGTCTGGGAACTAGATCCTACATGCCGCAAAGAAGAGTTCACACGCCACAACTAAAGATCCCATGAGCCACAACAAAGACTCCGAGCAGCCAAATAAATGAATCAATATTCAAATACAAGATGATGTCCTATGATACTGGTCACTGCTTCCCAACAAACTTTCCATCAAACTTTATGAGAGAAACCGCTGATTCTCTCAGGTGTGTCCACCTGGTACCAAGATGAAAAGAAAGAACTGTGCCCCATTACAGCCCATCAGAGAGGGAACACATAGGGAACTTACCTGCTGACTCTGCTGTCTCCTGTCTACACCGATCAGAGTTTGTCCCATCGACATTAACTTCCTTGCACTTCTACAAAGAAAATCATAAGACCTGTGCACTTTATTCTGTGCAAAAATAAAGATAAATTTCTCTTGAATACTAACAAACGACAAATAGTCTGTTGCTTCAGCCTAGGTCCCAAAGAGAAGATGATGTGTGGCAGGACTAGTGAAATAAACCTTTGTTGATATACGCCACTGAAATTTTAGAGTCAATTTTTGTTGCAGCATAACCTAGCATATCCTGATTGACACAAGGATTCACTGCCCCATTAGCACATTAATGACATGAGGTTTTCAGTAAAGACATCTACTTAATGTTATTTAATCCAGTATTCTCAAACTGTTTTGATTAGTGAATATTCTTTCCACAGAGCACCTTAATATAATGGAAGTAGTTTGACAAAACACCATCTGTATAATCTTCTGCAAGGACAGTGGGCAACACACCCTACTGTGCAATAATTAAAATATTCCCAGATCTTAGCAGTTTGGGTATGAATGATGTCACATTTTTATGCCCAAACTGGACTCCCCGGGTGACGTGGTGGAAAAGAATCCATCTGCCAATGCAGGTACACTGGTTCAATCCCTCCCTGTCCATATGCCCTGGAGCAACTAAGTCGGTGAACCACAACTACTCAGCCCAAGTGCCCTAGAGCCAGTGCTCCGCAAGAGAAGCCACTGCAGTGAGAAGCCCCGGCTCTCCTCAACTAGAGAAAGCCCCTGAGCAGCAACAAAAATCCAGCACAACCAAATATTAACTAAATAAAATTTACAAAACACACATTTATGCCCTAATTAAGGATTCCTAGCCCCAAACTACTGTTCTGCTGCATCCCATAGGCCAGCAAGGCCTCACTTGCCCCGTTTCACGACCAAAGAAAGGGACCTAAGTCAGTGACAGAGACGAAGACATCATGGTTTACCTGATGGAGGACCCTGCCTGTCTCCAGCAAGGTCCTGGAACAACATCCCATCGTGTGCAACGCTGGAGCAAGCAGGCAGGACGGACACGTTGGCAGGTTTCACTGCTGGGGGCTGGGGGAAACCAGGATTACCAATTGTATGGGAATTGACCTCAGGTGATCCCTGCCAGGCAGATGCCCTGGAGAAGGAAATGGCTACGCTCGTCTGGAGAATGCCTAGCAGGCTACAGTCAAAGACTGGGACATGGCTGAACATGCACGCGTGCAATAACGCAGGCACCCACGCACACAGGCGCCCATGCACGCATGCGCTCAGGCACCCGCTTATGCACGCAGGAGGCCAAGCACGCAGCCATGCACCCACACACGCAAGCACATAGGTACCCACGCACCCATGCACGCGCTCAGGCACTCGCACATGCTCGCGGACGACCTTGCAAGCACGCATGCGCACCACACACGCGCACATAAGCGTGCACGCATGCGCACATAAGAACCCATGCTCGTGGCACCCAAGTCTACCGTTGCGTGGCAACGGCTGATCGCGGAAAGCAGTTGAGGGGCCGACTCCTCATCAGCCGTTTGCTAAGCTATAGGTAGCTGGGCCGTGGGGCAAGGAGGTGGGAAGGTTTGTCCTGTGAGTAGGGTGTAGGTGGAGTAGGCACTAGTCAGACCAGGGAGAGACAGAGAGCAAGAACACAGCCATTTTGAGTGGCTTGCTCTTCCAACTTCCATTAGAAATTCCTCGATGCCCCTGGGACTTCACAGGGCAAGTATCTTACAGGTAGTTAGGAAAACGCTTGTCCATGTTCTTCTGAGCTGTGTTTGTTTTCACGTACCTATTGGTACTTCGTGGTTGCAAGGTAGGCACCTATTTCTCTTTCTCTTCTATGACTTGCCATTCTCCAGCACTCACTTTAAGGTCCTATAGCCCCAGTGCTATGTTATGGTCTCAGAAAGAGTAGATCTGGGGAGCATAACCCTTCTTGCCCTTTTTTACCTTATCTTGAGAAATTTTATTTTCATGTTGTATCTCCTCTGCAAAATAATCACCTAACCCCTTCTTGGGCCCAACATGTCAGAACCTCTGATGAACAGAGCACCTTCAGCCATTAGGCACTGACCCCTCCCTCTAGGGGGCCCCAGAACTCTCATCAGATGAGGCACAGGGCAGACACCAGGTTAAGAATTTGTCTTCCGTCACCCCTCTATCCAGAGATCTTTCCTCTTTTGCCTCTCAGATGAAAGGGACCTTAAATCAACTCGGGTAAGGCCAGGACAGGCTTCCCTTATGGCTCAGTGGTAAAGAACCTGCCTGCCAATGCAGGAGATGTGAGAGACACAGATTCAATCCCTGGCTTCGAAAGATCTCCTGGAGAAGGAAATGGTAACCCACTCCAGTATTTTTGCCTGGGAAATTCCATAGGCAGAGGAGCATGGCCGGCTACAGTCCATGGGGTCTCAGAGTCGGACACTTCTCCTCCTCCCTTCCTCCCTCATCACTTCTCACCAGAAGTCTGTCTTTCCCACAAGGGCTTAGTGGGACTAAGGGTAAATCCAGCATGGCTTCTGTGGTGAGAGAGGTGATGAGAGGAAGGGGGGAATAAATCTGATCCTGAAAATAGATTGAAATTTAAAATGCAACTGGAAATAAGACCTGGAGCAAAGTCACTAAATGATTGATGAATAGACTTAGTAACTAAGTCAACCTACTTTCTTTGCATACGACTTTCCCCCTGAGAATAATCAGCAGAATTCTAAGAAAAGTATTTGCCAAAGTTATCTTATATTTAGTTATCCATAATTCTGTGCAGTGCACAGAGGAAGAAAAAGAAAACCTGGTAAGATGGCCAGGTTCAAGTCTTGCCTGATAACAAAGGTGAATTTTGTGGCTGTTTTAATTATAATTTTTGAGGTAGAAATCAATAGTTCTTCCCTGTAGAACTTACCAGAAAGAACTTGGCTGACAGAATCTATAGTGATGAAAGGTTTTTGTAGGCATACTTTTTAGGCAAAAAGAAAGTGGCACTTTGTAAAGCATTGCCTTTGTGACAGTTAATGAAATCTTTCTCTCCAAGGCAGAAGTGGGATAAACAGGCCATGGTGGATTGGGCTCTACCCCTCAAATATAAAGGGGTGGCTGATGAGTTGCTTACACAGGTGAGCAGGAGTAGTGAGAATTCCTACTGTGAGCTGGTCCACCTGCTTCCAGTGAGGACTCTCTCCTCAGAGGGGATTGCCCTTAGGCAGAGTGTCATGTGGAGTCAGTCACTTCTTAGCGGAGACCTCAGATTCCTCATTCTTGAAGATTTCTACAAAAGAAAGCTATTTCCACACCCTCGTGAGTGCTCCAGGAGATGCAAACGGAGTGAGCCAGGGACCCTTTGTTTTGATACCTCCTACCAACCATAGCTTCACACAACTCTCATTAGTTACCCTGCCTTTGAACTCCTGTCTGGAGGCAGGCACACTGAACCCGTTCCAGATACCTGACCCAGTTGATCATTTCCTCTTATTGTTAGTAAATCATCAGGTTGGCATTTGTGATAAAAAGCAGGAAAGTGGGGGAAGAACTAGAGATAGTAGAAACTTACTCTTTGATTGCCTGGAATGACTGCTTTCCTTAAATATGCATTGTTTATTTGAAAATATTCAATGAAATCTCCTAGGTAATATTTGATCACAGGTAAAGCATCTGCCTGCAATGCGGGAGACCTGGGTTCGATTCCTGGGTTGAGAAGATCCCCTGGAGAAGGAAATGCAATCCACTCTAGCACTCTTGCCTGGAAAATCCCATGGACTGAGGAGCTTGGTGCAGGCTACTATCCATGGGGTCGCAAAGAGTTGGGCACAACTGAGCGACTTCACTTTCACTTTCACTTTCACTTTCAGTACCCTTGCAAATTTTTTATTGATAAATAGTGTACATACAGAAAAGTGCATGTAACCTAAATGTAAAGCTCACTGAACTTTCAGAACTTGAAACATGCTGTGGCCAATATCCACATCAATAGAGAGGACTTGGGATTTCCCTAGCAGTCCAGTGGTTAGGACTCCGTGTTTCTACTGCAGGGGGCATGGTTACAATCCCTGGTCTGGGAACTAGATCCCACAAGCCACATAGCGCAAATAAGTAAATAAATCTTTACCCACAACCCCAGAAGCCCCCTCCCCCAAATACTCATTCCAGACACAGCTTCTCCCCCTTGGGGTAACCAATAGCCTGACCCCTAATAGCAGAGATTCCTTTTGCCTGCCTCTGTACTCTATACAGTAGAAACTTATAGCCTGCTCTCTTTTTTCTTGACTTCTCTGAGTCCGCATTCTGCTTGTGAGAGCCTTCCTTATTACTCTGTGTAGTGATACATTGTTTCTTCTCATTGCTGCACAGCAATATAAATACACTAGAATGTGTTTATCTGCTTTCCTGTTGATGGACCTTTGGGTAGTTTCCAGTTGAGTGCTGTTACAAACACCCAAATTCATGTCCTTTTATCAACACACGTATGCACTGCTTTGGGATATGTACCCAGGAATTATTGGGTCATAGGGTAAGCAGGTGTTCAGCTTTAGTAGGTATCAACTGTTAGCAAACAGTTTCTTTGTGGTTGTACCAGTTTGCACTTCCACTAGCAGTGATGAGACTACTGGTTGCTCTACAGCCTCTCCTAAAATGTACTCAGATCACTTCCCTACCTACTAAGGGATGTGGTATCGCTGCTGCTGCTGCTGCTGCTGCTGCTGCTGCTGCTAAGTCGCTTCAAGACACGGAAGCTCACTTGGCTCCCCCGTCCCTGGGATTCTCCAGGCAAGAACACTGGAGTGGGTTGCCATTTCTTTCTCCAATGCATGAAAGTGAAAAGTGAAACTAAAGTCGCTCAGTCGTGTCCTACTCTTAGCAACCCCATGGACTGCAGCCTACCAGGCTCGTCCGTCCATGGGATTTTCCAGGCAAGAATACTGGAGTGGGGTGCCATTGCCTTCTCCGTGGTATTTCTAGTGGCTCAAAATCCAGATTCTTGAACTAGACTTTCTGGGTTCAAATTCCTGCTTCATCCTTTAATAGGTGTGTGACTTTAGACACCTTACTTAATTTTTCTGTGCCTCAGTTTTTTTCTTCTGTAAAATGAGGACAATAACTAGATCATCTACCTCATAGAGTTAAGGATTAAATGAGTTAATGCATGTAGAACACTAAGGATAGTGCCTGGCACATAGACAATACTCCATAAATCTTAGATATTACTTTCACTCAAATGCATCGAAAAAACATCAGTTGCCACCAGTGCAGTAAGAGAGTTGCGTATCTTACTGTAAAAGAAATAGAAAGTTTCCCACATATCCTGGGAGGCAGTCAGATAAGTGCCACAAGGGGTCTCTGTATGCAGGAGCAAGATAGCATGCATGTCTCCATCTCGGGCTATGCCAGTCACAGGTAATCCTTGGGAACTTGTATGTGCAAATTAAACTAGAATGTCAGTGCTCCAAAATATTCATAGGAGAGTAGGAACCATGTATACAATCACTATAAATGACAATCTGGGCTTTATTTATTTGGCCCATGAAGCCACTGACATCTCTCCTCTTTAAGTTAGCAAATAACAGTTTTAGTGAATTCTTTACAAACTCTGTAAACTTTTACAGTCTAGCCCTTGGAAAACTCCACTTTAGGAATTAACATAGATGTGGATTTCATTAAATAACTATACATTCAGTAAATATTCCACGGAGGAAAGAGAAATGGTAAAGAATGATGATAGGAGAGTAGGTAGGAAGTTCAAAGACATGCAAAGCTGACACTCCAGTCTCCATGAGTGAGTCATTGGCTGGAATTGGCTTTTAATGTTAAATATCAGCAAATCAGCAAATACATTTTCCGTGTCCATCTTCTAGCTTTTGTTGTTGTTGTTGAGTCGCTCCGTCGTGTCTCTTTGCAACCCCGTGGACTGCAGCCCACCAGGCTCCTCTGTCCATGGGATTCTCCAGCCAAGAATACTGGAGTGGGTTGCCATGCCCTCTTCCAGGGGATCTTCCCCACCCAGGGATGGAACCCACATCTCCTGCATTAGCAGGTGGATTCTTTACCACTGAGCCACCAGGGAAGCCCATCTTCTATTACAGCTTGCACTGTGTTTAGCTGCTCAGTTGTGTCCAGCTCTTTGCGACCCCATGGACTGTAGCCCTCCAGGCTCCTCTGTCCATGGAATTCTCCAGGCAAGAATACTGCGGTGGGTTGCCACACTCTCCTCCAGGGGATCTTCTCAGCCCAGGGATTGAACCCAGGTCTCTCTGGCATCACAGGCAGATTCTTTACCATCTGAGCCACCAGTGTAGCTTGCTGCTGATAAGTCACTTCAGTCATGTCCAACTCTGTGAGAACCCATAGACAGCAGCCCACCAGGCTCCACCATCCCTGGGATTCTCCAGGCAAGAACACTGGAGTGGGTTGCCATTTCCTTCTCCAATGCATGAAAGTGAAAAGTGAAAGTGAAGTCGCTCAGTCATGTCCGACCCTTCGCGACCCCATGGACTGCAGCCTACCAGGCTCCTCTGTCCATGGGATTTTCTGGGCAAGAGTACTGGAGTGGGTTGCCATTGCCTTCTCCACCAGTGTAGCTTAGTGGGTCACAACTCTGGCTGCCTATTAGACTCACCTGGGGGGACTTCCCTGGTGGTCCAATGGTTGGGACTCTAAGCTTCCACTGTAGACGGGGGTGGGTGAGTGACCAGTGTTTGTCCCCTGATCTGGGAACTAGTATCCCACACACTACTCAGTGTGGTCAAAGAAAATAAAATTACCTGGAGAACTTTAAAAAATTCACATTTCCCCCACCAAAAAAAAATGTTCAGCTTCTCACCCAGAAATGTTGATTATGTTTGTTTGTCAGCAGGGCCCAGAATTTTTTTCTTTCTCAAGGTCTCCAAGTGGTTCTAATGGGCAGCCAGAGACGGGAAATATTTCCTTCTCAGTGTCACTGCAACAATCCTGGCAGTGCTTTCTGAATGGTTGTCTCTTGCAGTGGGGTCACAGGGAGGATCCTGAGTAGTTTCTGTGGAGTCTGTCTGGTTTAGTCAAGAAAAGTTCAAAACACTGGCTCAACGGGTTTTTATCTGGTACATTTTCTCTCCTACCTATAACCTCAGAATATTCCAATCTATTTTAAGCCCTCCTGTGGTTTCTAAAGCACAATACTTTCCGAACTGAAGACTTACCATTTCAAATCTCATGGGCTATGATTCAATCCAGAGCAGAGCTAAACAGAACTTAAGTATCCCAATTAGGAATTGGATTGAAAAAAGACCCGGGAAAGTGCCCTTCATAAAAGAGTGAAATTGTGCTTTATGTGGTGGTTGTTGCTATCACCTGTGGTTTCAACTGCAGGAAAAATAGGAAAAAGCCATGGAACAATCATTGTATTGGGTCGGCCAAAAAGTTCATTCTGGTTTTTCCATGAAATGTCACCCAAAATGAAACCCAAATGAACTTTTTGGCCAATGCAATATTTGAACATGGGTACATGTGAATTTGAGTTTCTGGGTCAGCCACTTGTTAGCTATGAGTCCTTGCCTTCTCTGAGCAGATGTTTCATGAAAGATGGAAGCAATAGCAGATCTCAGAAGGAAATTTTGTAGATTTAAAGGAGCTAATGTTAGCGGTGCTTGGCAAAGAGTGAGTCTCAAGTAAATGGCTGTTACCCTCATGTGTTATTCCTCTAAAGCTATGATGCTTCTGCATAGCAAACACCCCACCCCTAAATCTTAGTGGTTGTCTAAGATACCACTGATGTTCTTACTCATGTGTCTGTGGGTCACTTATGGCAGCTCTGCTTAAGGCTATGAATCAGACTGAGGTCTGTTCATATGTGTCTCATTTTGCAGTCAGCAGCTTCCTGGGGTATGCACTTCTCATGGCAGATGACAGAAATACAAGAAGACCTTGGCAGAAATTTGCAATGCCCTTTAATATCTCAGTGCAGAACTCATTAATGATCACTTGTGCCTATTTTCCCTTAGCCCGAGCAAGTCATATGGTGAATTTCAAGGACAATGGGATGGAGAAGTGTAATCTACCTAGTGAAACTATGGCACAATACAGAGAATAGAAGGAAAAATTATGAACAAATAATACATTCTTCCACACTTCCCTTCTGCAGAGTGTCAACAGAGTAGAAAAGAAGGGTGGGTAAGGAGGGAAGAAATAAATAGTTGGATCCCGTAGGAACTCTACCTTGTGCCTCATTTGTAAGCACTTGTCTGGCCTCCTTTGTAGAACTGCTCCAGCATTCCTTGCAGGCACAGAAAAGCAATTCTGTGGGCATGGCAGCCTTCTGGATCCTCCCCCACTCCAGGTATTTGTGATGAGGGACACATTTCTCAGAGACAGTTTAGAATTCACCAGAAGCCTTCTTAAATTCTGCTTGCAAGAACACATCTAATTTTATTTAGGAAGACAAACAGAAGCAAGAGCTGGTGAAATTCAGCAAAAACAGACTATACTATATGCCAGTTGTCAAAATAACCAGATCTTTGTCTAAATTCAACCCCTTCTCTTTACCCTTTCAACAACTTTTTAATGTATGGGCGCTGTCTCTTATGATTTGCTCCAAATGACATCATCTCTTCTCCAGTATATAATAAAGTGTCCGACTCTTTGCGACCCTGTGGACTGAAGCCCACCAGACTCCTCCGTCCATGGGATTCTCCAGTCAGGAGTAATGGAGTGGGTTGCCATTTCCTTCTCCAGGGGATCTTCCTGACCCAGGGGCCAAACCTGGATCTCCAGCACTGCAGGCAGACCCTTTAACCTCTGAGTCACCAGGGAAGCACAATATTTCTTTGAGCCCCTTTTTTGGGTGGGGGGCGGGGGAGGCAAGAATACTGGAGTGGGTTGCCATTCCCTTCTCCAGGAGATCTTCCCGACCCAGGGATTGAACCCGGGTCTCCCGCATTGTAGGCAGACGCTTTACCGTCTGAACCACCAGGGAAGTCTTGAGTGTGCTATAGCTGAACATAAAATAGACACATCTGTTCAGCTGCCTGGTGATTTTACTTGTAGTATCCAGCAAATTGAGCTATTACAGTGCTCCTGCAGTAAAAGCTCTCATTGTAACCTGATTCTATTTTCTTTTATTGAGAATCAGTTTTGTGTTTGGTTCACAGCTATTCATAACTAAACTTTGAGTTTCTCCACCAGTCTTGATGCCTGTTTCTAAAACAAATACTGTGCCTTAAAATTGGCCTACACAGATATTTTGCTTAATTGAAGAGTGAAAGATTTTTACCCCAATTTATTCATTTTTGTTTCTATATTTTTTAATGTATCTGACATGTGTGATGTTATGAGTATATACACCATAACTCTCCCCACAATCCTCAGGCATGTCACATCTTCAGACTTCTACCAATGTGCTTGGCATATTTCCAGGCCAGGGTGAAATCTGAATTTGCATACTCAAGACTTCCCAGAAACTCTCAGCTGCTCTGATGTCCTCACTTCTTTACCCGCACCTCTGTATCGCTCTGGGTATCATTGGGTCCATGAAGTTATCTGCATTTGATTAACTGAGTGGAAGCAGAGATAGGCCTCTGAAGGAGGATCTCAAATACATGAAGTTCATCTCTATTCTTTGTATTTCAGATGCATGATATTTGTAAGTCACTTATTTCTAGTTGCACATCTGATAGAAGCTTTGCTTCCTCCATATACACAAACACATTGTCACATATTATATCATGATAATAGAAATAATTGCAAAGGTAAAGTAAATGATGGCAGTGGTTACATTGTAAACAACTTAGTTAGAACAGGTCTTGGTTATGAGAGCATATGTAAGGTAAGGGTTTATTGAAGTATGAGAGAGAGTCGTATCGAAATCAGGGCTACCATTCCATGTAAGAAGACCAGGTATGTATGCCCAAAGGCATAAGTGGTTTCAACGTATTCATACTGAGGATAATTTTGGGGCATAGGAATGAAAAAGCAGGATAGATGGTGAATCGTACAAGTATCTTTGTAGAAAATGTCTCAGATCATCCTTTCGTTTGGTAACATTAAATAATAGAAATCATTACACACATAAAGATGGAATTTGTCATGTGATATGAATGAGTAAAGTACTTAAAATTATCACAAAATGTTCTTTTCACCAGGCCATCAAGCTCTTTCCCTTGTTTTTTCACATTTTCTTTTGTGTCCTTCAGTAACTTGGTTTTGGACTGTACTTGATTTATATCCTGTTAGTATCATGTACAGAGAAGGCAATGGCACCCCACTCCAGTACTCTTGCCTGGAGAATCCCAGGGACGGAGGAGCCTGGTAGGCTGCAGTCCATGGGGTCACGAAGGGTCAGATACGACTGAGCAACTTAACTTTCACTTTTCACTTGCATGCATTGGAGAAGGAAATGGCAATCCACTCCAGTGTTTTAGCCTGGAGAATCCCGGGGATGGCAAAGCCTGGTGGGCTGCCGTCTATGGGGTTGCACAAAGTCGGACTCGACTGAAGCGACTTAGCAGCAGTAGCATTCATTTTTGTAAAGGCCACTGCTTGAAGGACTCTGGACTTGTGTGTGCAATTGTGACTGCAATAAATAGGGCACAATTCCTAGCATATATGATAGGCTCCAGATCAATATTTGTTGAATGAATGGAAAAAAATAGTGGCTTTAGACTGAATTATGGTGGCAAATTTGCACATGCACACACACACACACACTCTTTTTTTTTACCATTATGGGGATGAACTGGAATACTTTAAGATGTAAAGCTTAGTTCTGGAGAAGGGAATGGTAACCCACTCCAATATTCTTGCCTGGAAAATGGAACGAGGAGCCTGGAGGGCTATAGTCCATGGGCTTGCAAAGAGTTGGACACAACTGAGTGACTGAGTGCCTCACTAAACTGGGGGGAGGGGTGCAGAAAAAAGATAAAAACCTTAGTTCTAAATAGGGATGCCTCTAATGATATTTGATTATTACGAACCCCACCCCCACCCCCATCCCCCATAGGGTTCTCTGAATCTGAACTGGAGCACCTTTCCCTGTCCTTGCAGTGAGCTGCAGATGCTTGATCTCTCCAGTGGAAATTGACAACCTTTGCCGGCAGAAACCTGGTCTTATATCATCTTTGAAGTTCTCACTGCACCTAATTTAGGACATACCCATAGAGAAGGTACTATTAGTATCCCCATTTTCAGATGAGGAAACTGAGGTTAAGCAACTGAAGTCATCTTAAGTTCAAGTCAGATAGTTAGTGGTGAAGACAGTGCTAGTATCTGATCCCTGGCAGTGTGATGCCTGAGGCTCCTCTGCCTAGGGTAATGTATCAGAAAGGTAGCTGCTACCCTTTTTTTCCCCCAAAAAAAGTAAGGTAGTCAACTATGAAATTACAACTCAAAGAATAAGAGTAACAAAACAACTAAATGTTCTAGACCTGCCAAGACATTGGAGTAACTTAGAAATTATTAAACTGTATTATTTCTGTCCTGGGTATTTACTCAAAAAGATCCTGGCAAATAAATCCAATTCAAGAGACAGATTCAGGGGAATCATTTGCTTTTCCCTCTCTGTAGACACTAGATTGTTCAAGTGACAAGGAAGACCTAAAAGGGAACCTGTTGTGTGAAATTAGAAGTATGGATCAAACAGAGTGTGGCCAGTCCTCTGGAATTGCCTGAAACTCTCCAGTGAGAAGCAAAGGGAATTTTTCTCTAGTATGGTGATCCTCTCACAGCTGATGCCCCATCCTCTCTCTTCCTTTCAGCCAGTTTGCTTCTTGAAGCTAGGCAGAACATCCTTAAAGAAATGGGCGTCCTCTGCCTCTCTACTTTCAATTATCAGTAGTTTGGGAAGCTTTGTGGAGTCTGTAGGACATGGGCCAATTAGGAGAGAAACAGAGGGATGGGGGCAGTGGTGAGGGAAGAGACATACAGACGGAGACAGTGAGACATGGAGAGACACGAAATGACACTGAAAGTCCTTGAGAATGTACTGACTTTAGAAAGCCTTTTGAAAACCAATCACTAATTCAATATGATGAATTACCTTAAAGTAGCTTGTAGAGTGTTGCCTGAGAAGAACTGGAGGTCACTTCCAACGAAATAAATAAACCACAGCTAATGTGCTGATGTTTTAAAGAGAAAAGGCAATTGCTAAAAATGCCCATCCAATTTCCATGACTTACTACACTCAGAAACAAGGACTACGTTTATTGATCTGAAGTGGTTCAAACAGTATTTTCATTGTTCAAACCAATTTAGCTGGAGGAAAAGTCAAGAGTTTGCCTTGTGTGGGGGCGGTGGGGGGGTACTGTGGAGAGAAAGAGATTCTTTACATAAAAACCTGTTGTTTTTCTATCCTAGGGCCACTCACCTAAGAAGAATAACTGGGTTTCTATTCAAGCAAAGCAATTTTTGCCCCTAATCACTATTGGTTTAGCTCCAGGCCCTTGAGACTCAAAGCAGGTTTGGAATTAGCAATATCAGTACAATCTGGGCATACATTAGAAACGTAGACTCTCTGGCCCCACCCCAGTCCTAACTGAATCATAATCTAGTTAATCATAATCATAATCATGAAACGATTCATATGCACATTAATGTTTGAGAAGTACTAGTCTAGACAAACATGGTTATTTAAACATTTGATAGACAAAAGAGATGGTTAAATAAAGGAGGAAATACTATCTGATAAAAGCACTTTTGTCCAAAGATTTGTTGGTGTTGATAAACTTGCTCCTATCCACTTAAGCCAGGTTTGAAGTAAAAACTTAATAGGCCCATTCTGAAATGACTTTTACCAGCTCCAGCGTCCTCATGGTTGACAGAGCTCCAACAATTGGTTGCTGACTTTGTTTGTGTCCCCAGGTGAGCAGAAATGAGTGAACAAGCAGAAAAGAGCAGTTCCATGCGAGAGAGACCTGCACGTCAAAGTTCTCCTGAGAAACCAAATGAGAAGGAACTGAAGCAAAAGAAACGGTTGGATCGGCAGTTAAAACGGTTGTCATTTCAAAATCCCGGGCCTCAGGTAGCCAACTTTAATCCTGAAATAAGGCAGCAGATAAAGAAAGGGCAAATGGCAAAGAAGAATGAGTTTGTTTCTGTAAAACGCGAAGGCAACAAGTATGACAAAAAGGGCAGGCTCACCTTCAATGAGGCTGACCTGTGTGACTGCCTTGATGAAGACTGCCTGGGTTGCTTCTACCCGTGCCCCAAGTGTAACTCCACCAAGTGCGGGCCCATTTGCCGCTGCAACCGCCGCTGGGCCTATGACACCATAGTCAATGAGAATGGGGAGGTCGTCAGCAAGATGCCATTCGACCTCTCCGAATAGGACCAGCCCTCCAGGCTGATCAATTTTCTCTGCTTTGCAGTTAAACCAGCCTCTTTCTCCTGGATGAATTTTAGGACTGGGGGAAGAAAGTTTTAAAAATAGAGTTTAGACTAGTGTTCTCTGAAGCCATAGGACCCTGTGTAATGCACTGTCCTTTAACCTTCCTGCTGTGATGACTCAGATTCCTCCCCTGGTATCCAGCAACTCCATTGCTACTCTGCTCTCAGATTAAAAATCCCTTTCCTCTTTGCTGGTACCTTAGGAGATGGAGTTTTAGGATTTTTAGAATTCTGTAGCTGAGAGCTTGTCTTGACATAGAACATATGTTTATAATAGCTAGTTACCGTTAGGATCTTACACTTCATCAATTCTAAATCAGAATTGCTATTTGGATTGACTTGGCACTACATACTCATAGTCTCATTTTTTAGTGTTACTGTTTTAACAATACTAAAATGAAATTTCGTTTAAAAAAAAAAAAAAACCTTTAATAGGCCACGTGGCCCAACATATGAGCACAAAAGCAGAGATTCAATTTAAGTGATATCCAAAATGCCAACTGGAAGCAGACTTCAAAGGACAAATTTTAATCTAATTGTCACATAGAAATGATTTAAAAGCATTTTTTTTTTTTTGGTGGCTAAGGTTACCAGCCACACAGAACTGGCCAAGGTGGTACAAAATTCCTAAGGCCTAAGTTGCATTTGGTCTTGGAGGTACAGGATTTAAGGCAATTCAGCTAGAGTTTCTGCTGACCTCAGTGAAGATACCATCTCAGAAGACTGATGTGGAACATCTGGGCCAGGTTTGGCAGCTATTGTGCAAAACTGTTTTTAGGGAAAATCTCTATGAAAATGTTCACACCCACAGCGTCATCAGGAAAGTTTCTCTTCAGTCATCTTTGTTACTGAGTTTTATTCAAATGATCTGTAAGGAGAAAATTGCTTTTTCCACTTTTCCATGTTTATTTCTCATGAACATTTAATTGCTTCTTTTGAAGCGTTGGATTCGGCACAAAGAGACTTTCCATTGAACACAGTTGTGCAGGCACTGGCTGAGGCTGCAGACGTAATGGGCTAAAAATAGACCGAAGGCCCCTATCTCCATCCCACCAAATGGCTATGTATGTTTACCCACTAGAAAATATTCACCTGAGACCACTTTTGCCTCTGACTAACTCACCCAATATCTCTGTGTGGCAAATTCATGAATAAAAAGCATTTAATTTTCTTTACTTTGATTTTTGTGTGTGTCAGAAAGTGTGTGTGTTTTGGACCCAAGAGAAAAAAAAACTTTTCCACACTTCCCTGAACCAAATCCATGTTTTGTTGTTTGGCAAACACCAATCACTTTCCATCAGAAATTCCTGGTAATAGTGATATTAGGTTGGTACAAAATTTTGCCTCATCCGCCATATTCACCTGACCTCTTGCCAACTGCCCACCACTTCTTCAAGCATCCTGACAACTTTTTGTGGGGGAAAGGCTTCCACAACCAGCAGGAGGCAGAAAATGCTTTCCAAGAATTTAATCAAATCCTGAAGCACAGATTTTTTAAAAATTATTCATTGATTTTTAAAATTTATTTTTTAATTGAAGAATAATTGCTTTACAGAATTTGTTGTTTTCTGTGAAAGCTCAACATGAATCAGCCATAAGTATACATATGTCCCCTCCCTCTTGACCCTCCCTCTCATCTCCTTCCCAATCCCACCCCTCTAGGTTGGTACAGAGACCCTATTTGAGATCCCTGAGATATACAGCAAACTCCCTTTGCCTATCTGTTTTACATATGGTAATGTAAGTTTCCATGTTACTCTCACCATACATCTCCCCGTGTCCATGAGTCTGTTTCTCCATTGCTGCCCTGCAAAGAAATTCTGTGGTACCATCTTTCTAGATTCCGTATATATGCGTTAACATATGATATTTATCTTTCTCTTTCTGACTTACTTCATTCTGTATAATAGGCTCTAGGTTCATCCACCTCATTGGAACTGACTCAGATGTGTTCCTTTTTATGGCTGAGTAATATTCCATTGTGTATATGTACCACAACTTCTTTATCCATTCATCTGTTGATGGACATCTAGGTTGCTTCCATGTCCTAGCTGTTGTAAATAGTGCTGCAGTGAACGTTGAGGTACATGTGTCTTTTTCAATTTTGGTTTCCTCAGGGTATATACCTAGCAGTGGGATTACTGGGTTATATGGTGGTTTTATTGCTAGTTTTTTAAGGAATCTCCATACTGGCTTCCATAGTGACTGTATCAACTTACATTCCCACCAACAGTGCAAGTGTATATCCACACCCTCTCCTGTGTGTAGACATTTTGATGATGGCCATTCTGACCGGTGTGAGGTGATACTTCATTGTAGTTTGGATTTGCATTTCTCTCATAATGAGTAATATTGAGCATCTATTCATGTCTTTCTTAGCCATCTGTGTGTCTCCTTTGGAGAAATGTCTGTTTAGATCCTTTTCCCACTTTTTAATTGGGTTGTTTTCAGGTATTGAGTTGTATGAGCTGCTTGTATATTTTGGAAATTAATCCTTTGTCAGTTGTTTTATTTGCTATTATTTTCTCCTGTTCTGAGGGTTGTCTTTTCACCTTTCTTATAGTTTCATTTGCTGTGCAAAAGCTCTTAAGTTTAATCAGGTCCCACTTGTTTACATTTGTTTGTATTTCCATTACTCTAGGAGGTGGGTCATAGAGGATCTTGCTTTGATTTATGATATCGACTGTTTTGCCTGTGTTTTCCTCTAAGAGTTTTATATTTCCTGGTCTTACATTTAGATCTTTAATCCATTTTGAGTTTCTCTTTGTGTGTGGTGTTAAGAAGTTTTCTAATTTCATTCTTTTACATGTAGCTGTCCAGTTTTCCTATCACCACTTATTGAAGAGGTTGTCTTTGCCGCATTGTATATTCTTACCTCCTGTCTTGTTCCATTGGTCTATATTTCTGTTTTTGTGAAGCACAGATTTTTATGCTACAGGAATAAACAAACTTATTTCTCGTTGGCAAAAATCCATTGATTGTAATGGTTCCTATTTTGATTCATAAAGATGTGTTTGAGTCTAGTTATAATGATTTAAAATTTGTGGTCTGAAACCACAATTATGTTTGCAGCAACCTCATACTTTGCTTGTTTTTACAGGTCATCTTAGACCAAGAGTTTAAATAAAATGGGCTATCAGAATTAGTAGTTTTTCTTTTTAATGCTCAAACTGGTCTATCTAGCTTTGCTGAATTGGTGAAGATGGGCTTGAGAAATACAAACTGAACTTGCATTCTAGTCAAAGAACAATCTAGTGCTTCAAAGATAGGAACCCAGGGACTTCCCTGGCAGTCCAGTGGTTAAGACACTGTACTTCCAGCACAGGGGATGTGGGTTCAATCCCTGGTCTGGGAACTAAGGTCCCACATGCTGTGCAGCCAAAAAAAAATTTTTTTTATTTAAAAAAGATGGGAACAATTCATCTGAACCTACCTGGAATCTTTGCAGTGCAAAAGTATTTGTTATCCCTGTCCATTTACCTGCTGAAGTGCCCTTTGCATTTGAAAAGCAAAGAGGTAATAGTGTTACCATGTTCACAAAACTACGAGAGAAAGGTTGATAAACAATTTATAACCACTTTCACAGCAAAGAACACATTTGTCTGAGCATTTGGAGGCTGCTATTTGCAGTCAGTTAACAATTCCCAAGGTGTGGTAGGTAACCCTCCAGGATGGTCCCCAGTGATCCTCTGATATTTTGTAATCCTTTTCCCTGAAGTGGTGGCTGAACTTAGTGACTTGGTTCTAATGAACAGAATAAGGCCCAAGTGATGGTGACTGGAGACTTGGTCATAAAGGGCAATGTGGCCTTTCTTTTGCATCATCATGATCATCTGCTCTAGAGCAGGCCGGCTGCCCTGTGTGAGCAGCCCTATGAGGAAGCCAACATGAGAAAGAATTGGCAACTCTGGCCAACAACCTCGTGAGTATTTTTGGAAGGGGGTCTTCTTGCCTCATCAAGCTTTGAATGACTTTAGTCCTAGCTGACACCTTGACTGGAACCTTGTGAGAGACCTTGAGCCAGAACCACCCAGCCACGCTGCTTCCTGACTTTTTCCCTCACAGAAACTGTGAGATAAGACATGGTCATTGTTTTAAGATGCTAATGTCTGGGGTAATTTGCTATGCAGCAATGGCTAGCTAACACAGAGGGGTATTGTGCTTCTTCTAGATTTATGCCTTTATTTATTCAGTAGGTATTTATTGAGAAACTACCACATGCCAGGCATTGTGTTTATGGGATTCTCCAAACAAGAGTCTTGGAGTGGTTTGCCATTCCCTTCTCAAACGCAATACATATGCAGAGGTTAATCATCTACTGAACATAAGAAACATATTTAAGGGACCCCTGGTTTCTGGGCACTATATACATAGCATACAGAAAAAAATTTTACCCTTGGAAAACTGTGGTGGTTATCTTTGGAAATACCATCTACCATCTAGGGTTACTACTGTATATTTGCTATTTATATATTAATGGCCCAATAAATATTTATAGAGTGAATACTTCTCTGTGAATTGTGCTCACCTGTTGAAACTAGAGATGACACTATAAACCTCTGTCCCTACTATGTCCCCTGAAAATTTGTGTATTGAAATCTAACTCCCAAGGTGATGGTAGTAGGAGGTGGGACCTTTGGGAGGTGATTAGGTCATTAAGGTAAAACCTTAATGAATGAGTCTCTTATAGAAGAGACCCATGAGAGCTCCCTTACTTCTGTGAGGACTGTTAGGCCAGTATAATCTTTCTAGCATGCCATATATATATATATATATATATATATATATACACACACACATACATACACACACACACACATACATATACTATCAAATACAAGTCATTTTGGCAATGAAAAATTATCTCTAACATCTTTATCAACATCCTCTGGGTATAGATTTAGATAATGACATTTGTAGTGCTTCAACTTCTCTGGAATGTCGGTTCAAATGCTAACTAACAACCTCCAAGGATTAATCTAAGGATTAATTAATCTAAGGATTAGCTTTAAGGAGTAAAGTTCATTTATACATGTTTACACATTTATACCACACTGTTTATACCATACAGACAATATGTGGGCATGTATTGTCTAAACCCTAACTTTCTGAGTATAAGTTGCCCCAGTGAGCCACCATTGTCTTCCAGTGCTCCAGGGGCAGGCTCTGTTCCTGGAAGCTGGGTGGGTAGATCAGTTTAATTCTGATTGGGAAGCTCACTTGTTAGCATATGAAAGTGAAAAAAAATGAAAGTCACACAGTTGTGTCCCGACTCTTTGCAATTCCATGGACTGCAGCCTGTCCTCGTCTATCCATGAAATTCTTCAGGCAAGAGTATTGGAGTGGGTTGCCATTTCTTTCTCCCAGGGATCTTCCCAAACCGGGGATCGAACCCAGGTCTCCTGCATTGCAGGCAGATTCTTTACCACCTGAGCCACTATGTTCTCCAGTATCGGCTCTCAAGGGTGAAGTTAACATTTTTCTCTTTACCTGCCAAATTCTTTGTTTTGTCTTTGTAAGTTATTCACATTTCAGGTTGGCAAGAGTTATCTATTGGGTACTTTCAAACACCCCAGCTGCAAACTGGCACTGTCCCAGCCCTTCTGAGAGGTCTTCCAAGAATCCTCTTGACAGACCTTGGAACTCTTGCCTGTTGACATTCTCCCACTTACACCATGCTTCAAAGCAGGCATTGACTCCACATCTCTGTATCCCCAGCATCTAACACACAACCTGGTACACGGTAGGTGCTCAGTGAATGTTTGTTTAATGATGAGTCATTGATAGCAGGACATGCTTTTTGAGGGGCTTTTTAGGAGTGTTGGTCAATAGCTCATTAAAAACCTGCTTGAAATGACTGAGATAATCAACCTTAGATGACTGGAGCAAACACAAAGAATTTCCTAGAAACAATGCCTCTTTTTTCTTTTACCATATGTTCCTGTTTTTGTCTTTTCCATTACTCATTGAAAATAGCAACTACCCTTTGCTGTCCACCTGAAACTATCACAACATTGTTAACTGGCTATACTCCAATACAAAATAAAGTGTAATTTTAAAAAAAGTGGAAAAAATAGAACTAAAAAAAAAAGAAAGTAGCAACTATAGAATTCCCTGGTGGTCCAGTGGTTAAGATTCAAGAACATGTGTTCATATATACATGTGTGTATATATATATATATATATGTCTGTGTGTGTATGTGTATGTGTATGTGTATACGTATGGGCTTCCCTGATGGCCCAGAAAGTAGACTCTGCCTTGAAAACATATTCATTTCATTTAATGCTAGTTTATCCAGAGGCTAATCTAACAAATTAATTGATTACCTATGTTTTGAGGTCATCTTATGGCCTACTGAGAGTTCTATTAAATAAAAAAGAAACAACAAAGTCCTACTGTATAGCACAGGGAACTATATTCAATATTTACCCTGTGTTAAACCATAATGGAAAAGAATATAGAAAAGAATGTCTATATGTATATAACTGAGTCACTTTGTTGTAAAGCAGAGATTGGCACAATATTGTAAATCAACTGCACTTCAACAAAAAAATTAAATATAAAATTTAAGTAAATAGCAGAGGAAAAGCTCCATGATAAGTACTGAATAAATGTTTGCTGAATTAATTATTAAAAAATCTTTTAAAATGATGGCAATAGAGGCATGTTTTTTCAGTACTATCATATGTAAGTAGGTGATCATGCATAGTTTAGTGCAACCTCTAAAACCATTGGCCCACATTTTTTCCCTATCTGTGAATTTAATTTATTTGTGTTATTCGTCATTCTTAGCTAAAGCATAAATTCCTTTTTTAAGATACTAAGTTTGAGATACCAGAAGTTCCAAAATCTGACACCACTTAGTTGTGTGGCCTTGAATAAAGTGTTCTACTTCTCTGCACCTTGATTTCAGTTTCCCCTACTGTCAAATGTGGATACTGGAGTGTGAAGTCAACCGTTTATTCAGTTATACCCAGGACCTAAACTAGGATGAGGCAAGTGAACTGCTCACCTTGGGAGAAAAATTTAAGGCAGGTTGGGTGGGGTTGCCAAAAAACCTCAATAATCAAGAAAAGTAATATTTCAATGCAGTATTTTAAAGAAATCAAAGTTAAGACAAAAGATGTATTATGACCAAAATATCAGCATTTTAAAGATGGGGTCACCATTGCTGATTTTTCCTTTGGCCTCTGACTCCAGTGTGGTTTAGCATGGCACTGTAAGTGATCCGGATTTTTATTTTTCTTTCCTTGTTTTTTTTTTTTTGTCGTGGTGCACAGCTCAGGGGATCTTAGTTCCCTGAACAGGGGCCAAACCTGTGCCCCCTGGAAGTGGAAGGGTAGAGTCCTAACCACTGGATCACCAGGGGAGTCCCTGAGTTTTCAATAAACATTTCATTAAACCATCATTCATCGTATTGGCCTCTTAAATTTTGCACTGGGATTGAGTCCTGGTCCTGTTACATACATTTAATGAATGCCTGCCATTTACTGAGCACTCTTGGGGGACATAGCAGCCCTTGGTTTCAAGGAGCTCACAACTTTATTAGGAAAAACAGGAGAGTCAGCAGAGAGTAAGTAGGACAATGGGAGACGTTTTTGGACGTCTCCAAATGGGAGAGTTAAGCAATGGAAGGAATGATATCAGATGAGCCCATGTGGACTACAGAACATAGCATTTCATCCCAAGGTGGTATGTATCACAGAGCGGTGATGAATGCAGGCTGAAGATGGAGGCCCTGGGGTCAAGCCCTATCTCTTCCAATTCTAACTGGCTGTGTAATCTTGTGCAGTGTATCCTTTTAACTTCCCTGCACTTCTGTTTCTTTCCTCATTAGTAAAAGTCAGAAGAATAATTACATCAACTTAAGAGGGTTGTGAGGGTGACTTGAGCTCAAATAGTGAGTCCTGAGAATAGGGCCAGAACTTAGGAAAAATTGTTAAATGTTACTTTTAATGAGAAAACACTCATTTTGAGCAAGGAGAAGCTCTACTAGATAAAATTAAACCCAGCTCTTTTCTAGGCAAGCTGCTAAGAGTTGCGGTGATTTTTATCTTTCCCTGACTTGTCACTCTGTGTCCCAAACCACTTTCCCTTAGTTCCAGTTGAGCAGGAAAAGCTGTTTCACCTTTGGCAGTTCTTCCAAATTCAGTAGATTGTGACTGGTCATTTAGAAAGTTAATGAACAATTCATGGCTCATGTACAAATGTACAAAACCTCATCATTTTTTCTCGAAACCTTTGATATAAACAAGTGGACACCATAATGTTCCCCCTTAGAATGTACATGGAGTCTCTTATTCACCACGTTTTAGAGGGAGACTGATATGAGACCTTGGAGGTGGGTAAAAGGAACATTCCAGTGCCTTACAAAATCTTGTGAATAGGAGCACAGGGCTGAACTGGGAAGAGCACTTCTACTGGACTGAAGGAGTAGAAATTTTGCTTTTTCAGCTCAAGATGCCACCACTTTAGTTTGAATCAATTGTATATTTGGAGAGGGTCTAAGAGGGTACCATCTCTGCTCCCCTAATTTATTCCTGTAACTATGTCAGCTCTGATTAAAAAAAAAAAAAAAAGTCCCACTATTTAAAAAGTACTCCTCAGTTTTCCAAATTGTCTCAAAATTTAAACATGGACTAAGTGATAGATGGTATTTATGAATTATTCATTATTTTCCTAACTGTAATAATAGCACTGTGGTCATATGAGGAAAACAAAGGAAAACACTTTCCTTCCTTCTGTCCTTCCTTTTGAGAAGCATATTAAAGTAAAAAGGATATAATAACTCAGATTTGCTTTACAGAAAACTTGAACCCCGTCAAAAGAAGTGTAGGGGGTACCTAATAAAACAAGAATGGCAAGGCACTGGTTGCTGGATCTGGATAAGTCCAGAGTAGTTACTTGTAGTCTCTGCTTTTATGTAATTTGGAAATTTTCCCAACAACAAAACACGTTTTGGGAACCTCCCTGGCAGTCCAGTGATTAAGACTTTGCGCTTCTTTTGCAGAGGTTTCAGGTTTGATCATTGGTTGCAAAACTAAGATCCCACAGGCCATGCAGGGAGTCCAAAAAGACAAAAACACAATTTTCTATTTTTAGGCACTGTTTCTCAATCTTGCCTTGGCACCCGCGCCTGGGCAACAGGCTGGCGTTATCCCTTCCCCAATCCTGTAAAGTGGTTTCTCTACCAGTGTGCAGGTGTGGATTGCAGGTGCAGTTGAAATAGAGACCCTATCAGCCCTTGGAGCAGTCATAGGACCTAAGGCAGAGGGTGGGGCTCTTGGAGCAGTCAGAATTTCTGCCCTGGTAGCCTGGGGCCATAAGTAGCCTCAACCTGATAATCACTGTCTTTGAGACAAGGGGTGAAAAAACACTGACTCAAGACTGTTCCTGCTAAAAAAGTAAATATTCCTTGGGAGGAGTTGACTCAGCAAGCTATTCTCAACTCTTAATACCTCAAGTGCTTCAGCTATCAACTCTCCTGATCCTGACAGCTGAGTGACACCTCCCCTGGATAATGGGTGAGTTTTGGACTGTGGCCAAGATTGGGTGGGATAAGACCCTGGGAAAACCAATGAGCTGGGCTCCGGAATGAAGTTGGCCTGAGGGGAAGTGGGGAGGAAAGATGCTGAGAAGTTAGAGCTGGGTGCTGGTGGTATTGGGAAGAATTGTGGGCAGGGATGTCCCAGGGAACCCCAGAAGGAAGAAGTCACATACTGATTCTTCTCAGAACAGAGCTCCTTCTAGGCTGCTTCAGAGCAGTGTCATGTAATAGTTCCACATGGAGAAGTAGCTCACCAAGAAACTTCCCAGGTCTTCTACCCCCCAGTTTTATGTACACCTGAAATTTTATCAAGCCGTTAAAACACTGTGCTTAGGGGAATTCTTCAGTTCAGTTCGGTCACTCAGTCATGTCCAACTCTGTAACCCCATGGACTGAAGAACGCCAGGCTTTCCTGTCCATCACCAACTCCTGGAGCTTACTCAAACTCATGTCCATTGAGTCGGTGATGCTATCCAACCATCTCACCCTCTGTTGTCCCCTTCTCCTCCTACCGTCAATCTTTCCCAGCATCAGGGTCTTTTCCAATGAGTCAGTTCTTTGCATCAGGTGGCCAAATTATTGGAGCTTCAGCTTCAGCATCAGTCCTTCCAATGAATATTCAGGACTGATTTCCTTAGGATGGATTGCTTGGATCTTGCAGTCCAAGCGACTCTCAAGAGTCTTCTCCAACACCACAGATCAAAAGTGTCAATTCTTTGGCATTCAGCTTTTTTATGGTCCAATTCTCACATCCATACATGACTACTGGAAAAACCATAGCTTTGACTAGACAGACATTTGTTGGCAAAGTAATGTCTCTGCTTTTCAGGTTGCTATGTAGGTTGGTCATAGCTTTTCTTCCAAGGAGCAAGCATCTTTTAGTTTCATGGCGGCAGTCACCATCTGCAGTGATTTTGGAGCCCCCCAAAATAAAGTCTCTCAACAGTTTCCATTGTTTCCCCATCTATTTGCCATGAAGTAATGGGACTCGATGCCATCATCTTAGTTTTCTGAATGTTGAGTTTTAAGCCAACTTTTTCACTCTCCTCTTTCACTTTCATCAAGAGGCTCTTTAGTTCTTCTTGGCTTTCTGCCATAAGGTTGGTGTCACGTGCATATCTCAATCAAATGCTCCAAGTGAGTTTTTATCCTTTTGTTTTCATTTGGGTTCCCTCAGAAGCAGAAACTGAAACACTATTGTTGGGGGAGTAGGGGTGGGAATCACACCAGCCCTGGACTGATTTCCTTTGAAGATTTTTTTTTTTTAATGTAAGAAATGACTACACTTCCAGCTTATTTAAGGACAAGTTATTCTGGATTTTGATAACTTACAACCAAACTTCAGTTCAGTTCAGAGCAGTCACTCAGTCGTGTCCGACTCTTTGCGATTCCATGAACCACAGTGTGCCAGGCCTCCCTGTCCATCACCAACACCTGGAGTCCACCCAAACCAAACTTTATCCCAACCAATTCAGAATCCTACGAAGAGTGGGAAGATCCTCAGGATAAGTTCAACTCAAAGGCTACAACAAACACTTTGAGGTGAGCCAGGGAAGCTGAGGTCTTTCCAAACCAAAGAGGCAGGAATGAAGTCAGCAAAGACTCAGAGGCTGCAGTGAGCCCAAATGGAGCCAACAGAATGTTGGGGAGAAAGCTTGAAGTCCTTCTATACCTAGACTGTGGTGCTTAAAGGTAGAGAGCACAGAAAAGAGAAGATTAGAAGTTAGGATGGCTAAGACTTTGTGATCAGTTAGGCATCAGTGGTGAGGAGAGGGAAGAGCGAAGGAAAGATGGTCCCAGGTCTGTGGGTTGGGAACTGGATAGATGGTGCTGCTATTTTGAGCAAGGGCACTAAGGGGAGAGAGAGATTTAGAGAGATGATCAGATTTGGAGAGGTGAGTTTTGGACCTATTGGGGTTAAGGTGCTCATGGGAGATCTAAGTGGAGATATTTTTAAGCTCCAGGATGTGGACTCCACAAAGGAGAGCAGGGCTAGAAATATTCATCTAGACCAGTCAGTCTACAGATGGGCTTCATAGCAAGGATACGTTGAGGTCGATGAGGAAATTGTGTGGGATGAGAAGACAACAGTTGGCTTGTTACCAGCACCTAAGCATAGGAAAAAAGGCCAAGTAACCTATGAATAAGAATGGGAGGAAGTGGCAAGAGAAGAGGGCAGAAAAGGAGTGGGGTGGTGTATTCCAGTATCCAAGTGAAGGAGGAGTTTCAAGAGGGGTCATGAGCAATGTGAAACAACACACAGAAATTTCTAATAAATGCTGTCAGTGTCAAGCCTGCATTTCCTCAGCTCTTATCAGTGTAGGCATCCAGATTTCCAACTTTCAGAACCTGCATCTCTTTGATTCTGGACTTTCTCTGGTTTCCAGAACCTGCTCTGTCCATCGACATGGAGGGCCGGAAGTGCCAGGGAATTAAGGTATACCACTTCCCCTCAAATAGCCATCAGCTGGTGGTTGCCAGAAGCTGGTGTACAACTATTTCAGCTACCTTGCCCCTTGAGCAATGTAACTCTGAGATTCAGATTCTACACCACTTCCCAGAGTTCCCTGGAACAGGATTCAGTTCTGGTTGCACACCACACTGACTTGTTTAATAACACACTCTGTGTTGACTTTCTTCCCTTGCCTTCTCACTTCTTCACTCCTTTACCTGTATTTCCTGGGATCTCCTTGCAAACAAACCACTTACACTCGAATTCTTGCCTCAGGTTCTACTTTTAGGGGAACTCAGATTATCTAGAAAGATAAGGCCTGGGAAACATCCATGGGAACGGGTTTCTGATAGCTAGCTCCATTGGTGACTTGAGTGAGAAAGTTGGGAATGGAAGGAGAGAGGCTTAATTTCAGGGAGATAAATGAATAAGAGAGGAATGATGGAGCAGATACTTCAGAAGCAAAGTTATCAGGACTTACCCGGTGGCCCAGTGGTTAAGACTCTGCCTTCCAATGCAGGGAGGCTTTGGTTCAATTCCTGTTTGGGTAACCGTCAGAAGCCGAATTAGGCATTACTGACAAAATGGCCCCAACCCCCTCTCCTCATCCCGCAGGCACGGTCCCAGGATGAAGGAGTTAGGTCTTGTGATTCCGACTTGTTCTTTCCTTTCTTCGATTGAGTTGGCTGGAAAGAATGTTAAGGTGATTATTGTTCTTGAGAGAAGCATGAGAAAGCACAAGCCTTCTGCAGTCGTGCCCAGAAAATAATTTATAAAGTAACCATTGAAATTTGTTCAAAGATCTTTATAAAGAATGTTCCAGGATGAGCACATAGGCTGCAGCTTGAGGCCATGGGAAGGATTGTTATCTGAGACCTGTATATGAGGGAAATATTTATGGGAAAAGAAGTTTGTTGAATTTAGGGTTTAGGAGTAATTAAGAATAGTTAGAAGCTAAAAGTTTAAGGAATGTTGTAGTGTTAGCATATTTTACTATAACTTATAGGCTAGACCATGGGACGCCCTCTCCTCAGTGTTTGAATCCTAAGTGATATAAGAATATGAAGACAAGTGAAAGGTCATTTATCACAGCACTCTGGTGCTAAACAGACTTTTCCAAACATTTTTGTCTCAAAAAAACTTGCAACTAATTAACTTTTGCTCCAGGTTGCCAGTGGCAGTTTGTGCACCAAGAATCCTAATTAATAAAACAGGGCTAGAACAAAGGATTTCACAGAATGAGAATGATTTGTTTCTACTCATAATTTTTGCTTTTCTGAAAAATCTCTTTAATAATATAAAGCTTGTTTTATTGCACTTTTTGCATCTTTCTCTCCTGCACACCTCAGTTTTATTGAGCTATAATTGACCTGTAACCTTGTATGTGTTTAGGGCAGCAGTCCCCAACCTTTTTGGCACCAGGGATGGGTTTCATGGAAAACAAATTTTCCATGGACCAGAGTGGGGGTGAGGAGATGGTTTCTGGATGATTCAAACACATACATTTATTGTACACTTTATTTCTATTATTATTACATCAGTTCCACCTCATACCTTCAGGCATTAGATGCTGCAGATTGGGGACCCCGGATTAAGGTGTACAATGTGATTTTGTACATGTAGATATTGTAAAATGATTACCACAGTAAGGTTAGTTAACACACCTATCACCTCACATAGTTAACTTTTGTGTGTGTATGTTTGTTTGTGGTGAGAAACATTTAAGCTTTACTCTTCTAGCAACTTTCTAATATATAATACAGTATTGTTAACTACAGTCAGCATGCTGTATGTCTCCCTATTTCTCCTCCTGCCACCCCTCTCCTAAAAGCTCTTGGCAACCACCATTCTGCTCTCTGTTTCTCTGCAGTCAGATTTTTTGTTAGATTCTACATGTAAGATGACACAGTATTTGTCTTTATCTGATTTATTTCACTTAGCGTAGTGCTGTCAAGGTTGTCACAAATGGCAGGATTTCCTACTCTTTTATGGCTAAGTATTGTGTATACCTGGAGAAGGCAATGGCACCCCACTCCAGTACTCTTGCCTAGAAAATCCCATGGATGGAGGAGCCTGGTAGGCTGCAGTCCATGGGGTCACTAAGAGTCGGACACGACCGAGCGACTTCACTTTCACTTTCATGCATTGGAGAAGGAAATGGCAACCCACTCCAGTGTTCTTGCTTGGAGAATCCCAGGAACGGGGGAGCCTGGTGGGCTGCCATCTATGGGGTCGCACAGAGTCGGACACGACTGAAGTGACTTAGCAGCATTGTGTATACCACATCTTCTGTCTCCACTTATCTGTGGAAGGACACTTAGGTTATTTCCATCTCTATTTGTTGTGAATTACAATGCTGCAGTGAACATGGGGGTGAACATATATCTTCAAGAGAGTGATTTAATTTCCTTTGGATGTATAAATCCAGAAGTGGGATTGCTGCATCATTCAGGTTAGTCACTCAGTTGTATCCAACTCTTTGTGACCCCATGGACTGCAGCATGCCAGGCTTCCCTGTCCATCACCAACTCCCGGAGTTTACTCAAGCTCATGTCCATCGAGTCAGTGATGCCATCCAACCATCTCATCCTCTGTCTCCCCCCTCTCCTCCTGCCTTCGATCTTTCCCAGCATCAGGGTGTTTTCCAATGAGTCAGTTCTTTGCATCAGGTGGCCAAAGAATTGGGGTTTCAGCTTCAGCATCAGTCCTTCCAATGAATATTCAGGACTGATTTCCTTTAGGATTGACTGGTTTGATCTCATAGAGTAGTTCTATTTTTAATTTTTATGAGGAACCTGCATATTGTTTCCCATAGTGACTGAACCAATTTATATCTCTACCAACAGTTCACAAATGTTACATTCTCTCTACATCCTTCCCAACACTGTTTTCTCATGTCTTTTTGATAATAACCATCCTGTGTGAGATGATACCAGACTGTGGTTTTGATTTGCTTTTCCATGATGTTTAGTACATACTTTTCATGTACCTGAGAGGCCATTTGTATATACTCTTTGGAAAAATGTCTACTCATGACCTTGGCCCATTTTTATATTAGATTATTTTGGTTTTATGCTATTGAATTGTATGAGGTCCTTACATATTTTGGATATTAACCCCTTATCAGATATACGGTTTGCAAATGTTCTCTCTGTTCCATAGGTTGACTTTTCCTTTTGTTGATTGTTTCCTCTGCTGTAGAGAAGCTTTGTATTCGATGTACTTTTTAAAATTTTTTTAGTCAGTGTTTCTTTTTGCTTTTGTTGCTTATGCTTTTAGTGTTATATCCAAAAAGTTATTACCAAGACACATGTCAAGGAGATTTTCCCCTGTTTTCTTCTAGGAGTTTTATGGTTTTGAAGAGGGAAAGTTAAAATTTTACATAACCTCCTTCTCCTGCTTCTGTAACTTGGCTTGCCCCTTGCAAAGTCTAGATCATGTAGGTCACATAGTCTCAGAAAGTGGGGACTTGAAATACTAGGAACTAGAGTTTATCCTACTCACCCTTGTCCTGCTCTTTCCATCACTCAGCCCCTGCAAACCTGCTTAATCATACCTCTCCAGGCCAGACATCACCCTCCCCATCTTGACTGCTGTTCCCGAGAATGAAATCCCTCAGTTTAAACCAGCCTATTAACACCTAGTGTTGCCCACTACAGTCTGTCTATAAAAACTCTGTAATCCCTTTGTTCCAGGTGTTAATTCCTCTGGGCCCGCCAGCATAACAAACCTGAGTTCTCCAACTCTCCGAGCGTGGTGCTTGGTTTCTCAAGAACTGGTTTCTGCAACAGTTTCAAGGCTTATATTTAAGTCTTTAATCCATTTCAAGTTAATGTTTGTAAGTGGTATAAGATATGGGTACAGTTTCATTCTTTGGCATGTCAATGTCTAGTTTTCCCAACATTTATTGAAGAACTACTCAGATTTTTTTTTCTCATAACCTATGTTCAATGTGGAAAGTTGAGAAAGTGTTCTGAAGAAGGGGAAAAAAACACCTTATAATCCCATTGCTCAAGGGCAAATATTATTGACTTAGTTGAGATGGTACCATGTATGCAATTTAGTATACAGTTTATGGAATATGGCATACTTCTTTTTTAAAAGTTAACATAACATACATCATTTCTTTATTTCAATAACAACTTCTCAAATACAATTTTAATGAGTCAGAATGTTGTCTTATGGATATAACATACGTTTCTAAAATTTTTCCACCATCATTTAACATTCTGTCTCTCTCAAAACTCTTATCATAAAAAATAATTTCCAGAATAACTTCTTTCATAAATCTTGGCCTGGCAGTTCTGATTCTGTCTTCAGGCTTGATTCCCAGAAGTGGAGTTATTGTTTCAAAAGGAATGAACATTTTAAAATCTCCAGAGAGCTTGTGCTAGAATGTCCAGATAATAAGATACCAATTTATATTTCCACCAGTGATCTTCATGGGATTTTTTTTTTAAGTGTTTAATGTGACAGAAGCCAGCTATTTCATTTCTTCTTTCTTTGATTTGGATTGATTCAGTTTCCTTCCTTCTGCATTATCTATCTTTGTACTAATATTTTTCTCAGGGATTTATATGAACTCTTTATTAAAACTATTAACTTGTTTCATTTCTGAAAACATGTTTCTGTTTCATTGTTTACCTTTTCAGCGGATTATGATGCTTTTAGCTATTCAACCATTTACATTTTATACAGTTAAGTCCAGGAAACATTTTTCTTATAAAAATACCTTTGAGTTTTTCACTGTTTTAAGCTTGTAAAGTCTTCCCTCATCCCAATTTTTAATAAACATTCATTTCGGATAGTGTGTCTTGAATATTCTGTTAAGTAATATTTTCCACATGCTATCTTTTCTCACTTTTATTTTTTTAATTTAAATTTATTTTAATTAGAGGCTAATTACTTTACAATATTGTATTGGTTTTGCCATACATCAACACGAATCTGCCACGGGTATACATGTGTTCCCACTTTTAAAAATTTTTATTTTTTATTTAAAGATAATTGCTTTACAGAATTTTGCTGTTTTCTGTCAAACCTCAACATGAATCAGCCATAGGTATACATATATCCCCTCCGTTTTGAACCTCCCTCCCATCTCCCTCCCCATCCCATCCCTCTAGGTTGATACAGAGCCCCTGTTTGAGTTTCCTGAGCCATACAGCAAATCCCTGTTGGGTTTTTTTTTTTTTTTTCCTTAAACAGGGTTTAGAGTGCCCCCCAAGGCCTAGATCGGAGAAGGTGATGGAACCCCACTCCAGTACTCTTGCCTGGAAAATCCCATGGTTGGAGGAGCCTGGTGGGCTGCAGTCCATGGGGTCGCTGGGAGTGGGACACAACTGAGCAACTTCACTTTCACTTTTTACTTTCATGCATTGGAGAAGGAAATGGCAACCCACTTCAGTGTTCTTGCCTGGAGAATCCCAGGGACGGGGGAGCCTGGTGGGCTGCTGTCTATGGGGTCGCACAGAGTTGGACACAACTGAAGCAACTTAGCAGCAGCAGCAAGGCCTAGACAGTATAGAGTCCATTTACAAAGTGGGAGAGCCAGATTCGCTCCTGGGGAAGCATCTCCTGGAGAAGGGAATGGCTACCCACTGCAGTATTCTTGCCTGGAGAATTCCACAGACAGAGGTGCCTGGAGGGCTACAGTCCATGGGGTCGCAAATACTCTGAGCACGACTGAGTGGGTTCGGGACTCTATTTCACTCGACAGTAGAGTGAACCTTCTCTGTGTGAAATGCAGCACCCATATATCATTATCTTTAGCCGTCAAGAAAAGCCTTATTCAAAAGAAATCAGACCCAGAGTGTCGAGGAGGAGAAAACATGAAGTCAGGGGCCTGGGAACAAGGGACGGGAAGCTGGCTTCATGGGAACTGGGGCAGGGAGAAGCATGAATCTCGGGGGCGGGGACTCGGTGTTCATTTGCATAACCAGAACACACTGCACACAAAAGTTTCCATTTACTATTTCAATTTATTGTAGATTTATTTTAAACGTAGTATTTCGAAGAATGACCCTTCATCCACTTTCATGAAAAGATCTGCAAACACTTGACCCAGACTTACCCTTGTCGTGCTTCACCCTCACTGAAGTAGGAGTGGGCATTCCCTTGTCCATATGTGCACACGCACCGTGGAGATACACAAAGCTGACACCCCCAATTTTTGGAGGTCTTGTGAGAGGAACAAGGCCAACATTGTTGTATGCAGAAACAGAGCTTGACGAGTGAGAGTTCTGAGGCAGGGTTTAATCCTGGAGTTTCTATACTTAGCAGTTTTCTGTGTGTTTATCGTTTGAAATCACGAGGTTAGATTTTCGTCTGCTCAGATGACTCTATCAGCCGTGTCTGATCACGCGGTTAGGTTTTCCTCTGCTCAGGTGACGCTCTCAGCCATGTCCAACTATTTTGTAACCCTGTGGACTGCAGCACTTCAGGTTTCCCCGTCTATCATCCATTCTCAGAGCTTACTCATCATACTCATGCCCTTCGAATCAATGGTGCTATCTAACCGTATCATTTTCTGTCATCTCCTTTCTTCTCCCACCTTTAGTCCTTCCCAGCATCAGGGTCTTTTCCAGTTAGTCAGTTCTTTGCATCAGGTGGCCAAAGTATTGGAGTGTCAGTGTCAGCATCACTTCCTCCAATGGATATTCATGACTGATTTCCTTTAGGGTGCACTGGTTGGATCCCTTTGCCGTCCTAGGGGCTCTCAAGAGTCTTCTCCAAGACCACAGTCCAAACCCTGTGCCTTTCGACTGTGGTTTTTTTCAAAGCTTTGGCCTTCAGCTTTCTTTATAGTCCAACTCTCACATCCGTACATGACTACTGGAAAAACCATAGCTATGACTGGACGGACCTTTGGTGGCAAAGGAATATCTCTGCTTTTTAATGTGCTGTCTTGGTTGGTCCTAGCTTTTCTGCCAAGTAGCAAGCCTCTTTTAATTTCATGGCTGAGGTCACTGTCCTCTGTGATCATTGTACTTAGTTTTAATATAAGTTTAATATTATATCTGTTACAAGTGTGTCAGCAAGGAAATTACCTCGAGTGAAGAAACTTCTAAACAAACATAAATGAGATATGAGCCTTTAGATAAACTCTGTTAAGAATAATGATGCTTTAGGAATCTCTGTCTAAAATAGTCTCTCTAGATTGGCATAACCTGAACTTCTAAGGGTTGTTTGTGCTAAACTAAGTGTTGGAAGACTATTACATAGCTAAGTAATTTTCCAAATAACATAAGATTTTGAAACATTTACTACTGAACACTAATTTCCTCTTACAGAGAAACTAAAGAGATTTGGGATTAAAACTGAATGATGTTTGGTGCCATCCTAAAATGTTCTAAGAAAACAAAGGTTTTAGACATTATCACTGGTATTTATGCTCACCAATCCATAAAATGCTAATATAAAAGTCAGTTCTTGGTAGCTTAAGGGATTGGGAGTGTGTTTTTGGTAAAGAAGGTATGAGGAATGGAATTGCATTTTGTGAAGGGAAAAGGAAGTAAGCCTGACTTATAGGTGGCTTTTTAGGATGGAAGAACACAGTAATGGGTAGAGAAAGTGATGAGCTTTGTGGAAAGTGAACCATGAGGAAAGAGTTCTCTATATGGTTAGGACTAAGTTTAAAATAAAGTTAATTAAGTTTACCTTCTAAGTAAAGTAAAGTAGCTCAGTCGTGTCCGACTCTTTGCTACGCCATGGACTGTAGCCTACCAGGCTCCTCTGTCCATGGGATTTTCCAGGCAAGAGTACTGGAGTAGGTTGCCATTTCCTTCTTTTAAGTAAAGTAAGCTGGTGGAAAATCTTGAATTTAGCTTCTGTCTCTGTTAAGAGGACACCTTTTCTTCAGATACTGAACTGCCTTTGATAATAGATTTAAGTCTCTATCTCTTAAATGGTCTGGTCTGAAATCCTTTATTGGTACTTTGGCTAAGTAAATAGCCATTGTTTCACAATGACCTATAAACCTATCTGATTGAGTGTTCTAAACCTTTTTGATATTTATTGACAAAACTTCCTACATCATTCTAATGAAGAAGATTTCTAGCTAACTTTGGGATGCTTCAGAGGGCCCCTGAAACATCCCAAGGAGAGATATTACACTAATTAGGATCATTTTGTATACAGAATTAGATGGGAAGTATTGTCAAGTGAGTAATAAGTCTTGGGTTATATTGTATGGTAAATGTTCAGTTCACTTCAGTCACTCAGTCGTGTCCGACTCTTTGCGACCCCATAGACTGTAGCATGCCAGGTCTCCCTGTCCATCACCAACTCCCAGAATTTACTCAAACTCATGTCCATTGAGTCGGTGATGCCATCCAACCATCTCATCCTCTGCCGTCCCCTTCTCCCACCTTCAGTCTTTCGAAGTATCAAGGTCTTTTCCAATGAGTCAGTTCTTTGCATCAGGTGGCCAAAGCATTGGAGCTTCACCTTCAGCATCAGTCCTTCCAATGAATATTCAGGACTGATTTCCTTAGGATGGACTGGTTGGATCTCCTGGCTGTCCAAGGGACACTCAAGAGTCTTCTCCAACACCACAGTTCAAAAGCATCCATTCTTTGGGCTTTTTAATATGCTGTCAAGGTTGGTCATGATAAATGTTATTATTATAGATATCCTAGAAACTGTATGGAGTTCTTAAAATTCTGATATGTTTGGGTTAAATGTTATCAGTCATAATTCTAGTTACTATCTCAAAATATTGTCATAGCACTAACCAAGTTTCGCCTCTTCAAGAAGACTTATAAAAAGGACTTTTGGATAAATACCAGTTTCTGAACTGGGTAAGGATTATAATAGAAAACCTCATGACTTCACAAAGGTTAACAAAAGACTGAATGAACTGGTGGATATGCTTATAACTTTTATGGTTTCTATCTGAAAAATTACTGATTTGAATCTGTGTTTTCCAAGTGTAAGAAAAAAAAAAAACACCTTCCTCTCACACTAATTATGACAGTAATTTGGTAAAATTATATTTTAGAAACAAATTGAAACTTTTATCTTTTCTCTTTATCTGAACCCTCCAGAGATTGGGAGCTCTTAGTTTCCAGTAGCTTTATCAGATAAAAGTTCAGTCTGAGACTCTAAAAAGTCTCAGCAAAGCAAAAACGTCTATGATCAATTTTGGTTACATAAGTCAGCAGGCCAAGTTTATTGAGACCAGACCTATATTACAAACCCGTCTTAGTTTGGTTATATTTGGTAAAAATGACAGTGATTTTAGGGAGAAAAAGATGTTTCAATGAATGTTAAATTTCAACTTGTTAATGGAGGCCTGTATCTACTAAGACTCATTTCCTGTATATTTCTTTGCTGTTAGGGTATATTAATGTAAAATTTAACTGAATTATTAAAGGACACTCTAGGGTTGTTTCTGAAGCTTATCTCAGTAATCTGTCTTTTGGATGAAGATCAGATGCCTCACACGTAACTTGCAATCAAGACTGAAAGAAGACATAATTTAAGGAACTGTTTCCAACCTGGAAGGACCTTTCTATCAGGTACTCTTCACTAGCTGATGCACAGTGAAACTGAAGGGAAATTGACTCTCCAGTTAACTCCCACTTCCAAAGGCTCCTAAGCTGGACTGGTCTACAGAGGGGCCTGCTGACCTCAAACTCACCTTAAACAAAGCTCAAACAGAGGAAACTATAATACATGAGGATGAGAAGAAGGCAACATCACAAGTAGACTGCTTGCCCAAGATGCTGATCTGACTTTTACAATCATTTATCATGTATTCTTGATTTCTTGGACCTAAGACTATCAATCACATGTTTTCTGTCATGGACACGAGTCTATGCCAGTTTAAAACTCAATCCAATTGTTGGGTTGTGGCCAAATACCTGTGCCTAGTACTTCTGGGTTACCTTGGTGGATTTCTGTTCTCTAGGGCTGATTGGATACCCCCTAGGAAATTTATTTTAGATGAGTGTTCAGTCCTGTTCTATCTATTCATGATTTTACTAGATGAGATCCTCTCACATGGCCAATTAATAATACCTGCTCTGTTGCTGTCCATAGATTTACTTTTTCTCTTAGGGTAATTCAAACTCAAGCAGAGTGACAAGCTAAGTCTCAATAGAAAAAATTAACCTCTCATCTACTAAAAGGAAAACTCTCACAATTATAGGGTGGATCTACATGGTTAACTGGAATGGTTAAATCACACTAAAAATGATCAACCTGGTAATTATGAGACAAGGCTGGGTGCTTTATAAACTATGCCTATTATTACTCTTAGAGAGAGTGATTGGTATGGAACTCAGTGGATTTGTGACACTAATTTATGGCCTGACATCTACAGGGATGGATACAAAGGTGTAGCCTGGGATTCCCATGAATTTAAGGTCATACATGTTAACAAATTAGAGGTAACCCCAACCAATCTACCATTGGTATGATCCCAGTGGGTCAAAGACCTGTATTCTACTGGCATGACCATTTAGCAGCTTGTGTGTTGTGTGTGTGCCCTTTCAAAGAGGTTGGAGAATGTAATTGACCATATCAAAGCCTTAACAACTTTCGTAAGCTTTAAATGCTAGTAACCTGGCTATGAGCCTATTGAATTCTGAGATCTCTATGATGAGAAAGGCAGTGCTACACAACTGCAAGGCCCTTGACACCTTACAGCATTTGGGGAAGATACCTGTGGTATAATTCAAAGTGAATGCTATATTTTCATACTTGATAAATACTTTAATGTAACACATTTCATAAGCCACATGAAAAAACATATTTCTGCTTTAAGTGACCCATTCCCTAGTCTTGATGATTTTTAAAGAAAAAAAAATTGGTTTGGTGTGGGAGTCTCATGGCTAAAATATTTGCTTTTAATTCCACTAATGTTATTCACTATGCCATTTGTATTTTGCTTGCTTCACAAGATTATTATTTCTTATATTACCAAGTGTATGACTGAGCCTCCAATGAAAATGATGACTAGATTTGAAGCAGTTGATCAAATGTATAGCTCAATAAATGATCAATGATTGTAATAGTGTAACTCTAGGTATGAAAAGATGCAATGAGAGGGAATACTTTCCTGGACCATAACTAGAAGACAGGTGTCCGGAGATCTTTGACTATTAAAACCTAGTCCAGTAGTAGCACATTGACTGTCTTATCAGCAAAAACCTTCTTCAGAACTGGGAATGAGCCTCTCCAGTAACATGGGGCAAAATGGTCATGAAATGCCCCCCCCCAAAGTATGGTCGGATTTATGAACACAAGGGGGCTGTGTCAACTACAAATTGGCACATACCAAGAGCACTGCCAATGACTGAACAACAAAGGCATTTGCCATCTGCATCTACAGAGACTGAACCCCATGCTGCTATACCTGTTGACTTTCAACAATCCCTGAGGGAGTTCAGGGTGGAGTGAGGCACTCTGTGCTCCAGGGAATCTGGTGAGACAGGTCTTCAGATAGTTGGATGTTTTTAGGAACAGATTTTATGATCTCAATCCTTGCATCTCCTCATATCTAGAGAAGCACTAAATCCCTTCATAGTGACCTCAGATCCTTATGACTCACAAAAACCTTTTGTAAAATGAGCGCTTCATGGCATAGAACTCCCTTCACCAAAACCTTATATATTGACTTTTCCCCACTGCCCCTTTGGAGCAGTCTCTGAGAGCTATCTGAGATGCTGCCTCCTGGGCTTCAGTCCTCAGTTTGCCCCAGATAAAACTTAACTCACAACTCTCAAGTTGTACATCTTTTTTTCATTGACAATAGCTATTTTAAGTCCTAATACATGATGTTGTCAAAGTGCTACACTCAATATGTCAGCAAATTTGGAAAACTCTGCAGTGGCTACAGGACTGGAAAAAGTCAGTTTTCATTCCAATCCCAAAGAAAGGCAATGCCAAAGAATGTTCAAAGTACTGCACCATTGCATTCATCTCACACACTAGCAAAGTAATGTTCAAAATCCTCCAAGCCAGGTTTCAACAGTTTATGATGTACAGAGTACAACAACTTTCAGATGTTCAAGCTGGATTTAGAAAAGGCAGAGGAACCAGGGATCAAGTTGCCAACATCTGTTGGATCAGAGAAAAAGCAAGAGAGTTCCAGAAAAACATCTACTTATGCTTTATTGACTACACTAAAGCTTTTGACTGTGTGGATCACAACAAACTGTGGAAACTTATTAAAGAGATGGGAATACCAGACTGCCTTACCTGCCTCCTGAGAAATCTGTATGTAGGTCAAGAAGCAACATTTAAAACAGGACATGGAAAAACAGACTGATTCCAAATCGTGAAAGGAGTACATCAAGGCTGTATATTGTCACCCTGCTTACTGAACTTCTATGCAGAGTACATCATGCGAAATGCTGGGCTGGATGAAGTGCAAGCTGGAATCAAGATTGCAGGGAGAAATATCAATAACCTCAGATATGCAGATGACACCACCCTTATGGCAGAAAGTGAAGAAGAACTAAAAAGCCTCTTGATAAAAGTGAAAGACGAGAGTGAAAAAGTTGGCTTAAAGCTCAACATTCAGAAAACTAAGATCATGACATCCAGTCCCATTACTTCATGGCAAATAGATGGGGAAACAATGGAAACAGTTGAGAGATTTTATTTGTCTGGGCTCCAAAATCACTGCAGATGGTGATTGGATGTTTTTAGGAACAGATTTTCATTTTCATTTCATTTCATTTAATTTCATGCAGCCATGAAATTAAAAAATGCTTGCTCCTTGGAAGAAAAGCTATGACCAAACTAGATAGCATATTAAAAAGCAGAGAGATTACTTTGCCAACAAACGTCTGTCAAGTCAAAGCTATGGTTTTTCTAGTAGTCGTGTATGGATGTGAGAGTTGGACTATAAAGATAGCTGAGTGCCAAAGAACTGAGGCTTTTGATCTGTGGTGTTGGAGAAGACTGTGAGAGTCCCTTGGACAGCAAGGAGAGCCAACCAGTCCATCCTAAAGGAAATCAGTCCTGAATATTCATTGGAAGGACTGATGCTGAAGCTCCAATAATTTAGCCACCTGATGCAAAGAACCGACTCATTGGAAAAGACCCTGATGCTGGGAAAGATTGAAGGCGGGAGAAGGGGACAACAGAGGATGAGATGGTTGGATTGCATCACCAACTCGATGGATGAGTTTGAGTAAACTCTGGGAGTTGGTGATGGGCAAGGAGACCTGGTGTGCTGCAGTCCGTGGGGTTGCAAAGAGTCAGACATGACTGAGCAACTGAACATAACTGACGCAGAGAATAGGACGTTGACTCAGGTAAGCATTCTGGAGATTATTTAACCTTAAACAGTCATCCATCACACAAGGAACAGACATTTGAGGAGGTGAACTTTCTAGTACACCATTCAGATTACTAGGAATGATGCAACTCAACATTTTGACAACACTATATTTTATAAAAATAAATAAATTCTTCACTTCTGCATCTAGTAATGGTATAATAATGGTAACGGTAATTAACAGATCATAGTCACTACAGCTAAAGTTATAAGATACAAGCTTTAAAATAACTATGATTACTCTTTTCATGTAGTTTAAGAATGAGACAAGAAATTTAGGCAAAGAATAGTAAAAAATATTAACTAAAAAACTGAATAAGAAGGAAGCACTTCGGAAAGGGTGAAGTGAATGCCTAAAAAGCATCCGGAGGACTAAAAAAAAAGTCAAGTTTTTCTGAACTCTGGAAGTTAACCAAAGTTTTAGAACAATCATGAAAAATGTTTATTCAAGAAAAGTGGCTCAATCTCCATAAGATCAGCAAGCTTTGTGGTATTTTAACTTGTCCATCCCCTTCTTCACTGTTCTTTGGTAACCTTGAAAACCAACAGCCTTGCACCTAGAAAGCTAAGATCCAAGATTTCAAGTGCCAAAACTAAGTCCTGGTGCAGCCAAATAAATAAATATAAAAAAATTATTAAAAATGCAGGCTCCAGAGCTCTGCGTTTGAATCTCAGTTCTTCCACCTCTCGGCTGTGGCTCTGGACAACTCACTGACCCTCTGTATGCCCCCACACTTTCATCTGTGAAATGGGATTGTGCGGGAGTGTAAATGACTTTGCAAAGGACTTACAAAAGTGACTAGCACTTAGTAAGTCCTCAGTACACCTGAGTGACAGTTACACGGGACCTTACTCTTTGAATTCTAGTTCCACTTCAGGTAACCTAACAAAAGAAAACCACAAGGAGGGAGTCTGCATGTGCTCCACATGTGGTACATGTCCTGCTGGGTCGATTTGGGGGTTCATGCTGGGAGTATGTCCAAGAGGTTGACAGACTTTCCAAACATCTCACTGAAGGTCACCAAATGTAAAAAACCACCGATAAGGATGCTAACAACTTCATTTAGACTTTCTACATCCCATAATATTGTGAATGCTACTGCCAAGTCGCTTCAGTCATGTCCGATTCTGTGTGACCCCAGAGACGGCAGCCCACCAGGCTCCACCGTCCCTGGGATTCTCCAGGCAAGAACACTGGAGTGGGTTGCCATTTTCTTCTCTAATGCATGAAAGTGAAAATTGAAAGTGAAGTCACTCAGTTGTGTCAGACTCTTCACGACGCCATGGACTGCAGCCTACCAGGTTCCTCCATCCATGGGAGTTTCCAGGCAAAAGTACTGGAGTGGGGTGCCATTGCCTTCTCCAAATATTGTGAATAGAAGTGTGTAAACTCCATTTTCATTACCCAGTGGTTTGTGGTGAAGATTGAAGTGGACTCAAGTAGCAAAAGCACTAAGAGGCTCTGAGAATTCTGACATTCCCTCTCTCTTCACTTTCTGGATGTGGATTTGGGTTTCTTTTCTCAAGTGACCTGCGTGGTGAATAGATTGTCCCAAGAGTATGAGGCATTTCTGTTCATGGTGTTCCCTGCTGCTCTTTTTCTAGGAAATCCACTTGTGTTCTAAGAAGATGACTGCATTCACCTCTGCCCTCAAGCAAGTCATTGAAAAGCTGAGCTAAGGCCAAAGTGTCTCCAAAACAGTTTTATAGACATTCAGATGCATAAAAGACTCAGAAAATACCGAAGAGTCTTAGAAACAATCGATGGACACGATGCCCATCTAATGTAATTCACTCCATGTGCAGGCATATTTACAGCACAACAATACCTCAACCTGACTTCTTAGGCAATGAGGAAACTTACATCCCATAATTTCTGAAAAAATTGGAGCTAGTTCCTTTGGGTGCCCAAATCTCTCTCATTTTAACACTTTTACTTAAAAAAACAAAGAAAGAAATGATTCTGAAGTGTGATCTACACCGGCTGCTTTCTTTAAAAGAATATGGAAAATGATTTCATCAAGGGGGACATCATCTCCAGCCTCTCACTACTAAGACTCAGCCTGAGTACATCTCCTTCCCTTCGGGGCAGGCTCCACTTAAATCCTCCCGTGTCCCAGATGGAGATGCCACCAAGCACACAATCCCTTAGAGAACCAGCCCCCACAGCACCATCTTTCAGATCCCGCTCCAGTTAGCCCTGGAGTCCTGTTGATTTTATCATATGACTGTTTCTCCATTTCTATCTGTCCTCCAATGGCCCCATTTCCGGAGCTCACCACCCCCTCTACCTGGACTACTGGCAAAGTCACCTCTCTCCTCTGCATTAACTGATGGTCCATGTGATATATCTGCTCCTGTCACATTGTTTGAAAGTCTTTCCATGGCTTCCAGTTGCCTTAAGGATAAAGCCCAAGCTTGAGAAGAGATATATGACACCCTCCGTGATACAGACTCCGAGTCTCAAACGTTTCCTCTGCTGCTGCTAAGTCACTTCAGTCGTGTCTGACTCTGGGAGACCCCACAGACGGCAGCCCACCAGGCTTCTCTGTCCCTCAGTTTCTCCAGGCAAAAATACTGGAATGGGTTGCCATGTCCTTCTCCAATGCATGGATGCATGCTAAGTTGCTTCAGTCGTGTCCAACTCTGTGTGACCCTATGGACAGCAGCCTACCAGGCTCCTCTGTCCATGGGATTCTGTAGGCAAGAACACTGGAGTGGGTTGCCATTTCCTTCTCCAACTTTTCCTCTAACCTTCTCTATGTCTGTTGATGCTCTGACTGAAATACAGCGCTTCTTAAATTCTTGCATACAGGAGCCTTCAAGCCTCGCTCCTCCTATTTCCTGGACCTGGAATACCATTCCTCCACCTCTTGGCTTCCTCTCCCTTTAGGATACAGCTGAGGCTCATGTCCCTTCTTTCAGAAAGTCTTCCTCCTTCCCTGCCCATGCTTGCTGGTTGAGATGGACACTCATCCTTAGAGGTCCCATGGTGCCCTGTGCCTATGTAGGGGTCAAAGACCATGCTTAATTTAATCACATGGTGATACAGTTCCAGAGAAGAGCAAGAATAGATAAGAAGATCTTCTTAGATGAACAATGCAAAGTAGTAGAGGAAAACAAGAGAATGGGAAAGACTAGACATTTCTTCAAGAAAAGTGGAGATATGGAGGGAACATTCCATGCAAGAATGGGCACTATAAAGGACAAAAACCGTAAGGAACTAACAGAAGCAGAAGAGATTAACAAGAGCTGGCAAGAATACACAGAAGAATTGTACAAAAAGGGTCTTAATCGGCCAGATAACCACAATGGTGTGGTCACTCACCTAAGAGCCAGATATCTTGGAGTGTGAAATCACGTAGGCCTTAGGAAGCATTCCTATGAATAAAGCTAGTGGAGGTGATGGAATTCCAGCTGAGCTAGTTAAAATACTAAAAGGTGATGCTGTTAAAGTGCTACACTCCATATGTCAGCAAATTTGGAAAGCTCAGCAGTGGCCACAGGACTGGAAAAGATCAGTTTTCATTCTAATAGCAAAGAAGGGCAATGCCAAAGAATGTTCAAACTCCTGCATAATTCTGCTTATTTCACGTGCTAATAAGTTATGCTCAAGATCCTTCAAGCTAGGCTTCAGCAGTATTTGAACTGAGAATTCCAGATGTACAAGCTGGATTCAGAAAAGGTAGCGGAACCAAAGATCAAATTGCCAACATCTATTGGATCATAGAGAAAGCAAGGGAATTCCAGAAAAACATCTGCTTCATTGACTATGCTAAAGCCTTTAACTGTGTGGATCACAAGAACCTGGAAAATTCTTGAAGAGATGGGAATACCAAGACCACCTTACCTGTCTCCTGAGGAACCAGGTCAAGAAGCAACAATGAGAACTGTACATGGAACAATGTACATGTTCGAAGGGGTGTGGCTGCTGAGGAGCTGCCTTCTGAACCCTCACAGGGACTTGTTGCAGCTCTTCTGAAATAAAAGGAAGCGCCTAAACATACTGATTTCACAAAGAGCGGAAGTATGAACCAAAGGATGTTTTACAAGTTAGAGGTGGGGATGGAATGGAAGAGCTTTTCAGTGGTGTTGGGCTGCACCCCACAGGCCTATAATCCCTAAATATACCCAGCTTCAAGACCAAAGAAACAGCCCGGAGTGCATGATGGAGACACCATGGTTTAATGGATGGGGGAGCCTACCTGTCTGAAGCAAGGTCCTGGGGGAACACCCCACCATGTGCGGTGATGGGAGGCAGGGCATGGTGGCAGGCTTCACTCCTCCGGGGAGGGGGAGGGTGCTTGTTACAGCCAAAATTGACATCAAGTGGGCTCATTCGTTACCAGGGAAACCAGTAGGGGGAGGCCTCTCCTCATCACCCTTTTGATAAGAATAATTACCAGCTGGGGTCTGGGGAAAGTACTAGGAAGGTGAGTCATGCGAGTAGGGTGCAGGGGCAGCAGGTACTGGTGGGGCAGGGCAGGGACAGACAGCAGGACCACAGGGATCTAGAGGGGCCTGACCATACACTCCTCTCCAACACACCCCGCATGACCCAGACAATCTTGGCCAGCCCCTCTTCTGTGATATTGCTGGGGTCAGGTTTGTAGAGGGGACACGTCCACCAGATACCACAAATACAATACAGACAGGCCGCCCCTGCTGGTCACAATCCCAGAGTCACCACCCTGGGAGGAGTGGGCCCTGGCTCTAAGAGAAACATTTCACTGGCTTAGTCTCAGCTGTCATAGCACAGGTCTGCACCCCCATGTTATGCTCAGTGCCATTAGGGGTGAACCCATTAGGTCTTTCAAAATAAAAACCGGTTAATCCCATTATTTCCAGTAGTCATGTACGGATGTGAGAGTTGGACTATAAAGAAAGCTGAGCGCCAAAGAATCGATGCTTTTTGAACTGTGGTGTTGCAGAAGACTCTGGAGAGTTCCTTGGACAGCAAGCAGATCCAACCAGTCCATCCTAAAGGAAATCAGTCCTGAATATTCATTGCAAGGACTGATGCTGAAGCTGAAACTCCAATGCTTTGGCCACCTGATGCAAAGAACTGACTCATTGGAAAAGACCCTGATGCTGGGAAAGATCGAAGGCAGGAGGATGCCGGGAGCCGGCATATTGCATATTGAGTGCATATTGCATATTGCATATTGAGTGCAGCACTTTCCACAGCATCATCTTTCAGGATCTGGAATAGCTCAACTGGAATTCTATCACTGCCGGCAGCCAGCGTGAGGAGCTCTGCCCATGGCAAAGGTCATGAGGAAGGAGGCTTGGCATACGCAAAGGTGGGATCAAGCCTCAGGAGTCTCCCTGGAAATTCTTGAGCATGTACCCCCAAAACCAGAGTCTGCCTACTTTCTGCTTTGTGCTTTCACCTACACCTCTGACTTTACAGGGGGCTGTCCCCCACTACCTCTCTCTGAAAAAAGAGTTAGCTTACAGCTCCAGTTAATAATTCCTGGGTGTGACAGTGTTTCAACCTACAAACTCCTTTGGAAATCCTCTAGCCTGCCTGAATAGGTTTTTCCGGCCACATGTGATTGTTCAGAGCCTCCCAACTGTGAGAGACGGAGATGTTCTAAACTGTCTAAACACAGATTCCTTTGAGTAGTTAAAAGATTGATTAGAAATTGTATTGGTGAAGGGTTTTTCACTTATTGAGCCAATGTTTGTTGCTAAGTCTCCATACCCCTTACCTACTGTGTCCTTGGCAGTGTATTGATTGATGTAATGGGTGTATAGAAATGTAAGTAGTGGCCTCAATGCTTGTAACCTTGGACCCTTGAGTTAATTCTTTTCTTGATTGAGCCCACCTCACCTTTGCCCTATAGGAATGCAGCTTTGTCCAATGCTTTTTTGGAGGCTGGTGCCTGACTTTGGAATAATCACCTTTAGAGAAAGATAAGTTTCTTAAAATGTTAACAGGCCTCCTGACCAGAAGACAATATAAATCACCTGAACTTTTGCATATGATAAGTTTGAAAGTCTGGCTTCGATTAGGATCAGGAACTGCTGTCCTTGCATGACTCTACCCCTTCCCCCATTATCCTCTATGCACAACTTAATGTATAAAAACTACTTTGGAAAATAAAGTGCAGGCCTTGTTCACCGAAACTTGGTCTCCCCATGTCGCTCTCTCTCTCAAATTCTGGCTGAGTCTCCATCTGGAGCACGGAACCCGCCATGCTTGCTAATTATGCCTGGGCTTCTAATATCCAACCGGGGAGGCCTCAGTGTCTCCTCTCCTTTGAGAGAATGGAAGGACGCCTGCGGCCTACGTAAGTGGTGCATACTTCTTGTCTCGAAGTTTTATTGGTCTCCCGCGTAAACCAAGCTACTTAGCCTCTTTTCTTCACTGAATTTTCACACTGATCCATCCTTATTTCAGCCGCTTTTCTCCACTGAATTTCCTCACTGAGCTATCCTCATTCTATTACTCTTTATATCCTTAATTAATGTTTAATTAAGCAGTTGTTTCCTGATCCTCGCTGACGCCGTCCCCGCTTCGAATACCCTGGATCAGCCGGGGCTGGTCCCCGACAGGAGGAGAAGGGGACGACAGAGGATGAGATGGTTGGATGACATCACCGACTCAATGGACATGAGTTTGAGTAGGCTCCGGGAGTTGGTGATGGACAGGGAGGCCTGGTGTGCTGCAGTCCATGGGGTCGCAAAGAGTCGGACATGACTGAGCAACTGAACTGAATCCCATTAGTTGGAACTGTGTGTCCAGAAGCCAGCCTATTCCATTCCACACAACAGAGCCCAGGGGGCTCATGGGCTATCAGCTGTACAGTGACATTTACCTACAGGGTCCTTCTGATGTACTGGCACATGGAGCCAGAAAACGGTGAGTCTCCCCCTCCCTTCCACTTTCAGTAGTTCCTACATTGTCACATCAGCCACGTCAATGTTCCACGGAAGTCCCAAGGAGGACAACAGCAGCATCTCATTGCTCACCCACAATCAGGCATATCTTGCAGTAAGGCCAGTGTTGCTGCTCCATCTACAAACAGATTTCCTCCCTCAGACAAGGGAGAAAATGTAAGACATCTAACAGGCACAACACAGGGGAGATGATGACCAGAAAGCAAAATACAAGCAGTAAGCACATTCTAAGATAAACCACACCTGCCTGTGAATTTTGTCCTAGTCTGGAATACAGTTCAGAAAACTCAACTGTTCAATGATAGAAGAACATGTCTAAAATCACACATACAGTGGTCACCTAGTTCTACGTTGGATGTATAAACCACAACTACTCCATTTTGACTTTCAAAATGATTCCCTTCCTCAATGGCCAAAGCAGATGTACAATGCATATCTGAACAATGACAGAACGGTTGCTCTGGTCAATAAAATTTATGTGAAACCATGTGTAAACCAGAATGACTCCCCTCGCCCAATATGTGCAGATTTTTCAATCAGTTCCCCTTTTGATGTCACATCTTCCAAATCAGAAAGCAGTGATGATCAAAATACCCATCCCTTGATGCTGGGGTGCTGGCTCTTACCCCAGGTTACCCCAGGTTCAGATTATGTCCCTCAGTGCGAGGTCTCCTCTGTATCTCGCTAGTTATTTATGTTGCAGGAAAATTAATCAGATCTCATGAGGAGGCTCAGAGGTATGTTGATGAGGAAACACTTTATTTTTATCACTGAGAGCCAACACGTTACCACTTATACCCAATTGTCACACAAGGATGTACATGTGCTTTTAGCAGAAGACTTAAAGCGATGTTGCACTTCATGAGCAGTTATACTCTGTGACAATTTCACTAGATCACTTTCTTTCCAGAACATCAGGCCAAATTATTAACACAATAACCTTCATAGACACAGACCTCAATTAACAAAACTAGAATTTAACATCCACTAAAATATAATATTCAGAGAAGGCAATGGCAACCCACTCCAGGACTCTTGCCTGGAAAATCCTATGGACAGAGGAGCCTGGTAGGCTGCAGTCAATGGCTTTGCAAAGCGTCAGATACGACTGAACGAGTTCACTTTCATTTTTTACTTTCCTGCATTGGAGAAGGAAATGGCAACCCACTCCAGCGGTCTTGCCTGGAGAATCCCAGGGACGGCAGAGCCTGGTGGGCTGCCATCTATGGGGTCGCACAGAGTCAGACACGACTGAAGCTACTTAGCAGCAACAGCAGCAAAATATAATATTGCTCTAAAATTACCCTCATCTCCACCAAACAGCCAAATCAAGACTAATTTGCAAAATAAGTCTGGTCAACTGACCATATATGCGCCTCCAAAATGGACAGAGGAGCCTAGTGGGCTACAGTCCACGGGGTCAGAAAGAGTGAGACATGACTAAGTGACTAACACACAGGCATTAGGCCTGCAAAATTCCCATGTTACTTTTAAGTAGGGCTTCCCTGATGGTTCAGGTGGTAAAGAATTTGTGCATAACACAGGAGTTCTCTGGGTCAGAAAGATTCCCTGGAAAAGGGAATGGCAACTCACTCCAGTATTCTTGCCTGGGGAATTAAATGGAAAGAGGAGCCTGATGGGCCACAGTCATGGGGTCACAAAGAGTCAGACACAACTGAGTGACTAAACACACAGGACACAAAGTGGCTGTGGTGGAACTCTTCGGAAGTCTCAGAACAAATTCCCCAAAAGCCTCTCAAAGCCAGGAAAGCCATGCCAAAACCTGCTCTCACACTCCACCTCAGTGAACTTCTCTCTTCTAGAGGTCCCCCAAATATCGCAATTCTTGCACATGACAGGAGACAGTCTTTCCCATTCATCTGCTAAGGCTGCTCAGAACCCAAGAGTGTCCAGTATCTGGAGGGACCAGGCAGAGAGAAAGAAAAAAGCATCAACTCTACCCACAGGTGTAGTTTACCAAAGTGCTATAAATCAAAATCAACTTGAGGGGAAGGGTTTCCTTAATCTGAAAAACACAGATCAAAACCAGCAGTATTCTAGACAAAACTCATAAAAGTTATAACCATATTCACCAGTTCACTCAGTAACCAACCCTTTTGTTAGTTTTTTATGAAGCCATTAGGTCTTCCATTAAGATTCTTTAAGTTCTTAGCCAGTTTAGAAATATTAATACAGCTTTAAATTTACCAGAGGCCTGTCACTATCAAAAGGTCCTTGCTATGAATCTTCTTGAAGGTGAAGCACTTTTTGCAAAAGCATCAGATAAAACAACAACTGTCTATAAAAGACAAAAGACGTAAAAAGACAAGCCTAAGCATCTGATTACAATGTAAGCAATAAAAAAAAAAAACTTGGCTACAATAACTAGAATTATAACCAATGACATTGTACAGGAGACAGGGATCAAGACCATCCCCAAGAAAAAGAAATGCAAAAAAGGAAAATGGCTGTCTGAGGAGGCCTTACAAATAGCTATGAAAAGAAAAGAAGTGAAAAGCAAAGGAGAAAAGGAAAGATATAGCCATTTGAATGCAGAGTTCCAAAGAATAGCAAGGAGAGGTAAGATAAGCTTTCCTCAGTGATCAATGCAAAGAAAAATAGGAAAACAATAGAATGGGAAAGGCTAGAGATCTCTTCAAGAAAATGAGAGATACCAAGGGAACATTTCATGTAAAGATGGGCTCAATAAAGGACAGAAATGCTTCCTAACAGAAGCAGATGATATTAAGAAGAGGTGGTGAGAATACACAGAAGAACTGTCCAAAAAAGATCTTCATGACACAGATAATCACAATGGTGTGATCCCGCACCTAGATCCAGACATCCTGGACTGTGAAGTCAAGTGGGCCTTAGAAAGAAACGCTACGAACAAAGCTAGTGGTTGTGATGGAATTCCAGTTGAGCTACTTCAAATCCTGAAAGATGATGCTGTGAAAGTGCGGCACTCAATATGCCAGCAAATTTGGAAAACTCAGCAGTGGTCACAGGGCTGGAAAAGGTTAGTTTTCATTCCAATTCCCAATGAAAGGCAATGCGAAAGAATGCTCGAACTACCACATAATTGCAGTCATTTCACACGCTAGTAAAGTAATGCTCAAAATTCTCCAAGCCAGGATTCAGGAATACATGAACCAGGAATTTCCAGATGTTCAACCTTGTTTTAGAAAAGGGAGAGGAACCAGAAATCAAACTGCCAACATCCACTGGATCATCGAATAAGCAAGACATTTCCAGAAAAACATCTATTTCTGCTAATATTGACTATACCAAAGACTTTGGATCACAATAAACTGTGGAAAATTCTGAAAGAGATGGGAACACCAGACCACCTGACCTGTCTCTTGAGAAACATGTATGCAGGTCAGGAAGCAACAGTTAGAACTGGACATGGAACAATAGACTGGTTCCAAATAGGCAAAGGAGTACGTCAAGGCTGTATATTGTCACCCTGCTTATTTAACTTATATGCAGAGTATATCATGAGAAACGCTGAGCTGGATGAAGCATAAGCTGGAATCAAGATTGCCAGGACAAAAATCAATAACCTCAGATATGCAGATGACACCACCCTTATGGCAGAAAGTGAAGAAGAACTAAAGAGCTTCTTGATGAAAGTAAAAGAGGAGAGCAAAAAGGTTGGATTAAAACTCAACATTCAGAAAACCAAGATCATGGCATCTGGTCCCATCACTTCATGGCAAATAGATGGGGAAACAGTGGAAACAGTGGCTGATTTTATTTTGGGGGGGCTCCAAAATTACTGCAGATGGTGACTACAGCCATGAAATTAAAAGATGCTTGTTCCTTAGAAGAAAAGTTATGACCAACCTAGACAGCATATTAAAAAGCAGAGACATTACTTTGCCAACAAAAGTCCGTCTAGTCAAGGCTATGGTTTTTCCAGTAGTCATGTATGGATGTAAGAGTTGGACTATAAAGAAAGCTGAGTGCCGAAGAATTGATGCTTTTGAACTGTGGTGTTGGGGAAGGCTCTTGAGAGTCCCTTGGACTGCAAGGAGATCCAAACAGTTCATCCTAAAGGAGATCAGTCCTGGGTGTTCGTTGGAAGGACTGATGATGAGGCTGAAACTCCAATAATTTGGCCACCTGATATGAAGAGCTGACTCATTGGAAAAGACAGTGATGCTGGGAAAGACTGAGGGCAGGAGGAGAAGGGGACAACAGAGGATGTGATGGTTGGATGGCATCACTGTCACAATGGACATGATTTTGGGTAAACTCTGGGAGTTCATGATGGACAGGGAGGCCTGGCATGCTGCAGTTCATGGGCTCGCAATGAGTCAGACACGACTGAGAGACTGAACTGAACTGAATAATCTTAACCCTTAAAAACCTTAATGTCTGGCAAAAACCAAGAAGCAAGTAATTATGCATTTCCTGCTTGGAAAATTTAAGCTTTGGTCTTCTCTCCACAGCAGGCAAAGGTAGGTACACAGATGCACCCAGCCAATTAATGTTCTAATAGTTTATCCTATTTGAAATGACTCAGATTGTCCAGGAATTCTCTTCATTTGAATTAGTTTAGTTTCAAGTAACCAAAATCTGGAGAGACTACCATAGAGAGACATTCACAAAATATAATTATTCCTAATAGAGTTTACTTGAAAGGTCTTTTTGTTTCCCCTTTACACTTACAGCTCATACAAGATTGAAGTTCCAGAGAGCCCAGGTAGGTTATTTATATCTCAAAGGCATCAGAGAAATACCAATTCCTTCTAGAAAGCTAGCTTAATCAATTGCAAGAGGCTCGCTTTGATAAACAGCAGAGCCATTAGAGGCCATTGTTGCCCAGAGGCACCTCCATCGAGCAAGGACAGCAACCACAGGGCCCCACAGGCTAGTAGACAGTCACCTTGGGGTTTCCCAGTAACTTGCAGGGTCACTCCTGGAAATTTTGGGCCCCACAAGTGAGCTGGCACCCCGCAAATTTCCATTCTCTGTCCTGTATTTCCCAACGACTCAGTGCTCATGGGAGTTTCCTCAGTCTCCAGGGTGCTGGCCCACCAATTTGGGGGCTGCACCCCTGCACTTGCCCAGCTTCATGACCAAAGAAAGAGATCGGAGTCGGCGACAGAGATGACATGGTTGAATGGCTGGGGGAGCCTACCTGTCTGAGGCAAGGGCCTGGAACAATACGCCACCTTGTGCAGTGACAGACAGTGGACAGAACATGGCAGGGGGCAGGGCGTGGGGTGTGTGGTGGGGGTGGGGCGTGGTGAGGTGGGCAGGGAGGCTACAGGTTATAAGGGCACTGACTTCAGGTGGGCTCATCAGTCACCAGGGAAGCTAGCAAAGACACACGCCCCTCATTGCACCTTGGAAGAGAACAGTCACCAGCTGGAGCCTGGGGCAAATGGGTAGGGAGTTCAGACCTCTGTGATACAGACACCTGAGATACAGGTGAAGCAGGCCCTGGTCGGGTAGGGGATGGACAGAGAGCAAGGGCACAGCCATCTTGAGGGGCCTGACCATACAGGTGAACAGAGGGCTGGATGCCTCGTGGTTGCCTTGGATTCCACCCACGACCCCCAGTTAGTAGCACTAGGCAAGGATTTAGGAGGAAGCTTTAGAGGCACCACCCGCTAGTGCTCCCAAGTTTGTTAGAGCTGGACAGTGTCCTAGAGATCAGTGACAACAGCTGGCTTCTCAGGGCCTATTGACAGATACAAGAACTGACGTGCAGATATGTGAAGTGTCTGAGGTCAGACAGCTGGTGGGGCAGAGCTGGGCCCAGGATCGAGGACATCATTTCTTAAAGCAGTGGTTCTCAACCTTGGCTGCACATTAAAATCACCTGGGGAGCTTTAATATGTACATTTGCCCAAGCACCACTCCAGACCAATTAAATCAGAATGTCTCAGAGGTAAGACCTGGCATTTTTTCCCAAAATGCCCCTATGATACAAGCCTAATCTGCCAATAGTTGACAACTACTGTCCAAAAACAGTATCAGAATCACCTGGAGGACTAATTAAATCGAAGACCACCTGACTCCAACCCCAGAGGGTCTGATATTTGCATTCCTAACAAACTCCCAAGAGATGCTGATGCTGGTGCTGCTGGTCTGGCCTGGAGACTATCCCCGTGGTCAGTCCCTTTACTCAGTCCCAAGGGCAAAGGCCTGTGCTTGTCACCACTTTTGTTTGTGTTTTTTTTTCTTTTTGGCTGTGCCATGAAGCATGTGGGATTCTAGTTCCATGATCAGGGATTGAATCCATGACCCCTGTGGTGGAAGCAGGAAGTCTTAACCACTGGACCGCCAGGGAAGTCCCCTGTCCCCACTTGTGATACTTACACCTCTTTGTGCTGTTTTTGACTTTCTCTCCTAAGGCTAATTTCCATGATCACTTGTTGCAGATTTGACCTATTTTTACCCATTTATAAAAGGTTGGGGTATGAGTGAAGCTTAAAATTATGTTTGCTCTAAGCACCCCATCATTCTATGAAGTGGAAGAAGAATGACCTTGCTTATTCTGAACACATTATACCAATTCTAAGACTTCCATCAAGCCGCTCCACACACACACATTTTCCTGAATTCTGTGTGTGTATATGAATCAGAACATGACAATTTCATTTTCCTGAAAACACTCCATTCCCAACTGATGACTAGGTTCTAGGTTATACCAACCTCAAAGAGTTGAAAGGTCTCCTAGGTGGTTGCCAAGCCAAATACAGAGGCATGGCAACCTCACCATGTTCCTCCAGTGGATGGATTTTCCAGTTCAAGGAATGACAATCTGTCTGTGAGGAATCTTCCCCAGCTACAATTCAAACTGAGAACCTGAGAATGCAACCCCCAGAGCTTTAGACACTGGAGCTATGAATAGAGATGTGGCTAGGGTAGAGGCAAAGGGCAGGATGACTTCTCCCATCCTTGCAATGAGGGCTGTGAGAACTAGAAGATCATGTCCACAGCAAGGGGGTGAAGGGGGTTGGCAACCTTCAGAAGAGGGGGGCTGTCATGGAGAAATGCTCCCAAGCATAAGGAAGAGCCATGGTGGCAGTGACTGGGTCACATGATGCTGGAAGATCATTCCTCCATTTTGGTGCACTGTTAGAACCTCCAGCCCTTGCCTCAGCACCATGAGTAGACAAGACATCCTGTCTTTGAGGACTAGGCCATGTTGGGAAAGACATGGTCTAGGAGCCAGACCCTAGTTCAAAGCCCCTCCTGGACACTTATCATTTGTGAACTTGAAGACGTTCCTACTCCTCTCATCTTTAAATGGACATATTTACACTTTCGTTGTGAGGGTTTAAACTTAACATGTAAATTGCACACAGTACAGTGCCTGGTACATAGTAGGCACTCAGTAAGTGGTACCTTCTATTGCCTCAAAATCAAATGTGGGTTGAGGTTTGGTACACCAGATACCACTCTGACAGATTTTTTCCCCCACATAATTCAGACAGCCTGAAGAGCACACATAAATGCAGTGGAAAGAATAAAAATAGAACATCTGGAGACAGATTCTAGTTCCAGCTCTGACTGAAACAGATCATGTGACTTGGCAAATCAATTACTTCTGTTCTCTCATCAGTAAAAGGGGGAAATTGTGCCACATGACCTCCAAAGCCTCTTCCCTTCCAACAATACATAAGTGTCTGTGAGGCCACCAAAATGCCTAGAACCTCACTGTTTATTGTCCACCATACCCTAAAGCAGCATTTTCCAGACTTTCTTGATAAGAATCAGTGAGGATGCTTTTAAACATACAGATTTCTAGGGCCTTCTCATAAAACAGAACTGTCCAAAACAGTAGCCACTAGGCATGTGGGATTATCAGCCTTTAAACATAACTATTCCAAATTTTGGAGAAGGCAATGGCGCTCCACTCCAGTACTCTTGCCTGGAAAATCCCATGGATGGAGGAGCCTGGAAGGCTGCAGTCCATGGGGTCGCTGAGCGTCAGACACGACTGAGCGACTTCCCTTTCACTTTTCACTTTCATGCATTGGAGAAGGAAATGGCAACCCACTCCATTGTTCTTGCCTGGAGAATCCCAGGGATGGGGGAGCCTGGTGGGCTGCCATCTATGGGGTCGCACAGAGTCGGACACGACTGAAGTGACTTAGCAGCAGCAGCAGCAGTCCAAATTTAGATGTCCCATAAGTATAAAATGCACAAAGAAATTTAAAATTTAGTATGAAAAAAGATTATAAAACATGTCAATAATGTTTATAACAAACAAAGCTAGTGGAGGTGATAGAATTGCAGCTGATCTATTTCAAATCCTAAAAGATGATGCTGTGAAAGTGCTGCACTCAATATGCCAGCAAATTTGGGAAACTCAGCAGTGGCCACAGGACTGGAGAAGGTCAGTTTTCATTCCAATCTCAAAGAAAGGCAATGCCAAAGAATTTTCAGACTACCGCATAATTGCACTCTTTTCCCATGCCGGCAAAGTAATGCTCAAAACTCTCCAAGCTCGGCTTCAACAGTACATTAACCAAGAACTTCCATATGTTCAAGCTGGATTCAGAAAAGGCAGAGGAACCAGAGATCAAATTGCCAACATCCATTGGATCATAGAAAAGGTAAGAGAATTCCAGAAAAACATCTACTCCTGCTTCATTGACTATGCCAAATCCTTTGACTGTGTGGATCACAACAAACTGTGGAAAATTTAAGAGATGGGAATACCAGACTACCTGACCTGCTCCTGAGAAACCTGTATGCAGGTCAAAAAGCAACAGTTAGAACTGGACATGGAACAACAGACTTGTTCCAAATTGAGAAAGGAGTACATCAAGGCTGTATATTGTCACCCTGCTTCTTTAACTTATATGCAGTGCACATGATGTGAAATGCCAGGCTGGATGAAGCACAAGCTGGAATCAAGACTGCCAGGAGAAATATCAATAACTTGAGATATGCAGATGACACCACCCTTATGGCAGAAAGTGAAGAAGAACGAAAGAGCCTCTTGATGAAAGTGAAAGAGGAGAGTGAAAAAGCTGGCTTAAAAGTCAACATTCAAAAACTAAGATCATGGCATCTGGTCCCATCACCTCATGGCAAATAGATGGGGAAACAATGGAAATAGTGGCAGACATTATTTTCTTGGGCTCCAAAATCACTGTAGATGATGATGTATCTACCTAAAGAAACTAAAGACCTATATATAGAAAACTATAAAACACTGGTGAAAGAAATCAAAGAGGACACTAATAGATGGAGAAATATACCATGTTCATGGAGTGGAAGAATCAATATAGTGGAAATGAGTATACTACCCAAAGCAATTTATACATTCAATGCAATCCCTATCAAGCTACCAATGGTATTTTTCACAGAGCTAGAACAAATAATTTCACAATTTGTATGGGAATACAAACAACCTCAAATAGCCAAAGCAATCTTGAGAAAGAAGAATGGAACTGGAGGAATCAACCTGCCTGACTTCAGGCTCTACTACAAAGCTACAGTCATCAAGACAGTATGGTACTGGCACAAAGACAGAAATATAGATCAATGGAACAAAATAGAAAGCCCAGAGATAAATCCACACACATATGGACACCTTATCTTTGACAAAGGAGGCAAGAATATACAATGGATTAAAGACAATATCTTTAACAAGTGGTGCTTTGAAAACTGGCCAACCACTTGTAAAACAATGAAACTAGAACACTTTCTAACACCATACACAAAAATAAACTCAAAATGGATTAAAGATCTAAATGTAAGACCAGAAACTATAAAACTCCTAGAGGAGAACATAGGCAAAACACTCTCTGACATACATCACAGCAGGATCCTCTATGATCCACCTCCCAGAATATTGGAAATAAAAGCAAAAATAAACAAATGGGACCTAGTTAAACTTAAAAGCTTCTGCACAACAAAGGAAACTATAAGCAAGGTGAAAAGACAGCCTTCAGAATGGGAGAAAATAATAGCAAATGAAGCACCTGACAAACAACTAATCTCAAAAATATACAAGCAACTCCTACAGCTCAATTCCAGAAAAATAAATGAACCAATCAAAAAATGGGCCAAAGATCTAAATAGACATTTCTCCAAGGAAGACATGCAGATGGCTAACAAACACATGAAAAGATGCTCAACATCACTCATTATCAGAGAAATGCAAATCAAAACCACAATGAGGTACCATTTCACGCCAGTCAGAATAGCTGCGGTCCAAAAGTCTACAAGCAATACATGCTGGAGAGGGTGTGGAGAAAAGGGAACCCTCTTACACTGTTGGTGGGAATGCAAACTAGTACAGCCACTATGGAGAACAGTGTGGAGATTCCTTAAAAAACTGGAAATAGAACTGCCTTATGATCCAGCAATCCCACTGCTGGGCATACACACTGAGGAAACCAGAAGGGAAAGAGACACGTGTACCCCAATATTCATCGCAGCACTGTTTATAATAGCCAGGACATGGAAGCAACCTAGATGTCCATCAGCAGATGAATGGATAAGACAGCTGTGGTACATATACACAATGGAGTATTACTCAGCCATTAAAAAGAATACATTTGAATCAGTTCTAATGAGGTCGATGAAACTGGAGCCTATTATACCGAGTGAAGTAATCCAGAAAGAAAAACAGCAATACAGTATACTAACACATATATAAGGAATTTAGAAAGATGGTAACAATAACCCTGTATACGAGACAGCAAAAGAGACACTGATGTGTAGAACAGTCTTATGGACTCTGTGGGAGAGGGAGAGGGTGGGATCATTTGGGAGAATGTCATTGAAACATGTGTAATATCATATATGAAACGAGTCGCCAGTCCAGGTTTGATGCACGATACTGGATGCTTGAGGCTGGTGCACTGGGACGACCCAGAGGGATGGTATGGGGAGGGAGGAGGGAGGAGGGTTCAAGATGGGGAACACATGTATACCAGTGGCGGATTCATTTTGATATATGGCAAAACCAATACAATAGTGTAAAGTTTAAAATTAAATTAAATTAAAAAAAATAGTCAACATTCAAAAAACTAATATCACGGCATCTGTTCCCATCACCTCATGGCAAATAGATGGGGAAACAATGGAAATAGTGACAGACATTATTTTCTTGGGCTCCAAAATCACTGTAGATGATGATGCAGCCATGAGATTAAAGATACTTGCTCCTTCGAAGAAAAGCTACAACCAACCTAGACAGCATATTAAAAAGAGACATTACCTTGCTGACAAAGGTCCATCTAGTCAAAGCTCTGGTTTATCCAGTAGTCATGTATGGATGTGAGAGTTGGACCAGAAAGAAAGCTGAGTGCCGAAGAATTGATGCTTTTGAACTATGGTGTTGGAGAAGATTCTGGAGAGTCCCTTGGATTGTAAGGAGATCAAACCAGTCAGTCCTAAAGGAAATCAGTCTTGAACATTCATTGGAAGGACTGATGCTGAAGCTGAAGCTCCAATACTGGTGACCATGAGGTTTTTGAGGACACAGCTCGGGAATTGCAGGATCTGGTCAGATAAGAAATGCTAGCTCTTAGTGGACCAGAGAAGGCTCTCTGATGGCTTTTGTCTCAACTCCCTAGATTTTCCTTTTGTGGAATCTGTGGAAATGAACTGGAAGGATTGGCCTTGGTAACTGGAGGACAAAAATCATTTTTTCCTCACTCAACTCTCCACCACCCCTTTTGTTATCACATATAGTCACGTGGTGATGCTCAGAAGGGATATCGTGATTACTGTTCATCCCTTTATGACTCACTGCTTCTACTGCGGTCAGGACTGTACTCAGGAATGTGCATAGGCACATGAAAGATGGATGCTTCCCCTAGGAGTCCTAGCTTGGGAAACATTCTGGGAAAACTACTCTGGTCCAACCCAGGCGGCATCAGAGAAAAGGACAAATCAAACAAAGGTCTTGTTGGTATGGAACTCAATCAGTCTGGGATGCCATCAGGTCTACCCCTGGTGCATCTCCACCCCGCCCCAGTGGTAGAACCGGAAGGGATGAGTAAGATGCCTGCATCAGTAAGGGACAGACTAAGTCCAACCAGGGAAGGAAAGCTTTGGTGGAGAGTCTGTCTACACCCCCATCTAGAGCACGGAAGGACGCTTCTGGTGGAAAAAAGCCACGGCTGTGGATGCCGCTTTTTTTCTCTCTTCCAGATGGGAACTAGCAGTTCCAAAAACCACTCTTAAAATGTATTTTAAAAACTGGGACAAGTTTGATCCCCGGAGTTTAAAAAAGACACTCCTGATCTTCTTCTGTGATAATGAATGGCCATGGTATCCTTTAGAAGATGGGGAACACTGGCCTGTTAAAGGGTGTCTCAATTACGATACTGTTTTACAACTAGACCAGATCTGTAGAAAATAAGAGAAATGGGCAGAAGTGCCATATGTGTTGCTCTTGATCTCTCTGCAAGACATGCCAGCCTTATGTCCTAAGGGTACAGATTTGGGTGTGAAACCTTCAGCTGCCTCCTGTTCTCTTACTTTGCCCCTGAACCTGAGGCTCCCAACTGAACAGGCTGGGAGTCAGGGCACCCTTCTAGGAGGGGTTGCCTCAGTCTCAGTAGAAATTCAAACAGTACTATTTGTGGTTGAGACTGTCAAGAGGATCCAAAAAGTACATACAAGACTTTATGGGACTAGCTTTACTCTATGAGCTTACTTGGAGAGATGTAATGCATGTCTTGGGACAGACGCTGACTTCTGACTTGAAAACTTGAGTTTGGGAGGAAGCTACTACTTTTGGAGATGAATGGCTTGAACGTGAGATAAGAGGAAAGAGGGAGCCCGAAATAGCCCTCCTCTCTACTGGGAGCCAAGCAGTTCCTATAACAGAGCCACTTTGCTGAATGTATTCTTGAAGCACTCAAGTGAGCACGTGCTAAGACTGGGCTAAGTTTACTGACAAAGAATAGGGACAGAAGGAAACTCCTGGTAAATTCCTAAATAATTATTGGAGGCTCTCTACAAGTTTACTGATGTTGAGCCTGAAAGTTCAGAGGGAGAAATGGTCTTAAAAGATAGATTTCTCACTCAGTCGGCTCCAGATATCTGACGTAAGTTACAAAAAGGGGCGTTTGGACCAAATCAGTTTTTTAAAAAACTGTTGCAGCTGGCTCAGATGGCATATTATGGTAGAGAATATGAGGAGGAAAATAAAAGGCAAAAAAGAACCAGGCGAAAGACTGACGCGTCAACAATGGCTGTTAGACCTGCTCTGAAACAGCCTGAGAAAAATGCCCAGAGGGACCCAGGCGAAAAGGGATGGGCTTGTTATTACTGTGGAAAGGAGGGGCATCTCAAGTGGGATTGCCCTCAGGCATCTAAGCTGCCCCCTGCTCCAGGTCTGGTCTGCAAAGGACAATACTGGAGAAGAGACTGCCCTCCGAGGTGTAGGCCCCAGGGGTCAGGCTCTTAGGACAATCAGGGCTGAAGGTGCCCAGGGATCCCCACACAAACTCCCATCCTAATTACACCTGAGGAACCCCATGTATTAATAACTGTGGAGGGCCAATCAGTTGATTTCTTTTGGACACTGGGGCAAATTTCTCTGTGCTCACTGAAGTCCCTGGTCCACTTTCCTCTGGATCTACTACCATAATCGGACTGCCTGGACCAGCCAAATGCTATTATGTCAGTCATCCTTTAAGCTACAACTGGGACTCTGTGCTGTTTTCTTGAGTTTCTAATCGTGCCAGAGTCTCCCTCACCGCTTCTGGGGAGGGATATACTGAGCAAGGTCCAGGCCTCTGCTCTTTCTCTCCCATTAATTGAACAAAATGTAAATCCTAAAGTGTGGGCTGATGGAAAAACTGTAGGTCGAGCACACAATGCTGTTCCTATCTTTATCAAGCTCAAAGACCTTCACCCATTTTCACATCAAAAGCAGTATCCATTAAACTTGAGGTGTTAAGGAAGGGTTAAAACCCATCTTTGAGAATTTAAAGGAGCAGGGGCTATTAATTTCCTGTAACAGTCCCGACAACATTCCTATTTTGGGTGGAAAAAAGTCAAATGATAAATGGAGACTTGTTCAAGATATATGAATAATAAGTGTCTAATCCTTATACTTCATTGTCTGAAATTCCTAAATGAACCTAATATGACTAAGACAATTGAGAGGATTCTTGGGCATTACAGGCTACTGCCACATTTGGATTCTGGGTTATGGGGATCTTGCCCAGCCTATAAAGCCTATAAACATATAACTGAGACTTAGTAGGCCCAAACCAACAAGTTGGTTTGGTCCCCAGAGACTCAAAAAGCTTTTGCTGCTGCTGCTGCTGCTAAGTCACTTCAGTCGTGTCCAACTCTGTGCGACCCCATAGATGGCAGCCCATCAGGCTCCCCTGTCCCTGGGATTCTCCAGGCAAGAACACTGGAGTGGGTTGCCATTTCCTTCTCCAGTGCATGAAAGTGAAAAGTGAAGCTTTTAAGGCTCTTCAAACTGCTCTCTTACAGGCTCCAACTTTGAGCTTGCCCACAGGATCAGAGTTGTTACTGAAAAAAAAGGCTATGGCAACATTGTATAAGGGCAATTGTTACTATTTTGCTAATGCCTAAAGCTCATAAATTTACTAATGGGCAAAATTTTACTATACTGACTTCTCATGATGTAAGTGGGGTCTTAAACTCTAAAGTTCAGAGTGACAATGGCTCCGTCTTTAAAGCTGCTATAACTCAGGGGTGGCAAAAGCTCTAGGAATAGAATATCACACTGTTCCTGGAGACCCCAATCTTCAGAAAAAGTTGAAAAGGCTAATGACATTATTAAAAGACACCCGTGTGAGCTAACTCAGGAAACACAAGACAGTTGGTTTAAAGTTTTACTTGTAGCCTTAATGAGGGCTCAAACTGCCCCTAAGAAGAAGGGACTGTCTCTATGACAGTCTGTTTTTCTGCACAGATATCATCATAGATCCTAAAGCCTTAGGACTATTTGACTCAGCTTTCAGCTTTTCAACCTCCTCATTGTCGTGGCCCAGGCGCAGGTTGGAAAAGAATTTCCAGACATGAGACAGAATGAAAGAATAAAGTTTATTAGAATGGGAGACGCTGTTAGAACAGCAGGCCAGCTCAAGGGAGAACCGAACAGGGGTCCTTAGTCCACTTTTATACCCAGGGTACAAGGCGTGGGATAGGGGTCTTGCAGGTCATTTGCTGATTGGATGAGGCATGTATGCTGGGTCGGGGAAGAGTAGGGCAAATACCTTCTCCCAATGGGGTAGAAGGAGAGACAGGTTATACTGTTCCATTAATAGTTACAACATGGGGGAGGGCAGGATAAGGATCTGGTTTTTCTGTTCCTGCATTCCAAGACCCTCCTTGGTTTTATCTGCTCTTTTGTCCTTGGGTCACCACACTCATCAATTGAAGGCTTCCCATCCAGTCCATAAGGTTGCAAAGAGTAGGACTCGACTTGGCAATTGAACAACAACAACAAGGGAATGGAGGCTTTTCCCTGGCGGCATTAGTGGTACAGAATCCGCTTGCAATGCAGGAGACGCGACTTCCATCCCTGGGTCAGGAAGATCCCCTGGAGGAGGAAATGGCAACCCACTCCAGTATTCTTGCCTGGGAAATCCTGTGGACAGCAGAGGCTGGACTACAGTCCATGGGTTTGTAAGAGAGTCAGACACCACTTAGAAACTAAACAACCAGAGGAAGATCAGAAACACACCTCTGTGATGGAAATGGAAAGGAAATCCAAAAAAGATGGATAAATGTCTACAGTAACTGATTCACTTTGCTGTACAGCAGAAACTAAAACAACACTGTCAAGCAACTATACGCCAATAAAAATTAAAACAAACAAACAAACAAACGCTCCTCTGAGTAGGAGACCTGGGAGCAGAGACTGGATTGCAAACGGGGAGATACTGTGCAAAGAACCCAAGGTGAGCTTTGCAAAGAGGGATCAACAAATACCAACTCTAAGGTGGAAATAAACTTTGTAGGTTACAGCAATCACAAGAGGAGCAAGAGACTACAGGGGCATAGAGCAGGCAGGGAGATGGGAAATGAATTAGAAAAGACACCAGGACAAGTAGAGCTCTAGTGGGATTTGTGTGTGTGTGTGTGAGATGGAAAATTGAATTATTCCTTGCATGGGATGGAAAGCCCTTGAACAGATAGAAACAGGGAGGTGACATCAGTTCATTTCCATTTCCCAAGAATCCTTAAGATCATTTTCTGTGTTGAGGTAGGGGCAAAATGGGTGAAGGAGCTCAAAAGGTACCAACTTTCAGGCTGACTGAATAAAATTAATATTTTAAGGTAAGACGAGTAAAACAGAAATATTTTTCCCTGCCCTCTAGTGTGCACTGTTCATCTGCACTATGCATTAACCTGACCTCCCCAACGGCAGAAACACCTGCTCAACTAGAAAGATCAATTCTTCTTCTTCTAGTGCCAGCCATGGAAACTCCTTAGAAGATAACACGCCTCTCTCAATTCTGCATGGGATCACCAAGACTCACCATGTACCCTGCATGTGCATAGAGCTTTGGTGAAACTGATGCACAACACCAATAGATCATTTCCCTTAAAGATACGGACTGGTACAGAACAGACCAGGTCACAGGACCTGAGGAGGTATGGAGCCATACCTACCAGAAGTTCTCACCTTAAATACTTGCTTAAGACCTTACTAGTCTCACTAGCTATACTGTTCATATCCTGCCTATTTGACGACATGATCGTTTCTTGCATTACCAGATGTGTGACTGAGCCTCTGATAAAAGCAACAATAACTAAGTGACTTGAAACCATTCACCCAATAGATAGCTCTCAAAGATCAATGATGGTAATAGCAGAACTCTAGCTATGGGAAGAAGCAACAAGAGGGAATCATTTCCTGACTGTAACAGACCAGCAAGACAGGCCATCCAGAGGCTGGGGGCTACTGTCAGGAGGGCCTAGTCCCCTAATAGCACATGCAGGGTCCTATCAAAGAAATCCTGGCCTGACCTGGGGATGAGCATTCCTAGTGTTGTGGGCCACATTGGTCACAAAACGCCTCTCAAACCTTGGTCAAAGTTAAGACCTAAAGGGAGAAGTTTGTAAAACAAAGATTGTTGCCCACCATCCAGTCCTACTGGAATCCAGTTGTGAGCCACTGCAGTCACTGACCTAAATTATACCCTAAAAGGAATTCAAGGTGAAGATCAGAGTGAGGAATTTTGTCCTCTGGGAAAACTGACAAAACTGATGCCAGGTACCATTAGGCGTTTTTGGGTGAAAATTTTATGAACCCAGTTTCCTGCATCTTCCCATACTTGGAAAAGCACTAAAACCATTAACTCAGATGTCTGTTCCCGAATGAAGAGCAGTAACCTTCCAGCAAGATGTGTGCTTGACTGTACCCACCCAATTCTAAAGTCACAGACATACTGGCTTCCCCTCTCCTCCCCTCTTCAGAACTGTCCTCAGAGCTCTTCTAAAAGACTGTTTCCCTGGTTATCATCCTCAGGTTGGTTCAAGTGAAACTTTCCATTTATTTGTGAAGCTATTAATTTTTTCATCTTTATAAAATAAGTAAGTCATGTGTGTACTGTGCTAAGTCACTTCAGTCACGTCTGACTATTTGCACCCCTATGGACTGGAGCCCGCCAGGCTCCTCTGTCCATGGGCTTCTCCAGGCAAGAATACTGGAGTGGGTTGCCATGTCCTCCTCCAGGGCATCCTCCCAACCCAGGGATCGAACCCAGCTCTCTTATGTCTCCTGCATTGACAGGTGGGTTCTTTACCACTAGCGCCACCTGGGAAGCTCCTAAGTAAGTCATGGGGATGTCATACACAGCATATTTGAAAGATGCTAAAATTACATCTTAAAAGTTGTCATCACAAGGAAAAACTCATAATTATGTGTAGTGGTGGATGTTTTCTAGACCTATTGTGATCATTTCACAATAGCTACAAATATTGAATCATTATGTTGTGTATCTGAAATATAGTATGTCAATTACACCTCAATAAAAAAAGATCTGTTTCATTTCTTAAAGAAAAATAAACTTTGACAGTCTCTACAATAATATAAAAAAAGACAAGGGGAAGATTTCAGAGCCAGGGTACAATTAATTGGAGATAAGGGACTCTTGTTTCTCTAGCATCCTGGCCAATTTTGGACCAGCTTCTCTGGGTGAAGCTGGAGGATTTAGATTAGGGATATTGAAATATGCCTTCTGACCTTTCCTTTACAAAGCACCCTAAAAATTCTCAATCAAGCTAACTTTAAGGCACTCCATTGTCCTTTCCATACCTTTGGCTTTGTGAAAACCATCCCCCTAGTGGATGATTTAGAAAAACCATATACACAGATCATAAAAGTCAATGAATATTTGAGTGTTTTTGGTGTGCTAGACCCCAGGCTGCTGGAACGATTATTTTTAGTTACTATTTTTGGCCACATCGAATTGCTTGTGGGATCTTGGTTTCCCAACCAAGGATCGAACCTGGGCCCTCAGCTGTGAAAGCACAGAGTCCTACCCACTGGACAAAGGGATTGTCCCTGTTGGAAAGATTATCACTCGGGGCTACTTTTACTCTGGAGCAACATAAGTGTTTTCCATAAGCACGAAACCAAATGGAATACAAATGGAGACAAAATGCAACAAATGAATTTAACCATATACCAAGTTGTTGACCCAACTTCACAGGGCATGACTTGAACAACACACTAATATAGCCAGAAAAAAAGAACTGCCAAAAAACAAGCTTCAGTTGTTTTCAGTTATCAGTGCCACTACAGATGGTGACTGCAGCCATGAAATTAAAAGACGCTTACTCCTTGGAAGGAAAGTTATGACCAACCTAGATAGCATATTCAAAAGCAGAGACATTACTTTGCCAACAAAGGTCTGTCTAGTCAAGGCTATGGTTTTTCCTGTGGTCATGTATGGATGTGAGAGTTGGACTGTGAAGAAGGCTGAGCACCGAAGAATTGATGCTTTTGAACTGTGGTGTTGGAGAAGACTCTTGAGAGTCCCTTGGACTGCAAGGAGATCCAACCAGTACATTCCAAAGGAGATCAGCCCTGGGATTTCTTTGGAAGGAATGATGCTAAAGCTGAAACTGCAGTACTTTGGCCACCTCATGCGAAGAGTTGACTCATTGGAAAAGACTCTGATGCTGGGAGGGATTGGGGGCAGGAGGAGAAGGGGACGACAGAGGATGAGATGGCTGGATGGCATCACTGACTCGATGGACGTGAGTCTCAGTGAACTCCGGGAGTTGGTGATGGACAGGGAGGCCTGGTGTGCTGCGATCCATGGGGTCACAAAGAGTCGGACACAGTTGAGCGACTGATCTGATCTGATCTGATCTGATACACACTCACAGCCTGAAAAACTGAATATACAGTTATGTTGATGTCATTAGGAACAAAGATTTTAAACATGAAACAAAAGATACACAAGCATGAAATGAAAGGAAAAGAAGCCTGGTGGTACTGATTTTGAATTGGAAATAACAGTATAAACTCATGGCTATTTTCCCCTTAAAAATATATACATCCTAACTCTCTACTGGAAAGACATAGAAGCAAAGAGACACCCAATTGTAATTACTCTGAAAACAGGTAATGGGAAAAAAATTGACAATTTATCCTCCCTTTCCTACACAGACTTAATTACAAGTAAACCAGTAACTGATGGGGGAAAGTTCTTTATAGAAAAGTTTTCACTAATAAAGAAGGAATCCTAGAGTTCTAATATCTCTATCTTGTAATCTTCAATGAAATGATGGATCTAGCCACTGGAGAACTTTATAAAGTAGCATCAAATTGACAACATCTACTCAACCAGTGGCCCACACTCCTGCCCCAGGAGAAGGTCAGATGTCTCCTCACCTGCAGAATGTTCTTGCTTCCATATCACACTGGAATCCCATCAAGCTTTCAGACTTCCTACCAGCTTACAGGATGGAATCTGTAAAAATCAAAAAATGCAGTAAGTATTACAGAATAGATGGCCTAGTGTCTTTAGTAAGCAAATGGCAAGATAAATGAAAAAGAAAAAAAGAAGATACAGGAATTGTCACATAAATGCAACCTGTGGATCCTGGCTGCATTTCATACAAAGCCAACTAGAAAAAAAAAATTTATCAGATGACTTGGACAATTTCAATACTGATTGGATATTTGATGATATTAATTTGTTTAGGTATGCAAATGTTATTAAAACAATTTTATAAGAAGTCCTTATCTTTTACAGATACACTGAAGTTTTTACGGCTGAGATGCTATGATGCCTGGAAGCAGCTTTAAAATAACTCAGTGCCAGTGGTGGCCATGCTGGGGGATGTGTACAAGGAAACAAGTTGGCACCAGAGCTGATAATTGTTTAAGCTGGTGATGTCTGAATAGGTGTTCCTTGTACTCTTCTCTGAACTCTTGTGGATGTTTGGAAATTCCTCATTACAGAAAGAGTAGTGTAGATGCCAAACATTAGGGATTACATGTTAGACAATTATCTCCAGTTGTTTTAAGGAAATCCACATTTCATCTTTTGCTCTTTGCTACAGACACCACCTTTATGGCAGAAAGTGAAGAAGAACTAAAGAGCCTCTTGATGAAAGTGAAAGAGGAGAGCGAAAAAGTTGGCTTAAAGCTCAACATTCAGAAAACTAAGATCATGGCATCCAGTCCCATCACTTCATGGCATATAGATGTGGAAACAATGGAAGCAGTGACAGACTTTATTTTCTTGGGTTCCAAAATGACTACAGATGGTTACTGCAGCCATGAGATTAAAAGATGCTTGCTCCTTGGAAGAAAAGCTATGACAAACCTAGACAACATATTAAAAAGCAGAAACATTACTTTGCCGACAAAGGTCCATATAGTCAAAGCTATGGTTTTTCCTGTAGTCATGTATGGATGTGAGAGCTGGACCATAAAGAAGGCTGAGTGCCAAAGAACTGATGCTTTTGAACTATGGTGTTGAAGAAGACTCTTGAGAGTCCCTTGGGCTTCAAGGAGACCAAACCAGTCAGTCCTAAAGGATATCAACCCTAAATATTCATTGGAAGGACAGACAGTGAAGCTGAAACTCCAATACCTTGGCCACCTGATGCAAAGAGCTGACTTGTTAGGAAAGACCCTGATGCTGGGCAAGACTGAAGGCAGGAGAAGAAGGGGATGACACAGTATGAGATGGTTGGATGGCATCACCATCTCAATGGACATGAGTTTGAGTAAGCTCCAGGAGTTGGTGATGGACAGGGAAGCCTGGCATGCTACAGTCCATGGGGTCACAAAGGGTCAGACAGACTGAGTGACTGAACAACAACGACAATGCATTCCTATTATAAAGGGTGTTATGCAGGGCTGAGGGTCTGAAGTGGTTAGGAAAGGCTGAGGAAAAGCCTTTCAGATGCGATCTGCTAGCTGAGCTGCACTGGGTAACCAGCTGAGCTGAGGCAATCAGAGGCCATGCCCAAGGCAGTCCTAGGGCACATCACAGATGCTTTTGAGTAATGGAAATGAGATTGGCAGATCATCCTGGCCTTTTTAAATTCACTGAAGATTTAGACATTTGTCTTAAGAACAGTGAGAAGCCAAAGAAGGATTTTACCTTCAGCTTTGCATTTTGTACATATGGAAGATAGATGTATATACTCATGGCACGGCTCCAAGGGAAAGCCATTGAAAGAAGACCCATAGTGTTTTCTTGGAAGTGTGGGTTTCCTGAAACATGGTAAAATGTGTGAATAATGGAGGGCTGGAAGGACTGATGCTGAAGCTGAAACTCCAATACTTTGGTTACCTGATGGGAAGAACTGACTCATTGGAAAAGACCCTGATGCTGGGAAAGATTAAGGGCAGGAGGAGAAGGGGACGACAGAGGATGAGATGATTGGATGGCATCACTGACTCAATGGACGTGAGTTTGAGCAAGCTCCAGGAGTTGGTGATGGACAGGGAGGCCTGGCGTGCTGCAGTCACAAAGACTCAGACACGACTGAGTGACTGAACTGACTGATGATCATCTCTTTCTTATAGCCAATGTAGAAGTGTTAAAAAAAAAAATTATAAACTCTTCCCTATTGAAATGTGGGTGTGCTCCAGTTGAAGAGAATTTTAGCATGAAATGCTGGGACCACCAGATCTGTAGTTCAACCATGGCAATGCCTTTTACTTATTCTGTGTGGCCTGACAAGAGTAGGGCAAGCCTTTTCTTTCATCTGCGGTTGTATGAGTTGGTTTTCACTAAACCATGTATTGCATCATGTGGCATATTCTTTAAGTCTGGCCGTGTTTTCCCATCATGCAGACCATGGCTGATTCGTGTGGCCTTAATTTTGTTGTTGTTTAGTCACCAAGTCATGTCCAACTCTTTGCAATCCCATGGACTGCAGCACGCCAGATTTCCCTGTCCGTCAGTATCTCCTGGAGCTTGCTCAGATTCATGTCCATTGAGTCGGTGAAGCCATACAACCATCTCATTCTCTGTTGCCCCTTTCTCCTCCTGCCCTAAATCTTTCCCAGCATTAGGGTCTTTTCCAACGATTCAGTTCTTTGCATCATGTGGCCAAAGTTTTGGAGCTTTGGCTTCATCATCAGTCCTTCCAATGAATATTCAGAGTTGATTTCCTTTAGGATTGACTGGTTTGATCTTGCTGTCCAAGGGATTCTCAAAAGTCTTCACCAGCGCCACAATTCAAAAGCATGAATTCTTTGGTGCTCCAGCTCTCACATCCATACATGATTACTGGGAAAACCATAGCTTTGACTAGATGGACCTTTGTTGGCAAAGTAAGGTCTCTGTTTTTTAGTATGGTGTCTAGGTTTGTCATCCCCTTGCTGTCTAGGTTGGCCACAGCATTGTCATGGCAAAGGGGCTTGCATAACTCAATGACGCTATGAGCCATGCTGTGCAGGACCACGGAAGACAGACAGGTCACAGTGGAGAGTTCTGACAAAACGTGTCTCCCACCAATGCAGGAGACATAAGAGGCATGGATTTAATTCTTGGGTCAGGAAGATCCCCTGGAATAGGGCATGGCAACCCACTCCAGTATTCTTGCCTGGAGAATCCCATGGACAGAGGAGCCTGGCGGGCTACAGTCCATGGGGTTGCAGAGTCGGACACAGACTGAAGTGACCTGGTGCGGACACACACCGAGGTTCCTTAAAAAGCTAAATGCTGGGAGCGAGCTCCGCCCGTGGCAAAGGTCATGAGGAAGGAGGCTTGGCATACGCAAAGGCAGGATCGAGCCTCAGGAGTCCCCCTGGAAATTCTTGAGCATCTACCCCCCAAACCAGAGTCTGCCTACTTTCTGCTTTGTGCTTTCACCTACACCTCTGACTTTACAGGGGGCTGTCCCTCACTACCTCTCTCTGAAAAAAGAGTTAGCTTACAGCTCCAGTTAATAATTCCTGGGTGTGAAAGTGTTTCAACCTACAAACTCCTTTGGAAATCCTCTAGCCTGCCTGAATAGGTTTTTCCGGCCACATGTGATTGTTCAGAGCCTCCCAACTGTGAGAGGCAGGAGATGTTCTAAACTGTTTAAACACAGATTCCTTTGAGTAGTTAAAAGATCGATTAGAAATTGGATTGGTGAAGGGTTTTTCACTTATTGGGCCAATGTTTGCTGCTAAGTCTCCATATCCCTTACCTACTGTGTCCTTGGCAGTGTGTTGATTGATATAATGGATGTATAGAAATGTAAGTAGTAGCCTCAATGTTTGTAACCTTGGACCCTTGAGTTAATTCTTTTTCTTGTTGTAGCCCACCACACCTTTGCCCTATAGGAATGCAACTTTAATGCTTTTGGAGGGTGGCGCCTGACTAATCACCTTTAGATAAAAATAAGTTTTCTGAAGAAAGGGTCTTAAAATGTTAACAGGCCTCCGGGCCAGAAGATGATGTAAATCACCTAAACTTTTGCATATGATAAGTTTGAAAGCCTGGCTTCGATTAGGATCAGGAACTGCTGTCCTTGCATGACTCTACCCCTTCCCCCATTATCCTCTATGCATAAGTATAAAAACTACTTTGGAAAATAAACTGCGGGCCTTGATCACCAAAACTTAGTCTCCCCATGTTGTTCTTTCTTTCACCTTCTGGCTGAATTTTTCCTCTGGGGTGGGGAAGCTTGTCAAGCCTACTAATTTTGCCTGGGCTTCTAAGATCTGACTGGGGACGCCTTAGTGTCTCCTCTCCTTCAGGAGAACGGGAGGACGCCTGCAGCCTTTGTAGGTGACGTAAATTCCCTGCTTTGGAATTTTATTCAGCCCCTTTTCTTCACTGAATTTTCCTACTGAGCTATCCTTATTTCAGCCGCTTTTCTCCACAGAATTTCCTCACTGAGCTATCCTTATTTCAGCCGCTTTTCTCCACTGAATTTCCTCACTGAGCTATCCTCATTCTATTACTCTTTATATCCTTGATGAATATTTAAATAAATAGGTCGCCGACACCGTCTCTCCTTCAAATACCCTGGATCAGCCGGGGCTGGACCCCGGCAGCTAAAAATAGAGTGATCATATGATCCAGCAACCCCACTCCTGGGCATGTATCTGGAGAAAATCATAATTTGAAAAGATACATTTACTGCAATGTTCACTGCAGCACTATTTACAATAGCCAACACATGGAAGCAACCTAAATGGCCATCAATACGGGAATGGATAAAGAAGATGTGGTATATACATATACAATGGAATGTTACTCAGACATGAAAACAGAATGAAATAGTGCCGTTTGCATCAACGTGGATGAACCTAGAGATTGTCATACTGAGTGAAGTCAGAGAAAGACAAATACCATGTTATTTTGCTTATACGTGGAATCAAAAAAATAGTACAAATGAACCTGCAACAGAACAGAAATAGAGTCACAGCTATAGAAAACAAACTTATGGTTACTAAAGGGGAAAGCGGTGGGGAGGAGGAGGGAGAAGATAAAATGGGAGCCTGGGATTGACATATACACTAATATGTATCAAATAGATGACAAACAAGGATATACTTTATAGGACAGGGAACTGGATGTTCAATATTCGGTAATGACCTCTGTGGGAAAATAATCTGAAAAATAGTGGATCTATGTATGGGTTTAACTGAGTCACTTGGCTGTACAGCAGAAACTAGAAACATTGTAAAACAACTATACTCCAATTAAAAATTAATTTAAAAAAACCACCGGGCTTCACCAACTGTCTGCACAACTGGCTTCACCATCAATAAACCTTGCCAATCTTAAGCAACTTGCCAGCCTTTAAGATGGAGAAGGCAATGGCACCCACTCCAGTACTCTTGCCTGGAAAATCCATGGACAGAGGAGGCTGGTAGGCTGCAGTCCATGGGGTCGCTGAGCGTCAGACACAACTGAGCGACTTCCCTTTCACTTTTCACTTTCATGCATTGGAGAAGGAAATGGCAACCCACTCCAGTGTTCTTGCCTGGAGAATCCCAGGGATGGGAGAGTCTGGTGGACTGCTGTCTATGGGGTAACACAGAGTCGGACATGACTGAAGTGACTTAGCAGTAGCAGCAGCAGCATTTAAGAAACCAAAAGTGGTATTTATCAAACACAAGGGGGAGGAAGTTATGGACTTTAGCAAATAGCTATTATGGAATTCTTTCATAAAGCTTTTTTGCATCATTTTACAACTCGCATTTTTCTTATTACAAAAGAAAACATGTTCTGTATAGAAATTCTAGAAACTAAAGATAAATCAAAATTTAAAAGATAAAAATATTCTCCAACCATAGAGGGCCACAAAAAGCACTGTTAATGTCAGTGTATGACCTGCCAGCTACATACTTTTGTCACATATTTACACATTTAAAAAATTTGTATGAATGAAGTCAGAAGGTACCTATTAGTTTGTAACCCACTCTCATGGGTAAGTAACGATTTTTAACAACCTGATTTTTAACTCCTAATATTCCACTGTAGCTGTAACTTATTCCACTGATTCCCTCATTGTTGCCCAATTAGATGGTTTTCTGTTTTACAATTATAAACAACGCTTGAGTATATTTGTAACTATCACCTCATCCAAATTATTATTATTTTTTTATTAAATGTATTTTAATTGGAGGTTAATTACTTTACAATATTGTATTGGTTTTGCCATACATCAACATGAGGACCAAGTTTCTCGAGGTGAAGTTGCTGGGTCCAACAATATGCAAACATTTCAGGGATCTGATTCATAATCTTACTTTGCCCCTTAAGAAGCATTAGATTCATTCTCAGAAATCCACTTGGGGCCAAAAAAGAACATTACATCTATTTTTAAAAAAGGTTTTTAGGAGAAGGAGATGGCAACCCACTCCAGTATTCTTGCCTGGAAAATTCCATGGACACAGGAGCCTGGCGGATGACAAACCATGAGGTTACACGACAGAACATGCACGTGTGACCAGGGTGGAGGGAGATGGGCTGGTAGCAATAAACAGGTAGAACTTTTTAAAAAGGATTTCTAGATATTTAAATACTTTTTTGACTCCAAGGGTGGTGGTAGAGGGGCTAAAACGTGGGAGGAAGACGCAAGTGAATGGTGTTTCCCTGCCACCCAAACAGGCAACACGGCACGAGTGTGCACCCTAGCCCACATGGGCCCCACGTTGCTGCATCTGCCAGAAGACTATGCTCCTTGGCCCATCTTGAGCCTGCAAGTACATTCCTTGGTCTCTCCTCTCTTGCCTTTGCTCCTCTCTTTCCAGTGATTCTCAATGGGCTCTGTGCTGTCCTCTATGGCTCACAGTGGGCATCTCTGTGGGTGAGGGTTTGCTGTGACAAGGATGTGGGTGTACCCTTGAACTTTGACTACTGACATCCTGTGCAATGGCAATGTTGTCTACTTCTCACATGACTTTCAAATGTTCCTCTGGACATTTATGTAGGTGGAATCCTGCATCTAAAACCTGCATGCAATATCTGGACTTAGATCCTATCACCATTCTACAGAAAAATAAAAAAATAGCTTTTGAATGAACTTCCCAGGAATACAAAAGTATCTAGTAAGTAAATTGAGGGCTGTGTTGATAACTTGCTTTTTTCCAGGTTTTTCATGAGTTGTTTACCACTGCAAAAAAGTCCTATCACCAGCGGTAATGCTACTAGTGGTATTCAAGCCACTGATTTAACACCCCACTTTGGTCTATGCCCGCAGGCACTGCAGTCACAGTGATTATGACCAAACATCCAACCACTTCGTCGTGACATACATATTAGTTTATAACACACTGTTTTGATTTCTTGCTTGTATTATAGTCTTTAAAAAATCTAAAAATTATGTGTGAAGTTAAGTATTATTACCTGTGAAGTTAAGTATTATTATCTGTGAACTACACTTAAGGATTCTAAAGAGGATGCTTAAAAAACAGTTGTTTAAAAAGCTGGCAATGGGTTGTGATAGGCTTGAGAGCAACTTGCTGGCGACCCCTCGTGGCGAACTCGAGCAAATGCTTCATAGCCAGCGGCTCTTTTAAAAGCTTGTGGCTCCAAAATGTGGTTAAGGAAATGATCCCTTTCTCACTCCCACCCCCGACCCGCCCAGACTCAAACAGGGCTGGTTCCTGTTAGTGAGCTGGTGCCTGAGCAGGGGGGATAGAGCGGAAAGTGGGGAGGCAGTCAGAGACAAGGCAAAGAATGGCAACCCGCAAATTTTCTAGGTATTTGTTTGTACCCAGAAAATTTCAGCATGTCACATCCCCTTATTTTTTCTGTCTCACCTGCTGGTGTCTCCCAGGTCTTTTACTCCATTCATGGCAGAGTCCCAATGTGTACTTTTGACTCCCGCTTTTCTCAAACCAGTGGTCCTTTAATTCAATGCCCCAGCATCCCTCCTTGGACTTGGTGGTCCAGCCCTGAGGGTTTCACATCCGGGACTTCTGGGCGGGGCTGACTTGGCATCTCCCAAGTGATGCTGACGTGGCTTGATGGGGGAGAAGTTCAAACTCGACTTTAAATCCTTGCCTATGTGAGCTGTATTCACCAGTCTCACGTTATGAGACCACGACACTCTGAGAAGTTTCCAAAGGGCCTGGATTTCAAGGACTTTGGCACTTTTCTAAAAGCAACAGAGCACAGTGCAGGACCACCTCACAGAAGGGTCCCCGTGAATCCTTCCCTGGAGGTGGCTCCCTCCCCATGGGGAGGCAAGGTTTCCCAAATCTCAGTGTTCCTGCCAAATGAGCCTACGTGCCTTAAATAGAAGATTTCACTGGGAAAAGCTATTTGCTCCTTTTGGCAGCTTTGAGGCTCTGCTCCAAAAGAATAGTGTCTTTTGGCAGCCGAAGTAGGTGTCTTTTCACAGAGAAAAACTCGAGTCTCAAAGGGCCAGAGTACTTTGGTTTTCATCATTCTTCTTGGACTTGTTCCTTGTAATCATTTTGAAAATTAAGTCCTCCTGTGCTTTCTGGAAAATGAATAAATAGGAGAGAATGAGGAAGAAAAAGAAAGTGGAGGGAAGAAAGAAAGGCAAGGAAAAATGGGAGCTAGAAGGCAGGGGTTGGTCTAGGTTGGGAGGTCTGGCTGGTAAGGGGAGAAAACGGTGAATTTTTCTGGAGAGAAGAATACTGAAGGAGGGGCAAGTTAGAGGACTTGGAGAGAGCACAGGGCAACCAGACTTCCCTTCCCACCAGAGGACGGTGTCACCGTGATGTGCATGGCTCCTAGGCAGCTGCCCTGCAGCATGGGTCTGCAGAGGCAGGTGCAGCGGCCCCAGGCTGGCCCAGTGGCGCCACCCCCTGGCACTCACACCCTCAGGTCCTCCTCCTGCACCCTGGCAGAAGCAGTGATGTCACTGCTAAGACAGGGTCATAAAAGCACTAGGCTTCTTTCCATCTGCTGGGTCACACTGGCTCTGGGAGCAGCCAGCTGCCCCCCTAGCAGCCTTGCAGGGAGGCCCACGGGGTACCCACAGTCCAGCCAGGGACCTGGGGATGGCTCCTCCCGGCCCAAATGACTGCAGCCTGGCCCACAATCTCACCAGAGACCCTGAGCCCCAATCCCCCAGCTCAGCTGCTTCTGCATTCCTGAGCCACAGGAGATACTAAAGGCGTGTTGTGTTGCGGCACCAAGTTTTGTACTGAAACAGACAGTTGTCTTCGACAGTGACTAGAGTTTGGGAACTGGGCACCCCACTGAGTGAGGAGAGTTCCCACTGATGTGTGCCCACCCTCCCCTTCAGCTGCTTGGCAAGCTCTGACTCACATCTCCACGGGGCATCTTTTAGGGTAAGGACCATGATTCCCGTGGCCTAAGTTGCACATTTTTGAGTTCATTCCATAGTAGAGAAGTACTTATCACACTGTTCATGTTGCAGAACAGGGAGAAAACACTGCTCCTTACTCAGCTCATTGGAATCAACAGGCCAGGCAGCTGTCACACCAACCTGGGCCTCCACAGGAATCCCAGCCTCCAGCAAAGGCAAGCGGATCAGTCTACCTTGGCTTCCTCATAACTCATCTGTGACACCCCATTGGGTGTTCTGTGCTGGATGATCTACAGAGGGCTTTGCAAGGCTTTTTCATGCCAGGTTCCTCATCTGGACCACAGAACACAGATGATGGCAGTGACTGTCTTTTCCCTTCTGCCAGAGAGAGTACAGAACTCCTATATTAGGCCTACAAGAGAGAAGTTAATTCACTACATACAATGGATGCTTGGGGATATCAGGGTTTAATCCTCACTGCAGCTGACAAAGGCTGGAGGATAACTGGAATTGCAAATCAGTCCTGATATTTTCCAAAAGAATGGTATCTTGACATTTTAGAGTTAGAGGTAACTTTAGTAATGGCTGGTTCAGGCCTCTTGTTCACAAATGAAAAAAGGCTGAGCGAGGTTAAGGAATTTGTCTGAGATAACACAGCTAGCTAGCTGGTGGCCTAGGAGAGACCAGAACTCAGAATTCCCAACTTTTAGCCTACATTCCCATGTGTTAAGACTTCTAATAAAGAGTGAGTAAATAAATGCACGAAAAAAACCTTTCTGGTTTCCAGGATTTATACTGTCTGCAATTTGCTTTCACAGAATCCATCGTAAATGAAGTGGTATCAGTTCAGTTCCGTCACTCAGTTGTGTCCGACTCTGTGCGACCCCATGAATCGCAGCACGCCAGGCCTCCCTGTCTATTACCAACTCCTGGAGTTCACTCCAACTCATGCCCATCCAGTTGGTGATGCCATCCAGCCATCTCATCCTCTGGCGTCCCCTTCTCCTCCTGCCTCCAATCCCTCCCAGCATCAGGGTCTTTTCCAGTGAGTCAACTCTTCACATCAGGTGGCCAAAGTATTGGAGTTTCAGCTTCAGCATCAGTCCTTCCAATGAACACCCAGGACTGATCTCCTTTAGGATGGACTGGTTGGATCTCCTTGCAGTCCAAGGGACTCTGAAGAGTCTTCTCCAACACCACAGTTCAAAAGCATCAATTCTTCAGTGCTCAGCTTTCTTCACAGTCCAACTCTCACATCCATATAGTAGCAAAGTCACTCAGTCGTGTCTGACTCTTTGCGACTCCATGGACTGTAGCCTACCAGGCTCCTCAGTCCATGGAATTTTCCAGGCAAGAGTGGGTTGCCATTTCCTTTTCCAGGGATCTTCCCAACCCAGGGATCGAACCCAGGTCTCCCACACTTCAGGCAGACACTTAACTGTCTGAGCCAGCAGGGAAGCCTATATAGATGTGTATAAATTCACATTAGTCTTTTCTACCAGAGGGGCAGTCAGTCAACCTGTGATGCACCCTAATCAGGGAGCCATGCTGCAGGTTAGCTTGTTAACATCAGAAGAACCCTGATAGGGATTCCATATTGTAGAGGACTTGCAAATATCCCATCTCCATCTGCACCAGAGCTTATTACTTCACCTAACAAATATAAGGAAAACTTTTTAATTGGTGAAATGAGTGGTGTTCAAAACATGTGATGGGCTACAAAGATAATGAGGGACCCACTCTTGCATGAACAAAGGATAAGCATCTGACAAGTCAGAGGGATAACAGCTCTGAAATAGCAGTCCATGTTCAGAGAGACTCTGTTATCTCTGCCTTGATTTAACACTTCAGGAAGAAGCTTGTCATGGTGCCTGAAGAGACAGAGCAGGCCCTTGGCTGCTTCTAGGCACAGGCGGTAGGGCAGGGTTTGTGCTTGCATGTGAATAAATGATTTTGACCGATTTCTGTCTGCAGCTTCTTTCACTGTCACATGATAGTGAAGCTGCAGACAAGGAAACTAAGTGTCCTATTTCAGTAGTGGAAAGCTGCCATGTTTATCCTAACAACCTGGCAATGCTGAAGGTCCATGTTTGTTCATCCAACAGATATGCAGGGAGCGCCTGTGATGCTCTGGTACTGTGGTACTGAAAACAAACAGAATTCATTGCACATCATAATGTGGCTTAGGTAAGCTTGCAAAAACTGATATCAAAAGCAACTGGTACATCTAATCAACAGGTATCCTAAGTTCTTTGGAAGGATTCGGGAGAGCAAAGGTTTTGAATCCTTACAGCTCTTTGGAACTGAAACAATTCTAGAAATTATACAGGAAAAAAATTCTCAGTTATGTGTGAAACTAAGATTTAAGGAGTAGGTATTTCAGCGGTTCTCAAAGGGCAGTCTCAGATAATTAGCATCAGCATAAACTGGTTTTTCCAGTAGTCATGTATGTATGTGAGAGTTGGACTGTGAAGAAAGCTGAGCACAGAAGAATTGATGCTTTTGAACTGTGGTGTTGGAGAAGATTCTTGAGAGTCCCTTGGACTGCAAGGAGATCCAACCAGTCCATTCTAAAGGAGATCAGTCCTGGGTGTTCTTTGGAAGGAATGATGCTAAAGCTGAAACTCCAGTACTTTGGCCACCTGATGTGAAGAGTTGACTCATTGGAAAAGACTCTGATGCTGGGAGGGATTGGGGGCAGGAGGAGAAGGGGACGCCAGAGGATGAGATGGCTGAATGGCATCACCAACTCAATGGACGTGAGTTGGAGTGAACTCCGGGAGATGATGATGGACAGGGGGGCCTGGCGTGCTGCAATTCATGGGGTCACAAAGAGTCGGACATGACTGAGGAACTGAACTGGTAAACTGGAAAGCTTGTTGGAAATGCAAATCCTCACACCCCATCCCAAACCTCCTGAATAAGAAACTCTAGGGATGGGGACATGAAATTTTTGTTTTAAGAAATTCTCCAGGTGATTCAGATGTCTCAGTGTACTTTAAAACAAAAAACAATTCCACTAGGTGGAACTCTCACAAGAAAATAAAAACTTTTTTTCCTGAAACTGCTGGGTAATCCTGCAAGGTGCCACTTTACATAAGAAATTGAAAGCACATCTGTTATACAATTGCAGAAAAATTATACTGGGTGGCATCCTAACCTGAATAAGAAGAAACTTGTTTTGCAATTATATGGTATTTCCACCCCATGGTGATCTGGGCGCCACCTGGTGGAATTATCATGTAAGTGCAGAACACATTTTTCTTTCCTATTACTGGTTTCCCCACAATCTGAAAGCAAAGTTCCTGTAAAACATTTTGTAAACAGAAATGGGGTATAGAGAATCCCAGATTTCTAGAAGTTTCAATAATGCCACTTAACTGTAACAAAAGACCAACATCAATACAGTCAGTAATGGCTCTTTTTTTCCTTTTGTGAAAGCAAAAATCCTCTTCAGATTTATTTTGATCACTGAAAATTAGGTATTATTTTCAATAGCATCTCCTACTAATTAGGTCTTTCATAAAACACAATGGAGTAATAATAATTTTCAGAAAGCAGGCGATACCTGTAATAAGAAAAACAAGTTCTGCGATTACACAGTAATTCCACTGGGGGCACGCTAACGTGAGAAACATGAAAAATCTAATCCGCAATTGCAGGAAAAATTCGAGTGACATTCTAACCAGAATAACAAGAAAAATATATCTGTGTACGATTACATGAAAATTTTGGTGACACTGGTGACACTCTTAAGAAAAATATTTGTTGCTTAGTAAGTCATGTTCAACTCTTTGCAATTATGAAACAAAAACAATTGGCGGCACTGTAACGAAGGAAAAACTACAGATAATCCATTCTGTAGTTACAAGAACATTCCAAAAGATGGCACTCTAACACAAGAAATGGAAAAAGGGTGACCCGCAATTACATAAAAAGACCACATGATGGCACTCTAACATAAGCGATGGAAAAATGGTGACCAGCAATCACATAAAAATTCCACATGATGGCACTCTAACATAAGAAATAGAAAACCTTGCTGTTGTACTTCCAGGACATTTTCAGTGGATGGTATTCCAACACAAGGAATTGGGGGGGGGGGGCGGGGGCGGAGACTAAAAGGAAATACTGTGATAATCAAGGTACAAGATTTATTTACTTAGTAAATGAAAGTGTAAATTAAACTTTAGTACATATTTTTTCAAGTGGTTTTGGCAGATCTTAATTATAGTGCTTAACTTTTGCATTTTAATTACTTGTTTGCATATTCTTCCCACCATTAGCAGGTCCTCAAGGGCAGAGGAAAACTATCTAACTTTTCTACCACTCCAGAATCTTATACAGTAGCTGATGCATAATGGGAATTCAGTAAATGTGTATTAAATAGTGAAAAGAATGAATAAAACTGTGAGAGGCCAGTGAACAAGGAGGGAGGGAAAAAATGCTTCTGTATCCTGCAGTTAGACAGGTAGGGTGAAAAGTAGGAGAAAATGTGATTGAGACAGAAATAACAATGTTGTTCATTTTAATGCCTTCCAAAGGTGAGATGTTTTAAGTTAGTGAATTGAAAGATAAGAAAATTCAGCAAAGATCACGTTAAAGGATAAAATACAGTGAGAAAATTATTTTTAAATAGGCTTACAGCCTATTAAAATGGTTTTGATTTGTGTTTTCAATGGCCATCAAAACTGTTTCAGTCACTTAAATGCTCTGGATGTTGGTTTTTGAATTAAATGTTGGTGTTATTCACCCAGAGGAGCCTGGGAAAGCTGTTAGGTTCCAGGAGCCATGGGAGGAGGAGGCTAGGGCCTCCTGATGTGCAGATCAGACACAAGAGGCCAGGGTGGCCTCAGGCAGTGTGGCTCTATTTGCCCCCTGCCCATTTTCAGGCCCTGACGGACAGCTTCCTTCTCTCTGAGCTCCCCTCACCCCACCCAAACCTGCTCACCCAGCAGCACCCACTGGACACCTCAGGACTTCCAGTGCCACAGCCCTAAAACTGTTTCCAACCCAGAAAGAATCTTCTGTCCCCTCTAACTTCTGACAGTCCTGAAAGTCACATTCCTCAGGGCTCAGTCTCATGGCTGGCCTCTGCTTTGCCTTCTGGAAGGAATTCACATTTTGTCCCAAACTACGAACCCAACCATGAAAGACATTTCTCGATTGGTGGAGTTTCAGGCATCAGTCACCAGACAGGGATTTTTCAGGAAGGAATAAGAGGATCTCCCCCGAGCCGGCCGTGCTTTGGCCTCTGCTCTGTGCTGCTCACATAGGCAGCAGCTCCTGGTGCCACTTGGCTCTGACTCCCAAGGAAGTTACAAAATGCCCTACTCCCTGGCTGTTAGCCTATTTAAAAATAAAAATGGGTTTACAAGGCCCTGGCATTCACACTCTCTGTCATTAGTCACTGCTTCATTCCCTGGAGCTTCAGCTTCAAGCAGCCCGAGCGTGTTGCCAAGCCCCCAGCTCCTCACTCTGGCCTCTGTTTTTCCACAGCTGGCTCAGTACACCAGGGCTGCCAGGCCCACGTAGGCCACCAACACTTCTCCCAAATCTCCTTCCAAATGCAAGCACTTCACCTCCACCCCTCCAACCCAGCTGGCCTCACTTGGGCTACTGAGGAGACCAAACAGCAGATGCTTCTCTCGTCCTGCTCCAGGTCACTCTGGCACGTGCTCAAGAGGAGCTTTCCAAAGCAGAAACCAGACCTTGTCCTTCCCCTTCTCCTCCTGCACCTTCTGTCATGAAGTACAACCCAAACTTCCTGCAAAGATCTTCAAAGGAGCCAGCTGCCCTAGCCTCTCTCCCCTCACCTTCTGTTTGCTCTGGTCCAGCTGCTTCTCTTTCTGTTCCTCAAATACTCAGACTCATTCCCAGCTCAGGGCATTCACTGCAGGTGTGCTTTCACCAGGCTAGGCCCAGATCTCTGCGCAGATGCACCAGCTAAAGGTGTCCCTCCCTTCCACACCATCCAGCCACTCTCTTCCACAGGGTCTAGTTCTTGTCCCAGATTTAGCTTGTTGGCCTAGATGTGCCTGTGTTTATCACTGGCACCCCTCATTAGAATGGAGAACCCATCTAGGGTCAGCATAAGGGGGTCCCCTCTGTGTCCTCACAGCCTTGGAACACTGCTTGGCACAGAGTGGGTGCTCAATAAGCATGTCTTGATGGAATCTTCACCACTCAGGCTAACTGGTAAGTATCGCAAACTCCTGGGGAAATTTTCTTGCCTTGTTCCATCTGTGTTCATACGTGGAATCACAGTTAATCACTGAACATTATCATGCTGAGGAAGTCTCTAATATAGAATATTTCCGGGGGGGGGGGTTCTGTTTATCTCATGTTCTTCATGCGGTGTCAGAACAGATGGGTAACAAACGTCCCATGAGGCTGGCAAGACTTCAACTTTTTAAAGCCTAAACTTAGAAACTGAACAGATGATGCCTTCCAACCTCTTATTTGCTGTGTTTTAGAGGTCTGAGGAAGTGGCCCTTCTCCTAGGACAAATGTTCAGTTCAGTGGCTCAGTCGTGTCCAACTGTTTGCAACCCCATGGACTGCAGCACACCAGGCCTCCCTGTCCATCACCAACTCCCAGAGTTTACTCAAACTCATGTCCATTAAGTCGGTGATGCCATCCAACCATTGCATCCTCTGTCATCCCCTTCTCCTCCTGCCCTCAATCTTTCCCAGCATCAGGGTCTTTTCAAATGAGTCAGTTCTTTGCATCAGGTGGCCAAAGTACTGGAGTTTCAGCTTCAGCATCAGTCCTTCCAATGAATATTCAGGACTAATTTCCTTCAGATGGACTGGTTGGATTTTCTTGCAGTCCAAGGGATTCTCAAGACTCTTCTCCAACACCACAGTTCAAAAGCATCAATTCTTCAGTGCTCAGCTTTCTTTATAGTCCAACTCTCACATCCATACATCCATACATAGCTTTGACTAGATGGACCTTCACTGGCAAAGTAATGTCTCTGCTTTTTAATATGCTGTCTAGGTTGGTCATAACTTTTCTTCCAAGGAGCAAGAATCTTTGATTTTCATGAGTGCAGTCACCATCTGCAGTGATTTTGGAGCCCGAAAAAATAAAGTCTGACACTGTTTCCACTGTTTCCCCATTGATTTCCCATGAAGTGATGGGACCAGATGCCATGATCTTCATTTTCTGAATGTTGAGCTTTAAGCCAACTTTTTCACTCTCCCCTTTCACTTTCATCAAGAGGCTCTTTAGTTCTTCTTCACTTTCTGCCATAAGAGTGGTGTCATCTGCATATCTGAGGTTATTGATATTTCTCCCAGCAATCTTGATTCCAGCTTGTGCTTATCCAGCCAAGCATTTCTCATGTACCCTGCATATAAGTTAAATAAGCAGGGTGACAATATACTATTTGGAACCAGTCTGTTTTTTCATGTCCATTTCTAACTATTGCTTCCTGATCTGCATACAGATTTCTCAAAAGGCAGGCCAGGTGGTCTGGTATTTCCATCTCTTTAAGAATTTTCCATAGTTTATTGTGAACCACATAGTCAAAAGCTTTGACACAATCAATAAAGCAGAAGTAGATGTTTTTCTGGAACTCTTGCTTTTTTGATGATCCAGTGGATGTTGGCAATTTGATCTCTGGTTCCTCTGCCATTTCTAAAACCAGCTTCTACATCTGGAAGTTCTCAGTTCACATACTGTTGAAGCCTGGCTTGGAGAATTTTGAGCAAGACTCCACTAGTGTGTGAGATGAGTGCAATTGTGTGGTAGTTTGAGCATTCTTTGGCATTGCCTTTCTTTGGGATTGGAATGAAAACTGCCATTTTCCAGACCTGTAGACACTGCTGAGTTTTCCAAATTTGCTGGCATATTGAGTGCAGCACTTTCACAGCATCATCTTTTAGGATTTGAAACAGCTCAACTTTAAGTTAAATGTTGATATGACACTGTTTACTTCAAAATGAAAAAAAAAAACTCATGTAAATCTGAAACAGCTTCTGAATCATTTTATTTGACTTTGTGGTCATTAACTCTTTTACAATATGAAATTCTCCTACGCCAGTGGTTGTGAACCAGGAATGATTTTGCTCCCAGGAGACACTTGGCAATGTCTAGAGATGCTTTTGTTTGCTACAACTGGAGGTGGGGTATTGCTGACATCCACAGATGCTTTGAAATATCCTCCAGTGCCCAGGACAGTCCCCATGAAAAAATTTTGTTATATGGATATACCATTATTTATTCACTTCCCTATGATAGGTCACTTACATCTCCTAACTTTATCTATTATTTTCAATGCTTTGACAAGAGATGAACATTTTGGTGTCTAAGTTTGTGTACAACTACAATAATTTTCATAAAATGTATTCTTAGAACTTGGACAGCTACATCAAAACTTGTATTTCAAAGCTTTACTGTTTACTTTAAAAACTGGTAACTAGATGGTGAGCTCTTTGTGTTTGGAGAAATATTTTACACTCCTTGGTATTGCCCAGTACACCTGGCTGTCTTAGATAGGGCTCCCTCAGAAGTTGATCTGAGAATAAAATTCAAGTGCGAGTCATTTATTTGGAAGGAGCAGCAGTCAGGAAGTGAGGAAGTGAGACAGAGGAAGAGAAACAGAGAAGCCAGTGCAAGAACAGGCTCCCTCTGTGGGCAACTGGGGTTTCATATCCCTGAGAATCTCTAGGGGAATGTATGAGGTACACCTCAGAATTGTCCCATCTGAGGGAGAGGAAGCTGGGGTATTGACCCTCCTACTCCCATTCATTCATCATGGCCCAGGGCTGCTCCAGGGCAACTCTGTGCCACTCTGGCCTTCCTTGCGCACAGGCTGGATGTACTTCCATGGCAGGAGTGGGCAAGGGGAACAACGGGATGGTGAGTGCAAAAGGTATTACTGTTAATGAAGTGATGGTGTCAGTCAGTCACACTGGCCCCATAAGAGAAAACACAGTCGATGCCCACACAGTATTTTTCAGATAATGTCACTAACTAGTGATTTAACTGTGATTCCATGTATGCACATAGATGATTTAGTTAGTGATTAACTGATTCCATGTATGCACATAGATGCAACAACACAAGAAAATTCCCCAAGGAGTTTGTGACGGTTATGATTTTAGCCTGAGCAGGGAAGAGTCATACCATTTTAGAATAGGAGGTGAGCTCCGGAAAGACCCCAGTCAAGCTTTGTAGTTCACAGATGAAAGAGGTCCTGAGAACTGAAATGGTTTGTCAAAGCAAGGCTTCCGTTTCTCATCCAGTCACGGACTCCATGTGCCTATGTGTGGGGTGATGGGTCTGATCATTCCAATCATTGACAAGTAACTAAGCATTCAGCTCTGGATGTTGGGATGAATTTCCTGTCCCTCAAGCATTCCAAGCTCCTTTCTGTCTCAGAGGGACAGAACTTGAACTATAGACCTGCTGTTTCCTGTGGCATAGAATGGTTTACCCTAGATATTTACACAGATACCTTCTTCACTCTTGATTCCAATGGCACTTCCTCATCCAAGCCATGCTGGCCTATGGTTATCAAATGGTTAAAGCCCATGAAAGGCCCAAGACGCAGAGACTGGACAGCAAACACAAATCAATGGTTGTAAAATGTATAGGAGATCAGCAGGTTGTTCAGGCAGAAGGAAATGAAGAAGAGAGGTTCTTCAAAGGTAGGTCAGGGACCCACCTGATTTGTTTGGGTTTGTTGCAGTGCTGAGCATCTTGTTACCACTCTCTGCTTTCTCCAAGCTTCCCCATCCTGTGGCCCAAGAGGTTGATCTGCATGAGTTACATCCATAGACCCCCTTGCTCTCTGGCTTCCTATTGGGTCCAATCAATGGGCAATACCAGTAAGAGATGGGAGCTGAGTGGGTCAGTGTAAGTACTCCCTGTGGAATTCTGTAGTGCTTTCCCAGTCTTTTTTTTTTTTTTCTTTTGGCCACACCATGTGGCAAGCAGGATTTTAGTTCCCTGACCAGGGATTGGACCTGTGCCCCTTGCAGTGGAGGCACAGACTCTTAAACACTGGACTGCCAGGGAAGTCCCCAATCCTTTATAACTAAACCTTTTATTAAACATGTCTCAACTTACCCCATTTGCAAGTTGTTTTCTACCAGGATCCTGACTGATACAATAATTTAACATATTTAAGACTCAGACATTTAACCCAACCAAAAAGTGGGCCAAAGAACTAAACAGACATTTCTCCAAAGAAGACATGCAGATGGCTAACAAACACATGAAAAGATGCTCAACATCACTCATTATCCGTCAAATGCAAATCAAAACCACAATGAGGTACCATCTCACACCAGTCAGAATGGCTGCTATCCAAAAACCTACAAACAGTAAATGCTGGAGAGGGTGTGGAGAAAAGGGAACCCTCTTACACTATTGGTGGGAATGCAAACTAATAAGCCACTATGGAGGACAGAGTGGAGATTTCTTAAAAAACTGCACATGGAACTGCCATATGACCCAGCAATCCCACTGCTGGGCATACACACCGAGGAAACCAGAATTGAAAGAGACACATGTACCCCAATGTTCATTGCAGCACCATTTACAATAGCTAGGACATGGAAGCAACCTAGATGTCCATCGGCAGAAGAATGGATCAGGAAGTTGTGGTACATATACACAATGGAGTATTACTCAGCTATAAAAAGAACACATTTGAATCAGTTCTAATGAGGTGGATGAAACTGGAGCGTTTTCTACAGTGTGAAGTAAGCCAGAAAGAGAAACACCAATACAGTTTATTAATGCATATATATGGAATTTAGAAAGACAGTAACAAAGACAGCAAAAGAGACACAGATGTAAAGAACAGACTTTTGGACTATGTGGGAGAAGGTGAAGGTGGGACGATATGAGAGAATAGCACTGAAACATGTATATTACCATATGTAAAACAGATGACCAGTGCAAGTTTGATGTATGAAGTAGGACACTCAAAGCTGGTCTTCTGGGACAACCCAGAGAGATGGGGTGGGGATGGAGGTGGGAGGGGAGTTCAGGATGGTGGGACACACACACATCCATGGCTGATTCATGTCAATGTACGGCGGAAGCCACCACAGTATTGTGAAGTAATTAGCTTCAAGTTAAATTTTTTTTAAAAAAAAAGACTCAGACATTTAACTGAACACCTGTTTATTTCAGAGTCTTTTCCATAGTCGTCTGAAATGATGTTATCCAAAGACTCCCATCTGGTTCTTTTTTTCTTTTCTTGAAGGTCATGTTTTCTCTACCCTTTTTCATCTTTATGACCTTTAAAACACTCTGCCTAGGTTGATTTGTTCAGTGTAGCTCCTGACTCCAGAAGAGTCTGGTATTGAGATTTCCTATCAGGACACCTTCCTGCCCTCTGCTTTATGGGCTACAGAAAATGCACTTTCTGAATGCCAGGAAGGTGGGCTTGAGAGACTCTTAATCTTCAGAGAAATTGCAGTTGTGAAATGTCAGTAGTTCTTACTTTTAAAAATCTAGCAAAGACTTTTTGGTGAGACCTTGTAACTCTCCAAGGAGAAGGAAATGGCAACCCACATTCTGACTCCAATATTCTTGCCTAGAGAATCTCGTGGACAGAGGAGCCTTGTGGGCTGCTGTCCATAGGGTCACAGAGTCCGACACGACTGAAGCGACTTAGCATGCATGCAAGCATGTAACTCTCCAAGGATGTTAGAGATAGGGAAAGGGTTCTGTATGGAAGGCTGACATTTTCTCCTTCTATCCCTTCTCCCTTAGTCCTATCATCCATGCCCAAGAAGAGTAGTTTTTGATAGAACATGGTATTTCAATTCATACAAAGCAGACTTCTGGAGATGGTCAATATTAGAAAAGTCAAAGACTGATTTGGCTTATGGGATAGAGTTTCTGGACTCTCTCCAGATGGCTCTGGCACCCTTGAGGTGTAGAGTTTATAACTGCCGCTCCAGGATTATGTGCTCTTAATTTAACATTGTAGGTCAGGAAATTATTTTATTCATAACAAACATTATTGTCTTTACATTGAAGCTCAGGAAATTATTTTATTAATACAAGAAACATTATTGATCACTGGAGACAGTGAGACACTGGAGACAGAAGAGTAAACATGGCACATGCCCTGCCTTTGACAAGCTGCTCACAGTTCAGCGGGGAGACAAGCTTAAATAATAACTACCCAGAGGCACAAGGAAACTCAGCCGAGGGAGGGAATCCTGCCTGAGGCCCTTGGCAGAAGGCTTGCTGAGGAAGTGATAATTGTACCAGGGGTAGAGAGAGTCAGGTAGAGAGCAGAGAAAAGACAGTTGCAGGAAGAAGGACCAGCATTTGCAAAGGCACACTGATGACTAACACAGCCCAGAGTGTTCAAAGACAAGCCCTCGGTAGCTACAGAGAGGGGTCATAGGTAGGAGCATGGGTAGAGTAGGATAACCAAAGAAATTATGAAAAATGTGTTTTTAAACATCCACATGAGAAACCTTTTGGGGAAGGGACAGGCATTTCTTTTACTATCAAATTTTATTACACTGAAGTAGAGCTTTTTTCCCATGGGTATTTGCATTTTAAATATAAAATAGAATTTTGCTACAGTAATCCAAATAGTATGGTACTGGCACAAAAACAGAAATACAGATCAATGGAACAGGATAGAAAGCCAAGAGATAAACCCATGCACCTATGGTCACTTAATCTATGACAAAGGAGGCAAAAATATACAATGGAGAAAAGACAGTCTCATCACCAACGGGTGCTGGGAAAACTGGACAGATACATGTAAAAGAACGGAATTAGAACATTCTCTAACACTACACACAAAAATGAAATAAAAATGGATTAAAGACCTAGATGTGAGACCAAACACTATAAAACTCCTAGAGGAAAACACAAGCAGGACACACTTTGACATAAATCGCAGCAATTGTTTTTTTGATCCATCTTCTAGAGTAATGGAAATAAAAACAAAAAATAAACACATAGGGGACTTCCCTGGTCGTCCAGTGGCTAAGACTGTGCTCCCAATGCATGGGGCTGGATGTGATCCCTGGTAGGGGAACTAGATCCAACATGCCACAGCTAAGAGTTTCCATGCCACAACTAAAGATCCCACATCTCACAACTACACGTCCTGCATGCTGCAGCGAAGATCCTGTATGCCACAACTAAGACCCTGTGCCGTCAAATAAATAAATAAGAAGTAAAATAAATAAATTAAAAAAAATCCCAAATGGGACCCAATTAAACTTGAAAACTTTTGCACGGCAAAAGAAGCTATAACTAAAACAAAAAGAGAAGCTATATAACAGGAGGAAATATTTGCAAATGATATGACTGCAAGGGATTAATCTCCAAAATATACAAACAGTTCAATATCAAACAAACAAGCAACCTAACTAAAAAATGGACAGGGCTTCCCTAGCGGCTCAGTGGTAAAGAATCTGCCTGCCACTGTAGGAGATGCAGGCTTGATCCCTGATCCGAAAAGGTTCTATGTGCCGAGGAGCAACTAAGCCCATGGGCTGCAACTACTGATCCTGTGCCCTAGAGCCCAGGAATCAACACTGCTGCTGCTGCTAAGTCGCTTCAGTTGCATCTGACTCTGTGTGACCCCATAGACGGCAGCCCACCAGGCTCCCCCGTCCCTGGGATTCTCCAGGCAAGAACACTGGAGTGGGCTGCCATTTCCTTCTCCAAGGCATGAAAGTGAAAAGTGAAAAGTGAAAGTGAAGTCGCTCATTTGTGTCTGACTCTTCACGACCCCATGGACTGCAGCCTGCCAGGCTCCTCCGTCCATGGGATTTTCCAGGCAAGAGTACTGGAGTGGGTTGCCATGGAACCAACACTACTGAGGCCCAAATGCCCTAGAGCCCATGCTCTGCAACAAGACAAGACACCACAATAAGAAATAACACCACAATAAGAAGACACACACAGTAAGAACCCTGTGCACTGCAACTAGAGAGTAGCCCCCACTCACTGCAACTAGAGAAAGCCCACACAGCAATGAAGAGCCAGCACAGCCAAAAATAAATAAATAAAATTATTTCTTTAAAAAAAATGGACAGAAGATCTAAATAGACATTTCTCCAAAGAAGACATACAGGCATATGAAAAGATGCTCACTAACTATTAGAGAAATGTAAACCGAAATTACAATGTGGTATCACCTCACACTAGTCAGAATGGCCATCAACAAAAAGTCTATAGATAAATGCCGCAGAGGGTGTGGAAAAAGGAACCCTCCTACACTGTTGGTAAGAATGTAAATTCATACAGACACTATGGAGAACAGTTTGGAGATTCCTTTAAAAACTAAAAATAGAGTTACCATATTATCCAGCAACTCCACTCCTGGGCATATATCCAGAGAAAACCATAATTCAAAAAGATACATGCACCCCAATGTTCACTGCAGCACTGTTTACAATCGCCAAGACATGCAAACAACCTAAATGTCCATCAACAGATGACTGGGTTAAGAAAATATGGTGGAATATATATATTCCATTATATATATATAATGGAATATTACTCAGCCATTAAAAAGAATGAAAGAATGCCATTTGCAGCAACACGGATGGACCTAGAGATTATCATACAAAGTGAAGTAAGCCAAAGACAAATATCATATGATATCACTTATATGTCGAATCTAAAATAATGATACAAATGAACTTATTTACAGAACAGATATAGACTCATAGACTTAGAAAACAAACTTATGGTTCTCATAAGAGGAAAAAGGTAGAGAGGGATAAATTAGGAGTTTGGGATGAAAATATACACACTACAGTATATAAAATAGGTAGCCAACAAGGACCTACTGTATAGCACAGGGAACTAAACTATCTTGCAATAACTTATAATGGGAGAGAATATAAATAAAAAATAATCTGTATGTATACCTTTATATCATAATCATTGTGCTATACATCCATCTGAAGGAAACAGTGTAAATTAACTACATTTCAATAAAAAATTTTTTAAAGTCTGAGGAGTCATGAAACAATGGAAAGATGGTAAGATCAGGATGGAGAAGGCCTGAGCTCTAGCCCATTTCTCATATTTGGTAGCCACAATCAACCCAGGATGACTTATCTCATCCCTCAGTTTCAAGATTCCTTTTTGTGTTTTAAGAGAATATGGTTGGTCATGTTATTTGCCCTCTAAATGTCCCTTCAAGGAGAAATGCCTTTAACTATGTTCTTATTTTCATGGAATACACAGTCTTTTCTGGAGTGATTAGATCACTTAAAATTAGATCACAGCCATGGCCATCTAGAGGGGGTATTAAAAAGCAGAGTTATTACTTTGCTGACAAAGGTCCATATAGTCAAAACCATGGTTTTTCCAGCAGTCATGTATGGATGTGAGAGTTGGACCATAAAGAAGGCTGAGCGCCAAAAATTTGATGCTTTTGAACTGTGGTGTTGGAAAAGACGCTTGAGAGTCCCTTGGACTGCAGGAAGATCAAACCAGTCAATCCTAAAGGAAATCAGTCCTGAATATTCATTGGAAGAACTGATGCTGAAGCTGAAGCTCCAATACTTTGGCCACTTGATGGGAAGAGCTGACTCATTGGAAAAGACCCTGATGCTGGGAAAGACTGAAGGCAGGAGAAGGGGACAACAGAGGATGAGATGGTTGGATTGCATCACTGACTCAATGGATATGAGTTTGAGCAAACTCCAGGAGATGGTGAAAGACAGGGAAGCCTGGCATGCTGCATTCCATTGGATCGCAAAGAGTCAGACATGACTGATTGACTGAACAACATGGCCATCTAGGTAATTAAGGGAGGTTGAGTAAAATCAACCATTCATATCAATCAGAGGCTATGATTTTAAGTGAACAAATATTCTAACAAATATAACTTTCTATAATAATCATTGATAGCTCCCCTTCGGAAACTCTTCCAAAAAATTGCAGAGGAAGGAACACTTCATTCTACGAGGCCACAATCACCCTGATACCAAAACCAGACAAAGACATCACACAAAAATAAAATTACAGGCCAATAACACTGATGAACATAGATGCAAAAATCCTCAACAAAATTCTAGCAAACAATTCAACAGCACATTAAAAAGATCATACACCATCATCAAGTTGGGTTTATCCCAGGGATGCAAGGAGTCTTCAATATACACTCATCAATCAATGTGATACACCATATTAACAAATTGAAAGATAAAAGTCATACAATAGTTTTAATAGATGCAGAAAAAAGCTTTTGACAAAATTCAGCACCTGTTTATAATAAAAACTCTTCAAAAAATGGGCACCGAAGGAACCTACCTTAACATAGTAATAAAGGCCATATACAACAAAACCACAGCAAACATTTTTCTCAATGGTGAGAAACTGAAAGCATTCCCTCTAAGATCAGGAACAAGATAAGGGTGATGGTTCTCCACTATTACTCAACATAGTTTTGGAAGTCTTAGCTGGCAATCAGAGAAAAGAAAGAAATGAAAGGAATCCAGATTGGAAAGGAAGAAGTAAAACTCTCATTATTTGCAGAAGACACGATACTATACATAGAAAACCCTAGAGATATGATCAGAAAATTACTAGAACTAATCAGGGAATTTAGTAAAGTCATAGTGAAAAAATTGGCTTAAAACAAAACACTCAGAAAACTAAGATCATGGCATCTAGTCCCATGAATTCATGGCAAATAGATGGGCAAACAATGGAAACAGTGAGAGACTTTATTTTGGGGGGCTCCAAAATCATTGCAGATGGTGACTGCAGCCATGAAATTAAAAGACGCTTGCTCCTTGGAAGAAAACCTATGACTAACCTAGACAACATATTAAAAGGCAGAGACATTACTTTGCCAACAAAGGTCCATCTAGTCAAAGCTATGATTTTTCCAGTAGTGATGTATGGATGTGAGAGTTGGATTATAAAGAAAGCTGAGCACTGAAGAACTGATGCTTTTGAACTGTGGTGTTGGAGATGACTCTTGAGAGTCCCTTGGACTGCAAAGAGATCCAACCAGCCCATCCTGAAGGAAATCAGCCCTGAATATTCATTGGATGGACTGATGCTGAAGCTGAAGCTCCAATATTTTGGCCAACTGATGCGAAGAACTGACTCATTTAAAAAGACCCTGATGCTGGGAAAGATTGAAGGTGGAAGAAGGGGATGACAGAGGATGACATGGTTGGATGGCATCACTGACTCAATGGACAGGAGTTTGAGCAAGCTTTGCAAGTTGGTGAGGGACAGGGAAGCCTCACGTGCTTCAGTCCATGGCATTGCAAAGGATCGAACATGACTGAGTGACTGAACTGAACTGAGAACAAAAAATTTCACAATTCATAAGGAAACACAAAAGATCTCGAACAGCCAAAGCAATCTTGAGAAAGAAGATTGGAGCTGGAGGAATCAACTGATTTCAGACTATACTACAAAGCTACAATCATAAAAACAGTATGGTACTGGCACAAAAACAGAAATACAGACCAATGGAAAAAGAAAGTCTAGAGATAAACCCAAACACATATAGGCAACCTTATCTTTGACAAAGGAGGCAAGAGTATATAATGGGAAAAAGATAGTCTCTTCAATAAGTGGTGCTGGAAGAACTGAACAAGTACATGTGAAAGAATGAAATTAGAACACTTCTTAACACCATACACAAAGATAAACTGGAAATGGATTAAAGACGTAAATGTAAGACCAGAAACTATAAAACTCTCAGAAGAAATCATAGGCAGAACGCTGTATGACATAAATTATAGCAAGATCCTTTATATGATCATCTCCTAGAAAAACGGGAATAAAAACAAAAATAAGTAAGCGTGATCTAACTAAACTTTAAAGCTTTTGCACAGCAAAGGAAACTATAAACAAGGTGGAAAGACAACCCTCAGAATGGGAGAAAATAATAGCAAAGGAAACAACTGACAAATGATTAATTTTCAAAATATACAAGCAGCTCATACAACTCAATACCAGAAAAATAAACAGTCCAATCAAAAAGTGGGAAAAAGACCTAAAGAGACATTTCTCCACAAAAGACATACAGATGGCTAACAAACACATGAAGAGATGCTCAAAATCAATCATTATTAGAGAAATGCAAATTAAAACTACCTCACACAAGTCAGAATGGCCATTCTCAAAAAATCCACAAACAACAAGTGCTGGAAAGGGTGTGAAGGAAAGGGAACCCTCTTGTACTGCTGGTGGGAATGTAAATTTATACAGCCACTATGGAAGACAGTATGGAGATTCCTTAAAAAACTAGGAATAAAACCACCATACATACCACTTCTAGGCATATAACCTGAAAAAAACAAAACTGAAAGACACATGTACCCCAATGCTCATTGCAGCACTGTTTACAATAGTTAGGACATGGAAGCAACCTAGATGTCCATCAACAGATGAAAGGGTAAAGAAGCTGTGGTACACATATACAATGGAATACTACTCAGCCATAAAAAGGAACACATTTCAGTCAGCTCTAATGCAGTGGATGAACCTAGAGCCTATTATACAGAGTGAAGTAAATCAAAAAGAGATAAAATAAATATCATATATCAACACATACATATTTGGAATCTAGAAAGATGGTACTGATGAACCTATTTACAGAGCAGCAATGGAGATGCAGACATAGAAAAGACTTAGGGACAAGGGTGGAGGACAGGGCGAGATGAATGGAGAGAATAGCATGGAAGCATTCACACTAACATATGTAAATAGATAGCCAATGGAAATTTGATGTATGACTCAGGGAACTCAAACTGGGACTCTGTAAAAACCTGGGATGGTAACGGGTGGGAGGTGGGAAGGAGATATAAAAGGGAGGGGACATATGTACACCTATGGCTAATTCGCATTGATGTATGACAGAAATCAAATCAATATTGTAAAGCAATCATCAATCAATTAAAAATAAATAAATACATTAAAAAATTTTTTAAATCAATAGTTCCAAGTCTACAAGTCAAAAGGCCTTGGAACCACTAAAGCAAGCTTCAGAAAGCTTCAGGAAACCATCTGGATTATTGTTGCTCCTTTCCTTTTAATGGCAATGTTATGAGGTCAACAAACAGGGCAAGTATCAGTTCAGTCCCTCAACGTGTCTGACTCCTTGTGGCCCCATGAATCGCAGCACGCCAGGCCTCCCTGTCCATCACCAACTCCCGGAGTCTACCCAAACCCATGTCCATCGAGTCGGTGATGCCATCCAGCCATCTCATCCTCTGTCGTCCCCATCTCCTCCTGCTTCCAATCCCTCCCAGCATCAGAGTCTTTTCCAATGAGTCAACTCTTCGCATGAGGTGGCCAAAGTATTGCAGTTTCAGCTTCAACATGAGTCCTTCAAGTGAACACCCAGGACTGGTTGGATCTCCTTGCAGTTCAAGGGACTCTCAAGAGTCTTCTCCAACACCACAGTTCAAAAGCATCAATTCTTCGGCGCTGAGCTTTTTCACCATCCAACTCTCACATCCATACATGACCACAGGAAAAACCATAGCCTTGACTAGATGCACTTTTGTTGGCCAAGTAATGTCTCTGCTTTTAAATATGCTATCTAGGTTGGTCATAACCTTCCTTCCAAGGAGTAAGCATCTTTTAATATCATGGCTTCAATCAGCATCTGCAGTGATTTTGGAACCCAAAAAATAAAGTCTGACACTGTTTCCACTGCTTCCCCATCTATTTCCCATTAAATGATGGGACCGGATGCCATGATCTTCATTTTCTGAATGTTGAGCTTGAAGCCAACTTCTTCACTCTCCTCCTTCACTTTCATCAAGAGGCTTTTTAGTTCCTCCTCACTTTCTGCCATAAGGGTGGTGTCATCTGCATATCTGAGGTTATTGATATTTCTCCCGGCAATCTTGACTCCAACTTGTGTTTCATCCAGCCCAGTGTTTCTCATGATGTACTCTGCATATAAGTTAAATAAGCAAGGTGACATATACAGCCTTGAAGTGCTCCTTTTCCTATTTGTAACCAGTCTGTTGTTCCATGACCAGTTATAACTGTTGCTTCCTGACCTGCATACAGGTTTCTCAAGAGACAGGTCAGATGGTCTGGTATTCCCTTCTCTTTCCAAATTTTCCACAGTTTATTGTGATCCACACAGTCAAAGGCTTTGGCACAGTCAATAAAACAGAAATAGATGTTTTTCTGGAACTCTTCATTTTTCCATGATCCAGCAGATGTTGGCAATTTGATCTCTGGTTCCTCTGAAATTTCTTAAACCAGCTTGAACATCTGGAAGTTCATGGTTCACGTACTGCTGAAGCCTGGCTTGGAAAATTTTGAGCATTACTTTACTAGCATGTGAGATGAGTGCAGTTGTGCGGTAGTTTGAGCATTCTTTGGCATTTCCTTTATTTGGGATTGGAATGAAAACTGACCTTTTCCAGTCTTGTGGCCACTGCTGAGTTTTCCAAATTTGCTGGCATATTGAGTGCCACACTTTCACAGCATCATATTCCAGGATTTCAAATAGCTGAACTGGAATTTCATCACCTCCACTAGCTTTGTTCGTAGTGATGCTTCCCAAGGCCCACTTGACTTCACGTTCCAGGATGTCTGGCTCTAGGTGAGTGATCACACCATCGTGATTATCTTGGTCATGAAGATCTTTTTTGTACAGTTCTTCTGTGTATTATTGCCACCTCTTCTTAATAGCTTCTGCTTCTGTTAGGTCCATACCATTTCTGTCCTTTATCGAGCCCATCTTTGCATGAAATGTTCCCTTGGTATCTCTAATTTTCTTGAAGAGAGCTCTAGTCTTTCCCATTCTGTTGTTTTCCTCTATTTCTTTGCATTGATCGCTGAGGTAGGCTTTCTTATCTCTCCTTGCTATTCTTTGGAACTCTGCATTCAGATGCTTATATCTTTCCTTTTCTCCTTTGCTTTTTGCTTCTCTTCTTTTCACAGCTATTTGTAAGGCCTCCCCAGACAGCCATTTTGCTCTTTTGCATTTCTTTTCCATGGGGATGGTATTAATCCCTGTCTCCTGTACAATGTCACAAACCTGTGTCCATAGTTCATCAGGCACTCTGTCTATCAGATCTAGTCCCTTAAATCTATTTCTCACTTCCACTGTATAATCATAAGGGATTTGATTTAGGTCATACCTGAATGTTCTAGTGGTTTTCCCTACTTTCTTCAATTTCAGTCTGAATTTGGCAATAAGGAGTCCATGATCTGAGCCACAGTCAGCTCCCAGTCTTGTTTTTGCTGACTGTATAGAGCTTCTCCATCTTTGGCTGCAAAGAATATAATCACTCTGATTTCGGTGTTGACCATCCGGTGATGTCCATGTGTAGAGTCTTCTCTTGTGTTGTTGGAAGAGTGTGTTTGCTATGACCAGTGTGTTGTCTTGGCAAAACTCTATTAGCCTTTGCCCTGCTTCATTCTGTACTCCAAGGCCAAATTTGCCTGTTACTCCAGGTGTTTCCTGACTTCCTACTTTTGCATTCCTGTCCCCTATAATGAAAAGGACATCTTTCTTGGGTGTTAGTTCTAAAAGGTCTTGTAGGTCTTCATAGAACTGTTCAACTTCAGCTTCTTCAGTGTTATTGGTTGGGGCATAGGCTTGGATTACCATGATATTGAATGGTTTGCCTTGGAAACAAACAGAGATCATTCTGTCATTTTTGAGATTGCATCCAAGTACTGCATTTTAGACTCTTGTTGACCATGATGGCTACTCCATTTCCTTTAAAGGACTCCCGCCCACAGTAGTAGATATAATGGTCATCTGAGTTAAACTCACCCATTCCAGCCCATCTTAGTTTGCTGATTCCTAGAATGTCAACATTCACTCTTGCCATCTCTTGTTTGACCACTTCCAGTTTGCCTTGATTCTTGGACCTAACATTCCAGGTTCCTATGCAATATTGCTCTTTACAGCATCGGACCTTGCTTCTATCACCAGTCACATCCACAAATGGGTATTCTTTTTGCTTTGGCTCCATCCCTTCATTCTTTCTGGAGTTATTTCTCCACTGATCTCCAGTAGCATATTGGGTACCTACAGACCTGGGGAGTTCCTCTTTCAGTGTCCTATCTTTTTGCCTTTTCATACTGTTCATGGGGTACTCAAGGCAAGAATACTGAAGTGGTTTGCCATTCCCTTCTCCAGTGGACCACATTCTGTCAGACCTCTCCACCATGACCTGCCCATCTTGGGTGGCCCCACAGGCATGGCTTAGCTTCTTTGAGTTAGACAAGGCTGTGGTCCCTGTGATCAGATTGGCTAGTTTTCTGTGATTATGGTTTCAGAGTGTCTGGCCTCTTATACCCTCTCGCAACAACTACCATCTTACTTGGGTTTCTCTTACCTTGGATGTAGGGTGTCTCTTCACAGCTGCTCCAGCAAAGCGCAGCCACTGCTCCTTTCCTTGGACAAGGGGTATCTCCTCACAGCAGCCCCTCCAGAATGTAGGGTAGCTCCTCTCCGTTGCTTCTCCACCATCGCAGCCTGGTGCTCTCGGTCACTGCCCCTGACCTCGGACGTGGGGTAGCTCCTCCCAGCTGCTGCCCCTGACTTAGGGCGTGGGGTAGCTCCTCTCAGCAGCACTTCTGCATGGTCCGTCACAGCCACCACGCTTCTGCGAGTATAGATTAACTGAATTTTTATGCACCTGGTATAAAAACTATTTGCTTGAAGCTATCTAAATAAAGGTTGATGGTCAATTTGGGGCTTTGGCACTAGAGTTAACAGCTTAAATCTTCCCTAAGATTTCTGCTATGTTTTGGATATTAACCCTTTATCAGATATATGATTTGCAAATATTTTCTCCCATTCTGTAGGCTGCCTTTATGTTTTGTTCATGGCTTTATTTCCTGTATAGAAGCTTTTTTAATTTTATATAGTCTCACTTGTTTATTTTCACTTTTGTTGCCAGATCCAGAAAGTCATTGCCAATACCAATGTCAAGGAGCTTACCCCCATATTTTGATCGAGGAGTTTTGCAGTTTCAGGTCTTACATCCAACTTTTTAATCCATTTTTAAGTTGATTTTTGTGTATGGTATAAGATACTGGTCCAGTTTCATTCTTTTGTACCTGGCTGTCAAGGTTTTCCAACACCATTTTGAAGAGGCTATCCTTTCTCCATTGTATATTAATGGCTCCTTTGTCATAAATTGTGAAAGCTTTTTTGAGAGATAATTTAAATATAATAAAGTACTCAAATCATAAAAGCACAGCTAGATAAATTTGCACATTTGTAGATACCTGCCACTGAGGGTTACACAGAGTCCAACATGACTGAAGCAACTTAGCACCCATGCACACACATACACCTGCCACCGAAGTCAAGATCTAGAATGTTATCAGGATCCCTGAAGGCTCCCTCATACTCCTTTCCAGTCAATACCACCCTCCTGGGAGTACCCACTGTTCTGATTTCTGTCACCATAGATTATTTTTGCTTGTTCTTGATTATCATATAAGTGGAATCATATAGTATGTGGTCTTATCTGGCTTCTTTCATTTGGTTCAATATCTATGACATTCATTCATGTTGTTGGATGTCCTCTGCTTCTAAGTTTGATCTGACCTTGATTAAAATCTTGGGCTTTTGGGAGGGAGGCTCAAGAAGGAGGAGACATATGTATACCTATGGTTGATTGATGTTGATGTTTGGCAGAAACCAACAAAATTCTGTAAAGCAATTATCCTTCAACTAAAAAAATGAATTTAAAAAAATCTTGGGCTTTCTTGGTGGCTCAGAGGTGAGCAGTCCACCTACCAATGCAGGAGACACAGGTTCAATCTCTGATCTGGGGAGATCCCACATGATGTGGAGCAACTAAGCCCATATGCCACAACTACTGAGCCTGTGTTCTAGAGCCTGGGAGCCACAACTACTGATCCAACATGCCTAGAGGCAGTGCTCCACAACAAGAGAAAACACCACCATGAAAAGTCCTTGCACCACAACAAAGAGTAGCTCCCACTCACCACAACTAAAGAAAAGCCCTCATAGCAATGAAGACTCAGAACAGACAAAATAAATAAATAACATTTTGAAAAGCTTTTAAAAAAAATAAAAATTAAAATCCTCTCCAGACTTCCCTGATGGTCTAATGGATAAGACTCTGTGCTTCCAATGCAGGGTGCCCAGGTTCAATCCCTGGTCAGGGAACCAATCCTACATGCTACAACTAAAGATCCTGCATGCGGCAACAAAGAACTCATGTGGGCAAATAAATAAATAAAATTTTTAAATAATTAAAATCCTCTCAAGCTTACATTAATGTGGTTACTTATAAACAAAATGGGATATATGACAGCTATGTGTTAGGATTTGGAGGAGAGTTAAATTTATAAATAGCTGCATCCATACTAGTTTTGTGATTTGATAATAATAGATAATAAATATAATTAGAAACACTACAATAGCAGAATCAAAGCTTATGTGCATCTCTGAACTGAAAGCAAATGCTATCTTGGGAAAATCCTCCCATTTGGTTACTGGAAATGTTCACTGCTGATCATGTTTCCCCTTTAACTGAAAGAAAAGGCTCTTTGCATCATTTCCCCACTCAGCGTTCAGTTGAGTCAAATGGAGACTACCACTAATGCTCAATCAGCTCATCAGGAAGACTTTACTTTCCATTGATCTCTGTGATCTGTGTGGTTTGGATCTGCTGGAAGGATAGGCTCCCCAAACCCCCATTCATACATCTGAGCCCGCCCCACGAAGTCTTGGGAAGGCCAAACTCAATCTGAGAGATGCCCTTGGTCTCTGTCTTTGGACCTCCTCTCCAGCTGGAGACAGAAGGATCGTCAGCTGCCAAGGAGAGCTCCATCCTGACCACACATGTGAGACATCAAGGAGCCGAAGCAGCTCCAGAAGGAATCTGCAATTAATTATGTTTCACAAATTGCCTTCAGTGGGGGACCAGCTCTTTTCAGGCACTGGATGAGGCACAGTGTATGGCTTTGGTGGGCTTACCTAAGTTACAGATCCATGGGGGGAGTGGAGCACACTAGAGTTGTTTGGAAGCACCCTACTCTTTGTAGGAGAGGAGGTCATAACCAGCCAGGACATTTAGCATGGGAGTCCCACCCTCCTGGGCACATCGGCTGTCTTTGAGTCATCAGCATGCAGTGTGGAGAGTTTGGCTGCTTACTGAAAGGGATGGAATTAATGATTTTCTTGTGCTCTGTTGGGCTGGGATTTTCTTACGTTTCTGTTACAACACAGAGTAGCATCTCCCTTTAATAAATCACTGGCCCTATTCTGTAAGCTGGGAGTTAAGTGGGAATTGCTACAGGGAAGAGTTGGCCTTACAGGTAATAAGTAGCCACCTTCAAGTATGGTAGAGGGGCTAAAAGCCTAGGCTCTGGATTCAGGCTGCCTGGGTTCAACTAGCTTCATTGGTTACTTGCTGTGTAACTTCAGGCAAGTAGTCATTAACCCCTCAAAGCTTCAGTTTCTCTATTTGTAAAATAGGAATGATTTTACCTAAATCATACAGCTGTTGTGAGGACAAAATGAGATAGTCATTATAACACGCTTACTAGCATAGCATCCATTTTAATACATGTTTCTTAATGTATTGGAATGACTCTCAGCTCAAAAAATTTAAATATAAAAGAATCATTTTACTATTTGCTTAAATTCAATTTTACATACCCATGGTGGAGGAAAACTTGATCTCAGTTACTGAGTCTTCTCTAGGCCACCGCTGTGCAATTGCTTCATGGTCATCAACCATTCTCCTGTACTGGACATGGTACAAGCTCCCTTTCAAGTTCAGCAGTTCTGGTCCTGACAAGACACAACTGGATCATGGGACTCTGGCAAAGCTGGGGCCCCTGTTCCTGGGCCTCAGGGGCTCTGAGCTTACCAAGGTCTTACTATTTTCCTGAGGCATCCACAAAGGCAGCAAGGATAGCAAGACAGCAGACTCTTTCCCTCCCTCAGGGATTTAAAATAGAATGTTCTAAGGTATTTTATGAAAACTATGTCTCTTCCAAGAAAAGCAAGTCCTTCTATTAAGTTCACTAGACTATGCTAACTTAGTAAGAGAGACTGTTTTGCTTGTGTGGTGATGAAATGAAGCAATGAATAAATCTGTTAGGGATGCAATTTAGTCATTTTCTGTTACACTGCCCAAGATGACTGTGGTTTAATGGGGTGTGCACAACAGAAGGCACAACTTGATTTTACCTAAGATACCTATTTTTTTCTTGAATTTTTAAATATCTTTTTAATTTAGAAAAATATTTAATTAACTTTTCTGGAGAAAAGTTATAAGAACAGTACAACAGATATTTATTCACTTACATTAACGTTTTGTTAACATTCTGCCACATTTGTACTCTCTCTAGATACAAATACAGTTAAGTCCCCTTATATGAATGAGTTCCATTCTGAGAGCATGTTCCTAGGTCCAGTTTGTTCATAAGTCCAACAAAGTTAGCCTAGGTACCCAACTAACACAATCAGCTATATAGTACTGTACTGTAGTAGGTTTATAATACTTTTAACAGAAATAATACATAAACAAACAAATAAATCAAACACTTTAAATCTTACAGTACAGCATCTTGAAAAGTACAATAGTACAGTACAACAGCTGGCATATAGGGGCTGGAATCAAGTGAACAGGCAACAGGAGGAGGGAAAGGAGGTAGGAGATGGTAGAGGTGAAGGATAGGAGATGGAGGGCAAGCTGCAATTTCACTCACGCCTGACATGGATAGCACAGGTTCTGGTTCCTGGCTCAATTCAATTCTATCTATCCTCTTGAAAAAAACAATCCGGTAATGTGTGGCTGCCTGCCTTCCTGCTCAGTCATAACCAATTCTTTGCAACCCCATGGACTGTAGCCCACCAGACTCCTCTGTCCATGGGATTTCCAGGCAAGAATACTGGAGTGGGCTGCCATTTCTCTTTTTTTTCTCATCATAGGTGACTCAGTAGCACTGGGCTACATTCTGAATGGCTGCTACAACCTTCGTGGACTGTTCTACACAGGTCCTATGCCTCAAAAACCAACAGTGCCTCCTCAGATAAAGAAAATCCCCTGGCCATCTCCTGCATCATGAATCTCTCCCATTCTTCAGTTACTTCTTCCTCTTGTCTCTCTTTATCCTTTCTCTGGGTCTCTAATTCCATCAGGTCTTCATTAATAAGCTGCACGTTTACATTTTTGGAAGTCTGCAACTTGAAGGTTCATATACAAGAGACTTACTGTATAGATATAGATATAGATACACAGAGAGTTTTAAAGAACCAATTGAGAGTGAGCTGTGGACTGCTGCTGACTAGTTGATGACATTTCACCCTCAGTACTTTTGCATGCATTTCTTATAAACTTTCTTATGAAACTACAATAAAATTACCAAAATCAAGAAATTAAACACAATATTATTCTCTACATGTAGTCTGTATTCGAATTTCACTAATTGTTCCCAAAATGTCCTTTATAGTATTTTTTACTTTCCAGGATCCATTCCAGGATATGACTTGCTGTATTTTTAGTTATTATATGGCAGTGAACACTTATGAACACCACTAAAAAACGTTAGGAGTCAGAAGTACTGAGTCTAAATGACCTTTTAACCTCTCTGAACTCCAGATATTTCACGTGGTAATGAAGAGGAGTGCTCACCCTTGCCCACCTGCCAAGGTTGTTGCCAGGATCAAATGATGTACCCTCTTCTTTGTGAATGGCAAAGCACTGTGCAAACATGCAGGATGTTCCATACACCCACTTTCAGCTAGTTACCTAGGGCTTAAGTGCAAAAAGTTACTTTCCTGAAGGGATAGAGAGGGGTGAGGCAGATTTGGGAAAACACTGTCAAGAGCTGAACCTGGCAGAGATCATAGCATAACACCAAAGTCACCAAAGTCAGAGCTTTAAGGAAATGTCATACTCCTCCAGATGACAATTCTTTCTTCTTAATAGAAAAGAATTCTTAAGGCTCTGCTGCTGCTAAGTCGCTTCGGTTGTGTCCAACTCTGTGTGACCCCATAGACAGCAGCCCACCAGGCTCCCCCATCCCTGGGATTCTCCAGACAAGAACACTGGAGTGGGTTGCCATTTCCTTCTCCAATGCATGAAAGTGGAAAGTGAAAGTGAAGTCACTCAGTTGTGTCCGACTCTTTGCAACCCCATGGACTGCAGCCTACCAGGCTCCTCCATCCATGGGGTTTTCCAGGCAAGAGTACTGGAGTAGGGTGCCATTGCCTTAAGTCTGTAATTCTACCTTTGTAGTTTTTTTTTCTTCTTCAAAAGTCAATATGTAACTTCCACACAGTGAAGTGCACAGATTTTACTACTTAGTTTGAATTTTATGGGTGTACACTTTCATTATCCTAAAAGGCTCCCTCATGCCCCTTCTCCATATTTCTCACCCTCACAGTAAGTTTAACTGATCTTAACATACTGTCATGTATTTGTCTATCTGTTCTTGAACTTCATGCAAATGGAATCATGTGCTTTTGTGTCTGGCATTTGTTTCTCAACATTCTTGGGTAGATTCATCCACATTATTGTGTACAAGAGTATTCCATTCTTTTCTTTACGGCTGTGTAGTATTCCATTTTGCATATGTTGCAAGATTTACCCATTTTACTATTGATGGATATGTGTGTTGTTTCCAGTTTGAGGCTATTATGCATAACGATGCCATCAATACTTCGTGCATGTCTTCTGGTGGACATAAGAATGCATAGCAGTTGATTAGGTACCAGGAGCTGAATTGCTCATAGAGTGTACATAGATTCTGCTTTTCCACAGTGTTTGTAACCTGTTTACACTCTCACTGACAATGTGAGAGAGTCCTTCCATATCTTCAGCATCACTGAGTGTGTCAGCCTTCCTTTTATGGTTTAGCCAGTCTGGTGGGTATGTAGTGATGTCTCACTGAGCTCTCTTTGCATTCCTGGCATAGATTTGAGGTGCCCAGTGACTATGTCATGGTTGATATGTCTGGGCCAGCCTTAGGCAGCTGCTTAAATGAGGAAGTGATTAGATGAGCACAAGGAAGGCATCTCAGACCCAGGCTAGGTGACTCCACAAAAGTCAGCATTAGAGAATAACTATTTTCCCCTGGTGACATTTCTGTCATCTGTGGCCACCTGGCATCTTTTGAATACCCACCTTATATTTGGACAACTTCCTACATGGATGCTGATATTTTAAAGATTAAAATCATACATTTGCTTTCCCCACGTTCAGCTACTTTCCTCCAGAGGTATCTGGATAAGACTTGGATCTGAAAGCCAGTAATGTATGGGAGCAGGTGATATGAGGAACCCATCTCTGGCATCTTCTTTGGAGGCTACAACAGTTGAATTTCAGGTACCTAGTCCCCACTGTAATCTGTGGGAACTGTGGGATCTGTCTGAGAAGTAGCCTGCTTCTCTGTGCTGTACCCCCACCCTCTAGAAGTTCTGTGAGCTTCCTAAATAATCCTTCAAATTTTTTTTGTGGGGGGAATCATTTAAACTTGGAGAAATGTACAGTGTACATTTCCTAAGAAAAAGAATATTCTCTTAAATAACCACAGTACAGTTATCAACATCAGGAAATTGAACATTGATACAATATTTTTATTCAATTTGCCATTTGTGTTTCAGTTCTGTCAGTTGATCCAATAATGTCTTTTACAGCATAGTACAGCATGCAGACTAGGGTCAGGCATTGCATTTAGTTGTTTAGGTTGTTTCCATTTAAAGACAATTAGGCATTTCTTTGTGAATATCAACATTCCTATATACTCTTTGCTATATAAACATGCTGTGGTTTAACCTCCCATTTTTTTCACGCCATGATACATTATATCAACTTTTCATGTCAATAAAATTGTCCAAACATCGTAATTTTTAACAGCTGTCTAAAATGTATAATTTCAGCAATCACTTGTTGATTGCTGCTTAGATTGTTTGCATTGAAAGAAAATTATAATCAGCTTTATAGTAGTGATTACTGGGTATATACTCATGTTTAGAGAAAATTCTCCATTGACTGAAGTGTGTGATTACACATACCTCCCAACTTTTATTGTCCGTGCCTGAGGAAATCCACCTTCTGACCTCAGGCATTGCTGTTTTCTGCATCCTCACAGTGGCAGTGGTGCAGAAGAAATAAAATGCCTCTAGGGCTGATTTTGAAAATCTCAAAATTAAAGTGACTACAAATGTCACAGCACTTGATCCCAGAGGCCAAGAATCATTATCTGCTGATATTTGAAGGGACAGAGGAAGCCCAGTCTAAGTGTTCTTAAAAGGTATTTACACTGTTATTTTAGACATAATGCTATTGTACACTTAATAGACTATAGTACTGTAAATATAACTTTTGTATGCACTGGAAAACTAAAAATTTCACTGTATTGTAACCTTTGCTGTATTGCAATGGTCTGGAACTGAACCTGCAAAACCTCTGTGGTCTGTTTATATTTGCTGGTTCCAATTCTTTTAAAAATTAAGGTGCTAAAGTTGAGTAATCTTGGCTTCTTGCTTTACACATAATAAAACAGCTGTAAAGTTCAAACATGCATATTAAATAAGTGCTTTACTTATGAATGGACATAAATGAGTTATCTAGGTATTGTTGTTGACTCTTTGCAACCCCATGGACTGCAACATGCCAGGCTTCCCTGTCCATCCCGGAGCTTGCTCAAACTCATATCCATCGAGTCATTGATGCCATCCAACCATCTCATCCTCTGTCATCCCCTTCCCCTCCTGCCCTCGATCTGTCCCAGCATCAGGGTCTTTTCCAGTGAATTGGCTCTTCCCATCAGGTGGCCAAAGTATTGGAGCTTCAGCTTCAGCATCAGTCCTTCTAATGAATATTCAGGATTGATTTCCTTTAGGATTGACTGGTTTGATCTCCTTGCTGTCCAAGGAACTCTCAGGAATCTTTTCCAACACCACAGTTCGAAAGTATCAATTCTTCGGTGCTCAGCTTTCTTTATGGTCCAACTCTCACATCCATACACAACTACTGGAAAAACCAAAGCTTTGACTAGACGGACCTTTGTTGGTAAAGTAATGTCTCTGCTTTTTAATATGCTGTCTAGGTTGGTCATAGCTTTTCTTCCAAAGAGCAAGCGTCTTTTAATTTCATGGCTGCAGTCACCATCTGCAGTGATTTTGGAGCCCCCCAAAATAAAGTCTTTCACTGTTTCCACTGTTTCCCCATATGTTTGCCATGAAGTGATGGGACCAGATGTCATGATCTTCATTTTTTGAATGTTGAGTTTTAAGCCAGCTTTTTCATTCTCCTCTCCATATACCCATCACAAAATAAGTATCTTTGTAAGTATAAACTAAAGGGTAATTCATACACCTCTCTCCATTGTTCTTCTCTATTTTATAGTTTTGTTTTTTGTTTTTAATTTTGCCTGTGCTGTGAAGCATGTGAGATCTTAATTCCCCTGACCAGGAACTGAACCCTCACCCCCTGCATCAGAAGCATGGCGTCTTAACCACTGGACTTCAAGGGAAGTCCCTCTATTGTGTTTTGATGATATCAACAGCAGTTTCACATATCCATTTTCTCTGTGAGATTTGCTTATTTTGCTATGTGAAAAGACTAATGTATTTAAATTAACTTAGAAATCATGCCCTGTAAAACCCTCTTAGTAGTTGACAAGAAACCACATTGTCACTGATATTTCTAAGTAGTGAGGATGCTTTGGAAGAAGCTTTTCCAATTTAGATGGGTATATGAAATGGGATCCTCCTGTTCTCTAGGGCGGGGTTCACGTTTGTGTAGTGCGAGTAATTTGAAATGGCAGCGTTTCCAGAAGGCAGTGTGACTTTGTGTGCTTGTTAGGAAAAAAAAAGGGAGAGAGAGAGAGAGAGCCAAAAACAAAACAAAAACAAGCCCCAGAAGCCTACACAAGTGCGTGCACAGTCACTCAGCTGTGTCCCACTCTTTGCAACACAAAGTTTGTTCCAATGCTAAAGATGCCTGCACTTTTCTAAGCAGCAGACGGACAGTGAAAGCAGATAGTGCTGGCTATGACATCTACCCAGCCCCAACTCTTCACACTTCCCAGCCTGCTTGTCCCTCACAAAGGCTCACTCCCAGAGCCTGTCCTGGAAGCACCCTAGGAATATTTTTGACCTCCAGTGCGAATTGAAATGTTTGCTTTATACAAGATTACGACATGGAGTTTAAGTGGCTGCAAACATTAAAGTGAGGACAAAACAGATTGGCAGATGACTTCCCTGCAGACTTGTGTAGAAATCAGAACAATGGAAAAGACAGGGAATGGAATGGCACTTGTATAAGTTGGGTCTACCAGCTGTTTCAGCAATGAAACCCCCTACAGGAGATTATAGAGCTTTGAAAAGGTCCATCACACTTTAAAGCAGCTGATCTCAACTCCAGGGGATATAGAAGAATTACTGGGAAGGACTTTCAAATGACAACTTTGCCTACTTTGAGGGCTTCTGAAGTTCCTTTCAATTGCAGTGCAGGCTGGATATCTTGCTTTTGCTCCCCAGATCCATCCTCCTTGACTTTGCTGTGTACCCGTGTGAACTACATCACCAGGCTCCCTTGCCCTCCCTTTTCTGGTTGCCTTCAGCCAACTGGGGGTAGTGGCATGATGCTGTGGGGCAGGAGAGAGTGAGATCAGGGGATTTATTCTCCAGGCCCCTCCCTGCCAAGTCAACCTGGATTGCTGGTTTGTGTAGTGGAAGAAACAGCTCCCACAAGATGGCTGCTCCCATTGCTACTCTCTGGGCTCTGCTGACTGTTCTCTTCTTCGTCCTTCCCTCAGGAATGGCACTGGCTCCCTGCTGTTACTTGCCTTGTGGTACTGAGCTCTCCTTTGGGATTTCCCTAAACCCTGACCATCTCTCTGCAAATGGTCTCTCCTTAAACTCTCCTCAACTCCTTCTAATAGAGTGTACCTCCTACTTTCGGCCTGTTGGTAGGTGCCTGGTGGGGACTGGGTGAGGTTGTGGGTGGCTCTATGTGGAGTAAAGAGCTCTCTAGGTGATTTTAACCCCCATTTTCTTCCCTGCCTGCCCTTCTCCACCCTCACTCCCTTCAGAATAGCAATGAAGCCCAAGTCAGAAAGAAGCAGAGGGTAGAAGGAAAGGAAGGAATGGATCAAAGAGAGGAGGAGGCCACCATGTTCCTTTCACTTTAGGGTCTGTGGAAACCTTGATGAGTCTGGAAGCAAGTACTGGGCAGCAAAGACCCAACTTTCCAATTTGTAAAACCAACTTGGATGTGGCTGTTCATTAGAGTACTGCACATTCTGCCTTAAAAGAGAAAACAGTACACAGGAAACATTACTCTCCTTTTCCCCTTACTGACTATTGCAACTATTAAGCCTGTGCATTAGTCACTGTGCTAATGAGTAGTTTTACCCTGGCCCTCAGTGAACTAGGCCAGAGAGGGGCCCTGCAAACTCTTGGAAAATCTCATGAAAAATTTTGTCCTTGTTGACCCATTAGCAGAGAGATGAGATGTGCCAGGGGCCGAGGTTTATAGGCTGTAGCTATATTTGGAAATTTAATTGTTTTTCTCAAAATCTCAAATGAAAAACGTTAAGAATTTTATAATACAATCAAAATAGCACATTCCAAGACCTAATGTGTTCTCATCTTTCATTGGCCTCTAAGATTTTCACAGTCCAGAAAAGCAAGAGAGGGAAAAACTGTTTCAGCAGGCCCTCTACATCAGTGGTTCTCAACCAGGAGTGACTGTGCCCCTAGGGCCACAGACACTTGGCAATGCCTGGAGACATTTTTGATTATTACCACTGGAGTGAGGAATCTATTGGCATCTGGTGGAGAGAGACCAGGGATGCTGCTAAATGTCCCACAATGCACAGGGCAACCTCCCCAATAAAGAATGATCCAGCCCCAAATGTCAATAGTGCCGAGGTTGAGAAACACTTCTTTGTATTAAAATCACAGCTCCATCAGCAAGGAAATTAGTGCTAAACAATCTTCATAACTTGGCAATTTAAAAACCACACTCCAATGAAGTTAGGTAGCCCTAGTTTACCAGCATCATATAAATCACTCATTAAATCTTATTGCCTTAGAGTTTGTGGTGTTTTGAAAATGGCAAGTTCATTGCATTTTTTGTGTGTGTATAATCAACATTTTTCAAAATAGAAACAAGGCTAGTTGGTCGGATGGAATAAAATAATTTGAGCACATGGAGTTTTTTTTTCTTCCCTAAATTGCCTCTCAAATCAAAAGCATTTTCTCTTCAGATTGTGGTTCTAACTGAAGAGATGCCCAGCCCCAAAGGAAGTGGTCTGAGGTTCAGAGTGCAGACCAAGGAAAGAGTAGTGGGATTAGCATTTTAACCATCGGCAACTGCAAAGAAGAGATGAAAATCTAGTGCTATTTGGGAAGGATTTTACCAGACACAAAGGTATCAGGTGTCTTGTCTCCTTTCCACCCAAAATAGCTCTGGCTTGAACACGAGGTCCTCAAGGTGTCCTCGAGTAAGGAGGAAAAAATCTGTTCTGGGAATTAACTACTATTAACCACCCCCAACCCTTCCTCTCCCCAGCTATTGAGGTTTGCTGGTAAAAGAAGAAGCCAAGAGTGTCTTATACTGTTCGTCACTAAGGCACATGGTGTGCTTGTTAAAAACAAAACAAAAACCCTTTTGTTAAACCTTACTCTGTACTAGGGAAGCAGGTTCAGAAGGAGTCAAAGAGTTATTAAAGAAGCTAAAAGCCTTTTATGGCAAAGAAAAATCAAGCCTGGTATTAAAATTAATGAAGAAGCTAGAAGAGCACAGACAAAAATGCTGGAAGGATGGAGATAGAGAAACTATTTTAAGGTCAGTCTACAAGAAGATGGAGAAAACAAACGTGAGCAGGTAGAAGGAAATGCCAACCTCTCCAAATTAATTTATCCAAAAGAAGGACCTCATTTCTTGGAAAAACTGACCTATGCAAATTTGCAACTCCAAATACCATTCTTCTGAGTCTATTAGAAGAATCAGTTCAAGGACTTCAGCAATTCCAGAGTTTGAAGAGCACTTGAGAGTCTGTTGAATTTCTGCTCTTCAAAGGAACGTTCCTAGAAGCAGAAACTGGTCTGCTCAGACTGACAGTGCTAAAATGATGAAGATCTCAGAAAGGCTCAAACTGCAGGAATGTAACAAGGTTGTTTGAGTAATGGATAACGGATGAAACTCACTGCCAAACTTGTGTAACTTGGCTTTGTGGACCACCCAAGCCCAGCTCCCTGCCAGGTGAGGGTATGGGGGAGGGTGTGGCTATCATGGCTGACCCCAACTATACAGTCCATCATAAGTGGGCTATCCTACTGATATTTAAGAATGTTCTAATTTCTGAGCCCACAAGGTCCTATTAGAAGGTGGTGGTGAATTGGGGCCAACAAAGTTAATAATAATAGTGGATAAAAAGTCTCTAAAAATACTAGTGGTCTTTATTATGGAATCTACATTTCGAAGATAAACTAGTCAGTGGTTTATCCTAATCAAAGAGATAACAAAGACGGTGATTAAAACAGTTGAAAATACTGAAGTAGTTATTTGAAAGCAACAGACTATATCAAGTAGAAAAAAGAATTTAATATGGTAGCAACTAATTAGCAAGAAAGTAAAGACAGTCATGCCCTAATTGGAATAAACATAACAACAATATCTGACACTTATTCACCTCTAATCCTGTGCCAGAGATTGCTAGGGGCTTTTATTAACATGATTATACTGAACCTCTCTCACGGCCCTATAAAGTAGATATCATTACCCTCATTTCATAGATGAGACTTTGAGATGCAAAAACTTGAAGTAACATGCCCAGGTTCCCATAACTACAAAGCAGCAGACCTGTGATATGAATCCACATCTGTCTGATTCTAAAGTCCAAGCTGTTAAACACTGGCATAAACTTCTGGCCCTGTGGTGGAGGATACCCCGGAAAACAGTGGAAGTTTCATCATTTGGGTTTTTAGACTGAAAAAAATATTAGTATGTGTGTCATACGAAGTAATCTCTAATGGCTCAGGGATGGGTTAGAATAATATCCACAACTTCCATTTTTGAATGTTAAGGAGTCTAAATCCACAGCACTCGTCATTTAATGTGGCCCATTGCAGCTTTCACAGCCCTTCACACACACTTTCTCAACTGATCTTTACTGAAACCTTGTGAGGTAAGCAGGTCACATATTACTATGCCTCTTCTCAAAGATGTGATAGGCAGTCCCATCAGAAATGAAGCACTGCCCAGTTACTTATCATCAAAAATATGTGGGAGGAGGGGGAAATGTGATTCCAAAAAAGTTGCTTATTTCAACCCTGAGCAGTTCATAGGAGTTTATAATTTATTTCCATAACAGTGTGATTGCTTCCTTTTCAACAAGGCTTTGACTCACTCAAAGGAATGTATTCCATTACAAGTCTGCTGGCTTCAGGCTTTATGTAGAACCAGTTGGTTGCCATGACGACCAGAACTAACAAAACACAAACCATGAACTCTTTCAATACTGGTCACTAACTTACTTCTAACAGTCCACTTCAGAACTGTGGAGGCTGTTGGTGTTTCTGAGGGAGTATATATTCGTATCTTCATTCAGAAATGTTTCTCCTAGTTTGAAAATAATCTCAAGACATCTGCTTTGGGTTCAAGGGAAACTTGGACATAGGGCTTGTCTCTGTGGCCAAAGAGCTTTTAGAGAGCAGTGCCTTCAGTCATGTTACTCTACTCTTTAAAACTTGCATTTCTTATATCAAATAACTTTTAGAGCTGGTTGAGGCAAAAAAAAAAAAAGTAATAATATATTGAAGTTTACCATTAGCACAACCTTTACAGCATTTATTAAGTGCCTGACCCTTATCAAAAGATGGTTTATTTACTATATAAAAAGGCTATACCAATTTTTTAAAGGCTATAAGATAATATGTTTGAATTTTTAAAAAATGGATAATTTCGAAGATACCATACAACCTAACTGGCTACAGCTAAATGAGAAACTTGAGGAAAGAGAGGCAGGGAAGTTTAATTTGAAATGGTTTTTCTAAATTGTGGTGAAACTCTGTTTTTTTCTGCTCAGCATCCATCCCCAAATCTTCTGATAATAATATGACTCTCCTTGGGTGACCACTCTATCCCACCCTCAGTCCTCTAATTCAGGTATAGGACTTGGTGCATTCCAGTACCAAGGATGGGCATGTGACACAAGCCTGGCCAATCAAAGTAATGCACCTATTTGAATATGGGGATAAGTTTAAGGAAAGGCGTATGACCAACATCAGGTCAATCTGAGCCAATACAATTCAATTCCACAATTTCTGTTGGAGATCTTGGAATGGAAGGGAGTTGTTGGGGTTACTGGACAGCTGTATGAAAGCCTCGAGCTTCTGGCAGCTATCATGCTACCATGAGGAGACAGTCATTTCAGAATGCAGTCTACTTAGTGGGAAAACAGAGAGAGATGGAAAGAGCAAGACAAATTTCTGATGACACTGTTTGAGCCCCTAGATCAAGACTTGCCTGAAGTCAGTCTCTGGACTTTTCAGTTATTTAACCAATACATTCCTTTTCTCCTTAACTTTAGTTTAATTGGATTTGTTATTTGCAACTGAAAAAGTCATGATCTTTTTCAAAAATGTAGTAAAAGATCTACATTATTTTAAATGCATGCAATAGTTAAATGTAAGCTAGAAAGTAGAAAAGATCTCCAGGGACCCTGTTTCAGTGATTAGATAATTATGGCATCTAATAAGCCTAATTAATTCCCTTGTAGTCAATCCCTTGGAGGAGGTTTATTTGCTTAAATCTTTTAGAGATCTTATTTATGATTGTAATTTGTGCTCCTGAGAAATAGTTTCCTCAGAAGGGATACATTTTGACTCCCATTAACTAAAATACATCAGTGGGATTTTATTGTAGAAGGCTCATGTTATCTTTCTCAGCCTGACAGGGACAATCCTGATCATGGACAATCCTAACCTTCCAAGAGAAAAATGGAAAACATCCTATTTTTCAGTCTTCAACTTCAATTATTATCGTATTTTTTATATTTATTATTTATTTGGCTGCACCAGGTCTTAGCTGCATCACATGGGATCTTTTGTTGATGCATGTGAAAACCCTTAGTTGTAGCATGTGAGATCTAGTTCCCTGAACAGGGATTGAACCCAGGTCCCCTGCATTGGAAGCATGGAGTCTTAGCCACTGGACCACCAGGGAAGTCCCAAGATATTATTACATTTAATAAACTTTTAAAATAAACTTTTGCTCCCTAAGTCATTGCATAGTTGTTTTAAATTATAAAACATTTGGGGACCCAACAAAAAAACCCTGAAAAACACTGTGATTATCTTGTTTTTCTTTAAACATCTTCAGAACTATACAAATTTTCCTATTTATTGCCATCTATTTTAGGGGGTTAATATATTCACTGTAGTAAATTCTCTAGAGTAATAATACAACACAAAATGTTACTTTATGACAGGAATTCACAACCCTGGCTCCCAATTAGAATCACCTGGGTAGCTTTTCAAACATACTAAATACCATGGCCCCACCCTAGACCAACTCAATTAGAACTTCTTGGAGTAGGGTCCTGGCATTTGTGTTTTTTAGAAGGTGATTTTAAGGTTCAGCCAGAGCTAAGAATAATTGCATTGTTGGAAATATTGACTAGAATTCTATGATTTGTTTTAGTAAGGAATCATTTTAAAATGCCCTTAATTCCTAAAGATGGAATTTTGAAGAATTATGTGTGTGTGTACACACACACACAAGCACACATAAAACACACTGTATATTAGAACAACTCCTTTATGTTCTTGGGTATATTGAAGCACTTTTCATGAAACCTGATACTTTGAAGTCTTTCAAAGGGATATATAGGAGGCTAGCTACCTGACATGTGTTGGAACATCATTCTTTCTTAAAGGTGAATTATTTCTTTTGTTACCCTCAGATACTGTCTATTTGAAATTGCTTAGTTCTACAACTGTTTCCTTGTTCAGTTCAGTTCAGTCAGTCAGTCATATCCAACTCTTTGAGACCCCACTGACGGCAGCACACCAGGCCTCCCTGTCCATCACCAACTCCCGGAGCTTACTCAAACTCATGTGCATTGAGTCGGTGATGTCATCCAACGATCTCATCCTCTGTCGTCCCCTTCTCCTCCCACCTTCAATCTTTCTCAGGATCAGGGTCTTTTCAAATGAGTCAGTTCTTTGCATCAGGTGGCCAAAGTATTGGAGCTTCAGCATCAGTCCTTCCAATGAATATTCAGGACTGATTCCTTCAGGATGGACTGGTTGGATCTCCTTGCAGTCCAAGGGACTCTCAAGAGTCTTCTCCAACACCACATTTCAAAAGCATCAATTCTTCGGTGCTCAGATTTTATAGTCCAACTCTCACATCCATACACAACTACTGGAAAAACCCGACTAGACAGACCTTTGTTGGCAAAGTAATGTCTCTGCTTTTTAATATGCTGTCTAGGTTGGTCATAGCTTTTCTTCCAAGGAGCAAGCGTCTTTTAATTTCATGGCTGTAGTCACCATCTGCAGTGATTTTGGAGCCTCCCAAAAATAAAGTTTCTCACTGTTTCCATTGTTTCCCCATCTATTTGCCATGAAATGATGTGACCGGATGCCATGATCTTGGTTTTCTGAATGTTGAGTTTTAAGCCAATTTTTTTCACTCTCCTCTTTCACTTTCACCAAGAGGCTCTTTAGTTCTTCTTCGCTTTCTGCCATAAGGGTGGTGTCATCTGCATATCCGAGGTTATTGGTATTTCTCCTGGCAATCTTTATTCCAGCTTGTGCTTCATCCAGTCCAGCATTTCTCATGATGTACTCTGCATATAAGTTAAATAAGCAGGGTGACAAGATATAGCCTGGATGTATTGCTTTCCCAATTGCTCCATGTCCAGTTCTAACTGCTGCTTCTTGACCTGCATACAGATTTCTCAGGAGGCAGGTCAGGTGGTCTGGTCTTTCCATTGCTTTAAGAATTTCCCACAGTTTGTTGTGATCCACACAGTCAAAGGCGTTGGCATAGTCAATAAAGTCGAAATAGATGTTTTTCTGGAACTCTCTTGCTTTTTCAATGATCCAACAAACGTTGACAATTTGATCTCTGGTTCCTCTGCCTTTTCTGAATCCAGCTTGAACATCTGGAAGTTCATGGTTCACATACTGTTGAAGCCTGGCTTGGAGAATTCTGAGCATTACTCCACTAGTGTGTGAAATGAATGCAATTTTGTGGTAGTTTGAGCATTCTTTGGCATTGCCTTTCTTTGGAATTGAAATGAAAACTGACCTTTTCCAGTCCTGTGGCAACTGCTGAGTTTTCCAAATTTGCTGGCATATTGAGTGCAGCACTTTCACAGCATCATCTTTAGGATTTGAAATAGCTCAACTGGAATTCCACCACCTCCACTAGCTTTGTTCATAGTGATGCTTCCTAAGGTCCACTTGACTTCACATTCCAGGATGTCTGGCTCTAGGTGAGTGATCACACCATTGTGATTAACTGGATCATGAAGAATTTTTTGGATAGTTCTTCTGTGTATTCTTGCCACCTCTTCTTTGTTAACTTTCCTCAATGGAGTGCATACTTACTATTTTTCCAGCTCTAAGTAGCATCTGTGCTTAGAGGGACACTTACGGTTACTGTCTCAGATGCTATTACCCTCTTCTTGCTCCTAAATAATACATAAAACCTAAGAAGCCCCAAAGAAACCTTTAGTCAGAGAGAACTAGAATAAGGTGGCAGGATGAAGCCAATCACAGAATCTCTTTTCCTTAATAGGAAAAAAAGGAACTTTTTTTCAAAATGGAAAAAATTTACCAACAACAACCACAGAAGAAAAGAGGTATTAGCTGCTGTCAAAAAAAAAAAAAAAAACATATTGAAAAGATAATACATCATGACAAAGTGGGCTTTATCCCAGGGATGCAAAGATTCTTCAATATTTGCAAATTAATCAATATGATACACTACATTAACAAATTGAAAGATAAAAACCATATGATTATCTCAATAGATGTAGAGAAAGCCCTTGACAAAATTCAACATCCATTTATGATAAAAACCCTCCAGAAAGCAGGCATAGAAGGAATATACCTCAATATAATAAAAACCACATATGATAAACAGCAAACATTATCCTCAATGGTGAAAAATTGAAAATATTTCCCCTAAAGTTAGGAACAAGACCATGATGCCCACTCTCATCACTGCTATTCAACATAGTTTTGGAAGTTTTAGCCACAGCAATCAGAGAAGAAAAAGAAATAAAAGGAATCCAGATTGGAAAAGAAGAAATAAAACGCTCACTGTTTGCAGATGACATGATCCTCTACATAGAAAACCCTAAAGACTCCACCAGAAAATTACTAGAGCTAATCAACGAATATAGTAAAGTTGCAGTATATAAAATCAACACACAGAAAGCCCTTGCATTCCTATACACTAACGATGAGAAAATGGAAAGAGAAATTAAGGAAACAATTCCATTCTCAATCACAACAAAAAGAATAAAATACTTAGGAATAAAGCTGCCTAAAGAAACAAAAGACCTATATATAGAAAAGTATAAAACACTAATGAAAGAAATTGAAGATGATACAAATAGTTGGAGAAATATACCATGTTCATGGATTGGAAGAATCAATATAGTGAAAATGAGTGTACTATCCAAAGTAATCTATAGACCAATGCAATCCCTACCAAGCTACCAATGGTATTTTTCAGAGAACTAGAACAAATAAATTTGCAATTTGTATGGAAATACAAAAAACCTCGAATAGCCAAAGCAATCTTGAGAAAGAAGAATGGAACTGGAGGAATCAACCTGCCTGACTTCAGGCTATACTACAAAGCTACAGTCATCAAGACAGTATGGTACTGGCACAAAGACAGAAATATAGATCAATGGAACAAAATAGAAAGCCCAGAGATAAATCCATGCACCTATGGACACCTTATCTTTGACAAAGGAGGCAAGAATATACAATGGACAAAAGACAATCTCTTTAACAAGTGGTGCTGGGAAAACTGGTCAACCACTTGTAAAAGAATGAAACTAGAACGTTTTCTAACACCATACACAAAAATAAACTCAAAATGGATTAAAGATCTAAATGTAAGACCAGAAACTATAAAACTCCAAGAGGAAAACATAGGCAAAACACTCTCTGATGTAAATCACAGCTGGATCCTCTATGACTCACCTCCTGGAATAATGGAAATAAAAGCAAAAACAAACAAATGGGACCTAACTAAACTTAAAAGCTTTTGTACAACAAAGGAAACTATAAGTAAGATGAAAAGACAGCCTTCAGAATGGGAGAAAATAATAGCAAATGAAGCAACTGACAAAGAATTAATCTCCAAAATACACAAGCAGCTCATGCAGCTCAATTCCAGAAAAATAAGCAACCCAATCAAAAAATTGGGCAAAGAACTAAACAGACATTTTCCCAAAGAAGACATACAGATGGCTAACAAACACATGAAAAGATGATCAACATCACTCATTATCAGAGAAATACAAATCAAAACCACAATGAGGTACCATCTCATGCCAGTAAGAATGGCTGCTATCAAAAAGTCTACAAACAATAAATGCTGGAGAGGGTGTGGAGAGAAAGGAACTCTCTTACACTGTTGGTGGGAATGCAAACTAGTACAGCCACTATGGAGAACAGTGTGGAGATTCCTTAAAAAACTGGAAATAGAACTGCCATGTGATCCAGCAATCCCACTGCTGGGCATACACACTGAGGAAACCAGAAATGAAAGAGATGAGTGTACCCCAGTGTTCATCACAGCACTGTTTACAATAGCCAGGACATGGAAGCAACCTAGAAGTCCATCAGCAGACGAATGGATCAGAAAGTTGTGGTACATATACACAATGGAATATTACTCAGCTATTAAAAAGAATGCATTTGAATCAGTTCTAATGAGGTGGATGAAGCTGGAGCCTATTATACAGAGCAAAGTAAGTCAGAAAGAAAAACACTAATACAGTATATTAATGCAATTTAGAAAGATGGTAATGATGACCCTATATGCAAGACAGCAAAAGAGACACAGATGTAAAGAACAGACTTTTGGACTCTGTGGGAAAAGGAGAGGGTGGGATGATTTGAGAGAATAGCATTGAAATATGTATATTATCATATATGAAATAGATCACCAGTCCAGGTTCGATGCAGGAGACAGGGTGCTCAGGGCTGGTGCACTGGGATGACCCTGAAGGATGGGATGGGGAGGGAGGTGGGAGGGGGGTTCAGGATGGGGAATACATTTACACCCATGGCTGATTCATGTGAATGTATGGCAACAACCACCATAATATTGTAAAGCAATTAGCCTCCAATTAAAATAAATTAAAAAAAAAAAGAAGAAGAAAAAGAAGAAGAAAGAAAAAAAAATAGTGGCCAGAGGAATAAATGGGTAATTTGGGCTCTTATTCTGGCTCAGTGATGTGCTGGAGCTGATGGTCCAATCTTCAAGGATTTTTTTTTTTTCAAGCCAGGTATTAGAGCAATTATTTAAAAATTAAATGATATAATGATATAAACTTACAATTAAGTAAATTCATTTATGACTTTTGTTTTAAATATCTCAAAAGCATCACTTCCTAATTGTTTTACTTTCTTTTACTATTTCTTATGCCCTTGATGGTATTTGCATCTATTTTATCTATATGGTGTAAATACTCTAATGTGCTATGTTATGGCTTCCCAGGTGGTTCAATGGTAAAGAATCTGTCTGCCAATGCAGGAGACTCAGGAGACACAGGTTTGATCCATGGATTGGGAAGATACCCTGGAGGAGGAAGTGGCAACCTGCTCCAGTATTCTTGGCTGGAGAATCCCATTGACAGAGAAGCCTGACAGACTACAGTCCATGGGGTCGCAAAGAGTCAGACACAACTGAGAGACTGAGCATGCATGCCTGGGCTATGTTATAGAATGCTGTGTGTTGCAATTATACATTTAGTAATGTCATATTGGTAACTTGAAATTGGCTCTGATGGGAGTATTTATACTATGGAAATTGGCATGCACTATGCAGTGGCCACAGGACTGGAAAAGGTCAGATTTCATTCCAATCCCAAAGAAATGCAATGCCAAAGAATGCTAAAACTACTGCACAATTGCACTCATCTCACATGCTAGTAAAGTAATGCTCAAAATTCTCCAAGCCAGGCTTCAGCAATATGTGAACCGTGAACTTCCTGATGTTCAAGCTGGTTTTAGAAAAGGCAGAGGAACCAGAGATCAAATTGCCAACATCTGCTGGATCATCGAAAAAGCAAGATAGTTCCAGAAAAACATCTATTTCTGCTTTATTGACTATGCCAAAGCCTTTGACTGTGTGGATCACAAGAAACTGTGGGAAATTCTGAAAGAGATGGGAATACCAGACCACCTGACCTGCCTCTTGAGAAATCTGTATGCAGGTCAGGAAGCAACAGTTAGAACTGGACATGGAACAACAGACTGGTTCCAAATAGGAAAAGGAGTACGTCAAGGCTGTATATTGTCACCCTGCTTATTTGACTTATATGCAGAGTACATCATGAGAAACACTGGACTGGAAGAAACATAAGCTGGAATCAAGATTGCCGGGAGAAATATCAATAACCTCAGATATGCAGATGACACCACCCTTATGGCAGAAAGTGAAGAGGAATTCAAAAGCCTCTTGATGAAAGTGAAAGTGGAGAGTGAAAAAGTTGGCTTCAAGCTCAACATTCAGAAAACGAAGATCATGACATCCGGTCCCATCACTTCATGGGAAATCAATGGGGAAACAGTGGAAACAGTGTCAGACTTTATTTTGGGGGGTTCCAAAATCACTGCAGATGGTGACTGCAGCCATGAAATTAAAAGATGCTTACTCCTTGGAAGGAAAGTTATGACCAACCTAGATAGCATATTCAAAAGCAGAGACATTACTTTGCCAACAAAGGTCCGTCTAGTCAAGGCTATGGTTTTTCCTGTGGTCATGTATGGATGTGAGAGTCGGACTGTGAAGAAGGCTGAGCACCGAAGAATTGATGCTTTTGAACTGTGGTGTTGGAGAAGACTCTTGAGAGTCCCTTGGACTGCAAGGAGATCCAACCAGTCCATTCTGAAGGAGATCAGCCCTGGGATTTCTTTGGAGGGAATGATACTAAAGCGGAAAGTCCAGTACTTTGGCCACCTCATGCGAAGAGTTGATTCATTGGAAAAGACTCTGATGCTGGGAGGGATTGGGGGCAGGAGGAGAAGGGGATGACAGAGGATGAGATGGCTGGATGGCATCACCGACTCGATGGACGTGAGTCTCAGTGAATTCCGGGAGTTGGTGTTGGACAGGGAGGCCTGGCGTGCTGCGATTCATGGGGTCGCAAAGAGTCGGACACGACTGAGTGACTCATCTGATCTGATCTGATACATTAGGCACTTTTGCAAGCCAGTTGCCAAACATTTACCACCAAAGACTGCTCTTAACCTCACTCCAACCTCCACCGACAATCATGTGAACTGGTACAGGGGGAGAATAAAGTGAAAGACAAAAACCCAAATTCTCACCAGTAACTCTCAGTCTAGACAGAAGTGAATTGATGAAGAAAGTAAGAAACCCTAGGAAAAATCAAGAAGACCTGAGTGTTTCAGCAAAGATAAAAAACAACAACAACAACAACCCTGAGTATGCCATTTACCACGCATGTTATGTGCTAAGTTGCTTCAGTTGTATCCGACTGTTTGCAATCCCATGGACTGTAGCCCACCAGGCAGCTCTGTCCATGGAGTTCTCCAGGCAAGAATACTGGACTGGGTGGCAATGCCCTCCTCCAGGGGATCTTCCCAACCCAGGGATAGAACCCACATCTCTTACATTTCCTGCACTGGCAGGCAGGTTCTTTACCACTACTGCCACCTGCAAAGCAAGCTGGGTGTGTAATTCCAAGCTTAAGGATACAACATGTTAAAATAGGTTATGTCTCCAAGCATGAGGTCTGAACTCCTAGCACAGAACATAGAAGAAATTCTTAAAGAGAATTCATGTTCCCCAACAAAGGGAGCACCTAACTCCAGCTGAACCATCTACCTCTACCCCATGACCTTATCATCAGTATAGAGAAAAGCATATTGAATGTCATATTTAGACCTCAAACTTGAGCTATCTGAGGAAGATAAATGAGTTTTAGATAAGTTAGAAAAGGGTCAAAAAATCACTTCTACATGTTAAGAAAACAAAAGGTCTAGACACCTGGCAACACTGAAAATAAGCAAATGAAAATAAGATTAAAAAAAAAAAACCAAGATGAAATGCTAAAACTGCAAATGTGGCTAAAAAGGGAGATGTCAAAGTTAAGGAAACAAATTGAGGACTAGAAAAATATTACTAGAGGTTGAATAATTAGAAATGGCAAGAATTGACACAAGGTGAAATATCAAATTATTGACAGAGAAAAAGCTTGAAGACAGAATAGAGGAAAGGTAAATGTTAAAATTTTAGAGTATTAGTACTAAACAGTGTTAAAATTTTAGAGTATTAGTACTAAACAGAATTGGGTAACAGCTCAACTAGGGGATCATAAATAACATCACGGGGATTCCTGGTGGCTCAGTGATGAAGAAAACACCTGCCAATGCAGGAGACATGGGTTCGATCCCTGGTCCAGGAAGATCCCCCATGCTGCAGAGCAACTAAGCCCATGTGCCACAACTATTGAACCAGCACTCCAGAGCCTTCAAGCTGCAACTATTGAACCCACACACCACAACTACTGAACCCACATGCCACAACTACTGAAGCCTGCATAACTAGTGCCAGTGCTCTGCAACAAGAGAATACACTGCAAGGAGAAGTCCGTGCACCACAAGCAGAAAGTAGTCCCCACTCGCCTCAACTAGAGAAAGCCTGCGTGCAGCAATGAAGATCCAGCACAGATACAAATAAATGAAAAAAGAAGTAACATCACAAATGAGGGTCATATGGATATCAGATGGATATCAGATGGATGTGATACCCTGAGAAGGACACAACATATATATATATAGTATTCTGGATGTCAATGTATAACTCTAATCTAAGGAACATTCTATTAAAAAAAAAGTCTGTACACCTTTAAAATGTCAAAGTCTTAGGAGACAAACAGCGAGGAACTCATCAATATTGTTGTTGTTGTTCAGTCGCTAAGTCATGTCCGACTCTTTGCGACCCTATGAACTGCAACACTCCAGGCTTCCCTGTCCTTCACCATCTCCCAGAGTTTGCTCAAACTCATGTCCATTGAGTCGGTGATGTCATCCAACCATCTCATCCTTTGTCACCCCCTTCTCCTCCTGCCCTCAATCTTTCCCAGCATCAATATTGGAGGGGACTAAAGAGAATGACAGTTGCTAGGGTTTGAAAGTGTGTGTCCTTCCAAAATTCATCCACTGAAAACCTATTGCCCATGGTGATGGTATGAGGAAGTGAGGCTTTTGGGAGACAATTAAGTCATGAAGGCAGAGACCTCACCAATGGGATTAGCATGCTTATAAAACAGGCTCCAGGAAGTCAGTTTGTCCCTTCCATCACATAAGGACACAGGCAACAACAAAAAAGTAGATCATTTTGGTTCCATCAAAATTAAGACTTTTGTTTTTCAGAAAACAGTATCAAGACAGTGAAAGGACAACCTAAAAAAATGGGGAAAAAATTGCAAGTCATATATCTGATATGAGATTTATATCTAGAATATATAAAGAACTTTTACAATTCAATGAGTTAAAAAAATCCAATTTAAAAATGGTAAAGGATTTGAATTGACATCTCTCCAAAAAAGATACACAAATGACTGATAAGCACATGAAAAGATGTTCAACATCAATAACTATCAAGGAAATAAAAAATCAAAATCACAATGAGGTACACGTCATACCTATGAGAATGGCTATAACCAAAAGGTCAGATCTTAACAAGTTCTTTGAGGATATTGGTGCAATTGGAACCCTCATATACTTCTGGTGGAATTTAAAATGGAGTAGCTGCTTTGGAAATAGGTTTGACAGTTCCTCAAAAGATTACACATATTGTTACCATATGACTCAGAAATACCACTCCTGCATTTGTGTATGTACCAAGAGAAATAAAAACATACATCCACACAAAAACTTGTACCTCAAAGTTTTAGCTCATAATAGCTAGAGGGTGGAGACAACCCAAATATTTATAAACTGATGAATAAAGTGTGGTAAATCCATAGAAGGGAATATGATTTCACAATAAAAATGAAATAAAGTACCAATATATGCTATAATCTTCAATCATAATATTATGGTAAGTGAAGGAGCAAGTCATCAAAAGGTCACATGCAGTATGATTCCATTTATATAAAATGTCCAAAACAGGCAACTCTGCAGAGACAGAAAGTAGATTAATGGTTGCATATGGCTTAGAGAAATTGGAGAATGACTGCTGATGTGTATAGAATTTCCTTTGGGAGTGAGGAAAATGTTATAAAATTGCTTGTGGTGATGGTTTCACAACTACGAATATGCCAGAAGCCACTGAAATGTACACTTTAAATGGGTGAATTGTGCATCTGTGGGTGCTCACTCAGTTGTGTCCCACTCTTTTGCAACACTATGGACTGTAGCCTCCCACGCCCCTCTGTCCATTGGATTATCCTGGCATGAATACTACAGTGGGTTGCCATTTCCTCCTCCAGGGGATCTTCCCAATCCAGGGATTGAACCCATGTCTCTTATGATTCCTGCATTGGCAGGCAGATTCTTTACCACTACTGCCACCTGGGAAGCCTGAGTGAATTATATGGTATGTGAATTCTATCTCAGTAAAGCTGTTACTATAAAGTGTTTGAGGGCTTCCCTCATGGCTCAGATTGTAAAGAATCTGCCTGAAATGCAGGAGACCTGGGTTGGATCCCTGGGTTGGGAAGTTCCCCTGGAGAAGGGAATGGCAACCCACTCCAGTACTCTTGCCTGGACAATTCCATTGACATAGGAGCCTGGTGGGCTACAGTCCATGGGATTGCAAAGAGCTGGACATGACTGAGCAACTAACACTTTCACTCATGGCTCAGTGGTAAAGAATTTGCCTACCAATGTAGGAGACACAGGTGTGATCCCTGACCCAGAAAGATCCCACATGCCACAGAGCAACTAAGCCTGTGTGCCACAACTACTGAGCCTATACTCTAGAGCCCAGGTGCTGCAACTACTGAGCCCCTGTGCCACAACTTCTGAAGCCTGCATGCCCTAGAGCCTCTGCTCCACCACAAGAGAAGCAACAGTAATCAGAAGCCCGAGCACTGCAACTAGAGAGTAGGCCCCACTAATCACAACTAGAGAAAAAACTCACACAGCAATGAAGACCTAGCACAAGCAAAAATAAATAAATAAGTTCTTTTTTTAAGTAAACAAAGGGGAGATATAGCACAGGGAAAAACAGCATTAAAAAAACCTTTTGCTCTATGTTGGTATATAACAGATCACCTCATCTTAGCACTAATGACAAAAGGAATGGCAATTCACTCCTGCAGTTAGTCACTTAGCAAAATATTTATTGACTTCAGACTATTCTACAAAGCTACAATCATCAAGACAGTATGGTACTGGCACAAAAACAGAAACATAGACTAGTGGAACAAGATAGAAAGCACAGAGATAAATCCACACACCTGTGGGCACTTTATCTTTGACAAAGGAGGCAAGAATACACAATGGACAAAAGGGAGCCTCTTTGATAAGTGGTGCTGGGGAAACCTGGACAGCTACATGTAAAAGAATGAAATTAGAACATTTCATAACACCACACACACAAATAAACTGAAAATGGGTTAAATATTTAAATGTTAAAGCCAGAAACTATAAAGCTCTTAGAGGAAAACTTACACAGTATACTCTCTGACATAAATCACAGCAAGATCTTCTTTGATCCTAGAATAATGGAAATTAAAAAAAAATAAACAAATGGAACCTAATAAAACTTGAAAGCCTTTGCACAGCAAAGGAAATGATAAAAAAGATTAGAAGACAAACTTCAGAATGGGAGAAAGTAATTGCAAATGAAGCAACTGACGAAGGATTAACCCCCAAAATATATAAGCAGCTCATACAGCTCAATATAAGCAGCTCATACAGCTCAATACCAGAAAAACAAACAGCCCAATCAAAAAATGGGCAGAAGATCAAAACAGACATTTCTCCAAAGACATAGAAATGGCCAATAAACACATGAAAAGATGCACAGCATCACTCATTATTAGAGAAATGCTAATCAAAACTACAATGACATATCAACCAATTAGAATGGCCATCATCAAAAGAAACTACAAACAATAAATGCTGTTGAAGATGTGGAGAAAAGGGAGCCCTCCCCTACACTGTTGGTGGGAATGTAAATTGATACAGCCAGTATGGAAAACACTACGGTGATTCCTTAACAAACTAGGAATAAAACTAACATATGACCCAGCAGTCCTACTATCAGTCATATATCCTGAGAAAACCACAATTCTAAAAGACACATGTACCCCAGTGCTTACTGTAGCACTATTTACAATAGCCAGGACATCAGTTCAGTCACTCAGTCGTCTCCGACTTTTGGCGACCCCATGAATCGCAGCACGCCAGGCCTCCCTGTCCATCACCAACTCCCAGAGTTCACTCAGACTCACATCCATAGAGTCAGTGATGCCATCCAGACATCTCATCCTCTGTTGTCCCCTTCTCCTCCTGCCCCCAATCCCTCCCAGCATCAGAGTCTTTTCCAATGAGTCAAATCTTCGCATGAGGTAGCCAAAGTACTGGAGTTTCAGCTTTAGCATCATTCCCTCCAAATAAATCCCAGGGCTGATCTCCTTAAGAATGGACTGGTTGGATCTCCTTGCAGTCCAAGGGACTCTCAGGAGCCTTCTCCAACACCACTGTTCAAAAGCATCAATTCTTCGGCGCTCAGCCTTCTTCACAGTCCAACTCTCACATCCATACATGACCACAGGAAAAACCATAGCCTTGACTAGACGGACCTTTGTTGGCAAAGTAATCTCTGCTTTTGAATATGCTATCTAGGTTGGTCATAACTTTCCTTCCAAGGAGTAAGAGTCTTTTAATTTAATGGCTGCAGTCACCATCTGCAGTGATTTTGGAGTCCAAAGAAATAAAGTCTGACACTGTTTCCCCATCTATTTCCCATGAAGTGACGGGACCGGATGTCATGATCTTCATTTTCTGAATGTTGAGCTTGAAGCCAACTTTTTCACTCTCCACTTTCACTTTCATCAAGAGGCTTTTTAGTTCCTCTTCACTTTCTGCCATAAGGGTGGTGTCCTCTGCATATCTGAGGTTATTGATATTTCTCCCAGCAATCTTGATTCCAGCTTGTGCTTCTTCCAGCCCAGCATTTCTCATGATGTACTCTGCATATAAGTTAAAAAAGCAGGGTGACAATATACAGCCTTGACGTACTCCTTTTCCTATTTGGAACCAGTCTGTTGTTCCATGTCCAGTTCTAACTGTTGCTTCCTGACCTGCATACAGATTTCTCAAGAGGCAGGTCAGGTGGTCTGGTATTCCCATCTCTTGAAGAATGTTCCACAGTTTCTTATGATCCACACAGTCAAAGGCTTTGGCATAGTCAATAAAGCAGAAATAGATGTTTTTCTGGAACTCTCTTGCTTTTTCAATGATCCAGCAGATGTTGGCAATTTGATCTCTGGTTCCTCTGCCTTTTCTAAAACCAGCTTGAACATCAGGAAGTTCATGGTTCACGTATTGCTGAAGCCTGGCTTGGAGAATTTTGAGCATTACTTTACTAGTGTGTGAGATGAGTGCAATTGTGCGGTAGTTTGAGCATTCTTTGGCATTGCCTTTCTTTGGGATTGGAAGCCAGGACATAGAAGTAACCTAAATATCCATCAATAGATGAATGGATAAAGAAGTTGTGGTACATATATACAATGGAATATTACTCATCCATAAAAAGGAATGAATTTGAGTCAGTTGTAGTGAGGTATTGAACCTGGAGCCTGTTATACAGAGTGAAGTAAGAAAGAGAAAAATAAATATCATGTATTAGCACATATATATGGAATCTAGAAAAATAGTACTGATGAACCTATTTACAGAGAAGAAATGGAGATGCAGACATAGAGAATGGACTTGTGGAAACAGCAGGGGAAGAAGGGGCTAGGACAAATTGAGAAAGTAGCACTGACATATATACACTATCATGTGTAAAACAGATAACTAGTGGGAAGCTGCTACATAACACAGGGAGCCCAGGCTAGTGCTCTGTGATACCTAGGGGGGTGAGATGGGGGGTTGGGGGGTGAAGAGGTTCCAGAAGGAGGGTATATATTTCTACTGATTCATGTCAATGTACAGTGGAGACCACTGCAACATTGTAAAGCAATTATCCTCCAACTTAAAAAGATGACTGATTCAATCAACTATGACAGAAAATGAAAAAATATATTAATATATTTAATACATTAAGGCAAAAAAGTAAAAATATGCATCTTATTTACAAATATCTACTGTTTTCTAAAAGAAGATAGACTCCTATATCTTTACTGAGTAAAGATGTGCATAAAGAATTAAATTTGAAAACCATAGAGAAAGCTATGAAGCAAGAGATTTAAAAAGAAAGAAGAAATAGCTGAAAAGCACTAGTGGAGAACAAAATGAAGAGTTTTGGAGTGAGATGCTAGATATTGTGTGTTATAATGTCCCTTCCTTCTCTAATCACCCCACAAAAACTTTAATAATCTTATAACTCATTTTTAAGAAAGATATTTACTGAGTTACTATCTACCAGCTTTGGGCTTAGTGCTAAGGATAGTGAACAAGACAGGCATGGCCACCACACTAACAGTATTGATACTTCGAGTGTGCTAGAAAGAAACACACAAGATAACTAATTCCACAATTGAGTAAATAACCTAGGAGAAAAACACAGATAGTAGGAAAGGGTATAATGGAGAGCCCCAATCTAATCTGGAAAGGGAGGGAAGCTACTTTGAGGAAGTGATGTCAGAGTTAAGCTTTTGAGGATTATTAAGAACAAACTAGATGAAGACTGGGTGTGGGACTTCCCTGGTGGTCCAGTGGTTAAGACTCTGTGCTTCTACTGCAGGCAGCAAGGGTTCAATCCTTGGTCAGAGAACTAAGATCCTGCAAGCCATGTTCAGTTCAGTTCAGTTCAGTTGCTTAGTCGTGTCCAACTCTTCGCGACCCCATGAGTCGCAGCATACCAGGCCTCCCTGTTCATCACCAACTCCCAGAGTTCACTCAGACTCATATCCATGGAGTCAGTGATGCCATCCAGCCATCTCATCCTCTGTCGTCCCCTTCTCCTCCTGCCCCCAATCCCTCCCAGCATCAGAGTCTTTTCCAATGAGTCAACTCTTCACATCAGGTGGCCAAAGTACTGGAGTTTCAGCTTTAGCATCATTCCCTCCAAATAAATCCCAGGGCTGATCTCCTTCAGAATGGACTGGTTGGATCTCCTTGCAGTCCAAGGGACTCTCAAGAGTCTTCTTCAACACCACAGTTCAAAAGCATCAATTCTTCGGCGCTCAGCCTTCTTCACAGTCCAACTCTCACATCCATACATGACCACAGGAAAAACCATAGCCTTGACTAGATGGACCTTTGTTGGCAAAGTAATGTCTCTGCTTTTGAATATGCTATCTAGGTTGGTCATAACTTTCCTTCCAAGGAGTAAGAGTCTTTTAATTTAATGGCTGCAGTCACCATCTGCAGTGATTTTGGAGTCCGAAAAAATAAAGTCTGACATTGTTTCCACTGCTTCCCCATCTATTTCCCATGAAGTGATGGGACCAGATGCCATGATCTTCGTTTTCTGAATGTTGAGCTTTAAGCCAACTTTTTCACTCTCCTCTTTCACTTTCATCAAGAAGCTTTTTAGTTCCTCTTCACTTTCTGCCATAAGGGTGGTGTCATCTGCATATCTGAGGTTATTGATATTTCTCCCAGCAATCTTGATTCCAGCTTATGTTTCTTCCAGTCCAGTGTTTCTCATGATGTACTCTGCATATAAGTTAAATAAGCAGGATGATAATATACAGACTTGATGTACTCCTTTTCCTATTTGGAACCAGTCTGTTGTTCCATGTCCAGTGAGCCCCAAAACAGAACAAAGCAAAAACCGTAGACTGAGTGTGAGGTAGAGAAGATTCTGAACAAAGGGAACTGGGCCTCTTCTGGCAAGGAACCAGAGGATAGAGGACAGTGAGAAGTGAGGGCAACACGGAGTACTGGAAGGGCTGGCACACTCTGAGGGCTTCAGAAGCCATGTTAGAAATTTGACCTTTATTTCAAAAACCATGAAAAGCTGCTGACAGATTTTCAGAAGGAGTATTTTCTCAATTCATGTTTCCAGTGTGCTTTGCTGTTAAGTTTCCCTTGAGTCACCAAAAAAAGAAAAAAGAAACTGGTTGACTCTCTCAGTGGACATGTAGCTCCCCTTCTTCTTATTATATTTCCTAGTTCATGGTTCTTAGCTTTTGGTCCCTGGGAAACAGTGTATACAATTCCCAGATGGAGTAAGGAGCGGAGCATGTACAGAGGAACCCTGAGGAGATCAAGCTGGACCATGTGAGCTCTGGTGAACTCAGCACCATCAGTAACACAAGGATCCATAAGGACACACTAGCCTTCTTTAAGCTTTGGATGTATATTGGAGGATGAGATCACTCCTTGTGACTCTAGGGTCTTGTTATTGACAGCTGCAATGCTAAAATTGGCACCACAGGTATTTTATGAAATACAGGGGGAGTAGCCCCTGGCCTCTGTTATATATTGCCTCGGCTATGAGCTGCTGTCCTTGATTCAGTACAGGTGAAAACAGATGGAAAATGAATTATTTTACAATTCTCAATGTGTTTTCACCGACTTAGCATCTGCTGGAAAATTTGTTCTGAGAATAGCATTAAGGAACTGATCTGCCTAGTAGGCAATGGCCAACTGAGGCCTCTGAGAGATGGTTTCTCCATTGGCCAAGGAGCACTTTGCCAAAGTTCTCAAGGCTATGGGGTTGCCTTGACAACACCAAGTACAACAAGACACTGAACTTCTTTAAAATGACCATAAGTCAACATGGCTTCCAGATCTAAAGTTTCTAGTTTAACCTCTTTCTCAAGCTCTGTTATTTGTATTTTCTGCTGTTTGGGGTCAAGAATAGTATCAACCTTGACTGCACTTCACAATTACTGTAGGCCTTTAAAAAAGTAGAGGTTTCCATGCCCATTCCAGAAAATTTTGGTCCAGTAGGTTTAGAGCAAGCCCAGTGCTGTCTACGAGAACCTTCTGAGATGTCAGAAATGTTCTACATATGCACCATCCAATACAGTAGTCAGTAGCCACATGTATCCACTGAGCACTTGAAATGCAGCTGGTTAATTTAGTTAATTTTAAATTTTAGTTAAATTTAATGAATTTTAATAACCAGATGTACTAGTGGCTACCATAATGGACCCTTGCAAGCTGTTTGATTACACTTGGGAATCTTTAGGAAATTAAATACAAGATAACTACTCTTTCTATTAGATACCACTTCTGCTCCAAGGACAATCCCTCTGTGATTTAAACCATAGCCCACAGGAAAAGATACATTTTATATAATCACCCAGGACATAGCTTCAGATACTCACACACATGCACACACACTGGCATATACATATATACCTACTCAAGTAAAACTGCTGCTGCTAAGTCACTTCAGTCGTGTCCGACTCTGTGCAACCCCATAGATGGCAGCCCACCAGGCTCCCCCATCCCTGGGATTCTCCAGGCAAGAACACTGGAGTGGGTTGCCACTTCCTTCTCCAATGCATGAAAGTGAAAAGTGAAGTCGCTCAGTTGTATCTGACTCTTAGCGACCCCATGGACTGCAGCCTACGAGGCTCCTCCATCCATGGGACTTGTCAGGAACTCCACTGTTTTTCATCTTATTCTAATCTATCAAATAACTGCTGGTCATGACCCAACAAATAAATTTCATGATCCACTAATGCATCAGGCCTCACAATTTAGCAAACACTACCCACAGAGCTATCTTGTCTCATGGGGTGCCTGTCTCTCTACTCTAGGCACTGAGGTCTTTGCCAGGTGCCACTCCTGCTCAGCCAGGTTTATCAGGGCTCCTGTGGTTCCAGAGCTGTGGCCCAATGAAGGGGAGTACCCCTGTTTCCCCTTGTTTCAGTCTATTAGAAGGCTTCCAAAGCATGCAGCTGATATTTGAATCCTGTAAAGCTCCTTCCTGAAGCAGCTCTTCTGGCTTCCATTTATGGCCTTTCAGTTCCTGAAGCTGTGAGTCTGGGAGTCTGGAGGTAGGGAAAGCTGAATGTCAGACAGCATGTTATACTCAGAATTGCTTCCATCCTCTGGCTCCTGAACCAAGGTTTCCCACAGGCTCCAGTTCTTTGTGTCCACAATTAGATTCTATTTCAGGAGGCTCCTTAGCCAGCATGCATCAGGCCTCTGGTAGGCCCCACTCTCACTTCAACTAGCTTGCAGAAATTTCCTCTGACTCAAAGAACTTGATAAGCAGTATTTAAAAAAAAAAAAAAAGTGTGCTGTGAGACCACGGTTGGATTCATTCTGCAGAAGGATGAGGGAGCCTCAGAAAGGGATGGAGGAGAGAAGAGGAGGAGGAGTTAACAGGTGAATTAATCTCAAAGGATAAGTCAGAGCTTGTAGGAAGAGAGGGACTTGCTATGATGTCCTTTCCAGCCTCCCCAAGTCCAGTCAGTGGTTTTATCCTCCTCGCTCCCATAGCACTTTGTTCCTACCTCCACTTGTCAAACTTTAAAGTGGTTGTTACTATCTAGACTTTGAGGGCTTCAGGTACAAAGTTCATGTTCTCTTCACCTTTGTATCCTTACCCATTGATATGATGCCTTTCCTATTGTAGATACAAAAAGTCACTGAGAGAAAAGACAGAGTGTATTAGATAAATAGATGAGTGTGAAAATCGAAGTGGATTCCCAAGAGGGAATGGGATGCTCCCAGTAATTGCTTTCAGAGGCTCCCGGCCAGCCCTAGGTCTTCTTCTGTTTGATTGCCCTGGAGAGCATAGACAGCTGGGTTATTCTGGTAGGTTTGAGATCACTGAGGCCCGTCTTAGAACCAGCCCAGGATTCCTGCCCAAATGCTGGGTCTTTGCCTCTAGCTGTTGAGGTAGACTCAATCTCTGAAGAGATGAGCAACCAACCATGTCCTTTTAACCCAAGAAGTTCAGCAGTCAGGCTCCATCATTTGCACATGGAGCCCAGCATGGTCTTGGTATGCTCCCAATCCAGATACACACAGTAATTAGGTCTGCAGACAAGGAATTTCAGGTCTGAATTGGCCTTTGAAGTCGTCTAGTAAGGTCTCCCTGACTGAGCTTTAATGAGAATCAGACTTCAACCTAAAGCGTTCTTTCAGTCAACTTCCTTTCTCTTTCTTCTCCAGGATTTCCATGGACAGGATTTCCTTGGAAATCAGAAATGAAGAAATGACTGATGCTGTACTTGCAGAGAGGGTTCACGTTTTCACCTCTTAACAGTATCTATAGAGAGTACTTGGAAGTGAGGAAACCCAGGAGGAGGAGGTGTGGGCAGAGTTGATACTATTTTTAGGGGCTGAATCTGAGTTCTGAAGGCGCTTCTGAAGGCAACTGGAGACCCTTGTCTATGCAGCTCACCCCACACACCCAGCATCTAAAGGACACTGCAGCCACGCGTGGCTGAGGTCCTGTGGGCAGTGAGAAGCCCAAGCACAGAGCCCAAGATAAGCTCTGGCCCCGAGACTGACTCTGGAAGAGCACACAGCAGACCCAGTCCTGCTGCTGCTTGACTTCACGCCTCAAAAATTCTGTGGCTAATCTTGGACGTTTAGAAGTAGCTAAATCTAGCAGGGAATGGGAACACTGGCCTCTCAGCCCAGCAGCATTTGTCTTTGCAGCTGCACTGCCCTCATAGCACAGGTGTACAGAGCATGATTAAATGACCCCAGAAAGCTGACAGCCTGGGGTGTGGTGTTCATTCTTTCACCCTGATGCAACTATCTCAGGGTGTGGGTAACTCTTTGCCTCACTCCCCTTTTTTCTTCCTCACCCCCAGATTCTGGGTTTCCTACTCTGGTTTCACTATTTAAAAACAAAACAAAACAAAACAAAAAACAGAGACACAAGGAGCCAGCTTTCATGCTGTTGTTGTTGATTTGCTTTTAGAGCCACTAACTCTGGTTCCTTTTAGAAGTCTGCCCAAAAAGCAGGAAGAAAGGCAGGATAAACTTCTGAAAAATCTTTCAGCACCTTCATTGATCCAAATTTTAGTGTAATTTGGCAGGCGACTCAGGGTAACATGTTCCAGTGTCTGAACTTGTGCATAATTGCCAGATTAGCTATTGTTTGACTTGTACAATTATTAATGAAATGTGGAAAAAGAAAAAGGGTGGTAACTAGGAAGCCTACAGCAATGTCTAGACACGGGGGTGGGGGTTGGGAGGTGGAGTACCAAAGAAGACGACACAGAATTTCCTTGATTTTCATTTTTCTTGGACTCAGTATTTCTGTCTGGGCATAATAACACATGGGCCAAGATATTGATAGGAGAGAGATAGTGTTTTGGTTAAAATGAAAAATCAAGTTTTAGGCTATAGGCCAGAAACATTTCTCACTTAAGTGTGCTGAAAGACAAGATGCAATCACCTGGGCTGTATGAGAAACACACACATGTGTACAAATACACAATGGTGTTAAAGTTTTCAAGAGCTACCACCATTGTCAATCCAGCCAGGAGACATATGCTCAGGGTAATTTGGTTCTTAAAGGGAGAAGATTTTTGTATCAGGAGAACTTGTGAATGTCACACATGCATTTTATTTTTATTGAAGTATGGTGGATTTACAATGTTGTGCCAATCTCTGCTGTACAGCAGAGACTCTTATACACATCCAGTCTTTTAATATTTTTTCCGCTGTGGTTTATCACAGGATGATGAATATAGTTTCCTGTGCTGTACAGGAGGACCTTGTTGTTTACACATGTGCTTTTGTAACCTTGTGTCCGGGTCACATCACGATGGGTGTCATGGCAGCAGGGTTATAGAATAAATCTGCCCACTGACTCATGGGAGTTGGGAGGAGGGACAATATATGGGATTATGAAGTAATTTACATTCTCAATGTCTTGGTGTCTTCACTGCCCAGCAAATTCCCTTCCCATCCCACAGTGGGAAGAAGAAAGCTAAGAGAGGGAATCAGACAAACATATGACGGTTTTGGCTGAGATCTCCATCAGCAAAAATAAAAAGGAAACCATTTATGTTGTGTGTTTAGTTGCCTTTGGTATAGATATAGATGTATAAATTATGTATAATACTCAGCATAATGCATACTTATGTATACACATGCAATTGCACATACTTTGTCTCATTCACATAAATGTAAGTAGAAATTTGAAGTGTCTGAATAGAACAATTTTCATGCATGTTGGGAAAAGTCTTCCCCTTTTTTAAAAAATTTATTTAAAATTGTAGGATAATTGCTTTACAATATTGTGTTGGCTTCTGCCACACAACAGTGTGAATCAGTCATAAGCATATATATGTCCCCTCCCTCTTGAATCTCCCCCCACCCCATCAGAGGTGTCACAGAGTACTGCATTAAGCTCCCTGTGTTATACAGCAACTTCCCACTAGCTATCTTTTTAACATATGGTAATGTATGTATTTCAATGCTACTCTCAATTTGTCCCACCTTCTCCTTCCCCTGCTATGTCCAAAGTCTGTTCTCTATGTCTGCATCTCTATTCCTGCCCTATAAATAGGCTCATCATCACCATTTTTCTAGATTCCACATATATGTGTTAATTTATAGTATTTATTTTTTTGACTTACTTTGTATAACAGGCTCTAGGTCCATCCACCTCACTAGAACTGACACAAATGCATTCCTTTTTGTGGCTGAGCAATATTCTACTGTATATATGTACCACAACTTCTTTATCCATTCATCTGTCGACGGACATCTAGGTTGCTTCAAGCATCTCCTTTCCTAGTCTCTTAACCCACCAGGACCCTTCTTAGAGATAGAACCACATTGGAAGCAAGCACACAAGCTTCAGTTCTCAAAGAACAGGCTTCTGCCAGTGTGGAATAGGCAGCAGAGCTTGGTCTTTACCCTACCCCAACCAAGCCACAGAAGCTTAAATCCTCAGCATCCTTTCATTCCTTTACATGCATAAGTAGCATGGCTCCAGGACACATGAGTGTAAGTTTTGATTAGTGTCCCTGAGGAGGAAGCCTGGGAAAGGTGCTGCTGTCTAGGATTGGCTGATGTCATAGAGAATAACCCTGGGCAGTGCGGGAAGTAGAGGCAGCAGAATTAGCTTAGGGAGCCTGAAATAGAGGAAGGAGGTATGGGAATAAAAAAGGGCTGGGGGTGAGGAAAAGATGGAGCAACAATATTTTAGTGCTAGAAGAAACCTTTGAGAATATTTTAGTTTAGCCCCCTCATATTAAAGATGAGGAAACTGAGGCTCTGAGAGGTTAACTGATTTGTCCAAAGATATGAGGCATGTAGCAAGAGATCTGAAATTAGAATTCGGATCTCCTGCTGCAAGCCTGGTAGACTTCCTACTGTGATGAAATATTAAATACACTGAAACCACAATAAGCTAATATTGAGTTAATTTGCAGTTCAAAGGAACTGTTGTTTCTCAACTAAATGCCCTATTTGTTCTTCATTAAGAAATTAGATAATTCTGAATCCTGACCATTCCATATTTCTCTAACATGTTAATGCAGCTCTGTTGTAATCATGCCAAATATTACAGGCAGATAATGAATTTACTAGATAATTTAAAATCATTTCATTACACGCTAATTTGTTTTCCAGGATCACATTTAAACTTCCTTTTTATTTTTTTGTAAAGCACCAGAATCACTCCATGTCTTTGGTAGGTAAACTTCAAAACACGAGAAAAATTATATTTCTAGTATTTCCAGCTAAGACTTTAAAAGTCTAGGGACTGCAAACTGTATGAAAAAGTCAGGTGGTTCTCTCAAGGCTTCCAATACAGCTTTGGCATTTGTCATAATTTTTTTAATTTATTTATTTTATTTGGAGGCTAATTACTTTACAATATTGTATTGGTTTTGCCATACATCAACATGAATCCGCCACGGGTGTACACGTGTTCCTCTCCTGAACCCCCCTCCCACCTCCCTCCCCATACCATCCCTCTGGGTCATCCCAGTGCACCAGCCACAATTTGCACTGTATGGAATCTCATGATTTTTTTTTTTTTCATTGCTAGCAAGGAGTGATTTACTAGAAAATCACTCAAGCATTATACAAGTAACATCATTCCTGCTGGGCTAGCAAATTGGTTAGACTCGTCTTGTTCTTTCAGAATTGCAAAAGTTTCCAAATCCAAATTCTGGTAATGATTCTACTTGATCTTTATCTTCATCTATATATAGATTTTAATTGTGAAGGACATGTTGTTTGAGACATGAGGCTTAGGATGCTTTATTTCCCCTACCAAGACATCTTATGAGTAACCAGGAAACCCAGGGCAGAAAATTTTAACAACCAAAATTTTCATTTCTAAAATCTCTAATTTATTCTTGCATTCTGCTTTCTATTCTCTCATTTGCTTGAAGTCTTTCAGAGATTTCTATTCTCTAGCACTGACACGTGTTAATCATTTTAAAAATTGTGTGCGTGTATTAATATCTGTTCTGTCATTTCAATGGCTTTGAGGATGAGAAGGGGAGACTGGCATGTGGGTTCAGCATGCCATGTTGGTCTGATCTCTGTAATCATTTTCTTGAATAATGATTGTGACAAGTCCAGAAACTGGAACTGAGTTGATCAGATATACACCATGCTAGGGTCTGGGGCCTTTACTTGAAGGATAAAAGGACCCATTTCTAGGTAGTTGACCCTTCTAACAAGTTGGACACACACTCCAACTAAACAGTGTGTATCTGACAGTTTGTGTGTGTAATCTTTAGTCTTTTCTACATATTAGAGCATGTATCTGATAACAGAGATAATTTTACTTCTTCCTTTCCAATTTGGATGCCTTTTCTTTCTTTTTCTTGCCTAACTGCTCTGCCTAGAACTTCCAGTAATATGTTGAATAGAATCAGTGAAAGCGAACACAGTTGTCTTGTTCCTAAGCTTACAGGAAAAGTTTTGAGTGTTTCATCATTGAGTATGATACTTGCTGTGAATTTTTCATTTATGGCTTTCATTACGTTGAGGTAGTTTCCTTCTATTCCTTAGTTTGTTGAGTGTTTCTGTCATGAAAAGTTGTTGAAATTTGTCAGTTGCCTTTCCTGCATCATTTGAGATTATCATGTGATTTCTTCCTTTATTCTATTAATGTAGTGTATATGTGCTCAGTTGCTGAGTCGTGTCCAACTGTTTGCCACCCTGCCAGGCTCCTCTGTCCAAGGGTATTTCCCAGGCCAGAATACTGGAGTGGGTTGCCATTTCCTTCTCCAGGGGATCTTCCCGACCCAGGGATTGAACCCAGGTCTCCTGCATTGCAGGCATATTCTTTACCATCTGAGCCACTACAGAAGCCCCACTCTCTATTTTTCCCTTAGTCTACCTAAAGTGAAAGTCTGACTCACTGCGACTCCATGGACTGTAGCCCACCAGGCTCCTCTGTCCATGGAATTCTCCAGGCAAGAATACTGGAGTAAAGGGTTGCCATTACCTTTTCCAAGGGATCTTCCCAACCCTGGGATCGAACCTGAGTCTCCTACATTGCAGGCAGATTCTTTACCGTCTGAGCCACCAGGGAAACCACCAAAAATGTTTTGGTTGCACTGCATAGCATATGGGCTCTTAGTTTCCCAAACAAGGATCAAATCCACACCCCTGGCTTTGGAAGCACAGAATCTTAACCACTAGACTGCCAAGGAAGTCCCTGGTTTGTCAATTTTGTTAGTCTTTACAAAGAACCAAATTTTGGTGGATTTTCTATTGTTTGTCTATTCTCTATTTCATTATTTTTTCTACTCTAGTCTTCATTATGTCTTTTTCTGCTGGCTTTGGATTTAGTTTGTTCTTTTTCTAGTTCTTTAAATTGTAAAGCTAGTGTTGACTTAATCTTTTTTTTTTTTAGTGAGCACAAAAACTTATTTTTTAATGTAAGCATTTATAATTATAAATTTCTCCTTAGTACTTTTGTTGCATTCTATTACTTTGGTATGCTGTGTGTTTTCATTTGTGTCTAAGATTTTTTTAATTTTCCTTGTGATTTCTTCTGTCATCTTTTGATTGTTTTAAGAGTGTGTTGGCTAGACCAAAGTGCAAGTGTAGAAAAGCAGTAGGAGATAAATGTTAGATAACTTTGGGCCAGATAATTAAAAAAGAATTCTTTAAATATCAGGCTTAAAGTTTAGACTTTCTTTTATGAACAAAAGAGATGTACTGACAGCTGAAAATAAAGAATTTTTAATTTCTTTCCAAAAGATGTCCTATAAATAAATATGGAATGACAATAAAAAGTAATTTCCTTGAAATCACAAACATCTTTTTGCACTAAATTAAAGAGCCAAGGGTCATATCTGTTTAGTCAACAAGTACAGTGATAATAGATTCTATTCACCAATAGCCTTTCATCTTCTGTTTATCTCTTAAGAAAGTGAAAGTGAAGTAGCTTAGTCGTGTCCGACTCTTTGTGACCCCATGGACTGTAGCCTACCAGGCTTCTCCATCCATGGGATTTTTCAGGCAAGAATACTGGAGTGGGTTGCCATTTCCTTCTCCAGGAGATCTTCCCAACCCAGGGATTGAACCCAAATCTCCTGCATTGTAGGCAGACAAGCTTTACCGTCTGAGCCAAAAACCTAAATCCATTTTTCTTTGCCTGAACACTTCATTTATTCTCTCCCAAATAGCGACTTCTGTTTTATGGGTTATTCTTGTTCTATTCTTCCTTTTGGCTTTATAAAACGAACATCTGGAATTTTCCTTGATTGTTATATTCTTGAAATAAAATCTTATTAAAAGATTTGTTGTGGCTCAAAGGAAAATTTATTGGTTTGGTGTGCTTTTGACTTGGTGGAAGACTTATCATTGTCAAATGTAAATTTAGCATTTCAATACAAATTTAAACCCTTCAACTGACAAATATAATCTTTTTGGGACAAATAAATTTCATCACATTTATGTAGAACTATTTTCTTTATTGTAGTAGTAAACTGGATGGGTATTACCATCATTTTCAAGATAAACTATTGGGAAAACTATTAGTTCATCCAGAAATGAAAATTCCTTAAAAGTCCCATCTGCCATTAAATGCCTGAGATACTTACTCTTAAAAGGGCTTGATAAGAAATATCACAGAATTGCATTTGGTTCCTCTATTTACCTAGTATTTCAGGAGGAAGTCTGATTATTTTAAGTGTCTCACACACAGCCTGGTACACAACAAAACCCAAATATTAATCCCTGCCTTTTCCCCAATGGGTGTGAAAGACTCATTTTAAGGTCCAAACATGTCCTAGCAGGTTATATTTTGGGGTGATTCTTTTTCTAATTTAAAAAATTGAGACATAATTTACATATAATAAAAAGCATAGTTTTTAAGTGCATAGATTTTTTTCTATCATCTTCACTCATGTAGCCACCACTCAGAAAAAGGTATAGAAAATATCTCACCTCACTTTCATATGTCTGTATAGCCATAGATAAGTTTTACCTAGTCTAGGATTTCATTGGAACAGAATTGTTCAATATATACTCTTGTGTCTATTTTTTCCCCACTCAGCATAATGTCTGTAAGATTCATCCATGTTGTGAATACTGAGTAGTATTTTATTGTATATATGTACCTTAATTTGTTTAGCCATTCTCCTGTTGAAGAACATATGGCTATTTCTGGTTTGGGTTATTATGATTAAGGCTGCTATGATCATTCTTGTATAAATCTTTCTGGGAATATATGGTATTTCTTTTAAATAAATATCTAGTAGTGAAATTGCTGAGTCATAAGATAGATGTGTGTTAAAATTTATTGAAACTGTAAGTTTTCCAAACTGTTTTATCATTCTACACTCTTATTAACAGCTTATGAGAGTTTTAATTGCTCTACAGCCTTATCAACACTTAGCATTGTCAGTCATTTTCATTTTAGCCATTCTAGGGGGTCTCTAGGGCTTTCCAGGTGGCACTAGTGGTAAAAGAACCCGCCTGCCAATGCAAGAGATGTAAGAGACACAGGTTCTATCCCTAGGTGAGGAAGATCTGCTGGAGTAGGTCATGGCAACCCACTCCAGTATTCTTGCCTGGAGACTTGCATGAACAGAGGAGCCTGACAGGCTACAGTCCACAGGGTTGCACAGATTTGGACATGACTGAAGTGACTTAGCATGCACACACACAGGGGGTTTCTAACAGGTTTTAACCCAAAGGGTATTGATGTGCAATGGGGCAAGCAAAAATATCATGCTTTCCAGTTTGTACCCAAGTTCTCTAAAAGAAGGAAATGTTTTTGGTTGAGAAAGGGCTTTGATAAGTTGATCTGGGTGGCAGGGAAGCCCTGAAGCCATCGGTTGGAAGTACTAAAGAAATGGTAAACTGGTCTACATTAGAACGGAACAAGAATTCAGGAGTGTAATGAAAACAATTTTGACATCTTCAGGAGAGATTTAAAGAAATGTAGCCCATCTCCATAGGACTCAGTTTGTCACCATGACTGCTAGTTCAGCCGCAACTCTATGTCCTAGTTCTGGTAATTGGACTTCTGCCTGTGCCTAAAACCTACTTGCCCATTCCCTGCAGTTATGGAAACTGTGCATGTTGTGTATAATTTATTTAACTCAATACCACAGCTTAAGCCATTTTACCAAATTCTTTTAAAGCATGGTTTTTATTGAGTAGATGTATCACATAATATGAACATATGTTATAATGCATTTAACTGATGATTCTCTAATTGGGGACGGATGGTTTTCAGTTTTTGATATTATAAACAGTGCTGTGATGAACCTTTTTGTACAAAAGTATACATTTTCTCATGCCTTGCTTATGGTTTTATTCCAATAAATTTCAAGAAATGGAGTACCTGAGGACTTCCCTAGTGGTCCAGTGGTTAAGAATGGTTAAGAATCCTCCTGCCACTACTGGAGCTCATGTATCCCAGAGCCCATGCTCTGCAACAATAGAAGCCAATGCAATGATAAGCCAACGCAATGATAAGCCCAGGCAGCACAACAAAGAGTAGCCCTGCTCACCACAACTAGAGAAAGCCCCCTGGCAACAACAAAGACCTAGCACAGACAAAAATAATCATAAAAATAAAATTAATTAATTATTAGAAAAGAAATGGACTATCTGGATTAAAGGTGAGACATGATTTTAAGGCTTTTGACATACTATTGCCAAATAACAGACAGGCTATTCTAATTTACATCAGAAGTGTCTGGGGGCTCATTTCATGTTCTCATCACCAAGGAGTACTACCATTAAAAAGATATGTTTTACTTTTGAGAATTTCATACTTCTAAAACACATATGTCAGCTAAGAGAAACAAGAGTAAGATATTGTTATGAAATGATCGATAGCAGTAAATGTGAAGAAGGGACAAACTCAATATTCACCACATGGAAATGACATCCTTTTATGCCTGTGGCCAGTTCTTCCAAGGGCTTAAATTTTGGAATCTGGTTGAATTACATATATTCCTTGGACATAAGATAACTTTTGATTATATTTTATAAATCTATTTTGATAAATGAATCACCAAAACCATTGATACAGATTTAAATAGTTACAGTGAAGCAGTCCACAAGCACTTTATCCATTTGTGCCCTTTCCTCAATTTATTGCTATCATAATCAGATTTTTTAAAATATAATTAGACAGTAACCTATCTCCAAGTTCATTGGAGATCTTGAAATTGCTTTTAAAGACCTTTCACTTACTAAAAAAGTGGTCATCATTCTCTTAGTTTGTCTGGCTGAGGGATTTTGGCTAGCTGCCACAGGAAAAATTGACATTGTGGAAAGGATCCGAAGGAAGAAAGGAAAAGAAGTTACAGTTAATCATGGGGTACATGAGTCAGCTTCACTTTAAGGATTTACTCCGAAGTGGAGAATTCTTAAAACATGGGAAACCCTATCTGAATGATGAAACTGTTTGCATTTGAGAATAATCTCCATTTTAGCTGCTGTTCCAGATAAAAATAATATAGGTGTGCATCTGGAGCAGCTTGGAGGCTTCCAATTTTGATACTTAGACCACAAAAAAATGACCCCGATACAATATGTCAATATTTCTCCTGTTATTATGGAAGTTCTCTATGAGGGAATGATTTCGTTTTCATTTAATGCTACAAGGGAATGTCAGTCATCAGGGCATCAAAATGGGATTTAGGATTCCTTTCTTATTGGAGGTGGTCATCAAGAAGATGTGACCAGTGGTTGACCAGGATCTGGGCAATTGGGAGCTCCTGACTTTCTCCCCTGCACTTGGAATGTGGTTCCACTTGCCTTTCTCACCCCAAGAAGTTGCACAAAGGATACAAGCCTTGATATAGCCACATGATGATGAGATCATTCTGAATTGTGTATGTGACGGAATCCGGTTAAGGTGCCTATACATTTTTAGATTCTGGTGGACAGCTGTGGAGATCAACTTGTCTTGAGGTGGCCCAAGATAAGCCTCATGGATAAATTCCCTTGCTTATGAAACTTGCCACCCGTCAACCTGGAGTGGGCTGCCTCTTTCTTAGGTCTCTGGCCTTTGTGTCTGGGGCTGGTTTGCCAGCCAACATTTCTCTGGCTTGCCATTAGTATGGATTTTTTTGGTAGTTTTGGGCAACTAATTTTGCCCTTTTTATAGATTCTATAAAATGCCAAAAGATGCCAATGAGATTTTTAACAAATACCTTACTGGCAGAGGACACATACAATGCACAAAAACATGCTGAAACTTTGTTTATTGAAAACATTTGGAGAAGGAAATGGCAACCCACTCCAGTGTTCTTTCCTGGAGAATCCCAGGGATGGGGGAGCCTGGTGGGCTACCGTCTGTGGGGTCGCACAGAGTCAGACACGACTGAGGTGACTTAGCATCAGCAGCATAAAAGGATTGGTTCAAGATGGTGAAATATGCACTCATCTGCTCCTGCATGAGCACCAAAATCACAACTAGCTGTTGAATAACCATCAACAGGAGAATGCTGGAACCCATCATAAAAAGATACCCCATGTCCAAAGACAAAGAAGAACTGCAAGATGGTAGGAGAGGTGCAATCACGATGACATCAAACCCCATACCCATCAGGTGGGCAACCCACAAACTGGAGAACAATAATACCAAAGAAGTTCTCCCACTGTTGTGAAGGTTCTAAACCCCACATCAAGCTTCCCAGCCTGGGAAGCCAGCAAAAGGACTAGGAATCCACTGGGAATCTGACTTTGAAAGCCAGTGGGACCCATGGGGTCTCAAAGAGTTGGACACGACTGAGCGACTAAACTGAACTGACTGGGATTTGATTACAGGACTTCCATAGGACTGGTGGAAACAGAGACTCCACTCTTGGAGGGCACAAACAAAGTCTTGCACACACCAGGACCCAGGGGAAAGGAGCAGTGACCATACAGAAGACTGAACCAGGCCTACTTGCTAGTGTTGGAGGGTCTCCTGTAGAGGCATGGGATGGCAGTGGCTTGCTGTGGGGATGGGGGCACTGGCAGCAGCAATCCTGGGACGTGCCCCCTGGTGTGAGCTCTCATGGAGGTCACCGTTAGCCCTACCATAGGGCCTGTAGACTCCAGGGCTGGGTCACCTCAGGCCAAACAACTAACAAGGAGGGAGCGCAGCCCCATCCATCAGCAGACAATCAGATTAAAGTTTCACTGAGCATGGCCCTGCCCACCAGAGCAAGTCCCAGTTTTTCCCACTGCCAATCTCTCCCATCAGGAGGCTTACACATGTCTCTTAGCCTTATCCACCAGAGGGCAGAAAGGAGAAGCAAGAAGAATCACAATCCTGAAGCTGCCAGAATGAAAACCACATCACAGAAAGTTAATCCAAGTAAAAAGACAGAGAGTTATATCCCAGATGAAGGGACAAGATAAAACCTCAGAAAAACAATTAAATGAAGTAGAGATAGGCAACCTCCCAGAAAAAGAATTCAGGATGATAGTGAAGATGATCCAGGATCTCAGAAAAAGAATGGAGAAGATGCAAGAAATGTTTACCAAAGATCTGGAAGAACTAAAGAACAAAGAAACAGAGATGAACAATACACTAGCAGCAGTCAATAACAGAATAACTGAGCCAAAAGAATGGATAAGTAACCTGGAAGATGGAATGGTGGCAATCACTGCCACAAAACAGAAAATAGAAAAAAAGAAGGAAAAAATATGAGGACAGCCTAAGAGACTTCTGGGACAACATTAAACACACCAACATTTGCATTATAGGGGTCCCAGAAGAAGAGAGAGAGAAAGGACCTGAGAAAATATTTGAGGAGGTAATAGCTGAAAACTTCCCTAACATGGCAAAGGAAATAGTCAACCATGTCCAGGAAGCACAGAGAGTCCCAGGCCAGATAAACCCAAGGCGGAACAAACTGAGACACATAATCAAACTGACAAAAATTAAAGACAAAGATAAAATATTAAAAGAAACAAGGGAAAAATGATAAATAACATACAAGGCAACTCCCATAAGGTTATCAGCTGCTTTCTCAACAGAAACTCTACAAGCCAGAAGGGAATGGCATGATAAATTTAAAGTGATGAAAGGGAAGAATCTACAATCAAGAATACTCTACCCAGCAAGACTCGAGATTTGATGGAGAAATCAAAAGGCTTTAGTCAAGCTAAAGTTAAGAGAATTCAGCACCACCAAACCAGCTTTACAACAAATGAAAAAGGAACTTCTCTAAGTAGGAAACACAAGAGAAGGAAAAGATCGACACAAAATAAACCCCAAACAATTAGGAAAATAGTAATAGGATCATATATATCGATAACTACCTTAAATATAAGTGAATTAAATGCACCAACCAAAAGACATAGACTGGCTGGGTGGATGAAAACATATTCATGTATGCACTTCTACTTACCCCATCACTTTTACTTAATTCCCCATATTGTATGCAATTATTTTATATTGTTAGGTTAATCATGTTTCCATTATGGCTTGTAATTGTCTTTTATTTTTTATCTGACTACTGATTGTGAAAACTGATAAGAATCTTTTACTATTGTGATTATGTAACTGTTATTCCTTTTTTAATTTTTAAAAAAATTTTATTTTTTATTACTCATTTTAATACCATTGTATCATGATTGATCAACAGAAAATAACAGAATTCTGTACCACTAAAATTACCATTTAATAGAAAAACCTGTAATCACTTTTTAAAATCCAGATGCACATTAGAATTACCATGGAATTTTTTGAAAAATACAAACACGCAGGTATTGCTTTTTTCTCCAAAGCTCTGTGATTCTAAAGAGCAGTCATGTTTAAAAACAATTCAACTATATGATGATCTTTTATCTAGTCTGTTCCACTTTTTCTATTTCATATTCAGTGCTCCCATTTCATTTAGTTTCCAATTTCTCTCTTTTTTTTTCTCAAGCCTTTATCAAGTGTAGTAGAAAAGCTTTTGTATACATATATATAGTATGCATAATATATATATTTTAGAAAACTTTGAATTTTTGCTTAGCTAAAAAATGTATGACATTCTGGCTCCACTTGTTTCACTAAGTATGAATAAAGTGTTAGACTTCTAATTTACATTTGCTCAAACCTTTGATATAGTTCCATGTATTCTGGCATCTAGTATTACTGCTAAAAGCCTAGAAAGCTTATTATTTTAGTAATTTTTAATAAAAAATTTTGAATGAGCCTTGCAACTTGTAATCCAATTCTGAGAATTTAAAGAAATACTATGTTGTAAAAAAAGAAGAAAGAAAGTAATTAACGTGATAATCCACCTGCAATGCAGCAGACCTGGGTTCTATCCCTGGTTTGGGAAGATCCCCTAGAGGAGGGCATGGCAGTCCACTCCAGTATTCTTGCCTGGAGAAACCCCATGGACAGAGGAGCCTGACGGGCTACAGTCCATAAGATCACAAAGGACACGACTGAGCAACTATGCACACAGCACAGCACACAGTATTATTAGCTAAAGTACAGATTTTTGTTCAAATTTCACATTTATGCTAGTGTCCATTATTGGTTTTCATATCTTTTCAAGATTTCACACTGTATTTAGTTGCATTGAACAGCTTCAGTTGAATGCAACAAATTCTGATAAATTCTTTTCCCATTTTTATTCTGTTACAAATAGTTTCTAATTTTCCTTGTTATGACTTCTTGCTGCTGCTGCTAAGTCACTTCAGTCATGTCTGACTCTCTGCGACCCCACAGACGGCAGCCCACCAGGCTCCCCCGTCCCTGGGATTCTCCAGGCAAGAACACTGGAGTGGGTTGCCATTTCCTTCTCCAATGCATGAAAGTGAAAAGTGAAAGTGAAGTCGTTCAATCGTGTCCGACTCCTAGCGACCCCATGGACTACAGCCTACCAGGCTCCTCCGTCCATGGGATTTTTCAGGCAAGAGTACTGGAGTGGGGTGCCATTGCCTTTTCCATGACTTCTTAGATACACCCATAGTTTAAAAGTGAACATTTAATTTCCAAACACACAGGGTTTTTAAAGTATCTTTGATAATAATTTCCCATTTTAATGCTTTCTTCTCTGTAATCATTCTCTGTGTTTTTTCAGTCTTCTAAGTTTACCGAGGCTTTCAATGGCTAAGTCAAAGATCTCTCTTGGTAAATGTCACATTGCACTTGAAAATATGTGGGTTATTGTCAAATATCTTTTGATATTGATTTCTAACATAATTCCACAGTGGTAAGAGAACAGACTCTGTATGATTTCAATATCTTTCGACCATGAAGTTTTTGCACCTTGTTTTATGTCCCTGGGTATGGTCCAGTGTCTCCTAGTTTATAGTATATGGGAATTTGAATAGAATTTGTACCTACTGTTGTGTGAAAATTGTATAAGTATTAATTATGTTGAATTGGTTCACAGTGCTTTTCAGGTCGACTATATCCTACTTTTCTGTCTATTCATTCTATTAAGAGAGTTTGATATTGAAACTCCAACTGAAAATCTTCATTTATTACTTTAAAAAATTGCAATATATAGTGGAACTATATGTAACTTTGTTCTGTATTTTCCAAGTTTCCTCTAAATGTGTTATCACACTTTCATAATTTAAAAAATAAAAAATATTTTAAAAAGAGGGGAAAAAAATCACATGACTGACTCTCAAAATGAAAATAATTCTGCTTTTATATTTGAAGAACTTTATCCTACACCCTCGCTAAAGCTATTTAATATCACTTAAGACTATAAAACCTGTTGCATTTATTGAATGGCCTTCTGACATCTATTTTTAACATATGATGAGCACTCCACCTGGCAAGCCCTCAGCAGTGTCCCCAGTGAATGATCTGCCAGAGTACTTGAAGAGAAAATATTTTGAGGTATTATCACTCTAAGAAGGTTTTTATTAACTAGGTGCTGATGTACACTGTTATTTTAAGGTCCTATGAACGTTGCTTTAGACTTCATCATTAGGACCCAATTACAGTGCTGTAGTAGGGGCAGAACCAAAATTGGCCTTTCAGGGAAATTAAGCCATAGCATGCTTTCTCCTTGTGGCCATTGTGTTCAGCAGGACCTGGCTGGACTCAAAGTAGAACCCCATAGTTCTGCAGAAATAGCATTAAATTGTAGGCTAGGCATTATGCTGGTTGCTTCCCATTTAATCTTATTTCATTAACAGCTTCAAGGGAGCTGTTACCATTCCCATTCCATCCATGAAAAGAAAAAGAAAGTGACGTCGCTCAGTCATGTCTGATTCTTTGCGACCCCATGGACTGTAGCCTACCAGGATTCTCCATCCATGGGATTTTCCAGGCAAGAATACTGGAGTGGGTTGCCATTTCCTTCTCCAGGGGATCTTCCCAACCCAGGGATCGAACCTGGGTCTCCCACATTGTAGGCAGACGCATTACTGTCTGAGCCTGCAGGGAAGTCCGGAAACTAATACTGCAAAGAAGGCAAGTAATTGATTCAAGGTCTCACAAGTGGTGGAGCAGGGATGTGAAACACTATACTCGAGAGCCCATGCTCTGTTATGTCCTATGCTGCTCCCTCAGTGTGCTCTGATATACACAGTCCTCTGTATCCCACTAAATGAGCTGCCCTGTTTTTAAAGCCAGAAATGTTAGTCTTCCTCTACCCTCATTCTTCCCAAAGACATGAGCCAACTGCCAAGAATGAGCAAAAACCTAACCGAGTTGTCTCCTATTAGGCCCTGTGATAGAGAAAATAGTGAATACCCCAAAGATGTCTGTGTTCTAATTCCCAGAATCTGTAAATGTATTATGTTACATGGCAAAGGGGACTCAAGATTGAGATGGAATTAAGGTGGCTAATGAGCAGACTGCACAGTGAGATTCTCCTAGATTATCCAAGTGGGCTCACTGTAATCACAGGATCATTAAACGTGGAAGAGATATAGTCAGAAGGGCTTTAGAGTGATGTAATGTGAGAAAGACTGACCGCCATTGCTAGCTTTGAGGATGGAAGAAGGGGTATGTGCCAAGGAATGATGGCAGCCTGAAGAAATTGGAAATGATAAGGAAAGGGATGCTCCTGTAGTGGCTCTAGAAGGAACACAGTCCTCCCACTTCCTTGATGTTAGCCCAGAGAGACCCAGCTCAGACTTCTGATCTCCAGAACTGTAATACAAGAAATCAGTGTTGTTTAAAGTTATTATGTTTGTGATAACTTGTTACAGTGCTGATAGGAAACTAACAGAAGCCCATTATTGATAAAGTTGATCGGGGGTTAGTGAACAATGGCCTGCAGGTCAAATCTGGACCACCAGCTGTTTTTATAAATCAAGTTTTATTGGAACCCAGCCATACTATTTGTTCACATACTGTCTGAAGCTGCTGTAATGGCAGAGTCGAGTCGCTGTAGCTGAGACCATTGGGCCTACAGAGCCTAAAATTTACTATCTGACTTTTATAGAAAGAGACTCCTGATCTATAGTATAGTTATAAATAAAACACTGTAACTATGGCTGCAAATTAGGTGTAAAAACGTACACAGCTTCTCTGAGAAAAAGGACAAATCCTCTGATATTCTTTTTGGTTATCAGTCTGAATTTTCTCTTGAACAGAGAATGTATTCTTCCAGTTAACAGAAGGCCCTGATTGGTTTCATGCTAGTCAGTTGAAATCCTAATGTGTCACACTATAGAAAGGTCAAACTGCATGAATGAGAAGTTAAGGAATAAAAAATTTTATGAGCAAAGATATTTATATTATTGAGGTAGGGAAGAATTTAATTTTAATGTCTGTCCTTCCTGTTTAAAAAAAAAAAGAACAGAATAATTTCCAATCTAAAAAAAGGATGTTTTTCCATTCTTTTCTTAAATCCTTTCTTCCTGTTCTAAGCTGGGAAACTCCTCTTGGATTGGCAGTGTGGGCAGTCCAAGAGGCCACCAGGCCAGTGCTCTCTGTACTGCCCGGCGTCAGCCTGCTACTCCCAATTAGCCTCAGCTGGGCCACTTCCTATTTGGGTCACCTCCCTTTGAAATGGGTGACAGAGGTAGACACTGCTGGAATACTGTCATACACTTGAACTTGATTATGGAATAGCCTTTCCATTCATGTTTGACAACTGTTCTTTTGTTGTAATACTAGAATATTATTTTGGCAAGTGTTTCATTTCTAGTAAACGCCCCCTTTTTAGTATCTTTGGTCATGAGCCCTAACTTTTGTTCTAAATGTTTGTGAAAATGTTTCTTCTAAATGCTTAAACTTTTTTGGCATGGAAAACATCAACCATTTATAAAAACAGACAGAACTTTATAATGAACTCCTTCACTTGTTGCACTCACTTACAACAATTAATGGTTCCTGGCCAGTCTTATTTCATCCTCTACACCCACCTATTTCCTCTTTGCCTAAAATTTTGAAGCAAATCCAAAATATACTATTGTTGTATTTTATAATATTGTTTCATTTGTGAATATTTACTCATGAATATTCCAGCATGTATCTCAGAAAGATAAGGACTCTTTTAAAAATATGATCATGATACCAATATCACTTCTTAAAATTGTTTAACATCAATTCCTTATCAAATGTCCAGTCAATATTCAAGGAAATCTTTAAAAAAATTATCCTACCCTTGAATATTTTGAGTACTTTGTGACTTTCATTCCCTCCCTGAGGCAGGCTATGACAAAAGTGGTAAATGCAGAACTAACATGTATTCACACACAGCATCATACACAACACCCCTCACACAAACAAATCCTCCTGTACCCCAAAGACCACATCAGTTCAGTTCAGTCACTCAGTCGTGTCCAACTCTTTGCAACCCCATGGACTGCAGCACGCCAGGCTTCCCTGTCCATCACTAACTCCCAGAGTTTACTCAAACTCATGTCCATCAAGTTGGTGATGCCATCCAACCATATCATCCTCTGTCGTCCCCTTCTCCTCCTGCCTTCAATCTTTCCCAGCATCAGGGTCTTTTCTAATGAGTCTGCTCTTCGCATCAGGAGGCCAACGTATTGGAGTTTCAGCTTCAGCATCACTCCTTCCAATGAATATTCAGGACTGATTTCTTTTAGGATTGACTGGTTTGAAAGGAAACACCAGATAACCCTCCTTTAGGATTGACTGGTTTGGTAGGAAAGACCAGATAACCCTTCTCATTTCCACAATCAGGATACCAAAGGGGGCAAAGAGGATGAGGGTGGGGAATGCGGCCATTATACCTTGCTTTCACTCTGACTAACTGTATGCAGACCAAATATTGAGGAGTCCTTTTGATTACTTCTTGAGTCTCTTCATTTCATACCCAGGTAGTTCCTCTCACCCTGTGAGGCTTCTGGGATCTTAGTTCCTTGACCAGGAATTGAACCCATGCCTTTAGCAGTGAAAACAGAATCCTAACCACAGCCAGGAAATACCCAAAACCCAGGTAGTTCTATGGAGTCTGCAGAATTACTCCTTACTCACATGCTAGCTTCTCTCATAAAACTCAAAACATATTTCCAACATTTTGAAATCCTTTTATTGTCCACCCTTGAAAATAAAGAACACACTATCACTTGCCCAAGCAGTGCTGTTAACAAAGGTGTATGGGGTAAGACATTGCCTATCAGCCATGTTTCTGAGGGGACTCAGACTTTTACTGTGATTGAGAAATGTGTGTGGTGACTCAGGAAAACAATGATTTTCTCACAAATAGAAACAATAATGATCCAAAATTCCTTTTTTTATTTTCCATTTCTTTTGCTGAAGAAAATCTGTTCTTTCCATTGAGGCCAGCCTAGTGGATGCTTACATCTGTCCTGCTTTCATGAGTTGAGGATGGAGTTGGTAAGTAAGGTGGCAGGACAGGGGTGGGTGGATGTGTGTGTTTGACACTGCCCAAAGCATTGCTTTAAGCCTGTCATAGCTCATGCTTCTGTTGTTGTTGTTGTTACAGCTCATGCCTTAAAATAAGAAAACAGCTTCATTGAGAAATAATTTACATACTATACAGTTGTGCAACCATTACCACATTCTAATTTTAGAACATTTTCATTCCCTCCAAAAGAAACTATACATCCATTTTTGGTTACTCCCTATCTCCCCTCACCCCCTTATTCCATGGTCTGCTGCTGCTAAGTCGCTTCAGTCGTGTCCAACTCTGTGTGACCCCATAGACGGCAGCCCACCAGGCTCCACCGTCCCTGGGATTCTCCAGGCAAGAACACTGGAGTGTGTTGTCATTTCCTTCTCCAATGCATGAAAGTAAAAAGTGAAAGTGAAGTCACTCAGTTGTGTCTGACTCTTCATGACCCCATGGACTGCAGCCTACCAGGCTCCTCTGTCCATGGGATTTTCCAGGCAATTCCATGTTCTAGGCAACCACTAACCTTTCTGTCTCTATAGATTTACCCATTCTGGACATTTTGTGATTGATACCTTTTTATTTTTTAAGGTTCAACTTTCAGGTGCTCTTTGGAAACTGAGGACATGTACTTTACCATTTGATGACTAATGTAAAGCATTCACCACCCAAAATCTAAACTGAAGCATGAAAAGGAAACTCAGAAAGGGTAATGTAAATTATATTTCCAGAGGCAAACAGAAATACAGTACAGTCAATAGAAGCTGTTAGATCTTTTTTCCCCTCAAAATATTTCTATAACATTGTGCAGAAAAACCCGAATGAATTTTTTGGTCAACCCTAAAGTCTTAAAAATTTCTCACTAAACAAGGAAACCACATAAAATGCTTTTTTGTAGATATGGGTCTGCATGGTATGTTCTGCCTTCTGCTCCCCCACATTGAACAGTGTTATCCAGGACTTTGTCTTTCAAACACAAGGAGAAGACAAATGAAACAATATTCTCATGCAAGCATGTCTTTTTTTTTTAAACATTTTAAAGACTGGATTAAAAAGAGTAAACATATTATTAAAGTGTAAGTTAGAAACAGGCCAAAAGATAATCATTTGGAAGTGTTGGAAGCAAACATTAACCACAGCCACAGATAACAGGTCTGCTTACTGGTGTGTTTTTAACTTCTCCTTTCTTAAAAAAAACAAACAAACAACCCTGTTTTGATGCTCTTTCTATTCACTGCTTCTTTATTCTCTAATATTTGTGCTCAGTGTCCTAGAATATTCAACAAGGGAGGCATACAAATTAAACTGTCAGTCTCTTTCAAGAGTTTTGAAGTATTTACTATTTCCCAAAAGACCTGAAAAAAAAGGCTTCAGAAGCATAAATAGGTAACTCAGAATAATTTCCAAAAACAAATTTGCCATTGATGTTCTTAGTAAGATGGATTCCACACCAGAGCTCACCAACATATTGTGATTTCACAACACATTCTCTGAAAAGGAGCAGGGGATGATGCCTCAATCTTGGCTCTATTTATAAAAATCACTTGCAGGCTTTGCAGTTTCAATCTTTGCATTTTGAGATGTGAAGAGTAAAACAAAAATCAAACACCCAAACACTTCACTATTATTTGGTTTCAAAGATTTCAGCCAGCTTAACACTTTTGAGCTTTTTGAGTTAATAGCTAAAACAACATTCACTGGGAATGTTAGTACAAACATTGATAAATAAAGGCTTGTGAAGGAGACAAATGTTGCAGTCTCATGTCTTGTTCCATTGCTCAGTTTAAACTGAAAACGGTGTTGGGATTTTTCTTTCTCCTGAAGGAAGGGAAACTTCTTTTTCTGTTCATGAACTTCATGGTTATTTCCTCTCCTCCACTGTTGGAGCCTGACAGAGCCAACCCTTACATCAGAGGCGTCTGTTTGCACTAGGAAAGTTTTGGTAAATTATGACTGGCCCTATAAGGTTATTGCAAGGTGCTTTGGGTTACTCAGTAAGTTTCAAAAGCTATAGTCTGAACATTTGAAGGACAAATGTTGTGGGAATATGCTCCTTCTGTGAAGGGGAGTGAGTTGAGGAAGGATTCTGTCTGCCCAGGGAAGGGAGGGGTATGAGAGACAGTAGCTTGAGTTCAGAGACCATCACAGACTTTCTCTGGCCACTCTTCAGGCTCTTTGGATCTTTCTAATTTTGGTTAATTAGCAGCACAAACATCACCATATTTAGGGGCAGAAAGATGTACTGTTAACACAAAATTATCCAGTTAGGAAACATGGAACAGGTAAAGATTTCAACTAACAGTTCTTTATTGATGCAAAAATTGCTTTTGACTCTGGACAGCCCAAATCACTGTAGGACATAGTTCTCAGACTCCCTACTGAACCAAGGAGAACACTCCTCTTCCTTTAGCCAAGGTCATCTTTCAATATACAGGGGGACTGTTTGTGGGGCTGCTTTTGGACACTAGTGGATGGAGAATTTACAACTGCTTCACTAATGAGATGAGGTATGAGAAATCTTAGACCCCATTTCCCTGAATGAAGTATTCTATTGAGCACTCATGTGATAAAGCAAAAACAAAATTCAGTGCCAGGTTGTCCTAAGCAGGAGATGTTTGCTGCTGTAAAGTCAAGGAGGAAAGCTTTCATAGACACAGTCCTTCATTTTTTCAACAAATATTTAATGAGCTCTTTTCATATGGCAGGAGCTATTCTGGGTGCTCAGAATACAGAAATGAGTAAGACCAACAAAAATCTCTACCTTCATGGGGTTCCTATTCTAATGAGGAGAAAGGATACACATATGAAATGTTGACTGATGGCTGTCCACCGAAGATTGATTTTGCACCTCTCCCTGGAAAAAGAGATACTAAACTATATTTCCCAGTTTCCCTTAGAATTAGGTGTGGTCAGGTGACTAAATTCTCACTGATGAAATGTGAGTGGCAATGACTTATGGTGCTTCCTAAATTCGGCTTTTAGACTTTGATTGTGCCTCCCTTATATTCTCTTCCCCCTTCACTACCAGCTGGAACCTGGATAGTGCCCTCGGAGGTGATAGAGGAACGCAGTGGCAGGACCCAGATCTCTGACTGACTGGAGCAGAGATACTCCACTGTCTAGACTTTTCACTTCAATATTCCTCAAGCCATGGTACTCTGGGATTTCTTGCTTATAGCCATTTGGCAATACCCTAACTAATATAATAAACAAATGCATATGTATCAATAAAACATGATAATGTCAGGTAGGATTAATGCAATGGAGAAAAATAAAAGCGTAATGAGAATAGAGAAGAATGGAGCTGCCATTTACTGAACTGGGAAAGGTTCTGTGAAGATCAGGTTTGAGAGGAAGAGCAAGGGTTAGTCTGTTGGTATATTAAATTTGAGGATGCCTCGGAGACACCCAAACAGAGATGCCAGGTAGGTATAGATGGATAAGTAAATCTAGAATGAAGGGGGAGACACATCGCACACAGATAATACTTAAAGCTCTGAAGTGGATGAGATCACCAGGGAAGGGAGGGAGGGTAAATGGAGAACTGCTGTGGGAAGAGTGACCTGGGGCCCTCCAACACTGACAGCTTGGGCAGTTGAAAAGGAATCAGCAGGGGTGAACAAGAAAAAGCCTTCAGTGAAGTAGGAAGAAAGCCAAGAGAATCTGGCGTTCTGGAGACTGTGAACAAAGTATTTCAAGGAGATAATTCACCAAGAGGCACTGCGAGACAGAAAGGGAACATGACTCTGTGCTACAGCCATCATTTATCATCTATAAGACCTTCAGCAAGTCTCTTAATAAAATTAAGGCACAAGAGTTTCTGTGTAAGATGACAGCTTAACTCAATGACCCAAGACCTTTCTCCAAGCTATAAAACTTTGGGGGAAAAGAAGCAAAAGCAAAAACTTCAGTGTGATTTAGTTTTTATTCCTTAGCTAGACTATAAGTATTTTTGAGGGTAGGGAAACAAGTTCTATATGCCAGCACCCCCACATCACCCACAGGCTAGAGGGTCTCATGGCAGACATACAGTAGATATAACTGTTTGATAATTCCATATGAAACTCTTCAGCCTCATCTTAGTCTAAATACTGAGATCAGAAACACAACGAACAGGAGAGAGACAACCAGGTTCCCATGAGGAGAGAGTCCAGGAGGACACAGATATGTGAGCTCCACATGTGGTACATGAACACTGTCCATTTCTTGCCACCTCTTAAGGCAAATCTTTCAGTTAAACCCTGAAACCACTCAAAGATGTGTCTCAACTTTTTCCCCTTTTCTTTCTCAGGTACATTTCCATCCCTGGAGATACTAAAGAGGAAAGGAAAACAGACAGCCAGAGGAGAAAGGATCTTGAAGCAAAGGTACAAACAGAGCCATGAACTTTCAAGTGACTTATTAGGGAAAGTTGTCTCTATCACTTTTTTAATGGGAAATGTGCAAATATTCTGCTCAGGAGTTATTTCTGATTGGTTTTGGATATCATTTTCCACAGATACTTAAACAGATCAAAGAAAAGTTTTAAAGTGGCTTGCTTGTTCTTTTGGAGTCTCTTTTGGTTTGGATCATGCCACATGACAGTTTTTCTGAACACTGTAGAAGAGTGCGTTTTCACTTTTTTCTCCCAGCAATTCTATGGTATAAATAGGGTGATTTTATAGTGTGAAATGCCAAAGAAATTTGTGGACCTGAGGCCTTAAGTTTTTTAAAGATTATCACTAATTGTTACATTGGTTTAACCTTTAAATCCTCAGCATAATTTTTGCTCAGCTGTTTCCTTCTTAGATATAATGAATGAGATTTCAGGAATGCAGGCTTGAAATAATCTTAATAACAATATTTTCAGAATAAGCACCAATTTAAATGATTTCCCAATAGCTTGCTGTTTCAAGACAATCAAAGCAGAGTAGTTTCCTTTTTTAAAAAAAAAAAAAAGGTGCATAATTTTTGTTTGTTGAAATTAAAAGTCCACCAATAGACCATATTTACTGGTAATCATATTGGTAATCATATTTAGTGGTCTCTTTTAACAGTTGCTTAAACTGAGGGTAAACACGGAATGACTTGTGTCATCACCTGATTTGGGCAACCTCAGCAAACCTAAGTAGTCTTTTCAGGAATAATAATGCTATAAGAATACCTTGTTTTCTCTTACAACTCAGAATTATTTCATTTTGTATTAACATGTTTACAATCCGGATGGGCACTGCAATTACTCTTGAGTGAGTACATTTATGAAGAAATCTGAGACGTCTTACTGATCTAAACCAAGTAAGTGATTTAGAATTTCTTATTCTTACAGACTCACAGACTCAGAAAACGTTGCAGGGGGGTGGGAGAAGGACAGTGGGGAGGAATAGCTAGAGAGCTTGGAATGGACAAGTACACACTACTGTATTTTAAATGGATAGCCAACAAGGACCTACTGCATAGCACTTGGAACTCTGCTCAGTGTTATGTAGTAGCCTGAATGGGAGGGGAGTTTGGGGAGAATGGTACATGTATATGTATGGATGAATCTCTTTGTTGTTCACCTGAAACTGTCACAACATTGTTAATTAGGCTGCACCCCAATACAAAAAAACATTTTAAGTATTTCTTTCTCTTTTGTTGCCTTGTTCTCTTTCCATTTCTTGCCCCTTTTAGTCTTCACTTACCTAGAGGTGTGAACTCAAGAGGTGTTTGTACAACCTACATTTTTAGTGACTTTAACAACTATTTTCACAGTACAGAGGTGCCTCAAAAAACTAGAGTTGCCATATGATTCAGCAATCCCACTCCTGGGCATATATCTAGACAGAACTATAATTCAAAAAGATTTATGCACTCATATGTTCATAGCAGCATTATTTACAATTTAAAAGCAGAGATATTACTTTGCCGACAAAAGTCCATTTAGTCAAGGCTATGGTTTTTCCAGTAGTCATGTGTGGATGTGAGAGTTGGACCATAAAGAAAGCTGAGCACCAAAGAATTGATGCTTTTGAACTGTGGTGTTGGAGAAGACTCTTGAGAGTCCCTTGGACTGCAAGGAGAGCCAACCAGTCCATCCTGAAGTAAATCAGCCCTGAATATCATTGGAAGGACTGATGCTGAAGCTGAAGCTCCAATACTTTGGCCACCTGATGCGAAGAACTGACTCATTGGAAAAGACCCTGATGCTGGGAAAGATTGAAGGCTTAAGGAGAAGGGGACAACAGAGAATGAGATGGTTGGATGGCACCACCACCTCGATGTACATGACTTTGAGCAAGTTCCAGGAGTTGGTGATGAACAGGAACTCTGGCATGTTGCAGTCCATGGGGTCGGAAAAAGTCAGACACAACTCAGTGACTGAACTGAACACGGCATGACTCATCGTTTTATTGAGTTAGACAAGGCTGTGGTCCATGTGATCAGTTTGACAAGCTTTGTGTGACACTGGTTTTCATTCTGCCTGCCCTCTGACAGAGAAGGATAAGAAGCTTATGGAAGCTTCCTGTGGGGAGAGACTGACTGGGGGGGAAACTGGGTCTTGTTCTGATGGGCGGGACCATGCCCAGTAAAGGTTTAATCCAATTTTCTGTTGATGGGCGGGGCTGTTTCCCTCCCTGTTGTTTGACCTGAGACCCAACTAAGGTGGAGGTAATGAAGATAATGGCCACCTCCTTCCAAAGGTCCCAGGCAGGCACTGCTGCACTCAGTGCCCCCAACCATGCAGCAGTACACTGCCAACCCACGCCTCCGCCAGGGACTCCTAGAGACACCCACAGGCAAGCCTGGGTCAGTCCCTTGTGGGGTCCCTGCTCCTTTCTCCTGGGTCCTGGTGGGCAAAAGGTTTTGTTTGTGCCCTCCAAGAGTCTGTTTCCCCAGTCCTGTGTAAGTTCTGTAATCAAATCCCACTGGCCTCCAGAGTCAAATTCCTTGGGGGTTCTCAGTTCCCTTGCCAGATCCCCAGGTTGGTAAATCTGTTGTGGGTCCTAGAACTTTCTTAACAGCGTGAGAATTTCTTTGGTATGATTGTTCTACAGTTTGTGGATCATCTGCTTGGGGGCTCTACGGTTGGGGTTAATGGCGACCTCTCTTGAAGAGAGTTTATGCCACAGGCTGTGTGACCAGGGCTCCTGCACCCAGAGCCCCTGTCCCTGTAGCAAGCCACTGCTGACCCCCAGTCCCTCCCCAGGAGACACTCAAACACAGTTCTGGCTAAGTCTCTGTGGAGTCTCTGAGCCCTGGTGTGCACAAGGTTGTTTGAGCCCTCAAAGCATCACTGGTGGGTATGGCATTTGATTCCAAATGAAATTTTGCCCATCCCACTATCTTGTTAGGGCTTCTCCTTTGCCTTTGGATGTGGGGTATCTTTTTTTGGTGGAATCCAACATTCACCTGTTCTTGGTTGTTAAGCTGTGCTGCTGCTGCTAAATGGCTTCAGTCATGTCCAACTCTGTACAACCCCATAGATGGCAGCCCACCAGGCTCCCCTATCCCTGGGATTCTCCAAGCAAGAATACTGGAGAGGGTTGCCATTTCCTTCTCCAGTTATTCAAAGTTAAAAGTGAAAGTGAAGTCGCTCATTCGTTTCCAACTCTTAGTGACCCCATGGACTGCAGCCCAACAGGCTTCTCCATCCATGGGATTTTCCAGGCAAGAGTACTGGAGTTGGGTGCCATTACCAAAGTCACAGTTTGTGGACTGTGGTCTTGGAGAAGACTCTTGAGAGTCCCTTGGATGGCAAAGGGATCCAACCAGTGCACCCTAAAGGAAATCAATACTGAATATTCACTGGAGGAACTGATGCTGACACTGACACTCCAATATTTTGGCCAGCTGATGCAAAGAACAGACTAACTGGAAAAGACCCTGATGCTGGGAAGGACTAAAGGTGGGAGGAGGAAAGAGATGACAGAAAATGATACAGTTAGATAGCACCATTGATTCGAAGGGCATGAGTATGAGTAAGCTTTGAGAATGGA